>NC_090934.1:652486519-657486519 GCF_040938575.1 Ambystoma mexicanum
GGGCCTGGGTGGAGGGTGGCCCCTGGTGGGCTGGGGGGTGGGTCCTGGTGTGAGACATGGGTGGGGGCCTGGTGGAGGCTGCCCCTGGTGGCTGGGGGGTGGGGGTGCTGGGAGACATGGGTGGGGGCCTGGTGGTGGGTGCCCCACAGTGCTGGGGGGTGGGGGGGTGGGAGACATGGGTGGGGGCCTGGTGGACGGTGCCCTTGCACTGCTGGGGGGTGGGGGTGGTGGGAGACATGGGTGGGGGCCTGCTGGCAGGTGCCCCACAGTGCTGGGGGGTGGGGGTGGGAGACATGGGTGAAGGCCTGGTGGAGGGTGCCCCTGCACTGCTGGGGGGTGGGGGTGGTGGTGGTGGGAGACATGGGTGGCGGACTGCTGGCAGGTGCCCACAGTGCTGGGGGGTGGGGGGGGTGGGAGACATGGGTGGGGGCCTGGTGGAGGGTGCCCCCGGTGGCTGGGGGGTGGGGGTGGTGGGAGACATGGGTGGGGGCCTGGTGGAGGCTGTTCCTGGTGGCTGGGGGGTGGGGGTGCTGGGAGACATGGGTGGGGGCCTGGTGGTGGGTGCCCCTGCACTGCTGGGGGGTGGGGGTGGTGGGAGTCATGGGGTGGGGGCCTGCTGGCAGGTGCCCCACAGTGCTGGGGGGTGGGGGTGGTGGGAGACATGAGTTGGACATGGGTGGGGGCCTGCTGGCAGGTGCCCCACAGTGCTGGGGGGTGGAGGGTTGGGGAGACATGGGTGGGGGCCTGGTGGAGGGTGCCCCTGCACTGCTGGGGGGTGGGGGTGGTGGGAGACATGGGTGGGGCCTGCTGGCAGGTCCCCCACAGTGCTGGGTGGTGGGGGGGGTGGGAGACATGGGTTGGACATGGGTGGGGGCCTGCTGGCAGGTGCCCCACAGTGCTGGGGGGGTGGGGGTGGTGGGAGACATGGGTGGGGGCCTGGTGGAGGGTGCCCCACAGTGCTGGGGGGTGGGGTGGTGTTGACATGAGTTGGGACATGGGTGGGGGCCTGCTCGCAGGTGCCCCACAGTGCTGGGGGGGTGGGGTGGTGGGAGACATGGGTGGGGACCTGCTGGCAGGTGCCCCACAGTGCTGGGGGGTGGGGGTGGTGAGAGACATGGGTGGGGGCTGGTGAGGGTGCCCACAGTGCTGGGGGTGGGGTGGTGGGAGACATGGGTGGGGGCCTGGTGAAGGGTGCCCCTGGTGGCTGGGGGGTGGGGGTGGTGGGAGACATTGGTGGGGGCCTGGTGGAGGGTGCCCCTGGTGGCTGGGGGGTGGGGGTGGTGGGAGACATGGGTGGGGGCCTGGTGGAGGCTGCCCCTGGTGGCTGGGGGGTGGGGGTGCTGGGAGACATGGGTGGGGCCTGGTGGTGTGTGCCCCTGCACTGCTGGGGGGTGGGGGTGGTGTGGAGTCATGGGTGGGGGCCTGCTGGCAGGTGCCCCACAGTGCTGGGGGTTGGGGTGGTGGGAGACATGAGTTGGACATGGGTGGGGGCCTGCTGGCAGGTGCCCCACAGTGCTGGGGGGTGGGGGGGGTGGGAGACATGGGTGGGGGCCTGGTGGAGGGTGCCCCTGCACTGCTGGGGGTGGGGGTGGTGGGAGACATGGGTGGGGGCCTGCTGGCAGGTGCCCCACAGTGCTGGGGGTGGAGGGGGGTGGGAAACATGGGTGGAGGCCTGGTGGAGGGTTTCCCCTGCACTGCTGGGGGTGGGGTGGTGGGAGACATGGGTGGGGGCCTGCTGGCAGGTGCCCCACAGTGCTGGGGGTGGGGGGGTGGGAGACATGGGTGGGTGCCTGGTGGAGGGGTGCCCCTGCACTGCTGAGGGGTGGGGGTGGTGGGAGACATGGGTGGGGGCCTGCTGACAGGTGCCCACAGTGCTGGGGGGTGGGGGTGGTGGAGACATGGGTGGGGGCCTGGTGGAGGGTGCCCCACAGTGCTGGGGGGTGGGGTGGTGGGGAGACATGAGTTGGACATGAGTGGGGGCCTGCTGGCAGGTGCCCCACAGTTCTAGGGGGTGGGGGTGGTGGGAGACATGAGTTGGACATGGGTGGCGGCCTGCTGGAAGGTGCCCCACAGTGCTGGGGGGTGGGGGTGGTGGGAGACATGGGTGGGGGCCTGGTGGAGGCTGCCCCTGCACTGCTGGGAGGTGGGGGTGGGGAGCATGGGTGGGGCCTGGTGGAGGGTGCCCCTGGTGGCTGGGGGTGCAGGGGGACATGCGTTGGTGGGCAGTAGTGCAAGTTGACATGTGGGTTGGCTGGGGGTCATGGCCATGGTGGATGGTGTGCCTGCAAGACATGTGCAGGGTAGGCCCCTGTGGTGTGAGCCACCTGCAGGGGCCGTGAGGGTGTAGAGAGAACACCTGGGAGGACCCACACGTGCAATTTCACATGTGGTGCTCCCCGCGCACCCCTGTAATACACGTACCCTGTTGGAATCGCGTGTGGAACTTCCCGCGCACCCCTGAAATGCGCGTACCCTGCTCGCACGGGCCCAATCGCGTGTGGAACTTCCTGCGCACCCCTGAAATACACGTACCCTGATGGAATCGCGTGTGGAACTTCCCGCGCACCCCTGGAATACACGTACCCTGCTGATGTCGCGTGTGAAACTTCCCCCGCACCACGAAATACACGTACCCTGATGAAATCGCGTGTGGAACTTCCCGCGCACCCCTGAAATACACGTGCCCTGCTGATGTCGCATGTGAAACTTCCCCCGCACCCCAAAATACACGTACCATGATGAAATCCCGTGTGGAAATTCTTGCGCACCCCTGAAATACACGTACCCTGCTGAAATCGCGTGTGGCACTTCCCGCGCACCCCTGAGATACGCGTACCGTGCTCGCACGGGCCCAATCGCGTGTGGAAATTCCTGCGCATCCCTGAAATACACGTACCCTGCTGAAATCGCATGTGAAACTTGCCCCGCACCCCGAAATACACGTACCCTGCTGAAATCGTGTGTGGCACTTCCCGCGCACCCCTGAGATACGCGTACCCTGCGGAAATCGCGTGTGGAACTTCACGCGCACCCCTGAAATATGCGTACCCTGCTCGCACGGGGCCAATCGCGTGAGGTACTTCCCGCGCACCCCAGTGATACACGTAGCCCGCTTGCCGTGCTGGTACAGGGTTAGCGCAGCCCTTTGCGCTGGATTGGGTATATTGATGGCTTTTCCCTGCGCGAGAGGCGCTCTTGGGGGCGTAACTGTGCGCCACGGCTGGTTTTGGTGGCTGGAATCCATGAATACGCTGTGCGCGGAAATGGATTTTAGCGCACGCGGCTGGCGCAGGGATTCGCACGCGCACACTGTGCGCCAGCCGCATGCGCCACTTGTGCGCTGAATTCTATGAATTACCCCCTAAATGAATAAGATTGTCATTGAATATACAGAGACAATCGTTCATATCCTTGAAGAGAATTGAATTTTTAATTATGTTGCATTATTATTTTTATTTGTTTTTCCTTTTCCTTTTCTTTTTTTTCTATTAAAAGTTATTAGTGGATGACAATTGTGTTTTTAATATTGAATGTGAACGATTGTGAGGCACATAAATAGATATGCAAAATGTTTAATTTACTGAAAATTTGAAATGGGTATTGTAAAATCTATTTTATTATGCATTGTTGAAAAGTTGATATATCAGCTAATTCAATGAAAATATATATATATATATATACGGTAGTGGCCATGTAGTTATGGTTAAGTTGCTGTTTCCATAGGAAGAGCACTTTTTGGGCGGCTTATAACTTCGCTCTCCCTGGACGGATCCTCACCAAACTTTGCAAAAAAAGTAGTTGGGTCACTCTGATTTTTTTTGCAAAGTTTGGTGAGGATTCGTCCAGGGGGGGAAAGTTATAGGGGGGTCCCAAAACTTTTTTTTTCCCATAGACTGAATGGGAAAAAACTTTGCGCACGCTACAGCCCGAACCGCTGGACGGATTTACACCAAATTTGCGGCAGGAGCGGCGGCCTGGTCCCAAAAGCGTGCTTTTGTAAATTTGGTGTAAATCTGTCCAGTAGTTTTTTTTAAAAATGACCAAAATGTAAGGAAAAAAAAATTAGTGATATCTGCGTTCGCTTCGCGGACGGACTTCCCTGTTTGCTCCGCGGACAGCACCCCGATTGGCCCATGGGCTTGCGTCATGTCCGCGGACATGCGACGTGTTCGCTGATTGGACGGCGAGGGGCGTGGAGTGCGTCAGATTTTCTGTGGCGCCCGCCATCTTGTATTCGCAGTCGACCGCGTACAGCACAGTGAAACGTGGATAAAAAATTGTATTTAGTGGCGTGTGTTGGTGTGTAAGAGTGTTTGGGGAGGGTGGGGGAGTATGAGATAGGTTCAATGTTTTGTTTTTTTATGTGCTAGACCTTTTTGTTGCGTTCGATTTGTCCGCAGAGAACACGGCTGTTCTGACATTTTGTAAATAAACTAAATGGTCGGGTGTTTAGAGGACGGAGTATGTTTCATTTTTGTTCGCAAGGAAGGTAAAAATGAGCTATGAACACTCGCGGTGTACTTAATTGTTCGTAAATACACAAACTGGGGGTGTCCTCAGGACGCTGTCCGTATTGTAATCTGTCTAGTTGAATGTGTTCTAAGAACACTCGCAGTGTCCCGAAATGGTTGCAATTACACAAAATGGGGGTGTTCTGAGAACGTTGTTTGTATTGTTCGTTGTCAGGGTGAAAGTGTTTTAAGAGCACTCCTTTTGTTCGCTAATAGTACAATTTCCTAGGGGCATCAACCGACTTTTTGTCCACTAAAGAAACGATAAATCCGGCTGGTGTGCGCCGACATTATGTGATAATCCTATGACTGGCGCTATTGACCTGGCTGACTTGCTTTTGCGACACTAAATCATATCTCCCGCCCCTAAGCCTGATATTATCAAAGCATTCATATTCCCCGCCTTTCTCTGTGACGTTACAGGGTGTGTAATGAAATGCGCCCAGTCGTCTCCAGTACTACGCGACTTTACACAGAACCCGGAAGACAACACACATTATGTCACAACACAGCGCGCCACAATTCAGAATATGAAACTGTGATTTAAAAGCAAAGAGCAAGATTGTAAATTTTGTAAAGTACATTTATTTGACATCAAATGTTTAGAGAATATTCAGCAATTTGCATTTGTCTTTGTTGTCGATCCGCAAAAGTTCATGTTGAGACACGCGATGTTCCTTTGCGGTACAGAGAGTGTTAGATCAGCTTACAACTCAGTGCGCCACAATTCGGAATATGAAACTGTGGTTTAAAAGTAAACAGCAGGATTGTACATTTGGTAAAGTACATTTATTTCACATGAAATGTTTAGTGAATATTCAGCGATTTGCTATTGTCTCTGCTGTCGATCAGCAAAAGTTTATTTGGAGCCACGCATTGTTCCTTTGCGGTAGATAGGCTGTTGGTTTATGATAAAAGCAGTAAATGGTCGCTCTGATAATCGGAAGGTTGCTCCAACAACGAGCCATTAGACCACCCTATTGGTTGGTATGTTGTTTGTAGCCGCTAGTACTGCGTAAGGCCATATTGGTCCTTGGCGATTGTCCCATAAAATGGTGAGGGTCATGAAGTTGCATATTTGGACTTGCACCTGGCAGTTGAAGACCCCATCCGCTGGAGTCTGCAAATCGTGACATAGACAAAATGGGGCCACGTATCTGTTTTAAAAAACATAAATTAGTCTCACCAGCCGATCTTCATTAAAAATCATCATTTTATTTATTAGGGCATGAAACTATTTGCTATCGAAGATAGTGCAACAGAGTATGTTAATAATAAAATAATAATATTTTCCCATTCATATAGCGCTAAGAACCGTGAGGTATCTAAGCAGTGCTTATTATTACCCAGGGTGTGTGGTGTTCATTTATCGACCACACAAAGATGAAAGGCTGAGTTTGGCCTTGCCGGGATTAGAACTTGCGTTAGCATGCTGTGCACAGATGTCAAAGCGAGCGTTGTACTCGCTGTGCCACTTGACAGTCTACAGTGAAGTGGCACAGCGAGTAGAGCACTTGACCGCCTATAGACCGGTTGAATTATTTCTATTAACCCACCCTGCCTTTTTCAGAGCCCTCTAAACGACAGGGGATCGATTCGGCGGTGATAGTGCGCGGTAGAAAACATTATGCCACTTTGAACGAACAAGTTCAACTTGAGCGGTCTTTAATGCTACGCTATTGTAATTATATTTGGTATAAAATAATAAAAAAGGGTTACTTACAGTACAATTGCAATTTCCATTGTCTACGAGTAGTGCAGTCTCAAAATACGACTCCGCGTGTGCGAACGATCTTTCGCATAGTGATATAATATATAAAAGTGGTTTCGTTTCAGAAATTTCATCCTTATCTTCTCTTACGTTTTAGCAACACTCCTTCAAGAGAAGTCTTTCATCACAATCTCTGTCTGTCAAGGTCAAAACACAATACAACCTTATAGTCCGCTTCGTGACCCTCTCCGGGGCCCGAGAAAAAAATGGAAGCAGCTGACCTTCACTGTGAACGAGCATACATTTTTACTTTGCAACATTCTGTGTAAAGCCATCTGTGAGAAGTTGGTTTTTGCACGCCATGTTTGTATATTGTTTGTGTGATATTAAAAAAAAGTTTGTTTAAGGGACGTTATGGTTCTAAGTACAGCCGAAAGACCCCTGAAAATCGCAAGTTATGGTAAGCTATGAAAAATAACTCGCGCCACCACCGTGCACTGCTAAGACTAACACCCAGGACGTCAAAGATGACATCGCAAATGTCATTGATGAAATCACTGATGACATCACATGTGTATGTACTTTTCATGGAATTTGTGTACTAGGGATATTTATTATAATGTTGCGAAAAAAGTGTCAAGGATATTGCAATAAATATCATACCGTCATTAGTGCTTTGAACGATGCATTGATATAAATAGCATTGTATTATGGGATTCTATCTAGTATACTGAGCTACTAATGGAGAAACATAGCATTGTGTGCAGAGTACAAGATGAAAGTATAATATTTGTAATGTTAATATGTTGGATAATGAAATGATAATTGTCCTGAAATGTTTGAAAATTCACAAAATGGGGGTGTTCTGAGGACGTTATTCGTATTGTGTGATTGCTTAGCTGTATGCAATGAGGGAATGGCACAGAGAGTAAAGTGGACGCCGTCCGCGGACACCGCGGATGTTCGTGGACAGGGCGTGCTACATCAGGGTTTTTCCAGGAAATCCAACATGGAAAGAAGACTGTAAGGATCAGCCAATCAGATGTCGAGGTTGTGGATTTGTGTTGAAAGAGACTGTGTGTGGTGAAGATGGCAGAAGTAGAGAAAGTCAGGGTGTTGGTGCTTGGAGATATGTTTGTGCATGGTTTACAACAGTACGCTCAATGCAGGCATGTTGCAAAGAACTTTGATGTGAAAGGAGTGGAGGTGGTGTGGAGCACTGTGCCTGATTGCAATGTACAGGGAATTGTACAAGTTTGTGAGGATATGGCCACGATGAACAGTCCGCATGTGGTAGTTTTGCACTATGGTGCTTTCCATTTGGGCAACGTCAGTGCCCCTACTTTGTTGGCTGATTTGGAACGCTTGGTTCAAGTCGTAATGAAGATCCTTCCAAATGCGAAAGTCATTTTTTCTGGATTACTACCTAGGGCAATATGGGCCATTAGTTCAGTTTTTTGTCCTCAGCAAAACATTACTAGGTGTGTCATCAACCGAGGCATGTGTGCCTTCATGCTTAGAGCTGGTATGTTCTTCTGTAATAATGAGAATATTGATGCCAGTAATACTATTAATTTTAAAGAAGAAGGCATCTCTTTATCTTTTACGGGAAATGCCTTTCTATTTTGGAATGTAAGGGTTGCTTTGGAGAAGGTTATGTGAAGATTTTAGGAGTAAAATAAGAAAAAAAAACAAGAAAAAAAATACAAAATAACAGGTGCCTGTCAAGCATCTGTAAGAAAAAACAAAAAAAACGGCTCTTTTCAGAGCCAACTTCAAAGGGGAAATGGGGCACATTATTTAAATTTACATTCACCACGCTCAGATTTTCGATATGTCCGCGGACATGGCGGTAGTCCGCGGACATGAAAATCACTACGAGGGGGTTAGTATGTTCTATGTTACATGTATATGAAGTCAGGGATATTATGGTTAAGTTGTGCTACTAAAAACCTATGAAATTCAGTGAAAAAACTTTGTTAAAGGGACGTTATGGTTAAGTTGCGCTACTAAAAACCTATGAAATTCAGTGAAAAAACTTAGTTAAAGGGACGTTATGGTTCAAAGTAAAACCAAAAAACCCCTGAAATTCGGCAGTTATGGTAAAATAAGCAACCATAACTCGCGCCACCGTGCACTGCTAACAATAACACCCAGGACATCAAAGATGACATCACAAATGTCATTGATGACATCACTGATGACATCACATGTCTGGCTCCCCCTTTTTTTCCTTTACTGACATATCTAGGCCACATGGTTTTGCTCAGTAACAGTCAAGGGGCCTCATTACGACCCTGGTGCTAAGGGATTACCGGTACCGGTAAGGGTACCTGTACCGGTAATCCCTTAGCGCCTGATTACAAGGTCCCTTTGCGGGTTCCCACCTTAACGGCTGGTTTTACCAGCCATAAAGGATTGACCCGCAAAGGGACCTTGGTGCTAATTACGGTACCTTCACAGTACGCAAAACTCTAATAAGAAAGCAGTTATCTTTTCACTATTCAACATGGCAAAATTATGAATATTGCACCTTCATCATGTATGCTGCACACACTGCCTATGTTTCTGCATGAGTAGCTTTCTATACTGGATAGAACTTCATAATAGAATGCTATTTATATCAATGCATTGCTTAATGCACTAATTAGCTCATGATATTTATCCCATTGATCCTTGACAGTTTTTGGTCAGCATTATAAGAATCCCTTGTACAGAGTTTTCATGAAAAGTACATACACATGTGATGTCATCAGTGATGTCATCAATGACATTTGTGATGTCGTCTTTGATGTCCTGGGTGTTAGTGTTAGCAGTGCATGGTGGTGCGAGTTATGGTTGCTTATCTTACCATAACTGCCGAATTTCAGGGGTTTTTCGGTTTTACTTTGAACCATAATGTCCCTTTAACTAAGCTTTTTCACTGAATTTCATAGGTTTTTAGTAGTGCAACTTAACCATAACATCCCAACAAAGTTTTTTCACTGAATATATATATATATATATAAGTATTACATGGCCACGGTAGTGGCCATGTAGTTATGGTTAAGTTGCTGTTTCCATAGGAAGAGCACTTTTTGGGTGGCTTATAACTTCGCTCTCCCTGGACGGATCCTCACCAAACTTTGCAAAAAAAGTATTTGGGTCACTCTGAATTTTTCGCAAAGTTTGGTGAGGATTCGTCCAGGGGGGGCAAAGTTATAGGGGGGGTCCCAAAACTATTTTTTTCCCATAGACTGAATGGGAAAACATTTTTGCTCGCGCCTACAGCCCAAACCGCTGGACGGATTTCCACCAAATTTGGACCAGGAGCAGCGGCTTGGTCCCAAAAGCGTGCTTTTGCAAATTTGGTGAAAATCCGTCCAGTAGTTTTTTTTTAAAATGACCAAAAAGTAGGTAAAAAAAAATGAGTGATATCTGTGTTCTTTTCGCAGACACACTTCCCTGTTCGCTCCGTGGACAGTGTCCTGATTGGCCAATCATCTTGCGTGATGTTCGCGGACATGCAACGTGTTCACTGATTGGACGGCGTGGAGCGTGAAGCGCGTCAGATTTTTCGGCCATCTTGGATTCGCGGACGTCCGCGGACAGCGCGGTGAAACTTTGTTCAAAATGTGTATTTAGTAGAGTGTGTTGGTGTGTAGGAGTGTTTGGGGAGGGTGGGAGTGTATGAGATAGGATGAAAGTTGTGTTTTTTATGTGTTAGACGTTCTTTTTGTGTTCGATTTGTTTGCGGACATCACGGGTGTTCTGAAATGTTCTAAATAAACTGACTGGGGGGTGTTCTAAGGACTCAATATGTGTCCGTTTTGTTCGCAAGCAAAGTGAAACTGTTCTAAGAACACTCGCGGTGTCCGGGGAGTGTTCGTAGGGGGTGTCCTGAGGACGCTGTCCGTATTGTTCTCTGTCAAGTTGAATGTGTTCTAAGAACACCCGCGGTGTCCTGAAATGTTCGCAAATAAACAAAATGGGGGTGTTCTGAAGACGTTTTTGAGAACACTCCCGGTGTCCTGGAATGTTCGTAGGGGGTGTCCTTGGGACGCTCTCCGTATTGTTCGTTGTTAAGTTGAAAGTGTTCTAAGAACTATCGCGTTGTTTTGAAATGTTCGTAGGGGGTGTCCTGAAAACAGTGTCCGTATTGTTCGCTGGCAAGTTCAAAGTGTTCTAAGAACACTCACATTGTTCGCGGACATTAAAAGGTATATAGAAACTCAAGATTGCTATGTGGGACTTGTGCCATGGTGAGATTTTATTGAAAAATATTATGGATTAACTGAAAATGTACTTTTAAATTGTTCGGGGACACGAACAGTGTTCGCATTTCAGGACACACGATGAGCGTGGGTGCGGTCATATGATCAGTTCGCGAACTAGTCCGCGAAGGAAGCGCCTGTCCGCAGGACACCAAGTGCACGGAGATTGGTTAGCGCATGCGCATTGATGTCCTACGGACACTGTTCGGGTTCTGAAGTAATTAAAAGTGCGTCACACGTGAAACGAACATTTCAGGACACCGTGTGTGTTCTTAGAACAGTTTAAACTTGGTAGCGAACAGTAAGGACAGATATAGTGTTCTTCAGGACACGTGTAATTTCGTTTATGTACGAACATTTCAGGACACCAATTGTGTTCTTAGAACAGTTTCAATTGGGTAGCGAACACTACGAACAGGTATAGTGTTCTTCAGGACACCTCCATTTTCGTTTATGTACGAACATTTCAGGACACCAATAGCGTTCTTAGAACAGTTTGAACTTGCTAGCGAACAGTACCGGACAGGTATAGTGTTCTTTAGGACACTTTAATTTTTGTTTGTTTACGAACAATTCAGGACACCGCGTTTGTTCTTAGTACAGTTTCATGTTGCTAGCGAACACTACGAACAGTTGTACTGTTGTTCAGGACACATCATTTTCGTTTATTTAGGAACATTTCAGGACACCAATTGTGTTCTTAGGAAAGTTTTAAGTTGATAGCGAACATTACGGACGGATATAGTGTTCTTTAGAACACTTTAATTTTTGTTTCTTTACGAACATTTCAGGACACCACGTGTGTTCTTAGAACAGTTTCAACTTGCTAGCGAACAGTACGAACAGGTGTGGTGTTCTTCAGGACACCTCCATTTTCATTTATGTACGAACATTTCAGAACACTCGCACTGTCCGCGGACACTTTTATTGTTTTTTTTAAAAAAAAAAAATGGAAACTATTCACAATACAATATAAAAATTAAACTTTATTTAACATATATTAATAATTTATGACAAAGAAGGTGAGGCAGAAACAGAAACAAAAACAGGAGAATTTGGGGTTTCAACATGATTGGTATTAGGTGAAGAAGGGTGGAAGTCTCATCAAAACGTTTTGGATTATGGAGAGGGTTTGGGGATAATTGACTGGGATATGGTGAGGAGGGACAAGTGCATGTGGGGCAATGGTACGAGGTTTTTGGTTTGAAATGATTTTCTACAAAAGTTTTTAACTTATTAAAATTAGCCAACAATACATCCATTTTTTCTTCTATATTGTGAAGACTGTTATCCATAACAGGGTTTTCTGAAGTTTTTTCTATTTTGGTATGCTCTGTACAAAAAAATAATATATATGTTAAATGTATATAAAAAAATAATAAATACATGGTTTATATTATAAAGTGTTTACCATTAGTTTCACTATCTTGTGACATTTCTTCATGTGGGAAATTGTCCTCTAGCCATTCCAGAGTACTAGACATTTCTGTGAGAAAAAAAAAAGATAATATATTTTTTAATCTAATACAGAAAGTTTATAAATATATGAGTAAAATGAAGTACACTTACTATTTTTGGTAAGATAAGTCCTATGTATTCAGTGGGTCTGGTCTTGTTCTCACTTCTGTTGTGTCTGTGAGGTAATTATGTTGGAAGCCAATTTATCTTCTTGTGGTATATTCCATTTCAGAACATATTGTATTTAAATGAATGGTTAGTGTGTTACATATATGGGTTACATTTCATATGTATTACTATATATAATGTGTTTGTGTGCTGCTTTTTGAATTTGTTAAATGTTCCTATATTATGATATAACAATCAAACATACCCCACGACCCCCCCCCCACAGTTTTTAGGTAGTGATACTGTTCTCCGAACATGTCCGCGAACATTAAATAAGTTCGCGGACATCAAGTTCATAAGAAGAGATCTAGTCAGTTCCATATGACATGTATATAAAGTCAAAGTCATTATTGTTAAGTTGTGCTACTAAAAAACTATGAAATGCAGTGAAAAAACTTTGTTAAAGGGACGTTATGGTTAAGTTGCGCTACTAAAAACCTATGAAATTCAGTGAAAAAACTTTGTTAAAGGGACGTTATGGTTAAGTTGCGCTACTAAAAACCTATGAAATTCAGTGAAAAAACTTTGTTAAAGGGACGTTATGGTTCCAAGTAAAACCGAAAAACCCTTGAAATTCACCAGTTATGGTAAGCTAAGCAACCATAACTCGCGCCACCACCGTGCACTGCTAAGACTAACACCCAGGACATCAAAGATGACATCACAAATGTCATTGATGACATCACTGAAGACATCACATGTGTATGTACTTCTCATGAAATATGTGTAGAAGGTATTCTTATTATGTTGCGAAAAAAGTGTCAAGAATCATTGCAAGAAATATACCCTAATAAGTGCATTGAACGATGCATTGATATAAATAGCATCCTATTATGGGGTTCTATCTAGTATACTAAGCTACTCATACAGAAACATAACATTGTGTGCAGCGTACAAGATGAAGGTATGATATTCGTAATGTTAATATGTTGAATAATGAAATGATAATTGTTTTCTTAATAGATTTTTGTGTACTGTGAAATATGTAATAAGTAGCTAATAAAACCCATGTATTACATAATTGCATTACTATAGACAAAACACAAAGACACAAGAACACATACCAATATGGGTATATACAGGGATAGTGAAGTTAGCAAAAAAGCACAAGTAGTAGCAGAAACAATTCAGAACTTAACTGATTAGTTTCATGCAAATAAATGATTGCTCTGTTTCAAAGCTGCTATTTACCGTATGTATATGTATCACTTGATGTGATTGGACCCTAAGGAAATTAGTGTGAGTACAATGTATACAAATATGACCATATACAGGGAAAGTACAGCCATAAAAAAAAAACAACAGAACTATCAGAAAGTGCTCATAAGTCTAGCGATTATCTTTATGCACAAAAAGGATTGCTGTCTTTCAAGCTTGTGTTTTCCCATATGTATATGTTTCATATGATGTGACTGTACTCTAAGGGAATTACTGTAAGAACCTACTAGAAGGATATGTCTACAAATAAAATAAAATTCTTAGTTTCTGACTGTTACTAAAGAAAACCATGTCGCCTAGATATGTCAGCAAAAGAAAAAATAGTGAGCCAGCCATGTGATGTCATCAGTGATGTCATTAATGACATTTGTGATGTCATCTTTGATGTCCTGGGTGTTAGTCTTAGCAGTGCACGGTGGTGGCGCGAGTTATGGTTACTTAGTTTACCATAACTGGCGAATTTCAAGGGTTTTTCGGTTTTACTTGGAACCATAACGTCCCTTAAACAAAGTTTTTTCACTGAATATATATATATATATATATATACTTTATTTCGGCAGGTGCCATTTACAAACAGAAGCTTTCATTACAAACATTTCCATAATTAAAACAGATAAAAAAACAGGTAACTTAAAAATGGTATAACTTAAAATAAACTAAGTGTGCCTATATACAATTTTACTAATAAGGCTAGATTAAAAAATTCCATTCCAAACGTTTAAAGGAGGCAATAAAGTGTGCCTATATACAATTTTACTAATAAGGCTAGATTAAAAAATTCCATTCCAAACGTTTAAAGGAGGCAATAATACACTCACATAGATCAGTTACAAAATGTGCATCAACATTGGACAATATAAAAACCATTGCCTCTGAAACGGATCTAATATTATTACATATAAAATACCTTCTCAGCCACTGCCTTCTTAAATCTAGTAATTTTGTGCAGATAACCAGAAAATGAGGTAAATCCTCAAAGGCACTGTTACCACAGGTACAATACCTGGTCTTAAATTGTCATGACATTCGATCCCTTAATGGTAAAACATTAGTCTTACCATAGCCAGAATACGACTTTGAATTGGTAACCTAATAGCATTCACTGACACAGTTTCATAGTGGGTGCCACGTGCCACCATTAAATGCCTCAGTGAGCATACATTTTTCATACTGTTCAAGGCTTGGTGGAATTCTAGCTTTCTTGCTTTCGTTTTCAACTCTCACTTACTAATCATCCCCCCCACACCCCTGAGTTGTTTGGTACATAACAAGGAGAATTTCTTATGCCAAGGATACATTTCATATGGGTTATTTATTAATAATTCTTCCATTACGTTCCTAATATTCAGATTTTACAAGGGGATTGAATATAAATTCCGAAAATATTCGAAATATTTAAATTTGGCCCATAACCCATTACTTGAGACCTCAACTTCAAGGCTTAGGGCTAGGCCTGGGTAATCGCCCTTAAGCCCAGCAGCTTCCTCAAATAAATGTGCAAAATGCGATCCAGGACCGAGCAATTCACGGTGCCCCAAATTTTGCTGCTATACAAAACCGATGAGTATACCTTGTCCTCAGGAGCCTGGATGCATTTGTCAAGTTGGTAACCACCATATTTATAATAAAATCGCATCAAGCCAGCCAGGCCTAAGTGTATCTGATTTTGAAGCGACTCTAAATGCTCAGATCAAGTGCTATTACTTGAAAACACATACCCCTAAGTAGCAATATGAGTCAGTTACATTGATATTAGCATTGTTTATGGATCAGGTATATTTCCTTTCATTGGTGCCAAAAGTCGCTATTTTTGTTTTATTTAGATTCAGGCTTAGACCATTGGCTTCAAAATTGCCAGCTGCATATCTCAGGATATGTCCTAAACCCTTTGGTGTCAAATCAAGTAAAATGGTATTGTCAGCATAGAGAAGGGTAGGATACATAACTTCATTAAGAAATGGCAGAGTTAACCTTAACTGTAGCGAGCCTGGCATGAAATCTGAAAGAAAAATAATGAAGAGCAAAAGGGCCAATGGACAGCCATGGCAAATTCCTTTATTAGTAGCAAACTTCTTGGTAGCCCCACGCCTGGAATGTGCAATGACAGAGGCCCTAGTATTGAGTGAAGACAGATGATTAACTGCAAAAGAGAAGTCGGTCACACACACAATATTTAGAGTTTGCTCCACGAGGGTGATCGATCCAGGGAGTCGAAAGCCTTAGCTAAATCCAATAAGCTTGCATATACTACACCCCCTCTTAGCCTCACATATATGTCTATAATAGTTGAAAGGACAAGTACATGATCAGTGATTGCAAAGTATTTTCTAAAGCATGCTTGATAAGGGGGTAATATATTGTTTTCCACCGCCCACAACTCAAGCCTAGTCGCCAGACAACTGGTGAAGATCTTAGAGGCATTGTCCAGTAATGATATAAGGCATATACAATGGGGATCTGCATATGAGCCATTCTTAATGATGGGTTTAATGAGGCTGTTATCCCAAGAGTCAGGGAAGAGGCAATACCATTGAATACTTTCAACTGGGGCCCAACACCTCGGGAACCACTTATACATTTCCGGCATGACACCATCCCCTCCCGGGCCTTTACCCAGTTTAGCAACAGTGATGGTGCACATGACCTCCTGAATTGAAAAGATAGCCCATGTACTGTGGCCACAGAGGTTGCAAAGTGAAAACGGGGGCAATCCATCAGCGTTAAACAGAATAGCACTATAGTGCAACACCCACTCAGATGGCAATATGGGGAGGGGGTTTCAGCACGCATCTTTGGGGAAATATTTTGATTCTACATTGATCTGGTGTGAAAAGAAGGGTTAGATTCACAAGACAGGGGTATGGCTGATTTGAGGGTGGCAACCATGAATGTTAAAGGGCTCAACTCACCCAAGAGATCGATCCCTAACGTATAAAATGTTCTGCAAACTTAAATTGTCAGTGTTGTTTCTAAAAGAAACTCATTTTAAACAAGGGAAATAATGCTGACTATGGGACGGGGTGGTTGGTCAAATCGTTTGGGCCTCGCACAAAGACCACAAAAATGAGGGGTCAGAGATTGTTCTCGTGAGGGCCTTTCAAATTAAAGCAATGCAGGTGAGGAGGGGGTGAGGAGGGGGTTTTGAGGAAGATTCCTTGCAATTAAGGGCCAGTTGAACAGGGTTCGAGTCACACTGGTGCGGATTTACGCCCAGAACACCGGCTTGCTGCCCTTTCTGAAAAAAGTGTTTGCAGTCCTTCAGGGATGTGGGGAAGGCTACATGCTAGTGGGTGGCAATTCCATTATTATTGCTCGTCCTCAGATAGACTGGTGGTCAGTGAAGAGGAAGGGGGACAAACCAATTGAGAAGGAAAATAGCCTACTGGAGGATCATTATACTGGTAATTAGGGCTAACCAAGGAAAGAAAATTCCCTGCGGGCTCACAATTTCAAAACTGTATAGAAGCTGGCTCATATGTCAAAAAGCCACAACTATTGTAAATATAATAGTTTAATCATTATGCCTTATTGGATACATATACATCTGTACTGTATACATATATAAATAGCTATATTCCTTTTAGGAAAACCCTTTCATTTTTGTATTTAAAAGTAGAAGAGAGACATAGAGATCCAAATCTATATCCTAAAGCATCTCCCTGTTTCATTGTTGAGTGGTCGACCCTGTACATCAATGGTCTGGTTTACCACTTCTTTGTCTTTGGTTCTCGCTTTTGCCTACTCATCTTTTCCCTGAGGATGGATTTTGTATGTAGCAATTTAAAAAAAACAGCTGATAAGCCCTAACCACAGTTACCTCAGTGCTGATTGTAACTAATTTGTAATTCTATGAATTCTGAGCAATGATACACGTGACACTGACATCTGGTGATTTAAACATAATATCTGAATTGATAGACACAAGGTGAGAAGGGGTTGGATAAATGCCTTTATTTTCTGGGGGAAACTTACAAAAATAAGGGATTGCCCTAAAGTAAACAGTGCAAAGGGGATACCGACATATATTGGGGTTTTGTTATGGGTGTCTAACACCTTAGGTGCTTCTGGTTCAAATCATTACGTTTTTAAACTATTGGTTACAAGTCCCCATCTCCCCTTGAGCTGCCCCATTTTATAAAGTAAACTATCCAATAAAGATGGGCACCGAAAAATGTCCAACACCAAATCTTGACAAGACTCTAGCCAATAGGCCACCATAAACTAATAACACAAATGTTCCAAAGGCTTAGCCCAAAGTAAAAGTTCACAAACCTAATCGTCAAAGTCCAACCCGGTTTTAATGCATAAAAAAGTGGTATTACTCTGGGAAGTTCCAGTAAGCAGTTACCAACAGTGTGGGATTCTCATTAGCCAACTCTGCTTTCACCTGCCATTTCTATGCCTCTCCCAGGCTACAGGTTTTACAGTTTCTTCCTCCTCAGGCTTTCCTCAAGCCTTGCAACATTCACTTGTGGAATTTTCTCAGCCCATGGGTTTCTCAGGATTACAGCTGGTGTCTCCCAGACCATGGGTTTATCAGGATTTAACACAGGAACCTCCTAGGTGTTGGCTTTGTCAGGATTCACAAGAGATATCCTCCAGACCTTGGATTTGTTATTGTTCACAACAGATCTCACGTAGACCAATACTTTGTCAGGAGTCACAACAGGTCTTCCCCAAACCTTGATTTTGTCAGGATTCACAGCAGGTCTTTCCCAGATTTACTTACTGTATTCACTACTGAAGAAAATGCATATTTCCCTGCCCTCAATAGAGTCCTTGACAGGCAGCCAATAGTATGTCATCTGCCTGCCACAGGCTCAGGCTCTCTCCCTTTTATCTTAGGGTCACTGGTTGATGACTTCATGCCTTGGCTTTCTAGTTCCCTCCAGGTATGGGGAAGTGCTTGCCAAACACCACAGTAAGCTTCTTCCAAGGTATCCAGGCCTTGGCTGCTTTCACTCTGGATTCTTTATTTTTCTTCCAACTTATCACAACCTTCTTCCAGGCAATACTCCTTTTCTGGTTATTTGCTTCAGGGATATCCTTGTGTCAAAGGAGCGTGAGTAGGCACAGTCGTTCCCACTGTATTTTCCCAATCCCTCTTATTGTCCCTAGAGATGCTTGTAATTTAATTCTTTATAGGTTAATGCTCCCCTGTGTTTGAATTTGCAAATGTTAATTCTTATTCCCTGGTGTCTCCTTGATCTCCCTTACTATCTTTTTAATGGTTCCGCTTTTGTATTGTGCAATTACCTGATAACCAATATGGCCTCTAATGAGGGGCGGTGCATTTTTGAAAGTGTCCATGGTGGCGGCGCCATCTTGGAAAATCTTTCCAAGCTGTGAGTGGTTCCACAGTGTTCCATGGTCCATCTACCCTGCTGACCCTTTTATATTTTCGTCTATAAACAATAATAATTGTTCTCAACAACAAAAATAAGTAAACGTGTTAAATTCATGACAATATTATATTTTGTGTTCTTGCTTAACTGCACATTCAGCAAGAAAGGCGATTTCTCATACAGCCAGGGACTGTGAATGGCATGTAGGGCTGGGTCATAAATTGGGACGACATTCCATGCTACTTAGAGGTGGCTAAATCTGCCTGTCCTAATAGCTATCCAAAGACATTGGGCCTCATTACGAGTTTTGAGGTAGCCATGCCGTTTTTACCGGCGTAGCTACCCTCAAACTCGGGTCCCGTAAAATGGGAATTACCGGGCCATTTTGACCTTTGCGGGCCAAGTAATTCCCATTTGTGGGACCCGGACCCGTTACGTCCCCATTCCCATTTGAGCCCCCATAAGGCTCAATGGGAATGGGCATGATGGTAACGTTGGTCCCGCTAATAACGGTGCCGTTGCTGTTGCTACCATCCGGTACTGCTAGCGGGTGCCGCTCTGCACATCTGGTCTGACTAGGCGTCCAGAGTGGCACCCGCGAGCAGACTCGTTATGTAGGATATTTTGTGTAGATCTGGGATCTGGCGGTATTTTCTTACAAAAATAATGTGTAATTTGGTGATGACTACCCCATGCATTTAGATTGGGTTTGGCCTTATTTCCTTTCAGTGACCATACCTTATTACATTACATAGGATAATTTATTAGTATACACTATTGTTGGTGGTTTAGTGGTGAGCATGATTTTTCTGTGTTATTTGTGGCCCCAATATACACAAAACCCTTCTTATTCATAGACTGTTCTTGTGATCTAGAGAGGCCTCGGACCTACATTCAGAAACACCACAGTTTCACATATAGCATTCTCAATAACCTCTAGTATTATCACTGATTTATATACATCAGTGACCTATGCTTCCATAGGCCTCCTTGCTGGTTCATGGACCCCCAGCAATGTCTATTGTATTAGATTTCATCCAGACACCATGCACTGGATGAACACACAAATACATCTATTTATCACTACTAATTATATTATTCCATCTGCAGGAAAACATGGCACATGTATTACTTAAAAATCTTCCCCATTTCATACAGTATTCTTTCAAATGCACCAAGAATAAACAAAAGCAAAAACACTCTACACGATTTGTGTATATATCATTTGTATTATAAACAGTTGCATTTCAAAATAACATCTTACCATTTTGTATTACAGCATTATCTGAAACAAACAGAAGAAAAAAATATACAGCAACAGAACCAGAACAAAATTCACTTTGCATCATCTGTAACAAGAAGAAGAGAAAAAAAATACAGCGACAGAACAACATTCACATTGCAACATTACAGAGTGGCAATTAAACACAGGGGATTCCCTTTGGCTACTCTCCCTGCCTGATATTTATAGAAGGTCATTCGTACAGCACACAATAACCTCAATTCACTTGGATATTTACCAGCTATCTGTAGTTCTCCCGCACACGACCTCTCCTTGCTCACCTCCGAATAATGGGCCCAGGTTTGCCTTTGTAATCTCGAAGGTTTGGAGTGCACAGCAAGCACATGCAGTTATCTGCAGTTCTCAAGCAAGTGCTAATTGAGGCTGGGCATGCCTGCCTCACAGCCCAGTCTTAGATGATCCGTCTCAGCAGCTCAGCAAAAGCGATCTGAACTTTTTTTCTGTCAGACTTTGCCCAGCAGAACTCTGCTGCTTACGCAGCCTATCTGCAGATATACTTCCCTCCAATTATATTAGCAGAAAGTGTATTAGGTTGCCACCCCTGTGTCACAAACAATGGTGGCTTCATACTATAATAACTGTTTCTGTTTGATATCCTGTTGCCTTCCTGTCCTTCACATTCAGCGCAGCCAGAGAAAATCAGAGAAAAATGCATGTTTAAAATCGAATTTCAAAACATGTATTTCCACCTCATTTACACATAGAGATTACATTATAATGTTAATGAGTTAGTACTAGTGTTTAGTATTTGTTAATTAAGTCAGTCAATTAGATAGATAATGTAGTCTCCTGTGAATGAGGCATTTCAAGTATGAGAAAAAAAAAATGATACACATTTACGCTCTATAATGAGCTTTTTGGCTGCAATATGAATTCCATATCTTGCATGCCTCTAGCCATATATTCATCTGTTCTGTTGGCATGGTGGCAACATAAAATGACTATATGTGTGTGCCACATTATTGCTGGCAATAAAATGCTATCACATTCAGTGAAACGCTATACTTTAAAACACTATAAATTATACTACAGTACTGTTGCGGCAAGGTAACAATGGCACCGGGAGCACTATCGGCGCCATTGTAGCCTTACCGCAACACTTATAATGAGGCCCATTGATATATCAGGAAACCACAGCAGTTCTCAGCAAGCTGAACCTCCTTACATGCACGTTGTGCTTCACGCTTCATAGTATTTCAAAAACGTTTTTACAACATAAGAATAAGGCTCACAGTTTGAATATTTAGGTCGAGAACAATTGCAAATATTTTATTTGTATGCATGGTTTAAGCGTTTTAGAACCATTTTTTCATTCATAAAATAAGTTACGTAAGAGTCACTGTTATCATGTTCACATGATCATGGTTTGGATTACATTTAGTACGAGTATTTTGTATGGAGTGCAGGTTATCCTTTTTGTTATCAAGTACATGTAAATAGAGCCCTCAAACTCAGGAGCTCTGATACATTCACCCCATGGGCCTACCCCCCAAGTGGAGAAGAGGCTTGGCCCAGATCTCCCTCCTGCTACTCTGGTACTGGCTTCCTCCCAACCGCTCATCATGTGATTGGAGCTCCGTTATTCCATCATTTGACAGAGATTTGACAATTAATTTGCAATGTAAAACACAGACATATGTAGCTAAGCATCTATCTACATATCTATATATTTTGTGTATAGAGCCACAAACCTGAAGGCCTCAGAGCGCTGACCAACATTGTTATATTACTCTAGCCTGCTCATTTAACCCTGAATGGACGGGTCATGTTTTCTCCAAGTGATTTTAACTCCTCACTTGATTAGTGTTTGATGGAAAGAGCAGCAGAAATCCTACTGATTACATGTTATATAATGTTTTCCTGTTCATAGATTTGTTTCAAAACCATGGAATGTGATGTGTTTCACCTAACAGTCAATGGGCCTCATTCCGAGTATGGCGTTAAGGGATAGCGGCCACCGCTAACGAGAGCGGTGGCGGTAATCCCTTACCGCCATACTCCGAGTTCCCTTAGCGCCATGGTGCTTTTAACACCTGCTTTTAGCAGGCGTTAAATACCATGGCGCTAAGGGACCTTGATGTTAATTACGCCACCGTAATTTACGGTGGCGTAATTGACGCCTTCCCCACTCCCATTATGCCCTATGGGGCAAGAATGGGAATGGGGAAGGGTAAATGGGGATTGGGGAATTACCGCCCCGCCAACCTTGGAATGGGGCGGTAATTCCGCCAACCACCAAGGCGCTGCCGGTCCGGGTACGGCGTCAACCAAGGCGTTAATAGCGCCATTGGTTAGCGCCGTACTCGGAATGAGGCCCAATGTTTATTCTAGTGTATACTTTTCCATGTTTACTTTTCTAAATCCATACCTGTCTGTCTTTTTTCAGTCTATTTGTTTGTCTCAGCACCTGTCTGGGTGGCCTCATTTCTAGTCTGGCTGTAACCCTTCCAGTGCTACTGGCTGGTTGCTGACAGACTCAGAATAATTTACCAGTGCCTGACTTCCCGGTGCCACCGGCTCATTCCGAGTCTGGCAACTAGGCAGTCAGGTGCCGGTAATTCTGTTAATCCCCATTCCCATAGAGTCAAACCCAGTTTAAATGTGTTTCTTTTTCCTGAAGAAATTGCAAAATGCGCTTATTTAAAGCATGTTTGTGAAAGGCTTAATTCTTTTAAATGAACACATCCCTTATAAACGGTGCTTATTTTTATATGTGTTAAAGAAAATACTTTATTGTGAATTTTAAAGCAACCCATTACTGGAGTTAAGTAAGTGCTTAATTCTGATTGGGCAGTGACGAGCCTGGGAAAGTTTGACATTTCAGTTTCACACTCCCTTGATATCGGGAAGCCTAAATGGTTCCCACATATTTACATCAAGGAGCACAATGAGACCTCATTGGACATTTGTATTTTGGCTGAGCCAAGAACAAAGGACAGGCTGAGCATTGACCTCTGCTGGGGATGGGCAGGATGCTTCCCTCTACACCCCACCCTGATCAAAGGGATCTGACAGCTGTTGTTTGTTGAAAGGAGATAAAAAAAAAACTGCTGGAAGTTTTTGATGTTTAAACCTTTATTTGTGATTAAATGTGAAACTCTTTAACTGTGCAACCGGAAGAAGGATAAGTCTGAAAATTGGTAGATGTTAACCTAATTTTAGGCTTTTGCTTTGAAGACATTGATGAAACCTGTATCACTTAAGGAACTAAAGTTATGAAAAAACTCTCATTGTAGCAGAACTATTAATGTTGCAAGTCTAAGATTGTATGTACATGATACACGCCCAGAGATGTACCGAATTAGAAATTATTGATCCAAACTGTTATGATTAAAATTGAGAACATTTTATAGAATGAGAAAGACAGCTTGCACAGAGATGGGGATTGAAGGGGAAAATAGCCCATCAATTATGAAATCTAGATGCATCATTTTACTAGGGAACATAATTGTAGAAATGTAAATTTGTGCAAAAGTTACATTTTGGTTAAAATCAATGTGGGAGTTCCTATATCGCATCATAAAGATGACAGCTCTGGTCTGGCTGCCAACCAGGACAAGGCAAGTGCCTGTGGCCACTCACAGCCAGGGAGTGTGTTTTGAAATTCTGCTCACACCATAAACTTGGTGATGTCATTTGGTAGGATAAATATAGGAGCTTCACTACACATACACAGAGTGATTCCAGAATACATCCATATTTCCACGCTGTCACAAGTCTCTCCCCTTCTCACCTGTTTCTCTTTGCTTGCAACCTTCTTGGATGTGTTTTTTCGCACGGTCCGGGATTTGTGCAAGCCCATGTGCAGGTCTTCAGATTCCAGCGTGAGGGTTGCAATTCCTACGCCAAGTAGTGTTCAAATATCCAGGACCGGGAACCAGGAAAGAAACAGTATCTAAGGTCGGACCCAAGCACTGTAGGATTCCAGGAAGAAAGACACGGAAGGGGTAGTTTAAGGAATGGGAATGGAAAAAGGAGGTAATCAAGGATATGGGACAATGGGACTTGGAAGGAGACCCGAGTGAACTCCTACAACACATGTCGGAGCACACTAAGCGGTAGCATTGAGAGGCGCAGAGCCGTGGGGTGTAACTGTTTTGTAGGAAGTTGAACGTAACGCATAAAGGCTGGTAAATTACGTTTCGTGTCCAACGGCCATGTTGGAAGGATCACTGAATTCAGCCCTCTATGGGTCAGGGACCATGAAGTCTAGAACTGATGTAATGGGCGGTTCATGACAGTATGCCTCTTCTGAAGCCCCGCACCTACGGGTTTGCCTGGGTGGATAAGATGATATCTTCGTATCAGCCGGGGGGAATTCATGTTAGAGACGGGTTCCCAGGTGCGCTCACTGGGAGGACATCCCTTCCATTCCACCAAATACTGTAGTTGACCTTGTCGGTACCTGGAGTCACAAATCCTAGAGACCTCGTATTCAAGTTGGTTATCGACAATCACTGGAGTAGATGTTGGGGCAGTTCGAGTGGACTGTACATTTGGTTTCAACAGAGAAGTGTGGAAGACTGGATACATCTTTTTCCATGACTCTGGTAGTTGGAGTTGAAAGGCCACTGGATTAACAACTTCCTTTATGGAAAAAGGTCTGTAATACCTGGGAGCCAATTTATTTGGTCGTAGGTGACGAGGAAGGAGTTTCGAAGATAACCAGTCTTTATCTCCTATTGAATAAGAAGGACTAGGCCTTCTTTTGGTGTCTGCATATTTTTTAACACCTTTTCGGGGCTTTTCCAGATGTTCTTTTACTTCTTTGTGTAAATTGATCAGTGTTTCAATTCAGGAATCGACCACAGGAACTGGGGTAGGATGTGGGAGAATGGATGGTAGAACTGAACGTTCACTGAAGGGTGAAATCCTTGGCTACAGAAGAAAGGGCTGGTCTTGATGGCTGAATGATCCGAATTGTCTCAAAAGTGACCAATCATCCTGGACTTTGGTGGTGAAGCAGCGAAGATACTGTTCCAGGATTTGGTTTACTCGTTCTGTAGCTCCATTGGTTTGTGGATGATATCCCGAGGACAAGGCACATTGGATTCCCAATATCCGACATAGTTGTTTCCAAAACTGGGATATGTGTTGAGGCCCTCTGTCGGAAATGATTTTGGAGGGTACTCCATGAAGCCGGAATATGTGTTCTAAAAAAATCCCAACTAGTTCAGATGAGGATGGTAATTTGTATACAGGGGTGAAATGTGCCAAATGCGTGAACAAATCAATGGTAACCATTATGGTCAGGTATCCTCTAGAAGAAGGCAATTCCACAATAAAATCCGTGGCAATGATTTCCCAGGGTTTGATGCTAATGCTGGTTGGTGAAGGAGACCTGCTGGTTTTCTGTTATCATGCTTATTCTGGTTACAAATAGCACAGGTTTGAACGTAGGTTCTTATGTCATCTTTCATCCTTGGCCACCAGAATTGTCTCTGTACAAGACGTGGGGTGTTGGAGATTCCACGGTGTCCAGAATGGAGGGTATCATGGCATAGGTTTGTGATCGTATCTCTCAGCCCTGGAGTGGGAATGGCTAGCTGTGTATCCTTAAATAGGTATCCGTCTTTTATTTTGAGCTTCCAACGATTGTTTCCTTTAAACTCCTTCCAAAGTTGGGAAGACTGAGTCTTGGCTCGACTATCCTCCAGGAGAGTAATGGCTTGAACTATGAATATTGTGTTGAGAAACATCTTGGGAAAGGTCTGGTCCTCAAGGGGTTCATAATCAGAATGTCTGGACAAGGCGTCGACTATGATGGTATGTGCTCCAGGAAAGTGATGGATTTAAAATTGATATTGGGCAAAAAACAAGGCCCAGCGGGCCTGACGGCTGTTTCTGCACTCCAGGGATTGTAGGACTTGAAGGTTCCGATGGTCTGTACGGACTTGTACCGGGTGTTTGGCTCCCAGAAGGAGATGGCGTCAGTCAGTGAAGGCTTGTCGAATGGCTAGCAACTCCTTCGCCAGGACGGAATATTGAGTTTCACTGGGAGTCATGGTGCGGGACAGATAAGCAATGGGGTGTTCTATTTTGTCATTGAGTTCTTGTTTCAGAACTGCTCCGATGGATTAGTTGGATGCATCAGTCTCAACAAGGAAGGGACGGTCTGTGTCAGGTTGAGCCAGGATGGGGGCTTGTGTGAACTCCATCTTTAACCGTTGAAACGCCGGGTCTTGAGCTGAGGACCACTGAAAGGGGGTGTCTTTCTTTAATAGTGTGACAATGGGATGCACAATATCAGAAAATGCAGGTATGAATTTCCTGTAAAAGTTAGCAAGCCCCAGGAAGGATTGGATTTGTTTCACAGTGGTAGGAACAGGCCAAGATAAGATGGAATCAACTTTGGAAGAATTCATTCCAATACCCCTTGGGCTAAGAACAAATCCAAGATAGTGAACAGTTTGTACATGGAAAAGGCATTTTTCAGGTTTGGCCAGGAGTTTATGTTCTCGTAAGCGCTGTAGAACTACCTTAACGTGTTCTTCATGTTTCTGAAGTTCCTTAGAGTAAATCAGTATGTCGTCTAGGTATACAATGACGAAAAGGAACAACATGTCAGAAAAAACCCGATCCATGAAACGTTGGAAAATTGCAGGGGAATTAGCGAGTCCAAAGGGCATGACCAGATACTCAAAGTGGCCAAAGGGTGTTCTAAAGGCTGTTTTCCATTCATCATCTTCCTTTATACAAATGAGATGGTAGGCACCCCTGTGATCAAGTTTTGTGAAGATGACTGCACCCCTCACAGCTTCCAGGATGTCCGAAATAAGAGGTAAAGGGTAACGATCCTTGAGGGTGGATTGGTTAAGGCCACTGTAGTCCAAACATGGCCTATGCTCCTTGGAATCTTTCTTAGGACCGAAGAAGAGGAAAGCTCCCACTGGGGACTTGGAAGGTCGAATCGTTCCATTTGTCAAGTTGGTGTCCAGATACTCCTGGAGGGCCCTTTTTTCAGGTTCGGATAGGATGAACATTCTTCCGAAGGGAATCACTGCTGAAGGCACGGTGTTAGTGGCACAATCCTCAGGTATGGGGGGTGGAAGAGACTGAACAATGGCTGTTGAGAACACATCTGAGTATGTCTGCTAAGCTTGGGGAATCCTGATAATGTTGGAGACAGTTACTGGAATGTTGAGGTTGAGTTTCTTGGAAGTCTTCTAAGGGACTTGGTAAGGTGGTAGGAGACAAACAATGGGACATACAATGTTCTGAACCAAGAAATAAGGAACCTGCCGCCCAATTGATGAAGGGATTGTGTTTTTGCAGCCAGGGCATACCTAGAACCATGGGATAGTGGGCAGATCTTATGATGTCGAATCTGATCCTCTCTTGGTGGTTGTTTATCGAAAGAAGAATCTCTTTGATTTGGTGGGTTATGGGTCCTGAAGACAGGGGTCTCCCATCGATGGCTTCAACAGTTTGCATTGTCTCTTTTGCTTCGCGGGGAATGTGATGACTGATGACCCAATCATGGTCTATGAATATGCCCATGGCTCCGCAATCCACTAAAGCCAGGATCGGGTATGACTCTTTCTTGGAAGGTGACAGGTATGCCTGTAAAGTCACAAGATTGTTCTGTCCTGGGGAGTTCAAGGAAGGAATTGGTGAGGAGCAGACATCTTTCTCCCAAAACTGTGCCCCACTTTTTAGGAGCTGGCGTTTCCCGAACACCGAGGTGGTGCAATAGGGCACTCTCTTACAAGGTGTTTATCAGAGGCACAATACATGCACAGTCCGGTGTTAATCCGACGCATCCTCTCTTGTGGGGTAATGGGTCCTCGGAAGGCTCCTAGTTGCATGGGTTCTGGGTCGGGGCTGAAGATGCAGAGGTTTCTTGTTTGTATGAAAGATAAGTAGCAGCCTTTGGGGATGTTGATTTAGTCTCCCTTTTCTCTGCCTTCCTTTCCTGGATCCGGAAATCGATTTGTAGAGAGAGGTCCATGAGAGCTTGGAAAGAGCTTGGGCGGGCTACCCTGGCTAACTCGTCCTTTATCTCGTCATTTAGGCCTCTTCGAAAGAGGGTGAAGCTGTCTTCTTGGGACCAATCGGCCTCTTTCACCAATTGTTTAAAGCGGGTTACATATGTGAGCATATCCTGGGACCCTTTGTGAAATTTGAACAGTCTTTCTTGAGCACTGTAAACTAGTTCTGGTGTTCATAATCATCCAGGAAGGCGTCTCCTGTATTGACTAGGGGGGTTGCCCAGGTCAGGGCATTGCCCATGAGATGTGATATCATGAATCCCACCTTTGCTCTTGGGGTAGAAAAGTAGTATGGCTTGAAGGTAAAATGTACCAAACATGAAAAAAGGAAGGCACGGAGGGTTTTTGAAGAGCCATCATATTTGTCCACTACTCCTCCCAATAAGACACTTTCTTTGGCTGCAGAGTCACGAGATAAGACTAACTGCTTCAATGCGACGTTCTCTGCCTTAAGGTTCTGGATCTCAGTGGTTAGTTCCTGCATACCTCGCGTGAGGTCTTGCACCGCAGCTTCCATCTCTGTATTTGTATCGGTTTTAAGGCGTCTCAATCTGTCACAAGTCTCTCCCCTTTTAACCTGTTTCTCTTTGCTTGCAACCTTCTTGGATGTGTTCTTTCTCACGGTCCGGGA
This sequence comes from Ambystoma mexicanum, assembly GCF_040938575.1. Taxonomy (NCBI): domain Eukaryota; kingdom Metazoa; phylum Chordata; class Amphibia; order Caudata; family Ambystomatidae; genus Ambystoma; species Ambystoma mexicanum. Next base: position 652,515,109 of record NC_090934.1, read on the forward strand.
TTTGTACAAGCCCATGTGCAGGTCTTCGGATTCCAGCGTGAGGGTTGCAATTCCTACGCCAAGTAGCGTTCAAATATCCAGGACCGGGAACCAGGAAAGAAACAGTATCTAAGGTCGGAGGCACGGAACGCCGTGACCCGAGCACCATAGGATTCCAGGAAGAAAGGCACAGAAGGGGTAGTTCAAGGAATGGGAATGGAAAAAGGAGGTAATAAAGGATATGGGACAATGGGACTCGGAAGGAGACCCGAGCGAACTCCTACAACACACGTCTAAACACACTAAGTGGTATCGTTGAGACGCGCAGAGCCGCGGGGGCGTGACTGTTTTGTAGGAAGTTGAACGTTACGCGTAAAGCCTGCTAAGTTACGTTTTGTATCCAACGGCCATGTTGGAAGGATCACTGAATTCAGTCCTCTATGGGTCAGGGACCATGAAGTCCAGAACTGACGTAATAGGCGGTTCATGACACGCGCAGCACCTCGTTCCAGAACTCTTCATCTTGTAGCTGACACCAGACTTCTTTGATGATCCAGATTTCTTTGCAGAATCCAGACTTCAGCATTGCTGAACTCTTTCTAGCTAGACCCAATTTCAAACATCCCAACTTGAAGGGATGTAATACTGATCCAGTTTGGCTTGCTAACATAAATGCTTGCCTGCTGAAACTCACATCCTGCTATCTACCGTGTCCATTGACCAGAAGGGCACATCCAAATCCAGTCTGAGGTGCAGTCCAAAATTGACCAGAACTGCCTTGCTGATCCAATCCCGCCCGAAGTGCCCTGCTGCCGGTAGGCCTGACCCGATCCCATGACCAGAACCTTGACGGTCCAATTTTAATCACAAGGGACTGCAAGTATTAATAGGATGAACAGTGACCCATAGTATATTTGCATCGTCTTATTCCAATCTCAACCCATCCCATGAATAACTTCTGAACCCTAGTATTGTCAAAACCATTCTTGAGCTGATTTTTCTCATTTATTTTACAAAACCATTAATCATTAGTGGTTTTGAGTAACTAAAGTAGATCCCAGAAAGGAATCGAGTATCAACCACGTGAAGGGTTACGCTGGCCACGTAACTGTGAAGATTCCTGGGTGGCATCCTCTTTTTCATAGTCATTTAATATAGTGTAATGAAACCAATCTGTCATTTTTAAACCAAATTTTTGTTTAATTTTCGTGCCTATTTTGCAAAAACGCCTCATACTAAAACCTCCATAACTTCTTCAATTTAATAGATAGAAACAACATTTCAACTCTCACTGATAACTAAGACCCTTAGCTACACCCACAACCAACCACATCGCAGAACAGTGTATTTGACTTGTTTTTCTCAAATATCGTATGGTGAAATTTTGCTGCGCATTTTCAGTTTTCAAAAGTTTACACGTGTCTTTTTCCCATTCAAAGTGTTTCTTCAAATCCCATCCTGATCTAAAGTGTGTACTGTTGTTATATTGTAGCTCATATTTGTTAGGACATGTTTAGTGTTGCTTTACTAAGAATTTTTCTCCATTTAAGCATCTTTTGACCATTTTGCATTATTTCACAAAACCATTTTCATCTGTCATTTTTCGAAAAGTGTCAATTTCCAAAAACGGTTTTCTCTCTTGTTTGGTGAGGGAAGATTGCATTCAGACTCTAGACATTACCTTTCATTACTGAATACCTGCTGATTAATGACATCTGTGTAGGATTGCTCATTTGTGCCTTAAAGTACTTTGCAGGGGGAAATATTACCCTAAACACTATCTGTTCACAAACCAAAACTGTTCTTTTTCCTGTGTTTTACCTTCTGCATTATCATAGATGAATTCAATTGCTTTACTTATTTTGTCTTGTATTGTCACCGCTTGGTGATTGCTGCCCCATATATGTATATATGTATATATATATATTACATGGCCACGTTAGTGGCCATGTAGTTATGGTTAAGTTGCAGTTTCCATAGGAAGAGCACTTTTTGGGCGGTTTATAACTTCGCTCTCCCTGGACGAATCCTCACCAAACTTTGCAAAAAAAGTATTTGGGTCACTCTGAATTTGGTGAGGATTCGTCCGGGGGGGCAAAGTTATAGGGGGGGTCCCAAAACGTTTTTTTTCCCATAGACATAATGGGAAAAAACTTTGCTCACGCCTACAGCCCAAACCGCTGGACGGATTTACACCAAATTTGCGGCAGGAGCGGCGGCTTGGTCCCTAAAGCGTGCTTTGCTTTATTTGGTGTAAATCCGTCCAGTAGTTTTTAAAAAAATGAAAAAAATGTAAGTGAAAAAAATAAGTGATATCTGTGTTCGCTTCGCAGACACACTTCCCTGTTCGCTCTGCGGACAGGACGGTGATTGGGCAAGCAGCTTGTGTGATGTCCGCGGATATCTGACGTGCTCTCTCATTGGATGCGGTGAAAGCGTGCAGTGCGTCTGGCTTCAGAGACGCCCGCCATCTTTGTTCCTCACATGAGAGGCTTTGTATCCCGCCTGCACAGTAAGTCCCCCACCCCCGCTCATGCCCGTGTCTGTCTCCTGTTCCTCCCACCCCCCCACTCATGCTCCGTGTCTTCCCTTTTCCTCCAGCCCCACGCTCACGCCATCAGCACACAGTGGCCAGCGGAGGGCCGAGGAGCGGGATCTGCCGCTTGCACACGAACGCCGTGTGTCTTTCTCCCTACCGCCCACCCCCCGCTCATGTCCGTGTGTCTTTCTCCCTCCCGCCCACCCCCCGCTCATGTCCGTGTGTCTTTCTCCCTCCCGCCCACCCCCCGCTCATGTCCGTGTGTCTTTCTCCCTCCCGCCCACCCCCCGCTCATGCCCTGCTCGTGCCCCGCTCGTCTCGCCCACCTGCCCACCCCCCGCTCATGCCCCATGTGTCTCTCCCACCCCCCGTGTGTCTCTCCCACCACCCGCTCATATCCGTGTGTCTCTCCCCTCCCGCCTACCCCCCGCCCATGTCCGTGTGTCTCTCCCCTCCCGCCCACCCCCCGTTCATGTCCGTGTGTCTCTCCCCTCCCGCCCACCCCCCGCTCATGTCCGTGTGTCTCTCACCACCCGACGCCCACCCCCGCTCATGTCCGTGTGTCTCTCCCCACTCGCCGCCCACCCCCGCTCATGTCCGTGTCTCTCCCCACCCGCCTGCCCACCCCCTCTCATGTCCCGTGTGTCTCTCACCACCCGCCGCCCACTCCCCGCTCATGCCCCGTGTGTCTCTCCCCCTCCTGCCCACCCCCCACTCATGCCCCGTGTGTCTCTCCCCCTCCCGCCCACCACCCGCTCATGCCCCGTATGTCTCTCTCCCCTTCCCCCATCCCCCGCTCATGCCCTGTGTGTCTCTCTCCCTCCCCTCCACCCCCGCTCATGCCCCGTATGTCTCTCTCCCCTTCCCCCCACCCCCCGCTCATGCCCCGTGTGTCTCTCTCCCCTTCCCCCACCCCCCGCTCATGCCCCGTGTGTCTCTCTCCCTCCCCCCCACCCCCGCTCATGCCCCGTGTGTCTCTCTCCCTCCCCCCGACCCCCGCTCATGCCCCGTGTGTCTCTCTCCCTCCCCCTCCACCCCCGCTCATGCCCCGTGTGTCTCTCCCCCTCCCGCCCACCCCCGCTCATGCCCTGTGTGTCTCTCCCCCTCCCGCCCACCCCCCGCTCATGCCCCGTGTGTCTCTCTCCCTCCCACCCACCCCCGCTCATGCCCAGTGTGTCTTTCTCCCTCCCTCTCCACCCCTGCTCATGCCCCGTGTGTCTCTCTCCCTCCCCCCACCCCGCTCATGCCCCGTGTGTCTCTCTCCCCTTCCCCCCACCCCCGCTCTTGCCCCGTGTGTCTTTCCCCCTCCCCCCCACCCCCGCTCTTGCCCCGTGTGTCTCTCCCCCTCCCGCCCACCCCGCTCTTGCCCCGTGTCTCTTTCCCCCTCCCGCCCACCCCTGCTCTTGCCCTGTGTCTCTTTCCCCCTCCCGCCCACCCCCGCTCTTGCCCCGTGTGTCTCTCTCCCTCCCCCACCCCCGCTCATGCCCCGTGTGTCTCTCTCCCTCCACCCCCGCTCATGCCCCGTGTGTCTCTCTCCCTCCCCTCCACCCCCGCTCATGCCCCATGTGTCTCTCTCCCCTTCCCCCCACCCCCGCTCTTGCCCCGTGTGTCTTTACCCCACCCCCGCTCTTGCCCCGTGTGTCTCTCCCCCTCCTGCCCACCCCCGCTCATGCCCCGTGTGTCTCTCCCCCTCCCGCCCACCCCCCGCTCATGTCCCGTGTGTCTCTCCCCCTCCCGCTCATGCCCCGTGTGTCTCTCTCCCTCCCCCCACCTCCTGCTCATGCCCCGTGTGTCTCTCTCCCCTTCCCCCCACCCCCGCTCATGCCCTGTGTGTCTCTCTCCCCTTCCCCCCACCCCCCGCTCATGCCCCGTGTGTCTCTCTCCCTCCGGCCCACCCCCCGCTCATGCCCCGTGTGTCTCTCTCCCTCCCCCACCCCCCGCTCATGCCCTGCGTGTCTCACTCCCTCCCCCCATCCCCCGCTCATGCCCCGTGTGTCTCTCCCCCTCCCGCCCACCACCCGCTCATGCCCCGTATGTCTCTCTCCCCTTCCCCCATCCCCCGCTCATGCCCTGTGTGTCTCTCTCCCTCCCCTCCGCCCCCGCTCATGCCCCGTATGTCTCTCTCCCCTTCCCCCCAGCCCCCGCTCATTCCCCGTGTGTCTCTCTCCCCTCCCCCACACCCCCCGCTCATGCCCCGTGTTTCTCTCTCCCTCCCCCCCACCCCCGCTCATGCCCCGTGTGTCTCTCTCCCTCCCCCCCGACCCCCGCTCATGCCCCGTGTGTCTCTCTCCCTCCCCCTCCACCCCCGCTCATGCCCCGTGAGTCTCTCACCCTCCCGCCCACCCCCGCTCATGCCCTGTGTGTCTCTCCCCCTCCCGCCCACCCCCCGCTCATGCCCCGTGTGTCTCTCTCCCTCCCCCCACCCCCGCTCATGCCCAGTGTGTCTTTCTCCCTCCCCCTCCACCCCTGCTCATGCCCCGTGTGTCTCTCTCCCTCCCCCCACCCCCGCTCATGCCCCGTGTGTCTCTCTCCCCTTCCCCCCACCCCCGCTCTTGCCCCGTGTGTCTTTCCCCCTCCCTCCCACCCCCGCTCTTGCCCCGTGTGTCTCTCCCCCTCCCGCCCACCCCGCTCTTGCCCCGTGTCTCTTTCCCCCTCCCGCCCACCCCTGCTCTTGCCCTGTGTCTCTTTCCCCCTCCCGCCCACCCCCGCTCTTGCCCCGTGTGTCTCTCTCCCTCCCCCACCCCCGCTCATGCCCCGTGTGTCTCTCTCCCTCCACCCCCGCTCATGCCCCGTGTGTCTCTCTCCCTCCCCTCCACCCCCGCTCATGCCCCATGTGTCTCTCTCCCCTTCCCCCCACCCCCACTCTTGCCCCGTGTGTCTTTACCCCACCCCCGCTCTTGCCCCGTGTGTCTCTCCCCCTCCCGCCCACCCCCCGCTCATGTCCCGTGTGTCTCTCCCCCTCCTGCTCATGCCCCGTGTGTCTCTCTCCCTCCCCCCACCCCCTGCTCATGCCCCGTGTGTCTCTCTCCCCTTCCCCCCACCCCTGCTCATGCCCCGTGTGTCTCTCTCCCCTTCCCCCCACCCCCCGCTCATGCCCCGTGTGTCTCTCTCCCTCCGGCCCACCCCCTGCTCATGCCCCGTGTGTCTCTCTCCCTCCCCCACCCCCCGCTCATGCCCTGCGTGTCTCACTCCCTCCCCCCACCCCCGCTCATGCCCCGTGTGTCTCTCTCCCCTTCCCCCCACCCCCGCTCATGCCCCGTGTGTCTCTCTCCCCTTCCCCCCACCCCCGCTCTTGCCCCGTGTGTCTTTCCCCCTCCCGCCCACACCCGCTCTTGCCCCGTGTCTCTTTCCCCCTCCCGCCCACCCTTGCTCTTGCCCTGTGTCTCTTTCCCCCTCCCGCCCACCCCCGCTCTTGCCCCGTGTGTCTCTCTCCCTCCCCCCCACCCCTGCTCATGCCCCGTGTGTCTCTCTCCCTCCCCCTCCACCCCCGCTCATGCCCTGTGTGTCTCTCTCCCTCCCCTCCACCCCCGCTCACGCCCCGTGTGTCTCTCTCCCCTTCCCCCCACCCCCGCTCTTGCCCCGTGCATCTCTCCCCCTCCCGCCCACCCCCGCTCATGCCCCATGTGTCTCTCCCCCTCCCGCCCACCCCCGCTCATGTCCCGTGTGTCTCTCCCCCTCCCGCTCATGCCCCGTGTGTCTCTCTCCCTCCCCCCCACCCCCCGCTCATGCCCCGTGTGTCTCTCTCCCCTTCCCCCATCCCCCGCTCATGCCCCGTGTGTCTCTCTGTCTCCCCCCCACCCACTCTCATGCCCCGTGTGTCTCTCTCCCTCCCGCCCACACCCCGCTCATGCCCCGTGTGTCTCTCTCCCTCCCGCCCACACCCCGCTCATGCCCCGTGTGTCTCTCTCCCTCCCGCCCACCCCCCGCTCATGCCCTGTGTGTCTCTCTCCCTCCCCCCACCCCCGCTCATGCCCTGTGTGTCTCTCTCCCCTTCCCCCCACCCCCCGCTCATGCCTCGTGTGTCTCTCTCCCCTTCCCCCCACCCCCCGCTCATGCCCCGTGTGTCTCTCTCCCCTTCCCCCACCCCCGCTCTTGCCCTGTGTGTCTCTCCCCCTCCCGCCCACCCCCGCTCATGCCCCGTGTGTCTCTCCCCCTCCCCCCACCCCCCGCTCATGCCCCGTGTGTCTCTCTCCCCTTCCCCCCACCCCCCGCTCATGCCCCGTGTGTCTCTCTCCCCTTCCCCCCACCCCCCGCTCATGCCCCGTGTGTCTCTCTCCCTCCCCCCACCCCTGCTCATGTCCCGTGTGTCTCTCTCCCTAACGCCCACCACCCGCTCAAACCCCGTGTGTCTCTCTAAATCCCGCCCACCCCCCGATCATGCCCCGTGTGTCTCTCTCATCCCCACACCCCCCGCTTATGCCCCGTGTGTCTCTCTCCCTCCCCCCACCCCCGCTCATGCCCCGTGTGTCTCTCTCCCCTTCCCCCCACCCCCCGCTCATGCCCTGTGTCTGTCTTCTGTTCCCCCCGCTCATGCCCCGTATCTGTCTCTTGTTCCCCTCATGTGCCGTGTCTGTCTCCTGTTGCCCCCCACACCCCCCGCTCATGCCCTGTGTCTGTCTCCTGTTCTCCCCACCCCCCGCTCATGCCCCCTGCCTGTGTCCTGTTCCCTCCCACCCTCCGCTCATGCCCCATGTCTATCTCCTGTTGCCCCCCAACCCCCCTGCACATGCCCCATGTCTGTCTCCGTTCCCCCCACCCGCTCATGCCCCGTGTCTGTCTCCTGTTCCCCCCACCCGCTCATGCCACGTGTCTCTCTCTTGTTGCCCCCCGCTCATGCCCTGTTTCTGTCTCCTGTTCCCCCACCCCTCGCTCATGCCCCGTATCTCTCCTGTTCCCCCACCCCCCGCTCATGCCCCGTGTCTCTCCTGTTGCCCCCCCACCCCCCGCTCATGCCCCTTGTCTCTCCTGTTGCCCCCCACCCCCCGCTCATGCCCCGTGTCTGTCTCCTGTTGCCCCTCACCCCCCGCTCATGCCCCGTGTCTGACTCCTGTTGCCCCCACCCCCGCTCATGCTCCGTGTCTGTCTCCTGTTCCCCCCCACCCCCCGCTCATGTCCCGTGTCTGTTTCCTGTTGCCCCCCACCCCCGCTCATGCCCCATGTCTGTCTCCTGTTGCCCCCATCCCCCTCTCATGCCCCGTGTCTGTCTCCTGTTGCCCCCCACCCCCCGCTCATGCCCCGTGTCTGTCTCCTGTTGCCCCCCACCCCCCGCTCATGCCCCGTGTCTGTCTCTGTTGTTCCCCCACCCCCCTCTCATGCCCTGTGTCTGTCTCCTGTTCCCCCACCCGCTGCTCATGCCCCGTGTCTGTCTCCTATTGCCCCCCACCCCCTGCCCATGCCCCGTGTCTGTCTCCTGTACCCCCATCCCCCACTCATGCCCCGTGTCTGTCTCCTGTACCCCCCACCCCCCGCTCATGCCCCATGTCTGTCTCCTGTTCCCCCCACCCGCTCATGCCCCGTGTCTGTCTCCTGTTCCCCCCACCTGCTCATGCCCCGTGTCTCTCTCTTGTTGCCCCCCGCTCATGCCCTGTGTCTGTCTCCTGTTCTCCCCACCCCCCGCTCATGCCCCGTGTCTGTCTCCTGTTCCTCCCACCCCCTGCTCATGCCCCGTGTCTGTCTCCTGTTGCCCCCCACCCCCCGCTCATGCCCCGTGTCTGTTCTTCCCACCCCCCGCTCATGCCCGTGTCTGTTGTTCCCCCCACCCCCCGCTCATGCCCCGTGTCTGTCTCCTGTTCCCCCCACCCCTCGCTCATGCCCCATGTCTCTCCTGTTCCCCCCACCCCCTGCTCATGCCTCGTGTCTCTCCTGTTGCCCCCCACCCCTGCCCATGCCCCTTGTCTCTCCTGTTGCCCCCCGCTTATGCCCCGTGTCTGTCTCCTGTTGCCCCCCACCCCCTGCTCATGCCCCGTGTCTGACTCCTGTTGCCCCCACCCCCGCTCATGCTCCGTGTCTGTCTCCTGTTCCCCCCACTCTGTGTCCCACCCCCTGCTCATGCCCCGTATCTGTCTCCTGTTCCCCCCATCCCCTGATCATGCCCATGTCTGTCTCCTGTTGCCCCACCCATGCCCGTGTCTGTCTCCTGTACCCCCCCACTCTGTGCCCCACCCCCCGCTCATGCCCCGTATCTGTCTCCTGTTACCCCCATCCCCTGATCATGCCCTGTGTCTGTCTCCTGTTCTCCCCACCCCCCGCTCATGCCCCGTGTCTGTCTCCTGCTCCTCCCACCCCCCGCTCATGCCCTGTGTCTCTCTCCTCTTGGCCCCAACCCCCGCTCATGCCCCGTGTCTGTCTCCTGTTGCCCCCACCCCCCGCTCATGCCCCGTGTCTCCCTCGTGTTCCTCCCACCCCCCGCTCATGCCCCGTGTTACCCCCCACCCCCCGCTCATGCCCCGTGTCTCCCTCGTGATCCCCCAACCCCCACTCATGCCCATTGTCTCTCTCCTTTCCCCCCCAACCCCGCTCATGTCCCGTGTGTGCCCTGTACCCCCTCGCTCATGCCCCGTGACTCCCTCATGTTCCTCCCCACCCGCTGCTCATGCCCCGTGTCTCTCTCGTGTTCCCCCCACCACCGCTCATGCCCCGTGTTTCCTTCCTTTTCCCCCCCACGCCCTGCTCATGCCCCGTTTGTACCCTGTTCCCTCTCACCCCCGCTCATGCTCATGTGTCTCCCGTGTTCCCCCCCACGCCCCCTCATGCCCTGTTGTGTTCTTAATACACCCCGCCTTCCCTTTCCATGGTGGCCATCTTGGTAAAAGATTTTCCTCTCTACACTGGGACGCCGCAGGCGTCCCCATGTAGGAAGGAAAATCTTTTTGTTTTTTTTACCACCCGGTGTTCCCACTTTGAGGACATAAGATGTTAGTGGTCTTCATCTATTGAAAAGGATGTTATGGTGACGTTGCACTAATAAAAACCTTTAAAATTTAGTAAAAGAAAATGTTACAGGGACGTTATGGTTAAGTTGCACTAATAAAAACCTATGAAATTCAATGAAAAAACTTTGTTAAAGGGACGTTATGGTTAAGTTGCGCTACTAAAAACCTATGAAATTCAGTGAAAAAGCTTTGTTAAAGGGACGTTATGGTTAAGTTGCGCTACTAAAAACCTATGAAATTCAGTGAAACAACTTTGTCAAAGGGACGTTATGGTTCCAAGTAAAACCGAAAAACCCTTGAAATTCGCCAGTTATGGTAAGATAAGCAACCATAACTCGCGCCACCACCGTGCACTGCTAGGACTAACACCGAGGACATCAAAGATAACATCACAAATGTCATTGATGACATCACTGATGACATCACATGTCTGGCTCACTCTTTTTTCTTTTGCTGACATATCTAGGCCACATGGTTTTCTTCAGTAACAGTCAGAAACTAAAAATGTTATTTTATTTGTAGACGTATCCTTCAAGTAGGTTCTTACAGTAATTCCCTTAGAGACCAGTCACATCATATGAAACATATACATACGGGAAGACACAAGCTTGAAAGACAGCAATCCTTTTTGTACATAAAGATAATCAATAGACTTATGAGCACTTTCTGATAGTTCTGTTGTTTTTTTTATGGCTGTTCTTTCCCTGTGGGTCCAATCACATCAATTGATACATATACATAGGGTAAATAGCACCTTTGAAACAGAGCAATCATTTATTTGCATGAAAATAATCAGTTAAATTATGAATTGTTTCTGTTACTACTTGTGCTTTTTGCTAACTTCACTTTCCCTGTATATACCCATATTGGTATGTGTTCTTGTGTCTTTGTGTTTTGTCTATAGTAATGCAATTATGTAATACATGTGTTTTATTAGCTACGTATTACATATTTCACAGTACACAAAAATCTATTAAGAAAACAATTATCATTTCATTATTCAACATATTAACATTACGAATATTATACCTTCATCTTGTACGCTGCACACAATGTTATGTTTCTGTATGAGTAGCTTAGTATACTAGATAGAACCCCATAATAGAATGCTATTTATATCAATGCATCATTCAATGCACTAATTAGGGTATGATATTTATTGCAATGATCCTTGACACTTGTTTCGCCACATTATAACAAGAATCCCTTGTACACATATTTCATGAAAAGTACATACACATGTGATGTCATCAGTGATGTCATCAATGACATTTGTAATGTCATCTTTGATGTCCTTGGTGTTAGTCTTAGCAGTCACGGTGGTGGCGCGAGTTATGGTTGCTTAGCTTACCATAACTGGCGAATTTCAAGGGTTTTTCGGTTTTACTTGGAACCATAACGTCCCTTTGACAAAGTTTTTTCACTGAATATATATATTGATATCCTTAACAGTACCTTCTTGAGTCTATTAACTTATATAGCTCATATTATTCTTCTTAACTGACAGTGGTGGGGGAACAAAACGTACACAGTTGGGGAAAGACTTTGAATGTACCACTAGTTTCAGGAGGGCGAAACGGAAGACCTGATGGATCCTATAAATCTTGGGGAGAGTGAGTCTCATTGCTACAGGGTTGATAATTCTTTCTATGGAGAACGGACCAATGCAACCTGCTTTCAGTTTGTGAGGGCAAGCAGGTATTTGAATATTTTTGGTAGATAACCAGATATGGTCACCAGGAACATTCTCAGGGACATAGAATCCTTTTCCTATCTACATGGCTTTTGGCTTCTGTCTGTGCATTTAATAAATGTTGCTGGCTATTTGATGGGGATGTCAATGAAAAATCTGAACGCGAAATGTCAGAGGGAGAAAAAAATGAAAGTTATTTGAACGCAAATTACTTTTGTTTTTGTTTTTTGGATAGGAGATTGCTCTTCAACATTTTCCTCTTCTGCAACAAGAACACTGTGGGCCTCATTACCACCCGGGCGGTAAGGGATTAACGGTACCGGTAAGGGCACTGGTGCCGGTAATCCCTTACCGCCCTATTCCGAGGTCCCTTTGCGTGTCCTCCCTTAACGCCTGGTTTTACCCGCAAAGGGACTTTGGAGGTAATAAGGGTACCGCAATTTGCGGTACCGTTATTACTGCCTTCCCCATTCCCATTGAGCCCTATGGGGGAAAAAATGGGGAAGGGCCATGGTGAATGGGGAATTACCGCCCCCGCCAATCTTGGAATGGGGCGGTAATTGCTCCATTCACCATGGCGGAATCGGTAAGGTTCTGGCGGCAACCATGGCACTAATAGCGCCATGGTTACCGCCTGGGTCGTAATGAGGCCCTGTGTGTTCTGAATCACTGCAGTAAAAACATGCAGGGGGTTCTCCAGCTGGAAGTTGTACGCTGACAGTGCAAAAAGACAGCGATGACCTGTGGCATCTAGTTTTGGATACTTCAGGATGTATGTAAGTGGATTGTTGTCAGTCCACAGTTTGAAATTAGTCCCATAGAAATAGTTATGGAGTTTTTCTGTCACTACCCACCTAAGTGGCCAGAATTCCAGTTTGTGAGCCTGGTAGCTTACCTGTGATGGGATGAGTCTCTGGCTAGTGAATGAAACTGGACTGGTAGCTTCTTGACGTTTTTGGTGCAGCACTGCACCTAAGCTGTTGAAGCTGGCAACTATGTATAGAATGTAGGGCAGCTGCTGATCAGCATATGCTAGTACTGGAGCTTTAGTGAGTCTCTTCTTTACGAGGGCAAAAATGCTCTGTCGCATGCAGTGCTCTAACACTGCCCAAATGGATCAGTGGGTGATAGAGTGCCTCACAGCTGGTCTTCAGCAGCTCTGTGGAGCAGTAAAACCTTTGGTAAGGTTGGTCAAAGTCCGGGCTATGGTGGTGAACTCAGGCACAAACTGCCTATAATACTTGCAGAAACCTAGGAAATTCTGTATCTCCCTCAGATTTTGGGGTTTCGAACATGTACAGAGCGCATCCATTTTTGCAGGATCCACACTGACTCCCTCTGCAGACACCACATGTCCAAAATATTTCACACTGGTTCTGAAGAACTGGCACTTCTCTTGGAGGGACACCTTCAGACCCTGGTGGCAGAGAATATCCAGGGCCTTCTGAATGTGTTCTTCGAGCATCTTCCCAGAGATGATAACATCATCTAGATAGACCAGCACCTCTAGTAAGTTCATATCTCCCACAATGTGCTCCATTAACCTTTGAAATGTGGCTGGGGCTCTGGATATGCCTTGGGTCATCATCGTGAATTGATAGCACCCTAAAAGGCAGATGAAGGTAGTCTTTTCCTGATATTCAGGCATCATGGAAATCTGGTAATAACCACTTCTCAGATCTAGCACTGTAATCTACTAGCTCCCAGTGAGACATCATGACCTTCATCAACTCATGGTGTGGTATACTGGTCTGGGATGATTTGACTCTTCAACCGGCAGTGGTCAATGCACAGTCTTACATCATTCTTTTTCTTTCTGGCTACCACAATTGATGATGCACAGGACTTTGCGAATCTTGGATGACTCCAACCTGTAACAGCTCCTGTAGTTGTCGTCGGACATTCTCCACATCAGCAGGGGCTAATCACCTCAACTTCTCCTGGAATGGGGTGTTATCATTCAGCCTGGTTTTGTACCCCACTCCATGCACTTCATCACGATCTCAATCACTAGATGAGAAAACTTTGTACCTCAGTGCCAACTGTTCATACAGGTGATTTCTTTCTCGATCAGAGAGTGGAGATTCTCCAAAGTTGAACTTCTGTGCATCAAATGGGAGAAAGTCGCTCTGTGCAGTAGTAGTTTGGGCTACAGAAACAGTGAGATAGACTTGTACGACCTCCAAACCACCAAGTAAATGGGTGATTTTTGTCTGTTACATTGGTAGTAGGGACTTTGATGTCTTTCAGCCCTGTGCCATTGTCTGTGATTAGAGTGCATTGTACCAAGGGGCCTCTAGACATTTCTTCACCCCTGGGAGCATCCATCACCAATCTCCTATGACTACCATGTTGTCTGAGGCATACTTGTCCTGGTACCATCACAGTCTTGACAGGTGGTATTTCAACTTGACCATGATTGGTGGTGGTCATATCTCCCATGGGTCCTTCAGGTCAGCTAAGATTCTCCATGTCTATCTTGAGGTAGACCTGTTAGCAAGCAGGATGCAAACTCAGAATTCAGACAAACTGAGGGCCAGCCATTTTCCTGCAGAGCCTTGCCAGCGTTCCAAACATTGCAGAATATGTGCCTACGACCAACAGAACCTCAGGGTTTTCGTTATTTTTGGTGCAAACCAAAACTAACGTATTCAAGATTGGGCTCACACCAGACATTTCCTTTGTCATGTGTATTTTCACACACAGATACCAGAGGTACCTGCAGGCTGCATCTCCAGCTCCCTTTAAGTTTTACCCTTCCAGGGTCTCCATAGGTATATTGGCGATAGAAGGGTTCATACACTATCGTGACATGGGATCCACTGACCAGTGAGGCTTTAGTTTGCCACCCTTCCATATTGACTTGTGCTGTCATGGTACCCATGCGTGTTCAGCCTGGCACAGTTCACTGGCAGCCTATCCCTGTTGTTGCAGAGCTTATGGACCTGACAGAGATGATATAATGCTAGTCTTGTATGAGCATTAGGCTGATGCCAATGATCTTGATCCCAGAATTCTGAGTCCCCATCGGTTTGTCTGTTTCAGCCTTGTTTGTGCCTATTTCTGGTGTTGGGGATCTAGCTACTCCTCTTCTAGAACTTTTTGAGCATTTCCCGACATTGTCTTATGGGTGTAGGTTTGAAGTTTTCAAATCAGGCTACTACCCGGGCATAATTAGGGTCCCAATCACACAGCCGAGTGAAATGATCATCAGCCCTGCATCTTTGACCAAACCTTTATGGTGTCAGTGGTGCAGAAGATCATGGAGGACATGCTCTGAGCTCTTGCACTCGATGGTAGGCCTGATTTTTCCACTCACAGGATGGTGGAATGGCACCTCACCTGGTCAAAGTTTGCCGGTAGGTTCTCCCTGGAAGTCATTTGTGTTTGAGGCTTCTTTGCCAGCTGCTGAAGTTCTTCTATCTGTCTCTGCTGAGCTGTAGCAGTGTCTGCAGCTGTCTCCTCTTCCAGTGCCCTGATGGACCTCAGCATCTCTTCGTAAGGGGGTGGATTATAGAGTTTCTCTCAAAAACACAATTGTAATAAAGGAATTGCCACCTCCTTAGCTCCTAAACTCCCCTTACCACTTGTTTTTCAGTTTCATAGAGTCCACTCCTCTTCTTTGATGAGCTAAGATGTAGGATTTGCTCAATTTGTACAACAAACTCAGACAGCTTCTCTCCAGAATGCAAATTGGTAGCATGGAACTTCATCATAAGGTCATCTCCTGGTTTGGTGGTACTAAAATCACCTTCTAATACTTCCACCACTTGTTGGGAGGTAGGATCTGGACACAAAGCAGGGAGTGACCTTTCTATCCTGATACCTGTTTAACTTTGGTCTTATATCAGAAACATGACAAGATTAACAGGATTTATCCATACCCAAGTAAAACATCATCTGTTGAGATTAAGTTCAAAAACTGCAAGAAATCCCTACTGGCAGCATGGGCATTAAAAACTACCATCCATTGATCTGCGGGGAACATATCATAGTAGAGAGGTCCCACCAGACTCTCCATATTTTCTGAGCAACTGAATATGGTTGTGGGATGGATTTCTTCCTGGATTTTCTCAATGTAGGGTCACCCGTTAGAAATAAGATATGGCCAAAATAAAAAGAGTTTGATGGCAAAAGGATTTGCAAATCTACATGACTGTGTCCAAGATAATGGTATAAAAGATGAAGAATTGCAAACAACTGATTATATAGAGGCATATCTATCTTTTCATCACAAGGTGTGTGATGAATATACTTGTCAGGGAATTCCCATAATTCATGTGAATGGATGTTCCTACCATAGCAACGATGGCATTGAAAATGCTTTGGTCAATGATATTCCTGAACCCTCACCCATTAAATTGGTCACTGCAGTGGTTAAATGGCAGAACTGATGGCCATACATATAGCTGTCCTTACTGCTGTAAATCGCCAACTATGTAAGAAATGTATTTGCTGTACACATGATAAATTGGAAAGCCAGGGAGAAAAAAACTGCTGAGGCACAGGAAGCTAATTCGAACAACAAATGATAAACACAAAAATTACTTTACTTTGGGAAAAATATGAGGGCACTCGAAGGGTGCTGAAAAACAGAAACTTATTTAGCAGGTAAATTAGCCACAACTGAAGCCATCCAAGGGGAATACATTAATAAGGAACATCTCCTTGGAAAAATACAAATACCAGCAGTAGCCTGATCATGAAATTAAGCCAAAAGTGAGCTTTCCTCTCTACAAAGGAGTATATATGCCCCAGATCAAAATCTAATTACTGTTGGGAAGGAAGATTACATTATTAGAACATGTTATTAATAACTAGAAGATCTAGAAAACGTTCCCTTGTCCGAGCAAGATAGGGAAAGGAAGAATTTCAAAAGTTTTAATGAAGGTGCAGAACATTTTTAAAATCCAAATTGACATTTGGTTAGGAAACCCCAATCTAGTAATGATCAGTGGGTAGTACACACACTATTTCCAAGCATATTGCTAAATTATTGCCCATGAAGCAGGTCCATATGAATCAGTTGAAGGACTGTCATTCTGAACAGTTCTTATTCCTATTAAGAGACCATGTGATCCTACAGATGAATCAACCTCCAAAATAAATGAAATCTGCTATAGAAAAATAATTAAAGACGTTTGGATTAAAGGATGAACGTTTGGCTATTACTGTTAAATAATAGTTTGAATAGCGTGTATTGTTGTTAAAGTTGCATTTTTATATTAACTAAGGATAGAGTAGGATGTGAAAATTAAACATCATCTGTGCCAATATTTTAAACTAAACTAGCATTACCATACATCCCTTAGTTAAACTAGAAGTTATTCCCAGTTAGGTGAGAAAGACGGGAATGAAAAAAGGGCACCATCACTGATAACCAAGAAAAGGAAAAAGTTTGACATGGGACAATAAAAAAGACACAGAATTTAGATGAAGATGCCAGCTAAAACCCCTGTCAAAGGTGGCCCAACTACAGGGACATTAGTCAATTTGGATGGGTTGCCAAAAATGTGGGTGGGTTGCCAAGAAACATGGTACTGGGATGGTGCATTACTTACTATATCTGTGTTTACAGTGTTTTCCCACCTCTGTTATATCAATGGTGCCGAACCTATGAAGTGTGTACTGACATCTTTATATAATATGCCATTTTATGAAAATGGTGCAAATCTAAAAGAATATTTATTTAATATAAATCAAATGCATGTGTCAGAAACACAAGGATACATACACCAAGGGCCTGGTGTTCTGCTTCTGCACATCATGTAACAAATTGTCAAATGCGATTGCAGTAAAAAAATAACCTGTCTGGTATTATTTGTAATGTGGAGCTTAAAAGTCATGTGGCAACTGGGAGTGAACTTTAAATGATGCTTCTTTACATAAGCCAATGTATATTTTCTCCATAAAGGTTATATTATAGAAATGGTTGTGATGCATCTGTGAATTAAAGTCTGTATGCTTTTGAATGCACCTGGAATACAATATTATAGTTTTAGAATACTGTATAGAATGTATATACTAGATTTATTTATGTTACATAGGCAAAAGCCAAGAACATTTATTTACCTAGGCAATCCCCTTGCAGGGAAAATGGAGATCAGACTTGTTATTCAAATACAAACATCTTGAGGCCATCTGGTGAAGCCAGGATTTTCATTCCTCCTCTGATAAACACATTAAGTGGACTGCACCCACACTGGCATATGCATATCGCAAGAATCATACCAAACAAATACAGCCAATAGATTATGAGAAATTAAGTTTACAGTACCCTTTCAGTTCATGATGGTGGTCTGTTTTTCGCAGCACTAAGATTTAAAGAACTTGGTTAAACTTGGATTTCAACCTTTGACTTCTAGCTCAAAGTATCATATGACTTTTTAACGGATGACTTGAATACCCAGAGTCATGAGCCATCTCTGTGCATGTTAATAACTAAGCTTAAATGGACCTCTATGTACAGAACTGTTCAATGAAAATGACCAGTTTAAATTTCACAAAACACTGTTTTGCTTATATCTTGGCAATACCTTCATCTTTTGTGAAAGCAAAGTAATATATATCAATAATAAATACATTTACAAAATTCAATAATGCTATCTTCTTTTATGCATGGAGACATGTTACATATGCATGAATTCAGGTTTGGTAATTCTGAAAATCCATATAACAATAATGGGATCTGTTCATATTGAAAGTTATGGAAGAAATATGAGTTTGAGTCCAAAACTGAATAGAACCACCTCTTGCTACATGTCTAAATATGATGTACCTATCAAATAAGGGGGACCTTTATCTGGTAATGTGAACTTCTTAAGGGAACCAATCAGAAGACTCAACCAATCAAAAATGATGATGCAAGTTGCACTGTGTGGGAAAATATAAATTCTACATATAAGTTCCATAGGAATTTGAGAGAGAACTCTGAGATTCTGGAAAGTCTGCAGATGGGGAAACCCTGTACGAGGGCATAATGGCCCAATAGAGATAACACCTTATGCTGGCCTTGTGCAGATGGAGCCTGAAGCTAAACTTTACCTAATTAGGACCTATTCCATGGGAAGAATTCCTAAGCAGAGGACGGAGGTGCATTGCTGACTGGGTGAAACTGCCTGGCGCAGTAAGATGCCATGCTGGTTTTGCACATTACAAGAAAGACCCAGAAGTCAGTTAAAAAGCCCCAAATGCAAATTGATATATGTCCTCAAGAATATTTTATCAGTTGGCCAACTAAAGGAGGTGGGACTGGTAATAAAGTAATAGGGGGACTGATTTAGAAATAGATTGCATTTGGAGCGTGAAATGCACCTTGCTTTCTGACAATATTCAAAGCTAATGGGGAACTGGTTTAAATAGAATACTGTAGTATTTTCAGCATGAAATGTGCATTGTCTTTTGACACTAGCTAAGTAAACCAACCCCGTGTTTTCACATGTATATTATAGGACTGGAACTGTGAACTGGTATATATCCCTTGGCATGTGGAAGCCATAATTATATAAAAAGAGAACTCCTAAGCATAGCCATCCCATTCTATTGGGTTCACAGTTAGTTTAGCTTGATCATTGTCATTCCAAGAAAATTATGCAATTTAAAATGACCATTGAATCGTTCTAATGACATTGCATAGAAGAGTGAAGACCCTGTATATTAAGTAGAATCAAATTGTCAAGTTGGATTAGTGGAATAGCTGCTATGCTTTTAGAAAAAAACAAATAATATTTGTGCAAATTATAAACAATCCAATGGGCCTCATTACACGGATGGCGGTAGGGATTTACCGGTACCGGTAAAATACCGGTACCGGTAAATCCCTACCGCCTTACTACGAGGTCCCTTAGCGGGTTGGTGCTTCAACGCCTGCTTTTTGCAGGCGTTAAAAACCAACCCGCTAAGGGACCTCGGAGCTAATTACGGCACCGCAAAATTGCGGTGCCGTAATTAGCGCCTTCCCCATTCCCATAGAGCCCTATGGGGCAGAAATGGGAATGGGGAAGGGCAATGGCGGAAGGGGGATTTACCGCCCCACCGACCTTGGAATGGGGCGGTAAATCCCCTTACCGCCAAGGCGGTGCCGGTAATTTACCGGCATTAGCCATGGCGCTAATAGCGCCATGGCTCACCGCCTTCCGTGTAATGAGGCCCAATGTCTTTTACTCTCTAAAACTGAAAGCTCGGATTTCCACAACCCAAGCCAATATATGCTTAATGCAACTCACCACAGTTTGCTTTAAATACATGCTCACAATAATAGGCAACAGAGACACATATATCTATATGAGAATATTACATGAATGTGGAAATGTGCGCAGGATGTTTTATATATGTAGCGTTCCTCTGCCCAAAGCCCATTCTTCCATTTACTTCCCCCCTTCCTCACTTGCAATCTCTCCGTGTACCTAGAATCTTGGTGTATTCTTTGACTCTTCCCCTACAGTTTGTTCCCATGTTTCAACTACTGCTCGGTCCTATCTTTTTTAATTTTTCAACAAATCCGGAAAGCAGGACTGTTCCTTTCTTTTCCTGGAGCTAAAACTCTCATCTCTTCTCTTATTGTTTTCATCTGTTCTATTGTTCTAGTCTCCTTCTAGGTCTACGAGCCACACACCTTGCCCACTCCACTCGATATACAATTCATCTATATGTCTTCTATTCTCTCTATTCCCCTGTGATTCTATTTCCCAAGCAGTCATATTGTTCCGGTGGCATTCTTTTGAATCATAGCTGCTTTTTTAATTTCCTCTCTCTTGTGTTCAAATGCCTTTATGATATGGCTCACCCCTATCTTTCCACTCTGACCTGCTTCTACACCGCCTGCTCTCTTTGCTCCCAGTCTCTTTTTGTTCTATCAGCCCCTCACCCGCCCTGTGCTCAGTCTCGCTTCTGTTCCTTATTTCTTCTTGCCCCTAGCCACTGGAATACATTTCCCCACCACCTTTGCTCTCTGTCTTCCAATTCTCATTTTTTCTCTAGTTTCAAAGATCATCTGCCCTACTGATTTCCTCAGGTTACTGATTTGCACCGCTGTTTTATATTTTTTAGTTAAGCACTTTGACGTATAGCACTCTATAAATACAATAAAATATGAATAAATACAAATATGTATATACTAGTGTAGAGGCCTGTGTACAGGCTTCAAAGTGCAGGTTTTCATTAGACAAAGTAGGACCACTATATATCATAAAGAAACAGTTCCCTCTAGCTGTGACAATATATATCCTTAGGCAACAGCTCCCTCTAGCAGTGATAACAGGTGCTATGACTGCATCTAACAAACAAACACGGACAAATATACACCTGGCCTTTTATTATATTGTTAGATAATGTAGAAGCCTGTGTACATGGGCCAAAGTGCAGGTTTTCATTAACACAGTAGGACCACTATATTTCATAAGGCAGCAACTCCCTCTAGCAGCGACAATAAGTGAAGCTATGACTGCATCGGACAAACATACAGGGACAAACATACATCTGACCTTTTATTATATTATTAGATATGTATTATAGTGTGGAGGTCGTCACGTTATAGTTAAGGTATGTAGCTAGTTCCATAGAAAACCCCGAAATCGAATTGTTAACAACTTTTGCCTTGCAGGACAGATTTGGCTGATATTTTGAAAACAAAATGTTTGTCTGGTCCCCCCACCCCTGGAATGGACATTCTGGGAACGATTTGTTAAAAAATGAAAAGTTAGTAAGAAAGCAAATAAATTGCTGTTTTCGGCATAGTACCATTCATTTTCTCATAGAGAAAAGGTCCATATTTCTGCACAGCACACAGCAAAACCACCGGATGGAATTGGACCAGGTATGAAACAACATGGGCACAAATTGTTGACTCAATGTCCGGGAGAGGTCTGTGGTTATTCTCTCCAGTAGTTGTTAAAATATTTGATGGGGAAGGGGTTGCCCCTTTCTCCCATAATTATAGCTATATATGTGCCCTACAATGCATAAGAGAGGCTTTTTTTTGCTTGATGCAAGAGATAACCGCGAAGAGGAACAAAGATGTAATGGCATCAGGTTAGAGGTGGGGAGGGGAAAAGAGGATAGCATGTGAAGTTGTTGAGTCTAGGATGCAGCAGATAATGAGATTGCCACAAAGAAATGTGGAATACCTGTGGCTATAACCACAGATATAACCACAGATATAACCGCAGCTATATTAGCGTGGTTATAACATCAAATATGTGAAATGTAAGTGTGTCAGAGGAAAGATCGAGTGAATATGAAAAGGCAGTGCCAGGGCATTATGAAGAGGGGAGGATAATGTGTTTGGGTCTAGGGAGGGTAGCTGGGTGCATTGGGGGCTATTTAATGTGTTCAAATGATTAAAAGTGCACAGGCGAATTTCCATCAAATAACCGCGGCTATGATATCATGCATCGTGTATAACCCCGGTTATCGGAAATTGGGTGCATACATAGGGTTCTAGTGAAACATACTGTATTAGCAGGTGTACCTGTGCTTCACATGGTAATTACTACTTCAGTCCTAGTGTGAAGTGTATTTAATGGACAAAACCAATGCTTCTTTGTACACAATATCACTAGTCTTTCGTGTAGGAGCTAAGGTGAACAAATTGTGTTTCCAACTCTGGAGCAAGCCACAGAAATCAGAACATCAGAAAAGCATGTATCCTGTATATCGGTTCCAGCTACTTTGATTTGGAGCATTGAGATTGCGCAACAACATTATTGGTGTCCCGATCTCCAGGCAAGACAGCAGCGACCTCAACATAAGTGCTGTATGTGTAGGGCTGAAGAGTGTAAGCTTGAAGTGCCATACTCGTTTGTTTATAGCTGAAGCATGTTAGCCTTGTACTATTGAGATGGCATGCATTCATCAACTTCCGTGAGAAATAAGTCAGTAAATATCATGAGAGATTTGCCTCGATGTGCTGGACAACGTCATTGCAGACACTATTGTAGAGACCGCACCATTTCCTGTCCCCCGCATTACTACAAAAGCACCATATTGGGTCACCCGCATGACTACAAAAGTGAGTGCCGCAAATGTCAGCTATATTGCTGATAGTGTGGAAAGTTTAGGAACAATTAACTGCTAAAGTTTTAATGAATTGCTGAACTTTATGAACAATGAATGTAGAACTACAGCAGAAATACAGCACAAAGAGCCATATAGCAGGGTTAAGCATTGCAGACGGCTTATAAAATACGTACATTCGATACAGGTACTTATTACATTGTCTACACCATGGAACCTAGCCACATGCCAAATTTTAGATTTGTAGCATGTTGGTAAGTATGCTAAAAACTTCGAACAGGCACACACAAATCCAAGCATTGCAGACTGCTTTAAAAAAATAGAAAAAAGTATATTTTGTACTTGTTACGTTGTCTGCACCATGCAACCTACCCACGTGCCACATTTTAGGTTTGTAGCATGTGGGGAAGTATGCTGAACATTTTGAACACACAAACGCACATATCCAAGCATTGGATACCGCAAATTTAGGTAAAAGTGTTTATTGTACACGTTTTACCTTGTCTACATCATGGAACTTATCCAGATGCCAAATTATAGGTTTGTAGCATGTTATGAAGTGTGCTATACATATCGAACAGACACACACACATATTGGAGCATTGCACACTGCTTAAAACACCTTTAAAAAATGAGAAAGAAAAATGTATATTTATACTGTTTACATTGTCTACACCATGGAACCTACCCATATGCCCCATTTCAGGTTTGTAGCAGGATGGGGATGATGGTGAACATTTCAAAAAGACACACACATAGCCACAAATGTCCCTTTTATATATAGAGAGAATATAAAATGGATCATACAGGGCTTATTAATCCATTTAAACAGTCTGCATATTCTTTATTTCTATATTTCATTACTTGAAGGGTGATTCTGAAAAGAACTATGGGGTTGGAGGGGGAGGGGGGAACCTGGATAGAAGAACATTAGGGTTGGAAGATGTAACAAGGGGTAAAACAAGAGAAAATATATTTTTTGGGGTTTTCTTGTTTTTTGATTTTTGTTTTTTTGTTAATAAAATGGGGGAAAATTGACCCTTAAAAAAGAAAAGCCTAGCAGTTTTAGTTTTGTTGGTGGTTTGCGATTGCAACTGCCCACTCATCTAGGGTGGCCCCTGTGGGAGTGAGGGGTTGTTTAGGCCCCCCCGCATATATTCAGCACGATGTAAACCACTTGTTCGTACAATAATGGGGGACACCTCCATTTGCTCGCATGCACACTAGCAGTTTCATTGGCAGTGGCAGAGGCGAGGTTATTGTGCGGGACACTTGGCTTCTATTTTGTATACACTGGACTCCATTTTTGGACTAGGCCGCACTGCGATAATACGAAAAGGCTTCTCTTCCCTCTGCAGCGCCGCGCACCGTGCTCATGGCCCCCACCTTTTCTCACTGTGCTTGAAAGCTTTGCAGCTCCGTTCTCACGGCTGAGCCGGAGATAATTGCAACAAATATGTAACATCTCAATCTTCCTTTGAGATCATTGTCCTATGTGTGAACCGGTTCAAACCATGCCCTCTAGCTCATCCATCTCCACAAACCTGCCCAGGCCCTCCCACCCCCACTGTTGGGAAATTACTGCCTCTACAACCCTGTGTCCCCGCAAGGTATTCTCTTGATGTACCAGATGCATGACCCCATTGTAAACCCCACCCCAGCGTGCCCCCAACTAACACCAGACCTCTGTCACAGTATATTGCACCCTAGAACTAACAAATGTCAGAGTGCCTTTGATGCATCTGGACCCACCCCACAGCCGATGTTATCTTATTGACCTGTATCCTAAGCCCAGTACTTCATATAAGTGCCAATGAATAATGTTGTGATTGTATGTGGACGATTTACAGATCAATGTTGATGTACTCAAAGGAGCTGTATTGACTATTATTTAGTGCATGTCTAATGGTAGTATCTCAAGTTAGCATAGTTAGGGCTCACCCTACCACATTGCGACTTGACCCTCACCCCTCCTGTACGCTGGCAGCTGGACCATGTGATGTTCACCCTCCCGCCAACTGGGCAACAAATCCGGACAAAGCAGTGCCTCCATGGATCTATATATTGTCTATCCAATCCTGCACTGGTCTAGTACCCTATTTTAGTTGCGTCATCTATGACGCTGTTTTACTTTATATAGTCATGTAACTGTAATGTTTGCCAGAGCGCTCTCGGGCAACAGAGTTCTCTGGATGCCAAGTTTATATAAACAAAACGTAACTCTCGCAGCCTGTTCTCTTAGTCTCATTCCCCATTGGCGTGTGTCTCATTTATTGGTATTGCACGTGTCAGACGGGGAGTGGGCCTATACACCCCACCCTTGGAAATCCTGTTGTGGCAAACAAGGCACCATATCATGCACCCGTTCAGGTTTGCTGCCGGCCGAATGACAGCAGGTTGGGTTGCAGGTGGTACAGTCTTTGCCCTGCTGGTGGAAGGCATTGGACTTGTGGCACCCGGATGATTCTGGAGAAGATGTGGCCAGAGCTGATGGTGGTGCAGGTGAGGAAGGGGATGCAGCACTGTGGACTGATTGTGCTGCTTGGGGTTCATAGGCCTTGATCTTCTGATTTCGGTGAGCCTGCTGGTAAGGCTCGTCCACCTCATCTGAGTGGACCCCCACCACGTGTTGGATTAGGATTGAAGTGCCCAGGGACTGGGGTGGGGTTGTTTGGACCCCATCCCAGCACCTTTCAGCAAAAGCTACAGCAGACTTCCTCCACCTCCTTCAAGCTGTGGTGCTCCGGCACCAGGTAATATCTCCAGCTGTCTGGTGTCATCATGATGCTCTGTGCTTCCTTTGGGGGCGGGGGTTACATGGTGGTGACCCAGACGACTTCATCATCTTGTGGAGGGTTGATTGCCTTTTGGATTTTATCATTGCTGCTGTCACTAGGTCTTGACATGATGGTAAATGGAGGATCAGGGAGGAAAATGTATACAGAATAAAAAGACTACACAAAAGGAAAATTCCACCAAAAAGGAAAAGTTTTAAAGAGAAAACAAAAAACGAAAT
This sequence comes from Ambystoma mexicanum, assembly GCF_040938575.1. Lineage (NCBI taxonomy): Eukaryota > Metazoa > Chordata > Amphibia > Caudata > Ambystomatidae > Ambystoma > Ambystoma mexicanum. The sequence goes on from NC_090934.1 coordinate 652,540,281, forward strand.
CATAAAATAAACAATACAGACAGCTGACAAGACAAGGGATAGAGGTTTAAGAATAAGGGAAGGTAAACAGGGATAGGAAAAATAGGGTTTTTAAGCTTTAAATTTGCTTCTGCAGGTGGAGTGTAAAGGCTTTCTACCAAAAACAAAAAGCAAAGAAAGAAGTATACAAACTTCCTGTTGGTTTTGGTGAAATAAACACGGTTATAAAGGCAGACTAATCAAGAGCTGTGTTGCATAGCGGCGGTCGGTGTAATCACACTTTCACAGTGGGCGTGGTTTCGTAGCCACAGGAACCAACATTAGAAACAAACAAAAAAGATGTCAAAATCATGAATTTCGGCAGTTCTCACAGTGTCAATGGACTATAAATGTTTGATTGTGGTGTAGCCTGTAGCTGTTGTATTACTTAATGGCATTTTAAGCTTTGTCACAAAATGACTGTGTAGCCGCAGAGTAACTGCGATTATGAGAAAAACATTTTTTGGTAGCTGCAGGAATGGCACGCGCGGTCTGACAGATGCATAGCCACGGTTATTTCACCAGTGAATGGGACAGCGCCTCTTATAGCAGTGGTTATGAGCCGTGGAAACAGAAAAAAAAACAAAGAAAAGAACGGGAGTTGGTAATGTTTTATTCTGGTGTTGCCTGGGGTTGTTTGTTTGGCAAGTTTTATATTAAAGTTTGTTTCAACTCAGCAGAGTAGCTGCGGTTATAGCACGCCCAACATAGCCACGGTTATGGGTGAACTAATTCACGCCTTGTATTTTCAGCAGGTTTCAATTACCACAGCAATAACGGTTCAAGAGTAGACACAGATATCTCACCAACCAATCTGGCTGCATGTCTCAAAGCTGCAACTATGGGCCGTGGAAACAGAAAAAAACACCGAAAAGAACAGGAAAATCTTCTTTTTAATGATTTAAAGGAGTTGGTAATATTTGGTTATGGTGTTGCCTGGGGGTCTTTGTTTGGCAAGTTTTATTTTAAAGTTTGTCTCAGCTCGGCACAGTAGCTGCCGTTATTTTGTGATTACGATAGCTGGGGTTATGATTCCCCCAATAGAATGGACTGTATTTTGGCAGGCTTGGATTTCCACGGCTATTATGGCTGCATGGGTAGCCACAGTTATAAGATACTACCTGCATATATTATACCCACGATCATACAGGTAAAGGTGACAAGTTTAGACCAATGATATTCTGAGTCTGAAAAGAATGTGTGATTGGTTGATATACAGTGTATTTTGCAAGAGGTTGTGGTATTGAAAGGTGGTTCTTCTTTTATATTCCCTTCAATGGGAGGTGTGTTATTAGCAAATGTGGAGTTCTGTCAACTCATTCACTGGTTTGTCAAGTGATGAATCTGATTGTTCAGAGGATTGTGGAGGAACACTTAATTTTCAGAATGGAACTAACAGTGATGTGAAAGGTATAGGTCAACTTTATGAAAAGAATTGGCTAACAAAATTGTTCTGGTTTTACAATATCAATTTAGACAGACTATTTGAAGAAGGGAGTATGTGTTCAAGCTGTGGACAGATATCTTTGACTGGGAGCACATATATTTTCTTTTTGGGAAAGAACATGGATAAAATATCTAAGGGAAGAGCACAGAAAATGTTGCTAGTTTTTAAAACTATCTTGAAAGAACGCAGTTGTGCAATTGAAGAAGTAGAGGGGTTCTCAGAATAAAATACGACTTTTTAAGGTATACATTTGATAGAAAACAAAATAGCTCTTCTAAGAGCCACCTATAGAAGGTATTTAATCATATTAAAAATGCAGTGTGTGTGTTGTGTTATTTTTAAAAGCAGTCACGGAATAACCACGGTTATGCAGTAATGGTAAAAATAAATCTTTGTATATTTATATGTATATATGTTTGTATAATAGGTAGTCCTTCAAAAACAATTTTTAGGTATATTGATGTGTTTTCTAACAAACAAAGGATAGTTGACCTTATGTTCTCAAGGAAGAGTGCATTTACATCATCAGTTAAATGTACTGCATCATGTCTATAAAGATTAGACATGTACAACTGTATATTGTTATTGGACGTTGTGGTGGGTTAGAAGAAGGATATTGACAAAAGGTAGACATGTTCACTTATTTTATTTAAATGATAAAGAAAACAGACCTAACTCTCCTTATCACTATGTGGTAGTTCAAATAAACTAAAGGCGTTTGTCTGTGGTCAGGAATTGAATAATGAAAATGACCTCTGTCGAAACCGATCTCTTTCTATCGCTTCCACTAATAACCAATAAATAAACTGGGCCAGAACAATGTCTCTCATTATGTGGCCTCTCCTCTACCTCTTTGTCCTGTGGCTTATTCTCAGGGTTTCTTCTTTTAACAATGTTCATGCAAACACAAATGTCTCTCTTTGTCAATGGGTCTCTTTAGGGTGATCTCTTGAAAGAAGACTGGTGGGTCTAATCTACAAGTTCCTGTAACTCTTTCCAACAGTCACTGTATATTAGGATCCAATTCACATGGCTCATGTCCTTAATGTTTTCCACATATGCACACCACCCTTTTCCACTTATTGGCTATGGGTCAAGATTTTGATAAACCTTGAGGCTTCTCCACTCTTAGAAACTCTTTAATATATTCTGTCTGTCTTTTTTTAATTTCACTCAAGACTTTTATTAAACACTGTGCCGTATTATCCACTGTTCTTCCTGTAACTTTCCTTGAGTTTTCTCTGGGGAGCTTCTAACCACAAATGACTTTATTTTCTGAGTTAATACTTCACACTCATCATTATTCTTGAATATTTCCTCTGACATCTCAATCACTTGAGTTTCTCTTCCTTTATTACACTTATGACTTTTATCATCAGTAGTACGAGTCTTCCCGGCAGCCTCACGCCACACCAGCATACACTGCTACCTGTTTTCCTCAGGATTATGCTTGTGGGGTTTGGCACTCGCTTTGGTACATTAGTGAGCTCTCTTAACAACCCATTCACTTTGGTTTCTCTGTCGCCTTCCATCGGTCTGCTTTATAGCTTGCTCCAGGTCCGGTGTGCTTCTTAGCTGCCTCCTACACTGTACAGCGGTCACTGGGAGCTAGTACCGCTCTCATCCTTGTGGGTTTGGGCAACCATCATTGTATTGGTGCCCAGCCCACTATGGGATGTACATGGTCAAGCCACTACTTTGAATGCTGTTTGCTCGTCTTCTCAAACAACGGCTTCTCTGCTGTCCTTCACTTCAGATTACCTGTGGGTTGTGTGAACCTGCTTGGCTCCACCTCTCCAAGGCACTCTGTTCCTGTTTTTTGTTCTTAAAAGGTTATGCCCCTCTACATCCCAAGGCTTGCTTGAGCCAGCAGTGTCTGCATCAAAATAGGAGTAAAACATTGTTTTTGATATAAGTCGCCATGGCTGCCTCCAAACCCGGGTCCGGTCTCACTGAATGGGGACTTACCGGGACATTCTGACCTATGCGAACCCGGTAAATCCCCATTCAGTAAACCATTCCCCATTCCCATTTGAGCCCCCATAAGGCTCAATGGGAATGGGGAAGGTGCTAATAACGGGCCCGCAAATTGGGGGCTCGTTATTAGCTCCAAGGTCCCTTAACGGGTCCCGCAAAGAATGGCTGGTCAGACCAGCTGTTCCTGCTGGGACCCGCTAAGGGACCTCGGAATAGGGCGGTAAGGGTTTACCAGTGCCGGTAAACCCTTACCGCCCAACTCGTAATGACCCCCTAAGTGCTGTTAAGACGCCCTGAGGCCTTCATAACCTGAGGCGAAGGTCACTCCAAGGGTATACAATAGGAATGGATTGCAACAAACCAATAAAGATACCTTGGGTTCTGTAATCTGGTGTTTGCATATGTTTTGCAGTAACATTGAAATGCGTCTTTGGCTGCTACAGTGAACGTTGAGGGATTATGGGATTGTAGGCCACAAGATATTGAAAGCTGTAGGTTACAGGGCGTTTATGTTGTATGTAAGAATGCTAATCCGTTTCAGCAGATATTCTAAATGAAAGTACACTTATAGCCATTCTTTCTTTCATATCAAAGCTAGAATCTGAGATGTGGTGTAAATAGAATGCATTAAAGCATTGGTCAAGGAGACTTTTTTTGGGTGTATCATCAACTACTCACTTTGCTACATCTTGCTTTACAATAATATATGTTGAGTGAGAACAGTGAGCAAATGACGTGTTTATAATGTAAGAAGCATTGAGTGAAGACTTGTCAGGAAGAAGCATTTTCAATGGGTGGTGTAGGTAGTGGGTGTGAATGTGCACAGGAGTTAATATGGAGCATGAAGGAGTGGGTATATAAACAAATGGTATGCCTCAGCTATGTGTCCCTTTTGTATATGATATCTGCCTCATATGTGTGTTGCAAGAGATTGCTTGTGTCCTAAAGTTGGCATTAAATAATTACATTATAGCAGAAAGAGTGAAAACTAGATATCATACATAAAGTGTACTTTTTTATTTCAGAACTGTAGTATTTTGTGGCAACCATATCTAACAGCTAGTAGCTCCTAGACTTTGTCCAATTACAAGTACTTAGAATACTTTTATTTTGTTGGTTAGTTACCGTTTTTGAATGTGTATATTATGCTGATTGTGTGTGCAATGCTTCATAGGTGTGTACATTGGTCTTGAAGTTTACGTATTAATTGTGTTTGTTTTTGTTGCAATACAGATTAAGAATGCCTTCAAAGAAATGTGCTTTACACAACAGAAGGAAGGAACAATTATTTCCTGGCAAGTAAAGTTTCTATATCTGAAAATGTTGAGGCTAATATTTCATGTTCTGTACAAGGCTATAATGAGAGTAATTTGGTAATGTATGGCAAAGAGCAAGTATGGGTAAATATACAATTTGAGACATACACAATGCCAACTACTGAACCCAGTGGAACCACTCTGATTTCAAGTAAGACTGTTAATAGAAAGAGTTTATGAACATAATTTCAGTGCATGAAGACATGGGAGAAAACAGCTAAAAACAGAAAAACAACTACTGCTTTACTTTTAAGAGACATGATTAAGAATGTGCACAAAAATGTTTCTCTATCAAATCATTGTAGAAGTATTGAATCAGATTCTGTTCATATGTTGAAACATTTCTTGCAGAAAAATAAATAAGAGGGAATCATTACAAAGGATTTTCACGTGAAATGGAAATTGTTCATTTGAGTGTTGAACAATTTAAAAAAGTTGACTAAGGTCACAAAAGGAATCGATGAAAAAGTTCAATCAATTTGTATACTTAAACAAGAAAACATGTGTGATGTGTTTGGAGGAGACTGGACACACACTTCACATAGAGACATTTTTTTCAGTGAAGCAAGTTACATAAAAAAAATCAGGATCTGAAGTGAAAGGTAAAGAGAGGAAATCGAAAATCAAGAGGACATTAAGAAGATCCAATAGGGCAGGGTTCAATGTGAGTAAGAAAACGAAAATGTAGTATGGAAATGTACTTTTTTGTGTAATATTGACATGGACTATTGTAGAGCCATCAAGAAATTATTACAATCATTAGACACAATTGAAAGGTACAAAGACAAATTGATGACTGTGAAGTCCACGAAAGAACTGGACTTCTGGGTCACTCCCTAGCTTGTCTTGAGAAATGGAGATGCGACAGTCAGTTTCGCCACATACATATGCTGGCTGCACATCACCGAAAAATATGGTTTCTTCTTAAACTGTATGAGTACAAAACAGCATGGGGGTAATTCATAGAAATTTGCGCACAAGTGTCGCACGCGGCTGGCACACAGTGTGCGCGTGCGAATCTCTGCGCCAGCCGCGTGCGCTAAAATCTATTTCCGCGCACAGCGTATTCATGGATTTTAGCTGCCAAAACCAGCCGTGACGCACAGTGGCACAGCGACCCTGCAGCAGTGCCAGTTACGCCCCCAAGAACGCCCCTCGCGCAGTGAAAAGCCATCAAAATCCCCAATCCAACGTAAAAGAGCTGCGCTGACCCTGTACCAGCACGGCAAGCAGGGAACGTGTATTACTGGGGTTCGCTTGAAGTTTCACACGCGATAGGCCCTGTGCGAGTGCGGTACGTGTATTACTGGGGTTTGCGGGAAGTCTCACATGCGATTGGAGCAGGGTATGTGTATTTCGGGGGTGCGCGAGAAGTTTCACACGCGATTGGCCCTGTGCGAGTAGGGTAGGTGTATTACTGGGGTTCGCGGGAAGTTTCACACGCGATTGGAGCAGGGTACCTTATTTTGGGGGTGCGCGGGAAGTTTCACACGCGATTGGCCCTGTGCGAGTGGGGTAAGTGTATTACTGGGGTTCGCAGGAAGTTTCACACGTGATTGGAGCAGGGTACGTGTATTTCGGGTGTGCGCAGGAAGTTTCACACACGAGTGGCCCTGTGCGAGTGGGGTACGTGTATTCCTGGGGTTTGCGGGAAGTCTCACACGCGATTGGAGCAGGGTACGTGTATTTCGGGGGTGCGCAGGAAGTTTCACACGCGATTGGCCCTGTGCGTGTGGGGTACGTGTATTACTGGGGTTCGTGGGAAGTTTCACATGCGATTGGAGCAGGGTAAGTGTATTTCGGGGGTGTGTGGGATGTTTCACACGCGATTGGCCCTGTGCGAGTGGGGTACGTGTATTACTGGGGTACGCGGGAAGTTTCACATGCGATTGGAGCAGGGTACATGTATTTCCGGCGTGCACGTGAAGTTTCACATGCGATTGGCCCTGTGAGAGTGGGGTACATGTATTACTGGGGTTTGCGGGAAGTTTCACACGCGAAAGGGCCTGTGTGAGTGAGGGTACGTGTATTTCGGGGTTTCGCGGGAAGTCTCACATGCGATTGGAGCCGGATAAGTGTATTCCTGGGGTGCACGGGAAGTTTCACACACAATTTTGGTGTCAGAGCAGGGTACATGTATTTCGGGGGTGCGCGGGAAGTTTCACACGCGATTGGCCCTGTGAGAGTGGGGTACGTGTATTACTGGGGTTCACTGGAAGTTTCACACGCGAAAGGGCCTGTGTGAGTGGGGTATGTGTATTCCTGGGGTTCGCGGGAAGTCTCACACGCGATTGGAGCCAGGTACGTGTATTCCTGGGGTGCGCGGGAAGTTTCACATGCGATTTTGCTGTCAGAGCGGGGTACGTGTATTTCGGGGGTGCGCAGGAAGCTTCACACGCGATTGGCCCTGTGCGAGTGGGGTACGTGTAATACTGGGGTTCGCGGGAAGTTTCACACGCGAAAGGGCCTGTGCGAGTGGGGTACGTGTATTCCTGGGGTTCGCGGGAAGTCTCACACGCGATTGGAGCCGGGTACATTTGTTTCTCGGGGTGCGCGGGAAGGTTCACACGTGATTTTGCTGTCAGAGCGGGGTACGTGTATTTCGGGGGTGCACGGGGAGTCCTACAAGTGAATTGGCAGTATGGGTCCTCCCAGGTTTTCCCTCTATACCCTCCACGGCCCCTGCAGGCAGCCCACACCACAGGGGACTACCCTGCACCCCATGTCATGTCCCACAGGCAGCCCATCCACCATGGGCATGCCCCCCAGCCAAGCCACATGTCACCTTGCACTACTGATCACCAACTCATGTCCCCTTGCACCCCCACCCCCAGCAATGAGGGGCACCTGCCAGCAGGCCCCCACACATGTCCCCTTCCACCCCCACCCCCCAGCACTGAGGGGCACCTGCCAGCAGGCCCCCACTCATGTCCCACTCATGTCCCCCTGCACCTCCACCCCCCACCAATGAGGGGCACCTGCCAGCAGGCCCCCACTCATGTCCCCTTGCACCCCCACCCCCCAGCACTGAGGGGCACCTGCCAACAGGCCCCCACTCATGTCCCCCTGCACCCCCACCCCCCAGCACTGAGGGGCACCTGCCAGCAGGCCCCCATTCATTTCCCCCTGCACCCCACCCCCCCAGCAGTGAAATGCCGATCTCATGACACAAACCAAAAGTCAACTATGTACATCAACACATGTCCATCACACAATACACTGGTTGGCATTGCTTGTGTAAACCCACATTTTCACATGCATCAACCCAATGAGCGAATCCCACACATGGAACTAAAAAATGAAAATGTATTATGCACATAAAATCAAAAATGAAATGAAAGCATACCAAAATATGAAACATGAAATGAAAAGCATGTGAAAAAGATGATTGAATGAAAATGATAATCAATCCAAAAAAATTAGAAAGAAAAACAGTCCAAAGTCACCCTCCAACAACGCAAATCCAAAGGAAATGTAAACAAAAATCTCCATTGCTTCATGTTCATAATAAAAAAAAATGAGAAATCAAACCATAGTCCAACTATTTACAATCCATTGTCTGGAAAAAATAAATCCATTGCTCCATGTCCATAATGCAAAAAAAAAAAAAAAATGAATACATGATGAAACTATATACAATCCATTGTCCAAGGATGTAAAGGCTCCATGATCCCGACCAAACAAATGAAACCTACCTAACAAACTACCTAAAAATATAACTATATACAAATTTGTTTGGCATTGTCCATTGACCACAAATAAAGGAAAACGAAAAGGAAACCTAACTCTAAAAACTATTTACAAGGGCAGTGGGCTAGTCCGACAGCTCACTTTTGGATGTCACAGGCCAGGGCATCATCGAACTCCTGCTCAATGTCCTGGAGGCAGTCCTCTTCCATGGCCCCGAGGGTTCGCCGGGACGACGACATGTTCTCCTCCAACTCCCTGCGAATTGCCTCGAGGCACTCGGCCTGCCTCATGGCCCTCCGCATGGAGTTCTCCACCCTGACCATCGTGAGCCGTGCCTCTTCTGCCCGCTGCTGCTCCACATCTATAGCATGGCCTAACCGCTGCCACACGGAAGACACTTCCAGTCCTGGGTCCTCCTGCCCTCTGGCCGATGCTAGCCCCTCCGATGTCGAAGGCCCCGAGCCATGATGGCTCCCACCTTGTTGCTGCTGCTGCTGTGCCTCTGCCTGTGCCCTGGCTCTTGCTGCCAGCACATCCTCCTCCGGCTGGGGTGCAGTTGTTGAGGTGGCCACCCCTGCTGGACGTCCGACTCCCGACTGTGGCAGGGATGTGTCCTCCACCAGCCTGGCCGCAGGGTCAGAGGCAGCTCCACAGGGTACCCAGGTGATACATGGGTGGGAAGATGGCATGGAGGACGACTGGCGCGTAGGGGGTTCAGGTGAGGGGGGGTCGCAAGGAGGTCCAGCACACAGAGGAATCCAGCACTGGTGACCCGTCCCAGCAGGTCAATGTGGTCAAAGAGGGACCCGAGATGATGTGCAGTCTCTTCACGAAAAGACTGCATGTCACCTCGCATGCCCCGTTGACACAACGCTATCCTGGCCAGGACAGGCTCAACACGGTCCCGGGTAGCCACGTCCGCAGGGAGAGGAAGGCAAGTTGTTGTGCGTTCATCCCCTCCCTGAAAACGGGTCTGGAAGTAGGCATCCCTGCTGGTGCCAGATGATGCGGTGACAGGATCAGGGACAGGATTGCACACAGGCACCTCCGTGGCAGCCTGTGCTGCCTCCTGTCCCTGGTCCTGCACTGCACCACTAGCACCAGTGGAATCCCCACCTCCAGACCCCGTATGTGTCCCTTCCACGGCCTCCTCCTCCACCAAACCCCCCACCAACCTGGATGACTCCATTCCATCTTCCTCCATCAGATCCTGTGGGGTCTCAGCTGCCCCTTCTGCTACCGAGGAGTCCACCTCCAACCTCCGCCTCTTGGACCTACCCTCAGCAGCTGCGGCCTGGGATGCGGCACCAGACTCCTCACTCCCCGACGAGATGACAATCTGGGAGGGGAGCCGGGCCTTGCGTCTCCGGCTGGCGGGACGATCCCTGCTGCTGTGCTCCACAGCACCCTCTCCGCCCTCTTCTTCAGTTGATGCTGCAGACAGGCAGAGATGAAACACAGGCATCAGGGCACTGTACAATGGACTGATACACACATGACAGTTGCACATGAGTGGCAATGTTTAACTTCAGACACAGAATCACACTCCATGACACACATGTCATTTTAACTCACACACATGAACATTACAACAGCAATATTGCACCAGGCAGCACCATCCATACACATACAACAGCATGAACAGCCAAAGGTGAGCCTGACATCACATGAAACACAAGGAGTATACTAGATATGCACACAAGTCACCACACTTACATGCATGTCTACATCTCCTCCAACTGTTGCAGTGATGAGATCGCCATACATGTCACATCTGCCATTCATCCTTCTACATATCAGTGTCACGTGCATCCATGTTGCATCACAGTGGCACACTTGTCAGATACACATACATGCAAATGTACACAGTGCAGATACATGCATTATGAACCACCATCCTTGCCACAACCATGCCAATGTGCATACACAGAAATTCAAACATGTGTGCTCCCACACCTGCATTTGCCCAGCATGCTTACCAACACATACACCATCAATGTGTCTCACAACTGAGAGGACTCACATGTGGCAGCCTCACGCCCATGTTCATATACATCCCTACATGGCCCTAGATAAACACATGTGCAACCTGCACACTACTGGCACACCACGACACGCACAGCATACTATCAACATGCATGTACACTTACCGCTCGACTCCAGATGGGTCTGCCTCTCAAGGATCTGGACGTAGAGCTCTGGGCATATGCGTTCCAGGACCCTCATTTGATGGTTCGACAGCTGGCCCCAGCGCCCCTTGGCATCCGCTGCCTTAGCGAGGCGCCGGGCCTTGTTGAGGGTCCTGGACCTGAAGTCCTCCCAGTGCTTCTTGACATGATGGAAGTCGCGGACTGCCACCCCCTCCGCGTTGATGGCAGTCACGATGTCCATCCTGGTCCGTCCTTCATTGTCGGCACACAAACTTTCAAAGAGGGCATCATACTGCCCCAGGACTTGCTCCACCAGGACACCAACTTCAGTGGCAGTGAAGCTGGTGGCCCTCTGCCTCTCTGGCTGGGGGTTGCCAGTGCTGCCAGATGGTGTTGTGCTGGACATGGCAATCCCAGAGGCAGGAGTGGGTGGGCAACTGGGTCCTGGGGCTGGGCTGTGGAGCGATGGAATTCCAGTTGGGAGTCTTCGGTTCCAGCAGGGGTGGTCACAGCAACTACACCCCTGGCTGATGCGCAGGCAGCAAATGGCAGGGCACGTAGGCAGCAGGCCGTCAGGCAGCAGCAGATGGCAAGTGGGAGCATGCTCGGGGCTCTGGGGGGCAGTAATTCGGCCATCTGGGCAGGAGAGTGGTCTTCCGTGTGTTTTCGCGTGGCCAGCATGATACGGAGTGGTGAAAAAATTGCACGTCAGCGTGTAATTCGATGAAAGGCCCTTAGCGCGTAAGCGCGTAAGTTACATTACGCGCGCAGGCGTTTCCCTCATAGCACGTGATGACAAAGCACACGTGGAAAACTGCACGTCCGTGTGTCATCGCGTGTAATCGGAGGAAAGCGCCCGCGAACACGTGTAACTGAAGTGTACGTGTGGGCCGGTTTAAAAGCTACGTGTAGGGTGCCATTTCCTTGTACGTGCTTTTCGTGGAGAGCGAGTGGGTGAAATCTGTACTTCTTGTCGGTTCACACGCGATTTTTCACGTTCTTTTTCCAGGCAGACGGTGAGTTCCGCACGTACTTAGCAACTGTGCTTGCCCCGTGTGTCGCGTTCCCCTTCAGAGGTCATTGTAGGCTACGTTTATTATGCGTACACTTATTTTTGTGTTTTTGGGTCCCACAGCGTAGTGCGGGTTCATTTTTTCACGCACGTGGTCTACGAGGGGTTGCGTGCACATACATTTTTTATTTTGGGCTGCCTGTGCGTTGCGTGACCTGTCATCTTCCCCCAGGGGACACAGACAGCCTTGTTAGAGCACTAGGGTACGAATTCCATCTAGTATCATACCCCTTTGACCCCCATTTGCCCGGGACAATATTTTACTGCAACTCCCATACGCACAACAACATCAGTGCCATGGTTGGGAGGCGACCAAGCGGTAAGGGAGGCAAAGGTAGCCGACCTTCAAAAGGTGGGCGTGGTGGGTGCGGTAGGGGACGTGGCCGGTATTTGCAGGGTGCCCCTATACCCCCATGTGTGGAGGAACAATCAGGGACATCCATGCCCCCCCCATGGTTGAGGGAAATGTGGCTGACACCATTCCAGCTCAGCCCCTGTTGGACCAGCCCATTGTGGCACCTGACCTGGCACAGGATGACTCCCTGGCTGACTTCCAGGTCAGCAAGTCTAGGCCATGTGTGGCGGTGCAAGTTGTTGTAACCAAGCCACGTGGATCTGGGGAAGCTCTGTCATCTCCTGCCCCAAGTATGCAGGGTGGGGAGGCTGCAGGGGCAGCTGCAGCTCCATCCACCCCAGCTCTGACTCTCCCAGCCAGGACAGTGTCAGTCCAGGTCCATCAAACTGACGTTCCCCCTGCCAACATTACCCTGCAACCAATGCCTGCATCAAGACCTATGGTCATTATGCATTCCCACACTCCTACCACCCAGTCCACCGGTGATTCTGCCCCTACTGACCAGAGCAGCGTAAGCCACTCTGGCTCTGCTCCACCTTTAAAGAAGAGGAAAAAGGGTGCTCTGGCACGACAGGCTGAGACCCCAGACACAGCTACACACTCCGGTACCTCAAGGAAGCCTTGCTTTAATGAGGCGGAACTTGATGCACTTGTGTCCTATGTGTCGGCACATAGCCACAAAATGCTGGTGACTGCAGGGTCCAAGACCACAACTGGTCAACGTAAGGCACACTGGCAGATCATCGCCGACCGCATAAGTGCCCTTGGTTTTGTGAGGCGCACAGCTGATGATTGCTACAAGCGGTGGAATGACCTGAAACGCAGAGCAAAGAACAAGCTGGCCTCAAATCATGCCGCTACTCTGGTGACTGGCGGTGGGTCTCCACAAGAGGATAACAAACTCACTGAACATGAGTCTGTTGCTGGGGCCTTCATCACAGAGGAACAGATCCATGGTGTGGGAGAACTACCTGATTATGATGCATTGTCCGGTGAGTGCCCATGCATGTGTGTGTAATGCATGTGTATGTTGTTTGGGTGACGGGTTCTGATTGAGTGCCAGGTGAGGGTGTGTGTGCCTGAGTGGTATGGGTTACCCATGTGCTTCATCCAAAACATTCCGCGGCCTTGGATTTGGGTGTGACAGTATCCCTTCAGCCCACACTAGTAATTTAGCACAACATTACGGCAGTTGCCCTTGAAGTGGCATCTTGCAACAACATTGTTTGTATTTTTTAGTGTTCATTCAGGCTGATTGTTTTAATTCTCCCACTTTTGCTACGCATTCCTCAGCACTATTGTCACATTTGTGACATGCTTCTGTCATTGATGAACCCCACATTGGCCCACATGTGTTACCTTGTTAGGTGAATGATTTGACCATTCAGGCTGATTGAGTTTTGGCCTGATCACATACATTTGTGGGGCCTGTTTGAATGTGGAACATGATAGTTGTTTCCTGTCATGTTGAAGTGCACAACCATTGATGTGTACATCGGCCTACAATCACTGTATTTTTGTACACTGCATGTGTTGCAGTGTGTGGCACATGCCTATTTTGTCACACTATGTAGCATTTTTCATCTCATCATGTCCATCTCACATGGATGGCTGACAGTATTAATTCACTGACATATGGATGTACTTGTGGAATGTACCATGGCTATGGTACATGACATCTGTGTGATGGAATGTGTCATGTATGTGTATTGGACATGCCACTCACAGGCCAATGTGTGATGGCAGTGCTACCCAGCATGCAGCAAATGTGTTGCTCTTCCATCTTGGTGTCATCAGTGTCTGCCTTTTGCCTCCCCTTCCAAATCAGTGACAGTGCATGCATGGGAGGGTTATAGTCATGTGGGACATGTGTAAATCATGTACTGGTTCTGTAGCTTGTCAGGCCTATTTGTGTGCTATGGTGCTAATGCCTGTTTCCATTTTTTGTCTTTCATGTTTTTGCAGGGGATGACGCACTTGATGCTGTTGAGGTTGAGGAGATGGTGCAGACCCAGGAGGACTCTCAGGCACGACCGGGCACCAGTAGGGGACGTGGTGTGGTGGTGGGTGAGAACCCAATCTTGCTGCAGACCATTCTGTCCAGGGGTGTCTCTGGGTGCATCTCCCCAGACCTCTATTCAGGTGCTGATTCGGATGATGAGACCTATGTGCCGTCTCAGGTAAGTGTTTCTGGCAGAGATTCTGTTCTGTCCAACCCACCTGCACCAGGGGTAGAACCCTCTATGGGGATGTCAGTGTTGGTAAGTCTGCCTTTGGCAGTTACGGATGCAGGGTCACACTCCACAACATCTGATCCTGTCCCTGGGCCAGCGGATCAGAGGGGGAATGCAGTCCTGCAGCCTCAGGCAGTGCCGGCACACCAAGGCGCAGATCACCTTGCCCCAAACAGGTGTGGTGCCCGCCGACGCGGTGGCCGTATGCCACCAGGCAATACCGCATGGGAACAATCCATGTACGGTATGGCAACCCAACAGGCAGCATCAGTTCAGATGATGGCTCAAGCAATGGAGATGGTGGCCACTTCCATTGTCCCCCCTGAAAGGAAGATGGAGCAACTACAGCAGGCAACATACTCCATTTGCCAATCACACAGGGAGGACATGTTGGCGTCCAACAGGGACAGACGGGTGGCACTGGAGACTCTACGCCAATCGATATCAATAGAGTTCCAGGCCCACAGGGAAGCCCTGAGGGTAGAACTCCATCACCTCAGGGAGACTCTTGTTGACCTTGAGGCTATCACTAACTTGAGGACAGAACAGCAGCTGGAGCGGCTCACACGTTCGCTCTCAGCTGAGATGCAGGCAACTCGGGAGGAGATCCGGGCATCACGTCAAGGTGGTGCATGGGGATCTCCGCACTATAATCCTCCAGAACGAGACCTTCCACACCCGCATGCTTGCTGCCATGGAGGACGATACCAGGGCTGTGCGTGGGCTGCCTCACATAGCACAACCACCTCCTGTGGCAGCAGCAGAGGGTGATGAGAGCGACAGCAGCAGTTCTCCCACATTGGCATAGCCGTGCAGGCCATGAGCCCATGGAGGTGTTTTTTTCCCCAACATCCACACAGGTGGCTGTTGGTACGCACCCTCTCCTCGGACCTCCTGGGTGGCCTCCCCCCCTGGCCCCCACATGGCCATTTTTGATTTTTGATTTTTGCTTTTTGATTTTTTTTACAGTGTGTTGCCTTGTGTGGCTCCAGTGGGCATCCACTGTATTCCAGCTGGGCACATGAAGGCTTGTCCTGAGTTTGGGTTAGATGCTTGGGTTTGTGAGACACACACCCCTCCTGCTTCCCGCTTCCATGGGCTTGCAAAGGGTGTGCCCAAGTGACAGTGACTTACACAGTGACGTTGGACTCCCATGAGCTGTGTGGGCAGTCTGTAGTCAATACTGTGTATACATTCCTAGTGGATATTATTGTTGTATTGTACACTGCATGGTGTATTGATATGTGCTTGTGCATCCATGTCTTCCTCCTAATTTGCAGGTTAATTCCTCATGTCTTCACAAAGCCGTCTACTTTGGAGATGGAGTTCATGTTGTAAGCAGTGCACTTACACATTTGCGTGGCAGCAGCACTGTACAGTTGGAAGTGGTCGATGTGCTGCCATAATCAGGTTGTAAGACTACAACAACTTTAACTTAGTACTGTCATGTTTATGCTATGTTTGAGGTTGTGTAGCTGCATTGTATTGTTGGTAAGTATTTGGTCATGTGTGTTGTTAGTTCAACATTTTTGGGTGATTTAACTGATTCAGCTGTACCGCAGGGATTTCAGGATTTGAATGTCTTGTCCTGTACTAGAGATGCTGCACTGAAAGTGCGCGAACATTTAACAAAATTATTTTTCCTTAAACATGAAGCCCAGGAAGACCGGAAGGCACCTAATCATTTGCACCAAATAGCATTAGAAGAGGGTACACGACAACCATCGTATGTGCAGAAAAGATTTTTGCCATCGAAAACAGTTAAAGAAGAGATGCGCATTTGCACGAGAGACACTCTTAGATGGATCTCAGACGCCTCCATTTCACCTATCGAAGTTCATGACACATTTAGACAATATTCCCCGCCTATGCAGAGAAAGGTATTACAAGTTATGGTAGAATATTTACAGGATGAATGTTTAAAAAGAAAATTGTGCTCTCCCGCTGATATTATAATTTTCAAACACACGTTTTATGCTGACACTGCGCTGACTTCATTGTCACTTGATTTGGCTTTACTCCTTAATAAACATTCAGAATTTCCCACTGTACAACTGCCTATGAGAGAGGTTCCTCTGACTTTTGTACCAAAGGTAGAGATACCTGCTGTAGGGGGGGCACCTGCCACGACAATTCCAGCCCATTACATTTCACAGTTCATTCATGTTTTGTTCTCACGGCAGGAAGTAAACACTCTTAAGCAGTTTATTCCAGACATTAGAAATAATTCTAAAGGGTTCTACGAAGAAATAGAACCTGTTCTGAATTCATCAGTTTTTACCTTAGGTCACATCGACTTATTCCCTGTGATTTTACCAGCAAATTTATGGAAGCAAATTAGAACCATAGATGATCAAGCTGCAATGGGCGATACTTGGGTTGCACTGGAACTAGCTCATAGATCTCGTAAAGCTGGAGAAAAACCACCTTAGAACATATTAATGTTACCATACAACATTGTAACTAAGCTTAAAACTTTAGTACCTGAAAAGAGAATTATTTGGGATAAATTAACCGCCTGCATGCAATGGAAGACCGAGGGATCAACTCAGTTTTTCAATAGGTTTAAAGAAGTATTTTCAGATTTCAGTGGTCAAGATTTAAGTACGGACCTGAAAAGAGATTGCTTGTTGACAGATTTGTGCGAGGGTTATTGCCTGACATTAAGTCACAGATCACTGCGTCTGAAAGTGCATGGCAGGCAAAGTCACAATCTCACATCTTACATATAAATGTAATATTGTGATGAATTGGGAGTATTCGCTCCTTCTCCCCACAGGGAAGCCATCTCCTGTGAGGCTAGGGAGGTGGGCAAGTGGGACCTCACTAGGGGGTGACTCCCCCTTCGGAGACACAGTCTCACATTCTCTAGAGTGGGTACCATCCCATAGAACAGGCAATTTTTGCAGTGTTTGTTCTTATAGAGGTGACACATTTTTTTATTTTTTCAAGGGCATCAGGTTTAGTCACCCTAAGTGTCCTAGGGTCATCCAGATGTGGAACTCTTGCTCACTGTGCTCAGAGAGACACAGCTCCACCTCACTGATGATGCCCAACAAGGCTGAAACATGTGTATGGGGTTGATGTTGGGACTCTTGTTCAGAAGGGAATTTCCATAGAATTTCGGTGCAAAGACTGATATGCAAATGGTATTTTCCTATCTTGAACGGTACAGTGAGATAAAATGTGGCTGCAGACTCTAGAGTGGGTTCCACCCCATAGAACAGGCCTTTTTTACCGTGTTTGTTCTCATAGAGGGGCGCCCATGACTAATTTTTTGACTATACTAAATACAGATTTGGATTTCCTAGGTCTATTTCCCCATTTGGTTGAGCAAATAATGTTTTTACATCTGTTCAACTCCATGTAACTGGAAAATCCCCTAAGAATAAATATCATCAAAAAAGGGATAAGTAATGCCAGTGTGTAAATGATTACAATCCTGTCATTGCTCTGCTTTGGAATTCCAATATTGATGTACAGTATATTGCTAATAACACAAAAGCTGTTTGCTAAGTTACAGGATACTTGACAAAAGCTGAAAAGAGAAATGCCAGAGTGAAGCGCAGGCTTTAATGTTATACCGGGGCATTATCTGCACCGGTAATACCCCAGTCCAAAGTGGTTTATTGCAACTAATCTCCTGGCTCATTGTAATGATACTAACAGCTTTTTTCAAGTTGACATATGGTGTGTTTGCTGTTTCTCAACTTAAAAATAAACTACACAACAAGATGGCCACCATGGATCAGGGAGAAGGGAACTACACGTAGTCCCTTCTCCCTTTCCATAGCGGCCATTGCCGCGACGGAGCTGCAACAAGAAAACAGAGTGTTCCCGGCACTGTCGGGGGGACAAAGGAGCGCAAAGTAAGTTGTGTGCGGTGGGGATGGGTGAAGGATGTGAAAATTGGGGTTGGTGTGTGGGGGGAAGGAGGCAAATGGGGAACGGGGGATGCACTTACCTTAGTACAGGTGGGGAAGATGGCTGCCTTCCACTTCTGGGGAGGCTTGGAGCGGGGGTTTTACCATTTGGTAAAACCCCTGTTCTGAGCCTCCTGATTGGCTGGGCGGCTGCCATGACCCACCCACCAGCTGTGTACTAATTTGATTAACTGTGACATTATCTTCAGAATGACTTTGTATAATTTAATTATCAGCAAAATAGCATAATTTGTGTGTGTATTGTCTTGTAGAAAGTAATATCACAAATAAGAAAAGGATGTTTTAGTAATTTGTACTACACATAGTAATAATGTTTTTGACAACACTAAAATTATGTATTAGTATTACGTAAATATTAGAGTTTCACACTTTTACAGTAATTAGATACACAATTTTTGTAAAAATAGGAACAGTTCATACATTTTACTTTAACCACTTTCCTGCTAAGGAATCTGGTCCCAATGGACATTCCCATGCATCCAGGACAAGCATACTCGTCGTTAGCACTTAAGGGGTTAATGCAAGTAGAAGTTGAGTATTTATTTATTTATTTATTTACTTTTTGAAATATTATTTATAGAAAATAATTCTTTCTGTAGTGTGTGTACATATTATTATTTATTCTAGTAAAGGAAATGAATAGAATATACAATAAAGACACCTTTGAAATTCAATTGCATTTTTTTTGTATTTGGAAACAGTTAAGGTGATCAATACTTAGTAACAAAACCTTTGAAATTCAAGGAAAAAACTTTAGAAGCAGGGACTTTAAGGTGCAAATTTAAAGCAGCAAAGCCCCTGTAATTCAGCAGACAATTCAGGCTATGCCACCTTTACTTCTGGACACCCTGTTGCGCAGTGTATGACTAGAATGATGACGTCAGAGTTTACATAACTGATGATATCGCTGATGACATCACAGGTGACATCACTGGTTACATTATACATTACATGACTGGTGACGTCACTGGTGACATAACTAGTTGCATCATATATTACATGACCAATTACATCACAAATGGCATCACTGATTACACCACGGGTGAGATCACTAATTACATCACTAATGGCATCAGACATGAGATCACTCATTAGATATGTTAAAATATTTATGGGGCAGCTCTCTTGGAACACATGTGATTTCAGCATACTTAATAACAATAAGAACATTGTATAAAACATTACATGGTTACACTTGAATGATATCAGTATTTGTGAAGCTTTCATTTGTAGTATTTATTAAAGGATGATATTTAAAATATAAATATGTCATATTTTAGAAATCTTTTGTACTTTCATTTAATAGCAATCAATGAAAATTGTCCATTGCATAGAATGTACCTGATTGTTGTAAATATACTTGACATATTTATAAGATAATACAATATGACATACAGTATTAAAATAATATGAATAGAAATAAATAGAGATAGTAACATGTTGAAACCTAATGTTTGGTACAAGTCAAATGTACACATTTAAATGTTAAGTTGCGCTTATTATAAAAATAGTACATAGACATTTTTTTTTAAATGAGATGAGAAGGGTTATGAATTTCTTCTCCTAGTTCACAAATCTATCCATGATAGGCTCCACTGTATCTATCCTCCTCTTTCCAAATCTAAAAGCCTTCTCGTAATCTCTGTTATGCCTCCTCGACTAGCCTTGTGGCTCCACCCCTTCCCTGTGCTTCCTCTCGTGACCACTCTTTCTCTCTTCTTGCTCCACTTACATGGAATCATCTTCCCCCGGACATCCGAGAAACAGTTCACACGGATTTGTTCAAAACCAAACTAAAAGACAACCTCCTTGGTTCAGACTTACCCTCTTAACCTACCTCTCATCGACCTGCTAGCTAAAAAATCTTCCTCGCCTCTAACCTGTCTGTCCCTCACATTCTCTCTCTCCACTCTAGAACTTCTCCCATCATGATAAAATCCTAAGCACAGCTTGCCATACTGCCTACCTGCACTTAAAAATGCCCAATGTTGGTTTTCCTTAATTTATGTATGTTGTGACAAATAGTGAGATATCATCATTTCTCCCCAGGTGGGACTCTTTCTGTGTTGGGCTATGGAGGTGAGCACACTACGCGATCCCCTCCCTAGTGGTAGAGGCAAAAGGACCTCACTGGGGGAGACTACCCCAATGGGGGCAAGGACTCCCATTCTGATGAGGAACTCACTCAACAACCCTGCTGGGAGGAGATTGGACAAATTCATATACATCTGTTACTGTGATGTGCTATATGAGGAAAAGTACATGCTTGGTACTGTGATGAAGAAAACCAATGGAATAATAAGGAGCACCAGTCCAACACATACAAAGGAATGTAACGTATGCAGGAGAAGCCCTCGTTCAATGTCAGAAGCATTAAAGGAGAAGACTCTGAGGAGAGAGAAGCCCTGTGGCATCCGAACAAGCAAAGCTGAGAAGGCAACATGGAGCAAGACCCTGGAAAGCCAAGCAGGCAAGTCCACGCCATGAGAAAGGGATGTCCAGAATGGACAAGCCAAGAGAGGGAGAAGCCAGGAAAGTTCAAAGCTGCGGGGGCAGCAGAATGAGAGAAGGCGACACATCAGAGGAGGCTTACACATAACAGCGCCTGTGCTGCACCAAATAGGAGAATGAGCAGGAAAGCCAAGCAAGTGCATCCAGGCCTTGAATCCAGGCCTTGAGGAATAGACTACCAGAACGGACAGGCCAAGAGAAGGCATTGAGAAGGCAACATGGCTTCCTATAAACAGAGGAGGCTTATGCCTTACGGTGTCCAAGTTGCACCAAATGGGAGAAAGGCCCTGGAAAGCTATACAAGCCAGTCTTACTCATCCCAGTGGGAGGCAGGTAACCAAGAGAGTGAGAATCAGTACTGGATCCATCATACTAGAACCAAGTGAGAGACAAAGAGAGTTTAGACCTGATCTAAAGTTCTCAAACCTTCCCAAACAATATAAAAAAGCCATCTTCGAGAAAAAAGCCACAACCTTCAATACGAGGGTAGCCAGCGCCAACTGAAATACTAGAGAACTCTTCACAATTCTCAGGGAATTGGAAGCCCGGTTCCTACAGCATCCACATTGACTAAAGACTCAGACTGGTGTCAGAGCATACAGAATGCCAAGTTTTAAAAAAATCAGCATGTTGCAGAAGAAAATACTCACCAAACAAGATAGCATTGATTACTCCCGACACCTCAGAAGCCCCACTGTTCAACTTCAACAAAATGACCATGCAAGAAACCTCACATATTGATTGATTGATTGATATTTTATTTCTATCGCGCTCGTACACAAGTGTTTCAGACCGCGACAAGGCAAGGAAGGGGAACAGGGGAGAACAAAACAGCGATCTTACTATGCCCAGTGACATTGAGAACGCGCAAGTGCATGGGAGAGGAGGGAGGGGAAAAGTGCATGGAAGGGGGGAGAGGTGGAAAGTGCGAAGCAGAGGAGAAACAGATAAATAACAATAAATAAATAATAAAGGAAACAAACAGTGGTAATGCAGCCAGCAATTTGCAAGTGCTATGTTTAAGGCAGCAGACAGGGTAGGTCCGATAAGTGCAGGAAGAAAAAGGGGGGCTGTATGGGTACAGATACAGACCCCAGTACAAGTGGTGGCCCTGAGGCAGTGCGGGGGAGTGACAGGATGAGCAGGTACCTGGGCCCAAAAGACAGAGGGTGGCCAGGTGCATGGTGCCAAGAGAGAACAGATCAGCAGGGGAGAGGGGGAGCGAAGGCAGAAGAAAAGAGGAAGGTCTTGAGGTGCTTCCGGAACCGGAGATGGTTCTCCTCAAGTTTTAGAGTGGCAGGTAGGCTGTTCCAGAGGGAAGCCCCTGCCGAAAGACAGAGATCTACCCCCAGCTTGTTTCTTAGAAAAACGATTGACCCTGAGTGAGTTGGAGGTAGATGAGCGAAGAGCTCGAGAGGGGAGGTATTTGCGGAGGGATAGCTGAAGGTATTTTGGACACAGGCCCCAGAAAGCCTTGTGGACAATGCAGAGGGTTTTGAATTTAATCCTTGCATCCACTGGGAGTCAGTGAAGAGATTTCAGAGCTGGAGAGATATGATCCCAGGGCTTGAGGCCAAGGACAAGTCTCGCAGTCCTATTCTGGATTAGTTGCAGAGGGCGGAGAGTAGAGGCAGGTAGATTTAGAAAGAGGCTGTTACAATAGTCCAAGCTAGAGAGAACCAGAACTTGAGATACCATGAGCTTCTGGGGGAAGGAGAGCAAAGGCAGAGTACCTCTGAGGAGGTGCAGTCAGAAAAGTGACTTTTTTTTTTTTCTTTTTTTATTTATTAACCTGTTTGAGGTTTTTTACAAATCTGTGCTGTGGTGAACTGCGTTTCTGCTACTTCTAAGAAATTGGACCCAGAACTTACGACTTATGACACCACTCTCAAATTTCCTTGAAGGTCTCTTGCTGGTTTTGCAGGCGACAAAGTACTGTCATTGGCTTTTGCCAGAGCTACTTCAAGGAATTTAGCTGCCGCTCTGGACCATCTGGTGGAATCGCCTGCAATAAGCCGAAACCAAATTGTCTCTTCGTCGAGTGTGAGCGGGCACGTGATGAGTGGTGTTAAGTAAGCCCTTCTTTCGTGCGCCAGTCCAGGACATGAGGTGAGTAGATGACGGACAGATTCTATTTGGCCAGCTAGTCCACAGACCCGGCAGTGAGGAGAATTTGTCAGTGCCCTTTTGGCCAAAATTTCTCTTGTATGCAAAAGATTCAGGCGGGCTCGTAGAAGAATTTTTCTCAGCCTTTTTTCAGGAAATTTTTCGCAATATTTCAGCGGAATCTTTGGGCGGTTGTAAGTAGGTGGCAAATCTTTTAGGGATGTGTACGTTAGGATTTTCTCGTTGGTACGTATCCAATCTTGTTCTAAGAGTTTTTGCTTCACACGCCCAGGATTTGAGATGAGGAGGTCGTCCGTGCAGTGGACTTCTTCTAATTTTTGTCCAATTTTTCTTCGCCCAGTTGGTGAATGGTGTGCACTTTCCGTTTTCCAGTTCGTTTTCTAATATCCGAAAAATCGGCAGAGAGTCAGGAGTTCGTATTTTCCTGTAAAGTAGAATCGCGCTTTGCATGACAACTGAGGCTAGTGAAGGAAGGCCAAGGTCGCGCCGAATGGCTGGCATGGGGGCAGCGATAGGAAGTCCCAAGACCGATTTCCATAGAAATCCTTCCAGTCTCAGCCAAAATTCAGCAGGTAGAGTTAAGTTAGCTGCCATTCCGTATGTTATGGCCGGTACTACCTTTGTCTTGTAAAATTGCAGTACCGTGGTCCAAGAGAACTTGCCGAATTTGGTGTCGACAGCTCGAGATTGGGCTGTCAGGTTCTTGATTTTTGCCCATAACGAAGCTTGAAGTGAAGAGTCGTTTAAAGTGTTGTCTAGTTGAATGCCCAGGTACTTAAACTCATCTACTACTTCGATTTTTTCTTCGTCGAGAAACCATACCGGACACTTCTTTGTCTTTTTTTTGCTTTTTGAAAAGGACAGGATTTTAGTTTTGCTTTTGTTTATTTGCAGATTATTTTCTTCCATGTATTTGGCCAGATTTGTTAGCTGTCTCTGAAGGCCCACTGCCATCTGGTCAATCAGAATTAAGTCGTCGGCATACCACAGTCTTGAGACTTTAGAGGTACCCACTCGCGGTGGGAAAGATCTTACTGATTTCACTGAGTCTTGGAAGTCTACAATAAACGAGATGAACAGAGCTGGGGCTAACGGACAGCCCTGTTTAACTCCCCGTTTTGTAAAGATTTGCTCTGAGAGTGTGCCTTGTTGGTTTAGGCGGACTCTGAGTGAGGTGGTTTCATGGAGTGCCATTACTGGTGCGAGAATCGAGTCT
This sequence comes from Ambystoma mexicanum, assembly GCF_040938575.1. Classification (NCBI taxonomy): domain Eukaryota; kingdom Metazoa; phylum Chordata; class Amphibia; order Caudata; family Ambystomatidae; genus Ambystoma; species Ambystoma mexicanum. The sequence goes on from NC_090934.1 coordinate 652,564,338, forward strand.
GGACATTTCCAGTTGGCTAACTTGGTCCACAGTCTTTCTCGATCAACCAGGTCAAAGGCCTGGGACAAGTCCACCATTGCCATATGGACCTTTCCCGAGCCCCTCTTTGTATTTGCTTTGAGTATGTTCAGAAACAGTATGTTGATTGACATGCCTGCGCCCTTCTGGAATCCTGTTTGAAACATGTCGGCTGCCGGGGAGGCACTGGCCCAGACTTTGAAGTGGCGGAGGAGTAATGCTGCGAAAATCTTCCCTATAACATAAGACAATAGGTCTGAAATGTGACTTTTAGAGACCTCAGAGATGTGGGCGGAGAAGGAAAGGGTGGAGTCAAAGATGACCCTGAGGTTCTTAGCCTTGCAGGTGGGGGTAGGAGGAGGGCTAAGGGAGGCCAGCCAGAGAGTGAGGGGAAAGGATGTTGAAGGTGTGCCGATGCGGAGGATCTCCGTCTTGCTGGCATTCAGACAAATATCATTGGCGGCACACCAATCTTGAATGGCAGTTAGGCAATCAGAGATGAGAGAGGGAGGAGGTGGCAGAGGGCAGCCTGAAAATGATTTGAGTGTCATCAGCGTAGCCTTGGAAATTTGAGCAGAAAATGGCAATGCAGTGGGCGAGAGTTGCCAGGTATTGGTTGAAAAGCCAAGGCGAGAAGTTAGACCATGGGGAACACCACAGGTAGAGAGGAAGATAGATGAAAGGAAGGACCCAAGTTGGACCTGGGAGGGTCGATCTGAGAGGAAAGAGGTCAGCCAGGCCAGAGCCTGATCAGTGATACCCAAGTTTTCACAGAGACGGTTGAGCAGGATGGTATGGTTGACCGTGTCGAAGGCAGAAGAGAGATTGAGGAGGATGAGGACAGAGGGAATGTTAGAGTCAAGGTTGGTGAGCAGATCTTCGCAGATGTTTAGGAGAGTAGTTTCTGTGCTTCTGGCAGCTCTGAAGCCAGACTGGTGGTCATGGAGACAGCCAACAGAATTGGAATGAGGGTTAAGCTGAGAGATGGCCAACTTTTCCAGGAGTTTGCCAAGAAAGTGAGTAATGGAAATTGGGTGATAGTTAGCTGGACAAGAAGGATCAGCTGTGGAGAAGAGGATGCACAAAGGAGTGCTTCAGAGGGGAGGGGAACTATCCAGAGGCAAAGGAGTGGTTGCAAAAATCAGCAAGGGCCGGAGCGAGGGTGTCAATGTGGTCCTTGATGGTTTTAGAGGAACAGGGATGAACCTGTTTTGAAGAGGCTTTCATAGATCGGACTTGTCTAGCTACCTCGTCAGGGGTGAAAAGAGGAAAGGAAAAGGATGGTGGGAGGGTGGCCAAAGGAGGGTCAGCAAGCACAGATGGAGAGGGAAGAGGAGGAGTGTGGGTGGAGAGGGTGGACAGGATGTCCATGTTTTTTTAAATGAAGTGAGAGGCAAGGGCATTGCAAAGAGCCTGGGAGGCAACAGGAGGGGTAGAGACTGCAGCAGGGTTGGCCAGCTCCTTGCAGATTTTAAAGAGTTCGGCCGAGTTGTTAGATTCCGCAGAGACACGAGCTTGAATGTGGACTCTCTTCTTGGTGAGGACAGTGAGTCGGTATTGCCTTTGTAGCAGGCGAGAGGCCAGTTTGTCAGAGGATGAACAGGAAGTCCTCCATTTCCTCTCAGCTGCCCTAGACTTACATTTAAGTGTAGCTAGGTCAGAGTCATACCAGGAATTGCACTGGACCTACCCTCTGCAGCTACGGCCTGGGATGCGGCACCAGACTCCTCTCTCCCCGACTAGATGACAATCTGGGAGGGGAGCCGGGCCTTGCGTCTCCGGCTGGCGGGACGATCCCTGCCGCTGTGCTCCACAGCACCCTCTCCACCCTCTTCTTCAGTTGACGCTGCAGACAGGGAGAGATAAAACACAGGCATCAGGGCACTGTACAATGGACTGATACACACATGATAGTTGCCCATCAGTGGCAATGTTTAACTTCAGACACAGAATCACACTCCATGAGACACATGTCATTTTAACTCACACACATGAACATTTCAACAGCAATATTGCACCAGGCAGCACCATCCATACACATACAACAGCATGAACAGCCAAAGGTGAGCCTGACATCACATGAAACACAAGGAGTGCACTAGACATGCACACACGCCACCACACTTACATGCATGCCTACATCTCCTCCAACTGTTGCAGTGATGAGATCGCCATACATGTCACATCTGCCATTCATCCTTCTACATATCAGTGTCACGTGCATCCATGTTGCATCACAGTTGCACATTTGTCAGATACACATACATGCACATGTACACAGTGCAGATACATGCATTATGAACCACCATCCATGCCACAACCATGCCAATGTACACACACAGAAATTCAAACATGTGTGCTCCAACACCTGCATTTGCCCAGCATGCTTACCAACACATACACCATCAATGTGTCTCACAACTGAGAGGACTCACATGTGGCAGCCTCACGCCCATGTTCATACACATCCCTACATGGCCCTACAAAAACACATGTGCAACCCGCACACTACTGGCACACCACGACACGCACAGCATACTATCAACATGCATGTACACTTACCGCTCGACTTCAGATGGGTCTGCCTCTCAAGGATCTGGACGTAGAGCGCTGGGCATATGCGTTCCATGACCCTCATTTGATGGTTCGACAGATGGCCCCGGCGCCCCTTGGCATCCGCTGCCTTAGCGAGGCACCAGGCCTTGTTGAGGGTCCTGGACCTGAAGTCCTCCCAGCGCTTCTTGACATGATGTAAGTCGTAGACTGCCACCCCCTCCACGTTGATGGCAGTCACGATGTCCATCCAGATCCTGGTCCGTCCTTCATTGTCGGCGCGCAAACTTTCAAAGAGGGCATCATACTGCCCCAGGACTTGCTCCACCAGGACACCAACTTCGGTGGCAGTGAAGCTGGTGGCCCTCTGCCTCTCTGGCTGGGGGTTGCCAGTGCTGCCAGATGGTGTTGTGCTGCACATGGCAATCCCAGAGGCAGGAGTGAGTGGGCAACTGGGTCCTGGGGCTGGGCTGTGGAGCATGGAATTCCAGTTGGGAGTCTTCGGTTCCAGCAGGGGTGGTCACAGCAACTGCACCCCTGGCTGACGTGCAGGCAGCAAATGGCAGGGCACGTGGGCAGCAGGCCGTCAGGCAGCAGCAGATGGCAGGTGGGATCGTGCTCGGGGCTCTGGGGGGCAGTAATTCAGCCTTCTGGGCAGGAGAATGGTCTTCCGTGTGTTTTCGCGTGGCCAGCATGATACGGAGTGATTTGGCACGTGAAAAAATTGCACGTCAGCGTGTAATTTGAGGAAAGGGCCTTAGCGCGTAAGCGCGTCAGCACACGCACGCGATTTCATTGGACTAAAGGCCCTTAGCGTGTAAGCGCGTAAGTTACATTACGCGCGGGGCGTTTCCCTCATAGCACGTGATGACAGAGCACACGTGGAAAACTGCACGTCCGTGTGTCATCGCGTGTAATTGGAGGAAAGCGCCCGCGTACACGCCTATCTGACATGTACATGTGGGCCGGTTTAAAAGCTACGTGTAGGACGCCATTTCCTTGTACATGCTTTTCCTGGAGAGCGAGTGGGTGAAATCTGTACTTCTTGTCGGTTCACACGCGATTTTTCACGTTCTTTTTCCAGGCAGACGGTGAGTTCCGCACGTATTTAGCAACTGTGCTTGCCCCGTGTGTCGCGTTCCCCTTCAGAGGTCATTGTAGGCTGCGTGTATTACGCATACGCTTATTTTTGGGTTTCTGGGTGCCACAGCATAGTGCGGGGTCATTTCTTCACGCACATGGTCTATGAGGGGTTGCATGCACGTACATTTTTTATTTTGGGCTGCCTGTGCGTTGCGTGACCTGTCATCTTCCCCCAGGGGACACAGACAGCCTTGTTAGAGCACTAGGGTACGAATTCCATCTAGTATCCTACCCATTTGACCCCCAATTGCCCAGGACAATATTTTACTGCAACTGCCATACGCACAACAACATCAGTGCCATGGTTGGGAGGCGACCAAGCGGTAACGGAGGAAAAGGTGTCCGACCTTCAAAAGGTGGGCGTGGTGGGCGCGGTAGGGGACGTGGCCGGGATTTGCAGGGTGCCCCTGTACCCCCATGTGTGGAGGAACAATCAGGGACACCCATGCCCCCCCCATGGTTGAGGGAAACGTGGCTGACATAATCCCAGCTCAGCCCCTGTTGGACCAGCCCATTGTGGCACCTGACCTGGCACAGGAAGACTCCCTGGCTGACTTCCAGGTCAGCAAGTCTAGGCCACGTGTGGCGGTGCAAGTTGTTGTAACCAAGCCACTTGGATCTGGGGCATCTATGTCATCTGTTGCCCCAAGTATGCAGGGTGGGGAGGCTGCAGGGGCAGCTGCAGCTCCATCCACCCCAGCTCTGACTCTCCCAGCCAGGACAGTGTCAGTCCAGGTCCATCAAACTGACGTTCCCCCTGCCAACATTACCCTGCAACCAATGCCTGCATCAAGACCTATGGTCATTGTGCATTCCCGCACTCCTACTACCCAGTCCACCGGTGTTTCTGCCCCTACTGACCAGAGCGGCGTAAGCCACTCTGGCTCTGCTCCACCTTTAAAGAAGAGGAAAAAGGGTGCTCTGGCACGACAGGCTGAGACCCCAGACATGGCTACACACTCCGGTACCTCAAGGAAGCCTTGCTTTAATGAGGTGGAACTTGATGCACTTGTGTCCTATGTGTCGGCACATAGCCACAAAATGCTGGTGACTGCAGGGTCCAAGACCACAACTGGTCAACGTAAGGCACGCTGGCAGATCATCGTCGACCGCATAAGGGCCCTTGGACTTGTGAGGTGCACAGCTGATGATTGCTACAAGTGGTGGAATGACCTGAAACGCAGAGCAAAGAACAAGCTGGCCTCAAATCATGCCGCTACTCTGGTGACTGGCGGTGGGTCTCCACAAGAGGACAACGAACTAACTGAACATGAGTCTGTTGCTGGGGCCTTCGTCACAGTGGAACAGATCCAAGGTGTGGGAGAACTACCTGATTATGATGCATTGTCCGGGGAGTGCCCATGCATGTGTGTGTAATGCATGTGTATGTTGTTTGGGTGACGGGTTCTGATTGAGTGCCAGGTGAGAGTATGTGTGCCTGAGTGGTATGGGTCACCCATGTGCTTCATCCAAAACATTCAGCGGCCTTGGATTTGAGTGTGACAGTATCCCTTCAGCCCACAGTAGTAATTTAGCTCAACATTATGGCAGTTGCCCTTGAAGTGGCATCTTGCAACAACATTGTTTGTATTTTTCAGTGTTCGTTCAGACTGATTGTTTCAATTCTCCCACTTTTGCTACGCATTCCTCAGCCCTATTGTCACATTTGTGACATGCTTCTGTCATTGATGAACCCCACATTGGCCCACATGTGTTACCTTGTTAGGTGAATGATTTGACCATTCAGGCTGATTGAGTTTTGGCCTGATCACATACATTTTTGGGGCCTGTTTGAATGTGGAACATGATAGTTGTTTCCTGTCATGTTGAAGTGCACAATCATTGATGTGTACATCAGCCTACAATCACTGTATTTTTGTACACTGCATGTGTTGCAGTGTGTGGCACATGCCTATTTTGTCACACTATGTAGCATTTTTCATTGCATCATGTCCATCTCACATGGATGGCTGACAGTATTAATTCACTGACATATGGATGTACTTGTGGAATGTACCATGGCTATGGTACATGCCATCTGTGTGATGGAATGTGTCATGTATGTGTATTGGACATGCCACTCACAGGCCAATGTGTGATGGCAGTGCTACCCAGCATGCAACAAATGTGTTGCTCTTCCATCTTGGTGTCATCAGTGTCTGCCTTTTGCCTCCCCTTCCAACTCAGTGACAGTGTATGCATGGGAGGGTTATAGTCGTGTGGGACATGTGTAAATCATATACATTAGCCAATCACACAGGGAGGACATGTTGGTGTCCAACAGGGACAGACGGGGGGCACTGGAGACTCTACGCCAATCGATATCAATAGCGTCCCAGGGCCACAGGGAAGCCCTGAGGGTAGAACTCCATCACCTCAGGGAGACTCTTGTTGACCTTGAGGCTTCCACTAACGTGAGGACAGACAAGCAGCTGGAGCGGCTCACACGTTCGCTCTCAGCTGAGATGCAGGCAACTCGGGAGGAGATCCGGGCATCACGTCAGGTGGTGCATGGGGATCTCCGCACTATAATCCTCCAGAACAAGACATTCCACATCCGCATGCTTGCTGCCATGGAGGACCATACCAGGGCTTTGCGTGGGCTGCCTCCCATAGTACAACCACCTCCTGTGGCAGCAGCAGAGGGTGATGAGAGCGACAGCAGCAGTTCTCCCACATTGGCATAGCCGTGCAGGCCATGAGCCCATGGAGGTGTTTTTTTTCCCAACATCCACACAGGTGGCTGTTGGTGCGCACCCTGTCCTCGGACCTCCTGGGTGGCCTCCCCCCCCGGCCCCCACATGGGCATTTTTGATTTTTTTTACTACAGTGTGTTGTCTTGTGTGGCTCCCGCGGGCATCCACTGTATTCCGGCTGGGCACATGCAGGCTTGTCCTGAGTTTGGGTTAGATGCTTAGGTTCATGAGACACACACCCCTCCTGCTTCCTGCTTCCATGGGCTTGCAAAGGGTGTGCCCAAGTGACATTGACTTACACAGTAACGTTGGACTCCCATGAGCTGTGTGGACAGTCTGTAGTCAATACTCTGTATACATTCCTAGTGGATATTGTTGTTGTATTGTACACTGCATGGTGCATTGATATGTGCTTGTGCATACATGTCTTCCTCCTAATTTGCAGGTTCATTCCTCATGTCTTCACAAGGCCGTCTACTTTGGAGATGGAGTTCATGTTGTAAGCAGTGCACTTACACATTTGTGTGGCAGCAGCACTGTACAGTTGGAAGTGGTTGATGTGCTGCCATAATCAGGTTGTAAGACTACCACTACTTTAACTTAGTACTGTCATGTTTATGCTATGTTTGAGGTTGTGTAGCTGCATTGTATTGTTGGTAAGTATTTGGTCATGTGTGTTGTTAGTTCTACATTACTGGGAGCATATTGTGTGTGGCCACTTTCCATTAGGGACACTCTACTTTGTGACATTTGTGTCATGTTTTGGGGATTGCTTTGTTTGCTCTCACATAACATGACATGGTATGTTGGGTGGCGGTGCTGGGGAGGGGTTGGGTTACATGGTACTGTTGTTATGTTGTATTTTGCAAGGGGGTAATGAATTTAGCAGCATAGAAGTGTGTCTTTTGATGACACAGCATTGGTGGTGTTTGTGTACGTAGGGATGCACACAATGTAACACTTCCAGGTGACCAATCTCAGGCTGCTATGGTTGTGACAGTAGACTGTCCCTTATGTCATCATCATTGATTGTCAGATGGTATGTGCCAGGGCTGTGTGCACTCCACAGGGGTGTGATTTTAGGTGAAGTAATTAGCCACCAGCTGTGTACGGGCTGCCTCACCCCGTGCCCTTTCCCCTCCCATGCGCAGCGGCCGTGCATGTGGTTGGGGATGTGGGGGCACCACCGTGTCCACGGGCAGGCCCCGGTGTGTTGCAATGTTGTGCAGGACACATGCTGCCACTATGATCCTGCACACTACTGGGGGAGCGTATAACAGCTGCCCGCCAGAACGGTCAAGGGAGCAAAAGCATGACTTGAGCACTCCGAATGTGCGCTCCACTATGCCCCGGGTTGCAATGTGGGCTGTGTTGTATCTTACCTCGGGTGGCATGGTGGGGTTCCGAATTGGCGTCATCATATGGGTGCTCAGAGGGTAGGCACTGTCCCCTGGGGAGGTGGTGATGGGTATCATTAGTGGCGTTGTGACATTACTCAGTATCTGACATGCATGCATGTGCTGTGGCATTTATACTCACCGAGCAGCCATGTATCGCCATGCCGCCCAGCTTCTAGGTCCTGGTTTAGGGTTGACATTCTGTAAATAAAACTGTCGTGGGTGGACCCTGGATAGTTGGCATATACTGAGGTGATGATTCCCTTGACATCACATACTACCTGGACATTGATGGAATGCCAGTGCTTGCGGTTTCTATGGATGTGCTCTGATGCCCTGGGGGGAAGTAGAGCCAGATGGGTGCAATCAATGGCACCTAGCACTTTGGGGAATTGTGCCACCCCGTAGAAATCCTGGACGCCAGCCTGCGTTTCTGCAGGTGTTCTGGGCAGGTATATGTGCCTGTGGACTGATGGGCATGCAGTCATGATGGCCAAGACCTGGTGTAGGCAGTGGGACTGCGTGGCCTGTGACACCCCCCCATTATAGCACTTGTCCGCTGAAATGATCCAGTGGCCAAGAAGTGCAGTACATTGAGGACCTTCTCCAGGGGGCTGAGTGCTTGGGAGCACAGGGTGGGTGATGAGAGGTCATCCTCTCACTCACTCACCAGGTCGAGTATTATGTGAGGTGGAAACCTGTACCTCCCATACACCCGGTCATCAGGCATCCCAAAAAGGCTGGTTCTGGGTGTGAACATTCTGGGCCTGACTATCCTCCTCCTCCTCCTCCTGCGGTATCCCACAACCACTGCTTCTAGGAATGGTATATTCTTCCTGGTGTCTGAGCTTGTTTGTTGTTTGCGCGCACTTTTATGCTGCGCGGGTCCATGTACGCCTGCTTCCTGCTGGCCTACGTGTTTCCAGATTAGCGCATCTTTTTTGGCGCACACGTTAGCCCTGTTCAAATCCATGAATATGTGTTTTGAACGTGCGTGTGGGCGTTCCGCGCATTTGCCTCCTGTACTTCCCCCGTGATGCCCACATTTTCACGCGTTGTTCCCCATTCCGCGTGTCACACCCTCTGTTCCTCCTACTTTTGTTGTGTGCACTGCGCTATGTGCGATTTCGCTGTGCGTGTAGCGCACACTGTTTGGAGACGTGTGCGCCAGCGTGCGCCACGCAGAATTTTGGTGCACATCCTGGGATTTACACGCACACGGATTTCCATGAATCGCTGTGCGCGGGTTTCACTGCGATTTTTGCACTGCCACTGTGATTCGCACGCTTTTGCACGCTTTCGCACGCTTGCGCTGAAAATTTCAGCGCACATTAATTCCATGAATCGGCCTGCATATATGTCACTTGAACTAAATAACGCATTGACAACTGGAAGTGTAGAAAGTTTAGTTTCTACCCATTAGATGGTAAAAACCACTCATTTCAAATATGATTTCCATGTAGAATAATCACCTGTAGGAAGTGGCCATGATGATCACATGCTTTCAAAGCATCACATTTTTCATGAGTATTGTAAAAATACATCCATTTTGTATTTTTTTTATTTTTTATTTGATACAGCTGAAATAAATCAACTTTTCAAAATTACATAATTAATTATACAAAATAAAACTATGAACATTTCGAATTTCACATTGGAGCAAAAGGGGACAAAAGAAAGACACTGGAGCAACTTAAAAATCACATAGAGAACACAAAAACACGTATACATGCCTAGACCTTTTGAGGAAACCAGGTAACATTGTTTAAGTAAAATTCCCATGTAAACAAGATAACAAACATAGGTACATAGACATAAAATTGTGACACTAAGTAATTTAAAAATAAATTTCCGTAGGTAAAATGGTTTCCAAGAAATATACCAAGGACTTCATGACCGTATATCTAGGACTATTAACTAAAATGCTCCATGTCTCACCTTCATCCCATGCCAAATGCAAGTTCATTAAATTAGTGAATTGCTTAGTGCGTATGGCCTTTAAATATGGACATGTTACTATCAGATGTTGCAACGTTTCTATTGCAATAGAAGATTCACAAAATCGACAACATTTTTGATCAGCAGGAATGATTTTTCGCCTCACCAGTACTTCCCGCGTGGGCCACAAGTTCATCCTTACTCGTAAAAACTGATTCCTTAGTTTTGCCGAAGGACATTTCACAAGATAGCCGGCAGCTTGCCCCAACCGTTTAAGTTTAAGTTTTTATATTAAAGTCTGTATATTTTAAACAAATATCATAGTTTTGAATCCAAACCCATTGATAATATTTAGCTTTGGCTCTTGATGGATTTTCAATTAAATACTGTAAGGAAATATCAGCTTTTCCATTTTGTATTATAATGTTGGCCTAAGCGCGCACACACACACACATACACACATTGAACCGCGCCATCACGGTCCCCGAAAACACCATCTTGGTCATTTTGCTCTCTTTTCCAAGTTTTCATTCTGAACGTGGTAAAGATTCACAAAGTCACCGCTTTGAAAACTCTTCAAATCATGCCCCTGCACAGGAATGCTAAATCTGCTGAGCACATTGTTTGTCTTCAACTTAGAGCCTTGGAGTACTGGCACAAACATAGCTGATCTTTAGATTAGGTGCCATCCTGTCTTCCTGGGCTCTCTTGCCCTTTTCCGCAGCTAATTGTGAATGCGCATCTAGACGATTAAAAGGAAGAACAATTAATGGCATATGTTGTTTGAAAGACCGAGCTACTGAGTAGAAAGGCAGACTGAGGTTTTCATCTAGAAATAACATTGATAATATAACGAGAGGAATGGTTACCTTGTGGTAGGAACAAGATATACTCCTACACCCCACTCCGCTCAGTTCCCCGACAGTAAATTGTCTAAGAGATGACGCAGAGTGTTCCAGCATGTGTTGCTATGGTAAATTGCCCACGTCTGTAGGTCATGAACCCTCATCATGTGACGGGTGACGGGTCAGCACGAATTCACCATGATGTTCTAAGTGTATAAAGTATGCTGACTCCCCCAAGACGCGCTAATCTGGAAACACCTTCTCTATGCCTGAACACATGCATTGGGTCTGCTTAAGCAATAATAAACTGTTGTTTATATATTTGTCCCTCGCGACTAGTGTGTCTTCATTTCTTTGCAGTAGCCTCATATTTATGGACTAACAAATGGCACCCGGAATGTGGGCTCTTCCGATAATGACCCGTCGCTTTGAGAGGATGAAGTTAATGAACTGAGATCAGTGAGTATCGGGGGCCCCTGCACCTTGGGACGCGATTCCTCAGCAGGCTGCTGCTTACGGTCTTCATTCACCAAGCTTCGCCCAGAGGTCGTCACCGCAAGATTCCCAGACTAGAGGCTCTTTGGGAAGACAGCCAGCCACAACGAGGGTTCAATTTGATGGGGGATCCTCTGTGATTGGAATCATGTGAGTCTGTTTCAAACTGACAGTACATGACATTTGCTTTGTTTTGATAGATAATATTATACGTGTACAATATTGGCATAGTAGAACTGTTTTTTTCAGACATGCCAGGTTTTAGTAAGTTGTCATCTTTTTGGACAATGCTTTGTTGCGGATGAATACAACTGAATGGTTTGGGCTATAGTCAACGGGTGTCACCCCAAGGGTCGCCGGCATATGACATGTATGTAAAGTTTGGTTTAGGAGCTATAGTGTTCAATAGCATTTGGCATTGTCAAACCAGACATGAACCAGAACTTCAGCTGCCAGAGCTGGGGAGTTTCGAGTTAGCTAGAATTCAGCATTTGGAGTCTGTATTGTTGCGCAAGAAAGTGAGACCTGCTACATTTGACATCATTAGGGATTGGCAGAAGGAAGCCACCCAATGCCTCAAAAGCAGAGAGAAGTATGCACATAGACACCTTACACAGGCTGGTAGAGCTTTAGCGCATGACCAACAAAAGGAAGAAGAAGCTATTAGGAGTATGGATAGGGGGTTTCAATTAGAAGTGCAGAAAATACACCCATCAAAGGATTTGTATGCATCCGATGAATTAATAAATAAGCTATTGAATGAAAGGAGAGCTTCTCCAACTGCACCACCTTCATATTTGCCGCCACAAGCACAGCCACCATTACCTGCACTAGCCACACGTTCTAATGATTTCCCTTTGCCACCTAGTGCACACGACTTACTCCTACTTTTGTTACCGACTACTTCTAGAACTCCACTTTTGACACATGACAATACCACTAGTGATCAGAGAATTGTAACACATAGCACAATGGCGCCAGCATGTAACAAGGAATTACGAGATTGGGCAGAAAAGTATATAGAAGGGGGTGACTGGGCAGAAAATTTGCATTCTCTATTAGAACATGGGGGTATTCCTGAACAGAAAATATTGATAGAACAAATGGGATTATACTTAGCCGAGGTTTGGGGTGATTTAACTGATTCAGCTGTATCGCAGGGATTTCAGGATTTGAATGTCTTGCCCTGTACTAGAGATACTGCACTGAAAGTGCGCGAACATTTAACAAAATTATTTTTCCTTAAACATGAAGCCCAGGAAGACCGGAAGGCACCTAATCATTTGCACCAAATAGCATTAGAAGAGGGTACACGACAACCATCGTATGTGCAGAAAAGATTTTTGCCATTGAAAACAGTAAAAAGAAGAGATGCGCATATGCACGAGAGACACTCTTAGATGGATCTCAGACGCCTCTATTTCACCTATCGAAGTTCATGACACATTTAGACAATATTCCCCGCCTATGCAGAGAACGGTATTACAAGTTATGGTAGAATATTTACAGGATGAATGTTTAAAAAGAAAATTGTGCACTCCCGCTGATATTATAATTTTCAAACAAGCGTTTTCTGCTGACACTGTGCTGACTTCATTGTCACTTGATTTGGCTTTACTCCTTAATAAACATTCAGAATTTCCCACTTTACAACTGCCTATGAGAAAGGTTCCTCTGACTTTTGTACCAAAGATAGAGATATCTGCTGTAGGGGGGAAACCTGCCATGACAATTCCAGCCCATTACATTTCACAGTTCATTCATGTTTTGTTCTCACGGCAGGAAGTAAACACTCTTAAGCAGTTTATTCCAGACATTAGAAATAATTCTAAAGGGTTCTACAAAGAAATAGAACCAGTTCTGAATTCATCAGTTTTCACCTTAGGTCACATCGACTTATTATTCCCTGTGATTCTACCAGCAAATTTATGGAAGCAAATTAGGACCATAGATGATCAAGCTGCAATGGGCGATACTTGGGTTGCACTGGAACTAGCTCATAGATCTCGGAAAGCTGGAGAAAAAACACCCCAGAACATATTAATGTTACCATACCACATTGTAACTAAGCTTAAAACTTTAGTACCTGAAAAAAGAATTATTTGGGATAAATTAACCACCTGCATGCAAGGGAAGACTGAGGGAACAACTCAGTTTTTCAACAGGTTTAAAGAGGTATTTTCAGATTTCAGTGGTCAAGATTTAAGTACGGACCCTGAAAAGAGATTGTTTGTTGACAGATTTGTGCGAGGGTTATTGCCTGACATTAAGTCACAGATCACTGCTTCTGAAAGTGCATGGCAGGCTAAGTAACAATCTCAAGTCTTACATATAAATGTAATATTGTGATGAATTGGGAGCATTCGCTCCTTCTCCCCACAGGAAAGCCACCCCCTGTGAGGCTAGGGAGGTGAGCCTGCTATGCAAGACCCCCTCAAGTGGGCAAGTGGGACCTCACTAGGGGGTGACTCCCCCTTCGGAGACACAGTTTAGTCCCCAAGGGATGTGATCTACACTACATGCTCATTTCTAGATCTGCCCTTGTGATAGATTGTTTTAATAATTCTTTCTATTTTGTGTTTTTCTGCTTTTGTAAAACAAAAAAAACATATTAAAATCAGTAGCTGGGCTGTGAGGATTGTGCTCGCTCCCCATTATGAATTAACTTTGTCATTTTTAGCTATTGTTCTCTGGATGATTGTCACGTTGAATGTTGTATGGGTTGAATGCTGCACTATGAATGGTTTGGATGATGGACTAATTTTAGCCATGCTTTAGCTGTACTCCTATTGTTGTGATATGGAATAATATGTTTGTTAAAGCACTGAGTCATAAATTGATAATTTTTTCAAATTCCTGTATCATGACTAAATAAAATTGATACAATTTGTAAGCAACACAGTCTTGCTCTCTGGACACATTTTTCCGGTTTTCTGTTCTTATAGAGGTGACACATGTTTTGATTTTTTCAAGGGCCTCAGGTTTAGTCACCCTAAGTGTCCTAGGGTCATCCAGACGTGGAACTCTTGCTCACTGTGCTCGGAGAGGCACAGATCCACCTCACTGATGATGCCCAACAAGGCTGAAACATGTGTATGGGGTTGATGTTGGTACTCTTGTTCAGAAGGGAATTTCCACAGACTTTCGGTGCAAAGACTGATATGCAAATTGTATTTTCCTATCTGTGAACGGTACAGTGAGATAAAATGTGGCTGCAGACTCTAGAGTGGGTTCCACCCCATAGAACAGGCCTTTTTTGCCGTGTTTGTTCTCATAGAGGGGGACCCATGACTAATTTTCTGACTATACTAAATACAGATTTGGATTTCCTAGGTCTATTTCCCCACTTGGTTGAGCAAATAATGTTTTTACATCTGTTCAACTCCATGTAACTGGAAAATCCCCTAAGAATACATATCATCAAAAAAGAGATAAGTAATGCCAGTGTGTAAATGATTACAATCCTGTCATTGCTCAGCTTTGGAATGCCAATATTGATGTACAGTATATTGCTAATAACATAAAAGCTGTTTGCTAAGTTACAGGATACTTGACAAAAGCTGAAAAGAGAAATGCCAGAGTGAAGCGCAGGCTTTAATGTTATACCGGGGCATTATCTGCACCGGTAATACCCCAGTCCAAAGTGGTTTATTGCAACTAATCTCCTGGCTCATTGTAATGATACTAACAGCTTTTTTTCAAGTTAACATATGGTATGTTTGCTGTTTCTCAACTTAAAAATAAACTACACAACAAGATGGCCACCACGGATCAGGGAGAAGGGAACTACACGTAGTCCCTTCTCCCTTTCCATAGCGGCCATTGCCGCGACGGAGCTGCAACAAGAAAACAGAGTGTTCCCGGCACTGTCAGGGGACAAAGGAGCGCAAAGTAAGTTGTGTGGGGGTGGGGATGGGTGAAGGATGTGAAAATTGGGGTTGGTGTGTGGGGGGAAGGATGCAAATGGGGAACGGGGGATGCACTTACCTTAGTACAGGTGGGCAAGATGGCTGCCTTCCACTTCTGTGGAGGCTTGGAGCGGGGGTTTTACCATTTGGTAAAACCCCTGTTCTTAGCCTCCTGATTGGCTGGGAGGCTGCCATGACCCGCCCACCAGCTGTGTACCAATTTGATTAACTGTGACATTACCTTCAGAATGACTTTGTATAATTTAATTATCAGCAAATGTCATGATGCCTACCCCCGGAGCACCAGGCCAGGCCCAGCACCCCCGGGAGCAGGCATCACGCCCCCCGGTAAAAGCCCAGCAGCCCTTTATAGGTGCTCTTTGGACTCTGTCCTGGCGCCGTTGGCGCCAGGCTCATGTTGGACATCAGTCCTGGCGCCATAAGCGCCAGGCTCATAAGGGGAAGTGTTTGGTGCACTTACCTGAAGCAGACCATGCTGCACACTCACATGATGCAGACCATGCTGCATGAAGAACCAAGCCAAATGAGGCTTAGGAGGAACTATTTTTCTGATGGAACTATTTTGTTACTTGGGTGGGGCTGTGGAAGAATACTCACCTGGAACTTCTTCCAAAGCTATTTAAGCCACGCCTGGACAGCCACACGTGCTTCGCGTTGTTCTGCATCCCAGCAGCTGAACGCTCACCGTGTCTCCTCCTGCACCTGGACTCCAGCCACGCCCGCCTCGAACATGGAACACCTGTTAGGGAATAAGAGAAGAGAAAGGTGAAAACCAAGAACTTATTCAACCTTCTTACCTGCATCCAGAATCTTCACGCCAGCATTCCTGAAGGAAGACTTCCATTTAAAAGCACTGCGATGCTCGCTGCAGCGCCGTGCTTTACTCACCTGTTCCCGAGACGCCGCCCGGCTCCATCGCGGCTCTCAGCACCGGTCGCCACATCTCTGCACCAAGGGGAGAGAAGAAGAGACAAAAGGTGAGCAAGGGAACACAAGAGGAAAGCTGAATTTTCAGCCATATTACTAACCGGCTTTTCTTGGTGAACCATTCCACATCTCGGGTCGGCGCCGCATCTTTGGCAGGTACCGCACCCCGGCCCCTAAGGGAAAAGGACATTTTCAGCCATATTACTTACCGGCTTTTCTTGGTGAATCATTCCACATCTCGGGTCGGCGCCGCATCTTTGGCAGGTACCGCACCCCAGCCCCTATGGGGAAAGGACAAAAGACATTACTAGGGAATTATAAAGACATTTAGAGGGGTCGCCCTCATCACTAACTCACCTATTTTTACCACCGGCAATTTAACCCCTCAACGCATCGCCTTTGTTCTGCACCTGAAATAAAGGTCAGGAAAGACAACATAAAAGGAGGCTCACACTTGAACTTTTGCATCTTCATACTTACGGCGTATTACTCAGAAAAGTCAAGTGGATGTGCCAGCGCCATTCTGAAAACCAGTGAAGTAACTGGACGAACGCGCGCCCCTGCACCAGAAGCAGGTGTCATGCCTGCGCCATGGGCGCATCCATTTACACTCAATTTGGACAATATGTTTATCATTTATTTACAGCAGACTCTTGGATCCATCTATATTTACTTTGGAAACTTTATTTCCCATTTGCGAGACTTTGTTGCTTAATTATTATTTCCAACAAACTACGCATACCATAATGCACCTGGCTACTAGCATCGATTCCTGGCTGTTTCTATTGGTTATCAATGGAACTACACCCCCCAGAAGCCCTAGAGACTTGCCCTGCTTCCACCAGCCCAGGAACAGAAAGGGAGGTGGCCGATTGCCTGCAGGTGTGCTTAGCCAGGTGCAACCAATTAGCCTGCCCCTGTGCTGGGCTAGGCAGTATAAAGGCTGCTGCCTGCAGTGGCTCAGCCTCTTGCATCTGAGAGTCCTTCCTCCACCTTTTGCATCTTCCTATGGATCTTGTATGCTGCTTACCTTCACTCCTGCTTGGACCCTGCCTTGTTGCTTGCTCCACCCTGCTGCCTCCAGCCATAGCCTTCCAGGCGCCCTGCCTCACAGCCCTGCTCCTCTGGGCTCTCCACACTGCAGCTGATCACGCTCTGCTGCCCTCCAGCCTCCGCCCTTGCCCTGCCGGGCTCTCCACATTGCAGCCGATCACGCTCTGCTGCCCTCCAGCCTCCGCCCTTGCCCTGCCGGGCTCTCCACATTGCAGCCGATCACGCTCTGCTGCCTTCCAGCCTCCGCCCTTGCCCTGCTGGGCTCTCCACATTGCAGCCGATCACGCTCTGCTGCCCTCCAGCCTCCGCCCTTGCCCTGCCGGGCTCTCCACATTGCTGCTGATCACGCTCTGCTGCCTTCCAGCCTCCGCCCTTGCCCTGCCGGGCTCTCCACATTGCAGCCGATCACGCTCTGCTGCCTTCCAGCCTCCGCCCTTGCCCTGCCGGGCTCTCCACATTGCAGCCGATCACGCTCTGCTGCCTTCCAGCCTCCGCCCTGGCCCTGCGGACCCTCTACATTGCAGCTGATCACGCTCTGCTGCTTTCCAGCCTCAGCCCTTGTCCTCTGGGCTCCCTGCCCTGCAGCCTGCCTCACTCCGGCTGCCTTCAGCCCTTGTCTTCTGGGCTCCCTGCTCTGCAGCCTGCCTCACTCCGGCAGCCTTCAGCCCTTGTCTTCTGGGCTCCCTGCTCTGCAGTCTACCTCACTCTGGCTACCTACAGCCCTTGGCCTCTGGGCCTTCCTACTTTGCAGCTTATCACGCTCTGCTGCCTACTACCTACCTTTTCCGCTGGGTTCTCGGCCTAGCAGCCCTCTACAGTCCTCTGCTACCTTCTACGTTCAGCGGCCCTTTCCCTCAGGGTTCACTCCTTACTGCTCGGCCCTTACGGGATCCTTGCCGTGCAGTCTGCTTTACTCTGCTGCCCTAAGCCCTTTTCCTCTGGGCGTTCTACCTTACAGTCCTACCCCTGTGGCTTACTCATTGCTTTCCTGCTCCTTTGAGCTCTCAACCTTGTTCCTTACTGTCCTCTGCTATCCTATCCTGTTACACGACTTTCCTTTCATTTCCTTCTGCTAGTTTGCTATCACCTCCTTTCCTGGATTTGTCTGTAGTATCTTCTCTTGTACTGTTTGTAGACCCTTTTGTACAGAGCTTGTCTGTTGGTTCCCTTCAGTCAACCTCTGCCCCTTCCCTTGTCCTGTTTCTACATTACAGACACCCAGAGCTGCTGTTCCAAGTCATGAGCAAACAGCGTGGGCCTCTGTTATAGCAAACTGTGCAGAAGGCTAGAGCATTTCCAAGGTTCGTGGGAAACTCTTTTCCTATATCTGCATACACCCCAAGAGGGTATTCATTCTGTATCTTTTCCCTTGCTACTCTTGCTTACTCTTCGTTCTCTTTCCTTTCCGCTGTGTGTGTTCTTATCTGTCCACTTTATTTGGCACAACCACCCAAACCCTTTCTGGGTGTTCTCTGCTACTCTTAATAGAGTGCCATCCTTGACAGCAGGATGGAGAGTTCATCCTTCCAAACCATAAGGTGAGCTTAAACCGGGGGTATTAGAGGAATCAGAGAAGAACGAAGGGGGGAAGAGGGGAGCAAGCACACTATTCGGCAAACAGTTAATCCCCTTTCTCATCTGCAGAAGGATAATCCTACGGGCCCGAAAAGCAAGATTTGGGGGTTGTGTTCAATCGGTGGTCCGAATTCTGCGCATCACGTTTGAAGAGGCCACAGCAACCCAGACCAGACCAGCGCATCCGTGGGAGCCAGGTGAGCGTTACAGCAAAATAGCATAATTTGTGTGTATATTGTCTTGTAGAAAGTAATATTACATATAAGAAAAGGATGTTTTAGTAATTTGTACTACACATAGTAATAATGTTTTTTGCCAACACTAGAATTATGTATTAGTATTACGTAAATATTAGAGTTTCACACTTTTACAGTAATTAGATACACAATTTTTGTAAAAATAGGAACAGTTCATACATTTTACTTTAACCACTTACCTGCTAAGGAATCTGGTCCCAATGGACATTCCCATGCATCCAGGACAAGCATAATCGTCCTTAGCACTTAAGGGGTTAATGCAAGTAGAAGTTGAGTATTTATTTATTTATTTACTTTTTGAAATATTATTTATAGAAAATAATTCTTTCTGTAGTGTGTGTACATATTATTATTTATTCTAGTAAAGGAAATGAATAGAATATACAATAAAGACACCTTTGAAATTCAATGACATTTTTTTTTAATTTGGAAACAGTAAAGGTGATCAATACTTAGTAACAAAACCTTTGAAATTCAAGCAAAAAACTTTAGAAGCAGGGACTTTAAGGTGCAAATTTAAAGCAGCAAAGCCCCTGTAATTCAGCAGACAATTCAGGCTAAGCCATCTTCACTTCTGGATACCCTATTGCGCAGTGTATGACTAGAATGATGATGTCAGAGATTCCATAACTGATGATATCGCTGATGACATCACAGGTGACATCACTGGTTACATTATATATTACATCACTGGGGACATCACTATTGACATAACTAGTTACATCATATATTACATGACCAATTACATCACGAATGGCATCACTGATTACACCACGGGTGAGATCACTAATTACATCACTAATGGCATCAGACATGAGATCACTCATTAGATATGTTAAAATATTTATGGAGCCGCTCTCTTGGAACACATGTGATTTCAGCATACTTAATAACAATAAGAACATTGTATAAAACATTACATGGTTACACATGAATGATATCAGTATTTGTGAAGCTTTCATTTGTAGTATTTATTAAAGGATGATATTTAAAATATAAATATGTCATATTTAAGAAATATTTTTTACTTTCGTTTAATAGCAATCAATGAAAATTGTCCATTGCATAGAATGTACTTGATTGTTGTAAATATACTTGACATATTTATAAGATAATACAATATGACATACAGTAATAAAATAAAATTAATAGAAATAAATAGAGATAGAAACATGTTGAAACCTAATGTTTGGTACAAGTCAAATGTACACATTTAAATGTTAAGTTGCGCTTATTATAAAAATAGTACATAGACGTATTGTTTTTAAATGAGATGAGAAGGGTTATGAATGTCTTCTCCTGGTTCACAAATCTATCCATGATAGGCTCCACTGTATCTATCCTCCTCTTTCCAAATCTAAAAGCCTTCTCGTAATCTCTGCTATGCCTCCTCGACTAGCCTTGTGGCTCCTCCCCCTCCCTGTGCTTCCTCTCGTGACCGCACTTTCTCTCATCTTGCTCCACTTACATGGAATCATCTTCCCCCAGACATCCGAGAAACAGTTCACACGGATTTGTTCAAAACCAAACTAAAAGCCAACCTCCTTGGTTCAGACTTACCCTCTTAACCTACCTCTCATCTACCTGCTAGCTAAAAAATCTTCCTCGCCTCTAACCTGTCTGTCCCTCACATTCTCGCCCTCCACTCTAGCACTTCACCCATCATGATAAAATCCTGAGCACAGCTGGCCATACTGCCTACCTGCACTTAAAAATGTCCAATGTTGGTTGTCCTTAATCTATGTATGTTGTGACGAATAGTGAGATATCGTCACTTCTCGGCAGGTGGGACTCTTTCCTTGTTGGGCTATGGAGGTGAGCACACTACACGATCCCCTCCCTAGTGGTAGAGGCAAAAGGACCTCACTGGGGGAGACTACCCTCATGGGGGCAAGGACTCCCATTCTGATGAGGAACTCACTCAACAACCCTGCTGGGAGGAGATTGGACAAATCCATATACGTCTGTTACTGTGATGTGCTATATGAGGAAAAGTACCTGCTTGGTACTGTGATGAAGAAAACCAATGGAATAATAAGGAGCACCAGTCCAACACATACGAAGGAATGTAACGTTATGCAGGAGAAGCCCTTGTTCAATGTCAAAAGCATGCAAGGAGAAGACTCTGAGGAGAGAGAAGTCCTGTGGCATCCGCACAAGCAAAGCTGAGAAGGCGACATGGAGCAAGACCCTGGAAAGCCAAGCAGGCAAGTCCACGCCATGAGAAAGGGATGTCCAGAATGGACAAGCCAAGAGAGGGAGAAGCCAGGAAAGTTCAAAGCTGCGGGGGCAGCAGAATGAGAGAAGGCGACACATCAGAGGAGGCTTACACATAACAGCGCCTGTGCTGCACCAAATAGGAGAATGGGCAGGAAAGCCAAGCAAGAGCGTCAAGGCCTTGAGTCCAGGCCTTGAGTAAGAGACTACCAGAACTGACAGGCCAAGAGAAGGCATTGAGAAAGCAGCACGGCTTCCTATCAACAGAGGAGGCTTACGCCTTACGGTGTCCAAGTTGCACCAAATGGGAGAAAGGCCCTGGAAAGCTATGCAAGCGAGTCCTACTCATCCCAGTGGGAGGCAGGTACCCAAGAGAGTGAGAATCAGTACTGGATCCACCATACTAGAACCAAGTGAGAGACAAAGATAGTTTAGACCTAATCTAAAGTTCTCAAACCTTCCCAAACAATATAAAAAAGCCATCATCGAGAAAAAAGCCACAACCTTCAATACAAGGGTAGCCAGCGCCAACTCAAATACTAGAGAACTCTTCACAATTCTCAGGGAATTGGAAGCCCGGTTCCTACAGCATCCACATTGACTAAAGACTCAGACTGGTGTCAGAGCATACAGAATGCCAAGTTTTAAAAAAATCAGCATGTTGCAGAAGAAAATACTCACCCAACAAGATAGCATTTATTACTCCCGACACCTCAGAAGCCCCACTGTTCAAGTTCAACAAAATGACCATGCAAGAAACCTCACATATTGATTGATTGATTGATTGATATTTTATTTCCATCGCGCTCGTACACAAGTGTTTCAGACCGCGACAAGGCAAGGGAGGGGAACAGGGGAGAACAAAACAGCGATCTTACTATGCCCAGTGACATTGAGAACGCGCAAGTGCATGGGAGAGGAGGGAGGGGAAAAGTACATGGAAGGGGGGAGAGGTGGAAAGTGCGAAGCAGAGGAGAAACAGATAAATAACAATAAATAAATAATAAAGGAAACAAACAGTGGTAATGCAGCCAGCAATTTGCAAGTGCTATGTTTAAGGCAGCAGACAGGGTAGGTCCGATAAGTGCAGAAAGAAAAAGGGGTGCTGTATGGGTACAGATACAGACCCCAGTACAAGTGGTGGCCCCGAGGCAGTGCGGGGGAGTGACAGGATGAGCAGGTACCTGGGCCCAAAAGACAGAGGGTGGCCAGGTGCATGGTGCCAAGAGAGAACAGATCAGCAGGGGAGAGGGGGAGCGAAGGCAGAAGAAAAGAGGAAGGTCTTGAGGTGCTTCCGGAACCGGAGATGGTTCTCCTCAAGTTTTAGAGTTGCAGGTAGGCTGGTCCAGAGGGAGGCCCCTCCCGAAGACAGAGATCTACCCCCAGCTCATTTCTTAGAAAAACGAATGACCCTGAGTGAGTTGGAGGTATTGGAGCGAAGAGCTCGAGAGGGGAGGTATTTGCGGACGGGATAGCTGAAGGTATTTTGGACCCAGGCCCCAGAAAGCCTTGTGGACAATGCAGAGGGTTTTGAATTTAATCCTTACATCCACTGGGAGCCAGTGAAGAGATTTCAGAGCTGGAGAGATACGATCCCAGGGCTTGAGGCCAAGGACAAGTCTTGCAGTCCTGTTCTGGATTAGTTGCAGAGGGCGGAGAGTAGAGGCAGGTAGATTTAGAAAGAGGCTGTTACAATAGTCCAAGCTAGAGAGAACCAGAGCTTGAGATACCATGAGCTTCTGGGGGAAGGAGAGGAAAGGCAGAGTACCTCTGAGGAGGTGCAGTCAGAAATTTGACTTTTTAGAGACCTCAGAGATGTGGGCGGAGAAGGAAAGAGTGGAGTCAAAGATGACCCCGAGTTTCTTAGCCTTGCAGGTGGGGGTAGGATGTTGGCCAAGGGAGGCCGGCCAGAGAGTGAGGGGAAAGGATGGTGAAGGTGTGCCGATGAGGAGGATCTCCGTCTTGCTGGCATTCAGACAAATATAATTGGCGGCACACCAATCTTGAATGGCAGTTAGGCAATCAGAGATGAGAGAGGGAGAGGAGGTGGCAGAGGGCAGCCTGAAAATGAGTTGAGTGTCGTCAGCGTAGCACTGGAAATTTGAGCAGAAAATGGCAATGCAGTGGGCCGGAGTTGCCAGGTATTGGTTGAAAAGCCAGGACAAGAGGTTAGACCCCTGGGGAACACCACAGGTAGAGAGGAAGATAGATGAAAGGAAGGACCCAAGTTGGACCTGGGAGGGTCGATCTGAGAGGAAAGAGGTCAGCCAGCCCAGAGCCTGATCAGTGATACGCAAGTTGTCACAGAGACGGTTGAGCAGGATGGTATGGTTGACCGTGTCGAAGGCAGAAGAGAGATCGAGGAGAATGAGGACAGAGGGAATGTTAGAGTCAAGGTTGGTGAGCAGATCTTCACGGATGTTTAGGAGAGCAGTTTCCGTGCTTCTGGCAGCTCTGAAGCCAGACTGGTGGTCATGGAGACAGCCAACAGAATTGGAATGAAGGTTAAGCTGAGAGATGGACAACTTTTCCAGGAGTTTGCCAAGAAAGGGAGTAATGGAAATTGGGTCATAGTTAGCTGGACAAGAAGGATCAGCTGTGGAGAAGAGGATGCACAAAGGAGTGCTTAAGAGGGGAGGGGAACTATCCAGAGGCAAAGGAGTGGTTGCAAAAATCAGCAAGGGCCGGAGCGAGGGTGTCAATGTGGTCCTTGACGGTTTTAGAGGAACAGGGATGAACCTGTTTTGAAGAGGCTTTCATAGATCGGACTTGTCTAGCAACCTCGTCAGGGGTGAAAAGAGGAAAGCAGAAGGGTGGTGGGAGGGTGGCTAAAGGAGGGTCAGCAAGCACAGATGGAGAGGGAAGAGGAGGAGTGTGGGTGGAGAGGGTGGACAGGATGTCCATGGTTTTTTAAATGAAGTGAGAGGCAAGGGCATTGCAAAGAGCCTGGGAGGCAACTGGAGGGGTAGAGACTGCAGCAGGGTTGGCCAGCTCCTTGCAGATTTTAAAGAGTTCGGCCGAGTTGTTAGATGCCGCAGAGGCACGAGCTTGAATGTGGACTCTCTTCTTGGTGAGGACAGAGAGTCGGTATTGCCTTTGTAGCAGGCGACAGGCCAGTTTGTCAGAGGATGAACAGGAAGTCCTCCATTTCCTCTCAGCTGCCCTACACTTACATTTAAGTGTAGCTAGGTCAGAGTCATACCAGGAATTGCACTTGGCTTTGGTCCTCAAACTGATCCTCATGACAGGGGCAAGAACATCAAGCGTATCAGAAATTGAAGAGTAGAGCAGAGACAGGGCTGTATCAGGATGAGAGACAGCCAAAGGTGGAGGTGGGGGAAGAGAAAGTGGCGGCAAAAGCCTCAACTGACACACGCTTCATGGGCCGGATGTCCGAGAAGTTAGGTGGCAGTGTTGGGGTAGGCTTGGCTTGGGGGGAAGAGAGGGAGAGATGAGATGAGAGGAGGGGGTGATCGCTCCAGGAGAGAGGAGTGGTCAGAGGGATGGAGAGGGGGAGGTCAGAGGAGATCAAGACATCGAGTGTGTGCCCTGCAGAGTGAGTCGGGCCAGAGGGGAGGATGGCCAGGGAAAGGGAGTGTCGCAGAGGTCACAGAAGAGTACAGAGGAGGAGCAAGGAGAGTCTAAATGTATATTTAGGTCACCAAGGAGGAGGAGTTGAGTGGTAGAGGTCAAGAGGGAGGAGGAGAGGTCTGCCCACTCAGAGAGAAATGAGGTGATTTGACCAGGAGGCCAGTAGATGGTAACCACAGTAAGAGAATGGGTAGGCGAGAGAGAAAGCCTACAGACAAGACATTCAAAAGAGAAGTAGGTCTGAGTGGGAATGATAGAGGCAGGAATCCACTCAGGAAAGATCAGGGCTACCCCCCCACCGGACCGGGAGGATCTGGGTGCTGAGAGGATCTTGTAGCCATCAGGGAGGAGAGTGTCAAAGCTCGTAACAGAGGTGGCCGTGAACCATGTCTCAGTAAGACCAAGGACATCAAGGTCTAGTTCTTCAAGGAGGTGGCAGATGTCAGAGGAGTGTTTGACGGCATATATACTAAAATTTCTAAAGCCTTCAAGATACAAAGGGGATGCATGCCAGGCCCCCCTGATCAATTGCTGTGCTGAACCACTGGTGCTGTTTATCACAGTTGTCATCAACACCTCCTTCTCCACCGGAGTGGTACCATCTAGCCTCAAGGAAGCTTGGGTTCTTCCCCTCCTAAAAAAGCAACACTTGAAACAGCTCTACCCAACAAATACCGGCCCAAGTCCACTGTCCCCTTCCTCTCAAAAATACTTGATAGAGCAGCATATGTTCAGATTCAACAACATCTAGAAGATAACCACATCCTTAGCGTACGCCAATCTGGTTTCCGCCCAGGGCATGGCACTGAGTTAGCTCTCCTCGACCTCAAAAACCAGATGGACGAGATCAGGGATCAGGGGAAACCTACCCTACTGCTCCTCCTTGCTCTCTCTGCTGCCTTTGATCTAGTCGACCACAATATATTATGCCACCACCTCCTCACCTTCCTTCTCCCAGGAGGCAGTATCCGGGATCACCTACTTACTAGAAGGCAGAGTAATTAAAGTTTAAGGTTTTTCCTGAAAATGCATGCGCTGCATCTAACCCTATCAACTGCGGTGTACCACAAGGGTCCTGTGTCTCACCAACCCTTTATAATATTTTCACTACACCCCTCTTTGACCTCCTCGACTCCCTAGGTATAGCGTATACCAAGTGCGCCGATGACACCCAAATTCTACTCCCCCTCCCAGGTTCCTATGTCAAAGACACTGCCATGCTCAGTGCCACTTATGCCACTATCCAAGCCTGGATGGCAACCCATGGCATCTGCCCCAATGAAGAAAAGACTGAACTTCTGAGTTTGGGTCCCACCACCAGGGGTGTTGCTAGGTCTGGAAAAGACCCAGGGCTACGCTAATGTTGGAACAGTTGGGACTGGGGACTAGCTAGCCTTTTGGTTGTAGCTCCTGAGATTCTATCCGGGGCTACAACCAAAAGACCAGGGGCTATAGCCCCCTTACCCCCCCCTAGCAACGTCTCTGCCCACCACTATGCTGAGAGAACTAGCCCCAGAGCACCTGGCCTTCAGCATAGATGGCACTCTGATCACAGCTCACCAGCTCTAAAAAGCCTAGGAGTCTATCTTGATGCTTCACTCTCCCTTACATGACAAGTAAACACTATAGCCTCCTCAGCAACCTACTCAACCAAACTCTTTAACGCTGTCAGTCCATTCCTTTTTTCAGACAGTTGTCTAACCATTGCCTGTGTAGTGGTGGGTGCGATGCTCGACTACTGCATTGTACTCTTCAATGGCACCTCAACTCACAACATTCAAAAACTCCAAACCATCCAAAATAATGCCCTACAAGCCACCCTAAAAAGTCCCAAAACAGAACACATATCATCTGCCCACAGAGCAGCACACTGGTTGCCCATCAGAGAAAGAATATCTTTCAAGACACTCACCATCACCCACAAATGTTTCACTAAACCTGCCCGCCCTACCTGGTGCAAAGAATCAACAAAGTGATCTTGATCAGGCACACCAGAAACCCCTACACCCACAGACAGATTCAACCTAAGTTCAAACGTGCTAAAGCAGTTGTCTCAAGTTTTCAAGTCATAGCTGCTAAGCAATGGAATGCACTCCCCTTGGCTCTAAGAGCAGAGGAATCCTACTGGGCCTTCCACAAAGTCCTCAAAACTTGGCTCTTCAACTAACTTGTTCAACATTACCCTCTTTTGTGCATCTTAGCAAGCTCTTGCTATGAAATATAGTACTTGTCGATTGTAACCACTACGCACTGTGTATTACCACATTAAGATTAAGCTATGCATCTGACTATGTATTCTTCAGGCCCCCAGGCTACATTCAACTGGTTCTTGCCAGCGCCCAGTTGCCTGAGGGTTTGCATGCGCTACACAAATTAAATAATTAAATAAATAAATTAAATAAAGTAACGCAAATATTGAGAAGCATTTTTAGGAAAATCATATAGGTCCCAGTGGGATGCCAAGTAACCAATAGAGTGGCAATCAGTATTGAGCCCCTCACACTCATCTCAGTAAGTGACAAAAGAGAAGAGTGAGAAGCTCTACTGAGTCAATCATATTCGTCCCATTGAGAGACAAAAGTAACCAGAACAGTGTGATTCATTGTTGGGCACCTCATACTCATTCCAGTGGGAGACCAAACACTTACAAGAATGAGAATCATCACTGGGACCATGATACTCATCTCAGTGATAAAGAAAGCGATAACAGGATTGAGAACTGCGACAATAAGAAGGTTGTTTGTAATTCTCAAGATATAAGTTGGGCATCAGCGAAAGAGAGACTTTCAAGTATATGTGAGAAAGACAGATTGAAAGAGCCTCCAGGAATGTCCAGGTAAAGGAGCACCTCTAAAGAGGATCTTCAAAAGCCTGGGGAAGGGGAATAGGAAAAGTCCTCTAATTGAACTATTTAAAGATCTTATATTGAGAAGACCTTGCTTAGAAAGCAGCCCCACGAGAAGGTTAGTTTTGCTATGTAGGGAAACCCATAGCTTAGGGAAAGTGAGGAATTTTTCTTATGAGTTAAATAAAACCTTCTTAAAGATGGAACAATCAAGTCTGTCTCGTTCTTCTGACCCTCCACATGTGGTGTCAGGAGTGAGGAGTGGGATACGGTCCAGATGACAATAGTTGGGGATCCTTACAGTTTAGCAAGCTAAGTCCTAAAGCCTATGCACCCACAGTGGCTACTACACAATCTATAGGGTTCCATCTCCAAAGTATTACCGAGATAACAATACAAACAGGAGAATGGCGACTGATTCCCACAGGTCTAACCTTGTCTTCTCTGAGAGGAACCTATATAAGATTGGCTTCAAAGTCCAATTGGCCTGGAGAAAAAGGCTTAGATTTAATGACTGTAATCATTGACCCCGCCTATAGGGGTGATGTGAATGTCCTTTCAGACAACCATGGCACCTCTCATACACAGTTAAGGAAGGAGAAAACATTGCACAGGAAATTCTAGGAAAGGCATTATTCCCCATCCCGCAGGAAGTACTCGTGTGAGAACCATTTGATCAAGAGAAAAGAGAGAGAAATCTAGGTAACCCGGGGAAACTGGGTCTTAGAGGAATAGATCCCGAGAATGTGTTGCCTCTCACTGAATTGGAGAAAACGGTATGTCCCAACAAAGTCAACATCAAGCCTACCACCTCCTTAACAAATATAGACTCCTTTGACTCCAATGGTTTTAAGGAAGGTTCTTCCTCAACTGAAGAAGATTCAGAGTGCCTTAAGGTGCCTTAAGGTGACATTCGTTTGGTCTTCTCCCTCCCCCGAAATGGGTTTTTCAAAGAAAGGGCAACCGGCTCAGCCAAATATTACATACCATTCAGAAGCATTAGAAATCTCAAACCTGGTGGAACCAGTAGATCTACCACAAGAAAGTGAAACCGCTTTTCATCCCTCTAAGGCAGATATTTTCCAACAACCACACTCCTTTCTACCCTTCACCAAGGAACACAAATGTTACTTGTGTAGAAAAGTGGGACATTCTACGAGACACTGGGCCTCATTACAACTCTGGCGCTATCTGTGCCGTTAAAAACGGCCCGGCTGCCGCCTGTGTTGCATTTTTTCTGGCACCCGTGAATGGCATGCAGAGTTAGGTGAACTAGCTACTTGTCCATTTTCAAGTGCCAGAATCAAGGGCCTCCTCATCCACATTCTGCCCCATGGGGCTGAATGGGGATGGGGACGTCGGATGCACCGGCACAACTCTGCATTTGACGCTGCATCCGACATGCTCTGCTCGCGGGTGCCGTTAAACCCGCCAGGAAAACCTGTCGGGTGAAACTGTTCCCACGAGCAGAGCCTTTAGTATGGCAGTCCAGGAAGTACGGTACCAGCATGCTTACCGGTACTATACTTCCCAGACTGCCCTGCTCTTAATGAGGGCCATTGTCCCCTAAATTTTGTGTCTCTGCCCTCATTACCACAGAAAATAAATCGAGATATTAAAGGGGAAGGCAGCGCATTAAGGAAAAATGAATGTGACGAAACATGGTATTTTGTCACTACTCCCCAGGGGGAAGCTTTTCCTTGTGAGGCAAGGGAGGTGAGACTGCTGGACTTTAGTTCTTTTGCATTAGTAGTAGGGTCAGAGTAGGTTTTTTTTGGACATAAAACAGACTATTTTTTGGGCTTCACAACTGATAACGCGCACCCTAGTTAGTTTTGTTAGGTAGCGAAACCCGTAGCGTGGGGTAAGTGAGGCATTTTTCTGATCATTTGAATAAAACCTTGTCAAAGATGGAAACATCTAGTCGGTCTCCTTCTTCTGACCTTCCACAATGTCCACTCACGTACTGTCACCGGTGACTGTTCTATTTACTCCCCTCCACAAACTTATCAGAATGTCCCACAAACACACCCCATAGTAAGAAGCTCACTACTTCCTGTCAAATCTGATTTCTTATCTATTGTATCTTTTGTGATCAAAAGAGCATTGCTATATAAATAAATAAATAAAGTATAAATATACATGCCCCTCTGAGCAAAATGGCTTATCAGGTACAGACAGGCGGTCATAACGGGGTATATGCAGGAGGGGCTATGTAAGCTGTAATGCTCTGATGTTTTTCAAAGGTTTCAATCAAAGGTTGAAATAAGCAAAATAAATGACTTTTAGCCTATTTAAGGTATCAACTCATTGTTTTCTTTTGGATCAACATTCTATTCAACCATTGGCTAACACGGTAGAAGCAAAATGAACTTAAAATATGGAAGATACCACAATGTACTGCACCAAAATAAAGCTTAAGGAACTATTGGAAAAACAAGCACAGCTGGACAGCGACCTCTTCTTTTTGAACAAATGCAAAAGGCAAAATATGATACCAAAGGGACTGATCATAAAAAGCCCTCTGGCTTCAACTTAGAACCCAAGATTCTCACAACAAATATGCATCAGAAAATCAGAAAGGACATAAAACAACCTTATTCGTGTCTGCTACAACCACAGAAGGACAACACAAGAACAGATCAAAGCTATCCTTTACATAAAGGCACTGCATACACATACATGGAATGAACTCCAAGTGTCCACAGAAAAGGTCCAAGAATCTCTTCTAAAAAACAAGAGGAAGAGGCTTGAAGCATTGAGACAGAGAGCGAGAAACACTGCAGCAGCTCCTGACAATGTGTGGACAGAGAAAGCTGACATGCCCCAACAACAGTACTGTGTTGTCAACCTCTCATATTATACCCCAACAAAGGCAGACAAGTCAGTACTGTCCAGGGGGCTGACATTTTGCTCCTCCAAACCCATTGACAAAATAGAACTGTGCAGCAATCTTGATGCCTTCTTCAGATGACTCAGGTTAAAGGAATCCTTTCATGACAAACCGGATGGCAGCCAGGAAAGCAATGAAACTGTCAACAACTGGCACACAAACAAAGCCAGAAAACAAAATTCCAACTTGACTCGGGACATTGGACGAAAACCCAAAACTGGATCGATACATTGAAAGCTTCAGACATAGAGCAACATCAGCCATAATGGACAAATGCACTAAACATGCCTATAACCTGACAACTCCAGAAAGAGGGGTTAGACAATCTCTAAAGAGGCACTTGATCACATTTTTGGGATTAATATACATTGATTAACTTTTAATTTTAAAAAGATGAATGTTTTGGTTGTATGTAATATTAACTGCCGACTAAATTTGAGTGAATCCGGGGTGTATTGTGCTCTGATATTTAGTACACGTTTATCTAGCAATCATCCTTTCTTACTTTATAAACCAATTACCTACTGCTTTTAGGACTCAAAGAAATTAAGAGAGTGACTATAAAACAGTTTCAAAGTTGGAATAAGGTACACAACAGAGATTAAGAAAGCATCACTCTTGAAGACACCAAGACAGATAATTTAAAAGAGCACAAATAAATGATGAAATCAGAACAGTGAATGTACAATACTAAACAAACAAATATACTAGACGATGATATTAATAAACTTCAGCACAGACACAGTAGGAGACACTAAATGGTTATTGAATTAATAACTATCAAAGCCCTGAAGAAGCTCACATCAGGAAGGACAACAACTATATCCTAAAACCACTTAATGAAACACATGTAGCCGAAGCTAGGTTGAATTCAGCATTGGCACATTAAGCAATTGTGATTCCGTTTAAGAGACTGCTGTATTTATGTTTGATATGGTGTATTGTGTACATTTAACATTGCATTTAAGGAAGTATAATAATTCCCTTAAAAAAGGTGTACTTGTGCATTTGATATGTTGATGTATAATTTGTAGCTAGTCCAGGGGAAATCCTGAATGTTCCCTCAGCAGAAGCAAGCAAGACGTGTACCTCGGCTACATTTGTTGTTAGGGCAATGTAGTTGTGCTTGGCTTAGAGTGCAGCACTTAGTGCATGCCCAAATGGGCCATGCAATCACTGGGGTGTTTTGCTTCTTCGGCCTTCCATGGAGCATTGGGCATGCAGACTGGGGTACTATAGGCTTAGAAGGTGTTAGGGGCACCCATGCCGATCCCTGCTTGTTTGGACGGCCTGGGGCAGTGAGTTAATGCCACTTCAGCTCCACTTTGCCTGACAGAAAATAGGAAGGGAGAGGTGTTTGACTGACACATCTCCCTAGTTCCTTCCTGCATGCTTCATGGGAACTGGTAGGCCATCTGGAGCAGCATTTATGGCAGTGGTGGGAGTCCCACGCTGTGCAGGAGCTAAGTTATTGTGCAAGCAAGAATGCTAAAACGTTGTGCATGTATTAAATGAGCGCAGGCAACATTGTGTGTCTGTGTAATTGAGTGCTTGTGTGAATCTGTTCATGTGAATGAGAGTGCAATGTGCATGGTGTTGCATATGGGAACGTGTGTGAATGACTTGTGAATGTTTATGATTTTGTGTTTGTGAACTGTGGGAGGAGGGCAAGCTGATTGGGGTGGGACACAAGAGAGAGTTCACAACGTTCAAATGCCAAAGTGAACCCTAAATATATCAATGCCATTATGAGCAAAGCTGGCATTATGCATGTTCTTACATGAGGATACTGGCCTACATTGATACAGCCAGTGTACACATGTTTACCTACAGTGGCATGCCATTTTCACTGGCATTATGGTCGAATCAAGCATGCTAAGTGTTCTTATGTAGGCATACAGGCCTACAATGATGCATCAGCATGGACAGTGGTACGGTATTATTTATTCCTGTCATTATGGATAACGCTAATTATGAGTGTTCTTACGTGGGGATATTGGCTTGCATTGGTGCATCCAGTATGAACATATGTTCTTACATAGCAGGACATTTGTTTATGGCATTATGGAAAAATCAAACATGATGTGTTTTCTTATGTGCGGATACTGGGGTACACTCGTGCATCAAATCAGACATATTTTTTTTACATTGGCACTGTATTTATCCTGGTATTATGGGCAAAGACAACGTGATGAGTATTCATACCTGGGGATGCTCACCTAAACTGGTGCAACCAGCATGGTCTAGCTTTCTTAAAGTGACATGTTATTTATTACTGGCATTCTGTGCAACACCAACATGATGAGTGTTCTTATGTGGGGCTTCTGGTCATATATTGGCATAGATGGCATGGACATTTTTTTTTTTTACAGTGTTATTACTGGCATCATTGTTGCACCTTGAAACCCTTGTGTATAGGTGCATTACAAATGCCATATCAAAACATACGTAAGTATGTTTTTCGGTGAAGATAATGGCATATATTGGCACAGCCAGCATGGACATGTTTTTTTACATTGGCATAGTAATAGCATATATTATGGACAAAGACACTGACACATGTTCCTGTGTACTGCTGGGGACTTGGAATCTACTGAATGTTTTCATGTATCACCCTACCAAATCAATTTTAAACTGGATGGCTTTTTACCCATTTCAACCGTGTTTTATTAAAGCTCCCACACTACGTTTCGTTGCTTGCACATATTCATGGGAAATGTTTATGCAGCTTTAATTTAAAAAATTCACCCGGAGCACTGATTTTTATCATTGTAACCCATAATGATGGGTAAGTGTTGTTTTACTGTGCATATGGACAGATAGAGGCAACAAGCGTGTGTCTAATTCCAAGAATTGTGCAGATCGCTCATTCGTTTAAGGAAATTGCATGACATGATTTCATGAATTTTGACTGGTTAGAATTTGGGATATGGAACGCGGATTAGACTGTATATGGAACCTGCTGTCCACCAAAAATGTTAATCTTTCTAATTGGTATTGTAAATCGTCAGTGGCTTTGATGCATATTGGGCAGAATAGTTGCACGCTTGCACATGAGCATGTTCCATGAGACTGTGTACACAAGAGTTCCGTCTGCTCGATAAAAACAATAGCTTTGGCCGACATTCAGGAAAGACAGGATCATCATTACACATGACAATAATAATTATAGTTTGCATTTTAGAAGCACCCTTTGTCCGCTCCGGGTCATCGTGTGCTCAAATAACCTGAAGAAACTGGATAGCTCTGTAGCTCAACAAAGGGGCTTGTCAAAACTGTCCTGAGTTAATTTGCTCACAAAAAACAAAAACTATCCACAGTTGGGTGAATTCTGCTGGACGGATTTACATTGCGGTAAATCAAGTGTGCATTAGACTGTTAAGAGGCTAAGGTCCCCATTAATAAAATTAGAAAAGAAACACGTACATTCAGAGCATTGGCCTTATGTTCAAGACCAACGTTTTAATCGTCTTTTTTCCGTGGCACGTTTCCCTTATGTTGCTATTGAACGTGACATTTATTTTAGATATAGAAGTATCTCTATGACAAAACGTGAACGTACGTAATACTAACTAAATAAAATGTGCATTCCGAATGCCACTGCTAGCTTCTTTGGACCCATCCACTCCACCTACCTTGTATTTGGAATTCAAGATGAAACTCTTCTTTGTATTGACTGCATTTGTACGTTCGCGAGTTACCATATGTTTCAACACTCATATTGCTGCCTTATAAAATGCCTTAATAACTGCACGGTATCACATACTACCCCCCTTTCGCACAGCCATCTCACTCAAATGGCGTGTGTCATCCCAGAAAATAAATAAGGAGCCGAACTATCTAGTGACCCCCCTCATCAACCCCCGCACAAACGGCCCATTGTCCTGGTTGCCCTCAACGGGCGCCCCATACACGTTAGGTCATATTTGTTTCCTGTGTGCGTGCTCCCTATTAGCATATTACGTGCAAAACAAGCAGTCAGTTAAAGTGTGCGCTTCATGCACGTCACCTAGGATTTGGCACGTGCACACAGGTCACAGCCAGGGTGTACTTTGGTAGGCGGGGAACAAGGGGTGGGAGGTGGAGCTCTACAATTGGGTGAGCAATGACAGACTTGACTTCTTCATGCAGGTGCCCTTGACTCTTTCCGAAGGGGTTCTGGTGCACCAGCACTAACATTGTGAGTGTGTCAGAAACCACACTCGCGTGGATAGAAACTGTGCCCCTTTGTAAAATGAGCCACTGGGTGTGGGTCACTTTACAAAGGGGTGCGTGCACCTGACACTGGTTAATGTGCTGCATTCTTCCAGAGTGTTCCATCTGTTTTTTCAAAAGGGGCAGCTGTAGGCTGGGCTAGAGCAGACGTTTCTCATTGCCAAAGCTCATCGACATATTAGAGAGGGCGCCCAATGTCAGTCAGCTGTTCCCACGTGCATAACCAGTGCATCCTGCTAAAATGTCTGTTAGAGTGGCCGCAATTTTGTTGATGTCAGTAGAGCTCTCTAAGTTGGAGGAGGCGGGGTATTAATGGATGATATTAAAGGTGTTTTGTTGCTTTCCTCCTGCTAGTACTGCATTACATGTGCTTGTTTTATCATTTTGTTTCTTACGTATGGCTGCCTTTGTTAGTGTTGTTAAACTACATAGCAACACTTTTCCCTATCCATAATAGCCCTCTTTCCTTTAGCACATTCTTCAATCCTTTATTTATTTCTAAACATGTGGGTATGTTTACTGATAAACAGTAGCTTGGGAAGAGCCAAGAAGGAGTAGTTGGGGGATGGGATAGTCCGATTACTTTCTTCTGGCGTCAGACCAATGATATGATATTTGTTATGTTTATTGGTTAAAAAACAAATTTCAATCATAACATATTGATGAAAAACTTACATTCATCATATGATAAAAATGATAAAATCAAATTAGCTTAAACGAGTTTGGAAAAGCAGATATTGATCTATGCGCTACATTAAAAAGAAGTTAATAAAATCTACCAGTGAGTGGCAAACACAAAACACTAAACATGTTTTCTTAAAGATTCAAATAGTCAAAACAATCTAGGGTTGTGATTACTAGCGGCATTGGTGTGCCACACAGCTTTTGCAAAACGCATCACTAAAATCAGACCACCTTTTACCAATACTTTTTGCAAAGTCAAGTGTGCGTTTGAATTTAAAAATTTGCAGCGCAAAACCAAAATTTCCATTGTTCTAAAGTGCGCTCTGTGCAACATAATCAGCAGTTGGTCATTTAACATTGGGTTCCCTATGTGATCTCATAACTTCTCTTGTTCGGAGTTGGTTCCAACGAAATTTTGTAAAGACTAGGACAGGGAACAAATTCCAATAAGAGGCAAGAGTTCCATAGATTTTATGTTCATGAGCCAGATATGATATGATATGCCATTTATAACACGCCTATACACAAGTGTTTCAAGGCGCGACGAGGCAAGGGAGGGGGAACAGGGTGAAGACATACAACGATCCTATTAGGCCAGGTGTCATTCAGATCGCGCAAGTCCATGGGAAATGATGTTGCATACTCTTTTTTCTATGGAGCCTTTCAACTATCATGCACAAGCCGAATAGTTGGTTAACTTTCTTAACTTTGCTGGGTGCACTTACCCGATCCACTCTTGAATAACCGATTTCTGTTAATAAGGAGTCATAGTACAACCCAAATGCAGACATTATTTTATCCTCCCCTGTTACCAGGATATTTAGTAACTCTACATATAATGAATCAGGGCAAGGTACCGAAAGCCTATTCAGCACTGACAGTATTTTCCATCTGGTTAGGCAAGTAATACTGTTCATTCAGTCCTAAATCGAATACAATCGCACAAATCGGCACAGCATTAGAAATATCCAGGACCTTTCAGCATATCCTGCTCTCCATCCTTTGTAGGATTTGTAAAGTGCATTCCGTGTACATTTCTGTATCATAGGTCACCTTGGGCAGTACAGTGCTAACGTAATATTTGACATGGGGACGCAAGAAAAACTTACAATATTTATTTTTGATAAAAATCATCTGAGAGATCATGTGGTCCATTCGCTGCCTAAAATATTCCAATGTTTTGTCATTGTTAAGAACACCAGAAATATAAAAACCCAAATACGTGAAGTCTGAGACTTTCTTCAAAGTTTTACCTTCAAGAGACCAGTTTCTTAGTTTTGCGGACATTGATTTTCAGGGAATTCAGTTTTACATAGTTTTCCAAAGCATTTAATAATTGCTGCAAGACTACCCTTGTACACTCCAGCAGCAAAATGTTACCGGCATAGGCAAGCCAAGTGAGCCTTAAATGCCCTATTGTCCCTCTATCCAGCCAAAACGATGCTTTCTAATGATTACCCTGAGTCTCAGACATTTCGATTAAATAAGCATGGTGCTAAAATACACCCGTGCCACAATCCGTTCTCAACCTGAATCTTTTGAGACATTAGTCCAGCCTTATTGAATCTAACTTGGATCACTGAAGAGTCATGTAGTTGGCTGATAAGCTTCAATAGGCCAACTGGTGTCACCCATTTGTATAGTAGGTTTCAACTGACTAAGTCAAAAGCCGAACTAAGGTCAATCGTTGCCAGGTTAATGGACTTCTATCTACCACCCTTGGCCAGTTATTGAAAATATATAAGCAAGTATCCATTTAGAGTTGTTCCATGTGACTTCTGGAACCTTGTTTGCCATTTATTCAAATGGCCCACCTTCGCTGCCCAAGATTCCCAATGCCTTAGCAAGATTGCTGCATAGATTTTACTGTCCGGATCTAGGATCAATATGGGGGGATAGTTTTTAGGTTCTGATCGAGGTCCTTGCATTTTTGTTTATTTATTATTATTTTTTTTTATTTATTGCTTTTGTAGAGTGCCTACGCCCAGGGGCATCAAGGCACTGTTTCAAACCAGTTACACAGTACATATACTTGTGGGAAATACAAACCACAATAAAAAACAGGTAAATGTGGAGCACATATCAGTTTCTCTACTCCCAATGTCTGCTGTCAGCCAAGGCAAAGATTAGGTGAAGAGCCAAGTTGTAAGGGCTTTCCTGAAGGCCCAGTGAGAATGGTCTGCTCTTAGAGAGGGCATGAGGGAGTTCCAGTGAGATGCCGCTGCTACCGGTAAACTGGCGCATCCTCCTCTGATACGTTTGAACTTTGGCGGTGCGATACAGTGGATTTGGGTATACCTTAACGGCCTAATGTGGTTGGTTCTGACGCACAAGAGAGATCGCGCAAGAGAGACGATTGTTTGGGCCAGATACTCGGGTGCTGTGTTCAGGAGGCATTTGAGAGTGATAGGAAGGATTTTGAAGTTAATGCTTTCCTGGACTGACAACCAATGCTCATCCTTTCTTGCTGCAGAGATATATTCTCTTTTGAAGAGGTAGCGTGCCGAGCAAAGCGCATTGTTTAGGATTACCTGCATTTTACAGATATTCTTCTTAGATATGCCTGCAAAGAGGGCATTACAATAGTGGAGCCTTGCTCCAGTTATTGAACGTGCGATGGTGAGGCAGCGTGTTGGTGTGAGGAATTGTCTGGTTGTGTTATGAAGTTTGGCTGTGTATGATGCTGAGGAGGCGATTGCATTGACTTGTTTTGTGAGGGAAAGGGTGGCATCTAAGTGGACTCACTTATATATTGGTACTATGAATTCAATACTCCAGGAAGCTGGAAAGTACCCCCTTGTTTCTATGTCCTAAAATAAGAGAAGCAGCATTGAAGCTCACCCAAAGGATCGTCCCTAAATAGCTTTTTAGAAAGTGTATTTGTGTCGGCAGCTCTTTGTTGACTCGCGTAGTGAATAATTTCCAACACAGTCTCAGGAGAGAAATCAATCTGCTTCTCTATATAGAGTCTTTGTTCAGTAAGGTTGGACCTAAGTACTTTCAATCTATCCTTAGAGTATAGCATTCCAAAGTGTTGTGCCAATTTTGACTCAGATACCGCAGATACCGCATTAATCAGTTTCACCATTGCAGATGTTTCATATAATTAACAAGCGACCAAAAGCAGGACGCATTCTTAAATGCCAGAAAACCAAGCATCCGTTCTGCATCCTGCTGTCGGAGTCTAGCTTTTTGTCTCTTCACCCAGTTTCTATATCTCAATGTAATCTTGCCCATCTCCTCTATTTCATTCACTCTCGGAAGGGCACTTTTTTTAGTTGTTTTAATGTCTTTATTGATCTTTCTCTTTTTTTCAGATTTCTCCTGGTCAAAGACATGTCAATTTGACCATACTCCAAGCCCCACCTCTCTGACCCAATGCAATGTGCAAATTCTCATTTCAAACTTGTTCAAAATTATCAACAGAGAAAAAAAAAACTATTTTATGTTGGAAATCAGTGGTTTCCAATACATAATTCATCCTCTCATTGAATCTTTTGACCGCCCCTGAATTACACACAATTCTCCTGCCCTTCAAGTTAGCAGATACTTCTAGTGGAAAAACGCTACCCTGTTCTTCCATCGGGAAAGACAAGGAACAGAACAATATACAGTGATCACTCCGGGAATTGGTTTCTATTTGTACTATGCATTTGGAAAACAAATATTCGTCCATAAAAATGTAGTCTACGGTAGATTCCAGCTACACCTGACTCAAGGTAAGATTTTCTGGGATGTCATCACTCACTTTTTGTGCAGCCCCAAAGTGTTTAAACATGCGACCCACTTTTTTCCATTATGAGAATTCTTCTGTGAACCTGCACTGGAGATGTCATCTTTTAGATTCGAGCAAGCACAATTCAGGTCACCCACAATAATTGCGTGACTAGGATTTCCCCCTACTTAACCAGCCCACGATGTACAATCTTATTTTTGTCAAGAACCTTTGTGCCAATATATGTTGATCAAGCGGATCCCAGTCGATTCGTCGCCATTACCAAATAAAATTCCACTATTACGATACCTGTGATAGAGACAAAAACCTTCACTCCATTAATGCTGCAGCCAATTTGAAGTTGGGCCATTTTACCACCTTTTGGTCAGCCTATGCTCCCCGTGTGTGCTGCCTGAAAACACGTTAGGTATCCATGAATACTGGGACTACTAGTCAGCCAGTGCTCTTGTAGACATGTGCATTTGTGCTGTCTCAGAATACAAATAAATATATGATTTTTAAAAGGAGCAGCATGGCCTCTGGAATTCCATGATAATAGTCCCAGTGCTTCATTTATCACAGGAGGAATTTCGGTCACATTATTTGCTTCCTTTCGGCCGTGAGTGCTCCTGAAAGCCAGGACCAGTCACTATCACCCCCTCCTCCTGGGGTAAGGGACACAGAAAAGTGAATCGCCCTTTCATTAGAAGAGTTATTTGGAAGGGTGATAATAATTTAATTTCCCTTGTTGGATTTACTTTTTCACTAGAGATCATTCCTATTCTCAGCATTAAGTGCTGTGCACTAAGACACCTTAAAGCCCAAGCGTCTCAGATTGATTTGCTCGTGCAAATGACCTCCTCCACAATGTTTGATGATACGTGTATAATTACAAAATCTGACTTGTGCAATGTCTTTGTTATTAATTGCATAAAGATGTTGTAATTCTGAGAACACCATTAGAATAGCAGATCTGCTTAGGACCACACATTCAGTGTCTCTGAAGATACTTTCAATTAGGAGCCTACGAGTAGGTAGAAGAAAGTCTCTTGATTGCCTGTCTTGTTTGACCAAACTCGCGGTCCTGATTCTCAACTTATTTTCACTGCTCGCACTGGCACCCTTTTGTACACTGAAAACATTTGTTCTGAATCACTGTGCTGAACCATTATGCCCACTCACTGGCACCACTAAGGGCACAGATTTTAGACGCCATTGATTCTACTAATTGTGTGTAGGCCTTGTTTGATTCTGTCTGTTGTGAAAAAGTTTGGTACCTTCCATTTTGACTATTCAAGATTACTTCATTACTTTGATTTCCGTATCCAAAAATCAACTTCAATGGAACAGGTGCCAAACTTTGAACTTGCGGCATGTACAGATGGCCATAATCATGATGCATGGTGATCGAAGTTATGGGGTAATCGGAAGGGTCCGAAGGACTGAATGTATTAACTGGAGCCAATATCAAAGAATCCATCTGTACCGATGCACAGGCTTTCATAAGGGCAGCAACAAGTTCATTGTTTAAAGAAGCCACCCACGGGCGTAGATTTCCATCTTCTACTTGATTAGTAGAAGTCAAGGAGGATGAGTCGTACAAGAAACCCTGAGTTCTGTGGGTATTAACTGGGGCAGATATCAAATTGTCTGTCTGATATGATGTACATGATTTCAGGATAAAGACACCTAGGGTCTCATCACGAGTTGGGCAGTAAGCACTGAAGGCGGCATTACTGGAATTAACGCTGCAAATACCGCTCCACCAGATCATGAGCCAGTGCAAATACTGCAGCTGAAAAACAGCTGGCGGAATTACAGCCAGCGCAATTACTGCTGGCGCTATCACAGCTGGCGGAATCTGCACAGATGCCGCTATCACAGCTGGCGGAATCTGCACAGATACCATGAAGTGCATTCACTGCTCCATCACAAGTCCCTGTACGGTGGTATTAGTGCCAGAAAATGGCGCTAATAGCGGCGAAAACACAGCGCCATTAGCCCCAGTCTCCATGTGGAGGTAAATGACCACAGGTAGCAAAAATGAAGCCACAGCTGATCCCAATCCACTCTGGAGGGCTACATAGATTAGTTTAGTTTAGTTTATTTATTTGTAAAGCACACCAAGGATGAAGGCATCTGGGCGCTGAGCTTACAACTTATTATGCAACTGTCATTATGTATTATATTTCTGTACTCACATGTTACTACATATATAATAAGCTATCACTGTCACTATGCAACTGTCACTTTGACAAATGTACTGTACTTATATATTACAAAGTGACAGATGCATAGTGACAGTAATAGCTAATTATATATGTAGTAACATGTGAGTACCAACATATAATACATAATGAAAGTTGCATAATTACAGGGACAGATAGTTACATATATACATACAAGATTCGCTAGATGAAATTAAATGATTATGTGCAGCACAAGTGGATGCTGGCAATATACCTAAAGGCACAAGTAGTTGGATAATATCACTAACGTGGTTAGAGTGGCTATTAGTACTTGGACAGGAAGGCCTGGTTATGCTATGAGACTAGGTTAATGCTCCAGTAGCCATGTCTTGAAATTTGTCCTGAATAAGAGGTATGAGGGTTCCTCTCTGTAGGTGATCGGGAGGGCATTCCAATTTTTGGCTGCAAAGACGGGGAAGCTGACTCCACCTGCTCTTTGTTGTTTGAATCGTGGGACACAATGAATCATGGGATACAATGAGTCTGGGCATTTCTAGTTGGTCGAGTTGAGGTGTGGCGCGTTATGCTGTTGGAAAGGTACTTAGGAGCCTGGTTAGATAAAAATGTATGTGTGAGGAACAATGTTTTAAATGCGATTCTTTGCCTGATATTTAGCCAGTTCAGGGAGAGTCTTGTTTCAGAGATGTGTTGTTTCTTCGGGAAATTCAAGGCTGCTCTAATGACGTTGTTTTGCATAATTAGCATTTTGTTAATGTTCTGTTGTGTAATGCCCAAATAAAGTGCATTACAATTGTCCAATTTGGAGAGGACTAAGGCTCTTGCTATTGTGATGCAGTTTCGTGGTGTCAAGAAAGGTCTAAATGCAGTGATAAGTTTGCACGTAGAAGCCGAGGAGGATGCCAGGACATTTTTCTGTTTAGTTAGGTATAAGGCAGAGTCAATATATATGCCTAGGGTCTTTACAAACTCAGAAACTTTGATTATATTGCTGTCAATATTAGATGAGGTGAAGTGCTCATCAAGTTTATTCAAGTCAGCAGGTGACCCGAGGAGGGGCAGCTCTGTCTTCTCATCATGGAGACAGAGCCCGTGCTTAGCCATCTATGCTTGTATTTTGAGGTATATATCATTTAGGGTTTTACTGTCTATAATGTAGTCACCGGTGAGAGGAATGAGTATCTGGGTGTCACCTGCATAGTTCATGTAGATGACACCCATATCGTCAAGATCATCAAATAATGGCTTGGTGAATACATTATAGAGAGTAGGGGACACACAGGACCCTTGTGGGACCCCGCAGGTGACCGGTGTAGGTTCTGCAGAGGAGGAGGGCACAAAGACTCTCATGGATCTGTTGCTGAGAAAGGACTGGATCCATGCGTTAGCTTGATCTGAGAAATGCGCTGCAGATGTTTGATGTTGGCATAAGATTTTATGGTTCACTAAATCAAACACTGCTGATATGTCAAGAAGAAAAAGCAGTGCCAGTTTCTCTATGTCTTTAAGGATTTGGATATGAGTCTAAAGATCAATCAGTGCTGTTTCAGTCCCGTGTCTAGGTCTGAAACTTGACTGTCTAAGGCCTAGTAAATTATTTGATTTGTGGTAATGCTGTATCTGCAGAAAGGCTGCTCGGTCTAGGATTTTTAGAAGAAAGGGAACAGTCGTGATAGGTCTGTAGTTTGATGGATTATTGGGGTCTAGTGAAGGCTTTTTTAAAAGCGGAAGTACCCAGGCATCTTTTAGATTATTAAGTACTGTGCTAGAATTGAATGAGACATTGATAATGGAGGTGATAAATGGGGCAAGTTCCTTCACGGCCTCCTTGATAATAGGAGTGGGACAAGTATCCCCCTGGCAATTTGATGGTTTCAATTTCATAATGATGGTTTCAACTCTTTGATAGAAACAGGGGTGAAATTAAATTGTGAATGTGTCAAGCTGGTAGGAGCAGGGATGTTTACATTGGGGTCAGCATGGTTGATATGGAGTTTTTTAGTTTCTATTTTGTTTTGAAGCATAGTGATTTTATCTTGCAGCGCATTCTGAATGTTATTACACCAAAGAGTGTCTTTCTTGCAAGTATCGGGTGGAAGGACAGGCGATTCGAACTCTTTTAGGACGCTAAAAAATTCCTTAGTACTACACTAAGCTTTGGTTATGCAGTCATTGTAACTGTCTTTTTTGGCTTGGACAATGGCTTCTTTGTAGTTAATGGGTGGCTGAGTAAAATTGTCCTTATTGGATAGGGAAGGGTACTTTTCCATAGGGTCTCTGCAGCGCTTTTCAATTTATTTAAGGCTTTGAGTTTCAGGGTATACCATGTGTTAAGGTGAGCACAGGGTTTGGGTTTACATAATTTTAGTGGTGCTATAGTGTTAATGGCCTTGAAGATGATATGGTTGAAAAAGGTCAGCTAGAGCCGTGGGATCAGAGAGCGTTGTGGTAGGGTTGGTAATCTTTAGTAATAGCGGTAGTAGTTTCTCAATAGTTATGTTGCGTTTATTTCTATTCATCATTGCTGGAGCCTGTCTTTGCTGGTTCAGTGTAGAGGTTTTGTTTATGCTTAACAATATTAAATTGTGGTCTGACCAAGCACAAGGCATATTAGAATGGATATCTATATTGCAATTCAAATTGGCTAACCAATCTAAAGTTCTACATTTATTGTGGGTAGGTTCAATAATGCAGTGTGTGAATCCTAGTTCTGTAATGGTGTCTTTGATGGCGCAGGCTTTAGTGTCTTTAGGGTCTTGAAAACCTAAATTGAAGTCACCAAGGATGATAACTTGTGATTTAGTTTTAGTGTTTGCAGCCAACAAAAGTGGGATGTCCTCTTCAAAGGTAGGGGTTATAAGGCACAAGCCCACCCCAAACACATTTACAAACACCATGCTGCCACTAAACATTGCGAGATGGGACGTGCAGCTGCTCATGCTGCGCCTGGAACTACAGAAGCCCAGGGCACAGGGTGTACAGGGGAGGTTGAGGAGAGGCCAAGGAAGGCAATCACCTATCCCCAGGGTTAGGCCCTTACCCTGGACTCTCACTGACAGGCAACTGTTCACCCTGTACCGCCACAAGAGGGTGACCATAACTGAGCTGCTCAACACAACCCAGGCTGACATAGTGAGCAGGATCAACATCCGAACAGCTGAAGCTTGTTTCTTTCCTACAATTTCTAGGAATGAGCACCTTCCAGCACGCCGTGGCTATGATGCATGGCATGGCACAGCCCACATTCTGTGCAGTCCTGGCCAAGGTGCTTCTCACTGCCCACCACCCCAGCACAGCTGCACGCCATGAAGGCACAATTCTATGCCGTTGCCCAAACCCAAATGTAATTGCAGCCTTGGACTGTACCCATGTGGCATTGGTGGCTCCCAGGCCCATGATGCAGTGTATCGCAACCCTAAGCACTACCACTCCTTGAATGTGAAGATGACCTGCAATCCCAACCTGTATATCACCCACTGCTGTGCCTGCTGACCTGGTTCCACCCATGATGCCATGTTCCTATGGAACAGTACACTGCCTGGTGTAAGGAACGCATGGTGGCAATAGTAAGACAGACACAGGTGGCCACAGTTCAAGGGTGTTTATTGAACATTTGCAGGGGTGT
Organism: Ambystoma mexicanum; assembly: GCF_040938575.1. Taxonomy (NCBI): domain Eukaryota; kingdom Metazoa; phylum Chordata; class Amphibia; order Caudata; family Ambystomatidae; genus Ambystoma; species Ambystoma mexicanum. The sequence goes on from NC_090934.1 coordinate 652,609,156, forward strand.
GATAAACGCCTATCGAAACCTAAATCTAAAGATGGGAGCAAGCTACAACCATAAAATAATAAAGAAGGCAGTCCTAGTGGAGACTTGTCAACATAAAAGGGCCTATACTTACAAAAAAACTATTGCCAATCCTTACTACTAATTTACAAAAAGTGTGAGGTGAAGTTCATGAAAAAGAAAGAAGTGTCCACAAAATGATGAGTCAATGATTGGGCCTTTGGCCTCCCTACCTCACGTTTTCAGCACGGGCCAAGGCGGTTCACTCGGGCAAATCACACACTCCGGCTGCTGCAGCACAAGGATAAAGTTCAATCTTATCAGTTCAGGACCTTCTTGCAAGTCTCTTGACTCAAAGGGGCCTGCTGTGCAAAAACTTAACACAAACGTTCTTTTCCTTTTACATGGATTCAAGTTGGGTGTTCACCCTGGATCCCTCTCAGCCGTGGTCCGATCGTTTTCATAAGTTGGATTTCCCTCTTCCGGGCTCAGATCCCACTCAATTAGTCTCCCCCAGCTGGGCTCGGACCAATTACGATGTATTTTAAACTATCGAAGACTTTCGAATGAGCACAGGGTTTAGGTTGACCCGTTGCATGACCACTTCAATCTCATTCTTCCTTTTTTCACACTCTGCATCAGTTGGATACCTAACAGAGACTTTCAAATGAACACCCACATGGCGCCAGACCACACTGTATATATCTTTGCTTGACCTCCCAAAGTTCAATTATTCATGTTAGTTTTCAATTATATTTGTGTTGCTGATCGCAAACGCCTCACACACTGTTCTTTGCCGATTGCAACCCTGGTTCAAAACACCAATCGGTCTGCTATCAGTCTCACCTACTCACCGCCTGTGCTGTCTTTTCTGATTCCGCTTTGTTGGGCAATGTTTCCGGTTAGGCATGGTTCACCTCCTTTCAAGCTCTCAAGGTTCACAATGAAATCTTCCCTCAACTGGGCTCAAGCCTTCTCTCATGCAGCACAGTTCACAACAAAGGCTTTCCACAGTCATGTTCGAGCCCCACTTCAGATTTACAGCTCACTAAAAAGGCTCCCTTCAGCTGGGCTTGAGCTTCCTTTCAAAATTCCCAATTCACAAAAAAAGGTCTTGAGACTTCTAGTCCCAAAATGCACTGGGCTAATTTTGCTCCATCTTCACAGCTTCCTGAAATGGCATTTACTTGCATAGGGAGCTGCAGATGGTAAATGGGGATGTTAATCGGAGGTCAAGGTCTCTCCACCTGCCACTCAGAGTCCTGGCTTCGCCTGCCTGCCGGGCCCAGGGGAGGAGTTTTGCTGTGGGTGCTGCCCAGCAACCCCAGCTGCCCCTGGTTTTACCTTCTGGAGGTACAGTTCCCTCCTCCACACTGCAGTCTCCTCTCAAGAAACAGGGCCAGTGTTCGGACAGTTTCTCCAAGGGTCTCTGCAGCTCACTAGATCTTTCTCCTGTTTCCCAGCACCTTCCAGCATCCCCAACTCACTCGAAGTGTGCTTTCCTGCTCTGCCTTTTATGCTGCCTGGAAGAGTCAAGTGAAGTCAGGTGTGAGTAATTAAGGAAGGAGGCCTGACTTATCCTGGCCTCATTAATGCGACAGTCTGCTGTAAAAAGGGGAGAGTCTGTTTTCTGTGTCTGTGGTTCCTTGTTGGTAATCTTCATCCTCACAATCTCTCTCCTCCTCTTTTCAGTGTTTGACGGAAAAAAGTGGGGGAAGTTGGGAAGTCAGTAACTTCTGTATAATGGGATGCAGAAGAGGTCTGAAAGGCCAGGGGATACTGTATTTTATCATCGGGTGCACCTGCCCTGCTCCCCGAGGTTCTGTAAAGTGAAAGTCCTTGGGTTTTTCACACTGGGTACATGGAGAGGCACACAGGACAACAGATGGGGATAGTGGGTGAATAAAACTGTTAGCCCATAGATGCTGCAAAGCACCTGACCAAATGGGGAGATGCGAGACACACCAGAACCATGGAATGACAAGTGAATCCAAAAGTCGGACTATCCCATCTCCCGCACCAAAATCACAGTACAACCCAGGGAACATGCACATGTCGGACATACCTGGAGGGAGAAGGTGATGAACACATACAGTAGCAACTACAAACATGCACATGACTACAGGTACCACAATGCAATTTACATAATGCATCCCAATGTCAAACAAAGTGCCACATCGCATCACACAACATCAACCCTGCCAGTGCCACAGCCAAGTCCAAGTACCCATGTACACTCAGCCTGCAATGTTGACCCGCTGCCCCCCGAAGCCTAAGGAGGGCCGATAGGAAACCCACCAGGCCACATGCACACGAGAAATACACTGCCACAAGAAAGCCACCATGTCAGCTTGACATAGCACCAACAGACATATGAGGTTACATATGCTGGACGGTAACAGGCTGCATGTTAAGTAAATACAATGCATGATATGAGTGACACAACATGCATAAAGATTGCAAAGAGACATGCCACACAATGAAGCCCCAAATGCATGCACATGATGTCCAATGCCCTGCCACTGTGACTCATGGCTGTGCCTTTCTCCATGCAGGTGACTCTGGATACCCGCAGTGCCCTGGCTCAGGACACCTGTGCGGGATTCACAAACACCACAGTATATTGCCTATAACCACGCTCACAGCAGGACTGTGTGTGCGCAGAGTGGATGTTTGGCCTCCTGAAGGCCGTTTACGCTGCCTGGACTGTACAGAAGGAGCCCTGATGTACTCACCTGAGGAAATGGGCAGAATAGTGCTTGTGTGTGCCATGCTGTACAATATCTGCCTCCAGTGGAATCTCCCTCTACCCCCTGATGTGGACATGGCTCCCCCAGAGCATGAGGATGCAGTGACGGTGGCAGATGCGAATATACGCCTTGTCAGAGATCAGGGATGGGCGACTGGCTTGCCAGGGACTGATAGACAATTTCTTCTGAGATATACACATGACACGCATGTCAATTAATAAACACAACCACGACACAATGCCCTTGCATAGATCAATTTAAACTGTTTTAATGTAATTAGGTGTACTAGCTATTCCCCCTCCCACCACCAACAGCCCAGCACACGATCCCCCTCCCTCCTCCCACCTCCACCAACACCCCAGCACACTATGGCCCTTACCCCCTCCCAACACCCACAACCTAGCATGTCCACTGTGAGCAAAAAGTGTGTCAGTGTCACTTCTGTGGCCTCTTCCCCCTCAGGACTTTCCACAGTGATTTGGGCCCCAAATGGCACTCTAACTGGTGATGGCATGTGCTGAACAGTGACCCCTCATTTGGGGCGGCTGAACTGGAAGGTATTGGCCCTGGCCTCCGGATGTGCTGCAGGGTGAGTTCTGTGCTATGTCAAATTGACTCAACAAATGCCAAAATCCCATGTGTCATCTCCCTGACTCGCTGCCCATACATGGTCAGGGTGGCAGTACTGGCAACTGCCTGTGCCCGGTTCCTGTCCATTCCACACACGATTGTGTGGGTGGCCCCTTGCAGGCAATTGCGGATTGCCTGGAGGTGCATGCAATGCGTGTGGGAAATGGCCACATCTCCCGTTGCTGCCTCTCCATTTCATCCAGCCTTTGTAGGAATCATTTGCTTGGTGGTGTGTGGTGAATGGGAGAGGGGCTGTGCAGTGGCTCAGGGCTGTAGGTTGGTGAGCCATATGCTGGCGTGTCCACATCCGGCTCAGGTGTCTGGGCATGCTGGCAGCAGGGAATGCTCTCTGGGGTGTGTAGTCCTTCATCAAGCTGTGGCACTGAGCATGTACTCTCCTGTGTCTCAACGGTGGCCCTGCCAGCAGGTATGGCCTCTGTGTCTTCCACTGCAGCTGCGGGAGTGGGTGCAATGGGCATGGAGGTCCTCGTGGTGGCTTGTGGCATTGGTGCAGGGCCTTCGCTGCCACCAACAGGCTTGGCCTTGCCTAGGTCCAAGTGTTGCATGGCGGTCATTGCGCGTTGTCGTGACTTGTGTGCACTTGTGGGGTGGTGGTGGCTGATCTTGTGGGCCTGGAGGTGCCACTTCCCAACGGGTCTGCCCCCTCATCCTCCGCAGATGCTTCCGGTGATGCATGAATGCCTGTAGGGGACATATGAAATGTTGTGGTTCTTTCATGTGTGTTGGCATGCAAGACACATAGACTATGGTACAGAGTGGAACCCCACACATTTGGGTACATGGGCACGGTTGTTCTGAGGACATTGCATGTGGGCACAGCATTGTGGGAATGGTCGCAGCCATGCATGTGTGACTCATGGCCAGGTGGCCTTTAGCCTGTGTGTGAGGAAGGCAGGATATTCATGCTGGAGCAATTGCATGCATGCTTCTATTCCTTCATATCTCCACATCCCCTCAGGGGTGACGCATGCCTTGTGGGAGTGGGTGTGGTGGATTGGTTGATGGCACTGCCATAGCTTTATGGGGCACTGCTGTGCCTTCAGCAGTGTTGTGCTACAGTGTTGTAAGAAAGACATGGTATCAAGGTAAGACAGACACAAGTGACCACAGTTCAAGGGTGTTTATTGAACTTCAAAAAAGAGGTGTGATAAACTCCTATCTAAACCTAAATTTAAGATGTGAGCAAGCTACGACCATCAAATGATAAAGAATGCAGTCCTAGTGGAGTTGTTTCAAACAAAAAAGGGCCTATGCTAAAAAAAACTATTGCCAATCCTTACCACTAGCTACAAATAATGTGGGGTACAGTTCATGAAAAAGAAAGACGTGTTCACAAAATGATAATCAGGATACTTGGTCCGTTGGTCTCCCTTCCCCACGTTTTCAGCACAGGGCAAGGCAGTTCACTCTGAGCAAAGTGCACACTCTGGTGTCTGCGGTATGAGGATATAATGGCAGTTCCAATATCAGTGCCTTCTGTGCTCAAGTCTCTTTTCCATCAAAGTCTCTTGTTTTAGAGGGCTTGATGTGCAAAACAAAAAACTTACAAAGTTCCTTTCTTCTTGTAACTAAACGATTTTGGAGGTTTCTTCCTGGGTCCCCCTCACCTGGGCTCTGATCCACTTTTCTTGTAATTCCAAAACTATTCTTTCTCGGGTGACTCATGGTTCACCCGGATCCCCCTCAGCTGGGCTCAGATCCCTCCCTCTTCATGCTCAACTAGTCTCCCTCAGCCGGGCTCAGACCAATTGTAAATTCACTTTTCCTTCTCAGTTGACTCACGGTTCACCCTGGATCCCCTCAGCCGGACTCAGATCCCTCTTCACGTTCAACTAGTCTCCCTGAGCCAGGCTCAAATAAGTTTTAAGTTCACTTTCCTTCTCGGGTGACTTGCGTGTCACCCCGGATCCCCCTCAGCCAGGTTCAGATCCCTCTTCACTTTCAACTAGTGTCTCTCAGCCGGGATCGGACCAATTGTAAATTGTCCCCACCAATTTTGTTGGACCCATCACAGAACCATTTTGATTCAAAGTTTCTTTCTCATGACATATTTCTCATTTAGCTCAATACCGAACAGAGAACTTGGAATGAGCATTCCCTCAGGTGATGGACCACTCTGTATTTGGTATCTGATTTAGCTTTCAAAAGTTCACTGACTCTTTAAGCTTCCAATTGTTCGAGTCTCTTAACGCATGCGCTTCAAGCACAGTCCTTCATAGAATTGTTCTTTAAATGTTGCTGCTTGCAATCTTGATTCAATCACAGGGGGATTTCGTATCAGTTTCTACAACTCGTTGGCTGTGCTGTTTTTACTGGTGTGGGTTTCTTGCAGGAGCCAAGAAACAGTGGCCTCTGCTCCTCCTGGCCTGGGTTATCGACACAGGAGTGCCCCCGGATACCTTTGATGCACAGCATACGTCAGCTCAGCTTCAGATCCTTGTCTTAGCCTTTTCACTTTTCAAGGCTCATGTAAATAGCGGTTTCTAGAGGTCAAGGGTACTTCCCTCCTTGCAACCCTCTCCGGTCTCACTGCCTTTCTCTGCATGTTAAATTGCCACCTTGAAACTGCTGCTTCCTCGTGTGCTTTTCCTCACTCAGAATGTGCTTTCGTGATCCACCTTTTTTTCTGTATGGGGAAGTGTGATGGGAGTCAGGTATGCGTAATGATCAGTAATTGCCTGATCTTGCCTCACTAAGGTGTTGGGACATGTCAGGTATACTGCTCTGGTGTTAGTCCGTTGTTGCTCATGATGAACTGTCAGTGAGAAAGTGTTTGTGTCGGAAAAGGGGGGGGAGTTGAGCTTCCCGGTATCCTAGTACAATGGGGAAAAGGTGTTACAGGAAAGGGGATACCGCGTCTCACTCTTCGGTGTCCCACTTCCACTCTCCAAAGACCCCCCATCCAGGTGATCCTCCCACACTGGTCCACCCACAGGAACTGGTTCCAATAGCGATGGCGATGTACAGGCACTATGCCAAGTAAGCCAAATGCTTCCACTTCTGTCCCACTTATGTTGTGGTAGCTGATTATAATAAGCTTGCATGCCCTTTTGCCAAATAGTTCTGCATCAGTTACTAAAATAGAAAGACAGATAAGGGGCACTGGTGGCTGCTGACATGAAAAACTGTGCAAGCCCCTCATGAATGACTCCAGCTGAGACTGGGGAGACACATCCCTTCGAACTGCATCACTCACAGAGATCACTCATACAAGCCTACTTAGCCCCACTACCATCTGCTTTGAACTATCCTATGTAGCACATCCAAATGAACACACAATCCTTCCCAGCCTGCTTAGTTTGTTGTTCTTAATTTCCTACATTCAACCCTTCTCTCACATTATCCTGTGCATCTCGCCTTTTTTGGGTCCTGCAGCTCCTGCATACTAGATGGTGGGGTGCTCTATGAAACATCAGATTTTTGCATCCCCCACTCTTTTGTTATTTTACTGTGCCATCTGCATGAGCCCCTAACACTCCCTTTCATGTTAATCTCTCCCTCCATTAGTTATTTGCACTGCATCTGCAGGAGAGCACACACCATACGAACAAGGCAGAACAACCCCTCTAGCAGCCCTCTTTCTCTCACTGTTTGATTACTGCGAGGCATCCAGCTGCCATACCGTTGTTAGTATTGATAACTGCTGAGAACAAACGTTCATTTTAACACCAGAGCCATCTAGAGTAGGTACGAGAATTGGAAAACAGGTTGTGAAAACAGGTTGTAAAGACAGCAAGTGGCTCCGCGCAACAGTCAGTGGCAGCTGGTGATTTCTTTAATTGTCAGGCTGTAGATATTTCCTACAGATATGCTGAGCGACCGAGCATACAGAGGGAGACCGAGCAAACCAAGGGAGGGTCGAGGGGTCGAGGCGGTTCTCGCCAGGAAAACCTTTTGAATAAAGTGTTAAAATGGTGTATAATATAGCACACCAAGTTAATATGGGGTAACAAGCCAGAATGTTTGCAATTGTTATAGGGTAACTCATGAAAAAATCCAATAAATGCAAGTCAGCAAAAGTGCACAGGAGCATTTTCCAGAACATTTTTATGATGCCTTTGCCAACAATATATGCCAGTATAAACACATTTTCACTCTGACTGTGGCTATATATTTTCATAGTGTTCATACTGACTGCACAATGCATAACAGCATTCCCATAAAATAACTTACTCATAATTATTTGTGCATAATGCCAGTAATGATACTACCAGACAACATGTCCACACGGGTTCTGATAACATATGCCACTATCTCCACATGAGAGCATACTCCTGTTTGCTTGGACATTAAAAATGCTGTGCCACTATAGGAAAACATGTAAAAACTGGTTGCACCAAAATGCCAGTCTATTCACGTAAGAACACTTACCATGCATGCTTTATCAAAGATGGCCAGTAAACAATGTCATCACATAGTAAGAAATGGCTAGACTGGCTGGACAACTCAAACAACATTCACTCGCACTTTAGTATGCAGCAAACCCTCGCTCATTCATATGCAGACCCATTGTAAGGACTTGAAGGGGGTGTCTGTACTCCTGCTCTCTATATGGGAGAGGAGATGCACAGAGGACCCCAGCCAAGATTCTCTATTACGGGAGCAATGGACGAGCACTCAAGGCCTAGCTTCTCGGGAGGTGATGCAGGCTGGTTCTGAAGTACAGTCTAGTCCCCAAGCCCCCACAAAGGAATGTCTACACACTGTATTTGTTAAAACACAATCTTTATATAATTAAGGTTCAAGGTTATATACACAATCACAATAACTCACTTTGTGCTCAGTTAATCTACAATGGCAAATATATACAGTTCTAAGTGGTACCACAATTATTATCAGATTTCATTAAAGTGCTTCACCTGTACTCTGGTCAACACAAATCACATAATAAAGATAACCAACAGTAGATATAGGAGGAAAGCAGTTGGTTAGAACAATGGGCAGAATACTGGCCCCATTACCTAGACACAGTTCTGTGTGGAGATCCTCCCACCTGGGCAACCTGTAAAATAAAGATATATCACAAGCCCAGTTCATATATTGTTCAATAAGTCTTATTTCCTTCTACAATGTTTCTACCACCCCAAGGTACCTGGAAAAGCAGAGTTCAACGACGGGTCATCGATGGATCCTTGTTGAGTGGCTCCCTTTAAAGCAGGAGCCACGGATCGTCGAGATCCCGCAAAGAAAGTGAACTCAGCGTTCAGGCGGCAGCTTCGGTCCTGGTGGTGCTTGTCGATGACGGATCGAAGGTGTCCTGCAAGGAAGAGGCGTGCAGGGCACCTCGATGTTGATAGTTCAGGACCGCAAAGAGTTTGTGAAGAACTGTGGCCCAGCAAGGGCGTCGAGTCGTCTGGCTTCTCTACGGTCTTTCGGTGGCGGGAAACCCACCAGCGGATGCTCCTCGATACGTCAACGGCCTGGCCTTCTCCGACAGCATCCGGGAATCACAATGTCTTAATCAATGGAGCGTTGTGGCTCCGTGCATCAATGGCATGGCATCAAGCAGTCCCCGCTTCTGGGCAACATGGCTTCAGTGGTTATAGCAAACCTGCAAACCCTGGTCGACGATGGTGGACGGAATGTCTGGTGCTTATCTTTGTTCTCCTTGGCAGTCCCCATCTCCGGTCGGCAGCCTGTCGAGGGTCTTTCTTCCAGGGAGCTTTGGTGAAGGTTAGCGGTGCTCGATGTTCTTTCAGAGGATGGGAAGAGGGTGCCTAACCAGGTCCTCTCTTGGATCAGTCTCGATGGCTCTATAGCTTTCGGATTTCGGTGAAGGGAGACAGCAGTCAACCTTCTTCTTCAGGCTCGGTTGTCGAGATCAAGCTTCCGTTTCAACTTCAGCTTCTGAACGAATTCTAGCAGTGAGAGCCCCCCAGATATACTAGTTGATCTCCCATTCATTCTGCTGGGTCACACTCAGGCAACCAATCACTTAGAAGGGCATTCAGAAGCCAGTCAGCCAATCAGGCATACAGTGCATTCAGGCCATTTTTCCTCACTCCAGACACTCACAACAAGGAATGTGTATTGGGACAAGTACCCAGCCATTCAACATTACACACTGCATTCATACCAGTTCCAGGCAGGGCTGTCTCAGTCAGTGTGTTTCATACTAGAAGCCAGACATCCACAACAAGAAGTGCATATTTGTCACACACTCCATTCACCCAGGTCCCACCCACAGGGTCTACCCACAACATGCAGTCACTGGGAAGGCTCTAGCCAGTCTGATCTGGACTTCACTACAATACCATATATGGAACTTCCACCCAACAGCCAGTCAGGGGGAAGGAACAGAGTCAGGAATTCCCAGGTCTTTAGGAAAACACGGTAACAGGCAATAGAAAGCAAGAGGCCACCAGGGCCATCTTGTTTCCTATCAGGAATCAACTGATTCCAATGGCAGGGCCTGGGTATCCCAAAATGGAGGATACTCAGATCATGGAGGATACTCAAAGCACATGCCACCAGCCCATACCCTGCTCTGTGGGACACACACAGGAGCCCAAAAACATAGACTAAGGGCACAGGGTTGTACCCCCACCCATGGGTGCCATAAGGGTATCCCATGGGTCTGTACACCAAACCAAAAACAGGAAGCGCTGCACTGGGCAGAAAACAATACAGAACACAAATGAAAAACAACTACAGGACAAGGACAGGAAGGCCCTGTCCCTCGTATGCATTTCCAGCAACACACCCATACACCATGCACTCTCTCATTCACGCATGCACCATCATCATACATTCACTCATTACACAAGAATGCACGCATTCATGCACATAAATACACTTTAAAGCAATTCTTACCTTCTGTCCCAGTCCTGATGTTCCAAACACAGGCGCACCCACAGAAGACTCGGTGTCTCCTGGAGCATGAATAGGAATGAGGAATCAAAGAGCACTTCATTGTTGCTAAATAGGCATGCAGAAGGCGGAGTGCTTCTGATGCAGTGCCCCAATCTGTTTGCATGTGTGGGGAGGGGCTTCCCGATGGGTCCTGCAAGAATGGGAAGGCCAAAACACTCAGCCTTGCGTGGTCCGTTGGACATGCACGCTAGGGAACTGAAACTGTCAAATGGAAACCATGTTTAAATATGTAATTCAACCATGAAGCGGTTATATTATCTAAGAGCAAAAGAGCTCTGACCCAACTTCTTGGTGGATTCTTTTATTTTTGTGATGCTTACTCCCTGCCGTTAATGGTGCTAAATCGAACATTATGACCGTTGTCCATAAGAACATTCCAAGCTATAGAACATTTTAAAGACTAAAAGTCTTCAATTAGTACCTACCTATTATCATTTAAGTATCTGTGTTTCAAATACCCTGCTATGGCCTACCCGAAATAGAAATACACTGTGTCCGTGGCCCATGCTGTTGGTGATTAGGTTCACTCCCTTGGAGTGTTTTTCTCTCTGGAATTCAGTAATCACTCATGGGTGATTATGTTTGGCTTAACCCGCTTGGATTGTTCTCTCTTGTTAGTATTCAGCAGCTCCTCTGGGTTTATTATGTTTATTTTCACTTCCTTCGAGAGTCATCCTCTCTCATCTTGACATCCTTTCTCAACAATCTACTTTAGGGTTTTAGCACTGCTACCTTCCTCACATCACATTGTTCATTGACTCCTCCCAATCACACTATCATGGTTACAAACACTTGTCCAGACCATACAAATCACTCCCCTCTCACCCTTCCAGCTTCTGTGAGCAGTGGTCGTAACAATTATTATTTTCCTGGTAGTACTGTAACCAAGAAGCTGTGACACTGGATCTTTGCAACTCAAGATGTCGTCCTTCTCAACATCTTGCCAAGCCATTTTGTTTTAATTATAGCTCTGCTGTCCAATGACAAATTAGAGTGTTCTTCTCAATAAATGCATATCTCTTCTCAGATCCTTTCATTAACCTTGAGGCATGAACTATTATTAAATCAGTCACATCAGCACATTTTTTTAACAGTATGGTAACCATTGCATGACTGTGATCTTCCGTTATGATTGTTTTCTGTCTATTGTCAAATTACCCCAGAGGGATGGAGAGATTGATCTCCTTAATTTCTTCAAACCCTTTTGCACACACCCCCCACTCAATCTTGCCCATAATGAGCCATCTCAAATTGTACACCTTCTTTCCAAAACCTTTGACAAACATTTGGTAAAACTGAATCATACCTAGACATGAAATCAATTCAATCTTGAATTTGGGAGCCCTTACCCTTTTTATGGATTACACTAATTCCTTTTTGGGACATACTCCCTTTGATGAAATTTAATTCGCGAGGTAGTCTACTATCACCTACCTGAACATACACTTGTACTTTTTCAATGTGAAACCCCTCTGCTGCAATATATTCAGAACACACTCTAGCGCAGTGTTGTGCACTTCCAATGTCTTACCTCACATAAAATGTCATCTTGGAAATAGTGTACATTCTTCATGCATATTAACAGCTTATATATCACTTTTTGAAAAAAACTACAGAGCAGAAAACATCCCAAAGGGCATCCTTTTGAAATGAAATACTAAGTTGTGAGAGATAAAGGCTGTGAGAGAGAGTGGGTCTCTGGGTGCAAATTGATCTGATGATATGCAGATGTCAGATGAAGCTTTGAAAATATGCAGCTATTCTCAATCAAACACATCATTTCTGCCATGTTCGGCAGTGGATGCTGCTCTACCACAGCACACTTATTTAGTTGCATTAGTTCTAAACATAGCCTAATCTGCCCACTTGCCTTGCTTGCCACAACTATAGGGGATAACTATTCCTCACTCCTTACACTCTCAATTATCCCTTCTCTGCACACCTCTGAAGCTCTTTTCTCTTAGTGTCTGTAGATGCCATTGGCACCAGTTGCAGCCTTGATTCAAAAGCCACAGCATCTTGTCTCAGCTTTATGTATTGGACAAATCCGAACAACACTATCTTGTCCATTTTGTACCCTTCTGTACAAACATAATTTGGGATTAAATCCTCAACCACAACACCAAGTGTGCTCTCCGACAATTTCCTAGATACGAGGAAATGTACTCTTTTCTCCAGAGGCTGCCTTCATTTGTACCATTTTTAAGTATTCCAGCTATCAGGCTGTAACGCATGTTATCATTGTTCCCTTTAATTGCATTTATGTGCAATACAATAGCTTTGGTGTGCTCAGCATTATCCATGGCACGGTATCAACTGTGTATTCACTGACTATCGTCATACTCTTGTGATTAGCAGGTTTTGCAAAGTTATTACAGCAGTTGCAAAGTTACCCCACTTCTTTCACTTTTGCATACTACTTTCCTACCTGGGCACATGCTCACATTCGTTAGGTGCATTTTACCACAGCATCTAAAATACAGCTGTTTACCCACATTCCATGGTGAACTGAAAGGTGCCTTTTCTGGCTTCACTGATTTCAGTTATAGGACAGTGTTCTAATACATTTTTGAAAAGTGCTTTTTCTAGTTTTATACAGCAGCTCTTTGCAATTCTAATCCCTTTTTGTTGGTCAAATATTAGATGACTAACACATGCGCAGTCCAGTTCATAATAGAGAAGTGTCACCTTAAGCAAACAAGAAGAAGGGGAGCATTCTAACTAACGTTTGCTGGGAGAAAAGGGAAACTAATTAACATTAGGGTTACAGGCATGGGATGATATCATGGTAGTAGGTACATGTTTGACCTGTAAAGAAAAGTCTCAGCCCACCCCTCTTTTCATTGTATTTCATGCTCCTGATCACAACTGTAAGTATTTATTTCATTGACTTGGGTCTGCATTGTTCCCTAGACCCCATGTGTGTGCTTCAACTGCAACAGCCAACGCAGAAGCTTTCTTCATTTTCTACATTTCAATGTCTTACAAACAGTGAGATTTCTAATAACTGGGCCAGAAACGTTATGCCTTTAGTGCCCCTCTAGAATTACAGTCTAAATGCATATTGACTTTATGCAATCACATTTCAAACCTTTATTAGTTTCTGTGGTTCTTTTTGTAATATATGCATTCCTTCATGTATTTCTTGAAGCAGAAAGTGCAGGTACATATCACGTGTAGAAACGTGTCGGATATATCTGGAAGGCACTGCATTGACTACTACTGTCCCCTTCTTGCTGCACCGCCTATGGCAGCATGAAACAATATTTGTCAGTAGTAAACATAACATGCCTAGGCATATGGTTGTGGTCATGGAATGATGTTTAGACACTTCATTACTAATAGCCCACATGATATCATCAGGTGTAGAAAGAGTAGATGTGCAGTGAGCAACCCCAAAGCTTTGTTCTGCTCATTAAAACACATGTAAGCTCTTCTGTATGTCTGTTATTCTCTTTACCTCTGGGATTAGGCCCTCTAGATTTTCAAAATGACTTGGGCCATCATTTCAAAAACTCTATATGAAGACCTACTAATTTTCTTTCTACTTCTGGCCAATACACATTAAACTATTGTGGTCCTGTCTGCAACAAACATGAATATCTGATGTAGGAACAGAAACTAATTCAACACACATCTTTGCCATGAAATAAGATTCTACTTGTCACCAATATGCCAGTTGCCCTTCCATCCCGGCAAATCCTGGTACCTACCGACAACACCTGACCCTTTGCTATCATATTAAGACATTGCAGCTGGGGTGGTTGAAGAAGCCTTACTTTCCAAGTGTAACCTATTCCTAACCATAAATCAGGGGTTACCCCTGTGCAGTTATAAGGTATCTGGACGAATTGCCAGGTGGTCTCACGCCCCACACTTCTACATCTGATATACTGCAATACATTCCTGCAGGGCCACATGTCTTCTTGTATTCTGGAAAATTTCCCAGGATTCTTAGCCAGCTGTTAAGCTTCACATCTTCGCAGATAATCAGGAGTTCAGAATTCAGATAGTCTTGCACCTCTTCATTGGGAATGTCCCTTTGCAGCATCCGTCAAGAGGACATCACTCTGTTTATCAGCTTTATTAGTGCATCTCTCATGAGCATACTGAGAGTCCTGATTATATGCAGCCCCCCTATGTTCATATTTGTATTGGTGAGCTGTGCCCCAGAGACAGGTTCTGTTGCTCATTGTAATTGGCTCAAGTGGATTTATACCTTCACCCCCTTATTCACATGCCAAGCTGCATGAGCAGTATTGGCCCCATTCCAGATTCAATCAACCGCTTGCCTTTTCTTTCTTGCTCTGCATAATTCCTCAGACTGTTGCCTCAGCATATGCCGACCCTTTCAATGCAGTTGGGGAACTGTGTTGTGACCTGAAATGAAGATAAGGGTATAGTGAAGATCATGGTTGCTAAAAAGGGGTTCAGAATAACATATCAAATTCATGATCCATCCATCTTGCTGACTGTGTCACACAACAAAGACTGACTATGCATCTGAGTGTTTCTCATAAACTAAGCAATCTCAAATGTACGTGAATCCATATATTTTATAATCGTTCATGTCCTATTTTCAAGCTCGGTATTACACTTGCACAAATCATGCATTGTATTGGAACACACTCTGACCACCTCAGTGATGTTCCTTGGAGACAAAGAAGTTAGTAAAAAGCAGTATAATTCCATAGAACTATTAAACTATATCATGATATTCCACTCTGATCTTGTATTCTATACTCTCCTAGTACAGCCACACAATGGAAATCTTTAAATATAGAATATCAGAATCTTCACTTCCGTTCGTGCTCTGAAACCTTTCTCTCACCCCCACCATTTCATTAATCACATAGCAGAACCAGTAAATGGTTTTCAACATCTCATTCCTTCCCAATTTGGACTACAAAACAGAGTAACAATAACATGTTAGATCTGAGACCTGGGATGGTTTGGGTACATTACAGTAGTTGGGGTTGGTTTAGTAACTTTGGTCATTTTATCCTCTAACACATCAGTGGATGTGTTTGAATCGACAGTTCTGATGATTGTTATACAGCATTTAAAGCAGAGAGGTAATCCTCATTAGATATCCTCCTAGGGAGAGATTCACAAGGGTAGGGGAGTACCCTGTGGGGACGCATAGTTGGTTTCAGAAGAAAACCTAGTAAGAAATCGACACTGCATTCTCAAACTCCCCATAAACCCACATGTTCATCCTTTCCAGTTAATGATGTACCATTGTCTATATCACAGCCATGACTCTATTTTAGAGGTTCACCAAAAACTAGGGGGGCAAGCCCATCCAGTGTAACGCTGCCCCTTAATGTAAATACTACTGCATGCTCAGTCCAAAGAAGAAACAGTAAAAAAGAGTAGTATCAATTCTTGTTATTTGAAACATTTCCTTTTATGTGTGATGCTTCGTGCATAATGCTTGTAAGGCAGAAGTGGTGGCCAATTCATTTTGCACCATATGTCCATCATCAGGGCTGATTCTGCTTCAGGCAGAATATCGAAACAATATTTCCAACCACACGTCTTGACCTTCAAATACATGTGACAGTAACAAACATACTCTGCTATATATTGTGCTTGACCCTGGTCATCACTCCACAAGCAATCTTCATGCAATCGACAACTCCTCTTGGACCAATTATCCTTTACAATGCATCTCTGCCAATAACTCAAGGCTTTTATAAGCTGACCTTAACCTTAACTGGGAGTGTGCACTTTTCTTCTGAATCTAATATAGCATTATATTTAGCTGTTTTTATATCATCATCCAAAGGCTGATGAGCAGTGCATTTTGTTATGGCCATCTTTTCAGGAATCATGGTTATGTCTAGAATTGCCTTTACATGTTGGTGATTTTTAATAGGGGATCCTGTTGCTGTCAAGAATCCTCTTTGTCACCAGAGCTAACCAAAGTCATGGGCCACCCCAAATGAGCATCTCAAATCAGTATAACTATTCACAGACATTTGTACAGCTAACCTGCTTGCTCAAGTGAGTGCTATCAGCTCTGCCATTGGTGTAAAAGTAACCTTAGGCAACGTCCCACTCTCACCACCTGCTTAGGCGCACATGCCACATGCCCCATGACCAATTGCCCATTCAGGTCTCAGTAACATGCACCATACACAAAGTATATCAGATCTACCTCAGGGAGGGAGGCATCAGTTAAATCATGACAGGGAGTCAGCAAAAGGATAGTGATAGTGACACAATCATGGTGTACTATATACTGCAGCTCACCATCTGAGGAGTGGGAAGAAGAGATGCTAGGTTCAGTATTGGGCATCTAATCAGAGCAACATTGGAAGAGTTCAAGAGTAGTAGTTCATATTTACTAGCTTGGGATACGGACATGTGCTGAATTTTGGTATGCAACATAGGGGAGCCCACTGAGTACTGCACCGCAACCTCTAAAGGAAAACCTAAAACAATATTTTCACATTGCTCTACTGTGAGTGCTGCAGCTGCAACTGATCATAGACTAGTTGATATCCCAGCTGCAACAGGGTCTATTATTTTGCTATATTAAGGCACAAGCTTATGGTGAATTCCATGTTTCAGAGTGAGGACAACCCTAGCAAAACCTTTTTTCTCATGACAATATAACATAAATCCCTTCTTGTATCTGGCAGCCCCAATGCAGGGGCACTGGCTAAACTATTCTTTATTTCGGTAAACACCTCTTGAGTTTATGGAGTCCACTTTAGTATTCATTCTGGTGTACTGTTGTAGGGGTTTACAATCTCTGCATATCATAGCATCTATTGCTGACAATACCCCACTGTACTTAGAAATGCCCTCATCCATGTGGCAGTTTTGGGCTTTGAATCTTGTATTGTTCGTACTTCTGGAAGGGTGCTATCAATCGTAGGCCCTTAGTAATACTGTGCCACAAATAATGCACTCTTTGCCTGAACAGTTAGAATTTCTGTTTGGTTGCCTTATGTCCCTTTTCTGTTAACACAGTCAGCAATACTTGTCTGTCCTGCTTGCATGCCTTACAGGATGGTGCAATCTAGCCCATTTGCTCAAGGCCCATTATTCTCCTTTTTTAACACATGTCCACAAATATAGGTGGGGGTTGGGTTAAGGTATTTAAATATGGTGGGGGAATGTGCACAGTTATTTGAGGGGTCTCCCTCCTCTTTTCTGTTGTGAGGAATGTGTTTAAAATAATTGCAAACATATGTGCCTCGAGCAGAGTTTCGCGAGCAAACATCATAAAAGTAGGTGAGGCTTTCAAAAGATCGTTCACATATTGGATTAGGACAGATTTGTCAGGGAATTTTAGGTTATCTAAATCTTTATTCAACTGCTGGAAAACGAGGGTAGGTAACTAAGTGTACCTCTGGGACAACCTCTTCCAGGTGTACTGGATTCCTCTGTTTGAAAATGCAAACAGATACTGTCTATCCTTATGTATTGGGGTGGAGAATGATGCTAAACACAGATATACTAAAGTGAAATGGGTAGTTTCAGGAGGGATACATGAAAGTATTGTATCTGGGTTTGGCACAACTGGCAACGAAGGAACTATCATGGCATTAACAATTCTAAGGTCGTGTACTCAATAGCAGGGAGTCCTCCCTGGATTCTTTACTGGCAATATTGAGGTGTTACATGCACTACTAGTTTGTAAGATTATACCTTGTTTCAGGACTGGTTCCATAACAGGGGTGATTCCCTGCTCTGTTCTTGGCTTTAATTGGTACTGGTTGCAACTTCTTAAATTGGTCAACTTTTATGTTAATGACTTCAGCAATGTGAATGTATCCTACCTCGTTGTCGTGAGTTGACCACATAGGAGCCTTATGAAGTTAAGCAATGCTTTCAAAACATTTGGTCACTCTCCCTATCTTGGTAACTCCTCCTCAGAGTTAATCTGGAGAGTGGCAAGAACAGCCTCTGCATTGTTATGAAGAACATTTAAAAATACACCACCCGGGGTGCAATGCATAGTGCACCTGAGACTGCATAAAATATCCCTACCTATTAAATGAACTGGAGCTTAAGGGCTTTTGAGGAAAGCGTGTGTGTCAGTCATAGGTCCTAACGTGTTTGTTAGGTGTTTGGTTATTGTGTGTATGATTGGGGTATTGCATATCTCGGTCTTCACATTGCCAGTAGACACTGACACATCTCGGAAACGTCCCATACACAGAGCTGATTTACTACCCTCTGTGTCCAGTAGGCATAGTACTGATATTCCTTCTACATTGCATTGTATATATGGTCTATCCTGATCTATCAGTATTGAGGGATCCATCAGGCCCTCACTCTCCTTATTTAATCAGAATGTATCTTGTTTATTCTGAGGATTGAGTGGGGGTTTTCGGCATAGGCAGGGACATTAGGATTCGGGAAGGGAGTTGGGGGTCTCTGGTTTGTGACAATGAAAGCGATGTAGCTATCTGAAGGGGAACCTTGGGTGGGGTTCTACACCTGATTACCCTGGAAATAAGGTAACTGTGGTCTATATTCAGCACCCATTTTTACAATGCCCATTCTTATTCCAGTATTTGCAAACTAGCGGGTTTAGTTGTGCTCCCTGTAGTCCTTGCGGTCCCCACTGTCTTTGGTGGACCTGTTGACCACACTGTCTTTGTGGGTCCTTCTGACCTGGGACACCACCCATCTGTCTTGTGTGTCTCATTTCACAGGGGGTGGGCCTCTTCTTCCCCTGTTTCAACCTTTTCCTCCCGTCAGAGTAACATTTTGTGAATTCTGTATTTGTCCCTGTAAATTCTGAATTTGAAGGGGCATTAGTTTATTCTGGAAGTCTCCACCTTTGTTCCTGACATGCTAGACAATGATTTCCCACCTCCACTAATTCTGCTAAGGGTTTAGTCTGCCACCGGATGCACACATTCTTTAATAGTACTTTCTCCTTGGGTCGCAGACAGGCCTCAAACGAGTTGGCTACAGCCTCCTGTACAGTCTGGTTTAATGATACCTGAGTGTCAGGCAAAGACCACTCTGACTCGGTTTAAGTCATCTGCAGGTGATTATCCCTTGTTTTGCTTACAGTCTCCTATCTTTGCCCAACAGTTCTTTCCGGAGCAAATTTCAGGAATCGCAAAGGCTATAATTCCCATAGTTTGAATGAGGGCAATTTCTGTTCCCGGGTCTTGTAGCATGCTCTGTCTCTCACCGACGCAACCACCCTCATGAGTTGGTTCTTATCTGCCCAAGCCAGATTGTAACACTTTATTAGTTTGAGTAGCTCTTCTACAAACCAGTGTGGTTCCTCCCTAAAATGTGGGAATTCTTCAGCAGGGTTCTGCAGTTCACCTCTGTCCATGGAACAAGTACAATAATGATGTGTGATGTTGTTATTCCTTGATCCCTGACAGTATATGTTTAAGTGCTGCTTCGAGAACCGCGGGGGGTCTGCTGTATGGCACACCTCCCCTCATCACTGATAGAGTGTAAGAGTGAGGTGCATCAGACAACAGCGGCCACCTTGGGCACCCAAGTTGCTAGGCCCAGCAGTGCCAGTCCAGAGGGCTCAGTGTGATGGGCCTGTATAGCAGCAAGGGTGAGGGGGTGGAAAGTTCCCGGGACCTGTGCTCTCTGCCCGCGCCTATCATGGAAGAAGACTATTCGCAACAGTCAAGGGAAAACAGAATGCTATCTCAATACCTGAAAACTCGAACTTAGTCATTCCTAACAACAGCAAAGAACAGAATTATGTTACAATATGTACAAACTGGAAACATGAAAGTAGTTCTGCATGGAATTCTGGGAACACAGGGATCAGCACCACATGAAAATCTGCATGCCCAGGCTTGAATACGGGAAAAGGAAGCTTGCAAGCCAATGCTTCAAGCTGATACCAGATCGTACAAGCTGGGCCTCAGGCTGTCAAAAAGGGATTTTCCAAATCAGGCTTGAGGGTGAAAATGAGTGTAGCATTCTATCCTAATCAGTAAACAAAATAGGACAGTCACATCACCAGGGTCAAGATCTGGTTCAGAGAGACACAAGTCTTGGAGGAACAGCAAATGCTGGAACACTGAACTGAAATGTCAGAGGGCTTTTAATGAATGCTGCTCACAGGTGAAAGAAACTTGCAGTTGACTGATCTGCAACCACTTAAGACTCCACTTTCTGACCATTGTCTTTGCATGGTTTGAGGACAGGCAAGGTTACCAATAATTAAACATTCTGTGTACTAATGTATGGCTCTGTATATCATCAGAGAAGGATATTAAGAAGTACCAGAGGTCATGGTGCAGTAGAAAAGAATAAATGGATAAAACACGAATCAAGCACAACCCTCGCACACATGGATTTCCCATGATTTCACAAAGGCAAGGACCACAGTGCACCTTCTAGTTCTGAAAGATCCAGATCTGGATTCCAGATGAATTGATTTCAGAAAATATTCTGTAAATTTTTTGATTCATATCAGCACACTTGAACAGTTCTGGAGTATAACTAGCTGATGATTTGGGACCCACAGCCCCTTTGGAGATCCCCCTATTGGCAAGATGACAGGATCACAGCACCCCTCTTTGGTGTTTGAGTACATTTCACAGATGTGCCACTCTCCTACAATGTATTCCACAAATGATGTCTTCCTTGGGATTCCATTCTTCCAAAATGTCAGTATAACATTTGAGGAGGTCAGGCTCTCATGCTGGTTAGATGCTCCTTTGGAAACTTACCACACCCTTGTGCCAATCAGAGAAATCCTTCCAAAAAATGAACGTTAGTAAATAGTGTATTATCCTCAGATGACATGCTAGTCAAATATTTGTGCTAGTCTGAAGCAATTATTTTGGTCTGCTAGTGCCTTATTGATAATCTTAATCAGGCTCTTCTAGGCAAGACTCCTTTGTTTTGCACGAGGCAGCATCACTTTTCTCAAAAGGGCTGCTCTGCCTTTAATGGCAGAGTACAAACACTTTTCAGCAAGCCTGTCATAGCTTTAATGGGACATGACTAGCACTTTTCAACAGGGTTTCTAAAATTAAACTAATATAGTACAAGCACTCTCTGGAGACCTTGTATGCATTTACTAAGACTTCCACAACTCTCAACAGTTTCAATTCCTTAAATGTTGCAGTACCCATCAGTCAGGCATCCATACATTTAATGATCTAGCATCAGTACTTTTCATCAAATCTGCTATACATTAAATGGTCAAATGTCAACTATGCTAGGGCATCAGTTAAGGAGTTGGAGAAAGAGGTCATGAGGCATCGTGAAGAGGAGAAAAAAAGGAGACACTTTAAGTTAAAATATGAGATGAATAAAAACCTGAGTGAGATTGCAGAGTGGTCTCTGTTTAGGACAAAATGTACCTACTACGAAGGAAGTGAAAAATGTAGTCGATTACTGGCACACCGCCTAAGGGTTTTCAATGGGAGCAAGGCAATCTGTGCAATTGAAAAAAGATGTGGGTGGATTACATACAACCCTACTGAGATCAATAGAGAGTTTAGATACGTTTATGAGAGCCTTTAGCAGGAGACACATATCTCGCTCTTTATCTGCAAGATCAGTCCTAACAGAGCTTGTCAGAAGATGATAGGAACACTTTAGAGGAGGAGCTGACATTTTGATGAGATTAAGAAAGCAGTCTATAATCTAAACTTGGGGAGGTGCCCAGACCCAGATGGTCTACCAGCAGAAGTTTACAGGGCAATCCCAGAGGGGGTCTTTAATTTGTTGAGGGATACTTATACATTTTGTAAAAGCAAGGGTACACTCCCACCTACTCTTAGGCATGCCACAATCTCTGCCTTTCTCAAGCAAGGACAGCTTCCTCTAAATTCTGGAACCTACAGACCTAAGCCTTATAAATTCAGACCATAAAATTCTCTCTGAAATCCTGGCATGACGATTGGAAGTGGTCTTACCAAAGCTAGTGAATCCTAACCAAGCTGGCAGTGTGAAATGGAGAATTTCAGTGACAAATATGCAGAAGCTATTACTGACGCTGTCTGAGGCCAACAAGATGAAGACTGGAGCTGCAGCACTATCTTTAGATGCATTTGACCATGTCCGCTGGGGCTTCTTATTACAGATGCTAGAGTTAATTAATTTTGGGCCAGAGTGTATGAGCTGGGTGAGGATTTTATACAAATGCCCTCATACTGAAGTGTTGACCAATTGTATTCTTTCCTCAAAATTGTAATTGCACCGGGTAACTCGCCAGGGCTGTACTCTGTCACCTTTGCTCTTTGTTTTTTAATTGGAACCTCTTGCTGCGGCCATTAGATCAGAGGAAAGGATTGCTGTGGTCAACTTTCACGGAGTGATGAAGAAACTGTGGTTTTTTTCAGATGACCTCTTCCTGGTGTTACAGGACTTGTCAGCTTCTATCTCATCATTAATAGACCACATAGAGAGAATTGGCAAGGTTTCGAGCGACAAAATCAATTGGCTCAAATCGGAGGCTTTGCCTTGTTCACAATTTTGCAATAGTGCAAATCTACTGGACTATGGGTTCAAGTGGTATCCGTCAAAGATGACGTACCTGGGAATCTGGTTGACTAGAGAATTGAGATTCATGACGGAGACTAATCTGAAATTGGCAATAGAAAAATTATCTGCAGACCTGCTAAAATGTGAGTCCCTAAATCTCTCATAGAGAGGAAAAGTGGAAACTTTGAAGATGACGGCTGCACCACAGATCACCTACATCATGAGTATGATCCCCTCGCACCCTCTAAGTCCTAGATGAGAAAACTGGACAATATGTTTCAGTCCTTTCTATGGGAGCATAAGCCTCCAAGACTTAAACTTTGGAAACTTCAGCTTTTGAGTGACAAAGGGGGTCTGAGAGTTCCTAATTTCACTATGCAATCTGGCATTTATGTCAAGAGATTTTCTGCCATTCTTGAAGGAGCCTCATGATGAGTGGTCAATTGTGGAGCCAAGTGTAACAGGTCCACTTGAACCCTCGGCTTTGCTGTCCTTTGCAAACAAGATGAGAAGAGAATAGTCTGTTCTTACATCATTTCTGTGCACCTGCTGGAAGGACATGGCAAAACATGTGAAGGTGGGTCCTTTTCTAACGGGTTCAGTGTCGATATGGTTGAATCCTTCAATTACACAAAAAAATTAATTGATGTTCTTACCAAACTGGCACTTGGAAGGTGTTCGGAAAGTTGAGAGAGATGCTTGGCTCACCTTCTGAGATATGAAGGTTAAGTATGACCTCATAGGCTGCACATAGGGAGATTATAGGTCACTTAAACCTGCTTTAACTCTGAAGAACCTTTTGAAAGCTGACTTTTCTGAATCTATTGTCCGTTTGGGATGTCAGAAACACATGGCCTCAGCAGTGTATTTATTTATTTACTCATTTATTTATTTACTTATTTATGTATTCATTCATTCATTCATATGTGTAGAGCGTGCAACAGCCGTGAAGGCATTGTGGCGCTTGTTACAGTGAGTGAACAGAATCTTAGTTACAAGTAAACATACATACTTATTGTACATTTTATTTAAAAACAGTTTACATAGTGGAGGATAAAAAGGAGGGAGGGTAGATTGTTAGTTGAAGAGGGAAGTTTTCAGGTTTTTATGAAAGGCAAAGAGAGAAGTTTCGGCTCTGAGGGCAGTGAGGAGTGCATTCCAGAGCTTCTAGGCTAAGTATGGGAAGCCTATCCCTCCTGCTTTAGCCTTGTTGATGTGCGGGACGGTGAGTTGATTGGTGTAGCACATTCTGGTGGGCCTGGCTGAGATTGTTCTGGATAGTGTGTCTGAAAGGTAGGAAGGTGCAGTAAGGTTAAGGCACTTTTGTGTGGCAATGAGGATTTTAAAGGTGATGCAGTCTTTGAGAGCTTGTGAACTGTCTGCCTAGAATGTGAGATGTGGTCTCTTCTTGGGATACTTAAAGCTTCTCTTAATGAGTTATTTTGGGTGATTGGTGTCTGTTTATGTTTTTTTTTTATAGAGGTGCCTGCTAGGAGAGCATTGCAATAGTCAAACTTTGCACCTATGGTGGATCTGGCTATTGGCAGACAGTTATCCTTGGTTAGAAAGGCTTTTATGGCGTTAATGAGTTTGGTACTTAAGGCAGAGGCAGAGCAATAGCGCTGACTTGCTTGTTCATGGATAATGTAGCATCAATGTGAACCCCTAATGTCTTTACAGAAGATAGGACTGGGATGATGCAGTTGTCAATGCTAAAGTTGGAATAGAGATGGTCTAGCTTAGCAAGTGTGGTCTTTTGGCCAAGAATAATAATCTCTGTCTTATCTCCATTGAGGCATAAGCCATTTGTGGCCATCCATGATTGGATGGTGGAGCAGATTTGACATAGTGCTGAAGCGTCTTGGTCACATGAGCCTGTTAGAGGAATTAGCACCTGCGTATTATCAGCATAATTTGTGTATGCAATCCCAAGTGCATCTAGTTTATCAAAAAGGGGCTTAGTAAAGAGATTGTATAGAGTAGGGGAGGTACAAGAACCCTGTGGGACTCCACAGTGAATGATGGTGGGTGCTGCATTTGCTATGTTTGAGAAGGCTTTCATTGCTCTACCTTCTAGGAAGGATGTGATCCAGGAAGTTGCTTGATCAGAAAAATGCACTGCTTGCGTCAGGTGAGCGGTAAGGGTTTTATGGTCTACAAGATCGAAAGCCGCTGAGAGGTCTAGGAGGAGGAGGTCGGCGGGCTTGCCTTTGTCCAAGATTTGAGTGATTTGATTTTTTAGATCTAGCATTGCAGTTTCGGTGCCATGCCCTTTGCGGAATACAGACTGTCTTTTTCCTAGGATGGAGTTAGTTTCCAGGTATAGTTGGGTCTGGCTGTGAGAGGCCTTGTCTAGTATTTTGAGAAGAAACGGCACTGTAGTTACGGGCCAGTAGTTATTAGGCTGGGAGGGATCTAGCATGGGCTTTTTCAAGAGGGGGCGCACCCACGCCTCTTTGAGGCTGTCTGGGACGATGCCTGATTTAAATGAGTTGATGAATGCAGTCAGGAGTGGAGCCGGGGGCTTGGCAGACTCCATAATGATCTTGGGGGTGCATACATCGCCCTTTCATAGCGATGGCTTAAGGTGTTTGAGAATGTCCATAACTTCAGATAAAGAGATATCTTTAAAAGAGAATTTTGGGAAGTTGAGTGTTTTGCGGTTTTTTAGGTTGGTTCTGGTTCAGTAAGGCTTTATAATGGTCTTGAATTTTGTTTTGTAAGAGGTCTATTTTTTTAGCATAGCAGCTTGTATGCTTGTGCACCATGCTTCGTCTTTAATGATCTTGTCAGTGCTGATAGGAGGAGCTGTCAGTTCATTAAAGATAGTGAAAAGTTCTTTGGATTGGGAGCTGGCATCGGATATTCGGCGATTAAACACTTTGGATTTGGCAGTGAATATGGCATCTTTGTACTTTAGCGCAGTTGTTTTGAAGTTTTCTTTAGAGGCGTCACATGGGTTAGCCTGCCAGAATTTGAGAGCCTGGCGTTTGTTAGCACGCAGAGATTGGAGCTCTTCTGTGAACTAGGAGTTTGCGTGAAAATACTTTTTTTCTTTCTTGCCTTCTAATGGGGCTACAAAGTTTACTGCGTTAGTTAGGGTGTCCTTAAATATGGCAGCTAAGGCGTTGGGGTTTTGCGAGGAAGGAGGTACTAGGCAGGGTAAGTCAAGATAGGGTCGGAGGTTATCCGCTTCTTGCTAGTGTGGCAGGGGCATGTGTGGTGGTTTTTGTGCCGGTGGCTGTGGGGATGGTGAATTGAATGCAATTATGGTCTGTCCATGGGTAAGCAATGTTAGAAGTGATGGAGGAGGCACAGTTGTGGTCAACCACCCAATCCAGGGTGCAGCCTTTGGAGTGGGTAGGACTCTGAATTTCTGGGGAAAAACCCAGATCTGTGAAATCTTTGGTGAGTGAGTTGGCGGCTTTATCATTGGGGTCATTGAATCCTAGGTTGAGGTCCCCTAGGAGTAGAGTTTTAGTGGATCTTTTAATATTGTTGCTGAGTAGGTGAATGAGGTGTCCTTACAAATCTGCAGGGAGTCTTAGAGGCCGATAAATTACGTGAATATTGATGGTGTTCTTAGGTGTCAGTGAAAGTTTAGTAATTAGGATGTCTGCATTACCCTCCCATGGGTGAGGGATGAGCCTAAAGGATAATGCGTCTTTGAAAATCAGTGCTACCCCTCTCCTATTTTGGAAGGTCTAGCCTGTCTGAGGATAGAGTAACCTGCAGGTAGGGCTAGTATGATGGCCGGGCCAAATGCCTTGTGTAGCCATGTTTTTCAGTGATGGCTAATATATCTAGGTCTTGACTTAGAATTAGGTCATTTATTTCGAGAGCATGCGCAGTGAGAGAGCGAACGTTGAGCAGGGCACATTTGTAAGGCAGTAATTGATTGTTACTGTCTAATCGAGGTTTAGCTGCTTTAGCTGGGGAGTTAGATGGCTTATTAGGGATGAGAGAGGGCCTTGTATTAAGTGGCAATGTTGAACTGGAATTAGAGATATGCAGGACAGAGGGGTGAGTGGTGTGTCTCACAGAGGTGCGATTTCCTAATCTTCGGTTTCTGAGTGTTGCAGGCGTGTGTAGGTCAGTGTTATGCCTAGGTAGAGTGCGTGCTCTGAGTCTGGAGAGTCTGGTGTAGCAGTTGGGCGAGTGAGTAAGTGCATGTGTAGTGTCAAAAGTGGTGTGGGAGGACCTTGCTATGTTAGACATGGCCCGGTTAGTAAGCTGAGGGGGTCTTGAAGGTATAGGGGAGAAAGCCTGGCAGAATACAGTATGAAGTTAAGAGTGAATAGTGTACCTAGGGCGCTAAAGTAGTGGGGTGAAGTAGACATACTGGGTTGGAAATCTAAGTCGTTTGTGATTTGGGCAGGTGGGGTCAATAGGCTGGGCCGGTCCAGTCTAATACAGTCACCAGACTAGGTGGTATGGAAGGGGCAATATGAAAGTATCTAGGCCTAATACGAGGATAGGGAAGGCTAATCCAACATTGGCGAGGTAGGTGCAGTCACTATGGTTAGCAGGCCTAAAAGGCAATCACTAAGGGGCTAATACACTTGGCACGTTAGTAAGGTAGAGTGCTAGTACATTTTGCAAATCGGCTAATACAGTACTTGCATGGATAGATACGATCCTTAGAATAAGAAGCCTAGTAAGAATCACTAAAGGTCAAAAACAATTGTTAAATGGGCTAATACAATACTTAGCATGGATAGATACATTCCTTAGAATAAGAAGCCCTGTAAGAATCACTAAAGGGCAAATACAATTGTCAAACAGGCTAATATGATACTTACCATGGATAGATACAATCCGTGGAATAAGCAGCCCTGTAGGAATTACTAACGGGCAAGTACAATTTGCAATTAAACTGATTCAATACTAGCATGGATAGGTACAAGCCTTAAAGTAACCAGCTCTGCGAAAATCATCAATAGGGCTAGGGTGAGTACAAAGCAGAATGCCGAACGCTACTCAAATATAGTTCAAATAACACCCAGTTCAGTTGTTAAGCCAGGTTTATGCGAGCCACGTTAACACGAGGGTAGCTGTAGCCTACAGGGTACATAAGACACTACTTGTGAACATCAAGAAATGTAAACATGTAAAAATCGAAGGCATCAGCAGGAATAGGTCTTTTCTTATTGGTAATATTGTTACGTGTAATGTGACTGGGGCATGAGCAATGCAAGGGGAATCAAGAGTAGCAACAATTAGGGTACATATGACACAACATTAAGAAGTGAGTTTCGGCAAATGTACGTTTGGAGATGGTCTGAAGGGATACGTCTCTGAATATTGTGGTAAGGCACAACAGTTTGCTAAGCTAGCATTTTCTATGGACAACAAGAGTTAGATTACATACAGAGCAGCCTTAAGGGTTATCGGTACGCAGATGTGCATTAGGAGTTGGTGCGGAGGTACATTTCTGATTACTGTGGTTAACAAAATAGATGTGATAATATTAGTATGCATCGGTCGTTAGCTTGACATGGAGTTGGCAGAGATACACCAATGATGTGAGACATACATGCCGAACGGGATGCGAACAACTCCAGCGTTCTGCATGGCAAGGTGAATAACCATGTGGTATAGGCGATTACTGTAGCAGATAGGTAACGACTCACATGGCACATATAATGTGTTACCAGTTAATTATTAGTTAACACCACTGCTATGCATACTAAGCATGGGGTAAACTGGAATCCTGGCCAGCCCATCTCCCAGAGGAGATGTCGGTAACATCATGGGAGGCCCTCTGCAGAAATATACCCCGAATGTAAATTAACATTGGAGAGAGAGTACGTCAGGTGAAGTTGCTGAACTGGGTGTTTTGGACTTCTGAGTGGATGTGCAAGCAAGGCCTGAGCATGCCGGATTCCTGTTGGGGATGTGGCCAGACAGTGGGCTCATTGGAACATATATTATGGGATTTTTATAGAGTAAAGACATGTTTGAGCGATGTGACAAGAGTAATGAACACTGTCCTTGGTGTGGACAGAGAATATGACTTCATGACTCTAATTTTGGGAGAAGACACAATTATAGAGGTGCTGGCATACCAGCAGGTAACCTAGCTTCTTAGGGCTTCGATGGTGGCCAAGAGATTTATCTTGCGAAATTGGAAATCTTCAGGCTTCCCTATCAAGGATATGTGGCTCCAGGAAATGTACTCCATCTGCAACGTTGAGAGGGCTGCTTTGCAGCAACATTAGAAAGGCAAACTATTTGAAGACATATGAGGCAGATTTCTTGATCAGGATCTGGAGTGAATTGAAGTTTGGCGTAATATCAGTGGAACCTGAAGGATAAGATCCCTCCAAATTTTCAGGCACTTTTTAAACTTAGATTTCTCCTCCATTTTTCTCTCCCCTTCCATCCATCTAATTGTTTATGGGAAATGTAGATGTGCTTGTTGTGTAAGGACCAAAAATTCTAACTAAAAATCAAAAAAACGAATTTCAATTGTGGCTGTATGTTGTAATTTGATTAGAATATGTGGTCAATGATTTCAAACATATATACGGTAGGTTACTAGCTCTAAAATGATCCATGTTTTAAAGGTAAGACATTCTAAAAAATTGTTTATCTGAAAACTAGTAAATTGGAAAAGTTTCTCCATTACCAGTATGCTTTGCAGTATTACACTCTACTGCAAAATATTTATGTGTGTGTCTGCATACAAAGGGACAGAGAAGCTTTTATAAATGTCATCCACCTATCATCACTTCATTATAGGTCATATTTTAATCTGATGCATGATTGGTTGGTATTAAGAAGAGTGAGCATACCTAGGCAGAGGGCACACACATATTTTCCCTCATAACAAGAACCTACATAGTGTACTACATTTCAAATACTCAGTCTTTATGGTCGGATTGAATTGTAGATACAAGAGGCATTTCCTTGGGTGAACGTAGGATCTTGCATGGCAGGGTGAAGGAAGGGTTAGGTAACAAACCACATGTTAGCCTGGGTTTTTTATGGGCATCTGAAGGAGATATGCAGGTGTGGGTTACAGATGATATAGTCTGAGATGGCAGTTGCAAATAAGGCTATGTGAGATAATGATGGAAAAATAGTACAAAGACATCAGCAGGTTTGAATAATATTATACTTGGTCATATTTTAACAATATATGTATCATGTGGAAATACGTCATGTTAGATGATTTTTGTATTTTAATAGTTCTTTTCTATTGTGATTAACACAGGAGACCAGTTTCTAAGCACCTGCCCAGGATTCAAACCTGTGCTGATATGCGTTGCCCAGAAAGAAGAAGATCACATGTCAAAAGGGGTGTACCTTAAGAAAGTATCCAATGGGAATTTCAGAGTTAGGGGGATTAAGTTACTTTGTTTTAGAGTTAGCCAATGGAGGGTAGGGGGATGACTTTGTAATAAAATATGTGTGATTATGTAACATGCTTAAACTGTAAATAAGCTTCTATTTTGTATTGCTCAGAGAACTGGGTTAGTTTTTCAGCTCTAAGAAACAGACTAGCCCCTCCCAATCGTAAGCATGCAATAAACCTGTTTTCTACCAGAAGTGCATTTGTCTCTACTTGGAAGCCGCACTTTTGCATTGGAGGTGTTCAGGCACGTACCAACAGGGAAGAAATGCAATCCTACTTCTCTATAAACAAACAACATTATGTCAAAACACTGTAAAAAAAAACGGAGCATTTCTCTGTTCTGGGCTCTTGTCCTGCCCGACACTTACAGCTCCCATTTGTCTGATGGTTTGTGACATATTTCTGTTTTTTAGTGTTTATTCAAAGTTGGGAGATATCCCATTCTCCTAGTTTGACTCAGAGCTTTGATAACACTGGTGACCTGGACATTCTCCTTCCCAAGCAAATACTGATTGTATATCACCCTCACTTGAGATAGGCTTTAAAGTCATAAACTGTCCTGGCTTTAAGCTAAAATATCAGGGAAACAGCTTAATTTTTGCATTCATCGATGATAATAATTAAACTAAAAAGGCTGCCAAAATACGGAAAAAAAGATAATTGCCATTCTCTGGAAGAATAATCAAACCCTCTGATTCCTGTCTTTGGTGCTGTTAATTCCTTGTCCCATTCAAGCTGATTCAGCTGGGCCTAGCTGGGCCAACTTGACAGGTAATCCTTTGCAGGGAAAGCCAGCAAGACACGAGCCTTGCATTTTTGACTTTCCTAGGAAATCATGTGCATTCTGTTGCCAAAATACAAGCATATTTCATTTGTCAAGCATCAAAACGGTATCAGATATTATAGTATAAATGTATTGTATTTGCTTCTGATGCACCCCTCACCAAACTTCCCTGATGCTGAAAACCCACCCACTGACCCTCTGTCTGTGGGGCTCCCTCACTGAACTGGATGTACTCATTCAGTTCTTTCTTGTGGGTTGTTCATGGGGCCTCATTCCGAGATTGGAAGTAGCCATGGTGCTATTTGCGCCATGGCTGCCTCCAATACCGGGTCCGGCACCAGTCTGGTTCAATGGGCACTTACCGGTGCATTCTGACCCTGGAGGGACTGGTAAGTCCCCTTTGAACCAACCATTCCCCATTCCCATTTGATCCCCCATAGGGTGCAATGGGAATGGGAGGGCGCTAATAACGGTCTTACGAATAGCACGCCCGTTATTAGCGCCCTGGTCCCTTAGCGGGAACCGTACAGGACGTGTGGTCAGACCACACGTCCTTTACGGGTCCCGCTAAGGGAGCTCGGAATTGGGTGGTAAGGGATTACCGGCACCGGTCTCCTTACCGGTGCCCGGTATCCCTTGCCGCCCAACTTGTTATGACCCCCATAGTCTTGTTTAAGGTGCTGTCGGTGTTGCTTCAATAGTCTGTATATAACTAAAAAGCACTAACCATCATAAAAATCTAATCGTTCATAAGTTGAAAACAATTTAAGGTACATCCATTCATTGCACTCCTTAAGTGCAGGGAGGCATTCTGAGATGCAGAGGACACTCAGGCCTAGTATCCAAAATATGAGATGAATTCCCGGAAGAAATGAATATGGAAGTGAAATACAAACACTTTCACAAGTTCAGAATATCATTTTAATTAAAACAATAATCAAATTGACACATTCTGGTTCTGATCACCATCTCCCACATATCAGCTGTATATTTAGCACTTGGATATCCACATCATCATCTTTTAGCGAGCTATGAAATGAGTAACATCACCTACCGTGCTACAAAACCATGCCAATGGCAGACGAGCACTTTACAAATACCATGTAACAATAAACTGGGTTAATTGCAGCAATTGTCAGCAGGACCACCATATTTGTAGTGGGCCAGTAATGCTTCAAAGGGTTACTTTTCCTTTAATTATAACATTGGAATGCTGGCAGTTCCATTGCAGACAACTCTGTGGCAAAGCGCAAAAACGGCTTGTAGAAGTCTTCTCTCACACCATTGTTAGGAAAGATTTCATATTTGAATGTAATTTACCCTCCATGTGTCAACCCCCAAACTTTTTGCTGCTGTTTTACACCCTGATCTAACCTTTGCCAGAGAAGCGCAGCCCTCAGCTGCACTCCTCTGGGCTTTCGCTCACTTCTTATGGGGAAACTGACATGCCCTTATGACAGTCAGTACTGGGAGACTTTGTTTCCCTTAGTCCTTTCCTCATGTTGCAGTTTTTGTGCAACATGGAACAAGAGTGCAATGTAACTTACTTTACCGCACCCTTGGTTCTCTAGTCATTCCAAAGGCCCTAGAAACTCTTGCTGGACTTATTATGAACTGTGCAGGTGTGTCATGGACAGGACTGATGGCAGCTATCGTTAATCTTATGTTTTGAACACTTTTTTGCCATGTTATCCGTGCTTACTGTGTTTGGCATGAATAGGTGGCCTGGCTCCAAAATGGCCATGCCACGAGGTTCTTTGTCCTGTCCTTTGGCCATCTTGCCCCTTTACCTTCCCCAGGTCGAGCCGACCCGGTCAGTCCTTATTTGGCCATGCACTTTCCCGTGAAACCCAAAGCTTTCGCAGGCTTCTGCATGCCTTGTGTGTGTGCCTCCAGGATGTGGGCTAGGATGTCTGTTCCCAATACACATCCTAGGTGCCAGAGAGTCTGGAGTGTCCTGAATGCCTGGGACCACCATGGTGTTTGATTGGTCCACGTATGGAGTGTGTGTTTGTGAGCAGATCTCCCATTGGGTCCTCTCCATTTTGGTGCGAAGGGAACTTTGGATAAGAGAAAACACCACTACCATGTTGATCTCCTGAGTTCACACGAACAAAGGATAAGGAGCCAAGTATCCTGTAACAAGAAGCCGAGTCGAGGAACTGCTGGTGACCCGCTGGAAGGTTTGGCACCCTGAGACCGCTGTTGTCCTGCAAGACCCCTCTGCATCTGATCGTCCTAGAAGGTCTGCGAAGGCGCTTCGACCCATTGGAATAGTGGGACCAACTGTTCTCGGCACCTTCATCAAACCCTGCAAGTAAGCCTCTTCGGAAGTGTCCCTGGGGCAACCAGTGGGCTGACCAGCTTATGCAGGATGTTTACTCTGTCATCACTGCGGTTTCGAGGAAGCCCTCGAAACTTGCTATACTGCTTGTTTTGTGTCCACGCCACCCTCACACCAAATTTCGTACACTTGGCATTCCCAGGTCTGAAGTGAGATGAGTGCGCCTGGACCGGAGTAAACGCGGTTACTGTGTTGCCCTGCTGTGGCAACGACCTGTAGAGGTTCGCTGTACTTGTGACTCTCTTGACCCTGAAGCCTGCTACCGCGGAAACTACACAGTGTCAAGACGTCCTGATTGTCGCATTCGAACCTGCCAGCGAGGTGGACTGAACTGGCAAAGTATGGGTCTGCTTGCGTCGGGGACCAGAGAGTAGTCCATACCCCAACCGGTGGCCCCTAGCGCAGGAGCCCATTTCTTTTCTACCTCTGTTACGAAATAGCGACTCTATCTCGCACTCTCAACCTGCCTCTGCCCTCAAGTGAAGGCCCTGTTTGAATAGTGGGGACTTGTTCTTCATCGACCACATCCACCTTCCTGAGCTGCTATTGAGCCTTGAAGAGACCCTATTTTGTCAAGTGGCACAAGCGTGTGCATGTACTATTGAGCATAAGGCTCCTCTCTTCGTAGGGATTGGACTGCCTCTTAGTTAGGTGTATTCTGGATGTGGAACTGGGTGATTACTTGCACTGCCTGTTTTCCTCCCCATCTAGGTGGTCTACATATTTCGTGCTTCTTAATCTGTTAGACCCCTCTAGTCTTGTATATATATCTTGTTGATTATGTTGTGTTGGTTTACTTCAGTATTATTGTGACTCTTTGCTATGGTCTATGTTACAAAGGTCTTGTAATAAATGTGTCTATATTTTTAATATAACACCTGTCTGGAGGAATTTGTAAGTGTCCTTGCTTTGTGTGCTCATTGAGGTCTTTAAGTCACCCTCACCCCTCATGAGACTTAGGGCCTCATTACACGGTAGGCGGTAAGGGTTTACCGGTACCAGTATTTTACCGGTACCGGTAAACCCTTACCGCCTTACAACATGGTCCCTTTGCGGGTTGGAGAATTTAACGGCTGCTTTTTGCAGCGTTAAAAACCAACCCGCAAAGGGACCAGGGAGCTAATTACGGTACCGCAATTTGCGGTGCCGTAATTAGCACCTTCCCCATTCCCATTATGCCCTATGGGCCAAAAATGGGAATGGGGAAGGGCAATGGGGGAAGGGGGAATTACCGCCCCACCAACCTTGGAATAGGGCAGTAATTCCCCTTTCCTCTAAGGCGGTGCCGGTATTTTACTGGCATGGACCAAGGTGCTAATAGCACCTTGGTCCACCGCCGTCCGTGTAATGAGGCCCTTAGTCTTGACCGCCTGCCATAGCTACCCTGATTGGTCTGGCTTTGTAACGGTAATACTCACTGATTCCCAGTGGTTCCACTCTCGTTGGCGATATTCTTAATTCCCTGGATGCTTTCAATGTTTTATCCTCTGCCTGCTGCCCAATCACTGCCACACACACCATCCTTTGCCTCTACTTGCTGGGCCCATCCCCACATCTCTTGCCATATGCACCAGCCCCACTCAATGCTGGTTCGCCGTTCTTCTGTCGTGTCCCATTGTGCTTGAATAGTGCATGCAGATCTCTTTCTTCCATCACTTCATCCACTGGGCCCTTCATTGCCCCTATTTGTTTTCGGTTTTAAGCCAAATATGCTATCCTTATTGGTTGGAATGTTCCAACAGCATTATGCCCCTTTCACCTTAGACTCTACTGGCCATCAATGCCCACGCATAGAGTTATAGGCCCAAGGCACAAACCTATGAAGCAGACTATAATGACATATTAGTATCTTTGTGTCATGTTATCAGTCTCCTGATTGGACAATTGGCAGGCTATCCCTCTTGGTAATGCTCACTGATTCCCTCTGGTACACTGTCTTTGGTGACATAATTTTTCTGGATGCTTACAATGTCTTCTCTCCATCCCACCTCCCACTTACCGTGCCTCACCACATCATTTGCCTTTCCTTGCCAGCCCGTCATGACCATTTTCCTGCCCAAGCATTGGCCCCACTCAACCCTGGCTTGATGCTCTTTTGTCCTGCTCAATGGTCCTTGACTAACTCACGCACATATCTCTCTTCCATCACTTTGTGCACAGTGTCTCTCCTTGCCCCCTAGATTTATTCAGAATATTCTATCCTCATTTGTTTGAATCTTACAACAGCATTATGAGCCTTTCACCTCAGGATCTGTTGAATAGGAATGCCCTCCCATGAAATTATAAGCCCAACCTACAGCCCTGGGCAGTGGACTGTATTGATATGTTAGTTCCCATGCGTCATGTTATCAGTGTCCTGAATGGCAATCAGCAGGTTTTATCTCATGGTAATGCTCACTGATTTTCTCTGATTTGTCTCTCTTCGTTGATGTACTTTTTCTGGACGCATACAATTTCTTCTCCCCATACTACCGCAAACTCACTGTGCTGCACCATATCCTTTGCCTCTACTTACTGGCCAGTCACATCCAGCTCATTGCCCAATTGCTAGCCCAATTCTGTTTTGTCCTGATCCATGGTACTTGCCTAACACATGCACAACTCCCTTTTCCATCACTTTGTCAACAGGTTCCCTTGTTACACCTCTTTGGTTTCTGTGACGCAGTGCCCCATGTAGGCCTCCCACCAATCTTTCCAAATGGGTACCCAAAGAGCTCATGTTGATTTAACATAGTCCTCGGGCTGTTACCAAGTGGTCAAAACTCCTACCTTGGGGTTTATTGTGTTACTGGGCAGTCGGAACAGTATTCAATACCTGATGAGAAGGGAACAGTGAAAGATCCATTTCTCATTGAGCTTGAAAACGAGTTTAGAAGGTCAGTCTCACATACACTGCTGACTCCTCTCTCACCTCACCCGTCAAATCAATCTGAACCAGGGTAGAGAAAAGTCTTTTAAGAAAAAACTTTCTGTTCTTCATAATTCACTGCCACACCTTTTGTACCACCACCAATGTGCAGGATGAGCTGGCTCTACACATCTCTGAATTATTGCTGCACAACTGCATGCTCATTTTTAAAAGAGAACAATTGTGGCAAGATGCTATAATGCTGACATCTCTTGATCAATAGTAGACACCTTGAAACCCTATTTGTCCAACCCCATCACGTTAAATTCAGTTAGGGGAAACAGACATCCCGGTGCCCTTTTCTCCCTTTCTAGCACACCACCTGTTAGGACCCCAAGGTTGGCCCATTGTGCACATATTTCTCTAGGTGGATGGAATTTCGGGACCCTTAGCTGCCTGTTTGCAAAGGGGGGGGCTTTATTTTGTATTATGGCACAAAATGCAATGTGAGTATTCATGTTAATCCCTGTCTGTGTCAGAAGTGGAATATGCTTCTGCTTGCATAAGGTGTCAAAACACATGTGTTTGCTACTCCAACTAACACTGATTGTGTTCATTTAGAACTACTACTCTTAATGTGATTCAACCAAGGATAGGTTTCTTGATCCACAGTTTGTTATTTTATATCCTGAGTTGTATTTCCTTTTACATGATACAATATGATATGGCATTCATAACGCACCTATACATACGAGTTTCAAGGCGCAATGAGGCAAGGGAGGCGGAACAGAGGGAAGACAGACAACTATCTTATTAGACCAGGTGACATTGATATTGCGCAAGTGCAGTGGAGGGGTGAAGGGGAAAAGTGTGGGGGGCGGGGAGGAGGCATTGCAGTGCATATCATAAACACTAAAATAAAGACACTAAATAAATAAAAGGTGCGGCCAGCTGGTGGTAAGTACAAGGGTAAGTGCAGGCATCAGGTGACATGTGCTGGTAGGGGGCTGTAGGGATACAGAAACAGTCCCTGAGTGCAAGGGTTGCCAGAGGGGCAGTGCAGGTGTTCAACTGGCAGGGAGGGGACCTGGGTCCGAGATCAGAGGGTAGCCAGGTAACCAGTGCAGTTTCAGGTTCAGCCAGGAGATCAGCAGGGGAGAGGAAGAGAGAAAGCAGAAGCAAAGAAGAAGGTCTTGAGGTGCTTCCGGAACCGGAGATGGTTCTCCTCAACTTCAGAGAGGCAGGGAGCCTGTTTCAGAGGGAGGCCCCAGCTGAAGAAAGAGATCTACCAACAACTCATTGCTTGGAGAAGCAACGAACCCTGAGGGAGTTGGAGGCAGATGAGCGAAGAGCTCAAGAAGGAAGATATTTAGGAAGAGAGAGTTCAAGGTATTAAGGCCCCACGCCCCAGAAGGCCTTGTGGACAATACAGAGGGCTTTGAACTTAATCCTCGCCGCCACTGGGAGCCAGTGCTGAGATTTCAGTCCTGGAGAGATACCATCCCTGGGCTTGACGCCATGGACAAGTCTCACAGTCCTGTTTTGGATGAGTTACAGAGGGCGGAGAGTAGAGGCATGCAGATTTAGAAAGAGGCTGTTGCAGTAGTCCAGCTTAGAGAGAACCAGAGCTCTGGAGATAGTGAGCTTCTGGGGGAAGGAGAGGAATGGAAGAATACCTCTGAGGAGGTGCAGCTTGTAGTTTGACTTCTTGGAGACGTCAGAGATGTGAGGGGAGAAGGAGAGTGTGCAGATGTGTCCATTATTGAAATGGGAATAAACCCACTAGCCTTCATTTTAAAAGCAACATCACAGAAAACATCATTCCCTCTTCATTTTGTATAAATAATATAACGTTATTTATTATCAAAAATACAAATGTGTTGTTACATGTGCAGAATGGGATTGCAAGGTATCACACACTATGAGAAAGCAAATTATGTTAAGCACATGTCAATTTAAATTCAGGACACATGTCTATTTGCCATTTCATTCAGTGCAAAGAAAAGTTAGATGCTGTGTTAGTCCAGTTTTAAAATAAAGACCTTCAGCATGCAACATCTGAGGAAGAGGTCTACGGGGCTTTCTAGCTAACGTTGTTTTCCATTTCTGTACAGATTTTTCAGTTTGTCCAATAAAGGTACCCCGATCTGCAACTTGTGTCATTTCATTCAGCAATTGGGATTATTTTGCATTAGCATAGAGTTCTATTGGTATCTGTCCAATCCCCAAGGAAGATTCAGAAGTTGCCCCAGTCGACACAGAATGTTTTGGCAACAAAACTAACATGGTTGACCTTGATCGTAGCAAGTCGTAGCCAGTAGCAACCTACCGGCACCCTTTCGAGCCTCCACACTGCAGGTCTGACCTGCCGGACGCAACGGTCCTGGTAGGCAGACTTGTCACACCAGCACCGTTAGCAACGGTGCTGGTGCTTCCATGTCCCCATTCCCATGGAGACCTTTTATACTGCATGCTTCTCAGTGGCCGGAGGCCACCAAGGTGGTGAGAGTAGTGCTTTGCAATGGAAACAAGGAAGGAGCAGTCATGAGGGTAAATGCTTATGTTTTATAAAATTGAGCAAAAGACTCCATGTCTCATTTCTGTTAGGTCCCCAGTTTAATGTAAATATTAGGGTTTCTATCTTAGTGATTTTTGTTTGTCATGGGCGATTTTCACATTGTAACACAGTGATCCATGTTCAGATGGACATTTGTGTGCTTGTTGCACTGCAACGCCTAAGGCCTAATTCTGACATTGTTCAGAAAGGCAAACTTGTCCACTATTCCTTGTGTGGGGGCCATTTGCATGCATCTCAGTTCCACAGTGTGCCACATTTTCTTGCAACCATTAAAATTATCAGGACAGCAGTGCATGTCTCATTCTGGGCAGGGTGCGGAAAGTAAAATGCTCTTATTTTATAAATATCACGTAATTATGAGTTGGGAGCTTGTGTGCCATGTACACCCGGGGGTACGCAGAAAGCACTGCGTGGGGCAAAAAGGCAATTTCTGCTCATGTAGTATTTTCTACCTACCGATGCAATGCAGCTGAATAAACTGGTCCCCTAAGTATAGTCTATTGCAAGACCTTACTGACTGCACTGTCTAGGGAAAAGACAATATACAGTATAATCAATCAAGAAGATCAAAATATCATACTATTTCTTTAAAATGGTGAGAGTCTGCTTTTTTCAAATGAAAAACAATGTACACAAACATTATATTTAGTATAAAATATACACTTGTATTTTTAATTCATTTAGTACACAATAGAAAATCTAATACAATTTTATAAAAAATATGTTTTCTTTTTTTTATTTGAACCCTATACACAAGTCAGAATACGAACACCTTCCAACCTTGTATGTCAAGTCAATTGTCCAATGGTGTTTTTCTAATGTGCATTTGTGGTTGGAAGGTGTTCGTATTCTGACCTGCTATATATAGGGTTCTAATGAAAAATCAAAAAAAGAAAACATGTTTTTATAACATTTTATTAAATGTTCTATTGTGCACTAAATGAATTAAAAATGCAAGTGTATATTTTATACTGAATATGTTTTTGTATTTTCTACCTACCCCATGCCATCAATATTACATGCGATCCCAACTTATTATTATGTGGTATTTTGAAAATTGTAGGTACTTAAAACAACACTTGTTTTTAATATTTCCACCATTGTCATAACGAAGCTCATAGACAGATATGTACATAAGGGGCCTGAAACAAAAGTGTTTTTCAATGTGATTGCTCCACTGTAAGTGCTTTTGTAAATCAGGCCCATAATAGCAGCAGAATTGACAACATTGTGTTATTTCTGCCAAACGCTTCCAAACTGATTAGCTTGCAGAAAATAGGTTTGCTTGGACACACATTACTCCCATCCCCAAACTGAAAACAAAATGCATTTCTTAGACCAGCAACAAGAACAGTTTGATGAGAACCTTGAAAACTATCACACACGTCTGCATGCTAAAAAACAGTGTCAGTCAGAAAAGCAATCGTAAGATAGGCAAGAGAGCAACAGCAAAATAACTATATTTTCAGTGAATTCATCAGAACGTTGCAAAACAGAGTGTTATTTAACATTGCTAACTTTTTACAACTAGAGCTAGACATCAAAATCGGGCCCACATTCTAAAATAGTTCAGACAGAGTGAAGTTTTACATTTTAGACTGTGGCGTCGCTGGGGAGGGCATGGGGGGGCCGGGCCCCTCTGTGAAACCCTGTGCCCCACCTTGCACCCCCTGCCTAAGACGAGCAGTGACCATGTTCTCACCCTACTTTTGTCTTTGGCCCCTCCTAAATTTGATTCCTGGCGACACCACTGATTTTAGATAACTGTACACATTAGAATACCCTTCAAATGAGAGCAAAAAGAACAAAATATATCCGAGTATAACTAGTGGTTTAACATCATTCCTTCTCTCCTGGAGAACTGGGAATATTGTGTCCTGACTGCAAGCAAAGGATTCATCTGATCAGAGAAAAATAACCCGCCAATGCTGCCTTTAATACTGCATCCACTGAGACCAATTCCTCATTCTCTTTAATAGTCTCCTTTAAAAAGTTATGGGGAAAGAATGAAACTATAAAGCTAACGAAAAGGTTTTAGAGTTTGTTCAGGCTTCCGGCTAAAAATGAGAGGTAACACGACAGGAACCACATCTCTCCCCAATGGTGCATTTCCTTTTCCTTTCCCAGGTTCGCATAGAGAGCTGAAATAGAAAACAGACTACGCAGCCGAGGCTGTGACTGTAAACAATGCACATCATTCATCGCAACCTGCTGTGATTCCCAGCAATGTAGACATGGCGTATGAGGAATAGGTCTAATGGCACACAAATGGCTGGTGTATATCCATGTGCAACTCCACTGAGAAAAATAAATAAGCCGGAACACATGGCAGGTCATATGGTCCTAATGAAAATTCACTCTCGTTTGTGCGTGCTTGAAAACTGGCTATAATTTATTGAGAGGCAGCCAACCACCTGAGAAATGTGGTTTCATTTATAGTTGTTATTTCTGTAATATGTTCTCCACTGGGCTACAAATGTCTCTGGGTCCAACACCTAATTGTTATGGTTTAGTAGGACAATACACCGTGTATTGTAAACTAGCAGCAAGTCACTGTTTTAGAAAAATATTGGTGCATGCAAAACCTTGCTTTTTAGAGGGAACATAGATAAAAACGGATGAAAAATAGCTTATGCATACGCACGTTTTGGCGTTCGCACAAATGTACAGGTAAATATGTGCAAAATCAAGTGAAAATCAATAGGTTATGATATTTTTGGCAGTGTATTTCAAAGAATAATCTTCTGTTTTGATTATAAATAATGCGTTAGAAGAAGCCTCCCTACGGAAAGTCTTTGGACCATTGGTACTGCTGGGTGATTTATTTATTTAATTTCAACATTGAATGACAATGCAGGTTTCACATTTGGTTAATATAGCAAAATATATATTTTAAAAACACATATTTGCAATAACGGTCGTTACACATTCGGTTTAAGTGTGTTTCTCCGAATAGACGATTGTTTTCCCCACAGATTTCTAATGCAACGTGCTAGGAAATCACTGCTTTTCAGAAGCCTATAAGATGTAGCTCCATCAATCATGAAGTATAACATAAGAATCTTTGACGGCATGTGAAACAAACATTGGCAAACCCAATAGTTTTGGTGTTTACTGCTATTCTTTGCATTTACAGGAGGAAGCGAGGAGTGAAGGAGGTGTGCAAGAGAACGAGAGGAGGAATTGAGAAAGGGACGATGCCATTCACGGAGGGTGCCATCGATGATGAGCCAGAGGACATATGAGCAGGATGGGTCAGAGCGGGAAGGTACGAGAAAAAAAGAGGGTGAGAAAACGTGCTTCCAGAAAAGGTGAAAGTTGGAGAAAATGGAATGGGGTGCAAGAGGGGATATGTTTATGTTATGTTTATTAATTTATATTGCGCACCTACTAACCCAAAGGCTTGAGGGCGCAGACAAGACAAAACACATAAAAACATATATGCAAAAGTAACAAAAAAGGTCATAAAAGACGGTAAACCACACAGTCATACAGAAGACTAGCTACAGGAGCTGAATTCAGAGAATTAAATTACAGTTTGATTACCCTTTTGGCAAGTATTTACAACGTCTGAGAAACACAGGTAGGGAGCTCATCCCACAGTCCACTACAATACAGTCACTATTGGGTAGTGAGCACCAGTCACTCAGCTCTATCCTTTTAATGATCAATAAATCATTGAGTCTGACTACTCCTGGGCCTGTTCTCTGGCGCATCCAAGCAAGAATCTTATGTTGCAACGCTTCTTTGGTCTCTTTTTCTTTAGTTTTCTGAATATCGGTTATAAAAAAATATCTCTCATCCATTAAAAAGTCATAAGAGGTTGAGTTCCTTAATGATGGCATTTGTGCTTTTTTAATCATAGATTTCGTGAGGCTATCCTTTTCAATTTGGCGTTTATGGTTGTAGGCTGATTAACCTCTTTATGGCCGCTAATTGGCTCCTGTGAAGATAAGGGTGGATCGATTTCCTGTGTTGTATCTACACTGGGATCTTTTGCTCTTTCCTTGCCTAACAGAGGTGGCCCAAAAGATCCCGAAGGGTCCTTAGAGCATACATCCGTTTGCATAGCTTGATCTATCATTTTCTTTTGTGTGGGAGTTTGACAGGCAATGTTTGCCCTCGATGCCCGTGACAAAGTATCCATATTAAAAGGCCAATGGGTCTGAGAGGCAGAGTTTACCTTTGGAGGCCGTAAATCCACTACCCAATCGTTTAGTGCGTCCACCAGGAGACCCAGGTCAAAAGGTTCCTTACAAAGGATTAGCTCTTTAGCAATGTTGGCCATGAGCACAGGCCATTGTGAGGGTGCCATGCACTCGGGTTGATCGGGTTTAAAAGTATCACTCCCCTGAGAAGCAAGGGATGGTAGAGTTATAGGTAACTCAGGATTTGTCACTAATGGACCATTTGCAGATAACATAGGCCCCCGGTCATCCATGGAGATATGAGGGCTAGCCAATGATGCATGTACAGGGTGGCTTACCCTTCGGGAGAGTCTGTCCATGACAAGTATTGAATCTGGTACCTTGCA
The DNA here is from genome assembly GCF_040938575.1 of Ambystoma mexicanum. NCBI lineage: Eukaryota > Metazoa > Chordata > Amphibia > Caudata > Ambystomatidae > Ambystoma > Ambystoma mexicanum. Next base: position 652,652,328 of record NC_090934.1, read on the forward strand.
TGGGGAGAAAGGGACCTCAGGAGGAGTCATTTTAGTAATCAAGGGTTTGCTTTGATTATGTTGTACTCTTAAGCTTCTGCACTTACTAAGCGCCAAGACCTCAAGTACATAGTCTCTATTGGCCACTGGAGAGAGGGTCATAGAATCTCCTAGATCCCTCATATCCATGCTTGGTATTGGATTGGAGCCCATTTTCTTGTAGACAGCCATACTACTGGACAAGTTTAAATAAGCGCACAGTTTACAAACAACAGAGTATAGCTCAGAGTTATCCCCAAGACTGCCTATGGGGGCACCAGTTCCTAGGGACTATGTCTCCCACAATGAAGAGTTATACCAAGTGCATCAGCAGGGAGTCTTGCGAGCCTTACTGGACTCTAAAACTCTTGCCGCCAATAATGGGTTGTTTCAGGAACCTAGAAGTTCATGATGCGCGCCATGTGCAGTACTCCATGCGGCCACAGCGGGAACTTCCGACGCCTTACCCAGGATTTTCTTATGGTCGTAAGCTGATCCAGAGTGGCACAGCCACAGCTGCTGGGGACCTGCACAACCGCGGACACAGACACAGCTACCAAAGACGCTGACAACATGCCGACCGCCATATCTTCAAGGATGACAGGGTTGGAGAGAAAGTAAATGTGTGAGGAGGAATGGTGCAAAGAGAGAGTGACAGAATAAGGTGGGAGAGTGTGACAGTGCAGAGAGAGAATCTGGCAGGGCACAGAGAGACAGCACAGAGAGTGGGAGTGACAGCTCAGACAGACACTCAAGGCATAGAGAGTGGCTGAGAGACAGCAAACAAAGATAGAGTGTGCACACACAGGGTGCAGAGAGAGAGAACGAGTGCACAGTGAGAAAGAGCCAGCACAGAGAGAGAGTGAGCATGCAGAGAGAGAGACAGCAAGGGCACATAGAGAGTGCAGAGAGAGCACGCAAACAGAGAGCGTGCACACACACATAGTGTGCACAGAGAGGACATGAACGTAAAAATGGAGGGAGACAGTACAGACAGGGAGACAGCACAGAGAGAGAGTGAGACAGCACAGAGAGAGAGCGAGACAGCACAGAGAGAGAACGAGACAGCAAAGATAGAGAGCAGTAACTCACAGAGAGTAGGAAAGCGCACACAGAGAGGGAAAGCGCACAGAGAGAGGGAAATCGCACAGAGAGAGGAAAAGCACAGAGAAAGAGAGAAAGCACAGAGAGAGAGATAGGGCCTCATTACGACCCTGGCGCTAAGGGGTTAACGGCGCCGTAAAAGGCTGCGGAGCCGTTAACCCCTTAGCGCCTAATTACGAGGTCCCTTTGCGGTTCCCGACCTTAAAGGCTGGTCTGGACCAGCCATTAAAGTAGGGACCCGCAAAGGGACCTTGAAGGTAATTACGGTACCACAATTTGTGGTACCGTAATTACCGCCTTCCCCATTCCCAATTAGCCCTATGGGGCAAAAATGGGAATGGGGAATGGCCAATGGTGCATGGGGAATTACCGCCCCGCCAACCTTGGAATGGGGTGGTAATTCCCCATTGCACCATGGCGGACTTGTTACAATACCGGCAGCAACCATGGTGCTAATAGCGCCATTGGTTACTGCCGGTGTCGTAATGAGGGCCATAGAGTGAAAGCACATAGTGCAATGAGAGAAATCAGCTGGAGAATTGCTCCAGGGCTGGAGGACAACACCCCTGTGAAGCACCTGTGAAACATTCAATATCCTAAGTCTGGCCTCCATGGTGAAGGCCAGCCTCTACAAGGCCCACAACCCCACTCAAATGCAAGTTACTGTGTCACAGGTACCCCTAAACCTGATCCACATTTCCCCTCATTCCACTATCCCCAACCCATGCTTGCCCAAACTTCCATGTTAACCGAGATTGCATTTGATGGCAGAAGTTCTAGGCCACCCAAACCATCTCTTCAGAAAAACATGCAATTACCTTGCTATTACCATCGGGTCTTGGCACAATCCCCTGGTTTGCAGCATGCGGAGGCGACCCACGGAACCGATACTGATCATCCTGCCAACTTTAATCAGAGGAATATATGCCCCAGGATACTGGTGTAAAAGGTTGTTAATACGGGAAGGATGTGCTAAGGTATGGAGAAGAACCAGTCTGATCTTTTACATATCTTGCCAGATATTAATAAGGAATGTCAAAACTTTCGCCTGAGATCAAATGTGTAGAACGCAGTACCAAATTAGTTAACCTTTTATCAAATCATTAAGTATTTTATCTTAAACAGACCCCCCCACACATAGTCCAGAAACACAAAAACCAACATGCATGCACATGGTACGGAAGGCATACATACTCTTCTAACTGCCTTTTATCGTCAGCCTTTTATCATCACTTGCATACACAATGCCATGGTAAAGTGATGGGCTTGCGAATTAATTTACAAAACTGCTAGAATTCTTGAAAGCCTGCCGTTATGGACCTGACGAAAGCAACTTAGTCTGATCCAATGGCAAGAAGAACACAACATTTGTACATTCTCAAGACACATGGACACAGGGGTAGAGGGGGAGCCAAATGCCTCTACTAGAAGTCCCGCCCCCATTTTGCCTATATGTTGGAAACCGGAAATTGCAACATGCACGACACCGATAATAGTCCCTATACCGCAAAGCATCCTCGAAACAAGGTATCCATTAAGAAAGCTTTATATGATGTACCCGTGGAGAAATGACAGCTTCTTAAAGGAGGTTCCGGAAGAAGTGTGAAGATGAATGAAAGAGAAGACAGGTGACGTCATATGAAGCAGAAATGACGCACCCAGAAGAGATGCCAATGAAGAGAGTATATAGACCCTATAGAATCTGATGGCGAAGTGAAGAATTGAGCAACTTTTTATGTGCGAAATGAAGATTGCACGTGCGAAGAGTACTGAAGAAAATGCAAGCTGTTTTATAATTATACAGATGCTGAAACACAAGTAGCCTAAGTAATCATGAAGGCTGGCTATACGTAGTGAATAGACTGCAGGCGATGCCGCCAATACATATATGTATATATAATCTGGATATTCCACATCGTGTTTTAGCAACCTAGGACTCCATGGTGATAAAGATGACTTGAATTCAGGGTGGGCATAGTTGTCCACCTGACCTTAGAGACCGAATCACAATCCTATCCCCCGTAGAAAGCATACCTAGATGTTCCCCTTAACCCTATCACAACCCCAAGTAGGTTTTCTTATTTTGCTACGTAGTCTGACGTCAGTGATGACACATTTTTACTATATAAATGTGATTTTTTATGAAATGCTTTGAGAACTCTCGAGAGAGATTTGAGCGAACATCCGTTGATGTCCGTTGAACTCCCTGTTTTAGACAATTGCAAATAAAACAGTTATGTTTTTGCCAACTTCGTGAGTCTGCCTTTTTATTGGTGTAAGAGTAAAATCTGCATCCCCATCCATCCCAGTTAGTGCTACCTTGCTTAAAGGACCTACAGGTTCACAGGTAAGGGGGTGCACAAAGTGGGGCTGTGTGTACCTTAAGAAAGAACCCACCATTTATTCTGAAAAATAATAAATCACAAGTAGCGAATGAAAGATTCAAATGGCAAAGCGGAGAGGAGCAATGCACAAAGTTACTTGCAGCAATGGACAAAAGAACCTCCAGAGTTCTGCCACAGAGCTCTCTGTAGTCCTTTCAATATCTTGGCCTGCTTTTACACGTACTACCGCAATATCGGGCCACCTGGCGCAGGGCAGTACCAAAAAGTGATGGACCAACATTCTAGTTGGATTGTCACAGCCTCCAGTATGAGATGGCGTTTCAGGGGGGCGATTGATATCTAAGATGCGACAACTAGTGCTTCAATACAGTATAACTAGAGGGAAGTGATAGAAAAGTAAGTTTCATTTTAAAAATGCTGCTGAATATCATTATGTTGTAGCGCCAGCACACTTTAATGGATGTAGTTCGACAGGAACATAAACAGCATCTGCATTCGTGTCTATTATGGGATTTGAGAGGAATGGTAGGTAGGGTAAGCCCAAGAGGCCTGCACAACATTCTTTCCCACTAAAAGCAGTGATCCCCATGTAAAATCACAGTACCTCTTCCCACGAGAAAGATCCTGCACGGAGATGGAGCTAAAATCACAGTACCTCTTCCCACGAGAAAGATCCTGCACGGAGATGGAGCTGCTCACTTTAACTTCAAAAGCCACTCAGATATTGAAACGGAAGCCTCTGGAACATGCGAGAATACAGATAGCGGCCCTGGTAACAATGGGTATATTAAATATGGCTCAGTTCTGTGGTGTGTGATTGCTTCACCTGGGAAGGCAGAATCTCACCTACTGGGGTCCAGGGCATATGCATCAGAGATGCAGATTGATCTCTATGGGTAGCATATACTGCTGCCCGCACCGGCCCTTTGGAATCGCATCAGGAGGAGGGGAGCTAGTTGTGCCGGTGATAGAAGGAAAGTAATTATTACATAGTCTGTGAGCTTCCATCAAATACTGTGCCAGGGGATACAGCACTAATTCTAAGGGGTCTTTAGACTCTATACTGTTGCTCATGTCGGGGAGGGGTTGTCCACCACAATCTCCTTGCTGAAGCAACTCATCAGACAGGAATGGCCTGGGTAGACTCAAGTGTCTTTGGCTGCAGCTCTCGCTGGCTCCTTGCATGCCAAAATGCGCAGGGGGTGGGGTTCACAGTGCAACAAAATAAATTAACATCCTTACCTATGTCCGTTGCAGAAATAAAATGGCTGTAAACAAACACAGACTGGAGAACCACCCACATCATACTGCCATCACTCACTGCACAGCCAATCAGATGCAGCTTACATAAAAGAAATCTAGACCAGCACAACACAAATCACTATATCAACCTTTTCAAAGACATTTTAGACCAAAACGTAGCTATTACATCAACCTGTGTATTTTAAATATAAAATACATTAAAATGTGTAACATAACTTGGAAGCTGTAATAAATTATTTTAAAAGCATCAATTCAATTAAAATCACTTTTTCTTAACATTTACATATGGTGGCCATCATTTTGAAAGTAATACTGGCTGACACATCCAACACACAATACAAATATGATATGATAAGTCATTTATATGTGCCTGTCACAGGTGTTTCTAGACACTATAAGACAAGGGAGGGAAGACAGATGGAGGACAAGACAAACGATTTTACTAGGCCTTGTGTCATTCATATCGTGCACGTGCGACAACACAAAGTGCAAGGGGAAGGGAGAGGTCAAAGTGCCATGGAGAGTGAGGGGGAAGAGCAATCAGGGTGCCATTGCTCTGAGTAAGTGCAGCCAGGGCAGTGCAGCTCTGGGTAAGTGCAAGCAGGCAGGGGACTGTAGAGTTACAATCACAACCCCTAAGTGTGCAGAGTAACTGATCATGGAGGAGCCAGGTACCCGGTGAGACTCTGAGGGTAGCCAAGCAACCAGTTGGCACAACAGAAAGCACGTCAGCAGAGGACAGAGAGAGAGAGAGATAGAGAGATAGCGAGGGAGAGAGGGAGAGAGAGAGAGAGAGAGAGAGAGAGGGAGAGAGAGAGAGAGAGAGAGAGAGAGAGAGAGAGAGAGAGAGAGAGAGAGAGAGAGAGAGAGAGAGAGAGAGAGAGAGAGAGAGAGAGAGAGAGAGAGCAGAGGAGAAAGGATAGTCTTAAACTGCTTCCGGATCTTCAGGTAGTCCGGCTCAAGTTTGAGAGGGGCAGGGAGGCTATTCTACAGGGAGACACCTGCAGAGGAGAAAGATCTTCCCCCCCACTCTCTGGCTGTTGACGTGTCTGACCCTTAGAGAGTTTAAGGTATCTGAGGGAAGGGCTCGAGAAGGAAGGTATTTTGGAAGAGAGAGTTGAATGCAATGCAGCCCCGGCCCCAGAAAGCCTTGGGGACAATGCAGAGGGTCTTGAACTTGATCCTTGCAGCTGCTGGGAGCCAGTGGAGAGATTTCAGGGCCGGAGTGATTCAGTCCCTGGGCTTGAGGCCAAGGACAAGTCTCGCAGTCCTGTTCTGGATTAGTTGCAGAGGGCGGAGAATAGAGGAAGGCAGTTTGAGAATGAGGCTGTCACAGTAGTCCAGTTTAGAGAGAACCAGGGTTCTGGAAACAGTGAGCTTCTGGGGGAAAGTGAGAAAAGGTATAAAACTGCTGAGGAGGTGCAGCTGGTAGTGGGCCTACTTTACAATTTCCGTGATGTGTGGAGAGAAGGAGCAAGTAGAATCGAAGATGAAACCAAGGTTCTTTGCCTCACAGGAAGGTGAAGAAAGAGGGCCTAAGGAAGAGGACCCAAGGAGGATGGTCAGAGTAAGAGAGGGAAAGTGGGAGCCCAATGAGAAGGATCTCCATCTTACTGGTGTTACGGCAGAGATTGTTGGTGGTGCACCAATCCTGAATCGCAAATTGAGAGACAGGAATGAGCAAGAAAACTAGAGGAGGCTGAGGGGAGCCTGAAAGAAAGCGGAGTGTCATCTGCATAACACTGGAAGTTAGAGAAGAAGGTAGGTATCAGGTGGGCCAAAGGGGCCAAGTAGACATTGAAGAGCCAGGGTGAGAGGATAGAGCCGCCCTGGGGAACACATGTGGAGAGAGAGGTGGTGGAGTGAAAGGAACCATGTTTGACGTTGGAGACCAGGAAGAACGAGGTCAACCACTCCAGGGCCTGATCCGTGATGCCCAGGTTATGACAGAGTCGATCAGGATAGCATGATTGACCATGCCAAATGTATAGGAAAGGTTAAGGAGGATGAGGACAGAAGGAAGGCTGGAATCAAGATTAGTGAGCAGATCTTCATGGGTATTCAGGAGAGCAGTCTCTGTGCTCATGGCTGCTCAGAAGCCAGACTGATGGTTATGGAGACAACCAACAGATTCAGTGTGGAGAATAAACTGGGAGTTGGCCAGCTTCTCCAGAAGTTAGCGCAGAAAAGGAGTGAAAGAGATTGGGCGATAGTCTGACAGACAGGCGAGATCGGCAGAAGGTTTTTTAAGCAGAAGGTGCACAAGGGAGTGTTTGCAGAGAGAGGGGAAAGATCTAGTGATGAAAGAGTAATTGCATAAATCGGCCAAGGCTGGAGTGAGGGTGTCAATGTGGTCCTTGATGGTTTTGGAGGAACAGGGGAGAACCTGTTTGGACAACACTTTCATAGATCGGACTTGTCTAGAAACATTGTTAGGTGTTGTCGGAGAGAAAGAGAAGAAAGGAGGAGGCGAGGGAGTGGCGGCCAGATGAGGGCCTACAGAGGTAGAAAGAGAGGAAGAGGAGAGAGAGGACAAGATGTCCTGAGTTTTAGTGGTGAAGTGAGACGCCAGGGCCATAAAAAGAGCCTGGGAAGGAACAGGCAAGGTGGAGACTGCAAAAGGATTGTCCAGCTCCTTGCAGATTTTCAAGAGTTTGGCTGGGTTGTTAGAGGCCGCATTGACATCGGCTTGGATGTGGACTCTCTTCTTGGGCAGGACTGAGAGTCTGTATTGCCTTTAGAGCAGGCTGCAGGCCAGTTTGTCAGAGGATGCACCCAAAGCCCTCCATTTCCTCTCAGCCACGCTGCACTTGCATTTCGGTCAGAATCATACCAAGAGTTGTACTTGGAGCTAGGCTGCAGACGGATTCTCATGAAAGGGGCAAGGACGACCAGAATGTTGGGTGATAGAAAGATGCAGGTTAGAGAGGGCTCTGTCAGAGTGTGAGTCAGCCACAGGCATGGGAGGAGTAGAGAAAGTAGAGGCAAAGGCATCCACAGACACACGCTTCATGGTAGTTGGCAGTGCCGTGGTGGGCTTAGCCTGGGGGCAGAGTGTCTCAGGTTAGGTGAGAAGAGAGCAGAAAGTGGTCATTCCAAGAGAAAGGAGTGGTGAGAGTTAGAGAGGGGGATGTCTGAGTAGTTGAGAACATCCAAGGTCTGTCAGGTAGAGTGTGTTGGTTCAGAGGGTAGAATGGAAAGATCATGTTGCAGAGGTTCCAGAAGAGCCCAGAGGAACTATTAGTAGCTTCCAGGTGGATGTTGAGGTCTCTGAGGTGGAGAAGTTGATAGGTAGAGGTCAGCCTACTCGAAGGGAAAAAAGGGCAACCTGGCCAGGTGGCCTGTAGATGGTGGCCACAGTCAGAGAGAGGCCAAGAGAGAAAGTGAGCCTGCAGACCAGACATTCAGAGGAGGAGTAGGCCTGCGTAGGAATGACAGAAGCAGGGGCACACTCCAGAAAGATCAGAGCTACTCCACCTCCGGGTCGGTTGGTTCTGGGTTCGGAGAGGATTTTGTAGCTATCAGGAGGAGAGTGTCAAAACTCGTTGTTAGGAAAGATTTCCCTTAGGTGCAATATTCCCTCCATTTATGGACCCCCCAAACCTTTTGCTTTTGTTTGGTTTACCTAACCCGACTTTTACCAGTGGAGCACAGCTAATCTGGGCTTTTGCTAATTTTTTATGAGGGAACTGATACGTCCTCCAGGCTGTCAGTACTGGGAAACTGTGCTTCCCTTAGTCTTTGACTATGTTGCCAATACTTGGTAAATTTTTATATATGCGCCAAGTACCTTACAATATCGCGCATAGGGGTCCTTTTGTTTTATGGCCCTAGCCACCCTCTTAGGATTTTTTGGTGTTTGTACAAGTGTGCCTAGGTGAACTGGTGGCAGCAGTTTACTTTTGAAGTATTTTTACTTCTGTTTTATGGAGCATACTGCATTTATCGCATTTGGCCAAAAACTGTAGCCAGTGCCGAAAATGACCTTGCCACAAAGTCTTTTGTTCTGTACTTTGGCCATTTTGTCCCTTTGCCTTCACCCAGGTTGAGGGACCCGGTATTCCTTATACAGCCTCCCACGAAAACTTAATTTTTCATGGGATCCTGCATGTCACATGTGCTAATGCCCATGAAGAGGGTCGGGACTGTCTGGTCCCAATCCACACTACTGGTGCCAGTATGTCTGGTAGGCCTGAATGACTGGAACGACTGTGGGCCACGATTGGCCGATGCCTGGCGTGCATGCAAGAGAGCAGATGCTCCATTGGTTACCTTAGATTTGAGCGTAAAACACATCATGGATAAAAGATGGGGCTCTGCATCCATTCCAGGTTGATCACCTGAAGGTCACACTGAACTACAGATGGAGCCAAGTATCCTGAATGAAAGAGGCGACTTGTGGAGCTGGCAGAGACGTGCTGAAAGGTTTGGAACCCTGACCCTGCTGTTGTCCAGTCAGGCTCCTGCTTTGGTATTGTACCAGGAAGGCCTGCAAGGGCGCTTCTACCCTTTGGAGTAGTGGGACCAACTAATATCGGCACTTCTTGCTTACCCTCGCAAAGAGCCTCTATGGAAGTGTTCCTGGACCATCCAGCGAACTGACCAGCTGGAAAGTGGGGTATCGTACAGGAGCGCTGCCGTCCCGAGTTGAGACTCGAGACTTTGGGCATTGCTTTCCTGTGGTCATGGGCCCTCTCCCAGCAAAAGCTAATTGAGAGTGCACCATGCAGCAAGCATTTGTGGTCCCTGTGCCACCCTGCTGTGGTGACTGTCACTGTAAGTGCTTGCCGACCTGACGCTCTGTGTTCCGAGACATGCTGCACCAGAACTATCCTTCTCCTTTCTTCGAGAGCTGAGAAAAGGCTACTGTCCCACCTTGGACAATCGTCCCATCTCGCAGCCGCTGATAGCTGGAGTGACTTGTAACTGGAGGGGTGAAACCTACTAGCGAACTGGACTAGACTGGCAACATTTTGCCCAGACTGTGTCGAGGGTCGGTGAGTAGTTGCATCACTTACTGGTGGCCCCCTGGCACATCCATTTGTTTTACGCATGAGAGTCCCTGAAAAGATACTCACCAAAGCTGGGCGTGCCTGTGCTCCCCAGCTATTCCCAAACTCTGAAAGTCACTCTATCTGCAAGGGAAGACCCTCCTCAAGGAGTAGGGCTGTATTCTTCATTGCCTCAACTCCCTTCCTGAACAGCTACAGCGCCTTGAAGAGAACCCACTGTTTGCTTTATGCACAGCCGAGTGTTGTTAACGCACTGCTGTACATTTGAGCATAAGGATCCTCACTTCTGAGGGCTGGACTTCATAAGATAGGGATTGACTTCGAAGAACTGCCTAATGCGATATCTTTGTTGAACTTACTCATTTTGTCTATATGTAACATAGTGAAAAGTGTTTGTGGTAACTGTTTCATTATTACTGTGGTTTATTTATGTTTTACTATAAACGCCTATAATAAATGTATTTTTGATATACATCTGTCTAAGGGTATTCCATGGAGTTTTACTGTGTGTGCTTATTGTGGGTCTCTCACTCTCACCCCTCCTGAGAGTAAGAGACCCACAATAAGACTGAGACTTAGCCTTGACGCCTGCCAAGCTACCGTACATTGCTCTGGTTTGTCCAGAAGGTTTCACTGTTCCACTAAACTAGGTTGGCCTCCTAAACTTCTAACCACCAGCTCTCAGGATTTAGAAATCCATCTTAACACTCATGTCAGAGCCGGCCGTGAACCATGTCTCAGTGAGTGTGAGAACATCTAGGTCAAGATCTTGGAGGAGGTGGCCGATGTCAGAGAAGTGTTTGACAGGAGAGCGAGAGTTGAGAGTAGCGATGTGGAGCAGATTGCCACATTTGAAAGGATTCCAGCAAGGGTTACAGGCATGAGGTACGCCCATCAGAAGTGGTAGAGGGACCCAAGAGTGGGCAGAGGTGGTAGCAGGCGGTGGCATGGTAGCCAGAGAGGAGAAGGAAAGTGCCAGGGAGGAGGCGGAATAAGGAGGTGGCAGAGGAGCCTGAGAGGTGCTAGTAGGAGTAGCAGGAGAAGGAAGGAAGTTGATAAGGCATGGGAGACGCCTATTGAAGAGGAGGAGATTTGGATGAAGGCCCTGGACCAAGACAGTGCCATTCAGATAGATATTAATGATGGACTTGGAGGAGTGGAAGGAGGCCAAGAGAACCTCCCACAGAGTGCCACCATTAATAGGAGCGGAAGAGATAGGAGAGAGAGCCAAGACCATTTGAGGGGTCCATAGGTCAGGTGAGGGAACGACAAAGAGGATGTCACTGAGAGTCTGCCTGGAGGAAACACTGATGTAGGTATCAGTGACAGGTATGCCTTGGATGGAGACCTCTTCCTACCAGACTTAGTTAGAGGGATAGGAAAGGAGATAGAAAAGCAGTTAGCGAAGATGGGAGAAATGGAGAGCACCATAGAGGGTGCGAGGAGGAAAGTAGGAGGAGGAGGGAGCGAGAGACGGAAGAAGAGAGCACAGCCCAGCACTGCATAATGCATGATGCGCATGGGGTGAAGGGTCACACAGTAGGGAACACACAAGGGGAGCAGACAGGTGACACACAACAGAACAATGGCATCCTCTGCGGTACGGGGACCTAGAGAGTGGGAGAGAGCCTAGTGGAACACAGTTCACAGTACAGCAGTAACCACAGTGGATGGGAACCTAGAGAGTGGGAGAAAGCATAATGGGGCACAGTACAACAGTAAACCACCAATGACAGGGGACCTAGAGAGTGGGAACAAACCTAAAGGGACAGAGTACACAGTACAACAGTAGCCGCAGTGGATTGTGATCTAGAGAGTGGGAGTGAGCCTAAAGGGGCACAGTACACTTAACAACTGTAGCCACAGTGGATGAGGACCTAGAGAGTGGGAGAGAACTTGGAAAAGCTTGCCTCTTATTGCGAGGAGCTACATCAGGAGTATATATAAGGGACAATGTAGGTACAGTGTATAAATAGTTGGAAAAGCTTGCCTCTTGCTGCAGTGAGCTACATCAGGAGTACATATAGGGGACAAGGTAGGTACAGAGAATATATACTTGGAAAAGCTTGCCTCTTATTGCGGGGAGATACATCAGGAGTACATATAAGGGACAATGTAGGTACAGTGCATACATACTTGGAAAAGCTTGCCTCTTGTTGCAGGGAGCTACATCAGGAGTACATATAAAGGACATTGTGGGTACAATGCATACATGCTTGGAAAAGCTTGCCTCTTGTTGAGGGCAGCTACATCAGGAGTACATATAAGGGACAAAGTAGGTACAGAGAATATATATGTCAAAAAGCTTGCTCACATTGTGAGGAGCTACATCAGGAGTACATATAAGGGACAAAGTAGGTACAGTGCATACATACATGGAAAATCTTGCCTCTTGTTGCGGGGAGCTACCTCAGGAGTACATATAGGGGACAAAGTAGGCACAGAGAATTTATACTTGGAAAAGCTCACCTCTTATTGCGGGGAGCTACATCAGGACTACATATAAGAGATAAAGTAGGTACATTGCATACATACTTGGAAAATCTTGCCTCTTGTTGCGGGGAGCTACATCAGGAGCACATATAGGGGACAAAGTAGGCACAGAGAATATATACTTGGAAAAGCTCACCTCTTATTGCGGGGAGCTACACCAGGAGTACATATAAGGGACAAAGTAGGTACAGTGCATACATACTTGGAAAAGCTTGCCTCTTGTTGCGAGGAGCCACTTCAGGAGTACATATAGTGAACAAAGTAGGTACAGAAAATATATACTTGGAAAAGCGTGCCTCTTATTTCGGGGGGATACATCAGGAGTACGTATATGGGACAATGTAGGTACAGTGCATACATACTTGGAAAAGCTTGCCTCTTGTTGCGGGGAGCTACATCAGGAGTAATACATACATGCCTGGAAAAGCTCGCCTCTTGTTGAGGGCAGCAACATCAGGAGTACATATAAGGGACAAAGTAGGTACAGAGAATATATATGTGAAAAAGCTTGCTCATATTGTGAGGAGCTACATCAGGAGTACATATAAGGGACAAAGTAGGTACAGTGAATACATACATGGAAAATCCTGCCTCTGCGGGGAGCTACATCAGGAGTACATATAGGGGACAAAGTAGGCACAGAGAATTTATACTTGGAAAAGCTCACCTCTTATTGCGGGGAGCTACATCAGGACTACATATAAGAGATAAAGTAGGTACATTGCATACATACTTGGAAAAGCTTGCCTCTTGTTGCAGGAAGCTACTTCAGGAGTACATATAGGGGACAAAGTAGGTACAGAGAATCTATACTTAGAAAAGCTTACCTCTTATTTCGGGTAGATACATCAGGAGTACATATAAGGGACAATGTAGGTACAGTGCATACATACTTGGAAAAGCTTGCCTCTTGTTGCGGGGAGCTACATCAGGAGTAATGCAAACATGCTTGGAAAAGCTCGCCTCTTGCTGAGGGCAGCTACATCAGGAGTACATATAAGGGACAAAGTAGGCACAGAGAATATATACGTCAAAAAGCTTGCCTCATATTGCGAGGAGCTACATCAGGAGTATATATAAGGGACAAAGTAGGTACAGTGCATACATACTTAGAAGATCTTGCCTCTTGTTGCGGGGAGCTACATCAGGAGCACATATAGGTGACAAAGTAGGCACAGAGAGTATATACTTGGAAAAGCTCACCTCATATTGCGGGGAGCTACATCATGAGTACATATAAAGGACAGTGTAGGTACACTGCATACATACTTGGAAAAGCTTGCCTCTTGTTGTGGGGAGCTGCATCAGGAGTACATATAAGAGACAAAGTAGGTACAGTGCATACATTCTTGGAAAAGCTTGCCTCTTGTTGCGGAGAGCTACTTCCGGAGTACATATAAGGGACAATGTAGGTAAAGTTATGTTATTTTGCATGTGTATAGCGCCTTATGCATCATTGGTATGATCTCAGGGTGCTGGTAGATTGAACGCCCTCGGGAACCGCAGTTCAAGTCAGTTGAGAGAGAGAGAGTCGTAAAGTGCGTGGGTGCACCAGGTATGTGTGCAGCTGGTGTGGTTTTTGCATGATAGCTGCTTCTTAGCGGTAGGTGTGGTGCTGACGAGATCAGTTGAATGTGTTCAGTCTGGAGGGTGGACATCCAGACTGAGTTCTGGCTGTGTTAGCCCTGAGGAGACGCCTAAGCTAGCCGGTATGTGCTAGCTAGCTGTGTTTTATTAGGATGATGGGTAGTTTGATGTGTCATGTTAGTATGAGAACAGCTTTACCGAATGTGTCATAGTACTGCTGTGTTCTAGTTGAATGGTGGTGTATAGGAGAGAGTAAGCGTAGTAGTGTGATATTGTGGTAATCAGTAAAGTGTATGCGACCAGGCACACTCAATGTTGTTCAGAATACCTTCTAAATTCAGCTTTAACACAGTGACGCTATTAGGGCACATTCAATGATGTTGGGAATACCATCTTAATTCAACTCTAATATAGTGAGGGTATTAGGGCACACTTTCTAAGTTCAACGCTAACACAGTGACGCTATTAGGGCACACTCAATGATGTTGGGAATATCTCCTAGATTCAATATTAGCACAGTGACGCTATTAGGGCACGCTTTCTAAGTTCAGATTTAACATGCTGACGCAATTACGGCACACTTTCTAAGTTCAGCTTTAACACAGTGACGTTATTGTGGCACACTTTCTAAGTTCAACTTTAACACAGTGACTCTATTAGGGAACACTTTCTAAGTTCAATTTTAACACAGTGGCGCTATTAGGGCACACTTTCTAAGTTCAACCTTAACACAGCGACGCTATTCGGACACACTTTCTAAGTTCAACGTTATCAGAGTGATGCCATTACGGCACACTCAGTGATGCTGGGAGTACCCTCCAAATTCAAAAATTAACACTGTGACACCACTAGGGCACACTTTCCAGACTCAAATCCAACACAGTGATGCTACTAGGGCATACTCTCCAAGCTCAACTGCAACACAGTGACGCTATTAGGGCACACCTTCTAGATTCAGCTTTAACACAGTGACGTTTTTAGGGCACACTTTCTAATTTCATCTTTAACACAGTGACACTAGTAGGGCACACTTTCTAGATTTAACTTTAACACAGCGAAGCTATTAAGGTACACTCAATGAGGTTGAGTGCATACATACTTGGCAAAGCTCGCCTCTGATTGCAGGGAGCAACAGCAGGAGTACATATAAAGGACAAGATTGGTAAGGGTATACAAACTGGGGAAAGCTCCCTTCTTATTGCGGGGAGCTACATCAGGTATGCATACAGAAGAAAATTGGTACTGAAAGAGTATAAGCCTAGGAGACACAACCTTAGAGCAAAGGGCCACATCAGGCAATTGTAGGAGCAGTGAGAGGTAAGAAGGCCAGAGTGCATATAGACAACAATGTACAACAATGTACAGCACAACTAGCAAAGCAATATGGTTAGTCCAGTTATGGCTAGAGGAGACGTAAGCAATGAGGGCAGAGGCAGATATGGGATGTTATGGCTGTGGTATGCCTGCAGGTCGTAACAAAGATAATGTGGGCAAAACACAAATAACAAATTAGGCAATGGTGGTTATTCCCATAGATGAGGGAACAGAACACTTGAGTGATTAGCAGATTTGTATGAGGTGTAGGGTTACATGCCCGTTTTCAGGTGTGGGCTGCGTACGGCTGTCAAGGATGTATCGGATAGGGCAAAGTATTTTCTTCTATATAGAGAGGGCATGTTCGGCATCTCTAATGAAGCGCAAGAGACAGTGCACCGTGGACTGTAAAAAGTGGAAAAAAGTAAATAGAGGTCGGTTAGACATTGGCGCAGAAGCAAATGCTTGTAGAAGTAGTGGGCATTGATGTAGTCTTTCAAAGGCTCCGGTAGTGTTCCAAGTGAAGCCAGTAACAGGTACATAATAAGAGCTGGCTACAGGGACGTGCACAAGGAGGAGCAGGTGCAAATTTGGCTCAAGAAAGAATGCAGGATGTATTTAGTGGAGGCTCTCCCAAGAGAACTGCACGGAACTATGCAGGTCGTAGGTAGTCAGAGTAGATATGGAGCGTGAAAGATGATCACCTCTTACTTGGGCAGTGAACAGGAGCACCCCCAAGGTGCAGAGGCAGCACAGAGCAAGTTAATCGCATAGTGTAATGGTACAGGCAAGCCCTGGGCAAGAGAGAGAAAAGACAGGGCCTAAAGGAAAGAGGCCTTTAGTACCGGGGCCGGCTTCGCCTCACTGCTTGGCCCAGTCTCAGCATTTGTTGTGGGGTTCTGCCAATCAGGCGGCTCCTTACAGCAACGTCTCCATCCCTCTCCCGGCAGTGCGGGAGAATCAACCAGCAGTGAAATTATGTTGGCCATGTTTGAAAAGGTTGCTGGGTCTGCTGGAGATCATAGAGGCTGCATACTTTGCACATGATGATTCAGGGGCACATCCTCTCGAAGTGTAGTCAGGCAGGGAAAAGACAGGGCCTTAAGCACACAGGCCTTCAGTACCGGGTCCGGCTTCCCTACATGGATTGGCCATGTCTTGGCATTTGTAGTGGGGTTCTGCCAATCAGGCAGCTCCTTGCAGTGATGTGTCCATCCCTTCCCGGCAGTGCGGGAGACCCAACCAGCAGTGAAATGATGGCAGCCATGTTTGAAAAGGTCGCTGGGTCTGCTGCAGATGATAGAGGCTGCAGACTCTGCTCACAATGATTCAGGCGCACATCCTCTCGAAGTATAGTCATGCAGGGAAAAAGACTGACTGCCAAGTCAGTTGCAAAAGCATTATCTGGCATATTTACTAGGGTTGGCCTCCCTAAATATGTTGTGTCAGACAGAGGCAGCAACTTTATGTCTAAGTACATGCAAGCCATGTGGAAAGAGTGTGGTGTCGGTTCACTTATACATTTTCATCGGCTTATCATCTACAAACTAATGCCTTAGTTGAGAGGTAACTGCAAATTTCTTTCCATTTATGGACCCCTCAAACTTGTTGCTTTTGTTTGGCTTACCTAACCTGACTTTTAGCAGTGGAACACAGCCTTCAGCTGCATTCCTTTTGGCTTTCACTTATTTGTTATGGGGAAACTGATACGTCCTTTAGTCTGTCAGTACTGGGAAACTACTTTTCACTTAGTCTTCGACTATGTTGCCATTTCTCTGTAACGTTTTATCTATGTTTTAAGAGCCTTACAGTACCACGCACACGGGTCCTTTTGTTTTATGGCTCTAGCCACCCTCTAAGGATGTTTTGGTGTTTGTACAAGTGTGCCTAGGTGAACTGGTGGCAGCAGTTTACTTTTTAAGTATTTTTACTTCTGTTTTATGGAGCATACTGCATTTATCCTGTTTGGCCCAAAACTGTGGCCAGTGTCGAAAATGAATGTGCCACAAAGTCTTTTGTTCTGTACTTTGGCCATTTTGTCCCTTTGCCTTCACCCAGGTTGAGAGGCACGGGTATTCCTTATTTTGGGCATACAGCCTCCCACAAAAACTGCATTTTTCATGGGCTCCTGCATGTCACACGTGCTAGTGCCCATGAAGAGGGTTGGGACTGACTGGTCCCACTCCACACTACTGGTGCCAGTATGTCTGGTAGGCCTGAATGACTGGAACGTCTGTGGGCCACAATTGGCCGATGCCTGGCATGCATGCAAGAGAGCAGATGCTCCATTGGTTATCTTAGATTTGAGCATAAAACACATCATGGATAAAAGATGGGGCTCTGCATCCATTCCAGGTTGATCACCTGAAGGTCACACTGAACTACAGACGGAGCCAAGTATCCTGAATGAAAGAGCCGACTTGTGGAGCTGGCGGAGACGTGCTGGAAGGTTTGAAACACTGACCCTGCTGTTGTCCATTCTGGCCCCTGCTTTGGTATTGTACCAGGAAGTCCTGCAAGGACACTTCAACCCTTTGGAGTAGTTGTACCAATTAATCTTGGCACTTCGTGCTTACCCTCGCACAGAGCCTCTTTGAAAGTGTTCCTGGGCCATCCAGCGAACTGACCAGCTGGAAACTGGGGTATCATACAGAAGTGCTGCCGTCCCAAGTCGAGACTCGAGACTTTGGGCATTGCTTACTTGTGGTCATGGGCCCTCTTTCGGCCAAAGCTAATTATTTTGGCTCATCTGGGTCACGATATATGAGAGTGCATCACGCAGCAAGCATTTGTGGTCCCTGTGTCGCCCTGCTGTGGTGACTGTCACTGTAAGTGCTTGCCAACCTGACGCTCTCCCGAGACATGCTACACCAGAACTATCCTTCTCCTTTCTTCGAGAGCTGAGAAAAGGCTACTGTCCCACATTGGAAGATTGTCCCATCTCGCAGCGGCGGATAGCTGGAGTGAGTTGTAACTGCAGGGGTGAGACCTACTAGAGAACTGGACTAGACTGGCAACATTTTGCTCGGACTGTGTCGAGGGTCGGTGAGTACTTGCATCACTTACCGGTGGCCCCATGACTAATCCATCTGTTTTAAACATGAGAATCCCTGAAAAGATACTCACCGTAGCTGGGCTAGCCTGTGCCTCACAGCTATTCCCAAACTCTGAAAGTCACTCTATCTTCTAGGGTAGGCCCTCCTCAAGGAGTAGGGCTTTATTCTTCATTGCCTTAACTCCCTTCCGAACAGCTACAGCGCCTTGAAGAGAACCCACTGTTTGCTTTACGCACAGCCGAGCGTTGTTAACCCACTTCTGTACATTTGAGCATAAGGCTCCTCACTGCTTAGGCCTGGACTTCATAAGATAGGGATTGACTTCGAAGAACTCCGTAATGCGATATCTTTGTTGAACTTACTCATTTTGTCTATATGTTACATAGTGAAAAGCGTGTGTGGTAACTGTTTTATTATTACAGTGGTTTATTTACGTTTTATTATAAAGGCCTAAAATAAATGTATTTTTGATACACATCTGTCTAAGGGTATTCCGTGGAGTTTTACTGTGTGTGCTTATTGTGGGTTTCCGATCACTCTCACCCCTCCTGATACTTAGTCTTGACCGCCTGCCAAGCTACCGTACATTTCTCTGGTTTGTCCAGAAGGTTCCACTGTTCACTAAACTAGGGTGGCCTCCTAAACTTCTACCCACCAGTTCAGGATTTAGAAATCCATCTTAACACTCATGGCAGAACCGGGCAGTGAACCATGTCTCAGTGAGAGCGAGGACAACCAGGTCAAGTTCTTCGAGGAGGTGGCAGATGTCAGAGTAGTGTTTGACAGCAGAGCGAGAGTTGAGAGAAGCGATGTTGAGTAGATTGCCACATTTGAAAGACTTCCAGCGAGAGTTACAGGCATCCGGTACGCCCATCAGACGTGGTAGAGGGGCCCAAGAGTGGGCAGAGATGGTAGCAGAGGGTGGGATAGTAGCCAGAGAGGAAAAGGAAAGTGCCAGGGATGATGCGCATGGGGTAGAGGGTCACACAGTAGGGAACACACAAGGGGAGCAGACAGGTGAAACACAACAGTACAATGGTACCCTCTGCGGTGTGGGGACCTAGAGAGTGGGAGAGAGCCTAGTGGGACACAGTTCACAGTGCAGCAGTAACCACAGTGGATGGGAACATAGAGAGTGGGAGAAAGCATAATGGGGCAAGTACAACAGTAAACCACCAATGACAGGGGACCTAGAGATTGGGAGCGAACCTAAAGGGACAGAGTACACAGTACAACACTAGCTGCAGTGGATGAGGACCTAGAGAGTGGGCAAGAGCCTAATGGGACACAGCACACAGTACAACAGTAACCACAGTGGATGGGAACCTAGAGAGTGGGAGTGAGGACCTAAAGGGACACGGTACCCTTAACACCTGTAGCCACAGTGGATGGGGACCTAGAGAGTGGGGGAGAGCCTAGTGGAACATAGCACACAGTACAACAGAACTGCAGTAGATGAGAACGTAGTGAGAGTGAGAGAACCTAATGGGACACAGTACACAGTACAACAGAACCACAATTGCAGGGGACCGATATAGGGGACAAAACAAAGTACATCAAACCGCTAGAGGGGGGAGACTAGGGTTGTGCAAAGACAAAGTATACAGAGTCAGACAGTTTGGAGGAAAGTATGCGCACTGGCCTGCTCCCCCTTCCTGCACCTTTCTTACTTTACGGTCCTTGCTGGTCAACGGCTGTGCCGCATATTCACAATCTGCGTTACTGTCCCTTCTGCTCCGTGCCAGTGGACGGCTGTGGCGCTTACGCGTACCCTGCACCGCTGCCCTTTCCGGACGCTGCCAGTCGATGGCTGTGCCGCGTACTCGCGCTGTGCGCCACTGCCCCTTCATCGCCAAACACCTGCGTTGCACAACGCAGACTTTGCAACGGAGGGTCCGGCACTCACTTGTTTAAGGATATGCTCTGTGTGCGTAGCTCAACCTGCTACGTTCAATCGGCCAGCATCTCCTGTGGTCCTGCATCAACAACACTGTGCCCTTAGCCAACGTAGGCTTTGCCATAGAGGGTCCGGTCCTCGCTTCTTAAAGGATATGCTGCATGGTGTAGCGCAAAATGTGCTACTTTTGATCGGCCAGCATCTACTGCGGTCCTGCATCGCACAACACCACACCCTTAGCTAATGCAGGCTTTTGGTACGCTCCGTGGCCATTGCACAAATTCAGGCAATGAGTGCAAAAAGGAGTGTGGTTTAAGGTGAGATGGGTGGGAATGGGACGAAAACCACGTAGATTTCAATTAGAGATGGGCATGAATCGGTAGGACACATTAGCCAAACTACACAAATCCTTCCTCATTTGTCAGATGCATTGAAATGCATTAAAGCCCCATATTTGTAGCTCTTTTATTAAAGCTCTTATTTAAATGACAATAGTTTTGTCTTAAAGGAAGTGCTTTCAGCACCACCTAATAACCAAAACTTTTGTTCTGAAAAATCTCATAATGTAATAACTCCATGGGTCTTTCAAATAACCCCATGATGATATATATATCTGGGCTCTATGTTTTACGGCGAATCAGACCATACTAATCTTATTTCGGCACGCCCTTCCTGAGCGAAGCTATTATTCTTTGTGGTTTTCCGCTGTGCCAAAATAGCTAAAAATTGGACCATTTCCAATTGAAACCTTATTTTCATGATCTATCCCTTCACCAACTTTCCCATTTATCAGGTGTTTGAAAATGTCATAATCATAATTTCCCACATAACTTAAATTATGTACTTCACTAAATTTTCATTTTTACAGTGTCCCAATGGGCTGAAACTGGGTTCAATGTTTAATCAATGGCAATGCATTACATGTGTAAGTAAGTTTCATTTCTCTCAAATTTCCATTTTTGTTACAACATGTGACCAGACATCTGGTTTATCTGTGTTTATCTTGACATTTTTTTCTGCTTGGCTTCAAAACCTTGCTCGGTGCTTACTGTTCAGTTTTATGGGACGCTTGACCTTAAGGTCACTTCTGCAGGACATATCAGCAACTAATTGACAACCAGGCATTCTTCTTTGTGGGCCGAGCCCCATAAAGATCTGGAGTTCAGATTTCAAAGGGTCTTTGTTCAGAGCTAAATGCACTTTTTATGGGAAACCTGACCTTAAAGGTCATTTCTGTTGGTTGTGTTATCATCAATTTGCCACAAATTTGATCTCTTTCGTTGTTTATTCAAGCATATCTTTGAAACCAGTCCTTCATCCGTAGTATTCATCTACCCAAAGGGCTCCAAGGTCAGAATCGAGACACTGTTTTCAGTTCACAGTTCAATGGGGGATTTGAGCTCAGAGAGAACAAGTTGCAGTTTACCATTCTGCACCAGTCCGGTGGTGATAGTGCGCGGTACAAATGACCTTTAACATTAACATTAACATTAACATTAACATTTAACCACTGTGTATCTGCAACTTTCAATGCTGCACCAGGGCCTGTTGTTCATAAATACAGTCTTTTCTTTATATAATGTTAACAGAAATGAGTTCACTCTATCCACACAGACAGGCCATAGTCACATCACGGAGCAGTATTAAAATCTATGCCAAATGAAATATGCCATTCTCTGTCAATGCTGTCATTTTATATGATGAAAACAAGTCTCTTTCCTCCTCATGAATTTAATCTGTCCTTCACTTTATTTCTGGATTGCAAAGGCATTGTTCCATCTTTTTTACTTCCAAATGCACAACTTTTTATTTTCATCCCATGTGCATTGCTGCAATTTTTTAGATCTGTCCATTTATAATGCATTTCCATGTCATGTTATTTGTGAACAGTAAGTGTCTTTGCCCACTTACGCGCTTGTTCATTGCAGTAGAATTTAACTAGGCCCCTTTCTTTCCATGCCTTAAATCGGAGAAAGAAGTATTTTGAACTGGCCTGCATTTTCCAATGGATAGCACCAGCCAGCTTCACTCTTAAATACTAGCCTGCCTGACCTCTTTATTTCTGACATCATTCAGGGGCTATATTTTACCCCATAATTTGAATACCATGAAAACACTGTAGTACATAGAGGTATGATAAGTATTGAGCTGATGCCTTCTCTGAAGTAAGTAAACTTAGGAAGTCAATTTGGTGTTGCAGGGAAGGTGTCAACATTTCTATTCACTATATATAATATTTTTCAAAATGTATTCCTTCCACTGTGCTTTGATGGGTTGAATTATTGAAGCAAGCACAAAAGTAAGAATTTGGAAAAGTTGGCAAAGTGCCAACTCTAGGGCCACCGACAGAACTACTGTCATGGTCCATGCAGGGTGCACAATTCCAAGTTGTGAGGTACTAGCCACACATAAAATTAATTTGCCCCCATTTGTGAAAGAAGTGTAGTGGATGATGCGTTGCGAACCCAAGTGCAGCAACACTTCAGCACTAGTGTCACTTAGCAACAAGCATGGCAAACTCAGAACGCATTACAATTATAAACCAAAACTCAAAGCACCAATTTAAAGGTTTGTTTATACCAATAATGGCTACTATTGAAAAACACAAAATGAAGTTGCTTTAAGTCACTAATCAAATGTTTTCATTGTGTGTGATCCTGGTCACCCCACCCACTCTCGAAACACATACTCCTCCGCCTTCGTGGACTGATATTGCATGTCCCATACAAACCTTTTAAAACATAACCTTATCAATTGCTATTTTTTTTTACCCTTTCATTCCGTGAATTTCTTCAAAGCTTTCCCTTTCTCTCAAGGTCAAAAAACAATTGCTCCTTATACATTCACCCGGATGAGCGGGCGTATTGAGCGTCCAACCAAAAAAGCAACTCATGCGACCTTCACTCAGAAGCCAAATACATTCTTACTTGGCATCAACATATTGCAATCCAATTATGAGAACCGCTTATGAGAACCGCTACTCCCATACACCACCAGCATCTCTGTTTCCAGCAAAGAGTGCAGATGGTGGCCTTAGTTTTCAAAACTTAGGACCCCAGTCTGACGGCAATATAATCCCAAAAACATTTCAACCCGCACACACTAATTGGTAGTTGTAAGAGGATTCAATTCAACACTATAGCTAAGTCAATGCCTAGTCTGGGATACTGAATGGAAACCCTTATTGATATATCTTTATGTCCAGTTCATGCGTTCTGGATGACTACCCCTATATAACACCCCTCTCTTGGAATCCTCCTGACCCCACTGAGCCAAGAAGTAGTTCTGTTTTGCAAGTTTAAAAGGTTTATTTGATAATTTAAACAATATATATATATATATCACGCTTTATAATAAATTAATAATTGAATATCACACTGAATCTGAGCAGTAATCAATAATGGATAGTCTGGCACTAGCACACTTCTTTATAATCAATGATGAGTGGTTATAGGATGGATAAGATAGCAACAATACTTTATGGTTTCAAATGGATGCAAGGTGGAATGAAAATGCAGTACAGAAAATACTCAATATGCTTTCAACAAAACAATGTAATCACTTTTCTCTGGCAATCCCCTCCCCCCTTTATGCAATGCAAGGAAATGGAAGGAAAGCACACACTTCTCAGAAATGCAATCAAATGTAATTCAGTTCACCCCAGCAAGCTTAGAGTACAGATCGGAGTTTTAAACACAGGCCCAAAATGCTTTTACATGTGCTGGCAATGAAGTGAAAAATATGCTAAAATGCTTTTAATTCCCTCTAGGAGGTTCAGGGTGAGTGAAATATACTTGGGATGAGTTCAGGCTCACTTTAGCAAGGATGTAGGAGTAACTAGCAGGTTAAACAAATTTTTGGCAAATGAAAGCAAGAAAACTGCTGTTTTCACACGTTGAGAAATTTGCAAATCGCGGCAAATTCGCGAGTGCGTTTTTCGCGATTGCGGCAAAACTATAGGGACTAGCACTATCGTTTTGGGGACATATGACAGCCTAGGATCTCAGCTTCCAGATGAAAGTTACTGCAAGTTTCTAGGAGAAACGGTCACGGAGATATGAGCGATTAGATAAAGGTCGTTTTTCAGATTTGAAATTTTAAAGTTCAAAAAGACAAGTGACAGCTAGCAACTAGAAAAGGACAAGTGACAGTTAGGAGGCAGTTCTACTTAGATTAAAATAGATTGAATTATATTATTTTAACTAAGAGATTGGTTCTGCACAGTCTTGCTAGGTACTCACACTATATTCTTGAATTAGATGGGCCTCGCCACGAATCTGGTCAGGTTTTAGACTGGACTCTGGTCTGGTCTCTGCACTTCACAGTGATCTGGGTCAGCTCTCTCTGGTTCTGCTAACAGCGGTCTGGTCTGGGTCTGCTCTCTCTCTGGATTCTGGAGATTGATGGATTTAAAGTCTGGATATTTCTGCACAGCTTTCTCTAGCGATTGATGGAGGTAAAGTATGGATTTTCCCGGCAGAGCGTCCCGCAGCAAATGGATTTGAAGGTCTATCTGTCCTTACTGTCTGCTTTTATGTGTTTTGAAAATGGGTGTGTGTGCAGCATCACTAGCCAGCCCCTCTCTCAACTGCCCATTGGCCCAATTCTCCCCTCTCCCATGATTGGGGAAGGAACTGTGAGTCAGAGTGATGCTGTAGGTTTTATGGGTCAGAGGATCCTCCCCTGTCAAATTGCACACAATCTATATTTGATAAAAAAAAACATATTTGCACAGGTACACATTGGTTTGAAATTACATGCACCCATCATGCATTACAGGAGGTATACCCTGTCCAAATCTGCTCTTCCTGGGGGCTTGCATTCAGAAATGGCAACATTTGCACTTTTTAACTGATTTTGCAATTTCGGACATTAACCCAAATTTACACACATGTGCGCAAGGAGTATGGACATTAGTTGATGAAGTGTCAGATTTTTCACATGCACACATTTTGAGTAATATCCTCTTTTCCACTAAAACCCCCCTGAACATACCACCGGGTCCTAACACGTCTTAAAATCTGGGCAGAAAAATCACAAGAATTATGGTATCATTTAAATAATTTTCACAAGTCCACTCTATGAGTTATTCATCTTTTTCTAAAACCATATTCTGGCTGGCAGGGGTGTGTCTTTTCAGGTCACATGGTACAGAAACCAGTCTTTCCAGTTTCTGCCAAGCTCAGAGACCCTGCCCCTCCCAGCTTCTGCCAAGAGGAAGCTGTTTTACGACATCTGCAATGAACCATCTGCCTGGGTGAAGGGGGTTGCATTGTTCAGAGCTCCTGTATTCTGTGGGGCTCCCCTTAAATCAATTATCAGAGAGATGGCATATCCTTAGTGTGGCCAGCAGGAAACAGCCAGGCCTGAGAAGTTACTTGTGAATCAAGTTTCACTCCTGATGGGGGTAGTTGCCAGGCAAAATTGGAATCTCTTTAAGCCAGTTTTTAGCCACATGTCATTTCTGTTCCCCAGTTTTCTGCATTCAGATAACTAACAATTTTTTTTACATATGCAGCTAGAATGCTGATTCTAAGTTTAAAACTATGACATTTAAACAATTGCAGCCTATGTGACACTCAAAAGTAGGTCACTCATTTCTTTTAAACATTTAGATTTTTAGTGTCTTTCAGTCCAAATTTACTTAAACTGCTGAAATCCACAGCTCAGCCAGTCTTGTGATGAACATTGTTTTAGGCTCATCCTCTTTCCAGATTTTGTATGCCCACAAGACTTTATTCTGCCAGATGTCCGCTGGTGTTCAGTGAGATTTTTGGATGTGTTGCAAATAGGCATTTTGAGCTGGCATTCAGAGAAACAAAAGGTGATTTTAAAGTGCGGTTTTTCCTTTGGCACACATTTCACTCATGGCACCCCGGCCCATCCTGCTCACACTGGTGGGTGGCAAGTTAGGCAACCATTTTAGTGTGCACAACTGCGCGGTTTTCATAGATTCTGGCGCACATGTGGGCTTTTTCGGCCATCTTGGATTTCCTAAGCCCACAGCACCAAATGTTGTAGCCTAATAGTTCAAACGTGGGTCAGAACACCCAACATAGTGGTACAGTGAGCACTAAGAAAACTACACTTCTTCAGTTTGTGCTCCCACATCCCATCCTACCCCCTTCAAAGGTCACCTTCTGAAATAGTATTACAGAAGTGTGACATGTGCAATGCTGTCTTGTTTTGTATGTGTTTCTGGCGATGTCCGCCTACACCAAACCATGAATAAAAGATAGCCGGGGCACCGAAGAAAGCTAACGTACTTTACGCTGTTCCACAATCAATCAGGGAAGGCGCCACATGTCCGCGGGCACACACTTTTCCCCCATTCAGTCTAAAGGGAAAACAGATGTTTTGAGAACCCCCCACCCCTTGTAATTCCCCCCTCCACCAAACATCATCAAACTTTGCAAAGAAATTCAGAGTGTCCGATATATTTTTTTTTGCAAACTTTGGTGAGGATTCGTCCAAGGGGAGCGCAGTTATAAGGCACCCAAAAAGTGCTCTTCCTATGAAAACAGCAACTTCACCATAACAGCACAGCCAGTAACGTGCCTTTCTAATATGCTGCAACGGGGGCATCCAGGGCCTAGAGTTTTAGGAGTGTGGGGTATGGAATACGGCCTGCAGCCATGCACCGTAAACTACATCCTGCCCACAACCACCTGAGTGATGTGCGGAAGTACAGTTGTATCGATAGGTGTGGTATGCTTCTCTTGTTCTAGCCAGAAGCTAGACTCCTAGCTGTATGTCCATAGATATTACCATGTGTGGGTGTGCAGTGACTTATATCTCGAGTATTTTTAAGTTTCTTCTTGGGTGCGTGTCCTTCGGCCATGCACCCAAGACTGTACACACTCCCCACAACCATCAAATCGATAATCAATACTACAGGTGTAACCATTGCTATGAAATGCTGCGGTGCTTGTGGCCTACGGCCATGCATCCAAGACTGTAGCCCTGGCCACAACCACCGCAGCATGTCACACTCATGGCGGCGTACTAATCAATAGCACACCCATAGGAAAAAATAATGTAATAACAACATGTACGTAATTTTAATGGTCGCTAAAACCACGCGTGTCCTTAGAACAGTTTCAAGGTGCCTGTTCAGAGCACGGACTGAAATACTACCCTTATTAAAACCCTCATTTTCTGCACGTACAAACATCCCAAACAAGATGGGCATAGAGAATACATCATTAACACCTGCCGCCCAAACAAGTGCAGTATTTCACCCATCTCTTACTCTCTGAACCTCCCAAGCACTGCAGGAGATCAAAATAGTTACCTAAACAGCATTTTGCATGGAGACTACATCATTGACACAAAAACAGAAAAGAGCAGGGAAACTCTATACTCTGGACCAGAGTATTATTGTACCACAGAAATCCGGAAAAATTGTCCAGAGAACAGAACTGTGTTGCTTACAAGTTGTATTAGTTTTATTTAGTCATGATACAGGAGTTTGAAAAATAGTCAATTAATGACAGTGCTTTAGAGAACATATTATTACATATCACAACAATAGAGGTACATATAAAACATGGCTAAAATAAGTCCATCATCCAAACCATTCATCGTGCAGCATTCAACCCATACAGCATTCAACGTGACAATCATCCAGAAAACAATAGCTAAAAATGACAAAGTTAATTCATGATGGGGAGCGAGCACAATCATCATACCCCGTCTAATGATTTTAATATTTTGTTTTTGTTTTATAGAAGCAGAAAAACATACAATAGAAAAAATTATTAAAACAATCTACCACAAGGGCGGATCTAGAGGTGAACATGTGGTGTAGATCACATCCCTTGGAGACAAAACTTAACCGGTTTCGACGTGGTATGTCTATTGCACAACGTCTTCATCAGGAGGTATGGAACAGAAGACTCCAAGAGAAGAGCATTACTGCATAAATATGCGGCAGTGCCCCACCTCAGTAAACATGCTAAATAGTAAAAAAATGAATTATGTACCCACCATATGTCACCTATTAAAAACCAAGTGGAAAGGAAAAGAATTAATTAGGTGCTGGGAAAATAAGATAGAATCAAGAGAACATCCCAGAAGTGGAGGTATGAATAGCTGCCCAAACACAAGGGTGCCTGCTCTGTGTAGTGTGCAGGAGCACAAGTTAGAAACACCACGGGAGAGCCAGAGAAGATGGAGGCAGGTGTATCAAGTCAGTAGGTGGAACTGGGTACCCAAAAGGGAAAGGGTCCCATGAAATGGTGAACTGGTAGGTAATGGACAAGACTGACCTCGCACAATCCAGCCAGGCAATAGCACGATGAATGAACAAGTTGTCTGCGCTGAAGAAAAAAAACACCTGCTGCCCAAACAAGTACATTATTTAACCCATCTCTTACTCTGTGAACCTTCCCAATGCACTGTAGGAGAGCAAAACAGTTTCCCAAACAACATGTCGCCTGTGATGGCGAATCGGATCCAAGATGTCGGGCGCATCCACACATTCTGACGCTCATCACGGCTCGCTGCAACCTATCAGCAGAGACGTTGCGTGTCCGCGGTCATGACGCCAGCCCTTTAGCCAATCGGTATCTTGTCTGCGGAGCGAACAGGGAAGTGTGACCGCGGAGCGGACATAGATGTCACAAATATTTTTAGACCTACTTTTTGGTCATTTTAAAGAAAACTACTACACGGATTGGCACCAAATTTACAAAAGCATGCTTTCGGGACCAAGCTCCTGCCGCAAATTTGGTGAAAATCCGTCCAGTGGTTTGGGCTGTCGGCGTGCGCAAAGTTTTTCCCCCATTCAGTCTATGGGGAAAAAAAGACGTTTTTGGACCCCCCTATAACTCCCCTCCCCCCCTAAACGAATCCTCACCAAACTTTGCAAAGTTTGGTGAGGAATCGTCCAGGGGGAGCGAAGTTATAAGCCACCCAAAAAGTGCTCTTCCTATGGAAACAGCAACTTAACCATAACTACACGGCCCCCACCATGGCCATGTAATATCCACATGCACCGCCAGGCTAAAGCATTTCTACTCACCCCAATCCAGTTTCCTCTGGCCCGTTGCGAGGTGCAGGTGGAAACTTTGCACCCTGTTCCATGCATTGAATTATCTGCTTACTTGCTTCTCTTACCCAGGCAGTGCAGCTTGTGAATCAGCTTGGTCCCCAAACTCTGTTCCTGTCTGGCTTCTTTAGGAACCTTGATTCTGGCTGCTTCAGTAGACTGCACGTCAGTGCTCTTCTGATGAGCTAGTTACATTGTGTGTAAGCCCATCCCTCAGCCTCATCTTGCTCACCTTGTTTTTTTTTGCCAGCTAACCCTCACTGGTGGTTGTTACTCATGTAATCACTAATTTCAATTTGCTGTGATTCAC
The DNA here is from genome assembly GCF_040938575.1 of Ambystoma mexicanum. Lineage (NCBI taxonomy): Eukaryota > Metazoa > Chordata > Amphibia > Caudata > Ambystomatidae > Ambystoma > Ambystoma mexicanum. The sequence goes on from NC_090934.1 coordinate 652,681,779, forward strand.
TGTGGGGGCTGTGTCCTATTTGAATAACGTGAGATTTTTAAAATGTTTACATTTCAAATTTTGAACATCTTCAAGCAACAGTGCTGTCCCACTGTCAGTTGCTAGGAACTGTCCTTTATCAGTTGGGCCTCATCATAAGATTTATGGCCCATTGAATTGAATGGGATTGAGCAATTTTGTTTTTAGAATTTCAGATTAGAACATGTTTACTTCACTCACTATAGTTTCAGCCAATTAGCATCTGCTTAATATGACTTCATGATTACACATTATTTATTTTCATGCTGTCAGATTTCCTGGATGGCAGATTTTCAATATTCACATTTACATCAATTGTATAGAGTGAGAATGATTTAATTTATATGCCCATGTTACAATTTTCATAAACATGTTCTGCTAGATAATTCAAATATGGTTTTCATGAGCTACAGTGTGCAATTAAAACTCTCAAGTGATGCGGTGATGCTGTAGTTAACCAATAGCCTCAGTATGTTTTTGAATTCTGAGTTCTCTGTTTTAAAATAGCTGATGACATTTGTTCAGCACACACTCATGTTGAAATTAAATATGAAGCCATGTATTCACAGAATGAGGTGTAAGCAATATAAGATGTGTCCCATGTAGTGTGCAGTGTTTATAGAATAACATGTATTTTAAAGGTAGCAAAGTTCTTCTGCCTTTGCCATCACTTCCCATGTCGCTTACAGAGCAGCACACATGGTTTACTTCAATTAGCAGCAAATGCAATTGAAACATGGTTAATAATGTTTTTGTGAATGATACTTGTGTTTTCAAGTAGCACACATCAACGTCAATAGTGCTGAACTCACATGTGTGAATATGCATCTCTACGTGTATGCTAATCTTGTCAAATTCAATAGACATTAAAGCATGTAGGTTTTATTCACATATAACGTGCCTTGGATTGTTCGTTTTTCAATCGCAGGTACATGTATGCAATACACAACATAATTTGGAAGTGCTATCATGACTATAAGAAGTATAGGACTAGCTTTCAGCAGATTGATTTAGGGATGACAAACAATACTGCATTTAAACCCAAGAAAATATGCACGCAGTATATTTCAGCTAAACAGTCAACAATCTTCATTTCAGAATGTGTGTGCCTTAAGGGAAAACAAACAAGGCACAAGTTAGCAACTATTTATGCTCACAAGTAAGATGAACAGTTCTGTGGGGGGTCAGTTACATATACTTTCATTAGGAGCTGCTAGAATAGGCCCAAAAGAAGTGCCTAGTCAGAAAGCGGTTGTATCGGTACAGGTTAATTTGCTGCAGAATAATAACATGAACAGACATGGTGCTGGATTTAAGTTAGAACTCAATAAAGTTATTGCCCCTCTTAAACAGGTTGACTCTTCTGGGACAGAAAAAGTATGAAAAGAGTAAACACAGATTTCAATCCCAGTTTTGGTTCAAGGAATTAAATATTCATGAGAAGTACAAATATTCAATGTGAGAGCCCTAAAATACATCAACAGATGCCAACATAGACAGCAAAACGAAGGCACAAGACAGAATAAGCCCAGCCAATTAAACCTGAGAAATAGTTGTGTGATTAAATACATATTTGGAGTTTCTGTTTCTTCAATTGTGGTCACTACAACATCTCTCACAGACCAGGTTTTGAACACAAGGAGTCGGGTGATTGTTCATTTTATGCAGTTTCCACTCCACAAATCCAGATCCTCAATAAAAGAAGATGCCATCTGGATGTATTGGGCAAAAGGATTTTCAGGGTCATAGATAGACACATTTCCCAAATTATCCATATGCAGGTTGGATAAATCAGGCGCAAAGATCGCTCTCCTACGTGTGCCTTGTAGTTGGTTATAAAATGTGCCATTATAAAGAAAGAAATTCTCTGTGAGGGCCAATCTTATGCATTCTAAGATGAACGCAGTTGGAACTTTTGTCAGTGTATGTATCCGATTGTTCAAATATCTAGCCATCACCTTTAAGCAGTCTTGTTGCGGAATGCTTGTATAGAGGCTCACCACATCCAGGGTCACAAGGATATTGTTGGAGCCCAAAGTAATTAATTGGATAGTCCTTATCATGCTTGTAGTATCTTTGACATAAGATTTAATCTTAGAGACAAATGGCCTTAAAAACCAATCTGAATAAATTGAAAGAGGTTTGAGTATCAAATTTATGGCTGCCACAATCGGTCTCGCTGGTAGTACTAAGGGTATTCTTATGTCTTTTGGGGAGGATGTAAAAAGCTGGTGTTGTTTCATGTTGGTTAACTAGAAATGCTTTTTTGTCCATATCAAACCAACCCTCTTCTAGGGCATGTCTCATAAGGCTGTCGATTTCCTCCTGTAGCATGGATGTGGGGTCTCGATCAAGTTTTTTGTAAGAGGTAGGATAATTTAGATGGTTCATGACCTCTATTTCAAATGCCCCTTTGTATAAACAGCTATACAAAGTGCGAAAACGTAAGTGAAATGCAAAGCTAACTAAACAAAAATTCAAAATTGAACAAAATTAGTAATACATTGCAAGAGTGGACATTTACAGCTCCCTCTCTCCTTTCAGGTCACTAAAAACACTGGAAGCCACAAACAAAACTAGTCAGAGTGTGTGCTCAGACATCCCGAAAAATAATGTATGGACAACAGGTCAGTGGTTGGGTCGATGCTTCATAATAATATATGAGACATCACCTTTAAAAAACTGCCCTTTTTGGCATTTCAACGTTACTAAATAAAGTTTTTTATGTATTATTTTTCGATTAGAAGATCTACCACTGGGGAATGAAATTGACTCTCATGAATATATTGTTTTGTCCTGAAGATGGCCCAATAATGATATCAAGTGACAGCCTGTGAGAGGATGTTGTACATGTCGAAAGGGCCAAAACATATGTCGACCAACTAGGGAACCTAAGATGTCTTTCCCTATCTCTTGTGCATAACTAAATGATTGTTGTGTGACCAAAGAAAAGCAAAATTAAGTTACCCATAAATGTTGAATAATGTTGTATGAAAGTGGTGAATGGAGAATGGAAAGTAATTGATTACATGTTTTTTTACTATGTTTTTATGAAAAGGAAATAAAGAAAATGTTTTGAAATAAAAGTTTGTGATACAGAGAAATGCCTAAGTCACTATAGGTGGTCTAACTACCAAATGATACAGTCCCATCATCCGGCCTGTTGTACAAAAGGGACCTCTAGAGAGGGGTAGTCGATCTGTCTCTCTCTTTGTCAATAAGATCTACAAAGCAGATGCCTCACTTTTCTTTAAACATGTTCCAATATTGATGACAATATCATTGCATCTGATCCTCCTAAACAGAAAGATCCTCAAAGGTGTTTGGGCACTAAGTGAACAGACACATACACATATTTGCGATGATCCTGTTCCATTATCATAATGAAGAGTGACCATTGTTAAATCCTCTTTACAACATGAACATTGTTTTATTACTATTAATTTTATTTTGGCTCAAGCCATAAAGGTTTTAACCAAACAAAACATATATTTAGTAAAAACAGCGTTGCAATCATAAATTACTTATTTCTTACATATAAACATATACATTTGATAAAAGAAATAATTACAATATCCATAAAAACATTGCTGTATAAAATCACAAATCTTTACATATATCAAGTGCATCCATGTCATTCAGGAGTGTGCATACATTTTGTTCAAATGTGGCACTCTATTTCTAGATATTTAAATATTGCTCTTAAATAATTTTCATTAGAGCTTGTACTACCGCACCCCCTCTTTGATGAACATCCTATTTTTTTCTTGATTTTATTTGATGTGTTACAGCCAATAAAACTTGACTTTTCACATACATACAAAAGAAAAAGTTTAAAAGTAAACATTAAACAGAAGAATTTCAAATAACATACACAATATGTGGTACCATCTTGCTGCAAAGCAAATACAATGATTAACATTTTAACAAGATCAAGCAGGACCGGAATAAGAACAGCAGATCAATTCTCACAACTCAGGCTGAATTACAGGGCAAATTAAGCTCTTTCAATACTGTGATTACTCCCCACATTAGAAGCATCTCATGGCCCACATTCATGCGTTCCCAAAATGGCTACGAGTCCAACCACCAATCCCTATTTACACATTTCATGAACCTTTTGACTTTCAGTTCCTTTGGTCCCACACATTCAATCAGGACATGTCTAAGATTGTCAACACACTGGTTGTCACAGCCTGTACAGAGGTTATCAGTATATAGGTCCTTATGCCTTGCCTATTGTACAGAATCTCTCTTGTGGGCAAATTATTGAACCTGAATCTTAAGAAATCAGCTCAAATTGCAGGGTTAGGAGAGCACTTCAGGTAGCGCATTATTATCCCCTGTGGCTTGTCCAACAATGACAAAGATTGGTGAACTTTCAGACAGTGCATTTCCGAGATAGTTCTTATTCAATCATTTTCTTTTGAACATTTTTAACCTGCAACAGGTTTTCCACAAGCTCTTGCATTGTACAGTCATAAAACTCCAGAATTTCCTCTGCCAGTTTCTCAAATGTATTTAGAAACGGATTACTGCGAAACTAGTACGACAGTATTAATCTCCTCATAAAGGGAGTTGGACCAAGGTACCAAGATCAATCTGAATGTAGATAACAACTTCGACTCAGTGTGAAAAAGAAGGGTTTGAAGCCCTAGTTCGTATCTGATACTGGCTATAGGGAGTGATTTGGGAAGTGGTAACACATTCTTCCATATTTCCCTTCTATCCTTGCCCAGTCAGTTGCAGTTAGTCTTGGGTTGATGTCCGCCCCATACAGCAGGGCTAGGATGAGCTTTTCAGTGTAGAATTTCATTAATGGCAATACTGAGAACTTGCACAGGTCGTATTGTATTTTCTTCATTTGGCAACCCAACAACCTATATATTGTGGCTATATATTGTGGCTATTCAGCAAGGACTTCAGGTATTGCCTTCTAGGACTGCTGTACAGAGGACATATAAATTAAAAGTGACAGATGTATTCTTCCTAATGTTCACAGTAGGTACAGCAACCTGATTTAATATTTTTGTTACAAAGTATGTCCAAGTATGTGTATAGACTAATGCTACCTTAATTTTCATTTATTAGCTTTTTATGGGCATTACAGTCCCAAATAATGTACAGAAACCAGATCTCAAAACATTTTCGTTGAGGGGCTAGGGGGGCGAGGGCAAAGGTGCTTTGGCTGTCGCAGCGTTGAGACATATATATATTTTTTTAAACATATCCTTTGTGTATGACAAGCACTGTGACTTTATTCAGTATGAAGGAGGTATGCGCATCTCTAAATCACCTGAAACCAAATAAAGCACCAGGCCCTGTTTCATTTTAAACAAGTTCTTTAATGAGCTAAACATCAAAAAAAGTAATTTCGCGCAGTTGTCAAAGAGAAATTATAGTAGCAATTTACAAAAAGGCAGATTGAGATGACGCTGCAAAATACAGATCTATATCGCTCCTGGATTCCCTTACAAAAATCTATGATAGAACCATTGTGACTAGAAGATTGGTGCGTTGAGTTTAATATCCTACCTCCAGCACAAGCTGGATTTAGAAAATCCATATCAACAACAGACCATGCATTTAGATTAACAATACGGAAAAATAAATATGTAATTTTGAGCAGCTTCCTTTCGATGTATCACTAGCAGGTGTACACGTGCTTCGTACAGTAATTCCTACTTCAGTCCTAGTTTGAAGTTTATTTAAAGAACTAAACCAATGCTTCTTTGTAGACAATATTGCTACTCTTTCCTGTAGGAGCAAGTTTGAACAAATTGTCTTTGTTTCCAACTCTGGAGAAAGCCACATGAAGCTGACATGAGAAAAGTATGAATCGTGAAAATCGGTTCCAGTTACTTTTAGTTGAAGCTCAGCAACATGTTTGGTGCCCTGATCTACAACCGAGGCAGCAGTGACCTCAACATAAGTGCCGTATGTGTAGGGCTGAAACATGTAAGCTTTGTGCTGTTGAGATGGCATACATTCATCAACTTCCATGGGAAATTAATTTTCTGTAAATATCATAAGGGATTTGCCACGATGTGACAGACAATGTCATTGCGGACACATTTGAAGAGACATGCACTGTTTCCTGTCACCCGCACCACTACAAAAACACTGTATTTTGTCACCTGCATGACTTCAAAAGTGAATGCCGCTAATGTCAGCTAGAATGCTGATAGTATGGAAAGTTTAGGAACAATGAACTGCTGAAGTTTTCATGAACTGCAGAACTTTAGAAATAATAAATGTAGAAATATGGCAGAACCATGGCACAAAGAGCCATACTGCAGGGTATAGGAGTGAGGAGGAGTGCACTAGGAAAAACAGATCACTGCACTGATCATGGTATTTATAAGGTGTAGATCCTGCTGCCAGTTACTGGGTTCTTGGGCACAGTGCTCTTCTGTCCTGTTTTGTAGTAGGAAAAAGGGGTTGGTAAGAACAGTGTACACTCAGGCGCTGGACATTGGACATTGTGACCAATTAAGTTGCGTGTATGTAGCAAGCAAATGAAAGGTCTTGTTACTTCTGTTGAATGAGAGTGCTGGTTTATTAGCATGCAAAGTGCTTACACGTGTTTCAACCACATAAGGGTGTTTATAAAGGCTGTGATTTCAAAACAATGTGTGGTGTACATTGTTTCATCGATGGTGAGGTGTCATGAATAGTGATGGCCAGGGCTCACAAATTTATCATGATGATGAGGTTGTTGTTGCCATGTGACATGAATGCATTAGTGTACCATGTGAAAATTGGGTGTAGGTGATGTGAAGTGGGTGTGGTAGTGAGTACAGTCACACACATGATATTGTTAACATCGAGTCATTTCATGATACTACATAATACATGATTGTTGAGTAAAACATATAGGGATTGAATATGCACCATGGGGTGAAAGAAAAGAGAAAAGGCATAGAATTAGTGTATATTCAAACTGGATAGAATAGTGGCCTGTGTTAGGTCCATGAGCTTAAGGGCTATGGGTTGTTCCTTACCTATTATTGTAATTTCCGTAGAGAGCTCCAGAATGGTCATTCTGCTGTGTAGCAAGCTGTGGGAGAGGTGAATTTTATTATAGTTTGTCTGGGGGTAAGGGTGGCCCAATATGGTGTGATAGAGTGGAGTGAGTTTGTGGCAGGAAGGGCAGTCTGTGAAGTGAAAACATGAAATATGTTTTAAGGGAATTCTTACCAACCCCTTTTTCCATATGGCAGAATTACAGACTGCTTAAAAAAATAAAATCTAAAAAAGGCTGTATTTATAATTCTCTACACCAGGGAACCTACCCACACGCCAAATTTCAGGTTTGTAGCATGTTGGGAAATATGCTGAACATTTTGAACAGACACACACACATATCCACAAATGTCCCTTTTATATATATAGAGGTTTATTGTTTTACAGACATCCTTTGACTCTGTGTCTATTAACCACGTATGGCCCCTACTGGGCAAACTATCACTCCCTTCATGGTTAGTAGATGTTATAAATATATTGTAAATAGATAATTTTGTTATAGTGAGATGGGGCATGGTGGGAACCTATACTAGACCGTTTAACATATCAAAGGGGTCAGGGGCGGCTGTGTGTTGGCATCCTCTGTTATTTTTACTATATATCCATGACATTGCTGGAAATCTAAATGCTATGGAGGCAGATGCACCTATGCTGGTGGGAGAAAGTGGGGATTCTCTTTTTTGCTGCTGATGCTGTATTCATATCTATAGCCCTCAGTGAACTCCAACGTCCATTGGACACTGTTGTCATGAAAAAGGAGCTAAAAATGGATATCTACAAAAACTAAATTATGGTTTTCACTCCTAAAAAGGAAACCATATGTGCTACACCAACATTCGCTGCAGGTGAAACTGTATCATACATGGTACTCACCTATGATTTTCTGGGTATACGGCTGCACAAAACAGTCAAATGGAATGGCCAAATTGAGAAAAGTATGAAACCATGGCAAGGAGGGGAATGGTGATCGCAAATTTCCCAAAGTGATATGATGGCCGCACTATGTTTCATGTGATAGAAGTGTAAAGAGATGCAGGCTGTTTCGCCAGTGACTTTAGGAGCAACATAGTGGGGTCATAATAACAGTACTTCTCTCGTTAAGTGGAAAATAGGATATTAAAATGTCTGTTGGGTTTGTCAACCAGTGCCTCTAATGTTCCAGTTAAACTGGAATTGGGTTGGTACAGCATGCAATATCTGGTGAAACTCAGGCCACTGCTATCTTGGATCACGTTATGGAAAACCCCAGAATTATACATGTAACTTAAAGGCTTACGAGGTCTTTTGAAAATGTTTTAAAGAATTATATTACATTATATCAGAAAATGTGTTTAGTCCCACGAAATGTCCATGTGATAAACTATGCTGGAGAAACTCTGAATGTCTAATTGAACATAAATCAGATGTTCAAAATAGAAATAGAAATTCATAAGTAGCCTCACAATGTTGCACAGTTGATTTTTTCAATTTTAGAGTCAAAGCCCATCGATGTCCCAAGAGATTTACATGACCAATTATTAAAATGTAAATCATTTGGGATTTATTTAAAAAGGGAATTAATTTCAATATCCAGAAGGCATGAATGCACAGGTGTCCTGGAATGTGTTTTATCATTACCTCTTGTGTTATGTGTATGAGCCAGGTAGTAATATTTGTGATTTAATTGTGTTCTATTTCTTTGATGATGTTATTTGGTTGCCTACCTCTAATCGTTCCTATTTTATATGTATGTGTTTTTTTGTTAACCTGCACAAGCCTTAAGTCTTTTGTTGTTCACTCGATCACTGTTCACTTCAACAGTGAGTTATGTAATATATGTCACAGATGAAACATGTGCACCTTTGAGTGTTGTCCCATCTCTTGTTCTGCATGGTGGTATGCATTAGGCTCAGTATTAGGAAATATGCACTTGGTATTCGGAACTGCAAGAGTTGGCTGTGCCGTAACGCAGTTGCATGCCCATGGATTTGACCAGTGTTATGAGCCCCTCCCCACTCTGTGTCCTGTACATGGTAGTGAGTCCGAAGGGCAGTATTCTGACATGAATTGTCTGTCAGTGTTTGCATGCCTGACTGTTAGCATGATATTGGCCGCTTTCCACACAGTAGACCACCAGGTGCTTACGAACACCCTGAATTTGTCCATGGGGATTAGCAACCTTGTCCTACACTGGTTCAAGTCAGACCTCGTCAATCGCCAGCAGTTTGTTGAGATGGACTCCTCTAGATCGCCAATGCTACCCATCACCTGTGGAGTCCCAGAGGGTTCCATCATCTCCCCAGTGATCTTCAATCTATACATGGAGCCGCTGGGAGCCCTCCTAGCCACACACAACATCCACATCCACCAATACACTGATGACACACAGATGTACCTCAAGATCGAATCCATCAAGAACTTCCATAGGCTCAAAACCTGCCTCTCGCTGATCCAGTCTTGGATGTCCAGTGCATATTTGAAGCTCAAGCCCTCCAAGACCGAATTCCTACTCCTCACCAACAACACCGAACACCCACACTTACAGACCTGGCTATCAAACATGAACTCTGAGGGCTTCACACCTTAGCTCACCTCCTGCACAAAGACCCTCTGGTTCCACATCAACAAACACCTTTCCTTCAAGACACACATGGTTAAGAAAACTCATACAGATTGGTTCTCCCTCCCTCCTGCAAAAATCAGCCCTTCCTCCCTCTGGACAGCTTTAGATCCACTGTTCAAGCACTGCTCATAGCCCAACCTGGATGGGGGCAACGCACCCCTCGAAAAGCCTCCCGTTGTCCTCTCTTGTGCCCCTGAGAAGTGTCCTACACGTGGCTGCATGCCTCATCAAGGGTCTACGCAGATACAACAACATCACCCCGGCCCTCATCGACGTTCACTGGATCCCACTGCATGCACAAATCACCTTCAGGTTTTGCTGCTTCATCTATAAAGCAGTCGCCCTCAAGTCACCCAGCTACCCTGCAGAGAAACTCAGCATCTCCAGTGGACAGCACACCACCAGAAGCCAGGACCCATGCAGACTTGAAATGTATCACTGCAAAAAGAAAAGGACCAGGAAACAAGCCTTCTCTGCCTGCCCTCACACTATAGAACCTCCTCCCATCCGCATCAGACTTGTCCCCACGCTTCTACAATTCAGAAAAGAACTCAAGACCCGCCTCTTCATGTTATCTCTCTGCCTCTACACATAGGCCATATCATTGCTCCTCGTGCCACCTGACTCGCTACATGCTGACGCGCCTCTCTCCTCCCTGCCACCCGGTACAGCTATACCACTCCTCTGTGCCCCACTGTATACCACACCTGCTTGTAATCTGCTCTGTTGTTACCTCTGAAAAGAGCTCCATTATCATTCTGTCCTGTTGTATACCTCTGTAAAGAGCTTTGTTTTGTATCTGTATTGTTGTATACCTCTATAAAGCACTCTGTTGCTTCTCGAAGTTAGGACCATGCTCAACAAATACAATAATAATAAAATAATAATAATAATCACATGTGCAATGTGTTGCCTGGCCTGTGTTGTCCGTCACATCCACGTTCCCTAATATTCCAATGTGGGAATGCCATTCAGTAAATGCAGGCCATAGGAGGAGGCTGCAGGGGAAATGACAGAGTCATCAAGGCACAAGAAAGACAGCCAGCTCTAGAGATTGCATTCAGTCCACCTCAGAGGATGCTGAAGAGAGGTCAGCAGTCAAAGCCCTCTCTATTGGGAAACCCATTAACCTTAGAAACAGCCATAGGGGACCTCACAAATGTAGTGTTGAGAGGTGTGCATGAGCCCGATAAGGTAGTGGGCTGGAGATGGAAGGGGATGGGCACATGCGATCAGTGGCTGCTGGGGCAGTGGATGTCGAGAACTTTAAGCTCTGGTCTGCTGTGGGAATCGGAATGCTTGTAAGACTTGGAGTCCCCCCACTCTTTTTCCATCCCCTCACTTGCTCATTGTCCCTTTCAATATCCAGCTTCCAGCCACAAATCAAAGGTGTTGCCACTCTTGAAGCATACTAGGTAACTATCCGTCCATGTTAACGTTAATCATAATCAAAAAGGACCATTTGATGTATGCCATCAAGATAAATGGCAAAATCTGACCACCTGATTAACATGATAGACACCGAAAACGGGTGGGTGGAAATCTAAGAATTAACTAAAGCCTCTGGGATGTCTCTGTGCTGCTTCTATTTCATCAATTGTTATCATGTCAGTGGCATTGCAGAAAGGGATCAGCCATAGGAAAATCCTCCTTAGTCCTGCAAACAATGAGAGCAGCAGGCCAGCAAGAACTGCTAGGCCTCTTAATCTCAGCAAGTGAATACAAGCAACACCAGAGTTGTTTCAGCATGTTTGGATTACATCAGTAATGTTAAGCTCAATTTCTCTAGGCACGACAAGGAAACTAGAAAATTCCCACTCCCACTTAGAAGGACTCATAATAAACATCAAAATGTGATTTATTGAAAGCCATAAATTGATTGTATCCTCCAGAATTGCTCGGGACAACTTCCAGTTCAATCAAGCATAGGCAATCTTGTGGATCAACGAACAATTTCAATGTTTCCCATCCTGGAAAGCAGCATCAGATGATGTTCTCCAAATGTCCAGGTTAAGGCAACACTAAAGAAAAGAAACAAATGGGGATGCAAATAGAAGAGTCGATTTGATGTAGGTGAAAACTTGGCATTGATCATTCAAGGACGTGGAAGGCCGTATTTTTTATGCTGCCATTCGCCATTGCAATCCCAAATGTCTCTTCTCTTTCTCGGTTCCTTCCCTTCCTGCTTGGCAATTTTTCTAATTGAACACCACTAATAATACACCCAATTGATGAAATCAATTACTTTTTTTTGGTTTTAGATTTCATAGTTTTAAAGGTTGCAAGAAACAGCATGTGATACTCACGTTATTGTTTAATTAAAACGAAGAAGCTTATTGAATAGGGATTTGGAAGCTTAAACAAATCAAAAAATTCCGAGGAGCATTAAAATGGCCCAGATTTTTAACATCACTATGACAATGAAGTCTGTTGGCCTCATTACCGTTTACCGGTCCGGGAACTACAGACCAGCAAACTATGAGTAGTGGTCACGGGTGCCTTTTTGCCCACCAGGTCAGACCTGCCGGGAAGAAAGGCACATGCCAGCACAGCATGTCGCATGCACCGGCACCGTTATAAACTGTGCCAGTGCTAAATGGGAATGGGGAGCATCTTTTTTCCAGCGCCCACAAATGGGCAATTACCGGGTCCGGCAGGGCTGTAATGTACCCGGAAATTGCCCATTCGCGGGCGCCAGAAAAAAAATGACACCAGCAGCAGCTGTGCCTGTATTACAGGCACGGCTACCGCCGATGTCATAATGAGGCCCACTTGCAGCATGTATTATAAACGCGAGGTGAGACCTAGAGATCTGCTGCATTCAATTCCTGACTTGAGGCAAGGTGATCTTCAAAGGTGGTTTACATAAGCCAAACAAGAAGATGTCTTTGAGAAACACTAAGAAATATACCCTCAACAAAGCTTGAATTTTTCTTGAGATAGCCAAAGCCTAGCCAATGATATTAAGACTTTATGAAAAACTGGGCCTCATTACGAGTTTGGAGGTAGCCATGGTGTTCCATTACCGGGTTCCTTCAATGAGGAATAACCGGGTAATTCCAACATTGGAGGACCTGGTAATTCCTCCTTGAAGGAACCATTCCCCATTCCCATTTGAGCCCCCATAGGACTCAATGGGAATGGGGAGGGAGGTAATAACGGGCACATTACAAATGGCCCATTATTACCTCCCTCTTCCCCTCGCGGGACCCGGAAAGGACGTCTGGTTTTACCAGACGTCTGTTCCGAGTCCTGCAAAGGGAACCTCGTAATAGGCACTCCCGTAATGAAGGGTGCCGGGGTCCCGTACCGGCACCCTTCATTACGGGAGCACCAGGGTCGTAATGAGGCCCACTGTTGCCTTTCATCAGAGAGAGCTGTGAATAATGCCACGACCAGAAAAATTACTTCTGTAAAGACTAAGGAGCTCATGTTGCTACATGCCATAATTTCATGCCAGTGCAAATGCTGGGGCATTTGTATGGCAGAGAGGAAGGGGGGCAGTGGAAATGGAGGTTTTGTTCCGCCCCTCCTCTCTGCCATACAAATGGACGAAAATGGGGTGTGACGTTAATGAAAGGCGTAAAAGACTTATAGGATTTTAAGCCTTCCATTAATGTTGCACCTCTGATGATATGAGCATCTAAGTAGGAGGAAAACATTTTCCCACAACACCCAACATCTCAGGCATGCCAATTAGATAATTTCCAAGCTCAGATGTGGCCAGAGCCTTGACTAAGGGCCTTATTACAGGTTTGGCGGTATTCTGGTAATAAGTCTGCTAGAATACCAGTATTTGGACTTACCGTTATCGCCACTTGCTCTGGTAGTAATTACAATTGATGGTATGGTGGTGTTAGTCTCCATAGGATGCCATGGGGATTTTGGTGGAATTATCACCAGCAGTAATTATGCCAGTTTGGCAGTTTTATGGCAGTAAGGTGGTGGAATTACCGCCAGCATTTTGCTGGAGGTTTTTCCTCCACCTCACCACCAAAGTTATAGTGCAGCATTTGCATTACCACCATTTCTTCCCACATGTAATACTTGTAATGAACCCCCTAAGTCTTTTACACTTAGATATTCTTCTTCCACATTTTATAACAGCAAGGTATTGAGGACTGAAATTGACAACAAAGTACTAAGGTGTGCAGAGAGAAAATAAAACAGCGCAAAAAAACTAAGAAGTTGCAAGCAGTGCTGGCAGCCAGCAAGGCCTATATGGTTATACCCAGCAATACAGCCTCTGTGTTCTGAGCACACTTTGACTGGCACCTTTTCCTGGGGTGATAATGTATAGGTAATATAATTTTACTTTATGGAAACCCTGGCAGTCAACTTTAATGTATCTTGTGGCATCCTTAGTTTAAAGAACCACTCACAGCTACAAGTAGAGGTAGAATACACAGTAAAATCATTACCTACTGCACGACCCATGGACGATGACTCGTCCTCACCACGAGTTTGGCGGTATCCCTTAAATGCGGCGGGAGAACGCTATTACTGCCGCATTTGAGGGCCTGCCAAATCACAGGTTTGGCAGCATTTATCCCCAGCTATGAGCTGGGGGTAAATGCACTGGGAATTCGCCCATTTTCGGTTCAATTACCATGTGGTAATACCGCTGACGGTAATCACACTGAAAATTCCCCATTGGGTCTAATGTGGAATGGGGAATTCCCCAATGGGGGATGGGGAATTACCGTTCCGCCAAACCTGTGATCCGCCGCTAATAGCGCCGGGGGTTTGACGGTAATACTATTAGCCCTGGTGGTATCCCAGCGGTAATACTGGTGGATACCGCCAAACTCGTGTTGAGGCGCCTTGAGTGTTACGTCAGCTAGACTGAGCAACTTGAAATAGTTTGGATTTTATTGATTTTTTTCTTGTTTCCTTCATGCAGGATGAAGGCTTGAGGTCAGTCTAGCTGCCACTGTGAGACTGCAGGTGCCTTAAAGAGTCTAGAGCTTGTGCAGTACATAAAGATTTTACCTTGCCTTCTACCACTACTTCAGGTCCGAGAGGTTCTTTAACCTAGGTATGACCCGAACTCTGAGAAAGTAAAGTTGGGAAGGGGAGGACATTTCTATTTGAAGGTGATTTTGATAAAAAGGGACCTTGCTATTCTTAAATGCTTGCCATCTGAGTTGAGGAGATACTCTTGGGAGGGGTAGTGGCTACAGTGACTCCTCTTTGATAAAATACATTCTCAAAAGCACATTAATATGAATGTCAACCTGTGTCACTACCCTCAACTTCTTTCCATGTAGGTATGGCACTCCCTTAGTCCTCCAGGCACACAAAGCCTTGACACATCCCAGCATATTGGTTAAAAGGTACACAGAAAATTACATAAAGGATACAATGACAAAAAAGAACAATCACAATCTTTAAATAATTCCATATTTACTTGAGTTCTCACGATAAAACAGTAAAAAACAGTTGTTTCACAAAATAATTGGGATCTAATTTCCTTGCCTTCCGTGTGAGCTGCTGAACCCCACAGTCCCTCTCCGACTGCTCTGTGCCCCACTGATTGAGTACACTGTGTGAAACAGATCAGTCTGGGAGGGAAAAGGGAATTGGAGAAAATAATACATGGCACATAAGCTCTTCTGACTTATTTCCTTAGCACCCTGCACAGAGATTAAATATGTTTTTATAACATGACATTCCATTTACAAACTAAACTAAATCACCATCCTTTATTTTAACTTGACCTGTGATTCCTTTTCCACCTTCTCAGAGGATTAGCTTCTTTTCATAGCCTGTGCATAAGAAGCTTAACAAAATCACACTTTATGTTGCTCAGAATAAACTTGTCTGAACTGGAGAACTTCCAGCCCTTTCAGACGGGTCAGCAATATATTTGAGAGGAATGGGGATACAGAGGTTACTCAAACACCAATAAACGAAATGACTCAGTAAGTTGGCAAAAAGATAACTGTTTTAATATCAAATATCTAAAACAGGGAGTACAACGAACGTCATCAAACGTATCATAGCAAGGTCTTGCAACGTACTTCATAAAAAGCACACCTTTATACTAAAATCTCATCATAGATGACGTACAACCTGCATATCAATAACGTTATCCTATGTGGCAAACTACAAAAACCTACTGAAGAGGGTGATAGGGTCTAAGGGAACATCTATGTATACAATCCATGCTCGTATAATGGGCGTGAGAAAGATGATAGGTTTCTTAACATCATGTGGGGCAACTAAGCCCTTCCTTCAAAACAGGTCACTACGAACATCACTAAATATACACATCCTATTGGTTACTTAACTATAGGACCCCAATCAAGCGATCCTCTATCATTGGTTGGCTTCTAACCTCCGTCAGCATCCTTCAGGCCAGACTGCCAGGTGCTGGTGAGCTAGTCTGAAACATCCGCTTCCCACCAATTAGAACATCATCCATCATCACCTCAGTATTCGGTTGTCAATTAGAGCCTTTGAACTTGTTCTTGGGAGTGTTCTTTGCTCTGGAAGATACAGGAGAGTAGAGGCGCACTCTGCCCTCATGCGTAGGTGTGACCATCATGCTCGTCCATCTCCGTCGCCCCACGTGACTGGAAACCATGATATTGAGCTTTCACTGTATTAAAAATACGATTTTCCAATGAGCCTCTGGTGTCTTCTTTGTTCTCTCCGGGCTTCTGAACAGGAGGTTCATTCCTCACACGATTGTGACTAATTTCTGTTCTTCTCAGCCGAATATGACCATGGCTTCTTGGCTAGTTCAACCTTGCCTTTCTGAAATTCACTTGTAATCCATTTGTTTTCTAACTGTGCCATACGTGGAAAAGATAGTCTTTCTCCTTTAGCTCAGCTCTGCTTATAGTTCATAATGGGACCATCCATTCTTTACTCATTCCTATGTATCCATACATTGGCGCTTGCCACAATCTGTTTTACTATAAAGCTAGCCTTATGAAAACTTCGTCTGCTTGCGTTACTTTGCATCTGTACACATGTGAATTGACTTTAATAATGTCATTGTTTCTACAGTTTCTCCTCTACATGTTTTAAAGATCTTATGTTTTACTCATAACCAAAATGCTTCCCGTTTTTCACTTGTGATTTGTGCTTGCTCTTCAAAGGTTTCTTTCCTGTACTCAAAGTTGTCTTATTTAGTTCACTCTTGCCACTGAAAAAGAATTGTATGATTTTCTTCATTTCTTTCACTTAAATTGTTTGACTTTACTTTAATACTTTCACTTAAACTTCTTTTCACTGCCATCCATTTAGGAAAGTGTTTTTATTGTGTATTTTATTTACTAGAACCACCTATCTTCTGCATCTTAAACTACAACTACGAAACTGTGGAGACAAAATGGCTGACGCCACTTTGTTGTGCGCGTCACGTCTTTGTTGGTATTTACTCCGTAACTTCACAATTCTGGATTTTCCGGAATTTCACTATTGGAGATCTTGTCTGCTGTTATCAGGTAAGTGGTGCCTTAAGTATTTGCTTTCTTTTGCTAAAGTTAGCAACTACACTGCTACGCTTTGAAAATAAAGTCTGGTGCGTTCGCTCGCGAAGCTGTGGTTCACTTGCAGTTCATTATCCTACCAAGAGAACTGTTCACACTCTGTTTCTCACAGGAGCTTGTCTGAAGTTTTTTCTGTCACCTCTGTGACAACAAACGCAGCATGGCACTACACAGTGCTTCTTAGTGAGCTACTGTAGTAATTCTCATACGAGGCTGCTGCAGCTCGGAAAGTTTGTGTTACAAATGAGAAAACTGCTTAAACCTTACAGCTGTAAGCACATAGTTCTTTAAGTGCTGGACATATACTGTTTACCCACAAAGTATTTAACTGCTACCATCAAAAACATATTACTGCACTGCAGAAGGTTCTCTCTAAGACTGTGCTCCCACCAGCAATCTGGATCTGCGGCTGGTCTCCAAACATTTTCTTCTTGAGCAGGGGCGTTGCTAGGGGGGGGGCTAAGGGGGCTATAGCCCCTGATCTTTTGGTTGTAGCCCCGGATAGAATCTCAGGAGCTACAGCCAAAAGACTAGCTAGCCCCCAGTCCCAACAGTTCAGACATCAGCATAGCCCCGGGTCTTTTCCAGACCTAGCAACTCCCCTGTTCTTGAGATTTCCAAGAATTGGCATCTGTGGAGGGTAGCTTAAATGCATGTCCTGTCTTGACTTGATAAGATGATGAAAGGCAGTTTAAAATAGTCACCACTTCCAACCTGCCCTCAACATTATATTTTAGATCACTGCTGAAGTGAACCACCATTTTGGTCTGAGTTACACCCCATCTTGAATCCTGAAGTCAGAAGATCTCGGTAAATTACCATTAAGAAAAGAAAACAGGAAACATTTGACCTATCCCCAGCACCCCACCATGATCAGAGATCTAACTCGCCTATGTATCCTTGTCCCTAGTCTATATCTTGGTCCAAGCCTTTGTGTGTCCCTGACAATAATCCAGGTCTATAGTGGCTGATGAACTCCAATCACAGAGTTGCAATATTTGTTGTATATATTTCAGTGAAATAGATCATGAAAAGCATTCCTTGGACAAAGGATCAAAGCACCTGCTACCTGGAAAACGAAGGTCCCGAGTGAAATATCCGCTACCCAAAAGAACCAGAGACACTAAGCCATGATGACATCAGTGAATTTGGTATTCACTAAATGTTTTTTTACAGTGCAATTCTTTTGTATGCTACTCTCCTTCTTGATAAATGATATGTTCACAGCTGCACATAGTTTCTTTTATGTAAGTTTCTTCCGTGAAGTGGGTAAATGCTGGTTACAGCATCCAGACACTGCCCTCCTCCTCTCTTGACCTCCTTCTCACTCCCTTTCATTCTAGAACCCCCTTCAAACCACTGCATCACAGTTTTTTAATTCAAGAAGAAGACAACAAATTCCTTGTAGCTTCTTGGAGCAGTCATTTCAAAAACAATTGTTAACAAATGCAATGATGCCACATGTCCTTCAGTCAGGACTACTTTGACATCCAGCATGTAAGAGTAAAACAGCAACATAATTACTGAAATTTTGCTGATGCATATTTCAGATTGTACTAGCCCTTTGCCAAGGTCAATACAGATCATACAAAGCATTGTATGATTACATTGTAAACAACGAGATACAAAATATTGTGGGCTACCCGAATACTGTAAATATAAACCACACATTTTGTTAATCAAGTAAATTCCAAATATACTATTTGTTAGAACCACTACATAAAAATTCTACTTTTTGGGGAGAAAGTCATTTCAAATATCTCATAGGTAACCTTAGAATCTGATTCGGGCAAAGCCAATTACAGATAGTGGAACTGTCATGTAACCGATATTCAGTCTGACTCACGTTTTTTCAATATTAAATGTACAGACTTACTGGAGTGAGTTGGATATTTTGTGTAGATTTGGAGTCTGGCGGTATTTTCTTACCGCCAAAGAAGTGTGGCAATTTGGTGATCACTTATCCTTGCATTTAGATTGGGTTTGGCCTTACCTCCTTTCAGTGACCATGTCTTATTACACTGTATGGGATAATATAGTAGTATACACTATTGGTGGTAATTTCTAGAAGTGACCATAACTTTCCTGTTCTATTTATGGCCCCAACATACGCAAAACCTTCCTCAATCTTATATTGTTCTTGTGATCTATAGAGACCCTTGGACCTACATTCAACAACTATTTTCAAAAAGTGGCAGACAGGCTCCTTAATAAGTTTAAGGATTTCGAACAGCAAATTTGAATCAGTAAGAATTCACACTTCTTATGTGTATTAGGGGAAGTTGGAGACAGGTATTATGCTCCCAACACTGTAGAAGAGAAATGCAATACATTTGCAATGATTGACACTGGCGCACAGGCCACAATTGTGTCCAAAGAATTGGTAAAAAGTATTAATGAGGGGAGATCTCCACAGAATCAGATCACAGAGAGGAAAAATGAAGGTCCCGTGCATAGCTTTAACGGGGAGGAGGTTCCTATTATAGGTGTTACCGAGGTTGACATAAAGATAGGAAAACACAGAATGAAACAGGAGGTATTGATCACATCTATTTGTGAAATTCCATTCCTGATGGGGACAGATTGCCTGAAAAGATTGTCTCCTCTCATAGATGGGGTGAATGGAGTACTGTGGTCCTTAACCAAAAAAACATTGAGACCTAAGAAACTAAAATCACAAAACAGCAATATAAATGAATGTCACACCGTTGCCAAAACAAATGATGCAGTAGAGGTATATCTCTAGAGTAGCTGTATACCTAGCGTCACTGTTATCTTGATGTGTCAAGATACAATGCAAAGTGAAAATAAGAAACAATTTGTACAAATATATTTAGACCCTAGGAAAAATGGCAAACTGCAATAGATGAGCGCACATTACGTTTTTATTTAAAAGAGAACACATGCAAATAGAATACAACTCCTAAAACAGACACAGAAAAAAACAATTACTACTCTTGCTGAAATACACATGGAAGATGAGCAACCATGGGTTCACATTGGTATAAATCACTATTCTAAAATAATAAAAGCCACCTTAGTGCTTGAACAGGAAAGAAGCTTTATTAATGAGAAATTACTGCAAAAAATAATGGAGAGAGAGGAGATCCCAAAATTTAGAATTAAAAACCAATATGTCTCTGGTTTGGACAGTCCAGACTTTGAAAACCGAATTGCGGGCCGATGTATACGGAAGGTTAGTATTGGACAGAAAACAATTAACCATAATGTGTGGATAGTGAGTGGGACACAAAATGACTTTTACATGGGCAATGATATCATGCACAGAATGTGTATGGTGTTAGATTTCCTTAATCAAAAAATATGGTCACGCCTAGGTGGGCCGGCACCTGAATTTGAAGACAAAAGAAGAGCTTATAATTGGGCACAACTGGTCCCATATGCAATTTAATTACAGCTGAAGAAGGATACTATTATGCCTGCATTCACCAAGCAGTTTGCAATAACGCTGAAGTGCAAAAATGGACAGCAGATGAAGGATTCTGATGCATTTGTGTGCTTGAATGAATCCGTAAAACAGCAAGGCCTGGATTATGAATACATTCCATTGATAGATGTTGGTGAAGGGTCTGTAAACATTTTGGTGAATAATAAAGGATGTCAAGATATTCATTTAGAGGAACATTCTTCATTAGGAATGGCCATACAAAAATCACATTATACTGCAGATTTCAATAACATGGTAATTGGAAATATCCCTGAAAGGTATGTAGATGCAGGGGGTGTGTTGCCAGAGTACCTGGATTCTTAGCCCAAAGGAATCTTTCAAATTCAATCTGTGTACCCTTATGGTTCAAATGAGACAGTGTGCTGTCATCAAAAGGATTATATAACATTTGACTTAAATGAAAATGAAACAGAAAATCAGCCCATTGAAGTGGAAGCTGATACACCAACAAATTTAAAAGTGGCAGCTTTACAGAGAGACACAGCCACACAGTTAGAAGAAAGCACAGACATTTCTCCACTAGAAGATTTCCCAGAATTTTCAAAAATGGTAGAGGAGCAGATTTTATCAGTAGATGCATGCGATAGCGATGAAGATAAAAATGAATTGAGAAAAATATTTATGGAGTTTGAAGATGTCTTTGCTAAAGATGCTTATGATTGTGGCCTAACCAATTTTCATGTTGCCACAATACCGGAAGGGTGTAGTAGAAGTGCAGTATTTGTACGCCAGTATAGATTACCACTGGCATGTTAAGAGTCATTAGCAGAAATAATTTAAAATTTGGAGTCTCGGAGAATTATCAGGCCTATTCATAGCACATCCAACACACCTATTTTAGGTGTGTTAAAGCAAAATGGTCAATGGCGTCTATGTGCAGATTTGAGATAATTAAATAAAAGAGTGCCAGTGTCCAGATGGACCTGTGCTGTTATAACTGATTTATCTACATCAGTGAACTATGCTTCCATAGGTCTCATTTCTGATTCATTACTGGTTCATGGATCCCAAGTAATCTATATTTTGTATTAGATTTCACCCAGACACCATAAATGAATTCCATACCTTGCATGCCCCCAGCCATATATTCACCTGTTATATTGGCAACATAAAGATGACTATATGTGTGTGCCACATTATTGCTGGCGACAGAATGCTATCACATTCAGTAAGGTGCTATAAACTTCAAGGCGCATATGCTTCAAAGAAATATAAATTATACTACAAGTCACAATAAGTCGAGATACCTCTTACACAATCATCAAATACAAACCTGTCTTTTAGGGTTAGACAGATACACAATTGGATGCAGTTCAAACACCCATATTCTTAGAATCCCCGTCTCATATCCCTCTTGATGTGTCAGTGCAAGCGAAACACCCTCATAGTCACATGCTAGATCATCACGTCAAACTTTCCTAATCTACACCCTCTCACATAATCATATTCTAATGTTCAAGTAGTGCAGAATTAGGTGTTGTTGGCTTTCGGTGGTCTTTGCTGTCAAACAATTTGTTTTCCAAATTGAACTATATATAGAAAAATAAATGTTCCTTAATTATTTTTATCATGAGGTAAATAATGTAGTGATTTGTGTTCAAAGTGGTTCAAATATTCAACCAAATTGCTTTAGAAGCCATCCCATATGACAATATTGTTGAAAATAAACCTGCACCGAAAAATAATAATGTTGGTGCAGGTGTCTGAGCTCATCACCAAAGTCATGCTCCACCTGAAACCAACCCATAAAGAGGGAGAAAAGAAAGGGTTAAGACAACATGAAAGATGCCTCAGTAAAATCACAGAAATTAAGCTTTTTAAAATAGGATTAAACCTAGGATTGCGAGACAGGGTATGCGAGAATCATGAAAGTTCACGGTACTGCTTATGGCTGCAACAAGGGGGGGCGTGCCTTGAAGGCGCAAAGAGATGCAGGGGCAGGTGTTTAGCCTGAGACACTCCGAATAGAGGAACCATTCATTGGTCACATCCTGAGGAAATCTTGAATCACACAAAAGAGGACAGCGAGGTATTTCAGGTCCCCGGACACAAGCTTTCACATTTATTGCAATTTTGGCCACTTTGCCTCAATAAAGAGATACAGTGGGCCGGATTCACAAAATATTTAGTGCTGCATAAAGTGACTTTATGACAAAGAAGTGGTTTATTCCAGTGTACCACAGACCATTATAGGAGGTATATCTCAGCCCACAGATTCCCACTGCCTGCTTGGGGTTGCAATGCATCATTGCATGGCTGTATAGCCATAGAGACATGCTGCGCCACATTGCACAGGCAAGGCAAAGAGTGGCCCGGACTGTAAAGATAAATAAAAGAGTTTTTTCAGGGCAGTGTAATTGCACTGTCACATTTCACTTTATATCTAGCACGCCTGTGAGAACATTGGGCTTCATTAAGACCCTTGCGCTCCTGGAATTAAGGGTGCCAGTACGGGACCGGCCCCCTTCATTGCGGGAGCGCGTATTACGAGGTTCCCTTTGAGGGACCCGGAAAAGACATCTGGTAAAACCAGACCTCTTTTCTGGGTCCCGCGAGGGGAAGAGGGAGGTAACAACGGGACACTTATAATGAGCTCAATGGGAATGGGGAATGGTTCCTGCAAGGAGGACTTACCGGGTCCTCCTATGTCGGAATGACCCGTTAATTCCCCATTGCAGAAACCCGGTAAAGGAGCCAGGTTTGGAGGCAGCCATGGAGCTAATAGCTCCAAACTCGTAATGAGGCCTATAGTCTCAAATGGGAAGCTTACCCTCTGAAATTGAACGTTCAAAGACTTAGTTGCATTGCGTGCGCAGATGACCTGCTTTTATTAAACTTTACTCCAGCAGGATTGCAACGGTCACTTAATGGAGTCGCCTCCTTTCTGAAAGACAACAAATGAATCATAAACCCAATCAAATCGGTAATCATGACGATTAGTAGTAGGAGGAAAAGAAAGCACCATAGCTGGGTAATAAATGATGTACCCATAAAAGAAGTTGAATCCTTCTGTTATTTAGGCTACCTTTTCTCAACGAAAAACACTTTACATTTGCAGAAAGAAAAGATGCCAGGCAAAATGAGAGCATGTATTTCCTTGATGAAATCTATAACAAATAGATTATGTGCCTAATCACTGAACCCGCTTATTGAATTTTATCTGATGAAAATCACAACTATGGTGCTTTATTGTAGCAAAATTGTGTTTTACAAACAGAAAATATGTTGGCATTTTACAAGGCTGGATTTGGAAAGAGGTCCTTAGGATGCCAAACTAGGTTCCAATTAGTGTCATACGATGCAACACACTAATAAGTGTATAACCTTGTATAAGAAATGTATGAATGCTGAGGATCCCACCCTAGGTTTCATTCTAAGATATACTATGAAGCATAATTGAAATGTGTACTTGCAAACATTTAGAAAAATATGCCTTCGGTATCTGCAAATTAGAAAATCTGAAATTGGGATAAAATTACAGACACCAATGATTTAATACGATTAAAACAGTGTTGTGGCAAATCTATCGGGTATGTAAATAAAGGGGAGAGATCACATTTTACCTAAAGAAGTTTCCCTCACAGTTCTACAGAACCTGGTATATGAGATTCTGCCTTAATTGCCTACCTACCTTGGAGGTTATTGGTCCGAGTCTGAATACAGCCAGAGATTTTACAACTTGTAGACTGTGTAAGAGTATGTCCATGGAGACGCTGTTTCATGTGGTGATAGATTGTCCCTCATTGGCAGTGGATAGGGAAAATGTATTTGCTCCCTTTGTGTCCTCTACTTCTGCTGTTATATCCCAGAGTATGTGGGAAAGACTCATGAATGGAACACAGGTCTCTCTCATATTGGCCCTTGTCAGGTTTTTAATCGCAATTTTTAAGGAAATTAATTTGGTTGTAGCTCAAGGAGATATGATTGTATATAATATTTTCAGTAATTAGTGTGATAGGATCAAATGATGTGTTTTTCTTTACCTTTTGTTGAGGATTCACATTGTTGTGATATTATGATAACAATGAACTGATGTTTTGTATCTTGAAGAATGAATTTGAATATTGATATGTGTGTAAATAATTATCTGTTTTATCGTGAATGCTATGATTTATACCTAAAACACAAATAAAGAAAAAAAAGAATAGCAATTTTCTCAGATGCACTCCTGATAGCTATATCCTACTTCCTTCCTCTGTCCATTATGCTCTGAAATCTGGAACTTTTGGCACCATATGGTGAGTATGACCCATCACACACATCCAACCACACCCACAAACAAGCATATGAAAAACATCCACCTACTATTGGAACCAAGCAAACCAATATTTAGCATTTACCCATGTTCAGTGGACAGTGCAAATCCACTTCTCACCATTCCTCCTGACACCAATCAAGAATCCTGTGAAGCATGGTAGGACATGCTACAATGCAGCACACTTTGCTACTAGACAAATAGGGCCTGATTCATGGAAGTATTTTATAATGGGGCAAACCCATAGGAAAATGTTCCATGAATAAGGCCCTTAGTTGAGAGCACCTTTGGAGTGCTCAAGCAGCAGTTCCACTTCCTTGACCACTTGGGTGGTGTATTTCTATATACCCGATCAGTGGCATGTAAAATAATACTGGCATGTGGTGTCCTGAACAACATTGCAACATGCTGTGGCATACCTGTGGCGTTGCAGTAAGATGTGTAGGCAAATCCACAGGCCCCACCCATACCCCTAGTGGGGCAAAGGGTGCAGGGACAGGCCACCCGCAACAATGTAGTGCACCTTTTTTTTGCATAAATCACACCCTGTGTGGTGGACGCACTACAAATCCTCATCCCTGACTGGTTTCAGTAATGAAAAGTTGGCACGTTCTATCTACCCAACATGAGAATGCATGTTTAGGAGTGGTAATGAGTTTGTTCGCAATTATGGAAACAACACATTGTAAGCTTATCTTCCTCTATATGCCACACACATATAAACACACACACGCAGGATACCCATAACACATGCTTCACAACATCACTACCCTTAAACAACATATAGCCTTCATGCAGTGCCATCATCACATAATTAAAATCCCCAACAATAACAACAACCAAGCAGAAATCTCAGAAACCCACATACATCAGGAGATGCCACAATCCAACCAACACATGAAGTACTCACCCACCAAAACACCAGGGAAGACAGCCTGTGAACATAGGAAAGAAGTCAATCAAACATCACACTGGCAGAAGATCATAACCCACATAGACATAGCAAAAGGATAACATCTAGATATCCTTGAGTGGCATCACCGTCAGACCGATCACAGTCAAGGCTTCCATGGGACATTTGTTTTTCTTGGAGCAACATACCTGCATAACCAAAAGCTGTGGACACAACAAAAGCAGATCACATCACACATACACCTCCTAAAGGACTCTACTATGAACAAAACAAATCACACCAGCATACATCCCAAACACCTCCTTCAATATAAAAACAACAGGGCAGACCCAAACTAATAGCATGCATACCACATGTAAGCCAATCCAGGAGAGGCAACATATCCACATTCACTGGGACCCACCCACCTGTGGTGCATGAGGGACTGGGAGACTACACAAACCATGCAGTGCCAAAGTTTAATCCTACATTAATACAGCAATACATGACAGAAAGGCATGCAACAATCGACCATTATCAGCCATATCGTGGCAAATCTTTTCCCTCAATGCCTCCATGTCCTGATGAATGTCCACCTTCAATGGAGTCATCTCCTGTTGAAGATCCATAATGTCTGCTAACACTACATGGCCCATCTGGAGAATGTTATCAGACAACGCCCGGAGGACCTGTGCTTGTAATCTGCTTGCAACTAGCAACTACTCCTCCCTTTCAGATTGGCTGCCAGCTAAGCAGTCCCCCATGAGAGTGGCACAGGCAGGCATGATGAAAATGGTCTGCTGCGTTGGGATGACTAAGTATGTGGATATCGACCTGTACCTGATCCACCAGGCCTGCCAAGCACTGGGGAATGTACAGATGTTGGCAATGGTGCTGACCCAGATGCAACCCTTTCAGCTGTGGAAATACCAGAGCATGCCACATTTGAATTTTGACCCACATGTGCCCCAGTGCCCCTGGCACCACTAGCAGATGTGAGCTGTTGTGCCATGGTCACACTAGACAAGGGCAAGGTGCCCTGGGTCTGTCCTTTGACCAAGCCTCTAACATTAACAGGATGAACTAACCTTCATCTTGGCTAGTGAGCTCCAACCCATGCCTGAGTTTAACAGGTATGTAATCCATATCAGTAGCCACATTCTCTGAAGAGGAATAGTTGTTAGGCCTGCTCGCTATCACCTGTAAGCATTGGGGATGCTCTCCAGACTCCGATGGATGGCTTGTGCTGGTAGATTGTGTAGCCTGATCTTCTTCTGGGGAATCCTCGACTGCAAAATAACACACACTATCCTACACCTCACCATTTAAGCACCTAGGTTACAATGTTCATACAATGTCGCACAATAACTCATCACATGCATCCTAACAGGTAACCTGCCCCTTACACGAGTCCCATATGACTGACACAGAAAGCATCACATATTGGAGAAGCAACTAAACATTCTACATTCACAGCAGTGGGTACCGTTCCTCGTGATGGAAAGGAGTGCTGCAAGTGTTCTAACAATCGGAAGGGGAGGGTCTGCAGCCTGATTGCACAACACAATAGGGAGAGTGCTGCTATGGGAGGTGACATAGTTGAAGCCCTCAACGTAATGACTTTGGAGGAGAATGCCAGCTCCATTCTCCACATGGAGGGCATAGGGGGGATCGGGAGTGTGGGGGCAAAAGCAGGGACCCACAGTGATGGCGTTAAGTCTATCTGACCCCACATACATGTGAATGCAGTGGCCAAAAGCATGCATACCCAGGCAGAGATGTGCACAATGGGAAAGGGAATGGGCTAACACATGACAGTCACAGTAAGGGAGAACACACATTTGCAAGGGGAGGAAGGGACATTTAGTAATGCACTGTAGGTGAAACGAGCATGCCAACACATGGACACATGAAACACACTCTTCTGTGCCATAATAGTCAATGTTGACAAGTGAAGCCACACTGCACCCACAACAACAAGCCACCTTGGAAGGACAACAGGCAATGTGCAAATGCAAGCACCATGTACACCATCAGCAGGCATAACCATCAAATGATAGTAGAAACACTCATTGGACCAATACCACCCATGCCAAGCATATGATATGTGCGTCAATGGAACACACGTAATGTTATATCAGTGTTTTGCAAGCCCACAGGCATGTCTGCAAGATGACAGGCACCTTGCCATACTATTCCCAATAGTCACACAGTCCACGGACAGTGGACAGTGCTGAGGCTGGACCCTCCACTGCTGGCACATCATCCACCTCCATCCCTGTACAGGCCACACCCCTTGCCAGTGGGAGCAAGCAGCAGGGTAGTGCAGTAGTGCAGCAAGTCTGAATCTGGGCATCCATCGAGGCACTGGCAGGCAAGTAGCTCGGACACATGCAGGCCATGTAAGACTGCCTGCAGGGGTCTAGCTGCAGGATGTCCTGTTCACTCGGTCATGCCACTGTTGCCTGACCTCAGTGGGCCAGTGAGTGAAGGAGCACACAGGGGCATCCTGAGCCTCTGCTGAGACACTAAATCAGTGCATGCAGCTCAGCCTGCAGTTTATCCAGGCCAGGGGTTAGAGCCCTCCACCATTCTAACGCCCCCAGAGGGCTCCCAACTCAGCACCCCAAGGGGCAACTGCTGGACACTGTGTGACTATGTACATAGGTGTATGGCAAGTGCATAACAATGGTGATCAAAATAAATTGTCAATCAGTTCTTGTTGAACCAGGCATCAATCCTTACCCTCTTCATGCTCACTGCGTGACAGCACAACACCCGCAGGTACTTAGTCCTCCTCATCTAGGGGTGGCATACCCTCATCAGGGGGAAGGGGAATATTCCGCCTGATGCAAATGTTGTGCAGCATTGCACAGGCAAGAACAATTTGCTTGACCTTATCTGGCCTGTACATCAGGGCCCCTCCAGAGCAGTGTAGGCACCAGAAACAAGTCTTCAACAGGCCAAGATCCGCTCAATACAGAGCCTAGTCTGGACGTGTGCCACATTGTAGCAGTTGGGGGTATTCAGAGTCACCTACAAGGGCAAAGGTCATAGGGGTCAGTCACAGTGCATTGTGAAGGTGTTGCCTGTTAAAATGGCATTTTGATAGACAGTCTGTGCATGCATTTCACAAGTATTGCCACACAACATGATTCACCACTCCAGTGCTTGCACATGGAATAATTCATTCTGGAGGTGCATTTGCTCACTCATGGTCCATAATGTACACAGCTCACAGCCAGCACTTGTCACTTTCAGGATCTGTGATTGACAGGGCAGCATGCCATGGTGCCTGTGTTGGGCCTGCGCATTGCTCCCATGCGTGTGACCTGGTGTGTGTTTGGTTTTACTTGTGCAGGTTGTTTGTATCTATTTCATGAAGGAAAAAAATCTATGGTCATGGCATGACTTCTGCCAGTGTCAAATGTCTTAGTTACACGTTGGAAGCGTGTCATTCGATGCATAGCAGTGGTCTTTAAACATTTTCAAACCAAGCCCCCCTGGAGTTCAAATAGTGTTTGTGGTCCCCCACCTAGGGCAAATCCCCCACCTACCTTAGGAGGCCCAAAGAATGTCCTGGGGTCGCAGGCTCTTGAAAACACTGCTAAGATTGCGATTAAAATCAGTCCCCTTTATCCTAGAACAGTCGCTATGATCCTATTTTGCAGACTGTGGGGCCCCCCAGGGACATCATTTGGACAACTTTAGAGGGTCCAGCCCCCAAGTTTGATGACCATAGATGCAGAGGGATGTGTAATGTTGCATTTCGATTCCTGTAGTCCAACGTGTGTGTAGCTAGCCTTTTGGGCAAATATGCATTGCCCATTGTGTGCCCACGGTATGTTGGAATGTGCCAGTTGCCAGGAAGTGCAGAACCGACGCAAGCTGCACCAGCGGTGGTATGGCTGTCCTTATGTTGTTCTTGGTTCCAATGTTATCCTGGATCAGGGTCAGCAGCTCAGCAATAGTTTCCCTGTTCTACTGTTACAGGGTGAGTAGCTGTCAGTCTGTCAGAGTCTAGGATGAGGGCCTGACCCTGGATATGGGCGCTCGCCTTTTATAGTGTTTCCTCCTCCTCCTCCTACTCCTCCTTCTTCTCCTCTTCCTCCTCCTCCTTCTCCTCATCCTCCTCCTCACTTCTGCTTCCTGTACCCTATGCTGCTCTTACAGCCCCTGCAGCTCAATGCAGGGCTGGGGCAGCTGCATGTCCATGTGCACAGAAACCACAGGCAGCATGAAGGTGTTGGAAAGTGTGGTTGAGTAAGGTGTAACCCTTATGTAGCCTTCCTGGGTGCATTGGGTGCACCTGTGAGCTCATTTCTATCACCTGTATTACCGTCCAATTTTCAGTGGTATTACTGCCACATCTCAACTTGTAATATGATGGTAATACAGTTTTGATATCTGAACAGTATTACCGTTGATGGTAATACCTCCAGCGGTAATACCATTGACTGTATTGCCACCAACAGTATTACCGCTGATGGTATTACTGCCAGCTCATGATTCAGTGGTACAGTAAAAGTGTCATTAATTCTGTTACTGCCACTTTTACTGTATATTACCAAACTCGTAATGACCCCCAATGTTCCCTCATGCCAAACACATGCAATGACTTGAAACCTTCAAAACGTCCTCTCATTGCGTACACCATGCAAAGTCCATGTCATGGAACCAGACCTGCAACATTCAGTGGACATGTGGCATATGGTACAAGTTCATACCATGACACACCTATTGCACACCTTCAAAGGATACTGCCAATAATACCACTAACCCACCATGCATGATTCCTCATTTCAACGTTCTGATTCCTCACTCTCTGAGTCAGAATCTCATTACCTGGCCACTCAGTAGAGGCAAAGCTCTCCATTCCACAGCCTAATAAGATGCCCCCTTACAAATATCACAATGAGACAATCACCCACAAGCAGAGGTTAGAAGAGTCACTGACCACAATCTGCAGCCTTTAATGGAAAAACCTTTATTCACCCTTCAGAAGACAATACCATGAGAAGCAGTGTATGCTGATTGTCCTATAAGGCCATGTCCCTCTAAATCATTAAGGCTTTCTCATGTGACATGACACATATGCTCCGTACATCCATGTCGGACGCACAGCTACTCAGTAGCCATTCTGGATTGTGGCTACCCTGGCTTATGTCTAATGTGTGTCCAAACAGCAGCAAGAACAAGTGCCAGGCTGGGGATGGGTGAACAGCAATCACGTGTGAACCTGTATGGAATGTAATTGGGTGGACATCTTCAATGACAGGAAAGTCATTGGGGTTGTCAGTACATCTACTGTCCATCATGTAATACACTCCTAAATGAATGAAGGAACTGTGCTACACATCCACACATTGAACGGTGTACAGGACATCCTCATGTATGCACTTTAGGGGGTCTGAATCAAGGCACTTAGAGGATGTGGCTATCACCATACCTACATACATGTGTATGTCAGTGGTACCAATGGCCTCTGGCAATATCACATTTGAATTTGGTGCCAGATGTGCATATGAGGCCTACCAATGTACTACTCCTGAGGGTCAGCCATAATGCTTTACAACCAAAATAATGCATGCTAGTACATGTGGAATTATATCCCCATTGCCTTGTTCTCCTTCATACAGAATATATGTTCACTGGTGCCCTTGGCTATGAGATATGACTACAATGCTGCTAGGCAGTCTCTGTTTGCCACTCACAGTCGGCTCAAGGCATGATGACTGACATTCCATGCCTGCCACCTCAGGCTTGTCAATTACCACAAGGCTCCCGATGGCATGTGAAACATCTATTGTGCCACTTACTCACCCAGTGGCTGCTATGGCCCCTCAAAACATGACTCCTACATGGACAGCAGTAAAGTGTAAGCCAGAAAAAGTCACCTGTAGCGGGACAACATGTCCATCCTCTGACCTGACACTTGGATTGGCCACTGTAAAATGTACATTGCAGGCACAGGTCACTTAACCAGATAGTCTTATCTCTTGTTTGAAAAGTCTGAGTCATGAGTGAAAGGAAAACTATATTACACTGTTCCTGGAATGAAGCAACACACCATAACATGGGAGAGGGCATGTTCACATGACATGAGAAATGGGGATGAGAAGGACCCTGGATAATGTCCCTGTACATATGCTCACCAAAGCCTGTCACATCCTGCTGGAGCACTTGCACATTCACCATCTATTCCCCTTGCTCACCTCATCTGCCCCATCTGGACACCAACACATCCATTGTAACATTTCAACTCCACAATTCAGATACTCTCAGGATCCACACTCATTCCTACCAGCCTCACCTCTGCAATGGCTGCTCCGTCATCTGACACAACCAAGGTGGTGAGGCTCAGGGCTGTCAACCTCTTGGTCAATGAAGTTGGATCATGGGAGATGTGATCATGAACCATTACACACCTCTCTTCAGTGCTGACGAGCAGCTTGGGGCAGCTTCCCCAACATCATGTCTGCAATCAATGCAGAAGGTGTGGCGGCTTGTACTGTGTAGAATGTGAAGAAACACTGAGATGATTTGAGATTCCGGAGCCAGAAAAATTTGAGGGCAGCCTCTGAGGCAGGACACAGTGTTGAGGTCAATTCTTGCAGCTGCCATAGTGTGACACCACTTCATGCCCTGATCCTGGAGAAGTTGAACCCAGCACTTCTTGCCTAGGTTTTTGTACTGCAGGTGCAGCTTCAAGCTGCTGGAATGTGCTCCTGCCTTATCATGATGGCATAGATGAGATGGCATGAAGGGAGGGAGAGAGTACCTGTACCACTAACTGGCTCTTATGAGTCACACATATGGCTGGAACTGATGTGATTCTTCAATTGACTCCTGAAAACGGCCATTTATAAGAAAATGAACGTTGCTGTCCTCAGGAGTCCCGTAAGACCCACAAGTAGTACCTCAGGAGCTTTAGGGAGCTCACAAAAAAGTAGTCAAACATTTGAGGCATTTGTGCATCAATCTGTGAAATATCTGAACGGATGGGCTGCAGGTAACAAAGTTGGCACATTTGACTGAATGCTTAATTTAGTTGTATGTGAGAATATCCTTAAGAATTCTGAGATGGAGTTACAGCAGCATTTAGTGGACAAAAGTGGACAAGAGTGTCACTGACCTAGAGAAGCCTGCCAAAGCTGCTGAGAGGTATGTGAGCACTGTCCAGAAAAAGGCTCAGACAACCACATCTAATCCAGATAAGAAAGCAATTGATATTAGTTAACAAAGGAGCACAGACTCACACTCCCTGTCACAAAAGGGACGAAAGCACAAATGGAAATCCCTGATACCTTGTTTGTCAGTACTCACAGAATGGAGTGAGGGCCTCCCTAACAATGGGGAACCCACCACCATAGACCAAGGAGGCTTCTTTCTATGTGGTGGTATGACACATAGGACAGGAGATCCAGCATCCAAAGGTAGACCCAAACATGCCTTAATTAGTGCTATGGAAGAGGAAGCAATAGTCAGTGGGGGTATCATAAATTGTCAATTTCCACTAGGCCAGGGGTGGCCGATGTACCCTCGTACCTGCAAGTGGGAAAGGCACAGGGTCTCTGACCAAGACCCCATTTTCCACCAACACAGCAATATTTTTTGACCATGTGTTCATAAATGGGGACAGAGCCCCAGCACTTCATTGTACTGCTGTGAGTATCACCTCTGTCTGATGACAATGGTGCATGAGGATCAGATCCTTGCTGGTACTCCCAAGCTCGTTCATGGGTTAGATGGCTTCACCCTTTGACAGTGGGCTATTGTGGAGTTAAGATGGAGGAGTGAAATCTCACAGCTCAGGGACTGTTTGTTGGGAATGACAAGCCTGATGCCAAAACCATTGCTGCACTGTCAATATCCAGTGCCAGTGAAGTAGAATGGGTAGTAAACCTTGCGGTCTTGACCTCAGGGCTGCTCCCAGCTGAATATGGTGAAAGTCAGGTCCTGTAGGTATGGCCTACTCCAGATCCTAAGTCCACAGAGAGCCTAGTGGACACTGAGTTGCCTACTGCCTTGTCAGCAGACCCAGTGATCTAAGGGTTGCTTTCAGGTATATAATCACAATGTGGGGTGGAGGACACAGTAGTTGTAGACCTCAAAGGCCTGCTTGAGCGAAGTGACTTGACCTTAGCTGAAGGCCCCAGTTAGGCTGACCTTTGCTAAATACCCAACTCTGACAGACCTGCGTGAGCAGGCAGCGAAACACAGAGAAGCCCTTGGGATGATCAAGGTGTAAAGGGAGAAAAGTTTCCGGTACAGGGTGCTCAATAATTCTGTGGCACAGGCCAACCGAAGGTTGGTGGTGCTCACATTCCACAGGAGGTTCCTACTGGACTTGGCTCACAACACTCAGGAGTGGCCAAGACAGCTGACAGGTTGTCTGCCCATTTTCAATGGCCCCAGAGGAGTGTAAAAATCAAGGAGCTTGTCAGGTCCTGTCATACTTGCCAAACATCCAGTTAGTCTGACGAGGCCACATGCCAGAAATCAATTTGTTGCATCTTCCCATTAGCCTGTTGTAGACAAGTGTTTGAGACATGCATCTGGGTACCTAAGTGGCGGCAGGAAGTGGAGGCAGTCTTCGGCTGGTTTTTTCACTCAGATTTACTCCAAAAGTGGGGTACCAACAATTAAAAGCTTTAAACTCTTTACAAGAAAAAATAATAACTAATAACACGGTGAGAAAATAGTACACCAGGAAACTAAAAATGTAAGAATGTGTGGAAGGAAATCCAAATGTCTATGTTAATTATTATGATTTTTTTTGTTTATTACTTTTATAGATTCTCTCCTGATGATCCACTGTAGACTAGTGGGGAAACACGTGCAGACAAAGAGAAGTGAACACTTGAGAAAAAGAAATGAACACTTGATCACACTAAACCAATAATATACGTTGCACAAAAAGAAACATTTGCGAAAGTGTGTATTTGCATAATTATAAAAGGACACAACCAAAATTGTGCAATTGAAGAATTGGAATGAAAGTGGTTCACCCTGTGACATAAATAATTGTGACAAAAGTTAGCGTCTGAGAAAGCTACCGTAAACATTTTTGGGATCATTGAGAATATTGGACAGTCACAATATTGGTAAAATCCGTGCCAACAATTATAATAAACAAATGCATACAGACTCGCCGAGCTGGTAGCCTACTATTGACTGACTTTCTTCATAAATAAACAATTGTTCAACTAGCTACCTTGGCTGAATCTGAGGATATAATTATAAAAAAAAGACAAAAAGCTAAACAATATTACAGAAAAAGCTACAATAAAAATATAGGTCTAAAGAAAATATAAGAACAACCATTGACCAAGCAAACAGAAGCCAATTAACTAACAATATGGTAGATGAATATCTGACAAGGGATGCTGAGACAGAAGAACTGTTTCTAAGTCACAGAGGTTGGACGAATACTGAGAGGGTTAAGGATATGTATATTTCCATCCTTTGAAGAAGAAGACAAAGCGGCATTGAATGAATGGGAAGCACTATCAGAAAGAACCTCTAAAGGAATGATAGTTAGAATGATTAACCAAGCATTGTTGGTATATGAAAGCACTATTAAGGAATGTTTTTTAAAGAAAGGATTGAGAAATTGAAGCACCCAGGAACACAAATTAAAACATGACTACATTTTGAATGAATACCTAGGTAACTTCCCAAAAGAATTTTTAAAAAAAACTTTATTCGTGATGAAAATGATTACAAAGACAAAATGGTCTATACATTCCAAAGAAAATATGACCTGAAAAGTGGATAAAATGTTAAACAAAAACTTAGAACAACAACAGAAGGCTCAAATACATCACCACAATCATCAGATATTGAATCCATAAGTGACAGTGATAAGAGTCCATTGGAAACCTTAAGTTTATCAGCAGATAACCTAGATTATCCTTTTTTAGACGAACTAAGACTATACAAGAGCTCACATCTAAACTTACAAAATCCAGAGAATACAGGTTCGGGAAAAACAAGGACCCCAAAATAAAGTACTTCAACAATAAATATCCACATAGGAGAGGCAAGAGGGGAGGTACAAATAAATCAAGGAGGAAACATGTCAGGAATGCAAAGAAGATCTCAACGAAGAGGAAACAACAGATAGATCTAGTATTGAACCTATCAAACTATCATATAAATGATGCTCTTAGATCAGCATTAAACAAAGGCCTATCATTTAGCCCTACCTGTAAAGCAGACTATTTCCAAACTCGATGTCTTCATATTTTACAGACAGTTAAATTTTAAAAAGTTCTTTGAGAAAACTGTATAAAATCAAAGAGAGACATGCTATGACAAGTGCATCAGAACTAACGGTGAAACATGTAGAGAATACGGTCAATCTTTTAAACCTGGGAGTTGAAGAAGATTACAGTATCAGAAGGTATACTGAGGAACAAGAGATTGCTATAAAACAGAAGAAATTACATTAAAGTCTGAATCAAAGTTTATACTACAATTACCAGAAAACAATGTAATTGACCTATTTCAGAAAACAATCTGCAAGGATTTGAGATCAAATTATATAGCTAACAAACACTCAAGGATACGGTACAACTTGTCTCTGAAAGAAAATCAAGCAATCCATGAGCTGGGAAAAAAACAAATAATAGCAAAGATGGGAGATAAGTGGGGCAAAATAGTCCTAATGAATAGAAAATACTATACCAGGGAAGGAAACATACATTTAAGCAACCAAAAAAGGTTATCAGAAACTAAATCAAAATCCACTACTAGATTTACAAAAAGATCAGCAAGAAAAATGTAAAGCCTGGACCAGTGAAGGTCTATTTTTGGAAGATGCATTTCACGATATGAACATCTCATGTCCAGTTATTGTGACCATTTATTTCTTACCTAAGATCCTCAAAATATTCACAGTATTTTCTTCATGTCACCCAATTATAAATGGCATTGTGTCGCTGACTGAAAGAAACTCACAATATATCGATACCCATTTATAACCACTGGCTTCAGGTTTGGCCTCATTTATTTGAGATACTAAACATTTCATACAACAATTGGACTCCATTCAGTGGGAACAATGTTACAGATTCATAAACTTAGACGCAATATTCCTTTATATGAGCATACAACATAATATTGGGTGTAAGAAGAACAGAAAACTTCTTAAAACACAATCAATATCTTACAAAGATCAAAATTAGATGATTGTGTCAATGCTAAAAGTTGCCCATTGCAACAATATTTTTTGCTTTGATAACCAATTATACCACCAGCTAAAAGGCAAGGTCATGGGCTCGAAGTTTGCACCCCTATGCTAATCTATTTATGGGTCACTTTGAAATAAACCATACGTGTAAACATGAGGCATTTAACAACAACAAAAAATGTAATATTCTGGGGGCGATTCATAGATGATGTCTTGATGACCTGGAAGGAGAAAGATCTACACTTTTGAATTATGTGAACTACTTGAACAATAATGAATACAACATAAAGTTCACCATGAATGAAAGCCCTGAAAAAATAAAGATTTTGGACCTAGAACTATACATCAAAGAGGAGAAAATACAAACAAGTCTCTACACAAAACCATCAGCAGAAAACATCATCTTACATGCACAAAGCAATCATCTGCATCACATCATTAATAATATACCATATGGGAACATTTTGAGAATAAAAAGGAACTGTAGCACAAAAGAAGCTTACCAGAAACATGTAGACAAAATGAGAAATACATTTTGCCAATGGGGCTACAAACCCAAAAACATACTAAAAGCAGATGGAATCTCAAGGAACTTTTTTACTAACAGACAAACCAAAAGTGACGAACATAATGACAAAGCTGAACTTTAAAACAAAATACAGTACTGATGCACAGATTATTAGAGGGATCCTCAAAAAACATTGGAGCATCCTTAAAATTGATGAAAATGTAAGAAAACACTTGGAGGAAACACCATCAATAATATTCCAGAAAGCACCGACAATTAAAAATGTGATCACTCCAAGTTTCCTCAAACCAGAGGAGTCAAAAGACTGATGCAGACTGCTAAAGATGAAACCCTTAACACAGAACCACTAATGTGGTAATTGCAAGATATGCCCCCAAATGATGAATGGCGCAAGTTTGAAATTAGCAAATGGGAAAACCAAATACATAACACAATTCATTAACTTTAACACCTCATTTGTTATCTATGGCATCAATTGCATTTGTGAAAAGTGTTACATTGGAAGCAACATTCGTGCACTCAAAATATGGATATTGGAACACATGAGAGCTATAAAAAACAAAGACTTAAGATACCCAGTGGTGATACACTTCTGTACAGATCATTTAGAAACAGAAGTGGGCAAAATTACAATTTTGGGAGCTGAAAAGGTGAAGATGCCATCAAGAGGTGGTAACAGACAGCTACTTCTCAGAAGAAAAGAGGCAAAATGGAACTGTCTGATGGACACATGTCTAGCAGGTCGTAACTGTAATAATGAGATGTCAAATTGATTGTAATTTGGTTGTCATTTTGAAATAGGAACAACACAATCTGTTCAGTTTATGAAAATTTGGGAAGTAAAACATGCTGACCCTATTATCAATGAGAGGAAAATGTGTTCAAATACAGTATGAACAACATGATTACCTGCTTAATAAGGTCGAAGTTAACTTATTGCAGTCTTTATATAATTAAAAAGGTAGAAGTTAACGTGCTGCATCTCTTATACAATTATCTAGAGTAAAATCAAAGTTCTTTATTTTGAGGCTAATTATCAAATTTATTTCAATTACTTTTCATATGATTGTGCATATATGCACGTTACTATTTACAAATTATAAATGTGTATAAATGCACATAAGAATCATTATCAGAAGACATAATTAAACAAACATTCTTGCCTGGCTTGCCTGGAGTCCATATGGACACACTAGGGCAGTATGCGAGAGAAAAACTGAGATCTCAAAAAGACGGCCATTCAAGATGGCCGCCACACGTTGTATGCAATGACATCTGTTATATAGTCACGTGATGATGTCAGAGCATCAGTTAATAAAAGGCCCTCATTTTGTTCTCCAATTTGTATTGCAGATAGGCAGATTGCATTGGGCACAAGCTGATCACCTCAGACTGGATAAAACAGATAAGAGCTGATGGTCTGCACTATTCTACAGGATAACACAGACTTCCTTGCTTATCATGGTGTTAGTGCACCATCTTTTCTTTAAGCTTACTTTAAA
The DNA here is from genome assembly GCF_040938575.1 of Ambystoma mexicanum. Classification (NCBI taxonomy): domain Eukaryota; kingdom Metazoa; phylum Chordata; class Amphibia; order Caudata; family Ambystomatidae; genus Ambystoma; species Ambystoma mexicanum. The sequence continues at coordinate 652,720,771 of NC_090934.1, forward strand.
GAAACCAACAATTGAAAGAAAAATATAAGAAACCACATCTGCTCTCCAAAAGATATTTCCTAATTAGGATTTCTTAAATTCATAAGTTGAAAAACAAGACAAACAAATGGAATCTGGACTATTATTTTCTCCTGGTGAACCATTGATACCAAAAATGGGGAAACACGTGTTGAGAGATTAGGAAACAGAGACATACAGAAAACTAGGAGTATTATTATGTTTGAATTTCAATGGAAATTGAGAGAATTGGACATTGAGACAGTCAGAAAGATAGGAGTACCACTGTGGAAACCAATTTAGTTCATTTCTGAATTAGATTTACTTTGGAAATATATTGATTTTGCTGAATCAACTAATAGAATATTAAGGAATTGTGAATGTGTGAATAATAACCAGCACAGATACTATTTGAATGTGTGAAGCAACACAATCTTATTAATATCCAGCACAGATACTATTAATAAACTTTAGTTTGAAACATGAGCTTGTGTCAGAGAGCTATGTGACCTATTCACTCACCCCAGAATTAACTAACAAAATTGAATATATTGGTTGGCACACTGAAGATTTCTTCCCATCCACACACACAGCAAGAGCTGATGGTCTGCACTATTGTAGCTTATCTAATGGTTCAGCATCCCACCTAAGCTTAGTAAAAGCAAACTTTGATGTAGACCTTTTACATAGCACGTGAGGAGTGCCATGCCATAATGGAAAAACATATTGTGTCCTTTTCCCTTAGGGTTTTTAGCTCAGATTTACTCCAAAGTGGGGTACCAGCATTTAAAAGCTTTAAATTCTTTACAAGAAAAAAAATTGGAATGAAACTGGTTCACCCTGTGACATAAATAATTGTGTAAGAAGTTGGTGCACTGAGAAAGTTACCATAAAAAATGTTTGAGTCTTCGGCAGGAGCCCTAACCTGTTGGTCTATAATTTCCTTTGCTCCTGTTGGGGACACTACATCTTTAATTCTACTGCGGGAGGAACGTACAAAACATACTGCACGGTGCAAAGTGCTGGTGAGTATGTGGCGGCAGAAAGTGGAGGCAGTCTGCGGCAGGACCCCTAACCTTTTGGTCTACAATTTTCGTTGCTCCTGCTGCTGGTGACACTACATCTTTAATTCTATTACAGGACGACCCTACCAAACATCCTGAGCAAAGTGCCGGCGCGTAAGTGGCAGCAGCAAGTGGAGGCAGTCTGCGGCAGTCGTTTGGCAGGAGAAGCCAAAGTGTCAAAGTACCAAAGTACTCAATGACTTAAGTGGTGCAGTGAGCCTATTCTTGTTTTTTTTGGTTTTATAATAGAGTGTGGCCTTGTCATATGCATATGCCCTAAGAAGTAAGGCTCCAACTGCTCATCAAACTGCCTTACAGAATCAGCCCACTGCAGAAGCGCCCTCCATATTACCCAGGGAGGAGGCTGGTGTGCCTAGCTCTGGATTACAAACTGAGGGTAACGTTTGCTTAAATTCCGAGGCAGTTTGGCTCTTTGTTTCTGACCTGCAATTGAAACTTTCCTCTCCCTCATGCTCCACGACATGTGTGTCAAAACCTGAGGCTACTAAAATTACGCCTTATTTCCAGAAATCCTTTCCCCCGCCTCTGCCTTTACTGTATGAAGACATTGCAGAGCCTTCGAAGGTTCCTGAATTACTAGACACAGCATTGTTAGCTGGTTTCCAAGACTTGCAACTGCATTGCAAAGGGCAATTGAAATTGAAAATTCCATTCTGCACCCCTGATGTTGTATTAAATGAGACATTTTTGAACTTGTTGCACACTGCTACTAATGAAATATCTGCCTCACCATCCAGGGATAAGCCCCCCAAGGTCAATTAGTGAGGACAATGGAAGATCTGCTGCAGTCAGAAAGAGCCATGGATGAGCGGGAACAAAAAGGGCCTGTAATTAAGGAGGCTCATTTTAATGTTGGTCCAATGAAGGTGAGAAAGATAACTCTCTCATTGCTTTGCCGGTCTGTTATCACAACTCTTCATCTAGCTCCTCTGACACCCGATTGTCATTTCATGATGTAAGACCATCCCGGTTGCGCAGGTATTTTGCTTAAGCTCCAAGTGAGTGTCCACCGATGATGTCCATTCCAACACTGAACTTTGCCTGCATCAACCTGGTGAACCTATATGAGTCATTGAACACAGAAATCCAAGACCATGTAACATTATTGTCCACGCTGAATTTCAAAGTTTCATGGATTGAAGATTCTTAATAACAGCTAAAGTATCCCCCTCACAAGCACAAACAATATCAAAGAGAAGGCGCAGCACAGACTGAAAACGTGGCACTCCTCAGGGCCATTGCCTCAATATCGGGCAGATCACCCAATATTATGTCCAACATTTCCCTGTGCAGCTAGGAGCAATGTGCGTTTATAATTGAGATTCAGGACAATTTAGGCTCAAAACAGGAGGCAAACATTATAATTGCACCTGTCTTCAAAGAGGCAACACCACAAGTTGACAGAAATAATTATTCCATCTGTTAATCAACATAAGAGGTTGAGGACTACAAGAAGGATACCCAATTAATTAAAGAAGTCAAAGAACCAACAAGCTAGAAATCGTGACCTGAGGTCCTCAGAGGAGACTGGTAGGGAAGCCGGAGAAGGACCCACCAAAGAAGATTCCTCTGCTGGCTACATGAACCTCACGGTATATTCTACTGAGGATTTAACACACCAAGATATGAATGTGAAAGAGCCAAACTCAGAGAAAGTGAGGCCAACTCTGTATACTCGAATAATGGGATATTGATTTAACTTTGCTCCTAGCCCCTTGACTCTAGCCCCCTGATTAAAACTGGATCAACTAACTCAAGGTTTCTGTACACTAGAGTAACGATGAACTCATATTATAGAACTACAGGGGAATCAACACAACAAAGCAGCCTCAACGTGCTGGTCTCATTCTGATATCTAACAATGAAACCAATACAGACGTTTGTTGCTGGAACAGCTCCCAATACAAAATGAGACTGTTGTTTTGAACAGAGGGAATATTTTAAGGCTCTTTGATGCTGTTCCAAGTGTAAAGTCCATACAATCAAGTGATCTAGAACAGGTTGAATTCTGTGGTGACTCAACTAAACAAAGGGCAATTATCCAGGAAAGTCAGAGCTGTTCCTATGAGCTTGTGCCCACATGGTGAAAGGAACAAGAGTTGGTATTGGCTGCCAAATGGATTAGCTACAAACTATCCAAGTCAATAAGTAGGTCCGCTATGGTCAATGATGGAGATTGTAGTGGAGTCATGGAACACCAGAGGATTAGTTCATTTATGTCAACCTGATAACACTATTTTTGCACAAGCATAGATACTATTCCTACAGGAAACCTGGCTTTCTGAGCTTCCTGTGATAGATGGCTTTACTAACATTGTATCACTGTTAGGTTGCCCTATGCTGTCCAAACGGCAAAGTGCATCCACTTTAACAACAGCTACCATTTCAACAAACCGAATGAGCACCGTTCTACACGGTCACCTTCCACTACTACAAACATTCAGAAGTTACTTCTTTCCACCCCCACTTCTCTTCACACAGGGCACAGTGGTTCCAGTATCAATGAACAGTAAATTACCAGCTTAACATTGCAGTCTCTAAAGAGTGAAATGCTGTATGATGAATCCCTCCTCATGATCTAAAAGTGAAGGTAGGTGCTGTAGAAGGACAGAAGTGACCTTATGAATTACTGACCGATATTGGCCTTTAAGATATGCTAGAATGGCGTATGTTACACCGGGAACAGCTAGTGTTCATATTTTTCATGTCTTGTGTGATTTACCATTACATTTCTTACTTTTCCGTGACAATCCCTGGTGTTGAAATGTTATTGGAGCATGTGGTGAATGTGTCTGCTTGATGTTGAATGTATGCCTGAGTGGGTTATTCGCCATGTCCTACGTGTTTGGCACATCACCTCTATGCCCCAAGGTCTCTGGTAGGTGTGTAGCAAGCTTAGATGCAATGCTCTGTGGGCAATTCAGGTATATGACATGTTCCTGAGGACCATCGGCCCATGGTTTATGGCACAGTGTAGGTATGCATCAGGGCATCATGACCACTGTGTGAGGATGGTCACTCAGTAGGTGCAGTTGACAGGCTCATGGTTTTCAGGTTGGTAGACAGGAAGGTAGTTTATTCCTGTAAGTGGTTACTGAGTGGATGGGGTGGCGATGTGGACAGTGAGATGTTTTGATCATTTATTCCTCTTGATATAATGTGTTTAATGATAGTAGACCATCCTTCAGGAAACCGTGATGCACTTACTTGTTCACACAGGGATGTGCACATGGATAGGAACAGTTGTCAAGAGATTATTGGAAGGCTGCACAGAAGTAACCATGTGGGAGTGTAGGAAAATATGCAGCAGGGTATGTACATGGAACCGCTTGTAATCGGCCCCTTGTTTGCTCCCTCCCCCATTCCCATTCAGCCCTATGGGGGCTGAAATGGGAATGGGGAAGGTCTGGGCCTGGGTTCCTGGAGGGAGGAATTCCCGGGCCCTCCAAAATACCAGGCCCTCCAAGGTCGGAATGGCCCAGTATTTCCCCATTCAGGGAACCTGGACCCGAGTTTGGAGGCAGCCATGCCCATAGTAAGGGCATGGCAACCTCCAAACTTGTAATGAGGTCCATAGTCAGCTTGAACATCATGTGACTCCCACCCAAAAACATTCAATGTTAGACTTCACAGACTTTTTACCTCATTACGAGTTTGCCGGTACAGTAACAATGGTACCGGTAATCTTTCCGGTACCTTTGTTAACATACCAGCAAACTATGAGTTCTGGTGTACCGGCACCCGTGAGCAGAACATGATAGTAGCACAGGTACCGTTATTAACAGTACCGGTGCTACCACCTTTCCCATTCCCATTGAGCCCTATGGGGCACAAATGGGAATGGTGAAGAATTTTTTTTCCGGTGCCCTGAAAAGGGCAATTACCGGGTCCGGCAAGGTCGTAATGACCTGGTAATTGCCCTTTTCTGGGTGCCGGAAAAAAAGGAATACCAGCGACAGCCATGCCTGTACTACAGGCACTGCTACCGCCAGCCTCGTAATGAGTCCCAATGTCTCTTTATCACCTCAACATTTTCTTCATAAGTAGGTTTGACAGGTTATGTGTGATTTTACTGATCACAATTATAGAGTGGTACATTTCATCAAGGGCAAAACACAGAAAAACAACAAATGTTCTTTATTTGTTTATTTTGGGGTTCCCCAAACACCCTTATTTTCTATCTTTATAACGGCACCCAAACGCCATCCTGACCCATTTTAACCCCTTAACCACTTATATTTATTTCATCTTTTCAGTGTTTGTCTGTGTTATTGTCTGCTCTGTTATGCACCACTCTGCAATGTTTGCAATAAAATGACTGGATACTGTTTGATATTCCTGCCAGTCCTGCTAATAATTGTCTGAAGTAAGGTGTCTGCATTGTCAAAACTCTGAACCAGACACAGTACACAATAGAGGCAAACCACATGAAACGTATCTCCTTCCTTCATTATGTACACCCTACAGACCATCTGTGTTGGGTGTCCAATCACACTGTACGTGTTGGTGCATGTGACAATTTACTTTAATATTTGTCACACCATCATAGTTAGACACTTACATGGATAAGGAAACAGACAGTTTCAGTTTATTAGTTAATTTAAAATAATTGACATTTAAAACTCAACGCCTGACAATACTTTAATAATATTTTAAATTTACAGCAAATATGACTTCTTAAATAGAGCCAATGGATTTTTTCTTAATTTGCACAGCATGTATCAAAAAGCATACCAATGCATAACAAACTCTTGAATCTTGGACGTGCATCAGATAAAAAAAGGAAACACATGGCTCGCAAAAATGTAGAAATCTTAAAAGAGATACAAATGTTTACGAGCTAAAATATACAAAGTGCAAAAAAAAAATATGCACATTGAATTCAATGGAAATATCACATAGACTTACATTAGAATGCTCATTATTCTATGCCATGCATGTATGTAAACGGCTAATGGAAGCTGGTAAAATTGCATTCTAGTAATTTATTTCCTTGCTATACTATTTGATACCGAAATCAGATAATTTACCCAATGTAAAGAAAAAACAATAATGATAAGATAAATTAGTTTTAACAGTCGACTTCCTATCTTCAGAAAATAGACAAATGCTGCTGCTTACATTTTGGGAACCTACTATAACAATAAAAATACATTTACGGTTAATTAAATTTGGATGAGAATGTAAATTACCTAAACCTAAATCAAAAAATGGCTTTAACAAAACCAAGCCAAATAATGCTCTGTGCTCCCTCCAAATCTAAAACATCATTCAAAATCAATTACGGGGTTGGAGTTAAGTAACTGTCCTTACCGGCATGGAGCAAATACCGTGTCCATGTAGCAAAGAGCCCGCTATTAGAGGGCAATTACGACTTCGCGGGCATGAGCTTTGCGTCATGCCAGTAACGACCTTTCTGCCATGCCGCTAAAGACCCAAAAATCACCCCTAGCGGCATCAAGGGAAGCACAGATAGCACCACCGCCATCCATACCTCCGCCGTTAGCGGTCACCGCTAATAGCGGTGATCGTAAATAGGCGGAACCGGAAGTAGCGTCACCGCACAGGAACGGGAAAGAGCATGGCGGCCATCTTGAAAAACACAATCCATTGCCATCCTCTGCACCCAGGACCCACATCACCACCACACCTGTCCCAAAATAAACCAGCAGCATATTAGAATGCCCAAGGCACTGAAAAAAGGAATTGCACGCCTGCGCAATGAGCGCTTCTCCGAAGAAGAGCTCAACATGCTCGCGGACACCTTGGCAGAACATGGGGATGTAGTGTTTTCAAATGATATGCATCGACCTGCACTATTGCGCAAAAAAGAGATCTGGGCGGAGGTGGCGCGTAAAGTGAGTGCGGTTGGCACCACCCCACGCACGGTGAAAGATGTCCGGAAGCGCTGGGATGACCTGTGCCTAAGCGTCAGGAACATCATCGAAGCAAACCGTAGCCAGGGAATGGCAACAGGTGGCAGAGGTGGCTCACCCATTAAGATGTCTCGAAGGGAGGAGACTTGTGCGAGCACCATCGGAATGGAGGCAATCGAGGGAGTGGGGGATATGGAGCGCGGAGCCCCGTCATCGGCTGATGCAGGTAGGTGTCCCAAATAAACCACTGTAATGCAAACAATGGAGATGTCCCCTGAACTGATAGTGAAATGATGCAAAGCAGGGGCCACCAGACACATGTACGCAACCCTGCCTACAGGCAGTGCACAGCACCATCTCATCCACATGCATGATGCACCCCATACATGGGTCAGCCCAGACGCATCCCTGCATGACCCACCCATAAGGCAAGCAACCCGTATGTCACTATTCCAACGGCAAATACCTGCCATTCCAAAGAACTGCAACTACCCAAATGCATGCCTGATGCACGTAGACCCATCACTAATGCTCTCCCTCTCTTGGTCCCCCACAGGCACACAATCTGACAGCGATGATCAGGACCCCACGGAGCAGCCCATGACACCAGTGAAAAAGTCCAGGGGCAAGGAGGGAGCAAACAGGCCCTCAACATCCAAGGGAAGAGTGAAACCAGGACTACCTCACAAGCCCAACACAACCCAGTTGACTCACAAATGCCTTAGCAACAACGCCCCACTTTACCTGTCCGCTCGCTTCACACTCCACACATCCACTCGACCCACTAGAGCAGCCCAAACTTACAACCTCATCGTGCCGAGATGTGAACTCCAAAAAGCTGGTGGGGTGAGTTTCCCTGTCTTAGCTTCCAAACTTTGGAACACTCTGCCCACACCTATTAGAACTGAACCATCGTTCCACTCCTTCAAGAACAATGCTAAAACATGGCTGTTCTCCCAAGATCCATGATACCCTTACTCAGTCCAGTCGCCCTGGGTGGTACAGGACATGTATATACATCCCTGTCTGCTCTGTACTTGTATTATATTCTGTTAATGGTACTGCTCGGTTTATGTATACATGCTGTATATTTTGTAACTTACTGTGTAACTACTGTTTTATTGTTTTATTGTAACATGTTTAAAAGTATGCGTCCGGTTGCCCATGGGCCTGGTTTGCTGAGCTTTATAGATCAAATCAAATCAAATCAACCCACGAAGCTACAGCACCAATGTGCAATAGGGCCACCACCACAGCACCCACACCAGCCACCACCACACAGGAGCCAGTGGCTGAAGGCTCTGTATCCACTGCCAGCAGTACCATCAGAGAGGCAGCTGCCACGGCAGCCGTGTCAGATGATGAGGCACATAGTCCGACACCCGGAACACCTTCCGCTGCAGGCCCCCTGCAGTACCCCACCTCTCCCCACCCAGCATACACAATGCCAGCAGCCATGAGCTGTCTGCTGCGGAGTCATGGCCAGGGAGCTTCAGCCCCACAGGGAGCATGCATGAAGCACCAACCATTTTGCATGCAGCTTCGACATCCACCAGTGTCAGGGACCGGCAAGAGGGGATCACGGTAATCCAACAGTGCCAGGAGGAGCTGACAGGGCTGGTGACCCAGAACATCATTGTAAGTGGCCAGGCAAGGGAGGATTTCAGGGAATGTGCAGCATCCCTCAAAGCTGCCATTGAGTCAACTTCTACACACATATGCAACAAATTGGCAGCTCTGAGGCAGGTCCTCACCCGCATGGTGGAAGCCATGGAGGCCCTGCGTCCCGCACAGGTGGTTGAACAACCAGGCACCTCCTCAAATGCCAGCTCCACACAGACCAGTCCCCTGTGTAGGTCTGTGCGGAACTTGCGCAGGTTGGACAGGGGTCCACCCGATGCTGGCAGTGGACAAGGGGTGTAGGTGCAGCCTGCCATTCCGAACTCTTGAAGACTAATGGTGCATGCAAGTGCACACCATGTGTGGGGAAGTATAGGGGGCAAGGGGAGGGGGGAGAGGGTGTGTGGGGAAGTTGAGGGGGGAGGCAAAGGAGGGAGAGGGTGTGTGGGGTGGAGGGCTTGTGCACAATCAATGTTCTCTTTGTTCAATACACCTGTATTGATATGAAAATTAACATGACCGGACATTGCTTATTGTGTATGTGTGCTTTATTGTTGAACAGTGTACAGTGTCCATGTCCCCGACACTACCAGTGCCCTGAGTCCCACCTCCATTGCATATTCCACATCCATGTCTGTTAGAAACATTGGTTAATCAAAGTCTGGCACACGGCACGTCCCTCCTGTGCATCGCTACCTCCCTGATGTGCAGCCCCATCTCCTCTATCCTCGTCCCCCTCGTCAGGTGGTTCCAGTTCAACGTCAGAGGGCAGAGGCACATTCCGTCTGATGCACATATTGTGTAGCATGACACATGCCATGACGATCTTGCCAACCTTCTCATGCCCGTACAGGAGTGCCGCACCAGACCTGCTGAGGCAGCGAAACCATGCCTTCAAAATCCCAAATGTCGGCTCGATCACCAGACGGGTACGTGTATGTGCACGATTGTAGTCCTCTTCGTGCCTGTTCTGCGGGTTCCGGACAGGGGTAAGGAGCCACCTCTTCAAGGGATAGCCAGCATCACCTGCATGTGTGCAACAATGGTTATGTGTAAGTGATTACACCAAATGTGAACTGTATCAATGACACAATAGCATGCATTCATTTCCTGTTTGCATCCACATATCCATGCACGAATAGAGCTACTCAAAGTAACTGGAATGTGTGAATTCATATGATCGACAGGTGTGCGTGGCATCGTCTAGTGGGCAGAGGGGTGTCCTATTCCTTATGAGTGCTCATGCACTGTGGTTGCCCACGCCGGTTGTTCCCATGATCTAGGTGATGTGTAGTTGATTGTATGCTTTTATCCTGTCACCATTGAAGCCAGACTCTTGATGATCTGACTTTCCATGCCTGATGTAGCCATGCTGGTATGCTGGACCTCTGTGGTGGAGTAGGAGTGAGATTCTGTATTTTGGCCTCATGTGACTCCTTTGTACGCACTAATGGACACGTGTCCTTTGTGGTGATGTTATTCGGTCATTTACATTGGCCATACTAACTGCATGTTGCTGCATTTTGTTGCAGGGGCTACGGTCTGATTATGTGCAGTGTACATGTTGATGGCTATGGAATGGTTGCAGCAGCACTGCCTCCTTTTCATAGTAGTGCAGCTTACGTCTTGCATTTAGGTGTCAGGTCCAGTCTGGCCTGCTTTGGGGTATGAGCATGGTCCGTCCTCTCAGCTAATCTCAGTGAGGTGAAGTATGCATCTCTCCCCCCCATCTCAGCCAGGTGAAGTATGCATCTCTCCCCCCCATCTCAGCCAGGTGAAGTATGCATCTCTCCACCCAATCATCTCCCCACATCACACTGCTATGAGCTTGACATGCAACTCACCGAGTAGCCAGGATCGTTGCCCTGAGTGTCGCTCCATGTAGCGTGGTATCGTGGGTTCCGCATGACAATTGAATCATGGGATGATCCGGGAAATCGGGCACAACATTTCCCGGATCATCAAAAATGTGTGATGATCTTGTTTGAGTCACATACCATTTGCACGTTGATGGAGTGGTATAACTTACGGTTGCGGTACACTACCTGTGGGACCACCAATTCAACATGGGTGCAGTCGATGGCACTGATGCAACCTGGGAAGCCTGCCAGTGAATGAAAGCCAACTTTGGTGTTGGAGATCTCCTGGGCAGTCCGTAGTAGGAATATGTGGTCGCCTGTGTGCTTCAGGAGGGCATCAAGCACTTGGTTCTGCGTCCATGAGAATAATGGTTGTGATATGCCATGCATCTGCCCTACTGTGTGCTGGTAGGTGCCTGTGGCCAGGAAGTGGAGCACAGACACCACCTTCATTAGAGGGGGGATGGCGGTACGGATGTCTATGAGGCTGACAATGTCATTATGTATCATGTCCACAATGGTGGTGATGGTGTCCCGGTCCAGACGGTACAGGGTGTGGATCTGCTCAGGGGTTACGCTGAATGGGCTGGCTCTGATTCGAGGGGTTGGGGGCTGCCTGTGTGGTACAACTGCCTGCACTTTTGGTGCATGCTGGGCCTGCCTCACCCTCCTTCTCCTCCCACGTCTCATCTGTGCTGCCTGTTGTTGTTGTTGTTGTTGCTGGAGTTCCACTGCAATCATATCCTCCAGCCCCAGTATTGCTACTAGTATTGGAATCATTTTGGTGTGTGACTGGGTGTGGGTAGGGGTGGGGTGTGCTCCTTTTGTGCTGGCCCAGTCTACATGCCTCCCCCTGTGATGATTGTGTGCACCTGTGGCAGTTGGGAACACTGCACATGGCCGTTTATGGGTGGTTCGCGATGCCGGTATTTACTCCATGCCAGTAAGGTACTTTTTGGCCTTCAGTAGGCCGTTATTTGCATGTCCGCCTGACTTGTGTTCAGCTCCTGTTTATACCATGCTGCTATTGCCGGCATGTAGGGTCGCGTGCCCATGCCAATGCCGCTATTAGAGGCACCGTAAATAATGGTGCCGCTGATAGCGGGTTGGCGGGTCGTAATGGACCGGAGCTGTAAGCGATGCCGGTAATCCTTTACTGGAATCGTTTTTTCCTTACCTCCAACCTCGTAATGACCCCCAATGTTTTCAAGTGGGTTTTTATCATTGGCCCATATCGTTGACCAAAGAAGAGCAGGGGAATACCACCGTTTGAAAAAGATGGAGTCAAAATGGCTTCAAAATATGAAAGTTAATCTACAGTGGACAAAGCTTTCAGAAAATGTCTTTCGAATAGTGAGAGAGCCCTGAGAGTATCATATGCACAGATGTCTACTACAATGATATCTCACCAATATTTACAAAAAATGGTATAACATGGATTTTTCAGTGTCTTGAATTGTGCTCCAGACCCTCAATTTCTCCTCCCTCAAATGTAGGGTTTTACTAAGATATGCACAGACTACAAAAAAGGTAAGCTGTCATTTTTTCCGTAAGAACTATTTGTCAGTGGGCAGGTGCTACTTTCATTGGGTGTGGGTCCCAGACCCAACTTTCATGGTTTATTTCTTGGGGGTGCGAGAAGCTTACTTCCTGAGTTGCCCTGTTTCACATGTTTGGCTGGCTGAGGTTATAGCACTGCTCCCTTCTGCCCCTACCAACTGTCCTGGTCACTCCTGTACCTTTTTATGGTCTCTCCCAGTAATCTTTGGTCGCTCTCCGGGTCTTTCTAATTTGGTTTCGGGCTTCTGCAGCCCTCCCGCGCCCCCTCGGTTTCTTTGCTTCTGACTACTCCTGGGAAGTCTTGACAGCTTGTTCCTCCAGAGAGGGCTAGACTCGTAATCAAGTCCTTTAGCGAGGGATTCTCCTGGGCTTCCTCCAGTCCTTGGCACTTTTCCACCATGCAAAGGTTCCCTTTTTCTCTGGCAAGGCCTCTTATCCACAGCTCCTTCTCCTGTAGCATAATTTCCTTGCTCCTTCAGGGAGGGGGGCTTGACAACACTTCCTGGTTTCCTTCCTCTATTTCAACTACAGTTGGGCCAATAGGAAACCAACTGCTAGACAGCTCACTGCAGTTCCCATAGGTAATCTCTGCACCTCTCCCTCATCATCATTTAATATCACGAGCAGCTGCAGGTGAGTGCGCAGGGCCAGTGAACCTTCTGGGCCTGGCTATGCCCCATTTTTGCCCTATGAAACTCAGCGGAGATGAGGCCCGCTCCCCTCTCAGCCCCAACCTCCATTTCCTTCTTCCCTCCCTCCTTCCGCCTCCCGGACACCACCCTCCCCGTGATTGGCTGATGGAAGCATCCCTGGTGTAACCAGCGGCGCCTCCCTGCATGCTCTTTAAGAACACGAGCAGGCGCAGGTGAGTGCGCAGGGCCAGCGACCCTTCTGGGCCTGGCTATGCCCCATTTTTGCCCTCTGAAACTCACTGGAGATGAGGCCCGTTCCCCTCGCAGCCCCCAACCTCCATTTCCTTCTTCCCTCCCTCCTCCCGCCTCCTGGCCGCCCCCAGACCCGTGATTGGCTGATGGCGACTCAATACTCACCTTCCCAGAGGAGCCCTCTGCCCGGCAGCCCCTGCGGCTAATAGCCTCGAGGCAAAGAGCGGCTCCTGCATTGGTGGCTCCAAGATGTGTCTGCAAGTGTCCGCAGGGGAAGCCTGAGAAGACAGCAGTTACCAGACACCATCTAAAGTCGTAGGTGTGCCATGGGTGGGGTGTGGAGCAATTACTCTACACCAGAAAGCCCTAGCTACTCACCTTACATCTCCATAACACAGACTGCCATAGACTTAGCCAATGCATACTTAGAAAGGTTTGTGACCGACAGCCCAAATCTCTCCATGACAGTATTGGAAATGTTGACTTGTTTTGCATCCTAACATACTAATCAATGTTAACAAGTGCCACAGCTGGAGTAAATTGAGAACATCAGCCTGCGCCATATCTAGATAGGATTGGGAATGTTAGCATCTGCCACACTTAGACGGAACTTGAATGTTAGCATGTGCCACACTTAGAATTGAGAACATTAGCCTGCACCGTATCTAGTTAGGATTGTGAATGTTAGCATCTGCCACCTAGAATTGAAAACATTAGCCTGCACCATATCTAGATAGGATTGGGAATGTTAGCATCTGCCACACTTAGATGGAACTCGAATGTTAGCATGTGCCACACTTAGAATTTGAGAACATTAGTCTACGCCGTATCTAGACAGGAAAGTGAATTCACCAATGTTAGCATGTTCCACACTTATTCGGAACTATGTAGGTCAGCATGTTAAATGTCATATAACCCACTAACTAATATAAACTCAAACTCTCTGCATACTTATATCACTGAAAAACTCACACAGCCATCTCTCGCACAACAAGCTGTACACACTTCACCACACCGCAACACATAAGCTGCACCAACAGCACACGCGGACTGACACCGATCCAATACTTGTACCAAAGCTCAGCACCCGGTGTCCACAGAGTTGAAGCTGCCAACAGTATACCACCCTCTAACTATCCCACTCCCTCGTCACCTTACTAACCCTTCCCACCTTCTCGTTTACAGATCCGCCAGAGCGCCTGGGGACCAATTCCGTTGGTGACGGAGCGCTATATAAGTACCTTTAACATAACATAACATAACAATTGCCCAATTCCTACCGATTTCGCTTTATATACTTAAGAAGCTGTGATAACAGATTTACCACCATAAAATGAAAAAAGTAGTATATTCAAACTACATTTATTCAAACTATTTCCCACATAGTCAATTTGAGAGCGCAAGATTTATTTTACTAAAAATCTGATACCTAAGTAGTGAAAATGTTTTACTCTTGTAAGAGTTAGGGAATCCACATGAACATTTGGAGTTTTTTGTATTATTTCTCAGATATGTGAACACCTGAGATCAAACTCTATTGACTACCAAACATTTAAAATTCATAAACCCTACATATGCGTTAAACATCGTTTGTAATGCAATTGTGGTTCTCTACAAAAGCACCACATTGTCAGTATTAGGGAGTTTTTTCTAAAGTTCACCCAAAGGACTTTATAAAACTCCCTACTTGGAAATACAGAGCCCCAACCACTAGTATAAGTCTGTACCACTGAATGAAGGGGTAGCTATGGCAGAGCAATCAGGCCTACTTTAGGAAGGAGAGAGGGCTTTAGGAAGGTATAAAGAACTTGTAGCATGGCCCAAAGAAACATGTACACACTTAGTTATGTAAAAATAATGGTTTATTATTACAGGTACTACGGTTATGGTTAAGTTACTCAACCCATAGGAAGAGCACTTTTTGGGTGGCTTATAACTTCGGCCCTGAGGAATGAATCCTCCCAAAACTTTGCAAATTATATGGCCCCATCAGATCAGATCCTGCAAAGTTTGGTGAGGTTTCGTCAAGGGGGGGCAAAGTTACAGGGGGGTCCCAAAATCTATAGTTTTAAAATAGAGGCAATGAAAAAAAAATGCTCAGGTCTGCAGCCCAAACCGCTGGATGGATTTTCACCAATCTTGCAGCAGGGGTGCGGCTTGGTCTAAAAAGCATGCTTTTGTAAATCAGATGTAAATCCATCCAGTAGTTTATCTTAAAATTACCAAAAAGTAGGTACAGAAAATGTGTGATATTTGGGTTTGGTCTGTGAAATCACTTCCCTGTGTGGTCCACGGACGGACCTCTGATTGGTCGAGAGGCCGACATGAGATCCGCAGACATCTTGCACGCCCGCTGATTGGATGGTGAAGAGCGTAAGGTGCATCATATTTTTAGAAACCCACCATGTTGGATCAGCTGACAGCAGCAGCTGACCACGGACAGTGCGCTGGGGAAAAAGTCTGGAAAAACATTTTGGTGTCATAGCTATTTGTGGACACTGCAGTAGTTTGCAGACAGCGCCGTGAACGGACAGCTTGGAAAAGGCATTTGGGTTTATTTGATGGGTGGAAGAGGGCATAGACATGGTAGGGAAGTGGAATGAAGGTAATGTGGAGCTGTTTAATAGGTAATAAAAGGTTTGGAAATGCTGCTGTGTCCGTGGTCAATTTCAGTGTCTGCAGACATCATTTAGATTGCAGGCGGTCAGGGTGAGTTTTATTAGTTGACTGTGTATGGTACGTACTTGTTATATAGTTCATTATGTTGTGGTCAGTGACCAGATTCTGGGGCCATGGCCCTTTGAATATGTGCACTGGGCACAACCACCACAGTAGTAATATGTGTATAGTAATTATAGGTAATGTAGTAGGAGTATCGCCAGAATCACCATGGTAGCAATATGTGTACAGAAATTGTAGGTAATTTAGTGGGAGTAAAAAGTGTTTGTAATATGGAGGAATTATGTAATTGCACTGTATATGGTACGTTTGATTGCAGTACAATTGAGGATAGTGCTCACAGAATATGTAGTTGATTATAAATGCTGTGGCTACTTAGTGTTGTAGCGTCCAGAAGCTGCAATCTCTGGTTTCTTTTCTGTGGAAAAAAAAACAGTACAACTGGTTAAGCATGATAGTTCAAAAGCTGTAGTGGTATACAGTTTTAAATGTACATGTTATTTTTTAGAACCTCATAAACAGTACATTTTAAGTACTGTGTTTGGTACAACATTAGTGTATGACACACTGCTGTTGTTTTGACATTGCATAATCATTGGGTCATTGGGAAAAGAAATCTGTACTGGATTAAAACAAATGATTACAGTTACGTGAGTGTAAGGGTGATAGTATGTTTATTTGAAGTATGTTGCAATTAAGGGAAAACGTGAAATAGTAAGATATCTGTTGGCGTATTCTAACTACATTACAGGTTAGAAGATGTTTTGTTATATAAGAATTGAGATGGAGTATTTGAAGTGCTTTGCAATTTAGGGTATTTATTCAAATTTTTAGATACCTGTTGGCGTATTCTAACTAGATTGACTTTTAAAAGTGATATTGTAGAATTATGGATGTAGTTAGATACCTGCAGCCGTATTCTAACTGTTAATTGTGCTATAGTTTAGTGACGAAATTTTGGTTGAATGAATATATTAAGTAGGCATTTGTTATATTTTGCAGTAACTGAGATATCGTTACATTCAAGCCAACCACTTCTTTTTTTGACATATGCAGTGTAGTGCCCTGCAGTGGTTGCAGCACCAGCGTGGTATATTATACCTACTGTTGTGAAGGTTTTCTTTCCACAAGAGGCTTGGCCGTAGGTGAAGCCTGCAAGTTTACAGTTATTTTTTGTACCATCTGCATTGTTCTTTAGAAGCATTACTATGACATATTAGCTATGTGATTATATTTTTATGGTGGAACGATTGTCTGAATTGCCAACAGGGCATAATATGACAAGATTTGCATTCTGCAGAAGCTGCTGAAATGGAATGGATTCAGAATTTGGTATGGATACATATACAAATTGTTCATTATGGATATGGTCTTGTGAAACATGGTTGCAGAGAGTGCATGCATGTCTCAATGTGTATGGGAAGTGGAAGATTTCATTTATAGGGATGATTTTTGGTTTCCAGTACGTGTAGTAAGTACATTAGGAATTCATGTGGCTCTTCCTGTATGTTTATGGTAAATGTTACCATTCCTGAACAATAGTCCAATTCTTGCCTTATACCTGAGACACTGTAAGTGTTGTCCGGATTATTTGTGGCATCTCTGTGAAGGGCAATAATTTGCAAACACAACTGGTGTGAGCCGTTTAGGTAAATGTTGTGAACAATTGGTGGCGATTGAAAGAGAAGATTCATTGTCACATTAGCATAACAATTTACTCCAGTTGTGTTTCTGAATTTAAATGGACCAGAGAGTTCTGTTTGTGGATTGCTTGATGGGCCTGCAGATGTTTATGGAGAAGAGAGATTTGTGTGTTTCTTTTCGGATGGATATGTTGTTGATTTTGTACTCTGATATGATATGATATGATTGTTTATTTATATAGCACCTATACACAATGTGTTTCAAAGTGCTTCAAGGCAAGGGAGGGAACAAGGGAAAATACAACATTCTTGCAGGCCATGAACAGTAAGGATGTGAAATTAACTATCGTACTCGGCCTGGCGACATTTCAGATAGTGCAAGAGCTAAAACATAGATAAGGAAGGGAGGGGGAGAGTGGGAAGGAAATGGAAACAGACAGGCGACTACCGTACTAGGCCTGACGACATTTCTGGTAGAGCCGGAGAAAAACAAAAGGTGAGGGAGAGGGGTGCAGAAAGGGAGGGGAGGAACAAAACAAGCGACTATCATACTACGCCTGACGACATTTCAGATAGTGCTGGAGATGTGGTGGGGAGGAAAAAAACAGTAATGGGAGTGTGGAGGAAACAGACAAGATTACTATCATATTAGGTCCAGGGACAATTCTGATAGAGTAAGTGCATAGAAGAAAGTAAGGGGAGGAGATAGGAAAAGGGAGAAGGGAAAGGAGGAGAGAAAAGAGAGTAAGCAGTCAAAAAGAGTGGAGAAGCAAGAGTGGAGAGTGAATACAATTGCAGAAGTCATTAGTAACACATAATGTTGCAAGCCAGGATACAAGATGAAGATGGGAACAGCATGATTCAGGGCCACCATGAGTACAAGATGCAAAGGAAGTCCAGCATGAGAGTTGAGAAAGAGTGACGCACCGTGAATGAATGAAGTCCATAAAAGTCAAATCCAGCATTGGCCACAAGACAGTGATGGTGAAGAAAGGCACCAAATCAAAATGTTCGAGTCAAAACGGTTAATCGCATGCAAATAGTTCAATCAATGTTATCCATTAATATAGTGACAATAGATACATCAAGTATATCGTCCTGATAAAAAATAAAAATAGAATAGTGCATTTAATGTACATTGCATATTTTCAAAATAGAGACAAAGATTAGAGGGGTTGGGCCAAGGTAGGATGTGTTGGGTGAAGAACAAAGACAAAAAACGAAGTAATAAGAGAAAATGAGAAAGTATAAAGGAAATGTATAATCATGTATTAGAACACACTTGAAGAATTACTGAGATGTATGTTAACTCCTCTATTTGTCTCATCTAAACATAATTTTGTATTCCAATGTACTGTTCAATCATTGCCACTTAGTGTAAAATACCTGTTATTCAAATAGCCCATTCATCTTGATACACGTGATAGTTGTTGATACAGTAGCATATTTGTTGATGAAATTTGTATTGGCTCATTTAATATTCCTTATTGATCTGTAAGTGGCCCTGAAATTGATAGTGCTGTTGATCTGTGAGGCGTGGTGAATAAAAATGTCTTTTGTACTTATCCCTTTGGTTATTAAAGGAACCGCCTTCGATCGATAGCACAACAGTCAATTTTCAGGTGTAAATCACCTTATCTGCAAATAATGTCGAGAGAAGAAAATGGTACTTGTGTTGTGCTATATATCACTGGGTATATAGTGTATGTGCATGGCATTCTTGGTGCCGTTCCATACTGATTCAATCAAAGATGTTGAGCTCTCCCACTTTTTCATACACTTTCGAGTATTTGTGTTACAAGTCAATAGCCCTTGAGTAGTGTTTAGGATTCCGTACTTTGGTTCCCTTGGAAATGCTGTTTGTATCGAATAATGGCTTGTGGGAAAAAGAGAAAAAGAAAAAGGTTTTTTTAATGTTTTTAAACTGTCTGTTATTGGTGTCCTTGAGTTTCAAAACATTAATGTTAATTTAACCATAGTTATGTCCTGAGTTACTGGCGGTCACATGATTCAAAGCTATTTGTATAATACCGTCAGTCTCGCATCACATGTCGGATGCTATCCTGGAGTGAAAGTAATTTAAATTGTGTAATAAGCTAGTCTTATATCATGTGTCGAATGCTGTCCTCACCCTGCTGTGGGATAGTTTGACCCATTCCAATGTGCCCGACTGCATCACTTTACACATGGTGAAAGAAACAGCCTAAAATGGATGCGCTGACTCCTGTTTGCGCCAAAATCTTCAGAACTGTGTTTCGGTCACAACCAAAAAAAAGGGGGCACTCCTGCCACACACAGTCAAGGGGGGTGAAAAACAGAGTTCTCACTGCAAGAGTATGCCAGTGGGCTCTGCCACATCCAACATGTAGCAAAGCAGCAGAAGGGGGCTTAAAAAACGAAAATGCCTTTTAAAATGTTAGCTTTGCAACCTTAAAAAGTGTTGTTTTTGGCACTAGATCCATTCATTTCCATTGAATCATTGAGATTAAAAGGGTATTGCAATACCCAGAATCATCTAGTGTGGCTCAGAGGAACCAGGCCTCATTGACTGACAGCTCTATGAAATGTATCTAAGGAAAACGCAGCCCAGGAACCTTTGTTTTCATTTCCAGGGAAAACACAGCTAAAATTGAAACAAGTGACAGAATCAGCTGTGTAGAGAGAAACTCTAAACAAAGGCTGGATACATGTATCCACACTGCAAACAATCCCAGCACTCAAGGGAAGAAAGAATACTGAATAAAATGTGTATGTGCTGCATAGGAAAATCGGATTTAAAGAGATCAGTTTGATGTGCTTTTTATGAATGAAGTGCAAAACCACCTGTTGTGAAAGCATGTTTTTGTTTAAAGGCTTAATTAATTCTTTAAGAAATGTCAAGGAATTGCTAATGTAAAAATCTACCTATAAACTGTGTTCATTTTATATGATTAAATGAAAGATTTAGGCAAAACTTAAAGAAAACCCAGTCTTGAGTTAATTAACTATTTAAAAAAAAAAACAATTCTGATCTGACAGTCCTTAGCCTGGGAAAGGTTGACACTTCACTGCTGTCAGGAAACGCTAATTGCTGTTGGAAGGCCTCGCATACTCATGACAAAGGACTTCATTAGCAATTTGTCTGGGCCCCAGGCAAAGACAATAGAAGGCTTGGACACTCATCCTTCCAGGGGAGGGGCAGGATGCTTCATTATCCTGGGAGAGACTTCTCATTGAACTTCAAAGGACTTGCCATTTGCTCACACTTGGAAAGGAAGAACAAACTGACATGAATTTTTTGGGTTTAAAATGCTTATTCGCCACTGAACTTTAAGACATTTAACTTGGCAGCAAAAATAAGTAAATGAGTGAAAAGTACATACATCTGAATTTATGCTAGCCATTTGAAGACTTGGTAGGATTTCTTACTGCGTAGGAACTGAAGTTATGAAAAATAACTAATTGCGCAGAAACTATTAA
Source organism: Ambystoma mexicanum (assembly GCF_040938575.1). Lineage (NCBI taxonomy): Eukaryota > Metazoa > Chordata > Amphibia > Caudata > Ambystomatidae > Ambystoma > Ambystoma mexicanum. The sequence continues at coordinate 652,741,433 of NC_090934.1, forward strand.
TGCTGCAAATCTAATATTGTGTACCCATGTCCTAGGGTTGATTGCACATATATGTACCGAATTAGGAATTGTTAGGCCAAACCTTTATGATTAAAATTGCCAAAATCCAATAGGAAGACAAAACCAGGTCCTACCGGCTTGAAAGTTGGATGTAAACGTGACCCACGAAATATGTAATTTATGTACCCGATTTTCTTAGAGGGCATAAGTACATGAATATGTATTTGTGGGAAAGTTCGTTTTTGGTCCGAATGACTATGAGAGGTTTCCAAGTTACATCATAAAACATGACAGCCCTTTCTGTCATCCAACCAGCAAAAAGCAAGGCGGGAACTGTGACTTTGACCAATCATAGCCTTGTGGGTGTGGGTTGTAAGTCTGCCCCTAGCATAAACTGAGTGATGTCATTTTGCAGGATAAATAAGGGAACCTCACAACACAGAGGCACGCTGATTCCTGACTCCATCCTGATTTCCACGTGGCACCCTGTTCCTGAATTCTCCATCTTGTTCCTGATTCCAGATTTCTTTGCAAAGCTAAGGCCTCAGCATTGCTGAACTCTTTTTCAGCTAGGCCCAAATCCTGAAACCATCCCAAAATCAAAGGGAAGCAATTTCATCCAGTGTGGCTTTATATCGCTAAATGCTTGCCTGCTGAAACTTGCCATCCCACTGATCTACAGTGCCTGCAACCAAAAGGGCCAATACAATCCAGTCCAGTCCAGTCTGAGGTGCCAGTCCAGTTGACCAGAACCGCCCAGCTGACCTATCCTGCCAGAGGTGCCCTGCTGTCCGTAGACCCGATCCGTGATGACCAGAACCCTTGATGGTCCAAAATCTTAATTTAAAGTGGACTGTAAGTATCAATAGGAATCATAGTAAACCATAGTATAGTTGCCTTACATTGTCCCATCCCAATCTATAAACCATCCTATCATTAACTTAAGAACTTGTAATATTGTCAAAACCAGTCTTGAAACCTTGCCTTTGATTCCTTGTGCTAGTGATAACTTCTTTGTCTTGTGAAATCCCAAACCCTTAATCCTCCCTTGGATAATCGGACTGAGTCTTCGAGGGAGGACACAGAGGTGCTGGGGTTGGTTCCGCGGATCAACTCTAGAGCTTACTGTGTTTCAAACTGGTAACCAGCCTGAATGCCCTAGTGTAGAGCATAATTGTCATTGTAAAAATTGATTTCTGTTTTATTTTTTGAGCCTTTATTTTCCTAAAAACGCCTCTCATTCAAACTTGTATAACTTCCTCAATTTAATAGCGAGAGACTTCATTTCAACTCTGACTTCAACATAGGACCTGTAGCAACAGTGTATTTGACCCGTTGTTGTCAAAAACCGTTTAGTGAAAATTAGGTGGAAATTTGCATTTCTGCAAAGTTTTACACCTGTGATTTCCAATTCAAAGTATTTCCAAACTTCTATTCAGATTCCAAGTGTGTACTGTTGGTCATATTATAGCTTATATTTGTTAGGATCTTTTCAGTGTTGCTCCCATAGGAATTAATATAAATGTAAGGATTGTTGCACACTTTTTCGAATGTCATTTTAAAAGTGTAAAACTTCCAAAATGTTTTTCTCTCTTGTTTGGGGAGGGAAGATCGCATTCAAACCCTATACACTGTTCTTTATTTCTGAATACCTGCTGCTTCCTTTCAACTGTGTAGAAATGCTTCTTTGTGAGTTGAAAAAATTGCAGGCTGAAATCTTAATTTAAGCGCTATCTTCCAACAAGCCAAAAACTGTTCTTTTCTCTGATATTTTATATTCTGTGTTGCTTTAAGTGAATTCAACTGGGTTACCTACTTTCATATTGTATTGTCACCACATTGGTAATTGCTACCCCATATATTAAAACATATGTTTGATTTAATTTTAAATAAATACATCAATATTACCGTTACCAACCAGCCTGATTCTTGGCCCATTGTGACCTGGGGCTATTTTGAGAAAGGGTGTGATATGAGTGGTATATCACTCAGAATATTGAACCTATAGACACAATAAATAAGTATTTCATTTGTGCATTGCATGCTAGGCTAAGACCTGGGTGTATTGCCTGATTGAAATCCTTAACACTGCAGTAGTATTTGCCCGTGCCAAGAGCTGAATTATCAGGCTCTGTTAGACGGCATGGTTCTAATTATTCGACTATTATATTCAGAAACATCGATTGTTTTATCGCATTCTAATGCGCTTGTTTCTTGTGCGGCTTGTACTGAAAATACCTTGTTCGCGTAATCTACCCATTTATGCTGTTTATGTGTTAAGTAATGCTTGAATACTTGTCGACGGTGTTTGAGATATTGAAGTTCAAAATGACGGATTTCAGACTTACCTCGTCCATAGAGTTCCGTTCTCCTCGCCCACGTTTGGTGAAATGAAATCCACAGCGGCCTACTCTGAGTCTTTAAATAGATTTGCTACCACTTCTTGATTGGTTACGCCCTCTAATGGTTTCGGACCAATCACTGTTAATGTCTACTCTGTTGCTAGGTAACGTATAGTTCCCAGCATCCAAATAACTAGCGAACTATAACTGTTTACAAATAGTTAATGAAAGTGTCTGTTTAACATCAATATTAACAATTTTATCTTCAGTAGAAAAGTGCTGTCAATTAGAGCTTGCAGGATTCCTCTCCTGCAGTGGTTTTTTTAGGGAGGATCGTGACTTTTCAGATCTTTTCATAAGATTGTGAAGAACACAATGGTGGGCATTTTTTGTAAAATCATTTTTTTGTATTGCTTTACCATGACTATGTTAACACTGGTAGATACAGTATTGGGATTGTTGGTAGGGCTGCTTTTATTCATATATTTTTTTAACTTTTTTTTTGGGCAATAACGGACCTATCTTCTTTAGTCATGGTTGGTTTAGTTTTGTTGAGTGAGGCTATAGCTCTTTTGTTTTAATGTTTTCTATCAATTGTTTTAGAAGCTGATGACTCTGTGGTGTACTTTTAGTCTTATCTGCTCTACTTTTTCTTCCTTTTCTATTGAGTTGTGTAAAATAGGCCATTTGAGAATTGCATCGACCTTCTTTGAATCCATACGCACTCCGCTAGGTGATAATATGAATCCCAAGAATTCAACTTCAGTCACGTTGAAAACACATTTTTCCAACTTAGCGAAAAGTTTGTGTTGACGCAATCTCTCGAGGACCATTTTCACGTGTTTGCGATGTTCAGTTTCCGATGAAGAATAAATGAGGATGTCGTCAATGTAAACAACAACACACACATCTATGAGCTCTCTAAGGACATCGTTCATAAAATATTGAAAGGCGGCCGGGGCATTGCAAAGTCCGAAGGGCATGACCTGATATTCAAATAGCCCATACTTGGTGCGGAAGGCCGTCTTCCATTCATCGCCCTCTTTTACTCGTACCAAGTGGTAGGCTCCTCTAAGATCCAGCTTTGTATATATGCATGCTTTTCTGACTTGGTCCAGGAGTTCAGGGATCAAAGGTAACGGATATCTATTCTTAACGGTGATCTGGTTCAGGGCGCGATAATCTATACAAGGTCTAAGGTCCCCTTCTTTTTTTGGAACGAAGAACAAAGCTGAGGAAGCAGGGGACTTGGAAGGACGAATAAACCCATTCGCTAGGTATTGATCCAGGTATTGTCAGAGGTGAAGATTCTCAGGCTCGGTGAGGGCATAAATTCTACTACAAGGAGGAGTAGATCCAGGTATCAGGTCTATCTGGCAGTCATAAGACCTATGAGGAGATAGAGAGTTAGCCTGATCCTTCCGGAAAACATCTTGGAATTCTAGGTATTCAGGAGGTAACTGAGGAGCCTCCGAGGAAATTGCTGCCAGTGCAACACCAGGTCGAGGGTGACAAGTAGAGACACATTCTGGAAACTGAACCGTTCTTGCTCGCCAATCGATCTGAGGATTGTGCTTCTCTAACCAAGGAATTCCTAGAATAATCTGGAACTGAGGGGCCTTGATCACATCGAACACGATCTTCTCATGGTGTCCATCTTGACTTACTAGCGTCACTTCTTGGGTGGTATGCGTTACTGGTCCGGAGGCTATCTCCGTACCATCCACCATAGTAATGACGTCCTTTAGAGCCTTTGGACAAAGAGTCAGATTCATCCTCAAAACCATTTCATGATCCACATAATTGCCGATGGCACCGCTGTCGACGTAAGCTTCAATCGCATGTAATCGATCCGGATGTTCAGGGCTAAAGAGGACCATAGGTATCACGAAATGCGAGGTCACGGAACTGGTTTTAACGCTCGGCAAGAGGAACTCTATTCTTGTCGGGCGCGGTCGTTTCCCTGCTCAGAGTTTGTGACCCTGGTATCTGCAGCTCCTACTGCCTTCTTGGCTGGTTTCACCGGACAGTCTCGAAGAAAGTGCCCCGAGTTTCCGCAATAGAGGCATAATTGCAGCTGTTTTCTCCTTTCCCGCTCCTTTTGTGTTAGTGGTCTTTTCAGGCCCCCTATTTGCATGGGTTCCCCGGAGTCTACTCCTTTGGTAGGAGTTGGTGGTTTGGAAAATACTCGAGCATCAAACTTGGAACGATCGGCCTTCCTGTTCTGCAGTCTGTGGTCAATTTGAACGACTAAGTCAATATAGTCCGAACAGTCTTGCGGGGGATTCACTACTTGGGCTAACACATCTTTGAGCTCTCCACGTAGACCTCTATAAAACAGCGTAATCCTTTTGTCCTCAGGCCATCGAGTTTCCACTATCAGTCTGTTGAAAGACGCAATATAAGCCAAAAGGTCTTGATTACCCTGTCGCAATGAAAGGAGCTCATTGTCCAAGGCCTGCCCCTGTGAATGTCTTGCAAACAGTTTTTCCATACTGAGCTGAAAAGCTTGAAAATCATGGAGAACCGGATCATCTTGATTAACTAGAGGGATCGACCAGTCTGCCGCATTGCCACTAAGGTACGAAAGCACGAAAGCTACCTTAGCTTGATCAGTTGGAAAGGCTGCTGGCCGGCATAAGAAGTGCAACCGGCACTGATTAATAAATACTACAAACCTCTTTGGGTCACCAGAAAATCGTTCGGGCGGAGCCAGAGGTACATTCCCAGGTAGGTTGATCTGCACTGGGTTCGTAGAGGATGTTGAAGGAAGATTTGCCCCTGATGCGGGTAACGGAGTTTGTCCGGCTTGTGACTGTAGCAATTGTCTAGCGAGATCGTCTGTTTGCTCTTTGGAAATAATCAGTTCCCTTCTTAGAGCATTCGTTTCCTGATGGGCTGCATGCACTTCTGCTCTTAGTTCCCCAAGTAACTGGGCTAGCTGGTCGGTATCCGAGGTTTCCATAGCGCCTGGGTGGGAGTTTTGCGATAGGCTTTGCGTTCTGTAACGCTCACCTGATTCCCGCAGAGGCGCCGGTCTTGACTGGGTGAATGCCGTTTCTTCAAAGGTGATGTGTAACACACGGTTGGCTCTTTGGGCTGGACCTCTGTGCACTGTATGTCTGACTCGAAGAGTAAGATGTCTGCAGATAGAAAATATGGGATTAATGAACTGGGGTTATTGGGTGCCTCTCTCCTCTTCCCTTTCTCTTCTCCTGTAGAACCCCAAAGGTTAACACCCTCACCTTAGGTAAGTGAACGCCGAGCTCTCCATCTGCCTCGGGGCAGGGTGCCGGAACCAGTTTCTTCACTGGATAAGGGTGCAGGCCTCTTGACCTCAGAGGACTGCTGTCCGTCGTTAACAGCACGAACGGTAAGTTCTGGGCACTTCAAATGTCTTAAAAGTCTTTTGTAATGATATCTCTTGTTTTGCAGGATTCCGGCGATGGCGGATGGCGGGCTGATGAGAGTTGAGGATCGAACCCGCGTGAGGAATAGAAGCGCCTGGAAGCACGTAAGTAAGCGCTTGTAGCCTGCTTCACGATGCGCACTAACTGTCCCTTTTATCTTGCAGGTACAAGTTCGGAGCTTTAGAGAAGCTGAAGGGTGCTGGAATACCCACTGGATTCGGCGTGGGAAGGAGTAATGGCACGTGAGTAATAAAGTTGCCCAATGTCTTTAAACGCACCTTCTTTTGTCTTTCAGATGCGGGATGCAGCGCCGAAGGCCTCCGGAGCGTGCGAAGAGCTGGTAAGCTTTTGTCTTTCAGATGCCGGAATGCAGTGCGAAGACCTCCGGAGCATGCGAAGAGTAGGTAAGCCTTTGTCTTTCAGATGCCGGAATGCAGCGCGAGGTGTTGGTGACAGCCGATGGACCAGGTAAGAGATGCGCTGCCACTGAAGACCGTAGTGCTAACCTGTTCTTTCTTTGTCTTTACAGGTGCTGCTGAAGACTGGATTCCAGGATGGTAAGCCTTTGTTCCCTTAGGCCCAGGATTAGAAGCAGAAGACACGATGAGCGTTCTGCTGCAGAGAATGCAGAATAACGCAAAGCAAGATTCATCCATCGGGTGTGGTTTAAATAGCCTCCTGTAGTGCTTAGGTGTCTCCTTCCACAGCCACGCCTAGGTAAGAAAAGAGTTCCTGCTTTCCAGAAGAGTTCCAGTGTTCTGAACCTAGGGAGTGGCTCCTGCCCCACCCAACAGGAAAAGTAGTCCCAAACAGAAGAGGATCAGGGGTTCAACTGGCAGGTAAGTAAGCAGCATGGTCGGCTGCAGGTAAGTCCACCCAAGCATTATGAGCCCGGCGCTTCCAGCGCTGGGACTGGGCATCTTTATGAGCCTGGTGCCACTGGCGCCAGGACAGGGTCCAAAAGGTCCCAATTGGGACTGGCTGGCACTCGGAACCGAGGTTATGGGTCTGCTTCCAAGGGAGTCGGGCAAGTCCTGATCTTTTGGAAGCAGAGATCATGACAGCATGTGCTGCCAACATATTAAACAGTGGGACACTAAGTGCCACTTCAAAATGATTTACAGGTCTATTTTATCTGGTGTTCCCTTATTTTATGGAAAAGTGACACAGTGCTGCTGTGCATGCACATGTGCATTTTTTGACTTTCACCAAAATTCTTGTAAGTAGAAACATTTTGAAATGCAGAGCATTCTAATTGTTTGCTGCTTCATGTGAGCAGGTGATGAATGCTGCACTGCATGGCGTTTGCTAGAGTGGTCAAAAAAGAGAATATGCTTTTTGAGAAGCTTATTACAGGGTAAGTAGTAGGAACCTTCTAGATATAAATATTTTTGAAAGAGTTCAAGAAAACCTTTCTTAAATATAAGCATACCTGTACTATGTTTTGTTAGATGCAGATCGTGTTGAATCTGGAAATATAAATCTTGGGCAGATGCACAGTAATTATTGATGCAGATGTATTTCATTAACAGGAGATATGTACTCTGAGAGTTCAAGTGTACATCTGAAGTGTTGAAGTGAGCTGACGGGGTTAGGTGTAGAGGTTTTGAATGTCATTGGTGGATGGCTGCACCACTATTTGAAAGCAGCCAATGAGGGAGTGTTGGGAACGTGAAAGTGGAAAGGGTAGAAGGGCTGCCCTCTGTAAGCAGGTCTACAGACACCATGGTAGTCCGCGGACACACGTGCCACATCCGGGTCTTTGAGGATGCCTGGCATGGAAAGGGGACGGTGGGGAGTAGCCAATCAGGATTGCTGGGTGTGGTGTACAGGGAGAGAGGGTAGTAGACATTTTGTTTGCAGGGGTTGTGAGAGCAGTAGTAATGGCAATGGCTATGTGTTTGAGAAGGCAGACTGTGCGAATTCTGGGGGACTCTTTAATTCAGTCATTGAAAGTATATGCTGATAATCATGGCATCCTTGGAAATATTGGATTGGCAGAAGTGGAAGTTTCATGACAGGCAGTTTGTGGCTCAAACTGGGCAAGCTTGCTTTCATTCCGTGAGAGTATGGCTCACTTTAAATGTCCAGATATTGTGATTGTTCATTGTGGAGGGGACAGTTTGGGGTTTGTGACTCCAGTGTCTTTGCAAGCTGCGCTGAAGGATTCTTTTAAAAGCCTAATGTTTCTTGCTGCTCAGATTATTTTTTCAGAAATAAATCAGAGACGCACATGGAGATGTCCAACAAGCTTTTTCAGTCCCCAAATTGAACAATCAAGGCAGATTGTCAATAAAGGCTATCTACTTTTTTGTATGCTGCTGTAATGTCATCTTTTGAGAATGATATCAATTCTCAGGGTGTGCATTTTCATTCCAGATGGAGTTCACTTCACAGATGTCAGAAATGCAATTTTCCTTTTCAATCTTAGGAATGCATTGAAGAAGTTTCGGTAAGGAAATAAAATCATAAAAGCAAAAAAGGAAAAAAAAAATGTTTGTTAACAAACACCCCCAAAAAAAGTTTTTTTCAGGGCCACCACTAAAGTGTTTCATTTCCCTCCCCACCCCCTTGAATTGGCCAATTTGTCAGTGGACAGCGCAGTAGTCCACAGATGGCACGTGCCACATCTGGGTCTTTTGGGGTTGCCTGACATGGAAAGGGGATTGCGGAGGCATCAGACAGTCGTGGTATCCGCAGACTTCAGGCACCAACCAATCAGGTTTCCTGGGTATGGTGTACACGAAAAGAGGGTAGCAGCAGTTTTGTTAGTGGGAGTTTTGAGGGGATTGAAAATGGCCATGGCAATATATTTCAGCAGGCAGAGTGTTTGGAGTTTGGGGGACTCTTGGGTCCACAGGGTGAAGGTGTATGCTGATGATTGTGGAATAGCCAAAAATCTTGGATTACCTGAATTGGAAGTGTTCTGGTACGGAGTGCGTGGCATGAATTGGGTGGACTTGCTCCCATTTTGTGCAAATATAGTGCAATTGAAGCATCCAGACATTATTATCATTCATTGTGGTGGGAACAGTTTGGGGAACGTGACTGGAATTTCATTACAGTTTGCAATGAAGGACACATTGGGAAAGTTGAAGGAAATGTTCCTAATTCCAAAATATTTTGTTCATGAATTGCCCATAGACAGCTGTGGATGCATTCCAGTTAATTGGGTCCGCAGATGGAAAAAGCAAGGCGGAAAGTCCATAAAGGTGGGTGTGCTTTTGTTCGTGATGTTGGCATGACATTGTTTCATAATGAGAACATTAAATTTGATAGGAACAACATTTTTCAGTGAGATGGAGTCCATCTAACTGATATGGGTAAACAGATTTTTGGGTAAAACATTCAAAATGCTTTGAAGCTGTTTTTGTGAAAGTGAGAAGAAATAATAAAAATCTGTTAAATGTTTTCTTAGTTCAGTTTGAAAAACCCCCAAATAAAATGAAAGCCAAAAAAAAAACTGTTCTTTTAAGAGCCAACCTTTTTGAGTGCAAAACAATTGTCAAAGGAACCTTTTTTTGTATTTTTTTCAATTTTGTAATTTGTTGGTCATTCTCAGTAGAGGTAAGGTAGGGGAGGGAAGGGGCACCAACCACAGGGATGAAGGGGCGGATGGATAGAGGAAGATGTTGGGATGGTATTAATCAGGTAGGTGGCAGTGTTTCTCATGCTCCTTGACTGCAGCTTCAAAAACACTCCGAAACTGTTGCCCCTACAGATTGGTGCTTCACAGTCAGGGACGGATTGGCCTCTCGGCCAGTGCCGAAATAGTCCCTGGGGACAGGGGGCCGGTTTCTGCCATTGCCTGGGCCAGTTTGGAAGAAAAAAAAATGGAAGAATATATACCTTTTTTTCAAATGTTTTCTTTTTTTTTCTTCAAAAAGCCTTTCATCCATCTTAGGTCAAAAAGGAGTACCAACACAGGTTGGGTGACATTTTATGCATATTTGTTCTATAAAAAAGATCTTAAGCGTAGGTGCTATACAATAACATATCATCATTTGGCCTTGGATGTATGCTTGGATTAACAGTAATTTAGTGTACTTAGGACCAATGCTATTTGATGCCACTTCTTGTTTTGTCAAGGGGTGAAAGCTTATGTTTCATCGCGTCCCAGGATGTCACTTTGGGTTGGGGTCAAATTACATCACTTCTGGTGATGTCATCAGAGGTCAAGGATCATGAGGCGAGGGGTGGTCCACTTTTTATTGGGTGACCGGGCCTATTTTTTGTCCCAGTCCGACACTGTTCACAGTACATGCATAGCACTGTGACCCTCAAAAGGTAACGGTCCACAGCATTCTGTATGGCTTGTGAAGCCCCACTGGGATCCTCTGCCCCAAAGGAGTATACTTTGTGGTGACAGGACCACATGAAGATGAAGTTAACCGGCTCTTACCTGAGAAAGGTGTTGCCTTTCTCAGAGCACTTTGGTGGGCTGATTCGGTGTGGCGCCTCATGGAAGTAGCCCTTACGAATACAAGCCAGGTTTCCAGTGACTGAGTACACAGTGCATCGAACCTTGCATTCATGAGCCTTTGGGACATTTCCAATGGTCATGAAAAATTGCCACACCCAGGACTCACTCTGAGTACTGGTGACAGGGACTTCCTCCACTTCATCCTCCACTTCATCCTCTTCTTGATCCTCCTCTGCATCACCACGCCTGTTCCACTCTCCAGGCACTCCAGGATGTTGAGGTGGTGGTGGTAAGGGTGGCTGGGAAGGAGAGATGTCTATAGCAGATTCATTTTTCAGCAAGATTGCAGATCTCCCTAACAGCTTTCTAAGATTGAGAAAGAGGAAAAGTAATGGGTGGGTACATATAGAGGAAGCGGCCACACACTACTGATTCGGAAATAGGCCTTGGAAAGTTGTCATAAGTTGCCAGATCAACCAGAAATGGGTTTGGGAGCTGTACATGGGTAACATTTCTGCTTGAAACACCCTAGATTGGCTGGAAAAGCACTTTTAAACTGTCAGCGGCTTCGGACACCGCTTGGCAGATACCGCAATCACACTGCATGGGTGCAGTGACATGCTGATGTCCCCGGACGTCCGCAGGCCTGACGCTCTTTCCCAGACACCCACCAGGTGGGAATTGCAGTGTGCATGAGCCAGATGTCTGTAGAACAGATGCTGTGTCTGCAGACTAATTAAAAGTGCGTCACATAAAAACTGACATGTCCGGAATCCTGTCTGGGGCACCTCCATTTTGAGTGCAAGCACCCCGGACAGTCACCTAGTCCGTGGACTCATCATGGAAGTTTTAGAAAAACAAGGAAATACCACACAACAATAAACAAAACATTTGTAGAACAAAAAATATATTTATTCAAGAAAGGAATGGGGTATCGGAATGGGAAACATAAATGGGAGGATAAGGAATTTGTGTACAATAATCATGAGGGGAGGAAAGGAGTAAGTTTTCAATAAATCATCTTTTATTAATATGTTAAGAATTTGATGTGGATGATTGCTGGGGACAATGGGTACAGGTGCAAGAAGGGCAGTGATAGGGAAAACATTTGATCACATGATTTTTGATATACTGTAAAAGTCCCTTCAAAACATGACTTAGTTTGTCCAATTTTTTAGACACGTTAATGATTTCAGTATTTACACTTTGGGATAGTACTTCTCTTTCTGTTTCTTGGGATTGTGAATGATTAAACTGGGGTGTGGTTTCTTCATGAAAACTATGTACTGTAATAGAAATAGAAATAATTATTTTAGTAAGGTGTGTTCAAAATACATTATTTGTGGACCTTAAAATATCTATTGTATACCATTGGAGATGTTATCGCCGCTCATTTCTTCTTTTGGAAATTCTCCTCTAACCATTTAATTGTGGTTGCCATTTCTGTGAGAAAAAAACAGCTGATGTCTTAAAACACAAGTTTTTGTAATGAAAGCTAATAAAGAGAAATAAATACAATGAACTTACTATTTAGTGAGAATGTCTTGTCCAGTAAGCACCTTCTGTTTCTTAATCTGTATCCAGAGTATCCAGAGTTGTACTGGGGTGATCATATGAAGTCTACCGTTATGGTGTGTGATTGGTACATTCCATTGCAATGTGTCTTACATAAAAATTAATAGTATTTTTAAATGTGAGTGTTTGTACAAAAACGTATACTTGCATGTTGTAAACATCAGTTGTGCTTTTAGGTACATCTGTTTGTTGGTTGATGGGTACATCTTTTTTGGGTCTCCCCTATGATTCTGATCCTTGTAAATGCTGCCTGGCATCTGTGGACCACTGCCCTGTCTGCGGACTCCATAGCTGCCACATTGGGGGAAATACAATATAAGGAACTTGCAGCATAGTGAAGGAGCATTAGCAAAATCCTATGAAATGTACTGAAAAAAATGTTGTTAAAGGGATGTTATGGTTAAGCTGCACTTATAAAAACCCATGAAATTCACTGAAAAATCTTTGTTATAGGGACGTTATGGTTAAGTTCACTAACAAAAACCCATGAAATTCATTGAAAAAACTTTTTGAAAGGGAAGTTGTGGTTGCAAGTAAAACCAAAAAACCTCAGAAATTTGCCAGTTATGGTAAGTTAATCAGCCATAACTTGCGCCACCACTGTGCACTGCTAAGACTAACACCAAGGAGAGTAACCGTTCTTGTAAGTAAACAGGTTCAGAGACGTCATAGAAGACTTCCTGAATTTGTTACAGAGTTAGGCCTGGGAAAACATGGATGGGTGAACTCCCAACTAAACGAATTACCTCCTCCCAGCCACACAGGACTGACAGAACGACTCTTGGTAAGTATTACTTCGAGTCTCACAGTACCTCAGCAATGAGGAAGATGATGCAGGCAGATGCCCTCATGATGCAGTAGCTGCAGGACCTGATCAATGGATCTGTGGTCTTCAGACTAAAGAAAGGACACTGGAAGGGATTTCTCTGCAACAGTCGAATGGAAAGAGCAATTCTCATCCGAATGATTTGCCTTGCTATCTCGGTCCAGCACTCTGGGAAGGGGACTTCAAGGAGTGGGATCTTTCTTCTGGAGGTCCAATGGGAGTTCACAAAAAGTGTCAGAGAGATTTGTTCTTCGGGAAGATGATGCACAGCAATCAGCCTCGAGGTTCCAGGGTATAGGCGGTTTGCAGCCCAAGAAGATTAGAGCTCATCATGAGATGGCTTGAAATACAGGTTGTCTTTGGACTGATTGGTTCCACCAGTCCAAGGGAACGAGACATCCTCTTCGGGGCTCATCTGTCACATGGAAGAAAGAGTAAGCACAGCACTGGTCACTCAGCAGGCATCTCTGGTTGCTGGAAGTAGCTGCGGCATCTTCTCTTCTTCCTCATTGGATTCAGTTCCAGTGATCGACTTGTCCTTAGCCTCAGGATCCAAAACATTTATCCAGGATGCCAGCTAATCAGCACTCATGCTACCTTCAACCTTTGGGGGCTGGCTGTCCTTTTAGGACAGCCAGCCTCCCATCTGGAACTGGTTCCAGGCAGACATGCCAGGAGACAAAGGCCTGTTGGACTCCTCCCTCGTTTCGTGTCTTCACAGACACACTGGAGTCCCAGTGGGCATAACAAAGAATTCCCCCAGAAGACAAAAGTCAAACCAGGACCTCCTCCACCCAGGACAGCAGAAGAAGGACCAAGAAAGAACAAGCATCCAAGAAATGGTGAAAAAAGAATACATCTACTATTTTGGGTCATTAGTTACCCCTCTGTGCAGTACCGGGATTGTGAGTACAGCCCAAGGGTAAAAACAACACAAAAGTTGGTAGAACGCGTCCACTGCCAACAGCCATTCAGGTATGCATGATACTGCAACTGAAATGTTACAGGGGCCGTGGAAAAGAGAATACTATGTAACTCCTCAGCATTCCACCTAAAGTATCCCTCTACCATATATAATATAGAAGAATATACAAAGGGAAGCCCAAGGGTCTCCCAGCCACACTGTACCAAGAGTGCTGTGTGTAGAAAAAGATACCTATAAAAGCTGAGAAAAGTAAGTAAGGGTCAGTGGGGGGGAGTTCCCACTCACCCAGGAACATAGAAAATAAAAGCAAAAAGTGTTGGGGGTCTCACAAATGAGCGAGATTTGGCATACAAATGAAAAATCTGACCTAACAGTCAACATAAGCTTAACATGGGATACATTGATGCTTTGATTTCATTTGATTTGATTTGATATGTATTTATTCTGTGCACCATTGACCCTGAGGCATGAGGGCACCAACAAAACAAACAAATACAGAAGTCAATAGCCCAGATACTGAGCACAGAGTATGCAAAATGGAACACATTAGGAAGACATAAACGCAAGAATGTAAACACAGAAACTATTATATAAGACATACAATCTACAGAAACATAAGGAGATAAAACATCAACAAAACTTGAGGCTCAAACAAGGACTGTTAAGTAAAAAAAACACTGGTGAGAGAAGCAGGTCAGTTCAAAACAATTCTTAGCTTAGTGGGCAAGGACAAGTACTGCAGGTATGTGATTCTATTCAAGAACAAAGGTAAACTACTAGAGCCACATCACACCAGAATACAGTCAGTGTTATCGGTGCAGCACCAATTATTGATCTGGATTCTACGGAGGACTCTCAAGTCCTGAGTTCTAACACAATTAGTGGCCCACTTTTAGGTTGAGCCAAGCTAGGATTTTGTTCTTGAGTGCCTCCCTAGATTCAAATTGTCTCGGCTTGTCAACATTAGTGATAATAAAGTTTCTGGAATCCAGAACAAAGCTCCATAGATTAGGATTTGTGATTTTCGCCATCGTTGACTTTTTATGTCAGATATCCCTAGGATGTGAGGGAGCCGATAGGTTAACAAGCTTGGTGGGAGGCAGAGTACCCTCAAGGCAAGGAGCAGGGACGACTACCTTCGCCTGCGAGGACAGACCCAAATGAAAAAACTCAGTAGGCTCTGTTTGGCATCCCTGATGGGGACCAGTCTGGAAAACGATGGTTTGAGAGGACTATTCCATTCCTTTGAAATCTGTATGTTTAGACGTCTGTGAGTTTGATAAAGGTGTCATAAGCATTTTTGGACCTACGGAAACCATCCAGGACTGAAATTCCACAATGTTTGAAAATGCTCAAAGGTCCCGCAGTAACTGATCCTTAAAAAGCAGCCAGTTTTCGGGTACCTTGGAGACACCCAACCCCCTATCAATACATTCTGCAATCTTTTCTCCAAACTGCTCACCTTTTAATATATGCTGAATTGACACAGTCTGGGCCCCCATCAGAACATGGCTTTTTGGATTATCCGGTTCCTTATTCTCTAGTAACACCCCTTTTACCATTCCATAGTCGTAATGAGGATCAAGTACCTTTGCTTGTAAATGCATAGGTGTAGGTGAGGGAGCACATGCAACACTGGCAACATTTTTAAAGTCACTATTGAGGTTTTGATTAATAAGCAGGAGTTTAGAAAATAGGAGCTGTTCCTTCTGGAGCTTTTGTCTCCTTTAAGCACTTAGTGCTAAAACCTCTGACAAACGGCTAAACCTCCCGTGAAGAGCCGGGGAAGGTGAATGTGGAGAGAGATCCCCCTACACACAGCATCAGTATGATTACTGAATTACTCTGACCCCGGGGTAGAGGCCAGATCAGCTTCTGTGGTCAAGTCTGTAGCCTTATTCCTGCTAGGCATTGTTTGCAGTCTCGAGGTAGGCATACCACTAAAAGAAATAGTTTCAGAATGACAAAGTGGACCGAGGCATAGACACAATTAAAAGCAGGGAGAGACTGCTGCTTACCCGCATATGATGCCCGGTGCCCGCTGAGGCACTGATCATATAGCTGGAAGGTTGCTCGATAAGTGCTACCAAGAGCTCCCTCCAATGTGAACCACGAGCTGCCATCAGGAAGTGTTTGCTTTTGGTACATCCAGCGTGACATCCTGTATAGCTAAATCCATCTAATTTAACTATAAATCAGGGGTGTTGCTAAGTCTGGAAACGATCCAGGCCTATGCTAATGACAGGACTTTCGTGACTCTGCTAGCTAGCCTTTTGGTTGTTGCCCCTGAGCTTCTAACAGGGCTACAACCAATAGACCCTCCCCCCCAGCCAACACCTCTGGTATAAATTAAATAAGAGTTGACACAGCCCTTTTGCATGATCTGACTAATTGAGAAATTAGTTGTACATTTACCAGATACCCCATAGAAAACAAATGCTTCTGTATGTGAATATAACTGAATTAAAATACTTAAAGTACTTAACAGGTCAGGGTCAATACATCATTTCGACAAATGGTTCGACAATAATACTCCATTTACTTTATCGAAAGGTAATATGTCCATATGTCCATGAATGTCAAGAATAGGTTTCCTTCTTTACCCCATGATATTTTTCTAATAAACATGACAAATGCAGACATTGTTCCACCATATCTAGACCTAGGCAGATGCTTAGTGTAGAATCAGGGAACATATTGCCACCAATCGCCCAGTCATATAATTTGGTGAGGATACATTTGCCCATATTTCAGAGAAATATCACTTATTGGGCAGATCCCTTGAGTCTTTCTTAAATATAGTAATAATAGCACAGAGGTGCCAAGAGTCTTGAAGTTTTCGTGTAACCAGAATTACTCTGATCACATTCTGTATAGATTTATAATGGCCCTCAGGCACTCCATCCGGAATTGGCACTTTTGAGGTACCTAAATAATTTACCATATCAATAATCAATTGTAGCATGAATTCCTCAGCAGGCTTATCAAAACTATCTAGGGGTGGACTATTCCGGACACCCTTATTATCTGCAGACCCATAAAGCAACAGACAGGCATTCAGATCATTCAGTCGCTTCCCTCTGTTAGCTCTTAGGGTAGACCTCAGCAACAGCCTCCTCACATGGCCCGACGTCAGTGACAGTTGCATGACTGCTAGTTTCTTATCCAAGTAATATAGAACTATGTTCCACCACACTGTAGCCTTGGCCTTCCACAGCTTGATACACTGAACGCCACAATCTCTACAACCGTGTCATCAGTAAGGAAGGAGTGTCTTAGGCAGTTTCCTGTACCATATCAATGCACTGGGAGGTCTGGTAAGTGCGCTAGATATGCAGAGAACTGATGACCAGTGCCAGGGTCAAAAGATGCATGAACACCATAGGCAAGGAGAGCGACAAGACAGATTTCATTTGGGGCCTGGACACATTGCATGAAGTTTCTCCACAGCACACATACTGTAATCCATGGAGAATTGTGACACCATGGAAGCTATCGTCATGTTGTTGCTGTTCTGTTCTGGATCCACATGCGCATGAGTCAGCACAAGCACAATTGACTTGCTATTCTCATTGAAAGACACATTGTTCACGGTGAACATCCTCCCACCCTGTTATGACCGGTCCTTGGTCATAGGGTTCACTCCAAGGGACACTCAGGATACTCAGGCCAGGTACGCTTAATATTTACTTTATTAGGATTCTTAGTTACAAGAGAAGATGTCATCAGGTAATTAAGAGATCAAGAGGATCAGGGAAAGAGCCCTCTGGCTCCCACCACCCATATCGTAACTGCCTGGGTTAGAACCAATTAAACTCCAAACATTCTAACCTCGCACTCCACACTCAGCCTACATTCTGATGATGACATCAATCCTGGGTCAGCACACATGCAAGTATAAGAGCCAACCCTAACACACCCCCCATTCCATATTTCATAACCTTCCACCTGGAGGATGCAGTACCCCACATGTGCTCCAACAGATATAAGCCAACAATATCATTTAGTGTTAGCAATGTTGCCTTGGAGCCAGGTGCTCCACAGACACTGCTGCAATGAGTACTGTTGTTTGGCCTGTTATGTAAATGGCTTTCACATCAGGGCAAAGAATGTTTGGAGTGGCTCATTCTTAGCAGTACCTCTTTCAGGCAGGTGTACTTCATGCTTCTATGGTGAACACTTGCATGATAGGGCTACACACAGACTGCCTTTGCCTGGATATGTGGGTGTGGGGGCAGTTATTTGTTGAGGCGTTCTCTATTATTGCATTACTCACTCGCTGCATTTGCCCTTTTAGCGCCTCTCTTTGTGGTACAATGTGGATCCAAGGTGCCTTTGTTGTGGTGCAATGTGGCGCCACAGTGCAGTGTGTGACTTGCCTTGGGGAGTGTTGTGTTTTGCACATGTTTATTTTGCAAATTGTGTCATGTGTTGAGCCCAATCTAAGTGGTGGTGCTATGGCTTCGCGCTATTTTTGGAGTCAAAATCAGTCATTAAACCATCATTCATATTTGCGCACATTACAAGGCAAAACAAATTAATAACCACATTGTCTTTGATTATGCCAGCCATTTTCTAGCATTTACCTAATGGGAAATAAAACAGGCGTGTGGCGGTATTTTATTGCATTTTGTATTTATTGAACACGAAGGATATAACTTCTAACAAACGTCAGGCATTGAATACAAATGATGGAGGTATTCCCTGAGCAGTGTGGATTTACAATACAGTAGGTGGTCTAAATGAGAGCAAACTAGGTGATAGAGAGGCAGAATAACGAGGCACAGACCATGGATAGTGACTATGTAGCAGGCGCATCCAGATTGCTTGTGCGCAAAGGCACATTGCCCGTATGTAAAGGCCATTTAGGCATGCACAACAGCAGTTGAACAAAAGCACAGAAAAGCAAATGCAATGACAATCCATGTTTGTCTTTGCTTATATCATTGCATATGCACACATGCTGTGTGCTTGATTGCAAACTGCATTTGTGCATTATCAACGAGTCGTCAAACGGAAGTGAGGGAAGGAAGGCTCATTATCTCGTAACAAATACAATTCTTGGGAATTATTTTATGTTATGAATCTGGCTGCGGTTGTGCGTTGGAGAATTTGGGGGTCCCCACTATAAGAACAGAAGTAAAGGTTCTTTGATCTATTCAGTTAAACCACTAGGGGAAGGAGTCCTGCGTGACAAAAGATAGTAAATGAAAATGCACCGTGAGCGATAAACCATTAGCTGCGAAGGTTCTTGATAATGCGGAGGGATACCAATGTGAGGCCTTTGAAAGATTATTAAAACACGGGATTGTGACAGAATGGCGACTGAAATCGTGAGACAGAACTAATATGTCATCAAAGAATTCGCCATTAATTTGCACTATTGAAGCTGTGGCCCCGCTGAATGCAGGCACCAACAGACCAAAGCAAAGATCCTAGCACCGTAGCGATGAAACATCCGCTTCAAATGAACAGTGTCAACTTGCGCTGAGATCACACAAGAATAACAAAGAAGTCGAATGAATGATTTGGAGGTTAAAAAGGATGCTACAAGATAGGCGGCTTGCTTGGAGTGTGTGACTCATGCAGCTGCTCAAAGGGTGGAACTGAAGGAGGAAATCAACTTCTTTGATGGGGTCAAAGAACTTGCCAGGAAGAGAGAGAATTTCTAAAAGGAAAGGGATGGTTCAATACTGTGTATGTAACCCCTTTGCAATATGAAGAAAGTTTTGCTTTTTATTGAAGTTTTTGTTGACTAATTTGTGATACCTCTTATTTGATCTAGAGATCATTTGTCTCTACCTTTTTTTCTGGGTTTTCTTCATCCTTTCCCAGACTGCTTTGCTTTGTACGGTAGTAGATGTTGCTATCACTTTCACCGCACCTTCAAGGAGGCTTCAGAAAGGGCTTACTCAGTGGATGGGAAACAGGGGAATTGTTTTGTTAGGCCTGAAAGATGGGATGCTGTAAATTGAGCCACTCCAGGCTTCTTGTCACAGGAGAACATTTTCTAAAAAAAGAACTAATAACAGAAATCAAAAAAGACAATGTGCAGACTGGATGTTTATCAATCACTTTATGCAGGGCTCACAAAAACCTCTGCAAGTGACTCGGAGTTGTGGTAAAAGACATTTTACAAGAAAACAGGGGTCAGAGACTGGTCAATAACTGACGAATCAAAGCATACGAAAAGCTGGTGGTAGTTATGCAAAGTATCACAGTGGAGCATTATTAAAAGAATCGTCATAGGATTTATTTTAGTATTGATTTGCATAGTTAAAGAAAAGATTCCCGAGAAAACAGAACGTGAGACTGAAAGATTTAACAGACAGAGAAAATAAGCAGACTGAGCACTATAACAACTACTTCCCTGAGAAAATGTTCTGAGACTAATCACAAGCTTCTAAAGCAATATTATGAGCCTAAAACATCCAGAGCAAGCACAAAAGTATTGGTAAAATACAAGTATAAAAATAGAAACGCAGTCAGTAAGCAACATATGACCAAATCCCTCCTACGTGGCCTTTCTGTTTGTACTGGTCGTCAGCTGAACTTATGCTTACCCCAATCCATCTCTCCACCACCCCGACCCTGCCCCATCTATTTCATTAAAACATGTTGACAGATGTCTCAGGGTTTGGTAGTGTGTATTTTCTACGGTGATCTGGAGCTGGATTTCACAATCAAAACATACACTATTTGAATGCCACCCTACACCGGCAGCAGCATCGCATTGAAGAGCAAACACATCCGCTGCAGTAAATGACGCAGCTGACCTACAATAAAACACTGTGTTCTCGACTATGAGAGCAAACCCGTCGCACACACTGTTCTACAGAATGTTTTCTTTAATCACAGAAGAGCCAGTATTGCCAAACCCATGGCACAGTGATATGATATGATATGATATAGCATTTATAACGCTCCTGTACATGCAACAAGACAAGGAGGAGAAAACAGATGGAGGACAAAACAACGATCCTACTAGGCCTTGTGTCATTCAGATCGTGCAAGCGCAGGGAAGGGGAGAACTGCAAAGGGGGAGGCAGAATGGAGAAGTGCAGGTAATCAGAAAGTGCAGCCAATGGGTGGATAATAAGTGCAGGGGGAGGGGACTGTAGGGTTATAGATACAGACCACAAGTGCTGGGTGAGCCAAGAGGCAGTGTGAGGTGCATGGAACAGATGGGTTATTAGCAGGAGAGAGGAAGAGAGAAAGCAGAAGCAAAGAGGAAGGTCTTGAGTTGCTTCCGGAACTGTAGATGGTTCTGCTCAAGTTTGAGAAAGGCAGGGAGGCTGTTCCAGAGGGAGGCCCCAGTCGAAGAAAGAGATCTGCCCCCAACTCTCGGGCTTGGAAACACAACTGACCCTCAGAAAGTTAGGGGTGGATGAGGGGAGAGCTCGAGAGGTAGATACTTAGGAAGAGAGAGTTGGAGGTAGTGTGGTCTCAGTCCCCAGGAAGCCTTGTGGACAATGCAGAGGCTCTTGAACCTGATCCTTTCTGCCACTGGGAGCCAATGAAGAGATTTCAGGGCTGGAGAGATATGAACCCTGGGCTTAAGTCCAAGGACAAGTCTCACAGTCCTGTTCTGGATAAGTTGTAGAGGACCGAGAGTAGAGGCAGGAAGATTTAGAAAGAGGCTTTTGCAGTAGCCCAGCCTTGAGAGGACCAGAGTTCTGCAGACAGTGAACGTCTGGGGGAGAGTGAGGAAAGGAAGAATACCTCTGAGTTGGTGCACATTGACACCTGCAGCTAACAAATAATGTTCAGATTTCAGAACGTTCCCTTCGTCAGCCATGCCACTCAAGACACCTGTCTGAATAAGCTACAAGGTGCAACTAAAACCACACTCCATACGGAACACACCAGAAGAGTAGACAAAGCCTCTCATGATGACCACATCATAGTGTGTAGTCATTAAACGTGTCTGTGCCACTGATTGCTACTCAGTAGGCATGTGTGCACGCTTCTCACATGTCATTCTATCAGCTTATTGTTTTTATGTGACCTTTGCTGTTGAGTTTGTTTATCTATGGGAAAAATATAGTGGTCATCCTGCCCTTGAGAATGGACATTATTTTAGCAATATGGATATATGCCCTAGTTTCTCCATAAGTTCATCCTGTGTATCTTCATACCTGATATGATGGCCATTTTCACCACGTTCTAAGCCACCCCTGATAGCAGTAGGATGGTAGACCATGAATCTGGTAGCAAAAGTTTCCAGAGATGGAAGAAAGTGCTAAGGAAAGGCAATGCAGGAGGTGAGCTATTTGGATTGGATCTGAGATCTCTGCCACGCTCTTTGTAAATGTACACTTTTCAATTCTCGGTTCTTTGCAGCTGTATTAGTTGCAGATCCATTTGATTCCTGTATGATTTTCTTTCTCAATAGCGGCTCTATATGAAGAACGACAAGGAATAATAGCATTTAATAACAATCCGGGTTTAAGCTAGATTCAGGTGCTGATTGTAGAGAAGGACAGCTCAAAGAGTCGAAAGACTTCAATTGGGTCAGATGGCTCTTCGGCTATTCTTGGTAAAGAATCCAAAGGGAAGAAAGAACCTGAACAGAATAAACCGTATTGCCTCCATATTTACTACTGTCTTCAAACTTCAGCTCTGTTCTCTGAGCCTCATCTACAGGAACTGCCACAGTTCTTCTTGGAGACCTTCTACAGATCTTCCTGGGGACCTCTTGAGGTTGAGCTGACACACTGATCCTTCCCTCTTGACTAGGAAAGAGCTATTGAAACCAACAAACGCTGCACTCTCGTCAACACTGAAAGAAACTTGGTCTTCAGAACCAGGCAGATCCTGCAACTCCAATTTCTGGAGCGATCTTCTGCCCTGCGAGGAATCATCATTTATAGAATCTGAAACTCTCCAAATGATATGATGACTGGACATCAAAGGATTACAAGTCAGTAGCACATTCATTAGGACCCAACTTGAAGCACATTCTCCCATTATTACAGCAGTTGCAGTAAAGGTAAATCTAAAAAAATCGCTTGAAGCTATTCCCACATAAGTGCCAAATTCTCCCCAAAGAAAATGCTAAAAGACTACATGAAATGCATTTGTTGGAAATTGTGTCGCAACTCTGACCATTCAAACATTTGACATCATGCAATACCCTTGATTTATGAAATTACAAGGACTACCTATTCCACAAATGTGAAATGCTGGAGTGGGTCCTGAGGAGCAAATTGGGATTCATTAGTGTCAGGCATGTGCATATTCTACATCTGCCTATATTGAACACACTCAAGTAACTCATTTTTGAGGAAAGTGCAATTGCCACTATACATATTGTGGTGCATTTACTGCCATAGAAGATCAAAGGAGAAAGTAGCATCATCATCTGCTCATGCCGCAATAAGAAACTCAGAAGTGTTCTCCCTTCCTTGAACATTGTGTAGCAAAAAGGGATCGTGAATCCACAATGTTGTATTCAACTGGCATTTACTTCCTCATTGAATGGGATTTGAAGCGAGGCCTGTAAAGAAGATTCAGCCACAGACTTTGAATGAACAATATTATACAAAAATAACAATTGATGGAAAATACCACAGGCTGATGCAATCTTCTTGAGTCTCCAAGGGATAATGGAAAAGCTGTTTCAACATGCCACTAAAAGGTTCAAGTTCACTTTAGAGAAGTCCAACGTCTATGATGTGAAAGAAGACAGAAGCCCTCAACCGAGAGAGTGTCATAATTCTTGAGAGACAACAAATCCCTGGTAAAAGAAATACATACAAAATAACCAGAGAGACGAAAAGATGATGAAAGGAAGTTGGAGAGAAAAGAAGACAGCGAGAAAACCACAATGAAGTAAAACACAAACGTCAGCCATGAGTAGCAAGAAGTGAGAAGCAGAGAGAATGAGCATCACAAATGGGCTGAAAACTATTTATGCATACTGCAGAAGCTGAGCAATGTAGGCAGTTGCTATGACTTGGTGCCTGCCAGTCAGATGCCCTACACGCTTAAGCCCTCAACCCAGTGGTAGGGAAATCTATATCATGAAAATAAAAATGGAATTGCAGAAAAGTTACTAATGGTATCCAGAGTAGATAGAAGCCAGAGGCCAAGATCTAGAAATATGTGAAGAATGTCATTTTGGGGAGCAAGACCAAGCCCTCCATTATGGAGACTACAAACCCTACTCAGAGTGTAAAGTGCAGCCAGGGTGCTTAGGTGAAGAATCAGAACCTACAAGAAACTAGGAGGAGATAACTGAGCCAAGAACTAACCCTTTGGAATGAGAAGAGAACATCACTATGAATTGAAAGAAACCGAGAAAATGGTGAGCAGGAAAAGAATGCAGTATGAGCAAAGTGCACAAAGGATTGCATCAGCGGTTCCATGTTGCTGTCACCAGGTGTGAGACCTAATACTAATGTAACACTTACAAATAAGACCATTCAAAGTTGATGCTAAAGCCTGTTGTTTCTTTAGTTAAAACTAGAGGCTAACTGGAGACGTACACACGTTTTTGCATTTACCATCGTTGCCTTTTCATTGTTCCCCATCCCATTCCCTGTGTTTCGGAGTACACTTATGACACAGTTTTCTTTTATAAAAACTTAGGTGGGTGAGAATAGTCAGGCAGAGATAATCTAATCATGTAACGTAATATACACAAACTTGGTTTATGTGGCAAACAGGAGGACAGAGACATTAACCTCAATCCTATTTAAAATATTGGGAGTATTGGTGGTGGCTGACCGAGTGTTGATGGAGCTGATCACAATGTTTTTATTTGTGGTTTATGGTGTAAGATCTGCTCTACAAGAGTAAAAGGATGAGTAGCGGCTAAAGCACCTACTCAGCCACTTCTACAAACCAAGAGTGAATCCAATCATAAAGGTCAAACAGTCACAATTTGAATACATAACATGTTCGCCTTTTGTGGTAACTTGGACCGAGGGAATGCCAAGTTCACAAGAGTGTTGTGAATGTGATTCAGTAGCAACCCAAGAAGCAATACTACAACAGTCCAAAATAAAGGGAATGTCCAATCAAGGTACTGTAAAATATATAAACTTTAATTAAAAACACCATCCTCAAAAATAGCTATTAAAAAATCGATACACAACACCCACCCTTGCAGAAAGAACACAGATAATGCAAAGGTAGCAACATACAGCACTCTGATTAATGAATCAGGGGTTAAAAACAGTAATAACCACAGTGTTTGTAAAAGAAGGATATGTTCTGGTGGGAAAAGGGATTTACTTGACTAAACCAGTCTCTAGGACCCAAAACTGAACCGAGTGGTCAGTTATTAGTCAATAATACCTCTGTGCAGTTCTTGGCAGTTCGACAGCATCGAACCAGGCTTCTTGGTGTGGTGCAAACTGATCTATTCAAGTTTGGGTGTGGTGAAGCGTGTAACCATAGGTGGGGAGAAGTTGTCAAACTGGTCCGAAACAGTAGCTCAGAACAGTTCAAGTGCAGTGTTCTTGAGATGCAGCTCAGGTGGCTTACCAGGGTCAGTTCGAAGATCGGGTCCGGTTTGTGGCATGTTAACGCTAGTTGGGATCGATTTGTGCCACTCCAGCTATTCATGACCCGGTCCCGTGATCTTTCAAAACTTGAAGCTGATGACCAGAGATGTGGTTCAACGAGGCAACATCACGATGTTGAGCCGCATCGAGTCATTTGGTAGCCATTGGATCAGGGTGATGCATGACGCAATGCTTCCAGTGATTTGAGATGAGCTCTGCAAAATGAACAGTTGGTTCTAGCCAGAGAAGTGGAGGGTTCTGCTTAGGACGTGATGGCATAGAACTGAGGCTCACTACGGTTTCGAAGAGCTGCTCAATGAAGTGAAGCTCGCCAGGGCCACAAGATCTGTTTGACAGTTGGGTTGACAACGAAGATGCTGGTGACTGCATGCACAATTCAAGGTTTGTGGTTCGATGCAGTGTTCGAAAGTCGAAGTTCCATGGGCCCCCAGGGTCTGTATGACTGTCAATGAAGATTAGCAATGAAGATGCTGGAGGTTCGAAAAAGTGGTTTGAAATGTGTGAGTGCAGCAATGGCTTCTTGTTCAAGTTGAATCAAAAACAAGCTGAAATAGCGTGGTGTGGTGGCGAACTAGGTTTGAATGATGCTAAGCAGAAGTTTGTAGGTCATGTGAGGGCCAAGGGCAGTACCAGAGCATCCGATTGGTTTGACTAGGTCAAACAAGCCCAAATCGCAGTTTGAAGCAGTTCAACAGCAAAACCCAGGTATCCCGGTTTCCTGTCTCTCAGGTGCTGTGATTCCCACTCCAGGGTCTCAGGGACAAGGTAGGTCCTTGTTCTCAGGTTCCCAAATACGGGGGAGATGGGCACACAGCTGCAGGCGTCCTTAAAAACAGCGTGTTCTGGGCACCATTAGGCTGGGAAAGGGGCAGGTCTTGTTCCAGAAGCTGGTCACATCCAATGCACCATGGGAATGGCTAGGGGTCAGAGCTTGACTCTGCTTTCGACACTCAGTCTTTACCTCTGGCAAAGGGATTTGGAAAGAACTGCTTCCTCAAAAGAGGTCTAATGAATTCTTTCTTAGGTGTTTGCTCCAAAGTGAATCAAAAAGGGAGTAGTAGACTCCTTTGTTTAAACGCAAGAGTCCACAAGTGATTGGACTAAGGCAAGCCTGCTTTGCATATCCAATCCCTGTTCTTGAGACAAGTGGTCTTTGGCCTTTCGACATCACACCCGAGGCGCTTTGTGTTAAAGGAAGTGGGGGGGACAGATAGAAACAAGATGGTGGAACCATCCTCCAGCTATAAGGACCTCCCTTAGACTACACTAACCCGATAATTAAAGGCCTTTTTGGTATGCAGTACCATGGTGTGAAGCTACTCCTTTTGTGAATGGGTGTGCCCTTTGATTACTGTTCCCAGGACAACTTCCTGTGCAGTGTTTGTCTCTATGAGGACAGTGTTACCTTCCCTTACAAAAGAACAGCAAAGACAGTCTGTCTGGGAGTGGGGGTACACATTACCCTTCCAAAGCTGAGCTGGGCTCACATAGCTGACATATGTGATATCAAATTGATGTGGCTTGGATATTTATGAGAGATGCTAGCCACCACAACTAAAACTCAGGTATGGCTTGTATTTACAGGATAGCATGCCACCACTATAGCATTCTCATAGTTATGTAGTTATAAGAAGAGGGTACATATTTTGAATACAGCCCATGTGCTGCAAGGACTTGGGTGTCACTCACTGCAGTCAAATGGCCACCTGTGTCTTCTTGACTGCAACTTTGGCACTGTGGAGCAGGTGCTGCAGATCAGGCTACTGATCCGGCAGGGTAAAGATGTACACTATGCTTTTGGCATGGAGTTTACGAAAGGGTCATCTGATTAGCAGATTCCCTATGAAATGAAATTACCTGCATCATTTTATCAATTAATAAACATCAAAAAGCCAGAGCTTCTACACCCTAGCCAGATGGCAATTCCTCTGAAAGATGCTGGAATTCCAAGTACAAATGCATATTTGTTTTTCTTTTTGGGAAGTTTGATGGAAGAAAGAAAGGCAAAGCTTGGGCCAGTGACAGCCCATATTTAAAACAGGCAATCTTGTTGACAACTGAATTGTTATGGATTCCAGCAAGCACCTGCACGTTTGTGGATTGTGAGCTGTAACTGCTTGGTGGTGGGGCAAGCTTAACCCGTTTTGGCACCTGGGTAGTAGTGGTGGAGCTATGGTGTGAGTTTATTGTCATTCGACTGTGTGGTGTTTATAGATGCTTAGGTGGTTGCCCTGTGATGTTCCCCAAGGATTAATTCTTGAGTATAACTAGGAGATGACAGTGTATAGAATATGTTTTCAAGTTAGTGTTGCTAACTTGTACAATGACAGTGTCATTGTCATAAGTATTTTTGTGAATCCTTCAAGCATCTGAATCTTCCCTGCAAACTCAATGCGTGGACACTCTAGTGATATTGTGTTAATTAATTTAAAAGTGAGGCATACAAAAGCTGTCCAATTGCACATTTAGGGTAGCTACCAACATTTACATATGAAGATGGGTTGCCAATGACTGCCAGAAGGTTTTGATAAAGGGTGTATGTTTCTGTGCATTGTGTATTTATGCCCCTATCGAGGTTATATGTATATATGTAAGACCAAAGGTTTGGCCAACAGGGATTACTGGTGATAACTGAAGCCAGCCACTTGGAGAGACTGTTCTTTGTCGAGAGAGTAAGGAGGGTCATAGATGCATGGGGGAATGATCAGAGAATGCTTATTTGAATATATTTGCTTTCCCGTACCCACTTACGGCATGATTTACAAAGCTTTTTTTTCAATGGGGTTGCACCATTGTAAAACGCTTTTTAATATAAGGCCCACAGTGTTTACCATGCAAATACCAGATGAGGAAGTTCACTTAATGTTCATTTATTCATCATCATTATCACCAATAGAAAATATTGATTTATTGTAATTGTAATGTAATTTGTTATAGATTTTGAGTTTTCTTAATCTTGTTCTAAAATGATGAAGAGGTGGCATATACTGCCACTTCATTTTTCAGCTCCCCAAGTCCTAAGTTGATACACCCCAGGTGGAATACCGAAGCCCCTCTTCTGTTTATCACTTTAGGAATACCATGCCTAGTATTACTTTCCTAGAGGAAGGGGAAAACAATTTTAAAGGTTGTTTAAATGCATAAATGTATGTTTACACGCTTTTATATACATGCAGACTGCTTCTCTTATATATATGACTGTTATACGCGCTAATTATTGAGGGTTCTGGCGGCATCTAATTGCTACCTGAATTCAGAATAAGGTTTTTTATCTAGTTAGAATCCTGCAGCACATATGCAGTGATGCAAGAGAAAGGTTACATTTTGTTGATGCATGTTATGGCACAATGTATTTAAATTGTTGACATTTTTGTTTTAAAATTACTTGCAACACAGTATATGTGCTGAGTAAACAATCAAATAAAAAATATAGAGACCTCTCAAAATAATAAGTATACCATTTCATAGGCCATAATGGTAGTAGAGGAGGAGAATTTTATTTTTATAATTGGCACAATATCAAAGCAGGATGTTTTAAGACAACATATTACCCCGCATTTCAGATTTTGTAGGAGTTTCAGTAATAATGGTATAATAGTTGACTATCCCCAGATCCAATGGTCTGATGGTCAATCATTCAAAGTGCAGAGCAATATCAAGTCTGTTGCATTCTTGAACAACACAATCTCTATATTTATTAAGCACACAATTCTATATGGATGTCTCATTCTGTAGTCCAAATGTGAGTCATCGACATAGAATGTCTTCATCACTTTCATACTCCTTAAAGTTAGTTACAGATCATCATCATGTCATTCTAAGAGTGATGAGCTCAGCTAAGGTCAACTTAGAATCAACCAATATATTTTTTTTAAGTAGCCAGATTGGCAATAGGAAAATTTCCCCTGGGAAAAACTAGGTAGCTACCCACTAGGAATAGGACAAATAAGGGATCAGTTAAATGTAAACCAAGATTCACTGAATCAATGTAACTCAGTTACATGATGAATTCCCCTGGTCGTTAGTGTACATGCATTAAAAGTAGCGATGACTTTAATCTATCTGCAAGTATCACCTCCTTTCCAAGTTCAAAACAAGGTGAATATGAGAATGTTTGGGGACCCAAAGGGAGTCAGAAAAAGCTGTGATCTAATAGATTGAAAGGTTTATGGTCTGAGGAGAATTCTTGGAAAGATGTGATTTCTGAAAATGCAGACACTGTCAGGAGGGGATCCCACAGGGTGTCACTGAGCTTTCAGGGGTCTCATAAATTCTCATCTCATCTGAAGAAAATCTCTGAAAAGCATAGTTACTGCTGGAAACCAGGAAGTGTGTACTTCAGGAAACCGGTTGGCCAGGATGGATCTTTTGAGGACCTAAATCTGCAAAAGTTAATATCCCATGGGGTTTCAATTCTATACTCTTTTAGCGACTGAGTAGAGTTACCCACAGTTTCCCTCTCACCATCCCTGAGGCAGATAAGGAAAATCCCTAGTTGAGCACTTCAGATGGTATGGTGCCAGTAAGTCGAAGACAAAGTCTTCTCTAGTTCATTGACAGCGAGGTAGAGCTACCTTTAACATTATGTTAGGTATTTAGGCCAGGTTTCAACCTACAGATCCCAATGAACCCTCAGAATTGCCCATCTTTAAGCATCTTTTAGACTACACAGCCCCTATCAGGTGTGAACAAATGATTAACAGTGTGGCTGGAACAAACTATTCAGCAGGTTCATTGCAGGCAATTGAAACTGTTGCCTTCTTTCTCTTGAGATACAATATGGATGCAATATACATTCTTATTGACATAGCATCACCACAAATATTGCTATGATGCCAAGCATATAGTAGGGAAAAGTATCAACAGCATTGCATGAAGATGTTTTTGTCTCCTATGTCAGTCTGCTTCATGCCCCTTTCTTCTTCTGCTCCTCATGAATTTTCTTGTGGTGATGCACAGGCTCCTCTCTTTTCCCCATTGTTTCAATATTTATATTCAACCTCTTGCCACTTCCATTGCCTCCTTTGGAGTCCCCATTTTCACTTATGCTAAAAACATAGACGGCTTGCCTCCTTGCAAGGGCAGCTGGTTACCTTAGAAATTTCAACCCTGCCTGTCCTCTATCTCTTCCCGTATCAATGCCCATTCTCTTCGCTCATCTCTGACAAGAGATACATATGGGTATTTCAAGGATCTGTTGACCTTTGGGCCTTTTCATCTGTCCTTCTTTAATTCTGTGCATGTCAAGTTTCTTCCTCCTGTCATTTTCTATATGTGTATTCTTCATCAGCTCTTTATCTTAATCTTTGGTGCTTCTGCTCTTATCCAGTCTGCCTTATTTATGGGAATTCACTCTTTTTGACCTTCCATCTTATAATATCACTCAACTACCAGTTCTCCAAAACAATGCTCCCCATTTTAATTTGAATCTCGCCATCCCCTACATATTTCTCCCTTTCTTTTGAGGTTTCACTGGCTACAGTTGAAACAGCATTAAAAGGATACCTCAGTCATTTCCTCTAAGCTTAATCATTACATTGACCTTTGCTTTCTTCTCTCTTCATATTGGTCTCCTCTCTCTTTTTCTTCTTTCCATTTTGTCCATAAGGATGGGTGTGCTTTGTCACTTGTTAGTCCTTTTCTTTGGATCTCACTCCCACCAGATCATAACACCTCTGACTCTCTTTATCTATTCCAAGAAAAATGTAAAACTTAGTTCTTTGCTTTTGCCTTTGACTTTTAGAAATTCTCTGTGCCTTGGATCAGTACTGGGAAGCCCATAGTCTTGCCAGAGTACTTTTATTTGGCTCATTGTACATCCCCAAATCTTCACAGCTTAAAATAGAGTAAAATATTAAAAGGAGCCTATTTTTGGTGAGCAGACATTCACGTTTTTTGATGGCTGTTCCCAAATCTCCCCACCCACACTAAATTAGCCAAGTAGAAATATTGGCAAGCAGTCCACATTTTGCATGGAACTGAATCCCCAGTACTTTACATTTCTAACCACTCTCATCCTGACACTCTATGATCTAGCACCACTCTGTAAATCCTCTTGTTTCTACTCCTTCTTCCTATTTGCTGCATCTCCACCATCGAAACATCTGCAAGTATGGGTGCATGATGGGTCTATATATCACCATTACAAGCTGGTTTTGGGTGGAGGTCACTGCCTATTCTTTTGCTTGATAATTTGTAAGCATGTTATGGCAAAGGGGAGTTGTTGTACACGACATGTATTGCTCTACAACATGTATTCAATATGATTACTAGGCCGAAGGCCGGGTGTGTCTCATAGCCACCCTATTGCCCAAGCGTTTCTGGCTGCAATTCAAAATTGGTACACTGATCATGTGACCACATTATGGTATGGTAATGCAGATGAGAGGGCAGGTTTAATGTAGAGAGGGGGATCAGGAAGGGGTGATTTTGTCCTCCAAATTATATGCTTGCTTCATTAATGGGATATTATGCAAAGTCACCAACACCAAGCAGAAGTCACAAACATTGGCCATGGGGTCATTCTTTGACTGCTATATATGAACTATTTAGTCCTGCTGGCATGAGCAGGGATTGGCACTCACTGGTTTTGAGTCATTTTGTGAGCAGAGGAGATTGTCAATTGAGAAAGGGGAATCCAAGATCAAGCTAATGGGACCTAAATCAAGGGTTACAAACCCCATAAGGTAATTTATCCTGGGATAATATGCAGTGTAAAGGCCCAGACCACGTTTTAGCACGTGCAATACAAATAAATAAGACACACCCCAACGGGGAATGAGACTAAGAGAACAGGCTGCGAGAGTTAGTTTTCTTTTATGTAAAATTGGCATCCAGAGAACTCTGCTGGCCGAGAGCACTCTGGCAAACATTACAATTACATGAATTTATAAAGGCAAAAATCGTCAATGGTGGCGTCATGATATAAGGAACTTCATGGACAAAGGATTGGATAAAAATTAAGTAACATATGTAGCTGTAGGTGCTGCTCCCTGCGGATTGGCTGTTCCGTTGGCGCGAGGGTGAGCGTCACGAGGTCCACCTGCCTGTGTCTGGGCAGGGTGAGGGTCAGGTAGCTGTGAGACAGGGTGGCCACTAACTAAGCTAACACGAGATACTACGATTAGACATGAACTAAATAATAGTCACTACAGCTCCTTTGAGCAAATCATTATAAGCCTATAAATTGCATACATATAATCACACCATCACTCGTTGGGACTTATATGGAGTACCAGGCTTAAGGGCTTGGCAAGTGTGATAACATTAATCGTGGGGTGGCTCTGCGCACATCAAAAGAAACTAGGGGGCATATTGACATTTGTTAGTTCTAGGGTGCTATATACTGTGACAGAGGTCTGACTTTAGTTGGGGGCACATTGGGGTGGGCTTCATGGCAGGGTCACGTGTCTCGTACATCAAGAGAATACCTTGCAGGGACACAGGGTTATACTGGCAGTCATTTTCCAACAGCGGGGGTAAGAGGGCACAGGCAGGTTTGTGGAGATGAATGAGCTACAAGCCCTGGTTCAGGCCGGTTCACACATGGGACAGTGATCTCAGAAGAAGGGTGAGATGTTACATTTGTTTTTGTTGCAATTACCTCCGGCTCGAGCGTGAGAATGGAGCTGCAAAGCTTTCAGGCACAATGAGAAATGGTCGGGGCCATGTGCGCGGTGTGCGCGGTGCTGCAGAGGGGAGAGAAGCCTTTTCGTATTATCACAGTGGGGCCTAGTCCAAAAGATGGAGTCGTGGGTGCACAAAATGGATGCCAAGTGTCTCTCGCAACAGCCCCACCTATGCCAATGCCAGCATAAGGTCAATGTTAGCATAAGGGCAATGGAGGCGTCCCCCACTAATGGAAGAGCAAGTGGTCCATGTTGTGCTGAATGTATGCCAGGGGGTCCAAACGACCACTTACTCCCACACATTCCCCCGCTTTTGTTACATCTAAAGTAACGAACTACTTATTATTCTTATTCTCATTCCGATAATACTCTGCTCCCGCTACTGCTTCGTCCCAAGCAGGTGTACCCTTTATTGGCATCCAAGCTCTACATACGCTTCTTAGGCTATGCCCACCTCTCGCATATTCATCAGGTGTACATGTCATGTATATTCCTCCATCCTCATCCAGGTCCACCCATACCATTGCATCTCCCTTGCTTCCTTTATGGTAGTGTGATACAAATTATCTACCCTATCCACATTCTGGCGATATACAGCTGTCTTGCGATATTTTGGTGGGTTTGGTTCTCCAGTTTGCATCTGTGCATCTATCATAGTGGCTACTGTTGTCTGTCGGCCCATCGTTACCATCATCATTGTTGAGTTAGGCGTAGACTTTGCACAGCATTGGAAAACGATGACTGGGACAAACATTTTCATCACGGTGCTGAACCAGGATAGTATCCAATTAAACATATTGTCAAACCAGTTGCTTGGCTCTATTCCTCCTTCTTTCAACATTCTTTCCCCCAGGCTGTGTACTGCTGAGATGACGTGGGAGAGGGTCCCATTATCTGCGTCTTCAGAAGGTACGAATGTACTGCATGCGCTCCCGATTTTTTGGCAAAAACCGCCGTCCATTGCTGTGAGAAGGTCTAGGACGTATCGGTTTTGCATTGTCATTAAACGCAAGGTGCGAAGTTCCACCTTGATCACAATGAATCACTCAGTGTCATTGGCCGGTTGGATCAGCTCCCAGCGGACAATTTGTAACCATTTGGCGTTTGTTCGCGCCTGACGTCCTGGCGTTAGGAGGGAAGCAAAGAATGTCTCTGCAGAGTTAAAGAGTTTGTATTTTGCTGGGATCTCAGCGAGAAGATTGGTTGATTTGCTGGAAATATAGTTTGATGACATTATTTTGCGGGAGAGTCTGTCTTTTAGGTCACTTTCAGACAGTATGTCGTATGAGGGAAGCTCTGTTGTTGCTGGTTGGAGCACTGCCGATGTGTCAGCCGATTGCCCTGCTGCCGATATGCCAGCCGATTGCCCTGCTGCCGATATGCCAGCCGAACCTCTCCCCCCTTGGATATTGCTTTCTGGTATTACCATCAGTGCTGAATGCAGAGTGGCCAGGGTGCAAGTACCTCTCCATGATTCAGGTAGATGCAGGTAGGCTTGTTTGCCACAGACCAGTACATGTCCATGAGCATGGCTGTACCTTTTTTCATATCAGGAATAATGATTGTTTTGTTGCATAATTTGTTGGCACCCATTGGCACCGTCCCTTCTCTGTGAAAACAAAGTTCATATGGGATTTCCTTTTGGGTCTTGATGGGTTTTTCAAGAGCGGTAACCCATGTGAGTTTTGTAATGTGCTTGGACCAGACGGGAGCGCATGTTTCTTTGACCCATTGAAAGTTTTCTTCAGTTAGTCCTCTAAGTGCTTCAGCTCTGCACTCGATCATTTCGTCATGCCACTTGTTTTCTGTGAATCTTGTTCCTCTTATGACAGAAAATGGCTCTTTAATACAAATTACTCCTTGGCGCTTGCTTGTGCATGTTTTCTCGTTCTGCACCATTTCTATTGTAATTGTGTGTGCCTGGAAGGTTCTCCGGATCCTACATAATACGAGATGAATCATACACTGGGCGTCTGACAAGGGCACCTCTTGTGGTACAAGTATTTTAGGTGTCCCTGATGCATGTGGTATGACAGAGCAGACGTAGCAGCTCTCGTTCGTGGCTTGTTTTGCTGTAGCACTCATGTCTGAGTACCATTTATTTGACTGGTCTGGGTGGTGGGGGTCTTCTATTTCATCCAATCCCAGGCCATGGTAGATATCATATCTTTTCCCTCCCGCCCCCCTTTTCTGTCTCCTTCTCCTCCCTTCCCTGTCTTTCATTGTTTTTACTTTTTGATAATTTATGGGAAAAACACCTGCCCATGTTGTGTCATTGTGTTCATTTGCGGTGTACCAGGCCTGTGGTTTTGGTGTCTCTTGGGTAGCAGCAAGATTAAAGTGCATTATAGTGCCTGGTGAGGTAGGTTCTGTGGTTGCTTGTACATCAATATCTATCAGTTTAGACTCATCCTCCCAAAAGTAATCCCCATCATACTGATTGGTCTCGTTTTCATTATTTGGCCTGATAGCAATAATTGGAAAAAGGGGGGCTGTTGCTGTGCAATTCTTGTACAGCGTAGTGAGGTTCGTATTAACAGGGTGATTATGTTTCCACATAATTTTCACACCTGCCCATATAAGTGTTGAACCTTCTCGTATTAGGTTGACCCCGCTCCTCCCTTGTTTCATATCATCAATAATGAAAGACACAGTATAGTACCATGCCATAAAAAATAACATTGTAGAAAACAGCATTGCAGAATATTTTACACCACACTCTAAATTATAATATTTATTAACTCTACTATCTACCCTATCACTAACTAAAATTGTGCCGTCATCGGTGAGTGCACTCCTGTCTGCCATTGTGTCACCTGGAGGGGTGCTATAAAATTGGTAAGTGACATTATTTCATCAATTTATCATTTTACTGTCATCATATCGACCTTTTTCACTAATCTATTACTAAATTAATAATTGCTATGGTGTGCACACCTTAATGCTATTTTTCTATTTTTCCTTTTGCATTTTATTAACATGACCTTATTTCATAATTAATATTTGTTTCCTTCAGTATTGGGCATAATTGTTCTATAAAAGATGTCAATTTAATTTCTTGTAATTGATAGTAAGAGAGTGAGGAGAGATAGAGAGAGAGAGAGAGAGAGAGAGAGAGAGAGAGAGAGAGAGGGAGAGAGGC
Organism: Ambystoma mexicanum; assembly: GCF_040938575.1. Taxonomy (NCBI): domain Eukaryota; kingdom Metazoa; phylum Chordata; class Amphibia; order Caudata; family Ambystomatidae; genus Ambystoma; species Ambystoma mexicanum. The sequence continues at coordinate 652,777,238 of NC_090934.1, forward strand.
ATCATTCATTTTTACTCATTGCTTTAAATTTTTCTTTTCGTCAATTTTTGTTTTATCATACCTTCTAGATTACCCACTAGCAACTTCGTTGCTGTCAGTTTGTTCACATTGAGGGATTGCACTATCACGTGCTCTTATCCCATCTGACAGATGCACCCAATATTTCAATCCCTTAACCTTTACTGCAGTAGGTGTTCAGTAGACAACTTTATATGGGCCATGAAATCTTGGAGAATTCCATCTCCTAACAAAACTTCGCACATATACATGCTCTCCTGGCATTAACTAACCCTTTGGGCTGTCATGGGCTGACATTGCAGTGTCTGTCTCAGCATTTTCGGTGAATGGTAGCGCAATTTGTTTTGCTATGCTACGCACTGCACGGGTTAAGTGGGTAAGGTATTCCTTGAATTCATCCCCCAGCACTGTAGCAGCTCTGTGATCGTCTGAAGCTCCTCTCACTGGGGAGAGTGGCGTATGAATGCGCCTTCCTGTCACAATTTCGTGTGGGCTCAAATGGTGGTCCTTACTCGGCTGTGTTCTGAGGTGAAACAGTGCTAGGGGCAAGCAATAGACCCAATTTTTCTTTAGCGTGTTACACAACTTTGAAAACTTACTTTTGAGTAGGCCGTTGATTTTTGCCACTATTCGGTTAGCCATCGGGTGATAAATCAAGCACAATTTGTGCTTAACCCCCAGTAATGACATAACTTCCTTGAAGAGGTAATTCACAAAGTGTGTGCCATTATCTGATCTTATTACGTCACATATGCCCCACCTTGAGAACACCTCTCGTACTAGAAAGTCCATGGCACACTTCGCGTCTGGGTGGGGGCATGGTCCTGCTTCCACCCACCTTGAGAAGGGAAAAACTACCACAATTAAATATCTTGCTCCATTACATCTTTCTCCCATATCTGCGTAGTCAATGTGGAGCTCTCTAAACGGGCCCACTGTGCGCGGTAACGTTCCTCGTAGTGTCCTCAGTGTCATTCCTGAACTGTATGTCTGACATGTGGTACATTCTATAGTGAATTTTGACAAATGTTCCTGTACATTTGGAACAAACCAATGTTCCTGTATCTCTGCTGCAATGTGTTGTTTAGTTACACGTGTTGGGAAGTGTAGTTGTTGGAATGCTATTTCTAGTAACTCCACTGGCATCACCACCTTTCCTGTTAGTTTCTGTCTCCATATTAAATCTGTTGATGATTGTTTGCAACCTCTCTTGGCCCATAACTCTCGCTCTTCTACAGGTGCACGTCTTTGAAGTTATATTACTTGGGATATTGGTGTATGGTTCTATCCCTCCTCTGATGTATCTGTGCTCAGCTTTTTGATAATGCATTCACTGCCTGTGGGATGTTGAAATATGTGGCGTCTTTCGCTGCTGCGTCTGCCGCCGCATTTCCCAATGAGATTGCATCCATGTTATTAGTATGCACTTGGCATTTCACCAATGCTACTACTGACGGTTCTGCTAATGCTTCTATCAGTTCATTCTTCTTCCATTCTTACAACTGCTGCTCCCATGTGTTTTTCTCCTTTTTCACTGTCTATTGATGCTGACCCATCCACAAAGTATATTTCTCCTTCCTGTAGTGCATTTTCACTTGCTTTGGGAATATCATCCTCTTCTCCCTCATATGTAGCACAATCATGTGTATGGATGTCTTCTACTGTGCAGGGTTCAGTAATGAATGTGGCTGGGTTCACTGTCTTACATCTGACCACATGAACATTTGGACTTGATATTATTATCTTGTATGCTGTTGCCCTTTGTGTTGTTAACATTGATTTTGACCTTTCTAAGATTGTAAAGAGTGAGTGTTCTGCGTAAAGTGTCACTGAGCATCCCATTACGATGGTGGTGCTTTTTTCTATTGCGAAGGCCACTGCAGCAAGAGCTTGTTCGCAAGCAAAGTGGCCCTGCATTACTGAGTCTAATGTACCGCTGTAAGAAGCCAATGGCTTGTGACCTAGCAATGTTTTCTGTGTCAGCACTGCCGTCATTAAAATACCTTTGCAGTGTGAAAATAGGTGAAATTATCGATCATAATCTGGGTTCACCAAGACTGGTGTGCAATGAGATCTTGTAGTTTGAAATACTGTGTCATCATTTCATCTGTCCATTTTAATAGGATATTATTCTTTTTTGCTTCCTTCAGAGCCTGTAGTAGAGGACGTGTGTATGCTGCATAATCAAGTTTCCCTGCACAGAAGTAATTACAGATGCTGAGAAACCTTTGCATGTCCTTTACTGTTTTTGGTATGATCATGTTGCGTATGGCCGCTGCTCTGTCGGGTAATATCCTCTTGCCATCTTTTGAAATTAGCTGTCCTAAGTAGAGTACCTCTGCTAGGCAATATTGCAGTTTGCCTTTGTCCACCTTGTATCCTTTCACGGCCAACAAATTTAACAATGTTATTGAATCGGCCCTGCACTGTTCTTCACTTTTGCTGCAGACAAGTAAATCGTCTACGTATTATATTATCGTGCTTTCTACATCAATGTTTCCAAGATCTTCGTGCAAAATTCTATTGAAAATGCTTGGGCTTTCACAATATCCCTGTGTTAATGTACAATGTTCATATCTGTTTCCCCCTAGCATGAATGCTGTGAGGTACTGAGAGCTTGGGTCAAGTGGAATTGAGAAGAAAGCGTTTTTCAAATCCACTACTGTGAAACACGTGGCATCTTTAGGTATACTACACAATATTGATGCTGGATTAGGCACAAATGGGAACTCTTTCTGTATGATGTCATTAAGTGGGCATAGGTCCTGGACCATTCTCCAAGCCCCGCCCTTCGCTTTTTTGATCAGAAAATTTGCTGCGTTACATGGTGAATTGTATGCCACGATTATCCCTTGTTCTAGTTGTGCGTTTATTGTTTCTCGTATTCCTTCCTCTGCCACCCTTGATAGTGGGTACTGTTTTACTCTGGGGGGTATGGCACTTGGTTTACATTTTATTTTGATTGGCGTAACTTCTTGCAATATCCCTACATCATGGGGGCCTGTGGTCCATATTTCTGTCAGGACCTTTTCCATATCTTTCTCAAATATGGTGGTGGCACATTAACACTAGCCATGAGAGGATTGTATATTTTTCTGTGCTGGATCATGATATCACATGGTATGCTTATTTCCATTATTATTTCCCCATCACTCTCACTGTCAGTGAACAATTCTTCATGAGTTAAATTGTGCAACGTTATATTTGAATCTATGCACAGCACTGTTCTCCACTCGCATTCATGTGTGTCCAGGCCTATTACCGTAATACGTTTACTCGAAATCTGTCCCCCTTCTAGATCAATAGACAAATTGTTCCTCGTAGAATATCTGTGTTAAAAATTGGGCGGAAGACAAAGTCTGAAGGTACCTTCCTTTCTTTTCTTGTTATCTCTGTCACCACCCGTGCTAACACTCTGATACCATAAATGAACATATCCATGTCAATGGGCACCCCCCTCACCGCAACTTTGTTTGTCATTGTGCTAATCATCAGCATTGCCCGCATGGGGCACACTCCTGGGGTGGAGCAAACTATTCCCCGCTCAGTAAAGGAGATTGTCATGTTTAATTTACTCAGGAGGTCTCTTCCCAACAAATTTATTGGCGCTTCTTTGTGATACAGTAGAGGTGCGCGCACTGTTTTTCCCCCCACCGTTATGTCAAGGTCTTTTGTGTAAGGAACTTTTAAGATAGCCCCAGAGAACCCTTGCGTTTCCAAATGTCTTCCCGAGAGCGGAAACCGGACTTCCATGGGGCACGAATTTTCAGCTCCCGAGTCCACCATAAAGATGAACTGTTTATTGCCTATCTCTGCCCCCACTGGTGGTTCCTCTTCTGCATGTAGGGTAGTGGATAGGACTCGACACGCAAGTGCTTTCTGTGGGCTATCCTAATCTGCATATGTCTCCGTTCCTGGAATGGAGAATACATTATCTCCTACCATCGCTACACCGTGAAAAGTTGCCGGTGAGCGGTTGGCGGATGTTGCAAAGATGTTATTATTTGCGTTGCTTACAGTATTCTGCCTTGCCATTTGTTGTGGCATACCTCTCTGCTGTGGTTGTTGTTGGTGCTGCTATCTTTGTTGCATTTGGGGCTCATTATACCATTGCTTGTTCTGCCCATTCCCTCCCATAGGTAACCCATAGGGACTGCCTGGGTGTGGGTGACCATAATGCTGTTCATTTCCCATGGGGGGTTGTCCTTGATAATAACCCATTGGTCGCATTCTGCATTCTCTTGAATAATGCCCCCACCTCCTGCAGTTCCAACATGACCCCGGCGGTCCTCCCCTCAGCCCCGGCCCTCCAAATCCTCTATTTCCTATTCCTCTGAATCCCCCTCTTGGTCCTCTATACCCACCTCATCCTCTTGCTTGCCTCCCTTGCCATTGGGGCCCTCCGTACTGTTCCTCTCCATCCCACTGCTCCTGTCCATTTGCAGACCATGTTGCGGCCATTCTGGCTAGTGTGTTTCCCACTCCCTCTTCTCCTTCGCCGTGCCTGTCAGTTGATGTTGTGGCATTCAGCGCTGCAACCTTCACTAATTTGTTTTGCACTAGCTTCGCCTCGTCTGTCAGCCTTCGCTGTGCTATCTCTCTTTCTCTTTCTTTGTTTCTCCTACAATGGTGCACAATTATGCTCTGGATCTCGGGCCAGCCCTTGGCTTCTATTCCAGCTATTTTACCCAAGGTCTTCTGTCACTCCTTTGGGAGCCTTTTTTTTAATTATAAAGTGGAACAAGCTGGTAGATTGGTCCCACGCCGTACCCGTTTCACTTCTCCACAGCTTTTGCACCCGGAGGATGAATTGCGTAGGCTTCTCGTCATCTCCCATAGTGCACTGCATCACTAAGTGTAAGTCAGGAGTGTCTGGAAACGTTCTCAGCAATGCATCCCATACTTGTGCCCTAACGTTGTTAAATGATGACTCATTGTGGCAGTCACAGTTCATTGTCACTCCCGGGAACCCCGCCTTCACCCACACTGCATCTGCTTGATCACCGACAGCAGACACCAGCAAACTTTTTACATCCCCTATGGCCAATGGTACCCCTGCTGTATTTTCTTCAAATGCATGTATCCATTTCTCCACCCCACCCGAAAGTGGAGGGAGAAGTTTCAACAAGTTATTCTTATCCATCTGTGCCCACAGTATGTAGTGGGGCCTACCTGCTGCTTTGTGTATCAGATGCATTTGTAGCTTTGATTTTCCTCCTTTCTTGCTTACTGTTCCCTTCTTTGTTTTACTCACCAGCATGTTCCCTACTCTTTGCCTTAACCTCCCTTGCCATCTTGGCGCAGCCCTTTCATCTTCTTGGTCATCTTCTTGGTCAAATGGGAACAGTAGCAGAGATCCCGCCGCTGCCGCTCCCTCTTCATATTCATCTAAATCACTCCATACTTCCTCTACCTCCTCCTCTTGCTCCCTTTCTTCTTGCCCCTCCCTTCTCTGGCTGTCTGGGGTTGCAGGTCGTATTATTCTTATGGGTTTGCCATATAAAAGGTACAGGAACTCACCTGATTGTCACTCTTGTTCCTGCCCTTTTGGTATCGGCGGCGGCGGGGATGGTGTGGATCCCCCTGCAGCACTTGGCAGAGGCGTGAGGTCAACTGCTGTCAATGGTGGTACTTCCCCCGCCCCCTGGCAACATCTGGCCCTTGTCGCACAAGGCTCTTAATAGCGTTATCTCCAGTTGTGCATGTGCAAGCTTCCTGTCTAAGTCTCCTGTTAACCGTGCTAAATTCACTGGAGGGGCACTGGTTGGACCGTACAGCCCTCCTTGTTCATACAGGGTTGGGGCGGTGGCTGATGTTGTTGCCGGGGTGGTTGGTGTGGTGCACGCTGGCACATACAGGGGCTCACTGTATCCCGCTGCAGGCCTTGTCAGTAATGAGTGTATTCTAGTGGGGTCATTCTCTGTTGTGGTTGTTGTGCATTCTCCCCCTGCAGTCCCATCTCCTCCCTCTGGTACCTTCTCTTTCTCATTGACTGTGTCATTACCTCGCCGCTAGGCGCTACTTCTTCAAACAACCGCCACAAATCTAGCAATTCCTTTCTGTTCTGAAATTGCTTTCCCCTGTATTTCGCGAGCAGGTGTGTGGATACTAGATCCGATACCCTATTATCAAATGACCCCCCTCTGGCCATAAAGGCACTACACTGTCCCCTTTTATTTTCACCACCCACTGATCATGGTATTTCAGTATTTTCAAACTATATAGAGGGAGATGCTGACAAATATGTGCTAATGGTGTTGCTCCCCCCATGATGGCGTATTTGTTGCTCTTATTTGTGTGCACTTTGTTCTCTGGGTATAAATACACACTATAAATCAGTCATTAATCTCTCTTCTGCAACACGTCTTTTCAACCTTGAATAACCTTTGACGCCAACACATTTCAACAACCTTTTTACTTACACCCCTTTGCTGGAAACATTAGTTATTTCAACCAGGAATATGAATTATTTGTCAATATTCAAAATGTTTCTCATATTACTCACACATTTCATTACCGATTTTTCTGATCAACCTTAATGCTTTTCGATTCACAGGTACATAGGTACTTACTGACAGAACAACATGTAATACTTTGGCACATAGAATACATAAAACATATAACATGAACTACCTTCAGTTTACACCCCCTTTTTAGTTATTTCCCTTTTTAGTTATTTTACTTTATTGGCCCTCACTCTTGCTTTCTCATGCACTCCCCACCTCTGATCCCCCACAAGCTAGCTCACCAAGAATTCTGTTCACACGGAAAAAGAATATTCTAAGGGGCCGATTCATGGAACAAACGTGCGCCGAAAATCCATGCGCAAGCAGGCGCAAGGGAGCGCAAGCGTGAGAAACGCAGCGCACATGCACGCGTGCGATTCAAGGAAGACGCTGCGCGTGTTTCCCGCTGTCCGTGCGCCCAATCCAGCCATGGCGCACGCAGGCATACACAGCGTGCGCTACGCGCACAGCAAAAGCGCACATAGCGCGGCGCACACAACCAAAGTGGGCGGAACAGTGGGTGTAACACGCGGAATGGGGAACAACGCGTGAAAAATAAGGCGTAACTGGGGAAGTACTGCAGGGAACCACACAGAACGCCCACACGCACGCGAACAACCCGTCTTCATGGATCCGAATACGGGAAACCCGCGCACGGCAAAAGACGTGCACAGGCGTCAACGCGTCCGCCACACGAAGGCAGGCGGAAGCGTCCCCGCGCACAGCATAAAAGTGTGCGCAAACAATAAACGCGTATATACAGCTACGATGAATGCCCCATTTGTCGCAGCACTGATCGTGGGACACCGCAGGAGGAGGAGAATAGCCAGGGCACGCATTTTCGCACCACGGACAAGCCTTTTTGGGATGCCTGATGACCAGGTCTATGGCAGGTATAGGTTTCCACCCCATATCATCCTAGACCTGGTCAGGGAGTGGGAAGATGACCTTACATCCCCCACCCTTTGCTCCCAAGCATTGAGCCCCTTGGAGAAGCTGCTCAATGTCCTGCATTTTTTGGCCACTGGGTTATTTCAGCGGACCACTGCCATAGTGGGGGGGTCTCACAGGCCACGCAGTCACGCTGCCTACACCAGGTACTGGCAATCATGACAGCGCGCCCCTCAGTCCGCAGGCACATATACATGCCCAGAACACCCGCAGAAAGGCAGGCCGTTTTCCTGGATTTTTTCAGGGTGGCACACTTCCCCAAAGTGCTCGGTGCCATAGATTGCACCCATGTGGCCCTACGTCCACCTAGGGCCACTGAGCACATCTACCGAAACCGCAAGCACTGGCATTCCATCAATGTACAGGTGGTATGCGATGCAAAGGGAATCATCACCTCTGTCTATGCAAACTACTCTGGCTCCACCCATGACAGTTTCATATACAGAATGTCCGCCCTGAGCCGGGCCCTGGAAGCTGGGCAGCATGGCGACACATGGCTCCTAGGTCAATACAAATGCCCTTGCACATGCATACAAGTCAAACACAGACAAATATCCAAACCCTAATAATCTCAACTATTATCACCTCCCCAGGGGACAGTGCCTACCCTCTGAGCAACCACATGATGACGCCAATCCCGAACCCCACCACACCACCCCAGGTAAGATACAACGCCGCCCATATTGCAACCAGGGGCATAGTGGAGCGCACATTCGGAGTGCTCAAGTCACGTTTCCGCTCCCTTGACCGCTCTGGTGGGCAACTACTCTATGCACCAGCAGTAGTGCGCAGGATCATTGTGGCAGCATGTGTCCTGCACAATGTTGCAACACGGCAGGGCGTCCCGGTGGACATGGTGGTGCCCCCACATCCCCAACCACAGGCACAGGTGCTGCCCATGGGAGGGGACAGGGCACGTGGCGAGGAAGCCCGGACCCAGCTTCTGGCCACATTTTTCACATAAACTCCCTCCCCTGCAGAGTGCACACAGGCCTGGCACATACCAGGTGACAATCGATGATGACAAAGAGACAGTCAACTATCACAACCCTACCACCCTGAGATAGTTGCCATGGAAGTGCCACATCGTCTGCATCCCTAGCTACTTAAACACAAGCTATCCTGTGTGACCAAAAGGCACACATATGAAATATGACATGATATGGCCTATACACAAGTATTTCAAGGTGCGATGAGGCAGGGAGGGGGGAACAAGGGAAGACAGACAACGGTACTACTAGTCCAGGTGTCATTGAAATTGTGCTAGTGCAGGGGTAGGGGGAAGGGAAAAGTGCAAGGGGAAGGGGGGGGAGTGCAGTACAGGGGAAGTAGCCCAAAAAAAATATACATAGGTCGGCTGGTGGCAACTGCAAAGGTAAGTGCAGACAAGTGCTGGGAAGGGTGGGCTGTAGGGATAGAGAGACAGTACCGCAGGGCAGGGGTTGCCAGGGAGGCAGTGCAAGTGGAGAGTGGCTGGGCCAGGGACCGAGGTCGGTGAGAGTGGCCCAGTTGCAGCTCCAGTGCAGTTCCAGTGAAGAATTCTGCAAGGGAGAGGCAGAGAGAAAGCAGAAGCAAAGAGGAAGGTCTTGAGGTGCTTCCAGAACTGGAGATGGTTCCCCTCAAGTTCAAGTGAGGCAGGAAGGCTGTTCCAGAGGGAGGGCCCTGCCGCGGAGAGAGATCTACCCCCAGCTAGTTGCTCTGAGAAGCGGATGACCCTGACATGCAAGGTGTGCATCACACACACCTGCAAAACAGGCCATGGCCATCACTGTCATGTCACTCAAACCCTCCCAAACCACAACACGACAAGGCAAGCAATACCCATACACCAACACAGTAACGATAAGGTACACATTGCCAAGTCCTAAATGTACAGTGGCATCAGACAATGATGCATGACCCGGAATCAGATGAAATGACAGACCAACAAAATCTCCCACCCAAAATAAGTCATTTCCAAATGCATTACAAGAGTCGTAGACATAACATAACAATGAATGCCTTTCTACATGCACATTGTGCATTGCAAAATCAACACTGCAGCTCATGTGTGCAGTGTCCTACTCCTGCAACACACTGCTCAGCGCACAGCACAGTGAACAGCCATTGTGTGTGATGCACACCCTGAGCATCACATCTAAGTGACAGACCACATCAAACAGAAAATTAGGCATGTACAGGATCCATAATCAGTCACAGAGCATGTGCTGTAGGGACACAGTGGGCACCAGAAGGCAAACAGTGTAGACGTGGATATGCAAGGGTGGGAGTACATGTAGTGCATCAGAGTGCAAGTGTGTGGTTCTGCAAGGACATGCACTCCACATATGCATGTGCACTCAAGTGACCATTAGTGTTCTCTACACATCACATGTGAACATTCACCATGTGTACACCCCAGCATGTCAAACCACAACTATCCCCTCGCACCTGAAAGGTAAACACAACACATGAACAGACATTGATCAGCAGAACACAACGTTTACATAGGATACCACCATTACAATGTCAGAGTTCCCATCACACTGCAGGGCAAGGCAACTATCAACAACAACCCCCCCTCCCTCACAAATGACCATGACCCACTGAACAACTGCAACTGGGTCATGGAGCCTTCAAACCTCAATTCCACCTGGCCACAGGATCACCTTTACCCTTCGTCACCATCTCCCACCTTGTGTGTAAAAAGGTGCCTGCACCCTCATAATTAATGTCCAAAATCACAAAATCCAAGCCAGAAAAACGAACCAGAACACCCTCCAGTAGATGACTTGACGTAGCAGTACCTCACAAAGGCCAAGTACTACCACAATGATGCAACAACCAAGGTAGCACAGCAAAACAATGTCACAACAGGATGTGAAACATGTGTGGTACATGACATAGGATGATGCACCATGAACGGATGTGTACTGTCACAGGTCCGCTGTACAGGCGCGGGAGTGTCACGAAACAACCACCCCCACCATGTCCCGGGTGCCTGCAAGGTCAAACTCACACAGGCCCCTGAGACCCTGGTGGGGAAGGAGGTTCAGGGATATGCAGTCGGGACAGGTGTTGACACACTGGATGACTGGAATGAGTGGCAGGAGAGGAGAGGAGGAATGACACATGAAACTAGGGAATGCACGAAAATGTACTACCTGCATGAACACATACACAATCCAAACAAACTTGGACATCATTGTCATGGCCTTCTGTAGTCCAGGCTCAGGAGTGGTACAAACCAACCACCCCCTCTAGGGTTTTGGCACCTGCAAGTTCGGGGCTTACACAGGCATCCGCAACCCCAGCGCGGAAAGAGGGTCAGGGAACGTTGCTTGGATAGGTACGGGAAGCAGGAACACTGGGTAGAGGGTACAGGGTTCAAAATTGCATAGGATCACGGGTGATTAGGGAGAAAAAACATACCAAATTGAACCACACATACATCCATGCATTAGTACACTCCCCAGCAAGCCTATGCAGAGCAGTTCGAAAGAAAAACAACAAGATACTTAGCTCTGGTTTTGAGTGCTGGCCTCCTGCCTGCGCACTCTCAGGTCCGGTTACAGGAGCACTGCAATGTTGCAAAAAGAGCCACAGTCAACAACCTGTACGTGCCAATTACACAAAAACACAACACCAAACATGCCCCATAGCAACAAACTACTCTACAAACAGACACACTGGTGTAGATGCTTCGTACCCATATATAACATCACCCCTGTGACAGGTCAGACACAGTCAATGCAGTAAGTCAGCCGCTGGTGGGTGCGTGGCAAATGGAACACCAATGTGTCACAATTCACACAACATGCAATGTTCCCTGGGTAAGCAGACAGACACATATAGCAAGCCATGTCTTCAGAGCAAGTTGCGTACCACCATGACCGAAACAAAGTTGGCAGTGCATTTATCATAAAGTACATGGAAAAGACATGCACTGCACCCGAGTATGTCCCTTGCTGTGTGTCCCTGTGAGCTGCCCCTTTCCATGTCTCGGAAGGCTACATAGTTGATACAAGTGCCTCAATGGACCTTGGTGTACCGGAGGGTATGTGCCACTGCCCCTGCATGTGTCCCAGACAACCCTACTATCAACAGCCATTAGTCCACCAACACATCTGAGCTGCATTGTGTGCTTCAACACCAATATTCGTCTAAGATCACCCTCAGTGCTGTGACTAAGCCTGCATGTGCAACTCGCCTGGTGCAAGCTTTGCTGTGTCGTGGCCCCCCTGTGCTGCTCACCTTGCCTGGAGTTCCTTGGAACATGTCAGCAGTTCTACGATGTGGGTCTGCAATCCCTGTGCCTCTGCTTGTGCACACATGTGTATGTGGGCACCAACAAACGAGTCCAGAATTCCGTCGTCCAATGGCCCATGTCTGCTGGCAAAGGTGCTCTGGAGGCTCATCCCCCTGCAGAAAGGGCATGAAACACATGATTAATGCTTCAAAGTCATCTGTGTGTGTCTCATCAGGCATCTCATTACTTGACAATGTCAGAGAGTCACATCACAAATCACACCATCAGTCCGTCTTTCACATCCAAAGTGTGGAACACTACAGCATGAATTGCAACAAGCACGTGTACATGAAAGATATGAAACATACTACACAATGCATAGCAATCAATGTACACATTAATCATGACACACCCCATCTAGCAAAAGCTGAACAGTGGACAATAACACCAAAATCATCCCCACTAGGGGTGTCAACACAAGTCACACAGCACCAGACATGCCACAGATATGACAGTCCAAAGCCCTTGTGTAATATTCTGTAACACCGAACCATCCTTGCGAGCCCATGGATAAGGGAGGCAGGAGTGGCATATGTGAGTCAAGGACCCCAAGCAGCAAACACATACACAAGACAAGCCTGAAGGGCCCAGCTGGAACAGACAGTGGATGCCTTCAAAAGCCACAAAGCACCACACCGTCACATGAAAACACAATAGACTAGCAATTTTAAACTAAATCAATTATTAACTAATTACACTAACAACGGAAAACCTACATTACCTAATTAAACTAACTATCAAACAGAAACTTAACTAACTAAACTAAAAGAAAAATAAATCAAAAATGGCCACATATGACCCGGGGGGGAGGGGAAGCACCCAGGAGGGGGGAGGTACAGGTTGCTGCTCAACATCCACATGCGATGATGCTGAGCCAAAAAAAAAACCTCCATGGGCTCAATGCCTGCACAGCCCGACCTATGTGGGAGATAGATGGTCGTCCGAGTCTGGCTCATCCTGGAAAGGAGGACGTGGCACAGTAGCCTGGCCAAGCCTAGCCGCAGCTTGCCCCTCGTCGGCAGCAAGTCTGCCGGACGGGTGAGCCTGGTTCTGTGTGGCGATGTGACATAGGTCTGCATGCAGAACCTCACGTGATACACGTGCTTCCTCTTGCAAGGTAGCACGTGTAACACGGAGTTCCTCCTGCAAGGCCTGGCTGGACAACCGCTGCACCTCCCGGCAAGCCTGTAGCTCAGCCGAGATGGTACGCTCAAGCTGTGCAAACCTCTCCTCTGCCTGCTGCCCCTGGGACATCATAAGGACACCCAGAGTGGATCTGAGGGAAGCATACTCCTCCATCAGGGCATCCATGTGCGCCTCTGCGTGAGAAGAAATTGCTTGACGCAGAGACGACATTTCAGCCTGGCGTGCCCTGTCTGAGGCCGCCATGCCCAGCCTGAGCGAGCGGGCCGTGGACCGTGCCGCCTGCTGCTGGAGAAGCACCTGCCTAGCAGTGGGGAGCACAGATCGGGCCACACGCTCCATGCTCTCAGCGATGTTCTCCATTGCTGCCCCCTGCCATTCGGAATTGGCAGTCATGTCTTGCTCCCACTCAGTATACAGCAGTTGCGTGCGGCGACCGCGTTGCCGGGCTTGACCCCTGCGGGACCCAAGGACCGGGGGTCCTCGCTGTGTTGGCACCGCCCCAGGTGCACGACTACATGCCCCCGTCGACGTGATGTCCCAGGCACATCAGTGACTGGTGTGGAGGGTGACCCTGCGTCCCGATCCACCACGGGCGGAGGAACCAAGACTGTCTGATCCCTCAGTGCAGGGGTCGCAGACAGAGGAGTGTCCACATCAGAATCACTCACCCTTGACACATGGACTTGATGCTCATCCAACTCAACATCGACGTCAGAGTCGCCATCAAGGCTGGACTCATAGGCAGCCAGAGACAAGATGGACTGCAGCACTTGGGGGTTTTCGTGGCCTACCACCCCACGACCCCCACTAATGCCGGGTTGATGTGGTGTTACCAACCCTGTGTCTGGCATGACAACACCATCCTCCGCCTCCATTGCGTCATCACCTGAAAAATAGAGAGGAAAAATGGTCACTACACATGTCAGAAGCACACGACACACACACCGAGAGCAAACGCATCCGGCAGACATGTGACACACAACATATAACCTGGCATGCATGCTGGGTCAACTTTGAATAGCTTCTGTGATCAGACCTGTTGAAAGGTGGCAGTTTCCATGGAAGTGGGTCTATGCAGTGCAGAAAATGTGTACGCCACTCACTACCTACATGTACAAGCACTACATGGTGTGTGCCACGAAATGTGAAGGCAGTGCAATGTCAAATTCACACATCACGTGCATTGTGCATTCAATGTGTACCATGTCTAGAAGCCAAGCACCCCTCCACCCCAGTACCAAAGCAGGGATGCCTAGCATGGTATCAAAAGGCTGACCATACACCTGTGTATTGACAGGCACTGTTGACTGGCATCAACAGCTTAATGTGATTCAAATGACAACACTGCAAATGATGCTGGGACAGTAGGCAGGACACATGATGAAAACTCCGGAGGCCGTCCACGTGTGAAGAAGACACAACAAGAGTTGGACAGAGTCATTGGCCATTGAACAGGCTGAGGCCTGTGAGCCACACATATTCTCAGAGCCTAACCAAGTGTGCAACGCAGGACTGAGCCACAGTTGACATGGGAAGGCTGATGAGATGGCAGGCAATGTATGTAACCAAGGACTTATATTACAGTGATCATCCAGTCAAGGACACATAGGGGCATGCGTGCAATGCACATGGAGCATGAATGGGCACTCATGTCCCTGCGGGACATCTGACCCATGCACAGTACAAGTGAGATACCCTGCATCGAGTACTAAGGCTGTACCAAACGGCATTTGTCTGGCAGATTCTACGCTGGAAGTTAGCATCTACACAGGACACAGGAACAAGAAACTACACATTGGCAAGATTGAAGCAGACCAGTGCAAAGGTGGAACTGGGGTGCAGAGTGGCGGAGGAGGGGCAAGGGAGCATGCCTACATGGAGTCCCGCATGCAGGCAGAGGAGACATGCATGATGGAAGCATTGCATTACTTACACATCAGAAGCATGTACACTTCACATGTAGCAGCAATCATGCACAACACATCCCACAAGTGAAATACACACGTCCTCAACAAACACGCATCAACACTCACTGGACTGCGCATCAAAGTCCAGCATCTCTCCCACTCCTGCGACCAATTCAGGTGGTATGAACTCTGCAACGAGAGCCTCATCCTCTGGTGCAGGCCCACCGCCAGTCACCAGAGTCAAGTTGTAATTAGAGGCACGCTTAGCCTTAGTGCTGCGCTTGATGTCATTCCAACGCTTTTTGCACTCTTGCGCCGTGCGCACCTCATGGCCGAATGAACTGACATGTTGTAATTAGAGGCACGCTTAGCCTTAGTGCTGCGCTTGATGTCATTCCAACGCTTTTTGCACTCTTGCACCGTGCGCACCTCATGGCCGAATGAACTGACATGTTCCGCAACATGCTTCCAGTGGGTGTCACGTTGGGCAGCCATAGTCTGACTATTGGCACCCACTAGCATGTCACGGCTGTGGCCCCGCACGTAGTCCACGAGGAAGTCCAGTTCCTGCTTACAGAAAGGCTTCTTCCTCGACGTGCAGGAGGTCGTGGCTGTGTGTGGGGTCCCAGCCTGTGCTGCAGGTGCAACCTTCCTCCTCTTGGACTGTGGCGCAGACCCTGGCTGGCTAATGCCGCCCTGACCATATGGCCAGTGGGTTCGGTGGATGGAGCCAAGGGAGTGGCAGGTGGAGGGATGACCAAAGGCCTGACTTGTGTCAGTGGCAGCTGGGTGCCCACTAATGGACCCTGCGCAGCAACATCAGCTGTGGCAGGGTCATTGACCGCAACGGTCCTGGTTGGCAGACTCACAACCGGGGTGCTGTTGGGTGCATCTGCCCCTGCACTTGCCAACACCCGGCTGTTTGGGGCAGCAGATGACATGACTCCCCCATGGACACGTGTCTTGGTCTGAGCAGCCCGGCCTGCCCCTATGGTTTCCCCCCTGGCCTGTTGGAGATCTACCAAGGGCTCTTCAAGTGCCAACGCAGCCTGCGCTGGCAGACCCTGAGCCTGGGTGGCGGTGTCCACAGCTGCACCTGCAGCTACCACTACCCTTGGGCCCGTGGCAGTCGATGGAACGGACTGCCGGGTCGAACGGGTCATCACAATTGACCTGGGCAATTGGGGTGAAGGGGGTGGGAAGCAAGATGTTAACAGCCCCCCTGCACCTGCAAGGCTGTATGTGACCCCGGTGATGTGGTGACAGGTCACGCAACGCTCAGGCACCCCAAAACTGCAGTAAAACCGTGCACGCAACCCTGCAGCCTACGTGCATGGATTCAACCTCCCGCAGTACGCGGTGGCACCCAGTAACACGAATAACGCGTACGCGTGGGACACGCAGGCTACTATGACATCGAAAATGGGTGCGATACACAGGGGCACCCGCAGTGGGAAAAAGAGCGTGTGCGACTCACCGTCTGACTAGCGCGATGCAGAAAAACACGCATAGCCAATACCCCCGCCAAAAGAAGAGATACGTCCTTGATAGCTGTGAAGTTGTGATGGCGCGCGAAAAAACAGGAAGCAGCAACACACGTCGGTCTCCACGAAAGGCACGTACAGCGAACTGCTGGGCCCGCTCACCTTTAACCCGTGCTGAGGGAAACGCACGCGCGCGTCACGTCACTTACGCGCACGGGCCCTTTCCTCGTATTACACGTGGACGTGCAGTTTTTCACGCACGCTGAAATGCCCATGCACGCCTGTACGCGTCACGTCACAGGGGCGCTTGCGCTTGAGGGGCCTTCTGTCCAATGAAAATGCGTATGCATGCAGACGCGCTTACGCACTAAGGGCCTTTCCTCGAATTACACGCTGACGTGCCGAATTTTCACGTGCCAAATCACTCCGTATCAAGCTGGCCACGCGTAAGCACACGGAAGACCACGCTCCTGCCCAGAAGGCCGAACTACTGCCCCCCAGAGCCCTGAGCATGCTCCCACCTGCCATCTGCTGCTGCCTGACTGCCTGCTGCCCACGTGCCCTGCCATTTGTTGCCTGCACATCAGCCAGGGGTGCTGTTGCTGTGACCACCCCTGCTGGAACCGAAGACTCCCGACTGGGATTCCATCGCTCCACAGCCCAGCCCCAGGACCCAGTTGCCCACCCACTCCTGCCTCTGGGGTTTTCATGTTGGGGCAAACACCATCTGAGACCACTGACAACCCCCGGCCAGAGAGGCAGAGGGGCACCAGCTTCAGTGCCACCGAAGTTGGTGTCCTGGTGGAGCAAGTCCTGGGGCAGTATGATGCCCTCTTCGGAAGTTCCCGCGCCGACAAGGAAGGACGGACTCGGATCCGGACTGACATCATGACTGCCATCAACGTGGAGGGGGTGGCAGTCCGCGACTTACAATATGTCAAGAAGCGCTGGGAGGACTTCAGGTCCAGGACCCTGAACAAGGCCCGGCGCCTCTTGAAGGCAGCGGATGCCAAGGGGCGCCGGGGCCACTTGTCGGAAGAACAGATGAGGGTCCTGGAACGCATATCCCCAGCGCTCCACGTCCAGGTCCTTGAGAGGCAGACCCGTCTGTAGTCGAGCGGTAAGTGTACATGCATCCTGATTGTGAGATGTGCGTGTGGTGATTTTTGAGTAGTGTGCAGGTTGCACATCTGTTTGTATGGGGTCGAGTATGGGTGGGGGTGTACAGGGCCGTGGGGCTAACACATGCAAGGGCTGGAATGTGTGAGACATGGATGGTGCTTGTGTGTGTAGGCTTGCATGCCAAATGCAGTTGTGTGGGCACACATGTTTGGATGAATGTGTATGTAAGTAGACATGTCCGTGATGTCACGCATGTATGTTGTTTTCAGCTGCATGTATCAGCACTGTGTACATGTGCATCTGTGTGTATTTGACAAGGGTGCAACAGTGATGCGACATGGATGCATGTGACAGCGGTATGTGGAAGCCTGATCGGCAGATGTGACATGGATGCCCATCTGAACACTGCGACACTTGGCAGAGGTGTACACATGCATGCAAGTATGGTGGTGTGTGTACATGTGTGGTGCACTTCCTGTGTTGCATGTGATGTCTGGCTCACCTTTGCCTCCTCATGCTGTTGTATGTGTATGGATGGTGCTGGCAGTTGCGATATGGCTGTGGTATGTGTGCGAGTTGAAATGACATGTGTGTTGGGGATTGTGATGACATGTCTGAGGTTTGCCAATGCCACTCATGTACAACTGTCATGTGTGTATGTGTCCATTGTACAGTGCCCTGATGCCTGTGTTTTATTTCTCCCTGTATGCAGCGTCAACTGATGAAGACGGCGGAGAAGGTGCTGTGGAGCACAGCGGCGGGGATCCCACCGCCAGCCGGAGACGCAAGGCCTGGCTCCCCTCCCATGTTGTCATCTCGTCGGGGAGTGAGGAGTCCGGTGCCGCGTCCCAGGCCGCAGCTGCCGGGGGGAGGTCCAAGAGGCGGAGGTTGGAGTTGGACTCCTCGGCAGCAGAAGGGGCAGCTGGGACCCCACATGGCCCAACGGGGGAAGATGGCACGGAGACATCCAGGTTGGTGGGGGGTTTGGTGGAGGAGGAGGCCGTGCAAGCAACAGAGACGGGGTCTGGAGGTGGGGATCCCACTGGTGCTAGTGGTGCAGTGCAGGACCAGGGACAGGAGGCAGCACAGGCCGCCGCGGAGGTGCCTGTGTGCAATCCTGTCCCTGATCCTGTCCCTGCATCATCTTGCACCAGTAGGGATGCCTACGTCCAGACCCGTTTTCAGGCAGGGGATGAGCTCACGTGAACTGGCCTTCCTCTGCCTGCGGATGTGGCTATCCCGGTCCGGGTTGAGCCTGTTCTGAGTGGTGTGGCGTTGCGTCAACGGGCCATGCGAGGTGACCTGCAGTCTTTTCATGAGGAGACTGCACGTCATCTCGAATGGCTCGTTGACCACGTCAGCCTGCTGGGACAGGTCACCCAGGCCGGATTCCTCCGTATGATGGGGCTTGCTACGACCCCCTCCTCAACTGAACCCCCTACGCGCCAGTCGTCCTCTGTGCCATCTTCCCACCCATCAGTCACCTGGGTGCCCTGTAAAGCTGCCTCTGACGGTGCGGCCAGGCTGGTGGAGGAGGCATCCCTGCCACAGTCGGGAGTCGGACGTCCAGCAGGGGTGGCCACATCAACGACTGCACCCCAGCCGGCGGAGGATGTGCAGGCAGCAGGAGGCAGTGCACGGGCAGAGGCACAGCAGCAGCAGCAACGTGGTGGGAGCCATGAAGGCTCGGGGCCTTCAACATCGGAGGGGCAGGCATCGGCCGGAGGGCAGGAGGACCCAGGACAGAGAGGGTCTTCTGTGTGGCAGCGGTTGGGCCACGCCATAGATGCGGAGCGGCAGTGGGCGGAAGAGGCACGGCTCACAATGGTCAGGGCGGAGAACTCCATGCGGAGGGCCCTGAGGCGGGCCGAGTGCCTCAAGGCAATCCGCAGGGGTTTGGAGGTGGACACGTCGACGGCCCTGCGGACCCTCGGGGCCATGGAGGAGGACCGCCTCCGGGACGTTGAGCAGGAGTTCGATGATGCCCTGGCCCGGGACATCCAAAAGTGAGCCGTCAAACTAGCCCGCTGCCCTTGTACATAGTTATGTAGGTAGTGTTAGGTTTCATTTTTTTTAAAATTTATTTTGGACCTTTTGGACATTGGCCACATTTTTGTATATAGTTTATTTTATTAGTTAGTGTAGTTAGATAGGTTTCCTTTCTTTTGTTGGGATAATGGACCCTGGCTTGTTTGTATGTACATAGTTCACTGTTGGATTGTATTTTTCTTTCACATTTTAACCATGGAGCAATGGCTTTCTTTTTTATTTCCCATTGGATTTTTTTTTTGTGGACAGTGACTTTGGACACCATTACTTTGGATTTTGATTTTTGGTTTTGCTTTTTTTCACAGACATGCTTCTTTTCATTTTTGTACATTCCCATTTATGTTTCTTTATTTTTGATTCTATTTATGTTTCCTTTAATACATATTTTTTTATCAAACTTCAATGTGTAGTATCATCTCATTGGTTTCATGCATATCATGATATGGGTTTTGAGATTCACTGACACCCATTGGGTGTATGTGAGGGAAATGTGTTTGTTTCGGAACTTGCAATTGGTGTTCTGTCATGTAATTGCCAATTATGAGTGGGTGGATGCAATACTCGGGTGGGTGTTTTGCATTTGGAGGCTGACCATAGGGACCAGGGATCTAGATTGTGATGACATGTTGGCTGGGGAACATGAGTTGGACATGGGTGGGGGCCTGGTGGTGGGTGCCCCTGCACTGCTGGGGGGTGGGGGTGGTGGGGAACATGAGTTGGACATGGGTGGGGGCCTGCTGGCAGGTGCCCCACAGTGCTGGGGGGGATGGGGGTGGGAGACATGGGTGGGGGCCTGCTGGCAGGTGCCCCTGCACTGCTGGGGGGTGGGGGGGTGGGAGACATGGGTGGGGGCCTGCTGGCAGGTGCCCCACAGGGCTGGGGGGTGGGGGTGGTGGAGAACATGAGTTGGACATGGGGGGGGCCTGCTGGCAGGTGCCCCACAGTGCTGGGGGTTGGGGGTGGTGGGGAACATGAGTTGGACATGGGTGGGGGCCTGGTGGTGGGTGCCCCTGCACTGCTGGGGGGTGGGGGGGTGGGCGACATGGGTGGGGGCCTGCTGGCTGGTGCCCCACAGTGCTGGGGGATGGGGGGTGGGGAACATGAGTTGGACATGGGTGGGGGCCTGGTGGTGGGTGCCCCTGCACTGCTGGTTGGTGGGCGGGTGGGAGACATGGGTGGGGGCCTGCTGGCAGGTGCCCCACAGTGCTGGGGGGGGTGGGGTGGTGGGGAACATGAGTTGGACATGGGTGGGGGCCTGCTGGCAGGTGCCCCACAGTGCTGGGGGGTGGGGGGTGGGAGACATGGGTGGGGGCCTGCTGGCAGGTGCCCCACAGTGCTGGTGGTGGGCGGGGTTTCAGACATGGGTGGGGGCCTGGTGGATGGTGCCCCACAGTGCTGGGGGGTGGGGGTGGTGGGGAACATGAGTTGGACATGGGTGGGGGCCTGCTGGCAGGTGCCCCACAGTGCTGGGGGGTGGGGGGGTGGGGAACATGAGTTGGACATGGGTGGGGGCCTGCTGGTAGGTGCCCCACAGTGCTGGGGGGTGGGGGGGAACATGAGTTGGACATGGGGGGGGCCTGCTGGCAGGTGCCCCACAGTGCTGGGGGGTGGGAGTGGTGGGGAACATGAGTTGGACATGGGTGGGGGCCTGCTGGCAGGTGCCCCACAGTGCTGGTGGGTGGCGGGGTGGGAGACATGGGTGGGGGCCTGCTGGCAGGTGCCCCTGCACTGCTGGGGGGTGGGGGTGGTGGGGAACATGAGTTGGACATGGGTGGGGGCCTGGTGGTGGGTGCCCCTGCACTGCTGGGGGGTGGGGGGGTGGGAGACATGGGTGGGGGCCTGCTGGCAGGTGCCCCACAGTGCTGGGGGTGGGGGTGGTGGGGAACATGAGTTGGACATGGGTGGGGGCCTGCTGGCAGGTGCCCCACAGTGCTGGGTGGTGGGGGCTTGGGAGACATGGGTGGGGGCCTGGTGGAGGGTGCCCCTGGTGGCTGGGGGTGCAGGGGGACATGTGTTGGTGGGCAGTAGTGCAAGTTGACATGTGGGTTGGCTGGGGGGCATGGCCATGGTGGATGGGGTGCCAGCAGGACATGTGCAGGGTAGGCCCCTGTGGTGTGAGCCACCTGCAGGGGCCGTGGAGGGTATAGAGGGAACACCTGGGAGGACCCACACGTGCAATTCACGTGTGGTTCTCTCCGCGCACCCCTGTAATACACGTACCCTGATGGAATCGCGTGTGGAACTTCCCGAGCACTCCTGGAATACACGTACTCTGCTGATGTTGCGTGTGATACTTCCCCCGCACCCTGAAGTACACGTACCGTGATGAGATCGCGTGTGGAACTTCCCGCGTGCCCCTGATATACACGTACCCTGCTGATGCCGCATGTGAAACTTTCCCCGCACCCCGAAATACACGTACCCTGCTGAAATCGCGTGTGGAACTTCCCGCGCACCTCTGAAATACATGTACCGTGCTGGAATCGTGTGTGGAACTTCCCGCGCACCCCTGAAATACGCATACCCTGCTCGCACGGGGCGAATCGCGTGTGGAACTTCCCGCGCACCCCTGAAATACACGTACCCTGCTGATGTCCGTGTGAAACTTCCCCCGCACCCTGAAATACATGTACCCTGCTGAAATTGCGTGCAGAACTTCCCGCGCACCCCTGAAATACGCGTACCCTGCTGAAATCGTGTGTGGAACTTCCCGCGCACCCCTGAAATACACGTACCCTGCTGGAATCGCGTGTGGAACTTCCCGCGCACCCTTGAAATACGCGTACCCTGCTCGCACGGGGCCAATCGTGTGTGGAACTTCCTGCGCACCCCTGAAATACACATACCCTGCTGATGTTGCGTGTGAAACTTCCCCCGCACCCTGAAATACACGTACCCTGCTGAAATAGCGTGTGGAACTTCCCGCGCACCCCTGAAATACGCGTACCCTGCTGAAATCGCGTGTGGAACTTCCCGCGCACCCCTGAAATACACGTACCCTGCTGGAATCGCGTGTGGAACTTCCCGCGCACCCCTGAAATACGCATACCCTGCTCGCACGGGGCCAATCGCGTGTGGAACTTCCCGCGCACCCCTGAAATACACGTACCCTTCTGAAATCGCGTGTGGAACTTCCCGCGCACCCCTGAAATACACGTACCCTGCGGCAATCGCGTGTGGAACTTCCCTCACGCCCCTGAAATACGCGTTCCCTGCTCGCACGGGGCCAATCGCGTGAGGTACTTCCCGCTCACCCCAGTGATACACGTAGCCCGCTTGCCGTGTTGGTACAGGGTTAGCGCAGCCCTTTGCGCTGGATTGGGGATTTTGATGGCTTTTCCCTGCGCGAGAGGCGTTCTTGGGGGTGTAAATGGCGCTGCTGCAGGGTCGCTGTGCCACTGTGCGCCACGGCTGGTTTTGGTGGCTGGAATCCATGAATACGCTGTGCCCGGAAATGGATTTTAGCGCACGCGGCTGGCGCAGGGATTCGCACGTGCACATTGTGCGCCAGCCGCGTGCGCCACTTGTGCGCTGCATTCTATGAATTACCTCCTAAATTACTACTCCAAGTCTACTAAATATATGAGACTCCTACTGTTTCCTCTTTATCTTCACTTGTTCCCTGCACTGGACGAGACAATGCTATGTGGTGCCGCCTTCTACCCCCTTCAGGCTAGGATCCCTTATTCCTCTTTACCTATTTTTGCCACAAAACCTAATGGCCATATAAAGGATAGATAAGAAAAAGCCTCAGTGACATTCACACAGACCCTCACTTTGCCCTAGCTTTTATTTTTTCCCACTCCTTTCTCTGTTCCCCTTCTCCCAAACCCTCTTTTCTCCCTTGAAAGTCTCACAACTGGTACTCACGTGTTCAGTCGGGTGGTCCGAGAGCCACCATTCACGGTCTATCCACAATCTGGTCCGCACCCCAACCAAGCTGTGACCCGCCTCTGCGAGCAGTTTTAGTTGGGTATTCGAAAACGGGAACCCTTGGAACCTCTCGTTTGTGCGCACAAACTGGTCAACCGCGGAGGTGATGGCTTTGCTGGGGGTGTCCCAGATCTCGCCACATGGCACGGGGCTTCGGGGCACCTGTCCCAATCACGTTGCGGGGATCACCAAATGTAAACGGGAACCCTTGGAACCCTGTTTTAGCATGTGCAATACAAATAAATTAGACACACCCCAATGGGGAATGAGACTAAGAGAACAGGCTGCGAGAGTTTGTTTTCTTTTATGTAAAATTGGCATCCAGAGAACTCTACTGCCCGAGAGCGCTCTGGCAAACATTAAAATTACATGAACTTATCAAGGCAAAAATCGTCATTGGTGGCGTCATCATATAAGGAACTTCATGGACACAGGATTGGATAAAAATTAAGTAACATGTGGCTGTAGGTGCTGCTCCCTCCGGATTGGCTGTTCGGTTGGTGGGAGGGTGAGCGTCACCTGGTCCATCTGCCTGTGTCTGGGCGGGGTGAGCGTCAGGTCGCTGTGAAGCAGGGTGACCACTAACTAAGCTAACATGAGATACTACGATTAGACATGCACTAAATAATAGTCACTATAGCTCCTTTGACAAATCATTATAAGCCTATAAATTGCATACATATGATCACAACATCACTTGTTGGGACTTATATGGAGTACCGGGCTTAAGGGTCTTGGCAAGTGTGATAACATTGATCGTGGGGTGGGTCTGCGCACATCAAAGAATCTAGAGTGCATGTTGACATTTGTTAGTTCTAGGGTGCAATATACTGTGACAGAGGTCTGATTTTAGTTGGGGGCACATTGGGGTGGACTTCATGGCAGGGTTGCGTGTCTGGTACATCAAGAGAATACCTTGCAGGGACACAGAGTTATACTGGCAGTAATTTTCCAACAGTGGGGGTAGGAGGGCACAGGCAGGTTTGTGGAGATGGATGAGCTACAAGCCCTGGTTCAGGCGGGTTCACACATGGGACAGTGATCTCAGAGGACGGGTGAGATGTTCCTTTTGTTTTTGTTGCAATTATCTCCGGATCGAGCGTGAGAATGGAGCTGCAAAGCTTTCAGGCACAGTGAGAAATGGTGGGGGCTATGTGCGCGGTGTGCGCTGCGCTGCAGAGGGGAGAGAAGCCTTTTCATATTATCGCAGTGATGCCTAGTCGAAAAGATAGAGTTTAGGGTGCACAAAATGGATGCCAAGTGCCTCTCGTAACAGCCCGTCCTTTGCCAATGCCAGCATAAGGTCAATGCTAGAATAAGGACAATGGAGGTGCCCCCCACTATTGGAAGAGCAGGTGGTCCATGTTGTGCTGAATGTATGCCGGGGGGTCAAAACGACCCCTTACTCCCACACACGAGCAGGAAGGAATCTATGATTATCTGGGAATTAGACTTGCATCCAGTTTGCATCCCATATTGTGGTACTCAGTTTATCAACATGAGGGAACTGAACATGATCAAATAATGGCACAGTTTGTTAGGGAGTAAGAGACATAAGGTGACAAAGCAGAAAAAATGTTTGAATGCTAAAAACACTCAAAGGTGTTGTCCTCCAGATATGTGTGGTTATGAGCGTGTTTTGAAAGTGTTTTTCTCTTTGCAAATTTCTTCCATTGCCTTCAATGGAGACCCCCAGCATATTTGCTTTTTTTCTGAATCCTTGCTAATTTTTGAGTTCAGTAAGGCACTTTTGCCACATTGACATGCTTCACTCATTTCATTAAGGGTGCACTGGATAGTCCCCATGACAACCATTTCAGAGAATAAGTCTCCCTTTATGTTTCATTTTTCATATTAACAATGTAGTACAACCCAAATCAGTGAAGTGCTTCCTAGACACTTTGGGGGTCATTATGAGTTTGGAGGTAGCCATGGTGCTAATAGCACCAAACCCATGTCCCCATACCGAAAACCATTCCCCATTCCCATTCGAGCCCCCGTAGGGCTCAATGGAAATGGGGAAGGAGCTAATAACGGGCCTGCAAATTGCGGGCCCGTTATTAGCTCGTGGTCCCTTAGCGGCTCCCGCTAATGGCAGCTGGTAAAACCAGCCGGCCCTAGTGGGACTGGCTAAGTGACCTCGGAATGTGGCGGTAGGGGGTTAACGGCACCGGCATCCTTACCGGTGCCGTTAACCCCTTACTGCCGTACTCGGAATGAGGCCCTTTGTGTCACCTTTTTCCTTTCTCTACATATCATCTCAGTTATTTTTAGGATGTGCGCCTAAAAGGCTGGTAGCAGTGAAGTATTTGTGACCTTTTTTTCACTGTGATAATAATAATAGTAATAATAATTTTGCATTTATATAGCACTACGAACCCTCAGGCATCTGAGCGCTGCTTATTATTACCCACGGTGTGGGGTGCGATTTATCGACCTCGGAAGGATAAAAGGCTGAGTTTGGCCCTGCCGGGATACAAACCTGAGTCGGCAGGCTCTGCACTGATGTCAAAGCAAGCATTCTACTCGCTGTGCTGTCTGACCGCTGATAATTATTTTTGAGTATTATTGATTCGAAATGGCTACTACTCATTGTACAAGGCCTGTTCTTTGTGGAATTCTCCTTTACTGGTCATTTTAGTTCTTCTTCCAATATGGAAATACATAATAAGAGCATGCTCTTTTCAGTGGAATTGATTCAAAGTGTTTTGCGAATGGTAAACCATGATTTTCTGGCTGGTCAAGCCATGAATCAACTCAAAATGCTTTGAATAAATAGCACCATACATTAGTTGAGAGCATTAGGAATCGGATCAAGCATTTACACTGTGGGTAGCACACATGGGCCTTTTTACAAGTATGGCGGTTCAGGTAAAAAAAGTTGTAATGCGTCAGTGATTTTGTTACCATCGCATTACTGCCACATTGCTGCACCACTCCACTACATGTTTGGTGGTGAGGTGGAGGATTTAACTCCACCAGAAAGCTAGAGGTAAATATTCCACCTTACCACCAAAAACTGGCAACATTGCCGGAATTACGAATGTTGGAATTACCACTGTCAGTAATTCTGCTGGT
The DNA here is from genome assembly GCF_040938575.1 of Ambystoma mexicanum. Lineage (NCBI taxonomy): Eukaryota > Metazoa > Chordata > Amphibia > Caudata > Ambystomatidae > Ambystoma > Ambystoma mexicanum. Next base: position 652,803,720 of record NC_090934.1, read on the forward strand.
GGCAATTCTGCCAAAATCCCCATGGTGTCCTATGGACTTGGAAAATGAGGATTAACCCCACCCTACCACCACTTGCAATCCGCTGTAAATCCATGGGACCAAGTAGCAGTAACAGTAATCGAGTTTGGTGGTAATTCGATGGATTTACCGCTGAATGACCATCAAACTCGTAGTTAAGCCCATTGTCTAGTGATGTGGCTTGGCTGGACTCAAGACTATTAATGACCCTTAATATTGTTTTAAAGGGTCGTTTATATACACAGGATAAACCTGAACAATTTCTCAAGGAGCAGCTTTTGCATAAGAGATTACCCTTTGTTTTTCAAGAAGTAGTTTACACAAGGGATGACACTTAATGTTTCAAAGAAGCAGCTTTTGTACATACAAAGGATGGCCCAAAGCAATTTTTCAAGGAGGAGCTTTTGTACAAGGGATGACCTTTAAAATTCAATGACGGACATTCATTCAAACAAGGGATGACCCTTAAAAATGTTTCAATGAGCATCTTACATGCAAGGAATGACCATTCATTTTTAAAGTAGCAGCTTTTGTTCGATCAAGGGTTATACCTTAATGATTAGTCAAGAACTAGCTTTTGTACAATGGATCACCATTCATTTTCCAAGTATCATGCACAGGATGACCCTTAATTTTTAAAAGAGACGATTTTGCTCATAGAAGGGATGTCCCTTAAGAAATTGCATTTTATTTCATTTGTGTTTTATAAAGCGCCTTAAACCAAAGCCAGTACAGATAACTAAAAGCAGTACAATAAAAATGAATAAACAAAAAGAATTCAGAAAGCAATCAATGTTGCAGCAAATGAGACTTCAGTGAACTACAAAATAAAGAATAGACAGAAATAGAGTGAAGAGAGTAGGGAAGAGCATTTCTGTGGAGATGGGCTAGAAGCTTAAAAGATCGAAAACAGGATTGGGCACGAGAGAGAGGTGCCACCAGTAAAAAACTGGGAAGAAGAATGAAGAGAACGAGAAGGAGTATAGAAAGATATCACAGCAGAGAGATAGCTCGGGGGCAAGACAATAAAGGGATTTAAAAACAAGACAAAGAACATTTAATTTAATTTGAGTATGAAAGGGTAACCAGCCAAGAATGGCAAGAAAAGAGGAGATAGAATCTCAGAAAGGGAGAAGACAGAGAAGGCGAATGGAAGAATTAAATACAGATTCGAGAGGGGCAAGAGGAGAACTAGAAATCCAAAAAGAGCTGGAGAACAGTAGAAGAGCCTAGAAAAGATTTAAGAGGAAATTGGAAGTTTAGAGGCTTGCAAGGTTAGGAATGGACAGGCTTTACGAATATTGTATAAGTGAAATTGAAAGGCACGCAAGGAAAGACTAGAGTTAAAATAGAGGCCACGATTTCAGGCCATGAGTGAGATTGGAAGCTGAGATAGAGGAAAAGAAATGAAGGAAGGAGGAGAGGCAAAGGGAAGATTGTTAGCAGGGAAAAGGAGAACTCCTGTGTTCCCAACATTAAGCGTAAGATAGTGAGAGGACATCCAGGATTTGATAGCTACTAGACAGGTGGAAAGGGTGTGGTAAATTACACTGAAGAGCAAGGAGAAAGAGAGAAAAAGTTTTGTGTTGTCTGCATAAAAGTGATGTGACAAACCAAAGGAAGAAATAACAGCTGCAAGAGGGGAAGTGTAAAGAGAAAATAGAAAAGGGCCCAAGACAGTGGGCCTCATCATGACTTGGGCGGTAATGGTAACGCTATTAGCGCGGGTGGTATTAGCCCTACCGCCGAACTCCCCGGCGCTAATAGCGCCGGATCACGAGTTCGGCGGTAATGTAAGTCCCCATTCCCCACTGAACCCATTCGGGAATGCCCCATTCCCCATTGGGCTCAATGGGGAATCTTCATGCTAATACCGCTGGCGGATTTCCCGCCGGCGGTAATAGTGCGAAATTTTGGCAGATTTCCCCCCAGCTCAGAACTGGGGCGAAATCCGCCTAAGCCCTGATTCGGCGGACCCTTAAATCCGGCAGTAATAGCGCTACCACCAGATTTAAGGGTTACCGCCGAAGTCGGGATGAGGCCCAGTCTCTTGCGGCACACCATGGGCAAGCCAAAAAGATTTAGATGACTTGCCAGCCCCAGAAACAAAACATTTTCTTTGAGATAGATATGATTGAAACCAAGAAAGAACAGAACCTGTAATACCAAAAGAGGAAAGTGACATAAATAGTAGAGTGTTTGACAGTGTCAAATAGAGCAGGTAGATCCATGAGGATGAGAAGAGATGAATGTTTGGAATATCATGCAGAATGTAGGGAATCCAAAACCGAGAGAAGAGCAGTTTCAGTAGAATGAAGAAGACGAAAACCAAATTGGAATTGTGGGAGAATAGAAGAGTTGGAGACAAACATAGAGTCACAGAGAGCATGGTAGGAAAAATAATATGAGTGATCAGAGGTTGATTTAGTGCTAAGCCAACGTTGTTGGAGGCAACAGAGAAAATGTTGCATAGAGCAAAGGTGAGAGGAGAGCCAAAGTTGAGACGGTTTGCAGGTAGGATGGAAAGGGGATAGAGGATAAAGCAAGTCAAGAGAGCAAGAAAGATATAAGGAGATGAAGGACGCACCCTTGTCAGATTTGAGAGATGTAAGAGAAGAAAGAGGAGGAATAACAGAAGTTAAGAGGAGACAAAGAGTGAAGAGTTAAAATTACGTAGATCACCCAAGAATTACTCAAGAAAAAGCTTTCATACAAGGCATGATCCTTAACTTTTCAAAGAGCAGCTTTCATTCATAGAAGGGATGTACATCAAGAATTATTTATGATGACCATACATTTTTCAAGAAGCAGCTTTTGTTTGTACAACTGATGACCCTAAACAATATTTGAAGGAGCAGCTTCCATGCAAGTTATGAAGTGGCAGCTTTAGTATGAGGGATGAACCTACATGTTTGAAGTAGCAGCTTTTATCCACACAAGGGATGACCCTTAATATTTTATAAGGGGCAGCTTTAGTATGAAGGATGAACCTACATGTTTGAAGTAGCAGCTTTTATCCACACAAGGGATGACCCTTAACATTTTTCAAGTAGCTAATTTCAGTCAATTATTCAAGGAGCTACATTCAAACACAGGATGACCCTTACTTTTTCAAAGAGCAGCTCGCATTCATGAAAGGGGTGTCATGTAACAATTATTCAAGGAGTAGCTTTTGCACATAGATAGCATTTTGTTTTGTTGAAAAAGCAGATTTCTCATTGTGCAGCTTTTGTTCGTACAAGGGACAATCCTTAACAATTTTTCAAGGGGCGACTTTCACACAAATGATGACCCCTAATAATGTTTCAAGGAGCATCTTTTGTTCATGAGATAAACCTTCATTTTTTAAAGAGAAGCTATTGTGCATGGTTGGACCGTAATTGTTCATGGAGCAGCTTTTTTTCATATAAGGTGTATCCCTTAACAATTATCCAAGCAATAGGGTTGACCCTCAATTTTGTAAGAATTTTTCAAAGAGGGCTTTTGTTCACACTTAGAATGAACTGTGACAATTGTGTGAGGGATGAACTACAACAGATTTTCAAGGAGGAACTTTTGTACAAAGGATGCCCCTTAATTTTTCAAGTAGCATATTTTGCTTGTTCAAGGGATGTCCCATACCAATTATTTAAGTAGCAACTTTCATCCAAGGGATGGTTCTTAATATGTCAAGAAGCAGCTTTCGTACAAGGGCTGACAGTTAAATTTGCAAGGAGCAGCTTTAATGCAAGTGATGCCCCCACATGTTTCACAGACAGGCTTTTTTTTCATACAACGGATGGTCCTTAACATGTTTTCAAGGAGCAACGTTTGTACAAAGGAATGACTATTCATTTTTCAAAGAGCAGCTTTCGTTTATACAAGGGATGCCCATAACATTTACTCAAGGAGCAGCTTTCACACAAATCATGACCCTTAATTTTTCAATTAACAACTTTCATACAAGAGATTACCATTCTTTTTTCAAAGTGTGGCTTTGTTTATCCATCGGATGAACCTTGTACATTTTTCAAGGGATGACCTTTAACATTTGTTCAAGGAGCAGCTTTTGTACAAGGGATGACCCAGAATATTTGAAGGAACAGCTTTTATTTGTTCAAGAGAAGTCTCTTACTTATTCAAAGAGCAGATTTCATACAAGGCTGAATTCTTAATGTATCAAGAAGCTGCTGACTTGCAAGGTATGACATTTACTTTTTCAAGGCACAGTTTTCGTTCAAACAAGGGATGTCCCTTAACAATTATTCAAGGAGCAACCTTTGTTCAAAGGATTTATTTCATTTTTTATTTTAGTTTTTAAAGCACAGACCTAGCTCAAGAGCAGCGGAGCCCTGTACAGAGTGTGGGTAGCCGGCATTTGGGCTGGCATCTTTGAACAGTAGCATAGTACTGTGAGGTCTGTGCATCGGTATGTGCATCCATTGGAATTCGTCCTTGGTCAGTTGTTGTTTAAAGAGCCATGTTTTGAGAGATTTGCAAAAGTGGAGAATTGTGGGGGCATTCTGAGTGGACACCGGGATCGAGTAGCAGAGGGTGGGTGCATAACAAGAGAAGGATTGTTTGCGGGTCCTCTCTTTGCGGATGAGTTGTGATTCAAGCTGGTTGGTCGATTTGCTGTGTGAGGAGCATGTGCCACCAGATATGTGGAGCTTACCCGCCAAGTACGCTGTTGTGGTACTCGGGACTGCTTTGTAGATGATACAAACAGTCTTGAACAGTATCCTGGTTTGGAGTGGAATCCAATGTAATTTACTTAGGGTGGGGATAATTCATTCAAATGTCCATGCTTCTGTAGTAAGATGTGATGCAGCATGGTGGACTGTTTTTAGGGGAGTCAAGTGAGCAGCCCGGAGCCCTGTTAGAGGAGTTTTTTCCCCCATTGATGTGCAAGACCACATGGGCTTGCACTATGGTCTGGAAGTCCTATGGCAGGATGAAGGGTTTGATTTTTTGATGGGTGGAGATTCTGACCCAGGCCATTTGGGCCTTCTTTGCTATGTGTTTCCAGAAGAACAGATTGCTGTCAATGGTGAAGCCTAAGGATTTTGGTGAGTGTGAGTGTTGTGGATCAAATCCTTCTAGGTGCATGTCATTGAGCCATTGTTGTACAAGTTGTTTTTAGTAGGCTGGACCGATGAGGATGTATTTAGTCTTGAATGGGTTTAGTTTACAGTAGGCATTCGACATTCAGGACTGGATGATGGTTAGGTAATTGTGGAGATGAATGATGTCATGCATGCTATTTACTCTCATGTACAACTTAGTGTCATCTGCGTATTGGCGGACGGCTATATTGGGATCTTTGAGAAGAGCGCGTAGAGGATTCATCTAAACGTTAAAAGGGGTGGTGAGAGGATGGAGCTTTGGAGGACTCCACAGGGGACTTGGAGTCAGTTAGAACGCAACACGTTCATCTGGACAGCCTGGTGTCTGCCTGAGAGGTAAGAGGTAAACCAATTCAGGACAGTGCCAGAGAATACCATCCTATCAGCAAGGAGGGAGAGAAGGATTCAGTGGTCGACGGTGTTGAATGCAGCCGAGAGGTCAAGGAGGATGAGGAGGCATGAGTCACCCTTATCCATGATTTGGAGAGCATCATCCACCACCTGGATGGTGGCTGTCTCAATGCTATACTTTCGGTGGAACTTTTAATGAAAGTAATTTAGGAGATGGAGTTGTTCAATTCTGGTAAGTAGTTGTGTAGCAACTACTTTTTCCAAGATTTTTCTAATAAACAGCAGGTTCGTAATGGGCATGTAGTTGGCCATGTCGTCTGGACGCAGGGCTCTTTTTTTCAAAAGAGGTTGTATGATACCAGTATTTAGGGTGTCCGGTAATGATCCTTCTGTGAGGGAGGCATTGTTGATGCTGAGGAGCACATTGAGCACCGGGCACCTCAATGGTTTAAGGATGGAGAACGGAATTATATCATCAGAGTTAGAAGAAGGTTTGAGGGACGCAATAATGTTTAGGATATCCCGGGGGAAAGAGAGGAAAGAATTCCGTCCAGAGGGGCAGTGTGCATGCTGGGGCGCAGGGGATGCTAATGCTGTGAGATGTTGAATTAATGATCTCTCGGATTTTGTCTATTTTTTTCAATAAAACATGTGCTGAATTTGTCGCATTTTCCCTGAGTTGCTGTCACTTCGGGGTCGGATGAGGGTTTGGTACAATGCTTTACTATTCAAAGAGGGCTTTGCTCATGTTAGAGGCTGCCACAATGGTGGTGGAATAGTAAGCAGTTTTTGCCTCAGTAATCAGACTCCTACAGATATTTGAGGTTGGTGAGGTCTCCTGAGTTATGGTATTTTCACCACCATTTCTCTAGGTTTCTGATTGAGCATTTGTTGGAGGCTAACTTGATGGTGTACAATGTGGTGGATGGTTTGGTCTTAGCCCGGCTGTATTTAAGAGGGGCATGAGTGTCCACCAGTTTCATAGTAGAGTTGTTGAATAATTCCAGGAGGCACGAGGCATTCTCTGTGGTTGGAAAGTCTGTAATGTTTGCTTCTAGCTCATTGACCAGGAAGGTATGAATGAGCATTGTTGAGTGAGGGGTCATTTAGCATGACCTTTGTGAGCCGTAGTCGAGTAGGTGACTGATAATGGGATGGCGACGTGGTAAGACCAGTCAAGTGGGATAGTGTCTGCACAGGTGATGCAGGGGGATGATTTGAAGACTAAATCTAGGGTGTTGCCTTTTGTTGTGCGTGTTTGTTGTGCTTGGGGGATATCACAATTTAGTCCATGGACACGATCAGTGCGCAAAGCGTGCTTCGATGTGATTTTCAGCCTGTGATTCGGGGACCTTCAAATCACTTAGAAAGACATTATTTGAATGTGCTAATTTGGCAGAGGGGAATACCATGGAGATGTCTACAATGAAAGAGGCACTCATGTGAGGTGGTCTGCAGATGAGGTGGAAGTGGATGGATTCCTTGTGTGATAGAGGCAACTGGCAGCCAAGTGATTCAAATGGGGTTGTTCTGGGAGAGGCAATGATGGAGCATGGCCAATCGCTCCTGTGGATGATTCACACTCTGCCTCATGCCCTTCCTGACCGGTCGTCATGTTGGATGAAGTAGCCCTGGGGTAGGAGGACATCAAAAACATATGGGGAGGAGGGGTAAACCATGTTTCAGTGATGAACAGGTCATCAAGGTTCCTCTACAAGATGAGGTCAGCGATCTTGGGAGTGTGAGCAACTTCCGAGCGAGCATTGATCTACATGAGAGGGCTTGTGCATGTGGTCCGTGGGTGTTGGATGAGAGCATGGGCAATATTGATGAGGTTCACTAGGATAGCTTGCCGGTGCTTCCCAGGGCACTTGATGATTCAAACCCTAGTGAGAGTGAGGATAGGCTGTGGAGGGAGGAGACACATGATGATGTCTTTTGGTGAGTAGCAGTAGAAGCGATTAGTTTGTAGGTTAAATGCAGGATAACGAATAACGGGCCAGGCCTTTGGCTTTATCAGGCCCAAATAGTGAGGTCCTTGTGTCCGCACATCCTTTGCTGTGGATGCCAGTGATGAAGACACCTAAGGATGACCGTACATTTTTCAAAAAGCAGGTTTTGTACAAGGGATGAACCTTACATTTTCCGGGACCAGCTTTCAATCATACAAAGAATGTCCCTTAATAATTACTCAAGGAAGCTTTCATTCAAGGAATGACCATTGGTATTTCAATTAGCAGTTTTCATACAAGGGGTGAGCATTAATTTTTCAAAGAGGGGCTTTCATTCACAATTTAAGGGATGAACTATACCGGTTTTTCAAGGAGCAGCTTTAATACAAGGGATGACCCTTCATTTTTAAAAGTGCAGCTTCGTTCAAACAAGGAATGTACCGCAGCAATTATTTATGGAACAGCTTTTGTCCATCGGATGACTCTTAATTTTTCAAGGAGTGGCTTTTGTTCGTACAAGGAATGTCCCTTATCAATTATTCAAGAAGCAATTTTTGTACAAATGATAACCCTTAATGTTTCATGAAGCAGCTTTAGTTCTTGCAAGGGATGTCCCTTAACAAATATTCAAGGAACCCCTTTCATAGAAAGGATTACCTTTAATTTTTCAAGAAGTGTTTTTTGTTCATACAGTGGATGACCCTTAACAATTTTACATGGAGCGACATACATACTGGGCAAGACTCTTAACAATTTTTCAAGGGGCAGTTTTAGTACAAGGAATCACTCTAAGGGCCTGATTCACAGAAGCGTTTTATAATGGCGCAATCCCATAGGAAAATGCTCTGTGAATCAGGCCCTTAATGTTCCAACTCGCACCTTTCATGCAAGGAATGACACTTAATTTTCATGGAGCAGTTTTTGTTTGATTAAGGGACATCCCTTAAAAGGGGTGACCCTATTTTTTCAAGGAGCTGATTTCTAACAAGTAAATATTTTTGTGGGTTGTTTGTTTTATAATTTTTTCAGTTGTATATTTGGTATATTTTTGTATTCTTTTACAAGGGAAAATAAAAGTTTGGCATACAACTGGGATTGGGTAAATCAACTGGAATTAACACTATGCCTCACTCTGCATTTTTCAGGTGAGCCTTCCATGTGGCAGCATGGAACTACAGGTCTAGGCTCTGCATATCTAGGCTCTCCTCTGTACGCTCTCGTGTGATCTAGAACCACTACCCCCACTGACCACAGCAATATTACAGGACACATTACATGACCTTCTACTGATCCCAGAAGTCTTTGATATCAGACCTACAGGATGCATCTCCTCTTGCTCCTGACAGGACCACACCACGGCCCTGCTGCTGCAGAGTCACCTGAAGAGAAACCAATGACTTGTTTTCTCACCAGGTGCCTCAGCATTTCTGTGGTCATGAAGTGGGCCCTCTGCCCAGGCCCAAAATCTCCCCACAAATGGTGCTCTGCTCTGGCAGAAGCAGACTCTTCTTGCAAAGCTACAAATTATTACAAGGTCTCTGAATTGTCTTCTTTGGCAGAGCCCACTGAATTCTCCTGCTCTGCCCATTGAAGTGGGCACTGCCTGGGGTAGCACTGATGAGGGTTACTGGGCCTGCATTGCTTTGGGCTTCTTCCCTTTGCCCCAGGTCTGCTCCTAGATTTGGTGATGAAAATGTTTGCTCCTCTTAAACTTAAAGTTCTGTACCCCTTTCCTGCTCTCAACCTTACCTCCCCTTTCCATTGCTCCTACTGCCTCACATTCCAGCGATGCCTTTCTCTCCAAGTGTCACTCTCTGTTTTCAGTAACCAGCAAACTCATTCTTCCTCTTTCTTAGCTCCTAGTCACACTCACACAGGATATAGGAAGAATGTCATCCAGTGACTTTAACATGCTTTGAGATAATTGGCATCAATTAGCTACAATTTTTGTAATTCTGCTTGAGCCAATGATAAAACAACAAATGTTATGTGATTGAATTGACTTGATAAGATTTAAACCAATTCACGCCTATTGACTCAAAGTGCTTGTCGAATCAGGTTGAGTTATTGCAGTGGGGTTAAGTACTTTAGCGGATTGAGACAATTTGACAATCTCGATGATCATTTTTGCCTATTGCCTTGAAGAGTTGAATCAGCTCCCAATAGTTTAGTCATGGGATGACCTATGTCCTGTTCATTTTTTGATGAGCAAGCCTATTCAGGCTGGGTTTGTGACAAGTCAGGTATTTTTAGAGTTGGCTTCTGAGTCAATTCGATGGTGGTTCGACTGAGGCCAGCTTATTTGCTCCATTTTTTTTAAAGCAGTCAGGGTTAAATTGAGTAGAAGACTTCAAGACTAGCCCATCCCTACCTCACACCAGAACCACTTCTCCCAACCCTTCCTCCCACTCAACTGCTCTAACTTTATTATCACTTTCCCAAATGTACAAAGCGTGCATCTAAAAAAAGCTCCTCCTTCTCTAAGTTCTGTCCAAGACAGCATGAAATTCAACCAGATAGCTTCCTATGTAGCCACTGGTTTTGACCATGTGTCTTGAACCTTTAGTAAGACTGACCTTCGTTTAAACTATTCAAACCTGAAATTCGGCCGGTTTGAACGAAGGTCTGTTTAGTAAATTCACCCAGCACTAGCTGAAACTGTGTGCTTGGACAGTCTGGATCCAATCCACACTTCAGCCAGGGTATTCCTTGGTGTTGAATAGATTGCATGGTGATAGGCGGCACCTGAAAGAACAGCCTCTGTTGGTCACAAAATGCAAGAGCCTGAAGCTGAGGGACCACCTGAGACCTATGAGCAGACTTCTATATAGACTGATATTGGCAGAAACAACCACAGCGTACTGGACCTCACCCTTCACATAAACAGGGAATACCTGAACTGGGTGTCTTCATGCTCTGGACTGGAGGGACCAATCGCTTGGAAGCCCCGCTTGAATTAATAAATTCACTCTGCACTAACTGATTTTTTGTCTTTGTATTGTCTGGTTCCAATTCATACTTCAGCCAGTTTATGCCCTATTGCTGGATAGATTGTGTGGTGGCAGGCCGCCCCTGACTGAACCGCCTCCACATGTTTCAATGTTGAAGGTCCCTGCCATATTTGGGCTTGGCAACCCCTCAACCTGGATTTTGGTTAAAAGAAGAGGACCTGGAAACTTTCAAGATTGTTGATCAAAAAGTACAAGAGTCTGAAGCTGAGGGAAACACAAGACACTTGCCATCAAACTTCTTCAGAGACTGGTATTTACAGATGCAACCACTGCATATGGGACCACTGCCTTTAAATCGACAGGGGAGACCTGCACCAGATCCTTTCATCATCTGAACTGGCACCCAACCAGTCAGAAGCCCTGCTCAGCATCCATTACGTTTTCAATATCTGATTCATCGCAGGGTCTGCATTTGGTCTTCACCCGCCAGGAACTGGACTGCACCATTACATGGGAACTTTCCCCCCTAATGTCTGGAACTTTGCTGGCATTTTAATAACTATGCTGGGACCTTACCAACATGATAATGCCATCTCCCACTGTGAGGAAGGGTGTCCTGGAACCCGAAGTCTGACTGCACTGCTCCTGAAAGCCTGCCAACCCGGCCCTCTGTCAAACCAACTTCTGCTCCTGAAGGGTTGTCCCATGCTGCTGGAAATGAAATCATGAAGTCTTAACACTGCAGGGGTGTCTGCAAGTGCCTAGACTAACTGTCGGTGGAAGCCTTTAATAGACAGCCAGTGAGCTTACAGCAACTAACACTACAGTGAGCCCCATTGTCCCCACAGATTCAGTATCCCACGGTGTTGCTGGTTTCACAAGTCAGAGTCTAAGGGTCAAGATAGCTTATATCTCTTTGAGTGCTTCTATCCCCAATGACCTGCATCAGGCATTATGTTCTTAAACAGTAGATATTCTTTACCAGCCATAGGTGGTGAGATATGGGTGGGTCGGAGGTCTTCTCCATGTTCACCCAGGGCCTAGGGACAGATAACATATCTGCTATATGGATTTTTATGGCCACCTGCCTGTAATAGCCTAAACTTTAGGAATCTAAAGTATTGTGCTTGTACGTCTATTGTGCAATTTTAAAGGCTTGTGAATCTACTAGCCATTTCTCCCCCTCTTTAGGTATCTTACAATGTGTATGGTTATTTCTAGCCATGTTGAATTCTAAAGTGATTGGAAACCTTTATTGGTGATACCAAACTGTATGTGTATATGCTTAATAGGGATTTTACTTCCCAGTAATGTGTTGAACTTGATATTGTCTTGTGTTTAATAAATAGTATTTAACTGTGTGGGCTTCTGTACCTTAACAGACTGTGCTGTTGTTAACTGTACTTCACACCAAGCCTAAATCCTCATAAATCTAAACCTGATTTCTCAGACACTTTACCTTTGAGAGTGTGTCCCAAGACTTAAGTGCATTAAGTTCAGGGAAAAGAAGAAATTCAGAGATTTTTCAAGATTACATTTGTATGCATACGTGGTACAGTATTGTTACAAGGACCTTTTAAGCCATTATAGCATTGGTGTTCAAACAATTGTACTGCTTTAAGGTTAGAACTCAGTTCTTCTGATTGGCTGGTTGGCTTGCGCCTTTCGTCTAATTGGCTGTGTTCACCTAAACTGGCTCAAACGTATTAGCTCCTGATTGGGTGCACGTGTACAGTCAGCTGAGAGAGCGCCAACTTGCAGTGTGCTGATTCATTGTACTGGGCCTGTTCTCTGCAGCACGTGTCAGAAGAACATTAAAATGACCCAGTCTAGTTGAGGCGGACAAGGCATACTGATTTTCTTGGATGGAATCATGTCTTTCCTACTTCTATCTGTAACACGAGGGGCTCGTAAAGCCTCACCAGGGTGTTATTAAGGGAGGGGTTCTTTTACCTTGGATCTGCATGTTAAAGTGGCACGTGGAATTTGATTTGAACTTTTAATTTTGTCAGCTTTGTAATCTGTTTTGAGTTTACATAGAAGTGTTTGAGTGTACGTTTGAATAGCAACATCATTTATGAAATTAATAGATCTTTATTTGTGTTTACTCTATAAATTATAACACAAAATTAACATTTTATAAATGTATTTTTTATCAGTTTGACCTGCTCACAAAGACACTTATTTGAACGTGAGGACTATGAGTACTGACAATCTGCACTGCAGTCTCCCTGCAGCCTATCCATTGTGCCTCTCAGTAAATACACTGAACCATGTGACCGAGCGAAGAACTCATTAAATATATTTACTTCTCTCACCTTGTTAGGCATCATACTAATGCTGCAAATACAGAAGTTATTCTAACATGCATATGTCCAAACTCTCATTAAACATTCAACACCATTTATTCTGAAAGCCTACAAATATCTTGGATTTAGGGCTTCTGATATTTGTGTTATGTTTTGTGGCAATTCCATCTGATATAAAGAAGCGCTCCTTGGGGAATTGAGTAATGCCATTATCTCCTTCCTTTGACCAGGAGAAATGAGACAGCAGCAGAAGAACTTTGTTTCAGTCCTTAAGAAAAGGTGGATGAGAGCTCCCTAGCATTGATAATTATAATTGTCTCCAGTATGACAATGTTACCTGCCTAGCCGTGGCTCCCGGCTTGGGAGTGACACAGGCGGTCTAACCCCACTATCTGCTAACTGATGTGGGGCTCAAGGGAAGAATAGGGAGGGTAGCTCAGGGGCAACGTGCTCGCCTTGGAAGAAAGACGACACAGAGCACCACAGGTTCGATCCCCGGGTCCGCGCTTAGAAACCTCTGGGTATTAAGCGTGTAATAAATAACCTATCATATCATACCCTAGTTCCCCCACAGCACAGGAATGGGACAGCTGGGGATCATCACATTAGACTGGTGAACCCTTGAAAAAAGAGTACTAATAATGCAGTTCCACATAGCTATCACTGCTTAGCAAACTGTGGAAATCATACCAAAAAATAAATTTCATATAATTTCAGCAATCGAGCAAGCATTGAGCAGAGCAAAGTCATGCGTGCTCTGCTGCCTGCATCTGACTTGCATGCAGCAACGTGCATGCACAGTAGTCCAGAAAGGCCAGTCCAATATAGTCTAATACAGGCTTGGCCCATAGTGACCTGAAAACCCACCCATACACAAGAGTTACCAATACATTAGGGTAAACCTGGCCATGGGGTGGGGGATGGACAGGTATATAAGCACATGGAAAGAAAGAATAGTGCTGGGTGGGTGGTTGAATTAGCGCAGCAGTGAGCAGTGTGCAGTGAAGAGGCTAAAGTGGAGAAGGAGCAAGAGTTGCAAATAGGTAACATAGCGAGAGATGGGGTTTGATTATGAACAGGGTGCTGAGAAATCTCATGGATGCTTCCCTCTTGTCTGCCACCAAATCATACGACATACTGTAAAAACCCAAGTGGCACCAGAGCACCGGTGGAACCAAAGGCCAGACGACGGCTCAGGGTCCTGGAGAATATGGGCAAGGTGTAGGAAACATCCCACACCAAGCACCAGGTGACAAACTAAGCTCACCAGGAATCTCACCATGCCCTCCACAGCGCTATATCTATCCCTCCACAACGCCTTTCATGTACCACTTTGTGCCACTCTAAATTAAGAAGGATACATTGTTATTGTATAAAATGATTGATTACAGTACCCGCCAAATGCCACAATGTACCCAGATGCCAATGCCACTTTCTGGAGGTGCTGCCACAATAAAAACATTCATGTTCATGAGAATCCGTCTGAAGCTTACCTCCAAGTGCAACTCTTGGTATGACTTCAAACTCACCGCCCTGAAACGCAAGTGCAGGGTGGCTCAGAGGAAGTAGAGAGCTTTGGGTGCATCCTCTGACAAACTGGCCTGCCGCCTGCTCCAAAGCCAATACAGACTCTCTATCCTGTCCAAGAAGAGTGTCCACATCCAAGCCTGTGTCTCCACTGCCTCTAACAACACAGCCAAACTCTTTAAAATCTGCAAGGAGCTGGCCAATCCTTCTGCAGTTTCCACCTCTCCTGTTCCCTCCCAGGCCCTCTGTACGGCTCTGGATTCTTACCTCATAACTAAAACTCAGGACATACTGTTCTCTCTCTCCTCTGCCTTTACTCTCTCTCGGCCCCTCTCTGGCCGCCCCTCCCCCTCCTCCGCCTTTCTCTCCCACAATACCTGACAAAGTTTCTGGAGATATCTGATCTATGAAAGTTTCATCGCAACAGGTGCTCCGCTCTCCTGCAGAACCATAAAGGACCACACTTACACCATTGCTCCAGCCTTGGCTGATTTCTGTAATCAATCTTTGGCCACTGGATCTTTCCCCTCACTCCTCAAGCACTCCACCGTGCACCCCTCCTTAAAAAGCCTTCTGCTGATCCTACCTGTCCGGCAAACTATCACCTGATCTCTATCACTCCTTTCCTGGGCAAACTACTGGAAAAGCTGGCCATCTTCCAGCTTAGTCTCCACACTGAATCTGTTGGTGGTCTCCATGACCATCAGTCTGGCTTCAGAGCAGCCAGAGGCATGGAAACTGCTCTCCCGAACACCAGTGCAGATCTGCTCACTAATCCTGATTCTAGCCTTCCTTCTCTCCTCATCCTTCACCCTGGCTTTTCAATGTCTACTTGACCCCTTTGTCCCACCGTATCTCTACCTTCTGCTCTAACTTTCAGTGTTATGTGGATGTCACTCTGCTCTCTTTCAAGCTCCGCTCAGTGTCCTATCCTCTCTCGCTCATTCCTGACTGTCTATCTGTGATCCAGGAGTGGTGCGCCTCTAATGATCTCTGCCTTAATACCAGTAAGACTGATATATTTTTCATTGGGACTCCTGCTAGAGCTTTACCTCTCTCACTCTGGCCGCCATCTTTGGGCCTTCTTCCTTCGCCTTCCTTTGAGGCAAAAAACCTTGGTATCATCTTCGACTCCACTCTATCCTTCTCTCTGCACATCACAGACCTTGTCAAGAAGGTCCACTACCAGGTGAAACTCCTCAGAGCTATTCTTCCTTTTCTCACTTTCTCCCAGAAGCTCACTGTCTCCAGAACCCTGGTTCTCTCTAGGCTGGACTACTGCAACAGCCTCTTTCTCAATCTGCCTTCCTCTACTCTCTGCCCTCTGCAACTAATCCAGAACAGTGCTGCAAGACTTGTCCTTGGCCTCAAGCCCAGGGATCATATCTCTCCAGCCCTGAAATTTCTCCACTGGCTCCCGGTGGCTCCAAGGATCAAGTTCAAGACCCTCTCCATCGTCTCCATCGTCTCGGGAGAATAGCTCAGGGGCAATGTGCTTGCCTTAGAAGCAAGACGACACAGAGCACCACAGGTTCCATCCCCGGGTCCGCGCTTAGAAACCTCTGGGTATTAAGCGCGTTATAAATAACCAATCATATCAATCATGGTATCCAGTCACATTTTCGAATACATATTTTCAAAACATCATTATGCCGAAATATTTTTTTTCTAATATTTTTTTTTTCATTTTTTTTTTGGTAAGTAAAAAAAAGTGTTAAAAAAAACGTGGGGTTGGGGGGACACCATTTTAAACATAACATTTTTTTTTAAAAAAGTCAATTTTTTTTCCCCGCAAAATTGCGTAGACATAATAGCATTCGCAAATATGCCATTCCAAAATATCACTATAAACCATCCATCATACCATAACATCCAAAAGGCCTTCTGGGGCTGGGGCCCACACTACATACAGCTCTCTATTCCAAAACACCTTCCTACTGAAGCCCTTCGCTCAGCCACCTCCAGCTCTCTGAGAGTCAGACGCTTCTCCAAGCAGCAGAGAGTGGGGGGTAGATCTCTCTCCTCTGTAAGTGCCTTCCTCTGGAATTGCCTCCCGGACCCCCTCAAGCTTGAGCCAGACCACTTGAAGTTCCTGAAGCAGCTTGAGGCCTTCCTTTTCACCTCTGCTTTCTCTCTCTCTCTCCTCTCTCTCGCTCTCTCTTTCTCCTCTCTCTCTCTCTTTCTTGCTGACCTACCTGTCTGCTGCACTGACTGGTGGCCTGGCTACCCTCAGAGTCTCACTGGGTACAAGGCTCCTCCATGACCAGTCACCCCTGCACTGCCTCCGGACCTACCGCACGCTTAGGGACTGTAAATGTAACCCAATCAGTCCCCCACCTCCTGCACTTACCAATGCTGCCCTGATTGCACTTCCTTTTCTCCCTCTCCCCTGCACTCCCCCGCCCCACACTTTGCGTTCTTGCACTTGCACGATCTGAATGACACAAGGCCTAGTAAGATGGTTCATTTTGTGCTCCCTTTGTCTTCCCTCCCTTGTCTTGTTATGCTTAGAAACACTTGTGTACAGGCTCATTATAAATGACTTATCATATCATACCCCAAAAAAATAAAGTCCTCTAGGGGCAGAGATATGTGGTGGGAATTTTCTGAATATTCGGAAAAAAACTTGATGTTTTTGAGATATCTGGCATTATTAGAGGTTGTGCATTCATTGAAACAATTACATTGTGGGGGAATGGTCATTGCGTATATAGGCTCGTTACTGGCTTGAAGCCAAATCGTAGCTAAATGGAGAACTTTTCAATCAGTCACCATAATAGAACGAAGACGGAATCATGCATTAAATAATTCATTTAGAAAATGTGTTTTTTTCCCTGCAATAATTTGGCTGAGAACTTCAAAATCTGGGGGAGCATGTGTTGTTTATTGAAGACTTTGACAATTAATGAATGCAATCTTTCTCAAATTATATAGTAAAGCCTACATGGCGATATAACCTGGTGTCTCAAGCAGCCCTTTGTATAATATTTATAGAGTGGATAAACACGTTTGTTTATAGAACACCTGCTTCCTTCTATGCTGCAACCACCATAGATAACACATTTTCATGATAACATTTTGATCGCATGTTCCAGTGCATAGGAGCTGGGAAAAACCAGGCTATGTGAGCAATGGGCCAAGCACCTATGCAGCAGCTTACGTTCTTGTAATCAACAAAGTGTTTCCATCAACAATGTATCACATCACTCCCAGTCTAGTTTATTTCTATAGACATCATTCACCAGAGGCTGTGAACTGGTTAAATTTGAGTTGGAGGTCTATATGTAAAGATATGCAACACAGATGGTTACAAAGCCGGCTTGCCCTTGGTTGCTAAACTCTGAAGCTGGAGAGAGAAAACAATTTGTAGTTGGGTGATGGTAACTCATTGTGAAGAGTGATTAGTGCCACTCCTTTCCTGGGGTCAAACAGGAGGGCTGCAGCATCCCATAATGACATGAATAATTAGTGTATTGTAGGACACGTTTGATCACCTAGTCCTTGGATAAGGGGATGTAGTGGGTACCTGTGAAGGTCCAGGGGCAAGGAGGTTGTCCAGCTCCTTTTGGAACATCAGAGATTCTATCTGATGATAAAATGGACCTGTTGGCAGAGCTACAGGTATCCAGGCAGGTGCAGACTGGCCTATATGGAATCTGGGGATTTCCCAGTAGGCATCTGTGCTCTTGACCGCTTTTGTGTGTTATCCTATTTCATTTCCAAATGGGAAAAGGGTTGGGCTTGCTGAAAATGTGTTATATGGGGCCACTTGAAAATGATTTCCAGGGCCTCTTTTGGTTCCAAGTCCAACCTTTGGATTCAGGCATGCATCGGGCACATCCCTTGCCAGCTTATATTGTCCTGGTAGCTGGGAGGTGCTGCCAGAACTTGACAGTAGCGAAATTCTTAAAGTGACCCCTTAGTGTTAGTGAGGAATCTTCAGGTTATGAAACAGGTTTTGTCCTACCAATGGCAGCACAGCCCCAAGGTCACGGAGGGAAGATATTGATAGGAAAGGAGCTAAGAATGTGATTTATGCAAAAATAACATTAGACAAGCTCATACACACGCAATTGTAAATGTTGGGAGTGTAAGTTATGTGTTGTTTGTTATAAAATCAATAAAACCATTTATTAAATAAAAAAAAACATGTGACAAGCTCTGCATACGATTTCTTTTTTACTTTCTTTGGGCGTTTCTATCCCAGATCCGATCGGCGCATGTAAGTATTCTTACACCTCGATTTGATGGCTTCTGACTAACCTATGCCTGCTTCTCAGGGAAAACGTCAACATCTGTAAGCTCGTTGTCCTCTCGAATCAGAAAGCCAAGTCAACATAATCAGTGCACAGTTCCCTTTATCCCTACCAGGAGAGCCTACACTCCAAGCGCAGCGATCTGACTCCTAGACCTTTCCAACATCCGCTGGGTTGTCTCTTTATTTCTTTCACCTTGGAACCTCAGACTGACAAACTATTTGTTTTCTTTCACAACTTCACTGGCTTCCACTTCACCTGAAGCTTAAATGTAAGATTATTTTCATCCCATTGAAATCCGTTTGAACTTCTAGTGCCTTATTTTTGTTATTCTTCTTCATATCTTCTACTGTCTAGTTTTGATGTAACCCTTGACAACTGCAACTGCAAAATATTGCTTATATTGTTTGAGCATGACAGATGTGCCTCTGTTGACAGCACGCCATTTTACCATGATAATCACTTAATTTATTGTTAACTGTTAGTTGGTATTCCGCTGCCATTATCAGCATTTACGTTTTGTCTTACGGGGACTTGTAAAATGTGCTGTTTCATACATTGTAATATAATGTTAGCAATACATTGGCAATGCAAAAATGTGAAAACAGAATAAATAGTCGTTCTACAGCATTGTTCTAGAAACAATCATAGTTATGTAGAAAGCAGGCATGTCTTGCATCTATCAGGTGAACCCTTGAAAAAAGTGTACTAATAATGCAGTTCCACATAGCTATCACTGCTTAGCAAACTGTGGAAATCATACCAAAAAATAAATCCCCAAAGATGGTCATTTCATATAATTTCAGCAATCGAGCAAGCATTGAGCAGAGCAAAGTCATGCGTGCTCTGCTGCCTGCATCTGACTTGCATGCAGCAACGTGCATGCACAGTAGTCCAGAAAGGCCAGTCCAATATAGTCTAATACAGGCTTGGCCCATAGTGACCTGAAAACCCACCCATACACAAGAGTTACCAATACATTAGGGTAAACCTGGCCATGGGGTGGGGGATGGACAGGTATATAAGCACATGGAAAGAAAGAATAGTGCTGGGTGGGTGGTTGAATTAGCGCAGCAGTGAGCAGTATGCAGTGAAGAGGCTAAAGTGGAGAAGGAGCAAGAGTTGCAAATAGGTAACATAGCGAGAGATGGGGTTTGATTATGAACAGGGTGCTGAGAAATCTCATGGATGCTTCCCTCTTGTCTGCCACCAAATCATACGACATACTGTAAAAACCCAAGTGGCACCAGAGCACCGGTGGAACCAAAGGCCAGACGACGGCTCAGGGTCCTGGAGAATATGGGCAAGGTGTAGGAAACATCCCACACCAAGCACCAGGTGACAAACTAAGCTCACCAGGAATCTCACCATGCCCTCCACAACGCTATATCTATCCCTCCACAACGCCTTTCATGTACCATTTTGTGCCACTCTAAATTAAGAAGGATACATTGTTATTGTATAAAATGATTGATTACAGTACCCGCCAAATGCCACAATGTACCCAGATGCGAATTCCACTTTCTGGAGGTGCTGCCACAATAAAAACATTCATGTTCATGAGAATCCGTCTGAAGCTTACCTCCAAGTGCAACTCTTGGTATGACTTCAAACTCACCGCCCTGAAACGCAAGTGCAGGGTGGCTCAGAGGAAGTAGAGAGCTTTGGGTGCATCCTCTGACAAACTGGCCTGCCGCCTGCTCCAAAGCCAATACAGACTCTCTATCCTGTCCAAGAAGAGTGTCCACATCCAAGCCTGTGTCTCCACTGCCTCTAACAACACAGCCAAACTCTTTAAAATCTGCAAGGAGCTGGCCAATCCTTCTGCAGTTTCCACCTCTCCTGTTCCCTCCCAGGTCCTCTGTACGGCTCTGGATTCTTACCTCATAACTAAAACTCAGGACATACTGTTCTCTCTCTCCTCTGCCTTTCCTCTCTCTCGGCCCCTCTCTGGCCGCCCCTCCCCCTCCTCCGCCTTTCTCCTCTTTCTCTCCCACAACACCTGACAAAGTTTCTGGAGATATCTGATCTATGAAAGTTTCATCGCAACAGGTGCTCCGCTCTCCTGCAGAACCATAAAGGACCACACTTACACCATTGCTCCAGCCTTGGCTGATTTCTGTAATCAATCTTTGGCCACTGGATCTTTCCCCTCACTCCTCAAGCACTCCACCGTGCACCCCTCCTTAAAAAGCCTTCTGCTGATCCTACCTGTCCGGCAAACTATCACCTGATCTCTATCACTCCTTTCCTGGGCAAACTACTGGAAAAGCTGGCCATCTTCCAGCTTAGTCTCCACACTGAATCTGTTGGTGGTCTCCATGACCATCAGTCTGGCTTCAGAGCAGCCAGAGGCATGGAAACTGCTCTCCATAACTGTCAGTAACTGTTGAGTAACTTTTGAGCATGTTCAGTGGCAAACTCACCACTGTTATGTCCTGGCCTGCGGTCACGCAGACCAGGAAAAACAAGGCTGGGGCACCCAGCCGACATGCTGAGGGCACCCAGCAGATACATAGACTGCGATCAGAGAGGAATCGCCCTGCTTATGTCGAGATCAACCGACATGACAGCAATGCTGACGGCACCCAGCGGACATCTCAGGACCGGGGGCACCCGGTCAGCCCGTGGGTACACAGGCTCCTCCATGGCCTGGGGGCACCCAGGCCAACACCAAAGACGGCGCCGTCGTTGCCCAGCAGGGGCACCCAGCAGGGGCTCTGCAGACAGAGGGGGCTCATCAAGTCAGTGTTGCCCAGCAAGGGCATTATCCGTGTGGAGGGACCTGCATCAGCAGGCCCTCAGGGTTCCATAGTCTCAACTGATTAGCCAGAACTGGCTAGTCCCTTTTATTGTGTATCTCATAAGGTCACTGACACGTGACCTCAGTACGAGCCCCGGGAGATGCCATGCTTCCAGGAAGGGTGACACACCACACTCGTCTTTTTCCATAGGAACAAACAAAAGACAAGCATCACTGGACATTAAAACCAATTAAATCACAAACATCACCACCTGTGATTCTGGGGGCACAGAACACTCACATACATTTATGCTCTGACAGTTAAACACATAAAATATGCATTTAGCATGTACACATATTTGAGGGTGACAGTCAGGGCTGGTGACGTATTGGGGGTTTCACCAAATTATATAAGGACCATTTATTAACCAGGGTGAGTAATACCTGAAGCCACTGAAAGACACCAATGGCAGCTTATAAAGCATGTACACAATATGGATGTTCTCAGCTTCACATAGACCATTGACTGGGCCATTTTAAGCAAGTCCAGGGTCTGCAGGCAGGACACTGCGGATGGCAGAGGGTGTACAAGCACTCATGAGAGCTGCAACTATCCTTTCTTCTTTTTGCAATCACTACTCTGTGGCCCAGGGATGATGACAGCAGGTCAAGTGCATACTGGCGTGGGGCTTGCCACTGCATACTGGGCCTGGGCAGCCACACTCTTTCCATTATGTGCATTAACAATCAACACCGATGGCCCGGGATCTTGACTAGGAACCAGGGCCTCTAATTTCATAGCTCCGACACCAGAGTACTTTCATTTTTTTGTGTCTCGACCTGGAGCCTGGCACGACACACCGCTGATGGGCCCGAGTCTGAGGAGGGGCCTATGCTTTTGAATTTTATTGCACCGCACTCAGCGCCCCATTTCTTTCACCGCAAGCGGGGCCTGCGATCATTGCCTAGGGAATGCAGCCACCTGCAGGACTTCTCCCTCTTCGCTCTGGATCGGAGCAACAAACATCAACTGCCCGGCAGCCCAGGATCTCATTGGGGTCTGCCGGCAGAGCTGACAAGCTTCTTTGGTGTCACCTGCTGGGGTGGGAGCAGGCACTCACCTCCTTCCTTCATGGGCACTGCACACCTCTCTCTTCCCCGGTGGGAGATGTATTTCATTTGGTGTCTACAGCCGCTCCATTTCTTCTCCCGGGGGCAGAGGGGCAGCTCAACTCTACTTCTTCCGACGGATGCCTTGGGGGGCACCTTTCATCTGCAAGGTGGGGGAACACCAGATCTGCCTCCACAAGGAGCCTCTCAGGCCATGCCCACTCTCCTTACACGCAGCTGACGCCGCTTTGTTACACAGGGGCAGCCAACAGGCAGCCCGCACCACAAGAGGCACGGGGGCTCAGACCACCTCCATTGTTTTGCGGCTGACACCGCACTCCTCCACAGCACTGTCCCTCCTCACTTCCTCAGGATGGGACAAGAGCACCACACAAACCCCTCACAGGGCCTAGCAAACAGGTGCCAGAGAGCCACAGTGGTCAGGTGGGCGGGCTCCTCCTCCTCTCCTCGTGGCGAACACACCACAATAAGGCACGGGGCCCTCAATCCTCTTCACCAATGTTATGTCCTGGCCTGCGATCACACAGACCAGGCAGACCAAGGCTGGGGGCACCCGGCCGACATGCTGGGGGGACCCATCAGATACATAGACTGTGATCACGCAGCAGGATTCCAGGCAGGATCACCCTGCTAATGTCAGGATCACCCGACATGACTCCAATGCTGGGGGCACCCAACTGACATCTCGGGACGGGGGGAACCGGTCAGCCCGTGAGAACACAGGCTCATCCATGCACAGGCCAACACCAAAGACGGCCCAGCCTTGCCCAGCAAGGGAACCGGCTCCTGCATGCAGGGTTGCCCAGAAGGGGCTCTGCAAACAGGGAGTGCTCATCATGACAGTGTTGCCCAGCAGGGGCACGGTCCGTGTGGAAGGGCCTGCATCAACAGGCCCTCCACCTGCTATGCAGCACCAGCATCACACTGCATGAATGACTCACACAGCAGGCAGAGCTCCATAGTCTCAACTGAGAACTAGAAACAGAGCCTTGATCCTGCTATGTTGCCATGCAATTTCTTGATTAGTGCTATACCTGTATGAATGTTAGGCTTTGTGCAGTTTTATATGACCCTCCTCCCCTGTGTCCTATGGTCTCGTTTCAATTTTTGGCTGGAAATTGTTTTACTATTTTTGCAATAATGCTAATTTTTCAAAGCAGGCAGCAGAACTCTTTGCTGGCAATCAGATCTAAATCCCATATTGTGAACCTCTTAAAGCTGGATTTTTTTCTTCTTAGATTCCCATTTATGCATGTTTAAATTTGATATGAGAAGGCTGTCAGCCGTATTTATATTTATTTATTTATTTATTTATTGGTTGCTTATGAATAAGCCTAGCACTAAAATGTTAATCCACCCCCTTGCAAAAAACTGCCAGATAACAGAAACAAGACCCTTCCACATTTAAGAGCGCCAGAAGCTCATGGTAGCCAAAACCAATGTCACAATAAAGGGAAATGCTTTCCGCGTTCTTAACAAAGGCAGTACCAACACTGTTACTCTTGCTGGCTTACTCACATAGCAGTCGGTCTGTTCTCATAGACCAGCTAGAACATTGCTGAACCGTGGTGTTGCGCAAGTTCCGTTGTATCAATTCATGATTCTCTTGGGGTAGGGAGTTCGACCTTACAAGTGGGGATGACATTCTTGTGTTCTACAGCAACAAAGCTACCCGCCAACAAATTGAAGAGTTACATGCCCCACTCATACAATACACGCAATCAGCCTGTACAAGGTTGCAGACTTACCAGTCATCTTCCAAGACCATCATGTACTTGCTGACCATGACCAGTCCAGCACAGGCAACCTTGAGAGGGGTTAGGAATATGAGATCCAAAATGTCAGACAGGCCAGAAATATGCTCTGTCCCCAATATAAAGCAAAAGAAAAAACTGCTGCGCTACAACAGCCTAACCAAACACAGTCTGTAGAAAGTCAAAAGGATGGTCAGGCAGGGGAAGAGAAGAGACAGTATACAATCGAAGCACCCCATTCCAGAGTTGTAGGTTTAAGGATCAAGGGTTTTGGGTTCTGTGATGGCTGGAAGGCAGTGGAAGAGCAGAGGTTCGCAGTAATGTACAGGACTGGGGAGTTGGATGTTTAGGCAAGGGAGAGGAAGTGGTGAGAGTTGAAGTAGAGGGAATGGCATAACAACATTAGGAACAGAAGGGAAGGAGATGGTTACATCAAGAGTAGGAGGGAAGAAGGTGGTAGCATTAAGAGTAGAAAGTAAGGAGGCAGAAAACATGAGTAGAGGGAAGAAGGTGGTAATATCTGGTGTGGAAAGTAAAACGGTGGCAGTTTTAACAGTGGTGAGGAAGGTATTAATAACATCTTGAGTGAAGAGGACAATGGCAATGTCAGGGGTAGAAGATAACTAGGTTGCGATTGTAATGAATTGGATTCTGCATCTCAGAAGTACAAGGTTGAGCAGCAGTAAAAATGGCCCACTCAGCCCTCACGCTTCTACAAACCAAATCTCAATTTAATCATAAAGCTACAACAGGGACAATCAAGAGGTATACCTCCTTTGCCTTTTGTGGTAACGCAAGCCGAGGGAAGGCTATTCTCTCAAGAGGGGTGTGAATGTGAACCAGCAGTGACCCAAACAATACAGTATCACAGTCCAAAATAAAGGCAATGTCCAATCAGGGTTTCTATAAAAACATAAACACTTCATTAGAACACACCGTTTACGAGTAGAACGAAAAGAGAATACTATACAAAAACCACCCCCAAAGGAAAGAACAGAGAAGATGCAACAGACTGGTGAAAGTAGCACTTTGAGTGCAGTTCCAGGGGTGGTAGATAAGGTACTACCATAAAAATGGTATTGGGCTAAACACAGGAGTGATCGTGGCCTAACCAGTCTCTAGGGTCCAAGTGGACTGTGGGGGCAGTTTAGGCCACAGTACTTGGATTCAGTGCTTGGTGGGCATCAGACCCGGGTTCAAAAATTGATGCAACCTGATGAGGCTTGTTTGAGCATGTATGATTGTGAAGGCCCGGGAAGCAAGCAGGTGTCTGGTAGGGTCAAATTCAGGTGCTTTGTGTGATTGAAAGGTGGTGGTTCAAGGAGGCAGTTCGGGGCGACTCCAAGAATGCTTCACAGTTGGTCAGGCTGAGCCAGGCTTTGGCCGCTGGGAGAGGTCGGTGAGTGACGCTCCAGTGGTTTGAGTCAGCGAGTGACAGTTGTTGAAGTAATGATCAAGGTTGAGTCGATGTACAGTCAATGAGGCAGCAGTTCTTTGGCTTCCTTGGCAGAGCCATGGTTGTAACCCCTGGTTAGAGTCGGCAATTGACCCTCCAGAGATTCGGCATGGCAGGGAGAAAAACAATGGTCTGGAGTATTACCCTGCATAATTGCCAGTGGTTAAGATGAATTCATAACCTTCCAGCCACCAACTTTAATCTTTGTAATGGTTATAGGTGCCATTGGCATGTGTGCTACTGTTGTCCAGTTCTTGTGCTCTTCAGAATCCATTTCGCAATCACAGAAATGCACATGAAGCCACCTTCCAACAGGGTAGACATTAGTGCCCCAGGCAATTCTTTCAATTCTCCCTGTCAAATGAGAGATGCACACATGAGCATTTCTGGGTACTCCACTCCTTGCCACACGAGACATGACAGATAGGAATACATGGCAGAAATTTAAACTGCCATCATTTGTCATCGCACACTTTCATGGTCTATGGCATTTACTGCTTTCTTGGGTTTGTCAACAATGACAAACATGTTAACAGCTGCTTTAGAAAACACACAATTAGACCAAACCCATCAATTACAGCATGTCAGGTTCACCACAGAAATAACAAAGTAGGCTGTTCAAGCAGTCTTACTAGGTTGTCTGTTGTGCAATATCACCCCACATGTGTGGTGTTTACTTTATTCAGCATAGTTAATATTGAGATATAATTTTGTGGTGGCTTGCTATATTTTCCATGCATCTCCACCATTTCAGCTACACACTGTGCTTGATTCCAACCATGCCGAATAATGCATGTGGTCCATTCATTACTAGTAACATTTCTCATGCTTCTTATGAACACTGCATTAACAGGTGGGATATAATTCAGTGGATTTCTGCCTTGAGGGGATTTTATGGCATGACATAACAGGTGTACTTGTAGAGCGCACGTTCACCCCCAGAGCAGCATCTTGGCACTATTGACAGATAGCGCGTGTTTATTGTTACCCAAGTTAAGGGTACTTATTTTATCAACCTAAGTGGACCTGCCGTGATTTGAACCTGTGACCATGAGGTCAAACACAGGCCTCTGTAGTAGATGCATTAGTCCACTGAGCTACAGACCCAGCATATATATGGCAGTGTTGCAAGTTCACAAATCGCAATCATGTGCTACCATAGGCCGACATTGAGGACCCGATTCAGAGGTCTGTGTAAAAATAGAATGGTGTTGTTTCAAGGAGGAGCAACACATTTCTTAAATGCACTATATTCTGAACCACCAGGAAGAATGTGGAGTATGGACATGAAAGCCTCGAACCTGGTAACCATGGGAAATGAAGGGCAGACTCTACAAGGGTAATAGGACTAGTCCGACCATGAATCTATTTAATATGTTTGTGTTTCCAAGGAGAAATCCTCCTTCGGTATACCCTGCCGCACTGCTGTCTTGCTTAGTTTGCATATCACAGTATCTTCCTCAGCCCTCAAAGTATTCCCTTCAAGTAAGTTAAAGTCATCCAATCCCAATAACCAGGTGGGAACTGCTTGGGCGCAGGGCTAGGATGTCCCATGTCCCGCTTGAAACCTGACAGGGGACACCGGTACCTATCCTGCTTCCTCTGTAAGGGCAGACACAGATGAAGATGTCTCAGTCTACACCCTCTCCTGTGCCATCTGCCACAGGACGACCACAGTCGCTTGCACATATTGCTCTGCCATCTCTTGCAGCACCAACACCTGCACGCTGTCCTCCTGCCTTTTGGCACAGCACACACCCCAACCCTGCTGCACCCTCTTCCAGTGAGTTCCCTCCGCAGTTGCAGAGTAATTGCCCAGCAAAACCTCAGGTACAATGCCCTCTGTAATTAAGTCGTTTAGGTATCACCAGTTTACCACGGACACCTCACCAGTTTTTTTCACCACCTCTGGCAGAAAGACACCCTGCAGGGCAGTTCTGATGGACCTGTCTCTTCCCCCTCAACCTCCACCATCCGCTCTTTTTGCAGCAGTAGCAAACTCTCCAACATCAGAACTTTCTCCCTTACCTTCTCTCCGCACAGTAGATGATAAGTACCTCAATGTCAGCCCTGTCTCCACGACCTTTTCCCCTAGTGGCAGGGAAAAGCACTCCACTGTTCATCTTTACTATTCTCCCCTTCCTCCTAAGGTGCCCTAATGGCTCTCTGACTGATCTTGCTGATAGTGGCTGGCACCTATAGAGGCATATATAGCAGAATTAACACAACGTGCATTTTTTAACATGCTAGTGTTGGCCCCGTTTCGGGATGCGCATACATACAGTATCTTAATGATCTCTTATGTAACTCCCATGCGCAAAATGATACAGAAGTTGTTTAAATTAGATATGCACTCAAAGATTCCAACAGCAGTTATTCTAATCAGGGAATTTCGGCAAGCTCAGAGTGCGGTGAACTACAGATGCAACAAGATCTTAGTGAGTAATGGCAACTCCCTGCTAATATGTCATTAATAGGAAAGAATCATGGGATCAATCCCAAGTATTAAGAACACGATATAAAGGAAAGAAAAAATGTAACTCCAAATTGGGTAAATTACAAGGCTTTCTGAATGCAATAATTTACCTCATGTGACGTAGTAATATTCACTAACGAAACTTTTCCTTTGGCCTATTTTCCTGTTGTTTAATTGTTTAATTGTCTCTCCCTTCTCTCACCCCTCCCCTTATTCGTTTTGAATATGTTCTCTAACACCCTATACATTCCTATACATTCCTCCCCAATGCCAACCCCTATTCTCTGGCTTTTAATTATATGTTATGCTGGTTAGTAACATTTAACTAATCTTGTTTTTGGTTTCTAATTGCTTGCATTTGTTATCAATTGGGGCATTTTTGACATTGGGTTTATTCTATTTTGTGGATTAACTGGAATATTTGACACTTTATATATTTTAATACTCAGTGGTGATTCAGATTATTAGCCCAGATTTGAAAAAGGCTCAGCCGAGCCAAAACACATGTTATCACTTAAAGATCACCTTGATGAAATAGTACAGTACAAATTCTAATTTGGTGCAGAGTCCTGGACTTCTCTTTCTTTTTTCACTAATGAATTGACGGATTTAGCTTACCGTTACTCCAGTGAACTGTGACAATACATTACATTTTAAAGTATTTTCCATCTATTATAAAGTTTTCCTCCACTTTTTGGAACACTGTAGCTATCTAGCTCAATTGGTCCAATAAGATTTGCTGCGCGGACCAGCTGTACCATAAAGCCACTCTTCTTTTCTGCATTCAAACCATGTTCGCTGCTTCGAAAAATCCACACCTGTAGTGGTGCCTTTGGCATTCGCCTACGCACTTCTAACTGCTGTTGCTTCATCATCAAGCAGGCTCAACGCTGCATCACCTCAGCAGAGCCTCGTCACCTGTCCTGCTCGAGCAATAGTGGTGCACTGTGCAGATGACTTCTAACCACAGCATCGAAGCAAGTATCCAACCAACAGGATTTTTCATCACATCACAGCTCGAATCCAACCACTGAATCATTGAATCACTCATTGACCAGAAACAGTGGTACTCATTGTTTGAAACCATGATTGAACATCAAATTGCTCCTGGTGATCCATCAACCTGCACTTCTCAATCCCACCTTGAACCGACTCGCTTCCTGGGATCATCGAGACTCACCATGCCCGAACCCAGTTCCATCTGCATATTCAGCAACTTCATGGCCTTGTTTGACGCCTTCAAACCTCCTAACACTGGAATCGGGTACTTTCAAGTAATCCTGTCCCACTGGCTCACCTTTGGGGGCCTTAAAGACAGATTGCTTTTGCAACTTTCCCACTAAGACATTTCTTTTTTTAACAAAATAGTTTCATTTCTTTCCTGTTTCTTCCCTGAAAAAGTAGCCAGATTGCCTGTACAGTTGTGTTCCTCATTTCTGTCTTCTTTCTGCAGGGGTGGGTTTTAGAGAGTTTTCAATACTTAGTTGTAACATTTCTTTAATTAAATTATAACGGTGTATATATAAATATTTATAGAACGTTGATTGGACATTCCTTTTTTTTGGAATGTGTGTATTGTTTCTGTTTGGGCTGCTACTGCCTCACATTCACACCCCTTTTAAGAGTCCAGCCTTCCCTCGGCTCACATTACCACTAAAGGCAAAGGAGGCATTTCTCTTGACTGTGCCTGTTTTACCTTTATGTTTGGGATAACTGTTGGTTTGTAGAAGTGTGAGGGCTGAATAGGTGGTGTAGACATTATTCTTCTTTGTACTTCTGCAGAGCGGATGTCATTAAATCACAGGCATTCTTTTCCTCCTCCACCTTTCCCTCCAAATGCAAAGCCCAGACCCATTTCAGGATTTAAATTCCTTTCTAAGTAAGGACTAACACTAGACACAAAATCTAAAGGCAGGTAACAGACTAGGAACACATTTTGATTCACACAGACGTATCAGACATACAAGAAAGATGACTTAAACACGAGAAGGATGTTCTGGTTTGGAGGCAGACAGGAAGGTTTGTTATTTAAAGAAATAAACAAGAGGTAATACAAAAGGGAACAGTTTTAAATGTATTTTAGGGGGTGTTAAAAACAAGTAAAGAAAGCAAATGCAAGAAGTCACAAAAATCCTACTCGGGCAAGTATACAACCAAATATGGTTAGGAAAGTAAAGGTGTTAAGGAGAATTCTCCAGAATGGCTAATTTCCCTTACCTACTGAGTCCCTCATCAGCTTTGCTGGATTTCTAGGATTTATTATTTCCACCTGGTAAGAGTGTGAGCCTTTTTTTCCCACTCTTACATGTGTTTTGCTGTGTGTGTTTAACATTTTTTGTGTTCATAGACTGTGGAGCCTCACCTATTCCAGAGACATCATCCTTTTACTATGTCTCGCACAGCACCTTCAGTGCAGTGACACAGGGTTGTCTTTTAGACTTCCCAACTCAGACTCCATTTTCTGGGACTGACTACTGTCTCTCAGAACATGTAAAGATGCCATTGACTTTATTAGTCTCTTTAAAAATCCACAGACCCAGTACAAACTATCATACATAGAGTACTGGAAAGGGTTAATACTTATCCCTTTTTGTCTGTTTCTCTTGGAGCATTGTTTCGCTCCCTTTTCATCAAGACTTGGCAGGTGGCAGTGGTAACTACCCTATTTTTCCAACCGCCGTTATCCTAAATAACCTTGCTATTGTTTTAGGCTATCTTGGTAGCCTCGAACTTAAACCCGCTAGTCTATATAGTTTTTATACGGTTCCAGCTGGGTTTATTTGCCATTTCTTTTTGAAAATGTCTTTCTCGTGTTTTACTCTGCGCGCAAAACCAGGTTTGGTTCCTTTGTTCACTGTCTTTTCCCGGGCTTCTCCGCAGACGCCCTCCTTATGCCCCTGAAAGACTGGGTAGGCAGGATGTGAGGGAGGGCTTTTAGGACCCGTGCCATGGGTTCCCTTGGTAACCCAAGTCGCACTCCTGTTAGATTGGCTAGGTGACTGTCCCGCCAGGACGGCCACCCTGCTGTGTTATTGACAGCCATGCTCTGTGAATGGGGGACAACTGCATAAAAAGCAGGTCTCTGAGTCTGGAAAGGCAGAGTGGCCACTGGAACGAAAGAACCAACGAGGAGCTGACAGAAGAGGACCCCTTCAACGACTGAACCACCCGGTGAAGTCCTGCTGCAGGTCCGAATCTTCAGACTCCAACGACAGAGAAGATCTACCAGGAATCTTCCTCCCCTGAGCTGGTGGGGCCAACCAGTTCGCCCAGACTGCAAGCCAGGACTCCCTCCTCTGGTTGAATTTGCTGTACAGAGCTACAGTGAACCGGATAGCCAGGAAGGTCGGCCCTGCTTGGGTTTTAATAAGCGCACCTTTTGTTTGTTGCTTTGATCTTCTGCTGGTTTCTTCCCTGGGCAGTGCAGGACCCTCCAGTCTTCCTACTTCGTTTCAGTCCGACAGTCGCTTCAGGAACCGTGAGCCTGCAGGACCTGCCAGGAACGTCTGCCTCAGCTACAGCTTCTTCTTCTCCATTTAAAGGTACTGTGCAAATCCGGTTGTTCGTTTCGTCCAGCCACGGTGAAGGTGTGTGAAACCTTTCACCAATACGAGGGCTTGTCCTTCTCTACTCTTTAAACTAACTTTCCTGCCAACCAACTTCGTCTGGAACTCTTTGCAAAGAATTAACCGCAAACTACCCTGAACTGTGTAATGTTGAGCAAAAGACTTTTGTCCTAATGACTTTGGCCCTAAGCCTTTTTGATTTGATTCCATCACTCTAGTTCTTCTTTCTAGATTGCCCTGCTTACTTACCTGTTGGTGCTGCTCAATTTGTATCTAACTTTGTCTTTCCCTCCCTTTTAAATTGTTGGAGTGCGATTTAGCACACACTTCATTTTTTAGCTTAACTTGTCCAGAATCTATTGGGAGTGGTGTGGTGTATTAAGAGTGTGATTTTTCAACTGCTTTACTTTAGTGAGATGTTATACAACTGCTATTGTAATGTATATTCTTTTACTCAGAAAGCTTGAGACAGTGTTTATTTGAATCATAGTAATTGCTGTCCTTTGTGTAACTATTTGATACTGCTCACTTGCTCTTGAGATAAGTCTGGCTGCTCAGCCACCGCTACCACTTTTACTGTGTAGTACAGGCTTGTACCAAAGGGTGAATTTGTACTGTCACTTATAGTCTTAATTGTGTGTGGTGTTCCCAAAGGGTACTGCATATAATTCTGCCTAAAAAAAGCAAAAAGGCTATTCTTCTTTATTTAAAATAAATGTAAAAAAGTTTTTTTTTATAACACTCTTCATGCTGGACTAAAGCCTCTAATCACAGGACTGTGAAAGTTAATCAAACCTTTGCTGCTCAGTGCTGTCTTGTTTCAAAGGCAACCATGCTACCCCTAAACCATCCTCTCACCGTCTTTGTAGGATCAGAGACGTTTTTATGGGAGGGCAAAAGGGCACTTGCCCAGGGCCTGATCTGAAGAAGTAAGATTCCATTGTTCACCAGTCTTACATAGCACACGTCAGGATATGTTATGGGGTGCTGCTGAGGGCCTTAACCCATTGCCTTTCTGTTATGACGAGTACATTCTGCCTTGATCAATTCATCATGTATTGCTTTCTGTCTTCACTGTGGGAAACATAATTTGTGTGTTCCTTACTGCACTACTCTGTAACATTCTTTCCTTCCTGTGGGAATTATGTTGATCATGTGCAATAGTCAACAGTGACATGCATATTGATAAATTGAGTGCCACAATGGTTCAGAAGTTAGCTCAGTGTGTGAAGCACCCATTGCAGAGATATGTGTTCATATGCAAAATTAGAATAAAACATTCCAGCAAGGCTGGCTGAGCCTTTCCTATGTCTGAAGTTTATAAAACTGCCCACAAATGTACTTGGCTTTGCAGAACAACATCTGCTGGTATCATCAATGTACCTGCACCAGATAGGGAATGCTATAAAAACTAAGATATCCATATGGTGAAGGTCTAGAAGTTGGTTTGTTCAGATGGGGTGTTGTAAAACCTACGCAATCACCTCCAATGATGGCATAAACTGTTAGTCCAAGAGGTGAATAAGTATCCAAATTCAAGACTATGGAACAAAAGCGTTCATGCTTGTAACCTGGATTTGCTAGCAGACGATTCGGTGATCCTGGTCAAATCATATATCTTACATTACTTTGCTGTCTTCTGTGAGGTTTGCCTTCGTGCATGCTGCTGGTATCATTTAGCCCATTAATTGATCTTTCTTCTTATGTAGGCCATTAAGGTGGAAGGTTTGGTAGACAGAAGAGAGCAGACCAGATTTTGCAGGCTTTAGTCAAACATATTTTAAGGTCTTCTAGTTTGACACAAAAAACGGTTTGCTTTTTGGTAAAAGTCAAAGGTTTTTATGCATGTTTATGAATGAAAATATCACAAGCCATTGTTTTGGAAGTATTTTAGCTTCAATATACAAACCCAGATTACATGTGTGAAATCCCATCTATTGGTATGCTGGTACTTATATACTTCCCTTGATGATGGAGGGACTGAAACTAGAACCATTCCCATTTTGCAGAACACCCTTCTATATCTTGTTTAAAAATTGTCATGTTTGGTAATGTGATTTGTGTACTTTTCAAGTCCATTTTTATAAAATGAGATTGTTGTAGTTCATGGTAAGAACTGGAAAATAAAGTGTTCAAATGCATAAATTGCAGAGTTGGCACAAATCCCAGCTTCGCCCCTTCAGTCCTTAACCAATGTGTGATCCTGGGCATCTCATTTAATCTTATGTTTCCAGTCCCTAAACTTTAAAAAATGGTCAGCCCTTCAGAGTGATTTCCTTCTCATGGTATGATCTTCATAAAATACCTATTCATGGTTTCACTGGCTATATGGTTGCTTTCACTTTAATTGTGAGCATATTTATATTGCACACCACAGGCATTTCTTCCTTTGATATCTAATGGCAACACTATTTGAAAACCATATCCCAATTCTAATCTCAGTCTGTCTGGATAAAGACACCATCCTGGTAGCTTCTAATCTGCATCCACCATCCATGCTCTGCATCCACTATCCATGCTACGGTATGTGTAGCTTTCTCCTTTGTTTCAATTGGTCTCCTCTATCCATGCATGAGCACTTTTGCATTCTGCAAGGCAGCTAATGTGAGTTATCTGTATATTACGGGTTACATGTACCTTTTACATACGATCCTGCATTAATACTACATGCTGCATACCTTCCTGGATGTTATTGATAAAAATCATCCTGTATGCACTAGAACAGTAAACTCTTCGTAGACTGATTAGAGCAAGAATGAAGAGGGCAGGGGGACTTAAAGGGAGTAAACATGCTTATTATGTAGTGAGACAGCATATTATCCTATAGGTTGTGTGCGCGACGTGTAGGGTTTGGGGGCATGACCAGTATTCTTGATCCCTTCATTCCTTTGGTTTGGTGGAGGGGGGCCCCAAGATGTCCATGCCCAGGGCCCCAAAAGTGCTTAAGATGGCCATGTGTAGGATGGCACAAAGGAAAAAAAGCAGAAAGGGAAAGAACATTGAAATCATTTTTTAAAAACCTTTTATATGGGTGTGTAACAGTAAAAAAGGAAAGGTAGCAATGGATGCCTATAAAATACACAAACATACACAAAGGGCAAATAGAGATCAAAATGCACTAACTACTAAAAATAGCAACACACTCCTCTGAAATTCACCAAACCTCCTCTGAAACACAAGTGATGGACTTGCCCTGTAAACTCCTTTAGCCTAACAAGACCCTCGAATAGGAAGTGAACAAGAGCTAGTCCTTTTATAGCTCCCTCAACCCCCACAGAGCACACTGAATCTCACCGGGAAATTCAGTCGCTCTAATCAGCCCACCAAATAGAACTCAGCTTGCCTCAAACCCATGGGTGGGTTCCGGCACTGTTTAGAGTCGTCAGCAAATCCTATGGGATCATGCAGGACCACCAAAGCTAAAGGTCAGGATTCAGCCTTTGCAGCAACAATGACCGGCCAGAGTTTTGTCCAGACTTAGTTATGACCTTCAGAGACTATTTCATTTCTGAGAGGGTGCTCATTGTTCCATGATGCAGAGATGTCTCTTGTCTCGCCAGATGGTTGCTTGGCACATAGATCCCAGGAAGTGTGCTGCAAGTTCAAATGATGTGCATATTGTGAGTCAGTTGCATTTTGAATGGTTCCATTCTCAAGGCATTGTGCAGTTCTGTAGAGAGGGTGATTTTAATAAGTTTAGACACCCCGCTACACCCCCATTTTCATCTTTGGTCTATTCAGCTCTGGCCATGTATTTTTGATTTGCATAGTACTTGAGAGTCCATGGTATTCTTGTTATCCAGGGTCCTCCTGATTTGTCTCGGGCGGATAGCTCAAAGGCAACGTGCTCGCCTTTGAAGCAAGACGACATGGAGCACTGGTCCCCGCTTAGAAACCACTGGGTATTAAGCGCGTTATAAACAACCTATCATGTCATATCACATCATGTAGGGGCTTCTGCGTGGGTATCCTCGGAGCACCATGTGATTAAGGTCAGGCTGATCTGGAAAGGAGGCGAGAATCTATGGGATTATGTGTCTCCTCCCCTTGGTCCTGCAACATGGAGGCTCTCTAAAAACAGACTATGTCTCCACCCTTGTGCTTTTAAGGATTTTACCTAAACATAAGATCATTTGAACATTTCTAGCAATTCGATGTTGGCTTCAATCATGATTATGTCTATATAATAAATACCCAAAGGCATGTTGAGATGCAGAGATCTGCTGGATAGTGGAAATGTGCATGAGGACCCTTGATATCTTTTGTACCAAAAATACACGTTTTTTCCCAGTTATTATTAATTGTAACATGTTTTAATGACCCATTTGAATTGAATGAGACATCATTATTAATCAAGTGACTTAATGATGTCCTCTAATGTGTCAACCCACATATCGGTAAGACCCCAATGTAAATGTGTTACTACAGGGTGCTCAAGATATGTGTCAAGTAC
Organism: Ambystoma mexicanum; assembly: GCF_040938575.1. Lineage (NCBI taxonomy): Eukaryota > Metazoa > Chordata > Amphibia > Caudata > Ambystomatidae > Ambystoma > Ambystoma mexicanum. The sequence goes on from NC_090934.1 coordinate 652,839,768, forward strand.
TCTCATAGTCATCCTCTCATCGTGACAATCCCTGTGTGCCACTTGCTGCCCAGCATTAATATCAAACAATAGGAACATATTTAACGATTTGTTTGCAGTTGAACGTCTCATGTATTAGTCATGTTCATTTGGCCTAAACTTATCTATTTGTTATAAATATTAAACACGCTATTTATTTTGATGAAACTTAAGGGTTTATTGAATAACAATTTGCATCTACTTTTTAGCCACAAGCTGTCCTTCTGGGGATAAAACCACTGGCCAGTTTATGGAATTGAACATGTGCATATTTGAGGTTTAGTGGTTTTGAAGGCTGGCACGCCTGTTCAAACTATTCACTCAGTGGACTTATGTGTACAATATACCTTTAAGTTTAATATTCTGGTGTTAAATGAAATATTAAAAACTGGAATAAAACCTTGGCTGACCACATGACTTTCATGACTTTCGTTAGATCACTGGTCTAAACTGCCCGGCTGAACTTAAAACTCTCATTTTTCTTTGAGTCAACTGCTGGGCAGAAATGTAAACAACTCTGTCCAGCCAAGTGATAAAATGGGTCCGTTGGCAAATTTTCCATTGGCGATGCAATTTTCGTATGGTGGGAAGGAGGTGGTCCACGCTGCTCCCCCAAGGAGAGGGTAATTGATGGTCCAGTGTGACATCACTTGGCTAGACGTATGGCACCCACTGAGACAGAATCCACTGCCCTATCCTGTAACATGTAATGTAATATGTAAAATGGACAAATGTATCTCAGCATTATTATAGCTATCAGGCTTGCGTGCTCATTTTAGGCAATTCGAGCATTGCATCATCAGGGCAACAGTTTAAGGCAATGTAATGTAAAATGATCTATCATTTTGATGGCCTCTGCTAGGTCCTCTGAGAGAAATAGGAGAGGAGGTTATTGGGAGGATACTTGATCAAGAAGGGAAACCTGCAGTGTAGTTTAATGCAGACTGGAAGAACCCATTTGATGTGTGATAGCATGTATCTATGTGTGTTGTTGTTGGGGAACCTGGTAAGTGTGTTTCCAGAAGGGAGCCTCCTGTGTAGGGATCATGCTTAGTTTGCTACTAACGAGGTCTGCCAAGAGAAGGTTTATGGGTAAGGTGCTGTTGGGGTGATTTGGGTGATGTGCTGGTGGGAAAGCAGAAGTGTTTGCAATGTGCTAGTGAGTTAGGTGGAGGAGGATATAGCTGGTGACGTTAATCTGTATTTCGTGAATGTCTAGTCGATGTGCATAGCATTTATTAAGAAAGTAGATGGGGAGCAGATTAGAGAGAGGCACACACAAGAATCTGAAAACAGCAGGCATAACCATTTAGATAATTTCAACCCACTCTTCCTCACTCTATCTCTATCTATTTTGCCCTCTCTATCGCCCTCTCTCTCTCTCTGTTTCTCACCCTCAAATAAATTAATTTTCCAACATATGCAACAAGGATTGGAATGGTAGTTTAAGGGAGGGGGCTGACTGAGGGCACCACTCATTACCCTACATGATGTGCTAGGGGATCCGGGATGCATGCACTTTCTGGTACAAAAAAATAGCGCTGAATATAGGAAAACCACAGATGTCCATTTCAACTTTCATGATTTGCAAGCTGGGAATCATCTCAAACGTCACTCGAAATTCCTCAGGTCTGTGTGCATTGGGTCCTGCGAGTGCTTTTGCCCATCAGGGGAAAGGCCCTTCCAGCAAAGAGTGTTTTAGAAAACAGCATTGGCACTTTTTAACACTTTTTACCACTTAAGATGTCTCCAAGTGCCCCACAAAGCAGGGTGCACCATCCCTTATCAGAAAAGCAGTCCGACAGCAACAGGATAGTGAAAAGAGCCCTGCTGTCAACGAAGAAAGTGGGCGAGAGAATGCCCTTATCTGGGGCAGAATATACAGTTCTCCTGTGATGAAATGACTACTTCTCTGCAGGAGTAAATGGATGAGTAGTGGCTGAGCCGCTTACTCAGTCCTCATACTACTACATACCAACAGTGATCCCAATCATAAAGGTGAGACAGGCACAGTCAAGAGATATACCCCCTTTGCCTTTTGTGGTAAAGATATACTCTAAAAAGAGGTTTGAATGTGATGGCATTTGCAACCCAAACAGCAATAGTACACAATTCCAATGATGGTTCTATAAACATATACAATTTAAGTAATCACACCAATATGCAAAAAACGGACTATAAAAACACTAGCAAAATCAACCCCTTTTGAAAGAACAAAGAAGATGCAAGACATACCGATGAAGTCACTGTGGGTACTGTAGAAGTGGTGAAGAGCTTCAACAATGTCACTTTAAAAGGCTATATCTTTGATAAAGGTTCAAAAGGGTGGCTTAGCAGTTACTAAGATCTCAGAAACAGACCAGGGAAGCTTGCCTCTCTCAAAAGTACCTTATTTTTGCTTGGTGATTTGATAGTGTTGAACTAGGCTTGTTAGCACTGTGTGTGCCGGTCGAATAGGGTTTGAATGTAGCAAGTCGCAGTGATCCAGGTGGTAAGTTTGATGTGGAGTTTTTTGAGGTTCAAGGAAGTGTCAGAATTGTGCACTTCTAAGAGTCCACCGGGCGAGTTCAAGCCAGTTTGATTTAATTGGTACCGCTGGGTTGAGTCGTTGGGGAAAATTATGCTTCAAGTCATTCCAGTCGAGGAACGGGATGTTCAATATAACGATCCTGCTGTCTCATGGTTTGAACATGGTTTCAAAGACATCTGCAGCGATGAGCTTCTTGTTCATGCCAGAACAGGTGACTTGCACTGCTGGTTCGATGCAGCAGCAAACTGGTTTGATGCACCACCACAGCAGTTCAAGGGTTGAGTAGATTTCAAAGGGCATCACAATGCATCCCGAATAATGACTCTATCTTGAGCATGGTTTAAAGTGAATCCAGCTGCTTTAGCTTCTCTGGTGCTGTGACCCTATTCAGGGGTCCTTTTCCTCTTCACTCCCAGGCTGGGAGGCTATCTGGCACGTGCAGGAGTCCTTCACCACCAGTTAGGGTCCTCAGTACTAGTGCATCTGCCAGAGAGTGCAGGTCTCAGTCCAACAGCACTGACCCCTAGTGCTCACTGGTGATAGTTAGGGGGCATAGCATTCCCCTGCCTTGAAGCACCTCTCTTCACCTCTGACAGAAGGCTTTGGAAAGGACTGTTCTCCATACCGGGCCCAAAGGAATTCTTCTGTTCTCTTGAAATTCCAAAATTAATCAAACAAGGAGTGGGAGAACTCTGCCTTATTTATTTCTTTATTTCTTTATTTTTGCATTCGTTACAGCGCACACAACCCTCGGGTATCTCAGTGCTAGTTACATTAGGATACAAGGTTACTTATAACATTATGAGAAAAAAGGTACAGTGAAGCCAAGTTACATGTTACATTGGAAAAAAGAAAGCAGCAAGAAGGGTGTGGGACAATTCAGTGAGGGGATGCAACAGTCTTAATAGGAATAGAGTCAGTTGAAAAGACAAGTCTTTAAGTTTCTGTGTGAGGTCCTGTAGGCCTGTTCTTTTCTGAGAGCTGGTGGCAGATCGTTCCAAAGTTTGGCCTCCATGACCGGGAAGATCTTGCCCCCAACTGAGAGCCGGTTGAAGTTGGGGGTCTTCAGGAGGTGAGAGTTTGATCTCAGAGGACGTACAGGGGCGTATTTCTCTACGCATCGTGATAGGTAAGTCGGGGGAGTGTTGGAGAGACATCAGGGGATCAGGGACAAAGTTTTCAATTTTATCTTTTCCTAGATACATAGCCAGTGTGCAGCTCTCTTGGTTTCTGAGATATGGTCATTTTTGGAGAGGGCCATGACTGCTCAGATGGCATTATTCTGGATCATCTGTAGTTTGGTCAGGTTGTGTTTAGAGGTGCCGGTAAATAAGGTGTTACAATAGCTCTTGCTATTGTTAGGTGGTTGGGAGTGGAGAGGAAGTGCCTGCTGGCCTGAATCAGTTTGGCTGTGTAGGCTGCCGCTGAGGTGATTAAGTTCACATGGCGTGAGAGATTGAGGTTGGCATCGAGGGTGGCAGTGGTAGAGGTGGTGATGTGGTTACCATCGATGATTAATGCCTTGTAAGCTGGATCAATGTTGTGAAGTGTGGAGGTTGAGCCAATGATGAGGATTCCAGTTTTATTTTCATTGAGACAGAGTAGGTGCAAAGCCACCCAATTTTGAATGACCTCGTTGGCAGTGTTTATAGTTGCAGAGTTCTTGGCATATTCTACAGAGAGGGGAATAAGGAGATGTGTGTCATCAGCGTAATTTGTGTATGAAATGCCAACTAGGTCAAGGTGGTTGAAGAGGGGTTTTTATGTAAATGTTATAAAGGGTGGGGGAGAGACAGGAGCCTTGGGGGAATCTGCAAGTAATGGGAGTAGGTTCAGTGGAGCAGTCAATGATGAAGATACAAGAGAATCTGTTGGCTAGGAAGGACCTTACCCAATTGGAGGCTGATGGCTAGAAGTACGCTGTTGAGGCAAGTTGAGAGCAAATGATTTAGTGGTCTACCAGATCGAATGCTGAAGAGAGGTCTAGCATCATTAGGAGGGCAGGTTTACCAGTGTCTTTAATTTCCTTGATTTATAATTTCAGATCTAGTAGGGTAGTTTCAGTTCTGTGTTTGGGTCGGAATCCTGATCATTGAGTGCCAGGATATTGTTTTCCTCAAGATACTGTTGGACCTGGATGTAGGCAACACAATCCAGGATCTTCAGGAGGTAGGGAACCGTGGTAATGGGGTGGTAATTTGTCGGGATGAAAGGGTCAAGGAAGTTTTTATTAAGGATCGATAGGACCCATTTATCCTTCAAGGAAGTTGGCACCGAGTTGGTGGAGAAGGAAGCATTGATGATGGCTGTGAAGAGGGGTATGAGTGTTTCGGCACAGTCTTTGATGATTGGGGCTGGGCAGGGCAGGTGTGGTCTTTGAAGCGTGATGGTTTGAGGCCCTTGACAATAATGGTGACATCCATGTCAGAGACAGGGTAAAAGCTGAACGGGGTGCTGGAGTGGGTCAGTAAGGGGCTGGGTGCTGTGGATGGTGGTGGCTTGGAGAGTATAGCAAGTTGTTTGGCGATTCATTTTTCTTTGAGGGTGTTGACCTTTTCAGTTAGGGCATCTTGTATTTTTTCGCACTAGCTGCTGTCTACTGTCAAATCTGACAGGGGGAGGGCTGAGGGGGACTATTGAGAAGTTAGTGAAAAGTTCCCAGGAGTTGGATGAGGCGTTACCAATTCTGGAATTGTAGCTGTTGACTTTGGCATTGTGGATGTTATTTTTGTAGTTTTTGGCAAGTGAGGAAAAGAGGGCTTTGTATGAGGGGGAGGGTTCTTTTATCCAAGCTAGCTGGGCGGCGTGTTTCTTGGCATGAATTTTCAGAAGTTGGGGCATGGACCATGCAGTTTTTTTAAAGTGAGGGTTTGACTTTCCTGAGTTTGAGAGGGGAAAGCAAGTTCACTGCTTATGCAATAGATTGCATATAGAGGTCAACCAGTGCTGCTGGGTCTGTTACTGAAGGTGGGGGGTGCACCAGGGTGGCAGGTAACAGTCCAAGATTTGTTAGGTTGAGGTTTTTTGTGCCCTGGGCCATGCATTCAGGTATGGCAGGGTCAGCTGGTCTGCAGCGTTCTGAGTAGGGGATTCTGAAAGCAATAGTGGGATGGTCTAACTATGGGCATGGGGAAGTGACAGGGGTGGGGATATTACAATTGAGGTCGCTTAGCCAGTCTAAGGTGCGGCCTTGGTCATGGGTGGGCTCGAGAGAGAACATTGTGAGAAGCCGGCATGGGTAAGTGCCAAGACTACGCTGGTGGCCAATGAGTCAGCTTGGCCATTAAGGCCTAGGTTGAGGTCTCCAAGTTTTATGACTTTGGATTTGGGTTTGATGGAGGTGAAGATGCTTTGCATTAGGTTGTCTTTGAAGGTGAGGCTGGGGCAAGGTGGAGGGTAGATGAGGAGGAGTGTGATGGAATTGGTGGGTGAAATGGTGATCTTGGTGAATAGGGATTCACAATTTGGGATGACATTGGTTTGCGTGACTTTGATGGTTAGGGTGTTTTAAAGATGACGGTGGTGCTACCTCCTATTTTTAAGGATCTGTCGCAGGATGGTAAATCCAGCTGGGCTGGCGATGGAGAGGGCTGGCCTGTAGCAGGGTGGAGCCAAGTTTCTGGGATGGCAATCAAGTGAAGGTCATTGAAGGTTATGAGGTCAAGTATTCAAGCTGTGTGTGACGGGACTGGTATTGTGTGATTAGCGCGCAGTTGATGGCTTTGCTGATGGGACTGGTGGGCGTGCGTGTTTACAGAATTGGAAATGGTTGGGAGGCATGGAGATGAGGCAGTGCGGATCAGTGGCCAAGTCCAGGATTTTGGGTTATGAGGGGCCTGGACTGTGGGTTTGCGGTGGGCTGATTAAATGAGATGCGTGGAATGGGGCGCGCAAAAGGAACCGAGTTTGCGCAGTCTGAGGAGGCTGTTCCTCATGAAGATCAAAGGTTGCACAACAATGGCCGAGTCAAGAATTTCGGGATATAATGGCAAAAGGGCATATGTTACTGGACAGAAGCAAGCCTGCTGCAAGGGGTCCATTCCCTGTCACTGTGGGATATGACCCTTGCCTGCTTGCATACTATCGAGAGTGCTCTGTTCTGCAGGAAATGGAGGGGACAGGAACGAGTGAGAGCCCCAAAGAAAGTCAAGATAGCAAGCCATTTCTCTGTCTTTTCTAGCTAATATATCACTGCATCCTTCCCATGCCTGCAACTTTGAAGGCCTCTTGGTATGCAACAAACTGGTGTGAGACTAGGCTTTGTTATGGGTGTGTTTCTTTGAGACTTTATTCTCAGGAGCTCTCGTGCTGAGACTTTCCTAGGCATAAGAGAGGTGTTACCCAACTTCCCTGAGAATCAAAAGAAGCTTGCCTGCCTATTGTTCTGCTTACTGAAGGCCAGACAGGCAGTCCGGCCATTATCCACATAGCCTTCCATTGCTGCCTTGATCTTCCAGGGTTAACATGAGTATGACACAAATTTGATGTGACTTTAATAATTGTGTGCACCATCAGTCACCATACCCTTACACTGGTATGGCTTCTTTGCACAGATTGCACTGATAACATATGGATAGGTTCATGATTAGGTTCAGTTGTTAAAGGCAACCTCTGTCTACAGTGACTTTGTTTCACAGCAGCTGTCAAAAAAGGCACATGTTACCTCTAAGCCTGCCCCGTGCACCAGAAGTGCAGGTGTGGTATATCAGGAGACTAATGCAGGTGGGCATATGTGTGTGCATTATGCTTTTGGCATGGAGTTCCATGACAGGGAGGTCTGATTAGTAGACCACCCTTTATGAGATGGATTACCCGGTATCCAGTGATTTTACCTAAAGAAATTACAAAGTATGATGCTTTTAAACGAATAAAATATCAACAAAATATTGATTCTTTTTAGAAAATATATATGGGTTGGGGTAATGGGTCAATTTAGGTCAGGAGGTGGTTGGAGTGGGGTTATAAACATAGGGAAACAGGGGACTTGGAGGGAGCCCCCAAATAAAAAAAATAATTCTTGGAAATGTATTTCGGTAAAATCATATAGATCAGTATTACCCACATCATTTTTAACAGGTGACAATCCTTCACACCAACAACATTGCCATGTTTAAATCATGGTCTCTCCAGCTCCTTACTAGGTACTGATCTCTGCCAGATCCCATTGGAATGTTCTGGTCATGGAAAAAAGACAAATGACATTGGGCCTTATTACAAGTTTTGAGGTAGCCATGCCCTTAATAAGGGCATGACTATCCCCAAACTTGGGTCCGGGTCCTGCAAAAGGGGATTTACCGGGCCATTCCGACCTTGGAGGGCCTGGTAATTCCTTTTTGCGGGACCCGGACCCGGTACGTCCCCATTCCCATTTGAGCCCCCATAGGGCTCAATGGGAATGGGGAGGATGGTATCAGTAGTACCGTTCATGACGGTACCATTGCTACCATCCTGGTCTGCTCGCGGGTGCCGCACAGAGTGCCCCCCGCTAGAAAACTCGGAATGTTGCGGAATGGCAACAATGGCACCGGTAGCACTACCGGCACCGTTGTTGCCTTACAGCAACATTCGTAATGAAGCCAATTGTGGATGATTGCCAATGACATGACATCCTGCTACTGATTATCAGTGGGTTGAAATGACATAAATGCAGATGGGACATGGGACCTAGGGCACTTTCATAATCTATGAATATTGTGCTCTTGGAATTTTAAGTGAGGCTTTCCAGTGCCAATAAATGGGGAAATAAAAATGATTTCATTTATATATGCATCTGATAGATTCTGATCTGGATTGCAGGATTAGGCTCAGTCACCATAATCACCTGCCATTATCAATTGACAGCACTTGACTTTTGATCTCCACAGTTATCATGTTGTAAAAATCCTTCATAGTAAATTGCCCTGAGACATGTCCATTTTAAATCTATTATAAGAAAAGAGAGAATACAAATGCCTTTTTGTTAATCACCTTGTTTTTGCTGATGGCTATCTAGAATTGTGTCTCGGCAACCAAATGCTGTGAATATAGAACATAGGCAAACTGTGGGCCTGCTGGCTACCTGAGAAATGGCCATCTAATTGTGGAGCTCCCTTAATATAAATCCTCCTTAATGCAAATATTGCTGCAAAACAGGATTTCCCATTGCGAACACATAGGTAGGCCTGTTGGGTATTTTGTGTAGATGTGGGGCCTGGCGGTATTTTCTTACCGCCAAAAATAATTTAGCAACAATCACTCCTTGTATCCAGATTGGATTATGTATAATAATAATACAGTGGATATGCATTATTTCAGTACACAGACATGCGTGGTTGGTATGCGTGGTTGGTGGTATTTTGGTGAGCATAATTCCCTTGTTTTATTTGTGGCCCCAATATCCAGAACCCCTTATTTTTGTTTAGATTTTTCGTGTAATCACCATAGAGACCTCAGGCTTGCATTTCAGGAACACCACATTTTCACTTTTAGTGTGCCACCATGGGCAATTTCTCGCTGTCTTATCTACGGCAGCGAGCTATCATGTGGTATTTTTCACTAACTTATATACGGTAGTGAACTATGTCCCGGGTCTCTATTTTTGCTGACTCATGTACCTTCAGCAAAAAGGCTATAACACACACAGTTATTTATAATTGCTCATACTGAATGACATTTGCTCATACTGAATGGCTGCAGCCAAATCTTATTTTTAGCTACCTTGAAAATGACAATTGCACTGTCTAAACATCTCCCCACATCATCAGCACTGTATTGGTAAATATAAAACACACCACCCGTCTGCTTTCAGATATTTTTGTGTATTATAAAAGTTGCATTTAAACACGATCTCACTCTTTACAGAAATAAATGAAATAGCACAGTAACAGCATTATTTGTGATACACTGAAAAGAGAGTGGCAGAGACAAGAATTCAATTTGTAACATTAAACATGTGGGTAAAGCACAGGAATCTCCTTTCCTACACTGACTGAAGATTTTCGTACACACTCAGCCCCCACACCTCAGCGAGATGATTACCAGGCTTATTCAGTATGTAACTTCTTTGGCTGGTCGCCTTCTGGAGGGATTCACCCAGCAAGGACAAGCATCTGCTGTCACTCAAACTGGGACTTGTTGACTGGAAAAGCCAGTCTCTGCAATCACGTTGAATCTGCTTTTGGAATCAGTCATCCCCAGCTGTCAACCCCGTCCTTCTTCGAGCTGTGTCCAGATCGTCTACCCTCTCCCCCTTTTCAAGATTCTACAGGAAAACTTAGTTACCGAATGCTTGTCCAATAAGATTCTATCATGTCATCTCCTCCCTCACTACACAATGGCTTATTTTTTTTACAGTTGCAACTGTAACAAACTGATTTCCTGCTTATTCGAAGTCTTTGCTTCCTGCAGTTACTGTGGACAGAGCACAGAAAGGCAAAAGAAAAAAAAAACTTGAATGTGTGTTTAAAACTGATTTTCAGAGTAGGCCTCATTTTGCAGTGAAGACACATTCTTTTATTAATGAGTTATAATTATTAGTCTTGTTAGTGAGATTAGTTTGTTAATTACCAAATGTGTCTCTTGCAACATAGGCATTCCAGGTGAGAAATGGTGTGCATTTTGAAGGTACAGATGTGTGCTTTTAACTGTGAAAAATGTATTTGCATTTTATATGTAAAAATCGTTTTTGACTGAATAACCTGCCCTTACTTATATGTCCATGTTACACTGGCAACACATAGCTTGAAACAACTGCATCATAGCAATGCACCAAACCCATGCAGTGGCGCTGCATAAAAATGCTCAATAACACGTCTTGCTGTACCTCATTATAACAATGCACCAAACCCATGCAGTGGCGCTGCACTTCAAAAAAAAAACATGCTATACATTGATCCTGTGCAGTGGTGCTGTACTCTGTGCTCCCAAAACACGCTAAACAATCCTACATATACCCTCCTTTTTTTTTTAATTTGGCTAATCCGAGCCACAATTGGAAAAATCCAACTTGTTCCTTTTCTTCTTTCAAAATGTAACAATCCAATACAATTAACATTCTTGTTGTGAAGATGAAAATTGAAAGTCGCTGTTCAATCAATATAATATTAAAATTCATCTGAATTTATCAATTCTTATAAAATGTTCTACATTTGCCTCCCCATTGGAAGTGTCCAGTCCAGTATTTCAATTTTATACTTGAAGTCAATTGAAAATAATAAAATAAAACAACTAACTAAAACAAATAATTAACATAACAGATTAAAACAATTAATTAAAATAATAAATACGTGGAACTCCATATGTCAGGACTCTTGTTGCCTCTTTTGGTTCATTCGGGTACTCTTTCATCTTGGTACTCTTGGATCCTTCTCTATAGAAGTCATCTTTTCTTTGGCATTCCGGCTATTTTATCTTCACCTCCACCCGAAGGCAGGCATCTTTTGGTCTTCATCCAGGGGACTCCATATTCCATCGTCTCCCGTGACCTCCGGTATAAATAGTTAATGTTCTAAACCAAAATAGTAAAGAAACAGATTAAATACATAGCACAATACCAACTTCACCCTTTTGCCAAAAATAAAACATGCTTGGTAAAAATATTTAACTTTTTTTTTTTCCTTCTGAAATTAAACACAAGTTAAAAAAGAAAACAAGCATACATAAAACAACATTTAACATTCAATCCATTTTCATTCTGCATACTAATCCCATAAACTCCTTTTTTTAAAAAAATGTATTTATTTATTTATTTATTTTTTAATACAATATGTGTTTGCATTATCTATATTTATATATATATATATATATATATATATATATATATATATATATATATATATATATATATATATATATATATATATATATATATATATATATATTACAGTGTTTATGTGCCATTATAACAATCAACTTTTTAACTTCTCTGTCACTGCCTCCTGACTGTACCCATTTAGTTTATCTTTTTGTGTTTAAGGGACTTTATCTGTTTCTACATGCTCAAGCTGCCTGATCTCATGTCTGGGATGGCATGGCTTGATCTGATTTATGTGGACAAACTGCTCTATCGCCGTTTCACCTTCATTTTTCAAAATTTTATAAACCACAGGAGAGACCTTATCTATAATTCGAAATGGCCCCTGCCAGGCTGCTAGAAATTTAGAATTTTTCTGTTTACTTTTTCCAAAATGAAACTTGTACACCTGATCCCCAACACTGTATTCTCTCACTGATGTTCTTTTATCATAGTATGTCTTAGCACTGTCAGCAGCCCTTTCCAGATTTCTCTGCAAAAAAGCAAATGCATGTTGCAAAGGCTTCCTCAGTTCATCAATGTACTCATGAACTGTGGATGCACTCACAAGTGTCTGCTCATGTGTTCTGTATAGCAGGTGTTGTGGTAACACCATTTTCCTACCTGTCAAGACCTCATGGGGGCTAACACCTGTTGCTTTGGCAGGAGTTGATCTGATTGCCATTAAAACTAAAGGTAGAAGTAAATCCCAGCTGGAACCTGCTTCTTCCACGAATTTCTTTAAAATATCCACAACAGACCTATTGCTCCTTTCAACTGTACCTGAAGACGCTGCCCGATATGCGATATGTAGTTTCCTTTTCACACCTAGTATTTGCCATACCTTACTCTTTAGAGTACTTGTGAAATGACTTCCTCTGTCTGACTCAATTCTTTGTGGCAACCCAAACCTTGAGAACACATGGTTCACCAGCAACGTGGCTGCTGTTTGCGCACTACAATCTGGTGCAGGAATGCATTCAATCCACTTCGACATCAAACATACCACACTTAAAATATAACGGTTTCCCCTGCTCGACCTTTTTAAAGGGCCTACATAGTCTATTTGCAAATCTGACCATGGGAGAGTTAGGCCTCTTTTCATCAGTGGTGCTCTATGCATTGGTGAAGCAGGTTTAAATTGGGCGCATACTAGACATCCTCTAGTATATAATTCCACATCTTGGGACATATGTGGCCACTAAGCATTATCTTTTAGTATCGCCAATGTTTTTTGTGAACCTCTGTGGCCTGCAGTTATGGCATCATGTGCATGGTGTAGCATCAGCCCTCTGAATGAAAGGGGTACCACCCACTGTATTTGTCCTGTTATGGACTCTCTAATCATGAGTCCATCCTGTAATCTAATTCGTTTTTTATTCTTTACTAGCACCCTCAACTCTTCTTTTCCCATGCAATCATTTTCTGTTAAAGGTTTTTGTTCAGGATCTATTAAATGATTGTAATAGATTCCCAAAATTCGATCATTCTTTTGTGCCTCAATCAAATCTTGGTCTGGCGTATCATGACTCCATTGTACCGCTGGTTGATCTACCTCCTTTGGTGCTTTAGAACGTGTTACTGCATCAATCTGTATTTCACCCAGTAAATCATCAATAGGTAGCAATTCTCCCATCACAGCCCCAATTTTAGCCAGGTTGTCTGCCTTATCATTTCCCTCCATATCCTCTCCTGGTGTTTTTAAATGCCCACGAATTATTCTCCAGTATATTGTTAGATCATTCTCTGACACCAATTTGTCTATGGCTTGTATCATTTTTCCATGTTTAAGTGGCTTTTTGTTGTATGTAATCATTCCTCTTGCTTTCCAGCCAGGTAAATACTCCACAAAACTATTCCGTGCATAGTCAGAATCAGTCACCAGGACAATTTCACTGAACTTTCTATCAACTGCAGTAGTAATTGCTTTATAAATGGCTGCCAATTCCTCCACTTGACTGCTCCTAGCTCCAATCCTCATCCCTATACTGGGGACTCCTTCATATTTCAACCAGACATTTCCTATTCCTGACACTAATTGTTTATTACTGTCATTTTCAATGTGAAAAGCACAACCATCCACATATACAGTTGGCAAATCCTTGCATGTTTTTTCATCAAAAGCTTTGTGTGGTGATTGTTCAAATTCCTGCCAATTAGGTTCCACTTCCATTTCATTTGATACTTGTTCAGCTGCACAGTCATGTAAATCAGCTAACCCTTGAGCAATTGGGCTCTTTTTATTTTGTCCATATCTCACTTCTACAGGAAAACCTTGTAATGCCAGCGTCCATTAAGTGATTCTGGACTGCGCTAGAATACCTGACCTAATTCTTTTACTCTCTAAAAACTGCAAAGGTTGATGATCTGTTTCAATAATCACCTTTTCTCCCTGAACAATAGGGCGGAAATGTTGTAGCGCCCACACAGTGGTTAATAGGGCCTTTTCACATTCATTGAATTTCATTTCAACTTGGGAAAATGCTTTACTTGCATATGCAATAGTTTTGTGATTCACATCATGTTTTTGTGATAACACTGCTGACATACAATGTTCAGAGAACCCTATTTCTGCAAAGAAATCCCTACCCTTTATGGGATATGCTAAACATGGTGCCTTTACAAGACATTCCTTCATTTTAGCTACTGCCTCAGATTGCTGTTTTTCCCATATCCAGGGTGTATTCAATTTAAGCAGTTTAGTCAATGGTTGAGTAATTTCAGCATAATTTTCAATGAACTTTCTGTTATAGCCTGTCATCCCTAATAAACTTTTTACCTCTTTCACATTTTTAGGGTCCTTTAGTTTTTGTATGGCCTCTATTTTTTTATTTTGTGGATTTAGCCCATGTTCAGTCACTTCATGGCCTAGAAAGTTCACTTTTTTCTTGCACCATTGTGCTTTTTGTAAAGATACTTTGGCGCCTGCTTTCTGCAATTGGCCAAGCACATGTCTTATTTCATCAAAATGGCTTTTCAGGCTTTCATTTTTTATCAGGACATCATCCACATAAACTATGGTTCCTCTTTCCGCTGCATCTGGCATTGCCTTTCTCAAAAATATGCCAAATTCACTCCCACTATTGATGTACCTGAACGGAGCTCTAAGCCAGGCATATTGAGTCCTGTCAAATGTAAAGGAAAATAAGTTCTGTATCTCCTCTGCCAATGGCACGCACCAATATCCAGAGGTGAGATCTAATGTGGTAAACACTTTTGAACCATGTACCTGAGCTAAGCCCTGATCAATGAATGGTAGTGGCCATCTGGATACTGGCACTCTTTTATTCAACTCCCTCAAGTCTGCACATTGCCTCCATTGACCATTTGGCTTTAACACACCTAATATAGGTGTATTGGATGTGCTATGAATGGGCCTGATGATTCCCCGAGCTTCCAAATTCTTTATAATCTCTGCTAATGATTCTAAACATGCCAACGGTAGTCTATACTGGCGTACAAATACTGGACTTCTGCTACACCCTTCTGGTAGTGTGGCCACATGTAAATCAGTTAAACCGCAATCATAAGCATCTTTTGCAAATACATCCTTAAACTCCATAAATATCTCCCTCAGATTGTTTCTATCCTCATCGCTGTCACACGCATCCGCTAAGGAGATCTGCTCTTCTATCATTTTGGAAAATTCTGGAAAATCTTCTGGTAAGGGAATCTTGGCGCTTTCCTCTAACTGTGTGGCTGTGTCTTTTTGTAAAGCTGCCACTTTTAAATATTTTGGCATATCAGCTTCCACTTCAATGGGCTGATTTTCTGTTTCATTTTCATTTAAATTAAATATTATGCAATCCTCTTGATGGCATCACACTGTCTCATTTGAATCATAAGGATACACAGAATTAATTTTAAATATTCCTTTGGGCTGAGAGTCCAGGTGTTCTGGCAACTCACCCCTGGCATCTACATACTTTTCAGGGATATTTCCAATCACCATGTTATTTAAATCTGCCGTATAATATGATTTTTGTATGGCCATTCCTAATGGGGAGTTTTTCTCTAAATGAATATCCTGACAACCTTTATTACTTACCATAATTTTTACAGATCCTTCACCAATATCTACCAATGGAATGTATTCATAATCCAGGCCTTGCTGTTTTATGGATTCATTCAGGCATACAAATGCATCAGAGTCTTTCATCTGCTGTCCATTTTTGCATTTCAGTGTTATTGCAAACTGTTTTGTAAATGCAGGAATAATAGTATCTTTCCTCATTTGTAATTCGATTGCATAAGGAACCAGTTGTGCACAATGATAAGCCCTTCTTTTGTCTTCAAATTCAGGTGCCGGGCCACCTAGGCGTGACCATATTTTTTGATTAAGGAAATCTAACACCATACACATTCTGTGCATGATGTCATTGCCCATGTAAAAGTCATTTTGTGCTCCACTCACTATTCATACATTATGGTAAATTGTTTTCTGCCCAATGCTAATTTTAAGCATGCATCTGCCTGCAATTCGGTTTTCAAAGTCTGGACTGTCCAACCCAGAAACATATTGGTTTTTAATCCTAAATTTCGGGATTTCCTCCCTCTCCATTATTTTTTGCAACAATTTCTCATTAATGAAGCTCCTCTCCTGTTCAAGCGCTAAAGTGGCTTTTATTGTTTTAAAACAGTCATTTATACCAACATGAACCCATGGTTGCTCATCTTCCATGTGTATTTCAGCAAGAGTGGTAATGTGTTTTTCTGAATCTGTTTTAGGAGCAATATTCTGTTTGATTATTTTCTCTTTTAAATAAAAACGTAATGTGTGCTCATCTATGGCAGTCTGCCAATTTTTCCTTGGGTCCAAGTAGATTTGTACAGGTAGTCCTTCATTGTCGCTCTGCATTTTGTCTTGACACATTAATATAACAGTGACACTAGGTATCCAACTATTCTGGAGATATACCTCCACAGCATCATTTGTTTTGGCAACGGTGTGACATTCATTTATGTTGCTGTTTTGTGATTTTAGTTTCTTAGGCCTCAATGGTTTTTTGGTTAAGGACCACAGCACTCCATTCACCCCATCTATGAGAGGAGACAATCTTTTCAGGCAATCTGTCCCCATCAGAAATGGAATTTCACAAATAGATGTGATCAATACCTCTTGTTTCATTCTGTGTTTTCCTATTTTTATGTCAACCTCAGTTACACCTATGATGGGCACCTCCTCCCCATTAAAGTTATGCACTGGACCTTGATTTTCCTTCACTGTGATCTAACTCTGTGGGGGTCTCCCTTCATTGATACTCTTTACCAGCTCCTTGGACATAATTGTGGCCTGTGCACCAGTGTCAATCATAGCAAATGTGTGGCATTTTTCTTCTACAGTGATGGGTGCATAATATCTGTCCTCAACTTCCTCTAATACACATAAGAAGTGTGAATTCTTACTGATTTCAGGGCTCACCTTTCTCAGGCCTTTTTCACTTTTGGCTAAGCACATTTGTAAATGGAAAGACATTTGTCCCTCCTTTTTACCCATTTCTGCGCGAGAGACTTTATTCATTTCTCCATGATCAGAGGTTTTTTGGAGTGTGGCCACTGTTCGCCCATCCATCTGGGTAACATCAGAGACCACATTACAACCTTCCAACTGAACATGTGTAACAACATCATTCAGCAATTTGTCATTGTTTAATTCTGTGCATTTGTGATCATTTAGTGTGATACCAGCCCTTTCAGCCTCTTCAAAAATATGTGGCTCAAAGAATTCTTCAGGTGATTGACCCGTACCCTCCTTTTGAGTATTTCCTTTTTCTTCCTGTGTTTGGTCATTGTTTTGCTTGCCCAGGGAAGGAGCTATAGCATCCCCACTTACTCCCTGTTCACTGGTATTCCTCATGCATGAGTCATTTTTCTTAAATCTGTCTCTTTGTTCTTTTGGAATTCCAGGTGTTTCTTTTTTATTCGCACAAATCTTCAATGTTTGATTTAGTTCTAGGTTAAACCGTACCTCTTTTTTAGAAGTATTTGCATTTTCTGTTACATGTTCATTTATTGGTGCTTTCACTTTTAAATCATTAGGCATCTCAGAGTTGTTATGCAAAATTACATCAGGGTAATCTGTCTTTTTGGCACTGCAGGTGTCATAAGTACTTAGTCACTTCTCAGAAGCCCCGCGGTCATTGCAAGGGCCATCAGCCCCCTCTTTAGATGGTTGTTTTTGTGCTGTATAGAGCTTTCCCTATTTGCTCAGCTAACATTTTCACTTGGGCCTCAAGGCACTGGAACCTTTACATCTCTCTAGAATCTTCTTTCTGTGGCTTAGGTCGATATTGGTTGTTTTCCCCCTGATTGGATCTATTCTGATACCTCTCAGGTGATTGATGTCTGTTGGGATGGTTTCTGAACTCTTGATTCATTTGTGGAGGGGAGAGGGGTGCACCCATCCTTTGATTATAGTACCCTGGTGGGGAATCATTGTACTGACGTGGATTGTAGTTCATGTTTTGCCTCATGTCCTGTCTCTCAGATTGTGGGTACTGGCCCCTATGTTGATTTCCATTATCAGTAAATCGATCCACATATCGGGGTCTATCCTGATTACCATATATCATGGTGTTGGGATCAAATCTGCTCTGTGTCCCCAATGACTGGTAGGGACCATAATTTCTTTGATCTTGATTTTGTCTCTGGTTATTGTCATACCTGCCATATCAGGCCAATATCCTACCCAGGGTCTGTCCCCTAAATACCTAGGGCTGATGTAGCTCTCCCTATTACTGGGATCATGTGATTGGAACATTGGTACAGGAAAGGGCGATCTTTGTTGATTACCCCTTTGTTCAGGTGTCACATTATTTTTACCTTGGTTTTGAGCAGACTCAAGGGACATTTTGGCTGACCTGATTTCCATTACTGTGGCTGAGGGTTCTTTAGATTTAGGTCTAGTATCTTTCAATTTATCACTTTCTCTACCCTGACAATAGAGTACCTCATATAGTTTTGTGCTTTGATGTACAATCCATTCAAGGGACTTGTCACGGTCAAATTCACGGACCAATTGGGATATGATGTCTTTCTGTAGCCCATAGAAGTATGCAGTTTTAAACTCATTGGAATTTGGGTCAAACGATACATCAAAGCGAGAAAATGCTCTTTTTAAGTCTTGTAAAAATTGGCGAGAGGATGTATTAGGCCCAGGAGTGATTGTGTAAGCGACTTTCTTTGCCTCCTGCAATGACTGAAAAGGAGAAAAATTATGCCTAATTTCTTTTTCAAACTCCACCCATGTCATATTCTGCTGTTCATTTAATCCCCTTATTTTGCTGGCTGTCGGGGCATCTAAAGTTAAATGAAAATATTGTCTGTACTGTTCCTTAGGTATCTGGAGTGCTTTAAAAATGTCATGAACCGCTTCTAAGTGATCCTCAATGCAGCATTCACCTCCCTTTTTAAATGGTTTGATCAGGGCTTTAATGGATTTCATTATTTTTATGGGGCTACTTGTTGCAATGCATGGAATTGCACTACTTTGTGATTCAATCCTCTTTTCAGGTGTATGAGATTGGTGGCTGCCCCCAATGGGAGTATCAAATCCCCCAAGGGCGCTGCAACCAAGTTCAGTACCCGGCCCAGTCAATGGAGCACTAGCTCTTTGGGCAGAACTAGAATTCACCTCCACTCCATTGAATGTGGTACCCTGCCGCCTCTCCTGGGACCTGGGAATGCACATTTGCTGTTCTAAGTCCTTACACTTTTTACGGAGTCTGTTTGCTTCATTTTGCAAATAGTTGTTTTCATCACTCATCTTATTAATCACCTCCTGCATGTCGCACTTTTGCATTTGGCATTCATTGAACTCTTTATTTCTCTTGTCTCTTTCTTGAGTCATTTTAATCATTTCTTGTTCTGCACTCTGGAGATCACATTCTTTTTCACAATGTTATTTTTGCAAAATCTGCATTTCTGAAACAACCTCATCTTTATCCTGTCTAATGTGGTCCACTAAGGCTTTTAAGTGTACCAATTCTTGCTCACTATCCTCAAATTGTTTCTTGCTTTTGGATAACTGAGCATCAAAGTCTCTGCATTTTAATTGCATGTCTTTTTGGCATACATCCAATTCTGCTCTTAACATTTCCTGATTTTTACTTGCCCCATCTAATTCAGTCTTTAACCTGTTAATTAGCTGGGTATCATTTTCCTGCATTCGCAGGGACCTATTCAAAATAAACCATATTTTTCTGCATAGCCGTATTAAACAGTCTTTCTCTGCACTTTTATCGGCTGCATTCAATAATCTTGTAAGACAGACCTGAATTATGCTGCCTTCTGCAAAAATATTGTCTAGTTTTTCTTTCTCCACCTCACCCTGAATGCGGTCATGCCATTCTAAGGTACTGTTCGACGACCACGTCCCATGTGCAAACAACTTTGCCTCTAAATATTGCACTAGGTCAGAAAATGTGGTTTCCCTTTGTGACATTCTGAAATTCGTTTTTAGTAACACACTGCTATTATGAAATGGGTTCCCTTTAGTGTACCGATGGCAGTGTGAGACACACTTGCCACGCCCAGTAGGTGCTCTGTGATCACTTTCCCGGCCTGCAACGCACCATAAATATGTTGGGTATTTTGTGTAGATTTGGGGCCTGGCGGTATTTTCTTACCGCCAAAAATAATTTAGCAACAATCACTCCTTGTTTCCAGATTGGGTTATGTATAATAATAATACAGTGGATATGCATTATTTCAGTACACAGACATGCGTGGTTGGTATGCGTGGTTGGTATGCGTGGTTGGTGGTATTTTGGTGAGCATAATTCCCTTGTTTTATTTGTGGCACCAATATCCAGAACCCCTTATTTTTGTTTAGATTTTTCGTGTAATCACCATAGAGACCTCAGGCTTGCATTTCAGGAACACCACATTTTCACTTTTAGTGTGCCGCCATGGGCAATTTCTCGCTGTCTTATCTACGGCAGCGAGCTGTCATGTGGTATTTTTCACTAACTTATATACGGTAGTGAACTATGTCCCGGGTCTCTATTTTTGCTGACTCATGTACCTTCAGCAAAAAGGCTATAACACACACAGTTATTTATAATTGCTCATACTGAATGACATTTGCTCATACTGCATGGCTGCAGCCAAATCTTATTTTTAGCTACCTTGAAAATGACAATTGCACTGTCTAAACATCTCCCCACATCATCAGCACTGTATTGGTAAATATAAAACACACCACCCGTCTGCTTTCAGATATTTTTGTGTATTATAAAAGTTGCATTTAAACACGCTCTCACTCTTTACAGAAATAAATGAAATAGCACAGCAACAGCATTATTTGTGATACACTGAAAAGAGAGTGGCAGAGACAAGAATTCAATTTGTAACATTAAACATGTGGGTAAAGCACAGGAATCTCCTTTCCTACACTGACTGAAGATTTTCGTACACACTCAGCCCCCACACCTCAGCGAGATGATTACCAGGCTTATTCAGTATGTAACTTCTTTGGCTGGTCGCCTTCTGGAGGGATTCACCCAGCAAGGACAAGCATCTGCTGTCACTCAAACTGGGACTTGTTGACTGGAAAAGCCAGTCTCTGCAATCACGTTGAATCTGCTTTTGGAATCAGTCATCCCCAGCTGTCAACCCCGTCCTTCTTCGAGCTGTGTCCAGATCGTCTACCCTCTCCCCCTTTTCAAGATTCTACAGGAAAACTTAGTTACCGAATGCTTGTCCAATAAGATTCTATCATGTCATCTCCTCCCTCACTACACAATGGCTTATTTTTTTTACAGTTGCAACTGTAACAAACTGATTTCCTGCTTATTCGAAGTCTTTGCTTCCTGCAGTTACTGTGGACAGAGCACAGAAAGGCAAAAGAAAAAAAAAACTTGAATGTGTGTTTAAAACTGATTTTCAGAGTAGGCCTCATTTTGCAGTGAAGACACATTCTTTTATTAATGAGTTATAATTATTAGTCTTGTTAGTGAGATTAGTTTGTTAATTACCAAATGTGTCTCTTGCAACATAGGCATTCCAGGTGAGAAATGGTGTGCATTTTGAAGGTACAGATGTGTGCTTTTAACTGTGAAAAATGTATTTGCATTTTATATGTAAAAATCGTTTTTGACTGAATAACCTGCCCTTACTTATATGTCCATGTTACACTGGCAACACATAGCTTGAAACAACTGCATCATAGCAATGCACCAAACCCATGCAGTGGCGCTGCATAAAAATGCTCAATAACACGTCTTGCTGTACCTCATTATAACAATGCACCAAACCCATGCAGTGGCGCTGCATAAAAATGCTCAATAACACATGTCTTGCTGTACCACATTATATCAATGCACCAAACCCATGCAGTGGCGCTGCACTTAAAAAAAAAAAAACATGCTATACATTGATCCTGTGCAGTGGTGCAGTACTCTGTGCTCCCAAAACACGCTAAACAATCCTACAGCCCAAGTGGAGGAAAATCTAGTGAACCAGATGGAGATAACAAGATGAAAAGTCATGTTGCAGAACAGATCACAGGCTAAGATTGGAGTCTTGTAGCCTAACTGTGACTCCTTGTCCATCCAATGAGAGATTAATCTGCATACGTTTTACGCCCCTGCAACCAGCATCAGCAACCTTTAGGAAACATATTATTTTGGCATATCTCATCAGATTTGTTTCATCGCATGATCTGCTCAATGACACTCACCTGATGTCTGTCTTCTTTTGGTTGGGTAAGAGTGAACAGCAGATGAAAACAATTTATAAGGAATATCTGATGGACATTCTGGGATGGCCAACAATGGAAAAACAGAGCATGATGTCCAGTAGAAAATGTGCCCATTCTGTGCTTTCAGAACCTGAGCTTTGCATCACGTAGGAAACATTCCCTGGAACAGCTAGACTCGCACAGTATATTGAGGTCAAGGGACTGGTGGCTGCCATATAGGATTTCATCATACATCATACAGGTGATACTCAGTATGTTGCATATTTAGCCTATTCCTCTATCTACTGATATAATGGATGTTTCTGCAGTTTAAATGCTTCAAAGTAATACAGAAGATTATAAAATGTACATCTATCTATACATATATTCAAGGAAAAAACTTTAGTTGCAGGGACGTTAAGGTGAGCAATACTTTGTAAAAATAACTTGAACATTCAAGGAAAAACTTTAGTTGCAGGGGCGTTAAGGTGAGAACTTAACACAACAAAACCGCTGAAATTCAGGTAAAGCCATCTTAACTTCACAGCCCTGTTACACAGCCTATGACCACAATGATGACATCACAGATCACATCACTGATGAGATCACTAATTACATTAGAACAGTAAATGGCATTAAGCATGGCCTTCAGCCATGCTCAGTGTGCGTGTTCCAAAATATTTTAACACATGAATGGGCACTAGTCATGGCCTTCAGTTATGGACAATGGTTAGAACCTTCACCCATGGGCACTGAATATTTTAAAACACTAAAAGGCTACCAACCATAGAAACAGCTTTCAACCGTATCCACTGTATATTATTTATAGTCATCAGGCACTCGCCATGGACCTTAGCACAATACTGGCCAGTGGACACAATCTTTGGCTGTGCCCCCTCTATGTTCTAATATATAAAAGGACCACTAGCCAAGGCCTTTGACCTTGAGCAATGTATTCATCTGTTGGCCATGTCCACTGTATATTTTAAAATACTAACATGCCATAAGCGAAGGACTTTGTACGTGCCCACTGGGTATTATATACACTAACCAGCCACTAGCCATGGTCTTCAAGACAATACTTGACAGTGACCATAGCATGTGGCCATGCTGACTGTATATTCTAACATATTAATGGGCATTAGCTAGGGCCGTTAGCTATGGCTACTGAATACATCTTTCAACTTTGCTCAGTGTACATTTTAAAACATTGACGGGCCACTTGGCATGGCTTTTAACCATGCATATTAGTATTTTGCAACACTAACTGACCCCTAGCTATAGTGTTTGGTGATGGCCAGTGACCACAGCCTTCGTCATGGGCAAGTCCATGACATAATTGTTATTAAGAAAATCTCTAAGTTATTATGAGCTAACATATTAATCATGTTATGTCTAATGGCATTATTGATTTAATCTCTTATATAGAATGTAATTAGTGCTGTCACCAGTGATGTCATCAGTGATGCAATTTGTGATGTTATCAGTGTTCTGCTGCAACATGTAATTAGTGAAGTAATCAGTGATGTGATCTGTGAAATCACCATTGTGATCCTAGGCTGCCCAGCAGGGGGCGCAATGTTAAGGTGGCTATAGCTGAATTTTCAGGGTTTTTTGTTGTGTTAAGTTCTCACTTTAATGTCCCTGCAACTAACGGTTTTTCCTTGAATTGTAATTTTTTAATTTTTTTTACAATCTATTGCTCATCTTAACATCCCTGCAACTAAAGTTTCCCTCAATTTCAAGGATTTTGTTATTTCATACATAATTAACATTAATAATACATACAATTGAGCTAATGAAAATGATCTATCATGTGTATGTGTATAAAGTAAAATAAAAAGAAATTGTGCAACCATATTCCCCATGTAAACCTGTTCTTAAAAATCGTTGTTTAAATATTTACTTAACTTTTGAAAGTGTTCAAATGTATATGTACTGTTGATAAATAGAAAGTTATTATAGTCTTTTTATAACTGTGTACAAAGACTACACTCAACGTATCCTAAACAAATTCTTTACAAGACTACTGCCCATGGATGAGGTTGGGTAAGTAAACTTGGACAGCAAAAGAATATAGGGCATGATAATTAAACGTGAAATCTGAGCTGCTGTGAGTGGCTTCAGCTTTACCTCCATAAAAAAGCCAGGTGTGAGCGGTGGTTTTGCAGAATCAAACTCCACACATTGAAGGTGCTGCCACCAACAGCCAGAGACTTGAAGCAACTGCAGCACTGGATCACTCCATTTGAAGAATCATCAGAAATGCTACAGAAGTTCGCAGAGGAGGCTTTACAGGAACTGTCTACAGATGTGCTGCGCCCATCTCCAGCAGTACAACTATGTTCTGAACATAGGTTGGCCTTATACAGGATTTAACTGTACAATATCTGGTGCAAGTCAACTAGGATAATGAGAATGATGCAGCTACAACAAATTAAAAAAATAAAATGGACTAAAATGAACTTGCAGAACACCATCAATTGTAATATCTCACAGAAAACTCAAAACAGCTGGCTACTGCATAGCTAAAAGCACATTGAAATTACAACAAATACAATCAAATAAACCTTCAACCTCACTAAAATTAATACAAACATGAAATTCCTGCATATAAATGCCATTGATTCACAAATCGATGTAGGTCCATTTAGTGAAAGTTAAAAAAGACATTAAAAAATACTTGCCTCACAATCACAGCAGATGAAAAAAAATTATAATGAACTCCATCTGAAAACAGTGGTTAATATAACATACACAATACTGCAAATAAACCTTCAAACATGTACATATTTATTAACACTTACTTTCACATCAGCCACACTCCTGCCACGTGCACAGTGAGCATTTTGCACTCAAAAGGATGAAACAGCAGAAAATTGAGGTTTTTATACTTTACAAAATGAATACCCAGAAAAGAGGACTATATACCAATAAAACTACTAAAATGGATGACACATTTTCACCACAACCTATCACAGACATCTACACAAATAGAAAAGAAACAACAACCAATAACAAACAATGAAACTCACAGAAATCTATTTTATCCCCAAACAGCATCTTTCATAGCTGTGGCTATTCAACATAGCTGCAGATCTTCCTTTGTATCCACGGCTACACAGACATCATTTGCAAGCCCAAAATCAAACTAATCTGGCCTTCAAAACTTCAAATGAAATAAGAGAACACCAAAGCAGTTAAACTAACACACACAAATAAAATTCTGTTCTGTGTCATCCAAATAACAATATGATTATTGCACAGAAAATGTATGGTTTGTAGACGTGGCTATAAATATAACCGCACCTACAGGTACAACTAATAAAATGATGAAAAGCATTGACACACCAACGTGCATGCTTTTTTTTATAGATGCAGTTATAGAAAAGCCCTGCATGGCCCTTTGCTGTTAGCCATGGCTATACAGAAAAAAAAGCGACAAATAAAAAAATATATTTCCTCTCCCCAAAATCTAAACAAGTGTCCAAGACACACCTACCATCCCCCCCTCCACTCCCCTTGGTCCTTCTCCACTCCCCTGGTCTTACCAAATCCTCTGAAACACTCAATGCATCTTTGATGCTACTCCACCCAAAATGTTGGATAGCCGCGGCTACCACACATTCACAAACACACAACGTGCCATTTGCCAGAATATAGCTGTGGCTGCACAGGGTGCCATGTTTATAAGCGGGTAGCAACTCCACGCGCTGAAGGGTACTGAATAGCTGCAGTTAAATACCCCCATTGTTGTTTGTGCTGGGCGTGATCCTCCATACTCCAATCACTCTGCTTTTTGTAAAGCAGCTGCTATCATAATTATTATTATTTCTTTTTAAATCTGAGCATGGAATATAAATGACAAACAAGACAGTACTGATACAATGGTCCTTAAAAGTTGTCAATACAATACATAACTGCTCATGAAGTTATTTAAAGTGGATGATGATAAAGTATACATAGTAGTTAGGATATACAAGATTGGGGTTAGGTAGGGTGGATACAGTTTAAAAACAGGTAAAACATGGGTTGGAAACAAACAATGAGAAAAAGGTGCATAGAGAGTTCTACAATCAGAAGAACAAAACTACACAGTGTTAGCTTTCATACTTTCCAAAATCTAAATCTCAAAAAGAGGACTATATTTACTAACCAAAATCCAATATTGGCTGACACCTTTTCAGTGTAACAAGCTGACACCTTTTCAGTGTAACATATAATTTACAAACAAAGAATTACAACAGTAACATCAACCAATTACAAACACCAAAACACACACATCATACATACCGTACTCGTACAAATTGCTAGAAATTCAAGCAATGAATAATTTTCATGGAAGCAGAGAAAAACTGCATATATCATGGCTGGTTTGAAAACTGCGTGGCTGATTGGAGACAGTTGGTTGCTTTGGTTACTGGCTTTTTGTGAGAAACTAATTATTAAACTGGACCTTGATTTGAGAGATTATACAATTAAATGGTTTGGATTTCGGGGAATGCGTTGGTTCCAAGTTTTTCCAAAATTGATCAGTCAGAAAAGTAGAGGGCTGCCAGATATCATATTAATTCATTGTGGAGGCAATGATTTGGGGAATGTACAAGGTGTGTCCCTTAATTTAATGATGAAAAAGACTTGGAAAAACGAATGGAACTTTTGCCTCACACCCTTGTTTTCGTTTCCAATCTGATTCAGAGGCAAAAATGGAGATGGACCACCAAATTTAATGGTAACATCGAAAAATCACAGAGAAATATTAATGAAGTAGTATCAGCATTCATGACAGACCACAGCCAATTATGGATTTCAAACAACAAAATATAGTTCTACATGTGCAATTTCTTATAGACATGATGGAGCACACCTAACCGATGAAGGAAATACAGTGTTCCTTCATAACATCAAAACAGTACTCCAAATTTGCTAAAATACTACACTCAGTATACCCCAAACCAGTCCTTTTGAGAACTACTCATCACATATAAATACAAAATACAATAAAATCATACCCTAAAACATTTTTTTTAATATAACCGCAGTTCATTTACTTTTTATATAACTACTGTTACAAATTGTTAAAGGGGGTGGGAGCTCACTTTGAGTTTTATAATACAATAGAAGTTAAAAGATCAATACAGTAAAACACTGTTCATGTACTTATGTAAGGTAGATGAAGATGAAGAAATCACAGTATAATACATGGCAGCAAACTAGGTGGCGATACCTTTAGGTATAGTTACACCAGATAAAATAGCATGGGTGACAGTAAACAGGCTAAATTACAATGTATGGGGCATCTAAAACTAGAGAAGGGTGGCTCCTTTTTGTAATGGTTTCTTTAAACAATGTTCTTCTGTTTTTCTCCACAGTCTGAAAACACACAGCCAAAATAGATAACACTTCCAAATACCTACTGTGTCACTGACTATGACCTTTGGCCATGGCCAGTGACTTTTCACCTCCTACATCACTAAACCTATGGAAATAACTTTTGAAAAGAAATAAAACACAGACGCCCCAAATGTATAGCTGCAGGTATGGAACTACTCTTAATTTGCAGATTTTATTGCTTAAGTGTAAGTCCGTGACTGTGCTCTGAAAATTGTACTTTGGGAAATTGATTTGTAGACCTGATTGGATTGATGTGGAGAATTTATGGGCCAGAATAATGAGCGGTCACCCCACCTCGGCAGTTATTGCTGTCGTGGGCTTCAAAAAATGTTTACATTTGGATCAGGATTCTCAAAGTTAATTGGTTGTAACTTTATGGATTACTTTATGGATTACTTTATGGATTACTCTCTTACAGGTCCTGTAAAGTACCACAGAGGAATCAGACATATTGAAAACAAGATGGGTGGGGAGAATATACCGTAGTTCCTAACTAAATGGTAAGCAATGTGGAGTTGCCAAAGATTTCAATGGCTTTTTAATCTAATCTTGTACAGAAATCCTAGAGAAAATGGCTCATTAGAGATTCCCTCCAGGTAAACATTGATTTCAACACAAATTCTGTCTTTCAGACTGAGACCCCATGGGCAGCTGATAAACAATTTATCAGGGGCATGATGATTCATAATGCATCTCAGAAAAAGAAAACAGCAATTAGAAAGTATATTTAAGCAATATGCCCCTCGCAGCGGGGGCATTACCGACTCAGGTAATGCCCTGGGGCCCTAGTTATAGGCTCTGAGCGAAACAAGGTCCTTAACGAAAGCCCCAGGGCATTACCAGAGTCGGTAATGCCCCCGCCGTGAGGGGGCATATAGCTATTAGTACCCCAGCCCGCAAAAACTGCATGACCGGGGCACTAAAAAGACATCAAAAGAAATGGCCACCATGGAACGGGAAAACAGAGTCCCTTTTCCGTTTCCATGGGAGCCATCGCGAGCGGACGCGCTGGAAACAGAAGCATTTCCAGCGCGTCCGCTCCCGTAAAAAAGAAGGTTAGTGGGGTTGGGAGGGCGGAAGGGAGGGAAAAGGAAAAAAAAAATTAAAAAAACGTACCTGGGTCCTCGGCGGGGGACGATGGAAGTCTCCAGCTGTGTGGAGGCTCAGAGCGTGGATGGCCCCGCTCTGAGTCTTCACACGGCTGGAGGCTTTCATCGTCCCCCGCCGGAGACCAAGGCATAGAAGGTAAGTGGGGTGGGGAGGGCAGGGAGGTGGGAGGAGGGAGGGAAGGAACAAAAAAAGCCTTACCTCTGCCCCGGCGAGGGCGAAGGTAGCCTCTCAGCCTTGGGGAGGCTCGGAGCAGGGATGGCCCTGCTTCGAGCCTCCTCCTTGGCTGAGGGGCTACCACGCCCCCCACCAGTGACAAAGGCTGTGGAATTCTGATGGAGGGAATCCCGGCCTGGTAACGACTCGGCGAGGGCCAATCAGAATGGCACTTTCATTCTGATTGCGCCCTCGCCGGGTACTAATAAGCAGTTGTTGCAAACATACATAAAACATAAAGGAACATCGCTAAGGAGGCTCACTAAAGCCACATTTCAAGTAAAAAATGTACACACTAGATCAGCTGAACAGGCACTATATTATATGAGACAATGATATCTGTCGGGCAACTGAGCGCCCATATGTTTCGTTGAAAAATGGATGTTGCTCACCATTTCATTTGCTATGCAAATTTTGTTCATTGCGCACAATAGCTTGGGGTCCCCTGCGTTAAACGATCTGCTGCTTTATAGGAGCCACGTTCTCTATGGGAGAGCATTTTTATGCCCAAGCTGTATAATTTCTGAGACAGTGTTTTGTCTGATGACAGGTCATTCCAGAGGTCTTGGAACTCTGTTTTCTTTTGCTTTGGTTAAGTATGCTGTAATATATCGTGCAACTGCAGTGGAATTTTCTGCAATGCACTGCACATCTATGTTTGCATTCCATAAGTGGGCAATGATTGCATTGTAATCATTGATATATTTTTCTTCTTCTGTTCTTTTTATGTAATATGTATTTTTAGGTGATTTACCTTTAACACTATGTCTAACTGAAGACATGAAGTTGTTTACTTGACCTGTTTTTGTAACTAGTCTAGGGAAACCAAAGTGGCATTTGGTGTAGTATCTCTCTTTGTTTTTGTATTTGCGACGACAATATTTGCCACATTTGTGTCTTTGAAATTGTAAAATTTGTGCATGGAGATCACTATTTGTTGCTTCGGATGGAATTTCACAAGTGACATATTTTTTGATAAACTGTAACACAGTGGCATCATTGTCTTGACCAAATTAAGGAGCATCTTTAATCCATAAAAGCATGTGGATATGTGGTGCTCCTCTGGCTTGGTATTCTTTTCTCCAAAAGAAGTGTTGCACTTCTCCGAGGGGAGGAACAGTTTTATTACAAATAAAGTGTAGCATAGCAATGAAGCAATTGTGAAAATATCTTGAAACATTAACACGATCTAGAGAACAAAGTTCTCCAGGTGTTAGTATATCTATGTTTGTTTTGTTTTTGTTTGATATGCGTAGGAAATCATGTACAGCTTCGCATTCATATCCTGCACAACTTAATGTAACAAACCAAGTGGGTGGGCCAAGGTTTCTTATCATACAACGTACATCTCCATGACGTCGGAGCCAGTACTCTTTAGTACCACACATGTTTGCTAATAGATTTGTAATACTTGATTGTAAAACCTCATCTTTTTGTTGCACTTTTTGTAATAATTGTGTAGCTGACATATTTTGAAAGTGGGTTCCTGATTTTAATGTGTGTGCAACTCCGTAACATAGAGTTGCTAGTTCAGTTTCAAAGAGTAGGTGGAATATGTATTCCACATTTTGTATAAATCTGGGATCTTCAAAATACATCCGTAACAAGCAGTATTCTGATGCTGTTATTTGAATAGGTCTATCATCGTACCTTCCTCCTTTGCCAGTAGGAAAGAGTAGAGGAAAAGCAAGTGCTTCTATACTTTTTTTCCCATATGCTGATTGGTGATCCTTTTGTTTGTCGCATTTGGTACGTTTCTAGTGCATCTTCTACGGTGTCATTAGAGTGCAAAGGATGAATTGTATAATGGATACTGTAGCAGGATCTAGAAGCTCAAATTGACCAGCTTCTGGTGACTCTTGAATTATTTCAGTGGTTTAGCACTGATGTTAATTTAGACATTGATTTTTATGTTTTTGTACAAGTATTGTTGTTTGATATTTGAACATAGTGTGTGCATGCAATTTTGTTTGACTATGTGAACTCTTTATATTTTACTTTAAATATGTTAGTTCAACATGCTTTTCAAATGTGTGTGTAAAAAGAAATTAAATAGCAGATAGGTTTGGAAGTGACAGTTGAATATAGGAGATGGGAAAAATGACAGTAAGTTCATTTTATAGGTTATACAAGCTAAAAGTCAGTTAATCTGTTTATATGAATGTATAAGAATTGTACATGTACTATATAGAAAATATGCATACCGGTTGTTTGTGTTCATGCATATGGATATGCATACAGCTGCAAGTATAAATCTTGGAGACTTGTACAGTATTTCTTGTAGAAGGTGCTTTCCAATGATATGACACTTGTACTCAGAGTGATTAACAGTACATTTGAAGTGCTAATCTATGATGATGCAGTTAGATGTAGAGGTCTTGGATGTGATTGGTGGATGGTTGTGTGACAGCTTAGCTATATCCAATGAGGGAATGGCACAGAAAGGGAAATGGAAATGGTAGAAGGACTGTCCATGTTCCGATATGTCCGCGGATATGGCAGTAGTCCGCGGACATTGCGTGTTACATCCGGGGATTTTGGGGTGGGGCGGCATGCAAATGAGAATGAGCAGAGCAAGGGATTGGTCAGTAAAGTTTAGTGGGTGTGTTGTCCAGGAGAGAGTTTGTCTGATACTCTTTTTCCTAAGAGAAGAACAGATAGCTATGGCTGTGTGTTTCAGAAAACAGATTGTTTGGATTTTGGGAGACTCGTGGATACATTGGTTGAAGGTGCATGCAGAAAGCTGTGGAGTAGCTGTAGATCTTGGATTCCCACATGTGGAAGTGCACTGGCATGGAGTACGTGGAATGAAGTGATTGGACTTGCTACCTCTCTGTGCTACTTTGGAGACAGAGCATCATCCAGACATAATTGTAATTCATTGTGGAGAGAATAGTTTAGGACATGTGTCTGGAATTTCTTTGCAATTTGCAATGAAAGAAGGACTTGGGAAGGTCATGGATATGTATCCAAATTCTCAAGTAATTTTTTCATGGATTGCTTTGAGACAAATGTGGCTGCGTTCTTCTTCATTTGGTCCACAAATGGAGAAAGCAAGGCACAATGTCAATAAGGCTGTTTGTGCTTTTCTGAGATATGTTGGCATGTCCTCTTTTCACAATGAAAATATTATGTTTTGTAGCACATCCATTTTTCGCAGAGATGGAGTCCATCTTACTCATGCTGGCAATCAGATTTTTCTGAGAAATGTACAAAATACATTGTGACCTTTTTTGGAATTACAGCATCCATTTTGTAGTAGGTGTTGAGCATTTCAAGTTTTTCAAACACAAACAAACACCACCAAAAGGCTATTTTCAGAGCCATCACTTCCTCCCAGACAAAACTGCAATGGTTATGATAGGGCAGCACCCCAAAATTTTAGATGTTCGTGGACTGTCCGTGGACCTCTAAAAAATACACAAGGCCCTGCGTCATTTATTTTCACTTCTATTTTTAAACTGTGAAAGGCAGCTCTGAAAAGAGCCTTTTTTATATATATATATTTTTTTTGGTTTTCTACACACGACACACAAGGAGAGGAGGGAAAAGGAGGGTAAGGGGGGACACCAATCATGGGGATAAGAAAGGGTGGGTGGAGAGAGGAAGATGTAGAGTGGGCCTTACTTAGGTAGTGAGCAGGTCTTCTCGTGCTCTGAGACCAGAGTCTCAAAAGCACTTTGAAGTCTCTCTCCCCTGCAGAGTACTGCGTCACAGTACATACACACAACTGTTACCCTCGAAAGGTAAGGGTCATCAGCATTGTGAATGGCCTGTGAGGCAGCTGGAGGAATATGTTGTCCCACAGGAGTGTTCTTTGTGGTGACAGGATCGGAAACCGTGGATGTAGTAGAGGAAGTCAACCTACTACGCTCCTTGCAATGTACAACCTTGCAGATGGCTCCCGTGTGGAACGATTTTAGGTGTCGATTCATAGTAGTCATACCAAAACTGTACAAACCAGGCCTCCCGCGACTCAGTACCATTTTGCACTGGTTGCAGATGACTTGGTTCGCACGCGCCTTAGTTACGTTACTATGAATGGTAAATAACCGCCACACCCAAGACTCACGGCGAGTGCTGGTAGTAGGGACTTCCACTACCTCATTCTCGTCATCCTCTTCATCTTCCTCTGCATCCACACTCCTGTTCCCCTCTTCAGGCCATTGGGGAGGTGGGGGTGATGGAGGGGGTGGGGGTGGTGCTGAGGCAGATGTAGCACCAGGTGGCAGTAGTGCAGCCATGGATGCCATCAGGTTTCAGAAATTAATCTGGAAAATTGGCAGCAGAAAGGCACTGTGTTTTGTAAGATAGCCAGAAACACAATGAGGATGAACTCTGGGGTGTGGCCTTTTATAGGGTGCTTGTGCGCGGTTTGCAGACACCCACGCTGTCCGTGGACAGATCGAACACCAAAAAAGGTTAAAAAATCCCAAAAAGTATGTAGAAACTCAGGATTACTGTCTGGGACTTGAGCTATGGTGATTTATTATTGAAAAATATTGTGGATTGCCTGAAAAGGTAGTTTTAAATTGTATGGGGACACAAACAGTGTCCGCAGTCAGAACACACGCTCAGCGTGGGCACGGTCACATGATAAGTTCACAAACATGTTTGCGAAGGGAACTGGTGTCCGCAGGACACCAAATGCACGTGAACTATTTTGCGCATGCGCGTTGGTGTTCTACGGACACTGTTCGGGTCCTGAAACTAATTAAAAGTGCGACACAAGCAAAACGAACAGTTACGAATAGGCGTTTGTTCTTAGAACAGTTTCAATCCGCTTGCAGACAATACGGACAGGCATAGCGTCCTCGGGACACCCCCATTTTGTTTATTTACGAACATGTCAGGACACCGCGTGTGTTCTTAGAATAGTTTCAACTCATTTGCAAACAATACGGACAGCGTCCTCAATACACCCCCATTTCGATTATTTACGAACATTTCAGGATATTGCTTGTGTTCTTAGAACAGTTTCAACTCGCCTGCGAACAATACGGACAGCGTCCTCAGGACACCCCATTTTGTTTATTTACGAACATCCCGGAACACTTGATGTGTTCTTAGAACAGTTTCAACCTGCCTACGAACAGCACGGACAGGTCTAGCGTCCTCAGGACACCCCCATTTTGTTTATTTACGAACTTTTCAGGACACCGCATGTGTTAGTTTGATTACGGACATCTTGGACACTGAATGTGTTCTTAGAACAGATTGGACTTGTTTGTGAACATTACAGACAGGCATAATGTTCTTAGAACATCTCCATTTTGGTTAATTGCGGATATCCCGGATATCTTGTGTGTTCTTAGAACAGTTTCAACTTGCTAGCGAACAGTACGGACAGGTATAGTTTTCTTAGCACACCTCCATTTTCGTTTCTTCACGGACATTCCGGAAACCCGTGCAGTCTGCGGACATCTGAACTGCTTTAAAAAAAAAAAAAATGAATTAGGACACAATATAATGATTTTACTTTATTATATATGGATGTTAAATTTATGACAGAGAAGGTGAAGCAGAAACTGAGACAACACAGGTTTCAAGAGGATTCATATGAGGTGAAGAAGGGATGGAAGTCTCATCAAAACGTTTTTGTTCATGGAGAGGGTTTGGGGATAATTGACTGGGATATGGTGAGGGGGGACAGGTACATGTGGGACAATGGTATCTAGTTTTTTGTTTCAAGTGATCCTCCACAAAGTTTTTTAAATTGTTGAAATTTGCCATGAGCAGGTCCATTTTTTCTTCCATGTGCTGGAGAGTCTTATCCAATATTTCTTTTTGTTTACTATTTTCAAAGTTTGTATGGTCTGTACAAAAAAAAATGTATATGTTAAATGAATATAAAATAATATTTATTAATTGATTTATATAGAAATGTGTCTACCATTAGGTTCACTATCTTCAGACATAGGAAATGCTCCTCTAGCCACTCCAGAGTACTACGTTTCTGTGAGAAAAAAAAATAATATCACTTTTTTTGTATCTGATACAGAAAGTTTAGAAATATATGAGTAAAATGCAGTACATTTACTAGCTTCTGGTAAGGTGTGTTCTTACTGGTTTGTAGATCTACTGTTGCTCTTAGTTGTGGAGTTTATGTGAGGTAATCATGTTGGAAGCCTATCTTTCTTCTTTTTTATATTCCATTTTAGAACATATTCTATTTAAATTAATGGTTAATTTGTTAGATATATGGGTTACACTTCTGATTTATTACTACATATAATGCGTATGTGTGCTGGTTTGTGAATTTGTATAATGTTCATATGTTGTGATATAATAATTAAACATACCCCCCAGACTTTTTGGGTAGTGTTACTGTTGTCCGCATATGTCCGCGGACATTAGAAGAGTTTGCGGACATCACATTCAGTAGAGGGGGTTCAGTATGTTCCATGTTACATGTACATAACGTCAGAGATACTAAAAACCTATGAAATTCAGTAAAAGAACTTTGTTAAAGAGACGTTATGGTTAAGTTACGCTATTAAAAACATATGAAATTCAGTTAAAAAACTTTGTTAAAGGGACGTTATGGTTAACTTGCGCTACTAAAAACCTATGAAATTCAGCAAAAAAATGTTGTTAAAGGGACTTTATGGTTCTAAGTAACACCGAAAAACCCCTGAAATTCGCCAGTTATGGTAAATTAAGCAACCATAACTCGCGAAACCACGGTGCACTGCAAAGACTAACACCCAGGACATCAAAGATGACATCACAAATGTCTGAAAAGTAAATGCACATGTTATGTCATCAGTGATGTCATGTCAGCTTTGATGTCCTAGGTGTTAGTGTTAGGAGTGCACAGTGGTGCGGGCAGTTATGGTTGCTTAGCCTACCATAACTGGTGAATTTCAGGGGGTTTTCGGTTTTACTGTGAACCATAATGTCACGTTTACAAAGTTTTTTTTAGTGAATTTCACAGATTTTTAGTAGGGCAATTAACCATAACGTCCTGTTAACAAAGTTTTTTTAGTGAATTTTACGGGTTTTTAGTAGGGCAACTTAACCATAACGTCCCCTTAAAAAAGTTTTTTTTAGTGAATTGTACGGGTTTTTAGTAGGGCAACTTAACCATAACTTCCCCTTAAAAAAGTTTTTTTTAGTGAATTGTACGGGTTTTTAGTAGGGCAACTTAATCATAACATCCCTTTAACAAAGTTTTTTTAGTGAATATACACTTTCATGATGTGAATTTGGGAGATATGTACTATAATTCCCTTACTTTATATACATGTAACCTAGAACATACAGAACCCCCTTGCTAATGATATTTGAAAGGCACGGATGAAGCGCCTGTCTGCGGACGGGAGCGGACGAGATCAACACTACCCAAACAAGCAGGGGGTATCTGAAATTGTTCTATTATGCCATATGTAAAATGCACAAGTTCAAAAAGGAGTAATAAGTAACCATTCGAACCTACACGTCTCACACATTACCCATTCATTTAATTACCATGTAGAATAAAATGGATTATACATAACAAAAAAAGATATGCCTCCAACGTAATTACCTCACAGAAACTGTGCAGTCAGGAGGGACAGTAGACGCACACAGCACAACGAAAACAAATTACAAGAAAATAGTAAGTGAACTTCCTTTTTCTTATATGTGTGTACTTTTTTGTATAAGGTGCAGAGAAAATAATGTATTTCTGTTGTTTTGACACAGAAATATGCAGTACTTTGGAATGGCTGGAGGAGAATTTTCCGCATGAGGAAATGTCGGAAGATAGCGATAATAATGGTACACCTTCTCTGCATAAGCAAATTAATACTCAGTGTTTTATGGGCATTTAATATATATATATATATTTATTTTTAACAGACCAGTTAAAAAAGAAGAAAGTCCACCAAAGGACACAGAGCAAGACGGCCTGAAATGGATAGAAGAGAAAATGGACATACTAAATGAGAATTTGAACAGGTTAAGGCAATTTTTGGAGGAATATGTGAGAGGAAAAATAAGATATCACTGCCCCACCTGTACCTGTCCCCTTCTCCATTTCCTAGTGAACCATCCCCAAACCCTCAAGAAGAACATAAACGTTTTGACGAAACATCCATCCCATCATCCCCTCACAACCAGCCCGTGTTAAACCCTAATTCCCCTATATTCGTTTCAGTATCTGCTTCCCCCTCTATTTCTCTTGATTGATGTAATTTCTCTGTAATGGCTTGGCAGGCGAAGAACGGTGGTCTGGAGGGTTGCCCAGAGCATTGCCAGTGGTTAAGATTAATTCTAAACCTTCCAGCCATCACCTCTTTGTTTTTGCTATGTCACCCCGAGTGGGACGGGTATGCCCAGACGTGGGTCCCGTGCCTGCTGGGCCTAGAGACCCAAGCTACTCCTCACTGATGAGCCCCAACAAGGGCGAAACATGTTTGGGGATGCTTGTGGTCTCGTGCAGAGGGGATGTGGCCTAGCAGTTCGGGCTGGACTGCCCCTTTTGGGGTGGGGCCAAGCCTGATTTGCATATGGTCTTTCCCTTCTGTAATGGCTTGGCAGGCGAAGAACGGTGGTCTGGAGGGTTGCCCAGAGCATTGCCAGTGGTTAAGATTAATTCTAAACCTTCCAGCCATCACCTCTTTGTTTTTGCTATGTCACCCCGAGTGGGACGGGTATGCCCAGACGTGGGTCCCGTGCCTGCTGGGCCTAGAGACCCAAGCTACTCCTCACTGATGAGCCCCAACAAGGGCGAAACATGTTTGGGGATGCTTGTGGTCTCGTGCAGAGGGGATGTGGCCTAGCAGTTCGGGCTGGACTGCCCCTTTTGGGGTGGGGCCAAGCCTGATTTGCATATGGTCTTTCCCTTCTGTAATGGCTTGGCAGGCGAAGAACGGTGGTCTGGAGGGTTGCCCAGAGCATTGCCAGTGGTTAAGATTAATTCTAAACCTTCCACCCATCACCTCTTTGTTTTTGCTATGTCACCCCGAGTGGGACGGGTATGCCCAGACGTGGGTCCCGTGCCTGCTGGGCCTAGAGACCCAAGCTACTCCTCACTGATGAGCCCCAACAAGGGCGAAACATGTTTGGGGATGCTTGTGGTCTCGTGCAGAGGGGATGTGGCCTAGCAGTTCGGGCTGGACTGCCCCTTTTGGGGTGGGGCCAAGCCTGATTTGCATATGGTCTTTCCCTTCTGTAATGGCTTGGCAGGCGAAGAACGGTGGTCTGGAGGGTTGCCCAGAGCATTGCCAGTGGTTAAGATTAATTCTAAACCTTCCAGCCATCACCTCTTTGTTTTTGCTATGTCACCCCGAGTGGGACGGGTATGCCCAGACGTGGGTCCCGTGCCTGCTGGGCCTAGAGACCCAAGCTACTCCTCACTGATGATCCCCAACAAGGGCGAAACATGTTTGGGGATGCTTGTGGTCTCGTGCAGAGGGGATGTGGCCTAGCAGTTCGGGCTGGACTGCCCCTTTTGGGGTGGGGCCAAGCCTGATTTGCATATGGTCTTTCCCTTCTGTAATGGCTTGCCAGGCGAAGAACGGTGGTCTGGAGGGTTGCCCAGAGCATTGCCAGTGGTTAAGATTAATTCTAAACCTTCCAGCCATCACCTCTTTGTTTTTGCTATGTCACCCCGAGTGGGACGGGTATGCCCAGACGTGGGTCCCGTGCCTGCTGGGCCTAGAGACCCAAGCTACTCCTCACTGATGAGCCCCAACAAGGGCGAAACATGTTTGGGGATGCTTGTGGTCTCGTGCAGAGGGGATGTGGCCTAGCAGTTCGGGCTGGACTGCCCCTTTTGGGGTGGGGCCAAGCCTGATTTGCATATGGTCTTTCCCTTCTGTAATGGCTTGGCAGGCGAAGAACGGTGGTCTGGAGGGTTGCCCAGAGCATTGCCAGTGGTTAAGATTAATTCTAAACCTTCCATCCATCACCTCTTTGTTTTTGCTGTGTGTGTACTGAAACATTTTTTATGTTAGTTGTAGTGGAATGATTTGGCAATTTTTTTTTTTTAAAAGAGTTAAAATGTCCGCGGACAGTGTGCCTGTTTGGGCTGGCCGTAATCAATATAATATGGATGTTCTAAGGGCAATACCCCTACCTGTACCATTCGGAAGCAAGATGGAACTAATCTTAAAACGCAACAGGTGTCCACGTTGTCCGTAAATGAATAAAATGGGGGCCTCCCAAGGACATTATACGTCTTGGTACTGGTCACAACCAAGATAAAACATGGTCTTAGAACAAAGCAGGTGTTCAGGATGTTTGTAAATTAACAAAATGGGAGTGTCCTAAGGACACTATAGCTGTCCGTACCGTCCGCAGCCAAGACGGAACTTTCCGTAGAACAGGCGCGGTGGCCAGCATGTCTGTAGTAAAAGAAAATGGAGGTGTCCTAAGGACACAGTACCTGGCCGTACAGTCAGCTGAACATCTACACACATGCGCATCACACCCATAAGTACTGCGGACATTGCGCCTGTCCGTAACTATCCGTCTCACTTGTGTCGCACTTTTAATTAGTTTCAGGACCCGAACACTGTCCGTAGAACACCCACGTGCATGCGCACGTCTGTTATGCTGCATGTGGTGTCCAGCGGGCACACATTTCCTTCGTGGATGTGTTCACGACGTCATCATGTTACCGCACCTATGCTGAGCGTGGGGCCTAATTTGCGCAGTTTGTGTACTTCCACAACATTTCAAAAGATCTTATATAGACATGGGAAATTATTTTACAGTATAAAATTCACATGTCCCATACAATGGCCCTACCTTTCAACGTATTGTTTAGAATTTTTGCAACGCTTTTGAGCGATCGATATGGTCCACCCCTATAAAAAGCCACACCCCCGAGCTCATCTTCATTGTACTTATGGCTATAGCAGATTGGGTTGTGCTGCCTTTACTGCTGTAGCAAAGATTAGCCGACCAATCCTAATAGCATCCATGGCTGCTGTTTCTTCGTTAGCCTCAGCACCACCCCCAAACCCTCCACCGCCACCACCTCCCCAAGGGCCTGCAGAGGGAAATAGGCATGAGGATGTAGAGAGGGAGGAAGAAGAGGAAGAAGAGAATGAGGTGGAGGAACTCTGCACTACAAGCACTCACTGGGAGTCGTGGGTGTGGTGGTTGTTTACAGTTTGTAGTAACGTACCAAAAGCACGTGCGCACCAGGTCAGGTGTAACCAGTGCAATTTGGTGCTGAGTCACGGGAGACCTGGTGTGTACATACAGCTTTGGTATGACAAGCATGAAGCAACACCTAACTTCGTTCCACAGTGCGGATATTCGCAAGGTGGTACCATGTGAAGAACACAGTAGGTTGAGTTCCTCCGCAGCATCCTCTGCGTCCGATCCTCTCACAAGAGACACTCCTGTGGGAGAGCGCATTCCTCCAGCTGCTTCAAAGGCCATTTGCAATGCTGTTGGCCCTTACCTTGCGAGGGTCACAATATTTGGTATATACTGCGATGAAGTACTCTGCTGGGGGAAGACTCTTCAAAGTGCTTTTGTGACTACCGTCATGGAGCACCAGAAGAACTGCTCTCTACCTAAGTAAAGTCCACCCTACATCTTTCTATCTCCACCTGCTCTTTCTTATCCCGTGGTTGGTCTACCTTCCTTACCCTCCCTCACCCTCCTCTCCTAGTGTGTCGTGTGTTAAAAAATAAAAAAATGGAAGACAACAACAATTACAAAAAAGGCTCTTTTCAGAGCTGCCTTTCTCAGTTTAACAATGGACCTATCAAGTGGCCGGTGTAGGCCCCTGCGCATTTTTCAAAAAGTCTGAAGACAGTTGTAGGACACACAGAAATGGAGGGTGCAAGCAGAGCACAACAAATGCACTTTTCGCTGGGTGTAAGTGGTGGGCTCTGAAAAGAGCCTTTTGGTGGTGATTTGTGTGTTTCAAAAACTGTGGATTCGAACAAATAGATTGCCAAATAGGTTACTATGAATCCAAAAAAGGTTGCAATGCATTTTGAACATTTCAAAGAAAAATCTGATTGCCAGCATATGTGAGATGGACTCCATCTTTGCGAAAAATGAAAGTGCTGCAAGACCAAATGTTTTCATTGTGGAATGAGGACATGCCAACATCTCTTAGAAAGGCACAAACAGCCTTATTGACATTGCGCCTCGCCTTCTCCATTTGTGGACCAAATGCAGAAGAACGCAGCCACATTTGTCTTTGTGCAATACGGGAAAAAACTACTTGGCAATTTGGAAACATGTCCATGACCTTCGCAAGTACTTCCTTCATTGCAAATTGCAAAGAAATTCCAGAGACATGTCCTAAACTGTTTCCTCCACAATGAATGATAATTATATCACGATGAAGCTCTGTCTGTAAAGTAGCACTGAGAGGTACCAAGTCCAGCCACTTCATTCCACGCACTCCAGGCCAGTGCACTTCCACATGAGAAAATCCAAGATCTGTAGATATACCGCAAATTTCTGCATGCACCTTCAACCAATGTATCCATGAGTCTCCCAAAATCCAGATAATCTGTTTTCGAGCACACAGAGCCATAGCTGTCTGGTCTCCTGTCAGGAAAAAGACGTTCTGACTAAATCTCTCCGTTTGGAACACACCCACTGAACTTTACTGACCAATCCCTAGCTTCCCACATTGTCATTTGCAAGCGTCTCCACCCCACAAACCCCATTAATAATACACGCTGCCTGCAGACTACCGCCATGTCCATGGACACGTAGAGGATCTGAGCGTGACGACTGTACATTTAAATACTATTCCCCTTTTCCCTGTTAAGGTGGGTCTGAAAAGAGCAGTTTTTTTGTTGTTTTTTGAGCAGATGCCTGACTGACACCTGTTATTTTGTGTTTTTTTGATTGTTTTTCTTCTTACTTTACTCATACAATCAATACAGAACCTTCTCCAAAGCAAGCCTTACATTCCAAAAGAACGTGGCATTTCCCAAAAAAAGATAGCGAAACACCATCTGCTTCAAAATAAGCCGCATTACTGGAAACAATGTTCTCATGGCTGCAGAAAAACATACCAGTGCGTAACATGAAAGCATGCATGCCGCGATTGATGGTACACCTCCCAATGCTTTGATCAGGACAGAAAACAGAACTGTTGTCCCATTTTCCTCTAGGGAGTAAGCCAGAAAAAATTACTTTCACAGTTGGAAAGATATTAATGACTGCTTGCACCAAATCTTCCAACAAAGTAGGTGAAGTCACATAGCCCAAATTGCAAGCACCGTAGTACAAAACTACCACATGGGGACTGGTCATCCTACGCATATCTCTACAAACTTGGAGAATTGCCGCAACCTTACAATCAGTCGCAGCTCTCCACACCACCTCCACTCCTCTAACATCGAAATTGTGTGCCACATGCCTACTTTTGGAATAGTGCTGCAAACCATGGACAAAAATATCTCCGAGCACCAACACCCTGATTGTCTCCACCTCTGCCATCTTCACTACATGCACCGCCTTTCGACACAAATAAACAATGTGAACATCTGATTGGCTGATGCCTACAGTCCCCTTTCCATGCTGGATTTTCTGTAGAACCCTGTATGTGCCACGCCCTACCCGCGGACAAGCGAGGTCTACGTACGGCACGTAACTCTTAGCCAGTCCTTCTACCCTTTCCACATCACTCACGACTCCATTCCCTCATTGGACACAGCTAAGCAGTCACACAACCATCCACCAATCACATTCAAGATCTCTACATCTAACTCCGTCATCAGAGTTCCGCATTTCAAATGTACTGTTGATCACTCTGAATGCAAATCGCATATCATTGCAAAGCACCTACTTCAAAAATTACTGAGCAAGTGTTGCGGATTTCTACTTAAAGCTCCATGCATATGCACATGCATGAGTACAAAGTACTCATGCATATTTTATTCAGAGAACATGTGCAACCCTTATGATTTCATTTAAACAAATTAATGCCACTAAATCTACATAGCCAATACATACCAACGCTCCCCTTTTAAGTGCAAGACTTCTGATTTTTCAATGAGAAACCACACTACTTCTTACTGTCTCCCGCATAACCTATACAGATGTAGCAACCTTCGCGATTTAGGCGCAAAACTCGATTTTCCATTAGAAAATGTCACCATTTTTTACTGTCTACCGCCTAAATTAATGCCACTTCTAATGCGATCATATGAAAAAAATAAACGTTCCCGATTGCTGTGGTGACATCTACCTCTGAGGTTCTCCCGATTTTTGGCATTCGTACTTATAATCTGAAAGTAGTCAAATGTTTCCCATCTACTATAATGACCTATCACTTACAAGCCTCTCTGTGCTATAGACAACACAGCTTAAAAAAACAAAGGGATTTCATGAACTGAATATTGTGCTCATTTGTGAAGCAGGTTTAACTAACATACTGCAAATAACATATAAAGGCTTCACATAGGGAAATAAAATGCACACATGCACTTGTTTGAGATATCAAAGGAGGATACTCCGTCGAAAGATGCAAACTGAACGTGTACATTAACATCACTGCTTTAAACACACAAAGTTACTAACTTCTTCCTTTTACAATTGCAGTGAAGACTACTCTCCTGAAAATCACAAGCATCTACACGGCAAACAACATATCCGAAGAAACCTGGTCATTCCACAAAAAAAAGTAAGAACAGTACTACCTTCAAATTCTTACTGTTCCTCAAAGAGACTGTGTGGGTATTCATGTATTTTGCGCACCAAAAAAAACATTGATTTCTGAACCATTCTACCCACAAATCCCCATTTATTAAACAAAGAATAACAGGCAGAATGGCACAGAAATCCCTGTGTTTCTGGAACATGGATAACATACAGAAGCCTTAGAATGTTACTACTATAAAACAAATAGCTGTTTTAATTTTATACCATTACATTTACTATTAATGGTTCTCCTCACCACTAGCTCACTTTCTACTCTCATCTGAAGCACAGTGTAGTAATATACAAACAGAAAAATAGCCTTCCCAACCCATTGTAACTGCCCAATGCACATTCACACACCACCACAAACAGCTTCCCCATTAAACTCATGCACACATGCACACAGCACACATACATTGTACAACAGACCAAACCATGCCTTCTTTTTTTTCAACAGACCCCAAAGAATGCCTACCAAAATGCAAGTCCGTGGAAAGGAACGCAGAAATAGAGCAAATAAAAATAAAAGTGTCCAAAGTAAGCATCCACCTCTAGCAGAGTTTGTAGAGAACGTTGGAACAAAACAGATCATACATTCATTTACCAAAGCAAAGGAAGCTTCAACTACCGAAACTTTGGCTCCTCGATCAAAATTTGGCACAAAATAGAAAACGCTTTACTAAAAATCGGCTACCAGTACTGCTAACAATGCTCCTATGAATCCTGATATAGTAACAAGAACCCATAGTAAAAAAAGTATTTTAGCAAAAATGTTTCACCATAGAGTCCATCTGAATCTAATAAGAAGAGGAGCGAAATCATCCTCAACCCTTAAAACCTACCGTAGAAAATTAATCCTACAAGCTCTCATAGATAGTGCAATCCTTCTCAAAAGGAAGTTATTTATTTTAGTGTTAAATAGGATGAATCCACTAGCAAAACCAAGTACTAAACTACAAAAGAAACTTCTCAATAAACGGAATGTCAACAAAAACAACTTTTGAAATATTTGTGGAGTTGAATGGAGTCAAACAACGACCACAAAACCATATTTTAATGAAGAAGCATACACACAAAATCAAACAAACACAATTGCCATGCATGGCAGTGGGCGAGGGTATGAAAAAATCAATAATACCATCATGGAACAAGAAACACTGCTTACAAAAGTATCCCCTGAAAACTCAGAATTACCTCTCCATTCAACTGAACCAGACGGTCCGGTATACAAATGGCTGTGCACGTCAATGCGTAACA
This sequence comes from Ambystoma mexicanum, assembly GCF_040938575.1. NCBI lineage: Eukaryota > Metazoa > Chordata > Amphibia > Caudata > Ambystomatidae > Ambystoma > Ambystoma mexicanum. The sequence continues at coordinate 652,884,357 of NC_090934.1, forward strand.
TTCCTAACACATCTTTCAAATCTTTATGTCAGTTCCACAATCAGTATGTGAAAGGTAAAGACAAAATCAAAATGAAAGTGCTGCAAAATATGGATATCTGTCCAGTGCGCAAATACACAGGACTACAAGGACATTCATTAGCCTGCATTTCAGGACCTATTTGTAAAAGCATCTTCCATAATATCAAAAGAATATCAACACATAATTCAAGTGTAAGAAATCTAGTGTACAAACTGTACTATGCTAAAGGTCCAGCTTTAGAATTGGCCAATTTAAATAACACTCTTTACATGGTACACCCAAATACCTACAAGAAGAAATCAACTGTATCCAGAGAAAATATTTTGGAAGTGAAAGCCACTTACAAAATGCAATAGTTTTAGAACAGACTAGCAACAATTCTGCACATAGCAACCTTCTATTCCACACACACAAAAAAGAAACACTAAAATTTAAAAGTACATCGGCTGAAGTACCAAACCATGTGTGTGTTGCTGCAGAACGTTTTACTAAAGGAACACAAAAACTATAGACATAACATACAAAATAGAAGACAATGAAGATTCCAAATGGTTTGAATTAGCTCTCTACCTTTTAGCAGAAAACAAATACCAAATAAGTGAACCCCTAATATGTTGCAGTTACTGCACTACAAAACTAGACAACAACCAAACTCCTTCACGTGCTATCACAAATAATTTGGAATTATTCCCACTACCAAAATCCCTGCAACGACTCAATTTGTATGAGAGCATCATAATTCAAACAGTTCACCCATTTGAAGCAATAATACGCCTGCAACCAAAAACAGCAAAGTTATCTCCCTCTGAATTGGTGAAAGGCATTTGTGGCAAAGTAGTTTATTTGCCAATAGATCTGACAGAAAATGTGCACACTCTAGGAGTGCAACGTCCAATAGAGCATTCTTTAATTGTCTTTGTAAATGGTGTACCAACAAACGAGAAAAGAATTTGGCAACAACTGGTGAAATTACATAAAGGTAGACAAGCCTTGCAATATCTGAAAGACAATAACAAATATTACAAAGAAATAAATATTGAAGAAAGCTTAAAGGAAACAACTGAAATAATTCAAGAGTCATCAGAAACTGGTCAATTTGAACGTCTGGATCCTGATGCAGTATCCACTGTTTTGGACCATTACAAAATTCATCCATTGCACTCTAATGAGAGCATAGATGATGCACTAGAAACTTACCAAATGCGACAAACCAAAGGGTCACCAATGAGCATATGGGAAAAAAGTATAAAAGCACATGCTTTTCCACAGCTATTTCCCACTGGCAAAGGGGGAAGATGCAATGATAGACCCACTCAGATTACGACATCAGGATACTGCCCATTACGAATGTATTCTCAAGATCCCAGATTTAGAGAAAATGTGGAATACATACATTCCACCTACTCTTTGAAAGTGAACTAGCAACCCTATGTTACAGAGTTGCACAGATATTTAAATCTGGAACACACTTTCAAAATATGTCAGCTATGCAATTAATGGAAAAAGTGTAAGAAAAAGATGAGGTTTTACAATCAAGTATAACAAATCTGTTTGCAAACATGCGTGGTATGAAAGGATACTGGTTCTGACGGCACGGAGATGTACGTTGTATGATCAGAAACCTTGGACCACCCACTTGGTTTGCTACATTAAGTTGTGCAGAGTATGCATGGGAAGATTTACATGTGTTCGTAGGCATAGCAAACAACAACAAAACCAACAAAGATATACTAACACCTGGAGAGCTTTGCTCTCTAGATCCTGTTAATGTTTCAAGATATTTCCATCATCGTTTCATTGTTATGCTACACTTTTTTTGTAATAAAAAATTGTTCCTCCGCTCGGAGAAGTGCAACACTTCTTTTGGAGAAAAGAATACCAAGCCAGAGGAGCACTACATATTCACATGCTTTTATGCATCAAAGGTGCACCTAAATTTGGTGAGGACAGTGATGCCACTGTTTTGCAGTTTATCCAAAAATATGTTACTTGTGAAATCCCTTCACAACAGACACATAGTGACCTTCATTGACAGATTTTACAATTTCAAAGACACAAATGTGTCAAATATTGTCGTTGCAAATACAAAAGCAAAGGGAAATACTACACCAAATGCCCCTTTGGTTTCCCTAGACCAGTTACAAAAACAGGTGAAGTGAACAACTTCATGTCTTCAGTTCGACATAGTGTTAAAGGTAAATCACCTAAGAACACAAATTACATAAAAAGAACAGAAGAATCAAAATATATCAATGATTACAATGCAATCATTGCCCTCTTATGGAATGCAAACATAGGTGTGCAGTACATTGCAGACAATTCCACTGCAATTGCACGATATGTTACAGCCTGCTTAACAAAAGCAGAAAAAACAGCACTTCAAGACCTGTGGAATAACCTATCATCAGACAAAACACTATCTCAGAAATTGTACACCCTAGGCATAAATATGCTTTGTATGGAAAATCAGAAAACATAGTATGGCTAAGTCTTGGTCCTCTTAATCTAGAAAAAGAGTTCTGAAATCATTTGAAGACATAGAAACAATTGCCAGAAATGATCCCAACAGCCAAGACATTTTAAAGAACAATTTACTGGACACATACTATCCGAACAGGAGTAACACTTTGGAAACCATGTGTCTATACCATATAGCTCAAAACATTGCATACAAAAATAATATAAAACTTGATGAAAGCAAAGGTAGATATAGAGTGACAGATTGTGAAGGCAGCTTAGTGAAACTTACCAAATGAAGCTTAATTAATCATGTCAAATTGTCATTAAAACCTCCTCAACAGAAAGAACTATATTACATGTCCCTGCTACAACTTTGTAAACCATGGAGAAAAGAGGAAGAGATACTAGATAACTATGACTGCTATGAAGATGCTTTCAAAGCAAATGAAAGCACTATCACCGATGTGAACTTTACCCAGTACAAAACAATGTTGCACAATGAACAGCAACACGAAGAAGAACTTCAGGCCCAACTAGATAAGGACACTTCCGACAGTAGTCAACCTTCTGTAACAGGAAGTCAAGAACCACTAGGACAGCCACTAATAGTAAATGAGGCTGAATTAGCTATGACAGAATTGGAAAACACCATGTGTCACTATGAAGAAAATGTAGAAGACTTAACTGTACTACAAGCAAAACTTAACAAAGATCAGCGCTCCTTTTTTGAAGAAGTAACAAAAGAAATTGCACATGGTGTACAAGACAAAAATAAAGAATGTACCTGCCAAAATTACCAACCTATACTGCTGTACGTCACTGGTGAAGCTGGGTCAGGAAAAACATTCTTAATCAAAATCATCAGCAAGTTCCTTCAACAATTGACAAACAACAAACTATCAGCTGTTGTAACTGCCCCCACAGGTTTAGCTGCCTACAACATAGGCAGTGTCACTTTACACTGATTACTACTCCTTCCAGTAGAACACCAAAACAAATTAGACTATTACAAACTTTTTGCAGAAGCTGCAATGGAACTACGCAGAGTATTAAAACAGATGAAAAAATGCTACTAATAGATGAAGTGAGTGTGGTCTCCAACCTAATGTTGGCTTTGATTCATCTCAGATTGCAAGAAGTACTTAAAACAAACTACAAAGAACTCTTTCCAGGGAAACACATTATCATTTTCGGAGATTTTCTACAATTGACACCAGTGAAAGGTGAACCTATTTTTAAAACCTTAGGCCACAAACTCTGCTGTAAAACTTTTGGCAGCATAGTAAATGTGAACCTTTGGAACCTTTGGCAACATTTCCAATACAGAGAATTAACAGAAAACATGCGTCAATCTGCAGATCTCACTTCCGCCAACATTTTTAAAAGTATTAGAGTCGGTGTACTATTGATGTACTATTTCAAGAAGCACAAGCAGTATTGAAAAACCAGCACATTCATGCACTTTATGGCGATAGTGCATGTGCTACTGATGTTATGGAACAATTAGCACACAAAAATGTCAATTGTATGGCCTTAATGCCAACTCTTGCAGGCTGTTTCAAGTTCAATGAAACAATATTAAAAAAAGAAATGCAACCAATAATGGAAATTTGCTCCACAGACAAACTAGACGTAAATGGTATAACACTGTGAGTAAGCCACAACAAGACTAAATACCTTAGAAAATTCAATCTCCAACACAGCTGGGTTGGAAAAAATATTAAAATTATCCTTAAATTGTAGAGTAATGCTTAAATGTAACCTTGACGCGGAGCAAGGGTTAGTTAATGGGGCACTGGGTACAGTTGTTGGCTTTCAAACATACTCACGTGACAACAACATTTAGTTTGTCAATATTCGCTTTGACAAACTTTCAGAAGTGAAAAGGATAGGGCGCTCAAGAGCTCTATTCCTTCTCTTCAAAGACATGCATGGACGTAGAGAACAATTTTCTCTAACTCTTGCATACGCAGTCACCATTCATAAATCCCAAGGTCTTACCCTAGACAAAGCATTGATAGATATAGAAACACAGTCTTTAAAGAAGGCATGAGCTACGTAGCACTATCATGCTTACGTACACTTTACGGTCTATTTCTAATCAACTTTGATGCAAGTAAACTGAACACTGATATTCCTTGCATTTTAGAATGCAATAGACTGCCTTCACTGTACACCCCCCATCTGAAATCATATCATGTTCCAGAAAAAGGAAAATGTGGTAAAAGAAAACTAATTCAAACAGAAATGCAACAGAATGTGACGGCAAATGCTTCAAAGAAAACAAAAGAAGCTCAAACTTCATCACTTACCACAAGCAAAAAAGAACCTATTAGGGAAAGTAAATCAGGTACTTCTTCAAAGAAGGAACAGAATTGTTAACAATATTTACATACACAGTACAGACCAATTGTGTTTGTCCTTCATAGAAACGCAACACACAATCCAGACACCATGTATAGTGTTCATGGAATAAGACAAGAATTGGACTACTGTGCTGGAATGGTGAGATTCACTATAAACTCACAAGAAGATCCACACAAATTTCTAAGGTACTTACTACAAGTACTGGAAAACAAAAACATACCTATAAATGAAATCTCCCAGATGTCATACATGTGGAAACATACATGCACTCTATAACAATGTGACACAGGAACAAATCCCAAATGACCAATTTGTGTATGTATCCATACCTAATTGTGAATCCATTCCATTCAGCAACTTCTACAGAATGCAAACCATGGCAGATTATGTACTATGTGCAATTCAGATAATCGCTCCACTTTAGTGATACAAACACATAGTAACTACATCATATTTATGCTTCTACGTTACAATGCAGATGGTACCAAAAACATCTGCAAGCTGACTGGATTCACACACGGTCAAGTGTCACTTGGTAAGAAAACCTTTACAACAATAGGTATAATCTACCACACAGGAGCCACAACCAATGCACGTCACTACACTGCATATATTAAAAAGAAAAGTGGATGGTTTGAATGTAATGATAGTACCATTACTGTAAAGCAGAGATTTCCAGTTAATCTTACAAATGCGTATTTAATTTTCTTAAAGCCAAAATTTAATAACTAATCTGTACATCAACATTAACAAAAAGCTCAAGTAAAAGACTATAAACAGTTAGAATACACCAACAGGTATCTAATTGCCCAAGAGTGTATAACAACCACACAGATAAATGAATACCACAGCTCCGAAACAAAAAATACACAGTTAGAATATGCCAATAGGTATCTAACTGTTTAAAAAATCTGCAGCAAGGCAAGATACATAACATTAATCAGAAACAACAAGTAAACACTCAAAGGAAACAAAGCAATAGTTTGTTGCATAGCAAAGAAAGGTATTTTTTTTAATCCGACAAGGAATTTTTTCCCCCATACCCAAGGATTTGAAAAACAAACACAGACACTGAGCAAAATGCACAGTACACTGGTTTGTAAACTAAACATGAGGGTAAAAAAAAAGCTAAAATGCATGTATGCAATAAGTCTATATAAAATACAAACACTAACATGCTATTTTCTTTTATCACAGAAATTAAAAAAGGAAATTTCCGCCAAGTACTAAAGTCATGCAAGAAATATATAGAATCTCAACAAAGTAAACAGTAAGTATAATTTCACACATGTCATACATATTCAAAGCTATACGCCTGATCTATGGCAGTAATATGGTGCAGTGGCTGTAGGCAGGGCCTAGAGTGTTGGATGTATAACCTACCACCTACACCCTGCGGCCAAGCAACCAAGAATGTAGGTCCTACCCACAACCATTGCAGCATATCAAAACCATGGTGGCTTCACTGCTTATATCTTTGGTCTTGGGTGCATGGTCTGCGGCCATGCACCTAAGACTCTAGGTGGTGCACACAACCACTGCAACACAGCACACCAATGCTGACTTATAACCTCAGTGCTTATAAATTCAGTCATGGGTGCATGGCCTTCGCTCATTCACCCAAGACTCTAGGACCTGCCCACAACCACTGCAGCATATCACACCCATTGTGGCTTAAAACTTCAGTACATATAAATTTCCTCTTGGGTGCATGGCCTTTGTCCATGGACCCAAGACTCTAGGCCCTCCCCACAACCACCTGATCGATATGCGATACTACTGGTGTTTCTATTGCTGTGATATGCTGTGGTGGTGTCACGCTCACCTGATTCCCACGGAGGCGCAGGTCTGGCTTCGAGTGCTGATGCTTCTTCTATGGTGAAGCGCAGGACTCTGAAGATGGACTCACTGGCTCGCAGGAATATTCCCCTTAGGGTCTGGAAGGATGAGTTCTCCATCCTGCTTCTGATGCAGGGGCGCGTTGAAACCCAGTTACTTCACTGGATTGAGGTTTGATGGGAGTTCAAATAAGCTTGACTATTCAGGTAAGGCGCTGTAAGAGTTCTGTAGCAAGTTCAAAAGTTCAAGCTTAATAATAATGTTCATTGTCTTATTGCTGCAAGCGCTAACGGTTATGTCTTTTTCCACTTAGGGGCCGGGGTTCGGAATGCCGGAGATATGGCGCCGACCCGAAGTGAAACGTGCAGTTCCAGTAAATGACAGGTAAGTTCTGGATGAGCGTTCGGGTAATGTCTTTGCATTCGCTCATTCAATGTCTTTGTCTTTTTTCCCCATAGGGGCCGGGGTCCGGAATGCCAGGAAGCGGCAGGACCCGAAATGAAATGGGAATGACCCAACAGGTAAGTCTTAGAAGGAAACTGAGCTTTTCCTATTCCCTTCCTTCTCTCACCTTGTGTTCTTGTCTTTTTCTCTCTAGCCTCTGGGAAGTGGCTGCGGATCCGGATGATCGCTGCTGAAGATGGAGGTGCCCAGGAAAGGTGAGTGATATGCAGCGCTGCAGCGATCGAAACGAAATGCTTTTAAAATGATGTCTTCCCTTTCAGGATCGTCGGTGTGAAGTCTCCGTGATGCAGCTTTAGCAGGTAAGGTCTTCTTTCTCTCCAATTCTCTCTTAGCAGGTGACCCAGGGTGCTGACAGGCGTGGCTGAAGTCCAGATGCAGGAGCTGACACGATGAGCGTCCAGCTGCGAGGAGCAGAACAACGCGAAGCGTGAGTTGCTGATCGGGCGTGGTTTAAATAGCTTTGGAAGAAGTTCCAGGTATGTATCCTTCCACCGATCAGGTATGTATCCTTCCCTGACCACACCCAGGGGAAAGTAGTTCCACAGGTAAAGTAGTTCCATTCAGGCCTCAAGAGGGCCTGGATGTAGCAGCATGGTCTGCATCAGGTAAGTGCACCTTAAAACACTTGAACACATGTCTAGCTTTATGAGCCTGGCGCCTAAGGCGCCAGGACAGGGGTCCAACATGAGCCTGGCGCCTAAGGCGCCAGGACTTTGTCCAAAGGGCCCCAGCTTGGGCCTGCTTGCACTTCCCTGGGGGAAATGATGCCTGCCTCTGGGGTTGCTGGGTCGGACCTGGCTCCTTGAAGGTAGGCATCATGACAGTACCCCCCCTAAAGGCCCCTCCCAAGGTTGTTCCCTCCAGGGGTTTTGGCTTGTTCGGAAATCTCCGTGGAACCTTTGTATTAATCGAGGTGCGTGAACATGGTTACTAGGCTCCCACGATCTCTCCTGAGGTCCATATCCCTTCCAGTCAACAAGATAGAAGAGTTTGGACTTTAACACATTGGAGTCTAAAATGTCTTTAACTTCGAATTCTAATTCCCCTTCAATTTGAACTGGGTCTGGAGGCTTGGACAGTCGGGTCCCTGGTTGTACTGGCTTCAAAAGTGATGCATGAAAAACTGGATGAATATGCATGTTAGACGGTAAATCCAGTTTAAAGGCCACAGGATTGATTATAGCCTTGATGGGATAAGGTCCTATGAATCTGGGATTGAAGGTTTGCGGGCCCTTGAGGGGTAAATGTTTTGTTGCTAGCCATACCTGATCTCCTACTTGGTAAGGAGGAGTTTTACTTCGGTGCAAATCAGCGTTTTCTTTATACTTTTTCTTGGCTTGCTGTAAATGAGTTGCAGCTTCTTTGAAGGCTCGGGTTATTGTGGAATGCAGATGATTTACTGCGGGCATTTCCAGGGTCAGAGGTGGATCTAGATCAGAGGTCCGAGGATAGTCACCATACAAAGTATAAAAAGGAGTTTGTCCGGTTCCAGAATGCACTGAATTGTTGTATGCATATTCTGCGATCCAAAGGATGTCTTTCCAATTTAACTCGGATTGGTGTAACATGCACCGAAGATATTGCTCGAGAGTCTGATTGGTTCTCTCGGTTTGTCCGTCGGTCTGGGGGTGGTGGCTGGTGGATAGCCGCACATCTATTTGTGCTAGTTGGCAACACTTCTTCCAAAAATCGGAGATAAATTGACTTCCACGATCCGAGACTAATATGGAAGGGAAACCATGTATGCGAACTATATTCTCCAGAAATTCCTTGGCCAAGGTGGAAGCTGAAGGCAAACCTTTTAAAGGGATACAGTGGGCCATTTTGGAGGATAGATCCACAATTAAAGGGATAGTGTTGTAACCAGCACAAGGAGGCAGGTCAATTATAAAGTCAATTGACAAGGTGTGCCCTGGTGCCGGTGGAATATCCAAGGGTTGAAGTAGGCCGGCTGGCCTTTTCTTTTGACCCTTGTTTTGGGCGCAAATTCCGCAAGACAATACAAAAGACTTTATGTCTTTTCTCTAAGAAGGCCACCAGAAGTGGCGTTTGATTTTTTCCTCCGTTTTAGCGATACCAGGGTGTCCTTCCATTAATGATTCATGATGATGGGCAATAACAAGTTCTTGCAATTCTTTACTAGGCAGAAACAACCGCTCCTGGAAGTAGGGTAAGTCATCCTTAACGGTGTAATGAGGACCCTTTTGACTCCATTCCAGTAAGGCTGAAGAGTCTAGAAGTTGTTTTACTTGCGTTTGGATGTCCTCAATAGTTTGCAATGAAGTTAGGCCTAAGATTCTTTGTTCAGGTATGATTGGCACAGGTTCTAAACTCGAATTGGGTTCTTCCATGCCAATCCGGGATAAGGCGTCCGCTTTACCATTCTTGCAGCCAGGACGATAGGTAATTACAAAATCAAATTCCGCAAAGAATAGAGCCCATCGGAGTTGTCGTGAAGATTGAGCCTTGGCCGTCTTTAAATACTGTAAATTTCTGTGGTCCGTAATTACGGTGATGGTGTGTCTTGCCCCGAGAAGGTAGTGACGCCAATCCTGGAAAGCAGATTTAATAGCCAGTAACTCTTTGTCGGTAATTGCGTAGTTGATTTCAGGAGGAGAAAATTTCCTGGACCAAAAGGCCACAGGGTGTAGTTGGTTAGTTTCTGGGTCTCTTTGCGACAGGACAGCTCCCATGGCCGAACTGGATGCGTCGGTTTCCACAATGTAAGGGAGATCTGGGTGCGGGTGCTTCAATATAGGTGCAGAGGTGAATTTGGTTTTCAGGTCCTGAAAGGCTTGTTCGGCCTCAAGAGTCCATTCAAAGCGTTTGTTTTTCTTTAGGAGAGCTGTGATGGGTTGGACTGTTCGGGAAAATTCCGGGATGAATCTTCGATAGAAATTGGCGAAGCCGAGCATGCTCTGAACTCCCTTCACCGAGCTAGGAGATGGCCATTTGAGGATGGCGTCCACCTTTCCCGAGTCCTTTCGGACTGCTTCAGGTGTCAGGATGAATCCGAGAAACTCCACTTCTGTGGTATGAAAAACACATTTTTCGAGCTTTGCAAATAGTCTGTGCTGGCGCAATTTCTCAAGAACTACCCTAACATGTTTTCTGTGATCGGATTCTGAAGAGGAGTACACCAGGATGTCGTCAATATAAACAATGACACAGACGTCGATAAGTTCCCGAAGAACATCATTCATAAAGTACTGAAAGGCGGCAGGTGCATTGCACAAACCGAAGGGCATCACCTGATATTCGAAGAGCCGAAATTTGGTGCGGAATGCAGTCTTCCATTCGTCACCTTCTTTTATACGCACCAGGTGATAAGCTCCTCGGAGATCTAACTTGGTGTACACACAAGCGTCTTTTACCTGGTCGATAAGCTCAGGGATCAGGGGCAGAGAATAACGATTCTTAATCGTTATTTGATTTAGGGCGCGATAGTCTATACATGTTCTAAGGTCGCCCTCTTTTTTCGGCACGAAGAACAGAGCTGAGGAGACAGGAGACTTGGACGGGCGAATAAAACCATTGGCTAGGTACTGATCTAAATACTGACGCAAATGTAGGTTCTCAGGTTCCGTAAGAGCATAAATCCTACTACAAGGTAGTTGAGCATTGGGTACCAGATCGATTTGGCAATCAAGACCGATCGGGAGGTAACGTGTTAGCCTGTTCCTTCTGAAAAACATCTTGGAATTCTTGGTATTCTGACGGTAGCTGTACAGGGGTGGAAGTTGCTGAGGCTAGACCCATAACTGGATTTCTTGGGTAACAAGTTGGTTCACAATCAGGAAAACTTATCTTCTTTGCTCGCCAGTCAATTCTGGGATTATGTGTTTCTAACCAAGGAATTCCAAGAATTACTTGAAATTGTGGGGCCTTGATCACATCAAACACGATTGCTTCCCGATGTCCATCCTGACCCACCAGTGTCATTTCAACAGTGGAATGCGTTACAGGCCCTGAGGCTTTTTCGGTTCCATCTACTGTAGTAATGACATCTTGGGTTACTTTCGGGCGGAGAGGGAGCTTAATCCTGGAAGCCAATTCACGGTCTATGTAATTTCCAATAGCTCCACTGTCGATGTATGCTTTTATAGCATGCAACAGCTGAGGCTGTTTTGGGTCCACGAGCACCATTGGCATGACAAAATGTGAGGTTAAAGAGTTTGTTTTCAAGCTAGGCAAGCGGACCCCTACGCTTGTCGGGCTAGGTCGTTTCCCGAATCAGGTGTCAATAAATCGTTATCAGTGGCTCCAACCACCTTCTTAGGTGGTTTAACCGGACAATTTCGAAGAAAGTGACCGGAAGTCCCGCAATACAGGCAAAGTTGCATTTGCCGCCTTCTCTTTCGTTCCTTCTGTGTTAATGGTCCTTTAACACCGCCGATTTGCATAGGTTCGGATACGTCGGTACTCTTGGAGTTAGCGTGGGTTTTGATCGGTACTCGGGTTTCGTACTTGAACCGATCTGCTTTTCTATTTTGAAGTCTGTGATCAAGTTGAACCACCAAGTCTATGTAGTCTGCGCAGACCTGGGGTGGATCTACTATCTGAGCTAGAACATCCTTAAGCTCTCCGCGCAGGCCTCGATGAAACAATGTGATCCTTTTGTTTTCTGGCCATCCAGTTTCCACAACCAGTCTATTAAAGGTGGCAACGTAGGACAGAAGATCCTGATTACCTTGTCGTAAGGATAGCAGTTCGTTATCAAGGGCCTGTCCTTGAGAGTGTCGAGCAAACAATCTTTCCATGCTGGCCTGGAAACCCTGAAAATTCTGGAGAATGGGATCATCCTGATTTACCAATGGAATAGACCAATCGGCAGCACTGCCACTGAGGTAAGATAGTATAAAGGCTACCTTGCTCTGGTCGTTAGGGAAGGCCCCGGGTCTGCATAGAAAGTGTAAACGACATTGGTTCATAAAGACGGCATATTTCTTGGGATCCCCCGCAAAACTTTCAGGCGGGGCCAAAGGCATGTGTCCAGGTAGATTGATTTGTACCGGGTTATTCAAACCCATTGATGTGGAAGTATCTCCGGAATTAGGTAAAGGAGTGTGCCCTGCCTGGGCCTGCAGTAACCTTTTGGCCAGGTCATCTGTTCTTTCCTTGGATAGGATCAGTTCTCTTTTGAGAGCGTTAGTCTCCTGGCGGGCTGAGTGCACTTCTGCCCGTAATTCCCCCAAAAGCTGGCCCAGCTAATCTGTCTCGGAAGTCTCCATAGCGCCCGGGTGGGAAATTGTGGGTAGGCTTCGCGTTCTGTCACGCTCACCTGATTCCCACGGAGGCGCAGGTCTGGCTTCGAGTGCTGATGCTTCTTCTATGGTGAAGCGCAGGACTCTGAAGATGGACTCACTGGCTCGCAGGAATATTCCCCTTAGGGTCTGGAAGGATGAGTTCTCCATCCTGCTTCTGATGCAGGGGCGCGTTGAAACCCAGTTACTTCACTGGATTGAGGTTTGATGGGAGTTCAAATAAGCTTGACTATTCAGGTAAGGCGCTGTAAGAGTTCTGTAGCAAGTTCAAAAGTTCAAGCTTAATAATAATGTTCATTGTCTTATTACTGCAAGCGCTAACGCTTATGTCTTTTTCCCCTTAGGGGCCGGGGTTCGGAATGCCGGAGATATGGCGCCGACCCGAAGTGAAACGTGCAGTTCCAGTAAATGACAGGTAAGTTCTGGATGAGCGTTCGGGTAATGTCTTTGCATTCGCTCATTCAATGTCTTTGTCTTTTTTCCCCATAGGGGCCGGGGTCCGGAATGCCAGGAAGCGGCAGGACCCGAAATGAAATGGGAATGACCCAACAGGTAAGTCTTAGAAGGAAACTGAGCTTTTCCTATTCCCTTCCTTCTCTCACCTTGTGTTCTTGTCTAGGCTCTGGGAAGTGGCTGCGGATTCCGGATGATCGCTGCTGAAGATGGAGGTGCCCAGGAAAGGTGAGTGAAATGCAGCGCTGCAGCGATCGAAATGCTTTTAAAATGATGTCTTCCCTTTCAGGATCGTCGGTGTGAAGTCTCCGTGATGCAGCTTTAGCAGGTAAGGTCTTCTTTCTCTCCAATTCTCTCTTAGCAGGTGACCCAGGGTGCTGACAGGCGTGGCTGAAGTCCAGATGCAGGAGCTGACACGGTGAGCGTCCAGCTGCGAGGAGCAGAACAACGTGAAGCGTGAGTTGCTGATCGGGCGTGGTTTAAATAGCTTTGGAAGAAGTTCCAGGTATGTATCCTTCCACCGATCAGGTATGTATCCTTCCCTGACCACACCCAGGGGAAAGTAGTTCCACAGGTAAAGTAGTTCCATTCAGGCCTCAAGAGGGCCTGGATGTAGCAGCATGGTCTGCATCAGGTAAGTGCACCTTAAAACACTTGAACACATGTCTAGTTTTATGAGCCTGGCGCCTAAGGCGCCAGGACAGGGGTCCAACATGAGCCTGGCACCTAAGGCGCCAGGACTGTGTCCAAAGGGCCCCAGCTTGGGCCCGCTGGCACTTCCCTGGGGGAAATGATGCCTGCCTCTGGGGTTGCTGGGTCGGACCTGGCTCCTTGGAGGTAGGCATCATGACAGGTGGTTGTGGCCAGGGCCTAGAGTCTTGGGAGTATGGCCTACGGGCTACGGCCTACGGCCAAGCGCCCAAGACTCTAGACCCTGGCCAGAACCACTGCAGCATATCACACGCATGGTGGCGTATAAATCAATAGCACACCCATAGAATGATACATTTTAACTGCAGCATACACTCAATTTCCACCCAGGACAGTAGGCCCTGCCCACACCTACCAGATAGATATTCGATTGTATGGGTGTGATGTGTAAATTTGATATGCTACGGTGGTTGTGGGCAGGGCCTAGAGTCCTGGGTGTGTGGCCTACGGCCTGTGGCCTGCGGCCATGCACACAAGACTCTAGGCCCTCCCCACAACCACCAGATCAATGTCCGATACTACAGGTGTAGATATTGCTGTGATATGCTGGGATTGTTCTGGCCAGGGCCTGGAGTCTTGGATGTATGGCCATAGATATTTGAAGTGATAAGTGTGCACTCTAGGTCCTGGCCACAACCACTTCAGCATATCTCACCCATTGTGGCTTGTAACTTCACTACGTATAAATTTGGTCTTCGTCATGGCCTTTGGCCATGCACCCAAGACTCTAGGCCCTCCCCACAACCACCTGATTGATGTTTGATACTACGCATGTATCTATAGCTGTGATATGCTGCAGTGGTTATGGCCAAAGCCTAGAGTCTTTGATTTAAGGCCATAGACTTTTGAGTGTATTGGTGTGCAATATATAAAACCCATAGTGGCTTATAACTGCAGTGCTTATAACTTTGTTCTTGGGTGCATGGCCTTCGGAAACAGAAACGTAACCATAACTACACAGCCACTACCATAGCCCCCCCTATAGTTATGGTGAGTCGGACTCCCATAGGAACCCCTTAAAATTCTATTGTCAATAACTTTTGTTTCCAGTAACAGATTTGACCAAAATTTGGAAAAAGTGATTAGGGAGTCACGGACCCCCTCAGAAAGCAACGTTCCTTAAAGATATGTTAAAAAATAAAACAGTTATTAAGAAGGCAAACACATTCTTTTTCCAAAGTTACAACCTACTTTCCATTCATTTTCTCATACACAAAAAAGATCCTTCCCTTCTTTGAAACTAAGCAGAGTCTTTCCCGATTACTGCATGGATGGGAGAGAGTCCAAGAATGCTGTGGACACCCTCACCAACAAAATGAATATACTTTGAAGGAAAATCAATACCAGAAAAATCCAACTTGCCTTCAAAGTATCTGACACCCCAAACCCCCATCCTCTCCCACCCAACATGACCTTTGACCATGAGGATTTTGTACACCTTTTAGCCATGTGCACTGTATATTCTAAAATACTAACATGCCATAAACAATGGACTTGATATGTGCCCACTGTGTATTGTGTACTGTGCACACAACACTAATCATCCCCTATCTATGACCGTTGGCCGCGCCCACTGTCTATTATATACACTAACCAACCACTAGCCATGGTCCTCAACACAATACTTGCCAGTGGTAATGGCCTTTGCCCATGCCGACTGTATATTCTAACATATTAGTGGGCACTAGCTATGGCCTTTAGCTATGGCCACTGACTACGGCTTTCAACATTGCCCAGGGTATATTTGAAAACAGTGATGGGTCACTAGGCATGACTTTTAACCATGCATGTATTTTACAACACTAACTGACCACCAGCTATAGAGTTTGGTGATGTCCAGTGACCGCAGCCTTCACCATGGCCAAGTCCATGGCCTAAATAGTTTTCAAGAAAATCACACTTTTTATGAGCTAAATTATTATTCATGTTGTGTCTAATGCTATTATTGATGTAATCTGTTATATACAATGTAATTAGTGTTGTCACCAGTGATATCATCAGTGATGCAATGTGTGGTGTTATCAGTGTTCTCCTACAATGTGTAATTAGTTATGTCATCAAAGATGTGATCTGTGATGTCATCATTGTGATCAGAGGCTGCACAACAGGGGGCATGAAGTTAGGGTGGCTTTAGCTGAATTTCTATAGTGGTTGGTGCTCCTCCCCATCCTCCCTTCTTCTCTCCCTCTCTCTGCCAGAAAATAAAACCAAAAATAAATCTACAACAACAGCAAAAACATAGGTTCCATGTGGAACCACCTTTCAAAATCTAAAATGAGAATATAAATAAAGTGCATTCCTTATAGACTCCATCTACTTTAGATTGATGCTTAAAGCAGGAGGTCTCCAAAAGAATCTCCAGCATTTCCATCAGCATTAAAATCCATGCCAGTGCAAATACTTGAGCATTTTTATAGCACAGAAGAAAAAAGGTGACAGAAATAATGTTCCATTCCAACCCTCTTCTTTGCCATACAAACAATTTACAATTTAAAATACAGTGTAAAGTGAACAGAAGGTGTTAAATTCACATTACACCACCAACCACCAAATGCCATGACCTGTGTTTCTTCACCCTTGATGTCTGCAGACAGGATAATGTGTCTGTGGGCTAGAGGTTAAAAAAACAGAGAATTGAAGCTCATTCTTTTTGTACTCTTTAATGTTAGCTCATGTAAGACTGTGATCGTACTATGTACACATACAATGGGCCTCATTACAAGTTGTCTGGTCCAGAAATAAAGCGTTGGTAATAATGTGTACCAGCACTTTTCCGGACTGGCCAACTCTATGTTTGCCGGTAGGATGGAGGACTTATCTCCCTCACTAAGCTGGTGGTTTAGTCGCCACCCTACTGGCAAACAACTGCCAGTATTAACGGCCCAGTAATACGGGTGCCAGTAATACCAACAAATCCCCCCATGGAGTCTTCCGGGACTCCATGGAATGGGGATTAACCAGCATTTACAGGTTATTCCCGTAGACCAGATGGTGGAAACAGTATTACAGTTTGAGGGCCTATGTGTACTAATACATTTTTTCATTACATACTCCTCTTCCAGTTTCATTTCTTTCACAAACACTGTTTCACTGCATTCCGAATATTGGAAAGAAAATGGTCATTTCGAACACTTGTTAGATGTACTCCATCTTTTCTGAAAATTTGAATTTGATTTAGAATTTGAAATTATTTATAAACACTCTCCCCACAAAGCCAATCGTATCTAGGCGCAGGTGTATCAAACGGTGACCAGGTCTACCGTCTATGAAAGTAGTATCAGTTCAGAAGTATCGCAATAAAAAATGACAAAAACAACAGTTTTCCAATTAGCAGAAAAGATAGGTCTTCAAGCCCTTCTGAAATGACATGAGAGTTTTTGTTTCTCGAATATCCCTTGGGAGACCAGTCCAATGCTTTGGACCATAAACTCCAAACCTTCGGTCCCCTTTAGACACATATCTTGATCACAGCACTTGCAACAACATATTATTGCAATAGCGTAACTGACGGCCTGGAGTGCAAATCTTGATTTTTTCCATCAGATAGCTAGGTGCTAACTGGTTCAAACATTTAAAAATAATGCAAAGAATTTTGAAATCTATGCGTTCCTTCACAGCCAGCCAATATAGAGACTGCCTTAAATTAGAAATGGGATTTGGGTAGATGGAATTCCTGTCAACAAGGCATTACCATAATCCAGTTGTGAGTTGATGAGGTTCCCACAACTGTTGCATGATCTGCATCTGCTATGGATGGCAGGATCTGTCTTAACATCCGCAAGGTGTAAAACACAGATTGCACTTTAGCACTAGCCTGTGCATTCCTCCCCATATCTTCCTCCCAAATGCAACCCACATTTTCTATCTTGGGGGCAGAATCTAGTAGTGACTCTAAAAAACAAAAACATGGTGATAGCAACCACTCGTTATCTTACAATTGATGTTTAGAGCCGAACAATGCTACCTCTGTCTTATTAGTATTTAATAACAACTAATTTGCACACATCCATGCTTGCACTTCCTTTAAGCAGTGTTCAACCAGTTCAAATGTCTCCTCCGATCTCTCCACCCTCGCAAACACTTGAGTGTCGTCAGCATGAGAATGGAATTTAACTCGATGGGGGTAATTCATAGAATTGCGCACACAAGTGGCGCACGCGGCTGGCGCACAGTGTGCGCGTGCAAATTTCTGCGCCAGCCGTGTGCGCTAAAATTGATTTCCGCGCACAGCGTATTCATGGATTTTAGCCTCCAAAACTAACCGTGGCGCAGAGTGGCACAGCGACCCTGCAGCAGCGCCAGTTACGCCCCCAAGCACGCCCTCGCACAAGGAAAAGCCATCAAAATCCCCAATCCAGCGCAAAGGGCTGCGCTAACCCTGGACCAGTTTACAGGGCTGCCAAACAGCAAACGGCAAGCGGGGAACATGTATTACTGGGGTTCGCGTGAAGTTTCACACGCGACAGGCCCTGTGCGAGCGGGGTACGTGTATAACTGGGGTTCGCATGAAGTCTCACACGCGATTGGATCCGGGTATGTGTACTTCGGCGGTGCGCGGGAAGTTTCACACGCGAAAGGGCCTGTGGAGTTGGGTACGTGTATAACTGGTGTTCACGGGAAGTTTCACACGCGATTGGAGCAGGGTACGTGTATTATGGGGGTTCGTGGAAAGTTTCACACGCGAAAGGGCATGTGCGAGTGTGGTACATGTATAACTGGGGTTCGCGGGAAGTTTCACACGCGATTTCAGCAGGGTACTTGTATTTCGGGGGTTTGCGGGAAGTTTCACACGCGAAAGGGCCCGTGCGAGTGGTGTACGTGTATTACTGGGGTTCGCTGGAAGTCTCACAAGCGATTTCAGCAGGGTACGTGTATTTTGGGGGTGCGCGGGGAGTCCTACATGTGAATTGGCAGTGTGGGTCCTCACAGGTGTTCCCTCTACACCTCCCACGGGCCCTGCAGGCAGCCCACACCACAGGGGACTACCCTGCACCCCTGATCATGTCCCGCAGGCAGCCCATCTACCATGGGCATGCTCCCCAGCCAAGCTACATGTCAGCTTGCACTACTGATCACCCACTCATGCCCCTTTGCACCCCCACAACCCAGCAGTCAGGGGCACCTGCCAGCAGGCCCCCACTCATGTCCCACTCATTACCCTTTGCCCCCCCATCCCCCAGCAGTCAGGGCACCTGCCAGCAGGCCCCCACTCATGTCCCCCTGCACCCCCACCCCCCAGCAGTCAGGGGCACCTGCCAGCAGGCCCCCACTCATGTCCCACTCATGTCCCCCTGCACCCTCACCCCCAGCAGTCAGGGGCACCTGCCAGCAGGCCCCCACTCATGTCCCACTCATGTCCCCCTGCACCCCCACCCCCCAGCATTCAGGGGCACCTGCCAGCAGGCCCCCACTCATGTCCCACTCATGTCCCCCTGCACCCCCACACCCCACCAGTCAGGGGCACCTGCCAGCAGGCCCCCACTCATGTCCCACTCATGTCCCCCCTACACGAAATAAAGATGCACAGTCATGGCCCACTTCTACACCAAAAAATACCACATCACGCCTCCCCATTCTTGAGACGCAATGATTTCCCAATCCATCCCACACTGACATGCCTATCTCAAGACACAAACCAAAACTCAACTATGTACATCAACACATGTCCATCACACACATACACTGGTTGGCATTGCTTGTGTAAACCCACAATTTCACATGCATCAACCCAATGAGCAAATCCCACACATGGAACTAAAATATGAAAATGTATTATGTACATAAATAAATAAATGAAAAGAAAGCATACCAAAATATCAAACATGAAATGAAAAGCATGTGAAAAAGATGAAAGAATGAAAATGATAAGCAATGCAAAAAAATTTGAAAGAAAAACAGTCCAAACTCTCCCTCCACCAACGCAAATCCAAAAAAGGTAAAAAAAAGATATCCATTGTTTCATGTTCATAATGATGAATAAAAATGCGAAATCAATCCATAGTCCAACTATTTACAATGCATTGTCCTGTAAAAAAAAAACATTACTCCATGTCCATAATGAAAAAAAAATCCAAATGAATCCATGATGTAACTATATACAATCCATTGTCCAAAATAAAAATCCATTAATCCATGTGCAAAAATCCCAAAAATAAATCAATCCATTGTCCAATGATGTAAAGGGTCCATGAGCTCAACTAAACAAATGAAACCTACCTAAGAAACTACCTAAAAATATAACTATGTACAAATGTGTGTGGCATTATCCATTGACCACAAATAAAAGGAAAACGAAAAGGAAACCTAACTTTAAAAACTATTTACAATGGCAGCGGGCTAGTCCGACGGCTCACTTTTGGATGTCCCGGGCCAGGGCATCATCGAACTCCTGCTCAATGTCCTGGAGGCGGTCCTCTTCCATGGCCCCGAGGGTTCGCAGGGACGACATGTTCTCCTCCAACTCCCTGCAAATTGCCTCGAGGCACTCGGCCCGCCTCAGGGCCCTCCGCATGGAGTTCTCCACCCTGACCATCGTGAGCCGTGCCTCTTCTGCCCGCTGCCGCTCTGTATCTATAGCATGGCCTATCCTCTGCCACACGGAAGACACTTCCAGTCCTCGGTCCTCCTGCCCTCTGGCCGATGCCTGCCCCTCCGATGATGAAGGCCCCGAACCATCATGGCTCCCACCTTGTTGCTGCTGCTGCTGTGCCTCTGCCTGTGCCCTGGCTCTTGCTGCCTGCACATCCTCCTCCGGCTGGGGTGCAGTTGTTGATGTGGCCACCCCTGCTGGACGTCCGACTCCCAACTGTGGCAGGGATGTGTCCTCCACCAGCCTGGCCGCAGGGTCAGAGGCAGGTCAGAGGCAGCTCCACAGGGTACCTAGGTGATAATTCGAGATAAGCGCGTAAGTTACATTACACGTGTGGGCGTTTCCCTCATAGCACGTGATGACAGAGCACACGTCGAAAAACTGCACGTCTGAGTGTCATCGCCTTAGTGCATAAGCACGTAAGTTACATTACGCGCGCAGGCGTTTCCCTCATAGCACGTGATGACAGAGCACACGTGGAAAAACTGCACGTCCGAGTGTCATCGCGTGTAATTGGAGGAAAGGGCCCGCGTACACGCGTATCTGACGTGTACGTGTGGGCCGGTTTAAAAGCTACATGTAGGACGCCATTTCATTGTACGTGCTTTTCGTGGAGAGCGAGTGGGTGAAATCTGCACTTCTTGTCGGTTCACACGCGATCACTTCACAGCGTTTCTAGTTCGTACTCCCTGTTACCTCTGACAGCTCTTTTCTGATTTTTTGTTGGGCCTGTTTCCTCAAACAGAGTTCACTTCTCCTTTTGTCTTGCCTCCTCATACAGCGTACAATTCTTCTTTTGGCGGGGGTGTTGCCAACGCCCACACGTGCGTATCTTTCACGTTCTTTTTCCAGGCAGACGGTGAGTTCTGCACGTACTTAGCAACTGTGTTTGCCCCATGTGTCGCGTTCCCCTTCAGAGGTAATTGTAGGCTGCGTGTATTATGCGTACGTTTATTTTTGTGTTTCTGGGTGCCACAGCATAGTGCGGGTTCATTTTTTCACGCACGTGGTCTACGAGGGGTTGCGTGCGTGTTTATTTTTGATTTTGGGCTGCCTGTGTGTTGCGTGACCGGTCATCTTCCCCCAGGGGTCACAGACAGCCTTGCTAGAGTACTAGGGTACGAATTCCATCTAGTATCCTACCCCTTTGACACCCAATTGCCCAGTACAATAGTTTACTGCAACTCCCATACGCACAACAACATCAGTGCCATGGTTTGGGACGACCAAGTGGTAAGGGAGGCAAAGGTGGCCGACCTTCAAAAGGTGGGCATGGTGGGCGCAGTAGGGGACATGGCCGGGATTTGCAGGGTGCCCCTATACCCCCGTGTATGGAGGAGCATTCAGGGACACCCATGCCCCCCCCCATGGTTGAGGGAAACGTGGCTGACACCATCCCAGCTCAGCCCCTGTTGGACCAGCCCATTGTGGCACCTGACCTGGCACAGGATGACTCCCAGGCTGACTTCCAGGTCAGCAAGTCTAGGCCACGTGTTGCAGTGCAAGTTGTTGTCACCAAGCCACGTAGATCTGGTGCAGCTATGTCATCTGCTGCCCCAAGTATGCAGGGTGGGGAGGTTGCAGGGGCAGCTGCAGCTCCATCTGCCCCAGCTCTGACTCTCCCAGCCAGGACAGTGTCAGTCTAGGTCCATCAAACTGACGTTCCCCCTGCCAACATTACCCTGCCACCAATGCCTGCATCAAGACCTATGGTCATTGTGCATTCCCACACTCCTACTACCCAGTCCACCAGTGATTCTGCCCCTACTGACCAGAGTGGCGTAAGCCACTCTGGCTCCGCTCCACCTTTAAAAGAGAGGAAGAAGGGTCCTCTGGCACAACAGGCTGAGACCCCAGACACGGCTACACACTCCGGCACGTCAAGGAAGCCTTGCTTTAATGACACGGAACTTGGTGCACTTGTGTCCTATGTGTCGGCACATAGCAGCAAAATATTGGTTACTGCAGGGTGCAAGACCACACCTGGTCAATGTAGGGCACACTGGCAGACCATTGCGGACCGCATAAGTGCCCTTGGATTTGTTAGGCGCACAGCTGATGATTGCTACAAGCGGTGGAATGACCTGAAACGCAGAGCAAAGAACAAGCTGGCCTCAAACCATGCCGCTAATCTGGTGACTGGTGGTGGGTCTCCACAAGAGGACAACAAACTCACTGAACATGAGTCTGTTGCTGGGGCCTTTGTCACAGAGGAACAGATCCAAGGTGTGGGAGAACTACCTGATTATGATGCATTGTCCGGTGAGTGCCCATGCATGTGTGTGTAATGCATGTGTATGTTGTTTGGGTGACGGGTTCTGATTGAGTGCCAGGTGAGGGTGTGTATGCCTGGGTGGTATGGGTCACCCATGTGCTTCATCCAAAACATTCAGCGGCCTTGGATTTGGGTGTGACAGTATCCCTTCTGCCCACAGTACTAATTTAGCGCAACATTACGGCAGTTGCCCTTGAAGTGGCATCTTGCAAACAACATTGTTTGTATTTTTCGGTGTTTGTTCAGGCTGATTGTTTCAATTCTCCCACTTTTGCTACGCATTCCTCAGCCCTATTGTCACCTTTGTGACATGCTTCTGTCATTGATGAACCCCACATTGGCCCACATATGTTACCTTGTTAGGTGAATGATTTGACCATTCAGGCTGATTGAGTATTGGCCTGATCACATACATTTTTGGGGCCTGTTTGAATGTGGAACATGATAGTTGTTTCCTGTCATGTTGAAGTGCACAACCATTGATGTGTACATCAGCCTGCAATCACTGTATTTTTGTACACTGGATGTGTTGCAGTGTGTGGCACATGCGCATTTTGTCACACTATGTAGCATTTTTCATCTCATCATGTCCATCTCACATGGATGGCTGACAGTACTCCTTCACTGACATATGGATGTACTTGTGGAATGTACCATGGCTATGGTACATGCCATCTGTGTGATGGCATGTGTCATGTATGTGTATTGGACATGCCACTCACAGGCCAATGTGTGATGGCAGAGCTACCCAGCATGCAGCAAATGTGTTGCTTTTCCATCTTGGTGTCATCAGTGTCTGCCTTTTGCCTCCCCTTCCAACTCAGTGACAGTGCATGCATGGGGGGGTTATAGTCATGTGGGACATGTGTAAATCATGTACTGGTTCTGTAGCTTGTCAGGCCTATTTGTGTGCTATGGTGCTAATGCCTGTTTCCATTTTTTGTCTTTCATGTTTTTGCAGGGGATGACGCACTTGATGCTGTTGAGGTTGAGGAGATGGTGCAGACCCATGAGGAATCTCAGGCACGACCGGGCACCAGTGGGGGACGTGGTGTGGTGATGGGTGAGAACCCAATCTTGATGCAGACCATTATGTCCAGGGGTGTCTTTGGGTGCACCTATCCAGACCTCTATTCAGGTGCTGATTCGGATGATGAGACCTATATGCCGTTGCATGTAAGTGTTTCTGGCAGGGATTCTGTTCTGTCCAACCCACCTGCACCAGGGGTAGAACCCTCTATGGGGATGTCAGTGTTGGTAAATCCGCCTTTGGCAGTTACGGATGCAGGATCACACTCCACAACATCTGATCCTGTTCCTCGGCCAGCAGATCAGAGGGGGAATGCAGTCCTGCAGCCTCAAGGAAGTGCAGGCACAGCAAGGCGCAGATCGCCTTGCCCCAAACAGGTGTGGTGCCCGCCGACGCGGTGGCCGTACGCCACCAGGCAATACCATATGGGAACAATCCATGTACAGTATGGCAACCCAACAGGCAGCATCAGTTGAGATGATGGCTCAAGCAATGGAGAGGTTGGCCACTTCCATTGTCCCCCCTGAAAGGCAGATGGAGCAACGACAGCAGGCAACAGACTCCATTTGCCAATCACACAGGGAGGACATGTTGGCGTCCAACAGGGACCGACGGGCGGCACTATGCCAATCGATATCAATAGAGTGACGGGGCCACAGGGAAGCCCTGAGGGTAGAACTCCATCACCTCAGGGAGACTCTTGTTGACCTTGAGGCTTCCACTAACTTGAGGACAGAACAGCAGCTGGAGCGGCTCACACGTTCGCTCTCAGCTGAGATGCAGGCAACTCGGGAGTGTTAGGCAGAAACCTGTACAGTTCCCTCTGGGACCACTGCAAAAGATTTAAGACTACAGGTGTTTGGCAGTAAACCCACTTGGTAACAGTCTGTACCACACAGATTCACTTGGTAGCTGTGGCTGAGCAGTCAGACTTCCCTCAAGAAGAGTTAGGCAGTATACAGAGTATTCACAATAGGTCAAAAGAACATAGTAGAACAAGAAAACACTGACCAGAGCTTGGTGTAAAAGAGATATAATTATTTATTTAAAACCACATCTAATAAAACACACAGGCACTAATATTAAGCAGTTCAAAAACATGTTCACTAAAAGATATACACTCCCTTAAAAGAATATTAGACAAGTCTTAAGTAAAGCTCCACTTATTTTCAGACAGCGGTGAGCGCTTAAGGCAGATGGCACTCTAATAATTCGTTTTAAAAGTGAGAGAAAAGCAGGATATAAATTGAAACAGATCCCAACACTTTCACAAGAACACAGCAAGAGAGGAAGGCAGAGTCAAACCGTGAAGTTAGAGTTCAGAAAGCCAGATCCACTTTAAGAGGATCAGAACGAAATGTGTCCAAGGTCCCACGGTTAAAAAGTGCACAAAAGTCTCGAAAAGGTTCAGAAAGAGTTGGACCAAAAGAAAGGGGACCAGTTAAATGGTCAAGGCGGCCAGCCCAGTCCAGAAGGTTAAGGGATTATTATTAACTTGTAGCAATCTTTAGAAAGCGAGGCCTGGTGGACACGGTACCTTAAAGTGGTGAGAATACTCCAGCGGGGACAGTTGTTCCTGGCAGCAGATGCAAGTCGGTGCTTCGTCCGGGGGAAGAGAGGAAGAGAGGATCTCGTCGGGGAGGAAGACAGGAGTCCGTTGCACTGCCAGGGAAGAAACCAGGAGCGGTCCTTTTGTTCGCGGTCCAGTGGTAAATGGCTATCCGGTTGCCGGGGTGCTTGGCACGGGCAATTCGACCACAAGACGTCCTGAGATGCGAGAAAAAGAAGGTAAACTGGTTGTGCCCACCAGTCAGGGGAAGAAGACTCTCCAGCAGGGAGATCTTCTCTGTCGTCGGGAAGTGGAGAGTCGGTACTGCAGGGCTCCACCGGTGGTGTCGTCATAGCAGGTCGGCTCAGCTTCTCCCTCGTCGGATTCTCAGGTCTTGTGGCGACTTCTGAAGTTCCAGTCCCCAAAGCCCAGCTTTTATGCAGCACACCCCCATTCACTCAGCCTAGCTGTCAATCAAACATGTTAAGTGGTGAGCCGGCCGGCTCACCACTTGGGCCAATCACACAACAGTGCGACTTGAGTTACCAAGGTAACTCAGTCCAGGGTGCCTAAACCCCCTCCCACACCCCCTGTGGTACCCAGACAGAGTGGCACCACTTTTGGAGGCTTCTGTGGAGAAGCACGCCAAAAGTGGAACAAAGGGCTCGACTTGGGTTGGAGTCACAGAAGAGAACACAAACGCCATTTTAGAATCGAGTCCTGGCAAAAAATCCCAACCGGCGAGTTAATCTTAAATAAATAAACCGGCGGTATGTTCGAGGCTATGAGAATTAAATGATTAAAGTTGGTAGCCTCGAACAATGGGAAAATCCTGTAGGGATATTTTCGTGGTCGAATATAAAAAGTAGCATCCACTGACACCAGCCGAAACTCGATCAGGGGTGACGGAGACGTGCCCCCTTGACTAACAGACCCCGGGGCAATCGAATTGCCCCGACCAGTACGTCCACAATATGATGGTTTGTACTGGTTTCTGTTCATAATTTGGGACTAGTAAAGCCAATGGTGACTTTACATGTCCTGGGAGACAGTAGTCAGTCCCAGGGTATGGAGTCTATGGTGGGGTGTCACTATGACACCCCTGTGTCACTGCACGGAGGGTGCTGTGTAACACACATAGTAACAAAACACATGAGACCCAATGGAGTAAAGGACCCCATAGCCCATGAAACACATTAACAGTCAAAGGAACACCATGAATCATGTCCAGAGTGGGAAAAAGAGTCTCACTCTTGGCAGGAGAGCAAAAAACAAACTCCAGAAATCCAGCAAAGCTGCTGGGGGACCCACTAGGTTAGGAAATTCAGCCTAAACAGAGAATTCTCCCTAACAAGGAGGAGATCTGGGCATCATGTCAGGTGCTGCATGGGATCTCCACACTATAATCCTCCAGAATGAGACCTTCCACACCCGCATGCTTGCTGCCATGGAGGACCATACCAGGGCTTTGCGTGGGCTGCCTCCCATAGCACCACCACCTCCTGATGCAGCAGCAGAGGGTGATGAGAGCGACAGCAGCAGTTCTCCCACATTGGCATAGCCGTGCAGGCCATGAGCCCACGGAGATGTTTTTTTTTCCCAACATCCACACAGGTGGCTGTTGGTGCACACCCTGTCCTCGGACCTCCTGGATGGCCTCCCCCCCACCCCACACATGGCCATTTTTGATTTTTGATTTTTGATTTTTTTTTACAGTGTGTTGCCTTGTGTGGCTCCCGTGGGCATCCACTGTATTCCGGCTGGGCACATGCAGGCTTGTCCTGAGTTTGGGTTAGATGCTTGGGTTCGTGAGACACACACCCCTCCTGCTTCCCGTTTCCATGGGCTTGAAAAGGGTGTGCCCAAGTGACAGTGAATTACACAGTGATGTTGGACTCCCATGAGCTGTGTGGGCAGTCTGTAGTCAATGCTGTGTATACATTCCTAGTGGATATTGCTGTTGTATTGTACACTGCATGGTGTATTGATATGTGCTTGTGCATCCATGTCTTCCTCCTAATTTGCAGGTTCATTCCTCATGTCTTCACAAGGCCGTCTACTTTGGAGATGGAGTTCATGTTTTAAGCAGTGCACTTACACATTTGCGTGGCAGCAACACTGTACAGTTGGAAGGGGTCGATGTGCTGGCATAATCAGGTTGTAAGACTACCACTACTTTAACTTAGTATTGTCATGTTTTTTCTATGTTGAGCTGCATTGTATTGTTGGTAAGTATTTGGTCATGTGTGTTGTTAGTTCTACATTACTGGGAGCATATTGTGTGTGGCCGGTTTCCATTAGGGACACTGTGCTTTGTGACACTTGTGTCAGGTTTTGGGGATTGCTTTGTTTGTTCTCACATAGCATGACATGCCACGGTGTGTTGGGTGGCGGTGCTGGGGAGGGGTTGGGTGACATGGCACTGTTGTGATATTATATATCTTGCAAGGGGGTAATGAATTTAGCAGCATAGAAGTGTGTCTTTTGATGACACAGCATTGGTGGTGTTTGTGTAGATAGGGATGCACGCAATGTAACACTTCCAGGTGACCAATCTCAGGCTGGTATGGTTGTGACAGTTGACTGTCACTTATGTCATCAACATTGATTGTCAGATGGTATCTGCCAGGGCTATGTGCACTCCACAGGGGTGTGATTTTAGGTGAAGTAATTAGCCACCAGCTGCGTACGGGCTGCCTCACCCCGTGCCCTTTCCCTCCCATGCGCAGCGGGCGTGCATGTGGTTGGGGATGGGGGGGCACCACCATGTCCACAGCCAGGCCTCGGTGTGTTGCAACATTGTGCAGGACACATGCTGCCACTATGATCCTGCACACTACTGAGGGAGCGTATAACAGCTGCCCGCCAGAACGGTCAAGGGAGCGAAAGCGTGACTTGAGCCCTCCGAATGGGCGCTCCACAATGCCCCCGGTTGCAATGTGGGCTGTGTTGTATCTTACCTCGGGTGGCGTGCTGGGGTTCCGAATTGGCATCATCATGTGGGTGCTCAGAGGGTAGGCACTGTCCCCTGGGGAGTTGGTGATGGGTATCATTAGTGGGGTTGTGACATTACTCAGTATCTGACATGCATGCATGTGCTGTGGCATTTATACTCACCGAGCAGCCTTGTATCGCCATGCCGCCCAGCTTCTAGGTCCCCGTTTAGGGTTGACATTCTGTAAATAAAACTGTCGTGGGTGGACCCTAGATAGTTGGCATGTACTGAGGTGATGATTCCCTTGGCATCACATACTACCTGGACGTTGATGGAATGCCAGTGCTTGCGGTTTCTATAGATGTGCTCTGATGCCCTGGGGGGACGTAGAGCCACATGGGTGAAATCAATGGCACCTAGGACTTTGGGGAATTGTGCCACCACGTAGAAATCCTGGATGGCAGCCTGCCTTTCTGCAGGTGTTATGGGCAGGTATATGTGCCGGAGGACTGAAGGGCGTGCAGTCATGATGGCCAAGACCTGGTCTAGGCAGCGTGACTGCATGGCCTGTGACACCCCCCCACTATAGCACTTGTCCGCTGAAATGATCCAGTGGCCAAGAAGTGCAGTACATTGAGGACCTTTTCCAGGGGGCTGAGTGCTTGGGAGCACAGGGTGGGTGATGTGAGGTCATCCTCCCACTCACTTACCAGGTCGAGTATTATGTGAGGTGGAAACCTGTACCTCCCATACACCTGGTCATCAGGCATCCCAAAAAGGCTGGTTCTGGGTGTGAAAATTCTGGGCCTGACTATCCTCCTCCTCCTCCTGCGGTATCCCACGACCACTGCTGCTAGGAACGGTATATTCATCCTGGTGTCTGAGCTTGTTTGTTGTTTGCGTGCACTTTTATGCTGTGCGGGTCCACGTACGCCTGCTTCCTGCTGGCGTACGTGTTTCCGGATTAGCGCATCTTTTTTGGCGCACGCGTTAGCCCCGTTCGAATCCATGAATACGTGTTTTGAACGTGCGTGTGGGCGTTCTGCGCATTTGCCTCCTGTACTTCCCCCGTGATGCCCACATTTTCACGCGTTGTTCCCCATTCTGCGTGTCACGCCCCCTGTTCCTCCTACTTTTGTTGTGTGCGCCGCATTATGTGCGATTTCACTACTTTGCGCATAGTGCACGCTGTTTGGAGACGTGTGCGCCAGCGCGCGCCATGCATAATTTTGGCGCACATCCTGGGATTTACACGCGTACGGACTTCCATGAATCTCTGTGCACGGGTTTCGCTGCGATTTTCGCACTGGGACTGCGATTCGCACGCTTGCGCTTAAAATTTCAGCGCACATTAATTCCTTGAATCGGCCTGCATGTCTCCTCAAGATGTCCATGAGGGGTTTTACATATAAGTAAAAAATGTCAGGGGCAAGTGAAGATCCTTGTGGAACACCACAATTATGCATAAGGGAGACTGGGAGGAATCCTCCGAATGTAACCCTTTGGTCTCAGCCGGTCAAAAACGACTGAAACCACTCTAGAGCTTGTGCGTAGACATTTGTAATCTCCCCAAGACGTCTCAGAAGAATATTGTGGTCCACTTAATCAAATGTGGCAGACAGGTCCAACATAATCAAAAGCGATACGCCACCCTGGTCCGCCGTCTCAAGAAGATCATCCCAAACTGTCAATAACGCTTTCTCTGTACCAAATCCAGGTTGGAAACCTGATTATAGAGTATCCAGTAGTTGCTCCTTTTCCATATACTCCTATAGTTTAGAGTTACTATTTTCTCAAGAAATTTGCTATGACAGAATATAATTCTCTTGGTCTATTTGTCGTTTGCCCAATCGTATCAGTTAGAAATTTCGATTTAGTTTTAAAGATGGCCTTTCTATAGATCTTTTGGGTATTCTTCATCACCTCTAAAGTGTCTGGAGATGGCCTCTTCCTCCATATTTTCTCCAGATGTCTAAGCTGTTTCCTTTTTGTAACTAATTCTTGTGAAAACCATAGATTGGATATTTTCTTAGGCTTACCTTGTTGAAAAGGGGCCACTTGTCTACACATATTATCTGTGATCTCCATACCGTCATTAGAAAAATCCTCACAAGACAAGGACGGATCAATTTGCGCAAAAGCATGTTTTAATTCCTTCCCTAATAATCTTTTGATTTACGAAATTGGGTAGGCAAACAATTATCTTTCCCCTCATACAGGCTTTCCGTTGCTACCAGCCCAAACATTCTGGCATCATGGTCAGACCGAAAGTGTATCCAGAAACTGTATGATTTCCCCTCTATATAGCAATACATCAAGGTAGTGGCCATGAATGTGGGAGGATGAAGTTACCAGAGATTTGAACTCATGGGCATCCAGCATCTCCCCTATTTCCTTAGTCTCAAAAGAGGTCACATCCCCCACCCAAATGTTAAAGTCACCCAGGCTGAGCAGATCCGTGTGCTTACTACCAATATCTATAAGGAACTGATCCGGTTTTTCCAGGAACATTTCTGCTGGCCCTGGTGGTCAATATCCAAACAGGATTTTAATAGTACTTGTTGGGGAACACCAAATACACGCATGCCCAATCTGTATAGAGTCACCCCAATCTAACACTTGTGAATGGGACAGCTTTAAAGGTGCTCTAATAATGACTGCCACCCCCCATCGCTCTTCATTATTCTGTTTATGGTCTGTATGGAATAATCTTGGGGGACTAGTAAATGTAACATAACCTGTGAAGTATCAGTAAAACAAGTTTTAGTAAGAAACCTACAGTCCAATTCATTAAGTACAATAAAATCATGTACATCCAAGGCATGCTTTACTGCTGACCTAACAATCAGCAAAGCTGCCTTTATAGATCTCTCCTTTCCTTTAGAATACACCAGTGGGGATTTCCCAACATGGGCCTCATTGCAAGTCCGGCTGTAGCCAAATCCGGAGGTCCGGGAAGTCAGGCGCCAGAAAAGGTAAATTCCCATTTTGAGTACCATAGGACTCAATGGAATGGGGAGCATGGAAGCACCGGCACCATGTGCAACAGTGCCGGTGCTTCCATGTAAGTCTGCGAGCGGGTGCCGTACCACCTGCCAGGTCAGGCCTGGCAGACAGGACGGGAGCCGCTTGCAGACTCGGAGTGTGCCGGTCCAGTAATTACGGTGCCGGTTGGCCTACCGGCACCTTTGTTACCGGACTGACACACTCATAATGAGGCCCAATGTCTCTTTTCTCAATGCCTAATTTCCTTATTTTGTCCAGCGTTCTGAGTGAGAAATGACCTTTATTCAGGTCAAACTCCTTTAATTTGACATTTGTAGAAGTAATCATATTACCTGGGTCCTCCAGAGATCCGTATATACACCACGTAATCCCTCTAAGCAATACTTTGTTTATTTACCTAAAGTACCAACAATGCCAACACTTACTGTGCAGGAATTCTTGCTGAACACTGCAATTGGGCGCAAACAGGCCATAACACGCTTTGCATCAACACTTTGCGCTGACGCAGGCCAGTTATGGCCTATGTCGCCTATGCGATGCGTCAAAGCTGGTCGGGCAGCTGGGAAATGAAGTCTGAAAAAGATCTAAGTTCTGTACTTTTTCAACGCTCTTTTTTCCCCACTACCTAAACTAGATGTAATTCAGGTCTAGTTCCACATATACAATATAGTATTTCTTTAAAAAGATAAAAACTTTAAAACTCGATCAATCTGCCAATTAACTCAAGATGAAGATTTTTTTATTATCAATGCAATAAAACTTCTGCGTAGTGTAATAGATTGCATAGTCTGACCTCAAGGATCAGTCTGTGTCTTGCTGTGCTGGTGCTGGGCAGTTATGGCCTGTGTCTAGGGGATGCATCAAAACTGGTGCACGGGCACCGGGCAGCTGGGAAATTAAGGGGGCAATCCATGGATTATTTGCGCCGAAAACAACGGGATTTGTGCGCCATTCTTCCCGCAAATCCCCATTTGTTAAACAGGGATTTGCGGGCAGAATAGTGCACAAATCCCGTTTTTTTTCAGTGCAAATAATCCATGAATTACCCCCTAAGTCTTTACCAGCGCTCCCAGAAAGAAAACATGCAGCTGCAAAAGCTGTAAATTCCGTACTTTTTCAACATTCTTTTTCCCTTCGCTACCTAAACTAGATGCAATTCATGTCTAGTTACACATATACATATTATTTCTTTAAAAAAATAAAAACTTTAAAACTCGCTCAATCTACCAATTAAATCAACATGAAGAATTTGTTATTATCAATGCAACAAAACTTCTGCGTAGCATAATAGATTACACAGTCCTCAATGATCAGTCTGTGTCTCGCCACGCTGACGTGGGCCAGTTCATGTTGTATATTATAATTTTCAAAAGCTGACATTCCAGAATCCTCTAGGAATGCACATACAGCTTTATTGACATTCTGCCTTGCTTTTCTATTTGGGGACATACCAACTTTGATCTTTTCCACACTTGCCTCTGACCAATTTGTGAAAAAATAAACATAGTTTGTGGAAAAAGTCCCCTTAGACATTTTAAACTATCTTTCATGGCAAACTCAAAGATACACCAGTTACATACCCTAAACTATTATCTCCAAAATGTACCACTATCATTTCTGCATGTTTCAAATGCACTATGT
Organism: Ambystoma mexicanum; assembly: GCF_040938575.1. Taxonomy (NCBI): domain Eukaryota; kingdom Metazoa; phylum Chordata; class Amphibia; order Caudata; family Ambystomatidae; genus Ambystoma; species Ambystoma mexicanum. Next base: position 652,916,962 of record NC_090934.1, read on the forward strand.
CTTCACACATGGGTAATAGTTGACTCGATTTCATTCCACAAACTCTATGCTATACCACCTCCAATTTTTCCAAGCCAAGATTATGTAAGATGCAAAGTTACTCTGCATATATCTGCACACAATTAACACACAAATATCCTATAATCCAAAGAATCTTCTTGTTGAGTTACATGCTTTCAGAAATTCAAGCAAGAAATTAAACACATGCTTCCCTGTCCTCCTCTGCAGTTCATCTCCTACCACACAAAGAGAAGGCCTGAGTAGTGAGCTTCCCGACGTCCGCAGACAACTGTGGTGTTCGTGGTCTCTGCAGTCCTCTTTCCCTACAGGGCATGGTAAAAGAGCCCAGATGGCATGTGCGGTCCATCCATGAACAGTCACATATGTCAGTGGGTTCAATGTGATGATATCCCTGCAAAAATGTCACCATACAAGAATGGTGCCATTTTATTGCAGCAATATTACCCCATGGAACCTGCGGGGGACACCCCTGCAACCCCCATATTTTTTTTAGGGGAGTGGGACACCCCTGCAGCCCCCGCTCCCATTTACCCGATAAATTATCCACCTAAAAAATGTTGCCTATGCCGTTTCCCATCGACTATATGTATGGCAACATTATTTATGGGGATAATATTACCTGATACCTGTCAGTTGACGTCAAAGCACAGTGCAGCCCTTCTTCCCATTTTCCCTTTATCTCTGTAACACTCTCTGATTGGCTACATTCAAACAATCCCACAACCATCCACCACGCACATCCAAAAACTCTACATCTAACCCTGTCACTTTAGTTCAACAGTTCAGATATACCTTTCAACTATGAGAGTGCATTTGTGCTATGATTCAGGGCCTCCTCTATCACAACTTATTGTGCAAACTGTTACATACTTCTGTTTCGAGATTAAGCACGATCTACATTCCACACGCTACATCTAAGAAGAAATACTACATGTTTTGTTTCATTTTCAAAAGTAATATTTTATACCACTTTGTTATAATATAATTTGAAGAATAACTGATTTTCTGTGCTGCAAAACATACCTCACTGCAGTACCTATCCAAATACCTAATTAGTGCTTTAACAACTATTTATCTATATAGTGACTCACATATGCTAATATTTATAGCACTCCACAATTCCATATTTGCCAACATGACCCATTCCAGTCCTGTTTGCTTTTCTTTCCGTTGTAGAACTTGTACTTCTGTATGTTAACAACTATGTAATTAAATAATGAAACATACATCCATTATCAAACTACAGTACAACAAATATTGGCAGCTTCTTTTAAAAAATGACCAACTTCTGTCAAAACGATAGCAGACCTTTATATTACACGTTATTACACAACCTTACCTTTAACTTCACTTCAACTGCAAGTGTTTTCTATGCTACAAAACATGATTCAATGCAGCACCCATCCCAATAGCTCATTACTGCTTTTAAAAGTACTTCTGCTTCCATACTGAATGCGATGTCCTATCACTTATACCATGGAACAATTCCATAATTAAAAAGGCCTTAATTATCAACCTACAGTGCAACAAATATGATATATTTTTTTTAAAATAACCTTTCTATCAAAACTATACCAGACCTTCCTATGATCACAATATATTATATTATACAACCTTCCCTTTAACTTCATTCAACTACAAGTGGAGTTCTATGCTACCAAACATGCTTCACTGCAACACCCATCCCAGTAGGTCATTACTGCTTTTAAAAGTACTTGTGCTTCCATAATGAATGCCACGTCCTACTACTTATATTAAGGAACAATTCCATATTTAAAAATATCTTAATTATCAACCAACAGTACAAAAAATAATAACACCTTTTGGTAAAAATGACCTTCCTTTTGTCAAAACTATTGCAGACCTTCAAATGCCACTATTATACAACCGTGCCTTTAACTTTACTTCAACTGAAAGTAGTTTTCAATGCTGCAAAATATATTTCACTGTAGCAACCATCACAATACTTTATTAGTACGTTTATAATTACTCCTCCTTCCATAATGAATGCCATGTCATACTACTTATATCAGTGCACAATCTGCACACTTGCCAACTTTTTATACAATTACTGAAAAAAGAAAGACTCTTACATTTCTACAAAGTAAGTATATTAATGTGCCATGTATCTCACAACAATTATAATAACATAGCTATAATGTGTTTAATCCTAAACTATGCAACCATACTATACTCTATTGTATTTCTTACTTCCTCATTCCATTGTAGCAATCACACTCTTTTTCATTACAGCACATCATTCCTCCTTATTTAATAATACCACCACTCTCCAACCCATACCACTACAAATATTTAATCACACAATCCCCATCAACTACACATACTTCTTCCATGAATCACTTCCTAATTGTAATCCATCATTTGCCAACACCCACAGTTTTACACCTCTCACTCGACAAACCTTTTCTACCCCACCTCGTGTCACATATAATTGCTCTGCTTCTTGTTACTTCAACAACAACCTTCTTCCTCATCCCACTACCCGTTATTCTACATCTTCATTCGTACACCACTCTGCCTAATTGAACCCCTTCCTCAAAACATTACTCAAATTGCTTTATGTTCCATTATGCTCACATCCCTCTTCCTCATACTACTACCTCAGAGATCTACAACCTCTTTCTCTACAAATGTTTCACTCCATATCTGCCATCATCTATACATTCCTTTTTCACATCCTACTGCACAACCTTAATGTATAATATTACCCCAAACACCCCTCTTCATTATCCTAGTAACCAACATTCACCTATATGAAGCAACACGATGTTGAGCAACACAGGTTCATCCTCCAGGTCCGCACTTAGAACCCTCTGAGTATTAAGTGTGTTATAAATAACTAATTATAATAATATCCCTCTTCCTCATACCACTACCCTATATTAATCCACACTATTCATACACCACTCCCTCCCATCCCTTAACAACAATACCCACAGAACCCTTCTACAACATTAAAGTACATACTTTCTTTTCTCTAACAGATACAAAACATTTCCTACTAAAACCCAGCTCTAAACAAAGAAAACATTGAGCAGATAAAAAGGGACAGTCATATATTCACCCTCCACTAAAACAAAGTATATGAAACATACAAGCGAGAGGACAAGTAACTGTGCTCTTGCCAAGTACAAACGTCACCACTAACAAAACCATTGCACCTGCTTAAAAAAAACAGTAACCAAATATGTAGTAAAAAATACAACTGAAAATTAACCTCAAACTATGTCTAGCCATGTCAATGTAGACACAGTAAAACATTAAAAAAGAATTTACAAAGCAATCTCATAAAAATATCTAAAAATAAATGTTTCTCACTGAAAGATCACCAGTGAAAAATGATAACTGAAGCTCTGATTGACAGGGCATTTAAACTAAAAAGAAAATTATTGATATTAGTTTTAAACAGAATGAAACCACTAACTAAATTAATTAAAAAACTACAAAACAACCTCTAAACATGCACACTGTGAACATGTTATGTTATGTTATGTTACTTGTGGCATTTATATAGAGCCTTATGTATCAATGGTATGATCTCAAAGTGCTGGTAGGTTGAACGCCCTCGGGAACCATAGTTCAAGTCAGTAGAGAGAGAGGGAGAGTCATAAAGTGCGTGGGTGTGCCGGATATGTGTGCAGCAGGTGTGGCAGTTGCATGATGGCTGCTTCTTAGCGGTAGGTGTGGTGGTTGGGAGGTCAGGTATATGTGTTCATTATTGGAGGGTTGACATCCAGACTGATTTCTGGCTGCGTTAGGCCTGAGGAAACGCTTAAACTAGTGGTGTGTGCTCAGCTAGCTGTGCTTAATTAGGATGATGAGGAATATATGACGGGTGTTAGTATGAGAACATCTATACCGAATGTGTCATAGTATCACTGTGTTCTAGTTGAGTGGTCTATACGAGAGAGTAAGCATGGTAGTGTGATATGGTGGTTATCAGTAATGCGCTTGAGATCGAGCACTCCATCTGTACCATCTATTCTATCTGTATTATTTACTGTGTCCGTTCATTCACTTCGTCTGTTCGTCCATTTCGTCTGTTTCATCCATTTAATTTACGAGTCCATTCATCCATTCCATCCACTCAACCCTTCATCCGCATGATCTACTCCATCCATTCCGTATACCCATTTCATTCTTCCCATCTGTTTAATGTTTCTATCCGTTCCATCCTTCCTATTCATTTGATTCGCCCCATGTGTTCCATCTGCAATGTCTGTTCCATCCACTCCGTCTGTTCCCTCCACTCCACCTATTCCCTCCACTCCCGTCTGTTCCATCCACTCCCTCTGTTCCATCAACTCCCTCTGTTCCATCCGCTCCATCTGTTCCCTCCGCTCCATCCGTTCCATCCACTCCATCCATTCCATCCACTCCATCGGTTCCATCCACTCCATTGGTTCCATCCACTCCGTCCGTTCCATCCACGCCATCTGTTCCATCCACTCCATCTGTTCCATCCATTCCAACTGTTCCATCCACTCCATCTGTTCCTTCCACTCCATCTGTTCTATCCACTCCGTCTGATCCATCCACTCCATCTGTTCCGTCCACTCCATCTGTTCCGTCCACTTCATAGATAACCTTTTGAACTTCTGTGCAGGTGAATGGTTTCACACCAGTAGAAAAGAGACATATTTCAATGAAGAAGCATATAAACAACAACAAACAATCCAAATTGCTATAGGCACTAAAGGAAGAAGCTATGAAATAGTTGTATATCTAAAATCAGGAATAACTACAACATACCCGAACCCTTAATAGTTTGCACAAACTGTAATACTAAACTTGATAACAACCAAATGCCATGATGAGCAATCAATAATAACTTGCAAATATTTCCACTTCCAAAAGCTCTCCAACAACTTAATCTATATGTGAGTATCGTAATTCAAACAGTACACCCATTCCAACCCATAGTATGTCTCCTTCCCAAAACTGCCAAATTGCCTCCATCACAATTACTCAAAAGCAATTGTGGCAAAGTAATATTCTTGCCATTAGACATTAATGAAAATGTGGAAACACTATGAGTAGGACAATCAGTACAACACTCTTTGATCGTAATTGTAAATGGTGTGCCAACTGTAAGGAAGGCATGGTATCAATAGCAGTCACAACGGATACAAGTTTCAAAAAACTTTATTTTAGTGTTTTGGTTTGATTGGTAGAATTCCTAACTGGCCCTAACTCTAGAATGGGGGTAGTCTCGACCATTAAACAAAATACAAACAAGTCCAAATCAGTCTAGTCAAAATAAAAAGGTCTTTACTAAAAAAAACTAACCTTGCCCTCCTTCTCAATTAAGAAACGTGTTAAGGGAATGCAAAAGAAAAATAGTGTCTTAAAAGAAATGTCAGAATGGCTTAGGTAACAAGTCCTTTCTGCACGTTCAGCAGCAGGGGGTCTCGAGAGTTTCTTAAAAAGGATAGGTGGATGGCACAGTTCTATCAGTTTTGCCTTCATATTTTTTTTTAAAAATGACTAGATGGATTTACACCAATTTTACAAAGCACGCTTTCGGCACCAAGACGTTGCTCCTGCTGCAAAGGTGAAAAAAATCCACCCAGCAATTTGGCCTGTAGACTTGAGCACCTTTTATTTTCCATTGTGTCTATGGGAAAAACCACCAATGTTGCGAACCACTATAACTTTGCACCCCCTGCACAAAACATCACCATACTTCGCAGGATCAATCTGATGTGATGGGGCCATATACTTGTTTTGCAAAGGTTTGTGCAGATTCGTCCAGGGGGGTGAAGTTATAAACTGCCCAAACTGTGCTCTTCCTATTGGTTGAGCTACTCAACTATAACTACAGGGCTGGACAGCAGGCCCTGTAATATATATATATATAAGTGAAAAAACTTTGTTAAAGGAACATTATGGTTACAAGTAAAACCAAAAAAAAATAGAAGAAATATGCCAGTTATGGTAATCTAAGCAAGCATAACTTGCGGCACCACCATGCACTGCTAAAACTAATATCCAGGACATGAAAGATGACATCACATCACAAATGTCATTGATGACATCACTGGTGATATCAAATATCTGGGCCACTTGTTTTTGTTCACTAACATGATTAAGCTAGTTTTTTGTTTTTACTGATAATGAGAATTTCAAACATTGAAAAGGTGCTATATGTCTAAAGATTAACCTTTTTATATGTTCTTTCCTTAGAGTTTAATCTGAGCTAGTTGTGAGAAACCTGAAGGTGTCTCCCCAACTGGTCCCTGGGGATCTGTCATCAACGTGGCCAGGACACGGCCATCGCTATTGAATGCCATTCCTGGGGGTAGACCCGTGAGAGAGGATCACCTGGATGGGGGGTCCTCGGGGAGTGGAGGTGGGACACTGACAAATGAGATGAAGCATCCCCCTTCTTTCAACACCATTTCCCCGTCCTATCACATAGGATATTCCTAAACACTGCCCCCACTTTTTCCCACACAAACACTTTCACACACTATCAAAGCCAACGGACTAACACCAGAACCATTTACCTGACATGTCCAAATACAAGGGTTATGCAAAGTCAGGCAATTGACCAGAATCACACACACTTGACGGCCCTTCCCCACCGGGACAAAAGGTGGAGCATGAGAGCACAGTTCGAGCAAGGCAGACCACACAATGACTCAGCTATCCAAGTATGCCAGTTCAAGAGGAGGAGAAAGGCAGTGAGAACCGAAAGGGCGACAAGGAGAGAAGCAACCTTGCCCTTTCTGACACACGCCTGCAAAGCCTTACCGGAAGGAACTGTAAGACTGCGAACAATAGCCAGCATGTGTTGCAGCAGATGTCAACGGTACACGGGGCCCTCCTCCACTGATAACCAAGCCAGAAAGAGACGCCGGCCTTGACTCCAGAGACAAGCCAAGCAGTTCATCACAGCCAGTGAGTCGAAGGGAGAGCCGATAAGAAACTGAACTGTGTTGAACAAAAGTAGCAAACGGCTAATTGAAGAAAAGTACAAAGAACTGTTAATAGGAGAGGGGAAAATCAGCTGTAGAGCAATCTGGCACCACGTGGGTGCTCACTCGATAAAATCAGGGTGATTACACTTTTGTTGAAACTACCGTTACACAAGATGCCACTAGGACTGCCTTACTTTTCATTTGATGATCGTAGCTTGCTCCCATCTTAGCTTTAGGTTTAGATAAGGCGTTTTTCTAACCTACATATCCAGTTTAATAAACACCCTTGAACTGTGATCACTTGTGTCTGTCTTTACTGTTGCCACCCTGAGTTCCTTACATAGTGCACATACATGGGGCAATAAGCAGGCCTCAAACACACAATTAATTTATTTGTGTACATGATGTTTCACTCTAATATGGCTGTCATTTTTGGTGCTGTTGTTTCTTTCATCCTTACTTTTGCTTCCCTGTATATGCCTCTAATTTGTATGCATTCTTGGGTTTTATATGGATTTGTTCTACTAACTCAAGTGTGTGTTAAGTTTTCAATTGTTAGCTATTTATTCCATGTTTAACATTACTCAAAACTTGTTCTACTAACTCAAGTGTGTGTTAAGTTTTCAATTGTTAGCTATTTATTCCATGTTTAACATTACTCAAAACTCTCATAAGGTAGCATATATAAGTTTACTATTGGAAATTACAAGATTAAAAACATTGTAGGTATGTGGTGCATGCTGCAACCATTGCCTAGATGTATGTATGATTAGGTTTGTCTATTAAAAACAACATTCGAAAATAATGGTTGTTAAGATAATTAAATTAAGTAGTTTGTGATGGGTCTCCCAGTCACACCTGACACCTTGTTACCAACATTATAAACACAACCCCTTGTAGGGACAGCTTATTAAAATTGATTTAGTATGTGATGTCATCAATGACATTTGTGATGTCATCTTTTATGTACTGTGTGTTAGTCTTAGCAGTGCATGGTTGTGGTGCGAGTTATGGTTGCTTAGCTTAGCATAACTGTCAAATGTATGGGGGTTTCGGTTTTACTTGTAACCATAACGTCCCTTTAACAATGTTTTTTATTTCAATTCCATAGGTTTTTATTAGTGCAATTTAACCAACAAACCACTGGATGGATTTTCACCAAATTTGCACAAGGGGCGGCAACTTGACCCCGAAAGCGTGCTTTTGTAAACTTGGTGTAAACTTGGTGTAAATCTATCCAGTAGTTTATTTTAAAATGGCCAAAAAGTAGCTCAACACAAATTAGGGATATCTGGGTCCGATCTGCAGACTCACTTTCCTGTTCATTCCACAGCCAACCACCTGGAGCAATCAGGGGGCAGAGTGATGTCCGCGGACATCGGACGCACCCACTGATTGGATGCTGGAAAGTGTAAGGTGCATCACATTTTTTTAAACGGCTGCCATGTTGAATCCACAGACAGCGGGCAGTGTACACAGATAGCGTGGTGGGGAAAAAGTCTGGAAAACACGTTGGGGTTTTTTGGTGGTCGAAATAGGGGTTGTAAAGGGTGGGGTGTGGAATAAGGATGATATGGAGCTGTTTTTCTAGGTGACAAAGTGGGTACAAGTGCCACCCGCTCCACAGACACTGTGGTAGTCTGCGGACAGCGCTGTGAACGAACAGCTTGAAAAACACTTTTGGGGTTATTTGATGGCTGAAAGAGGGCATAGAAAGGGTAGGGGAGTGGAATAAAGATGACGTGGTGCTGATTTTATAGGTGAAAAAAGGGTTTGCAGATGCTGCTGAGTTCAGTGAATGTCAGTGTCCGCTAACTTAATTCCAATTGTAGGAGTTTCAGGGCGACTTTTGTTATTTGAAGGTGTTTTGTTCGTACTTGTTATATGGCCCCAAGAATTGGCCCACTAGACAAAACCACCACATTAGTAATATGTATATAGCAATTATAAGTAATGTAGTGGGAGTATAACGTGTATGTAATATGGTGGAATGATATAATTGAACTGTATATGTATTTATGATTGTAGTACAATTGAGGATAGTGCTTATGAAATATGATTTTGTTTATACTTGGTATGGTTACTTAGTTGCATACAGTAATGAAGCTGGAATCTCTGGTTTGTTTTCTGTGGGGAAAAAACTGTTTCATTTGTTAAGCAGGATAGTTTAAGAGCTTTTATTGCTCACACTTTTACATATATATTAACTTTTTCTGACCCTAATTAACAGTACAATCTATGTACTATGTTTGGTACAACATTAGTGCAATTTAACCAACAAACCACTGGATGGATTTTCACCAAATTTGCACAAGGGGCGGCAACTTGGCCCCGAAAGCGTGCTTTTGTAAACTTGGTGTAAACTTGGTGTAAATCTATCCAGTAGTTTATTTTAAAATGGCCAAAAAGTGGCTCAACACAAATTAGGGATATCTGGGTCCGATCTGCAGACTCACTTTCCTGTTCATTCCACAGCCAACCACCTGGAGCAATCAGGGGGCAGAGTGATGTCCGCGGACATCGGACGCACCCGCTGATTGGATGCTGGAAAGTGTAAGGTGCATCATATTTTTTTAAACGGCTGCCAAGTTGAATCCACAGACAGCGGGCAGTGTACACAGATAGCAGGGTGGGGAAAAAGTCTGGAAAACACGTTTGGGGTTTTTATGGTGGTCGAAATAGGGGTTGGAAAGGGTGGGGTGTGGAATAAGGATGATATGGAGCTGTTTTTCTAGGTGACAAAAGTGGGTACAAGTGCCGCCCGCTCCACAGACACTGTGGTAGTCTGCGGACAGCGCTGTGAACGAACAGCTTGGAAAACACTTTTGGGGTTATTTGATGGCTGAAAGAGGGCATAGAAAGGGTAGGGGAGTGGAATAAAGATGACGTGGTGCTGATTTTATAGGTGAAAAAAGGATTTGCAGATGCTGCTGAGTTCAGTGAATGTCAGTGTCCGCTAACTTAATTCCAATTGTAGGAGTTTCAGGGCGACTTTTGTTATTTGAAGGTGTTTTGTTCTTACTTGTTATATGGCCCAAAGAATTGGCCCACTAGACAAAACCACCACATTAGTAATATGTATATAGCAATTATAAGTAATGTAGTGGGAGTATAACGTGTATGTAATATGGTGGAATGATATAATTGAACTGTATATGGTATTTATGATTGTAGTACAATTGAGGATAGTGCTTATGAAATATGATTTTGTTTATACTTGGTATGGTTACTTAGTTGCATACAGTAATGAATCTGGAATCTCTGGTTTTTTATTCTGTGGGGAAAAACTGTTTCATTTGTTAAGCAGGATAGTTCAAGAGCTTTTATTGCTCACACTTTTACATATATATTAACTTTTTCTGACCCTAATAAACAGTACAATCTATGTACTATGTTTGGTACAACATTAGTGCAATTTAACCAACAAACCACTGGATGGATTTTCACCAAATTTGCACAAGGGGCGGCAACTTGGCCCCGAAAGCGTGCTTTTGTAAACTTGGTGTAAATTTGGTGTAAATCTATCCAGTAGTTTATTTTAAAATGGCCAAAAAGTAGCTCAACACAAATTAGGGATATCTGGGTCTGATCTGCAGACTCACTTTCCTGTTCATTCCACAGCCAACCACCTGGAGCAATCAGGGGGCAGAGTGATGTCCGCGGACATCGGACGCACCCGCTGATTGAATGCTGGAAAGTGTAAGGTGCGTCATATTTTTTTAAACGGCTGCCATGTTGAATCCACAGACAGCGGGCAGTGTACACAGATAGCGTGGTGGGGAAAAAGTCTGGAAAACATGTTTGGGGTTTTTTGGTGGTCGAAATAGGGGTTGGTAAGGGTGGGGTGTGGAATAAGGATGATCTGGAGCTGTTTTTCTAGTTGACAAAAGTAGGTACAAGTGCCGCCCGCTCCACAGACACTGTGGTAGTCTGCGGACAGTGCTTTGAACGAACAGCTTGGAAAACACTTTTGGGGTTATTTGATGGCTGAAAGAGGGCATAGAAAGGGTAGGGGAGTGCAATAAAGATGACGTGGTGCTGATTTTATAGGTGAAAAAAGGGTTTGCAGATGCTGCTGAGTTCAGTGAATGTCAGTGTCCGCTAACTTCATTCCAATTGTAGGAGTTTCAGGGCGACTTTTGTTATTTGAAGGTGTTTTGTTCATACTTGTTATATGGCCCCAAGAATTGGCCCACTAGACAAAACCACCACATTAGTAATATGTATATAGCAATTATAAGTAATGTAGTGGGAGTATAACGTGTATGTAATATGGTGGAATGATATCATTGACCTGTATATGGTATTTATGATTGTAGTACAATTGAGGATAGTGCTTATGAAATATGATTTTGTTTATACTTGGTATGGTTACTTAGTTGCATACAGTAATGAAGCTGGAATCTCTGGTTTGTTTTCTGTGGGGAAAAAAACTGTTTCATTTGTTAAGCAGGATAGTTTAAGAGCTTTTATTGCTCACACTTTTACATATATATTAACTTTTTCTGACCCTAATAAACAGTACAATCTATGTACTATATTTGGTACAACATTAGTGCAATTTAACCAACAAACCACTGGATGGATTTTCACCAAATTTGCACAAGGGGCGGCAACTTGGCCCCGAAAGCGTGCTTTTGTAAACTTGGTGTAAACTTGGTGTAAATCTATCTAGTAGTTTATTTTAAAATGGCCAAAAAGTAGCTCAACACAAATTAGGGATATCTGGGTCCGATCTGCAGACTCACTTTCCTGTTCATTCCACAGTCAACCAGCTGGAGCAATCAGGGGGCAGAGTGATGTCCGCGGACATCGGACGCACCCGCTGATTGGATGCTGGAAAGTGTAAGGTGCATCATATTTTTTTGAACGGCTGCCATGTTGTATCCACAGACAGTGGGCAGTGTACACAGATAGCGTGGTGGGGAAAAAGTCTGGAAAACACGTTTGGGGTTTTTTGGTGGTCGAAATAGGGGTTGGAAAGGGTGGGGTGTGGAATAAGGATGATATGGAGCTGTTTTTCTAGGTGACAAAAGTGGGTACAAGTGCCGCCCGCTCCACAGACACTGTGGTAGTCTGCGGACAGCGCTGTGAACGAACAGCTTGGAAAACACTTTTGGGGTTATTTGATGGCTGAAAGATGGCATAGAAAGGGTAGGGGAGTGGAATAAAGATGACGTGGTGCTGATTTTATAGGTGAAAAAAGGGTTTGCAGATGCTGCTGAGTTCAGTGAATGTCAGTGTCCGCTAACTTCATTCCAATTGTAGGAGTTTCAGGGCGACTTTTGTTATTTGAAGGTGTTTTGTTCGTACTTGTTATATGGCCCCAAGAATTGGCCCACTAGACAAAACCACCACATTAGTAATATGTATATAGCAATTATAAGTAATGTAGTGGGAGTATAACGTGTATGTAATATGGTGGAATGATATAATTGAACAGTATATGGTATTTATGATTGTAGTACAATTGAGGATAGTGCTTATGAAATATGATTTTGTTTATACGTGTTATGGTTACTTAGTTGCATACGGTAATGAAGCTGGAATCTCTGGTTTGTTTTATGTGGGGAAAAAACTGTTTCATTTGTTAAGCAGGATAGTTTAAGAGCTTTTATTGCTCACACTTTTACATATATATTAACTTTTTCTGACCCTAATAAACAGTACAATCTATGTACTATGTTTGGTACAACATTAGTGTATGATACACTGTTGTTGTACTGATATTAAATAATCATTGGGCCATTGGAAAAAAATCCAAATTATTTAGTCTTTTGCTGGTATACCATTAAGTAGTACAATCAAAGATTGATCCATTGGTCGTTGTACTCCTAGAGTTCATACATTGTCTTTAAGATTTCATGGCAAATATACTACTTTGCCACGGATGCCCTTTAGTAAATCAGATGGAGATAATTTGGCTGTTTCTGGCTGAAGGCGTATTATAGCTTGAAATGGGTGTACTGTTTGGATTATAATGCTCTCATACAAGTTGAGTTGTTGGAGAGTCTTTGCAAGTGTGAATATTTCTAAGTTATTAGTGATAGTACGTGATGGCACTTGGTTATTGTCAAGCTTTGTCTTGCAAAAGCTAATTGAAACCAATGGGACTCTTCATTATCCTCTAATGTGTAGGCCATATCTACTGTTTTTCCGATCTTTGTATAACATGTTCTCCGACAACAGACACATACTTGGTCTGATATTTCAGCAGATGTGTTTTGAAACTTAGCTATTTATTTTTTGTACGTGTTTGTTATGAGGTTGGTGTGTGTGAGGTTTTCAGTAATGTTTCCTAAAGTTACTGAATTGTCTAAGTCAACTTCATTCCAAAGTATTTACTTTGTATGTTCTCTATTTATTTAAGGAGTTATTTTGGCTGTTTCACGTAGGAGAATGTTATTTAAATTTTGCAGTTCGAGAGTCAGACTTTTTACATAGTATAGCCTATGCACAAGATTCTGTATAGTGGAATGGTGTGTTGCTAACATTTTGATGTGGTGGAAGGTGCTTTTGCAAGCAGTTCCCGAAATGTGGGCAAATGAATGTCCTTGCAGACCAGTGTGGCTAGGCACTGGACAGGAGGCCATGGTTTGTAATGTTTTCATTCTAACAATGGGGCCGATTCATGGAGTAAATGTGCGCCGAAATTCGTGGTGCAAGCTGGCACATGCAGGAGCAAGCGTGAAAAAGCAGGCGCACGCGCACGCGTGCAATTCATGGAAGTTCCTGCGCGTGTTTCCCTCGGGATGTGCTCCAAATACGTGCATGGCGCACACAGGCGCACACTTCATTGCAACGTCCCGAACGCCATGCGCGACGCGCACAGGTAAAGCGCTCAACATCGGTGCACCCACCAAAAAAGGGGGCAGGACATGGGGTGTAACATGCGGAATGGGGAACAACGCATGAAAAAGAAGGCGTAACTGGGGAAGTACTGCAGGGAAATACACGAAATGCCCACACACACGCGAACAACACGTATTCATGGAATCGAAAACGGGAAACCCGCGCATGCTAAAAGACGCGCACAGGCATCAACACGTCCACCGCATGAAGGCAGGTGGAAGTGTCCCTGCGGACATTATAAAAGTGTGCGCAAACAACAAACACGTATATACAGCTACAATGAATGCCCCATTTGTCGCAGCACTGATCGTGGGACACCGCAGGAGGAGGATAATAGCCAGAGCCCGCATTTTCTTTCCCCGGACTACCCTTTTTGGGATGCCTGATGACCAGGTCTATGGCAGGTATAGGTTTCCACCTCGTATCATCCTAGACCTGGTCAGGGAGTGGGAAGATGACCTTACATCCCCCACCCTGTGCTCCCAAGCATTGAGCCCCTTGGAGAAGGTGCTCAATGTCCTACATTTTTTGGCCACTGGGTCATTTCAGCGGACAACTGCCATAGTGGGTGGGGTCTCACAGGCCACGCAGTCACGCTGCCTACACCAAGTGTTGGCAATCATAACTGCGCGCCCCTCAGTCTGCAGGCACATATACATGCCCAGAACACCTGCAGAAAGGCAGGCCGTGGTCCAAGACTTTTACAGGGTGGCACACTTCCCAAAGTGCTCGGTGCCATAATATGCACCCATGTGGCCCTACGTCCAACCGCAAGCACTGGCATCCCATCAATGTGCAGGTTGTATGCAATGCAAAGGGAATTATCACCTCTGTCTATGCAAACTACCCTGGCTCTACCCATGACAGTTTCATATACAGAATGTCCGCCCTGAGCCGGGCGCTGGAAGCTGGGCAGCGTGGCGACAACTGGCTCCTAGGTGAGTACAAATGGCTGTGCACATGGATGCATGTCACACACAGACAAATACACAAACCCTAATAATCACAACCATTATCACCTCCCCAGGGGACAGTGCCTACCCTCTGAGCAACCACATGATGACGCCAATCCGGAACCCCACCACACCACCCCAGTTAAGATACAACGCTGCCAATATTACAACCAGGGCCATAGTTGAGTGCACATTCGGAGTGCTCAAGTCACGCTTCCGCTCCCTTGACCGCTCTGGTGGCCATCTATTATATGCACCCCCAGAAGTGTGCAGGATAATTGTGGAAGCATGTGTCCTGCACAATGTTGCAACATGGCAAGGTGTACCGGTGGACATGGTGGTGCCCCCACATCCCCAACCATAGGCACAGGCGCTGCCCATGGGAGGGGATAGGGCACGTGGCGAGACAGCCCGGACCCAGCTGGTGGCCACATTTTTCACCTAAACTCCCACCCCTGCGGAGTGCACATAGGCCTGGCACATACCAGGTGACAATCGATGATGACAAAAAGACAGTCAACTGCCACAACCTTACCACCCTGAGAATGTTTCCACGGAAGTGCTACATTGTGTGCATGCCTAGCTACTTAAACATAACCAATCCCGTGTGACCAAAAGGAACACATGCAATGTGTGTATCACACCACCCCCTGCAAAACAGGCCATGACAATCACTGGTATGTCACCCAAACCCTCCCAATCCACATCACTCTTGTCTGCCACACCATGACATGGCATGCAATAGCCAAATCCCAACACATGACCAATAAGATACAAAGTGACATGTGATAAATGGAAAGTGGCCCGAGACAATTACGCCTGACATAGAATCAGAGGAAATGAATGACCAACAACCTCCCACACATACCAAGTCATACACAAATGCTTTCCACCAGTCGTAGCATTAACACAACACTGAATGCCTGTTCGCATGCACATTGGGCAAGGCAAAATCCCTACTCCCAACCCAGTGTGCTGTGTGTGTCTCCTGCAACACACTGCTCAGCACACAGCACAGTGAGCAGCCATTGTGTTGCAGATGCAGCTTGAGCATCACATGAAAAGGACAAATCAAATAAACAACCAATTGACCCATGTACAGGATCCCCAAATGGTAATAGATCATTCGCTGCAGGGACACAGCGCGCCCGAGAAGGCAATCTGTGTGCACCTGTGGCCATGGAAGGGTGGTTGTATGTGTGGTGGATCATTGTGCAACTGTGTGTGTCAGTAGGGACATGCACTCAATATATGCATGTGAAATCAAGTGACCCTCAGTGTCCTGTACACATCACATGTGAACATTGGCCATGTGTACCCCCAGCATGTCAAACCTCACCAATCCCCTGACACCTGAAAAGTAAAGACAACACAGGAACAGGCATTGACCAGCAGAACACATCATGTACATATTACCCGACAATTACAATGTCAGAGTGCCCAAAACACTGTAGCCCAAGCCAACTGTCCAACAACAAAAGGCCCTCCCTCATTTACACATCACCATGACCTCCTGAACAACTGTGTCTGGGGTATGTAGCCTTCTTCCTTCAAGTCTACCTGGCTACAGGATCACCCTACCCCTTGGTCTCCATGTTCCACCTTGCGTGTAAATAGGGTCCAGCCCTCTCAGAGGCCACCTTGACTGGTAAAAATACCAAATCGCAGAGAACTCCAAGGAGCCAAACCCCCAAACCAGGGAAAAAAGCCTGTAGGCACCAAAAAACCCTGGAAGAGTCTCCAGTAGATGACTTGAAGTAGCAGAAAATGTCCAAGCACATGTCCAAGCACAATGATAGAACAACCAAGGTAGCACAGTTCAACAATGGTCCAACAGGATGGGTACCATTTTTGGTACATAATATTCAATGAGCATGCAACAACTGATGGGTAGTGTCACAGCTCCGGTATCCAGGCGCAGGAGTGGCACAAACCAACCACCCCCTCTGTGGTCTGGGCGCCTGCAAGGTCAAACTTACACAGGCCTCCGAGACCCCGGCGGGGAAGGAGGGTCAGGGATATGTTGTTTGGACAGGCATTGGTATTCAGGATAACCGGAAAGAGGGGCAGGAGAGGGGAGTTGGATTGGCAAGGGGAAGCAGGCAAAATAGAAACTACAACTTTTAACTATAAGACATACTCAATCAGAGAAAACATGTTCATCATGCACATTGTACCAAATGAGTCAAATGCAAGCCAAAGAGAGACTTATCTCTGGGGTGAGTGCTGGCCTCCTGCCTACGCACTTTCAGGTCCGGTAACAGGAGCAGTTCAATACTGCAAAGAGAGCGTGAGTTACTAATCTGTGTGTGTTAATAGCACACACACACACACACACACAACACCATTCATGCCCCAAAGTAAGTGACTTCTCGACAAACAAACACTCTTGTCTGCTGATCTGTACCCATACGTTAGCTTGCCCACGTAATGGTTCATGCACTGTCAATGCAGGAAGGCAGGTGCACGTAGGCGTGCGGGAAATGGAAGACCAACGCGTCAAGAATCACACATGATACAATGGTCCCTGGGTGAGCTGCTAGACGCGCATAGCGAGGTGCAACTTCAGCACAAGTCGTGTCCTGGCAGCCGCAGATTTCAATAGGTAGTGCACGAGGCAATTTGCACATGCAAATGATATGTGCCTCGCTGGGTGTCCCTGTGTGCTGCATCAGTTTCTGGCTAGGAACGCTACTGCGCTAATAACTCTGCTTTAATGGAGCAGGGGGGACTCGAGGATATGTTCGATGGCCCGTGCGTGTGCCCCTGACAACTTGTAAAGCTACTTGGCATTTGGCCCTCAACGCATGTTAGCTGTAGTTTTACAACGGTAGCGGGCGCCCCTCTCTCGAAAGAACAGACTTGATAACCTGTTCAGTGGTTATTAACCACTTGAGAGTTCGCAGCCACTGCTTTTACTCACTGTGCCTTTCACAGATGGGAAATATCCATTTGCATATCAGTCTTTGTCCTGCCCAGGGGCAGTCCAGCACCGAAATGCAATGGCAACTCCAACCTGAACGAAAGTACCACCAGCAACCCCATACACGTGTTTCACCCTTGTTGGGGATCATCAGTGAGGTGAAGCTGATGCCTCTCTAAGCACAGTGAGAGGGAGACCACGTCTGGTTGCCCCCAGGAGACCTAGGGTTACCAATCCCAGGTTCCTTGAAAAATAGTTTTACAACGGTAGCGGGCGCCCCTCTCTCGAAAGAACAGACTTGATAACCTGTTCAGTGGTTATTAACCACTTGAGAGTTCGCAGCCACTGCTTTTACTCACTGTGCCTTTCACAGATGGGAAATATCCATTTGCATATCAGTCTTTGTCCTGCCCAGGGGCAGTCCAGCACCGAAATGCAATGGCAACTCCAACCTGAACGAGAGTACCACCAGCAACCCCATACACGTGTTTCACCCTTGTTGGGGATCATCAGTGAGGTGAAGCTGATGCCTCTCTAAGCACAGTGAGAGGGAGACCACGTCTGGTTGCCCCCAGGAGACCTAGGGTTACCAATCCCAGGTTCCTTGAAAAATAGTTTTACAACGGTAGCGGGCGCCCCTCTCTCGAAAGAACAGACTTGATAACCTGTTCAGTGGTTATTAACCACTTGAGAGTTCGCAGCCACTGCTTTTACTCACTGTGCCTTTCACAGATGGGAAATATCCATTTGCATATCAGTCTTTGTCCTGCCCAGGGGGAGTCCAGCACCGAAATGCAATGGCAACTCCAACCTGAACGAGAGTACCACCAGCAACCCCATACACGTGTTTCACCCTTGTTGGGGATCATCAGTGAGGTGAAGCTGATGCCTCTCTAAGCACAGTGAGAGGGAGACCACGTCTGGTTGCCCCCAGGAGACCTAGGGTTACCAATCCCAGGTTCCTTGAAAAATAGTTTTACAACGGTAGCGGGCGCCCCTCTCTCGAAAGAACAGACTTGATAACCTGTTCAGTGGTTATTAACCACTTGAGAGTTCGCAGCCACTGCTTTTACTCACTGTGCCTTTCACAGATGGGAAATATCCATTTGCATATCAGTCTTTGTCCTGCCCAGGGGCAGTCCAGCACCGAAATGCAATGGCAACTCCAACCTGAATGAGAGTACCACCAGCAACCCCATACACGTGTTTCACCCTTGTTGGGGATCATCAGTGAGGTGAAGCTGATGCCTCTCTAAGCACAGTGAGAGGGAGACCACGTCTGGTTGCCCCCAGGAGACCTAGGGTTACCAATCCCAGGTTCCTTGAAAAATAGTTTTACAACGGTAGCGGGCGCCCCTCTCTCGAAAGAACAGACTTGATAACCTGTTCAGTGGTTATTAACCACTTGAGAGTTCGCAGCCACTGCTTTTACTCACTGTGCCTTTCACAGATGGGAAATATCCATTTGCATATCAGTCTTTGTCCTGCCCAGGGGCAGTCCAGCACCGAAATGCAATGGCAACTCCAACCTGAACGAGAGTACCACCAGCAACCCCATACACGTGTTTCACCCTTGTTGGGGATCATCAGTGAGGTGAAGCTGATGCCTCTCTAAGCACAGTGAGAGGGAGACCACGTCTGGTTGCCCCCAGGAGACCTAGGGTTACCAATCCCAGGTTCCTTGAAAAATAGTTTTACAACGGTAGCGGGCGCCCCTCTCTCGAAAGAACAGACTTGATAACCTGTTCAGTGGTTATTAACCACTTGAGAGTTCGCAGCCACTGCTTTTACTCATTGTGCCTTTCACAGATGGGAAATATCCATTTGCATATCAGTCTTTGTCCTGCCCAGGGGCAGTCCAGCACCGAAATGCAATGGCAACTCCAACCTGAACGAGAGTACCACCAGCAACCCCATACACGTGTTTCACCCTTGTTGGGGATCATCAGTGAGGTGAAGCTGATGCCTCTCTAAGCACAGTGAGAGGGAGACCACGTCTGGTTGCCCCCAGGAGACCTAGGGTTACCAATCCCAGGTTCCTTGAAAAATAGTTTTACAACGGTAGCGGGCGCCCCTCTCTCGAAAGAACAGACTTGATAACCTGTTCAGTGGTTATTAACCACTTGAGAGTTCGCAGCCACTGCTTTTACTCACTGTGCCTTTCACAGATGGGAAATATCCATTTGCATATCAGTCTTTGTCCTGCCCAGGGGCAGTCCAGCACCGAAATGCAATGGCAACTCCAACCTGAACGAGAGTACCACCAGCAACCCCATACACGTGTTTCACCCTTGTTGGGGATCATCAGTGAGGTGAAGCTGATGCCTCTCTAAGCACAGTGAGAGGGAGACCACGTCTGGTTGCCCCCAGGAGACCTAGGGTTACCAATCCCAGGTTCCTTGAAAAATAGTTTTACAACGGTAGCGGGCGCCCCTCTCTCGAAAGAACAGACTTGATAACCTGTTCAGTGGTTATTAACCACTTGAGAGTTCGCAGCCACTGCTTTTACTCACTGTGCCTTTCACAGATGGGAAATATCCATTTGCATATCAGTCTTTGTCCTGCCCAGGGGCAGTCCAGCACCGAAATGCAATGGCAACTCCAACCTGAACGAGAGTACCACCAGCAACCCCATACACGTGTTTCACCCTTGTTGGGGATCATCAGTGAGGTGAAGCTGATGCCTCTCTAAGCACAGTGAGAGGGAGACCACGTCTGGTTGCCCCCAGGAGACCTAGGGTTACCAATCCCAGGTTCCTTGAAAAATAGTTTTACAACGGTAGCGGGCGCCCCTCTCTCGAAAGAACAGACTTGATAACCTGTTCAGTGGTTATTAACCACTTGAGAGTTCGCAGCCACTGCTTTTACTCACTGTGCCTTTCACAGATGGGAAATATCCATTTGCATATCAGTCTTTGTCCTGCCCAGGGGCAGTCCAGCACCGAAATGCAATGGCAACTCCAACCTGAACGAGAGTACCACCAGCAACCCCATACACGTGTTTCACCCTTGTTGGGGATCATCAGTGAGGTGAAGCTGATGCCTCTCTAAGCACAGTGAGAGGGAGACCACGTCTGGTTGCCCCCAGGAGACCTAGGGTTACCAATCCCAGGTTCCTTGAAAAATAGTTTTACAACGGTAGCGGGCGCCCCTCTCTCGAAAGAACAGACTTGATAACCTGTTCAGTGGTTATTAACCACTTGAGAGTTCGCAGCCACTGCTTTTACTCACTGTGCCTTTCACAGATGGGAAATATCCATTTGCATATCAGTCTTTGTCCTGCCCAGGGGCAGTCCAGCACCGAAATGCAATGGCAACTCCAACCTGAACGAGAGTACCACCAGCAACCCCATACACGTGTTTCACCCTTGTTGGGGATCATCAGTGAGGTGAAGCTGATGCCTCTCTAAGCACAGTGAGAGGGAGACCACGTCTGGTTGCCCCCAGGAGACCTAGGGTTACCAATCCCAGGTTCCTTGAAAAATAGTTTTACAACGGTAGCTGGCACCCCTCTCTCGAAAGAACAGACTTGATAACCTGTTCAGTGGTTATTAACCACTTGAGAGTTCGCAGCCACTGCTTTTACTCACTGTGCCTTTCACAGATGGGAAATATCCATTTGCATATCAGTCTTTGTCCTGCCCAGGGGCAGTCCAGCACCGAAATGCAATGGCAACTCCAACCTGAACGAGAGTACCACCAGCAACCCCATACACGTGTTTCACCCTTGTTGGGGATCATCAGTGAGGTGAAGCTGATGCCTCTCTAAGCACAGTGAGAGGGAGACCACGTCTGGTTGCCCCCAGGAGACCTAGGGTTACCAATCCCAGGTTCCTTGAAAAATAGTTTTACAACGGTAGCGGGCGCCCCTCTCTCGAAAGAACAGACTTGATAACCTGTTCAGTGGTTATTAACCACTTGAGAGTTCGCAGCCACTGCTTTTACTCACTGTGCCTTTCACAGATGGGAAATATCCATTTGCATATCAGTCTTTGTCCTGCCCAGGGGCAGTCCAGCACCGAAATGCAATGGCAACTCCAACCTGAACGAGAGTACCACCAGCAACCCCATACACGTGTTTCACCCTTGTTGGGGATCATCAGTGAGGTGAAGCTGATGCCTCTCTAAGCACAGTGAGAGGGAGACCACGTCTGGTTGCCCCCAGGAGACCTAGGGTTACCAATCCCAGGTTCCTTGAAAAATAGTTTTACAACGGTAGCGGGCGCCCCTCTCTCGAAAGAACAGACTTGATAACCTGTTCAGTGGTTATTAACCACTTGAGAGTTCGCAGCCACTGCTTTTACTCACTGTGCCTTTCACAGATGGGAAATATCCATTTGCATATCAGTCTTTGTCCTGCCCAGGGGCAGTCCAGCACCGAAATGCAATGGCAACTCCAACCTGAACGAGAGTACCACCAGCAACCCCATACACGTGTTTCACCCTTGTTGGGGATCATCAGTGAGGTGAAGCTGATGCCTCTCTAAGCACAGTGAGAGGGAGACCACGTCTGGTTGCCCCCAGGAGACCTAGGGTTACCAATCCCAGGTTCCTTGAAAAATAGTTTTACAACGGTAGCGGGCGCCCCTCTCTCGAAAGAACAGACTTGATAACCTGTTCAGTGGTTATTAACCACTTGAGAGTTCGCAGCCACTGCTTTTACTCACTGTGCCTTTCACAGATGGGAAATATCCATTTGCATATCAGTCTTTGTCCTGCCCAGGGGCAGTCCAGCACCGAAATGCAATGGCAACTCCAACCTGAACGAGAGTACCACCAGCAACCCCATACACGTGTTTCACCCTTGTTGGGGATCATCAGTGAGGTGAAGCTGATGCCTCTCTAAGCACAGTGAGAGGGAGACCACGTCTGGTTGCCCCCAGGAGACCTAGGGTTACCAATCCCAGGTTCCTTGAAAAATAGTTTTACAACGGTAGCGGGCGCCCCTCTCTCGAAAGAACAGACTTGATAACCTGTTCAGTGGTTATTAACCACTTGAGAGTTCGCAGCCACTGCTTTTACTCACTGTGCCTTTCACAGATGGGAAATATCCATTTGCATATCAGTCTTTGTCCTGCCCAGGGGCAGTCCAGCACCGAAATGCAATGGCAACTCCAACCTGAACGAGAGTACCACCAGCAACCCCATACACGTGTTTCACCCTTGTTGGGGATCATCAGTGAGGTGAAGCTGATGCCTCTCTAAGCACAGTGAGAGGGAGACCACGTCTGGTTGCCCCCAGGAGACCTAGGGTTACCAATCCCAGGTTCCTTGAGTAAAAGCAGTGGCTGCAAACTCTCAAGTGATTAGTAACCACTGAACAGGTTATCATGTCTGTTCTTGCGAGAGAGGGGCGCCCGCTACCTTTCTAAAACTATTTGTTAAGGAACCTGGGATTGGTAACCCTAGGTCTCCTGGGGGCAACCAGACGTGGTCTCCCTCTCACTGTGCTTAGAGAGGCATCAGCTTCACCTCACTGATGATCCCCAACAAGGGTGAAACACGTGTATGGGGTTGCTGGTGGTACTCTCGTTCAGATTGGAATTGCCATTGTATTTCGGTGCTGGACTGCCCCTGGGCAGGACAAAGACTGATATGCAAATGGATATTTCCCATCTGTGAAAGGCACAGTGAGTAAAAGCAGTGGCTGCGAACTCTCAAGTGGTTAGTAACCACTTAACAGGTTATCATGTCTGTTCTTGCGAGAGAGGGGCGCCCGCTACCTTTCTAAAACTATTTGTTAAGGAACCTGGGATTGGTAACCCTAGGTCTCCTGGGGGCAACCAGACGTGGTCTCCCTCTCACTGTGCTTAGAGAGGCATCAGCTTCACCTCACTGATGATCCCCAACAAGGGTGAAACACGTGTATGGGGTTGCTGGTGGTACTCTCGTTCAGATTGGAATTGCCATTGTATTTCGGTGCTGGACTGCCCCTGGGCAGGACAAAGACTGATATGCAAATGGATATTTCCCATCTGTGAAAGGCACAGTGAGTAAAAGCAGTGGCTGCGAACTCTCAAGTGGTTAGTAACCACTGAACAGGTTATCATGTCTGTTCTTGCGAGAGAGGGGCGCCCGCTACCTTTCTAAAACTATTTGTTAAGGAACCTGGGATTGGTAACCCTAGGTCTCCTGGGGGCAAGCAGACGTGGTCTCCCTCTCACTGTGCTTAGAGAGGCATCAGCTTCACCTCACTGATGATCCCCAACAAGGGTGAAACACGTGTATGGGGTTGCTGGTGGTACTCTCGTTCAGATTGGAATTGCCATTGTATTTCGGTGCTGGACTGCCCCTGGGCAGGACAAAGACTGATATGCAAATGGATATTTCCCATCTGTGAAAGGCACAGTGAGTAAAAGCAGTGGCTGCGAACTCTCAAGTGGTTAGTAACCACTGAACAGGTTATCATGTCTGTTCTTGCGAGAGAGGGGCGCCCGCTACCTTTCTAAAACTATTTGTTAAGGAACCTGGGATTGGTAACCCTAGGTCTCCTGGGGGCAACCAGACGTGGTCTCCCTCTCACTGTGCTTAGAGAGGCATCAGCTTCACCTCACTGATGATCCCCAACAAGGGTGAAACACGTGTATGGGGTTGCTGGTGGTACTCTCGTTCAGATTGGAATTGCCATTGTATTTCGGTGCTGGACTGCCCCTGGGCAGGACAAAGACTGATATGCAAATGGATATTTCCCATCTGTGAAAGGCACAGTGAGTAAAAGCAGTGGCTGCGAACTCTCAAGTGGTTAGTAACCACTGAACAGGTTATCATGTCTGTTCTTGCGAGAGAGGGGCGCCCGCTACCTTTCTAAAACTATTTGTTAAGGAACCTGGGATTGGTAACCCTAGGTCTCCTGGGGGCAACCAGACGTGGTCTCCCTCTCACTGTGCTTAGAGAGGCATCAGCTTCACCTCACTGATGATCCCCAACAAGGGTGAAACACGTGTATGGGGTTGCTGGTGGTACTCTCGTTCAGATTGGAATTGCCATTGTATTTTGGTGCTGGACTGCCCCTGGGCAGGACAAAGACTGATATGCAAATGGATATTTCCCATCTGTGAAAGGCACAGTGAGTAAAAGCAGTGGCTGCGAACTCTCAAGTGGTTAGTAACCACTGAACAGGTTATCATGTCTGTTCTTGCGAGAGAGGGGCGCCCGCTACCTTTCTAAAACTGCATGTTAGCTGTACTGTGCGCTTCTCCAACAATGCCTGTCAAAGCTCCCCAGCACTGGTGCTACTTAGCATGCATGTGCAAGTGGCCTGGTGGAAGGTTGGCTGAGGTGTGGCCCCTTGTGCTGCTCACCTTGCTTGGAGCTCCTGGAAACACGTCTGCTTCTGTCAGACGTCTGAGCACAAGCCCTGTGCTACTGCTTGCGCACACATGCGTACGTCTGCACCACCGAACGTGGCCAGGTTTCAGTATTACTTGGCACTGTGTCTGCTGGCAAAGGTAGTCTGGAGGCTCATTTTCCTGCAGAAAGGGCATAAAAAATATTAATAATGCTGGAAAGTTCCCTGTGTGTGTGTGTCTTCATGCTGGTTGTCACTGGGCCAGGTTACAGACCTACATCCAAAGTCCTCCCACCATCAGTGTGGCATTGACAGGCAAAGGGTGCAGGCTACTGTCTACAGCATGAAGTGCATCAAGCACACATACAGGCAAGAAAAGAACATACATCACAATCCACATCAATTAATAGAGATATCAATCATGTACTCCCACAAATTCATTACAGACATGGTGTGGATAAAACGCAACCAATCCCCATTAGAGGTGTTATCACAAGTAGTACAGCAGCAGACAGGCCACTGTTATGACGAAAGTCCAAAGCCCTTGTGTAAATGTTTGTTACACCGAACCATCCTAGCGAGCCCATGGATAAGGGAAGCAGGAGTGGCCTATGTGAGTAAGGCCCCCAAGCTGCAAACACATACAGGAGACAAGCTTGAAGGGCCCAGCTGGAACAGACAGTGGATGCTTTCAAAAGCCACAAAGCACCACCCCGTCACATGAATGCACAATAGACAAGCAATTTTAAACGATATTAACTAATTAAACTAACTATGAAAAAACCTATATTACTTAATTAAACTAACTATCAAATACAATATTAACTAATTAAACTAAAATGAAAAATCAAAAATGGCCCCATATGACCCGGGGGGAGGCACCCAGGAGGAGGGAGGTACAGGGTGCACCTCAACACCCACCTGCAATGATGTTGAGACAAAAAAAAACCTCCATGGGCTCAACTCCTGCACACCACGACTTGTGTGGGAGATATCTCATCGTCTGAGTCACACTCTTCCTGAAAAGGTTGACGTGGCACAGGAGCCTGACCACACCTAGGCGCAGCTTGCCCCTCATTGCCAGCAAGTCTGCGGGATGGGTGAGCCTGGTTCTGTGCAGCGATGACACATAGGTCAGCATGCAGAACCTCGCGTGATACGCGTGCTTCCTCTTGCAAGGTAACACGTGTAACATGGAGTTCTTCCTGCGTGGCCTGACTGGACAACTGATGCACCTCCCGGCAAGCACGTAGCTCATCTGAGATGGTACGCTCAAGCTGTGCAAACCTCTTTTCTGACCGCTCCCTCTGGTACATCAAGAGCACACCCAGAGTGGATCTGAGGGAATGATACTCAACCCTCATGGCCTCCATGTGTGCCTCTGCACGAGCAGCAATTGCTTGACGCAAACACACCATTTCAGCCTGGCATGCCCGGTCTGAGGCCACCATGCCCAGCCTGAGCGAGCGGGCTGTGGACTGTGCTGCCCACTGCTGGACTAGCACCTGCCTAGCAGGGGGGAGCACGGATTGTGCCACATGTTCCATGCTCACAGCGATGTTATCAATTAATGCTCCCTGGTGTTCTGAATTGGCAGTCATGGCTTGCTCCCACTCAGTATAATCCGGTGGCGCGCAGTCACCGTTTTGCTGGGCTTAACACCTGCAGGGCCCAAGGACCCGCCGTCCTTGTCGGGTTGGCACCGCCCGCGGCTGCAGGACTACATTCCCCCGTCGACGTGATGGCCCAGGCACATCAGCGACTGGTGTGGAGGGTGACCCTGTGTCCCAATCCACCACAGGCGGAGGTCCCACCACCGTCTGGCCCCTCAGTGCAGGTGTCGCGGACAGAGGAGCGTCCACATCAGAATCACTCACCCCTGACAAATGGACCGGATGCACATCCAACTCGACATGGTCGTCAGAGTGGTCATCCAGCCACAGACAAGATGGTCTGTAACACATGTGGGTTCTCGTGGCTTACCACCCCACGACCCACACTTGTGCCGGGTTGCTGTTGTGATAACAACCCTGTGCCTGGCATGACAACACCATTGTCTGGCTCCATTGCGTCATCATCTGAAAAGCGGAGAAAAAATAACATTAGTACACATGTCAGAAGCACATAACACACACCCATACACATAGACATCACACAGACAGCCAACACATGAATCAGACATGTCACACACAAATGAGAACCTGGCATGCATGCCAGGTCACTTTGACATTGCATCAGTGAGTAGGCATGTATAACGGTGTAACACGACTCAGAAGTGGTTAGATGCAGTGCAGAACATGTGTACATTACCCACTATATACATAAACAAGTACATCATGATGTGTATCAAAAAAACGCGAAGGCAGTGCAAGGACAAGTTCAGGCATCACATGCAATGTGCATGCAATGGGTTGCATGGCTACAAGCAAATCCCCCCACCCCTAAGTGAAAATGTAGTGATGCCTTGCATGGTAGCGAAAGAGACCTGTGTATTGGCAGACAGTGTTGACTAGCATCAATTACATCATCTGAGTCAACTGACAACACAGCAGATGATGATGGGACAGTAAGCAGGACACATGATTTACCATCAGTAGTACACCCATGTGTGCAGAAGCCACTACACCAGGTGGACAGAGTCTTTGGGCCTGAAACAGGGGGAGGCCTGTGCCCCACACAGACTGTGACACCCTAAACGTGTGTGATGCAGGACTGAGCCAGAGTGGGCATGGAATGGCTGATATAATGCCATGAAATGTAGGTCATCCTGGACACATACTACAATGATCATCTAGTCAAGGAAACATAGGGGCATGCATGGAATGCACATGGAGCATGAATGGGCACTTATGTCCCTGCGGAACATCTGTCATCTGCACAGTCCAAGTGATGCACCCTGCATGAAGGACAGAGTATGTATCCCACTGCATGTGTCCGGCAGGTTGGGTGATGGATGTTTGCATGTACACAGGAGGCTTGAACAGGCCATTGCAGTACGACAAAATGATGCACACCAGTGCAATGGTGAAACTGGGGTGCAGAGGGGGTGGAGGGGCAAGGAAGCATGCCTATGTGGAGTACCCGCATGCATGCAGAGAAACATGCACGTCAGTCATGCAATGATATAGTCGCAGTGCTGAGAGGAAAGACACCCCAGGCTACATGCAGAAGGGCCAGTGAGCTGGAACATGGTCCGGAAGGACATCCGGGTGACTAGCATGTGAGTAGGGTGCAAGTGTGGTGATGAGGACAGTCCCCGTCTGCTCTACATGTCCACCATCCTGCACAGCAGGTACGCATCATTGAAGCATTGAATGACTTGCACATGAGAACCATGTACACATGACATGTAGTGGCGGTCATGCACAACACATCACACAAGTAAAACATACATGGCCTCGACCAACACGCAACAACACTCACTGGACGGGGCATCAAAGTCCGGGATCTCTCCCACTCCTTCGACCATTTCTGGTGGTATGAACCCCACAACAACTGACTCGTGTGGAGGGAGGTCATCCTCCTCAGGTGCTGGCCCACTGCCAGTCATCAGAGTCATGTTGTAATTAGAGGCACGCTTCGCCTTAGTGCTGCGTTTGAGGTCATCTCAATGCTTCTTGCACTCTTGAGATGTGCGCACCTCATGGCCGAATGCACTCACATTATCCGCAACATGCTTCTAGTGGGTATTACGGTGGGCAGCTGTAGTTTGACAATTCCTCCCCAATAGCATGTCATGGTTGTGGTCCTGCACGTAGTCCACAAGGAAGTCCAGTTCCTGCGCACAGAAAGGCTTCTTCCTCGACGTGCTAGAGGTTGTGGCTATGTGTGGGGTCCCAGCATGTGCTGCAGGTGCAACCTTCCTCCTCTTGGACGCTGGTCCGGACCCTGGCTGGCAAATGCCATCCTGATCAGTATGGGCAGTGGCGCTGGTGGAATGAGCCGAGGAAGTGGCAGGTGGAACATGGAGTGAAGCCCCGACTTGCGTCAGTGGCTGCTGGGTGCCCTGGAATGGGCCCTGCACAGCAACATCCGCTGTGCCAGGGTCATTGACTGGGACTATCCTGGTTAGTAGACTCACAACCGGGGTGTTGTTGGCTGCATCTGCCCCTGCCAACACCCAGCTGGTCGGGGCAGCAGATGACATTACTGCCCCAAAGACACGTGCCTCGGTGAGGGCAGCCCTGCGTGCACCTACGGTGTGCCTCCTAACCACCTGGAAATCTTCCATGGACTCTTCAAGTGCCAACGCAGCCTGCGCTGGCAGGCCCTGAGCCTGGGTGGTGGTGTCCACAGCTGCACTTACAGCTACGAGTACCCTTGGGCCCATGGCAGTCGATGAAATGGACTGCCAGGTTATATGGGCGCCAGTGCCAGATGCAAGAACTGCATCTCCCGGAGCCGCAGGGGGTGGTGGCATGACTGCACCAACATGTAGCACAACATCGTGCCGAGCTGGCGCAGCCCTGCCTCTTCCCACTCTGCAGCCACCCTGGACACCCTGGAGTCCCCCTACTCCCTGGTCACCCCGGCCACGTCCCTGACCACGCCCGCCATGCAGAGTACGCCCAGCTGAGACGCCCCTCATGTTTGTGGCCTCCCAGCCATGGCACAGATGGAGTAGTGCCGGCACAGATGTAGTAGTGGCAATGGGAGGTGTATACGACAATTGTCCTGGGCAATTGGGGTGAAAGGGGTGGGATACAAGATATTAACAGCACCCCTGCACCTGCAAGGCTGTATGTGACCTCGGTGATGAAGTGACAGGTCACGCAACACTCAGGCATCCCAAAACTATAGTAAAACCATGCTCGCAACCCCCGATAGCCCACGTGTGTGGAATTAACCTCCTGCAGTATGCGGTGGCACCCAGGTACACGACAAACACGAACGCGTGGGACACGCAGACTACTATGACCTCGAAAACGGGTATGCGATACACAGGGGCACCCGCAGTGGGAAAAATAGCGTAGCCAATACACCCGCTAAAAGAAGAGATACGTCCTTGATCCGCTGTGAAGATGTGATGGTGCGCGAAACAACACGAAGTAGCAACACACACGTTGGTCTCCATGAAAGGTACGTACAGCGAACTGCAGGCCCCTCTCACCTTTAACCCGTGCTAAGGGAAACGCCTGCACGTGTCAGGTCACTTATGCGCTAAGGGCCTTTCCTCGAATTACACGCTGACATGCAGTTTATTCACGTGCCAAATCACTCTGTATCAAGCTGGCCACGCGACAACACACGGAAGACCACACTCCTGCCCGGAAGGCCATTTTCCTGCCTCCCAAAGCCCCGAGCACACTCCCACCTGCCATCTGCTGCTGCCTGCCTGCCTGCTGGCCACATGCCCTGCTATTTGGTGCCTGCATGTCAGCCATCTGCAGAGGTCCAGTTGCTGTGACCACCCCTGCTGGAACAGAAGACTCCCGACTGGTATTCCATCGCTCTACAGCCCAGCCCCAGGACCCAGTTGCCCACCCACACCTGCCTCGGGGGTTGCCATGTCAGGGCAAACACCATCGGACACCACTGGAAACCCCCAGCCAGAGAGGCAGAGGGCTGCCAGCTTCACTGCCAATGAAGTTGGCATCCTGGTGGAGCAAGTCCTGCGGCATTATGATGCCCTCTTTGGAAGTTCACGCGCCGACAATGAAGGACGGAAGAGGATCTGGAAGGATAGTCGTGGCTGCCATCAACGTGGAGGCGGTGGCAGCCTGCGACATGCAACACGTCCGGAAGCGCTGGAAGGACTTCAGGTCCAGGACTCTCAGCAAGGCCTAGTGCTTTTTGAAGGCAAAGCATGCAGAGGGGTGCCAGGTCCGCCTTACCAACATCCATATGAGAATCCTGGAACGCATACACATAGCGCTCCACGTCCAGATCCTTCAGAGGCAGACCTGTCTGGAGTTGAGCGGTAAGTGACCATGCCTACTGATTGGACGCTCTGTATGTCGAGGTGTGGCATGAGTATGCAGGTTGGACATATGTCTTGGAAGGCCCATGTGTGGATGTGTACGTACAGGGACATGAGCCTGCCGCATGTGAGTCCAGTCATGCATGAGGCACCTCAATGGTGTATGTGTTCAAATGCATGGTGACCAAATGCATGTGTCAGTACACACATGTTTAGAATTATGTGGATGTACTGTGTCATGGTTGTGGTGTGACACATGGATGCTGGTTCCACCTTCATGTATGTGCACAATGTACATGTGCATGTGTGTGTATTTGACATGTGTGCCATTGTGATACACCATGGATGCATGTGGCACCGACATGTAGGAGGCTGATTTGCAGATGTGACATGGATGTCGATTTCACTGCGACAGGTGGTGGAGATGTACAGATGCATGTATGTCTGATGACGTGTGTGCATGTGTTTGGCACTCCCCATGTTGCATGTAACGTCAGGCTAACCTTCGGATGCTCATGCTGTTTAATGTGTATGGATGGTGCTGCCTGCTGCAACATTACTGTTGAATTGTGCATGTGTGTGGGTTCAAATGATATGTGGGTTGGGGAGTGTGATGCCATGTGTGAAGTTTGAGACTGCCACTCATGCCCAACTGTCATGTGTGTATCAAACCATTGTACAGTGCCCTGATGCCTGTGTTCTGTCTCTCCCTGTCTGCAGCGTCAACTGATGAAGATGGCAGATACTGTGCTGTGGAGCACAGCGGCAGGGATCCCACCGCCAGCCGGAGATGCAAGGCCCAGCCCTCCTCCCATGTTGTCATCTCGTCGAGGAGTGAGGGGTCTGGTGCCGCATCTGCAGCTGCTGAGGGTAGGTCCAAGAGGTGGAGGTCGGAGGTGGACTCCTCAGCAGCAGAAGGGGCTGCTGAGACCCCACAGGGTCCGATGGAGGAAGATGGCACTGAGTCATCCAGGTTGGTGGTGGGTTTGGTTGAGGAGGAGGCTGTGGAAGGGTCAGACACGGGGTCTGGAGGGGGATTCCACTGGTGCTAGTGGTGCAGTCCAGGGGCAGGGACAGGAGGCAGCACATGCCGCCTCAGAGGTGCCTGTGTGTAATCATGTCCCGATCCTGTGAGTGACTGCATCATCCCGCACCAGCAACTGGCCTTCCTCTCCCTGTGGACGTGGCAATCTGGGACCGTGTTGAGCCTGTCCTGGCTGGGACGGCGTTGCGTCAACGGGGCATCTGGGATGACGTGCAGGGTTTTCGTGAGGACTTTGCACGTTATTTGGGATGCCTCTTTGACTGCGTCGACCTACTAGGACGGGTCACCAGTGCTGGGTTCCTCCGTCTGCTGGACCTTGTACCGACCCCCTCCTCAACTGAACGCCCTATGCGCCAGTCGTCCTCCGTGCCATCTTCCGGCCCAAGTATCACTTGGGTACCCTGTGGAGCTGCCTCTGACCCAGCGGCCAGGCTGGTGGAGGACACATCCCTGCCACAGTCAGGAGTCGGAGGTCCAGCAGGGGTGGCCACCCCAGCAACTGGACCCCAGTAGGAGGAGGACGTGCAGGCATCAACAGGCAGGGCACATGCACGGCAGCAGCAGGCTCAAGGTGGGAGCGATGATGGCTCGGGGCCATCAACATCAGAGGGGCAGGCATCGGCCGGAGGGCAGGGGGACCCTGGATTGGGAGTGTCTTCCGTGTGGAAGCAGTTGGGCCAGCAAATAGATGCGCAGCGGCGGCGGGTGGAAGCGGCATGGCTCACTATGGTCAGGGCGGAGAACTACATGCGCAGGGCGCTGAGGCGGGCTGAGTGCCTCAAGGAAATTCGCAGGGTGTTGGAGCTGGACATGGCATTATCCCTGCGAGACCTCGGGGCCAGGGAACAGGCCCGCCTCCAGAACTTAGAACAGGAGTTTGATGATGCCCTGGCCCGGGAAATCAACAAGTGAGCCGTAGGACTTGCCCGCCGCCATTGTATATAGTTAATAAGTGTTAGGTTTCCTTTGTATTTTCATTTCATTTAGGGTGCATGGACTATGCCCCACCTTTATGTATATAGTTGTTTATTAGGTAGGGTTTTTGGTAGGTTTCATTTGGATTGTTGGGCTCATGGACCCTGGATTTGGAAATTGTATATAGTTGAAGACTGGTTTGGACTTCATTTTTTAATTTTTTTTCCATGGATTTTGTTTGATGGACAAACCCTTTGGAGACATTTTCATTTGGATTTATTTGGATTGTGCATTCATTTATTTTTTCATTCATTTTGGACATGCAGCCTTTTGTTCATTATTTCTATTATTGTGTGATTTTCTTTCATTCCCTTGCTTTTGTATTGAATACATTTTTGTTTCATACTTCATTTGTGTGGTATTCTCTCATTGGTTTCATGCATGTCACGATGTGGGTTTTCTCATTCACTTGCACCCATTGTGTGTGTGACAGACATGTATTGATGTGCATACTTGCCATTTGGGATCTATCATGACATGGGGATTTTAATGTGGGGTGTATGTAAAACTTGGTTGGGTGTTTGGACTGGGGTGGCATGGGGTGGGATTTGGGTGGCCATAAGGGCCATGAGTGTGGATCGTGATGACGTGTTGGGGGGACATGAGTTGGGTCCTGCTGCCAGGTGCCTCTCACTGCTGGGTGGGATGGGTTGCAGGGGGACATGAGTTGGGGCCTGCTGGCAGGTGCCCGTCACTGCTGGGTGGGTGAGGGTGCAGGGGGACATGAGTTCGGGCCTGCTGGCAAGTGCCCGTCAATGGTGGGTGGGTGGGGGTGCAGGGGGACATGAGTTGGGGCCTGCTGGCAAGTACCACTCACTGGGGGTGGGTGGATGGGTGGGGGACATGAGTTGGGGCTCACAAGTGCATGGTGCCATGTGGGCTGCCTGCAGGGCAAGGGGTGTGTTTTAGGGTAGTCCCCTGTGGTGTGGGCTGCCTGCAGGGCATGGGGAGGGATGTAAGGTAGTCCCCTGTGGTGTGGGCTGCCTGCAGGGCATGGGGAGGGGGGAAAGCGCACACTCGGGAGGGCCCACGATGCCAAATAGCATGTGAAACTCCCTGTGTACACCTCAAGTACACGTACCCCGCTCACACAGGGCATATCGCGTGTGAAACTTCCCGCACACCCCCCAAATACACGTACCCCCCTCGCACAGGGCCTATCACGTGTGAAACTCCCCGTACACCCCCCAAATACACGTACCCCGCTCGCACAGGGTGTATCATGTGTGAAACTCCCTGTGCACCACCCAAATACACGTACCCTGCTCGCACAGGGCCTATCGCGTGTGAAACTTCCCGAGCACCCCCCAAATACACGTACCCCGCTCGCACAGGGCCTATCGCATGTGAAACTTCCCACGCACCCCCCCAAATATACGCACCCCGCTCACACAGGGCCTATCGCGTGTGAAAGTTCCACCGCACCCCCCAAATACACGTACCCCGCTCACACAGGGCCTATCGTGTGTGAAACTTCCCGCGTACCCCCAAAATTCATCCAGGCTGCTCATACACCCTCCCCATGCACCAAAAGCAGCCCATCCACCCTGGCCATGCCCCACAGGGGGGACTTTTTCCACACAATTTACCTGGCGCGAGCGGGGTACGTGTATTCTGAGGGGTGCGCGGGGAGTTTTACATGCGTTTTCGCTAGAGCGAGAGGGGTATGTGTATTCTGAGGGGTGCGCGGCCAGTTTTACGCGTGTTTTCGCTGGCGCGAGCAGGGTACGTGTATTCTGGGGCATGCGTGGGGAGTTTTACACACGTTTTCGTGGTTGGGGGGCTGTATGCTGGTCCACTGGCCTTTGCGCCAGGTACTGGATTTGTGCGATTTCTTTGGCGCATGGGGCAGGGTTAGGGGCATAACAGGCGCTGCTGCAGGGTCGCTGCGCCACTCTGCGCCACAGCTGGTTATGGATGTTAGAATCCATGAATACACTGTGCGCTGAAATGGGTTTTGGCGAACGCGGCTGGCGCAGACTGCTTCACATGCACACTATGCGCCAGCCGCGTGCACCACTTGTGCGCCGAATTCCATGAATCAGTCCCTTCGTCTTTTAGTTTGACATAGTGATTGAGGAATTGTCAAAACATTTGAAGGATTGTTGTCTTATGTTGCACATTGAGCTGCATGTACATTTGTGCACTGCACGGTTTGCTTGGGCAAAAGAAACATTTGGTTGAAAGTTTGTTGAGGTCATTTTTTCTATAAGGCTTTCTTTTGCCATAATGGTTTCTCCTATCATTTTATACCCTCAGCCATCACTGTCTATGGCAATTGTTTTTTTCTGTTCTTGTTTATAAGCCTCTTCATTGAAATATGGTTCTGTGCTGCTTGTGAATCCATTGACCTTCACAGAAGTTTGAATATATATCTATATTGACATTGGGCATGTTTAGAAGTACTTTTTGTAATAGACAAACTCATTTAGTTAATGGTTTCATTCTGTTTAAAATCAATATAAAAAAGTTTCTCTTTAGGAGAAATGCGCTGTCAATTAGAGTTTACCGGATTAGTCTCCTGTGGTAGTTTTTGATGGTAGATTGTGACTATTCAGCTTTTGTTCTAAGATTGTGGTGAACTCTATGGTGGAATATTTTTTGTAACGTTAATGTTTTCGATTACTTTATAGTGGTTATGTTAACACTGGTACATATAGTGTAAGCTTCATTAGTATGTCTGCTTTTCTATGTATATCTTTTTTTACCATTAGTTTTGCAAGAGGGGCTGCACCTTTTTTAGTTGTAGCTAGTTTAGTTTTTGTGAGTGAGGTAACTAGCTCTTTTGTTTTAATGTTTTCTATACATTGTTTTAGAGGTGGATGAGTATTTGGCTTGCTTTTATTTTTATTTGTTCTATTTTTTCTTACTTTTTGATGGAGTTGCTTTTCAGTAGGCATTGCGTTGTGTCTGTTGGAAAAAAGGAAGTTTGGGTTTGAAAGTTGTGGAATGTATATGGATGTATTGTGCATGGGTGTGTGGGTGTGATTGTAGCGATGAATAGCGTGGTGTGCGATTTTGTACTAGGATGATAGCTGCGGTTGGGAAGGTTGTTAGAGTAAGAGTGTGCACAGGTGTGAAGGGTTGGGGTTAATGAGTAAGAGAGTGGTGGTGCAAATTAATAAGTAGGGAAATTGTGATGTTTTGAGGAAAACAGTGGGTGTTATACCAGTGGTGTTGAGATGGTATAGAAAGAGAGTGGCAGTTACAATATAATTACTAAGAGTGAAATACATGTTGTTGATTTCAAAAGAATACTCTAGGCTAATATATAGTCCGGCAGAGTCCAGTTTGCCCAGACCCGCTCGTGTGTGCCGGTGCCGGTGCCTGTGCCTGAGAGGAGCTGCAGCGACTGGAGTCCTGTTTCTGCCTTCACTACCTTCACTGTTGTGTTTAAAAACACTTTTGCCGCTTCGCAAGGAGCTGAATTCTCTTCATTCGGTATCTTGACTGGTTCAGCCAAAACAGGAGTTGTGGGTTGTCCTGCTAAAACACCTGCAGTCTTAACAGAAGTTAAGAAACAACCACAAGTTCATAAAAAAAACAAATCCACCTCACCAGCGAAGAAAGTCAAGAAACTCACTCATTCATCTATGAAAAGTTTGATACGAAACCTCACTACACCACCGAGGCTGGGGCTCTTCAAGCGCCAGAGTGATGGCGCCATGGAATCTACAGCTCCCCAAAAGAACTGTGAGTCAATGTGCTTAAAACCTGGCGCCAAACGGCGTCGCATAAATTCGGACGACTGTCAATCGGTCACATCAATAAACTCAGCTTCAACCGCTTTATGTGACATTTCCACGTACTCAAACTCAGATGATGAGTCCCATACTTTGAGCGACGAAAATCTACCATGTTCACATCCTGCATCTAGAGCTACAAATGCCACGACGTCTTCCTCTTTCTCAAAATCGCAAGTCGATCGAGCAATGAGTAAAGCCCCTTCTAACATAGAGGAAAAGAAATCATATGTGGCAGCTTTGAGCCTGAACCCAAAACTAACTACGAATCAACGTAAACAGCAAGTTCGGTTTACATCAAAGGTGCATAAACCTCATGCTCACTGAGCTGCCGAATACAATTGTAAACTCAGGTTAGAAAAACATCCACAAAGATGATAATGAGTTAAACTTAAACCGAGCAAAGGTGTTGAGACTATTCAAACATATTTCACCCCTGCGTCTGATAAACTCTGACGATATCAAAATCGTAGAATATGTTACTGAGCAATGCTCCGATGCTGTTCTGCTCCACATCGAATCGGCAGGGGTTTGCAACACTCTGCTTAAAGCGGTTGACGACCTCCTGATGTTTGGATTCGACATCTCAGTCGAACCGGAAACACAATATGGGAACAGAAGCTCTGAGTCTCCGGCAGAAAACAAAGCTGTTGACGTGAACCAGCTACGTAGCAGCTTATCTGTGGAAGTGAGAAAGAGTCAATCGAGTCAGCAATACGAAAATCTAGGTGCTCGACCAAGACGGAAAGCACTTGAATAGCAATGATTGAAACTTGCGGATGCCCCTTTTTCAATCCTCTCGTGGAACACCAGAGGATTCCATCACCTCTTTCAAGGATTTGAGGTTCCCTTAGACGACGTCTTTGCAATCTGCTTACAAGAGACTTGGCTTTCTGAAGCACCTATGAGAGATGGATTCTCAATTTTTGTTAATCCAGCCATCAGAAATATACAAGGACGTCCAAGTGCAGGCCTATTGACGATGGTGAGTCTATCTGAAAATTGGTCTACACCCACGTGCTCAAATCCAAACCCCTTCATTCAAGGCATAATTCTGCACTCAACGTCTGATGCCGCAAGGGTAAATACATCATTGCTGATTATCAACTGTTATTGGAATCCAGCCAAAATAAATGGAAAAGTCTTCATTAATGCGATCTGCGAGCTAATGGATGAGACAATTCAGAAATACAACAATTTGACGATTATCTGTTGTGGAGATTTAAACTGCACATGGTTCAACTATGACTCAAACATCCAAAGCTATAGACAACTCGCCTATTGACATCTGGACGCGAAAGAGCAACATTGGCCAGATGCAATGAAGATGCAAGACTGTGTGTTGCTGAACGGTGCCGTTCAAGGCGACATTCCAGCGCAACCGACATGGCACCGATTGTCATCACACAGTATCATTGATTATTTTTGGGTTTCCAGGAATTTCGAGTCCAAGGTAACCAATCTTCAATCTTTGAAAATGCCCAATAGCGATCATAGGCTATTAAAACTTGGATGCCTATTAGCAGCTCCTGAAGCTGCCTTGAGATATGTTACACCAGTGGAAGCGAATTCTAGTGGCAATCGTCTTCGGCTGAGTGTGAATATAATTGGCAACTTAACTGAAAGATTAACAAATTTGCAAAACGGTGTGGATTACACTCCCCTTCTATCAATTCACATAGTAAATAAAAAAGACCCACCTCAAAAAGTCAAAAGTCACATTCATCCATTTAGTAAAGTGATGGATGACAAAAAGAAAGAGCTGAGAAGAGATGTGCGTCTATTAAAAAAGAAAAAAAACATCACCATTGCTCAACAGACTGAAGAGGTAAAATCAAGAAGCGCGAGCGATAGAAACTGGGCAAGATCCCATAAAAACATTGTGGAGCAAGATCGTGCGGAACTAATGATGAAGTTCCTAATCACTAAAAACGCATGTGACATCTGGCAAATCTTAAATATGGGCCACATACACAGCCTAAATTCAACCCAGAACACAATCGCGGGTGACACGTGGTGTAAACACTTTTCAGCAGTATTTAATTCTAAAAGGAATGAGATCATACCAGCTCAGGTTGCTAAAACAGTGCCCTGGGATGTGAAAATTTCCCAGTTGGATATTGCCAGAGCTATTGAGCTGCTAAAAAACTCTCGTGCTGCTGGCCCAGACATGGTAAGCAACGTGATGTTAAAAAAAAACACACGTCAATGGGCACCCTTTATTGAGTGCCTGTTTAAGAAAATTGCCTCCTCTAAGAAATTACCCGATTCTTGGTTAACCGCAATTGTGGTGCCGATCCACAAGAAAGGCAGCTGGGAGGCTCCAGAAAATTACCGTCCCATCGCCCTTCTAGACTCAATCGGCAAACTTTTTGGTTCGAACCTCAGGATGAAATTGGTCAACTGGGCGAAACAAGCTGGAATCCTTGACGTTCGACAAACAGGCTTCTCGAAAGGAACCGGAGTAGACGTCAATCTTGCAATATTAACAATCTTGAAACTAGATGCTATAAAAACAAGAACTAAGATTCATCTAGCATTCATAGACA
Source organism: Ambystoma mexicanum (assembly GCF_040938575.1). Lineage (NCBI taxonomy): Eukaryota > Metazoa > Chordata > Amphibia > Caudata > Ambystomatidae > Ambystoma > Ambystoma mexicanum. Next base: position 652,956,175 of record NC_090934.1, read on the forward strand.
TGAAGCAAGCATTTGACTGTGTCAATCGTGACTTGCTCTGGTCTAAATTGCGTAAGTGGAACTGGCCGGCTGGGATTCTCAACCCAACTATTGCACTCCATTCAAAGACGTTGTTTCGAGTTCGTCTCAACAAAATCGGCATGTTATCAAATAATATATTTACGACAAGGGGAGTCAAACAAGGCTGCCCACTCGCTGCAGACTCATTCAAACTATTCTTAGCGGATCTTCCGATTCATCTTGAGAAAGCTCACAGCTTCCCTCCAAAAATAAATAAGATCTTGGTAAGATATATTGCATATGCAGACGATCTGGTCCTGATAGACAGAACACAGATTGGACTCCAACGCCTACTATGCAGTCTTTATGAGTATTTGTCTATTAACGAACTTACCATCAACATAGACAAAACGAAAATACTGTCTATCGGCCCTGGGACCTGCAGAAAAGATTGTGCATTTAAGTGGAAGGTTGACGGCCAGCCTTTAACTTCCGTCAACACAATCCGCTATTTAGGAGTCCAGTTCAACACTTCAATCTGCGAAAATCAGTGGGTAAAAGACATAAAATTGAAAACCTCAAGACTAGCCCTGCAAGCGGTTAAGATAAATAAAGACTTTGGCAAATTCTCCCTTACGCCTGTGCTAATGTTCTACCAACAAAAGGTAGTACCAATTCTAACGTTTGGTGCAGAAGCCGGCTGGAACATCAGCGAGCCAAAATGGAATCAACTCGAGGGCCACTTTTGGAGACGTGTCCTCAACCTTCCGTCCTGCGTATCAATGACACTGATACGACATGAGCTGTCACTAAACTCGTTGTTCAGCCAGGTGATATGGAAATCTATTTCACTAATGCGTAAGATGAAAGAGATCGGAGGAGATCCAGCTTATAAGATATTTGCGATCAATGACGAGCCAAAAACTGGTTGTCTGCGGAGTCAATGGTATTCAAGAGTGCAAGATTGGATCGATGCGGCTGAAATTAGCAACTTTGACCTTTTTTCTCGCCCACAACATGCCAAGAGAAAATTTGAAGCCTGGGCTTGGATCACCAACTTAGAGAAAAGGGAAAAACTGGCTGCAGCAAGCTGGTTAGGAATTGAACAGAAAAAATTAAATACCCAACCATACTACCTGATACGATGCTACTCTCGCTACTATCGTGACCAATTCCTCCGTTTTCATCTAAATACTTTGCAGTCGAAGGAAATCCTATGGCAAAGGAAAAATCCATTAACGAATAATAACTGTTGTCGTTTTTGTCTGGATGCGGTGGAATCCTTAAAACATTTAATCCTAGATTGCCAGGCAATCTGAAGCATTTGTTCGAAACATCTGGGTCAATTTGCTCCTTTATATGGAGACATGGCAGCGTGGTGGCATACGATCTCATCTGGCAACAACATGAAACACGTGTGTGCAATTGTGAATTACCTGAATGTACTCCTGAAATTTCCTGTCTAGCCTAATATAGGCTCACCAGCTTTGAACTGAACAGGAGTCTGCTTGGCTCACGACAAATGACAGTGAGGCTTTTGATGTGAAGGAACGGAGTTTATGATCTTGATTCTCTACTCTTTCTTCATTTTCTGTTTTGAAACAAAAGTTTTTTCTTTATGTCAAAACTGTAGTTTTTCAATAAAAAAAAATATATATATATAGTAAAACTACATTGTTACAATAATAGAGAGATGACTACTATATTAATGTACTTACTTTGTAGAATGTGAAGAGTGTTCTTTTTTTCTGGAATTTTCTTTGTCCTGTAATTGTAAAATAAAGTTAGTAGGTATATATGGTAATGGTCAAGTACTTTTAGAAAGATAGGTTGTTGTTTATGAAGTAGGAGCAGTTGTTGGGAAAAAGAGTTAATTAAGTTGTGTTATGGATGGTGTACTAAAGTATGTTAAGTATGTTGTTAGAACAATTGGAGTATGAGTAGTGATGTTTGGGGGATTAGAAATAATTGGGCATAAATGGGTGTAGGAAAAAGCTGCATGTGTAGATTACTTTAGTGCTGGTGATTTTAATGAAAGAAGTGCTGTGTTTGTGTGGCAATGTATTTGTAATGTGTTGCAGTGTTTTCAAAGAATAGGGAGAGTCTGGCTTAGTGGTAATGCAATGGTGGATTGTTGTTGCAGCAGTGTTTGGTGTCTTAGGGTACTAGGGTGAGAGGTACTCTGCCTTACTCTCCTTCCCTCAGAAGCTCACTGTCTGCCAAGCCCTGGTTCTCTCTAAATTGGACTATTGTAACAACCTCGTTCTAAATCTACTGGCCTCTACTCTCCGCCCTCTACAACTTACCCAGAACAGGACTGCGAGACTTGTCCTTGGCCTCAAGCCCTGGGATCGTATCTCTCCAGCTCTGAAATCACTCCATTGGCTCCCAGTGGATGCAAGGATTAAATTCAAAACCCTCTGCATCGTCCACAAGGTTTTCTGGGGCCTGGGTCCAAAATACTTTCAGCTATCCCTCTGCAAATACCTCCTCTCTCGAGATCTTCGCTCCTTTACCTCTAACTCCCTCTGGGTCAATCGTTTTTCAAAGAAACATGCTGGGGGTAGATCTCTATCTTCGGATGGGGCCTCTCTCTGGAACAGCCTCCCTGCCTCTCTAAAACTTGAGGAGAACCATCTCCGGTTCCGGAAGCACCTCAAGACCTTCCTCTTTGCTTCTGCCTTCGCTCCCCCTCTCCCCTGCTGATCTGCTCCCTCTTGGCACTGTGCACCTGGCCACCCTCTGTCCCCTGGGCCCAGGTACCTGCTCACCCTGCCCCCTCCTGTACTGCCTCCCGGCCACCCCTTGCACTGGGGACTGTATCTGTACCCATACAGCCCTCCCTTTATTATTTCTTTTTCTTCTTTTTCTGCACTTATCAGACTACCCAGTCTGCTGCCTTAAACACCGCACTTGCCACTTGCCGGCTGCACTACCACTGTCTATTGCCAAAATGTTCTATTTATTATTTATTCTGCTCTCCTCTGCTCCGCACCTTCCTCTCTCCCCCTTCCATGCATTTTTTCCATTTTTCCCTTCCCATGCACTTGCGCGTTCTCAATGTCACTGGGCCTAGTAAGATCGCTGTTGTGTTGTGTTCTCCCCTCTTCCCCTCCCTTTCCTTGTGTACGAGCACAATACAAATAAAATATCATATCATATTTAGTAGAGGTTGGAAAAGAATAGTACTTCATATGTTAGGTGAAGTGGTGTATATAGATACTTTGGCGGTATATACATTTGTGTGAGCATGCGGTCAATGGTGGCAGTGTAAGGGATCTAATGAATGAGGTTGGAAAGTGTGACATGCTTATGGAATGGAAAATGGATAATTCTGAGTGTTTACAAATATTTATTTTTAGGAGCATTTTCATGAAAGTTCAAAAATGGATATGTAAATTTATAGGAGCTCTTTTTGCAACATTTTTGTAAAATAAAATAAAAGCAGATGGAAAAGATTTGTAGCACTTGGTGTGTGCAAGTGTATTATGTAGGCAGTACATCCATACTTGCCAACATAATCTATTCCAATCTGTAGGTGCTTATGTAGTCCTAGTTTTTTTGTTTGCATGTTGGGACTTGTAGTTCCACTTTTCCCATTATAAAACTTGGACTACAAGTTCCAGATTGCCCAGAAGGAAACAGAACTGGATAAGCACCTACAGATTGGAATGGGTTATATTAGCAAGTATGCATGTACTGCCAACATATTACACTTCCACATATCAAGTGCCACTGGAAAATGTTGTCTACACGTTTTGCATCTGCTTTTTCTTTCTTTTAGGGTAAAGTTACACACAGTGCTGCTATAAATGACCATATGCATTTTTTTAACTTACATGAAAATGCTGCTAACATTTGGAAACACATAGGGGGTCATTCCGAGGTTGGAGGTAAGTATTGGTTTTTACCGGCATGGCGGAAAGAGCGAGTCCGATCTGGTACCACGCCGCTATTTACAGGCTATTCCGACCTCGCGGGCACGAGCTTTCCGCCATGCCGGTAAATCCCCTAGCGGCATACCGTTAAAGGGCCCGTTAAACCCCTTACCGGCATGAAGCAAGACGTTCTCAACAACACCGCCATCGAAGCTTCGCCGTCTGTAATTAGCGGTGACCGTAATTTACGGATACCGTAAATTACGGTCACCGCTAATTAACGGATACGGAAATTACGTCATCGCACAGGAACGGGAGGGAGCGCGGCGGACATCTTTAAAAACACAATCCATTGCCATCCTCTCCAGGCAGCACCCTTGGGATGAACCTGAACCTCGGAAAAGGCCTACACAACTGCCAGCTATGCCCAAAGCCCCGAAAAAGTCAGCGGACCGCCTCCGCAAGAAGCGCTTCAGCCGAGGAGCTGCAGGCCATGGTAGGCCACCTGGAGGAGCACGCAGACGTAGTGTTCAGCAGAGGCAGTGGTCCGGAAAAAAAACATATGGGCAGAACTTGCTCAAAGGGTGAGCGCAGTAGGCACCACCCCCCGCACCCCCAGGAACTGCCACAAGCGGTGGGACGACTTGCGGTTGAGGGTGCGGAGCATCCTCGCAGCCAACCGCAGCCAGGCACTGCTGACTGGAGGTGGACCAAGTTCACCAATGAAACCAGCGCCATGGGAGGAGACATGCGCTGCATTGATTGGGACAGAATCAATTGAGGGCGTCGGTGAAATGGAGTGTGGGGCTCCGTCGTCTGCTGATGGAGGTGAGTGTCCAAAGTCAACACCGCCAATGGCAAATACATGCTGAATACACTACCAAGCCCCGTCCAATGCACCTTGTCATACTGCCCTCCACCCATTCTGATAATGGCAAGACAACTGCCACCAAGGGACAAGTGCTACCACATAATGCCCACCAACCACAGTGCAGTAACTAGTACATCCCAATAAGCACACTGTGCAGCAGGCTTGGCAGTGTGCGAGTCAGACTGCACATGACCAGGCCAGGATTAGTGACTCCCACACCTGCATACATATCCGACACATCCGTAGAAACCAGTGATGTAGTAACGGCCAAAATGCCACCAATCCAAAATGACTGAAATGTGAATGCTGCCATTAATGACATTAGCGTCTCACACAACCCCTCATGTTGTACCTTTGTTCTACACCCACAGGCAGTGAGCATGAGGGCGATGAGCCTGAGAGAAGCCGTCCCACCACATCCAGTGCCAAAGGCAGGGACCACCGCGTACCGGCCAGGAAGGACAAAACCACCACAGCTCCTCCAAGGCCCATTGAGGTTGCACCACCCCCATCCCTCACTGCATCAGCGCCTGCAACAATTACCACACCAAGGTCAGAGGAGTCCAGCATCTCTGGGGAGGTGGCAGCCACGGCCCCTCTGCAAATCGTGGACAGCCCCTTGTCGATCTATGGGGCCTCAGAGGAGGACTCCTACCCCACTGTATACACCCCCGAGCCCTGCAATGTCCCCCAGGTGTCGTGCAGGGACTCTGGGGAGGGTGACACACCAGTCAGAAGTGCACGTGGGAATGCACCGGGAGACGCAGATCCCATGCCCAGTACCCCATTTGAGGCCCTGTCAGGGCATGTCGACCCAATCCCCAGCAGGGATGATACGCCATCCCAGGAAGCACTATGTGCAGGACAACTCACTGCCCTCATCACTGACTTCAATGAGGAAAACCGCCAGGGCAGGTTGGAGTTACTCGAGGAGCTCAGGCAAATGTGTCAGGTGTTCACGGAAAGCACCAACCGTGTGTGTGAGGCACTTGGATGCATTGTAGACGCCCTTGTGGCAGCACGTCCCATTCATGCAACTCAGCAGGAGGACACCCCCTCAACCAGTCCCCCCACCCTGGCAAGCCCAGCGCGCCGCTTGCTGCGTTCTCAGCGGCGCAGGAACATGCCCCCCCGGGCACTGGGAGCATGGATCAATAGACAATGCTGCCACATGTGGCCTCAATGTGCCACACGGGACTACTGTTGCAGAGTTGGGGGGGTGGGGGGGAGGGTGTGTATGGGAATTGGGGGGAGGGGTGGAGGTTTTGTTGTACACGTGTGAACCTACTAATAAAATACACCGGTTGTGCATAAAAAATATCAGAGTGGACATTGATCAATGTGCATGTGTCTTTTAATGACTCACAGTGCATGGTGTACATGTAACCCCACAACCAGTGCCCGATGCCCTGTCATCCTGACCCCTGAGCTTACTTGAAATATTGTCCAATCAATGATTGCCACACGGCACATCCCTCCTGTGCATCTGCACTGTGATGCTGTCCTGCCAATTCTTCATCCACCCCCTCATCATCATCTGGTGGTAGCAGTCCCAGGTCAGGGGGCAGTGGCACTTTCCGACGGATGCACATATTGTGCAGCTTTACACATGCCATGGTGATCCTGGCCACCTTCTCGTGGCTGTTGATGAGTGATACACCCGAACGGCTGTAGCAACAAAATGGTGCCTTCAACAGGCCAAATGTCTGCTCTATGGCCACCCGTGTACGGGTATGGGCTCGATTGTAGTCCTCCTCATGCCTGTTCTGTGGGTTGGGGATAGGGGCCATGAGCCACGGCTTCAAAGGGTAGCCACCATCACCTGCATGGAAGGGGAATGAAGGTAAGTGTTTGTACATTGATGGTGGAGAACTGTAGCAGTCTTGCATGGCAGCTGGTGATTCCTGCCCATACACACATGTCCCTGGTTGCATCAACCCCATTACTGGCCCGGCTATGTGTCCTGTTCCAAGGAATGATGGAGGGTTAGCTTCTTCAAGATGGCTTATGGTGTGCACTCACATCTTGTTGCACGTGCACCGTATATGCGTTCAGCAGTGTTGGCCTGAATTCATTGATGTGTTGGGTTCTGTGAGATTTGGTGGCAGAGGGGTGTTGACTGTAGTCAGTAGCATACTTGTCTTACTGCACTGATCAGTACCATGTTGACTTGCACCACTACTATGGGTGTGCGGAACCAGTGACACGCTGCTGTATCCCTGTTGGGCTAACTTCTATGCACTCTCAGGGACGTCTGTCTTGTGTGGTGGGAGGCAGGAGGCTGCGAGATAGTCCATATGCAGTGCATAGTGCAGGATGCCCTTACGGTGTGTGAGGTCCGCCGATGAGTGGTGCTTGTGTTTTGGTATTGGGCCAGGTTACCTGTCGGACGAGTAGTGTTGTATTTTCTACATTCTAGCATCGCTGTGAGGTTAGACAGTCATGTGCCATATCGATTGCCTTGGGGCACTGTGTTCTGTGGGGTGCACATCGTGCACTGGCGTCAACATTCCCACAGAGGTGTAGTATGCACCCCCCCTTTCCCACCAAGTTGGGGTATGCATCCACCCTACTCATGGCCCCAATGCGCTGCCATGGCCCAATCAGGTGACTCACCAATCAGCCAGGCACGTTGTCCAGCATGTTGCTCCATATAGCGTGGTAGCGTGGGGTTCCGCAGGACCAGGGGGTCATGTGTTGATCAGGGGTATTGGGCACAGCAATGTGTGATGGCTTTACTGGCATTTCATACCATCTGGACGTCAATGGATTTGTATTGCTTGCGGTTGCGATACGCCACCTCCATTGAATGTGGAAAGACCAATTCCACGTGGGTGCAGTCGAGGGCACCTATGCAATTTGGCATGCCTGCCAGTGCATGGTTGGCAACTTATGTATCCAATATCTCCTGGGGTGTCCGGGGTAGGGATATGTAGTCCCTTGTGTGTTTGATGAGGGCATCCAGCACTTGGTTGAGTATATGTGAAAATATGGCCTGTGGTATGCCATGCATGTGCCCCACTATATGCTGCTACGTGCCTGTGGCAACGAAGTGGAGAACAGACACTACTCTGAGTAGAGGGGGGATTGCAGTGTGGATTTCTATGAGGCTCACTATGTCATCATGTGTCAGGTCCAGTATGGTGGTGATGGTGTCCCGGTCAAGGCGGTACAGGGTGTGGATCTGCTCTGTTGTGAGGTTGAAGGGGGAGGCTCTGATGCGAGGGATTGGGGGCTGCCGGCATGGTAATGGTGGCTGCACCGGTAGGGCATGCTGGGCCTGTCTCACCCTCCTTCTCCTCCTGTGTATCCTCTGTGGTGGGGGCTGTGGTTGTTGTTGTTGCTGTTGTTGTCGTTGCTGCCTTGCAAGCAGGGCCTCCAGCTCCAGTAATCCTGCTACAATTGGTATAATCTTGGTGTGGGAGGGGGTGTGGTGAGTGGGTGTGCTCCTTTTGTGCTGTGCCTGACTCCATTGCCTCCACCTGTGCTGGTTGAGTGCACCTGTGCCTCTTGGAAACACTGCTCAGGGTTCTTAACACCTTCTCGGCGGTGCCGGTATTTACTCCATGCCGGTAATGTACTTTGCGGCCTTTTAGAGGCCATTTTTTGCATGTCCGCATGACTTGGGATCAGCTCCGGTTTACGCCATGCCGCTAATTTCGGCATGGGGTGTCGTGCGCGCACCACGAGACCGCTATTTACGGCCTCGTACTTTACGGTGCCGTAAATAACGGTCTAGAGGGTCAGAATAGCCCGTAAAGGTAAACGATGCCGGTAATCCTTTACCAGCATCGTTTTTCCCTTAACGCCCAACTCCGAATGACCCCCATAGTATGTTATACTTTTCATTCAAAATAAATGTCACTCTTTCGAGTATTCCATTCCAGCCCTGTTTGTTACTTTGCATTGGCCCTCATTACGACCCTTGCGGAAATCGAAAAACGATGGCGGAAATGCAATACCGCCATCGAATAGCGCTCGGTGCGACTATGACCCGTCACCGCAAAGTATGAAGCCATTAGCGACACCGTAGTGAACGCCAACGGTAACTGCACCAAGCACGCGCGCGCGCGCCATGCCAAACCGCAAACACCACCATGGCGCAAGGGTACGCCAATTCCGACCCTAGCGGACATGTACCTAACGCCATCAGGCATGGCGTAATGTACCATTCCGCCATGGCGAGAAGTACGGCATCGCGAATCAACCGTAAACGGCCCCACTGAGTGCCTGTACACCGCTCCCTGCCCACAAAGTACAACTCCCCGTAGGTGCAATGAAGCCACATTGCAACCATTGAAATGTACAAGTCACCCATGCATGGCAACGAACAAAAGAAACACAAGAGGGGCCAATGGGAGCTGCAGGGCACAGATGGCACGAATACAGAAGCCATCCCAATGGACATGACCACAGTCCCCCACCAAGAAACGCACGCAAACACAGGCACCTGTGACCAGCAATATTCCGAAAATCACATCATTCCACCAGTCCACCTGGCTGACCGGCATCTGTTACACAAAACCCAATCCCCCGCCCCTGAGCATGACAACATTCAAACAGTCATATTGGCAGCCCCCATCCCTGACCTCACTGGGCTTCGTAGGCAAACGCGCCCAGCACAGTACCACGCAACTAAACCCCGAAGCTGGAACCCAATGCAGATCTCCTCACAATACATCGCCCCCCAAATAGGCATATGCCACAGCACTTGCAAAGAAAAACGCTACACGGGCCAAATCTGAATAGAAATTTAATACACATCAAAGTCACCAAGCCCATACAGCCATCAGGCCATGAACTCCAAAACACTAATCACCATTGTGGGCTGCTTCCGCAAGAAATGACCAGCCACTACCTGTGTGTCGCCCTGTTCCCCCATGGTACACAGAGCCACATTCACGTACGAAAAGGCAACATGGAAGCGCACAGAACCGCAGGGGCGTCCCAATGGGGAGGCACTAGTCCAGCTGAAAGGCCGAAATGTTGCTCCGAGCCACCAGTACTGCGTAAGGGCATGTGGGCCATTGGCGATCGTCCCATAAGATCGTAATGCTGCTCCACTGATTAACACGAAGCAGCAGGTGGCGGGAGTAAAATCCATCTGCAGGAGTGGCATACAGATGGCAGTGGCAAAAGGGGAGGAGATACCTGTCAACCAAAAGAAAAGAAAAAGAACAGAATGGCCATCAGAACTACATTCCAACAACTCACTTCAATGATCACACGAAATCCACAGCCATATGCATGCTAGCCCACTCAAAAGGATCATCACCACCCCAAAACCACTTGCGACTCATAACCATCTATATCGAGGTGCAAACACCATCACAAACGAGTGTACCTGTGCATGCGTCTGTCAAAACAGAATCCATCAGATGGGAATGTTAACGTGCATGGACACAAGTGTCTGAGGGCGCCTTGAGACAGGGAGGGCTCAACAAGGCCAGATAGACGATGGTCCCACTATGGCAGCCCTGCATCACATAGCGTAGGGGAGGCGGATAGATCCCAAGAAGCCCTGTACACGGCAAACTCTGTATCAAATCACCTGCCCATGCATCCATCCATCATTCCCTCATCCCGGGATCAAAACGCCTGAATAATTACTCACATAACATTAGAAACATCCATTGAGTCTGTGCGTTATGCAGCCTGCTAAATCCACAGTGCCCCAGCCCGTAAATCCAGTGTTGTGAAGTAACATGTATTTGGGAACGGACGGCCTCATCGCCCACGTAGCTATTGCGCATCCCAAACTATTCATATCAATCATTGCTCCCTCGCCATGGGCCCTGTCTCAAGGACATAGAACAAGAGAACGTTATATTTGCAGTCAGACCTGTGGGCATCTCCTCGCCGCTAGCTGGAAACCGAAAGCGCCGCCCTTCGAATTCCTCATTTGCAACATCACGTCGAAAAGGCATCTGTGGCCGTTTGAAATCACTAATTATTCCATCGAGTGCGGCTGTGTGTGAAAATGGCAACTGCCTTCACCCACGAATGGGACGCCCCGCCCGTCGTTGCAACTCGGTACAGTGATGCATGAGGGCCCACCGTTACTCGAGTACTACGTTCCACTGACCCTTCACAAGTCTGTTCGCGACTGCACAGATAGTATGGGAAACAATGGGACCACAGCAGAATGAACATATCAACCAATCTTACACGGCCATCGGGTACAAATACATGATTGCAATAGCAAGATACAATTCCACGAATTGCAGCGTTGTGCGCGGGACGTGCTCGGCCAAAGGGGAGAGCAGTTTGCACAGGTGGAATCAATCACCACAGGTGGAGGCCATACAGCCTGAAAACACATAAATTGCACAGCCAGTCTCCTCCCACAACCACACCGAAATGCTACCGGCAGGACTCGCGATGTTGGCCCTGGGGGACCTGATAGCACTGCAAGTGCTCCGACTCCAAGAAGAAGACGAACACCAACTACAACCAGCCGCACGGAGGAGACGCAGGAGGAGGAGGAGGCCAAGGCAGGGCCAGCAAGGCCCACCAGCACAGCCACTACCACCACGCAGGCAGCCCGCAATCCCACGCCTCCGAGCACATCCGTTCAACCTCACTGATGAGCAGATCCACACCCTCTACCGTCTGGACCGGGACACCATAGCCGCCATTGTGGACATGACACAGGCTGACCTTGTCAGCATGATAGATAGCCCAACCGCCATCCCACCCCTATTGAAGGTGGTGTCTGTACTACACTTCCTGGCCACAGGCACCTACCAGCACACAGTCGGACAGTTGCATGGCATTTCTCAGCCACTGTTCTCACGGACACTATTGCAAGTGCTCGATGCCCTCCTGCAGCACGCAGACGACTACATCTCTCTACCACGCTCGGAGCAGGAAATAACCAACACAAAAGTGGGATTCCATGCACTTGCCGGCATACCGGGTTGCATTGGTGCCATCGACTGCACCCATGTTGAATTGGTCGTCCCACATGCCATGGAGGCCCAGTACCGCAACCGAAAACAATTTCATTCCCTGAATGTACAAATGGTGTGTGACTCCAACAGGATCATTACACATTGTTGTGCCCGATTCCCTGGGTCAACCCATGATTCTATGGTCTTGAGGAACTCTACAATACCACGCTACATGGAGCGACACGCAGGGAACAGATCCTGGCTACTCGGTGAGTCTCATTACATGCATGATGATGTGGGGTATGTGAATTGGCAATGACCTGCCAGGAAGGGGGGGGGGGTGTGCGTACGTATCAATGGCATTCCACATCATACGTTTCTCGTCCACATACAGGTGATGCTGGATATCCACTGAAGAGATGGCTCCTCACACCAGTCCGGAACCCACGGGACCAGCATGAGGAGGACTACAACCATGCCCACTCACGTACCCGTGTAGTCATTGAACAGGCATTCGGCCTACTGAAGGGCCGTTTCCGCTGCCTCAGCAGGTCTGGCGGGGCACTCCTGTACCGCCATGAGAAGGTTGCAAAGATGGTCATGGCATGTGTCATGCTCCACAACATGTGCGTACGTAGAAATGTGCCCATGCCCCCTGATGCAGAACTGCAAGCACCTGATGATGGTCATGATGAGGGTGGGGATGTGGCAGCACCTCATGGAGTCTGCGAGGCACCGGAGGCCCGTGACATTCGTCAGCATCTCATTGATGTATGCTTCTAGCACTCACGCCTGGTGGCTGATACATGGACACGGGACTCGTGGCACTGCGTGTGTCTGGGACATGCACAATATGGACTGTACGCCTATGATGGCCTAGTACACAAATATCAATGTCCACACTTCTCATTGGTTGATCGTGCACTTTTTATGGCATATGTGATATCATGTTGAACACCCTATCGACCCGCCACCCAAGTGAGCCCAACACACCCCCTCCACCCTCCTACCTCCCCGCCGAACACCAGTGTCCAAAGATGCTCTTTGTCAGTGGGCTGTCGCTATTGCATGCCCCCTCTGCGGGTATCAGGGGCACCCCTGCCTGTGGAGCGCAGGTTCCTTCCAGATCTACGTTGGGGGCTGCCCTGGACGGAACTTGCAACGGATGATGTGTCTGCCTGCTCACGTCCATGCATGTCCCTAAGGGTTTGCGAGAGCTCAGTGAGCACACGGCGCACTGCGGCAAGTTCGGCACATACGTCTTTGGACGTCGCATGCAGTTCCCCCCTCAGGCTCTCGGTGCTTCTCTCAATTTGTGCCCTTAGCGTCTCTGTACCTCTCTCCATTTCTGCCCTAAGTGTCTCAGTTGATGTTTCTATGTCTGCCTTAGTGCCCCCACATTCATCGGCATGGTCCTTGAGGAGTGTGGCCAGTTGCTGCTGTTGTTCGATCAACTGGTCGAGGGACTGTTGCCTCTGCTGGGCCATGGCCATTTGCGGGGGTGTCACAGAGGGGCTGTTGTCCTCATGTTGCCTTGCCACAGGGCTTGTGGGGGATGGCCAGTCGTCGTCTTGTGGGTGCCCCTGCGTGGTATCCTCATGTTGTACGGGATGGGACAGACAGGGGGATTGGGACAGGTCATGGATGGATCTGACTTCGGCATCCCCGTTTTCTGTGTCCGAGCATGCTGCCATCAATGGGGTGTCACCTATGGTGCTGCTGCCACCAGAGGCAGTGCCTTCTGTGGCATCCATTGGGGGGACCTGTGGTGGTGGTGTTGTGGGCATGCTGGCTGCTGGGGTGCCTGTTGATGTTCCCTCCTCTGTGCTGCCACCTGATTTGTGCTGCTGCTGTGTCTTGATGCGTGCAGCTGAGGTGGAGGGTCTCTGGCCGTTGGTCTTGGCCCTCTTTGCAGGTGTGCTGGTAGGGGTGTCCTGTAGCTCGTCGTTTGGATCGGACCCTGTGGTGGAGTAAAGGAGGGCGAGGGTTATTGATGGGTCTGTGGGAATTGGAATGGCATTGTATCACATGCTTTGGGGTGGTACCTGAGGGTGATTTGGGTCGGGGCCTTGGAGGTGCTTTGATTTGTGTGTGGAGTGAGGGTGCAGTTGTTTGGCAGCCTGCAGTTAGGGTGTGCCTGCTGCACGTGTAGTGCGTGTATTAGGGTTTTTTTATTATTTATGTATTTATTGTGGGTTTTAACGTGCGCTATCAGGCCGATGTGTGTGGACGTTCTCCTGGACATGTGTTTCTGTTGCACTATGTGGACGCATGGTACTTCACATGGATGGACTGTGTGGATTTGGCATTGTTTTATCTGGCCCACCTACCTGATTCTTCGGATGTCTGCACTCCTTTCTCCATCCCTCCGACTCCCTCTATGCTCTCCATTCCGATGGTGGAGGCACAGATTTCTTCCCAGGGGGTCAACTTGATGGGTGATTCAGGACCTCCCCCGGTGGCTGTGGCAATGTTGCGGTTGGCAGAGAGTATGCTGCGGACGCGTATCCGCAGGTCGTCCCATCGCTTGCGGCATTGCTGTGGGGTGCGGGGTGCGGTCCCCACCGCACTTACCCGCTGTGCCACCAGAGCCCATATGGCCTTCTTGTTTGCAAGTGCCGTCCTGGTCATTTGCGTGCAGAAGACGACGGCAGCATTCTCCTGGAGGGTCTCTGTTAGCACGGTGAGTTCCTCACGGGAGAAGTGGACCTGCCGCTTGCGGTCGCACGCTTTCTTCGCTACTTTTCCCATTTTTCTTGGTTTCGCTAGGGTGGTTGACGGGTTGGGGTGTGTTTCAGGGTAGTGATTTTAGTGGTTGTGTGGTTTTAGTGTTTTTATAGGTGTACGCCGGGATGTTTCCCGTTCCGGGCCCATGTTTTAACTTCCGTTTCCGTATATTTCCGGTCACCGTACTTTCCGGTAGGCGCACACTGCGGTGACCGCTAAGAGGGGTGGCGGTATTGCACCTAGGGCGCCGTACGGCAGCGGTGTGGGCCGTTTTGGGGTCATTTCCGCCATCGCGGACTTTGCACTTCCGCCGTGGCGTGGTGCTCGTGCCCGATGGGTCGGAATGGGCCGCACTTTGCTCCTTCGTGCAATGGCGGAAACGCTATTTACGCTGTGGCGCTCCGGTCAGTCGCTTTCCGCCAGGGTCGTAATGAGGGCCATTGTTGGGTTTGTAGTCTGAGTTTTATAATGGGAGAAAAAGTGTCATGGTATGGAGTGCGAGAAATGAAGTGGGCTGACTTACTCCCGTTTTGTAAGAATATGGTTCACTTAAAACATCCGGACATCATTGTTGTTCATTGCGGTGGGAACAGCTTGGGGTGTGTTACTGGAATTTCATTGCAGTTTGCAATGAAGGAAACATTTGGAAAGTTGAAGGAAATGTTTCCAAATATGAAAAGTTTTCTCGCATTGCTCTGAGACAAGTGTGGATGGGTTTGAATTTATTTTGTCCGCAAATGGAAAAAGCAATGAGCAATGTGAATAAAGCTGTGTGTGCTTTTTTAGGAGATGTTGGCTTGATATATTTTCATAATGAGAACATTAAATTTGATATTGTCGAACATTTTTTTTGGA
Source organism: Ambystoma mexicanum (assembly GCF_040938575.1). Lineage (NCBI taxonomy): Eukaryota > Metazoa > Chordata > Amphibia > Caudata > Ambystomatidae > Ambystoma > Ambystoma mexicanum. The sequence goes on from NC_090934.1 coordinate 652,971,399, forward strand.
GAGGTGGCGTCCATCTAAGTGATGTGGGCGATCAGATTTCTTTGGAAAAATATTAAAAATGCATTCAAGCAGTTTTTGTGAACATATAAAGTATGCATTCAAGTATTTGTTAGAAGTTCCATTAAATGAAAATGAAAAATACACAAAAAAATATGATGCACTTTTTGTGAAAGTTACAAAAAATTATTACGTTGTGTAGAATCTTTGTTGGTTTAGTATATAAAACTAATAATCAAAACAAATGAAAGTTAAAAAGAGAAAGAAAGGTTATTTTAAGAGCCACCATTTTTGCTTGAAAAACAATTTAAACGATTTTCATTCCCCCAACCCATTCCTGGAATTTTTTAGGTGTCCGTGGACTACTGCACTGTACACCGACTATGCAGGCTGCAAGGGGCCTCTGACCTTTAAACTGTGAAAGGTGAAGGTGGCCTCCCTCTCTACTGTTGTTCCCTAATGTTGTTCCCTCTTGGCAAAACAGCACATTTCAAGGTCAGATATAGAATGATATCACAACATTTCATGTAGTTTCATTCAGTGGCGCCATCCAAAAACTGCTTTTCACCAACCCTGTAATGCAAAAATATGTATGGATGCCCCTGAACATCTGAAATGTCTGTAAACATTAAAGAGCTTTCCCGAACTGTTTGCAAACTTCAAAGGTGGAAAACCACCAGTTTTTTGGCTTTTCATGGCCATATCCCATCGTCATCACCCTCACCTCCCCAGAGATTGTTTCATTGGTTTGACAAGTGCAATGTTGTGTTTTTTTAAGTTTTACCGCAATGTCCACTGACTACGGCACTGTTTGCGAATCCAACATGACGTCCGTTTTAAAATATCTGACACAGTTCACGTTTTTCACCATCCAATCAGAGGGCATGTCTGATGTCTGCAGACATCACACCGGGCCCTGATTGGTCCAGAGCGGTATCCGCTGACAGAATAGAGAAGTGAGTCGACGAACTGGACCCAAATTCTTGTTTAACAACTTTTTACATCAAATTCACAAAAGCGCACTTTTGGGACCAAACCACTGCTTCTGTTTCAAATTTGGGCTCTAGGCATGAGCAATTTTTTTTTATTGTGTCTATGAGGAAAGCCACAAATTGTGGGAGCCCCCCTATAACGTTGCCCCCCCTGGATGAGACTTCACCAATCCGGGGGCGTGCAATATCATTTTATTGCAAAGTTTGGTGAAAGATTCGTCCTGGGGGGGGGGGCAAAGTTATAAGTCACCCAAGAAGTGTTCTTCCTATGGTTGGTGCAACTTAACCATAATTAAACTGCCAATACCGCAGGTCGTGTAATACATGCGTACATTCAAGGAGAAAACTTTAGTTGCAGGAACATTAAGGTGAGAAACACATTGTAACAAAAAAATTGAAATTCAAGATAAAAACTTTGATTGCAGGGACGTTAAGGGGAGCAATATATTGTAACAAAACCTTTGAAATTCAAGGAAAAAACTTAAGTCGCTGCAACATTAAGGTGAGAACTTAATGCAACAAAACCGCTGAAATTCAGCTAAAGCCACCTTGACTTTGTGCCTCTTGTTGCGCAGCCTATGACCACAATGATGACATCATAGATCACATCACTGATGACATTACTAATTACATGTTGTATGCGAACACTGATGACATTACAAATCACATCACTGATGCCATCACTGGTGAGAACACTAATAACCTTGTATATAACTGATTACATCAGTAATGGAATTAGACAGAAGATCAATTATAAGTAGGCTCACGAAAAGTTTGATTACCTTAATAACAATATAGACCACAGACTTGGCCGTGACAAAGGCTGGGGTCACATGACAGCATCAATGGACATAGCTAGTGGTCAGTTAGTGTTAAAAAATACAAATGTGCATGGTTTAAAGCCATGCCCAGTAGCCCATCGCTGTTTTTAAATATACAGTGGGCAATTTGAAAGCTATAATCAGTGCCCAATAATATATGTAGAATATACAGTCAGCACAGCCAAAGGCTGTGGCTACTGGCTAGTATTGTGTTGAAGACCATGGCTAGTGGCTGGTTAGTGTATATAATATACAGTGGGCATGGCCAAAGGCCATATATAGGGGCTGGTTAGTTTTATAGACAGTGGGCAAATCCGAGGTCCATTGCTTATGGCATGTTAGTATTTTAAAATACACAGTGGACATGGCCAATAGATGTAAAAACTGCTCATGATCAAAGGCTATGGCTAGTGAGGCCCATGTATACATTAGAATATATAGTGGCACAGCCAAAGATTGTGGCCACTGGCCAGTATTGTGCTAAAGCCTATGGTTAGTGGCCGATTAGTGTATATAATATACAGTTGACATCTGAAAGCTGTAGCCACTGCTGAAGGCCAAAGCCCATGGTTGGTGGACTGTTAGTGTTTTAAAATATACATTGCACATTGGTGAAGACTGTGGCCAGTGTCCATGACTGAAGGCCATGATTAGTACACATTAATGTGTTAAAATATCTTTGGCCAGAACATTGACCCAGGCTGAAGGCCATCCTTAATGTCAGTTACTGTTTTAATGTTATTCGTGATGTCATCAGTGATGTGACATGTGATGTCATAATTGTGAACATAGGCTGCGCAACATGAGGCACAGAGCTAAAGTGGCTTGAGCTGAATATCAGGGGATTTGTTGCATTAAGTTCTCACATTAACATCCCTGCAACTCAAGGTTTTCCCTTGAAGTTCAAGGGTTTTTCTACAATGTAGTTCTCACCTTAATGTTCCTGCAACTAAAGATTTCTCCTTGAATTTCAAGGGTTTTATTTACAATGTATTACTCACTTTAACATCCCTTCAACTGATGGTTTTTCCTTGAATTTTAAAGGTTTGTTATGCCATACATTACTGGCATTAATAATGCAGACAATTGGGCTAATGAAAACATTATATAATGTGTAGAAAGTCAAATAAAACGAAATTGTACAACCACATTCCCCCCAAATAAACCTGTTGTTAAATATCTTATATGTACTTAACTTTTTAACGTATTTACATTTATATGTACTGATGATAAATAGAGGGTTATTAAAGTGTTGCAGTAACTGTGTACAAAGACTACACTCAGTATATCTTAAAATAAATCTTTACAAGACTACTGCCCATATATTTATGTAGATATGTTTTTTTATAATTGTTTTTCAGCCACGGCTGTCAAAATACATGCACGGCTAAATGCAGCAACAACTCGCGGGTCTACTCGCGGCACCCACATGGGATAACCATTTTTGCACACACTGTTTTGAAAGGATCAATTAAAGTTCTTTGATCCATATTTACAATATGTGTTTTTATTGTCTATTTTAATAACTGAAATGTCTGCCCAGAAAAATACAATTTGAATGGATTGTGTCCTCCCACGTATTCCTCATCTTTAATATTCATATTTTGCCAGCTTTGCTGCTTCTGAAGAATATATTCTCGGCAGAAGGCGCTGTACCCGATGTCATGGCGTTGATGTTTCTCGAGCGCCTATGCCGAGCGTCGACATCATCGATAATATAAATAGCTTGTGCAGCGCCCGTTGGTTTTAATTCGGTTTTTCTGAAAGCTTTTGCTTTGAGTACTAATGGTGCGCTCTTTATTTCTGTTCTGTTGAAAAATGTCTTTATCATCTACCCTTCAATCCCAAAGTCAGGATTTAAGAGGTGCTATGACTGTGGGTCGAAGATGTCTATGACGAATCTGCACCGCATCTGCCTGTGGTGTCTGGGTCCGGGGCACCGTAACGATGACTGCAGATCCTGTCAGTCCATTACAGAAAAAGCCCTGTGGGAACGCAGAGGCAAACTGGTGGTGGGGTGGGACTTCGAAGTCTTCTTCGAAGAAGGAAAGGAAGTCCAGAGAGTCTAAATACCTGACGTAAATGATCGAAGAGGTCCTGGTCGAGGAGTCAATCAAGGCAGTCTCTGTCCTCTTCATCGAAGAAGGCGAAAAAGAGACACCATCGGTCTCCCTCTTCTTCGTCCGAATTTTCACCCGAAGTAATCAGGTGTCCGACAAAGTCAGATCTCCCATGTAAATGGGATGCCTTTAGAGATGAAATGATGCAATTCTTCAAGAATGCGGGCCAACAATCTCGAATGACTCACGGAATAGCCATGCCCTGGTCGCTCCTTCGGACGACTCAGGGAAGTCGAAGGATACTTCATCGAGGCCAAGCATGAAGCCGGCTTTATGTTAATAGAATACTCGACCCTATGAAAAGGTGTCAAAGGCATCGACTCGAGAACCGAGTCCGTCTTCGATACCGTTTAAGAAGCACAAAGCGTTGAGAGGTTCGACAACTGTGTCGACACCATCAGCGTCTAACATCTTGATGCCAAAACCGAGGGCAATTCAGAGTATATCGACCCCTATTTTGAAGTGTCCTCGACGCCGTTGATGGACACTTCGATCCCATCAAAACCTGTGCCAATTCAGGAGAAGAATTTCAAACCAATTTGAAAAAAAGACTTTTTTAAGTCTATGTCCTCTATATATGAGGAGGAATTGGCCTATGATGGGGAGCTTTCTTCATTTGGGGTGCAGTTTGGCACAATAAATGTGCCTGAGGAACTCATTCATCAGGAATCTAGAATGAAAGTTTGCTGTGACTACTTCCAATCTGCTAGTGGCCTTGACACTTTGCCTGAATTGGAGTTTGGCAGGCCTTACCCCTTTAAGCAAGCAGATTCTGGTTACAGAAATCTCATGAACAGGGTTACGAAATACATGGGGTGAAGTAGAGCTTCCCCTGTGTATGAGCAGGGTGACATGACGGACATCCTGGACCAAGCACAACAGAAGGATCCATTTCTACCCTTCCACAAAGCCCTTTAGAAAAGGGTTATGGCTAATTGGGAAGCTCCAGAATCTGGGCCTGCAGTGAACAGGAGTTTCTCTAGGAAGTATAGAGCCTCTAGCAGTGACTCAGACTACTTCACCAAGCACCCTACACCTGAGAGCTTAGTGGTTCAGGATGCCACATCAACCAGGCAATCTGCTTACCCCTCTATCCCTCCAGATAGAGATGTCAAAAGGTAGATGCCTGGGCTCACAAGGTTTTTACATCAGGCAGCATGGCCTTGAAGTCTACCAATGTCACCTGTAATTTGTCAAGATTTTCCTATACCCTGTGTGACTGTGTTGCCATAGCGACTGATCACATTCCTGAAGGCAAAGAAAGAGAATGCTTCCTGGCTTCATTAAAGGATAGAAAGGAGGACATGGGGGTATGTCTCCAGTCAGGATAGGATACGGCTGACAACATCAGAAGATCCATGGCTGCAAGCACCGGTTTGCATCGGATGTGCAGAGCAGACTGCTCAACATGCCTTTCGACGGCTCGAGGTTGTTCGGCAGCAAGGCGGAGGAGAGTCTGGAGAAGCTGCAGACCTCCTATGCGGTGGCTAAATCTCTTAGTACCTCCATTTGACAATCTCAACAGCCCTATTCAGGCTCATCTTCCTGGAGGGATCGTTCTTTTCATTTCTATTCTGCAATTGGTAGCGGAAGAGGACAGGCCGGTTCAAGGGGACAAAAAATATTCCCTCGTGGTGGGTGAGGAAGGGGTGCTAAATCAGCCACAGCAGCGGCAACTGTACCCCCAACAACTGCTGCTGCCGCCTCTAAGCCTTTCTGAGACCCACAATACCCCGGTGGGAGGCAGAATTTCTTGGAATCTGAATGAATGGCAGGGCATTAATTCAGCTGCTTGGGCATTAGAAACAGTAGCCCAAGGTTACTGCCTTCCTTTTCAGAAAAGACCTCGGGATCATCGACTGGGATACGTCAAAATTCCAAATCCGCTCCCTCTGCAGGAAGTTTTAACCCTACTAGAGAAAGGTGCAATAGAACATGTACCTGCAGCGGAGAGTGACAAGGGTTGGTATTCCCCCTATTTTCTCATTCCCAAGAAGGACAGAGGATTGAGACCCATCTTGGACTTAAGAAACTTGAACAAGTTCCTCAGGAGGGACAAGTTCAAGATGGCTCTCCAACTCCAAGACTGCTTGGTACCATTGGACCTTCAGGATGCTTATTTTCATGTGCCAATACATCTCAAGCACAGAAAGTACCTGAGGTTCGCAGTCAGCAGTTCTCATGATCAGTTTCAAGTTCTGCCATTCGGGCTGACCTCCGCCCAAGGGTTTTCACCAGGTTGATGGTGGTAGTGGCAGCAAGTCTCAGCAGAGGGGGGATTCATGTCTACCCCTACCTGGACGATTGGCTGATCAGGGCTCACTCACCCGAACAAGCCCAGGAACATCTCAGCGTCACCTGCCACTTCCTTCATAGACTGGGCTTCTCCCTCAATTACAAGAAGTACCATATGATACCATTCCAAAGACTCCAGTTCATCAGAGCAGTCCTGGATACCTCCTTGGGGAAAGCCTCACCACCCGAAGTGAGAGCTCAACACATTCTGCAGATGGTAACAAAATTCCAGAATGCCCAGCATCTGCCGGCCTTCGATTTTCTAAGGTTGCTCGGTCTCATGGCATCCTGCATTTTTCTGGTGCCAGAGGCCTGATTGGGAATGAGATCCCTTCAATGTGCCCTCAGGACTCAGTGGTCCCAATTTTCAGGGAATATGTCAGATCAACTGCACGTTCCGAGCAGAGTTGCTCAGGACCTTCTATGGTGGGCTTGCAAGGACAACATTCTCAAGGGAGAATCTTTTTTGCAACCATGGCCGGAGATAACAGTAGTGATGGATGTCTCACTCATGGGGTAGGGAGCCCACACCAACAATCTGACAATCAGCTTTGTTGGTCTCCATCGGAGTCCAAATTAGATATCAACCTTTTGGAGCTGAGGGCAATCAGACTAGTGCTGAAGGCCTCCCTAACATCTGTATGGGGAAAGAATGTCCTGATAATGATGGACAACACAATGGCCATGCACTACCTCAACAAGAGAGGAGGTGTAGGGTCACTACCACTGTGCATAGAGGCTATGCATCTCTGGTTCCGGGCAATAGAAGAAGGAATTTCGCTGTCAGTATTTCACCTAGCCGGAGAGCAGAACATGGCTGCGGATGCTCTGAGCAGGCAGAGCACAGTCTCCCATGAGTGGATTTCCCCCAAGAGGAGCTCTAGGAGACGGGTTTGTGATGGACTGAGAATTTCCACTCCTTTACACGTTTCCTCCCGTCCCCATCATTCCTCATGTTATCAGGAGGTTGAGAAAGTTCAGGAAATCCATGATCCATGATCCTAATTGCTCCGGATTGGGCCAGGAGGATGTGGTACCCGAACCTTCTGGACATGTCCATCTGCCCTCCAATATGTCTTCCACGAAGAGAGGATCTTCTCTTGCAAGAGGAAGGTCAGATTCTCCATCCAGAGGTCAAGACACTCAGCCTTAACGCATGGTTTCTGAGAGGCAGAGATACAAATATTGGGACCTCCCGGATGACGTAATGGAGATTTTGCTTTCGGCCAGAAGGCCAGCAACCAAATCTTTCTATCAGTGTCGTTGTAATAAGTTCAGTAACTCATGCAAGGACAAGAATGTGCATCCATTTCAATGTGGCAATCCCGTAGAGCTTTCTTTTTTGTTGCATTTGGCTAATATGGGGCTCCATATTGGTACCATAAAAGGATATTTGACGGCGCTTTCTATTTTTAACCACTCCTATTTCAAAATACCTTTAATTGTTCAATTTCTGAAAGGACTTACCAATGTGTATCCCCCAGTCCCATTCAATTTCCCTGCTTGGGATCTAAATCTTGTTTTAAAGTTTCTAACATTTGTGTCCGTTATGGCTCCTAACATTGAAAACAGCCCTACATATTGCATTAATATCATTCCGCTGGGTAAGTGAGTTATAGGCTCTTTCATGCAAGCCTCCTCATACTATTTTCTATAAGGATAAAGTTGTCCTCAAAGTAAAACCATAATTCCTGCCGAAAGTAGTCTCCAACTACCATTTGTCAGAGAAGATAACTCTACCAACCTTATACCCTCCCCCTCCTCATTCAGGCAAAGAGGAAGCGAGGCTGCATAGGCTAGTCCCAAAAAGGGCTTGAAGCTTTTTACATTGCAAGAATGGCTAAATTTTGCCACAATGATCAACTCTTTATTGGCTATAACTGCCCCAAATTGGGCCTGTCAGTCACTAAACAAACCATATCCAGGTGGATCATGCTTGCTATTGGAGAATGCTATAGACTTGTGGGAAAGGACCCGTGGGAAGGGCTTTGAGCTCATTCCACTCGGGCTCATGACAACCTCTGCAGCTCTCCAAAGGGGTGTCCCAATAAAGGACATCTATTCAGCGGCTACTTGGTCGTCCATTCACACTTTTGTCAAGCATTACTGCTTGGACTCCTCCTCCATTACTCAAGGAGATCTTTTTGCACAGGCAGTTCTCCATTCAATCCATGATTAATTAATTGATACTCCACCTCCAAATTGTCACTTCTTTGGGAGTCTATCAAAGATGAGGATTACTTGGGAGGACACAATCCATCCAAAAAACACGTTACTTACCCCTGGTAACTTTCTTTCAACTGGATGTTCCTCCCCCGTATTACTCATCGCCCCACCCAACCTAGCCCGCTGTTCAATTTACGTGAATTACACTCTGCTTTTCCTGAGAGCTTGCGGTTTGGGGTACGCTTGGTTAGTTCGTCGATATAGGGGAATGGAGAAACACAGAACTGAAACCAACGGGTGCTGCATGAGATACTTATACTATTGATGACGTCGACGCTCGACAGAGACTCTCGAGGGACATCGATGCCACAACATCGGGTATAGCGCCCTTTGCCCAGATTTATTTTTTTCAGAAGCAGCAAAGCTGGTGAGATATAAATATCAAAAATTAGGAATATGTGGGAGGAACATCCAGTCGAAATAACAGTAGCAAGGCTAACTAACTTGTTCTTTTGGGGGGTAAGGAAAAAAAAAGGCAGGAAATTGCAAGGGAAAACACTAGGATTCATACATAGAACAAAAGGTTTAAAAAAAGAACATTTATTTTTTCACATTTTATATTTTGTACATTGTTTTAGTTTTTTTCTAAAGAATGGTGAATAAAATGGACAATTAAAAATATTCCTAGCATTGGGAATTGGCTGTGTGTTCCAAAGGCGCCTTCTCCAAAGCAGCTAGGGTGCCACCTCCCACCTCGATCATAGTGTAACTGATTTTGCACATAACGATACAATTTGAGATTGGATGCAGGCATAGTTGGACTGAGGTTGGGTGTTACTTGGTGGAAAATAATAGGTAATTGAATTGGAAGTCTGTGGCACAGATGACAAATACTGCTGTTCTGATCTTGCTCCTTGTGCTCTGACCTTATGTTTCACATGAGCCTTCCTATAGGATTCATCCACTTCATCCCAATGAACATGGACAAGATGTCGAATTAATGTGGATGTCGCCAAGCTTTGCGACAGCTTGTATGAACGTCCCCTCCTTAAATCCTTACCAAGAAATTACACATGACCTCCTCAATCTCCTTTCTGCTTTGTTTGTCCTTTACATGGAAATATTGGCAACTGTCAGCTACGTTTTTTGTGCACATTGCTTCTTCTGCAGTTCTAAAGCTGAAGCCACCCACACAACCTAATCGTCACTGCTGGTCGTACTCAAATTGAAATGACGGACCGTGGAGGAAACATAAAAACTGTAAAAGAGAAACAACACAAAAAGGAATCTGCCACCAAAATGTTTTTACACAAACATATAACAAGCTAAAATAACAGAAACTGACAAACTACAAAGCACAAGACAAAGGACAAAGGTATAGGAACAAGAAAGGTAAAAAGGAATGGATAAATCAAGGTACTGCTTTTAAAAGTTCCTGAAGGCTCACAATGAATTTCACCCACCAAGAGACGAAAAGCAATAAAAGAAAACATGAAAAGGGTATTTGGGAGAGCGGTTTAACCAAGGTTACATGTTATAGCCAACCAAACTGTTCTTTTCCGTACTGGTGGGTACGCCCAAGCACAATGACTATAGTCCTATAGGACAGTCAGAGCCTGACTCCACCCAAAAGAAAAGAAAGTTTATATTCATCATTGCTATCCGTGCCGGTTAGTGAAAGGTTATCCAAGTAACTCCAAGAACGTTTGGCACTTTAACCCTTTAATCCTTGTTCCTTTTTACCCACTTTTCAACTAATCCTCTTTTCCCTTGTATTGTTATTTGTTCAGTTTGTCTTTTTTTTCAACTTTTTCATTTTTTGAGGCATTGTCTTTGTAGTCTTGTCATTGTTATTGTTTTACATATTCCTCCAACATTGGACATTCCAACATGTGCACCCATGATAGAAGCAGCAGCAATGATGATGTCACTTGGGTCCCCAATTCGTTGCCACAGAGGAACAAAGCAACTGGCATGAAGACCATTGCAGACAGTTACTGATACTTCTGGTTGAAGCAACACTGTTAAAAAAAAAGAGATGGAGGATGTACTTTGCACATTGTGCAAGAAGACTCTACGACGGGGCCCTGCTATTGTTCCATTGTAATGATAAACCATCTGGTGAGAGTGCACCGGGATGATGTGGATGATGCCTATCTGACGAGCACCACAAAATAAAAATCCATGGGACTCATGCATTACGTGCACGGAAATCAGCCACACCTGCAGCACCTGCATCCACCAGTGGGACATCGCCAACACTGAATGAAGCCTCAATTTCTGCACCAGTGTCACCTTCACTTGCTGACATTTTACCAGCTACCAATCTCTCAGTGATGAGAGTCTTCTGGGAACAATGCCTCGCATGGGTAGGCACATAAGGTGCTGCATTTAAGGATTGGGTGAAGTTAATATCTGAACAGATTAACTGCTGTCCTTCAATTTCTTGAGTGCCAATTTATTATCCCCTTTTTTTTAAAAAAAGAAAAAGAAAAAGAAAGATAATACCCAAAAAAATATGTTTCTTTTTATTTTAATTCCCTTTGTTACATGTTTCATCTCTGTGTTTCCCTCCCCAGCTCCACCCCCTCTTTCCTTCCCTCAAAATGGCTCTTAAAAGGTGACCCATTAAGTTACAAAAATTGATAAAATTGAACACAGACTGCAAAAATATATAACAATATCTATTGTCATTTATTTTATGCAGTTTGAGTGCATAAAATCCCCCAAAATGTTTGTTTGCAACCGCAGCTACAATGTTAACAAGGGAGCCATTTAGCCACAAATAGATTTACTCCAGTCATTTCTCGCCTTAGCCGCAGAAGCATAATCCTCATTGGCTGATCCTTTAGCCATGGCTAGAAATAATAATATACAACAATATACAAATCTGTGTCTACACATATGGGCATTGCACATATATATGTCATATTTATCAAATGTCTCAAATGTCTTACTCAATACCTTTATAGGTGTTGTCTTCTTTCTTCAATATTACTAACTCTGAAACAGAATGAAATGTATTTCATAATAAAATAAAAACACAAATATTCATGTTGTTTTCATAATGGTACTAAGTGAATACTGAATGTATTCCAAGCACATAACTAATAAATGGTTGTATGCATTAATGCTACAATAGAGGAAAAAAAGTCTCACTGGAGAGAAAAAAACTCTATTCAGTTCTTTAAAATATGTAACAATAAATATATATACATATACACATTATACACTATCCCACGTTCTACAAGTATATCTATATAACATATGAAATAAAATTTCAAACAATTAAATAAACAACCTTAAATAAACACTGTAAAAAAGAAAGGGTTGCTATGGTGTAGTATGGGAAAGGAAATGCAGTATGATTACCTGTACTATACTAACCATTTTGGTAACTGTGAACTTGGTTTTGCATGAGCAAATTCTAAAAATAATTGACCACATGCACAATAGTTTGTCTACCTACAAAGGCATTTCACTACAATGAAAATATGTTAAACTACTGTACAAACATTATTTAATATTATATGATGACACATTCACAGATTAATTTATACAACCTTAATCAGGAAATCTAGACATTTAACTAACTATGGGCCTCATTACACAGTAGGCGCTAACCATGGTGCTATTAGTGCCATGGTTGCCGCCGGTCTTTTACCGTGTCCGCCTTGGTGGATGGTGGAATTACTGCCCTACTCCAAGGTGAGCGGGGACGGTAATTCCCCATTCACCAAGGCACTTCCCCATTCCCATTTTTGCCCCCATAGGGCATAATGGGAATGGGGAAGGAGCTAATTGCGGTACCATAATTAGCACCGAGGTCCCTTTGTGGCACCCTACTTTAACTTTAACTTTAACCAGCCGTTAAGGTCGGGTCCCGCAAAGGGAACTCGTAGTAAGGCGGTAAGGGTTTACCGTATCGGTGCCCTTACGGTACCAGTAAACCCTTACCGCCTAATGTGTAATGAGGCCCTATGTCTTCAGTTATACGAATAAATAAATGAAGATATGCCAACACTGTAACATTATTTTGAGTATAAATCTTTTTAAAGTATAGTCAATATTTCAAATAATAGCTAGACAATACACACTTTTGTATGTGCAAAATATGAACACTTAGCAAACACTGCACTAATAAGCAAACAAATATAATATCCATATTTCTTGTAAAATCTGTTTGTGTCCTTTGTTTGGCCAGACCCCTACACACATGAGGAATCCAATGATGTTTCAAAATGTACCAATCATATTAAAAAAAAAAAAATAGGAATTGTTATTTAAACTTCTATTGGCACCGATATTGTGTGTTGTGTGCAATTTTTATGATATAAAATGTAATTCTAGAATATAAAAATGATATCTACATTGCCATTACAATAATTATTTTATAATTTGGTGTGCATCCTTTTTTTGTCCATCTACACACCTAGGAAGCTACTAGCACATCTCTAAAACCTACTATAAAAAAGAAATAACTTACATGGTTTAATGACCAAATACATTGGATAACATTTCTGAAAGCTTTCACACTGCACAAATAACATATTCAAACATTGAACAAAATAACACTTTGAGCAAGCTGTTTCCATTTTTTAATGTAATTGATCATTTTTTAAACGTTGTGTGCACACTTATTACCACCACCTACAAACATAAGAACTAAACACAGTGGGCCTCATTACGACCCAGGCGGTAAGTTACCGCCTGGGCCGTGACTTTACCAGCATGGCGTAAACTACGTTTACGCCATGGTGGTTGGCGGACTTACCGCCCCATTCCGAGGTTGGCGGGGGCGGTAAGTCCCCAACCCCCATTTACCCTTCCCCATTCCCATTTTTGCCCCATAGGGCATAATGGGAGTGGGAAGGCGTTAATTACGCCACCGTAAATTACGGTGGCGTAATTAACTCCATGGTCCCTTAGCGCCATGGATTTTAACACCTGCTAAAAGCAGGTGTTAAATCCGCCATGGCGCTAAGGGACCTCGTACTCAGGCGGTAAGGGTCGGCGCTGTTTACGCCGTCGTAAAACCCTTACCGCCTGAGTCGTAATGAGGCCCAGTATATCTAAATTCTTCCCTAAAACTCTTATTAATATTTAGATGTCATTTATTTTACAAACATTGTACTTTATTGTTTTTGTATCTACAAGCTACTGTTTTCTTGTTTCATATGTATACATTAATGACCTTCTACACTCAGTCACACTCAAAATAATGTACATGGAACTATTAATGTAACCTAGCACTTATAGGAAACACTGGTGCACATTAGAATATACAGTGTTTTACACAATAAAACAGAAGTTGTATATTGCACGATGCTATTTTCTATTCTAACACTTATTTTTATTTCGTATTGATGTTAAATTACATCCTAGCAACAATCCATCAGGAGGATAGCTCAGGGGCAACACGCTCACCTCGGAAGCATGACGACATGGAGCAACACAGGTTCGATCCCCGGGTCTGCGCTTAGAAACCTCTGGGTATTAAGCGCATTATAAATAACCAATCATCATCCTCTTCTACTCTTCTAAAACACGTATTACCCTATTCGTATATTACAAACTTTTATTTTACATGTTTATATTCACAAATAATATAAAAAAAATATTAAAAAACTTTTGTTAATAAAAAATTAAGTAAGCATTCTTTAAACCCTTGATATGTGACAATAGAGTTATTACAGACAAGCCAATCCACTTCTGTATACACCCTTGTTGTGAAATGGCCACAGTGAATGGATGCCCCCTCTTGAATAATAATTGTACATGTCTTAAATGTTTTCTTGCTGATAGAAACTTTACTTTTTACAAAATTCATCACTGATGTGTTCATGTTCCTACCCTCTAAAGTGACTTTTCTGATCAGGGATAGGAACATATAAACATCTTTCAGATCCTGAGTAGTGTAATTGTTGTTACATTGTGGACAGATATGATTCCACTCATTACTAATTGCTACATATTTATTTACATTAACAGTTTCCTGCTGTAATATATCAAAGATAGTCATTAAACATTCTTGACTCTCTTCCTGTTTACTTTGGGAAAATTGTTGATTTCCACTTGCAACAGCTACTACATTTCGGATTAACATTGCCTAATGTGTACTGTGTGGTTTTTCATCTAAAGATTTCTTATGAAATGAATTTTCGACACATAGCTGCTTGTCTACTGTGGAAATTATTTCTTGCATTAATGATGTCATTAGAATAGTATTCAACTCCTGTTTCATTACTTAATCTGCAATGAGAGTACGTCATAGTTGAATGACTTTCCAACTCTGGTAGATTCTGTTGTCTTTTAGTCTTAAAAGGAATGATTTCATTTGGAGGTTCTTTCACTGACACCTTATGCTTCCTGGCTAAGTGCTTTGTAGGTACAGGTATAAAGTTCTAGGTGAGGAGCATACCGTACACGTAACCTATTACATTCGTCAATGCAAGAAATGTCAACTGTTACTTTTCTTTCATCACAGTTTAATAAAAATAAACCTTCAATACGTGACAGAGCTTCAAATGACATTCCTTCTTTAAACACTGTAGGACCAATGTCAATATGTGTTGCTTCTAAAGTAAACCCTTGTGATTTATGAATAGTAACTGCATATGCAGAATACTATCGGCATTGTGCTCTCTTCACAAAGGCATTCTTAAAAAGCATGACTACTGGTAGCATCAACAGTCAATGTAAAGTAGCACCACCTACATTGAATGCTGCTAAAACTTTTGGAGAAGTTACTATACATGACAAAGAGCAATCAGTTACATTTTTGGATCATAGCTCTTATTGCATGAATTAAAACAGATGTACCTGTTCCTGCTTGTGCACAACAATGTAGGTTTGTATTGGACACAAGAAGATTCATGCTTGTCATGCTGTAAACCATGTAAGAACCTATAATATAAGTGTTGACCATTGGAACTACACCCTATGATTCAAGCACATCTATTAAATACACATTCAATGTTCTGCAATTATATGGTGGAATATTATTCTTTAATAGGTTGCCGACTGCCGCCTGGCGACAACACATGTTTTGACCTTTACTAACAGTTCTTCTTAAGGGCTTTAATTGCATTGCTCCAAACCAAATACAAACATGAATAATACAGATAACAATGTCCACAACCTAAGATATTCCACGTTATACATTAACACCCAATTAGGAATTGGAATCCGCATGTACCAGTACATCCATTAGTATTTGAAACACATAGATCAAATACATTTCCCAGTATGGATATAAGGACAAGGGAAAGAAAAATTATACATGAAAGCTCATGTTAGTTTCCGATGTTGGCATCACATAAAGAAACATAATGGGCAATAAAAAGAACCTTTATGGTGCTCGGTAGCCCTATTGTGCATGAACAAATTACCACCACCAAGGTCGTGTGTCCACCACTAAGACACCAAACTATAGTGTATGTTCAGAAAATTACAACAGAAAAAAGATATGAAAGGAATTCCACATCAATTAAACAATGTGTGACTAACAGAAAGTGTGCCTTCCTAATCTAGAATGCTCCAAAAACAAGTACATGTTTGAATCATTAGGGTGTAGCGTAAATGGTCAACAATTATATAATAATTTAACTTTTGATGATCCAGGGCTAGTGTCATTCTGGTTGACCAATGCAGAAACTTGACTTCTCTCAGGCGGCGCTTTAGCCAATTCAGCTGCAAAAAAGTTCTTTGTGACGTAGTTCTTTCTCAAATAACTCCAAGTACTGCTCACATTTTGGATATGTAATTAAGGTTTTGTTAGCAACAAAATATTCTTCAAAAGTTTCAAAACTTCCAAGCAAATCACACTCGACATGCCATGGGGAGAACAACTGCAAAAGACAAAAATGTAATAATTCCTTTTTCTCAGCAGTTTGGCAAGACAGTTTCATGTGGTTGATGAGACTTGCCTTCTCATGTCTCACTAGAAAACCAGTACATCCATGTACTTTAAACCATCCCCTGTCACGGTTTGCTTCAATATTTTGATATGACTAGCATTCGGCTACTTCATATGAACAAAGATCCCCCAACTCTACAGATCAATTTGGATAATAGGTATCAATCAAGTTGGTATCCAGAAACTCTGGACTGCCATGTACTGTTTCAGCTAACTACTGAATTTCACCTGATTTCAAGTAGTAGTTGGGCCAAGACTTAACCAAAGTACATTAATGCTAGGTCCATACAGAGGCAAACTAGTTAGACCGTCTGCAGCTTCACAGCTACCACACTCTCTATGTTAGAGCATCTTCAGACCAAAGCTTAGAGGTTTCTGACTAAGACTTTTGGCTGCTGATAAATCTGACCATTCCTCAGCTGCATTTTTCTTTTCAGCTTTTGTCATGTATGCTGTAACATAACAAGCAACAGCTGTTGTATCATCAGCAATATACTGTACTTCAGTATTTGCATTCCAAAGTTGAGCAATGACAGGATTGTAATCATTAATGAATTGGCATTCCTTATGTATTTTTAAATAATATGTATTTTTGGTGACTTACCAGTAACATGGTGTTGAACAGAAGAACTCAAACTATTCACCCAAGCAACTGGTGTCACAGACATTGGAAAGCCAAATCTCCACTGAGTGTAGTATTCGTCTTTATGTTTGTATTTTTGGTATTTTCTCTGACAGTACTTTCCACATGAGTGCCTTTGAAATCTTTCCATCTTGTTCTGCTAAGCAGGAATGGAACAAATAATACATTTTTTCATGAACTCCATCACACAGCTATCACTTTCTTTCCCAAACCGAGGAGCATCTTTCATCCACAAGTGCATATGTATATATGGAGCCCCACGTGGCTGGTACTCTTTCCTCCAAAAGACATGTTCCACAGTGCCTAGTGGACCATTTTCATTATTACAGATAAAGTGTAACATGGCAATAATCTGTGATGAACGAACTACAATACACTTACAGGGTCCATGGAACACAATTCTCCTGGTGTCATGTGTTCTATGTCATCTTTCTGTGGATTACTTTCACGAGTCCACTCTGCAAGATCATCCTAATCATAGTCAGCGTAACTTAAAGTCAAAAATCAAGTTGAATAACCCACGATCATGCATCCAACCTTAGATTGTCTCCTATACCAAAAGTCCTTGATTCCTCTCATGGCAGCAAGAATATGGGTATGTTTTCCCTCTAAAAGTTAATTTTTTTCTCTCACCCGTTGCAGCATCTCACATACAGAAAGATTTTAAAATCTAGTTCTGGTCTGAACTGTATGAATAACAGCATAACATACTGTTGAGAATTCACTTTCATACAATTAGTGAAAAATATATTCAACATTGGTGCAGAATCCGGATTCTTCAGAATACATTCTTGTACAATGATAGTCTGACATAGAAATTGGAACCTTCTGATCATCCAATCTACCTCCTGTACCAGTAGGAAAAAGTATAGGAAAACAACAAGCTTCTATTGTCTTTTCCCAGGCACTGATTGGTGCACTTTGTTGCTTTCGTTTGATACAATTCTAAACTGTCGCCCATGACTTCACGTGAGTGTGGAGGATGAATGTTAATATAAACTATTCCCTTCTGCAACAGATAAACGTTGGAACTGGCCTTCACTACTTTTGGTTATTGACTCAACAGCAAACATAGAAAAGTCTGCTACAGTCAGGCTTGCTTTGTATTGTGCTCCAATAGAAAGACCAACGCGTTTTTTACTTTTCCAATATCTATAAGCTGTTGCCAAATGTTCTTATCTTTTGTGGCAACACCATTTACTAAAACAAACAAAAGATCTGCAGTGTCACGCTTCACTCCTAGAGTGTTGACATTTTATTCCAAATTGAGAGGTAAATACCCAGCTTTACTTCTCACACCTTGCACTAATGATTGTTTAGGCACGTTTGACATATTTGTTTACAATCTAACAATAACTTGAAAAGTATGAACAGTTTGTAATGCAACCAGTTCAAACATGTTCAATTTTTGAAGCACAGCAGAGATATCAGGCACTACCATTTCGTGAAAGACTCTTACAGAAATACTTGCTTTATTATAAAAGCCAACACAGTGTGTACAAACATAAAGTACCTCACTTGTGTAAAATCGTTCTTCTACCAACAAATACAGATACAGTTCTTTCCAAACAACTTCTACACTCTGTTTAATTTTCTCCTCAATACACACTAGTTGCACTTGAGACTTAGAAAAAGTTTGTCGACAAGATATGCAAACAATGTCAGCTCTTTCACTAGAAGACAACTCAAACATTGCAATACTTTTTTATACTGTTGAAAAATCAGATCCTTTGAAAGCATAGGATCATTATTTCCACTTCCTGTAAGTGTTTCATCTGCATACACATAATATTTGAAATGCATTATATTTATCATTTGCAGTGTAGAAACTAAAATGTCTACAGCTCCAGTCAAAAGTGTTTGACTTAAATTGCAAGAGACATACTTGGGGGCCGATTCATGGAACAAACGTGCGCCGAAAATCTTGGCGCAAGCAGGCGCAAGCGCGAAAACAGGCGCATGCAAATCCAATGTGTCCATTTGTGGCCACTTAGTGTAAAATGACTCGATGTTATTTATACAAGATAAATTAAGTATGTTTAGGTTCTTATTTAGTAAAGTGTATAAGTATTATTTCCAGATTTCATGGATTACTGCAGAAAAGCTGAAATGCAAACTATGAAGCCTCAGCCACTATGAATTCACCTTCTTTACTTTGCTTCATAATTTCTGAGAAACCATTTACCTGGCGTATTTTGCCTTAAACACCAATACCTTGCATACCCTAGCCATAACATCAGATTACAATGCCCAAACCACTTCTCAAGAAAAGAAATGTTCACTACAAACTTACTAGTTCAAATTAACTTTCCCAGTAAGCTGCCAGGATCTAGAAATGTCTATAAATAAGCAAAAGGAACATTGGCGAACATGATAACCAAGTTAGTATTCATCAGGTACACTGCCTCATAAGACTTCTCAAATTTAAAGCCACATCAAACACTTCCACAACACTAACACTGTAGAAAGTCACTAATATAGGGTCACAGGAAACACCTTGATATCCTACTACAAAGCACAAAGCTGCACTATTTGTCAAGGGTAGAGTTATGCTACTTGGTTGACGCTAGGGTTTCTTATGCACCCCAATTTGTTTCACATCTTCCAATGTCAGTGAGAAACAACCTTTAAACCTTTAATTTGAAGTATATTTTTTCTAACACATAACCATAGCATAACATGTTCTACAACTTGATCACGCTCCATAAAACACTGAAGTAAAATAGGGAAAATGCTACTTTCCAAGTAATACCTATAAACTGTACTAAATTACAAACGTAAATATACTGAATACATTTTATATAAACAACAATGTATATTATTTATTGAACATATGAATAAACACGATCACTGACTTTCACCATCCCACATTTTTTTGTTTACAGCTTTTTTCTAAGATGCCATGAAGCAAGTAACAACAACGTGCCAGAAGGAAGAATCGTATGCATGGAAATAAACATTTACAATATAATATTTTTTTAAAGTAGTGTTCTCAAATCTGTACATACAAATTCTGTAGATACTACAACAATACCTGTTATCGATTAAACTTTTGAAAATGTGCAATGTCAAATAGCAAATGTGCCAACTGAACAAATTAATGGAACCCAGAATGTTTTTAGTGAATGTAATAAAAGAAAATATTTATCAAATGCGTTAGTAGTAAATAAAAAAACAAAGATTTTTAGAAGAAAAGATAGCAAATCTGCTATCATTTTGAAACAGAGGAATGAAGATATATATAGGAAAATGTACCATTCTCAAGTTTTTACAAATCTTTGGAGAAGTGTGAAACCAAAATCTAGATATGCTCAAAAGTGTTTTTTTACTAAAGAAAACAGTAGATGTAATAATTAAAAAATGCTTTTCATAGTAAAAGAAAATTGTTAATTTGTGTATTGAATAAACTTCAGAAATTACTAAGGTGACTATACCATTCCAATGAAATATAGAAACAGTTAATTCACTTAAACGTGAAAACCTTTGTGACATGTTTAGTGGAGAGTGAAAACACACTTCTCATACAGAAAGATTTTTTAATGAAAGAGCTAAATTCAAGGAAAGAATGTGCCTCTTGCTATTGATGAGAGTGGGCATAGCTATGAAGTTCAACACAATGTGATTACAAAAAAATAACAAATGCTATGGTCTGATAATACAGAAATTGAAAGTTTAGGTCACTCTAGAATAAAACCTAAAAATCAAAGTGAGGTATGGATGTGCAATGTTTTGTGCAACATTGATAAGTTTTCTTTGTATCGTCTTAAAGAGATTTTTTGCAAGTTTTGCATAAAAATAATAATGTTCAAAGACATATTAAGATGATACAGAGAATTGATGACTGAAGTTTGTGAAAGAAAAGTACTCCTGGGTCACTCTCTAGTTTGTCTTGATAAAACTAGATGTACGAGTCAGTTTCATCATATATAGATGCTGGCTGCTCATTATACTATAATGAGATACATTCTTGTTAAACTATAGTAGTGCAAAACACCAAGGGGGTAATTCATAGAATTTAGCGCACAAGTGGCGCACGCGGCTGGCGCACAGTGTGCACGTGCAAATCTCTGCACCAGCCGCGTGCGCTAAAATTCATTTCCGCGCACAGCGTATTCATGGATTTGAGCTACCAAAACCAGCCGTGGCGCACAGTGGCGCAGCGACCCTGCAGCAGCGCCAGTTACGCCCCCAAGAATGTCCCTCGCGCAGGCAAAAGCCATCAAAATCCCCAATCCAGCGCAAAGGGCTGCGCTAACCCTGTACCAGCACGGCAAGCGGGGTACGTGTATTACTGGGGTTCGTGGGAAGTTTCACACGTGATTGGCCCTGTGCGAGTGGGGTACGTGTATTACAGGGGTGCGCGGGAAGTTTCACACAGGATTTCAGCAGGGTACGTGTATTACAGGGGTGCGTGGGAAGTTTCACATGTGATTTCAGCAGGGTACGTGTATTTCAGGGGTGCGCGGGAAGTTTCACATGCGATTTCAGCAGGGTACGTGCATTTCAGGGGTGCGTGGGAAGTTTCACACGTGATTCCAGCAGGGTACGTGTATTTCAGGGGTGCGCAGGAAGTTTCACACGCGATTTCAGCAGGGTACGTGTATTTCAGAGGTGCGTGGGAAGTTTCACACGCGATTCCAGCAGGGTACGTGTATTTCAGGGGAGCGCAGGAAGTTTCACACGCGATTTCAGCAGGGTACGTGTATTACTGGGGTTCGCAGGAAGTTTCACACGCGATTGGCCCTGTGCGAGCGGGGTACGTGTATATCAGGGTTGTGCAGGAAGTTTCACACGCGATTGGCTCTGTGCGAGCGGGGTACATGTATATCAGGGGTGCGCGGGAAGTTTCACACGCGATTTCAGCAGGGTACGTGTATTACAGGGGTGCGCGGGAAGTTTCACACGCGATTTCAGCAGGGTACATGTAGTTCAGGGGTGCGCGGGAAGTTTCCCACGTGATTTCAGCAGGGCACGTGTATCTAAGGGGTGCGCGGGAAGTTTCACACGCGATTTCAGCAGGGTATGTGTTTTTCAGGGGTGCGCGGGAAGTTTCACACACAATTTCAGCAGGGTACATGTATTACTGGGGTTCGCGGGAAGTTTCACATGCGATTGGCCCTGTGCCAGCGGGGTACATGTATATCCGGGGTGCGCGGGAAGTTTCACACGCGATTTCAGCAGGGTACGTGTATTACAGGGGTGCGCGGGAAGTTTCACACTCGATTTCAGCAGGGTACGTGTATTTCAGGGGTGCGCGGGAAGTTTCACACGCGATTTCAGCAGGGTATGTGTATTTCAGGGGTGCGCGGGAAGTTTCACACGCGATTTCAGCAGGGTATGAGTATTTCGGGGGTGCCGGGGAGTCCTACACGTGATTTGGCAGTGTGGGTCCTCCCAGGTGTTCCCTGTACACCCTCCATGGCCCCTGCAGGCAACCCATACCACAGGGGACTACCCTGCACCCCTGGTCATATCCCACAGGCAGCCCACCCAACATGGGCATGCCCCCCAACAAAGGCACATGTCTCCTTGCACTACTGATCACCAACTCATGTCCCCTTGCACCCTCACCCCCCAGCAGTGCAGGGCACCTGCCAGCAGGCCCCCACTCATGTCCCCTTGCACCCCCACCCCCCAGCAGTGCGGGGCACCTGCCAGCAGGCCCCCACTCATGTCCCCTTGCACCCCCACCCCCCAGCAGTGTGGGACACCTGCCAGCAGGCCCCCACTCATGTCCCACTCATGTCACCCTGCACACCCACCCCCCAGCAGTGCGGGGTACCTTCCAGCAGGCCCCAACTCATGTCCCCTTGCACACCCACCCCCCAGCAGTGCGGGGTACCTGCCAGCAGGCCCCTACTCATGTCCCACTCATGTCCCCCTGCACCCCCACCCCCAGCAGTCAGGGGCACCTGCCAGCAGGCCCCCACTCATGTCCCCCTGCACCCCCACCCCCAGCAGTCAGGGGCACCTGCCAGCAGGCCCCCACACATGTCCCCCAAACATCACGCCATGACTATACAGACCCATGGCCCTAATGCCAACACAAATCCCACCCCTCCATCCCCCAGTGCAAACACCCAACAAACTACTGCACCCACTTCCTAGTAAATCACCCATTCCATGATAGTCTGAAAAGAACCAGCATGCCCATCAGCAAATGTCCTACAGAGCCACACAGTTGCAACACATGACTGTGCCAATGCTCATGGAGACATGCACCAAAATCATCACTGTACACCACACCAATAATGTTGAATAAAGAAATGTATTAAAAAGTATACCAAATGTCAAAATGAAAAGCACACATGCAAATGAAGAAATAATTTTTGAAATAAGAAAAAGAAAGTCAAATCCAAGCAAGAAAAGAAATCCAAAACATGAAAAATATAAGTGGTGCATCCCCAAAGTCCATAGAACGAAATCCAAAGATGGAAAGCATAAAAAAACATTACTCCATGTGAATATGACTAAAAGAAAGTATATACATGTCCTGAAAATTGAAAACGAAAGTCTGAAGGGTCCATTATCCCAAAAGCAAATGAAACCTACCAAGAACCCTATCTAAAATACAACTGTATACAAAAAGTGGAGCAAAGTATGTGGACTCCAAATCATAATAATAAAGAAATGAAACCTAAACCTAAATAACTATATACAAAGGCGGCGGGCTAGTCCGCCGGCTCACTGGTTGATGTCATGGGCCAGGGCATCATCGAACTCTTGTTCAATGGCTTGGAGGCGGGCATGTTCCCTGGCCCCGAGGTCTCGCAGGGATAATGCAGTGTCCAGCTCCAACTCCCTGCGAATACCCTCGAGGCACTCAGCCCGCCTCAGCGCCCTCCACATGGAGTTCTCCGCCCTGACCATTGTGAGCCGTTCCTCCTCCGCCCGCCGCCGCTCCGCACCTATCTGCTGGCCCAACCGCTCCCACACGGAAGACACTCCCATTCCAGGGTTCTCCTGCCCTCCGGCCGATGCCTGCCCCCCTGATGTTGATGGCCCAGAGCCATGATGCCTCCCACGTCGAGCCTGCCGCTGCCTCCAATGCAACTGCCTCTGCCAGCACGACGGCATTCAGGCTGATGGAATCCACCGACGCCGTCGTGCACGTGCCCTGCCCGATGATGCCGTCACATCCTCCATCTGCTGGGGTCCAGTTGGTGGTGTGCCCATCCCTGCTGGACCTCCGACTCCCGACTGTGGCAGGGATGGGATCCCCACCGAGTTGGCTGCATTGGTCAGGGCAGGTCCACAGGGGGCCCTGGTGGCATCTGGGCCGGAAGACGGCATGGAGAACGACTGGCGCATAGCCTCCACAGAGGAGGAGAGGGTCGCCAGAGTGGCCGACACATGTACGAAACCCCCGACCATGGCCGCTCCCAACTGGGCCACGTTGGCACGGTGCTCTTTGTGATGACGTGCGTGCTCCCCCCGCGAAGCACGCAAGTCATCACGAATGACACCAGTGCACAACGCGACACCAATCAGGACCTTCTCCATACGGCCAGGGGTCCCCTCGTCCACTGGTGGAGGGGAGTCAGATGACATGGACATCCCCCTACCTGCAGACGGGCCTGGGATGGGGCATCCCTGCTGGTGCATGGTGGTGCAATCACAGGGTCAGGGACAGTGACACGCACAGGCCCCGCCACGGCAACCTGTGCTGCCTCCTGCCCCTGGACTGCACCACTTGCACCAGCAGGGATGCTCCCACCAGGCCCCATGTGCGGCTCAGTAGTGGCCTCCTCCTCTGTGGAAACCACCAACCTGGATGGCTCCACACCGTCTTCCGCCGTTGCAAGCCACTGTGGGGGCTCACCCACCCCTTCCGCTGCACCCGTGGGGGCATCCCCGCCGCTTTGCTCCACAGCGCCGCCTCTGCCCTCTTCTTCACTTGGCGCTGTGTAGAGGGAGACTTAGAACACAAGCATCAGGGTACTGTACAATGGTCCCCTAGACAGGAAGCAATAGCAGATGAGTGGCACTGTCAAAGATCACTTCCATCATGTCCCTCCACAACACATGGGTCAGTGCCTTGAGAGGTGCATTCCATTTCACAACTTGTTCAGTCCCCAATACCTAAGGAGGTGCAGAAGTGAGCAAAGAAAAAAAAGTACTTCCAACATAAAAGTTCCCACATTCTCTTTTCTAGCATCCACAGAAACCAAATTTGAGAAAACATCATTCCCAATCGAAATATATGCTATCTCCCCGTGCTGTAAGGTCACAGAACTTGATTGAGGATTCAATTTTCCTCTGCCATGGTGCCACAAAGGGAAATACATTCTAATCGCTCCTGTGGAAATATTTACCATATATGATGTAACATGTTTTACGTTTCATATTATCAATCTATAACTCCATTATTAATTAAATACAAATGAATCCAACAATGTATAATCAAATAATAGAAAGCTGCCCATTGTTATTTTCCCACAGAACAGCAACAGACTTAAATATGAAGTACAGAGATAGAGAGAATGTATTTAAGTTAATTGGCCCTCATCAGGAGGTTGGAGGTATATGCCGCTTTTAGCGGCATGGTTGCCTCCTTACCGCATTCCGGGCCCGGGGTCCTCAAATGAGGACTTACCGGGCCATCGCAACCTTGGCAGACCCGGTAATTCCCCGTCCGAGGAACCCTGACCCGGTCCATCCCCATTCCCATTCGAGCCCCCATAGGGCTCAATGGGAATGGGGATGGAGCTAACAACGGGCCTGTTAATAACGGGCCCGTTGTTAGCTTCCTGGTGTCCTCGTGGTAGGGCGGAATGGGTTTACTGGCAACGGCACCTTTACCGGTGCCGGTAAACCCATTCCGCCAACCTTGTGATGAGGGCCATTGTGTATATTCTCAAAGTCAAAGCTTGTCTAGTAATATGCTCATAAATTATGCAAAATGCTTGTAGGTAACTTCTGGACATCATGAAACAATATAAAAACCATCCCTTGGGCCATCTAGGAAATATGCTACTTACCTTATGCATGCAGACAAATGATATCACAGAAGGAATTATTTAACAGATTTTGAAATTTCTACAAAGCATACAATACAAATATAACCCTTCCACACACAGGAGAACCATCACATTGTCACAGATGGCTTCAAAAACACACCAACTCCCAAAAACATTTCAGGGGTTGTTATTTGATTTGTAGAGAAGGGGGTATCTAAGGGCCATCCCACTCTAACATAGGGATGGGCTTGTCACTATCAGTATCTTCTAGTATCTAATCACTGTCTGACTGCCAGTGATGGCCTAAATGCAAATGCCTTATCTCTCTAACTCCCTCTGTGAACAATCGTGGTAGTTCCCGACCAAAAGTCCCCAAATGTAGTCTTAAATTATAGGTGTCATAGGTGTCTTTAATTAGTTTTTATTTATTGTTCATTCATAACACGCTTAACTTAATGCGTTGTCTTTCTTCAAAGACAAATTCATTGCCTCTGAGCTATCCTTCCTTTCCAAAACATAAGACATAGAGGACCCAACTGGTCTCCTTCATCCATGCCCCCCTTCTCCCTCTCTACATATGTCTTTCTCTCTCCCTCTTCTCCCCTTTCTCCTCCCTCTTCTCCACCCACCATCTCTCCATTCACTCTTTTTCAATTCCTTATCCCTCTCTCCCTCTAATTTTCCTATCCCTCACCTCACTACTATTGTCTACCTCCACCCACCAAGCTTACTCTCTCCTACAACTCTCCACACCATTACTACTCTCTTACACACTACTATTACTGCTGCTACTTATATCCACTCTACTACTGATCTTTCTACACTTCTACCTCTCTCTCCACATTACTACCCCTCTCCCCACTCTACTACTTCCTTTTTCTATGCACTACCTCTACCCCTTTTTCCACTCTAGTACTACCCCTCTTTCCACTCTACGACTATCCCTCTCTTCACTCTACGACTACTGCCCACTCTGAAATACTACTACTACTCCCACACCTTCTTTCCCAGTCACCCTCTATTCACCCTTCCACTCTCCTTCCCATGCACTCTGTACACTATCAGTCTCACTCTCACACCTTCGACATACACTCATAACCAAGTACCACTTTCTCTCACTAACCAACACCTCACCTTGCACACTCCTTCGGAAATTCACCTCCATGGTCCTTTCTCCACCTGGTCTTTCAGTTTTCCACCTTCTCATTCATTGGGCTCACCTGAATAATCCACACCTTCCTGTTTCCTCTTCCTCCTTTTATACTCGCCCTTCCCCTTCATTGGCCACCTCCCTCATCTGGTTACCCAATCAAACTGCTGGCTTACTTTTCACCCTCAACCCTTTCTAATGCGACCTATCCCTAGAACTCAGCTAGGGCGGCTTGCTAAAGCAGTAAACAGCCTGAGTGTGCTAATTCATGCAAGGGTTTTCCATCATACAAGGAATATCGGATTCATAACAGGACCGCCCTGTGGCTTGATAACAGGTAATAGTTCCATCCTCAGGTGGGTGTCCGCGTTGCTGTGCGGTTTGCAGTGATCCATGCTTTGCTCTTTCGGTGTAGTCAATGGTGGGTCTCAGATCGCCACCCTCAGTAGGCACTTTGGATTGTCGTTCTGCTTGCTGAGGTTTTCCACCACCTGGAGGTAACTTGTTCTGTTTCTCTCTGTCAGGCCGGTTGCTCGGTCTTCTCCCTCACCTTCTTGTAGTATCCTTAGGCAGAAAAGGACACACCGTTGAGTGTCATACAATCTAGGTTTTGGGCAAGACGAGGTGGTACTTGTATGAGGTCTGCAGGCAGAAGGGTTAGGGTTGGAACTTGGACACACCCCAAACAATGTAGCAAAAAAAGGTTGTAAAAATGGCCCTTCAACAAAGGCGGTGAAAATGCTGGAGTGAGTTGGGCAAGTACTACACAACTTTCTTTCTGAATATCCTCATGATTCAATTGCCAAAATAAATCTATTATTTGACACCTACGACTTTTAATTTGGCTAAATATTTTGGGGGCTGGGTGCGGGCGAGGGTTGTGCTTTTATTACGCCATGCTGTTTTTCTAATTGCTCCATATCGTGGAACCCAATATAAAGCACCTAATGTATAAAACTTTTTTCTCTTTGAATGTTTTTGTAAAACTATTTTGTCAGTAACGCTATTTGTATGTATGCTTAAAGTGAATATTTCCTTTCCTTTTTCATTTAAACCATGTACATGCATATTCAAAATCCACCACTTCCCTTCCTCTCCAATTTCCTGACAGGTAATATTTTATAACATGACCTCCCAGTTCAGTTAATTTGGCCTCATTCTTGAGGAATTACGGCCAAACGTGTTTATGGAAAGCACCCCCCATTCTGGTAGAATTACTAACAGTACGTGTGGTGATTCCCTGAAACATTAGAAGGGTGTCAAAAGCAAATGGTTGTAGAATGTGCTACAATGAGAGTCCCAACTCTCTCATTCAGCCATGTGCTGTTATTCTCAAATCAACAAATTAAGAGAAAAAACTAAAGAATGTTTTAGTTACCAATTGCTATATCTTCTCAGTCCATTACCTGGGAATTCGTAACTCAACGAATCTTGATACAGATGAAAAGAAATGTATGCATTATTTGTGTATGCTATTGTTATTTTCTTTTATATTTTAATACTAACATTCATGTTGATTTCTAACAATTAATAAAAGGTCTACTCTGTTTCTTGTTCACATAAACATATCTTGAAATTAAAGACACAAATCTTCCTGCAACATCTTTTTGGGTTAACCTTTTATATGCCAAAATGTACATTATACGTTTCAAACACTTGGGTGTAATGTATTCTCCATTCTCAGAAAGACTTTAATTGAAATGGAATAGTTCCACTTTTCAGGATATTTATTGTATGGCTTTCTTTCATTGTGTGTTTATTATTTTTTCAAATAAACAGATATGTGATATAACGTAAGGTTTTCCATGTTTATGTTTTAATAAGAAATCATGAATTGCACTCCACCTTCCTTGCTATCCAGAAAACTCCTATCCCCTCTCGCTCGTATATGTTCCCTTAATTGAGTAAGACTTTTTCAAATGTTCTCAATTCCTCTGATGACCGATGGACACATTAAATTATACGTAGGTACATAATAAGGTATGCAGTTTGCCATTTCAATGATTTATTTAATAAAGTGTTTCACCTGATTCTATTTGTTCTGCCTTATTACAAGCTTAACATCTACCACGTAAAATAATGTCCTTTGTAGATATCCTCATAATACAGTGATCCAAATGAACCTATTATTTGACACATGTTACTTTTACTTTGACTGCATTATGTGTTTCTGGGGTGGTGGTCATGTATGCTAGACAGTCTTTCTAATTACGTTATAACCTTGCTCTAGGTAAATACTCCACTTTATGGCCATACACATAATTCGGGCTTGTCATAAAAATGGCATTAACTATGGTCCCCCAAAGCATGTCAGAAAGTGTACTACCACCATTTCTTACTGCAAAGTCATAATGAGCTCCATTATACCTTGGTGACTAAATGGACCTTACTTTCATTATCCCATGGACCGCTTAACCCCAAACAGAGAAAAAGAAGGAAACACAGTGGCAATATGATGAACACGCATGTATGTTGGTGGAGACGAAAACCTCTCCACACGGATTGCATTTGCATGGCACAACTCTAGCAGTATCCCTGTTAAACACCAATGAGATAAATTACCAGCACATAATTGGCCATTCACAAATGAATGGATAATATTGTAATAATATGCCTCTTAATTAAAGTCTATTTAAAAACTAGTAGGGGTGGCTCTAAAAAGAACCCACTGGGTTTATCTTCTTTCCAAAAGATGCAAGATATGTCTTGGATGTTAAAGAGGAAGATCAATTTCCATGATTGGTGAGATGTACACCACTACCACAAAAATATAAATTCCATCATTGTGTATGTCACTGTTCATAATAGATGGCATATAATAACTGCAAAAGGAAGGTGAGCCTGCTGTGTTCCCATTGTACCTGGATTTCTCTGTTTGTGGACGGAATTCTATGGACCTCTTTGACAATTGTCAAATGTGGGACCAATTTCATCTGAACTGTCATAGTTTGTTTGTTTGTTTGTTTTATTATTTATAATGCGCGAGCGTACCCGAGGGTATCAGGGCGCAGCCATTACAAGAATTTGCGAAGCTTGGTTACAAGTCATAGGGTATACAAAGAGACAGTAATGTACACCGATATTATTAAGAAGGCACACGTGGTTACATTGTGTGCGGGTAGCATGAGAAGGGGACAGCCTCGCACTGGAGTGTCTTTGACGGCCTACGTTTTCAGCCATGAAACTACCTTGGATCGGAAGTTCTGGGAGGGCTGGTCCACTCTGAGATTAGGCGGTAAGGAATTCCACAGTTTGGCTGCTTTCACTGGGAAGCTGTTGCCCCCTATGGTGGCACGATTAAAGTTAGGGACAGAGAGGCAGTCTCTGTAAGCAGTTCTGGTAGGTCTCAGGGAGGACTGTCTATGGAATCTATTGATCAGGTAACTAGGGGCCACGTTATTAAGGGATTTGTGAGTGAGCGATGCAGTTTTTAAGAGAATTTTGTCATTGATGGAGAGCCAGTTGTTCTGTTGACTAAGTCCTGAGACGTGTTCTCTTCTGGAGATGTCCAAAGCCGCTCTGAGAGCATTATTCTGAAGAGCTTGTAGTTTGCTAGTGGTAGCCTTGGAGGATCCCAGATAGAGGGCGTTACAATAGTCCAGGCGGGACAGTATAAGGGCTCTAGCGAGGGTGAGGCAGCTAGTGTCAGACAGAAATGGTTTAGCTGTGCGGATTAATGTACACGTATCGGCCATGGAGGAAGCCAGGGAGCTCACCTGTCTTCTGAAGGAGAAATTGGATTCCAGGTAAAAACCCAAAGTGTTGACCTCTTGTCCAACCTTGATGTTGTTACCATCGATCATGAAAGAGTTGTAGGCAGGGCCAAGTTTCTTTAAACTGGACGTAGTGCCTAGGATGATGAGTTCCGTTTTATCATCATTCAGGCATAGTCCATGTATGGCCATCCATGCCTGGATGATAATGTACACCCTATTTAGCAAGACCAAATCCTTTCCATAATCTCCAGAAAGCGGAAGGAGAATCTGGGTATCATCGGCATAGTTAGTGTAGGTGATACCGAGATGATCCAAATCATCGAAAAGGGCCTTGGTAAATATGTTGTACAATGTGGGGGAGACACAGGAGCCCTGTGGGACACCACAAGTGATGGGTATGGGGTCTGCCACCGCAGTAGGTGAGAAGACCCTCATGTTCTGCCGTTGAGAAAAGAGGTAATCCAGGTGATGGCCTCAGCAGAGAAATGAGCTGATTTGTGGAGATGTGTGCATAGGACAGAGTGATCCACCAGGTCGAAAGCTGCAGACAGATCGAGGAGGAGTAGGGCAACTTGTCCGTTGTCTCTAAGCATATTGATCTGAGCTTTCAAGTCAATGAGAGGCGTTTCAGTCCCATGTTGAGGACGGAACCCTGATTGTCTGGAACCTAGTAGATGGTGTTCTTCCAGGTACTTCTGAATTTGTACATAGGCAACCTTGACCAGGATTTTTAGGAGAAAGGGAACGGTCATTATGGGTCTGTAATTTGTGGGCATGGCTGGGTCAAGTGTGGGTTTTTTTTAATAGTGGAAGTACCCAGGATTGTTTCAGATTAGTGGGGATGGAGCCAGTGGTGAAGGAGGCATTAATCAGTTTTGTGAGGAAGGGGGAGAGGTCACGGGCGGCAGCCTTGATGGCTGTGCTGGGCACAGGTCTCCCTGACAGTTGGAAGGTTTCAGAGACAGGATGATTTTTTCTACTTCAAGATTCATGACTTTAGAGAAGTTGAAGCGAGTGAGATCTGTGGGCATGGGCTTACCTGGTGTTTTTGAAGGGAGGGTGTCATTGAGGGATACTTTTTTACGGGCGATTTTACTTTGGAGGGTCGCAATTTTGTTTGCTAGGGCGCTTTGGATTTCTGAGCACCAGTTTATGTCTTTGGCACAGGTGTCAGGAGGTACTATGGGGGTTTCTACTTCTTTAATGATGGAGAATAGTTCTGTCATGTTTGATTTTGCATGGGATATGCGAGAGTCATAGGAGGTTCGTTTAGCCAGGTACATTTCTTTTTTGTAGAGTGTGGCTAGTTTGGAGAGTTTGAGTTTATTTGCGACTGAGGGGGATTTTTTCCAAGTGGCCTCACAGTTCCTTTTTTGCTGCCTTAATTTCTAAGGAAAGGTGTGTACCATATGTTTAGGTGCGTATTCGGTTTTCTTGGTCTCAGTTTAAGGGGGGCAATTAGGTCTAATGAGGTGGTCATGATCTTATTATATTCTTCAACCAGGGTCTCTGGGTCCAGGTTGTCTGAGAGTGTGTTGAGTGTAGGGGGTAGGTTTGGGATGAGTCTTTCAACTGTCATATTCTTCTTGTTTCTTGTGAGGGTGGGCGGGGCCCTGATAATGGGTAGGGGTGGGGGTCTGTCAGTAGAGAGCAGGAACGAGACCAGGTGGTGGTCGGTCCAGGCTAGTGGTGAGATATTTGTTTGCTAGACAGTTGTAATCGGCCACCCAATTGAGTGTTCTGCTTTTGGAATGTGTAGGTGACATACTTCTTTGCATGAAACCTAGTTCCGAGAGAGTGTTGACTATAGTGCTGGCGGAATGGTCTTCAGAGTCATTGTTTCCCATATTAAAGTCATCCAGGGTGAGAACTTGGGTAGAACTTGTAAGGTTACTGGAGAGGATATTGTTAATAACTTCATCAAAGGTGCCAATGGGGCCTGGCGGGCGGTAGATCAAATGGATTTTGAGAGTTTGGGTGTTGGTAAGTGGGACTTTAACTGAAAGTGTTTCGCATGATTGGACATTGGTAGGTGTTGCTAGTCTCATGGTAAGACTACATTTGTGAATGATGGCAACACCTCCTCCTCCGGAATTGGGACGGTCTTGTCTCAGCATAGAGTAATCATCTGGGACTGCCAACATAAGCATGGGACCTGCTGCTGGGTGTAGGCCAGGTCTCAGTAATGGCAAGGAGGTCAAGGTCTTCTTTGAGGATCAAGTCGGCGATTTCTGTAGCGTGAGCTACTAGTGATCTGGCGTTGATCAAGGCTCTCTTCATTTTGTGGCTGGTTGTATTTTTAACGGTAGTAGTGTGGCACTTGTCCTGTGTTGGATCAGGGGTAGCCTGAGTAGGGGAGCTGAGTGAAGGTCTAGGGTTGGAGTGTGGGGCAAGTTAGATTTTTTAGTAGAAGAACTAGGTAGAGTTTTGGAGTTCTGTGGCGGTGGGCAGTGAGCGGGCGAGGGGCTCATACATTTTGGCTAATCTGGCTCTAAGTCCTAGGTTCCTATCGATAGTAGAGCGAGGGAGACTGGTAAATTGCAATGATTGAGGGTCATTTATATCTGGGTATGACGACTTGGTATTAGGCAAAGCTGAATATATCATGTTAGGGAGCTGAGGAGCCATGCTAGGTCGTAATGCAGTGTTGAGAAGGATCAAGATGCAGGCAAGCAAATTGGTAATTAATGGACACATGCTCAGTAGTGGTGGCAAGAATGTTGGGTGACCGGGAGTTGGCTTGGTTAACACCGGTTGGACCGATGTACGTTGGTATGACACCTGGGCTGGAGTAACACAATAAGGCTAAGATACATTCCTTACACAATAAGGCTAGAGGCAATGAGTGACACCTGGATGTGACATCACACAATGTGGCAGAAATGCGCAGGTAACACCTAGATTTGGGATGGAGCAATATGGCTAGAGGCACTCTTAGAGAGGCGAGCCTGGCTTATGGGGCTTGTAGGTGATAGGTGTACCATGAAATAGAGAAGGGTTGTTAAACTCAGCATTTTCTAAACATGACAAGATGGTTCAGTAGTACATACGAGTAGAGGTGGAGCGATTGAATCGATTGGGCATCAGAGTCCACATAGGGACCGGAAATAAGCCAGATAGCTAGTAATGTGCAAATGCAAATGCAGTGCCAAGCAGCGAGATACAGCTCTCAGTACAGGAGAGTTCAGCAATAAATCTAGATATATTGTCTATATATAAGAGGTTTCAGTAGGGCGACAAAGCAGTAATCAACTCAACAGCTAGGTGTAGTATCAGCATGGGCAAGCAAGCAACAGATGCAGCAATGGCAGTTGGGTAGTATCACGCAAGGCGACTTGAGATGCAGAAAGCAAAGGTGAAAGCAGACGTGAACATCATTTGGGCACAGTACAATATCAATGCAGAGGTGAAGGTGGAATTCAGACAGTTTACCTCAGAATAGTTCTAAGTTAAGAGTGGTGTCAGATAAGGTAGCAGATAAGCATAAACACACATAGCATTATGAGGCGGAGCAGGATAGTTGCTGCTTCAGAATAGCGTGTGGACAGTCTACACGGTGCAGCATGAAGGCTACGCAATTGCATACAATCTCTGAGGGCTATAACGAGGCAACAGCAATAATATGCAGTGAGGTACTAGTAATAGTTCAGCCTCGTACTGGATGATGGATAGTGGGAGAGTGGTCCACCGCACCGGAGGATACGTTGCAGGCAGTACATGTGAATGGGCAATAACGAAAATCGCAGATGAGTGGCGATGGTTTAACGACATAGGACATAGGCTGGGTATGGAAATGCGACGCAGTAGTATGTGAAAACACATGGGCAATTAGCATGGGTGAAGGGGTGAATAAAGTCTGTAACGTAACTCAAGAAGTGTCTTACTGTCATGCAGGTATCGACTGGATGTCATACTGCAGCTAATGTGGTCCGGAAGTCGGCGGGACGAAGACGGGCATAGCATTTAGGTGAATTGGCGAGGAAGGTTTTTGACAGGCTTGGACAGACACTAGCCTTAGTTCCTTGGGCCTTTGTGACGGTGGGCCAGCTCACGGCTGCCGGCTCCTGATAGGAGCATAAAATGCACCAGGCGGCCAATAGGGAGACATGTTGGTTGCTGGTGTATAGATTAGACACCAGATCAATGGAAATGGTGCAGAGCAGCCATCTTGAAGCGGATAGCCTCGTGGAGCTTAATGGTGGCCGAAAAGTGCCATTAGCAGCACCGTGGGACACCGAGGGCGATTCCGTTGGTTGCAATAGGATTCAAAGGCTTCTACCGCTCACACAGTGTGAACGGATCAATTTAGATTATTTTCGGTCGAGGATCAAACGTTGCAGTAGCAGCATGCGAGTAGCACCACATCCTTACCATGTGGGTCAGCATATGCTCCGACACCATCTAGTGGAGGGTAACTGCTCCAGCAGCACCCAGGCTCACCTGCTCCTCCGGTGGGGTAGTGCAGATGGGGACAGGCTTGGCAGACACTAGCCTTAGTTCCTTGGGCCTTTGTGACGGTGGGCCGGCTGTCACGCTCCCCTGATTCCCACGGAGGCGCAGGTCTGGCTTTGAGTGCTGATGCTTCTTCAATGGTGAAGCGCAGGACTCTGATGATGGACAGGAAGGGCCCCTCTACTCTGGCTTTTCTGGCTCGCAGGAATATTCCCCTGTGCGTGAAAAGGGAGTATTACCTACTGACGGAATAATGCACAAGCCTCCCACTCCCTTCCAACCCTCCTCGATACCCTTCCACGATTCCTCGTGAAGTCTCACCTTAGGGTTTGGAAGGATGAGCTCTCCATCCTGCTTCTGATGCAGGGGCGCGTTGAAACCCAGTTACTTCACTGGATTGAGGTTTGATGGGAGTTCAATATAAGCTTAACTATTCAGGTGAGGCGCTGTAAGAGTTCTGTTGCAAGTTCAAAAGTTCAAGCTTAATAATAATGTTCATTGTCTTATTGCAGCAAGCGCCAATGCTTATGTCTTTTTCCCCTTAGGGGCCGGGGTTCGGAATGCCGGAGATACGGCGCCGACCCGAAGTGTAAATTCTGGATGAGCATTCAGGTAATGTCTTTGCATTCGCTCATTCAATGTCTTTGTCTTTTTTCCCCATTAGGGCCGGGGTCCGGAATGCCTGGAAGCGGCAGGACCCGAAATGAAATGGGAATGACCCAACAGGTAAGTCTTAGAAGGAAACTGGGCTTTTCCTTTTTCCCTTCCTTCTCTCACCTTGTTTTCTTGTCTTTTCTCTCTAGGCTCTGGGAAGTGGGTGCGGATCCGGATGATCGCTGCTGAAGATGGAGGCGCCCAGGAAAGGTGAGTGAAATGCAGCGCTGCAGCGGTCGAAACGAAATGCTTTTAAAATGATGTCTTCCCTTTCAGGATCGTCGGTGTGATGTCCCCGTGATGCAGCTTTAGCAGGTAAGGTCTTCTTTCTCTCCAATTCCTTCTTATCTCCTTTTGCAGGCGACCCAGGATGCTGACAGGCGTGGCTGAAGTCCAGATGCAGGAGCTGACACGGTGAGCGTCCAGCTGCGAGGAGCAGAACAACGCGAAGCGTGAGTTGCTGATCGGGCGTGGTTTAAATAGCTTTGGATGAAGTTCCAGGCATGTACCCTTCCACCGATCAGGTATGTATCTTTCCCCGACCACACCCAGGTGGAAAGTAGTCCCGCAGGTAAAGTAGTTCCATTCAGGCCTCAAGAGGGCTTGGATGTAGCAGCATGGTCTGGTAAGTGCACATTAAAACACTTGAACACATGTCTAGCTTTATGAGCCTGGCGCCTAAGGCGCCAGGACAGGGGTCGAACATGAGTCTGGCGCCTAAGGCGCCAGGACTGTGTCCAAAGGGCCCAGCTTGGGCCCGCTGGCACTTCCCTGGGGGGAATGATGCCTGCCTTTGGGGTTGCTGGGTCGGACCTGGCTCCTTGGAGGTAGGCATCATGGCAGTACCCCCCCTCAAGGCCCCTCCCAAGGTTGTTCCCTCCGGGGGTTTTGGCTTGTTCGGAAATCTCCGGTGGAACCTTTGTATTAATCGAGGTGCGTGAACATGGTTACTAGGCTCCCACGATCTCTCCTGAGGTCCATATCCCTTCCAGTCAACAAGATAGAAGAGTTTTGACTTTAACACCTTGGAATCTAAAATGTCTTTAACTTCGAATTCTAATTCCCCTTCAATTTGAACTGGGTCTGGAGGCTTGGACAGTCGGATCTCTGGTGTACTGGCTTCAAAAGTGATGCATGAAAAACTGGATGAATACGCATGTTAGACAGTAAATACAGTTTAAAGGCCACGGGATTGATTATAGCCTTGATGGGATAAGGTCCTATGAATCTGGGATTGAAGGTTCGCGGGCCCTTGAGGGGTAAATGTTTCGTTGCTATCCATACCCGGTCTCCTACTTGGTAAGGAGGAGTCTTACTTCGGTGCAAATCAGCATTTTCTTTATACTTTTTCTTGGCTTGCTGTAAATGAGTTGCAGCTTCTTTGAAGGCTCGGGTTATTGTGGAATGCAGATGATTTACTGCGGGCATTTCCAGGGTAAGAGGTGGATCTAGGTCAGAGGTCCGATGATGGTGACCATACAAAGTATAAAAAGGAGTTTGTCCGGTTCCAGAATGCACTGAATTGTTGTATGCATTTTCTGCGATCCAAAGGATGTCTTTCCAATTTAACTCGGATTGGTGTAACATGCACCGAAGATATTGCTCGAGAGTCTGATTGGTTCTCTCGGTTTGTCCGTCAGTCTGGGGGTGGTGACTGGTGGATAACCGCACATCTATTTGTGCTAGTTGACAACATTTCTTCCAAAAATGGGAGATAAATTGACTTCCACGATCCGAGACTAATATGGAAGGAAAACCATGTATGCGAACTATATTCTCCAGAAATTCCTTGGCCAAGGTGGAAGCTGAAGGCAAACCTTTTAAAGGGATAAAGTGGGCCATTTTGGAGAATAGATCCACAATTACAAGGATAGTGTTGTAACCAGCACAAGGAGGCAGGTCAGTTATAAAGTCCATTGACAAGGTGTGCCATGGTGCCGGTGGAATATCCAAGGGTTGAAGTAGTCCAGCTGGCCTTTTCTTTTGACCCTTGTTTTGGGCGCAAATTCCGCAAGACAATACAAAAGACTTTATGTCTTTTCTCCAAGAAGGCCACCAGAAGTGGCGTTTGATTTTTTCCTCCGTTTTAGCGATACCAGGGAGTCCTTACATTAATGATTCATGATGATGGGCAATAACAAGTTCTTGCAATTCTTTACTTGGCAGAAACAACCGCTCCTGGAAGTAGGGTAAATCATCCTTAACGTTGTAATGAGGACCCTTTTGACTCCATTCCAGTAAGGCTGAAGAGTCTAGAAGTTGTTTTACTTGCGTTTGGATGTCCTCAATAGTTTGCAATGAAGTTAGGCCTAAGATTCTTTGTTCAGGTATGATTGGCACAGGTTCTAAACTCGAATTGGGTTCTTCCATGCCAATCCGGGATAAGGCGTCCGCTTTACCATTCTTGCAGCCAGGGCGATAGGTAATTACGAAATCAAATTCCGCAAAGAATAGAGCCCATCAGAGTTGTCGTGAAGATTGAGCTTTGGCCGTCTTTAAATATTGTAAATTTCTGTGGTCCGTAATTACAGTGATGGTGTGTCTTGCCCCGAGAAGGTAGTGACGCCAAGCTTTGAAAGCAGATTTAATAGCCAGTAACTCCTTGTCGGTAATTGCGTAGTTGATTTCAGGAGGAGAACATTTCCTGGACCAAAGGGCCACAGGGTGTAGTTGGTTAGTTTCTGGGTCTCTTTGCAACAAGACAGCTCCCATGGCCGAACTGGATGTGTCGGTTTCCACAATGTAAGGGAGATCTGGGTGCGGGTGCTTCAATACAGGTGCAGAGGTGAATTTGGTTTTCAGGTCGTGAAAGGCTTGTTCGGCCTCAAGAGTCCATTCAAAGCGTTTGTTTTTCTTTAGGAGAGCTGTGATGGGTTGGACTGTTCGGGAAAATTCCGGAATGAATCTTCGATAGAAATTGGCGAAGCCGAGCATGCTCTGAACTCCCTTCACCAAGCTAGGAGATGGCCATTTGAGGATGGCGTCCACCTTTCGCGAGTCCATTCGGACTCCTTGAGGTGTCAGGATGAATCCGAGAAACTCAACTTCTGTGGTATGAAAGACGCATTTTTCGAGCTTTGCAAATAGTCTGTGCTGGCGCAATTTCTCAAGAACTGCCCTAACATGTTTTCTGTGATCGGATTCTGAAGAAGAGTACACCAGGATGTCGTCAATATAAACAATGACACAGACATCGATAAGTTCCCGAAGAACATCATTCATAAAGTACTGAAAGGCGGCAGGTGCATTGCACAAACCGAAGGGCATCACCTGATATTCGAAGAGCCCAAATTTGGTGCGAAATGCAGTCTTCCATTCGTCGCCTTCTTTTATACGCACCAGGTGATAAGCTCCTCGGAGATCTAACTTGGTGTACACACAAGCGTCTTTCACCTGGCCGATAAGCTCAGGGATCAGGGGCAGAGGATAATGATTCTTAATCGTTATTTGATTTAGGGCGCGATAGTCTATACATGTTCTAAGGTCGCCCTCTTTTTTCGGCACGAAGAACAGAGCTGAGGAGACAGGAGACTTGGACGGGCGAATAAAACCATTGGCTAGGTACTGATCTAAATACTTACGCAAATGCAGGTTCTCAGGTTCCGTAAGAGCATAAATCCTACTACAAGGTAGTTGAGCATTGGGTACCAGATCGATTTGGCAATCATAAGACCGATGGGGAGGTAACGTGTTAGCCTGTTCCTTCTGAAAAACGTCTTGGAATTCTTGGTATTCTGACGGTAGCTGCACAGGGGTGGAAGTTGCTGAGGCTAGACCCATAACTGGATTTCTTGGATAACAAGTCGGTTCACAATCAGGAAAACTTATCTTCTTTGCTCGCCAGTCGATTCTGGGATTATGTGTTTCTAACCAAGGAATTCCAAGAATTACTTGAAATTGTGGGGCCTTGATCACATCAAACACGATTGCTTCCCGATGTCCATCCTGACCCACCAGTGTCATTTCAACAGTGGAATGCGTTACAGGTCCTGAGGCTATTTCGGTTCCATCTACTGTAGTAATGACATCTTGGGTTACTTTCGGGCGCAGAGGGAGCTTAATCCTGGAAACCAATTCACGGTCTATGTAGTTTCCAATAGCTCCACTGTCGATGTATGCTTTTACAGCATGCAACTGCTGAGGCTGTTTTGGGACCACGAGCACCATTAGCATGACAAAATGCGAGGTCAAAGAGTTTGTTTTCAAGCTCGGCAAGCGGACTCCTACGCTTGTCGGGCTAGGTCGTTTCCTGAATCAGGTGTCAATAAATCATTATCAGTGGCTCCAACCACCTTCTTAGGTGGTTTAACCGGACAATTTCGAAGAAAGTGACCGGAAGTCCCGCAATACAGACAAAGTTGCATTTGCCGCCTTCTCTCTCGTTCCTTCTGCGTTAATGGTCCTTTAACACCGCCGATTTGCATAGGTTCGGATACGTCAGCACTCTTGGAGTTAGCGTGGGTTTTGATCGGTACTCGGGTTTTGTACTTGAACCGATCTGCTTTTCTATTTTGAAGTCTGTGATCAAGTTGAACCACCAAGTCTATGTAGTCTGCGCAGACCTGGGGTGGATCTACTATCTGAGCTAGAACATCCTTAA
This sequence comes from Ambystoma mexicanum, assembly GCF_040938575.1. Lineage (NCBI taxonomy): Eukaryota > Metazoa > Chordata > Amphibia > Caudata > Ambystomatidae > Ambystoma > Ambystoma mexicanum. The sequence continues at coordinate 653,011,883 of NC_090934.1, forward strand.
GCTCTCCGCGCAGGCCTCGATGAAACAATGTGATCCTTTTGTTTTCTGGCCATCCAGTTTCCACAACCAGTCTATTAAAGGTGGCAACGTAGGACAGGAGATCCTGATTACCTTGTCGTAAGGATAGCAGTTCGTTATCACGGGCCTTTCCTTGAGAGTGTCGAGCAAACAATCTTCCCATGCTGGCCTGGAAGCCCTGAAAATCCTGGAGAATTGGATCATCCTGATTTACCAAAGAATAGACCAATTGGCAGCACTGCCACTGAGGTAAGATAGTATAAAGGCTACCTTGGTCTGGTCGTTAGGGAAGGCCCCGGGTCTGCATAGAAAATGTAAACGACATTGGTTCATAAAGACGGCATATTTCTTGGCTTATGTTTTTTTCCCCTTAGGGGCCGGGGTTCGGAATGCCGGAGATACGGCGCCGACCCGAAGTGTAAGTTCTGGATGAGCGTTCAGGTAATGTCTTTGCATTCGCTCATTCAATGTCTTTGTCTTTTTTCCCCATTGGGGCCGGGGTCCGGAATGCCTGGAAGCGGCAGGACCCTAAATGAAATGGGAATGACCCAACAGGTAAGTCTTAGAAGGAAACTGAGCTTTTCCTTTTTCCCTTCCTTCTCTCACTTTGTTTTCTTGTCTTTTCTCTCTAGGCTCTGGGAAGTGGGTGCGGATCCGGATGATCGCTGCCGAAGATGGAGGCGCCCAGGAAAGGTGAGTGAAATGCAGCGCTGCAGCGGTCGAAACGAAATGCTTTTAAAATTATGTCTTCCCTTTCAGGATCGTCGGTGTGATGTCCCCGTGATGCAGCTTTAGCAGGTAAGGTCTTCTTTCTCTCCAATTCCTTCTTATCTCCTTTTGCAGGTGACCCAGGAGGCTGACAGGCGTGGCTGAAGTCCAGATGCAGGAGCTGACACAGTGAGCGTCCAGCTGCGAGGAGCAGAACAACGCGAAGCGTGAGTTGCTGATCGGGCGTGATTTAAATAGCTTTGGAAGAAGTTCTAGGCATGTACCCTTCCACCGATCAGGTATGTATCCTTCCCTGACCACACCCAGGTGGAAAGTAGTCCCACAGGTAAAGTAGTTCCATTCAGGCCTCAAGAGGGCTTGGATGTAGCAGCATGGTCTGCATCAGGTAAGTGCACATTAAAACACTTGAACACATGTCTAGCTTTATGAGCCTGGCGCCTAAGGCGCCAGGACAGGGGTCCAACATGAGCCAGGACTGTTTCCAAAGGGACCCAGCTTGGGCCCGCTGGCACTTCCCTGGGGGGAATAATGCCTGCCTCTGGGGTTGCTGGGTCGGACCTGGCTCCTTGGAGGTAGGCATCATGACACCGGCTCACACCTGCCGGCTCCTGATAGGACCATAAAATGCACCAGGCAGCCAATCGGGAGACAGGTTGGTTGCCGGTGTATAGATTGGACACCAGATCAATGGAAATGGTGCAGGGTGACCATCTTGAAGCGGATAGCCTTGTGGAGCTTAATGGTGGCCGAAAAGTGCCAGTTACATCACCGTGGGACACCGAGGGCGATTCCGTTGGTTGCAATACGATTCAAAGGCTTCTACCGCTCACACAGTGTGAACGGATCAATTTAGATTATTTTTGGTTGAGGATAGTGTACTTCATGGCGTATTGCAAAGAAACCCCAGCCACATAGCTGTCATGAAGCCCAGTGCAATCTACACCAGATAGGCACAGATATATTTGAATACATTCTTTTAGCAAAATTCAATAAAAATGCTTTGGAACGGGTGGAATGGTGTTATCTTCAGTGGGTGATGGAGCAAATAGGGATTTGCCCGAGCTTCATCAGATGGGTTGTGGCAGTTTACAGGGATCAATTGACCTCCATCCAGGTTAACAGGGTACTCTCCACTGGCCTGCCATTAGCTAGAGGTACAAGGCAGGGCTGTCCGTTGTGCCCACTAATATTCGCCCTGATTGTGGAGGCACTGGCCTGCCATATTAGGAATAACGTGAACATAAGGGGAATAGAAGTAGAGGGGGTAAGTTATAAGGCTTCACTTTATGCAGATGACATTCTGCTAACACTGTGGAATCTCCAAACCTTTCTAGTGGAGGTGCTGCACAAATTATAGGAATTTGGTCTGGTCTCCGGCTTTAAGATTAACTATGATAAATCACATTGCCTAAACATCTCTCTGCGACCACAGGCCCTACCCCTGATTGTTGGTTTGGCCCCAATACAATGGTCCCGGGAATCTAGATGGGGAAGACAAGAAATCTCTTGGTTTGGTAGAATTGCTGCTCTAAAGATGAAGCTCATTCCTCATCTACTTTACCTCTGTTTGGCATTATCAGTAAAGATCCCCAACTCGGAGCTTTGCATATTACAAGGGACAATCCTTAAATTCAGATGGGGCAATAAAAGGGGGAGAATCTCAAGAAAGGTACTATTGAAACTGGTGTGATGGTGGGTTTGGGGGTCTCGGATGTGTTCCGATACAATTTGCTGGGCAGCTGTCACATGTATTGTCCTGGGCAGATGATGAGATGCAGCCAAAAATGGAAAACTATAGAACAAGCATACTCTGCGGTTGCACTTTCACAGCTCCCATGTATAGAGAAAAAAGTTCTACTGATAATCTCATTTTTCCAGCTGTTCACCATGACCAAAAACACACTCTAGTACATGGAAAGGGCTCTACGAAGATGGGGCACTACACTAGGTATGGTACCACTTACACCAATCCAGAACAACCCAGACTTCCAGCCAGCTACTGAAGTAAGGAGGTTCAAGCCTTGGCGGTCTGGGGGGCTCACTCACTTGCAGCAATTATTTAGAAAAGGGGAACCGCTGACCTTTAATGATTGTAAGACAACTTTCAACATATCTGAAAGTGAAAGGTTTCACTATACTCAGCTGAGACACTGGGCTTTTCACCCTCACATGAGAAGATGTGCCACTGCAGCGCCGACTGGTTAACATGATAGCCTCTAAGAAGGAGATATTTGGTTTGTGGACTATTCAAGGGCATTTGACATGGTCTGTCAGGGTAGGTTCTGGCACAAACTCTCAAAATGGGGCTTGGACCCAGTTCTCCTTCATTTCATCAAGCAACTGCACAGTGAGACCCTGGTATCTATTCACCTTTCACAGGAGGGGACTCTGTCTGACACCATTAAAACCAACATCGGCCTGAAACAGGGGTGTGCCCTATCTCCACTACTTTACAACTTTTATTCCTCAGATCTAGACCCCGCTATGCAGGGTATCAGAACATTACCACCTAAGCTTGCGGGTGTGGCCATTCCCTGGCTAATGTATGTGGACGATACCATCCTTATGGACTGCAAGCAAGTTGGGCTCCAGCGAGCCATGAACACCTTAGGGGAATACGCCAGCGCAAATAACCTGCTAATAAATCCATCTAAGACAAAGGTTATGGTGCTGGGCAGCAGTTCAAAACAGCGGCCCCCACATGTGTGGATGTTGAATGGTACCAAGTTAGCGGCAGTGGATGGGTATACACACCTAGACTTTCCCATCCGCTATAACCCACCAGTACGATTTTATGGAGAAGTTGTCTCTTGTCGCACCCTTAAGAAATGACACATCACAAAACGCTTTGTGTCTAGTTCAGGAGGGGACAACACTGAGGGTTTGATCAGGATATACCAGACCAGTATAATTCCCACACTGACTTACAGCTTGGAGCTCTTAGCTGTGGGAAAGTGGCCTCGTTGGAGACTCTACAGGGGAAGCTATTAAGGTCTATCTTGAATGCTCCTAAGGCTACCCCGGTTGAAGCATTAGGACTCAAGCAGGGGGTCTGGTCTCTCCGGGCTCATTGGCTCCTTAAGCGTTGTAAAATTTACTGTGCCCTGAGATTGTCACCATTGGATGACAGTAAGCTACTGAGTCTGGTAGCCTGCGCGCTGGGGGCCACCTCTGTAAATCCTTTTTTGGCTACACTGAGGAATACGGTGTAGTCACATTGTGAGGAGATAGTCTTCCAGCTCTCACTGTTAACAAACACTGTCGATTACCTGAATTTACTGAAGCAAAAAACAGGGGAGGGGGATAGACGCATCTCCCTTAATAAACTTGCCCAGGAAAGGCGCTATGTAGAATTCACTCAACAGTCATTTACCTTTGATGGTCCATGCTCCTACTAACTAGACCCTGCTCCCAAAAAATGAGAGAATTTATGGTATACTTACGTTTGAGCATTCTACCAATGTATGAATACATTGGGAGTTGGTTTGGGGTTTCCAGGGAAGAGCGGCTCTGCCGGCTGTGTTCTAGTCACATCGAATCAAGCTGACACGTTTAGACCCACTGTGGTATCCTTGTGCAGATATACAGAAGGGCATACTCAAATTATGTAACAAAGTATCCAGGGTGAGCTATTTTGGTCCTTGTTATATGGGGCCAATTCTCTTGTTGTCACAGGGGCTGGGTACTATGTATGAAGGAGGCTGTAAACTGTTTGGCCAGTGTGCTATGATGGGCACTACTATGGGACGACAGATAGCTAATTCACGTTTGTTTGCTCCAGGTTGTGCTTGCGCTGTGTCTGTGTTTGTATTTGGCTTTAGTCCAATCGCCCCACCTGATGGAATGTGGAATCCTGTAATTGTTTTAGGTTACACTTCTACCTGTTTAGTGATATTTTATTCTTTAATTTTTTTCCATTTGATGAAATGTGGAATACTGTAATCGCTATTGATGACTTTATGTTGAATGTTTTTTATCTAATAGTTTCAATAATAGGGCTCCTGGTTTGGAGCCTATTCTACCCAGGAGGGTTACTTATGAAACAAAAATACAATTGAATAGGTCCAGAGAGAATTTTCCTCAAATATACTCATACTCCTTATCAACCTCTGCATAAAGAAAAAGCTCATTTTTTAATTCTCTTTTTATGAAAAAATCTTGGTTTTTTATATATATAGAGTTGTATGATTCAACATCAAATAGACATTTTTAGAGATATAACATCACACGGTAGCTAACCGGAAGTACAGACAAAAAATATATTTACAACACACAGGGCCAAACATTTCTTGGCATAACAACCAATTTGTGTGTGTAGGACAAACTCAATCACAGTCGTTGTTTGTCAAAACAGTTCACATAATAAAATAAACACAACAACAATTTTACATAGTGACAACAAAAACAAAGTTGTTAATGACAATAGTTCTCTTAGTGGTGGACAGTGACAATACACTGTGGTTAGGGGTAGTGAGTCTACACCAGGGTGTTTCAGCCGTTTTAGGTGGGCCTGTTATGTCTCATCTTGTGCACGGCCTTCATCAGGACGGGATGCTGTACAGTTTGAAGTCTGTGCTATGGGTAATTATTTCCACAGGCACTATTTTTGATTTGAGATCTGCTTGTCGTAGTTGGGGATTTCAATGAGGTCCTCTCAATGGAGGATTTTTGTCTCTGTAATGTTGGTCTGCTGAGTATTTTTCACACATTGGTCACCAACGCTCTGCTGCCAGGCCCCTCCGAGCTACACAGTGACTCAGCACTTCGAGATCAAGCAGCTTGCTCGATCGGCTCACCGCGTGTGACCAGCCACACAGGATTTTCCTCGCGGGGCCTATATGTGAAAAGTACTCAGCAGACCGACATTACAGAGACAAAAATCCTCCATTGAGAGGACCTCATTGAAATCCCCAACTACGACAAGCAGATCTCAAATCAAAAATAGTGCCTGTGGAAATAATTACCCATAGCACAGACTTCAAACTGTACAGCATCCCATCCTGATGAAGGTCGTGCACAATATGAGGCATAACAGGCCCACCTAAAACGGCTGAAACACCCTGGTGTAGACGCACTACCCCTAACCACAGTGTATTGTCACTGTCCACCACTAAGAGAACTATTGTCATTAACAACTTTGTTTTTGTTGTCACTATGTCAAATTGTTGTTGTGCTTATTTTATTATGTGAACTGTTTTGACAAACAACGACTGTGATTGAGTTTGTCCTACACACACAAATTGGTTGTTATGCCAAGAAATGTTTGGCCCTGTGTGTTGTAAATATATTTTTTGTCTGCACTTCCGGTTAGCTACCGTGTGATGTTATATCTCGAAAAATGTCTATTTGATGTTGATTCATACAACTCTATATATATATAAAAAAACAAGATTTTTTCATAAAAAGAGAATGAAAAAGTGAGTTTTTTCTTTATGCAGAGGGTGATAAGGAGTATGAGAATATTTGAGCAAAATTCTCTCTGGACCTACTCAATTGTATTTTTGTTTCTTATCTAATAGTGTAATTGTATTTAAGTGTGATGCATTTATTAATTCAGTGTTAAGGTTATTTTCTTTTAACCAAAATGCACTAATAAAATTGTTTTTTTTTTTAAAAGATCGCTAAACGATCTTGAACTGAATATTCAGGGGGTGGTGTCCAAAGACTGTATCTCTCAGTTATAGAAATTTTTGGATAGGGGAGACCCTATAGTGTGCCTACTATATATGACAAAATGGGCAGAAGACATTGGGGAAGTAATCTAGGATGACGCATGGGTGACAACATGGACACAGATGCATAAATCCTCTAAATGTGTTACGGACATGGAATGTATGTATAAGCTGTGTTACCATTGGTACTTAGACCCGGAGAGACTTCACCACATGCCTGCAGATTACTCGGTGTGCTGCTGCCACGGATTTTCGGAGGTGGGCTCTATCTATCACATGGTGTAGACATGTAGGAAGGTGGTTCTCTTCCAGAAGGAAGTGCTGTAAAAAATTAAAGACAACACCGGACTGTTACTGTTTATGGATCCCCTGGTGATGTTACTAGGTGACACAGACAATGCAGTATTCCCCTTAACCGGGCCTATGTGTACATTAATCGGTCACCTACTTCTAGTGGCTAAATTGACTATGGCCCAAAATTAGAAATCCATAGAAGGTCCATTGACTCAGATGTGGTGGGTAAAGATATGGGCTATCTTGGTGGCTGATAAAATTACAGCACTGTATGAGGGGAGATACGCCAAATATATTGCCATCTGGATACCTTTCATTGACTTTGCTCATGCCACAGTTTTCAATGTTATAAGTAGGCCTGTTGGGAGGCGGGGTTCAAATATATGGCTATGGAGTGTCCTGTTTTCTTGTACGGAAGAAATCCTACACTGTACGCTGTAAATGGTCTGTTGTAAGCATTGTCAATATGCTTCTCGTAAATGTGATCAGTGTGTTCTTGTCATTTCCCACATTGTGTTAAATAAACGTTTTTTGAAAATGTCCTGTAACCCATCACAGTGCACTGATAATTATCTTTAAGGAGACAGCACAAGGATTGCATAGGTTGATTCCTCTTGGACATATGTGAGTCTCATGGCCCCACTTGTTCTTGGAGATTACCATGTGATTCCTAGGTACTAGCATTTTTGTCTCTCCATGGGTAAGGCTTGGGAAAATAATCCTTCTTCCGCAATCCCATTATTGCCCAATTCAGATTTAGGAATACCATGCCAGAATGGCTCATGGGAGATGGCATAGTGGTGGTCGGTTTACAATTCTAGCAACATACACAATTACAAGACTGTTCTATTTCTCAAATGAACAAACACAACTGAATAAAATCAAATTACAAAAACATGTGAAAAATCACATAAACATATACATGAACAAAAATAACAAAAAATATCTCTATCCATCACAAACAATTATTATTCTGTGATATTACCTATATAGCCAACACACTTATACCTTATTCATCATATATTGATCACATTGTAAATTGAGCACTGCTACACATAGAAATGAATATGCAACAAGGAAGTGTGCGTGTGTAAAAGAACATTTAGATAATTGATATCATTTGCTAAATTTAATATTACATCTGACAGTGATTTAATCGAATAATTTGTACAGACATGGTACCTGTGTGGTTAACATGACTCTATTTTCATGGAAAACAAAAATGTGAAACAAGAAAGTAAATGTTAAGTATATTCATTATTTTGAATTTATTTGACAAAGAAGGTATAGTAAAGTAGATCAACACACGTGTTGATATGTCAGTAAACAAACAATGTTATTTTTTATAAAAGAATATTAACAAAAGAGAAAAGGATAAGATTATTCATATATGAACACACTTGTGTGAGGCAGCAACAACAGAGAACTGATTGTTGGAAAAGCACAGTCAATTATTCAAAAACAGATTAGACATAGAAAATGTGACTTTTGAAAGCATCAATTAGAAAGTCTGAAAACACATTATAAGGAAAAGGCAACAAAAATGCAATTTGTTGAGAAAGCACACAACAGTATGCTCCCAGCAAGTCTTATCTTTGGAACGTAGATGCCAGTGCTGGGGCAAAACTAAATTGACTAACTGTCCCTGGCTATTCAAATGTAGTTTAATCTAAACATCATGATATGCCAATAGACAGAAGAAAATCCTCATTAAAACTTTTTTTTAGAGGAAGATGTATAACACTGTCATCAAATGTCCTCCTGGTTATTGAATGCCAGGGTGAGGTTGATAAAAAGAAGCCTGTAAGTTAATATAAGAGTGGTGGGCCACATGCTATTGTTCTAAATGTACATAGAAATACCCAAATGAAAAAGTGGCACAGTTGGCATTTCGGTGGAGATCACCTTCAACAGGAGGAGATTTTCTCTGTTCAGTCCCTCAATGCAGTATCGTACTGTGGAAAACTAGTAGCCTGTCAGAGGGTATCACTAGACGGGCGGTGAAATTGAAAATAAGAAATTCAGCACTGGGTCGGGTCTGATTTTTTATTTGGGTACTTCTATGTACAGTTAGAACAATAGCATGTGGCCCAGCATGCTTATATTAACTTACAAGCTTCTTTTTATCAGCCTCAGCCAGGCGTTCAATAACCGGGAGGACATTTGATGACAGTGTTATTCATCCTTCTCTAAAAAAATTCAAGAAATATCAAATCAAGGTTCGATAAAAATAGACTTTAATTAAACAAAACGGTTAGATAAGCTATTTTTAAAAATGACAACATTTTTAAAAATAGCTTATCACCCACCACTGTAAACTACTGGTTGAAAGGGTAACCTGGGTTTGAAGAGCAGTGGTCTGCAGGTGACAGTCTTGTGGAAAAGTCATACAAATGCAAGACATTTTCATGAAGGGATGAAAGGGGGGTCCTAGATGTCACCAAGGTCCACAGACCAAGGCTGCCAGTGGGTGCAGGATCACTTCTGTCTACCTTTAGGGGATTGACAGCATGGAGCCATGACTCTGGGCACTTTCTGGTGCATCAAATCAGGTTTGAGTTGGTCAAGCTGCTTTAACGCAATACAGTAATGTGGTTCAATTCAACAAGCCACAATGGCTCAAGAGTGGAGGAAGCTTGGGACAAATAGCAATTTTTGAATCCAAATGGTTTGAAGATTTGACTACATCTTGATGCATGAAAGTGGTGATTCAACTTCAAATGCGAGCTGGCTTTACTGGGTTTAATGGCGCTATGTGGTTCAACAAGATGCAATGGCTTGAGTCTCAAAGAAGCGTCGGACATACAGGTGAGGTTAGGGTCAGTGTGATTTGAAAAGGTTCTAAGTGTCAAAGGCAGCTCTTGTTGGGGTTTTATGCAGCTCAGAGGCTTTTGGAGCACTTGCAGCAACTCAAATTGGCTCAATATGGCAGACATAGCCAAAGACAGCTTTAGTCCTTGACAAGAGAACCTTAACTGTTTGTCTGAAGAAAGTAAGGCCATCATCGTTTGTCCTTCCAATCCAGGAAAGATTGCCAGGGACACTTGCAGGCTTGACACTTCAGCGGGCAGAGTCTTTGATACCAGTGTCTATCAGCAGGTACATCTTTTTAACAGCAGTTCACTTAAAATGTTCCCCTGAATGTTTCCCTCCTTGGAAATTCTCATTCTCTCCCCCATGGCTGGGGATTTTGGGTAGTCTTTATGGGACCTATGTCTTGGCATAGCTGTCCCACTCGGGGTAACTGTTGCAAAACAAAAGAGGTGATTGCTTGAAGGTTTGGAATTAATCCTAACCTCTGGCATTGCTGTGGGCCACCCTCCAAAACATTGTTCTTCACCTGCAAAGCCATTACGAAAGGGGTAAGACCCTATGCAAATCAGGCTTGGTCCCACCCAAAGGGGCAGTCTAGCCCATACTGCTTGGTCACATCCTTTCTGCACAAAACCACAAGCACCCCCAGACATGTTTCGGCCTAGTTGGGCACTATCAGTGAGGAGTAGCTTGGGTCTGTAGCTCCAGCAGGCACGGGACCCACGTCTGGGCATACCCGTCCCACTCACAGTGACTTTTGCAAAACAAAAGAGGTAATAGCTGGAAGGCTTGCAATTAATCCCAACATCGGGCATTTTTCTGCTGGTTGAAGCAAGACAACTGTCATTCCCGGATACTAGCCATAGTATCATTAGGGTAGTTGAGTTTTCAATAAACCAATACACCAACTGCAGATGAGTGGTCTGTGGCAGGGATGTAAGGCAATACTGATAGTGAAAGGTGAAGCCAGAAAAAATAGACTTAACTATCTCCCCTACCTGGGACTCGCAGCCTAAATTAGACTGACAATAACATTCAATGCAATGGTACCTGACATTCACTCCTTAGTAGAGCAGATGTTGTAGCTAATTTGAGCTGAAATGTTACAATCCCTCAAGTTGGTATCACTGGGTCAAAATTGTTATATATTAAAAGAGAATAAATGTATTCTTTAGGCAAGTCAGTGTCGATAAGAGTGTCTCAGAGATTGATCCTATGCTATGTTTGGTATATCAGGTGAAAATCCAATGCAAATCCAATTTAAACTCAATTGTAAATAGTCCCCACCTGAAATGCTGGATAAAGAGATGATTGTATAGTTGATGTTATATCAGAAGAACACCGCACACCATGCTGTTTCCAGTTGGCAATGCTCAGGGAGGATTGCTGTACTCCAACAGCAGGCTTGAGTTAGACGTGTTGCTAAAACATCTTTTCTCTACTCCTATCCACACCTTTTATGACATCTGAAGCCTATCACTAGCTCCCACTACCAGAATCTCTCTCATTCTGGAGAACATGGAGCCACTGCTGTTACTTTCGATGCATCTTCTTCTGTTGCTGTTCCGTTTTGGGAGAGGTATTCTGTTCAAACGAGAAGTGGTAATTGTAGGCAATTTGGGGCACATCAGTGGTCAATCAGTTGCAGATGGACATCTTTCTTGTTGCCACTGGTGGTCCAAGCACATATCATAGTTTTATACAAATATTTAGAGCCACAAAAAATAAAAATATGGAACAAAGTACATAATCGATAAAACTATAGAACATGCACTTATTCATCAACATTACACAAAGATAGACATATACGGAAAATTCACTGATAGAATTAATTATAATCCACCCCTTAATGTGGATATAATTCCAAATTGTGTAGTTCTAGGAAATAATATCTAGTATGGAAAACATGTGACAATGAGTTTATGCTAACAGATATTTTCCAACCCAACTGTCCTCAGTGCAACGATCATTACGTATGTATTCTTTCAAGCAGTACAGCATCCAGATATATTTTTACAAAGTTTGTGATAAAAACAAATTGAACAACAATATACATTTTATTAAACAAAAGTTGTTCACATGAACCTGAAACAATATAGACTGCTTGATATGATATTGCATTTATAATGCGCCTTTACACCTGTGTTTCAAGTGTTATGAATGCAACATCATATATATGAAAAACACCAAACCATGATCTGAAAATGACCCCCGTGTAGAAATGAATGCCTGCCAATGATTCTTAATGGTTGATAAAAGGGCAATGTGGCAATAAAGTACTTTGACTAAACAGGTTCAAGAGGTTTGGAATTTGGAGGGATAGCCGGTCCCCTGCGCAGTTGAGGTTTGTTAGTGGTTGGTCATAGTACAGCCTGCAGCCTGGCACATGGTTTGTCAGGGAACCAGAACTCCAAAGTTCCCAAGAAGTTAGTTGTTGGGTGGGGTGACAAACCTTGTTTGATATGGGCGCTGGCAGTTAGAACTTCAGCGGGCATCCCAGTTAGGGACGCGGATATATGCTGGATAGCTGATCTGGTGTGGCTGCCGGGCGATTCGCTGCCGTGGGATTCCAAACTACTTTCTCTAAAAGTCTCATCAGAACAAGTATTTTCTGTGGGAATGGACCCTCTGTAGAAAAATGGATCAGGTAGAGGTGAACCCAGATTTTCACCCTCCCAGTAGTCCCTCAGTCAGATTGTCTACCTCAATGTCTGATTATACAATCTCTGAAGTGTTTAGAAGAGCAAGGTCTCTGCTTAAAGAGAGGAGTCTTGACCCGCTCAGCTCAGAAAATGTCAACATAATGTCATCTCTGATGATTACCCTGGCTCCCTTTCTGAAATTATACGAGACGATTAACAATAATGTGAAAGATCAGGCCACTTTGTATTTGTATTTTGTTTATTTATAACGCGCACCATCAGGCCCGGAGGCATCAGGGCGCTACTTGTGAAGGAGTTACGTACAGAGTTATGTATATACATAAACTATGTACATGTTACTTATGCAGGAGTTACATACATACTTATATAATATACATACATTATAGAATACAAAATGTTATATACAAAAGCAAGCATTATGAACATGGATACATGAGAAGATGCTGATTTATCTAGGTACGAGAGTAGCCCGAGGTGGGACACTGGATGCAAAGAATAGAACGTGTGGATCTGGCAGAGGTATGCGGAAGCATATATGAAGTGCCTCAGTTCTGGTTGAAAAGTCATGATTTCGTTTTAGCCTTGAAGGAGTTGAAGGAGTCTTCAGATCTGACAGTGATAGGGAGGGTGTTCCAGAGCTTGGAGGCAAGGACAGGGAAACTCGTGCCCCCAGCTTTTTGGAGTTTGAATCTTGGGATCGAAAGACAGTGGGTCTGGGCAGTTCTTTGAGGTCGAGTTGATGAGTGGAGTGAGATCCGATTACTAAGGTAGGGGGTGGCTTTGTTAGCTAGGCATTTATGTGTGAGGGCAAGAGTTTTCAAGGAGATTCTCTGTTTGACAGGTAACCAACGTAAGTTAGTTCTAGATTCGGTGATGTGGTGGTTGCGTGGGATGTTTAATGCTGCTCTAATGGCGTTGTTTTGGGTGATTTGAAGTTTGTTCAGGTTACCTTGACTAGTTCCTAGGTAAAGGGCACTGCAATAGTCAATTTTGGACATGATGATGGTTCTGGCTAGAGTGACGCTGTTGGGAGTGGTCAAGTATGGTCTGCAGGCTTCGATGAGTTTGCAGGTATATGCAGAAGCTGATCTGAATGCATTTACTTGTCAGGATAAGGTAAGTGTGGCATCAATGTAGAAGCCTAGTGTTTTTGTGTCTTTTAGGACTTTGATGGTATTAGCGTCAATGTTAAAAGACTGGTAGGGGGGATCTAGTTTGCTTAGACGCTGCGCAGAGCCCAGTATGAGGAGTTCCGTCTTGTCATCATTGAGGCAAAGTTAGTGTTGGGCCATCCAGGCCTGAATGACCAAGTAGATGTCGTTAAGGGCCTTGGTGTCAGCTAGATAGTCTCCCGTAATAGGTATGAGTATCTGAGTGTCGTCCGCATTGTTTGTGTAGGAGAAACCCAGATAGTCAAGCGCATCGAAGAGCGTTTTGGTAAAAATGTTATAAAGCGTTGGGGACACACAAGATCCTTGAGGCACGCCGCAGAGGATTGGGCTGGGTCAGCAGCTGCTGTAGGGGAGAAGACCCTCATGGATCTGTTACTCAGAAAGGATTTGATCCATGCCGAGGCTGACACCGAGAAGTGGGCGGCTGAGTGCAGGTGCCTGCATAGGATTTGGTGATTGACCAGATCGAAGGCCGCGGAGAGGCAATGTTGCTGGCAATGTTGCAATTCCAAAATGATTTTTATAGAGGGATTCATCACAGCTATAAGAAACGAGAATGTGACGGTAATTGATCATGTGTTGGGCAGACATAGCGAGGTCTCACATTTATGTAATGTAGACCTTGGGCAGCAAAACTTGCCTGCAATTGGAATCATGAATGAGGGGAAGTGGGACCCAAAATGACGAAATGCACTGAGGTCTCGAGAATGCCACAAAGGGTACACACCAGGACGCAACCAAAAAGGGTGAGTGCATCAGAGGAAATATTGTAAGAAATCGCACCCCCAGATAAAACTGAGAGATGCCCTATTGCAGATGTTAATGGACAAATGACTCGTAATTGAGGGAGCAAAATGGCTGTGAACCCCTAATAAAGGATTACCCGATTTTTTATCAAAGGAGAAGGAATAAGCAGGGGAAAAAGCTGTAAAAAGAAAGCAAAAAACATGAAATTACAGCCAAAGATTAGATCTAACGGTTCAAGGAAATTCTTGCCAAAGTTGTCTGTCCCCCCTTAATCGCCCGAGTATGTAGCAAAGGCAATGATGAAAGGAAACCTTGTTAAATATGCGCAGGCCTCGGTAGCCTTAAACCTGCAAACTTGCTTGAAGAGGATAAAAGAGCAGGGAAGATTAGGAAAACCTGCATTATAATCTTGTGATCTTGGCAGTATATTCAGTGGAGGATGAAGAACCTCAATGTGACCAGGAAATACATTTGATGAAGAATGGTTCAACAAAGACACAAGGAAGTTAGCGTTAGTAGCATGCAGAGAGAAGGAGGGGTGACACAAGTCTACAGGACCTCTCCAGGTATAAGGGGAATTGGGTTGCAGTGTTTGAGTGATCCCAATGGCAGGGATTTAGACAAGTCTATGCTTTTGGAGTGATTAGTGGATGTCAAGACAACTTCATTTTAAACCAAAAGAACGTTTTGGAATTGCTACAATATATCCCTAAGCTAAGATCAATTTACTCCAGAGACATAAATCTAGTTGACTTTGTGAATGAAGAGCATCTAGACCGAGTTTGATTGCATTTAGACTCTAACTTGGTGAAGCAGATGCTCCTTGAAGCAGCCCCATGCCAATTGCCATTTGGGTTTGATCTAATGACTGTTAACCATGAATTGCAATTATGGAGTCGTGGGAATGAACACACAGATGTCAATTTGATGAAAATTGTTTCAGGTGGCCGTGATGGTGGAAGGGGTTCTCACCTGGGGAGTGAAAAAGAAGGAGATCATTTTGTAGAGGGGAAGCTTGACCCTTGAGTAAGAAATGAATGACCGCTAAGAGTGGCATAGTGAAATAGTGGTCCTGGGAGAAAAGTGTTAATGGCTCCAGTGTGGGGACCGGGAGTACCGCCTGAGGTGTCATGGTCTTGGTTGGCGGAAGCATTGGTGACAAATAGTAAGTGTTAGCAGTTGTCCTAAGAAGAACTTACAAGCCTTTAGAGGCACAGCCATGGTCTCCTGAAACACAAGAGGTTACTCTCATTTGTTTGAAAGGGGAGATTTTAGATTTGAAGACCATGATATAATATGTCACCAGGAGACATGGCTGTGCTTTAATCCTTTGATGATGGGTTCACAATGATTCTACACCTGGCAAGAAAGGGACCTAAGGGGACCTTCATCCGATGTGTTACCAACTATAAGAAATGTTATAGGAATCTTTATATATAAAGCTGAATGTATGTATGTGTGTGTGTATCTTTGTTCGGCTATACAAATCCACACTGCTGAACCCACGTCTGCCAAATTTATCATGGATTCCTATTTTGTCTGGGGCAAGATCATAGTCTATGTTTGGATGCAAAAATCGTATATGCAATAAAAATGTATGTCTGTGTGTATGTTTTTCCGGCTATACAAATCCACACTGTTGAACCCACTGCTACCACATTTTGCATGGGTTCCTCTTTTGTCTGGGGCAAGATTGTAGTCTGTGTTTGGATGCAAATAATGTACTCTGTAGACATCCTCATTTATTGATGCTCACCCCAATTCACTACAGTAGGTACTAGAAAGAGGCACCATGTGGAAAAGTGTCTGAAGCAAAATGTTCGATATGTTGGTTAGTTCTTTAAAATGTATTACAACTGTATACAGTTCGAAAGTGTTTATTAAAGCATTTTTAAAGGGAATACAAAAAAAGAATTTACATTTTTTTATCACGCCACTCCAAATATGAGAAATGTCAATGTTACTGTTTACTAAAGTTCGTTCATGAGAAGAGAGCACAATCAATCAATCTTCCTTGGACATTTTCTCAAATGTGCTGAATTCATTAAGTGACTGAAACATGCCGCACAAAAAATGAATATCACTTGGAAAAACTCCATCTGATGCAAAGCGAAAATCAATATCAAGAGCTTCTGAAACACAACAACAAACAGCTGAATGACTTGCCGACCAGAGGACAAGAGCAACTTTCTCGAGGGCATATGAGATGCCAGGGCAAACTGAAGCAAGACTTGCTGATATGAGCACAAGAGCAACATCCTCCAGGGCACATGAAACAGCACTCAATCAGGACACGGGCAACGCCGGGTACCCCAGATAGTAACTAACTGTAGGCGAGATGAGAAATCCAAATCCATTTATGCAGATGGTCGAGCTGGGGTGAGAGCATCCTAGTGTGTATCCGGATCAGAAAGAAACCACGGTTATCAACTTATACTTGAACAAAATGGCAATTTTTCAGCTGAGAGTATTTGGCAAAGGAGTATTAGGGATACATTAACAAGGATAACCACACAATTGTTTTATGGAGGGATCCAAATATAGCCTGTAGAGATGAGAATGATGAATTGTTGGTGGAGTTTTCTTCTTTTTTCTTTAAAATGGCTGAAAAAAGGGGTCTGACTTGGTTGAGAGCCATAGAGACTTATACATTTCGGTATACACATGCAGAAATACTGAGCAAGCCGACCCGAGCTAGAGAAACACAGGCGGCGACGTTGCATTACATGCTTGTGTCTAGAAATATGCTGTCATTAGTAAAAGAGTTCCAGGTGGTCAACTTTCGGAATAGTGACCATGGGATCTTAAGAATGAGATGGCGCGAAGAGAGTAAGATGGGGGGACAGATATATGCCCCTAAAATAGAAATAACACAGAGTAGAAACCATTTTAGAATGACCAAGTATACAATTGTAAGCTTCAAAATGCAATATAAGAATGTATAGCTACATGGAATGGGGAAAATGTTCGGGAAGTAATTCATTATACCCGTATTTTGAAAAGCTTTGTGGAGTACAATAGTGGGGTAGGGAGAAGGCTTTTTCATCACTGACATGTTTTTGGTGTAGAGGTAGTTGATAAAAGGAAGCAGTTTTAAAACGTATAAGTAAACTGCCAATATTAGATGCCTCAGAAGCTTTGACCAATAAGAAACAGCAATATAAGAACTGGCTGCGTTGACACAAAGCTGCTATGATGCATCATAATGCATAAATAAGGTTAAAGGCGATATCCAAAAAAGAGACCGGGTGGTATGGGAGTTGATAAATAAGATTGGCACCCCACAGGCAGCTCTTCAGACGAACGTGGTCACGGAAAAGTGTGGATTGACCATTTTGAAGGACTTTTCACGGGCCACGAAACGACAATAAAGAGGAAGAGGGATGGATAGGGAAGGAGTGGTTAATTCCACATGAGAAAGAAGATATCATTGGGCTGAACAAGAAAGTGAGTGGCTTCCGAGCGCCGGGCCCAGGCGGGTTTTCTTGCAGAAGTCAGCACTTTATCTTCGGAGGAATGGTGCGTTATTTTAATAAGTGGGGATACAACTCCCCTGGTTTTAGCGACTGTAACATTTTAGATGGGATTTGCAAAGGAAGTGACATCTGTTGCTAGAACTAAATATTGGAAATAATACCGTGATTTTAATAGATTTGATGATGTTGTATGTGATGATGATTTTTCTTTCAGAGTTTTTATAAAGTGAAACATGTGATTGTTGTTGATGATTGATAAAAGATTTGCAATAAGCCAAATGCAAAATTAAAAAAAAATGAAACAATGGAAAATATCTTCCAGAAGAAATAAACACTTACCGGATGAGCCATCTTCCATTTAGAAATAGAAGTCTAGCAGTAAAATGCCATGTTTTCAGATGCAGAAAAAACGAATGTTAACTTGAGCTGCATTGGGAGAAAAGATAACCTCTTCAATAGAAGCGAGATATCCTCAATTCCTGTGGGGTTGTCTGACAAATTCGAAATGGGAACACTCAGCCATAGTAGCCCATCTCCTGATTCTGAACAGTCCTGGGCATCTCTTATTCAGGTCGTTGTATTGTATTGTATAGAGACTTGTAGCACAAACTAGTTCCTCATTGCATGGAGCCGCCTGACCCTCATGGTTCCTCTCACTATAATTGGCCTCTGATTCCGGGTGTCAATCATTTGGTTGTCCCTCTCCTCTCCATAATGTTTACTCCCAGATGTCCCAGAAAATGTACCCACCTATATTGTTTCCTCTTTGGGTACCTTTTCCTTGCATGCAATTGCTGTTAAACTTGGGGGTAAGGATACAGTCATATGTTAGATATGGATATAGGATTTAAAAAGAAAAAAATGAATATTTAATGTTTTAAAATTATAAATATCTTTTTTTCATTTGCTCTACTCATTAGCTAGAAGTAGGCACTTTTCCCACAAATGTACGTTCAGCAGAATTTCATTTGTCTTATAGGTTTAACACAACCCTTTGGGCTGTAGTGATTGTTTAAATCCTAATGTCTCTAGACATTTCTTTGTGACTGAAACTGATGTTATATTCTGCATCTTCTAAAGAGAGACATTGTTCACTTTTAACCTTGTACTTGTCTTGAGGTATTCTTTAGGAAAGAGTCTACACAATTCTGACAGGTAAGGACAGGTAAAGCCCTATGTGGAAACTTTGGTAATCAAATGCAACGTGCAGTCTCACAGGACCAGTTTCTGTCATCATATACCTAGTACATGTACCCAAGTATGATTATCCTATGCAAAGAAATAACAGTATGTTACCCATCTGGGACTAAGAGTCTACCTGATCATACAAAACTTAACAACACAAATTATAGGAGGATAAGGAGGAATGAACAGAGATGAAGGAGGCGAGGAAGTGACAGAGTGGGAATCACAAAATATAAACACGGCTTTTATAGAGCCAGGTGTGTTTTCTATATCTCGCTCTATCGCCTGCAACCGCTTGCAAAGGCATTATCACGGTTAGGAAAGAGTGAGCCAGGAGTAGCAGCTGCTTCGCTTGGCGACTGGGAAAAGGTGACCAAGCTTTGACATGTAAAGCATGTCTGCACCAGGCATTGTTGGCCCTCGTTCTAATCCTTTATCCTGATGCAAAAACGCATTGAAAGAATAGTTTGTTTGCACCAGGGCAATGATATCCATAGAGATAATTGCACGTGCACTGATGAGATGTTTCCGTAGAATGGCCCTGTTTTTTGGAGTAGGGCAATGCTTCTTTCTGGAATGCCCCCCTCTGCAGATATTGAAATGTAATAAGCTCTGCACACATTATTGCCACCTGCACATGTATGCTTATTCTTGTGAACTAGTGGTGTCCACCCTTAGGTGCACGAGAGTCATACACACATTTCTACAGTTACATGAAACACAAATGTCCCTTTATTAATAGAACATTTTTACCATAACGATAAAAGCTGCTTTGCCATTATGTCAGTCAGTTGACATGTATTTTCAAAAGAATATGCTGGCCACTCTACAGTAACACTGAAAGGAATGAACATTGATCACAGTGTGTTCCTACCAGACTGATAAAGTGATGTGAACCCAGGGCTCAAGTGAACGCACTGGAATGATAGAATTTCTGCTGACGTATTACACAGTTTGCAGTGGTATGCATACAAACCCAAATACGGTGAAGAGTTTAAGATAATACCACAAGAAAAAGAATAACTTTCTTTGACCTCATACCTTAAATCTTAGAATGAATATTTGATAAAGTGGCAAATCTGCTGGTGGAGTGGTGGGATAAGATCTGGAGGTAGAAGAGGTGAAAGTGACAAATACAGAAAATGCACCGCAAAATATAAATCAGAACGGCAGAGTTCAATAGGTATCAGGCCTAAAAAACTAGAACTGCACTTACTGAATGCATGTATTGTGAGCATGAGAAGTGCTTATGCCCCTAATGGATGAGAGAGCTGTGATGGAGTTCCATATTGTAGCGGCCGGCCGCTGAATACACATGCAAAGGAAGTACACAATAGGCAAGAACCCGTGGAAAGTGAACACGCGTTAACTGACGATCCATCTGGTCAAATAAATAAAAACAAAGCCACACCAACAGGATGCCATATTGTGGGAGGTGGAGGCTAGGTGGTGCATTTAGAAATTTGAAAAATATCTGACGCTGTTAAGAATCTTAAGCAGTTATAAAATGCCCCTTTCAGCACTGGACGGGGCTTTCCTCACAAAGATTTAGGAGCTAATGTTGCTCCTAATTGTAATTTGATGGTGGGGAGTCGTTATGTTGGCAGTGCAATGGAACGGCTTCCCGCTGCCAAATTTTCATCATTTCTGACGGCAGAGTGCATAAGTGCAGGGCAAACGGTGGCGAACACATGTATTTTCCGTCTTTTGCCATGCACTTTCACACACCGCCGTGCAAACGGAGTAAATGCTGCCTGTCATGCTCGCATTTTGGGAAGCGTTTACTTTTCATTGGGAATGCTGCTTACCAAGCACAATGGTAAGTATTAGCAATTACAAATAAACACTGTACGACATGCAAGCATGTTGGGCAGGGTTTAATTGTAATTGTTTATGAGGCCAACATGCGAGCATGACAGGCTGCATGTACAAAGGATCCCTATGTTGTCTACCTGCTTTATGCTGGTGCATAAAGCAGGCAGACTCCATAGGGATCTCCAGCATTTGCACCCACATGATAATCCATGCCTGTGCAAATAATGGAGAGGAAGGAAGATGGTGGCAATGCAAGTTGCGTTCAGCCCCTCCTATATGCCATACAAATGATTGAAAATGAGGCATGGCAATCAATACTCATTAGGTAACTGCTCTTGGATAATAAGAATCTGTCACAGGGTATCAAAAAAGGCGTAGGTCTTGCCCATTTCTATGAGAACTTTGGACCAACTGAACCTGAGAACAGAATATATTTTTTTAATTATTATTGACTGGAAGACTACAACTACCAGAATGCAGTTCAGCAAAAGGCAAGAAATGGTCTCGGAGTGCAAACCTTTCAAGGACTGAGAATAGCATAGTTTAAAAAAATAAAATAATTTGGATGCCCATTCTTTCACCCATCCATGCAAAAACGGAGACTGACCGTGCTTAGCTTCAAAGCGGGACTTACCCTGCTTAGCTTCAAAGAAAGGAAAGGGCTGGCCTTTTTCTCTAAGTGGTCTTGCAGGTTTGGCTCATTTATTGGGCAACATGGCCTGAGGAGGCTGGCTTCTTCCTCACTTTGAAGCTAAGCAGTGTCTGTCCTGGTTACTGCATTAATGGAAGACCTGGAAATTGTGTCACTTTTTTCTCCCTCGACATCACTATAGCTGTAAAAATATCTTTTGGGAAAAAAGGTTTTAAAAACTTTAATAACTGCAGGTATTGAACTACACACACCCTTGGCTATCCATAGTTCTTTATAGTCCCGAATATCAGCAAAAAGGCCAAAAAAATAAAATGAGTTCCTATACCCAAGCCCTCACAAAGTGCCCTCCTCTTCTGTGCCATATCGCCCCAGTCCCCAGATGGCCTTGTCACTTCCTTTGCCTTCTCCCTTACCCCCACAATACACACTGTTGGTTTGCTGTAAGATGTTGGCTACTTGAGACTATAGCCAAGGCTACAGAAAGCTTTGTGTTGCAAACTCAGTCCTTAGACCCCCTCCAACTCCCAAATTTCACTTGGTGCGCTCTAGCCACCCCCGCCCACCTGTAGTCTGATTGCATGTGCATGTTTTGACCTGCAAATAGCTTTTTTCCTGTGTTTCATTTTATCATATCTTCGGCTATAGCCACAGACATCTCTCACATTGAGAGAAAAACAAGATGGTGGTCATTTAATTTCTAAAAAACCCTGGTTTAGGTATATCCCTAAAATATCTCTATTTTTGTGAAATATTTAAAAAACTACTGCACGGAATAACCCCAAACCAGGCATGGATCACAAGTCAATGCTTCATGCCCAAGTTGTTTTGGCCCTGGTCCTAATCTATCCAGCGATTGGGGCAGTGTGCTTTGGTCAAAAATGGACCTTGTTTGTCTATGGGAAAATGAATGGGAAGTAGGTCAAACTATTGCAAAAACATTTTCGGGGGATGCTTACTAACTTTAATTTTTTAGCTAATCTTTATGAAACTTTGCAGTCTGGAGGGAAGGGGTTAATCACTTTCAAAATTTCAGCCAAACCCATTACTCGAATCAAAAGTTATTTACAATAGAATTTTGAGGGGTTTCTATCGGAGTCCGACCCACCTTTACTATAGGGCAGCTATCACTACCCTATTATAGCTGCGTCATATTTTTGGGAACGGTTGCCATGTAAAATCTGCAGACAGCCACAGCAAAAAGTGTGGAAAACACATTTGGTGTTACTTGGTGGCCGAAAGAGGGGCTGGAAAGGGTGGGGGAGTGGAATAAAGTGTATTTGGAGCTCTTTTTATTGTTTAAAAAAGTGTTGGCATGTGCTGCCGAAGGTGTATTGTGCGTATGGTTTAATTGTACTGTGGTGGTTGTTGTGAACAGTGTCCCCAAGAATCTGGCCACTGACAACACATAGTATAGTAATATGTGTATAGTAATTAGAGGTACTGTTGGGAGAGTGTACAGTATTTGTAATATGGTGGAATGATATAATTGAAGTATATGTGGTATTTATGATTGTAGTACAGTTGAGGATAGTGCTCATGGAATATGTATTTGTTTCTTTGTGAAGATAACAAATAGGATAATACTTGATATGCTTACTTAGTTGCATAAAGTAATAAAGCTGGACTTTCTGGTTCTTTTTCTGTGAAAAAAAAACAGCACAATGTGTTAACGTTGGCATGTTGTAATTATATAGGATTTTACAAGACGTATTGCAGTAACAAGAACTGTGATGGCATATTTGAAGTGGATTGCCATGAAGGGTATTTTTGAAGTAGTGAGATACCTGTTGGCGTATTTTAACTATGTTGGCTTTTACAAGTACTAGTGTAATGTTATGGATGTAGTTAGATGCCTGTTGGCATATTATAACTTTTTATTGTGCTATGGTTTAGTGACTAAATTTGGGTTGACAGAATATTAAGTAAGCATTTGTTAGATTTGCTGGTAACCTATGTTTTGGAGTAACAGCGGTGCTGTTAAATTCAAACCAACCACTTATTTTTTTGACATTTGTAGTTTAGTGGCCTGAAGTGGTTGTAGCACCAGTGGGGTAGATTATACCAGACACTAAGTGGTACTCAAAACTGTTGTACACATCTTTTGCATCTGCTTTTTCTTTCATTTACAAAGAAGTTACACACAGTGCTGTCATAAATGCATATATGCATTTCTTAACTTTAATGAAACTGCTCCTAAAAAGTTTTGGATTCTATATAAATGTTTATATCCAAGGTTGGATCAGTAGAATGGGATGACACTCTTTTAGTGCATATTCAAAATTTGTATTACATCAATTCATTACACAAGAAAAATCATCTACATATCATAAAACCTAATAAAAAAACAATTTCATACCAACAATCATGGCCACATCCAAAAATTCATTCAGACATTCACACAATAAGAGCACCCAAGGTGTTATATGCATCAATGGGCATTGGAAATATAATATTTCCCTTCATTTAATATATTAAACAATGACCCAGTCCCTAATATTAGGTGTCGTTGTATATCCGATGCTGAATTGAGGTCAGATATATTTCACAAAAAAGAGTGTCAACACGTGTTTCGGTCGGAGACCTTCTTCAGGACGTAGGGCAAAGGAAAGTGCTTCGCCCTGTTCTCAACAAATATGGGCCCGTAACCAATCTAAAAACAATAATAAAAACAAAGTGTCATCCCTATTTCTTCAAAAAGTGACTAATAATGTCACAAAGTGTCTCAGATCTCTTCATACCTCAGTCCCTACTCACCCCCAGGTTCCAAATTAAGGGTAGGTGAATGGGATAATGGACATTAATCCTCCACTGGAAACAGTACAAATCCTGTACCTGTGGAACCAATACGAACACACACTTTAGTGTCCATGAAGATATTAAAATCACTGCAAGTTATACCGTGAGGTTAAGAAAAACCCATGAAAAACACTTACAGGCACCCATAGTGAGGTTCAAGAAGCTTCACCGAGATGTCATGACCCGTGGTCGCTCTTGGATCAGTATATGAAGTGCCGACTCAATAGGCCATATAAAATGCTGTAAGGGAAACACACAGTGAGACCCTCTATTAGCACCTAAAAAACAAGTGCACATGTCTCCACACAATGGAAAACATTACATCCCATTATATAGTCCATGTCCCCATGCGTGCGTCTCCATGTGTGCACAACTTAGTCCAATACAGAGTGAAATCTCTAAACAAGATATGGTCAGTGATTACACCACTTGTGGCGTCCACCCTCCAGTGCTAGATGGCATTGATGTGTGACACATCAGTCCTTTCGTAACAGGACCCTTATCTCGTAAATAGCGCAACCCAAAGCGCAACACCGCACAATCTACGGTGCTCGTTTCCTTCTTTTCATATTCAACACGCGATCTTACACATGTACATTGTTCAACACCCACCCCCCGGGAGGCGGTTCCATGGTGCTATAACAGACTATTGCTAGGTAGCAACATTCACCGCAGCCTGAACACAGCCCGGCACCAGCCTATTTGTGGCACAATCAAAAACAGCAGATCGCTGGAAACCCGTGTGTGCTCCCGAGCGTCAGCCAACTCGAACAAACAAAGCGTTACCCTTCGGTACGTCAGAAAGAGCCAAAACCGGCCCCCACACCCGTGTGTGCTCGCGAGCGAAAATTGGATCAAACATACAAAGCGTTTACCTTCAGTACGCAAAACAATTCCAAAAACCGGCTGCCACCATTCATTCGGCTCCAGTCATTCAAACCAAATGGACTAAACATAAGAGAAGGACTACCCCTTTATAAGGACAATCACTAACACTAAAAAAGGACTAAAAAAGGGAACACAACTCCAAACGATCCCCCATTATGTGGTTATAACTTTCGTAGAAATAATCGTTATTCTAACTTCTCCAACACCTCAGGATCCTCGAATGGGTCAGATCCTGCCCTAAATGTGCCACCTAGTACTGGCGCAGGCGGGAGGGGCCAAAACCAACATCAAGTTTTTTCAGAGGGGGGCAGCGAGGCAGACCCAGGCAGCAACAACCCCAATACGGACAGAGACAGGGAATGAGGACCAGACAGTGGTACTCGAATCAATGACCCAAGGCACCACTGACTGGATGCCTATTTTCAATCTGTCCAAACTCCATCTTGATAAATCAGATATGGATCTTTTGTCCAAAGGGCTTTCATATGTTCCTACCATGAGAGATGACATTTTCAATATGGAATTGGAACTGCACAGATTTTTCAGAAACATCAGGTTAAAACATTTCTTTGAGGTGTACCTCCCTGCCCATCCGTATGAAAAGGGATCTCCTTCTGACAAAGTACCTAACATCAGTGGTCTGAAAAACAAATTGAGTTTTTTCCCACCGCCCCACACTTATCCACCAGAAATCATGGCCTTTGAGAATATTGTCACACGAGAAATACTCGAGGTCATAAAGTTGAAGAATTACAAGCCTGACAATTTGTCTAAAGTGGAGAGGCTGAGCCTTACTAAACTGTGTAATGATGAGTCCATTACCATAAAACCCGCTGATAAGGGGGGCTGGATTGTCATTCAAGATACACTTAGGTATGAAGCAGAATGCAGGCGGTTGTTGGATGACAAGAAATCCTACAAAAGACTTGAGAGGGACCCCACCACGCGATTACAGGAGGAAATAAAAAGCCTGACCAATCACGCTATGAAAGAAAAATGGATTAGTGATGAGGAAGGCCGTTTTTTGAATAAAGTTGAACCTAAGAGGGCAGCCTTCTATACATTCCCGAAAGTCCATAAAAAATTTAACTCAGCCACCGGGGAGACCCATTGTGTCGGCGATTGACTCCCTTTTAGAACCACTGTCTGTATATGCCGAGTTCTTTCTTAAACCATTTGTACAAGAGATGCCATCATTTGTCAAAGATTCGACGCATATGATTCATATCATTGGTGGTATCATAATTGAAGGAGGAGATATCCTGGTAACAATGGATGTTGAATCGTTATATACGGCAATACCCCAGATTGAATGTCTGCACATGTTGGGCCATTATTTAGATAAAAGAACCAGACCACACTTGCCCCCGACTGAGCTCATTCAAGAGTGTATTAGGCTAGCAATGACCGAAAATTTCTTCCTGTTTAAGAAACAGCTTTACAAGCAGGATAAAGGGGTCAGTATGGAGGCCACTTTTGCCCCCGACATTGCAAACCTCTACATGGCGGACTATGAAGATAAGTTCATACTAGGGCAAGAAAATTTGCTCAAGATTCACCCAACCCTGAAGACACATTTGAAAATTTGGCATTGTTACATTGATGATGTGTTTTTAGTCTGGAGGGGTTCAATTGCATCCCTTGTTGAGTTTCATGAAAGGTTGAATAAATGTGACACAAATATAAAATTCACAATCGAATATAGCCATCGTCAGGTTAGTTTTCTTGACCTCTTGATTAAAAAGGCCGGGAATCAACTAATCACTACCCTTTTTAAAAAACCAACGGACAAGAATACCTTTTTACACTTTAACAGTTTTCACCCTGCTAGTCTACGCCAAAACGTACCCTATGGGCAGTTTCTGCGTATTAAGAGGAACTGCTCTGAAAAGGAGGAATTTAAATTACATGCAGAACAACTCAAAGAAAGATTAACCAACAGGGGGTACCCAAGAAGGTTAATAAAAGACCAAATGAAAAGGGCCGAAAACACTAACCGGGATATCTGCCTTACGAAACAAGAAAGAAACAAGAATGACCATTTGGTATGTGTCACAACATTTAATCCAGTCAGTGGGGATGTGAAAAGAATTATTGGTAAACATTGGAATCTTGTTAAACAACATGGGTCTCTGATGAAAAAACCTATGTTTGCGTTTAAACGTAACCAAAATCTGAGACAGAAATTGGTCCGTAGGTATAGAGAGCCAAAAAGAGAACCCACCATTAATGACCAATGGGGACTGCCACCTATTGTCGGACATTTTAAGTGCAGTGGGTGTGTTGCGTGCCCCCTGACCGAGACAAAACATGAGTTTCAGTATGGTCAGAGGACCTGGAAAATGAACTGTCACACTAACTGCCTGACTAAAAATGTAGTATACATCATTAGTTGCCCATGTCAACTGTTATATGTGGGTAAGACCATATGTGAAGTTAGACAACGCATATCCGAACACAGAAGTTGCATACGAAATAGAGTGACAGATAAACTGTTGGTTGAACATTTTGTTAAGATGCAACACAAGGATACTGACATGAGGTGGTTTGTATTGCAACATATCAAAACCAACATGAGGGGAGGTGACATTGGTGGAACCCTGCATCGTATTGAACAAAAATGGATCCACACTTTGAATACAGTTCATAATGGTCTAAATGTTTCAGTAGAGTGGAACAACCTGATTACAAAAAATTGATAGTCAATTGATGGACTAATATAAATAACCGGTATGTTGGGAAACACAGATCAAGTATGTAATAACAAATATGTGGCTTTATAAGAAGAATTGACAATGGGTCCATACAATTGAATACTATCAAGGGGAGTACTGATCATGTACGCATCAACTAAAATGTTGGCCCTGGTACTGTTAACCTATTCCATTATGTATATGAGAAAAATGTGAATGTACACGATTATTGCGGGAATAAGATGTGGCACGACTAATATGAATAAGTCCAGTGGTGGACATTTAAAGTTTCATGAGGCTGAATTATTAGATGTGATATCCTAAGGGGCCACAGAAGATATGTAAAAGATCTCTCTCCTGTGTGATGAAATGGCTGTCATGACCCATATGTCTGCATTACAAATTGTTTGCATACTTTAAATGTAAATACAATGTACCCAAAATGAAAATGTTTTCAAAAAATGTTCTCAAAAACTGTTCTAAAAATGTGGTAATTTGAAGACAAGGAATTGTCCCTGTGGTAGCCTAATACTTATGTTGAATATGTGTTACTCTAATAATATAAAAGAATCTGTCAGGTGGAAATAATTTACATGTCCGTACTGATACATGGACCCAGTTCCTTTAATTAGGGAATGAGGTAAAAATGGGCTTCAGTGTATTGGTCTTTTATATGAGGTCTGACCATGCAGGAATTTAGCCCACTGGTTGGTGAGCGTGTGTTGGTCTAATGGAGACGGCTTTTGGGTCCTTTTTTGGAGTTGTGTTCCCTTTTTTAGTCCTTTTTTAGTGTTAGTGATTGTCCATATAAAGGGGTAGTCCTTCTCTTATGTTTAGTCCATTTGGTTTGAATGACTGGAGCCGAATGAATGGTGGCAGCCGGTTTTTGGAATTGTTTTGCGTACTGAAGGTAAATGCTTTGTACGTTTGATCCAATTTTCGCTCGCGAGCACACACAGGTGTGGGGGGCGGTTTTGGCTCTTTCTGACGTACCGAAGGGTAACGCTTTGTTTCATTGAGTTGGTTGACGCTCGGAAGCACACACGGGTTTCCAGCGAGCTGCTGTTTTGATTGTGCCACAAATAGGCTGGTGCCGGGCTGTGTTCAGGCTGCGGTGAATGTTGCTACCTAGCAATAGTCTGTTATAGCACCATGGAACGGCCCCCCGGGGGGTGGGTTTTGAACAAAGTACACGTGTAAGATCGCGTGTTGAATATGAAACAAAGGAAACGAGCATCGTAGATTGAGCGGTGTTGCGCTTTGGGTTGCGCTATTTACGGGATAAGGGTCCTGTTACGAAAGGACCGATGTGTCACACATTAATGCCATCTAGCACTGAAGGGTGGACACCACAAGTGGTGTAATCACTGACCATATCTTGTTAACAGATTTCACTCTGTATTGGACTAAGTTGTGCACACATGGAGACGCACCCATGGGACAAGGACTATATAATGGGATGTAATATTTTCCATTGTGTGGAGACATGTGCACTTGTTTTTTAGGTGTTAATAGAGGGTCTCACTATGTGTTTCCCTTACAGCATTTTATATGGCCTATTGAGCCGGCACTTCATATACTGATCCAAGAGCGACCACGGGTCATGACATCTCGGTGAAGCTTCTTGAACCTCACTATGGGTGCCTGTAAGTGTTTTTCATGGGTTTTTCTTAACCTCACTGTATAACTTGCAGTGATTTTAATATCTTCATGGACACTAAAGCGTGTGTTCGTATTGGTTCCACAGGTACAGGATTTGTACTGTTTCCAGTGGAGGATTAATGTCCATTATACCGTACACCTACCCTTGATTTGGAACCTGGGGGTGAGTAGGGACTGAGGTGTGAAGAGATCGGAGACACTTTGTCACATTATTAGTCACTTTTTTGAAGAAATAAGGATGACACGTTGTTTTTATTATTGTTTTTAGATTGGTTACGGGCCCATATTCGTTGAGAACAGGGCGAAGCACTTTCCTTTGCCCTACGTCCTGAAGAAGGTCTCCGACCAAAACACGTGTCGACGCTCTTTTTTGTGAAATATATCTGACCTCAATTCGGCATCGGATATACCACAACACCTAATATTAGGGACTGGGTCATTGTTTAATATATTAAATGAAGGGAAATATTATATTTCCAATGCCCATTGATGCATATAACACCTTGGGTGCTCTTATTGTGTGAATGTCTGAATGAATTTTTGGATGTGGCCATGATTGTTGGTATGAAATTGTTTTTTTATTAGGTTTTATGACATGTAGATGATTTTTCTTGTGTAATGTATTGATGTAATATAAATGTTGAATATGTACTAAAAGAGTGTCATCCCATTCTACTGATCCAACCTTGGATATAAATATACTACACCTGAAGGATCAGGGTTCTGAGTGCAGGACTACCCCTTTATTTTCCCTTCTATATAAATGTTACACTTTCAAAATGTCCATTCCAGTCCGAGTTTTCATTTTTTGCATCCTGGGACTTGTAGTCCAAGTTGTGTAATGGGAGAAGTGGTATTACAGGGCACAGAATGCAAAGAGAAAAAACAAGACTTGAAAAGCACCTATAGATTGGAATGGGTCATGTTGACCAGTATGCATGTACATCAACATATTAAACTTTACACACCACGTGCCATTTAAAAATGTTGTATACATCTTTTCAATCTGCTTTTCCTTTATTTTAGAAAAGGGTTACACACAGTGCCACAGTGCTGCTATAAATGCACTTATGCATTTTTTAATTTTCATGCAAATGCTCCTGAAAAGAAATGTTTTTAAACACACAGCATTGTAATTAACTGCCACTTGATGTGAGCAGGCACGGAATGCTGCAGTACATGGCATTTGCTAGAGTTGTTAAAAAAGAGAATATGCTTATTGACAAGCTTATTATAGGGTATGTGGCAGGAACCCTGGAAAATACATTTGTAAAAGAGTTGAAAACATACTTTAAGAAATATAAGCATACCTGTACTATGTCTTGTTAGAGGCAGATGTTGTCGAGCCTGAAAATAGAAATCTTGGAGAGTTTACAGTAGTTTTTGATGTAGGTGGCTGTGAGTGACAAAAGACATTCTCTGAGAGTTTAAGAGTACATCTGAAGTTTTGAACTGAGTTGACAGTGTTACATGTATAGTTTTAGGATGTGATTGGCGGATGGATGTGTGACTGTTTGAAAAAAGCCAATCAGGGAGTGTTACAAACATAAAAGTAAAAAGGATATAAGGGCTGCCCTGTGCTACAGCGTCCATGGCCACTGCAGTAGTTCGCGGGCACCGTACATGCCACCTGGGTCTTTTAAGGATACTTGGCATGGAAAGGGGACTGCAGAGACCACAAACAGTTGTGGCTGTCCGCGGACATCGTGAGATCAGCCAATCAGGTTTCCTGGGTGTGGTGTGCAGGACGACTGGGTAGCAAGAATGATCCTTGTTATGTCCAGTGAAGCTGGCTATGGCCTTGATGAAGCACTGTCTGGATCGTGAGTGATTTGTGGGTCCATTGGATAAAGGTTTATTCTGAGATATGTGTATTGTGTGATAATCTTGGATTAGATGAATTTCACATTTCATGGTATGGAGTGGAATTCCTCCCATTTAGTGCGAATATGGTTACCTTGAAGACATCATTGTAGTTCACTGTGGAGGCAACAGTTTGGGCTATGTTACAAGAAATTCATTACAGTTTGCCATGAAGGATACATTTGGAAACTTGATGGAACCGTTTCTACATTCGAAAGAATTATTTCTCGGATAACTCAGAGATAAATATGGATGCGTTCAAATTTAGTTTGTCCACACAATGAGATAGCAAAGCATGATGTGAACAAAGGTGTATGTGTTTTTTTGCAGGAAGTTAGCATGACATCTTTTCATAAGGAAAATATAAAATTTTATATTGTCAACATTTTTTGAAGAGATGGAGTGCATCTTACTGATGTGGGGAATCTGAATTTTCTTCAAAATGTTAAAAATGCATTGAAGCAGTTTCTGTGAACACATAAAACATGGATGTAAGTATTTTTTAGTAGTTGAATTAAACAAAAAGGAAAAAAGTTAGAAAAAATAATTCAGTGCAGTAGAACATTTGTTAGTTCAGTACGTAAAATCAAAAAATCAAAAAATATATGTATAAAGCCAGAAAGAAAAAAAAGGTTATTTTAAGAGCCACCATTTTTTTAACGAAAAACAGTTCAAATTATTCTAAATCCCACACCCCATACCTGGAATT
The DNA here is from genome assembly GCF_040938575.1 of Ambystoma mexicanum. Lineage (NCBI taxonomy): Eukaryota > Metazoa > Chordata > Amphibia > Caudata > Ambystomatidae > Ambystoma > Ambystoma mexicanum. The sequence goes on from NC_090934.1 coordinate 653,043,731, forward strand.
TTCCAGATGTCCGTCGACATCCCCACTGTCCATGCACCATGCAGGCTGCTATGGATGCTGTGATTTTAGTTCTACTTTTTAACTGTGAAAGGTAGCTCCTAAAGGAACTGTTTCTTTTATTTTGTGATTTTCTATTTTTGGGGGCTTTTGTTTTGTTTTTTACATGAGAGGCAAGGTAAGTTGAGGGAGGGAAGGGGCACCAACCACAGAGATGGAAGGCCAGGTGGACAGTGGAAGATGTTGGGCAGGCCTTAAATTTAAGGTAGGTCACAGTGTTTCTCGTGCTCCTTGAGCGCGGTCTCGAAAGCATTTCAAAATTGCTCCCCTGCAGATCATTTTGTTGCAGTACAAACACAGTACTGTGACCCTCGAAAGGTAAGGGTCCACAGCATTCTGTATGGCCTGCGAGGCGGCCGCTGGTATCCTCTGCCCTACAGGAGTAGCTTGTGTGGTGGCAGGAGCATGTGAGGAAGATGGGTTAGAAGCCATCAAGATGCATCTACCTGAGAAAGTAACCTCCTTTCTCAGAGCCAGGTGGTTGGGTCTGGTGTGGCGGTGCATGGAGTTGGTCCCATAGGAGTACAGCTCAGATTCCATTTATTTATTTATTTAATTGTTCATTTATAACACACTTATTACCAGCAAGTGGTTTCTAAGTGTGGGATCGGGATTCAATCCAGTTTTGCACTGTGTTGTCTTGCTTCCAAGAAAATGTGTTGCCCCTGAGCTAATCTTCCACAGTCCCCTTTCCAGGCCATGGATCATTAAAAGACCCAGATGGCACATGGACACCATGGCACAGGGCAGCCCTTCTACCCAAACAAGATTGCCATTACATAAGTGTTCTGCCCGGCCATAGGATGGCTACAGTTGGAAAATGATGTGATTACCTGGGCATATGATAGCAGTGCTTGGCAAATGCCTATCTAAAACCTACACACAAGCCAGAAGTTCTGGCTTTGTCAGTGCTTATCGTGAACCAGTCCTCAGTGCAAGGAACATATGCAAATCAACTGGCTGATGGCTCAATATTTGGTTATGGCTTTTTTATTACATCACTTGTTTATTTACAGCTGCAATTACGCCGTTAACTCTTAGTGGACTGGTTAGAAATAACACTATTACCAGCCATGGTTTGATATTACTGCTATGGAATGGTTGTGTCAGTTCTAGCAAGATTGCCTGTTTCTGCTTCAGCAGGGAAACAGGCAGGAAGGTTGTGTCTCTTTGTTCTGTTGGGAGGTCGGGTAATACCTCTCCAGCCCAGGGAACCCTCCCAGTAGGAGGTCACCTGGGAATTGTGCTTCAAACTAAAGAGTCAACCTTAAACCAGGCTGTTGCATACCAAAGGGCCTTGGAAGCTGCAGGCTTTGGAAGGGGACTGAGTCAAATGTTTGGACTCCAGGGACTGCTAAGTCACCTATTCTTTTATTTTGTATTGTTGTACTATTGATATTTGAGTTGCTACTGTTATCATATTCACACTCATCTTAAGAGTATAGACTACCTTCAGCCGATGTGACCACAAAATGTAAAAGAGTAAAATCTCTTGACTGTGCCTGTTTTACCTTTATGATTGGATCACTGTTGGTTTGTAGAAGTGTGAGGCTTGAGTAGATGGTTTAGCCACTACTGATCCTTGTACTCCTCCAGGGAAGTACTAATGTCATCACAGTGGCAATAAAGTTGCCTGGGACTTTGCAGAGGGGAAGAGGCACAGAACTGTTTTTGCCACTCCTCTCCCCCCACCAAGTATTAGGATTCTTTTAAATGTCCTAAGGATACTATTGTCCCACTGTTTTAGGATCTATTTAAACAACCCTAGCCACTGAAATGTCTGGTGAATTCATTTTTTCTAGGTTGAAGGACATTTAACTTGGGTGAAATGAGGCAAGTGGGTGATTTGGGCCCACTTGATGGTGCATCATGTCCTTGTTATATTGTATCAGTAATTTAGCAATGCCTTCAGGCAGAAACATCACAATCAGCGACCCAGTATATTTTGGTCATGGTAGGCCATGCCACCTGGAACCCTGAATCAGTTCCCTTGAGGGATACCAAAACACCATGGGGGCTAATGCCCAGGAGGGGATATTCTCTAATGTGGGGTTCCATAAATAGGTCATTTCTGACAGGTGCTACAACATCATATCTGCATATATGAAAGCGATATTTGACAACTGTTGAGTTACATATAAGTTCTATCCAGCGTTCCATACCCAACCAATGGAATTTAAGGAACCTGCAAGACATGACATGTGGTCTAGAAAAACAGCTGAGGGGAAAGTGGCAAACACTCCTGCTATACCTTCTGTTCACATACAGAGTGGTGCCACAGAATATAGTAGAGTTCACTCCCTTTAAGCTTTTAAGGGCACTCTAAGTCTGGTGCATTAAGAATGGGCGAGTAACCCCCAAAGTCCTTCCCACAAGATAGTGGATTATGGATTTGGGATAACTGAACTGGAACCCTATGTGGTTCTGGAAATAATCAGTGAGGCCTACTACCTCATTAACACCAAGGCACATAGGCTGGCAGACACATAGGGTCTTTCATGTCAATCAGTTGAAACCATGTTACAGCAGAGATGACTTGGTGTTGGCTCTGGCGACTTTTGGTATGTCTGAAGAGCAGACATATTCCTCTCATGACTTGCTACAAACAGAAGGAACTGGTGGGTCCATGCAGGGGGTGGGGTTGGTGCAAATCTCCTGTGACTTAACATAATAGCAATTGCAAGACTGCTAGTGGCGGTGGGTCATTTCTCAGGCCTGTTCTCACAGATCCCTGGTCACACAGACTGGCCTGTCCAAGACATAGACCCAGGAGACAGTAAGCTAGTTAAGAGCAGAATTCACTGGAGGTCTGGCAAAGTGATCAAGGAGGATGTTTCCAGGATGTTGAACCTCAGGGTTATTGAGACTTCCCATAGCCCATAGACTTGCCCTGTGGTCGTAGTCCCTAAAAGGTCCAGCAATGGGAAACCTAAGCCCACTTTTGTGTGGACTACAGACTGCTCAATTCTGTCACGAAGATGAATGCACACCCATGCCTTGTGCAGAACAACTGATTGACATGTTAGGAGCCGCCAAGTTCATGAATACCCTTGACATCATAGTCAGGTACTGTCAGGTTGGGTTTGGGTTAAATAATGCCCCTGATGCCTTTCAGAGAATGGTAAACCAGGTCCTCAGTGGTCCAGAGAACTTCAGCATTGCCCATCTTGATAATGCTGTAGTCTTTAGCTATGCCATCAGAAGACCATATTTCCCAAATAAGGCAGGTGCTTCAAGACATACAGATTAATGCCTTCACTATAAAGGCTTCAAAGTGCCAGATAACACAGGGTCTGTGCCTAAATTAGGACATCAAGAAGATGGTGGTAAGAAACAGTCTCTCCAAGCAAAGGTTTGAGTGGTTTAGGATTAGGGCATTCCTACCACTCAGATTCAGGTGACACCTTCCCGCACATCTCTGGAAATTGCAAATCTTTCACCAATAGGTATCGGACCATTGTTCTTCCCTTGAGTGATTTGATGTAAAGGAAATGCCAAAACAATGTCACTTGGGCTTCTGACTGCCAAACCTCTCCGGAACTTAAAGAATGGCTTGTGATGGGCCCCAGCTCTAAATATCACAGATTATAGGTAGGAATGTATTACCCAGACAGGTGCCTGGGAATTTAGAATTGAAGCAGTTTTGAAATCAGTTCATCATGGTTTACCTCAGAAATGTTGAACAGCCTGTTGCCACTGGCGTTATCTGGGCACCCGCACCCTGTGCTGTGCGGGGGGCACCGCCAACATATGTCCTGGGAGGGGGGCCACCTTGGACCAAAAAAAAAAAAAAAAAAAAAAAGAATATATATATATATATATATATACATATATATATATATATATATATATATATATATATATATATATATATATATATATATATATATATATTTCTTTTTTTAGTCACTCTGCCTTCATAAAGACATGATTTCTGTGTGCCTGTGTGTGTATGTTGAAAGGGTGCCCACTTAAATGTACAGGTGGCTGCCTGTGTCAGTGGATGGTGAAAGGGTGCACAATTAAATGTATGGGTGCCTGGGTGTACATGTCGAGGATATGGTGAAAGGGTGCACACTTACATATATGGGTGGCTGTCTGGGTGTGCCTGTATTGGTAAAATGGTGCACACTTAAATGTATGGGTGGCTGCCTGGGTGTGCCTTTATAGTGAAAGGGTATACACTTAAATGTATGGATGACTGGGTGTGCATGTGTGTGTATGGTGAATGCTATGTGTGCCTGTGTTCAGGGGCACAACAAAACCTACATTTCGCGGGGGTGGTAACCCTTCAAATGTTGGGAGAGGTGCTAACTTCATGGATGGCGGGGGAGGGGCAAACTTATTTGTGTGGGGGAATCTAACTTCTTTATGCATTCTAATGAGACTATTCAAGTGCAGCGTCAATGTTACAAACAGTTAACTCTCTCCTTTAAGTCTGAAATCACCCACTTATGGACTGCTGTGAGAATAAGTGGTCTCCTGTACCCTCCCTACCCTTCCCATCACTTCCCTGGCATGCAAAAACTAAACCCACATCAAGATTTCAATTGCCTAAAGAATTATGCATTTTAATGCAGGTACTAACAGTAAAATGCTTTACGTTAGTAATTGCTTGGCCTTTGTTTACAGTGAAACCCAGATGACGTTTAACATCTGTGTTCGGTTCTGTCTGGCAACGGCTCTATAGGTCAGCTAGGTCGAGTCAGCATAACCCAAACTTTCAAGGGGAGTTGGGGGGACTGGGATGAAGCCCAGTCAGCTCAATGGTGTTGCACCACTACTTGTGTTTAATCCCTTGGTTACTCATTGGTAATCTTCATTACTCATAGCCCTATTCTTCATCATCCCAGTACTTGTGTATGAGGCACTTTGACTCATACACAAGTACTGGGATGAGGTAGAGGGACATGGATGTAATGCCTGGCTTAGTTACTTGTAATCTTCATTACTCCTAGTCCCACTCTTCCTCATCCAGTACTTACCTATGAGGCAAGGAGCCTCATACCTAGGAAAGGAAATGTGTAGATCATGCTGGGCCAAGAAGCTGATTTTGGGGGCTGGGCAGGGGGTGGGAGGGAGAGGGGATGTGTGGGGTGTGGGCTGGGATGAAGGTTGTGCAATACATCCTAATGGTCATCCATGTCCAGCCTAAGGAAACATGATATGTGGTATTAGTGGCTAGAGAGGCATTTTGGTGCAGCCAGTATAGTCTTTTCAGGTTTCGCTAGACTTTTTTTTTAACAAGGCATCACTGATAAAGCAGTCCTTCTAAGTGTATTTACCTGGCTAGACTATCATTTGGGTGCTGCAAGTCTAGCCGTTTCTTCCTGCAACATTGTATAATTTTCTGGGAATCTGTGATAAAATAACCATGATAAGTGTTATTGCTTCGACTGGCATTTTGGTACAACCAGTCTAGCTATGTCTAAATGTGGCTTTGCATGCTTTACTGTTAAATGTTATTAGGTGTCTAGATTGGTCTACATTGTGCAGCCAGTTGGACGTGTTTTCATTGTGGCATGCCATTTTTAATAACAAAGCATTACATTAATTAAAACATTCATGTTCCTGTGCACTGTTGGTGAATTGCATGTATTGGATTTTTGTATTGGGGTTACCCTACAAAACATTTGCAAATGCTCTGGCCTTTCAGCCAATTTTTCTCAGAAAGCGTGCTGTATAATGCATTAAAACACATATTTATATCTTTCTCCTAGTGCAGTGTGCGGCAAAGCCCTGCAGCAGCAATTTTGTGCATATTGCGCAAGAGTGGTAATCTAGGCCAGCCCAGAGTGTGGCGTGACCCATGGTTTGTTGTCCAGCTGGGGGGTCCCCCTCAGCATGGCTCGCAGGGGTCCACCCACATTTTGTGTTACGCCACTGCCTGTTGCCTACATTAACAGGTGACTGGCTAAAGGAAAATCCCCATAAAAAAAGAGGTTTCTGCAGTAGTGTAGGCAGTACTCGAGCTGACAATCTACATGTTTTTGCTCTCATTTCACTATACACACTAACTACAGACTACTCAGGTAGTGTGACAAAATTACTACTGCTCCACTGGATTACAAGGGTGAGTAGGTGGCAAACCACTCACTAAGCCCTTTGCACTACTACAAACCAAAATTGATTAGGCGAAACAGGCAGAGTCAAAAGATATACCTCCTTTGCTTTTGTGGTAGAGTGGGCCAAGGGTATGCTATAATCTGAATAGGGGTGTAAATGTGATAACAGAAGCAACTGAAATGGCAACAGTACCATACTCCAAATAAAGGAAGGCCCAATTTCACTATACAAACTGGCCGCAGAACACTGAGGTTGTGTGACAAAATTACTATTGCTCCGGTGGAGTACAAGGGTGAGTCATGGGTAAACCGCCTACTCAGCCCGTCACACTACTACACACCAACATTGATCTGAATCAAGTAGGTGAAACAGGCACAGTGAAGAGTTATACATCCTTTGCCTTTTGTGGTAAGGAAGGACATACTCTTAACAGAGGTGTGAATGTGATAACAGAAGCAATCGAAACAGCAATCATACCAGACAACAAAATAAAGGAAAGTCCAATCAAAATTATATAAAAACACACTTTAATTAAAAATGCAAATATGTTATGACATGTTATACTACCTTATCTTATATTACACTGCTTTTATGCTGTGCCAAATCACCACTGTAGTAGTTTCAGCGTGCCCAACAGATATATCTATTCCCTAAACTTCTGCAGAAAACAATCCATATAAGATGCAGTGACACACACATCCATTCTTAGACTGAGCACTTCCCTTTGCCCAATATGCAAAATAACTGACTGTAAAAACATTACCAAAACCCAGCGAAGTGGAAAGAACGAAGAAAATATAGAACATAGAGATTAAAGCACTATGAATGTTCCAGTAGGGGTGAAGAGAAAGATATTGCAACAATGTCATTTGTAAATCGATATGCTTTTGAGAAAAAGTGTTGCTTAGCTGTTCCTACGGTCAAACAAATGGACCAGGGGGCTTGGGCCTCGTAAAAGTACCTTATTCTCTTCTTGGTGGTTCAACAGTATTGAACTGGGTTTCACAGCACTGTGTGTGGCAAGTCGTAGAGCTCCAGGTGGCCAGTCGGCATCAAGCCTGTTTGATGCGATGTGTACTGCTGGGTCAAGTCATCAGGTATAATTATGCTTCCTGCGGTTCATGTTGAGGTCTGGGTCAATTTGATGTGAAGATCCTAGTGATTTGAGGTGCTTTTCAGAGATGTGGCTGTTCAAAGTCTTTCACAGTGGTGAACATTTTGCTAGAGATGGACAGATGATGGGCTGTGTTGCCAAGAGGCGGCTGTAAACTTGTTCAATACAGCATGTTAAGTGACTTCAATTCAGCAATCCCACTAAGTCAGTGCCTCGTCTGGACGCCCAAGCAAAGCCCTTATTTATATATTTTTATGACACATTATACTCTGGATGATAAACCCTTATATAACTCCCCCCTCTTTGAATCCCCCTGACCTCACTGAGCCAAGAAGTAGGTTTGTTTTGCAATTTAAACAATTTATTGGAAAAATTAAACAATATATATACATCACACTTTGATGAATACATTAATATTTGATAGCAAACTTAGGCATATGACAGTGATCCACAATGGATGATGTTACACTAGCACACTGATATAATTACTTGAGAGTTAGTATAGGAAGGAGAAGGTAACTGAGAATGCTTTGATGGTTTCAAGGAAAAACAATGATGGAAAGAATGCAGTACAGAAATACCTGATAGGGTTTAACAAGAGATAATATGTTCACTTTACCCCTGGTGGCAATTCACTCCCCCCCCCCTATGCAATATAAGGAGATGGAAGTGAAGCACACGGTTTTCAGGAATACAATCACCATACAATACGAATTTCAGTTCCCCCCTAGCAAGTTTAGAGAACAGGGATGATTTTGAAACACAGGCAAATTACTCTAAATGTGATTTGCAAAGAATGGAAAAATATGCAAAAAATGAATTTAATTCCCTGTAGAAGGTTCAGGGTAGGTGATAGCTATTTAAGATTAGTTCAAGTCACACTGGCAATACTCAATGAGGGATTAGTAGGTTGAAAACAAATTTTAGCAGTTCAAGCAAAAGCGGCTATTTTGACAGGAGCTAATTTTTCAATTCGCGGCAATTTTTCCGAATGCGTCAAGCGCGATTACGGAATAACTATAAGGAATAGAAAGTCGGTCCCAAAGATACGGACGATTTTGTGGAGATAGATTTTCAGAAATTAAATTAAAGTTTCAGAATGACAGATGCGCTGTGGAAGGTTTTGGTTCAACAGGATGGACACACAATTCTATGATGAAGTTCTAGATATGGTGGAAATGGTTTGAATTAGATTATTTTAAACTAAGAGATTGGTTTGATCAGTTCTGGCTGAGTACTCACACTATAAATTTGAAATAGACCATCAAGGTCTGATCAGTTTTGAACTAGACTCCTGGCGGGTGGTCCTGAAGTCACAGCTCTCTGGGTCAGCTCTGCACTTCACAGCGGTCTGGTCTCTGGTTCTGGCAAAAGTTCTTGGCACTGCTGAAAAAGTTCTGAAGTTTGGATTCTAAGTTCTGGAGATGGTCCTTCTGGATATTGTCTGGTCCGGCAAAATGCTTCGCAAGAAAGTAGAAAGTGAATCTGTTGCCTGCCCAAAGCAGTCTCTTTTTATGTGTTTTGAAAATGGGTATGTGCATGGGCATAACTAAGCCTGCCCCTCACAACTTATCATTGGCCAAGCTCTCCTCTCTCCCTTGATTGGGGAAGGAATGGAGTGTCATAAGGCATCAATTTTATGGCATACAGAAAGAACACTCCCCTTGTCAATTTGCACCCAAATCTATTTTTGATCCAAATACATATTTATCTATGTACCATTTTTCTAATATTATATGTCCAGTTAACATATTTTCTGTAGCACCAAACCATCGGATCCCTGTCTTTGTAAGATGTCGTGTCCACTTATGACAGAATTCTGCCCTTTTCATCAAGAACACAACCTCTAAACTTTTCCAGAATTTACTCAAACATGCACAAGGAATATGGGCATCAGATGATAAAGTGTCAGATTTTTAACATACAGACATTCGGAGTAATACCTTATTTTCTGCTACTACCCCCCCGAACATACCACAGAGTCCTACCACCTCTTAAAATGTACACAGAAAAATCACAAGAATAATGATATTAATTATATAATTTTGACAAGTCCGTACTATGAATTATCCATCTTTTTAAAATTATGCTCTGGCCCAGAGGAGTGTGGTTTCCCAAAGCACATGGTGGAATTTCTGGTTTATCCACTTCCTCCAACTCAAGTTTCTCACAGAGGCACTTCTCCTCCCAGTTTCTCCCAAGAGGAAGCCATTTACGACCCCCCCTAATTTAACATTTGCCTGAGCCAAGGAAGGCTCATTGTTCTGTTTCACTGCTCCCAGGTGCTCCTCCCCTGATTCAATCAGAGAGGTGTAATCTCCTTTTGGTGGGAACAGCAGAAGGCAGCCAGGCCTGTGACTGGGCAAGTTTCAACTCCTGTCGGGGGTAGTTGCCGGGCAGAATTCAATCTCTTCAAGCCAGGCTTCAGCCAAATGTCACTTTTGTTCCCAGTTTTCTTCATTCAAATCAAACTTACATTTTTCACACATGCAGCTAGAACGCTGATTCTAAGTTCAAAACTATGACCTTTAAACAGTTGCAACCTATGTGACACTCAAAAGTAGGTCACTCATTTATTTTAAACATTTCGATTTTAGTGGCTTTAAGTCCAATTTCAGTTAAGCTGCTGACATCCACAGCTCAGCCAGTTTGGTTATAAACATTGTTTTAGGCTCTTCATCTTTCCAGATTTTGTATGCACACAAGATTACATTCTGCCAAATGTCTGCTGGTGTTCAGTGAGATTTTTGAATATTTTGCAATGTTTAAAATAGGAATTTTTAGCTTGCATTTCAGAGAAACAAAGGTGATTTCAAAGCGCTTTTTTGAGCTAACAGGCACTGCTGTTTTTCCTTTGGCAGAACGTTTCACTCATGGCCCTTCTGGCCCATCACGCTCACACTGGTGGGTGGTAGGTCAGGCGACCATTTTGGTGTACGCAAAAACTGCACGGTTTTCCTGGATTCTGGCGCAAATGTGGGCTTTTCGGCCATTTTGGATTTTTTTAGCCCAAAGCCCCAAATGTTGCAGCATAATAACTCGAACATGGGTCAAAACCCCTGACAAGCAACACGGCTGTTTGAGATTCAGAGAGAGTGCCAATGGTAGTGCCATGGTTCCTGGATGTTTCAAATGCATTTGAACACAGTCAAATAGGCTCAAGGGCATTTTAAAGCAGCAGAACACCGGAATCCATCTGCTCTGGTGCTGTGAGTCCCAATCCAGGGGCTCGGGAACAAGACAGTTCCCTTTCCTTTACACTCACAGTTTCAGGAGGCTAGCTGGCCCCTGTAGGAGTCCTTGACCTCCAGTGAGGAGCCTGGGTACTGGTGCAGCTTGTAGAGTGGGAAGGTTTTGGTCCAACAGCAGTCACCCCCAATGTTCTATCAGGATGGTTAGGGGACAGAGCTCTTCTTTGCTTTGGAACACCTGACTTCACCTCACAGCTGGAGGACTTTTGAAATGACTGCTCTCCCAACAGGGTCCATAGTAATGCTTTTTGTCTTGGTAGTCCAAGAGAAAATCAGAGAAGGGTCGGAAACCCCTTCCTTACACAAGTAAATGTTTATAGGGGATTGAGTAAAAGCAAGTCTGTTTTAAGGGGTTGAATACTTGTTGGTGGGAAATACGAATTTTGCCTTCATAATCAAAGTGCTCTGCAGGAAGTGTAGTGGACATGAATGACAGAGAAGCCCACAGAAAACAAAGATGGAGGAAACCTTCCATGAGTCCCTATAGCTCTGTCTGACTGTTCTAACATTGCCCGCTTCCCAACCCTGCTACTTCAGGCCCTTTGGTACACAACCCGGGTGTGGGGCTGGCCCTTTTCTTAAGGATGTGCCTCTTAGAAGTATAGATTCCAGACACTCTCCTGCTGAACATGTCCTAGGCTGGAGAGAGGTTTTACTCAAACTTTCAAAGGATCAAAGAGAGACAGCCTTCCTGCCTATTGTCCTGTGGGCTGAAGCAGAGTGTTGCATTCTTGGTACAGATCCACATACCTGACCTGAGCTCATATGGTTGACATACGTATGATACAAATCTGAACTGACTTGAATAATTGTGTGTACTATTCATCCCCATACCAACACTAAGGTATGGCTTATTCTTAAAGATTACCCTTCCACCAGACAGATTGTCTTCACAATTATCATGGTTTTGGATCAGAGATCCAGATTGTAAATGCAGCCTGTGTCTGCAGTGACTTAGATGGTGCAACAGCTTTCAGCCTTTGAACTTGCTTTGGGCCACTGGAGAGCAGGACCTGCAGATCAGGAGCATGATGCAGCAGGGCATGTGTGTTCACCATGTTTTTGGCATGGGGCTTGCTGAAAGAGTGCTCTGTATAGCAGACAATGATTTATATACATTATTTTATTGCTAACAAAAATTTAAAAAAGCAAGGGATTCTACAACCTTACAATATGTCAGTCGTTCACAGGTGGTTAATGGTCATGCAGGAAGAGAATCCCAAGTTGTTCTGCTGATCCATATCCATGAAAAGATTGAACATGGATATCCATCATACACTTGGATTATGCACTCAAGTGAACATAGCATCAGTAGATACTTTCACCTTGATGATGAGCCTGACCATTAGAAAGTTGGTGCTCAACCATATTACAGTATGTCAACTTGTGAGGGAGGGATAGCCTGCTTTTTATTTTTAATAATACAACAATGTCAGTAATTCTGTTTCTGGAAGTTTAATCTGCTGATCAGGCTCCACTTTCATAATGGTCCATGCCAAAGAGCATATTGCACACTTTTACCACACTGTTACTGTCTACTTATATCCACACTTGCTGCCTTGCAGAGGTGGAAGAGCAGGTTCAAAGGTCACATGTGCATTCCTGAACACAGCTGTTATAACATAAAGTTTCAACAGACAGGGATTGCTTTTATTAACGGTATGCATCTCTGGTTCAAACTATAATAATTGTGTACCCCAGCAAGCTTATGTAACATTAATATCTAAATATAAGCCAAGTTTAGATATGGCATGGTGGCTATGGTGATTACACAATTAAACTGATGCAAGTGTTAGATGTCATATTATTGTTAGTTTGTTGAGAAGTGACTCGTGCATGACAGGGCATGAGTCATGGGTATTAGACATCTGCCCTGGGTGTACCCAAAAACAATAATTCCTCTCTTTAATCCCCCTGAGGAAGCTGACACCTTCCTCCAAGGAGCAGGAATTGCCACTGGGAGGTTCACTGGGATCTGGTGCATCTATGACACTCCTGTCATCATAATGGCCATTTCCCACCACGGTGCTGATTACTGGAGATCTGTTGCTGCAGTCATACAAAGGAATGTCATTGTAAGAATGTCATTATATTTTCCCTTGTTCCCTCCCTTGCCTTGAAGCGCTTTGAAACACATTGTGTATAGGCGCTATATAAATAAACTATCATATCATATCATATCAATGGGGTGGAGTTTGAGTAGTCTAGAGAAGAGGTTCAATCAACAGAGGTGTTTTGCTATCTTAGATTTTACTAAGGCTGCCAAACTTTGTGTTCCATCTCCTCAATTAATGCAGAAAAGGAACTCTGGAAACAACATCGGCAGGCAAACAACATTTGTTGGTGCAACCTGGTTGGACCCTTAACAAGAGACTTGCCCTGGACTAATCTGCTGTAGCATTGCACGTACATAAGGTGGAGACCCTCACTTTAGTGGACACAATTTTGGAACACTTTTGAAGAAGGATTTACTGGAACCTGATTGTGAGTACAGTCTACTACAGTGGCCTATGCCAGAAGGGTGAAGACAGGAGTCCCAAGGAAGAGAAAAGCTACCCATCTCAAGGACCTCTGTAGGACAACTGGCCAGGAAGGTACTGGTACAAATGAGATGCTGCTACCCAAAACCCTGCCCACTTGTGACAGAATACTCTGCCCACTAATGGCAGAACCCTGCAAGTGTTCTATACACACTTTTCCATTGGGAAAGCACAGAAGAAAAGACCTACCGTGTCCCTGAAACCCTCGACTGGGCTTTGTTGCAACCACAGAATCGAGGGAGTGGTCCCCTGCTCTCTGTACATCTCCAAATGATCTCAACGCTATTTTGGTGTCATTCAAGCTACTGCAGGGGAACTGCTGCAGTCATCATCCACCTTAAAGCCTCACCGCCTCTCCATCTATGAGTTTTGCCCAATGCCAGTGCAGAAGCTGTGCTGTCTCTACATCTAAGACATGCTGAGTCTTCTAGGATCCCCAACTCGACAACACATGCCTGGTTACCAGCCTCTTTGAGTCCCAAGCTGTTTCCACTGCACTACCACAATGCTGTGTTGAGCCAGCTAAGTCCACTCACTGCCAAAAGCAAGTCTCCACATCGATGTATCTGATGCCAACGAGTCTTCCAGCAGCACTGACCTGACATTGCCTGCTATTTCCCCATATCATTGACCTTCAAGCCATAGCCCTTGCTGAACTGCACACACCACATCACTGGCTCCTGAATACACTGCTCAAAGGCTCAATCCTAGGTAACAAAGAGCGAGAGCCCAGAAGCGGGAAGGACAAAGGGCTGGAAAAACACTGAAACAGAGGGGTGTCCTACCCTCTAGAATTCAAATCTATGATCACGTGTATTTCCAGGTTGCTTACCAATGGGACAAATGTTCTAGCACCCCATTGGCATTTTTCCACAAGGGTTTGAATATATCTGCACTAAATCATTGCATAGACCGCAAAGGCTCAATCCTGGCTCAGCGACAACGACAAAAACTGAAAGGTATTTTTATTAAGACCCCTTTTGCATCTTTTAAAAGACTTATTCAATAACTTTGACTTTTTGTTGCTACCCGGGCACTTACGTCTACAATCCCAGAGTGCCCCTTTATTTTAATGTCTGCCTTCTCTGTGTTTTCCATTACATGTGTGGACCAGCATTGCTTTTATTATTTGTGTGCACTTTTGTTCGTTTAATTAAAGATGCTATTTGTATAGAACTTTAGTTGGACAGTCTTTTATTTAAGTATCACCTTATTATTGATTCTGTTCTAGCTCACACCCCTCCTGAAGAGTATAGCCTGCCCTTGACCCTCGTTACCAAAGGTGGTGAAGAAGGTATACCTGTTGGGCTGTGCAGGATTCACTGGTATAACTGCTGCTTTAGTAGGAGTGTGGGGATGAGTGGGCCGTTTGCCACTACTCATCCCTGTACTTCTGCAGTGCAGTAGTAATGTTGTCACAGTAAAGCTGGACATGCTACAGTGGCCATTTCAAAAGTAGCAAAACACCGCCCATGTTAAACCACAGAAGGGTGATGCCATCCAGACATATTGTTGGCTCTGGGGATGGCAAACATTGCAAGCAGAAGTGTAGTGGCCAGTAGCTGATAAACGTTGCTGAGGAGACGTGGTGATAAAAGCATTGTGGAGGGTCATCTAGGACTGGTTGTGGTCCATTTCCACGCACCCTCAGAGTGTGAGAGAATGAAAGAAATAGTAGAATAACCTGGAGCGGTGCGTGAGGTCGATATATCCAGAAACCAGGAAGGGGATACGTGCGTTTGTGACAGGACCATCCCTACCCTTCTCATGAATCCCTGGAAGGAAAGGTAACCTCCATCATTGAAATTGATGGGATTGAAAATGTCGTTGCTCAAGAGTTGGAAGCCAGACCCTCAACAGAAGAAGGTGGGTTAAAGAGTGGAAAACAACAATGTCTTCTTGTGTTCATGTACGTGTATAACATCAGAACTGAGCACTCAGCGTGTGCCATGTTGAAGGAAATGTCAATGACAAAAAACATTTCGAAGCCCAAAAAGTAAAATGGGACAGCCTGTCCATACCTTGAGGTAAATTGCATATTTGAGATGATGCACGCAGTCACCAACATCAGGTCATCAATACACATGCATTAGGTACAAAGAAAAGTCAACAACGCACAGACCTGGCCCTCCAAATAAATGAGGTTTAATGTGCAGCCTCTGCATCCAGCGCCTGTCTCTAGCTAGAGAGTGCACACTCACTGCCCCCTCAACAGGGTTTGGAACATCCAATGATGATGCTGGTGGTGATTGAGATGACTGTGACATCAGTCAAAGTTGCCAGCATCACCATCACCTGTGTGTGTTCCTGTCACAGTCATCAGCACTATTACACCTGTGCTTACACTACCACCACCTTGTTTCACCATCAGCTTTGCTGTCTGTAATGTATTGTCTTCCTCCTGCATCCTTGTAGAATCAATAGAAGGTGGGTTTAACTGACATGGAATGCTACCTGATGGAATGTTGTGCAATGATTAGGGTTCTTGGAGAGTCAGTTGAGATGAAGCCCAGAGAGAGAGAGGATGTCGGTGTTTGCCACTGTAACCTGGAAGTTACCATCTGATAAATATGAGTCTAAGAACTGGATGTAATACTCTGGATCTTAATAAAGAAGCTACTTATACATCCTATGATGTCAGAGTCATCTTGCTTGAACCAAGATCTTTACACTGTCACTGCAACCACCTCCAGCATCCCCTCAACAAATACTGACACTGACCAGACACCACAACAGCAGTGCTGCCACTGTCACCACAACCTTGAGCAATTCCAATGTTTTCACCTCCTGTGCTACTATTATGGGGACTCCATCTCTTGGCAGGCCACGTTGCAACGTCTCACTGTATCACATGACAATCAGGGTGCCAGTAACTGAGAGTGCAGCAACACCTACCACATCTGGCTCCACTTCATTCCATCATGCTGTGGTCATCATGCCAACAGCTGCAAGTCAGCCTGACAATGCCACCAGAATAAATCCATCCAGGTGATTGATGATTTGAACTCCCAAGATGACAGTTGGTTGATGTGGCATGTATCCCAAGCTGCACAGCATGATGAGACTTTGGAAGCCAAAGCCGCAAGTCAGAGCAGCCCCACCATACCATTTATAGGCACTGTCAGGCAATGAAGGAATGGTGGTTCACCCAGGAAGACCATGCAAGGCAGCAAATGATGGCCTTGGTAGACATTGTCAATGTAGATAGGAAGATTGCTTCAGCCATAGACAAAATAGCAAAAAGAAAGGGAACAGGCTCCATGCTTTCTGCAGGGCAGTGAGGAGGCCGACTGGATAAAATGCTATCAAAGCTATTGGCTATGGGAGGCAACTGAATATATGAGCCAGTCATTTGCGATTATTGTCTGCACCATGCAAAGAATGGAAAACATCATCTCCCCTATAGGTCTAGGCTAGGGCTGGTTTGGGACACTGGAACACCATCCACTGGTAGGCGATCCACTGTCTTCAATGCAGAGTTCTTTGAAACCTCCAAACTCAGAATGTTATCAGTCCAGGCAGCTAGACGCCCCACTTCCATTATCCTTTATCCATGGAAACCATTCATGGAGTATTTATTTATTTATTTATTGGGTTTTTAAAAGGCATCAACACTGGACAATGCTGTTTCATAGCACGATGTAAGCATGATGTGAAGGGGTCTTGTTGGGGTTAGGGTGCACGGTTTTGGGATTTAGACCTGTGTGTGGTAAATAAAAAAGAGTGATGCAGAAAAGAAGCTCGAGTAATATGCTTTCTATCAATCTAATTTGGGCAACCATAGCGCTCTCATAAAAAATATATAATGCATTTTTGCCAGCAAGGTGGCTGCCATAGTAGTCCACAACTAATTCCTTCTTTTGGTCCTGGTGTGTGTCGCACGTAAAAGAATCATGCTATCCGGGTAGAGAATGCTGTTCTGCCTCCAGGTCACTGTCAGGATCCACATGCTGAAGGTTATGGATGGGCACTCGATACTTTGTTTCAATGTCATGCGACATGCAGCTTGTGCAATGCCATTGGAACCTGGCCTTCAAGGGACCAACCCGCCTCTATGAGTGCATGCTCCAAAGAGGTGCCGGTTATAGTCCTCTTTGTGCTTGGTTCCTGCAACACATGTGGGTTGAGGCACAATGGCAACAGTAGTGAGAGTTCAGCATCACATGTAGGCACTTTATTATGATCGTGGTGAACAAATACAAACACATTTGATCTTGTACAAGGCCATTGCACAGCCTGTACAACAATATTGGAGCCTGGCCTTCAGGGGACCACAAGCCCTTTTTTTTTAGGGCGTGGGTTCATATATTTGCCTGGTTATAGTTCTTCTCAAGCCGGGGTCCTGCGGCACAGATTGTGTGAGGAACCATGGCAGAAACAGTGGAAATAAAGTGTCACCTTAGGCAATTGTGTAGGATCAATGTGACCAGATACATGGGCATGCAATTTCACTCAAATGCATTGTGCTGGCAGTGACTGTGAATGTCTTGTATATCCCACTACTAATATCAGTATATAGACTTGTCATTGCTGTCATATTTTCACCCAATGGAAGGAGAAGGAGTGTGGGGATTGAAAGCTGTGCGTGCATGTGAAGAGCTAAGAAGGGGGAGGGCGTGCGGATCAAAGTGAGTTGCTCTTGTGTGTCACCCTGCAGCCATTTCAGAATAGCTCTATGATACGCTGGACGTAGCTTGCGTCCTGTTTCACAGTATCATGGAGTCATTGGCCCATCCAGGAACGTGGAAGCAGCAGTGCGTGATGCACAGCATGGCATTGCATGTTATTGTTACACTTAGGGCGTGCTGTTGTTTCGAATATCCTGAAAGCCTGATCCTTTGCTCCGCAGGAGGTAAGGAATATGGAGCAGTCCGTAAGCATGAACACATTGGGAAATCCAGCCATGGCAAAGAGGTTGGCTATAGCACTGTTGATCTAATACCGTTTGGTTTTCAGGAAAATGTTGGTTTGTGTGTGCGGAAGGAGGGCATCCAGGATCATGGAAAATGGTGGCTGTAGCATGCCATGCAAAAGTGGCAATTTGCGCACAGTGTCTACAGAAGTCAGTTAAAAAAATAATTTGTTTAGCTGAGGCAATACAAACATTATTTCTATTCCATTATAATACATTCATGAGTAAAAATAACATCCGACACATTGCTAACACAACAGTGCACCAAACACACGTAAAACCGTATAATTAAAAAAGGGAAATGCATATTAAGATTCTATAATACATCCAAAATCAAAACGCGTATAGAGATGTGTAAGGCTATTTTTAAAATGAAGATATATAGTTTTCATAGCCTTTAGAAATTGTGCAACCTGGGCCAATATTCCAGGGTCTTAGCACACATAGCATAACTAAAACGCTTCTTCATACTCCTGGCTTTCCCCATAATAGTACCAAGTGTCAACACTTAGGTCATATGAACAGTGGAGAGAACCAGAACAGAGAAATCCGGTCATCCTGCCGTTTTGGAAAGGAGAGGAAATCACTGTGATTTGGGGGTAGGGTCCAACTGCTCATTTACTTCCTGGGAGCTCGTTGTGCTATCTGCTGTTTCCCACAAACACTTCACAGTTTCATATTTGGTTGCTGTAATAGGTATCCTCACACCAATGCTTCTTTTTCATCTGCCTTTACTATTTTTATTCATTTATTTTATTGTTCATTTATAGCACGAGTTGTCTTGCTTGAGTTGCCCCTGAGCTATCCTCCCTGGAACTATATTGTTCCATGGTTTTTAAATCTCTACTTGAAAAAAAAAGATCTTGCAAGCCATGGTTTCGTTCCACTGGAGAGCTACACCTTTATTTAACCTAAAGGCTGTAGTGAATTCTGTCATGCACATATCATCAAATTCAGGGACTCCATAATCAAACAATCACATTTCAGAGGATGGAAAACAGCCCATCAACCCCTCCTCTTTATCTTTCAGTGTTAACATTAACTGGGTACATTCCTTAGCTTCCAAGACCTCTGTTGGGGTATGGCCATCCTCTGCACACATCACATGCACGTGTGTGTCAGGAGGAGGCACTTTCACAATGGTCATTCAAGCCCAGGCCTCAAATGCAATCATGTTATGTTATGTTATTTTGCATTTATATAGCGCCTTATATACCATTGGTATGGTCTGAAGGCGCGGGCAGGTTGAACGCCCTTGGGAACCGAAGTTCATATCAGTAGAGGGAGTAGAGAGGGTCAAAAGGTGCGTGTGAGCACCGGGTATGTGTGCAGCTCATGCGGTATCCGTGTAATAGCTGCTTTCTAGCGGTAGGTGTGATGGTTGAGAGGTCAGGAGTATGTGTTCGTTCTGGCAGGATTTATCCAGATCGGATGTGGCTGCGTTAGGCCTGAGGAGAACGCCTGGCTGGGGGGTGTGTAACCAGCAGTGTTTACTTAGAATGATGTGGAGTGAGCGGCGGATGTTGATATGAGAACAGTTATACCGAATGGTGTCATAGTATCTCTGTGTTCTAGTTGAGTGGTGATGTAAAGGAGAGAGTAAGCATGATGGTGTGATATGATGGGTTATATGCTCTTTCAAACGTTATCTGCATTTCAGACCATAGTATACACGTCACGAAATTCTATGCGCTCCTGTCCGTTCCATGCACTCCTATCTACTCCATGCACCCCAGTTTGCTCTATACATTCCGGTCCGCTCCATGCACTCATGCATTCCGGCCCATCCTGCGCGCTCGGGTCCGCCCTGCGTACTCTAGTCTGCCCCAACATTCACAATTCTGTCTAAGTGTGGACATGCTAATATTCACCTTTCTGTCTAAGTGTGGACATGCTAACATTCAAGCTCCTATCTAGATGCAACGCAGGCCAATATTCACAATTCTGTCTAAGAGTGGACATGCTAGTATTCACAATTCTGTCTGAGTGTGGACTAGCAAGTGTGGACATGCTAATATTCACAATTCTGTCTGGGTGTGGACATGCTAATATTCACAATTCTGTCTAGGAGTGGACATGCTAATATTCAAAGTCCTATCTAGATGCAACGCAGGCCAATATTCACAATTCTGTCCAACTGTGGCCATGCTAATACTCACAATTCTGTCCAAGTGTGGATATGCTAATATTCACAACTCTGTCTAGGTGTGGACATGCTACACTCAAAGTCCCATCAAGAAGCAACGCAGTCCAATATTCACAATTCTGTCTAGGTGTGGACATGCTAACAATCACAATTCTGTCTCTAAGTGTGGACATGCTAATATTCACAATTCTGTCTAAGTGTGGACATGTTAACATTCACAATTCCATCTAGATGCGACGCAGGCCAATGTTCACAATTCTATCTAAGAGTGGGCATGCTAACATTCACAATTCTATCTAAGAGTGGACATGCTAACATTCACAATTCTATATAAGAGTGGACATGCTAAGAATCACAATTCAATCTAGATGCGACGCAGGCCAATGTTCACAATTCTATCTAAGAGTGGGCATGGAAGTATTATGGCACTCTATGTTATTGGTAGGTAAGATAGAGTGGCAGGGGTTTTCTGGAGTAGAGTGATTGCTCTACTCCCCACCCATGCCACACTCACGGTTTTTGTTGGTGTCTGTTGGCTGCTGGCTTCCTTGGCGTCCCCTTGCGGACACCTGCTGACACTTCCTGGAGCCGCCTCTGTTGGAGCCGCCCTTGGCCTTGGGGCCCTTAGCCGGGGGCTGCATGGGCAGAGGGCTGCCCTGGGAGGACCAGTGATGAAGGGTGAGAGGACCAATGAGAACGGGCCTGAGCGGGTTGGGAGGCGGGAGGGAAGGGAGAGAAGGAAGAGGGTGCGGAGTGGGAGCGGGCTGCTGGGGGATCAGAAAGGCCTCTGGATATGGGGTCAGCCACAAAAGCCTGCTGCCTCTGGGTGTGAAGGAGGCAGGCAGGGGGCACTGCGGCCGCTAGGCCCAACGAGGAGTCAGGCTCCACCAATCACGGGAGGGGGTGGGCCAGGAGGCGGGAGGAGGGACGCGGGAAAAAGGCAGGGGAAGCAGGATGGCGATCGGGGGCAGGGAGTCAGCCACACAGGCCGAGATGTTGCTCCCCAGGGCCCAGGAGGGTCCTGGGGGGGGGGTGCACTCACCTGCTGCCCTCTGGGTGTGAAGGAGGCAGGCAGGGGGCACTGTTGCCGCTAGGCCCAACGAGGAGTCAGGCTCCACCAATCACGGGAGGGTGTGGGCCAGGAGGCGCGAGGAGGGAGAAGGGACGCGGGAAAAAGGCAGGGGAAGCAGGATGGCGATCGGGGGCAGGGAGTCAGCCACACAGGCCGAGATGTTGCTCCCCAGGGCCCAGGAGGGTCCTGGGGGGGTGCACTCACCTGCTGCCTCTGGGTGTGAAGGAGGCAGGCAGGGGGCACTGTGGCCACTAGGCCCAACGAGGAGTCAGGCTCCACCAAACACAGGAGGGGGTGGGCCAGGAGGCAGGAGGAGGGAGAAGGGACGTGGGAAAAAGGCAGGGGACGCAGGATGGTGATCGGGGGCAGGGGGTCAGCCACACAGGCCGAGATGTTGCTCCCCAGGGCCCAGGAGGGTCCTGGGGGGGGTGCACTCACATGCTGCCCTCTGGGTGTGAAGGAGGCAGGCAGGGGGAACTGTTGCCGCTAGGCCCAACGAGGAGTCAGGCTCCACCAATCACGGGAGGAGGTGGGCCAGGAGGCGGGAGGAGGGAGAAGGGACGCGGGAAAAAGGCAGGGGAAGCAGGATGGCGATCGGGGGCAGGGAGTCAGCCACACAGGCCGAGATGTTGCTCCCCAGGGCCCAGGAGGGTCCTGGGGGGGGGTGCACTCACCTGCTGCCTCTGGGTGTGAAGGAGGCAGGCAGGGGGCACTGCGGCCACTAGGCCCAACGAGGAGTCAGGCTCCACCAATCACGGGAGGGGGTGGGCCAGGAGGCAGGAGGAGGGAGAAGGGACGTGGGAAAAAGGCAGGGGAAGCAGGATGGCGATCGGGGGCAGGGGGTCAGCCACACAGGCCGAGATGATGCTCCCCAGGGCCCAGGAGGGTCCTGGGGGGGGTGCACTCACCTGCTGCCTCTGGGATGTTTTCCAGAACCATTCACAGCAGCCTCACAACCGCATTAGTACTACCTTAACCTTAGGCCGATATCCTCCAGAATGTTACTCAGTAGAAAGCCGTCCTTATTTCGGAAACTGACTAAGAGCATGTACTGCTAATGCAGAACTGTCGCTGATATCACGGTTCCATTTTAAGGATGAAGAAAACACTCCTGGATATGTATAACGTGTAACTGCGTCACTTCATTCATGACCTGATAGCGACCAGAAATGTATAGTTGTTTTTCTCCATAGAGCCATCGGGTTAATTTCATCTATATTTACCATGACGCAATTCCTGAAACAAAACCCTTACAGAGCATTACACTTTCACTGGAGACCCAGTAAGGTTAGTTTCTGGACAATTAATTACTCGGGGTAGTGTTGTACTCTGGACATCTATTTCTCATCTTGAAGGAGAAGTATGTGTTTTTGATCGGGGATGGCAAGTCCGCTATGACCAGAGGGGATAAAAGGCAGCCTTGTTGACAGCTATTGATCTTCTATATCGCTTTTCTGCAACTCCCCATGTTTAGGCACACTCTTTGGCAGGTACCTCGATGCATCCCTCTCCAAATTGCTAAAATTGGTGCTGGTATGCTCATGTGTAATTTTAGCCAGAGGATTCCCTGTGCACCCTGTCAAAGGCTGTACCGAAGTCCATGAAACCACACATATCAGGGTGAAACAGTGACATTTGTTCCTCCACAAAAGCCTCATTTTTACTTTGATGCTATATTTATTTTCATGCATTCAGTGTTTCATTAATTGATGTTTGTATATAGGATACATCAATGTGTGTAGAAAACAGGGATCGGTGTGGAACAGGGCAGGAAGGGGGAGGAGATAGATAATGGGAAGCAAGATTAGGCTCGGATAGGTAAAGATAGTTACATGTTTTCAGGGTGTTAAAAGTGTCTCTCCGCAGTAGATTTCTCTCTTGACTATGAAACATTTGGAGTAACTTAACAGTTGAAAATGACGTTTTACAGCAAGATTAAGGCGATTCGCCACTTGCTAGAAACTCCTTCCTGGGCAAGAGAGCTTTGATAGCTTCGCTGAATTCCTGAATTTTTTAATTTCATGTGGTGGAGTTCTGATCTTAGGTCTGCAGTTGTACACCAGCAAATGTTAGTCTTCTTTTCTCAAGGGTCTTTGTTTCAACATAGGGCGAAGTCGCCTTAGCAGAGCATATCCGACACAGAGATTTGACAGGTATTTGTGGTCCAAGTTCCATGCTGCAATCCTTTTGATGCATAATACTTGCCTGCACGCGAATTCTGCCCTCTTTACCTACAATTCAAGATCATTTTTTAAAACATTTCAAAGATTTCTTTTTGCTGTATGCGGGAGAGCGTTCAGCCTGTACCAACTTGCCTTTTCATTCGGACCTTTTTTTGTAGAGTTTACTGTGACAGTAGGACATTCTCAAAATAAACCACCTTATCAAACACCCATGGCAAAAGGAGTGCTGCCACTCTGGATAGGATGTATACAAAAGCACCAGAGCCACATCCCTCATTAACATAATATCACAGCAATCCTTCATTGAAGAGAAAATTACTGGTGTGCACTGTGGATCCTCCAAGATAGGTTCCACGTATGTCAGCACCTTCCTCTTACATAATGCATCAGGGTTCCCTGCAAATAACTCCTTGACAAGGTTACCCCATCCCTGCTGCTTCCCCTTGGCAGGAACCCATTTGTTTAGAACCTGCACTAACAGCTTCCAGAAAACTCTCGAGTAATTCTTACTAATTGCCTCAAGGAGAGCCACCCATACCCGTCTAGAGTAATTACATTTCCTATGGTTTTAGGACTTCTTGATGTTCTTTTCAAACAGCTCCCTTGCAGGCCACCAGGGGCATTGAGCAGCAGTCACTATTGTCACCTTCCACAGTTCTCGTAGGGCTTTATGAGAATTGACATCAACACAACCCATCTTCTCCCAGCCACTTCCTACGTTCCCCATCATACTACAGCTATCCACCAGCTTAAAGGGAAACCTATCAAACAGGCCACACTGCTCTTTGTGGCTCCAGCTCCCAACACACAAATTCCTCACACCAACAGGGTGGCATGGACGTATCTAAAAATTCCATCACTATTCACAGTATGTATGTATTCCATTATATAAACTTCTCATTTACTAATGTGGGGAATGCATCCTGAATTCCCAGCCAAGTTAATATTTTAAAATGACTTTGCTTTAAGATATATGTTCTATATTGCTTGAACGCAGGGTAGCAAAGGAGCAACGTGCTGGCAGAGGTTCGGATCAGCGCTTAGAAACCAAGCAAAGGTATTAAGCGCGTAATAAAAAAACAAGTAAATACATTTAAAAAATTCAGCAGCATGTGATCCAAGATGCTCGCACTCCAGAATTCTCACAATTGGGGTAATAGCATTGCAAGTCTTCCTATTAAAAGTGTGGAAACCTAGAGAATTATACATTCCAAGCAATGTACATTTACAAGAGGGACTTTTATCGTATATGGAAAAGGTTGCCACAAATAACCTTCAGGCTTTAGAGGTGCAAAATGTGCTTTGCATACAGTACCTAGGGATACATTGTGGAAAATTCATGGGAACATTGCAGTTCTCCTTCCCCTCTAAGCAGCAACACTAGGCTTTAATTATACTGTAGTAAATTGGAATTTTTGAGTGTTACACATGGGGTGTGTGTTGGTCCAACTCCCAACTCCTTTTCTCTCTGCACCTCAATGACACTCTTATTTCCTTGTCAAACTTAGAAGCAGATTCCCCAATATTGGGGAAAGAGAAGTTAGATTTAATGTTTTACCAATGAAACAGTTCTGGTTGCTAAACTCCTCTCTGGATGCAACGTCAATTGGATTTATTTAACACTATCTTATTAGTGATCTAAACAAAAAATAATTGTGGTGTGTCATAGCCACTGGAACATTAATTGTGCCTTAATTCTTGAAGGTAAAATTGTAAAGATCGATCCTGTAAAAACGTTTTATTACGTAGGAGTGAGGATGGCTAGAAATGTAGGATTGCAAAAAAAATTGACAAGAGCAAGCTGACCTTGATAAGCTATCCAGGAGATGCTAAGTGATTGTCTTTACCAATTTTGTTAGTAGAGCTGCCATGCCAGCATTAGATGTCTACAAGGCCCAGGCTGTGGTCACATTGACTGCATAGATATGGGGTAATTGCACAACCATTCCTGTGACAAGGGAAGAACTTAATCTCCTAAAAATATTAGGTTTACCAAAGAGTACCTCTTGCTCCTCTCTGCTATTGGAATTTGGCTTAATCAATTTCCCACAACATAGCAAATGTCAGGTTCTGCTGTACTGGGGGAAGGTCTGAACTTCCCAACGTTTGTTTAACTATAGGGGAGCTCTGGAGGATATGCTGGTGATCCAAGATAAAAAGGACAAACCATGGTTTCATTTTGTGAGTGATTTTTGTGGCTCTGTAGGTATGCCACAGGGTGTCCAGGCAAAGTTTTGAATCAATAGTTTTGAATAACAAAAGTTCCGAAACAAAAGTACTGAAAAAAAAAGTTTTGAATTTACTTTTTTAATATTAAAGGGTTTATTTTAATTTAGTATAGTTACATAATGTCAAGGGTGTTGACCCATGTTGAATTATTAGATGGGGTAGATGTGGGGATGAGCTGTCGCCACCCATCATTCTATCCCAGAACAAAACTAAATCAATAGACTGGGTGGATGTGGGGATGAGCTGTCGCCACCCATCATTCCATCCCAGAACCAGGAAAACCGCGCGGTTGTGTGCACACCAAAATGGTTGTCTAACCTGCCACCCACCAGTGCCAGCATGATGGACCGGAAGCGCCAGGAGTGAAAGGTGGTGTCAAAGGAAAAATAACAGTGTTGTTAGACCAAAAGTGCTTTAAAATCACCTTTGTTTCCCTGAATGCAAGCACAAAATGCCTATTTTAAACATCACAAGATATTCAAAAATCTCAATGAACACCAGCAGACATTTGGCAGAATGTATTCTTGTGTGCATACAAAATCTGGGAAGATGAAGAGCCCAAGACAATGTTTATAACAAAACTGGCTGAGCTGTGGATGTCAGCAGTTTAAGTGAAATTGGACTAAAACCACTAAAATCGAAATGTTTAAATTAAATGAGTGACCTACTTTTGAGTGACACATAGTTTGCAACTGTTAAATGTCATGGTTTTGAACTTAGAATCAGCATTCTAGCTGCATGTGTAAAAACTGTAAGTTTGATTTAAACTGGGAACAAATAGGACATTTAGCTGAAGCTTGGCTTAAAGAAATTGAATTCTGCCTGACAACTACCCCTGACAGGAGTTGAACTGGCTCAACAACTCTTCCCAGGCCTGGCTGCATCCTGCTGCCCCCACCAAAAGGAGATCACACCTCTCTGATTGAATTAGGGGAGTGGTACCTGGGAACTACAGGAAACTAAACAAAGCCCTGTCCTGGACTCAGGCAAATGTTATATTGGGGGGGGGGGGCGTAAAATGGCTTCCTCTTGGGAGAAACTGGGAGGGGCAGTGCCTGTGAGAGCCAGCTGAGCTTGGGGGAAGTGGATAAACCTGTTATTCCGCCATGTGATGTGGGAAGCCACACCCCTTTTTGACCAGGGCATAATTTTAAAAAGATAGATAACTCATAGTGCGGACTGGTCAAAATTATATAAATAATTTCATTATTCTTGGGATTTTTCCATGCACGTTTTAAGAGGTGTTAGGACCCTGTGGTGTATTCTGGGGGATTGCTAGCGGAAAATAGGGTTTTACTCCAAATGTCTGCATGTTAAAAATCTGACACTTCATCAATTAATGTCCATACTCCTTGCGCACATTTGCGTAATTTTTGGTAAATGTCCGATATTGGTAAACCGACCAAAAAGTGCAAAATGTTGTCATTTCTGAATCCCAGCTCGCAGGAACATGGGGCTTGAACAGAGACCTGTCTTAAGTCATCTGTAATATGTACATGTAATTTCAACCACTTCAACCACTTGTGTATCTGGGAAATATGTATTTGAATCAAATATAGATTTGTGGGCAAATTGATCATGATGACAATCCATTTCCTTCCCCCAATCAAGGGAGAGGGGAGAATTGGGCCAATGACAAGTAGAGAGGGGCAGGCTCAGTTATGCCACGCACACACCCACTTTCTAAACACATAAAAGCAGACAGTGCAGGACAGGTGGGGACATTCACTTTCCACTTTCTTGCGGAACGCTTTGCCGGGAGACTCCAGTCTTCAAATCCATCAACCTCCAGAGACCAGAGATCCAGAGAGACCAGAGATCCAGAGAGACCAGAGATCCAGAGAGACCAGAACTGTGAAGTGCTGAGAGCAGAACCAGAGACCAGACCGCTGTGAAGAACCGCCAGCAGAAGTTCAGCCAATCCTGACCCGATCGGTGACGAAGCCATTCCTGTCCAAAAGATAGTGCGAGTACTCTAGGACTGTGCCAGACTAATCTCTTAGTTTAAAATAATCTAATTAATACTATTTTAACCTATTTAGAACTACCTCATAGGAATCGTGTGTGCCATTCTTTCCTTTTTAAAGCTGAAAACTGTCACCTGTCATTTTGAACTTTTAAATTTCAAATCCGAAAAACTACCTTCACAAAATCGTCCGAATCTCCGGAACCGTTTGTGCTAAGAGCGAAATGTAACTTTTATCCTAAGCTAAGATTCTAGGCTTTCCAACAAACCTAGAAACGACTTGCTACTTCTTATAGGGCCTCCATAATTACGCTCAACGCACGCGATTAAATTTGCCGCGATTTGACATTTTGCACAATTTCAGCCACGTGTAAAAATCAGCAGCTCCTTGCTTTCCTTTGCTAAAATTCGTTTTAACCTGCTAGTTACTCATAGAGCATTGCTAAAGTGAGCCTGAACTAATATGAACTAGATATCACCCACCCTGAACCTCTAGAGGGAATTAAAAGCCTTTTTAGCACATTTCTCACTTCAATGTCATCACATTCAAAGCATTTTGGGCCTGTGTTTTAAAATCATACCTGTTTTTCTCTAAGCTTGCTAGGGGGGAACTGCGTTTCGTATTGCATTTTGTTGGGATTCTTGAAGACTGTGTGCTCTCCTTCCATTTTTTACATTGCATAGGAGGGGGGGGTGAATTACCAGAGAAAAAGTGATTATATTATCTTTTGCTAAAATCATATCCAGTTATTCTCTGTACTGCATTTCATTCATCATTGCATTGTCCTTGAAGCCATGAAGACATTCTCTACCACCTTATTTTTCTTTTCCTATTCATAAGTAACCAATAACTGTGCTACTGTAGGATTACCTATGGCTGATTACTGCTCATATTCACAAGTGTGCTACCCATTATCAATTTATTTATAGAAGTGTGATATATATATATTGTTTAATTTTTCAAATAAACCTTTTAAATTTGCAAAACAAATCTACTTCTTGGCTCAGTGTGGTCAGGGGGATTCTAAGAGAGGGGTGTTATACAAGGGTTCATCATCCAGATTATAACTTGCCATAAAAATATATAAATAAGGGCTTCCCTTGGGCATCCCAGACAAGGCACTGATTTAGTGGGATTGCTTGATTGGAGTCAGTTACAATAAGTGTTTAAAAAAACAGGGGTTTGGGGGGACCACCCCCATAAAAAGAAATCTAAACCTTTTTTTCCACACTTTTGTGTCAGAACTTTTGTCAGTCGAAACTTTGACTGTCGAAACAGTCACTAGGAACCATGCCACAGCTATGGGTAGATGGCTCATCGGCCTCAAACATACATATAGCAGAACTTAGAGTAACTGTGGATGAACTGTACTGTAGTGAGGCATTGAATAGCTTTTTATCTGATTTACAAGAAGACCATGAGGTAAGAGGGTTATTTAGATCATAAAGTGTATCATGTACCCTGTTCTTAAAATGTCGTTTGGGAATGTTATCCCAGGCACTGTTGACTTTTCACTGGGCTAACTCAATGGTAGTTTTTGCCCTTTGAGTAAGCGAGCCATTGAGACTGAAATACATTTTATGTTTGTCTATCCATTCTATGATAGAGCAAGAAATTACTAGCTTAGATCAATTTTCATTAATCTGTGAGTGTTCAATTTTGCTATGACGCCTAAAGGCCTACATTCGTAAGGTCACAAACAGAAGGCATGGTCCCATACGTAGGTCTTTAGGGGGCATGGCCTGGAGGGAAGCCACAAGAGTGCACCAGAGCACCAAAGGTAAATGGTATGGATGGCGGTAGTGTGGAGGTGGGATGCGATGCAGGAGCTAGATGCAGGGGGGACTGCCTGTTATTTAAAGGTTTAAGGAGAGGGGAGACAAAAGACCAACCTTGCGGGGGCAGCCTTTTCAGCTGCCTTCAGCGATGTCAGCCTTTTGTATGTAGGGTTTAGATCCTGAACCATTTACTGAATCTTTAATTGTATGTGAATTAGCAAGCGCTCTGCCTGTAACTTGTGGGGAAGCTCAATTAATTGTTGGGATATGGAATGAGAGGGATAATAGTACTGAATGTATAGTTCAATTGCACTTAAGCACTTACGCAACATTTCTACTATCTCTATTGATGTAATGAATTTTTTAAATAGTTTAATGTAAGAATTTTATATGTATTTATATTGGTGTACTTACTGAATTTTATATTCATATTATTTATATGTTGTTAGTCTTGCATGTGAAGTCTGGGAAGTCTTACAGTGCATTAAATATGGAATCATTTGGATTGGTAATTCTACATTTCCAAAACATATTTATCAAATAACTCCCATATTCTACTCATGGTTTAATCAGAGAACTAACAAGCACCCCCTCAACAACTTAATCAGCCCGCCCTTAATGTAGTCAAGGAAGGTAGCCAAGTGTGGTGCACTTCCCCTACTTATCCTTCCATGGGCCAATGAAATCCTGGGGGTAAAAACCTCATATAAACTAGGATGTCAAAGTGATTGATCAACCACGACCTTTGAAAACATACAACATCAAGCCAGTTTATACTCTAATTGCATTCCCAGTTCTTTAAATGGCATTTTAGACCGGCACAATTAAAATAAAATAATGTCAGCCAATCTCACACACTCTCATGCAGATAGAATTAGTATCAATCAGGATATGAGAGTCTTCAACCACGGTTAGCGAAACCAATGTTTCCTTTTATGTTGGGGTTTTATCGAAAAGGCTCCAAGAAATGGTAACTTAAAGTTGTCCTGTTAATTCTCCATTGGTCAGTTCCCCAAACATTGATTACCCAACTCCCCAACAAGAACAAGCCCATTCAATCTACTTTATCTTGTCACATCTATTTGGTGTACACAATATATGTATTGTGTGATATTTATCTTGTCTATGTTTTTCCAAGTTGGTTTGCCTATTAATGTTTGAAGAGTAAATCCAAGATATTTTTTGCTGCATGGAAATCTTCAATAATTGCATCTATGCCAATGTTTAGTAATTAATCCAAACAGCTCACAAATTATAACAATATATTACAAAATAAATGTCATGTGTGTGATCTTCTCCCCTCAATCCTAAGGAGCAGGTATAATATGTACACTGAAAATATACTTAGATGAGAAAGCATACACTGGTAGGAATTTTTCAGATGAACCAAAACAAAAACTAGATTTTATGATAACCATCTACCCTCTAAGCTATTAGCCGCATTGATCTTTGTGAAACATACCCACTTCTTATCCACCAACTCATGTAGAATCCAGATTTTCTGGACATAGTTCTTCCTATCACTCCTATGTATCACCGCTACCATATCTTTTTGGCCATGCATTGGGGACATGTTTGTTATTTACACAACACCCTTGTTTGTCCTGCATGGGTTTACAGGCAAGCCTTTATCAAATTCCTGTCCCTTCTGAATACCAACTTGATCACTCCTTGGGGATACAGACGATCATCATTCTAATACCCCATTCTTCTGCCTAACAGTAATGCTATCAACATTCTGTGCAAGGTTGTTGTGTGTTTTTAGGCTCTTTTTATTGAAGTTTTCAAAATTAAACATACAAAATCAAAAAACACATACCACTCCCACAGTCCCCCTCCTTCTCTCCCCATCCACCCAGGTAACGTCAGAGGTATTAAACCATATACATTCCCAAATTTATACCTCTTCAACGCCAATGAAATCTTATTATTCATCCAAAATGTTTAATCTATGGGCATACCATTTAATCATATAGTCACTATATAAAAAATCAAGAATAAATCCCCAATCCTTCTTAAATGCAACATACTCCCCCTGTATGGTGCAGGAAGCCCATTCCATTGTCAAAAAGTGCCATATTTTCTGTAGCCAATCGAATTCTGTTGGTGGATCCTTTTGTTTCCACCTTTGGGCAATAACTAGCCATGCAGTAATTGCAGTAATAATAAGCATTATTAAGGCTTTCAAGTGAGCCTAGAGGAAAGTTTAATATCCGGATCCATCCGACTCAAAAGCCACTCTCTGCTTCCCAGCCTCTTGTTGGTGTTAAATATGTCGCTCAGATGAGTAGTAATAACGTCTTGAAAGAGTTTAAGCACCAAACAATCCTAACACACATGTACTCAAATCCCTCTCACCAAACAACTCCTCCAATAAAGGGTGACGAATTGGGAAAGATCTTATGTAATGCTTCGGGGGTGTAATGCCATTGCAACATCATTTTATACCAGCCTTATCTAACCTGTACCTGAATCTAACTCGTTAATTTAGGTACATTACCCCATGTCAGTTCCCACAGTACTTCACTCTCAAGTGCAACTTCCCATTTTTTATATATAAAACCATTTTGCTTGTGGGCCCTCCTCCACTTAGATTTTATACAAAGACAAAATGAATGTCTCCTCTCCAGAATGTGTCATAATAAACCTCACAAACGCTGTTAACACTCTGGAGGTGGCTGCTTTCACATCAGCATCCAAGAGCCAGTGCCTGAGCTGTGAGTCTCTCAGCCTTTCGCCCTTCTTCACTCTGAAGATCTGTTTGCACTCTTTGAATGTTATAACCACTGAGCCCTCCATGATTTCCCACAACTTTAGGCATCCCACCCTCTGCCACTGTATAAATGCCCCCACTCCATTCCAGGACAGAATTGAGGATTCACAAATAATGGGGTGAAGAGAGCCAGATGTGTAGAAAGAGCCCCTTGAGAAGTCAACCATCCCAGACTTCGATGCACCGAGATATAGTATGACATTTGAATGTCTGTCTCCTCTGCCTATCCATAATATCCCATCCAGAGACTTCCATGGCAGTGCCCTATCAATTTTTACCCAGTTTTTGGACTGATCCCCGTATAGCATTTCCTGATCACCTGAAGCTGAGCAGCTTAATAATATTTCATAACATTTGGTAAGGCCAGTGCTCCCCTATTACGAGGGGCCATTCATGTTTTAAGTGTTACTCAAGGTCTCTTATCTCGCCAAAGAAACGTTGTCATCACCTTATTCGAAGACTGAAAACATTATTTACGAATTTGCACTGGAGGAGCCTGTAAGTATTAAAACACTCTTGGGAGTACTACCATCTTTATTTTGGCAATGCAGCCCAGCGAGGAAATGGTGAGAGGGTTGATTCCATTTCGGAATATCTGTGGTAACAGACTTTATTAAAGAGAAAAATTTGCCTCATATAATAGATTAAGTGAATGGGTTAAATTCACCCCTAGATATCTGATTTACCCCTGGCCCATATAAAGGGGGAATCCTGATGAACCATCAATCTTGTGTTTTGCTTTGCTGCCAAATCAAGAATCTCCAACATCTGCATATTTATTTTTAACCCTACTATGGCCCAAAAGTCCCCAATCTCTCTAATGAACGCCTTCAGGGATGGCTCCGGTTCAGTCAGCGCCATCAACATGTTGTCAGAAAATGCAATAACTTTATGTTCCTCCCAGCCAAATTCTATTCCCTTAACAGTCTGAATCTTAACTAAGCAAGGTTCCAAATAAATAGCAAAAAGTAGGAGAGATAACAGGCATCGCTGTTTCATTCCACCTGTGAGAGGAATTTGCCTAGTAGGATGTCCGTTGATCGATAATCTCATGGAAGGGCACCTAAAATTTGGCCAGACCACATTAAGAAAGTGGACACCAAATCCTATATGTTCAAGCATGTGGAAAAGAAATGACCAATCGACATGGTCAAAGGCTTTTTCAAAATTTGCATTAAAGCGCTATATAAATAAAAATAAATACAAATACAAACACAAACATGTAACTATAATAGGATGGCCAGAATCTTTGTAACCAATGATTTTTTATAATATTAAATAAATTTAATAGAATGGCCAGAATCGTTGTAACCAATGTTTTTTATAAGGTGACATATCTGCCATAAATTATCGAAGGTTTGCCGATTGGGGATAAAACTAGACTGATTCAAAGTAATCAACCGGGAAAGAAGTGGGGTCAGGCGATTCGCTAATATGTTAGCATACAACTTTGCTTCAGCATTAATTAAAGCTGTGGCTCTAGAAGACCCACAACTAGTCAAATCTTTCAGAGGTTTCGAGAAGATGACTACCTTTGCCTCGTCCTTCGAGGGAGTAATTACTTCCTGTATCTCAAATTAATTAAATAATTTGGTTAGCCATGTGGTTATTCTAGATTTGTATTTCTTAAAAAAAAACAAAGCCGGATAGTCATCTGAGCCCCGGCGCCTTACTAAGCAGCAGAGAGTCTATTGTGCTCCCTGTTTCTTCCTCAGAAATGTCAGCCTCTAAATTCTCACAATCCTCTACTGCTATTTTCATCAAGGGAAGGCCAATGAGGTACTCCACCTGTAAAGGAGATGACCGGTCCTCCAATGTATATCACCCAATCTCCATCACTCCCTTCCTGGGCAAGCCCCTGGAGAAACTGGCCATCTTCCAGCTTAATCTCCACACTGAATCTGTTGCTTGTCTTCATGACCATCAGTCTGGCTTCAGAGCTGCCAGAGCATGGAAACTGCTCTCCTGAACATCCGTGAAGACCTGCTCTCTAACCTTGACTCTAACACCCCCTGTGTCCTTATCTTGCTTGATCTCTCCTCTGCCTTTGATACTATCAACCATGCCATTCTGCGTAATACTCTCTGTGATAACCACGGTATCACTGGTCAGGCCCTGGTGTGTCTGTCTTCCTTCCTGTCTGACCGACCCTCCCAGGTCCAACTTGGGTCCTTCCTCTCTGCTATCTTTTTCTCTACCTGTGGTGTCCCCCAGGGGTCTATCCTCTCCCCCTGGCTGTTCAACCAATACCTGGCAATCCTTGTCCACCACATTGCCGCTCTCTGCCCTAACTTTCAGTGCTATGCGGATGACACTAAGCTCATCTTCAGGCTACCTTTGGCCACCTCTCCTCCATCCCTCATCTCTGACTGTCTGTCTGCTATCCAGGAATGGTGTGCCGCAAATGACCTCCGCCTTAATGCCAGTAAGACTGAGATTCTGAGACTCATCGGCATAACAACCTCTTCTTTTCCTGTAGCTCCCTGGTTGGCCTCTCTTCGCCCTCTTCCCTCTCCCACCTGCAAGGCAAAAAACCTCATTGTCATCTTTGACTCCTCACTCTCTTTCTCCCCTCACATCTCTGATGTCTCTAAGAAGTCAGAAGTCACACTACCAGCTGCACCTCCTCAGAGGTATTATTCCCTTCCTCTACTTCCCCCAGTAGTTCACTGTCACCAGAGCTCTGGTGCTCTATAGGCTGGACTACTGCAACAGCCTCTTTCGAAATCTTCCTGCTTCTACTCTCCACCCTCTGCAACTCATCCAGAACAGGACTGCGAGACTTGTCCTTGGCCTCAAGCCCAGGGATTGTATCTTTCCAGGACTGAAAGCTCTGCATTGACTCCCAGTAGCTGTGAGGATTAGGTTCAAAACCCTCTGCATCATCCACAAGGCCTTCTGGGGTCTGGGGCCTCAATACCTTCAACTCTCATTTCCTAAATATCATCCCTCTCAAGCTCTTCGCTCTTCTGCCTCCAACTCCCTCAGGGTCAGTCGATTCTCCAAGCAACAAGTTGGTGGTAGATCTCCCTCTTCAGCTGGGCCTCTCTCTGGAACAGCCTCCCTGCCTCCCTGAAACTTGAGGAGAACCATCTTCGGTTCCGGAAGCACCTCAAAACCGTCCTCTTTGCTTCTGCTTTCTCTCCCCCTCTCCCCTGCTGAAGTCCTGGATGATACTGATACTGCACTGGTTACCTGGCCACCCATCTGTTCTCGGGTCCTAGCCCTGCCAGGTGCATGCCTGCACTGCCTCCCTGGCAACCCCTGCATCTGGGGACTGTTGCACTTATGCCTGCACTCACCTTTGCACATGCCACCAGCTGGCCACTCTTTTATTTATCTTGTTATTTTATTAGCCCATGTACTGCATTTTCCCTCCCCCCGCACTATCCTTTTCCCCCTTCCCTTGCACTTGCGCAATCTGAATGTCACCTGGCCTAGTAAGATCGTTGTCTGTCTTCACTCTGTTCCCCCTCCCTTGTCTCGTCATGCCTTTAAACACTTGTTCATAGGCGCGTTATAAATGCCATATCATATCATATCATAGAGGACCTCATAGTATTCAACAAAGGTATTCACAATGGCCTCTGTGTCCGTTACCATTGACCTACCCCCTTTATCAATTTTCAGCATTCTTTGGGCAGCAGTTCTTTTTTTCAACTGCTTTTCTAAAAGTCGGTCTGCTTGATTCGCACTAATATAATATATTTGCAGTGATTTAGAATGTTTCTTACTTAAAACTGCTATCATTTACTTCAATTTTTCTTCCAGATCCTTTTCAATCTCACCCCACTGTGTCTCCAACCTCGTTTTGGCTGCTATCAACTCACCCCCAATGACCACTTTAAGGGAATCCCATAAAGTGTCCCTCAGAATCTATGGGGTATCATTTTCCACAAAATATGTATCTCTCTTTTCTCTGACATCTCTCCTCTCACAATCACTGGATCCTTCACTAACTCATAGGGGAACTTCCATCTCCAGAGGCCACTACCCCTTGCGTGTATTACAATTGACACCATGATAGATGCACGATGTGACAGGGAAATAGACCCCAATTCTGCATTTCCCATTCTACACATCAAAGTAGCCGAAATCCAAAAGTATTCTACCCTGAAATGGACCTGTGAAGATGCGAGAAGTACATGAATCCACTATCACTGCCCCTCATAACTCTCCACATGTCTTGAAGGGCTAAAAGCTTGAATTTATGAAGCAGGCAGCCCATTGGACCAGTCATCCCCATTATGTCCCCAGCACTTCTATCTTCTCGTGTGACCCAGTCCGTATTAAAGTTCCAAGCAAACATGATTTTCCCCACAACAAAATGTGTCAGTAGCTTCCCCAAAAAACATCCTGGACAGAATTAGGCACATAAACAGACACTATAGTAAAGGGAGATGTATCTATGAGAGTGTGCACTATCACATACCGACCATCCAGGTGTGTTTGCATTTTCTGGACCTGAACATTTAAGGTATTCTTAAAAGCTATTAGGACCCCTCCTTCCCCTCCTTTCTTTTGAAATGCATTGGCTTGGAACATTTGGGGATATGATTTCAGCCTAATAAGATACCTATCTTTTTTTCTAATATGGGTTTCCTGCAGAAGCAGCACGTCCACCCTTGCCCGCTTCAGAAACATCTCTAATTTCTTCCTTTTAATGGGGGAGTTCAATCCCCTAACATTATATGTTACACACTTGGATGATGGGTTCCAATGAGATGCAAAAACCTGATGCCCCTCCAGCCATAAGATGTGACAAATACCCATAATGACCTCTGAATGTACCCAACCACCCCCAATGATAACAACCCCTGACCTCTCCCCCACACAACCAACGACCTGGGTCTGATCATAGTTTCTAGTGATCCCGAACATATCCCATTCCCAGCCATGACCCTTTTCCAACATCAAGCAAATAGTACCAAGGTGTGATCTACCACCCTCACTATTGATCCCAAATGGCATAGCTCACCTATGACCAGGCGTTGACTACTTCAAACCAGGCCACGTACCCAATAGATTGCTCACAAACAAACCAAAACCCCTCTTCCAGTGGCCTCGAGACCCTGAGGTGAACAATATCAAACTGCAACCACAGTGCTAGGGCACTATAGCCTTAAAACCACTGCAGTCATGACCCGTTTTTAACCCATTGGTTACAAAAAATCTCACAGAACCCAAGGACACTTCAAC
Organism: Ambystoma mexicanum; assembly: GCF_040938575.1. Taxonomy (NCBI): domain Eukaryota; kingdom Metazoa; phylum Chordata; class Amphibia; order Caudata; family Ambystomatidae; genus Ambystoma; species Ambystoma mexicanum. The sequence continues at coordinate 653,081,018 of NC_090934.1, forward strand.
TGTGAACCTAATTTTTCTTCTTCTTTTGCATGGAACTTGACTCCATTCCCAGGATTTTGTACTTCTTCCCATGAGATGTCGTTCAAGGCCTGAGGTATCAGTTTCATCCTCAATCTGTAACAAAGTCAAACCTTCCTCCACTGTAGTGATACACCGCTGTTTACTCCCCCCACATGAATCATAAACCAAACAGAAAGGTCTATTTATACCTGATCTTCTTCCGCACAAGGAATCTCGTCACTTAGCCATTTTTATTCTCTTCAGCAGCATCGCTTGAGAAAGATTTTGGAAAAGAATTACTTCTGTTCCATTGATGGTAACATGTCCCATAGTCTGGGCCGCTCTAGGATCTGTTCTTTGTGATCATATGATGCAAGTGCTGCTAAGGCGTCTCTGGGTCTAGACCCAAGTTCTGATCTCTTCGATCCAACTCTGTGGATGCGGTCTATTCTGATTTCATCCCCTGACATATTTGTAAGGAGTACCCCAAAACAGTGTTGGACCAGCTGTTTAAGGTCCTTATCCTGCACTGATTCAAGGACACCTTTTAGATGAATATTAGATCTGCAGGGTCAGTTTTCGAAATCTTTTCATTGTGTATCCAGATCATGTGCTAAATTCGACAGCTGCTCCAGAGTTTCATCAGGCCGTCAGTGTCATCCACTACCTCCTGTAGCGCCTGCTCAGGGGTGTCAATTCGCTCCTCCAGTTTCCCAATATCCACCGTCAATTCTCTCCTGCATTGTTTGATTTCTTCTTTGAGTTCCACAAATTGCCTTTGGAAGGAACATGTTAATTTCTACTGCATATCATGCAAGCACTGAATCAATTCATCTTTGCTAATTGACATAGCGCATTGTGGGGAGAAACCTGGGGATCATCCCAAGATATCTTCGACTGTTGCGTGTTCCCTTTTTCTCATGGGCCCTAGCCCCAGCAATGTGTTATGTTCCCTTCACTTGGGGATTTTGTCTGGATTTGGCTCAATTTGGCACAATTTGGCAATGCGTGCCCCGGAAATTAGTTCTAGTGTGGACTATAGGGAATTCAATGCTGTCATCAGGCACCTTTAATTAGACTTTAGGAAAGTGGTAGGTTTCGCCGACACCAGGTACAAAGGAAACAATGGCGATCATCGCCACTCTGCAACCTCACTTTAAGTACAAATTCATGCATTTGGCCTTTAAGAATGCACCTGACCCTTTCAGTGGCTTGTTAACTAGGACAAAGCTAAGCTAAAACAAGATTTCAATGTCACCTAACTGGTCAACATTGCTATGTTAAACACTGCCTGGGAGGACCACCTGGTGTATCTTGAGAAAGTGATAGAGGCACTTCAACAAGCAAGCCTAACTATCAAGGCTAGCAAGTGCAACATATGCCAAGGGTATGTAGTCTGTCTTGACCACCAGGCTGGCAGTGGTAAGTAAGCCTGTGCCAAATTATGTATTCAAAACCTGAATCACCCAAATGTTCACTGTTTTCCAGTGATTCGGTTCTGCCCCAACTTTTAATAGCTTTGGACCGATTTAGTTATGCTCATGACAATTTAATGCTGATGAAATGCTACTGTCAACAATGGGTTGAAGATGTCAAACCTTTTCCTGCCAGCGAGTGCACAAAGGGAAACAAAGTATAAAGTGAATGGAATTGATCAGACCTTCCCTGCCATCTATGCTCAAAGAAAGCAACCAACATAGAAACCAAAATGAGCTCTTTGTTTGCAGCTGACAAATTGTAACCTTGTTTAAAAATACCAAATTCACGAAAGTAATGCAAAAAGAGAAATGTGCACTGGATGCATTTTTATTTGCAAACCGTTGTGAAATGTGCAGGTCACATTTTGTTACAAACTTTGAGAATGGGGCACATATGTTTTGGGTGCAAGTGATGAGATGGACTAGTGCATCTCATTACCTGTGATGGCAAAAGAGAAAAGGCCACTTACTGTACATATGTTATGTGTTTTACACAGGTACAGAGCTCATAACATTGCAATCCTACCTGAATAAATGGTTCAGAATCTACATCATGAATGCTTGACATATGACTGGTTCTGCCTCAAGACTTTCTGAGGTCACTGGCCTGCTGCTATGCACTCTTCCTATTGACCTGCTGCCATGGACTCGCCATATTATTTAAAAAAATACCTTCAGTAGTCCTCATGGAAGTAAATGCAGCAGGATGAAACTTCATGTAACCCTAATGCAGGCTGATTCTTCCCAAGCCCTACAGGCTTTTCAGAGATCCATGTTATTTTATAATATTATAACACTCTATAATACTTAATGAGTCAACCGCTGAATGATGAAAAGCAGACTCGGGCATGCCTGACATGTGACTGACTCTGCTAGTCTAACATGGAGACTTCCAATTCCCAACTTCAACTTAACTCGTTTGATCAACTTCAGAAGAATGAAAGGCTCAGTTCTTCTTACCCAGAATGAAATCTGACACCTAAAGATGACACATAGATCTGTGCAGTATGTGCCATATTCTACTGAGATATCTTACTGCAGAGTTTAATGTGCTAGCTTATGTGGTGGGTCAGAAGGAGACAACTCAGAACTTCCATATTGAGCTGATTATTATTTAAGGAAAATGGCTAAATGCTTGAAATTGCTTAAACAATGGGTTTATTTACCTAAGAAAACTAACTAAGGTGCTCATCAGTCATAAGTGAATCCAAAAGAAAAGTTTGTCTACTGTCCAAAAGCTAATCTGACCTGACCCTACCACTACCAAAATAACTAAGGCACAGATTCCTCATCAGATTCCGTTAGTAACTTATTTTTAGATAGTACACTGGCATTTGTAGCTATGCCCCTTGTACATGATATTAAAATGGAGGCACTTTTTACTCTCATTGCAATGACTGCCTCCATTACACAATATGTTCTTATTATTTATCGCAGCTAAAACATTCCAATCTGCTGATCATCAGTGATTTTAATTTTAAAGTAAATAAAGTCAATGATCTTCCTATGGTTTATTTTCTGTCAAATATGTCTGATTTGGGTCTTCCCCAGCATTTTCATGAACCAACACATTGGCTAGGCAATACCCTTGATCTGCTTTTTGCTCCCGATGTGCTGGCCTGAGTTTCTCCTGTGCTACCAGATACCTGGTCAGATCATTTTATCATCAATTTTTCTTTGCGGATTAAGGTCCCGGTGGTCGCTTCCGCTAGCACAGATATTCGGAGGCAGAGGTGGTGTTTGCCTCAGACAGCCAATATTGCGATTCAGATCAATTCATACTGTTTGATTGAGCAACCTTTTACATTGTCTTCCCTAATTCAAGTTTTTAACAGCACTGCTGACTGCATTGTCCCACAGAAATCTTGCAGACAAAGAGTCTGCCCCTCAGAGCCCTGGTTTAAAGATGACCTGAAGTCCTTGAAACTTAAAGGTAGATAAACTAAGTGAAATACTGCCCATCTGACAAAATTATACTGTGTCAAATCACTGACTCTTATCATAAGGCTATTTGTGAAGCCAAACAGATTTACTTCTTGGACAGAGTAGAACTAGCTATTAATCCGACTAGGTACTTGTTTAACTTATTTTCTTGAATCCTCTAGTTCCTTTGACCCTTTTCAATCAGGCTTCCATCACAGTCGGGGCATGGAGAGTGTGCTAGTCTCTGTGGTCGATGACTTAGTGCATTTGCAGATCAGGGTGGAGTGGTGGCACTGATATTGTTAGACCTCTCAGCTTCCTTCGATACGGTTGACCACTCCACTCTGACTTGCCGCTTGACTAGCGCTCGTTTGTCTGGACAGGTGCTTTTGTGGATCCGCTATTTGGTATTTGCTATCTGGTCATGTCCAAACCCTTTCTCTTCCCCCTTTCTGTTCTGAACCAGTGCATCTGTTTTGTGAGATCTGTCAAGACTCAGCTTTACCCCCTACTTTATTTAATATCTATATTCAGCCATTGGTTGGGCTCATCCACTGTCATAGCCTCAAATGCTTCTCCTATGCTGATGACACTTAAATCATTGTGCGGCTGGATTTGTCTCAACCTGACACTGCGTCTCAGCTACGGAGTTGCTTGGACGCTGTGGGGTGTTGGATGAGTGATAACTCACGCTAAAACAGAGGTACTGGTTATGCACCCTGCCTCTACCTCCTCTTTGTGGACATCAGATTACTGGCCATCTACTTTTGGGTCATTTACGATTACAGTAGAGATGGTAAAGGACCTAAGGGTCAAAACTATTGCCATCATTGTCAATGGAGGCTCAGGTAGCCTATGTTTGCCAAAGTGGACATTTTAATCTTAGGACATTACACAAAGTCTTGCATTTTATTCCTTTCAAATGTAATGCGCTGGTTGTTGCTTCTCTTTTTATGAATGAGGTGGACTACTGTAATTCTCTTTTCCTTGCTCAGCCTGGATATTTGACTCACCGACTCTGGCTACAGAATACAGCAGCAAGAGTTGTGGTCCATCCTCCCTTTGCGGCACATATCTCCCCAATTCTGAACCAGCTTCATTGGCTCGCGGTTGGAAAATAGTCCAATTTAAATCATTACGCATTTTGCTTCGCACCTTTTATTGGGCCGGTGGCGAATACCTTTGCCTTATGTTCTGCCTTTATGTACCCTATTGGCCTCTTCACTCTCAGGCAACTTATAGTATTCAAGTGACTCATATACAACGGTCCCATATGGGTGGTCATGTCTTTTCTGTTGCTTTGGTGAAGCTATGGAACTCTCGGCCTGTGACACTTCGTGCTAGTTGAAAAACACCTACTGTTTTGCCATTGTTTGAAGACACATTTATTTTAGTACTTGTTCCTCGTTTCAGCTTTTTTCCTGCGGGTTTAGCGCCAAGATGCCTTTTGCTGGACGTTGCGTTCAGTACATTTCAGTAACATAACATGACATAACATAACATAGTTCTTGGTTATCACTTTCATCAAGTCGTCAAGTTCAATTTGTGGGCTCTTCCACATTTCCTTCTCTCTCTTCTCTTGACCTCTTGAGAGCTTATTCGTTTGGTTTTATCTTCTTAACTGTAGCTCTCTTGCCTTTTCCTTATTACAAACACTTGGAAGTCTCTCTTGTTTCAATGTCCTTTCCTTATCTTGATTACCACAGTCAATATTCTTCCAGTTATAAATCTCACTCTTCTTGTCAACTTATGCCTCACTGGGTCGAGGATGAGTAATCCCTATAATGATTCTCTCACTTCTTATGAACTTGTGCCTCACTGGGACGAATATGAGTGACCCAGGGCTAATTCTCACTCTTCTTATTAGCTTGTGCCTCACTGGGACGAGTATGAGTAACCATGGGATGATTCTCCCTCTTCTTATGAATTTCTGCCTCATTGGGTCGAGTATGAATAAAACAGTGATGAGTCTTACACTTCTTGTGAACTATTGTGCCACTGGATATATCATATGAAATGATAAGGCATTTATGATACGCCTATACACAAGTGTTTCGAGGCGCGATGAGGCAAGGGAGGGGAAACGGGAAGACAGAGACTAAGATCTTACTAGGCCAGGTGACATTGAGATTGCGCAAGTGCAGGGGACGGGAGAAAGTACAGGGGGAAGGGGAGGGGGCAGTGCAGTGTCTCATGAATATGATTTACCTCATGATGGTTCTCATTCTTCACATAAAGTTGTATCTCACTTTCATTCAACTCTCGTTTATACTGGGATCAGAATGAATAGTCCAGTAATTATGCTCACCCTTGTTCAACTCTTCTTTTGTACAGGGATAAGTATGAGCTGCCCAGAAATGATTCTCACTCTTATTCAACTCTTTCTCTAAACTGGAACAACTATGAGTAGCCCAGTAATTCTTCCCAATCTTATCCAGAATTGGGACGAGTATGAATCTACCAATAATTATTGCCCGTCCCCACCCTGGGTCTCTCGCTCTCCCTGTTACCTCTCAGGGATCACTTCACAGGGAATTAAATGGGTACAAAGCTTTTTTCTCTCTTTGTGGGGGGGTTTCATTCTCCGCTGTTCTCTGGGCTCTCGGCACACTCTGTGGTGCCTTTAGGTAAGGGGTTTCGGCATCTGAGAGAAACTCCCTCCCATACTCCGCCATGCCACCACTTCTCCTTCTCTCTCTCCTGGGACATGAGTCCAGTTCTTCAGCTTGGCTTAGCTCAGGTCTCCTGGACTGCAACCCACTCAATCCATCACACCAGTTCTCATCTAGCAGTGGAAGCCATGCTTCCCTGCGTCCCTGTGCTCGGCTGCTCCTGCAGGTTTGGAACTCCCGGGTTTCTCTCTCATTTATGTTTCCCTCTCCCATTTGTATGACACTGTGCTGGGGTTTCCCTGGCACAGCGTAAATATCCTTACACCTTTTTTGTGTGTACTCCTTATTGCTCCAGTGGTTTTCTTTGTCTCAGTACCACACATATACGTCTTTTCAGGTTTTCTCTAGTTTTCAGCATGACAAAAACAAATCTTGACTTGTTCTTCATGGTTTCTTCCGGTATGTTTTATTTAGTCTGGACCAGAGAGGTATGGGTTAGGGAGTTCCTCATCAGAATGGGAGTCCTTGTCCCCACCGTACAGTGTCTCCCGTTGAGGTCCCATTTGCTTCTATGCCTAGGGAGGGTATTGCATAGCAGGCTCACCTCCCAAGCCTCACAGGGAAAGGGTCCTCCCTGGTGAGAAGTGACTGAATCCCGCGATTCCTCACACTTACTTGGATAGTCTTCAGAGATGCACAGGACTTCATTTCCTCTTGTACCACGCTTTCGCCCAGATTCACCCAACCCTCTTCCTTCCTAAACCTTTTAAATTATTTTGTGCATGTTTTCCCCAAGAATCAGCCCGAACATGCCTGAACTTCTCCTGACATTTTCAGAAGATTTATGGCTCTTAAACAAGAATGATACTGAATCAGGCTGGAAGAAAAATCTGTAGGAACCCACACGTGGACCTGAATCACACTAAGGAGAATGTTTATTTATTGTGCACGTATACATCAAGTAAATTGTATTTCAAAGCGCCCACAGGGCAAGAGGGAGAGAACATGGGAATGAGAAGCAAATATAACAATGAAAGATAGAGGCAGACCTACTAGGCATTGTGAGCATTCAGAATGTCCAACTGCAGAGAAAGAAGAGATGAGGGATTGGGAGGTAACTGTTAGCAATACCACAGAGGGAAGTGCTATGGAGTAAGAAGCTGTCAAGTGATTTGTTGAGGGTTGTTAACTGCCAATCAATAGGTGCAGGCCTGTGGTGGCATACTCCAGAGGGTGCCAAGGCAAGTGCTGGGAGTGGACGGAGGCTGAAGGTGATTGGGTGTGGGAAGCCAGGACTCAGGAGGTTACATAACACCCATGGTCCCCAATCTCAGCAACTTTGGGGTTTAGCAGAGGAGGGAGGAAGGGAAGCAGGAGGTGAAAAAGAAGGTCTTGAGGTGCTCTTGGAATTTGAGGAGATCTGGCGGAAGAGGAAGAAGGAGGCTGTTCCATAGGAGGGAGCCTGCTGAGGAAAGTGATTGGCCACCAGCTCGCTGTTTAGCGAAGCGCTTGACACACAGAGAGTTGGTGCTGGAGGAACGTAAAGATCCAGAGGGAGAGCATTTAATGAGAGTCAGTTGTAGATAGCGTGGTCCCCTGCCCCAGACAGCCTTATGGATGATGCAGATTTATTTCAATTTGATCCTTGCAGCAACCACAAGCCTGTGGAGAGATTTTAGGGCTGCAGAGATGTGGACTCTGAGCTTGAGGCCAAGGTTAAGTCTTTCAGCCCTATTCTTGATTAGCTGGAGGAGTCGTAGAGAAGAAGAGAGTAGATTAAGGAAGAGGCTATTGCAGTAGTGTAGCCTAGAGATAATCAGAGTTCTATATACAATGAGCTACTGGGGTAAAGTGAGGAAGGAGGTAAAGTTGAAAGTGGGACTTCTTGGCAAGGTCCTGAATGCGATGGAGGAAGGAAAGAGAGGAGTCGAAGATGACTCCAAGTTTTCTGGCTACAGATGAAGGATAAGGAGAAGTGGAAGAGCCCATAGAAGATGGCTTGCTGGCTTTGAGGCAGAGATGATTGGAAGTACACCAGGACTCAATGGCTGATAGGCTGTCAGAAATGATGGAGGAAGTAAGGAGAGGATCAGAGGGAAGTTTAAAGAAGAGTTGTGGCTCATCTGCATAACACTGGAAGTTAGGGGAGAAGGTGGAAATGAGGTGTGCAAGCGGAGCAATATAGGTGTTAAAGAGCCATGGAGAAAGGTTGGAGCCCCGGGTGACGGCACAGGTGGAGGTAGAGGTGGGGAAGGAGAAAGAGCCAATAATAACCTGGTCTTTGAGGAAGGCGGTCAGCCAGTCCAGTACCCGCTCTGAGATACCTAGGGTATCGTTGAGCCATTTTATGAGGAGAGAGTGGTTGACTGTGTCAAATGCAGAGGAGGGATCAAGTAGAATGAGAACAACTGGGGAGTTGGAGTCAAGAGATGCAAGCAGTTCCTCACTGGTGTTCAGAAGAGCAGTTTATGTGCCTTTGAATGCTCAATACAGATTGAAGCTTGTGTAGGCAACCAATAAGTTCAGTGTGCTGGGTCAGTTGAGGGAAGACTAGCTTCTCCAAGAATTTCCCAAGAAAGGGGGTGAGAAAGATTGGGGCGGTAGTTGGCTGGACAAGATGGGTCTGAAGAAGGATTTATCAGGACGGGGCCCACAAGGGAGTGCTTTAAGGAGGAAGGGAAAGATCCAGTAGAAAAAGAGTGGTTGCAGAAATCAGCAAGTGCAGGAGCAAAAGAGACAATATTGTCCGTAATGTTTCTGGAGGAACAGGGGAGAGCTCTTTGGAGGAGACCTTCATGGAGCGGCAACCTTGGTGTCCTCATCAGGTGTGATAGGAAAGAAGCAGGAGAGAAAGGCAGAAGGGGGGTGGGAGGCAATAGGAGGCAGTCGAGTGTGGGATGGGGAGGGGGAGAGGTAAGCGAGGGTGCTCAGGATGTCCTTCATTTTTGCAGTGAAGTGTGTAGCCAGTGCGTTGCAGAGGGCCTAGGAGAGAAGAGGTGAGGAGGAGACTGCACAGGGGTTGGCTAGTTCCTTGCAGATTTTAAAGAGTTCAGCCATGTTGTTTGATGCACCATAGATGTGAGCCTGGATGTTGATCCTTTTCTGAAGCGAATGGAGAGTCAGTATTGCCTTTGGAGCAAGCGGCAGGGCAGTTTGTCAAAGGGGAAGCCTGAGGTCTGCCAGTTCCGTTCTGAAGTTCTGCACAAGCGTTTCAGGGCTGCAAGTTTAAAGTTGTACCAGGTGTTATGCTTGGAGGCATGTTTCAGGTGGATCCTCATGACTGGGGCAAGAATGTCAAGAGTATTACTGATGGCAAGATGGAGGTTGCTGAGAGTGGAGTCAGAGGTAGAGACAGCGGTGGGGACGGAGGGGGTGAAGGTAGATGGAAAGGCAGTAGCTGACACTCATTTCATCAGACGGATGTTCACGAATGAGGTTCGCAGAGCTGGGGGAGGTGCGGTCAGATGGCCGAGAGGATACGGGTGAGAGGAGAGAATGATCTGACCAGGAGAGTGGGATGATCAGTGGAGGGAGAGCAAAAGATCAGTGTGGATGAAGGCATCAAGAGTGTGTCCAGCCGAGTGGGTAGGACCAGAAGGGAGAATGGGGAGGGAGAAAGAGAAGGAGGTGCAGAGGTCATGGAAGAGAGTGGATTCCTTGATTGAGGAGTCAAGGTGGATGTTGAAGTCCCCTAGGGGAAGGAGTTTACAGGTGGTTGTGAGGAGAGAGGAGGATAAATCATCCCATTCAGAGAGGAACAGGGTAGTAGATCCAGGTGGCCTGTAGACAGTAGCAATGGTCAGTGAGGAGGTGGGAGAGATGACCAGCTTGCAAACCAGGCTCTGAAAGGAAGAGTAAGGCTAGTTGGGTATGAGGGAAGAAGCACAGGCATCGTGTTCAGCTTCAGCAAAAATCCAATCTGCTATGGATTGGGTGCATCCCAAACCAAAGCGCTATGTCAGGGCCTTCTTGGACCTCTGTTGGTATTACAGGAATGTATAAAGTGGTATGGGTGCATCGATGTAGCTCTGAATGAATTGAGCTAAGAACAAGAATCCCAGAATGGTTGACTAGATTCCAGATTTTAAGGAGGCATTTGACTTTCTAAAGCATCATTTTAATTCACAGATTCTTTTGTAATTTAGAGGTTTAAGATGAAGGGGTACTAGTAGTGCTGACCCAAATCAATCAGCAGGGACTAGTGTGTTGCTTTTATTAGTCGTTGCCTTGAGCAAGACAAGAGAAAAACTGAGACACCATTGAGCCAAAGTGTGATATGGCAGTTGCACTGATTTAGGCCATATCCTTTTGGGAATCATTTCCTTGCATTTTTGGGTAGGTGTCTGCATATGTCAGAGATGCCAAATGAACTGTATGCGCCCCCTCTTTTGTGATTTTGTTTGTGTGGCATTATACTTCAGGTAGGACTTCACTGGTATTATGGGGCATAAAAGGACAAGTCACAGTTCTCTGTGTTTCTGATAAATAGTCAATCCAAACTTCAGGCTCATTATACTATTACTGTGGGGGGATGTGACTTCAGACCACCCTATCTAATGGATGCCTAGAGTATTTTGTAATATAACTGTGTAGTCTTAGATTTGTCACAAGCAATGAGCTTGCAGGGCTGCTGTGGTTAGCTCAATTGGTTATAAGATACCTGGAAAAGAGGTTGTCCCCTTCTCTCCAGGCAGGCATTTTGGTCAGTGATGTGATTGTTAGCCTAGAGAGACATTTTGCACAGTAATAAGTCCATAGTATAAGGCATTAACACATTGGAGAAATACTTACTTGTTGATAGCAAGCTATAAGTACCATTTACTGAAGATTGGGGAATTTGGGATGAAAGCAATGGGCCTCATTCCGACCCAGGCGGTAAGTTACCGTCTGGGTCGTACCTTTACCACCATGGCGTAAACTACGTTTACGCCATGTGGTTGGCGGACTTACCGCCCCATTCCGAGGTTGGCGGGGCGGTAAGTCCCCAATCCCCATTTACCCTTCCCCATTCCCATTTTTGCCCCATAGGGCATAATGGGAGTGGGGAAGGCGTTAATTACGCCACCGTAAATTACGGTGGCGTAATTAACAACAAGGTCCCTTAGCGCCATGGATTTTAACACCTGCTAAAAGCAAGTGTTAAATCCTCCATGGCGCTAAGGGACCTCGGAATCAGGCGGTAAGGGTCGGCGCTGTTTACGCTGCCGTAAACCCCTTACCGCCTGGGTCGGAATGAGGCCCAATGACTCTAAAGTCAGTCAAATTAATTGTAATGTTATCATAAAGTATAGTGTTGCTAAAGATATAAACTGCTGCCTACCAGTTTCAGACAGCCATTTGCTTTCTGCAATTATGTCAGAGTAGCTGTCCTGATGGGTCATTCATGACTTTGATGTGCCAGGCCTAGCAATCTTCTCCCTAGGTGATAGCCCAGGGAGATTCTAGGTGAAAGTAAAGATGCTGGAGGAAGCCATTTGTTCTTTGGAAGTCTAGGCCCAACATTAGGTCCTGAGGCCAGCTGTGCGCAAGATTGCCCTAGGTCTTGCCCTTTGATGATATGGGCTGGGGATATCCACCAGAGTTCAAGCTCCTTCTAGTGACCTAATGCCCAATCAATATTTTATTAGGGGTTGGAGCTTTACTATGACCTTCAAGCAGAGAGCTTAAGGACATATGTGGTAAAAAGTGGATGCACAGACTTGATTAGCACAAGACAAATTAAATGGTTGCTGGAAGGTTTTGAATTCATATTAACCTCTGGCGTAGTTCTGGGAAAACTTCCATACCACAATTCTTCAACATGATATACCATTAGAGAAAGGGGAAAAATCATATGCAAATCAGGCTTTGACCCACCCTAAAAGGGGCCGTGAAGCCTGAGCAGCTTGGTCACTTTCTTTCATCATGAGACCACAATTATATCCAGAGATTTTCCAGCCTCATTGGGCATCATGAGTGAGGTGGAGCTTGGGTCTCTAGGCACAGCAAGCTCAGGACCCAAGTCAGGACATACTTGTTTCACATAGGATGACCATAGCAGAACAAACTGAGTGATGGCTGTAAGGTTTAGAATTAATCTTAACCTCTGGCATAACTCTGAGTAGCCTTCCAAATCACCATTTCTTCATCATGCCATAAGCTAAAAGAGATCAAAAATATTCAAATTAGACTTGGTCCCACCGCAAAAGGGGCACTGAAGCCTGAATAGCTGAGTCACATCCTTTATGCAAGGAACTGCAAGCAACTCTAGACATTTATCTGCCTCAATGGGCATCAGCATTGAGGTGTAGCTTGGGTCTCTATTCATGGCTAGCTCAGGACTCACGTTTGGACATACCATTCCCACTCGGGGTGACAATATCAAAGCAAAAGGAGTTCGGGCTGGAAGGTTTTGAATTAATCTTTACCTCTGGCATAGCACTGGGCAACCCTTCAGACTATTGTTCTTCAGTATGCCATGCCATTAAACAAAGGGGTGCTCGGGCTGCACTTCTGCCATGTGTGTCAGGATAAAAACTGATTTGCAAATGGCTGGTCATCTTCTGCCATGGTGCAGACAGGCTGAACAATTATGGCGTGAGAGGTTGACCAGGGCAATTCCAGTGGTTAAGATTAATTCATAACATTCCACCCATCACATCTTTTGGTTATAGTTTGTCCTGTGTTAGTAAGAGAAGGTATGCCCAGACATGGGTCGCTTGCTTGCTGTGCTATTGGGATCCAAGCTGCACCTCATTGATGAGACCCACCAAGGCTGGAACATCTCTGGGGTTTCTTAAGCTTCTGTGCATGGGGGGGTGGATTTTCACTTTGGGCTGGCCAGATCCAATTAGTGTTGGGACCACGACTGATTTTTATGTGTCTGGACACTCTTCTGCAATGGTGCTGACAGTCTAAAAGCAGTGGTGCAGAAGGTAACCCAGAGAAATGCCAGTGGTAAACATTAATTCATAACCTTCCACCCATCACATCATTTACCTTATAGATTTTGTTGGTAACTGCCCTTATCTTGACGATTTGTGTAGGGGGCATTAAAAACCTACTGGTGGATTACTCGATGTAACATTTCATTCTGAATTGTAAGGAAAACTTTTCCCTGATGAGATAACACCACAGGGCTGCTTTCCTTAATCAAATGTGCTTTGCCCGGAACCAACTGACCCTGTAAATGACTGCCTCACTACATTCCCATGGCCTGGTTGTCAGAGTTGGAAAAGCCAATACCCCAGAATATCTTTGAATCACTGACAACAGTGGGATTGTACCTGGTTGTGAGACCGGACTGCCTTTCTGTGCAAACTTGTCCCTACGGCCCAGATTTGATGGAAGTGGGGGTGGGGTGGGGGGGTTAGTGTACAGCAGGATACAGTGGCGGTTAGAATGTAATTGAAGACTTAAGGCCTGGGCTTGTGCATGGAAGTGCCCTGCGGGAGAAGATGATACCATGGGGGTAATTAACCAAATGTCTGGTGCATATGGTTACCCAGATATATTGTTTTGGAAGAATATCACTTTACAAAATAACTACTCAAAGGCAGGCTGAAACCACTGAGTCTACTCAAAAAAATGTGTATCCGTGAAAGACACTCCTAGGGGGATTACACCAGTCAGTAGTTTGTAGGAACTCCCAAAAGTGCTAGACCGAAAGGTCCATGAAATGGTAACCAAAGTTGTGAAGTCCTAACCAAACTAACACACACACAAGGTACTTTTGTGTCCTTGTTGAACATTGTCATTATTGAAGAATTATTTCTAGAAGAGCAGCAAACATATAAAGATCCAATGTTATGCATGAAGCTCTAAACTGGCCAAGCATACTCCCTCTGTCCCACTTTATTTTCCTGGACGCTTTTCTTAGCTTTTTGTATGTAATCATGCTTTGCCTTTTTCTTTGCCACAGAGATCCTGGAAGAGTTGCAGGCTCCAGGAAACCTGCTTCAGGTACAAACAAGCAAATTCACCACTTGTGAAGTTTATACTCCATTTTGGATATGAAGTCAGAAGATAACTTTTCCATCTGGGGTGGATTGGGAACTTGGATCCGACAGTGGATGTGATCTGGTCAGATACATGTTTGCCTAGATCCTGGTCTGGCAAACCAGGTTGACACGGTCACTTTTTGTTGGGTGGATGCTTGGATCTATCATTATTTACTGGTAGAGATAAGGACTCCTGTAGTAGAATATGATCATCTGATTTTGATTGATTTAGTGCATGGACTTGAGGGACAGAACATAAAGTAGTACCTACATCTCCCACCATTTCCTTGCTGCAAATACACCTGCATCTCTATCCACAACGCATTTTCTTGTGCGAAGAGATGCTGAAATCACTTTGGATTCCACTAGTATTTTACAACTAAAATAACATGTAGAATCCATAAGGATTCATGTTAATGTCACCTGCAATGAATCTTGATGGGGTATGGCATTAACAATTGTTTTTGTTTAAGGTTTTGAAATGTAATGGAAACAAGTAACTACCCATGTTTCCATGCAAAAAGTACACCCCCAACCAAAAACCAATAAACTCGTATAGATAGGGGCATGGGCACATTCGTGTTAGTGGTTCTGGTGCTATATTGGAAATTGCCATGCCACTTAAACTGACTCCTTCAGTTCCATTGTTGATGTGTTCACATTGTAAAGGAGAAACATTGCTACTCATAGGAATATATATTAAATGTGATTTCCATGGAAGACCCTAAGAACTATAGGCCAATCGCCCTTCTTGATGGAATCGGTAAGATCTTTAGCCCTTTCCTCTTGACCCGACTAACAGAATGGTTGCAGACAAGAGGTTGTAACAATCCTTTTCAAATGGTCTTCAGGAGAGGGATTGGAACTGGAGCTAACATTTTGATTCTAAGTATCCTAAAGGGAAGGATCTGGTTGGCTTTCATCGATCTTGTCCAGGTCTTCGATCAAGTAGACCGGAAACGTCCGTGGTAAAAACTGTGAACACTGAACTGCCCAATGTCCATCTTGGACCCCCTGATAGCTCTTCATTCAAATACCACAATGAGAGTAAGATTAAATCAATCTGGACTACTGTTGGCATAAATTGAAACATCTAGAGGGCTAAAGCAGGGTTGCCCACTAGCACCAGAACTTTTGTATTTCTTTTTGGCAGATATTGGCTTAACACTCAACACAGTGAGAAGTTTTCCTCCTTGCTTTGGTGGGATTCACATTAGCAGACTCCTCTACGCAGACGACCTAGTCCTAATAGATCAAACGCTGGTGGGTCTTCAGTGGCAGCTAGACTAACTAAGGAAATAAGTAGAGAATAGATTAACATAGAGAAAACAAAGATCTTGGTGTTATAGAGAACTAGGAAAGAAACTCCAAATATAACATCTTCGAATGGCACCTTAGATAAACAAAGATTGAACGGGTGTCCGCATTTAAATATCTGGGAACCATGATCAACAACAGCAACGTCGAATCTTCGACGGTGGATTTCCTCCGTAGTAAGACCAAAGCTCAGGCAAGCCAAGCCACCAGAGCAAATATTAAATATGGACACTTCAGACTGGTGCCGGTTTTAGACTTTTTTTAAATGACAGTTGTTCCAACCCTCACTTATGGTGCAGAGACAATTTTGAAAGTCCCGGATGAGCTATGGCTCAAGCTCGAAGGTACATTTTGGAGGAACGTTTTGTGACTCCCCAGTTCACTTCCTATATACATTCTGCTAAGAGAACTAGGTACCCTCTCTCTAATGGCAACAGTGGAATGGAAGAGACTGACATTATATGGGAAATGTCTTGGGGCCTCGAGGCTGGTACTCTTTTCCCTTATACACAACGAAATGAGGAAATGCACCAATGGTGCATTGAAGAACTGCATGGATGTTAACAATCTCAAGTTGAAGCATATTGGCTTTACTATGGAGGACCTATTAAGTAACCCATGCAGAGTAAAAACAAAACTGTACAAGACTCATTGGATCATCACCCTGGAAAAAGCTTCATTGTATAAATTGTATCAGCAGCAGAATCATGAAGTAAAAAAGTTGGGTACCTTCCCGAAATATCTGGGGAAATTCTCAAACAGACAATTTAGAAACCAATTCCTATGGATTAGGCTGAACTTGCTTCCAACTAACTAAATAATTGCCTCCTGGTCTCCATCACAAGCAAAAAAACAAAAATAAAACAGGTTGGTGTCGATTTTGCTCGGGGATTGGTCAGGTGGAGACCTTGAAGCATCTGCTGCTGTTTTTCCCATGGCTGACTGAGGTTAGAACTCTATATTTTGGTTCGTTGATCCGAGCCCTCCCATAATTGTGTCCGGAGACATGGTGGGGCACCTTGACAAACGGCAATATGGTCTCCAGAGCCTGGTCAGTTTTAACTTTCTGAACATGGTCCTTGTTGCAGACAAGTAGCAATGGGATCCTTCGAACTAACAATCCTTGACCTTTCTGTGAGTTGATGTATGCCATTGAGACTATAGAATATGAAACATATGGGATGGAATAGTTGAAATGCAATTTGTAAAAGTTTTTTTTGTTAGTAAACTAATGCCAAAAAAATAAAATAAAAATTTGATTGCAATGGCTTTCATTGTAACTGCTAAAGCTTTTTCATTGGGTTTCCTTTTATTTAATCCCTCACAATTTTTTATGATAATTAGATAATAAAGGTGTCTCTTTCTTTCATAACTTGGCATGGACATTTAAATATTTTACATTATTTTCTTGTTGAGATGTTCAACTAGTTGCACCTCCAATTACTTTTACGAGTCAATCTTGGGTTCTGCACTTGTTAACAAAGGATAAGATAAGGGAAACCATTGGGGGCTTTTAGTTTTCGCACCAAGACCTGCCACCCCAGAGATGGGTGATTTCTTCCACCCATACTCATATGTATTTTGTTTTAAAGTACTGCACTTCCTCTTTTACCCTGCATCTGCAGTGACAACTAAAGCCTTTTTACTTAACATGCCCTGGAAGAGGATACAACTTCACGTTTTCTAAAAAAAAAAAAATACATAATCTGTGCAGCCTTACCAGTACAGTGGGTTACACTGAAGGCTGCTGGCTCATTTCCAAATGCACGCATCACAAGGAAACGTCATTAAGTTGCAAGCAAAATGAAAGCAAGATTTTTACATCCAAGAAGAATGCATAATTCACCCCCACACCCCACTTCAAAATTGGACCTTCTATAAACAAAATAGCTGCTTCGTATAGTTATATCAAGCCACTTCCATGCACACGTATATGGGTTTAATGAATGTGCTCTGCTGCAGGGCTGTGCCATCACCCTAAAAATATTGGATGCCAGTATTTTGTTTTCCCTGTGTGGAATCCGACAGTGACGGGTAGGGATTTTGCTTTGGCTGATGAATGCAACGCACACACACACAGACACTTGCATACATGCACAAGTCTAATACACCGCTAGTACCCATGTTCACTGTGCCATGTATATATTTTAAACACTTAATTGAGTCTATTTTGAAACAAAATCACCCGTGCACGTTTAACTTCTTGTGTTAATATAAATATCATCGAAGGACTCTAGATGCATTATTTTTATAGTGAAAATGTCTTTTGTTAATATAAATATCATCGAAGGACTATAGATGCACTATTTTTATAGTGAAAATGTATTTAAAGTGAAAATGTACTTTATTGATGTATTATGGTTCAGAGTAGGTATCATTTGTGCCATTTTCTATAAAGTGCATAAGACCATGGACAAACTTGCAACTCTTCTTCAAACATTCACTGCAACCTGTTCTAGTCTAAAAAGAGTCCATATTGAGAAGAGCTTACCGGTTTCTTATTTTCACTGTGCATCTCTATCATGTCAATATGAAGTGGTCAAGTTGAAATTTCATCCATCTGTGATTAGGCCTCAACTTCAGAGAACGCATATTTAAAGGTTTTTTCTGAAAACTCCACTGGAGGACACCACGCCATGCTCCTATATCTCCATATCCAGGTTCCGTTTCAGCAAATGGACTCCAGAAAGGGTTTCTCAGTGATCCCTCTCCACCACATGCCGGTCTTCTCATGACTTGCTCTTTGTGTCAATGCAAATAATGTATAATGACATGCATATATTTTTCTGAATATTTTTTATTAATGTAAATTTAAATGACCTTTTATAAAGTCCAGTATTTAAAACCTATTCAATTGGTATGTTAATTCGCACCCCACGTAAACCTTTTTTCACTATGACTATTTAGTAGTATATAATTAATAAAAGGCTTCTTTTTATATGAATCTCTGATATGAACCTTATGTTCTTTATCTCCTGTTGATTATGCATTGTACTTATTGTTCCCTACACCCTTTGGGTAATGAATACGCCTGGAAGATGGCCCCGCTAATTAAGGGCAAACCAACGGTTCATAGAAAGCCCCTTTGGAACAGTCTTGTTTGTGAATAGTGGGTGTGGTTGTAGAGGATATTATGGCTAGAATACAGCAGGACCCTACTTCCTCCATCCTCCTCCTACTAGCCATTAAGTTCTCCAATGTTTTATTACTATTATTGTTAATAATGTATTTATTGAGTGCAGACCTAGCTTTGGAAAGCAACAGGGCAGTTTACAATCTGTGGGGAAGAACAAGGTTGGGGAGCAGAGAAACAAGGGAGTGGGGATCTAACAGGGAAGGGTCTACAAGTAACCAGGGGAGGACACAGTGGGGATCAGATCACCCAGTCTCAGCTATGGTGGGGAGTGGACAGTGTATGGTCCTAGGGGTTAGGGAGGAGCCATTCCTTGAAGAGGAGGTCTTCACAGGTCACCCCCTGAAATGTCATAATCAGACAAATGTATGCCAAATCACAATATCGGTGCTTGTCCTCTTGCTAATAACTATATAACTGCTTGGAGCATTATGCTGAACACCATAAAAAGCGCATTCCATTCAGGAATTCTCAGCAGCCGCTCTTCAGTAAAGCAGTACTCTGCCATTATCCACCATTCAGATTGTTACGGACGCCCCTTTTTCTGCTCGCCATTACAATCTCATATGGTTCAAAAATGAGAAATGAGTCTATGATTTTCTTCCCTTATAAGGGCAATATTAAGTCAACCTGTGATTCGGATTGTTATCTTGGCAATATTGCAAATCATTATTTTACAGTTCTTGGGTTGTTTTGAAATGTTTGTCATATTTCTACTCTGCTTTTCCTTTTCAGCAAATTTTCAGTTAACTTTTATGCATATGTAGAACGCCTCATCAGCCTTGAGTTAGGATTAAGCTTCAAAAAGGTTATCATGGAAAAAATGAACTGGTCTCTTCTATAGTGTTTTCCACTGGTCTAAGACTCTGTGCTGGTACCACCAATGCCTTCCTTTGGTGAATTTTATTTGGCATATATTTGTATCTTCTTATTTTTTAATATGTGTCTTTGTGTGTCAGAGACATATGTAATTATTGCCTTGTTTTTACCTTTTTTCTATTGTGATCAGAAGGGTGGGCACAAAAGAAAGTTATACCCCATCCTGAAATGCTTGGCGGTGGAAATTATGAAATGGTAGCTGCTGGCTGTGGTGGGGTAAATTGGGGATTCACCCTGGGAAAAGCTGATGGTGGTCATACTGCCACAGCTTGGCACTGCACCATGACACAACAGTGGCATTTCCTTAGGTATTATAGTGCTACTGCTAAGGTCACAGCATGATATGCCCTACACACTTCCTTAATTCATGTTTTGAAACTGTTTTCTCAGTATGTACTTAGGCACGTGTAGTATAGATCAGTGGCAATGCCTAGTCTTGGAAACAAGACAACACAGAGCAGCACAGGTTCGACTCCCGGGTCAGGCTTAGAAACCTCTTTGGTATTTGTATTTGTATTGTTTATTTGTATAGCGCGCAAAAAACGCTCTGGTATCTGGGCGCATTTAGTTCATTGTACATGGTTACATTGGCAAGTTACCAACAGCCGAAAAGAAAATAGGAGACATTGTCAGAAGGTACAAGCCTAGGCAGGTTACAGAGGTTGCCTAGGTAGGTAGGAACAAAAGCATAAAGAACATTGAGATATATACAGATGGCAGAATAATTACTTATATAGCATGGTGAATAAGCTGGACTCTTGAGCGAGGAGCCAGATTTTGACGCTAGCTCTGAAAAGGGTGAATGAAGGTTCTACCCTGAGATCTTTAGGTAACGAGTTCCAAAGTTTAGAGGCTAATACTGGGAAGCTATTGCCTCCAGATTTCTGGCGGTTGTACCTGGGGACTCTAAGGCAGTGAAGTTGGACAGATCTAGTTGGTCGGTCAGACTGATTTATGGCGAATTTGCAGCTCAGAAAATTGGGTACTGAGTTGGATAAACACTTGTGAGTGAGGGTCAAGGTTTTGAAGGAGATTCTATTTTTGATAGCCAGCCAGCCAGTGGATTTGGCATCTAGTTTCAGATTTATGGTGGGATCAAGGTATGTTGAAGACTGCTCTGATGGCATTATTCTGAAGTACCTGTAGCTTGTTTAGGTTTAGTTTGCTGGTTCCTAGATAGAGTGTGTTACAACAATCCAGTTTCGATAATATAAGTGCGCTGGCGAGGGTGGAGCAGCTTGATGTGGAGAGAAAGGGTCTACATGAGTTTATCAGTTTACAACTGTAGGCTGTGGCTGAGGCTGCAACATTCACTTGTTTTGTCAGGGTTAAGGAAGAGTGGAGATAGACGCCAAGTGGCTGGACCATTTTGGATACTGGGATGTTGATACCGTCTATAGTGAATGAGTTAAAGGAAGTCACCAGTTTGTTTAATTTGGCTTGTGAGCCTGTTGTAGTAGCTCGGTCTTCTCATCATTAAGGCAGAGGCCATGTGTGGCCATCCATGCCTGAATGATGAGGTAGATTTTATTTAATAGTTTAGTGTCAGTGGCATGATTACCAGAGATTGGGATAAGGACTTGGGTGGCATCTGCGTAGTTCGTGTAGGTGACACCCAAGAGGTCAAGATAATCAAACAATGGCTTAGTAAATATATTATAGAGCGTCTGTGAGACGCAGGACCCTTATGGCACCCCACATGTGACTGGAGCTGGGTCGGCCGAAGCATGGGCAGATAACGTATTAATGTTATAAATAACCAATTATTGTTTATTTATGTTATATAATTATAGTAGGGCATCCATTGAAATGAGAAACGTTTTAAAAGCTTGATAAAATGCTTACTCGTTGAAATGTTTACCAGCAATGTATTTGTAATGTAGCATTAGCCACTGAGATCTGGGGTGGGCTTAGGTGGTAACAGTCCATCAGCCTGAGCCTTTGTAGGCCAGAGCAAAGCAAGAGTCTCAGCAAGGGCTTAGGGCCATTACCACCAAAGCCCACCCCCGACCAATCTATTTAAGGCGATTAGCACCACGGGCCATCATGCTGGTGTTACTATTGCTTTTCTTTATGGGAAAGTGACTTCACGCGCTCGCACATGCCGACTTCCCAGAAAAAACTACAAAAATAAATGGCGCCCTAGTAAATAGAAAAGGACCATTGTCCCTCTTTTCTGTTTCTACAGCGACCAGTTAGTAGACGGGAGGGGGCACAGGTGAGGAAGCGTGATGGGTGGTGGCGGGAAAGAGTTGGAGAATATTTGGGAAGCAGTTGGAAAGCAGGGTGAAGGCAGAGACGGGGCTCGGGGCACTGGAAGCTGCATTAGAAAGCATTGCTTATGGGGCAGTTGCACATGAGGCAGGAATGGAAGACAGGCTTATACTGACAGTCCATCCCCTTTTCCTAGCCTCCTCATTGGCTGGTGCCACCCGCACCTGGGTGCTAATGTCATTTAGCAATGCTGCCCATTGCAACGTGTGCTTTGATGCAATTTAGCTCTTAAATTTTTGGCAGCATGTACAATTTTATTCTCCCTTTTCATTTAATGTACACGTTTTCAAGGTGTGCTGCAAAAGCAAATGAGTGCAACCACAGCTCTCTTGACAGGGTAGGACCTGAGCGGGTAAGGCCCACCCAAAATGTGTAAATTCCTACCAATCAGCACTGGGTGGGCATTTACAGATGTTAATGTCACTGCGAAGGGCCCAACTACATTATCTTCCAGCCCCATTTGTTAGACAATCCTGGATACGCCTCTGTTGAAACAGATACAAATGCAGCATAGAGCAGGCCAGTTAGTTCATGCAATTTACATAGTATTGTGAAAGCTGAGGGCTTGGCTCGGGGTGCTGTAAATATGTTTCTGCTTTCCACTATTCTGCAGATAATAGCCTCATTTCAGTGCGTGTGTGTTTTGTAATCTGTTCCCACAGGAAGGAACAATGCGTGCGGATTATTGACTGGAGTTCAAATACCATTTCCAAGGCTCTGACTCCTGATCACTGAGGCTGAACACTTATACCAACACTGGCGGTCACTACTTGAATGTTGAAAGGTTTAGTTTCAAAGCTTCGGAAGCGCACATACCAACTCACTCTCACTCTACCGGTATAAACCCGAAGCACTGCGGGGGTGGGGTCGGGAAGTGGGGGACGGGTAGGCAGTTTAGGGTTGCACAAATGTATCCAATCCAAGTATTGTTTTATTCATTGAACACACACAACGTACAGGTCCATCATGCTTACTTCGATCGTTCAAATATTGTTCACAAGTGACCTGAATGACACTCCAACTTCTACAACTATTTACAATCGACTCTTGTGTCCTGAAGAAAGTGGGATACCAGTAATATACCAAAGCACTATCATTGATAGTCTGGCATGTTCAGTTAACAACAGGATACACATAACTGAAATAATGTTTCATCCCTTTTCACATTTTTTCTGAGCTTAGTAGTGGGAGCATTAAAGTGCATTTTCTCATATTCCGGAGGTTCTTTCTTTCCGGATTTGTATCTAAGCACACTTATCAGTACACACCGGATTTGTATCTAAGCACACTCATCAGTACACACCGGATTTGTATCTAAGCACACTTATGGTACACACTCATGCTACCGGACGTCTGCACCTTATTAGAAGGAGGGCCAGTCCCTTCTCTTTCCCCTCGCCCTAGATAGGTGGCTCATCACCTCCATCTAGGGACAGTCCACCCCTAGGGGTCAGCTAGTAGCGGTTGCAGGGTCATCCAGGCTATTTGTAAACATTATTTGTACATACAATTAAGCAGGATGGAACTGTACCTTGTGTGTGTTCAATATTTGAGATTGTGTGCATGGTCCGGTTACGCCATTTAGGTCCTTTTGTGTTAATTGTTTTATTCATTGCATTGAGAAAACTGTGTTCACTGAAATGCCTCGAACAGGGGGCCGCCTGACACTAGCCAATAGTATCGGCATCCGGCGGCTTTGCTGCTGCACAGATGCTTTGTAAATCACCCTCACTATAGAAGGTGGGCTTTCTTTTTTGTTTGCACTTCAGAATATTTTGCTGACTTCTCCCGAAGCTTGCAATGGGCCAATACACAGTTGCAATTCCTCTGTACAGAGTAACTTGGCATGTGGGTATCAGCGGCGTTCACTATGGGCGGAGCCAGAACCCTCAGTTGAAGTACTTTGTATAATAGGAGCTATGAACCTTTACAGATTTCTTTTTTGCTGTATGGCTATTTGCAGAATGTTTTTTGACCGATTATTTTGCTTTTTTGTACCTGTAACAGCAGGGGAGACCCCCCTTACACCTCCCCTTGCTATATACCTTAAAACAAAATATTCATGAAATTGCCATTTGACCAAAGTGGGTAATATCTGAATAATATACCACGTGATGCTGCTGTACTGCAGGGAACACTTGGCATTGGTACGATGTCAACTATACACATTTGGCCCTGACCGTTGGCACCCGTGCTATCACTGAGGGGTATATTTCAAATCGTTGAATGTGTCCACAATCACTTTTCAACCAAAAAGAAAAAAAAAAGGTGTTTCCAATTTAATAGATTTTTCCGATCGAACGAAAAAGACATTATGATTTCATAGTTGGAATTGGGCATGTTGAATTGGATGCACCTTGATGTTTTGTAAAGAATCCTCTAGCATCATGGGCAACCAATATCCACCTACAACGCTAAATATCTCAGGTGAAAAGGATGCCAGACTACTGGAGACCTTCGCTTGGCATGAGGCAGAACACTGTAATATTCATGGAACACTCAGAGCACATTTTAGAGTTTCAGGCAGACAAAAGTCAAGTGATCCAAAAACAAGTTTCATGTATTTTTGAAAATATATTTTGAAACATTAAAAATGTCTATATTTAAACATATATTATATGGTAATTAGTGCACTTAAATAGGAGCAATTTTATTTACAAATAGGTTTCAGATGCCAATTTCAATGTGCCAATAACATCATTATATAAATATACTTGAAATACAATAAATAATTATGTTACTCTATATATATATATAATGTATATATATATATCATACTGAGAACGAGGCCACATACAGTAACTTACATTTTCAAAGAGTCTCACTTTCAGCAAAGCAGTAGGTCTATCGACATGCGCGATTTACCTTTTCCACATACAGTCCACAGCGAGACTTAACACAAGTGACATGCAGACAACGTTATTCTTTTGTGTATCGGAGGAGATCAAACTTCCAAGCCTGTGATTAGGGCTTTACATTGGCCTTTCTTCGTCTGTGCCGGGGCCCTGCAGGTTTTTAAATTCGACTATGAGACTGGACTATGCTGCGGCCCATGACCACAGGCAAATACCTACACTCCTCTGGCGACCTGCCTTTTCTGTTATGGTTTAGCCTTCAGTGCCCAGAGAAATTGAAACCGAAATGAACCCCTGTCCATGGATTAACACCTCCTCAATGACTACAGGCTGTAATGTTAGAGTCTCAAGTGGGCTCCTTTTTGTATGTCATTACCCCCAGGTATTAAATGTTAAGCCCAGCCATGGCATGTGCCTTAGGATGTCAGACAATAAGGGGGAATTCAACGTTGATTTGGGACACCAGCAAGGGCCAGTCTCCCAGCTCGATGTTAAATGCTGTGAGGGCCTGGAGCATAGGCCTTCTTCATTCTGGCTTAATGGAAGTTTTTTCATTTCTATTTTTTCCTGAACGCAAAATTGGAGAATATAGGTTTTCAGTTTCTGGTGCTGGACTGAAACAGCAAGTGTGGGACCAGAGGTATTCCGCTTTTTCTAGCTGTGCCCTTCATGTTCTGGAGCATGGTTGTCCAACTCCACACCTTGAGGGCCGGAATCCTGGCAAGTTTTCACGATATCCCTCATTAATATTCATGAGAAAATATGTGCATACATTTAGAACCATTGTATGCAAATGTATCTCATGAATATTAATGAGGGGTATCCTGAAAATCCGACATGGTTCTGGCCTTCGAGGCCTGAAGTTGGACAAACCTGAGAGTGCTGCATGTTACACTCCAAGTGCTGAAGCTGAACCATTGACCTCTTAAGCTATCTTACTGAGAAATTATGACATGCAGGAAATAGGCATATCACTGCAATAGGCACTTCAAAATGTGGTATCTTAAAGGGATTTGAACATGCATTTAGCTTCTTAAATCTTATTTTGTTTCTATTATTTAAACCCTTTTGTTTTAGTACATTTGTTTGCCCGACTAATTCCATTCCATTTGTGCCAGGTTTATAGTGTAACAGACAGGAAGCTCGACTGCATATTTAAGCCCCCTCCTTTATTTACATAGGCCACACCTCTTATAAGGGTTCCTTAGTTACTTTTGTTTCTTTTACCCGGCTAGACACTTCTTAGGCCCCGCCCCAAATATTGTTTCGGTACTGTTAGGGCCCCCTCCCACCATTTCTCCTCTTACCCTGAAGTGCTAAGTGCGAGTATGCCCGTCCTTTTTGCATAGGAATGCATATTAGTCCAGCAGTTACTGTGATCATAAGTGCCTGTGGAGAGGTGTGGTAATGCAACCCACACGGCTATCACTGTGGTCGTTTGGCTCCTTTGGTTCAGTGAAATACTTGCACAGGTGGCGCTCAAAAGGTATCAGCCATTTCTAGCCTCTGAAAAAGATCTAGCTGCCCCAACATCTATTGGAAAAATGTTTTGTTTAGATTTCAAGTGTTGCATGTTGTTGTAGGCGAGCATTCATGCATTTCCAAGCCTGCACCAACAGCTGCTGTTACCTGGAGACCTTAGGAATATCAGTGGCTTTCTTGACCTCCAGAGTAAAAGCACAGCCGCTTGTATGCAGCCTGTTTTTGCTTGGAGACATCTTTTGGTTTCCTTAAATGTGGATTTCATTACTAGTGTCTGGCTTTGCGCTACGCTCTTCCCCTCGTCGCAAAGCATGTCTCTTTAAGGAATCTGTGCTTTGCTTTCTTGTTCTCTTGTGAAGTTCAAGCTGTGAAACTGCTTTCCTGCATGTGGTTGCCAGTTCTGTGCCAGTTCCATTTTTATAGTCCTCGAGATGGTGTGCAGAGTACGCTGTGCCTTTCATGATCAAAATAGATTTTGCAAAGCGTTTTAAAACAGTACATTACTTGACTCTTTTTTTATTTTAAATAGTGTATCGAAATTATAGGCTTTTGAATACTTCGAAAATAGGTATTTATGTTGCTAAAAGTGAACGCTTGACTTATGCAAGTTTTACTTGTAGCTTGATTGTGCAGCATGAGTTTTAGTGTGATAGTTCTGCTTTCTTTTTTTTAATGGCATCGTTTGGTCTGAATCCCACTGGATTTATATAGTTTGTGCGAATGCACCCCGTTTCAGATGGAGTCCCTCTTTACAGACTTTCACAGCCAGTTTGGAAGTCCTGAGAACTTGGCATTCTTTACAAAACAAAGTCTAAGAATTTCAGAGACCCGTAGATCCTAGTCATTTTTTTAATTGTCATAAATGGAGCGTAGTTTGTACCAAATACTATTATATGTCGCTGGGGAAAACGTATGTATGAGGATTTGGATTATAAACTATATACTCTCGATTCAATTTAGGCCGGAACTTCTAGGGCTCCGAGGAAGTTTACCCATTCAACTGATGCGACCACTAACTGTGTTGTCATTGGTTAGATGGTGGGCCAACCTCAGGGCCTCTAAATTTCTTTTGGAAGGTGAAAAGAGAACATCTTCTCTGATTGCAGACACGCTAGAGTTGACATAGGCGGACCATTTATAGCATCCATAGGATATTCTAATAAAACCTAGGGATGACAATGAATTACATGTTTAGTTCTGACTTTGGAGTTGCATTCAGCTTGGAAGCCATGTTGAGACTGGCTGGTTGGCTGAGGATACTCTACAGCTTTTATTGGAAGATAATCCACCTCTACGTGTCTTCTCTACGCTCAGAAAAGGATCACCAAATTCTATTTTTTGGAGCCAATTTCCAACCAATCCCGGCATGCTAACTTAGGTATTGAATTTCCCTTAATTACATTTCAAAAAAAGACCTCAACTTGCATCCGAGGTTGACTGACCTCCTGTGAATCAGTGGTTACAATTTCATTGACGGCCCAATCCTATTGGTGCTTATGAACGTCACTCCATACAATCACCCGCCCAGTGTTATGTGCTTTGCAGTGCACTACTGCTGTCTTCTTACTGTGTTTTCTTGATTCTTGACAAGGAATGTGGCTGATTTGCATCACTGGTGACATATATTCAAAGGTTCCCATATCATTTATTTCTCAAAAGACAAAGGCAACACAAGTTAAAAACAAATGTAAGTACTTCACAAGAATGAACTTGGAAAGCATGATGCATACCCAGTAACATGTGAGAAATGTTGCTTGCAAGCCAGTACGCTGCAGGCCGGAACATTTAACATCAGCATTCTTTTTTCAGTTGCCTTACTTTTTTTATTGTTTTTTTTCTCAGTAGTCTGATTTGATATTGCAAACACCTTCACAACATACAAAATGATGACATTCTTTTTCCAGAACAAATCTCAATGGTCGCGTTAACCTTTCGGGAATAAAAAAATAAACAGTAAAGCTATGACAACAGCACCGTGACATGGTTTTAATTCCAACGCTATTAGAAGTTAAGCGCATTAAACGGATAACACTAACAGGAATAGAGATACTTACTGTCTGAGATGTAAACGGAATGTTTTGGTTCAAATTGTGCCTGAAAGAGGACGATTCATCAATTCACAATTGAAGCAGCATGCAATTTAGTTGTTTAACTTTTTACGCTTTCAATTCTTGGCAACGGCAACAAACCACAATGTTATCGAGGCATGTAATGCAGACTTAATTTTAAGTTGTGCGCAAATGACTTTTTTTCCCTTAAGGTCATGGATATGTTCAATAAATAGATTGCGGAACCGCTGTACTGTATAAACTTAATTTATACATGCAGTCCATAAAATAATTTTTTCTTACTGAATAATTTACCCTGTTATGTATATGTACAAATAGATATTTTCTTTCTCAATATAATCTATACATCATAAATTCACTATCTTCCCCTTTTAATGGTCAATGTACATACACAGGAAGTGTCTATTCTTATGAACCGCCAACCAACTTTCTTTTTGTTATCCATGGTGAGCGCGCGCACGTACGATTGAGTAGTTCGGCACTGGGAGTTCCAGTACCTCTTGTCAATGCCCCTGCAGCCCTCCTTCATGTAACCCATGGGGTTGCATTTGGTCTCGTAGAAGTATTGCTTCAGTTGGCCTTTGGGAACTGGGACTTTTTCTAGAACAGTTACTGTCTGCCCCGACATGTCCACGGCAGTCTTTTTGTCGGACGCCGTCACCCACTCGCTAATACTGTCACACACGCTCAGCTCCCCGCGGCGAGCAGGATCAGAGTGACGCCGGACCCTCATTGACATGTTTGCTGCATCCAAGTAGTTCTTGTACTCCTCAAGCAGGAAGAGAAGAGGGGGCTCCAAAGGCACTTGAGTGCTGAGCATTACTCTGGATGTAAACAAGTCTGCGTCCTTGTTCTCTTCACTGGGCCTCATGTTCTGCTCGTCTTCCAGCATCTCCTCAATGACTTGCTCAAAAGTGTCTGCTAAAGATGGCAACCCCCCTCTGGAGCTGCTTTTCGGCCCTCCAATGCTCTCCAGAGTCCCGTGGGTCCTCAGACCCGGGTACGCCAAGCTGCCTTGTCCTCTGATGCTGGCTTCTTTCATGGGGGCAGCTTTCAGGCAACTGAAGTATGAAATAACCATAGTAAGGAAAAGGATGGTCATCACTCTTCTCACCTGGTGGAACTGTCAGAAGAAAGCAAAGGGGAATAGTTAGTTATACTCGAACTTTCCAACACTTATTCTAAATGAGACTTTTGAAAGCAAACATTGGGCAGAATTCAGAAAAATGTTACAAGTACATAAACATTATCATAGAAAGTAGATCATCCTACCATTATAGTTGTATCAGAACAGCTCTTGGTAGTACTCATTGTGTGGCTAATAGTTATACATAGTTGCGTAAACTTGTGGCCCCCATTTTATGGACCTTTCAAATATCCAATATATAATATTAAGACTTGTCTATGCAGATTTGATCAAATGTGTAGTGTGCCCCTTCTAAGCTGATCTTTTTTAACATAAACTGTGGACTGTTGTAGGGTGCAGGCTATCGTGTGAAATTCACTATTTTGATTGACGCACACACACAAACACACACACACACACATTTCTCTAACATTGAAATATTCTCAGTTGCACAATTGACGTTTGTGCCCAAATTAATGCTGGTAATTTCTGCATACTGCTGGGTGCCATGATTACATCAGTGTGTGTGTGAATGTGGTCAACAACGGATTGTTGAGTTGCCCACAGCGTATAAAACAAGCATTGGCAAGACACAAGTGTTGGCTTTTGTCTAGGCAGGGTTTAGGCATTTACCACACACTGCTAGCATATGCCAGGTACTTGCACCATGTTGCAGCAGCGACCCTTAATTGCCCATTATTACCATTATGGCAGGGCCTGCCAAATGCCTATGTAATACATACACACTTGGTAAAGACAATTTTAATAAATCAGTAGTTCAGTTAAGGTCCCAATTAAGTCATTAGCTCTCAGAAGACTGCTTTAAAATAACACAGGCAGGCACTTATAGCACCACATTTGATGTTACTGCTTGCTAAAGCTAGCTCAAAGAGATCCGGGGAGGATGTTTTTAGCGGGAGCGGCAGGATGTCGGTGGAAATGCCCATAGGAATTTAACATGGACGAGGGTATTCAAGGGGTGGATGAGTACCAAATAACACCCAGAAATGGTGTGTCCATCCTAAGATCCCATCTCCCTTTTAGCTGTACTTCAATGCAAAAATGTTGGCCTATAGGTGAAGTTTTAGTGCCACCTAAAAGTCCAAGCTAACTATTTAATTCAGGATTTTCTCCTGGGGTGGCATATACAACCACTGTTATATTCCTAATGGGGATACATTTTTCAATGTTATACCAAATTGCTCTAGGCTATTCTGCTTCTGAAGCATCCTGGAAGTAAGGAAAATCATGCAGAGTTCAGAAAGGCTCGCTTATGTCTTTGGAAAGTGTATGTCTCTGCTAGTTAATGCACCTTGACACTTATCCTTATATTGGAGAAAGAGCTTCTAGCGGAAGCAGCCATCCTCGTGAGTTAAACATTTCACTCAGTCTTATCCCACCTGGGTATATGTTTGATAATTGCCCATTTACAATACCTCAATTATTATACAATCAGCCAGTAGTGATGCCAGAACTAGAGAACTAGAGAATTGCATCGAGGATTGTTTGTATGAACATAATAATAAATGTTTGTATTCATGTAGCCTATTGCTTAACACAATTCCGCAGTGCTAGAGTATGATCAATTACAAAGCTGAGAAAGAAAATATCTCATAATGAGAAATCTGCATATGAAAAGAAATGGACGTGAAATGCAACGCCAGTTGGAATCAGCATCAACATCCAATAGGGGTCTCCAAATCAATTTCTGGTGACCAGTCCTACCGGCATATTGCAGATGCAGATTTTCAGATCCGGGACAAACTCCTGCCGAAATGCTTTCACCCTAAGTTCACTGTAAGGATTCGTTGGACCTGTCGGATGCAGCAAAACAGGCCCCCAAGTCAGTAAGCAACAGGAAAAGATGAATAAGCCTTATTTGAAGGCGTAGGCCTGCCAGATCCTGCCAAAATTGAGCGGGTCCCCTCTGCCTGCTCTGCAGCTCTCATCCCAGCATATTGCTTGGGGGGACTGACCTCACTGTAATTACACATTATTCCAAGTATGCAGTGAAAAGCAATTCCTGGGATATTATGCAGATTGGTTTTATGTTCCATGCGTGGAGCATTTGTGGAGTCTCTACCTTGCTATGTCGGGGAGCCTAACATGTCTGCACCACATTTCAGAATGTATCACATCACAGTCGTCGGTCTAGTGCTTGCCGGGAACATTCGCCTCCAATTCATCAGCATCTGAATCCCATC
Source organism: Ambystoma mexicanum (assembly GCF_040938575.1). NCBI lineage: Eukaryota > Metazoa > Chordata > Amphibia > Caudata > Ambystomatidae > Ambystoma > Ambystoma mexicanum. The sequence goes on from NC_090934.1 coordinate 653,112,349, forward strand.
CAGTGGTGCCCACTGGGCCTCAACTGTGCAAACATGAAATAATCACCTACCTAGCAGAGTAACCTAACTCTGCCTTTTATGCTAAATGGCCTGTGTTTAATATGTAGGACGTAAATTGGATTAGGGAGGTATGTGGCAGTAGCTGCTAACTCACTTAGGAGGCTGTACATGCTGGCTCATTGAACAAGCAATAAACCAGCTGATAGAAATGTAGGGGAGAGACTAGGCATTTTACAGACGCGTAGAGCAAAACGAATACCTTTGCGTTTCGCTCACTGTGGAAAATGGCTGCCGCTGGAAGGCTGCCTCTAATTGAGGTTAGCGTCAACAAAGTTAAGGTTTCATGTTTTTATTTAAATGCCAGCAAATATGCTAAGATACAGTGGAAAGGATCAATTGCTATGGAAACGGTGTCTGTCATTTCGGCGCGCCCCTCCACTGAGAAAGGAAAGTGTGTGTCTAGCTAGAAACTTCTTTCAGCACTTTTTAAAGTTAAGTATAAGCTCCAGTCCTAACTCACAAAGATAATCCTTTCCTCGCCATTTATACTACTGATCATACGTCCACTTACCAAACAGAGGTGATCGTTAATCTCCTCCGTATAGAAGAAAAATTATGGCTAGGCTGCCAGACCGACCAGCACAGACAAACAGGGTATGATAATTAATATTTCTGCAGGACACGTTCACCAAAAGCAATCTTGGCGCTTGAAGAGAGAAAACTGTTTCATTTTAGAAAATGTTTATAACAGCCAAGTCTTCAAATGTAGACTAAAGGACTGTTTCAGAGGTAGGGGCGCCAGATAGGAAAATATTCAACCCCAGAGCGACTTTCCAAAACCTATGGACCTTCCGTGAACAATTTACAGAAGATCAAAGAGCTCTGTGTCCTGATGTCTGTTTAGACGAGACAGAGATATAGTGTGCCATCCTCATAAAACGCCCGATGGGCGGTACACAGAGTCTTTCAATGTAATCTTGGCTTATTTGGCAGAAGGTGTAAGTGTCTGATGGCAAGAGTTAATGTGCTCTAATGGAGGCTCCAGTAAACATTTGGGGAGACACATTTTGAAGGTGTTGTAATCTGTTGAGGAGATACCGAGGTAGACCCGGATAGCGCAAGGCACAAGAGAATCGAAGCAACCACACACAGACTGTAGCCTTTGTGGTTGTTCCAAATATTGACATACATTCTTTAACATTCTTACATGGTAAATCAAAAAAACAGCCTTCACTGTATGATTACAATGGGGCTGCAAAGAAAAATCGTGGTCAACAAGGGCACCATACTTTTTCAAAGAGCGTTAGGGCAAGGGGCAAGGGGCAGAGAGTTGAGTGACTATGTCGTCATATTTTTCGAACGTCTTACTCGTCCTGGGTAGCTTGTGCATGCAGAATTTAACGCTCTGCCAGGACCAATTACTTTATCCACAACGTTTTTCCATGCATTTCTTTGCGCATTCTGGTGGCAAAAGACGTACAACCCTGCGCCAGTAAACAGGAACGCACACTCGTCACTAGGGCAGGTAGTCATAGCACCCTTTCCTCCCCATCTGACCTTCTACTCCCTGGACAAATGCGATTGATCAGTAAGGTAAGAGATTCAGGTATAAGCCTGTAAATGAGATGTTCGGATCCTGGTCGGAATGTCCCAGACTGCCATTCTGGAGATGAATACGATCGGAAACGCAGAGTGGTTAAGAAAAACATGCTATTTGCAGTACTACATAACTGTTTCAGCACACACGCTATCAAACATAACCAGTTATAAGGCTACCCGCTGAATCTTTGTCTTAACACTAGTTATTTGCTTCACTCCCTATCTGATTGTAGTGACATTATTATTGTAACGCCACTGTGTGTGTGTGCGTATGAGTCAATGGTCTCCTCCATTGGGAACACCTGATCCATGTTGCCCTAAACACCGAGTACTCGGGGATTCGGGTTGAGTGCCTTCAGTCCGAGACTGTTCTAGCTGTTATTTTCTGAACTCGTAAGGCTGGATAAATTGGCTATGGCCTTCACTGAAGGCAGTTCTACCAAATCCCTGCTGGCACAAGGAATTACTAACTCTGTTTCCGAGGGAGAATGAGTGACAGAAAGAGCGTGAGAAGACAGGGCAAGGCGGCATGCCACCACCATAGTCTTACGGTTCAGAAGGACTGCTTGAAATAATGAAAATAGAGTCTTGAGATGTTTATAGGTTTGTGTGGAGTCTTATGAGGTTTACAGGTTTGTGTGGAGTCACAAACATTACTTGTTGAAAGACCTGTGTATAAACTCAGTATTGAAATATCATTGTGTGCGCCAGGCCAGTATTTAAGTGCATTTGTGGGAATGTGTGTTAGAATATACAGGTGTTCAAAAGGAGGCTAGAACTGGTGTCTGGAATCCCCTGTAGAAGTCTCAGTTCTAGTCTTCACATCTGTGCAGCAGGTCAGGACTGGAGTCCCATGTGGAAATTATGGAAGTCTCCCAGCATTTGACAGGTGTGTGCGTTTCTTTATGAGTACACACATGTGTCTGTGGGGAAAGTGAATGGCAAGGGTTTCTGAAAGGTCTTGGAGGAGGCTCGGCAAAAATAGCTTTGGTTCTCCAGTTCTTTTGGACGACAATTCCCTTCAAGCCTAGCCAGCACAGTCAGTTATTATTATTTTAATTTTAATTTGTATTTATTATTTATTTAATTTTAATTTATTATAATTTCTATTATTATTATTTTATTATTAATGGTGAGAGACCATGGGAAGCATAGTCCAAAACATGTAGAAGGTCAAAGGTTGCAATATCAATATTAATAAGAAAAGTAAATAGGCTGTATTGCGAAATGTTCACTCCCAGACAGAAACAGGTGAGTATACTGGGCAATGATGATTTCTGCCAGTGGGCAGGAGGGAGGGCAGCCCACTCACATCAATTGTTTTTAAACTGATAAATCAATCAATTGCTTTGATGTAATTAAGATGTGCATCCCAGCCAACTAGCAGGCAGTGGATATTGAGGCCTTCCACAGAAAGACCTGCAGCTGCAGCTTCTGTTTTCAACTTCATTGCTGGCGTGCTGCCAGGCGACCTTAGTTGCTAGGAGATACAGTAGAAGTTATGGCTCATCATGCTGGCTCTCCATGACCCCTGACTGTTGACTACCCTTTGACCCACCGAGATGACCCTGAACTGCCTCTATAAGCCCCCACTCACTCGTGCCAGGTAACACAACCATTTCTCTGCTTCCTTTCAGACCCGTTCAGGCATTGCTCCTCCTGGAGTGCCCCGTGTGTGAGATCCACGGCCGTGGAGATCTTGAGCACACTGTCGCTTGCCTGATTTCATGTGTAAGGTGTGGGGAGTCCCCAGCTACTGGAGGGAGGAGGATGAACAAGGAATAGCCCAGCAACTCATGAACTTGATGTGCAGCCCTCGCTCCGGTCAGTGGTGGCACGATCAGCACAGTCACAATTGCATGAAGTAAAAGCATTCCCAATGGTGAAGCTGTGCTGGAATAGCAATGGCTGTCTGCAAGGCGAAGGGGTGCTGAAGTCTAAGGACTATGTTCAATCAGGAACCTAGGGTGCCATGTGTCTGGTCAGCAAATTCAGAAGTGCACTGCACGCTGCCATGCACTCTCATCCTATGCAAAGCAACCGCCATGGGAGGAAAGGCCTTTAAAGATAATATGGCTGCAATGGGAAACCTAAGGATGCAGTTATAGTTCCTCTTCCGGGAGTACCAGATTTTAGTTTCGCCAGGTTTGAGAGGACGAGGACAATCAGTGGATATAAACATAGCGGGATCTGGAATTAAAAGTGCAATGTGTGTGATCACACCGGTATTTAGCCACTGATAACGACATACTGGTGAGTGCAATGAATGGTTTCCGCCACCCAGTGAATTCATGTGTTCAGTGCTCTTGTCTTCTATTGCAAATCTACTTTTCTCTCTTACTATCCGAGGAGATGAGTTACACTCTGTATTCCGGATGAATCAATCTCTCGGTAACAGTAGCGTGGAGAACACCTGAAGCATTGTAGCATTTCGGAGACAAAAACGAAGTACTGAAGATCTATTCAATGTTTGCCTTGTGCTGCCCCAGCTCTTCCTCCACCAGCATCCAGTTTAATGTATCTACTCATTCCCATGACAATCTAAAGCGCCCAGCAACGGCTTTGCTGCAGTTACTGCTGTGCCCTTATGCAGTGCTCCTTGCCAAAGCACTTCTCATTTTCAGTGAATGGATGCACATGCAAATCCCAGCCTGTCCTATAAGCACTCCTGATGTGCATTGAGAAAGCAGACTCTAGTGGCATAGGGACTTGTGCAACTTCAAAGTGATATTTTAGTCCCGGTTTGCAGTGATTATTTTTCCAACCATGATATTTACAGCATATGTTTAATAATTAACCTTTCCATGGTAAATATCTCCATATGCCGTGCACAACTAAATTAGAGTAATCATTATATCATATCTACCCACGCTTAAGTATGCTATGGCATATATTTAATGTTTCATGTACAGATTGGGCTATACTCCATCATTATTTACACTTTTTTTAACAATATTAACCAGATGCTCGAATGAACGGTTAGCTGTTTACGACCAATGTTTTTTTGCGTATTTTTCCAAACAGAAATACACGTATTTTTGTTTTTGACTGCACATCGCAATCAAAGTTTCACTTGTTCCTGCACACACGCGTGTGCGCGCGCGCGCACACACACACACACACACACACACACACACACACACACACACACACACACACACACACACACACACACACACACACACACACACACACACACACACACACACACACACACACACACACACACACACACACACACACACACACACATACAAAGATTACTCAAATGGAGACATAGTGACTTAGGTCTCTCTCTCCGTCTCTCTCACTGTGATAAATCAACTTCCGGGGGACCAGTGGTCCAGGTAGATGCTCATCTGTGCACTTCTCCTAACGTCTTCACTGGGCCTGTGTCGTCTTTAAGGCAGACGACCCAAATCTGAGAAGTGTGTTGCAAGCAGCTGCCTTGTGCTTGGTCTCGGTTTCAGAGACTCTCTAAGAAGCTTGCACTAGAGCCCAGCAGGGCACGCTGTGTGCTGGCTGGATACCGGTTCTGGAGCTGCTGGAGGGTCCTCTGGATTCTGAATCTCCCTCTGTTCCCTGGGAGATGTTTAGGGGAGGGATCTTGCTTCCCGCTTGGAGGTCCTGGCCTTCCTTTACCTGCGGAAGATATAAGGCAGACTGTACCTTCAACCAGGGTCCAATGATGAGCTCTTCCTTCTGCTTCTGGTGAAGCCTTCAGATGATCTGAGAAAGAGGGGTGCAGCCCTCTATTAAAGCCAAATGGCCCACAAATTGGTGTAGGCAAAGCCCACCTTGATGAACCAATCCTGGGTCCCTACCAGTAATATCCTGTATTCATGAGGTCATAACTAGAGTGATTTGTAACAGAAAAGGTAAAGGGTGGAAAACGTAATACTAAGTCCCACCCATCATCCTGTCTTTTGTGGAGCAAAGGGTCCTTCTGGTTAACGGAGCTCTCTGTGGTTCTTGATTAAAACTGCAGGTCTCCCTTGAAGCTGCTGCGACACCAGACTTTCTGGCTCTGTCAAAACACATACTCATTCCTTCTGAATGTAGTCCCACTGTGTGGATGACTACTGTAAACATGCAGTCCCAGACATAACATTTCACTGTCAATCGATACTCTGGGTGGGTAGGAACTGGCATCAGGTTGATACAGTTGCATATGAAATGCTGTTGGGATTTCCTGTCTCCATTGTTAGCCTTTGTAGCCAGGCCTCATGTGGGCTTGCTTGAATTACTTTCTGATTAGTATGTGAAGTGCTGCCATCAGCTACATGGCCCAATTAAAGGACATGGTGGAGCCATGGAGACTTTATTCGTTTATTAGGTTGGCCATGGCAGGGGAAAGGGTTGTCCCTCCCCTTCTGGAGATGCATTGTGTACTCCTCCTTTCACATCCTAACTAAATATAACAGGGGGGACTGCGTCTGTAGGCTGTGTCTACCCAGAGTACACAAGTCAATGCGTATGTCTTGTGATGAGCATAGGAAAAAGTGTGCAGATTAGCCCCACACATTTTCTGGAAGTTGATCTACCATCATTCAATTTTATTTAAGAAACGTAAAAAGCCCAGGTGAGTGCACACCCACCATGTGCGAGTGCACACCTACCACACGGACAGTCAAATTCTTCACACACACTCACACACACACATACCACTCATACACAGAAATTTAGACCTAGTGAGCTGGAGGCTCTCTCTCTGACACACACACACACACACACACACAAATACAGGCTCAGGCGTGCTTTTCTAAATAATTCCCTTTCCAGTACGGAGCGTGGCGAGGGAAGCAAGTGGGGAGGAAAGTGGTCTCTTGTGGTCTGTTGGAGTCGGGGGGAGAAGGACGATGACCTCTCACCAAACCGGAAGACGCGTGGAATCGTGAAACTGTGAAAAATTGCAAACCGCAACCAGAACCCTCTGATATACAAGTTGGCTACTTCAACAGACCTCATATATATCTGGTGATATAATCTCCTCTGGGAGGCAGCCGCCCACTCGATTGTCACCATACAGGATTTAGCCACTTTCCAACGAGCAACAATGGGCTCACCTTTCTCGTTGAGCGCAGCATAGGATCACGCTCAAGGGTCTTGCTATTACTGCCCTGATGAAGGCGGAGCTGGTACCGCCGAAACGCAATATTGTCTAGAGGGGATTGAAGGTCCCTCAGAATAACATCTGATCTACATCGGACCTCCTGTCTATAACAATACATGTTTTGTTGTTCCTTCAGTTAGCCAGGATCTACAGAAACTTTTGTTCAGTATCTCAGTTGGTTTTCGGAGATCACTGTTTATTGAATTAGCCGGATTCATTTTTTGTCATATCAGCATTGTTCTTATTTCCTTTTCTTCCCCCTCATGCGTTTTTTCCATTTTTTCTTCTTTCCTTTTTAACTAATATTCAGGATTTCTGTTTAGCAATTTTGCATTCTGATTTATGTCAAGAAGGAATGTTTTTTTATATGTATGTAACCTCGTAAATGTTTTATTGATTGTATTTGCACGGATGTTTGCACATAAAGTCTTGTCTTTAACTTACAATAATTTGCATGACTATTTTTGATGTGTTGTATTATGTTGGATACCAATTATATGTAGATGCTATTACCCCAAATGGGGTACTTAGGTTTGGACCAGGGACAGGACCTTAATGCATTCACACCTTCCTATAGGCCAACCTACATACGTACTAGTACCCTGTGTTTATATTCAGGGTGTACACATACATACATACATACACCAGCATGTGCACACATGCACTCACAGTGGAGTATTAATTGATCAGCTGATAACACTGGAAGCATGTTCTGCTTTACATCAAAATCATGCCACCCTACATTCACAAATGATAAACGAATCACCGAATTAAGACTCTTGGGGAAAGTCGAAGAAACGCAAGATTGGACGTCTGCTTGCAGGTCAAAGTCAGTGACCAAAGGTATCCTGTCAGTGTGGAGTTAATGTCATTTTGTGATATAATGTTTAATGATATTCACTGGTGCTGCTCCTCTATAACAGCGATGAGAAATGTTACTAAGCAACTGCAACACAACTGTAATAACAATGTCAGAATTTCCAGGGTCCTCTACTCAATGTAAGAATGCAAGACTGGAACAGTGGCAACACGCATATTTACACAGCCCTGCAAAGAAGATAGACAAAATAAGCGAGCAGAGAGGCTGCCTTTGGGCCGAGGGGCATGCTGTGGTGTGTAAGCCATCAGGTCTATACAGGCCTATTCAATAGAAAAGGAACCCTTGATTTACTCGCTGAGTTGTTGAAACAGCCCTCAATGCAGCCTCCCTTAGCAGATCATTATTAGCAAATGTACCGACAAAGGGGCATAGCTCGTGAGTGATCACACACACACACACATTTACTGTCAGAAGAAAGTGGGTTGTTTTCGGCTCCATTTATAGGTGTGGTAGACTGTAAGAAGTAAGTACCCCCTCCGCTAAGGAACTCTTTGGCAAAAATGAACATTTAATAACGTGTCGAAAGACACTGATTGCATTCAGAATGCTCATTTAAATGTGTTTAGCTAAAACTAATAGTCCTACTGTGCTACGTTTACTTGGCAGCCTATTAAAGAGGTACTCACAGCAAACGTTGCTAGAGGCAAGCTTCAACATTGCTTTTGGATTGCAGGATATGATATCAACGTGTACAATTGTCAAATGGCCCTTTCTAAAACCATTCTAGCTATTCCGGGTCTGAGTAAGAATAAAGCATCGCATTGTGCTCCTGACCATCAGGAAATGCCCCAATACTCTGCAAAATAGTTTCGGTCTAGCAACTAGATCGTTTACTTGGGAAACGGATGCCCTAGAATCTAATCCTGGATTCACCCATTCACCACACACTGTGATGCAGGGCAACGTCTGCCTCTCTATGAAGGCGAGATATCTCAGTGAGTTAAATGCTCACTGCTGTCATCTATGTTCAACTAGCAGGTCAGTGGTGCATCTAAAGGGTACAAAAATGGTGTGCCACAAATGTTTGAGGTCGTGGGGGTGGACAAACACCCTTGCCGCCCCCTAACAAAACGCCCATGGCTTCTCACATCATTCCTAGAATTTGAACATCTGTTAACATAACACCAGCCCTGAAGAACTAGCAATAACGACTAAATAGAGCTGAACCCCCAGTTCAAGACCCTTTGCCTTTACCACAAGGCATTACATGAATGGGAACCAGGCAACCACTCCAAGCTATGGTCATTCACCAATTAGACACCCATGGCTGTGCTCCCCGAACCTGCTAGACATCCACCCAGCTGGATGTCAAAATGTTTGGGTGAGATCTTTCCACTGTCGTGGTTTCACACTCATGTTCGTGCCTAAGGTAGTGGGGAAAAGCTACCCGAGTTCTCTTCCCCCACAGTGGTCTTACAATGCATCTGGTTCGCTGTTCCTTTAACCCGTCGTGATTGCTATAAAGATCGCCTTCCCTGGCTCTCAACTCTGTTTGATGCGTGGCATGTCTGGACACCTCCACCCCCACCTGCCCAACAAGCCTGAATTCCTGTACCACCCATTATCTATCATCTGTTTAACCCTCTACACGCGTGCTCTAAAAGTGCTATGGAGTGGGAGAACAACAGCACAAGTGCCTTCAAAAATAATACTAATAAATTAGCAACTGGTATCAACAGTGCTGTATAACGGGACACACGTGCTATATAAAACGCTCTACAAAAGAATTGGCAAAAAACATAGGGTTGTAAATGAAGATGGTACAAAGTACTTATAAAGCCCCCACAGGACAAACCGTTCTAACCTAATCATTTGTAAAGACAGGCATAGTCGCTTTACCAATTCTCTTGATTGCAGGTTTGCCACTGGAGATAATGCCCAGCGTTTCCTGTTCATAATGTTTGCCAGACTGCTACACTCTCTGCTTGTTGTACCACCATATATTGGTTCGAATTTCTGTTCTCATAACCCATCATGGATGTTCCACCAATCAGCCAGATCTCATTTTCATATCCTTCAAAGACAGCTGTGTGGATTGGTCACTGCTGCTTTCCTTCTATAAATCATGGAATTCCTTCACACAGGATGGATTCTTAAGGGGTACATGTAGAGAGTTGGGGGGTCGAGTGGCTGGGCAGCAGCGTGAGACTACACACGATTACCTTGACTTTTAAATTCATCAGAAATGTTGCATTGTTTGCTATTTTTTTTTATTGGACTTGTTTGCTGCCATACGTTGATAGGAAATATCACAAGCCGCTCTGAAATAATAGTTATCTACCCCCACAGCAACTTTATGTTAGCAATGTCACTATCTTACAAAATGGTAATATGGAAGGAAAAAAGGGTCTTCACGGTAATATGCCACACAAGAAAGGTGCACAAAGCGAGAACATTCACCAATAACGTAATGCGGTGCTTAATTTGCTTTAGCGTATTGTCACATGCCACATCGAAAGGATTCAAACTCAAGGGATATCCTCAATGAATAGAAACATTATCCTGAAGCTAACACACCCCATTAAACAATAACATTGTCAAGCAAGTGTATGTGTGCGTGAATGTGTTTCTCCTTTATCCAATGGCTAATAGTTGAATAAATAATACACATTCTGTTATTTTTTTTATGATAAATCACTGCTGCACTTGTAGTGAGTTCCATGGTGGACGGCGCGATTATTTTGTATGGTTGTCTGACAAGTAGGTATCCTCTATTGAACATGGCAAATTATGGATATATGTGACTGATGTTTACCCACCTTCAGTGTAGTGTGGTGAGTATATTTCCCAATGGAGATGGAGGAGTATAACATTCTAGCGTTTATGGACCATTTAAGCCATGATGACGAGTTATCCGGACCGGGCAGGGTGCCACTGGACATGAGAGGAGGGGCGCCACAGCACTGAAACCTGTTGATGTAAGTGGGAGGGTTGGGCAGTGGCGGATGGCGAATTGTTTAACTGGAGGGGCGTAAATATTTGTCCCTGATATGGCTGAGTGACTGAGTGTATCGAGGTACCATACATCACTCAAGAGTGGTTCGGGCGGGGGGTTTGCCCCCTGAGAATTCTTTTCAAATAATCTGTGAAAATGGTTCATTTTAGAGCACACTTTTTTAGAAAAATTGGGTAAAAATCCCAACAGTTTGCAATTGGGTTTTGTAGGGTAACTCATGGAAAAAATCCTATAGATGCAAGTCAACAACAGGGCACAGGAGCATTTCTCATACAGATTTTCATGATGCCTTTTCCCACAATATGTGCCAGTATAAAACATTTTCACACTGGCTGTGCTCATCCATTTCCATGCTGACTTCAACAGTATACCCTATTATTCCCATATAAGAACATACTCATGTTTGCTTTGTGCATAATGACAGTAATGATACTATAGGAAAACATATCCATGTTTGTTCTGCCAATATATGGCAGTATCCCCACATACACACATACTCCAGTTGGCTTTACCATTAGAAATGCATGTGAAAGTATGAAAACATGTCCAAACTGGCTGCACTAAAATGCCAGTCGAGCTACATAATAACACTTACCATGCTTGATTTATCAAAGATGCCCAATACAAAATGCCATACCACAATATGAAATGACTGAAATGGCTGCATTGAAATGCCAGTCTAGCTACATAATAACACTTATGCTTCTTTTACAAATGTCATTCCGTATAGGAAATGGCTAGACTAAGTGCATAAAAGTGACGGTCTTGTTTCATAATAACACTTACCATGCTTGCTTTACCAACAATGCCTAATACAAAATTCCATACCACAATACAAAATGACCGAACTCACTGCATTGAAATGCCAGTCTAGCTACATAATAACACATATGCTTACTTTACCAAGGTTGCCTAATACAAAATGTTGTCCCTCAGTAAGAAATGGCTAGACTGGTAGCATAAAGAATACAAGTCTTGCTTCGTAATAACACGTATCATGCTTGCTTTACCAAATATGTCCAAAACAAAATGTCATACCACAATAAGAAATGGCTAGACTGGCTGCTTTGGAATGCCAGTCTAGCTACACTTGTGCTTGTTTTACCAAAGATGCCTAATACAAAATGTCATGCCACAGTAAGAATAATATCACTGATGCTGCTTGCTTCATCAAAGATGCCCAATTTCAAATGTCATACCTCAGTAAGAAATGGCTAGGCAGACTGCATTAAAATGTAAGTCTAGCTACATAATAACACCCATCATGCATGCTTTATCAACATGCACAGTAAACAATGCTATGTCTGCTCTAAGGTGTGCCAGCACTTTGCCGTCAGACATAATCACAATAATGATGAATGTGATTATGTGTGATTGCGAGGTGCTGGGGGGCACTGGAGTGAGGCATTTTTTTTAAAGGCCATCTATCATCAATGCCCAGTAAAAAAAATGGCATTCCTGTTGCCTGGTTCCCAAGCTCCTCACACATGCACACAATCAATGTAGTTATTTGTATATGCCAGGCACTGGTGGACTTGGTGGCGGGGATAGTATTTTTGACTAGACATCCATCTTAGATGTCCAGTAAAAAAAATACTATGCCTGTCCCCTGGGCCTCACAGCGTCAAACACACACACACAATCAAAGAGATTATGTGTGTATGCAAGTCACTGAATGGCCTCGGGGGCAGATATGGGATTATTTTTACTGGACAGCTATGACAGATGTCTAGTAAAATAATAGCATCCTTGACCCCGGGCCGCACAGCACCTCACAGTACATGATGGGGGTGGGGGTTTGTGCAGCAAAGGCATTTTTAAAATGTCTTTGTTGTACAAACCTCCTACCCCCACTCGCCAAAATCATCTCAGACCAGAACAAACACACACACACACAACATACACAGAACAAGCACTCACTTTCACATTCACAGTCACGAGCACCCATCATGCACTCACTCATAACACAAGCATACATGCATCCATACACATATTTAAATTATAAATAAACATACAAACACACACACATTTACACAACACAGACACACAGCCTACACACAGTAAGCACTCTTTCATTCACACAAACATCCATCATGCACCGACTCAAAACACAAGCATTCATGCATCCATACACATATTTAAATAATACACATACAAACACACACATTTACACAACATGCATACAGCAAGCACTCTGTTTCATTCACACGAACATCCATCATACACTCACTCAAAACACAAGCATACATTCATCCATACACATATTTAAATAAATAAATGAACATACAAACACAAACATTTAGACAACATACTCACTGCATGCACTCTTTCATTCACACGAGCACCCATCATACACTCTCATAACGTAAGCATACACACATCCATACACATACTTTAATAATAATAAATAAATGAGCATACAAACACATATTACCCAACACATATGCAGCGAACACTATTTCATTCACACAAGCATCCATTATGCAGTCACTCATAACAAAAGCATACATCCATACACATATTTAAATACTAACCAAACGCACACACAAAACACACTTTTACACAAAATACACACAGAAAGCACTCTCATTCACACCAGCATTCATCATACATTCACCTAACAACACAAGCATGTACACATCCATACACATAATTTAAATTTAAAAAATGAACATAAACAAACTTACCTTCTACCATGGGTCCGGAGGTTCCAGTGCTCCAGCCCCCTGCAATCATGAACAGGAATCAGGAGGTTTCCTGGTTCCTGCACATGCGTGCAACAGGCCTGAGCATGGGTCCGGAGATGCCCCATTCCAGCCTGCTATGTCTGTATGTGCGAGGAAGCGTGGGAGTGCCCCCTTGCGCATACAGATGTGCAGCTCCCCAGCAGCATTTCAAATGAGCCATGAGAGGCTGGGGAAGCAAACACCCCCAGCCTTGCATGTCTCATTGAGCTTGCACAGCTGGGGAAATGTAACTGTGAAATGGAAACAAAGTTTCCCTTTCTCATTTAAGAGCACTCCCTCAGCTAAAAAAACAGGAGGGAGTGCTCATATTTCACTGGGCTGGCTCCTCCATAACGGGTCAGAGGGGGACAAGACCAGGTGGGTCGACGCCCCCTCGCCCATTATGGACGAGCCTCTGCTGGGGTTGGGGAGAGTAGGAGAGAGAGGCTGGGAGAGAATAGCTAGAATGGCAGGGGTCAGGGGGAAATGGCAGGGCGGGCAGCCCTGAGGTTGCTTAGAATTTGTGCTTATACCATGAGGTTCTGCCCGTGTTCTGAGCTACCTGTTTTGCTGCGGGGCCTGCCTGGGGTGCTAATATTGTTTATTGCAGCAAATAAACAAAGCCAGTGGTGAATTTCATGAAGGGAGAGCAGCGTGCAGTGCACTGCATGCTTGCAGTATGGAGAGGGCAACGCTCATAAGCACACATTGTGTGGTGACGTCAATAAAAATAAAACAATACAAATAAATGGCTTAGTCACTCCCAGTCACTCTAAATTTGGAGGCATGCGAATTGCCTCCAAATTAACACACCACTCTTCTGATAACAATACCAGAGCCTCCTGAGTTACCCCCAAATCCGCTGGGTTTCACCTACCAGTTGCAGTCAGTGGCAAGGCTAGGGGGAAAATTAGATCTCCAGCCTCCCTCTCAGTAAAAGTAACACCTTAGGGCAAAGAAAAATGGGCAAAGCAGAGCAAAAACAGTGACTCCCAGAGGGTTGCGAACAATAGGGATGTGGAAATTCATAAACATACGCCAAACATAATCTATTAGTCGAAGAGGGATTGCACAATTGTAGCTTTGAAGCATGATTTGTGTAATATGGCTGCATTCAGAGTGGTGTGTGGTAATGGGTGATGGCTCTTTAAGAGGTGTGAATAACGAATTTTTAGAAAAGTGGGGATACATAAAACTGCATGCCGTGGGAACCAATGAGGTATTTGTATGATGCGTTTTGTTTCATTGAGTTCTTTCAGTTTTGATTGTACCGATGTAAAACACGAATTTATTCAGGCTCACTTTACTTATGGAGCGTTTGTGTTGGGATGTGGAGTGAAACCGAGGCAGTACACCATGTGGGGAGGTTGTGTTGTGGAGAGGAGGAAGGAGACCAGGTAGGGCTGATGCAAGTCATGGGCAACTTGAAATATGCTTCTAGTTGTCTGGGTGTGCATGGCCTCCGAAACCTTGCTCGCCTTAGAGCTGTTATTAGAGGATCAAATACATATGACTGACACGTTACAGGATACCACACCCCCAGGAAATTCCACAGGGCACCCCTCCTATTGGGGCCTCGCAATTACTTTTAGTACACAGCTCTGTAATCAGCAACACATTTAAATGGTAAGCTCATTGTTTTGCATTATGGTACTTGTAGCCTTCCATTCAAGATGGGTAACATAACTACAATCATAATCTCTTTACTTAACATATTTCTATATGGATTGATATACTTATCAGGGTGGTCTATAATGTGATTTTAGCGCTTTTCAAGTCATCTCTATTAAAGCCAGTATTCTTGGAAGGCAAACATTAACTCGTATGTCTACAAACTAGCAATGATAAGATATGTGGTCAAGTGCCTTAATTTCTCACTGTGATGGAATCCAGACTTCACCACCCTCTTGATGTGTGAGTTCTTGAGTAAATCATGTTATCTTACTGTGCTTTTTCTGACAAAATTGAAAGATCATGTGAGGGATTTAGTTCACAGTGCATGCTATTTAAAATCAAGCCTTGTAGCATTATGTTGCTTATATATGATCATTATAACAATAGTAGTGATCGTTCACGTATTGAACACCACAAATTAATGTATTGGCCCAATTATGGCAACCTCTTGTAACATAACTTCCCAGGAGGCCCTTGCATATCAAAGACGGTTCACGGGTGTCACTCCCTGTGATATGGTTTATATGGTGTCACTTACGGTGATGTCACTGCATATGCAAAGTACGGTCGAACTCTAGGTTTGCTGCGTGAGGCCTTGCAACTCCTTGCAGCCCATGGTAGGGGAGTTGTCTTTTTTGGGGAGGCAGGAAGTCAGGTAAGGGGATAGGAGTTTTGGGGGTAGGTTGGATGCCAGGAAGAGTGTTTTTTTGGGGGGGAGAAGGGGTACAGGTCACCAGTTAGGGTGTTTGTGGGTCGACGATTTACACAAGCATTATTTTTCCAGCTCTGCTCGCATTTAGCTCTATGGGCCATTATAGACCCCATGGCTCAGCTCTGGACTAACATACGCATGGATGTCTGTCTCCCCCATCTCTGAGCTTGCAACACTTCCATTTTATGGCGCAATATAACCGCCCTGTTTCTTTAAGTGAGCAACAGCGGAGCTTTCACTCATACGTCACTAGCTTCCCTGACAATGAGCCAGTCACTGAACAGACATGACCCACATGATCTGGTGAGCTGTTTGTCTCCTCGTGCCTACTGTCTTGGCATTCGTTTGTAAACCAACATTCATTGTGAATCTACAAACACTGTATAAGGAACATCTAGTGATGAACTGGGTGGGCGCTTTTCTGAGGGAATTCCTGCGTACTGCGTCACAAGGGCAGGCAGTCAAAGTGTGTGCAATTCCTTAAGCCCATTTACACTGAACTTCTCTGCGGTGACTCAGTTACTGCCTTGTGACACTGTCACGTCTGAGTAATCGCTCTTTAAAAACCATGAACAGCATATTTCTATAACTCTTTGTCATTTCCCCCAGCAGAAATAAAGCAGCCATTTTGTGCGTGCTTTCGATGAATGAATGAGCAATGACGATGCCCACACATGCCACGAGTCAGTGAAGGTGTCAGCCAAGCGAGCCCTCCCTTCTCGTAACTTGATCAAAGGCATTTAGTGGTCGACGGGTACTTGTTTTTTGAAGATATATGAGTAAACTGACACTAATCGGTTTACAACCCTTTTCAGATAGGAAACAAACAAAAAAACAACAACACACGTATATGCTATTTTAACACCACCAGTGGAGGTACTAGAAGCATCACCCAGGACGATATCGACCCAGGTGAGATTGAGATACAGTGCGAATCAACCAGCCTTGCAATTCACTTCCCTGCTATCACATAATCCAACATTTTAGCAAATGTCACTACTTTGCAGTATATTTTATGAGAGGCCGGAAAATAAAATAGCTCAAGGCCAAATACATGGCAATACAAATAAAAAAAGGTACATCGAATATACTCATTCATAAGCAATAAGTACATTTTGCACACTACTCCTGTTTTTCCCTGGGAGAAAGAATATACAACTTGGTCACGTTTCTGGGTAGTGACTTCATATGCCCATGAAAGCCGCTGGGAGGAGGCAGAACTCTAGATGTGCTGGAATATTTAAAATGGACACATATTTATAGTTATAGTTAAACATGTGAGAGTCCAAACACTATAGATAGATCTGTCAAGATGAAGACATACCTATTTAATCGTTGTCGGTCGACATTTGGCGTTCTTCTGTTATTTTTCATTGCTACACTGCTGCGTGCCATCTCACTAAAAGGACAGGTTTTATAGGACTGCTTGTCAAAATATACTTTTTTTTAACTTGGAATTGACAAAGTAAGGTTCCCATGCAAATGCTTGTCCTAGAACACATGCGTGGCAGAGAGGAGACATGGAAATAACATGGAAATTATAATAGGCGGGGTCAGGATTGACACTTATGTGCTTTGTGTTTCACTCACACCAGCATGCATGGATGCAATGTCATCAATATTTACAGCGGATCCTCTTGCTGGTCCTTGCACACATGTCCCCAGCCTGCCCTTTTTTTGGTGACTTCACCTACCACATCTTTCAACACAGAGGGTTTTTGTCCAGGGAACTTAGAAAAGGAAAATTCTAAAGTCCAAACTTACTTTTTTTTATACAAGTCATCTTTGGCATCAGCGTCACCTTAAGGATTTTGGGAGCCTGGGCAGAGACACCTTTGGAGCCCCTCTCAAACCAAAGCAATTAAGGGATCCAGGTGCTCTGGTCATGTCCCCCTCATTGTGAACACAGAACATAGCTTGATGTACTGGGTACTGCCTTCAAGTCCCCTTGCCCTCTTCATCATTGCTGGACTCAGAATAATAAATAAGAGCCATTTCAGTGGCAGCATAAGGAGTCCACGTTCATGGTAACTGTGTTTTAGCATAATACAGGATACTTTAACAACAGTAACCCTGAGGAAGGCGTATGCGCTGTAGTATAGACACAGAGCACTGATGAGCCACCATAAGTAAAATGTACACATACCCCAGCATAAACAGAGAACTCTAACTCGCAGCCTTTAAAAATGTGAACCTGCTCAGGAATGTATATAGGGGGCAGATTGAAAGCAAAGAGATGTGTGACATAACATGGCCTAGTTAGTGGGTCTGGATGAGTAGCTACCAGAAAGGTACACATATCCAGACATGGGGCTTCATTATGAGGTTGGCGGTAAACTGCCAGTAGTACCGGCGGCTTACTGGCAACCTCAGTTTATCATTTCTGCCACCCAATATCCCGGTGTTACGAGGATAGTACGGGGTGGCAGAGGTACAGTAACTTCCCAGTCCCATGGAGTCCCATAGTACTCCATGGGATGGGAACCACTGAAGCACTGGCACTGTTAACGGTGCCGGTGCTTCAGTGAATAATCTGCCGGTAGGGCCCTGAACTACTGGCAGATCAGGCCTGCTGGTAGTTCACTGCCCCTACCGGCATACTCAGAGTATGCCGGTCAGGAAAATGTGCCGGTAATCATTGTTACCGGCAACTTTTCCGGACCGGCATGCTTGTAAGCCCAATACACTAAGATCATGAGCCCAATACACTAGGATGAGAAAGAAGGTCATGTTTTCAAGTCGTGTTGTCATTAGTGAGCAAAGAGAAAATTATTTTTTGAGGTGTGATATATGAATGGTCACTTTTATATATTTGAAGCTACCAACACAGTTAAATCATGAGTGAGAGTTTTTTTTATAAGTGTATGCTGACAACCAAATCCCTCTTAGGTGTTTACAATTTTTAATATATTTAGGAACTGGAAATGTTGACTAGTTAGGCACTATGAGATTAAATGAGTTGCACAGGATCACAAATTTAGGTTAAAAATGTTAATCTGGTATTTGAGCCCAGTCAAACTTTACTGTTGCATTCCAGTACTTGACATAAAGCAAGCTGCATGTGTTTGTGAAGGTGTGACTTTATTGAATTAAAATAATGCCCTGTGTTATAGACATGTTTAAGAAACTACACAAATCACATTATAACCCAATTTAAATATATTTAAAAGAAATACTTTATAGAAGCATGTTTTACAAAAGCAGAGTGAGTTTAGCTTCGTTTTCTCGATAATAATGGAAAGTATACAAGTTATACAATACTAATTAATGTGAGCTTGAAATGTCTCAACTGTGTTTTTCTTTTGTGTTTTAAAACAATAAGTGCAAAGTCAGCGCATAGTAATTTTTGCATTACAACATGATTTTGCCCGGACTTTGCACAGCACAAATACACTTTCCATGGTTCCATGATTCAGGATTTGTGTCGGCAGTGCAAAGTCACGTTTCAGCAGTGAAAATTAACTTTGAACCAGGCAAATATTCCACGAATCGGTCCCAAAATACATCCAGCACGCAGACTTATTAATTGTTATTAATGATATGCAGACATTTTCAAATTGTACAAACAAACCCTTTTCCTTATAAAGAAAGCAGACCTGAAAATAAGCTAGCATTCGGCCTGTGACACATGGCCAACTCTCTTCTCTATAGGCCCTCTTCCACTCAAATGGCCTACATAAAAAGAAAGAGCAGGCAATGGGCTAAGCAATGCCGCCAGACGTGAGAAGGCAAAATGCTTTCACATAAAATAGCAAAGTACTACACAGCAAAACAATATGATTTGTCCAGGATCACTTTTATCATCTGGTGGCAAAGCAGGGATATGAGTCTCAACCAGGGGTGTTGCTAGGTCTGGAAAAGATCCGGGGCTACACTAATATTGGGACTGTCAGGGCTAGCTAGCCTTTTGGTTGTAGCCCCTGAGCTTCTATCCAGGGCTACAAAAAAAATACCTGGGGCTATGGCCCCCCTCAGCTGCCCCCCAGTAGCAACACTTCTGGCCTCAACACTTTGGATCCAGACAATTCAATGTGGCTACCTCATCACCTCTCCCGACTAACTTTTCATTGCAGTGTCTGCTCAGTTTTTACAACCACCGCCTGGAAGAACCAAGCCCCAGACATGCACAACATTAGTGCTATGTTTATCTGTACAACAAGTTCTATCTGGTACAAGTACTTCGTTTTATAGCACAGGAGGTGCTGCTAACTCCAGCATGCATATTGGGGCAATTTTATCAACCTGAGACATACGAAAGTCTGAGTCTGCCTTGCCAGAATTTGGTACTTATATGAACATAGATCTTGGTAACACAAGCTTAACACACTGAGCTATCTTCTGAACCAGTGTGGCACTCAAATGTATCAATATGTACTTTAACCTTGGTTGTTGTACGTGATCAATATATTATTTACTGAAAGGTGAAAATTACAAGATTTGTTGATGAGAGCAGAATGTACGTTACAATAACAAGGAGAAGGTTTAGAGTCTGTGAAAAAGTGGGCCCTGCCTTCTTTACAACAGGCAGCCATTTAGGGGTCCCTCCCCATCTGGCGCCCTGGGCATTGGCCGTTTATGCCCTCCTACAAAGACATCTGTTCGGCATTTTGAAATGATGTCAATGACGGCATGGAATACCAATCCAATGTTCTTCTTCTGTGTTCCTGGCAACAACTCTCCTTACGAAAGACCCATCCAATCACAGAAGCTTCATGTTTATGGCAAAACAGAATCAATTGTGCCATATTGGATATGGGCTAATGTGATCCTACTCAGGTGTGGCCAGTATGTTAATTTAATCTGACAATGGGCCAATCATTGAATGGGGTGTAAAGTGTGGTGTAAAGTGTGATACTATGATCTACATGAAGCTTTGTCTACATCGCATCTCCCCAAACTGAACCACTAAAAAAAGAGGGGTCTTGACGGAACAAACAAATGAATGGGGCTATTCTATGGACACTGACGAAAGACTGCACCACCAATCACTTTTCATTAAAAAAAACTCACAGAACCACCCAAAAACCAGTAAATGTTGCACTGTGTCATCTGTACCGGTTAACGGGGCAATAGAGATGTGCACCACTTTACAATGCTAACCAGTAAATTCTGAGGCCATGCGGCTCGATTTTACTGTGCGTGTTTCATATGTGATCTTACCGACCACAATTAGAGAGCGGTACATTTCACTGCAGACAAAATACTGAAAAACAGATTTTTAATTTTTTTATTTGGGGGCAAACCCCCTATTTTGTTTACCCATATGACACACCAACCCCATCCCAACCCATTTTAATCCCTTTACCCCACTACTCTTTATTTATTTAATTAATGTTTGCAGTGTTTTTCGGTCTTATGGTTCACTCTGAAATGTAGCACTTTTTTATGTTTTAAATATATTGACTGGATACCATCTCACTGCTGCATAAGCTTTTGATAAATGAGGATACATCTCCAAAAGAGTAATATAGCAGCTACCTATTGTTTCCCGTGTTCAATAGAGTCCCTGGTCCTGGGTATCTACCATTGAAGCGGAAAGACTAAGTAACCTGTCTTACCATTTAGAATTACAAGCCATTTATAATAATAGAGCAGACTAAAAGCTCCGTTTATCTCACTCAGACAAATAGCTAAAGCCTGTAGGTTCAGAGACAGCAAAATAGCTCACGTTTGAGACATTCACAATGAAAGCTAATAGCGGTGTTCAGTGACATGTTGACACTCCGTTAATCTATTATGAACAGTCTTACAGAACCTGATTAAATCAAAAACACGCCTTTCATTCATCAATCAGCGGGGCCAATCCGTCCCTTAAAGAAATCAAAATGGCTTCACATTTCAAAAACATGCGAAAGGTTTGCTTTGATCACGGTTAGTTTTTTAGCATTAGGCTAATGTTAAAAGAGAGGCATGTGCACGGGTGCCTGAGAGGTACATTATCAGCTCAACGGGAGCTTTAAGGCTGATGCAACAGCGCATGTATTGAAGAGGTTTAGGACTAGGCTTTTCTTCGAAATCTGTACAGGAATGCCATGGGTTTGCAAAGGATGTGTTGATGATTAAGTGACGGCTCTCCTCACCTTACGCCCGACTCTTCCCCTACTTCAGACCCCCCACTTGTTTTAATTCAGAATGGGCACACAAATCTCAGCGTGTTGCCGCACTAAAAAGTTAGCCTTTTTTTTGCAAAGTGCTGAAGACACTTTAGGTGTTTAATCCCTCGAAGGGCACAAGAGTCCAGGAACCTTAATTCCAGCAGAAACTTTGTATGGGATTTCAGGGTATAATGATGAGCTGCTAATTTCATACTGTAAGGATAATAGAAGACCCTTGTAAAAACCCACATCTGCAGGTGGTGGACCTACTAAAAGCACCGGCATCTAATGTGACTGATAATGTTATGTTCTTCATGGGGTACATTATTCTACGCAGTTCAAAAAGGATAATGGGACTTCTCCTTTTGAAATAGTCATGAGGTGCCATGAAGCAAGGAAAATGTGCAGGATTAAGAGCAGTTGTTTTTAGGAACGTGGAGCTGTGTGCAAGTTCATTCACAGAACCCCTTTTTTCTCGGAATCGAGGATGTGCACCAGAGAGATGCTGCTGTTACTCATGAGCTACCATATGCACCAGTAAGTGTTCCTTGATATGGAAACTGGTGAATTATTAAGCTTGCTTCTCCATGTCGGGGGTGGGGAGTGGCATGCAGGGCCCCAGCCTGATCGTAGGTAGGCCAGAGTGAAGTCAGGGCCTCAGTAAGGGCTCAAGGCCATTACTGGCAAAGTACAGAACAAGGGGGTGATAGCTATTCGCCACCCAGAGCACTGGCCGGAATGCAAATAATTGCATTTTCTTCTTCCTGGGAGATGGGCTCTGCGTGTTTTGAGCCCAATCTCCTGTTAAACAACAAAAAAACAAGATAGCAAACGGACAGTGATGGAGCATCAGCCACAGCAGGAAGCACTGGGCCAGCAAGTGAGTGGGTGGTGAGAGGTGGAGGCAGGCTGTTTGGGATGTCATAGGTTCCTAGGCAGGGAGCGTCAGGGTCAGGGGAGGGGAGAAGAAGGGACCATGGACCAACAGAAAAAGGAAGTAAACAACTGTGGAAAGTGATCGAATAGCTGGTAGTTCAGGGGCGGTATACTGGCTGTTCTCACCCGTATTTCAAACCATCTGATTGGATGAGCATCCTTCCACAGGTGTGAATATATATTTCAGTCTGGTGGATGTAATCTCACAACTAAAGAAACTTACTATCATCAGCTAGTTGTGATAACACAGCTAGAAGTTTATTGGGACATTATGTTTGGTTTATTATTTGTATCCCATTTTACAGTTGCCATTTTAAATCCTTACTAATTAGATAAAGTGAGCCGAAGCTTCAGCATGCACAACTATACTTGTTTGCAAAGGTCCTGGTGGACAACCCCATGCAGAGGCTTATGGTAGTTATGCTAACCTACATCTCAGTGGTGAAAATCAGTGAAAACTCTCAGGCACTCCATAAGAGCAATGGGGTCGCATGGTATTATGGAACATGTAAAGGTACGGTTAAAATTACCCGTGAAATGCTTCTGCAGTAAATGATACATCACTTAAGTGCTGAAAACACCTTCTGAAGAGTATATTAAAAAAAATATGTATTTATTTATAAAGCGCCAATAAACCCATAGGCATCAGGGCGCACAATATTAAACATCGAGACAACACAGGACCAGAAAAGAAGCACACATTAAACACCAAAAAATATATCAGATGCATCAAGTAAAAAAAATATAAAAACCCAGGTTGCAAAGAGACAAAGAATGAATCCCTTACAAACGTGAGTTTGAATGGCAGGATAGCTTTGATTCATATCAGCTGGAAATGAATTCCAAAACATTGGTGCCATGTGGGCGACGGCATGTTTACCAGACGATATCTGGGTTGGATCAGTTGACAAGTATTGTTCGAGCGCAATGCATGTGAGCAGGCAGCCAATCAATTATCTCTGTGAGATAAGTTGGGGCTACTCCATACATACAATTATGGGGGATAATGAACAGGTGGAACATAACCCGCGGAGTATACTGGGAGCCAGTGAAGTTCACAGCGTGCATTTGAGACCTGTTCCTTGTGTGGAAGATTGGAGGCGATTCGCACTGCCTCATTCTGGGCTTTCTGAAGCTTTGCAAGGTTATCTAAATAAGTACCCACCAAGAGACTGCCACAGTAATCGCTCCTGGAGCAGATGATGGCTCTGGGAATGATAGAGCAGTTAGCTTTAGACAGAAAGGGTTGAATTTGTCATAGCAGCTTAAGATAGTAGGTACAGCTGGACACTGTGCTTTTGACATGTGGCCTCACAGAGAGATAGGAGTCTAAATAGACTCCACAGCTTTAAACCTTGATGGCAACCTTAACATTAATACCTGCAATTCCAAAGCTCTGATACTCCTCTCCCAATTTCTTCAAACTATTATGTTCCAATAATCATTAGCGCGGTTTTATCATCGTTATGCGTAAGATAATTGTGAGCCGTTCAGCTTTGGAAATCATCATAAATGTCATTAATAAACACAGTGTCCTACCGATGATCTCCCGTCAAGTGATCCCGGCCATTCTACCTACACTTAACGGATTAGCAGATCATCTCGACCCAGAAACACTAGTCAACGAGTATAACAAAATTATGCTAACTACCCTCGACAACATCGCACCCTTGAAACTCAGAAAAAGTAAACCCAAATCTCACCTAAATAAATGGTTTACCCCCGAACTAAAGGACTTGCGACTACTTAAGAGGAGCTGCGAAACAGCTTGGAGGCTCACCCCTTCAGTAGACCATAAAATGAAACTAACAGAAATCTCCTCCCAATATAAAAAAGAAATCCATCTAGCCAAACAGAACTCCTTTAATAAGCGGATCTCCAACGCCAATTCAAGCATGAGGGAACTATTCACCATCCTCAAAGAACTAGAGTCACCCATCCCCATTCCGGATACTTGCACCAAAGACAAAACTTGGTGCTCCAACATTCAGCTAGCCTTATCCAATAAAATCTCCCTACTCCAAACGAAAATAACCAAAAAGAAAGCCTCCCTTACTCATCATCCCAAGACTAACAACCTCATTACAGACTCTACCCCAAAGACCCAGGACACAGCCACACAGTTCATGTTTTCCAAAACTTCGATTCTCGAGGTGGAGAAAGTCATCCTCTCTCTTAAGCCGTCTAACTGCCAGGGCGATTCTTGCCCTGCCCAGCTTATAAAAGACGCAGCTAGAGATCTCTCCCCGTTTATTGCCAAACTCGTCAACTCCTCATTCACGTCCGTCACGGTACCCACCAATTTAAAACAATCCTGGGTACTACCATTGCTCAAAAAGCAAACGCTAGACCCTCTTATACCCACAAACTACCGCCCCATTACAACAGTCCCCTTCCTGCTCAAAATCCTGGATAAAATTGCCTACAATCAAATCCAAAGTTTCCTGGAACAACATAAACTTTTAGGAGAGCGCCAATCAGGATTCCGTCCACAACATGGTACAGAGACTGCCCTTATCGACCTAAAGGCACAAATAGATGAAATAAGAGATAAAGGTAAAATGGCTCTCCTCTTGCTGCTGGACCTCTCGGCGGCATTCGACCTTGTAGACCATGGAGTACTTTGTAGCCATTTAGACTCAGCCGCACATTTTTCCAAGGAGGCCATATCTTGGATTGAATCCTTCCTCAGTGATAGGACCATGAGGGTGTTCTCCCCTTCGGCAGCGGCGGACCCAATCCCCATCCGATGTGGAGTCCCTCAGGGCTCATGCGTCTCCCCGACTCTATACAACATATTCACTAAGCCCCTTTTTGATGATCTGGACCATCTTGGTATCACCTACACCAACTATGCAGATGATACCCAGATTCTCCTCCCACTTTCCGGGGACTACAACAAGGATTTGGCCTTGGTGAATAGGGTGTATATCATCGTCCAGGCATGGATGGCAACCCATGGTCTATGCCTGAACGATGACAAAACAGAGTTGCTCATCCTAGGGACACATTCTAACATACAGAAACTCAGTCAGGACTATACCTCATTTGAAATTGACGGGAACATCATCAAGGTTTCCAAAGATGTGAAGACACTTGGCTTCTATCTGGATGCCACCCTCTCTTTTGACAAGCAGGTGAAGTCATTGGCATCTGCCACCGCCTACACATGCAAGCTCATTAGAGCAGGCAAGCATTTTCTCTCAGATAACAACTGCCTTATCCTAGCGAGAGCATTAATCCTTTCGAGGCTTGATTATTGTAATGCCCTCTACATCGGAGCAAATAAATCCATTACCCACCGACTTCAAATTCTTCAAAACAATGCCCTACGAGCCGCCCTTGGTGTACCTAAAAGATCACATATTTCAAACATCAGGCGTCAAAACAACTGGTTGTCCTCCCAAAACAAAATCCACCTTAAAGTAGCATCCCTGGTTCATAAAGCCATGAACAATGCAGCACCAAGCTATCTCCGCAATAAACTCACAAAAAGACATCACTCGCGCCCTGCCAGAACTGCAAATGCCAACAGCCTCATCATTCCGAGATTCAGGTTATCTAAGGCGGGGGGTAGTAGCTTCCCGGTGCAAGCAGCTCAATTATGGAACTCATTGCCTAATCCTCTACGCGAGGCACAGCCCTTCCCTAAATTCAGAAATAACTACATCAATCTGCTAAGGACTGCCAATGAATAGCCTATTGGCGCCCACTTATCCTTCACCCCACCCTAGAACATACATTTCATCATGATCTTATGGTCCCACCCACTTTGCCCACCTGACCGATGAGCTTTCGCCCACACAGTACCTGTACATAGACTGTCTTGATCATATTTTGTATTTATTCTGCATGTAAACCGCAACTGCTGTCTTACTGTGATATTTTGCATTCTATATTTGTATATTGTATTTGTTCAGTGTATGTATCCCATGACCCCACCCTGCAACCTAAGCTTCGCATTTTCTGTACTGCTGCGCCCGGCTACCTTCGGGTCTGGTGCGCATTATAAGTGAATAAAACAAACAAACAAACAAACAAGCTAAATCTGGGTGTTGCTAGCATAGTTCATATAGAAAATACCTTTCTCACCCAGCATGTCAAACAGAGGTTTTGTGAAAACATTATATAATGTTGTAGATAGGCAGGATCCCTGGGCACCACATACTACAACATTACAGGATTGGCAGAACTATCTTCAGAGAAAAACGTAGCACCACAACTTGCCAAAAAATAATTCACCCAAGTATCCGACTCTGGGGAGAAAATGGTAGAATTATGATTCTGTCTGATAATAGCTTATGATTCACCAAATCAATAGCCACGGACGAGTCGAGCAACATCAGTAGGGCAGTTTTGGGCAATGCCGCAGGGCCGCCCAAGGCGAGGCAGGCTAACTGATGTTAGCATCCGGCAGGCCAGGAGAGGGGCAGCTCCCGCCCCCATGCCTGCTCCTCTCCCCCACAAGCCACAGAGACATTCAGTCTCTGTCAAAGCCGAGGAAGGGTGAGGTGTGAACAATCGCCGCTAAGCACCTAAGGAAAACCAACAGTCAGGCAGGGCCCAGGTTCAAAGACCTGCCACCTCCTCAGGGGGCCAGACATGTTGGCTATCCGGCCGGGGGCTGTCGCACAGCCCCCACTACTATACACATCAAAGACCCAGGGCTCCCCTGAGTCTTATGAATAAGAGTACAATGCTCTAAGAACACACAATTGGTTTGTGGACCCTGAACGGGAACCCAAACTAACAGGAGGTTCGCTGTTCACTCAGCGTCTTCCACACTTTGCTTCTCTAGCAGTCTTTAAAAGTTCACTGCTTACGCAGCATCTTTTCTCCCCTCTTTGAACATTGCACTGTTCAGAAACTTGAACTGCAGGCGAGCGGTGAGAACCTCGCTGAAACAGAAGAAACCCCGGGGAGTACACGTGCAGAAGCAAGATCCAAGGCCGGCACGAGCGAAGTGTGGGGGAAAAACAAACAAAGCACCCAGACACATGCGGCTGTGTCATTTTCAGATTTGCCGGTCTAAAATCATGGGTCCCAAGTGAAAATCACGGGAACCTCCAACAGCTTCCAAGAAACCGAAATCACCCCACTTGCTAGCAGCCATGGAGGCAGCGGAGCATTAAGGCTGGGCCTGGGTCAGAGAAAATATGTACGGCTTACCAAAAGAAGGGGTCCCCATACCAACCAGTCAAGAGGACCAGACAACACCAGCAAAGAGAAGGAAGTCTACAGACGGCATGGGAAAAGGTAACAAAAAACTGTCTAAATTATATGAGAACATGAGTGAGCTGCAGCAATTATTGCTAGAAATTAGGGGCAAACAAGCACTTCCCACAGCTGAGTCCAGGCATGCAAACCCCACCATACCACTAGTACCCGACATCACGGTTACAACCCCCCCCCACCAGCAACAGCAGCACCAGTCCCAGCAACACCAATAATACAGGGGCCAACAACACCAACAGCAGCCATCACAGTTTTATCTACGCCAACAACGGCAGCTCCTGACACAACGGGTGCTTTAATAGCATGGTCAGTCCCCAATACAAATACCCCAGGACAGTCACAGGCGAGCAACAACAACACACCAGACACGGTAATGATTAGTAGTACCCAATTAGACCTAAAACTTAAATCTTTTCAAACAGAAATATTGAACAGATACAAAAGGTGTTTAGCATGGAACATTGACATTACAATCAAAGAAGCCATATGGGCGAAAGAGTTCATAGAAATCTTTTCACTTATAGAAGCCCAACGCAAAGGAAGGGAAGGATGCTTTTAGGGATACAAAAACGATAGAGGAGAAAGCCATAGCCAGAATCGCCCAGGTAGAACAGAATTGGGACAACTGGCTACAGGCTTTCGCCATCTTGGCAACTATTCATGAAGAAAAATTCCGTAATGATGGCAGAATATTATGCGCATACGTGGATAAAATCAGAGAAGTAAAAATCACTCAAAAAGGGAAGACCTGGCTATCATATGATAATAGATTCAGGAGAAGCATGTCAGAGAGGACAGCCATAGAATGGGACGAGATCCAGACGACTAATACATGTTAAACACAGAGCCTCCTTCAGAAGAAGAGACTGCACAGACAACCCCCAAAAATAGAAAAAACTCACAGGGCCCCAGATCCTCCAACAATGAAAACCACAAAAAAGGGGAGAAGCCCTTTCGGAAGAATCAGCCTGGGGCGGCTAAGTCTAATACACACAGGCAGAACAAGAACCATTCTCAAAAAGCCAACATCCCATGTAAGAACTTTGGAAAAAACCTGTGCACATGGGGAAAAGAATGCTGGTACAAACACACGTGCACAAACTGCAACAGTGACCACGCAGCAAGCAACTGCACCAGACTGCCAGCCAAAAATACAAAAGAATTGCATCAAATGCACCCTGCCAACCAGATGTTTAGCACCGGGCTGCACCCCCATTAATCCAGACAATTTTGGAGAGGCTCTCATGAATTACCCAAACAGAGAAACCAGCAAAGCAATCAGGCAGGGTTTCACCAAGGGTTTTGTCATCCCGTTCAAGGGCATCGGGTCTCAGAATGTTCCAAATAACCTGAAGTCAGCCAGGGACAACCCACAAATGGTGGAAAGCAAAATTAAGAAGGAATTACTACTAGGTAGGATTGCAGGATCTTGGGACCACATGCCTCTCAAAGATTACATAATATCGCCCCTAGGACTGGTCCCCAGAAAAGAACCCGGGAAGATGAGGCTAATTCATCACCTATCCTATCCCAAAGGCCAACCGCCAAATGACGGCATTCCGCACACGGAATCCGCGGTATCATATACACACTTTCAAGAGGCGGTAAGACTCATACAGGAATGCGGCACGAACGCCCTGAAGGCCAAACTGAACATTGAATCCACTGTCAGATTATTGTCAGTTCACCCAGACTCCCAGCAATGGCTAGGTTTTACTTTTAAAATCAAATTCTATGTAGACAGATGCCTCCCCATGGGATACGCAGTATCTTGCGCCCTATTTGAACAATTCAGCTCGTTTTTTCAATGGGCTTTCCAAAGACAGAGACCAGGGACCAGGATAGTACACTACCTCAATGATTTCATGGTAATGGGGCCAGTAAATTCTGAAGAATGCAGCAGAGCCTTGTTGATGTTAGAAGAAATGGCCGCACAATGGGGCATCCCCCTGGCAGCCGGAAAAATGACCAAACCAGCCACCAACATAATTTTTCTAGGCATTGAAATAGACTCTGCAAGGGGAACATGCAAAATCCCAAAAATAAAATAGCAGAACTCCTGGAGAAAATACAAAGCCTGACAACAAAGGACAACGGCACAGTAAAAGAAATTCAGTCATTAGCTGGAAGCCTCAACTTCGCAGCTGAAATTATCCCTCAGGGGAGGGTATTCTCCAGAAGTCTGGAACTAAAAATCTAATCTTACAACAAACCCCACCTGCACATCCGACTAGGCACAGAGGTGAAACAAGATCTGGAAATTTGAGGGAATTTCCTTAAAGATTTTAACGGGACATCACTTTGGCATACGCCATTGAACACATTGACAAAAAGGGTCCATTTCACCGATGCAGCCGGGAGCAGGGGGTTTGGAGCCATACTATACTGAGAATGGGTGGCAGGACCCATAACATGGCAAGCTGCAGGGTGGACAAAAAATATCACCCTCCTAGAAATATTTCCCATCTGGCTTACTTTACACATCTGGGGCAGGCTGCTAGCTAACACAGAACTCTTGGTCTGGTGCGACAACATGGCTGTGGTAGGCTCCATAAACAGAAGATCCACTAAATGCCCTTCAATGCTGAAAGTCCTACGAGCCATTACAGCCGTCACACTACAAGGAGACATTGTGGTCAAAGCAAAGCACATCACTGGAGCAGACAATAATATTGCAGATGCTTTATCTCGCTTTCAGTGGCCAAGATTCCGGGAGCTAGCGCTGCACGCCCACGAACAGATGATGCCAATATCAGCAGAATGCTGGGCAATAATGGGAAAACAAAAATAATGGCATCAACGCCAGCGCCAAAGAGCAATGGTCAGGGTGCTCAAAAAGAACCAGGCACCTCAAAAACGGGTGCCAACAAAATAACGGCATCAACGCCAGCGCCAAAGAGCAATGGCCAGGGTGCTCAACAAGAACCAGGCACCTCAAAAAGGGGTGCCAACAAAACACTGGCATCAACGCCAGCACCAGAGAGCCCAGGCCGGGATGTCCAACATGATACAGACACCTTTAAAACGGGTGCCAACAACTCGCTGCCCATAGAAAATACAAACCCTGGCTCTGGGTTCCTAATAGAGATGGCAGAGAAAGCACTGGCAAACACTACTGCAGCTCAGTACAGTAAGTGTTTGAAAACAGTATTTAGAGCCACAGGGTTAAACCATGTCGATTAAAGACATATAAATATTCTTAAAATGGGTGCACAAGAGGGGCTTCAAGAGAGACTGGGCAAAAAGACACCTAGTCGCAATCTCATATTTCTCAAAATTACGGGGTGACTCAGATCCCACCCAGAACGCCCTCATTTCCTATGCTGTGAAAGGATGGGCCAGAGTGGAAGGGCCCCAGGTAGACACCCGTCACCCCCTTGATTTCTACAAACTGGTAAAAATAGCAGTCCAGTTGGAAGCCATATGCTGGCACCCATATGAGATCATATTATTCAAAACAGCATTTTTTCTGGCCTACTTCGGGGTTTTCTGGGTGGGAGAGCTCATCGCCTCCAGCACCAAGGCCACAAACAGTTTAGGCGTTATGGAGGTCAGGGTCAGACAAGACAGCGTCAACATAGAAATCCAACAGTCGAAAACTGGGGCCCAGAGAACCATCAACATTTGTTGTATTGATGACGCAACAAACTGCCCAGTATGTATTACCAACCTTTATTACGCACACAGGCCCAAAGTGGGGGGGGGTTCTTAATACACAAGGACGCTTCGGCACTAAGCCGCTACCAATTTAAAGGGGTGCTGATGAAAGCAATCAGCAAAGCAGGCTGCGACCCCAAGGGCTTTGGCACCCACTCGTTTAGAATAGGTGCTACCACCTCAGCATGGCAGGTAGGCCTGGCACCACTACAGCTAAAAAACATAGGGGGATGGAAGTCAGATTGCTACAAAAGATACATCAGACCACAGCTAATATAGCCATCCCCTCTCTTTCCTTTTCTCCCCCTCACCCCCCTGCAGAACCAACAGGCGAAGGGAAGACCTCACTTAAATCAGCATGGATTGTCGGCCAATCATTCGTCTTCAGGACAGGCCGATGGGCGGAAGAAACCAAAGAAGGTCTGCCCTTTAGAAACACCATTGCCGCATGGTGGGGTTACAGAGGCCTCCGGTGGGCCGACATCCACGAAACATTAGTAGAGTTGGTCGCTTACAGAGACCGCCAGAATTTCTGATAATTCATCTAGGGGGCAACAATCTGGTTAACATAGGAAGGAGAAACTTATTCGAGGAAATCTGCTACTCCCTAACGGGCATTTCCCACAACTGGAGGGAAACAGAAATGTACTTCTTGGCCATCCTACCCAGAAACAAATGGCAGGGGGCCCACTGTTACAAATCCGTAGACATTGCCAGAAGAAAACTCAATAGGGGGCTAGAAAAATTCTGTATAGCAAGAGGGCTGGACTTCATAAAACCCCCAGCTATTACCCTGGGTGACCCGGATCTTTTTTACAAAGACGGCACTCACTTATCAAACCAGGGCATGAAACATTTATTTCGAGAAATTACAGCAACCCTGGCCTTCAGGGGCTGTTACTAGGAGATACTTTTGGGGAACTCGGTCAGCCGGTAACCTGCCCGCGTGTGGCGGCATGGGCCAGAGGGGGTAACCTCAGGACCTGGTGCCGAAAAGTATGATATTATTATGATATGTGATTATTGTTATCTGCATAACCATATATGTACAATAAAATCTTACGGCCTTTTATTGCCAACACTTGACAAAATGTTGTGAGACAAATTATTTCAGGTCAGGGTTCGGGGTCAGCCAACAATGATGCATGCATATGGGTTCATCAGTTATGGGAAATGCTGCAGGGCCGCCCAAAGCGAGGCAGGGTAACTGATGTTACCATCCGGCAGGCCAGGAGTGGGGCAGCTCCCGCCCCCACGCCTGCTCCTCTCCCCCACAAGCCACAGAGACACACAGCCTCTGTCACACAAAGCCGAGGAAGGATGAAGTGTGAACAATTGCCTCACCCTTCCTCCAAGCAACAAGGTGCTAAGCACCTAAGGAAAACCAACAGTCAGGCAGGGCCCAGGTTCAAAGACCTGCCCCCTCCTACCGGGGCCAGACATGTCAGCTATCCGGCAAGGGGCTGGCGCACAGCCCCCACTACTATACACATCAAAGACCCAGGGCTCCCCTGGGTCTTATAAATAAGAGCAGAATGCTCTAAGAAAACACAATTGGTTTTTGGACTCTGAACGGGGACCCAAACTAACAGGAGGTTCGCTGTTCACTCAGCCTCTTCCACACTTTGCTTCTTTACCACAAAACCCTCCCAACCTACAAATAAGTGAGAAGAACAAAGGAAAAGAAGTACAGGGCACTGTACAGTGTCCACAATGAGTCGTGGGACATGAGAAGGCGGCACGGGCCAGAGGGGGGAACCTCAGGATCCGGAGCCCAAAAGTATGATATTATTATGATATGTGATTATTGTTATCTGCATAACCTTATCTGTACAATAAAATCCTACGGCCTTTTATTGCCAACACTTGACAAAATGTTGTGAGACAAATTATTTCGGGTGAGGGTTCGGGGTCAGCCAACAATGATGCATGCATATGGGTTCATTAGTTATTCCAGAGTATATAATTTAGAGCATGCTGAACTTGAGGTCCAGGAGTGCTGTCTCACTACCATGTATCCTCCTAAAGCCTGATTGTCTTTGACCAAGGAAACCCACCTGCTCAAGATAGCGCTGCACCTGAATATACGCTACCCATTCCAAGATTTTCAACAGAAAGGGTACATATGTGGTTGGCCTATAATTTGTAGCCACAACTGGATTGAGATTTGTCTTTTTCAAAATCAGAGTAATCCAGGCCTCTTTTATAACCGATGGAGTAGTTGCTGTAGCAAATGAAGTGTTAATGAGCTTAGTAATCAGCTAAATCAATGCAGCAGAGCATTCCTTGACCACGACAGCAGGATGGATATCATCCTTGTATGCTTCAAGGCTGCAATGATTTCAGAGACCTACTTCTCCGGTACACTACAAATGTGAACGGAGGATGAACCATTAAAGATAAGCAAGTTGCTGGAGTAGGACATGGAAATTGTTCCATCCTAGCAAGGAGATTAGTCTGCAGTTTGTGAACCTTACTTAGCAAGGCATTTTGGATGTCAGAACACCATGCTTGATCCTTCGTCACTGTAGTTATGGGTTGCACTTTGGGTGCTTCTAAATCTTTCAAGATGTTAAAAAGTGCTGCAGTGTCAGATTTTGCCTTAGCTATTTTAGCTTCAAAGTGATCTTTTTTGACAAGATAATAGCATTCTTATATTGAAGTACAGCACTATTATGTGCCTCTTTGCTTTCCTGAGAGGGAGACGAAATTCAGGTCTGTGACACTTTCTTTTTATATGCTTTAAGAGCAATACGTTCTGAAGAGAACCAGGAGTTGGTAATAAGGCAAATAGTCCGAGTTTTGAGCTTCTCTGGTGCCAGCGTGTTAACTGCTCCAGAGAGTAGGGTATCCTAATGGTCAACTAGCTCATCCACTGATGCCAACTATTGAGATGGACTGTATCAGTTTGCAGAAAAAGGAAGCTATGCTTCCCTTGTCAGCGTGCACACATATCACTACTCTTAAGAACACTTGAAAGTGACAAACATTAAGTCAGTCATGGCAACAATGACTGAAAGACCTCCAGGTAGTGGATACTGACAGGGGGAAGATTTGAATTATCACCTCTTTGTTGCAATAATAACTTGACCAAAATGATATACAGATAAATATAGAAGAACAGCCCACATACACATTGTAAAGACTGGAGGGGGGATCTGTTCTTCTGTCTTCTAAATGATTAGATCAAAGGAACAGAGCAATCCCAGTCAATGTTCTGTATATGGTAGAATGGACGAGCAACCAAGACATAAGCTCTCATGAGGTGATGCAGGCATGTTCATAAATACAGTGAGTCCCCAAGCCCTCACATAGGAATATCCACTTACTATGGTAGGTGATAACATAGCTTCTTCATATAAAATAAGATTCATTAATATATATACACATTTCAATAATAACACTTTGTACTTGGAAATACTTATTAAAAAAATTAGCAAATATATACATTCCATGTGACACCACACAATACTTACATTCAGTAATAGATGCACTAACTGCAGACAGTTTTAAATAGGCATGATAATTCTTAAGTGAGGTGTATCAGCATACAATAGGGAAGAAAGGCAGGTTAGTTGTGAACAGTGGCATAATGCTGTCTTTAGAGCAGATATACAATTCGGTGTGAAGATCACCCCACCGGGGCAACTGTAATGGAAAAGTTAGGGAATAACTTATCTTGTCTTTTACAAACCGGTCCAATAATGTTCAATAACCTTCTGCTTTCTTTAAAAGGTTCTACCACCCCAAAGTACCTGGGAGGACACATGAGAGTAGGATCCAAGATGAATCTGGGACCCCTCGATGACTCCTCAGGCTAGAAGATGCTCTTCCTCGTCATAGTACCTTTGGTGCCTTGGCAGGAAAAGTGGCAGACCTTCTCGGTTTTACTCGACGATTACCTCCAAGGATGCACCCCCTTGGAAGAGGGAGCCACTGGGATGCTGAGTTCATGATAAAAATTGAACCAAAGTCTTTCTGAACTGCTGCAGTTTTACTCTTTACAGGGCTCTCATTTTGGTCGATGATTTCTCGAACTGCAGAAGCCCTGTGACAATGAAACTTGCTGTGGGATCCTTAAAGGCTTGGCCGATGAGATAAGACCCCTGGCACCCTTTGATGACTTCTTGTGACGGCGGGTGCATTGGTCACCTTTGGTGTCGGGTTTTGGAATATCGCGGTTTTCCACTGTTAGGTTCTCCACTGGTGCAGCTGCAGCACAGACCTCTGTATGGCTTCTGGTGAACTGGATTTGACCACTGGAGTGGTCCACAGACCTTCATCAAGTCTGGGCCCTCGAGACATCTTCGTTAGCTTCTGGTGGCAGGAAACCCACTCACAGAGTCGCTAAGTGCAGAGGAAGGTCTCTCAGGCAGGAAAAAGTGGTCAATGATTATGGCAAGGATTCCTCCTAAATGTTCTTAGGCAGTTTTGAACTTTCGCAGCTCTGGGTGTCCAGCAGCACTATGCCAGTATACCCCCTCTTCTGGGCGGTAGACATCAACGGCTTACAGAGGTCACAAAACACACCTCTGGACCCTGGGTGACACGAATGGACTTCAACTTGAGATGTAAGGGCACTCCTCTTCAGGGCTCAAAAAGACCACCTCTCCGGAAGGCAGGCCCACAGGTCTGGCTTCTAGGGGACCTATGATGAAGAGTAAGAGTTTGCACAATGGTCTCACGTAGCTCGGGGAGAGGTCTCCTTTGCAGGTGTTTTCTGGATCAGTCCTTGGAAGAACACAGCAGCTTTTGGATTACCTGAAGAAATGCAGCAGCAGAAGTCTCACCCATCTGAGCTTCAAAGAACAGATTTGTCTTGCTTCAGCTTCGACTTCAGCTTCTGAACAAATTGATGAATGAGAGGTCCTCTGTTATAGACATTGGTTCCCGTTCACTCAGACTGACCCGGGCTCAGTCAACCAATCACACTTAAGGGCATTCATGCAGGCAGGCAGTCAAACAGGCTCACAGGCATTCAGGCCACACACTCCACCCAGACACCTATAACAAATAATGTGGATTGGGGTAAGCACCCAGCCTTTCAGCACACTAACAGTTTCAGAACTGCCTCAGTCATTGTTTCACACACAGAAACCAGACATGCACAACACAGAATGTGACTTTACTTCTAACTACATTCACACAGGTCCCATGCCTAGGGTGTATCCACAACACACAGCCTCTGGAAATGATCCAATCAGTCTGTCAGGAGGCACCCCCCGAGCCATATATGGTATTTCCACCCAACAGCCAGTCAGGAGGAAGGGAAAGAGTCAGAGCTTCCAAGGACTTTGGGAAACAAGGTAAAATGCAATAGAAACCAGGAGGCCCCAGGGGCCATCTTGCCTTCCTGCAGGAATCCATTGATTCCTATGGTACGGGCTGGGTGTCCCAAAAATGGAAGACACTCAGAGTCACTGCCCATTCAGCATGCAGCTGCCACCAGCCCATACCCTGCTCTGTGGGCAACACACAGGTGCATGAAAACACACATTAGGGGTACAAGGGTGCACCCCCACTCATAGGTGCCATACCCATGGGTGTTGTTCACCAGAAGGAAAACATGAAGAGCTGCACTGCCAGAGGTCCAGGTTGGACAGAGGAGACACACTCAGAGACTGGCAGGTCATTGCCTAGGAGGCCCTGTCCCTGCATACGGCATTTCCAGCATCACACAAATCAACTGAAAAATAAATTCCAAACAGTTTTAAAGAATATCCACAATGAGCATATATAAGAAAATTGGTATTATGATCAAGTTCAAAAGAGAAATTTACAAAACCTGAGTACATTGTACGAGTTGGTGGGTTGGCAGACCCACCCTTATCGAAAAAGTCTTAGTGGTGCTTAGAATGGCATTTCTTTTGATTAAATGTCATATGTTCACAAGGAGGTTTAGCAAATAAATTAGCTCATCAACTTCTAGGAGGTTTCTGATGTTCTCTGTCTGAGTCAATACCTCGTTCCAGAAAATTGAAACTATTCCCATGTCCAAAATAAATGAAGCAAATTAATTTAGCACCAATTCTGAAGTGGAGCAAAATGGATTAGCCCCAGTCCCTATTATATAAAAACATTTTTTAAAAGGAAGGTCCAAATCTTTATTTATTGCTGTTATGTTACATATCCAAACTGTTCTGGGAATGAATTAGCAACTGAATCTTCCTACAGATTTGACAACATCGCTTTGAATTTTATTGGCATTTATTTTTCTCTCTTTTAACTAATTGTTCACTCGAGGATTATACTTTATGCTAAATTGACTACTTCTTTTAAATATTTTTGTAGGTAAAAAATGTGTGGGCAATAACAATTGTCCGTTTTATGCTTGTTCTGAGAATTTGTCTTTGTAACTTTTGATTGTGTTTCACTTTTGTAAAGGTTTGTAAAAACCACACACAAATCAAAAACATGTTTTTACCAGGGCAACAATGAAGCCCACTGTTTTGTTTACTGTGTTTGCTACATAACATAAAAATAAATGTAGTAAATAAATGTCTTGTTATGATGCATCAAACATAGTACAAAAAACAGTCTGCATCTTTTGACACTAGCGCATACGCTTTTAGATATTCCAGATTGTGACAAAACTGCTCCATTCTATATTATGCAATCATTTTCACAGTTTTTAGCACTGGTGCAAATCTTAGATAATCAAGTCCCTGATTATTATCTGGGCAGCTTTTTCTTTTTCAGCCCCCATCTTAAGCAAAACATGGCAAACAAATATTACACCTCGACTTCTTTTTCCCCTTTCTTTCCTCATCTCTGTCTGAAAGGACTCATTTTATCATACTTATCCATCTGCTGCCTTCAGGTATTGACGGCAATATTTTTGAAAATAATAATAGAGCCGGCCCATCACTGACTCTCTCGGGCGTAGATGAAACATGAGGCTAGCTTCACGTTCGAACAGTTTTGATAACGCGTGGACCTCACAACATAAAGTTCAGCTGTCACTTTAAAAGCTGGCATTTCATCTTCTGAAAGAGAATGCCTTTTTAGGGTCAGGATCAGACCGAGGGCCCAATTATGAGCTTGTGCTAAAAGTAGTGTGGAAAGCCAACATTCTCCCCTCCAGTTTCCAGCACCACTTTTCTGGGGTGGGTGGAAGTATTGGAGGGGAGATGTTGTGCTTTCCTGCAGCAAAAGATGCTAAAATCTCTCGTTGTGGGAGAAACACGTGCATCAGTGGTAGCATGAGCATTTTTTTTAAGACTGTAATTTTTCTAAATTGCGAAAGTGTCCTTAAACTTTCAGCAATTTAGAAAAGTGGTGCTGTGGTCTGAGAAATGCTATTTTTATGCAGGGAAAAGAGTGCAGTAAAGCATAGTGTTGTAGTTTATCTCCTTTTTTTACATGCAAAACCAGTGCTTTTGAAAAGAGAATCCCTTCTCAGTGCCAGCCCTGCATTCCTCATGGTTGCTAAGGCTGTTGTCAAGCAGTAAATCAGGCACATGCAAAAGTGGTGGCTTTGATGCCAGGCCGTCACATTATCACTTTAACAAAATATGGTACTTTTAAGGGAAGGAAAGTGTTCGTTCGTCATGGAAGAACACTTTTCTATGTTTGCATGTACCTCAGAATCAGGGCCTAAGTTGAGTCAGACTTGGTATAGAAACATGAAGCAGTCCTGAAAAAGGGATCCAGTAAAAAACACATTGATGTGAGATATTTGGGGAGGATGCCAGGGTTAAAAGCTTCATTGCCTCAGTCACCCTGAAAATGCACCCAACATTACTAGCACAGAACGAATAATGCTAAGAACCAGCGCATTTGAAGCCCCCTGTAGATTGGTTGTGCAAGGGAAGACACAGCCACTTCCAATCCTTCCATTCGCCTGAAGTGGCCTGCGGTATGACATCTTGCTGGAGATATGAGAGAAACTGCTGCCAGCTAGCAGCCTAGGAGCACAGCAATCTGGTATGTAATTCAAGCTTCAGTTGTGCAACGTAAAACGGCTTGGCGCGCATCTTTTCTGTTTATTTCAAAGCCAATTCTTGACGAAATAGTCAAAGGTCGTGACATACTCCGCATTCCATGATGTAACTGACATCCATGTCACACTTCTTTCGTTCAAAAGGAAACTCAATATGTTTTTATAAGTACCACTTTTCTGATGTTTGTGTGCAATTAAGCACCACTTACAAGGAGACTTGGCAAGTGATGTTATGTTTGGTCTGCATCCAAAGGCTATAAGGAAGACACTTTTAAAACTTTACAACATTTCGCTAAATTGAGTGGCAAAAGTTGAGTCCAAGTTCACTCAGTAACTCCTTTAGCAGAGCTTGAAACTAGGAAATGAAAGCATGGTTTATATTTCTCCAATCAGTATTCTAAGGGTCTGATTCATGGAATTTTTTTGCACGGTGCAAATTGACTTTTCACTGCTGCAAAGTGACTTTGCACTGCCAACAAACACCCTGATTCATGGAGCAGTGCAAAGTGCATTTTTGTCGTGCAAAGTGACTTTGCATGGCAAAAAAACACTTTATATTGTTGCATGAATCAGGGTGTTTGTTGGCAGTGAAAAGTCACTTTGCACCGTGCAAAAAAGTCCATGAATCAGAACATTAAGTGTTCCTGGTGTGCAATTATGTTGTTGTAGCTCAGATAGAGCAAGTCATTGTTCTGTTATGTGGGGCATTTGTACCTTTATTGCTTCACTCAGCATACACTTTGTAGTGCCATAAAGGCACTGCCACAAAATTACAACATACTCCATATGTAAGACAATTATAATGTTATGTTTTACGATTGTGCCAGCCTATTTGTAGCATATGTCTTTCCTGGTGCAGGTTGTGTATTTATCGATTCAAATAAGCCATGCAGTGCGCGTGGAGCTGCAAGTAAAGCACACGATATAAGGAAACAGGAGATAGTATGGAGACAACGGTTTGCGTGTGTGTTTTTGATTGGTTGGGGGAGTGGGATTGCGTTTCATAGGCTGGCCTGATTTGGTAGGGCTATTCCTTAAATAGGCAAAAAAGAGTTTTAAGCGGTACTTTACTCATTCATTGTTGAACAATCTAAGCCAATCTCTCAGAGATGGAGTGATTTGGTCCAAACTACAGAGGGGCCATAGTCTACAATGGCGACTGGCTCTGCCACAAGCTCCATTGATGATGCCGTTTGTGAAGACCACTCTAGGGTCCTGCTGATCAGGGAGCAGTGAGGAAGCCACTCACGTGTTAGTAAGTCAGTGTTGGGGATGCAGGTTTCACTTCTGATCAAGTGAAACCATGGTTGCATTGGCAGTCATAACATGGAAGGCAGAGATGGGTTCCAGCAATGTAGAATGGTTATGGGCCATCAAGTGGTGCAACTGATTAGAGTTATGAACTTGGCCTTCCAGGAGAGGTGAGGACACCATGCCTAATATCCTTGCAGGCTCGACCCTGGTTAGACTTTACATCTGGAGATCTCGGACTCAGTCAGCTGCAGGCAGTATTAGTTCCAAATGTCCCCTCTTCCAGCAGCATGCTCACAGCCTTGACTAGCTGCCAGTGAGTAGGGAGAGTCTGACAGTAAAGACCTGTTTCCAATATGGTCCCACTGAGAAAACAAAAGTGAAAAGTAGTCTCAGTGCCATTCTGGAAGGTAGGAAGTCCACTCTCCTGAGATACTGGGAATCACTGTACATCCAGAAGTTCTTTGGAGGAGCATTGCTAGCCCTTCAACAGGTTGCCACACTTCCCCTTCCATATTGGAATTGAGATTTGAGTATGGGGCCCAAACCCCAATCAGAGGGTTGCATGTATTGAAACAGTTAGGCTGTCACCCAATCAGTGGTTGTTGCCACATTTGAAATTAGGAGTTTTATGCCCAGGCAAAATCCTCAGGATGTGGATTCACCTCGATCATCAGACATCTCGGCATACTAGATTGGGTATGATTGGATCCAGTTTTAATAAATTGCTTGTTTGTCTGTGGAATGTTGGCACTGGCTGAAAAGAGCCAGTGAAGGAGTGTAATGTAAAAAAATATATGTTTTAATGTATGACCGATGTTATGATGATTGAACTTGATCCTTACAGAAATGGGGAGAGAATTCCAGAGGGTTGGAGCCAGAACAGAAAAGCATCATCCACCATGGTGAGTGCAATGAAACGGGACCAACTTGACTTTAATGAGTGATGGAACAGGCACATATAAAGACCAATGGACAATAATGGGGGCTTTAAAATATAGTGGGTTGGAATTGGGCAACTAATAGATGGAGAAGAACATTGGATTTACAATACTGTATAAGCAGGTACCAAACGTAAAATGAAGCAGCAGAATTTTGAATAATGTGTAGACAGTGCAGAAGAAAAGCTGGCAGACATAAGTACAAAGAGTTACCATAATCAAGTCGAGATGAAATGAGTGACAAGACCAGTGTGGGTTTGGACTCAGGAGGAATAAAGGGTACAACGTTTCCTATGGTCTTCAAATCAGAGAAAAGCTGCTGACAACATCATCGACCTGAGAAATCAGAGAAAGGTCAGAATTGAGCTTGAAGCCGAGGATAATGTACCGAGGAGATGGAAGTCTGGATCACAGTCATTTCTGCTGGCGAGCAATCAGGGCCCCAAACAATAGCACCGCCCGACAGTAGAAACTCAGTCTTGCTGTGTTTAATTGTGGTAGTGTTCAGTCATCTAGCGACCAACGGCTCGAAAGCACTCTACAAACCAAAGTTTGTGGACCCCCAGATCTGGCTCGAACTTGAGCAGGATTTGGGATTCATTGGCATACGAATACAATTTAATACCATGCACACAGATAAGCTGGGCCAATAGCTGAATGTATAAATTAGAGAAAAGAGAATGCATCACACTGGCCAGAGCCACTGCTAGCTCGCCCTGACTTTAGTGGCCATAGATGGCCATATGCATACCATGCATTCATTTATGGGAACACAACCTCTCGGTGCATGGCTTGATATGCGGATTGTAGATAGGTTGACCTGATGGGGAACCCTGGGTGTACAATCCTGCTCGTTTCCCTTGCAAAGATAGAAAGTGCCACCAAACTCATGAGCTCCTCATAGCCAGACAAGCAAATGTACTTGAAAATATGCCCTCGAACAGCTAGAAATTGTGGGGCGTGGGGCACATCAGAAATCAAGTGCTTGTTTAGATCTCATGAACAGAACTAGGGAGGATAAAACTGTTGGACATATAACAAACGGAGTGTAGGGACGCTGATGGATGGCTGCATCTCAAAACTTTCAGCCTTGCATGGAGTCAGATCTAACTGCGCATAATCCATATAGCAATGGGCACAGTGACGTGTTGCACTGCTGCTCCTATGGCACTAGTTCCTGATTTCCTTATTCCAATTTACCCATTAAACAGCTGAGAGCCACAGGGTGATGTGGTAACAGTATGTTCAAGCCATCATGCAAATACAGTGAAATGTGGGGCAGTCATTGTACATCTTCAAGGAAAAGGTCTAAAGGGTCTTGTGGGAAACCCCAGAAAGAGAAGTCCACCTCAACGCCTTTGACACTGGATGGCTATGAACATGTAGCTAAATGTGGGAACAAGTTATTGTTTTCTCTTTAATTAGACAGGACACTATAAATACTGTTTACTATGAACTTGAGTTCTAATAGTACATACAAAGGTTAGATGAGGGATCTGTGAAGAGAACGATAACACATTATCTGAATCATCTTCCTTCTCTCCCCCTCTACTCTTGCTCCATGCGCTTTCCCTCTCTCCGACCTTTTTCTCACAGCTTGCTGACTGGCTGCCTGGTGTACCTCAGAGTCTCACATGTCCCTTCACGTGTCCCTGGGACCCCCGCCAGTCCTCTCCCGCACTTGCCTCAGGGCCCTGCACTCGCCTCAACCTCACTGCACTTGAGAAATGTCCCAAGAAAGTGGGTCTCTCTGCACTTACCTCAGTCTCCACCGACTGGGTGCACTTGTCCTCCACCTCCCTTGACCGCCTCTGCACTTGCACAATCCGAATGCACCTTTGCCTGAAGATCGTCCGTCTGTGCTCCCTTGTCTTCACTCCTTAATTGCACTTGGTAAAACTGCAGAATCATTGTCAGGCCTATTTGCTGTGTCTCAACTGTTAATTGTACTATAAGCACTTATTCTTCCTGTGCAGTCTATTATCGTCTCAGAATTTCAAGGGCTCTGAAAGACTGTTTTTCCCCTTGTTCCCACCCTCCTTGAGCGCTTTGAAACACTTGTGTATAGGGGCTTTATAAATAAACTACCAGCTGCACATCTATATCTAACAGGGAGATGAGGCTTCTCAAAAGTTAGACAATGGGAAGCCCAGACGGGATACCAGAAGAATGCTGGGATGGGCAGAATAGCAAGAATACACAATAATTCAAGCAAACTACCATCCACATAGCAAACCTATTTCTGGGGCTCATACAGATACTTGCTCCATTTGGGCAGATCTAGTCCTTTCTTGCCGTTCAGAAGACACAGCCTGCTTACTAGGCCCGTGTTCCGGAGGGGCACAAGGCTAATCCTGTTGTGTTGCTTTTGTGTGCAAGAGCATGTTCCAAACTGCAACGTGTAGGTTCAGTTTCTGTCATAAACATGAGCCCGCAAACCGTTGCATGCATCAATTCGGCCATGTGGATCAAAGAATGAGACTGAAACCCTGTTACCTGTCCCTGTCTAAGGTCCTATGAACAACATGTGTTTAGCTGGTCACAATCGAGCCACCACTGTCACAGTGGGGCGAGGTTGTCATGTGCTCCGTCCAGAGGCAAGGATGGGGGTAATCGGAAGCCAGGAGGGTACTGCCACCGACTCTTCACAATCGGTTTTCTTAAAACCAGATACATATTCATTGTGGTGATGGTGTCAAAAGAGCATTAGGACATACAAAGGAAAGCGCATAGTAGAAGATCCTGTGTGTGCTAAAGGCCAGCCTTTCAATTCCCCATGCATAATTCAGTCCCCTGGATAATTAATTATCAGCAGCATCTCAATCGAGCGGTCATTACACTGTGTTAATCTAATCAGGCTCTGCTTATATGTAGCGTGTTTGACCTCAAAATCATCTTTAATTGAAATACATTGAAATGGCTAATCCCCCTTGCAGCCAACGAAACTATCTCCAATGTAACAGTGTCAATGTTATCCCACGAGCAAGTTCTTACGGTTAAGTTTCATGTTATGCAAAAACCACTATTGGGGACGTTTGAAGAAGACGGCAGGAAAATGCAGGCTTCGCAACGTAAAGGACATTTGACGGATGCATTTGCTGTCTGTCGCTTTCCTGATTTTGCACAAAAAAAAAACAAAGAAGCCTTTTCTAGGTCAGGCTACA
The DNA here is from genome assembly GCF_040938575.1 of Ambystoma mexicanum. NCBI lineage: Eukaryota > Metazoa > Chordata > Amphibia > Caudata > Ambystomatidae > Ambystoma > Ambystoma mexicanum. The sequence goes on from NC_090934.1 coordinate 653,157,230, forward strand.
GAGTGCTTTAGCCTTCATGCACAGTTAATGTACACAACAAGAACCGTACACGGATTCTGCTGCTCATTGAAGAATATTAGGCTTTTAATTGGTCCATTGGATTGTGTTTTTCTGATTGGCCTGATGGGACCGTGTGTGCATTGACCAACCATTGCTGAAAGAACAGTCCACGCTCTGCCACCTCCCCCGGTGCCCAGTACAGGAGCTGGTGGTGGAAGTGGGCTCATTGATGAGCCACTGCATGATTCATGCATGGGTGGCCCCTGGTCCAATTTGGGCCTGACTAGTGTTGGCTTCATGCTTGGCCCCTGAGGGAAATAAAGAAGTAGACACCAGGGTGGAGAGAAAACATATTTGAGTTAATGTTTATGAATACATTTGTGGACTTATCTGTTCTGGACTATACCAACCGGGACACCATGCTGCTGGATGGAATGCAGGGAAAGAAAAGAAAGTACTATGGACAAAGCCTCCCCTGATCAGGAGTGGGCTGGGCAGAGGGAGAACATTCGGCAAACGAACGATTTAGGTAGACGGTTGACATGAATGGGAGGAGCAGGAGGACGAGACCCACAGCTCTCTGGGGACAGTGGCATTGAGCACACCTCCCGCCCTGGGCTAAGAACACCTCCATTGCTGCACGGTGTACGACAGGTGTGGCCTGGCATCTACCATGGACCTGGACTGCATGCCCAGAGAGAACAGCATATCCGCCAAGCTCAGTACGTGTGCGTGGGGCAGCCTGGAGCAGGCAATGAGGCTGTGCCCCCTGTCAGCCCACCCGGTGCTCGATGCCCGGTGCAAGCCCTCCCAAGCCCCATCTGCCAGAGTGGCCTAAGAGGTGAAGAGGGTGGAGATGCCAAAATCTGCCCCACCACATCGGGCAGGGTGATGATATAAAGTCCTGAACCCTCAGGAGATGGGGGTTGCCACAGAATAAATTATAGGTGCAGGCTATGCAGCGTTGATGTGGCAGCCCCACGTGATATATGATATTTAATTTGCATTGCGCTCGTACACAAGTGTTTCAGAGCGCGACAAGGCAAGGGAGGGGAACAGGGGAGATCACAATGATCTTACTAGGCCCAGTGACATTGAGAACGCGCCAGTGCATGGGAAAAGGAAAGGGGAAAAGTGCATGGAAGGGGGAGAGTGGAGAGTGCGGAGCAGAGGAGAACAGATAAATACAAATAAATATATAATAGAGGCAATAAACAGTGGTAGTGCAGCCAGCCAGTGGCAAGTGCTGTTTTTATGGCAGCCGACTGGGTAAGTCTGATAAGTGCAGAAAAAGAAGAAAATGGGGAGTGATGGGGGACTGTATGGGTACAGATACAGTCCCCAGTGCAAGGGGTTGCCAGGTGGCAATGCAGGAGGGTAGCAGGGTGAGCAGGTACCTGGGCCCAGGGGAAAGAGGGTGGCCAGGTGCACAGTGCCAAGAGAGAGCAGATCCATTGCGGAGAGGGGGAGAGAAGGCAAAAGCAAAGAGGAAGGTCTTGAGGTGCTTCCGGAACAACAGATGGTTCTCCTCAAGTTTTAGAGTGGTAGGGAGGCTGTTCCAGAGGGAGGCACCAGCCGAAGACAGAGATCTACCCCCAACTTGATTCTTTGAAAAATGACTGACCGTGAGGGAGTTAGAGGTAGAGGAGCAAAAAGCTTGAGAGGCGAGGTATTTGTGGAGGGATAGCTGAAAGTATTTTGGACCCAGGCCCCAGAAGGCCTTGTGGACAATGCAGAGGGTTTTGAATTTAATCCTTGCATCCACTGGGAGCCAATGGCGAGATTTCAGAGCTGGAGAGATACAATCCCAGGGCTTGAGGCCAAAGACAAGTCTCACAGTCCTGTTCTGGATTAGTTGCAGAGGGCAGAGAGTAGAGGCAGGTAGATTTAGAAAAAGCCTGTTGCAGTAGTCCAACCTAGAGAGAACCAGAGCTTGGGAGATAGTGAGCTTCTGGGGGAAGGAGAGGAAAGGCAGAGTACCTCTGAGGAGGTGCAGTAGGAAGTTTGACTTTTTAGAGACCTCAGAGATGTGGGCGGAGAAGATGAGTGTGGAGTAAAAGATGACCCCAAGGTTCTTAGCCTCGCATGTGGAGGTAGGAGGAGAGCTAAGGGAGGCTGGCCAGAGAGTTAGGGGAAAGGATGGTGAAGGTGTGCCGATGAGTAGGATCTCAGTCTTGTTGGCATTCAGACAAAGATCATTAGTGGCACACCAATCTTGAATGGCAGTTAGGCAATCAGAGATGAGAGAGGGAGAGGAGGTGGCCATGGGCAGCTTGAAAATTAGTTGAGTTTCGTCAGCGTAGCACTGGAAATTGGAGCAGAAAATGGCAATGCAGTGGGCGAGAGTTGCCAGGTATTGGTTGAACGGGTTGAATTGGTTGATGGACCGGGCCACCCATGAACAGAACTAGCGTGGTGTCTCCTGTGGTAAGCAGGTCACCACCAGGACAGCCAAAGGGCCTGGGTGGGTCAGACTCATTCTGCAGTCTTGAATCAGACCACAGCCACCCTACTAAATACAGTAACAAAAGAACTAGAAACGGGTGGCTGAATGAAGCAGACCCACCCCTGCTAAATAATGTAAATTCTGGTTGATTAGGGTTTGAAATGTGTGTAGACGTGTCTGTATTGATGTGTGCATGTTTAGGTTTATAGTTATAGATATAGATATTAAGGAGGGTGGTTATGTATATATTTAATTTAGTTAGATGAGTTTATGGAATTGGTTAGGAGTTTTAATAAGTGAGGGTATTGGATAAGCATGTGTGCTTGTGATTACATTGGCATTAGAAGAGAAGTCAAAGTGTTGGTCTGCTAAAGGCCGCCTATGGGATGGAGCCACCTGATGGGGCCATCTCCTGCCCCTCCACCCTCCACAGTGGGTGGTGCCAGGCACGGTGTATGGGGTCTAATCTGTCAGCCCCACCCTAAGGGTCTACCTTTGACCCCTCTCAGGGGTGAGAGAAAAATCACACCAAGCGAACCAAGAATGGAAGTGATGTCAGGGGTATGTTAAAGTTATTAATGTTTAAATAGTTCTTGGGTTTTGTGTAAAATAAAAAGGGGTCTCCATTGGGATCAGTAAGACAAATCTATCTTAGTGTCTATGTCACTTTGTACCGAATAAGGTAAGGCCTCAAGGCAAAGCCCATCTCCTGTTCTAACATTGTTTAATTGGGGGTGCAAATGGTTGGTAGCAGTGTGGTTTATCCCCGGTATGGGGTAGGGAAAGGCCCCCCTTGCCCCAGACCAGGGCCAAAATATGCTGGGACTACACATAATTCAGCAATGCCTCAGCTCTGTGTGTGTTGTCCATTTGCCTTCCTTCCCTGGCCATGAGGCTGCTCCGTATGAACATGTGTGTCTTTAGCCCAGTCAAGATCAGTAGATGCTTGAACTTGGACTTTGGTAATCAAGGCATAATAGCTGTGCATTCCGGATAAATGTGCCATCAGAATACTACTCAGGTCTGTAAATCCATCACCAACCTCCCCTCCACAACAGCAGCCAACTGACAATAATGCAAAGGTGTTTCCTAGGTCTGGATATAGAGTGTTTTAGCTTTAACTTACATGCATTTCTAATATACTTAACAAGATCCTTTGACTGCTGGCCCATCCATGATTTCTAATTGTTGTGAATGCAAGATGACACCCATGATGTTATTCATGATCTCACTGTGAATCCTTGATGTGATCTCATGGGTGTGCTCGTGGGCTGAGCATCAGAGTTAAGATTGTCATGACTTGGCACATGTGCCAAATCTCCTGGTTTTTGTTGTGCTGAATTGGATTATTTTAGCTTTGTTTAAAATAATGGGCAGTGGCCCTGGCCTACAGTCATGGCCCATATCCCTCTGCCTAGTCAATAGACAGATCCCAGTGGTCAAGCCCTTCTATTAGGCCAGTGGCCATGGCCACCATATTTGTCCACTGTCCATGTTGCAACAATTAAGCAAAACAACTGAGGCCCATATCCCTCTCATTACTAAAAAAAACTGTTCCCACAGCTCTTGGCCGTACTGTCAGTGATGGGCCAATTAGTTCAACAGAGCATCACCAATGATCGAGTATGGTCCATTTCCCTCTCACTAGTAAATTTCCAAATCCCATCGGTCACGGCCATTGACCAAGGTCACCATCCTTTCATTTATGAGGTAGTTTCCCCTGAAACATTCCTTTGGGAACATACCGCAGTCACTTCGCAGCAACCTTCTATTACAGCACTAATCATCCCCTCTGTAAAGCAGCTTTTGCCAATTACTGCAGTAATGGGAAAATGCTTGAAACTGTAAAAGTCTTCCCCTTTCTTCCCCACTGACACTCTTCATGTGCCCCCTCCCTTCCCACACATTCAACCCTCTGTGTAAATCTTTACTGAATCTCTCCTAGTATCCCCTTTCTCCCGCCAGTTTCTTTTCCGATCGTGTATTGCAATAATCTTGCAGGAATCTGGAGGGAATTCCATGGGATCCCAACAGCATGACCAAACCCAACTCACTACCTCTACCCTAATGTGAAGTCACCTCTTTATCTGCTGCAAATATTGCTTTGAGCTTTTTTCTTTTTTGGCTTCCCACGGGATTACAGTAGGTATCATTCGCATGGAATATTAAAAAAGGCGGACTCTCTTTTCTGAAAAGCCTCACTGCCGACATGCACCATGGGAGATACATACAAGTATTTTGGACCAGGAGCACCCCCTTCTCTGTCCGTTGTTTTGAGAAACTCCTTGTCAGATATACAGCAATCCAAACAAGCATTGGCAATGCAACAGTCAGGGCTTTTGTGTAGGCATAGGAAAGACGCTGGTCAGCAAGGGTGCAACGAAACCTACATTTAGGGGGAAGGGGGTAAGTGGTGATGGGAGAGACCACTTCAGAAAATAGGTGGGACAAACTTTGAGGCTCTGCCCCCACTGTTCCACCCCCTCATGGTCTGGTGTGGGGACAAATTCTCAAATGGTACATTTTAAAGCACAATATGCAGAGGGGCGATGGAAGTCTTTCTTGAAAGTAGCAGCTTTAAAGTTTTACTTCATTTGTTCAAGTACATTTTTCTGCACAAACACAGTAAAACTTGAATACCGCCAGTTTCGGGAAAGGCTTCCCTCGCCTCTCTGCCTAACAAAATGCGAGTGCACAGGTGCACCGAGGCAAAAATGTAGGCGGGGGCTAACCCTTCAGTGTTGGGAGAGGTGCTAACTTCAGAGACGGTGGGGGAATGGCAAACATACTTGTGTAGGGGCATCCAACTTCTTTGCGCATTGTAATGAGACTATTCTAGTGCAGCTTCAATATTACAAGCAGTTAAACCTCTCCTTTATGCCTGAAAACACCCACTTAATGTCTGCTGTGAGAATGAGCTGTCCCCCCTAACCTTCCAATCACTCTTCTGGCATGTAAGTACTAACCCCACATCACAATTTCAATAGCCTAAAAATGTATGCATATGAATGCGGTTGCTAACAATGAAATGCTTTACGTAACTAAGGTTTCCACAAAGCACTTCAAGGGATCAGACCTCAGGTTCTACTCATTTCATAACATATCCCCAAACCCATTGAAGAAGATCATCACTCAAGACTCGGGGGCTTCTGACCTGCACCAGCCTGTCAGCACCGTCACTCCTGATGCATGTCACAATGCCTTTAAATTGCATACAAAGCTTACATTAGATTGCAAAACCACACCTTTTTCAAATAATAATAGTTTGTAAGTCAGGAGGCAGGTTCAAGTAGAGTCGGCGCTGCATCCTGTGCCAAGAAAGTTGTTTATTCGCGTTAAAAGTGCGGTATTCAGAACAACAGTGGTGGAAGTGGAAACATGGAACTAGTGGTGCTCTGAATCCGAAAAGGAGGGAGTGGAATGGTGGGAGATGGAGGAGGGTAGGATCGTGCCGGATGGGGTTTGACCTTTAGTTTGCCATCTACGATGTCTCTTGTTGCTTTGTGGCTAGACTAGACATTTCCTGGAATAATAAACAAGCACTGGAAAAGCCGCCATTTTGGGCTTTTGTGCAAGTATAGGATAGGCACTGATATAATGGCATGACCTTGTGATAAGATGGCCACGGCTGAATAATTGAGTGATTACCTAGGGTTATAGGTTAAAGGATCGAAAAAAAGGGTTGAATGGTCAAAGGATCGACTCAAAAGTACCGAAAACAAAAGGATCGAAAAAATATATTTTTTTTCCCCCGTTTTTTTGGTAAAACCATTTTTTTTACCTACACGAAAACCAAAAAAATATATATAATTAAAAAAAATGTGATCCTTTTGTTTCCGGCCCTATTGTATCGATCCTTTTGCATTCGATCCTTTTTCATTCGATGCTTTAACTGGACAGCATTACCTAGCCATATGATGGCATTAACTGGCAAATGCCTTTCTAATACCTCAACCCAAAACTGTTGGCTTTGTGATTGCTTGTTTTTAAAAGGAGTTCAGTGCATGGAACAGATCTAAATCAAGTGGCTGAAGGCACACTTGGTTGGGGCTTTTTATTACACCAGAAGCCATTTACAACTGTAATTAAGACATTAACTCCCAGCAGACTTCTTAGAAATAACATTGAAGGCTAATGGTTGATGTTAATGCATAATAAAGCTAGCTGAAAGAGATGTAATGAGGATGTGTTTTGGGAGGGGCAGGTAGTGTGAGGGATTGGTAATTGGAATTAGCATAGCCATGGGCAGTCAGTGTACTGGTAAATAACAAAACACACTCAAGCTCTGCAGCCCTCCCCACAAGTCATCTCCCTCCTAATTGTACTCCAGTTCAATAGTGTTGTCTTACAGCCAAAATTAAAAATACAATGAAGTAAACCTAAGGTAAACGTGAACCTCTCTGTTCAGTTGTCCCTCTGGTCCTTGGCTGCTCTGCTGAACTCTTCTCTGGTCCTTGGCTCTTCCCTTGTGGGTAGGACCTTTGGTCCATCCCTTCTTTTGTCTTTGGCTCTCTGGTGAGTTGGTGGCAAAAACAAGAAGCAAATCGCTTCAATGTTCTGTCAATCACACAAACAAGTACCATAGCTACCTGAAATGCACATAATCACTGCTCCACACAGCTGACAACATGTCTAAAACCTTCACCGTACAGAGCATATCTTTTAAGATCTGCACACATCAATGTAGTAACAAAGATATCTTGCCCTGATCCCCATGCTACTGCATGAGGCCCCTACCCTATTTCTTGCAGATCCTGGAGCTCCTAGAAAGTGTGAAAATGGCAGATGGTTTGCGATGAAAGACTAAATATCATAGCATAACAGGGCATAGCATAGTGGGGCAGTACTATGGACGGACCAAGCAACTTCAGTGGCTGGAAGAAACAGGAGAGAAAATGTAATGTTGGTTCAATCAAGTTAGTCTGCTATACTAGAATCCCTGGTGCATTGACTGGCTGGTGAGACTATGGGCCTCATTACAAGTTGTGCAGAATGCGTTTAACAGCGCCGGTAATGGTGCTGCCACCGTTAAACGCATTTCGCCCTATTACGAGGTCCCCTCGCGGGACCCGCCGGTCCCGCGAGGGGACCAGGGAGCTAACAATGGGCCCTTTTGTAAGGGGCCCGTTGTTAGCTCCCTCCTCATTCCCATTGAGCCCTATGGGGGCTCGAATGGGAATGGGAAAGGTCCGGGTCTGGGTTCCCTGAATGGGGAAATACCGGGCCCTCCATACTCGGAATGGCCCGGTATTTCCCCATTCGGGGAACCCAGACCGGGACACGGTGTTGGAGGCAGCCATGGCGCCAATAGCCCCATGGCTACCTCCAAAGTCGTAATGAGGCCCTATGTCTACCTGGCAAATCAAGTGATAGTAGACTGGGGGAGGGCCAGTGAAGCAATAATGCAATTCTATGTGACAGTATTGGAATGGCTATCAGAGGAGCACCAGGGTAGACCAATTTGTCCATACGCTTGTTAAAACTGTCCTATTGTAAGGGTGTAAATGTAATCACGTATAAGCACTCCACTTTTTGCAGTTGAAGTCAGGGTGAGATTCCAATATTTGCCCAGGATCACACACTTACGCTAAAAAGCAAAGCAGGGATTTTAACCCACTCTGCAATTTAGGCACGGCCTCCTTCTTCCATGCTTTACTTGGAACAAATATTTAAGTTTTGTGTTTCAAGGCCCACAATTATACCGTCCAATAGAGTTTACTTGTGAAATACACAAATTGCATAGTAAAGCATCATGACAACATGTAAATCCTTATAGCAGCATGTTGAGCCAAAATATTATAAGTGTACCTTTATTTTCCACCACTTGAATGGAAAACTATAAGATGCAAAGGGCAAACTATTTACCCACTTTATGTTTAGCGCGTTAAGACACACAACAATAGAAGTTGTGTAATAAACTCACTTAGGTTTGGAGATTCGTCACAAAACTCCAGTGTGTTGTTATGCATGGTTTTAAGAACATTCAACTAAGAAGATCAAAGCATACTTTACTTTTTAGCATATCAAGCTATTAGACACTATGGGTATGAACACATTTTTCAAAAGGGTGCTTTATTGTGTTGCTTGCTTTAATTGTCACGGATTTGCAAAGTGACTGCTGGTCTTTCAGTTGGAAATTCACCATCATGGATAAGAAAGTCTATGCTGCTGATGACAAAAGAAACCTGCTATCGAGTTCATTGCGGATCTGGCTGCAGAGACAGAGATGCAGCCTCTGGGTCTCAGCGGGGCTGTGACTCAGGGAAACAGGCAGCGCTTGATCATCCCAGATGTGCAGATCGTAGATTTGCCTCAGAAGAAACCAAATGCGCCCAGGACCATGGTCCTGGTCATTTGAACTGTTAAATGCTCAGCACAGAAGCCCCGCCCCTCAGCTCACATTTTGGGGGGCTGGAATCCGATTAGCTCAATGACGTTGTACGCATGCTTGCCAGGCTTGCCGTATTGGTATTAACTGGCCGTTGTTGGTAGCAGGTGTAAAATGGTGAGAGTACCTGGGCATCTAATAGTAGTGCCTGGCAAATGCCCAATAGGGTAAAAACAAGCCAAATCTGTTGGCTTTGCCAATGTTTGTTTTTAAAAGGGATTCAGTCAAGGACATGCAGAGTACTTACAAATCGAGTTGCTGAATGCAACCTGATTAAGAATGTTTGTTATTCCAGTAGCGTGTTTACAATTCCAATTAAGTTATTAACACTCAGAAGACTGCTTTGAAAACACGCAGGCAGGCACTTCGAGTAAAAAACCTGATGGCAAGCCTTGATCAAAGAGTTCCCATTGGGAGGTGTTTTGGGCGGGGAGTGGTAGGAACTGGGTGGGAATGACCATAGGGATCAGCATGGCCGTAGACAATCAGTAGGTGGACAAATAACCAAACAGCACCTAACAGCTTCATGTCCCTCCTCATATGCCATTTCTCCAGATCTGTACTCTAATGCAATAGTGTTGGCTTATAGGTGTAGCAAGCGACATCTAATAGCCCAAACTAAACAAGGAATAACTGCAATGGTTTGTGCCCAACTGGTTTCTTACTTGCGGTTTTCATGCTACAGGTAGTCTGTGGCCGAACCCTTTTCTCTATGGGAGTAGGGCAAAAACAGATTTTATGGTTTTCTGATTAACTTTTGAGCGATTTAATGAATGTTTCTTTCTCTAAATGGTCCTGTTTGGAGGGCCTGTGGCAGACATTTGTGTTGGAACATCTCATCCAAATCTGTCGAGCAAGACAAAAGTTATTAACAATAGAAAATTGGGAAAACGTAATACAAATTGATTTTACATAAACTAAAGGGCAGCAATCGCCGCCCAATAGTATACAAAACTCTGGGCCAGAACTGGTACTTTATCTGGATGAATGTATCAATGTGCCGTTGCCCATCTGTTTTTGTCATTTCATGTTATTTGTCGAATTGAAGGAGGAAGTAAACATCCGTGTCCTAAAGTAGGAACAGGCCCTCTTGCAATTAACCCGCATGTGTGGCATTCATTGTACCTTGCGATTCCCAGGTTTGTTGAACCTATCCAACAAATGCTCCATCATATGCTAAATTATCTTTGTTCGCCCTTCCCCGCCTCAGGGTCACCCAGGCTCCAAATCAGAAATGATCTGTGCAGCTTTCTGTGGCCATGTGGTATTTTATTCAAGAAAACGCATTTCAATCGTTGGCTTCGTTCTCTGTTCCTGCTCACCAGGTATCAAGATAAGAGAAAAAGCCAAGGACACTTGCATGCATAATGTTCCCGGTCCTTTCCCCAGGGAATTAAAGAGCAAGGCTCCATTGGGTTTGGAATGTCTGACATCAGCTATTTTAAGAAGGCTTTTCAGGAAAGGTGCAGAAATACATTACCAAAGGGTGACAAGCTGCAAGCGCAAACATGTACCCTGCTATGCGACAAACTAACAGCTTGACACGCGTTCCGGTGAATGAAGGAGTTTGGCCGCCCATGGGCAGAGGTTTTTACATTCTGTTTTCATGCAATGAAATTCATGAAACGCATTGCTTACAATTCTGACCTATTTAAGAAATTCCATATATTTATGGGTAGACTGACACATTTTTCTATTAGTGTGTAATGTCTACGAGTAGTCCAAGAGAAGTGACTGCGTCTGCCGATAAAATAACTTTAAGTTTATTTTGCTAGATACAGGCGCATAAGTGAGGTCGGCCATTGTCTAATTGCTGAGATAACTATACAGCTGAAAAAGATGTTTTAAATGTTTTGTATTGAATTGTTTTTGATTGATTTCGTAATAGAACAAATACAGTAAGCAGAGTTATGCTATTCTGTGTACAAGGCATAAAAAACACAAGATTGCCCGCCACCGTTCCCAGGCAGAGCGTATCCACTTTATAAGACCTATTTTCCCAGCCAACCTGTATGCTCAACCAGTATCGGGGGCCATCATGTGCGCGTGCCACTAGCTCTATAATAGCACAGCAAGGTCCCTACCCAGCTCGAAAGTAACCAACCACCTTCAGCCATCGTTGTATAGTTCCAGTGTTCAAGGGGGGCATATCATCGGAAGAGAAAAACTGGGACTGTATAAGTAAACCCCAGGCCGACACAGTGTTGTTAACCTCTACTGTCCATCTCCCATACATCTGAGCCCCACACTGGTTTCAAACATGGACAACCTCTGAAGATCAGACCACCATGCTCCAAACGGCAGGCCTGCCGCAGCCTTCCTTGGCATAGCAATCCTGCATTTTGTTAGTATGCATACTAAATCAAGTAATTTAGTAACATGTTTTGTGCCTCTCGCGTGGGGGTATATACCTAACAGGCATGCCTTGAGCGACCAGCTAAAATGCATAACACCAGCAGCCGCAACTTTCTACTGAATGAACCCCAGAACCTGCTCATCACTGAACAGGACCAAAACATATGTAACAAATCTGCCTCTTCGCTATCTCACATGGGGCAGCCGGAAGTCGTCGTTTTAGTGAATCTTTATATTTTCACCGCCGTCATATGTGTCCTGTGAAGGACCTGTAGCTGAATGAGTTTATGGCTAGCGTTTCTGGAAATCTTCTGCACATATAACAACACATTGGCCATTCAGTGTCCAGAACCGCCCTACCAAAATCTCTCTCCCAGTGAACCTTAATCTTAAGGTCCCCTTCATGTGTGCCACAACGAGTTGGCCATAAAGTCTGCACTCACATTGTCCTCCATCTGTGAAGTCATATAGTAGAGCAAGCGTATCATCTAATTCTGATTCCGTGGGCGGACATGTCCAACTGGCTTTCCGTGATCTCACCAGACGCATATGTGCCAGAAATGTACCCTGATGTAGACCATGCTCCACATCATCTACTATTATCAAGTGGGAGAGCATTAAAGCAACTAGGACCTTGTACAGAAAAACAGGTTTGTCCTCAAGAATTAAAACTGGCTTGTGGTGTTGATAGAAGAGATCGGCTTGAGGCCTGAAAAGGAACTGGTAAATTTGGGCAAAAATCCTTTACACAACTAATGGTATTGAGGAAAGACAGGAGAGTGTTACAGAATGACCAGAGGTCAGGTGTTTGTGAGGGTGTGAATTAACATGTTTATTAGCTTGCCAATATTCACCTCCTCTGGCGGGGACACCTCAAAGAAATAAAGCTGTGTGTAATGCACAAAAACAATTCACTCTCAATGTGCATGGGTAACCAGAACCCTTCAGTGGAAAACCTCTCATTGTTGAAGCCTAGACATCTGAAAGTCTATATATATTTTTACTTCTATCAGTGCATTTGTAATTATTTACTTTATGTTTGCATGGCCTATCAACTGAACTAATTAATATGTAAGTCAAATTAAAGATGTTTCATGTTTCCAGGAAAACCCACGCTTTGCTCACTTTATTGAACCTCTGATGATCTTTCATTGCACAGAAAGATGGGGGATGAGAGTTCCATAACTTGGTGTACAGAACAGAGAATACTCTGCAGGAGTGCTCTGAAACCTTTGGATCACCAGATGTTTAAGACTACCTATCCTTTTAGACCTAGCACTAACGGTCAATGGTGATGGATCATTGGAGTCATAGTCAACAACATCTGTCGAGCCACCGGCTTGTAGAGCCCGACTCTAGAACAAGATATTGAATTTCTGAATTTAGCAATGACGAGCACTTCTCTTTGGCTGAACTGTTGCATGAATTGGGAAATTTGAGATGAAACGTAAGGCCATAATTAGTGAAATAATTGAGTGAAACAGGTACTGGGTAATATACAAGGTCTTCAGTTGCCTTCCTTTGGTCATTGGAGGCAGCAACTTTTTTCAGTACAAAAGATGGGATCTCTCTAGTTCCTCTTCATTAAGGGGCATACTGCTATTTAGCTGAGCAGTTGGGCCTTCACATTAAGACTTCCGTGGGATCAATTTATAGGCTATTGTTAGAGTTCTGTGACATTTATAGGACTGAGGTTAATTCTGCCATCTGGCCTGGGAAAAAATAGAAAAGAGAAGATGCTTTATAGGACTAGAAATGGAAAAGGAAGACTGTAGCCATTTATTTTACTTTGGGCGTCCGGAAGTCTAGGAGGCCAAGACATGTTACCGATACAGGCTACATGGAAATCTCGGAATGCCACAAATCATGGGTCACAATTTCTGGACAGTGTCTCAAAACTAAAAATAAATGTACTACCGTGGAAGTAAAAGGAACATGTATTTATTGCATTTTTAAAGTACTTATATCAAGTGTAAATTACCTCACTTTGGGGCATTTACTTTAAAATACATGCACATTCACCCACCCCTTCAAATCCAGTGTACCTTTCCATTTGTTTCTGCACTTTCTAGCTGACTTCCAATACTCTCATCATTTTACCCTTTTCCCTTTCTTTTTCACAGAGACCACAGTCTGATTCACCCTGACTGGGGCCACAATACGCCCCTATCCAAATAGTCTTGATGTGTGCAATATAAAATGTATGGGGAGTTGAGTTACCTTTGAAAAGTGATAGATCACAGATTGTTGATTAAACAGCTCACAAAAATATGAGATACGTATTCTTGATCATCATTTTAAGAAGAACAAGGTAAATTGGATGTTGAATAATCTGTTGGTGAAATTAAGATACTGAGGGACTGATTCCCAGATAGTTTTTCAATGGAATTGCACCATAATACAATGCTTCTGTGAAACAGGCCCCGAGTTTTCAATGTGATCACTTTCGTTTTCCCTCTGCCCTCCCTGCTCACAGATTCTCTGGACAATCGGTGAGGGCCAACTCATTCTGATGTCTATTTCAAACTCTCCAGGTGGAGCAACCTCAGCTATATGTCTAGGAAGGGAATGGTAAAGCAAAAAATGAGTGGGCACCACTTGAATCTGATCACGTTGAGTGAAATTTTTAAAGAGTCTGGAAAATTTTAGTCAATTTACACTTTTGTAAACAATCTTGATGGGAGCTGACCGCGAAGAGTCTGGAGACACCCTAACTCTAACAATACGCAAAGCAGAAGGCTAGGTAGTAAGCCGAGCCATACAGTCACTCTCCTTTTGGTCCCAGTGGGGATAAGAAATTTCAAAATACTTTCAAAATACTAATTGTTAAGTTGTAGATTATTCTCAATTAGATATGACAAACTTGAATGAAGTTTCTGTGAATCATCACGAATGACACTGTTCTTAGTTTCATAATAACCAATTTATATCAAAAACGTGAATTTTTTCTAAAAGAAGGTCACTAATAGCTTCTTAGTGAGGAAGCAAATATGTCACAGCATCCAAAAATATTGACTTAATTTGCCAATGCATTTCGGAAAGGGAATGGTAACATCATCCATTACAGCAATCGAATCCAAAAATCCTGTTGCATCTGTGATGCGCATGCTTTTCCTGAATTGGACACGGCCTCTGTACTTTAGAAACAAGCACCTCACGTTGAGGTTGTGCTAAAGTTGACACTAATGGAGTCTCTAATGTCAATATAGACTATCCATTTGGATTCATTGGTTCAGTGCATTCATATTTTCCTTGTCTTTTCATCCTCGTGCACTGGTTTGGAATGTGGGCCTGCCCTGACATGAGTGCCCCACTATGCCACAAGATGGGCGGCTGCGGGAGAGGAGAAGCTAATGACTAGCAAATATTAGGCACCCAAGCAGGAAACAATATATTCTGTGTAAAAAGGCACTTTTTTGGTTGTCTCAATAGAAGGGATAAAGACAACACCCATAGCAGTGTTGCCTCCTTCCTTCTCACCAGCTTCTACATTCTCAGGTTCAGCTCCTGGGACAAGAAAATGGCCCTCATTAGACCCAGGCGTTAAGGGGTTACGGCGCCGACTTTAACGCCTGATTCCAAGGTCCCTTTGCGGGATGGTGATTTTAACGCCTGCTTTTTGCAGGCGTTAAAACCCATGCCGCAAAGGGACCTTGGTGCAAATTACGCCACCGTAATTTACGGTGGCGTAATTAGCGCCTTTCACCATTCCCATTATGCCCTATGGGGCAAAAATGGGAATGGGGAAGGGTAAAATGGGAAATGGGGATTTACCGCCCCACTCACCTTGGAATGGGGCGGTAAATCCGCCAACCACCATGGCGTAAACATAGTTTACGCCATGGTGGTAAGGGTACGACCCAGGCGGTAAGTTACCGCCTGGGTCGTAATGAGGCCCAATATATGAATGTGTGGCCAGCAGCTTTCTGGCCATGCCAATGGCTATTCTATTACTGATGCATTTATGTATCACAAACTACTGGTAAGATTTGTAGGCTGGAACAGTTGTCCACTTTTCATACACTGTTAGTGCCTTGAGCTTACATATTCACAAACAGCAAACAGGAAATAATGAACAGTGGAGACAGATGTAGTGTCATGAAGTTGATTGATGTGTGGTAAAAATGCAATTTCAGCACAGTAAAAAAGCACAAACGTATCAGCTGCAGGATTAGCCCCTTAATAGTGCAGGGGGCTTTTATGATAGCCACACAGTTCTATACCAGGCTGGAGACTGCCTTAAATAACTGTGTTTCAAGCAAATTACTTATAAGCTATAATGTTTGAGTTGCTGGTAATTATACAGGCTTAACATTAGAATGAGGCACTTTAAACAGGCCTCAGAGCTTGCTTTTCACTGGAAACGAATTCACATTTTACTTATTTGTTTAGTAGCCACAGAGTCTGGCAGCACATTGCAAACTACACGTTCTCAGGATCATACAGTAAAGAATTAACAGTCTTTGATACTCTCGAGGTCAGGAAGCGAAGCTCACTGGTGGCGGGGAAAGGCAGTGAATGCACAATCATTTTATAATTCAGCATATTAGTTTACGAAACTGGTCTGCTGACGGTTTCAAAATGTCCCATGGTGGTTTCAAATTGCCCTTTTGTACATGTGAGCCTGGGAAGGGGTTCGAAGAGTTCTTAAAAAGCAACATTAAAACAGTAATTTGTCAATAGTTCAAGGCTCCTCCAGTGTCATGATTGGTTGCATTCCCATGAGAAACGGATGGAGATGCCCGGGGGCAGATGAATAAAGATCCGCTGGTAATCTCAAATGTCTCTATGTTTTGGTTCTATGATGTGGGAATCATGGGTTGGGCTGTGATGTCACAGAGGTGGTCGAGGGTGGTGTGGCAAGGTTTGCAAGACCCAATCATTTCAGGATAATTCATGTCCCACTATAGGAGAATACCGTAGATCTACCAATGAGCTTCACATGGAGGACTAAACTAATTTTGCAATGTGGTTTGATGTTAATTAGTTTGTTTGATTATAAAAAGCTCTTGTTTAAGGGGCGTATTTTTGACAGCACCTTTTATGCAGTTCTGTTTCTGCATTGTGTGTGAATGTCGCTTCCCCAGCTGCGTCTCGGCCCAGAATAAAATGTGTTACTTCTTGCTTGTTGTACACTCCTTTTTTGGATTACTTTTGTAATATTTATTGGTGCGTTCTAAGGCAACCCACTGTACAGATGCATGCATGTGTGTATTGGATGTATAACGTTTGAAAGTAGCTGGAGTGCTGTACAATGGGGGCGCATGCAGAAGGGTACATTTAAGCATGCAGGGGCAGATGAGGAGCTGGGTTGGGGAAGCAGGGGGAAGGGCAATACGTCAGAGGGGGAGATCTAAAGTTCAGTGGATCAATCAGATGTTCTTTGAACAGTAGAGACATTAGGCCTTTCCTCAAATGTACATTGTAGGGAGATATTGAATAGAGATAGCACAACATTCCACGATTTCAGAGCAAATTCCTTTGACGTTCCACCAAAGGATGGCCGATATGTTGGCTAATGGACCTGCTTTGGAGATCTGTTCTACACCTGCATATAACAGAGTTGTAGTTGATTGGGTCAACTTTCCCTTTTTCTGAGGTCAATAATAATGAGTGCAAGTGATTTTTTCTGGAGTCAATCCAACCATTTATTTTTAGGGAAATATCATTTGCCTACTACTGCACAGGGCTTCTCTCATTAATTTTAAATAAGTGACACTAACTTCTGTTAAGAGCAGTCTTACAAGTGGACCAGTGCACAGCTAACTGGTTCAAACATGTGGCCATTCCATATATGTGTTCTATTACAGATGTTTCTTTGCTTAACATCTTGTGATTTTATAGTTACTGCTGTGGGGGTGGGAGGTCTGGGAAGATGTTATAGGGGAAGACATTGCCTCAAGTTTCTTTCACAGGGTCACTTTATATCTTCAGATAATGCTGAAGAGAAGGAACATCTCGATTCTGGATCACTACACAGGAGAAGGCCACTTCCCACAGTTGAATATTTGCAGTTGGATCTTTTGATTGTGAGTGTGGTGGAGGAGTGGCCATTTAGAGGTGTAATCTTTTTACAGTGTGTAGACACAATTGGCACCTGTAAACCAAAATGGATTGGGTTAGTAAGCAGTGCACCTTAATGTTCATTCTCTTTATAGTCAAAGGGGGAGGCATGAAGGGAGCTTTCGAATTGCATGATTTCTTTAGGCTTAGCACCTGCTTGATGGCGATGCAGTGGGTGATGCAATACACCAACCTGCTTATCTTGGGTTCTTGACAACTTATCTTGAGGTGAAGTGGGAAAAGCATGGGTATTTTACGCAGGTTGTTGTTCTCTCATTAATAATTTTTATGAAATATATAAAACCTCCCTATGGGTTTAATCTCTCACCTTTGCTTTTCAAGCAATACCTGGCAACTCTTGCCCACCATATTGCCAACTTCTGCTCCAGTTTTCAGTGCTATGCGGATGACACAACTCATTTGCAGGCTTCCCTTATCCACCTCTTCTCCTTCTCTCATCTCTGACTGCCTATCTGCCATTCAGGATTGGTGTGCTTCAATGATCTCTGCCTGAATGCCAGCAAGATGGAGATCCTCTTCATTGGCACACCATCACCCCCTTTCCTGTCACTCCATGGCCGGCCTCCCTTAGCCCTCCTCCTACCCCCACCTGTGAGGCTAAGAACCTCTGGGTCATCTTTGACTCCACGATATCCTTCTCTGGCCACAACTCCTATGTCTCAAAAAAATCTAACTTCCTACTGCACCTCCTCAGGAGGTATTCTACCTTTCCTCTCCTTCCCCCAGAAGCTCATTGTTTCTCGAGCCCTGGTCTCTCTAGGTTGGACTATTGCAACAGCCTCCTTCTAAATCTACCTGCTGCTACTCTCTGCCCTTTGCAACTTATCCAGAACAGGACTGTGAGACTTGTCCTTGGCCTCAAGCCCTGGGATTGTATCTCTCCTGCCCTGAAATCTCTCCATTGGCTCCCAGGGGCTGCAAGGATTAACTTCAAGACCCTTTTCATTGTCCACAAGGCTTGCTGGGGCCTGGGCCCAAAATACCTTCAGCTCTCCCTCCGTAAATACCTTCCCTCCCGAGCTCTTCACTCCTCCACCTCTAACTCCCTCAGGGTTAGTCATTTTTCTAAGAAACAAGCTGGGGCTAGATAATCTGTCTTCGTCTGGAGCCTCCCTCTGGAAAAGCCTCCATGTCACTCTTAAACTTGAGGAGAACTATCTCCGGTTCTGGAAGCAACTTTGCTTCATCCTTCTCTCCTCCTCTCCCCTGCTGATCTGTTCTGCTGATCTGTTCTGTCTTGGCATTGTGCACCTGGTCACCCTCTCACTTTCGGGCCGAGGTACCTGCTCACCCTGCCACTCACCTGCACTTCCTCCTGGCAATCCCTTGCACTAGGGTCTGTATCTATACCCCTACATCCGCCACCTGTTCTTTTTGTGCACTTATTTTGGCATACCCTGTCTGTTGCCTTTTAACTCGCACTTGCCACTTGCTGGCTGCACTACCACTGTTTGTTGCTCTTATTTATTTACTTATTTTTATGTTTTTATTTATTTTCTCCTTCCTCAGCACTCCCTCTCCTCCCCCCTCTCCCATGCACTTTCCCCTTGTTTCTCTCCCATACACTTGCACGTTCTAAATGTCACTGGGCCTAGTAAGATCATTTTTTTTGTTCACCCTTGCCTTGTCGAGCTCTGAAACACTTGTGTACGAGCGTGATGCAAATACAATATCAATATAGATTTGAAGGAAAGACACAAATTGAACAGTACTGAAGCAACATCCGTTCTTGGCCACATTGCTTGCAAGAAAGATAGGATTGTGTATTCTGCCAACAGGTGGCCATTAGTGTCACGGCTACGTCACTTATTTGACGGTAGAAAATGTCAGATATGATTGGTGTCACTTATTTGAGGGTAGCAAATGTCAGATATGATTGGTTATTTATAATGCGTTCCACACCCAGAGGTTTCTAAACGCGGACCTGGGGATCGAATCTGTGTTGCTCTGTGTCGTCTTGCTTCCAAGGCGAGCACGTTGCCCCTGAGCTATCCTCCCGAGACATATGACTCAATGTTTACACCAAGCTTTTTCCCGAGACTTAGGTGCTGTTTTCCCCATGCAGAGGGGCCACTGTACTGAATTGTACTGTGCATGCTCATAACCAGAAGCGATTGATTGTAACATGAATGTCAAGCAGCAAACGTGACTGGGAAAAACTGAGTTATGTCTGGTCGAAACCTTCTCCTTCATGATTACGAGCTGACAATGTGCTCTCTTCCCAATGGAAGTGTGTGTGCTTTTGCAGTTTAGCTAGTTCTGTTACCATTGACTTCCCAAAGTTGTTAGAGTTTTCCATTTGATAGGAATTAAGATTAATGTTGCCAATTCTAAGTATGCATGTATTTGTATGCGTTGGTGTGTTTGTGTCTGCGTGTGTGTCTTAGCACTAGGCATCTGCAATTTGAATGAGAACTGATGTGTTCTG
Source organism: Ambystoma mexicanum (assembly GCF_040938575.1). Classification (NCBI taxonomy): domain Eukaryota; kingdom Metazoa; phylum Chordata; class Amphibia; order Caudata; family Ambystomatidae; genus Ambystoma; species Ambystoma mexicanum. The sequence goes on from NC_090934.1 coordinate 653,176,931, forward strand.
CTATTGCTATATTCATGTGGATACATTATTAAGCTCAAGCCATGGGTATTGTCTAATGCCATGAAGAGTAAGCACTTTGGGTGTGTTTACTGGGCATGGGATAGGACCGAACGTCATGGCCTGGGCAAGATGTCCATTTGGCATGTCAGTGTATACCATTAAAAAAAGAAAGAGTCACAGAATGACACTTTCATATTTACATTTATGGTTAACCTTCTGTAATATACAGCGTGGAAAGCCACTCAAGCAACTTTAGCTGAAGGGTAATTGTGCTCTCAGTGCAAAACATCAAAAATGTGGAGCTCACAAGTTATGGGCCGCAAAGCAACCACATCCATGTGTTGCTCATGTCACCACGCATGACATCACAGAAAACATTCGGGAGAACCAGAGACTGCGCGTGTTGAATTTTACTTTTGATTTGAGGGCCAACACAAACCAAAGTCCAAATGGACCATAAAGGTTATTTGTATTTTGTATTTTCCCTCTCAATTGTGTCAACGTGGAATATCACGATCAGTGCCTAGTTGTGGCTGAGTTATGAATGCTTTGGACACCATAAAGGCGGTTCTACTAAATATGCATTCCAGTGAAGTTACACATAAGGCTACAGAGCCCAGCTCATGCGAGGTGGTGTGCACAGAATAAAGGTGGCACACGGGAAACATAGCACAACATAGGAGTGGGGCACAGTATGTTATCTCTTTGAACAGGGCATCAAGTCAAGAAGGGCACGTTGCTGTCAGAGATTTGGGAAAAATAACTTTTTCTCTGAAGTTTAGAGCAGTCTAAGAACCCACCCTTTACCACTTATAATGTATGTCTCATCACAGTGGCTAGTGTGGGCAATTCAGGAATTTTAACTTGACAGGCGAGTAGAAATGTATGTTATTGCTTCTGTCGAGTCTGCCCTGGATGCATTGCTGTTACTGTGGAATTGCCTGATATGAGATGGTATGTCATCAGACCGTGCTATAGTTTGTTTATCGAAGAAATGCAAAAAGAAACTCAGCAAAGCATAAAGAGGTACAATCATGCACTGTTATTTTCTTTTCTCTAAACAAAAATCTCTTTCAACAAAACAAATTACATTCTTTCGGAAATGGGAGTAACTGAAAGTGTTGGACGTTTGGTCAGGAAAGTGGCTGAACCTAGGGAGAGCGGACAATCCTTCACGGGGAATGTGCTGCATTTGTGAGCCCATGAACTCCCAGCTGTATAAAGTGTGTTTCAGAAGGTTAATCGTCGGACAGAATCACAACCACCCCAAAAGATAGGAAAATAGCGCCCTGTGCTATTTGCATGTGGTTTCATTGAGCATTGACGTGCTGGTTTCAACCACACATGTTCAAAAAGTGCATCCAGATCATAACAATGAACATGTGTCTGAAATATGTTGTGGAACATGTAGAGGCTTTGTTGAAAGCAATACAGGCGATGCGTGAGCACCTTACCCACAGCAAATCGAAAATACAATGCCAGTCTTGTGAAAACTGTGGCTCCCCAGATGTTTTGTAATACGACTCTCATGACCCCTCACCTTTGACTATGCTGGCTACGGTTGATGGGATTCGTTGTCCAAATCACCTGGAGAGTCAAAGATTGCAGATCCCAACTCTGTGACTGAAAAGTTGCTGAAAACTGGTCTGAATGATCTAGCCTACTGAACCTGATGCCTTGCATCAACATGTTTCACCAACAGTATGAAAAGTCTGAAACGGACATTCTGCTTCTCATCCTGTGGATGAAACACCAGTCGGAAACATACTAAGTGCGTTGGCTAAAGACAGCACCCCTCTACGCATGTCTAGAACAAGAATTTCAAAGGGATCTCCTCTATCATGCACTGGACGATGATCTCTCAAACAAATGGGACCCTGAGGAAGGTGAAAATTGGGTTAGGTGGCATAATTCCCGCAGAATCCTGAGGAGCTGTGCTGCACAAACCGTCATTCCACAATAACAGGAAGTGACATTATATGATCCTCGACCTGAATCTCTGATGTCTTACAGATGTCCTGTTTCACTGCATCTTTCTCTGTTTTTATATGTGGGGCCAGCATCCATACCCTCCCGCCTTCTCCTAACCCTCTCCCCCTCACCGCCAAACCAATACCCACTCTATTTTATCCACCACCCGCCCCCTTCTATAGCATTTTACTGGTTTGAAATATCCCATCATAAAAGGCAGTGAAAGGCAGGGCCATTTTAAGCACTTTTGGGGCCCTGGACACGGACATCTTTGATGCCCCCGTCCACCAAACCAAAGAAATTAAGTGATTCAAAATAAGCATGTTTACTCCCTTTAAGTCCCCTTACCCTCATCTTTCTTGCTCTAGTCAAAATGATAAACTAGTAGCATTTAAAGGCCAACATTAGCAGTCTATGAAGAGGTTACTTCTGTTCTGGTAGAGATAGGGGAGACTTTTTATCAATAACATCCAGGAAGATATGTGGCTTCTAGTATTAATGCAGGACGTGTGTAAAAGTTACATGTAACCCAGAACAGAGTACTCAAATTATCTGCCCTACAGAATGCAAAAGTGCTCAAGCATTGGTAGAGGAGACCAATTGGAAGGAAGGAGAAAGCTACACATAGCATAGCATCGATAGTGAATGCAGATTAGAAGCCACCAGGACGGTGTCTCTATCCAGACCGACGGAGATTAGAAGTGGGACATGGTTTTCAAATAGTGTCATTAGAGATCAAAGGAACGTATGCTTGTAGTGTGCAATTTATCAATGCTCACTATTATGGTGTAAGCAAAACTGTAGCCAGTGAAACCATGAGTGAGGCTTTTTTGAAGATCATATCTTGAAAAGGAAATCACTCTGCAGGGCTCACAGTTTTGAAAGGTTTAGGGACTGGCAATTTTGAGAGGGTAGACAATACAAGATTAAATGAGATGCCCAGGATCACACATTGTTTAAGGTGTGAAGCTGTGATGTGTGCCAACTCTGCAATTTCTGCTTTTGAGCACTTTCTTTTCCAGTTCTTACCATGAACTAAAATAATCTCATTTTATAAAATTGACTTGGAAAGTACACTAATCACATTACCAATCATGACCATTTTTAAAAATTATTTTAGAAGGGTGTTACGCAAAATGGGAATGATTCTAGCTTCACTCTCTCCATAATCAAGGGAAGTTTATAAATAGCAGCATACCAATTGATTTGATTTAACACATGTAATCTGGGGTCGTCTTTTGTATTTTAAAGCATTCAATACTTCCAAAACACTGATTTGTGAAATTGTAATTTATAAATGTGCAGAAAAATAATTGACATTTACAAAAAAGCAAACTCTTTTTTGTGTCAAACAAGCAGACCTTAAAATATGCTTACCCAAGGCCTGCAACATCTGGTCCGCTCTCTTCTGTCTACCAACCCTTCCACTCAAGTGGCCTAGATAAGAAAAAAGATCAACTAATGGCCAGTGGACGAAGTAGGCAGGAGTGGTTGGGAGGGCTGTTCCTCTACTTTTTTTAATTAAGATTTACTGTTCATATACTTTTATTTTTAAAAGAAACCATTCCGGAAGTGTAGGAAGAAGTTGAAGCTTGAACTGCAGTGCACTGAACATTCCCTTAAACCGCATGCACATTTGTTTGGAGGGTTATATTGCACATGGGATGGAGCTTGGCGATGGGGTTTGCGGGATGTGGGTGCAGGCCAGCAGGGAACATTGTTCCACTATTTCTTTTCATACACTTCAACCACTAGCAATGGGCTAAACAATGCCACCAGCATATGAGAAGGCAAACATCACAGAAGACAGCACAATAATGTAAGAGATAGTATATGATTTGAACAGGATCACTGTATCGTCTGCTGGCAAAGCCAGGATACAAGCATGAACGCTTTGGTTCCACAGTCTTCAATTTGGATAATTATTCACCACTTGGTCTAAAATGTTATGCTCATCGTTGTAGGTGATTGCCTAGGTTTTACAACACCCCATCTGAACAAACCAATTTCTAGACCTTCATCATACAGATGACATGTTTGTTTTTATAGCAACTCCTAACTGGTGCAGGTACATTGCTGATAATTGCACCTGTTGTATTGCAAAACCAAGTAATTAAGCAGGCGGGTTTATAAACTTCAAACATAGGAAAGGCTCAGCCAGCCTTGCTGGAATGTGCTATTCTAATCTTGTATATGAGCACATATCTCTGCAATGAGTGCTAACACACTGAGCTAACTTCTGAGCCATTGTGCCACTCAATATATCAATATGCATTTCAACTTTGGCTATTGCACATGATCAGCATAATTCCCTCAAGAAGGAAATGATACTACAGGAGTGGTGCCATAAGGAACACACATACTATGTATACCACAGTGAACACAGAAAGCATTACATAATGAATTGATCAAGGCAAAATGTACTTGTCACAAAAGAGAGGCAATAGGTTTAGAGCCTCAGCAGCATGCCATAAAATATCCTGACATGTGTTATTTAAGTCTGGTGAACAATGGAATCTTACTTTAAAGATCAGGCAGCCTTGTGGGGCACCCTCCAAGGTGGGGGCCCTGGGCAAGTGCCTTTTTTGCCCTCCCATATAAACGTCTCTGATGAAAGGGCTAGAGGTAAATTGGGGATACCCTTTGATCCCAAAGAAGTGTATGGCCTTGTTATTTATTCTTGATTGAAAACAAATGAATATTAAACTTGCAAAAAGCTAAACACATGGTTCTTTTTAAAAATATTAATATTCAGAATGTTTAAATAAGAAGGCTTGCAAAGAAGAGCACATTGGCATGAAAGCAGCAACATAGGGCACGGTTCAAAATTGAGGGGAGCTGGGAGCTATTTAGCTCCTGCTTCTAGCATAGTAGAGCCTCGTTAGCTTGAAACCAACAGCTGCCAGGAGTTACTTTTGGCTCCTAGAGATAACTGGTGCCTTCCAAACATGGTATTGTGACATTGGGCCTCATTACGACCCAGGCGGTAAGTTACCGCCTGGGCCGTGACTTTACCACCATGGCGTAAACTACGTTTACGCCATGGTGGTTGGCGGACTTACCGCCCCATTCCGAGGTCGGCGGGGCGGTAAGTCCCCAATCCCCATTTACCCTTCCCCATTCCCATTTTTGCCCCATAGGGCATAATGGGAGTGGGGAAGGCGTTAATTACGCCACCGTAAATTACGGTGGCGTAATTAACTCCATGGTCCCTTAGCGCCATGGATTTTAACACCTGCTAAAAGCAGGTGTTAAAAGCGCCATGGCGCAAAGGGACCTCGTAATTGGCGGTAAGGGGTCGGCGCAGCTAACGCTGGCGTTAACCCCTTACCGCCAGGGTCGTAATGAGGCCCATTAACTTTGAGTATTTGAGAATGTTAATAAAGAAGAATTAGAACACATCTAGTACCAACTTAAACACAATAGTTCATACAAAATGGACAAAAAGTTAAAGGAGCATCTCTGGTAGCTCCTGGTTCCCCTGCGGTAGCGACTGCTCATTGAATCTCAATTTCGAACCCTGTAGGGATAACAATTGCCACCGCTCCCTTTCACCAAACCACACCTGCAATTGACATTGCCTTCTCCGCCGCCTCTGTCCTCTCCCAGTTAACATGGCCTTTCAATTGGCGCAGTTCTCTCTGATTTGACCTAATGCATCATTTGGATAATTTGAATTACAAAGTAAATACATTACCACACAACTTGGCAGTGGGCCAAACAAAGTAAACATAATGAGTTGCACTTTTCATGGAGACCATGCAGGTGGCAGTGGCGTGAAGTATAATTCCCAGTAACATCACATGACACCATAGCAAAACATAACATCGTAAGAAAAAGGCAACTTTCAGATGTACTCAAAAAGAGCCAAAGCAGGTTTCTTTTTTAATGAAATGTTCAAATAGAAATAGTATACAACTATATAATATGATTTAATGTCACATGCAATGGGCGCTTGGACACTAATTTCAAGTTTAAGGCTGAAAGCGACATGGAGCGAGCTGACGGGCTGACTCTTGGAAGTTCATCTACTTCTGCGAGTGATGGAGCTGAGACAGCCTGACATATGAAGAGAATACACAGCCAGCCTGTGAAGCCCATACGTTTCAGGCATATGGACATGAGTTAAGTAGGCACAGCCCTTGTTAATATCATTGCACTAGGTTTCTGAGCTCACACCTGTTTTCTGTATAACATATGCTGCGTGTTTAGTTCAGTGTTTGAAAAGCGAGAAGATGAAGTAAACAGAGAGGACTTCATTAATAGTTTCGTGGTCACCGCCTCGAAAGACGTTGTGCACATTTTTCATCTCTCTGAAAAAACACCTATGGAAAATAATGACTTGTGAACTCAACAGGCACTTTGGATGCGAGCCAGGCCTGCTGGCTGCTCGGGATCCAGGAAGCAGGCTGCGTTACCCGAGGCAACATCCGCTCCTTCTCAGAACTTTACAAATGGAGTCCCGGGGAAGTGACTACAAAGCAAGAGGTTTCTTTGTCTCTGTGAGGGCTTTGTTCGAGTTCATTATGCTGAGGTCAGCGAGCCATACATATTTTACTTAAGTGGCTTCAGTGGGACCCAGGACATTGGTGAGCAAAATTCATTGTCATCTCGAGCATGGCCAAGTGGTCTATTGTCCTGAGGAGGTATTGCATACTGCTTGCAAACAATTACAATGATTGGTAACGCCCAGGCAGGGTGGGATCACAGACAGAACACGACCTCTCCCTAGCTGGTGTTAAAAAGACCCCAGTGGTAAGTTTAAAGCACTACAAACCCACAGAACGCTCAGATTCAGCAATGTTGCACTATTGCTAATCCCTCACTTCTATTATAAATGACAAGGGGAATCTCGTTTTTAATTCTGGCCACGAACTGTGATATAACCTACCAGGGATGTCATTTGGGGGTCGCCAGGCGTCGCAGCCACAGCCCCTGTGGTCTCCCTTGCTACCCCTGTAGTCTCCCTTGGTCCCCTATATTAAAATAAAATGTAAAACAAATCCATTTTTTTTTTTAATGGAAACTCCTAGGCAGAAGAAATGTGATAGTGTGTGTGTGTGTGTGTTTGAATGTTCTGGATGGAAACACGGGTGTTAGATGCATCTGAAGGACGTGTGCCATCACTTCCCGTGATGTCACTTGGGGAGGGGTCAAATTACATCACTTTCTGTGATGACATCAGAGGTCAAGGGTCGTGTGATGTCACTCCCATTACCCCTGGCATTTTGGCAAAATGGCGCCCCTTTGACCTACTCAAACATCTCTGTCTGAAAGTGTAATATTTAATTTTCAGGAAACAGCTGAAGACTTGGCTATTTAACCAATCACTTTGAAAGAAATCAAAGATAATAGCAACCAACTACAAACTGAGCACAAGAACCTGGGCTGCTTTACGAAAAGCAATTGCAAAAATCTTCACACGACCATCCTTGGGAAATCACTTTGTTTTATGGATCCTCTGCTGTGTGACATTGGTTCGCACCTGAATCTCAGTGAAATTTACAACCAAGATCCAGGAAGTGGTAACAACCTACCCCCTTCATCTCTCCACCCTCCCCTCTCATTCCTCAAGTACTCATTACTAAACTCTTGCATCGTTACACTTACCACACCCTTTCACAAAACTGACCAGATCCAGTGTACTTAACAGTCTCAGACCTTATAGATCTTATATCAACAACCATCCTGTCAATGTCTGCACTCCACAACCTGGGGGATACCCATACAGCTAACCTGCCTAGTCCGCCCCAACCACAAACAGAGATGTCCAGATCAGCACACAGGTAATGGGTACATCCAACCGGCATCCATTAACACCAAAGGTTTCTGCATCGGCTTGCCGCTATCCAACTAACACAACCACAACCAATCACATTCCATTTTAAGTTAATAAATAACGTAATTACTTTTCAAACTCTTTGGTATTCAATGTTTTGATGTGTTGCAACCTATAGTTTTCAACATATAGAAGGATACCAACTGGCCTGACACAGGGAGGACTGCGGCATAGTAAGTGCGCCACTAGTCGAAACACATCTGTCCCAAGCAATTAGAGTGGACGGCACAACAACTAATTAAAATCCTGCCCTTCCACAAATGATAAAAGCTTTTGGACACAAAACAGAATTGAAATCGCTTGTGTTCATTTTTGTTCCCGTTTATTGGTTTAAGTTCTGTTTGTTGATCTTTGTAAACATTTCTGTCATGTGGGTTTTTGTAATGTATGTTTAGGTACACTGAGCGCAGCCATTCTATTCTGGATCCTGTTTTCCTCTAGCGTGGACTGACACCAGTCATTCTGTAGTTTCAAAAATGATCAACTAGATAGTGCCGCTTCTCCACTAACGAAGATCACCCAACCCTTTGTATTCACCATCCAAAAAAGTATATGCGATATCTGTCTTTGTAAACCTTCCCATTGGGAAAATATAGTTGCGGAAAACGGAAGAGCCTATTGGTACCGGAACTAACCGCAATATCTATCACCAGAGCGCAGTGCCCACCAAATACTGGGTGGTTATCAGTGCCAAACGTATGCCTTAGCACACACGCTGCATTCATTCAAGCAATATGTTGGCTAAAGATATTTGACAGGCTACTATGGGGCACAAATTAAATTCACATTCAAACAGTTGTATGCAATATTTTCCAAACTATTTCTGAAAGAAGAGGCACTGTGGGAGGGCGGGGGGAGGTGTCTTTTACTTGTGAAATGAGGACTGTTCATAAAACATTCGATGATTGAATTATTATTGCGAACTATGCCTCTGATCCCTTAGACACTAAGTAGTGAAACACATCTTTTTCATGTTAAAAGAAAACATGCACGGTCATAATTGAGGAAAAGAAGTTGAACTTTAAGAGGCGCCGGCTGCAAAGAAAATGTGGTGAGCTTCTGGACCCCTCAGGAACACGCATGAGGCCAGCGTCTGTACGCTCCCGCAGAAGCATTAGCCTACGGGCAGGGCGGTGAAGGATGTCTGTTGTGGACAGCAAGCTCCGCCCCAGCACCACACAGGGCAGAAGGATCTGCTTTATTGCCACACAGCAAAGTAGACTCTGGTCAAATGCCACACAGGACAGTGGATTTGACCCAGTGGCACGCAGATGAAAATGCTGAGGATGCAATGAAAGGAAATTCCTTTGTTTTTTGTCCATTTTACAGTAGTTATCAGCCATTAGTACCCAGCATGCTCTGTCCACGGAAAATACTACACGTCAATTGGCTCATTTCCAAGCCATACCACACGGTTTTCCAGTGGACGTACAAGTGTGCCGGCATTTGTTCCCGGAGGGGGGCATGGCAGCCCCTTAGCCAATGAGGAGGCTCGAAACGATGCAATCCCCGCTCCGAGCCTCCTCAAAGCTGGAGGCTGCCTTCGTCCCCCGCCGGGGACTCAGGTAAGTTTCCCCCCTCTACCCTGCAAACTATCCCCTCCCTGCCCTCCCAACCCACTTACCGTCTTTTTTCTTTTTCTCAAGAGAAAACGCGCTGGGAACATTTCTGTTCCCAGCACATCTGCTCCCAATGGCCACCATGGAAAGGGAAAATGGACTACATTTTTCCTTTCCTGTTAGCCATTTTATTAGACTTTTTTTTCTGTTTAGAAACGCGGCAGCGTTTCAGAACAGAAAGAAATGCCATTAGTACCCCAGTCTAACGGGCCAGGGTACTAATGGCTAGAAGACCCTCAGCGGCGGGCCTATACCGCCCACGGTAATGCCCCCAGGGCTTCGGTAAGGCTACGACCCCAGCAGCATTACCTGGGGCAGTATTGGCCTGCCGCCTCGGGTCTTATTGCCACAGTACATTTAGACACCAAATGACATACACACACAAAGGTTAGTTCTTAGCACGCACATGCGCACATTAACTTGGGTGCCAAAGCTGCACATGTCAGAACTGACCTCTATGTGCAGTGCCAATTATTCTAATGACTGCCTTTTCCTGATATGTACCCTATCCCTGGAACAAATTACCATTTTGGATAAGACTGGCCTCCTCCCTCCTACACTTTAGAAAGGGACCTGAAGACCCTACTCTTCAAAGAACATCTTGCCTAGAATGTCCCGTTCCAACTGGCACTACCTGTTCTGCATCGCCCCTTGTTCCCTGCTCTCTGTACCCATCCCAGCTACCCCTGCACGCTACTTGTGCATCCTGTATGTGACGTGCCCTGTTTCTTCCCAGCTATGGTCGCACTTTATAAATCTTCTAGAAACACACTGGGCCTGATTCTTGGAATGTTTCGCACGGTTCAAAGTGGCTTTGCACTGCTGAAAGGTGACTTTGCACTGCCGACACAAACCCTGATTCATGGAACTGTGCAAAGGGTATTTTGGCAGTGCAAAGTCTGTGCAAAGTAATTTTGTACTGCAAAAATGACCACTTGCACTGACTTTGCCCTGCAAAAATACTCTTTGCACAGTTCCATGAACTAGGGTTTGTGTTGGCAGTTCAAAGTCACTTTTCAGCAGTGCAAAGTCACTTTTCACCATGCAAATATTCCATGAATCGGGACCACAGACTGCCTGGAGTTGTCATAGATAAAACGCAAGTTTGGGGATGAATCCTATTGGAGATCAGGGAAAGACTTCTATGAGGAATGCCCATCATACAGTCTTACCGCCTTTTGAGCAAATAGTTTTGTGTCATTCCTCACATATAAGGAGGCGCAACTAAATTATCGTTGATGAATTTTCACATTCTTGCCACTTGTGCGTTAGTGAAATTTACAATTGCTCTAGCTCAAAATGGTTTTGCAGACTTGTGTGGTGCTCTTGCCCCAATATTGTATCAACAATGACTGGCCAATGAGATGTGTACACAGCCTCTATTTTCTTTCCAAAAATAGCATGTGGAATGGAGCAGCCGCTGCACCGATTCTGACATTTCCTTCGGTGTCTGAATCCCTAGAAGAAACACAGCAGGTGGATAATGGTGTCCGCCTGGGGCCGAGTTCCAGATATATCAACGTGGGCTGATAATAGTAGTAAGGAGTTTGAGCTTGTATTCCTATTAGGTGACATTCAAATATGCCAGTACAATCAACAGGATAAGAGGGCTAACGCAGGTATATCCAAACACCTCAATGGTATAAACACAGGACAAGAGACATTGGGATCATCAAGTGAAGTGTTACATAGGAACTGGTGGGTTGTATGCTCAAGCACCCTCTTAGGCAGCCTAATGAGACATTTCTTTCCACCCCTGAATATGCATATCTGTGCAAGTATAAAATGCTATTTGCCACAATTAACTTTTTTTAAGCACTCACTGCTTTACAAATATAGAACAGATCAGCGAGTAATATAAACATAAGTATAAGAAGAATACTCAAGCATGGCGATGACTATGTTTCAGGAGAAGGCACCTTCTGAAATAAGTCATAGTTGTATTTTGGAATACTTAGGCAGAACCGACTGCTGGATTTTAGAATGTTTGAGTAGCCGGTGACAGGAGATTGTGGATTTAAAGTTTTCTGCTAATTTGATATGATATGCTATTTTATTTATATTACGCTCATACACAAGTGTTTCAGAGCGCGACCAAGCAAAGGGAGCGGAACAAGGGAGAATAAAAACAACGATCTTAGTAGGTCCAGTGACATTAGGAACGTGCAAGTGCATGGAAAGGGCAAAAGGGGGAAGTGCGAGGAAAGGGGAGAAGTGGAGAGTGCGGCACAAAGGAGAGAACAGAATAAATAATAAGTGCAATAAATAAATAAGTGCAATAAATAAATAAATACACGCAGAGGCAAGTGCATGAATTGTTAGAAAGGGTATATCTGATAAGTGCAGAAGAAAAATGGGGTACTGCATGGGTACAGATACAGATCTCAGTGCAAGGGGTGGCTCGGAGGCAGTGCAGGAGGGTGAGCAGGAAACTGGGCCCAAAGGACACAGGGTGGCCAGGAGCATGATGCCGAGAGAGAAAACAGATCAGCAGGGGAGAAGAGGGGCAAAGGCAGAAGCGAATAGGAAGGGCTTGAGGTGCTTCCAGAACCAGAGATGGTTCTCCTCAAGTTTCAAAATGGCTGGGAGGCTGTTCCAAAGGGAGGCCCCCGTCGAAGACAAAGATCTACCCTAGCACGTTTCTTTGAAAAACGATTGACCCTGAGGGAGTTAGAAGAGGAGCAAAGGGCTCGAGAGGGGAGGTATTTACGGAGGGATAGTCGAAGGTATTTTGGACCTAGGCCCCAGAAAACCTTGCGGACAATACAGAGGGTTTTAAATGTAATCCTTGCATCCACTATGAGCCAATGAAGGGATTTAAGAGCTGGAGAGATACGATCCCAGGGCTGGAGGCCAAGGAAAAGTCTTGCAGTCCTGTTCTGGATTAGTTGTAAAGGGTGGAGAGTGGAGGCAGGTAGATTTAGAAAGTGACTGTTACAGTAGTCCAACCTAGAGAGAACCAGATCTTGGTAGACAGTGAGCTTCTGCGGGAAGGAGAGGAAAGGCAAATTACCTCTAAGGAGATGTAGTAGGAAGCTTGACTTTTTAGAGACGTCAGAAATGTGTGCGTAGGAAGAGACGTCAGAAATGTGTGCGTAGAAAGAAAGTGTGGAGTAAAAGATGACCCTGAGGTTCTTAGCCTCGCAGGTAGGGGAAGGAGGAGGGCCAAGGGAGGGTGGCCAGAGAGTGAGGGGAAAGGATGGTGAAGGTGTGCCAGTCTCAGTCTTGTTGGCATTTAGAGAAAGATTGTTGGCGGCACACCAAGTTTGAATGTTGATGAGGCAGTCGGAGATGAGGGAAGGAGAGGAGGTGTCAGAGGGAAGCCTGAAAATGAGTTGGGTGTTATCAGCATAGCACTGGAAGTTTGAGCAGTAAATGGAAATGAAGTAGGCGAGAGTAGCCAGGTATTTGTTGAAAAGCCAGGGTGAGAGGTTAGACCCCTGGGGAACACCGCAGGTAGAGAGGGAGATAGAGGAAAGGAAGGACCCAAGTTGTACCTTTGAAGGTCGATCAGAAAGGAAAGAGGTCAGCTGGGCCAGAGCCTGATCAATGATACCCAGGTTGTCACGGAGATGATTGAGCAGTATGGTCTGGTTGACCGTGTCGAAAGCAGAGGAGAGATCAAGTAGGATGAGAACAAAGGGAATTTTAGAGTCAAGGTTGGAGATCAGGTCTTCACGGATGTTCAGGGTAAAAACTATGGTTTAGGCAGAGGATACTGAGTTTGAACCATCAAATCACAATAAACCAGTAGAAGATCTCATGGGCAGAAGAAATGCAGTTCCTATTTTAAATAACATGCACCCTGCTTTACTTTGATGGACTCCATTCATATGACGGATCTGTCAGGGCATGCTTATACTAAAATTGCCAAGAGTGAGCCCTATCCAATGTCTTGAATTAACTTGAAGTCAGTTTACATCTTCATTTGAATAATGTCAGGCTAAATAATGTTTTTTTCTCCGAATATAAGGCTCAGCGGTGCTCAGAATCTGTTCCACAGCACCTAGACTTTACTTTTTTCAGTTTGGCAAAACACTGCACTCGTCGTTTTTTATTTAACTGGTTGTTCAATGGTTCCTCAATATGTCATATGTCGACGTTTCCTTGAGCTGAAGATTAAATAAACACCAGCGGCTAGTCAATGCTTACGTTATCCTTTTGGCAAGCCACACTCTGCACCCAATGGGTTGGGGTTCAGCGGTTTAGCAGTCCAGTATTCACGCAGCTTAGAAATGGTCGGACTCAAGGATTTTTGCATCTGAATATTTGAATAACTGTTCAAATGCATGATGACATACTTTAAATACATTTTTTTGTGCGGACGCATGCAGTGACCAGATTAAGAAAAGTATGCTCTTGGCGACAACAAAACATCTGCACCAAAAAATATCAAGACACCACTGTATCCCAGAAAAAGACATCTGGTTAGTGGTTATGACATGTTATTTTAAAATAATAAGAGTTTCAAGTCAACACTTGAAGACACTTGTGGTCTTGGATACTAGTCAAATGAATTTGCTGTATAAAAGGTCAAGTATCCTCATTATTCTAATGAAGAAGAGAAGGGTCGGCAGGAGAGTTTAATGAGGTGTGTGTGTTATGGACATATACAGCGCTTATTAATGGGAGCCCTTTGATAACAGAGCAAGAAGGCATGACCTTTCTGCAGGGGTTGAAACACGCACAGTCAGGTGTGGAGAAGCACATGCCCAGTTGCTGTGAAATCACTGCTTTGTGCCATGCACGTGGAGATGGCCATGCATCACAGTGCACAACATAAACTCTGGCGCATGCGTGGACGGGGAAACATATGAACATTGCAGGTGCGCTTAACATTACATCAAATGGTACATTGCTTGTTATCATGAGTTATTATTTTTCTGGTAAATGGATGCGAAATGTTCTAATATTCATAAAAAATACTACGTACACTGCCAAACCAAAAAAAGGGAACTACCTGGAACATAGCACGGAGATACTAGTGAGTAGTGTACCGGCACATACAATTACATTCAATTAGATTAAATGTTGCAAAATAAACCAAGCATTTAAGTATCTGGCCATTAGGTGGTGCTTTAGGCAGTGTAGAAGCCAAAACTATTGGCGTAGGAGTGCAGACAGGATGGAGATGGGGCGTGAGGAGGGACACCGCCTGTGGGTATTGTTTGGCTTTTTACCCACCCTTTGGCCACCCATGGCGATTTTAATCCCTGTGGCCAATCCCACCCACTACCTGCTCCTCCCTGTCCAAACCACACACCTCTAGGCTGCCATTGTTATTTTTAAGAAATCTTCTGAAAGGTAATGCCTTAATTGAAGCTGGCAATCAGGGCCTGCTGCAATAAAATGCCTTACCCAAGTGTGCCTTCAGCCAGGTGATTACTAAATAATGTTTTCCTGCAACTGGTTTAACTTTACAAGCCTCCAGGGTGCATTTAATGGGTTACACTCTGAGCTACTGTTAAATGACACAGTACTGATCATGCACGGGCAGCTGAGGAAACGGTGCTGATGTTATCTTACAGCACATAACAGTTTTATTTTCCTTTGGCCTCTGTCTTTTGTTCATCACACATTACTGCATGACCTTCAGTTTGGCAACTTTAGCAAAAGTTGACTATGCATACAGACTCTCTCCATTCCTCTTTTGATGAGAAGGCACTGTTTCATTTTATAAAATGTGCATCCAGGTTTCATTGAAGGAGAAAGGCTGCAATGTAAGAAAATCAGTGTTAACTGCTCATAGAATATTCATTATCCATAATTCTTTGTGTTGCCCTTTGTTACAGGCTAAATTTGTGTGATGGCTTCATGCATGCAAATGTCCTGTTTACGCTTTAGTGCAGGGGTCTTCAACCTGTGACTCTTGGGGTGTTTTGGACTACAACTCCCATGATCGCTCACCTTTGACAATGCTGTCTGGCGATGATGGGATTTGTAGCTCAAAGGACGTGGACATCCAAATATTTCAGACCCCTGGCTCAGCGCTTAATTGAACCGTGACGCACATATACATTTCACTGTTTCTTTTCCTCATGTTTACCCATATCTAAATGTGTAGTTAAGTCTTATTTTGCCACAACACCAAACCACCTAATTCTGTATAGAGGAACATATTGGCAAGTGGCCAATCAGAGCTGCAGAGTTGGCCATTCTTGAACCCTTCATTGATGTTCACCCAACACCCCTTGCATTCTGGGATTTATAGTTTAGTTGTCCTCATAATAATAATGTGGCTAATCCCAGCTTGTAGAGCCCCGTTTGCTTTGATGGCAACTGCTCATACCTTTATTTCTCATTAACTTGCTTGGATGGGTCTATGGTCTTGTTCTGGTTTTTAACACACCATGGGCCAGATTACATAAACTTTGCACCGGTGCAAGGGCAAAGGTGCACAGTATTAGCACTAGGGCAAAGTTTGCCCTATTTTTAAAAACTCTAGGACATAGTCAAAAACCATTGCAACATGACAACTGCACCTTGGCATTGTATAAGCACCTGGACAAAAATTGCCCTAGTGCAAGAAAGATACATTTTGGATGTGTTTTTTTCCCCAGGGCAAAGTGTGCCCTAGTGCTAATTCCATTCCGTATTAGCACAAGGGCAAACTTTGCCCTGTTGCAATAATGCAGTGAAAATGTATCTTTTTTTTACCCAAGGGCAATTTTTGCCCTGATGCCTATAGAATGCCAAACTGCACTTGTCATGGTGCAATAGTTTTCTCGTATGTCCCAGTGTTTTAAAAAGTAGGGCAAACTTTGCCCTGGTGCTAATACCGTGCAACTTTGCAGTTGCACCAGTGCTACGTTTCTGTAATCTGGCCCCATAAGCATTCTGTTCTGTGCAACAGAGAACACTGCCTTGTGTTTCTACCTTTTGAAATGGAGCAGTTTGTTTTACACCTGGTGACCCAGTGAATAGCTGTTTTTCAATGGAAATTGGATTCTGCAGCAGTAGAATTCTTCTAATATACCCATAGATGTGTTTTCCAAACTCTTGGTTTCCCGGCTGAGAATGACTGCCCAGAGGCCCTCAAGGGGAATCATAATGGAAATGCCTCCCTCACTCGACCATTCAGACCCCTATTATGATATACAACCTCGACCTGGTTTTGAAAATGCCAGTTGTGTCATGGTTTTACCTAGAGTTGTAATGACAGGTATGGTTATTACACAATTTAACATTCTTAGAGGTCGTAGGGCTTGATTCACAACGTGCTTTTTAATGGAAAAATCCTTTTCAATCAATAGAAGAGCGGAAGTGACGTGTCTCCCTCCAGCTTTAAGAAATGCCCTACGAGTCTAAGATGCTTTGGGACAGCTGTCAAGAGCAGGGCTGAAGTCCGAAAAAAAAAAGTGCGGGACTCGGACGTATGCAGTGGAAGGAACGTCACAGGCAGTGAACGTAAATTGGAGAAATTTGCATATTCAGTTTTAGGGTGCCTTTGCTAACTGAAGGAAGCCCAGATGACAGATAAGCATTTATCAAGCTAGTAGGATTTCTTAAAACGTTGCTTGCAAAATAGAAAAGGTCAAACCTTTTGTCTTACAATGTTTAAAGAAAGTATCCTGTAGAGCAAAGAGTGCATAGAGGTTCTCTACAAAATCTTGCATAGAGATTCTTGTAGTCTCACGGTTTACTTTCTTGTCTATCAACAGCACGACCTGGGTTTGAATCCCGAATACAGCTTTCTTTCAAGTGGGAGTAGCAATTTTTAAAAATGTTTTAATTAATTCAAAACACACAGGGAGGACGGCGTCCACTCTCTGAACAAAGTGGGTGGATTCCGTCCACCCGCGTGTACCCTCAACTTGAGCCCTGGTCCAGAGTCAAGAGCCCCAAACGCAGAGATGATTGCACCAAATCTTCCTTGCCTTGCCGGGCAAGGTGGCTCTCCTCAGGCAGCTTCAACTAATAGAATCACTGCCTGACATTTAGAATTAGCTTAATTTCAATCAAGTTAGGCCACATACAGTGCTCCAGCCAGATGGACCGTATTGGGGCTGTGCAAATGGGCCTTTCTGCTGCTCTGTATAACATATTTTCTGCCTGCCTGTTTGTGAAGTAGTTGGCAATCTCATTTTATTCCCTTTCTTGTTTTCGTTTTTCACGAATGCATAATGAGGTCTCGGCAACAGCTGCAACTGGAGCAGAAAACTTTCACTTGCAAATACGGCAGTGGGAGAAAATAAACATTCGAGCAGCGTGCGCGGCAGAAGACGATATCAGCAGGAGGCCGAGTAACCCCTGGATGAAGAGGCTCCAAAACCAGATAATCCCCTTTAATGCTTCAACAGAAGATTAGTTTCTTCTCAATAACAAATCCTACCTAAAATCCTCTCACTTGAGAAACAAAGAGCCGGGGTCACCCATTCAAGTGATGTTCTGTCTACACATCCTGCTCAGCTGAATAGTATACGTCTGTCCCCTCTAGAGGGCGCTAGAGGTCCTATTTCTGAGATCTATTCGTCAGTAGCATATTTTTGAGGTCTGCACAATCTCATTGTGCCTTTACAATTGCCATACGTTAATATGTAGTTTTATTTGTCACTGTTGAAAGTGAGCAAAGCTCATAAAATAGCATAGGTCGACATTCAGTTTGTAGCCACAATTTGCAGGAAGTCCAAATTGCTCTCCCAGTACAGCCTCTGCATGTAGTGGGTTATACAGAGTGCAAACCTAGCTATGAATCAACAGAACACTGAAGAACATGGGAGCCGGGGCAAGTTATGGTAACAGTAAACTGCTGTTGGTGCAGCGTAACCATGCGCAAGTTTATTGCTGCATCCAACTAGGTTTCAACCATACCACACAATGGATTCATATCTAATAAAAATAATAACAATTTAGCATTTATATAGCGCTACAAACCCTCAGGTATCTGAGCGCTGCTTATTATTACCCACGCCCATTTATCGACCATCAGCAGGCTCGGCACAGATGTCAAAGCGAGTGCTCTACTGCTCAACTATCTATCGAGTAATTGACATCAAGAGGCAGTCCTAATACCTTTCACTAACGTTTGCAACATGCTACAGAGAGAAGCTCTGTGTGAGGTTGGTATGCCCTGTTTGAGGCTACATCGGTGGCTAGTATGTGTGTAGTGATGTTTTAAAATGGAGGCTGAGGCAGTGAAAAGTTAGGTGACACTGAGCACTCGGAGCAAGGGGTAGTTAGGGAGTAGCATGCTTGGTACCCGAACAGCTGACACCATTAGTATAGTCCATACCACAAAGGCAACTGACTCTTGCCACTTTAATACTTGCTGTCAGTATCGCCGTATTGAACTAATTTAGACGACTCAGAAGCATGATAATCTGACTGCCCCGCTGCCAATTGGATGTATGGATTACTTATTTCCCATCCATTTCTGCATCTGGCAGCTACCTCGTGGAGCTATATCACCAGCGAGCTAAAAGGAGGTTGCACTGAAATTTCAAGTATTTGGGAGGCTGACCAGAAGACTTTATGGGCCTGATTTACACAGCATTTCCAGTGGGCTTGCACCATTGTAAAACACGTTTGTAAATCATTCCGTATGTATCATTTGACCAAACAGAATTGGTTTACCATGATTTGAGCAAATGTGGAGTGCATAAAGAGGTGTCCTGCATGCCGTCTCAAATCTGCAGGAATAAACATGTTCCCAGGCATTGAAAGAGATTTGTAGATGTTGCTGAGGCCGCCTGTGGTGCACAAGGGGAGCACCTCAGGTTCCAGCTTTTTCCTTCGGCCTCCGACAACGTGTGGTGCTGATGGGGTGACCTGCTGCCAACAATAACCCCCATTCCTTTAGCACATAAAGTATTCAAAAGGATAGACTTTTAGAGTTTGATGGACATCATTTCTTGCATGAGTCATATGTATTTATATCATTTTGAAAGTGGTTAAAATAAATACTGAGGGCATGCGCTGACATTGTTGAGGCGCATAGCTCTTCATTGAGCCGGGGCAGGATTGAACTTGTGTGATTCTGCAATTTTATCACACTATTCCCAGTTTGTAAAGCCCAGTTAAAAAAAAACAAGGAGGACAGGATTAAGGTGCCACCTTGAATTGTTAAAAAGGATTTTTGTTGCTTTGCTAACACAGTACTGCTCTTACCTTTATTTCACATGAACTTGCCATACTGGATGGGTCTATGTCGTTGTTCTGTGCTCTCTGATTTTTAACACATCATAAGCGTTCTCCTCTGTGCAACAGAGAACACTGCCTTGTGTTAGTACCGTTTTAATGGACCTGTTTTTTTTTTACACCTGGTGACGCAGTGAATCACTCTGTTTTAATGTCTAGTGACCAGGAGAGGCCCTGATTGAATTCTGGATTTGGGGAGTGCTCGTGGACACAAATTACTTATCCAATATACCGTGTACTGCCACTGCCCACAAATAGCCCCTTTGCTGTGCAAATGCACACGCCAGGCCATTATTCATTTCTGTGTGTGGATCTGCTGGGGTGCATATGTATTCAATGGTCAATGAATATCTACGAGACAATTTCAGTTTTAAGGCATTCTAGTGGAAATCATTTGCATATTGTTTGGTTATTCTGAAACACAGGATTTTACAATTTGGTGGCTTAACAAGCCCAGGCCTTGTGTATGTTTATCGTTGGCTTCTGCATTTGACCAGGGTCACATTGTGAAAACAGAACTCATGGCATGGAATTATTTGTAAATGCTCCCCCTAAACTTTTCTCAAACACGAAGCCCAGCAGGACACACGAGCTGCGAGGGGTTTGCAGTCTGCTGTTTTTCGAGGCATGGGGCTGACTGAATGAATTGTACCAGGCCGGGGAAGTGCTGGGAAACCTGGCACTGACCCTTCCACTGAACCACTCGTGCAAAACATTCACCTTTGCATTGGCCGGTTGTTGCCCATGCCGTTGCAATATTTCCCTGAACCGGCGAACAACTGCCGTCACGGTCGCAAAATGGCCCTGGGCTGGTGCAAAGTTGACCGGCCCTGGAGAAGTTTATATGACCTGTCCCTTTGGAATCGCCCCTTTCTCAGCACACACTCACTGCATTCTTGCACTGCTACGAGACCACAGTACTGCGAGCTTTGCATTGTTCCAGCTGCCATGCGGCCATGGCAACGTACTTAGCACCCTCGCACTCTGAAGCTGTCCGAGAGACATCATTTCCTGACAGCTGTATCAATTAGCGATGACTAGTTTACACTTCAATGCCATGCACTCCTGGTGTCAGCATTGCCAAGAGAATCCAATCTCAGTTCATCGGCATGACAGAAGCAAAGCAATATGTTTTACATTACCAGACACTTCAAGAGGCCTGCATCCTGTTCCATGATGGAATCGCTTGAAGTCTGAGCTTCGAATCTCTCCCCATTGGACTTTTACTTTTATGGGACTTGGACACTTTAGCGACTGCAAAGAACACAATGTCTTCCAGATTTGCGCGAGATCAAGGTGCAACATACCACCTGCGTGTTTTAAAACACACGTTGCATTTAAGAAATTGGTGGAACTGTAGCTTTCATGAACTCTTTGCAGATGTTGGGCTTGCTTGAAGCCACTGCTAAAGTCTAGAATTGAGGCCACCCTTTTGCCTTTTACACTGATTTTGATGCTTTAAAGTCTCTTTCTCCGCTCCATATAGTACTGAACCCTGAAACCTATAATAAACCTCACATCTTTGTTGCCGATGACACATTGCCATTTCATGCATCTCTAAGCTGGTGTCACATCCTCTGTTGCATCTGGTCACCTGGATTATTCCTCGGCGAATCAACTCGGATTGGTACGAAGAATGATGTGCTCCATCCAATGCCACAGCCTCTACCTTAGTCAAAACTTCATCTGTAAAACTGAGTTTAAAACTCTTTCCTGATCTCCTGCTAAGTATAAAAACTTTTGAAGGGGCTTTATTAGTGTGTTCTCCACCTAATTCCTTCCCTACATGAGGCAGGGCACTTTTGGCCATATCCCACCTAAAGGCTTTTTCAGAGGGAGTGATCCTCATCTGTCCCCACACCACATGAAGCAGTGAAGCTAGCCTATTGTTCTCTTCAATCAGAGTAACACATAATTGTACTATGAAATCTCTTGAGTTTAAATATTTGCGGTCAGTATTTTAGTGTGGCAAAATGCCATTTCAGAGGGATGTAAGTCTGAGTTTTTCTGATTTTTAATAATACAATAATTGGGGTTATTTTATTTCTGAAAGCGAGATCTGCAAATCAGACTCCACTTTCGTAATGCTCTATTCCAAAAATCATAATGCGCACACGCATTGCTGTGACACTCTCCTGGAATCCTGCTGTGGCAGGGAAGGTTTAAAGGTCACATGTGCATTCCTGAAAACAGCTGCTGGAACAAAAAGTTCTGACAAGAGGTGGCTTTTTAACTGTATGTACTTCTGGTTCTGAATACCACAATTGTGTACTCAAGCAGCGATGGCAGATGTCAATATCTATATATCAGTAATTTCTAGCTTTGACAAAGTGGCTACTGAGATTACAACATCATACAGCCACAAGCAATTGATCTTATTTACTTTCAGCTTGGTGAACAGTGACTCATTTGTGATGGGGCCTGTTGTGCATTAAGCTGGTTTGGCTTGGTGTACTGACAACAACCATATTGTATCTAGCCCAGGAAGCCTCCTCTTTGATCCCCCTGATAGGATTTGTCCTTCATCCAGGGAACAGCAAACCTCCCTGGTGGGTCCCTTGGAAATCGTTGCGTCAAAGACAGTACTTTCATTACAATGGCCACCTCACACCAAGGTTCCGATTGCGGGAGACATGGTTATGAAAGTACACAGAGGAAGGGGGTGGAAGTAGAGTAGAAGAGAGAAGCAATTCAGTCCACAGAGGAGTCGCACTATCTTGGATTTTGCCATCTTGGATTTTGCTAGGGTATTCAAACTTCCTGTCCCCTTCCCACTTCCTGCAGACAAGGCACTCTGGATATGACATCCACAGCCAAACAACCCTTTTTACAGCTGCCAGGACTCAACCCTTAACATCAGGCTTGCTGTGGACCAATACACTCTCACATTTTGCCTATATAAAGGGGGGAGAAATTCCCCCTTTGTTGATTCATCTTTAGACACTGCTTAAAGAAGAATTTACTGTAACCTTATTGGGAGTACAATCTACTCCAAAATCCTATGGCAGGGAGGTGCACAATTGGAGTGCTAGGTACTCACTTCGATATGAATAAAGGTAATGCTAATCAAAAGTGATTAGTTACCCCTAGATGCTCTGTGAAGGCTGGGAGTTCCAAGGAAGTGGAAAGCTCTTCTTCCTACCCACCCAAAGGGCCTATTTGCTATGAGCAGCTCATCAGACAAGGCTTACTGCAACTGAGACACTGGCACCTAGCACCCTGGTCAGCGAAGGTGACAGAACCTACACTGGGAGTTCCAGCAGCCAAAGATCCACAAAGCGAACCCTGGCACTGCAGCATCCTTGAACTGTCGGAATGCCAGTGTGGGCACCTAGAACCCCATCCAAGCTGCTGTAAGTGAACAACCGAAGTCACCTTTGACCCCGCTGCTCCTGCATCTCAGAATTTCGCTCGACACTGATGTAGAACCTACACCATCTCCACATTTTAATTCTGTTGATTCTTTAACTGTCCCAACTCGACACCACCTGCCAGGTTATAAGCGTCGTCCAGCACCAAACTGTCACTGCTGCAGAACCTGAATTCTGTGCTGAGCCATTTACGCCTGTTCAAAGCCAAAGGCCTGTCTCTTCTTCTCTGCACTCGAGGCTGCTGCGTCTTCCAGCACTGCTGACTTGCTTGACAATGCCTGCCATCCCCAGCACCCTCGACCCACAAACCTTCAACACATCATTAGAACACAGCACCACTGTTCTTCGACTCAGCCCCAGCCAGAGGCTGAAAGCACCCAGACTCCCGGTTCAATGCCAAAAAGCCTGACTCAATGATGGTGAGCCTTGAAAGACAATAACTCTAGGTATTTAGAGCAGCCATGTCCCCCTGGTCTGGATTAAAGGGCCCTGGTGACTTTTTAGCCCACATTTCTACCTTTTGTAAGACATATTCATTAGCTTTGAAATTTTGCTGCTGAAATATATCCCTGGGTGCTCCTGTCTGCCAACCCAGAGTACCCCTTAAATTTTAACGTCTGCTTTCTCTGTGTTTTCCTTACAGGGGGTGGATGGGAGGGGGGCAGTATTGATTTTGTATTTGCTGTGTGCAATTGTGTTACTTAATGTATAGAGCCTTGCTTGGGCATTATACAGCTATTTTAATGTGGATTGCTTCTGTATCCGCTCACACCCCTCCTGAACAGTATAGCCTGCCCTAGGCATGTGCTGCCCTAAACAGTGAAGACGGTATACCCGTCGGTCTGTACATGTTTCACCTTCATGATTGGGATTACTGCTAGTTTAGTAGTAGTGTGGAGCTGAGTAGGTGCTTTTGCCACTGCTCATTCCTGTACCTTTGAAGAGCAGTAGTAATTTAGTCACAGGGTGCTGCACAGTTTCATGTAGGATTCCCACTCCAAGCTAGCAAGGATTCCTCTCATTTGTCATATACACATCTAGGTCTTTGCCTATGCTGCCAACAGCCATTTCAGACGGACAGAAAGGACTAATTTAATCTGAGGTCTCTAAGCATCATTTCCACCAAATCACACACCACTCCCTTGGTCAGCAATGACGATGACAATACAACTGCATCTTCTCTAAGATATTGAAAGAGCATGTGTTCCTGGATCTCTGATCCTCAGAGCGCCCTCTCGGTTTATTTAGCCTCCGTTTCATGCACTTATCCCGAGACCGTTCTACTTTTATCCTCCCTTTGCTCTTGCCCTACTGTCTTCCACTGCTCTTTATGTTTTCAAGCCCTTTGAAAATAGATTCATCTGAAAGGTTTTTAGTTTACTTCCAAATGTATCCATGGTTGGGATGTTTTAATTTAATCATGCTCACGCTTCCCCTGAGGTTCTTCCTGTTTCAGCTAATTTTCCTTTATTGTCACAAACACTCGGCCTATCTCTTCTCCAAAGCATCCGTGTTCCCTCTACTAAATCATTCTGTGAATAGGAATCCTGTTGGGATCAGAACCGTGGTGCATTCAGGTTAGCTCAAGTCCACATGTTTGACCTGCACCCAAAATAGTTCACCTTTTCGCACTACTGCATTGAACTGCACGCAATTAGGCGAAAGCCCTTACCATGCACCAAAGGGCATCAGCGTGTTGTACAAGTAGGGAAAAGCATGACACACCTAAAACACTACTCGTAGTAGAGAGGGCATGAGACAATGTAGTGAAGTGTTCTATTGCTAGTATGCTGCTATTTTGAACTATGTGCAATTTCAGGCTCTGTTGTATTGTTCATGAAAAAAGAGAGAACACTTTGCTGTTAGGATTAGATTGTAGATTAGGATCCTGGAGGTAGAGGGCATATACATTTTGGACGATTTGTGTTTTTAAGTGGTATCTATGATCATTGGGCAACATGGGGGAGGATAAAGGCGGAAAAAGTAGGGTTTTTAACCAGGGAGGAAAGACATGTAGGTAAACTTGGTATTGCCAAGTGATGTGGGTGGCCATAATGTACGGTCAATGGAGGCTAGCGTCAAGAAACATGCTGAGGAGTCTCACCGGTGAGCTGGGGAGGAGTATTGGATCTGGCCATTAGAGAGAGAAGTATGGTAGGCTACCGGGGCAAAATTATGACAGGCGGCTTGGTGGAAACTATGTCATGATCTGGGATTAACACGATGAGCAGGATAGGGGAGGGAGCCTCTCTAGCATGGTGCAATAAGTCTGTGAACCTAAACATAACCACCATTGTGTTTTATAAGACGTGGGCACAGCGTCAGTGTTAATATTACCAGGGAGTTGTAATAGAAGAGGGAGGAAGAGGTGAGGAAGTAGGGCAGGAGTATGGAGCAGGAAGATCAGGGGTACTAGGTCAGGCCGGTGAGGTAGCCACAATGATGGACTACGTGAGTTGTGGGACCGAAAGGGTGGATCTGCAACAGCACCAGAGAGGAATCAGGGAGTATAAGGAGGGAAGGCTGTGTGTTTTCCATGCTTGGAACAATGTAAGGGATGCTATTGGACATAGAGACTGGAGATTATCTCCTTCTTATGAGGGATTTCGTCAAGGGAATAGTTTTTGGGGATTCCATTTGAGGTAGTTCCTTGACATCCAGCTGTGGCTTTGCGCTGGCAAGGCGTATGATTTTCGTTTTCTGTACTGGCCTGGGCCTATTATCAAAAAGCATTAGAGGGTGCAGTGTTTTTGGGTCTCTGTATGGGTGGCCTTGAAACCTGTGTGGATTTCTCCCCTCCAAGCTTAACTATATGGTTTTTATGCCACAGGAAAGAAGGGAACCATTTGGATATATGCATCATTATGTAGAATGGCAAGCACTGCATCATATTGTCATTTTAAGTTGTTGTTGGTTGTGGTTGGTGCTATAATTATGCATCTGATTTGCAGTTTTTCTCCTTTTTTCACCTAAGCTACAGCTATAGGTGTAGCTCTCCACTTTGCTTTGCCTCCACTGTAACCATGGTTATGAATCATGCTCCAGAAGAAAGTCAAGCATGAAACCAATGGCCTATTGCTTCCTGTTTCAATGAACTTGGCAGGCAAAAATGAGCTGCAGAATTCCACATGACACATCTGTGAACTGTTTGTCAAACTAATTATATTTTTGATAGATCACTGTACGGGAGCCTTCCGTGATTTTACTCCGTAGCACTCACCATCAAAATACAAAATAATCCTGCTGGCGTTCCTGCCAAATCACTACTGTCATGCCCAAAATATTTGCCCGCACCCTGCCCCTAGGCATTCAGGATGTCAAGATGTAGTTGACTGATTTCGTTAAGGGAAACACATTCACCCGGCATTGCACCCGGCAGTTCAGAGGGAAACCTCAGTTCACACATTTAGAGTGGAGAAAGGCCCAGGCATTTTCCTGGGCGAGCGGGACAATGCCTACGCGGCAGAGAAGGCCATCCCTGAAAACCTACTTCATGCCTCGCAGAAACCCCATGAGGCCCGCGTGCATGGGACAGAAGCTTCCTGGTGCACAAGCATTCAGGGCACTTGTAA
Organism: Ambystoma mexicanum; assembly: GCF_040938575.1. Taxonomy (NCBI): domain Eukaryota; kingdom Metazoa; phylum Chordata; class Amphibia; order Caudata; family Ambystomatidae; genus Ambystoma; species Ambystoma mexicanum. The sequence goes on from NC_090934.1 coordinate 653,203,440, forward strand.
GAAGGACTCGCGTGCCCCTTATGTTGGTGACCTGATGCATACACGTGTGGCTGCGAAACATATAAAAGCTATCTTTTCGATGGTCGCCCATTTGCTCAGGATGTGGCCACTCGGAGTGTCCAGAGAGAATTCAGAATAGACTTTCCGCTATATATAAATGTGCACATAAAGTGTAATGGTGGGCTCAGATTCTATGTCCCAACATTTTGGAAACTTCTTAAATTCCCCACCATTGTTTCATACAAGGGCCGGCAGAGACATGTGCTTTGAACATTTGCAACATATGTAGGTCGTATTTTCCTGGATTTGCATGGATGGAGTACGCTACCCAGTCTACTGACACGCTTTAAAAAATGATTGGGACAATCAATCAACATGATCTTTTCACAATACACAAGAAAAGATATTCATTTTCCAGTCCCAACATTTCCAATATTCCATACCACATTTTGATAACGAGAAGATTAACAATTGATCTTCTTTCTCCCTTAAATACATTATTCCATAATTTAATCGATACATATCGGTTCATCATATCATAATTACCCATGTAGCGACCCTTCAGACGAGCTGGTCCTGTACAGTCTAATATTAAATGCGTCATAGTTTCAATAATGCCCTTGCTTTTACAAATTCTGCAAATCGTCTGCTTACGACATATAAATGACCAAGCCCTCATCTTTTCAAATGCTGTTAAGGTGTTAGATTTCAATAATAGATAATCATGCCTTACAGTACTGATAAGAATTAAAAATACAAAACCATTTGAATAAGCACTCAACAAGTGGGGGAACAACCTCCAGGACACAAGGGGCAGGGCACGAGACTGCTCACAGCTGTAAGGATACAGAAAGAGACTTTGAAATTGAACACCATTTTCTGCTCCTTCGGGGAACAGTTGCAACACACTGACAAGGTTTTTTTTCCCTCCATTTTTTTACGCTGGACACTCGAGATCATAAAACGAAACAGTTTAAGATGCCATTCTTGAAACGTTTGAACAGACTTTCACAGAACAATCATGGATGTCTGGGATTAGCAAGACTTGTCCACAGGAAGATGTAGCAAGGGGTTTGTGACCCCAAATGAGGCACGCCGTATGGAGAAATCCTTACTCTTTCCATTCAAACACATGGCCACGTTCCCTGTTTTATAAGATCTGTTTGAGCATAAGGAGCTGTTGCAAATAACACGTTCAAAGCATCAGTGTACTCTGGCAGTGTTCGCCATAGACATTGAAAGAATGCTTTTTGCTATAGGGTTATTTTTGCTGTGCTGCGAATTACGTTTGTGTAATTACGCCTTTTTACTTGCAAAATAAAAGAAAAGACAATTTGGCCATTAAAAACATGTTTTTGGAATACAATCTTAAAATGCTTAACAGTGTGGAAATCCCACTTTTTTTTATATTGAATAAGATCAGCCAACAGCAATTCAAAATAAATATGCATTTAAGTGCTTAATAAATTAAAGAGTTAATAGAGCCACATTCACAGTGACTTGTTTCAGATTATAAATTCCACATTCCCCGAATATGGGGTTCTTTCAAACACATCCAACAGTGACATGTTTTAAAGTGTGTTTGTCTTTATACTTAAGAATGTCAACTTTTCTAAAATTGTTTCCATTCTAACTTCCCTTTTAGCCATCAATGTTTGATGAATGTTGTTTTTCTTTTCATAATTTAAGCACGCGCATATTTCTCATTTTAGGACGTGAGTGATGTGGTTTCCCAACTTATTGGCTAGGAACAGCAGCAGCATCGCGGTGTCGCAGAGGGCTGGGTAATTTTGAACCTGGGACTGCTTACGTTTCCCCCCTTGAGTCATGTCCCAAGTGAACCCGGACTTTGGTGGTCTCCTAATTGTACAAATCATAACACGTGCCTCACATCTGGCAGAATATCTCTTCATGTATAATCTGTTTGGAAAGGCCCAGAACAGAAGCAGATGTGAAGATGCGGTCCATGTTCTCGCGCTTCCGAGCTACATCTGCCATAGCTCGTAGGCACTCAAGGACTTTCACAAGAGTGCGGAAATCCAGAGCTACTAGAATGTCACCCGCACACGTTGTATGTTCAGCCATCTTTAGACTCAGGAGAATGCAGATCCTCTGCCGGACTTCTTCTCCCAATCATTCTCGTAGGTCCCACAATGGATTCGCCTACAAAGAATTACAATGCTCCGCGCACTTCCAACCACAATTCCTCCTCTCGGCTCATCTTCATATTGATGTTAATCTGCCTCTTCCACAACTGAAGTGGCCTCTTACTTTGGTCCATCTCGAAATTTTACTCTAAGTGGGCACCTATTTGTTTATGAAATGGACCCCCAGATATAGTAAGTGCTTCTTTTGGTGGATGTTTTTTCCATGCTACATCCTACTAAAAAAGAAATCAGAAAATCGAAGAGACCATGTGCACAAGTTTGCAATGCTTCACAGAAACACCCAAACAATCTGAGGTGCTTTCTCTTGTCAGGCAGCGGTTTGTCCTCCATTATCCAAAATGCTGATATTCACAACATCTTTCACCTGACCTCATAGTTCACATTCCACTGAACAAAACATCAGATGGCTTTTTGTCTTGCCACATAAAGTTTGAGCAGTAACCCATTCTATAGTCTTTATTTTTTAAGACAGGCCCTATACAAATAGGTGCCTGGTCATTCTGCTACCTACTGTACTCTCCCTTAGTAGAAGGATGTAGTCTTGTCACCACTTCAAGATAAAATGCCTTTCTAAGTGCAACCGCCTTCATGTTAGCTATAAAGCCATCTATGGTTTCTTAAGCCACCTCTTGACTAAATGAACCCCTTTGCGCCTCTTCTCGCTTTTAGGGTCTGAAAACCTGACTCCAGCTCTGGCGATGGCTATTGAATGCTCTACATTTTTTCTTTTCATATCTTTAGCTTTGCCCTCTATACCTGTGCCAATCTCTCTAATTTCGAATAAGGGTGAGCCAGAAAAGAGATTAGATTTGCAGAGAGGGTGATGATAACATTATGCACCAACTGCTTGTGGGAGAAACTGCTCAGACATATGGATGTCATGCCCCATTCCTCCTTGAGAGATGCAAACAATTGAATTGTGTTGGTGGAGTGGCAAAGAGGTTGAAGAGTTGGCAGTTGATAATATTTCATGAAGCGGACTCTGATGTTTACCTAATAGCACTTAAATATGTTGTTTCCCATTTTTTCCAATATACATAGTGACCTACGTGTCTCCCAGCACACAAAGGGGGTTATTACGGGGTTGCTGGTTTGCCACCGGTAATTCCGGCGGGATACCGTCAACCCTGCCTTACCGTCTCGGCTGCCAGATATCCTGGTATTACTGGGATATGATGGGCGGTGGTGTGACAGTAAATTCCCATTCCCATGGCGTCCCATTGGACCGCATGGCATGGGATTTACGTAGGGGCCTGAACTCCCGGTAGCCCACCAGCAAACGTGAAGTGTGTCAGTCCGGTAAAAATAGCGGAGTCGGAATAATCAGCATTTTTATCAGACCGGCACACTTGTATTGAGGCCTAAAGCAAGGTTTGGCAAAATATCCAGGCGGGCCTTAAGAAGTTGGTGATGAATTTGAAGGCAGGGCCACAGGAGGTTATGCTGCCTCTGGAGAGTTGCCATTTGGGCACATCCCCTTCTCTTGCAATAAGACAGGTTTTGCCTCCTTTGAGAGTCAATCTGGCGCTGTCTGGGTGCCTTCCTACTGGTAGAACCCCCAGGTGTCCACTTAGAATTGCTTATTATAGAACCACTCTGGTGTCAATTCGCAAATCTCAGGTTGCCACAAGCAAGGCTGCGGGATCGTTGGCAAGAGCAGAAGCTATTGTGGCAGCCTACAATTTAGCCGCCTTCCACTGAAAGGTAAGCGCTTTCTAATGTGGTTTGCAGTTAGGCGGGAATCCCTGCATCAGCGTGAATGGAGCGCGCTCGATTCACTTTGCCACTCGAAGAAGAGATGTTTATATTGCCGCTGCTGCTCGATTTCAGTAAATGTGCCCACGTAAAAAAAAAAAAAAAAACTATAAAAAAAACGGATATTCAGCTGTGTTCCCTTTCACCCCTCTTCAGATTGAGCACACCGTTTAAAAAAGGCAGCGCGCGCCGGGGTATGCATTGCTGCATTAGTAGGTCGAGAGCCTCGCAATTAGGCAGCAATTTTGCAATTAGGGGGAAGTAGAGTACTCATAACAATCATTTGAAAACAAGTCAAGACAAGTTAGTAATTATCCTATTGAGAGGATGTATCCGCTTTCATTGGAGCCGAGACTACTTTGCGTCGTGCATAAAACGAGATCTTCCACACAGACAGAGAATGTGGGCGGAAAACTGCCTTTCAGGCATTTAAATAAATCAATAATCCAGACACATTTCAAATGGGGGGAACCTTTTACTGTAAAAGACGAATACTGCACTAAGTAATGTGTAATCTAAGATCCACTCCAGTGTTTACACACTGGACAGAAAGTTAGACATGTTTTCCTCTCTACAAAATGTCCTCCTCCGCACTGTACTCCCCCCGCCAGCACATTGCAGGTCCTATTACAAACGCTGCTCTAACTATTAACCGCTGCCCTTCGCAGTGTATCACATATTTTAAACATCTGCGTGGAAAGAATTTATTTTAAAAGTGAGTATTTCACAGGCAGAACATTTACAAAGTTTTGGGTCCTGATGCAGACACATAAAAACCACCCGCATGCCCATAAAAAACGCAGAGATTAAACTGTGTTAAATGCAACTATCTGGGGGTCATTCTGAGCACTTGGTGAAGGTTTACTTTCGCTTCTCTATCCACCGTGAAACCATTTGAGTTCAACATAATAATGCACTAAAAGAGAAGACACAAAAGAGAAGATATAAACAGTGTTATTACTTTGGTCAAGAATCTGGAAAACTGCACTTTGGGGTGCCCATGTTTTGGATTTTGAGGTTAATACATTATGTTGTGTTATGTAATGTTGTCTTATACTGTGCACCGTCACCACCACTGGGGCTGTCTCCAGGCACTCACATGGGTCTGCAAGAAGGAGGGTGTGGTGTGTTGGTGGGAGTAGAGTGATAGGATAGGTTCAGAACCAGGAGAAACTGGCGTCTGTGTCTGTTGTCTTGTGTGTGAGTTGGTTGTGTGGCCTGGCGTCTTTTATCCATAAGGATAAGACTCAGTGGGCCTCATTACGAGTCAGGCGTTAAGGGGTTAACGGCGCCGTAAACGGCGCCGACCCTTAACGCCTGATTACAAGGTCCCTTAGCGCCATGGTGATTTTAATGCCTGCTTTTTGCAGGCGTTAAAATCCATGGCGCTAAGGGACCATGGTGCTAATTACGCCACCGTAATTTACGGTGGCGTAATTAGCGCCTTCCCCACTCCCATTATGCCCTATGGGGCAAAAATGGGAATGGGGAAGGGTAAAATGGGAAATGGGGATTTACCGCCCCACTCACCTTGGAATGGGGCGGTAAATCCGCCATCCACCATGGTGTAAACATAGTTTACACCATGGTGGTAAGGGTACGACCCAGGCGGTAACTTACCGCCTGGGTCGTAATGAGGCCCAGTTCCTCCTTAAATTACTAGTGTTATGTTGGGTTGTGTTTGTGTGTTTCATGTGCGGATGGTTGGTAGTATAACCGTGCGCACCGGCTTGTTGTATCTGTAAGGGGAAGGTCCACTGTCGTGGTTGTTTATTGTATGAAGGCAAATGTTATATTGGTGTATGTTTTAGTGTGTTTCATGTGAAGTTTTCTGGTGTTTAAGGTTGGATGCACTGGCTTGTTCTGCCCGTAAGGGTATGTCCAGTGTCTGAGATGTTTGTTGTGTGCTGATGTCAGATAACTTTGGTGTGTGTTTGCGTAGTTTGGCTAGCCCATAGGCGTGTATAGTACGTGTGAGATATGTAGGAGGGGAGCAAGTAGTAGGTTGGTTAGTTAGCACATTTATTACTCACAAAATTCTTCCAGGCATGTCCTCTGTGCTAATACAGCTGTAACTCAATGGTACTCTCTATGTCTTCCAGTTGTGGTACACTGCCCCCCTCCCCCACCTCCCTAAACTCAGAGCACTTGCTCCTCCCACAGGTTCCTCCAAGTGCAGCACATTAGCTACTCCCACTAGTCCCTATTTGCGCAGAAAGAATGATTAGATATAATTGTGCTTCTGGGTGTTGTAAGATTAACAGCTAAGTGACGCATGGCTAATCTTCACATACCTTCTAGTGATGACACATGGCTAATCTAACCAATCTAGCTGAAGTGATTCTAGGTTACCCTATGTAATTCTGTCTGATGTGGTGCGTGGCCAAATATTCCCAGATTACCTTAATGTGGTGCATGACAAGTTTACACTGATCTGTCTAATGTGAGGTGTGGATAGTATTCGCAGATCTATCTAGATGTGACGCATGGCTATGAAAGGAGGAGTGGGGAGAAATGGGTTGGTGGTTGGGGGAATTTTCCTTCGGTCCTCATTGGTATCGCTGGTGTCCCTTTTGTGCTGGTCATTAGCAGTTGAATAGCCATGTTTTCAGTTGTTTCCGTGAGGCCGTCTTCTATGGTCCTAATTTCTTTTGCCATTGTGTTCCAAAGGTTAGCAATTAGGCGTGATAATGCAGTTCCACCAAATTTCATTTTTTCATATTGGTTTGTCTCTATTTGAAGGCCATTGCTTGATTTTAGGTCTCTTTCCAGTAGGTAGCGGCTGATCTTGGCCTGGAGAAATGTGTCTCCTTGTCCGTGTAGAGATTTCTGGGAAATGCAGAGGGCCTTTAATGTTATGTTTTTTTTTTTACTGGGAGCCAATGTAGGCTTCTCAGGGCTGGTGTGGTGTGGTCTCTTCTGTTTAATCTCTGGAGTATCCTTGCTGCAGTGTTCTGGATGAGTTGCCCTTTTTTGGGGAGCCTTTCAGGCATTCCAAGCAAGGGGCTGTTAGTGTAGTTGATTCTTGACAATATCAGGGAGATGATTGTGAGGGTTCTATGTGGAAAGGAGAGGCACAGGAGCATCCCTCTGATTAGTATCAGGAGGAAGAAGCACTTCTTTGTGATAGCATTGACTTGTGGTTCCAGAGAGTCTGTTGTCCATGAGCATTCCTAGGCTGTTTATCACATTTGAAGTCTCTGGTTGGGTTACCATGCCTGGTGGCCAGTCCAGTTGTGAGTTGGTTCTGTTGCCCTCTGGGGGTGAGATCATTATTTCAGTTTTGGACGGATTCAGTTTGAGGTTTTTCATTGTCATCCAGCTGTATATGGATGTGAGAAAAGTGTTGAGGGTATTGTTTGGCTATTGGGCCGTGGCTATCTTCACGATGAGTTTGTGTCATCTGCGTAGGTTTAGGTGGTCTGTCCGTGGGTTCAATTGATTTCCATCAAGAAGGACATGTAGACATTGAAGAGGAGGGAGGAGAGGCTGGAGCCTTGAGGCACTCTGCAGGCAACATTTTTGGGGTTTGAGGTAAAGTGTGGTAGGTTTGTTCTTTTGGCTCGATTTGTGAGGAAGGATTTTGACCATTTTAAGGCATTATTTCTATTAGTGTTGTGTGACTGATTGTGTCGAATGCTGCTGATATGTCCAATAGAATGAGGACCGATTGAGTGTGTTATATTTTTAGGGCGTTCCATATGGATAGGAGTGCTGATTCCGTTCCTCTCATCAGTCTGAAGCCACCTTGTGAGTGGTCAAGTATTTCACTTGTTTCTATGTAGTTATGTGGGATGTTGTATACATGGCTCTCCAGTATTTTTGCCGGCTAGGTCTGGTTGGATATAGGTCTGTAGTTACTGGAGTCTTCGGAACTTCCTGCTTAATTTTTTACCAGTGGTTTGTTGCATGTCGATTTGAAAGACTTCAGCGCTATTCCTGTCTTTAGGGATCAGTTCATTAAATGTCAGAAGTGATGACTTCTTTGTAGATGTCTGGGTGAAAATGGTCACTTGGAGATCCTGCAAGGTTGGTGTCCTTTATTAGTGTGGAGAAGGTGTCTTTGTCTATTGGTTCAAAGCAGACAGGTCTTGCTGTGGTTGGCGTATCACCAGTTATCCAATTTCAGTGGCTGTGTTTATATTTGCGCAGTATGTATCGATGGTCTGCTGGATTGTTTCAGTTTTTGTTCTAAGGTAGTTGGTTATGTTGTTGCATAGTGCTTGTGTAGGGATGGTGTCTTTGTGGAAGAATAATGTTTTTTTAATCTCTTCGATGATTCTGAAGAGTTCTTTTTGTGGGTTGTTTGCCAATTGGATTCTTGTACCGTAGTAGGATTTTGTATAATCTGAGTTGTCTTTGGTATTTAATTTTGTCCAGTTAGTTATAATGATTTCTCCATATTGTTTCCAATTTGCGGGTTGTTTTTTTGAGTTCTCTCGGCTCTTCGGTGAACCACTTTACTACCGTTTTTTTTGCTGTGGCTTTGAAAGATTTTGCTGGTGCTAGTTGGTCTTGAGCCTCTGTGATCCAGGTGTTGAGTATTTAATCTCGCTGAAACTGGGGTCATGGGTCATTCTGTTCAGCTCAGTGGTATTGATTGAGTCAATTCCAGCAGATCTGCTCAGGATTTCAAGTCAAGACGCTTCCTGTTTCTTTTCCTAGTGTTGTGTAACATTGCGTTTCCGGGTGTTATGAAGGTTTCATGTTTGGGGTAGAATGGTATTAGATAGTGATCACTTCATGCCATTGGTGCTGGTGGGGCAGATGCACTGAGTCCTTCTCGGCAGAGGATTGCATCCAAGGTGTGTCCGGCAGTGTGGGTGGATCTGTTTTGTTTACTATTTGCTTGAACTGGAGTATTCCCAGGAGCACACAGAGGTTTCGTTCTCTCTTTCAAACCAGATGTTGAAGTCCTGCAGGACAATTAAGTTGGCATGGTCGGTGGATAGGTTGGCGATGGAGTATGAGTTTTGTCGCACAGTTTGGGTTGTAGGATGGCAGTCTGTAGATCAGAAGGAACACTGTTGGCCTGGTCATTGATTTTGATCTTGACGAAGAAAGATTGACAGTCTCCTATGTCGGTTGAGGTGAGTTACGTAGCGCAGATGTGTTCTTTGTGTGCCATCGTGATTCTGCCTCCTCTTTGGTTTTCTCTCTTGATGTGTGTTAGTTTGAAATTGTTCGATATGGATTCATGCAAAATAGTTTTATAGTTGTCTGATACCCATGTTTCTGTGAGGGAAAGCGGATCTGTGCCATCCTTACTCAGGAGGTCATGTATTTCTGTTTTGTGTTTAGCCATAGATGCCACGTTGAGTAAGCTGCAGTGAAATTTGTCGATTTTACCTGGTGGGTTGCTGACTGTTCTTTCATGTGTTCCAGTCAGCGTGGTGTTTGTCGGGGCTTTCATTACTGGGGATACTCTCTTGGTAGTACTTGCTAGGTGGGATTGTGCTTGGGTGTTCCATCTCTTTGTCGAGTAGTCTAATTAGTTTGATGGCAGGGTTGCTTATTTTTAGTTTGTGCATGGTGGTGGGTTGTTTGAGCATGGGTGCTTTAGTCCAGTGTTTGGTAAAAAAGGGGGTGTTAATGGTTATGAGTCAAGTTTTGGGGTATTTTCAAAGGTGTAATGTTGGTTTTTGGTGTGTTCATTTTTGTGTTGTGGTGTGGTCCACATTTGTTTGGGGTTTTGCATGTGGTTTGTTTGCTAGATGTCTGTTATCAATTGCAATGGAGTCGTAGGTGGAGAGGTAGCATGAGAAGTATTCTGTTTGTTCTATTCCTGGTCTGTATCCTTTGTCCATTTGTTGGTGTCACCATGGGGGTTCCTAGGTGTTGTGAATTCTGGAGAGTAGGTTCCATTTTGTTGGGTGATGGTTTCCCTCCTGTTTCTATTTTCCTTTCTTGCTTCTTTGTGTTCCTTTAGACAGGGCATGGTGTTGTGTGTTTTTTTCTTTTTATTATTACTGGTGTTGAGTTTGTGAGGTGGGTTTCCCAGAGAAGGTGTCCTCTTGGTTAGACAGCACCTGGTCTCTGGTTATATTTCCTTAGCATTTGTAGTTTCCTTTTAGGTGTGTGGTGTATGTTTGTTGTTAGTTGTATATTGTTCATTGTTTACCATGGGTGCAGGCCCGCGTGGTTAGGTTGTTTCCTGGTTTCCAGTTACATTTCCAGGCTGTCCTGGTTTCCTTCAGGGTTGGTGTAATCCACGTCTGTAGTGCAGTGACATGATCTCCTTTACAGTGATGCTGGTATCTCCATATTTTGGGTTTTGTGCTTGAGTCAGGTTCACATTGGAGAAGGCTTCTGTGTGGCATCCCTGTATTGCTTCACAGTGGCAATGGGCTCCCTGTGGTGTCCTGGTACTGCTTCCCACTGGCGGGTCCTAGCATGCAGTGGGGTATACGGCAGTTATGGCGTGGCATTGGAGTGTAGCTAGATTCCATATATGGATTGGGATTGACTGAAGCTAAACCTTTTGCATTGGCAAGGAATAACTAGTTCCAATGTGTTACTGAGTGCAGAGTGATAAGTAGCAGGAGGAATAAGTGCCATGTTAGATTAGGGCACATCTGCTTTTTAGAGCAGTCACTGTGGGGTATTGGAGTGTATCAGGGTTTAGACAGTGGCTGAGGCAAACTGGAGACCAATAGTCACAGTATACTTTTGAGTGCAGTGTGTGTGTATCAGGTAGTTCAAATCGAGCAGTTAACACTGTACGGTTTGTTTTAACATGAGCGCAGTAATCTCCAATATTGCTAATTTCAGAGTATATGCAGTATTTACAATGGGGCTAGTTCAAGATTATATGCAGTACTTATGATACTGCTGGCTTCAAGATGTGTGCATTAGCCTACAAAGCAGCTCCTTTCGAGAACATGTGCAGCACTCAATAGCTAATTATGGGGCGCAACACAATTTAGCACAATGGCCAACTATGGAGTTCAGCAAAGTTCAACCCATATGCTAACTATGGAGTGTGGCACAGTTCAACCCAATAGCTAGGTATCGCGTGCAACATGATTCAGCACAATGGCAACTATAACACAAGCTAACTATGGAGCACAGCACATTTCAACACAAATGCTAAGCGTGGAATGCAGCACAATTCAGCACGATGGCTAACTATGGCACGCAGCCCAGTTCAACACAAGCGAGCTATGGAGCGCAATGGAGTTCAACCCGATAGCCAACTATAGAGTGCAGCACAGTTCAATACAAAGACCAACTATGGAGTGCAAACTGTTCCCACCAATGGCAAACTATGGAATACAGTGCAGTTCAACACAGTTCAACACCGTGGCTAACTATGGAATTCAGCACAGTTCAACACTATAGCTAAATCTGGGAACATAGTACACTGGCTAGCTATAGGGTGCAGCACAATGGCTAACTACAGAGAGCAGCACAGTTCAAAACAATGGCCAACCATGTAATGCAGTACAATCCAACACAATGGCTAACTATGGAATGGAGCACATTCCAACACAATGGGCAACTATGGAATGCAGCACAGTCCAAACACAATGGCAAACAATGGAATGCAACACAGTTCAACACAATGGCTGACTATGGAATGCAGCACAGTTTAACACTATGGCTAAAGTATGGAGCACAGCAGAATGGCTAACTGTAGGGTGCAGTACAATGGCTAACTATAGAGTGCAGCACAGTTCAACACTACAGCTAAGTGTGGAGCACAGTACAGTTCAACACTATAGCTAAACATAGAGCGCAGCTCAATGGTTAACTCTACAATGCAGTGCAGTTCAACACAGTGGCTAAGTATGGAATGCAGCACAGTCCAACACAATGGCTAACTATGGAATGCAGCACAATGGGTAACTACTGAGTGCAGCACAATGTCTAACTATAGAGCGCAACAAGGTGCAACACAATGGCTAAGTATTGAATGCAGCACAATTGGTGTCATTACAAGTTTGCCGGTCAGGTAATAAAGTGCTGGTAATAACATTTACCAGTACTTTTACCGGACTGGCAAACTACAAGTTTGCCGGTAGGGTTGGAGAATTTACCTCCAGCTGAGAGGTGAGGTAAATCTGACCCCTACTGCCAAAAAACGTCCGGTATATCTGGCAGAGTATTAACATTGCTGGTAATACCGACAACATCCCCCCATGGAGTCCTATGAGACACCATGGAATGGGGATTTACCGACAGCACATGACCTCTTAATATGCCGGTATTACCAGCATGTCAGGCACCAGCAACGTTACTACCACTTGCCTGTATCCTGGTGGTAATACAGCCAGGATACCGGCAAACTTGTAATGACCCCCAATGGCTAGAATGCAGCACAGTCCAACACTATAGCTAACTATGGACTGCCACACTGTGAGGAATTCGACCATCCACACAGTGGGTGTGCGCTCACCTGGGCTTCTTGGAAATTTCATATGAAATTGAATGATGGTAGATCAACCTCTGGACAATATGTGGGGCTAGTCTGCACACATTTTTCTATGCTCACTGCATGACATACACATAGACCTCTGTTCTCTGGGTGGACAAAGCCTACAAGCACAATCCGCCCTGTCACGTTTAGTTAGAATGTGACACCCAGGAGTACATCAAGGCATCTCAAAAGGAGAGGGCAAATCCTTCCTCCTGCCATGGCAAGCCTAATTAAATAACAAAGGCTCCATGGATCTGCCCTATCCTTTGGTGGCCTTGCTGGCAGCAGTGATGCATACTGATGAGAGTTAATTTAAGCAGGCCCACGAGAGGCCTGGTGCAGGGCTAACAAAAGACAGGAAACCCAACACCTTTTATATGCATCTGTGTCAACCTGAAGCCAGCTTCTGCCTCTTAGTATTAATGGCATGTCTGGTACATGTGTTTATAGTAGGTAACCCCCAAAGGGGGACCTCATTCAGAGGGTTAGAGAATGCGATTTGATGGAGACAGAAAGTCTGTTCTTGCCACAATTTGAAGGGAGATCTGCCTTTAATCAGGAACCACAGAGAGCTCAATTAACCAGAGAGACCCTTTGATTGACAACAGACAGGAATATGGGTGGGACTTACATGTTTTCACCCCTTTACCTTTCCAGTTGCAAAACACTCTGGTTATGACCTCACGCATAACAGAAGATTGTTGGTGGGGGTCCCAAGATTGGATCATTAAGGTAGGTTTATCCATGACCAATCACTGAGACCCATTTGGCTTTAAACGAGGGTTGAGCCCCTCTTTTCGCAGACTATCTGAAGACTTTTCAAGGAGTAACAGAAACTCTTTTGGACCCTGGCTGAAGGTACAGTCTGCCTTAAATCTTACACCAGTGAAATAAGGCCAGGATTTCCAAAAAGGAAGCAAGATCCCTCCCCTAAATATCTCCCAGGGTACTGAGGGAGATACTGAATGCAGAGGACCCTCCAGCAGCTCCAGAACCGGTACCCATCGACAGCACACAGTGTGCCCCGCTAAGCTCTGCAAACAAGCTTCCTGGGTTGGAAGTGTCAGAGAGTCTCTGAACCAAACCAAGGTCAAGGCCTTTGCCTGAAACACTCTAATCATCTTTGGGCCATCCGCCTTAAAGGACGGCACAAGCCCAGGGAAGAAGCTAGGAGGAGTTCATCGACAAGCATCAACCAGTGCCCACCTTAAAATACATTCGAGCCAGTCAAGCCCCTTGAGCTGCAACTGACTGCACCCCTGACTGTTGTCATGCTGCAGTCACTAACATCATTTGAGATGCCTCGACAAGTGCTTCAGACTCACCAACCAGCACTGAGAAAATGATTCCTGACCCTGAGCCACCGTGTTGGCCATCCTGCAGCCATCCGTCCAGCCTCGCTCGCCGAACTGCCTGACGCCTGATACCTGCAGCTGTCTCCAGTCTTGAACTCTGTCACAGAAGCTGCAAATCACCCTGAAACTGACTCTATACTGTGGAGCACCAAGAACTTCTACAATCGCAAGGTACATTGTGGTTCCGTCCCCCTGGTCCTTCTCCAAAGGCCCCTAGTGGCATTTTACAACCCACTTCTCCCTTTGTGCTGAAACCAAGTATCCTTGAACTATTGTGATTAATTACTTTAACGACTACCTTCATTTCAGTATCCAGAGTGCACCCCCTTTCCTTCTTGAAACTGTCCATCCTCTGCATTCCTATACAGAGTGGCTTGTATTTTGTAGTGTGCTAGAACTGTCTGTTGTGATAATAAAGTATATATTTGTATGCAACCTTGACTGGACATTTTATGTCTATGACTTTTATCATTGGGTCATAATTGGATTTTTGCTTTGTTGCAACTAACCAACGATCCACGACCTTGTGGAGAAAAGCCTTCCGTTCTGTACACGTTACCAACATTGGACAAGGAGGTTTATGATTTGCTCTTGTTTACAATCTGTTCAGATCCCTTCTGTTGTACTAAAGGTGTGGATCTGATTGATGGGTTAGGAACCGATATTCATCCCTGGACCACTGGTGCCCGCGGCAACCGGTCGGATTAGTTGGAGCCTTAAGCACAGCTTAGTCACCCAAAGATAAAAGTACTGATTAAAGTTTACAAAAATACAGCATGTTGAAATCTAATATACTGTATTTAATGTACTATATCTTTTCTTTGCACCTTGCATTTTAAGTCTTTCGATGTCTTAATTTTAGAAGGTACTGTTTTTGGGGATTTTTAATCCAATGCTAGATACTGTGAACATTGTAATCGATCCTAATGCATGTGGTATTTCATGATGTGATTTTATATAGTTACAGTGTATTTGATTGCTCTTATTTTTCTTCATTTTCTGTTTTAATTTGGACTTGTGTGTTCTATGAAAGATTGTATTCATAAACCATACCACCATAAATACCTTAAAAAAATAGCTATCACGACCCTCGTACTGGGTTTCATCCATTGAGTTGAGAAGCCCTTTTGGAGGTTTCTTGTCTGTTCAGAAGGTGACTATCGAGGCGTTCCCTGACTGCTAGAGAAGAGAGGCTCTGATGAAAACATTGCAAGGGTGTTGGATCTAGTGTTTGTCCTATGTTATCGCGCGTTCCTCCTTCGGGATTTCTCTATGGCCCCAGGCTGTTTCAGCAGCCTCTGTTGGAGTCTCATCAGGAGTTTTCCCTGGATTTTTGCGTAGCAATGTCTTATCATTTTTGACATGCCTTCGGGTGAGGGGGTTTCTTTTCTACTCACGTGCAGTGAAGCAACTCTATCTTAGCTCAGTCACGTTCATCTCCTTTTCTGTTGCATGGAGGCATTCTTCTGCTTCTGAGCTTGGCACCCGGATTTGACCACTGATATCTTCTGATGTCGCATACCCAGTGGGTTGTTATTACTAGCTGTCACATGGTTGTTTGCTCTGACCGTGTATTCTGTCGGGTGGCTTTGTTACATCCTCAGTGAGTGCTGTGACAAAGAGGAGGTGATAATGATGTGATTAGTTACTGGTAATCTCTCTCACTCTGTATCCAGTTATTTCCTCTCACATTCCTAAAACCCCTACCTTGCTTCGGTGGATAGGACCGCAGCCTTCATTTTCAGTTAGCTACTGACAAACACTAGGAGGTTTGGGGTGGGTGGTATGAGGGCAATCCTCACAGAGTAAGGACTGTGATCTTGAGAACCTGAAGTAACAGAGATTACTGGGAAGCAACCACATTATTTGTCTTCGCCTTATCTCCTCACGCCTGTTGTACTAGTTATTGGGTGAACAGGCTGAACACTGATTCAAACGCTGCCACTATCCACTCCCCATTTCCATCTCGCCAATATCTTAATATTATTCTTGTGTATTCTAATTGCAGGGCTCTTGTTTTCATCCACCCGTTTTGCAATGCACCATTCTGAATGCCTGACCATTGGTTATGTTGGCCAGTCAAAAAGTAAAAAAAATAAAGTCGAATAACCAAAATGTAGAAAACGAAATGTCAAAAAAAAGTCGAATGTTTTATTTTTTTATTTATATGTTTTTACTAAAATGGAGGTTTGGGGGAACCACCCCATTTCGAACAAAAAACATACAAAAATAGACATTCGTCTTTTTTTTTCGACTTTTTGTTTTCGACATTATGACTTTCAATTTTTGTATTTCGACTTTTGACTATAAACCATTGGTTATGCAAGGCGTTAGGCATGACTTGGTTGTCCTTTCATGATCACATATGCCCTACTCTATGCAATCTGTGTGCACGCTGCATTACTGACGTCTTGTACCCTTGGTAGCTGAATCCTGCTTGCAACCCCAAATGTTCAGCAAGTCTGTTGGGAACAGGCAGAATTCAGTGGTTAATGTGACTTAACATGCAACTGTGTTGTTCCGTCTGCTCCCAAAAATAGTGAAGCTGTGTTGTTCGTTACTAGTACAGGTGGTGGTGTGGCTTTGTGCCTTTACTCTCTGTGAATTCTTTTCATTGGTTGTTTCATGCACTGAACTCAGCCGCTTGGCTGTGTCACTGTTTTCCTTGAGGAGCTGCCAGACACACTCAACGCTACAACCTTCAACTTCCAGGTCCCTCTTCATTTGTTTATCATTGTATTTCATTGCCAGAAATAGATTCATTTACATGTGTCTCTGTCAAAACCAGAATGGGAACCAGCCCAGGGGCAGCCGAAAAGAGAACGCTGCACTCTCAAGATAGATTCTCTGCATGCATTAAAACTCAGTTACTAGAAGCGTAAATAAATGATGACTATCGATCGCAAAATGGTAATAACCTCAAAACTGCCAACAACAATAAAGAAAGAAAAATGTATACTATTTTTTTCCATTGGCCAGTTTAAAATTCTAATTGCATCTCTGGTGACTTTCTTCTTGTAGAACACACACCATCCTTTTTTTCTGACACACACTGCAAAGTGGAGCCATTGACAACGTACTCCCTTATATAAGAAGGTGCATGTGGTACGTTTGCTTCTGGCTGCAAAATCGACAAGGCCCATTGTACACTGAATACGTTAGGGTTGATGTTATGTTTTCACTGCCTATATTTGATCTTAATGAAGAATAAAAACAGAAATGTAATTGGTGTTCAATATTACTGTACCAGGTTTAAATTGCAGTCAAATGCTATTACACGAAATGGGATGTGTTGCCATGTCATGGCAAAGTCTTCATTTGTGTAGCCAGGGGAGTAGGTAGGACTGGAATAGGTGTCATCGGGTAATCCCGCTCTGCCATGTGCGTCAGCAAAACCAAACATATGTGGCCAGTTCACCACCACAGTACAACAACTAGAAACAGTAATGCCGGTGCAGGCCCTGCACACACCACTCCCCAAGGGTGTTTCAGGGGGCCATATTGCCACACACGCCTCCACAGAGTCTATAGGCAAAATACAATTCCTGTGACTCCTACTGACAACTCAAATACATGAAGATGATGTGCCACATGTTTTAAAGTACTTCAGAACCTCGGCTGTATCTTTAATCTCGTGGAAGTGGAAGAGTGTGGGTGGTCCCTGTAGGCATTCACTCTAGAACATGTGCCATTACCACCAAAGTGTGCAGTGTCGCAGGTGCCAGTATTTTTTGCTCCATTCACCTAGCACCCATTGAAAAATTGGGGATAGGGTACTAGAAATGGTAGTCCTCTGCTACCACTGGTTGGTCTCACACTACTGTTTGCGGAATGGGGGTACCACCGACCTCATACCTGAAGGATCCAGGCAATGTTGGGACTTGTAAATGTGACACAAAGCAATGAAGGGATAGTGGAGAGTCTGGGTACAAACCAATCTAAACAGCTGTGTAGAGGTAAACAAGGCCTGCTTCATGGCTGGCAGTGAACTGGGACTCTTTCGAGTGGGATGAAGTAAATAATGTATATTATATGTTGACATGGGGCCCGCTTTGAAAAACATTTCCAGGGCCACGTTTGGTTCCCAGTCCAGCCCGGTTTGCCTCAAGTCAGACAGCAGTTTTGCTGAAAGCTTGCACCTGGTCTGTACCCCCTTTTCTATGATTTCAAATCGACTTTGGGGTGTGTGTTAGCAGTATGATTCCCTCAGCTCAGCGGTATGCGCAGCACTTTGCAGCATCAACATTCGCCCACCCTGTCTCTTCTTGAAGGCTCACCTGAGGTGGAGCCACAGTAACTGATGGCAGATACATGGCGTCAGACCCCCTCTACCACCGTAGTACAGAACTCTGACCTTCCAGTAGCCCACGACCAAATTTCCTGTCACCAGTCCCCCATACTGGATGCTCCAGTTCACAGATTAACAACATCTGGCACGCAGGTTAAGTGTGGGCCGGCATGCTGCTTTTTCCGGCACTCCGACGTTAAAGACATGATATGATATGGCATTTATAACGCGCCTATACACCAGTGTTTCAAGGCGCAACGAGGCAAGGGAGGGGGAACAGAGGGAAGACAGACAAGCAATCCTACTAGGCCAGGTGTCATTCAGATCACGCAAGTGCATGGGAAGGGGAAGGAGGGAAGTGCAGAGGGGGAGGGGAGAGGGGAGAGTGCAGTATATGGGATAATAAGATAAATAACAAATTAAAAATACAGCAAGCAGGTGGCAAGTTCAAGGGTAAGTGCAGACAACGGGTGTCAAGTGCTGGTAAAGGGCCTTTAGGGATACAGAAACAGTGTGGGGGGTTGCCAGGAGGGCAGTTCAGGAGTGTGACTGGGGGGAGGGGGCCTGGGCCCGAGATCTGCGGGAGGCCAGGTAACCAGTGCAGTTTCAGTATCAGCCAGGGAGTCAGCAGCAGAGAGTGGGAGAGAAAGCAGAAGCAAAGAGAAAGGTTTTGAGGTGCTTCTGGAACCGGAGAGTTTCATGGAGGTAGGGAGGCTGTTCCAGAGGGAGGCCCCAGCCGAAGAAAGAGATCTACCACCAACTCGTTGCTTGGAGAAGCGCCTGTCCCGGAGGGAGTTGGAGGTGGATGAGCGAAGATCTCGAGAAAGAATATATTTAGGAAGGGAGAGTTGAAGGTATTGAGGCCCCAGGCCCCAGAAGGCCTCGTGGACAAGGCAGAGGGTTTTGAACTTAATCCTCGCAGCCATTGGGGTCCAATGCAGAGATTTCAGTCCTGGAGAGATACGATCCCTGGGCTTAAGGCCAAGGACAAGTCTTGCAGTCCTGTTCTGGATGAGTTGCAGAGGGCGGAGAGTAGAAGCAGGCAGATTTAGAAAGAGGCTGTTGCAATAGTCCAGACTAGCGAGAACCAGAGCTCTGGAGACAGTGAGCTTTTGGGGGAAGGAGAGGAAAGGAAGAATACCTCTGAGGGGTGCAACTGGTAGTGAGACTTCTTAGAGGTGTCAGAAATGTGAGGAGAGAAGGAGAGAGTGGAGTCAAAGATGACCCTGAGGTTTTTGGCCTCACAGGTGGGAGCAGGAAGAGGGCCAAGAGAGGCCGACCAGAGAGTGACAGGAAAGGCGGGTGGCCCACTAGCAACAACGTTCCCCCTCTATTAAGAATGTCTTTGTTTGTCGGGCTGGGAAAATACTGACCATCTATTGGCTCAGTGCATTTACTACATAGCTCTTAAAAGCCACATTGTGCATGTGCTGCACCAGTAGAGGGTTAACATTGTGGCTGGCGTGGCGAATTAGGATTGTTGCCGGAAACCATTTCAGACTTGCTAATGCAGCCACAGTACAAGTTGGGAGGAGATCCGCCCGCCCACGCAACAGCTCGCCAGCTAGCCTGCCTGCCGCCTGCAAGCTTGTCCACTCGCCTGATCTCCTGCCTGCCCACCTACTCTCCCAGGTAAGTGCATTCTTGTAAGGGGGTGTGTGGCCAATAAACTTCTGCATGCTTATCTCCGCAAGGTCATGGATAGTTGGTTAGTTGCAACATAGTGAAAATACAATTATTACCCAATGATAAAGGGGACTGTCCAGTCAAGGCTGTATAAAAATAACTACTTTATTATTATCACAACAGACAGTTCTAGCACACTACAAAATACAACCCACCCTGTAAAGGAATGCAGAGGACAAACAGTTTCAAAGAAGGGAAACAGATGCACTCTGGGTACTGACAGGAGGGATTTCAGTAAAGTAATGAATCGTTATAGATGAAGGATACTTGTTTCAGCACAAAGAAAGCAATGGGTTGTAAAATGTCACTAGGGGCCTCCGGAGAAGGACAAGGGGGACAGAATCACAATTTGCCTTGTACTTGTAGAAGTTCTTGGTGCTCGACAGAGTCAAGTTGGCTTCAGGGCGCTTTGCAGCTACTGCAAAAGAGTTCAAGACAGGAGATATCTGTGGGTATCAGGCGGAAGGCAGTCCGGCGAGCGAGGCTGTATGGATGACTGCAGGCTGGCCTATACTGCGGCTCAGGGTCAGTAATCGTTGTCTCAGTGCTGGTTGGTGGGTCTGAAGCACTGATCAATGCATATCAGTTGACGTTAGTGACTGCGGCATGACACCAATCTGCGGTGCAGTCGGTTGTAGCTCAAGGGTCTTGAGTGGCTTGAAAATGTTCTTTAAGGGGAACACTGGTTGATGCTTGTCAATGCACTGCTCCTCGCTCATTCACTGGGCTTGTGTTGTCCTTTAAGGTTGGACAGCCCAAAGCTGAGGAAAGTGTTGCAGGCAACGGCCTTGTCCTTGGTTTGGTGCAGAGACTCTCTGGCACCACCTAGGAAAACTTGCTGAGTACCGCATCCAGAGCTCCTGGAGGGTCCTCTGGATTCTGTATCTCACTCTGTTCCCTGGGAGATGTTTAGGGGAGGGATCCTGCTTCCCTCTTGGAAATCCTGGCTTTCCTTCACTGGCAGAAGTTGTAAGGCAGACTGTACCTTCAGAAAGCGTTCAAATATTATTACTCCTTGCACAGTCTTAAAATGATCTTTCCAAGATAGGGGCTCAATCCTCATTAAAGCCAAATGTGCTACGGTGATTGATGTAGGTTAAGCCTACCTTAATGAACCAATCCTAGGTCCCCACCAACAATCTCCTGTATGAATGAGATCATAATCAGAGTGCTTTGCAACAGAAACGTTATAGGGGTGACAATAAGTAATACTAAGTCCCACCCATCTTCCTGTCTGTTGTGGATCAGGGGGTCTCTCTGTTTAATTGAGCTCTCTTTGGTTCCTGATTAAAGTGGCAGAAATCCTTTTAAACTGTGGCAAGGTCAGACTTTCTTCTCCATCGAATCCCATACTCCTACCCTCTGAATGGGGTCCCCCTGTGGGGGTTTCCTACTGTAAACACATGTACCTGACATTACAGCTCACTGTCATTGATACTTTAAGGCAGGAGCTGGCTTCAGGTTGACACAGTGCACAGGAAAAGGGTATTGGGGTTTCCTGTCTCCTTTGTTTTAGCCTCTACAGCCAGGCACCATGTGGGCCTGTTTGAATTAAACCTTGATTCGTGAGGCTGCCACCAGTAGCAGAGCTTAGACAAAGAGAAAGGGTATATCCATGGAGCCTTTGTTATGTAATTAGGCTTGCCATGGCAGGAAGAAGGTTTTGCCCCTCCCCCTTCTGAGATGAATCATGCACTCCACCTGTCAGATCCCAGCTAAATATGACAGTGAGGACTGCGCCTGTAGGCTGTGTCCACCCAGAGTACACCTGTGTATGTGAATGTCATGCAGTGAGCATAGGAAAATGTGTGCGGACTAGCCCCACACATTTTCCAGAGGCTGATCTACCATCATTCAATTTAATTTAAAATGTTTAAAAAAAGCCCAAGTGAACACACAGTCACTGTGTGGATGGTCGAATTCCTCACTGGGGGGTGTCATGGTGTTTTGTTGGGGGTAAGGGGCCATGGGGATGGAGTGTTTTCAGGGGTAGAGGGGCATGGGGATGGTGTTTTGTTGGGGTGGTGGAGGTCATGAGGCATAGCATTTGGTTGGGCTGGGGGTCATGGTATATAGCTTTTGGTTTGGGCGTTGGGTGTCCTGAGGTTGGCATTTGGTTGGGGGGACCATAGGGCATAGCTTTTAGTTGGGTGTTGGGGGTCATGGGATATAGCTTTTGGCTGGGGGTGGGCATCATGGGGCATAGCTTTTGGTTGGGTATTGGTAGGTTGGTCATGGGGCATAGCTTTTGTTTGAGGTAGGGATCATGGGCAATAGCTTTGGGTTGGTGGGTTGGTCATGGGGCATAGCTTTAAGTTGGGGATTGGAGTCATGAGGCATAGTGTTTGGTTGGAGGTGGGGGTCATGGGGCATAATGTCTGGAATGGATCATGGGTCATAGTTTTTGGTTGGGGTGGAGGTCACGGGCATGGTGTTTGGTAGGGGATATGGGGTCATAGGGCATAGTTTGTGGTTGGGGTGATGGTTATGGGGATGGTGTTTGGTTACGAGGTGGGGGTCATGGGGATGGCATTTGTGTGGGAGGGTCATGGGGCATGTGAAAAATGACTTGTGCCCTTCACAAGTACATGCTAAAGCGCCTATTCAGCCCTCCCACTCAGAGTCAACCCAGTCATTAAGCTAATGCAGGCACAGTTAAGAGATGTACCTCCTTTGTTTTTTAGGAAACCTGGCCAGTGAAGGCCATACTCCCAAGGGGGGTGTGAATGTGATTCAATACCAACTAAAATAGCAAAGTATAGCAGCCCAAAAAATGGAATGCCCAATCAAAGCTCTATAAAATAAATATACTTTAATTAAACTGACCATATGCAATAACTAAATAGAAAGAACAAGATAAACTCACCCATTTAGAAAGAACACAGAATATGCAAGACAGTAAGAGGCAGCACTCTGGGTCGTGAGACACGTTGTGCGAAAAAGCAGCAATAAAAACCCCAATGTTCAAAAAGGATATGTCCTTCAGTCGCCAAAAACTGGTTAAGGTGGCCTAGCCAGTCTCCAGGGCCTGAAATGGATCCCTCCGAACACGATGGGGATGCTGTTTCCTGTTAGTCATTTCACCGAGATGTGCCCTTTCACAGCCCCTCTCTGTGAAATACGCTCCAAGCAACCAACTGGTTGCTGGGAGCCTGTCATACATTACGGTCGGTCACGCGCAAGACAGCCTGATCACCATCCCGGTCCCCTTCTGTCTTGGTCCTGCTATCTACAGATGGAAAATGTGTAGTACACAATGTGAGTTTGAAATACAAATAAAGACAGGTACACTTAAAAAAACGTCTCCTTTTTCCATGTGTTAAATAAAAATTTGGGGTTAAAAAGGCCTCCCGACACACCCTCGGCTCCGCCTACCACCCCTCCCCACCCACATTTAATTTTCGTCCGACTATGGGCATCATGTAAGGTACATTCGGCCTTCTGGCAAAATCAGTTGTGCACCCCTACTCTAAGCCTTTACCAGAAAGTAATTCCCTACTATATATTTAGCGGGGCTTTTCGGGGCAGCGGCCAATTGGTTGTCGAAGGACAAGCCACGGCTCTTTTTCTGAAACGATGGCCTCTCAGCCTTGAGCCAGGATGGCGGGAATTTACATTCAGAGCTGTTTGCTCTGGAGTTGGATTTGCATCTTGCTGAGCACACAAGCGCAATGATCACAAACTCAATTATTTACTGAAAGGCTATCGTGTTTACTCTTTAATGCAATGCGAAGTAGAAGACACGGCGCGAGAGCATTCGCCACTGGAATCTCAGTTATGGGAGACAGCGTGTTTAAAATTCCAGAAAAGGTTACATCTGCACAGGGGCGTCTTTTTGTTAAAGGAACAGCTCTTGCTTGTGTAAACACACTGTTGCGATGCCAAAGGCCTTCGCCAAGGCAGTCAAGTCTAGTCGTGTTCCGAAATAAGGCGGTCCCAACATCAAAAACTCTCGTTTCTGAAGGCAGACACACTTTACTTCTGTTGTTTTTAGGAGTGCTTCTTTAACTAAAGGACGGCATTTACAAATTGGACATGACAAACTCTGGCTACTAAAGAAACATGTCTTGCCAAGAGAATGCATGTAGCTAGACACAGCACAATGTAACGCACTTGCATCGCCCAAAAAGCTTCTAACAATAAAACGAAGCTTTACATGTTTTGTATTGTATTCTAAAGTGAGAAATTACATGTTTTGTATTGTATTCTAAAGTGAAATAAAATAATGTGAGTCGTTGCAAGGGCTCTTTTAAACTGTTTTTTTTATTGCAGTCCAGTCTTCTTTTAGCAGAGTGGTAAACATTTAGCAAATCACGTTGAAGATACGATTCTGACACGCCCAGGCTCACTTTGAATTCCTGACCCAGAACATGCCGCCTTGTTCTTCAGGAAGTGTTTTAGCTGCAAGCTGGCACGCTCGGAGGACGACGTCACTCAGTAGCACAGGGTATTTTCTGGTGCGAATAGGGTGTACTCTACTTGCTGTCTTCAGTTAAATGTAAAATAGATCTACATGAACTCACAGAAGGGAAATGGGACGATGTATATGGGATTAACTCTATCATGTTTTGCGATGCCCTTTTAAGGTCTTTGCTATATATTCTCCCATCAGCTTAAGAGAAAGATTATAATACATTTCCAAAGAGGGGAAAACCTAAATGTTCTTCTAGTCTTCCGATAGCAGAAACGTACTTGTACTGCGGGAAAAACATTTGGGGTATAGACGTTTTGACGTCAAATCAGTGATGATTGAAAAAAGTTTCACATCCAGCCCCCTGCGATGGCTCCAACATTGTATAACAGAACTGTGTTTCTATTTCAGCCACACTGTCAAAAACGTCAATCTACAAGCATGCCAATAGGAGGAGCATCTATACAGTGTTGGGTAGTCAATCAACAAGGGCATGAGTAGGAGGAACATCTACACTGGGGCTGGGTAGTCAAACAACAAGCGTGCTAATAGGCGGAACATCTACACTGGGGCTGGGTAGTCAAACAACAAGCGTGCTAATAGGCGGAACATCTATACTGGGGCTGGGTAGTGAATCAGCAGTGTGCCATTAGTAGAGACAATTACACTTGGGTGGGGTAGTCAATCAACAAGTTTGCCAATAGGAGCAACATCTATATTGGGGATGGGCAGACAATCATCAAGCATGCCAGTAGAAGGAACATTTACACTGGGGATGGGTAGTCAATCAACAAGCATGCTAGGAACATCTATACTGGTTAGTCAATCAAAAAGCAGCAATACTGTGGCTGGGTACTCAACCAACAAGCATGACAGTAGGCTGAAAATATATAGTGAATTAACAGGCATTCCCGAAGGAGGAACAGGCATATTGTTCCTAGGTAGTCAAACAATCAAGCTGTAAGGGGGTACATCTAAACTGGGACTGGGTAGTTAATTAACAAACCTAAAAGTAGGTGAAAAATCGCCACTGGGAGCTGGCTAATCAATCAACACGCGTGCTAATAGGAGGAACATCTACACTGGGGTGGGGTAGTGAATCAGCAGTGTGCCATTAGTAGGGACAATTACACTTGGGTGGGGTAGTCAATCGGCAAGTCTGCCAATAGGAGTAATATCTATATTGGGTCTGGGTAGACAATCATCAAGCATGCCAGTAGAAGGAACATTTATACTGGGGCTTGCTGCTCAATCAGCAAACATGTCAGTAGGAAGAACATATACCCTGGGGCTGGGTAGCCAATCAACCAGCATGCCAGTAGGCTGAACATATATAGTGGATCAACCGTCATTCCTGAAGGAGGAACAGTTGTAGTGTTCCTAGGTAGTCAATCAACAATCAAGACAGTAGGAGGAACATATATCCTGGGTAGTTATTTAACAAGCCTACCAGTAGGAGGAATATCGACTCTGGGGCTCGCTACTCAACCAATACCCAGTAGGAGGAACAGCTATACTATTCCTTGCTAGTCAATAAACAATTATGCCAGTAGGAGGAATATCTATATTGGGACTGGGTAGTCAATTAACAAGCATGCCAACAGGAGAAAACATCCATACTGAGGTTGGGTAGTCAATCAACAAGCATGAAAGTAGGAGGAACATATTGGCACTGGGGCTGGGTAGTCAACTCAACAAGCATTCCAATAGAAGGAACACCCATACTCATACTGTGGTTTGGCAATTCTTATTCTCCCTGAATGAATTGAACAATTTTGGCCCAGAATGTGTTGCACTGGAGTGTTGTGAATCAACCTCATTTTAGCAGAAATATTCACTCTGACAAAAAGACTGAAACAAATTAATTTGTTTAAAAAGAATTTGTGCTGAAATAGAAATTGGGTGAGGGGAAGGTAACCAGATTTTCTAATTGGAAAAAGAAAAGAATGTTCAGACAGCCCTATTCTTAGTGTGCAGGTTTGATCCCAGCCTCTAACAATAACGCTTCTTTGGAAATAAGTGAATGGGCCGGGAGGATAGCTCAAGGGAAACACGCTAGCCTTGGAAGCAAGACGATGCGGCGCAACACAGGTTCGATCACGTGCTTCGAAACCTCTGGGTATTTAAGCGCATTATAAATAACCAAATACAATAACAACTCATTGTATTGGGCTTAAACAATCTCCTAGATGGAAAACTACTGTGCCTACTAGTCTATTGTTAAATTTGTACCCTCAAAACCACCAGGCACATCTGCAAAACGTTTTAGGCGCCCCTATACAGAGGCTAAGGAATGCTGGTGTAGGTTGGGCCATGAAAAGGCTTTACCCCCTTGTAAGGGAATCTCCCACACCATAGGTCTTAAAGCGGGAGAAAACCGCCCAAGTAGAATGTACTTTTCAATCATCTGCCAAAATGCAGAACTAATGTCCTTACTAACACTGGTTGAAAATCTGTGATGTCCTCGCTATGCTCTCTGGGTTCTGGTGAATCAATGTTTTCTTTGTTTTATGTACCAATCACATTGGGTTATACTAACCCATGAAATGCACCTTACAGATCATATTAACATAAAATTACAAACAAATTGATCATGGGTTGAGCGCTTGATGATGTCACCAGGTACACAAGATGGAGACATAAGCTGTGCTGAAAGAAACTAGTCATTTGACTGATGGCAACATGATTGTAGACAGCATTAACAGTTTAAATATTATTTGATAAGAAAAAGAGAGAGAGCTTTAGAAAACGAAATCAAGAATAGTGATTAGAACAAGCCCAGGGGAAAACAATAAAATACCCTAGAGACAAAGGATGCAATCGAAAGTTATGCTTAAACAATTTTAAATCCGAATACGGTTATGTGTTCCACCCAAGCTGGAACATTTTAAATGAAGAATTTGGGCTATGTGATTTCATTTTGTAAGTCAAGATTTGAGACAAAGTTGCGGTTTATATATGATGTGTTCTCACAATACTCCCCTGGTTTAAAGTGAGATACACCTGATGACAAAATAGGTTTTCAATGAAATAGTACAGAATGCTTAGAATAACTGTATAGCTTTAAACATGACTTCTCATTTTCCATCACACTGTGCACATCTACACACACATATTCCTGCTGTCAATTTCAGAATCAAAGATACTGTATTCTGGGGTGCCAGCCAGGAAAGTATAAGCCGTTAAAAGCACAGCAGAAATCGAAAATCAAACTGGGTGGAGTGTCTAAAAACAAAGAGAACCCAGGGACCCCTTTCCACGAAAAAGAACTTTGGTGTTAAGTGCTCAAATAGGTGTACATGCCAAATCTGACGTTATAACATAAATAAATGCAGTGTAAAACATGGTGTAATTAGAGGGTTGTGGCCACCAGTATTTGCGTATGCTGCTGTGCAACCCTTATGACAGCAAAAGTATCCCAAAAGAGGGCAGCATGCAGTGTAATCAAAGGGCTCCTGGTAGTAGAGTTGCCATCTAAAAAGCAAGTGAATTCCAGAGCCGCCTACCCTGAATTTTCAATGTGCGCCGTTTTCTCGTATTTTGGCAGGGGGTGCATATCTGAGGGCACTACTGGCTGGGTGTTTGGTGCAAAGGTCACGTGGACAATATGCTCTATAATGGCCAATGGACTTTCATGGGAGGCAAATAGTTGCAATATGTACCTTTTGTTTGATTGGATCTAGTGAAGAGCCTTGAAAGCAATGATGGTGATCCAGCAGGATTTTTGGCCAAAGGGCCAGACAATCTTCGGTTTCGGAAACCAGCTCTCTGGGAATGCCAAGATGTCCAGAGTTGCAGCAATCCAGCTGGGACCACAGTCGCGCATCACTGTGATTCCCTTTGGGAAGCTTGCTGTAGGAGCAGACTTTTTAAGAGATCTTACCTTGAATGCACTGAATTTGCAAGTATGGTAGGTTTGCGCAGAGGTAGGTATGTCTTGGTAGGAAGTGATGCCTAGTTGGAACTCTTGAGAGACCATTGTTGGTGGGTTCAGGGAAAGGGAGAGGCAGGGAGTTTTACGAGATCCTGTCCTGCTCCTTTTACTCATTTTAATTTGACAGTTTTGTGCTGAGGAAGAGCCAATGATGATCTATCCTTTGGGAGATCTCTGGAATGGGGCAGAGGAAGTCTGAAGGTGTATCAGAGTACCTCGGTAGGGTCAGAATTGGGATCAATGAATGGCGATCCAGCATGCACCAACAAATCTTCCTGAGTTGACTGGGCTGTTCAACAAGACCAAAAGGATAATGTTCTCCATGGAAACATGAACTGCATCCCTAGGGAAGTTCGGGCAGTGCATTGCGCTATATTGCTCTGCAATGACAGGCGGTATTGATGGATAACATGCAGATTACTGCTCTGCGAAAGTTATGTTCGTCTTTCGGCTTGTCGCTTAGCAAAATGATTTGGTATGGGGCAAGCCACTTTTTTTTGCTGTTTCCCTTTGCTGTCAAAATTGTGATCACAGGATACACAATGAGGTGGCAGCTGTATGGATAAAATAATTTTCACTGATAGAGCTTTGCACTATTTTGATTACCCCTGAATGCCTTGGTCCAAGTACATCTGAAACATATAGTAAAAGATGGATGCTGAATCGCCAGGCTACGCTGCTGTTACTGGATCCAAAAGGAGCATGCAGTACAAGGTGGCTCTTTTTTTTAAAAGATGGGAGGACTTGAAGAGTATCCAGTGGTATAGCAAAGGGCGTTATTGTTTCAAAGCTGTATCATATATTATGCAATAGTAAATTATACTTCAGAGCCAGATTGATGGTACACACTGAATAGGTAGGCCATCTGTTAAAAGGGACTGGTGAGACAGGTCCGATACCCAATACCGCATGACCACATTGCCTGTGGAGCCAAAAATGCCTCCCACTGCTTGTCTGAGACATTACTTACTGTCTGGTACCAGTTGTACCTGTAATGAATAGCAATATCCGAGGTGTAACATCAGTTGTGTTCCAAGAGTCTTCCACTGCATGACCGTACTCTGATACCCCGTTTCAAATGCATGTTATGTCATTACTTTGACTCAATCCACAAGGTTACCCGGCAGCGACCCTGATCTTCCAGGCAACAAATCTAGTAAACTAAGAATAATTGATCAGGGCCAACAGTACTCATAGACCTGGGTGCTGTATTGAAACTATCTACCACCCACACTTCAAAATTCCCAAAAATAAATGGTCATTTTAATAAATTACAATGAATATAAAAACAAAATCACATGTATGTAACACATAGTCTCAGACCGTATCAAACAGGACACCAAAAACCAGATATAAATCCATTACACAAACAACTAAGTGTATGCACAGGTAAAATATGACCACATTTACATCAGTTGCACAAAGCCAGATACAGAGTAACGTCATAGTTGGCAACCCATTTTCTTGATCATGGGGTTGTTAATATTATTTCTAATTCCGTGATTTATGCATATTGCACAATTTACATATTTCTTAAGAACCAAAATAAACAGTCGACACTGTGTTTCGACCTTGAATCGCAGGATCTTCCCATCAAAACAACTTCTCCTTTTTTTGTCCAGATGAAGGCCATCCATACTTGGTGCACATGAACTGCGTATTCTTATTATTCTAATACTAACAACCTCATGATCTAGAAAATGGGATGCCAACTATTTCTTTCTTTGATACATGATCCCAGTAATTCAGCCCTGCATCTAGATCTAGTGCATACTGCAAGAGATGGCTAGTAATAACAAGTGTGGGTGAGCTAGGCTTGAATCCAAATGCGTGGATGGATTATAAACAGACAGTACCAAATAGAACTGATGAGAAAATCATAGGAAATTAAAGAGTAGACAGCATCTACACATGTGTGCGCCAAAATGGTCCTACAGCTGGGATTCTACTTCATCAGAATTTAAATTACTTTAGAATTATTTGATGATCTGGCTTTAGATCAAAGATGATATGTGTCAATCACGTTCTCCTGCAAAACACAATAGCTATGCACAAGAAAAACACAGTAGAACAAGCAGTACAACTGGACATTGTTGTGGAAAACCGAACTAGGATGCATAGCCAAAGTCGATTGCTAAAAAAGGGAAATCTGCACCTTGTTTCGACAAGTGGAAATATTCCCACTATTCCTCAGTGCAAAGATTAACTATGAAGCAGAAGAAGGCTAAATCAGCTGCACTGGAAACTTCCTGCAGAGCTTGATCATTACCAACAGTCTCCCACTGCTTGGCCAAACTGAACAGAGCTGTTCCCAGGAACATCTCGAGCAAACTTCAGCAACAGACCGCTAATAGATGAGTAGACACGACTGGACTCGGAGGTCTGGTGCTTACGTCATGTGGAATACTTTGAGAAGGCCAGACAAGAATAAGGAACTTTCAGGTATTGCCCTACTGTAGCATGTCAGCCCATTGCACTGCTCGTTTGGCAACAAAATGGTTGAGTAAGTGAAGCATTGCATAGCTTGTGTGAACCAGTTATGTTACCAGAAACATCTGGCATGTACTACAATAAGAGGAGAGCCATGGGCATGCCAGAGGATTTTCCTAATTCTAGGAGAAACTAAGCGATGCTAAAGCATGCGGAACCCACTCTAGTAACAGGATGGTTGAGTGTTTGAGCGAAATCCTTCTGGGCTGGATGGGATCTCTGGTGAACAAAAGGTTACATCTAGGCCATAATGCACAAGCTGGCAGATAACAAGATGGGTGATCCATAGTAATCTTACCGCTAGTGCTCCAAATGAATGCCTTGCAACATCTAGATATGGAATGTATTGCACAAGCTGAGTGATGAATAGCACACTCCTAGTGTTTCAAATAATGGTCTTGTGTCAGCTGTACAGGGAATGCCCCCCAATTTGAGGGTTACAGCTGTTTACAACCCAGGATTCCCTTGGGGTGCAGAGTGAAATTGGGCTTTTTTAGATGAGACAGGCTCTGCACATATTGCGTGAGAATAACCCATTAAGAAAAATGTCCTTACGAAAGGGAATAAGTATCTTTTCTATTTCTATGGTACACCGGCAAAGATGGAGAGTGTGTGCCGTGAGCAAAGTGGGAAGTCCTGGGCTGCAAGTAAGTCCATGGGATGGGAAGGGATGGAAGTGGGGTGCAAGATGGCCAGGGAATCTGGGGCTTGGTGGGCTGGGGCATCTGGGGGGCAAGGAGAAATAAATGGCTGCTCCTGGCAAAGGAGAGAAGGTGTTAGTGACAACATTGATGGACAGTGGCAATTTCTGCTTGCATTTCCAGCCACATGATTGCCTGAGGGGCATTCGCTGGGTGGGAATGAGCCCTTACAAATGCCCTTTCAAAGTAAGCTGTCAACTGTCAGAGAGAAGACCATTTGAGCAATGTCATGCTTAATTGTTGGAATTTTCAGCCTACTCTTATAAAGAACGTGGGGGCTGGCACACTAGCTCCCTTGCACCACCACCTTCCCCAGATCAGCCCCAACTGAGCCGCCATCTGTGTGGTGAAGACTTAAGGGCTGATTCATACGAAGAAGAATGCTGATGCACTCGCTTGAGATGAACATCTTGAAAGGTTATGGTCCTGGTTCTCAAAAAGAAGAGGAATCTGCCCAAAAGGACTCCACTAACATGGTTGTCAAAGTTTGGAGCAATTTGAACTGCTTTTTCCATTTGTCAATGAAACAAGAGAGAGATTGAAGGGAAGGGGGAAAGAGCGTGTGTGTATGTGCGAGGGTGGGCATGGGATATCTCATGTGTGAGGGAAAGAGCGAAGAAGTGAGAGACAGAGACATATAGAGTGTGGACCTGTTTTACAGATGTTCAATGGGAAGCCCCCCATTGAAAAACGATCTGTACATCAGGCCCCATGTGTGAGAGAAAGAGTGCATGTGTGTGTGAGAGAGAGAGAGAGAGAGAGAGAGAGAGAGAGAGAGAGAGAATGATAGAGCGAGAGGGAGCACATGTAGGTGTGTGGAAGAGAGAAAGAAGGGGAAAGAGACGGGGAGAGAGAGAGAGAGAGAGAAGAGAGAGAGAGAGAGAAAGAGGATTTTCAAATTGAAATCATGCTATGTAGATGGAAAGCACTGACAATCCAGAAACTAGGCTCTCTGGGAGCCGCCCTATAATGTGGTTCATTTGTGTTATTTGGGTCTGGCATTCTGCCTGGCACTGACTTGTACCCACACTCCTACAGGTGGCTGCAACACTCCCCTGCCTGTCGATTTTCCCAGTGTGTTGTCGTTGTGCACAAAGAAAGGAGTCAGGGCGCAGTGGTAGAGGTCAGCCGCCTGGGAGGTAAGGAGAAGTGCTATTGAAGGGGTGAGAAAGTTGGATTGTAAACAGTTTTCCCTTGGTTACATTTCATTTGCGCGTGGTATGCCTTGTTATGTAGTAGTACGTTTATGTCTGTTGAGAATATGCCCTGTTCTGTCATTATGCCATGTGGTAATGGTATGTTAGGTTGTGCTTGCTTGTGCTTTGCCTTGGTTTTGAATGCAAGCCCCAAGAGCTTGGTGAGGCGGTGTAGTTGGGGAGCGTGGTGCCGGGTCGATGAGGGCACTTGGGATGCCTACTTGCCGGTGCTGCTGAGTACGATGACATCATTATCACGTGATGCTGAAAGTACCAGGGGTCTGGTGCTGGTAATGGGCACGCAAGAAACTTGCCAAGATAAAAGGATGTGTCATCTTTGTTGCCGGCGCGCGCACAGATCCTGGTGCTTATATGCCACTTTATATGTTACGTAACATGTAAGCAAAACATCAATGTGTATTAAAGATGTAGTAAAGGTCAATGACGTGGAAGGTCTGTTGAGGCTAACTAGTGCACTTCTATAGCCACGTATATAATGTAAAATATCGAACAAACACTCGGGGAGATGCAGTCTTGGCTCACTTAAAGTAAACCAATGTGAAAAAAAACTGCAAAACGAGTACAGGCCTTAAAAAATTGAAAAATGGAGACAGCCTGGAATACTTGTGCAATTTGGATTCCAAATTAGGTTTACGAAGGAGACTATATTTTGTTCAAACAAAAACATCTGAAAACAGAAAAACTAGGGCATAATCACAGTATACTTCCTTGAGGAATGCAGGTGGCACAGAGTACTTTTTTGCTATTAAAGCCACTTCCTTGCAGACTACAGGTCACAGCAATGCAGTGCACTAGGTCATGCACAACTGGGGTCTAGTCCTCGCAGAGCCTTTCCATAGGAAAAAAACAATGTGATCTTGGGCAAAGCACTTCATATAGTTGGAGATGATTCCCATTGTTTGGCAAGATATTGAATGAAAAGAATCACACTTCAAAATTTCTAAAACTGAACATTTAAAACTATTGGCCCTCCTTGGTAAGGAATGCGCGTGGATTCAGAAAACACGTGTGCTCTTGTGCCTCAATTAATAGGGTGGCTTACAAACCATCCCAGCTAGGTTTTATTGATGAGACAACCCTTTATGGGAAAGATAAGTGCATTTAATCATGACTTGAATTCAATGCCAACATTTCAATGCACAGAGTCAAGCTACAGCGTTTTCTAAATTTCGAATCACTGTGCCTTAATTGTAAAAATAAAATCTACCTTGACACAAACTGCGTGATCTTGGTGAGACCAGTGTGCCACGTGAATTAACACTCCCAATCTTCAAAAACAAAGAGAGAGAACGTGTGGGGGGGAGGAAGAGAGAGAGAGGGAGAAGAGGAAGGCAAAAAGAGCAAGAGAGAGAGAGCTACAAAGAGGGTGAGAGACAGACCGAGATATACGGTGACGATAGATTGAGGGAGAGCAAGAGAGGGAAAGAGTGAGAGGCGGTGGCGGGGGAGATAGTATAAAAACATATGGCTTAATTCAGGGAGCGTTTTCATGTGGGGTTGCACCATTGGAAAAGGCCTCTGCGAATCAGACCTTAGAGGGAGAGGGGTAAGAGCTATAGGGCCAAACAGAAAGGGAGCTTCATGAGAGAAAGGTTGAGCAAGAGATAGAAACGGAGAGAGGGGGTGCTGATAGGGACGGTGCTGTGAGGTTGTCAGAGAGGTGAAGAGGGAGCAGAGAGCGACAGGGAGCGCGAGAACGACAGAAACAGGGAGCTGTAGACATACATCACAATGTGCATTGATGCTGCATTCCACTGTGTCAAAAAACAGTATGAGGAGACCAGACCTATGCACTGCTGGGAAGTGGCATTGCCAGGGTGGGGCCATGGGGGCCCAGGCGCCTCCTCTGAAATCATGTGTCTCCCCTTGGGCCACCCCTGAAGTGGTGTCCCGAGCGGGGGGGGCAGGGAGGGCAAGACCAGGAAATTTGTCAATGGGACACCTCTCCCGTTAGGCACCCCAATGAGGGTGAAAATGAAAAATGGTCCTCTGTGTCAAACGGAGAACATAGCAAAGGCACACTCTTTACTGATATAACATCAGCCAAATTAAAATAAACAAGTAAATACCGTTTTTGTTAACTTTTAAGTGTATTTTTTTCCAGATGTCCAAAAGTTTTCAAAAAATTATATTTATATCACAAGTAGTGTAACAAACAATATTCACACTCCTAATCTAAGTGTTCCTCGTACCATGATTTCACAAGTGAATACATAAAATTCAGATTATTCGTCTCAGATCATGTACACAGCAACGTTATTACAAATTCATCAATCTCAGTGTAAATTCACGGTGATCCTTTCTCAGAACCACCCATTTGGTAATTCATCAATCTCAATCAGTATTGATAGCCTGTTGTTAAATGAGGGTGCCCAGCGGGAAAGGTGCCCCGCTGGCAAGACAATGTGTGCTGAGCAGTTCCTGCTCAGCACGTTCATTGTCCTGGCAGTAGGACACCTTGCCCTTTCAAACGGCAGAGGTGTCCCACTGCCAGGACAATGTCCAAAGGAGCGCCGGGCAGCAGAGGGGCTCTCAAGTTTGTCTGTGTCAATGTAAGCCATTACGCACTGGTGGGAGAGGGGAGACCATTAGCAGGGGCTTTTGTCCCTTTAGAAATGGGAATGGGAGGGAGTGATCAGAAGTGAGAATGGAGCACAATGTTGCATGGTTTATGCAATTACTATGGCTTCAAAGCCAAAGGGGGGTTTGTTAGGCGCTCACTAATCTAATTGATGCTATTGTGACTTTGTATGCAGGATGGGGAGAATAAAACTGAAGCCACACTTATTGCTCAACATATTTCTATGACAATGTATATAGTGTATAGTTAGTTTACTATGAAAGGATAGTTTATTGTGTAATTTGGTTTGCTTCCAAGGCATTGCTATAAATGAAGTGTTATTTAAGCACATGAAATGCAACGCAAAACCTTAATAAATATCTATATCAACTAAACCTGGGAAGATATGCACAGCTGCTCAAATTGTCCACATCCCGGTTTCACCATTTAACCAAAGTATGTGATCCTGGGCAAATCCTTTAATCGCCCTTTATCTTATCTGCAGCTCTGTAAGTGATTCACTTCATACTTATGTTAATATGTCATGCTGTGATTTAAAAAAAAAGCCTAAAGACTATAGAGTTGCTCCATGTATAATAATAGTGCAAATTAGACATTTTGTACCACAAAGTGATTTGTACTTTGGCTTACTAATGGCAACCTATTCTAAAGTCACTTCCATGGTGCCTCCAAGTATCAAAGACTGACGATGCTCCTTGCGATGTCCATGTTTGTCAAATCATTTTTATTTGTGCAATCCATGTGCAAATTAGGAGATTTGCATGTACTTTGCTACAGAGCGGCTGGACAGAGCTCTAATAGATGAGTTTCCTGCATCTGTAATGAGTACCTCCATCTCTGCAGAAGACACTGCTTTAAAAGATCATATCTTGTTGCTCGATGACCGCTGATATAGGGCACACACTGACACACTTTGCTCCTCTAGTTCACATGCCTGTCTGGAAATTCTCAGTGCCCTTGCTACATTTGCACTACAAAATGTCCACACAAAATCACTGCTGAGAAAGAAACCTAAATGCCCCATTTGCGATCTGTGCCAACCTTCCAGAAAAGCATCCGCAGACAGATGCGAGATGCACAAAAAGGCATTGCGAACCTTGGGTATTAATGGCACACTTGTGAAAGACCACCTACAGCAGGTGTGATCGGGTCACAATATGGACACTGCATAATATGGCAGGTGCCCATTACCAAGAACATACAAAAAGCACCCACAATCCGTGGGACACTTGTGTCCCCCGCACAGGTTGTGGGCACTTTTTGTATGTTCTTGTTGTATCCAACCTAGTGCCTGGGTTGTTATTCTCCCCCGCACCCTCTATAAATATTACGTTTCCACAAATATACTCAATGTAAGTATGCTCCTCACCATTTTGGCCTTTTACAGTAAGGTGTCCATTACCAGCCAATGACAACAGGCAACATCTGAACAAATTGGCCATGGAGGCCCGAAACCAGGAGTGTACTTAACTGGTGCGGTGTGTGTGCCGGGCGATATATTGAGTTTTGGAGACATACTGATATATTTTCAATATCGCTATTAGATGAGACGATATTGTTAACATCAAGAAATACACATGCATACAACTTAATTGCTTGCTGTACGAATGACCGATTTTACCTCCACCAGGCCACTTTGAACTACTTTGTCTGCGTCCATTTGGGAAAAGCATACACATTACTCTTTTATAGGCAGCCCCCCTACTTTTGTTTGTGGCCCCCTCTGTGCCTCCCTACATTTTATTCCTGGAGACGCCATTGCTGCGGTGTCCTTAGTTATCCAAAACATAGCCAACGGGCAACACAAGTGGGAGTAGCACGCCATAGGGGCAGTGATATTCTACTAACACGAGTGTCATTATGTCAGAGGCACAATATGAAAGCCCCGACCTGCAGAGCAGTGCCTTGGGTGCCAACATCTGTGTACAGAGCGGAAGCCCATGGCCTGCCCCTTCACATCAGCTGAGTATTGGTGACTTACTATCCTGAGTCTGGAGCCCCTGAGCTCAGGGCTGTACTTCTCAAACACAGCCTGCCAACTTTATAACAAAAAGTTCAAATGAGGGCTCAGCCCCATTCTTCCAAAAACGGGTCACGAGCCCACACACTCGACCTTTGAGCCAATTGCTGGGCGCGGACACGCCCAGAATAAGCATCAACATTGCGCGGATATCTGCAAAACGTGTGGCCTCCCCTTCTGCCCGCCTTCGATCCCTGCCAGGAACGCCCCCGCCTGTGCCCTGCAGACGTCTGCTACTGACGCCGGCTGCCTTGTTATTTTGGACCTAGTGTCAGCGCGAGCGCTGCCAACTCGCATAAATCCGCCGAGGCAATAAATACTGAGGCTTTTACGTGCGAACTAGACACACACTGCCTTTGCAACACAGCAGCGCACGTGCAACACAACACACAACGCTGGTCTCGCGCAGGCACAGCCCAGACACGATGATAACACGAGCCGGAGCAGCAGATCAGGGGCGTGGCGGGCGCTGCAATTACAAGCCAATCCATCCATCTATCTACCCATCTCTCTATCGATCTACGTACATATATTGCCTATCCGCTGGCGCTCTCCCTTTCTCATTCTCTTGCTCTGTGCCTTTCTTCCCGCCCCCTCTCGCTCTAATTCGTCCGTAAGGCAAAGGGGGAAGTCCTGCTGGAAGAGTGAGTTCTGATAGCTACCGCCAGGGGGCGCTGCTGTTCTTCTATGCAGGCCTCTCTCTCACACACACACACACAGCATGCACAGACACCCCTCGGGGCTTCCTCTCGGTTCGTTTCCTGTAGTGCATTCTTGATCTTTCGATGATCGAAGAGCCTCGCTCGTAAATATCTCTTCGTGTATGCCGTATCTTTCGAAAACGTCGCCCCATGATGCGCGCCGTCGAGGGAATCCCATTAATGTATACTCGAGAAGGAGAGCCGAGTCATGAGGGAGACCCCCCACCCTCCCCTCCCCAACCCTCATTCAGCTCCGGGATCTCAGCGGGGAGAGAACTGGCCTCGCTGAGAGACACTGGTCTGTGCATTGCATAACACACGAAGCTCGCTGATTGGGACCAGGTGTTCCAACCCCGCATGTCTTCCTCGGGAGTTTCATACCGAAATTATAAAAAAAAAAAACGTGAGCTTAGCTAGAGAGCACGTATTTGTTTTCCTAGCTGTGTGCTTGTGTAGTAAGAACGTGAGCGCACACACATGGCATGTGGTGTGGGGTGTGAGGGAGAGGGGAACAAGCGCTTCTCGATAGGACTGGCGAGGAAGACCCCAGAGGTCGGCAAACAAACATGACCTGCAAAAACTGCACGCAGGCCCGCTAAAAGACAACGCAATCTTAAAGTATACTGGGTAGTGCCAGAAAACGTGCAAACTCGGCCCATAGCGGCTCCCACACAAAGCCCGCAGCAGCGCACGGTGACGGGCATCACTGCTTGGCGTAAGGAGTACAGGCTGGGAGTTCACACCTTCTCCCGCCCTGGCACTGTCATCGCCTCGGGTCTGTATACGGACGGCTCGGCCCCATGTACTAAGCAGAGGAGAGGCGCGGCGCTGGAGAAGAATGGGCATGCGTTTCTTTTCCAGCTTCCTTCCCATCCCTCTTCTGAAGATTCCGCGTGTGGGTACGTGGGGATGCGCCTAGACCATGCGAAGGAAAGACATCTGGGCGCGCCTTCCTCCCAGTGCCAGGATATGGGGACTCCGAGAAGTCTGGCGGTAAAAAAGGACTCCAGGACACAGAGCTGGATTTTCCTCCCGGTCCCAAGAGTGCACGCTCCCCCAGTCAGATCAAAGCGCTGCCTTGGCTCGCCCATTCGCCCGTCTCCCCGCATCCCACCACACCCAGACGGTTCTGAGAGGGCAGCAGGAGCTGCGCAGCTGCACCTGCCCCTCATGTCACCTTTGCACTACCTGGCCCCGGCTGACCCCTCCAAACCGGTGGCACAGGGTGTTCGTGCGTGTCTGAGCTCTTCCCCCACTTCAGGTTTCGGCCATGGGCGGATGTGGTGCCCCCAATACTCTGGCTGTGCCAACGATTTTGCATTTCGGGTGGGCACCTCCTGGCCATGCTCCCTGCCCTAGCCACACAAACCTAATGTGGTACGCTGGGAAATGTGGAAATGAGAGTACTTGGTTTCCATCCCAGCATCGTCACTTGCTCGAACTGTGTGACTGTGTGCACATCATTGCCAATGGCTCTGTTCTTTTTTCTCACAATATTGGGAGAGCTTCGGGGGGGGGGGGGGGAAGCGCTCGAAATTAAATAGAAAGAATAGACAAGGCTACCCACATGCTAACACATTTCTTCTGGTGGACAGTCTCATCCGTTGCCAGCCCCGCCAACCTAACCACGTTACCGTATGTGGTTTCGTAGGTATACATGGTCACTGTGAAGCCAGGAGACCTGCAATATTGGCTCCCATGCTTGGCCAAATATGCTTTTGGGCAAATGGCGAGTTCCCTACGTTTCTAGTTCCTGTATTTGTAAAACCCAGAGTAGCCTACATGTCGCTTATATGTTATCAAAAAATACATAAACAGACCGGATAAGACCCAAAACACGCTGGACACTTCTGCAAGGCTTTAATCAAACATCTCACTACTTGCACAAGCTTTACATGCTGTGTAGTGGTACACTGGTGGCAAAAAAGCCAACAGATGTCGGTTTTAATCCTGGCTGCCCCATGGACGCCATGCGGTGTGAGCTTGGCCAAATTAATCTCAGTTCCTGTATCACATTTCCTGATTGTGGTCAATTAACAGGTGCTTAGAAGCATGCCAATTGCTGGGTTCTAATTCTGGCTTTCACATTTGGACAATCTTGGGAACATCACTTTCCCAGGCTTCACCACTAAGCTTGGAGGAACACTATCTCCGTTTGCTGAACCACATACATTCGGAATGTTGATTTTACATGGCATGGTGGCCATTTACCTGCACTAAATAACCTACATGGTGAGTTGCACTAAGTCAGAGCTGTGTAGTGGATTAGCACTGAGCTGTGGAGCCAGGGGACCAACATTCACTCACAGCACGTACCGTTGACTTATATTGTGTGATCCTGGGCAGATCACTGTGTTTTTCTCTTTCTCTCTCTCTGCGCTTCAGTGTCCTTATCTGCAACACGTGGACGTCCTTTTGAACAGGTCAGCCCCCTTGTCGTCCCATGTAGATTGGGCAATAGGTTCCTCCCAAGCCCCAGGGGGCGGATGGTACAGCCCAATGGAGGGGGTGAACGAGGAACTGGCTATTCACGATATCTCTTTTTGAGATTCTCCGGGGGTCCTACGAGTATGCAGTGTACAGAACCCCAAATGCATTCACGCTGCTTTTTCAACACCCGAAGAGGCTACACAGAGGGCCATCTCTGCCTTCGTTGAATGTTTTTTGCGCCCTGCTCAGTTCCCAAAGACTTGGGGCCGCACCTAATTATTTTGGTGAGACCTTGTGCCCATCTCGGCGGGTTCCTTACACCCCCCAACCCCCACTCATATCGATCATGACCCTTTAGGTGCCCCTGTAATAACTACCTTGATGGGCCCTTTAAATATAACGCCCCTTTCCCCAAGTCTACCACGATAGTCTGTTCATTCGCCCCCCTCACCAAAAAATATTGCCTACCTTGGTGGGTTCCTTACTCTGAGCCTATCAGGGGCGCCTTGAAGCCACTGGTACATCCTTTGGTAGGCTCTTTAGACGGACCTCCAGTGCCTTCCTTGCTGGGCTGTTTATCCGTCTCTGCTGGGCGACACTTGCTGGGGTCTTCGCCTGGACTCTCCCGTTCTTACCTTAATGGGTTCTTTACACGGGCAGTGTTGTGAGAAAAGCTGCCCTGCGGAGGTTCATGGTCCAGCCGGCCCCCGGTCTCTCCAATCTCCCGCCGGGTCTCTCTTCACGCCCGGGGCACTGCGCAGCGCGTGCTCAGGGTCTCCCGGGGGCCGACTCTGGGGGGCTTTCGGTCAGTTTGTGATTTGGGGGGTTCAGTCGCGCGCGCATTTCATCCCGTATCCAACTTCAAGGCCCTCAAAGGGGCCGGCCCCGCTCCCGTCTGCAGCAGCGGCGGGACTGCACACTACACCCCAGGAGACGTCCGGCTTGGGGTAGGGGGGCAGGAACAGCGGGAGAGAAGCGGCTGCAAATGTGTGCATTAGCTCGGAATCAGTACTCCTGAACTTCTACCCATGTCTTCTAGCGCCTCGTTTAATAAACCAAGCCAAGAATACCTTGCAACGTGTGCGCGAATTCATATGTCCAAAAAGAACACCCCTTTCGCACACACGTGAACACAACTACACGTGAGAATACATCATGCAATTTGCGATATGAAATCCACCACACCCTACTCTGCACAACACAGAACATGCGAGGATAAATATGTGTGCACAGTGTAACGATGAATACTACAGTCTATATAAAAAGTAAGACGGGGATGTGCGTGCGCGTTTTCATCGTAATACACGAGCAGTCGCTCAACACAAACTACGTTACATTTTTAAAATAATAGCTCAGTCTGC
Source organism: Ambystoma mexicanum (assembly GCF_040938575.1). Taxonomy (NCBI): domain Eukaryota; kingdom Metazoa; phylum Chordata; class Amphibia; order Caudata; family Ambystomatidae; genus Ambystoma; species Ambystoma mexicanum. The sequence continues at coordinate 653,244,957 of NC_090934.1, forward strand.
ATGCCACAAAACAATACGTAAGCTGCGCATAAAGGCTTGGCTACTTTTCTCGACCTTTGAAGCTTCTAGGTGTAAAAGTTGCACGTCCATTTGCGGAGAACGAAAACATTGCCTCAAGCTGAGGAACGCCTGAACCGCGGAGGTTTCTGAACCCCTGGCAGACTGGCACACTCTCATTAGCCGTAAGAGAACCCGCCTGCGTTACAGGCGGGGATCCGGTGCGCTGAAATGCGGCTCCCTCCCTGACCTCTCCGCAGTTCGCTCATTAAGAATTCAATCAAGATAATAGGGGCATGCCTTATTAATGAAGGCTGCGGCGGATCGCCTTACTCCAGTCACTTTCGGCAGGTTCGCGGGGAGCTCGCGGACTTTTCGGGACAGACCGGGCGATAAAAGTGCACCCACCTTCTCAGGGACCACTTGCAGAAGTGAGCATCAACACAGTGGCATTGGTGGTCTGGGGGTGCTGCTTGCGGTGGGCTGGTGCTTCTCGCCCGCTCGGATGCAGCCCGCTGCGCCCCTTCTTTCCGGCAGCAGGAGATTAAATTATTGATAGTGGAAACTGCATGGCGGGGCAGGTAATGGCATCTCGCGGCGGAGCGGCTCCATCTGATCCCGGGCCGGGCGGCGAGCGGGCATGCTCACGAGTTGTCTCGTGGGTGTGCGTGCGTGTGTGTGGACGGAGCTCGCCGGCGAGCGCTCCAGAGATGTGAATGGGGACCTGTGGGTGGGAATCCACACTAGTGCTGCTCGCTGCACACTCTGACGTGCGGCCCACGTGACCTCCCGCCTCTAAATAGACACCGTGTGCTGCGTGCATTAGCAGAAGCAGCCTATCCCAGGGTGATGCAGAGCCCTCGCTGACAGTACAGCTCGCCAGCTTCGTCATCTCGGTGACTCCCCTCCACCCCCTAACTCGGGTGGGCTTTTCTTACTTATTAAAACGGAATCAGTGTCAACACGCTCCCCCTTCTCCTTGCCTCACGAACTGTGTGTCCGTGTGCCAATGTCCGTCTGTCTCCCACTGTGTGTGTGTGTGTGCGCGAGTGACAGTGTTACTGTGCATTGTCTGACGTTGCGACTATAATTGTATCCGTGTCGCCGTGTGCGCGGGTGTGAGCGTTTTGAATGTGTGCCTGGTTGTGTTTTCTTTCATATCTGTGAACGTCTTTCCTTTGTTTGTACGAGTGTGTTTGTCGGTAGGGACATGCTACTGCGTATGCACGTTTATTATTGTCAGTGTGTGCCCCTCTGTGTTGCTATACTTTACTGTGAATATTACATTACGTTGCGAATTTGAGTGTGAACGTGTACATGTGTGTGTGCGCCTGTCTCCTTCACATTTCTGTATTGATGGTACAGTGTTTTTGCGTGTGTGGGTATCTTTATGTGTACAGATCCAAGTACCTGATTGTTGCTGGTTGTGAGTTTGTGTATGTTTTTGTGTGTCTGTGCCTTTTTTGTATCTTTGAGTAAGTCTGTAGATGTGACCGAGTGTTGGTGTGTCTAGGGGGGGGGGGGGCGGCGTGCGATGTATGTTCATTTTGTTTGTGTGTGCTTTGTATTTGCGTGTGATTGTGATGCTTTAACAATACTTGGTATATGTGTCTGTGTGGATTTGGTATTGCGTTTTTGTGAGTCTGCTTGTGTCGGTGTTATTGTGTGAGGTGTGTGGCAGTTTGGATGAACGTGACAGGTGTGGTGTGTGTTTCGCAATGGGAGTCAATTAGGATAGCACCACAATGCGGTTTCGCGAGCACTGTGACGGTGCGATAAATCCCATTTTCCAGCAGATAAAAGTGTTCTCTTCCTGCACATTTTATCCGAGGTACACACATCGGTGTCCCTCTTTTCTAATGCCGTATGCGTAGACATTTCGGGGGCCGGATTAAGGCTCTGCTCGCCGCGCTGCCAGACGGGTTCACCCAGCAGAAGGGCCCCACCTGCCCGTATAATTGATCGCAGGGGATTCCCCTGGGCTGTGGCGGATCTCACCCAGCATGCACGCGTTTAAAAAGAAAAAAAAACAGCCTCTAACACAACCCCCCGGCTAACGGCGCCCAGAGAACATTTTTAAAATACCCATGGCCTCATTTTTTACAGCAATAATAGCATTTGCTCGTTCGCCGTTTTGGCGTTTAGTTGTGTGGCGAATGAGCACCACGCGCACACCACGAAACGTGCCTGGAAACGTGGTTTTGCGTTTGCCCCCGTTATGCAGCACGGGCATCCGGCGCCAAAGACGCTCGGGACAATTCTAAGCAGTTTAGTCACCTTCTGTCATATAACATGGTCGTGCCCTCCCGGACACTTTCTGGCGTCCCGGCCCCCACCCCACCCGCTGCCCCCGCGCGCAGATATGAAGGCACGAGTCACTTTGCCCACACAGAGCCGCCGGGGGAGGACACTGGCTGCCCGCGGCGTGACTAATGGACACGCACTTGGCGGGGTCGCCTCTGAAGTGTGTTTAGGAAAAGGTCCCAGCCGCGGCCGGGCACCGTGGGTGTGAGCTGAAATCCCGGGGGATGCACACGTGTATTCCGTTCAAGTGCAGTTAGAAGCCGTCGTGTACTGTGGGTGTGCGCGGGAACCCAGCGACTGCCCCCTTGGTGCGAGTCGGTTAAACGAGTGCAGCCCCACCCACCGTGCGCCGTGGGTGTGCACTGAAACACAGAGGTTTCCTTCTTGTCATGATTTAGTGTGTGATAAAGTACACTCCCGAACCGCCGTCCACTGTGGATGTGCACTGGAAACCCAGCGGCTGCCCCCTTGTCATCACTCACGCACCACATTTCCAAATCTTAAATATTTTATCAAGGAAGGCAGCCTCGAAATGGAAAGACTGCCTCTTGTTGCTACGGCTTCGCTGACTTGTAGGCTTGTCTGAGGGGAGTTTTCCCTCCCTCCATTTAATCGGATCCATTTGTACCGGATATGAAATGGCCCTACTAGGGAAGTCTGCGAGGCTGTGCTGTGGTGGGGGGTGGGTGGGGAGCAGGACGGACCCCGCGCGTCCACTCGGCTCCGAGCAGGTGGCTTGAATGCAGCCACATATATATATCTATATCTATCTATATCTATATATCTATATATATATATATATATATATATATATATATATATATATATATATATATATATATATATATATATATATATATATGTTAAGCTGCCGGAGGAGCGGTGCCGGATCCCGCGGGACCCTCCGTTCCCATGGCTCTCCGTGCACGGCGGAGGACTCGGGGCCAGGCATGAATAATGCATCGCCTGCAGGCAGCCCTAGGTGCGCAGACAGGTACCAGAAACACAGGCTCGTATTTCCAGTTCCGAAGGAGATAAACCGCACCGGCAGTCGGAGATTCTTCTGCGCCCCTCCCCTCAGAAACGGCTGGTAGCATCTTTTCACCCGACACGAGAAGGACCACGGAGACACAAGAGAGCGTGTCTCCCGCCTTTTATCCTTACTCAGTAGAGGGCCAGATGTGTTTAACATGTATATGTGTAAAACGGTGACTCCCATAATAGGGGATGATACCCCAGTACCCCTAGAACATTGCTTGGGTAGTATGTACTCTGCGTTAGCCCCCACCCATGAGATCAGAGATAGGGGCCATGTACTGGCTGCTGGATTCATCATCTCTCAATGCCTTTTCTTAAATAAAAAATTAATAAATAAACTGTCCTCTTTATTCTTTGACTACTGCCAGTTTTCATACTATTTCTTTCTGCCCTACCTTTCTAACATCCCGGAGCTGCCCTTTCTAAGGTTTTTGAACCGGTCTTCTATGACCAACTTTCCACTTATCTTGACCATAAGTCTCAGCTTTCTCCTGGTCAATCTGTTTTTGGGAAACCTCTCTCATTGTTGTTTCTAATACCTGCTCGCAGCCTGTATATCTAAACCGTTTTCTATTTTGATTTTTACTACATATCTCTCCGGCTTTTGACACCATTGATCACCACCTGCTTCTTTCTTCTCTTTCTTCTCTGCTTCTTTCTGTGTCAGTTCTTAAATGGTTTCAATCTAACCTCCCTGACAGGTAATTTTCAGTGACTTGGGCCGACACATTTGACCCAGGCCCCGGGCCGCATGAAATGCGGAACGATAGAGGGTCTGGGAGTTTAGGCGCGGGGTGGGGGTAAAACGGCGCAAAAGCGTAGGGAGGGGCGTCCGAATGGCGCCACAAGAAACAAAGGCCCAGGAAGGGCAGGAAGCAGCACCTGGGTAGGTGTGAAATATAACAACAGGAGGTCAGGGGGTAACCCGGCCGCCCCCAGGAAGGAACAAAAGGCCGGGGGGTTTAAGTAAGCCTGGAAAAGGAGAGGCGGCACAAACCAGGTAAGAGCTCACCTCTCTCGGGTAGGCTCTTGGTACCTGGAGAAGGGAAAGGAAAAACGTTTGCTCTTGCGGGCTCACGCGCTTTCGACCCTTCAATAAACGGAGCTCTTGCGGGTGAACACAGTTTATACAGCGTTCGTCGCTTGAGACTAACGCGACAACCAAGACATCACCGGAGCGAGCGAGAGGGAGAGTCGCTGCAGTTGCCAGAACCGGCAGAATTCAGACGAGAAAGATGGCGGATGGGAGAGCGAAGAGGGCCCGGGAATTCTCAGACTGGGCAAGAAAAGCAGAGAAGGAGTATGGAGCCCAATGGGTGCTGGATGTAATGCAGAAAGAAGAAAGGACGAAGGCAGCATCACCCTTACTGTTCATCGAACACAGCAGCAGTGAGGGCGAGGAAGAAGTGCCACAAGGACAGAAGAGGGGGAGAACGGAGACAGGGAGAACGGAAGAGGAGACGGATACGATGGGCAAGAAGAAGAGAAAAGATAAAAAGAAAGGTACCGTGAACAATAATGTTGGGAATAAAATAGTAAAGATGTTAAAAAATTGCGTCACGGTTTCGGGTAAATCGCCCAGAACCAACGACAGGAACAGGAGACGAAGGAAGAAGAGCAAGGAAGAATGGTTGGGTAGTTCGTCAGAGGAAACCAGCAGTGAGGATGAAGAAAGGGATCATTTAAAAGCTTGGGTAAAGTGGAAAGGAGTGGTGAGCAAGGAAAAGCAGAGTGGGGTAGGGGGGGCACGGATAGAACCCAAAGAGGCCCCGGTCCCTACTCCACAGGGGGCACCAGTTGAGCCCAAGGAAGTTCCGGTCCCGACACCGCAAGGGACACCAGTAGTCCCAGTGCCACAAGGAGCGCCAATTGTGGCGACGCTGTAAAGCACGACGGTAGGCCCAAACATAGGGACAGGGGCAACAACAATGGCAGTAACGGTAGAGAGCGGGGCACCGCTCATGACGAAGTATGGCAGGCCAGCCATAGGTAAAGATGCACAGGGCAGGTCAATGAAAGCGATGGCTTGGTACATAAATGACAAAGTAAAGGAAAAAATTTGGAGAAAGGAGTTGATCGATATATTTACGTTATTAGATTGTCAAAAAAGGGGGATGAATGTGGCAGTCGAAGACATGAAAGAGGATGAAAAGAGTTTATTCAAAAAGGGGCCAGTAGTTAGGAACTTCGATAATTGGATGTCGGCCTTTACAATTATGTCGACAATCATATTACAGAAATTCCCGGAGGATGGGGTAGCGTTAGTTGCTTACCAACAGAGGGTGCTGAAGGTCCACGCAGCGTTTGGGGGGGGACGCATGGCTAGAGTACGACCATGAGTTCCGAAAAGAGATGGACTGCTTCCCGGACATGGGTTGGGACGAAGAAAATTTCAACCTTTACATCTTTAATGTTCTGAAAGAAAAATGGGATTCCAAGGAGCGGAATACTGGTGGTCAGCAGAGAAGGCAGTACTGGCAGAGCGATTACAAGCCAGATTACAGATCTAGTAACCGAAGATACGACTCCAGTTACGACAGGTACAGAGAGCGGAGCTTTCGGAGTGGAAATTTCGGGCAACAGAGAGGATGGCAGAGCAGCCTGCCCCCAACAACACAAGGGGGGGGGAGTGGGAGCCCGGGCACGGCTCGGTCAGAACCGGGGCAATGCAGGAGCTTTGAAAAAGGGGTACCATGCAGCTGGGGTTGGAAGTGCAAATTCAGCCACAAATGCGAGAAATGCAAGGGAGACCACAGCAGTTCCAAGTGCACAAGGGCTGCAGCTCCGAGCGGCAGAAGAGACGAGACACGGAAGAACTGGAACAGGAAAGGGGCCACGCCGGTAAAGATCGAGAGAATGGAAAAGTGGCTCCGAGATTACCCCGACCAAGAAGCAGCAGAGCAGATTAGGCAAGGCTTTAGGGAGGGGTTCAACATCCCGTTCACCGGCCAAGGGGCGCAAGACATTCCCAGGAATCTGAAATCAGCAAGGGAAAACATAGAGATAGTGACCAAGAAGATCATGAAGGAAGTAGAACTTGGGAGGGTGGAGGGCCCATTCATGGCCCTACCCTTTGCAGAATTCTTGTGCTCTCCGCTAGGGCTGGTGCCAAAGAAAGAGGAAGGGGAGTACAGGTTGATACACCACCTATCCTACCCCCCGGGGGCCTCGGTGAACGACGGCATCGCGCAGAGCGAAGCAACAGTAACGTATTCAGATTTCGAAGACGCAGTGGAATTGGTCAGAAAAGCAGGGGAAGGGGCATGGATGGCGAAAGCAGACATTAAATCGGCATTTCGCCTGTTGCCAGTCAACAGTGGATCACAAAAATGGCTATGTATGCACTGGGAGGGGGAATACTTCATCGACAAGTGCCTCCCAATGGGTTGTGCCATCTCGTGCGCATATTTCGAGAGGGCGAGTTCATTCTTACAATGGGCAGTGGCACAAGAGATGAGGGAGTCCATGATGGTGCATTACCTAGATGATTTTTTATTTGTCAGCCCCAAAGGGGCAGACATGTGCAAGGCAACACTGGACAAATTCGTAGAAATAAAGAGTGAGTGGGGCATTCCTCTGGCAGATGAGAAAACGACAGGGCCAACACAGGTGATCCAGTTTCTAGGTATAGAGATCGACTCAAACAAGGGGAGGTGTCGGATCCCAGAGGACAAAGTGATGGAGCTAATCAAAACAATACGGGAGCTACGAGGAAGAAACAAGGCAACCGTGAAGGAGTTACAAGCACTGGCAGGGAAACTGAACTTCGCAGGAAGAGTCATACCGCAGGGAAAAGTGTTCCAGAGAAGGATCGAGCTGAAGACGAGAGGTGCTACCAAAGGGCACCACAGGGTCAGGCTAGGAGGAGGAATCAAGAGAGACTTAGAAGTCTGGGCTGAATTTTTGGTGAACTTCAGGGGTACAGTGATATGGCGCTCGCCAGTGAATGAGGAAGGTAGAAGAGTGTTATTCACTGACGCAGCCGGTGGTTTTGGTTTTGGAGCAATACTGGGGAGAAAATGGTGTGCACATGAGTGGCCGGAATCATGGCAGGTGGCGGAATGGACAAAGAACATAACGCTACTAGAGCTCTTCCCGATATGGGTCGCGTTATGTGCATGGGGGAAGGAGCTAAGCAATAAGGAGTTGGCGGTATGGTCGGACAACATGGCGGTAGTGCATGTGTTAAACAAGGGAAGTGCATCATGCAGTGTAGTGTTGTAATTGATGAGGGCAATCACATTGGAAAGCCTGATGTTAAATACATGCATAAGGGCGAGGCATATCGCAGGAGAGGAAAATGTGGTGGCTGATGCAATCTCTCATTTTCAGTGGGAGAGATTCAGAGAGCAGAGGCCGGACGCCGACAAAGAAAAGACGCCCACGCCACGAAAGGAATGGGTCCCGTTGAAGGCACTAGAAAGGAAAGCACGGTTGGCCTCAAGGTCGACTCAAAAGTGGTGGAAAAAGAGTGGAAAAAAGAAAGGGTCATCGACAAGCTGACCAGGAATGCCCTGACATACAAGACGGGTAAGCGGTACGCAAAGATGGTAAAAGATGTGTTGTTGGAAAGAGGTGTAAAAGTGGTGGATGAAATCTCAACGGAAAGAATCTGTGAATTCCTGGAGGGGGCATTTGCCAATGGTAAAAAGAAAAGCTGGGCAGCAACGCATCTGGCGGCGGTGGCATATACCGCAAAAGTGGCGGGCCTACCGGACCCGACTGACAGCGATAAGATAAAATATGCGATGAGGGGATGCGCAAAGCTAGAGGGGAAGAAGCCAGATAGCAGAAGGCCGGTCAATTTTGGGAAATTGATAATTTTACTGAAGTGCTACCTAATATATGCAGCAGCACATACGAAACTGCGCTGTTCAGGGCAGCATTCGCGCTAGCGTACTACGGGGCTTTCAGAATAGGGGAACTGGTGGCCAGGAATACAATGGCAGGAGACGGCCTGGCAAGGAAAGATATCAGTATGGGCGACGAAAGTATGTCAATAATGCTAAAGAAATCTAAGACAGACCAAACAGGGAGGGGGAGAGCGATAGATCTCAATTGCATCAGAGAGAAGGACCACTGTCCCAGATGCATCACCAGGGAATTTTTAGAGCTGCGACCAGAAACTGACGGGCAGCTAGTGATACATAGGGACGGCCGCGCGCTCAGCAAGTATCAGTTTCAAGCAGTATTGAAGCAGGCAGTGGCAAAGGCGGGATGGGATCCAGCCGAGTTTGGGACACACTCCTTCTGGATAGGGGCAGCAACGTCTGCGTGGGCGGGGGGCCTGGGGACGAAGGGGGTGAAACGAATTGGGGGATGGAAATCGCAATGTTTTAAGAGATACATAAGGGAGGAACTGATATAATATTTATCTCCCCCGTTTCCACAGAGGTCGGACCCTACAAATCGGCCTGGATAGTGGGGCACTCTTTTGTGACCCGGGCAGGCAGGTGGCTGGAGGAGGTAAATCAAGGATTACATTTCAGGAACACAATCACGTCATGGTGCGGCCTCCCGGGGATGCACTGGGCGGACATCCACGACAGGCTGTCGGACTTAATAGGTTACAGGGAACCCCCCGAGTACCTGGTTATACATTTAGGGGGGAACGATCTGATGAGCACGAACAGGGGCAAATTGCAAAGAGAGATCTGCGAGTCACTGCATAGCTTGGCTCACAGCTGGTGGAAAACAGAGATTTTTATGTCAGAGATAATACCTAGAAGGATCTGGCATGGGGCACAAAAGAGACATGCGATCGAGACAGCGAGGAAAAAGTTAAACAAATCAGTAGAGAAGTACTGCAAGAGTACAGGTCTACACTTCATAAGACATGGTTTACACCGGAGCAACCCGGACATGTTCCACCAAGATGGAGTGCACCTATCAAAGGTGGGGATGGAGGTTTTTTCCGACAACATTTTTAGGGCACTCCAAACAAGAGGCTGTAGGTAGGGGGCTTTTGGGGGGGACCTGAGTGGGTGCCAAGGACACCCACTCAGGTGTGGCGGCATGTGCCCAGGAACGAAGGCTCAGGGATAACAAAGACTCAGAAGGAGCCTTGAGCGGCTTCGGAACTGGACACAATGTGCCCAAAAGCATATGTATATGTAATGTTTTGTTATAATGGTTTTTCTGTAAGAAAAATAAAATGCCTACGGCCTACAAATTTTCCATACACACAAAGTTGTCTGTAACTTATTATTAGATAGGGATCTGGTAAGAGCAGCAAGGTGAACCCACACTACTCAGCGTATGACCCAGGCCCCGGGCCACATGAAATGCGGAACGATAGAGGGTCTGGGAGTTTAGGCGCGGGGTGGGGGGAAAACGGCGCGAAAGCGTAGGGAGGGGCGTCCGAATGGCGCCACAAGAAACAAAGGCCCAGGAAGGGCAGGAAGCAGCACCTGGGTAGGTGTGAAATATAACAACAGGAGGTCAGGGGGTAACCCGGCCGCCCCCAGGAAGGAACAAAAGGCCGGGGGATATAAGTAAGCCTGGAAAAGGAGAGGCGGCACAAACCAGGTAAGAGCTCACCTCTCTCGGGTAGGCTCTTGGTACCTGGAGAAGGGAAAGGAAAAACGTTGCCACCCAACCCACCCTGCAAAAAACAAACGAAAGAGGTGGGGGTGCGCAGGCAGGAGCCAGGACGCCGGGTACTCCTTCGGTACACGGTACAAGATGGTGCACAAGTGGAAGAAAGAACGCCGAGTACTCTTTCGGTACACGGTCCAAGAAAAGAAGGAATAAGCAAGAGGAAGGAACGCCGAGTACTCTTTCGTTACACGGTTCAAGAAACGTCGTAGGCGGCATGTGCCCAGGAACGAAGGCTCAGGGATAACAAAGACTCAGAAGGAGCCTTGAGCGGCTTCGGAACTGGACACAATGTGCCCAAAAGCATATGTATATGTAATGTTTTGTTATAATGGTTTTTCTGTAAGAAAAATAAAATGCCTACGGCCTACAAATTTTCCATACACACAAAGTTGTCTGTAACTTATTATTAGATAGGGATCTGGTAAGAGCAGCAAGGTGAACCCACACTGCTCAGCCTAATCTTCCACCTTTCTACTGCAATATGGTGTCCCTCAAGGGTTGGCTCTTCGCCCCTATCCTCTTCTCACTCTATACTGCTTCCATTGCTGATATTATCAATTCGTTTGGTCTTTCTTGACACTTGTATGCCAGTGATTCTCAGATCTATCTATCCTTTAGACTCTATCCATGCTAAGATTATTGCTTGTTTACTTTCTATCCATTCTTGTTAGCATCCCTGTTTCTTGCACATCAATTTTTCTAAAATTGAAATTCTATACTTCCCCGTCTTCTACCATCCTTATCCCGTACCCCCGTTCTCCATTTAATTTTCGCCTTCTCTAATTCCAATATCTAATATAGACAGTCGTAATCTTGGCATCACCTTTGACTCTTCATTTTCATTTTCCACCCATATCTCCAACACCACTGGTTCCTGTTGAATATCACTCTATAATATTCGGAAAGCTCACCCTTTTCTGTCTCACCTTCCGAGCTACCAAAATCCTCATCTTTTCCTTGGTTTTTTCATGTCTTGATTACTACATCGGTCTTCTGATTGGCCTCCCTGCCTTCTGACTTTCCTCTCTATGTTCCAATTTCAACACTTCTATCCTAAACCTTTTTCTTTCCTCTTCTTGTATGTCTTTTCCTGCCTCTCTTCAACCCATTTCTTGACTCTCCTTTGAATCTCGGCTCCTCTTTATGTTTTTATGCATTGTCTATGAATTTAAACAAGGTCTTGCTCCTCCTTATCTTTAAATTGCTGTTTCCTTCTATGTCCCTGCCCGTTCCCCATGTTTTCAATCTCTTTTTCTTTTAACTGTTCCAAAACCACTTTGTAAAGAATATCTTTTCCACTAATTTTCCTTGTTGGAATGCAAGTTCTGGAACTCTCTGGCCCTTGCCAGTCATTCTTCTATTTTTTTCTATTTTCTGTTCTACTCTTCAAGCTCATTTGCTTTCTTTATAAATGTCATTTCACCTATTCGTTTTTGCCTTGTTTTTTCATGATTTTGTACAATGTATTCTTGTATAACGAATGGAGTACTCATTTGGTGAAAGTGCTTAATACATTAAATTATACAAATATACATGCAGATCTAGGGGCTTGTTTTTTATGTGACTTGAACCACAGGAGTTTGACGATCTATGAAAAAGTCCTGTTTTTATGTGGGCAATAAGGGTCTCCCAATGCACTTCATCTGCTGCTCACCCACGAGCACGGACATTCCAGCACTTACCCTCACCCTCACTCCCCCTCTCCTCGCTTCACTTGCATGTTCTGAATACTCAGTAGGTATAGTAGGTTCATTTTTATCTTCCACTGTATTTATTGTTTTAATCCCATGTTCCCTCCCTTTTGCTCAGTAAGTGCCTAATAAACACACCACAAATAAATAAATAAAGAAGACAGCAAGACCCAACTAGCCATCTTCATGTACTTCCATGCCCCAGTCCGTCAATCTCACTACACTCTAGAGTGGATGCAGCTGATGAATTTGTAAAATGGAGTGGTGTAACTGCTATCCCTCAACTGAGCCGAGTGGCCCCCACCTGAATCAAGTAACGTGCTGGACAGAAATTCTGCATAGAACATTTTCAAAATAATCAGATACAATTGTGCGTTTCACAGCAAAAATTTCAGACAAATTGGGTAACAATGTTAAATGTACAGTTCGTTCTGCAGAGCAACACATAAAACACTCCAATAGAAGCCCGGGCACCAACAGTACAAAGGAACATGTTTGTACCAGTTGTTGATCCTGGCTGTCCTCAAAGAAAAGAAGAAGTGGTCTCTCTCAATATTTGCCAGTATTGCCCCGCTTTCAAGCATATTCTGTACAAAGCAGAGTGTGAGGTCTGCCCCCAGTGCATCATTTTGTGTCCAAAGAACAGACATTCTTATGCTTGCAGAGCCAAAAAAGGCCGGTCTCTTATATATATGCCTGCACTGCCAACTTTCATGCTGCTAGTGCTCAAGCCAAACCTTGCAATCGGTCCCACCATATGCCCACATTACCCCCAGCTCTGCATCATGTTGCTCTGAGTTGCCACAAACTGCGTCTTCACCCCAGAGAGACAGACAGACACACAAACCCTAGGACGCACATGTACACTGTGACGAATCGTGGGATTCAATCACTTCTCCCCAAGGGTAAGCCTTTCACTGTGAGGCTAGGGAGTAGAGTCAGCAATATGATCGCCCCCCGAGGGGTAGAGGCAAGCAGAACCTCACTGAGAGAGACCCCCCCCCCATTGGGGACAAGGGCTCCTGTTCCAGCGAGGAACTCCCTATTGAATCCACCAATAAACCAGTATTTACAAACCCTGCCGGAAGAAAACATGAAGGATCAGTGGATATTTGTTATTGCCATGTTGAACCACTGAAAAAACCTGAAGAGACAAACTTATGGGGTAATGAGACAAAGAAAACCACTGGATTGACACAGAATGTGGGTAAAACACAAAAGAAGGACTCTGATGCTATGTCGGGGAAGACCCAGTGCAGCGTCATAAAACCAAGGGGAGGAAAAGTGTGAGAGAGAGAGAATCCCAGTAGTTCCAAATCAACTTTTGTAAAGAAACTGAAGGAAACAGGAAGTGTGGTTTCCAATGCTCGAGGGAAGCTCATGTGTAAAAGTGCCAGAGTTTCACTCCAAGACAGTAAGGCTGGTGAAAGCCAAAGCATTGGAACAAGGTGTCAGATGGGACCTAGCCAGAAGTGGTGACTTGACCAGAGACATGAGGAAGTGTCTCATTGATGTCGAATGAAGAGCGAAGCACGGGTGAAAAAGCTGCCCTGACAGGAAGAGAAGCAAGCTGTGTTGAAGCTAGAGGCCCAGTGATGCGATCCCTGATTCAAGAAGGTAATAGGGAGGGCGGGTGACACAGGCAAAGCACTGAGTATAACGAATGGAGTACTCATACTCGTCCCAGTGAGAAACAAATGTATATGAAGAGTGAGAACCATCAGGGGGTAACTCATACTTGTCCCAATGTGGCACCAGTTCATAGGAAGTTTGAGTCTCATCACTGGTTTACTCATACGAATCCCAGTGAGGCACAAACTCATATGAAGAGTGAGAATAATTTTGGGGTTACTCATACTCATCCCAGTGAAATACCAGTTCATAGGAAGAGTGAGAATCATCACTTGGTCACTCATGCCAGTCCGAGTGAGGCACAAGGTCATAAGAAAAGTGAAAATCATCACTGGGTTAGTCATACTCATACTGGTGAGGCACAAGTTCATTCAAAGAGTGAGAATTATAGGATTTGTCATCCTCGTCCCATTGAGACACAAGTTGACAAGAAGAGAGAGATTTATAACTGAAAGAACATTGAGTGTGTTAATCAAGAAGAAGAGTGGCCATTAAAACAAGAGGGGCTTCCAAGTTTCTGTAATAACTAAAGAGTAAGAGAGCTACAGTTAAGAGGAGAAAGCCAAATCAACAAGAGCTCAAGGGGTCAAGAGAAGAGACAGAAGGAAAGTGGAAGAGCCCATTAAGTGAACTTGAAACTTGACAAAAGTGATAACCAAGAACTATCTAAAAATATGGTACTAAAGGAATCTGCTGAGGAAGCAGCCCGCAGGATTGGGGAGCCATTCTCCTGTGCCTTCGTTGTTTTGTTAATGGTTGGGTTAGGTCAGATTAGCTTTTGGACAATAGACAGACCTTTTGTTTGGACTCAACAACGACTGAAAAGCACCCTAGTTTGTTTTGTTAGGTAGGGAAACCCATAGCCTAAGGAAAGTCAGGCATTTTTCCATTTTCCTTAATAAATAAAAATCAGTTCAATATGAAAGTTCTATGTCTGTTTCCTTCTTCTAACGTACCACAAAACACAAACATATTTATACAAACAGAGATGACATTTTTTTTTTCAACATACCTTTTTCCTTTGTGACAAGCCTAAAGCCAGGAATGGTTAATTATTTCACCACTGACAATGGAAAATGTCAGTACCCTAAAACTGTCCCATATCTCTTAATAATTCCAAGACGTATTCACCCACATAAGTGCCTATGTGATAAACACATGCGCTTGTAGTCATCATTTTATCAATAGGGATGCTTAATGTACAAACCATTTGCACATCAATCACATGTAAAACCTAAGTAAATCTGCAATTTTTGAGAGAGAAGGGCAACTTCTGTATTGATTGCCATGTCTGCTTCCACGAGCACAACAACACTAAACATCGTGGGTGAGGGGTTGGTAAACTAACACTTCAAATGATGCTTCTGACATTTGCTATATCATGCTACATGTCCATCTGCATTTTAGCATAATCCCCTGTAAAACCGAGTGACACTAGCGTGTGTGTCTATCCCTGAAAGGAGTTTTACGGTGTGTTCATTGTATGTAGTGCTAGTTTCCATCCCCAAATGCAGAATAAGTTCTGTTTACTTTGTGCATTGCTGATGTTCATCCCTGAATGCAGCCCTAGGGTGTGTGTAATGTATACACTGCTGGTGTCCATCCCTGAAAGCAGCACTAGGATGTGTACTTTTTTTAAATACTATTTTCCATCCCTAAAACCAGCGCTATAGATGTGCACTGTATATGTTGCTGGTTTCCACCCCTGAAAGGAGTGATACGGTTTGTGTAATATATGTATTATTAGTTTCCATCCATGATAGCAGCATTGGGGTGTCTGCACTAAATTTACTACTGGTATCCACCTCCGAAGAGCGCATTAGAGCTCCATTTATGTACTGAATGTCCTGCTGGTTTCCAAACATGAAAGACAGTAGGGGTGTCTACTGTATGTACTGCTCGTCCACATCCCTGAAATTAGAGTTGACATGTGGGTACTGTATGCCATGTTCATTTACTTCCATGAAAGTGTGGACTGTATATTCTTTTAGTTTCCCTAAAAGCAATATTAGGGTTTGTATACTCTAAGTACTGCTGTTCACTATTACCGAAAGTTGTTCTAGGGTGTGTGTACTGAATGTACTGCTGGTTTCCTTCCTTGAATGCAGCATTACTGTATGTACTGCTGGTTTCCTTACGGGAAAGCAATGTTAGGGTAGGTGTACTAATATACTGTGGAACCTGGGTGATGATTGAGTGGTTCCCTGAACCTTTGCCGGTCCCTGTGAGGAAAGGGTTTTGGGGCCTAGAAAACCTTTATTAGGGGTGCTTACTTGGACGTCAGTGGGGTCCATGTGAGGGAAGCAGGTTTGTGAGCATTGGGGCTGCACCCTCATAGAGCTTTGGGTGCAGCCAGTCTAGGTATTTCTTACTGTGGCATGGTATTTTTTTCTGGAATTCTATGATATAGTAAGGGTGATACGTGTTATTACATGGTTAGACTAGCATTTCGGTGTAACAGTCTAGCTATTTCTTACCGTGTAATGGTATTGTGTACTGGGTTTTAAGGAGAATGCAAACATGATAAGTGTTATTTTGTGTGTAGACTGGACTTCATTATGCAGCCAATTAGGACATGTTTCCATACTGTGGCATGGCATTTTTAAAGTCAAATCCAACAAGAGTATGTTCTTATGTGGTGATACTGCCACATATTGACAGAGCCAGTGTGGGTTTGTTTTTTTATAGTATGATTGCTGGCATTGAGTGCAAAGAAAACATGAGTTTGTTCTTATATAGTAATTCTGGCATACATTGGTGCAGCCAGCATGGAAATGTATGGCCATAGCATGTGTGAAAATGTTATTAGCCTCGCAAATATTGCGGGCAAATGCACCCTTAAAATACACTGGGAAATGCTCTTATGAACGGTTTCTGGCTTGCATCTATTGCATTTTTGGACTGGAGGTGCCTTACAAAACCAATTGTAAACTGTCTGGCTTTGTACCCAGTTTTCACAGAAAGTGTGCTGTATAATGCACCATTTTAAACCAATATTTAAAGAAGCCCCCCCCACCACCCCCGAACTCCTCTTAGTTGGTTCGGACTCCCTGGCTCCAGCATATTTGTGGGAAATATTTATGCCCCTTCAATAAACAAATTTGCCAGCCGCCACTGGCAAAGGGCTTATAGAAAGTGGAGAGACACCTATTCTGTAATTAATTTCCAAGTTCCTTTTAATTTCAACATGTTCTCAAGCCAACTCACATGAACTTGACTGGAAAGAAAGACATGCAAAAGGTCAAGTTCAATAAATAAAAGACATCAAGAAAATTCATACCGGGCTCTCCAATAACTCACACTTTCTTTGTGAACTAGAGTGTAAAGAGGGTAGATTCTATGCTCCTATTTGGATACCAGGTCTGTGACGAATCAACCTCTGGGGCACCAGTGGTCCAGGGATGAATATCAGTGTCTAAACCATCAATCAGACCCACACCTCTAGTACACCAGAAGGGATCAGAACAGATTTCATTTTATTTACTCATTTTATTTATTGGTTATTTGTAATGCGCACTATACACAAAGTGCTTCTAGGTGCATCAAGACAAGGATGGGAAAAAAACACAAACGTTATTAAAAGATCTTGAAACATTCAAAACCTGCAAGTGCTATGGCATGAGTATAGGGGCGAAAGGGATGGAGGGGAAGTGCATGAAAGGGGAAGAGTGGAGAAGAACAGACAAAACATTCTGACTAGGTTGTGAGCCGATTTAGAATGTGCAAGTGCTCAAACATGAACAAAGGGGGTGAGCCGGGACGAAGGGGAGCGCAGGAGGTGGAGAGGTGGAGGCACATTAACAAGATACAAAAAGGTGCAGGAACAAGTAGGTAAATTGTGTGTGAGGAGAACAGAAATGCAATAAGGCAGCTGGGTATGAGTGGCTGCAGACTGGAAAAGCCACGCCTCATGAATGAGAGATACATCAGTCATGCAGACAAGCATTATAACAATCAGGTATTACTGGCTGCAGACTGGAAAAGCCACACCTCATGAATGAGGGGCTACATCAGTCATGTGGAAAGACAGTACAGGCAGGAAGCTGAGGGAATACAGTAATGATCCAGAATGGCGGCCAATTGTATAAGAAAAGAGAAACAGGCCAAGGCAGAGAACTAGGCAGAGTAACAAGCAGGAGGGACTGCAGTAAACCAGGCATAATGCGAAGGGAGCATACAAGGCAGGACACATCATACACAGGGAACATTAATATGCAATGCAACAAAGACAAGATATTACACGCCCCACGGTTATGGTTAAGTTGCTAAACCCATAGGAAGAGCACTTTTTGGGCGGCATATAACTTCGCTACCCCTGGACGAATCCAAACCAAAGTTTATAAAAGAAAGTATATGGCCCACTCTGAATTTCCTTGCAAAGTTTGGTGAGGTTTGGTCCAGAGGGGGCAAAGTTATAGGGTTGGTCCCAAAATGTATTTTTTTCCCATAGACTGAATGGGGAAAAAACTTTGCTTACGCCTACAGCCCAAACCGCTGGACGGATTTTCACCAAATTTGTGGCAGGAGCAGCGGCTTGGTCCCGAAAGCGTGCTTTTGTAAATCTGGTGATAATCAATCCAGTAGTTTTTTTTTAAACAACCAAAAAGTAGGTCACAAAAAATTAGTGATATCTATGTCCGCTCCGGGGACACA
This sequence comes from Ambystoma mexicanum, assembly GCF_040938575.1. NCBI lineage: Eukaryota > Metazoa > Chordata > Amphibia > Caudata > Ambystomatidae > Ambystoma > Ambystoma mexicanum. The sequence goes on from NC_090934.1 coordinate 653,262,872, forward strand.
TTTCCCTGTTCGCTCCGTGGACAGGACACCAATTGGTTAATTGTATTGCGTCATGTCCGCGGACATGCAACGTGTTCACTGATTGGATGGTGAAGAGCGTGAAGTGTGCCAGATTTTTTAAAACGCCCGCCATTGGATTCCCGGACTTCGCCACTGTCCGCGGACATTGCGGTAAACACATATTAAAAAACACAGCATTGCACTTGTCAAAGTTATCAAATAATCTCTGGGGACGTGAGGGGTGATGAGGATGGGATGGGATATGGATGCAAGAAGCAAATAAACTGGTGGTTTTGCCACGAAAGTCCGCGAACAGTTCAGATGTTCGCGAACAGTCCTGAAAAGTTTGCGGACACCTTAGCATTACAGGGTTGGTGAAATGCAGTTCTTGGATGGCTTATAACTTTGGCGCCACTTAATGGAACTGCATGAAATATATAGTATAAATCTGAGCTGATTCTGAGTGAGTATGCAAAGTTTGGTGGATTCTGTCATGAGGGGGCAAAATTAGAGGGGGGGGTTCCAAAATATTGTAAAGGCTTATAAATGTAGTGCCATTTGACAAATCTACAAGAAGGTTTGCAAAAAGATTATAGCTCTAGATATAGATGTTTTCGTAAAGTCTGAATGGATTTTGTCAAGTGGGGGCTAGGTTATATGACGATTGTATGTGCATACATTTGACACTTTTGAAAAAATAAAACATGGGTGGATTTCCAGCAAACCTGCGTAAGGAGCATTGGCAAGGAACTAGAAGCATGGTTTGCAAATGTGCCAGTGTTTTATTATTTGACAAGTGTCATAATGTAGCTACAAAAAATAACGGTATACCTTTATTGACTGAGGGGTAGCCTGTGGCCATGGGCAGTGGCCAGATTGTCCGGGTCATAGAATAAGGTCATGATCCGGACAATCTGGCTACTGGCCATGACCACAAGGAACAAAACATAGGATTAAAGTGGCCATGTCCACCTGGGACTGGCTTTGTGGTAAAGTTATTCGAACTAGGATAGATCTGAAAGGGAAGAAAAATGTGCTTTTGGTAATATGGTCATAGGGTTCTCTTTTTGCCTTCTGCAGGCTGCCATGGAAAGCGAACGGGGGCCCTGTGTGGAACCCTCGCTTTCCGTTTCCATTGTGGCCATCTTGGAAAAGGATTTTCCTGTGGCGTCCCGGTGTAGGAAGAAAAATCCTCTTATTTAGCACCCCGGTTTCCTGCTTTGGAAACCCAGGTTGCGAATGGCCTTCAACTCCCATTTCAGGGGCTGGAATGGGGGGATAATCGTTCAGAGACCTCGTTATCCACCCTCGCTTAGCTTGGGCTGATAACCTGGGCTGCTGGGCCAGTATCCACTGTTCCAATCCCTGGATTGGAGGTGGTTCCTAAAGGAATGTGTCTTTTGTTGTTTTTGGATGTATTTTGTTTGGCAGGAGATCTGAGAACGAAAGGTGGGGAGGGAAATGAGGGAAGAGGAACCAAACACTAATATGGAGGGGTAGGTGGACAAGGGAAAATGTTGCACGTGTGTTATTTCTAAGGTAGGGGGCAGTGTTTCTCATGTTCCTTGATTACAGCAGTGGTGGTGGCTCTTGGGGAGGAGGGATGGCATTAGCTGATGCCATTTTAAGATAAATAGCAGTTTTGCTAAAAGTATGTACTGTGTACTAGATTGTTAATGGACAATGAGAAGGAATAGGTGTTGGAGTTGTGCAACGGAAATTTTGAAGTTGAAAGTTCCTTGATCAGTAGAAAATGCAGTTCTGAACTGTCCACGAAGCAGAGATCTTATCGTGAAGTGCGCACAGATTCTCGGACATGTCATCATGCCACAGCTAGCGTATGGTCATGTGGCACTGTCCGGAAGGCCCGCTATGAAGTCAGATGTTCGTAGACGGCTATGGATGCAAAACTAGTTGAATTAGTTGCAAAAAGTGTGTAGAAGTGTTAAAAATGATCCCAGAAGGTGGGAAATGGCAGAGTTTTAAGGTGACACTTTGTAAATGGGACACACATATTGCTATATTGGGTAAGTATGATATTAGTAAGTTGTAGAAAATAGCATGCAGTGGTAAAAAACTATGAAATGCACTGAAAAAACCTTTTAAAGGGGTGTTGTGGTTCAGTTGGACTACTAAAAACCTATGAAATTCAATGAAAAAACGTTGTTAAAGGGACGTTATGGTTAAGTTGCACTAATAAAAACCTTTGAAATTCACTGAAAATACTTTGTTAAAGGGACGTTATGGTGTTGGACTAATCAAAACCTATGAAATTCAAAGAAAAAACTTTGTTAAAGGGACGTTATGGTTTCAAGTAAAATTGAAAAACCCCAGAAATTCGCCAGTTATGGTAAGCTAATCGACCATAACTCGCGCCACCACCGTGCACTGCTAAGACTAACACCCGGGACATCAAAGTTGACATAAAAAATGTCATTGATGACATCACTGATGACACCACATATCTGGGCTACTTGTTTTTGTTAATTGACATATATAGGCGAGATGGTTTTGTTCACTGGCAGTCAGAATAATAAAATTGAAAAAGGTGCTGTATATCTAGATGTTAACTTTGTCATATGTTCTTTAAGTACTTTCCTTAGGGTTTGGTCTCAGCTCATGGTGCACATACATTGGGAAATGAGCAGGCCTCTAACACACAATTCATTTGAATACATGAAGATAAACTTTAATGTCATTAACATTTTCTGATGATGCAGTTTCTTTCTTCCTTACTTTAGTTTCCCTGTATGTGCAGTCTTAGCAGTGCACGATGGTGGCACGAGTTATGGTTGTTTAGCTTACCATAACTGGCGAATTTCTGGGGTTTTTCGATTTTACTTGAAACCATAACGTCCCTTTAACAAAGTTTTTTCAGTGAATTTCAAAGGTTATTATCAGTGCAATGTTGTAATGTGTATCTGAGGTGGTGACATCACTAATGGTGAAATGTGGTGATGTCAGTGTGTGTGTAGAATGTGGTGATGTCAGTGTGTATGGAGTGTTGGTATGTTATGCTCTGAATGCAGGTTCCATGAGGGACAGTTGAGATCTAGCTGGCATGGAGGGACGTGCTGATGTTATTGTCCTGGCAATTAACTTACAATAAACCTACAAATAACTTACCTGCCGGTCCGGGTGTTCTTTAGGTACCAAGTTATTACACTGGCGACGAGGATGGGATCCTGTTGTGGCATGGAGGGGGCAGCAGTTAAAGTCCAGGAACATCGCCCTCCGATTGCTTACGTCCCGTGGTGATGCCAGTTGGTTGCTTCTAGTATCCTGAGCCAAGTACAGCGTATCAGCAAGCTGGGTGGTGCTGAGTACGCGTGTCCACTTGTTTGGGAGCCCTGCTTAACTGCATATAGCTGGAGGTGCAGGTGAGGTGGGGTACCGGTACAGAGTACCCCTTGTGGAGTTCCTGCGGTCTTCAGGAGTTTGTTCAATGTGCCTTCCCCTTCTGGGAGGAGGGGAGGGGCTGGTCGGCACATGGTTCGGTGTGCAGTGAAGGTGCAGGTGCCCTTTGTGTCGTTTGCCCCAGCGGCGTGCTGCGCTTCAGCAGCTTGGTTCCCTAGCAGGCCGGGCGTTGTCGGGGTTCCTGGAGCCGTGCGGCGAGAGGCGGAGATGGAGTGTCCCTGCTACACTGCGTTGAGCCTAAGTGAAGGAGTGGAAGGTGCAGTTGCATTCCCCTCAGGCAGTGAGGAGCGGGGCCAAGTGCGTTGGTGTTAGTTCGTGTCTTGGGGCTCTGCCGTGGAGTGGCTCCACCGAGCAGAGTGTGTGTTGCCTCGGGTCTCCCTTGTGCCTGGTGCAGTGCGAGGCGGAGAGTACCCCGGGTGAGTGTGAGGCGGACACGAGAGAATTCACCGACAGGAATGGGGAGCGAGTTGAGATGCGTCCCCTGCTGCATCCGCTGTGAAATGATGACATTGAAGCATCATTGCAGTGCATTCCAGCCTGAAGAGCTGGAACGAGTGAGGAGTTCCGAATGTGCCACGCGTGCAGAGTTTGGAAGAGTCATGTGCGTCCGAGTCCGTAACTGGACTTGTAGCGGTACGTGTGACTGCTCAAGCAGTTCGGACGGGTGGACAGGCAGTAATTATAGGACTGGCAAAATTCGTGCCCCAGTTACAGTGACTAATGGAAGTCACCATGAGTGTGCAACGAGGAACGTTTTGAAGAAAGTTTATTCTTCTGGAGTTGCTGGCATTTATTCCTCTCTGGGAACTTGTGGGAGTTGCGGTTCTCAGTTTGGAAACCTGAGAGTGTCGGGTTTGCATTCCTGCGTGTTGTTCCTAAGGACAAGGACAACAGATGGCGTTCAAGGACAGTAAGAGTATTCTGTTAGGCCCGCTGTCTGTTGTCCCGTGTATTTATGGCCTGTATGTGTATGGTATGTGTTTTGCACCGGTGCATGTGTGTAAAGGGTCGGTATGAATGGCGTGTAGTGTTGTGGTCTATGTTTGAATTATTTTTGCGCACCCAGGTTTCCAAATGGTGTCAGTGTGGATGCGTGTGTTTCCTTGTCAAACTATATTTGAATTTAATAGGTTACAATATGCTATTAGTACATTTTTTCTTGCAGGTGGACTTAAATGAGGCTGGACTCGTGAGTCGCGGGTTTATGGGCATTATGGGTATTTCAAATATACAGTGTCTATTAATTGCTTAATAATATTTTTCATTTTCATCTTCTGGGGCTTAATGGTCATTTGACCTGGACTCGTGGGTGGGATTGGACTAGTGGAAGTTTGTTCCACAAAAGACTTGCGGGTGGGTTCTATATATTGGGTGGTGTAATTTCCTTTAGTTGTTCTGAGTTTTATCAATATTGCACACAAATGTTTACCAATGTGTGAACCAGAAAGTTTTGTCTCCCAATGACGACGTTTAAAGGCATCATCATTGTGTTTAATATCGTTGTGTTCCCCGTCTTCTGTGTGGAGGCTGTGCCTGATGAGTGAAGAGTTTTTTGGGAAATGATTTGATGGCGGATTTGTGACTCCGGTTGCTAGATGTGTTGTGACTCTGGTTGCTAGATGTGTTGTGAGTGGGAGTGTTCCGTTAAATGGTGTATAGTGGAATGGGTATCCTGATGGTAGTCTAGGCCAGTATAGAGGTCCCATGCGGGGTTGTAAGTGCATGGGGTTGTAAGTGCATTGTGGCTCGGACATGGTGTCCTTAGTGTGCGGTTATGCACTGCTTTTGGAGTGCTGCTTTGGTGCAATTTGGCTAGGACTAGGGGTCCTGAGTGTAGTGTTGGTGTGCTACGGTGATGCAGTTTAGCATGGATTAGGGGTCCTGTGTTGTTTATGGTGTGTTGCTGCAAGTGCAGTCCTGCTGGGACTAGGGGTCCTAGGTGTGTGTTGGTGTGCTGCAGTGATGCAGTTGGTTGGACTAGGGGTCCTAGGTGTGTGTTGGTGTGCCGCAGTGATGCAGTTGGCTTGGACTAGGGGCCCTAGGTGTGTGTATGGTGTGATTGGGGTCCCGCAGTGGGGTCTTGTTGTTGTGGTGGCTTAAGGAGTGTGTTTTGACGCAGTTCAGTGGACTGTGTTTTCTCAGGTGTTCTTGTGTTTGGTGTGCTCTTTATGGGTGCAGTTATGGACTGATGTTAGAACGTATGTGCTTGTTGTTGCTCTTGGCGAGCTGGGATCGTGCCCGGGGGTGGCAGCCCTGGTGCCCTAGGTGCAGATTAGGGTGGAAGGTTGTTTGTGCACGGATGGTTTGGCATGTTAGGTGTACTTTGGGGAATGCAGGGGCGTGGCAGGTCCTAGGTTTCAAGGGACAGTTTGAAACAGGTGGTAGTACTTAGTTTATTATTTTTGTTTCTCGAGTGTATTTCCAGTTCTGGTTTTAAGGGAGGAGTTAGCTCTTATTCTACCTCAGTGGGTTCCTCAGTGTTGGTGTTTTGCGGGGAAGGAGTGAGTTAGAGTTGGGAGTTGGACTTGGATATGTCCTTTTTGACATGGATTTGGTCCTTTTGACATGGTTTTGGTTTTGTTGTCCTAATGGTTGTAGGCACAGTTAAGGTGCGTGTTATTGGGGTGCCACGTAGTTTATGCTTGTGCCATGGTTTTAGTGCTATTGGAGGCGCATTTCAGTGTCATAGAATGTATGGTGTTGGGGGTTGAGTGAGCTCCAGGTGACAGTTTTCCTTGTCGCCAGTAGAGTCTCGTTAATTGGTGCATTTACATGCTGGCCACACGTGCATGTAGGGGATTGTGTTGGGTGATTGTTTTAGTTGAGTTCCTTCCTGTTCAAGAAATGTAAGGCGGGAGAGGTGTTGCAATGTGTATCTGAGGTGGTGACATCACTGATGGTGGAATGTGGTGATGTCAGTGTGCATAGAGTGTTGGTATGTTATGCTCTGAATGCAGGTTGCATGAGGGACAGTTGAGATCTAGCTGGCATGGAGGGATGTGCCAATGTTATCTTCCTGGCAATGAACTTAAAATAAACCTACAAATAACGTACCTGCCGGTCCAGGTGTTCTTCAGGTACCAAGTTATTACATGCAACTTAACCATAACGTCCCCTTAACAAAGTTGTTTCATTGAATTTCATAGGTTTTTATTAGTGCAACGTAACCATAATGTCCCCTTTTAAAAACGTTTTTTCATTGTATCAACAATATAAGTGAGGTGAACGTGGGTTGGCAACACCACATGGTTATGGGAAAACCAGCCACATAAGGATAAACATTATCGGGAACGACAGAACTGTGTAGTAGTAGTGCCTTGCAGAGCATAGTACAGAAAGTGGCATAGAGGAGACAAGTGCAGAGGCAATTGGAGATTGAGAAAAGTTAAAAGTTAGTTGCAATGTGTCAGAAGGCTCTAGCCTCAGGGAATGAGTGCAATCAGTAGCAGCCAACATTACAGAAAGTCGTGTAAGTAGAAAAAAGGTACCATTAACAGTCCAGAGTGGATAGAACTTGCAGGAAGGGGAACCAACCTTCCATACCTTGAATGTAGTGTGTCACTGCATTAAAGCGGCATATCAGGTGGCATGCCAAGGGTGATGCGTGTTGAAAGATAGACAGCAACAGAGGGGATGAAGAGAGTGATGCAGCAAGGTGACAAACAAGCCCCAGACAGGCATAGGTCCTTAAATAGGGGCCATGAATGGGGGATGCAGGCATAGCCTGCCGGCAAGGAGGCAGGTGAAGATGAAGCTGGTGTCCTCCAATCAGCGGTCAACAATGCCATCATAGAGGCGACATCAGGGCAGGAACATTGCGGGCTGCAGATGATAAAGGCAGTCTCTGTGGTTTTCGGCTGAACGATGGTGGCCATCTTCAGAGGAGCATATGGATTGGTAAAAAAAGTATCTAATTCTGCATCGGCCTCCTCCAGCCATTCAGAGACCTGCAGGAGGAGGCTGATGCCTCACTCCTGGTGTTGGAGGCGATTGGAAACACAAGCAAATTATAAGCCTCCTTGTCCAATTTTGGTAACATGGACGAAATGGCAGGCTTACCTCCAAATGTTTGTGGATCCATTGGTTAGTTGCAACACCGAGAAAATACAATTATTACCCAATGATAAAAGGGACTGTCCAGACAAGGTTGTATACAACTATCTACTTTTATTATTAACACAACAGATGGTTCTAGCACACTACAAAATACAACCCCCTGTAAAGGAATGCAGAGTACATACAGTTTCAAAGAAGGAAAAGGGATGCACTCTGGGTACTGACAGGGAGGTAGTCAGTATAGTAATTAATCACTATAATTAAGATGGACGGCCCAAAGCTGAGGAGAGTGTTGCAGGCAGCTGTATTATTCTTGGTTTGGTTCAGAGACTCCCTGGCACATCCCACTTAGGAAGCCTGCTGCGGAGTCTAGTAGGGCACGCTGTGTGCTGGCTGGGTACCGGTTCTGGAGCTGGTAGAGGGTTCTCTGGATTCAGTATCTCCCTCTGTTCCCTGGGATATGCTTAGGGCGGAATCCTGCTTCCCTCTTGGAGGTCATGGCCTTCCTTCACTGGTGGAAGATGTAAAGCAGACTGTACCTTCAGCCAGGTTCCAATGCTGAGTTCTTCTTCTACTCCATGCAAAGTATTCAGATGATCTGCCAAAAGAGGGGTTCAGCCCTCTTTTAAAGCCAAATGGACCACAGTGATTGGTGTAGGCTGAGCCTACCCTAATGAACCAATCCTGGGTCCCCACCAACAATCCCCTGTATGCATGATCTCATAACCAGAGTGCTTTGCAACAGAAAAGTTAAAGGGGTGAAAACATGTAATACTAAGTTCCACCATCTTCATGTCTGTTGTGAATCAAATGGTCTGTCTAGTTAATGGAGCTCTCTATGGTTCCTGATTAAAGCAGCAGGTCTCCCCTGAAGCTGCGGCAGAAACAAATTTCCTGGCGCTGTCAATCCACATACTCGTACCTTCTGAATGGGATCCACCTGGGGGGATGACTACTGTAATACACACAGTCCCAGACATGACATGTCATTGTCCATTGATACTAAGAGCGGGGGCGGGCTTCAGGTTGACACAGTGCATAGCACATGTTGTTGGGGTCTCCTGTCTTCTTTGTTAACCTCTACAACCAGGCCCCAAGTGGGCCTGTTTGAAGTATACTCTATTAGTATGTTAATTATGTTAATTGCTGTCACCATCTGTAGTGTTACACAAAAGGACAGGGTAGGTCCATGAAGCCTTTGATAGTTAATTAGGCTGGCCATGGCAAGGGGAAGGTTTTACCCTTCCCTTTTTTGAGATGACATGGTGTAATCCTGTTTGTCATATCCCAACTAAATATGACAGGGGGCTGTGCCTGTAAGCCGTGCCCACCCAGAGTACACATGTCTATCTGTATGTTGTGCAGTGAGCATAGGAAAATGTGTGCAGATTAGCCTCAAACATTTTCCGGCGGTTGATCTATCATCATTCAATTTCATTTAAAATTTCCAAAAAGCCCAGGTGAGCTCACACCCACCATGCAGATGGTTAAATTTCTCACACAGTCAGTGTGATTTATCAGCTGTGGTAGACACAGGGCCACAGGCGACTGAGATTTCAAATGAAACATTTGACCAACACAATCTAGGGAGGTGGGAGAGACATAAAATCCCTCTCAAACATCTTCTAGGCAAACTCCAAACTCTTGATGGAAATATCTGGTGATCAACATGGTTCCAGAGGGTACACCCTTTTTACAGGAGAATGATTTGTTTCTGAGGCGGTCCCCGCTGATTGATTTTGTGAACAAGGGTCTCTGAACCCAAACAAACTTCCCTGCAGGCTTAATAGGCGTGCCAATTTCTTCAGCCCGTCACTTGATTGTACCATACCCTAACCAAACTGAATTTAATTTTCAGAATAATCAGGTTCCCAAGATCAGAGCAGAGTTGTGAGGGGACTTCATCTCATGTCCTAAAAATGAACCTCTCTCCCAACAACAGATGGTCTTCCACGTTGGAAGGGTGTACTTTGAAGTTCCACACTCAGGAATATACCAAAGAAATACAAACTCCCACAAAAGAGTCCAGAAAAACATGTTCACATTTTGACTGACACTTTGAAAAGTGGTGACTGCACATTCTTTCTCATTCAGATACATTGTGGGTAAGATCTTGTGCTTACCAGAGTCTGTCAAAGCAAGTAGGTGCGTGTTAAACATTTCAATTTAAGATACAACTATTTACCATAATTGTTGGATCATTAGAGATGTCATTCACTTCTGAATTCTTTCTGGGTAGTGACATTCTACATCACTTTGACGCTAATTTGGATTTTTTCAATAATAAAGTTTGGTCAACACTTGGGGGTAATGTGACAAACTAGATTCTGTTCCACAGGAGTACAGGGATGAGTAGGGGTAAAATCTCCCACTCAGCTCTCCCACTTCTACAAACCAAAGCACAACACAATCATAAAGGTAAAATAGGGGCAGTGAAGAGGTATACCTCCTTTAACTTTTGTGGTAATGTGGGCCGACGTAAGGCTATGCTCGTAAGGGGGTGTGAAGGTGAACCAGAAATGACCTAGAAATGACCCAAACAGCACAGCATCACAGTCCAAAATGAGGGGAATGTCCAATCAAAGTTCTCTAAAAATATATATACTTTAATCAAACACACCATATGCAATAGGACAAATAGAAATACTAAACAAAAACCCTACTGAAGGAACAACAGAGAAGATGCAATACATTGAGGAAAGTAGCAGTCTGAGGGTAGTTACAACAGTGGTAACTAGACCACCAGCCACGAAATGTATATGGTTGCGGAAAACAGGAGTGATGGTGACCTAACCAGTCTCTAGGGCCTGAGTGGACCAAAGGGGCATTCAGAGTCAACAGTACCTGGATTATGTTTTTTGTGGGCTGATGGAGTCATACCCAGTGTCAAATAATAATGCAAGCGGCTCAAGCTCATTTCAGGCATGTTGAATCGTGCAGGCCCAAGCAGAAAAAGGGCGTTGAGTAGGGGCGAAGGTGGTCACTTGGTGCAGTACAATGCAATGCAAGCATTCAGGTTAAGTTGGTCCCAGGAACGCTTTGCAGTAGTCCAGGCCAAGTCAGGCTTTAGCCCCAGAGAGGGGTCGATGAGTGACACTTTAGCGCCTCAAGTCTGCAGGCAACAATCATCGGGTGCGTTGATGTGCAGGTCAATGAGGCCGGCGTTCGAGGGCTAGATGGGTTGAGCCATGGATGTAACCCCCAGTCAAGGTTGGCATGTGACTCACCATTGACTCTGTACAGGTTCTGGCTTTGAGTAGTCACTTTGGGCCTAGCAGGTGATGAGCGTAGCAAAGGCTTGGTGCAGCATCCAGCTGGTTTGAAGTGGGAGCAAGTTCAAAGTGGTGGCCAGCAGCTTCCCTCTTGTTCAAGGTGTAGTAAACCCTCAGCGACTGGTTTGGTGCTTTAGGATAGGGACTTTTGGCTGGTCTGGCCCTCCGGTTGCTGTGATGCCTACTGCTCTTCAATGGAGTGGACTTTGACCTTCTGATGTCACACTCAAAGTGCTGTGCTCCAGAGGAAGTGGAGTGGATAGGAAAGCGAGAGAGGCAGTGAGAAACAAAATGGTGGAAGTCTCCTTCCATTGATCAGAGCACTCCTGTCTGTTACATCCCCGGCCCTTCCCTTATCACTAAGGACAAAGGCATTTAGAGATGCATCACCTTATTGTGAGGCTACTCCTTTTGAATGGGTGTGCTCTGTTGATGCCCGCGGCCCAGGTCAGCTGCCTGCGGTATTGCTGTCTCGGGTGGAGGGTGTTATCTACCAACACAGAGATCAAAGAGTAGGCCTGGCCCTCCAGGTTGCCAAGTCAGAAGAAGGATGCAGACACATTGAGAACATATTTCACAAGATTATATGAAGTAAAATGTTAAGGCCTACCTAACTTTCCCTATCACTATGGGTAGTCCCTGTTTATGTAACTAACTAAGATGGTCATCAGTCATTCCTGCATTTACAAAGGAATATGACCACTGTCCAAATCTACCCTAACTGACCCTACCATTATGAAAACTAGCTTAGGTCAAGAGAATGACTCCCTTCTCCTGAGGGTACTTCTAGTACCAGGCTGTAGGATTATTTATTTATACATAATCCTCAAATACAAATAGTCTCAAGTGATTTGTTAGATCAGTCTCTGTAACTCTTCAAATGGACTATTATCTTTTCCCTCCTGCTTGTGAATCCCTTTTGGGGATCTGTGATCAGATCTGTATTCCTGATTCCTAGTTTTAGTGTATCCTTGGAAAACAATTTCTCTGGTAAGCTTTACCTCCTGTGCTATTATAGTTCAGCTTGCTCTTGCCACCTTGATTTAGTACATAGTTCAACTGAATAGTTCCTCTGAACTCTGGCTCATAATGTTCTCTCTATTTTATGTTATGTTCAATATTGAGTTTCTTTCCCTTTCTCCCAGGTCATTGTTATCCACTGTTCTTTGTACTCAGTATTCATATGTTTAGTAATTCTTTCTCTTGCAACACCACACTTTAAGTTAATCAGTTTCAGATTTAACTTTATCTCATGACTTCTAATATTGAGTTTCTTTCCCCTTTTCCAAGGCAATTGTTATCCACAGTTATTTCTTCTAAGCATTCAGTTGTTTAGTAATTCTTTCTCTTACACGTTAAGGTCATCAGTTTCAGATTTAACTTTGTCTCATGACTTCTACTGGGATGAGCTGCTTGTACAGTATATTGATTCCCTCTGGGCCTCCCGTTATTCCAGTTCTCCCCATTACCTTCGTCATTTCTTTTTCCTAAGGAAGGTTTTATACCAAACAATTCTATGGGTGGGAAGTTAGCAATAGGTGTTGCCATATACCCATGGGACTTTACCATCCCACTCTGACACCTTTTGTGGTGAGTCAGAAGAAGGATGCAGACACTCTGAGGACATATTTCACGAGATTACATTAAAGTAACATTTTAAGGCCTAACTTTCCCTATCACTATGAATGGTGCCTGCCTAAATTACTAATTAAGGTGCTTGTCAGTCATTTGTGAACTTCCAAAGGGATAAGTCAGCTTTCCAAAACGACCTTTTCTGACCCTACCACTATGAACACTAAATTAGTTCAGGACAATTGCTCCCTTCTCCTGAAGGTACATCTAGTACCTGTCTGTAGGATTATTTATTAATACATAATCCTCAAATGGTTTCTTGGTATTTCTCGAATCAGTCTCTGTAACTCTGCAAATTAACTTTTAGCCCCCCCCCCCTTGTGATGCATTTCAAGCATCTTTTATAAGATCTGTATTCCTGGTTGCTGGTTTCAGTGTATCCTAGGAAAATACTATTTCTCCGGTAGGCTTTTCCTCTTGGGCAATATAATTCAGTTTGGTCTGGCCTATGTGATATGGTACATTGTTCAACTGAATAGTCCCTCTGAACTCTGGCTCATAATTTTCTCTGTGTTTTATTTTATGTTCTTCTTGCACAGAATATCAAGTTTCTTTCCCCTTTTCCTGGGGTGCTGTTAGCCACTGATATTTTCTCTCAGTAGTCAGATTTTCAGTAATTATTTCTCTTATGTCACAACACCTATAGTTCATCAGTTTCAGACTTAACTTTGCCTCGTGAATTCTACTGGGATGAGTTCTTGCACAGTATAATGATTCCCTCTGGGCCTCCCTTTATTCCTGTTCTCCCCGTTACCTTCGACTGTGAAGGAGAACGTCTTCAGGAGCCTTGTTCCTCTGGGAGCTATACACTTGCTCTGTGCCGCTGTTGGTTTATTTTCATCTATGTTTTCTTCCTCTGGTTTTCTATTCTCCTCGCAGTGTCTCGGTGTTCCACCACCCTGCTGCTGCATGTTTGCAATGGTATTGGAAATTGTTTGTGGACCGGATGTCCACCACAGATCCTTTGTGGTCTTGCCACCACCTTTCTCTGGCTGCTTCCCTTTCAGTTTCTCATACTGGGGATTCACTGTGGCTCTGGCATCAAGTTGTTCAGTTTAGTGCGAGTTTTGAACTTGCCGGCTATCCGGCTCACATCTACTCTGACTTCTCCAGGTGATACGCACCTCAAGGCCTTCCCTTGCCTGCGTTTGCATTCCTCTCTCTCCCTGTTACTCGTTGAGTACCCACTATTCAATGTACTCATCCCAGTGGATTGGATATCTCAATTAAAAGGGACATTCCCATTTTGTATGTGATAATTCCATCTATTAAGTGTTTCTTCATCCCAGTCCTGTTCTTTAAAAGTCTCTGGTATTTTAGGGCATTCCATGTAGGCCACGGTGTGCACAGCTTTAGGGAGTTTCCCACAAGACACAAGTTCTTGCCCGCTTAGGGGAAGTCTCTCCAGGTGAGGCCCCACTTCCCTCAATCCTAGGGAGGATGATGTGGCGTAGGCTCACCTCCAAAGCCTAACAGGAGGGGGGCTCCCATTTGGGGAGAAGGGACACATTCCCTTGATTCTTTACACAGGCCCTGCCTTTGCGACCAAAACGCACACCATCTTCCACAGCAGAGTAAACTCACAGTAGCTGACACATATGCAATATCAATTGGGGTCTGTCGTTCATGATTATAAGTAGTCCCATAAACTATGCCTCAACTGAGGCATAGCTTTATTTTTGAGATTATCCTGCCACCATCATGGGTTACCTATGATCATCATAGTTTCACAGGGGTACAATGCATCCCCTGTAGGGCAGAGACTTGCCTGTCACTGTAGCTGTCAAATGGGCATCTGTGACCGTTGAACCTGCTCTGTGCCACTGGTCATATCCTCCAACAAGGATTGCCCTTACATTCAACACGACTTGTCGATCTCAATGGCAACACCATTTGGATATTGATGTATAACAGTGGTCTTTGAAGTTTTACTCTGGGTGCAGACACCACTATTGGAATGGTGGTCAACTCGCAATATTATTCTATTGATTTAGAAAAATGAAATTACAGGTCCTATTCCTGAGGTTTGCGACAAGACCAACAGTTTCCAACCAGAAAATAATAATACCCAACAGAGGATACAGTTCTTTGTGTATTCGATATGCCCGTACAAAGTAAATGTTTTTTCCTGTTACATCTTGGAAGATGAGGTAGAATTTAGAGTTAATAATATATATCTCAAATCCGTGGAACCCCCTGTCCAGGTAAACACCACCAAAAGAGATCTCTCCACCCAATTGGAGGATGCATCGGAAATATCAAAACTAGAGGCATTTCTGGGTTTCCGACAGATGATCAAAGAACAGGTCAGTCTGGCTGATGCTTGTAAGACGTACAAACAATGACAACAACTGAGACGGGTGTTCCTGGATTTCCAGAGTATCTTTTCAGTTGATTCAAATGATTGTAGCTATACAACTATTCATTCAAGAATAAGACTTACGGACACTGACATGGCTCCCATGTTTGTAAGACAATTCTGGGTGACTCTTGCATCATTGAAATCAATTACAGAGAATGTTAGAAATTGGAATCCCATGGGAGCATTCGTCCTATCCACAGTACCTTTAACAATCTAGTACTGGTGATCCTAAAACCAAATGGACAATGGAGACTTTTTGCCAACCTGAGAGAGTTCAATAAACAGGTCCACATGTCAAAGTGGCCTCTTCCCTGTATTGATGAAGTACTTGCCCAGAACTAAGGATTCAAGGTGTTATTAGCCCTCAAACAGAGAAATGGTTATTAGACATTACCCATGAATAGAGAAGATCAGTGTAAGCCTGCCTTTACATTTGAGGGAAACTATATACTGCGACCCATACAGCCTTCGTATACATCAACTCAGGAAATTAGTTCAACATTTTCTTCACAAGACCATGCCTGATTTGTGCTAAACGTAAACTTGGCCTATGTAGATCTGTTGATCAAAAGCTCAACAGTGACAGAACATCTGACAAAATCTGATGTTTTTGCCCAGTTGCAACAGACTGGTGCAAAACTATCTTTCCAGAAAGCACAGTGCTCCAAAATCAGAGTGACATTTCTGGGACATGAAATCACTGCTGAAGGTCTCAATACCCACAAAAAGGAGGTTGAGGCAGTACTTAAATTAAAGAACACCACAACTCTGCATGAGTTCTGAAGCTTCCTCGCACTGCCTAATTATAGCCACACATTTTTTGGGGATTATGCAGAGATCACTGGGTCATTTGTTTACTTATAGAAGGATGGGGTGGAGTAGGAAAAGCACAATCCAAGGCAGTAAAGCAATTGACGAGAAGTCTGTCACAGACTCATTGTTTGGCTTACGCCATCAAAAAGAAGGCGTTTTTCTTAGAGACTGGTTTCTCCTAAATGAGCAAAGCATTATCCTCCATAGACGAAAAATGCAATGATTGCAAGAAAGCACTCCTTGCAACGGTGTGAGCATTGAAGAATTACCACCTGCTTATCCAGGGGGAGAACATCATAGCAGGGACCTCCCACCAACCATTACAACATCTGAAAAGTAATAGAATAAGTGTTGGGAATGTCTCTAGTTCAAGAATTTCTTCTTGGACTCCGTCAATGCAGGAATTTCCTGTGGAAGTCAGGTGTGGCCAAAATAAGAAGAGCCAAATGGCTCAAGGATTTTCATATTTACTTGATTGCTGAAGAAAAGTTTCTCAAGGTTGAAAGTCTAATAACCACTGATAATATGGAGGCATAGCTGGCGTCCATGCACAAGGTATATGAAGAAACACGTGTCAGTGGATACTCACACTTTATGTGCATGGACTTTCCTACCGTATTGCTAAAGACAGGGAGAACTAATTTGTTGCTGGCATTGGGAAGGTGTGGATGAATGATCTTCCTGACTAATCTGCGGGTTACAAAATAGGTCCTCAAAGTATTTACATTACAGAGTTGATGGCAATTGATTAAGCTGGCATCACTGCCATAATCCATCAACTCACAGAACTGTTTATGGAGCACCTGTTTATTGGAAAAGCAGAGACATGCTTTGTGCAAATAATAAACCTATTTAACACGGTAGATTGATCCAGACTATTGGTGATCTGGTGATGTGTAATGAAATGATCACCTAATGGAAAAAGTTCAAAGGTCATTCCAAGATAGAGGAGCGTAATAAAACTGGAAAGATTTGGCTGACCACTTGGCCAAAACAGGAGATCTTTAGAAGGACTTCATAAATGTGGAACACCTACAAGGAGAAATGCAGGTCACGGCAGTGACCGCATCACAAACCTACATTGACAATGCATTTTTAGCTCCTTCGTTGTAAGAGGATTCAATTCAACACTGCAGCTAAGTCAACGCCTAGTCTATAATACTGAATGAAAACCCTTATTGATATATCTTTATGTCCAGTTCATGCGTTCTGGATGACTACCCCTATATAACACCCCTCTCCTGGAATCCCCCTGACCCCACTGAGCCAAGAAGTAGTTCTGTTTTGCAAGTTTAAAAGGTTTATTTGATAATTTAAAATATATATATATATCCCACTTTATAATAAATTAATAATTGAATATCACACTTAATCTGATATGATAAAGATTAACAACGGAGAATCTGGCACTAGCACACTTCTTATAATCACTAATGAGTTGACATGAAATGGATAAGGTAGCACACTGGTAAATAGGAACAAAAGTATTATGTGGTAGAGGATGCTTTATGTAAGCTCAGGTGGATGCAATATTCAATGAATGCAGTACAGAAAATACTCAATATGATTTCAACCAAACAATGTGATCACTTTTCTCTGGCAATCCCCTCCCCCCCTTGATGCAAGGCAAGGAAGTGGAAGGAAAACACACAGTTCTCAGAAATGCAATCAATGTAAATCAGTTCACCCCAGCAAGCTTACACGACAGAAGTTTAAAACACAGGCAAATGCTTTGATATGTGCTAGCAATGGATGAGAAATATGCTGGAAATGCTTTTAATTCCCTTTCAGAGGTTCAGGGTGAGTGGTATCTAGTTAATATTAGTCCAGGCTCACACTAGCAATGAGGCAGGGATAGTTAGCAGGTTAAACGAATTTCTGGCAAATGGAAGGCAAGCAGCAGCTGTTTTTACATGTGGAGAAATTTGCAAATCGCGGTAAAATTCGCGAATGCGTGTTCCGCGATTGCGGTAAAACTATAAGGGGTAGGAATGCGGTTCTAGGTTCATAGGAAAGCCACGATTCTAACCTTTCAGATGAAAGTTATTGCAAGTCTCTAGCACAAACGGTTGCGGAGATATGAGCGATTTTGTGAAGGTCGTTTTTCAGATTTGAAATTTTAAAGTTCAAAAAGACAAGTGCAGCTTGCAACTAGGAAATGACAAGTGACAGCTTTACAAATGACAGGTGACAGTTAGGAGGCAGTTCTACTTAGATTAAATAGATTGAATTATATTATTTTAACTAGGAGATTGGTTCTGCACAGTTTTCTAGGTACTCACACTATATTCTTGAGTGAAATGGGCCTCGCCATGGATCTGGTCAGGTTTTAAACTCGCCTCTGGTCTCTGCACTTCACAGTGATCTGGGTCAGCTCTCTCTGGTTCTCTGGTCTGGGTCTCTAGTTCTGGATAGATTGAAGTCTCTAGTTTGGCTCTCTGGAGGTTTGATGGAGGTAAAGTATGGATTTTTCCGGCAGAGCTTCCAGCGGCAGATGGATTTGAAGGTCCCTATCTGTCCTGTCTGTCTGCTTTTATGTGTTTAGAATGTGGGTGTGTTCTAGCATCACTGACCCTACCTCTCTCTCAGCTTCTAATTGGTCAAACTTCCATTTATCATTTGATTGGCGAAGCTAAGTTGTGTCAGAGTGATGTCATTTTATGGCTTGCAGATAGGACACTCCTCTGTCAGATTGCACATATTCTATATTTGATAATAAAAGACATATTTCACAGTTACACAGTTGCTTGAAATTACATATACATGGTGTGGCTGAATTTAGCCATGTCTCTGTCCAAATCTGCTGTTTCTAAGAGCTTGCATTCAGAAATGGCACATAATTGACTTTTTAACTGATTTTTCAATTTCTGACATTGACCCAACTTTACATACATGTGCGCAGGGAGTATGGACATTAACTGATGAAGTTTCAGACTTTTAACATGCATACATTTAGAGTAATATCCACTTTTCCGCTAACACCCCCCTGAACACGCCACCGGGTCGAAAAACCTCTTAAAATGTGGGCAGAAAAATCACAAGAATTATGGTATCATTTATAAAATTTTCACATGTCCGCTCTATGAATGATCCATCTTTTTAAAGTTATGTTCTGGCTCCAAAGGGGTGTGGTTTCCTCTCAGCACAAGGTAGAAATACTGGTTTATCCAGTTCTGCCAAGCCAGCTTGCTCTCACAGGCAGTGCTCCTCCCAGCTTCTGCCAAGAGGAAGCTACATTTTACGACTGCTGTAATAAAACCTTTGCCTGAGTCAGGAGAGGCTCATTGTTCAAGAGGAAGCCATTTATGATCCTCTCAATAAACCCTCTGCCTGGGTGAAGGGAGTTGCATTGTTCACTCTCCTGCAGAGCACAGGTAATTCAATTATCAGATAGATGGCATATCCTTAGTGTGAGCAGCAAAAGGGCAGCTAGGCCTGGGAACACAACTGTGACTCAAGTTTCACTCCTGATGGGGGTAGTTGCCAGGCAAATTGGAATCTCTTTAAGCTGTCATTTCTGTTCCCCAGTTTCTGCATTCAAATAAAACTAAACATTTTCACATATGCAGCTAGAAGGCTGATTCTAAGTTTAAAACTATGACATTTAAACAATTGCAACCTATGTGACACTCAAAAGTAGGTCACTCAGTCAATTTAAACATTTAGATTTTTTTTAGTGTCTTTCAGTCCAAATTTACTTAAACTGCTGAAATCCACAGCGCAGCCAGTCTTGTTATAAACCTTCAAGTCACTTCAGAATATAACTTTACATTGGATCCACCTCTCAGTAAGTCTTTCTTTAGCCTGCTTTGGGTTCATTCAGTTTTACACAAAAAAGTAAAATCTGGTGTGGTTTTAAAATGCCGGCTTTTGGATAGTGGTGAGTACTGGTACTGCACCCATTTTTGGGATTTAAGAATGAATTCCCCACAATTCTAGGTTGCATTTGGCAATCAGCATTGCCATTCCCAATGGTTTCAGACTACTGTGCGGGTAGTCCAATGGTGGTTTTAGGCAGTGTCCTTCTGTGCCCATAACATCGGCAAAAATGGGTGGCAGCCTATTCTTCCTGCATTTCCCTGTGCATTTTCTGGGAAGCTCTGGCCATCATGATGTTTTCATGTCAGTACTGCACAGTTTTGAGGTAGGGCTCGGATGCATGGGTAAATACATCCCACATCGTGAAGTAGAGATGCACCTGATGTGGACCAGATTACTGCACAAGAGGAGGTTCCATCATTGGGAACTTATATCACTATTTGGAATACCCAATCAATGATATGATATGATATGTTATTTATAATGTGCTTAATACCCAGAGGTTTCTAAGCGCGGACCCGGGGATCGAACATGTGGTGATCTGTGTTGTCTTGCTTCCAAGGCGAGCACGTTGCCCTCAGCTAACCTCCGATACAATTTCAGAAGACGGTTAAGATTCAAGATGGAATGTTGGTGAGGAAACCGCAATGTGGGAATGACTAGTGCGTGGTGCCTACTTCCTTCCGAAGTTTGATGGTAGACCATGCTCATGTCGTGGATACCACCAATCATATGGGATTTCAAAAGACTATAGAGATGCTGCAGAAAGTCACACACTGGCCACTTATGGGCCACAAACTTAGAACATATTTAAAGATGTGTCTTGTGTGTGCCCAATTTCAAGCAAGTATTCTCGAACACAGAGCTCCTCCCCATTAAAGAGGAACGACATACCATGGTCTGATTTGCAAGTAGACTTCATTGGAGCAGTAACCCATTCTTCTAGTGGAAACAAATACATGTTGACTGAAGCATGTCTCTTTACAAAGTGAATGGAGTGCCTATCTGGCCCAAATAGGCAGGGACAGCAACCACTTTGATGATCAATCACATATTTTGTTGATTTGGTCTTCTTCAGGCGATATGAGTCCAATGGAGGCAGTTATTTTGCCAGCTGGGTGATGTCTAAGATCTGGGAAATCTTAGGAGTGAAAAGAAATCTCCCCATCGCCTACCACCCAAAATCACGTGGGGTGTAGAAAGATACAACTAAATAATTGTGAGTATCTTGAAGAAGTTTGTGATTGATTCTGGACCAAGTTAGGACATCTGATTGCCACTTGTCCTGAGGCACTTAGATCTATACCTTCCTCTGCCACCAAGATCTGTCCATTTGAATTAACGCCTGGATGAAAAATGGTATTACCTCAATACCTGCTTTACCGAACTTAGGAGCACATGTTGATTAATGCCTCAACTACTCATGAATACACAGAGAATCTCAGTACACACCAACAGCATGCTTCTGCACAATCTTGAGAAGTCTGCAGAAGGGATGAAAACATATTGTGACCAGAAAGAAGACAGCATAATGGAAGTAGGCGGTAGGTGACAGGGGTTGTCTCTATAATTTTCAGGGGAATAAATCCAAGAAGAAGAAGTTTTTACACATCTTTCCAAGGAGAATATGTAATCACTGATAAAATTTCCCCTGTCACCTACAAGATCCAAATCCCAAAAGTAGATCTGACTGAAGAAAAATGGGTCCATATCAATCAATTGAAAAACTGTCACCCTCAACCAGCTTTGAGAATGATTGAAGAGACATCTGAAATTATGGCTGAATGAAATCCTAAAGAATTGAACCCGGAGAACAGAAAAAGGGAAGGAGGAAACAAATATGAAATTAACTGGTAAGTAATACAATTAGAGTACATTGAATGATTGGATGGAAATAATAATATTTTAAAGATTGGTAAACAATGCTATGTAAAAATGTCATGATGGAATGTACGTTTTAAATCTGTGCCCCTATGTGTTACTCAATAAGCCGTTCTACCCTCTCCCTAGTGGATAACTAGCAATTTCTTTCCAGTGCCAAGGGACAGGGAAGGATCCTTCCCAAGGAAAATCTGTGGAGCAGAGGGGAAAAGACCCATAAAAAAAATCTCCATCGTTCCCTAAAAAGGAAGAAGATACAGTAAAAGAAAGACTCATCCAAATCCGTCTAGAAAGTGCAGAGAAGAAAAGTCCTTGTTCTTGGAGTAAGAGGGGGAGTAGTTATGTAGAAAAACCATACAAAAGTAAGCGATTACATTAAAAGTACACCTTTAAAATAATAATCATATGAACTGCATTCTGTGCAAAGCATTTGAAAGAAACAGATGAGAGGAAATGTGATCTCAGGAGACCAGCTACAAGAAAAGTGTATTTGTTCACAGTAAATGACAAAGCACAACAAGCAATATTTTCAGTTACATGGAAGCATATACAGATTTGTATTAAATGGAGCAACGTCAATCTGGAATGAAAAAGAGTGAAAATCGAATTGAGGCCTACATACATTATTTCTGCTTTCTTCCTTACAGACCTAAGAATCACCCTTATTTAAGAAACCTACAGAGACTTGAAATGTAAATTATAATTGATAAGAGCTCGATTGCAAACATGTTTGAATACCCATTTTAAAAGAAAAAAACAAGATGTGGAAATGAAAGTGACTTCACATGTTACATTTGCATGAAACCAGCCATTGGCTAAAAAGTTTATGGCATTTTCTCTGACCTAGCAGAAATGAAATCAAGGCCCTGGGGATGGCCCTTGAACATTATTACAGTAGCTGGGTGTCAAAGGCCCTGGGGATGGCCCTTGAACTTTATTACAGTAGCTGGGTGTCAAAGGATCAAATGCTCTCTTTGCTTCGAAAGGCAGGCATTGGCGATAAAACAAATAATACCCATTAACAGTTTACATTTGTCACTACCAGGTAATTACAACATTTCCAGATCCGGTAATTCCTGGATTGCTGGGTGCCGGTGCTTGTCAGTCCCCATTCCCATTTGAGCCCCTTACCAGACAGTGCCTATGCATCCGACATGCTGCGCTTGCGGGTACCGCTCTGCACGCCAGGCTCTGCACGCCAGGCCAGACCTGGCGGGCTGACAGGAGCCTGTGAGCACAGCTCGTAGGATGGCAGTCTGGGAACTATGGTACCGGCATGCTTACCGGTACTGTAGTTCCCGGACTGATATGCTTATAATGAGGCACAATTACTTAAGAGGCCGAAGACTATGTCCACATTTGGACCTGAGCAACCTAGTTTCTAAGAACTCTCTAACCGTAGTGCCATGCCAACCAGACTTGTCAGGGGTCATAAATGGCCCAAGATCTGAGATTCAAAGGACTGACACCATATGGCCTGTTACCAGGTATGGGAAGGAAACTACTTTTTAATATTTTGTTAAATAAGGAACATAAGTGCACCGTTACATTTTACAAATGGGATCAAATTGTTCTAAATATGTTTTGATAGGCTTGTCATAGCAAATATTTAAAACACATGTTCACAGTGAAAGAATATATCAGATGAATGGACAATGATATTTTATGGCATTCTTTTATTTATGCAAATTATACAAATGCAGATATACGTCAATGATTCAAATATCCTAGCATCCGTGCCGTGTAGGTCCATATATTCTGAGAGGGAAATAGAATACTTGTGTAAAAATATCAGAGAATAAAAAGCAAAAACCTGTCTCGTGCACACCACATGTCATGGTGATATTCACCTGAGTGAAAGCAATCTGCAAGCCAATTAGTAGCTTAATCACACGTGTATAACATAATGTTTTAGAAAATAACAATTGTTTAATGTAAAATATCCAATATGACATCACATCAACGGGGGGGGGCGACTACAAAACAATGGTTTAGTGTGGAAGTCACTTTTGGAATACTGTCCAATCACATGGACTGGCAATCTAAAATCGAAAAATTATGCACACCTCTGAAGGGAGTGGTTTTTGACCTATACATGCCCTAACCCCAGATATCAGGGGATGGTCTGACTTTCTGACTGGCAGACTGACTGTAATAAGGATCTATGAAAAAGAATTTACAAAAAGTGAAAGGAGAATAGAATAGTTTGCTTTTGTTGAACATCATTTTGGATTGCTGGCAGACCACTGTTAGAGAGGCTTACATGGACTTCAACACCAGGACCACCTGAGTGGAAAATGAAGCAGACATGTCCAATACAAAATGAGAGAAACCAGGCTGTGGTGGGAAGCTGAACCATCTTGCTGGCTGATGCCCACCAGGTACTAGAGGGTGATAATTGAACCAGTCTATTAGAGGGTAGCCATCTGGCCGTGAGGCAACCAGACAAAATTCTGGTGTGAGTATAATGCCAAGGGGGAAATATACATTTAAAGGGAGGTATGCTCCAAAGGGTAATAGATTAAATCCTAGCCCCTCATATTGGTGAAGGTACTGAGGTGGGGGTTTTATTGACTGTACATCCTGGGAAATTAGTAAACATTTAAAAAGTGTACGTTCTTCTGAAAACTTTAGATTTCATAAAATAGAACCAAATGGTGTGTATTTCAGAAAATACCTGGCTCCCTTTCTGTGCAATGGGCAATTACCGACTGGGAGACACATACTATCTGATTTTGCACATGACTAGGATTTTTATTTTACTCAAGTCAGTCCCGGGTTATCTCATTGAGCAGAATCCTGTCATTGGCTCTGTACCATTCAAGGAGAAAGGGGGATGGTTTTTAACTACCACCTGTTATTTTCCCACTTTAAATTGCCCATTGAAAAATGACAAATGTGAAATTGCTACACATTAATGCAATAGAAATACAATGTATGAGAATTTAGCAAACATATACGTTAAATAGATATTTTTATATTTGGAAGCGAGTTACACAGAGGTATGTCAAATAGCATGTCTTTAAATTGAGTTTTCTAAAGTGCTGCTTTAACAGTGACATTTTTTTCATTTTTCAGATTTAGATAGGCAGAGATGTTCTGACGTCATTGTGTTTTCTATAAAATGAAAGCTTTGTACTGAATCTCTATTCACTTTACAACACATGGTGAATGTGCGCTCAGGGTAAGCTAATCTTACAGATGGCGGTGTGTGTGCCTTGATAAAAGTATATGCCCAAGTTAAATTCGGCTTCGACAATTGACCAGTGTATTCATCATTGTAGTAATCATTGAAATCTGGATTTCATAGACAATAGTAAAGATGTATAATTTATGTTTTATTTTGATTTGATTATTTCCATTTTTAATAAATAACGCTTCTGTGCAACCCTGCATTTTTTTTGTCCCAAAGGGGTAGGGAAGGTGCAGGGAATCAGTACTGTTCAACTGGCATGTTCCAGATTCATAAACAGAACTTTGTTAAATAAATAAAAATTGTGCGCTCCTGATTTGGGGTAGGTGATGAATTCTCCCCAAAACTAGATGTTGCCTGATTAAATCATCCAACATCCTATCCTTGCAACTAGAGTTGTGATGTGTGTACTGTATGTCCTGTAGCTTCCATCTCAAAAATAAGTGTTACAGTGTGTGTACTGTATGTTCTGCTAGTTTCCAACCATAAAAGCAGCATTATGGTTTGTATACTCTAGGTACTTACTGGTTGAAAGCAGCGTTATGGGTGTGTGGCACATATGCACTGAATGTTCCCACCCCTGAAAGCAGCCTCAAAATGCGCGTGCAGTATGTCCTGTTAGTTTCCATTTCCAACAGTAGTGTTACAGTGTGTGTACCGTATATCCTCTTAGTTTCCATCTCGGAAAGTAGTGTTAGGGTGTGTGCATTGTTAGTCCCCATTTCCAAAATCAGCTCCAGGGTACGAGTAGTGTATATGCTGCTGGTGCTCATCCCTGCAATCAGTGATGGGTGGATGTTGGAGGGTGTGCACTACATGAAAGAGGGGTCCTTTCCTGCAAGTCACAGTGTTAGGGTGGTGTCTGCCTTCGAAGTATGCGCTATTTCGACTCCCATTGGCTCAGGGTACGCAAAAAGAGAAGAAATACGCGCACATTGTGCACTGGCTGTTGTTGTGCCCCTCACGATCAGTAACTGTTATTACACGGCCCTCATGTCTTATCAACAGCTTCTTTTAAAAGCACAGGCGTGTTCCTATATTGACGGGAACGTCACCGCGACGTGTTTTCCTAATTCCCAACAGGTTTCTCTGGCATGCAATGGAAGAAATAATCTATTTAGAATGACCCAGAGGTGATTAAAACGTGACACAACATCGACTCTCGGGTTTAAACGTTTGCCTGCAGTTTTGCACTGTTGGTTTTAGTAATACATATTCATGTATCTCTCTTTTACACAACATCCTCAAAACGGAACTTATCCAGCTTCCAAGTCTGCCTTGGTCCCTGTCAGGAAGTGCAAAATAAGTAACCTTTATTGTAACCACGCACAGAAAGCAGAACAAACGCGTATTTTCTGCTATTAATAGATTTAATTGGCTGGGGTCAGGTGTAAGAACGACGCACGTGTATGGTTTACAAGTACGCGCATCCCTGTCTCCTAGTAACAGCTGTCTCTTAACTCTGCGAAATAATAGGATTTCAAAGTTGGTGGGAAAGGACTTTATAAGCTGGAAGGGATGAAATGACACACACTGCCTGACACCGGAAATGCAAACACAGCTTCAGAATAGGCCAATTAGCGCAAGATGATCTTAGTTATTTAACCAGGTGCAGCGCCATGGCCGGTGTCATGGAGTCAGCTCAAATGTCTTTCAAGGAAGCGGGAGAGGCGAAACAAGCAGCTCCATTATTGTTGATGTTATTATTAACGTTATTGTAATTATTGTTATTAATTTCATTACTGAAGTCCAATTTCTCATTTTAGACAACTTGAGCGTTCATTCTTTATGTGCACTTTGTGTACACATGTAGTTAGTGTGACCACATTTTAAAAATAAAAACACGGGACAGGGCAACTAACATAAAAGTAGGACTAGCTCTTGAAAGTCTCTGTCAAGGCACCACACTTCAGCAGAGTTTGGAAGAGAAGGAGGTTTAAGTGTTACATTTATTGCAAACTAACACTATCTTATGTTGAAAAATGCAGCATTTCTTCTGTGCGAGATTGTGCATACCTGTCTGCCAGCTATGAAGACCTACTACAAAAAAACGGGACCACTGCAGTTTCCAAAGGGAACATAATCTTGAGAAAGGGGGACAGGGCACCAAATACTGAGACAGTCCTGGCAAAACCGGTACATCTGGTCACGCTAACGTGTAGTTCTTGTGCTAACTATACAGTGTTGCTTTGGAATGGAGGTGAAGGGACTGGTTTCAATCCAGCACCCGTATTTCTCCCCTGCAAAGAGCCTAGCTAAATGGCTGCCTACTTGCCATGTTAATATTGTGGCACTTTAGATGCTCCCTCCATTCCCCAAGGAGTAGGAGGCTACCTGGGGATGGCTGAAGCAAGGGGCGGAAGTGAAAAATTTGCAGCCTAGGACACATGTGCCGAGCTTTCCATGCTAATTAGTTTTGAAGGAAGTATGCATCAGTATTAGCGGAATTAGTCAGCACCAGGACGCATTGCTTTTTTTTCACCACCCGGGTTGAGTACCTGCGACGGGGCACTCTCTCAGTTATTTTATGTTAAATTACTGGGGCTTATACCACCCACTGCTGAAAGTTAGGTTAGTGGAGAGAGGGGGAAATACATGATAGCTCTGAGCCAATGAGTGCTTAGGTCTGTTGTTAGGTGGTCTCTGCCAGGGGCAGGGGCGTTGCTAGTGGGGGGCTAAGGGGGCTATAGCCCCTGATCTTTTGGTTATAGCCCCGGATAGAATCTCAGGAGCTACAGCCAAAAGACTAGCTAGCCCCAGTCTCAACAGTTCCGACATCAGCTTAGCCCCGGGTCTTTTCCAGACCTAGCAACTCCCCTGGCCAGGGGTTTACAGGCATTTGTTTCCAGATGTGAGCCTCGTGTGCCAATGGTGCTAGGATGAATTAGTCGGCTGGTGTTAAGTAAGTTGGTTGTAGCACCATAGGGCCTAATTCACGGAAAAAGTGCTAAGTCTGCACAAAGTAGTAGCACGAGCGCAAACATTGCGCATACCAAATGTACTGCGGGGGGAGATGATTCACAGAATATGCACACATAAACCTGCAGCACAAAGAGAAATGAGTATCTCCCAGCCCACCCACAAAATGCCCCCTGCACGTAATGAACACAATGCTAAGTACTCTGCACCACAATGTTAAGTGTGACATTGGTCAGACCAATGGGAACAAAGTAATCAAGGATTGCTTACCAGCAATCACCATTACTTCCACTCCTCTACTGCAACTGACAAGTCCTCATCCCAGTACCTCTGCTAATCTGCACCTCCCCAGTTACACATTGAGGCTGCACCCACAAGTCCTTGCCCCAGTACCTCCACTAATCTGCTCCCCAGAATCCACATCACTCTAAGGCCACTCCACTTCCACACAGTACCTGCCCCAACAAGGTGAAAACTCAGATTCGTGCTCCCCAATACACATCACCCCAACGACCACACTTCCATAGCACAGTACTGACACCTGGTGTTGGATCAAATGTGAAATGTATGAGTGGAATCCTTTTGAATCAGCTTGCTGCAGAGGCCCATGATGAAGCCCCAGCCCACCTTAGTAGTCCTCACTGACACCCATGTGATTTGGCTGACAAAAGCTTAATGGATACCACTTGCACTTAGAAACACAACAATTGGACTCCCACCGATTTACTAATCATGTTGGCTGCTGAACGCACAGAACTGTATGCTGGTCCACAATAATTTTCTGTTTCGCAAAGGGAACAGTCACATACCCAACAGCAATGACTTCCCACACCCACTTACAAACCCTAGAAGCTGCTGAAAAGGCTTGCAGTCCTTGCTCAGTATGATGGTGGTGTCAGCCTTACAATGTTTGTAAGTACAAGCCCACTTGGCCTCAAGCGAATTCCGCCATTAAGACATGGATTCCTTGAGACAATGTCTGTATGGGGAGATTTTGGCCTCAAGGGAATTTCACCATCAAGACATGGATTCCATGAGACAATCTCTTCACAAGGAGATGTTGGCCTTAAGGGACCTCCACCACCAAGAGATGGATTCCTTGCGACAATCTCTCAACATGCAGTTGGAGACATCAAGGGTCAGCATGCATGCTAACTCCTTGGCCACTCATGATAGCAGTCATCAGGACCTGGTTACAAATGGGGGACTCATGCATGCAGCCCTCCCGCGAGTGGCCCTAGCCAATGATTACCAGGCTTTGGCCATGTGGATCAGAGTGCACCATCCCCGGATCCACCACAGGATGGGGGTTACAACTGAACCACGCAGGTGAAGAAATTGGCAATCTCCCTACACACCCCTATCATGTTGCCCCCACCACCCCATCTTCATGCACCCTGGTTGCCATGAGCCCACAAAGGGAGTATGGATTTTTTTTCTTTTCTTTTTTCCATGTTTAAGGGGACTATATGTCTTTTGTCCTCATGATGCTCAAGAGGGCAGTGAATCCACTGCCCATACTACTTGGCACATTATTGTGCTGGGGACTGGACATGCGGACATGCTCAGTGAAGTCAACACACATGATCATTTGGATTGCTACAGCCTTGCACATACAAGTGGATATTCCTTTCAACAATGATATATGTGATATGTGCAGTTTGTCATACAGACTCCTTTAGCCTTGCACATACAGGTGGATATTCCTTTCAAACAATACATCATGTTTAAAGGGTCACTTGCTTCCCCACTATCCCTTCTTGGTTATTCCTCTCTTATATGTTTTATGATCATTATATTGTCATATATCACACCAGTTTTTTTTATCAAAATGGATGGCTACAAATTATTGGATGTGCACAATGAAATTGAAAAGTATTGACATATATGTTTGTTTGTTTGTTTGTCAACCAATTGTATAGAGTGTTGAAAAGTGTTTTACATGATGTGTTTTAAGAAAAATAAATAAATTCTTATTTTTGATAAAAAACTGGTGTGATATATGACAATATAATGATCATAAAACATATAAGAGAGGAATTACCAAGAAGAGATAGTGGGGAAGCAAGTGACACTTTAAACCTGATGTATTGTTTGAATCAAAGTCTATTGGAGGGCTGTTTATAAGTGGTCGGTAAAAAAGTACCTCCAGTCTCTCTGAGTTATAGTGGGATATTCCTTTCAACAATGATGTATGTGATATGTGCAGTCTGTTATACAGACTCCTTTAGCGAGTCCACACAAATGACTAATGTAATTTCAGATTTCCTGCCTCATCCAGTGCCCATACTCCCTGAGAAGACACCACACACACTTTATTTACACCCATGTCCCCATTCTCTCTGCTGGACACTGACCCTCCTAGCACCAATGCAGTGGTTCAGTGTTAGGTGGAGGTGGTGAAGGATTGACAGCACACCAGCAGTATGACTGGGTAGCGGTGTGTACTGTCATGCATTAACATGGCTTGTGATATATGCATCCCAATAGTGTCAGGATGTGTTCCACATAGGGTTGAACATGTATCATTCAATATGGTGATAATTGGGTGATGGTCACTGTCACTAAAGATGTGAGTTGTCCTACATCATTGAGTGTGTACTTGTCTCCTTGATCAGCTATGCATGTGCTTTGTGCTATTGGTCACACCTCCTCGACATGGAGTCAGTCTCCTCAGTATGTTCCTGTGCACATGGTTTTGGTGAGGGGTGATGCAGTTGTGTCTTTTTATGCAGCATTGCATTTACTCTCCTGTCATGTCAGCCTTGCATGCCATCTCCTGACATATGTCATGTCAAGTAGCCATTCCATGATGCATGAACATGCAACACACCTGGCTTTCACAATCGCCTTCAGAGGATGACCCAGTTGACAAGTGTGCATCTGTGTGATGTGTGAAGAATGCTGTGCATTGCTGGTGAACTGCAGATGTTGGAGGGATAAATGTCTTTCTCATGTGTCATGTGAAATGTTGCTGCTGAGTTCCCATTTTTTGTTAATTTTAAATGATTTAGTTTAAACATATATTTTTCATTTGGTTTCATGAAAGTATATCTCATTCTTAACAGTATCGCAAGGAGAGTAATATTGAAAAAAAAAGAAAAGAAAAGAAAAAAAAGAAATAAAAGGCGATTTTCTACAGTCCAACATTTATGAGTTTGAATCTTTTGAATAGTCCAGAATGTCTGCGAGAAATTGAACAACTGTATATATCAATTTCTTGTCTTGGCCTCTTAGGATCTTCAGCCATCTGCAGTCTCCTTCTTCTTGTTGGTCAGATATCTAAAATAGAGCTCCAAATAGGAGTCTCTTGTCGGTGAGGGCAGGGCAGATCATGATTAGATGTTTCAGAGTTTCAGATGTTTTTTTGTCCATA
Organism: Ambystoma mexicanum; assembly: GCF_040938575.1. Lineage (NCBI taxonomy): Eukaryota > Metazoa > Chordata > Amphibia > Caudata > Ambystomatidae > Ambystoma > Ambystoma mexicanum. The sequence goes on from NC_090934.1 coordinate 653,293,612, forward strand.
CAAAATTGGCAGAATTGTTCCGTTTTAGGAATTTGTCGAATATTTGCTAGTCTTTGTCTAGTTGGAAAAATGTTTAGACAAATTTTCATGAAGGCAGTACGAATGATTGGATCTGGGAAAAGTGGCAAATATTGTGGAAGTTCGTAAATTGCTCGGATGTCAAGTGAGCATTGTAGATTCGTGGGGTATCTTTGATTTTCTTCCGATGTTTTAGCCCAGTGGTTTTGCCGCATTTGTACCGTCGCGCATTGGGGACGGTTGGTGAGCAGTTCCATAGTGATGTCTTCATTTGCCATTTGTTGGAATATGGCAACTTTCCACGTTTTCAGCAGAGTATTATTCATGGCATGCGGGGTCTCTCGTAGAATTTGAATTGCCGGTATGGGATCTTCATTTATCAGCTTGCGCAAGAGGTCCATCTGCTTCCACAATGCAATTGAGGAAAGAGATTGTAGTGACACTTCAAATCGTATTCTGACCATGGGATAACTTTTGGGGAGATTTAGAATCTTCCGCCAGAAGGCAGCTTCAATGATTTGCTAGTTTATCTGAGTTGCTGTAATCATCACATCACTCCCATAAGTGATGATGGGGATAATTTTTGACGATAGAATGCCAAGATAGGTTGTAAGGAGAATTTGCCATAGTATCTATGTAGCATCACTCCTTGTCTGGCTAGCCTTAGCATCTTGCCTTCCAGCAAGTTGTTTCAGCTTTCTGCTAATTGATTACTATACCAAGGTATTTGAAAGTTGTGACTACCTCAAGTGGTTTATTCTCAAGGATGAAATTCATGAGTCTGATTCGGGTATTTGAACTTTGATGCTTGGTTAGCGTCATTATTTTGGTTTTTTGGACATTGATCTGGAGTTCGTTGACATTCATGTATGTTTCTGTCATATGCAAGTTTTCTTGAAGGCCTGATGGAGTTTTATTCAGAAATACAATGTTGTCTACATACATGAGGTAAGCAATCGGACGGGAATTGATTTTTCGCGGATTAAGTGCATCGTGTTTTATGTAGGTGATGTAGTCAGCAGTGTAGAGGTTATACAAGGTTGCAGTGAGGGGGCATCCCTGTTTTAGGCTGTTGCATGTTCTTATTTTGTCTGTGGTGATTCCTTCTTTTGTTAATCTGATGGTGACAGAGGTGTTGGAGTAGAGCAGCTTGATGGGTTCACTGATCTCCAGGGGACATTTCCATTTTGCAAGTTTTTGCCAAAGTTTGTTCCTATTTATGGCATCAAATGCCACATGGAGATCTATGAAAGTGGCAAATACTTGGGAGTTGTTTCTTAAGGCTTTGTGCTTTATTAGATTTAGTATCAGGAGATTCACATCTGTGCCATTTGGTGTAAAACCTGTTTGTCAAGCATCAAAGCGGTTTGTTTCTTTGGCCCAAGCAGTCCATTTTTGAAGAAGGTATGTCGCAAACAATTTTTCAAGGGGATCTAGGAGAGCAAGAGGTCTAAAATAGGATGGATCATCTCTATCTCCTTGTTTGTAGATCGGGATCAGGACTGCTCTAGTCCAAGTAACAGGTATCGATTTTAGTTTATTGATTAGGGTCAGAATAAGGTCTATTAGGTTCGCCCAAGTCTTCGGGGCCTGTTTCAGGATGGCATTGGACAAAAGTCAGGGCAAGCAGCTCGAGAGGCGTTAAGTTTTTTGATCATCTCCAGGAAAAGGTATTTATCCCAAAGAATGGTCCATTGGTTTGAGATTGATGTTTCTGGTGAGTTTTCTTCTGGGCAGTGGGATTTGTACAGGTTGGAAAAATGTGAAATCTATTTTTATACCGACACATTGGAGACCATCAATTGTTGATGTCTAGTGTTGTGGTTTAGCAGATTCCACAAATTCCTCAAGTTCTTATTTTTGAGCTTTGAGAGCATGGTTTCGTCATCCATTTGCTGCAGAGTCATTGCATGTTTTTTTCTCCAATTCCTGAAGGTTGTTTTGCTTTTTTCACCTTTTGCTGATTTTCAGAGGTGAAATTCTTCCTCCATTTGCAGAGGTTTTGCCAAAGAGTTTTCTTTTTATTTGCCAGCTCTGGATTGTAATAATGCTGGTGGGCTGACTATTCTGCTGTAGTGCCATTCCGGAAAGGGATTAATATCCAGTCATAGTTTAACTTTTCTTTGTCTGGCATGTTTGTTTGGGAGAATGTCTGCAGCAAGGAGGCTTGATGTTTTAGGCTGAGTCTGAGTTTGGTACTTGCTCCTGTAAGTTCCAAAGGTGGAGCTGGAATTGTTGTATTCTGGTCGTGCATTCCAAAACCATGCAGCACAAGCATGGAATTATTAGTCTTGATAGAAGAGAGGATTTTATATTTGAGTATCAGGTTGTTCAACACTGGAGATGGGTAAATGTAATCGATTATCGCTGTGGTCTTTCTACAAGACCAAGTGAGAATCAGCAAGTTGTGTTCATCGCAGGGGTGGCTTGTTAGAATCAGGTTTCTAATGGTTATTTGTTTAGACCAATGGAGAGCTCTGGTTGTCAGATCATCAGGTGGTTTGTGGAGGCTGTTGGGGGCATAGAGATGGATGTTGAGGTCCCCACAAATAATTAAGTCGACGTTAGGGAATTTCACACTAAGTATGTCAATGGTCAGGAAAACACCATCCAGGAAATTGTTGTCATTTATTGCCGCTGGATTCCAATACACATTTATGATCGCAATCAGTCTGGAAATCGGGCTGTTCAGTTGAGTTTGATTTGGCGATTTGACAGGTTTACAAATCTTGATCAATGTGGATTGTGTCCATGGGTTGATATTTTCCATTTCAAGAAGGCTCCATGTTGGGGTGATTTGAATCAGTGTCAATAGGCCAGAGAGCGCATGAACCCGGGAGCCTTGCAGGGCAGGGCTGAGTGCAATTATGAACCCATCACAGGTCGGCGGTTTAGTGAGCCAAGTCTCTTTGAGGCATATAACTTGATAGGATTCAAGTTCAGGAGCGAGTGAGTCAAATAAGCGGGAGTGGCCTCTTGTGTTCCATGAGCACAGTATCCAACCATGGGTCCTGGGTGAGGTTGATGGTTATGAGTGGTATACCGGCATGTTGAGTTGTGCTGGAAAACATCTTCATAGTCTCGCCAGAAAGGAGACTCAGAGTATGTCTGGCTGTCAGGACGATCAACATTTGGTATGGAAGTTACTCGGTCTCAATTTGAAGGGTTCCTGTTGTTCATTCTTCTCAGCGATCTGTCGTGTTGTGCCGATCTGCGATCGTCGAGAGCCACTGCAGGTAACGTGGCTGGCGGCTTCAATTCACTTTTTCCTAGTGTTTGTGAACATGCAAACCCAATGATAGTAACGGTGCAGTCATCTGTGTAATTCGTTTCATTGTGTCTTGCGTGTATAGTCCAATCTGGATCTTGTCAAGCAATTGATCGTCCACAAAGAGCACTGTCTTGATTTCCTGCGATTGTATTGATTTCGGTATTGCATGTAACAATTTTAGGAGATTAGTCCTGTTGAGAGTGATGGGATCTCTTCTGCGATCAACACAGGCCATCTGGAGGGTGTAAGTCTGTTTTTTCTGCCATGGATCCACAAACTGAGGTAATCGGTAAACATCAGGAATGTAAGGCTTCCGTGTGTCGCCCTCTCGTGGGTGTTGTCCATTGGATGGCAGGTGTATTGGTGGATCTGTCATTGTGTTCTTGTTTTCTGGAGTCCTTTCAGACCTTTCAGACGAGTTCCCATTATGGTGGACTTCAACTGTTGATAGTGAGGGGTGTGTAACCTTACATCATGTAGACACACATGTGTGTCTTTCGTGAGTGGTTACATTGCTTTCTGTGAGATTTGGAGGACATCTACATGATAGTGCAAGGGGCATGTTGAGTGTATCAGGGACATGCACGAGGAGGGGGTGGGTCGGCAGTGTATGCCCATGGAGTGGTGTAATACCAACCAGTATAGGAAACAGAGAGATGCAACTCACACTATATCAGGTAGTGTGGTGGGTGGAAGGTGTGTAGAGGCAGTTGTCATGGCATGTCTTTACCTTGCAGAGGAAGGTCAAATGATCTTTCAGCAACTGTGACAGTGATCTTAGAGCCCACTGTTGTGGGGAGCAAGTATAAGTGTTATCCCACATGTGCCAAGTAGGCCTGTGTGCTGGATCTCACATTAATGTACCAGCAGATAAGTAGTCTTTACATGTTCTCCCTTTGGTTGTGGTATGGGCCTACAGAGATACTGACTTTGTGGTGGACAAATCATATTGACTACTGGCTGACAGTCTTGTGGAAGATGCTGCAGGATTTGAAGGTGTAGTAGACATGCAATGGGCCTCAGTGCAGGTACACTCTTGTACGATTCATGTGGCCTCATTTGCTGAGTACATTGTTGGTTGATGCAACTGCATGTGTGATGCATCTCAGGGGAAGGAGGTTGCTAGACAGAAGGTATAACATAAGGTTGTGGTACACGCCACAGAGTGATGTTACTACACTTGGATTTCACTGTCAGTTATTGGCACTTTACCCACTCTGCCCTATTCTTCTTCCCAGTCAAGAACATATGAGTGTGTAGCATGCAGGATCTGGTGCAAGGGTGCAAACGATATGTCACTGGACATGTTAGGATAAGTACTGCACATCTGGGTGATACATGCCATTAACAGCAAGAATCCCAAAAAATCGCAACATGCTTTCCAGGTGTCCTTTGCAACGTAAGTATTACCTGCCACATGCATCTGCTTGTGGAGCCATCCATGGGGACTTGCTTGTAGGCATTGAAGGTTTGGAATGTTGCATAGACAATGGGTACATCTTTCACAGCATCGGATGGTGAAGGTAGAATCCACCCTGAGACACAGTATGTCAGGCACCTCCAACAATACATACCTGTGTTGTATTAGACATGCACAGATACTAGAAAAGCGTTGGGACACACAAACCTGTCATCCATTCTTTGGTGTAGGATGAGTGGCTGTCCTCAAATTGTGTAAGTACAGTTGCAAATCATCTTTAAGTTGCAATGTTTATTGTACATGTTATGATACCTGTGGCAGATATGGACCCACCTATTTAGTTATGTACAGGGACAAGGAAGAGGGACATTATTGTAATGCTAGCTGGGAGCCAATAGATGGAATGTTCATTGTGTAGTGCACAGAATGGTTCCTGCTTGCCCAAAGGTGGGCTTGCAGGTGGATGAACGAGTGACAGCGCATGTTGCCTGTGAGTTGGTATTTGTTTCTGATGGTGTGGGGGTGAGCAAAGGGACTCTCTTTAGAATGATTCATGTATAATTGTGTGCTTCTGTTGCTGCTTACAGTGTAGGTGTGCGTGTTCCATGCCCATAGGAAGTTGTGGTACACAAATTACACATTTGTTGGAGTCACTGATATCCAGGCAGGATTGAAGTGGTTCTCCTTTCACTAAGTATGTCCTGTGTAGAATTGTCACAAGGTAAGCTCTGCAGCAGGTCTTTCTGAACTCAGCCATTGGGTGGCGGATGCCTCACAACAGCAAGGATGCAGTAGTGCATCTGCCTCTACACATATTGGCTGTGCTGTCATAGGCGGATGATCTGACAATGGTTTAGGTATGGTGTTCACAAGGCAACCAACACCCTTCGCCATTAGTGATGTGGCAGTTGGGTCAGCATGTTCTACATATATGTTTCATTTACCTATGATGTGTTGAAGCATGTGTGGATGTTCTGGTGTCTGTGCTGGTGTGTGCATGCGGTGCATGTTGTGTCCCGGAGGGCACGCTGTGCACTTTCCTCTTTGTGGATATTTGGACACTGCACTGGGGCCATGCACAGCAGGATGGGGTGTGGCCGAGCACCCATGGGACATGTCTTCTGGGGAAACAAGTTTTATTTTACTGTTCGGGCTGGCTCGCATTATCTTTTGGACATGGCTTTGCAAGCACAAATTTGGCATATGGATGGATCTGTGGAGCATTGCAGGGTGGGGTGCAAGCAAGCTGTTGCAGCGCAGGCTTAGCCATGACAAAAGGGGCAGGCGAAGGAGGCAATCATTGCAAGTGCATGGGGGAGGGGAAGCAGGGCTCCATAGTGCCTTTTCCCAGAGAGCAGGCCAAAGCGACAAACCATGAATTTGTGTTTGCCAGTGAGAGCCAACAGCAGCGTGACTGGAAGTTGGGGAGAAACAGGGGCAAGTGTCATGGGATGTTTAACATCCAGGGGTGAATAGGCTGTGTTTATTCATGCTATTCTGCAAGGGTACCTTTGCCTTCACAGAACTCTGAGAGTTGTCGGCTGGGCTAGTGGTCAGGGGCAAGAAGACAATAGTGTTGTCCTAACAATTCATATTGTGGGAAATCAATTAATCTAGGATGCTAAGGAGCAAAGTACAGTGGGGCAACAATTCAACTAAGTCACACAATTCATACAGTGTAATGCAGTACAATATAGTGTGGCAAATATTTTCTGTAGATCAAACAATTAAGCGAGATTGCTGGTGTCCTGAATTTAAAACAAACACTGCACCATCAAAATATGCAACACTGGAGTTTTGAAGAGGAATTAGCTGCATTCCTAAAATTTTAAAAAAACATTACAAATGTGGTTTTTTATAACAAAAAGATCTGATTTTCATTTTTTTGTCAAATGGCTGACAATTCCCCAACATTAATTCATGATTTGGTTAGATTTACGTTTGCTCACAGGAGTGGACTGGTGGGCCAAAAGAGGCCCTGGAAATAAGGTTCAAAGTGGTCCTATTTTAGACATTTTCAGCAAGCCCAACACTTTTCCAATGAGTACATTTTGAAATGCCACACAAAAAAGGCCCAGGCTGCAGAAGCCTACTGGGAAATCTCCAGAGTTCCCTATAGGCCAGTCCACCCGGGTGAAGTAGCCTCTTTATTTCAGCATTGCTTTGCTGCAGTTTACTGTGATGTGCTCATTCAGCTCCAGTGCAGATTGATGGGTTCAGCAAGCTGATGCTGTTCGACATCTGATACCCTACACATTGCCAAGTATTCTTTGTTTTAACACAAGGCGGTGCCCGTTTGTTTTCATATCGTGTGATCTCCATAGCAACAGGAGACAGTCTACTACTGTCATTTCGTTCTATTATCATGAATCTGTTAAACTATTGCCACGCACTCACCAAACGAATGATAGGATTCCTTAAAAGACCAAAGCAGTCATTGACTGGCCAATCCATGAGAACGAAATTATTTTATAATGCGGCTCGAAGGTCTTCGGACTAACAGCAGCCAGTCGCGCTTTAACAAACATTTCTCTGCCACTTATTGCATTCTTCGTTTTTGCAGGTGACTCTCGTACTCGCTCGCTCTCTATTCAGAACGTTGATGGCTACCTGGGCCCTCATTACAGAAGGCATGCACCAGTGCAAGTGCATTGTTTCCACAACATTGGCACTACAACCTAAAAATACCCATGTACAAAAATGAATTGAAACAAAACATATTTGCGGCACAGCTGTTTTTGCCACGGTGTAAACAGTGGACACATTTATATTTGCACCAGTGAAAGCATCTATAAAGTTGTCCTTGGTCTCCCACAAGGCCATCAAACATTAGCATTTCAGGTTGCAACCATTTACGCTCCTTATTTCTCCTTGTAACCTTTCTTTGTTCTACCACCAAGAGGCCATTCTGGCGATGTATGCTGCAATTTATAAATGTTGAAATATGCAAGTGTATTATTTATGCAACAAGGCACACCAGACCCCTTTATTTATTTTCTTCCAGTTTTCCCCTTCTTGTCTATCTAGTATTAATCTCTCCTTATCGTTTATGATTTATTTTGGCCAGCCTTCGTATCTTTGCTCCCTGAATATGGGGTACCTCTAAACCCCATCCCCCCTTGCTTGTGCTGTCCCTGCTACTACTATAAGTTGTTCTATGATTCTAATTCTTAACATTGATTAATGGGCAAACCTGACAACAAAGCCAGGTGAGCACAGAACAAAAGAGAGAACAACAGGGCAGGGAATTGCCTTCAGTATAGCATAGCCCACCACCCCAACCAACAGGATCAACAATCAGGAGGGAGGGGTCAACACAATTTGACTGTTAGTGAATACCAAAGTATTGGACTAGCCACTGAAAAAGATAGGTTGAGGTTTGTAAGTGTGTCAAAGAAGGATACTGACACAAGGGTGACATTTTAGTTGGTAAACACGTTTATCAGAAGAAACCCCCAGTATCCCTATCTTATGAGCGGGGTTTCCCTGCCTCAAACTAATTTTAAAGAATCTGTCAGAATTTCAGTTGAAATCAAACTACATCGTCCTCTTTCACAACCTACTTATATGCCTTATCCCTGAATAAGCCAACAGAAAGTTCCTTGTCTGGGAAATTGACTCCCTTCTCCTGGTATTTGGCTGGAATTCCCAGAAATGCTCTTTGACAAAAAGATGCCAGGGGGAATGACTCCCTTCCTCTGGCTTGTGCTTCCAACACACCTTTGCACCAGTCAACTTTTGGAACCAGGATAATGACTCCCTTCTCCCAGTATTGGTGAACACACTCCAATATATCTCACACCAAATCCTGTGGGAATGATTCCCTTCCGCTGGAATCTGTTGATCAATGGACTTTCAGTTTCTTCCACTTTCAGAAGTAAGAGAATGACTCCCTTCTCCTGGTATTGGTCAGCACACTCAAATATATTTCACAACAAAGCCAAGGGGAATGCCTCCATTCAGCTGGTGTCTCTTGAGAGAATTAATAGGGCCTTCAGCTTCTTTACAGGGAGAATGATTCCCTTCTACTGTTGTTTGAGAGTTCTTTTCCATATCTCTTAACTTGATGTTTCTCACGCCCCCTTCTCATGGAATTAGCAAATTCCCTAAACCTTCTCAGGACCACAGTGGGCTTTTCCCTATCACTTCAATGGGGATGCTTTCTTCTGATGTTTAGTAAACTTATGCTGGGGTCCCAGACCCTTCTCTGGTGGCCAGTGGCTTACTACTGCCACTGAAACAAGGAAGTTCTCCTTGGATGCTCGATGCACTTGTGTTGGGGTCCCAGACCCTTCTCTGGTTGTCAGTGGGCTTGTTGCTGCCACTGCGATGAGGATGTTCTCCTCAGATGCTCGATCCACCCTGTCCAATAGTTTGTTACTACTGGGCAGGTGGAAGGCCACACAAGCCTGACTCTCCTCCACCCCTGTGTGCCCTCCGGGTCTCTCATGCCTCCCATTACCTTCTTTGGGACTTTGGTATGCCACTGGGGCTTCCTGGGATTGGGGTGTATCTCTCCAGCTCTTTGGGGTTCCCGCTTCTAATTCTGCAGCACCTCAGCGAGTCCACACTCTACTGCACTGCTTGATTCTCTCTTCCTGCTTCGTGTTTGGGCCCACTCAGCAGGACCCATGGAGTACTCCCTCAGTGATTCACCATTGTCCTCAGCTCTTCAGCATCCCCGGTCAGCTGACAGGATTCATAACTCCCACTCAGGATGGTTTCGACACCTGATACAGCTCCAAGCTGGACTTGAAAAAGTCTTCAGTCCTTCTTCTCTTCTTATACATTTTTGTCAGTCCCACCAATGCGGATTGTCAAAGTCTTTTGTTGTTCTTGATACATTTATCTTCATGCATCCTCGGGGCCACTTCGTACTAGCAGTCAGTAATCTTCATGTCTTTGGTACTCTTCTTCATTCTGGTACTTTCTGTTTTGGCTGTTTCTCCTACACTACAGAAATACATGGGTCTACTCTCAAGGAAGTGGTTTGGAATGGAGGGCGGTTAAGGAATGTTGAGGTGTGATGTTGGCCAATGGGCTGCACCCTAGGTGATCATCCTTATCCCCAGAGGGGGTGTCCCTCCCCTTGAGGTCCTGCCGCATTAAACCACGCATGGAGGGACTATTGTGTAGCAATTGCACCTTCCCAGCCACATGGGAATATTCTCTCCCTTGGGGAGAAGTGATGATACCTGCTGAATCATTACAGTGTCCAGATTTTATAGGTTTTAGGAATGTCCAGCCATGCAATCTTTCTATTGCTTGTTGATCTGGAGCCTTCTCCAATCTGAAATTTACTTGCCAAATAAGGGGCTGTTGAAGGACTATGAACCTCTAAACTACACAGCCTTGTTTCATTGGATTCAAGCCTCCAAATATAAGCAATGCAGGTCTTCCAATATCTTGGTTGCACTTCCTCTTCCTGCAGTATACAATACTGACCCTAAGAGCCGAGGTTATCTTTAGAAACTCCTAAAATCACAGCACAGACTTCATCATTATGAGACACCACCTGAAATCTTGCACCGATGTTGTGAAGAGATCCATAGGGACACACATTTAATTATCCACAGTAAAGATAACTGGAAGTTATATTGTGTGTCTAATTTATTACATAATCTCTCATAGAGAGCTTGTTGTCTATTCAAAATTCCACAGAATGTTCTACCGTGACCGACCAATGTAGACAATACCATCCTGGCTAAGGAACATCTTTCTTTATCCCACTTAAAAAGTCTGCACATGCTACCACAGTTTATGTTACCAATCAGCATCACTCTTTTGGCAGTCTTATTCTTTCTGTTTTTAAGTGTTTGTCTTGGAGTAATTCTGCAATTGAGGGCATGGTATTGCAGAAAGTGTTGTAATTTCCTAACTGCGTACCCACTGCAATCTGAACTCAGTCTTGTGTCAACACCCGAGTTACTTGGAAAATATTTTTACTATGTAATAAATTCCTAGAACCGCCACGAAATAAATTATTTGAATAATTTCATGGTCATACAAAGAAGATTCAATCCATATGTGCATAAATGTGAAATGCTACTGGAATCTATTGGAGGTGCTTCAATTATTTTACTTCTAATTTCTATGTTTTAGTAAAAAATACTGTGAAGTGGGATTGGTGTAATACTAATATGAAGATCAAGAGCAATAACCTTGTTCAGTATTTAAAATACAAACATAAAAAGGTAAGACCTTTCGAACAATATTTGATTAAGTTCCCAATTACTCATCTAAGAGTATTTTTCATGAAATTCTGATTTAACCTTTTACTAACCAAAGAAATCATCTGTATTTGTGAAGGTAGGGACCAAACCGACAATGTTTGTAGGTATTGTTCAGAAGATAGAGAAACTTTGAAACAAATAATGTTATTTTGCCCCATTTTATGTCATCTAAAATAGTTGTATATTAAATGAACTTTCCTAAACCATTGGAATAAGGGTTCGTAATGTGTATGCTATTGTATGATGATTTATATTGTCGATTTTACTGTATTTAAACATTTTGCTCAGTTTTATTTATTATGCTATTTCCATATTTGTGTCCATTTTTGAATTGTAAACCATGAAGGTAATTTTTTTTTTTTAAAATAGCATTCAATGTTCAGTCTGTTACTGAGAATATGAACAGGATTGAGCACTGGGGATAGAAGGGAATGAGAACAAGTCCACAGAGTTTTCTCTCAAGTGACTGTCCATTTGTGATCATTGAGTTTTTCACACGGCTTCAAAACTGGCCACTGCAACATATTCTCCATCTACCTGGATTTTAACCATCTGAGAGATCCTCTCCAATCTGAATTACATCGCTTGTACTCTGCTGAATCAGCCTTATCAATATTTCTAACTGTATCACCTCTGCTCACCACTTCAAGCTATCTTCCATCCTAATACTTTTTGAACTCTTGGCTGCCTTTTTTTACACAATGGATTGCTCCTCTTTTCTTCGGATCCTGGAGGACCTCTGTATCAAGGGTACTTCTCTTAAATAGAGCGCCTCTTACCTCTTGCGTCAAACTTGCTCTGTCTCCTATAGTTGGGATCCAACACCTCTGCCTGTATTTTTGCCACAGGGAACTGCCCTTCACCCACTTCTAGACACCCTTGACTCCTCCTTTCCTAAACAGCTTATGCCCTCCACCTTTGAGCTCTCTTATCAACTTTTCATCAAGGAAACCCAAATCATCTTCTCATTCTCAGTTTACATCCGAGCTCTCTACACATGTGTCTGATTTCCTATCTGATTTACACCACTGAATGTCACTTCAGTGTCTTATGCTGAACTCCTCTAAGATTGAAATACAGTACCTCTTTGCCGCCATAGCCCTCTCACTTTTCTTTACCCGTCTTTTTTCCACCAGACATATTCTCACACTTTCAAAAGGCTCACAATCGTGAGGTTCACTTTCACAGCAACCTCAGTAGTCATCATTTAATTTTATTGCCCCATACCATGACTGCAGACGGGATTAACCTTATTAATATTAGAACAATCTACTTCTCCTTAATTACAGCTCCACTGAAACCCTTATTATAAGCTCTGTACTCAGCCACCTGGACTACTGTTCCTGGATAACTCTTGGTCTCCCTCCCTACTCCATCTCTCTGCTCAGGAAGTGTCTCAACTTTGCCATCAATAGCCTCTTACAAGCTTCCCACTCTTCTCTTAGTTCAAAACACTGCTGTCATGCTGGGTGGCTTTCAACACAAATCAACCACTCCTTAGATTTCCACAACTTGTCTTTAAATACCTGCACAGGCTTGCTCCCAGATACCTAGCAAACACTAACCTGCACTACATTCCTGCACCCACCACCTGCTCTTATTCACTCCCTAATCACCTTGACCCACATTCCCCAGTGGCTTCTTTCCGTTCTGCTCCTTCTCCCCACTTCATTGGAACCCCGTCCCCTTAATATTATAAACTTTACAATTATTCACTCATTGAAGTCATCACTTAAGCTTTAACTCCTAAGCCTGAAGGTGCTCACTCTACCTACTCCCACATTGCCCATACTGGCTGACCTATTGGTGTTCACCATTCTGTATACTACAACCTATTGGCAATCTGTCTGTATTATGCATCAATCCTGTCACTGCTATCTGTAACATTTCTTCTCCATCTTCACCATCCACTGGGCTGCAACACCTATCACTCCCTTCTTTTTATTTCACTTGAGCCAGGATTTCCCCGCTAACTGCTGATTTGCTCTTGTACATGTTTCTGTTCAGAAAATCTTTCATAATGAATACAATACACATAAATAATAAACAACAAATCTGATGAATATTTGCTGAAATGTAGTTCATGGCCAGGGATGAATGTCGTAGGGTTCACCATCTTTAGCTAACTTAAAAAGAGAGGCATGTTTCCCAACCCAAACCAGGAGTGGAAATATTTGTATCCAACTTCAGAGATTTGATAGTGCCTAACAATGTGTTCTTGAAAATGCCCAGTGCTTTTTCCATTGCTCTGAATTGGCTTGGAAAGACATGAATTGTTTCTCAGTGGTGACGTTTGGCACCTTGGAGGTGGCGGTATGATCCTATTAAAACAACTGAAGAGTAACCAATTGTATACTTGTCCATAAATTTGTTACACCTAGAGTACAATTTTGAGACGGTGGAGTGTGAATGTTTGGTGTTGGGGCACACCCCATTGAAACTGAATCCATACATGTGTGATATATCCATTGTGGTGCAGACTGACCACAATTATTTGAACATGGCTAATTTGTGGGTGGTAAGCAATTACATCATTTCAGCGGGTTATTGCTTTATATGGGTAAAACATAGAGTAATGAATTACTCTGGTGAAAAGAATTGTGATTCTGTCGGACCAATCACTTCCCCTATTGACAAATCTTAATTTATCCACCTTTCTCTAAACATAAAAACGCAAGCAAGATCCCCTCCCAGATGCTAAACAAAAATCTAAATATCTAACACCATCTGACACACCTAGGTACTAGACAACAAGCACCCACACTGCAAGCATGAGGTTCACTCTCTGATCTGCTAATACATCCCACCTAGAAAGCTGCCATGCATGCAGATATCAGGGTACTTCCAATCTGCACCCTGGGTCAAACAACACCGTAATATTGGGTTGTCCTTCTCCTGCCAACAAGCCAGACTCACTCAGTCTCTTCCATATTGGCCATATCAGTTGGAGACCATGCATATGACATTGGTTTGCAGTACAAGTCCTATTAACACAACAAAGATTTCCATCCGAATGGGAAACGTCCCAGGTTTTATCAAAATTTCAGGAGCTCAAGTAAATGAATTTTAAATTATAGTCTGGTTGCTAATTAGCCTCACTTCCATAAGGCACTCTATGCCTTTAGAAAGTGGTGTTAGTGGTATATACACAGACGCCTTTGCCATTCAACAGAGTGAGTAACCCAACCACTGACACCCATATATGACACCTACGTATACTTTCTGTTTGCATGAGTTATTTGGCTTTCCACCAGCTATTCAGGCATGTAGGAACCTAGCATGGAAGTATGCACAGCAGAGGAAATGTGCACATGCAATCACTGTGAAGCAGCTTCACATGTAAGCACTCTTTTAAAAGCTCATTTGGTGCTACAGGATCAACTTCCTATCATGCACATTTCTATTATCACCTTTTACCCTATTAATGCAATCATGTGAAGCAAGGCTACGTGTACTATGACTTTTAAACAGTCTGTTCAAACCTGATTAATTTTTGCAGGAATAGCATTGTATTTAAAATTGTAGTGCTAGCCTTTTATGTTATATATGATGTTCTCGAAAATGAAAGGATGCACACAAAAAGATGGTTTATTCCAGCCGATGTGTTGCGGCCTTTAATATTCTGGAAATATCTCTTTACCACAACACCCCCGTCCCCGCCTTCAATCCCTAAATAGGGGGGTTTCTCTCCCCCCCGGCCCTCCCTTTTAATCCAACGCCTTCTCGCCACCATAACCATCCCTACCCTTTCACCCCGGCATATAAACACACACAAACACTCACACACACAACCTATCCCCAGCAACTTCCCTTCACACTACAAACACTACCCCACAACATACAAGTAGACATGCAAACAGACAGGCAGTTTACCTCACAGCCCATTGCATCTTAGCCTGCCCTTCCTGGACGTGCCGGCCATTCTCCTGCAGCACACGAGTGCACGCAGGGGCTGACAGGCACCTTTTGAAAGACCGCTCTGAGCGGTATTAGAGCAGTCTTTCTAAACTGGTCTTTTTATTTTTTGAGGAAAATAAAAATACTTTTTCACTTGATACTGCCTTCTTTTACAGTTAACCTACATTGACATACTGGTTTGGTTTGACATTTAGAACAAGTTGACAGTCCACTTTAAGAAGGGTAGACACGACTGGATTATACAGATTAAATCCCAAACCAGAAATCACACTCAGCCGAAAAGGAATAGAATAGAACCCCAAAACGACCATTAGTATCCCCATACACATCTTAACAATCTTGAAGAACTTCCAAGAAGCCTTGCTCCCAGATGAGCCACAACGGACAACTCACCCTCATTAAGAGTGCCCTGCGTGCCTCATAACGTTCCTATGAATAGAACATGGCTGTTCGGGGCCTCAGGAATAGGTAGCAGCATGTGTGGTCTCCTGTTTCCTTGGCCATTACCTAAACACACCTGAGCAGTGCAGGAAGGCCTCGAGGCCTATTAGCACCTTTTACCCTTTTAATGTAATCAAAGGAAGAAAGGGAAAGTATAGCATCGGTTGAAACTTAATTCAGTTTTAGGAGGAATAGCATTGCATTTACAATTGAAGCACTAGCCTGTTGCTGTTAACCTACATTACATACTGGTTTGGTTTTGCATTCATAATAAATTAAAGGCAGTGCACTTTAAGAAGGGTAGGCAAGACTGCAGTATGCAGATTTAACCCCAGAAGAGTTCAGCCTCGGTAGTTACCATCCAAATAAAGCTCCTACCAGTCCACAAGAATTTCCAGGCAGCCCGGTCCAGGGCCTGGCTCCCAGAGGAGCCATAGATTAAACCTTGCCCCCATTAAGGGGTATTCCTTCCAACTTTTCTATCTGTACAACCTGGCCGCTTGGAGCCTAGGGAATAATTAGTAGAGTGTGTGATCTCCTGTTGCCTTGCACATCAATAGAACACACCTAAACACACCTAAACAGTGCAGGAAGGCCTCAAGGCCTGCACCTAAGGTCACAGACAGCCTCTGCATACAGAGTGTTATCATTAATGTGACTCTCTCCTTTGACCTTGCAAGCATACCATGCAATATTTTACAAGCTTTCCTCTAATCTAATTATCTTATACTGCATTCCAGTGGTCTCTTTACAAATTCACTACAAAAAAGCGCCCATGGGTAATGGCAAACTACATAAGTGCTATTCATCAATGAATCAATCACTCTGTTCTTCATCCAAGGCCACTTTAGCATGGCTGGGAACAGGGGATATCCTCTGCCAAACTATCTGTTTGCACACAGCCTGTTCCTGGGCCTGACACTTTCATAAGTTGGCTTGGCTTTACCAGAACCTCCTCCAGGTATTACAAGAGGAACTCCAGTAGGATTATCTGGCTAGGGACCCCCGCCCACACAATAATCAGGCACACTTTCTTATTTATTATATATTTTTTAAAATATGTCCAGCACTGGCCCTACCCAAAGGTCTTGGTGCACTTTGAATCTGAAGGCCAACGTGCAACCACAAAATGACTTATGGTAATATCACTCCTACACTAGTAACTGTCTCCATGGAAGTTCTGGTGGCCAATAAGGGAAGCTCTGATCACTTCTTTTTGATTATATTTTCTTCTCATCAAAAAACTGAAAATATTCACTGCACGATCACTATCATTCACCCATATGTTTTAATTCCCATACATGGTCTATAATCATTAATCATACCATCACTACCACTCATCATGTTCTAGTTGCCCTACATGTTGTGAGCTAAGGCTCTACATCTTTCTTTCCCTGACATTCTCCACTTTTCTCCTTTCCCAATCACCTTGACCCTGTTTCCTTTTCATCCCCAGAGACCATGGTATGGCTGCTACGCTGGGCTGAGTCAAAGTTTGCCTCTGCACAGACACAGCTTGCCACTTTAAGACCACTATGATGCTCATGTGTGCAGCGCAAAAGACACATATCATAACACCCTAAAGAAGTGTGTCTCAAAATTATTCATCTGTATTATGCAAAAACAAAGCTGTGACCCGTTTTGCACTTACCTTTATGGAAAGCTGTAGATAAACTGACTGCCATTTTTCAGGACAACTTACTTTGGTTTTCAAATGTTCATTTCATAAAAGTACAAAACCACACCCTAAACTACCAAAAATGTAAAACAGCTAATAAAAATACATTTTATTCTTTTTGTTAAGAAGCATTTGATGTTCTGAAGTGTAAAGCATTACAAAAATAGAATGTGCTACATTCTTACAGGGAAGGGAAAACACCAGCATCTTTGCCTCACCTAATGCTCAAACTTTATACAATCTAAAAATAGGTAGCAGGAACTTACTTCTTGGTATCTTTAAAATAGGACAAAAGAATAAAAAGTGAGTTAAATATTCTACTGTAATGCCATTACAGCCACAAACAGTGGCCATGGGCAGTTTTTTGCTAATAGACCAATTAGCCACCACCGAGGCTAGCGGTACGCGGTTTACTCTAAGATTAAATAAGATACCCCTCTTACATGTGTTGGCAAACCAGCTGGTGTATTCATCCAAATTCAGAGTGGGCTATGCTCCAAATAATAACACACGTGGGCTTTTGAAGCTCCAAGTTTATCCAAATCTGTTATTTGTCCTGAATAAAAGCAGCTTTGAATTAAGCAATATGAGCCATAATTACTGACTCAGGTAATGCCCCGAGGCCCACTCGGGCCTTAACGAAGGCGCCTGGGCATTACCTGAGTCGGTAATGCCCCCGCCACGAGGGTTTTTTTCCTGTCTCGAAACGATGCAAAGAAACACCAAGAAAATGGCTGCCGGGAAAGGGAAAATGGAGTCCGTTTTCCCTTTCCATGGTGGCCATCTGGAGCAGACGCGCTGGGAACAGAAGTGTTTCCAGCGTGTCCGCTCCCGAAAAAAAGGAGAAGAAGGTAAGTGGGGTTGGGAGGGAGGAAGGAAAAAAAAAAAACTACCTGTAGGGACAAAGGAGCAAGAAGGTAAGTGGGGTGGGGGTAGGGAGGAAGGAGGAAAGGGGAGGGAAAACCAAAAAAAAACTTACCTGAGTCCTCGGCGGGGGCCAAAAGCAGCCTCTAAGCGTGGGGAGGCTCGGAGCGGGGATGGCCCTGCTTCGAGCCTCCTCATTTGCTGAGGGGCTGCCACGCCCCACCCAAAATGGACAAGGAGGCTGGAATCCCGGCCTAGAATCGAGGGATTCTCTGCCGGGTAATGACCCGGCGAGAGCCAATCAGAATGCGTGTTGCATTCTGCTTGACTCTCGCCGGGTACTAATTTTGAAATATCTACTGCCCTTTCCTTAAATGGCCTAATACGTGAATTACTAAATTCCATTCAGGGCAGAACCTGCTTTACAAATGTCATACATGGGCTGTGGCCACCCACCTCTGATTTCAATAGATCTTTTATCATCCAATCTGAGAGATTTTAATTGCATTCTGTGATATGCCATAGTCTTGCCCATAGTGCCAGTGGTTTCAGATTTAAGGTATCAGAGATATAGCCCCAAACAGCTTTCAGATGCAATAAATATATAGGAGCACCAGTGGATACTACAAACAGACCACACAGAAAATTATTTTC
This sequence comes from Ambystoma mexicanum, assembly GCF_040938575.1. NCBI lineage: Eukaryota > Metazoa > Chordata > Amphibia > Caudata > Ambystomatidae > Ambystoma > Ambystoma mexicanum. Next base: position 653,312,109 of record NC_090934.1, read on the forward strand.
TTCGCGTTGGATCGGGGTTAGAAGAGAGTGGCCTCAAACTGCAGCCCTATAGCTGGCTGTTGGCACAGCTTTAGCATTGAAAATGTGGCGAATAGTCTCCAAAGAGCAGCCACCCAAGTACTTACTAAATCGCAGAAGTGACCCATTTACTAGAGCAAATTCTTTTGTACAATTTGACACCTGAGACCCCAGTCCAAGTTGTTCGTAAAAATGATTCCCAAGTACAAGAATTCCTCTACGCAATCCAGACTCCCACTAGCGACAGAAATCGTTAGTAATATACATTTATGACGACCCATGCACGTCACCTTTGATTTTTCTGTGTTAAGACTTAGATCACGGGCTGACATAAAATCAACAACACCAGAAACCTTCCTTTGCAGTACTTTGGGTGTCCACACAAGTAAAACAATGCCATTTGCATAACCCAATGCTGCAAAATATCTGACTGCACACTGTAGTGTATCTGCTGCTATGGCCTGTAAATCACTAAATAAACAATTGATATATAAGTTAAACAACAGCGGTACCAGGACACAACCCTGCTTGTCACCTCATGTATATTTAAAAGCCATTGGGCCTCTTTAAAGTTTGCCGGACCGGCAAACTACGAGTTGTGCTTGCGGGTGCCTTTCTGCCTGCCAGGTCTGACCTGGCAGGCGGAACGGCACCCGCGAGCACAGCGTGTTGGATGCACCAGCACCATTCTGAATGGTGCCGGTGCATCCAACCTCTCCATTCCATTGAGCCCTATGGGGCTCAATGGAATGAGGAGCATTCCGGTGCCCGCAAATGAGCAATTACCGGGTCCAGCAGGGCCGTAATGACCCGGTTATTGCCCATTCGCAGGTGCAAGAAGTTTTCAGAAGTTTGGCGGCAGCCTGCTGCTTTTATCGGCAAGGCTACCACCAAACTTATAATGAGGCCCATTATGGATTACAGGTACAGAATATATAGACTTTAGCAATCAGATTTTCATGTAAGGACACCAAGATAGAGTGAAGGGGTTTAGAAAGACTTAAATGCCACACAAAAACTCCAACAGTTTCCCCCTATCAACATTGTCAGGCGCTTGGCAAAGGTCCATAAAACCCACATACATGCTGGAGTTCCATACCCTAACACATATTTGTCTAAAATCAATAGTAGATTTAATACCTGTGCAACAGCCCTAACTCACCTATGAAAGGCGTATTGCTCCTCGGCCAAAATAAAATTTTATTTCAGCCACTCATTTAATCTATTTTAAATTTGTCTCCCATACCATTTTGCCAAGGAGTCAATCAGGGAGACTAGGGGATAGCACCCCATCTCTGCACTGTCCCTCTTCTTGAAAAATGGAACAATAACAGCCTCCTTCCAGCTTGGTGGGAAGAGACGGTTCCAGCAAAAATCTTTAAACAACCTTTTGAATACTGGAACCCAACTCATTAAATTTACCTTTAGGATATCCAATTGTACCATATCACTTCTAGGAGCTTTCCCATTAGCCAAGGCTATTAGAGTTTGTGGAGGACAACCCACAATGTACTCATCATCTGTGCAAGCCTTCAAAGATATGATTGATTGATAGTTCCTAAGTGGCATAAGCGCTGCAGACAGAGGACAATGAACTGGATGAAAGATGCACCCACTAAGCAGATGAAATTGGACTATCAATCTTACTTTGAGTGGTATCTAAGCCACCTGCTACTATCTTCCAGAACATGGCACATGTTCCATGATATCCTGCAGAATCATGGAACATGATCCTGTAGATCGCTCCCCATTTTATGCTTCCAACAAGATATTGCATCCTGAAACTTTTTTTTGTACTTTAATCGAGCAGTTCCTACAGCAGACGGATCTCTAGGGCATGTTTTTACTGTACTAATCAGGTTGCCTTTCAGCCTCCTACATTCCTTTGTGTACTAAATGACCGTGTGTGCCCTGTTGGTGATCTGTTGAGAGTTCTTCATTAAGACAGATCTCACTGCCTCCGTTAGTTTATCAAATAGTGCTAAGGCACCCTCACCTATATTGCCAGACATTGTACTTAGGGCACGAGAGATCAGCCTGTCAGACAAAATTCCTCCAGTACTAGTATCCCATTTAATCAGCCTTACTGTGGGGGCCCTGCCAGGTAGATGCCTGCCTCATGGGAAATTTGTGCCACCCAATTTAGACTGGAGCATCACAATTAGGGGGTGATGATAACTTTCCAGATGGTACTCCATCTGAAAATCACCTATGAGTTTACAATCATGTACTGGTAGCATGAAATATTCTATTATTGCCTGGGCAACCAGGTCCAATAGGACTACAGGAAGTCCTTTTTTCATCTCTTCACATGGACGCAGTGATCCTGAGAAGGAAGAGGATGGGGCTTAGTTTAAAAGTCCAGATGTGCGTGAAGCAGGGAAACTGCATAAACTGCATAAAGTGCAGTTTGGCAGGCTGCTTTTGGTGTTTTGCTAGTGGATGTTGTACTGGATATTCCTGCTACTTGGCTGATATGGAGTTTTGTCTTTCATCACCACAGCAACCAGATCCACTAACACTATGGGAAATCCTTTTTCCATAGCTTCATGCGGACGCGGTAAGCCGCAGCAAGAAGAGGAAGGGGCTTAGTTTAAAAGCCCACATGGAGTTCATTAAGTGCAGTTTGGAAGGCTGTTCTTGGCATTTTGCTCATGGATGGTGTGCTGGCTATTCCTGCTACTTGGCGAATATGATGGCTTGTCTTTCATCACCACAGCAACCAAGTCAACTATAACTACGGGAAGTCCTTTTTTCTTCACTTCACATGGACACAGTGAACCTCAGCAGGAATAGGAGGGGGCTTAGTTCAAAAGCCCAGATGCACACAAAGTGCGCAAAGTGCATAAAGTCCAGTTTGGCAGTATGGTGTAGAGGCGGTTGGCATAAAGGTCAGTTATTTTATTATTGTTTTGGCAATTTAGACTGATTATGCCAGTAAATCGTAAGCAATACCAGCTCTGCATAATGCACAATGCCAATTGCCTCCAACATGTGGTAGAGCTGAAAGTGATCCTCATCGCAAGTCAAAAGTGTAATCCTTTGAGCAGACTCCAGAGACTGGAGTAATGGAAACATCTTAAAAAAACAAAGGATTTAGGTGAACAAAGTAAATTTACTACCTTCCTTAAACCTTGTCAACCTTGCACACCTATTGAAAAGGACATGGCTCCTGCCTTGGATCATGGGGAAACAATTGCTTTAAATCAGGAGGATTCATCATCAGTTCCCCTGTTGATAACAATTCCTTATTGAACCTATGTCTGAGTCTTCAAGGAGAATAAATGGGGTTGACTATGCAAGCACCAATCATTGATCATACTGCAAATATAATTGGCGCTTCCATTTCCCAAAATGTATCTTGTACACTTGACTTGGTGTAGATTGCGGCGAGTGTGTATGCCTCCTCACATGTGACTGATGCCTTGTTCAGTTCCATTGCCTCTTCATCATCGTTGGACGACACTGATGATACAGAACAACTGATGATTTTAAAAGCATTATTTACCTTGTGCAATAACATCTTCAAAGAACAGTGGTATTTTAAGGAATGTCTAACAACACTTGTGGACATTGTTCTTGCCAATGAATTGCAGCCTTGCCCTAATTTTGCCACAAATGAGGCAATAACTAATGTAAGTTTGGGCGATGGTGCACTTATTGAAAACATCTCCATCACTAATTTGGAAACAGATGAATTGGAAGAAAATGTATCAAGTCTCCCACATATGCCCATACCAGTCACATTTCCTACAACAACTAATGAAAATCTGCAAATGTAGCTGTAGGGAAAGCTACTAGTAGGCCACGAAGGAGAAGAAAAAACACAAGGTAAATGTTTCTGTACTTGAGGATGGTGAACTAAGGATCAGTTAAATTCTTCAATTTACACTTTGCCTTTTGATTTGAACAAGATACCAATAGGCATTTGTTTCTCTCCCCTGCAGGAACATTCTGTGACAGAAATAAATGATTGCTGCCTGATTAAGATCATTAAGGGAGGTTCATTGGTTTCGGGGCTAGTGCCTGTGCCTAACTTGACAGAAAATCTGCAGAAACTTCACAAATTGTCTCACAAACTGTGAAGGATGTAAATCGAGGAAGGAGTTAAACTGTACTAGTGCAAATAATCAAGAAGAGCCATATTACCCTTCCACACACTCTTGCAGTGGCCTTTGAAGAGAAATACCAGAAAGTATCAGATGAAAACTACGAAAGTGCTTTAACATTGGGAATCATGAAGTTACTCAGATAGACATGATGGAATTAATTTCAATGGCTGAAAGCCCTTTTTGAATCAGGAAAAGGTTTTGCAATTAACTCATTGCATCCCCCAATTAAAGTTTATCTCTACTAAGGATCTTACATTAATTGAGATCCCGGAATTTAAGAGTGACTTAAATTGGTCACGTATTCATCTCACTTGTCCCATTATTGCTGATTTGTTGATGTCCTTCGCGTGTGATTTTGTAAGAATGGGATGTGAACTAACAAGAATTGAAAAGGAGAAGCAGAAAATGACGACTAAACTTGCTGATCACCAGGAGCAAATTAGAAACTATGGGCTTGATTCAAAAGAAGTAGAGTCTATTGTACAAAACGTTCTATGTGCGTTAAATATCACTTAATATTCTGCACAGAAGGTAAGGAGGTCTAACTATACATGTGAGAATTTGTAGGAGGTAGCAAGATCTGTGATTTCTTCCTTTCTCCCTCTTTTAATATTGTTACTTGGAACTTCAGAGGTTTTAATTCTTTCTTCTATTCATGATGTCAAACGATGTTGAAAGATGAATCAGTATCTTTACAACAAGAAACGTGGCTAACTCACACTTTTAGTTTAGATGGTTTTAAAATGTTTCTGAAATTTGCAAGGAAGTGCTCAATGGGAAGATCAACTGATGGGTTGATTATTGGAGTTAAGAATGATTTTATGATTGAAGAATGTGTATTTTCAGGCAAAGATCCTATTGTTTTTATTCTTGCTGCTTTTTTAACATTTCCTCATACACAACCTGCGCAGAAGGTTTTGACAATAAATGCGCATGATCCTCAGGGAGGAGGTGGGGAGCAGGGTGAGGGCGGGAGTGAAACATTGCATATTTTGAATTACTTGGAAATAAATTTGAACTAATGGTTGTTTGATAATCCCCTATCCCTATATATTGTTGTAGGTGATTTTAACTTTCCGAGTACGATTAGAGAGGAATATTTTCTCAGGTAATTGCAGGGCTCCTGGGGAGGTGATGACATTGGCCTTGGATAACTCAGTCTTTGATCTACCTGGCTGTGATTCGACCAGCGCTTGGTCCGCTTTCTTAGAAAGCATTGTTTTGCTGAAGTTATATTTGAAAAATGACTTGAAAAATAGCTCATGTTATACGTGGACAAATGAATTTTCTAGCAATCAGATTGATTATTTCTTTGTGTCATCATCAATAAATCACCTTGTTTTGGATTGTGACTGTATATTTTTGTGAGCATCATTTTCCAAGCACCGAGGACAACCTTTGGTGAAAAAACCAAGGATTAAGGGTTACACCTGCTTTACCATCCCTTGTTTTTTTGCATGTAGAGCTGAGACAAGGAAGGGATGCACTTTTCACATTTGGGATTATGGATTTACACCAGCATGACAATTTCATGATTGTTAAAAATAGGCAGATTCCTTTGGAATTAATTGTAAATGACCCACAAGGATGCATTGGGGAAGGCATATACTTATTTTGCACTACAAAGTGTAAAAAGGGTTTGTGTGTTTCATCTACTTTTATTGGCTCTTCATAATGCAAATGATGTAAATTTCACAAAGGAGATAGTCTTGCACCAAAGTTTACAAGTTGCAATTCACACCCTTTTTTAAAAATTAGACCCTATGGGGATGATTCAAGGAATTTGTGCACTGAAAAACGGGGATTTGTGCGACATTCAGCCCGCAAATCCCCATTTGTTAAACAGGGATTTGCGGGCAGAATGGCTCACAAATCCACGTTTTTCAGTGCACAAATTCCATGAATCAGCCCCTATGTGTTTATATCACTGCTTACTTTTTCACTTATCAGTGAAATGTTTACCTTGCTTTCATTTATTTTTCTCATTCTTTTAGGCCATTTTGCTTTAAGCACATGGGAGGAGGGCCAGAACCAGGTCTCCAGGTGCCTGACCCAGCCTGCAGTCTTTATGTTTCACACCCCTGACTCCACCATTGAAAATGGTTCAGTCCCCGTTTCCTACCTTAGCCAAAGACATTGCAAAGTAACTATTTTTACTTTCTGTTTCCACTATTTTGTTCATTGTTGCCAGAATTTCTCCTTCGTTCACTACAATTAAGACTCCCAGTTTTCGGTTTTTACTTCTTTTTACACATAAATACAGATGGAAATCAATCTGCTTTCTATCTCTGTTTATCCTCTGTTTATTTTTTAAAAAAATTAAAAAAACAGGTCTTTCTGCTTGGTACCCTATGCTGTCAATCATTCATCGCAGGCCAATCACATTGCAGACTGTCAGCATGAGGAGTGTAAAAGTTGTATAAAAAATAGCATTAAAGTTATTTAACTTGCTTTAGAGGAATGGTTCGGTAAACATTCTTTATTGTCCCTATGGGTCGGCCATGTGTTTTTAAGCCTAAGTCGCTCGATTTTAGAAAAATTCCCTATAGACCTTACCCGAGTTTTTGTCCATTAAAGGCACGCGAAAACAGGCATCAGGGAGCTGCCATTTTGAGATAATCCTATCATTTCCCCCATCACCCTGGCTGACCTGCTTACGTGGCACTAAATCATATCCGCCGCCCCTGAGTCTGTCATCAGCAGACGCGTACCGCCCATTTCACAACGCCAAAGCACGCCTCGTGTCAACATTCGCTGCGCTTCAGCTAATGACGTGTCACCATGGAAATGGCAGGACGCCTCTTTCCTCAATAAGTATAAACAGACCGTTACACAACGCACAGCAGCAGATTTTCGATTCCATTCCTCTCTCTGTGCTACTTTGAGTATTCTGTGACTCGTTTCTGTGCTCTGGTCAGCTACCTTCATTGCTTGTAGCCCGTGTGAACAGATACCAGTACCAACGCTATAAATTATTTTAGTTTGTTTAACACACAATGGCTACAATTATGCCATACATGTACGAGCCCGAGTATACCGAGGAGGAACTACTGGAAAGGTAAACACGCGAAAACGATGGGGCTTCGGACGGAAGTTGGGAGGACGATTCAACAGCTGAAGAGCCTGGACCTAGTCGCATGGATGGTGTTTCCACCTGGTGCACATGCAATCGGTGCGAGCTAATGCCAACCGAGGACGAGAACTGCTGCTGCTGTGAAAACTCGGGATGCGTGGCCTACATTTCGGAAGGCGATCCACGACCGCAACGCATCACCGAGCTGCCAGACTTCAGGGCAGCCTGCCTCACACGGTCCGTGTTGAGGATAATGATGGTGCTTATGCACGAACTTCGCGCAACTGTTTGTCCTCGTAATCCGAGTATTGAGTAAGTATACTCTGCTTGTCATGCCACTCCTATTTCATGGTCTTCTACTTTATCCAAAATTACATATACATATCATTGTAACGCATGAAAGTCGTTCAATAGTGTGCAGTGTCTAGATAGCATTTGTCCGAGCAGAATGCCATTAGTTACAAGAATTCTCATTGACAACAAACGTTTATTAAACTTATCTTGTTCATTTAAAAACAGTTTGTATCATTCTTTTTCACAGGTGGTACCGGCTGGTAGCCTATCGTTCCTTTACATGGTGGCTTCACAGGAGGCTTGGACATCGTGTTCGAAGAGTAATATCCGCCTGTGCCGTTCGTGCCATAAGAGAAACGTTCCCGAGTGACAGCAGTCAGTACAGGGGATTTTCTCTCGCTGTGCTGCACCCTGACCTGTACAATGTGTAAAGTCTTGTATTTTTGTGCCATCAAAATAAGATACGAAATAAAACACCACATATATTTTAACAACGGTTGTTTCGATTTTTTAAATGAATCAAGTGTGTCTCAATTCAAGGATGGACGTCAGACATCTGTGCTCCGAATGGGTGAAGGTCAGGTCGCTGTGAAGCAGGGTGGTCGCTATCTAAGCTAACATAATATATTCTCAATAATGCATGCACTAAATAACACTTGTTCAAAGTCTTTCAGTCGGTTATGTCTCTATAAAAGTCACACATATATCTATGCTATCAATAAACATTGGATTATACAGGCCTTAGTTTAAGGGTCTTGACCACTATAATACACTGTTTGAAGTGTGGGTCTGTGCTCACAAGAATCTCCGGTATGTGGCATTTGTTATTGATAGGCAACAATATACTGCAGTAGGGGTCTAATGTTAGTTGGGGATCTGCTAGGTGGGCATCATGGCGTGGTCAGTGGTCTGGCACATGAAGAGAATACCTTGCAGGGACACAGTGTCAGAATGGCAGTAAGTTTCCACTGGTGAGGGTGCGTGGGCAAGGACACGTTTGTGGAGATGAACGAGCTATGTGCTTAGTTCAGGCTGGTTCACATGCAGGACAGTGATCTCAGAGGAAGAGTGATGTGTTACATTTATTAGCTGTTGCAAATACCTCTGGAGTTTTCCAGTCAAAGTGGGAACGAGGGTGGGGGCCATGTGCTCTGCGCAGTGAGGCCTGGTCACCAAGATGAAGTGGAAAGGGGGTACAAAAATAGATGCCCCGTGTCCTGCTCAGTGGTCCCATCTACGCGAATGTCAACCAAAGTTAACATCACATAAGGGCAAGGGACGAACCCACTACTGGAGGCACTTGGTCCGAGTTTCTACTGAGAAGCAAAGGATGAGAGGGGCCTGATGGCCCCTCGCTCCCAGACACTTGCCTGCATGCCCACCAGCCCATCCATCCCACCCCCCTCTATCAAAGGCGGTTCGCACCCGGGGATGAGCGCTGGCATAGGGTGCTGTCACGGGCGCAAACGGCCAAGGTGCCAAACAGCATGTACACTTCAAAAGGTATCCCACGCCAAGGGGCCATCGCTCACATGGCCTCCTCAGACCCCGTGTCTCCAGGCAGGCCTCCCCTGAGGCAGGCTGCCCCCCTGCAATCCACATAAGTGTGTCTCCATTCAGCAGTCTTCCTGTGCCTTATCTGCACGCCCCAGGCCCATCCATCCCACCCCCCACTATCAAAGGCGGTTCGCACCCGGGGATGAGCGCTGGCATGGGGGGCTGTCATGGGCGCAAACAGCCAAGGTGCCAAATAGCATGTACACTTCATAAGGTATCCCACGCCCAGGGGCCATCGCTCACATGGCCTCCTCAGACCCTGTGTCTCCAGGCAGGCCTCCCCTGAGGCAGGCCACCCCCTGCAATCCACATAAGTGTGTCTCCATTCAGCAGTCTTCCTGTGCCTTATCTGCACGCCCCAGGCCCATCCATCCAACCCCCCTCTATCAAAGGTGGTTCGCACCTGGGGATGAGCGCTGGCAATGGGGGCTGTCACGGGCGCAAACGGCCAAGGTGCCAAACAGCATGTACACTTCAAAAGCTATCCCACGCCCAGGGGCCATCGGTCACATGGCCTCCTCAGACCCCGTGTCTCCAGGCAGGCCTCCCCTGAGGCAGGCCGCCCCCCAGCAAACCACATAATACCACAACATACACACATCATTCATTCACAAAGACACCCCTGTTTCTAATACTTTATAAACCACTTGATATGTCTCATGAGAACATCTTTGTGCTTTGCAAGTAAACTCCTGAACCTTCTACCTGAGAAGCACTGAGATCTATGCTAATCTGCTCGTCGTCGTGCTATCTGTGACCGCTTCGAGCAAACTCGTCAGTGTGCTACCTGTGGCCATCTACCTGTTCTCCTGCAACATACTGCTCAGCCTGCTGAATCCAACTGTTTGTTGGTCAAGGTAAGGCCATGTATCCTAGTCATATTTCGGTCATTTTTACATTTCTATCTATTTGCGATTACAGTACCCAATAGTGCTATGGTCATTGGTCTCATTGCTACTGACTTGAGTTTCAATTGTTATGCTATCAATAGATGTATTTATTTTCATCTGTGTCAATTGTCATCGAATTGCATCCTTCGGGGGTCCAGTCTATAATGTAAGCATGTTTCCTTTTCGTGCAAGACAGAACATCCAAGGGACATGTTCAGAGTTTAGCCACATCATTTAAAAAATGTCTGTAACTTATGCAAATACTAAGCCGCACATGATGAACTGGTATAGTTCCGGCGACCAAAACAAACCTTGTATTGAACATGTTATGGTTCATTTACTTTTTTATGACATTTTTATTCATCAAGGTTTTATAATAATCTTGATATTTACTTTTCAGAATTTTCAACAATGCCTGCCTGTTCGATTAGCAGTTGCCCTTCGAAGACCCATGCTAAATCTGAAGGCAGCACAATGTATGTATTCCCGAAAACTGTTGATCGAATAAGAGAATGGGTCAGACATTGCGGATATCCACTGGATGAACTGGAAAGTAGAGTCCAACAAGTCTTAGAGGACAAGAGGGGTGATCGATACCGCATCTGCAACCGGCACTTTTCCTCGAACATGTACGCCACATCTTGGGTAACAAAGAAGAATAAATGGCGAACGACACGAAAATTCCTCGCAAACGCTATTCCAACTCTATTCGCCCACATTCTGCCACTGGTGAGTCATGTGCCCGGATTTAGCTTTAGGCCTTGCGGTAGAGTGTAGGTAGCCGAATGGATTCATTGATATTTTAGGTTTTGTGTGCCTTGTTATACTCCCTTGTAATACTTTTGATATTGATATGAGTGTATAGCTTTTTGAATAATGACATTTATCAATAAATTATTTTTCGATTTTATAACCCCCAAAGGAAATCTATTTATGGGCACAGGGAACTGTACTATATTGCACATTTTCAATAGCATTGTTCTCAAGTATTCTGTCGGTTTACATGGCAATTTTTTAATATTTGCATTTCATTATCGAACAATAATTTACCTTTACAACTGCTTGACTAATGAAAGAGGGCAAATACATAGTATTCGACAGTTGTTTGATGAATATTAGAAGTATGCTGAAATGTGGGCATTCCGTTAGAGGGAAAGTATGTGGGAAGCCATTGATTCATGTCACTCATCAAAAAAAGGCAGTAACGTCAAAATAAATGGCGCCTGTAGATTAAATCATACGTTCTCATGGTCTGCACAAACAATGCTGGGGAAACTGCCAGCAGGCAATCTACTCTGTGCAGCTGCATCACTTTTTAGTGGGTGCAGTTTTAGAAAGTTAGAGTCTTTCTTTCAGTTTGTGGGACTCCATTTCATTTAAAAAACGCAGTACTACAAATACCAACATGATTATCTGTTTCCGGCCATTAGTGATGCTTGGAAAATTGAACAATTGTCTCTAGCAAGTACATTCGAAGGCAAACGATTCAGGCTAGCCGGCGATGGACAGTGCGACAGCCCTGGATTTTCTGCCAAGTACTGCACCTACCACTTTCAGGATATGGATAGTAACAAAATTGTGAGTTCGGTAGTCGTGCAGGTAACACAAAGCTATTCCGTGCATAGTCAGAATCAGTCACCAGGACAATTTCACTGAACTTTTTATCAACTGCAGTCGTAATTGCTTTATAGATGGCTGCCAATTCCGCCACCTGACTGCTCCTATCTCCAATCCTCATCCCTATACTAGGAACGCCTTCACATTTCAACCAGACATTTCCTATTCCTGCCACTAATTGTTTATTACTGTCATTTTCAATGTGAAAAGCACAACCATCCACATATACAGTTGGCAAATCCTTGCATGTTTTTTCATCAAAAGCTTTGTGTGGTGATTGTTCAAATTCCTGTAAACTAGCTTCCACATCCATTTCATTTGTTATTTGTTCAGCTGCACAGTCATGTAAGTCAGCTAACCCTTGAGCTATTGGGCTCTTTTTATTTTGTCCATATCTTACTTCTACGGGAAAACCTTGTAATGCCAGCGTCCATGAAGTGATTCTGGATTGCGCTAGATTGCCTGATCTAATTCTTTTACTCTCTAAAAATTGCAAAGGTTGATGATTTGTTTCAATAATCACCTTTTCTCCCTGAACAATGGGGCGAAAATGTTGTAGCGCCCACACAGTGGTTAATAGGGCCTTCTCACATTCATTAAATTTCATTTCAACTTGGGAAAATGCCTTACTTGCATATGCAATGGTTTTGTGATTCAAATCGTGTTTTTGTGATAACACTGCTGACATACAATGTTCAGAAAAGCCTATTTCTATAAAGAAATCCCTGTCCTTTATGGGGTATGCTAAACATGGTGCCTTTACAAGACATTCCTTCAATCTAGCCACTGCATCAGATTGCTCTCTTTCCCATCTCCAGGGAGTATTTATTTTAAGCAGTTTAGTCAATGGTTGAGTGATTTCTGCATAATTCTCAATGAACTTTCTGTTATAGCCTGTCATCCCTAATAAACTTTTTACTCCTTTCACATTTTTAGGATCTTTTAATCTTTGTATGGCCTCTATTTTCTTCCTTTGTGGATTTAGCCCATGTTCAGTCACTTCATGCCCTAGAAAGTTCACTTTTTTCTTGCACCATTGTGCTTTTTGCAAAGATACTTTGGCGCCTGCTTTCTGCAATTGGCCAAGCACATGTCTTATTTCATCAAAATGGCTTTTAAGGTTTTCATTTTTTATCAAGACATCATCCACATAAACTATTGTCCCTCTTTCCGCTGCATCCGGCATGGCCTTTCTCAAAAATATGCCAAATTCACTCCCACTATTGATGTACCCGAACGGAGCTCTAAGCCAGGCATATTGAGTCCTGTCAAATGTAAAGGAAAATAGGTGTTGTATCTCCTCTGCCAATGGCACACACCAATATCCAGATGTGAGATCTAACGTGGTAAATACATTTGAACCATGTATCTGAGCTAGGCCCTGATCAATGAATGGTAGTGGCCATCTAGATACTGGTACTCTTTTATTTAACTCTCTTAAGTCTGCACACAGCCGCCATTGACCATTTGGCTTTAACACACCTAAAATAGGCGTATTGGATGTGCTATGAATGGGCCTAATTATTCCCCGTGATTCCAAATTTTTAATAATCTCTGCCAATGATTCTAAACATGCCAGCGGTAGTCTATACTGGCGTACAAACACTGGATTTCTGCTACAACCTTCTGGTAGTGTGGCCACATGTAAATCAGTTAAACCACAATCATAAGCATCTTTTGCAAATACATCCTTAAACTCCATAAATATTTCCCTCAGATTGCGTCGATCCTCATCGCTGTTACATGCATCCGCTAAGGAGATCTGCTCTTCTACCATTCTGGAAAATTCTGGAAACTCTTCTGGTAAAGGAATCTCAGCGCTTTCCTCTAACTGTGTGGCTGTGTCTTTTTGTAGAGCTGCCACTTTCAAATATTTTGGCATATCAGCTTCCACTTCAATGGGCTGATTTCCTGTTTCATTTTCATTTAAATTAAATATTATGCAATCCTCTTGATGGCAGCACACTGTCTCATTTGAATCATAAGGATACACAGAATGAATTTTAAATATTCCTTTGGGCTGAGAGTCCAGGTGTTCTGGCAACTCGCCCTTGGCATCTACATATTTTTCAGGAATATTCCCAATCACCATGTTATTTAAATCTGCCGTATAATGTGATTTTTGTATGGCCATTCCTAATGGGGAGTTTTCCTCTAAATGAATATCCTGACAACCTTTATTATTCACCATGATTTTTACAGATCCCTCACCAATGTCTACCAATGGAATGTATTCATAATCCAGGCCTTGCTGTTTTATGGATTCATTCAGGCATACAAATGCATCAGAGCCTTTCATCTGCTGTCCATTTTTGCATTTCAGTGTTATTGCAAACTGTTTTGTAAATGCAGGAACAATAGTATTTTTCCTCATCTGTAATTCGACTGCATAAGGAACTAGTTGTGCACAATGATAAGCCCTTCTTTTGTCTTCAAATTCAGGCGCCGGCCCACCTAGGCGTGACCATATTTTTTGATTAAGGAAATCTAACACCATACACATTCTGTGCATGATGTCATTGCCCATGTAAAATTCATTTTGTGCTCCACTCACTATCCATACATTATGGTAAATTGCTTTCTGCCCAATGCTAATTTTAAGCATGCATCTGCCTGTAATTCGGTTTTCAAAGTCTGGACTGTCCAACCCAGAAACATATTGGTTTTTAATCCTAAATTTCGGGATTTCTTCCCTCTCCATAATTTTTTTTTTGCAACAATTTCTCATTAATGAAACTCCTTTCATGTTCAAGCGCTAAAGTGGCTTTTATTGTTTTAAGATAATCATTTATACCAGCGTGAACCCATGGTTGCTCATCTTCCATGTGTATCTCTGCCAGAGTGGTAATGTGTTTTTCTGAATCTGTTTTAGGAACAATATTCTGTTTGCATGTATTCTCTTTTAAATAGAAACGTAATGTGTGTTCGTCTATGGCAGTCTGCCAATCTTTCCTTGGGTCCAAGTATATTTGTACAGGTAGTTTTTCATTGTCGCTCTGATCTTTGTCTTGACACCTTAATATAACAGTGACACTAGGTATGCAGCTATTCTGGAGATATACCTCCACAGCATCATTTGTTTTGGCAACGGTGTGACATTCTTTTATATTGCTGTTTTGTGATTTTAGTTTCTTAGGCCTCAATGGTTTTTTGGTTAAGGACCACAGCACTCCATTCACCCCATCTATGAGAGGAGACAATCTTTTCAGGCAATCTGTCCCCATCAGAAATGGAATTTCACAAATAGATGTGATCAATACCTCTTGTTTCATTCTGTGCTTTCCTATTTTTATGTCAACCTCAGTTACACCTATGATGGGCACCTCCTCCCCATTAAAGTTATGCACTGGGCCTTGATTTGCCTTCACTGTGATCTGACTCTGTGGAGGCCTCCCTTCATTGATACTCTTTACCAGCTCCTTGGACATAATTGTGGCCTGTGCGCCAGTGTCAATCATAGCAAAGGTGTGGCATTTTTCTTCTACAGTGATGGGTGCATAATATCTGTCCTCAACTTCCTCTAATACACATAAGAAATGTGAATTCTTACTGATTTCAGGGCTCACCTTTCTCAGGCCTTTTTCACTTTTGGCTAAGCACATTGGTAAATGAAAAGACATTTTTCCCTCCTTTTTACCCATTTCTGTGCGAGATATTTTATTCATTTCTCCATGTTCAGAGGTTTTTTGGAGTGTGGCCACCGTTCGCCCATCCATCTGGGTAACATCAGAGACCACATTACAACCTTCCAACTGAACATGTGTCACAACATCATTCAGCAATTTGTCATTTTTTAATTCTGTGCATTTGTGATCATTTAGTGTAATACCAGCCCTTTCAGCCTTTTCAAAAATATGTGGCTCAAAGAATTTTTCAGGTGATTGACTTGTACCCTCCTTGTGAGTATTTCCTTTTTCTGTCTGTGTTTGGTAATTGTTTTGCTTGCCCAGGGAAGGAGCTATGGCATCCCCACTTACTCCCTGTTCACTGGTATTCCCCATGCATGAGTCATTTTTCTTAAATCTGTCCCTTTGTTCTTTTGGAATTCCTAATGTTTCTTTTTCATTTGTGCAAATCTTTACTGTTTTATTTAGCTCTAAGTTAAACCGTACCTCTTTTTTAGAAGTATTTGCACTTTCCGTCACAATTTCATTTACTGGTACTTTCATTTTTAATCCATTAGACATCTCAGAGTCGTTATGCAAAATTATATCAGAGCAATCTGTCATTTTGGCACTGCAGTTATCATGAGTACTTAGTCACTTTTCGGAAGCCCCCCGGTCATTGCTATGGCCATCAGCCCCCTCTTTGGAAGGTTGTTTTTGCGCTGTATAGAGCTTTCCTATTTGCTCAGCTAACATTTTCACTTGGGCCTCAAGGCATTGGAACCTTTCCACCTCTCTAGGATCCTCTTTCTGTGGCCTAGGTCGATATTGGTTGTTTTCCCCCTGATTGGATCTATTCTGATACCTCTCAGGTGATTGATACCGGTTGGGATGGTTTCTGAACTCTTGATTCATTTGTGGAGGGGAGCGGGTTGCACCCATCCTTTGATTATAGTCCCCTGGTGGGGAATCATTGTACTGGCGTGGACTGTAGTTCACGTTTTGCTTCATGTCCTGTCTCTCAGATTGTGGGTACTGGCCCCTATATTGATTTCCATTATCAGTAAATCGATCCACATATCGGGGCCTATCCTGATTACCATATATCATGGTGCTGGGATCAAATCTGCTCTGTGTCCCCAATGACTGGTAGGGACCATCATTTCTTTGATCTTGATTTTGTCTCTGGTTATTGTTCATACCTGCCATATCAGACCGGTATCTTACCCGGGGTCTATCTCCTAAATATCTAGGGCTGATGTAGCTCTCTCTATTACTAGGATCATGTGATTGGAACATTGGTACAGTAAATGGCGATCTTTGTTGATTACCCCTTTGTTCAGGTGTCACATTATTTTTACCTTGGCTTTGAGCAGACTCAAGGGACATTTTGGCTGACCTGATTTCCATTACTGTGGCTGAGGGTTCTTTAGATTTAGGCCTAGTATCTTTCATTTTATCACTTTCTCTACCCTGACAATAGAGTACCTCATATAGCTTGGTGCTTTGATGTACAATCCATTCAAGGGACTTGTCACGGTCAAATTCACGGACCAATTGGGATATGATGTCTTTCTGTAGCCCATAGAAGTATGCGGTTTTAAACTCATTGGAATTTGAGTCAAAAGATACATCAAAGCGAGAGAATGCTCTTTTTAAGTCTTGTAAAAATTGGCGAGGTGATGTATTAGGTCCAGCAGTAATAGTGTACGCAACTTTCTTTGCCTCCTGCAATGACTGAAAAGGAGAAAAATTACGCCTAATTTCTTTTTCAAACTCCAGCCATGTCATATTCTGCTGTTCATTTAATCCCCTTATGATGCTGGCCGTCGGGGCATCTAAAGTTAAATGAAAATATTGTCTGTACTGTTCCTTAGGTATCTGGAGCGCTTTAAAAATGTCATGCACCGCTTCTAAGTGATCCTCAATGCAGCATTCACCTCCCTTTTTAAATGGTTTGATCAGGGCTTTAATGGATTTCATTATTTTTATGGGGCTACTTGTTGCAATGCATGGAATTGCACTATTTTGTGATTCAATCCTGTTTTCAGGTGTATGAGATTGGTGGCTGCCCCCAATGGGAGTATCAAATCCCCCAAGGGCGCTGCAACCAAGTTCAGTCACCGGCCCTGTCACTGGGGCACTAGCTCTTTGGGCAGAGCTAGAATTCACCTCCACTCCATTGAATGTGGTACCCTGCCGCCTCTCCTGGGACCTGGGAATGCACATTTGCTGTTCTAAGTCCTTACACTTTTTAAGGAGTCTGTTGGCTTCATCATGCAAATAATTATTTTCATCACTCATTTTATTAATTGCCTCCTGCATATCGCACATTTGCATTTGGCATTCATTGAACTCTTTATTTCTCTTGTCTCTTTCTTGAATCATTTTAATCATTTCTTGTTCTGCACTCTGGAGATCACCTTCTTTTTCGCAATGTTCTTTTTGTAAAATCTGCATTTCTGAAACAACCTCATCTTTATCCTGCCTAATGTGATCCACTAAGGCTTTTAAGTGTGTCAATTCTTGCTCACTATCTTCAAATTGTTTCTTGCTTTTGGATAACTGAGTATCAAAGTCTCTGCATTTTAATTGCATGTCTTTTTGGCATACATCCAATTCTGCTCTCAACATTTCCTGATTTTTACTTGCCCCATCTAATTCAGTCTTTAACCTGTTAATTAGCTGAGTATCATTCTCTTGCATTCGCAGGGACTTGTTTAAAATAAACCATATTTTGCCGCATAGCCGTATTAAACAGTCTTTCTCTGCACTTTTATCGGCTGCATTCAATAATCTTGTAAGGCAGACCTGAATTATGCTGCCTTCCGCAAAAATATTGTCTAGTTTTTCTTTCTGCACCTCACCCTGAATGCGGTTACTCCATTCTAAGGTACTGTTCGAAGACCAATTCCCATGTGCAAATAACTTTGCCTCTAAATATTGCACTAGATCTGAGAATGTGGTTTCCCTTTGTGACATTCTGAAATTCGTTTTTAGTGGCACACTGCTATTATAAAATGGGTTCCCTTTAATGTGCCAATGGCAGTGTGAGACACGCTTGCCACGCCCAGTAGGTACTCTGTGATCACTTTCCCGGCCTGCAACGCACCATAAATATGTAGGGTATTTTGTGGAGATTTGGGGCCTGACGGTATTTTATTACCGCCGAGAAATAATTTAGCAATAATCACTCTTTGTATTCAGATTTGGCCATGTGCAACAATAATACAATGGACATGCATTATTTCAGCACCCAGACCTGCATATTTGGTATACGTGGTTGGTGGTATTTTGGTGAGCATAATTCCCTTGTTTTATTTGTGGCCCCAATGTCCAGAATCCCTTATCTTCGCTTAGATTTTTCGTGTGATCACTAGAGAGACCTCAGACCTGCATTCTAGGGAAACCACAATTTCCAGGGATAGTGTTGGTGCGCCACCATGGGCAAACTCACTGACTTATTTACGACAGAGAGCTATATGTGGTAGTCTTGTGGTAATTTCCACTACCTTATATACGGTAGGGAGCTATGTTCAGAGAGTCTCTCTTCCCGTTGGCTCATGTACCTCCAACAAGTTATACTACAGTCACTCACAATTATTCATACTGATTCTGACATACACACATCTGTCTTAAAATGACCATTGCACTGTTTAAAAATCTCCCCACATCATTGGCATTGTAATGGTAAATAGAAAATAAACCACCCGTCTGTTTTCAAATATTTTCTGTATTATAAAATTTGCATTTAGACATGATCTCATTCTTTACAGCAATAAAAGGGAACAATCCAAGCATTTTCAATGACACACTGCGATTATAGTGGCGGAGAACAGAACTTAAATTGCAACATTAGCACTTGATTAAGACACGCACGGGACTTTCATTTTTCTACACTGACTGCATACTTTCGTGCACACACACAGCTCCCCCAGTTAGGTAATTACCTTATCTGTTCAGAGGATTCTCTCTGTGAATGTGGCTCTCTTGGCTTAACTCCAACAAAAAGGAACGCTTGCCTTCTCAAGCCGGGGTCATTGCCTGGAATTCTCAGCTTTTTCAGATAGGACTGCCTCTGCCAGTGGAAAGATAATTCTTTCAGCTTTCCCCAGTCTCGACTGCAGCAGGACACCCCCACAGCCAGGTCTTCTCCCCAGTAGTGCAGAAAGATGTCTCCTGTCTTTTTCCCTGCTACTGCCCACTAAAACTTTCCTCTCAGCCCTCTTTATGACGTGTTCCAATGAAATCCATCATCTCTCATCCTCCTACTTTTAAACAATAGCTTCGCTTATACATTTGCAATTGTTGCAAATCTGACTTCCTTCCTCCTGCAGTTACTGTGCACAACAACACGGATAATCAGGCAGAGAAGAGAGGAAAAATCTGCACACTCATTTAACTGGTTTTCAAAGTATGCCTAATTCTGCAGTAGAGAACACATTTTATTAGTGAGTTATATTAAAATAAGGTTTTATTAGTCAGGTTAATGGTTAATATGTTAGCTGTTAATTTTCAAATGTGTCTCTAGCAATATAGGCATTTCAGGTGAAAAATAGTGTGCATTTTTAAATGAACACGTGTGCTTTTAACTGTAAAAATAGCTTTGCATCTTATATGTTAAAATCGTTTTTTGACTGAATAGCCTGTCTTTCCTTGTTAATCTGCTAACCCATATAGCAATGCACCGCACCCTTGTGGTGGTGCTGCAAAAAAAAAATGCTACTTGTGCAGTAATGCTGTAATGCTACTTGTGCAGTAGTGCTGTAATGCTACTTGTGCAGTAGTGCTGTACTCTGTGCTGTAACATGCCAAATATCCTTACAGGCCATTAGTGATGCTTGGAAAATTGAACAATTGTCTCTAGCAAGTACATTCGAAGGCAAACGATTCAGGCTAGCCGGCGATGGACAGTGCGACAGCCCTGGATTTTCTGCCAAGTACTGCACCTACCACTTTCAGGATATGGATAGTAACAAAATTGTGAGTTCGGTAGTCGTGCAGGTAACACAATGTACATCCTCAGTGGCCATGGAGAAACTAGGATTTATAAAATCAGTGTAATATCTACAATCGAGGGGAATGCACATCGACCTCATAGCCACGGACAGACATGTTTCAATTGCCAAGACAATGAGAGAGCAGTTCCCACATATTAAACATCAATTTGACGTATGGCATCTTGCTAAATCAATCAATAAGAAAATCTCTGCTGCAGGGAAAAAAAAGGGTTGGAAAGCATTTCACAGTGGTCCCAGTCTATCAGCAACCATCTTTGGTGGAGCTCCAAAACTTGTGAAGGGTCAGTGGAAATACTACTTGAAAAATGGCGGTCACTGATGCACCACTGTACCAACATGCACCGCTGGTCAGAAAACCTACATTTCCACCAATGTGAACATGGCCCTTTGTCCCCAGTGGAGGCACGGAAGAAGAAGTGGTTGATTCCATCTTCACCGACACACAAAGTCATTGAGAAGATTGTTTTCGATAAAACTTTATCAAGAGATTTGAGTGGACTGACAGAATTCTGTCACACAGGAGGTTTGGAGGTGTTCCACAATATGTGCCTAAAGTACAGGCCAAAGCGCTTGCATTTCAGCATACAGGGCATGAGACATAGGATTCTACTTGCCGTCCTGGAACATAACGAGAATTTCGGCCGTGAACAATCTAGGACTACGGGTAATGTAAGGATGCCTCGCTACACTAAGGCCTTTTCAAAAAGATGTAAGCAATGGGTGATCAAACCAGTCTATGAGGAAATGGTGTTCGACTTTGTCAAGATATGGAATTTTGAACATTTCTGTGCAGAGCACTGATCCATTGCCGCCAAACATTGCCACTGTGCCATGTCCACCCAAAGGAGAGCTGGTTGTGAAGTTCAAATCCCGGTTTAAATAATTGTAATACGATTGTCTTTTTGGAAATAAATGTTATTGTACAGTGTACATACAAAGCATGCTAACCCTAACCCCTACCTTCACCATCCTGGGTGGCGAACAACCTGAGTGCCATCTTTGAATTCTCTCTCTATTCACCTCATATTGCTGACCTTGTCTATATGTGTATGTATATATTTTTGTTGATGTAACTAATTTTCGCAATCTCATGTAAATGCTGCGCACTGTTAACCGAGGGGAAGCTTGCGTATTGCAAATAATAAAACAAACAAACAATAAATCTCACTTTCAACTCAAGTCCTCGGGTACTTTATACTTTCCCTGACCTTCCCCCAAAAATTAAATGTCTCCATAGCTGGGGCTGCAAAGCTCGCAGACAACGAGGACAAAATTGGGGGCCTTAGAACGCGCCAAGCGAGCCGTTGCAGATGGGAGAGAAGCCAGTTTGCATTTGCACACTGAGGCGCAGTACATAGATGGATTCGAAACTTCAAGTTCTCACAGATGGCTTTACTATGGGATGTTGCAAAGAAATAATCTATGCTCATTTCTAGTGAAGGTCAGCGGCTTTGATTTTTAGCTCGCGGCCTGAAGAGGCCCACAACTCGCACTGGCACTATAAGGTTCGATTGTTTTTTGACCTTGAGAGATAGGGACCATGCCGAAAGAACTTCATTTGAAGGGGGGGTGCAATAACATAAGAGACGATAAGGCAGACAATTCTGAAACTAGACCGAGTTTCATGTTAGTTCAGTACACAAAAAATCGTTGTCAAGAGCACAGTGGGATTTACGGACTGCATTACGCAGAGACACAATGGAAATTGCAAATATAATGTAAGTAACTCTTTAGATGCTTTTATACCGGAATGAAGAATTAATGAATGGATGCATGAATAAATGAATGAATGAAGAGCTAGGAAAACGTTTGTGGGATCGTCACATGGGCATGCAGGTCCACATTCCACACGCATGTAGACAAACAGTTGTTTCTCATTGTGTGCTAACCTCGATTTATTTTGTTACTTTTCGCATTGATTTTAGAGCCGAACATACTCCATTGCACTATCCTTGCAAGCAAATAGTTTCAGAACGGCCGTAATAAATAAAATGAATAATATTAATAAAGATCGGCTGGCGAGACTAATTATAATTTTTATGTTTTCAAAACAGGTATATCCTACCCTACTGCTACTGCCACCAGTTTCAGACCCCGGCAGACGGCTTCTTCAACCGCCAGCTGCAGCTTCTTGTCAACAACTGCACCACTTTGATGATCTTATGGGACGATCGCCAAGGGCCCATATGCCCTTACGCGGTACTAGCGGCTAGAAGCAACATATCAACCTTTACCCTGGCCTAGTGCCTAGTTGATGGAACAGCCTTGCAGTTCACCGTGCGACCAAAGTGCTTTTTTTAACGAAAAACAAAACACCCTGTGTACCATAAATGAACAGCACGTGACTCACGATAAAACGGAATATTTTTTCAGATAGAGATAAAAGATAATAAATGGCATTCCGAGTTAATATGGCAATTTCTGAATATTCTATAAACATTTAATGTCAAATAAATGTACTTTACCAAATGTACCGTGTGGCTGTTTGATTTTAAAGTACAGTTTCATATTCCGAATTGTGGCGCGCTGTGTTGTGAGTTGATCTGTGTTGGTTTCCGGGTTCTGTGTGAAGTCGCGTAGAAGACGACTGGGTACGTTTGGCTACGCAGCACAGTAACGTCACAGAGAGAGGCGGGGAATATGAATGTTTTGATAATGTCAGGCTCAGGGGTGGGGGATATGATTTAGTGCCGCAAAAGCAGGTCAGCCAGGGCGATGCGGCAAGTGATAGGATTATCACAAAATGGCAGCTCCCTGATGCCTGTTTTCGTGTGCGTTTAATGGACGAAAACTCGGGTAAGGTCCATAGGAAATTTTTCTAAAATCGAGCGACTTAGGCTTAAAAACACATGACCGACCCGTAGGGGCAATACAACATTTTTACCGAACCATTCCTTTAAGTGATCAGCAATTGCAGAGGCAGCCGTTTGTTGTTATGGCAAAAACGGAACTGGCATTTCTTTCCTGTATGGCTGCGTATGTGTTTTAATAAATGCATTTTTAATTTGAATAAATGCTGAAAAATACTGGTTACAAATTATCTTTTTATATGACAAAATTATAATGTGGAGGAAAACAGAAAAAAACAACAACAAATTAACATGGATAAACACAAATAGAAAAGGCAGAAAAATAAATACCATAAAACTGTGAGCCTTAATTATAACACCCAGGCTGTACATTCCATATATATTTAACCTGCATAATCTCTGCTTACCTTACCGGGTGGGTTTGTAATGTAGTTATTAATTATCTGTGTTCAGGAATAGTACATATTTTATATTGAACCTTGCTTTGACGTACCTTTTATTTTGATATTTACATCATTATTATTGTTTGAATGATTCCGCTGCTGACCCACATCTCCAAAGAGTATAGTCTGCCATCGACCATTTCAATCAACATGGAGGTGAAATAGTTATACAGTTTACTTTCTGTCTGATTTTCCATTATGACCAAAAAGCCACTGAACAGTTATGATGTACGTTCTGGCACTGAGCAGTTATGATATACGTTCTGGCACAGTTAATAGAAGCTTTTATACTCCCTTTTATTTCTTCGGACCAGTAGCCCATTCCTTCACTGGAATTATCTACAATTGACCATGAATCCCCCATCTAAGTGGGCCAGGCAAGGGACGAGAATATCTATGTGTTTAACCATATGGTATGCATGAGGATGAAGGTAACCCAAATGCCCTATCTCTAACATGTTCTGGTCTCCATATTTTCATTTGAGGACACATGGGACATCATCCATCTTGTCATTCAGTCTACCGTAAAGGTACTTAAATGTGTGTGTGCTGGGGCTCCCATTGCTCATGTGTGACAGGCTTCTGTAGGAATCACAGTTCTTATCCACCATGCATAAAATACAACACGTTCCAAATCTCTGCAAGGATGCAGGTGTATTTAAAATTATTATAATAGAGTTTCAAGTAGGATTGGGGTCTGAATATAAGACCTCTACTCAGCACCACTACTCCTTTTAAAGACCAATAATGATTTGGCAGGCATTTAGGGATCATGTGCACAGACATTTTCTCTTTTACTTTATCAGTTTAAAGAGGTAATGACAGAGTGCATTGATGCATTCATACAACATCGAGCTGTTTGATCCAGGGCTGCTTCTACCAGTGGGCTGCCAAAAGAAAAACTAAAGGCATCTATTCTTCAAATCCTAATTAAGCATACACCTACAAGCAGTAGCACTATAGTGATACATTTTTCTATCAATTTGACATTAGACATTTCTGAGAATACATGGTGCTGTAGAAGGCTACATGGGTATGGCTCTGTTTTCCATGCATACTTCCCCCATCCCAGCTTCCAATCTCTCCTACGGCTCACAATTTCGGGCTCTCTCTTGACTGTAGTCTATCCTTCTCTCACCACATTCCTCTAACATTGCACATTTGCCATTTTCATGTACACAATATTCGTAAAGCTTGCCCTTTTTTTACATTTCACACTTCAAAACTATTGATTTCTTCTTTGATTTTCTCCCGATTCTTCTACTGCTCCTCTGCTTTAGGCTTCCGACTTCTTGTCTTGCCCCCTAAAATCTGTCTTTAACTCATCTATTTCTCTCCTTTGTCTTCTTTCCTTCTATCTCATCTTGTCTCGCTACTCTTGGCTGGTTATCTTTTCACTCTCAAATCAAATTACATTTTGTATGCCTCATCTTTGAATCCCTCTATGGACTTGCTCCTGACTATCTTTCGGTCTTGGTATCCTTCTATACCCTCTCTCGTTCTCTTCGCAGTTTCTCTTGGTGTCTCCTCGCCCCCCCCATGTGTGCAATCTCGCTTTCATACCTTCACTCTTTTAGCTCCTCTACACTGGAACGCCTTTCCTTATTCATTTTGTTCTATTTCTGTCTAATCTCTATTCCGTAAATCATTGAAGTCTCATTTTCTCCAACATGCCTGATTGATTGTTTTCTTATTATTTATTTTCACCCATTTCATTGTGCCGTTTATGTTCTCCTTGCAGCCCCTTGGCTTAAGGCGCTATATCATATATAAATAAATACAAGGGGGAATGAAGCTTGAGCGAACCAAGAAAAGCCCTCAAATATTGGATGCACGCATGGCAGACAAGCATGCTGGGACCCAGAAGAGTCCCGACGAAGTACTTGGAATACAAGACAAGACTTTCAAGGAATCCTTGTCTACTAACCACAACATGCATAAAAGTAGGAAGTGGGAAAAGCAGCCTCCTTAAAAAAAAATCCTTTGATTTATATTTTCATAGTGCTCACACAGCTTGTGGGCATCGAAGCACTGTTACAGGAATTGTTTGTTCTTTAGTTGTGTAATTGTTTTTTGTTGCTGTCTCAGTTGCGTATTTATAACACGCTTAAACACCCAGCGGTTTCCAAGCGCAGACCCAGGGATCAAACCTGTGTTGCTTTTTGTCGTTTTGTTTCCAAGGCGCACACGTTGCCGCTGAGCTATCCTCCTGGGACAACTGAGAGAAACTCTTCAAAGTGCTTTGGAAACATAAGATATCATAAAAAGGGTGACTCGTTTCTAGGCAATGCACCCATACTAAAAATAATTGAACGTGCGTGATGTGAAATACCCAATAATGTATTTATTTTGTATTTTAAATGTATTTGTAGTACAAAAGACCCTGGCTCAAGTGCCACAGGGAGCAGTACAGAAAAATACGAATTCAGCAGAAATATTTAAACTACATAAATTAAAACAGCAGCAATTTAAAATCATTATTCAAATATAATGAAAAAACAAACATCTCAAGAAGGACAACCAAAGAAAACGAACAATTATGATCAAGAAATGGGAAAACAAACATGTCTGAAGGGTTTTCTGTAACTCAATCAGGAAATGAATCCGTTCCCCAGAGCACAGCACAATGAAGCATAGGGGCAAAACAGGGGAATAGAGACATCTTTAAAGCTTGGGGGATGTTGGCAGCAAGGCAAGAACGTCTTTAAACACCAACATACAGACATGTGTTTTCAGGTTGGGTTAAATAGGATTTGGCATTTGATGATTACTTTAATTTTCAATGTCATCATGTATGTATGTATAGCCTCAACTGGTGCCCAGCATGTAGGGTTCTGCATTCTTTGTGTCATATCCTACAGGGGTGGAACATAGAGCACAAAGGGAAACATGGTAGACAGAAGGAGTGTGAGCTAACATGAAGGATAGTGTCCCTGGAATATGAAGCACTTTAATAGTTTGTACAATAAAATGAGATGCTAAATAAACTGTCAAAGGTCATGAAAGAGTAACCTCCACATTCGTGGACCTCAGATCATCAATTTAATGTGAAACTCATTAAAAGTCCAGATCCCCCATAGGGCGAGAGCAAATAGGCGATACTTATGAACTTGGCCTTCAGAAACGCGCACACCCCTTTACGGGAGACTGCAAGGTACATTAGTTACCCTAGCACTAATACCTGCCAACGTTTCTGTTCAACACATTACCTATATTTCATGCTAAGTTGATTTTATAATCTTGTAGCAAAACAGTGGGCCTCATTCCAAGTTGGGCGGTAAGGGTTAATGGTCATCGGTAAGGAACCCGGTGCCGGTAAACCCTTACCGCCCAATTCCGAGTACCCTTAGCGGGACCCGCAAAGGACGTGAGGTCTGACCACACGTCCTTTGCGGGTCCCGCTAAGGGACCAGGGCGCTAATAACGGGCACGCTATTTGCTAATAGCGCCATGGCTACCTCCAAACTTGTAATGACCCCCAGTGTATTTCAGGGAAAGTTCTCTTACCCCCTATCACATTTCTCTTCACAATGTAGACCTATTAATCTTTTACTTAATAATGAATGAAAAGGAGATGGAGTTATTCTTTACTATCGCAATAAATGTTGACTCGTTGATGATCAGCTGATAAATGGTATCATTGTTTTCTCCATCTTTCCTTCCCATCACTGGAGAATATAGCAGAGAATGTAGCAGTAAAGGACAGGAAGGCCTAATGAATGATGTCCAGAGAATGAATCTGCTTTTAGACGTTTATGGCTAGGGGTGAGTTAGACCTGGGACCAAGTTGAAACTCCCTAACTCTGTTGAGTAGGGAATGGGCTGCGAATGAGCTGGTGTCCGAAATGTTGTTGACAGATGAGGGCAGAGGTCGGGAATAAAGGCCAAGCAGCGGTTAAGAGGCCGATTCCACTTATATGAAGTGGGGCTTTACTCGTCCATTACGGGCAGGAAAATACAAAGGGGATTCCAGGATATTCATAATGTCTGTAGCTAAAATATTTACATATGATGGCTTTTAGAGGAAATATTTTGAATTTTCTGACCATTTTGAGAATTGTACTGAGCTTTACTATTGGGTGGGTCTGCACGCCTAGCCCTTTTTCCAAATCCATCCATTTGTTTATGATTATTGTAGAGCACAAACCAGGCCACATCAAGTACTGGAACTATGTTTGATAATACTATCTGTTACACAAATACTAACAGCAAGTACGCCTACAACTGCACTGCATGGGTGTTTAACATTTCAGAGGCAACACGTGAACACTGGTTCATCCGATAGTACCCCAGGAGTATTGTATATTTTAGATCATAACACATGGATGTGGCTTACAGTCAATATAAGACATACAGCAAGCATTATAACTAGGCACACAGCAGATCGAGCTTCAATACAGGTGCATAAGTGACACAGTGATGTAGGTTTGTCATAAATCACATCTTTTCCATGCAATGTCTTTTGCATAAGAGATAAGCATATAGTTTCCCAGGTCTTCGACG
Organism: Ambystoma mexicanum; assembly: GCF_040938575.1. Taxonomy (NCBI): domain Eukaryota; kingdom Metazoa; phylum Chordata; class Amphibia; order Caudata; family Ambystomatidae; genus Ambystoma; species Ambystoma mexicanum. The sequence goes on from NC_090934.1 coordinate 653,340,052, forward strand.
TCAGCCTACACATTTAAACATTTCAGTGATGTTATAGCGCTGGACATCATTCTAAGCAGCTAAGCATTAAAGGAGGATGTAGCTTTCTCTGTTGCAATTTTAGTGGAGAGTCCAAGAACTAATAACTTAAAACAATATGTTAAGCAAAGCGAAAGGTAGATATTCATTTGGTCAAACACAATTCTGTAAAGTATGAAATATGGGCTACCTCTGGGCTATTTCTTTTGCTGTTCTCCTCCAATCTTTCATTTTCACTAAACATTCAGTGCCTAAACCCCATAGAACTATTTACAAGTAAGCTATATCTATCCTAAAAGATTCCCAGGAATTTGCCCATGATGTGTTAACTTTCTGAGGGTAGTGTGGGCAGAGTAATAACGTACAATGTGGGCACATTTTATGTTTATGTGGTTTTGGGACAATATTTGTTTGATGCATTTTCATCTTCTCGTGATTATAAAGGAAGTATTTGCCAGAATCGTTCACGAAAGGCACGACATGTTTCCAATGCTGATTTCTCCCGATAATAGGTGAAATATTACATTCTTGCAGGAAAATCACAATACATTTTCACTGTAAATTCTTGTAGCAAATTCTTACAGCAAAATAGCAAGCACATGGGGCGATCGCAAACAATTATTTTCAAAATGTATGCTAAAACATCAAATATTGCTGCTCGCATTCTCATCCCAGTTTCTCATTATCTCAAATTGAATAGTGGGCCAAAGACCCGTAATGGGGAAATATTGCATGTTGTTTAGCTAACAGGGATACTGATTACATTGAATATGACATCTGTGATGATATGAAAAAAACTTTAATACTACAGGTGTTGTGAGGTATAGCTTAACAAAACCCTTGAAATTCAGTGAAATAACTTACGTTAATAGAGAGATAATTTAAAACAGTTCAATGCCGTAAAACCTTTGACTTTTGGCAAGTACTAGAAGCTAAACTACCTTAACTATGAGCTCCCCCTTACAGAGCCCATGAGCATGCTGATTAAATCACAAATGACATCACAGAATATATATATCTGGAAACTACCCATTTGAGGAAAATGTTCTCTTGGTCTCTTTCAAGATATCTGAAAAACATATTGTACAGGTGTGTTTGTAGTGATTGCTAACAGAGATGTAATATACCTGTGGACTCATTATGGATGTAAAGTGACTGTATTGGTGGACTACAATGGCCTGGGGAAGGCAGTGTGTCCAATGGCCCGCTGATCTGCTATGGGAGTAGAGTGGACACTAGGCCTAGCATAGGTGAGGCTCAATCTCTACTTTGGGTGGCCTGGTCAGGCCAAGAGTAGGAAAGTTGACCTAGGCCCTGGCCAGTGGCCTACAGACCTGCTATTTGGGTAAAGTGGACATTGGGCCCAGTGCCAGGATTCCTTGGGTGGCTCGACAGGGTCTGGGGCATGGCAAATGTGGCAACAGGCCAGGGCTATTGTGACTGTGCCCTAGATTCCAGTGATGTCATCAGTGGTGCCATCATTGTGCTCATAGACTGCACAACGGGGGCTCAGATTTAAGGTGGCATAACTTCCAACTCTTGCTGAACTTCAAGAGTTTTGTTTCATTGACCTGTTTCAACTGAACTCTCTCTTAACAATACATAATATCTGTTCCGAGGTTTCATGAGTGATCCACAGCATCGTACCTGGCTGCATCTGTATAAAAGTGGTTCATGATTAGTCAGAGGTTAGGCACTAGGCCCAATAAATCAACGAACATTTTTGAGGCTGATTATACAAGGCCTGGTCTGAAAACCTAGTACAAGGAGCAGAACAGAGGTTCTACTAGAGTGCACAATGCATATATAAGAAATAATGCACTTTGTAGTCATCTGGTGGGTGGGATGGCCGGAAAGCACATCTTCTGCATCGGTTAGCCCTCCTTGTCTATGTACGTATGGTATTTTAAGTGCCTGCACCTTTTTATACATTGCCTCCCCGCACTAATGTGTGTGGAGAGAGGGGGACCTGCTGAAGTCCACCCATATTTGTTCTGGAAGCTCATTAAGATGATGAACTGTCTTCTCACTGGTGAACATCTAATGTGTACTTCTAACAACAGCACAGAAATAAAAGTTGTCAAAGAATAGACTCGCTGCACACAAGCATTGCTGCACATGGCTGAAACCAAATGACCAATTGTCTCTTCTATTTTTCTCCTTTGCCCCTGTATGGGCCGACCATACACAGCATACGGAAGGCAAAGAGATGTTGGCAATATAGCTCAGTGAGTCAACTGCTGACCCAAGACATCTGTGTTTATTTACAGTGCTTGTAAGAGTAAGTCACCCGACATAAAATTGCACATACTAAACGTATCATATTATTATGGTAAGGGGAGGCCAACCCTCTTTGGTCAGCCGTTTGTGCACAAAGGTGCTTGGCACCATATTGATACACCAGTGAGTGAACATCTAGAGACGATCACATGCAGGCATACCTTAAAAATAAGGATATACACATTTTCCTATACCTGATTAAATGTTTTTTGTGAATCAAGGTCTTTGAATTTTGTCAGAACGTTTTCCCAATCAATCTTCGAACATGGTTCCATTTCAATAGTTCAACTTCTTAGCCAGGAGACAATATTTTTTAGAAACCAAATTAGACTAAGTAGTTTTTCACCTCCCCATGGAGAGTCTTTGATTATGGCATTTCCATATTCCTGATGGTGAATCCTAGTGGAAGACAGTGACTCATTCGGCCTGAACCTTTATCTTTTCCTAGTCTTAATCAGCAAGCTTCCAGCCACACCTGCAAAAATGCATATTTTATACATCAAATGAACATCTGACTTGTATTGTTGTGTGCCTCACCCACTCAAGCTACACTATGTTTATAACGACGGAGAACCTGGAATCCACTTTTATGAAATTTTGGAATACCAGAGCTGTTAGATTTTGCCTCTTGTATAAAAATAATTGTCACATTGTTATCAGCTATTGTCTCAAGCTCACAATGGGAGAGTGAAGGTTGGGCAGGGATAGTTCTACAATAGTCCACAGTGTTTTCAAATCAATAGAAGTTAAGTAATGCAGTTGATCACCGGAGATGCATAAATGGTTGTGCAGCAAATTGCATTTGAATAGACACGCAACTTTTATCATGTATCTAAAATGTAAATGGTTTAAACCAGAGTTTACTGTCAGTCAGACTGTCTATAGACTATAGTTTAAAATATGTTTGCGAAAGTGTATACATGTTAAATATGTCATGTCACAGAAACACAACTAGATCCCAACTTCAACTCATCCCAGCGTCAAATAATCAAAGACCACCCGGCCATACATTATCAATAAGAGAATGCCGACTTTGGATCTTCAAAATTCTCATCTCCATAAAATAATTATGAAATGCCCTTAAATAAGGACTCATCACTAGGCAGAATAGGTACCAAAACCACAACATATCAACAGCCTTAAAAATATTGTGGCTGGAGACCCCCGTGTCACTTCGAAATAAGAACCAACAATGGCATTATTGAAAACGGATTACAGATTCCATTTAAGTGGATTTTTAAGTGGAGCAAGAGCAAACTGCACAAATTACTCCAGCTCAACGCTCAAAGCATATTGGACATCAAAACTCATAGGTTTTATTTCAGAGTCTTAATGGAAGTGGCGAGTAATAAATGCCAAAATAACAATTTCCAATTCTTTCTAATGCAGTGACAAACAATGCGCTATCTTCTCAGTACATCAAGACTAGGTGGTAATGCAGTAAAATGTACTTTAAATCAATGCCCATCTCTACTCTCCCACCACTTCAGTGTACGGCCAGCAGTATCAATGTAAGAAAATACCTAACGATGCATTTAGACTACATGGTCAAATGATTCTACAATTTAGTTTAAACTCGGTACATTTGTCACTCAGCTGAGTGGAAATGTTGAACTTGTAACTCCAGCAAATACAGTGCCCCTCAAAAATGTGACCTCGTTAGAGAGCCCAAGTGCTTTAAATGGGGTACAAGATTGCGAGGCCCTCTGGAATAGGGCATGGACACATTGTGTTGGGTGTTGCCAAAAGGAGGGACAGATGGTTTCAGCAAGGTCCACCTGTCCTAAACAAATATTAAAACATGGGTCCCTGCAAATATGTATTTTGAGTCACCCACCACTGTCCCAGGTGGTCTTGTCTACATACTGTAAACAGAATTCCCTTTGGTTCAGTTACTAAATCAACTGCTGCCTGTAAATAAATACATTTCTTTCTCCCTTGGGATATAAGCAGTTCAATTAGTGAGTTAAGCACCTTTATTCTGTAACTAGTTTATATACAAGGCGTTCATTTATTTATTTATTGGCTATTTATAAGGCGTTGCCTGGGATTTCATTTTCTCATAGGCACTATTTATTTGAAATACCTTAAGGTAGCTTTACGCTTTTTGGAAATGCTCCATAGGGAAGGTGAAAAGAAAAATTCACTAAATTTGTCAGTTATTTAATATTTTAAAAATGTTTTCTTATGAAGACTATCCAACACCATTTTTTGTTCTTCTGAAAAACTCATCTTGAAACTTATAACTGTATGTGAGAACAGCATGGAGATTCCTGAGCAGCATGATGGATGACATGAAGCCGACAGTCCCAACAACTATGGACCTAAAGTGAATATTACCAAAGTACTTGTTCACTGTAAGGCTTGTTTTTATTCAACATTCATTGGTTTTCCAGTTGGAACAAAGATATACAACTGATTTGGGGAACCCACTCCAGAACACGTGACATATAACTACCCGTGGGAGAAACATGGAGATTCTAAATTGATACAAGTGCACTTGATTGACTGGCCGTGTGAATTGTGAAGTGTTGACTGAATGCCAGCCTGACTGGGAACTATAGGCACTTGAAACTGAACAGCATGCCTGTCAGAATGAGTCGAATGTGGGGAATGAATACTTCTTCTCCTTTTCCCTTCCCGGTCAACACTGTGGCTTCAATTACATTGAGCAGCAATTTATTTATGCACAGCCTTCTGCCGTTACACAGCCTATGTGAGTCAATATTGCAAAGCAGCATGATTGGTCAGTCGAAGGTGATGTGGTGGCATTACTCTAGCACTCTTTGTAAGAGAGATACAGAAATGCCTGTCGCACCCCTTTATATAGCAACAATTTGCAAACCTCTGGAATGCTACCTGCCTTCACCTTCATCTCTCAAGTCCATTTGCCTTCCATATGCCTCGCCTTTGCTTCCCATATGCCTTCTCCTCTTGTCTCGCACACTCCTATGCCTTTCATACACCAAAGCCAAGTCACAAACACACAAACAGATTTTCACTTTTGTATATATCAATTAAACAACCCAGGCCCAGAGTGTGCTTTTCTTAAGTGCTTATGTGGGGTTTCTGCGATCTTGCTGTTTGCCTGTACCATGACAATCTGTAGCTATTAGCCCCCTGAATGGAGGTGCTAATAGTGTGCACATATTCCCTAGGGTTCACAAGTCTTCTCAAACCAAAGTCTGTGCCTCTTTAAATGCACTTTTGCTGGTCAAGGTGTTAATTTATCGATGACATGTTTGATTCTGTGTTCAGCTCTTTGGTGGCGGGCAGGGAGTATGCTTGGGGAAACATTAAGTTCACGGTGGGGCTCATGTTATGAAACCTTAACGATAAACTTAGAGAAATCACCCAATGAAGTTTTTATTAGGAAGCATCCCCATTATAATATGTGCACCATACTGATGTCTGGGAGTGGGAGGGCACCAGGAAACCCCATGCATCTTCAGCCAGCCCTGAAATTACCTGTGGGAAAGAAGAGGAGGTCACAATAATACCAATGTAAGCTACTTTGTGCATTGCATAACATAAAAGAACATTTTGGGAGCAGAAGAACAAACACACATTTTTATAAATGAAAACCCAGTGAGAGTGATTCAAGCCTGTAACCCTCTGAGCACATATTGCACCCTGCTTATTTCATCTACAATACCCTACCAGTAAAGTGACAGGAAACTCTGAGTCATACATACCTATTTGGAAAGAGTTAGCTTTTGGGAGTCAGGTGCTGATGGTCCTGCTTTAGCAGGCAGATGGCTTCCCTGCACGTATTCCACAGCTTGCTAATTTCTCAGTTTGGGAATCACCCGTGCATGCTCACAAGCTGATCCTGGGGAGGCACTTTTGAATATCCACAACACATTGAGCCTCATTATAACCCAGGCGGTACGGGGTTAACGGCGCCGGTAAAAGTGCCGGCGCCGTCAACCCCGTACCGCCTGATTACGAGATCCCCTCGCGGGACCCGATCTGCAAGTCTGGTTTCACCAGACGTGCAGAGGGGGTCCCGCGAGGGGAGGAGGGAGCAAACAATGGGCCGCTCGTAATCTGCCTGTTGTTTGCTCCCTCTCCCATTCCCATTCAGCCCTATGGGGACTGAAATGGGAATGGGGAAGGTCCGGGCCCGGGTTCCTAGAAGGAGGAATTACCGGGCCCTCCAAACTCGGAATGGCCCGGTAATTCCTAATTCTGGGAACGCGGACCCGGATGCGATTTGGGCAGCAGCCATGCTGCCAATAGCGGCATAGCTACCGCCGAGATCGTAATGAGGCCCATTATCTCTGTTCAGTGTGTGGCGAATCACTGGATTTAGTCACTTCTCCCCAGAGGGGAGCTTTTTCTTGTGAGGTTAGGGAGGTGAGCATCCCTAGGGATAGAGGCAAGCGGGACCTCACCAGGAGAGACTCCCCCCTTGGGGACAAGTATTTACCATTCTGACGAGGAACCCCTAGTCAAACTATCTATGGCCTAACAATAATAACATCTGCCAGAAGACAAGAAGAACAAGCTCAGATTTGTTATTGTCAAATGGAACCTTTGTACCATTCTGAAAGAAAATACTTATGTGATACTGAGACAAAGAAAACCCATGGAGTTATACCCAGTACATAGGTAACAAAGAAGAAGGACTTTGATGTTGCGCTGGAGAAGGCCCATGGCAGCATCATAATTCCAAGGATTGAGAGAGAAACTCAGGAGGTTCAAACCAGCTGTTGATGCAAAGCTGGGAGGAACAGAGACACGCAGCCTCTGATGTGGAAAAGAGTATTGCGTGTGAAAGCCAGTATGCTGTATGCGAGAGAAGCTGAAGTGAGAGAAACCCAAGGACGAGTGCAGAATCCGAAGAACAACAGAGGAGAGACTGGTGATATGACTGAGAGCCGGTGGTCTGAGAAGTCCATAAACAACACTGATTCCACTTATCGGAAGACACTGTAGAGCACACAGAACACTAAGGAAGCCAGAAACGGAAAAGCCAAACTGACAATCACTGAGGATGGCCCTGACCGCATTGAGGCAACCCCTAAGACACAAAGGTAACAGGGAGAGCGGGGGACCCAAGGGGGGGACCAATAATTACAAGTGGAACATTTCTGCTCATCACAGTAAAGGACACATATTTAAGAAGAGTGAAAACAATGACTGCAGAGCCCTTCCTTGTCCCAGTAAGGAACATGTGTTGCTAAAGAGTGAGAATCATTACTGGAACATTCATCCTTGTCCCAGTAAAGAACAAGTGTTGCTGAAGAGTGAAGGTTGTTAATGGAACATACATCCTCGTCCCAGTAGAGAAGATGTTTTTCTGAAGAGTGAGAATCATTACTGAAACACTTATACTCATCTCAGTAAAGACCATGGGCCTCATTACGACTCAGGCGGTAAGGGGTTTACGCCGGCGTAAACAGCGCCGACCCTTACCGCCTGAGTATGAGGTCCCTTAGCGCCATGGAGGTTTTAACACCTGCTTTTAGCAGGTGTTAAAATCCATGGCGCTAAGGGACCATGGAGTTAATTACGCCACCGTAATTTACGGTGGCGTAATTAACGCCTTCCCCACTCCCATTATGCCCTATGGGGCAAAAATGGGAATGGGGAAGGGTAAATGGGGATTGGGGACTTACCGCCCCGCCAACCTCAGAATGGGGCGGTAAGTCCGCCAACCACCATGGCGTAAACGTAGTTTACGCCATGGTGGTAAAGTCACGGCCCAGGCGGTAACTTACCGACTGGGTCGTAATGAGGCCCTATGTGTTGGGATTACATAAGAAGAGTGAGAATCAGTATTTAAATCCTTATATTAGTCCCAGTGAAAATCAAGTGGTGGAAGCGTATGGGAACAGTGAGAATCATAGATTGAACATTTGTAACAACTAACAAACTGTGTAACTTTGATAAGGTAGACTGACCTTGTCTGAAGGAGATGAGTGGAATTTCCGCAGAATAATGATGAAAGACAAAGCCTTAGTACCCACTCGGCTGTCAAAAGATAATTCAGGAAGGATAGTAATCACCAGACCAAACCACCACAGCAAAAAAAAAAAAAAATCAGTTCAAGCACAAGAAAGAAGACTGTCATGAGTGGGAGACCAGAGAAAAATTAGACCGGCAGCGTGAAGGGAGGAGCCCAACCCAGCGATACCACAAAAGGGGAGCGAGCAAGCTCTGAGTGCCGGAGGAGCTCGACTCAGTGTAGGTTGCAGCTGCGAAAACGAAGATGCCCGACCCAGCGTACTGGAGAAGCCAGAACCCAAATAGCTGCAAACAGGGGAATCCCCAAATCGAAGCCAAAACCCCAGGGAAGCCAGGAGGAGTCGGGGAAGCCGACACATGGAATAAGATATTACTCAAACAAACAACAGCAGGGCACAGCAAGGGCCAAGCCGGGTGAAGCAATGCAGCAAGATACGTTCCCGGTCCTCTGTAGTAGAGTATACAGCGTGTACCGTTGCCCTGACAATGGACTGCAGCAGCCATCTGAGAAATGGCTAGAAAGCTGTTTGGAGTGAAAATAGTCCCATTAAGGAAACGCCATCTTCAGGGGGTGAAAACGCCATTAGGACGTCGGACCCTCCATCGCTGTCACAAGGACCAGGAATTGGGAAGAGTCCTAACAACATTCTCATTTGTCTCAGAGAAGATAAAGAGATAAAAATCAATAACAGAGGGAAAAGCAGAATTGGAACAATCTCCTTAATCCTAGTCAATGAAGGATTGGGCATTTATCCAAGAGAGTCTCAAGTTTGGCTTACCGAGGAAAAAGAGGGATATCTTCAAAAACAAAGAGGATAACAATTCCTAAAGTCACAACAGAGATTGAGAGGAAGAAACATGGTGTAATAGACACCAATGAGAATCTGAAGAATCCAATATCTGAACTACATGGCTTAATAAGTTTGGTTGCTAAGAACTGTCTATGAATAGATCATTAGACCAAATTTGCTGAGAAATCAGTACACAGGTGAAGGGAGACATTCTCCTGTGCCTTAGTTTGTTTTCGTAGTGGTAGGGTCAGGTTAGCTACATTTGGACAGTGGACAGATCTTCCTTTTGGACGTATGGACACTTGACAAGCACCATAGTTTGTTTTTATTAGGTAGGGAATACCCATAGTTTAGGGAAAGTTAGGAGTTTTAATTTCTTTTTGAATAAAGAATCTACCTAAAAATAGGGAGATCAGAGTCTGTGTTCTTCTTCTGACTCACCACAAGTGCCACCAAAATGAAGTACCTGCTCATAGCAGGGGCCTCTCTGTGAAGCTTTCCCCTCAAACATAGGGACAGATAAAAACAGATAGCGTTCGAATAGAGACCTTTTAGTAAGTATGTTCCATAAATACAGCATATTTAAATTATTGGTATTACTTTAAAGTACAATATTTTCAATTTTACATGTTACAGCACTTAATCACATATTTTATATGTATTCTTGAATTTCATATTAAATTAATAATGTGTTGTCTATTACAATTAGGCTTTGTCTAATCCTATACTAAAGGTAAACAAAATAGGTCCAATAACAATATAGTTCACCTTGAAAAAGTGTACATATAAGGCAGATATCAGAGTTCATCATGAAACACATATCGGTCAGGATACCTTTACATGATTTACTTCCGATTTATTTTGTGTAACCTTGGGAAATCCCATTATTACATATCCTTACTGTAAAGGATCCATGGCTTCATGAAGTTTACAACCACTAGTTTGGATTCCCATTTTTGTTAACTAAAAGGAATTTGAAAATGTTTAAGACCAGATTATTAATCTCAACACAACATTTGAATAGTCAGATATCTACCTGGAGATGTGTTTCCATTAGGAGAAGATTTGGCGGCCACGAGTTTTCACTGAACTGGATGCTGAGGGCATACAGTTCTTGATTACATTTCCTTGAAAAAAGCTGAGTAGACTGAAAGGTTCATCAGCAGGCATAGACGAATATTCAAAGCCAATATTCAAAGAAGTGGAAAGATAAAGTGACAAAATGATCACTGCTCTGCAGGAGTAAAAGGATGAGTAGTGGCTAAACAGACTACTTAGCTCCACACTACTTCCAAATCAGCAGGGATGCTAATCATAAAAGTGGTACAAGCACATCCTGAAAGGCATAGCTCCTTTGCATAATGTGGTAGGACATGGGGTGTGAGCCCATAACAGTAGCAACCCAAACAGCAATAGTACAAGAGACCAAAATAAAAAAAGTCCATTCATGTTTCTATAAAATTATAGACTCTTAAATGAGCATGCATAAACCCACCCATGTAATAAAATGCAGAACATGTAAAACGGTTGTAGAATAGCACTCTTGGTAGATGAGCAGGGGTGTTCAGGCACTCATTCAGCACAATACCAGCGTTCATGAAAATGTCTTACATCAAAAAGGCAGAGAAGGGGGTTTAAAAGACATAATGGTGGACCAGGATGACATGGCCTTGTCACTGTATCTTATTTCTTTGCCTTTGAGGCTAGATAGTGTTGAGCAAATGCTTTTTGGTATCATACTAGGAGTCTTGACACGTTCTGTATCAGGTCAAATGTTAGTTTGGCAGCTTATTTGGATTGACTGTTGAAGATCAAGGGTACGGCAGGTGATGCCAGGTGGGTGGTGCTGGAAGACTCAGTGACCTCGTGGATGGAGAAGCTGAGACTTGCCTTCAGCGTTGAGTGGACTAGCGTGGTTCAACAGTGTCAGGACATTGCAGTGCCATTGTCTGGGGGCACAAGGAATCTGATGATCAGGCGACTGTGTCAAATTGGTGATGACTGAAGATTTGGCAGGCCTCACATGGAGGTATGACTGAGCTTTGGCATCAACGTCAAGTGACCTTGGAGATGTATAGGTAATTAAGCATTGAGGTCAGGGATGACTCCAATGCTACTGTGCAGCAGCTTCCAGATAGATAGTTCAGAGTTGCAGGCAGATCCAGGGGTCACTTCCTTGGTTCTCTGGTTGTTGGGAGTTCCAATTCAGGGTTGTTAGCAGTCCTAATGTTGTACTGCCCAATATAGGGAGCTTGGCTGGAACCTACAGGGGTTCTTTCACCTCTACTGATAAAGCCTGTTTACTTTGCAGCCATAGTGAGGCATTGACCCAACAGCAGTCACCGCTACTTTTCCCAGTGGTGGGACTAACCTTTCCTCTGCCTTAAATGCCTTCTGTCTTCACCTCTTTGACATACGACTTTAGAATGAAGTGGACTCCAGCCGATGTCCAAATGTGTATTCTTCTTGTGTGTCTAAGAGTCCAGTAATGATTCAAAGAATGAGGGGTGCCCCCTCCCTTTCAAGGAAAAATTCCACAGTGGATTGGTCCAGCACAATTCTTCTGTAAGGGGTAAGCTCCAGCATTGTAACAAGTGCCCTTTGCCTTATGGCATCACACCCAGAGTGCCTTGTTTGCAGGAAAACGAGTAAAAAGGAAAAGGAAGATAGTCCAAACAGAAGGTTATATGTGGGACCATTCTCCAGACCTACCTTCTCTCTCAGGCTACCCTAATTCTACCCACTTCACATACCTGCTGGCTTCAAGGGCAGCTCCCTCTGTTCTGTCAGTGTTCCATCCGACACACTGTTCGAAGGAGACCCCCTGAGGACGTTTCTATGCCCTGGGGGAAGGTATTTCCCTCCCTATTGGATAATAAAATGATGCAGCATCCCAACTATTGTCTCACAAGATAGCTTTGGAGACATTAGGCCTAAACACCATTCAAATCATTTCTGTCATTGACAAAACCCTGCTCATAGAGCTGACAATATGTGATATCAAAGTGATCTGTACCATAATTGTGTGCTCTTTTCAGTCACCATTCCATGACCAGGCATGGCTTACATTTAGGGATTTACTTGCCATGAATTAAAGTCGATAATGATTGTAATTTAAAATGTTTCCTCTACCTATAGTGAGATTGTGCCCCACCATCTGCCAGGGATGCATAGGTGACCTTTCAACCTGCTCTGTCCCAGTACAGTAGACGGGTTACAACAAGGCAGATGGTTTTACTTCAATTTTGACATGACACATTTTGAAAGGAGGGGTCTGGTTAGCAGCCCTCCCTTTCAGAAACAGATTTTCCTGCATCGCTTCACCTGAATGAAAATCATAAAAGCTAGGGCTTTCACAGCCACACCAGATGTCATTATGTCACAAAAATCTCTTAGGGCCTCATTACGACTCTGGCGGAATGGGTTTAACGGCGCCGGTAAAGGTGCCAGTGCCGTTAAACCCATTCTGCCTCATTACGAGGTTCCCTCGCGGGACCCGCTTTGGACGTCTGGCAAGACCAGACGTCCTTTGCGGGTCCCGCAGGGGGACCAACATGCTAACAACGGGCCCGTTGTTAGCATCATTCCCATTTCCATTAAGCCCTATGGGGGCTCGAATGGGAATGGGGATGGTCCGGGTCTGGGTTCCCTGAATGGGGAAATACCGGGCCCTCCTAGGTCGGGATGGCCCGGTAATTCCCCATTCAGGGAACCCGGACCCAGACCCGAGTTTGGAGGCGGCCATGCCCTTATTAAGGGCAAGTTTGGCAGTTTGGGAAAAAAGTGGCTGTAATTCTCCACAAGCAAGTTGCTGGAGGTAAATCCTCCACTTTACCTCCAAAAGTCAGAACATTTACTGTGTGGTATTTCTGTCAGCGGTATATCCACCTAAAATCCCCATGAAGACCTATGGACTCCAGAACTGGGGAATTACTGCTTCTTGCATTCCAGTGGTAACTCCAGAGGATCAAATGGTGTTAACAGTAAATGAGTTTGGTGGTATTTCAGTGTATTTACTGCCAAAATACTGCCAAAATGACAATGAGGCCCTTTCCCTGGAAGCACTCAACAAAATTAAATATAACGCTCTACAATCTCAAAAGAAAATACAAGTAAAAATTCTGCAGATAATACACTTGTATTAATTGCGTGAATATGAGAAATATGGAGGTCCCCATAATTCAAGGTGACAAGCACTTTTATGGGGGGTCGAGCAGCATTGCAAAAGATGTCACAAATGACCCTGTCATGCTTTGCACATGCACCTTGTTCAGGGACATAAAGTCATCAAAATGACAGAGATAACATAATTGACATCACATGCCCTATGACGTCACGGGAACTGCCATCACATGATATTTGACCCTGATGATATCAAATTAAGTAACGTCAAATGGCTTTTTACCTGGTGAAATTATGAAGGGACATCACGAAAATGAACAATAATTTACAAAAAGTGTATGATTAAGAAATAGTAGTGAACAATACAAAATACTTCTTTCATTTCGAGCTATATATTAACTGTGATGTTTCCTGGATACGTAATTAGTGCCATAATATGCTGAATGCACAGACAGTAGAATACTCATCGTCCAGGAGCACTTCTTTCTTACACCAAAACAGCCTCGCATGGCAAGTTACTGCCATCTTATTTATTGTTCTAATCCCCACATGCCAGGTATAGTCCTAATAGGCTAAATACTGCCTGGCATTCCAGGCACTGCTATAATTTGCTATGCACAGCCTCATATGCCCAAGTAGTGCCATCTTAGGGAAGTTTAACCATCATTCATCATGTATAGTCGTCATGTGCAAGCTACAGTCTCACATGTTCATGTACTGGGAGCATATGCCTAGTGCAGTCTCATTCACCAATGTACCAGCTTACAGTAGGTAGAGCCTGATATGTTAGATAAATGATTCAGTTTGTTTTAGAAAACTGAAATTAATAATTTTCAAGTGATCTCAATTTGAGAAGTTATAGAAAATAATGCCCCATGAAGTAAAGTGGTTTGGCCAGGATCGCATATGTTGGGGATTTGGAGAATCCAGGATTTAAGCACAGACAACCTGTTTCTCTCTCTTTCACAGCCCTGCATGGGCTCTATCCCTACTGGTGCCGTGGATCACTTTGCTCCACACATTTCCCATCATGTCCGGAGTTTGCCAACTATGCCCATTCCAATATGGCATCCGTAACTGCTGGTGACATGTTTCCATATCTAGTGACATTGGCACGGCAGCCTAACCTCAGTGTAGATGGAAGACTGCATTGCTCCTTATTGCGTCAGTCCACGTTTCTTCCTTCTGTGAGGGTACTTGTGCTACTTTTCTCTGAAATGTTCCCTATTGTTTTCCAGATTTCCTGCATATCACCTGCTTCCCATCCCTGCTACACCGCTGACTCTTGTCACCTACTTGTATTCCCTTCTGATTGATTAATGATTATTTATTTATTTATTTGCTCCTTCCTGGATTGTTTCGGTTGCTGCTGTGCTGGACTACTTGAAATGTTTAGCCCATTCTCCGTTTTGTGTTGCCCTTGGGGGATTCCCCTGCCTTTTGCAGTCAACCTGCCTGTTTCTTACATCATATAACACAAAAACGGTACTTGGAGAAAAAAAAATGTTTTCAAAAAGAGGAGGGGAGCACTAAAGCTCTCCTCTATTTGGCAAAAAACACACATGCAAACAGGCCCTGTTCTGAAGAACACCCTGACCCTATTCGGAAAATCTCTCCTTAGGTACTCAGTGGTGCACCACCTATCTAAAAGGGATAGCGAGGAAACTTTCCCTACTCATCACATATATCTCAAAAAGCAGCAACACGGATATAATCTAAGAAAGCATTGCCATTGCTCTGAAGGAAATATACTGTTGTTCATAGTTGACACCAAGCTCACCTGCAACTACATGTTGCAAACGTGGGTAACTGTGTATAATATTAACTGTAACTCATGAGAAAGATGTAAATGTCTTATTGTGAGTCTGGCATGCATCCGATTATGCTACCATTCCAATTCAATTGATTGTGTCTCCATTCACATTTACCAAGATTGGACTAAAGCAATGCCCACCTGACAATGTTCACACAACATGTGCCTAGATTTGCTGAATTGTGCACAGCATGCTGCACTCATTATGATCACTCTTGATTCAACCACATTACCCCAAACCTAATCACATAAAACACACTCCCTTTAGAACGCTGATGCGCGCTCAAGATGGCATGTCAAACATATAAAAATTTAAACAATCCCAAGAAACTACCGAACATCTCTCCTTCTATGGAGGCTTCTGGACAGTGTATAGCAAATAGGAAATGTGCAAGTAGAGAATACCTTCCTTTGAGAAGCTCCAAACTGTAACACAATCCTTTTGACAGAGAGGCTCCAACAACTCGGAGCTCGGTTTCTCCCCAATTCTGCTCCGAGCCTTCCCTTCTCCTATGCTTACAGACCTTCCTGTTTAAAATGGTCTAAGTCCACCATCTCTGTCTGGAGGGCCTCCCAGTCTGCATTTCAATTATCGAGATAGCCAATGTGACTGGGCCGAGCCATGTTTCCTCCCCTCCAATCAAAGCCCTTTCGACACCCTCACTTTTATAACCATTACCAGCTGGCTCCTTCCCCCTCTTTATTTCAGATAATCAGGTTTCCCTTTAAACATGTAAGGTGACTTCCCAAAGCAAGAAGCTTACGTTTCCACATCCGACTTAGACCCAGCCTTACATCTGTCCTTATATGCATAAACTCATGCTTACATCCTTATATCCATCCTTGCCTCCTCACTGTGGAACCAAAAAGACTGATATGAGTACGCATGGTCTGAGAAGACTGTTTAACCACTATGCTATACACATATACATGTCTTGCCATTTGTTCAGAAAGCGAAACCAAACAGATGTGTACTCCAGGCACGCTATTGTAAAACAGCCAGTGCCACAAACTCCAAATGTGGAATGCAGGCCTGCTTGTCTAGGGGACTCACCCACCTAACCCATTTGCACAGTCTACTTTGTCTGGGTGCCGCCCCCTCTGCCTAGTCTAAACCCTCTGCTCCCCCTCCCCTGATCCCCGTTTCCTAGGGTGAGCCATCCTTAGCTGCTACTGGGTGGGTTTGCGGTAATAAGATCACAACTCTAACAGTGGCTTTATAGAACACTAACATAAACTATATCTGAACTCCATTGGGCCAATCAGTAGACTGCAAAGACCTTGACAAACATAATCTAGAACTCTATAACTGTTGCGTTTGCATTATGTGATTAATATGCACATCAAATATTACACTTTGAGGGCTTCTAGGGTCAAGACCGGGCCCTAGAATACTGCAGTAACAAACAGGTAGTAACACAAACATTATATTGATCATATTAAAATGTTCATGTGCTGCTGGAAATTATTTTGGACTGAATGATATCTGCGATATGAGTTCTTGTGCTTATTGGACTGTGTTAAAGGAGCAATTAACACAACGTATGATTTTTGTTATATTTAAAAATAAACCTGAACTGTAAGATCTTTGTTCAATCCAATGATTTTACATAGAGGTATTGTGTTTTTATAAATTCGGGTGGAATCAGGGTACTTTCAGCTGCCACACCAGTGCATTCTAGTGTCTGAAACTGACAGGAAAGTTAAGGTGTCTTTACATGTAAAGTAAACCGCTTGAGTGGAACCCGATGCTGCATTGCTATCTCGCCGGATCTAGTGAAACCGCGAGCTGCGGTATAGATGGCATCAATTGCCGACCAGAGATATCTCAATACCTGCTCTGCGTTAGGCTCATTGCTTCCTGTTCAACCATGAAACGAGGCTGGTTCCTCACAACTGCTCTCTTTCTGGCCAGGTGATAGGTGTAGATTGCCTATTGTGCGTTTTATTAAGTCTTCTGATTGTTTCACAAAAGTGAGTTTGCCTTTGTCAAGTCTTTAATTTCAAAAGTCAATAGGAAACACTTTCCCTTAGTTGGATATATTTGCTGATTGTGATAATTAGTTCAAGATTACTGCAAATCTGAACGTGATGTTTGCAGAGCAGTATTTTAGAAGGTTGAGATCAATTTGGACAGCAAAACATGTGGTTTTCCGCTGATCCCAGTAGCTTGGATTGGAGATCATTGGATTAGATCAATACAGATATTTTAATTTTAGGTTTATTTTGAAACCCAATAAAATCATGAGTTTCCAAATTATATGTTCACAAATTAGGAATGGTTCCCTTGTCACCATTCTATCTGTTATTTGATCCATTCAATTCAATGAACTTGTAATTGGGAGGAATGTAGGGCAAGCCACCACCTGTGTGGAGCTGTGGGGCTTCAGACAGTAACGGTATGTTTTACATCTTCTTACAAACTGAATGTGTTGGTTACAAAAAACCCGGCAATTTAAGAGTTTGAATCGAGGTTTAATATGTATAGTTTTTCCTCTTCTAAGCATCAAAAGCCCAGAGCACATGATTAGTCTGTAAGATAGAGTTGCACAGGATTTGCTGCGATGGATTATCACCCTTAAAAAAGAAAGTCACAGGTACTTGTGGTTTGCCCTATGGTTTGGTTTGCCAAAGACAACTGGATGACACCACTCGCCAAACCCACTTCAGGACACTGTTCATTCGAGAATCGCTTCCAGATATGGTAAGCAGGGACAAGTTGTCAAATGATACACCCACTCAATGGGGCGGTTTGGTACCCAACTTGGTACCCTTCTTTTTCCTTATCAGTACCAACCTCTACTAGATTGAGGCTTTGATGAGAACTCCAGCAGTTTTGGCAGAGCTATCACATCACTGAGACTGGGTGATCTCTTTTTACGCCACTTTACTAAAAGGGCTAGGGTGGATGAGCCACCAGGCCCGTAAATGCCCACTTATTTCCTGGACAAAATAAAAATACGCAAAGTATAACAATTCCTGAGAGTAGGAATTCTTTCCTTCAAAAAACAAAAATTAACCAGGGAGAGAGGCAGACTTTAATACTGGTATTGGGAGTGTGGGGGGAGAAAGGCTCTTCAGGGGCCACCGGTGAGTACAATTTCACTACGTGACATATGGGTGGACCTGTGGGGTTTGCATGCTGTGCAGTATGTAACTACGGCAAGTATATGGGACATTTGCGGTTGCAGCTGTCCAGATGGGGCAACTTGCAAATGCCATTCATGGGTAGAGTTTTGCTTCTAGAAATTAACATAATGCTGAAACTATTTTACATGTTTGTGAATATACAGTTGTGGCCGGCACAGAGCTGGTGAAGCTCTGCTCAGAATTTGTGTGGCCTCTGGGTTGATCCAAATGTAGTGGACCCCTCTCGCACTACCATATGATTCTGGAGGCCTCATGGATCCGGATTGTCATTCTGCCCTTTACTTTTTAGTTGTTCAAGCACATTTTTAATCTCATTGATATTGACTTGAGCCGGCTCCACCTCATGTTAGTTTAGAGAGGGACTTGACGAGTGGTGCTGAGTTGTAACACCTATTATTAAGTGGGTGCTATAAACCAGTCACTTTGGGATCACCATTACTTATGATAGGAACTTGTCCCTCTGCCACAACCCTGCTCCGAACACCACATGGACTTCAGTATAAGTAAAACATGACAGGCACCTCGTTTCTACATTTTGGGTGACTTGTTGTAGATGGGCGTTTCATAGACTGGGATAGCGCTAGGGCTAGACTAGGAGGGGACCACTGCAATTACTGTATGACCATCATAGGAGGACAGCTTTTCGGTCTCACTGGTCCTCATTCTCTGATGAACTCACACCCCATGCATGCTTAAAGTACATAATCAACTCTGGAGGGAAAAAGAGAGGGATATCGTACCTATATGGGTTAGTGCAACAAAGCACGCTGCCAGTGACGTCTACTGTCAAGCTTAAGTGGGGTCAGGATCTACAGATAGAGTTAGTGGATGTGCAGTAGTCAAATGCATATAAATGTTCAAAAGCGGTGACCTTCAACTCAAGGTTTCATCTTATTCACTTTAAGGTCCTCAATCGTTTGCACTGTGCACCTTCTAGAATTACATTCTTGAACTCTGAGGAGAGGGTGTGTGCACTGTGGGAAACCTGATGGCATCTCACTTACTAGTTCCTGGGGATCTGTCATCCAGGTGGCCAGGGCACGGCCATCGCTATTGGATCCAGTTCCTGCAGGTGGACTAGTGCGGGGGGATCACTTGAATGGAGGGTCCTCAGGAGTGGAAGTGGGACACTGATGGGTGAGATGCGGTATCCCCCTTCTTATATCACCTTTTCCCCATCCTACCTTTCTGACACAAACACTTTTGCACACCACAAAAGTCGTGGGACAAACAACAGAGCTGTTTAACTGACATGTCCCAGCACAAGGGTCAGGCAAAGTCAGGCAATTGACAAGAATCACACACACCTGACTGCCTTTTACCTTCCCCACAGAGTTAAAAGGTGGAGCACGAGCGCACACTACGAGCAAGGCAGACCGCACAATGAGAGAGCTAACTCAGCATGGCAGTGCAAAAGGAGGAGAAAGACGGCACAAATCAAAAGGGTGCCAAGGAGAGAAGCAACCTTGCCTTTTCTGACCAAGGCCCGTGTGTTCTCTGCAGAAGGAATTGTAAGACCGCGAACATTAGCCTTCGTGTATTGCCGCAGATGTCAACGGTGCACAGGGCCCTCATCCACAACAACCAAGCCGGGGAGAGACGCTTGCCCCCATGGTACTGGCCTTGACTCCAGACACAAGAAAAGCCAAGCAGTTCATCACATACAGTGAGTCGAGTGGAGATTTGATAAGAAAAAAAAACTGTGTTGAACGAAAGTAGCAAACCACTAATTAAAGAAAGTACAAAGAACTATTTATACACCATGGGGAAAGTCAGCTATAGAAGAGTATGGCAGCAAGTTGGTCCTCACTCGAGAAACCCTGGGCGTTTACTCAATTGTTGAAACTACTGTTACCAGAAGACCTTCTGACAAAGGTGAGAAGGGGGTCAAAGTGGTCCTACAGGGGTCTAGTAAAATCCTCTGTACATTCGAAAGCCTTTCAGCAAACAGAAGATTGAGCAGCTAAGGGAAGCAAGTCCCGCATGGTAAGAACTGTTATATTAATAAAGTTGGCGAGAGTGAACCCGATAGCGGGATGGCAATAAAGAGGGGATGAAGCAGAAAGTCTTGATAAAAGCTGTGTTGACAAGAGTGAACCCGGTAGAGGGATGTCCACAGTGAACTGTATAAGAAAACAGTAGATTTGTGAATGTCACCGATGAAATTGTGGTAAAAGCCATAGTGAACCCCGTGGAGGGAGGCTAACATTTGAGAAGGGTCTGAGCCTGGAAGAGGGCGTTCTAAGGGTGAAAAACTATCATCCACCAATCTGTGAATGAAATAAAGAAGAGTGAGATAGAGAAAGTCTTTTGAATACATGCCAGGGTGAACCCAACGGAGGGAGGTTGATATTCTAAAGGGGTCTGAGCCCGGACGAGGGGGACCCAAGGTGAAGAGCTATCATCCAAATACAACAGAGACAATCAGAGAAGAACTTTGGAACTTTTGTTATCTTTTTGTGTTTATTACTTTGAGCCCACTAGATCCTCGGAAGTGAGAAGCTTATATACTGAGAGACCCGATATTGCTAAGAACATCTTCTGTATCTGAGCCTGCAAGAGGGAGATCCCGGGGTGGAAAAGCATCCCGCAACTTGAAGATAGAGAAAGGAACTTTTGTTTATTAATTTTGAAGACATCAAGTCCTTGAAGGCAAGAGACTTTTTGTAGAAAAGAGACTTAAATACCGAAGGCACTGATAAGCTGAGAGCGGAACTATTAGCTCGTGCTGTGGAAGATCGAGCATGTGCTGTGCTCAGGAGTCCCACCTTGTCCCGTGCTCAAAATGTGGGGAAGGGAGACCCCGACAACCGCATCCTGACTTATTATTTGTGAACACTTCTTTCTTTCCTGACAATCCTATCCCATACTCTTTGTTGTATTTAGCGTAAGGATTGGCAATAGGTGTCTCTTAGTATAGGCACTTTTATTTGACAAGACAGCAATAGGACAGCCTTTATTATTATTTGATGGTTGTAGCTTGCTCCCATCTCAGATTTAGGTTTAGATTAGGCATATTTACAACCCACATTTACAGTTTAATAAGCACCCTTGAACTATGATCACTTGTGTCTGTCTTTACTGTAGCCACCATGAGTTCCTTACAGCACCCAGCACAAATCTGATGCATTTAGTATGGTAATGGTCAAGACTGAGCTCCTTTTGGGACTGGGGTGTTGTATCCTAACAGAGATCACTGGTCTTCAAGTGTTAGCAATCCCACCTACATGCCTGTTGGGTGTCAGGGGTAAAATGTTCATCATAGATTGCAGACTTATCAATTTGTGAGTGTTATTGTTCAAACAGTGTACATTGTTAAGATGGAAGAGCAGTGTGGCCACCTTGCTGGATACTTGGGTGTCCAGCATTATGTTGGCCATGGAGGAATTGCATATCACTCTCCTTTGGTTGGGCAGTCACCCCAAGGACATTTGGCCAGCCTTTCAGAATAATTTGCAAAACTTGATGAGTGATGATCTGGCCCAAAGTGTGGGGTCTCCAGATGGGCCATAATTACTGTATCTGCAAATAAGAACACATGTCATTTTCTGGATGATGCTCTTCCTTCATTCTTCTTTTGTTGTTACCCCCTTAACTGCCGTATACTTTGTACTGTGTGGGATGTTTCAACCCACGCATCCAAGCCATACAACATCATTGTGCATTACTGACATGGGAAACATCATAATGGCCGCCGGAAATCATGCTGCTTGCCAGAAATCATCCAAAAATGCACAGTAAAAACCTGACAGATAGGCCACCATCTTCTTTTGCCTCTGTCAGTGTTAATCTGACCATTGCCAGACCCTATCCTTTGGCTGCACACAGAGCAAAACCAGTGCAAAGGAATATGGTGCTGTTCAAAATATGTTTTAATTGATGTCAGAAGTTGCTAAAATCATGAGCACGAAACCACCAAACAAAAAATCCAACTTCTGGTTCGGTGTTCTACATTACTCTACTGCAGAATCCACATCAAGGCAATGTTCACAAGGATCATATGCTATTAAGTAAAATTCCCTTTTTGAAATGTATTAATTCAAGACAGCTGCCAAAAATGGGTGCAGTACCGGAGCCCGCCACTGACCAGTGCTGCTGAGCTAAACTCTGACAGGAGACATGGATTTCAGAAGCTAAACAGTATCCTGATGCAGCTCAGACTTCTAAAGGTTTGTGGTCCATGGGAAGCCTTCACACCTCAGAACTCCACACAAGAAGGCAGGAAATCACAAGTTTCTGTTAATCAAATGGAGAGTGGCACCCTGGGCTGATGCCCTGCTAGCAGGAACCACCAGACAAAGGATGCATTCAGCTGAATAGGGTATGCTGATTTTGGGGTGTGAACTGTCAACACTGCTCTGGGGGAAGGAAAGACATCTGATCTCTCTGAGTCAGAACCAAGTTCCTGGAGGCGGGGACAAACAAATGGGTGTACTGAAGGGGAGGCAAATGTATATTTTATTAAATTGCTTATAAAATATTGTATCAGCTGAAAAAAATTTACAATTTGGGGATTCTTAATATGAAAAATGCACCCACAATTAGAGACTAAGCTCAACTCCGTACGATGTTCTGAGACCAAACCCCATAATTATTAATATTGCAGACACTGGGATTACACTAGAGAATTGTAAATTTATGTGCCCAGACAAGGTGGGTACCTCCGTGGAAGATTTGATGAAAAACCAATATGGCAAAACCCACTAAAAGCGCAAAATGTTGTCGTTTCTGAACCCAAGCTCGTAGAAACATGTGCCTTGAACTGAACTGTACCTTAAGCAATCTATGATGTGCACATGTAATTTCAACAACTTGTGTATCAGGGAAATATGTGTTTTGGGTAAAATTGATTTTCTATAAGAAACCAAAGGGGAGTGTTCTTTCCTTAAAGCCATAAAAATGATACCTGATGACTCAGGATGACTCACAACTCCATTCTCTAGTCAGGGCACAGAAAATCCTCTAACCTATCAGGATCCTCAGAGGGTTGGGCATAGAAAGTCAGCCTTCCCACCCACTTTCAAAAGGAATAAAAAGAACCACTGAAACCCAGATAGGGACTGCTCTTTCCACTTTCTTGCGCAGCACTTTGCGGGACGATTTCAAATCCAGACAATATCCAGAGACCAGAACTTAGAATCCAGACTCCAGAACTTGTAGCAGAGAGGCCTAGTCCACAAGCTGAATCCTTTTCAGAGGCCCCAGAATCCAGAAATCTAACTAAACTATTCAACAGCCGGGCTGTGCTGTTCGCTTCTGGCCCAGAACCCATGCCAGAACCGAGATCCAGAGAAAGCAGAGCTGTATCCAGAACCGTTAGGTCCAGTTCAAGAGGCCGACCAGACCAGACCGCTGTGCAGTGCCAGACCCAGACCAGACCGCTGTGAGCAGAACCAGTGCCAGAGACTGTCCGGAGAGAGAACTGCAGCCCAATCCTGACCAAATCCATGACGAAGTCGCATTCCAGTCCAAAACAAGGATTGAGTATCAAGAACTGTACAGAACCAATCTCTTAGTTTAAAGTAATCTTATCCCATCCATTCAACCTGTCTAGAACTGCATTTAGAATTTTGTCTCCATCCTGTGATTTCAAACCTGTAAAAATGCCACATGTCATTCTGAAAACTTGACATTATTTCTGAAAATGTACCTCCTAAAAAAACGTCTGTATCTTTTGAACCGTATGTCGTAAAAGCGAGATTTCAGGCGTCATTGGTTTTGGGCCCCTGAGCCCGTTCACGCCTGTTTTTTCAACTTACCCACAGCCTACAAATTCAGGTAATTGCTTTTTGACTTATTCTCTTTTAAACAATAAGGGCAACTTTATTCAAAACTTGGAGTTTGCTCCTATCATGCTTTTAATTCTAAATTCCCTTTCATGTCTGCTTTCCCACAGGGTAAAACTGCTGTGAGGTTTTTTCGCCCTGAGGAAGGAAACTTTCAACCATGTCATGAAGTTATGGCCAGACAGGCGGCATTTCAGCCGAAACGTTGTTGTGATGATGTCAATTTTTAAATTTTTTTGAAACACTTTTTTGACACCTACACGTAGGCAGACCTGTCATTAGGAATACTGGAGTTAGAGCTAATGTGGACACGGCTGTTCTTTGTAGAAAAGTAAGAATTTTTCCTTAGGAGCCGTCCATGTATCTATTCTCCATAAGTACTCCATTTCCTTCCTTTTTTTATTTCTCTTTTCGTGATCCTATGAAAAGAATAATTGATTTTTTCTGTTCTATAAAAAGAATAATTGATTTTTTCTGTTCTTCAAACTAAATCTAATTTTTTATTGAGAATTATAATTCTGTGTGTTCAATTTTTTGTTATACTCTTTTGTTATTGTAAAAAATGTTTTTGTTATTGGGATTTTTTCTTTGGGAAATAAATATTTCAAAAATTTTCTACAAACTTGCCCTCTTTGTTTTCAGAGAATTCCACTAAAGTGTATGATACCAGTTTTTGGTATTTTTTTGAATAATTTAACTACAGTTACTTTGGTACACAGTAGGAAGGGACTTTCTGTGCTAACTAAAAGCGAGATTTAACTGTCATTTTAAAGCTAAGAATCTAAGCTTTCCAACAAACCCAATAGGACATTCCTTTCTTATAGTAATCGACGTACTCTGAAAAAGTGCCGCGAATTGCAATTTGACTCAATTTCACCACTTGTAAAAATAGCTGCTTCTTGCTTTCCACTGCTGAAATTCGTTTTCACTCTGATAATCATTCCTGAATCATTGTTAGTGTTGGCCTGAACTAATTCAAAGTAGCTATCACCTACCCTGAATTTCCTATATACAGAATTAAAATAATTTTTAGCATATTTTTCACTTCATTGCAACCACATTTAAAAGTATTTGGACTGTGTTTTAAAATCATCCCTGTTTCTATAGGCTTGCTGGGGGGGAACGGGAACTGAACTGCTTTTGATTGTATTCCTGAAAACCTGTGTGCCCTCATTTCCATCTCTTCATATTGCACAGGGGGGGAGTGAGTTGTTACAAGGCAAAAAGTGATCAGATTATCTCTTGTTGAAACCATATCCAGTTTATTTCTGTGCTGCATTCTTTCCATCATTGCTTTTCCTTGAAACCATACAAAGTATTCTCTGCTGCCTTATCCTTTCGATACCAACTCCTACGTAATTAAGGAATTGTGCTACTGTAATATTATCCATTATTGATCACTGCTCATACTCATAAGTGTGCTATCACGTATTAATTTATTCATAAAAGTGTGATATATATATTTTTTCATTTTTCCAATAAACCTTTTAATTTGCAAAACAAACCTACTTCTTGGCTCAGTGAGGTCAGGGGGATTCAAAGAGAGGGGCATTATATAAGGGTTTATCATCCAGATTTAAGAACTTGGCATACAAATATATAAATAAGGGCTTCAATTGGGCATTCCAGACTAGGCATTGACTTAGTGGGATTGCTAGATTGAAGTCACTTACAACTGTACTATGAAACACCAAGTGTTCAATAAATAAAAGATACAAAAAAAGGTAGAAATTATCCGGAATGTGCTCATTTGGAGAAAAGATGGGATCTTCCCTTGAATGCCCATCTTCAAAAGGTTATCAAGCTAATGTGATGAATGGTGACATGCATCCGTTCCTTAATGGCTCTGCCACTACAGAGCTGATATCTCAACATCATTATACAAACTAGATGATAAAGTGGCAATGGTTGAGGGCAGAGGGGAGATCTGTAGATACTACAATGGTGGTTGCCACTGGAAATCAAGGTAATAGATCTGGGGGAACCTCACTGCTCAATCCTAAATACCTAGTGTTTTCCGATAATAGTTAGTGCTATAATAACATATTAATTATTAGATATCCCGCAGAGATTGCAAAAACCTTGAAAAGTAAATGTATGTCATGCTTTTTGGGCTTCTAAAAGATAAACAAAACAACACAGTTCTTTAGGACAGGATGTATTGTGTGTATTCAGCTTTCCAATGATGCCATACTCTTTGTCCTGACATCCTCACTAGGGAACACTAGGAAAAAGGCAAAAGAAGATATGTTGTCTAAGGTGGGAAATCGGAAAGACATTGGGCTTTATTACAAGCTTGGTGGCTGGGGTACAAAAGGCAGTAGCATAATTACCACTGCCGTACCAGCACTTTCCCACACCGAACTAATTTCCCCCAAAATTGATCATATTTACTGTGGCAGAATGATCCCTTTCAGTAACTATGACAAAATCCCAAAGAGTTTTAAGGAAACCGGAAATGGGGATTACCAAATCTTTACAGAAATTCATAATTCTGCAGTAAATCTGTGCAATCAAGTGGTGAAAACGGTTAACAAGTTAGGCAGTAATTCCAATGGAATTACTGTCAAACTTGTAATGAGGCTCATTATCTTTATAGGGGAGTGGGCCTAACTTTTTCAGGATCTCTCACAGTCCACATTGGAACGGTTCAAGTATTTGAAACTGATTAATGAACATCTCTATACTGCATATATATTACTAGGACATCCCCTTCTACCACTTGTCATTCTTTTTTTTTTGTTTTTTTTTTTGACAACTTTATTTAAAGATTTATCAAAAGAAATACATATCATTCCAAAACAACAATTATGATAACAAGAAAACGACAAATAAAATGAAAAAAGCATTATACAAGTTGATACAAATAGTACAGAGTAAATAAGAAAAACCTATCAATTATCTCTACCAATCGCAACAAACCTAATTTGAAATGATAACTAGCCAAAAATCAGAGGAAAACAAGAGAAAAAAAAAAAAGAAAAAAAAAACACACACCACAAGACAAACACAATAAAAAGAACACAATAGTAAATTAACCACTCTGAAACAAAAACCATCACCCATCAGCACTTAATTCACACATAGAGTTCATTAAAAGCCTCCCATTGTTCCTTATAAATTCTTGTTTATGTAAAGCATAATACTAAATCCTCTCAAATCTTGAGAGCAACTGCACCTGCGATAACCATTCATCAATACTTGGTTTCTTTCTCGTCTTCCAGAGGCGTAAAATTTGACGAGTCGCCACCAAAAACACCTTATTAGCCCAACACAGAGTCGCATATCTAAAGTGACGAGTGCCCACTGGTGATTTCAAAAGAACTGATGATGGTGTCCTTGGAAAAGAGATGTTCCCGACCAAATCAACTCTATCCAAAACCTCACTCCAAAAACCTTTAACCCTCGAACAATCCCATAACATGTGAAGCAAAGTGCCTTCCTCCGTAGAACAACTCCAACACATACTATCCTCCCTTAAGCCAAATCTGTGCATTTTAACTGGAGTCCAAAACAGACGCCCCAAAATCCTCTGTTGAATATATCGTAAATTTAGATCAATTTTCATCCTAACTGGAACCTTCCATAGAACCTCCCAATCCTGCATAGAAATATCTCCACCCAGTTCAGCACACCACATAAGTCGAAGAGCATTCCATGAAGATCTAAATTTCTCTTCTACCGGGAACCACCTCAAATAACTAGACACTGCACGAGGCGCAACTACAATAAAACTACACCTTTCTGGTCTTTGTAACAAAGGGTCAGTAAGCATTAATACTCTCTCAGAAATCAAATCTCTCAACAATCTATATCTCCCCATTTCCCTATTATGTAGCATAAACTTCCGCTTCAGAGACTCAAAAGATATCATACCGTCATCATCCCATATGTCTCTAATAAGTAATATACCCTGGTTCATCCAACTCCTCCAGCATAGCATCTTATTATTGATCTGCAACTCCGGATTCTGCCAAATGGAGGCCTCCCCATAGAAATGAAGTCCCTGCCCTCCACTTACAATCAATGATGTGACTGCATCTTTGGAAGCATGGACAGCCTGCAATGTACTGACCTATTTAGGTAACTTTCCAAGAGAGTACAGTGATTCAATTCGGAAGGGTCTCATCTTAAACTCTTCTATCTGAGCCCAAACTGGAATGTCTGATTCATTCAACGAGAAATAGGATACACATTTTTTAATCAAAAAACTTTTGTAGTAATTTTCAATGTTAGGATAACCAAAACCCCCCTCATGTACACTCCTAACCATTAAATACCTGGGTATCCTTGGTTTCCTTGAAACTCCCCATAGAAACTCCTGAAAGACCCTATCCACACAGCCCAAAACTTTTTTCCTAAACCTTAAAGGTAGCGATTGAATAATGTACAGAACCTTTGGTAGGAGCACCATTTTAATAGCATTAACCTATGCCCAGATGGATAAAGAGAGTCTACTCCACCTACGGAGCATAGTCCTCATGCTTTTCCAGAACTTTATCTATATTGAACTCCGCCATACCTTTCACATCTCTAGACAAAAAGACACCTAAATATTTCACCCTACAGGTTTTCCATTTACAATTCCAATCTAATAATCGTCTAAACACCTGAGCGTCTCGAGCTGGAAACACAACCGTCTTCTCCCAATTAACTTTATAACCTGAGAGCCCACCAAACTCAGAAATCATATTCTTCAAGATGTTTCCCCCCTCTACAGGATTACTAAGAACAATAACTATATCATCAGCATACGCCAAAACCTTAACTTCAACTTCACCAACTATAAAACCGGATAGGCAATCCGACTGCCGAATATATGACAAAAATGTCTCAAGAGCCAAATTAAAAAGGTAAGGTGATAGTGGACATCCTTGACGTGTGCCTTTAAATAATCTAAAAGAAGATGAAAGTACCCCATTCACCCAGACCTTTGCACTAATACCCGACTGTAATGCCCCAACAGCATTTATAAATAGGGGACCAAAAGCCATCTTAACCAAAGTAAAATTTAAAAAAGCCCAAGCCACATTATCAAATGCCTTCTCAGCGTCAAGAAATATGAAAATCAAATCATCAATTCCTGAGGGTGACAAATTCAAAATATCCAAGAGAGTCCTAATATTATCATATCCATGACGTTGCTTCATAAAACCTACTTGAGACCTACCAATTAACAAACCCATATATTTATCCAACCTGGAAGTCAAAATTTTCGTAAATAATTTTGCATCCACATTCAAAAGTGAAATGGGGCGATAATTACAACAATTCGATGCATCTTTCCCCTCCTTGGGGATTACCATAATCACTGCCTCCCTCATTGAAGGACATAAAACACCCTCCAGAAGAAACCGATTATAGAGTTCACATAATTCTGGAGCTAGCTGCTCAGCAAAAGATTGGTAAAACTCAGTCGGCAGTCCATCTGGGCCAGGTGACTTGCCAGACTTCATTTTAATAATGGCCTCTATCACCTCTTCCACTAAAATAGGAGCATCCAGAAATTCTCTGGCCTCATCAGACAGACAAGGAACTTCAATCTTATCAAAGAACTCCACCAGATCACTTTCTAACAGCACATGCTCTTCAGAGTATAACAATTCATAATAATTGCGAAAACACTCACCAATATCCTTCCTTTTCACAATAATCCTACCAGACTCATCTTTTATTTTCTGGACAAAGGACCTCTCGCACAAACACTTCAACGTATTCGCAAGCAATTTACCCCCAGAATCCCTTCTCTCCCAGAAGCGTTCTTTAGAATAAAAAGTCCCACGTTCTGCTTGAATCTCAGACTCCAGACGCAACTGCTCATACAACCTTTCCATCTTTAAACGATCCCTCACTGATCCAGTACGAGCATAAGCTGATTGTGATTTACCCAGATCCAGCTCAAGATCTCTCATTTTTGCCTCCCCTTCCTTCCTCACTCTAGATGTCCAAGTAATCAATTCACACCTAGCTGAGGCCTTAAACGCATCCCAAACCATTAAACTATCAGCCGAACCCTTATTTACAGCAAAATAGTCTGACACAAAACCAGAAAGCGATTGTGATGCTTTTTCCTCTTTCAGAACAAATGGTTTTAGCCTCCACCTAGCAGAATCCGGAGAGTGCGGAGAAAGGCACAATCTAACCAAAACTAGAGAATGATCCGAAAGATGTCGCTCACACATTCTAGCTTCGATTATCGTCTCAGCCATATGATCTGATATAAGTAAATAGTCAATCCTTGAAAAGGAATCATGAACCGGAGAGTAAAATGAATACTCTACTGTCTTCGGATGCAAGACTCTCCAAGAGTCAATCAAATCAAAGGTATCCACAAAATCACAAAATTCTCTACTAGATCTGTGGCCAGTAAAGGAGCACGCCGAAGATCTATCCAATTTGAAGTCCATAACATAATTGACATCCCCACCTAAAATGATTACTTCTCCCCTCATGTCAGCCAGAAGTTTAGTTACAGTATCAAAAAAGAGACCCCCCACTGCACATGGGCCGATTGTAAACAGCCTATCTTCAAATTTCAAATCAACTAAAATGACCCAACCTGCATCGTCCATAACTATCTTATCAACACTTACACCCAACCCCCTTCTAACCAAAATTCCAACTCCTCGTGAATTAGTAGAATAACCATTCAACCACACCTTCGTATATCTAGAATTAGTAAGGAGGTTCTCAGTGCCATCCTCAAGGTGTGTCTCTTGAAATAGAACCACATCAATCTTTTCCCTCCATAATCCGGATAGAATTTTTTCCTTTTAGAAGGACACCTCATACCTTTAACATTCCAAGTACCAAAAGTCAATAAGCCCATACTTTAGTTCCCTCTAAAGCAAAATCAGCAGAATCACCATTCACATGACCTCAATAAAGTGCATTACATCAAAATGATGAACAATAAGCAATTGACAATGTATAATCGAGTCAGAGCAAAAAACAACACACACCTTGCTAAACAGACAAACAAAACAAAAGACACAAAGATACAAGTAAATTGAACAAAAAAGAGCCCAACAGCGATTGGGCCCACTATGAGTTACAATATATACAAAACTAGACCTATTCATGACCACCCTCCAGAAAGCTGTGCCCAAATTTAAAAGGTATAAACTATCCATCTAGACAGTGCAACAAGTACAAGTCGTGAACAACGAGTAATATTCCCCCCCAAACAGGAACCTGAGAAAGCCTCAACAAAACCCCAAAAGACCCATCACTCCAAAAATGCTGGCGCTACTATGTATATAGTCTCAGACAAACTCACCACTGCAAACAAACATTTATCCATCAGCAGCCACTCAAAACAAGCGACGTATGACCAAATCAAGATACATATAAAACAATGTCTCGTCCGTGCTTAGTGGCACAGTGACTACAGTGCGCAAATGATTGAATAGAAGAGAAAGGGAAAGAGAGTAGTACTCCACATTAGCCTTACACAAAAGCACATAGACAACCTTATCACAGTACACACATCAGCACAAGATTGCTAGATCACATGAGAAAATTAAACACACACCACCAAACCGCTTAGCCATAACAACAGTGCCATAGACTACTTGCACTAACCCCAGCAACCACAATATGTATTACTACAAGGTTGCTCCCGAAACTAGTGCACAAACAGTGACACACAAGACCCAGAGAAAAGGCGCCCCGGAATACATTATCAACATAAAAGCATCACATGTCAAGTAGTAAGCAAAAACATATACTTGCCCACCAATCCACTAACACCAAGGTAAATGTTCAGTTGTATCGCATGTCATTCTTATGAGCATTTTTCAAAAATTATACCAAAATCCCACAAGATCTAATAATACATTTACCCTCATATTGCAAAAGAGAGAGAAAAGGAAGTCATAGAATGTGCAGGTTGTATAAATGTCACAGTAACCTCCTGTGTTTCTCGGATTATTAGGAAGCATCTTTATCAATTGAAAAGCCCCGACAAATCAAATCTCAAGCCTGGGGCACTGATGATGAACAAGCCACAAATGACGGTGAAAGAAATGGTGTGCCTTCTTTGTGAAATGCACTGCTCATGCCGCTGACAGAAACACATCGACGTTGCATTGCAGGTGGCAGCACCACACCATTTCCCTGTTTACCCCCTACTTGAAAGTTATTGCCCATTTTGAAAGAGCCACACAGACAGGTATGGCGCATAGTTGGAGGACTGGTAGGAGCTAGTTGTTCCTAACATTACCATACATCATGTAACGGGCCGTGCGTAAAGATGTACAAGGCCGCATACATGTCTCAAGTTGCTGATCACAAACAAGCTTGGGATAGAAAACATTCA
Source organism: Ambystoma mexicanum (assembly GCF_040938575.1). Lineage (NCBI taxonomy): Eukaryota > Metazoa > Chordata > Amphibia > Caudata > Ambystomatidae > Ambystoma > Ambystoma mexicanum. Next base: position 653,372,305 of record NC_090934.1, read on the forward strand.
CCAAGATGAAGAACAAGAGCGCCAACACGCATGTGAAGGCTGCGTGAGATACAAATGAGTAAAAAAAAACTCAGTGTCAGCACAAGTGAGACGATGGTGCTGTGCGATATGAGCAGCCCCCAAAGACCGGTAAACAGCTCCATATACATATCAATTGAGAGACTCAGTCATACCTTTTTCCCGACATCGAAAATCACTGTTTCCGTCAGAGCCGCTCATCACAGGAAAAAATTCCGCTTGACCAGGTACCCTAGAGATCATCCAAGTTCACATCCCTTTGTCCATCACCGTCACGGCCAATTACATTACTTCCAATTGCTGAAGACCGAACCTTCCTCGCAATCCACTGCCAGGCCTCCGTAAGCAATGCGTAGTACGCCATGCACCGCATCACGTACGGCACGCTTACAAGTAAACACAGAAGGTACCTTCTTCTAACAGATTCCCATGGCCATGCCAAATTTACAACAGTGCTTGAGAAAAAGAAACCGTTTTAAACTAACGGTTTGACATTAAAAAAAAAAACCATAGATTTCTGAGAGAAATATTACAGTATAAGTAAAAATAAAAATAAATACCACACAACAATAAATAAAACAAACAAGCACAATTCAGTACTATTATTTATCCCTTTTCTTTTTCTGTTGTTGCGTAGATTTTTGAGAAGTAGGTGCAGTACTTGCTTCCATAGGTTCCACATCCAGGTCAGTTAAAAAGGCTTCAGCTTGCCTGCAATCCATAAATGAATGTACTCTGCCTTCAACCACAATACGGAGTATTGCAGGGTAGATCATATAGTATTTAAGATGTTTGCTTCTTGCTTTCTCCTTAGCTACTTGGAAGCATCTCCTTTTCTCCATAATGTGTTTACTCAAATCAGCAAAAATCATTATTTTGTGTCCTCCCCAGGCAAGATCACCATTTTCACAGGCTTTTCTCAGAATGAGCTCTGTTGTTGGGTATCTCAGAAACCTTACAATAAAATGTATAGGTCTCTGGCCCAGGGCGGGCTTCTGACCAAGCGACCTGTGTGCCCTCTCAATTTCCAATGGCTGCTTCGGGTCCAAATTCAGCATGGAAACAAGTGCTTTCTCCAGGAATGCGATAGGATTACCATGCTCAGCATTTTCAGAAAAAACAGCAATCCTCACATTGATGCGCCTTGAAAAATGTTCTTGCTCAGAAAGTTTTGTTGACAATTTCTCATTCACCTCTTCCAGATGTCTGACTCGATCCGCCAAACGAGTAACCTGGTCATCCACTGTTGTAAGGTGTTTCTCCATAGAAACTACCTTTGAGGTAAGGTCCAAGTATCTCTCTTCAGAGGTGATCAGCTTTGCCTTGATGTCAGACATTTCAGCCATCAATCTGTGAAGCATGTCCAAGATCTTGTCATCACGTCCCTCCTCCTCTCCTTTCTGCCTTTTGGCTGGTTGAACAGTTTTAATCACAAGTGATTCCTCAGCCATAATGAAGATGGATAGTATTCAAATAGCTACAGTTGGCACAGGAGCTCAGCACCTAAGCAGCCATTCCTGAAGCTGGCAGTTCTAGAATCCCTCCACTTGTCATTCTTAATGGCAAACCAATCTCCAACTGTTGTATATCCCTTAAGATCTGTGCCCAAGTGTTACCAGTTTTCAGCAGAGTGCCCATCTATGTTCCATTGGACTGGCATGCAACAAGTATGGCAAAATGTGCATGCCTGATCAAGCAAGAGGTTACAGAATCACGAAGAAAAAGATGTGGTGATGCTTCCAAGTTGTGGCCTCTGATGTGGGACTGCTAGGGATCTTGCTGACATGGCTTCATTGTAATGCCCTGCCAATGACTGTAGCTCACTGTCATTTGCTACAAAGTTTTAGGGCCTGATTCACAGAAGTGTTTTATAATGGCACAATCCCATAGGAAAACACTCTGTGAATCAGGCCCCAAGCTCTTATTCATTTGTCTGAAGGTAGTAAAGGATGGAACCGTTATCCAGGATGCTGCAAAGGACACACTTCCCTGTACCTTAGTAATGTTTGATTGTTATATTATTTCATGTTGTCTTGGCTCATTGTGGATGCATGATTTACTTCCCCCAGTGGGATCATATGTTTTCTCTAAACAGAGTGTTGAGGTAACAATGGGATTTTGTTTGATGATATAATGTTAGCCATTTATTTAGGGTGGGATAAGGGTGGAGGGTTTATGCCTATTTCTAAGTTAAGGTTCATACACAGAGAGCTCCTCAGTTCATGATATCACACAAGTTCTATTCCCCACACACTACATGATAGATCCCTGGCATGTTCCTGAGGGATAGGTTTTCCCACATACACTTAGAGCCCAGATTAAGCCTACAAAGAGGGAGAGAGCAGCACTCCTGTTTTCTAGGCATGGACTTTAAGGTAGCTTGTTCTAATGTTCAGAGATCCTTCTTTGTTGCCCTAAGAGTTGAACATATGGACCCTGATTGTTCTGGGTTTAAAGATCCCAATCAAACATAAGACCTTAATAGATAGACTCTGGAATCAAAGGAATTTATATAACTGTTGTAAGAGACACGCCTATTTGTGGCATGTGCTCATTGACTATGAAACTAAAGAGAGAGGAGTAGCATCCTCATCAGTAAGATGCTCTGATTTCACACACACACTCTGTTATAGATAACAAAGGTAGAGTTGCTGGTATCAAGAAGAGACGTGAGGGGATATTTATCTCTTTTTTTTTCATTATCTACTTTTTATACTGATTACCTAGCTCAAGAAGCCCATTTTCCAAATGGAGATGTAAACATAGAAGGATATCTCATTGGAATGTTTAATCGCCCTTAGGCAGATCACGCACAAACTCTACAACTAGATACATATACACTACCTCAAAAGTTTTGTTAGGGGTCTAGGGGACCTGGGACTGTGTGATATTTAGAGACTCCAGTATCCAAGAGAGTGTGACTGTTCCTATTAATCGCATGTCCTTAAGGTTTACTCCTACTTGAACTACACCCTTTTCGGAGCCGCGCCATGTTTCAAGTATGGGCAGGATGCTTTGTGCACAACTCTAACCCATAGAATTTCCAGGAAGGTCATCCAGTTGAACTGTTGGTTGAACTGTAGGTTTTTCTGAGGTTTGAGGTTTGAGTTTAGTGGTTTAACGCTGTGTCTATATAAAGACAGGCAAGTAGAATCTTGGGACAGTCCGTGGTTGGCATTTGAAAAAACAGGAGTGGCTCAGGCTTGTTAGTAAAGGGATTTGTATGATAAGTTAGAGTAGAATTAAATTCATAATATGGTAGGTTGAATTAGGGAATTAGATTCAGATGTTGTGGGTATGCCTGGGAGACCTGATATGCGTGTGCGTGTAGGTGTGAATTGTGGGAGTATTTAGTATTTATTTATTTATATTGCGCACCTAACCTAACCCCTAGAGGGGTAGCAAGGCGCAGTGGCAACAAGAGGAATGCAACGCTTGGTTACATACAAGGAATGTATGGGAGGAGGGGCAGTTGAACCCACATTTGTTCTGTAGAAGACAGAACAACTGAGAATGAGCAATCACAAGGTGCAGGAGAAGGCCAAAGCACTGAGAACCCCAAGCACACTTAGTAGGCGGAGGAGACGGCCATAGCACTGAGAACTCCATGTGCATTACTAGGCACATGAGAAGGCCAAAGCAATAAGAACACCAAGTGCATTTATTGAAGGTATGCAGTGAATTAAATTAACATATCTGAATCTACTGCAGTACTACAACATGGTAGGAGATGTGGTAAGGGTCAGGGAAGAAATGTATCCATTGGGTGTTATCACTTGCTAAAACAGGAACTGTTGGGGTGAATCTTTGCACCTGCCACACCAGTAAGTCAGCAGCTGCAGATCACTTCCTCTTCAGAAACAGGGACAACTGTCTCAAAAGAATCTGGTACATCGTGAAGTAATGTAATTGTGCATGCAGTGCATTTTGTATATGCATCCGGTGCCTTAGGATGGAGTGGAGGAAATTTAGCCACGACTAACCATGCAGAAGAGAGAGAAGATAGGACATAAACTCAACAACTAAGAGAATCCACAGATGACGAAGAAGAGGTGATTCCATAAAATCACCAACTCTGATTTGCTTGATAACAGATCAGAATGAAGAAGAGGTGATTCCATAAAATCACCAACTCTGATTTGCTTGATAACAGATCAGAATGAAGAAGAGGTGATTCCATAAAATCACCAACTCTGATTAGCTTGATAACAGATCAGAATGAAGAAGAGGTGATTCCTGAAAATTCCATACCTCTGCTTTGTTTGGCGAACATATACCCATGAAGAACATGACGAAGATTATGCTGCATCCCCAGATTCAAGATCAACTCAGACACATCTTCTTGATGATGCCATGGATATGGAATAAGTTCAGACAATGCAATTGTCAAATCAAAACACTGTATACAGACAGTAAGCTGCAAACACACCCCATGCACCAGTATGTAGTCTTTGCCAAAAACATGCTAATGACAATATATCTTTGCAGTCGTTTATTTCAACTGCAACATCCCCTAGGTCAGCAGCACCCAAACAGTACACCAAGCAGACTCCTGGATTAAGGAGAGGTAAGAGCTAATGCTGTTTCAGCCCTTCCAAAAAAACAGGAGTGTGGAGATATTGTACATCAGAAAAGCAACAAGCACTTCCTGCCACCTGCCATATATGCAAGAAAAATGTCTTGTGAGGGAAGATGGGTAAACATGTAGGCACCCCTTTTCTGCGTAACCACATCAACTGCATGATTGGCAAAAGAAAAGAGGGATAAGGGAGTCTCACACCATCCCTCAACCACAGACATTGGGCACATTTGGACTACCGTCCCATTCCACGTTCCAGATAATCTTGCTGATTTACAGATGAGGTTTTTCAGCTTGTCACAAAATATCACCTAGGACAAAAAAAGCTGTATCTATTCAATGACATCTTTGCTGTAATATTTACAATATATTTGCTGCCCTATTCCATTAAATATCATGGATTCAGATTTATCCTTGACCTCATTGATCGCCACTGTGAAACTGAGAGTCACCACTACTTTACTCCATTTTCAGTACCACACCTCTACAACCATGCCATGGAAGCAGTGGGAATGGCACTCAAACACTGTGGGAACAGTCCGCCTAACACTAGACACAGATTGCTGGGCCATCACTGGACACTGGGTCACCTTTCCAGTACTTCTCAGAAAATTCCAGGGCATCAGCTGTCAAATGGCATGCACACTCCTCGTGGTTTAGAAGTGGTATTTGTCACAGATGACAATGGATCTGAAGTCGTATCTGTCTTGATAGCACACAAAACCATAGACATGCCCTGCCTGGCCTATGTTCTCCATCTTGTGGTGGCCCGCTTCACAAGCCAGTAACCGTTGTTAGACAAGATGGTAAGTGTGGCCCAGAAGATATGTGCCCACTTTAGCAGCTATTACAGTGCCCAGAACATGTTCCAAAAGCTGCAGTCATGCCCTCACCTCCCTTACAGCTGGATGAAAATGGCATGTCAACTGAGTGCAATTTAACACTCTATATACTGAAGTGTTTGTGAGAACAGTGCAACATAGGGACCGACTACTGAAATAGCCTTTGCAATTAACTGGATGGTGCCAATGTAAAGCTGACAAAGTGTAAAATGTTGCACACTGTTGCTATTTGAAGAGGCTACCAGCTAATTACTATATACTCTGCATCACTCAGTAAGGTGCTGCCACTGGCGGATCTGTTGCAATTAGAACAATCCAACACTATACATGAACATGAACTGACTGATAATGAAAAATCAGCACAAATAATCTGAAGCTGATCTCCACATGGTAGCCATCTTTAAGGATGCCCCAATGACACATTTAAAACGCAGCTCTTGCAAGAAGTGCAGCCAAATATCAGAGATCAACAACCCAGGGTGATACACCACCACTGCAAAAAAGATCATCTGTCCGTGCACATTTGCGCTCCTGAATTCCTGAGAGTACTTTAGGCAGTACAAAGGCAAACGTTCCAAGAAAAACTATAAGAGGCTATGGGACAGACTGCTCACAGTGTATTTTCTGTAGGAATCGGAGTCTCTATGAGAAAACAGAGGGCCCACTGCAGACCAGATGCTTGATAGCTATGTTCTCAAAATATGCCAAGTGGGTAGTAATGACAATATAGTGCAATTCTCAATTGGCAGGGCGGCTAGCTGTACTTGTTCAATTAGCTGCCTAAATCCTATGAGGCCCTCAGCTAGCATGTAATGTAAACAGGTTTTGTGAACAGGTTTGTTGCTGCTGGGGATACTGTTTCAGACCACAGGATAGGCCTTAATGACACACACGTGAGAGAGATAACTTCCATAAAAATGAACAAGCATCGTATTGCTGAAGACTGTGGTCAGACAAAACACCAGTACCATTGCTTGGACGACCACACAACTAATTCCTTAGATGATGCAGATGAATTTGCGAGCCAGCTACAGTGACGCAAATGGACGAGCTTGAAGAAAAACGGCAAAGACACAGACTTTGACATTAGTGGATGAATGCATTGCAAAAGTACATCTTTAGTTTTTCCATTATCCTACATTTATTTGGCTCTGGCAGTAAAGCTATTCTCTGAGTCCTAGTACCACACTCATGAACTGGAGGTTCTCCCTGAATTAATTGGCTGTACCAACCATTGTATCCACGCTCCCTGTCCTAGTACCACACTCACAAACTGGAGGTTCTACCTCAATTAATTGGCCCTACCAACCATTGTATCCACTCTCCCTGTCCTAGTACCACACTCACAAATTGAAGGATCAGCCTCAATTTAGATAGTTTTATCAACTAGCATAGCCACTTTCTGAGCCCATGTACCACACTCAGAAACCGATGTTTCGGCCTCAATGTACTTGTCTCTACCAAGCAGCAGGACAACTAACGCATTTTTCCAGAACTCTCACGGTACACCATGTCACCTCTTGTTGTACCCTCTTGCACAGGCATCTAGAATAGGGTAAGATGGTGCAGGAGTATGTGCTTCTTCATGGCAACCATCCCTAACATGTCATCCTGCTCACATTAACTGACTGAGGTCACGCAATACACATAACATGTGCCTGCATTCTACATCACCCTGTCCCACCCGTTCTGCCCTAATTGCACCTCATCCTGATTTGTAGCACCACCAACATCAGGCTGTGCTGCTCTTGGTGGTGAAGGTGTAGTGCTAGTCGATTGGTACCAGTGGGTTGGACGTTGCTGAACCAGGCACGGGGGATTGGGGAGATGGTTGAGTTAGCCCAGAGTCAGGAGAGAATGGGGGTTGCTTGTTAGAGCATGGCAGTTGGTCTTCTGAAGTGTCATCTGACCCTCCATTGCTGTTTCAGGAGGGGGATGCACCAGTGGTATCTCTGCCATATGATGGCTACTCCTTGAACACACCATTGTGGCACAGACTATAGTACTTACAAATCAAAGAGGTGTCCAATGCACTCTTATCTATGTTACCCCAATGAACTGATTTCTGGCAGGGGTTGCATATTACACTGCCAAACTCCCCTTTAGAGTCACACCAAGCTGAAGTAGTGCCATACCCCTGTCCAGATGGATGGTGATGTCATAGGTGGGAATGTCTTCTGCCCTAAATTCAACATGTTGAGGAAAACCTGAGCTTGTCATGTACCCTTTGCACAGGCAGGCAATACAGCAGTGTCCCATGTCTTCTCTTCGGGACCCATCAGCTAGGGAACAATTCCTTTTCTCTCAACCTGGTGCTCTTCTGTCTCCTGTACTGCTACCTCTTCCACTACCTTGTGCCTCTCACCCCCTGCACCTCTGTGGCTACTTGATCCTCTGAGGATCTAGTGGCTTTGAGGCTACTGGAAAATAGATCCAGCTGGAAGGAGGTTGTTAAGATATACAAACTTAAAATGGCTGATGCCAAAAAGAACTACTTCAATTTTCTAATCTGCCAATCCTCTAATTGCATGGGAGAACTCTTTAAGAGTATGAGATCCTTAGAGAAACCAAAGGCCCTTCGAACTACCTTAGGGTCCATTTCTATATTCGATGGACAGGTTTCGATGTATATGCACTTTTACATGTAAAAGATAGTATTTTAATTGATTGGCATTTGATGTATTTCCATCGATGGAAAGACCATAAACCAAGTGCAAGGAGGTACACACTTGACTTTGAGCTAAACGATTGTCTGTAAGATGATGCCATGATGGGCTCTGAAAATCCACATCTCCTTTGCTTTTTCTTGCGTCTTCTTTCCTCCTGTGTCCCGACTCTTGTCCCCCTCATCCCCTCATCTCCGAACACTATTTTGACTATGAGGACATTTTTACAAGAGTAGATATTTATTTTTAGGCCATTCCAAACTATATACAACAACTTTAATGCCTAGTGCTTTTCCAGAAGGACGTCTCTGTCACCCTTCTATTGGTGTTTGCAGAACTTTATTCATGAAAGTGTCATGCTTCTACATGAATAAGTCATAATCAATATCATAAATATCACGTGGTCAAAGACAGTTATTTGCAGCCTGTGATTTACAGCTTTAATATTCCCCTCGTTTTGAAGCCTTTACATGGACTTAATTAGATGGGTGGAGTCGAGATTTCATGTTTTTTCTGGATTCATTGCATAAAGATGAATAGTCTACATAGAGTTCTATATGACATTCAGTCCCTTCTGAGAAAATATTTTCCTAAAACATCTTGACAGATTTACCAGCAAATTTTAAGGTTCATCTTGGTTGGCAAAGTCCAGATAGTTTTGAAACAAAAGATGATGAAGAACATGGGTGGCAACCTTAAGTTTTGCTACGGGGCAGAACCAGCTTTTTATTTTCTCTGCAGGGGCAGAAATTCCCACACCCCGCGAAGTGAGGCAGCCATACCCATCCCAGTTCGAAACAACATATTTTACAGCACAATTTTTGGCAGGAATTTGAAAAAAAGCGCCATAGGATGTACAGGCTTGTCTAAACATATACCACCTCAGCAACAGTCACGTACGCTGAGCTGTCTAGGCAGCATCCTGCTTATGGATTCCCTACTTCTCCAGTGGGCACATAACGTTGGCCTGCCCTTTCCCAGCCCCCCACATGAAGGCTGAGGAGGTCCATTTATGAGACAGTCGTCCTACTTTGAAGTAAGCAGCACTTGCTCATTTTGTAAAATGGATTCCTACACGTCACCAAACCTGAGCGCAGCAGGAGAGGAGCCAGAAGCGCTGCCTCACACAGCGATTTAGAAGAGCATCACACTCATTCCAGATTTTTTGGTGTTTTCATTTTTTGGTTGCAGAATCTCCATGGGTGCAAAATGGCGGGCCTGTCAAGGAGATCTCAAGGAAATCTGGGGCACCTGCCCTCTCTTCCCTCATGTACCCACCACCTATGACGATGAAGTAATTACAAAAGGAGGCTCAAGCACACCTGTTCTATAACGTATGCATTTGCTGATTGAATGATCCGACCAGGAGGATTCTAGGATGTGGCTGGAACAATCCCATGCTAGACAGGCTATTATCTATGACGTTATTGTGAATTGTATTCTTTGCGTTCGTGATTTCTTTTTCAAGGTTATACTGAAACTTGTCTTTTTATAAACGTTAACATCTAAAGAAAGAATTATTTAAAAATCTTAATTTATTTACCAAACGTTCCTAAATATAATGTCAAGTCTCGTCCTTTGGTTAAAATACTGTTGGAATTTGTAATGCCAAAGAAGGCCGTTTAAGGAAATGGAAACACCCTCGTTCCTGTGTTACTGGAACAATGATGTGAAGGTCATCCGTATGATCATTAGGGGTATGCCATTTAGCGTATTTAGAAGCAAAAATATGTCACAAAATACCTTCATATTTCGACTTCACTCACATTTCCTTTAAAGTGGCGGAAGTCCTCTTGGCAGTGGTACACACAGTTGACAGATCATTCCCCAGCACGTTCCTCTGGTGCTGAGTGATGAACCGGCACTTTATGCTTCGCCTGATGGTATTTCCACTTCCAATCTCTGCGACAATGTAAGCATCCTTCTGCTAAAAATGCCTCCTCTTGCCGCACAGACCTTTCCCAGAAGGGTTTCTTTTTGCTGCTTGCCCTTTTGTAGGTAGCTCTTTGGGACTTTTAACATGAACAAGTTTCGGAACACCACTGAAAACGACATTGTTTTTTTGCATTTTTTAAATTGTTTATTTTACAGATTTCATAATTACACACATCAAAGAGCAACACATTTGGCTTCGCCAAATCCACGGTGAATCTTTCAGAATCAGGCACTGATAAGTACAAAAGCGCCGTGCTTCCCTATAGCAAATACCAGCTAAGTGTTTGGATTATTCAAATGTTCCCCTTTTACTTTTCCATCTTCCTCCCATTTTGCACTGTGCACTCTGCAACGTGTGTTACGACGTGGCACACGAGAAAACATCAAATAAATAAATAAATTCAACTCTCTTAAGAACCATTGTCATCAGCAGCCCTTCTGCCTCCTGTTCAGACCAGAGGATTTGCTGATTAGCGTGCACGGCTCTCCGAGGTCACTGCTCCCCATGTGGCCTGATCATCGTTCCAGGTTTCAGAGTGTCTGGCAAGGTGGAGCTTCCACAAGGGTATAAGGGTGGGCACCACCGCTGTATCAGTAGCTGAATAGGTAAATATCTCCAAACCAGTTAACGTAAATGTTTGGAGCACTGCAATGTGGTTACCCAGAATAGCACGCTGGGTACTGCATGCTCACCACACAGGCCCACACAGGCCAGGGAGACCTTTATTTGCTTGTACACGTCACATCTTTTATCTTAAGCTTTTTAGTCCATCGTCAGGGCTGCATTTGTATCAACTCTTACTGCTTGTGTATAATCATCAAATGCGGTGGATAAAACAGGACTAAGCCCTGGGCCACTAGTACAACTAGTAATGTGGTCCTAGAACAGGAATGCATCATTCTGAAAAATCAAACTGTTCATGAGCCTGGGTTACAGGACACACCTAGCAAGCAAATTATTGCCACACATTTTCAGCCCTTACGATGGACTAAGCCCGAAATGCATTGGCTGCACGTATCTGTTCTCCTAGCTTTTTATGCTAACTGTGGTTGCTACTTGGAATTTAAAGATTTTGATTCATTGCTGTGACAATGTTATTTACATTCAAAATGCATCTTTGGTGGCCACTAGCCGCAAGCATGGCCACCCACCCATACACATACACCTCCATACACCAGGCTAAAATGCAAAATCACAACACCTCTGACATCAGAATGCAGCTACGCCTTAGGACAACAAAAATCTGGTCTAGTCGGACACATACTGAATCTCTCACACCTGCACACTCTCCTGACCAACACTCAGAACCCATCATCATGCCTGACCATCATGAGTAGCTTATTGAGGCTCAGTAATCCCACCCAATCCCCTATTTTGGCCAAATGCACACACGCATTCTAATACTTCTGACAATGTTCCCATACCTTGAACTTCCGTCACTTAAAGAGGCATGCTCCCCACAAGCATGTTGTGGCCATACTAATGTGACAAAGGCTCTATATTAATGAGAAACTACCACTACTACTAAAAATCTCAGATGAAACATTTGATGTATTTAAGCAATTAAAGGTCTTCTTGTGCTATGTGGTAAGCACATAGTACCCAGAGTGTTATTCAGGGTATCCACATTGCATGCAAGGTGGAGATTCCACCACAGTAATTGACCAGCAGAACACAACATGATACATGGCCAGGACAGGAAAAGAGTCAAGCTCCTCTGAGAGTTCACTTCGGTACAGCAGTTCACAAAAACATGCCCAAGAAAGTCATTCTGTTGGTCTTGCTCCAATGCATTATTTTCAAAGTGTAATACTAAGCAGGCGACATTGGGGAAAGGAGACTCTCAGGGCCACAAAGCAAGCCCTAAGTGGACATTGTCACTGCTACCCCGGCAATGAAAGTAAGCTACATTGGGAAAAAACTGAATGTGTAATTTAAAAGTTAAGAAAATGAAGACATGCATGTCCCCAAGACACAATGGTGAGCTGGTGCACTGGCGCAAATGGATCTAGGTCATGTGACCCAATCTCCACCCACCTCTCAATTGCTGCTAATCTTTTGGACTGTCTTTGTTTTGTCAATCATTTGGATGTCATCATCATTACCAAGACCTGGGTGACAGCCCCTTGTCCAACATCCTAGATATCCTCATCCTCAACGGCTACAGAATTCTACAAAGAGACAACCCAAACAAGATGGGAGAAGGCCTCCCCTTCATTCGCAAGACATCTTGACCATGCACCCAACTGAATGTCACCATCATTACCTCTATTGAAAACATCTCCTGCCACTTTCCTCTCTCTCCAGCAAGCACAGTCATCTTCCAATTAATCTACAGACTACCCAGGACCAACACCTCATTTATCAGAGACTTTACAAGCTTAGTCTGTTAAACTGTAATATAATCGCACAGCCCGAATGATACGCTATGTATGTTGGCCATAAGCAAATTGCATCATGCAACGAACACTGCAAACCATGAAGCCTAAATGTGGCCAGTGGGAATCCATTGTGTAATTGTCCGCCATTTTCTTTTTTCATGTAACGCTTTGCACACTATATTCTGTGCTTCAGACTCGCACACGGTGTGAGGCCATAGCTTGAACTCTGGATCCTGTTTAGACAGAAATGTGAAACCCTGCAGAAATACATTGTTTTATTATTCGGTAAAGCCTTGAAGCTGTACAAGAGCTGCGGCTAATCAGAGGCCCAGGTGCCAGCCTGTCTTGCAAGCGCTGTCGTAAAGGCAGTTAACAGAGAATTGTTTGTAACTAATGGTGCTCCATCATGAAGGATGGTATTTCTTTGCTTCAGAACTGTCTGACCCCTGGCCCATGAGCGCAGCAACCAGATAACATTGCTGGAATGTCTCCCTGCTAGAACATGATATCCTTCCCTGTGCCAGTACACTGTGTTATCCAAAACAGTAATCTCTCTCTGCAAACCTCAGCTAGAAATACCGAATGTTTAGACTGAATAAAGTTACATGCCTAACTTTGAATTACTGAACCCTAGCTTGCACGTCATGTATATGGGTGGACCGAATAATGCTGTTCAATGATGATGTATTATGTATATATATTACTGCTTTATCGATGGCTCGCTCTCTCTCTCCTCTCACGGTGTTTGTGAGCACACATCGTGAGGTGTTGAGACCCAATTGGCTGATCGAGATACTCTGGGAAACAAACCTCATGACTGGCGTGTCATTTAGTATATGGTTATGATGCCTTTATTCCATATATGGTCTTACAAATATGGCATCCGAATAGGGACCCTACATGTGATGCTCCATCACGTACGTTGAAGGCAAAGACGAGTCAAGGCCGAAGCTGTCGTACCGGGATCGGAAGGTGTTTGGGGCACCCCTGCAGAAGTGATTAGAGACTCCTCTGCAGATCTGTACACAGCTGATCCCTGATCGAAAAGCAGTGCCCAGAGAGCATCAAGGCAAGGGTCCTGGAATCGAGGCAGATTGAGCCAGGCACGCTGGTCGAGACAATGCTTGGTTTTGCCTGTATATGGGAATAAAACCAGACTTGTTTGGGAAATGAACCTCACGACTCACATGTCATTTAGTATATGGTTATAGTGCCTTTATTCCATATATGGTCAGCACCAGGTCTCTCTTGCACACCAATAACATCTTCTTTGGTGACTTCAACATTCCAGTAACTCAGCAACCAAGTGCATGAAGGAAGATCTCCAATGTCTTCTCGGCATTCTGAACTTCACACAGCATACGAAAGACCCAACTCACAGGAAATGTAAAACCCTCAACCTCATCATTATTAGCCTGCGCATCCTCTGTTGCAGCTCTCCAATTCTGCTTAACTGGCCTGACAATCTGACAATCCCGTTTGTCATTAGACACACCATACCAGTCAAGCACATCCATCAACAACCCAGAAAGCAAACCTTCACATCATTCAAAAACTTTTCAGTGGAAGCTTTCACGGAAGACCTCAACAACATTTATCGCATAGTGGCTGGTTGGCCTGAAATGCACCAGGACTGTGATTAATTTCCCCAAGAACTCACAACCAACCTCAATAGCCATCACCCATTCAAACAACGCATCCTCAAGCCTTAAGCTTATAGGCTTTGATACACTCAAGAACTCAACCTCAACAAAAGAAACATCAGAAGACAAGAAAAGACTTGGTGACAATCTTGCAGTGGTTCCCATCTAAACCTACTCAAGGAACTGTGTGCTACTTGCAGATGACGGATTACCACTGCAAAGGTCGTCTATTACCAGAATCCAAAAGTCAAGGCAAACAAAGAAAGCAGAGCCCTCTTCAAAGTCATCAAGCATTTCATCAACCCTTTGCCCAACCCACCAGTACCATATTCCTTCAAAAAATCTATTGCCATCAATTCTTTTTTCATCAACAAGATCAGCGTAATTCCACCAGCACATAGACACCAACTACATAAACAGCCACAACTGACAGCTCACATCACATCCTGCAATACCACCACTACCTGGACAACTTTCAAGAAACTCACCATGGATGACGTCACTGTCACCTTAGCATCCCTCAAGATTACACTGTATACTTACAACAACCTCCTGACATCCAGACTCAAGAACCTTTGTAACAAAGCTCTCCACCCTTACCTAAAAATCATTAACAGCCCCCTCACTTAAGATACCTTCCCCTCGACCCAGAAGACTGGACACATTCTCCTGCTTCTCAAGAAGCCAACAGTGGATCCTGACAACTGTACTAGGGGTCCTCTGCCAAAAGGTAACTGTGGTGAAGGAAAAGTAATCCAAAAGTGGACCGTACACCAAGCAAGAAGTAATGCAAATTAATTGGACCCAAACAGCTGGGAAGCACCATTCAGACAGCCCTGTGGAACTGAATTGAATAAAATGAGCTGTCAGTGCTGCCCACTTTTGCAAAACATTTTATACACAAATTATAGAATTATCATACAACATTTTAGTTACAGTGTTGGGAGGCAGATGAATACGTCATCCATAGCTTCTGCCACTCCCCTGCATCAATAGTGCAAAGGTGAGACATGTTACTCATTAAGACAGCCATTCTGCCCTTATCCCCCAAAGGAACAGCAGGGTTTAGGGACAATGTGAGCTGAAGATGGCAAAAGCATTCAAACTACTGTAACAGTAAAACAGCATGCATTAGAAAAGAAGCAAACATGCACTCCACATGAACAACATGTACATTAGGTAATATATGCATTTAGACATGAAGAAAATTAACATAGCGTCCACAGACATGAAGAACACTAACAGGACCAGTGTATAAGGTGAATGCCACATGAACAACATGCAGATATAGCTCACTAACACAGAAGCAAGAGTGTAGTGGGGCAGCCATATTATTGAAAATGAAAGCGGCAGCATGTCTCTGAATGAGCACAGGCCTAAAAGCCTCTGGAAAACTCAAAAGGCTGAACCCACAAAAATACAAATCTGTGAAGGGCTTAGACAGTGGCTGGCAACTAGTGCCAAGGTTAAAGTAAAATAAGGGAGGATTGGAACGGAAAAATGAAGGCACAAGATAGCAATTGCCAAGATGCAAGCAGTATACTCCTAGATTAATTAAAAGTTTCAGAAGGGCACACACAACCTTTTGATGGTCAGGTGCAGTACAACAGTAAGTCAAATGACTTCATGAAGAATAACTCAAGAGTGTCCCAGTGGTAACAGAAAACATGACTCACATATTAATATTAGCTAAAACCTCAATTAATAGAAGATAAATCTATTCCAAACATGGTCCCATCGCACGTGACTCATAATTGGAGAATACTGACCATCCATTTTAAGCAAATACAGATAGGACACCTGCCATACTCCCTAAATGCACACATAGGCACGAGGCACCACACAAGGCCAAGACCTTCCTCTCATGGCTTCTGAATGAGCGATGATAACTTTTAATTGAAGGGGTAACTTTTAATTGAAGGAAGAATGGTCCATGGGCTTCTCTGCCCCTACTGTCTATCTGGCTCATATCCTGATGACCTGTCAAGTGTACAAGGTTGGTCAGCAATGTTCCAACCTATCAAAATACTTAGAGTTATGCCTCCCATCAAGCACTATGCCAACCAACCTCTTGCCATGAAGATGATGCAGTTTAACTTGTATCTATATAGGGGTGGCTCCATGTGGAGCCATCAGATATTTGTAACCCAATAAAATGTTCAAACCATATGAAATATATATGTAGCCAAACCCACTAACCTATCCCGCAAATTCTGGGTTTGGGAAAGTAACTTGCGCTCAAACAGCAGCAATTTTGAATAGGTCTACTAGTATCAAAATGATATCACTGAAATTAATCAGATAGTGTGCAATTCAAGATTTAATTGACAGATATGGACAGCCGACAAATGTTTCTACCACCTGGTCGTTTTGAAGGCTGTTAACGATTAAAACACCACCAAATGATATGTACCACATGTTAAATCAAGATTGTTGTTATACATTGAGCATATTAACATTTTACATTGAAAAAATCATAAACCATAAAAGTGTAGCAAAAATTATAAAATTGAAAAAAACATACCACACTGAGTCACTGTTCAGGTCAGAGAAGGAGGATTGGGGTTGCATGCAAACAAATTGAAAGGAAACCACATAGTAGAATACATGACCTCTAAATTGGTCAGAAAGTTAGAGATTGTTGACACAATTCAAAAAGTGTGGAATACAATAAAATGTGTTGAAGCATGCCAAAGATCATCTATAAAGGTAACAAAAAAATTGAAAGAAAACAAGAGAAGAAAGAAGAAGAATGTGAAGCCACCCTGTTTAGCACACTATTGCTTGTGTGGTAGCTCATCAAAATATCATTAAAGTAATCACCCAAAAGTTATATTTTTTAATTTTTTTTAAAATTCTTTGCACATAATCAAAAGAAAAGATTTTTACAAAAACATCATAAGTATTGTAAATTGAAAGTCTTTTCAAGTCAGTTTGTAAATCCCTCATTCCGTCACCCAGATTTAGATACTTGTACATTGATCTTGTGGCAGAAAGACTCTTTGTTGATGAGATCAGTTCTATTCTGTAGAGTGTATCAAATAAACCTGGGTCGATGGTTCTTTAAATTCATTAATGTGGCAATAATTTGGTGCAAAATTTTGAATGTTGCCAATAACCAAGTCGTTTTATCACCGCTCATCATCCTGGACCACCAGATTTCTTTGTCAGCCAAAAGAGGGTTTGACAAAATGTGTTTCATTTATTGCATCCTGATCTTCCTCGTACCAAGGAAATTTAAAAGGAGATGTCAAATTGTTTCTTTTTCATTCACCTGATGGCAAAGCCTACAGCTGTTAGTCGATGAAAGACCTCTTATTGCACATATTTCATTAGTTGGTAACAAATTCAGACGTGCTCTTAGAAGGAAATTTCATGCCATTCTGTTTGGAAATCTTTTAATTAAGTTTTGAAGTTCATTCAGTTTTTTATGTTTGAAGGTAGGTGCATAGTCACTTTGTTGTCTGAAACTTTTGTCAAGTTCGCAATCCAATCTTGCTCCTTTTTTTAGAACTTTTACTGGATTTTTTAATAGTTCATCTTCATCACTTTCCAGAAGAAAGAAGCGTTGGCAGTTTTCTTCTTTCCAAGTTTGGAGCATTTTACAAGCAGAGTTTTGCATTTCAATGTTTACATGTTGGTATAACAGAGGGCTCTTGGTTAGCAGACATTTTCTGAATAGTATCAACAAGCTACAGTTTATGGAACCTTCAAGGGAAAGAAGACTGAGTTCCCGTCTTATTGATTCTACTGGTGTTGATTTAGGCAAGCCTAGGACTGATCTCCACAAAAAGCTTAAAGCTTTGGCCAAATATCCCTGGGTAGAGTTGGCATCGCTTCCGCTCCATAGATGATTGAAGGAACCACTTTCGATTTGTAGACATTTATTACAGGAATCGTGGAGAAGCGGCCACATTTTCTATCAATTGCCTTTCCCTGCGCTGCCAGTTTTCTGATTTTATGATGAAGTGCTTCTTGTGTGGCAGTTTCTTGTTTTGAGCTGTACAAGTTCATGCCGAGGTATTTAATAGTTATAACCATCTCAATCTCACTTGTTTGTAGATTCCATTTGAATTGTTGTACTCTTTTCGAGGACTTCTCTAGCCCCAAGATTTTGGTTTTCCCCTGATTAATTTCTTTAGTGTTGTGTATTGAGATAAGTTGTCCAATTGCCGTTGTAATCATATGGGCATGAGGTCTAGAAGTATCAAGTCGTCCGCATACAGAAGACGACTGATCCTCTGCTGAGCGAGCTCTGTGGAAAGGAGCGAATGTGGACTTCCGTTGACTGGTAATCACCAAGGTAAGCCAGAAATAATGCAGGAGCCAGGCACCAGGAACCAGGCGGCAACCTTGTTTCACTCCCCTGACCGTGGGTATAGATTCCGATACGAATCCTTTTCGATTGAGACGCACCTTCATTTCAGTATTTGTATAGAGCACTATTATGGGCTCTAATATTTCGTTAGGGCACTCCCAATCAGTCAATTTGGTCCAGAGGTGGGTCCTGTCCACCCGGTCAAATACATGTGTTAGGTCTATTGATGCTATACATAGTTTTGGACCACCTTCCAACATCTTATTTTTTAAGATGTTTAAGATGAAGATGTTGACTGTTGTTCCCATTCCCTTTTTGAAACCAGTCTGGAAGTGGTCATTAGAGATGGCTTTGGTTGACCATTGTTGAAATTTCTTTAGGAGCAGTGATCAAAAGACCTTACCGATGGGATCTAGCAGCGCTATTGGCCTATAGTTGGATGGATCGCTGCTATTGCCTTTCTTGTAGATTGGGACTAGTGTGGCTGAGGTCCACGATGGCGGGATAGATTTCAGTTCCACACACCACTTGAAGACCATGCTTATAAAGTTTGCCCATTCTTCTGGATGTGTTTTTAAATCCAGATTGGTGATTCTCTTAGGACCCAGCACTCTCAAGTTTTTCAATTTCTTTAGGAGATGAAGTAGGTCCTCTGTATCGTCAAGGTTCACCCAGTTCATGCTGTTGCTCATTGGTCTTATTGTTTTTGTTCCGGTCGGCAAAGCAAAGAGATTTTTAAAATGCGATATCCATACCGTTTCTCCAACTCCATTTAGAATCACATCCTTACGTAGAGGAGTCATGGAGTTCAAGAGTGCCCAACATTATCTTGCATTATTTAAGCAGATTGATGTTAACATTGTTTCCGCGTCATGTTGGTAGAGCTTCTCACGATGTTGTTTTATCCATGACTGATAGCTCTTTGTTAACTCTTGTAGTTTTGTTTTAGCAAGATTTGGTTCCATTTGAATTGCTTTCCTTTTCTGATTACGGTACTCCTGCCGTTTGACAACCAGGATTTTATCATAGCTATGCTTCGGGGTAGTTAGTAGGGATTTTTTCTTTCCTTGGATTTTGTAGGCCGTTAACAAAGGACCATACTCTACCACATTTGCAATGGCTTTCCCCTGGTTCTTATTATTCTTGCTGGTCAGTTCCTGGATGGAATTTTAAGTCTGTTACCTTGGTTATTTACTTCCAGTTGTAAATGCAATTTTCCGGTGATTTGAGTGGTGTTCTTCCAAATTGCAAGTAAAAGTTTATGGTCACTAGCCTTGGTTTGAATGATGTTGAAAGCAATTAGCAGTTGGAGCAGTGGCCTGGTGACGAAAATATAATCTATTGTTGAGTGGAATTCTCTGTTTCTCCAAGTTGGCAAACACTTCTGTTTTCCTGATAGAGTGTCAAGATTCAATAGTTGTTGTGAATTCATCAATTTTAGCCATTGTTTCCCTCTTTGTTCTGCCGGGGTAACTGGATGTTTAGCATTTATGTCACCACACACTATGATATTGGGAACTAAGTGCTCAGCCATGATTTTGTCGATTATTCTTTCCATTTCTGTTAAGTAATGAAGGGAATCAATTTTTGCCAGGTTCCAGAATGTGTTGACCACTGCTACCCATGTTATACCAGGGTTTTCTTTTTGTTTCCATAAAATGAGCACTGCCAACATTGACTGGTAAGACACCATCACTTTGTCCACCGACAGACCAAATCCACTACGCCAGGCAGTAAGAAGGCCTGATGAAGGACGGCCCATACTGCATTTTTTGCCAATGCCAGGATAATTTCATATCCGTCAAGAATGGGTTTATCATGAGCCACGTCTCCTGCAAACACAAGATGTTGTATGCTCCCAGGTTCACATCTCCAGGGCTCGTCAGATGCTGAAATCCTCTGCTATTCCATGAGCCCACACTCAAGGCAGTGTCCTCTGAATCATTCTCGTAGCTCGACTGGACGATGTTGTTGACAGATTAAGATTGCTATTTTTCTCAGTTGGTTAATAGAGCTTTTGGCAACCAGGACCATATTCCTTGGGTCACCAACTTCAAAGTGTTAACTGGTTCCTTCGGTTTGGTGTTTTTATATCCTGCGTAGTTGTCCTTTTTGTTTTGAAGTTGATGGAACTACCACTTTGGTCTTGATGGTGTGGCTTGTCTGGAATTCTTCTGGTGGGTTTCCTGTTGTTATCCCCATCCTTTTTTTCTGTTACCTTAGAGGCTATTCGGTTTTCTTGTCTAGCATCAGCTTTTTCAGCCTCTGGTCTCATTACTGAACTTCTGAATAAAGCCACTCGGTCTTGATGTGGTTGTCTGTTTGTTTGTTTTGTTTGTTTTGTTTGTTTGTTTATTTGGTATAGCGCAGAAACCAAACCCGAAGGGGTAGCTGGGCGCAAACAGTACAAGGTTGCTTAAGAACCTAGTTACAGGAGAAATACACGTTATACATTATATCTGTGTTCTGTTTGCGACCTATGCAGAGACTTGCTTTTATGAAGGTTGTATTCTTGTTCTCGTTGGCAAGAGCCTTTCCTTCTTGGTTCCGCTAAGTCATAACCCAGTTTTAGCAAGGATTTAATTTCCTGTCTTAAGAGGTCTTTGCCCGTAGGCGCAGTTATGTCAAGAAATCTACAGGATCTAAAATTAGTAAGTCCTCTGTTGAGATCTTTCAGAGTCTAGGGACCAGCTGAAATAGAGTCAGCACTGAGCGTCTATTCAGGATCACTTCATCTTTGTTTTAAAAAATCTGTTCAAGCTTAAAAAGCCATTGTGATTTTTCTTTAGCCAACAGAGACCACCGATATTACTCTGTCTTTGTTCTATAATGAGTTTTTGTTGGACTTGATCCTTGACTTGCCTCATAATACAATGTTTTCCTCAGTTTCTTTAATTCCATCTTGTTTTCTTCTTTTAAGTGTCTTCTTTCACTCTCTTTGGATCTGTCTTTTTATCCGGGAGTATGAGTCGAAGTTGGCAATGTCACTGAGACATCCGCCGTTCTTGATGGTTTCAGCATTTTTGAAGGGTCTTGTTTGTTCTTTGTCAATTCTTTGTTGCTTTTGGTTATTCTATTACGGCGTTCTTCTAAAGTGAAAAACGGTATTGCCTCTTCCATTTCTTTGTCAGTTATACTGATTACTGTGTTGGGCAGTGAGGAAGTTGCTTTGGTATGTCGCCCTGGTGGTTCACTGTGGACAGGTAGTTCAAGAATAGGAGACCCCTCATTTAAATGTTGACTCAAATTCATTAGAGTCTCGTCATTAAGGAAATCAGCTTTGGGTTTTGGTAATATTATCGGCTTCTCTGGCACAGCTGTTGTTTTTTGCGTTTTTCTCTTCAAGACAATATTTAGTTGAGGACTTAATTTGCCAGACTTGCTCTGTAATGGTTTTTTCGGTGCGTTTTCTGATTTGAACTGACTGAACTTTCTCCATCGGGTCTTTAAATTGCCCGATATTTGTAGATTTGGCACCATTTTCCTGGGAAGTAGCAAATAAAGAATATATTTGGTTGGTGCTAAGGTTCTCTCCTGGGTTTGCCTCTGAATCACTTGTTACTTCGTCAATGACCAGCACCACTTCTTTTTTTCTCTCTCTCTCGCCATTTCAGCACTCATGTTTTTTTGTGTTCCCTATCCACTAGCTGTATATATATTTGTCTGGTAGAATTGGTTGTTGGCGATTTGGTCAGACAAAGCTCTTGGGTGGGGGATTTCCAAATGGATTCATCATTAACCTGCAGGCTTATAGTTGTATTAGATATGACACTGGAGCATGGCTGTTTCTTATCCTGACATTTCTTGCAGAACTGATGTGGATTTTCCTTGTTGGTTTTAAATCTCTCATCCATCGCTGTTACATAACCCTCTAAATATATTAGTTTTGTGTGAATCACTGCCTGAATGGTTGTGTGATCCTTTAATGTCTTGTGAATTGATTCATATAGCTTTGTGAATTTGCAATGGTAATAGCTGACATAATTGAGAAAATATCTGGCTTTTTTGATGGGGACTTTTTTGGCTGTAGGTGTAGCCTGAGTATAGGGTTTGGTTGGAGATGGAGTTTTTGGTTGGAACCCAACCTGAGATCTTCGAAGATTCCTTCTGACTGGTAAGTCCAAGGACAGTCTTCGATTTATGTCAATTTCCATTCTGTTCGCTTTAGAACATCTTGGTCGTTGGGCTTCCAATGTTCTTGATTTAAAGTCATAAAAGGTTGTGGAGGATCCTTTCCCAATGGATCAGCACTTCTTTTTCTTGACAGTGGGTCTTCCCAGACATTCTCATTTTGATCTTTGCTTAGAGGGTTTCCCAGACTGTCTATCGGATTTCCCCAATTAGTTGGTAGATAAGACAATGAGTGTTTGGCACTAGGGCTTTCTGAAATTAGAGAAGCTTTGCCCTCAATTCGAGTCTCTTCGGGAGCTCCAGATTCTCCTGTGCTATCGGCAGGGTTACTTCATCAGCACTACTTGCATTCTGGTTTGATGTTGCGTTTACTTGTAAAAGTGCTTTCTCTCTTCCAATGGGCGGGAAGGATAGGTCCTCTGCCACAATCTGCCTGGGCGTTTCATGACTCATAGGGTGAGATGCTGTGAGCTTTTCCAACTGTCTCTCCTTGTGTGAGAGCAAAGAGGCCTGGGCTGCCTCCGTAAGAGAGCTGGTAGAATTTTTTACCTGCACGCAAGCTCAGTCTTCAAGCCTGTGGCTTTTATACAGTGGTTGGCATTCAAGGACAGCTTCCAGAATTGCTAAGTCTGTCAGTTCTGTGTTGCTGCCCACACATTGCTTGGGTTTGCGATGAAAGAATTTAGACAATATGGTAAGTGGGGTGCTGATTCTGACATCAGCTTTTTCTTTGTTAGGGCAATCATTTTCGTTTCATTTGATTTTGTTTGAATATGAAAATCTCTTTGAACAACCATTTATTAACACATTACTTTTTCTGGTCTTTTGTCTGAGTAAACCAGCATTGAGCTGGTTCCGTGGGCGTTTCTTAATATTCAATTCCTTGTTTGAATTGTCTGTAACGTGTGTTACAGTCGCTGATTTTTGAAAGGCTTGCGGCTGACAGCCGTGTGTTGGTACTTTCCCTTGATTTGAACTGCATGCATCCACTTCCAAGCCCATCAAGGGGGCAGACATTGCTTGCAGTGCCTGACCATCCCCCGTCAGCGGGGGTGGATAGCCAGCATTCGGCTTGCTGTGGATCAGTGTGGTAACTGTTTGGAAGTCCCGCCGAACTGTCTCCTGGGACTCCGGGTCGCCGCTGGATTGGACCACGTTGTCAGCCACAGTTGGCAGGTATGAGTCACCCGCTTCCAGACCGAGCTGACAGTGTGTGGGTTCCTCCATGCTGCCTCCTTCCGCTTCATCCTGCCCCACTCCTCCTCAACACCTCGCTGCCAGAGCCACAAACCCTGACTCATCCACTCGGTAAGTGAGTTGGGGGAGCGTGGACTGCGGGTTGTTGTCACTCCATAATGAGCGGTAGTTCGAATGTTTCAGAGGTGCCGGGGTATGGCAGAGTGGGTGGGGAAGGCTTTATTGATTCCAGAAACACAAATCCATGTTGTGATGTGTCGTTTCTCCAGAGGGACCGGCCTTTCGGGAAAATCAAGAATAAGCACTGATGTAGATGTTTCTACTGTATCCGATGGCCCTGCATCTAGTTTTGTTGACTCACCAACCGGAGCAGGCTCAACTATTTTGAGCATATGCGAGCTGTTTGAGGAGTTCAGAAGCAAAAATGCATTATCTGTTGAGTTTATTGTGCAATGTTGAGACAAACTGCAGTTAAAACAGACAAAGTGCAGTTAAAACCTCCCGGTTTTAAAAGTTCCGGCAGTCGAGGGGCTGCTGCGGGTGCTGTGTATGAATTTAGACGTGTATTCCTACCTGCTGTCGGTGAATCCGCAGGTTGTTTCAATGCGTTGCCTCTTTTGTTCATATCACAAAAGTCCAGTTCACTCACACAGGGACGTCGGAGATTAGCACTTCTTAGGTGGGATCTGGAAGATTTTTCTATTGATGTTAAGGCCTCTCCTCCCACCGCCTCTGCCGACGCTGACATAGACTGCCTCAGACTGCAGTTGTATCCGCAGTCAGCTCTGCATCTGCTCCACGGAGGCCTGCTAGCTTTCAAGGGTTCCAGGGACCACCCAGATAAAAAGAAAGCAACTGTGGAGAGACTCCAAAGAATGACTGTGTCAGACTGCAGTCGTATCCGCAGTCAGCTCAAACGCGGTATGATAATGATTTCCAAATCATTTATTTGTCACCAAGCAACTGTCTACATATATTCCATCTAGGTCACACCATTTCCGGTGTTATGATTTAATGATATTGTTTGAGGATCATCTGCACGTTCTATATCCCTCAAAGGGACTATATATTGGATTACACTAGAATTCAGGTGAGATTCCTTTTAGAAAATGCTCTATGATTTGTATAAACAAGGATATCAATTCAAAATCCTAAAACAGAATGCTTCTTATTGATTATATTGTAGATAATGGCAATTCCATAACGTAACCAGCCATACCATTTCAGGGGCCACAGCGTTTAAGACTGCGTGGTTCACAACAGACACTTCAACCTTACAGAAAATAGACCTAGTCATTAATTTGCAGGGTAAGTCTGTTCATACGACCCTCCTTTGATTCAATATTTAATAATCTTTAATTTTATTTTTATAATTGTTTGTTTTTATCCTTTTTATGTAACAACTATGGTTACATTGAACTATTTCTCAATACTGGACTAATCACACATTACTTTTGCATGTAAATATGGGGACCATCCCACTTGGTGTTCAATATCTTTTGGTTGATTACTTTAATGATATTTTGATGAGCTACTAGACAAACAATATTGTCCCAAACAGGATGGCTTCACATTCTTCTTCTTCTTTCTTCTCTTCTTTTCTTTCCATTTTTTTTTACCTTTATAGATTATCTTTGGCATGCTTCAACACATTTTATGTGTATTCCCCACTTTTTGAATTGTGTCATCAATCTCTAACTTTCTGACCAATTTAGATGCCATGTATTCTAATATGTGGTTTCCTTTCAATTTGTCTCCATTGAACCCCAATCCTCCTTCTCTGACCTGAACTGTGACACATTGTGGTCTGTTTTTTTCAATTTTATAATATTTGCTACACTTTTATGGTTTATGATTTTCTCAATGTAAAATATTAATATGCACAATGGATAACAACAATCTTGATTTAACATGTGGTACATACCATTTGGTGGTGTTTTAATCATTAACAGCCTTGAAAATGACCAGGTGGTCGAAACACGTGTTGGCTGTCAATATCTGTCAATTAAATCTTGAATTGCACACTATCACTATCTGATTCATTTCAGTGATATAATTTTAATACTAGTGGTCTTATTCAAAATTGTTGGTGTTTGAGCGCTAGTTACTTTCCCGAACCCAGAATTCTCTATTTACTTATTGCAAACCTTGCGGGAGGTTTGAGGGAATTAGTTTACTCGCTGCCACCTTTTCCTTTTCTGAGCAATCCAACAAATCATTCATTTGAGAGTGATCACTAGCGCATACAGACTAGATCGATCCCACACGTTGAATCACTAACCTATCCCCATTCATCATAGGTTTTGTAAACTGATATTATGTTATGAGGGATGGAACTGCATTAGTCCCCCATATATATGTTTATGTTAAGTGATCCTTATAGAGCATGTTTCTTGGCCGAAATCACATTAACACCCCTCATGATATCACAAACCTTCACAACGCCCTGCAATTATGTGATTGTGCAGATCTGTCAACAACAAAAAAACACTTGTTTGCCATTGGTTGGCATTGCCCAATATACAAATGGATAAACTGCTGCATGCTGATTGGGTACATCATCCTGAGATGGCAAGGGACAATGCATTCACACCAAGTCTGACCAATGATGTGCCCCACAGACATCAGCAAGGACACTTTACAAAGTTGCACCCTAGGGACACTGAAACCTCCTTCTGCTGATTGGCTCCCTCTAGCATACCCTATAACCTCTACCAAATTACTCTGGCCCCTCAGCTCCCTTCTCATGACTTATTGTACCACATCGTGGCTGGACTTAAATTAACTTTATTTGATTTCTATTTCACGGCCAACCCTCCACATGCACCCAGGTGCCTAGCTCATTGGCCTCGAAAGTTCTCTTAGAGTGAATTTGATGGGGCTCTCTTCTCCTGGTAAACGTCGGTTTTGTAACATTTCTGTGCACTGTTTCTGCTGAGTATTCAAAAAACCACCCTGCTGTCAATGCAGATTGCAGCCCTTTATTAGGAGCTGTGTGAGAAAATGCTTTCCGAATGTGGGCCTATAAGAAAATACTTTCTCTACTGTTCCTCTGGAACAAGGAACTCTATCCTTCTGGACTTTTTGTGTTGGAGTTGTGCATTTCCTTTTTTAATATCTGTACTCTACTAAAGGCCAAAAACATTTTCCCTTTTCACCTGAGAGTTGATTTTTAGAAATTTGCTTTGGACATTCTGACATTGACAGGCCCTTAATTTTGCTTGAGGTAGGGTGCTTATTTTGCTTCGAAGATTAAAGAATAAAGACGAAACCAATAGTTAGTGAAAGAGATAAAAACCTAAAGATTGGTACTACAAAAATGTAACTAACACCAAGTAATATTTTGGAAATACATGATGCCAAACAGTGAATGGATGAAGGTCTAATATAAATAATGAACCCTACCAAAGTCACACAGAGAGAAAGTATTAGACCCAATTGTGTTAGAAGAAATTCAATCTGGAAATAATTAACTGGAAAAATGGGAAACCAACTCTAAAAATATTTGTTTTAAAACTTAAAGATTGGCATGCCCCAATAATGCAATCTTTCTTTTAAAGTATCATCAAGGAAGGTAATTAATCACCATTGTGGAAAACTTCCTATATCAGTCCATATTATAGATATTGAAAATTCCCAAAGTGCACACAATTCTATAGAATGATATCATTTCTTAACAGAGATGAGAACATATTTTCCAAAACCCTTAAAGTAGGAATTAACAAATGGGTATTATAATATACATTTACCAACTAGGCTTTACCACAGGAAGACAGCTCTGTGGCCTGAAACAGGCATGATTCAAAACCACAGACCTGGCATCTATGTAAAAATGATTCCTTTCATTAATAAACTGGGATGCAGTGAAGACATGTGGCTTGGTGTTTTAAAAGTTCATTATGTTAGTTTTCGAAGAAGTGGGAATGAAGTCCAACTATAGAAATAACTGTGGTGACAATCTATGAGTATCCAAACCATCAAGAAATTGCCAATGGCCTTATTACAATTCAATATCAATAGTCAAACTGAACAATTCAACTTGGTACATAGGTCTCTGCCTGAATAACAAAGCTTTGAATCGCACATGTATGAAGAATATAGCAATTCCATAACTCCAAAGTAAGAAATGCAGGTTAAATTAAATTTGGATGCATGAACTCTCATGATATATTCATCACCAGCTAAGGGTATACTAAGTAATGAAAGCAAACCAGGTCAAATTAAATGAAAGTGCACATTAAACATACTGTTCATATTCAGTTGTTGGGTGTACCGGTCCCCAAGAAAGTATGTGACCTCAGGTCATTGAACTATAATCACCTTGTCACAAAAACAAGCAACTCACTAATGGTGTGGAATCACATACCAATGCCAATAGACGGAAGAAATAACTTTAGCCCAATCGTTATCATGCCAATGCAAATCACTTTCAGAAGAAATCATGATATTGCACTGAAAAAGTTATAAAAAAAATTACAAGGAACATTCAGCTCCTTTGTTATGCGCTGTAATAACCCAACATTTTTGTGGGGAAAATTAGGAAGGACCGTGATCACTACAACATTTCAAGCTTCACCAATGGGTAGAGCAAACTATATAAATAAAGTGCTGAAACTGACCAGCATGGGAACCCTTAATATGTGTTTTTTAAGTATTTAGACTGTTGTGAGGGAAGACAAATATCCCTAAGGAGAGCATGCTGAAGTGCAGCATATAAAGTAAGGTACAAGCACCGGGATGAGGTATGAAGAAGCCAGTAAATTGGAGGCGGTGAGTAATCCAGGAGGAAGAGCAGAAGGACACAGGTGCAGATGGGATATCGAAGGATATGGAAGGTTATAATGTACAGAGGAATAACTGATTTACATCATCTGTTCATGGAGCTAGACTTTCACATTCCTTTAGAATCTCATGAGGTTATATTCTATTTGTAGGGTTGTGGGGAGTTTGTTCTAGAATTTTGGACCGAAGAATCGGAGGGATCTCCTTCCGTGTTTCAGTCTTTTGAACTTGGGTGTAGTTAGGTTGTTTTCCTGTGATGAACTTAATCTTGTAGGTACATATTTGTTTATGTATTAGTACTGGTATTTGGGAGCAATATTATTGAGATTTGGAAAGGGACACTGTTGATTTTGTGTATAACTCTCTTTACAACATGGAGCCAATTGAGGTTTTTCAGTCCAGATCAAATATGATCCTAGAGCTTGATTCCTGAAATAAACCTATCTGCTTTACTTTGGATACGTTGCAATTTCTTTAGTTGGTTTTTGTTTATCCCTCGATATAGAGTATTACAATGATCTAAGTGAGAGTGCAGAGCAGAGTTGAAGTAAACTCCAATATGCTGTGAGAGGCCAGTTCCAAATTGAATCAATGTCAGGCAAACTACCAGGTATTGTTAGAGACTGGTACCGAGATGATCTGGAACATGAACTGGCCCCTACCAATTAAAGGTCAACTGCCAGTCACTGTGAGAAACTGGTGGGGAGCAGAGCCAAAAGAACATAAACCAAAACCTGCCTTCAAAGTTTACTATAGGGCTGGACCAAAAGAGAGTGAGTCCCAAGTCAAAAAAAAATAAATCAAGAGAGATCCCTTGACAGGGAGAGAAGAAGAATTGTAGATTATATTTATGATTCATTGGTTATTATATACATGATTTTGTCTACTTGTATGGCAAATTGCTGTGCTG
Source organism: Ambystoma mexicanum (assembly GCF_040938575.1). NCBI lineage: Eukaryota > Metazoa > Chordata > Amphibia > Caudata > Ambystomatidae > Ambystoma > Ambystoma mexicanum. The sequence continues at coordinate 653,401,708 of NC_090934.1, forward strand.
CAGCTTACAGCATGTTACCTTTATTTCCAACGGATTAGACCTCTAGTGACCTAGATTCTTCAGCAAACTCTATCACAACCTATATCAAAGGACAACATCATCAATATCCACAACCACTAGCACAACCACTGAGGTGGCTGCCTCCAGCACCAGCAAAAAAGCCACTGGGCTGGCAGCCTCTACCTCCTTTACCTACATCAGTGGTGCTGCTTCTGGTCAGAGAATGGGCAAAAGCAAAAAAAACAAAACAATGAAGAGGTCTGGTTGCCCTGCACAACCCACTGTGCAGTAAGCACATGAGTATGTCTGCCCTGCCCCAGTGGTCTTCAATGATTCAATCCTTGAAAACATCCCCATAAAGGATTGGGTGGCTCTGGCCATAGAAGCTGAAACCACTGGCACCCAGGCTGATTTGTTAGAGGACCCACTGGATCATATTCATCAGTAAAAGGATCACATGGACACTGATGATTAATATCATCCAGCAGGTGCCAATGGGGACCCCTTCAAAATACTCATCCTTTACAAACACCCCCTCTGTCACATCTGGTTACTGGGAGGGGCAGCGTGTGGCTGATGACATTACCTGACACATGCAGCATGTACAATAAGTGCAGCAGCTCTGCGAGATAGAATAGTGGGAGGATTGTCATGGGTAACTGGCCAACAGGTGGATCTGGGCACAGGAAGGGATAAGGACGTGCTCAGTAGGGAAACTAGTGCTCACCTCTAAGAACCCATCAATAGCCTTACAAAGGCAATTTGTCTGCTAGCTGATCAGGGAGGCTGTGGTGGTAAATACAGATGAGGCCCAGCTGTTGAGTGTAGAGCAGTACAATATCTGAATACAATATGTGGGAACTATAAGGTCCATAACTCCCACCAAATTTTCTGTGGTCATCATCGCCCCACACCAGTCCCCCCTATTGCTCAGAACCACCCTCTACCCACCTGGTTGTGGAGCTAACTTGGCATTTATGGGGTGGGGGATGAGCTGTATCGGTAGGGGGTGTTGCTGTGTGAAGGCGTGTGGTGAGGTGTGTTTTATTGCAGTGGTAGAGGGTGGAGGTGGAACATTAGGCTTATGGGTACATGCAGTCTTGGCAGAAAAGTTAGAAAGGAAGAGCTGGTGTGAAGTAGCTTCACTCAGCACTGTCACTTCTCATTATTCGTTGCATTTATTGCCACATATCCCTTACAAAGGCAAGTTGGAGGAGTAGACATCATATTCCAAGTTTCAGACCATCTGCATGGGCAGTGAACGGAACACAGCTTATCACCATGAATTGCCTTGACAGAAACTGTATCATGTATGTTGCAAAATACATGGTGGGGGGTCTGCAAAGACACTGTTACATCCACACAGCCAATGTCCTCTACTGAAGACGGTGTATGTACAATATTTCCATTCTGGCCCTCAGTCAGCATTTTGCACGGTATGGGGCAGCCTCACTAGTTTTAATTATAGTTAAGGTGAGTCAGAGACACATAGGAACACCTCAACATTCTATTATTAATAACTTTTGATTCGCGTAATGGATTTGGGCAAAATTACGAAAGTGATTTAAAGTCTGCACCCCCCCGCCAGACTGCAACGTTTAGTAAAGATTTGTTAAAAAATAAAAAAAGGTTATTGAGTCTCAAAAAAACTTTTTTTTTCAGAAGTGTGGCCTACTTCCCATTCATTTTCACATAGACAAAAAAGGTCATGGTTGATAGCTTGTTAGTGTTTTAAAATATTCAGTGCATGAGTGAAGGTTTTGACCATGTCCATAACTGAAGGAAATGACTAGCAGCCATTCATGTGTTAAAATATATTTGTCAATGCACACTGACCATGGCTGAAGCCCATGCTTAATGGCAGTTACTGTTGTAATGTAATTAGTGATGTCATCAGTGATGTGATCTGTGATGTCATCATTGTGGTCAAAGTCTGTGCAACAGGGAACGCAAAGTTAAGGTGGCTTTAACTCAATTTCCAGGGTTTTGTTGCATTAAATTCTCAACTTAACGTCCCTGCAACTATAGTTTTTTCCTTGAATCAAGATATGAAAATGTCAAAAAAGGAGCATTTAACTCTGAAACAAATATATCACAAGTAGACCAGAGAGAAACAATACATCAGCCCTCTATGCTGGTCTGACAAAACACAGGAGTCAATTGACAATAAAGAAAGAGATGGATTGGAAAATTAACCTAACATAAACATACCTGAAAGACAAATACCAATGACAATATACCACACATAAAAAACAATGAGACTAGCTAGTACAAGATACATCTTTATTTAATGCTCAACACCCTATACATTACACACAAAAAATCAAAAGAATAACATGTAGAAATAGGATTTGACCAAGATGCAAAAACAAACAAGGCAAACTTGAGCAACTTATTTGGTTTTGCCCAAGAGTTGTAGAAATGTGGAAACAAATAATACCAACAAAAAAGTATTATAAGATCAAAAGATGAAAGCACCAAAATTAATTATTACATGGCTAAAAGGGTTCTATGTGATAATGTTGCAGCCACAAATGCTGTGGCAGAAAATGCTGCCGTTTTAAATGCATTATTTCAAGCATTTATAAAAACTATTCTAGTTACATAACTAAGGGCCTCATTACACGGATGGCAGTAAGGGTTTACCGGTACCGGTATTTTACCGGTACCGGTAAATCCTTACAGCCTTATTACGAGGTCCCTTTGCGGGTTGGGGAATTTAACGCCTGCTTTTTGCAGGCGTTAAAAACCAACCCGCAAAGGGACCAGGGAGCTAATTACGGTACCGCAATTTGCGGTACCGTAATTAGCGCCTTCCCCATTCCCATAGAGCCCTATGGGGCAAAAATGGGAATGGGGAAGGGCAATAGTGGAAGGGGGAATTACTGCCCCGCCAACCTTGGAATAGGGCGGTAATTCCCCTTTCCACCAAGGCGGTGCCGGTATTTTACCGGCATGAACCATGGCGCTAATAGCGCCATGGTTCACCGCCATCCGTGTAATGAGGCCCTTAGTCCTGCTTGTGTTACTTCCTCACCTCTGGCCCCCTTTTAGGCAGTATGTTTGCCTTATCTACTATGAAACCTTCATGTACTGTATTATACTCTAAAGATGTAATCATGTATGTATGTGCCACAAGGTATTTTACCTATTTTCTGTTTATGGGGGATCAGTATCCAAACAGGAAAAAGGAAGTGAACAAGAAAACAGAAATGGGAAACTGATTAACCCTCTCTCCGCCTTAGTTACTCTCACTGGTGACTAAACGCATAAACCACTTTTTAAAAATTTGTTTGATTTATCATATATCTCTGCCATGAGACACACATAGGTGATATATATAAAAACATCAACTTTATGTGTACCATTACATATATATTTAGAACAACATATTTAATAATATTCACAAACAATAAAATAATGAAGAACAGGTGATTCGACACAAATGGGGTGATAGTAAGGCTGTTTTGTATGTATGTGCTATGGGTCAGTGAGTAGTGGGTAAATGAGATGAAATGTGATAGTGTGTGTATTTGAATGTTCTGGGTGGGTGGTGGTGTGCATGTGTAGATAATGCAGTGAGAGTCGATGTAAGAGAAGGTGTGTGAGTGAGTGACTGGTGGGGTGTTTTGCATCGTTGGCCTTGCATGGACCGTTGGGGAGGCAGGCTGTGGTGCTACAGCTCTGAATGTCTGAGGCGGTGCTGCTGCATTTCCCTACACATACAGAACTGTCAGGGTATCCTCCAAGGAATTCCTCTGCTCATACACGCATGTGTAGGAACCTGAAAGCATTACCCACTTCCTGTTCATGTTGTGCAGAGCCAGCATCGTGGGACCTGGAGGAATGGATGCTGGACCGGGGTGCTTGTAGGTGAGAAACAAATGTGAATGTTTGTGTGGCTGCATGTGTGGTGAATGCATGTATGTTTGGGTGTATGGATGAATGTGTCTATGTTATGTGGGTGCATGTGTGAATGAGAAAGTGAATGATGTGTATGGGTCTGTGAGTAAATGTGTTTGAAAGTGTGAAAAAATCCCCCCTTCCTAACATGCCCCCACATCAGAACTTGCTCTGATGTTGGGGTGCATGGGGAAGGGGTACCCCTAAATCTGAACCAGCATGGTGAGCGGGCCTCTGATTTGGGGATGAATCAGTGCAACAACCCACTTACTTACCAGCAGGGGTCAGCGACACTCACAGTCTTAGAAAGCGGGCTGTTAGGGAGAATTCTCTGTTTAGGCTGAATTTCCTAACCTAGTGAGTCCCCCAGCAGCTTTGCTGGTTTTCTGGAGTTTGTTTTTTCCATCCTGCCAAGAGTGAGACTCTTTTCTCCCACTCTTGGACATGTATGTGTGTGTAATTCCTTTGAAGTATCAATGTGTTCGATGGGCTATGGGGTCTTTTACTCCATAGGGTCTCATATGTTTTTCTATGTGTGTTACACCGCACCCTACGTGCCGTAACACTGGGGTGTCCTAGCGGACCCCCACCATAGACTCCATACCAGGGGACTGACTACTGTCTCCCCGCGCATGTAAAGTCACCACTGGCTTTACTAGACCTAAATTTACTAACAGGACTAGTACCAACCATCTTATTGTGGACGTACTAGTAGGGGTAATTCGATTACTCCTAGACCTGTTACTCGAGGGGGCACTGTCCCGTCCCCCCTCGTCGAATTTTGGCTGGTGGCAGTGGAAACTACTTGTTATGTTCGATCCCGAGCATAACCCTATGGGATTCGTCCCATTGTTGGAGATTACTACTTTTTCGCGTTAATCTCTAACGTACCACCAATCTACTTATCGTAAATAAGATTATCGGATGGTATTCTCTGCCAGAACTCGGTTTGTAAAATGGCGTCTGTGTTCGTCTCTGTGACTCCTAAACCAAAGGTTGAGCCCTTTGTTCCACTTTTGGCGGGCCTCTGTACAGAGACCCTCCAAGGTGGTGCCATTCTGTCTGGGTTACCTCAGGGGTATGGGAGGGGGTTTAGGCACCCTGGACCGAGTTGCCTTGCCAACTCAGGTCGCACTCTGGAGTGATTGGCCCAAGTGGTGAGCGTTCCCGTATGTGTTGATTGACAGCTAGGCTGAATGAATGGGGGTTTTCTGCATAAAAGCAGGGCTTTTGGGACTGGATCTTCAGAAGTCGCCACAGGACCTAAGAATCCGACGAGGGTAACGCTGAGCCGACCTGCACGACGACACCTCCGCTGTGGAATCGCCACAGAGACGAGGGAGAGAAAGAAGTGCCAGAGCGGGGACAAGAGACCCAGAAGCCACGAACGAAGAACATTTTGTTTCTGCATCCTGAGGAATGGAACTTCGGCTGTCGTCTAGAAGAAGGGAGCCATTCCTCTGGACCAAGAAGGCCATCTCTTTTCTTAGTTAAGTATCTGGTGTAAGGGTTAGAAATAGGTTTTGGACACAGGACGGTGAAATCTTGTATTTATTGCTTTATTAGGTGTTTATAATGTGCCTATACACAATGTGTTTCAATGCACAACAACACAGGGGGGTGGGAACAGGGATGATGGAACAAAAACAGTCCTGCTAGGTCTTGTGACATGTCCATCATGCAAGAGCAGTAACAAGAAGTGCTGGGGAGAAGGGATGGGAGTGCATGTTAGATCAGGGTGGAAGGTGCCGTTAGAAAGCAAGTGCCGGGGAAGGCCAGGTGGGCAGAGCCAGGTGAGTGCAGAGAGTGCAGGGCAAGGAAGGTCCATATGTTAAGTGTGAGGAAAACGTCTGGAAAGGCTCATTGGGTGCATGCCCACCCATGCTACTGCAGGGGGAGGTGGCCCGGAAGGGCAAGTGCAGGTTAATGGGGGGTCAGGGGAGACCAAGTGCATGGTAGACTGAACGAGGAGGGACTGGTACCCTGTACAAATCCAAAGGAAACAGGGAGCCAGTCAAGAGGCATACAGGGAAATTAGCAGGGGAGGGAGAGAGGGAAGAAGGAAGAGAAAAGTATGGTCTTGAGAAGCTTCCGGAACTTAAGGAGAAACAGTTCAAGTCTGAGAGGGGCAGGCAGGCCATTCTGGAGGGAGGCACCTGCAGAGGAGAGAGATCTACCCCCATCTCTGCTTAAAAAAACGTCTGATCTTTACTTTACTTTTACTTTACTTAATTTATAACACACAACCATGGACCCAGAGGCTTAAGGGTGCACATAAAAAAAGACGAACAAAAAACTACACAATAACTTTTTTCCACTCCCCCACCCTTACCAGTCCCTCTTTCCACCACCAAATATCCCTAAATGTATTTTCCAGACTTTTTCCCCACTGCGATGTCCGCGGTCAGCCGCGACTGTCTGCGGATACAACATGGCAGACGTTTCAGAATATATGATGCACCTCACGCTTTTAACCATCAAATCATCAAGCGCGTCCATTGTCCGTGGACCCTATGCCACCCTCTGGACCAATACAAGGTCCGCCTGTGTGCCAAACAGGGAAGTAAGTCCACAGACCACACCCCGATATCACACATTTTCTTTACCACTTATTGGCCAGATAAAAATAACTACTGGGCGGATTTACACCAAACCTCTTTGAATCAACCTGACCGGGCCATATACATTGTTTGCAAAGTTTCATGAGGATTCATCCAGGAGAGGCAAAGTTATAAGCCAACAAGTATTGGTTGAGCAACTTAACCATAACTACACGGCTGCTACCTCAGGCCATGTAATACACATAGGTATATGTATGTCGACAGTATATAGAATTAAGTATACATTTAATTTAAAAAGCAGCATTCTAGAACTTAGCTCTTCTTCCTAGAGCACGGTTTTATGGATTTTCAAAACCTCTGACAAGGAAAAGGGAGAAGAACATGTGACTAGGAGGCACTTCCATAGCCAACACAAGCAGGAGAACCGAGATGTAAGCAGGGAAGGGGCCCTGTCTCTGAGAGAAGTTGGATCTGAGTCAAAAGACCAAAGAAGGGCAGATTCTAACAAAAAAATGCAATATATCTCATTAAAAGCGCACAAACTGTCCAACGTTTTCGAACCCTGTGTGACAAAAATGCCAAATATTCAATGTGCGAACATCTGGAAATGGGTAAGTAGATGATGGCCTCATTCAGATTCACATATAAAGCAGCATTTTCAAAAATATTTTTTAACTTAGAGAAACCTGCAGGAGGCCTGCAAGGCCACATCATAAATGAGGTTCAATATCCTAGAGACTTTTCTCAAGTGTGCAATTGTCATATTTCACGGTAGATCAATACCGATAGTCCAGATTTCAAGACCACATTTTTCCAATACCCTACCGAAATTCGTGGTGACTTAGTTTGTCTATAATTTTGATCACTGTAGATTGTTGGATATGATTATTACTCAGGTTTCTGTGGATCTATTAGCCAACCATTCTGAAAAATAAAGAAAACAACCACAATCTGACCCCTTGATAAACTGACATTAAGGTAGCTGAGGTGACATCAGCTCCTTAGATGGATTTGGAGAAAGGTAACCCAAGGAATCTCCCAATGCTGTTAAAGAAATTGGTAAACAGAGCAGATCCTCTTCCCAGGCCCAGCAGGCCAATCCTCCACCTGATTTTCAAAATACCAAAACCGCTCAGACTGGAACAGATGTTAGTCCTTAAAACCTAGGGCCTAGGTCTATTGTGGGGTGCAAATATATTCTCCACCAGAAGGAGAGAACCACAAGCAAGGAGGGGGGTTCCATGGGAATTATAATCAGAATTTCATGTGGGAAATAAAGCTGACATCTCCTCCTGATCAAAATTATTAGAGACCATTTCTCTCTCCACTTCCTAGGTTCCAGTACCAGCGTGAGTGGAGATCCAGAACTTTACAATAATACGTTTCTGAACTACACTATTCCCTTTCCTATAAGGATATCTAGCCATTTACAGAGGAAGAGAGATATGAGCAAAGACATCCTCGCAGCCCAGAAAGTGGGGAAAATATTGAACAACTAAAGCAACAGGTCAAGCAATTGACCGAGACTATTGTACAAATGATGAGCACCCAACAGGTCTTGTGTACTTCAGGTGTCCCAAAAAACAACCTAATACGTGGACCAACCACTCTCTCTAGGTTATGATAGGAGGAACTGAGCGCCAACAAAAATGTACATGGGGATGACAAAAGTGGGGATATAGAGCAAAATCTGAGAAATGGAGAAAAGTCTATGCTGGGCCTTACAGGAAACTTGGAAACTTGTTTTAGTCCTGATAAACCTTCCCCAGAGTTACAACAAAAAACAGAACAAATCAATAGCAGTGAATATTTACCACTTAAACAACAGAAAATCTGAACAAAAAGGTGATTTTTCAATGATCAGAAAAATGTAGTAGTCATGATTGAGAGAGGGGAGAGCTCAGTCAGATCAGGACAAGGATTACTTTCTCTTTTAAAGATTGCTTTGCACCTTCGTATGAAAGGTGGGTTAAATTAAATCAAAATAGTTACTAACAACATTCAAACAGAAATAGAGATTAAACAGTAAAACCATGTACATGGGATACGGCAAGTTAAAAATAAAATCAAAGCTCAGAAACAACAGATGTTCCTTTTAATTCAGAAGACTCCAAATACTTTTCTCTGAAGGAAGGAAGTAGCAAGGAATCTAGGGTAAGGGTGTATACATCTACCCCCTATTTAAACAAGTGTGTTTTTAAACCAACAGGTTTCCTCTCAGGGAGATACATTGGAGGTAAAACTCAGACTAAATTGGAGATAAAACTCAGCTTTCACAGATTTACTCATCCTGCGATTGTCTTGGATCCAGAGGCCACACCATGTCAACTGGGGAACACTAATCTCTGGGAACTACAGCTATTGCTTGATATTGCAAACCACTTCTTCTGAAACAAAAGTAACCACCCAATCAAATAAAGAAAAGTGCTGATTATGTTAGTTTAAATGGCACTTGCCACTTAATTTAACGTTTTCCCAATCAAAGTGGATTTCACTTTTGAAACAATCAGATCTCAGATATCACCATAATCTCAGGAGATGAACAAAATGGTGAATGGACCACAACTGCTGTCTCCACCTCTCTCCTTCCTTCCCAGGCCTTCTGCACCGCATTGGCCTCCCATTTCTCCTCCAAAACTCAGGACATCCTGTCCTCACTCTCCACCACCCCCACCTTCACTCACATATCCACGTTCTTGCCTCCCTTGGCTCTCCTCCCTCCACCTCCTGCACTTTACCCCCTCCTGCACATAGCACCTGAAGAGATCTTTAAAGTCGTCCACTCTATGAAGGTTTCATCCAAACTGGTGCTCCCCTTCTCCTCTAGAAACATTAAGGGAAATATCTCCTCTCTCGGCAAGGCCCTTGCCAATATCCGTAACCACTCCACTGCCACTGGCTCTTTCCCTCTATCCCTCAAGCACTCCCTTGTGCACCCTCTCCCAAAAAAGCTGTCTGCTGACCCTTCCTGCCTGCCTTACTATCATCCTAACTCTACCACCCCCTTCCTGGGTAAACTCATGGAGATGTTGGTCCTCCCCCAACTCACCCTCCATAATGAACTCTTTGGTTGTCTCCATGAGCATCAATCTGGATTCCGGGCATCCAGAGGCATGGAAACTGCTCTCCTGAACACTCGTGAAGACATTTCCGGAAATCTTGACTCTAACTTTCCTGCTGTTCTCATTCTTCTCAATCTCTCCTCTGCCTTTGACATGGTCAACCATTCTATCCTCAGAAAATGGTTCCATGATACCCTTGGCATCATGGACAGGGCACCGGATTGGCTAACATCCTTCCTCACTAACTGCCCCTCTCAATTGCAGTTGGGCCCTTTCTACTCCACCACTTCACTCTACCTGCAGCATGCTCCAGGGCTCTATCATTTCACCATTGCTTTTCCAAATGTATATTGCCCCTCTTGCCCACCTGATCTCCTCCTTCTCTTCTCATTTCCAGTGTTACACTGATGACACACAACTCTCCTACAAGCTTCTCTCTGCTACCTCCTCTTCCTCCTCTCTTATCACTGACTGTCTGACCGCTATCCAGACATGGTGTGCAGCTAACAACCTCTGTCTTAATGCCAGTAAGACAGAGATACTTCTCATTGGAACACCTGCACCCTGCTTCCCTCCTACCCTCTGGCTGCCCTACTTGGGCCGCCTACCTTTACCATTCCTTGAGGTCAAAAACCTTTGGGTCATCTTCAACTCCTCTCTCTCCTTCACCCCTCACATCTTGGACCTTGCCAAGAAGGACCACTTCTAGCTTCAACTCCTTAGAGGCATTCTCCCTTTCCTCACCTCTCCCCAGAAGCTCAATGTTTCCAGAGCTCTGGTCTCCTATAGGCTTTACTACTGCAACAGCCTCTTCAGCAGTCTCCCCTTTTCCTCCCTATGCCCCCTTCAGATAATCCAGAATAGGGCTGCAAGACTTATCCTTGCCATCACAGCCAAGGACTGTATCTCTCCATGCCTAAGATTTCTCCACTGGCTCCCGGTGGCCGCGAGGATCAAATTCAAGACCCTCTGCATCATCCACAAGGCTTTCTGGAGCTGGGGACCACACTATCTCCAACTTTTTCTCTCTAAATACTTTCCTAATAGAGCCCTCCACTGCTCCAAATCCCTGCTTGTCAAACGCTTCTCCAAGCAGAGAGTGGGGGGCAGGTCTCTCTCTTTGTCTGGTGCCTCTCTTTGGAACAGCCTTCCTTCCCCTTTCAGGCTTGAGCCGGACCTCCTTACGTTCTGGGAACTTCTAAAAACTCTGATTTTCTCTACCGCTCTCCCTCCCCTGCTGACCACCCCTCTGTCACTTACATGAATCTCACAGGTACCAGGCCCCTGCCCAGACAACACCAGCACCCACCCACAGTGCCCTTGTGGGAGCCTTAACGGCCAGCTGTGCATCTCACCCTAGGGATTCCTCTGCCCTATCACTTAGCCAGCGACTCCTCCCCTGGCACACGTCGGCACTTCCTTCCTGGGCCCTCACCAGCACTTGTCCATACCTTCTCCCCCTCTTCCCCTGTACTTCTCTTCACTGCACTTGCATGTCTGAATGTCACAAGGTCTAGTAGGATCGCAATTGTTTATTTTCAGTGTTTTGCTTTTTTCTCACCTTGTTTCCCCCCTGCCCATTTGCCTTGTGGTGCCTTAAACACTATTGTGTTGCACAGGCACCTAACAAACGCTCAATAAATAAATAAATAAATAAATAAATAAATATCCTGCATTAAAAACTTTTCATCTAGCAACAAATGGTTCTCTACATTGGAAGGAAATACTCTGAAATTGTATAGTGAGGAGGCAACCAAGGAAATCCAAGGTCCTCCAAGTGATAATTTGAAGATTAAATTAGGACCCAAGCACACATTCAATAAAAAGGTGAACATACATTCTTCCCTTTTATGATAAATGAAGGGAAGGATCCTATATTAACTCGGATCTGTCCAAAAAAATGAATACAGTTTCATAAGTGAAACTTTGTTCACCCACTTTGTAAAAGGCAGATTGTTCCTTCTTTTAATTTGATACATATATGGGAATTTGGTTTAGAAACTCAAAATCCCAGAATATGTGCTCCCTAACAGATGTATGTTGTATATTTCAATTGGAACAAAAACCATCAGACTTAATTGTTGGGTCCTTAAAGATTTTATTTCATTTTTTTATCTTGGATTTACCATCGAGTCAGCTTTAAACGACTTGACTGGCCTCTAGTGCACACCATAAACCTGTATCCCCAGAAACTTTGCAAAGGTTGTTGGACATCGAAGGAAGACTTTGTTGTGTCCGCTGCCTCTTTTTCCCGGTTCCGACAGACTAAACCTGCTCTTGCAACTCAGGCTTCTTCCAGCGGGTTGATTGTCGCTTGGTGTGCTCAAATAAAGGAGAATAATTCAATACAGCTCCTGCCTTCCTCATGTGTTGTCCTGAAGAGGGCTGGTCCCAGCTTGCGCCAGAGACCGCTTGCATCCCAGACATTTACATTTGCATTTTTTCACATTCATTAGGCTGTATTATGTACTATGTTTCGTTTTTGTAAGATATTGGGCCTCATTACAAGTCCGGCGGTAACTGTGCCGGTAAATCCGGCAGGCTGCCGCCAGACTTGTGAATTTTTCTGGCACCTAGCTTCACAGAAACATTAGGGGATTACAACCCTGGTGCTCCTGGAAGTCATGCACAAGAAAATCGTTAATACCCATTCCCATTGAGTCCCATAGTCCCATAGGACTCAATGGGAATGGGGATGACAGTAGCACCAGCACCGTTTTACATGAAAGTCTGCGGGCAGGACGGCACCCGCCCAAACACTCGGAGTGTGCCGGTCCGCCTACCGCCACCATTCTTACTGGACCGGCACACTCGTAATGAGGCCGAATGTAATTTGTATAACTCACCAGAAAGACCCTTTCATTCACCTGGGAAATTGTGTACAGGTTTGGGCTTGTTGTTCCTAAGTACATTATCTTTGTAATCCCTATACACATACTGGGTCAAAACTGTATGTTTCGGATATATGTCATTTTTGTGGTCCTTTTTTAAATCGCTTATTTTGCACTTTCTTTTTAGTTTGTTGATTACCTTTGGAGTGAATGTGATGCAATTGGCACATATGAGTTAGATGTTGCTGAGTGTTTCCTTTCCTTCTCTTCAAATTATTTTTTTTTGGCATTTGGTTTTTTTGGGAAGTCATTTGTGTGTCCTAACTATGAGAAAACTCAGTTTAAGGTTCTTTTAGGCATAGGTGGCAACATTAAGTATTGTGAACACCTTTGCCATTGTAGTGATGTTTTGTGATGTTTTCTTTGACTTTCTTAATTTTTGTTTCTGAAAAATCAAATAAATTCTTGATCATAATTTCCTCAAAATGGTTCATTCCTGCGTACACCCTGTTGGCATCAGGTTTCCAAAACAAATTCTTTAAGTTACAGACTGGGGCATTACTTTTTGTGTATTTGCTTGAGAAGCCTTATACCCCTGTTCAAACAAATCAGTTCTTGGATTGAGCATCCTTTTTTGCTTGTTAATCAAGATTGTATTCATTGCAAAGCATGCCAAGATTATAGCTTTCAACCCCGGCTGGGGGGGGACATGGGCTTTAATGGTCCACCAGCCCTAGCTTTGGTAGGTTCGAGTGAAGCGAAGTCCTCAGCCCAGGCTGCGGGCCGTTTAAGCACATGTCTGCCCCCCAGCAGGTGCTTGAAAGCTATTTTCACCCTGGAATTTACCGGGGTGCAGATCGTTTTCTTTATTTTTCTCCACCGATGGGAGATCAGCACATCGCAAGCCCATCTCTCGTTGTAGAAAGAAAAAGGAAAACAAAAATGGCCACGCCCATTTTAATCAAAAAGGGTTAGGATGACGGCAGCCATGGAAAACATGTTCCAAAATGACCGCCCTGATCCAAAAAAAGGTACCTGGTCCCTTTTCTTTGTCAATGGCGATCAGAAGAGGTCTGCGATCGGAGTGCAAGGCTCTGGCCCTGCAGGTAAGTGGGGGGTGTGATGGGATTTGGCGGGTGGGGAGGCAATCCTGGGCATTGTGGAACTAATTGCTAAACTTGAGATTAGCCTTCTAAAATGTTTGTTAAGACTACTTTCCACTGTCCCAGCTGAGATGATCGCCTTGGAATATGATCTCACCATGAACCCCGAAAGCATTGTACTCAGTAGCCTGATGCGGTTTTGGAAACTTGAACATGCTCAGGCAAACGCCCTGATGGGGATTCTGTTTAGAGCTCTGCTTTCTAAAACTGTTTATATGAAGAACTCAAACATGGGTATGATATTGAGCATGGTTGACCGATGGGTTGGGAGCAACTGGGATGGTATGCAAATGTCAAGTGTTCTCCAATTCAAAACTGCAATGAGAGGGAAACTGGTCCCTCTCAAACAAGAGCAAATGGTTGTTACCCTGGCTGCTAAATCTACTGCAGGTGTTTGTTTCATGTACATACTTGAAAGACAAATGGCACCTACATATATTTTCCATTTTGTGGGTAATTCCATTGTGTGAGATTTTCTTGGCATTAAATTCAATGTAGTACGTACTTTTGAAGTTGTTGGCCGATGGTCCAAAATTCCAAGGGGGGACAGATGTTGCGGCTCTGTGATAATAGGGAGGTAGAAACTATACAACATCTCTTGACAAACTGTGATGAACTCATTGTGTAGCATAAAAGGGCCCTTTTGTCATCAGGTTTGGATTCGTACTACCCCTTGCTGCCCTATGTGGACTCTTTATGCCTGGCACTCATGAGGGACTGATGATCTTTCTCACTATGCTGTGGAGAGATGTATATGGCATATTTCGAATTTTAACAGATAGAATGTGTTGATTTCATCTACTTTCTTTTCTGTTTTGAGGAGGGTTTGGTTTAATCAGAGAGATCTATTAATACTGTTTTAAGATGTCTGTGTTAAAAGTTATTTGTTTAACTGTATGACATACTTTAATAAAAAATAAAAGAGTCCAATGGTACAAGGGTCAGCAGACTGACAGGATTGTGCCAAAGATCACTTTTCTGAGGTGAAAAGTCTAATAACTACCAATAACATGGAAACATACCTGATGTCACCAAACAAGGTGTGTGAAGAAAATACTTTCCAAGGAATACCCAAGGTCTATGTGGATAAATGCTCCTACAATATTGCCAAAAAAGGGGAGAAAGAATTGCTGGCTAGCATCGGGAATCCACAAATAGTCATGTAGCAGAGCTGATGGCAATTTATCAAGATGTTGTCACTCCTATAAACTATCAACTGTGAAGTGTTAATTGTCACTTATTCAGACTTTGTCCAAAATGGGCTTATGTAACACATGATTTAATGGAAAAAGAGAGGCATGTGTTAACAATAATTTGTTAAAATATGGTCCTTGATTTCAATACCGCCAAGCATCTCTTAACCACTCTTGTCTTCTCTAAATTGCACTACTCTGCCAGCATCCTCTTTGGTCTCCCCAACTATGCTTTCTGTCCTCCCGACAAGATCATTAACTTAGCTACCAGGACTCTCTTTGAACTCCCTCACTTCACACCCACTTACTCGTACCATCACCAGGCTGGATGGCTGATGATGCAAAACTGGCCAGATTTAAATGTCACAAATCTATTCATGATAAGGTACCACTGTATCTATCATCCTCTATCCAACTCTAAAACCCATATTGTACTCTCTGCTATGCCTCCTGCACTACCCTTGTGGCTTCTCGCCCTTCCCGTGCTTACACCCACTTCCGCTCCTTCTCTCATCTTGCACCACTTGCATTGAATTCTCTTCCCCAGGACAGAGAAACAGTCCACATGGATTTGTTCAAAACCAAACTAAAAACATACCTCCTCGCCTTTGAGTTACCCTCTTAACCTACCTCTGATCTGCCTGCCAGCTAACATTTTTCCTTGACCTCTAACCTGCCTCTGTCCCTCACTTCTTCTGCCTCCACTTTAGCACTTCACCCTCCATGGTCGCATCCCAAGCAAAGCTGGCTGTGCCACCTACCTGCACTTAAAAATGTCCAATGTTCATTGTTCTTAATGTATGTCCACTTATGTATTGTCCTCGCGACTGGTACATTTACTCCTCTCCACAACCTGGTCAGAATGTTTCTCAAGCTCACCCCATTGTAAGAGGCTCACTGCTTCCTGCCAAATCTGATTTCTTATCTATTGCATGTTTGTTTATGATCAAAAGAGCATTGTTCCTCCTGTATAAAAATAAATAAATACATCTATCTCCTCTGGGAAATTTAGGTCACGCCGGTGATCAGATCACAAACTCACTCTGACAGTGAACTTCCAGATGCGCAATGGAGTAAGGGTACTCTGGTTTCAGACTTGATTACTGCTCAAAAGGATGATTACATTATTGGGGAGTTCTACAAATTCTGGCACGGCCCAATTACTTTTCCTCTTTTGGAGCACAGCTAACAGTGGAAGGAAGATAATTGATGAAATTCCAGAAAATTCCAGGAAATGTTTAAACTACAAGATGGATTGTTGGTGTGTAAACCCGAATCTATGTTTGATCAGTTTGTAATGCTTACATCCTTCTGAAGCATAATGATAAATCATGCCCACTATGGGACAACTGCTTACACATGGGTATGGAATTAAAAGCTCTTTTTACTACACATCTCTTACCATTCCTTTGCTGCAAAGGTTTGGTTTGGGTGAGGCAATATTGGA
The DNA here is from genome assembly GCF_040938575.1 of Ambystoma mexicanum. NCBI lineage: Eukaryota > Metazoa > Chordata > Amphibia > Caudata > Ambystomatidae > Ambystoma > Ambystoma mexicanum. The sequence goes on from NC_090934.1 coordinate 653,417,868, forward strand.
TGGTCTATCTGAACAGTAAAATATGTGCAGTAAAGAACTAGTCCTGAAAAAATGGTTTGTAAAAACACATGGAACAGGTGTATTGGGGTGTCTTGCATGTGCTCCGTTCCAACTAAATTTTCACACTCAATGGGCTCCTCTAAGAAAATGAGGGATGACATTACCATGGTCTGATCTATAAATCATTTTTGTTGGACCTGGTATTTGCTGTGCCTGTGGAGAAAAAAAAACATTTGGATAGAATATCTATATGCTCAAAGTTGTAAGGCAGAAATAGCAAACTACCTTGGTTGTATTTAAATCTTTGTGTTAGCATTTATCATGAATTCACAGCTTTGCCTATTCCATTGATTACATCACTATCTGAACAATCAGTGGTATTAACCAAAGTGTACAAGTTATACCAACAACATACTAAAACAACATAAAACACAGTCGAAGAGCAGATTTTATGTGCATACTTATCCCATCAGTGGAACACCAGGGAAATGTGTTCTTCTAGTCACCCACAAGAATTAAACACCCCAGTACCCCACAGAGCACAGGCACCAGGAGCTCTGGGGGGTGCACTCTCCCTAAATCAAATCCACTCAACAACCCAGCCTCGAGTGTCGTCGTAGGAAAACTCCAGAAGACCTAGGACTCTCAGTCTAGTACGATAGGTATAATAACCCTTATTATTGGCTCTGGCGTGATTCATAACAGAGTTCCATCTCGGCAAACAAAATGTGGGCAGTATCCTCCGCAAAGTGGGATTCTTTTTCATTTATCAGCAAAGCCCATAGGCGTGACCACCAGTCATCCAGCATGGGGGATTCATTGCTTTCCACTCTGCTGCAATGGTAGCTTTAGCCACAAGGAGCATGGCTCGCAGAACAGATACATTTGACCCACGTTTAGACACATTTTGCTCCCCGGAGACACCAAAGAGGCAGACCAGGGGGTTCCCTGGTATGGACTCCTTGGTTATGCCGTAAATTATGTGTTCTACCTCCATCCAATATTGCAGGATTTTAGGGAAATGACACCAAACATGCATTTAGGTGCTTGTTCACCCACATCCCTGCCAGCATAGCCCATTTCCGCTACTTTGATCCATATGTTTCAATCTATCTGGAATATGTTAGTCTCTGGCTACAAAGTTAAAGTCTCTCTCTGCATATTGTACACTAGAGGTGGAGGTACAGTGCCCCTTGCAGACCTCCCACTGACTCATCCACAGCAACACCCTGTCCAAGTCTTTATGACAAGCGTGGATGCACAAGGGGAAATCCTCATTATATTTGGCCAGTAGGCACTTGTACAAATGAGAGACAATACACAGAGTATCCTCATGAGAATACAATTGTCTCAGATTCAATGACTGGCCACCTTTCTGTTATGCGGTTGCAATGCTCAGTGCCTTATCTGCCAATATAGAAATCCAGGGGTGTTGCTAGGTCTGGGAAAGATCCGTGCCTACACTAATTTGGTGACTGTCGGACTCAGGGCTGCTGGACCTTTGGTTGTAGCCCCTGAGCTTCTATCTGGGGCTACAACCAAAGGACCTGGGGCTATAGCCTCTCATCCCTGCCTAGAAATGCCTCTGTTGAAAGTGCTTAATCTCGCCCACCCCGAAGCTTGCCTGGGATTTCAATGAGCTAATGCAACAATTAATACACATGTGGGTCAGGAACTGGCACCCCTGTCTGCCTTTTTGTGAAAGTAACATGATCATGTGCTGGTTGAATGTCTGAATTAAATGGAAAGGGAAGGTTGAGGGATGCAGTCTGGGGACCACACTATCCCAGGTAAGCATAGTTGCTCTGGAGGGTGGAATCTAATACATACTTAGACACCTGCACTCTTTTGGGAGCCATGGTATTAACCTCAGGGGCCTACCTGTCACATAGCCCTCCAGAGGACACCACAGTTTAGTTGTGAGAAGGTTGACCCATTTGTGGATAACTCTCAGCTGCACCACTTGGAATTATTTCTAACATTTGGGAGAGCCAATCCCCCTCTGTCTCCAGCAGCCACTTTTTATGATTAACCAAATCTTTTCTCATTTTGGACCTCCCAAAAGGACTCAATCTGATCTAGGCAGTCATTTGACCAATAAGGTAATGACTAAGATGTTGGAAATCTTAGGTGTGAAAAGAAAATTTCACATTTCCCACCCCCAGCATCCAGCAGAAGGGTGGAGAGAGACAGAAAATACATTGTGGATATGTTAACAAAATGCAGAGTAACTCAAGGTCACATTGGGACTTGCGATTTCCACTTGTTCTGATGGCTCTGAGGTCCACCTCTTTTTGTGCTACAAAGATGCCTCTATTTGAGTAAATGAATGGATGAAAAATGTAATTGCCATAATACCTTCTATACTTATCAGAGGAGCAGACATCAGTCAATGGATCAATTTCCCGAAATACATAGAGAAATTAAGGAATGACATACATCATGCTTTCACTAATGCTCCACACAACATTTTGAAGTCTGCTGTAGGGATGAAGACTTATGACAACTTAAAAAACAATGAAAGAGAATGGGATGTGTGTGATAAGGTGTATCTCTATAATTTAGAGTGGAGCCCATCTATGACGACGGTTTTACCTTATTGGATAGAATCCTTTGAAAATATTGACAAGATCTCCTCTGCTGCCCACAAAATACAAATGCCAAAAGGGGACCTGGGTGAGGAAAATTTGTCTCATTTCAATCAGTTTAAAAGCTTTCCTCCACGAACATCTTTGAGACAGACCGAGGAACCAGATGCAAACAAGATGGACGAGAAGTCTGAGGCGACATAAGTCAATTTGATTAAAAAGGCAAGTAATTAATGTTATTATGATTGAATGAATGGATGAAAAGACATGGTAAAACAATTAACTAATAAAGGTTACAAGGCAGGAAGAATGTTAAAAAACATGAACCCTCTCTCTCATTATTATTATTACTTATTTATTGTAATTAGTCAAATTACTTTTTGCAATTTCATTATTATTACATATACACACATACATATACACATCAACATTATCATAAAAGTGATTGTTAAAATAAAAGCCCTTAAGTACAATCCTAATTCTCGTTATGAATAGTCATGATAAAATCTTTTTATTGTTCAGTCAATTAGCAGGAGAGTAGTAAAACATCAGTAGTGGAGGTACATAGTTCATGCTACACGGACAATGTTCTGGTACTATGTGCAAAAAAGCAAAGTGCAAATAGGGGTATTTGTCAGTGCGCAGATATTAAAATGTGTACAAACATGCAATGTGCAAATGAATATGAGAATCAATGCTCTGTTGATTTGGATTATATGTACAAATATGTACTATAAACAATGCAAATATGTTTATATTTGCAGATAGTCCGACAGGCACAAAACTGTAACGATCCAACATCTGGGCATTTTTACTACAATACCTATTAGCTTTCCTGTTTGCACCCAGAACCTATAAAGTGCAATGTGCACCAAAACTGAGGCAGAATTTAAACAATAATTCCAGAAATTGTCAGAGTTTTATTCGCATACAAGACTCTCATACACTCTGTAAATAGGTGTTTTGCGGTTCCTAGAGAACCCTGTAGATTACAGACACAACAGTATATTTCATATGGACATAGAAGTTGAAGTTGTGTGATAACAATGTCACATTATTCACAGGCACCAGTTTTAACAGATATGATTTACTGGTTCGAGTTATCGGACTAATAACCCATATCCGACATGCGTAATTAAACAATTTAGCAAATGATAGTATGTTGCACGTGGGCTTAAGTGCACATAGTGGTGGAACATAATAGAAATACTGTTTTATAGCAACATGGTGGTTACAAGCATGTATAATAGACTAGGTATGTCACAACACGCCCTTTAAGATATTGAAGTATGTATCCACATTCTCCTCAAGTGTTGTTATTTCACATTATTTCAGATTGATGTCTCCTAATAAGGCAACTTAACCAACCATTGTGTTTACATTCATGGAATTTACAGCAGTAAGTCCTCTGTAGGTTATTACATTACTTGTAGAGTATGACAAATTTAAAAGTGACAGCACTAATGTGAGCTGTTTATACTGTTTCTTCAGATCCAAGTATGGAACTCGAATTGGGAAATAAACTACCAAATAGTTAAGATTGGACACTCTGCATCAAATTAAAGAGTGTTGAGAACTTGTTTTTCATGTTATCTCCCCTGAAGGAGTTCTTTGATTATTGATTAATGATATGAAGAAGGAAACATGTTGGGTCGAAACCACTGTGATAATTGACAGTATTGGGTATTAATGTATTAAGTTGTTATTAGACGTATGTATAAGGTTTGCTAATTGATACATGCATTTAGCTAGTCAAGTACACCTAGAATCAGGAGGGTATTACTAGCACAAATAATGAGTGTGAGGGGATATGTTTGTACCTCGCATGGTTCTCTAATGGATAGTGACTATTGGTTTACAGTACGTAGCACTTTGAAAGGATTTTGCATAACACATGTCACTTTTTGACTTTATGTATTTTTAGGTGATTGTGGTTTTATATAAAACATTTTTCTAACTGTGTATTGAATAAAATATTTTAAATTGTTTGTTAATTTGTATGAAGTTCTATTTTGAAGAACTTGTTATGCTATGTGAATACGGTGGTGGTAATTGAGTTATTGTGTTCTTGAGACTTAAAGAAACAGTATTGTGCCACTGGGATCCCTTTAGTTTTTTTTTATAACAAGTGGTCCGTATCAGGGTATGATCCCACAGTCTAAATCTACCCTGAATCTCTCTAAAGATTTCCCTCAACACTGACAAGACTGAGGTGCTTGTCTTCCCTCCTAATACTCTCTCCACTTCTCCCCCTCCCTTCATCCACTTTCCTCCCCATATCTTCAAATGGCCGCAATCTCGGCCTCCACCTCGACTCCTCTCTCTCCAACCACATTTCTCTAACCTCTCAAGCCTGTCAGTACCACCTCTATAACATCCGCAAGATCTGCACCTCTCTCACATTCCATGCTTCCAAACTCATAATCTCCTCCCTCATTTTCTCCCGCCTCTTCTACTGCTCCTCTCTCCTCTTAGGACTCCCTGTCTCTCACCTAACTCCCCTAAAATCCATCTACCATTCCTCTATCCGTACTCTATGCCTCCTTGGCCCTCGAGACTCTATTTCTTCCTCTCTTACTCAACTTGGCTGGCTTCCCTTCCTCTCACAACTGAAATTTCAATTCCTCTGTCTTGTCTACAAATCTCTCCATGACCTAGCACCCCCTTACCTTTCCTCCCTCCTCTCATTTTACTCCCCCTCCCGCTCTCTCCACTCAGCAAACCTTTACCTCCTCACTGTACCCCCAGCCCCATGTGCCTCCTCACGCTTCCGCTCCTTCCAACTCTTGGCCCAACTCCACTGGCACTCCCTACCTCTCTCCATCCGCTCCACCCCCACCTACTCATCCTTCCGCCACTCGCTGAAAGCTCATCTTCTACACTCCCCCCTGACTTCCCTTACCTACCCCTCCTCCCCATCCCTTGCCCCCTCCTTTCCCCCATCCTCTCTCCTTCCCCTCTGACCTTAAATTAGTAACACATACTACTTAAAGGCAATGAGGACACCAGATCACTCTCCCTTCCCTTCCCCTCCCCCGTCCATCCCCCTACCTCAAATCTTACACGGTAACTCCCTTCTCCTACCCCCTCCTCTACCCTATCCCTACCCTCCCTCCCCCCTTGTAAATAGTTCTACTTATTGTTCTAATGACCTGTTCATGCTTGTATATATGCTTCCCCTTCCCCTCCCCCTCCTTCTCCCCTACCTCAAATCCTACATCGTTACTCCCTTCTCCTACCCCCTCCTCTACCCTATCCCCACCCTCCCCCCGTTGTAAATAGTCCTACCTATTGTTCTAATTACCTGTTAATGCTTGTATATAGGTTTCTCTCACTTTTGTACCTGTTGTTATATTGTAAAGCGCTTTGGCTTAAAGCGCTATATAAATTCAATAAACATAAACATAAACATAAAGTTGTTATAGTCAACTGGGGACCCAACACAGACATAAGGGGGAGTTGGTTTGTTCATAAGCACAATAAAAACATATGTATTTCAGGATTGGGGCTCTATATAATATATGACTGTGGTCTCTTAAACTCATGCACCACTCTAGATACCTATAGATAACTTTTTAGAGTAGAGATATGGTCATAGTTTTTATTCCAATCCAACAAATCATATTTCGCCTTAAGTGAGACTTTTAACACTTCATTCAATTAATTGCTTTGAATGCTAACATTACAAGGTTGTCAAAACTACCACCTCTAGTAAGACAATCCCGCCCACAATTGGTACCCAGAATTTTCAAAGACGGCATATTGGTTCTGCCTTACACTCTAGATATAATTCACCCCTCTTCCTCTCGAACTGTCCCCCCGGTGAAATCAACCCTAGTTCCAGATGCAATAGTTCCATTGATACTGAGGGTCTGGGTTTCAGAATCTTCTTCCAAAAAACTCCCTCCACTTGGTTGAGCCAAATTAGATCTTTCATTCTCTTGCCTCACGTCCATAAGAATGGTGGGGCAAAAGCACTGCTTGTACAAGGTTAATATTCCCTCGAGAGAACTGGTTTTTCTTTTCTAAGTTTCTGTGATGTGTGTGTAATCCGTTGCTGTACTCATCTCCAACCCTAAGTACGGATAGTGATTCAAGTAATCAATGATTCCCACTGTAGAAGTCAACACAATTCTGTTGACCTTCTTCGAGGAATTCACCAGAGTCTTGGTCCTCTCAGCATTGATTACAAGATCATTCTCATTTGCCTAGTCAACCAATTCCTCCAACATGAATCTACAATGAGAGAGAGTATGGACGAAGACGATGAGGTTGTCAGCATTTAACATGCTGGCAATCCTCGTCTTCCCAATCCTGGAGGAGAATTTGAACTGGCTAACATCTGTTCTGACAGATCTACTAAATAAAGATTAAACAACAGGGGGGCAAGCACAAAACCTTGCTTAACACCCCTGTTGATCTGCAACAACAAGGTCACACTACCATCATTATCCAGATGAACTCTGGCACCCGTATCTTCATAGAGAATCTGGATAACATTAATTAACCAACCCGGGCAACCCAAAGACTTTACCCTATTCCAAAGCCTTGCCCTGTTTACTAGGTCAAATGCTGACTTGAAGTCAACAAATGTCACCTACAGAGCTGGTGCTTCCTTTTGCGTAGACTTGAGGATCAAACGTTCCAACAATCGTATATTGTGGATCATTGAAGAGCCAGGTCAAAATCTTGTTTGAAGACTATGGAGGATATTGTTTGACTCAGCCCAGGCTTGAACCTCTTTCAATACTAAACTTGCGAACAATTTACCAGTTACGTCCAACATGGACAGCAGTCTGTAATTTTCTGGTTGACTCATGTCTCCTTTTTTGTAGACAGGAATCAATACAGACTGCCGCCATGTGACCGGTATAGTGTGCTCAGTACAGACCTTGTCAAAAAGAATTTCCAAGAGGGGGCCCCGGACTACAGGTACTTTTTTAAGAACTGCATCTCGTAGGCCATTTGGGTGAGGGGCCTTTGAAGATTTTAGTTTATTAAAAGCAGCTACTACAACCTCTTGAGAGGTGTCTATAGGTCAGCGCCTAGGGTTCTTTATAGCTTGTAGGGAAAAGGTTGTGGAGGAAGACTTCCCATTTTCTCTGATGTAGCTTAACCAGAGCTGATCAACAATGGGATTTATAATCTTGGTTTCCTTAGGACCTTTGGATAGGGATAATAATTGCCATATTGACTGTGTATTTTACCAATAATCTGCTGACACTGCACGTTTCACACAGAGAATTTCCAACCTTTTAGCCAAACTCGATATTGATTTGTGATCTTATTTGACCTGCAAAGCTTTTCAAGTCCAGAGAGCTCAGTCTTTCTCAGACTCCTGAACTCTCTATCCATCAATCTTTTTGCATTGCGAATTACGATATCAAATGGCTTACTACTACCAATACCAACAGGCAACAACAGACCTCCTCTGCTGGAAGCCAAATCAGTTGTAAGTGCACTTAGCCAGGTCTCAATCTCTTCAGCTGTGTGTGTTTTCAATATTTGCAAACAAGTCAAAGTAAAATGATTTATAACAGATGTGACTTTGTCAATGTTGGCTCAGACCAGTGTCTGCAGTGCCCTGCATAGCTAGGGAGTATACCTTTAATTTATTTTACTTTGGGTTCCCCCAGAGATAGCCACAGTGTCAACATAAGTGGGGAGTAATCGCTGAAGGAATTAGTCAATACCTGGAGTTCTTGTGCACACACAAGAATCAAATTGCTTCCAAATAGATAATCGAGTGTTGTCCAGCTGTGACCACTCCTCCATGTTGCCTTGCCTGATTTATTACCTCTGGTACGACAATTCTATAGTACCAACTCTCATTCTTTAAAGAATGCAACCCAACGATGCCCCCGCTATTCACTGGTCCTGTAGGAGTATACTCTCATGGCTGATATTCGTAAACAAAGGGCACCGATCACTATCCAAGAAACGCGCATTCAGATCTCCACTTTCCAACATGAGATGGGGCACCTCCCCAATCTGCACAGACTGTATTTATATATGTAAAGATATCTTCAGTGCAATCACCCCCTCTGGGGTCATACACATTTACTAAAAGCATGCATTTACTTTCTGCTCCAGCCCTAAAAATGACATCTACGGCCATTACGTTATCATTTCCAAGAGTGGTAATTAATACATTTGAACATTGAATTTGCCTGATCCCGATCATGAGACTGCCATAAGGTCTTCCCAGGGGACTTTTTTGCCAGAACTTGGTAGATATGAAACCCATCAAGATACACCATATCAGAGAACCAAGTCTCCTGGAACATGAAAATATCTTGCTCCAACAACAGCGCTAGAGAACCTGCTTCTGAGAGCAACTGTTGATGACCTCTTAGGTTCCTGCAGATTATCTTTAAGCCTCATTTAGAGGCCATACACTGTTGGGGCAGGAAGCTTTTTAGCCATTCCCAACCTTGGAGGTTCGCAGTGGATACGGGTGTGTGGCCAATATCAGTTTTCTTTCCTTTAGTCCCATGTTCTGCTCCTTTGTGCATCTTTGGCAGCCAATAGAAGGTATTTCATCTGGGACATTAATATACAATGTGTAGCCAAGCAAACTCAGTCTCAATTGATATGTCTGGATCAGGGCAGTTATTTCGGCCAGGTAGCCATGAAGATGTGACACTATTCCCCCTTTTAAGTGTAGCTGCTCTATAAAATTTAAATCTGCGGTATTAAGGATCCCTAAAGATAGAATTTGTGCCAGTAATTCTAATACTACAGCACGGTTTAAACACTTAAAATCTTGTGAGATATTGGCAGGCCCAATGGTAAGAATATTTGGAGCAAGAACTGGTGTGGCTTGCGTGTGCCTTAAAACAGTGCCTGATGTGGTGTTATTAACTATATTGGTTAAAGGTTTTCCATTTGAAGCCCCTTAAAGTTCTAGGTTATTCATCCCAACCTCTAGGAGAGGAGCTGAATGGAAACTAGTCAGTGACAATTCAGCCCACTTGCCGGACCGACTGGAGCCTCCAAAATGAGCCAACTAGTTAATATGCCCACATTTTTCTGCTGTCTTTTCTACCTTCTTGATTCTCTTCTTTGTTTTTGGGGATTTTTGTGTGATAGTATTGACAATGGTAGAATTCAAGGGGGTGGCTAAGGCATCGGCACCGACAGAATACAATACAGAAGCTGAAACTTCCATTAGGCTCACTGAACGCTTTAACGCTTTGCTCTATGCCTCTCTTTATGTGTTTTGTATGTGAGTGGGGGTGCATCATTGTTGTTTCCAATCGTGAATGTATCAATTACGCTCTGTATACTAGCAGCACCATTCACGTATGGATTACATTTATCTCGGTAGCAGCACCCTTCACGTATATGGTTTACCATTTATCTCGGTAGTACTAGATGGTGTGGACGACTTACTGAGGATTTGGTTCTGCTCCAGCAGTGTTGTCAGACGTATGATAGTTTGGTCCTGTTGTTTTTAGATCCACATGAATGCATCCACAAAGCTTAGGAAGTATTTTTACAGCAGATTGTAGTGCACCAGAGATAAGGTTGGTTGCTGTGCTTATTGTGCTCATATTTGGCGTGTTCAGGTGACAAGAGTCAGCCATTTCTTTATCTAACTGGTCTGTTTCGGTATCAGAAAATACATTTGGCGGTGTACATATCTGGGGTGATTTGTCGTTAATTATTAAGGGCAAGACTTGAAACATGGGAGGTTGCACCGCTATAGGTACACCAGTAATTGGCTTATTGTCCCATTGTGTATCCTGGGGATCTTGAGTAACCCCATGCAGGGAGTAACATAATGCAAGGGGTGAATTATTGTCAATATTGGTAGTAGATCTATTTGCACTCCTTGACTGTTCTTCTCCAATTAATGTGGTTAAAAGGCCATCTCCACATATTTCAAAGTCACTGCTGACATTTAGTTTTCTCATCTGGGGCAAAATATGCAGTAATATTCCTGTGGATATGCTTGCCCTGTGTCACCAATGTAATTGCTAAGGGCAGAGTAATAGGACCCTAGTCACTCTGCTCGGTACCAGTCGAGGGCGATCGAGTCATTACCTTTTTTATAAGGTTTATCTTTTCGCAGCTCCTACCTCGATTCAGCTGACACTTCTTTGTTTCACAGAGACAGGTCGGGTCTGAGGTGAGCTGGGATTGAGCTCATGTTTCCTGCTCCAGACCCACTGGACCTCAGATGACCACAGAAAACCACTTTTGCCCACTTATTGTCCACATGGCGCTCAACGCTGTTTTGTGGTTTTTAAGGAGTCCGCTGCAGCACTTGGATAGTAGGCTCCACCTGAGGAAAATCCAACTGAAAAACAGACTGTGCAGACTGCGATTCTGTACCACAGACAACCACTTATGCCCACTGGATGTCTGTGCGCCTGGGTTTATTCATTAAAAGGAAACCCAGGACCAATCACGAGAAAAAGGAATCAATACAAAAGAAAAGAAGGAGAAGAAAGGAGGATCTAGGACAAAGAAAACTGTGACCAGAAGGACAAGTGCATCGCCAAGACACCTACACATAAAATACAGCAACAGCGTTATCCCTACGCCTAAGAGAAGCAGTACAATAAATATGTGGATTTACTTTGGCTAGTAAAGGCAAAACAGTACACTTAGCATTTTCAAATGTTCCTGGATGCCTAATGGGTAAGCACAATTAAATATATGTACATTATTTAGATTGTTTTTTTTTTCCATTATGACTGGCTACTCCATAGCATTGAAGGAAATATTAAAATGAGGCAAAGTTTATGCTCATAGTCCCTGTACTTAATATACTAAGGCCCACAATATGAGATTGGCTGAAATAGTAAAGACAGGCAGTTAAATCAAATAGTGCATGTGTTTGCCTTCCAACTAGTTACAGGTGCAGTAAATACCACTAGATTATGGGGTCAAATACCTGTCGGAGATTTTATCTCGAGGCCTCTACAATCTCCTGCTCACTGAAAGGTGTATGCTTTTTATTCAGGGACCTGACTGAAAACATCACTGGGCTTCGTATTATACAGGGAACTCTAATTCCATCCTGTTTTTTGGAGTTATAATTGTACCAAATACTGCCCTATACACCTCACAAAATAAATATGGCACACAAACAAAATCCATCCATACGCAGTCTTTGATTTTTTATAAGACACTTTATGGATTGTCTGCAGATCAGAACAAAAGCACACAGAAATAAACCCAATGTGTGATCATTGTAACATTGAAAGGAATCTGAAGAGAAAGATGCAAATTCCCACTTAGCTGCACTTACTGGTTTCACAATCTGTTTGAAATTATGCCGCGCATTTATGCCCATAGCAATTTCAGAAACATGTCCTTTCTTCTTTCACCCAAAGAGAAAGACTCTCATTCACAAGCAGCCAGGCAGGCCTCTAATTTTCTAACTTAGCAGAACACACAAGTTTTTTTTAACAAATCAACCATAAGTTGTTGCAGCCTTGGAAGCGCAGTAACTCTTTTCTTTTTGCAAGCAGCTAGCTTCACATAGTAGAACACATTTGTACTTCAATGAATGAAGAATAAAGGGTCTTTACTGATGCCTAATTTGACTTTATGCTGATCAGTGCAAGTTTATCTAAAGTGTGTAAAAACTCTCTTCACTTGTCACTTTATGCTTACCAACTGATCAATGTAATTTTGTCAGCATGGCAGAGCACAGACCGTCCCTCCCCTCACTGAAGTCAGGACTCAGCCAAGAAAACGCCTGACCCCTCCTTGACACTGCATTCTTTCAGTACACATAGAGTTACTCCCAGAGCCCTCGGAACCCAGCACCCTTTTTCTCTTTTCTCACCCCAATCTCTTTTCTCCACTATCTCTCAGCAGCAAAAAAACTCCATTCTCACTGTCCACCTTTTTAAGCCCTTTCTCTGCCAATCCATTTCACCTATATCTTTACACAGAAAGTATGTGATCTTCCAGCCCCTAGCAGTGATGTCATCCCATCAATCATACAATTGCTCTTGCATGGCCAAGCCTTCTGGAAGCTTCCACAAGTCCCTATTCTTTTTCACAGTCACCCTTGTACAGAGTTCGTCTCAAGGGTCCCAAAATCCACATGTAACATTTTCACTCTGGCTTCCTGCGCTAGAAGCTCAAACAATAGTTGCTTTGGTAGAATGATTCTTCAAGTTCCTCAGCTCTCAACCCCACTGCAAAAGCAGTTTTAATTCCTGCATTTTATTTCTAAACAGCATTACAGAGTCTGTACCTGCAGTCTGCACCTAGAGCCCCTAGTTTGCACCCTACGTTTGCACCATACGTTAAGAACTAAGCTGTCTCATTCTAAACACTGATTACATTAGTGGGTTAGAGGTTAGGGGTTAATGATTAATATGTTAGTAGTGAGTAGTGTTAGTCCCTGCACTGCAATTCAGTCCTCTGGTACACTATGCTATGGCATACACTATATGGTATTCAACCAATTCAAGCTACCCTTTCTTTGGTTTGTATGACTTCTCATCATTGGCTCACATCATTGCTAAGGTACAGGCCCATGCTGAAGTACACGCCAGCATTAATTGTGCACTGACATCTACTTTCTATAGGAGTATGAGTTGTCGATGAAATTCTTGGCCTAACTGAAATTCGCACCACTTGTATCTCTTACATATTTCATGTAAATTCATTCAATTTTACAACAACCAAAAAAGGTGGAGCTAAAACTTAAAAATAGAAAATGTGTTTCTTTCTTTAGATCAAAAGACAATTTTTATGTTATGCAATGGTTTTACAAGTTGGTTCAGCAGGTCAGATAAGATAGACTCTGCCCTAAAGACATGTGTTGTTTTAGCCCACCAAAGAGTTGTATGTCCATTTAAAACATAGCAGGACACCTATTTGTCCAGTCAACCAAACTCCCTTGAAGCTGATAATTCCGACAAGATTTTTGGAATGGAAGATAAAATGAAACATGCATTGCATGTTGGATTATCTCCATACAGCTTTCACTAAAAGGAGAGAATGTTACTGCACTGTTTTAATCTGTGCATTATCCAGTGGTACAGGGCACATACATTTAGACTGCAAAACCCCAATACATGTGTAATGGCTCCAGCTGGGGTGCTGAGGAATATGTCGAAAATGGCCTTACAAAATGTGATTTGTCTTCCATGGTCATAATATTAGGGTGACAAATAGTTCACCAGATCTGATATACACATAATGATTTTCTGCAGACCTCGTAGTCAAACTAACTTACCACTTGTACAATGTTGCTATAAACTACATACAGACTTAGAATGTCGATTTGTGCAGAAAGGGGGATGCGGAAGGCACTAAATCATATCACTCTTTTCTGCACTGGTTTTACTGATCTAATTACTCGACATTTGGGGAAATGAATTGCCAATACTTTTTTGGAAGAGGCGGAGGGCATTTGGTGTTTCCTTCTTCATGGTGGAGACTATTCAGCGATATTCTGCTTGGTGAAATTTCTGACAGAAGTTTTCGAAACCCTCAAGTAGTAATTTATCAACCGAGCTGCACTATGGATGGTTCTTTTTTTATGAATTATTGTTCTGCTACAGAAACTGATTTTTGATTGTGTCTTTTTGTAATAAACCTAACGTCTTTAAACAATAATACAAAAAAGATATAAACTACAGATTATTTGAAGGCATGAGAAGGCACTTTTGTATTGTGTTAAATACTTAGACTTAGTCACTGTCTCTATTGTAGAGGTGCTGGGAAGCCACTTCCTTTGTGTTTATTCCAGCCAAAAACAATTGTTTTAATTTTATTAGCATTTATCTTTAACCCATTTTTCTTTGAGAATGTGTGTTTTGCATTCCACATTTATTACAAATATGTTGGTATCTATAACTATACACCATGTTCTCTGTGTAAAATATTGTTTGTACATCCCTTCAGTAGGGCAGTACCCAAAGCGGAAATTCGCAAATGCCCACCTTCTTGCCTAACTTTCCATATTACACACGGACGTGTTGTTAATGTTTTTAAGGTGTATTATTGTACATGATGCAGCAGTGGTGTGATCTGCCACCTAAACCATTCAATTTCCACCCACAAATTAGGGATGGAAATTAAATAGTAGAATAGGGTTCATGAATGCCATTGGCATATTGCTTATGACCAAGAAGTAAAAGCAAGATATATGCACCAGATCCCTTTGTATAAAATAAATCTATTATATGTGACTAAGATGTATTTCTGTACTGAGCATATCTTCCACTAATGCTAATAACATGCAGTCTTTGCTATCTCCAGTGGACTCTCGGCTCTTACATTATACTTGAAAGATCTACCTGCCACGACTATTGCCACTGTGCAATTCTTTCTCTCCACGCCTGTCTCAACGATTTTGCACGCGAAAGACAGCGTATGCTTTAACTAACTTTGGGCCTTATGATCATGCTTACTACTTATCTTATTACTAATTATGTCTGTAACGAAATACACCTATGTATGCAACCATTGGAACATCCAAGCCTATGTAATCCAGCGCCCAGATGCCCCCGGGTTCGGTGCGCTTGACCGATGTCAAAATAAATCAAAAATAAATGCAACTGCTGATCTGTGCAATAAGGATCCCATCTTTTTTCCAAGAAAATCATAAAGATTTAGGATGCTATTGATCTTAAATTAAGCTGCTTCTCGAATTTGGATGTAGATACCCAGCTGAGAAATGCACCTGCACTCATTATAGACACGATTCTTTTAGTGTTCACAATGGTCCCGATGAAGGATATTATTAAGTAGGATCCTGCGATTAAAGTCTGGATCTACTGTAGACCCATGTCCTTGTAGAATCCATATGAACAGTGGCCACTCACCGCTAGAATGTCCTGTCTCTGGCACTGTGAGCCACAATTGAGCATCTAGGGTTTTGGAAGGGCCTGAAAACCTGCCAGTTTTCGAACACTGTGTAGTCTGTCCAGGTCTCTCCAGTCTTTCGATTCTCAGTCACCAGAACCAAGAGCAAGATGGGCATAAACATTTCAATCAAATCAAATCATTTATTTTAAAAATAAATGCAAAAATATACCATTAATGCAGCATGCAGTGCTTCTTTAAATCTGCCGAACTTTCCACTGCCATAACAGTAAAGTTATAATTAGCTGGATCCTCTTAGGTTACCACATATATAATGGTAATTACCAGATGTGGTAATATATATGAAGAATCCTCCAAATGCAAACGATCCCATAAAAGGAAAATTATCTTGATCCACCAATCACATCAATACTTTGCTGTATCATGGAGGCCTTCGTATTGGGAATGTTCAAAAGGTAAAATACCCCACTTTACCAAGTCCTAAAGACATTCCCTTCCAAGCTTTGCCACTGACAAATATTTTAATTAGAGTCTGAAGAAATGGAAATTCACTCACATGTTCTTTTTCATTATTCCTCCAATGATGACACTACACTGAAATACATGTTTAAATTGATCTACTTCTCTATCAAGTTTCTTTGTTAGGGAGGCTGAAGATACATCCAGTTTGATAGCAATGCAATGCAAAGGGTCTCCTGGCCATAATATTAGCAAGGGGTTTGTCTTTTAACAACTGACTCATAACTGTGTTCAGAAGTAAAGAAATGTAAGGATTTGCTATACAGGCAAGAAGCCTGGGGTACATTGTTGGCCCAAAGAGGTATACACCACACACAGGTTGGAAGATGGGAGTGTCTTCTACAATTCCCTTCAAGTGCTGTTTTTTAATTTCTTGGCTACGGGCAAACTGCGAGTGGTTCTTCACTTTATCCACATTGTTTAGTGTTATAGGGGTTTACTACATACCACTCTCCACAGAGCTGCTATACTATACTCTCATCACCCCAGCATAAGAGGACACAGTAAACTCTTGCCTCAAGCACTTTTTTCCTGTTTGTTGTAATCCAGTTAAGCGCTGCAGGCTGCAGCCGCAAGCTGAATATTTTTTCCGTTGGCTTTTGGCCATACCCCATGCCCCATTACCAAATCAGAGGACACATTTTTCCTTGCTCAGGCATCAAAGTTATACCACTATTTGTTGTGCTTACAACAACAAAAATAAAATACAGGACACATTTGCAAGACCATGCTTTGAGGTCTTTGCTGATGCACCTCACATATGTTTGCTGCAATCCCATCCAGCACTTCAGGCTGTAGCCACAAGCAAACTTTTTGTTCCCATTCAAACCTACCCCGATTTTGAAAAAAAGTTATAGCCAGTACAAGTTGGCCATGCACACTTAAACCCTGTTGCCGGTCCCTCGTGGTCATGGCCAGTAGCAAAATTGTGGCGGTCACTGCATGGCCCAAACAATCTGGCCACAGCCTATACCTCAGTCACCAAAGGTATATCACTATTTGTGAAACCATCCTTTCAGGAGCTTGCCCATGCCACTTGCACAAGTTTGCTGACAATACATCCATGTTTTGTTTTTGAAAAGTATCAAAATGTAGGTACAGAGAATAGTCATATAACTTAGCCCCCACTTGACAAAATCCATTGAAACTTTGCACCAGCATGCAAGGTTGGGTCTACAATCGTTCTGCAAACTTCTGTGCATATTCGTCAAACGTCACCAAAGTGATAATTCATCTACAAATGTTAATACTCCCCTCTAAGTTTGTCCCCTCTTGACTAAATCCCACCAAACATTGCAAAAACATTCATATTTGGGTCTAAAATATTTTTGAAAACATAAGTGCATACTCGTCAAACGGCACCAAATGTATAAGCCTTTCAAATATTTTGGGACCCCCCACTCTAATTTTAGTCCATCTTGACGGAACTTTGCGTAACCATTCAGGATGGGGTCTGAAATGATACTGCAACATTTCATGCAGTTTCATTGAGGGGCGCCAAAGTTATAAGCCATCCAAAAACTGCTGTTCACCGACCCTATAGTGCAGAAATGTGCATGGATGTATGGGAACATCTGAGATGTTCACGAACATCACAGGAATGTCAACCGATTTTTGGCTTTTTATGGCCATATCCCATTCCATCCTCATCACCCCTCACCTCCCCAGAGATTGTTCCATTAGTTTGACAAGTGTAAAGTCACGTTTTGTAATGTTTTACCACGATGTCTGCGGACCATGGGAGCAGTTCGTGAATACAACATGGCGTCCTTTTAAAAAGTTTTGACGCACCTCATGTTTTTAATTGACCAATCAGCATCCACCTTTGATATTCGCGGACACCAGGCCACCGTCTGATTGATCCAGAGGTGTCCACGGACACCAAATCAGGAAGTGATTCTAGGGACTGGACCAGATATCACTTGTTTATTGAGACCTCATTTTTGGCCTTTTAAAAATAAAATACTGGACTGATTTCCAGCAAATGTGCAGAAGTATGCTTTCAGGACCAACCTGCCACTCCACGTGCAAGTTTGGTACAAAACCATCCAGTAGTATGGGCTATAGACCTGAGCAAACATTATTTTCCATTATGTCTTTTAGGATTTCAAAGGTTTTGGGACCACCCTCTAACTTTGTCCCCCCTGGACAAAACCACACCAAACTTTGCATAATCATTTGGAGGTGGCCATATACTTTGTTTACAATGTTTGGTGAGGATTCTTCAAACAGCACAAAAGTTATAATCTGCCCAAAATGTTCTCTTCCTATGGGTTGAGCATCTTAACCATAACTACACAGCCGCTACCACAGGCCATTTAATAAAGTAATCAGATTTGATATACACATTCTCCCCAGTTTACACTGTGTTGGGGGCCCCTACCATTCAGTCGTTTAAAGCATTGAACAAATGCTTCTTTTCTCTGCAAATGTAGATGCAGGGCTTCTGTAACCATTAAACTTACTAATCTATATTCTCTTTTGAAACCACAAACGGCCTTTGAAAGACTAAAACATGAGGTTAATGTTGTTATCCTTAAAGTTTTTATGTCAGTATTGACCTCTCAAGTTTTAATCAAAAGGATTTCTTTATGAAATCCTGCAATGAAACAGATCTATTTAATTCAATGTATGCTGCTTTCAAACTAAAATGCAGCAATGTGATGACTATCTGTGTTCCTCACACATAGCTCAGCCATGTTCTAAAAGAGTGACTCAACCGATATTGTTAAGAAGGAACACATGCAATTGTGTGTGAATTCAATGGTTTTGCAGTTCTGACTGCCCTCGTGCAGAATTTCTATCAGTAAAGATGTTTGTCACATAAGCAACATTGACCTCGCATACGGTAAACTGCGCACATGGCGTAGACAAAAAAAATAACATATCCACCATAAAGTCTCATGAAAAGAAAGAAGCACCCTCATTTCTATCACCTGGATTTACCAAATCCCATTGCTTCAATGCCCACATGTTCATATCTTTCAAATATGCCTGGGACCTCCCTCTACATTCCATTGAAAATCGCTTTGTGAATCAGAAACAGAGTCTTTTCTTTTCACAATCCGACATGTATTAACCATTGTATTCTCATATAGTGTTTTAAGAAATAGCAATGTTCTTGATAAAATCAGACAATGTAAAAGCCGGGATTTCAAATAGTACAAGCTGTGGTTTAATTCATTGACGATATGGCTGTCCACATCCCCTACAAACCCAATCAATTGCAAAGGATTTGGCCGTCCGCATCTTGTGTCACTCGCTATAGTTGCAGCAACATCATTTCATTGCACTATTCATGTCAAATTAGGTTTTGGTAGATTTCCCAAATGCCACTAGTAGCCTCTTGGTTATGTGGTCCAGTAGAAGGTAACTGTTCCGTGTGACAAGAGACAGAGCCTCATTACAAGTGTGGCAATCAGGAAATAAGGGTGCTGGTAGCAAAGTACCGGCACAATTTCCATGTCGCCACACTACGACTCTGTGGGCGGGGGCTGTTATAACCGGCAGGTCTGCCCGCAGAGTATTCAGAGTATTCACAAAAGCACTGACACCGTTATCAACTTTTCTGAACCCATTCCCATGGAACTGCATAGGAATGGGGACTTTCCGATTCTGCTACCTGACTTCCCGATGCACCGGGACTTATAATGTCCCAGTGGCACGGGGAAGTCAGGCGACGGAATGGTATTACGAGGTGGGAGATGACCGGCGGGTTACCGCTAACCTCATAATAAGGCCACTAGCCTGAAAAGATGTAGCATCTAAAAGGCATTTAGGCCTGGTAAAAGAGCAAAGTTGAAAATGTTCTCTGAAATCAGAGATGCCCAACAGTGTATGAATCTAAGAATGCATCAATTCAATCAAAGCTGTGTAATTTACACAGTGTTGTAGTTATTCCAATGTTAGCAGATTTCCAAAAAGATGAGCAAGAGATCAAAATCATGTAGTTTGGTAGGCACAGACAAGTATTAGAGAATACAATAGATTACTTATTGGCCATTTTTTGTAATACCAATGACAAGTGTATATAGGAGACATTGATCAAATTATTACTAAATGGACTTACAAGTTCCTGGGAGCAATCAACCATATCTTAATTACAAATACTTGTATTGGTTAGTGATTAAATATAAAGTTACCAAAAGCAGTCCTTTCTTCAATGTACCAGTTCCAGAAAAGCCTATAATTGCAGGGCGTGGACTAGTTAGAAAAGGTTTAAAATTCAGGCTCATAATAAAGTAAATTTTCTAGATTGCTGTACATGCGTGCCAGGCCTTACTTCAATGTGTCATATCTGTTTCCATGAAAACCTTGTAGCAGCTGCTAGCACAACTCAAATGGCCCTAATGACTGATGTTATTTTTTGTCAATGACGAACCAAGTGGGTATTGCTCTCCTCCTCTGTCTGACCCGCTTAATGCCTGTAACACCATTAACCACCCAGCTGATCTACAGAGATCATTTTGATAGGCACGGGGCACTAAACCTCAGCGTCAACCCCTGTTTATTTTCATGGAGAGCCTAGGCGTGTATTCCACTGCTTTTAAATCAATCACTCCCTTAATCTGTGTTGTTTCAGATTTCCTAATTTCTCTAAATAATCTGTCCACAAGACCACAAGAAATGTTGCCATATCGTTCTGACTATACACTGAGCCGTTTCATTGGTCATACACATATTACTGAACGGAAAGCTGGGAATATTATCTTACCTTCTGGTTTTAAAAGCATGGGAGGTTGGCTTATGCACCTACTAAAAGATGTATTTCCGACCGAAACAATTACATTAAACATTTAGGGATTTACATCTTTCAAACTATATGCACGTATGGATTGGGAGCCACAGGGTCATTACCATAGCACCACATATGTGAAAGTGAGCAATTTATTTTGAATGTTGCATGTTGAACTACAGACCCCATCTGAAAGTTTAGTGTGTTAAGTACCATCAAAGAAACTTTTACAAAACTGAGTGTCATATTATTTTGTCTAAGAATTCGTTTAGCTGCAACTGTTTTCAGACATGATAATACATTTGATCAGAATTCTAACCCTGTGACATGAAAGGGGACTTCAGGCTTCACCTATCACAAATATTGTCTGAATGTCCAAGGTTCATAAACCCTTGTGGTTACTGTCTAGTTTGTTTGTTTTGTTTTATTCGTATTTATATAGCGCACATCAGTCCGAGTGGCACTTGTTACAGTGTACAGCTTAGTTACATAGTATGAGCAATACATATATACAAGGTTACAACATAGTTAAATTACATTTCTGTTTATATTACAATGTACAAGACTGGAGTAATGGAAGGAATTGTAGTGCTAGTTGAGGAAGGTGTTCTTGAGGTTGCTGCGGAAGACAGAGATGGAAGTTTCAGCTCTAAGGGTGGCAGGGAGGGAGTTCCAAAGTTTTGGTGAAATATAGGAGAAGCCTTGACCTCCTGCTGTGGCTCTCTTGATGCGTGGAATGTGTAGCTAGTTGGTGTACTGAGTTCTAGTGGGGCGAGTGGAAGTGGATCTCGATAATGATTCAGATAGGTAAGTGGGAGCAGTGTTGTTGATGCATCTGTGTGTGTGATGGTGAGGATTTTCAGAGTAATACGGTCTTTGACCTGAAGCCATCGTGCTTTACGTCTGGCCTGGGATACTTGGTCTCGTCTGGGGATGCTCATAGCGACTCTGATGGCATTGTTTTGTGTGGTTTGTAGTTTGTGAATGTTCTTGGCAGAGGTGCCAGCTAGGAGAGCAATGCAATAATCGAGTTTGGCGCATATAGTGGCTCTAGCTATGGCTAGGCAGTTGGGGGTGGATAGGTAGGGTTTAATGGCATTGATGAGTTTAGTGCTGAAGGCTGATGCCGAGGCTATGGCGCTGACTTGTTTCTTCATGGATAAATTGGCATCAATGTGAACACCTAGTGTCTTGACGGAGGATGATACGGAGATGGTTGAGGTGTCTATTTTGAAGTTAGCGTATTGGGGACTTAGTTTCTTTAATGTGTTGTTCTGCCCAAGGATGAGAATTTCGGTCTTATCCCCATTCAGACAGAGGCCATTGATTGCCTCCATGCTTGGATAGTAGCATAGATGTTGTGAAGAGCAGTGGTGTCTTGGTGATAGAGTCCAGTTAGAGGTAGGAGTACTTGAGTGTTATCTGCATAGTTGGTATATGCAACACCCATGGAGTCGGGTAGGTCAAAGAGGGGTTTAGTGAAGAGGTTGTAAAGGGTGGGGGCTGTGCATGAACCTTGGGGGGCACCGCAGTGTATAGTAGTAGGATCTGCGTTAGCTGTGTCGGAATAGAACTTCATGGCTCTTCCTTCGAGGAAGGATGTGATCCAGGATGCTGCTTGTTTAGAGAAGTGGGACGCGTGAGTGAGGTGGGTGGTAAGTGTTTGGTGATCTACCAGATCAAAGGCTGCTGATAGGTTGAGAAGAAGGAGCTGGGCAGGTTTGCCTTTGTCCATGATCTGTGAGATTTTATTTTTTAGGTCTAATAAGGCGGATTCTGTTCCATGCCTGACACGGAAGCCAGATTGCCTTTTGCCTAGTATGAAGTTCGCTTCAATGTATGATTGGATCTGGTTGTGAGCTGCTTTGTCAAGGATTTTCAAGAGGAATGGGACTGTCATTATCGGTCTGTAGTTGTGGGGTTGTGTTGGGTCTAGTGTGGCCTTTTTTAGAAGTGGCCGCACCAAGGCTTCCTTTAGATTATTTGGGACAGTTCCTGTTTGGAATGATGCGTTAATGAAGGCAGTAATCACAGGTGCAAGGAGGTTAGCATACTCCTTGATGATCTTGGGAGGGCAGATATCTGCTTTGCAGAGAGATGGTTTGAGGTTTTTGATGAGATTAAGGACCTCAGGTTCAGTGATGTCTCTGAAGGCAAACTGAGCGTGATTGAAATCAGTACACTTGTCTTCGGTAGGGCGGTTGGCTTTTTGGTTTGGTAGGGCTTTGCAGTGGTTTTGGATTTTTTTCTGGAGGAGTTTTATTTTTTTGAGCATGGCGGACTGAATGCTAGCACACCAGGCTTTGTCTTTAGCAATCTCGTCTGCGTTACCCGGGGGTGTGACTAGTTCATTAAAGATGGCAAATAATTCTTTAGCTTGGGAGTTGGCCTTTGTAATCCTTTCATTGAAGGAGTTGGATTTTGCTACTAAAATTGATTTTTTATATTGGAGGGCTATCTGCTTGAAGAGGTTCTTATTTAGGTCACTGGGATCCTTTTGCCAGTTTTTTAGTGACTGACGTTTTTGTGCTCAGAGGGTTTGGAGTTCCACTGAGAACCAAGAGTTGCAGTGAAAGGACTTTTTTCTTTCTTGTTTTCAAGTGGGGCTATAGAATTTATGGCATTGGTAAGAGTCTCATTAAAGATAGCTGATAGGATGTTGGGGTCCTGGGAGAATGGTGGAGCTAGGCAGGGGTTAGTGAGGTAGGGTCACAAGTTGTCTGCATTGAGTTTTTTGGAACTTCTTGTTATGGCAGGTGGTGCATGGGTTAGGGTCTTGGGTCTGGGGTAGGTGGGGATCTGGAATTCGATGCACGTGTGGTCTGTCCATGGAAGGGCAGTGTTTGAGATAATGTTGGAAGCACAGTTGTGATCCATGACCCAGTCAAGGGTGCAGCCTTTGGAGTTGGTAGGGGTGAGGATTCCTTGGGAGAATCCTAGGTCTGCGAGTTCTTTTGCTAGAGTGGTGGCGGATTTATCCTTAGGATCATTGAAACCTAGATTTAGGTCTCCTAGTAGGAGGATTTTGGAGGATTTTTTGATGTTGTTACTGAGCCGGTGGACAAGGTGCTCTTGGAAGTCTGCTGGGAGTCAGGGCGGTCTGTACTGGATGTGGATATTGATTAGATTGTTGGGTGAGAGCGCGAGCTTGGCTGATAATATATCAGCATTCCCACCCCATGTACTATGGTCTGCTAGTCTAATGGACAGTGAGTCTTTGTGGATAAGGGCGATGCCCCCTCCAATCTTATCAAGTCTATCTTGCCTAAGGATAGTGTAGCCTGGTGGTAGGGCTAGTGTGATGGCTGGGCAAGAAGCATCAATGAGCCAGGTTTCAGTGATGCATAGTAAATCCAGATTCTGTGTGGATAGTAGATCATTTATCTCTAATGCATGTGCAGGTAGGGAGCATACGTTTAGTAGTGCACATTTGAGAGGTGGGTGTTGAGTGCCCTTGATGTTTTTGTTTATCCTAGTATGGGGTGCAGTGTGGTTGTTGTGGTATGTGGTAGTGAGGACCTTAGGGCGATGTGGCGTGGAGGCATGTTGTGTGGGTGGGTAGGGAGGGGCAGTGCCTATGATCATCTTGGTGAGGGGTAGGGGTGTGGTGCAGGTGCCTAGTCTGGTATTTATGGTCGTGATGGGTGTGGGTGAGCAGAGTAGATACATAGGATGTAATCGATTTCTGAGATTGCGGAGTCTGGTGGCTAGGGTGGGTGGCTGAGACTGTGCGATGTTGTGGTCTGCTGCTGTGGTGTGTGAGTATGGTGCCGGGTACTGAGTGTGGTTAGCTTGGAGTAGGTGGGGAGGCATGGGAGCCATTATAGTAATGGCTAAGATGAGGGCTGTTAAGCTGGCTGGGCGGAGTGTGGCAGTGGAAGTGCGGGAGTGTGAGTCTATGCTGTGAATAGGAGGTGAACTGTTGGGCATCATGATAATGGAGAGTGGCTGTGTGTGGGTGTGCAGCTGGTTAGTGCAGCTGGTGTAAGACGGGAGACGACAGAGAGATAGAGTGGCTGAAGCTGGGCCGTGGCAGGTCACAAGTGAAGTGGGTAATAGTCTACTTAAGTACGTTTGGGTTCCCAAGCCTCTTGTGGGTGTGCTATGTTAACTTGAAAAATCTATGCCAGATAAACATTGTATACCTGCACACAGACAGATAGCATATTTGCATAATAAGTCCTTTGGGTACATCAAGTCAGGCTGACTTGATGTACCCAAAGGACTTATTATGCAAATAGTCAGCCCATTCAATGAATGAGCAAGTACCCAGAGACATAGTTGTAGGTTTTCTTTACATTTGCTGTTAACCAAACGTACACACAATTGCAGATGCACTGTTAACTACTGGATGATGGCACCTTCTCCTTCTTTTCCAGAGCACTAACAGCTACTCCTTGCAAGTGCACGCTCCGTGTCCTCCCCAGGATTTTGGAGAGTGTATAGCTATGGATGAGGTCCCTTCTGTGTAGGCCTTTGCTGGATTCCTGTAATGCATCCAAGCTTAGGTGCAACCCGGCAAATGTGAGGATAAAATAGAGTGCAGAAGCAGGCTCATACCTTGTAAAACGCCTGACAAGGAATGTAACTGACCACCAGACCTCTCATGTACTTTCTAATACCTACATGTGTATCCTTCCAGAATCCTACAGTTGAAAAGCATTGCAAACACTGGAAAGACAGTTGGCCTGATTTACAAACGAGTTTTCCAGTAGGACAACCCCTTTGAAAAACGGTTTGTAAATCAGGTCCTCTCTCTCATGCTTTCATCCATCCTTTTTATACTATCCTATTTCAGGAAGGGAGATCCAGGACTCCTGTGATTCATAAACTTATTCCACAGCTCCATGCCATATCTCTACACAGCATTGCGGAGCAGTCATGGGAATATTAACTTCTCTTTTCTTATAGCAAATGCATTTTTCAGAATGCTAGTGTTCAATTTTCAGTGGATGGGGTGGCAGGCCCACTAAATGATTACCCCAAGGATCTCCAAATACCCAATGTTAGCATGAGCTCTCACAACAAATAGATGTGTCCCTGCAATGGGTGTTCCAAGATATGATCCGGCAACCTGTGAAGAGCCTGGTTGCTCGGCACTACAGAACACACATCTACTTCACTATGTTATGCCTACCTGCTCTGAATACTCTGGTAGTCCTTATTGTTGCTGTGTAGTTAATTGTGTTTTTGTGATACACATAGACATTTTACAGCACTGGCCAAAATGCAACGAAAATGCTGTCTAACGACTGTCTGTGAAATTGCGAAAATCCATTGTGGTGGCTATGCACAGCATTCATTTAAATAATTTGAGGAAACTTCGACAGATCATTTTAAAAACATATGGATAAAAGTCAAGATCAAATGCCTCCAAAAAGAGAACTTTGAAAAGAGTACCTAGTGTTTCGAAATATGGATAATATCAAACTGTATTCGCTGTATTAATCTCATCTTCTGACACAGCACAACACTAAGACAAAGTTATATATCTAATTGTATTGTCAACATTTCAAAATATAATTCAGATTAATGGAATAACACAATGTGGTGAATATAAGATATTTTCTTAATTCATTCGAGTGAAGAAATTCGTTTTCAAGGCTATTTTTGTTTTATGTTTCTGTTTCATAAAATGGAACTGTCATTTCTAAAATCAAAAATGATGGGCAGTGCATTTTCTCAGGAGATACATACACAACATGTTATAAACACATCTAATTGATAATATTGTGTCTAACACAACTCTAATTAGGTGTTCATTTCATGTTCATTATGCAAGATGACGAATGTTATTAATTAAGGAAAGGTTACATTTACATTTCGAAACATGCATAAGCCTTTAACAATCTTTAAAAGTCTTTACTACAGTAAATTAGTTAACGTGACCTTTGCTAATGTAAAACTAATACAGCCACAATTTCAAAATTTTAAAACTAAATGACAGCAAGCAATAATCCGTAAGTGTCTTTTATTAGTCATATGTCATGTTGGGAGTATTCGATTCCACTAATTAATGCACAAGCTTGAGCACAAGAGCGTCCACGTGCCACGTTGTTGCAGGAATAGGAAATGTGGGATCCTTTGGAATAACCGAGGTTGAAAGGGCCTAGTTACGTCATTTCATCATACGTTGTGTGCAGATTAAAATACTGTATATTGTGTCAATAGCAGACATTGTGGATTATTCAGTGGGGGCACTGGAGATGTGGCTACCCAGAACCCTCACAACAGAGAAACGTTTGTTTGAGGTATTTATTAATTGTCTGTAGGTATGCCTATTTTTTTGACAGTCTCAAGCAGTTCCTTCAAGAAAGATTGCACTAGAAGCTTTGTTTCGAAAATGTGCCATGGTTAAACTGCAGTGTTTCGAGGAGCCCTTAGTCTTAATCCCTGACATAATTGCTTGGGTGTAAAATTGCATTTTCCTTCTAGGATTCCCCAGCACTGACCCTCCGCCAAGCTACCAAAATTAAATGTACTCCTGGAAAGTCTTTTTTTCAAACCTCTCCATAACAAATAGAGGGGGAATTTGGGTGGCGGGGGAAGCATATATAAGATATTAGTGCAACATTTTCACCACTTGCATTTGGGTATAAATTCTTGCAGTTGGCTGCACATTCTTTTAGGAGGCCGCATGTAGAGATAATTGCAGGAATCGCGCCTGGAATGATGAGCTGTCACCTTAACTATCACCTTTTCTTGTGGATGAATCAATGGCAAAATTGCTTTTAATCTATGAACTCAGTAGAAGTCACTAGGCCTCATTACGAGTCCGGCGGGGACCGTGCCTGAAATTCCGGCAGGTTACCGCCGGACTCGTATTACCATTCCGCCTCCATGATTCCCAGAATTACCGGGGCATTACGACCCCGGTGACCCGGGAATTCCAGAGGCGGAATTCGGTAAATCCCCATTCCCATTGAGTCCCACAGGACCGGGTGACTCGTAATGAGGCCAACTGTTTAGCAGGGCCTCTATGTATGTAAAGGATATATATCTTTATGTATGCATAGCCATTGCCTCTCAGGGCGCACGTAATCTCAAGGAGTGGTGGCACTGAGTCTGCATGTGTGGATAGACCGTCTATCTAGGCATAGCATGTTCATGCATGTATGTGTTGCTCCACATGCAGTTAGCTCGTTCGCACCCTTGCATCTATTTGGTTACGGCCCTGAAGCCAGAAGTGCCATTGGGTTTCATGGCCATCTACTATGAAGGAGACCTCTTTGTGGACAGTGCAGGGCACTCACTTCAATCTAGCAGAACAGACTACGCTGAGAGGGGAAAGGTCCAAATTAAATGGCAGGAAAGCAGGGTGGAGATCTTTTGGTGCTCAACTGTTCAGGTGTGCAGGTTTTGCCTCCTGCTAACTGTCTTTTATAAAAGATTGAGACAAACACATGTAAGCTGGTGCAACTCTGGACTATGATGTCAGACGATGAGGCAATGTGGAGCAAGCCAATGCTTGTCAAAGGGAACTGTAAAGTGAATACTAGCTACCACCACTAGTAGAGCAGTGTGTGTTCCGCAAACGGTCTGAAGCCAAACAGCATCACTTGACGAAAATATGTTGTTGATGCATACAGTGTGAAATTACAGGACAACCATCTAGCACGTTAAGGTCAGGACGTGTTTTGTTAAGTAATGATTGAACTCGACACACTTTGAAGATTGTAGTCTCATTGATGTACTCTGCATTGCTACATCTATAGTGTGATAACACATACTTATTTTACAAATATTTTGACTTAACCAATCAGATTGTTCAGGGTGCAGTCAATAGCAACTGGTATTGACTGCCTCCGAAAACTCTGACTTCAAAAACAGACAGGGAAAACACAATGCAATTTCCAGGGAAGGTTTCTTTCAAGAAGACACTTCCTTTCTGGGAGAACCTTTTTTTCAATGCAATGTCCTATTTAACATAACAAAGAGAAAGCTAACACATAGGAACATTCTTTCACTTTCTTATAGAAAAGCGTTTACTTTTACATGACCACTGATGCATGTTCATGTTAAACGCTTTCCAGTCTAACCATGTTTACTTGAAATTCCTAATTTATGATGACAACCTTGTTATTTAAATGCTACAAAATAAAACCACATTTAATTTACAGAATTTGTCGATTTACTTTTTTCATTATTGAACTAACTTTTTTTACTTCACCAGCAAAACTTCAAAGCAGGATTTGATATTAGCACTAGGTGCTCATTGCCTTATAGACCTTTGGAAGGGATCATTATCGCTTGAGATAACGTCCCTTGCCCAATTTATGGCCTTCTGCTTCACTTCGGGCCATACATTATTGTGGGTCATTTATCCCCAGATAATGACCTCTTTCGGTAAGGCTATATTAAACAATAGTTTCAGACTTGTTCTCTACATCTGCTTTTTTAAATTGATTAATTTCGGACATAAAGACTAACTTCTTCTATGGAGCTAGACATTAAAAAAAAGAATGGTAATTAATTTTACGGTGCATATATTCAAGAGAAATCTGGCACCATAAGTAAAATATGAAATGGTTAATATATGTCTTCAACTCACCCGCACACGTGGCACAAAAGACATCCAAAACTCAGATGAGTCAGCCTCACACACATACAATCTTTTTCACTCTGAATTTGGAAGGTAAGAATGAGACATTAAGGAAATCATCTGATAGCGTTTATCTGAACCCTCATGACACTGTGCATATGCGCATGGTTATGAATAGTCCGTGGCAGGAAGAAATCCTTGAAGGAGAGCAGGATTTCACAGTTTGGCACATTCACTGCATATTCATCTGTTGGTTGGTTCAAATTCCAGGGACGTCATTTCACCAAAATGCCAGGGTTCGCGGAATTGACATCATATGACCCTTGACCTCTGATGACATCACAGGAAGTGATGCCATTTGACCCAATTGCAAATTGATATCACATGAAGCGATGGAACGCAACATTTCACCCCTTGACAAAACAGGAAGTGGTATCACATAGTATTATTCTTAAGTACAGTACAAAAAATATGATTACGATATCAGTATAATGTGATATACTTTTCATACAAGAATGGATCGACATATCT
Organism: Ambystoma mexicanum; assembly: GCF_040938575.1. Taxonomy (NCBI): domain Eukaryota; kingdom Metazoa; phylum Chordata; class Amphibia; order Caudata; family Ambystomatidae; genus Ambystoma; species Ambystoma mexicanum. Next base: position 653,447,590 of record NC_090934.1, read on the forward strand.
ATTGTTAAGATCAGTGTGTATAGGCCCAGAGTAGCAAATTACTGTGAATCCAAGCAGACGTCCATGGCCAAATGATAATGATGTGTTATTATATAGCACTTACACTTAAGCGCTTTATATAGAATGCATACAATGTCACCAAACCTGTGTTGGGACTCATTTATCGACCTCAGAAGGAAGAAAGGCTGAGTTGAGATGTTGGAGAACAGACTAAATCAGTGACTCACCCCCTGAACTGTGCCTGAAATACCCTTTAATGAGTCTAGCAATTAATGCAAAGAATTCGAGAAAGATAAATGATTTGGTATTCCTATTCTTTCTTATTTGGGGTCATTGCTGAAAGTGTTAGACTTGTGGAACCCATGTTCTTTTTCAGTCTGTTTTTTTTATTTTATTTTTAAGAGGCCTGAACACGAAATCCAGATACTACAGAAGCAAAGAGCCACATGGTGCTGTCCACAGCCCTGGAGTTGCATTATTTTTTTTTTATTAAATTAAAAAAATCTTATTTTTATCCGTTTTTTAGGGGTAGCAAGGGGGACCACAGGGGTAGCAAGGGAGACCTCACTGGCGACCCCTAAATGAAAATCTCCACATGGTGCACGTGAGGCTTGTGGAAGGGTAATGTGGGAAGGTTTAAAACGCCAATGATTGCTGTTTTCCATTTAGGTGCAATCGTGTCCTATCTGGTGCCAGTTGCTTCCCATACACCGCTGAAACCAAAGCAATCCTTGTGAGCAGTGTGCAGGTTTTCAACTCCCACGTCTTCACTTAATTACCTCCAGAGAGATGAGCTTGTTAAATGCACGATAGTTCTCCTTTTCTGGACGTCGAGGTGCCCACACACCTTCTGTAGTCATGGGACTCGGAACCCCTAGTAGGTCCACCTAATTATCAATTACCTCAACTCCTCACTGCATTATTCATGGAACAAAGTGGATTGCGGGTGCGGTGTCTTTGGTTTTGGAGAAAAAAAAGAAAATAAATTGTATCATTAAACTCCCAGACGGAAAGAAAATATAAATGTCGCAGCAGAGCCGCAGTTTCACCACCTACCTCCCCTCGCCTCTTCCAACTCACCTCTGGCTCTAGCATAGGCACCCACTGAAAAGAGTGTGGGCAGGGTTCTGAAGCACAGTCTCTTTAGCCGCTCATTGAATGCCATGTCGCTTAAGCAATACATGTCTCATAGCAGACGGCACTCTGCTAAATAATGAAGCGATAAAGACAAAACGAGGGCATTCCTCTGTTGGTTTAAGGAGCCTTCAGGTGACAACGAGATCGAAAAATCTGCAAACATGTTGCCCAAGAATACAGCTTGTTTTCTCAGGAGGATATATATTTCAGCAAGTTGCCATGTTTTGAACGTCTTCTACAATGTCAAGGATAATTAAGAGAATGGATTGCCATGACTCCTGTTTCCTCTTTACTGAAGGCTCGGCGACGTCATTAAGGGAAACCATAGTGAACCCGTGGTATTGCGTGCAATCACTATGCTCCCTCGCTTTTTAGCTTTCTGGTGTAATTTACGGGTATGCCCCTTCGCTACAGCCACATCGTTGACATTTCTTTTTCTGTAAGATTTTGAAGAGGTATTTGTATTCTGCATTGATTATTTGATCAATTAGCCACTCGGTGTGCTTTCAAGTACAAAGGTCTGTGATGTCACTTCTCCTGAAGTTATGGGGCTTCAAAGGTCATGTGACATCACTGCATATAATTCAATCATGCAGTACAGGATTTTCTGATGTAATTATTGCCACCTCTGCGATTTTGGCAAAATAGAGCCTATGGGCATACGTTTATCTTGTCCACACTGCTGAGCACAGATGTATACAACCGTTGATAGGAGGTTCGGTTACAATTCACTTTTTTCAATTCTATCACCAGTAAGCTTGGCGAGACTTATCTGGACACATTTTGAACTAGTCCCACATCGGGCTTTTCTTAAGAATCGAGTTTTCTCGCTATTCACCAGGGTGTTTCTGTGATTTCGGGATAGAAGAATTTGATTTGGGGAACAGTTTGGTAGGAAGAGGCTGAAGTGTTGTAGGGAGTGGCGGATACAGGCCTTTGTTGATGAAGAGGTAGAACATGAATAGTATTGAATTCAGATGGAAGCAGAACATTTAAATAGGAAATTAGTTAAGGGAGAGGTAGAACATTGAAATTGGCTTTTGATGAGGGAGGAGACCATTTAAATGGGGAACACCATCCCCTAGGTCGAGGGGAGGAAAGCGACAGAGTGTGTACCTGGCATGACACACACACCTGATATTTCTTGCTAGTGATTATGGACTGAGGAGAATATCACAGAATTATTTGACGGCAGGCAGATTGCATTCAGTAGTTGTAATTGGGTGTGCCATTTTTTGTATGAGGGAAAATACCAGTTGAGCAGAAAAAAAATCTTAGAATTCTTGATAGGCAGAACGAGTTTATATTCAGTGGCTATCTCTTACTGCACCATCTTTTTGTGATGAGTCAAATTAGTAGTTACAGAGGAAACACCTAGAATTATTTAGAGGCAGGAGAGTACTTTCAGTGATTGCAACTGACAGTGCCATCTTTTTGTTGCATGAGAGAAAATACAAGTTGCAAAGATTTCTGATGAGACAAAATAGAAGTTGCAAAAAATTAATTTTTTAGACTTGTTCAGAGGCAAGCCAGTACATTCCATGGTTGTATTAGTTGTGCCATCTTGTTCTGACTGATGAAAGATAATACTAGATGGCAAGATTGTTGATGAGATGAGACAAGCTATGAGTAGCAATGAAGACATTTTAGAATTGTTTGGAGGAAGGGGGTACATTCAGTGGCGATAAATGAGAAGTCAGATAAACTGGTGGTGCTTCTGATGTCATGGGCATCTGATTTTCAGTTGGCTGCAGTGTCACGGAGGAGGCAGAAGTGGAAGCCAAAGGATACCCTGGATGGACAAGGGACAGAGAGATTGAGGAGGGTGGAAGCTAATAGGATAATAGGAACAGAGTGCTGAGAGATAGAAGCCACCAGGTGGGGAGTACAGTTCATGTAAAAATACAGAATGATTCATGAAGGTGCAAGTACATGGCTCATGCTTCCTGGCAATTTCTTCACAGTGCTGCTGGCAGACTTTCCACCCTTTATACATTTTGTGGTGGAAAATGATGTGATGGGCGCAGAGGTGAGTCTGTATGCCAGAACATGCAATCACAATGACTGCTCTAGAATGGAGGCATGGACAATCTTTACTTTACAGGGTACGGGGAGACGATACAACAAAAAACACCATCCTGATAGCTGTACCCAGCGCCACTGGCTGTGGTTTGATATTTTTTTTCAGACCGCTGTGTTCTACGGCATAGTGCAGATGTACTGGAAAATGCTTCTTCCACACCAGTGAAAAGGGGTACAGTGGGACGCTGGGGGTGGGGGATGCCACATGGGTACTAACGTTCTCTTCTTCCCATCACCAAATGTGCTCCTGCAATATGGACCATCCCAATACATAATGCTCTTTCTTCTCGACATACTGTACTTTCCTCTTGGAGCGCTTGCACATAACTGATCACTTGTGGCAGTGCTGCCATATCCAGTAGGGAGCCATAGTATGAAGTGATGGGGAATTACTGTTTTCCCCATCCTCTGACCTGCCTTGCCCCTCCACAAAGCAGTATTCACCATCAGGTAGGTCAGTCTACTTCTCCCACTTCTCTGACCACAGTGGATGAAGAGAAGGACAGATACGATCAAATAGTATATCTAGCGGATAAGGTTTTATATGACGGATCCTTCATTCTCAGCCATTAATGTCTTTTTACCAAAAAGCAATGTCCATGATAGAATGTGTAGACAAACAGCTATAATGGACTAAACAGAACTGTAACGGTCATACCAACCTTTATGAGCCAGCCATTGCATGAAACCACTTGGCAACATATTAATTGACGCTGTCCCTATGCCTACCTTCTCATCAGTATGGCGATCCCAGGAGAAATTGTACATTGATATGCTCCAGATAACAGTCGGTGCCAGTGTCTCCTCTAGATTCTTGTCTTGGTGTCAGAAAGATACACCGCAATTCGTCTTTGGTTTCATCCTGGGCTTATGTTATGATGCCGATTTTCTTACTAAATATAATGAGGGGAAGGTCCAGATATCGAGATATGATCTGCCTGGTTATCTTCATGCAGGGAGCATACAGATTTGGAGAAACAGAAGTTGTTAAGCTTACATGAAAATGCCTCATGGACAACCAATTGAAAAGAAAATGGAAATTAAATTCAAATTCAGATATATCGAAGATTGGACTGCTCTCTTGACTGAGCTGGGCTCAATGTATATAATCTCTTTCAACAACAAATCTAACGACGAGCTAATTGGCTTAATTTAGAAAACGTATTTAGAGCTATATGTTGAGAATATCGTCCTTCTCAACTAACTGTACCATCAAGGTTCATGTAAAATACTCACATATTAAACTTGATTGGATTTACTTTATGAGATGTAAAACTTTCTGATATGTTTGTCTCCGTCAACAGCATGCAATCTACTAACACAATGTTGTGTACCATTTGCATTTATTGAAGCCATTATAATCAACAAAGTTTTCTAAATGATAAATTCCAATTCTATGATGTTGCAGCAGTGAAAAAAATAATTCAAAGGTGTGACGTCAAATCAATGAATATGCATTATTCTTGCCTACCGTGGGTCTTCTCATACATGTGGGAAGCAGAGGGGCCTGTTTTTCTTCCACAGACCTGTTAATCTAATCGACAAACTGTTGAGCGTACCACTACCCCCACTGCATCGTGATTCGCTACAAAATATCTCCTGGTGAACTGTGGCATTCTTGGAAGTTGGCATGTCATAGTGAGGACAGAACTGCTTTCTCACAGGGCAGGGGCAACAGGGCAGTCAGTGGAACAATCCCACATCTCCCTCATGAACATGATGGTGGAACGCTGCATAATGTGTCAAGTATATTTTCATTTTATGGAGGGAGGTGTTTGACACCAAATGAGGACTCTCCCTTATATTAAATCGATAACACAGGTGGTACGCATGGAAGCAAACTCAGCTAGATGAAACTTTAATCACCCTTAATAGTTGGCTTACTCTTCCCCATCCCCGTAGGCATTTTTAGAGTTCCATGACTGACATGTAATCTTACAATTCCCCACTTTAACTTTGCTAATTTGATTAACTCTAGAACGATGAAAGGCTGAGGACAGATGAACGGTTCTGTGGTCCTTTCTTGCAGGCCACCTGATCCCACATGTGCTTGAATACTGTATGAACATAATTCTGGCAGTAGAAGCCCTATTAAACATAAAAGACTAACTTCAGGTCTGATAGTGATAGGTGAGACTTCTAGGGCCATTTCATGTTTTTCCACAGATCTGTTTCTGCCTAATACCTGTGTGAACGCTAGGGGAGAACCTTTGATCTGTGCTCTTCTTCCAACGCCTGTTCAGCATGAGCTTATTTTAGAACTTACTCTCAATGCAGTTTGCATTACTGAAACATGACTGGCTGACCACTCTGTGTTTGCATTCAATGATCTTGCCACACCAGGCTTTCTAGCTATAATTCATAACTGCCCTAACACCCGTGGCAGTACAGTTGCTACAATATGATACGATATGGCATTTGTAACGTGCCTATACAGAAGTGTTTCAAGGAGCGACAAGGCATTGAAGGAGGAAGAGAGGGAGGGCAGAGACAGTGATCTTACTAGGCTTGAGATTGCACAAGTGCAGAGGAGGGGGAGGGGGAAAGTGCCAGGGGAAAGGGGAGGGGTCAGTGCTGTACATGGGATCAAAACAATAATAAGAAGTGTGGCCAGCAGGTGGCAGGTGCAAGGGTGAGTGTAGACAGCAGATGTCCAGAAGTGCAGGTAGGGGGACTGTAGGGTTACAGATACACACCCAAGTTCAAGGGTTGCCAGTAGGCAGTGCAAGTGTGCAACTGGGCAGGTAGGGATCGGGCCCGAAATCAGAGGGTAGCCAGGTGACCAGTGCAGTATCAGACAGGAAATCAGCAGGGGAGAGAAAGAGAGAAGGCAGAAGCAAAGAGGAATGTCTTAAGGTGCTTCCAGAACCGGAGATGGTTCTCCTCGAGTTTCAGAGAGGCGAGGAGGCTGTCCCAGAGGGTGGCCCCAGCCAAAGAAAGAGATCCACCACCAACTCATTGCTTGGAGAAGCGACTGACCCTGAGGGAGGTGGAGAAGTGAAGAGCTCAAGCAGGAAGGTATTTACAAAGAGAGAGTTGGAGGTACTGAGGATCTAGGCCCCAGAAGGCCTTGTGGACAATGCAGAGGGTTTTGAACTTAATCCTTGCAGCCACTCAGAGCCAATGCAGAGATTTCAGTGCTGGAGAGATATGATCTCTGGGCTTGAGGACAAGGAAAAGTCTCACAGTCCTTTTCTGGATGAGTTGCAGAGGAAGGAGAGTAGAGTATGTAAAGATTAACTAAATATAATAAACAAAAGTATCCTTAAATCAGGTTCAGCTGAAATGCTGCATGTAAAGTACATAGTGAACCCTGTATGTTCTTTGGACTTTCTGGTAGTTTACTGTCCTCCTTCACTAACTTGCCATTTTCAGACTGATTTCAAGGACAAAATAGCCCAACTCATCGCCTTTTGCTCTTGCCTCCTAATGGTTGTCGATTTTATCTTGTTGGTTGAGGATGTTAACAGCAATAAGGTGAAATCCATCCTGGACTCTCTCTCCACTATCGGCCTTGTCTAACTCGTATCAGCCCCTACACACAGTGGGAACACCTTGGACTGATTCTTTGGCTACTCCGGTTCAGTTATAGTGGGCATTCACAATTACTATCCCTGGACTGATCACCCTGGTGTCCCCTTCATCATTGATCTAACGGGCGACTTAAATACCTATTCCTTAAAGGTCTCTTCCTGCATCTTTCACAAATGAGACTTCATTTAGAAAGCCAGGCCCATTGTTCACTGTTGAGGAACAAGAAGTTCGTGTCACTGATCCTTCATGGCTTTTAGACACATTTCATCAAAATATCATGATGGCCATTGATCGATTAGCAACTGGTCTCCTTAGAAGGGATAAGTTAGGCAGCATGAGGAAGAAACCCTGGTATTCTGTGAGCCTCAAATCAGAAAAAAGAAAGTAAGACCTCTTGAACAAGTATGGTGTAAATGTTATTGTCCATATGCTTGATGCACTTATAAGCATCATCTAAGTATTTGTAAGAAGCTGCTGATAGAATCAAAACGTCTTCATTACATCTGCATTCAACCAATACAGTTTATTTTGGTATGCCCATATCCACCCTACACAAACTACACATTTTTCAGAACAGTGGCACCAGACCTATCTTTTACTTGAGGTGTAGTTCTCACATCTCCCCAGTTCTTCGAGTGTTACACTGGCAGACTGTGAAACAAAGAGTTAAGTTCAAGGCTTTGTGTCTAATGTACAAACCCTGACATAATCTTGCTCCTTCCCTATTTCAGTAATAGGTTCTGTCAATATATGCCCTCACAAGTGTTTTACTCAGCTTCAGTATGACTCCTTACTGTTCCCAAATTCAGATATGTGTGGTGTGGTGGGCACTCCTTCTCGGTTCAGGTTGCCAAGCTCTGGAATTCTTTACCAGTCTCCCTTTGCCTAACTGTAAACCACCTTGAATATAGGTGCAGCTTAAATAATTTTCTGTTCCTATACTAATCCTGTATTAAATGTTGTCTTGGAATTTGCCAATGTATCTCTGAGTTCTTGTTTAGCACTAAGATGGCTTTTAAAGGGGATATCATGCACTTTACAAACTCTTATACCATACCATCCCATACCAGCTCTTCTTACCCAGTTTCAAATATGGGACATGCAGGTTACGAATAGATCTCTGCAGTAGGTGTAGTAATCTACTGATATATCCGACTGCAGAGTGTAATGTTCTGCATAACAACACAGTGCTCCATTTCCTCTTACTAATCCTCCCCCAGTCAGCCTCAGTGGCCCCTTCCTTTCCCCCAACCGGTCTCTAAGTTACCAAAGCCTTATAAGTTATTTTCTGTGTCTTTTTTCCCAAGAATCAGATGGAACCTTCCCAAACCTCTGGCAGCTGGCATGAAAATACATGGCCCTTCAAGGAGATTCTGGCAAGTTCAGGATGGAAAAAAAGAACCACAGAGCCCAGAAACCTACCCAGATCTCGACAGGAGTTTTACGAGAGCTCTCTGATTACTTTTTAGAAAGTTCGCCCAGTCTTATCGAGGAGTATGTTACTCTTTTAATCAGGAACATGAATTACAAATCTTAATTGTCCAGGAGATGGTGCTCATCTGGGGAGCTTGGGAGCACATGGTTGAACCATGCTTGTGAGAACCCAGGATCGTTATCAGAGCATATGAAGCTTTGCATCCCTATTGACCCCTTGAATCAAAGCTCATCAGTGAGAGGTCATGAAGCAGACATAGCACGTCAAAATAAGGAACAACAAAACAGGGTCATAGACTAGGACTTTGATCCTTAAAGGCATTTTTGCACCTTTCATTTTATAAAAGTATTATTTTATCACATGGCTGGCTATTTCAGTGCTTTTGCTGCAGCACAGCATTCCATTACACAGGTACAGCACATTTTCTGAAGCAGTCGAAAAAAAGCTGCAGGAGGACCAACATAAGCTTGATTTCCTTCTGAGGAGAAAGGGATGTTTGGCAGAGTTTATAAAGGTGGTGGGTGGGTGTGTCAGCTCAAACTGAGAAGGGACGGGGTATCCAGACTCTTAAGTTGAGCGTAATGAGAATGAAAGACCAGATAGATTGTCTGCATCCATGTCAGTATATCGACCTGCACAATCACAAAGTGCCGAAAACAAAAACCCATAGCCCGCGATAACCACATATAGCTATCATTGAGACCACGGCTAAATCATACAGTCGCGCATGGCTACAGCCATCAACAAGTAGGTGTTTCCAACTTCCGAACTTCCAATGTCAAACATAGAGGGTGCCCTTGACGACAAACGTCTCAGGTGTGTGTGCCTAATAATCTACAATTCCCTATGAACCTACTTATTTTAAATAACACCCTCTACATACACATGCATACCTTCATTATCTAATTATGTGTGATGTTTTTTGAACAGCAGATCACACTGCCATGCTGCATTTAGCTTGCTTCATTGTGCTTCCAGAATGGAGTAGACGCAGCAGAGGGAGGAACATAGGAGGAAATAACAACTGGAGATATTATATTGGACGTGCAAAGCCTTTTCAATACTTTAGGAAATGTGCATGTGTTAGGGGGTGAGCTTTTGTGCAGAATTCATCCTCCAAAATGTTTGTACACCACCAGAAGGAAAAGCGAAGTTTCAAATAGCCACCTTCAAGTGTCTGCTCAGTCTGCAGAATAGAAGTAACCTGGCAAGTTACTCAGGTGCGCTGCGCTGCGGGGCTTTGTGTATGATCGTAAAGGGTTTTCAATTCCACCTTCTGTAGGATTGTCAGCCAATTCAGCAATTGTAAGATTAGTGAATGGTATCCGGGGGCCTTTTCAATCCCATAATGACGCAGGTGGCACGATGTTGTGCCATTTGAAGTTTAGACATTGTTTTGCCAAAACATGCCTTATATTATATTAGCAGCATGTGTTTGTATTCCATTGATTTATTTTCAATTTTCATGGATGGATCTCAGACTAGCACAAATAAACCTTGAAGCAAAGCAGGGGAAATGGCATGAGCACAAAGCAATAGGGATACATTGTCCAAGAAAAGTATTCATGAAGCAGTGATCAAGAACTCAAGGGGAACAAAGAAGGCATAGATTGCACCATCAAGACAAACAGCTAGAAATATAGATCATTAAATAAGAGGATCATGGTAGGGTTTCAGCATAGTAGTATTTCTAAATATGCTTAACGTTTAAGGCTGAATTTGAGTTATATAGATCCAGGAGAAAAAAGAATGGGACTAGAATGTATAATTAAAGAGCGACAGATACGTGAATAACATTCTCCAGATCGTCTATCCTTATGGCAGTACAGTAACATGTGCCTTTATTAAGTCCATCAAAACATTTGTCACAAGAAAATCTGACTGTCACTAGTCTCACTACCACTTCCAATGCGTATTGAAACCAGGAATTGATACTGCCTAATGTTTTGTTTACCTCATTTTTTTAAACAACACCTTGGATGCATATGGCCTTGGACACTTTCATCCGATTTCTATCTCACATATGTGACCAAACTATACAAATGTGTTGTCTTCCAACTGCAATGTTTTGTTGAAACAAACGACTACCATGCCCGTTCCACATTGGAATATTTTCAAATCATGGCATTCAATTGACCATGGTTGTTGTCCTGGATAACCTCAAACTTGTCATCAACGAATGAGGAGTAGGCATTATTGTAAAGCATGACAATTCTGTAGCCTTCAACACCTTAAACCATGACATCTTGTCTATTAAACATAAAGATATTGAAGCAAAAGAAAAGGGGCCTCATTACGACCCTGGCGCTAATGGGTTAACAGTGCCATAAATGGCTGCAGTGCCGTTAACCCATTAGCGCCTGATTACGAGGTCCCTTTGCGGGACCCGACCTTAACGACTGGTCTACACCAGCCGTTAAAGTAGGGACCCGCAAAGTGACCTTCGTGCTAAGTACGGTACCGCAATTTGCGGTACCGTACTTAGCGCCTTCCCCATTCCCATTGAGCCCTATGGGGCAAAAATGGGAATGGGGAAGGGCCATGGAGGAAGGGGGAGTTACCGCCCTGCCAACCTTGTAAAGGGGTGGTAATTCCCCCTTTCTCCATGGCGGAGTCGGTAAGTTACCGGCTTGGACCATGGTGCTATTAGCACCATGGTTTTCCGCCTGGGTCGTAATGAGGCCCAAGGTCTTAGCTCTTAGCTGTATTATATTTCTTTCAATCTGGCCTCAGTCAGTGGTTGCCATTCCTCCGTTCACCCTTGATTTTGCTGTGGAGTTCCTCAGGACTCACTAGCTTTGTTCAATATTCATCTTTTGCCACTCACCAGACCCATTTGTGGTGTAAACTAAAGTTATATAAGTTTGCTGATGACACCCAAAGTCTTCTGGACTGTCATCGCTCCTGAAGACTGATAGCTGCAACAGCTTTAACATCTGTATTTTCCTTCTGGATACCTAGATTGGAAATAATTATTTCAAAGTGAATCTGTTTGAAAAAGAGATCCTGAATCATAAAATCCTATCTGGATGTCAACGATAGGCCGAAACCTCACCCTGGCAACTTTGGTCAAGAATCTAGAAGTTCTCATTTATCTGGACTATCCTCCTTGCCCGAGGCAGCCCAGTTAGAGAAGATCATATTCAACCATATCTGTTTATTAAAGAAAATGTTTGACTTTTATGCTTCTGCTTTCAGACTGAAAACTATGATTGACGTAGTTCTATGCTAATAATATTCATCTAGGTGGTCCTAACTTCTTCATTGGAACATTACAAAGACTCCAGAATGTAGCTGTCTGTCTTTTAACTGGGGCTTCAAGGAACAATTGTATTACAATGGTGTTGTACAAAGCGCACTGACATGCAGTGGAGGAGCATCTTCCCTTCAAAAGAGTATGCTTCATGATTACACTTGTGATGGATAGGCCCCACTTTTCGCACCTTGAAACACTTGTCTATAGGCGCGTTATAAATGCCATATCATATAATATCATATCATATCATTACTCAGTTGTTATAGTACACTCCTTCCAAAATGCTTCTCTCAGATAAGGCCTTGTTATTGGCAGTTACAATGATACATCAAACCTGTGTGGGTGGGCGAAGCGTCTCCTGTCTCAAAACAGTAATGTGGATCCTTTTCCACCTTTCAAAGGCTGTTTAAGGTTTGGCACTTCTGACTACAACATGAGGGCTTTCATCTATTATTAAGCACCATTTGTTTCGTGCCAAGTCATCATGAGCACTGCCATTCCCCTGTGCAAGCCTGAGAATTTCTGTTATATGCTGTGATGTAAGGCTTGATTCTGTGCTCTCTGTCTTCCATCTGTCTATCTGGGATTGTTCAGAGAGTGCAATCAACACATTAGGAAAGTAACCTCTGTCCATTAGGGGTGGAATAAGAGTAGATGGTTTGATTAGAAGAAAAACATTTTGATTCTATATGTCAATGACAGTATGTTCATTTTGATGGCTGGCCTCTTGCAGAGCATTCCAGAGCTTTTTGGACTGTACCCGACAGGAACATACCTTTGCTCAATCAAATCTTATCAGCAAAAGCAAGTAAGAGAATACGATTTGAATTCTTTTCTGGAATAGTCAGGGCCTGGTCCATGTGATGCTTTGTGTAAGAAGACATTTCACACACATACACAAAAGAGGACGAGGCAGCGTTGCTCTAGCCAAAGGCCCGCTCAGTGCTCATGGTGGCAGATACAGAAGAACAGAGTGTAGAGGAGAAGGCAAACACAATCACAGCATAGGGGTTGATCCACCAATGGACTGGGGAGCAGACCAAGAGCTGTCTGGATGCTGGTGTGGTGCTTGAGCAGCACAACCCGATAGCAGAGTGTTTGACATAAATGTAGCAGTTTGCCCTGGTGGCTTGTAACTCTAATGTCTGGGAGCTTGCTTCGCAGGCCGGGCCACGCAAGTTGTCACTTGAGACAAGGATGGCGGACCTACTTCCTGGAATGTTAGCTGGAGCTGTGGTGGACGCAGAGGCCTGGAATATCAAGTGCCCGGGAACCTAAAGATACTCTGGGTGGACATGTGGTAAGGACTCATGTGCAGCAGAAGATCACTGGAACGGGTGGCAGTGAAGGTGCTCCGGCCTGCTCTGATGTTGTGAATGCTCTGGCAGTGGATATGTCTCCCCCCTTAACTCCTGTACTTCCTGTCTCCCCATGCCCAATGCTCACTTCAAATACCTGGATGTAAAGTAAGTCATGGTAAGATGTATGCAGGCTTACTTCTGAGGCTATTCTCCCACCTGCAGAGCCATTTTGCTCTGACTATGGGGGCCCTCATTGTGGGAGGAGTGGGACACAGTGTACATCTTGTCCTTGGAAGGGTTCCCTCTCTTCCCAGAGACTTGTACTCCCTTTTTGATCCCTTAGGGGTGTTCACCTCTGTCTGATCCCAGTCCAATGGGCTTCTACTGGTTTTCTGTTTCTTCTGAGGCCATGTATGTTACTTTTAATCTTATTTCTGCTTGTTTAATTTCTGCTTGTTTCTATGGCTTATAGTGCTGTATACTGCTGTCATACTGACAGACAAATCTTGTTAATCTTCTGTCTAGTGCCAAGATACCTCTTCAAGGGCAAACAAGTGCTCTGCCCAATAATAAAATAATTCAATCAAAGATGAGCGCCTCAACCTTTATTTTGTCATGTACCAGAAGCCAGTTCAGGTATCTCAGCGCAGGAGTAACCTGGCCACCACTGAGAGTATTTTGACCACTCCAGCAGCCACATTCAGGACTCCTTGAAACCTTCAGACGCCATTTTGAAATCTACTTTTGGAGCAATTATCCTGAGATTAAAAAGGTCTAATTAGTGTCCTTTTTCTGTGCTGCAATGGGACAAGGGCAGCCTTAGCAAACACTTTCAATAAAAGCTGGGACTTTGGTGATGGGTCTGAATTTTTCACAGAGAGAAGAGTTGAGCAAATACCTTTCCAGAAGGTGGGTTCGCTGGGCGTTGCTGACGAAAGGGGTGATAACCTTAGAGCATTCCTTTTTTCAGTGCTGCTGCCGGTCAGGGGTCATCAGCGAGGTTAGTGGGATTCAGACCATTTATCATAGAAATAGGACTCAGCTTATATGGTACATTTATAAAGCGCTCACAATCAGGAATTGTTTGTTTTTCTTAGTTGCGTAATTTGGTTTTTTTTGTCTTAGTTGTGTATTTATAACGCGCTTAAACACCCAGAGGTTTCTAAGCGCGGACCGAGGATCGAACCTGTTGTTGCTTTGTGTCGTCTTGCTTCCAAGACGCACACGCTGCCGCTGAGCTATCCTCCCGTGACTGGATAGTGCATGTCATTTTCGGAAGTTTCCGGGAGTCTGGCTTTTGCTGGCTGCAAAAAAGGATACGTTGGACCAGAAATCGAAAAATGATGTGACTTATTGACATAGGAGACTAACCTCGTTAGTGTGCATTCTTTATTTATTTCTTCTTTTTCCTTCTCGTGTCAAGCTCCCATTACATTGTTTGCCTAATACGTGCTGTATGGTCGTTACATAGAGCAGTTTTGTGTGAAACTGTGCTCGCACAGAACGTAAATCAGACGCCTGTTAGAGGAAGGACTGCTGCAGTTGAAAGTGCACCATTGAGTCCCACGTGCACGAGTTTCCACAAGCAGCAATCCTTGCACTCATTGCCGTTTGCCTGGTCTCCCCTGTTGGATATCAGGAACAGGGATTACGTTTAGTGGTCGTTTGAGTCTCCTTGCACCATTGTCCTGACTGAAATAGAAAAAGACTTGCTAGGGGTGATCATTTCTATGTATTCTTTACATGTCCACCACCTACATTGAGGTGGGGATATAAAAATATAATTTTGCAGCGATGGTGACTTTAAGACCTGTCACTGAAAACGTGCTCACTGAGACCATGTGGATAGGAGGTTGACCTCAACCCTAAACATGCATGATTTCCCATCAATGCAAATCTTGCTTAAAAATGTAGAATATTCTATCTTGAATATGCAGTTTGTGTGCCCCTTTCTAACAATATGCTTTCATAACTGAAGCTGATTCTGGGCTGCTACAATCGTATGTGCTCTCTTTACTTTCAGTAAGCCGGCGTCCTTCTGATACAGCTCAATTTAACTCGGTTTCATTGGTTTCGTAAGTTTCATTTTTATTCTAATTTTCTCTGGTTCGTTTGTCTATATTTAAAATCATTATACTGTCTGCATTGTGTGCTATTCTCATGGGATTTGAGCAAATAAACGCTGATAAGATAATATCTGTGATTTTCTTAGCTGGGCTTTCCGTATCTGCCTGGCTTTGGAAGCCATCCTTTTTCTTCGATATCCAAAATGCAGTAATTGCTGATTTAGTGTTTTTTAGGACAAAAAGGTAAAAGATTGAGTTACAACATGCATACATGTGTCTTCATTCCCCCTCCTTCACCACTGAGCTATTCTGCTGTACATTTGTCACTGTCTGGCTGACACTGACATCTGTCACTGGATGGAAAAATGTTGCCTACTACTCTGCTATTATACGGCTTTTATTTAATCAAACTCCCAGCTCTAAGCACCCCACCCTGGCTCCTCATTCTGTTACCTTTTCTCCATGACCTCCACATCCCACCAGTCAAGGCTCAAAACCAGGGGACCCTCTATGGCAGTGAACTAAGCATTCACCAGTGCATTGCTTTTATTGCCACGTCTGCCAGAATTGACCCACTGAATATACACCACGTCGGCCCACACCACACCTTCCACTCTTCAAAAAGCTTGATTTTCACGCATGTTTTCAGGCGACTTGCATACTGTTCTAGTCAGCTCCTGAGCCTTCATCTGTACTCCTTTTTCTCCTTCAATGAAATAGTACATTTTTCTATACACATTCTCTTCAACCTCATACATTCTGTGGTGCTATTACAAAACCATATAACAATTCACAAAAAGATCTCAAATATCCAGCATGCTTCCTATACATAAAAGCACTCTAAAATAAAACATATTGGGCCTCATAACGACCCTGGCGGTACGGGGTTAACGGTGCTGTAAAAGGTGCTGGCGCCGTTAACCCCGTACCACCTCATTACGAGGTCCCCTCGCGGGACCTGGTAAGTAACGCCTGGTCAAACCAGGCGTGCGTACCGGGTCCCGCAAGGGGAAGAGGGGGCAAACAACGGGCCAACTCGTAATGGCCCGTTGTTTGCTCCCTCTCCCATTCCCATTCAGGGAATGGGGAACGACCGGGTCCGGGTCCTTGGAGGGAGGAATTACCGGGCCTTCCGAACTCGGAATGGCCCGGTAATTCCTCATTCCGTGGACCCGGACGCGATTTCGGTGGCAGCCATGCCGCCAATAGCGGCATGGCTACTGCCAAGGTCGTAATGAGGGCCATTGTCACAATTGTTTCTCCAGGACATTGCTATACAGGATAAGTAAGTGTTAGGACAGTTTTTCTGAAGTCCAACTAAGGGCTTAGTAAAACCATTCAACTGAGACAGTACAAGACTCCACTCTTAGTATGAGGCTGTACCACCTGAGTTCAGGGTAGCGAAGACAGAGCAGCCAGACGTATGGGCTCAATGGGAATGGGGAGGATGATAAAAACAGGCCCATTAATGACGGGCCCATTGTTAGCATCCTGGTATGCTAGCGGGTCCCGCTAAGGATGCCTGGTTTTACCAGACGTCCTTAGCAGGACCAGCGAGCAGACCTCGTAATGAGGCGGTAGAGGGTTAACGGCGCTGGTAGGTATTACTGCATGGGTTGTAATGAGACCCTATGTATTGTAAAAATAAATGGTTTATTTAAATAAAAGCAGGCCCAGATAAATCTTGGGGGAAATAAGTACTATCACATTAGATATAACCACAATTACAAAAACACAAAAATATGCCTGAAGGTGCACAGACTAATGCATATAACCTTATTTGAAACACCTAAAAGTCAAAACCAGTAGTTACTTTTGGATCACTTACAGTAATTCAGGGGTAGCAATCCCTAACAGTTGTACCATGATGCTCAGCAAGGAATTGCATAGTAAGTCAACTGGACAATATACTTTTCAGAATAGTGCAACACTTATTCCAGGGGCAGTATGAACCTATAACTCTGATTCAGGATAACACACATTTATACTAGGGGAGTTGGACCTTGAGTTGTAATATACCACTACACTTACTTTTTAGCTCAGTGAAACACAGTCTAAGATCAGTAAGAATGTATTACACTATTTGTGGATGGGTCAAGGCAGACCAAGGTTAGCTACACCTAAGAACGCTTTTCAATAATGGCACACAGCTATTCTAGGCAGGTAAAACTTAATGTTGTAATATACTATTAGAGTTCACTTTTCAGATCAGTTCAACACAGATTAAGGTAAGCAATAACTATTTACCTTGTTCTAGGAAGGCACACAGCTATAACAAGGTAAGTACAACCTAAGGCAGACTTATTATGGACAGGCTAACAGCAGGTCAGGGGAAGCCAGACCCAATTGGGGACACTCATACCTGTATCCTAACAGGAATAGTAAAGTGAAACCAACAGCATTACCTTTGTGGAAGAGGCACAACCAATTCTCATGTGAGTAAATTAACCTTATATATACTTTTCAGAATAGTGCAACACACATTCAAGGTAAGTAAGAACTTTTGTAACTGTTCACTCTAAGGGTTCTTTTAGAAGTAAGCAACTTATGAAAACGTATTATTCTTTTCAAAGCAGAACCCTTTTCTTACCCAGTCCTTCCCTTATTCTATACCATAAATTATCTCAGAGACAGTAGACGGACCCTAGTGGTCTAAGTGCCAGCTGTAGGCATGGTGTGATAGGGTTCAGTTGCAGACAAAGTAAGAGTTCCAGAGGAAGACTGTTAAACCAGTAAATATTTCACTTTAAAGTTAGTTGAGGGCCCAGGGACTTCAGAGAAGACACCTTAGCAGGATTCTGCAGTGCGCAGTGAGCCTGGGTGAATAAGATGAGTGGCCTCCCAATCACAGGAAACACCCCAAAGCTATACAGAAATCACAAAAGCTTAAGGTAGGTAAAATACCACAGCAAACACAGTACCGCAGCACAGAAGAAGAGTTGCAGCAGGAAGACTTCAGGAGCTGCCAGCAAAAATCCCGATTGATGGATTACTTTGTCAAGAAGACAGAAGACAGGACTTTGGAAGGACTTTTACAGCAGGGATCATGGAAGAAGGCCCAGGCAAGAGTTTCCCCATGGCTGGATGCGGCTCTGTGGTTTTGGCGCCCTTTTAGGAGCCAGGAGAAGACTGAATATCGCCAGTCACATTCTCGTCATTTGCTAGGTCCAGCACTCTGATGAGGGGATTATTCAGACTCGATTCATGTATCTCGAGGTCTAGCAGGATGCCCACAATGTTTCAGCAAGATTCAGAATTCAGAAGACTATGCACCGCACAATGGCTTCAGTTCCCAGGGTATTGGGGTATTGCAGCCCCACAAGGTCGCAGCACAACGTGGGATGCCTCAAAATGCAGCTCTTCTTCAGTATAGTGAGACTCATTAGGCTCTGGGCCAGGGTCATCATTTTCGGAGTCCACAGATTGATTGGAAGGAATGGTAACAGCAGGCTCCTGTTACACAGCAGGCTCTCCGATCTCTGGAAATAGTCTGAGATGCATTTTCCTCATCATCCTTTTTGGTTTTAGTTCCATTGGTCGATTACCTCTTAAGTTTACAGGATCAGACTTTTATGCAGGAACCCAGCCAATCAAACAACCATGCAACGTTAAAACTTGGGGTGTTGAAAGACCTTTCAGGACAGCCAGCAGTACGGTTTTAACTGGATTCTTGCAGGAAGGCTGGAAGACAAAGGGCTGCAGAGGTTTGGACTCTTGCGTCACTTCCTGCCTTCATAGACACTCTGGAGCCTAGGCGGGGTATCCACAGAATTGCTGCAGAAGATAAAATGAACACAAAAGACTTTCCTGCCTTGGATGGAAGGAGAAGAAAAAAGAAAGGACAAGAAACACTAAAATGGCCACAAAACAAGACAGGGGCCATTTTGGTAAAATGAGCACCCATTAGTACCTTTACCTTTGCTGTGAAAATAGCCCGTAGTAAAGGTGCACCAAATTAATAAAAAGGTTCGGTTCCACCAGCCATTAAAGGTACGTTTTTCCTTGTAACATAAATGTTACAGTTAAAAGGAGGAAGGGAATACATTGTATCTCCCCAGCACTCCATATAAGGTGGGTGTGTTGGTCCTAATAAAATGTAAAAGGGATCCAAAGATCTGTACTACCCTGGGGAACTGTAGTTCTCTCAAGGCTAGCCAGAGAAAGTTAAAAGGGGAGTTCCAAGGGAAACCCAGTAACAATAGGCAGTATGTGCCAAATGTCAAAGAGGATAACATTAAAAGACATTATAGTGAGTCTTAATGATGACACCCGTAGAAAGAGTGTGGATAAAGGTTCCCACTCACTGAGGTATAGGGAAAAAATGTTTACCAATCCAGCAAAATGCTCTGGGATTGACACAGGTCAAGAACATTTATCACTGATATGAACATCTTACCTAACAGTAAGATAGCTCAGTGGGTTAAGTACTTAGTGCTGGGATCAGTGTGTGATCTGCAGGTCCCCTGTTTTAATCTTGGCAAGGTCAACTCTGCCTTTCATCCTCTTGGGGTTGTTAAATGAGTGCTTGGGTCAGCAGAAGGGGCTGATGCACCATACGATGCACTATCAAATGGAGATGGCAGAGGAAACGTTGCAAGGTTGCGGCTGAGGGCCAAGGGACTTAGGGGCAACAATATTGGGGGTCTTCTGCTAACAAAAGGCTCTGGAGTGTGCAGATGGCGGCAGAAAGTGGCATTTGTTTTGGTAAGAGCAGGGAGTGGTGGGGAGCTGGGCAGCCAAATATGGGCAGTATTGGGTGACAGCAGATTTATGTGGGCAGGAATCAGACTCTAATCCCAGCTGCTTGATAATCTACCAGGAGGGATTCAACCAAGGTTCCATTAAACTTTAGTTAATTGTCTCACTCCAGCTGCATTCTGCTTCAGGGGTGCAGTTCTTTTGGCAACTTGCAGGCATCAACATCAAGAGAAAGAAAATGCCCCCCGCCCCCACACATAAATTGATTAAATGGCCTGCAGCTTGTGGGTTAGGCTTTTGAACTGAGCCTTGATCAGTTTATCTGAAAATATGGTAAGCAGAATACTCAGCAAAGGTTTTTAGTGTTTCATCAGACCCAGTTTTGTGCACACCAATAGAGCTGCATTGTCTGCAAATAAATGTGCAGTCACCTGAGTTGCATTTATCCTTAGGGTGTCTGAATTAGCCCTGATGAGCCAGTTATTTAGCCCATTTAGAAGAAGCTTGAATAGGAAGGGTGCCAGAAAGACATTCTGCCTGACACATTTCTCTTTTGTAAACGGTACATAGGCTACTCCTATCATGCCCACTCTAACTAATCCCTCTGTATTATTGTGTAAGGTTACCAACATTTGGATTAACGCCCTGTCCATCCTCTCCCGCTCTAGAATATTCCTACAAAGGTTTCGAAGAGATGTAAGTAAAGACAGCAAACAGGTCAACAAAAACAAGGAATAGGTGCCCCCACCGCCACCCAAGCTTGCACATTCAATTCCAAAGAAGGATAATCTTATGCATTGCTCCAGTGTTCCATTTTATCTACAAAACCCACTCTGGACTTGATGCAATATGGATTCACCCAGGTCCCAATCCTTGAGTTATGAAAAAACAACCTTACCAAATGTTCTACCAACAGATGACAAAAGTGAGATTGGTTGATCATTTTCCAGATCCATCCTATTACCTTTCTTTTAAATGGTGATGATTCCAGCCTGCTTAAATGATTGTGGGCTGGTTCCATCAAGATGAGGGTGTTCAAATAAATTGACAACATCAGAGACCAGAATTGAGGCGGTGCCCTAAAATGATTCCAGCAAGGGGTGCCTACAAATGCAATCAAAGGTAGCCCACAATCCAACAAAAACAAGGAGCCATTTTTTTCATCCCCTTCCCCAAAGGGTTGTATTGAATTCTGAGCAAGAATAGATTAATGCAGCGCTCCGGTGTTCCTGATGATTTATGCAATTCCCTCCTCGAAGTGTCACTCCTCAAGTCTAGACAAAACCACCTTATCAAATGTTTAATCAGACGCCAACAAAAGCTAGATTGTTGGGAAATGTATTTGGATCTGGCCTGTACACTTTCTTATAAAAGTTGAGAATTTCAGCATGTTTCCATTTTTGGAAAATGGCTCCAGTCCAGAGATTGCCAATACAATAATTAGAGAAAAACAAAGACCAGTACTGATGTGCTGCCCTAAAAAGATAGTTGGACTATGAGCAGGTCCAGGCACCTGGCCTGTTTTCTCTCAGGCAGTACCAGACTTGCTTCAATAACTTGATGGGGACAAGTTGAAAGGGCAGGCTAACTCCTTCCCTGTAATGGCCCCTGCACCTTCAGCTATTTCCACTTCCAGCCCAGCTATACTTTTCCTCTGCACAGGAGGCACCTTGATTTCTCTATATAGCCTTGTGAAATATTCTCAGAAAATTACATCTTTTAAGCTGGAGCGAATGAAAAAGACATAAGGGGTCATTCTGAGTATGGCGGTAGGGGGTCAAGGGCACCGGTAAGGATGCCAGTGCCGTTAACCCCCTACCGCCGCATTCCGAGGTCCCTTAGTGGGTCCCACTAGGCCGGCTGGTTTTACCCGCCGCCCTTAGCGGGACCCGTTAAGGGACCATGGAGCTAATAACTGGCCCAATATTAGCTCCTTCCCCATTCCCATTGAGCCCTGTGGGGCCTCAAATTGGAATGGGGAATGGTTTTCGAAATGGGGACTTACCAGGTCCGCAAAGGTCGGAATGTCCCGGTAAATCCCCATTCCGACTACCCGGACCTGAGTTTGGAGGCAGCCATGGTGCTACTAGCACCATGGCTGCCTCCAAACTCGGAATGACCCCCATAGTGCCTGGCACCCTGGGTAGCAAAGGAACAAAACCCCTTTCAATCTCCCACCGTAATTGTGTCAGCAATCCATTGCTAATCTGGTAACTAAACCTGCAATAATTGACAGACGTCATCTTTTTTAAAATCTCTTCTTAACACTTTCACCTAGTTATCAGCAGATGTGTTACTCCATATCTGTTCTTGATAGCTTTATTCCAATCCATTGTCATTACTTGGCATTCTGTATTAAACCTTCCATATGGTGATGGACCCTTCCCTTCCTTTGTAGGTCCCAATCTCCTGCCACTAGGATTTGGGACAAGCCTAAGGGAATCCTGGATACTTTCAAACATATATACACCACTGCCCCCGGCACTCCCTCTGGACTAGCACCCAGAAGTGGGAGAATTTCTGAAAATAAATGCAAAATGCATTCTTGTGAAATAGGTTCCCCCACTTAAGCGTGAGCCGGCTGTGACTTTCTGAGTGAAACAAAACCTTTGAAGTGTGACCTGAGAAAATCCCATGGGAAGGATACCTCTTCATTAGGAGGTGGTCATGCGTCACTTACAAGCCATGGAATCATTGTCCAGTTCTGAATCATATACCAATATCTGTCTGATATAAAACAATATTGAATGACACTTTGGCTACTCTCCAATAGGAAGGTGAAGTGAGCAGGTTAATCAGAAAATGAATAGACGTTGAGAGCACACTGATCACGCTCTAGAGTTAGAGCCTGTTTTTGTCTGCCCAGATTTTTAGTTTTTGTTTGGGAATTGTTCATCAGTGGGATGCCTCTTTCTAGATCCACATCCCAGCTCTTCCTTAAGTCTGATTCAGCGACCATCTGTTAGTACCACCACAAATACCCACCAAACACCACTCATTATTGTGTTTCTTTGTGCCCGTTTCCTCTTGGCCAGGAGGCCAACCATGGCCAAAAGAGCCTTAGAGGTCTCAGCTCATTTGATATTTGTGTCATGATGTTTGACTAAAAATAATATCAGGAAGCCAGCGATCAACAGTTTTAGACCATATGGTTTTCTGAGCCTGAATCTACCTGGAATATCTTTGAGTACAATTTAACTAAAATCCAGGCCACAGCATCCTCTTTTGCCATCCCCTGAATTAAAGGATTGTCCCAAGCAAAGTGCGTGGTATAGCCTTGACAATACAGCTGTGTTAGATTTCCTGCTGCTTTACTGTCCTGATCTATGTAGGATGTATGTGGATGTGCAATATTATGTTTATCAGCTCTCCATTCAGGATGCATTCCCCACTGGACAGTCTCATTAGGATGTGCTGCGGGGCACACAACAGAAATATGTGGATTGCAGTGAAAACAGGAAATATTAGACTTCTAGAGTGCATAATGAATAGTGCAATGATTTAATATTGTGCTTTTCAGTAAAAGCTTGCATAACATACTATGCGATAGTATGATTGAACTCCACATTTTCCTTTTCTTTTTGAGTCAAGACTCACTTTATTGTTTCAGAACCATCCCAACCTGGTTCCATGTATCATGTCAGTCCTGTCATTCAATAATTCAATTATAAGAGTTTTATCAGGTTCCCAGATATGTATCTAGCAGTAAAACGTAGCAGCCAAGTGTGATGCAGATTTTAAATATCACACCACTGCAATGTTTCATGGCCACACAAGTAGATTGTACCATGCCATGCAGGGCATGAGAGGAATATGTGGAACATGAATTATTAACATCTGATAGGAAGATGAATCTTCTTCGGGACTTGTTATATCCAGAGGGACAAACAATTTACGAGTGGTCACCAGAACTCAATATACTTGGAACCTTTGTGGGTCCTCCTGGTCAGGCCCATTTCAACCTACAGAGGCTGACACACAGCACTACCTGATGGTCAACCTTGCCAATCATATCCACTGTTTAACAATCTGCATTTCCCTCATTAATGCCGGGATATTATGTATGATCTCGAACTTTACCCCATGAAAACCAAATTCATCTTCTTTGGCAGACTGGGCAAGTACACCCCAGTTCAAGATTAGATAACAGAAATGAAGTTTAACCGATTTATCTCCCAGATTTCTGTCTGTATTAAGTTATGAAGCCTCATTGTTGATGTTGGCTTGTCCTTTAATGCGCACTTCACTAAGAAAACTAACCAAAAGCTTTCTCCTCTTCACAATATCAAGTCCTTCAGAATGATCATTCAAGCAGTAGAAAACTCCCATCTGGATAGTAGCAACACTCTTTTACTGTTGCCCCAGTGTCCTCCTTGGCCTTGTTAAGGCCATCCAGCATGGTGCAGTCAGTCTCATGATATATCAATTGCTTACAACCAAATGAATGTGCATGAAGATGTTTGTCATTTATATAAATGTTTAACTCTGGCAGTTCTAGACACAAACAAATGCATTTAGCCATGTTCTAACCTTGAATGCAGAGTGTATTGAGGGGTATTTGCATGTTGATTGCATTAAAAGGGTGATGTGGTCATATTCCTGGGTCTGAGTAGGACATACACGATCATAAAGATAGATTGAAGAAGGCTATTACCGTATTGGCAACATATAATGAACTATTTGAATCAATCATTTGTACATACTCAATTACAGGTAATTTCATCAAAAGTGATGGAAATTGCCCCAATACTGACACAATCAAGGTGGGTAAAAATCCCCTTACACCGAAAAATGAAGATAAATGTATTCCATTTATACTGTTAGTCAAGAATAATTATTATTCTGTGAAGGTATTCGAACAAGTAACATGCCTGTTGAGAGAATTCAAGGTATAAACTGGAATGAATGTTGTGATGATGCATTTAAAGAGATCAAGAATAAGAAATGTTATACTCCACCCATCACAGTGTTAGCAGCAAAATATTTATGAGCTCATATTGGCAGACTGAAACTGCACCACAGCCATTACTGCCAACACACCCTGCCCATGGTCTGACCACAGCCTCATACCCTTCACCATAAATGACAACACACTGGACACTAGTCCCACACCAGCATCCCAGGCTACCCTCACGAGGAATCCCAGCAACATCACCCCTTACAACATCTCCCCACTCACCCTGGACCCCCCCACCCCCACCGAGTTTAACCCCAGGAACATGGTGACATTGTACAACAACACCATCCTGGAGGCCATACATCTGTCTGCAAGCCATACTGATTGAGACCCTGATCGTGAAATTTCAAATGTACACAGATGACAGACAAATCATTATTAGCCATGAAACCCCTATAGACATTTTTGGACACATCTGCTTTTATCTAGGAAACATTCAGAACTGGTTGAGATGTATGCATTTATGAACTCATTGGGCAAAACCAGACATCTTGTTATTTGGCATCACAGAGTCAAGTCTACCTTCTATCAAGATTCATTGGCACCCACCAAAAACAGGTACCATTGTCAAGAAATGTGTGAGTGATCTGTGACACTAAACTCTATTTTAATCCCTGTGTAAATAAAGTATTTAGAAGTCCCCCGGCTAGAGAGGATCATTGCACTGCTAGAGTACCAAAATGGAGATGATGCGGTCAGGGCCTAGATTCTGATCAAGATTGAGAACTGTAACGCCATGTACGCTGGCTTAATTAACAAATCAGTCGAACAACTTCAACAGCAGCAAAACTGTGTGGCAGACGGAGTCCTTCATTTCAGTCCTTCCATCATTGTTTCCAACTTTCCAACGCGCGCGCCAGACAAAGGCAGTGTCGGGAGCTGAACAGACCCATAATGACTATTGGTAAATCATTACAAGATTTTGTATTATTACTTCTTGTCGGCACAATGGCTGTTTACTCAATGAACAACTAACGAGTGCACCATGTGCTTTTCCAGGTCTATCGGAAATCTACCTTGTTATTGAGGGAAACCACGCTCCATTGAGTTTCAAGAATCATAATCAGTTACATTAGGTGAGTTGATTTTGTAGTGGATTTAAGCCACTCGCATGGGTATTCGCACCACGTGCAACCACCCTTTCTTAAGTCACTTTAAAGAAACAACACTTTGCGGATCCACAGCGCCAATATATGCTTAGTATGGACTTTTCAGCACTCCAATAGAAATTCACAACACACCTATGCTCCTCACCCGTAATTATCAATCGAGTGCATTGATAACTTTTCTTGGCACTTGTCATATTCGAGACCTACCCAGAGACGGGAATGCTTTTGTTCCTGCAGTAGCTACACATAAGGCACACACCTTTTTCATATATGAATTACTGAGTCTTTTCAAATTTGCAACTAGTGATTACTGAACCCCTCCTCTCATTTTTGGGGGGCTTTTTCTAGCGCCATGATTTTATGAGATTTCTGCATCATACCAGCATCAAGAATCTGATACACTTCCGTGCAATTTGGCAGATGACAAGTGGGTAAGGAACAGAGCTTACATATGTTTTTTGCCAGGAATATTCTGGCGTACAGTATCCTGTTACGCTCAGTTTGGCTCTCTCAATTCGGCAGTTGCACCGATGCTTTAGATACAGTGAATGTCAATAGGTCAAAAATGTATTGAATGTCATTTTGGCAACTCCTTGGCATAACCACATGGTGCTTTCAGGACTATGATATGAATGGTACTTATAAGTTTGTGGAGCATGTGGGATGTTTTTACCCATGCATCCAAGCCCTACAATAAAACTGTGCAGTACTGGCATGGAAAACATCATGATGGCCAGAACTCCCCAGAGAGTGCACAGGGAAAACATGAAGAATAGGCTGCCACCCATTTTTGCCTATGTTGTGAGCACAGGAGGGCACTGCCGAAAACCACCATTGGTCTACACACACAGTAGCCTGAAACCATTGGGAATGGCAATGCTGATTGCAACAAAAAAAAAAGCAACTCAGAACTGTGGGGAATTCATTTTCTTAATCCCAAAAATGGTTGCATTACCAGTACTCACCACTATCAGAAAGCCAGCGTTTTAAAACCACCAGACTTTTGTGTAAAACTGAACAAATGAAACAAAACCAGACCAAGGAAAGACTTGCTAAGAGGTGGATACAATGTAAAACTATATTCTGAAATGACTTGAAGGAAGTAATTATTTAATGTATAGGTACAAATTGTCAGTTTGATTTGAATGTAGAAAACTGGGAACAAAAAGTGACATTTAGCTGAAACCTGGCTTAGTGAAACTGGATTCTGCCTGACAACTACCCCCGACAGGAGAAACCTGTTCAGCCACTCTTGCCAGGCCTAGCTGCATCCTGCTGCCCCTTGCCAAAAGGAGTTGTCACCTCTCTGATTAGATTAGGGGTGGAGCACCTGGGAACTGGAAGGAACAGAACAATGCGACTCCCTTGACTCAGGCAAATGTTATATTGGGGCGTCGTAAAGTGGCTTCCTCTAAGGGGAAACTGGGAGGGGCAGTGCCTCTGCTAGCAGCTGAGCTTGGGGGAAGTGGATAAACCAGTTATTCCACCCTGTGATGTGGGAAGCCACACCCCTTTTTGACCAGGGCATAATTTTAAAAAGATAGATAACTCATAGTGCGGACTTGTCAGAATTATATAAGTAATATCATTATTTTTGTGATTTTTCTGTGAACATTTTGAGAGGCGTTAGGACCCTGTGGTGTATTCTGGGGGGGTTGATAGGGGAAAATAGGGTCTCACTCCAAATGTCTGCATGTTAAAAATCTGACACTTCATCAATTAATGTCCATACTCCTTGCGCAAATGTGTGTAATTTTGTGTAAATGTCCGATATTGCAAAACCAGTTAAAAAGCGCAAAATGTTGTCATTTTTTAATGCAAGCCCCCAGGAAGATCAGAGGCGAACAAGCATGGACCATAAGGAATATATAATGTGCACATGTAATTTCAACACATTGTATATCTGGGAAAGATGTATTGAATCAAATATAGATTTGTGGGCAAACTGACCAGGGGAGGATCCTCTGACCCATAAACAGACCTCATCATGATGAGAATCCATTTCCTTCCCCCAATCATGGGAGAGGGGAGAATTGGGCCAATGACAAGTAGAGAGGGGCAGGCTTAGCTAGGCCCAGGCACACACCCATTTTCAAAACAGATAAAAAGAGACTGCTGGGACAGGTAGACAGATTCAATTCCATTTGCTGCGGAGCATGCTGACCGACGACTTCACATCCAGAGATCCAACACTTAGACTTCCAAGCTAAACAGAGACTACAGAACTTTGAACCAAGAAGGCCCACTGCAAGCAAAAGTATTTGTCAGCAGGCCTCAAAATCATTGGCAAACTATTCCACAGCCGGGCGAGCTGTCTGAATTATTTTGCCAAGAACTCTTGCCAGTACGCAGAAAGCAGTGTTACATCCAGAATCCACTTGATCCGGACTGGAAAGCAGAGCAGTATCCAGAACCATAGGCCGCTGAATCCAGAGAGGCTAGACCAGCAGAGCAGAGCTGACCCAGATCGCTGTGAGCAGAACCGGTGCCTGATTGACCCGCCGAGCAGACAGAACCGCAGCCGGACATGTTGACCAGATCTGTGACGAGGCCTAGTTCAAATTTATATTGTGAGTACCTAGCAGAACTGTGCAGAACCAATCTCTTAGTTAAAATAATCTAACCCAAACTATTTTAACCTAAGTAGAACTGCCTCCTAGAAATTGTGTCATCTGTCATTTTTAAAGCTGCACAACTGTCACATGTCAATTCTGCAGCTGCAAGCTGTCACCTGTCATTTTGAGTTTACTTTAAATCTGAAAAACTACCTTTATTTAATCGTCCGTATCTCTAGAACTTAACTTTCATCTGAAAGCTTAGAATCTAGGCTTTCCAAGAAGCCTAGAACCGACTTCCTACTTCTTATACTTTTACCGCAATCGCGATTCACGCACTCGCGAAATTTACCGCGATTTGCGATTTTGGCTCAATTTCTCCACTTGTCAAAATAGCAGCTCCATTCTTTCTTTTGTTAAAATCCGTTTGCAACTTGGTAATAACTCATAGAGGATTGCTAAAGTGAGCCTGAACTAATACCAACACGAATCTCCCACTCACCCTGAATCTCTAGAGGGAATTAAAATCAGTTGGCACATTTTCCCACCCATTGCCATCACATTTAAAAAGCATTTTGGGCCTGTGTTTCAAACTCCTACCTGTTTCCTCTAAGCTTGCTGGGGGGAACTGAATTTCGTATTGTATTTGATTGCATTCCTGAGAACTGTGTGCTCCTCTTTCCATCTCCTTCCATTTCTTACATTGCATAGGGGAGGGGGTCAATTGCCAGAGAAAAAGTGATTATCTTATCTTTTGCTAAAATCATATCAAGTATTTCGTACTGCATTTTATTCCTCATTGCTTTTCCCTTGAAATCATAAAAGTATTTTTGCTACTTTATCCATCCTATACTAACTCCTCATTGATTTTAAAGAAGTGTGCTAGTGCCAGATTACCCATTGTTGATCAATGTCATATGTCTAAGTGTACTATCAGATATTAATTTATTATAAAGTGTGATATATATATTGTTTAAATCCTCAAATAAACCTTTTAATTTGCAAAACAAACCTACTTCTTGGCTCAGTGGGATCAGGGGGATTCTAAGAGGGGGGTGTTATACACGGGTGGTCAACCAGAGTACTGAACTAGACATAAAAATACATTAATAAGGGTTTTCCTCAGCATCCCAGACTAGGCATTGACCTGGCTGTAGTGTTGATTGAATATCGCTTACAAAAAGTGGGGGCTCGAGCCGGGATGTTCTGGGTTAGATTTACCACTTGTGCAGATTAATACAGTGTGCCAACTGACCAGATACACATATCCGGTTAGATCACCACGCTGTTTTACACTGTGAAAGCATCCCTCAAAGGAACGCTCTAAGGAAACGGTCTGTTTTGCAAAATAAAATACAAAAGTCAGGAAGGAACTCAAATTCCAGAATGACGACCTTGGTAGATATGAAAATAGCCAGAGAGCACTTCTTACATAAGCTATTTGTGAGAGGTGAGTGGACTCATCAGGACCAAACGGTCTGGTTGCAGGCAATCGCGCAACAGGTCACTGAAACAGGGTCAGATATATGGGGAGATCAGGGTCCCCTACATGTGGCCCTGAGTGAACTATATATGGCCCCTAAAGCCAAAGATGAACATAATAAGATTGCCAGGATAGCGGCATATTTGTATCTATATATGGGAGCCATGCAGGACAAATGTGCTGAAGGCCAAGATCTGGCAAATAGGCAACAGATGGCGTTAGAGAAGGCCCAATCTGATCTGGACTCTTCTGAGCAGAGGCTGCTCAGGAGCCAGGAGTCAGAAAAGGACAGCAGACAGTACATCACTAAAATAAAGTAGGATATGGATGTGCTGCAACAGGAAAAGGCGGACCAGGATACCAGATTTCTGGCCTTGCAGAAGGAGTACCAAGAAGGTTTGGACTCCCTACTGCAGAGCCAGAAAAAGCTGGAGCAACAATTAGATTTCAATAGGGCATGTGCTGAGCAGGTAGTCACCCTGCAAAGCCACCTAGATAGGGAAAAAGAGGAAAGCAATAAATTGATTCTGAAGGACCTGGATACCCAGGCAGAGTTTGATCAGGAGCGCCAGAAAGCTGGTGCCTTCCAAAGGCAAAGGGACGACCTGGCGGCACAGATGCAGGCTCTTAGTCAGGAAAGGGATACCTTAGGACAGGAAGTCTGCCACTTAAAAAGGACAATGGAAGAAAATCACCTGGCCCTCCAGGGACTGGATGACCTCCAAAAAGAACACCAGAACTTGTTAGAGCACACCAGGAGGGTGGAGGAGGCTCTGGCAAGAAAGGAGCAGGCCAGTAGGGATGGGAGGTAACCCTCCTGCAGCAGAGACTGGCCTAGTACTCCAGGACCAATCAGGAGGCACCGAGAGAAAATGAGGCTCTCTGTCAGCACAATGATAGGCTCCAGCAACAGGTAGCCATGCAGGAGAGACTGATAGAGTCTAGTAAGGCCTTAACTGAGGAACTGAAAGCGCAGGCTCTTGCATTGCAACAGGAAGCAGGGGCGGATAGAGATGAGGTTCGCTGGGAAAGAGAAACTCCTGAGCATAACCTCAGGAGCCCCAGTACCAGAGGCCTTCATCTCTCCCAGTCCCTGGACTCTGCCACCCCCATGTCCCCTCGCGCACATGAGCCCAGGGCCACGGGGATGGCAGATTACTATCCAGCTAGAAGTATGGGGCTCATAGGCCAGTACCTCCCAGGAATGGATGGGCGGGCATCCGGGTATGGGCACCCAAGCACAGTGCAATTTAGTGGGGAACTCCAGGAGAGTAGGCCCACTAAGGGCATCCTGAAAACCTCTGCCCAGTTAGGTCAGTGTGGGGGATACCCAGCAAATCCTGGTAGCAAGGAGGGATCTGAAGATTCCTCTGAGCGTCACAGGACACAGGAGACCAGGTCCCCACATTCTGCCAGCCATACCCAGGCTCGCAGAATCCGGTAAAACCTGGAAGATCAGACGGGCACCTCTGGGAGCAGCGCTTCTGAGTCGGAGGATGAATGGACCAGGGTTACCCGAACCAAAAAGGCCAATAAGGCAAAAAGGGCCTTGCTTAAGGACCCATTGAAACAAATAAAGGCAATAAGGAGTGTCATCACGCCTTATCATAAGAACGCCAAGTATTCTGTTTGGGAACACTTGGAGCTCTATGAGCAAATGATGGAGACTTTCCATTTGAAGGACAGCCAAAGCTGTATTCAATATGTAAAGTGGACCTTCTCACCAGAATACTCCAGTTTCTTTGTGGGGCTGGAGGATCAAAACCATTCAAGGTGGTCCACATACATGGTGGCCATCTTGAAACATTTTTCTGTGCACAGAAATCCTCAAGAGGCTCGCAAAGGCAGCCTACAATTTGCAATGTGGGGGGGATAAGGCCCCACAAGAGTTTTGCAAGAATTAAAGCGTGCTTTTGCACAGACCACCAGAAGGGTGCACACGGATAGCAGAGAATTTATCAATACGTTTTTCCATGCCTTACCCAAATACATAATGACCCAGCTTGTGAGAGATTTTCATGAGAAAAGATCTTTAGACTGGGTCATTGAACAGGCTACCCGGATCTATGAGGTTCAGAAGCCCATCGAAAATAAAAATAATGCTCCGAAAAACCCCAAAACCAACAGCACCCCTGCTGCTGCCAAGGTGGCAGAGGTAAAGGTTGCCCCGTTTTAGATTTGGAGATGGGGGGGCCTAAAAACCTGCCTGCACCAAATAATTCACAGCCCAGAAGGCCATCAGGCCAGTCACAGACAGGGAGTCGAGGGGTAGTCCCACAAATGGGGTCCCCCGCCCCCCTGACTATAAAAGTCCCCACTACAAGGGAAACCGACCAATCCTGGGTTATGTGTGGACTCCTCCAGCCCAAGGGGGGGGATCCAGCCAAGCACCTGACCCGGGGAACTTCCCTCCTAAATTCCCCCAGGAGGGTAGAAATTCACCAAATCCTGGGCAGAACTTTTTCCCCAGGTATCCACCCAATTTGCAGCCCCAAAATCATCCATCCTTCTTTCCCCAATTCCCTGAGCCCAGACAACCTAATCCGGGAGAGGGGAGGCCAAGGGTGGAGGGGTACCAAACTCTTCCCAATCCGGGGTATTACCAGAGAAGGAATAGCTACCCTTCCCGGGATCAGTCCAGGGGAGAAAATAGAGCCCCGTATCAGCCTGAGCGGGTTTCACAACTTGAGCGACAGGTACAAAATATGGCATGGGATCTGGGTCACATACTGAGGGCTCAACAGAACCCTCAGATGAGCATGCCACCGCAGAATGCTCCAAACTCTGGACCTGGTGCTCCAGAACAATGACAGGGGCAGCACCCCGATAACCCACCGGTTCCCAGGGAGGAGGCACAAGGGGAAGGGTTGTGTAAAGCCTTGGAGGAAGCTTCCTTCCCAACTTGTAAACAGCCCCTGGAAAACCAGGAACCGGAAACAAAATCTCCTACCCCTGAAAGTCTGCCACCCAAGGAGCAGAGGGGGGATAGGAGAAACAAAGGACCCAAACAGACCCACTTTGTGGAGGAGGTACAGATCTTCCAATTTGAGGGAGAGGGATCCTCAGAGGATCCTGGGGAAAGGAGCTTCTCCTTTAGAGATGGGGGAACTCCTCCCAAGGAAAAATGGGTCCCAAGGGATGCCAATTCAGACTGGGGAGATGTGGAGACTGAGCTACCGTCGCCCATCATCTCATCCCAGACCGACAATACCAAAATCCCCTGGTTCAAACCCATCCTGGTGACTGCCTCCAAAAAGGGGGGGGCGGCCCAGAACCGGAACCAGGGGAACCCACAATGGCTCTGATCTACAGTTGCCAACTTTTTCTTTCAGATTTCCAAGGCTCTCCACATAATTCTGCCCAAATCTCCTCGCTAGCAATGTCCAAAACCAGAAAGTTAGCCCACCAGTTGTCCAAAAATGTGCAATATCTGTGCCCCCTTGAGGAGAAGGAGGGAAGATACTATGCCCCGGTACAAGTACAGGGGCAGGGTACAATTTTGGCACTGGTGGACACTGGATCCCAAGCTACCCTTCTGTCCAAAAGGGCCTTTGAGGAACTAAATGCGGGAAGGGGGGGAAAATTACCGAATTCCTCTCACCTCTCTTCCTGGACAACTGCAGAACTTTGACGGGAAGGAAATTCCCGTTGAGGGGACTGCAGACTAAGACAAGGTGAAACACCCGGTCATAGTAGTGACTCCAGAGGGCACCCCTTGTTTACTAGGGAATGACCTCCTGAGAAGGTTGTCACCCCTAATAGATTGTGTAAACAAGGTCCTCTGGACCCAGACTAGCCGACCAATAAAATTAAAACAGAGTGTCAACCATGTTAGTTTAAACGGCACCTGCCACATGGTTGAACAAAAATCTGACCAAGTAGAATTTCACTTCCAGAACAACCAAACTCCAGACGTGACAGTAATAGCAGTAGGACAACAGACTGGTGATGGGGGGTCCTCTCTATTTCTGAAAATCAACCTTCCTTCCAGTTTAAGGTGGTATTCCACACTGGAAGGAAACACCCTGAAATTATTTAGTGATCCACAATCAGAAACTCCCACTCCTATAGTCCAGAAAGATGTGAAATCAGCTCAGAGCCTGGCTGATATTCAGCAAATTGGAGAGCAGTTGTTCATCCCTGTTCAGTTAAATGATGGGAAGGACTTTGTTCTCGCTCGAGTGTGTGTGAACAACGGTAAGAGCTTCATCAGCGAAGCCATGTTCCGCCAACTCCCAAAAGATCCAGCCATTCCCACATTCAAACTGATAGACAAATGGGAAATGGACCTGGAAGCACCTAATTCCAAACTTCTCCTGCCAAGCAGGTGTATGCTCAAAATCTCCATTGGCAACAAGAGCATAGTCCATAATTGTTGGGTCGTGCGAGACGTCACTGTCGCCTTTTACTTAGGCAGTGACATTCTCAATCGCTTTGCCATTAGTTTGGACCTAATAAACTCCAAAGCTTGCTACCCATTAGCGGATAATCCCATGGGCTTTGATGATCCAGAAAAAGCATTTAGGTCAGCTCAATTGCTACCTTATGCAGTTGAAATTCAGCTCAAAGAGGAAGTCACCATCCCAGAAAGGACCCGACAATTCTCCCTGGAAGTGAAAGTTAAAAGAGGACAAAAATTGCAAAACCCTGATGCTTATATTCATCTAAATGCTTCTCTCCAACAGCAAGGGTTAGGGGTAAACCCAACACCATTAGTCAACATAGAACATGACACCATTCCACTAGAGGTGGATAACAGCGATTTACAGAGTATTACTCTGGCCGCAGGCACCACTATTGGAATGGCGGTTGATGACCGACATTTCTCCATTGATTTAGGAAATGAACTATTAGGACCAATCCCCAAGTACTGTTTTGACAGTGACAGTGAGGACAATACAACACCAGACAGGATTTTCACCCGGCATGGGGGGAACTTCCTGGTGTACACTTCTTGCCCTTATGGTAAGGAAGATGTGACTTGTGACTTCAGGAGGGATGAGGTGATTTTCCAGGTGCATGAGGGCTGCCTTTCCCACCTAAAGCCTCCAGTCCAAATCAGCACTCTGACCAGGGACTTCTCCACCCAGCTGGAGGAGGCCGCTGAGATAGCCAAACCAGAAGTCTTTCCAGGCTTCAAGCAGATGGTGGAAGAGAGAGTCAACCTAGCTGATGCCTGTGTGACTCTGGAACAGAAGTAAAAGTTGAAACAAGTTTTCTTGGATTTCCAAGATCTCTTTGCGGTAGACTCATATGACTGTGGTCGCACCGACATCCACACCACAACAATTCCCACGGACCCTGGAATGACTCCAGTGTTTGTGAAGCAATATCGCTTGCCTCTCGCATCCATGGAGTCCCTTACTGAAATAATTAAGAACCTTGAGTCCCGGGGAATAATCCGTCCAGTCCACAGCACTTTCAATAATCCGGTGCTGGGAATATTGAAGCCAAACGGCCAGTGGAGACTCTGCGCCGACCTTAGGGAGCTCAACAAACGGGTCCATACTTCCCGATGGCCTCTGCCCTACATTGACCAAGGGCTGGCCCAGATTCAGGGGTCACAGGTATTCACAGCAATAGACCTGACCAATGGATACTGGACCGTGCCTGTCAGTAGGGAGGACCAATACAAACTGGCTTTTAGCTTTGGGGCCACCACTACACATGGACCCGGACTCCCTTCGGATACCTCAACTCCGGCAATGAATTCAACATTTTCCTACATAAGGCCATGCCCGACATGGGTGCGAGGGGTAACCTGGCTTATGTAGATGATGTCCTCATCAAAAGTTCATCTGTGGAGGAACACATAGCGGAGATCCATTATGTTCTGACACAGTTGAGGGCCGCCGGAGCAAAGCTTTCCTTTCAGAAAGCACAGTGGTGTAGAACCCGTGTTAATTTCTTGGGGCATGAGATTACTCCTCAGGGTCTCTGTCCCCAAGAAAAGAAAGTGGAAGCACTCCAGAAACTGAAAGACCCCACAACTCTGCGGGAACTAAGGAGCCTCCTTGGACTGACTAATTACATCAGAAAGTTCATTGAAGGCTACGCAGAGATCACTAGCCCCCTGATTCATCTCTTGAAGGGGGGGGTCAAGTGGGAATGGGGTCCAGAACAATCCGAGGCAGTAAGACAACTCAAGAGAAGCCTCTCACAAGCGCCCTTCCTAGCTTACCCTGTCAGAAACAAGGAGTTCTTCCTGGAGACAGGGTTCTCTAATACGTGCTTGACGGCAGTATTATACCAAAAGCATGACAAGGTCAATAAAGTAATCTCCTATGCGAGCAAAACTTTATCCTCTGTGGAGGAAAAATTCAACGATTGTGAGAAGGCACTCCTGGCAACGGTGTGGGCATTGAAGAATTACCGCCCGTTTATCCAGGGGGAACACATCATAGTGGAGACTCCACACCAGCCTCTGCAATATCTCCAAAGTGACAGAATCCAGGCCGGAAATGTGAGTAATTCCCGAATTACTTCCTGGATTCTGTCAATGCAAGGCTTTCCTGTGGAGATGAGATATGGCCAAAACAAGAAGAGTCCCCTCGCGCAAGGTCTGGCTGACTTGCATGATTGTGCCAGAGAAAACTGTCTCGAGGACGAAAGTCTAAAAATCAAGGACAACATGGAGGCATACCTTAATTCCCCACACAAAGTCTTTGAAGAAGACAAGTGTGAGGGAATGCCCACTGTCTATGTGGATGGATGCTCTTACCATGTTGACAACGACGGGGAGAAAGAACTGGTGGCTGGCGTAGGGAATGCATGGGTGAAGGAGTTCCCAGAACCCTCCGCTGGATACAAAATTGGTCCCCGAAGTAGTCAGGTGGCAGAATTGATGGCTGTGCATCAGGCCATCCTCACTGCTGTCCAACATCAACTCCACGAACTGGTCATAATCATAGATTCGGATTATGTACGGAACGGGTTCGTGGAGCACCTGGTTAATTGGAAAACCAGAGGCATGTTATGTGCTAGTAACAAACCCTTGAAACATGGGAAGTTAATCCAAAACATTGATGATCTGGTCACATCGAATGGGATGACCATCTACTGGAAAAAGATCAAGGGTCATTCCAAAGTAGAGGGACCAGACAAAACTGGAAATGACTTAGCTGATCAGCTGGCCAAAACCGGGGCCATCCAAGGGGATATAATAGAAATAGAGTTCCTGTTGGGGGAAATCCAGGTCACTGCGATCTCTAGGTCCCAGACAAATGCTCACAATGATCTTTCAACTGCCCAATGGAGCAAGGAGACCCCTGATGCTGATTTGATTACAGCTCAGAAGGGGGATCCAATTATTGGTAAGTTTTACCAACACCTTAAGGACCCTGAGAACTTTCCCCTGACGGATACCGATTACATTGGGAAAGAGGACCTAAGAGTGTTGATGAAATGTCCAAAAATGTTCCGGATCCAAGACAGTTTGTTGGTAAGGAAATCCCAAGCTGGCCATGATCAGTGGGTGGTTCCTACCTCATTCCGAAGCCTGATGTTAAGTCACGCCCATGATGCGGCCACCGCCGGTCATAGGGGGTTTCACACAACACTGGGAATCTTAAGAGAGGTTGCATACTGGCCACACATGGGGCAGGACCTCGACCAATACTTGAAGGGGTGTCTTGTGTGTGCACAATTTCAGCCATCATCCCTCACACACCGTGCGCCTCTCCAAAAGAGGGGGATGACACTGCCATGGTCAGATTTGCAAATCAACTTTGTAGGCCCTGTGATTCGCTCGTCTAGAGGAAACAAGTACATGTTGACCGTTACATGCTTGTTTACCAAGTGGGTGGAATGTCTCCCAGCCCCAAACTGCAAGGCAGAAACAGCAGCTGCCCTGATGATGAACCACATCTTTTCCCGTTTTGGTCTACCTCAAAGGATTGAGTCAGACAGGGGTAGCCACTTCACCAGTGAAGTAATGACAAAGATGTGGGAGATACTGGGGGTTAAAAGGAAGCTACACATTGCTTATAGGCCAGCTTCTTCTGGAGCAGTAGAGAGATATAACCGAACCATTGTGAGCATCTTAAAAAAGTTTGTGGCAGATTCTGGGCCAAGTTGGGATATCCGATTACCTCTGGTCCTAATGGCCATCAGATCTACCCCTTCATCTGCAACCAAAATGTCAACATTTGAGTTGATGACTGGACGCAAGATGGTGCTTCCCCAGCATTTGCTCTACAGGACTCAAGGGCAGACACTGATAACTGCATCCACAACTCATGAGTATGTGGAGAATTTAAGGAAACACCTTCAGCATGCTTTTGCCTATGCTCAGCGGAATCTAGAAAGATCAGCCGAGAGCATGAAGACCCACTATGATTTAAAAACTACCCGAAAGGAATATAAGGTGGGTGATCGGGTCTATCTATACAATTTCCAAAGGAACCAGGCCAAACAGCGAATATTCTTGCCTACATGGAAGGGACCGTTTGAAATTATAGACAAAATCTCCCCTGTGGCCTACAAGATTGGCATCCCCAAAGGCGGTTTGGCAGAGGGGGAAGACAAGTGGGTACATATAAATCAGCTAAAGTGTTGCCATCCCAGGCACACTCTGCAACAACTGGAGGAATCCACTGGAATCCCAGAGGGGGCCGCTCCAGAGTAATTCAGTTCCAACCCTAAAATATTCCACATATAGCATATAAAATTCTGTGATCCTTGTATATATATATATATATGTTCTTGTCTCCTAAGTTAAAAAAGAAAATGTATTTGTTCATATCTTCTGATTCATAAAATGTATATGTTCGCCACACCATTAATAGTGGTGGAAAAATGTCTATGAATGTGTATTGCCGCTTTGCTTTATCATCCTAGGAGAGATGAAACCATGGAGACTGACCAAGGAGGACGACCGGGGACCGGGAGCAGAGACCCGAGGGGCCCGGGGTACCGCCCAATATTCCCATCAGGACCGGCGAGGAGGACCGATCGATCCAACTGGATGGGGGAAAAGATGCTGGACTGTGCCATCTACCGGAAGAAGATGAGGAGAACATCACAGATCTTGCGAGTTCCATCTGAGAAAGGACAGAATGGCCATCGCAAGAGGGGGGGCTTGTGGGATGTTTTTACCCATGCATCCAAGCCCTACAATAAAACTGTGCAGTACTGGCATGGAAAACATCATGATGGCCAGAACTCCCCAGAGAGTGCACAGGGAAAACATGAAGAATAGGCTGCCACCCATTTTTGCCTATGTTGTGAGCACAGGAGGGTACTGCCTAAAGCCACCATTGGGCTACACACACAGCAGCCTGAAACCATTGGGAATGGCAATGCTGATTGCAACAAAAAAAAAAGCAACTCAGAACTGTGGGGAATTCATTTTCTTAATCCCAAAAATGGTTGCATTACCAGTACTCACCACTATCAGAAAGTCAGCGTTTTAAAACCACCAGACTTTTGTGTAAAACTGAACAAATGAAACAAAACCAGACCAAGGAAAGACTTGCTAAGAGGTGGATACAATGTAAAACTATATTCTGAAATGACTTGAAGGAAGTAATTGTTTAATGTATAAGTACAAATTGTCAGTTTGATTTGAATGTAGAAAACTGGGAACAAAAAGTGACATTTAGCTGAAACCTGGCTTAGTGAAACTGGATTCTGCCTGACAACTACCCCCGACAGGAGAAACCTGTTCAGCCACTCTTCCCAGGCCTAGCTGCATCCTGCTGCCCCTTGCCAAAAGGAGTTGTCACCTCTCTGATTAGATTAGGGGTGGAGCTGCTGGGAACTGGAAGGAACAGAACAATGCGACTCCCTTGACTGAGGCAAATGTTATATTGGGGGTGTCGTAAAGTGGCTTCCTCTTAGGGGAAACTGGGAGGGGCAGTGCCTCTGCTAGCAGCTGAGCTTGGGGGAAGTGGATAAACCAGTTATTCCACCCTGTGATGTGGGAAGCCACACCCCTTTTTGACCAGGGCATAATTTTAAAAAGATAGATAACTCATAGTGCGGACTTGTCAGAATTATATAAGTAATATCATTATTTTTGTGATTTTTCTGTGAACATTTTGAGAGGCGTTAGGACCCTGTGGTGTATTCTGGGGGGTTGCTAGGGGAAAATAGGGTCTCACTCCAAATGTCTGCATGTTAAAAATCTGACACTTCATCAATTAATGTCCATACTCCTTGCGCACATGTGTGTAATTTTGGGTAAATG
Organism: Ambystoma mexicanum; assembly: GCF_040938575.1. Lineage (NCBI taxonomy): Eukaryota > Metazoa > Chordata > Amphibia > Caudata > Ambystomatidae > Ambystoma > Ambystoma mexicanum. The sequence goes on from NC_090934.1 coordinate 653,487,392, forward strand.
TCTGATATTGCAAAACCAGTTAAAAAGCACAAAATGTTGTCATTTTTGAATGCAAGCCCCCAGGAAGATCAGAGGCGGACAAGGATGGACCATAAGGAATATATAATGTGCACATGTAATTTCAACAAATTGTATATCTGGGAAAGATGTATTGGATCAAATATAGATTTGTTGGCAAACTGACCAGGGGAGGATCCTCTGATCCATAAACAGACCTCATCATGATGACAATCCATTTCCTTCCCCCAATCATGGGAGAGGGGAGAATTGGGCCAATGACAAGTAGAGAGGGGCAGGCTTAGCTAGGCCCAGGCACACACCCATTTTCAAAACAGATAAAAAGAGACTGCTGGGACAGGTAGACAGATTCAATTCCATTTGCTGCGGAGCATGCTGACCGACGACTTCACATCCAGAGATCCAACACTTAGACTTCCAAGCTAAACAGAGACTACAGAACTTTGAACCAAGAAGGCCCACTGCAAGCAAAAGTATTTGTCAGCAGGCCTCAAAATCATTTGCAAACTATTCCACAGCCGGGCGAGCTGTCGGAATTCTTTTGCCAAGAACTCTTGCCAGTACCCAGAAAGCAGTGTTACATCCAGAATCCACTTGATCCGGACCAGAAAGCAGAGCAGTATCCAGAACCAGAGGCCGCTGAATCCAGAGAGGCTAGACCAGCAGAGCAGAGCTGACCCAGATCGCTGTGAGCAGAACCGGTGCCTGATTGACCCGCCGAGCAGACAGAACCGCAGCCGGACGTGTTGACCAGATCTGTGACGAGGCCTAGTTCAAATTTATATTGTGAGTACCTAGCAGAACTGTGCAGAACCAATCTCTTAGTTAAAATAATCTAACCCAAACTATTTTAACCTAAGTAGAACTGCCTCCTAGAAATCGTGTCATCTGTCATTTTTAAAGCTGCACAACTGTCACATGTCAATTCTGCAGCTGCAAGCTGTCACCTGTCATTTTGAGTTTACTTTAAATCCGAAAAACTACCTTTATTTAATCGTCCGTATCTCTGGAACTTAACTTTCATCTGAAAGCTTAGAATCTAGGCTTTCCAACAAGCCTAGAACCGACTTCCTACTCCTTATACTTTTACTGCAATCGCGATTCACGCACTTGCGAAATTTACCGCGATGTGCGATTTTGGCTCAATTTCTCCACTTGTCAAAATAGCAGCTCCATTCTTTCTTTTTTTAAAATCCGTTTGCAACTTGGTAATAACTCATAGAGCATTGCTAAAGTGAGCCTGAACTAATACCAACACGCATCTCCCACTCATCCTGAATCTCTAGAGGGAATTAAAATCAGTTGGCACATTTTCCCATCCATTGCCATCACATTTAAAAAGCATTTTGGGCCTGTGTTTCAAACTCCTACCTGTTTCCTCTAAGCTTGCTGGGGGGGAACTGAATTTCGTATTGTATTTGATTGCATTCCTGAGAACTGTGTGCTCCTCTTTCCATCTCCTTCCATTTCTTACATTGCATAGGGGAGGGGGGTGAATTGCCAGAGAAAAAGTGATTATCTTATCTTTTGCTAAAATCATGTCAAGTATTTCTGTACTGCATTTTATTCCTCATTGCTTTTCCCTTGAAATCATAAAAGTATTTTTGCTACTTTATCCATCCTATACTAACTCCTCATTGATTGTAAAGAAGTGTGCTAGTGCCAGATTACCCATTGTTGATCAACATCATATGTCTAAGTGTACTATCAGAAATTAATTTATTATAAAGTGTGATATATATATATTGTTTAAATTCTCAAATAAACCTTTTAATTTGCAAAACAAACCTACTTCTTGGCTCAGTGGGGTCAGGGGGATTCTAAGAGAGGGGTGTTATACAAGGGTGGTCAACCAGAGTATTGAACTAGACATAAAAATACATTAATAAGGGTTTACCTCAGCATCCCAGACTAGGCATTGATTTGGCTGTAGTGTTGATTGAATATCGCTTACAAGCACAGATGATGATGGCAACCTAAATCTGGTTTCACGCAATGCACAGAATGACTTAGGTAATTGCAGTGTCTGTTTCAATGACATAGTAGATGGCAAAGTGCATTTTGTGTTACAATTAACATATGTTTATCAATTTTTTTGTTTTTTTGTCTCCTCCCTTTTCCCAATTTTCTCTCCCCATTCGATGAATTTTGGTATTGAACATGGTCACATTGTCACATGGATAATTAATTTTTAATTTGCGATTCATTTTGTCCCTTTCATGTAACAATTGATTTCATTATGAACGAATGTTCGCGTTTGTATAATTATTTTCTGTTTATGAATTTAAGAATTCGCCTTGAGGAAGACTGATGTGGTTAAAAGATGTGTCGGCACAGTTCTTTGTTTAACAATGAGCATGGAATAAAAACTGACAACTTATTTCACGTCTGCTGACCAGACCTGTCACAATATTTGCTTTGCTTGTTTCAGCGCACGCACATGGAACAATCTTGTTATCCATTCCATTACACGAATGTGCCTCATTGTAAAGGCTTAAACTTTCGTAACGAAAGAGAAACCACTGCCAAATGATGTCGCTGGTGCATTCTTTTAAAAACATTGTCTGACATAGCAATGGCTAGACATGACTTCATCTTTGAAATGTATGCCTAGATTAAAGGAGCATGCATGGAGGTCAACATCAACCCAAATATGGAAAATCTACATTCGGGCCAAATCGAGAAAATGGCTATCCACACATGACTGATCCTGTTTAGAAATATATGTGCATGCACTTAAATTGTCTAAAACCTGATCAAACAGTATGATGATGACCACATATTCTCAATATCACTAGAGAAAAGAACAGATTGCCCTCTTAGTTCTATATATGTGTGTGATAGGTGATTCTTTAGAAGGAGACCTTTACAGAAAACATATACACATGCTTGTATAATTTCTCAGAAAACTAGCTATTTGAGAATACATGTACTATTCCAGCAAACTGTAGGAAACATACCCTCAATTTAAATGAGAGGCAGAGAAACATACCCTTGCTAAAAAGGCTATTAGCCATGGCCTAAAATGGACTCACTTTACACACATGCTCCCCCCCCACGTCCGAAAGATTAAGACCGAATTATAGGTGTCACTATGTTTAGCAATGTAACTGATCATATTCAGAGGTTTATTGATAACACTTGGGATTTAGTTAATGACACTGATAATGAACTAAAGCGTCTTCATTTTGCATTTAAAAAAAGTATGGGTACAATATGGTGTCTAGCATCAAAGAAATGTCAGGGGCTACTGAATCTTGAGGTACACACACGAGGAGTTTGATTTTAGAAATAGGAATTGGAAATTCTACATCTGCTCAGATTGTAACAATTTGGTTTATGTTGCACTCTCCCCCTGTAATCTAATTTCCATGTGGATGACAACACAAAAATGTACAATCATAATTGGAGGGCAAATGCACAGATTCGGGTAGAACATCTACACACAAACATTTGTAACCTTTCTGTAATTACCACCATGTGATACTGACCTAAAATGGAGAGTCATGGCTGGTTGTTTAGCATTGAATGGGATCTCCGAATGGACACCAATGACCCATGTGAGTCTCTCCAATATGGATTTCACAGGGGTAACTCGCTGATTGCCCTCATCCACTTTTCTGAATTTCGGACTTGTCATGTTAAACTACTCTCCATGCTTCTCCTTGTAGATCTTCATCTGTCTTTAACATGATGGCCACTCCTCTCTCGCTCTGACACTTGCTGATTCTGGAATCCAGGACACTGCTTTTGACAGGGTTGCCTCTTACCTTCCTCATCTGCCCTCCTCCTCTCCCATCAATTTTTTTCTAAACTCCTCCTGGTGTTCTAGTTCTCCTTTTTTCTCCTCTGCCCTCCTATCACTTTCCTCCAACCTCCTAATGATGTGCTCCTTAACCCCCTATTCGGTTCTGCTGGCATTCTCATCCACATTCCTCCTGATCTTCTCCTCCTCCTTCCTCCTGTCACCGTGTTGTGCTCCACTCTATGGCTGTCACTTCTCTCGTTCTTCCTGATGTGCTCGCTCTCATTCTCTTTCCTCCTGTCACTCTACTTGTGAAGAATTCGCCTGGGTTTTTTTTTTTAATTTTCCTATGCTCACTGCAAGACTACAAATAAACCCATGTATTCTGGGTGGACACCCCCTGTCAGATTTAGTTGGGATATGACTGCCAAGAGTACATCAAGTCATCTCAGATGGGGGAGGGGCAAAACCTTCCTCCTGCCATGGCCAGCCTAATTAACTAACAAAGGCTCCATGGATCCGCCATGTTCTTTAGTTAGCTCTGCTGATGGCAGCTTCACATGCTAATCAGAGTTAATTCAAACAGGCCCACGTGGGGACTGGCTGCAGGACTAACAAAGGAGACAGGGAAACCCCAACAACCTTTGATATGCATCTGTGTCAACCTGAAGCCAGCTGCCACCTTTTAGTATCAGGGTCATGGAACTATCATGTCTGGGCCAGGGACAGCAGGGCGACCCCATTCAGAAGGTACGAGAATGTGGTTTGCAGAAGTTTGAAAGTCTGATCTCGCCACAGCTTCAAGGGAGACCTGCCGCTTTAATGAGGAACCACAGAGAGCTCAATTAACTAGAGAGACCCTTTGATCCACAACAGACAGGGAGATGGGTGGGACTTAGTATTAAATGCTTTCACCCCTTTACCTTTTCTGTTGTAAAGCACTCTGGTTATTACCTCAGGCATTGGTTCATTAAGGTAGGCTTAGCCTACACCAATCACTGGGAGTAGCAAGAAGAACTCATCATTGGACCATGGCTGAAGGTACAGTTGGCCGTGCATCTTCTGTCAGTGAAGGAAGGTCAGTACCTCCAAGAGGGAAGCAAGATCCCACCCCTAAACATCTCCCAGGGAACAGAGGGCGATACTAAATCAGAGGATCCTCCAGCAGCTCCAGAACCTGCACCCAGCCAGCACACAGCGTGCCCAGCTAGGCTATGCAGCAAGCTTCCTAGGTCGGAAGTGGCAGAGAAACTAAGGACAAGGCAGCTGCCTGCAACACTCTCCTCAGCTTTGGGCCGTCTGCCTTAAAGGATGACATGAGGCCAGTGAAGAAGCTAGGAGGAGTGCATAGACAAGCATCTACCGACGTCTGCCTTAAAGGAAATTTTTGAGCCAGTCAAGCCCCTTAAGCTGCAACCGACTGCATCGCTGACTGCTGTTACGCCACAGTCGATAATGCCGTATGAAACGCCTCGACCAGTGCTACGAATCCACCGAACAGCAGTGAGACAACGATTCCTGACCCCGAGTCATCATGTAGGCCAGTCTGCAGCCACCCTTACAGCCCCACTCACCAAACTGCCTGCTGCCTGATACCTGCAGCTGTCTCCCATCTTGAACTCTGTTGCAGAAGCTGCAAAGCGCCCTGAAAACAACTCCACACTGTCGAGCACCAAGAACTTCCACAAGCACAAGGTTCATTGTCGTTCTGTCCCCCTGGTGCTTCTCTGAAGGCCCAGTGACATTTCACGACCCATTGCTCCCTTTGTGTTGGAACCAAGTATTCTTGAAGTATTGCAATTAATTACCATACCGACTACCCTCCTGTCAGTATTTAGAGCGCATCCCTTTTCCTTCTTTGAAAACTGTATGTCCTCTGCATTCCTTTTCAGGGTGGGTTCTATTTTGTATACGAGAACTGTGTTGGGATAATAATAAAGTAGATATTTGTACACAACCTTGACTGGACAGTCCCTTTTTATCATTGGGTAATAATTGTATTTTCGCTGTGTTGCAACTAACCAACGATCCACAACCTTGTGTAGATAAGCCTGCCATTCTGTCTACGTTGCCAAAATTGGACAAGGAGGTTTAAAATTTGCTTGTGTTTCTAATTTATTCAGATCCCTTCTGATGTTCTAGAGGTGTGGGGCTGATTGATGATTTAGAGACCGATATTCATCCCTGCACCACTGGTGCCACGCAGGTTCATTTGTCACACTCCTCCAACCTCCATCCTCTTGCCTTCTTCTTATCCACCCATCTTCAGCCTCTCCAAATTCTAACTTATTCCATTTCAGTACTCAAATACCATCCCTCTGTTTGCTCTTACTGTCAACGGGCTTTGAACACTCCTCAAGCACCAAGTTTGCCATAAGCATACATATAATCTTACACTGGCTTTGATTGGAATTTTGTGAATGTTATGCTTGTCTCCGGTGTTTTAATTGCAATGCAAAAGGGTCATCACAAAGAGCAGACCGATCCTATAAGAGGCTCATCCGGTTATAGGTCAAAGATTTGAATGCAAAGGATCGAATGACAAAAGGGTCGAATCAAAAGGACCTAAAAGAAAAGGGTCGATTGTTTTTTTTTTTTACATTTTTTTGGGGGGGGTCCCCCCAAAACCCTTTTTTTGTGCTAAAAATCATTTTTTTCCAAAACGGAAACCCCCCAAAAAATATTATTAAAAAATGAATTTGACCTTTTTGTTTTAGGTCAAATTTACTCGATCATATGGCATTGGATCCTTTTGGATTCGAATCTTTGACCGGACACCGGCTCATCCGTCTTCTTGGAATGGAGACAGGACTTGTGCATGAGCACGGGTGGAAGCTCTTGCACTGTGCATCCAGTATTTGTCTTCTGCAGCGCTTCCTGGCCTGGAGATATCTTGGCTCCTATAATACAGTGAGGACAGTCTGTCTTGTATGTTCACCCACAAGTCTTTGGGTATATTGTTGTAAGCTGTGGACCCCTTAAAGGGTCAGTGTAATGGTCAGTTAGTTCCTACTGTGCTACCTTGTGACTTAGCAAGCCCCTGCTTCTCACCTGTGGCATGGCAGAGGTAGCCCCCAAATCATTCCCATATCATATCCGGCTACAGCATCACTCATGGGCGGTGGCACCAGGCCCCCTTGTCTACCCACTTCTCATATTAAGGGTAAATTCGGGACTTTGTCACACACAACATTACTCAGAATCTGACACTAGCCAAGAACATTTAGAAATTGGTTCTATGTCATATCATGGACAGTCATTTTTTCGACAGGTGTTTTACGAAATCATTTTGCAAAAAAAAGTTATCGACATTTTCTTTTTAATTTGGTAGTGGTCCCCACAAACCCATCCCCCTCCCCTATTTGTTTGTGTTCCCGAACCCCCCAACCCTTTATCTGCCCTTTGCCACCCCCCAAAACATTTCTATGAGTTTTTTCGGCAAAGTGTTTTCATAAAAACACCTGTTGAAAAAATGACTGTCAATGAAACGACGTCGTACCTAGAAAACTATGTATCAGGATTTTGTCCCAGTGTGGTACTGAATTTGCCCACCCAGTCCTGCCTACTTGATTTACTGGCACCCTTCAATGTGGTGGACCATGGAATCCTTGCAAATGTACTATCCTATTACCTTACGCTTAATGCACCTCTTCCTTCCTGGTGGAGAGATCATAGCAGTGTCGCCCTGCTGTGCTGTAAACACATGTACATAGAGGCATGTTTTCAACCATATTTCTCCACAGTCATATCTACTTACAGTATTCTGATGGCACCAATACAAACTGAAAGCTGACAAATTACAGTTGTTGATGACACGGATAAGTCATGAACCAACATAACAACTTGATTTCAGCCGAACAAGCCTTTTTATTCCATTGTCTTGCATGTTTTCTTACCAACAAGCCTGAAAACTCTCCCAACCCGCTTTCCTCTTTGAAATTCCACAGAGGATGAGCAACCTCTGTCTTGTAGAGAACAGAGTTAATTGAGCCTAACGTCAATGCTGAAGGAGACTCATTTTATAGGGAACAACCCCGACAGTCTCATTTAAAATGTGAGCCAGGAGGGCTGCTTTTGCCTCGGGTGCTGAGGTGTCACGTCACCTGCTGCTTTTTTCTGCAGATCTTGGCAAGCGCCGTGTTTAGAGACTGGGACGCTTGTCCTCGCTATTAATGCATTTAACCTCCTCTACCCTTACAATGAAGGGCAGTATACGTTTTTGATGTTCACCTACATGGCCTTAAAAACTACACAAATCGGAAATATGAGTTCTATTAAATGGTGTGTTGTGGGTCAATTATTGTGAGTTTTAGTTGGACTACGGACCGCCATGCTTTTAGAGGAGATCCTTTGTCAAACCACAAAGTATAACATGGCATAATGGGGGCTGCCAGTTCCCTCTCTGATTAATAGGGCCAGGCCGATCCTATTCTTCAGTGCTTGGGCCACCGATCTATGTGCCTGTTGGATCATCAGTTGCCTGGAAGGCTGTCCCGAATGACCAAGTACACATGGCATCTTCCAGCCTCTCTTACTGTAAGCGTGAGAGGGCTCCCTGGGATACCAGCTACACTGCTCCTGTTATGTAATAATTATCTAGTTGCTTAGTTTGCTTATCAGGAGAGGGAGGGTCTCCTGATTATCACCAACTACTGTCGCTGACAGGCAACTCCACTCTCGTCCTTATTATTTGCCTTTGGTTCGACAACCAGTGAAGTCCTAGAATTATGGCCCAGTTAATATTACGCTGACACGAGTTGGACCAATGCTGTGACTCAAGTCAAAACCCAATCATAAAATCCCATTACACAGCTCAGATACAAATATAATATCTGTGAAAACCATGGACACTGGGTCCCGTAGAGCAATACACAGCGACCTTCTTATCCTCACCACCGACAACAGTGACTGTTTCGAGGATCTGAACACTTTTCTGAGCTCTTAAGGGAAATTTACTCCACCGGGTTGATGTGCTCTGTAGGGCGATCTCAGTCCAGAGTCTCTGCCAGCTCAGGACTTCCAGCTATACTAATTCAGTTGTTTTTCACACTCTCTCACTGCCCTAGACTTTCATCAGTCAGTAGATAACACCTCTCCGGACCCCTATCCTCAAGCACTAATGTACAGTTCAAATAATATTATATTTTCTGGTCCCCCATTTGCACCCGACCTTTAAGGAGTGTCTAGCTGATTGTGAATCACTGTTTGTATGCTTATCTTTCTGAGGTTTATTTTTTGTTATGTCTAAACTGTTTTGCTTTGTCCTTCTTGTTTCCTACCTATTTCAGCACTTTCCCCACTTTTGATCACCCAGGTTACCTAAAGGGAGAAAGAAGGGACACTTAGACAGCCCTTGGCTCGCCTCTGTTTATGAATAGCAGTATAGGATAGTGGGGATGCCGGGGTGGAAGGCGTCAAGCATCCGCCACGCCTGCTCGCCCACTTCCTCTCGTACTTACACATACATATTGATTGAAACAAAGCTTCAATGGCATGTAGTGTACAATATATTTGGATAGTCTGCACAGAGCGGATGATAAAAGGGAAGAACTCAGAATACAGAACTGTTAATACTACACAATCAAATCACAAGACAATAGAAACGGCAATGTTCAGGAGCCAACGCAACCTAAACTCCCCCTCAAAAATCTATTTTGTAAATACATTGTTAATATCAATCAGAGCAACGCTTAATCATGTCCATGTTGAAATCTTTGTTCATGTGGATCCACATTGATATTTATTCTACATCATTACAGTCCTGCAGTGCATGTGTCATTGCACATCCTCTCAAAATAAATCATGTGTGTTCTAGTCAAAAGGTTGTGTGTATGTGTTGCTAATATTTGATCCAGAAAGGCACGTGATTCCCCAATGCAGACAGCTGAGAGTACACATTTCTCTGCAGTTGTTGGAAGCAGCAGCAACCAATAATGACATCAGCCATAACTGTGAAATATTGTTTGTGTTACAAATGCAGGCACACTCATTAGCTGATGTGCACATGTGTACATAGGATGGGATGCAGTGTTTCAAGTCTATAACCCTGTTCCACGTGTGTATATATATAGATAGATATTATTTCGCCTCGTCCTCCTTAGTCCATCAGGAGTATTGATGGAGCACCTTGACACTGATTAGCATGATGTTATCAATAATCGTATGGGACCCCTATAAATGTCAGCAATGATCCCACATACTGCCTGTTCACTTATTTCAGTATTCCAAACAAAAGGAGGTTATGCTGATGTACATACGTTAGAAGTAAACTCTGAAGACAAGGGTATTGCTTGTCACAAACGATGTGTCGTTTTTATTTCATGTATTTTATTCAGAGTAATGTAATTGCTAGTTTGATTGTTGATGTGATGCCACCCATCATCCTGTAAAGGAACATTTAAAATACAATTTCATGTATCATGTCACCAGCTATAGATTTTAATAGGTAGTTACGGTGGCATATGCAGCTTCATCAGGGAAAATGCTTGCTTCACGACTTCAAAATGCATAATTAGACATCATTAATTAATTTAATATTTTTTCGCACGCTGCACATTATCCTCCTCACTTGTTATGTTATGGGTATTTATACAGCGCACGTACGCCCGAGGGCTTCATGGCGTTAAGAGCGAAGAAGTAGTAGCAACCCAAGGCTCAAAACAAAAGTGTCTTCAGAGAGTGACGGTAGACCAAATGGTCGTTGTTGGCTCGCAGGGCTAACAGAAGGTAATTCCAGGCTTTCGCAGCCAGCACCGAAAAGGCCCGGCCACCAGTACATGCCAGTCTGATACAGGGGACAGATAACAGAAAGGCAGCCTGGGAGCGCAGAGGGCAAGCCGGAACATACAGAGGAAACTTATCCTGAATGTATTCTGCTGCTAACTTGTAGAAAGCCTGATTGGCAATACGCATGGACTTGAAGAGGATCCTCTTTTCGATGGGAAGCCAATGGATTTGCCTGAAGACCGGAGACATATGGGCTCGAAAAAGGGGGATGCACCACAGATCTGGCGGCAGTATTTTGGAGTAACTGCAGCCGGTAGGTAAGATACTGAGGCTGACCAAAATAGAGTGAACATTAATAGCATTACATATTGGTGTTTCAAGGGGAGGAAGGACAGCTCAGGGGCAGTGCATTTGTCTTGGAAGCAAGACAATGCGGTGCAACATAGGTTTGAATCCTGATCCCGCGCTTGGAACCCACTCGCTGGTATTAAGCATGTTATAAATGAACAAGAAAATAAACAAAAAATAAACAGGTTTATTTTTAAATTCCTGCATTGCATGACTTGCAGCACTGTTCCCAAGACACATACAATCCTCCCTGGGATATGATGAGAAATCCATGGGTGTGTCTTTCAAGGCCTCTCTCTAGGTTTCCGTGAGTGTTCATGTGTCTATGCATCTGAGGACATACTGTAGAAGAAGGGTCTCAGACATGAGGTGCAGAGTGTTTACATATAATGGACACCCTAGTATTTATTTTCCAAATGTCCTGACAGAAAGCTACCTTCATCTGCAGGAGCTGCTCTTCATGTGTTCTGCCACCCACGGACCGTGATGTGTTCTGTTGGCAACGACTCATTTCATATTGCTGTGGATAATTATACCAACCAGCGTAACAAGAGAAAACGATTTTTAAGGTCTGACCTCAGTATTTTTCACTGGTGCAAAAAGGGAAAAGATCTTACCGTTAAAAATTATTTTCATCACACTAGTCATACATGGAGATTGACATTTTCCTTAATCCTCTACAACACTTCCCCATTTGTTCCCCTGAAATAAACCCCACACTTAAAAGGGGGTTGAAACATGTAGGGCTATACACTTATCATGATGTTTGCATGAAGGTTAATGCAATTTGGCTTACAACTGGATTCTAATAGGCATGTCATTCACAGCTATGGACTTTTTATGATGCTTGCATGATAATTAAGGCCACTAGGCTTTCAAATGCATCCTAACAGATATTCCATAAATATTATAGTATTAAAGATATTGAGGGCTTCATTGTCTTGTATATGCACTGTGTATATATAACAGGCAGGTGTATAGGTCCCGTCTGAAAATAGCATAATAAGACTGTGATCGAGTGAGGGGTTAATATAGGATGGGAATTCAAGTGACCGAGCTTTAGGGAGGAATGTTGAAAAACATGAGATCAACCCACAAACGTGGTCTGTCCCTTTCCTCGTTGGGTCATGAACACAAATAACTGGACTTCCCTTTAGGGGCTCATTTTATTTCCCTAGTGCAGTGAATGTGGTTCTACAAACCTTAACTTGGATATCTGCATGAAGTTAGTCACGTGGCCCTTGGGTTTGCCCCCAAAAGCAAACAAGCAGTGAAAGAAAGCACACGGGCTGGGGGATATGGCCAGAGTATGCAAGGATCCAAGGTGAAAATTGCACTACGAGCATATTCCTTTATGCAAAAGCAAAATGCAATATGTCTTTCAGCGTACTCTGTGGGGACAAATGGATTGGAAATGCCATGGTGGCCATTTTATGGGCTGACATGGTGAAGTGGAAGTCAAGAAACAATCATCTGCCTCCTAAATCAAGTAAATGGTGAAAGCGTAGTGGCTAGAAAAATAGTTTAAAGCACACAGGAATGAGTGGTAAGAATTGGTCGTAAGTAAAGATGTATTCAGGCAAAAGCAGTATTTACAACATCTTCCAGCAGGGGGCATCACAGCCATTTTACGTGCAACCCAATAACACAACCAGCAGTACAGCTTGTGTTCAAAATGATCTAAAATAGTTCCCAGTCTAGCACAAGCCCCTCCTGCTTTGGCCACACAGTCTTTGTCAAGGAATCATATGTCCCTGAAATGTGTGGGTTTTGATGGTGGAGATTGGTGACCATTGATGGAAATGTTTTACAGTGACATCACAGCTGCAGCATTGGGGTGGGGTAGGTGGAACGGGGGCTTCCTCCATTGTTGTAATTTGTTGTATAGTGTTGTAAGCAAAGTATACCAGGTGCACCTCTTTTAAAACTAAAACTTTATATTTAAATATTTCCTGATTTCCTGCAGGGTAGAATCTTAGCAAGCGAGTACACAGAGCTCCTTGAGAGCTGCTGAAGTGGCCCTGTGGGTGCTATTTTTCTCCTGATCCTAACAACCTGGTTCAAATCCCGGTTTTGGGAACATCCCAAACGCACTAAAATAAATGAAGCGGGTCCATGTGGATTTCCTGCATACATGATACAGGGTGACATTTTTTGCCGGATCCCTGCTGGCAAGGTAATCTAAAAATTGTAATTTTAGCCACACAATGTGTGGCTGCTTTTTTGTAGGTAGGAGGACATTTTATGACAAATCGCCTTTGGTTTATGAGAGACAGCACCTGAGGGAGAATTAAATATTGCCCACATTGAGTTAGGTGCAGTGTACAGGTGACTATGTAGATAATTCAATTATATGGACCGGCTGTGTGCAGTCTCACTCATGTGGTGCCTTGACCTGACTCCCATCAAGAAGGTGGCAGAAATGCAAAGGTTAGAACAATCCCTGGATGATCCAGGGTGAGCATTACATGAAAGATATAGTTCTTAAGGTTAATGCACGAGGCACCGCATTTTTCACCCTACGGGTTGTGTGGGTGGGGCGTTTCAGTGATTTTAAGACCAGAATAGGTGATGTGGTAGTCACATGACCTTTACATATGCCTTCTTTAAAATAGTAATGCTGACATCAGCTTCCTGCATGAAACGCACATTGCCGATCGGGAGGCAGCCAATGTATGCAGGGCATATATTGCGCATGTATTGACCTAGAAACCAACCGAGGTTGCACTTAAAAATCAAGTGGCATTAGCAAATTAATATGCAAAAAGTGCAATGGCAATGCCAACAGTTTTTGATTTTGTATAGGCATTGGATAGATATTTACCAGAAATATCCATTATACACCCTTGGATGGTACTATGATTTGTCAGTCAGAATGCCAAAGTGCCGTGCTTTGGGAACAGGACAATGGCATTCGGTGGGTTTCATACCATAGTTGGGCTAAAAAAGTTCTTAATCATCCTGAGGTTGATATAAATGTGTACCATGAGATGTTAATAACAGTGACATCAATTGTTACAGTGCTTAGAAGCATATCCTCCTGAAGCCCTAAGTACATCGCCAAACTATTGCATCTATTGAACCGATATGCTTAGATATTCTACAAGTGTTATCAACATGTAAGAGTAACGGAAGATATGTATATCCTTCACAATGTTCACAATTTACTCTAGCATGTTGGCAATTTATACTCATGCTGAATTAAAGTGCTTAACCATTCGTTTTTATAACAAGTGTACACGTTTTGTGAGCGATTAAAAGAAAGATTGTCCGTTTCACGTCTGGCTATTAAATGTTTCGTGCTATTTTTGGGAATGAATTATTTTTTTAATAAACATGTGCTTCCACCATGTGTATAAACAAAGACTGCACGTGTCTTTATTGTGTGAGAAACACACTTCACACTGCAAAGCTGTTGTAAATAAATCATGCTATTTGCTCGACATTAAACGCAATGTTAACATTCTGTGTCGCAGGATGCAGAAGCAATGTTGTTCACGTTTTCAAACCTGCCAGGTAACATCCTGAACAAACTGTCATTGCTTCATTTATAACATACATTTGCCTCGATGTGCACCTTTAGTCGGTTGAAGTTCCAAATAAAGGATGTTTTGTTGTTGAAATTATGATGACATTTTGTCTCACATCTTCCCGGGAATAAAACTCCAACACAATTAACGTCAACATAATTCCTAATTTGTAGCAATGCAAATACTATCATGACATTACTGCCTCATCGTGTCCGTAACTCAATACAAACGTCTCTACTCTCCACAATAAACATTACATCTTTACTTGTGTAAGACTAGGTCAATGTTTTCATGACATCATTGAACTTTTACACCTTTCTCTCACACAAAGAGGAGGTTTCTAGTCCTACAGACACTAAGACATATTGAAAACGCAGACTGTAGACAATTACTAAACAAACAACCCCATAAAGGTCAGTCATGTGCACATTGTCATTTGCTTAATTGCTGCACTCTTACAACCTAAACACAAGATGAAAGCTAACTACAAACCAAACAATACATAAACCTCCCCTGATAGGGCACGTATTCCCCAAAGAAAACAACCAAAGAACAAATGAAAACGCTGACGCACATTATGAAACACCAACGCCCAGGTAATATATCAGTGTGTTGTAACAAATAATGATGATAACCGAGGCTGCTTGAAAGTGACCAATTACAACAACACAATATAATGTGATAACTAATTGAGCTAATGGAGGTTCGATCTATACCAAAGTAATTTATCTAGCCTCAAATGCCATCACGACTTCCCACAGTAATATGCAGTAGTCTCTACCATTAAACGTGCCTAAAACATGTCTCACTATAAACACAACTAAGACAAAACAAATAAACAATTAATTATTCAATAATACTAAAAGACATACATGGTTGCTTGATAGTGAGTAAGCTACACATATCTGGAATCAACTTTACATCAATGCATGTTTATCTTTTTAGTCTGAATCCAGATAATAACTCTCTCCAGATTGGAAGAGTAGTGTGTATCCAGGTGGAGACTGCAATGCATGTATTGGCCATATTCTAGCTCGCACTGGCTCCACCAATGACATAGAATCAAGGGGACGTGAAGTACTGAGACCTTAAAGGGTGTCCTTCTAACTAGACCTCACTTGGTGGCCAATTAGCCGAAAATCTAGTGATTGTACTTCTCTGATCTGCAAAACATTAGGGGGCTCTTACAATCTGCTGAAAGACAATTAACTTGCATAATGTGAAATAATCAGATTGTACAGCAAACTAGCAGAACTCTCAGTGCTTAGAATCAAACTATGTACACTCACCCATCTGAAGACTTTACTGAGAATCTCAACATTACAACCCCACCATTGAGAAAATGAATGATGGCAAAGGGAATATGTGTGTAAGTCAAGATGTGGACAACAAATGTGAAAAAGTGGGTGGATAAAGTGGACTACAGAGTAAAAGGGGGATAAGAAGGTAAGGGTGAACCCCCCTTTTTTTAAATGTAAAGTCATAACTGTCAAAAAAGGAAAAGCAATGTGAAGGGCAAATAGAGTCCATTATTGATTAAATGAAATTCAAATGTATGACATATAACCGAATCAAACAGCAGCAGGGGAGTGGGGCATCGAACTTCCTGCTTGCAAGTAAAAGATGCTAGACTCATCAAACTCCATACATGAGGTGAAAAACAAAACAGGGACTGACTGTTCCAGAACAGCAAAATCCATTATGTACCTGAAGACTTCAAGGAACATTTGGGTTTGGTAATGCAGTGAGGAAGCCCAGGCCAGTCCATCTACCTCTGCATCCTGTGAATGAGGTACCCCCTTTCCAGAGCAGCAATCTGCCTGTGTGCCCTTTGAGAGACCTGGCGCATTCTACCCAGTGCTTGCCAGTGAAGTCAGAAGAGTGTGAGGAACATCTTCCTGGGCCCCAAGATCATCAGACAACCTCATCACAAGAGACACATCTCCATGCATTCCCTGGGGAGACTCAAGTTGTGGATTGACTGAACAGGACTGCATGGCCAGCCTTCGCATTGCTGATCGTCAGAGAGTAGGGCATTCAACTTAGGTGGCCGGCAAAGAGCAAGTGTGAAAATGTATCTTCCTAATATCCTTTTACTGACTCACACTTCCTCGACTCTGCTTAGCCTCCAAGAGGTTCCTTAATGTGGCAGCCATGGCCCTCCCATGGTAGCACCCGCCCTGCAAGCAAGTTTCCATTTGTAAACTCTGTAGGCTCACATCTGTCTATTTATGCAGCAATCAGCGCAAACAATAACCCTTTCCTGGTGAGATGCATCCCGAATTCATATCCCTACTTGAGCTCTACATTCCCACCATTGTTGTGTGGGAACTTAAAGAGCGCGGCTGTTGTTCCCAGGACTTCAGGGCACCTTATCTGTAGGAGCTTTACTGTCTTGTCTGTTGCTCAATGGAACATGTAAAGTTGGTTCTTTGTCTTGTCCTTGAAACTGATCCAGTCTCAGGAAATGTCCTTGCAAGCTCCCAGGAGTTATTAGTGACCTCCTTTCCTTCCCCCCTAGTCATGCGATCTATCTTTCTCTGTCTTTCTCTTTTTCTTTCTTTCTTTTTCCTTGCTCTCTCCGTTTGTCTCTCGCTCTTCGGGTCCTGGAACATACCCCCCAAAGTGTTCTCCCTCTCCTTACCCCTTTTCTCGCTATCTGGCTTCCTCCTAGTCAGGAGCTATAATGCAATTTCTGGGTTTAGCTGTTAATGTCCCCTGAACCGTTTCCTCTCTCCTTGCCCTTCCATCACCCTTGAGTTTTCCGTCCTAATCTGGATCTGGAGCACATGCCTCAGGCTTGTGATTTCAATGTCTCATGCCATCTTCCTTCACTTTTCTCCTGCTTTGAAGCAATGTTTTATAACAATGTAA
Source organism: Ambystoma mexicanum (assembly GCF_040938575.1). Lineage (NCBI taxonomy): Eukaryota > Metazoa > Chordata > Amphibia > Caudata > Ambystomatidae > Ambystoma > Ambystoma mexicanum. The sequence continues at coordinate 653,504,633 of NC_090934.1, forward strand.
TACTGGCCGTGCCAGCATTCATTTCCGATCTGACAACATCCCCTATGAACCACTGATAGGTAGAATCAATGATGGAGCTATCTCTGCCAGGAAAGCAGTGGTCATGGTTTTTATGAAGGCAATTCATATTTGTATTTATGGTTACAGTAAATCATTTCTTGTAGAACTTGCTTCATGAATATATTCTTCTTGTCTGCGAACATTCGGAGCCCTTAGAAAAAGACTAGATGCTGGTAATAAGCACTAGATACATTACTGATAGCTCGGGAGGATAGCTCAGGGACAATGTGCTCGCCTTGGAAGGAAGACGACACGGAGCAACACAGGTTTGATCCCCCGGTTCACGCTTAGAAACGTCTCTGGGTATTAAGCATGTTATAAATAACCAATCATAGCATATCAAGGACTGCAGGAATTCCCTAGAGGATGCCAGAATTGTGGCCCTTTGCTAGGGCAGGTCCTAGATTCAATGATTTAATGTCCCCTTCCACCGACGTGATCTAGAGAACAAGCAATTGGCCGTGGATCAAGGGACCTGACATCTTATTCCAAGTTCCCCCGCACGACCAAATTGTGTGACTTGGTTGAACTCATATTCAGCATTTGTTTCTCTTCTCTTCGAAAATTGATTAGGCACATGAGCAAGCTAGATACAGGTAGAGTATGCTACCTATACCCTTTTGACACAACCCCCAAAATTCCACAGCAAAGTTCTAGCTGCTTAACCAAAATAAGTGGTCTACAAGGCAAGTTGTTGGCCCCGGAACCACGATAAATGCATTAAAATGTTGCCTATAATACTTAACCACAGTGTGTGATATTAACTGAATCAGAAACGTACTACGTCCCATTCTCTTTCAAAATTATAAGCACTTAAAAGTAGGCTATTTTTCTTAATAAGCATTAACTAAAAATACTTTGAGAGGGTCTCCAACCCACTTGACAAACACCCACCAGCCTTCCCGTCCACGTCATTATAGAGGCGGTCTAGTGGATATGCCTACACCGTGAAACCAGGAGACCTGATTCCCATCCCTCCATCCCTTCTTGACTAGATTGTGTGGCTTTGACAAGTCACTACCTGCTTACCTGCCAAAATGGTCTGTGCTTAGAAACAGTGCAAATCTTGACATTCAGTGCTATTCAAAATACATTTGACAAAACCTTGGCCATTCACCCTTTGTGAGCAATCTGCCCCATCCACATGCCCAGACTCCATCTGCTAACTTTTTGGTGACAGTGGAACTATGAGTAATGGGTTTCAATACTGGCCTGCATAAGTGACCTAACTCTGTGGTGTTGATCAAATCACTGTTTATTCATGTACCTCGTTTACGTCTTATGACAAATTTAGGGAAAATGTGAAATGGTCTGAAAGCTGTTGCTAAAAAATCGACAGGACTACAAAAACATGGACAGGCTACTTCTAATGTCATTGGTTCCCTGCGTTCTGATGTGGTAATGTAGTTAAATTGGTACCCTAGTCCCTGATCCCTTATTGAACACAAGTGGATGCACTTTGAAACATTCTAAAGTCTGATAGAAAACCCTAAATTAAAAAAGGAGGGAACCCCACAAACAAGACCCTTTGGGCTAAAGAGACCAGCAGTGCCACCATTTTAGGTATGATTCAGAATATTGTTGGTCATGAAATCATGAGAACGATGTGGGATTGAATAATTAACTACATGTTTAATTGGTTCCTAATTGGATTGTGGAGTCATTCATGACAAAATGTCACTGAAATATATATATATTTTTAATGATAATCTCAATTGGACAAGACACCCAACACGCTGAGGAAATTTTTGTGGTGATCAACAACAACACGTGCTGCATGTTTCTCTTGACATGCATTGTGTGATTAAAAAAAAAACGAAGAAACACGCAATGACAGGTTTAAAATGAAAACAATGGATATTACGTAAATTATATTGTAGATTTGGAGAAAAAATAAAATACAACAAAATCCCATATTTGTAATTCTTCACTATTTAATTACATTAGCTCATATAAATACAGAAACACCGAGTTACCATGTATAAAGTCAAGATTGAAAATGTGCCCTGTTATTTTATTATTTTTGTTTTTGGCACCTGAATGTAAAATATGTGCATCACTGCGTAGATGACCCCCCCGGCTGAGGCAGTACTGGAATTCCCCAGAATTATGGAATGTTCTTTTACGTTACATTAACTTTATAGTATAATTACGTGTATATTATGTGTGTATATTCTGCGTCCTTGAATCTCCCAAACGCCCATACGACCACATTCCCCTGCACGTTCAAAATAGGTCTGCATGCTTTTTAAACAAGGACAATATTTACTTTTAGGTGAAAAATATCTATTTTAAAAGGGATTTTAATCACTTTTCAATTCATCATAACAAGTTCTTCACGTTCAATTCGACTTAACGGCATTCTTCATTTACAAGTAGATCACTCCCTGCGCCAAGATACAATGTAGGGCGTAAGCAGTTGTGCAACCAGGAGGCTTGCATTTTAATTACAGCTTTCCCTCTTGGCTGCATTTTTTTTTATTACCTTGGGCACATCCTTATCGCATCTGCCTAGGTTGAACAAACAAACTGTCTACCTTTCCATTCATGGGGGAATGACTCTACTCTTTTCTGATACCAGGTCGAAGGAAGTCAACAAATTCTATCACAATGACTGCCTTTAAAAATGGTTGTGCATAACAATGTGTGTACAATTTTTGAAATACTAAGGACATATTATCTGTAGAATTATGTGCTGAGAATGGATTGAACGTATCCGGCTAATGGCCTATTGTGCAGGTATAACGAGGAGATAAGAAGTATGGCTATGTTTTCGGCTAGGGTAGCAAATAAAGGATTTTTAGCCCGGATCCCCTTGTTGGTCACATTTGTGTGATCCTTGGCTGGTTCCCTGCATCTCAGTTTCCTTCTTTGGCAAATTTGAAAGGGCATAAGTCCCCCCGAGTTTTAAGAAATACATAAACATACAAATCTGGAAGGTACTGGGGACTGATTCACAAAATGTTTGCCAATGGCATGGCACCATTGTAAAACGGGTTTGTAATTCAAGCCCTGGATGTTATTGTGCCAGGACAATAGAATGGAAATAGTGCCCCGTTTTGGTCAGCACTTTCCAGGGAGGAAATAACAGAACTGGAGTGTGGATCTGGTGGGCTCAGTAGAGCACAAATACATGGGCCAGAGGAATGGCCACTTGCGGAAAACCTGTCCCGAGACCTTTACAATGATGCAATATAGCGGTCCAATCTGGGGTTGGGGGCGACGCCAATGTTGTGGCGTGTGCCCTGTGCCTGCAATAAGATGTGCTCCAATAGGTAAGTGCCCTTCTAAAATCCAGGCAACCTAGATGTATCTCCCATCTTTCCCAGTGCATCAAACTGTGTGATCTTTGACTAGAATTGTATGCGGCCGTGCCTCTGTTGGCAGTGCCTTGACATAAACTGCATCCTAGTGGTGAGGGGTGTATAATAAATGAGCAGGGAGCACAGCATACTCGGAAGGTGGATCAGTTGAATGAATGAATCAATCAATGAATCTTGTTGGCGATTTCTTCAGGGCCAAACTTAAACCCTTCAATATGGTTTAGGGGAAACATTATTGGTAATTCACTTCCTGCATGTCATAATTATGCAATAGTGCCCTAATCACGATATCCCTATACCTTGGTGCCCTTAGCTTCAAAAATTAGAAGCACTTATAAACTGACTAAATTGTAGTAGTAAGTACTGCTTCGAAACACTGATCAGGACCCCCATAATGCTACTCTTTTCTATAAGGATTGATGACCACAGGCATGCTACCAGCCCCTTCATCACGTTCAAATGTCTCGGGAGGATAGCTCAGTGGTCTCGGGGGGATAGCTCAGCGGCAACGTGCTCACCTTGGAAGCAAGACGACATGGAGCAGCACAGGTTCGATCTCTGGGTCTGCGCTTAGAAACCTCTGGGTATTAATTGCGATATAAATAACATATCATATCATAAATGTATAACAGGAGTATGTTGCTATCCATGGACCCTCGAGACCCAGGTTTGGATCCTGATGATCTATATAAGGAAATGTTGTGATCTTGGGCAAATCCATTTTGTTCTTATGTGTTCCTTTAATGTCAAAGAAATGGTAGAAGAGGCAATATCAAAAAGCTCAGAGTGCCCTCAAAATGGGACCCGTTATATTAGGGTTGGTATTCCTTCACCTAGCTTCCTATCAAACTCAAAAACCCAGAGGTTGCCCAATGGGCAAAATGGTGATGTGGAACTACAAGATCTGGGTCTTTATCGAAGGTTCCCTACTTGACCGCAAATGCGTTCCTTTAAACGTATTATTTTATTTTCCTGTGCCTCTGCTACATTACATGCCAACATTCCAAGGTATTATCAGAAGGCTAAATGCAGGTAAAAGGTGATATATGAAAAACTGAAAAGGTCTCTCCACATCGACACCAAAGGTGCTAGACTCTTATCTGTATCAGACTGTCCTTCATACTGGCGCCCAGTCCAATTCTAAAACTTCTCTAGTATGTAAATTGTGAGCTGCGGTACAGGGAGTTTTAAGATGTAATCACAACTTCTCCACTTAATAACTTGGCCACAAGAGTGTGATGTTGGGCAGATCGCTGTTTGCTAATTTCCGTACTTGGCCATGTAGTGTCATCTTGTGAGAAAAATTGAGTTCCTGTGCTTTCATGGAAATATGAAATAAAACAGTGGAGAAAACTCTAACTATATTGGACTGTTTGTTGGGATTTGGAAGGTGGATTGGATTTAATTTAATTTAATGTAACAACAGTTTGATATTGTATATTGAACTGAAGTTTTACAATAAAATAAAAAATAAAAAAAATTGGACCTTTCACCTGGGCAGGTGTTCCATGGTGTAGCTGTGCACCTGAGCCCACAATGCAATTTGTTCCTGGGTCGGACGTTCATCCTTTTTACGAAAACATATACATCTGCTGAAAAAAAAGCCCCATCACCAGAAACATTGTTCTGCATCACAACAGTTAGACAGACATTTTAGCTGAACATGCTTTTCAACTGTCAGGTGCTCTTAATGATAAGACACAATCAAGTAAAGTACTGCACTTGTGTGAATAAGGAACGACCATAACATTTCTTGTGGGTGTAAGGACTACATGTGACCCAGTAGTTAGCTGTGGAAACGGGCACCAGTTTCAAAATCAGGCTTTCCCAGGAAAATAACGCTGTGTGATCCTGGGCAGATCTCTGTAGCTCCGTTCAATTATCTCCCAAAGCTAGACACAGTGATCTCCCCATTAGCTTAGCCATTTACCGAGAGGAGTGCGTTGGAACTGTTGGGTCTGGGGCCCACTAAAGCACTTTGGGGAGGGGCAAGAAGGCAGGTCCACCTAGAGAGCAGTCAGTGCTTGAAGGACTATAGGAAGCACCTCCAGTTGAGGGGTTCCAGGGACCACATAAGTACAACAAGGAGCAGGACGGCTTGTCTTCTCCATTCCTATTCTATAGGGGAATTAGAGGTTAATGTAACCAGACGCGCAAACCTCCCTAGTCCTCTTCCAGAAGAATTGCCTCTCCTCTCCGCAATGCCCTCTCAGACACACACACCACAGTGATTTACACACAGTGCAATGCAGACCTTGTTTGCGAAGGGAAAGGAGAAGAGTACCGTCACCGTCGCTCACTGACTTCCCCTTTATTGCATGCTTAGCATACAATGCTAATTCTAAAAATTGCTAATATGTCCCTTAGCAGTCCCAGGGCTGCCCCTCTGGGTTCGATGTGTATGTAAGCCATTATAAAACGTGAGTGTATGGCAGTGCGTGTGCACCACTAGTCTCGGTAGAAGGGTGCGTTGGCAGGCCCGAGTCCTTGGGGGGTGGCGCGGGGGTGTTTCAGACGGGCAATGCCGCCGCCTCTTCTTGGCTTGCCGTTAAGCAGCTCGAAGAGACGCCGCCGAGGAGACTGGCAATGTTTCCTGCTAGCAAGGAAAACAGGCTTCCCACCAGAGCGGCAGGGACCTACAATTTGCTCTGTTGAACTGTCAAATAAATTGCCGTGTACACTAAAAGGATAATACCCCCTTAATGATGCATTCATTCGCAACCGTAGCAACTGAATTAGGCCGAGGTGCGGGCTCGCCAGCAAGGGAAGCCGCTAGGAGAGTGAAGCGCGCCATTTATCCTGACAAGCCGCCTTGCGCACATCCATCAAGCCGGCGCGGAATGTAATAATATTGACGGCTCCGTACGTCATGTTCTGCCCGAGTTACAGGAGAAAACGGGAAGAAGGATTGTTTCCGGGGGCGGCGGGGGGTCGGAGGGGAGGGGGAAGCCACCGAGCCTTTAATTGCGCTGCTTTAATCAATCTCCACTCAAAGCGTCGCTCCCTGCGGATCTTTATTTAAAGCAGCGCCATCTGCGAAGGTGGGTGGGTGGTGATGGCGGTGACTTGGGGCTCCTGTGCTGCTTGCCGGGGATGTCATCAGATGGGGAGCAGCGACCCCCTGTAGGAGTCGGGCGTCCAAGCAAGTGCCCTCCCTTCTGGGTGTGGGATCAACGTATCTGTAGCATATAGCCTGTGTGTGATGTGTGAGTACACACACACACACACACACACACACACGGCGGTCGTGCCATTTAGAGTGCACGCATTTCACACGCACAGCGTATTTGACCCATTGACAACCCGTACCCGATATTGCCTGCAGTATGCGCCCAACCCAGTGGTCCGCATAGCTTTTCATAGCATAGATGTTTTGTTATTAAAGTCTTGCGTTCAGGGGCGGGTGTGGAGCAAAAAGTGACGGCGATTCGTAGAGATGCGACGGGGAGAAGGGGGAGCAGGTGGCCGGGGGGAGGGGGGGGGGTTAGGTGTTTCTCCTAGGATAAAACAACGGAACAGAAAAAAACAAGGGGCAACGAGGAGAACAGGGCGAGCGAACAAAGAACGGGAGAGGGGCGGAGGAGGGGGCGGGTGGTTATCTCGCTCCCGTCTCGCTGAAAGGGCAGGGAGAGCACCAGAGAGGAGACGGAAATGTTAGGGCAGAGATGAATGTCACGGAGAGGAAAACACGCCATGTCTCTATTAGTCTGGCGGTAGGAGAGTGAGATACAGGGCGGGATGAGAGATGGGCAGTGGAAGATACGCGATGGGCGGAAGACAATAGATCAATAGATAGATAGATGCTAGCAAGAGAGAGATAGCTTGCTAGATACATGGACGCACAGATACACAGAGACTACAATAGAAGATGATAGATACGGATAATAGATTGATAGACGGATAAGAGATAGATCGGTATATACATGATAGGGAGATAACACACAAGACAGATATCTCTATAGATAGATGTATAGGTTGTTAAATAGTTTAAAGATGCAAAGATAGGTAGCAAGATAGATGAGTAGGTAGATGGATGGATAGATGGATGGATAGATAGATGGACGGATAGATAGATAGATAGATAGATAGATAGATAGATAGATAGATAGATAGATAGATAGATAGATAGATAGATAGATGGATAGATATGTGGAGGGATGAATGAGTCACAGTAATGCATGTGTTGATAGAATGATGTAAAGGGGAACAGGAACGGGGACAGATCTGCGGCGTTTCACCTTGAGAGGCAGCCAGCACTTTGCAAGAATACACGAGTTGACATGAGTCGACTGAAATGGCATACACTTTCCTCCGCACTGCAAAGGGTTAACGAGTGGGCTGTTAGTAAGGTTAACCCTTCTGTGGCTGGAGGCACTGCAGGGCTGTATCAAGGGGAGCCTGCCTCCTGCCTCCTCCACCGCACCGAGCGCCCAGCCTGCCACGCACGAAACAGAGAAGTCTCCTCTGGGGGGCGTGGGTGGGTGCTATGGAGCAAGGGGGAGGGTAGATCCCCTTTAGGGTTTGCCCTCGCAGGTTTGATGCCGCGACCGCCTACTGGCTCCGCGGAACCCAGGTTCCCCGCGGAGCCTGTGACGGCGCGCAGCGGGGCTCCCCTGCCCCTTTCGGCCCTTCCAGGCCCGTGTTGCCGAGGTGTCTGCGGGTCTCCGGGAGCGCAGAATCCACCGGCTACATACAGCCCGGTGCGCAGCTCGGCGCAGGGCGGCTCGAGTCTGCGGAGCCCCCAGAGCGGACCCCACGACTGGCCACATACCGTGTCTTGTGTGTTTAGTGCAGAGCCTCGGGAACCGAGCTCCAGAAACACCACGAGCAGCCCCTTTAAGGAGCCCGGGTCCCCAGGCGTACCTGCGAGACGCTCGAACTGCTGACGAGAGAACTTGTATTTTTAGCTCCGTGTCTCAATATTATTAGCTACATTGCTAGGAAGAAATCAAAAATCACTGCTGCTTGTCCTTGAGTGTCTCGCGACGAGTTCTTTTCTGATTAAAAGAGCTAGGGTGTTGCCAGAAACAGACCCGCGTTAAACTGATGGCTCTCGCAGGAGCGTGGAGGACACATCAGAAATATGGTTAATTGTTCACATTACAATAACCCTACACATGTGCGTATACGGTGCCTAGTTTACAGCGATGAAGGCAAACGCGTCCCTTTATAGATCGCCATATACTCGCCACCTCGTTTGCATTAGTACGGGTGATCAGGCGATTGCTGTTGCATACGATGCCTGTGCAAGTGGGTGACAGCCCAGGACTGCAAGGGGTGGGGTTCATATGAGGGGGTATTTGTTTGGGGATAGGGTAGGTGGGGGTCTATATGGTACGCACGTAAAGTTAGTACGCACTTTATCTAGCAGGCGAACATTACGATGTCAAAAAGTTAGCAGGGTTGAGGGCGAGAAATTGCAGCTACGCTACAGGCATCGCGCTTGGCAGGACTGCAGAGGCGGGACATTTCCAATTCTAATCAACTCAGAAGTGCGACAAAACTCACGCTGGGAAACTGTAGAGGGACGGGACTTCCCCCATCCCTTCCCCCGCTTCCGCACCCACGCCCTCCCGCTGGCAGGCACACTCCCACCGCCGCCGGGCTTCCAAATTCTGGTTCTCAAAGCGTTGGTGCGTGTGCGTGAGATCCACCACACAAGAGCCTCTGTCCGAGGTGCTGAAACCGTCCCGGAGTCTCAGTCTCAGTCAGCACCTCGGAGAGGAGGCACCCACAGCCCTGGGCACGCCCGGGAGGCTTGGCGTGGCTTCGCGCGGCTCCTTCCCCAAGCTTGGCACCTGAACGCTGCCTTTGCCAAACTCACTCACAGTGGCGCCCGAATGCCCCGGGCACTGGGCTCAAGGAGGCGATGCCCGTTCTGCATTCGCGTGGTCCTACCTCTCGCCCTGCATGTGCCGTTACCTCTGCCCCAAACAATAAGCATAGCCTGCCTTATACGTGCACCTGTTCTGATCAGATGCCCGGCCAGCAGCAATCCGAGCCCCGAGCTTCAAGTTTTGACATGCAAGCCATCGCGAGTCAAAGAGGATTGCATTGAAAGTTCCATAAAACACACTGCCTAGGTGGCCTCGGCGACTTCGGCATGCGCGCGGCCACCTTTAGCGCCACTAAAGCGGGGCAGCCTGCGAAAGGTAGCCCCAAAATCACCCTGTTCTGCTTAAGGTGCGTGGAATGGTCTGCGGTGTACTCACCATTGTTCCTCTGCTGTCCTGGAGACAGACGTGCTTTAAAATCCAGTCTCTCCAACAGATGCTGGAATGTAGTGTGTCTTGTTTGAAGTCATCATGCGAGAACTTGTGCTTTGCTCAGTGGATCGCCCACCACTCGGTGTGACTTATGAATCTAATAACCCTGGCGAGATCCGCGAGCTTAAACTCTCATCCACCTTGGTGACTACAGGAGGCAGGAGGCAACTGGCAGCGACTTTTAAAACCTATACATTTACGCAACGCCTGAGCTCAGAGGCACGCTTCTGCACTGCTTCCGGCGTGGTCCCGGTGCACGAGAGGGGGGTTGCCCCAGCTGGCCAAAAGCTCCGATAACGTGCCTCCCCGCACTCCTGGAGCAGGCGCTATAAATAGCAGCTGGGGTAGAAAGTTCCCACGGAAGTCCTTCCAGGACACTGCCAAAAATAGACAGAGGGAGACGTCAAGATCGGGGCTCCCTTGCACCTGCAGTTGACCAGGTGAGCTCATTTGCGTACCGGCAGTTAAGGAGAACGGATTCTGCCGCATTATTTTGTAACTAGCAGAAGGAGGCAACAGGTCCATTGTTGCATAACGTAGCATACCAGGGTTGGAGCCACAGGGGCGTGCCATCGCTGGGGTGAAGGGGTGAGCACACAGGCGCATTCCACGTGAGGTGTTGTAGATATTCCCTGTGGTCAAATGCAACTGCTCCTCCTTTTACCCATGTCTCGGGGAGAAACGACTGAGTCAATCGAGCTCAGATTTTTGTATTCGTTTATTGTATTCGCGTGTCCTTCCACCCTTTCACGTGGAGGTAGGTATTTGTCTCTGTTTCAAGCACCGACCCCCCTGTTGGTGCACCCCCTTCATTCTGGGACTTGATGATGCCAAGGCTCCAAACCCACCAATGTGCCCTTTCCTCCTGGTACAGGTTTGCGCTCATTTGAAGGCTAGTGACCCTTTCTTTGCTGTGGCAAATCTTCTCCCCCCGCCCTGGTCTGCTTTTTAAATGCTTCTCAGTTGGCCTGGCTCAAAGGACTTCCTCGTTTGGCAGATAGGGGAGCTGATCTACAGAGTAGGGGAACACCGAGATCTGCCCAGGATCACATTCATTTGGGAGATCTGGGTTTTAACCCTGCTCCCTTGTCTCCACATCCTAAAATGTGTGTCTCCTTGTTACAACTACGCAATATTCTATAATCCCCCCTTGCCTGTTGAATGCATTTCTGGAACATACACCTCACAGTTAATGGTCCTGAAATGTAAAAAAAAAAAAAAGTCTGCAGGTAAAATATCCCTCTGATGTTCGAAAAGCAGAAAATGCCATAGACAAACATAAGTATTTTTGTACAAAGTGCAAAGGCCAACGTGGTTGCTGCGAAGACCTGCATTGTGTTACTGGGGAATGCAGCAATGCTGTGGGATGCATCAGTCTGAGGAAGGGCACAGAGTGTTTGGCCTAATTGGCTATTCCCCGAAGCACTTGAAGACCTTCCTCTTTGCTTCTTCTTTCTCTCTTCTGCTCCCCTGCTGATCTCTGTCTGTTTCTGCACTGGGCACCTGGCTACCCGCTGAATCCAGGCCCTGATCCCTGCCCACCCAGATGCACTCAATCTGTATCTGCATCCCTACAGTCCCCTTACCCGCACTTATTAGACACATGTTGTCTGCGCTTAATTCTTGCACTTGCCTCCTGTTGCCCACACTACCTGTTGCTGTTTTGATCACGTGTTCAGCACTTACCACTCCTCCCCTGCCCCCTGCACGTACCCCCTTCCATCTCCACTGCACTTGTGTGTTCTCAATGTCACTTGGCCTAGTAAGATTGTTGTTTTGTCCTCCCTTCTATCCCTCCCTAGCCTTGTCGCGCCTTGAAACACTTGTGTATGGGCGCAATATGAGTAAAATACCATATATCATGTCATCAAGGTTTTAATTTAAGACTTGCTATCAACACTTAGCCTGTTTCTAACTATATCTATTTTGGGCTAAGAAAGAGAAAAAAGTCACAAGGAGATTGCAGCTCTCCCAAAATAGCATAATTTGATTAAGCATGGAAAATGGCAGAGAATAATCTGACCCATGGCACATTAAGTAATCAATAATTTAGGTGGGGGAGGGAGACAATGTATTTGCTACAGAGCTAACCACTTACCCACAAGATTACATTTTGAAATTGGCGAATTTGAAGACTGTGTGATTCGTGACAAATCCTGTACGTTTGTTCACAATACTTTCTACTAACATTTAGCCCACTTCTAATTCCCCCATTCATTTCTGTGAAGCTAACTACCTCCTAAGTCTAAACAGTTCCACAGGTACCTACATTAATAAGTTCAAGGCACATTTTTGCTCAAATTGAGGAGCTGAAATTAGGATCCAGGTATCCTGGTTCAACATGAATCCGTTTTCGCACTAGACAGCATCTGAGTGTGCGGCTGGGTCTGGCAGCAGCGCAGGGGAATAACCACCCGGTGGAAAATCCAGAATGTTGAATTTCCAATCAGTTTTTAGGTCTGGCTCATGCCAGCCAGCACTATTTTGCATCAAAAACGTATAAACCATTCTTTAAAACACTCTGGCATGCAAAAACACGATCACAAGATGGCAGGTTTCATTGGCTTTCATTGGTTGTTCAGTACATATCCTTCAATGAAAGAGCCCGTGTGGGAAGGTAGGAAGCCAGAAGGAGGTAGCCAACAGTGGCTTTCTTCAAGTTTGTATACAAATTGTTCGTTTTACAACTGTTCGAATTACGATTGACCTTTTCACAATTGACCGAATTGTGAAGGTCAATTGTAACATATATGTGGGGGGAAACCCCCCACAACCCCCCACCGACCGCCAAACCCCCAAAACCCCTATATATAGTTTCCTTGCTTTCTGTCCGTGCTTTGGAGTTTGCTGCAATCGCGGCTGTGCCTGCGGGAGTGCGGCTCGCCTTTCCTCCTTACTTTGGATATATATATATATATATAGTCAATTGTGAAAAGGTCAATTGTGACCCTTTAAATTAATTCGGTCAATTGTTCATTTGAACAATTGTAAAAGAACAATTTGGGTAATACCTTCTTCAATGACTGGCCACGAGTATGCTTGTGTTGCTTGTGTGCTGCCATACTATCTCTGGGGAGCCCCTGTTAGTCCATCCACAATACTCAACACATGTGAGTGTGGATGGGCTTATGGTCAGGACTGGGAGGGCTGCAGAAGTCACAGTTTCTTATGCAGTTTACCAGTGTCCCCAACACGCAAGGTGCTTTAAGAGACTTGTATTCATTGGCGATAAGGCTTCAGAGTGAGTTGGAGTATATGATAGAATAAGGGGGCAGTGTCTTAGTCTCGGTGTCTGTTGCCAGCAGAGGGAGGACTAGTTTGGTTGTTCATGACTGCAAAGCCAAGCCAATTTCACCCAAAGCACCCTAATCAAGGACCTGTGCTCTTTGCCATGCTCAAGATAAAAGTACTACTTCTCCCACAATTCATTTTACTGGTCTAATGCAGGATCTGGAAGCAGCATATGTATTTGTTACCACTACTACCTCCATAATGCAAGGTGCAGGTCTAATTGAAGACTTGGGATATGTACATTTTAGCAGTACATCTACTGCACTGTAACTGGCATATTAGAAGTCTATTAACAGGGGGGCGTGGCTTGATGCTGACTGGAATGGCCGCCTAGTTTTGCGCTTCGCTCCAGTGACATCATTTTGCTAATCTTTCCCCATATATCCCTCAAACTACGCCTGGCAGCGTTTCCCTTACTTACTGCAGGACTTCTTGGTCGTCTGTGGTTTGTTGCTGAAGGGCTGCATTCAGGCTCCTTAAATCACCTCAAATCGTGTGTGGGAAGCACGCCTTATTTTCTCACGGCACAGGTTAAACTCATAAACAGACCCTTGTTTCCAATGCTGACTTGATTTTAACAATATATCACGTCCTTTATTTTCCTTTAAAGAATTTAATTGCTCAAATTTGATCTGTTAGAGGGTATGACTGCTCACTGACTGCTCTTTTGAAAGGAATTATTTCTACAGAGTTCAATTTTTTTTTAAAAAGTAATTTCATCAAATTAGTGCTCCATACTTCCCACCATATTTCTCCAAGCACTATTTCAAGTAAATTAACAGAACGGCTTTACTCAAGTACTATTATACAGGTGTGCTTGCAGATAAATGATATCTTCTTGCAGGTTTTAAGTGAATAAAACCATCGATTTCATGCCCATATACACCCAGTTTATTCATTATGCCATCCAAGTAAGGACTGACCAAGGAAATATCCTCGCCGTCACCTACTACCCTCAAGAGGAAGAAAAGTGACTCTCCCACACCTAAAGAACACATTTTAGACCCGTCATGCAAACTATTCTGTCAGAGACAAGAGCTCTGAAACCATTCATGGAGGATACTAATGCTAAATTGCAGCAGCCTGACAATAAGTGGTCTATATTTGAATCTCGGATGAAGGAGGTAGAAAAGCACATTAGTGATGCTGGGGCTATCACAAGTAGAGTAGTAACTTTGGAAAGCACTATTAAATCTCTACAAAAACAGGCTGAGAATCTCGCAAACAGGAAGAGGAGAAATAGTATACGCATCATCGGCCTTCCAGAAGGAGTAGAAAAGGATAATCCTATTTCATTCTTATATGCCTTTTTACCTCAACTCCTTGACTTGCCTGTGTCAATGCATCTCAACATCCAAAGAACACATTGGGCATGATCACGACTTTGGCAGTAACGCCGGCGGTATTACCGCTGGCGGTATTAGCCCTACCGCCGAACTCCCCAGCGCTAATAGCGCCGGATCACAAGTTTGGCGGTAATGTAATTCCCCATTCCCCATTGAGCCCATTCGGGAATGCCCCATTCCCCATTGGGCTCAATGTGGAAAATTCGCGCTCTTACCGCCGGCGGATTTCCCGCCGGCAGTAATAGCGCGAATTTTCAGCGAATTTCCCCCCAACCAAGAGCTGGGGCGAAATCCACCGAAGTCCTGATTTGGCGGACCCTTAAATCCGGCGGTAATAGCGCGACTGCCAGATTTAAGGGTTACCGCCAAAGTCGTGATTAGCCCCATTGTGTTGGACCAACCAATTCAGTCCAAAACTCTACAGTCCTACCCAGAACTCTCATACTGGCTCTCTTGGATTACACCCATGTTACTCTTATAATGGAGAAAGTAAAAAAAATTAAGCAGCTGTCTAGGCAAGGCAAGAAAATATTTATCACACAGGATGTTTCCAATGCTACCGCGGCAAGAAGAAAATAACTTCTCACTTTGAGACCAGCCCTGATATGTGGCGCAGTGTATTGTACGGTCGCAATCAAGTCAGGGAGCTCCTTCCCCTACAATGAATGTGGCACACAACAAATCACTAGTTTTTAGTTGGTTCACTCTGGTGAAGCCTCCAATCTGTCTCGCACAAAACCTCAACAAACACCCAGTGCCACAATGAACTAGAAACCAGGCCGGTGTGGATTAATGAGATATTTATTAATTAATTTATTTAAGCAAATTAGAATCAAGTGATTACAGCAGCCACCAATGTTGTGGCAACACAAAGACAAAATATCCTTCTTAGTAGAGTACCACCACAGCACACCCAATACAAACAGAGAACCGTTCAAAGCACACCAGGAAAATGAATGCAGACAGGAAAGTGATACTTTAGTCCCAGAAACCCTCACCCTTCAAACATCAATTTAACTTGATTTCTTTGAATGGAAGGGAGTGGCATGGAGTGAGGAACACAAGGGAAAAGACAGATGTTGGAATTGTGGGTCACAGAACCAGTGGGGAAGAAAGAAAGGCAATTGTAACATTTGTTTTGCTAAACCTGATAATAACACAAACGTCTTTTAGGATTATAGTCAGAACAGAATGGGAAATCGGTTTTCAGTTACCTAACACAGTTGCAAAGGGAAAGCATAGAAAGAAATGGAAAATTAATGTTGTTACTCCAAAAGGACAGGCAGGGCTTTGGGGAATATTAGTCAGCACACAAGGGAAACATCGGTTTTGGGTTGTGATTCACAGAAACAATATGACAGTGAGAAAAGTAAGGGGAGCATTTGCTTTGCCGCGCCTGACCATAATACACAAGGCTTTAGGATGATGATCAGAACGGAATGGGAAAATCTGTTTTGGGTTGGGATGACAGATGCAACGGGAAAAGGAAATGCAAATGGAAATTCGTTTTGCTAAGCACAATTGAAACACAGGGACAAATTTGTTTTGCAGATCACAATGGGATTAATTATTTTGGACAACTCTTTATGACTATACTGCCTTACAATACACTGGGAAAAGATGGTTGGTTTTGAATGCCAACAATACTGATCCCATGGAATAAATGGAGGAACTACTTGATTTACCTTTGATAAATATGCTAAGGATCTACACGGGCCAATAGGGGATTTTCAATGGGGAAATAACTACATACACAGGCAAACAGGGGATTTTTCAATGGGTAAATGACTAAGACAATACTGAAAGAGTACCCGGGCCTATACAGTCTGTGGCTTGGGGTCTTTCTACTTATAGGGAAGGTCAGGGCTGGATATCAGGGAGCGTCATGGCACTGCTGGGACAGCAAAAGGGGTCAGTCAAGGTCTCTGATGAGTCCTCCAAGGGGTCCCAGGTCAGCCTCTATTAGTGGCAAGACTCCTGCTTTGAGGCAAGTTGGCTTAGCTATTAGGAAAATGACATCACAAATGTATCATTATTCTCACAAAAGGGTTTGACTAGCCCCCACTACTCCACTTCCCCTGTGTGCTGATAGGACAAGGGAATGTGGAAGTGCTTTGAGACCCTAGGGGAAGAGAGCACTTCATCATCTTACTTCCACAAGTGGGCTCTGTCATGTTTTTGCACTTATAATCTCACTACCTTGCAAGTATCTTTAACTTCCAAAACTGTACATGTATAAATACATTTTTGACAACTATATTTGACTATGAGTCATATGACACCAATCAGAAGTCTGTATGTCATTCCCGTGCAGAGCTACCGTTTTTCACATTTAATCTGGAGCCATATAATTGAAAAACATGACATTTTACGGGCATCATAGAAATTGTGATTGTCATGTTTTATCAAATTTTCATGTCTCTGGAATTCACAAAGAGGACTACATCACATTTTCATGAATAACTACAATTGTGTTTATCTCACAAACATCTTTTTGGAATGATCAGGAGGAGTTTACTGTCATCTTGCCAAAAATCCTACAATGACTATGGTGCAATGAAAATTGTCAATTTTACATGATAAAATACATTTCTCCAATTTTAGTCAATGTGCAATCTCACTCCTCATCTGACTAGGCCCCCAAACTCCTGGAGCACATGACATCAGCAGAGGGTCTGTGTTTAGATTAACTTACCCATTCAAAGGGCTAATAACTAAGCTAATGCACTTTTTTATTGAGGCTTGTGACCTGGGGCCACAAAGGCCATAGAACAGACCCACTCTTATCTGGTTTGCCCAGCCTTTCCCAGCGAAGAATACCTTATCCCTTGTATTTAGGCTTGTATTTTTAAGACATAGTGGGGAAAAGAATGCTGTGGTCAGTTTCATTTCTGAACACACTGAACTTTCATGCACCCAGCCGCAAATTGCCTTTACACTCACATTTTACTTTTAAATAAGCTCTTAGAAGGCACACCATTTCAGTATTATATAATATATATATATATATATATATATATATGGATAAATGTGTCACTACTCAGTTGTCCCTGGCATATTGCTGTTAGATAAGAACATCATATTCACACTGTTAGTGATTTTGGTGAACATTTTGCTTTGCAGATTGTAACTTTGGAGGAAAAAACAAAATTACATTTGATTTATTTTACACATAAAATGAATTCTGTTTCACTGCGGCCGCTTGAAACACAATCTGTGCATTTTCCTTTGAGATTCTGTGCAACCTAGTTTCATGGAAATATTGGTGCAGCTCTCCATAGATTTATGGTATACAGTTGTTTTGTCGCTGGATTTTTCGTCACAGGACTTTTCATTGCCATTATTTTATCGAAAAAAGAGAATCGTTATTTTTTTGGGGGGGGGTTTAAAAATTAAATAAATATTTGTGGGTGAAAGGGAATACTTTTTTTAAAAAAGGGGGGGGGGGTTTGGGGTGGTAACCCACCCAAAAAAAAAAAACGTAGAACCAGATTTATTTACACATTATGTCCACGTGTGTTTTGCTTCCTTCATGAAAGACAGTTCGTCTCTTTTAGAATCTTGAAGTTCTTGGGCCACTTTTGTTTCCGGTTTACATGGGTTCCATAGGCCTTGTGTCCCACATTATTTCAGGGCAGGCCTTTTATTTAGGGGCATGCCCAACAACGACTCTGGCCTTTTGATTCATGACATTCAGGGGCTATTTCACCCCACAAAAAGTTAAATGGCAGATATGGCATTATTCATCTAGCTATTCTCCAAGTCACCCTCAATGGGCATACCTCTACTTTCCAGAACCCAAGAGACTTGAGACACTATATTCAATCTCACAAATGGGATGACATGGACACTTCAAGACCACCTACATGACAAGTATTGCACCATCTATTGGGTTAAGTATTAAATCTTCTCTGATCAACTTCCACCGGAGCGCGGATGGATGTGCCTCATTTCAACTGGCTCTCCACCCCCATCTGATCATATATCCAACATGGATTAGTGTGGCTGTTTCCTGTTAGCCACATTCCTATCTATAGCTCTTTTATTTTTATGTTTTAAAATTTGTATTTATAGGCAGAGGCTTACAGCAAACACACACAACAGAGTAGAGATGCAACTTATACATATACATTTTGAGGTATATACCAAACAGGGCAATACATTTTCAAGAGGAGTTGGAAAAACAACATAGTGACCTTAATACAACATGGTGCCACAGGTTACCGACGTGGCTGTATGAGTGAGGAGGACCCATACACATTGTCAGCTTGCCTGGCAAGGTAACTGTTGAAAGCAGACCACAAATTCTTGGGACGGGAGCACACCGGAAGCATATCTATATATTCCTCCTCGCAGGTCTGGGACTAGGTGAGTGCATTGAGCCACTTTTGAAAGGTTGGGGAGATGGGTTTTTCCAGTTCTGGAGCACACATTTCTTAGCCACCACGCAGCCTATATTAAAAAATGTAGCATTTTTCTTGGTGTCGTCTGTACTCCACATCCCAAATAGCACCCCCAGCAAAGCAGGATCCACCACAGTACCAATGATGTCTGTGAGAGCCCGCAGAATCTCGTCCCAGTAGTTACCCAACGCTCTACATGTCCAGAACATGTGCAAGTGGCTGGCCCCCTCCTCATGACATTGAGCACAAGTGTGCAGGTTATTTCGAGTGAACTTGGCTATTTTACAAGGAGTAATATAATCTATTCAATAATTTATTTATATTGCATACATCAATATCGAAAGTTGAGGGATACCCTGTTTGTGTGCGAGCACATCTTCTTCCATAACCCATCTGAGATCTCAAGGCCCAGTTCATCCGCCAATTCATTCTATGCTGTAGGGGGTTGGCCCGGGGCTTTTGCCAATAGCATTTTGTATAGGGAAGAGACCACTCCACAAGCACCACTCAAGTTGGCTATGTAGGCGACCTCTGAAATGTCAGGGGGTTCAATCGGGCAGGAGGGCCACATAACATGGAAGGCAGCACAAAGCCTATAGTAATGCAGTATCTCCAGTGCTGACCCAGAGTGGCCCTGCCGCCATGTCTGCGGAGTGATGAATCTGCCATCAGGGAATGGGTCAGTCAATGCCTGGTACCCCAGGGCTTGCCAGTGTTTGGCTAGAAGCTTGTTGTTTGCGGGCTCAAGCCTGGGAAATCCCCAAATGGGGAGCCACTTGTAATAAAGAGGAGAGTCTGACATGTGATGTAGTAATCGGTGCCATGCTTGCAAAGTGGTCACAGAGGGAACGGATGGGGAGTCGGCTGCATAATCTCAGGAGAACATCAGTGTCATAATGTTTACCTCAGCCGCCGCAAGCACTTCCAGCTTAACATGCAGTGGAGTTGTCGGACTTGAGTACCAGTGTGTGGCATGTTGGGCTTGGGCTGCTGTCCAATACAATATTAATTTGGGGCAGTAAATCCCTCTCTCTCATATGATAAAGTCATATCTGACAATTCTTTCTGCACCGGCATGCAATAGGAACTGTGCACATAACTTGTGTAGTCTCTCAAAGTATTGTTTTCCCGGCCAGGCTGGTATGTTCCCGAAGATGTAAAGAAATTTAGGGACAAGAATCATCTTAATTAGGCAAAGCTCCCCAGCTAGCGATAAGGGGAACCATCTATAGTTCTTGGTCAGGTTTCATTGTTACCAAATTCCATGTTTTTACAGTTGCCTTCCTTCCCCTTATTTTTCACTCCCTTTATATTTCCATCCAGTATGCAGATCTCTATATATTAATCCTATTGGCGTATTGCTCAATTGCTTCATCAAATATGCTCTTGCAATTCTTACTTTTTGTAGCAAATGTCTTTCTCTTCATGTACTCTGTGTATTTTATGTTCACCTCATCTTAACTCATGTTTTTAGCAAATGTCTTTCTCTTCATGTACTCTGTGTATTTTATGTTCACCTCATCTTAACTCATGCCACTTAACATAACCTCTTGGAACGTCAAAGGATTGCATAATTCTATCAAGAGACAAAAAGTGCTATCTCACCTTAACAGAACAAAAGCATCAATTGCCTGCATACAAGAATGACATCTCTCAAACGAGGAAGCAGCTAAACTTATATGTCACTGGGTGGGTCAGGTCTTTTCTAGTGCAGTAAATGGTAAAAAGAATGGTGTTATTACGCTCATTAACCAGGCAAGGCATATAAATGCAAAGTGATAGCTGACAAATTTGATGATTTAGGTAGATGAGTACTACTCAAGATCTTAGTGGAGTCCAAGAAGTATACTGTTTTGAATATATATGGCCCTACATTTGCAGACCCTTCCTTCTGGCAGCAACTTAGAAATCTAATGATTCAATGCAATCCCAATAACGTAATAGTCTGCAGAGATTGTAATAAGATCATAGACCATTTGCTTGATAGGAAATTCAGTGTACACTTCAAAAATACCACCTCCCACACACAATTTACTAATTTTGTGTCAGAGTTAGGTCTTAGCGACACATGGCATATCACTCTGCCTCCCGATTCCGAATGTATCTACTTCTCCACTTCCCACAACTCTTTCTCATGATTAGACTATATATTAATTTACAAATACATGGTTAATCTCCTTCTTACTGCCCAAAAAGAATCTGTAACAATTTCGGATCATTCCCCAGTTGTAAGTGATTTCAATCCGGCACACACCCAAGTCAAGCCCAGCATGTAGTGTGCAATTGAAACCCCTATTTATTTTTATCTATAAATTCAATATTCTGAACGATATATCACTCATATCACACCCTTCTCCTGAAAAACCCCTGGTCACACTGAACCAGGAATCAGGCTAGTTTGCAAAGGTAAATATTTATTTATGTATTTCATTTTAATCACAATATATTCTAATAGGTAACAACCATCACCAATGGGGTGACAGAACACCGAATGATATCTTTAATACACTATGAATCAAGTAAAGAGCTCAAAAACAAATGCAGCACAGAAAAGAATACTTTTGAATTGGTGTAGAACAGATGGCACTATGGTTCGGAGTTCCCCCTGCAACACTCCTCAACCCCCCCATAGGCGATGTAAAGAGATGGGAGGAGAAAGCAGGCATTTAGGAATAGCACAAATCAAACATAATATCAGTCCCACCTTCCCCCTTCAAACACAAGAGAAAAATGGAATTGACTTTGCAGCTGTCAGAATGGCTTTGAAATGGTCTTTGGAAATGACTGAGCAAAAACACCAAATGTGGTCAAAAATACTTAAATTGTTATACATTTCTATGGGAGCCGCTTTGAACAGTTGCTCACAATCACAAGCAATGGTTTTGTCAAAAGAAAACAATGGAAATCTCAAAGTCCAAGTTGGAAATAAATTAAAGCTATTTCACACGTGTAAAATATCTCAGAATGTAAAATTGTGGCAAACCTTTCCTTAATCGATTTTTGCTATAATAGGAGAATCACACTGTTTTGGGTTCTATGAATAGCTAAGGATGTTAGGTACAAGTAGGAGTTGAAATTTCGTTTCTATCATAAAAACTGATTGAGTTATAGAGGTGTTAGTAAAGGTCGTTTTTGTAAAATAGGCACAAGAATGGAAAACAGAAATGCACTTTTGAAATGACAGATGGGTTGATTACAATAGATTATGACTATGAAAAAGCGAATGCGACAGATGGATCTTTCAGTCACGTGATCAGCATAACCCATCTGTTGTGGATACTTTACTTCTTCAGATGAGAAAAGAGTCAGCGCAAAGATAGTTCTAGCAACTCTATGGTTCTGAATGACAGATAGGATGGGTTTGAGATTGGGATAAGACAATGTAAATATACTATGGGTCACAGTTCTTCCTTCTAATACTCACAGGATAAGTTATTAAATGGGACCGTCAGTTCTGGTCATGGATTGGATCTGGTCTAGGAAGAACAGTACATTAGGCACAGGATCGGGTCAGCCAGGCCAGTCACCGGATTTGCACAGGATCATCCCTCCTAGTCTGTGGAAATTTCAATCAGCTAGATATCGAGTTCCTCAAGCAAGCCAAGTGGTAGCAAGCCAGAGAATTTCAGGATACTAGTTCAACAGGCCTTCTCACACCACAGTGCTTCACTGGGTTGCTAGAACAAGTTTGAAGATTTAGGCCTTGCAGAAAGTCAATAGTTCTCTACTGCTTGCAAGATTCTTGGCATCTGGATCTGGAAGGATGTTAAAGCTGGATGTAGAATGCTGGATCACAGTGCTTCACCGGAATCAGGAACGTGAGGGGATCTGTGAGTCGCTATGTGTTTTTAGCTGTCTCTATTTATCCTTTAAAATGACATCACAAAATGGGTGCATGGGCCGGCTTAACTAAGCCTGCCCCTGCGAGCTGGGATTGGGTCAAAACTTCATCTTTGCCTTGCATTTGAGTGATTGGATCAAGGCCGGATGATGTCACATTTTATGGGTTACTTTACAGTTCTTAAAAACCTCCCTTTAGCTACTGGTCTCAAAATCAGATTTTATACTAAATACACATTTCTACATTGGTCACTTTTAGACAAAGCACACACACAGATGCCATATCTTATGTAGCATCTGTTCCACAAAATCCTGTAGCTGTGGGGTCTTGTCTCAACTTTCTACAGAATTTTGTCTTTTTTGCTATGAACACAATTTCCGTACTTTATGCACATTTCCACAAATGTGTGTGTTTAACATAGGAAAGTGTGTGTACATTTTCACAATTCAAGGATTCATACATTTCAAATAAAACTACATATATTGGCATTCCTGTCCAGAACATGTTACACGGTTCTGCCGCCTCTTAAAACGTGCAGGCAAAAATTAGACTAACAGATATGTCCTTGGTATATTTTTCACCATTTTGAATCACAAGTTATAAGTCTTTAAAAATTGTTCTTTGTTCATGCTTAACAGCAAACAGTATGCCCCTTTTCTCTCCCTGGATTCTAGGAGCATCCCCCTCCTTGTTTGTTCCTTCCAGGAGCCATTTACGCCCCTCTCACACCTCCGTTATCTGGGCTGAAGGGCCTGCTATTGTTCATTCTTTTTCTGTAGACAAAAGTCTGGGTTACCCCGCAATTAGGATCTCCCAGTGATTTTCTGCTGAGAGGAAGGCCCTCCTCTTGGGAGAAACATGTTTGTCCACTTCCAAAGGGTTGCAGCTCAGCCAAGCTAATTTATTCTTAATTAAAAACCAGGAAAACCCACATTTGTTGCATCAAACATAAATACATGAATTTCTCAGCTTTAACTCTGTGGGATAAAAAGCAACTGAGACCTGTATTCTTTTTTAGCCACAATCCTTTTTAGGTTTGCTGATCCGGCAGACTTTTTAGTTTAGATCACTTTAAAGTTTCATCAGTAACTCATCTGACAGCTGTCATTCAGGTAGCCCAGGGTACTGCACCCAGATTCTGACAGTGGCTGTCAGTTTACAGACAATCCAATTTTCTGTAGAATGTTCTGCTCCTCACATTAGGACTTAGTATGTTTGCAATGCTTCATAAGATTACATGAATTTTAGCACCGAGCAAGATTTTGGATGTTGAGAAGTGTTGTTGTTGAAGGCATTTTTGAGTTTTTAGCACAAAGCAAATGTAATTTATAGGGACCTTTTGAAGTTTCATTTGTAAAGCGCTGCTTCTCTTTCTGCACCCTGTTTGCCCGTCTTGGAGCTCACTGGCAACTTTTCTGCAGGGTGTGCTCTATTCCACCACACATGCACCATGAGTGGCAGGTTGTGCATCCATCTTTTTGTTGTGTTGCAGAACGCGGTTTTTGTAGGTTTTTGGCGCACACAAGGGCTTTGCCACCATTGTTGCAGTTTCTTGTGCCATACATATAAGAGTGATGCCGCATAGCACAGCAGAGTGGGTCAATACATTCCACACCCAGCATACATCCAACTTGCAACTCCACATAGCACCCAGAAATCCAATAGATGGAGATTTAATGCTACTCTTCTGAGCAATGAATCATATGCACCCTTCATCACACAGCAACACATAAAAGTCAGAACACATCTATTACTAACACTTGGGACTGCTACAAAGCTCTTCTTAGAGGGTATATCATATCCTTTGTTGCTAATAAAAAAAAAAGTTAAGCAAGAACCTGATGCAATACTCAGACAGCTCAAGCCACTTGAAACTCAATATGCACTCACAAACCCTGCTTCCATTCTTAGGGATATTTTAAGACTAAGGTTGTAATATAATAGAATTGTTACACAGTAGTCATGCACCAACTTGCTGAATTATAAAGCAAAGATTTATCAATTCTCTGATAAGACTAGTAAATCCCTAGCGTCATATCTTAAACTCAAAAAAAGTAAACGCTAAGGTTGTAGCTATAAAAGACTACAGAGGGATTAGGACTTCTCAGATAAAGAGATTATCCAAGTCTTTCATCAATTTTATTTTAATATATATACCTCTGAAGCCCCTCCAAATAATACTCACATTCAACATTTTCTTCATAATATTCCCCATGCTACATATCCCCAAGCAGATTTCCAGATACTCAATGTCCCAGTATCCTCTACTAAAATACAACAAGCCATTAAAACCTTAAAAAAAGGCAAAGCCCCTGGCTCAGATGGTTTCCCTATTGACATTTCACCCATTTTTACAATCTGTTAGTACCTAAACTCAATGAACTCCATACCCACTACATCATGAAAATCAAGGTGGAGGAATCCTTCCTAGAAGCCATGCTCATCGTTTTCCCAAAGCCTAGTAAAGATAAAGAACTTCCCCAAAGCTATCGTCCAATTTCCCTTATCAATACAGTTTGCAAAACCTTCAGCAAGATATTAGCTAATAGACTTCCTCCCTTCTTACCTAGCTTACTTAAACACAAACAGGTTGGATATTTGGACGGCAGGTTATCCTCTTCCAATGTTAGACATTTTCTAGATGTCCTAGATATAGTACATAAGTCCAAAGATCCCCACCCAGCTGTAGCTCTTGATACAGAAAAAGCCTGTGATAGAGTAGAATGGGATTACATGTTTGAAGCCCTTCAGTGGCGTGGCTTAGGCACCCCATTTCTCTCTATGATTAGTATCCTCTACTGTAATCCTAAAACTGCAGTCTTTGTAAATGGACAAATGTCCTCCAAATTCCCCTTGTCTAGAGGGACGCGCCAGGGATGCCCCCTTTCCCTGATTCTCTGCATTTTACTGCTAGAACCCTTCTTAGAAGCAATAAGACAAAATTATCATATTCTAGAAATTCAACATGGACACTTCCATGTCAAAACAGCGGCATATGCTGATGATGTGCTCTCATCATGTGCTCTCATCATCTGATCTTGGGCCTCATCACGACTTTGGCGGTAACCCTTAAATCTGGTGGTAACACTATTACCGCCGGATTTAAGGGTCCGCCAAATCAGGGCTTTGGCGGATTTCGCCCCAGCTCTGAGCTGGGGGGAAATCCGCCCAAAATTCACGCTCATACCGCCGGTGGGAAATCCGCCGGCGGTATGAGCGCGAAATTTCCCCATTGAGCCCAATGGGGAATGGGGCATTCCCGAACGGGCTCAATGGGGATTACCATTACCGCCGAACTCATGATCCGGCGCTATTAGCACCGGGGTGTTCGGCGGTAGGGCAGATATTGCCGGCGTTACTGCCCAAGTGGTGATGAGGCCCCTTGTTTCTAAAAGATCCGGAAGCTAGCGCTTAGCACCTGCTAGATATTATTTCAAAGTTTCCCTAGCATCGGGTTACAAGTTAAACATCGACAAGTGTGAGGTTCTGCCTCTCAATGTACATTGCATAAAAAATCACACACAAACCTTAAGCATGAAATGGTGTCCCAAAGTTTTTAAATACTTGGGTATTCATATATCATCATCCAGTAAAAATATCCAAAAAACAAAATTCAGAGATCCTACTAACAAGAATTAATGAACTAATATCCTCCTGGTCTCTCCTTTACCTATCCTGGTGGGGTCAACTGGAATCTATTAAAATTATGATTTCCACCATTATTCTCTATCTCCTTTATATGCTATCAATCCATCTTTCTCTCTACTTTTTTAAATCCATAGAGTCTTGCCTAGCTAAATTCCTATGGAGGAAAAAAGACATAGGGCTTCATTACAAGTTTGGCAGTAGCCTTGCTGGTAAAACCGGCGAGCACAACTCGTAGTTTGCCGGTCCGGGAAGTACAATACCGGCAAGCTTACTGGGACCGTAGTTCCTGGACCAGCAAACTTGTAATGAGGACCATAGAATTTCTCTCAGCAAATTAAAGACAATCTCATGTACATGGTGGAGTAGGATTTCCTGACTTCGAAAAATACATGACTTTTGTTCATAGGCAAATGCAGCTATGGTTTACACATGGTGAAGCAAGTGATGCACCTAACTGGGCACTCTTGGAAAAGCTATGGTTTCTCCCATTACCCTCGCAGACTTTAACCTCATTAAACCAAAAAACAAATTAACAAAATACTGTATTAATTAAAATCAATGGGAAATCTATCTGTTGGAAACCATGGCTATCCAGAGGCATAAAGTTTTGTAATCAGTTTTTTCTACAAGGTGTTCCAATCAATTTTAATGAATTTGCCACTAAGTTCCAGATGCCTATTTCTTTTATGCAACACTATCTGACTGAATATTACCTATGCAGTTGTGGAAAACTATGAGATTTTAATATAGGACTCCAATATTCCTAATGCACAAAGTACTACATTTGCTAAACTCTGTCATTACCGCCTCCATGTCTTGAAAAACCCTATCTGAAACAACCACTATGTGGAAACAGAAAAATTGATATGAGGCCGGGAAGCCCAAAGGAAACACACCAACACAGGTTACAAAGGACATACAAAGCGCTTTATTCAAAGATACAACAATTACCAAAAGTCAATTGACATACGGATAGCTATTCGGCCCTCAGAGTAACAGGACGAACCATCAACGGTAGTTCGCCGTGTTAGTGTGAGAGACCGAACATTGGGACACTCGGGTTTTTATACTTTTTATCCAGCTCTGGCCAACCCCCTCGCAAGTTAACCATTCTCAGAATCAAACCTAGGGTTCTTTGCCGGGTCAATCCCATAATGTATGCATTTTGATCAGTTCCGCTGATACAGTTGTTCATTTACACATAGGTCAGGGATAGGACAAGGTCTCAGTTCGCGACCCTAACAAGTGGCCTGCGGGCATATTATTTATTCATGTGTGCGGAGGTCACAACGGCCAGAATCCCACTCGAAATGTCATTCGGCCTCCATTTTGTTGTTCAGGATGACTTCCACACTACAAGAGAACCTAAAATGGTGGCTAAATCCAAGATGGCGATTTACATAATACATTAAGGTCAAGACCTTGCCGCGGAATCTATGTACACAATGTTTTAGACAACTTGGTATAGGCCAACATACATTCAAACAATGAGATAGGAGGTACAATATTATTTCGATTTCCACAGACCCTCCTTTTGGCCTATGCCAAGTGCTAAACATCATCCCTAATACTTTCGAAAATAACTCCATGTATTATCATCCGCATCATTGTCTGTAATGTCTATAGCCATAAGGTCGTTCATAAGAACCTCTTGTAACATGAATTCTTTAGATGCTGTATCTGGGGTATATATTTTATGCCCTATTGCGCTCACTGCTTGAGCAAAACACCCCCCCATCATTCCACACATACTTGGGAGGCATTGAAAACAGCAACAAAGGAATAACAGGATCCCTAAAATAACCATTATAACGGAAAGCACCTTCCAACCCCAAGATCGCAAAGAATCCCAAAACCAAGTACTAAGGTTCCAGTCTCCTACAGGGATATGGATTTCAGAACTGAGAGTATGTAAGTTCTGAATTGCTTTAAAAATTGTTGGCGAGGAGTCTGGTACGAAAACACAACAAGCGGACCCTACTAATTTGCATACTCCACCTCGTTCTGCCAAAATGACATCTAATGCTACCAATCTTATTGCCTTTTGCTCTAAGGTCATATTGTAGAGTATGTCCGTGGTCCGGTTGATCGTTCTCTCCAGTACCCTTGCTAATCCCCTAATGTTCTCCGAGTTTGCTATTTGTCCCCAAAAGGGCACAACTGATTTAGCTATGTCCCCCAATACTTGCCCAGGGGTATCTCCGTTGTTGTCTCGCCGTGGGCGAGCCTTAGAAACCTCCAATGTACTAGCTACAAATACCCTGGGTAACAATATTCCTAAATAGCAAGTTCCCTGCCAATCCTTGGGCAACCAGGGAAATGCTAAACTACCACAAACAAAATAAACAGGCCCCCCTACATACAGAGGCCTGTTTTCCCCAGTCAAATTTACAATATTTTTACAAGCCTCAAAATCTCCCATTGGCCTAGTGCCATTTCTCTGTACACAGAAGGGAACCGAGTCAGGACTATGATTTACAGAATAAGAAGGAGGTACAGCGTCCTTATTGTCTATCGGAGCCATTTTAAAGGAAATCAGAGTTTGAAAAGGAAGAGATAGTTTGTCAGACGGCCTAATAGAAGCGACGTTAGGTTTACTTCTATTTGCGAAAAGCGAGCATCCCAGGGGAGTCAATTCACGTTTCTCAAAATCATTTAAATTAGTTCCATCAAAGTTCCCTGAGATGATATCATTCCATCGGCCAAAGAATAGTGCTCTAAGAGAGGCATAGCAAGAAGTCGTTAAAGGTAGAGGATGCATATACCATCCCAGTCCCTTGTTCCCATGTTGCGGTAAATGAGTACAAATCCAACAATTACTCTTATTAAAAATGGCATGAGTAGCATTCATTACTATCATCAGAGTGTTATTATAATACTTTTGTCTATGTTGGGAGTCTCTAGGGGACAGAGTGTGAAGGTGTACAGAGGGAGTCAAAACAGTTGGTACGATCTCGGTCGGTAATAAAGGTTTCAAAGGATAGATTTCTTCGAAATACCAAAGTCCTACAGCAGCAGTTGCAAAAATAACAATAATCATTATCAAAACACAACAGTACGTTTTCGGGGCCCAGACACATTGTTCATTGTTCGATCTGGTCACCCCCTTATCTAAAAGTCCAGTGTGGGGAGCAGCGGTGAAGGTGGCAGGCATCGTAGTTTCTCGATCGACGGCCCCAATGTTCGTTGCTGGCGACAGTACGGTCGCGTGATTTCTTAGTCCTTCCCAACCCTAGCCAGCAGAATCCCTTTTTGTTCAACAAAACAAGACAATTTTCCGATCACTTCTTTTTCCAGATGCACGACACTCGTGCCGTAGTTCTATTTCCGTGGTCGAAGGTTGTACCTGATGCTACCCAAAATTGTGTGGTCCGGAAGAAAAGTATCGTCACTTCCTGAGGGAAGCGACGTGTTGGTGGCGACGGAAGTCGCAGAGCTCGAAACAGTGTTTTCCGGAAGTGATTTATCAAGAGAGTGCGGAGACAAAATGGACTATTCCCCAAGCTCCTCAGGCTCAGAGAACTTCTCCGACGCACTCACAGCGCTGTTTGCTACTCCAGGATCAGAGACTGTAGCATCAGCGAGGGGTTCTGCTTCTTCCGTAGCGTGAATCCAGTTTTTCTTTCCAGCCACCTGCATTGCTGTCCTGGTGACCAATAATACCTGATGGGGTCCCCGCCAGCGAGGCGCGAGACAGGAAGACCTCTCGTAGGCCTTCACTAACACCCAACTTCCGGGCTGTATATCGTGTCCTGGGCCCCTGAACCGTACAGGTAAAGCAGCATGCACCTGGTGGTAGATGAAATACAGGTTTTTAGTTAACTGGTTACAGTAGTCTACAAGCAATACGTTTTCCACCTCCCTCAGGGCTTTAGGTTTTGGGAGACCCCAAATGTTAGCAGGTCTTCCCATTACTACTTCAAATGGAGAAAGCCCAGTTCTAGTCTGAGATGTGGTACGCATAGCTAATAACACAATAGGCAAAGCATCTGGCCATTTTAGTTTGGTATCAGCACATGTTTTTGCAAGTTTATTCTTTAAAATACCGTTGTGTCTTTCTACCAACCCAGCACTTTGAGGATGCCTCCCTGAATGAAATTGTTTCTCAATACGTAGGGCTGCACATATTTGCAAAATTACTGCTGCGATAAAGTGAGGACCATTGTCCGACCAGATTACCCTCGGGAGCCCAAATCGAGGAAAGAATTCTTTTACCATAATCTTTGCAGTGGTCATGGCGGTAGCATCTTTGACGGGGAAAGCCTCGACCCATTTACTGAAGGCACAAATAATCACAAGAACATATTTTAGATTATTACATCGCCCCATTTCAATAAAATCAAAATGTATAACCTCAAAGGGGACAGAAGGGGGCCCAAAACTTCCCCTTGGAGCCACTGTCCCCTTACCCACATTGTGCTGTAGGCAGATCATACAGTTCTGGACATGTCTCTTTGCAGTGTCCAGAATCTTGTCATTCACCCAGACCTGTTCTAACATTCTCGTGATCGCTGGGCACACACATGCGTAGGACCATGTGCCATCGTAACCATTGCCAATACATAAGAATCAGGAAGCAACCATTTCCCTTCGGATGTATCCACCCAACACCCTTCATCATCCAGTTTCCCCATTCCTTCAGCCCACTTTCTAGATTCTTCCATCGTGGCATCAGTCTGAATATCTCGCACAGACCCAATACCTTCATACATTATGCAAACATCTCTCGTTTCCCTCGAGGTATACATGTCCGTGCTAAGGTCTGTGGCCATTTGTCTGGCTATCAAATCCGCAAAAGCGTTCCCTTTGCCCACATCATCTATGACCTTGCGATGTGCTGCACATTTCATGATCGCTAACCGTTTAGGGAGTGAGAGTGCCGAAAGTAAGGGCCATGCTGAATCTTGGTCCCATGTGAGGTCAGGAACCCTCTTTCTGACCAAAGTTTTCCGAAGTTGTGAGCCACCCCAAATGCGTTCTGGCTATCAGTATATATATTTACTCTTCGCCCTTGGGAAAGTTCACAAGCTCGGGTCAACGCTATAATCTCTGCGGCCTGCGCAGAGTTATGCAAAATTCTCTTAGTTTCGACAATTTTGTTCAATGTAGTAACTGCATAAGCAGCTGTAGATGTACCATTCGAAAGTTTGAAGCAGGAGCAATCGCAAAACAGCTCCCCTTCCGCATTATCCAAAGGAGTATCTATGAGATCTATCCTGCCCTTCGTTTATTGTTCGGTGGTATACAGGCAGTCATGTGATTCTTCGTCACCGCAAACGGTGTTTTGCGGGAAAGGTAAGTGTTCAGCCGGATTAAGAACACAACACCTCTTAATTTGAATGTGAGGGGCAAACATAATTAGTTCATACCTTGTTAACCGTGCAGAGGTGAGGTGTTGCGTTTGGGTTTTGTTCAATAGGATATCAACAGAGTGAGGTACCATCAAAATCAAATCATGGCCTAAGACCATTCCCTCACTCTGTTTTACAGACGCGGCAGCAGCAGCAACAGCGCGCAAACATTTTGGCAAAGCGCATGCGACAGGATCAAGGGCGGAGGAGTAGTAGCCGCACGGCCTATTCTTCCCTCCGTGTTCCTGTGTTAACACAGCCAAAGCACATCCATCACATTCATGCACAAACAACACAAAGGCCTTGTCATAATTTGGAGAACCCAGAACCGGTGGCAAACATAGCGTGGTTTTGAGAAGCTCAAATGATCGTTGATGTTCCGATTCCCATGGCAGTGGCAGAGAAATGCCCTTCTTTGTCAAAGCCAACATCGGTTTTACCACTAGTGCGAAATTCGGGATCCACAACCTACAGTAGGAAGCCATACCTATCAGGGCTCTGACTTCCTTCTGCGTATTTGGAACAGACATGCCAGAAATGTGTTTTATTCTTTCAGGTGTCAATCTTCTCCCCTCCTTTGACAGGAGGTAGCCTAGATGGGCAACCTCCTGACAACAATATTGAAATTTTTTAAGTGAAGCTTTGTGACCATTTTTAGCTAGATGAACAAGCAACAGTATAGTGCCTTCTTTACAGGCATTCTCAGAATCTGCAGCCAAAAGTAAATTGTCAACATATTGAAGCAGCGTACAAGTAGGTGGCAATTCAAGGGTGTCGAGCTGCTCTTTCAATGCTCTACTATAAATACTAGGACTTTCAGTATACCCTTGAGGTGCCCTTGTAAATGTAAATTAGCATCCCCCCAAGGTGAACGCAAACAGATATCTGCTTTCTTTATGTATAGGGATAGTAAAGAAGGCGTTTTTCAGATCTACAACACTAAAGTGCGTAGCCGTAGCAGGGATCATTGTTAATATCGTCGTCACATCAGGCACAATTGGAAATTGTAGGTCGACCACTCGGTTAATAGCACGAAGATCAATTATAAACCGGTATGGAATTGCATTGTCGCCTTTCTTATATACGGGTAAGATCGGACTGTTACACAAACTACCTGTAATCTCTTCGATCACCCCACAATGTACAAAATCAGAGACAATGCATTTCAAAGCACGTTCGCCTTCAGCTGATATTTTATACTGCGGAATGCGTGGCAGTTTCACCCCATGTTTCAGGACTATTTTAACGGGCTCAATATGTAACACTCCAACATCATTGTCGTCCACCGCCCACAAACATTCCGGAACAATGCTAAACTCGGGAGGTAAAGGTCGAATCAAGAACTGAGAATTAGGAAGTTGCTGTTGTGAAACCGTTAGCTGTACTCCATCCGAAGAACAATGAATAACTGCATTCAATTTCTTTAACCAATTCAACCCCAGCAAATTCTCTCCACAGTTCGAAGTGAGAAGAAAGGGACAATGGTCCGTAAAGGGACCCAAAGAAACGGATACCGGCGCAGAAACCGGACAGACAGTTGGTACACCAGAAAACCCTACGGAAACATTTGTTTGCCCTGACAGTGGGATGTTTGGAACCCGAGAATGATCAATGGAGCACTTCTGTGCTCCAGTGTCAATCAAAAACTGGTGTTTCCTATTCCCCACTAATAATTCAACGTAGGGGCCCTTTTGATTAACGGGAATAGACAAAGGTTCCAAACCCTGCTTCAGGCAATCCTAATAATACAGGGCCTCGTCAGAAGGAAGCTCTTCAGAAAGGTAAGCAGCAGAAGGGTGATCAAATATGTTTCTCGAGTCCATACTCGAGGTCTGATTTTCCCGTGAAAAAGGTTGCTGAGAATCTTGTGAAAGCTGACCTCTGTCAGGGCCCCCTGCTCCAGGGCGGCCCCTAGGTCGTCTACCCATACCCCCAAACGCACTGCTTGACCTGTGGCGAAGGACGGGGCACTGTGCTCGCCAATGACCTTGCTGGCGGCAATAAGCACATTGATTAACATTCACAGTACTCAGTGGAGCATTTCCTTTTGGAACGTACTGACCTCTAGTCTGTGTCGTACCTCCTCTGGGGTTTCTAACAATTTGCTGCAATAATACTTTGGTTTTCAAATCTCCCTTTCTCCTTTCAATTTTCTCCTTTTCATTATTAACACGGTTCTCATAATACTGAGCCATGTGCAAAACCTCAGATTGAGATTTTGCCTACCAAGCGCTCTCTGAGGACATAATTTGTGACTGGATGTCAGGTAACAATCCACGTACAAATTTGTCCACAAACAACCTTTTTCCCGACTCTGTACCTAAATCCTGTCCACTGAAGTCAGAAAATACCTGCTCGAATCTATTAAATAATTTGGTGGCGCCTTCAGTTTTCCCTTGGACACAGGCCGTAAGCTTGTCCCAAATAATCCTTTTCTCTGGAATTATAGTTTTTAGTTTAGCGACAATCCTATTAGGTAAAGTAAGTATTACCTGTGGCGGTTTCTCACCAGCTGGTCTTTCTCCATCAATTCTAATCATATTTGCCCACGTATCTCCCAACCCCGGCACATCATCTATTGTCCGAACCTGTTTCCATACATCTATGGGTAGGAGTACAGGGAATAACAAGTCAATGTCACTCAAGGTGAACACAGAGGACTGTAGAACGGACTCTATTTCTTTGTAAAACCCCGTCGGGTTTTTCCTAATATCGGGAACTGATTGTCTAATTGTGTTCACTTCCTGTCGTGAAAACGGGACGTGAACAAATTGCGATACATAATGTGCAGGGATATCCACAGCGGGGCACCAGTCCCAGCGTTGGCGGGGATCTCAACTTTTGGGACAAAGGTCAGAGGAACCTCTCTCATAGGCAACTGAGATATAGGTACCTCCGGCCGCTTACTTAGCAATAGAGCCAGGTCGAGCGCTAAGGCAGCTGTAGAAGTGTTGGGCGAAAAAGCCCTTTTACAAATCCCCAATAATTCTATGGGGCAACTAACCCTCTTCCTTACACATTCCTCTTGCAGGTGCTGTACCATCACCTGAATTACCTTTCTTTGCATTTCTAGTGTATACTGACTATACGTGTCATACACTTCGTCTGGCGGTATCGATGAATTAGAGATCCATCGAACCGCATCTTTGGTACAAGTTCGTACTTCCTCAGGTGCCGCTTTTCGGCACGGAAGGAATCGTTTCTGTACATATATTCTATCGTCCTCATCATCCTCATCTCGTGATTTTTGGAAGATCCGAATTTTGTAATCTACCCCACATTACACACAAATGAGTCCCCAAACCTTCAATAAAGACATTTTTCTCGGGAAAACTATTCAAATTAGATAATGTAGAAAAAACATTAGCTTGTTCACCTTTCTCCATGCAATGCTTAGCCCATGAAAACAATTCCTGTTTCCTATCTGCAGAAACAGTACTACGAGTCACAACCTTTGACCCTGCACCTGGATCAACTTCAATCAATACGGGGCCACTTGGGAGCGGAGGTATAGGTAAATTTAACAAAGGTGCAACTATCGGTGCAGGGGGAAGGGGCGGTGCGATAGGCGGAGGAACAACAACCAAAGGACAAGGAACAATAGGCTGTACAGGGGGAACAGGAATAACAACAGGCGCAACAACAGGAATTGGCAGAGCGCCCAAAATAGGAGCATACGGAGGGGGCGCTGAGGCATCGGGCCTGCGTTCATTTAATAATTTCTCAATAAATTCCTCAGAAACATGGAAATCTTTAGAGGGGTACATTTTTTGGACTCTGAGTGAAAAGGCTCTATCCATATTTTTAACTAATTCTGACCGCTTTTCTTCATCATATAATAATGCTTTTTCAGCGTTTGTTTTATGACGACGTGCATGTTTATCCCTACTTTTAAGCTGCTGCAATGCTTCTTTCTTCCAATTTTGTAACACATCAAAGGCTGCTGGTCTAGCCTTTCTCTTTAACAAGATCGATTCTAAGTATTCAATACCGGGGATCTCAAAACTACCATTGATTGGCCACTGAAATTCGGAGGCATGCCTGGTCTGTCTGTGCCAAATATCATTAAATACGATACTTCCAATGCCATACTTACAGTACATAGTACACGCCGGCGACCCCTCCTGTGGTGCCGGGCGGCTAAATTCCAAAGATTGTCGATCGCTGCGGAACAGAGCCCTAAAACAGCTAGACAATTTCCCATGCATTTCACAAAAAATTGGTGTTACCTGGTCCAATAATTGTGTCTGCAGATACAATACGCCAAATTCAAAGTGTCAGGGTTGAATTAAGAGCCGGGTCACAACTGCACCTGACCAAACCTAAGGAGGACCGTACGGTTTACCAAAGAACTTACCTAACAAATTTTACCTTGTGTTTGGTGGTTTCGGCAAATCTGCCCGCCTCAAAAATTGGACCCTCGTCAAGATGCCGTGTCAGACCACACGACTATCGTCCAAGGATCGGATCGTGCAGCGCTGCCGAGGTATTGCGTCTCGATCGGTCGGGCCCGCAGAATCACACCGTCCGATCCCGGTTCGATAGTCTGCGTCAACCTTCAATGATCCGGCATCAATCTTGAGGGTCCCTATTCGGGTGCCAACTGTGGAAACAGAAACATTGATATGAGGCCGGGAAGCCCAAAGGAAACACACCAACACAGGTTACAAAGGACATACAAAGCGCTTTATTCAAAGATACAACAATTACCAAAAGTCAATTGACATACGGATAGCTATTCGGCCCTCAGAGTAACAGGACGAACCATCAACGGTAGTTCGCCGTGTTAGTGTGAGAGACCGAACATTGGGACATTCGGGTTTTTATACTTTTTATCCAGCTCTGGCCAACCCCCTCGCAAGTTAACCATTCTCAGAATCAAACCTAGGGTTTGTTGCCAGGTCAATCCCATAATGTATGCATTTTGATCAGTTCCGCTGATACAGTTGTTCATTTACACATAGGTCAGGGATAGGACAAGGTCTCAGTTCGCGACCCTAACAAGTGGCCTGCGGGCATATTATTTATTCATGTGTGCGGAGGTCACAACGGCCAGAATCCCACTCGAAATGTCATTCGGCCTCCATTTTGTTGTTCAGGATGACTTCCACACTACAAGAGAACCTAAAATGGCAGCTAAATCCAAGATGGCGATTTACATAATACATTAAGGTCAAGACCTTGCCGCGGAATCTATGTACACGATGTTTTTAGACAACTTGGTATAGGCCAACATACATTCAAACAATGCGATAGGAGGTACAGTATTATTTCGATTTCCACAACTACTCAAATTATTGCAGAACACCTTCACAGTGACTGGCAGCAAAACTGCATGCTACCTGATAATCAACTACACTGGCCCCCACAATGGAAATATATCTCCAAGGTTACCTCTTCAGCTAGCTTACTCCTAACTCTCTTCCTTTTTCATCATAGAGCATTGTTACCCCAGTATCACTTTTCAAATGTAAAATAGCACTCAATGACAAATGTTGGAGTTTCCTACACTCTCAGGCTCCTTTAAATATATGTTCATAGAATGTCAGCATGTCAAACCATTTTGGAACTCTGTATGGAAAACTATCAAATGTATGTTTAACCTTCAACAAGATTATTGTATTGAATTCCTTAGCTTTGGTCGCTCTTTTATACATGACACTAATAATAAGAATACCTGTTATCTGTTTGATATTTTTATGATGATTGCAATCCAAACTGTAACTGACAACTGGAAAAATCTAGACTGTATTCATTTAAATTATGGTGGAATTGTATTTGTAATATCCACAGGATGGACAATTGCAATGCCACCTCTCTGGGTCTACTAAGTAAACATCGATTGAAATGGCAGTCCTTCCTATGTTTTCTATCTAATATGAATTCCCATTAATATTCTGTGATCATAACTATTTTATGTATGATTCTGCATCTCACCTCTCCCCCTCTTGTACATGTCCTGTCCTCTCTGTCTGATTTGTCTTGTATGTCTTTCTGGTTTTCATAATACTTAGCCCTTATTCAAAAGTTCTAAACTGCTTCATACAATGGTAGTGTATATCCACTTGTCTTACATGCACCAGATGTTTCTATTCTCTAATGCATACACTATGTATAAGTTCTATACCTTAAAGCATTTGCTGTATCCAATATATGCCTTGTATATCTGTTATTTCAAATAAAAACTGTTAAAGATAAATAAAGACCATTATTAACAGGAATATGCAACATTCATCCCCACATCTGCCACTACTGAACAAGTGCTGCTCTACTTGTAGCCTTGGAATAGAATACAGCAATTGGAAATTTTATGAAACAGTGATGAACAGGAGGTCAGTTATCATGCAACAACAATGTATATTTCCCACAATAGTCTGCTCCACTAGAAGGGTTTGAGCGGATTCTGGATTTATCAGTGTTTTTTAGAGGCCTTGATCCTGATTGTTGTTTTATTCAGAGTGTGGGCGGTGAAAAGACAGCCCCAGGGTGACAGAGATGGAGAAGCATGCCAGGCCCCTATTGTGACAGTGAATCTGGCTAATGTGGAGTTCCATTGACATATAAAAATCAGTACAAAACAGTGATTTCCAACATAAGACCTAGTGAAATGGAAATGAATGGGCAGAGACAACTCCACTAAAATGGACAGGTGCACATGTGAAGGGGAATCTATCTGAGAGCTTAAAACTGATGGATTTGCCCAATGAATAGGAAATTATATTTGGTGCTGCAGATGCTGACTTCGTGTAAAATGGGAAAATGCACCTTTTGACAGATTCAAAACTGCAGCAGTACACATGGGAAAAGATACATTGAAATGATAGGCATGTGAAAAATACCAAGGAGGAATTGTGCCTTATATTTAAGAAGTGAAGCCAAGGGACATATGTCAGAGAAAAACACTTAGTTTTCACAAATACACTGACATTTGACTGGAAAGGCCCACTTGTTGGATTTTCTAAGTAACTGTGACCAATGTGTGAATAATACCTAAAGTGAACTTATATCTGTCCAGACCGTGTGCCTCATTACGACCCTGGCGATAAGTGGTCAACGGCGCCGTAAAAGGCTGCGGCGCCGTTAACTACTTAGCGCCTTACTACGAGGTCCCTTTGCGGGACCCAACCTGAATGGCTGGTCTAGACCAGCCGTTAAAGTAGGGACCCGCAAAGGGACTCTCGAGGTAAGTACGGTACCGCAATTTGCAGTACCGTACTTACCGCCTTCCCCAGTCCCATTGAGTCCTATGGGGCAAAAAGGGGAATGGGGAAGGGCCAATGTTCAATGTGAAATTATCGCCCCACCAACCTTGGAATGGGGTGGTAATTCCCCATTGAACATTGGCGGACTCGGTACAATACCGGCACCATCCATGGTGCTAATAGCGCCATGGTTTAGCCCTGGTGTTGTAATGAGGGCCCGTATGTCAAGAAAGATTGTAGTTTAAACAACATGCCTAGCTATAATGTTAAATATTGCATGTGAGCACATCTTGTCAATTTAAAGCTGTATTCTCTGAAGTATGGATACAGCTGGTGTTTTCCCCACTGAACTGAAAGGTCTGTGCCTTTGAACATTTGAACTCAAGACCTGGGCTAGGCCCACCAGGAAAAGCAGGCCTGGTTCAGTTAGAAACACAAAGAAATAATAGAGAATTAGAACCAAATTGTGGGAGTTGTAGAAAACACAGCCAGCAGAAACTATCTTAGAGGTCAGTTCTTCCCATTAACTGCGCATTAGTAGCCAACAGAAATGACCTTTTCAGGCCTAGCTCGACCTCAAGAATGGCTTCAGAGCCACTAATGGATGATCAAACATTGTGTATGAGACAGGCCTCGCTGATGAGCAGATGTTTGTGTCATGTGACGATGGAGAAATGAAACTTAGGAATAGGTGGGGGCTTTGTGAAACTGAGGTACACATGTGATGCCTTGCCATCTGATTAACACTGTGCCACTTTTCTTTAATTAAAAGAGAATTGTATGTCCCAGTGAGCTCATCCCAGGGATAAGAAGCCCATCGTTATTATGCAAATAGGAATCCTGTGTGATTTATACAAGTTGAGTTATGAAGACAGTTATGATTCCGGCCTTCCCATAATTCATAGGGAATGGAAATTTGGTGTGGTCATAGGTTATGGAAGTAAGGTTTGATTAGTGAAGGGTCAGAGTTGTGACTATTTCGTCTCAGTAGTAAATCGATAAAAATGGTAGCTCTGCCAAGGAAGGGCATGCAGAGATATGATTAGTATTTTCAGACTCGCCATAAAATATAGAACTAAAATAGCATGAGCCAGTAGTTTCCTGAAAAATTACGGTAGCTGCCATGTTGTTATATTTTTAGGAACACTAAGTGCCTCATTACACGGTAGGCGGTGAGCCATGGCGCTATTAGCGCCATGGCTCATGCCAGTAAAATACCGGCACCGCCTTGGCGGAAAGGGGATTTACCGCCCCATTCCAAGGTTGGAGGGGCGGTAAATCCCTCTTCCACCATTGCCCTTCCCCATTCCCATTTCTGCCCCATAGGGCTCTAAGGGAATGGGGAAGGCGCTAATTACGGCACCGCAATTTTGCGGTGCCGTAATTAGCTCCGAGGTCCCTTAGCGGGTTGGATTTTAATGCCTGCAAAAAGCAGGCATTGAATCCCCCAACCCGCAAAGGGACCTCGTAGTAAGGCGGTAAGGATATACCGGTACCGGTATTTTACCGGTACCGGTAAATCCCTACCGCCATCCGTGTAATGAGGCCCTAAAAGTTAAACCCGCTTGTCATTTTGGGATGGTGAATCTTTCGCCTCCATCATACACACCTCCCAGCTCCTTGTCCAATCAACAGACAGTGGGCGTATTAGGGGGAGGGGAGAGAGAGCTGGCCAATCTGTATCGTGGCAATCATTATATTAATGGAGTGTCACCAGCCCTATAAGAGATCAGGTTTCAATCTGAGAGGATCTTTCTTTGACCTCTTGACTCTTGGGACCTTTCTTTGGACTTTTGATTGTTCCCTTGACTTTCCCACTCTATTGCTGGAGGCAGTCTACTTCTGGACTCTTGCAAGGAACACCTAACAGAGAGACAGGAAGCTACCAAGGCCTCAAACATTGAATGGGATATAGAGACTAGGAAAGCTATGAGCTAGCTGGGCCTGCCATTTGAAGAGCCAAAGGAAGTCTGGGTTCTGGGGACTACCCTTGACCGAAGCCTTTGGCCAGATCTGTGCTGTCCTCAGAGGGGCCCTGCTGTTTCCCTGGATGCCCCATAACCAAGGCTTCCCATGTAAGTAGATTACTCCAAATGCCAATAAAAGTGTGTGCATGGGGGTGGGGGATTGCCAGCCTTAATCTCCATCTCGCATAGTTTGTAGGGGTTGGAACTGGGGAGACCCTTCTCACATTTTGTTAGATCTAACCCAAATTAAATCCACTATAGAAAATCACCCTGTCCATTTAAACTGAATTGTGTTGGGGACTGCCTGCCTTAATCCTTTCCATTAAATTGTGGGGAGGGGAAGCTTTGTAGATCCTTAATGCATTGAATTGAAGTGAAACCAATGAACTACCATATAGAAAATCATGGGATGAGGGTTGTTATAGTTCAAAACTAACAAAGTTAATGACCAGTGTTTTAGAGCAGGTATAGACAATAAAGTACTTGGGTGACTTTACCTTTCTGAAACCT
This sequence comes from Ambystoma mexicanum, assembly GCF_040938575.1. Taxonomy (NCBI): domain Eukaryota; kingdom Metazoa; phylum Chordata; class Amphibia; order Caudata; family Ambystomatidae; genus Ambystoma; species Ambystoma mexicanum. Next base: position 653,545,841 of record NC_090934.1, read on the forward strand.
CTGTCTTCTGTACAGAAGGAGGGTTGCCCATAATCAAAAAATAAGTAACCCTAAAATGCTGACATTCAAGTGAATGTAGTGTGCAAAACAACATTCCCCATTCATTTACTTGCATTCCAAAACGATTTTCCCAAGGCCCTGCATTTTATACAAATGCAAACCCCCACATTTTTTTTCATCATGTCTATTTTTCAAACTCTGTCTTTCAAATAAAAAGCCCAGAACAATGTTTTCCTTGTGTTTATTTTTCAAACCCTGCCTTCTTAATAAACATCCAAAACAATTTTGCTCCTGCATTCCCATTCCCTGTACCTTGCCTTCAAATTAAGCGGTCATATATAACTGATGCCTGGGGGTAGGGGTTGTTGGGAGAGAAGGGCATTGTGATAACCCAAGCAATCACTGGGGATTGTTTCAAATTTTATAATTGTTAATGTGCAAGAAATCCTCTGTGTGTTTTGATGTGAAGTCTTTAAATTCAACCTGTGTGTTGTAGTATCTGTAAGTTCATTGGAAATACAAGTCAGTCAATTGGTGCAAGTAATTTGAAATTGTGATATTGTGTTGTGCCACTGTGTTGGTGGCTGTTTTGGTTGTTTTCTGGTTCTTTGTCAAACCATGAGAAATATATATTCTTACTATACACCGGCCTGGTTCGTAGCTCATTGGTGGTACAGAGGGTGTTTGCTGTGGTGGTGTGAGATAGGTTGGAGGCATCACTAAAGTTGAATCTGTATTAGCGCTTTGGGTGCATGCACTTTGCTTGGGCGTAAAGGAATTCGCTGATTGACAGTTTCCGCCTGATAAATCGCAAGAAAGCTGGGGGCTCCTGACCGGAATTAGAGAGAGTTTCTACTTGTAACAGTGCAGTAGCAGCAGACTATTAATCTGGGTGTAATATCATTGCAGTGGATTGAAAGTTGTGTTGCATTGTGAAGGTGGGGTTCCAGGGCGGTGTATAGATAAAACAGTGTTGATTTTGAGTTGTAATTGTGAGTGAAAACAAAGCAGGAGCAGGGTTGAGATTTTTGCCCTTGCATAGAGAGTATATAAGGTGCAGAACACATTTCAGAATGAGCAACATAGAAATCAATATGGCCAGGAACACCTCCTATCCAAATTGTTTAGTAGCAGCTCTGAGTGAGGGGAGGAGTGGACTCAGGTGCAGTGTAAAAGGAAGTCTGCCAATCAGAAGAAAGGTCTGTTGAAAGACCCAATTCTGCAGATAAAGGCCATAAAAAGCTTCATGACTTCCTACCATAAGTATGTAAAATACTCAGTATGGTAGGATCTAAAGCATTAGGACCAAATGATGACGTCATTTGGTATTAAGAATTATGGGAATTGCATGGAATTTGCTAAATGGACATTATCCCCTGAATGCTCCAGCTTCTTTGCAGGGCTGGAGGACCAAGATTACCAAAAATGGTCCACCTATAAGGCGGGTCATTCTGAAACACATCCCATTCCATAGGAATCCACAGGAAACCCCCAAGGCAGCATACAACCTGCAGTGTGTAGAAGACCAAGTACCTAGAGAGTTTATGCAGGAGCTGAAGCGTGCATTTGCACAGACCTCTATACAGGTGAACAGCAATAGCCGGGAGTTCATCAACACATATTTTCACGCACTCCCAAAATACATAATGACCCAATTAGTAAGGGATTTCCATGAGCATAGGACCCTGGGATTAGGTGATAGAACAGGTCATCCAGATCTATGAGGTCCAAAAGCCCTCAGTAAGAATAAGCAAAAATAACCAGAAAAAAACCACTGAAAAGATAGCGGAGGTGAACAATATTCCCCCATTGGACTTGGAGATGGTGGGGGGGGGGTAAAAATACTCCTCCTGCCAATCAGCAGAAAGAGAGGCAGGGGAGACCATTGGATTCAACCCAATTGGGTGGTAGCCAGGCAGGATACCAGGCCAACACTTCATCTGACCCTGCCAGCTGCAACAGTCTGAGATATAAGGGTAACAGACCCATCCTGGGGTACATCTGAACTCCCCCTGGTGCAGAAAGGAAGACCCACCAGGTAGATATTGCCCTGGGAAATGTCCCTCAAAACATCCCCCAAAACCTCCCTCAAAACGTTCCTCAGGAGGGAAGAAATACTCCACCCCCAGCTTAAGCTTCTTTCCCAGATAGCCTTCAAACCCTAACTTCCAGAATACTCCTCCGCTCTCTCCCCACTTTCAGGACAATAGATTCCCGAATCTGGGAGAAGGGAGAACTACGATGGAAGTTTATCAGGGAAACTCCTAATATCAAGCTACTGTGGGAGAACGAACAGCTACCCTTTCCGGGAGCAGCAAAGGTATGAATCCAGACCTCCCTACCAACCAGAAAAAATTTCACAACTGGAGCAACAGCCCCAACAATTACCACTGTTAAGGATTTCAATCAGGCAATACAACCGGGTCTTGCCTAGCATGTAATGCACAGATGAAATACTTATTTATTGTGTCTATAGGTTCAATATTCAGAGTGATATACCACTCATATCACACCCTTCTCAAAATACCCCCCAGGTCACACTGAACCAGGAATCAGGCTGGTTGGTAAAGGTATTATTTGTTTATTTGTTTAAAATGCAAATCAAATATAAGTTTTAATACATGGGGCAGCAATCACCAATGTGGTGACAATACAAATCTGAAAATAAGTAAGGCAATTGAATTCACTTTTGAGCAGCACAGGAGATAAAACACAGGGAAAAGAACAGTTTTGGCTTGTGAAAAGATAAAGCTAAGTTCTTAATTCACAAATGAGCAGTTCTACACAGATGTCAGTAAGCAGTAGGTATTCAGGAATAAAAGAACAGAATACAGTGTTTGAATATAATCTTCCCCCCCCAAACAAGAGAGAAAAACGTTTCGGAAATGTTTACACTTTTAAAATGGCAGTTGAAAATGGCTTTGTGAAAACAATGAAAAGTGTGCAAAAATCCTTAAATTGATATACATTCCTATGGGAGCAATGCTGGACAGGTCCTAACAAACATAAGCTAAAATATGAGCAACAATACACACTTAGAATCAGAATGGAGGTTTGGAAATACTTTGAATGGGAAAAGACACGTGTAAAACTTTTGCAAAAATGCAAATTCCTGTCTAAATTTCACTATGCGATTTTTAATATAAACAGGTTAAATACACTGTTTTTTGGTTGTGGATGTAGCTACAGGTCTTAGGTTTAAGTGAGAGTTGAAATTAAGTTTGTAGCTATAAAATGGAAGAAATTATGCAAGTTTAAACTATATTAATAACTAAGAAAAGGAAGAATGCCGCCCGGGAATCTCCACAGTTACGCACAGCCGCATGTAACCCTTCATGTGGCGGATACTACGTTTTCTTTATGGGAATTGCTTTATTTAATCCAAATCACTAATGGCTTATGGTCTAGCAAAACAAATGAGAGAAATCAGCGCTAACACTAGGGATACAAACAGGGTTGAAAGAATGTTTCTGACACTATTGGAGGTTCTTACGTTAAAGATAGTTTGGGTTGAGATTGGGGTAGGACAAGGCAAATATACTATGGGTTACTATGATTCCTGTTGATACTTACAGTCTACTGTAATTTAAGATTGGACCACCAGGTTCTGGTCATCACGGATCAGGTCTACAGGCAACAGGGCACATCTGGTGGGATGGTCAGCTTGGCCCTTCTGGTCACTGGACACTGAAGATTAGCAGGATGACGAGTTTTAGCAGGCAAGCATGAACGGTAGCAATCGAGACTGGATCAGAATGATTTCCCTTACATTTGGGATGGTTCAGGATATGGACCTAGCTGAAGAAGAGTTCAGCAAATGCTGAGGCCTGGGTTTTGCAAAGTAGTCTGGAATCAGGACAAGATGAAAAGTTCTGGAACAGGATGAAGAATTCAGGAGCAGGGCATCATGCGGAAATCAAGATGTAGTCAGGAATCAATCTCTGTGTGTTGTGAGGTTCCCATATTTATCGTGCCAAGTGACATCACTCAGTTTATGGTGGGGGCAGAATTAGAATCCACACCCCTAAGGCTGTGAGTGGTCAAATTCACTTGCCTTTTTCTGGTTGGAAGCCAGAAAGAGCTGTCATATTTTATGATGTGACTTGGGAACTCCCACAATTATTTGAACCACAATTTAACTTTCCTACAAATAGACATTTCTATAACTATGCCCTCTAATAAAATTGGACAAATGCATTACATATTTTGTGGGTTACCCTTAAATCTAATTCCCATCTCAGTGAGAGCTGGCTTTCTTGTTCTATGGAATTTTGTCAATTCTAATCATAAATATTTGGCCTAACAATTCCTAATTCAGTACATATCTGTGCAATCACCCCTAGAACACAGGTGTACAATATTAGATCTGCAACATTAATAGTTTTGGCACAATCAGTGTTTCAATATAACTTTTGTTCCTTATGCAGTACCAGGTTCAATCATGTCTTCAAATGTCTTGCATGATGTCAGATTCATAAGTATGTATTTTTCGCTTGTCTACTTATTTTGGCGGCCATGTTAAATGTCATGACGTTCTGTGGAAAAATAAGTAATTTCCATTCAAAATCCATGTCAGGTTTTTTTTCTCTCTTTCTTCACAGGTGAGCAAATGGCCAGTTCTTTGAAGTTCACTGAGAAGCCTCCCCCACATCCTGCCCCTCCTCTGGGAGGATGGGGCCCAAGCCTTCTATTGTCGGTTCCTGAAGCAAAGATGAATGTCTAATGAGGGCCTTTTTTCTGAGTGTGTGAGGCCTCCCCATAGCAATTAGGCTTTCCTGCTAGCAGTGAGGTGTTACCCATTCCCAGGCTGAAGCTGTCAAGCAGAATTGTAATTAATCCAAACTGGGTTTTATTTTAAGTTACCTACGCCTTTCATTAAAACATATAAATAAACACAGTTTGTAGGTGGATTTTGACATTTAAAGATGTAGGCCTTTCAACAAAAACATGCTTTTAAACAGGCGATTTTGCACTTTCTTCATGGAAAAACACATTTAAACTGAGTCTTTTACATCAGATTTTCCTCTGCAGCACCCACATTGTATTCTGCATTATTTCTGTCCTTGAGTGCCAGGATTTGTCTGCAATCTGGATGCATGTACCCAGCCTTTGCTTGGGGTTCTCTCTGCATAGTTGAAATTGTTACATGTTGCCATTTTAGCTGCATTTGTCCCGTGGAACTGAAAACAATGTTGCTGGGCTGCCTTTTTCATGAAATACATTTTTTAGCTGCTGACAGTCAGTGAGGCCCGGCTCCTCTGAGCCACCTGGATAATCTGCAACCCATTTAAATTCAATGGTTCACTGGAAAATGAATAGATCTAGCACCACAACAGCACTTTGAAGGTTGCAAAGCTGCATTTTAAAGGGATGTTCAGTTTTTAGCCCAATTCTGCGGCCTTGCTTCATGTTGAATGGAACAGAGACCACTGGCATGCTCCTGCATTGAGCATTCTGTTTTCACCCCCACTTTGACTGTGTGGCAGGGGTGTGCAGCCTTTTGTGATTGTGACCCGCACACAGTTTTGCAAACTTCTGCATGCACAGGGGTTAGCGCCTCCATTTTTGGCTGTTTCTTTCCCCATTTGTAAAGTGGTGCAGTGTGGCATATCGGAATGGGTCAAAATATCCCACAAAAGCCCCCCGTGACTTTGACTTGACTTCCAGTCATGGGGAAGTCAGCCACATGGGATTTTCATTTCTTTTCGTGAAGAACAAAGTTTTCTTTAAGTGTAGGTTCTTCTTTCCTCAGTGATTGATGCAACTCACTCTCCTCGCTGGCTTTGGTTGGACTAGGAATGATCTCCATGTCTTCTCTCATGCTTTCTTTTCCAGTGTGGAGCGACACTCCGGATCTCTTTGGTTTTTCCTCCCGGGTCCCTGAGGAGGTCCTCCCTGGTGATTAGGTATACTTAGTGCGAATACTAGAAAACAAACATAACCCAGTTATGAAAATGTTCCCACTACTGCTCCAATGGGAATTTCAGCAGTGGGATACATGCATGCATTCAATGACAATTTACAATATTCCCTGCATGTATTCAATGACAATTTAAAATATTCCTTGCATGTATTCAATGACAATTTAACAATTTCTTAGGTTTCCAGATTCTCTCCCTATGGGTTTTCTGTAGGCTCTTCTAGTTGCCGCAAAGTGTGCCTGGGATGGCAAATCTTTAGGTGGTTTATGTGGATCCACTTGTCTTCCCCTTCTGTCAAATTTCCCTTGGGGATGCAGATTTTGTAGGTGACTGGTGAGATTGTGTCCGCAATTTCAAAAGGTCCCGCCAGCTGGGCAAACATTTGCATTCCTTGGCTTGGTTCCTTTGGAAATTGTACAAGTAGACCCTGTCTCCTACTTGATATTCCTTCTTGGTTGTCTTAAAGTCATAGTGGGTCTTCATAATGTCTGCAGATCTTTCTAGATTCTGCTGAGCATACGCAAAAGCATGTTGAAGGTGTTTTCTCAGATTCTCAACATACTCATGAGCTGTGGAGGCATTTATCAATGTATGCTCCTGGGTTCTGTAGAGCAGATGCTGGGGTAGCACCATCCTTCGTCCAGTCATGAGCTCAAATGGAGACATTTTAGTTGTAGAAGAAGGGGTAGATCTGATGGACATCAGGACAAGGGGTAATCAAATATCCCTACTTGGCCCAGAGTCTGCCACAAACGTTTTTAATATGCTCACAATGGTTTTATTGTACCTCTCAACTCCACCACTTGAGGACTTCCGGTAGGCAATGTGTAGTTTCCTTTTTACCCCCAGTATCTCCCCCATCTTTGTCATCATTTCGCTGGTGAAGTGACTACCTTGGTCTGACTCAATCCTTTGGGGTAGTTCAAAATGTGAGAAGATATGATTGATCATCAGGGCAGCTGCTGTTTCTGCCTTGCAATTTGGGGCCAGGAGACATTCCACCCACTTAGTGAACAAGCATGTTACGGTTAACATGTACTTGTTTCCCCTAGAGGATCAAACCACGGGCCCGATGAAATCTACTTGTAAATCTGACCAAGGCAGTGTCATCCCCCTCTTTTGAAGGGGAGCACGGTGTGTGAGTGATGTTGGCTGAAATTGTGCACACACAAGACACCCCTTCAAATATTGGTCCTCTCGCAACCCCCGATTACTGACTGTGGTCGCATCAAGGGCACAACTTAGCATCAGACTTCGGAATGAAGGAGGGATCATCCACTGGTCACAACCAGATATGGATCTCCTCACCAACAAACCATCTTGGATTCAAAACATTTTTGGACATTTCCTCAACACTCTGAGGTCCTCCTTTCCAATGCAATCAGTATTTGTCAGGGGAAAGTTCTCAGGGTCCTCAATGTGTTGATACAAATTACCAATGATTGGATCCCCTCTTTGAGCCATGATTAAATCACCATCTGGGGTCTCCTTACTCCACTGGGCAGTTGAGAGTTCATTGTGAGCATTTGTCTGGGACCTAGTGATAGCAGTCACCTGGATTTCCCCCAACAGGGCCTCAACCTCACGTAGATTCCCTTGGATGGCTCAGGTTTTGGCCAGCTGATCAGCTAAGTCATTTCCAGTTTTATCTGGTACCTCTACTTTGGAATGACCCTTGATCATTTTCCAGTAGATGGCCACCCCACTAGAGAGGACCAGATCATCAATATTTTGTATTAGTTTTCCATGTTTTAGTGGTTTGTTGTTAGCACATAGCATGCCTCTGGTCTTCCAATTGACCAGGTGCTCCATGAACCTGTTCTGGACGTAATCTGAATCAGTGATTATGACCAGTGCATGGAGCTGGTGTTGGACAGCAATGAGGATGGCTTGATGAACTGCAATCAGCTCTGCCACCTGATTACTACGGGGACCATTTTTTGACCCAGCAGAGGGTTCCAGGGCATCATTCACCCAGGCGTTCCCAACGCTGGCCACTAGTTTCTTTTCCCCATTGTGGTCAGCATGGTAGGAACACCCATCCACATTGACAGTGGGCATTCCTTCACACTTGTCCTCTTCATAGATTCTGTGTGGGGAATTAAGGTGCACCTCCATGTTGTCCTGGATTTTAAGACTTTCGTCCCTGAGACAGTTTTCTCTAGCGCAATCATGCAAGTCAGCCAAACCTTGCGCGAGGGGACTCTTCTTGTTTTGGCCATATCTGACCTCCACAGGAAAGCCTTGCATTGACAGAATCCAGGAAGTAATTCGGGAATTACTCACATTTCCGGCCCGGATTATGTCACTTTGAAGATATTGCAGAGGTTGGTGTGGAGGCTCCACTATGATGTGTTCCTCCTCGATGAACGGGCGGTAATTTTTCAATGCCCACACCGTTGCCAGGAGTGCATTCTCACAATCGTTGAATTTGTCCTCCACAGAGGATAAAGTCTTACTTGCATAGGAGATTACTTTATTGACCTTGTCATGCTTTTGGTATAATACTGCAGACAAGCATGTATTTGAGAACCCTGTCTCCAAGAAGAACTCCTTGTTTTTGACAGAGTAAGCTAGGAAAGGTGCTTGTGAGAGGCTTCTTTTGAGTTGTCTTACTGCCTCGGGTTGTTCTGGAACCCACTCCCACTTGACCCCCCCTTCAACAGATAGATCAAGGGGCGTGTGATCTCTGCGTAATACACAATGAACTTTCTACTGTAATTAGTCAGCCCAAGAAGACTCCTTAGCTAACACAGAGTTGTGGGGTCTTTTAGTTTCAAGAGTGCTTCCACTTTCTTTTCCTGGGGACAGAGACCCCCAGGAGTTATCTCATGCCCCAAGAAATTGGCACAGGTCCTGCACCACTGTGCCTTTTGGAAAGATAGTTTTGATCTGGCAGCCCTCAACTATGTCAGGACATAATGGATCTCCGCTATGTGTTCCTCCACAGTTGAGCTTTTGATCAGAACATCATCTACATAGGCCAGGTTACCCCTTTCACCCAAATCGGCATGGCCTTATGCAAGAAGATATTAAATTAATTGCCGGAGTTGATGTATCCAAAGGGAGTCCGAGTCCAAGTGTACTGCTGCCCCCCGAAGGTAATTGCCAGCTTGTATTGGTCCTATCAGGTCATTACCTAAATCTATGGAAAAAGGTTGGTCATCAATCGCCATTCCAATACTCCTAAGGTCGCTCTTATCCACCACTATTGGAATGGTGTTGTGCTCTATATTGACTAATGGTGTCGGGTTTAACCCCAACCCTTGCTGTTGGAGATGGGCGTTGAGGTGAACATATGTATCAGGATTTTTCAGTTTCTGTCCTCTTTTAATTTTTACTTTAAGTGGGGCTAGTCGTGTCCATCCTGGGATGGTGACTTCCTCTCCAATTTGAACTTCAACTGCATACGGCAGCAATTGGGCTGACCGAAATGCTTTTTCTGAATCAACAAAGTCCATGGGATTACCACCTAATCGGGACCAGGCTTTGAAGTTTATCAGGTCCAAACTAATGGCAAAGCAATTGAGAATGTCACTACCTAAATAGAATGCAGCAGGGACATCTCGCAAGACCCAACAGTTATGTACTATGCTTTTGTTGCCTATGGAAATTTTGAGCATGCATCTGCTACACAGGAGATGTTTGGAATTGGGATTTTCCAGGGCCATTTCCCATTTGTCTATCAATTTAAATGTGGGAATGGCTGTATCTTTTGGGAGTTTTCGGAATATGGCTTTTCTGATGAAGCTCTTACTGTTGTTCACGCACACTCGGGTGAGAACAGAGACCTTCCCCTCATTTAACTGAATAGGGATAATCAACTGTTCTCTAATCTTCTGAATGTCAGCTAAACCTTGAGCTGGTTAATCATCATTTTGGACTATGGAAGTGGGATTTTCTGATTGTGAATAGAATTTCAGAGTATTTCCTTCCAGTGTGGAATGCCACTTGAAACTGGAAGGAAGGCTGATTTTCAGAAATGGAGAGGAATTTCCATCACCAGTTTGTTGTCCTGTTTCAATTATTGTCACGTCAGGGATTTGGTTGTTTAAAAAATGAAATTCAACGTGATCCTGTTTTTGTTCAACCATGTGGCATGTGCCATTTAAACTAACATGGTTGACACTCTTTTAATTTTATTGGTCGGTTAGTCTGGGTCCAGAGGACCTTGTTTACACAGTCTATTAGGGGAGGCAATCTGCGCAGGATGTCATTCCGCAATAAACATGGCGTGCCCTCTGGAGTCACGACTATGACTGGGTGTTTCACCTTGTGTCGCCCAATTTTTAATTTTCAAATCCGCAGTCCCCTCGACAGGAATTTCATTCCCATCAAAATTCTGAAGTTGTCCAGGAAGAGGGGTGAGATGGATTTGGTATCTCTCCACCCTTCCTGAATTCAGCTGATCAAATTCTCTCTTTGCACAGAAGGGTGGCTTGGGATCCAGTGTCCACCAGTGCCAAAATGTACATTTCCCTTGTACTTGGACCATGGCATAAAATCTACCCTCCTTCTCCTCAAGGGGGCAAAGATAATGTGCATTTTGGGCCAGTTGGTGTGTTAGTTTCTTGATTCTTGATTCCGACACAGGGGTAGTTTGGGCAGGATTCTGTGTGGGAGCTTGGGGATCTGTAAGGAAAATGTGGGAGTTGGATATTGGGGGAGTTTTGGGCTCCCTAGTTCTGATTCTGGGCCGCTCCCCCTTTTTGGAGGCAGTCCCCAGAGTAAGTTTGGGCAAGGTGGTTCTCTGCATCATCATTCTGAGGTTCAATGGTGGGTGATTCTAACGCAGTCCCCACATTCATCCAGTCTTTATTAGGACCCATTTTTCTTTGGGAGGAGTTTCCCCATCCCTGAAGGAGAAGATACTTTTCCCAGAGTCCTCTGAAGACCCTCTCCTTCAAATTGGAGGACACTAACCTCCGCCCCAAATGGGTCTTTTTAGGTCCTTTATTTCTCCTACCCACCCTCTGATCCTTAGGTAGCAGACTTTTGAGGGCAGGAGATTTTGGTTCCAGTTACTGGGTTTCAGAGGATTTTCACTAGTGTGGAAGGAAGCTTTCTCTAAGGCTTTACACCCCCGTTCTCCCTGTGCCTCCTCCTTTGGAAGCGGTGAGTTGTCGGGGTTCTCTCCCTGTCATTGTTCTGGAGTGCCAGACCCTTGGTTTGTGGAGTTCTGATCCATCGTGTTCATCTGAGGGTTCTGCTGAACCCTCAATATGCAACCCAGATCCTGGGACAAGTTCTGGACCTGGCGCTCCAGTTGGGACACCCGCTCTGGCTGGTACGGGGGTCTCTGTTCCATCCTCGGTGGATCACGGGAAGGGTAACTGTCCCTTCTCCCATAATACCCTGGGTTTGGATAGTTTGGGTAACCCTCCACCCTTGGCCTCCCCTCTCCCGGATTGGGCTGTCTGGGCTCAGGAAAGTGGGAAAGAAAGGAGGGTTGTTTTGTGGGTTGAAGTTTTGAGGGTGCCGGGGAAGGAAGCTCAACCCAGCATTTGGGGAATGACTGCCCTTCTGGGAAAGTTAGGAGGGAAGTTTCCTGGGTTGGTAGCTACCTGGTTGGATCCCCCCCTTTGGGCTGGGGGAGTCCACACATACCCCAGGATGGGTTTGTTGCCATTGTATCGGGGTCTTATTTAGTCCAGGGAGTTATAGGTCCCATTTGTGGGATTACCTCACTGACTACCTGTCTGGGATTGGCCCGAGGGCCTTCTGGTTCTTTGGTTGGGTAGGTTCTTTGCAGGTATATTTTTAGGCCCCCCATTTACAGATCTAAAATGGGGGTAACCTTCACCTCCGCCACCTTAGCAGCAGCATATGTTGGCTGGTTTGTGTTTTTTATTGGGGTTTTTGTTCTCTACAGGTTTCTGCACTTCATAAATACGGGTCGCCTGTTCAATGACCCGGCCCAGTGATCCCTTCTCGTGAAAGTCTCTCACCATCTGGGTCATGATGTATTTGGGGAGTGCATGGAAAAAGGTGTTTATGAACTCCCTACAGTCTGTGCGCACCCTCCTGGTGGTTTGCGCAAAAGCATGTTTAAGTTCTTGCACAAATTCTTGGTGGGCCTGATCTTCACCACACTGCAGATTGTAGGCCACCTTGTTGGCCTCTTGAGGATTTCTATGGACAGAAAAGTGTTTTAAGATGGCCGCCCTGTAGGTGGATGATCTTGAGTGGTTCTGATCGTCCAGCCCCGCAAAGAAGCTGGAGTACTCCGGGTAGAATGTCCATTTTACATATCGGATGCAACTCTGACTATCTTTTAGATGAAAAGTATCTATCATCTGTTCGTATAATTCCAGGTGTTCCTTTTTTTTCTTTTTGCACCCCACAACCATCTATCATCTCCTCACGTTATGTGGGATTTAACACTTCGTTCTGTTGTATTCTACTACATACTGCCCACCTTAGCCTGTCCAGTATACTTGTCTCACAAAAAATGTTATGATTAGCAACCAAACTGATGTCAACTTAGACAACATTCATACCATTTTATGGTATTACTTATTTTGTTAATTTTCTATCCAATTAGGCGTTTTTCATAATATAAACTTCAAAACCGCATCACAATACCACGTTGCCGCGCGAACGCCAAAATCCCATTATACACTGTTCTACACCAAAGCGGTAGTTATCTACGGACGAGAAGGACCATTTCATCCGAAGCGGTAAGCAAAATATAAAGCAATATCTTGCTTTCCTCATACTCTATGCTTTTAGGGACTTCAAACCCTCTTCTTGCATTTTTTATGCATTATTGACTCACATTTTTTCAACTAAACAGCAATGTTTGTTACAACATGTCTTGACTTAAACCAATGTCCAGTAAGGCTTCTAACCACATCTTTGTATCCATTCTATGCAATTGAGCAAAATCTCTAACACACAGGCCCTATAACTATATATTAATCTATATTGAGTATCAGTCATAACTAGGTTCGACCAATGTTATTTGTCTTTAAACACCAATAAAGACATTCTTACTTGTTTTCCACCTAGAATACTAATGCTGCACTCCCAGCCAATTTAACAATGAACTATATTTGTAGCATTTCATTTTTTGTTCACCTCATAATGAGAGCACCCATAACTGAGTGCCTCCTATTCTTACAGACTAGACCCTATGGAATTTACCTATGCTATTCAGACCAAAGTTAATCAACACCATTTTCTTCATTGGCTCGACTGAAACCTGTAAGTATAACTTCTGAAGCAATTACTCAACCATATCTACAAGCTCCATAGCACAAGACTTAATGCTCATACTAATCCTAACTTTCCTCTTCCTCTTCTTCTCAGACACCTCTTGCTATTACATCCAATATTCCTCCTGAAGAACCACCGTGACCGTGCGGCGGGGAAACACGTGTTGAGGAACTGATACTTTATACACCTCTAAGTTGAGGAACGTGCTCTCTATACTATCAGATCTCAAGGGTACATCTCAATTGAAGAATTGAGTACATTTGCAAACAGAACCACAAATCATCAATAGAAAAAATTCTCTTACCTAAACTGAAATGGACTTTATAACCCAAAAGGAGTTCTTTAAGCTTTAAGACCTAGTGAATTTAACTAAGGACTTCAAACCAATAAGGATCCATTTCACAAGACCTAGTGAATTCAACTAAGGACTTTTTTCAACCTACCAGGATCAAAACGTAGTGAGAATAACTAAAGACTTTTCAACCTATAAGGATCAGACGTAGTGAATCCAACTAAGGACCTTTCATCCCACAAGTATCAAAACTTAGTGAGAATAACTAAAGACTTTTCAATCCACAAGGATCAGATCTTAGTGAAAATAACTACTGATTCCATTTTGATTTATATGTCCTAAACTTTGACATCTTTTTCAACTCCTTTCTTTGAAAAAAAATTCTTTTGCATCTATATGTGTCAAACTTTGCTAAATTTAAATTTCAAAATAAAATTAACCAGACTTTGAAATTTATCGTTTGAGTAATCATTTTTGAGAAGCGCAACAGGAGGGCTTATTCTCTTCAGGCCTCACTGGGTGTGCCTATGCGAGAGGAGAGCTTCAACTGTGAAGAGAGAAGAGAGTGGTCCATCCAAGAAAGAGAGGTAGTTAGAGGGATAGAGAGAGGGATGTCGGTATAGATGAGAACATCCAAGGTGTGGCCCGCTGTGTGTGTGGAGCCAGAAGGTAGGATAGAGATGGAGAAGGAATGTCATAGGTTTTGGAAAGGTCCTGAAGAGTCAGGAGAGTGCAGATGGATGTTGAGGTCACCCAACTGGAGGTTTTGAGACGAGGTGGAAAGCAGAGAGGAGGCCAGGTCAGTACATTCTGAGAGGAAGAGAGTGGAATGTGCTGGTGGCCGATAGAAGGTGGCCATAAGGAGAGAAGATTTAGGAGAGAGTGAGAGCCTGCAGACTAGGCATTCGAAGGAGGAGTAGTCCTGAGTGGGGATGATGGACACAAGTATCCATTCTGGGAAGATCAATGCCACTCCTCCTCCTGACCCCTTGGGACTGGGTACAGATAGGATCTTGTATCCTTCAGGGTGGAGTGTGTCAAAGCTTGTGACATAGCTGCCCTTGAACCATGTATCAGTGATGGAAAGGACATCAAGATCCATGCGTTGAAGAAGGTTGCAGATGTCAGATGAGTGTTTAACAGCAGAGCGAGAGTTAAGCGTGGCAATATGAAGCAGCTTGCTATCTTTGAAGGTCTTCCTTGCGGTGCACATGGGACGGTGGTCATCCTGAGGCTGGCAAGGCAGTCAGAGGAATGGTGGAGGAAATGGTGGAGGATGGCGGTGGAGCCAAGGCCAGCATGGGAGTTGGGGAACAGGGTCAATCTCCCCACCATTCAAACATAAAGGTCTCCATTGGTAAATTATAGAGAGTACACACCCATTGTTTCATTAAATGTTTTTAGTTCACGGTAGAGAAATAATTTATCTCACCTGTACAGACATGGCAATTTTATCACTCTCCAATGCGATTTATATGTTGTGGCAGTGCAGGTAAGCCCCATGATGATTTTCATTTAGACAGTGCAAACTGCTTAGACAACTTTGTTTTTACAAATAGATAAAACACGAAATCCTCTATTGCAGATTGGATTTCAGTTACATGGACTAATCAAATGTTCTTAAGGATCACCGGAGGAATTTAGGGTTTTTCACATGTTCTTCCAAGACCATGCCAAGTCATCGTATTGACACGGTAAGATATCAATACACATTTAATGTTTTCTAATTTAAACCAGTGATTTCTTAACCACCCCATCAAAACCTAGGCACTTACATTCTCTCCACCCTTGTCTTTGTAGGCTACACACACATAGAACCTTCCGACTATACAGTCCATCCGTCCTGATGAAAGCCCACCCAAGAGGGGTTTATAATTGCACCCGATAGGGCTGAAACACATCTGTGTAAATGATGAAAACCTCAGTTCCAGTATTCCATTTGAGCACACTGCCGTTATGAACATTTGTGATGTTTGATATTGTAAAGATTTTTCTGTTTGGCCTCCTGTTGCACTCTGACACGACAACAGGAAACAATTTTGTTTAGATCTGTCTGTAATGATACACAAGCCACATTTGTCTTGATGCTTCTGAATGGTATACAATTATGTACTTCCTGTACCCTTGTTCCGAATATGAAGGTTCTGCATTTTGTGTGTAAAAATGAGATACATTATTTCTCTAACTTGAACTAAAAACATTTATTGAAACAATGGATGTGTACTCGCTATAATTTACCAATAGAGGCCTTTAGGTTTGAATGGTGGAGGGATTGACCCTGTTCACCTGTGTTTTATGACTGTAGAGCCCTCCTGGGCAGAAGAGGGTCACAACCAGGAGCCCTTCTTGTTTATACGACATGGGAGTTGGGACAGTAAGGCAGGGCAAGGGTGCATGTGCAGAGGAGGAAGGCACAATAGGCAAGAGAGTCTGTGCAGAAGAGGAGGAAGGCACAGTGGGCAAGGGAGCCTGTGCATATGATGAGTAAGGCACATCAGTCAAGGGAGCCTGTTCAGATGGAGAGGTAAGATTTGAGAGGCGAAGTAGGAGCCTGTCAGAGAGAAGAAGGTTGGGTTAAGGATCCTGAACCATGATGGTCCTGTTCAGATAGACATTAATGATGACCCTGGAAATAGCAAAGGGGTCAAGGAGGACCTCCGAGCGGGTGCAACCATTAATGGTGAAAGAGGCAATAGGAAAGAGAAAGGCGACTATGTACCGGATCCATAGGTCAGATGAGGGAACGACAAAGAGGACGTCTGTGAGAGTGTTTATGGCAGAAGCCGGGACATAGGTGTCTGCGATAGGAAGGCCCGGGTTGGAGCCCAGAATGTCTGACTTAAGTTTCTTCCAGACAGATTTGGTAATAGGAGAGGGATACGAAATAAAAAGAGAAGCAGTAAGAGAAGATAGGAGAGATAGATAGGGACATAGCTAGCTGCAACGGTGAGGAGGACACTTACCAGGCTGATGCACTGAGGCACATGGATGGGCTGGAGGGTGAGGGGAAAACACAGGGTGTGGGGGAAGAGAGGGTGCCAAGGGGGGGGTGTTCAGACAAACAAGCACTTACTCTGCAGCATAAAGGCATAGCTAAAAACGATTTTCAGGCAAACAGGCACTATCTATGCAGAAAGGGGTACAGTTAAAAACGATTTTCAGGCAAACAGGCACTTTATATGCAGCAAAGGGGCACAGCTAATGATGATGTTCAGGCAATCAGGCACTTTCTATGTAGTAGAAATCCAGATTTCATCCAAAAAATCTCTGATGAACTACTTCAATTGGGCATGGCCGGGGTAGAAGACACACATTTCTTTAACAAGCACATGCAAAAGTGGCGGCACAGATCTCAAGATTGATATTAAGGGCCTGATCATGGAATTCTTTGCACGATTCAAAGAGACTTTGCACTGCTGAAAAGTGACTTTGCACTGCTGACACAAACCCTGATTCATGGAACTGTGAAAAGTGTATTTTTGCAGTGCACACAGTACAATGTCATTTTTGCAGTACAAAATTACTTTGCACTGACTTTGCACAGCAAAAATATACATTGCATGGTTCCATGAATCAGGGTTTGTGTCGGCAGCGCAAGGTCACTTTTCAGCAGTGCAAAGTCACTTTGAACCGTGCAAAGAATTACATGAATTCGGCCATAACAGTTTCTACTGATCTTCTGGTTTTCAAGATAATCTGGTCGAACGGCTTTGGCAACTGCATTTCAGATCTCGTCCTTCCTCACTGAGTGGGCTGATCTCTCCTCTTCGCTCCTGGACTTGACCACTGAACTCCTCCTTCTTGGAGACGTTAACATATACCTAGATGCTTCATGTTCTTCCTCTGAACTCTTTCACGACCTCTGCAACTCTCTCTCTCTCTCTGTCCTCCCCTCTGGCCCGACTCACTTTGCGGGGCACACTCTTGATGTTTTAATCTCTACAGACCTTCTCCTTTCTATCCCTCTCTCCACTCCTCTCTCCTGGAGTGATCACTTTCTCCTTTCCTCCCAACTCACTCTCTCCACCCCTCTGTCCAAGCCAACTTCAGCACTGCCACCTACCTTCTCAGTCATCTGACCTAGGAAGCATGTGTCAGTTGAGGCTTTCACTGCCACTTTCACACTCCCCCTCAAACCCTGACACAGCCGTCTCCATGTTCCACTCTGCTATCTCTGATACTCTCGATGTTCTTGCCCCTGCCATGAGATCCGCTTGAAGCCCAAAGCCAAGTGCAACTCCTGGTATGACTCAGACCATACCACTCTTAAACGCAAGTGCAGAGTGGCTGAGAGAAAATGGCTGGCTTCCGGTACATCCTCTGAGAAACTGGTCTGCCGCCTGCTCCAAAGGCAATACCGGCTCTCTGTCTGCACCAAGAAGAGAGCCAACATCCACGTCCATGTCTCTGCAGCATCTAACAACTCGGCTGAACTCATTAAAATCTGCAAGGAGCTGGCCAATATTGCTTCAGTCTCTACCTCTTCTGTCCCCTCCCAGGCCCTCTGCATAGCCCAGGCTTCTCATTGCATCTCTAAACCTCAGGACATCCTGTCCTCTCTCTCTTCCTCTCCTCATCCTCCCTCTACCCCCGATCTTCCTCTGGCGCTTCTTTGGCCACCTCTCCTTCCTTCATCTCAGCCTTTCCCCTGTTCTCCCCAGATGAGGTTTCTAGACAAGTCCGATCTATGAAAGCCTCGTCAAAACAGGTTCACCCCTGTTCCTCCACAACCATCAAGGACCACACTGACACATTGGCCCCGGCTCTGGTTGGCTTCTGCAACCACTCCTTCACCTCTGGGGTCTTCCCCCGCCCCATGAAGCACTCTCTTGTGCACCTTCTTCTTGGGAAACCCTCTGCCGACCCGTCTTGCCCGGCCAACTTTTGCCCAATCCCCATCACTCCATTCCTGGGCAACCTCCTGGAAAAGTTGGCCATCTCCCAGCTTAATCTAAACACTGAATCTGTTGGTTGTCTCCATGACCATCAGTCTAGCTTCAGAGCTGCCAGAAGCATGGAAACTGCCCTCCTGAACATCCATGAAGACCTGCTCTCCAACCTCGATTCCAACACCCCCTGTGTCTTCAACTTACTTGATCTCTCTTCTGCCTTTGACACGGTCAACCATGCCATCCTGCTCAACCTTCTCCGTAATAACCTGGTATCCCCAATCAGGTCTTGGCTTGGCTGACCTCTTTCCTCTCTGATCGAGCCTCTCAGGTCCAACTTGGGTCCTTCCTCTCCTTTATCTCTATCTCTACCTCTGGTGTTCCCCAGGGGTCTAACCTCTCGCCCTGGCTGTTGAACCAATACCTGGCACTTCTTGCCCACTGCATTGCCGCTCTGTGCCCAAACTTCAAGTGCTATGCAGATGACACCCAACTCATTTTAAGGCTCCCTTTCACCACTTCTTCTCCTTCTCTCATCTCTGACTGTCTGTCTGCTATCCAGTAGTGATCTGCCGCCAATGATCTCTGCCTTAATGCCAGTAAGATCGAGATTCTCCTCATCGGCACACCTGCTCCCTCCTTTCCTGTCACTCTCTGGCTGGCCTCTCTTGGTCCTCTTCCTGCGCCCACCTGTGAGGCTAAATACCTCGGAGTCATCTTCAACTCCACACTCTCCTTCTCTCCTCATATCTCTGACATCTCTAAGAAGTCACACTACCAGCTGCACCTCCTCAGAGGTATTCTACCTTTCGTATCCTTCACCCAGAAGCTCACTGTCTCCAGAGCTCTGGTTCTCTCTAGGCTGGAGTACTGCAACGGCCTCTTTCTAAATCTGTCTGCTGCTACTCTCCACCCTCTGAAACTCATCCAGAACAGTAGTGCCAGACTTGTCCTTGGCCTCAAGCCCACGGATTGTATCTCTCCAGGACTGAAATATCTGCACTGGCTCCCAGTGGCTGCGAGGATTAAGTAAAAAAACATCTGCATTGTCCACAAGGCCTTATGGGGCCTGAGGCCTCAATACCTTCAACTCTCTCTTCCTAAATATCTTCCTTCTCAAGCTCTTTTCTCATCTGCCTCCAACTAGCTCAGGGCCAATCGCTTCTCCAAGCAACGAGTTGGTGGTAGATCTCTTTCTTTGACTGGGGCTTCCCCCTGGAACAGCCTCCCTGCCTCCCTGAAACTTGAGAAGAACCATCTCCGGTTCTGGAAGCACCTCAAAATGTTCCTCTTTTCTTCTGCTTTCTCTCCTCGCCTCCCCTGCTGAACTCCTGGCTGAAACTGAAACTGCACTGGTCACCTGGCCACTCACTGATCTCAGGCCCAGGTCCCCTCCCCCACCAGTTGCATACCTCCACTGCCTCCCTGGCAATCCCCGTATCAGTGATGGAAAGGATATCAAGATCCATGCGTTGAAGAAGGTTGCAGATGTCAGATGAGTGTTTAACAGCAGAGCGAGAGTTAAGCGTGGCAATATGAAGCAGCTTGCTATCTTTGAAGGTCTTCCTTGCGGTGCACATGGGACGGTGGTCATCCTGAGGCTGGCAAGACAGTCAGAGGAATGGTGGAGGATGGCAGTGGAGCCAAGGCCAGCATGGGAGTTGGGGAACAGGGTCAATCTCCCCACCATTCAAACATAAAGGTCTCCATTGGTAAATTATAGAGAGTACACACCCATTGTTTCAATAAATGTTTTTAGTTCACGGTAGAGAAATAATTTATCTCATCTGTACAGACATGGCAATTTTATCACTCTCCAATGCGATTTATATGTTGTGGCAGTGCAGGTAAGCCCCATGATTTTCATTTAGACAGTGCAAACTGCTTAGACAACTTTGTTTTTACAAATAGATAAAACACGAAATCCTCTATTGCAGATTGGATTTCAGTTACATGGACTAATCAAATGTTCTTAAGGATCACCGGAGGAATTTAGGGTTTTTCACATGTTCTTCCAAGACCATGCCAAGTCATCGTATTGACACGGTAAAATATCAATACACATTTAATGTTTTCTAATTTAAACCAGTGATTTCTTAACCACCCCATCAAAACCTAGGCACTTACATTCTCTCCACCCTTGTCTTTGTAGGCTACACACACATAGAACCTTCCGACTATACAGTCCATCCGTCCTGATGAAAGCCCACCCAAGAGGGGTTTATAATTGCACCCGATAGGGCTGAAACACATCTGTGTAAATGATGAAAACCTCAGTTCCAGTATTCCACTTGAGCACACTGTCGTTATGAACATTTGTGATGTTTGATATTGTAAAGATTTTTCTGTTTGGCCTCCTGTTGCACTCTGACACGACAACAGGAAACACTTTTGTTTAGATCTGTCTGTAATGATACAGAAGCCACATTTGTCTTGATGCTTCTGAATGGTACACAATTATGTACTTCCTGTACCCTTGTACCGAATATGAAGGTTCTGCATTTTGTGTGTAAAAATGAGATACATTATTTCTCTAACTTGAACTAAAAACATTTATTGAAACAATGGATGTGTACTCGCTATAATTTACCAATAGAGGCTTTTAGGTTTGAATGGTGGAGGGATTGACCCTGTTCACCTGTGTTTTATGACTGTAGAGCCCTCCTGGGCAGAAGAGGGTCACAACCAGGAGCCCTTCTTGTTTATACGACATGGGAGTTGGGACAGTAAGGCAGGGCAAGGGTGCATGTGCAGAGGAGGAAGGCACAATAGGCAAGAGAGTCTGTGCAGAAGAGGAGGAAGGCACAGTGGGCAAGGGAGCCTGTGCTTATGATGAGTAAGGCACAGCAGTCAAGGGAGCCTGTTCAGATGGAGAGGTAAGATTTGAGAGGCGAAGTAGGAGCCTGTCAGAGAGAAGAAGGTTGGGTTAAGGATCCTGAACCATGATGGTCCTGTTCAGATAGACATTAATGATGACCCTGGAAATAGCAAAGGGGTCAAGGAGGACCACCGAGCGGGTGCAACCATTAATGGTGAAAGAGGCAATAGGAAAGAGAAAGGCGACTATGTACCGGATCCATAGGTCAGATGAGGGAACGACAAAGAGGACGTCTGTGAGAGTGTTTATGGCAGAAGACGGGACATAGGTGTCTGCGATAGGAAGGCCCGGGTTGGAGCCCAGAATGTCTGACTTACGTTTCTTCCAGACAGATTTAGTAATAGGAGAGGGATACGAAATAAAAAGAGAAGCAGTAAGAGAAGATAGGAGAGATAGATAGGGACATAGCTAGCTGCAACGGTGAGGAGGACACTTACCAGGCTGATGCACTGAGGCACATGGATGGGCTGGAGGGTGAGGGGAAAACACAGGGTGTGGGGGAAGAGAGGGTGCCAAGGGGGGGGGGTGTTCAGACAAACAAGCACTTACTCTGCAGCATAAAGGCATAGCTAAAAACGATTTTCAGGCAAACAGGCACTATCTATGCAGAAAGGGGTACAGTTAAAAACGATTTTCAGGCAAACAGGCACTTTCTATGCAGCAAAGGGGCACAGCTAATGATGATGTTCAGGCAATCAGGCACTTTCTATGTAGTAGAAATCCAGATTTCATCCAAAAAATCTCTGATGAACTTCTTCAATTGGGCATGGCCGGGGTAGAAGACACACATTTCTTTAACAAGCACATGCAGAAGTGGCGGCACAGATCTCAAGATTGATATTAAGGGCCTGATCATGGAATTCTTTGCACGATTCAAAGAGACTTTGCACTGCTGAAAAGTGACTTTGCACTGCTGACACAAACCCTGATTCATGGAACTGTGAAAAGTGTATTTTTGCAGTGCACACAGTACAATGTCATTTTTGCAGTACAAAATTACTTTGCACTGACTTTGCACAGCAAAAATATACATTGCATGGTTCCATGAATCAGGGTTTGTGTCGGCAGCGCAAGGTCACTTTTCAGCAGTGCAAAGCCACTTTGAACCGTGCAAAGAATTACATGAATTCGGCCATAACAGTTTCTACTGATCTTCTGGTTTTCAAGATAATCTGGTCGAACGGCTTTGGCAACTGCATTTCAGATCTCGTCCTTCCTCACTGAGTGGGCTGACCTCTCCTCTTCGCTCCTGGTCTTGACCACTGAACTCCTCCTTCTTGGAGACGTTAACATACACCTGGATGCTTCATGTTCTTCCTCTGAACTCTTTCACGACCTCTGCAACTCTCTCTCTCTCTCTGTCCTCCCCTCTGGCCCGACTCACTTTGCGGGGCACACTCTTGATGTTTTAATCTCCACAGACCTTCTCCTTTCTATCCCTCTCTCCACTCCTCTCTCCTGGAGTGATCACTTTCTCCTTTCCTCCCAACTCACTCTCTCCACCCCTCTGTCCAAGCCAACTTCAGCACTGCCACCTACCTTCTCGGTCATCTGACCTAGGAAGCATGTGTCAGTTGAGGCTTTCACTGCCACTTTCACACTCCCCCTCAAACCCTGACACAGCCGTCTCCATGTTCCACTCTGCTATCTCTGATACTCTCGATGTTCTTGCCCCTGCCATGAGATCCGCTTGAAGCCCAAAGCCAAGTGCAACTCCTGGTATGACTCAGACCATACCACTCTTAAACGCAAGTGCAGGGTGGCTGAGAGAAAATGGCTGGCTTCCGGTACATCCTCTGAGAAACTGGTCTGCCGCCTGCTCCAAAGGCAATACCGGCTCTCTGTCTGCACCAAGAAGAGAGCCAACATCCACGTCCATGTCTCTGCAGCATCTAACAACTCAGCTGAACTCATTAAAATCTGCAAGGAGCTGGCCAATATTGCTTTAGTCTCTACCTCTTCTGTCCCCTCCCAGGCCCTCTGCATAGCCCAGGCTTCTCATTGCATCTCTAAAACTCAGGACATCCTGTCCTCTCTCTCTTCCTCTCCTCATCCTCCCTCTACCCCCGATCTTCCTCTAGCGCTTCTTTGGCCACCTCTCCTTCCTTCATCTCAGCCTTTCCCCTGTTCTCCCCAGATGAGGTTTCTAGACAAGTCCGATCTATGAAAGCCTCGTCAAAACAGGTTCACCCCTGTTCCTCCAAATCCATCAAGGACCACACTGACACATTGGCCCCAGCTCTGGTTGGCTTCTGCAACCACTCCTTCACCTCTGGGGTCTTCCCCCGCCCCATGAAGCACTCTCGTGTGCACCTTCTTCTTGGGAAACTCTCTGCCGACCCGTCTTGCCCGGCCAACTTTTGCCCAATCCCCATCACTCCATTCCTGGGCAACCTCCTGGAAAAGTTGGCCATCTCCCAGCTTAATCTAAACACTGAATCTGTTGGTTGTCTCCATGACCATCAGTCTAGCTTCAGAGCTGCCAGAAGGATGGAAACTGCCCTCCTGAACATCCATGAAGACCTGCTCTCCAACCTCGATTCCAACACCCCCTGTGTCTTCAACTTACTTGATCTCTCTTCTGCCTTTGACACGGTCAACCATGCCATCCTGCTCAACCTTCTCCGTAATAACCTGGTATCCCCAATCAGGTCTTGGCTTGGCTGACCTCTTTCCTCTCTGATCGAGCCTCTCAGGTCCAACTTGGGTCCTTCCTCTCCTTTATCTCTATCTCTACCTCTGGTGTTCCCCAGGGGTCTAACCTCTCGCCCTGGCTGTTGAACCAATACCTGGCACTTCTTGCCCACTGCATTGCCGCTCTGTGCCCAAACTTTAAGTGCTATGCAGATGACACCCAACTCATTTTAAGGCTCCCTTTCACCACTTCTTCTCCTTCTCTCATCTCTGACTGTCTGTCTGCTATCCAGTAGTGATCTGCCACCAATGATCTCTGCCTTAATGCCAGTAAGATCGAGATTCTCCTCATCGGCACACCTGCTCCCTCCTTTCCTGTCACTCTCTGGCTGGCCTCTCTTGGTCCTCTTCCTGCGCCCACCTGTGAGGCTAAATACCTCGGGGTCATCTTCAACTCCACACTCTCCTTCTCTCCTCATATCTCTGACATCTCTAAGAAGTCACACTACCAGCTGCACCTCCTCAGAGGTATTCTACCTTTTGTATCCTTCACCCAGAAGCTCACTGTCTCCAGAGCTCTGGTTCTCTCTAGGCTGGAGTACTGCAACGGCCTCTTTCTAAATCTGTCTGCTGCTACTCTCCACCCTCTGAAACTCATCCAAAACAGTACTGCCAGACTTGTCCTTGGCCTCAAGCCCAGGGATTGTATCTCTCCAGGACTGAAATATCTGCACTGGCTCCCAGTGGCTGCGAGGATTAAGTAAAAAAACATCTGCATTGTCCACACGGCCTTATGGGGCCTGAGGCCTCAATACCTTCAACTCTCTCTTCCTAAATATCTTCCTTCTCAAGCTCTTTTCTCATCTGCCTCCAACTAGCTCAGGGCCAATCGCTTCTCCAAGCAACGAGTTGGTGGTAGATCTCTTTCTTTGACTGGGGCTTCCCCCTGGAACAGCCTCCCTGCCTCCCTGAAACTTGAGAAGAACCATCTCCGGTTCTGGAAGCACCTCAAAATGTTCCTCTTTTTTTCTGCTTTCTCTCCTCGCCTCCCCTGCTGAACTCCTGGCTGAAACTGAAACTGCACTGGTCACCTGGCCACTCACTGATCTCAGGCCCAGGTCCCCTCCCCCACCAGTTGCATACCTCCACTGCCTCCCTGGCAATCCCCGCACCTGGGGACTGTTTTCTGTATCCCTACAGTCTCCTACCAGCACTGACCCCTGATGTCTGCACTTACCCCTGCACTTACCACCAGCTGGCCACACTTTTTACTTATTGCTTATTTATTCTATTTTATTTTTATTTCAATCCTATGTACTGCACTGCCCCCTACCCCTTTCTCTGCACACTGTTCCCCTTCCCCTCCCCTGCACTTGCACAATCTCAATGTCACCTGGCCTCGTAAGATTGTTGTCTCTGTCTTCCCTCCGTTCCCCCTCCATTGTCGCGCCTTGAAAGACTTGTGTATAGGCGCGTTATAAATGCCATATCATATCATATCATGTTTAGATGACTTTAAAGACTATCTCGCAACATAGTAATTTTCTCTTTTTTGGATTGGATTGTTCCAATTTCAGCACACTTTGGTTTTAATTGTTATTTTTTGTTGTCAATTTCCACTGTGTACTTTCTCCATGCACATTTTCTCAATGTATTTTACATAGAATATGTTTTAATGCCCCCCTCACCTACACCCCACAACATCCTAGCCCCACCACCCACATAACCTATAAAAAATAAAATCGGTGAAAGACATCGAACAAGATTTCACATAGAAAGTGCATATGAGGAGACTTAGGGGGTCATTACGAGGTTGGAGGTAAGGGATTACCGGCACCGGCAAGGGTGCCGATGCCGGTATTCCCTTACCTCTGTATTCTGAGTTCCCTTTGCGGGTCCTTCCTTACCTCCTGCTTTTAGCAGGAGATAAGTACGGGACCCGAAAAGGTACCTCTGAGGTAATTACGGTACCATAATTTACGGTGCCGTAATTACCTCCTTCCCCATTCCCATTGAGCCCTATGGGGCAGAAATGGGAATGGGGAAGGGCAAAAGGTGAATGGGGAATTACCGGTCCCTCCAACCCTGGAATGGACCGGTAATTACTCCATTCACCATGCCGGATTTGGGATGGTTTCGGAGGCAACCATGGAGCTAATTACTCCATGGTTAGCTCCAAACCCGGAATGAGGCCCTTAGAATGGAAAACAAATGTATTACTATGCTCTGGTGTCCCCATGCAGTCAAGAGAACAGGTGGAAGAGGTATAGGATATGGAGCTAAGAGGATAGCTCAGGGGCAATGCTTTTGTTTTGGAATCAAGACAACACAGAGCAACACAGGTTCAAACCCCGGCCTCATGCTTAGAAACTAGTCTCCAGTAATTAGCGTGTTACAAAGGATGAATTAATTAATACATGTTTGCAATGCTGGGTGAACCGGCATCTGATTTCGAGAGATGCATATTTGCTGATTTGTTGCACAGGTTATAGCCAGAGCTTGTTGCACAAGACCTAGTTTAAGCATACTATTGCAAGCAAACCGTTACCCATAGCAAGACTCAGTCCAAAATAAAGGACAATCATGCCATGACCAGTACCACTGAAGAAAACCTATGGTATAACAAAACCCTTGAAATTCAAGGAAAAATCTTTAATTTAAGTACGGTTAAGGTTACTAAACTTAATGCAACACAACCCTTGAAATTCAGTGTATTGGGAAACTCAGAACCGGTTTAAGTCGGCATGTTCCCGTTGCAAAGTCAAAGAGCAAATATATATAAGAAGAGAGGAGATTTACAATGCAAAATGGCACCATGGGGGAGATCAACTGGAACGCGCCAAATTCAGCCGGTCCTGAGTTTCCCAATGCACTGTATTTCAAGGACTTTGTTGCCTTAAGTTTATTCACCTTAACAGCACTTCAACTGAAATTTGGTCCTTGAATAGATATATAGTGATGTGTTATTTGGGGGGCTGAACTACTTGAAGAAAAGGATCTCTTGTAACATGGAGTCCAGTTGAGGTATCCGTCTTGAGGGAGGCTGGTTGGTTTATTGGACACAGTCCTATTCAAGCAGGTTCATTAAGTGAGCTATGGTGCATTCAGGGATAAGTAGTCTGATGTGGTTACCTGTACTGTACCAGTCAGAGTGCTTCAGTCCATTCACATCAATGGTGACAGCTGCACTTAGTCAGAGTGCCTTCTTGGACATACAGTGCACACTGTGTGTATTAGTACTGTGTGAAATAATGAAATCTGGTTTATGTGGTCCTGTGGTGTAATTTATACAGGATGTGCCAAATATGATATGGTACATACAGTCCGTTGTGTGAGCCTATATTGGGTGTAGAAAGGTGACTTGTGCACTTCACTAATGAGTGGAGAATATGATATGATAGAA
This sequence comes from Ambystoma mexicanum, assembly GCF_040938575.1. Lineage (NCBI taxonomy): Eukaryota > Metazoa > Chordata > Amphibia > Caudata > Ambystomatidae > Ambystoma > Ambystoma mexicanum. The sequence goes on from NC_090934.1 coordinate 653,573,076, forward strand.
TAGGTTATTTATAATGCGCTTTATACCCAGAGGTTTCTAAGCGCAGCCCCGGGGATTGAAACTGTGTTGCTCTGTGCTGTTTTGCTTTCAAAGGGAGCATGTTGCCCCTGAGCTATCCTCCCAAGACATTGTGGGACATACATTTCTGTGGGGCTTAAAGGCAGACACAGGATCAAATGAACTGAAAGATCACGTTAAGTCCAAAATATGAGGAAATACCTTCTTGTCATGGGAAGGCACACTGGTCGAGTGAAAAACCAGCATCAAAACAATTGTCAGTAGTCAGTAAAGTAATTAATCGCAATAGTTCAAGGTTAATTGGTTTCAACAAAAGGGAGCAATGGGTCATTAGATATCACCCTGGACCTTCGGAGAAGGACCAAAGGGATATAACCACAATGAACCTTGTGCTTGTAGAAGTTCTTGGTGCTCGACACTGTAGAATAAGTTTCAGGGCACTTTGCACCTTGTGTGACAGAGTTCAAGATGGGAGACAGCTGCAGGTATCAGGCAGCAACCAGTTCGGATGTCGGTGGATGCTTGTCGATGCACTACTACTAGCTTCTACACTGAGTTTGTGTCATCCTTTAAGGTGGATGGCCCAAAGCTGAGGAGAGGGTTGCAGGCAACTGCCTTGTCCTTAGTTTGTTGCAGAGGCTCTCTACCACTACCTACCTAGGAAGCCTGCTGCGGAGCCTAGCAGGACACACTGTGTGCTGGCTGTGTACCGGTTCTGGCTTCAGTTCGACACAGTGCATATCAAAGTTTTGGGGATTTCCTGTCTCCTTTGTTAGTCATGCAGCCAGGCCCCATGTGTGCCTGTTTGAAATATACTCTATTAGTATGTTAAATATGTTAATTTCTGCCACCATCTGCAGAGGGTAAACAGACAGACATGCTGGATCTGTGGGGCCTTTGATAGTTAATTGGGAGGGCCATTGCCAGAGGTAGGTTTTGGTCCTCTCCCTTCTGAGATGCATAATGTACTCCACCTATAGGATCCCAACTAAATATGACAGGGAGGACTACACCTGTAAAATGTGTCCACCTATAGTACACAGGTCTATGTGTATGTTGTGTGATGAGAATAGGAAAATGTGTGTGGATTAGCCCCACACATTTTCCAGAGGTTGATCTACCATAATTAAATTTCATATAACATTTTTAAAACATCCAGGTGGTTGCACACTCACCATGCTGATGGTTGAATTCATCACATGCCCCCAATTCTCAACATGTGAACCACCACCCTACTGAGTGTCTGGTTTGTCATCAAGGCGAAATTACCTGGGGCCATCTTCATTTCTAGGCTGGGAGCCTAAGTTTTGTTTGATGTCCATATTTAATCCTTTTAGAGATATGGTCCAAGACAGAAGCTTAGGATTCTTCCCTTGCATGTCAATTAAACATTGAAGAGACCGGTGGTCTGTCTGGATCATAAAGTGCGACCCAAAGATGTAGGGTTTCAGCTTCTTTATGGCCCACATGATCGCACAAGCCTGTTTTTCAATGACGGCCCAGTTCTTTTCCCTTTTTGTCAATCGCCTTCTAATGTAGGCGACAGGTTGCTCTACCCCTTGTGAGTTCAGCTGCACTAACACTGCTCCAATCCCCAAATCGCAGGCGTCTGTCTGGATAATAAACTCCTGACCATAGACTGGCACTTTCAGAACTGGGCCCTGCACAATCCATCCTTTAAATTCTGAAAGAAGGTTTGACAAGCAGGGGGCCAAGTTACCTTCTTCAACATTTTCTTGGACGTTACATCATTCAGAGGTATGGCAATGATCCCATGCTCCTTGATGAATGACCTGTCGTATCCAGTGAGACCTAGAAAGGCTCTCACCTGTGTCTGTGGGGTGGGGATGTCCCAATCCTTCACAGCCTGCACCTTCGCTTTGAGGGATTGTTTCTTACCTCCACTGACCAGACCGCCTAGGTAAGTAACTTTGCCCTATGCTATCTGAAACTTCATGGCCTTGATAGTCAGACCTGCATTCTGCAATGCCTGAAGCATTTGTTTCAGGGGTGATCCTCCTATGTGTGGCTGAATACACCAATGTCGTCTAAATAGGTAGTACTGAAGAATTCCAGACTAGTCAAAACCTGGTTTAGCATCTGCTGAAAAGTGGCAGGGGCATTCATCTATCCGAAGGGCATCACAGTGAACTGATAATGTCCTTCTGGGTTTGAGAATGCTGAGCTCTCTCTCGTGCCATCTGTCAAGCCAACCTGCTAGTACCCTTCTGTGAGTACTGAAGAATTCCAGACTAGTCAAAACCTGGTTTAGCATCTGCTGAAAAGTGGCAGGGGCATTCATCTATCCGAAGGGCATCACAGTGAACTGATAATGTCCTTCTGGGTTTGAGAATGCTGAGCTCTCTCTCGTGCCATCTGTCAAGCCAACCTGCTAGTACCCTTCTGTGAGGTCAAAGGTATTCATGTACTTGGCAGCGACAAGCTTGTCAATAAGCTCATCTGCCCAATGAATGGGGTGAGCATCTGTATTCATGACAGAAATTAGCCCCTTGCAGTCCACACAAAAGCAAACATCAGTCTTCCCACCTCTGGTCCTTTTAGGGTCCAGTTCCACTTGGATAGCCCATGGGGTGTGGGATGGCGCTATCCCATCTTGGAAACATCCTCCTTGACAGTGTCCCTGACCTTTTCTGACATCCGGTGAATACAGCTCTTCACCGGCCTACTGTCTCTAGTGTTCACATCATGGGTTCACCAATCTGCACAACCTGGAGTCAGCGAAAACAGACCAGAAAACTCTCCCAGTAACTGGCGACAGTCTGTCATTTGCTGTTCTGACAGATCAGTTGCAAGGTTGACACCTTCAACTGACCCATATTTGGCTTCAGTGTGCAGGAGGTATGGGAGGAGATTGGTCTACTCCTCAGTCTCTCCGTCGGTTACTAATGCAATGACCAAGTCATCCTGGCTATAATGGGGTTTTAGCTTGTTGACATGAAAGACCCTGCACATCTGTTTAGGTACCTTCACATCAATTAGATAATTTACCTCACTGACTTTTTCGAGTACACAGTAAGGCCGAGTCCACTGGTCCTGAAGGGCACTGGCTTTGACAGGCTCAATATGCAACACCCACTGGACTGAAGAATAGCCTGCCAATGTGGCCTTCTGTTTGGGACAGTGCTTCATCAGATCCTGACTGTCCTTTAGGTTTTTCTTCAACTGTACCATGTATTTTGCCATTCTAGACTGAACCCCAAGTACATAGTCCACCACATCTTGTGTGGGGGATCCCTCTTTCACTAGACTGAGGAGACCTTGTACAGTATGTCCAAACAGAAGCTCAAAGGGACTAAACCCAACTCCTTTTGGTGGCACCTCCCTGTATGCGAACAAAAGGCATGGCAGGAGAATATCTCATTTTCTCCACAGGTGCTCTTCCAAGCCACTTATCATGCCTTTCAGGGTCTTGTTGAACCACTCAACAAGCCTGTTTGTTTGTGGATGGAAGGATCTAGAGAAACGGTAAGTGACGCCACACTCTTCCCACATATCCTTCAAATACACTGATATGAAATATGTTCCCCTGTCAGCAACGACTTCCTTGGGGAATACAACACAGGAGAATTTCCCAATCAGGCACTTAGCAACCACAGGGGATTTAATGCATCTCATATGGACAGCCTCAGGGTACCTTGTGGCGTGGTCTGCAGCCATCAAGATGTATCTGTTCACTGAGCTGGTTTGAGGATCCAAAGGACCCACAATGTCCATGACTATTCTCTCGAAAGGCTGCCCAACCATGGGTCATGGAATTGAGGGGGCCTTTGTGGCATCACCTGACTTGCCATAAGCTTGTCAAGTTGGGCAGGACCAGACACATTCCTTAACCTTTATGCTGAACTGCAGTCAGTAAAAGTGCGCAGACAACCGGTTCAATGTCTTAGTCACTCCCAAGTGACCCGCTAAATGAATTTGGTGATCCAAATCCAAAAGGAACTTTCTGTGGCACTGTCGAATCACCAACCCTCTGGTGTCCTCGCCCTCAGAGTCTTTTGGCTCATATGAGTCCATCCTCCCAGTATACTTTGAAAATGCCAGGGGCCTCACCCTTAGCCTAGTCCTGTGCCTGATTCTGCAGGCCAGCCAGAGTTAGACACTCTTTCTGAGCTTTAAAGAAGTCAGTCTGATCTGGGCACCCTGGTGATGCATCCTCATCTAGCTTGGATAGGCCCTTCAGATCTGCACTCACCGGTCCGCCACCTCAGGTTCCTGCGCTACGCCAGACAATATCTGAAGTCACTGTGTTCCCTGCTACCAAATTAGGGTCCTCTGTGGATACTGGCCCCTCTCCCTCAGGGGAAGGTGACTCAGCAGTCTGTGGAATGCAACTAGGGGCTTCCAAAGAAGCAGCTCCAGTCTGTGTTTGCCCGTGCGTAAGACCAAAACTGGTAACTGCAAATAAAATAAGACCATCAGACACAGAGTAAAATATAAACACCAGATTTATTTGCTTAAGTGGACCCAGGTTCAACCACAACCCTAGTCGTGGTGAAGTGAGCAATTTACAGGAAATAAAACCTTGTCTTTATACATATTGGCTTGCTGAGGTTGTCAATTCCTAGACAGTTTATGGCTTCCTTCAATGTATAGAATTTTCTGAGAAAACATACATTTGTCAGCGGTTCTGTGCTTGCACACTCTAACCTTACAAGATAACAGACTCTTCCCAAATCGAGGAGATGTTCCCAGTCATCTTATCTTTGTTTGCACGACCGAAGGTTACTCTGCATCTGCAGTTTAATTAAGATAACCCTTTCCTGGTCTGTACAAAATATCTCCTGTGTCATCAATCATTAGTACATACATTTTGAGACCCACGGAATTAGCATCTAGAGACGGGAAGGCATTCATTACATCTTATCTTATTTGGTCCCAGCTGTTCAAGGCCCAAGGCTGAACAAACACTGAGATAACCATTCGTTGCAACATGTCTTTCTGTAAAGCTCAGCATTTTTAAGCCAAAAACTCTCGAGTTCTAAAAAGGAGATCACAAAATGGAGTTTGTTTCTGGACAAAATGGAGTAGCCTAAAGCTAACTTGAATAGATACAATTTCACACATGTTTGCCTGGAAGGCCTACAGCCATCAACCAGCAGCAACTAATATGGTAAGTGTATTCTTGGTGGGGTGTTCAGCAATTACTGCATTCCAATAAAACTCTACCACTCGTATTACCTTAGATAACATAGCAAAACCATGTTAGTCAGCTTGAAAGTTGTTTTCTATCACTGCAGTGTTTCCAGTCTAGGCGTTCGCATATTGATGGTTTTTCATTTACTGCTATGTTTCCAATTTGGGTGTTTTCTCCCACGGCTCAAGTGTATCACATTTGGGTGGTTTCCCATTTACTGCTGTTTTTCCAATCTAGGTGTTTCTCCGACTGCTCAATTATCTCACATATTGGTGGTGTTCCATTTACTGCTGTGTTTCCAATCTGGGTGTTTTTTCCACTCCTCAAGTGTTTGACATTTGGGTGGTTTTTCATTTACTGCTGTGGTTCCAATCTAGGCATTTTCTGCCACTGCTCAAGTATCTCACATTTGGGTGGTTTCCCATTTACTGCTGTGTATCAGATCTGGGCGTTTCCTCCCACTGTTCAGATGTCTCACATTTATGTGGTTTTCCAATTGCTGCTATGTTTCCAATCTAGGCGTTTTCTCCTGATGTTCAAGTATCTAACATATTGATGGTTTTCCAATTACTGCTGTGTTTCTAGTCTGGGCATTTTCTCCCACTGCTCAATAGTCTCACATTTCAGTGGTTTCCCATTTACTTCTGTGTTTCCAATCTAGGCATTTACTCCCACTGCTCAATTACCTCACATTTAGGTGGTTTTCCATATACTGCTGTATTTCCAGTTTAGTCATTGTCTCCCAAAGCTCAAGTATCTCACGTTTAGGTGGTTTTACATTTATTGCTGTGTCTCTAATATAGTCTTTTTCCCCACTGCTCAAGTATCTCACATTTAGGGGGTTTCCATTTAATGCTGTATTCCAATCTAGGCATTTTCTACCATTGCTCAAATATCTCACATTTAGGTGTTTCTCTAAATACTTGATTCACTAAGATAGATTTGGGGGTTAGGAAATGTGTTGCACATTGATAGATCTTGTGGGTGGGAAATATCTCAGAAGATGTATTAGGATTGCCCCTTCTGTGCTTAGGACCTGTCAGAATAGCTCACCACTTCCCCAGTGCCTTGGAACTGGACCTTTTAGTTGGTATTACCCAGCTCAGAATACCTGTGGGACAGCCATGGGGGTTATAGCTAGATATGCAGATAACCTAGCATGGCAACTAAGAAAAAGCACATGCAGGTTACTATATGTGATACACTTAAATCATGTATGCCTACCTTGTCTTGTCCTGCCCAGGATGCCCAAAGATATATGCTGGTAACTCTCCATTGCTCCTATACCTGCTTAATTTAGCCTCCTAGTGTATTGCACAGTGATTATTAGACTGCATGGTAAGCATTTGTAGAGCATGGGAGACATATAGTCAGACTATAAAGGTACACTGTCTACTGCACTCAGAGAATCCCATTAGCCTATTTTGTATTGTGCCTGTCTCCCCCAAACAAGATGTTCTACATCACCCAGTCTGCATTTGGTGTGCTAGCAGGGCAGCCTGCCCATTTAGCCCAAAAAGCCTACAAGGGCTCCCCCACAGAAGATTGGATGACACAGCAACATTGAAGATAAACTGAAATCTGATCTTAAGCTATGTGTGGATGCACCACTTCGGTGGACATCCACATCAGGCACGGTTGTCCATCCACACACACTGGAGTGCAGTGGCGACTATGGTGAGTTTGGTCTAGCTGCCCACTGGACGGTCTCGCGCTGAGGCAGACTTGCCTTAACACCTATGCCATTTGTGTGCAGTGACTGCCTACAACAAGGGTCCCTCTAGCTGGATTTCATTGAGACTCCTGCACTAGTGTTCTGTCATGATATCCAACAACACCTGCCTACATGACTGACCATCAGGGTTGCTTGCTGGAGCTGGGCTAGCCCTCATAGGCCCTAATCTTAGCCAAATGCACACATGAATCCTGAGCCTTCTCATGGATATTTCCCTTGCCTGGACTTCGGTCCCTGGGGGATCTCCAACCACGTGATGCTCAAGGAGTTGTGCGAATGTAGCAGTGGCTCTGTATAGATGACAACTATAATTACAATTTAGTCCATCTGTGTTAGTGAGCGATGTCTTGCATTTGGCCCATCTGTGTTGGATATAAGTATCTTGCAAATAGCCCATTTGTGGTGGGGAGCCATATCTTGCAGTTAGCCCATCTCTGTTCGTGTGCCATATCTTGCAATTGGCCCATCTGTGTTAATGAGCTATAGCTCACAATTAGCCCATCTATGTTAGTAAGCCCTACCTTGCAATTAGCCCATCTGTGTTGGTGAGCTGTATCTTGCAATACCATCTGTGTTGGTGGAGCATATCTCACATTTAGCCCTGCTGTGGTAGTGAGCCATGTCTTGCAATTGGTCCATCTGTGTTGGCGGGCCGTGTCTTGCATTTGGCGGATTTGTGTTGGTGAGAAGTGTCTCGCATTTGGCCCATCTATTTTGGTGACCCATTTCTTACATTTGGCCCATGCGTGTTGGTGAGCCAGATCTTGCTTTTTGCCCATCTGTGTCAGCGAGCAATATCTCGCACGGATGGACCGCGGGGCACAGGGAACACATCAAACCCGGAGGAACCCATAGGGGTGGTAATTGCTGCACACCAGAATGTACGGCAGGGGAAGGGATATGGATCACAGTTATTCAGAGCAGCGGTGGTAGGGGAGGATACTGCCACTAACATACCCTACTATAAACACACCCTTTTGCATATACCTTCTCAAACACTAAACTAAACACAGCCATACCTCTACAGCACAACAAACCGCATGCCCTTCTCAACACCACAACAATGAAACAAACCACACATGGTCTCGCCCAACAGCATATGGCGGCTACCAACCGAAAAATACAGCTACGCTCAGTGATGTTGTCAACTGAAATGAAGCTACCAACAGCACATCACAGCTTTCTTGCTCTTTTGCACCGCTTAGGCCTACTAACTAACCCACCATCCCCTTGCTTTACAGAGCCGTCAGAGCACCAAGAAACCATGCAGGTGGCAACAGTGCACAGCATAAGAACCTTTCACATAACATAACATTGCCAGGCTGGAAACAATCAAAGAACTGCAAGAGGGAAAAAACAAGAAACAGGACTTTTCCTGCTCTACACCCTTTCTCTAGAACATGCTACCAATGCATATAACACTCTAAATTTCAGAAAGAACCTGGAGACCATACTCTTTAAAAAACATTGCACCAGATTCTCCACTCAACCGTAATTGTCCCTCTCTGTATCTCCACCCTTTCCCGTTTTCATTATCCTTTGCAGCACCTCTGCTGCTCTCGTTCCCTTAATTGTAGCCCCCTGCATGTGTCGCCTACAAACAGTACTCTTTTGCATTCCAGCTACGTTGGCATTTTGTAGGTCCCATCCATAAACGTATAATCACATGTTAAATACTCACCATATATCCTAGCACACACTCTAAGGCATATGTATATCTGTTTTTTGAAATACGGCCTATCTCCTATATTTATCTCAAACACACACATAACAATACACAAAAATGCTCCATTATTCCCACATGCCATCATATACGCCTTAATTTAGCAGTAATATTATCAAGAAATAATATTTCCCAAAGGTGTAGTATTGGCATGCCATACATCTCATGCATAAGGTGTGAATCATGGAAGGAATCCAAGTTTTATTTTTATGTTTTGCCTTCAAGCATGTATTCATTGGCTTCTTATCTTTCATCATGGTATTCACTTAGGAATAACCCTGTTTCAAAAACTCCAATAAGAAGGATTATTTTATCAGATTAACAATGTCCAAGTAGATTCATTTAATACTCAAGACCACACAACATGTGGTTTAGTATAGTGAACCTGACACCATCAAATTATTCACATTTTCAGAAAATAATGGATTGTGTTCAATGTGGTGCCATTTGGGAAATAAGTAACCGAGAGTTATGTCTAGGCACTCTACCACAGGAAAACTAATCAAGACATTACAGGGCCTGCGGTAGCGGCCCTGTAGTTATGCTTAAATTGCTCAACACATAGAAAGAACACTTTTTAGGCTGCTTATAAATTTCTGCCACTGGACGAATCCTCACCAAACTTTGCAAATAAAGTATATGGCCCCGTTGGAACGATATAGTGAAGTCTGGTGAGGTTCGGTGCAGGGAGGCAAAGTTATAGGCGGTCCCGAAATGTTTGGACATCCTCAAAGATGCAATGGAAACAATATTTTGCTTGTGCCTACCGCTGCATGGATTTTCACCAGATTTGCATCAGGAGCAGCAGCTTGCTCCCAAAAGCGTGCTTTTGTACATTTGGTGTAAATCCGTCCAGTAGTTCTTTAGAAAATGGGCACAGACTCATTTCGGATTCGGAGGCCGTGGATGCCCCTGGACCAATCATGGTCGGCAATGTCCACAGATATCATACACGCCCACTGATTGGATGGTGAAAAACATGAGCTGCGTAATTTTTGGGGAAACAGTTGCCATGTTGGATCCGCAGTAAGCCGCTGTTGTCCGCGGATAGCGCAGTGTGGAAAAAGTGTGGAAAACACATTTGGGGTTATTTGGTGGCCGAAAGAGGGTCTGGAAATGGTGGGGGAGTGGAATAAAGTTGACATGGAGCTGTTTTTATAGGTAAAAAAATTGTTTGCAGGTGCCAAGGAGTCCGCAGGCATAGCCGCTGACCGTGGACAGCACAGTAAGAAAGAAAGTGAGGAAAATACATTTTGTGGCTGAGAGAAGCTGGGAAGGGTGGGGGAGTGGAAAAACATTAAGATGGAGCCATTTTTTTGATAATATATCCTGTTAAACCCCTGTAATTGTCAGATTACACCCGACCCCGGACAACGCAGAGGCAGTGGACCTTCCCAGGCAGCGACTCCTGCAACCTGGAGCAGAATTGGACCTGGGACCACGAGTAACGTCCCGGAGTCCGTAAGCGTGAGCCTTGCCGCCATTGCTGGGCAGAAGTGAATGGCTGCTCCGCCCCTCCCCCCTCGAGCGGCCGTGGCCTTGGGGCCCAGGAGAACGGGCGATCCTTGGACCACGGCCAGCGATATCACGCCAACGGATCACTGTGGGGGGAAATCCTCTCCTTCCCCCCAGCTGGAATTCAGAAAAGGCGGCCAGAAGCGGCCCCGAATCGTGACACGACCGCGGCCAACATCCCGCACCTGCAGCTACCGCGACCCGATCCCCTGGCGAGGGACGGCCAGACACCCGCAACACGGGGCGCCCTTTCAGCAGAACAAGAACAGGCCCCCCCCTGATCAACGAGACTGCAAAGCCTGGGGCCGGGACACAGCGGGGAAGGAGAGAAGGCGTGGGGCAGTGCGGCGCTGCTCCCCCCCAATGACATTGCAAGGTACATGCAGCCTCCCCCGCCAACCCTGCAAACAAGTGCACAGTGTCCCGGGCTGGGGGGGCGGCGCACGCCTCCCGCGTTCCCCTGCAACGTAGCAGATCTGCCCGCGGAGGAGCTGGTCCACGAACGCTGAGTGCGCTCCCCATCCCCTGGGGAAGAACACCTGCCTACGCTCCCGGCTACACGAACCGGGACGAGGCACGGAGCTGGAACCCCTCCGCCCTCCTCCCCCCCATCAGCGAGACTGCAGCACCTGGGGTTGAGCTGCGGCATAGACACAGGCAATGCGGCGCTGCGCTCCCCCAACAGCAACAACAAGGTACGGGCAACCTCTCCCCCCCCTAATCTGGCGAGTTGCGGAACGGCGAACCGCACAAGGAGGCGGCACACCCCACGATAACTACAGTATTGAGCGGCGGGGACTAAAGGCGCTCTCCCCCTCCCACCTCTATAAGCACCCGGTGCTGGTGTCAACGCCTGCAGCCTCACCTCCACACTGCAAAATTGCTCCAAGGCCCAGAGGACTGGTCATCTTTGGGGCACGATTCTTGGGGGAGCGAAGGCCCTTGATGCAGGGCTCATAGCCCCACAGGCATAAACCACTGGACATACACACCGCAAAGGGGGAATAACTCCTGGTGAGATCACGCACTGAGGTACCCCCCAAACTCTACTGGGCCATCCCAGATCAGGGGTCCTGGGTACCATTACCGCTGGGAGATTGTGCCGCTACCCTACAATCAATGGCCCATGAAAATCCCTGAGGGGCATCCACATGGTCCACCCGGGCCCAAATCCTCACGCCAATTACCGACTCTTCCATGGGCAAGGACAAGGCCAAGCAGCAGACCCTGCAGAGTAAAATGGACCTTTACACAGTGGAGGCCCCCTCTCGCCAGGAGACACAAAACCTGGCGGAAGCAGGCAACAGGGATGAAACTCAGGACCCCCAACTCTCCTTGAATGACTTAAATGACTTAATGATCGCAATTGGGGACTCGAGAACATCGCTGGAACTCAAAATAGGCGGAGTTTCCACTGAAGTATCTCTCCTACGCCAAGATCTCCGCAAGCTATCATCCAGGGTCAGAGAAGCGGAACAGAGGGTGTCGGATACAGAAGATAACGTCCGCCAGTTGGAACAACAACTTGCCATGATTGCCCAAAAAGTCAACCAACTTGAATACCGAGCCGAAGACAGTGAGGGCAGGGCACGTCGCAATAACCTCAGGATCCTTGAGATCCCGGAGAAAGAGGAAGGCCCCAGTGTCAAACTTTTCCTAGAAGACTGGCTGACTCACATTTTCGCTCCCAAGAAACTGTCAAAATTCTTCTCTATTGAAAGAGCACATAGGGTACCCACCGGGCGACCTGCCCCAGGCGCCCCGCCCAGAACTATAATTGCACACCTCCTCAACTATCGGGACCGAGACGCTATCCTGCAGATGGCACGGGCCTCCGGTCCAATCAAATACAATGGCTACAAAGTGGGGTTTTACCTGGACTATACCAAAGAGGTCCAAAAGGCCCGCCAGTCGTTCGACTCTGTCAAGAAGAAACTTCACTCCTTGTCAATCAAGTTCACTCTCTTTTTTCTCCCGGCGATGCTCAAGGTCCATCATGAGGGCACGACCCACCTATTTCACAACCCCAAAGAAGCATGGGATTGGCTCGAAACACAGATCCTCAATGGGCCCGCGGCCCGAAGCTGGCCCGCTGGACCGTCCCCTTGCAAACCCGGGCCCGGGCAGAGCCCGCCATCCCTCACTCAGATAGACCCGGAAACTGAATCGCCGCAGCGTCCCACCAAAAACACCACAGAGAACGGATGAGGTCTGGGCATCACAGAACTGAACTTGCCACAGGATACCACGGAAATTACATTATTGCGGCCGGCGCCGTCTGGGCACCGCAGTCTCAAGCGCAGTCCGGGTGACCCCACAGAAGTTACCACCCTAGTTCGGGTCATCCCGAGGAAGTTTAAGTTCACCAAGTTATAAGTTTAATGTTTGGGCGACAGGTGCTCCCAGTTGGGGGGGAAGTACAGGGTGGGGGGAGTTTTGGGAACCCAAGGAAACGGAATCACGAGACAAGAAAGCTGGAAGCCGACCAATGCAGGCAAGGTAAACAAACACTGTCTTTGACCTGGACCGTGGACGCTATTGTCTGCCAGTCATCAGGCACTTCAATGCGAGGCAACCCCTGGATGTCTCCCCTGAGAGGAAACCGACATATGCCCCCGGAAAATGCGCAACTGCCACTAATCCTTACAGACGCCCCAACAAGTGGACTCACGCAGATAGGATGAACTCCAACAAGTAACCATATTGTCCTGGAACGTCAACGGCCTCGGCTCCAGCATGAAGCGGAGACTGGTGCTCCAGTACCTTAACCGACACTCACCGGACATTGCCCTCTTAAATGAAACACACAAACACCAACTTTTTCAAAAGATCCAACTACTCGCATACTTACCATGCCGGATTCACGAAAGGCGCTAGGGGCATGATGATACTCGTTCACAAGCGTGTCCCTCTCCAAGTTAGGAAGATCAGGACAGACCCCCGGGGCCACTCTGTACTGTTGCTGGCCGACATCTGGGGCGAGAAATGGGGCCTGGCAGCAATCTATGCCCCCCCCACGCTGACGAAAGAACTACTTTCCGAACTACAGAGCCTGCTCCTGGAAGAAGAGGCTGATATGTGGGTGATTTGGGGGGACTTTAATGAAGTTATGGACATCGCAGTTGATAGAACCCATAGGAGATCCGGAACACACCCCACCTCCACACCACTTGCCGCGTTCGCCGAAGCCTTGGGACTGACGGACACATGGTGCTCACTTCATAGTGACGAGGCAGGTTTTTCCTTTTATTCGGGTGTCCACAAATCGTTCTCCAGGATTGATTATGCCTTCATCCCCCGCAACATACCCCACAGGCTTCTCAACACTGAATTCCTCGCGAGAGGAATTTCGGACCACTCTCCGCTCCTTCTAACCGCTAAAAACTCCCCCCGCCAGCCGGATCGTAATTGGCGCCTAAACGCATACCATCTGCGTCTCCCAGAAATTGCTGAGGAGCTGGAAAATAAGACAATGGAATATTTTGAGCTCAATGAGGGCTCCGTAGACTGCCCAATCTCGATCTGGGAGGCGTACAAGACGGTCCTCCGGGGGGAGGCTATCTCTGCGGTTTCCGCCTACCAACAACGTCAAGTCCGGAAGTTCAGAGAAGCAGAAGCACGCGTCTTGGAGTGTGAACGACAAATCCTAATACACAGCACCCAAGAAGCAAAGGAGGCGATGCTCACGGCGCAAGACGCCCTTAGTAACTTATCTCTAGATAATGCGCAAACTGCTCACCAATTAGTACGGAGCCAAATATATGAATGGGGCGACAAAGCTAACAAGACTCTGGTCTGGTTGGAGAGACGCGAACAAAGCAGGGGACAGGTAAGGGCCATCAGATCTCCAGATGGAACACTGTTGACAGAAGACTCTGACATTGTCGAGACATTTGCCGCCTACTACCAAAATCTGTATACCCCACCCAACGGGAACCCGCCAGTTGAACCCTCACGTTACCTCGACAGAATCGAGATCCCGATACTCCCACAGCATCAATCAGATCTCCTGAATGCTGACATCACCGACACCGAGGTGCAAGAGGCGCTGGCACAGCTCCAACCCGGGAAAACTCTGGGCCCCAATGGATTCCCGACAGAGACATGGAAATGCCTCGGTGGCATGCTCCCTACCCACATGCATCACATGTTCCTATGCAGCAGAGAACTAGGAGCACTCCCCCCAGACCTCAGGAAGGCATGCATAGTAGTCATACACAAGCCTGGGAAACCCTGGAGGAATGCGTCTCCTATCGTCCGATATCCCTGATCAATGGCGATTGTGCTTAGAGCTAACACCAACTGGACCGGTTTCGTTTGGCTGGGAGGGGGAGAAGACTGCCTTTCGCTCTATGTGGATGACCTGCTCATATACCTCAGTAATCCAAGCATCTCGTGCCCGGCTGTCTCCCTTATTCAACCAGTAATTGAGCAGTTTAACAGAGACACCCCCCATTGACAATCACTTCCCCTATTGTTAATGGGCTGAGCCGCGCTATTCAAAATGATGACCCTCCCCAGACTGTTGTATGTCCTCCAGAATTCCCCATTCCGCATCCCCTGAGAAACCTTCGCACTTATTGACAAGAACCTGCACACACTGCTATGGGGGGGGAACAATCCAGGATCGCCCTTGACATGCTCCAGAGATCAGTATGGGAGGGAGGCATCGGTTTACCCTGCATACGCACCTATTACCTGGCCACACAGATAGGAGTAGTGAATGACTGGATGCACGCAGACCCCACACTACCACACACCCGTATTGAGCTGGAGACCATGGCCCCGTTAACACGGCTGCAAATCCTCTACGCCACTCACGATCAATTCCTGGCGCTGCCCAAAATGACCCACCACAACCGTCGCGCCTGGCGGGACGCACACAAACTAATCGGCTGGAAAGGACAGCCAACACTGATACAACCCATATGGCACAATGCGCTCCTCCTGGAAAGAGTGAAAATGGGATCCTTTGGTCACTGGCAAGCAAAAGAAATACACACACTAGCATATGTGATACAAGGGGGTCGCCTCCTGGGTTTCGAGACTATGCAAGAACAATTCAACCTGGCACCCATGGACCGGTTTTGGCATGCGCAAATGACCCACGCCATCTGCACCCAATTCCCTGACACGACGATCATACCCCCCTGCTCTCCCATTGAGACCAATATTCTCCAGCAACACATCTCTTCTAAGGTCACCTCCACTCTCTATCAGGCCCTTAACTCCTTCGGGGCTGCACAGCTCGACGGGCTCAAGGCAAAGTGGGAAAGGGATGTAGGTCCCCTGGAACCTGAAGACTGGGTGGAAGTATTAATGTCCCCCAGGGAAATTGGTATAGAATCCAAGCTTAGACTAATACAGTTGAGGATCCTCCATCGCTCATACCACTCACACGCCGCGATGGCCAGATGGGGTGGAATAAAAGACGGGACATGCGTTTGATGCAAAAATGTACCCGCCACCTTCTATCATATGATATGGGACTGTCGGGTGGTACAGGCCTTCTGGGGAGACTGTGTTCACACAATCTCAGCCGCTCTGGCGACACTAATCCCTAGGGATCCCAAGATGGTACTCTTAGGCATTGGAGGTGAAGTAGAGCTGTCTAAATATGGGAAAATGTTTCTGGCAATTGCGTTGGGAGCAGGCAAAAGACTTATTGCAGCCAATTGGGGATCTGCTGATCCACTAAGCCTGAACCGTTGGAGTAATGAGTTGGACAGGTGCGCAGCCTCAGAGCACCGGATCTATAATGCACGGGGCTGCCCCCGTAAATTTGAAAAAGTATGGGGTAAATGGTTGGATGCCCACTGAGACCTGCGGGTGGGGGTACACCAGTAGCACTGCTAGCATTGATTGCCTGCCTTGTCCTATTGATGTTTTACGGTCCTCGACCTCGTGGGCCCGTGCTAGCTGTTATTATTGCCATATTGCCTTCATCCTATGTATGCCAATGATTCATGTCTCATTCATGTTCGTTTCTTTATGTTGTGTTGTTCAAACTCAATAAACAGAGTTATAAAAAAAAAAAAGATGGAGACATTTTTGTGGGTTAAAAAATGGTTCATGTTTAATTCTATTGTGGTGGTTGTAGCCAGAATAGGTAGAAGGGCTGCCTTGTGCTGTGTTGCCTGTGGACACAATACTAGTCCGCGTATCTGCATGTGCCATCCATATCATTTAAGGATGCCAGGCCGGGAAAGGGGGACTGCAGTGACCGCAGACAGTCGTGGATGGGGGGATTAGCCAATCAGGTTCTGTGGTTGTGGTGTGCAGGAAGAGAGGGTAGCAGATGTTTTCTTTGTTGGGTGCAGTGAGGAGGTCTGTAGCTATGGCTATGAAGAAGCAGAGTGTATGGATGGTGGGAGATTCTTGTGTGCATTCATTGTAGAGTACACTGAATATTGTGGCATCTCTTCTACTATTGGATTGGAAGAAGTGGACATTTCGTGGTATGCAGTTTGCTGGTTAAGCTAGGTGACATTATTGCCATTCAGTAAGAGTATGGTTCACTTTAAAAGTTCATAAATTATTGTTGTGCATTGTGGAGGCAACAGTGTGGGCTAGATAAGTCCAGTATCTTTTCAGCTTGCCATGAAGAATATGTTAAGAAGCCTAATGGAACTGTTTCTTACTGCCAATTTTTTTTTCTCAAATCAATAAAAGGCAAATATGGAGATGTCCACAGTTGTTTTCTCCACAAATGGAAGACGCTAGGCACCTTATCAATAAAGGTGTATGGGCTTTTTTATATGGTTTAGGGAAGGCATCTTTTGAGAATGAAAATGTGAAGTTGGATGGTGTAAATACTTTTCAGAGCAATGGAGTGCGTATAACTGATGTTGGCAATCATATTGTTCTTTGGAATGTTACAAATGCATTGAAAAAGTTAATGTGAACAAGTTAAAAGTGAAGATGTGGAGTGTATACTAAAACATTCCTTAGTAGGTCTATGCCATAAAAATGAGATAAGAAAAATTGTAACCTCGCTAAAGAAAGACTCTTTTAAAAGCCACCATTGTAAAATAAATGCTTTAAATTAAGTTTAAACCTCCCACCCCCTTCAACTCGTCTTGCCATCCGCGGACAATGCAGTAGTATGCAAACAATCAATGTTCAATCTTGGTATTTTAAGGATGCTAAAACATGGAAAGGGGACTATTGGTTTTGTGGGTGTGGTGTACAGTAAGACAGTGCGTAAGTGTCATGTTTGTTGTGTGCAGTGATGATGGCCATGGCCTTGAGGAAAAAGAATGTCTGGTTGGTGGGCGATTCTTTGGTCTATTGGGTTAAGGTGTATTGTGAACATTGTGGGTTACCTGGGAATCTTAGTTTTCAAGAATTTTAAGTTTCTTGGTTTGGCGTTTGAGGAATAAAGTGGGTGGAATTGCCCCCATTTTGTGAGAGTATGGTTACTTTGAAGCATCCGGACATCATTGTGGTTCACTGTATTGAAAAAAGTTTGGGGTATGTAATTGGAATTTTATTACAGTTTGTAATTAAGGATATTTTTTCATAGGTGATGGAACTGTTTCCACATTTGAAGATTGTTTTCTCTGGATAGCTGAAAGAAAAATGTGGAAGTGATCAAATGTATTTGTCCATAAATTGAGAAAGCAAGGCTCAATGTAAACAAAGCTGTATGTACTTTTTTGCAGGATGTTGAAATGGCATATATTTTGGGTGTTGGTGTTAGCCGTTCACAGTGGTGGCACGAGTTATGGCTGCTTAGATTAGCATAACTGGTGAATTTCTGTTTTTTTTGGTTTTACTTGTATCTATAACCTCCCTTTAACAATGTTTTCCCCTGAATTTCATAGGTTTTCATTAGTGAAACTTAACCATAATGTCCTTTTAACAATGTTTTTACACTAAATATATTTAACACAAGATCATCTTTACTTGCTTGGGTGGAAAGTGCAAAATATTTAAAACATACTTGTTTCATCCACAAACTATTTTTAAATGTAAATATTTATTTATTTATTTGTATTTATCATAATTGTAGATTAGTTCAGAAACTGAACTTTTACAATAATAACAATTTGACAAACTATGCAAATAGTTAACACAATTCATCACATATATCACATATCAGTTTCTAATTTCATATAAAACATCTATCAATATTTAAAACTATAAAACAATATATGTTCCATTTAAAATAGTAAAACATCACATTAATGAATGAAGAACAATAAAGCATTTCAAATCATTCAGCTACAAATTTAACAATTTAACAGACAAATATTATAGTCTGTCCTCAACCTCTATCATAATCATTGCAGTCCTATTTTATATCAATATCAATCTACTCCAGTAACGTCATAACCGATCGCCAAACTCTATGGAGGGCAACAATGCAGTTTTTGAGGTTTAATACAGAATGTCCAAAACTCATCACTTTTAATATAATCCAAATTATGGACAAAATGGCCCAATTTCACCATATACAAAGAGCCCAGGCAAGGACATTCCGAGAGTACATGTGTGGGTGTTTTAAGATTAGCAGGAATATGGGGAATCCTACAGAAACAATCCGCCCTGGGTTTTGCTCTCCTGGCCCACATTATAACCAAAACCAGCAATTGATTCAATCGGAGCCGGAGATAAAGTCTCTGACTCGTGGGTCAGGGCAAGCTTCTAAGTAACACTTAGGTTTCAAATATTGATGAACCACTGTCACAACATATACATAACTTTTTAAGGTACTAAGATGCTTATAATTACATACCCAATAATATTTATTAATTCTTCTTTTTAAGGCACCTTTCAAGATTTCAAAATTAGAGCAGAGATTGTAATCTGGGAACCCCCCCCCACATCTTCACAAAGTTCTTTAAGTAGCCAGGCATGGCTAATACACTTCCCTCAGAACCAGATGCATAACTAGTGCCCAGTACACTTAATAGAGGACAAATGGAGGAGGTTCTAGCTTTTAGCATCAAGCAGCCTCTTTGTGTTAGTAATTGGGCTCTGAGTGAAACGGGTCCTAATTCCAAGCAAATATATTCTATCGAGGTTGCAAGCCCATATAATACTGTTGGGCATAACCATTGATTATATAGCATTAGCACCCACGATATTGTGATTGAGGTATCAGCAACATAAAACAGACAGATATGATGCAGGGGTCTGCAACATTTGGCTCTGCAGATGTTTCTGTCTACAACTCCCATTACCCCTAGCCAGTATATTCAATGGTGAGGGCTAATGGGAGTTATAATCAGAAACATCTGAAGAGCTGTAGGTTGCAGACCATTGACTGATTGATTGGATATTTTGTGGTGCGTGCTTCCTCATTTCCACATGACTATTTATCAATTATAAATAATGAGGATCTCACGCAGGTTGCTGTGTCTTAGTATGTGATGTTATTGTCCATGATGTGGACACATAGTTAGAAAAAGTGTGGTCAGCCGATGCGTGTTTCAACCCCGAAGGGTCTTTATCAATGCTGATGGTTATACAAATAATGATCACAGTTGTCACATTTTTGTTTCACAAGGTAAAGTGTTGTGACAAGAGTGGCCAAAGTGACATAGTGGTGAGGTAGGTGACATAGTGAGAGTGAGTTCATAAGACAAGTTACATTAGATAAGTGATTGTGTTAACAGCACAAAGATACTTGTTTCATAATAAGTGCCAGTAGGCAGCACGGCTTAACAGTTGGTTAAGAATTACATGGATGCAAAGGTCAGAGAACGAAAGAAAAGGTGGAGAAAGGGGAGAAAGGAAAGGAAAGCAAATTAATTGCATGTCCTTGGTGGAAGGAAAAATAATACTTGAAAGGTTAATGCCTAGAAAAGAGCTTACCAATTGTAGTATGTCTGGGGAAAAATAATCCCATGTCATTCAGAAAGCTAGTTGGCAAGTTTCTGTCAGTCTTTGAAGAATCCCTAAGGGTGGAAGGGAAAAAGGCCGTGAGCTGAGTGAACACCTATCAGTGTCTAAAAATGTTCAAACTGTATCACGGAAATGAGCAAAGTGAAAATTAATCTGTCTGGTCTATAGGTTTCAAAAGTTATAAAGGGGCCCAATTAAGAAGATTCACCAGCAAAAGCTCAACGGCCATCTGGGTATTTATGGGAAGAATTGGGCCCAAGATGAGGAAGTGCCTATGCTGTGTCTCGTAAGGCTGTGGTTCGGAGCCCAAGTAGACTCAAATTGCATGGTGAGTGAGAGAGTAAGGAAGCCCCTGGTTGAGGGTTATTCCTATGTCATAATTACCAGCAATAATGGCAGAAAATGTACAGAAAGTGTCACCTTGAGACATACTCATCGTATCACAGCAACACATGCTAGTCATTATGACCTGATTTGTTTAGTGAGTCAAAAGTTATTAGCAACAGAACTTTTGAAAAAGTCATTGCAAATCAGTTTTTACTTAACTGTGGGGTATCAACACACTTTAGTTATGAGACAGGAGACAATTCAATGTAACAATGTACATGAAATTTGGCAGGTTTTGGAATAAATAATACACTTAAATATTGTCCCCCTGCTGAACAGCCCTTGAGTACACTTTTGACAATACAGATGACATCCTAGATGACAAGTATGACCTGAACATGGGGCCTCTAAGCTAAGGTTGGTGTTGCCTCCAACACCTATTACATTTCATGAATTCTGTTGCATTAAATTGTTTCACCATAGCTGTCTCTTAACTAAAGTTATTCACTACATTTTAAGGGTGTTGTTGTGCAATACCTTACCCCACCAAGCGCACTGACCCCTTTACATCAATTAGAGTTGAAGACAATGGTGGTCTCTTGTGCACCTATATACCTGTAATAGTAAATAAACATTGCACACTGGGCAGTGGCCACTTTACCAAAATTATAGTCATTAATAGGTTTCTGTTCTTGTGCAATTTACTCACAAGATGTATCCATGCATAGATCTTGCATTAATTTATTATGCTTTCCGATTCCCATGAAAATTCAGGGTGTGCCGAATCCAAGCAGGCTTCTCGCAGGATTCACTTGATAAGACAAAAATGTTACTAAAATGAACATATCTCTTCCCTAATCCCCCTTTAAATTATAAATATGCACCACTCCTCTTTTTCACCTTCCACATCTCCCCTGTAATCATGGGGTCTCCCCAAATTTAATATTTCTACCTGTGATGCAATTTGAATTTCCACGGGAATGCCGCAGTTTCATGAACAATTACTGTGAGAATGTTATTCTTCTCATGTAAAGACAGGCACATCTGGCCAAAAATCATCTTCTCTAGTCCTCCCTAAACTCTCAAAATCATCCTTTGGTCTCCTTTCCCCTTGCCCACCCTCCTTGAATGCAAATATCCCATCTAGCCTCCAAATAATACTTTAAGAAAAATAGTTTTCAGTTTGCTGAGGAATCCTCCAGAGAACACCGCGCCTTTTGTCAATTTCATAGGTTTCTACTAGTGCTTCTTTAATCTGCTAAAAGTTCCTTATATCATACCCCACACCCGCAAAATGGTAGATATGGAGTCAGCGGACAGCATGGTAGTCTGTGGATGTATGACAGCATTTACAAGGCTCATATTCATAGGGGAGACCTAAAAGAAATGTACTCATCAACCAACAAACAGATGTACATAACATTACAACTAATGTTTACAACATGCAAATATACCTTTTTGTACAAACATGTTAAACATACTAATACTTTTATAATTTAGCACATATTACAATGGAATGCACCAATCACAGACCATAACTGTGCACTTCATATTCACTACAACTCTACATCTAGATTGCGAAACACCAGGTGCTTATTAAACAACACATTCTCACTAAACAGTAAGTGCATTGTATTTATTTCTTCATTATTAGCTTTCATCATATAAACATGTGCTATAAGACAGAGGCCCTCATTACGACCCTGGCGTTGGACCATGGTGCTATTAGCACCATGGTTCATGCTGGTCTCCGCCATGGTGGACGGCGGAATTACCGCCCCCACCACAAGGTTGGCGGGGGCGGTAATTCCCCATTCACCATTTGCCCTTCCCCATTCCCATTTTGCCCCATAGGGCATAATGGGAATGGGGAAGGCGATAATTACGGCACCGCTAATAGCGGTTGCCGTAATTATCGCCAAGGTCCCTTTGCGGCACCCACTTTAACGGCTGGTCTACACCAGCCGTTAAGTACGGGTCCCGCAAAGGGACCTTGTAATCAGGCGGTAATGGTTTAACTGCGCCGCCGCCGTTAAACCATTACCACCTGGGTCGTAATGAGGGCCAGAACCACTTATTTTCTCACAGAAATGGCAAGCACACTTGAGTGGTTAGAGGAGAACTTCCCAAAAGAAGAAATGAGCGACAATAACATGTCCAATGGTGTACAATACATATTTTAATGTAAACATATATATTTTGAACACACCTTACTAAAATAATAATTTCTATTTTTCTTACAGTACATGGTTTTCATGAAGAAACTACGCCCAGATTAATTATACACAATCCCAAGAATCACAAAGAGAAACCCTGCCCCCAACTGTAAATAATCAAATCATGAACTTGACTAAAAAATTGAATCAACTAAATAATGATTTTAAGGAACATTTACAGTATGTAAAATAAATCATGCCATTAAAAATCTTCCCTATAACTGTCTTTCTTGCACCTGTCCCCTTTATCCCCAGCAATAATACCCATCAAATTCTGAACATTTTAATCAAAGACCTTTGATAAAACCTCACTCACTTCCTCCCCTCATGATTATTTTACACACATTCCAAATTCTCCCATTTATGTTTCCTATTTCGAAAACGCCATCCCTTTCTTGAATACATATATTTGTTATACTATAAATATTTTGTATATGGTTGTGTGAAATTAGTTTTTTTTAAAATTCCCATTATAAGTCTGCGGACACTACAACTGTCCGGGGTGTCCACATAGAAAATTGAGGGGCCGCCGGGCAGGCACGATGTCCATGCATGTGCAGTTTCGAATGATGGACTTTAAATTAGTCTGTGGACACCATGCATGTTCTACAGAGATACAGCACATACCCCCTGTGATTCTCACTGGATGGCCATGGATGCCATCATGGAACTGCACCCATACGGAATAAGGGTGGTGTCTGGGAACGGTGTCCATGGCCACGGACAGTTTAAAAGTGCTTTTCCAGCCATTGTAGGGTTTGCAAGCAGCAAATTTACCCATCACAGCTCCCAGACCCGTTCTTGGTTGGTCTGGCAACATTTTACAATTTTGGCCTATTTTTGATTCGGTAGTCAGTGGACAATATGGGCCTCATTACGTGTTTGGCGGTAGCAATGCCGCTATTGGCGGCATGGCTGCCTCCAAAACCGAGTCCGGGTTACCTGAATGGGGAATTACCGGGCCATTCTGAGTTTGGAGGGCCCGGTAATTACTCCCTCAGGGAACCCGGGCCCAGACCTTCCCCATTCCCATTCGAGCCCCCATAGGGCTCAATGGGAGTGGGAGAGGGAGCTAACAATGGGCCAATTGCGACCGGCCCATTGTTAGCACCCTGGTCCCCTCGTGGGACCCGGTAACAACGCCTGGTTTTACCAGGCATCCTTACTGGGTCCTGCGAGTGTACCTCGTAATCAGGCGGAATGGGAATAACAGGTCGGCACCCATTAGCGGACCCTGTTAACCCATTCCGCCTGAGGCCCTATGACTTTCCACAGACATTTCCTCTGAAGGGACCGACACATTAGTTTTCCATATTATCAATTTGGCAGTCCAGGAGAGAGCAGCTGCTTTACTGCAGTGCAGATTTGTTTTGCAGAAGTTGCTGGAGACCATGGTATCTGTTAAGCCCATCTCTTCTTCCCGCCACCCACACCACCCTTCACCATCATCATCTGCAGGGCCTGGAGAGTGGAACAGGCGCAGTGATACAAAAGATGAGGATCAAGAGGAAATAGAGGATGAGGTGGAGGAAGTCACTGTCACTACTATTCAGAGTGAGTCCTGGGTATGGCAATTTTTCACAAGCGTTGGAAATGTCCCAAAGGCTTCTGCAATCAAGGTTCGATCACTGAGTGCAAAGTTGTATGACACCTTACTCAGGTAAGAGTAGGTTTACTTCCTCCACCCCATCATCTTCATCTGCTCCTGTTACCACAAAGGATACTCCTTTGGGGCAGGGGATTCCAGTGGCGGCTTCAGAGGCCATGCAAAACGCTTTTGACCCAAGCACCGTTCTGTAGGGGGGAGCAGTTTCAGAGTGCTTTCAAGGCTGCAGTCAGGAAGCATGAGAAGTGCTGCCACCCACCTGATTAAGGCACGCCCAATATCTTCCTCTCTCCACCTGCCCCTACCTTTCCTCTTCTGAAAAAAATCCCAAAGAAATTACAAAACCAAAAAACACAAAAGAAACGGTTGCTTTAGAAACAACCTTTCGCAGTTAAAAAATAGAAGTGAGAAAGAAATTCACAGGCCCCTGTGCATCCTGCATAGGCCGCGGAAAGCGCAGTAGCCTGCAGACTTCTACAAAATTCCAGAGGTGGGACACTTGAAATCATTTGAATTGTTTTGCGTTCAAAAAGTGTGGCTATTAAGAGAACCTCTTTTTGTGTTCTTGACTTTTAAAATGTTTGGTTTTACAAAGTGAACTAAGAAAACATTTAACTGAATTTAATTATTTCTTCTCACGTTCACAAAAACTGCTTCAAAGTATTTTCAATGTTTACCCCAAAAATCTGATTACCCACATCAGGTAGATGGACTCCATTGCTCCAAAAAATGTTGGCACTATCAAATGTAATGTTCTCATTGCCAAATGATGTCATGCCAACAATTCGCACAAAAGCACATGCAGCTTTATTGACATTGCACCTTGCATTTTCCATTTGTGCACCAAATGAACTCGAGCACATCCCCATCTGTCTCTGGGCAATGCATGAATTAGATTTTTTCGAATTAGGGAACATTTCCTTCAACTTTCCCAATGTCTCCTTCATTGCAAACTGCAATGAAATTCCAGTCACATTCCCCAAACTGTTCCCTCCACAAAGAACAATAATAATGTCTGGATGTTTCAATGTAACCATATTTGCACAAAATGAGAGCAAGTCCACCCACTTCAAGTCTTGCACTCCATACCGGAACATTTCCAATGCAGGGAATTCAAGATTTTTGGCTATTTCACAATGCTCAGCATACACCTTCAACCAATGGACCCAAGAGTCACCCAAAATCCAAACACTGTGCCCGCTGAAAGAGATTTCCATGGCCATTTTCAAACCTCTCACAACTCCTACTAACAAAACTCCTCCTATCCTCTCTTCCTGTACACCACACCCTCGAAACCTGATTGGATGATCCTCCGATGTCCGCAGAAACCTACAACTATATGCGATCTCCTCAGTCCCTTTTCCATACCAAGCAACCTCGGTGTCTGTGGACACAGAGGCCACTCAAAGGGGTGGAGGAGGAAATTAAAAACAGTGTACGTTATTTAATCTTTAGTGGTGGCCCCGAAAATAACCTTTTTTAGGGTTTTTTGGGGGGTTTGTTAACAAACAACTGTTTCCCTCTTATTTGCTTTTATGTACAGTACTACTTTACAATCTACATATTCCTTTACATGTGTGAAATGAACTACATCTTGACCAAAAAAATTCACACCATCAAAACTTATATTGTCATTCTCAAAAGATGATATGCCTGCAGCATATAAAAAAACAGATACAGCTTTATTGACAAGCTGCCTTGATTCTTCAATTCATGGACTGAAAACATTTGTTGGACATCTCCTTGGCAGCAGGAAACAGTTCCATTAGGGTTTTAAAGCAATCCATCAGGGCAACCTGCAGATACACTAGAGTCACAAATCCCAAACTGTCCCCTCCACAATGCACAATTACAATGTCTGGGCATTTAAATCGAGTCATACTCTCAGAGAATGAAAACAAGCTTGCCCTCCTTAAGCCACAAACTTCATGCCACAAAAAGTCGGCCAATCCAATATTTCTAAGGATGCCATGCTTTTCAGCATACACCTTCCATGACTGAATTGACCAGTCCCCCAGTATCTACACAGTCTGCATTCTCAAACACATAGCCATAGCCATTTTCAGTGCTCTCACAACTCCTGCAAACAACACGACTGCTACCATCTCTTCCTGTACATCACACTCAGCAAACCTGATTGACTAATCCCCACAGTCCCCTTTCCATGCCAGGCATCCACAAAAGACCCAGATGTGGCACATGCGTCCACAGACTACCGCAGTGTCCCCGGACCCTGTAGCACAGAGGCAGCCCTTCTACCCTTTCCACTTCCAAGTTCTCAACACTGCCTCATTGGCTGCTTTCAAAGAGTCACACATCCGTCAACCAGTCACATCCAAAACCTCTACACATAACCCTGTCATCTAACTTAAATACTTCAAATATATATTTGAACTCTCAGAGTACATATCACCCGCTAATGAAAGGCATCTGCATCAAAAACTACTGTGCAACTGTCCAAGATTTCTATTTCCAGATTCAACAAGATCTGCATCTAACAAAACATAGTACAGGTATGCTTATAATAAAAATATATATATATTTTTCAACTGTTTCACAAGTATATATATATATATATATGCGCCCCATAGGAAGAGCACTTTTTGGGTGGCTTATAACTTTGCTCCCCCTGGATGAATCCTCATTAAACTTTGCAAAAAAAGTATGTGGCCTGCTCTGATTTATTTTTGCAAATTTTGTTGAGGTTTCTTCCAGGGGGGCCAAGTTATAGGGGGGTCCCAAAAATGTTTTCCGACAGACTGAATGGAGAAAAACTTTGCTCACGCCTACAGCCCAAACCGCTGGATGGATTTTCACCAAATGTGCGGAAAGAGCGGAGGCTTGGTCCTGAAATTGGTTGGAAATCCATCTAATAGTTATTTTTAAAACAACCAAAAAGTAGGTTCAAAAGAATTAGTGATATCTGGGTCCAGTCCGCGGACACACTTCCCTGTTTGGTCCGTGGACAGGGCTCTGATTGGCTTAGAAGGCAACGTGGTGTCCACGGACATCGGACGCACCCACTGATTGGATGGTGAAAAGCATGAAATGCATCAGATTTTTGGAAACAACTGCCATCTTGGATTTGTGGACAGCGGTCGGTGTCTGCGGACATCGCAGTAAAAACATATTAAAAAACTCAACATTGCACTTGTCAAACATCAAATAATCTCTGGGGAGGAGAGGGGTGATGAGGATGGGATGGGATATTGTTGCAAGAAGCAAAAAAAAAATAGGTATTTTTTGCCGTAAATGTGAACAAACAGTCCTGATGTTCGCGAACAGTCCTGTGAAGTTCGCAGACACCTCTGCATTACAGGGTTGGTGCAAAGCAGTTCTTGGAAGGCTTATAACTTTGGCGCCACTTAAAGAAACTGCATGAAATTTTGCAATTATATTCTTGACCTGATTCCGAATGCACAAAGGTTTGCAAAAAAATTATAGATCTGGATATAAATGTTTTTGCAAAGTCTGGTATGATTCTGTCAAGAGGTGGAAAAATTAGAGGGGGGATCCAAAAATATTGTAAAGGCTTATAAATGTGGCGTAATTTGATGAATCTACACAAAAGTATGCAAAACGATTTTAGATCTATATATATTTGTTTTTGTAAAGAAAGAATGCATTTTGTCAATCAGGGACTAAGTTATATGACTATTGTATGTGCATACATTTGACACTTTTGAAAAAATAAAACATGGGTGGATTTCTAGAAAACCTGTGTAAGGAGCATTGGCAAGGACCTTAAAGCATGGTTTTGCAACTGTGCCCATGTTTTATTTTTTGACAAGTGTCATAATGGAGGTATGAAAAATAGTGATATACCTTTGGTGACTGAGGTGTAGCCTGTGGCCATGGGCAGTGGCCACATTGTCTGGGTCATGGAATAGGTCATGATCCGGACAATATGGCTACTGGCCATGGTCACGAGGGACAACACATGGGGTTAAAGTGGTCATGTCCACCTGGGACCAGCTTTGTGGTAAAGTTATTCGAAAGTGGGATAGCTTTGAAAGGGAAGAAAAATGTGCTTATAGTAATATGGTCATAGGGTTCTCTCGTCCCCTTCTGCAGGCTGCCATGGAAAGCAAAGAGGGGATCTATATGGAACCCCGCCTACCCTTTCCATGGTGGCCATCTTGGAAAAGGATTTTCCTTCCTATGGTGTCCCGGAGTAGGAAGAAAAATCAATGCTTTTAGCATCCTAGGTTCCTGCTTTGGGAACCTGGGGTACTAATTGCCTTCATCCCCCATTGCGGGGCAGGAATGGGGGGGATAATGGTCCGGTGACCTCGTTATCCACCCTCGCTTCGTTTAGGCTGATAACTTGAGCTGCCACGCTGGTATCCACTTTTTCAGTCCCTGGAACGGGGATGAACGCCACAATATTTCCATTAGCACAACATGCTAATGGAAATGTTGGAAAATCTTATTGAGTCTATGTACTTTACTGAGAAATGTAAAGTAGATGGAATCTAAGTTTATTTTTGTTCTATTTTTTAACTGTGAAAGGTGATTCTAAAGGAACATTTCTTTTGTTGGGCAGGTGGACAGGGGTAGATGTTGCACATGTGTCACGTCTAAGGTAGGGGGCAGTGTTTTTCATGCTCCTTGATTACTGCTTCAAAAGCACTTCAAAATTACTTTTGTAATGTCATCTTTGATGTCCTGGGTGTCAGTCTTAGCAGTGCACGGTGGTGGTGGCAAATTTCTGAGGTTTTTAGGTTTTACTTGTAACCATAACGTCCCTTTAACAAAGTTTTTTCATTGAACATATATATATATATATATATTCAGTAAATAAACTTTGTTAAAGGGACTTCATGGTTCCAAGTAAAACTGAAAAACACCTGAAATTCGCCAGTTATGGTAAGCTAAGCAACCATAACTCGCATCACCATTGTGCATTGCTAAGACTAACACCCTGCCTGGGGGAGCATGTGCGTGTATCTCAGAGGTGCGCAAGACATTTCACACGCGATCGGGCCTGGGGGAGCGTGTGCGTGTATTTCAGAGGTGCGCGAGAAGTTTCACACGCGATCGAGCCTGGGGGAGCATGTGCGTGTATTCCAGAGGTGCGCGAGAAGTTTCTCACATGCAATTGGCCTGGGCGCGTGTATTTCAGGGGTGCGCAAGAAGTTCCACACGCGATTTGCCTGGGCGCGTGTATTTCAGGGGTGCGCAAGAAGTTTCACACGCGATTGGCCTGGGCGCATGTATTTCAGAGGTGCGCGAGAAGTTCCACACGCGATTGGCCTGGGCGCGTGTGTTTCAGGGGTGCGCAAGAAGTTTCACAAGCGATTGGCCTGGGCGCGTGTATTCCAGGGGTGCACGAGAAGTTTCACATGCGATTGGCCGGGGCGCGTGTATTTCAGAGGTGCGTGAGAAGTTCCACACGCGATTGGCCTGGGCACGTGTATTTCAGGGATGCGCGAGAAGTTTCACACACGATTGGCCTGAGCGCGTGTATTTCAGAGGTGCGCGAGAAGTTCCACACGCGATTGGCCTGGGCGCGTGTATTTCAGGGGTGCGCGAGAAGTTTCACACGCGATTGGCCTGGGCGCGTGTATTCCAGGGGTGCGCGAGAAGTTCCACACGCGATTGGCCTGGGCGCGTGTATTTCAGAGGTGCGCGAGAAGTTCCACACATGATTTGCCTGGGCGCGTGTATTTCAGGGGTGCGCGAGAAGTTTCACACGCGATTGGCCTGGGCGCGTGTATTTCAGGGGTGCGCGAGAAGTTTCACACGCAATTGGCCTGAGCGCGTGTATTTCAGAGGTGCGCGAGAAGTTCCACACGCGATTGGCCTGGGCACGTGTATTTCAGGGGCTCGCGGGTGTTTACACACGCGATAGTGCCTGGGGGAGCGTGTGCGTGTATCTCAGAGGTGCGCGAGAAGTTTCACACGCGATCGGGCTTGGGGGAGCGTGTGCGTGTATTCCAGAGGTGCGCGAGAAGTTCCACACGCGATTGCCCTGTGTACGTGATTCCATTGGACCAAAGGCCCTGACAGCGCAGGTGCGTCTGGGACGTGACACGCGCAGGCCTGTCCCTGTACCCGGGGGAATGTTACAAGACCAAAAACTGCACGTCCGAGTATCAGCCCGCGTAATTGGAGGATAGTGCCTCAGTGCGTATACGCGGAAGTGACGTTGGACGTGTGGTGCGTTTTAAAAGGTGCGTGTAGTACATCATTTCCTTGTACGTGCTTCCCGTGGAGAGCGAGTGAGTGAAATCTGTACTTCTTGTCGGTTCACACGCGATTTACTTCACAGCGTTTCTAGTTCATACTCCCTGTTACCTCTGTCAGTATTTTTCTGATTTTCTCTTCGACCTGTTTCCTCAAACAGCGTTGACTTCTCCTTTTGTCCTGTCTCCTCAGACAGTGTACAATTCTTCTTTTGGCGGGGGTGTTGCCAACGCGCACACGCGTGTATTTTTCACGCTCTTTTCCCAGGCAGACGGTGAGTCGCACACGTATTTACCAACTGTGCTAGCCCCGTGTGTAGCATACCCCTTCAGAGGTCATTGTAGGCTGTGTGACACGCATACGTTCATTTTTGTGTTTCTGGGTGCCACAGCGTAGTGCAGGTTCCTTTTCCCACGCATGTGGTCTACGAGGGGTCGCGTGCACGTCATTTTCTGTTTTAGGGGTGCCTGTGCGTTGCGTGACCCGTCATCTTTCCCCAGGGGTTCCATACAGCCTTGCTAGAGCACTTGGGTACGAATTCCATCTAGTACCCTACCCCTTTGACCCCCAATTACCCAGGACAATTGTCCACTGCAACTCCCATATGCACAACAACATCAGTGCCATGGCTGGGAGGCGAGCAAGTGGTAAGGGTGGCAAAGGTGGCCGAGCCTCAAGAGGTGGGCGTAGTGGGCGCGGTAGGGGACGTGGCCAGGATTTGCAGACTCCCCCTAGCCCCCCACGTGAGGAGGACCAGTCAGGGACACACATCCCCCCCCATGGTTGAGGGAAACGTGGCTGACACCATCCCTGCTCAGCCCTTGTTGGACCGGCCCGTTGTGGCACCTGACCTAGAACAGGGTGACTCCTAGGCTGACTTCCAGGTCGCCAAGTCTAGGCCACGGGTGGCGGCGCAAGCCAGTGTCACCAGGCCACGTGGTACAGGGGCAGCCATGTCATCTGCTGCCCCAAGTAGGCGGGGTGGGGAGGCTGCAGGGGCAGCTGCAGCTCCGTCCACCCCAGCTCTGACTCTCCCAGCAAGGACAGTGTTGGTCCCGGTACATCAGACTGAGGTTCCCCCTGCCATCATCACACTCCAGCTAATGCCTGCAGAAAGTCATGTGGTCAGTGTGCCATCGCACACTACTACTACACAGTCCACCGGTGCTCCTGCCTCTAGCGTCCAGAGCGGCGTAGGGCACTCCGGATCCCCACCACCCACAAAAAGAAAGAGGAAGAGTGCTTGTCCAGTACAGGATGATGACCCCGACACGGCTACACGGTCCGGCACGCCAAGGAAGCCTAGCTTCAATAATGCCGAACTGGATGCACTTTTGCAGTATGTGTCCGAACATGACGCCGAAATATTGGTCACTTCAGGGTGTAGGATTACACCTTCTCGACGTCAGGCACACTGGCAGTCCATCGCGGACAGCATAAGTGCCCTTGGGTTTATGAGGCGCACAGCTGTTGAGTGCTACAAGCGCTGGAATGACCTTAAGCGTAGGGCAAAGAAAAAGCTGGCCTCAAGTCATGCCGCAACTCTGGTGACTGGAGGTGGGTCTCCACAAGAGGACATAGAACTCACTCTACATGAGCATGTTGCTGGGACCTACGTTACAGAGGGGCAGATCCAAGGTGTGGGAGAACTGCCAGATTACGAGGCATTGTCCGGTGAGTGCACGTGCATGTGTGTGTGATCCATGTGTATGTTGTTTGTGGGAGGGGTTCTGGTTGAGTGCTAGGT
The DNA here is from genome assembly GCF_040938575.1 of Ambystoma mexicanum. Taxonomy (NCBI): domain Eukaryota; kingdom Metazoa; phylum Chordata; class Amphibia; order Caudata; family Ambystomatidae; genus Ambystoma; species Ambystoma mexicanum. Next base: position 653,605,159 of record NC_090934.1, read on the forward strand.
CAGGGTGTGTGTGCCTGAGTTTTTTGGCCCACCCATGTGCTTCATCCAATGCATTCGGCGCCCCGGGATTTGGGTATTACAGTATCCCTTCTGGCCACAGTAGGCGTTTTGCACTACATCGCGCCAGTTGCCCTTGAAGTGGCATCTTGCTACAACATTGTTCCGTATTTAGCTGTGTTCATTCAGGCTGATTGTAGGAATTCACCTGGTTCTATTGCGCATCACTCTGCCCTATTGTCGCATATATGACATGCCTATGGTACATGCCATCTGTGTGATGGCATGTGTCATGTATGTGTATTGGACATGCCACTCACAGGCCAATGTGTGATGGCACTGCTAGCCAGCATGCAGCTGATGTGTTGCTCTCCCATCTTGGTGTCATCAGTGTCTGACATTTTCCTCCCCTTCCAACTCATGGACAGTGCATGCATGGGAGGGTTATAGTCATGTGGGACATGTGTAAATCAAGTACTGGTACTGTAGCTTGTCTGGCCTAATAGCGTGCCATGGTGCTAATGCCTGTTTCCATTTTTTGTCTTTCATGTTTTTGCAGAGGATGATGCACCTGATGCTGTTGAGGGAGAGGAGATGGTGCAGGCCCAGGAGGGATCTGAAGCACGACCAGGCACCAGTGGGGGACGTGGTTTGGTGATGGGGGAGAACCCTCTCTTGCTGCAGGCCATACTGTTCAGGGGTGTCCCTGACTGCACCTCCCCAGAACTCTTTTCAGGTGTTGATTCAGATGAGGCCTATGTGGATTCGCAGGTATGTGTTCATGGAAGGGATACTGTTCTGTCCGACCCACCTGCACCAGGGGTAGAGCCCACTATGGGGATATCATTGTTTGTAGGTGCGCCTGTGGTGGTTACGGATGCAGGGCCACACTCCGCAACATCTGATCCTGTTCCTGGGCCAGCAGTTCAGAGGGGAAATGCAGTCCTGCATCCTCAGGCAGTGCCGACACAGCAAGGCGCAGTTCGCCTTGCCCCAGACAGGTGTGGTGCCCGCCAACGCGTTGGCCGTCCGCCACCAGGCAATACCGCATGGGAGCAATCCATTTACGGTAAGGCCAACCAACAGGCAGCATCATCAGAAATGATTGCTCAAGCCATGGAGAGGGTGGCCACTTCCATTGTCCCCCCAGAAAGGCAGATGGAGCTACTACAGCAGGCAACAGACTCCATTTGCCAATCAGTCAGGGAGGACATGTTGGCGTCCAACAGGGACAGACAGGCGGCCCTGGACAATCTGAGGGAATCAATTTCTATAGATGCCCAGGGACAGAGGGAAGCCCTGAGGGGAGAGGTCCAGCACCTCAGGCAGACTCTTGTGGACCTTGAGGCTTCCACTGTCACCAGGACGGAACAGCTGCTGGAGCGCGTCACCCGTACGCTCTCAGCAGAGATGCAGGCAACTCGGGCGGAGGTCTGGGCAACACATGGGGATCTCCGCACCATATCCCTCCAGAACGAGGCCTTCCAGACCTGCATGCTTGCTGCCATGGAGGACCAAACTAGGGCTTTGCGTGGGCTGCCTCCCATAGCACCACGACCTCCTGTGGCAGCAGCAGCAGAGGTTGAGGAGAGCGAATCCAGCAGTGAATCTCCCACTATTTAGTAGCCGTGCAGGCCATGAGCCCATGGAGGTGTTTTTTTTCGCAACATTCACGCAGGTGGCTGTTGGTGGGCACCCTGTCCTCGGACCTCCTGGGTGGCCTCCCCCACACCCCCTGGCCCACACATGGCCATTTTTGATTTTTGATTTTTTGTTGCAGTGTGTTGCCTTGTGTGGCTCCCGTGGGCATCCACTGTATTCCGGCTGGGCACATGCAGGCTTGTCCTGAGTTTGGGTTAGATGCTTGGGTTCGTGAGACACACACCCCTCCTGCTTCCCATTTTCATGGGTAGCAAAGGGTGTGCCCAAGTGACAGTGAATTACACAGTGACGTTGGACTCCCATGGGCTGTGTGGGCAGTCTGTAGTCAATACTGTGTATACATTCCTAGTGCATATTGTTGTTGTATTGTGCACTGCATGGTGTATTGATGTGTGCTTGTGCATCCATGTCTCCCTCCTAATTTGCAGGTTCATTCCTCATGTCTTCACAAGGCCGTCCACTTTGGAGATGGAGCTCATGTTGTGAGCAGTGGACTTCCAGATGTGCGTGGCAACAACACTGTACAGTTGGAGGTGGTGGATGTGCTGGCATTCTCATGTTGTAAGACTACGTATCCTTTGCCTTAGTACTGTCATGTTTATGCTATGTCGATTGTATTGTGGTAAGTATTTGGTCATGTGTGTTGTTGTTTCTACATTTATGTGGGCATATTGTGTGTGGCCAGTTTTCATTAGGGACACTGTACTTTGTGACATGTGTCATGTTTGGGGGATGACTTTGTTTGCTCTCACATGGCATGTCATGCCATGGTGTGTTGGGTGGCGGTGCTGGGGAGGGGTTGGGTGACATGGCACTGTTGTCATGTTGTGTCTTGCAAGGGGGTAATGATTTTAGCAGCATAGAAGTGTGTCTTTTGAACACAGCATTGGTGGTGTTTGTGTAGGTAGGGAAGCACACAATGGAACACTTCCAGATGTACAATCTCAGGCTGATATGGTTGTGACAGTTGACTGTCCATTGACACATCATAATTGTCAGTTACAATCATCATTGATTGTCAGCTGGTATGTGCCAGGGCTGTGTGCACTCCACAGGGGTGTGATTTTATGTGAAATAATTAGCCACGAGCTGGGTACGGGCTGCCTCACCCCGTGCCCTTTCCCCTCCCATGCGCAGTGGGCATGCATGTGGTTGGGGATGTGGGGGCACCACCATGTCCACGGCCAGGCCCCGGCCTGTTGCAACGTTGTGCAGGACACATGCTGCCACTATGATCCTGCACACTACTGGGGGAGCGTATAACAGCTGCCCGCCAGAACGGTCAAGGGAGCGGAAGCGTGACTTGAGCACTCCGAATGTGCGCTCCACGATGCCCCGGGTTGCAATGTGGGCTGTGTTGTATCTTACCTGGGGTGGCGTGGTGGGGTTCCGAAATGGCGTCATTATGTGGGTGCTGAGAGGGTAGGCATTGTCCCCTGGGGAGGTGGTGATGGGTATCATCAGTGGGGTTGTGACATTACTCAGTATCTGACATGCATGCATGCGCAGTGGCATTTATACTCACCGAGCAGCCATGTATCGCCATGCCGCCCAGCTTCTATGTCCCGGTTTAGGGTAGACATTCTGTAGATGAAACTGTCATGAGTGGAGCCTGGATAGTTGGCGTATACTGAGGTGATGATTCCCTTAGCATCACATACTACCTGGGCGTTGATGGAATGCCAGTGCTTGCGGTTTCTATAGATGTGCTCAGTTGCCCTGGGGGGACGTAGAGCCACATGGGTGCAATCAATGGCACCTAGCACTTTGGGGAATTGTACCACCCTGTAGAAATCCTGGGCAACAGCCTGCCTTTCTGCAGGTGTGCTGGGCAGGTATATGTGCCAGCGACTGATGGGCGTGCAGTGATGATGGCCAAGACCTGGTGTAGGCAGCGTGACTGCGTGGCCTGTGACACCCCCCCACTATGGCACTTGTCCGCTGAAATGATCCATAGCCAGGAAGTGCAGTACATTGAGGACCTTCTCCAGGGGGCTGAGTGCTTGGGAGCACAGGGTGGTTGATTTGAGGTCATCCTCCCACTCACTGACCAGGTTGAGTATTATGTGAGGTGGAAACATGTACCTCCCATACATATGGTCATCAGGCATCCCAAAAAGGCTGGTTCTGGGTGTAAAAATTCTGGCCCGGACTATCCTCCTCCTCCTCCTGTGGTATCCCACGGCCACTGCTGCTAGGAACGGTATGTTCATCCTGGCGTCTGAGCTTGTTTGTTGTTTGCGTGCACTTTTATGCTGTGCGGGTGGACGTACGCCTACTTCCTGCTGGCGTACGTGTTTCCGGATTGGCCACGTTTGTTTCCATGAATACGTGTTGTAGGCAAGCGTGTAAAACTTCCCGCACAGCCCTGGAATACCCGCACCCAGCCCAATCGCGTGTGGAACTTCTCACGCACCCCTGAAATACACGTACCCCGCTCCCCCCGGCCCGATCGCGTGTAAAACCACCCATGAGCCCCTGAAATACACGTACCCCGCTCCCCCAGGCCCGATCGCGTGTGGAACTTCTCGCGCACCTCTGAACTACACGTGCCCAGGCCAATCGCGTGTGGAACTTCTCGCGCACCCCTGAAATACACGCACACGCTCCCCCAGGCCCGATCGCGTGTGGAACTTCTCGCACACCCCTGAAATACACGTACCCCGCTCCTCCAGGCCCGATCGCGTGTAAAACCACCCGCGAGCCTCTGAAATACACGTACCCTGCTCCCCCAGGCCCGATCGCGTGTGGAACTTCTCGCGCACCTCTGAAATACACGCACACGCTCCCCCAGGCCCAATTGCATGTGGAACTTCTCGCGCACCCCTGAAATACACGCACACGCTCCCCCAGGCCCGATCGCGTGTGGAACTTCTCGCGCACCTCTGAAATACACGCTCCCCCAGGCCCGATCGCGTGTGGAACTTCTCACGCACCTCTGGACTACACGCACTCAGGCCAATCGCGTGTGGAACTTCTCGCGCACCCCTGAAATACACGCACACGCTCCCCCAGGCCCGATCGCGTGTGGAACTTCTCACGCACCTCTGAACTACACGCGCCCAGGTCAATCGCGTGTGGAACTTCTTGTGCACCTCTGAACTACACGCGCCCAGGCCAATCGCGTGTGGAACTTCTCGCGCACCCCTGAAATACACGCACACGCTCCCCCAGGCCCGATCACATGTGGAACTTCTCACGCACCCCTCAAATACACGTACCCCGCTCACCCAGGCCCGATCGCGTGTAAAACCACCCGCGAGCCCCTGAAATACACGTACCCCGCTCCCCCAGGCCCGATCGCGTTTGGAACTTCTCGCGCACCTCTGAAATACACGCACACGCTCCCCCAGCGCCGATCGCGTGTGGAACTTCTCACGCACCCCTGAAATACAGGCACACGCTCCCCCAGGCCAGATCGCGTGTGAAACTTCTAGCGCACGCGTGTTTCCGAAACCCGTAATACGCGTTCCCTGCTTTGCGTTTGATGTTTGCCAGTCCGGTAAACTGGTACAGGGTTGGCACGGCCCTTTGCGATGGTTTTGCGATATTGATGGCTCTTCCTTGCGCAAGGGCGTTCTTGGGGGCGTAACTGGCGCTGCTGCAGGGTCGCTGCGCCACTCTGCGCCACGTCTGCTTTTGGAGGCGAGAATCCATGAATACGCTGTGCGCGGAAATTGATTTTATCGCACGCGTCTGGCGCAGACATTCGCACGGGCACGCTGTGCGCCAGCCGCATGCAACACTTTTGTGAGGAATTCCATGAATCGGCCTGCAAGTCTGCGCATAGTCAAAGGAAACTGCGTGCACACACTATGTTCAGATATCAAAAAGGAATACTACTACAAAAATATGAAAATCGCACCCCTCAAATACACGTACCCCGCTCACCCAGGCCCGATCGCGTGTAAAACCACCCGCGAGCCCCTGAAATACACGTACCCCGCTCCCCCAGGCCCGATCGCGTTTGGAACTTCTCGCGCACCTCTGAAATACACGCACACGCTCCCGCAGCGCCGATCGCGTGTGGAACTTCTCACGCACCCCTGAAATACAGGCACACGCTCCCCCAGGCCAGATCGCGTGTGAAACTTCTAGCGGACGCGTGTTTCCGAAACCCGTAATACGCGTTCCCTGCTTTGCGTTTGATGTTTGCCAGTCCGGTAAACTGGTACAGGGTTGGCACGGCCCTTTGCGATGGTTTTGCGATATTGATGGCTCTTCCTTGCGCAAGGGCGTTCTTGGGGGCGTAACTGGCGCTGCTGCAGGGTCGCTGCGCCGCTCTGCGCCATGTCTGCTTTTGGAGGCGAGAATCCATGAATACGCTGTGCGCGGAAATTGATTTTATCGCACGCGGCTGGCGCAGACATTCGCACGGGCACGCTGTGCGCCAGCCGCATGCAACACTTTTGTGAGGAATTCCATGAATCGGCCTGCAAGTCGGCGCATAGTCAAAGGAAACTGCGTGCACACACTATGTTCAGATATCAAAAAGGAATACTACTACAAAAATATGAAAATCAACGTCTAAATTAACATCAGTGCTATAAACACACAAAATTACTAACTTCTTTCTTTTACAATTGCAGTGAAGACACTCTCCTGAAAAGCAGTAGCATCTGAAGTACAAACAACAACTCAGAAGAAATCTGCTCCTTCCACACAAAAAGAGTAAGTACAATACTACCATAATATTCTTACTGTTACTCAAACACACTTTGGGGTTGATTCATGGATTTTGTGCACCGAAAAACTGAGATTTGTGCACCATTCTGCCCACAAATCCCCATTTGTTAAACAGGGATTAGCAGGCAGAATGGCGCACAAATCCCCATTTTCGGTACACAAATGACATACCTCATCCCCTAGAATGTTAGTATTACAGAATAAAGAACTGTTTTCATTCTATACCATTAGGTTTAGTGTTAGTGCTTCTCCTCACCACTAGCTTATGTTTTACTGTCATCTGAACCCCAGTATAGTAACACACAAAGGCCCTCATTACGATACCGGCGCTAAACCATGGCGCTATTAGCACCATGGTTGGTGCCGGTATCGTAACGTGTTTGCCATGGTGAAATGAGGAAATACCGCCCCATTCCAAGATTGGCGGGCGGTATTTCCCCATTTCCCCATGGCCCTTGCCCATTCCCATTTTTGCCCCATAGGGCATAATGGGAATGGCGAAGGCGCTAAGTACGGTACCGCAAATTGCGGTACCATACTTACCGCGAAGGTCCCTTTGCGGGTCCCTACTTTAACGGCTGATTTAGACCAGCCATTGAGGCCAGGTCCCACAAAGGGAACTTGTAATTAGGCGCTAATGGGTTAACGGCGCCGCAGCCTTTTACGGCGCTCTTAACCAATTAGTACCAGGGTCGTAATGAGGCCCAAATACAAGTATAGCCTTCCCAACTAGTTGTAGCTGCCCAATGCACAATCACACACCACCACATACATCCTTTTTTTTTTTTTTTTTTTAAATGTATTTATTGGTTTTAACAGAATAACAAAAACAAGTATACATCACTTGAATATCAGACAAATAATCAAAAAGTAACGTAACCCTCCCACCCCCACCCCCCCAACTCAAGACCAAGTAAACATTATTGTCCCATTACGATAGGCCAGATTGATGGCTAGGGAAGTCCGATCCATCCGAGGCATCGTCAGAGTTATTAGGATGCAGAAGTGGCTCAGTCAAGGCCACCCAGCGTTGTAGTTCTCCGCTGGAGTCTAGCCTTTGTTCAAGGATTGCCGTTTCCCACGCGCCAGTCTCCGCCGTTATCCATTTAGTCAGGTCCCCCCACCACAATGCCTCATGCGGGGCCCTAGGGCTCTTCCATCCCATGGCTATGCGCCTCTTCGCAGTTATGTAGATCAAGTCTTTGAGCTTGTTCAGAGGTTTGTTTTTGTGGTTGCGTTTGCATCTGCCCAGGATGCATACTGCGGGGCAGTTCACCTCTAGCTCGATGTCTGCGTCCGCCACCCTCCCCTGAACCCGTGTCCAGAAGTGGCGTATCTCCGGGCAGCCCCAGAACATATGCGTCATACCCGCCTTCGGCTCCCTACATTTGGGGCATAGCTGGACCTCGGCTCCCCTGAAATTAGATATAGCCTCTGGAGTTAGGTAGGCTCTGTTAGTGATGTACAGTTGAATGAGCTGCAATCGGGCATTCCTGGAGACTTTTTTATGGTAGTGGGTTATTTTCTCCCATACGGCATCCGTGAAGTCTAAGCCGAATTCGATTTCCCATTTTGCTCTACATTTAAGCTCGGTGTTAGTCGTGCCCTGGAGCAGGGTTTCGTACAATCGGGAGGTTTCATGGCCGCCCTCGGCTGTATTCAATAATGCTTCTATGACCGTATTTTCCGTCATGGGGGTGGTAGCCTCCGGCCATCTGACCCTAATGGCGTGTGTCACTGCCCCGTGGAGCAAAAATTGGCCAGCGGGTAATCCCGTAGTTTCAGCAAGATCAGGAAAGGGCATGATCTCTTCATCCCGCATTAAATCTCCCAGGGTGGCCACTCCGTGAGGCTCCCATTGGGTGCGTGATTCGTGAAAGCCCCATGGCTGATGAGCCATAATTGCTGCTATAGGGATTTGAGGTGAGAAAGGATCAGCTGGCCCCACAGTTTTGCACGCTCTGTTCCAGAGCTTTATTCCAAGTCTAATTAAGTATGGAAGGGGCTGCGTGAATCTGCCCTGTGCCCACAATAGGTCCCTCAGGAGGAGGTTGGGTAATGCAGGTTGGAGGAGCCTAGTGTCCGAGGTGGTCTCATCGGCCATCCATCGCATCACATGCCTCAGCTGGCTCGCCAGGTAGTACAATTCGAAATTAGGGACCTTAACTCCTCCCCTCTCGTAAGGTCTCTGGAGTGTGTCCAGCGCCACCCTGTGTCTGCCCTCCTGCCAAAGGAACCGTCTGCATAGTTTGTTTATGTTTTTAAAGAAGGAGGGGGGGATATTGTAGGGAACGTTTGTAAAGTTATACAGTAGGCGGGGGAGAGCAACCATTTTAAGTAGACCGGCCCTACCGGCCATCGAAAGCGGAAGCTTACCCCAGAATTCCATAGATTTTTCTAGAGCGTCTTTGGCTCTCACCGTATTAAGTGTATGTTCCGTGAATGGGTCCCGGTGTATGGTGATTCCCAGGTATTTAAAGGAGGTCGCTTGCCACTCCAGATCTAGGGAGGGGAGGGAAGGGCCATTTTTATATAGGGCGGCAAGAGGGTAGAGGCAGGACTTCTCTTTGTTAATATGAATACCCGTGTATCTACTGAATCCGTCCAGTGTTTCTAGGATGTAGGGCAGGAGGTGTTCGGGGTTATGTAAGAACAATAGCGTATCATCCGCATACATAGAGACGAGGTGGGTCTCTCCGTCAATTACAATACCCCCATCTCCGTATTCCTGCCTGAGGTACGTGGCTACGGGTTCGGTGGCGATGATGTATAGCATCGGGGAGAGTGGGCAGCCCTGGCGAGTGCCTCTATGTAACGCCCATTTGTTTGAGAAGGTCCTGTTCGTGCGCACCCTAGCGGTGGGGTTGGTGTAGACAAGCCGGGTCCATTTCAGGAAAGCAGGTCCTATCCCCATTTTAGCCATAGTGGCATAAAGCCATTCCCAACGCACTGAATCAAAGGCCTTGGTGGCGTCTAGTGACGCCACCGCGTATTTCTGAGGCCTCTGCTCCGTGCTGTATATAATATGGTGCAACCTACGCAGGTTCTCTGTTATGGAGCGACCGGGCACGTAACCCGTTTGGTCCTGGTGGATCAGGTGTGGAATTACCCTTCGCAGTCTACTAGCTAGCAGGGAGGTTAGGATCTTGCAATCAACATTTAACATGGAGAGGGGTCTATATGAGCCGCAGTGCGATCCGTCTTTCCCGGGTTTCAGGAGAGGGACAATCACCGCCTCCCTCATGGAGTCGGGGAGGGCACCCCGCTCGTAGGCTTCGTTGAACACCTGTGCCAACAGTGGGGCCAAGGTCTCCTCATACGATTTATAAAATTCCCCGGGGAGGCCATCAGTGCCTGGGGACTTACCGGTCGGGAGTGACCTAATGATTACCTTGACCTCATCTGAGGTGATGGGTTCGTCCAAGGCTTCCGTCATATGGGGCTCTAACCTGGGGAGATCTATGTCGTCCAGGATGTCCTCTATGTCGGAGACGTCCACGGGTGGGGGTTCGGCGTATAAATTGCTGTAAAAGTCAGAGAACACCGAATTAATTTCGGTCTGGGTGTGCACTAAGGAGCCATCTGGTTTGAGTACTTGGCAAATGGGGGTTCTGGGGGCTTCTCTCTTGTACAGCCAAGCTAGGAGTTTACCAGGTTTATCACCTAGAGCGTGGGTACGTTCAGTGTGTTTGGCATAGCTCAGCCTACCCAGGGACTCCCAATGTGTGAGACAGGTTTGTTTGAGGTCAATCACCTTCTGTAAATGTTCTGGGGATGGATCTAGTCTGCCTTCGAGCTCCCCCAACTCACTCTCTGCATGTTCTAAGGAGGAAGTAATCGACCTCAGTGCTCCGCCCATGGTTGCAATCATCTCCCCTCTCAGGACCACTTTGTATGCCTCCCAGGCGGTGCCTATGTGTTTAACACTGTTGAGGTTCCTTTCCCAGTAGTCTTCAGTCCTATCAGCAATGTGTTCGCGGAGGGCTATGTCTAGGAGAGCTTCAGCCCTAAGTCTCCAGGTGGGGACCGGGGGTCTAGGCGGGTAGATCTCCCAGGTGGCTACTAGTGGGGAATGATCGGACAGTACTCTGGGCTGGTACTGAGCACCGCCGAACGTTGCCTGTTGTTCTAGGCTCACGAAGAGGTAGTCTATCCTAGTGTGGACTGCGTGAGGAGGGGAGTAAAAGGAGAACACACGTGCATCTGGGTGCTGTTCTCTCCACAAGTCTTGGAGTTGTAGCTGCTGTATCAACCTTGACAGAATTTTGGCAGGCGGGGAAGGGCGTGTATGCTTATCGTCCGACCTGTCTTTCAGGGGGTCTAAGGTGCAGTTATGGTCGCCCCCCCATATCATGGTTTGGTCCCTGTAAGGGCCGAGGCGTGGATACAGGGAGTGGAAGAAGGTGGTTGCATCATGGTTTGGTGCATAAGTGCTGACTAGACAAACCTCTCTCCCTTCAATGGTACCACATGCAATTGCCATCCTGCCCTCATTGTCTGCTTTGGAGCCGACCAACCGGAAGGGGACAGAGGGATCCACCCAGATCAGGACACCCCTGGCGTAGGAGGAGTAGGAGGAACCTATCAGGGTACCACGCCAGGCCTTTGCCAATGCTTTCAGTTTGTCCGACGTAAGGTGTGTTTCTTGTAGCAAGGCTATTTTGGTTTTGCTTCTTTTAATATAGGAGAGTATGCGCCGTTGTTTCACGAAGCTGTTCATGCCTCTGACGTTCCACGTCAGGATTTTCAACGAATCGGCCATGTGAGATTTGGGATTCTGGTGGCTATGTCCAACGCCCCCGGGAGCTCCACGAGTGGCCGGAGGATCGTGGGGGTCTTGTGGTTTCCTGGAGACTCGTGCATGCGGGTCTCAGCCGGGTTACTTGCGCCCCCGAACCTCTGCTTCGGTGGCTGCCAGCCTATCCAGCGGAGGGTAGGTGCCTCGTCCGTGCTGACTGAAATGGATGTAGATGGTCTTGGTTGTCCCTGATTCGGGCACTTAACAACTGTGCCAACTTCCCCTGTCCCACCCCCCCGTAACTGTGAACTTCCCCAACATAAACCAGGTCGAGTGAGGAGCTCCTCACTATGACAGACCCGTTTCCGCTCCTTTAGACCGAAGGACGGTCGCATGGTGCCCTACGGGCGGGTAATGAATACCCTTAACAAGAAAGAACTTCCAGGGGTAGGAGAGTGTTCGTCCGGGCGCCTCGTATTATGAAATCCGGTCAGCTGCGGCGTAAGTGGCCGTTCCATGGTGGGGCCTCCGAAAGGCACCGGGGCCCTGGGAGATGGGGCTCAGCGGGGTTGTCGTTTCTTGACTTCGACATCTGGGATCTGCTCCCTGTCCATCCAGTCTCGGGCCTCTGCCGGGGTATCGAAGAGGTGAGTTCTGTTGTTTCGTATTACCTTCAATCTGGAGGGGTAGAGGAGCATGTAGCGTAGGCCAGCAGCCTTCAGTCTTGCTTTGGTGTGTATGAACTGTGCCCTCTTCATTTGCACCTGAAAGGTATAGTCAGGGTAGATGGATATCTTGGCTGAACCCCTGCAGATCTGGCCGCCTGACCGCGAGAAGGTGAGGATGGTTTCCCGGTCTCTGTAGTTAAGTACTTTTGCGATCACGGGTCTGGGTGGGCTGCCAGGAGGGGGTTTCGATGTGAGGGATCGGTGAGCCCTTTCGATTACAAAGCCCTGAGAGAGTTTTTCTGCTCCAATCTCCTGTATCAGGAGATTCTCTACGAAGTTCGTGGGGTCCGATCCCTCGATGCCCTCCGGGAGCCCCAGGAGGCGAATGTTGTTGCGGCGTGCGCGCCCCTCTGCCTCCTCGGCCCTGTCTTCCAGGTTTTTAACTTTTTGTTGAAGTACATCGACATCTTTGAGGAGCACTGTCTTAGCTTCAGTGTTCTCGCGGACCTGGGCCTCCAGCACCTCTGTTCTGCCGGCCAGGGATCGAACGTCTTGGCGCAGGAGGTTCAAGTCTATGGCGACAGCGTCTATTTTATGCTCCACGGCAGCCTGGGAAAGTTTGATAGCTTCAAGGATCTGTGTGTTACTAGGTTCCGCTGAAGGCCCCAAGGGGTCGGGCAGGTCTGCAGCAAGAGTCTCGCTCATGTTATCTGGCGCTGTGGGCCCCGCCGCCGTGAACGTGTCGATGGTGGTCTGGCGTTGCTTAGCCCTTGCTCCTTTGGTAGACATGTCAACTGAGCCTCCAGGCTTCACTGCTGACAAGGCGGCCGAGGTGAGCCGCGATGGAGTGGCCGAGGAAGCCGTATCGGGTGGGCCGCGATGGCGGATCGCTGTATGCTGTGGGCGGCTCCGTAGGCGCAGGGGGGACGGGTAGTGTGCCGCTTCTTCGGGTTACCAGGCCGGGCACGCCTGTATGTGTCGGTTGCGTTAGTCCCCCCCGCTCACCTCGAAGAGCCTCCGAGGCCCTGGCTCCCGGTTCTGTGGCTGGCAGCGCCCTCGTCCGGGACGTTCCAGGCTGGTCGTCCCGTTGGCACCTTCCGTCGTTAGCGCTCCAAGCTTCACGGGTGCCCCACAGGACCCCCTCGTCAGTCCAGCTGGGCGTTCGTGTGTCCTCGGCCCTCAGCTGAGTGTTACGGCGCGAGCGGCTTTAGGGTGCGGGCCGCCGCGTCTTGCAGGGCTCGGGAGCCGCCATCTTGGCCCTGGTCCGCGGGATCGTGTCGCACGGTCTATTGGGCGAGACCGGTCCTCCAGGGTCACAGGAATCGACTCGCAGGTGCAGCAGGATGTCGGCCCTCGGTGAGGCGGTTCGTGGGGTTCGGGGCCCCCGAAAAAAGTAGTTAAAAGCAGCTTATGATGGTCGCATCAAGCGGAGCGCAAGGAGCGAACGTCCTCTTCACATGGCGGTTAGCCACGCCCCTCCACCACATACATCCTTACCATCATACTCAGACACTCATGCACACAGCACACATACATTACAGAACAGCCCAACCCATACCGTATTTTTTTCCAACAGACCCCAAAGAATGCCTACCAAAACGCAAGCCCGTAGAAAGCAACGCAGAAGTAGAGCAAATGAAATTAAGTGTCCAAAATGAGCATCCATCTCTAGCAGAATTTGTACAAAAAGTTCAAACAAAAGATCTACAGGCCGATTCATGGAATTAATGTGCACTGAAAATTCCGGCGCAGAGGTGCCACAACGTGCAAATCGCAGTGCAAGTGCGAAAATCGCAGGGAAACCAGTGCACATCGATTCATGGAAAAATATTGGATGTGCGCTGAAAAAGTGCGCGGCGCATGCCGGCGCACAGATCTTCCAACGGCGTGCGCCAAGGCCACAGCGAAATCGCACATAGCGTGGCGCACATAACAAAAGTAGGCGGAACACGGGGTGTAACACTCAGAATGGGGAACAACGCGTGAAAATATGGGCGTCACGGGGGAAGTACAGGAGGCAAGTGCGCGGAACGCCCACACGCTCGCCTACAACTCGTATTCATGGAATCGAATAGGGCAAACCAGCGCACGGGCAAAGACGTGCACAGGGCCAAACAAGTCCGCCACAAGAAAGCAGGCGGTAGCGTCCCTGCGCCTGAAATAAATGTGCGCCAAAATGTGCGCTAACAAAAAGCACCTATATACAGCTATGATGAATGATCCACACTGTGGCCCTCTAGGACAAATGAGGTGCAAAGGGGTACGCGACAAACAAGGACACCCGCTGTGTGAAAAATAGCATGTGCGTGTATTTTGGGGTGCGCGGGAAGTTCCACACGCGATTGTCCTTGGTACGTGTATTTCGGGGTGCGCGTGAAGTTCCACACGCAAATCCAGCAGTCCACGTGTATTTCGGGGGTGACGGGGAGTACTACACGTGAATGGGCCATGTGGGTCCTCCCAGGTGTTCCCTCTACACCCTCCACGGCCCCTGCAGACAGCCCACACCACAGGGGACTACCCTGCACACCTGCACATGTCCTGCAGGCAGCCCATCCACCATGGCCATGCCCCCCAGCCAATCCACATGTCGCCTTGCACTACTGCCCACCAACGCATGTCTCCCAGCAGCCCCACCCCCCAGCATCCAGGGGCACCCTCCACCAGGCCCCCACTCATGCCCAACTCATATCTCCCTGCACCCCCACACCCCAGCAGTCAGGGGCACCCTCCACCAGGCCCCCACTCATGTCCAACTCATGTCTACCAGCACCCCCACCCCCCAGCAGTCAGGGGCACCCTCCACCAGGCCCCCACTCATGTCCCCCTGCATCCCCACCCCCCAGCAGTGCAGGGCACCTAGCAGCAGACCCCCACTCATGTCCAACTCATGTCCTCCTGCACCCCCACCCCCCAGCAGTCAGGGGCACCCTCCACCAGGCCCCCACTCATGTCTCCCAGCACCCCCACCCACCAGCAGTCAGGGCACCCTCCACCATGCACCCACTCATGTCCAACTCATGTCTCCCAGCACCCCCACACCCCAGCATCCAGGGGCACCTGCCAGCAGGCCCCCACTCATGTCCAACTCATGTCCCCCTGCACCCCCATCCCCCAGCAGTGCAGGGCACCTGCCAGCAGGCCCCCACTCATGTCCAACTCATGTCCCTCTGTACCCCCACCCCCAGCAGTCAGGGGCACCCTCCACCAGGCCCCCACTCATGTCCAACTCATGTCTCCCAGCACCCCCACCCCCCAGCAGTCAGGGGCACCCTCCACCAGGCCCCCACTCATGTCTCCCAGCCACCACACCCCCCAACAGTCAGGGGCACCCTCCACCAGGCCCCCACTCATGTCTCCCTGCACCCCCACCCCCCAGCAGTCAGGGGCACCCTCCAACAGGCCCCCACTCATGTCCCCCTGCACCCCCACCCCCCAGCAGTGCAGGGCACCTGCCAGCAGGCCCCCACTCATGTCTCCCAGCACCCCCACACCCCAGCAGTCAGGGGCACCCTCCACCAGGCCCCCACTCATGTCCAACTCATGTCTCCCACCACCCCCACCCCCCAGCAGATAGGGCAACCTCTACCAGGCCTCCACTCATGTCTCCCAGCACCCCACCCCCCAGTAGTCAGGGACACCCTCCACCAGGCCCCCACTCATGTCCCGCTGCACTCCCACCCGCCAGCAGTGCAGGGCACCTGCCAGCAGGGCCCCACTCATGTCTCCCACCACCCCCACCCCCCAGCAGTCAGGAGCACCCTCCACCAGGCCCCCACTCATGTCCAACTCATTTCTCCCAGCACCCCCACCTCCCAGCAGTCAGGGGCACCCTCCACCAGGCCCCCACTCATGTCTCCCAGCACCCCCACACCCCAGCATCCAGGGGCACCTGCCAGCGGGTCCCCACTCATGTCCAACTCATGTCCCCCTGCACCCCCACCCCCCAGCATCCAGAGGCACCCTCCACCAGGCCCCCACTCATGTCTCCCAGCACCCCCACCCCCCAGCAGTCAGGGGCACCCTCCACCAGGCCCCCACTCATGTCCAACACATGTCTCCCAGCACCCCCACCCTCCAGCAGTCAGGGGCACCCTCCACCAGGCCCCCACTCATGTCCCCCTGCACCCCCACCCCCAGCAGTGCAG
This sequence comes from Ambystoma mexicanum, assembly GCF_040938575.1. NCBI lineage: Eukaryota > Metazoa > Chordata > Amphibia > Caudata > Ambystomatidae > Ambystoma > Ambystoma mexicanum. The sequence continues at coordinate 653,621,058 of NC_090934.1, forward strand.
GGCACCTGCCAGCAGGCCCCCACTCATGTCTCCCAGCACCACCACCCCCCAGCAGTCAGGGGCACCCACCACCAGGCCCCCACTCATGTCCGACTCATGTCTACCAGCACCCCCACCCCCCAGCAGTCAGGGGCACCCTCCACCAGGCCCCCACTCATATCTCCCAGCACCCCCACCCCCCAGCATCCAGGGGCACCTGCCAGCAGGCCCCCACACATGTCCAACTCATGTCCCCCTGCACCCCCACCTCCCAGCACCCAGGGACACCCTCCACCAGGCCCCCACTCATGTCCCCCTGCACCCCCACCCCCCAGCAGTGCAGGGCACCTGCCAGCAGGCCCCCACTCATGTCTCCCAGCACCCCCATACCCCAGCAGTCAGGGGCACCCTCCACCAGGCCCCCACTCATGTCCAACGCATGTCTCCCACCACACCCACCCCCCAGCATCCAGGGGCACCTGCCAGCAGGTCCCCACTCATGTCCAACTCATGTCCCCCTGCACCCCCATCCCCCAGAATCCAGAGGCACCCTCCACCAGGCCCCCACTCATGTCTCCCAGCAAACCCACCCCCCCCCAGCATCCAGGGGCACCTGCCAGCAGCCCCCACTCATGTCCAACTCATGTCTCCCTGCACCCCCACCCCCCAGCAGTCAGGGGCACCCTCCAACAGGCCCCCACTCATGTCTCCCAGCACCCCTACCCACCAGCAGTCAGGGAACCCTCCACCATGCACCCACTCATGTCCAAATCATGTCTCCCTGCACCCCCATCCCCCAGCATCCAGAGGCACCCTCCACCAGGCCCCCACTCATGTCTCCCAGCAAACCCACCCCCCCAGCATCCAGGGGCACCTGCCAGCAGCCCCCACTCATGTCCAACTCATGTCTCCCTGCACCCCCACCCCCCAGCAGTCAGGGGCACCCTCCAACAGGCCCCCACTCATGTCTCCCAGCACCCCCACCCACCAGCAGTCAGGGAACCCTCCACCATGCACCCACTCATGTCCAAATCATGTCTCCCAGCACACCCACACCCCAGCATCCAGGGGCACCTGCCAGAAGGCCCCCACTCATGTCCAACTCATGTCCCCCTGCACCCTATCCCCCAGCAGTGCAGGGCACCTGCCAGCAGGCCCCCACTCATGTCCAACTCATGTCCTCCTGTACCCCCACCCCCAGCAGTCAGGGGCACCCTCCACCAGGCCCCCACTCATGTCTCGCAGCACCCCCTCCCCCCAGCAGTCAGGGGCACCCTCCACCAGGCCCCCACTCATGTCCAACTCATGTCTCCCAGCAACCCCACCCCCCAGCAGTCAGGGGCACCCTCCACCAGGCCCCCACTCATGTCTCCCAGCCACTCCACCCCCCAACAGTCAGGGGCACCCTCCACCAGGCCCCCACTCATGTCTCCCTGCACCCCCACCCCCCAGCAGTCAGGGGCACCCTCCAACAGGCCCCCACTCATGTCCCCCTGCACCCCCACCCCCCAGCAGTGCAGGGCACCTGCCAGCAGGCCCCCACTCATGTCTCCCAGCACCCCCACACCCCAGCAGTCAGGGGCACCCTCCACCAGGCCCCCACTCATGTCCAACTCATGTCTCCCACCACCCCCACCCCCCAGCAGTTAGGGCAACCTCTACCAGGCCCCCACTCATGTCTCCCAGCACCCCACCCCCCAGTAGTCAGAGGCACCCTCCACCAGGCCCCCACTCATGTCCCGCTGCACTCCCACCCGCCAGCAGTGCAGGGCACCTGCCAGCAGGCCCCCACTCATGTCTCCCAGCACCCCCACCCCCCAGCAGTCAGGAGCACCCTCCACCAGGCCCCCACTCATGTCCAACTCATGTCTCCCAGCACCCCCACCTCCCAGCAGTCAGGGGCACCCTCCACCAGGCCCCCACTCATGTCTCCCAGCACCCCCACCCCCCAGCATCCAGGGGCACCTGCCAGCGGGTCCCCACTCATGTCCAACTCATGTCCCCCTGCACCCCCACCCCCCAGCATCCAGAGGCACCCTCCACCAGGCCCCCACTCATGTCTCCCAGCACCCCCACCCCCCAGCAGTCAGGGGCACCCTCCACCAGGCCCCCACTCATGTCCAACTCATGTCTCCCAGCACCCCCACCCTCCAGCAGTCAGGGGCACCCTCCACCAGGCCCCCACTCATGTCCCCCTGCACCCCCACCCCCAGCAGTGCAGGGCACCTGCCAGCAGGCCCCCACTCATGTCTCCCAGCACCACCACCCCCCAGCAGTCAGGGGCACCCACCACCAGGCCCCCACTCATGTCCGACTCATGTCTACCAGCACCCCCACCCCCCAGCAGTCAGGGGCACCCTCCACCAGGCCCCCACTCATGTCGCCCAGCACCCCCACCCCCCAGCATCCAGGGGCACCTGCCAGCATGCCCCCACTCATGTCCAACTCATGTCCCCCTGCACCCCCACCTCCCAGCACCCAGGGGCACCCTCCATCAGGCCCCCACTCATGTCCCCCTGCACCCCCACCCCCCAGCAGTGCAGGGCACCTGCCAGCAGGCCCCCACTCATGTCTCCCAGCACCCCCACACCCCAGCAGTCAGGGGCACCCTCCACCAGGCCCCCACTCATGTCCAACGCATGTCTCCCACCACACCCACCCCCCAGCATCCAGGGGCACCTGCCAGCAGGTCCCCACTCATGTCCAACTCATGTCCCCCTGCACCCCCATCCCCCAGCATCCAGAGGCACCCTCCACCAGGCCCCCACTCATGTCTCCCAGCAAACCCATGCCCCCAGCATCGAGGGGCACCTGCCAGCAGGCCCCCACTCATGTCCAACTCATGTCTCCCTGCACCCCCACCCCCCAGCAGTCAGGGGCACCCTCCAACAGGCCCCCACGCATGTCCCCCTGCACCCCCACCCCCCAGCATTGCAGGGCACCTGCCAGCAGGCCCCCACTCATGTCTCCCAGCACCCCCACACCCCAGCAGTCAGGGGCACCCTCCACCAGGACCCCACTCATGTCCAACTCATGTCTCCCACCACCCCCACCTCCCAGCAGTTAGGGCAACCTCTACCAGGCCCCCACTCATGTCTCCCAGCACCACACCCCCCAGTAGTCAGGGGCACCCTCCACCAGGCCCCCACTCATGTCCCGCTGCACTCCCACCCGCCAGCAGTGCGGGGCACCTGCCAGCAGGCCCCCACTCATGTCTCCCAGCACCCCCACCCCCCAGCAGTCAGGAGCACCCTCCACCAGGCCCCCACTCATGTCCAACTCATGTCTCCCAGCACCCCCACCTCCCAGCAGTCAGGGGCACCCTCCACCAGGCCCCTACTCATGTCTCCCAGCACCCCCACCCCCCAGCATCCAGGGGCACCTGCCAGCTGGTCCCCACTCATGTCCAACTCATGTCCCCCTGCACCCCACCCCCCAGCATCCAGAGGCACCCTCCACCAGGCCCCCACTCATGTCTCCCAGCAGCCCCACCCCCCAGCAGTCAGGGGCACCCTCTACCAGGCCCCCACTCATGTCCAACTCATGTCCCCCTGCACCCCCACCTCCCAGCACCCAGGGGTACCCTCCACCAGGCCCCCACTCATGTCCCCCTGCACCCCCACCCCCCAGCAGTGCAGGGCACCTGCCAGCAGGCCCCCACTCATGTCCAACTCATGTCTCCCAGCACCCCCACCCTCCAGCAGTCAGGGGCACCCTCCACCAGGCCCCCACTCATGTCCCCCTGCACCCCCACCCCCAGCAGTGCAGGGCACCTGCCAGCAGGCCCCCACTCATGTCTCCCAGCACCACCACCCCCCAGCAGTCAGGGGCACCCACCACCAGGCCCCCACTCATGTCCGACTCATGTCTACCAGCACCCCCACCCCCCAGCAGTCAGGGGCACCCTCCACCAGGCCCCCACTCATGTCCAACTCATGTCTCCCAGCACCCCCACCCCCCAGCAGTCAGGGGCACCCTCCACCAGGCCCCCACTCATGTCTCCCAGCACCCCCACCCCCCAGCATCCAGGGGCACCTGCCAGCAGGCCCCCACTCATGTCCAACTCATGTCCCCCTGCACCCCCACCCCCCAGCACCCAGGGGCACCCTCCACCAGGCTCCCACTTATTTCTCCCTGCACCCCCACCCCCCAGCAGTCAGGGGCACCCTCCAACAGGCCCCCACTCATGTCCCCCTGACCCCCACCCCCCAGCAGTGCAGGGCACCTGCCAGCAGGCCCCCACTCATGTCTCCCAGCAGCCCCACACCCCAGCAGTCAGGGGCACCCTCCACCAGGCCCCCACTCATGTCCAACTCATGTCTCCCACCACCCCCACCCCCCAGCAGTTAGGGCAACCTCTACCAGGCCCCCACTCATGTCTCCCAGCACCCCACCCCCCAGTAGTCAGGGGCACCCTCCACCAGGCCCCCACTCATGTCCCGCTGCACTCCCACCCGCCAGCAGTGCAGGGCACCTGCCAGCAGGCCCCCACTCATGTCTCCCAGCACCCCCACCCCCCAGCAGTCAGGAGCACCCTCCACCAGGCCCCCACTCATGTCTCCCAGCACTCCCACCCCCCAGCAGTCAGGGGCACCCTCCACCAGGCCCCCACTCATGTCCCCCTGCACCCGCACCCCCAGCAGTGCAGGACACCTGCCAGCAGGCCCCCACTCATGTCTCCCAGCACCACCACCCCCCAGCAGTCAGGGGTACCCACCACCTGGCCCCCACTCATGTCCGACTCATGTCTACCAGCACCTCCACCCCCCAGCAGTCAGGGGCACCCTCCACCAGGCCCCCACTCATGTCTCCCAGCACCCCCACCCCCCAGCATCCAGGGGCACCTGCCAGCAGGCCCCCACTCATGTCCAACTCATGTCCCCCTGCACCCCCACCTCCCAGCACCCAGGGGCACCCTCCATCAGGCCCCCACTCATGTCCCCCTGCACCCCCACCCCTCAGCAGTGCAGGGCACCTGCCAGCAGGCCCCCACTCATGTCTCCCAGCACCCCCACACCCCAGCAGTCAGGGGCACCCTCCACCAGGCCCCCACTCATGTCCAACGCATGTCTCCCACCACACCCACCCCCCAGCATCCAGGGGCACCTGCCAGCAGGTCCCCACTCATGTCCCCCTGCACCCCCATCCCCCAGCATCCAGAGGCACCCTCCACCAGGCCCCCACTCATGTCTCCCAGCAAACCCCCCCTCCAGCATCCAGGGGCACCTGCCAGCAGGCCCCCACTCATGTCCAACTCATGTCTCCCTGCACCCCCACCCCCCAGCAGTCAGGGGCACCCTCCAACAGGCCCCCACGCATGTCCCCCTGCACCCCCACCCCCCAGCAGTGCAGGGCACCTGCCAGCAGGCCCCCACTCATGTCTCCCAGCACCCCCACACCCCAGCAGTCAGGGCACCCTCCACCAGGCCCCCACTCATGTCCAACTCATGTCTCCCACCACCCCCACCTCCCAGCAGTTAGGGCAACCTCTACCAGGCCCCCACTCATGTCTCCCAGCACCCCACCCCCCAGTAGTCAGGGGCAACCTCCACCAGGCCCCCACTCATGTCCCGCTGCACTCCCACCTGCCAGCAGTGCAGGGCACCTGCCAGCAGGCCCCCACTCATGTCTCCCAGCACCCCCACCCCCCAGCAGTCAGGAGCACCCTCCACCAGGCCCCCACTCATGTCCAACTCATGTCTCCCAGCACCCCCACCTCCCAGCAGTCAGGGGCACCCTCCACCAGGCCCCTACTCATGTCTCCCAGCACCCCCACCCCCCAGCATCCAGGGGCTTCTGCCAGCTGGTCCCCACTCATGTCCAACTCATGTCCCCCTGCACCCCACTCCCCAGCATCCAGAGGCACCCTCCACCAGGCCCCCACTCATGTCGCCCAGCAGCCCCACCCCCCAGCAGTCAGGGGCACCCTCTACCAGGCCCCCACTCATGTCCAACTCATGTCCCCCTGCACCCCCACCTCCCAGCACCCAGGGGTACCCTCCACCAGGCCCCCACTCATGTCTCCCTGCACCCCCACCCCCCAGCAGTGCAGGGCACCTGCCAGCAGGCCCCCACTCATGTCTCCCAGCACCCCCACTCCCAGCAGTCAGGGGCACCCTCCACCAGGCCCCCACTCATGTCCAACTCATGTCTCCCAGCACCCCCACCCCCTAGCAGTCAGGGGCACCCTCCACCAGGCCCCCACTCATGTCTCCCAGCACCCCCACCCCCCAGCACCCAGGGGCACCCTCCACCAGGCTCCCACTTATTTCTCCCAGCACCCCCACGCCCCAGCAGTCAGGGGCACCCTCCATCAGTCCCCCACTCATGTCCAACTCATGTCTCCCAGCACCCCCACCCCCCAGCAATCAGGGGCACCCTCCACCAGGCACCCACTCATGTCCCCCTGCACCCCCACCCCCCAGCAGTGCAGGGCACCTGCCAGCAGGCCCCCACTCATGTCCAACTCATGTCCCCCTGCACCCCCACCCCCCAGCACTGTGGGGCACCTGCCAGCAGGCCCCCACTCATGTCTCCCAGCACCCCCACCCCCAGCAGTCAGGGGCACCCTCCACCAGGCCCCCACTCATGTCCAACTCATGTCTCCCTGCACCCCCACCCCCCAGCAGTCAGGGGCACCCTCCACCAGGCCCCCACTCATGTCTCCCAGCACTCCCACCCCCCAGCATCCAGGGGCACCTGCCAGCAGGCCCCCACTCATGTCCAACTCATGTCCCCCTGCACCCCCACCCCCAGCACCCAGGGGCACCCTCCACCAGGCTCCCACTTATGTCTCCCAGCACCTCCACGCCCCAGCAGTCAGGGGCACCCTCCACCAGGCCCCCACTCATGTTCCCCTGCACCCCCACCCCCCAGCAGTGCAGGGCACCTGCCAGCAGTCCCCCACTCATGTCTCCCAGCATCCCCCACCCCCAGCAGTCAGGGGAACCCTCCACCAGGCCCCCACTCATGTCTCCCAGCACCCCCACCCCCCAGCATCCAGGGGCACCTGCCAGCAGGCCCCCACTCATGTCCAGCTCATGTCCCCCTGCACCCCCAACCCCCAGCACCCAGGGGCACCCTCCACCAGGCTCCCACTTATGTCTCCCAGCACCCCCACGCCCCAGCAGTCAGGGGCACCCTCCACCAGGCCCCCACTCATGTCCAACTCATGTCTCCCAGCACCCCCACCCCCCAGCAGTCAGGGGCACCCTCCACCAGGCCCCCACTCATGTCCCCCTGCACCCCCAACCCCTAGCAGTGCAGGGCACCTGCCAGCAGGCCCCCACTCATGTCCAACTCATGTCCCCCTGCACCCCCACCCCCCAGCACTGTGGGGCACCTGCCAGCAGTCCCCCACTCATGTCTCCCAGCATCCCCCACCCCCAGCAGTCAGGGGAACCCTCCACCAGGCCCCCACTCATGTCTCCCAGCACCCCCACCCCCCAGCATCCAGGGGCACCTGCCAGCAGGCCCCCACTCATGTCCAGCTCATGTCCCCCTGCACCCCCAACCCCCAGCACCCAGGGGCACCCTCCACCAGGCTCCCACTTATGTCTCCCAGCACCCCCACGCCCCAGCAGTCAGGGGCACCCTCCACCAGGCCCCCACTCATGTCCAACTCATGTCTCCCAGCACCCCCACCCCCCAGCAGTCAGGGGCACCCTCCACCAGGCCCCCACTCATGTCCCCCTGCACCCCCACCCCCTAGCAGTGCAGGGCACCTGCCAGCAGGCCCCCACTCATGTCCAACTCATGTCCCCCTGCACCCCCACCCCCCAGCACTGTGGGGCACCTGCCAGCAGGCCCCCACTCATATCTACCAGCAACCCCACCCCCCAGCAGTGCGATTGGCCTGGGTACATGTATTTTAGGGGTGCGCAGGTAGTTTTATACGCAATTTCAGCAGGGTACGTGTATTACGGGTCTGCGAGAACTTCCACACGCTATATCAGCAGGGTACGTGTATTACGGGGTTCGCGTGAACTTCCACACGTGACTGGGCCTGGGAGAGTGGGGTACGTGTATTCCTGGGGTGGCCGGGAAGATTTACAAGTGACTGGGCCTGGGAGAGCGTGTTACGTGTATTCCTGGGGTGGGCGGGAAGATTTACACGGTTGCCTACAACATGCCAAAAAAGACGGTCCAATCCGGAAACACGTACGCCAGCATGAAGCAGGCGCACGTCGACTCGCAGGAAGCAGGCGTACGTCGACCCGCGCAGCATAAAAGTGTGCGCAAACACCAAACAAGCCCAGACGCCAGATGAATATACCGTTCCTAGCAGCAGTGGCCGTGGGATACCGCAGCAGGAGAAGGAGGATAGTCAGGGCCAGAATCTTTACACCCAGAACCCGCCTTTTTGGTATGCCTGATGTCCAAGTGTATGGGAGGTACAGGTTTCCATCTCACATAATACTCAACCTGGTCAGTGAGTGGGAGGATGACCTCATATCACCCACCCTGTGCTCCCAAGCACTCAGCCCCCTGGAGAAGGTCCTCAATGTACTGCACTTCTTGGCTACCGGATCATTTCAGCGGACAAGTGCCATAGTGGGGGAGGTGTCACAGGCCACGCAGTCACGGTGCCTACACCAGGTGTTGGCAATCATCACTGCACGCCCATCAGTCCGCAGGCACATATACCTGCCCAGAACACCTGCAGAGAGGCAGGCTGTCAGCCAGGATTTCTACGGGTGGCACAATTCCCCAAAGTGCTAGGTGCCATTGATTGCACCCATGTGGCTCTACGTCCCTCCAGGGCATCTGAGCACATCTATAGAAACCGCAAGCACTGGCATTCCATCAACGTCCAGGTAGTGTGTGATGCTCAGGGAATCCTCACCTCAGTATATGCCAACCATCCAGGGTCCACCCACGACAGCTTCATATACAGGATGTCAACCCTAAAACGGGACATGGAAGCCGGGCGGCATGGCGATGCATGGCTGCTTGGTGAGTATAAATGCCACTGCACACGCATGCATGTCAGATACAGAGTAATGTCACTACCCCACTAATGATTCCCATCACCACCTCCCCAGGGGACAGTGCCTAGCCTCTGAGCATCCACATGATGACGCCAATTCGGAGCCCCATCACGCTTCCCGAGGTAAGATACAACACAGCCCATATTGCAACCTGGGGCATAGTGGAGCGCACATTCGGAGTGCTCAAGTCACGCTTTCTCTCCCTTGACCGTTTTGGCGGGCAGCTGATATACGCTCCCCCAGTAGTGTGCAGGATCATAGTGGCAGCATGTGTCCTGCACAATGTTGCAACACGCCAGGGCCTGGCTGTGGACATGGTGGTGCCCCCACATCCCCAACCACATGCACGCCCGCTGCGCATGGTAGGGGAAAGGGCACGGGGTGAGGCAGCCCGCACACAGCTGGTGGCTAATTACTTCACATAGAAATCACACCCCTGTGGAGTGCACACAGCCCTGGAACATACCATCTGACAATCAATGATGACTCAATCTGACAATTATGATGAATGAAGGGACAGTCAACTGTCAGAACCACAGCAGCCTGAGATTGTTCACCTGGAAGTGTCACAATGTGTGCATCCCTGCCTACACAAACACCACCAATGCAGTGTCATCAAAAGACACACTTCTATGCAGCAAAAATGAATACCCACTTGCACAATACAACATGAGAACAGTGCCATGTCACCCAACCCCTCCCCAGCACCTCCACACAACACACCATGGCATGTCATGCTATGTGAGAGCAAACAAACTAATCCCCACAACATGACACAAGTGTCACAAAGTACAGTGTCCATAATGGAAACTGGCCACACATGAAATGCTCACAGTAATGCAGGACCAACAACACACATTACCAAATATTTAGCAATAATACAAATCACCTACACAACCTCAAACCTACCATAAACATGACAGTACGGATTTAAAAAATTGGTAGTCTCACTACCTGATAATGCCAGCACTTCGACCACTTCCAACTGTACAGTGTTAGCGCCACGCAAAAGTGTATGCACACTGCTTACAACATAGACTCCATTTCCAAAGTAGACCCCCTTGTGAAGACATGAGGAATGGACCTGCAAATTAGGAGGATGAGATGGATGCAGAGGCACATATCAATACACCATGCAGTGTACAATACAACAACAATATGCACTAGGAATGTATACACAGTATTGACTACAGACTGCCCACACATCATATGGGAGTCCAACGTCACTGTGTAAGTCAATGTCACTTGGGCACACCCTTTGCAAGCCCATGGAAATGGGAAGCAGGAGGGGTGTGTGTCACACAAACCCAAGCATCTAACCCAAATTCAGGACAAGCCTGCATGTGCCCAGCCACAATACAGCGTATGCCCACGGGAGCCACACAAGGCAGTAAAAAATCAAAAATCAAAAATCAAAAATCAAAAATGGCCATGTATGGGCCAGGAGGGGTGGGGGAGGCCACTCAGGAGGTCCGAGGACAGGGTGCACACCAAAACCCACCTGTGTGGATTTTGGGAAAAAAGACACCTCCATGGGTTCATGGCCTGCACGGCTACCCTATTGTGAGAGAATCGCTGCTGTTGCTCTCCTCAACCTCTGCAGCTGCATCAGGAGGTGGTGGTATTATGGGAGGCAGCCCACGCAAAGCCCTAGTCTGGTCCTCCATGGCAGCAAGCATGCGGGTGTGGAAGGTCTGGTTCTGGAGGATAATCGTGCGGAGGTCCCCTTGCAACAACTCACGGGATGCCCGGACCTCCTCCCGAGTTGCCTGCATCTCAGTTGAGAGCGTACGTGTGAGCCGCTCCAGCTGCTGTTCTGTCCTCGTGTCAGTTGAAGTCTCAAGCTCAACAAGAGTCACCCTGAGCTGACGGAGTTCCACCCTCAGAGCTTCCCTGTGGCCCTGGGACTCAATAGAAATGGCTTCCCGCAGAGTCTCCAGTGCCGCCCGTCTGTCCCTGTTGGACGCCAACATGTCCTCCTGTGTGACTGGCAAATGGAGTCTGTTGCCTGCTGTAGTTGTTCCATCAGCCTTTCTTGGGGGACAATGGAAGTGGCCACCCTATCCATGGCCTGAGCCATCATCTCAGATGATGCTGCCTGTTGGTTTGCCATACTGTATATGGATTGCTCCCATGCGGTATTGCCAGGTGGCGTACGGCTACAGCGTTGGCAGGCACCACACCTGTCTGGGGCAAGGTGAACTGCACCTTGCTGTGCTGGCACTGCCTGAGGCTGCAGGGCTGCATTCCCCCTCTGATCTGCTGGCCCAGGAACAGGATCAGATGTTGCGGAGTGTGACCCTGCATCCGTAACCACCAAAGGCGGACCTACCAACACTGACATCCCCATTGAGGGTTCTACCCCTGGTGCATGTGGGTTGGACAGTACAGAATCCCTCCCAGAAACACTTACCTGCGACGCCACATAGGTCTCAGCATCCGAATCGACACCTGAATAGAGCTCGGGGGAGGTGCACCCAGAGACACCTCTTGAGAGAATGGTCTGCAGCAAGTGTGGGTTCTCACCCACCACCACACCACGTCCCTCACTGGTGCCCGGTCGGGCCTGAGACCTCTCCTGGCTCTGCACCATCTCCACAACCCCAGCAGGATCAAGTGCGTCATCCCCTGCAAAGACATGAAAGAAAAGAAATGGGAACAGGCATTAGCACCATGGCACACAATTAGGGCTGAGAAGCAACAGAAACAGTACTTCATTGACACATGTCCCACATGACTATAACCCTCCCATGCATGCACCGTCATTGTGTATGAAGGGGAGGCAAATGGCACACATTGATGACACCAAGATGGAAGACCAATACATTTGCTGCATGCTGGCTAGCAGTGCCATCACACATTGGCCTGTGATTGGCATGTCCCATACACATACATGACACATGCCATCACACAGATGGCATGTACCATAGCCATGTCACACATGTGACAATAGGACTGAGAAATACCTAGTGAAAGTGGTGGAATGCAAACAATCAGCCTGAATGAACACAGAATAATACCCAACAATGTTATGGCAAGATGACACTTCAAGGGCAACTGGCGTGAGGTTGGGCTAAATGTATACTGTTGCCAGAAGGGATACTGCAATACCCAAATCCTGGTGCACAAAATGTATTGGATGAAGCACATGGGTGACCCAAACCACTCAGACACACACACCCTCACCTGGCACTCAATCAGAAGCCCTCACACACACACCATGCACATGGATGACACACACATGCATGTGCACTCACCGGACAATGCCTCGTAATCTGGCAGGTCTTCCACGCCTTGGATCTGTCCGTCCATGACGTAGGTCTTAGCAACATACTCATGTGGAGTGAGTTCAATGTCCTCTGCTGGAGACCCACCTCCAGTTACTAGAGTAGCGGCATGACTTGAGGTCAGCTTTTTCTTTGCCCTGCGCTTCAGGTCATTTCAGCGCTTGTAGCAATCATTAGCTGTGCGCCTCACAAATCCAAGGGCACTTGTGATGTCCGCGATGGTCTGCCAGTGTGCCAGACGTTGTGCAGGTGTGGTCTTGCATCCTGCAGTAATCACCATTTCGCTGTCATGTACGGACACATACTCCACAAGTGCATCAAGTTCGGCCTGATTGAAGCTGGGCTTCCTTGGTGGGCCGGACTGTGTAGCCGTGTCTGGGGCATCAGCCTGTACTGGACGAGCACTCTTCCTCTTCCGCTTGGAAGGTGGTGGGGATCCTGAGTGTCCTACGCCGCTCTTGACACTAGGGGCAGGAGCCCCGGTGGACTGTGGACTAGGAATGTGGGAATGAACACTCACCATGGGACTTGGTGCAGGCATTAGCTGAAGTGTGATGTAGTCAGGGGGAACGTCAGCAGGATGGACTGGGACCAACACTGTCCTGGCTGGGAGACTCAGAGCTGGGGTGGATGGAGCCGCAGCTGCCCCTGCAGCCTCCCCACCCTGCCTACTCGGGGCAGCAGATGACATAGCTGTCCCTGATTCACGTGGCCTGGTGACACCAACGTGCACCGCCACACATGGCCTAGACCTGCTGACCTGGAAGTCAGCCATGGAGTCACCCTGTGCCAGGTCTGGTGCCACAATGGGCTGGTCCAACAAGGGCTGAGCAGGGATGGTGTCAGCCACGTTACCCTCAACCAGGGGGGTGGGGGGCATGGGTGTCCCTGTCTGGTCATCCACACATGGGGGACTAGGGGCACCCTGCAAGTCCCGGCCACGTCCCCTATCGTATCCACCACACCCACCTCTTGAGGCTCGGCCACCTTTGCCACCCTTACCGCGTGCTCGCCTCCCAACCATGGCACTGATGTTGTTGTGCATATGGGAGTTGCAGTAAACTATTGTCCTGGGCAATTGGGGGTCAAAGGAGTAGGGTACTAGATGGAATTCGTACCCTAGTGCTGTAGCAAGGCTGTGTGTGACCCCTGGGGGAAGATGACGGGTCACGCAACGCACAGGCACTCTAAAAAAGGGAGATAATGTGCACGCAACCCCTCCTAGACCACGTGCGTGGAAAAATAAACCTGCACTACGCTGTGGCACCCAGAAACACAAAAATGAACGTATGCGTGTCACACGCAGCCTAAAATGACCTCTGAAGGGGTACGCGACACACGGGGCAAGCACAGATGTTAAGTACGTCGGCGACTCACCGTCTGCCTGGATAAATAGCGTGAAAAAGACGCGTGTGTGCGCGTTGGCAACACCCCCGCCAAAAGAAGAATTGTATGCTGTCTGAGGAGACAGGACAACAGAAGAAGTGAACGCTGTTTGAGGAAACAGGCCCAGGAAAAAGACAAAAAGAGAAAAAGCTGTCAGAGGTAACAGGGAGTACGAACTTGGAACGCTGTGAAGTAAATCGCGTGTGAACTGACAAGAAGTACAGATTTCACCCACTCGCTCTCCACGAAAAGCACGTACAAGGAAATGGCGTTCTACACGTACCTTTTAAACATGCCCACACGTCCAGCGTCACTTCTGCGTGTACGCGCTAAGGCCCTATCTTCCAATTACACAAGCTGACACTCTGACGTGCAGTCATTGGACGTGTAACATGCACCCGTGTACAGGGAAACGCCCGCGCACACATGTCACAGACGCGCATACGCGCTGAGGCCCTTTCCACCAACTACACGCTATGACACTCTTGACGAGCTTATTTTTTCTATGCGTCATGGAAAACGCACGTGCGCGTAACGTCATAGATGCCCCTACACGCTGGGGGCCTTTGTGCCAATTAATTGGCGTACGTGTGCTGACGCGCTTACGCACTAAGGCCCTTTCCTCGAATTACACACAGACGTGTTAGATTTTCACTTGCCAAATCAATCCGTATCAAGCTGGCCACGCGTAAGCACACGGAAGACCACGCTCCTGCCCAGAAGGCCGAATTACTGGCCCCCAGAGCCCCGAGCACGCTCCCACCTGCCATCTGCTGCTGCCTGACTGCCTGCTGCCCACGTGCCCTGCCATTTGCTGCCTGCACATCAGCCAGGGGTGCTGTTGCTGTGACCACCCCTGCTGGAACCCAAGATTCCCGACTGGGATTCCATCGCTCCACAGACCAGCCCCAGGACCCAGTTGCCCACCGACTTTTGCCTCTGGGGTTGTCATGTCGGGCACTGCAACATCTGGCACCACTGGCAACCCCCGGCCAGAGAGGCAGAGGGGCACCAGCTTCACTGCTACGAAGTTGGTGTCCTGGTGGAGCAATGCCCTCTTCGGAAGTTTGCGCGCCGACAAGGAAGGACGGACTCGGATCTGGACGGACATCGTGACTGCCATCAACGTGGAGGGGGTGGCAGTCTGACTATTCCATCATGTCAAGAAGCGCTGGGAGGACTTCAGGTCCAGGACCCTCAACAAGGCCCGGTGCCTCGTGAAGGCAGCGGATGCTAAGGGGCGCCGGGGCCACTTGTCGGAAGATCAGATGAGGGTCCTGGAACGCATATCCGCAGCACTCCATGTCCAGGTCCTTGAGAGCCAGACCCGTCTGGAGTCCAGCGGTAAATGTACATGCATCCTGATTGCAAGCTGTGCGTGTGGTGGTGTGCAAGTAGTGTGCAGGTTGCACATGTGTTTTTATGGGGCCAAGTATGGGGGGGTGTACATGGCCATGAGGCTAACACATGCCAGGGCTCTCATGTGTGAGACATGGATGGTGCTTGTGTGTGTAGGCTTGCATGCCAAATGCAGATGTGTGGGCACACATGTTTGAATGAATGTGTATGTAAGTAGGCATGTTCGTGATGTCACACATGGACGTTGGTTTCAGCTGCATGTATCTGCACTGTGTACATGTGCATGTGTGTGTATTTGACAAGGGTGCAACGGTGATGCAACATGGATGCATGTGACACCGCGATGTGGAAGCCTGATTGGCAGATGTGACATGGATGCCGATCTCAACACTGCGAAAGTTGGCAGAGGTGTACACATGCATGCAAGTGTGGTGGTGTGTGTGCATGTGTAGTGCACTCCCTGGGTTGCATGTGATGTCTGGCTCACCTTTGCCTGCTCATGCTGTTGTATGTGTATGGATGGTGCTGGCTGTTACAATATGGCTGTGGTATGGCTCATGTGTGCGAGTTGAAATGACATGTGTGTTGGCGATTGTGATGCCATGTCTGAGGTGTGCCAATGCCACTCATGTACAACTGTCATGTGTGTATGTGTCCATTGTACAGTGCCCTGATGCCTGTGTTTTATTTCTCCCTGTCTGCAGCGTCAACTGATGAAGAGGGCGGAGAAGGTGCTGTGGAGCACAGCGGCAGGGATCGCACCGCCAGCCGGAGACGCAAGGCCCGGCTCCCCTCCCAGGTTGTCATCTCGTCGGGGAGTGAGGAGTCCGGTGCCGCATCCCAGGCCACAGCTGCCGGGGGGAGGTCCTAGAGGCGGGGGTCGGAGTTGGACTCCTCGGCAGCAGAAGGGGCAGCTGGGACCCCACATGGCCCAACGGAGGAAGATGGCACGGAGTCATCCAGGTTGGTGGGGGGTTTGGTGGAGGAGGAGGCCATGCAAGCGACAGAGACAGGGTCTGGAGGTGGGGATTCCACTGGTGCTAGTGGTGCAGTGCAGGACCAGGGACAGGAGGCAGCACAGGCCGCCGCGGAGGTGCCTGTGTGCAATCCTGTCCCTGATCCTGTCACTGCATCATCTTGCACCAGCAGGGATGCCTACGTCCAGACCCGTTTTCAGGCAGGGGATGAGCTTACAACAACTGGCCTTCCTCTGCCTGCGGACGTGGCTATCCAGGTACGGGTTGAGCCTGTCCTGACTGGTGTGGCGTTGCGTCAACGGGCCATGCGAGGTGACCTGCAGTCTTTTCATGAGGAGACTGCACGTCATCTCGACTGGCTCGTTGACCGTGTCGGCCTACTGGGACAGGTCACCCAGGCCGGATTCCTCTGTTTGCTGGAGCTTGTTCCGACCTCCTCCTCAACTGAACACCCTATGCGCCAGTCGTCCTCCATGCAATCTTTCCACCCATTTGTCACCGGGGTGCCCTGTGGACCTGCCTCTGACGCTGCGGCCAGGCTGGTGGAGGACACATCCCTGCCACAGTCGGGAGTCGGACGTTCAGCAGGGGTGGCCACATCAACAACTGCACCCCGGCCGGTGGAGGATGTGCAGGCAGCAGGAGCCAGGGCACGGGCACAGGCACAGCAGCAGCAGCAACGAGATGGGAGCCATGATGGCTCGGGGCCTTTGACATCGGAGGGGCAGGCATCGGCCGGAGGGCAGGAGGACCCAGGACGGGAAGAGTCTTCCGTGTGGCAGCGTTTGGGCCATGCCATAGATGCGGAGCGGCAGCGGGCGGAAGAGGCACGGCTCACGATGGTCAGGGCGGAGAACTCCATGCGGAGGGCCGTGAGGCGGGCCGAGTGCCTCAGGGCAATCCGCAGGGAGTTGGAGGAGAACATGTCGTCATCCCTGCAGACCCTCGGGCCATGGAAGAGGACCGCCTCCGGGACATTGAGCAGGAGTTCGATGATGCCCTGGCCCGGAACATCCAGAAGTGAGCCGTTGGACTAGCCCGCTGCCCTTGTAAATAGTTCTTTAGTGTTAAGTATCCTTTCGGTTTTGTTTTGTTTTGGGGCGCTTGGACAATGCCCCAACTTCTTGTATATAGTTCTTCATTAGGTAGGATTTTATTTTATAGGTTTCATTTAAAGGATTGGGCACATGGACCCTGGATGTTCACTTTGTACATAGTTTGACAATGGATTTGGATTGTTGATTTTTTTTTCCATGGATAAATGGGTATGGATTTTTGCACGTTGGATTTATTTTCTCAGACTGACACTTTGGAGACTTGCTTTTGGATTGCTTTTCATTTGGATTTCATGCATCTTTTTCATCTATTGGATTTCATTTTTTATTTCCATTTTCTTCTGTTCCATTTCATTGCCTTGCTTTTCTGTTTAATACATTATCATTTGGTACTTCAATGTATGGTATTCATGCATGTCACAATGTGTGTTTTATCATTCACATGCTGTCATTGTGTGGGTTTGATGGATATGTGTTGATGTGCAGACTAGCCATTTGAGATGCAGCATGTGCTGGTGATTTCTTTGTGGGGTCGATGTCATACCTGGTGGTGTGTTCGGACTGGGGTGGCGTAGGCAGTGTATTGAGGGGGCATGGGGGCCATGATTATGGATCGTCATGAGGTGTTGGGGGACATGTATGGGGGCCTGCTGGCAGGTGCCCTGCACTGCTGGGGGGTGGGGATGTAGGGGGACATGAGTGGAGGCCTGGTGGAGGGTGCACCTGACTGCTGGGAGGTGGGGGTGCTGGGAGACATGTGTGGGGGCCTGGTGGAGGGTGCCCCTGACTGCTGGGGGTTGGGGATGCAGGGGGACATGAGTTGGACATGAGTGGGGGCTTGCTGGCAGGTGCCCCACAGTGCTGGGGGTGAGGGTACAGGGGGACATGAGTTGGACATGAGTGGGGGCCTGCTGGCAGGTGGAACTTCCCACGCACCCCTGAAATACACGTACCTTGCTGAATTCGCGTGTGAAACTTCCCGCGCACCCCGAAATACACATACCGTGCAGGATTTGCGTTTGAAACTTCACGCGCACCCCGAAATACACATACCCAGGACAATCGCGTGTGGAACTTCCTGCGCGCCCCTGAAATACACGTATCCTGCTGAATTCGCGTGTGAAACTTCCTGCGCACCCTGAAATACACGTACCTTGCAGGATTCGAGTGTGAAACTTCACGCGCACCCCAAAATACACATACCCAGGCCAATCGCATGTGGATCTTCCCACGCACCGTGAAATACACGTGCGGGTACATGTATTTCATGGGCTCGCTGGTGGTTTCACACACGATCGGGCCTGGGGGAGCAGGGTACCACTCACCATCTGCCTTGCGTGTAGAAGAACGCGTAGCCAACACCCACCCGCTGTGAAGTAATAGCGTGTGAACTCCAATGCCTGCAAAACACACGCACCGCACCCCACGAAAAGCACGTACAGAGCAATGGAAATCCACGTGGGAACTTCAAGCCCTGCCAGGGCAATGCCCGTGCACGATACATCACGGACGCGCTTATGCGCTAAGGGTCTTTGGTCCAATGGAATCGCGTATGCGTGCTGACGCGATTACGCGCTAAGGGCCTTTCCTCGAATTACACACTGACGTGGCGAATTTTCACGTGCTAAATCACTCCGTATCAAGCTGGCCATGCGTAAGCACACGGAAGACCATGCTCCTGCCCAAAACGTTGCATTACTGCCCCCCAGAGCCCCGAGCAGCCTCCCACGAGCCATCTGCTGCTGCCTGCCTGCCTGCCTGCTGCCACCGCGCCCTGACATTTGGTGCCTGCACATCAGCCATCTGCAGGGGTCCAGTTGCTGTGTCCTCCCCTGCTGGAACAGAAGACTCCCGACTGGGATACAATCACTCCACAGCCCAGCCCCAGGACCCAGTTGACCACCCACACCTGCCTCGGGGGTCACCATGTCGGGGCAAACACCATCCGAGACCACTGGCGACCCCCAGCCAGAGGGGCAGAGGGCCACCAGCTTCAGTCAGAACGAAGTTGGTGTCCTGCTGGAGCTTGTCCTGGGGCATTATGATGCCCTCTTCGGATCATCACCCGCCAACAAGGAAGGACGGGACAGGATCTGGAGGACTTTGTAGTTGCCATCAACGCGGAGGGGGTGGCAACCCGCAACATCAAGCAAGTCAAGAAGCGCTGGGAGGACTTGAGGTCCAGGACCCTCATGAAGGCCTGGCACCTCGTGGAGGGGGGCCGGGGCAGCATGAGTACCATCCAGCTGAGGGTCCTGGCACGCGTACGCCCAGTGCTCCATGCCCAGATCCTTGAGAGGCAGACCCGTCTGGAGTCGAGCAGTAAGTGGCCAAGCATTGCTGTGAGAGACAGGGCATGTTGCAGTGTGCTGGTTGTCTGATACTTGCCTGTATGTGTGACATAGGCCATGTATGCGTGTGTGTGTGCAGGGACATCATGGTCATGCATGTGAGACCAGTAATGTGTGAAGCACACGGTTGGTGTATGTGTTTAAATGCAACATGGGGAGCCCTATACGGAATGGACACATGAGAGCATGCCAGTCTCTGTTCCTGGACATGGGTGGGGGTGAGGGATGGGTGCTGATGCCATGTACATGTATGGTGTCCATGTCTGTGTGTCTGACCTGCGTGTCTGTGACTTGTGAATGCCATGGATGCATGACACATGTCTGTGACAATGTTCAGAATCACTGATGCAGCCTAGTTATCCTTGCATCCACTGTGTCTGGGGTGTACGAGTCCAGATGGATGAAAGTATGGTGAAGTGTGTGCATGTGATAGGCATGACCCATGATGCATGTGAGTTCAAAAACAATATTGTATGTTTCAAGAGTCCCTTGAACATGTTTGCTAATGTCCATAGCATGCGCCATGCCTGTTACTGCATGTATTTTGCCTGCACTGACCCATGTGTTGTGGAGGGACATGATGGAAGTGATATTTGACAGTGCCACTTATCTGCTATTGCTTCCAGTCTAGGGGACCATTGTACAGTACCCTGATGCTTGTGTTCTATGTCTCCCTCTACACAGCGCAAAGTGAAGAAGAGGGCGGAGATTGCGCTGTGGAGCAAAGCGGCGGGGATGCCCCCACGGCTGCAGCGGAAGGGGTGGGTGAGCCCCCACAGGGGCTTGCAACGGCGGAAGACGGGGTGGTGCCATCCAGGTTGGTGGTTTCCACAGAGGAGGAGGAGGAGGAGGCCGCTACTGAGCCGCACATGGGGCCTGGTGGGGGCATCCCTGCTGGTGCAAGTGGTGCAATCCAGGGGCAGGAGGCAGCACAGGTCGCCGTGGAGGTGCCTGTGCATGTCACTGTCCCTGACACTGTGACTGCACCACCATGCACCAGCAGGGATGCCTCATCCCAGGCCTGTCCACAGGTAGGGGGGATGTCCATGTCATCTGACTCCCCTCCACCTGTCCGTATTGAGAAGGCCAGGGGACCCCTGGGCGTATTGAGAAGGTCCTGATTGGTGTAACGTTGCGCACGGGTGTCATTCGTGATGAGGTGCGTGCTTCCCAGGGCCCCCTGTGGACCTGCCCCGACCAACGCAGCCAATTCGGTGGGGATCCCATCCCTGGCACAGTCGGGAGTCAGAGGTCCAGCAGGGGTGGACACACCAGCAACTGGACCCCAGCAAATGGAGGATGTGACGGCATCATCGGGCAGGGCACGTGCACAATGGCGTCGGTGGATTCCATCAGCCTGGATGCTGTTGTGCTGGCACAGGCAGTTGCGTCAGAGGCAGCGGCAGGCTCGACGTGGGAGGCATCATGGCTCGGGGCTATTAACATCAGGGGGACAGGAATCGGCTGGAAGGGCAGGAGAACCCTGGAATGGGAGTGTCTTCTGTGTGGGAGCGGTTGGGCCAGCAGATAGGTGCGGAGCGGCAGCGGGCAGAGGAGGAACAGCACACAATGGTCAGGGCGGAGAACTCCATGCTGAGGCGGGCTGAGTGCCTCGAGGGCATTCGCAGGGAGTTGGAGCTGGACACTGCATTATCCCTGGGAGACCTCAGGGCCAGGGAACATGCCCACCTCCAAGACATTGAACAGGAGTTCGATGATGCCCTGGCCCATGACAACAACCAGTGAGCCGTTGGACTAGCCCGCTGCCGTTGTAAATAGTTATGTAGTTAGTGTTAGGTTTCCTTTGCTTTTTTATTTATTTTGGACCTTTTGGACAATGGCCCACATTTTTGTATATAGTTTTTTTATTAGGTAGTATTATTAGATAGGTTTAATTTCTTCAGTTGGGATCATGGACCCCGGATTGTTTATCTGTATATAGTTGACTGTTGGATTTTAGTTATTTTTTTGTTTTTCCCTTGGATTTACTTTTTTGAACTGTGACTTTGGACACCTTTCCTTTGGATTATGATTTGTGGTTTTTCATTATTTTACAGATATGCTGCTTTTGGTTTTTAATTCCCATTGTCGTTTGTTTATTTTTAATTCCATTTATGTTGCTTTTAATACATTTTTTTCATCAAACTTCAATGTGTAGTATCATCTCATTGGTTTCATGCATATCATGGTATGGGTTTTGACATTCACTTACACCCATTGTGTGCATGTTTGGGACATGTGTTAATTTACATACTTGCCATTGGGGTTGTATCATGTAATTGGCATTTCTAAGTGGGTGGATGCAATACTTGGGTGGGTGTTTGGCATGTGGAGGCTGCCCATAAGGGCCAGGGATCTAGATTGTGATGACGTGTTGGGGGACATGTGTCAGGGCCTGCTGGCAGGTGCCCCGCAATGCTGGGGGGTGGGGGTGCAGGGGGACATGAGTGGGGGCCTGCTGACAGGTGCCCCGCAATGCTGGGGGGTGGGAGTACACGGGGACATGAGTGGGACATGAGTGGGGACCTGTTGGCAGGTTCCCCGCAGTGCTGGGGGGTGGGGGTGCAGGGGGACATGTGTGGGACATGAGTGGGGGCCTGCTGGCAGGTGCCCCGCAATGCTGGGGGGTGGGGGTGCAGGGGGACATGAGTGAGACATGAGTGGGGGCCTGCTGGCAGGTGCCCCGCAATGCTGGGGAGTGGGGGTGCAGGGGGACATGTGTGGGACATGAGTCGGGGCCTGCTGGTGCTGGCAGGTGCCCCGCAATGCTGGGGGGTGGGGGTGCAGGGGGACATGAGTGGGACATGAGTGGGGGCCTGCTGGCAGGTGCCCCGCAATGCTGGGGGGTGGGGGTGCAAGGGGACATGAGTTGGTGATCAGCAGTGCTAGGAGACATGTGCCTTTGCTGGGGGGCATGGCCATGTTGGGTGGGCTGCCTGCGGGACATGACCAGGGATGCAGGGTAGTCCCCTGTGGTGTGGGCTGCCTGCAGGGGCCGTGGAGGGTGTACAGGGAACACCTGGGAGGACCCACACTGCCAAATCACGTGTAGGACTCCCCAGCACCCCCGAAATACACGTACCC
The DNA here is from genome assembly GCF_040938575.1 of Ambystoma mexicanum. Taxonomy (NCBI): domain Eukaryota; kingdom Metazoa; phylum Chordata; class Amphibia; order Caudata; family Ambystomatidae; genus Ambystoma; species Ambystoma mexicanum. The sequence continues at coordinate 653,643,526 of NC_090934.1, forward strand.
TGCTGAAATCACGTCTAAAACTTCCCCCGCACCCCTGAAATACACGTACCCAGGCCAGTCACGTGTGAAACTTCCCACGCAACCCTGAAATACATGTACCCAGGCAAATCGCGTGTAGAACTTCCCGCGCACCCCTGGAATACATGTACACCGCTCCCCCAGGCCCGATCGCGTGTAAAACTTCCCGCGCACCCCTGAAATACACGTACCCAGCCCAATCGCGTGAGAAAACACACGCGGACCCCTGAAATACACGTACCCAGGCCAATCGCATGTGAAACTTCCCGCGCACCCCTGAAATACCCTTACCCAGACCAATCGCGTGTGAAACTTCCCGCGCACCCCAGTAATACACGTACCCTGCTAAAATCGCGTGTGAAACTTTCCACGCACCCCTGAAATACAAGTACCCACGCCAGTCGTGTGTGAAACTTCCCGCGCACCCCTGAAATACACGTACCCAGGCCAATCGCGTGTAGAACTTCCCGCGCACCCATGGAATACACGTACACCGCCCCCCCAGGCCCGATCGCATGTAAAACTTCCCGCGCACCTCTGAAATGCACGTACCCAGCCCAATCGCGTGTGAAAACACACGCGCACCCCGGAAATACACGTACCCAGGCCAATCGCGTGTGAAACTTCCCACGCACCACTGAAATACACGTACCCAGCCCAATTGCGTGTGATACTTCCAGCGCACCCCAGTAATACACGTACCCTGCTGAAATCGCGTGTGCAAACTTCCCGCACACCCCAGTAATACACGTATCCTGCTGAAATCGCGTGTGAAACTTCCCGCGCACCCCTGAAATACACATACCCAGGCCAGTCGCGTGTGAAACTTCCCGCGCACCCCCGAAATACACGTACCCAGGCCAATCGCGTGTAGAATTTCCCGCGCATCCCTGGAATACATGTACACTGCTCCCCCAGGCCCGATCGCATGTAAAACTTCCCGCGCACCCCTGAAATACACATGCCCAGCCCAATCGCGTGTGAAAACACACGTGCACCCCTGAAATAAACGTACCCAGCCCAATCGCGTGTAAAACTTCTTACGCACCCCTGAAATACACACACCCAGGCCAATCGCGTGTGAAACTTCCCACGCACCCCTGAAATACACGTACCTAGCCCAATCGCGTGTGAAACTTCCCGCACACCCCAGTAATACACGTACCCTGCTGAAATCGCGTGTGAAACTTCCCGCAGTGCAGGGGGGTGGGGGTGCAGGGGGACATGAGTGGGACATGCGTGGGGGCCTGCTGGCAGGTGCCCCGCAATGCTGGGGGGTGGGGGTGCAGGGGGACATGAGTTGGTGATCAGTAGTGCAAGGAGACATGTGCCTTTGCTGGGGGGCATGGCCATGTTGGGTGGGCTGCCTGCGGGACATGACCAGGAATGCAGGGTAGTCCCCTGCGGTGTGGGCTGCCTGCAGGGGCCGTGGAGGGTGTACAGGGAACACCTGGGAGGACCCACACTGCCAAATCATGTGTAGGACTCGCCGGCACCCCCGAAATACACGTACCCTGCTGAAATCACCTGTGAAACTTCCCGCGCACCCCTGAAATACACGTACCCAGGCCCGTCGCGTGTGAAACTTCCAGCGCACCCCTGAAGTACATGTACCCTGGCCAATCGCGTGTAGAACTTCCCGCGCACCCCTGGAATACATGTACACCGCTCCCCCAGTCCCGATCGCGTGTAAAACTTCCCACGCACCCCTGAAATACACGTACCCAGCCCAATCGCCTATGAAAACACACGCGCACCCCTGAAATACACGTACCCAGGCCAATCGCGTGTGAAACTTCCTGCGCACCCCTGAAATACCCTTACCCAGCCCAATCGCGTGTGAAACTTCCCGCGCATCCCAGTAATACATGTACCCTGCTGAAATCGCGTGTGAAACTTCCCGCGCACCCCTGAAATACAAGTACCCAGGCCACTCGTGTGTGAAACTTCCCGCGCACCCCTGAAATACACGTACCCAGGCCAATCGCATGTAGAACTTCCCGCGCACCCATGGAATACACGTACACCGCTCCCCCAGGCCCGATCGCATGTAAAACTTCCCGCGCAGCTCTGAAATACACGTACCCAGCCCAATCGCGTGTGAAAACACACGCGCACCCCAGAAATACACATACCCAGGCCAATCGCGTGTGAAACTTCCCACGCACCCCTGAAATACACGTACCCAGCCCAATTGCGTGTGAAACTTCCCGCGCACCCCAGTAATACACGTACCCTGCTGATATCGCGTGTGAAACTTCCCGCACATCCCAGTAATACACGTACCCTGCTGAAATCACGTGTGAAACTTCCCGCGCACTCCTGAAATACACATACCCAGGCCAGTCGCGTGTGAAACTTCCCGCGCACCCCTGAAATACACATACCCAGGCCAATCGCGTGTAGAACTTTGCGCGCACCCCTGGAATACATGTACACTGCTCCCCCAGGCCCGATCGCATGTAAAACTTCCCACGCACCCCTGACATACACGTACCGAGCCCAATCGCGTGTGAAAACACACGTGCACCCTTGAAATACACGTACCCAGCCCAATCACGTGTAAAACGTCCTACGCACCCCTGAAATACACGTACCCAGGCCAATCGCGTGTGAAACTTCCCACGCACCCCTGAAATACACGTACCTAGCCCAATCGCGTGTGAAACTTCCCGCACACCCCAGTAATACACGTACCCTGCTGAAATCGCGTGTGAAACTTCCCGCGCACCTCTGAAATACACATGCCCAGGCCAGTCGCGTGTGAAACTTCCCGCGCACCCCTGAAATACACGTACCCAGGCCAATCGCGTGTAGAACTTCCCGCGCTCCCATGGAATACACGTACACTGCTCCCCCAGGCCCGATCACGTGTAAAACTTCCGGCGCACCTCTGAAATACACGTACCCAGCCCAATCGCGTGTGAAAACACACACGCACCCCTGAAATACACGTACCCAGGCCAATCGTGTGTGAAACTTCCTGCACACCCCTGAAATGCACATACCCAGCCCAATTGCGTGTGAAACTTCCCGCGCACCCCTGAAATACACGTACCCAGCCCAATCGCATGTGAAACTTCCTGCGCACCCCTGAAATACACGTACCCAGGCCAGTCGCGTGTGAAACTTCCCGCGCACCCCTGAAATACATGTACCCAGGCCAATCGCGTGTAGAACTTCCCGCGAACCCCTGGAATACATGTACACCGCTCCCCCAGGCCCGATCGCGTGTAAAACTTCCCGCGCACCCCTGAAATACACGTACCCAGCCCAATCGCGTGTGAAAACACACGCGCACCCCTGAAATACACGTACCCAGGCCAATATCGTGTGAAACTTCCCGCGCACCCCTGAAATACCCTTACCCAGCCCAATCGCATGTGAAACTTCCCGCGCACCCCAGTAATACACGTACCCTGCTGAAATCGCATGTGAAACTTCCCGCGCACCCCTGAAATACAAGTACCCAGGCAAGTCGCGTGTGAAACTTCCCGCGCACCCCTGAAATACACGTACCCAGGCCAATCGTGTGTAGAACTTCCCGCACACCCATGGAATACACGTACACCGCTCCCCCAAGCCCGATCGCATGTAAAACTTCCCGCGCACCTCTGAAATACACGTACCCAGCCCAATCGCGTGTGAAAACACACGCGGACCCCGGAAATACACGTACCCAGGCCAATCGCGTGTGAAACTTCCCGCGCACCCCTGAAATACACGTACCCAGCCCAATTGCATGTGAAACTTCCCGCGCACCCCAGTAATACAAGTACCCTGCTGAAATTGCGTGTGAAACTTCCCGCGCACCCCTGAAACACATGTACCCAGCCCAATCGCGTGTGAAACTTCCTGCGCACCCCTGAAATACACGTACTCAGGCCAGTCACGTGTGAAAACACACGCGCACCCCTGAAATACACGTACCCAGGCCAATCGCGTGTAGAACTTCCCGCGCACCCCTGGAATACACGTACACTGCTCCCCCAGGCCCGATCGCATGTAAAACTTCCCGCGCACCCCTGAAATACACGTACCCAGCCCAATCGCGTGTGAAAACACACGTGCACCCCTGAAATACACGTACCCAGGCCAATCGCGTGTGAAAACACACGCGCACCCCTGAAATACACGTACCCAGGCCAATATCGTGTGAAACTTCCCGCGCACCCCTGAAATACCCTTACCCAGCCCAATCGCATGTGAAACTTCCCGCGCACCCCAGTAATACACGTACCCTGCTGAAATCGCATGTGAAACTTCCCGCGCACCCCTGAAATACAAGTACCCAGGCAAGTCGCGTGTGAAACTTCCCGCGCACCCCTGAAATACACGTACCCAGGCCAATCGTGTGTAGAACTTCCCGCACACCCATGGAATACACGTACACCGCTCCCCCAAGCCCGATCGCATGTAAAACTTCCCGCGCACCTCTGAAATACACGTACCCAGCCCAATCGCGTGTGAAAACACACGCGGACCCCGGAAATACACGTACCCAGGCCAATCGCGTGTGAAACTTCCCGCGCACCCCTGAAATACACGTACCCAGCCCAATTGCATGTGAAACTTCCCGCGCACCCCAGTAATACAAGTACCCTGCTGAAATTGCGTGTGAAACTTCCCGCGCACCCCTGAAACACATGTACCCAGCCCAATCGCGTGTGAAACTTCCTGCGCACCCCTGAAATACACGTACTCAGGCCAGTCACGTGTGAAAACACACGCGCACCCCTGAAATACACGTACCCAGGCCAATCGCGTGTAGAACTTCCCGCGCACCCCTGGAATACACGTACACTGCTCCCCCAGGCCCGATCGCATGTAAAACTTCCCGCGCACCCCTGAAATACACGTACCCAGCCCAATCGCGTGTGAAAACACACGTGCACCCCTGAAATACACGTACCCAGGCCAATCGCGTGTGAAAACACACGCGGACCCCGGAAATACACGTACCCAGGCCAATCGCGTGTGAAACTTCCCACGCACCCCAGTAATACACGTACCCTGCTGAAATCGCGTGTGAAACTTCCCGCGCACCCCTGAAATACACGTACTCAGGCCAGTCACGTGTGAAAACTTCCCGCGCACCCCTGAAATACACGTACCCAGGCCAATCGAGTGTAGAACTTCCCGCGCACCCCTGGAATACACGTACACTGCTCCCCCAGGCCCGATCGCATGTAAAACTTCCCGCGCACCCCTGAAATACACGTACCCAGCGCAATCGCGTGTGAAAACACACGTGCACCCCTGAAATACACGTACCCAGCCCAATCGCGTGTAAAACTTCCCACGCACCCCTGAAATACACGTACCCAGGCCAATCACGTGTGAAACTTCCCGCACACCCCAGTAATACACCTACAATGCTGAAATTGCGTGTGAAACTTCCCGCGCACCCCTGAAATACACATACCCAGGCCAGTCGCGTGTGAAACTTCCCACGCACCCCTGAAATACACGTACCCAGGCCAATCGCGTGTAGAACTCCCCACGCACCCATGGAATACACGTACATCGCTCCCCCAGGCCCGATCACATGTAAAACTTCCCGCGCACCCTTGAAATACACATACCCAGCCCAATCGCGTGTGAAAACATACGTGCACCCCTGAAATAAACGTACCCAGGCCAATCGCGTGTAGAACTTCCCGCGCACCCCTGGAATACATGTACACCGCTCCCCCAGGCCTGATCGCGTGTAAAAATATCCCGCGCACCCCTGAAATACACATACCCAGCCCAATCGCGTGTAAAGCTTCCTACGCACCCCTGGAATACACGTACCCAGGCCAATCACGTGTGAAAGTTCACGCGAACCCCAGTTATACACATACCCGCTCGCACAGGCCCTTTCACGTGTGGATGTTACCGCGAAACCCGTAATACATGTTCCCCGCTTGGCGTTTGCTGTTTGGCAGTCCGGTAAACTGGTTTTGGGTTGTCGCAGACCTTTACGATGGATTGGGGATTTTGATGCCTTTTCCTTGCGCGAGGGCGTTCTTGGGGGCGTAACTGGTGCTGCTGCAGGGTCACTGCGCCACTCTGCAACACGGCTGTTTTTGGAGGTTAAAATTCATGAATACGCTGTGCGATGAAATGGATTTTATCGCACACGGCTGGCGCAGTCTATCGCACGGGAACACTGTGCGCCAGCCACCTGCGCCACTTTTGTGCAAATTTCCATGAATTACCCTGCTAATAGAGTAATTAAGTGAAACAAAACAGCTTTCAATACAAAAACTTTCCCTCCTCATTGAAAATGTAAAACGAAACAGAAAGTAATTAACAAGAATTCAGCTACCACTACTGCTAACACTGCTCCTATAAATCTTGATGGAGTAGCAAGTAACCATACCAAAAAAAGAAGTATTTTAGAAAAAATGTTCCGCCACAGAGTTCTTCAGAATCTTATAAAAACAGCAGAGAAATCATGCACAACCCTTAAAACCTACCGTAGAAAATTAATCTTATAAGCTTTGATAGACAGTGCAATCCTTCTCCAAAGGAAGTAATTTATTTTAGTCTTAAAGAGAATGAAACCACTAACAAAACTAACTAGTAAATTAAAAAAAGACTTCTCAATTAACTGAATGTCAACAAAAATAACTTCTTAAATATCTGTGGAGGTGAATGGAGTCACACCACGAGCACAGAACCATATTTCAATGAAGAAGCATACAAACAAAAGCAAACAAACACAATTGCCAGACATAGCAGTGGACAAGGGTATGAAAAACTTAATAATACCATAATGGAACAAGAAATACTGCTTACAAAAATATCCCCAGAAAACTCAGTATCATCTCTCCATTCGACTTAACCAGAACTTCCAGTATACAAATGGCCATGCACGTCAATGTGTAACATTGCCAAAAAATCCTTCAAATCTTTACGCCAGTTCCTCAATCAATATTTGAAAGGCAAAGACAAAATCAAAATGAAACTAATACAAAATATGGATAACTGTCCAGTGCGCAAATACACAGGACTACAAGGACATTCATTAGCCTGCATTTCAGGACCTATTTGCAAAAGCACCTTCCATCATATCAAAATGATATTAATACATCATTCAACTATAAGAAATCTAGTCTATAAACTGTACTATGCTAAAAGTCCTGCTTTAGCACTAGCCAATTTAAATAACAATCTTCTACATGGTACAGCCAAAGACCTACTCGAAGAAATAGAGCATATCCAGAGAAACATTTTTGGAAGTGAAAGCCACTTACAAAATGCAATAGCTTTACAACAAACTCACAGAAGTACCAAACCATGTGTGTGTGTGTTGCCACAGAACTTTTTATAAAAGTAACACAAAAAGCTGTACACGTAACATACAAAATTGAAGACAATGAAGATTCCAAATGGTTTGAATTAGCTCTCTACCTTATAACAGAAAACAAATATGAAATAACTGACCCCTCAATACTTTGCACTTACTGCACTACAAAACTTGACAATAACCAAACTCCTTCACGTGCTATGACATATAATATGGAATTATTCCCACTACCAAAACCCCTGCAACAACTCAGTTTATGAGAGCATCTTATTTCAAACAGTGCACCCATTAAAAGTAATAATACACCTTCAACCAAAAACAGCAGAATTACCTCCCTCTGAATTAGTGAAAGGCATTCATGGCAAAGTAGTTTATTTACCATTAGATCTGAAAGAAAATGTGCACACTCTGGGAGTGCAACGTCCAATAGCAATCTTTAATTGTCTTAGTAAATTGTGTACCTAAAAAAGACAAAAAAATTTGGCAACAACTCGTAGACTTACATACATTTAGACAAGCCTTGCAATATCTAAAAGACAATAATGAATACTACACAGAAAGGAATATTGAAGAAAACTTGAGGGAAACCACTGAAATAATTCAAGAGTCACCAGAAACTGGTCAATTTGAACTTCTAGATCCTGCTACAATATCCAATATTTTAGACCATTATACAATTCATCCATTACACTCTAATGACACCATATATGATGCACTAGAAATATACCCAATGTGATAAACCATAGGATCACCAATCAGCATATGGGAAAAAAGTATAGAGGCACATGCCTTTCCTCTACTCTTTCCCACTGGGAAAGGAGGAAGGTACGATGATAGAACCATTCAGATAACAGCATCAGAATACTGCTCGTTATGAATGTACTATGAAGATCCCAGATTTAGACAAAATGTGGAATACATATTCCACCTAGTCTTTGAAAGTGAACTAGCAACTCTATGCTACAGAGTTGCACACACATTGAAATCAGGTACCCACTTTCAAAATATGCCAGCTACGCAATTACTACAAAAAGTACAAGAAAAAGATGAGGGTTTACAATCAAGCATTACAAATCTATTAGCAAACATGCGTGGTACTAAAGAGTACTGGTTCCGACATCACAGAGATGTATGATAAGAAACCTTGGCCCGCCCACTTGGTTTGTTAACTTGGTTTGTTACATTATGTTGTGCAGAATAAGCATGGGAAGATTTACATGATTTCCTACGCATATCAAACAAAAACAAAACAAACATAGATATACTAACACCTGGAGAAGTTTGCTCTCTAGATCCTGTTAATGTTTCAAGATATTTCCATCATCGCTTCATTGCTATGCTACACTTTATTCGTAATAAATCTGTTCCTCCCCTCGGAGAAGTGCAACACTTCTTTTGGAGAAAAGAATACCAAGCCAGAGGAGCACCACATATCCACATGCTTTTATGGATTAAAGATGCTCCTAAATTTGGTCAAGACTTTGATGCCACTGTTTTACAGTTTATCTAAAAATATGTCACTTGTGAAATTCCATCAGAAGCAACAAATAGTGATCTTCATGCACAAATTGTACAATTTCAAAGACACAATGTGGGAAATATTGTTGTTGCAAATACAAAAACAAAGGGAAATACTACACCAAATGCCGCTCTGGTTTCCCTAAACCAGTTACAGAAACAGGTGAAGTGAACAACTTCATGTCTTCAGTTAGACATAGGGCCTCATTACGGCTTGTGCAGAATGGGTTAGCGGGTCCCGCTAATGGGTGCGGAACCATTAACACCATTCCGCACGATTACAAGCTCCCCTCGCGGGACCCGGTAAGGAACGCCTGGTCAAACCATTGTTACCGGGTCCCACAAGGGGAAGAGGGAGCAAACAACGGCCCCTGCTACAACTTTTTAAACCATGGAGAAAAGAAGAAGAGATACTAGATATCTATGATTCCTATGAAGATGCTTTCAAAGCAAATGAAAGCACTATAACCGATGTAAACTTTACACAGTACAAAACAATGTTGCACAATGAACAGCAACACGAAGAAGAACTCCAGGCCCAACTAGATAAGAACACTCCTGACAGTAGTCAACCTTCTGTAACAGGAGGCCAAGAACCAGTGGGACAGCCACTAATAGCAAATGAGGCAGAATTAGCTATGACAGAAGTATAAAATACCATGTGTCACTATGAAGAAGATACAGAATACTTAACTGTACTACAATCAAAACTGAACAAAGAGCAGCGTACCATTTTTCAAGAAGTAACAAATTAAATTGCACATGGTGTACAAAAGAAAAATAAAGAATGTACCTGCCAAAATTACAAACCTATACTACTATACGTCAGTGGTGAAGCTGTTTCAGGTAAAACATTCTTAATCAAAATAATCAGCAAGTTCCTTCAACAATTGACAAACAACAAACTGTCAGCTGTTATAACTGCCCCCACAGGTTTAGCTGCCTACAAGATAGGCGGTGTCACTTTACACCGATTACTACTCCTTCCAGTAAAACACCAAAACAAATTAGAATATTACAAACTTTCTACAGAAGCTACAATGGAACTACGCAGAGTGTTAAAACAAATTAAAATGCTACTAATAGATGAAGTGAGCATGATCTCCAACCTAATTTTGGCTTTGATTCATCTCAGATTACAAGAAGTACTCAAAACAAACTACGAAGAGCTCTTTGGAGAAAAACACATTATTGTTTTCAGAGATCTTCTTCAATTGACACCAGTGAAAGGTGAACCTATTTTTAAAACCTTAGGACACAAACTCTGCCGTAAAACGGTTGGCAGCATAGGAAATATTAACCTTTGGCAACATTTCCAATACAGAAAATGAACAGAAAACATGCGCTAGACAGCAGACCTCACCTACGCCAACATTTGAAAAAGTATTAGAGTTGGTGTACTACCTCAAGAAGCACAAGCAATATTAAAAACCCGGCACATCCATGCACTAATGGCCATAACTCAAGTGCTACTGATGTCATGGAACAATTAGCACACATAAGTGTCAATTGTATGTCCTTGATGCCAACACTTTCAAGCTGTTCCTTATTCAATGAAACAATGTTGAAAAAAGAAATGCAACCAATAATTGAAATGTGCTCCACAGACAAACTGGATGTACATGGTATGCCACTACCCATGTGTCAACAAGCCACAACAAGACTAAGGGGCCAATTCATAGAATTCGGCGCACAAGTGGCGCACGCGGCTGGCGCACAGTGTGCGCGTGCGGTAGTCTGCGCCAGCCGCGTGCGCCGAAACACATTCAGGCGCACAGCGTATTCATGGATTCCAACATACACAACCAGCCGTGGCGCAGAGTGGCGCAGCGACCCTGCAGCAGCGTCAGTTACGCCCCCAAGAACGCCCCTCGCGCAGGGAAAAGCCATCAAAATCCCCAATCCAGCGCAAAGGGCAGCAGCAAACGCAGAGCGGGGAGCGTGTATTTCAGGGGTGTGCGGGTGTTCCCACACGCGATAGGCCTGGGTACGTGTATTACAGGGGTGCGCGAGAAATTCTACACGTGATTGGCCTGGGTACGTGGATTTCAGGGGTGCACGAGAAATTCTACACGCGATTGGCCTGGGTACGTGTATTACAGGGGTGCGCGAGAAAATCTACACGCGATTGGCCTGGGTACGTGGATTTCAGGGGTGTGCGAGAAATTCTACACGCGATTGGCCTGGGTACGTGGATTACAGGGGTGCGCGAGAAATTCTACACGCGATTGGCCTGGGTACGTGTATTACAGGGGTGCGCGAGAAAATCTACACGCGATTGGCCTGGGTACGTGGATTTCAGGGGTGCGCGAGAAATTCTACACGCGTTTGGCCTGGGTACGTGTATTACAGGGGTGCGCGAGAAAATCTACACGCGATTGGGCTGGGTACGTGGATTTCAGGGGTGCGCGAGAAATTCTACACGCGATTGGCCTGGGTACGTGGATTTCAGGGGTGCGCGAGAAAATCTACACGCGATTGGGCTGGGTACGTGGATTTCAGGGGTGCGCGAGAAATTCTACACGCGAATGGCCTGGGTACGTGGATTTCAGGGTTGCGTGAGAAAATCTACACGCGATTGGCCTGGGTACGTGTATTACAGTGGTGCGCGAGAAAATCTACACGGGATTGGCCTGGGTACGTGTATTACAGGGGTGCGCGAGAAAATCTACACGCGATTGGGCCTGTGCGAGTGGGGCAGTGTATTACGTGGGTGTGCGGGAAGTTGAAGAGGTGAATTGCCAGTGTGGGTCCTCCCAGGTCTCCCCTCTACCCCCTCCACGACCTCTGCAGGCAGCCCACACCACAGGGGACTACACTGCACCCCTGGTCATGTCCCGCAGGCAGCCCATCCACCATGGGCATGCCCCCCAGCCAAGCCACATGTCCCCTTGCACCCTCACCCCCCAGCACCGTGGGGCACCTGCCAGCAGGCCCCCAACCATGTCCCACTCATGTCCCCTTGCACCCCCACCCCCCAGCACTGTGGGGCACCTGCCAGCAGGCCCCCAACCATGTCCCCTTGCACCCCCACCCCCCAGCAGGCCCCCACTCATGTCCCCCTGCACCCCCACCCCCCAGCACTGTGGGGCACCTGCCAGCAGGCCCCCAACCATGTCCCCTTGCACCCCCACCCCCCAGCAGGCCCCCACTCATGTCCCCCTGCACCCCCACCCCCCAGCACTGTGGGGCACCTACCAGCAGGCCCCCAACCATGTCCCACTCATGTCCCCTTGCACCCCCAACCCCCAGCAGGCCCCCGCACCCCCACCCCCCAGCAGGCCCCCACTCATGTCCCCTTGCACCCCCACCCCCCAGCACTGTGGGGCACCTGCCAGCAGGCCCCCAACCATGTCCCACTCATCTCCCCTTGCACCCCCATCCCCCAGCAGGCCCCCACTCATGTCCCCTTGCACCCCCACCCCCCAACACTGTGGGGCACCTGCCAGCAGGCCCCCAACCATGTCCCACTCATGTCCCCTTGCACCCCCACCCCTCCAGTCACCAGGGGCAGCCTCCACCAGGCCCCCACCCATGTCTCCCACCACCCCCACCCCTCCAGTCACCAGGGGCAGCCTCCACAAGGCCCCCACCCATGTCTCCCACCACCCCCACGCCCCAGCACTGTGGGGCACCTGCCAGCAGGCCCCCAACCATGTCTCCCAGCACCCCCACCCCCAGTCACCAGGGGCAGCCTCCACCAGGCCCCACCCATGTCTCCCACCACCCCCACCCCTCCAGTCACCAGGGGCAGCCTCCACAAGGCCCCCACCCATGTCTCCCACCACCCCCACCCCCCAGTCACCAGGGGCAGCCTCCACAAGGCCCCCACCCATGTCTCACACCACCCCCACCCCCCAGTCACCAGGGGCAGCCTCCACAAGGCCCCCACCCATGTCTCCCACCACCCCCACCCCTCCAGTCACCAGGGGCAGCCTCCACCAGGCCCCCACCCATGTCTCCCACCACCCCCACCCCTCCAGTCACCAGGGGCAGCCTCCACCAGGCCCCCACCCATGTCTCCCACCACCCCCACCCCTCCAGTCACCAGGGGCAGCCTCCACCAGGCCCCCAACCATGTCTTCCACCACCCCCACCCCCCAGCAGGCCCCCACTCATGTCCCCTTGCACCCCCACCCCCCAGCACTGTGGGGCACCTGCCAGCAGGCCCCCAACCATGTCCCACTCATGTCCCCTTGCACCCCCACCCCCCAGCAAGCCCCCACTCATGTCCCCTTGCACCCCCACCCCCCAGCACTCTGGGGCACCTGCCAGCAGGCCCCCAACCATATCCCACTCAGGTCCCCTTGCACCCCCACCCCCCAGCAGGCCCCCACTCATGTCCCCTTGCACCCTCACCCCCCTGCAGGCCCCCACTCATGTCCCCCTGCCCCCAGGTCCTGACGAAACGCAATCATGGCAGTAATGGGCAGCATACCCAGCACAAACACCCAGCCAAGGATTGCATCCACCCACATAGTAGATGCAATTACATGATACAACCCCAATGGCAAGTATGTAAATGAACACATGTCCGTCACACACACATACACAATGGGTGCAAGTGAATGTCAAAACCCATATCATGACATGCATGAAACCAATGAGAAAATACCACAAATGTAAGTAATAAATATATGTATTAAAGATGAAAATGAAGTAAAGAAATAAAACACACAACAATGGGGATGACAAAACAAATGGTCCATGTCCGAGAACTGATAGAAAAAATCAAAAAACAAAGGAATCCAAAAACTAATGTAGTCCAAAGCAAAATAATGGGGGGAAAAAATAAGGAAAAACCATTGCCTCATGGTGAACACAAATATAAATCAAACAAATGTTTTCCAAACATCAAACTATGTACAAGAATATCCCAGGGTCCATGAGCCCAACACCATAAATGAAACCTACTACTACTTACTAATAAAAAAAATATATACAGAAAAGTGGCCATTGTCCGAGCGGTCCAAACAAAACTTAAAAAATAAAGGAAACCTAACACTAACTAACTAAAGAACTATATACAATGGCAGCGGGCAAGTCCTGCGGCTCACTCTGTGATGTTGCCGGCCAGGGCATCATCGAACTCCATGTCGATGTCCCGGAGGCGGGACTCTGTCCTGGCCCCGAGGTCTCGCAGGGACAACCCCGTGTCCACCTCAAACTCCCTGCGAGCTTCCTCGAGGCACTCAGTCCGCCTCAACGCCCGACGCATGGAGAACTCCGCCCTGACCATGGTGAGCCGCTCCTCTTCCGCCCGCTGCCGCTCCGCACCTATCCGCTGGACCAACTGCTCCCACACGGAAGACACTGCCATCCCAGGGTTCTCCTGCCCTCTGGCCGATACCTGCCCCTCTGATCTTGATGGCCCCGAGCCATGATGCCTCCCACGTCGAGCCTGCTGCTGCCTCCGACGCCACTGCCTCTGCCAGCACGACGGCATCCAGGCTGATGGAATCCACCGATGCCGCCGTGCACGTGCCCTGCCAGATGATGCCGGCACATCCTCCATCTGCAGGGGGACAGTTACTGGTGTGTCCACCCCTGCTGGACCTTCGACTCCCGACTGTGGCAGGGATGGGGTCCCCACCGAGCTGTCTGCGTTGGTCGGGGCAGGTCCACAGGGGGCCCTGGTGGCATCTGGGCCGGAAGACGGCATGGAGCACGACTGGCGCATAGCCTCCACAGAGGAGGAGAGGGTCGCCAGAAGGCCACACACATGTAGGAAACCCCCGACCATGGCGGCTCCTAAATGGTTCACGTACGCACGGTGCTCTTCGTGATGATGTGCATGCTCCTCCGGGAAGCATGCACCTCATCACGAATGCCAGCCGTGCGCAACGCGACACCAATCAGGACCCTCTCCACACGGCCAGGGGTCCCCTCGTCCGCAGGTAGAGGAGTGTCAGATGACATGGACATCTCCCCTACCTGCGGACGGGCCTGGGATGGGGCATCCCTGCTGGTGCATGGTGGTGCAGTCACAGTGTCAGGGACAGTGACATGCACAGGCACCTCCACGGCGACCTGTGCTGCCTCCTGCCCCTGGCCCTGGACTGCACCACTTGCACCAGCGGGGATGCCCCCACCAGTCCCCATGTGTGGCTCAGTAGCGGCCTCCTCCCCCTCTGTGGAAACCACCAACCTGGATGTCTCCACGCCGTCTTCCGCCGGTGCAAGCCCCTGTGGGGGCTCACCCACCCCTTCCGCTGCAGCCATGGCGGCATCCCCGCTGCTCTGCTCCACAGCGCCTTCTCCGCCCTCTTCTTCACTTGCCACTGTGTAGAGGGAGACATAGAACACAAGCATCAGGGTACTGTACAATGGTCCCCTAGACAGGAAGCAACAGCAGATGAGTGGCACTGTCATACATCACTTCCATCATGTCCCTCCACAACACATGGGTCAGTGCAGGCAAAACACATACAGTAACAGGCATGGCGCATGCCATGGACATTGGCATACATGACCAAGGGACTCATGATTCATACAATGTTGGTTTTAAACTCACATGCATCATGGGTCTTGCCATCACATGCACACACCTCACCGTAGTTCCATCCATCTGGCCTCGTACACCACACACGCAGTGGATACAAGGATGACTAGTCTGCATCAGTGAATCTGAACATTGTCACAGACATGTGTCATGCATCCATGGCAGTTACAAGTCACAGAGACGCAGGTCAGACACACACACATGGACACCATACGTGTACATGGGACCAGCACCCATCCCTCACCCGCACCCATGTCCAGGAACAGAGACTGCCATGCTTCCATGTGTCCATTCCGCACAGAGCCCCCCATGTTGCAATAGAACACATGCACCAACCATGTGGTTCACACATCACTGTACTCACATGCCTGACCATGATGTCCCTGCACACACACATACGTACATGGCCTATGTCACACATACAGGCAGGTATCAGACAACCAGCACACTGCAACATGCCCTGTCTCACACAGTAATGCTTGGCCACTTACCGGCCAACTCCAGATGGGTCTGCCTCCGAAGGATCTGGGCGTGGAGCGCTGGGTCTACGCGTTCCAGGACCCTCATCTGGATGTCACTCAGGCGTGCCCGGCCCCCCTCCGCGAGGCGCCGGGCCTTATTGAGGGTCCTGGACCTCAAGTCCTCCCAGCGCTTCTTGATGTGCTTGATGTCGCGGGTTGCCACCCCCTCCGCGTAGATGGCAACCACTACATCGTCCCAGATCCTCTCCCTTCCTTCCTTGTTGGCCGTGGTCTTCCGAAGAGGGCATCATAATGCCCCAGGACATGCTCCACCAGGACACCAACTTCCTTCTCACTGAAGCTGGTGGCCCTCTGCCTCTCTGGCTGGGGGTCGCCACTGGTCTCAGATGGTGCTTGCCCCGACATGGTGACCCCCGAGGCAGACGTGGGTGGGCAACTGGGTCCTGGGGCTGGGCTGTGGAGCGATGGTATCCCAGTCGGGAGTCTACTGTTCCAGCAGGGGTGGACACAGCAACTGGACCCCTGCAGATGGCTGATGTGCAGGCACCAAATGGCAGGGCACGGTGGCAGCAGGCAGGCAGGCAGGCAGGCAGCAGCAGATGGCACGTGGGAGGCTGCTCGGGGCACTGGGGGGCAGTGATTCGGCCTTCTGGGCAGGAGCGTGGTCTTCCGTGTGTATTCGCGTGGCCAGCTTGATACAGAGTGATTTGGCACGTGAAAAATCTGCACGTCAGCGTGTAATTCGAGGAAAGGCCCTTAGCGCGTAAGCGCGTCTGCACGCATACGCATTTTCATTGGACCAAAGGCCCTCAGCGCGTGAGCGCCTCTGTGACGTGTCGTGCGAGGGTGTATCCCTCATTGCACGTGATGACAGAACACACGTGGATTTCAACCAATCGCGTGTGAAAGTTCACGGCACCCTGGAACACAGGTACCCAGGCTAATCGCGTGTGGAACTACCCGCGCACCCGGAAAAACACGTACCCAGGCTAATCGCGTGTGGAACTACCCATGCACCCGGAAACACACGTACCCAGGCTAATCGCGTGTGGAACTACCCGCGCACCCGGAAACACACGTACCCAGGCTAATCGCGTGTGGAACTACCCGCGCACCCGGAATACACGTACCCAGGCCAATCGCGTGTAGCATTTCTCGCGCACCCCTGAAATCCACGTACCCAGCCACCCAGCCAATCGCGTGTAGATTTTCTCGCGCACCCCTGTAATACACGTACCCAGGCCAATCGCGTGTAGAATTTCTCGCGCACCCCTGAAATCCACGTACCCAGGCCAATCGCGTGTAGCATTTCTCGTGCACCCCTGAAATCCACGTATCCAGCCCAATCGTGTGTAGATTTTCTCGCGCACCCCTGTAATACACGTACCCAGGCCAATCGCGTGTAGCTTTTCTCGCGCACCCCTGAAATCCACGTACCAAGGCCAATCGCGTGTAGATTTTCTCGCGCACCCCTGTAATACACGTACCCAGGCCAATCGCGTGTAGCATTTCTCGCGCACCCCTGAAATCCACGTACCCAGCCCAATCGCGTGTAGATTTTCTCGCGCACCCCTGTAATACACGTACCCAGGCCAATCGCGTGTAGAATTTCTCGCGCACCCCTGAAATCCACGTACCCCGCTCAATCGCGTATTTAACTTCCCGCGCGCCACTTTTTTGATGCGCTGGGACTCTATCGCCTGCCTTCGTGTGGCGGCCGTGTTTCAGCTTGTGCGTGTCTTTGGCTGTGCGTGGCTTTACCCTATTCGATTCCATGAATACGTGTGGTTCGAGTGCGTGTGGGCGTTCCGTCTGCTTCCCTGCAGTACATCCCCAGTTACGCCCTTATTTTTGCGTGTTGTTCCCCATTCCGCGCGTTACGCCCCATGTCCCGCCCACTTTCTGGTGTGTGCGCTGAGGTTGTGCGCTTTCACTGTGCGCGTCGCGCACGCCTTTCGCGATGTTGCAGTGACTTGTGTGCCATGCACGGGTTTGGCGCACATCCCGCGGTGAACACGCGCAGGGACTTCCATGAATCGCACGCGTGCGCGTGCGCCTGTTTTTTTCCACTTGCGCATGCTTGCCCATGCTTGCGCGAAGATTTTCGGCGCACCTTTGTTCTATGAATCGGCCCCTAAATACCTTAGACAACTCTTTCTCCAACACGGAAAATACTACAATGATTTTTAAACTGTAGAGTAATGCTTAAAAGTAACCTTTACATGGAGCAAGGACTAGTTAATGGAGCACTTGCTGCAGTTGTTGGCTTTCAAACATACCCACGTGACAACTACATTCAGTTTGTCAATATTCTCTTTGACAAACTATCAGAAGTAAAAAGGATAGGATGCTCAACAGCTCGATTCTTTCTTTTCAAAGACATGCATGTAAGCAGAGAACAATTTTCTCTAACTCTAGCATACACAGTCACCATTCACAAATCACAAGGTCTTACCCTAGATAAAGCATTGATGGATATTGGGAACACAGTCTTTAATGAAGGCATGAGCTACGTAGCACTATCACGCTTACGTACACTTGACAGTCTGTTTCTAATCAACTTTGATGCAAGTAAAGTAAATGCTGATATTCCTTGCATTTTAGAATACAATAGCCTACGTTAACTATACACCCTCATCTGAAAACCTATCCTGTTCCACAAAAAGCAAAACTCTGTAAAAGAAAACGACTTCAAACAGAAATGCAACAGGATCTCACTACAAATCCTCCAAAGAGAATAAAAGAAGCCATTACTTCATCAAATACTACAACCAAAGAAGAATGTAGAACTCAAAGTAACTCAGGTACTTCTTCAAAGAAGCAACACAAACTCCAAAATAATGAATTGGACACAGAACTATCTGGTCCATTCAAATTTTCAAATATAACTGGTGTAAATTGCTACGCAAATGTAGCAATAAATATTCTATTTCAATTGCCACCAATTGTTGATAACATTTACTTACACAATACAGAACAATTGTGTTTGCAAATGTTAGCCCTTCATTGAAATGCAAGCAACAATCCTGACAACACATATAGTGTTCATGGAATATGACAAGAATTGGACTACTGTGCTGGAATAGGGAAATTCACTATAAACTCACAAGAAGATCCACAAAAATGTCTAATGTACTTACTACAATTACTGGAAAACAAAAACATACCTATAAATGAAATCTTCCAAATTTCATACATGTGGAAACATACATGCACTCTGTGCAACAATATGGCACAGGAACAAATCCCTAATGAACGTTTTGTGTATGTATCCATACCTAACTGTGAATCCGTTCCATTTCATCAACTTGTACAAAATGCAAACCATGGCAGATTATCTACTACTTGCAATTCAGATAATCGCTTCACCTTACAAATAGAAACACATATAAATACGTAATACTAATGCTTTTACGTTACAATGCAGACAGTACCAAAAACAACTTCAAGCTGACTGTATTCACACATGGCCAAATATCACTTGGTAAGAAAACCTTCACAACAATAGGTATAATCTACCATGCAGGAGTCACAACCAATGCAGGTCGCTACACTGCATATATAAAAAAGAATTGTGGATAGTTCGAATGTAATGATAGTACCATTGCTCTAAAGCAAAGATTACCAGCAAATCTTATCAAGGCTTATTTAATATTCTTAAAACCAAAATTTAATAACTAAACTGTGCATAAACATTAATAAAACCTCAATTAGAAAACTATAAACCGTTAGAATACGCCAAGAGGTGTATAACTGCCAAAATTCTGTAACAACCAAACAGATAAATCAATACCATTGAATTATAAAAAGAAATAAAAAGTTAGAATACACCAACTGGTATCTAACTGCCCCAAGATTTTGCAATAACCAAACAACTTGAGAATATAAATAAAAAACTATAACCAGTTACAATTCGACAAGTATCTAAATCTGCAACAAGCCAACAGATAGAACATTAGCCAGAAACAACAAGTAAACATTGAAAACAAAGAAAAGTACTGTACCATAACAAAAAAGTTTTTTTTAATCCAACATGGATTTATTTTCCCACAGACCCAATGATTTAAGCAACAAACACAGAAACTGAGCAAATTGCACAGTACACTGGTTTGTAAACTACTAAATATGGGGGTTGAAATAAAGCAGAAATGTCCATTATTAAATGTAATACGTCTTTATAAACTACCTACACCAACATGATCTTTTCTTTTATCACAGAAATTGAAAAAAGAATATCTGCTCCAGTTACCCACATCATGAAAAAATATATTCAATTACAAAAAATCAAACAGTAAGTATATTATAATAAACACAACTCATAAATACTGCTCCATAACACAGCCATTGAAGCAAATATCTAACCATACACCACAATACAAAATGTTTACTTCTATGGTTATGTTATACTGCAGTGCTTCTTACCAAACTCTACAATCTTAATGACATGACGTAGCCAAAACTTCACATATAAACTATACAAATTAAACACTACACAAACTATAGATTTGCAAATATTGGATAGGTGTTTGATTCTATGGGTCTGATCTATGGGTGTGATATGCTGCGGTGGTTGTGGCCAGGGCCTAGAGTCTTGGTTGCATGGCCAACGGCCTATGGACTTTGGCTATGCACCCAAGACTCTAGGCCCTGCCCACAACCACCGCAGCATATCACACCCATAGATCACACCCATAAACTCTAACATTTTAACTGGCTATATGGGGTACCACATTGTATTTTTTTATGTCCACGGACAGCCGCTGTGACCGCGGACATGATGAACACATGATGGGTGCCTGCCACCTAAACAAATACAGCATTTGACCCATCTCTTACTCTCCCACCCTCCCCAAGCACACTTACACATCAACACACTTGCCAAACTTGTATTTCTTTCCCGTTTGTCACCACGCTGTCTACGGGTGTCCACGGATCCAAGATGGCAAGTGCATCAAAACAATACAACGCACCTCATGCTTCATTCCAGCCAATCAGCGAACATGTTGCATGTCTGCGGACATAACGCAAGCCGATTAGCCAATGGGTGTCCTGGGAAGTGTGTTGGCAGAGCAGACATAGATATCACTATTTTTTGTGACCTACTTTTTGGTCTTTTTAAAAAAAAAATACTGGACGGATTTTCACCAAATTTACAAAAGCATGCTTTCAGGACCCAGCCGCTGCTCCTGACGCAAATTTGGTGATAATCCGTCCAGCAGTTTGGACTGTAGGTGTGAGCAAAGTTTTTTCCCCATTCAGTCTATGGGAAAAAAATAAATTCTGGGACCCCCTCTATAACTTTGGCCCCCTGGACCAAACCTCACCAAACTTTGCAAAATAATGTACTATATACTTTTTTTTGCAAAGTTTGTTGAGGATTCATCCTTGGAGAGCGTTAAAGGGACGTTATGGTTCCAAGTAAAACCGAAAAACCCTTGAAATTCGGCAGTTATGGTAAGCTAAGCAACCATAACTCGCGCCGCCACCGTGCACTGCTAAGACTAACACCCAGGACATCAAAGATGACATCACAAATGTCATTGATGACATCACTGATGACATCACATGTCTGGCTCACTATTTTATCTTTTGCTGACATATCTAGGCCACATGGTTTTCTTCAGTAACAGTCAGAAACTAAGAATTTTATTTTATTTGTAGACATATCCTTCTAGTAGGTTCTTACAGTAATTCCCTTAGAGTACAGTCACATCATATGAAACATATACATATGGGAAAACACAAGCTTGAGAGACAGCAATCCTTTTTGTGCATAAAGATAATCACTAGACTAATGAGCACTTTCTGATAGTTCTGTTGTTTTTTTATGGCTGTACTTTCCCTGTATATGGTCATATTTGTATACATTGTACTCACACTACTTTCCTTAGGGTCCAATCACATCAAGTGATACATATACATAGGGTAAATAGCAGCTTTGAAACAGAGCAATCATTTATTTGCATGAAACTAATCAGTAAAGTTATGAATTGTTTCTGCTACTACTTGTGCTTTTTTGCTAACTTCACTTTCCCTGTATATACCCATATTGGTATGTGTTCTTGTGTCTTTGTGTTCTGTCTATAGTAATGCAATTATGTAATACATGGGTTTTATTAGCTACTTATTACATATTTCACAGTACACAAAAATCTGTTAAGAAAACAATTATCATTTCATTATTCAACATATTAACATTACGAATATCATACCTTCATCTATTACGCTGCACACAATGTTATGTTTCTGTATGAGTAGCTTAGTATACTAGATAGAACCCCATAATAGGATGCTATTTATATCAATGCATCGTTCAATGCACTTATTAGGGTATATTTCTTGCAATGATCTTTGACACTTTTTTCGCAACATAATAAGAATCCCTTCTACACATATTTCATGAGAAGCACATACACATGTGATGTCATCAGTGATGTCATCAATGACATTTGTGATGTCATTTTTGATGTCCTGGGTGTTAGTCTTAGCAGTGCACGGTGGCGGCACGAGTTATGGTTGCTTAGCTTACCATAACTGCCGAATTTCAAGGGTTTTTCGGTTTTACTTGGAACCATAACGTCCCTTTAACAAAGTTTTTTCATTGAATTTCATAGGTTTTTAGTAGCGCAACTTAACCATAACGTCCCTTTAACAACGTTTTTTTCACTGAATTTCATAGGTTTTTAGTAGAGCAACTTAACCATAACGTCCCTTTAACAACGTTTTTTCACTGAATTTCATAGTTTTTTAGTAGCACAACTTAACAATAATGACTTTGACTTTATATACATGTCATATGGAACTGACTAGATCTCTTCTTATGAACTTGATGTCCGCGAACTTATTTAATGTTCGCGGACATGTTCGGAGAACAGTACCACCACCTAAAAACTCTGGGGAGGTATGTGTAATAGTTATATCATAACATAGGAACATTTAACAAATTCACAAAGCAGCACACATACAAAGTATATGTAGTAATACTTAAAAAATGTTACCCATATATGTAGCACACTAACCATTCATGTAAATACAATATGTTTTAAAAAGGAATATACCAAAAGAAGATAAAGTGGCTTCCACCATAATTTCCTCACAGACGCTCCACAACCAACAGCAAGACCAGACGTACACACTACTGATTACATATCTCACCAGACATAGTAAGTGCACTTCTTTTTACTCATATATTTATAAACTTTCTATATTAGAAAAAAAAAACATATTACTTTTTTGTTTTCTCACAGAAATGTGTAGTACTCTCGACTGGCTAGAGGAGCATTTCCCACGAGAGGAAATGTTAGAAAATAGTCCACCTAATGGTACACACTTTACTATATAAACCAATTAATAAATATTATTTTGTATACATTTAACATATACATTTTTTTTATTACAGACCATACAAAAATTCCAAGCATCTCACAACAACAATCAGAGGATATCACTCTACAGCAGATTCATCAAAAAATGGACGACCTTATGCAAAATTTTATGGATTTGAAAAACTTTGTGGAAAATTATGTGAAACACCCAACAGCCACCATTGTCCAACCTGCACATGTCCCCCCTCACCCTATCCCACGCAGTTAACCCCAAACCCTGTCTATGGACCAAAGCGTTTCAATGACATTTCCTTCCCTTCTTCACCTGATCCCAGTTATCTAGAAATTCCTAATTCTCCTGTTTTTGTTTCCGTTTCTGCCCCACCTTCCCAGTCATAATTGTATATATATATGAAATAAAGTTACTTTTCTTATATTGTGTTGTAATTACTTTCATTTCCTTGTAATAAAACCAATTTAGATGTCCACGGACACCGCGGTTGTTCGGAAATGTTCGTAAAGAAACGAAAATGTAACTGTCCTGAGGACACTACATCTGTCCGTAATGTTCTCATGCAAGTTCAAAATGTTCTAAGAACACTCGTAGTGTCCTGAAATGTTCGTAAAGAAACAAAAATTAAAGTGTTCTAAAGAACACTATATCTGTCCGTAATGTTCGCTATCAACTTAAACTGTCCTAAGAACACAATTGGTGTCCTGAAATGTTCGTAAATAAACGAAAATGATGTGTCCTGAACAACAGTACAACTGTTCGTAGGGTTCGCTACCCAATTGAAAGTGTTCTAAGAACACAATTGGTGTCCTGAAATGTTCGTACATAAACTAAATTACACGTGTCCTGAAGAACACTATATCTGTCCTTACTGTTCGCTACCAAGTTTAAACTGTTCTAAGAACACACGCGGTGTCCTGAAATATTCGTTTCACGTGTGACGCACTTTTAATTACTTCAGAACCCGAACAGTGTCCGTAGGACATCAATGTGCATGCGCTAACCAATCTCCGTGCACTTGGTGTCCTGCGGACAGGCGCTTCCTTCACAGACTAGTTCGCAAACAGATCATAAGACCGCGCCCACGCTCATCGTGTGTCCTGAAATGCGGACACTGTTCGTGTCCCCGAACAATTTAAAAGTACATTTTCAGTTAATCCATAATATTTTTCAATAAAATCTCACCATGCCACAAGTCCCACATAGCAATCCTGAGTTTCTATATACCTTTTGAAACTTTCTGAACCTTTTTTTGTGTTCGATCTGTCCGCGCACAGTGCGCATGTCCGTGGACCGCGCACAAGCACCCCTATAAAAGACCACGCCCAAGAGCTTATTCCCATTGTGTTTCTGGCTATTCTTCAGAACACAGTGATTTTTGCTGCCACCTGCAGACTACACCATCATCGACATGGCATCCTTGGCTGCTGAACTGCCACTTGGTGCTGCACCTGCTTCAGCACCACCACCACCCCCTCCACCACCACCACCTCCCCAAGGGCCTGAAGAGGGGAACAGGACTGAGGATGCAGAGGAGGAAGAAGAGGATGATGAGAATGAGGTAGAGGAAATCCCTACTACCCGCACTAGGAGTGAGTCTTGGGTGTGGCGGTTATTTACCATTCATGGGAATGGTCCTAAGGCTTGTGCGAACCATGTTACCTGCAATGAGTGCAAAATGATACTCAGTCGCGGGAAGCACGGTAACTACAGCTTTGGGACCACTACTATGAAGCGACACCTGAGGTCATTTCACTCTGGGGCTATTCGCAGGGTTGTACCTTGCGAAGAACGTAGCAGGTTGATTTCCTCTACTTCATCCTCTGTTTCTGATCCTGTCACCACAAGGACCACCTCCGTGGGACAGCGTCTTTCTCAAGCTGCCTCACAGGCCATACAGAATGCTGATGACCCTTATCTTTCGAGGGTCACAGTTGTATGTATGTACTGTGACACAGTACTCTGCAGGGGGGAGCGACTTCGGAGTGCTTTTGAGACTATCGTCTCAGAGCACGAGAAGACCTGCTCACTACCCAAATAAAACCCACTCTACATCTTCCTCTCTCAGCTCGCCCTTTCCTATCCCTGGGGTTGGTGTCCCCCCCTTTACCCTCCTTTACCCTCCTCTCCTAGTGTGTCGTGTCTGAAAAAGCAAAAAAAATACAAAATTACAAAAATCAAAAAAAATAAGGCTCTTTTCAGAGCCGCCTTTCCCTGTTAAAAAATAGAAGTGAAAATAAATGAAGCAGGGCTCTTTGTATTTTTTAGAAGTCTGCGGACAGTTCGCGAAAATTAAAAAAAATTGGGTTACTACTCCATCACAAACATTGTAATTTTCTCTGGAAAGAAGTGGTGGCTCTGAAAAGAGCCTTTGGGTGGTGTTTGTAAGTCAAAAATTGTAAATACTTAACATCTACTTCAAAATCGTTGTTGTAATTCCAAAAAGGTCGCAATGCATTTTGTACATTTCTCAGAAAAATCTGATTGCCAGCATAAGTAAGATGGACTCCATCTCTGCGAAAAATGTATGTACTACAAAACATAATATTTTTATTGTGAAAAGAAGACATGCCAAAATCTCTTAGAAAGCCACAAACAGCCTTATTAACATTGCGCCTTGCTTTTTCCATTTGTGGACCAAATGAAGAAGAACGAAGCCACATTTGTCTCTGCGCAATCCGTGAAAATATCACTTGAGAATTAGGAAACATGTCCATAACCTTCCTCAGTCATTCTTTCATATCAAATTGCAAAAAAATTCCAGTCACATGCCCTAAACTGTTCCCTCCACAATGAATTACAATTATGTCTGGATGCTGCTCTGTCTCCAAAGTAGCACAGAGAGGTAGCAAATCCAACCACTTCATTCCACCTACTCCATGCCAGTGTACTTCCACATGTAGGAATCCAAGATCTACAGCTACTCCACAGCTTTCTGCATGCACCTTCAACCAATGTATCCACGAATCTCCTAAAATCCAAACAATCTGTTTTCTGAAACACACAGCCATAGCTATCTTTTGTTCTCTCAGCAAAAAGAGTATCTCAGAAAATCTCTCCTGGCACAACACACCCACCAAACTTTCCTGACCAATCCCTTTCAGTGCTTATTCTCATTTGCATGACTTCTGAACCCAAAAATCCCCGGATGTAACTCCCGATGTCCGGGAACTACCGCCATGTCCGCGGACATATCGTAACATGAACAGCCCTTCTACCATTTCCACTACACTCTCTCTGCCATTCCCTCATTGGATGTACCTCAAAAATCACATGACCATGCACCAATCACATTCAAGACCTCTACATCTAACTGCATCATCATAGATCAGCACTGCAAATGTACTCTGAATCTCTCTGAGTACAAGTGTCATATCATTGGCAAGCAGCATCTACCACAAATACTGTACAAGTCTTCAAGATTTCTACTTGCAGCTCCATGCATATCCATATGCATGAACACAAACTTCAGGTATGCATATTTTCTGTATAGTAGATGACATAGCTCTCAACCATTTTTGTTTTACAGGCGGGTGAAATCACCCGATTTTGTTTTTAGCGGGTGAGACGCCCATTGGAATGAATGGGCGTGCAGGAGGCTTGGCGGGTGAGTCTGCCCTTTACAAGGCGTGTGACACCGCCAAAAGCGTGTGAGTTGAGAGCTATGGTAGATGAACACATTTTCAAACAGACTTTTACCTTGTAAAATCTGTAAAATGAATTTACTGTACTTTTTTCAATTTCCTAAAATCAACTACCACTTATACACCTTTATACTTTTTACTTTCTTTATACACACACACTCAAATCATGTTAAACTAACATTTTTTAAATGAAATATATAGACTACATATATTCAAACAAAATTGCATGCAAACACAATCTATGTTTAAACCTTTATAAAAATACTTATACAATTTCATATTTTTTGTTTTTATTTATTTATTTACTTAATTACTTTAAATTAGACATGACATTGAGGCGCTATTACCTAGAACAGTTTACTTACAGAAATAGTGGTATTCACTAATATATTATAAATTTCACAAGACATAGTAAATATATTTTATTTTTGCTACAGTTAGTCATTCAATGCAATTTGTTCATTAAGAACATATCATATGTACTGAACTGATGCAATGTATCTTATGTAAATAAATTAGTTTAATGGTTTTACAGAAGGCACTGAGGATTTCAATTAAAAAAATCAATATCTAAATTAAAAACAGTGCTATATACAATTAAAGTTACTAATTTGAAGCTTTTACAGTTGCAGTGAACACCAGTTTCCTGAAAAGAAGCAGCCAAATTCGAAGAAGAAAGAAAAACTAAGAGGTTACCTGTTAATTTTTTTAAAAAAAGTAAGTAAAATATCACCATATTATTTATATTATTAATCAAATATACTATAACATTAATACCAGCTATTTTGGTTTCTTAAAATAGAGATTTTGTACCATTTTGTCCAAAAATGTCCATGTAGTAAACAGCGATTTACAACCAGAATGGCCCACAAATTTCTATTTTTGGACACACAAATTAGCCAACTGAACCACTACAATTTTCATATTATAGAACAAACAACTGTTTTAATTGTATACGTTACATTTACTATTTGTACTTTTCCACACCACTAGCTTACTTTTTTTTGTCATCTGAACCCCAGTTTAGTGACACATAAATTCAAGAATACCTATCCCTACTAGTTTTAGTTCCCAATGCACAATCACACATCATTACATACATCTTTATCATCTTACTCAAACACTCATGCACACAGCACACATACATTCCAGAACACCCCAACCCATATCTTCTTTATTTTTTTCAACAGACCCTAAAGAATGCCTACCAAAAGACAACTCCGTAGAAAGCAACGCAAAATTAGAACAAATGAAAATAAAGGTGTCCAACATAAGCATCCATCTCTAGCAGAATTTGTAAAAAAAGTTGAAACAAAACAGCTAATACAATCATTTAGTGAAACACAAGAAGTTTCAAGTACAACAACTTCGCTTCCTCTATCAAAATGTAAAACAAACCAAAAAACAATTAACAGAAAATCAGCTATCAGTACAGATAAAACTACTTCTTCAAATTTTAATATAGTGCAAAGTAAGCATACCAAGAAAAGTATTTTAGCCAAAATATACCGTCACAAAGTCCTTCAAAATCTAATAAAAACAGGAGAGAAATCAGGTTCAAAGCTTAAAACCTATTGTAGGAAATTAATCTTAGAAGCATTGATGGACAGTGCAATTCTTCTCAAAAGAAATGTATTTATTTTACTGTTAAACAAAATGAAACCACTAACAAAACTAATAACTAAATTACAAAAAAGACTTCTCAATAAGCGAAATGTCAACAGAAAGAACTTCTTAAGTATCTGCGGAGGTGAATGGAATCACACTACGAGCACAGAACCATATTTTAATGAAGAAGCGTACAAACAAAAGCAAACGAATACAATTGCCATAAATAGCAGTGGTCGAGGTTATGAAAAAGTGAATAATACCATAATGGAACTAGAAGTACTCCTTACAAAAATATGCCCTGAAAACTTAGAATTACCCCTCCATTCAACTGAATCAGAATGTCTAGTGTACAAATGGCCATGCACGTCAATGTGTAACATTCCCAAACAATGTTTCAAATCTTTACACCAATTCCTCAATAAATATGTAAAAAGCAAAGACAAAATCAAAATTAAATTACTGCAAAATATAGATACCTGTCCAGTGCGCAAATACACAGGACTACAAGGACATTCATTGGCCTGCATTACAGGACCTACTTGTAAAACCACTTTCCATGATATCAAAATGATATCAACACATCATTCAACTATAAGAAATCTAGTCTATAAACTGTACTATGCTAAAAGTCCTGGTTTAGCACTAGCAAAGTTAAATAACATCCTTCTACATGGTACAGCAAAAGACCTACTTGAAGAAATTCACTATATCCAGAAAAAATATTTTGGAAGTGAAAGCCATTTACAGAATGAAATAGCTTTAAACCAATTAAGCAACAATTCTACACATGGCAACCTTTTGCTAAACACATACAAAAAAGAAATACTAAAATTTAAAAGTACATCAGCTGAAGTACCAAACCATGTATGTGTATGTTGCCGTAGAATTTTTTATAAAAGTAACACAAAAACTGTGGACCTATCATACAAAATAGAAGACAATGAAGATTCTAAATGCTTTGAATTAGCTCTCTACCTTCTAGCAGAAAACAAATATGAAATAACTGAGCCCTTAATACTTTGCAGTTATTGCACTACAAAACTTGACAACAACCAAACTCCTTCACGTTCTATCACAAATAATTTGGAATAATACCCAGTGCCAAAACCTCTACAACAACTTAATTTATATGAGAGCATCATAATTCAAACAGTACACCCATTTCAAGCAATAATACGCCTTCAACCAAAAACAGCAAAATTACCTCCCTCTGAATTGGTAAAAGGCATTCGTGGAAAAGTAGTTGATTTACCATTAAATCTAAAAGAAAATGTGCATACTCTAGGAGTGCAACGTCCAATGCAGCAATCTTTAATTATATTAGTAAATGGAGTACCTCCAAAAGACAAACAAATATGGCAACAGCTGGTAGATTTATATAAAGTTAGACAAGCCTTCCAATATCTTAAAGAGAATAATGAATATTACAAAGAAATTAATATTGAAGATAATTTGAAAGATACAACAGAAATAATTCAAGAAACACAAGAAGCTGGTCAATTTGAGCTACTAGATCCTGCTACAATATTAAATACTTTAGACCAGTATACAATTCATCCTTTGCACTGTAATGTCACAGTACAAGATGTACTGGAAACTTACCAAATGCGTCAAACAAAAGGATCGCCAATCAGTTAATGGGAAAAAAGTATAGAAGCACGTGCTTTTCCTCTACTCTTTCCAACTGGCAAAGGAGGAAGGTATGATGATAGACCTATTCAAATATCAGCTTCAGAATACCGCTCATTACGGATGTATTCTGAAGATCCCAGATTTAGACAAAATGTGGAATACATATTCCACCTACTCTTTGAAAGGGAACTAGCAACTTTATGTTACGGAGTTGCACACATATTAAAATCAGGATCACACTTTCAAAATATGACAGCTACACAATTATTAGAGAAAGTGCAACAAAAGGATGAGGTTTTACAATCAAATATTACAAATCTATTAGCAAATATGCGTGGTACTAAAGAGTACTGGTTTCAACGTCATGGAGATGTACGTTGTATGATCAGAAACCTTGGCCCACCCACTTGGTTTGTTACATTAAGTTGTGCAGAATATGCATGGGAAGATTTACATGATTTCCTACGCATATCAAATAAAAACAAAACAAACATAGATATTCTAACACCTGGAGAACTTTGTTATTTGGATCCTGTTAATGTTTCAAGATATTTTCACCATCGCCTCATTGCTATGCTACATTTTATTTGTAATAAAACTGTTCCTCCCCTTGGAGAAGTGCAACACTTCTTTTGGAGAAAAGAATACCAAGCCAGAGGAGCACCACATATCCACATGCTTTTATGGATTAAAGATGCTCCTAAATTTGGTCAAGACAGTGATGCCACTGTTTTACAGTTTATTGAAAAATATGCCAAATGGCCATGCACCCAAGACTCGATGCCCTGGCAACAACCACCGCAGCATATCACATCCATAGAGTCAAACATTTCAACTATGATCTATGGGAAACTTTTAATGTCCGCGAACAATGTGAGTGTTCTTAGAACACTTTGAACTTGCCAGCGAACAATACGTAACCGTTTTCAGGACACCCCCTACGAACATTTCAGAACAACGCGATAGTTCTTACAACACTTTCAACTTAACAACTAACAATACGGACAGCGTCCTAAGGACACCCCCTACGAACATTCCTGGACACCGGGAGTGTTCTTAGAAGCGTCTTCAGAACACCACCATCTTGTTTATTTGCGAACATTTCAGGACACCGCGAGTGTTCTTAGGACACATTCAACTTGACAAAGAACAATACGGACAGCGTCCTCAGGACACCCCCTACGAACACTCCCCGGACACCGCAAGTGTTCTTAGAAGCGTCTTCAGAACACCCCCATTTTGTTTATTTGCGAACATTTCAGGACACTGCGAGTGTTCTTAGGACACATTCAACTTGACAGAGAACAATACGAACAGTGTCCTCAGGACACCCCCTACGAACACTCCCCGGACACCGCGAGTGTTCTTAGAAGCGTCTTCAGAACACCCCCATTTTGTTTATTTGCGAACATTTCAGGACACCGCGAGTGTTCTTAGGACAGACTCAACTTGACAGAGAATAATACGGACAGCGTCCTCAGGACACCCCCTACGAACACTCCCCGGACACCGCGAGTGTTCTTAGAAGTGTCTTCAGAACACCCCCTTTTTGTTTATTTGCGAACATTTCAGGACACGGCGCGTGTTCTTAGAACACATTCAACTTGACAGAGAACAATACGGACAGCGTCCTCAGGACACCACCTACGAACACTCCCCGGACATCACGAGTGTTCTTAGAACAGTTTCAGTTTGTTTGCGAACAAAACAGACACATATTGACTCCTCAGAACACCGCTTAGTCAGTTTATTTAGAACATTTCAGAACACCCGTGATGTCCGCAAACAAATCGAACACAAAAAGAACGTCTAACACATAAAAAACACAACTTTCATCCTATCTCACACACTCCCACCCTCCCCAAACACTCCTACAAACCAACACACTCTACAAAATACACATTTTGAACAAAGTTTCACCGCGCTGTCCGGGGACGTCCGCGAATCCAATATGGCGGGCGCTACCGAAAAATCTGACGCGCTTCACGCTCCACGCCGTCCAATCAGCGAATGCTTTTCATGTCCGCGAACATCACGCAAGACGATTGGCCAATCAGGACACTTTCCGCGGAGCGAACAGGGAAGTGTATCCGCAAACCGAACACAGATATCACTAATTTTTTTTTACCTACTTTTTGGTCATTTTAAAAAAAACTACTGGACGAATTTTCACCAAATTTGCAAAAGCACGCTTTCGGGACCAAGCCGCTGCTCCTGGTCCAAATTTGGTGGAAATCCATCCAGCGGTTTGGGCTGTATGCGCGAGCAACATTTTTTTCCCATTCACTCTCTGGAGAGTGAGTATAATGTATACAAATATGAGCATATAGAGGGAAGGTAGAGTAATAAAAATAAAACTATGACCAAGTGCTGATAACCATAATGATTATCTTCATGCACAGAAAGGATTGCTCTCTTTCAAGCCTGTATCTTCTGCTATGTACATGTTTCATATGATGTGACAGGACCCCAAGTCTACAAATATAGTACCTTTTCAATTTTTACTTCCTGACTGTTACTGAAGAAACCTATGTGGCTTTGATATGTCAGTAAAGGATAAAAAGGGAGAGCCAGCCATGTGATGTCATCAGTTATGTCATCAATGACATTTGTGATGTCATCTTTGATGTCCTGGGTGTTAGTGTTAGCAGTGCACGGTGGCCCGAGTTATGGTTGCTTATGTTACCATAACTGGCGAATTTCAAGGGTTTTTCGGTTTTACTTGGAACCATAACGTCCCTTTAACAAAGTTTTTTCACGGAATTTCATAGGTTTTTAGTAGCACGACTTAACCATAATATCCTTGACATGTAACATAGAACATACTAACCCCCTCTTAGTGATTTTCATGTCCGCGGACTACCGCCATGTCCGCGGACACATCGAAAATCTGATCGTGGTGATTGTAAATTTAAATAGTGTGCCCCATTTCCCCTTTGAAGTTGGCTCTGAAAAGAGCCGTTTTTTTTTTACAGATGCTTGACAGACACCTGTTATTTTATATTTTTTTCTTGTTTTTTTTTCTTACTTTACTCCTAAAATCTTCACATAACCTTCTCCAAAGCAACCCTTACATTCCAAAATAGAAACGCATTTCCGGTAAAAGATAAAGAAATGCCATCTTCTTTAAAATTAACAGCATTACTGGCATCAATATTCTCATTGTTACAGAAGAACATACCAGCTCTAAGCATGAAGGCACACATGCCTCGGTTGATGACACACCTAGCAATGTTTTGCTGAGGACAAAAAACTGAACTATTGTCCCATATTGCCCTAGGTAGTAATCCAGAAAAAATTACTTTCGCATTTGGAAGGATCTTCATTACGGCTTGAACCAAGCGTTCCAAATCAGCCAACAAAGTAGGGGCACTGACGTTGCCCAAATGGAAAGCACCATAGTGCAAAACTACCACATGCGGACTGTTCATTGTGGCCATATCCGCACAAACTTGTACAATTTCCTGTACATTACAATCAGGCACAGTGCTCCACACCACCTCCACTCCTTTCACATCAAAGTTCTTTGCAACATGCCTGCATTCAGCGTACTGCTGTAAACCATGCACAAACATATCTCCGAGCACCAACACCCTGACTTTCTCCACTTCTGCCATCTTCACCACACACAGTCTCTTTCAACACAAATCCACAACCTCGACATCTGATTGGCTGATCCGTACAGTCTTCTTTCCATGTTGGATTTCCTGGAAAAACCCGGATTTACCATGCCCTGTCCACGAACAGCCACGGTGTCCGCGGACGGCGTCCACTTTACTCTCTGTACCATTCCCTCATTGCATACAGCTAAGCAATCACACAATACGAATAACGTCCTCAGAACACCCCCATTTTGTGAATTTTCGAACATTTCAGGACAATTATCATTTCATTATTCAACATATTAACATTACAAATATTATACTTTATCTTGTACTTTGCACACAATGCTATCTTTCTCCATTAGTAGCTCAGTATACTACATAGAATCCCATAATACAATGCTATTTATTGATATAAATGCATCGTTCAAAGCACTAATAACGGTATGATATTTATTGCAATATCCTTGACACTTTTTTCGGAACATTATAATAAAAATCCCTAGTACACAAATTCCATGAAAAGTACATACACATGTGATGTCATCAGTGATTTCATCAATGACATTTGCGATGTCATCTTTGATGTCCTGGGTGTTAGTTTTAGCAGTGCATGGTGTTGGCGCGAGTTATTTTTCATAGCTTACCATAACTTGCTATTTCCAGGGGTCTTTCGGCTGTACTTAGAACCATAACGTCCTTTAAACAAACTTTTTTTAATATCACGCAAACAATATACAAACATGGCGTGCAAAAACCAACTTCTACAGATGGCTTTACACAGAATGTTGCAAAGTAAGAATGTATGCTCGTTCACAGTGAAGGTCAGCTGCTTCCATTTTTTTCTTTTTTTCTCGGGCCCCGGAGAGGCTCACAAAGCAGATTATAAGGTTGTATTGTGTTTTGACCTTGACAGACAGAGATTGTGATGAAAGACTTCTCTTGAAGGAGTGTTGCTAAAACGTAAGAGAAGATAAAGATGAAATTTCTGAAACGAAACCACTTTTACATATTATATCATTATGCGAAAGATCGTTGGCACACGCGGAGTCGTATTTTGGGACTGCACCACTCGTAGACAATGGAAATTCCAATTGTACTGTAAGTAACCCTTTAGATTACTTTATACCAAATATAATTACAATAGCGTAGCATTAAAGACCGCTGAAGTTGAAATTGTTAGTTGAAAGTGGCATAATGTTTTCTACCGCGCACTATCGCCGCCGAATTGATCCCCTGTCGTTTAGAGGGCTCTGAAAAAGGCAGACGACACAGAGTGGGTTAATATAAATAATTTAACCGGTTTATAGGCGGTCAAACGCTCTACTCGCTGTGGCACTTTACTGTAGCCTGTCAAGTGGCACAGCGAGTACAGTGCTCGCTTTGACATCCGTGCACAGCTTGCTAACGCAAGTTCGAATCCCGGCAAGGCGAAACTCAACATAAATGAGCACCACACACCGTGGTTAATAATAAGCACCTCTTACATACCTCACAGTGCTATATGAATGGGAAAATATTATTATTTTATTATTAACATACTCTGTTGCACTATCTTCGATAGCAAATAGTTTCACGCCCTAATAAATAAAATGATGATTTTTAATGAAGATCGGCTGGTGAGACTAATTTATGTTTTTTAAAACAGGTACGTGGCCCCATTTTGTCTATGTCACGATTTACAGACTCCAGCGGATGGGGTCTTCAACTGCCAGGTGCAAGTCCAAATATGCAACTTCATGACTCTCACCATTTTATGGGACAATCGCCAAGGACCAATATGCCCTTACGCAGTACTAGCGGCTACAAACAACATGCCAACCAATAGGGTGGTCTAATGGCTCGTTGTTGGAGCAACCTTCCGATTATCAGAGCGACCATTTACTGCTTTTATCATAAACCAACAGCCTATCTACCGCAAAGGAACAACGCGTGGCACCAAATAAACTTTTGCTGATCGACAGCAGAGACAATAGCAAATCGCTGAATATTCACTAAACATTTCATGTGAAATAAATGTACTTTACCAAATGTACAATCCTGCTGTTCACTTTTAAACCACAGTTTCATATTCCGAATTGTGGCGCACTGAGTTGTAAACTGATCTAACACTCTCTGTACCGCAAAGGAACATCGCGTGTCTCAACATTAACTTTTGCGGATCGACAACAAAGACAAATGCAAATTGCTGAATATTCTCTAAACATTTGATGTCAAATAAATGTACTTTACAACATTTACAATCTTGCTCTTTGCTTTTAAATCACAGTTTCATATTCTGAATTGTGGCGCGCTGTGTTGTGACATAATGTGTGTTGTCTTCCGGGTTCTGTGTAAAGTCGCGTAGTACTGGAGACGACTGGGCGCGTTTCATTACGCACCCTGTAACGTCACGGAGAAAGGCGGGGAATATGAATGCTTTGATAATATCAGGCTTAGGGGCGGGAGATATGATTTAGTGTCGCAAAAGCAAGTCAGCCAGGTCAATAGCGCCAGTCATAGGAGTATCACATAATGTCGACGCACACCAGCCGGATTTATCGTTTCTTTAGTGGACAAAAAGTCGGTTGACGCCCCTAGGAAATTGTACTATTAGCGAACAAAAGGAGTGCTCTTAAAACACTTTCACCCTGACAACTAACAATACAAACAACGTTCTCAGAACACCCCCATTTTGAGTAATTGCAACCATTTCGGGACACTGCGAGTGTTCTTAGAACACATTCAGCTAGACAGATTACAATACGGACAGCGTCCTGAGGACACCCCCAGTTTGTGTATTTACAAACAATTAAGTACACCGCGAGTGTTCATAGCTCATTTTTACCTTCCTTGCGAACAAAAATGACACATACTCCGTCCTCTAAACCATAGCTCTCAACTCACACGCTTTTGGTGGGTGTCACACGCCTTGTAAAGGGCAGACTCACCCGCCAAACCTCCTGCACGCCCATTCATTCCAATGGGCGTCTCACCCGCTAAAAACAAAATCGGGTGATTTCGCCCGCCTGTAAAACAAAAATGGTTGAGAGCTATGTCTAAACACCCCACCATTTAGTTTATTTACAAAATGTCAGAACAGCCGTGTTCTCCGCAGACAAATCGAACGCAACAAAAAGGTCTAGCACATAAAAAAACAAAACATTGAACCTATCTCACACTCCCCAACCCTCCCCAAACACTCTTACACACCAACACACGGCACTAAATACAATTTTTTATCCACGTTTCACTGCGCTGTACGTGGTCGACTGCGAATACAAGATGGAGGGCGCCACAGAAAATCTGACGAGCTCCACGCCCCTCGCCGTCCAATCAGCGAACACGTCGCATGTCCGCGGACATGACGCAAGCCCATGGGCCAATCGGGGTGCTGTCCGCGGAGCGAACAGGGAAGTCCGTCCGCGAAGCGAACGCAGATATCACTAATTTTTTTGCCTTACATTTTGGTCATTTTTAAAAAAACTACTGGACAGATGTACACCAAATTTACAAAAGCACGCTTTTGGGACCAGGCCGCCGCTCCTGCCGCATATTTGGTGTAAATCCGTCCAGCGGTTCGGGCTGTAGCCGTGCACAAAGTTTTTTCCCATTCAGTCTATGGGGAAAAAAAAGTTTTGGGACCCCCCCTATAACTTTTCCTCCCCTGGACGAATCCTCACCAAACAATGCAAAAAAAAAACTCAAAGTGACCCAACTACTTTTTTTGCAAAGTTTGGTGAGGATCCGTCCAGGGAGAGCGAAGTTATAAGCCGCCCAAAAGTGCTCTTCCTATGGAAACAGCAACTTAACCATAACTACATAGCCACTACCGTATATATATATATATATATAGGGTTCCTGCTTCTTACCCTGTAATAAGCTTCTTGATTAGCATATTCTCTTATTTAATCACCTTAGCAAATGCCATGCATTGCAGCATCCATCACCTGCTCACAAAGCAGCAAACAATTACAATGTTCTCAACTTTTTTACAAGCATTGTAATGAAAGATAAAAAATGCATATGTGCATCTATTGGAGCAATGTGTCCCTATTTCATGAAATAAAGGAAACACAGATAAAATGTTCTTTAGACCATTATTAATTGGCACTTAGTGTCTGCTAGTTTAATATGTTGGCAGCACGTGCATACATCCCAACATCACCCATTCCAATTTATAGGTGCTTATGAAGTCTAAAACAAATAAAAATAAATAAATACATTTACGTTTTTCCTTTGCATTCTGTCACTTCCAATTGACTTCACCCATTATGAAACTCAAAAGTCCCAGAATGCAAAGAAAAAAGCACCTTTGAACTTTCAAAACTGTGACATGCATATCAAATACACAAATAAAATGGTGTGCTCTTCCTAATATTTTTTGGCGAAGCATTTTCAAGAAAGTTACAAAATGCGTATCTGCATTTATAGCAGCACTGTTTCACTTTTTCAGAAAAGAAAGTAAAAACAGGTAAAATGAATGTGTACACCATTTCTAATTGGCTCTCAGTGTGTGCCAGTTTAATATATTGACAGTACATGTATACTTCCTAACATAACCCATTCCAATCTTCAGCTGTTGATGCAGTCCGACTTTTTTCTCTACAATCTGTGACTTGTACTCCAACTTTCATAATGGGAAAGTCGAACTACAAGTCCCAAAATGCAAACAAACAATCTAGGACTACATAAACACCTACAGATTATAATGCATCAGGTTGGCAAGTATGAATATACTCCTGACATATTAAACTTCCACACACCAACGGCCATTTTAAAGTGTACTACAAGTCTTTTTCATGAACTTTTCTTCCTTTTTACACCAACGCTACAGAGCTTCTATAAATGCACATATGCGCTTCTTAACTTTCATGAAAATGCTCCTAAAAGCAACCATTTTTAACCTTCCACCAATTTTATTAACTGTTTTTCCCCACCACTCCTCCTTCCTTCATAAATAACAACCTTGCTTACTATAAGTACTTCACCATTACCAGATATCCCCACTTACTTTCTTTTACAATTACAGGAAAGCAGCACATTACCGAAGACCTCAACCAAGAAAAGAATACCCTTCACATCCAACAAAATAAGTACATGAATGTACCATGTATGTAATAACAGCAGCACAGTTCCACTACATATTACGCCAGACTACTCTATTCAAATCAACATTTATTTCTCTGTAGCCCATTATATTCCACCATTCACACTCTTACTATTCCCATCTACACTCCACCATGCAACACCCACTCTGTTGCTCAAAACAGCACAATGACCCTACAGATTCCAGGACACAACAGCTCCCTTATTCACCAAACCAACACCATCACACCTCTGCAGACTCTTACTCTCACAACCTTCCCAACCACACCTAATACACCACCTCACCATCAAACAGCAGTCAGTTCATCTCTACAATCACACCC
This sequence comes from Ambystoma mexicanum, assembly GCF_040938575.1. Classification (NCBI taxonomy): domain Eukaryota; kingdom Metazoa; phylum Chordata; class Amphibia; order Caudata; family Ambystomatidae; genus Ambystoma; species Ambystoma mexicanum. Next base: position 653,682,581 of record NC_090934.1, read on the forward strand.
ACAAACCCATGCACCATACAGATAAGAATAAAACTACACCATACAGTCATCCACCTCCAAAACAATTTATAGAAAACATTAAAACAAAAGAGCTAGTAACATAACTCAACAAAACTAAACCAGCCACGACTAAAAAAGGTAAGGGCCCCACTTGCAAAAACTAAAAGTAAAAAATGTTGTAAAGACCTACTAACAAACCTAACCCTCTATCTACCAGTGTTAACATAGTAACGGTAAAGCAATCCAAAACATTTATATTACAGAAAATGTTCCACCGTAGAGTTCTTCACAATCTTATAAAAACAGCTGAAAAGTCATAATCTATCTGTAATAACTACTGCATTAGATTAATCCTGCAAGCTCTAATTTGCAGCGCTTTTCTCCTAAGGAGAACATTTTTTGCATTGATTGTAAAGAAAATGAAACCACTACCACTAACTAAATTAATCAATAAATTAGAAAAACAGTTTCTAAACATACACAGTGTCAATATACAAAACTTTTCGAATGTCTGTAATGGTGAATGGATTCACACACGCAGCACCGAACCATGTTTCAATGAAGAAGCTTATAAACAAAAACAACAAAAAATAATTGCCATAGACAATAATGGTCTAGGGTTTGAAATGCTGGAACACACCATTATGGCAAAAGAAACCCTTATGGAAAAAAGACCCCAACAAACTTTGAACCAAATGCTCCTTTCACCCAAACAAACTGTCTAGTGTACAAATGGACAAGCAGCTCATTGTGTAATGTACGCCAACAATCCTTTAAATCTTTACCACAATTCCTCAATCACTATGTGAAATTAAGACACAAAAATGGAATGAAAACTTTACAAAGCATAGACTCCTGTACAGTATGCAGCCACACTGATCTGTGAGGACATTCATTAGCTTACATTTTAGGAACTGCTTGCAAAAGTTCTTTTCACCAGATACAAATGTTAGCAACACACCATTCTACTATACACAATCTTGTGCATTGACTGCTCTATGCAAAACGTCATGCTCTAGAACTGCAAAATGTAGATAACATTCTCCTACATGGAACAGCCAAAGAACTGCTTCAAGAAATAGAGCACATCCAACATAAATACTTTGGAACTGACGGTGACTTAAAGAATTCAATACCTTTAGAAAACATTACCGGAAATCTCATGAACATCAACGTCCTAATAAGGACATACAAAAAAGTTATAGCTAAGTTTCATAACACATCTGCTGAAATACCAGACCAAATATGTGTCTGTTGTCGCAGAATGTTTTATAAATAGAGAACAAAATTAGAAGTCATAGCCTAAAAAATGCAAGACTATGAGGAATCCGAATGGTTTCAATTAGCTTTATATCTAACAGCAGAAACTAAATACAAAATAACTGACCCCTCATTAGTTTACACATTCTGCAACACAAAGCTCGAGAATAACGAAATGCCATTACATGTTATCACTAATAATTTGTATGAGAGCATTATAATCCAAACAGTGCACCCATTTCAAGCTATAATACACCTTCAACCATAATCAGCCGAATTACATGCATCCAAGTTACTAAAGGGCATCCGTGGCAAAGTAGTATATTTGCCATTAGAGCCATTAGAACTGAAACAAAATGTACAAACTGTACGAGTACAACGACCAATAGATCAATCTTTCATTGTACTATTTAATTGTGTGCCAACAAAAGACAAAATAATGTGGCAGCAACTAGTCAACTTAAATGCTGCCGATGCAGATATAAGAACAAAGGCAAATAGTATACCAAATATCGCTTTGGCTACACTAGACCAGTTTGCAAAAAAAGGACAAGTAAATAGCTCAATGGGCCTCATTACGACTTTGGAGGTAGCCATGGCGAATTTAGCGCCATGGCTGCCTCCAAAATGTGTCCGGGTCTGACCTGGTAGAGTGGGGACTTACTAGGACATTCCGCCCTTGGTGGACCCGGTAAGTCCCCATTCCAAATGCCATTTCCCATTCCCATTTGAGCCCCTATAGGGCTCCAGGGGAATGGGGAAGGCGCTAATTATGGGCCTGCTAATGGCACCCCCGTAATTAGCGCCCTAGTCCCCTAACGGGACCCGTAAGGGATGTGTGGTCCGACCACACATCCCTTGCGGTTCCCGCTAAGGGACCTCAGAATTGGGCGGTAAGGGATTACCGGCACCGATCTTGTTACCGGTGCCCGGTATCCCTTACCGCCCACCTCGTAATGAGGCCCAATGTCTTCTGTTAGACACAGTGTGAAAAGCAAATTCCCTAAAAATACATACAACATTTAAAGGGACACAGCATCCAATTTCATCAATGATTACATTGCAATCATTGTTCTCTTTTGGAATGCAAACCTAGACATACAATACATTGCAGACAATTCCACTGCAGTTGCAAGATATGTCACAGCCTATCTCACCATAGCTGAGAAAACAGAGCCAAAAGACCACTGGGATAACATATCATCTGACAAAACACAATGAAAAAAATTGTTCAGCTTCAGTATGAAAATTGCCCTAGCATAGAGAATGCGGGTGCTACAAAGCTGAACACTATTTTACAGGTACAGCCTTATATGGCAAATCTCAATACATTGTCTGGCTGAAACTTGGACAAGCTTCATCCCAAAAAAGAGTACTAAATTCCTACCAAGAGATAGAAAACATAGCCACAAATGATCCCAGGACACTTTAAAAAAACAATGTAATTTACACATAATACTCAAACAGACATACAGTTTTGGAAAGCATGTGTCTGTACGACATTGCCCAAAACTACATCTGCAAAAACAATGTCACAACAAATGACACAACTGGCAAATATTAAGTCTCAACTTGTGATGGAAGCCTAGTGAAACTCATCAAACTCAGTCTAATTTATCATATAAAGTTATCATTTAAATCTCCACAACATAGAGAAATGTATTACATGGCCCTACTCCAACTTTCTAAACCTTGGAGAATAAAAGCAATTATTATTAGGTGAGTATTATTCATTTGAAGCTGCATTCAAAGCAAATGACAATGTCAAACAATTAAAACACACGTTGGAAAATGAACGCCAACAAGAAGAAGCAATTGAGGCTCAACTAGACAAAGACACTCCTGAGGGCAGTCAACCTTCCCTAACAGGAAGCCAAGAACCACTTGGAGAACCACTCTTTATAAATGAAGCAGGAATAGCCATGACTGAGGTAGAACATACCATGTATCAAAATAAACAATCTGAGGAAGACTTGTCAGTGCTGGAATCACAGCTGAATGATGAACAACTCACCATTCATCTAGAAGACACTCAAGAAATTGAACATTGTTTTAAACATGAAACTAAAACATGTAGCTGTAAACATTATAAACCTCCTGTATGTAAGTATGTAAGTATGTACATATGTAAGTATGTAAGTGGTGAAGCTGGTTCTGGTAAAACATTCTTTACTAAAATAATCAGCACATTTCTACAAAACTTAACAAACAACAACCTTTCACTGTAGTAACAGCCCCCACAGGTTTAGCTGCCTACAATTTAGGAGGTGTAACTTTACACCGACTACTCCTCCTCCCTGTAGAACACCAAAACAAATTAGAATACATCGAATTATCAGCAGAAGCTGCTACTGATGTATGCAGCATTCTAAAACAAAATAAAGTACTCCTGATAGATGAAGTAAACATGGTTTCCAACCTCATGTTGGCTTTAATCCATCTCAGAAGGCCTTAATACCAACCACAAAGAACTTTTTAGAGGAAAACATGTTATTGCTTTTTTCAGAGACCTCCTACAGTTAACACCAGGGAAAGGTCGACCTATGTTCAAAACATTTGGACACAAACAATGCCGCAATACCCTTGGCAGCATTATAAATGTAAATATCTGGCAGCATTTTCACTACAGAAAACTAACTAATTAACACATTTATGCTAACATTTTAAAAAGCATTAGAACTAGTCTGCTTACTAAAGATGCACAATCCATCTTAAATAGTAGACTAATCCATGAGCTATATGGACGAAACACATCTGCTCCTGATGTCATGGCACAATTAACTGAACAAAATCTTAAATGTATGTCCTTAATGCAAACCCTTGCAATCTGTAGACAATTTAATTAGATAAATTGGAAGTGCACAGCATGACACTTCCTATGTGTCAACAAGCAATAGCATGACTAAAATGCATCTCGAATACAGCGGGATTGGAGAAAATATTGACTTTGTGTCTAAACTGCAGAGTAATTCTAAAGTGTAACCTTGATGTAGACCAAGGCTTAGTCAATGGAGCAATTGGTAGATATGTTTGCTTCCAAACATATCCACATGACAACATTCAGTTTGTCAACATCCACTTTGACAAACTTGCAGAAGTAAATATAATTGGCCAGACAATAGCACGTTTCCTTCTTTTCAAAGACATGTACGTACGCAGAGAGCAATTTTCTCTATCCCTTGCATACACTGTCACTATTCACAAATCACAAGGTCTAACCGTAAATCAAGGATTGATTGACATTGGCAGCACAGTTTCTAAAGAAGATGTGAGTTACATAGCACTTTCACATCTGCGTAAACTCAATGCTCTAGTCCAAGCTAACTTTGATGCAAACAAAGTCAACACTGACATTCCTTGCATCCTGGAATATAACAGGTTACACGTACTGTACACCCCCATCTAAATATATGCCTTGTACCTCAAAAAAATATATTTTTTAAAAGACAGGTAATACAAACAAAGTCTAAAGCAGATCTCCCAACAATACTACCAAAGAAACAACAACCAACTCCTTCTGCATCAAACAATACAACCACAAAACTCTCCTGCCCATGAAACAATCCACAAACAGAACTCTTTGGTCAATTTAAATTAAAAAACACAACTGGAGTAAATTGTTATGCTAATGTGACTATGAACCTTCTCTTTCAGTTGCCACCAATTATTCACGGCATTTACTTAAAGGGCTTGGACCAGTTGTGTTTGCAAATGCTTTCCTTCATAGAAATGCCACAAATAATCCCGACAACACTTACAGTGTCTGAGGTATAAGGAAAGAATGCCTTTCTGTTCAGGAATGGTAACATTTACTATAAACACACAAGAAGAGCCACACTAATTCCTAATTTACTTACTAAAGGTACTGGAAACCAAAAACGTCCCTATCAATTCCCTATAAATTCCCTATAAATGAAATCTTACAATAATGAACGATTTGTATCCATACCAAATTCTGAATCCAGTCCATTTCACCAGCTTCTGCAGAATGCAAATCATGACATATTATGCCCTTTTTGCAATTCAGACAATCTTTCCAACATACAAATAAACTCACATTGCCAATATGTCACACTAACGCTTCTAAGGTAAAATGCAGATGGAGCTAAAAATAACTGAGCAGGCTTCACACATGATCAAGTATCTCTTGAAAAGAAAACCTTTACAACAGTAGGTATAGCATAGCACACTGGTGCCACAATCAATTCAGGGCACTACACTGCATGTGTTAAAAAAATAAGTGGTTGCTTTTAATGTGACAGTACCCCTGTTACTCCAAAATATAGGTACCAGCACATTTAACAAATGCCTACTTAATATCCCTTCAACCCAAATTTATTCACTAAACTATAGCACAATTAACAGTTAGAATATGACAGTAGCTATCTAACGACATCCATAATTTATGCATGTATTTATTTATTTATTTATTACATTTGTATTGCGCACCTAACCCTCAGGCATCTGGGTGCTTAAACTTAAGAATATGGTTACAAGTAGTTACAGGTAGTACTTAGTTTTAATAATACTACAAAAGTACCTTTGAAAGTCAATCTAGTTAGAATACACCAACAGGTATCTAACTACTTTAAGAACACCCTTCAGTCCAAAACACTTCAAATACGCCATCTCAATTCTTATACGACAAAACATCTTCTAACCTCTAATTTAGTTAGACTACGCCAACAGGTATCTAACTACTTCACGCATTCTCTTAATCACAACATACTTCAAACACACATACTATCACCCTTAAACTCACGTAACTGTAATTGTTTTTTTAGTCCAATTCAGATTTTTATGCCCAATGACCCAATGATTATTTAATGCATCATACACTACTGTTGTACCAATGCTAGTACTTACAATGTAGTGTGTTTGAGGTTCTAAAAAAATTTACATGTAGAATTGTACACAAATGCAGCTTTTGAACCATCCTGATTAATCAATTGTACAGTTTTTTTTCCACAGAAAATAAACTAGAGATTACAGCTTCATAATGCTACAAAACTAAGGGCCTGATTCACAGAGCCTTTTTAATGACATTGGACCATTATAAAATGCTTCTCTGAATCAAGCCCTAAGTAACCACAGCATTTATAATCATTATAAATATATCTTCTATGAGCATTGTACTACAATCATAAACAATTACTATGCACATATTGCTACTATGGTGATTTTGGCCATACTCCTACTACATTACCTATAATTACTATACATATTGCTACTGTGGTGGTTGTGCCGATTGCACATATTCTTGGGGCCATGGCCCCCTAGAATCTTGCCACTGGACTCATCCACCACAATACAATTAACTATATAACAAGTACGTACCATACAACGTTAACTAATAAAACTCACCTTGACCCCCCTGAAATTATGTCTGTGTTCACTGAAATTGACAGCTGACTCAGCAGCATTGCCAAACCCTATTTTCACCTATAAAAACAGCTCCACGTGCCTGCATTCCACTTCCCTACCATTTCTATGCCCTCTTCCAGGCATCAAATAACCACAAATGTCTTTTCCAAATGGTCCTTACACGGCGATGTCTGCGAATTACAGCGGTGTGTGCGGGCTGATATGACACCTGCCCAACCTTCTTCAAACTACAAAAATAACTCCTTCTCATCTTTACTCCACTTCTCCACCTTTCTGAACCCTCTTTCCACTACCAAATAACCCAAAATGTGTTTTCCAGACTTATCCCCCACTGCTCTGTCCGTGGATCCAACATGGCAGGCATTTCCAAAAAAATGACTGAACCCAGATACCCCAGATTTCACTCATTTCTTTTTACCTACTTAAAAAAAACTACTGGATGGATTTACACCAAAATTATGCTTTTGGGACCAAGCCGCCACTCCCGCCGCAAATTTTGTGAAAATCCATCCAGCGGTTTGAGCTGTAGGCGTGGGCAATTTTGTTAGCATTGCATCTATAGTAAAAACCACACATTTTGGGACCTCCCCTATAACTTTGCCCCACCACCCCCACAAGAATCCTCATCAAGCAGGATCGATCTGACAGGGCCATATACTTTTTTTTCTAAGTTTTGTGAGGATTCGTCTGGGGGGGTGAAATTATAAGGCACCCAAAAAGGGCTCTTCCTATGTGTTGAGCAACTTAACCATAACTACAGGACCACTACCACAGGCCCTGTAATATATTAAAACCTCATAGATAAAATTAAAAAAGAAATTTGCTCTGACCTAGAGCCGAAACCACTAGATGGATTTTTACCAAATTTGCGCTCGGAGCAGCTGCTGGGTCCCGAAAGCGTGCTTTCGTAAATTTGGTGTAAATCCATCCAGTTGCTTTTGACAGAAATGGCCAAAGAGTAGGTAAAAAAATGTGTGATATCTTGGTCTGGTCTGTGGACTTATTTCCTGATGCAGAGTCCGCAGACAGCTCAGGACCAATCAGGGACCGACGTGATGTCCACGGACATCATACCCACCCTCTGATTGGATGTTGAAAAACGTGAGCTGTGTAATTTGTTTTGGAATGGTCACCATGTTGGATCCACTGACAGCCGCCTCTGACCACGGAAAAAGGGTTTGCCGGTGCCACCGAGTCCATGGACATCGCTGCAGACAGCACAGTGAAAAAAAGTCTGGACAACACATTTGGGGTTATTCGGTAGCAGAAAGAGGTCCTGGAAAGGGTGGGGAAATGGAATAAAGTTGACATGGATCTGTTTTTATAGGTAAAAAAGGGTTTGTTAGTTAGTACTGCTGAGTTCACGGTCAATTTTAGTGTCCATGAACATCATTTGGATGGCAGGGGGTTCAGGGCGGTTCTTGTTATTTGAAGGTGTAGTGTACATACTTGTTATATGGTTTAATTACATTGTGGTGGTTGTGGCCAGTGGGCAGATTCTTGGGGGCATATGTGTATAGTCATTATAGGTACTGTAGAGGGAGTATACAGTATTTGTCATATGGTGGAATGATATAATTGAAGTGTATATGGTATTTATGATTGTAGTACAGTTGAGAATAGTGCTTATGGAATATGTATTTGTTTCTTTGTGAAGATAACAAATACGATATTACTTGGTATGGTTACATAGGTGCATACTGTAATAAAGCTGGAATCTCTGGTTCTTTTTCTGTGAAAGTAAAAACAGTATCATTTGTTAAGCAGGATCATTTTTCAAGCTCTAATTGCATACAAATGTACATATACATTTACTTGTTTTACCCTTATGAACAGTACATACCATAGTAGTAATATTGTTCAGTGCTGCCTCTATTGTGGTGTTGTAGAGTCGACTAGGTTGGTGGCGTCTAAGTTCTTGTAGATGGCGTTGTCCAAAATGTTATTGATTAATGAGCATAGGTTGGGCAGTGTTATGTTCTGGGAGTTCCTGGATAGAACTGGATGGGAGGTGGGGTGTGGTTTGCTGGATATCAAATGATATGTAGGGATGGTCTGTCCAAGCAATGGGTTTATTCTGGAGTATTTTGGTGGAACAATTGCGGTCCGATAGCCAATGTCCGACCCTTGACATGAGTCAGCTCCGTGATGCGATGTTTTAATCCGAGCTCAGAGATAGAGTTTTCAAGTGAAAGCGCACGGGGGTCGTTAAGGTCCTGGAACCCGAGTTTCGTATCTCCAAGTAGTATGATTTGGGAGCCTAGTTTCACATTAGCTGTTAGGAGGCATGTAATGTCTTCCTCAAAAGAGGACATGTGGCCTGGGGGTCGTAGATGAGGTGCAAAAGTATGGTTTGGGTGGCAGTTAGCGGGAATTTAACTGATAAGAGCTCAGCGGAAGGTAAGCTTGAGAGTGTGGTATCTCTAAGGCCTAGGTTAGTTTTTGCAATGAGGGTGAGTCCTCCTCCTCTGCCTGTGTTTCCATCGGCTCTAAAGATAGTGTAACCCTCTGGGAGGGCTGGGGAGAGTGCAGGGCCTGCTGCCTGGTGGAGCCAGGTTTCTGTGATGGCCAGGAAGTCAAGGCTGTTTTCAGAGATGATGTCTGCAATATCCAGAGCATGTGCAACAAGAGAGTGTGCATTGATCAGTGCACCTTTGAGAGCTGGCGTTATTGCAGAAGTGGAGCCATTCGGTTTTGTTAAAACAGAAGGACATGATTCCTTAAAATGGTAAGTTGGGTTTCTCTATAGAATCAGCTGAGTGAGAGGTAGGCAAACGTTTAGTAGGTTTGTAGGAAGGAGACTGGGGAGGCCATCTGATAGGTGTTGTGTGAATGGGGAATCGAGGTCCTAGTCTCTTGTTTCTGATGTTCGTGGGACAAGGTATTAGCGGAGTGGGGGGTGTAGCGAACCGTAGGATCCACTCTATGGGACTAAGGGCCTCATTACGACCCAGGCGGTAAGTTACCGCCTTGGTCTTACCCTTACCACCATGGTGTAAACTACGTTTACACCATGGTGGATGGCGGATTTACCGCCCCATTCCAAGGTGAGTGGGGCGGTAAATCCCCATTTCCCATTTTACCCTCCCCCATTCCCATTTTTGCCCCATAGGGCATAATGGGAGTGGGGAAGGCGCTTATTAAGCCACCGTAAATTACGGTGGCGTAATTAGCACCATGGTCCCTTAGCACCATGGATTTTAACGCCTGCAAAAAGCAGGCGTTAAAATCACCATGGCGCTAACGGACCTTGTAATCAGGCGTTAAGGGTCGGCGCCGTTTACGGCGCCGTTAACCCCTTAACGCCTGACTCGTAATGAGGCCCTAAGTTGACCGTATGGGTATCACTGTGATGGGTGTTGACTACAGGTCTGTGGTGTTTTGCAATCTGGAGTGGTGGGAGGAAAGTGGTGGGTGAGATGGCTTGCAATAGTGGGAGAATAGTGGCCATAGTGAGAGTGACTTTGTGCAAGGCTGTCATTGGGCGAGTGACGCGTTTGGAGGGAGCCTGCACTAGACTGGATCTTGATGATACTCTGTTAAATGCAGTGTAGGTGAGGAGCTTAGATGGGGTTCTGAGTTGGCGGCACAACAGTCCTGAGAAGGCCTAGTACAGATCAGGGTGCACCGCAGTACCATGCAGGCCTAAAGCAGATCAGAATGCACAATAGTACAATGCAGGACAACATGAGCTTAGCAGGGAGCCAAAGTTAGCTAGCAATGTAATACAAGGCCTAGTGCAGATCACAGCAGTAAGATGCAGGCCTGATGCAAATCAGAATGCACAATAGTACAAAGCGGGGCAAAATGAGCACAGTGTGCAAAGGTTGGCTAACAGAGTGAGGTGTAGGACAGCATAGTGTGAAGCAGAGGCACAGTGAGTCGTTGAGGTACACAGGCTAGGTTAGTGCAGCACACTGTCAAAATTCAAATCAGGGTGCATGGGCTAGTTAAGTGCCCTGAGTGTGAGTGATATATCGCGCATTACTGTAGAGACAGATAGTCAAATCCGAAGGCTAGGTGAGCTTAGCGTGGAGAAATAATGCATGCAGCAGGGTTAGTGCTGTCATGCTTTTGGGGTCGCTATGTAATGCGCTGCTGAGAGCCAAATGAGCTGTTATCTTATGGATTTTGCAATGATTGCGCACAAGTACGGGCAGTTGCAGAGTGAGGTAGGCAGATACATGCATGTTTGTATACTCAATAATTGGGTGAGGCAACATTTGGTAAGGAAGCGTGCTTACCCTGAGTGTCAGGCGTTACAAATCAACAATACAGGCAGTCCTTTTAACAATAGCATCGGCATGGCAAGCTGAAATCTGGACGCCTGGCTGCGTGGATGAATAGGGGATATGGCGGGCAGAGTGATGCGCGCTGCGGCCGTGACAGCCTTGACATGCACCGACAGGCCAGGGCCTTTTAAGGTGGGCTTTTGAAGTGGAGGGCTGGCTTTCGCCTTCCGGTTCCTCCGGAGGCTAGATATGTGGTGAGTCAGCCAATCAGGATGACAGCAGCTTTTCAGATCATTGCTAGGCAATGGTGGGGACGCACACTATTCAGTGGTGGCCGTTTTACAGCTCCTGCATGTGTAAACACACGGCAGCGAGGTGTGCACAGATGCAGATCCTGGGCATTTAGATCAAACGATGCCATGGGCAGTCAGCTCCATAGCAGCATCTGATGAGATGAGAAAAGAGGGAAGTGCAGGGAGGTCTTAGCCCTAAGTCACTTCGTATATTCTTCAGCGCTTCTCCAGAAGACGCTTCCAGGAAGGGTAGACGGCTGCTGCTCGACTCCCTGGAAAGAGATGACGCAGCAACTGTATGTCGCCATTCAATCCCTTGTAACCTTTTTGTAACATGAGATATCTCAGCCAAATGTGGCCCCTTTCCTTCCCATATGTACGTGGTCATAATGCAATCCAGGAATCCTAGTTTGCTGTATGGGGTGAGAGCAAATAACCAAAAGGTGAGAACACTTTGGGTTTTTTCAGAAAATGCCCACTGAAACATGCAGCCAACAACACATGTCCTACTTTCCTGTGTTCCCACAGGTGTTCTGACAAAAACAGTACCGCACATGTGTGGATGCACGTACCTGGGCGCAAAGGGAAAAGGCAAAACCCCTGGTAACCCCAACTCTTTTGGCAGAGCAGATTTTGCTCTCCTGAACAACCTACAGATTTGGGCCTACAGTGTCAAAGCCACCAGGGAAAACAGGAAACCCCATGCATTTCTGAAAAGAAGACCCCCGGGGAAATCCACAGAGGTCTGACTTGCGCGAATTGCCCCATAATGTATTACCCACAATCCCCAGCAAATTCTGAAATTTGGTGAAAAAACACCATTTTCAGATATTTCCCCCTGTGAACCCATGGAAACACACCACCAACAACACATGTTCTGCCTTCCCACGTTCCCACAAGCGTCCCAACAAAAAAGGTACATCACATGTGTGGGTGCACCTACCTGGGAGCAAAGGGAAAAGGCTAAACCACTGGTAACCCCAAGTCTTTCAGCAGAGCAGATTTTGCAGGATTTTGCTCTTGTGGACAACCTACAGATTTAGACCTAGGATGTCAAAGCCACCAAGGAAAACATGGAACCCCATGCATTTCCAAAAATAAGACACCCCTGGAAATCCACAGAAGTCTGACTTCCGTAAATTGCCCCATAATTTATTACCCACAATCCCCGACAAAGTCTGAAGTTTGGCAACAAAAATACAATTTTCAGACATTTCCCCCTGCAACCCACTTAAACACACTGCCAACAACACATGTCCTAGCTTCTCGCGTTCCCACCGGTGTCCCGACAAAAATGGAAAAGGCTAAACTACTGGTAACCCCAAGTCTTTCTTCAGAGCTGATTTTGCGGGATTTTGCTCTTGTGAAAAGCCTGAAAATTTGGGCCTAAGATGTCAAAGCCATGAAGGAAAAGAGGGAACCCCATGCATTTCTGAAAATAAGACACTTGTGGGAATCCACAGAGGTCTGTCTTGCATGAATCGTCCAAGAATTTACTACCCACAATCCCTGCCAAAGTCTGAAATGTTTAACAAATAAACTAAATTTTCAGACATTTCCACTTGCCAACCCACTGAAACACCCAGCCAACAACACATGTCCTACCTTCCCACATTGCCACTGATGTCCTGATGAAAACAGTACCTCACATGTGTGGGTGCACCTACCTGGTTGCAAAGGGAAAAGGCTAAACAACTGTTAACCCCAAGTCTTTCGTCAGAGCAGATTTTGTGGGATTTTGCTCAAGTCAACAACCTATAGATTTGGGCCTGGGGTGTCGCAGCCACCAAGGAAAACAGGAAAACCCATGAATTTCCGAAATGAAGACACCGGTGGGAATCCACAGAGGTCTGACTTGCGCGAATCGCCTCAGAATGTATTACCAACAACCCCTGGCAAAGTCTGACATATGGCAAAAACCCCCACAATTTTCAGACATTTCCCACTGCCAACCAACCGAAACATGCCCCCAACAACACATGCCACACCTTGACACCTTTCCACAGGTGTCAAGATGAAAACAGTACCTCACATCTGTGGGTAAACTTACCTGGGCGCAAAGGGAAAAGGCTAAACCACTGGTAACCCCAACTCTTTCAGCAGAGCAGATTTTGAGGTATTTTGCTCTTTTGGACAACCTACAAATTTGGGCCTAGGGTGTGCAGCCACCAAGGAAAACAGGGAACCCCATACATTTCTGAAAATAAGACACCGGTGGGAATCCACAGAGGTCTGTCTTGCGCGAATCGCTCCAGAATATTTTACCCACAATCCCCGGCAAATTCTTATGTTTGTCAAAAAAAAACACACATTTCAGACATTTCCCCCTGCCAACCCACGGAAACACACCACCAACAACACATGTCCTACCTTCCTGCATTCCCACAGGTGTCCTGACAAAAATGGTACCTCACATGTGTGGGTGCACCTATATGGGCGCAAAGGGAAAAGTCTAAACCACTGATAACCCCAAGTTTCCGCAGAGCAGATTTTGTGGGATTTTGCTCTTGTGGACAACCTACAGATTTGGGCCTAGGGTGTCACAGCCACCAAGGAAAACAGGGAACCCCATACATTTCCAAAAAGAAGATACCAATGGGAATCCACAGAGGTCTGAATTGCGCAAATCGCCCCATAATGTATTACCCACAATCCCCAGCAAATTCCGAAATTTGGCGAAAAAACACAATTTTCAGACATTTCTCCCTGCCAATGCACTTAAACACACCGCCAACAACACATTTCCTAGCTTCCCACGTTCCCACAGGTGTCCCGACAAAAATGGTAGCTCACATGTGTGGGCACACCTACCTGGGTGCAAAGGGAAAAGGCTAAACCACCGGGAACCTCAAGTCTTTCTTCAGAGCTAATTTTGCAGGATTTTGCTCTTCTGAAAAGCCTGAAGATTTGGGCCTAAGGTGTCAAAGCAATGAAGGAAAACAGAGAACCCCATGCATTTCTGAAACAAAGACAACTGTGGGAATCCACAGAGGTCTGTCTTGCGCGAATCGTCCAGGAATTTATTGCACACAATCCCTGCCAAAGTATGAAATGTTTGCAAAAAAACCTCAATTTTCAGACATTTCTACTTGCCAACCCGCTGAAACACGCCGCCAACAACACATGTCCTACCTTCCCACATTGCCACTGATGTCCTGATGAAAATGGTACCTCATATGTGTGGATGCATCTACCTGGACGCAAAGGGAAAAGGCTAAATCACTGGTAACACCTAGGGGCCGATTCATAGAATTCGGCGCACAAGTGGCGCACGCGGCTGGCGCACAGTGTGCGCGTGCGGTAGTCTGCGCCAGCCGCGTGTGCCGAAACACATTCAGGCGCACAGCGTATTCATGGATTCCAACATCCACAACCAGCCGTGGCGCAGAGTGGCGCAGCGACCCTGCAGCAGCGTCAGTTACGCCCCCAAGAACGCCCCTCGCGCAGGGAAAAGCCATCAAAATCCCCAATCCAGCGCAAAGGGCAGCAGCAAACGCAGAGCGGGGAGCGTGTATTTCAGGGGTGTGCGGGTGTTCCCAGACGCGATAGGGCTGGGTACGTGTATTACAGGGGTGCGCGAGAAATTCTACACGCGATTGGCCTGGGTACGTGGATTTCAGGGGTGCGCGAGAAATTCTACACGCGATTGGCCTGGGTACGTGTATTACAGGGGTGCGTGAGAAATTCTACACGCGATTGGCCTGGGTACGTGTATTACAGGGGTGCGCGAGAAAATCTACACGCGATTGGCCTGGGTACGTGGATTTCAGGGGTGCGCGAGAAATTCTACACGCGATTGGCCTGGGTACGTGTATTACAGGGGTGCGCGAGAAAATCTACACGCGATTGGGCTGGGTACGTGGATTTCAGGGGTGCGTGAGAAATTCTACACGCGATTGGCCTGGGTACGTGGATTTCAAGGGTGCGCGAGAAAATCTACACGCGATTGGCCTGGGTACGTGTATTACAGGGGTGCGCGAGAAAATCTACACGCGATTGGCCTGGGTACGTGTATTACAGGGGTGCGCGAGAAAATCTACACGCGATTGGGCCTGTGCGAGTGGGGCAGTGTACTACGTGGCTGTGCGGGAAGTTGAAGAGGTGAATTGCCAGTGTGGGTCCTCCCAGGTCTCCCCTCTACCCCCTCCACGACCTCTGCAGGCAGCCCACACCACAGGGGACTACCCTGCACCCCTGGTCATGTCCCGCAGGCAGCCCATCCACCATGGGCATGCCCCCCAGCCAAGCCACATGTCCCCTTGCACCCCCACCCCCCAGCACCGTGGGGCACCTGCCAGCAGGCCCCCAACAATGTCCCACTCATGTCCCCTTGCACCCCCACCCCCCAGCACTGTGGGGCACCTGCCAGCAGGCCCCCAACCATGTCCCCTTGCACCCCCACCCCCCAGCAGGCCCCCACTCATGTCCCCCTGCACCCCCACCCCCCAGCACTGTGGGGCACCTGCCAGCAGGCCCCCAACCATGTCCCACTCATGTCCCCTTACACCCCCACCCCCCAGCAGGCCCCCACTCATGTCCCCTTGCACCCCCACCCCCCAGCACTGTGGGGCACCTGCCAGCAGGCCCCCAACCATGTCCCCTTGCACCCCCACCCCCCAGCAGGCCCCCACTCATGTCCCCCTGCACCCCCACCCCCCAGCACTGTGGGGCACCTGCCAGCAGGCCCCCAACCATGTCCCACTCATGTCCCCTTGCACCCCCACCCCCCAGAAGGCCCCCACTCATGTCCCCTTGCACCCCCACCCCCCAGCACTGTGGGGCACCTGCCAGCAGGCCCCCAACCATGTACCACTCATGTCCCCTTGCACCCCCACCCCTCCAGTCACCAGGGGCAGCCTCCACCAGGCCCCCACCCATGTCTCCCACCACCCCCCACCCCTCCAGTCACCAGGGGCAGCCTCCACAAGGCCCCCACCCATGTCTCCCACCACCCCCACCCCCCAGCACTGTGGGGCACCTGCCAGCAGGCCCCCAACCATGTCCCACTCATGTCCCCTTGCACCCCCACCCCTCCAGTCACCAGGGGCAGCCTCCACCAGGCTCCCACCCATGTCTCCCACCACCCCCACCCCTCCAGTCACCAGGGGCAGCCTCCACAAGGCCCCCACCCATGTCTCCCACCACCCCCACCCCCCAGCACTGTGGTGCACCTGCCAGCAGGCCCCCAACCATGTCCCACTCATGTCCCCTTGCACCCCCGCCCCCCTGCAGGCCCCCACTCATGTCCCCCTGCCCCCAGGTCCTGACGAAACGCAATCATGGCAGTAATGGGCAGCATACCCAGCACAAACACCCAGCCAAGGATTGCATCCACCCACATAGTAGATGCAATTACATGATACAACCCCAATGGCAAGTATGTAAATGAACACATGTCCGTCACACACACATACACAATGGGTGCAAGTGAATGTCAAAACCCATATCATGACATGCATGAAACCAATGAGAAAATACCACAAATGTAAGTAATAAATATATGTATTAAAGATGAAAATGAAGTAAAGAAATAAAACACACAACAATGGGGATGACAAAACAAATGGTCCATGTCCGAGAACTAATAGAAAAAATCAAAAAACAAAGGAATCCAAAAACTAATGTAGTCCAAAGCAAAATAATGGGGGGGGGAAATAAGGAAAAACCATTGCCTCATGGTGAACACAAATATAAATCCAACAAATGTTTTCCAAACATCAAACTATGTACTAGAATATCCCAGGGTCCATGAGCCCAACACCATAAATGAAACCTACTACTACTAACTAATAAAAAAAATATATACAGAAAAGTGGCCATTGTCCGAGCGGTCCAAAAAAAACTTAAAAAATAAAGGAAACCTAACACTAACTAACTAAAGAACTATATACAATGGCAGTGGGCAAGTCCTGCGGCTCACTCTGTGATGTTGCCGGCCAGGGCATCATCGAACTCCATGTCGATGTCCCGGAGGCGGGACTCTGTCCTGGCCCCGAGGTCTCGCAGGGACAACCCCGTGTCCACCTCAAACTCCCTGCGAGCTTCCTCGAGGCACTCTGCCCGCCTCAACGCCCGACACATGGAGAACTCCGCCCTGACCATGGTGAGCCGCTCCTCTTCCGCCCGCTGCCGCTCCGCACCTATCCGCTGGACCAACTGCTCCCACACGGAAGACACTACCACCCCAGGGTTCTCCTGCCCTCCGGCCGATGCCTGCCCCTCTGATCTTGATGGCCCCGAGCCATGATGCCTCCCACGTCGAGCCTGCTGCTGCCTCCGACGCCACTGCCTCTGCCAGCACGACGGCATCCAGGATGATGCAAACCACCGACGCCGTCGTGCACGTGCCCTGCCCGATGATGCCGTCACATCCTCCATCTGCTGGGGTCCAGTTGCTGTGTTGTCCACCCCTGCTGGACCTCTGACTCCCGACTGTGGCAGGGATGGGATCCCCACCGAGCTGGCTGCATTGGTCAGGGCAGGTCCACAGGGGGCCCTGGTGGCATCTGGGCCGGAAGACGGCAAGGAGAACGACTGGCGTATAGTCTCCACAGAGGAGGAGAGGGCCGCCAGATTGGCCGACACATGCAGGAAACCCCCGAACAGGGCCGATCCCAATTGGGCCACGTCGGCACGGTGCTCTTCGTGATGACGTGCGTGCTCCTCCTGGAAAGCACGCACGGCATCACGAATCACAGCCGTGCGCATCGCGACCCCAATCAGGACCTTCTCCACACGGCCAGGGGTCCCCTCGTCCGCAGGTGGAGGGGAGTCAGATGACATGGACATCCCCTCTACCTGCGGACGGGCCTGGGATGGGGCATCCCTGCTGGTGCAAGGTGGTGCACCCACAGGTTCAGGGACAGCGACATGCACAGGCCCCTCCATGGTGACCTGTGCTGTCTCCTGCCCCTGCCCCTGGACTGCACCACTTGCACCAGCAGGGATGCCCCCACCAGGCCCCATGTGCGCCTCAGTGGCGGCCTCCTCCTCCTCTGTGGAAACCACCGACCTGGATGGCTCCTCGCCGTCTACCACCGTAGCAGGCCCCTGGGGGGCTCACCCACCCCTTCCGCTGCAGCCGTGGGGGCATCCCCGCCGCCTTGCTCCACAGCGCCGTCTCCGCCCTCTCCTTCACTAGCCGCTGCGTAGAGGGAGACATAGAACACAAGCATCAGGGTACTGTACAATGGTCCCCTAGACAGGAAGCAATAGCAGATGAGTGCCACTGTCAAAGTACACTTCCATCATGTCACACCACAACACATGTGTCAGTCCAGGCAAAACACACACAGTGACAGTCATGGTGCGTGCCATGGACATTTCAATGCATGTCCAATGGACTCTCGAATCATACAATGTAATGGGACTCACATGCATCATGGGTCATGCCTATCACATGCACACACTTCACCTCAGTCACATCCATCTGGCCCCGTACACCCCAATCACAGTGCATACAAGGATGACTAGGCTGCATCAGTGAATCTGTACATTGTCACAGACATGTGTCATGCATCCATGGCACTCACAAGTCACAGACACGCAGGTCAGGCTCACAGACATGGATACCACATATGTATCTGGCATCAGCACCCATCCCTCGCCCCCACCCATGTCCAGGAACAGAGACTGCCATGCTCTCATGTGTGCAATCTGCACAGGGCTCCCCATGTCGCATTCAAACACATGCAACAACCGTGCGGTTCACACATTACAGGTCGCACATGCATTCCCATGATGTCCCTGCACACATACATGCGTACATGGCCTATGTCACACATGCAGGCAAGTATCAGACAACCAGCACACTGCAACATGCCCTGTCTCACACAGCAATGCTTGGCCACTTACCGCTCAACTCCAGACGGGTCTCCCTCTCAAGGACCTGGGCGTGGAGCGCTGGGTGTGCGCGTTCCAGGACCCTCAACTGGATGGAACTCATGCGGCCCCCCTCCACGAGGCGCCGGGCCTTCATGAGGGTCCTGGACCTCAAGTCCTCCCAGCGCTTCTTGACCTTCAGGATGGTGCGGGTTGCCACCCCCTCCGCGTTGATGGCAACCACACAGTCGGCCCCGATCCTATCCCGTCCTTCCCTGTTGGCGCGGGACGATCCGAAGAGGGCATCATACTGCCCCAGGACTTGCTCCACCAGGACACCAACTTCGGTGGCAGTGAAGCTGGTGCCCCTCTGCCCCTCTGGCCGGGGGTTGCCACTGGGGTCAGATGTGGATGTGCCCGACATGGCAACCCCAGGGGCAGGAGTGGGTGGGCAACTGGGTCCTGGGGCTGGGCTGTGGAGCGATGTTATTCGAGTCGGGAGTCTTCTGTACCAGCAGGGGTGGACACAGCAACTGGACCCCTGCAGATGGCTGATGTGCAGGCACCAAATAGCAGGGCACGGTGGCAGCAGGCAGGCAGGCAGGCAGGCAGCAGCAGATGGCACGTGGGAGGCTGCTCGGGGCACTGGGGGGCAGTGATTCGGCCTTCTGGGCAGGAGCTTGGTCTTCCGTGTGTTTTCGCGTGGCCAGCTTGATACGGAGTGATTTGGCACGTGAAAAATCTGCACGTCAGCGTGTAATTCGAGGAAAGGCCCTTAGCGCGTAAGCGCGTCAGCACGCGTACGCAATTTCATTGGACCAAAGGCCCTTACAGCGTAAGTGCGTCTGTGACGTTTTGCGCACGGGCGTTGCCCTGGCAGGGCTTGGAGATCCCGCGTGCCTTTATGTTCTGTACGTGCTTTTCGTGCGGTGCGTGTGTTTTCCATCCGTTGGGGTTCACACGCTATTACTTCACAGCGGGTGTTGGCTACGCGTTCTACTACACGCAAGGCAGACGGTGAGTGGTACCCCGCTCCCCCAACTTCCCGCGCACCCCTGAAATACACGCGCCCAGGCTATTCGCGTGTAAAACTTCACGCGTACCCCTGAAATACACGCGCCCAGGCTATTCGCGTGTAAAACTTCACGCGCACCCCTGAAATACACGCGCCCAGGCTATTCGCGTGCAAAACTTCCCGCGAACCCCTGAAATACACGCGCCCAGGCTATTCGCGTGGAAAACTTCACGCGTACCTCTGAAATACACGCGCCCAGGCTATTCGCGTGGAAAACTTCACGCGTACCCCTGAAATACACGCGCCCAGGCTATTCGCGTGGAAAACTTCCCACGCACCCCTGAAATACATGCGCCCAGGCTATTCGCGTGTAAAACTTCCCGCGCACCCCTGAAATACACGCGCCCAGGCTATTCGTGTGTAAAACTTCCCGCGCACCCCAGAAATACACGCGCCCAGGCTATTCGCGTGTAAAACTTCACGCGCACCCCTGAAATACAAGCGCCCAGGCTATTCGCGTGTAAAACTTCCCGCGCACCCCTGAAATACACGCGCCCAGGCTATTCGCGTGTAAAACTTCCCGCGCACCCCTGAAATACACGCGCCCAGGCTATTTGCGTGTAAAACTTCCCGCGCACCCCTGAAATACACGCGCCCAGGCTATTCGCGTGTAAAACTTCCCGCGCACCCCTGAAATACACGTAGCCCGCTCCCCCAGGCCCGATCGCGTGAGAAACTTCACGCGAACCCCTGAATTAAACGTAGCCCGCTCCCCCAGGCCCGATCGCGTGGAAAACTTCACGCGAACCCCTGAAATACACGTAGCCCGCTCCCCCAGGCCCGATCACGTGAGAACGCAAACCCCTGAAATACACGTACCCCGCTCAATCGCGTGTGTAACTTCCCGCGCAACCCCGAAATACACGTGCCCCGCTCGCACAGGCACTATTGCTGTATGTTGCCACTTTTGTAATGCGCAGGGATGCTACCGCCTGCCTTCGTGTGGCGGACGTGTATCGGCTTGTGCGTGTCTTTCGCTGTGCGTGGCTTTGCCCTATTCGGTTCCATGAATACGTGTGGTTCGGGTGCGTGTGGGCGTTCCCTCTGCTTCCCTGCAGTACATCCCCAGTTACGCCCTTGTTTTTGCAAGTTGTTCCCCATTCCGCGCGTTACGCCCCGTGTTCCGCCCACTTTCTAGTGTATGCGCAGAGGTTGTGCGCTTTCACTGTGCGCGTCGCGCACGTCTTTCGGGATGTTGCAGTGACGTGTGCGCCATGCACGGGTTTGGCGCACATCCCGAGGAAGACACGCGCAGGGACTTCCATGAATCGCACGCGTGCGCGTGCGCCTCTTTTTTTCCGCTTGCACCTGCTTGCGCCTGCTTGCGCCTGCTTGCGCGTAGATTTTCGGCGCACGTTTGTTCCATGAATCGGCCCCCAAGTCTTTCGGCAGAGCAGATTTTGAGGTATTTTGCTATTGTGGACAATCTATATATTTGGGCCGTGGTGTTGCAGCCACCAAGGAAAACAGGGAACCCCATGCATTTCCAAAAAGAAGACACCCGTGGGAATCCACAGATCGCTGACTTGCGCGAATTGCCCCAGAATGTATTACCCACAATCTCTGCCAAAGTCCAAGATTTGGCAAAAAAAACTACATTTTCAGACATTTCCCTCTGCCAACCCACTGAAACACACCGCCAACATCACATGTCCTACCTTCCCACATTAGCACAGGTGTACTGATGAAAACAGTACCTCACATGTG
Organism: Ambystoma mexicanum; assembly: GCF_040938575.1. Lineage (NCBI taxonomy): Eukaryota > Metazoa > Chordata > Amphibia > Caudata > Ambystomatidae > Ambystoma > Ambystoma mexicanum. The sequence continues at coordinate 653,704,354 of NC_090934.1, forward strand.
TGGGTGCACCTACCTGGGCGCAAAGGGAAAAGGCTAAACAACTGTTAACCCAAAGTCTTTCGTCAGAGCAGATTTTGTGGGATTTTGCTCAACCTACAGATTTGGGCCTGGGGTGTCGCAGCCACCATGGAAAACAGGAAAACCCATGCATTTCCGAAAAGAAGACACCTGTGGGAATCCACAGAGGTCTGACTTGCGTGAATCGCCTCAGAATGTATTACCAACAACCCCTGGCAAAGTCTGATATGTGGCAAAAAAACCCACAATTTTCAGACATTTCCCACTACCAACCAACCGAAACATGCCGCCAACAACACATGCCCCGCCTTGATACCTTTCCACAGGTGTCAAGAGGAAAACAGTACCTCATATGTGTGGGTGAACTTACCTGGGCGCAAAGGGAAAAGGCAAAACCACTGGTAACCCCAACTCTTTCAGCAGAGCAGATTTTGAGGTATTTTGCTCTTTTGGACAACCTACAAATTTGGGCCTAGGGTGTCGCAGCCACCAAGTAAAACAGGGAACCCGATACATTTCTGAAAAGAAGACACCGGTGGGAATCCACAGAGGTCTGTCTTGTGTGAATCGTTCCAGAATATTTTACCCACAATCCCCGGCAAATTCTGAAGTTTGGCGAAAAAAACACAACTTTCAGACATTTCCCCCTGCCAACCCACAGAAACACGCCACCAACAACACATGTCCTACCTTCCCGCATTTCCACAGGTGTCCTGACAAAAACGGTACCTCACATGTGTGGGTGCACCTATATGGGCCCAAAGGGAAAAGTCTAAACCACTGGTAACACCAAGTTTCCGCAGAGCAGATTTTGTGGGATTTTGCTCTTGTGGACAACCTACAGATTTGGGCCTAGGGTGTCACAGCCACAAAGGAAAACAGGGAACCCCATACATTTCCAAAAAGAAGATACCAATGGGAATCCACAGAGGTATGACTTGCGCAAATCGCCCCATAATGTATTACCCACAATCCCCAGCAAATTCCGAAATTTGGTGAAAAAACACCATTTTCAGACATTTCCCCCTGTGAACCCACGGAAACATGCCGCCAACAACACATGTCCTACCTTCCCACATTACCACAAGCGTCCCAACAAAAAGGGTAGCTCACATGTGTGGGTGCACCTACCTAGGCACAAATGGAAAAGGCTAAATCACTCATAACCCCAAGTCTTTCGGCAGAGCAGATTTTGCAGGATTTTGCTCTTGTGGACAACCTACAGATTTGGACCTAGGATGTCGAAGCCACCAAGGAAAACACAGAACCCCATGAATTTCCAAATATAAGACACCTGTGGAAATCCACAGAAGTCTGACTTGCATAAATTGCCCCATAATTTATTACCACAATCCCCGACAAAGTCTGAAGTTTGGCATAAAAATACAATTTTCAGAAATTTCTCCCTGCCAATCCACTTAAACACACCGCCAACAACACATTTCCTAGCTTTCCACGTTCCCACAGGTGTCCCGACAAATATGGTAGCTCACATGTGTGGGCACACCTACCTGGGTGCAAAGGGAAAAGGCTAAACCACTGGGAACCCCAAGTCTTTCTTCAGAGCTAATTTTGCGGGATTTTGCTCTTGTGAAAAGCCTGAAGATTTGGGCCTAAGGTGTCAAAGCAATGAAGGAAAACAGGGAACCCCATGCATTTCTGAAAAGAAGACAACTGTGGGAATCCACAGAGGTCTGTCTTGCGCGAATCGTCCAGGAATTTATTGCACACAATCCCTGCCAAAGTCTGAAATGTTTGCAAAAAAACCTCAATTTTCAGACATTTCTACTTGCCAACCCGCTGAAACACACCGCCAACAACACATGTCCTACCTTCCCACATTGCCACTGATGTCCTGATGAAAATGGTACCTCATATGTGTGGATGCATCTACCTGGACGCAAAGGGAAAAGGCTAAACCACTGGTAACACCAAGTCTTTCGGCAGAGCAGATTTTTAGGTATTTTGCTATTGTAGACAACCAATATATTTGGGCTGTGGTGTTGCAGCCACCAAGGAAAACAGGGAACCCCATGCATTTCCAAAAAGAAGACACCCGTGGGAATCCACAGATCTCTGACTTGCGCGAATCGCCCCAGAATGGATTACCCACAATCTCTGCCAAAGTCCGAGATTTGGCAAAAAAACCTACATTTTCAGACATTTCCCTCTGCCAACCCACTGAAACACGCCGCCAACATCACATGTCCTACCTTTCCACATTGCCACAGGTGTACTGATGAAAACAGTACCTCACATGTGTGGGTGCACCTACCTGGGCGCAAAGGGAAAAGGCTAAACAACTGTTAACCCAAAGTCTTTCGTCAGAGCAGATTTTGTGGGATTTTGCTCAAGTCAACAACCTACAGATTTGGGCCTAGGGTGTCGCAGCCACCAAGGAAAACAGGAAAACCCATGCATTTCCGAAAAGAAGACACCTGTGGGAATCCACAGAGGTCTGACTTGCATGAATCGCCTCAGAATTTATTACCAACAGCCCCCGGCAAAGTCTAACATTTGGCAAAAAAACCTCAATTTTCAGACATTTCCCACTGCCAACCAACCAAAACATGCCGCCAACAACAACAAGAACCTCAATCATATCTAAACGTAGACACTCCTTAGAGCAGTCAACCTTCTCTTACAGGAAGCCAAGAACCACTTGGAGACCCACTTATAGCAAATGAGGCAGAAATAGCCATGACTGAAGTAGAAAACACCATGTGTCAGTATGAGCAATCTGAAGAAAACTTTGCTGTACTGCAATTACAACTGAATAATGAGCAGCATAACATTTTCCTAGAAGTAACTAAATTAATTGAACATGGAGTGCAGCATGAAACTAAAATTATAAACTTGTACTCCTGTATGTAAGTGTTCAAGCTGCTTCAGGCAAAACATTCCTAATAAAAATCATCAGCAAGTTCCTCCAACAATTGACAAACAACAAGCTTTCAGCTGTTGTAACTGCCCTCTCAGGTTTAGCTACCTACAACATAGGTGGTGTTACTTTACACTGATTGCTACTCCTTCCCGTAGAACACAAAAAAAAAATTGGACTACTACAAACTTTCAGCAGAAGCTGCTATGGAGCTATGCAGAGTTTTAAAACGAATGAAAATGCTCCTCGTAGATGGGGTGAGCATGGTCTACAACCTAATCTTGGCTTTGATTCACCACAGATTGCAAGAAGTCCTCAAAACGGACTAGGAAGAACTCTTTGGAGGAAAACATGTTATTGTTTTCGGAGATCTTCTTCAATTAACACCAGTGAAATGGGAACCTATTTTTAAAACCGTAGGACACAAACTGTGCTGTAAAACACTTGGCAGCATAAGAAATGTAAATCTCTGGCAACATTTCCAAACTAGAGAACTAACTGAAAACATGCATCAGTCTGCAGACCTCACCTATGCCAACATTTTGAAAAGTATTCTGATGTGTGTGCTTTCTAAGGAAGCACAGTCTATCTTAAGTAGCAGACACATCCATGAGCTATACAGGAATTACCCACCTGCTACTGTTGTCATGGAACAATAAGCAAACAGAAATGTAAATGTATGTCCTTAATGCCAACCCTAGCAATTTCAATTAAACAATGTTGAAAAAAGAAATGCAACCAATAGTGCCAATTTACTCCACAGACAAATCAGACATGCATGAAATGACAGAACCTATGTGTCAACAAGTCACAGTTAAATAGCTTAGAAACGTCTATCTCCAACACAGCTGGTTTGGAGAAAATCTTAACATTGTGTTTAAACTGTGGAGTAATGCTCAAGCATAACCTTGATGTGGAGCGACGTTTAGTTAATGGAGCACGTGGTACAGTTGTTGGTTTTCAGACATGTCCATGTGACAACAGCATTCAGTTTGTCAGCATCCACCTTGACAAACTTTCAGTACTTAAAAGGATAGGATGCTCAACAGCACGATTCCTTCTTTTCAAAGACATATATGTACACAGAGAACAGTTTTTGCTGTCTCTAGCACACGCTGTCATAATTCATAAATCGCAAGGTCTAACCCTAGATCAAGCAGTGGTTAACATTGGTAGCACAGGCTTTAAAGAAGGCATGAGGCATGTAGCACTGTCATGCCTTTGTACTCTTGAAGGACTATTTCTACTCAATTTTGATGCAAGCAAAGTCAAAGCTGACATTCCTTGCATCGTAGATTACAATAGACTACGTGCCCTCTACACAGCCCATCTCAAAATGTACCCTGTTCCTCAAAAAGGCAAACTTTCTAAAAGAAAACTAGTCCAAAGACATGTTATAGGTGATCGCCTAACAGTACGACCAAAGAAATTGAAAGCAGCTGCTACTCCATCAATTCTCACAACCACAGAAGTATGTACTGCAAAGTCAAATACATACACAACTACAGAAAGAAAGAAAAGTACCTCTTCAAAACAAGCACGTGGACTTTCATCAAATCACTCGGACACAGAACTATCTGGTCCATTCAAATCTTCCAACACAACTGGTGTAAATTGCTATGCAAATGTAGCAATCAATGTTCTATGCCAATTGCCAGCAATTGTTGAAAATGTTTACTTAAACGGTGCAGACCAGTTGTTTTTGCAAATGCTATTCCTTGATAGGAATGCAACGAACAATCCTGACACCATTTACAGTGTCTCGGGAATAAGGAAGGAATTGGACTACTGTGCAGTAACGGTGAGATTCACTATAAACAGACAGGAGGATCCACAAGAATGCCTAATGTACTCACTGCAAGTACTGGAAAGCAAAAACATTCCTATAAATGGAATCTTCCAGAATTCATACATGTGGAAAGATACATGCACTCTCTGTAGCCATGTGGACCAGGTACAAGTCCCTAATGAGCGCTTTGTGTATATATCTATACCTAACTGTGAATCCATTCCATTTCAACAGCTGGTACAAAATGCAAACCATGGCATATTATGTACTACTTGCAATTCAGACAGCCGTTCCACTTTACACATGCAATCACATAGCCAATACGTAATAGTAATGCTTTTATGATACAAGGCAGATGGCACCAAAAACAACTGCAAGCTTACTAGCTTCACACATGGACAAGTATCACTTGGCAAGAAAACCTTCACAACAATAGGCATAATCTACCACATGGGTGCCACAACTACTGCAGGTCACTATACCACATACATTAAGAAATGTGGGTGGTTTCAATGCAATGATACTTCCATTGCTCTGAAGCAGAGATTATCAGCAAATCTTGCAAATGCCTACATAATATTCTTGAAACCAAAATGTACTCGCTGATCTACAGAATTAGCATAGCCTACTGCCCAATACTCACCAACAGATATGTAACTACAAATAAAAAAATGAAATAGTTTCTGCGCTGTGAAACTAGAACAACTTAGCATACACCAAGTGCCCATGAGGACATCAGTTGGGCTGCTATAGAGTTTTTTCCCCAATGACCCAATGATCATAGTCACAAAAATAACAACTGTAGAAAGAACACAGTAATATTGTTTCACCCATAATACTTAAAAAGAAAAGTACTGAGTATGAGGGTCTACAAACTGTCCTCAATGACCTGTAAAAACGACCAACTGTTAGAATAAGTTAGAATAAGGCAACAGATGTCTACCAATGCACATACCACTGCAATCAATACGCAACTGCATGTAACTACACCCATTATACTGCAAAGGTACTTCACAATAGTTGAAAATGGAACTCTGCCAAATAAGAACGAAGGTGCTTCAAGACATACCCAGCAAAACTATAACACTGTAAACAGTTACAATACGCCAACTTCTATGTTGTTCTTTTGAGGAAACCCTTCAACACTTATTAAGTATAAGCAACCAGAATACACCAAGTGGTATCTTACTGTACCCGCAGTAATACAATATTACTTACAGGCAAACTGCCAAAATCAACCTTCAGCAATCACGGTCTTACAAACCTATCCTCAAAAACTTTCAAACTACCAACAATTAGTATGCGCCAACAGATATCTAACTGCCCTCACAATCCTGCGGGTTTGGTTTTGCGCTATATCAAATAAACAAACAAACAAACAAACAAACAGTAACACCATACAGATATGCACCGTAAAACATTCCTGTAAGTCGTGCACACATCCATGAAACCCAGTGTGCCAAATAACAACAAATGAATGCAGAAGATTTTATTTTTAATCCTGCACGGAATTGTTTTCCCACAGACCCAATGATTATGCAAACAAACACAGGAACTGAGCACATTGACAGTACACTTGTTTAAAGCATAGTACTTCTAAAGTGCTAATTATGAGGGTCCACAAAGTACTGAAATATATCTGAAATGGAATGCAATACCACATTATCAAGTACCTACCCTAACATATTATGTTTTCTTTCATCACAGAAATTAAATAAAGATTTCTCCTGCATGTCCACATGCCACAGTATTGAAATCTGCAAGTGGCACTTCAACGGTATTGTACACTAATTTAAAAAAAGTGTACAGTTCCTCAACAATGTATACAGGAAGAATACGATTATTGGTGTCATGCTTATTTATAACCAGCTAATTGCATTTCTATACACATAATTCTGCAATCCATATGCCAGTGTCACATTCTTGAGTTAATGGGCGTATTATCCTACAGTGGTTGTGGCCAGGCCCTAAACTCTTGGGTGTATGGCCTATGGCCTCCGGCCTCCGGCGATGCACCCAAGAGTCTAGGTCCTGGCCACAACCACTGCAGCATAATACGCCCATGCACCCAAAAATCTGCCGACTGAACACAACCCACCCACATAAGCCAACCGCCTCAGGCTCTATCCACTTCAGTTCACATACTATTACATTACTTGCACCCACTGGACAGACTCTCATACACCCAAAAATCTCAGCACAGTCCAATAAGGCAACTGACACACACCCTGTACACTTCCCTGCACATACTATTACAGTATTTGCATAAAGTGGTCATACTCTTGGGTGCATGACCTCCGGCCATGCACCCAATATTCTAGTAGCTGCCCACAATCACCACAGCATAATACAGACATGCACCCATCAATCTACACATTGGCCACAAACCACACACATAAGCCAATCGCCAGAGGCCTTATCCACTTCTGTACACATACTATTGCACTACTTGCAACCATTCATATTCCAGTCCCCTACCGTAAACCACCTGTGTCCCTTTACACTTCTCTACACATACTATTACACTACTTCAACCAGTGGCCAAACTCTCCGGCCATGCACCCAAGACTCTATTAGCTGGCCACAATTACACCAGCATAATACAGCCATGCACCCAAGAATCTGCTCAGTGGCCATAATCCTTGGGGCAGTTCAATCCCCCATTTGCCCCACACCATCTCCACTTCTCTACACATACTATTACACTACTTCAACCAGTGGCCAGACTATTCGGTGCAGTCTAGTAGCTAGCCACAATCACAACACCATAATACAGCCATGCACCGAAAAATCTGTATAATGGCCACAACCCACACACATAGACCAGTTGCCTGAGGCCCTGTCCACTTCCGTACATATACTATCGCACTACTTCATGCCAGTAGACAGACTCTTGGGTGCATGGCCTCTGCAAGAGTCCAGCAGCTTGCCACAACCACCACAGCATAATACAGCCTATACAACCATCCTCATATCATCTACATTCCACTTACCTACCGGAATGAAGCCTGCCTGCAGTCACCACATAACCTACTTGCCTCAGGACCTACACACAAACTGCTGCGGTGTCCACAACACAGTCTTCTTCCACCTAAACAAATACATCATATGAACCATCTTTCACCCCTGCACCCTTTCCAGCCCCTCTTCCCAACACCAGATACCCAAAACTCAGTCCTGTTCACTGCTGCACTATGGATACAGCATGGCATGCGTTTTTGGAAAAATATGATGCACATCTCTGTTTCAACCAGCCAATCAGCGATTATGTTGTATATCTGTGACAACACGTGGCCCCCGGGGCCAACTTGAGTCCTATCCATTGAGCACACTGGGAAATGGCTCAGCAGAGCGGAGCCAGCTATCACTAATTTGTTGGCACCTACATTTTGGCTGTTTTAAAAAAAAAACTACTGGACCAATTTTCACCAATTTTACAAAAGCACACTTTCGGAACCAATCCGCCGTTCCTGCCACAAATTTGGTGAAAATACATCCAGCGGTTTCACCTGTAGGCATGAGCACCATTTTTTCAATTCAGTCTGTGGGACCCCCCCTCTAACTTTTCCACCCTTCATGAAACATCACCAAACTTGCCAGAAAAATCCAGAGCATTCCATATGCCTTTTTTGCAAAGTTTGGTGAGGATTGGTCCAGAGGGAACAAAGTTATAAGCCGCCCAAAAAGTGTTCTTCCTATGGGTTTAGCAATTTAACCATAACTATGAGATTGATGGTGTTTTGCAAGTTCATTTTAGTCTTTTGCTGTGTATTTTGTTGTAGGTGCAATATTCTCATCATTCCTGTGAACTTGCACCAGTTGTTGTATAGTTAACTCCCTTAAAAGGTCAACCTATTTTCAAACCATAGTGGTACTGCTGGAGATGGCAGCAGCACACGTGTAGACAGTCCATGAAAAGCCTCTCTAGCATTTCGGATGATTCTTCAAATTGAGTGTTCCAGTTCTGCAGGTGTTTGAAGTCTCTGGCTGTTGGTGGCACCACCTTTCATGTGTGGAGTTTGATTCTGCACAGCCACTGCTCACACCTAGCGTTTCCTATGGAGATAAAGCTGAAGCCACTCACAGTAGCTCAGTTTTCAAATTTAATTATCCCACACTATAGTCTGTTGTCCAAGATTACTTACCCGAACCTCATCCTTTTTATTGCAACTACTTAGTACAATTTATCCTGTTTCTTTTTACTCAGTTTATATACTGCTGTTCTATTCCTTCTTCTCCAAGTTTATATATCCCATCCTATTCTTTCTTGTTCTCCAAGTTTACTTAACATTCCCCATCTTCTGTCCTGCAACCACCCTGTGTAACAACAGCCTGTGTTTATTCTCAACCAGTTGATATATCCTTGTTTGTTTATTGTAGTGGTAGTTTTTATACTTTTGTATATTATTGTATGGGTTTTTTAATCGAAGTTTGATTTTTTTTGCATTGACCCAATGATTAGTATGTGCAAAGAGAACAACAGTGGTGTAGGCCTATATGTTGTGTGTTATATAGTGCATGTGATGCACTGCATACAAGATATGAGGGTCATAAAAACGTGTGTATTAATTGTGTTTCTTAAAGTGTCTTTCTTTTTTAACTTATTATGTTTTCTTTTTTTTCAGATAGAAGGAAATTATTGTTTTTTTTTAAAACATAGATGATTGACCGCAGCTACATTTTAGCCCAATGGATTGTTGAATATTAGAGGCACAGTTAACCGCAGCAATGACTGGGGAGGGTCGTATTCGGGGGTTCTTTGGACCATACTGCGGCTATAGGCCTCAATGTGCACAAAAGGAACACTGTACCTGAAAGAGTACTTTCTGAGAATTATCTATTATGTATATATTTATAAACAAATGTATATGACTTACCCTCCAAAGTTTCATATTGTAACCGCGGCTAGAAAAAAGTCAATGGACTCTAGCCGCGGCTATGAGTGATGAGTTATTATGTACTTTACATAAAAAAATGTATGTACTCTTTTTACTGTCTCTTATTTTATTCATATTCTGCACTAAGTTTCTTTAAACAAACACACAATCCAATAGCTGTAGCTACTATAAATGGTGCGTCATTGGTATATTCATGATCGTGTCTAGGAGTATCAATGACTGGGGGTAATTGTCCGTGACTATCCCAAACCCACCCCATGTGCTAGGTTCTTATAACTGCGGCTAGAGTGTTTGTAAACAGTGATTGTACCATTTGAAATACGCTATATTCATTAATAATACATATACGTGTACTTACTTGAAAAAGGAAAATAAATATGCAAACAAAGTTTGTTGAAAACAGGTTTATTTTGTGGGGTGTGGTTGTGGGTTTTCATTTTCTTTTAGTTGGAACACATGATACATCTTCTTCTTTAGCCCATTTATCTGGATTATTACTGTCCATGATTTGTCTTACATTTTCAATGTCCTTTTTCTTTTATTGTACTTCTTTTTGAATATTGATTCACAGTTATTTTAATTCTGTTAATCTATGATTAGTTTTGTGGGTAGTTGCTGTGGTGCTTCTTGTGTAATTCTTCTTGATACATGAATGACTTCTTTATTTGTTTGAAAATATTTCAAATATTTTTAAACAATTAAAGATGGAAAACATTTTAAAAATATTTGTGTTGGTTGTGTGGACATATGATAGTAGGTATATGAAGTATATCTGTTTGGTGACTGATATGTGTTCCTTAACATAGAATTGGTAGTCTCATTTTACACAAATATAAAGAATGTACTTACAAAATCCTGAATGTGGTGTATTTTCTTCTGTTTCATTTTCTTCAGCGTCTTCCTGTACCTCTGCCCTTTGTCATGTGCTTTGCAGTTTGTCCATTTTTGTTATTTTAGCTTGTTATATATTTATTTGTTTACATTCTTTGATATTAAGTGGCATAGTCCTTTTTGTGTTGTGTATTTTTACAGTTTTTATTTTTCCTCTGTGGTCCTGCATTTTAATATGACCACGACCAGCAGTGATGATGAGGTGGTGTGGGTGGCTTCAGCTTTACCACCACAGAATAAGGAGTGTGCATAAAAAAGTAGCAGACAGTTGTCAATATTTCAGTGTAAATGACCACGGTATGAAGCAGATCAAAGAGGTGTTGTGCAATATCTGCAGTAAGATTTTGCTGGGTGGACCTTCACACAAAGCTTCATCGCAAAGCGTGGGACATTGACATTAATCCAACATCTTGTTTGTATTAATTGGGATGAAGTGTATGAATCTTATGGGAAGACTAATACACAACAAAAGGTACAAGCACATGGAGCAAGATCAGCACAGCAGTATTTGTCATCTGTGGGAGAGATTCAAACACAATGACTAACTATTTCCCCACCATCTAACACCAAACCTCAGTCCATCCTTCCTGCACCAGTTCTTTCTAACTTTATTGTGTTGTGCAAAACCTGTTACAGCTTGATCGAAGAGGGAGTCGGCACCCTAGATAGTCCGAGTAAAGGTCTTTTGGAACATACGGCCAAATGCCAACGCTAGGTATATTTTTAAGTGTACATTTCTTTAACCCTATTCTTTGTTAAATGTATGAACCCTAGTGTTTTTCCCTTCCCAGTTCCTACCTCTTTTTCCATTATTCCCCAAAATGGTCCTTTACAGGGCTAACTTTTCAATTATAAAAATAGACAATAAAAACACAGACTGTTAATATGGATCAAACACGTTTAATTGATCCTTTCCATGCAGTGTGTGTTAAAAAAATGAAATGCCCTTATGCATTTCATTATAGGCGCGATTATTGCATGTGTGAGCCGCCGGTAGAGCCCACCAGCCATTGCTGCATTTAGCCACGCATGCATTTTAATAGCTGCAGCTATAAAACCGATTTAAAAAATATATATGTATATACATATATGGGCATTAGTCTTGTAAATATTTATTTTCAGATATATTGAGTGAAGTCTTTGTACACAGTTACGGTAACACTTTAATAACTTTCTATTCAACAACAATACCATTAAATGTAAACACATTAAAAAGTTAAGTACATATGCAAACAAAGTTTGCTATAAATAGGTTTATTTGGGGGAAATGTAGTTGAAATTCAAGGAAAAAGCTTTAGTTTCAGGGATGTTAAGGTGAGCAATACATTGTAACAAAACCTTTGAAATCCAAGGAAAAACCGTTAGTTGCAGGGACGTTCAGGTGAACAATACATTGTAAAGAAAAACTTTGAAATTCAAGGAAATAACTTTATTTGCAGGGACATTAAGGTGAGAACTTAACACAACAAACCCTCTGAAATTCAACTATACCCACCTTAAATTTGCTCCCCCTTTTGCACAGCCTATGACCACAATGATGATATCACAGATAACATCACTGATGACATCACTAATTACAGTACAACAGTAACCATCATTAAGGATGGCCTTTATCCATGGTCTGCGTGCATGGCCAAATATATTTTAACACATTAGTGGGTACCAATCATTGCCTTCAGTCATGGACACTGGCCAAAGTATTCACGCATGTGATATGACATGACATTTATAACCTGCCTATACCCAAGTGTTTCAAAGTGCGACGACGCAAGGGAACAAAAGGAGGACGCACAACAATCCCACTTGGCCAGGTGTCATTCAGATTGCGCAAGTGCATGGGAAGGGGGCTGAGACAGTGCAATACACGGGAAAGAAGAGAACAATAAATAAGTAAGCGACCAGCATCTGGCAAGTGCATGGGTAAGTGCGGGCAACAAGTGTCAAGGGCTGGTAGGGGGACTGTAGGGATACAGAAACAGACCCCGAGTGTGGGGGTTGCCAGGTGGGCAGTGCATGTGTGTGACGCTGGTGGGGGAAGAACCTGGGCCCGAGATCAGAGGGTGTCCAGGTAGCCAGTGCAGTTCCAGTAACAGCCAGGAGGTCAACAGAGGAGAGGAGGAGAAAAAGCAGAAGCAAAGAGAAAGGTTTTGAGGTGCTTCAGGAACCAGAGATGGTTCTCCTCAAGTTTTAGGGAGGCAGGGAGGCTGTTCCAGAGGGAGGCACCATCTGAAGAAAGAGATCTACCACCAACTCGTTGCTTTGAGAAGCGACTGACCCTGAGGGAGTTGGAGGCGGATGAGCGAAGAGCTCGAGAAGGAAGATATGTAGGAAGAGAGAGTGGAAGGTATTGAGGCCCCAGGCCCCAGAAGGCCTTGTGAACGACACAGAGGGTTTTGAACTTAATCCTCACAGCCACTGGGAGCCAGTGCAGAGATTTCAGTCCTGGAGAGATACACTCCCTGGGCTTGAGGCCAAGGACAAGTCTCGCAGTCCTGTTCTGGATAAGTTGCAGCGGGCTGGGGGGTAGAAGCAGGCAGATTTAGAAAGAGGCTCTTACAATAGTCCACACTAGAGAGAACCAGAGCTCTGGAGACAGTGAGCTTCTGGGGGAAGGAGAGGAAAGGACGAATACCTCTGAGGAGGTGCAGCTGGTAGTGTGACTTCTTAGAGACGTCAGAGATGTGAGGAGAGAAGGATAGTGTGGAGTTGAAGATGACCCCGAGGTTTTTAGTCTTTCAGGTGGGAGCAGGAAGAGGGCCAAGAGAGGTCGGCCAGAGAGTTACAGGGAAGGCGGGAGCACATGTGCCGATGAGCAGAATCTCATTCTTACTGGTGTTAAGGCAGAGGTCATTGGCGGCACACCACTCCTGGATAGCAGTCAGACAGTCAGAGATGAGGGAAGGAGAGGAGGAGGCCGAGGGTAGCCAGAAGATGAGTTTGGGTGTCATCCGCATAGCACTGAAAGTTGGGGCAGACAACGGTGATGCGGTGGGCAAGGAGTGCCAGTTATTGGTTGAACAGCCAGAGATAGAGGTTAGACCCCTGGGGGACACCACAGTTAGAGGAAAAGATAGCAGAGATGCACTGTATATTTAAAAACACTAAATAAGGCATAATGTACAATGGGAAAACTTTTAATTAACTGAAACACATTAATAAATCAAAAAATTATAAATATTTTAAAACACAAACAGGCTACCAACCATAGGTTGTGGCCTTTACCTGTGGATACAGATTTCAATCGTGTCCACTGTATAGTATATACACACTGATTAGGCACTAGCCATAGACTCCAGTACAATAGTAGCCAGTGGCCACAATCTTTGGTTGCGCCCACTATATATTCTAACATATAAATGGGTCATTCGCCATGGCCTTTGACCTTGAGCAGTTTGTACATCTTTTGGCCATGTCCACTGTATATTTTAAAAGAATAAAATGCAACAAGTGATGGCCTTTGGCTGCGCCCACTGTTTATTATACAACACTAACCGGCCACTAGCTATGGCCTTTGGCTGTGCCCACTGTAGATTATATAGTAGATTATATACTCCAACCAGCCACTAGCCATGGTCTTCAACATAATGCTAGCCAGTGTCCACGGCCTTTGGCTGAGCCGACTGTATTTTCTAATATATTAATGGGGACTAGCTTTGTCCTTTGGCCATGGCCACTGACTACAGCTTACAACTTTGCCCACTGTATATTTTAAAACAGGTATGGGATCCTAGGCATAGCTTAATTATTTTAATCATGCACATTGGTATTTATTGACACTAACTGGCCATTACCTATGGATTTTGGTGCTGGCCAGTGACACCAGCCCTTGTCATGGCCAAGTCCATGGCCTAAATAGTTATTAAGATAATTAAAGCTTTCATGAGCTAACTTATAAATAATGTTATTTCTAATTGTATTATTGATGTAACCAGTTATATACAATGTAATTAGTGCTGTCATCAGTGATAGCTTCAGTGATGTGATTTGTAATGCCATCAGTGTTCTCATACAGCATGTAATTAGTGATGTCATCAGTGATGTGATCTGTGATGGCATCATTGTGGTCATGGCTGCGCAATAGTGGGCGCAAAGTGGAGGTGGCTTTAGCTGAATTTCAGAGGTTTGCTATTTGGGGATATATCCAAGGTTACAGAAAAGCTTTGTGTTGCAAACTCAGCCCTTGGAGCACTTCCAACTCTCACATTTCAGTTGGTGTCCTCTTGCCTGCCCCACACCTCTAGCCTCACAGCATTTGCATGTGTTTTGACCTGCAAATTGTTTTTTATCTGTGTTTCATTTTCCAATATCCTTAGCTATAGCCACGGCTATCTCTTGCATAAAGACAAAAAAGATGGTGGCTGTTTCATTTATAAACACCCGGTTTCTTGGCAATTTACCCAAGGTATAGCTATCTATTTTGGAGGAAGGGGCAGCCCAGAAAATGACCATGCACATTCCACATTTCTCAGGTAATTCTGCCCTATGGTAGAAAGGAGGATATTGGTTGATATTGTGCTGCTCCTGTGGTGAATCTAGGCCTGACACATGCTACACTACTGTGTGTTTAAATGAACCCCAGGTCTGCCTATCAACAGTCCTGGCTCTGGCCACAACTCTCTAAGCAATAGTTGTGATTCCTGCCAACATTTCACCTATCCTGATTCCCTCCATTAGGGTGAGTACAGTCACTAACTGAACCCATCCTGGTTGCACTCAAAGCGATAGATCCCTGACACAAAATCAAGCCTCCTGCCCTTGGCTGTAGTGCCTGATTCCCGGCCAGTATTTCATTAGTACATATGTAAACACACCGTGTGAGGAAACTGGCAATTTAAAACGCAACGCGATGAGCATTCAATACACTGCAGTGATAGCATGCAATATATTTAGATGTGCAATTTGTTCAATGACAGCACTGACATATATATGAATAGGTATCAACAGATGAACACAACTGTGGAACGTTTACATTGTCAAATAATATCCACAAAAGGCAAGTAGTTAAGCACATGGCCGCTCATGATAATACGTCTATAAAACTACGAAATGAATTGGCCAGAACTGCTTTATATTACAGCTTATTGTAGATGCAAATGCCACTTCACTATTAACCACGTGGCATTCCTAGATCTTGCTCATGTTGCCAGTCATGTATGTGTGCGCGCAGGCCCATGTTGGTATGCAATTCTTGCAGTGTGTACATTGAGTAGTTAGTTGCCTGTGCTAGCGGGTTTGCTTAAGCAAGGTCCCTGCGTATTTCTTGCAAGACATCGCCACATTGAAATATGGTGGGAGTAGCATTTTGTATGGTCCCTTTAACTCTCCTGTCAAAAACATAACCTGTTTAAATGAGATGCGGTTAAAAAAGCTTCCAAAATATCAGTTTATAGGGAAGGTTTCGGTTCATTGGACCTCTCCTTATTACATGCTCGAGGAAGCCCTGGAGAATTCAACAGGAGTGTGCAGGCAAGCACAAAATTAGAGGATAGGTGTTCTATTGACCTCCATTTGTTGGGCCGAGCCAGTGTGGTCATAATTTCAGAATCACTTAAAATGACTCGATTAATTACCAATAACCAGAGGGCCATATTGAGTCAAATGACAATGCAATCGTTCCTTCTTTGAAAAACATAATGCTAGTCAAACTCGACGCCATTGATCAGGAATGTGTGATGCTCGAGAACGGTCTTATGCTTCTGCATATGATACCCCACTTGTCCTCTAGCTCTGTTTATGGGAAATATGTCCGTTCTTCACTTGGCTTTCAGCCAATTCCCGCACAGATTCAAAATGACTTTCATTACAAGGTTATTTTTTCTTAAAATTCGAGCAGCACTGGACAGCACTTCGTAAAATGCGGTTGTGCATTGCATGTGGCAAATGCGTGAACATAACTGTGCACGGTTTAATTTATTTAATGCTTATTTTTTCAATGGGCTGGATTAATAAAACCATTTCCAACTTGCATGTGAAAATTGCCACAACGTGTGCATGGGCTTTTCCAGAAGGATTAGAGCCGCACTCAATGTCCTGGGCAGTCGTGAGTGCGTCACTGAGCCACAGAGAGGCTCGCTCACTGCTGCCAGCTCCCTGAACGAACGCCCACTCATCTAATCAGGTGAAAGAGAATTCAACAAGTGTGACAGGTCTGTCTAGCTGTGCCCCAAAAGAATAGTTCCAGCAACACATAATCTATTAATTTAAGTTTTGGCTCAGACTTGTTTTCTTTAGCTCTTTCTCCTCATTGGAAGAACAACGTTCATGATGAGGACCAATACAAACTGCACTTTTAGAAAAAAGCATCCACAATTCTGTGCCATTCTGTGGGCATACATCACCTTCAGATATTTCACCATAAGGGCGCCCTTCTTTCTTTTTTTCTTTCTTTCTTTCTTTCTTTCTTTCTTTCTTTCTTTCTTTCTTTCTTTCTTTCTTTCTTTCTTTCTTTCTTTCTTTCTTTCTTTCTTTCTTTCTTTCTCACTAGATGAATCTGCAATGGATTTAACACAATTCTCGTTTCAGATCTAGTCCAACACAAAAACTGGACTAAAAAACCCACCAACGTCTTGTGGGACATCCCCATGCCTGTGGATAAGCCTGAAGATGTAGGTGATAATGACCCATTGCATTAGTGAATATTGATTGTCCAAAGCTTTCCCTGAGTTTATTCGTTCTAAGTGCATCCAACCTACCTAAAATATTAGAACCCTACTGTTGTTTTTACATTTCTTATATACACTGTGATGACCCGACTGCTGACAGCAAGGCCTGACTGGAAAGCCATGGCAACCAATATGTGAGCTGAGGGAAGAATGATTTTTAAAACAATGAAGCATATCAGTGATAACATGTCGTGTCTTCACAGATAGTATAGACAGAACAAATGATTTCAGTGATGAAGAAGAAGAGTCATCCACTGACTCAACCATCCCTTTCCTGGCAATACTGCAGGAAACGGACCCAAAAGCCTATTGCCGCTAAGACATAAGAAGCTAGGGCTCCTGAAAGCAGAGTTAGCTGAGAGGAAGCATGAAGGGATTTGGGATTAGGACTGGCTTCAATTGACAAAGCAATGATTGGCAGTGATCTTTGCAGAGAAGGAGAAAGAACAGGCTGGCAAAGAGAAGGACAACACCCTGCAGGTTCAATCAAATGTAGCTAAATTCCCAGCCACTAGGCACACCAAACACCACATCAGTGGCACATGATGAAGCAGAGCCTCCTGCTCATGCCGACCTCCCCAAAATGGCATTGAGTGCTTATGTGGTCAATGTTTGTCTTACTTGTTTAGTGAGCATACATTACTGGGGGGTGTGAGATGCATAATATGAATGAGTAGTGGTTCTGATTACTTAGCTGCTTGCTTGGTAATGGAAGTCAAGCAATTCCGAAACTTAAATAAGGTGACCAGAATGATTATCAGCGGATGAGAACTGATGAAGAAGTTGCTGATGGCAATGTTTGGTCAGACTACAACCAAGCACATATGGAGTTTTTGTCACTCACAAAAGAAAGTAAGTGTTAGTACATTTGCATGATTAGAGCTGCAAGTAACCTGCATGACTGGATACAAGGTAACATTATGGACGGTGATTTTTTAAACTGATCGTACTAAGGTAAATTGTAAATACTTCTCCCACAGATTACGTTCACTTGGTTGATTAAAGGTTACTGACCCTCACTTGCTGGATTTTGTTGCAGAACTGTGAACAACATACTGGGAAAGAGAGGTATCATTTGTATGTGTCATCCTCTCTACTTGTGAGACCCCCAACACGTTTTGCTGGACTTCTGGACCTTTTTCTATCAATCCTGAATGAGTGGAGCCTTTTTCCACTCATTCATTCTTGTGGGCTCTGTCTTCTGGAACTCTATTCTTTGTATTGTACCTTTACTTTGGAGTCTGTTATCTCCATATCTCATAAAGGCATCTGTGTTCTTACTACTGCACCACACAGCACCTTATGGGCAGTGTTGCTGGGGACCCTTAGGGTCCTCCTTTAAGATTCTTTTTCTATATCCTCGAGTAACTACAGTTCTCAAGGATAGAGAGACCAAAACTGTATAATCTGAGAGATGGGCACACACCACTTTCAGTGGAGTGGCAATGGGATACCTAGTATTCCCCTTCTCTCTGCTCCTTGACGTTTCTGTCACATAGACAATATACTAGTTATGGCTGGTGGTAGTGGATGTGTTCTACCAACTATTGTGTCGTTTCTATACCGCAGGCTATGTCCATAGCCTCGGTAGTGCACAATCTGGAGACCCAAGTACCAACTTGGTGCCTTCCTTCTTTTTTCACCATCACTAGCATGGTTGGTCTTTGTTAGCCCTTCTTCTATCATTCTGGGTGGGGGAGGTCAGTGTGTGGGTTTTGCCTTTGGAGGGAACCGTTGGCAATCCCTGTCTAGGCTCCAGAGTGTCTGGGCAGGCAGGAAGTGGGGAGGAGTCTTCCAACCCCCTGTCCTTTGTCTGCCAGAGTGTCCGAATAGGACCAGCTCCCACAGGGGGGTTGGCTGTCCTGATTGGACAGCCAAGCTCCCCTTTCTGTAAAATGAGGAGAGAGATTGCAGAGGAGTGTGTCCTGGAATTGTATAAGAGGCGAGGTTTCTGGAGTGAAAAGCAAGTCGACCACTAGAAGCTGAAGTAACCAAAGAAGAAGATGACCAGAGATGCCTGCATACTCTTTGCAAAACCGTAAAGTGACCACTGCTGTCCTGACCCCTTTTTCTGTGTGACAGAGGACCTCTGAAGAGGTTTAGCCAGTGGGAACAACCAATCCCAAGATGAACTTTGAATTGAGCCATCTCCCGAGGTCCTAGAAGTTTCCAGAGCTGCGGAACCCCAATACCAGGAGACCTCTTGCTCATTTCAATTGAATCATTGTGGAAAGGACGGATCCATCAAAATCTTTGCTCAACCCATAAGGACACTCCAGAGATCCGATCCAATGTGCCCAAACACCCTCATTAGAGTGTGGAACCGCAGGAAGCAAAGAAGATTGAGCAGGCAATCCGTGTCCTTTGTTGGTGCCGCAGAAAAGGCACCAAAACCGCAGAGTGAACCAAGAAGTTGCTGAAAGTCGTGCCCTAGGTCTTCCCTTGAGACTGCTGCTGAGAGATCCCATCCATTGTCCTGCCTTCAGTCATCAGACCAAAGAAACCAGAGGACAGGTTGAAGCGCTGCAACATCACAGAACATTCAGCAGTAACATTTTCTTCTAACCTAAGGATCTGTGGGGGAAAAGGTATTGCTTATCTGATTCCAAGAAGTCACTGCAGAGCGTTGGGGTGCACCTTGAGATGTCCAGGGTGACCCCCCAATTACTTCCACTCAAGCCGCTTCTTGTGTCCAATCATCAAGGACTTCTGCAGGTCTCCCTTGTTAGGTGTTAACTTGCTGCTTCTATAACACCAAAGACTGGAAGAAATCCTCATGAACTCTTCATATTCTGTTGCTTCTCAAGACTTTCACCCCTTTCCGAACTGGCTATAGTTAGGGTTGTGTTTTTGGACTTAAAAGACTTGCTCTGTGAAGAAACCCTCTCTAGAACATTGAACCAGGCTAATGCTACACTAACTAACCATTTTCCTTCCTTTAAGTGACTTTACTATATTTGTTTGCAGAGTAAATGTATTACCGTATGAACTGTTAAAAACCACAGGTGCACGTAATTACCGATAATACGATAACATTGTGTTTCCCCTTTCTAATGTTTCTACAAATGTAACCACAAACACAAAAGTGAACGTGTCCTTTGACGTGTATTCTCAAGCATTCTGAAGTGTTCTAGTGTAAATATCTAACGTATTTAAAGTGGCTCTGGTGTAAATATAATAAATATATAATTTTATATACATTTTAAGTGTAAGAGTTTCTTTGATGTCCATATCTAGCTAAGGTTCAGCGGACTTACCTACAGCTCACATCTTCCTCTTAAGATACGGCTGACTGCTCTGTCACTATACCAAGGTGCTGAGTAAGTACAGATGGAAACTAAGAGTTGTAGATCTACAAACCACTGAGATAGCTTACTAAAGTCTTTCTACCAGTAGGACTTTAGGAAAACTCCCCTAACACATACCATGTGAAACAGAAAGGGCAGGTGTATCAACAGAAATTGAAGGATAGTGTTGAGTAGCCGTCTCAAAGGTACTCTCATCTGACTGGGGACGTCATAAAATCCATGGAGATAAGTCCAGCTAAGAAGCCCAGATGAACAGGCTCTAGAGTGCTAAGGTCATTGACCATGTGTGTCTGGGGAACACAGTGGGGCTCCATGCACTGAGTCTGGCTTTCCAGGAGAAGGAGGAGGAGTCCAGAGGCATCCCCCCTGTGATGCTGGAATGCCTTATGCCTTACGGGGGGAAAGGGCTCCTAGTCCTTGTCCTACCACTTCTCTGTGGGTGTGTTTTCTCTATGTTATCTGCCACTGAGGTCCAGCCTGGACCTCTGGCAGTGCATCGCTTCATGTCATGGCACCCATGGGTGGGGGTACACCCTTGTACCCCTTATGTTTGTTTTTGGGCACCTGTGTGTTGCCCACAGAGCAGGGTATGGGCTGGTGGCAGCTACCTGCTGAATGGCAGTGGCTTAGAGTGCCCTCCATTTCTGGGACACCCAGGCCCTACCATGGGAATCAATGGATTCCTGATGTAAGGCAAGATGGCCACTGTGACCTCTTGGTTTCTATTGCCTTTTACTTTGTTTCCCAGAGTCCTGGGAAGCCATGACTCTGTCCCTTCCTCCTG
Organism: Ambystoma mexicanum; assembly: GCF_040938575.1. Taxonomy (NCBI): domain Eukaryota; kingdom Metazoa; phylum Chordata; class Amphibia; order Caudata; family Ambystomatidae; genus Ambystoma; species Ambystoma mexicanum. The sequence continues at coordinate 653,725,585 of NC_090934.1, forward strand.
AATGGATGTTGAGTGGAAATAACATATATGGCTCTGGGGCTGCCTCCTTTCAGACTGACAGGTGTCTTCCCAGAGGCTATGTGTTGTGGGAACACCCTATGGGTGGGGCCTGTATGCATGAAGTCTGAAGTGAACTCACATTCTGTGTTGTGGGTGACTGGTCTCTGTGTGTGTGAAACAATGAATGAGACAGCCCTGACTGAAACTGACATGAATGCACTGTGTTGTGCTGAAATACTGGGTACTTACCCCAATCCACATTCTATGTTGTGGGTGTCTGGGTGGAGTGAATGATCTGAATGCCTGTGAGCCTAATTGGCTGCCTTTTTGCATGAATGCCCTTCTGCGCGATTAGCTGACTGAGCCGGGCTCAGCCAGAGTGTATTGCAAAACAATTGTGTATATCTTGGTACCTCTCATTTACCAATGTGTTCAGAACTGAAGTTGAAGCTGAAGCAAGAAGAAGCTGTTCCTTGAAGCCCTGCTGGAGGAGAAGTCTGCTGCTGCATTTTATTCATGTAATCCAAAAGCTGCCATGTTCTACCAAGGACTGATCCAGAGAGGACCTGCAAAGGAGACCTCTCCCCGAGTTATGAGGGACTATTGTGCAAACTGCTATTCTTCATCAGAAGTTCCCTGGAAGCCAGTACTGTGTGACTGCCATCCAGAGAAGGGGTCTTCATGAGTCCAGAAGAGGAGTGCCCTGACATCTCGAGTCGAGAAGTCCATTGGTGTCAACCAAGGTCCGAAGGTGCGTTTTGTGACTGCTGGAATACGTTGCTGTCTACCAGCTTAGAAGAAGGGGTACCCTAGCATAGTGCTGCTGGACACTCAGAGCTGTGAAAGTTCCAAACTGCCTAAGAACCTTTCAAAGGACATCCTTGCCATCATCACTGACCGCTTTTTCCCACCAGAGAGAGCCCAGAGTCGGTGAGTGCAGAGGAAGGTCTGTCGGTGGGTTTCCCGCCACCAAAATTCATCCAAGGGTGCCAGGGGTCTTACTCCCATCTGGCAAGCCTTTAAAGAGCCCACAGCAAGGTTCATTTTCACAGGGCTTCTACAGTAGGAGAAATCCTCGGCCAAAGGAGAGCACTGCGAAGAGCAAAACTGCTGCACTTCAGAAAGACTTTGGTTCAATTTTTCTTCTTGGACTCAGCATCCAAGTGGCTCCTTATTCCAAGGAAGGTCCATCCTCAGAGGGAATCGTCGAGTGAAAATGTGAAACTCTGCCCTTCACTGCCAAGGTACCAAATGTACTGTGATGAGGAAGAGCATCTTCTAGTCTTGGGAGTCGTCCAGGGGTCCCAGATTTGTCTTGGATCTTGTTCTCCTCTGGCCTCTCGGGTATATTAGGGCAGTAAAACCTTTTAAAAGAAAGTAGAAGGTTATTGAACATTATTGGACTGGGTTGTAAAAGACAAGGGGCCTCATTACGGGTTTGTCGGTAGCCATGCCACTATTGGCGGCATGGCTGCCTACAAAACTGGTCCGGGTTTCCTGAATGGGGAATTACCGGGCCATTCCGAGTTTGGAGGGCCCAGTAATCCCTCCCTCAGGGAACCCAGGCCCAGACCCAGACCTTCCCCATTCCCATTCAAGCCCCCATAGGGCTCAATGGGAATGGGATAGGGAGCTAACAACAGGGTGATTACGACCGGCCCGTTGTTAGCTCCCTGGTCCCCTTGCGGGACCCGGTAACGACACCTGGTTTTACCAGGCGTCCTTACCGGGTTCCGCAAGGGGACCTCGTAATCAGGCGGAATGGGAATAACGGGTCCGCATCCATTAGTGGACCCCGTTAACCCATTCCGCCTGACTTGTTATGAGGCCCAAGATCAGTTAATCCCTAATTATTTTTATTACCGGTTGCCCAGGTGGGGGGATATATAATTTTATATACATTTTAAGTGTAAGAGTTTCTTTGATGTCCATATCTAGCTAAGGTTCAGCGGACTTACCTACAGCTCACATCTTCCTCTTAAAATACGGCTGACTGCTCTGTCACTATACCAAGGTTCTGAGTAAGTACAGATGGATACTAAGAGTTGTAGATCTACAAACCACTGAGATAGCTTACTAAAGTCTTTCTACCAGTAGGACTTTAGGAAAACTCCCCTAACACATACCATGTGAAACAGAAAGGGCAGGTGTATCAACAGAAATTGAAGGATAGTGTCGAGTAGCCATCTCAAAGGTACTCTCATCTGACTGGGGACCTCATAAAATCCATGGAGAAAAGTCCACTTAAGAAGCCCAGATGAACAGTCTCTAGAGTGCTAAGGTCATTGACCATGTGTGTCTGGGGAACACAGTGGGGCTCCATACACTGAGTCTGGCTTTCCAGGAGAAGGAGGAGGAGTCCAGAGGAATCCCCCCTGTGATGCTGGAAATGCCTTATGCCTTACAGGGGAAAGGGCTCCTAGTCCTTGTCCTACCACTTCTCTGTGGGTGTGTTTTCTCTATGTTATCTGCCACTGAGGTCCAGCCTGGACCTCTGGCGGTGCATCGCTTCATGTCATGGCACCCATGGGTGGGGGTACACCCTTGTACCCCTTATGTTTGTTTTTGGGCACCTGTGTGTTGCCCACAGAGCAGGGTATGGGCTGGTGGCAGCTACCTGCTGAAAGGCAGTGGCTCAGAGTGTCCTCCATTTCTGGGACACCCAGGCCCTACCATGGGAATTAATGGATTCCTGATGTAAGGCAAGATGGACACTGTGACCTCTTGGTTTCTATTGCCTTTTACTTTGTTTCCCAGAGTCCTGGGAAGCCCTGACTCTGTCCCTTCCTCCTGAATGGATGTTGAGTGGAAATAACAAATATGGCTCTGGGGCTGCCTCCTGTCAGACTGGCCTATTGGCGGCATGGCTGCCTACAAAACAGGTCCGGGTCCGGGTTTCCTGAATGGGGAATTACCGGGCCATTCTGAGTTTGGAGGCCCAGTAATCCCTCCCTCAGGGAACCCAGGCCCAGACCTTCCCCATTCCCATTCAAGCCCCCATAGGGCTCAATGGGAATGGGATAGGGAGCTAACAATGGGCCGATTACGACCGGCCCGTTGTTATCTCCCTGGTCCCCTTGCGGGACCCGGTAATGACAACTGGTTTTACCAGGCGTCCTTACAGGGTTCCGCAAGGGGACCTCGTAATCAGGCGGAATGGGAATAACGGGTCCGAATCCATTAGTGGACCCTGTTAACCCATTCCGCCTGACTTGTAATGAGGCCCAAGATCAGTCAATCCCTAATTTTTTTTATTACCGGTTGCCCAGGTGGGGGGATCTTCACACATAATTGTGTATCTTGCCTAAAGAAAGCATTCTTCCACTGTTCACAACTAACCTGCCTTTTTACCCTATTCTTTGCTTACACACCACACTTAAGAATTCACATGCCTATTTAAAGTTTTTTCAAGTATAAAGTGTTATTATTTATATATATATATTTTCAATGAAACAACTTTGTTAAAAGGATGTTACGGTTACAAGTAAAACTGAAAACCCTCAGAAATTCGCCAGTTATGGTAAGCTAAGCAACCATAACTTGCGCCATCACTGTGCACTGCTAAGACTGAACCCCAGACATCACACATGTCATTGATGGCATCACTGATGACATCACATGTGAAACTAATTTTGATGAAAAGTCCCTACAAGGGTTTGTGTTTATAATGTTGGTAACAAGATGTCACCATTAGTTTGGGGGCCCCCTGCCTGTCCCGTGGTCACCTGGGCACCATATCCCATGCAGTACGTGTCCGCAGGACATCCTTCCTCTTCACGGATGCCCGGGGACATCATCATGTGACCGCACCTGCAATGCACACCGGGAGTATCTGCGGACATTTTTGCATTTTTGGCCATCCAGGGTGTTTTAAGTGGAAACTTTGTGTAACATTTTAAGCTCTACCTGTGGCTCAAACTGTCTGTGGACAGTCGTGCCGTCCGCAACAGCACCCCTTTAAAGGGACACACCCAGAGCTGCTCCTCATTGTGTTTCTGACTTTCCAGGACTGAGCACCTGCTGCTAATTAGGAGATTGCCTGCTTTCTTTGCATTCTTGAGAATGGCTTCCATGGCTGCTGCAGCTGCCCCACCACCACCACCATCTGGAGGACCTGGAGAGGGAACAGGCATGTAGATACAGAAGTGGATCAAGAGGGCAAAGAGGATGAAGAGGATGAGGTAGTGGAAATCTCTGTCATCAGCTCACAGCGTGAATCTTGGGTATGGAGGCTGTTTACCTAAGGCGTGTGAGATCAAGGTTCGATGCATTCAGTGCAAAGTTGAAAACCGGGTCTGTATAGCTATGGGACCACCTCCATGCAGCAACACCTAAAGTAAAATCACAAGGGAGCAGTTTGAAGGGTCGTACCTTTTGAAGGAGCGAGCAGGTTGATATCCACTATCACATCCACATCATCCACTCCTTCCAGTACAAGAGACACTCCTGTTGGGCATAGGATCCCTGCGTAAGCCTTGCAGCCCATGCATGATGCAATCAACCCTCACCTTTCGAGGGTGACAGTGCTCTGTATACACTGTGACACACCGCTCTGTAGGGGGGAGCAGTTTCAAAGGGCTTTCGAGGCTGCGGTCTGTGAGCAAGAGAAACACTGTCCCCTACCTAAGTGCCACCCAACAACTTCCTCGCTCCACCTGCCCCTTCATCCCTGTGGTTGGTGCCCCTTCCCTATCCTCCCTTCCCTCTCCTACCTTATGTCACCTGTGAAAAAAAGCCAAAAATGTATAAAACACTAAAAATTGGAAAAAAAGATTCTTTTCATTACCACCTTTCACAGTTAAACAAATAGAAATACCAAAACAATGGTGCAAGCCCGTACGCAGCCTGCGAAGTCTGTGGACAGTGCAGTTGTATGCAGACATCTAAACATGTGGGTGGTGGTGCCATCAAAAACATTGCACTCTTTTGCTTGGGAAAGTGGTGGCTCTGAAAGTACCTTTTTTGTATTTTGTGTTTTTAAAAGTGTTTTTCAAGTTTTAAAGTAAAGTAGGCAACACCTACTGCAAAATGCTTGCTATATTAGCAAAAAAGTGCTTCAAAGTATTTAGGATATTTTCCAAAAAAGCTGATTACCAGCATCAGTAAGATGTATTCCATCTCTGCGAAAAATATTGGTGTTATGAAGCTTCATATTTTCATTATCGAAAGACATCAAGCCAACATCTCCCAAAAATACACAAACAGCCTTGTTGACATTGCACCTTGCTTTCTCCATTTGCGGACCAAATGAACTGTAGCGCAGCCACATCTGTCTCTGGGCAATGGGAGAAAAAATGTATCAGGAGTTTGGGAACATGTCCATCATTTTCCCAAATATCTCCTTCATTGCAAACTGCAGTGAAATTCCAATTACATGGCCTAAACTGTTCCCTCCACAATGAGCAATGATAATGTCTGGATGTTATAGCATGACCAAATTGACACAAAATGGGAGCAAGTCCACCCACTTCATGCCGCACACTCCAGAAAACTTCACATCAACATGATGAAATCCAAGATGTTAAGCCACTCCACACTGCTCTGCATAAACCTGCAGCCATTGGATCCACAAATCTCCCAAAATCCACACTCTCTGCCTCCTGAAAGACACAACCATAGCCATAGCTGTCTGCACTCCTCTCAGCACACATACCTTCTGCCACACTCTCTCCTTGCATACCACACCCAGGAAACCTTATTGGCCAATCCCCTGGGCTCCACAGTCCCATTTCCATGCCTGCCATCTTCCAAAGCCCTGGATGTGGCACGTGCTGTCCACGGACTGCCGCAGTGTCCGTGGCCAGATCATCCAGTTCAAGGAAGTGGGGAGAAAAATTAAACACAGGGTAAGGTATTTACTCTTTAGTGGTGGCTCTGAAAATAATTATTTTTTTAAAGGGCTTGTAAACAGGCACCTTTTTTAATGTATTTTTTGCTTAAAGGCTTACAGGAACCTCTTCAAAGCATTCCTTACATTATAAAAGTACATTCCCTCCGCAGCAAAAAAAATCACACCCTGTGAATTGATGTTATAATTCTCAAAGATGACATCCCAGCACTGCACAACAAGTAAGATATGCCTTTGTTCACAAGACACCTTCCTCCGTCCTGTTGAGGTCAGAAGACATTGGTGAAGTTCCACAATGCTCTAGGTGATATGTAAGAAAATATCACCTTTGCACATGGAAAGAGCTGCATTGGGCCTTTAGCAATTCCTTCACATGACTCTGCAAATTTACTAATGTACCCCCAATAGAGTCCTCCACAGTGCACATTGAGGACATCTGGAGTGTTAAAAACAGCCATATTTTGACACAGTGAAAGCACACCTTTCAAATGTCGGCCAGGCACACAACACCACAAAGCCTCCACTCCCTCCAATCGAATGTTGGCAGAAATGCCACTTATCTCTGCATACCTCTGCAGATTAGTCATGAAACAATCTCCCACCACCCACACACTGAGTCTGTACATCTCTCCAACCATAGCCATCTTCACTACATACATCAATGAAAAAAATGATTACCCTCTCTTCCTATAAAGCACAACAAAAACAAGAACACCTGATTGGCTAATCCCACAGTCCTCTTTCCATGCCAGACATTCTGAAAAGACCCAGATGTGGCATGCTCCACCCCCGGACTACTGTGGTGTCCGCGGTCCCCGTAACACAGGACAGCCCTTCTTCCATTTCCACCTCAGTCTTTGCAATACTTCCTCATTGGCTACGATTAAGCAGTCACACACCCATCCACCAATCACATCCAAGAACTCTACATCTAACTCTGACCACTCAGTTCAACACTTCAGATGTACTGTTCAACACTCAGAGTACAGGTCTACTGTTATTCCCAACCACCTGCATCAAAAACTACTGCAAAACTCTCTAAGATTTCTACTTCCATATTTATCCAGATCTTCATCTATCAACACAAAGTGCAGTTATGCATATATTTTTAAATCTACATTTCCAACTCTTTTATAAATGCATATCAACAGGGTTCCTACTTCTTACCCTGCATTAACCTACTCAATAATCATACTCTCATGTGGCCCACCTCCTCACATCAAATGGCACTCACTTAGAATGCTGTGTAGTTACAAACTTTTCATTTAATGAAGATTTTCATAACACTTTCAAAACACATATCTGATATGTCAGCAGCACTCTCTGTTTCTTTTTTTGTTAAAAAAAAAGAAACACACATTTCAAACATTTCTACACCATTTTTAAGTGCCAGTTCCTGTTTGAAACTTCAATATATTACCAAGACATGCATGATTGCCCATATCACCCATTCTAATGTACAAACTGTTATTTTCTTCTTTCATTCTGTGGAAAATATATAAGCTGCCCAAATAGTACTCTTCCTATGAGTTGAGCAACTTAGCAACACAACTACAGGGCCGCTATTGCAGGCCCTTTAATTCAGTGAAAAAAGCTTAGTTAAGGAGCAGGCGAATTGCTCCGATTTAACACTAACAAAACCTTTGAATATGACCAGCTTAACCTGGCACATTCCCATTAGTGTACTCCATAATATCATGTCCCCCATAATGCCATTTCTATGTCATTGTGTATCCCTTCTCTTATGATATGTTTGTGCTCATTGGCTTTGCAACTGGAACACACCGAGTTAAGCTGATCATGACTTTGCACATCTGCTGAATTTCAAGGGTTTTGTTGCTTTAAATCTGTGCAATTTAACTGCACTGTAACTTAGGTTTTTTCAGTGAATTTCAAGGGTTATCTTATACCATTGTTTATTTAAGTGCCACTATCCATGGTGGACATGGCCTTCAGCTGGGTTAACTGTATTTTTTAAAACAATACCAGGCCAAGTGGCATGGCCTCAGGGCACTGGAAGTAGGGGCTGATGCAGAACTGTAAATGGTAATTCACGTTGCATACCAGAACCGCCTTGCACTAGAGATCAGGGGGAAAGGGCACTACCCGGGGCAACCTTGACACACCAGCAAGATCTATCCACCCTCTGGCAATGACTCACCCACATGAGAATGTACTGCACTACACCCACCCATTTACCCACCCACCCATCAAAAACAACTCCACTCCATAAGAGTGCAACTCCCACATCCCTCAACCCAACATGGCAGTCCATTACCAAGGCATCAGTAGTGTGAATATCAGTGCACCAATCTCAACAGTTGTAGGGCACTGTTAGAAATCTCCATGACACATAAAACAGTAGAATACAACAGCACCGCTACATGGATATCATGGAAACGCACCTCTCTCCAACCCACCCATCACCCCTGCATAGCCAACCGTAATGTATGTGAGTGAAACAGCAAGTTGCGACGTGTGTGCACCAGAGCAGCAGCATGAACAGCAAACACCATGTACGACACGCAGACTGCTCCATGTCACCAGTGGCGATGGTACACTTTATTGCCAATCAATCTCGCACAGTGCATCACAGACATAGCACCAGTGTCAGTCACCATGTATTGCACAGAATATGGGCCAATCAGCCTATTCATTTCACTGTACATGATCAACAGGGATCCCCCAAACGGTAGTGAATGACTGCCACTTCTCTGAGGAATCCATCTTCAGGGACCAATATTCCTCAATGGCAACAGACAACAACAATGTAGCTGGGTACAGGGAGAAGGAAGACTCAGTGAGAACTCTACATGGGACTGTTAGGAAGGATTTTTCTTTTAGGCAATTTTCCCTCCATATTCTATGGACCGCCCCCAAACCTTTTGCTTTTGTTTTTGAACTTGTCCTGACATTTTACAGAGAAGTGAAGGCTTCAGATTCACTTCCCTAGCATTTTGCTCATTAGTCATAGGGAAACTGATCAGTTCCTTTTGTCTTTTAACTTTTTACCTGTTTTAGTAACATTTATAACAGGGCACACAGCAAATTAAAATGCAGTGCATAGGGTATACTTTTGTATCACCCTAGTCTTGACACTGGGGATTTTTGGTTACTTTTAAATGTGCCTACGGACTAGCTGGTGGCAGCAGTTAGATTATTACTTTTTTTTTGCATTCTTTTTGGTGTGCACATTCGCGTTTACTACATCTGGCTACTCAACACGGATAGTGCCCTAAAATGGCAGTGTCATGAGATTTTTCATTTGTCCTTTGACCATATTGTTTTTTGGACTTCTGTCTGCCTTCTCAGGTCAGGTAATCCCTAATATGGTCATGCATTTGACTAGTAAAGCTGCTGTGTTTGTGTGCTAGTACATGCCGTGTGTGTGTGTGTGTGTGTGTGTGTGTGTGTGTGTGTGTGTGTGTGTGTGTGTGTGTGTGTGTGTGTGTGTGTGTGTGTGTGTGTGTGTGTGTGTGTGTGTGTGTGTGTGTGTGTGTGTGTGTGTGTGTGTGTGTGTGTGTGTGTGTGTGTGTGTGTGTGTGTGTGTGTGTGTGTGTGTGTGTGTGTGTGTGTGTGTGTGTGTGTGTGTGTGTGTGTGTGTGTGTGTGTGTGTGTGTGTGTGTGTGTGTGCGCGCGCGCGCGCGCGCGCACAGGAAGTGGGTTGGACGGTCTGGTCCCAGTCCACAACTGTGGTGCCAGAAATTCTAGTGTGCAAGTATTAGTAAAAGTCACAGTGGTTCCTGATTGGACCACTGCTGACTGAGTGAGTGGTGCAGATCCTTGCTATTGGAGGGCTGGATGTGATCACTCACCTGAATGCAGGATATGAAATTTAGGATAGGAAGAGGAGTCCTGCAGCCATTCCAGTAGATCAGCATTGGAGCGAAGTATCCTGTGCAGCCATGCAGCTAACCGAAGACACGTGGACGACGCATGGCGACCTTTCCAGCAGCTGTCCTGGTGAAGCCTGCTGGACTTCCTGATCTGAGAATACCCTCATCGGTGCTTCAACCCTTGGACTGGTGAAACCAACCAGTCTTGATGACTTCTCACATTCCTACAGCTTTGAAACTTTGGAATTGTCCCTGGACCACCCAGTGGACAGCCCAGCTCTAATTTAGGCTACCACGCCAGAAGCAAACATTTTCTGTGTTTTTGCCTGGAACTTTGGTGGTCGCCCCGTCGTTCTACAAGTCACCTTCCTGTCAAGAGATCCTGTCCTAGAAGGTCTTCTTCAATTTCAATTGGAGAGACACTAGCTGTCACCTGCTGTCACCTGTGTATGTGACTGTCACTGAAACCAGAGAGGCCTGCATCAGTGCCTGTTGCATTTCTTCTTCAAAAATGGTTGCATTCTGCTCCTGGACCCAAACGGAGTCTTTGTTGCACCTGCAGGTCCTGGGCATCTTCTACTGGATCCAACAGCAGGACAACCTACCTCCAGCAACTCCGAGTCGACCTGCCAAGTCATTAGAGAAAATCGGATCAAGGGTGGTGAGTAATCTCAATAGTTACAGCCTGCCATATCTCCCCTATAATAAACCTTGGAATAAACATGTGTTTATTCCATTCTTTCACTTTTTAAACATTTGTTTTAAAAGCTGTGCTAAGAGAACATCTTACTGCAATCCTTGAGAAGTCTTCTGGAACATGTTTCACCACCACAAGAACCTTTTCTAACTTTGTCACCTCTCCCAAACGTGACCTTTGGGTATAAGGCCCCATACAACACAGGGATTGGACTCATAAAGTTAGGATATTAGACTTGTAATCTGGTTTTCCTAAATACATGATTGCTTACTTTCCTGTCAGGTGTTTAAGTGAATTGTATGCATTTCTACTGGATAAATGTTTTAGAACTGAGTGTTGTGTGATAATGTTACCTCCATGTTTCATTTGTCTAGTGTGTTTTGGGCCTATGATAAAAAGTTGGACTTAACTGTCTAAGCAGAATTATTGTGTGTTTGTCTGTGTGGACTCATTGGCTACACTCACTCACTCCTGAGACTAAGACTTGACCACTATCCATGCTTACCGTTATTGGGTTTGGCTACCTCTCAGAGTTCCCCTGTTCACTATTTCACTATAGCTAAGGTGGCCTCCTAAAATCTGTCCACCAGGCCAGATTTTAGAAATCCATCTTAACATAGATTTCAGACCCCATCCCTTCCCACAGCTCACAGAAAGACACATGCATGGAGACATGCTAGTAAAGAAGTTGTGATTACATTACATGCAGAGGTCCCGAAGGATAGACATGTGACGACTTCACTGATTTGATTTAAAGTGTATATTGCGCACATCCTCGTGTAGCCAAGCAGAAACCTGCATCTAGGCGCAGATGTTAAATTTTGTAATCTTCAAAAGCGCATCTTTCATTTGAAATCTTGACTCTTTTTTAAGTGTCAAATTGAAGCTTTCAAACAAATCCAAAACCGCATTCCAACTCCTTATAATTTTGCCACCATCGGGCTTAACGCGCGCAGAAAAGTTTGACGAGATTCTGCATTTGGCTGAATTTCACCACATGTAAAACAGATATTCTTTGCATTCAACCTCTGAATTCAGTTTCCTATCTGCCAGTCATTCAACCATTATTGCTAGTGTTTTTCTGAAGCTATCCAAAGTGGCTCCAACTAGTTCTGAATCCCATTAAGTGATTTAAAATCCATTTTTAGCATTTTCCCCATTCATTCAAATCACATTCAAAAGCAATTGACCTGTTTTAAATCATTCCTGTTTTTCTCTAAGCTTGCTGGAGGGGGGAACTGGGATTGAAACTGCATGTGTAGAGTGTTTTATTCCTGAAACCTGTTTTCTCTCCTTCCATCTCTATATTGCATATTGGGGGGATTGAGTAGTATCAGGGGGAAAGAGTGATTAAATTGCATTTGATTGAAATCACATCAAGTATTATTTCTGTGCTGCATTTAATTCCTATCATTGCATTTCATTGAACCCACACAAATTTTATTCTGTGCTACATTATTCTTCTCATCCATACTCCTATTGATTAAAGAGATTGTTGATTGTTGTGATATCACCCAACGCTGATCATTGTGTAAATATGAATAGTGTAATATCTAGATATTGTTCAAATTCATAAAAGTGTGATATACCTATTGTTCAATTCATAAAATAAATCTTTTAACTTTGCAAAATAACCTACTTCTTGGTTCAGTGGGACTGGGGGGGATTCAAAGAGAGGGGTGTGATATAAGGGTACATCATTCAGAAATAAAACAACTTTAGACATAACAATATATAATTAAGGGTTCCAGCTGGGCATTTCACGCTAGGCATTGACTTAGGTGGAGTGCTGGGTTGAAATCACTTACAATATTTGGAGGACAGGCTTTTCCTTTGTGAATCAACCTTGATTTCCATCTGTTTCTGTTCACGGTGTGGGATATGCTGCATTTCAGTGTCTGATATCATAATTTTGACTTCTTGGACGTAACTTACACTGCATGCATGTCTTACTGGCTTTTGTTGTAACTTCTCCCATGGAAGTTGTATTTGGTAAATCGGGCTACAAATATTACAGGGCCCTGTTGTTATGGTTAACTTGCTCAACTCACAGAAAGAGCACTTTTTGGGCAGTTTACAACTTTGTCCCCCCTGACGAATTCTCACCAAACTTTGCAAAAAAATCATATGGCCCCCTCAGAATGATTTTCCAAAGTTTGGTGTGGTTTCGTCCGGGGGGGGGAGGGGCAAAGTCAATGAGTAGGCCCCAACAACATTTTCCAGCCCAAACTGCTGGACGGAGTTTCACCAAATTTGCGCTGGGATTGACAGCTTGGTCCCGAATAGCATGCTCTTGTAAATCTGTTGTAAATCCATTCAGTGGTTTTTAAAAATGGCCACAAAGTAGGTACAAACAAATTAGTGACATCTGGGACCAGTCCGCAGACTCCCTTCCTGGTTTGGGGTCTGCGGACATGTCTGGGCCAATCAGGGATCGGCATGCTGTTCACAGACATTGCACACAACCGCTGATTGGATGGTAAAAAACGTGTGGTGCATCATATTTTTTTGAATGGTCACCATGTTGGGCCTGCTGACAGCCGCCAGTGTTTGTGGATAACGCAGTAGGGGAAAAGTCTGGAAAAGGTATTTGGTGTTATTTGGTGGCCGTAAGAGGGGCTGGAAAGGGTGGGAGGGTGGAATAAAGCTGACATGGAGATGTTTTTATAGGTGAAAAATGGGTTTGCAGGTGCCACTGAGTCGGACATCTCCGTTGACCAAGAGAGCGCAGTGATAAAAAGTTGGGAAAAAAACATTTGGGGTTATTTGGTGGCCAAAAGTGGGACTGGAAAGGGTTGGGGAGTGGAATAAAGATGACTGGAGCTGTTTATATAGGTAGAAAAAAGTGTGCAGGTGCCACCAAGTCAGCTCTCAATGTTAGTGTCCACAGACATCATTTGGATGGCAGGTGGTTCTGGGTGAGTCTTGTTACTTGAAGGTGTATTGTATGTACTTGTTATATGGTTTAATTATATTGTGGTGGTTCTAGCCACTGGCAACAAATAGTATAGTAATATGTGTATAGTAATTATAAGTACTGCTGGAATTATATAGTTGAAGTGTATATAGTATTTATGATAGTAGTACAATTTAGGATAGTGCTCCTTGATATCTCCTCTGCCTTTCACACGGTCAACCATTCTATCCTCATTAAACAGTTAAATGATACCTTTAGCATCATGGACCAAGCACTGGACTGGCTTACCTGTTTTCCTCACTAACCGCATTTCACAGCTGCAACTGGGCTGTTTCTACTCCACCACCTCACTGTCTATCCTATACATGCGACCCTTCAATATCTATTTTGTCCCTCTGACTCATCTTCTCAATGTCCTTCTTCTTTTATCATGTCCAGTGTTATGTTAATGGCACACAGCATTCCTTAAACTTCCCTCAACTAATTTCTTTTCCTCGTTTATTATCCCTGATTGTTTGACCACCATCAAGGAATTGTGTGCAGCTAACAATCTTTGTCTCAATGCCAGTAAGATGGAGATCATTCTTAATGTGATACCTGTGCCCTGTTTTTCTCTTACCCTCTGGTCGCCCTCTTTGGGCCCTCTACTCTCACCATCCTGTGAGGCCAAAAATCTTGGGGTCCTATTTAAGTCCTCTTTCTACTTTACTCTTTACATTTTGGAGATGCGGAAGAAAGCCAACTTTCAGCTTCACCTCCTTATAGGCATTCTACCATTTCTCACCGTCCCAGAGATGCCCAATGTCTCTATAGCACTGGTGTTCTGTAGGGTGGACTACTGCAACAGCCTCTTCCTTAACCTCCCCTTTGTTATCTACTCCCCCTTTGGCTAATCTAGGATAGGTCTGCAAGACTTATCCTTGTCCTCAAGTCCAGGGATCGTACCACTTCAGCCCTAAAATGTGCCCATTTGCTCCTGGTGTTTGCAAGGATCAAATTCAAGATGCTCTGTATCATTGAAACCTCTTTCTGGGACCTGGGATTTCAATATCTCCAACTTTGTCTCCCTGAATACTGCCCTGCTAGATCCCTCCACTCCACTAACTCCATTCACTGCTTGTTAAACACTTATTGAAACAGGGAGCAGGAGGCATGTCTCTCTCTTTGGCCGGTGCTCCTCTATGGAGCAGCCTTCCTGCTCCTCTTACACTCCAGCTGGACTTCCTTAAGTCCCTGAAACCTCTGAAAACCCTGTGTTCCTCTTCCTTTTTTACTTAATCCCTTCCCTGACAACTCATACCACTGCCACTGAGACTGGTGTCCTGGTCCCTCATGAACCTCACAGGTTCCAGGCCCTATACTCAGTTGACACCAGTACACCACTGTAGACCCTTATGCACTGCCCTTGCGGGTCTACCACCTGGTGGCTGTGTACCCTACCCTTGGGACTCCTCTGCCCCAGCAGTTAGTTATTGGCCTCCCACCTTGGCATCTCTTGGTAGTTTCATTTTGGGCTCCTATCATCACTTGGCAAACTCTACTCCCTTTTCCCATTCATGCCCTTCTCTTATTGCACAGTTCATATATGCATTTATAGCAGCAGTGTGTACAATATTTTTGGATAAGCAATGGAAATGCAGATGTAAAAGATTTCTAGAACATTCTTAAGTGGCAGCTGGTGTGTGGAAGTTTAATATGTTGATAGGGTTATATGTAAAGTTTTCTGAACTGATTGGTGGATAGGTGTGTGGCTGTTTGAAAGCAGACAATGAGGGAGTGTTACAAGCATAACAGAAAAAAAGGGTAGAAGGGCTGTCTTGTGTGATGTGTGCACAAGCAATCTGGGTTTTTTAATGATGTATGGCCTGCAAATGGAATTGGGGAGACGTTGGATAGTCATGAAGGTCAATGCATTATGGTCCGTATTTTATGCTAGAGAAAGGTATTAGGGACAGAAAATTGTTTCTGTGCTTTTTTCTTTTCCCCTAGTATAAAACTGGCCATGATTTCCATTAGCATAGTAGAAAATTCTAATTGGAATGTTGGAGAATTTTTTCGAACTACTTTACTGAAAAATGTAAAGCAGATGGAGTCTATCAGCTTTTTTTACTTCTTCTTTTTAACTCTGAAAGGAACCTTTTTTGGTGTTAATTGATTTTGAATTATTATTTTAATCTTTTGCAAGAGAGGCCAGGAAGTAAGGTGGGGAGGGAACTAAGGAATGGGCACCAACTGCAGATATGGAGTGGCAGGCGGACAGGGGAAAATGTTGAGTGTGCGTTAAATCTAAGCTAGGGGGCAGTGTTTCTCATGAACCTTGATTACACCCTTCAAAGCACTTTGAAACTGTGTTTTTATGATGTCTGTTTGTCTGTTGGTGTAAGTGTTTAGGATAACCTCAAAATATATGACACAGTCTATAATTTGATTACAAAGTGGAGGATATGGGCAATGCAATATACATGCATCTTCTGACCTTTATTCAGGGTTGCAACAACAATGGATCATTTGTCAGGTGACGTACATCCCAGTGCACTCTCAGCTGCATTGGCAATAAAACAACGAAAAGTAGCTTTCTTGTCAGTGATTTATGCACGTTTCAATGTATCTTGTGAAGTAATGGTGACTTGGATATTAACAGCATGGCTTGCATTTCCAAGAACGCTCTAAAGGCAGGTTTTCCACACAAGATTACATAAACAACTCCACGCATTAAATGACAGCCAGGCTGTCATTAAGAAGGAACCCTGTACCCCATGGTTTTGTTATATTTTCTGACATACGCAAATGCCTTAGTGGGCTTGAACATTTAGGGAGTTTGCATAGACTGCATGCCATATTTGCTCAACTAATTACATATTTATTTAAACTATTAATTATTTATTGTGTTGTAGCTCAAAATAACTTATCACATACGTTTTTACATTAATAAAACAATTAGCATTATACAAAAAAACAATACATTTCATTCCATTTATATCAATGAATCTTATTCATGTTTCACAACAAACCTTAATTCGATAAAAATCATAAAGTTACTAAAGGTTAGTCATAAGATGCGTCATGCAGCACTCATGCAAAATAAGTTGCTTTTTAGATCGAACAAAATTCGTCAACACCGTACCACCCTTCATCTAGGGTTATCTTCTATCCTCAAGCAGCAGCTCTATAGCTTGCCACATTTCATAAAGTGAAATGTTGCGATGACCATTCTCAGCCATAAGGCAGATTCTTCAAAAAGATTACTTAATTTCATTTAGATCATATACGTATTCACCTAAATACCCCATATAATAGTAGATAATAGTGATATAATAGAGAAACAATCGTTTACATTGGGTTAGGATATGTTAATGTTAAATGTTAAATGATAAAGGTATTTGTACCGCGCACCGTCACCAACGGAATTGGTCCCCAGGCACTCAGGCGGATCTTTAAACGATAAAGGTGGGATGGGTTAGTAAGGTGAAGAAGGGAGTAGGATAGTGAGAGGAGTGGTGTTCTGTTGGCAGCTACAACTCAGTATACACCGGGTGCTGAGCTTTGGTGCGTGTATCGGATCGGAGTCAGTCCGCGTGTGCTGTTGTTCCGGCTTATGCGTTGTTGCAGTGTTGTGAAGTGCGTGCGGCTTGTTGTGCGAGAGATGGTTGTGTGAGTTTTTGAGTTAGATAAGTATGCAGAGTTTGAGCTTATATTTGTTAGTGGGTTATGTGACCATTACCATGCTAACATTCGTAGTTCTGTCCGAGTGTGACACCTGTTGGCCCTTCATATTCCCATCTAGACGCGGCGCCAGCCAATGATTAGGACTCCATCCAGGTGTGGTCATGCCAACCCTCACACCCCCATCCAGATGCTGCGCAGGCTAGTGTCTAGAGACCCGTCCAGGTGTGGGCATGCTAACATTCCAACTCCATCTGAGCGCCACGCAGGCCGGTGTTCACAATTCTAGGTGTGGCACATGTTAGCATTCACGTTTTCTGGGTGTGGGCATGTTGTCCTTCAATCGATCCTATCCAGATGCGACGCAGGCCAACATCTATCCAGATGCGTCTGCCGGTCTAGATATGTTTGTCCGGTACGTACGAGTGGGAGAATCACTTGGGGCTTTCGTCTGGGTCTAGGTATGTGGTCAGTTTCTGCAGTCTTCCTTTGTTGCTATTTTCCATGATGTCTTATGCTCTGTCAAGTGGTTGGTTATTTGGTTTGAGTGTTTGTCCTATTTGAGAGTGGTCGAGGTTGGAGTTATTTTCTTCATTGTTTTAATGTCTGGGCATTCTGGGTCGTCTCCGCTGTGGTTACGCTTTGAAGAGCCATGATTTGAGGAGTTTCCTGAATGCTAGGTGGTTTGTTGTATTCCGTATATTCTTAGGTAGGTCATTCCAGGATTTGGGTGCCTGGTGAGAGAAGGACGATCCTCCGAGTTTTTTTCTGTTGTGGGGTTTTGGTTCCAGGCGTATGTTGGTGCTTGATCTTAGTGTTCTTGTCGGTTGGTGTAGCCGTAGTTTGTCGCTTAGGAATTCTGCGCCTTGTTTGTCTATTGCTCTGTGTGTGATGCACATGGCCTTGAACTTTATTCGTTGTTTTCAGTGGTAGCCAGTGTAGTATTTTTAGTGCGGTTGTGATGTTTTCTCTTCTGGGTAGCTTGAGGAGGAGTCTGGCTGCTGCATTTTGTATGCGTTGCAGTTTTTTTAGAAGTCGTTTGGGCATGCCCCGGTATAGGCTATTGGCATAGTCTACTCTGGACATGATCAGAGCGATGATGGTAAGTGTTTTTTTGGCGAATGACAGGAACAATAGGATCCTTTTTGCTGCTCGCAGGAGAAAGAAACATTTCTTGATTACCAAGTTTACTTGTGGCTCCAGAGTGAGGTTGTTATCCATCAGGACCCCTAGGTTTTTTTACAGTTGAAGATGGTTCTGCTGTGGTGCCGAGTTCTCTTGGCCAGGGGATGTAGTTGATGGGTCCTCCCTTTTTTGAAACAATCATTATCTCTGTTTTGCCCATGTTGATTTGAGATGGTTGAGGTTCATCCAGTTGAATATGTCATGAAGGCAATTCTCTAGTGTGGTGTTTTCTTCTCAGGTGTCTTGTATGTTGAAGATTATTTGAGTATCGTCGGCGTAGTTGTAGCATGTGAGGCCGTGTTTTTTGATGAGTTTGATTAATAGGTAATGTAGATGTTGAATAGAAGCTGGGTGAAGGATGATCCTTGTGGTACTCTGCATGTGGATACTCTGGGTTTGGATTTACAAGGTTTCATCCATATTGTTTCTGTTCTGTTTGTTAGGAAGGATTTGATCCATAGTAGGGCAGTGTCTGTTATCCCTAGTCCTTCTAATCTCTTTATGAGGATGGCGTGGTTGACAGTGTCGAAGGCTGCAGACAGATCAAGGAGAATCAGGGCGGTGCTGTTGTCTGAGTCTGCGTTTGTTTTTAGGTCGTCCCATAGTGAGAGGAGAGCCGATTCTGTTCCTCTCATAGGTCTGAAGCCAACTTGTGCCTGGTCTAGTAGGCAATGCTCTTCTATGAATTCTTGGGTTATTTGGTAGAGGTATGTTTCTAGTATCACCTCCGTTATTCCGTGAAATTACTTATTTTTCCCGACTTTACAAAGGAGCAAGATAAGGACCTGGTAATGATTGGGAAAAGAATCTTAACACAAGTTAAGAAAACATGCTCAGGATTTTGGTTGAACATGCGGAAAGGGAACACAAACATGCAACGGAACAGATAGATGTCATTACCCAAGAAATTGCGGATACAACAGAATCGGAAGAAACAAAAGAAAAAAACTATAAAAGATGTATGAAATTTTAAAGGAATATCAGGACGACATCAAATTGAGGAAAGTACGGAAATTCTTCAGGGATGAGAGAGATTATCAAGATGACCGCGTTTACACATTTCAAGAAAAAATTGATAAAGTGGCCAAAACAACATCCAAATCCAGTACACTGAATACATTCTCGGCTAGCTCTGAGGCAGACTCAGATATGAATAAGGAGATGGAGGACCAAGAAGATGCATCTGGGGCTGATAAACCCAAAAAAGGAAGCAAAGAGAGTGCAGGTTTTCTGAACCAATTCAGGAGATACAAGAAAGGAACCAGAAATTTGAATCAAAGCCAAAAGCAAGTCCGTTTTCAATTACCAACAGCACAGAACAGGAATATACCAGTGCAAGGAGGAGCGGAAGGAGGGGGGGTTGTAGACATCGGCAATCCCGATGGGTTAGAAGATTTTTGATGGTTGACGAGAGCGGCCGCCAGGGAAGCTGTCAGGAAAAACAAATAATTAATCTGGTAATTAATATTTCAAGCAAAAACTTGACAAATGACGAATTATCAATCTTGAATAAAGGATTATCATATGCACCTACCAACCATTTGGATATCATAGAGACACAGATTGATCTTTTCAAGTTTATATGGAAACTTAGATTGAAAAAGTACTTTGCTACTGCTGTTAGAAAGCCCAAGGAGACTGAAGCAGCAAAAGAGATTAGTGATTTTACAATCCAGGACATAGAAAACATACATCTCTTAAGATCTCTACCTGAAGCGGAGACAGATGAAATACATACAACATTGAATGAATTAGGAATCATGCAGATATGCCCTACGGACAAGGAACTCAAGAATAAATCAACATTTTCACCACAATTTGCCTCGGAAAATTTGATTGAGGTCTTTTTTAAAGCAACAGCCAAGGATATCTATGAATTATATGGCGGTTCAAAGAAGAAGGAAGATATTTCGAATCTCACCAAAAAAGAGAAGTGGGCACTGTTAGGAAAGATTTCTTAATTGTGGGTAATTTTCCTTCAATGTGGCAACCCCTAAACTTTTTGCTTTTGTTTTCACCATGATCTATACTTTGCCAGAGAAGTGCAGCCTTCTGACGCACTCCTCTGGGCTTTCGTTCCATTCTTACAGGGAAACTGACATGCCCTTAAGACAGTCAGTACCGGGAAACGCTGTTTTCGTAGTTTCTTTATCATGTTGCAGCTTTCGTGCAACATGACACAAGAGGGCACTGTTAGCTAAGTTACTGCTCTCTTGGGTCTCCAGCCTTCTACAGGCCCTAGATACTCTTTTTGGATTGTAACTAATCGGTGCAAGTGAATCACGGACAGGAATGGTGGCAGCGATCGTTTCTTGTGTTTTTGAGCTCCTTTTGGCATTTTAAGCACGTTTATCGCGCTTAGCCCAAAATGGTGGCCTGGCTCCCAAAATGGCCAGACCACGAGGCTCCTTTCTCCTGTCCGCTGACCGTCTTGCCCCCTTCACCTTCCCCAGGTCAAGCCGACCCGGGGCCTTCCTTATTTGGGCATGTACTTTCCCGTGAAACACAGATGCTTTCGCAGGCTTCTACAGGCCTTGTGTGTGCCTACAGGATGTGGGCTGGGATGTCTAGTCCCAATGCACATCCTGGGTGCCAGAGAGTCTACTGTGGTGTGAATGCCTGGGACCACCATGGTCCCCGTATGGTGTGAGTGTTTGATGAGCGGATCTCCCATTGGGTCCCCTCCATTTTGGCACGAAGGGAACCGTGGATAAGAGGGGGCTGGAAACGCCACTACCATGTCGATCTCCTGAGTTCTCACGAACAAAGGAATACAGGAGCTAAGTATCCTGCAACCACGAGGCTGAACCGAGGAATCGCTGGTGACCTGCTGAAGGACTGCTCCTCTGCACTGCTGTCGCTTTGTGAAACCCTTTCTACCTCTGATCGAACCAGAAGGCCTGTACTGTTACTTCGACCCTTGGAATAGCGGGGACAGCTATTCTCGGCATCTTCACCATCTCCTGCACGTAAGCCTTCGGAAGTGTCTCTGGGCCATCCAGCAGACTGAGCAGCCTACCCAGGAGTCTTGCTCTGTAACCGCCGCCAGGTTGTGTTGTATTTCGAGTCCTTGTCACTCTCACACGATTCGTACACTTGGCATTCCCAGGTCTGAAGTGAGTAGTGTACATTTGGCTGAGATACACACGGCCGCTCCGTTGCCCTGCTGTGGTAACAAACTGTGCGGGTTCACTTCGTTTGGGACATCTTTAACTCAACTCTGCTGGAGGCTGCGCTTGAGTCGCGGAACTCTGTTCTTCTTCATTTGTGCAGCAAACTGAACTGCCTGATTCCCTCGAAGAGACTCCCCTTTTTGCCCGTTGGCACCAGCGTGTGCAGGTACTTTTGAGCACAAGGCTCCACTCTTCGTAGGGCTTGGACTTCCTTTTAGTTAGGTGCCTCTAAAGGCGGACTGGGTCTAATCATTATTTCGCACTGCCTGTTTTCCTCCCCTTCTAGGTGGACTACACATTTCGTGCATCTAACGCTTTAGACTTGTTTGTATTTGTATATATATTGTATTGGTTTGGTATGTGTTGGTTTACTAGAGTTTTATTGTGATTTCTCGCTACGGTCATTGTTGCAAAGGCCTTGGAATAAATGTGTTTATATTTTTAATATAACACCTGTTTGGAGTAATTTGTAAGTGTCCTTGCTTTGTGTGCTCATTGCGGGCTTTCAGTCACCCTCACCCCTCTTGAGACCTAGTCTTGACCGCCGCAATCGCTACCCTGATTGGTCTGGCTTGTCCAGAGGTTACCCTGTTCCAAGTAATTAGGTTGGCCTTCTGAACCTCTGCACCTCCAGGACAGAGTTCAGAAATCCGTCTTAACAAATTGGTGTACAGCGGTGGGATACGACTGAAGGTATCCAGTGTTGTGCACGAACTAAGGCATTTCGAGTTATTCCTACCAGGACACGTAGTGAATTGTCATAGTATAACTTTAAAAAGGCCATAGTCCTATCTAACAGTATGGAAACAAATACCTTGTTAACTTTAAATGCTTCCAAATCCGAAACATTGAAAAAGATGTGTGCAGAGAGAGGTGTTTCCTCTCAAGGCACCAAATTGGATATGATCCAAATAATCGTGGCGTGTCAAGAAACGCAGCTTGACGCTATAACTTCTGAGGACAGTGCGGAAGGAGGTGGGGCTGCTCTCACTGGTAGAACCGACGGTTCTGCCGCTGCACTGATCCACCGCGACCACGAGGACAGGGAGGATGTGATGTCTAATGTTTCCTCTGCCAGTGTCGATGGGGAGGCCATGTTTGAATTCAAGAAGCAAGAGCTGCTGTTTAGGCAGAAGGAGCTTGAGTTCAATATGGCCAAACTACAGAAAGAGCTTGAGTTCAATAGGGTCAAGCTAAGAATCGAACAGGCAGAAAAACAGAAAGACAGGGATCACCAGTTGGAACTGGCCAAGCTTCAGGTTGCAAATGGATCCAAGGGTCCTGGACATGGGACTGGGGCCTCCTCTCATCCACGGTTTCCGAAAGATCTGCTCAGTGTGTATGAGGAAAAGAATGACATTATGGATTGGCTGAATACGTTTGAGTATGCATGTGAAGTTCAACAAGTTGACAATGCTGATAAGATTGCCTGGTTACTCAGCAGACTGCCCCATTCTGGCTGTAGTGCCATTATGAAAATGTCGAAGGCTGAGCGAGCTGATTTCGCAATGTTGAAGCAAACTCTCATTTTAAAGTTTGGAAAGACTCCTGCCCAATATTTAAAACGATTCCGAGAGTACAAGAAAAAAGAAGGTGGTACTTGGGTATCTTATGTAACCGAATCCTTAAAAAACAGGCACTAGCCGACCTGCAAAAAGATAAAGATATAGTGATTAAGGACACGGACAAGGGGTGAAATAATTTTTTTGATGGATAGAAAGGACTACATCGAAATGGCCTTAAACCATTTGCAATTACCAGCTTGTTATGAGAAGTTGACAAATAACCCCAAAAATGATATTCAAAATGAGAAGGAGGAATTGTTAACCAAATGGCACAGGAAGGGACTTATATCGGACGAGGAAAAGACAGCCTTAATGAACAAGTATCGAAAATTAACAAAATTCCGGAAGGACGTCCAATGCTCAGAGGTATTGGTTGGCTGACAGAAAGGATTGCAGAATACATTGACAATGCCTTAACACCTAGGGTACCGAAATTGAAAGCGTACATTAAAGATACCACGGATACATTAAAGATCATCAATGAAGTGATTTGGAATCCAACATATATACTGGCAACCTGGGATGTACGCTCTCTGTATATCATCATTGAACATTCTGAAGCGATTAACACCATAGAATATGAGTTCAAGAAAGATATGGCATCACATTACCAACATGTACAAATGCTTAAGGAGATGCTTATATTTATGTTGAATAATAATATCTTTATGTTTGACAATTGTTTTTACAAACAGAGGAGAGGCATTACGATGGGCACGAAATATGCCCCAGCCCTAGCTAACTTGTTTATGGGGAAATATGAAGATCAACAAGTATATGTGGACGGAGCCTACAAAAAGAATGTTAAATTGTGGTTACCGTTCATTGACGATGTTTTACTGATATGGGACGGAACAAGTGAGGACCTAAATAATTTCAAATTAAGAATGAACCAAAATAAACTTGGAATTGAATTTGTGGGTCACAAAAGTACAACGGAAATTGATTTTTTGGATTTGACAATATTTGTGGATGGTCACAAACTGTCTACAAAGACCTTTAGGGAGGAAACAGAGGTGAACTCCACTCTGCATGCACAAAGTTGCCATCACAGGCCAGTAAAGTGGAACATCCCGACGGGGGAATTTATCAGGGCCAGACGGAATTGCAAACGATCTAAGGACTTCAAGAAGGAATGCAAACTTTTGCAAGAGAGTTTCCAACAGAGGGGCTATTCGAAAGCATGTATCAGAAATGCCCGACAAAAAGCTACGAAAATGTCTTGGGACCAAACAGTGACTCCAAAAACGAACCCTGTAGGATCTGACAAGAATGAAATTAACTTTATAACAACATACAGTCATGAAAATACAAAGTTGAGGAAGATTCTAAACAAAAACTGGCACTTATTGAAACTAGATCCCCATCTTTCTAATTATATTGGGAACAGACCTAGAATGACTTTTCGAAAAGCAAAAACAATTAAAATGATGGTGAGTCCTTCACTACTACCAGAAATTAACAAAGAGACACAAAAAACATGCTTACAGGAAAAACCTTCCGGGTTTAGGAAGTGTGGAGGCTGCTCAATGTGCATCTATGCCCATGAACCAACAACATTTTTCAAGGACAATAGAGGAACACGTATGGAGATAAAGGATAGTATTAACTGTCGCTCAAAATGTTTGGTCTACGCAATAATATGTGTATGTAAACTAATATACCTAGGAAGCACGATCAGGGAAGTAAGAACACGTATTGGCGAACATTTTGCATCAGTTGGAAGTCAGGATCCAAAATTGCCGCTGGCCCATCACTGGCAAACAGAACATCAATTAGAGGATAAAAAGAACCTGAGATTTATTGGCTTACGGAAAGTGAAAATGCGCAGAAGAGGAGGAAATTTGGAGCAAAAACTAAGACAGACAGAAGCAAGAATTATTTGTAAATTTAGAGCAATTGATTTTGGATTAAACAAAGACAATGAGATGGTACATTTTTTATGATAGCAATGTTTATACAATATGCATGTGATTGTGTGGGAGATGTAATGTAAACATTTTTTTCAATTATTCCAATTATGGGAAAAGGAATTATAATGTCCTAATGTAAGGTACAGATGATTATTGTAATGTAATTATGATGCAGGCGGAGTCCCACAAATGTGATGGCGACAGAGATAGCCTAGAAACCATGAACAGTAAGTGTAAACACCTTGTTGACAAACACTAAAAGGAATCCAATTTGAACTCATTGTACTATGGTTAAATCATTTCTTTGCCATGGCTTAACACCCACTGAGGTTCCAAACAAACAAGAGGTGTAACACAACATCTTAAATATGATTACATAATCTAAGTTACACTATAGCAGTATGTTTAGGAATTAAGGAATAATTGACTATTAAACAGAGAAATTATACTAACTGTGCAACATCTTGACACACGCAGCACTATAAACATATTAACACCAATATTCGAGTTCTTTTATGATGCCAATATGAGGTTTAAACTCATTTACAAAACCAGACAGGCTATGTAATTTATATACAATATAGTAGGTTTGAAACAAGCAGAAATCGAGCACATATATGGATTAATGCGGGTTGGAAGCACTGTTACAAGATGTCTGCCGTAAACACGGCGCAGGTAACAGCAACAAGGGACTAACTATGGAGGTTTGTATGGCAACAGATAAACATCTCTGTGCACGGAAGGCACTGTTTTCCAACAGTTCACATGCCGACACGAGGAACACAGGCAGAACGTAGATAACTAAGGTGAGCAATAACTGCAGGACGGTTTTACACGTCCGCACTCCGCGCCCTGGTATATTATGTGCCAAAGGAGATACGTTTAAACAGACATACGGGCCTATAGAGATAGGGATTACGGATGTATTTTCGATCCCATAAGCAAGTTAAGAAAGGGCGGGGGAACGGGTAACAGAAAGAATCACATGAGTCTAAGTTATCAGCAGTTAAACACATACGTACTTTGCTTTATTTCACAGGGATTAACCCATGATTTTTGTGAGATGGAATTCCGGTAAGCGATGTAAGATTACGGAATGAAGACAAATATAGCTTGATGTAAGCCGATTTGAAGACCTGCGGTACTTTACCTGTTGAGATTGAGAGGTTGAGGAGGTTTCTGTGGTATTCCATGGGGGTTCTTTGTTTGAAAATTGTTTTTTATATGTCCGGGGGGCAGGGCTCTGTTTCTTGTAACTCTTTATTTCTACACATCCTACAACACCTATCTTCTTTAGGTAGGCCAATTCTTGAACCATTTACAGATAATGTTGGTAATTGATTGAAAAGAAATAGTATTAATAACTTTCGTAGAGCGGGTTATGGGGCCTATATATATAGTGCACAGGCCTTCCCAGAGAATCTTGGAGCACTTTGCAAAGTGTAAAGGGAGGTAAGAAACCATTGCAATTTTGCAAAACATAAAATAATCATGAATATAGATAAAAGATGGTAGGCTGGCAGGGGAGAATATCTGGCTGGATTAGTATCAGACACTGATTTTAATATACTAGAGAGCCCTTTGATAAATAAGATATCTATTCAAGATATGAATGGCTCACCAAAAGAAATACATTTACTGAAACACTTGAAGGAAAAGCTTGGATTCAGTAGTATGTGATGTGTGTGGTATCGAGAGAAGAAGGAGTTAATCTTTCATTTAAAAAAAGCGTGATCTTCATTATTTCATGATGGGAAAACGTGAACTGAGAAAAAAGTTTGATGTGGAGGATGGGATTTAACTGATTATTAATGGCCTTTTTAAATTGGTTGTAAGTGGAACAACTATAGAACATGGCCTGTGAAGTTTTAATAGCAAACTGTTGAGCGTTTGGAGTATTTTGCATTGCATTGCAGCTGAATTTGAATTGAACTTTAGAGAGTGGTAGAAAGCAGATGTTTCGGATGCTTGGATATGCATATTGCTTACACCGATCTGACAATAGTGTGGATGCATAGGCAGTAACACATTTTTTTAAACAATTGTTTTCATATTTCAGCAAACAGATCAAGTTTTGAGGATTACCAATGTGGATACTCAGCAATTTCGACCCTCTGCAAAAGCTGTAAACAAATTGAAAGATATTTTGCAAAACAGGATCATAGAAATACAGGAAATCGCTAAACTAAAAGAAAGTTGTCCCAGGAAAGGATGCTTTGGTGCTACAGGCCTGGCAATTTATGAAGAAATAACCCTAACTCTATAACACTGATTAGAATGCAATATCAAGTGGTACATTCAAATTCAGAAAATAAATGAATGTCAGTAATTTTGATGACTACTATTCTAAATTACATACTGATGAGAGTGCACCTACATTCAAGAACATGTAAACCATCAGGCAAGGGACTGGTTTCCCAGTAATCTACAGTGACGAACAGAGGGAATTAGAGAGGGATTTATAGCATGAGGAATTGGGAAAAGCATTTGCACTGGGCTATTAGGTTAAGGTTTATAGGAGCTGTTACATATCTCTATGGCAGTCTGAGAGTGGCCATTGCATTAATAACAAGATGTCCCTTTTCCTCCAAATACAAATGATATATATCAGTGATTGAACATGTCACCTATATTATGTGAAAATGCAATAGAAATATTTGTACAGCTTTAAAGGATTGACCATACAAGCATTTCATTGGAGAATGACCAAGTTGATAGTAATTTATATATCAATGATATTATAACATATTCTTCACGTGTCCTACATCCTAATCTCATTAGCCTGAACCTTCATGCTTGGATGCTGAAAGGCTAAGGTATAAGGAGTGGGATTTTTCAGAGAATGGCCCTCATTCCGAGTTTGGAGGTAAGTACCGTCCATTACCGGCATGGTGGAAATAACATGTCCGAGCTGGCAATAGACTGCTAAAAGCACACTATTCCGAGTTCGCGGGCACAAGCTTTGCGCCATGCCGGTAATGGACGTAGCGGCTTGCCGCAAAAGGGCCCGAAAACCCCCCTACCGGCATGATTCGCACCGTAGACAACACTACCGCCATTAGTCTGTGCAGCATTAGCGATGACCATAAATAGCGGTCACCGTTATTTACAGTCACCGTTAAATTGCGGAACAGGAAATAGCGTCATCGCACAGGAACAGGAACGAGCACGGAGGCCATCTTTAAAAACACAATCCATTGCCATCCTCACCAGACAGGACCCCTGGCACACTGTTGACCTCCCGGAAAGTTACCACAACTACCGAAGAATGCCCAAAGCGCCAAAGAAGGGAGCAGCCTGCCTCCGAAAGGAGCGGTTCAGCCCAGATGAGCTGCAAATGCTTGTGGATACCCTCCACGAGCATGCTGGGACTGTTTTCAGCAGCAACATGCGGAGGGAGGTGGTGGTGAAGAAAAAAGAAATATGGGCACTAGTATGCCAGAGGGTGAGCGCTGTGGGCACACCCCCCGCACCATAAAGGATTGCCGCAAAAGGTGGGATGGCCTGCGGCTGAGGGTGCGGAGCATCCTCTCTGCAAACCGAAAACCAGGCCTCGGAGACCAGAGGAGGACCAAGTTCACCTATCAAACTAATGCCCTGGGAAGAGACATGTGTGGCCATGATAGGGGCCGAATCCATCGAAGGGGTTGGAGAAATGGAGTGTGGTGCGGCGTCATCCGCTGATGGACGTGAGTGGCCAAAGTAAATACTGCTAACCCAAATGTAATGAAAGTCACTGCTAAGGTCTGGCCAAGGAGCCACGGCATGGTCAGCCACACCCCCCCCCTGTAAATCATGCCAACACAAGTGAGACACAGGGCAGTGCCAGGTGCAAGGCCGTAACGTATATTTGACACACACCACGCAAAGTTGCCCATTCCATGAGGCACACAGGGTAGTTCATGTAAACAGTGTACATGTCAGACAGCACAGTACCCGGCCAACATGAGTGACACTGACATATGCATGCATTTATCACCCAAGTATGGAATGACGTGCCGTTCCCTACACAAATGCTGATTGCCCACAATTGTCTGAATGTGCTATCATAGCCATGTATGAATGCTGCCTCTCCAAACATGACTCATGCCATCCCTCTCTTCCACCCCCAAAGGCAGTGAGCATGACAGTGAGGAGCAGGAGAGCAACCGTCCCAGCACTTCCAGGGGCCAAGGCAGGGGCCGCCGTCTCCCAGCGACAAAGAAAACACCTGGACGTACACCACCGGCTCCAGCAAGGCCTGTGGAGGGTGCACTGCCCCCACCCCCACCCCTCCCTGCACTGGCTGCAGACACATGCCCAACGCCAAGGTCCGAGGAGTCGAGTGTGGCTGGGGAGGTGACAGCCACGGCCCCCCTCGAAGTTGTGGACAGCCCCAATGCCATCTGGGGAGCGACTGAAGACGACACATTGGAAGTCGTACAAACCCTGAAGCATACTCAAACCCCCAGGCATCCTTTAGTGACTCTGATGAGACCGACACACAGGAGCAGTCTGGCCAAGGACCAACACTGGGACATGGCAGTCCTGTGTACAGTTCCCTTGAGGAACCGCCGGCAGGACATGTCAGCCCGATACCCGGCAGGGCCACTGCTCCATCCGATGATGCACAGCGGGCTGACCGGCTCACAGCCATGATTACAGAATTTGTGCAGGACAATCGGCAGCCCAGGGAGGAGTGGCGTTGAGAATTGAGGGCACTGGGCCAGTCCATAACAGAAAGCACCAATCAGCTCTGCGAGGTGCTCAGCCACACAGCCGATGCTCTGCAGGCTGCTCATCCTGGCCAACAGCCTTAGCATGAGGATACTCCTTCAACAAGCAACTCCACACAGACTAGCCCACTCCATTGGCCGCTCCGTGCAATCCGCCGCTAGGACATGCCTCCCCCTGGCTCTGTGAGCGCAGAGTGACATTACTGCCAGCCACGTGGGCTACGTGGACCCTATGGGACTAGTGTGGGGTTGTTGTCAT
The DNA here is from genome assembly GCF_040938575.1 of Ambystoma mexicanum. NCBI lineage: Eukaryota > Metazoa > Chordata > Amphibia > Caudata > Ambystomatidae > Ambystoma > Ambystoma mexicanum. The sequence continues at coordinate 653,755,356 of NC_090934.1, forward strand.
GGGAGGTGGAGGGGGGTGAGGGTGTGTTGGGGAGTTGTGGGGGAGGGGTAGGGGGCGAGGGTGTGTTGGGGAGTTGTGAGGAGGGGGGTGAGGGTGTGTTGGGGAGTTGTGGTGGAGGCGGAGGGGATGAGCATGGTGGAGGGTTTGTGTTTGACGTTGATATTTCTAAATTCAATTCACCAGTTGTTCATCAAAACAATTACCAGAGTGGACATTCATCATTGCGCATGTGTCATTTATTCTTGCACAGTGCATAGTGTACATGTATCCCCACACCAAGTGCCCTATGTTCTAACAAAATGTCACCATCTGCTGACATGTGGGTCAGAAATATTGTGCAATCAAAGACTGCTGCATGGCACGTCCCTCCTGTGCATCAGCACCGTGATGATGTCCTGCCACATCTCCCTCCTCCCCTTCGTCATCATCAGGTGGTAGCAGTTCCATGTCAGGGGGCAGGGGCACGTTACGACGGATACACATATTGTGCAGCATTACACATGCCATGGTGATCTTTGCCACCTTCTCAAAGCTGTAGAGGAGAGCCCCACCCGACTGGCTGAGGCAGCAAAATCGTGCCTTCAACAGGCCAAAGGTCTGCTCTATCACCACACGTGTACGGGCATGGGAACGATTGTAGCCCTTCTCGTGCCTAGTCTGTGTGTTTCGGACAGGGATCATGAGCCACGGCTTCAAGGGATAGCCACAATCACCTGCATGAGAGTGGAATAAAGGTAAGTGATTGCACAATCATGTAGGACAACTGTACTTGTCTCACACGGAAGAAGGTAATTTGTGCGCACACACATATGTCCCTGTATGCAGTGACCCCATTTCTGGCCCCGCTATGTGCCCTGTTCAATGGACTAATGGTGTGAGTTGCATCTTCAAGATGGGTCATGGTGTGCACTGAGGCCAACATTCCCACCCAGGTGAAGTTTGCATCCCTCTCCCTTTCCCACCGAGGTGGAGTATGCAGCCACCCACCTCACAACCCCAATGCACTGCCATGGCCCAGTCAGGCAACTCAGCAAGCAGCCAGGCACGTCATCTAGCATGTCGCTCCATGTAGCATGGTAGCATGGAGTTCCGCAGTACCATAGAGTCATGAGTTGATCCTGGCTATCGGGCACAACAAAGTGTGATGATCTTGCTGGCGTCGCATACCATCTGCACATTGATGGAGTGGTATTGCTTGCGGTTGCGATATGTCACCTCCATGGCATGCGGGACCATCAACTCCACGTGGGTGCAGTCGAGGGCACCTGCACAATTTGGCATGCCTGCCAGTGCATGGGAGGCAACTTTTGTATTGAATATCTCCTGGGGAGTCCGTGGTAGGGAAATGTAGTCCCTTGTGTGCTTGAGTAGGGCATCCAGCTCTTGGTTCATTATCCGGGAAAATAAGGGTTGTGCTATGCCATGCATGTGCCCTACTGTGTGCTGGTAGGTGCCTGTGGCAAGGAAGTGGAGCACAGACACTACCTTCAGTAGAGGGGGGATGGTGGTGCGTATTTCTATGAAGCTCACTATGTCATTGTGTATCATGTCCACTATGGTGGTGATGGTGTGGATCTGCTCAGGTGTTAGGTTGAAGGGGGTGGCCCTGATGCGAGGGATTGGGGGCTGCCGGCATGGTAACAGTGGCTGCACTGATGGGGCATGCTGGGCCTGTCTCACCCTCCTTCTCCTCCTGTGTCTCCTCTGTGGTGGCGGCTGTTGTTGTTGTTGTTGTTGAGGCATTGCAAGCAGGGCCTCCAGCTCCAGTAATGCTACTAGTATTGGTATCATCTTGGTGTGGTGTGTGGGTGTGCTCCTTTTGTCCTGGCCCTTACTCCATTGCCTCTACCTGTGCTGATTGTGTGCACCTGTGGCACTTGAAAACACTGCTCAGGGTTCTTAACATTTTCTCAGAGATTCCGGTATTTACACCATGGCGGTAAGGTCTTTTTTTCAGGGGGCTGTTATTTGCATGTACGCATTACTTGTGATCAGCTCCGGTTTATGGCATGCCGCTAATGCCGGCATGGTGTGTCGTGCGCGAGTGCCTAGACCGCTATTTATTGCATCGTAAAGTATGATGCCGTTAATAGTGGTCTGGTAGGTCAGAATAGCCCGTAGCGGTAAGCGATGCCGGTAATCCTTTACTGGCATCATTTTTCCCTTACCTCCAACCTCGGAATAACCCCCAATGACTTGGACATGTTCCTCTCTTCTAGGAGGCCGTTTATGCCTATAGATGGTATAAGCGTTCGACTTGGTGCTGGGAGAGGAATCTGGACGCTTTTACATGTTGCACATCCAGTATTAGATGTGCTACTTTCTTTGGCCCTGACGGGCTTGCAGATTGCACTGTGAAGGATTTCTTGATGCCATTTCAATAATCAAGAGAATCTGGGCAGCCTCTGTAACTTCCTTCCACTCAGCATTTGCTGCAAAGAGGGCCAACTCTCCTTCAGGAAGTCTCTCAAAACCTGCCTCTTCCCTTCAGCAACCTGACGAACCTTCCCCACTTCACGCTTACCTTCATGACGCCTATGCCGTGAAACTGTTTTGTTTTGTTATCAAGCCTGACATCCGGTGTTGATTTGAAGGTCAGGATATGTTCGCAGGCCCGTTCGGCATACAGAGCACAATACATAACGCAATAAATCACTGTGACTCACTTGTTCATTCTCTCGGACCGGAATGAAATTCTTCCAGCCAATCTTTATTTCACGCCCACATCAAGGGGGTCTCCCCTCGTCCATGTGAGTGGGCCTATCTTAGTTACACCACAATCCTCCCAAATTTAGAATGCTAAACAAACATAACATTTTGAATAATAGTCCCTTACTGCTTCTGTTCTGTCTTGCTTCTTCGGTGGTAGATCCCTTGGAGTACATACCCATGGAGTCGGGATGATGGCTTTGGTCTCTTTCTCAGCTGATAACACGGAGGAGCCTTCTTAGATGATGAGGTGTCTTCCTCTGCCCCCATTGGCACCTTATGTCTTGTTTGGGGAGCTCCAACACTTGCTCAGGGTTCGGGTTGCTCTTTCCACATCAGCTCTGGAACGTTCCCGGAAGCGGACACATTCCTCATCACTACTTTGGCCCCTCGGGTGGCTGTCACCATACTATGGTTGGTGTCTTGAGCGGTCCTGGTATGGGACTCGTAAATCAGCATCATTTTCTTTTGGGGTGTCCTGCTCTTTATCAGTACAGTCCCCTGGTTGTAATTCCCTGTGTCGAGCATGACGTGCTTGGCTTTCCTTCTCATTTCTCCTGGCTCGTCTTTCTTCGATGAGGGGTTTGTCCAGGTCCGGACTGACCCAGCTCAGGTGTATTTGGAGCTCTGCTTGTATCGCCATCACGAACATGAGTACTGCTGGGCTCACTCTGGTTGACATGTGCTGGGTTTGTTGATGCGCTCGTAGAAACCGGTACACTGCCGTCAGCCATGGTTGCTTGTGTTCTTTTGCGATTTGTATGACCTTATTCAGGGACCCCATGAAGCACTTTATAATTGTTTATGGTCTTGGCTGGTAAACGGTGTGCCATTGTCGCTCTTCAATTTTGTGGGTATTCCGTGTACTGCAAATTTGTTTTCGAGCTCTGTGATGACTGACTCCGCATTTGTGAATTTGACATGCTCAACTTCCGGGTACTGGCTAAATTCATCGACTAGGACTAGGAGATACCCCACTGCGGCAATGGCACAAAAGTCCATGATTATTGACTCCCACATTGTATGGCTCCTGGGCACACTGATTATTGGTTCGGCAGTGCTTGACTCCTCGATGATTGACACGCTGCACAGGATTCTATTACGTCTATCATGCAATGTTGCATTTTTACGGAATCTACATTCAGAATTTTAGGTACAATTGGGTTTTTACTGTGCCTTGATGGCCTCCATGCACTAGTTTTAGGGCCCTTTCTTCTAGAATTTCAGGTAGGATGATTCTGTGCCCTTTCAGCAAAATGCCTTCTCCTGACAGTGTAAGTTTGTGGCAGATACCAAATAGTGCCTGTCTCTTTTTTTGGGCTGCTGGTGTGTGTTGTGCTACAGCTGTCAGGTCGTTTTTTCCAGTCCCCTGATCGGACTGTTTGGGTGGTTCGTTGCAGACATGCATCTGTCCTTGTTTCCTCTGCTATCTCTTGCAGCGTGAGTGCTGTTGGGAGACCGCAGGCAACCATGTAGCATACGTGTTATTCTGTCTCAGCTGCATGCTGCTCCTCGAGCTTTGTGGAGGAGCATGGGTGGCGAGACAAATAATCTGCAGGATTGTCTGCTCCGGCTCTGTATTCAACATCAATGTTGAACGGCTGTAATTGCAGCATCCACTTTACTAACATTTCTGGGGGCGCGGCGCTAACCCCCTGAAGATTGTAATCAGTGGTTTGTGATCTGTGAATACTTTAGGCGGTTGTCCTAACAGGTAAACTCTGAAATGGCAACAGACCCACAGAATCGCCAGCACCTCCTTCTAAACGTGCGCATAGTTTTGTTCTGTCTTTGTTAGCGCGTGGCTGGCAAATGCAATTGGGTGTATGCTGCCGTCTTTGTCCATTGAGGACTTCTACTAACCTACCGGGCTAGCATCTACTAAGAGTTCTGTGTCTCTGTCTCTGTTGAAAAACGCCATTCTTGTAGTGCTGGACAGTGAGTCATTTATGTGTTGGGATGCTTGCTGATGCTCTTCTCTCCATTCCCATTGTTTGTCATTCTTTGTCAGCTCTCTCAATGGTGCTGCGAGGGTAGCTAGATTGGGTATGAATCTTGCAAAGTATGTCACCATGCCCATGAAGCTTCTCACTTCAGATGCTGAAGTGGTACCTTTTGTGTCTTGAACTGGATAGCCCAGCCCTTTAAGACGAGTAGCAATTACCCTGGAGATGTACGGGGCTGCAGATTTCTATTCATACATCAATAATTGAAATGACTCAAGTAGTTGGCAAAAGGAAAACTGTTTTAATATCAATTATCTAAAACAGGGAGCGTAATGAACATCAACAAATTTGCTCAATCCTCTTACACAATGCATTCTAGTAAAAACTGAGATCTTATACAAAAAGCTCATCATCAATGACATTTATCTACATTTTACTAATGTCACCCTATGTGGCAAACTACAAAAACCTGAGTATGTGTGATTGGCTCTAAGTGAACGTCTAAGTATACGATCCATACTTGTCTAAAAAAGTGTGAATATGTGATTGGTTAGTTAACATCAGTTGGGGCAACTAAGCCCTCCCCTAAAAATGACCACTATGAATGTAACTAAATACACAATGTCCCATTGGTTTATATAACTGTAGGACCCTTCATTACGCAGTCCCCTACAATTGGTTGGCACTGTAACCTCCATCAGTACTTTTCCATCTACGTCTACAGCTTGCAGGCTTCCCTCTGGACCTCTATTAATTGTGTCTTTGACAAATTACAATATCCTTCAGACACATTCATCATTACAACCATGTTCTCATTTACATCAGGCGTATCAAATGACATAACATTTTCTGAACATGCAGTGAGATTTGCTTCATCTTCTGCTTCTTGGTTTCCATGTGAGATAAAGACTGCCCTTTTGGTATGTGCTGCACATTTAACAACTGCGATAGCTACTGGGAGTTGCAATGCCTTAATAAGCCTGTCCAATAAGGCAGAGTGCTGCACTGGCATGCCATCCGTTCGGAGGTAGCCTCTCCTTTTCCAATTTGCTAATCCTGGTGCACCGCTGACGTCACATAGGTGGAGTTACTGTACACTGTTAATTCCTGGTCTGCATGATTCTCGAGTGCGGCAATCATCGCCACTAACTATGCAGACTGTGCTGAATAGTGACAAAGGAGCCGTGCACTTACCCATGTCTGAAACTCCCCATTGGCCATATGCTTTACTACAGCAGCACCTGTGTATCTCTGTCCATCATTCTGATCGATCCGTGAAGAACCGTCAATAAAAACTATTTCTCCTCCTGCTAAAGTATTTTCTTTTATCTTAGGGCTTCCATCATAGAACTCTTCATAGTTCGAACAGTCATGCACATGCCTGTCTTCTGCCAGTGGTTCATCTACAAACATGGCAGGATTCACTATTCTGCATCAAACTATTTTGATCACTGGATTTATTTGACTACTACATAGGCAGAAGCCCTTTGAGAAGTCAACGTCCCTTTTGGTTTCTCTAAAATGGCAAACAGTGCATGTTCAACAAATAACGTCATAGAACATCCCCTCACTATGCTTGCAGCCTTCTCTATGGCGAACGCGGTGGCTGCCAAAGATTGTTTGCACAGAAAATGACCTCTCATCACAGGGTCTAAAATCCCACTGTAATATGCCAGGGGCTTGTACCCCCAATGTGGTTCTCTGTGTAAGGACTCCTGTCATAATAGTGCCGTCCGTGTGTGAAAAAAAAAGAATTTCTCTGCATAATTAGGAATCCCTAAAAATGGAGCTGTGCAAATTGCCTTTTTCAACTCATCAAACCCTTCTTCCATTTCCTCTGTCCACACAATTTCCTCTTGTGTTGCCTGTGCTTTCTTTAAAGCCTGCAATAAATGCCTTGTATATGAGCTGTAGTCAAAGACCCATGCTCTCATATAATTACACAAACCCAGAAATCTCTGCATGTGTTTTATCATGTGTGGCTTTGTGGTTTTCAAAATAGCCTCAGCTCTCTCAGGAGTAACCTTATTTCCGTCATGTGAAATCAATTGGCCTATGTACAACACCTCCTGTTGACAATACTGTAACTTCTCTTTGTCAAACTTATATCCTTTGTCAGCAAGTGTAATCATCAGCGGAACAGAATCATGTCTGCACTCTTCCTCTGAAGTGCTGCAAACTAAAATGTTGTCTACCTATTGCAACACAACACTTTCTATCAGTTATGGAGCTCACTTCCTCACTTCATGAAGATGACCCAGTCATTCTCAAACTACAGACGTAAATCTATCATATGGCTAACTGAGAAGCACGAGGATTGAATTCTGTCACCATCTAGGATTTTCTACTCTGCACTATCTTACCTGTACTGACGTCACTAAGATACCCTGATAAATCATGGTGGAAATTGTCTTAAAAATACCTTCATCTGTCTCTCGAGACATAGGATACTGTCGTGCTCGAGGTAAAATTGCTCCTGGTTTCAATTAAATCTTTACTTCTCCAACCCCCCTCAACAGGCCTACGTCATAGGGGCCTGTGTTCCACAATGAAACTGGCACTTTTGCCATATCTTCATTAAAATACTCAGGATGTTTTTGCACCAATATCAATTTCTGAGGAACTTCTCGCTTGATTGCTCTCACCCAATAAGTAATACACATGTCAAACATCACTTCTTCATCAGATGGATGACCTCCAAATAGATCATCATCAGTGACATCAGTCAATCTGTAACCTTCCCCTATGGCAATTACTGCACACCATCATCTCCACTCATCATCATTCCCATCAAGCAAAGACATTTCACCCCGCACTAGGGCAGCTTGCAGCTCTAAGGGAAAAACATGTCCCACTTCTTCAAGCATAGGTATTTTTGGTCTAAAGAAAAATTCATCAGGTATTCTCATAGTTCTACCTATTAGGCCTGGTTGTCATGAATCGCAGGGTGCACCCTTTTTGGGCCTCATGGTCCCGGTCACAACGGGTTTATACACATTAATACTTCCAATATGGCCGTCCAACGCATTCCCTTCTCGCTCCATGCGTTGGATGTAACCTTTCTCTATTTCTAGACCACGCCTTCCGCGGCTCCGCACGTCTCAATGCTATTGCGAAGTAGTGACCCGACGTGTGCTCCGTAGCTGTTACAGCTGTCCACTTGGATCCCACTGCTCCTTGTCTCCAGGTTTCAATTCCCGCTGTTCGACTCGGAATCGGAACTTCCAACATGGAGGTACCCGAAACTGCAATCAGCACACCAGTTGTTCGAGTTCACCGGACCGCGCGGGTAGCCCCGCCCCTGACTTCCGGAAAAGAATATCCGGCAGCTGGAGCTTCGGTCCTACGCGTTGCTTCTCTCCTTAGAGTCACGCTGCGCATCGAGAGTTCGCTCTCTCCTATTTTCAGCTATCATAGATTACTGATTCCAACTTTCACTTTCACTTACTTCTTCCTTTGTTCTGAACTGTAGAAATCTTCATTGCTATCCTTGCCATCCGGATCAAGTAGACGAAACCTTCCTGTTTTCACAGGTACGTTTACCGGTAGTGATTCCTCTCTTTCTAACATTGAGTCCGGCTTTCTTGTGGAGGTCTCTCATTTTTCTAATCTTGTTGTTTTTATAAACGCCCATTAGGACGCAACATTCTTCCTTCGGTTTCTACTAGTGTTAGCCTCTCATTCTGTGCTTATCCATATCTCCCTGGTACTATTCCCGTGGGTAAGATCCATTCCAATTCTTTCAACTTCTATTCTGAACGGTATCTTATTACATTCTCTAAATCTGTTGTATTTGGCAATAGGAAACCGTTCTGCATTTCCCATCAGATAGAAATGCAAAAGCCTAAAAAGGAATAGGTCTTCAGGGTAAGCCTCCTCCGCTTTTACTTCCCTTCTTCTGGATTAGAAATCTGGACCCAGACTTACCTTTACCTCTACTCTTCTTACCCAGAATCCTACCTGATAAGACTACAGACAACATTCCCAAAGGCGTGATCCTTCAGCTGTCATTACAGGAATCCACGCACTCCAGCAGCACATCACAGGGTTTTTTCCGTTTTCCATTCGGGGTTTCCCCTGGAGATTCCACTTCAGCCTAGCCTTTTGGCTGGGTTTAAGAGGGGTTTTCAGGTAATTCCCTCTAGCTTCTATCCCGAGGGGGCTGATTGAAGAGAAGGTAGGTGTCATTCACAATTGCCAAAAGATAATCTGCTTTCAAGGGCTTTATTTTTATAAGGTTATTACAGTAGCTCGCGATTCTTCTCCTTTCCACTCCGCTTTCCCTTCCTTGAATCCCCCCCTTTCTTCTTCCTCTTGGATTCGAGTTCTAGCGAACTTACCTTGCCTCCTGGATTCCTGGATTTGGCCTCCTGGAAAACTGAACGCATTCTGGATTCGGCAGAGACACGGGCCACCTTCTTCAAAACCCGTTCCATCCGAAAGAAGGCAGCATCCAAGGACGGTGGTAAAGAACGGATCCAGGTGAGAAGGGGCAACTCCTTGACAGTTTGAGACGCCACCCAATCGAAAGTTATATTGACATGGAGGCTGCAGGACTTCATGCGTCGTATGCAGGAACTATCAACCGAGGTACAGAATCTGAAAGCGGAGAACGCTGCTCTCAAACAATTGGTCCTATCCCGGGATTCTGCTACAAAAGAGAGTGTTATACTTGGCGGAGTCGTGGATAAATACGACGACTCAGCAAAGACCCTTTGTGCATTCCTGGATTCGTGCTTGGTTCACTTTACCTTCAAGCCTTACCATTTTGCCACCCCCAGGGCCAAGGTGGGTTTTATAATCTCTCAACTTTCCGGGAATGCCTTGACTTGGGCCACTCCCCTCGTTAACTCTAGTGATGCCCTCTTGGACGATTATGATGGGTTTATACGGGCCCTAAAAGACATGTTTGACCGCCCTGAGCAGGTCTACAGCGCACAAGAACGCTTGTTAGACTTTCAGCAAGGGGCCCATGATATGCTCACGTAAGTGACCCGATTTAAACAACTGGCAAAGGAAGCTGACTGGTCCACTGAGGCAAGTTTCAGCCTGTTCAGGAGAGGATTGAACGGAGAAATTAAGGATGAGCTGGCCAGAGTGGCGCGACCAAGCTCATTCCAGGCATTAATGGATCTTTCCATGCAGATTGACTTCCGTAATCAGGAAAGGAAGTCAGAAAAGAAAAAATCCAGGGGAACTCCTTCCAAGGTATCATTTGAGGGTACCCCCAGACCGGAAATCAACCCAAGCCCAGTCTCAGAATCTGAGCCCATGCAGATTGGAGCCTTTCGCGGACCCATATCTCCACAAGAGAGAATGAGGAGAATTCATACGGGCTCGTACTGTGCCTCAGATAAGCATTTGGTTAGGGAATGTCCTTTAGCACCCCCTCCGCGTTTGGGAAACACCAGCTCCCGATCCTAGATGGAGCAGAGCTTCGGGAGAGAGATGTTTGCTCCACATCCATTCCATCCTTTAACTCTCCTGGACAAAACAATTTGATGGTACTACAGGTCTTTTTATCACCATCCAAGAATACAAACTATTCCATTTTGGCACTGGTAGACTGCGGAGCTATGGGAATATTCATCGATCATGAGTGGGTTGCTAAACATCAGATTCCCTACGAAACACGAAGCACCATGCAGCCTGTGGAGGCTATCGACGGAAGACCCCTCACATCAGGACCCATAATCCTACAGACCAAGGAGATCCAGCTTTCAATAAATCACCATCAAGAGCTGATCAGATTTGACATTATTAAGTCAGCCCATTACCCCTTGGTGTTGGGCATGCCCTGGCTACAGAAACACAACCCATATATCAACTGGTCTGCGGGTTCCCTATTCCTAGGCTCAGAGTTTTGCATGTCTCATTGCCTAACCCTAGAACCTCCATTAACACACCCAAAGGAACCAACAAAGGAACAACAGACACCACTAATGGTATCCAATGTCGTGCAAGTTCCTGAAGCCTACCAAGCATATGCTGATGTGTTTTCGACTGCCATTGTCCAGGCCTTACCCTCACACAGACCTGAAGACTGTGCAATAGATACGGTACCCTCTGCAGTGATTCCCTTCGGCAGGATGTTCATTCTTTCCGAACCCGAGAAGAAGGCCCTAAGAGAATACCTGGATACCAACCTTGAAAATGGCACCATAAGACCTTCAAAATCTCCTGCTGGTGCTTCTTTATTCTTTGTTCCCAAGAAGGATACCAAGGAACTCAGACCCTGCCTTGATTATCGCGGGCTAAATCAATGTACCCTCAAGGATCGGTACCCGTTATCCCTGATTTTGGATATCCTGGAAGCCGTGGGAGGCGCAGGGATATTCACCAAGTTGGATCTCAGGGGCGCCTATCATTTGATCCGTGTCAGGGAAGGGGACGAATGGAAAACCGCCTTCAGAACACCCTTTGGCCATTTTGAGTACCTAGTCATTCCCTTCGAATTGGCTAAAGCCCCGGCAATTTTCCAACGCTTTATGGATAGGGTGTTTTCTGACATGCTGTTTCTCTTTGTTATTGTATATCTGGATGACATACTGATCTTCTCCAAGGATCCTATACAACATGAAGAGCACGTGAAGGCAGTTTTGCAGAGACTCCGAGATCATAAACTCCTGGCTAAACCTGAAAAATGCTTGTTTCATTTGACCTCCGTTCACTACCGAGGGTTTATTCTTACCCCAGAAGAAATTGGTATGGACCCTTCAAAGGTAAAAACCATATTCACCTGGCCTGCTCCTACTTCCTGAAGCAAATTCAATCTTTCCTGGGACTTGCCAATTTCTACCGGAAATTCATATCTAATTTCTCTGAGATAGTGCAACCGATTGTTGCTCTCCTGAAGAAAGACACTCCTATCCTCTGGTCAACACCACAAGATATGGCGTTCCAGCGTTTAAAGACAGAGTATACGCAAGCTCCTATCTTGGCTCAACCCGATACTAGCCATCCTTTCCTGGTAGAAACGGACGCTTCAAATTATGCCATTGGCGCAGTCCTGAAACAATAATTAGGAGATAAACTGGAACACCCAATTGCTTACCTCTCACAAACCCTGACTCCTAGTGAAATACATTATTCAGTCCTGGAAAAAGAATTGTTAGCCATTCGCCAAGCCTTCACTGAATGGCGACATCTACTTCTGGGAGCTAAACATCCAGTTCAGGTCCGTACGGGCCACCAGAACCTCCAGATTCTACAGTCTTTGGAGTGTAGGAACAGTCGTCAGGTGCGTTGGGCATATTTCTTCGCCCAGTACCAGTTCCATATCACTCATGTTCCTGATTCGCAAAACCTGATTGCTGACGCCTTATCTCGACGACCTGACTACGAGCCCACTGAAGACAAGACATATCCTCAGATGTTTTCCCCCACAATCTTTGTGGCCCAGGCAGTCAACTTCCTCGAAGAAATCCAAGCCCAAACCCAATCCTCTGATCTGTGGAAGGACAAATCCAAAAGAAATCTTTGCAATGTAAAGGTCCGGGAATGTTATTTGTTCAAAGACAATGTGTTGGTCATCCCTACAAAAAGACTTCAACAAATAATGAATCTCTGTCACGATACCCTACACTCCAGACATTGTGGCATCACCAATACCCTCCGTCTGATACAAAGGCATTCTGGTGGCCCAGAATGAGACCCGACGTACGGCAGTACATTCAATGCTGTGTTGTCTGCAGCCAAAATAAACACAATAACAGGAAACCAGCGGGCCTTCTATTACAACCTACATTGACAACTAGGCCTTGGGAGATTATCACTACGGATTTCATTGTGGAACTTCCACCTTCCCGTGCGTATACCACCATCAGGGTTACCATAGACTTGTTCACGCATATGGCTCATTTTATGCCCCTGCGTAAATTACCATCCTCTTCTGAACTAGCAGGAATCTTCCTGGAACACATATTCCGTTTGCATGGACTCCCTTCCAAGATCATTTCGGATCGCGGACCTCAATACATCTTACAATTCTGGAAACATCTCTGTCAGTGCTTAGGGATCCAACGTGCCCTTTCATCAGGTTACCACCCTCAAACCAAAGGAATCACAGAACGTTTCAATCAAACCCTGGAACAGTATCTTCGATGCTTCGCCACCAAGTTCCAGGATGACTGGTCGCTCCTGATACCCATGGCTGAATTTGCTTACAATAATTCTGACCATTTGGCACTTATGATCAGCCCCTTTTATTGCAGTCAAGCATTTCATCTGTCGGTCCTGCCTTCTGTTCTTCCTCAATCTACACCAGTACCTACAGTTGACTCCTGGATCGAAACCCTTGTCAACATACATAAAGAAGCCAAGGAATTTTTGGAAAAGGCCAGAAAACAGATCAAGAAATATGTAGATTCCAGGAGAAGACCTGGCCCTTCTCATGCAGTCGGTGATCAGATCTGGTTGTCCTCTAAATTACTACCCCGACATCTATGGCCTAGTAAACTGGCCCCTCGGTACTATGGTCCACTTCCCATTAAAGAAATTATAAATCCTGCTTCTTATCGGATCAAGTTGCCTGAATCCTGGAAGAAGATACAACCAGTCTTTAACACATCTTTACTGAAACCTTACTATCCATCCTCCCAAAAACCCTCCAGACCTCCTCCTATACTGGTCGATGACCAATTTGAATATGAGGTATCTCGGATTTGTGATTCCAGGTATATAAGGGACCAGCTTCAATACCTGGTTGAATGGAAAGCATATCCTCCTAGCGAAAGAACCTGGGAACCTCTCTCAAACATCAAGGCCCCACGGCTGCTCAGAAGGTTCCACCTCATCCACCCGGCAAACCAGGAGGGAAGGGTTTTCGGAGGAGGCATGCTGTCATGAATCGCAGGATGCACCCTTTTTGGGCTTCATGGTCCCTGTCACAATGGGCTTATACACATTAATACTTCCAATATAGCCGTCCAATGCATTCCCTTCTCGCTCCATGCATTGGACGTAACCTTTCTCTATTTCTAGACCAGGCCTTCCGCGGCTCCGCACGTCTCAATGCTATTGCGAAGTAGCAACCTGACGTGTGCTCCGTAGCTCGTGATTCTTCTCCTTTCCACTCCGCTTTCCCTTCCTTGAATCCCCCCTTTCTTCTTCCTCTTGGATTCGAGTTCTAGAGAACTTACCTTGCATCCTGGATTCCTGGATTTGGCCTCCTGGAAAAGTGAACGCATTCTGGATTCGGCAGAGACACGGGCCGCCTTCTTCAAAACCCGTTCCATCCGAAAGAAGGCAGCATCCAAGGACGCCGGTAAAGAACGGATCCAGGTGAGACGGGGGGGAACTCCTTGACACTGGTAGCCATGTCAACAGAGTTTGTACTCGATAATTAAAAACCTCTGGTTCTAATTGCGCTGCCTGCATGGCCATTTGTCCTGCAACTGCCATAATAAATTCACTCACATTTAAATAATGCACTCCTGGTGTTGAACACACTATACCTTCATCATTAAACAAAATTGCCATGTTCAACTTGGTCATTAGATGTCGACCCAATATTTTAACAGGTGTCTGCCTTGAATATAACAATGGCACAGACATATCACACTCTCCTATAGAGACTGGTAATTCGTCAGTGAAAGGAACTCTACTTGTAGCTCCTTTGAAAACTTGAGTATTAATGGCATTGCCAGACATTGAAAACTTTCCCTCTCGTATACATGAGTGCGTTGCACCCGTGTCTACTGAAAACAAAAAACATAAAACATTTACCTCCTATATTGACGTCTACCCTCAGTTCCTCATGAGGATATGGCATTACAGATAGTATTGAACACATCAAGTCTCCCAGTGAGCTGTCCTATTGTGGGTACAGCCTCATTCCGTTACCTGTAAAAGGATTTACTCCATCGACAGTGACACCCCCTACTCTCGGAGTCATTAGCTGTCCTGTGCTTGTACTGTGCTGAATCTGCATGGGCGAATGCTGTGGCTTCCCTTGTTGCAGATTGACTGCTACCTGCTGTCTTTGCAAGCTTTGCTGCACTCCCGGCGCTTGTTGCTGTATCGTTTGATTCTGAGCAAACCTGTCTCCACTCTGCTGTGAATACACAGGTGTGTTTGAAATCCCCTTCTTAGAAATTGGCTGTTTTGCAAGTACCCTTGACTTCTACACATACGAGCCCTGTCATACCACATGTCCAACATGTAGGAGGTCTCTTAATCTGCCCATCCTGCATGTTTTGACTGTCATTCTGCATATTTTGAAACCCACCTTGATTATTCTGGAGGCTTCCCTGATTATTCTGCCAATTCCCTTGATTATTCTGAAAACCTCTACCTTGAAATCGGCCCCTTCCTTGCAGAGCAAATCCATTATTGCCCTGATCAAACTGACTGTGGCATATTCGCAATCTGCGGTGAATTCGATTGGTCTACACTAGTCAACATTGCACCTTCAATGGCATATTTGGACAATTTCTTCTTTACTAATTTTGTCTCTTTGCTTTTCCTAGCATCATCTTTCTTGCGATTCTTTTCCTGCAAGAGTCTACAATAAAGCGCTATGGTCAGCTGAATCTCCGACCACTGTTTGATTTCCATACCCACTAACTTCTTGAGCTGCTTCTGTACAGGGTCTGGCAGCCCTTTGCACAATACATGATAGAACACAGGTATAGCTTTTCCCCAAGTGTGCGCATCTCCAAGCTCCACTGTTCCTGAAAATTCAGAATGTAAACAAGAAGATCATCCCTGTCTTGCATCTTTTTTGTCATTACAGCTCCCATATCGGATGTGTCGGGATACAATACTCTAAGCACTTTCCAGACCGCTGCTCTGCAGTTATTGGATGGTATTGGATGGTACTCCATCATGAGCAGTGTTAACTGTAGTAACACCAGCATATCCTGCCCTTGACCACACGTCATCAGCTCGCTCACCAAGTATGGCGATCAGGCGACTCTTAATGTCCCCTATAGCCAGGGTGTCTCCTCCAGTCATTTTCTCTAACTCATGTATCCATTTCCAAGAATCAGAAGTTAAAATCGGGAGTTTATACCTTAAATTATCATTATCCATCTGGAGCCACTGTATATACTGTGGTCTGCCCTCCCTTTCTCTAGCAAGGGAAACTGTGAAGCCCCAAACTCACTCTCATTTCTCATCATGTGTCTGTCAGCCGCAGGAAAAATATTCCAACATCGCCTTCTTCCTGGCAGCGATCTTAATCTGCTCACAAATGGTAGCGACTCCCCCCTCTCACCATGGAGGTGCCCTTTAGGTAGGCCTGACTGTGGAAATTGTTCTGACGCCCTAGGTATAGGTGCGTTTAAATCTTTATCCATTGAAAAACATCCCTCAGGACCAGATGCATCCCCTCTCTCTTCCCCACGGAAGGTGTCTCTGTCTTTGTCTGACATTTCTTGTGCCCAAATCATGCAACTGTTCTCCTCTTCGTTTCTGTTCAGAGTGAGTCTATCTAAAGACAACTCCTTGTTGGGCCTCGTGCTACAAGAGGCTCCATCTGTATCGTATAGCTGTGTACTCTCAAGTCAATAGTTTTTCCCTTCTCCTTTGATTCTTTCTGGGTTTTCATTTCATGGTATACTTTATCGATCGCTTCCCCAATGCTCCTAGAGTCATACTTGTCCTCTAAATTTACTGTAGACGGGCCTGGTAATGACTCGTATTCTATTCTGGGAATAACTCCTCTATGTCCTCCCATGCTACTTCTGGTTCGGGATCCCTTATCTCCTTTTCCAGGTGATCAAGATCACGTGCCCTCTGCCTTCTTTTACATTCTATCTCATCGTAAAATTCTCTCTTTTTCCTCGCTTCCTCTCTTACCCTGTCTTTCTCTTTTTTCTTCATATCCCTTCTCTCGTTTGTCCTGCATATTTCCTCATCCTTTCATTCTCTTGTCCCTTAGCTTCTGTTTCTTCTCTTTTATTCTTTTTCATTCTAGCCTTCCCTGCTCATCAATTGCTCTTTGTCTGTTATCACATTTTCCTTGCTACTCTGCTCTCTTTTATTTTCTCAATTGCTCTTCTTGATATAACTGCTCTCGTCTTTGTCTATCCTTTCTTTTCGCTCCTTCGTCTTTCAATCGTTCCTCTCTTTCTTTATCCTTTTTGTCTTGCTCATCTTGATCTTCCCTTTGCCTTACAACCTCGATGCCTTCACCATCGAGTTTAAGCAAAATCTGGTCACCCATCCATTTGTTCTGTAGAAGTGCTAACTCATCAGCTTTATTACTTTCTCCCTTCCATCTCTTTATTCCTCTTCCTATATCTAGAGATGTGCTTGGTCGATCACTTCTCTCTTTATCACGTCTCTCTCTGTCCCTCGGGACCTTAGAGATTACGGGCCTCATTACAAGACTGGCAGAGAGCTTCACGTCCTTTCAGCCGAATGGCAAAGGTCATTCGATATTGCCAGGACTCTTAATTTTACATATGTCGGTGGCTCTGAACCATCCTCTCCGCTACCAAGTGAACTGGTAGCCCAGCGCTTTAAGATGAATAGCAATTACCCTGGAGATTGACGAGGATGCAGATTTTTATTCATACATCAATAATTGAACTGACTCAGGTAGTTGGCAAAAGGAAAACTGTTTTAATATCAATTATCTAAAACAGATAGCATAACGAACATCAACAAATTCACCCAATCCTCTTACTCAATGCATTCTAGTAAAAACTGAGATCTTATACACAAAACTCATCATCAATGACATTAACCTACGTTTTAATAACGCCATCCTACGTGGCAAACTACAAAAAATCTATGAGTATGGGTGATTGGCTCTGAGTGAACGTCTAAGTAAACGACCCATACTAGTTTATAAAAGTGTGAAAAGTGTGAATATGTAATTGGTTACTTAAAATCAGGTGGGGCAACTAAGCCCTCCCCTAAAAATGACCACTATGAACATCACTAAATACACAATGTCCCATTGGTTTACACAACTATAGGACCCTAATTACGCAATCTACAATTGGTTGGCACTCCAACCTCCGTCAGTATTTTTCCATCTATGTCTAGCAGCATGCAGCCTAGCCATCCATGTGCTTGGTGAGCTCGCCTTAACCATTGCTTCCCACCAATTAGCATATCAATCCATCATCACCTCAGTGGTCTACTGTCAATTAGGCTTTGAAGCTCGGCCTTGAGAGTGTTCTTAGCTCTGAGAAATTCAGGGAGTGAAAGCACGCTCTGCCCTCATGTGTAGGTGTGACCATCTCGTTCGTCCAACTTCATCCTTCCATGTGACTGGAGACCATGGAATCAAGCTTCTAGTATATTTAAATACTATTTTTTAATAGACCGCTGAAGTCTTCCTTGTTTTGTTCATGCCTTCTGAACAGGAGTTCTGTTCTTTGACACAATTTGTATCCAATGTCAGTTTACTCCAGTTTGAGAAGACCTTGGCTTCTTTGGTTCATCCAGCCTTGTCTGCTGAGATTCACTTTGTAATTCAATTTGCTTTTTAACTGCGACACACTTGAAATGAGACTTTCTCTGCCTTCTTGCTAAAGTCCAGCACTGCTATAATGCATAGTGGAAACATCCATCCTTTACTTGTCCATATGCATATTTATATATTGACGCTTGCTGCAATCAATTCACTATAAAGCTAGCTTCAAGATTACTTTATCTGCTTGCGTTTCTTTACATCTGTACACATGTAAAATGACTTAATGTCCTCATCTGTTACTGTGGCATAAGGTTCTTCATCTTGATCACAAGATGTCACTTATCCTTGATACTTTCTTGATGCCCTATAGAATATCTGCATTCTCTGGCTCTGCATCTCCCCTAGGTACGTGTGACGTATACTGGTGATGGTTGGTGACGTCACCATTCTTCCTTACCATCTATTTGCTCTGATTCTTCAGGAATCTCATTTAAACAACCGTCATATTTCCTCGTATGCAGGTAGAGTTTCATCAATGGGAATGATGCCTCTAGGTTTCTTTTTGGCCTTTGTCGTTTCAACTGCTCCATGTATGTCACATACTCTGGTTTCCAACATACAGGTAATAAGGGTGGAACTGTTGAGGTGGGGGTACTTGGCTCCTCCTCTACAGCCTTTTATGTCACTCACTTTGGGCTGGTCTGGCGATACTCCGTCAGAGTTGAATACATACCCAAAGAAATTGATCTCACTTTTGTTGAATTTGCACTTTTCTGCATTTATGGGGAGTCCGGCCTCCTCTAGTCATTGGAGGACTGCAGCTAGTCATGTCTGGTGCTCGCTGATGATTGTTCCTTAAACCAATATATCATCACTTATGTTGGTAGTTCCTTTGAGGCCGTGAAGTACTCTTCTAATCGCATTTTGAAAAGACCTCTGCTGCTGCAGAGATGCCAAAGTTAAATCTTTTATATTTGTGCAGGCCTAGATGGGACAAAAAAGTTGCTATATATCTTGATTCCTTTGTGAAGTCCAGCTGATGATAGCCTGACCTGAGGTCTAATTTGCTGAAGATCTTAGCTCCAGTCAGGTCTACAATCAACTATGGTTGACGCAACATGGCGTTCACGTCCAATGGCCACATTGCGTAGCCTCATGTCGATGCATATTCTTACAGCATTGGGTTGCCTTGGTTTTTGTGTGACGACCATTGGTGACGTTTTTTCAATTATCCCTAACTTTTCCAGCTACTCTAATTCCTTCTCAACCGCTTCTCTTATATGGAATGGGACACAGCGGTGTCGTACAGCTTTGGGTTCTATCATCAGATCGATGTGCAACTTGATCATTCTTCCACGGAGAAACCCGATCCCTTGAAATACTCAAGGGTGTTTTCTGATTGTCAATTTCTGTCGGGTTGATGCTGAAAGCGAATTGTATCAGGTGCAGTTTCTCTGCTGTGTGGCAGCTCAGTAGCGTTTCCAAGCCGGAATCCATCACATATATTCTTGTTCTGCAGGTGGTTCCATCGTAGGTTACATTTGATCAGAAGGACCTCTGTACTGGTAATGGCTTCCTGCTGCCATATGCTGCCATATGCAAATAGCTTCACTCGCCTGTCTTAACGTGTCCGTTTTAGGTCTAGTTTGTGATACTCGTGGATAGGCATGACATTGACTGTTGTCCCTGTGTCAATGACCACCTTGGTGGGGCTTACATCTGATAGGATGGTGCATGATGGCCATTTTTTCTGCTTCCTCCTTTTTCCCGGTTTCGTTTTATGCGGCTTTATGGCAGAGATCATGTACATGCGATGTTCTTTCTTGTTGGTCTTCTTCTGCCTTTCTTTTCCTCGCCTGTCTGGATGTCGGCAGACTCTTCAGTTCCACTGCTGATGGGTGATCTCTGTGTGCTGTCAACAGCTATGGCTCTTCCTCTTCCTCTCGGTTGGTGGGATGATCCGTGTTGGTTTGATACTCTTCGATGTTGTTGGTTTGACTCTCTCGGGCCTATGGGGTTTAGGCACACATCTGCGAAGTGGTTCAGCCGTTTGCATTTTCAGCATGTTATGTCCCATGTGGGTGCCATTTCGCCCTTGCTGGAGTACAGGTCTCATTTTGTTGGGGTGCTTTTTATCTTGCAGTCGTGTGCCCTGCTGTCTCTTGATTGCTGCCACTTCTTCTTCTTTCTGGGGGCTATCTAGCGTTAAGCGCTGTATTGCGGTTTCCATTATTGCTACTTAGTCATCTGTTCGTTCTCGGAGCCTTCCCATTTCTAGCAAGCGAGCTAGCGGGATGTTCTTCACTGACAGTATAGCCCTTTGAATTCACACCCAACAATGAATTCTCTCAGCCTGGCATGAAAATCGTCAATTGTCTCTTTCTCTTTCTGGTGGGTCATGCAGAAATGGAACCTTTCGTAGTCTGGGTTGAGCTTGGGCTTGAATTTGCTGGTTTGCACCACTTTGGCTGCATTATAGTCATCCGCGGCTCCATGGTTGGGAAGTGTGTTAAACAGGCGTAACTCTGCAGCACCAATGTTTAGTAGCAGAAGCGTGCGTTTTCTTTTCTCCTCAGTGATGTCTGTTGCTAGCAGGTGTTATTTAAATTGCTGTAACCAAATGCCCCACCGGAGCGCTGCCCCTGCGGTGTAGGAGTCGAATGGCCTCATGAAATTGGTCTGTGCGGCTTCCCTGCCATCTAGTCTGAAAGTACTGGCCCTTCTGTCAGCATTGCTGTCCTCAGCTGTCCTCAGCTCTTGATTGGCTGGCCTGTGGGCGGTCATGTTTGTTGATGATATGGGCTTGCTGGTTGTGTGTAAATGTGTGCTTTTCGCACTCTTTTCGGCGGTGGCACATGTGCATATGCGCTTCTTCTCACAAAAATGATTTTGCTCCATGGGAGCTGCAGTTAGGCCACACATAAGGGTATGTTATGCTGCAAGGGTAATCTTTTCATGGATGTGAGGTGGTGAACCCTCCTGCGTGTATTGCCCCTTTAAGGGGATGTGTCCCCTCCCCCTTTGCATTGCCCTTTTAAGATGGGCCAGGACTTTGTCATGGCCCAAGCTAATAAAAGGGAGCCCTGCAGGCACGTGAATCAGAACGGCTGCAGACTCCGTGGAAGGTTGGTCTGAGTCCGTGTCTCATTAAGGATGTAGGCCGCAGGCCTACCTGTGGGAAGTACAGGCCTGCAGGCCCTGTTGCCATGGGACTCTCGTGCCAGGACGGTGGCCGAGGTCCGCATGGTCAGGACCCTGGCAGGCTGTGCCCCCACCCCGATGGTGCTGGTGTCCCATAGCGCCGCGGGGCCTGCCGGATGGACATGGCAGGCCCCAAACTCCCACAGGCGCTGGGCCTGTTTGGGTGCTGTGAGGAAGCAGCACCCCGGGGGTCGCCTGCCGGATGGACATGGCCGGCGACCCCCAACAATGAGCTAGCATGTATTTCTTCAGTGTTGGGCAAGTGAGCAGTGTTGTTTTGTTTTCCTGTAGTTACAATAGGCCAATCTGGGCCTTTCTGATGTTGTGGATCGAGTGTTTGACAGGCATCAGAGTGATGAGTGGAATGTTGCCACGTTCATTGTAATTTCAGGCACGTGTACCGTTTGTGTGGAACGTTACGATTGTCTGTTTCAAAATGTTTGTGTTCTTTAAAAAGAACTGACACACACGTGCAGTGTTGAGTTTACTCGTTGCCAGTGTTCTGTTATCAAGCCTGACCTAAGGTGTTGATTTGGAGGTCAGGATATGTTTGCACGCCCGCTCAGGCTTCAGGCATACAGAGCGCAATAAATCACTGTGACTCACTTGTTTGTTCTCTCGGTTCGGAATTACGTTCTTCCGCCCATCTTTATTTAACACCTACATCCCGTCGTCCACGTGACAGGACCCATCTTAGTTACATCACATGTTTGTGTCTGTCCAGTATATCCTCGAACACAAGGTAAAGTGTAAATTTCAACGCAGACCAGACAAACCAATTCCAGAGGCACATCTAAGCAAACTGCCAACTGATGCTCAAGGTACATAGTTACGCACCACTTTGGTGGACACTAGCCGCAGGCATGACCAGCCATCCACATGCATTTGCCACATACACTAGACTAAAACACAAAGTGCAACATCTCTGCCATCAGTATGCAGTTAAGTCTCATAACAGAAATGTAGTTTAGCTGTACACATAACAAGTCTCCTGCACTTGCGCACTCTTCTGACCACCTCTCAGCACCCATCCACATTCCTGACCATCATGTGTAGCTTACTGGAGCTCGCCATCCCACCCATTTTCTATTTGGTTAAATGGACACACACATTCTAAACTTTCAGACAATTTTCCCATACCTTGGACTTCGGACCCGTACGGCGTTCCACCACAAGGTCTTTGATGCCACACTAATGGGTTACAGGTGCTTTATAAATGACAAACTAGTACTACAACTACTACTACTATAAGCAGTTTTGGCTAACCTGAATTATCCACATTGTCATCATTTTACCTGCTGCACTGTCAAAAACTGCAGAACATGATTTATTTAGAACAACATATCATTGTGTAAGAAATGTTATAGAGTACTAACGTCAGGTATTGGAAAATTGTAGTATGTTGTTTCAAATAAACCTTCTTGCCCTCTTTGGGAAAATGTAGGACCTATTAATTCTTTGAAAAACATACCACATTCATTATAATATAACATGACCATTTTAAAGATGATGATACTTCGAAAGTTGCTGTTTCTGTTTGAGAATGTCTCCTGTTTCATGTATTACCCTTACTTGTATCACGCTACAAGGACAAATTAACTCACATAAGACAAAGAGAAGAAACAGGAAAAAGTTAATTCAACAAAATGTCCTCTATGGAGTGGAACTACCAGATTTAAAATTATATTATTGAAGTGCACTGTTCAAACACAATGCAAAGATTTTTGAATAATAAAAGGAGCAACCCATTTGATGTTGATCTCTACAGAACAAAGTTTTCCATATGATCCAAGTGGATGGAATTCCTGAAAAGTACATTTAAACATGTTCTGCATTAAGCACACAAGTCATAGATGTAGATACAACATTATTTATCATAACATGTTTTTCGAAACATTTACAATTATAGTATTACATTTATTCTCTGGAACTATTTGGCAACATATTATATGTACCACTTAGACATGGGTGAATCCGGGCAATGGGAAATCCAATGAAACATGGCCCTTTTAAGTCCATGTTAACTTTGGGGGCTGCCATCAATTCTATGTATCCTCAGTTTAAGCACATCCAATTACAAAATGTGTTTTTAAAAATAGAAAATGTTTATATTATATGAAATAATTCAAGCATAGATGAAGCCTTGCTATCTTCAAATTCATCACTGTTGAAAGTTTCATAGATATAAGACGTTTCCATATGTAACTGTATTTAGGAATATATGACAAACCAGCGTGTTAGTTGGTCGTCAGATACTTCTTTTGGCATGATCTGGTAAAGTCCTTACAATTGATCCATAAACATTTTAGACTATTAAAACAAAATAAAACATTATTTGACAGGGTTTAATTTATATTTTGCACCCTCAAGGATGAGCATGTTTTGACAGACAATAGGAAACGTCCAAAGTGTTGTACTGAAGATGAGGATTTACTCCAAACATTGGAAACTTGCTGTAAATTGACAGGGTTCACGCAGGAATGCCTAATTTTCATCATTGAGCATTACAAATATAGAAATGAGCCCCAAATTGATTATGTCCGGGCTAGATACAGCTTATAATAAGGTATCAAAATAAATGAACATATTAATTAAATCTTATTGAAATGTTCAATCTTATGAGATATTCTGTTTTGGAAAAGGTGCACACAAGCCAGAAGTCACTGGAACAAATATAATTCCTTATATACTTGCATGTAGCAGAGCCACTATCAGAAACAATGAAGTTTAGAGAAGGGGATTTTGCTGATGGGCTAGAATTAAGAAAAACATGAAGGTATACCAGAGTGAGAGAAGGGTGCACCCGATGGATGGTCTGAAAGGTCCAATAATTAGATCTACCATTGGTTGAGCACACAGAAGGTTTACAAGCCTCATGGATGCTCCTTGACATTTATTATCTATAAAGACATATAGAAGTGAAAAGAAACAGATACATTACCTTAGAGTAAAATGAAATAGGTGAGCTTCACCTCCGATATCACTACATCAGGTTATATTCTTATATTACAAATGAACAGCACTTTGTGACGGTACTCATTTCAATGATAGCAAACATCTTGCTACAAATGCATAAGTGGGGGTTCCATCCAATGATCAAGGGAATAAAATAATACAACTATAAAAAAATAGTTAAATTCTGAATAGCAGCTGTGTGTACATGTTATCAATGTGTCATGGACACGCCACAAGAGTTCAGTATTGCTTGAAAGTAAGCACACACCTCAGGCAGGAGTACTATGGTGAGCAGGGGTAAAGCCAGCATTATCCATGGTTTAAGGTGTCTTCCTATATGTATTGTTGTGGTATGGTAAGACATTGCCATACATATTTGCCTACATTTGAGCTGTGCCTTGTAATCTGGGTATTGTATGTTCAAGAGGCTGTTCGATCCAACTTGTCTATCCAATGCTTAAAGGTCATGTCTCAACATACAACATTTAGCAGCAGTAAGTGCGATTACTACCCACCAGCACCCACTGTTATTAAGTCCTGGTAGGTCAAAGAAAATATACCGCACAATCTCCCTGGATCCCCACACTAATAGGCTTCCAAGTAGGTTGTCTATAGTGTGCACAGGATGAGTCCAACAGTTAAACAAATGAAGTCAAGACCAAATAATGCATACTGCGTTAGTGCAATGGTATCGAAGACAGCATATCACCAACTAGTATCCCTATCTGCCCTATGGAGCTGTTGTAGGGAACAGCTGTCCAATGTTGAACACCTCAAATTGGAAAACTGTTCCTCTAACTTCCATTTTGCCTTATGTATGGCTGGTCAGTATCCTTCCCTTATAAGGTCCAGTGGACCTGCGTTACAATTACCCCATTCATTTACGTCTCACTTCAATTTTGCCTTCTGCATGGCTGGTCAGTATCCTTCCCTTCTGAGATCCATTGGATCTGTGTTACAGTTACCCCATCCATTTATGTTTCACCAGATTAAATATGGGCCCTTATTAAATGGTGGCAAGTACAAGTGCATAGGTGGAAGTTATGATTTAACGTCTAATACCACAGTCAACAAATAATGCCCTATTGGTGACATGATGTCTTCAAACATTCTGGCTTTCATGGCCCATTCCAGGCACAACTATAGTTATAGAGACTTCAGCATGTGAGACTTTTTCAAGTTGGACTGTTGTCACACTGCATCAAATGACAGCATAATGCTCTTTATTTATTTAGTTGTGCATTTTAGTAGTGCACTGAACCCTCAGGTATCTAGGCGCAAATTACAATAGGGAAAGGGGTAAGGGTGTACAGGTAAAGGTAAAGAGGAAAGGCAGGAGGTGTAGGTTCATGAAGTTCAGCAGTGATACAGAGTCTTGCCTCAGAGGAGCTTAAGCGAAAGGCCAAGTTTAACAGTATCTCCTGAAGGTCCAATAGGAGGGTTCCATTCTCAAGAACATGGGGAGATTGTTCCAGAGTTTGGCGGCAAAGACAGGGAAGCTTGAGCCGCCTGCAGTTTGACGATTGAAGCTCAGCACTTCGAGCAAGTGGTTGTCTGAGGATGTTAGTGGGCGAGAGAAGGTGTATTTTTTCAAGCACTAATAAAGGTAGACCGGTGCAGTTTTAGAGAGACAATTGTGAATGATGGAGAGGATCTTAAAGTTGACTCGCTCTCCGATCTGCAGCCAGTGGGCGTGTTTTCTGGCTTTCTCAATGTGGGTGTGTTTGGTAAGGCCAAGGGCAGCTCGGAGGGCATTGTTTTGGATGTTTTGTAGCTTTTTCAGGTTACGTTCCGAGGTGCCAGCAAAGAGGGCAGTAGAGTAGTCCAATTTGGCCCCAGCAATGGCTCGGACAATTGTGAGGCAATTGGGTGTGGAGAAGAAAGGCTTACTGGCGGTGAGTAGGTGGCTGTGTGGGCGGCAGTGAAGGAGATGTTGTTAACTTGTAGCAAGAGGTCGAGTGACGCGTCCAGATAGAAACCCAGAGTTGTGATGAGGTGAGATGGGGTGAGATGAGGATCAGGGTGTCATTGATGTTGAAAGATTTGTAGGCCGGATCCAAGTTGCGGAGAGTAGTGGGGGAAACAACAATGAGAATCTTGGTTTTATCGTCATTTAGGCATAGCATGTGTGTTGCCATCCAGTTTTGGACCATGTTCTAGAATGAGTGGATGGTTGCAGTGTCATGGTGGTAAGAGCATCAGATGGGGAGGAGAATTTGGTTGTCATCGGCATTGTTCGTGTAGGAGATCTCGATAGACATCCTCCTGCCACACATGTTTTATTGAGTGTGTTGTGGGATGTATTGACCCACTCTGCTATACTATGTGGCATCGCTCTGCTATCTATGGTGCAAGAAACAGCAAAAATGGCGGCAAAACTTTTGTGTGCGCCAAAACCTCCAAAACCGCGTTTTTCAACACACAAAAAGATGGCTGCACAATCTACCACCCATGGTGCATGTGTGGTGGAAAAGGCCAGTGGGCTCCATGACAAATAAACATAGAGTGCAGAGGGAGCAGCAGCGCTTTGCAAGTGAAACTCCAGAATTTGCCTGTGACAATTTACTTTGCTGCTAAAACTCCAAAATGCCTGTACACAACACTTCTCAACACTTAAAATCTTGCTTGGCGCTAAAATCCATTTAGCCTAAGGAAGCACTGTGAGTGTACAAAGTCCTGAAATGTAAAGAGCAAAACCTCCTCAGCAAAACTGGATTACCTGTCAATGACAGTTCCTGTCAAATGGGCTCTCCTGATTAAGCTTTAAAGTTATTTAAACTAAATAAAAGTCTGCCGGATTAGCAAATATAAAGAAAGAAACACAGATTTCAGTTGTTTTTGATCCTATAGGTTTAAACCTAAGAACGTAATGTATCTATTATGTCATTTGATGCAACACGTTTGTTTTCTGCTGGATTTTAAGTCAAAAAATTAAGAATAAATTAGCCGGGCTGGGTCTGCAAGAAGTGGAAAAACAGTTTTCCCCCAAGGGGAGGGCATTCCTCTCAGCAGATACTCACGGACATATGATAATTGTGGGGTAGGACACACTTTCGTCTGCAGCCAGAGGCTGACCAATGGCAGATTCTCCAGGCCAGGAAATGGGTGTGTGAAGAGGTTATAAACGTGGCTTGCAGAAGGTTCCCAAAGGCGGGGGCTACTCCTTGAGCTCCAGAGAGAGACAAAAGCCGGACCATTTGCTGCTAAGAACATGTAATGAACAATTTTGACTCATGACTTATTCTCAGAAATGGTGAAAAATATAAAAAGGGCAGATTTGTTATTCTAAGTTTTGGCACTACATTTCACAATGTGGTGGAACTGTGTAGCATGTTCTGAACAGGAATGGCAGTATATGTGATTTTATGGGAACTGTATTTATGCTAGAATTGTTAAACTTTTCGACACACATCCCTATGATAAACACACATATTTGTGGAAATTGGGAGAAAGTTTGAAAAATGTTTTCATGGAGAAATTGACAAAATGCTGCAGAAAGCCGAAACAAGATCTCACAGCTGTGGGATTTTGATGAACAGATACTTCATAAAATATGGAATCCTTGTGTGTGATTTTTGTAGAGGTTAGAAATGTATGAATATGTATTTAGGACAACATTTGATTTTGATACTAGTGGCTAGGGGAGGTTTCTAAGGATTGTAAAAACCAACCCATAAACTTGACATCACCTGTGTTTGAGCCAATCTCTCAGATGGAAGGCAGAGAGGAGGCTCTGATCCAATCCCAGTCCACAGGGGCAAGTTTAGTTAAGCCGGGCCATACACCCATTTTTGTGATGTAATTTAAAAGGATACATAGAGACAGCTGACAACACATAGAAACTCACTCTTCTGATTCCAGCGAAGCACTCTGATCCAGCAGTCAACATCCAGCATTCAACATCCTTCAAGATCCAGATGCCAAGGACCAGGCCAAGCAGTAGTTGAACCATTTTCAGTTAGGCCTCAATCCTCAAAATAATCCTTACAACCCAGTGAAGCGCTGTGGTGTGAGAAAGCATCCTGAAACTAGCATCCTGAAACTATCTGGCTTGCTACCTAAATGCTTGCCTGATGAACTCGCCATCCTGCTGATTTGAAATACCCAGAAACAAGAAGGGCAGATCCTGTGCTGTTCTGGTGACCAGCCTAGCTGAACCAGTCCCGCGCCTGATGTGCTGTCTTCCCTTGATAGATCCAATCCATTGACCAAAGCCGTGACTGTCAAAAAGCTTAAATCCCAGTGGATTGTGAGTATTAATGGGACGCTAGAGAACTATTGTATACCTTGCATTATCTTGTTCCATTCGAATCTCTGAACTATCCCTACTTTCCCAGCCAGTAAAAGTGTCCAAATCTTTAGTGCTATCTTATTCTGTCTAGTTGCTAAAGTGCCATTTTCATAGACATCTTTATTTGTGTAACTCTGATCCATAAATCCGACTTTGAGTGTTTGGACTGGTGTCGCCGGGGAAGGGGATGTTGATCTGTTACTGCAGTCATGAATCAGTCTCAGAGCTTACTTCATCCCGACTTGGTTGCCTAGCAAAACAGTGCGATTGACCCGTTATATGAAAAATCACGGAAGTAAAAGTTTGCTGCAAATTGACATTTGGAAAAGTATTACACGTTTTAATTACCTTTAAATTATTTCCCAATTGCCTTTGAAATCCCAACTGTTTCCTTTTGATTAAATCATTGCTTGAGTTTGCTTGCATCTGTTCAAAGCGGCTCCCATAAGAATTTATAATAATTTAAGCATTTTGAACATATTTTGTGTTTTTTGCTCATCCAATTTCAAAGCCATTCTGACAGTTGAAAAGTTAAATCCGTTTTTCTCTTGTGTTTAAGGGGGAAGGTGGGAGTGATATTTTGTTTGGTCAGCATTATTCCTGAATACCTGCTCTCTCCTCACATCTATTTAAATTGCCTATTGGTGGGTTGAGGGGTGTTGCAAGGGGAACCCCTAACCATAGTGCTATCTGTTCCAAACCAACTAAGAAGTATTCTTTTCTTTTCTGCATTCTTTTTGTGCTCATTACTTCATTCCTAGTGCATTAAATATATTATCCACTGTTCCTGTCACCCCATTGGCGATTGTTGTTACCTATTAAAAATATATTGTGATTTTTTTAAATTCTAAATAAATAAACAAATAATGACCTTTACAACTAGCTGATTCCTGGTTCAGTGTAACCTGGGGGGTATTTTGAGGAGGGTGTGATGTGAGTGGTATATCATTCAGAATATTGAACTTATGGATAAAAATAAATAAGGGTTTTATTTGCGCACTACATGCTGGGTCGAGACTTGGATGTGTGCCCGATTGAAATCACTTACAGCTTTGGGGCTCGGGTCTGGGATCCTGAATTTGAGATACCACTTGTGACAGTCTAACACAGCATACTAGCCGGCGGGGTACATACACCTTGTTGGGTTGACATACTGTGCTACACTGTACAAGCACCCTTCAAAAGAAATACTCAAAAGAATTGGGCCCATTTGCAAAGGTAAATTAACCCTGAGATAAGTCAGAAGGAAATTAATATTTCTGGAATGGCAACCCCAGTCGAAGTTAATATTGCTAGGGAACAACTTCTGCACAAACTGTTTGTCAAGGTTGAGTAGCCAGAACAGGATGAACAGGTATGGTTGCAGGAAATAAAACAACAAGTCACTGCAATCGACCTTGATACCTGGCAGTACAAGGGTCCATTACATCAAGCACTTAGCGAGCTGTACATGGCTCCAAAAATAAAAGAGGAGCAGTATAAGATTGCTAAAATAGTGGCCTACCTATACCTCCACATAGGAATCATACAGGAAAAACATGCAGACGATATAGATTTGACAAAGAGGCAAGGGGGAGTGCTGCAGAAAATCCAGACCAATCTGGACTCTGCAGAGCAAAGGCTCCAGGAAAGCAAAGAATCAGAAACAGAGGCTAGGCAGTATATCATCAAACTTCAAGAAGACTTGGCTCTCTTACAGCAAGAGAATGCAGAACAAAATACTCAGGTACAGACACTGCAAAAAGAGTGTCATGAAAGGTTTGACTCTTTACTACAGAGTCAACAGAAACTGGAGCATCAATTGAATTATAATAGAGTCTGTGCAGAACAGATAGTCACCTTACAAAACCGCCTACAATCAATGAAAGAGGACAATAATAAATTAATTATTAAAGACATCCACTCTCCAGAAAGCTGATGCATTAAAAAAACAGAGGGATAACCTGGCTGAACAGAGGGGCACTCTAACTCAGGAGAGGGACACCTTAGGCCAGGAAGTCAGCCAATTAAAAACTAAGTTGGAGGAAGGAAAGCTGGCCCTTCAGGAGTTTCGTGAAATTAAAATTGATTATGAAAAGCTACTAGAGCACACCAGGTGGGTGGAGGATGCTCTGGCAAAGAACAATCAGACCAATAAGGACCAAACTCAAGAGGTGAGACTCCTGCAGCAAAAATTGGCCCAGTATTTCCAATCTAGCCTGGAAGCACAGAGGGACAATCAGGCGCTCTGTGAAAAGAATGACAGGCTCCACAGACAGATAGCCGTGGAGGAACAAATCATAGAGACCAGTAAGGCCTTAATAGAGGAGCAAAAGGGTCATGTTTTGGCATGTCATCAGGGTATAGGGGCAGAAAGAGATGATGTAAAATGGGAAAGAGAAACCCCTGAGCATAACCTCAGGACCCCTGTCATCAGGGACTTTAATCCCTTCAGTTCCATGGACTCTGCCACCCTCATGTCCACTGGCTCATATGAGGCAAGGGCACAGGGATCATAGACTTCAGCACAATGGGAAACATGGGACTGACAGATCAGCACCTCCCAGAAATGGATGGGTGGGCATCGCTGTACAGATTCCCAAATGTGAGGGCTAGCCTCTCTGATCAGGAAGACTCCAGTGAGGGGAGAATCAGACAATTGGATCCTCAAAAATATCGCTCACCAAGGGATCAGTCTGTCAAATTTGGTGGGGAACTTCATGAAACTAGACCCACCAAGAGCATCTTGAAAACCTCTTCCCAGCTAGGGCAGTGGGAGGGGGGTACTCAGCCAATTCTGGGAGCAGGAGAGTCAGAAGACTCTTCTGAGTGCCACAGGTTTCAAGCGACTAGGCCCCCACATTCTGCAAGCCATTCCCAATCTCGCAGAATCAGGAAGATCCTAGAGGATCAGATAGCCACCTCCTGTAGCAGTGCCTCTGAGTCAGAGGATGAGTGGACAAGGGTGACCAAGACGAAAAAGGCCAACACAATTAAGAGGTCCCTACTGAAATATCCCCTGAAACAAATCAAGGCTATTAGGAGTGTCATAACTCCCTATCATAAAAATGCCAAATATTCAGTTTGGGAGCACCCTGAGTTATTTGAGCAAATGATGGATACTTTCCACCTGAAGGATAGCCAAAGTTGCATTCAATATGTCAAGAGGACATTTTCCCCTGAATAATCCAGCTTCTTTGCGGGGCTGGAGGATCAGAACCACTCAAGATGGTCCACCTATAGGGCGGCCATCTTAAAGCATTTTTCCATACATAGAAACCCTCAAGAGGCCCGCAAGGCTGCCTACAATCTGTAATGTGGGGAAGATCAGGCCCCACAAGTATTTGTACAAGAGTTAAAACGTGCCTTTGCGCAGACTACCAGGAG
Source organism: Ambystoma mexicanum (assembly GCF_040938575.1). Taxonomy (NCBI): domain Eukaryota; kingdom Metazoa; phylum Chordata; class Amphibia; order Caudata; family Ambystomatidae; genus Ambystoma; species Ambystoma mexicanum. The sequence continues at coordinate 653,787,196 of NC_090934.1, forward strand.
GGTGCACACAGACACTAGAGAGTTCATCAATACCTTCTTTCATGCACTCCCTAAATAGATCATGACACAGCTGGTGAGGGACTTTCATGAGAAGAGCTCACCAGACTGGGTCATTGAACAGGCAACTCGCATTTATGAAGTGCAGAAACCAGTAGAAAATAAAAGTTCCAATAAAAACCCCAAACCAACCATCACCCCTGCTGCAGCTAAGGTGGTGGAGGTGAAGGTTGCCCCCATTTTAGATGCCTAAAAATATTCCTGAGCAAAATCCTGATAACCAAAGACCCAGAAGGCCCTCGGGCCAATCCCAAACCAGTAGTCAGGGAGGTAACCCCACAAATGGGACCCCTAACACCCCAGACTATATCAGCCCCCGTTACAAGGGCAGCAGACCCATCCTGGGCTATGTGTGGACTCCCCTGGCCCAAGGGGAGGGATCCAACCAGGCAGCTGCTAACCCAGGAAGCTTCCCTCCTAACTTTCCCCAGGAGGGCAGTAATCCCCCAAAAGCCGGGTTCAGTTTCTTTCCCCGGTACCCGCCAAACATCAACCCCCAAAACAACCCATCTTTCTTTGCCCACTTTCATGAGCACAGACAGCCCAATCCAGGAGAGGGGAGGCCAAGGGTGGAAGGGTACCAGAACTATCCCAACCAAGGGTATTATGGGAGAAGGGACAGTTATCCTTCCCGTGATCAACCTAGTATGGACCAGAGAACCCCATACCAGCCAGAGCGGGTGTCCAAACTGGAGCGCCAGGTCCAGAACTTGGCACAGGATCTGGGTCGCATGTTGAGGGCTCAGCAAAGCCCTCAGATGAACATGGCTGCCCAGAACCCATCAAATCAAGGATCTGGTACTCCAGAGCAATGATGGGGAGAGACCCCCGACAACCCACTGGTTCCCAAGGAGGAGGCACAGGGTAAGGGGGGTGTAAAGCATTAGAGGAATCTTCCTTCCCCACTTGCGAAAAGCCCATGGAAACCCAGGAACTGAAAAAAAAATATCCTGCCCCCAACAGTCTGCAACCTAAGGAACAGAGGGCGGGTAGGAGAAATAAAGAGCCTAAAAAAAAACATTTTGGGGAGGAGGTTAGAATCTTCCAATTTGAAGGAGAGGGGTCCTCAGAGGATTCTGGGAAAAGGATCTTCTCCTTCAGGGATGGGGGAACTCCTCCCAAAGAAAAATGGGTCCCGAGAGATCCTGATCCAGACTGGGAAGATGTGGGGACTGAGCTAAAACCTCCCATCATTGAACCCCGGAATGACCAGCCAGAGAATCACCTGGCCCAAACCAATACTGGTGACTGCCTCCAAAAAGGGGGGGGCAGCCCAGAATCAGAACCAGGGTAGTCCAAAACTTCCCAATATCCTACTGTCACCTTTTTCTTACAGGTTCCCAAGCACCCAAACAGAATCCTGCCCAAACTACCCTTCTGTCAGAATCCAGAGCAAAGAAATTAACCCACCAATTGGCCCAAAATGCACATCATCTTTGTCCCATTGAGGAAAAGGAGGGAAGATTTTATGCCCCGGTCCAAATTCAGGGGCAATGTACTTTTTTGGCGCTGGTGGACACTGGATCACAAGCCACCCTTCTGTCTAAAAGGGCCTTTGATCAGCTGATTTCAGGAAGGGGGGAGAGATACCACATCCCTCTCACCCCTCTTCCTGGACAACTTCAGAACTTCGATGGGAAGGAAATTCCTGTCGAGGGGACTGCGGATTTAGACATTAAAATTGGACGACACAAGGTGAAACACCCTGTCATAGTTATGATTCCAGAGGGCACACCATGTTTACTAGGGAATGACATACTGCGTAGATTGTCTCCCCTCATAGATTGTGTAAACAAGGTCTTCTGTACCCAGACTAACCGACCAATAAAATTAAAACATATTGTCAACCATGTTAGTTTAAATGGCACATGCCACATGGTTGAACACAACCTGATCAAATTGAATTACATTTTCAAAACCACCAAATCCCTGATGTTACAGTAATTGCAGTAGGACAAAAAACTGGTGGTGAGAAGTCCTCTCTATTTCTGAAAATCAACCTCCCTTCCAGTCTCAAGTGGCATTCCACACTGTGAAGGGAATACTCTGAAATTGTACACAAATTCACAATCAGAGAATCCCACTGCTATAGTCCAAAATGATGAGAAATCAGCACAAAGCTTGGCTGACATCCAGAAAATTGGAGAACAGTTGTTCATCCCCATTCAGTTAAATGGGGTGAGGGACTTTGTTCTTGCCCGAGTGTTCGTGAACAACGGGAAGAGCTTCATCAGTGAGGTCATGTTCCGAAGAAACTCCCAAAAGATGCAGCCATTCCCACATTTAAATTGATAAACAAATGGGAAATGGACCTGGAAACACCCAATTCCAAATATCTCCTGCCTAGCAGGTGTATTCTCAGAATTTCCATAGGCAACAAGAGCATAGTCCATAATTGTTGGGTCATGTGAGATGTCCCTGCTCTATTTTATTTAGGTAGTGACATTCACAATCGCTTTGCCATTAGTTTGGACATAATAAACTTCAAAGCCTGGTCCCGATTAGTGGGTAATCCCAGTGCCTTTTATAACCTAGAGAAAGCATTTCGGTCAGCTCAATTGCTGCCATATCCAGTTGAAATTCAGATTGGCGAGGACGTCACCATCCCAGAACGGACCCGACAATTTGCACTTAAAGTCAAAATTAAAAGAGGACAGAAACTGCAAAATCCAGACGCATATATTCACCTCAATGCCCATTTCCAACAGCAAGGGTTGTGGTTAAACCCAACACCTCTAGCCAATACAGAACACAACACCATTCCAATAGTGGTGGATAACAGCGACCTTAGGAGGCTCAGGCACCATTTTTGGAATCGTGGTTGAGGACTGACATTTTTCCATAGATTTAGGTAACAAACTGGTAGGACCAATCCCCAAAGACTGTTTTGACAGTGATAGCGACAATGACACAACAGCAGACAGGATCTTTACACGGCATGGGGGGGAATTTCCTGGTGTACTCTTCATACCCTTATGGTAAGGAAGAGGTGACCTGTGACTTCAGGAGGGATGAGGTGATCTTTCAAGTCCACCAGGACTGCCTTCCCCACCTGAAGCCATCAGTCCAAGTCAGTACTTTAACCAGGGACTTCTCCACCCAGCTGGAGGAGTCTTCTGAGATAGCCAAACTGGAAGTATTTCAGGGCTTCAAGCCGAAGGTCGAAGAGAGAGTCAACCTAGCCAGTGAGACTCTGGAGCAAAAGCAAAAATTGAAACAAGTCTTCTTAGATTTTCAAAATCTCTTTGCGGTGGACTCATATGACAGTGGTTGCACCAGAATCCACACAACAATTCCCACGGACCCTGGCAGGACTCCAGTGTTTGTGAAGCAAAATTGCTTGCCTCCCGCATCAATGGAGTCCCTTACAGAAATAATTAAGAAACTTGAGTCCCTTGGGATATTTCATCCAGTCCACAGCACCTTCAATAATCCGGTGCTGGGGATTTTGAAAGCAAATGGCCAGTGGAGACTCTGTGCTGACCTAAGGGAGCTCAACAAACGCATCCATACGTCCCGATGGCCTCTTTCCTACATTGACCAAGGGCTGGCCCAGATCCAGGGTTCAAAGTTATACACTGCCATTGACCTGACCAATGGGTACTGGACTGTACCTGTCAGTAGGGAGGACCAATACAAGCTGGCCTTTACCTTTGGGGGGCAGCATTACACTTGGACATGGACTCCCTTCAGATACATCAACTCCGGCAATGAATTTAATATTTTCCTGCATAAGGCCATGCCCGACTTGGGTGAAAGGTGTAACCTGGCCTATGTAGATGATGTTCTAATCAAAAGCTCAACTGTGGAGGAACACATAGCAAAAATCCGTTATCTACTGACACAGTTGAGGGCTGCCGGAACAAAACTCTATTTCCAAAAGGCACAGTGGTGCAGGACCCGTGTCAATTTCTTGGGACATGAGATAACTCCTGAGGTTCTCTGTCCCCAGGAAAAGAAAGTAGAAGCACTTCAGAAGCTAAAATACCCCAACAACTCAGCGAGAGCTAAGGAGCATCCTTGGACTGAAAAATTAAAGCAGAAAGTTCATTGAGGACTACGCAGAGATCACAAGATCCCTGATCCATCTGTTGAAGGTGAGGGGTCAATTGGGAGTGGGATCCAGAACAAGCCGAGGCAGTAAGACAACTCAAAAGAAGCCTCTCACAAGTGCCTTGACTAGCTTACCCTGTCAAAAACAAGGAGTTCTTCGTGGAGACAGGGTTCTGAAATACATGCTTGACTGCAGTATTATACCAATTGCATGACAAGGTCAATAAAGTCTCCTATGCGAGGAAGACTTTATCCTCTGTGGAGGAAAAATCCAACGATTGTGAGAAGGCACTCCTGGCAACAGTGTGGGCATTGAAAAATTACCTCCCGTTTATCCAGGGGGAACATATCATAGTGGAGTCTCCACACCAGCCTCTGCAATATCTTCAAAGTGACAGAATCCAGGCCGGAAATGTGAGTAATTATCAAATTACTTCCTGGATTCTGTCAATCCAAGACTTTCCTGTGGAGGTCAGATATGGCCAAAACAAGAAGAGTCCCCTCGCGCAAGGTCTGGCTGACTTGCAGGATTGTGGCAGAGAAAACTGTCTCGAGGACGAAAGTCTTAATATCAAGGACAGCATGGAGGCATACCTTAACTCCCCACACAAAGTCTATGAATAAGACCAGTGTGAGGGAATGCCCACTGTCTATGTGGATGGGTGCTCCTACCATGTTGACAACAACGGGGAAAGGAACTTGTGGCCGGCGTGGGGAATGTATGGGTGAATGATGCCCCACAACTCTCTGCTGGGTACAAAATCAGTCCCTGCAGTAGTCAAGTGGCAGAGCTGATGGCTGTGCATCAAGCCATCCTCACTGCTGTCCAACAGCAACTCCGCGAACTGTTCATAATCACTGATTCAGATTATGTACGTAATGGGTTCGTGGAGCACCTGGTTAACTGGAAAACTAGAGGCATGCTATGTGCTAATAATAAATTATTAAAACATGGAAAAGTAATACAAAATATTGATGATCTGGTCACCTCGAATGGGATGACCATCTACTGGAAAAAGATCAAGGGTCATTCTATAGTATAGGGACCAGACAAAACTGGAAATTACCCTGCTGATCAGCTGGCCAAAACCGGAGCCATCCAAGGGGATCTACTTGAGATCGAGTCCCTGTTGGGGGAAATCCAGGTCACTGCTATCACTAGGTCCCAGACAAATGCTCACAATAAACTCTCAACGGCCAAATGGAGTGAGGAGACCCCAGACGCTTATTTGATTATGGCTCAAAAGGGGGATCCAATAATTGGTATGTTTTATCACCACATTGAGGACCCTAACAACGGACGGATACCGATTGCATTGGGAAAGAAGACCTCAGAGTGTTGATGACATTTTCAAAAATGTTCCGAATCCAAGACGGTTTGTTGGTGAGGAGATCCATATCTGACCATGACCAGTGGGTGGTCCCTACCTCATTCGGAAGCCTAATGCTAAGTCACACCCATGATGCAGCCACAGCCGGTCATCGGAGGTTTCATACGGCATTAGAAATCTTACGAGAGGTTGCATACTGGCCACACATGGGGCAGGACCTTGATCAATAGTTGAAGGCGTGTCTTGTGTGTGCACAATTTCAGCCAACATCACTCACATACCGTGCTCCGCTCCAAAAGAGGGGGATGACAATGCCTTGGTCAGATTTGCAGGTCGATTTTATCAGACCTGTGATTCGCTCCTCTAGGGGGAACAAGTTCATGTTGACCGTAACATGCTTGTTTACTAAATGGGTGGAATGTCTCCCGTCCCCAAATTGCAAGGCAGAAACAGCAGCTGCCCTGATGATCAATCACATCTTCTTGCATTTTGTACTACCCCAAAGGATTGAGTCAGACCGAGGTAGTCACTTCACTAGCAAAGTGATGACAAAGATGAGGGAGATACTTGGGGTAAAAAGGAAACTACACATTGCCTACCGGAGGTCCTCTAGTGGTGGAGTTAAGAGGTACAATAAACTATTGGGAGCATATTAAAAAAAGTTGTGGCAGATTCTGGGCTAAGTTGGGGCATTCGATTACCCCTTGTCCTGATGGCCATCAGATCTACCCCTTCTTCTGCAACAAAAATGTCTACATTTGAGCTGATGACTGGATGAAGGATGGTGCTACCCCAGCATCTGCTCTACAGAACTCAAGAGCAGACCTCGATAAATACCTCCACAACTCATGAGTATGCTGAGAATCTGAGAAAACTCTTACAACATGCTTTTGCCTATGCTCAGCGGAATGTAGAAAGATCTGCAGACAGTATGAAGACCCACTATGACCTTAAAACAACTAAAAAAGAATATCAAGTAGGAAACTAGGTCTACTTGTACAATTTCCAAAGGAACCATCCAAAGAGCGCACATTCCTCCCAACTTGACGGAATCCTTTTGAAATTGTTGAGAGAATCTCACTAGTTGCCTACAGAATCTGCATCCCCAAGGGCAATTTGACAGAAGGGGAAGACAAGTGGGTCCACATAAACCAGCTAAAGAGTTGCCATCCCAGGCATACTTTGCTGCAGATAGAAGGGCTTACCGGAAACCTAGAGGGAGAAAATCCGGACAGCTAGAAAAGTTATTTAATATTCATTGATTACACCTGAGAAAATGGGTACATTTTCACTGAATAATAAATAGGGAATATGGCCAATTTTTACGGAATGCAAGTGTCTTTCCCACTGCTGACATCTCCCGAAGATGTGTGGACACAGTAGTGGGAAAATTCCATAACCATGCTTTATTCTGTTTTCTAGCATTTGAACTAAGAATCATCCAAAGAATCACCCAGGAGGACCACTCAGGGACTGGGAGGAAAAACCCAAGGAATCCAGAGTATTGTCCCATCCCAACCCGAACCGGCGAGGAGAGCGTGTTGCCTCAAACACTGACTGGAGAAGCAACTGAATGTATCCACATGGATGGAAAAGAACATCCCAATAGCCCGACTCCTTCTGGACTGGAAGTCAAAGTGAAGTCATTCGGCGGGATTTGTGGGATGTATTGACCCACTCTGCTATACTATGTAGCATCGCTCTGCTATCTATGGTGCAAAAACAGCAAAAATGGCGGCACAACATTTGTGTGTGCCAAAACCTCCAAAACCGTGTTTTTCAACACACAAAAAGATGGCTGCACAACCTGCCACCCATGGTGCATGTGAGAGGGAAAAGAGCACACGCTGCAGAAAAAGGGCCAGTGGGCTCCATGACAAATTAACATAGAATGCAGAGGGAGCAGCAGCACTTTGCAAGTGAAACTCCTGAATTTGCCTGTAAATGACATTTACTTTGCTGCTAAAACTCCAAATTGCCTGTACAAAACACTTCTCAACACTCAAAATCTTGCTTAGTGCTAAAGGTCATTTAACCTAAGGAAGCACTGTGAATGTACAAAGTCCTGAAATGTTAAGAGCAACACCTCCTCAGCAAAACTGGATTGCCTGTGAATGACAGTTCCTGTCAAAAATCTTAGTGCAACACACTGGGCTACCTGTGAATTACAGTTCCTGTCAAATGGGCCCTCCTGATTAAGCTTTAAAGTTATTTAAACTAAAATTCTGCCGGATTAGCAAATATAAAAGGATTGTTGCTGAAAGAAACATAGATTTCAGTTGTTTTTGATCCCAAAGGTTTAAATCTAAGAAAGTAATTTATCTATGTCATTTGATGCAACACGTTTGTTTTCTGCTGGATTTTAAGTCAAGAAATTAAGAATAAATTAGCCTGGCTGAGTCTGCAAGAAGTGGAAAAACAGGTTTCTCCCAAGTGCTGGGCATTCTTCTCGGCAGATACTCACTGACATATAATAATTGTGGGATAGGACAGACTTTTGTCTGCAGCCAGAGGCTGAACAAGGGCAGATTCTCCAGGCCAGGAAATGGACGTGTGAAGAGGTCATAAACTTGGCTTGCAGAAGGTTCCCAAAGGTGGGGTCTACTCCTTGAGCTCCAGAGACAGACAAAAGGTGAACCATTTGCTGCTAAGCACATGTAATGAACAATTTTTAGAGACTCATAACTTATTATAAGAAAGGGTGAAAAAGATACATTTCAAAATGTGGTGAAACTGTGTAGCATATTCTGAACAGGAATGGCGATATATGTGATTTTGTGGGAACTGTATTAATGCTAGAATTGTTAAACTTTACACACACATCCCTATAATAAACACATATATTTGTGGAAATTCGGAGAAAGTTTGAAAACATTTTTCATGGAGAAATGGACAAAATGCGGCAGAAAGGTGAAACAAGATCTCACAGCTGTGGGATTTTGATGAACAGGTACTACATAAAATATGGAATCCTTGTGTGTGATTTTTGTAGAGGTTACAAATGTATAAATATATATTTAGGACAAAATTTGATTTTGATAATAGTGGCTAGGGGAAGTTTCTAAGGATTGTAAAAACAAAGCCATACACTTGACATCAACTGTGTTTGATCCAATCACTCAGATGCAAGGCAGAGAGGAGGCTCTGATCCAATCCCAGTCCACAAGGGTGAGTTTAGTTAAGCCAGCCCATACACCCATTTTTATGGTGTCATTTAAAAGGATAAATAGAGACAGCTGACAACACATAGAAACTCACCCTTCTGATTCCAGCAAAGCACCCTGATCCAGCAGTCAAGATCCAGCATTCAACATCCTTCCAGATCCAGATGCCAAGGACCAGGCCAAGCAGTAGCTGAACCATTTTTAGTTAGGCCTCAATCCTCAAAATAATCCTTACAACCCTGTGAAGCGCTGTGGTGTGAGAAAACATCCTGAAACTAGCATCCTGAAACTATCTGGCTTGCTACCTAAATGCTTGCCTGATGAATTCACCATCCCGCTGATTTGAAATACCCAGAAACAAGAATGGCACATCCTGTGCTGTTCCGGTGACCGGCCTAGCTGATGCAGTCCTGCACCTGATGTGCTGTTTTTCCTTGAAAGATCCAATCCATTGCCGAGAACCATAACTGTCAAAAATCTTAAATCCCAATGGATTGTGATTAGTAATAGGATACTAGAAAACTATTGTATACCTTGCATTATCTTGTTCAATTTGGATCTCTGAACTATCCCTACTTTCCCAGCCAGTAACAGTGTCAAAATCATTAGTGCTATCTTATTCTGTCTAGTTGCTAAAGCGCCATTTTCATAGTCATATTTGTGTAACTCTGATCCATAAATCCCACTTTGAATGTTTGGACTGGTGCCGCTGGGGAAGGTGATGGGGATCTGTTATTAAAGTCATGAATCAGTCTCAGAGCTTACTTTGTCCCGACTTGGTTGCCTAGCCTGAACACTCTAGCCTTAAATGAAAGCATAAACCATATTTTCTGATTCTAAACTGAAGTCCGTGTCCAAATTCATGTCTCTATTTTTGAAAAACACCTCTCTCTAAAACCTCTATAACTCCCTCAGGTTTTAAGAAAAAATACCTACATCCTCAGCTACATTCGCAACTCAAAATCGCTTTGCAAAACAGTGCGATTGACCCGTTATATCAAACATTGCATAAGTAAAAGTTTGCCGCAAATTGACATTTGGAAAAGTATTACACGTGTGAATTACCTTTAAATTATTTACAACTTGGCCTTTGAGATCCCAACTGTTTCGTTTTGATTAAATCATTGCCTGTGTTTGCTTGCATCTGTTCAAAGCAGCTCCCATAGGAATTTATAATAATTTAAGCATTTTGAACATGGTTTGTGTTTTTTGCTCAGCCAATTTCAAAGCCATCTGACAGTTGAAAAGTCAAATCCGTTTTTCTCTTGTGTTTAAGGGGGGAAGGTGGGAGTGATATTCTGTTTGGTCTGCATTATTTCTGAATACCTGCTCTCTCCTCATATCTATTTAAATTGCCTATTGGTGGGTTGAGGGGTGTTGCAAGGGGAACCCCTAACCATAAAGCTATCTGTTCCAAACCAACTCAGAAGTATTCTTTTCTTTTCTGCATTCTTTTTGTGTTCATTACTTCATTCCTAGTGCATTAAATATATTATCCATTGTTCTTGTCACCCCATTTGTGATTGCTGTTACCTATTAAAAATATTTTGTGATTTTAAATTCTAAATAAATAAATAATTACCTTTACAACTAGCCTGATTCCTGGTTCAGTGTAACCTGGGGGGGTATTTTTAGGCGGGTGTGATATGAGTGGTATATCATTCAGAATATTGAAATTATAGATAAAAATAAATAAGGGTTTCATTTGCGCACTACATGCTGGGCGACACTTGGGTGTGTGCCTGATTGAAATCACTTACAGCGTTTCCTAACATTGAGTCACGTTTGGTATCCTTTGTAACATGCTGCATACTTTATGTGACAATCTTAAATTGGGAAGATAGATAGATGTAGTGGGGATCCGTGTTGGATAATAGATAGTGGGCGGGTCTTTAAAAGATCAGAGCTATAGAGGAATTCAAATTGAGAAAAAGCAAACAAAAGGGGCACATGGAGGGAGAAATGTTGTGAAAAGAAAGTTGGCCACATAACCCCCACTGTAAAGTGTATAGAATTGTAGGGCCCCCAAGGCCAGATCAGCAATGGTGCCTATTTTTGTATTTGTACTTTTTAGATTTGTAACACACTACAGTCAAAATGAATTGTATCAAGGCATGAGCACTCACTATATTAATGTCCAGTAGAATGAATACAAGCAAGCCACCGTAGTAACACAAAAGGCAGATTTTGATAGCTTCACGAAAAGCCAGAAGATTGCTGTTGAAGACATTTGAATAGGAAGACTATTCCAAAGGTGAATAGTCGCAAACGAAAACTTCAGTCGCCTCTATGTTAAAATGCGCAAGGCTCTCGTAGATTGGTAATAGACAAATTTATTTTCCAGGTTGGAGAGGGGATTTTGCAAGACATGCAAGCCTTTAAAAGTGAGAGAGAGCACCTTAAACTCAATCTTGGCTCTGGCAGAAAGCCAATGCAGTATATGCCAGCTCTTGGAAAGGTGGTCTAATCATGAAACATGAAAAATCAAGTGAATAGCTGTGTTGTGGACTTTTTGAGACATTCACTTTGATAGTCTGAAATCCACAGGTAGAGCGAGTTACAATAGTCTATCTCTGAAATAATTAGGGAACCAATTAAAATAGGCAATCATTTTTTATTCAAAAACAGAGGGGATCGCCGAAGAAGGCGTAAGAGATTTAGGGCCTATTCACAAAATGCTTAGTGTGCTGAAATGTGACTTTGCACACTATTCAGCACGAAAAACTCCTTTTCTCGATTCATGGATCAGACTTTGCATGTATTTCAGCGGCTTTGTGCAGGTCCATCGCTTCTTTGCGTGCAGTCGAGTGCCTTGATAATAATAGGGGGTGGAACATACATATTCCCTGTTCTTCCGGCAAAATGAGGAATAAAGTGGGGGTGTTGAAGGATGGGCCATGTAGTAAATCGCACACTCAGTCAAGCACAAACTTAACGAAATTCATGGAACCCAACGTGCACCCTCACATTGGGAAAAGTTACGAGCAAACCTTGTGGAGTTACCACCACATGATAAGAGGCGTGGAGCACTGTGAGCATAGGATCCAATGGGCAAAAGTAAGGATAACATAGCAATTGATGATTGATGACATGCAGTTGAGGTGCCGCTTGGAGTTAGGGGTGTTCGTATTCAGATTAGCTGGGTACAGGCTTGAATTACAGGGGTTCATACAGAGGTTTACCGGCTGCTGCCTTGAGTTACGTGAAATGGTATGCAGATTATCGGGTGCAGTTTTGGGTTACAGCGGTTCATACGCTGTGTAAAAAGGGTGCTGCCTTGGTTGCTGGGCAAAAGCCCACATAACTGCTGCGGTGCTTGATGGTGGGGATTAGTTAGGCACAAAGGTTTGTATATGTCGCTGGCTTTGGTTTGCGGACGGGAAGGTGTGTCGTAGGCGTTCCGGCTGTTACTTGTGCTTGGGTTACATTGCAGTTCAAATTCCATGAATACATGAAAAATGCAAAACATTATTTTACGTGTAGGTTGACAGTAAATGGATTTATGCGCCAAGTGCTTAGCGGGGACTCTACACTTTTTCTATGGTTCCGGCCCTGATTTTGTAATCATGAATCCAATAGAAGCCCAGATTTGTTTACTTTAGATGCAAACACCTTTGATAAAATAAATTATGAAGGAGAACTTTATGGTTTAATTGCACATTTCTAGCATCCAATTTTCTATCTCTTAGAGGCAGATGGTCAACATATCCAAGTTTGCTTTGGGATTGTCTACTTTCAAGTAGACTTAGATATCATCTGCATATGCGTGATAATGTAAATTGTATTTAGGAAATATATACAAAGGTTTGACATATAAATTAAAATGCAAGGGGGTTCCTTGGGGCATACCACACTTCACTGATTGTACTGGGGACACAAACTGACCTAAATTCACCTATTGGTTTTTTTTTAGATAGGAGGGATCTGAACTAATGCAGGGTGTAATCTAAGCACCGAGCACATTGTTCCAATCAATGTATTAGGATATAATGAGTGACTGCGTCGAATGCAGTTGATAAGATGAGCATAACCAATAAAGCCAGCTTACTGAAAAAATGTCATCCTAGACACTAAGAAGGGCAGTTTCAGTCTCATGACTGGGACTAAAACCAGACTGGAATTGATCCAGGAGAAGGTCAGTGTCAGCAACATGTTGTAGCTGTGATGATGCGACATGTTCTTATATTTTAGAGAGCAATGGAAATCCTGCCACAAGATGGTAATTGTTCAGGTGCAATTGGACCAGAGAAGATTTTTCAAGAGGGGTGATTTAAATTGAATATTTGCAATAGATTCTTTGAATGATTTATTAATTAATGTGGCAATGCTATCTGCAATGGAGTCATCAAGGGCTTTGGCATTAATGGGTGTAAAGGATCTTCATGTTTCCTAGTTTCTAAACATTGAACTGCAGTTTGAATTGTCATCAAGATGTGGCGAGTCAGCAGCTTAAATGGCATCAATCCAGTGCAGGCGTTGAGTGAAGCAATTGGTTTCTACGGGTCGAGTCAGTGTCGGTTAGAAGCTTGAAGAAAGTTGAGTGCCAAAAGCAGCACTACAGGTGATGTGGGGGCTCTAAGTGTGCTGAGCATAACCAAGCTTACTCAAAACACATCTTGAGGTTAAAATTAAGGTTCTGGACTGCTTCTGAAATGCTGGGATACCCAGCAAAGGGGCTTTGAAGCAAAAGTAAGACCTTTTCAGTACTTCTCTTACAGTAAGGGCTTTAAGATCACTGCAAGACGATCAATGGCATGTACTAAGGTCCTAAGGACAAAGGGTTATGGCCAATTATCAGCAATAGCAATATATTACTAGCAAACATTGATTCTAGGAGAGATAGAGCAATTATAAAATTATCCAGTCAGCAGTGTGTTCCAGGGAATCAGGATATATAAGTGCACTCTTCAGCTGTTTGGTCTATTATGCGCCACATTTTCTCCAGCCCATGATCCTCCAATATGTCTTTAAATATGTACCTTCTCCCTGCGATTGGCTATGCCAGAGATGCACATCATAGCTGGTTCTGCACCTTTCCTTCACCAAGGGTGTATATCCAAATATGAAATAAACCCTCCTTTGTCAGCTATTGGGCGATATACCGAACAAACCACAAGTGTTTTGCTATGTAGCATTACTTTTTCAAATGATAATCTCCTCTCGCCATCTCTCTAGTTTTTAACAATTTTGCAGACCTACTGATAAAAACATGAACTCCACTTGTCTAAGCCAATGGTCTGCTGCTATGGGCATAATTACCTACATATAATGTCACGGATGCTGTGAACAACTGTGCCAACCCAGCCCACTCCCTGTGCAGTTTACCAGACACCATTGATTGTCAATGATACCAAATATAAGTTAGCCATGTTCATGATTTAGTAGAGTGTGATTGTCAAGATTTAAAGAGACCTGATGCATTGTTCAATCATATTGTGAAAGCGCATTGCTAGCAATCAAAGAGCTGCATTTGTAAGCTTTAGATAAAGCTATGAAACATACCAACAAAGCAGTAGAGAACCAGAAATTGGATGTCCAGTGTATACTTGAAGCTCAATCCCTCCAAGACCAAATTCCTACTCCTCACCAACAACACCGAACACCCAGACATACAGGCATGGCTTTCAACCTATCTGAGGGTTTCACACCTGAGCTCACCTCCTGCACCAAGTCCCTTGAGTTCCACATCAACAAGCACCTCTCCTTCAAGACACACATAGATAAGTAATCTCTGACTGCTTGGTATCAGCTCTCCCTCATGCGAAAGGTCAAGCCCTTGCTCCCTCCGGACAGCTTTAGATACACTGTTCAATCACTGGTCCTATCCAACCTGGATGGGGGGAAAAGCACTACTCGAAGGCCTCTGGTCATCCTCCCTTGTGCCCTTGAGAAGTGTTGTACATGCAGCTGCATGCCTCATCAAGAATCTATGCAGAAACGACCACATCATCCCAGCCCTCATCGACCTTTACTGGCTCTCACTGCACAAATGAATCATCTTCAAGTCTTGCTGCATCATCCACAAGGCAGTCGCCTTCAAGTCACCCACGTACTTTGCAGAGAAACTTTGCATCTCTGGCAGACAGCGCACCACCAGAAGCCAGGACATGTGCAGACTTGAAATCCGCTGCTCCAAAGAGGAAAGTACCAGAAAACAAGCCTTCTCTGACTGCGCCCCAAAACTATGGAACCTCTTCCCAGTTGGCATCAGACTTACCCCCACGCTCCTACAATTCAGAAAAGAACTCAAGAATTACCCTTTCAAGGAGTCTCTCCTCCTCAACACCTAGTCCATCATGTTGCCCGTCACGCCACCAGACTTGCTAGATGCCGTCCACCTCTCTACTCCCCACCACCTGGTACAACTGTACTCCTCCTCTGTCCCCCACTGTATCCTAACATCTGATGTATATCTGTTCTGTTATTACCACTTAAAAGCACTCCGTTATGCATCGTTAATATTGCACACCTCTGGAAAGTACCCTGTTCTGTATGTGCATTGGTGTATACCTCAGTAATGCGCTCTGTTGCTTCTCGAAGCTAGGTTCATGCTCAATAACAATAATAATAATAATAATAATAATAATAATAATAATAATAATAATAAATACATAGCTTTCATCTTCAAAACATTATGTCTTCCACTTCTACAACCAAACAGTGGCCGAACACTGCTTTGTCTTTAAACAAATGTATCATGTACATTTCTAGTGATGGCTACTAGATGGTGCTGTGTATTTGTGTCATATTTGCTGAAATGGTCCATTCAATTTTAAATAGCTGTATTATTCTGTCACCACCACTGTGGCCTAATAGTTCTGATGTCTGTTATCTCAAGTAGAAACACAAACTATTCAATTGAGGGATTTGCATATAGGAGAGAATTCCATATGGCAGTTTGGGGGAACCACAATCGTCTGTAAAGAACTTTTGTTTGTCATCGGTGAATGTGAATATGGCAGTAAACTCAGCAGTACGAAAAGCATGGGTGGATCTGAAGCTGTATGGACAAGTGTGGCATCATGGAGAAATATGGGTTGTTGGGATGAAAGTATAATGAGAGGGAAGAGATCCCTCTGTATTGGCTGGGAGATGTCCATCCTTCTCTTGTTTTTATTGTATGGAGGGAGGCAAAAGAATCATTATACTAGAATCACAGAACAGGAAGGACCCAGCGTCCTTATTGTTAGTGTTCAATCTGAGACCCATTGAATGATCAGTAGGTTTTATTGCAATATTCAAGCATTCAGTGACTGATAAAGACCCTAGTTAGTAGTCAATGTGGTATGAAGCTGTCTCAGGAACTGGTGTAGGGAAAACATTTGGAGTAATTATTCTGTTTACAATATCATCTCAATCACTGGAGAATCAACATTATTTTTCCAGAGCAATGAGGGCATTTCCACCACTACAATTTACTAATAGGAATTAGCAATGATTCACATATATAACACAATGGGCAGGCACAAGCGATAGGAGTGCTAGAAATACATGCAAATGGTGTAATGGTATGCTGGTTCTTGCTAATAAAGAGATGCCCCAGAATGGGGGATTGCAGGGAGGAACATCCATCCGAAAAGAACATTATTGAGAGTTAAGTAATATGCTCTTCTTATAGATTCCTTTATCCCACTGATTCCTCATCTATGATTCACAAAGCAGTAGATCTGGAGCTGCGAGCAGAGCAAGGACACTACCTTTACGAGAAAGCTCTGGAGGACCACTCTACCAAAACAAGTGTCAATTGGAAATCCTAGCAGTAATGTTTGGTGAACGTGTGCATCGATACCCACACAGCTGCCTGGCAAAGGACAGCCAATCCTCTCTGCAGGGCAGTGGTGGCAGCCAAACCTGTGGTAGAATGAGCTCTGAGAGATACAGCCAGATTGTAGCATGATGTCGAGGATGATCCACCTTGTCAGGTCTGTTTGGTCCCAGTTCTGTCAGCATGGGCACCAGCATAAAAGCTAAAATGCTGGTCATGCTTCCTGCCATCCCTCTATGGAGAAATGTAATAGCTCAAAGCCCACAATGGGTCCAGCTGCTGGAAACATTCCTCTATAACTTGGAAGGATGAGTCAGAGAAAAAAAAACATGGGAAGATGGATCTTTTGATAGCGATGGAAATCCGAGACCACCTTAGAAGAACAGTCTCAATCTCAACATCGCCTTAATTTTGTATAAAAACAAATAGGGAATTTTAACAGATAATGCCTGATGCTCACTCAATCACCTAGTGGAAGTTATGGCAACCATGAAAATCACCCTAAGGATCAGAAACCTTTAAGAACAAGTATGCAGGAGCTCAAACTGAGTCCCCATAAGAAATGTCAACACTACATTTAAATCACACGCATTGTCTCGGGAGGATAGCTCAATGGCAACGTGCTCACATTGGAAACAAGATGCCACGGAGCAACACAGGCTCGATTCCCTGGTCTATGCTTAGAAACCTCTGGGTATTAAGGGTGTTATAAATAACCTATCATATCATATCATAACAACAAAGTGCCCTGAGGGAAACTGATTGCATAATCCTCGAAAAAATAGCATAACAGAGGGGATTGTGAAGAATGAGCCCTGCTTGGGGTACGTTTGAAAAATGTAATTGCGGTATGGTACCCCTTCACAGCGCCAATCTGCAGGTCTGCCTGGGATTAGGAAAGCCCAAAATCCAGAATAGAGGATATATGACAGGTAAAAGGATCCTGTAGGCTAAATTGACCCATTGGACAGAATTTCAACAAAACCAAGTGGCATTTGCGCAGAAACAGCAAAATGGTTGTGCTGGCTCCTGTGAGCACCATGGCCTTAAAACTATGTTCTGCAGCAACAAAAAGAAGGCTACACCTTCTTGCCAAGCACACATTGGGCAGGATGGAACAAGGGGACACATGGAGGGAGCTTACCAGTGTGTTCTGACATATACAAATGGAATAAAGTGAAAAAGCAGCACTGCTTTGCTGAAAGCCCAAAATCCCCATTAAAAAGGAAACTTTTTCACCTTTAAAAGTGCTGCTCTGATGCTATTCCCATCTGTTCCTCCGTAAACCACTGTGATTAATATGCCCTGCCATACCCACTATATTTCAATATGCTTCAGCAAAACCAGGTAGGATTTCAGAATGACAGGCCCTGTCAAACCAACTCTGAGAAACATCAACAAAGGAACTCCACTTTTACCCGCACGGGAAACTTGTTCATTTCTGTACAAACGTATCAAAGCTCAGGAGTTCAAAGAAACTTCAGCTATCTGGGTTATGTCCATTTTATTCTGTGCTTAAAACAAAACTCTGGCATACTAGAAAATAACTGCGGCTGCAAAACAGTGTGGGAATCTGACAGAGATGCAAAACAGTGTGGGAATCTGACAGAGATGCAAAAACGAATTTAAAAAGAAATGCCAGCTTTTCACCACACATGTAAAATGGGCTTTGCAAAACTCAAGGATTAAAATTCCCGGTTTAAAAAGTAAACTGTTGAATGAAAGCCTACTATTGTCTAGCAATGTGAAGGGGTTTGTTGCTGGGGAAAATACACACATGGGTATTGCATTCAACTTGCTTGGTTAATTCAGGACTAATATAAGAAAGTAAAACTGTTAAACTATATTGGCTGGATTTTGCAAGTTCCAAAGGAAAAATAGGTTTCTGCTTGGGGGGGATGTTACCAACAGGAGGGCCTCTCGCAGCAGATACTAGCACCCCAGTGATAATTATTAGGTTGGACAGAATCTAGTCTAGGCTGAGTCCACTGACAATGGAATTTCCAGGACAAGGATATGTGAAAAGAAAGTCGCACTTCTTTGTGATTTCTACAGGAGGCTTCAGAGGAATTCTGCATGATGATCCTGCCCTTTAGGGGGGTAGCATGGAAGCTATGACCAAATATGGTGAACAAAGGACTACCATTTGTTTCCAAAGACTATTTTATAAATAAACTTTAAAGACTTTTACCTCTGCAGCAAGACTTTGTAAAAATGTAAAAAATCTCGTAGTTTAAAAGTGATTTTGTGTTTTATAATTTGAGACATTGTAAAAGTCACTGACACCTTGGGAATAGAAATTGCAAAGTATTGAGGATTATAAGAAAAGTATCAATGATACCAATGGGCATTTCTATACTTACATCCCTTATGATAATCCACACAATGGAAATATAGGCCAAATTGTTCATACTCAAAATTACCAAAAAGTATTGGAAGGGTGAAACAATGTCTCATGGATTGCAGAGTTGGAGTGTTATGCTCTACACAAAATATGTAACATGTGTATATAATTTGCTAAGAGATTTTTAAATGTATCGTTTGTGTCAAAATCTGATTTTGGTTAAAATAACTGTGGGAGGGTTTTTGAACATTGTAAACTCACATCATAAATCTGCCCTCCTGCTTTGAAATCTAACCAGTTGAGAGCGAGGCGGAGACTAGCACCCCTGACCAATCTCGTCAGTTAGAGGTGTGTTTAGCTAAGCCTGCCCAGCCATATACTTTGATGATGTCACTATGCATTATAAATAAGAGTCCCTGACAAGACTCTACACAGACACTCTTACTGAAGTTCCTGCGCTGCATTCCTGATCTGCTCCATCCAGATTCCAGACCCCACTACAAGGCCAAAGCATTGCTGATCCTACTCCAGTGTCCACTGCAAAACGCAAGCATAGCTGACTCCTACTCCAGCAAGATTATTGAGCCAGAAAAATCCACTAAAATCCCAAATAACCAAAGGGGAAAGCTGTGGTACCTTTTGCATCCTGAACCAGCCTGGCTTGCTGCCCACTAACTGCTTGCCCACTAACTGCATCCAGAGGTACCTGTGCCATCCAGTGACCGGAGTTACCATCTGGTGACCTGACCTGCCCAACTGTCTTTTGCCCAATTGTCCTTTGCCAGGCGTGCTGCCATGTGGTGACCAGAACCATTGACGGTCCAAAATCCCAAACTAAAAGTAGACTGTAAGTATGATCCCTACCCCATAGAAATCCATAGTCTACTCTATCTTGCAGTTGCCCTTTTCCCACTCTCTAAGCCATCCTATCCTTATCCCGGTAATTTGTTAAAACTGTCAGAATTATCCCTGAAACCTTGCCCTTGATTTCTAGTGCTAGCGCCATCTCTCTTTTCATTTTTGTCTGATGTAAACTGTAAACCTTTAGTTATATTTTGAGTAATCTGACTAGTTTCCATATCTTTTAATGTTGGGTTGAACACTGGGGTGGTAAGGTTGACCTCGCGAATCAACCTTGGTGCATTCTATGTTCCTCTTCAACAATTTAGTCTAGATAATTAATTTCAAGTAACATTTTCCCTGCTTTCAAAACTGAAGTTTTCCTTTTGGCTGCTTTATTTTTTGAAAACTGAACTCCATTTCAACCTAAAAATCTCATTTAAATCTTCACCTATCCCCCTTCTTTCACTTCCGTAATATCCCTGTGATGTACCTCTGTCCCTCAGACTAAAAACCGCACTCCAAATCAGAGTATTTCACCCGTTTTTATTAAAAACCGTTTTTGGTAATTTAAAGTGGGAATTGAAAAGAAATGCAACTTTTACACGTGTCATTTCACTGCAACATGTTTTAAATGTTTCATTCATTTTCGAATTCTATGCTCTTGGTAATCCATTTGATTGTGTTTGTTAGTGTTTATGCATTGTTGCTTTAGTGAGAAATTGTATTTAATTTTAACCGCACATTAATTATTTTCTCTCCATTTCCAAGTGTCATTTCATGACATTGCAGGGGGTTTAAAATCCGTTTTCCACTCTTATTTGGTGAGGGAAGGTCGGATTTGGATTTGTTTCTTGCCTCTTATTCCTGATTACCTGCTTTGTCTTTCTATCCATTCAGAATTCAATTATTTGTGTGTTGTGGGAACATTGCAGGGGGAAATCCTAACTTGGGTGCTATCTTTCCTAAATCAAAAAATGCTCCTGTTCCCTGGTGTTTTGTATATGTTCCACTAGAAGGTTAAACCAAGTGCGTTGCTTACATTGTCAGTGTAATTATCACCTCATTGGTGATTGCTGCCCCATGTTAAAAATTGGATGATTTCTTTTGAATTTTAAAATAACTAAATACATATTGTATTTCACCAACCAGCCTGGTTCATGGTCCATTGTGACCCGGGGCATTTGAAAAGGGTGTTTGATAAGAGTTGTGTACTATCTCAAATTGAATCTGCAAATAATAAGGAGAAAAGAATCTCAGTTGTGCGCTACATACTAGGCCGAGACCAAGTTGTGTGTCACCTGATTGAAATCCTTAACAATCCAGATCCCTCTCCAGGCACCTAGAGGCATATAACATCTTCCAACAAATTCCACACTTTATATCCATGCCGCTCAGCAGCCAGGCATGAAGTTTCAGGTTGTTGAGGCTTGGATGGTGCACCCGCTCTTTCGACTGAAAGAGCAGATCAACTCTCGGTGGAAGGTAATAGGCAGGTGACATGTCCAGTAACTTTGGGTACCACACTCTCCTGGCCCTGTACAGAGCAATCAAAATCAACGTGGACCTGAACAGGTACAGCCACCTGAGAACCAGCAGAATGACAGGAATCAGTGGAAATGCACAGAAGAGGTTGAAGGTCCTCTCGACAGTCAGTGCATCCTCTAGAGCACCATGTCCAGGACATTTCCTGGAGCAGAAGTTCCACTTCCTGTTCACATTAGAAGTGAATAGGTCCAGCTGAGGAGTCTCCAAACAGGAGTAAATCTCCTCCAGAACCTCCTGACAGAGCCCCCACTCATGGGAGCCAAATTATGTCTGCACAAGGCATGCACAATGATACCAGGGAATTAATCTACCACAGGGACACGTTGTTCTCTAGAGCCCAGAAACACAATCTTGCTGCTTCTCTGAAAGGACCCTACAACACCTTTCTTGTTGAGGTATTGAATGGCTACCATGTTGTCTATCAGGAGTAGCAAATTTTTGTCCTGCACTGAAGGAAGGAAAGCAACCTGGGCCAACCTGATCACTCTCAATTCGAGCAAGTTGGTGTGCTTCGATAGAGACCACAGGCCACTCTCCATCAGGTCTATCAGGTGAGTACCCAAGCCTTTCAGGGACACATTGATGACTACTGTCAGTTGCAGCAAGGGTTGCGAAGCAATGTTCTTTGCCACAGGTTGTCTCACAGGGACAACCACGTTAGGTCTGGGAAACTCTCTCTGAGACTTGCAGGAGGTCTAAAGTGCATCAATGAAGCTGAGACCACTGACACCGAGAAGCCACTGAAGCGGCTATATGTGCAGCAAGGCCTCAAGCACTATAAGAATGCAGGAGACCATGAAACCCAGCAAGTGCAGGAAGACCAAGGGCAGAGCCCTCTACTGTGATTGGAGCACATTAGCCATCCTAGAGATGTTTGTGACTCTGTCCTCGGGCGGGAAGGTCCTGCACAGGCAAGTGTCCAAGACTGCACTTATAAACAGGAGGGAATGGGACCGCAAGCAAAATCTGAGACTTTCTAAAGTTTTGTAAGAAGCCCAAGCTGTGCAACCAGTTGCATGTGCATAACAGATGTGCCAACACACGGTCATGGGAGCTAGCTCGGACAAGCAAGTCATCCAGGTAGTAGAAAACATAAATGCCTTCTCTCCTGAGGCAAGCCGTTACCACTGTCAGCAGCTTGGTGAAGACCCAGGCCACCAAAGACAGACCAAATAGAAGGACTTTGAACTGTTAGTGGAATGGCCCACTACGAATCTAAGGTACTTCCTGTGCTTTAGTTGAGTCGGCACATGGAAGAACGCATTGTGGAGATCCAGCGATACCAGCCAGTCCTACAGGAATTAAGGATTTGGGCTGAAGTAACCATCTTGAATTTGTCATTTTGTAGGTACAGGTTCAAGATGTGAGATCCAGTATGGGACACAAGCCCCATTCTTTCTTCGGCAGTAGAAAATAGTCTGAGAACTAGCCCCGGCCTTCTTCTGATTGAGGACATAATACTATAGCACCTTTCCCCAAAAGCAAATTAACCTCCTCCAATAGGAGAGGGCTCAAAGCAAGCAGTGGCTAGAGGGAGGGTGATCTGGAGGATGTTGAGCAAAAGGGTGGCAACATGCCTGGTCAAACTCATCGCACTCAGCCGTCAATTTCTCAACCCGCAAAACAGCCTCACCCTACCTCGATCCCTCATACTATCGAAACTGGACTATTGCAATATCATCTTACTAGGAACCACATACACGAACCTGGCAAAACTGCAACTGCTTCAAAACAAAGCCTTACAGGCAGATTTTGGCCTAAAAAGAAACAATCATATTTCTCACATCAGGAGGGAAGCTCACTGGCTACCCATTCAAGCTAGAATCCTATTCAAGACATTGATCATCACAGATAAATGTATCAACAACAATGCCCCCTCATACCTTAATAACTGTGTCACCCGAAAATGGTCAGTTAGATCCTCAGATCGGGTTCCAGCACACACCCTTTTGTCCCAGGGTTCAAGAGCTCCAGGGCAGGGGGTGCCAGATTCCCAGTAGCTGCACCTAAAATCTGGAACTCCCTTCTCATACACATTTGAAATTAAACCTCCCACCAGTGCTTTAAGAGATGTATCAAAACATGGCTCTTCAACAAATTCTAACTAGTAGCTTCCCCACTAAGCCACTTGAGCACACTGCAAGCACTGTGTGTTTGTATGCTCTGTCTGTACTGTAACTATTATGTAACCCTAACTATATGGTCTGTATTGTAACTATTTGGTGCTCCGAACCCTGCCTATATTGTAACCACCTATGCTACCAGATAAGCATGCTTATAAAACCTACGCTATGATACCTCTGGGTTTGAGCATGTAACAAATGCCATAAATAGATAAATAAATGACATGTAAGGCACAAGCATCGGATGTGGAGAGGCACACTTCTGACCCCAAATTGGAAATCTTCCCTTCTACAGAGGTCGTATGGTGGAAGTCTTATTCAGAGGGGCTACACAACCGGGGCTACTGTGGGCAGAACTGAGGCATAAGTGTCTCCTTTTGGTCCACCTTGGTCCCTCCCACAGACTGGGGGAATTTCATTTGTTGCTTGTTCGAGGGATCTTGCTCCCTGCCCATATTGGAAAAGGAAGGGAAGGGTGTAAAACCTCTGTCTCTACTCATAAGTGCAGCGGGCTGATGTTGCTGAACCACCAGACTCAAAGATCTGGCAGTTTCCTTTGTGGACTGGAATATTTGGAGGTACACATCAGCCTTTGCCTCAAGCAAGTTGTTGCCATCAATATGTTCAGCAGTTTAGCCTGAACATCCAGAAAAAACCCCAAAGTCCTCATCTAGGAATACCTCCTTAATCTTGCCCCTATTACCATGGTACTTGCCATAGAGTCAGCCATGTCAAGCCATGACTGCATAATTTGTCGGGATGACTCCTTGCCCTCATTGAACAAGTCATCTAAGCCCTCTCTTATTTCACCTACAGGCAGGTAATCTGCAATACCTAAAACCACAGACCACAGGCCAAAATGGAACCTAGCCAGGGCACAGGAGGCATGTATGGCCTGTAGGAGCAGACTACTCTATTCAAAGGCCTTTTTCCCCAAAGCATCGAACCTCTTACTCTCTTTGTCAAGAGACCTTGGGCTCACTGTGGCAGCCTGAACTACAACATTCTCATGGCTAGCTTGAAAGGAGAGAAAAGCTAAGTCTTAGGGCACCAGCCTATCTTTCTTTGCAAGGTTCCAGTGAACTGTTGGCCAAGAATCATGCTTACTCCACAAATCAAGCACCAGGGCCTCCACTGCTGTATTGCATGCAATTCTGTCTCACTATACAGACCTTCTATAATAACACTCAGGTCTCCACCAACTTGGACATTAGGCAGCAGAAAGAAACCTGAGGATTTCCTGGAGTTGGCACGGGCAGCAGGTACATCTCCAGAGATGTATATAGTCCACTTGCCTCTTGCAAATCAGAGGCATGGTCCATCAAAACACCAGTGTTACTATTGAACTCCTCACGGAAATCCCTGGGTTTAAGCCCATAAGGCATTGAGTCACCCTCCTCATCAAAGATGTCCTCTATCTGTGACATAAAAGCCCCCCAAGGAAGTGGAGCATACTTACAAGGGGCCGCATTCCTGTCATCGCTGGTCGACACTGATGCAATGGGAGATGGAGCCAGTGCTGCAGGACCAACGTCAGCAGAATTATTTGTGCAGCATTACAGAGGGTCTTTGCCCATAGAAACCCGGCTTGTCTGCTTGCCAGGTACCCTGAAGGCACTATTGAGGCTGAAGTCATCAGTGCAGTTCATTGTTTAAAGAAAGGTTTTTGCAAAGATGTCCAGCACCTTGAGTCTAAAAGGCTCCCATTCCCCCGGCGTAGTGGATTGGGATGGGAAAGGTACCTGTTGTGACCTTTGTCCAGAGAAGGCCCTGGAGCGGTACATACTCTTGTTGGATTTTTAGGAAGAATGATGTCCCAAGGAATAATTTTGGGAATGCAACATCTTGCAATGTTTCTTCTAGAGGTACAGTCGGACATCCTCACTCCAAGCTCCACCCCCATGTTGCCTATATGTTGGGAACCAGAGATGACGACATGTGCAGTCCCAGTCAGTATACCAATACCGCAGAGAACCTTTGAGACAAGATATCCATTGAGGAAACCCTACCTAAAATGCAAGTGACATAGTATTCTTTTGGATGAAGTACCAGAAAAAATGTGCATTAGAACAAAGAAAGGAGCCTTATGACGCCATATGAACTGGGAGTTGATGTATCTAGAGTCTGGATGGAAAGAAGGAAGGTAACAGTAATCTCTAAGAGCTGAGGAACAGATGTACAGATGAGAAACATTTCAGGCTCGAGATGAAGATGATCATGCTGCAGAAACGCTGAAGAATATGTAAATCAGTTTACACGTGTACAGTGCTGAAACGCAAGTAGGGAAAAGTATTCATAAGGCATGCTATGTACTGAATTAGGGTGCACCGATGCTCCAATGTATGTACAAAGAAATGTATATAACCCAGATGAGTCCACAAAGCACTTTAGCAGCCCTGAACACCAATGAACAAGAAAAAGACTTTCAAAATGAGTGGTGCAGTTGGAAATTACTGATGGCAAGGCAAGTTTCAGAGAAGATGGGGCTGGCCCAGAACCAAGGAAATAAGACCATAGTGAAACTGATGCCTGTCAAGAAGGCTACAACAAATGTGAGAAAAGATCACTTGTCTGTTTGAAGCAGCATGAAAAAACTCTGAAGGTTTCTACAGTTCATCATATAATAGGATGAAATGCTGCAAAAGCTCGAAGAGAGTGGTCTTCAAGTCACATGGGTGAGATCGGAATAGCTTGGGACAGGCCATAACGAAACTAAAAGACACAGTGAATATATACTCCCTTTATTTCCCAGACGAAGTCAACAGTTACAAGGCCAAGTTTATAAGCGTAATTGTCTGATAGACTGAAGGAGTGTTGATGGATAGTGGGTTAATTGCAGGGGAGGCATGATCACGCCAAGCTTCCATGCACCTGGGATAGTAGCCTGCATGCTTCTAGCATGTGGAAGATTCTAGAGGGGTTTAAGGATGCCAAACCAATCATAGTGGGCCATGTAATGAAGGGCCCTATAGTTTGAAGAACCATTTGATCGACGTGTATTTAGTGATGACAATGATGACCAGTTATTGGGGGTGGGTTTTGATGCCCACCTGACTTAGGTACCCAATCACATATGGCTATATAGAACATATACATAGATCTTCATTGAAAGCCAACCACAGGAACTCATACATTTTGAAGTTTGCACATAGTATGACGTCAGCAATGACACCTTTTTGTTATAAAAGAGCAGTTATGAAATGTTTCGAGATCGAGCTGTGCGGTGTCAGATGATGCCTTTTGTACACACTGTTTTAGACTATTGATATTGATGTTTGAGTAACTTCTGCATCCCCATCCACCTCTGAGTATTGCTACCTCATTTTAAAGGGCTCTTAGGAGTAAGAATTCACTTGGTAGCAGAGAGAGGGTGGTTTAAGGCTTATCAATCTTGTAAGCTTTGGGCTCCGGTAACATCGGACATCTTTCGCCATTTAGCTGCAAGAATGTGAACCTCCCTGTAAATAGCAATTTAGATTAAAGAACAAAAACTTGCAAGGATAGGTAGGACTGGTCCCTCGTTTTCTCGCAAAAACCCTTCCCGATTTCTACAGGAAGCTAAATGGACAGAAGGCTGAAGTGGCTGATTGAGGAGGAGACGTTCCCGAGATTCGGAAGTCGAAAACAAATGGTGAGTATATTGGAAAACGTGGCAAACTGTGTGCATGGGGAAAACTAACAGTGGGAAAGGATAATGGAGGGTTGGTTGAATATTGTGAATAATAAACTATTGAATAGAAATATATGGATGAAGAGCATTCCATAGGTAGCCCAGAGACCTGCATTCAGGAATGTCAGAAGAAGATATCTTAAAATCTAAGTAGATATATAGGAGATGAACAGACAGGTCTGTTAAAGAAGAAATCTTACACCCCCCATCAGGGGTAAAAATTATGGGCGATAAGAAAGCCGCGAGGAGCATCGGATAGAAGATAAATTTGGGCCGGCCAAGTATGTTTATATGTTGTATATGTTGTGTGTGGGTAAGTCAAAAAGAAAAGTGAAGTGTCGAAAGGCGATAAGAGAATATTTTTGTGTTTAAAATGAGAAGGAGAATTGTTTATTTTATTGTTCAGAATATTGATTAAGTAGAGAAGTTGAAGTGAAACAAAATATAGAGGTTTTGAGCTGCGACGATTGGTGCATGCTCACATCTTAGTAATTGTTTGATTAAAGCATTGTTTGTGTGAAGCACGGTGAGTATCGACAGGCGAGTGAGCCTTGTCACAATGGAGGATATTACTCTGCTCTTACACACGTGCAAGAAGTTGCCAAAACACACACCCACACTTAAAGATTATAGCACAGAATGGGTTATGTACATTAAGGGTACATAAAATAAAATGTTCATGCCAGGGCCACAAGGGGGGTTGGTGTCAAAAGCGGTTTTGCAACACATGACCACATATTTGCATGCAGCGTACACAGGAAAACAGCTGGAGAAAGGGCTCGCTAGCTTAGAGCTTTAGGAGATGTACCAGGAGGAAAGTGAAGACCCGCCTCCTGAAGATTGGTACTTAAGCCAGCGTACAGGGGGGTGATGAGTATTCTGCTCCCCCCACCGTGCCTGAAGTAAATGACGGTCATTCAAAATATGACGGAATGTATTAACTCAGAGAGCTTAAAGCAGCAGCAGGGTATAGTAACCAACATGAACCGCCTGCTTACAGCAGTGACAACGGTTTGGAGAAAGCTCTAGAGAAAGACATGGTCTCTACAGTCCCAGGGGACAAAGGGAGAAGTGAATGACCAGGTATGACCCTGGATATAGAAATCAAGCACTATTGAGTCTGCCACAAGGACAATCGCAGCATGCACCTATGCAGATACATAGAGAGCAAACATAGGACAATTGTTGAAGTGTAGAATAGAGGGTGTCACTGTTGAGAGTGGGAATCTTTTTACAGGTACAGGGATAAGTATGTACCCACAATAGGACAGCTCACTGGGGGACTTGATGTTTTCAGTACTATTGGTGATGCCTAATCTTAATGAGGAGCCAAGGGTTGACGTCATGATAGGAGGCAGATCTTTTTCTTTTTTAGTTGACACTAGGGCGACACGCTCATGCATACGAGAGGGAACATTTTTGTTATCAGGTAATGCCATGAATGCTCAAGGTTTCGCAGGAGCTACAAGTAGAGTTCCTTTTAGTGAAACATTGACAGTCTCAATAGGAGAATGTGACATGTCTGTTCCATTATTGTATTTGAAACAGACGCCAGTTAATATAATATGTCGGGATTTAATGACAAAGTTGAATATGACAATTTATTTTACTGATGAGGGTATAGTGTGTTGAACACCAGGAATACATTATTTAAATGTGAGCAAGTTTATCATGGCATTCACAGGGCAAATAGCCTTGCATGCAAAGCCATTGGAGCCTGAGATTTTTTATTATGGAGTGTGTATTCTGTTAACATGGCTACCTGGATTAATGGGCAAAGTAATGAGAATACCTGATTAATTTTTATTCAGGCCACAGATACCCATGAATGAGGAAGGGGGACAGATATTCCTGTTAGAATTACAGCCAGCCATAGTAAGAGGAGGAATGGCCATGCTCGAAGGATTTGATGACAAGGGCAGGCCATGGAGAACAGTGATAGCTATTGAAGAAAGGTTCAGGTAGACTGACGTCACTGACGAGGATATGTTTAAGTTTGGCCCGTCAGATGACGAAGTGGTGTGTGAAATAAACATCACATATTGGATTAGAACAGAACGGAGAGAGATCCCACAGCAGATGGCGATCATGCGGCAACGTACCACTTATTTTGATAAGGATATGGACATGGTGCCAGTTTCCATTTGGACAACAGATCCTTATGACGTAATACTACTGAAAGAGGTAGGAGAAGTTAAGAATAAGCTGAAACCAGGAGCAATTCTGCCATGTGTAAGGCAGTACCCCATGTCCAGAGAAGCAGATGAGGGGATTTTTAAGACTATATCAGCTATGAAGGATCAAGGCATTCAAGTGACATCATAGACACCATGCAATACTGCGGTGTAACCGATCAAAAAAAGTAAAGAGTGGGTCTTGGCATTTAATTCAAGATATGCGCCTGATTAACCAGATTGTAGAGGCAGAGTTTGCTCTAATTCCTAATCCAGTGATGATTCTATGTAATATCCCCGTTGAAGCACAATATTTCACAGTGATTTACTTGAAAAATGCATTTTTCTCAATCCCATTGCATAAGGACTCCCAAGATCTTACGTCAATTACATTCCATCAGACTAAATTGAAAAGCACAAGGTTGCCCCAAAGGTATTGTGAGTCTCGATACATTTTTAGCAGACTCCTGCAGATGGACTTAAGCAATGTAGATTTGCTGAGTGTTGTTTTGCATTATGTAGATGACATTTTAGTTTGCAGCATGACTGAGGAAGAGCGTAGACGTGATTTGAATCAATGAATGTTTATTCTTGCAAAGAAAGGATATGAAGTGGACAAAGGGAAACTGCAGTATTGTCAAAAGTAAGTGTTGTATATAGGACAGTTAATCTTCCATGAAGGAAAGAAAGTTACACTAGAAAGGGATGAGGCGATTTTGAAAACAGCAAAATTACACACGATAAAGTAAATGCAGCAGTTTTTAGGACTGTGCAATTATGTTAGAGCATGGGTATTTGATTACAGTTAATATACAAAGCAATTACTTCAAACCTTGAAAAAAGCACAGCAGAGTTTAAAAAAGATTGAATGGACTGAGGAAATGGAGGAAGGCTTTGATGAATTGAAAAAAGCAATTTGTATAGCTCCAGTTTTAGGACTTCCCAATTATGCAGAGGAATCCTTTTTATTTTGGCACACAAATGGAACTGTCATGACAGCAGTTCTTATGCAGAGAACTACGTTAGGGTACAAGCCCCTGGCGTATCACAGTGGGTTTCTGGACCCAGTTATGAGGGGTCACTTTCCGTGCGAACAGTCATTGGCACCCGCTGTGTTTGCTATTGAGAAGTCTGATAGTATAGTGATGGGGTGTTCTATGACGTGATTCTTTGAGCATACTCTATTTGCTGTTTTAGGGAAACCAAAGGGTACCTTGACATCTCAAAGAGCTTCTGCTTATGAAGTGGTAATAACAAATCCGACGATCAAAAAGTCAGATGCAAAACAGTGAACCCTGACATGTTTGTCACCGAACCATTGGCAGATGTTGAGCAAGTACATGATTGCTCGAATCATGAAGAGTTCTATGATGATATCCAGAAGGTGAACGAAAATGCTCTTGCTGCAGGAGAAATTGTTTTTATTGATGGTTCCTCGAGAATCGATCAAACTGATGGACAATGATATACAGGTGCTGCTGTAGTAAAGCATAAGGCTAATGGGGAGATTGAAGTAATGACGAGTGCAAGACTACCCTCTAATTTCTCAGCACAGGCTGCAGAATTGGTGGCGCTTATTGTCGTACTCGAGAAACAAGTAAGACCAGGAAGTGATAGTTTATAGTGACTCTGCCTACATTTCATCAACCATGCACACAGGAATGGCACACTGGAAAAGGAGGGGCTAGGACGGCACTCCGGTGCAACACGCCACCCTATTGAATAGGCTCATTAAAGCACTACAGCTCCCATTAGACATTGCAGTAGTTAAGTGTGCAGCACACACTAAGAGAACAGACTTTATCTCGTCTGGAAATCAAGCTGCAGATGAAGAGGCAAAAAGAGTACATATTCATTAGAGATAATGACCTTTGATACGTGTAAGAGAAGATTGTGGTGATGATGATTGTGAATGAAAGTTTTAACAACTTGTCAAAGACACAGATTATGGAAATACTTGGTGGTGTTTCACAGGAAGAGAAAGACCTGTGGATACGGAGGGGGTGTTCTTTATCCCCCACCAAAGCATTATGGCGACAGGATAGCACTTTTAAACTGGTAATGCCTGTAGCCTTATAAAGGGTGGCATTGGACAGCTACACTACCCCGCGCATGTCACTAGCGAAAGCCTTGCAGCAACCATTGAGGGGGATTGGTTCATACCAAACCTGTTAGAACACATTGCATTTTATGTAGTCATTGCATCGTATGTCAAAAGTGTACTGCTGGGCACACTGCAAACAGTCAGAGGATACATCCCTCAACCAAATGGTCATTTTCAGCACCTACATATAGATTATGTGGATATGCTGCAATTCTGCAATGGTTATAGGTATATGATAGTGGCAGTGCACCCTTTCTCAAGGTGGATCGAGGCTGGTCCGTGCACACATCCTGATGCTACTTGCGCTGCAAGATTTTTTGTTTGAGAAGTCTTTCCTAGATGGGGATTGTGTGAGGTGCTGAGCTCAGATAATGGCCCCCATTTTGTTAATAAAGTGTTTGAGCAAATTAGCTTGCTGCTTGGCATAAAACACAAGATCCCTTTATCTTATCATCCACGCAGAAATGGGATATTTGAGAGGCTCAGCGGCCTGCTAAAAGAAAGAATAGCCTAGCTCAAATTGACCCTGAATAAGGGGTGGCTGTATTGCCTACCCTTGCATTGTATGCACTTAGAAATCAACCTGGCTCAGACCACAACTTCACACCCCACAAACTAGTTACTGGAATGCAAATGAGAATGCAGCTAACTCCTCCATAGAGGATTAGGAGTGATGCCCAGACAACTTCAGAACTATTAGGAACTGAGCTGCAAGAATATTTAACATGCATGACCACAAGTATCTCTGTCATTTCGAAACAAGTAAAGCGGACAGGGTATCGGGCTCAGAAGACAGATGAAGACAATTCAGTAAGTCAAGTGCAAGAACTTCTTGTACCAAATGTCTTTCCAGGAGACCAGGTACTGATTCGCAATTTCACCAGAATGTGACATTAGCATAGATGTGGCAGCCCTTTCATTGTGGAAAATACTACACCGTAAGCTATAAAGGTTGTAGGAAGAAGAGCATGGATTCATCAATGTGATGTGAAAATCTACACTGGAGAGACTCCCACACTCCCACATAATTCCGAAGCAAGTCAAGAAGAAGCAGTTCAGCACATGCAGACAAGATCGATGACGAGGAATAATTATGCAGAGACTATCCAAGGGTAGACAAAGAGAACTTTGGACTGTGGCTTTCCTGGAAAGCATTCTTTGCATTTACTACAGCAGAGAGTGGAAAAATCATTGTTCTTAAGCCACAAAGAGGTGTTGACATTTAACTTTGGACTGCAAAAGAGAAAGCAGAGCAATGCCAGATTTGTATTTCTTATTTGATGACTGGAAGAGAGAGCAGTTCCCGGACTCGTTTCAAACAGAGTTGCTTTTTGGACAATTCTATGGTGCTCAATGATGTGGACATACACAGACTATTTGCTGTCTTCATACTCAGAGTTTACCCTGCTCTTGTTCGCTGTCATGGTGATATTCGTACTTTCCTCCAAGATCCTAAGAATGATCCAGCGATTAGATGACTTTTGGCAGCAATTCTAGACCAAATCAGACTGTTGCCTGAAAGTTTCTTTGTGTATACGGATGTTTATGCTTGATAAAGATTTTCATAAGCTACTTGGATTACTTCTTTACCTTTTGATTTGCAAGCATCCTCATGTTGTTGGATAATGCACAGGCACTTGTGTGTTTCTGAGGGTTCCCAGAAATCAACCTGCAATAAATTGGCTGATGCGTGAACTTTGCAAACAAGCCCATTCACCACCTGGTGAATCTTTGTGAACAAACTAATGATCTAATCCAATGAGGATGCTCATACACTATGCGGCATGGTCTTCAATTTTCTGATTGAAGAACGGCCACATCTTGTTGGTAGACAAACTGATGTTTGTACATTTCTGAGAGAACCAAGGAATCAGCTTGCTCTTAATCAATTGTTACTTGACATAATGGAGCAGATTCATTGTTTGTACAGCGTTTCTTCATGAACTAAGGAATGGTGTTGCCACAGGAAGATATCCATAACTTATTGGCGTTAATCTTCTATTATCTACTCGAAGTACATACCTATCTCGTTTGGCAAAAGAGCGACTTGTTTATCTTTAGTAGGAACCCTATTAATTGTCCAGCAATCAGCCAGTTGCGTGAGGAACTTGTGGAAAAGATACAGCAGCTATCGGAGTGGTTATGAGATTGCCTGAATAAAGCATTTTTCGTTCCTTAAAGTTAATTACAGGCAAATCATGTGATCCATAATCCCCTTAGCTATTCCAGAAAGAGAGAGAGGATGACGATCAGCATCTTCACGTTGTTGGGGCATCTTTTATTGGTCCATGATATATGCCTGCTTAATGATTTTTGTCATAATTGTAATCCTGGTAATACATGCTGCATATGTTTTTGGATCTGAAAAAAGGGAGAGTACCTTTCCTGTAGGTAAGGGAGAAGTCCAAGTTGCATGAGAACCTAGGCCTTATGTGATTGTTCCTACTCCAGTAGTTTATTTGATAGGACCTGGCTCTGTGTCAAATGTCACTAGACATCCTTATTCAGGAAAGAGCATCTTGGAAATGTTTGCTGAACACCAAATACAGATTCATAGGGGGAGAAAAGTGAAGAAGTCTTCTGTAACCACCCCTACACCAGTAGTAGATGTAAAGACACCAGTTGTACTGATAAATGTTACTATGATCCCTTCAGTAAGAAAAAGTTATACTGATATACTATATGACATAATGATTGAGCCTCATGTGGCAAGGAGGAGACCTACGAGATATGCACCAGAAGATTATAATGAACCGAATAATTATCTAGACTGCACAGCACACTTAGGAAATAATGTTTGGTATCAGCACATGAAAGAGGTGGGCAAGAGAATGCCTGAGGAGGACTGCTATGTATGTGCAATCCTGCCTTATAGTATGGGAACAACTAAAGTCTTCATAGCTATTGAAATAGATGTCCTGACAACACACTGCCTATCTCACATAGCATTCTGTCGAACAAGAGGCCACTGTATGTGTCGAATAGCTTACCTAAAATGGGCAACTGAGTGGACAGATCCAGATGAAGATGATTATGTGTAAGACACAAAGACAAGAGCAAGAACCCACACTAAGATTCACGCGATCAGGTATGAACAGCCTGGTGTGAAAGGAGCTGGAATCAGATGGGAAGTAAATAGAAGATTGAAGAGCCCAGGAAAAACTAGAGGAGATCCAAAGATGGAAGGAAAGAGGCCAAATGCCGATCTGGGGTTCAGTGCTCTCTCCTGATGGTTGGGAAGAAGGCATGGTAATCTGCAGAGCTTGGGTAGTAATGGATCAAGCCAACAGTTGACAATGTGGAAAGGTTATGCAATCCAGTATGGCCAAAACCTGCTAAACTACTGACATTGGTCAAAGACAAAGGAGGCCCTTTGCAGATAGTGCCCCTGTAAAGTTCAATGGCACAAGAAAAATGGGAGAAAATCAGAATTGTGGTTGAATCTTTTATGCACAAGGAATGAGTGTTGGGACAGCAGTAATAACAGATTGCTACTGGGCTTGTGGATCCAGAGCTTATATGAAGCTGCCCAAAGATTGGAGAGGACTGTGTTCTATAGTGAATGTTCATGTTCCAGTTTGGTGATTCCGAAAAGTGATCTGAGCATTGGTGAATTCCCAAAAGCAGATGCACATCTAAGAAAGAAGAGGTCTGCAGAACATTTGAGCTGATTGAAGAGGGAGAACTATTTCTCAGGAAAATTAATAGAAGCTTTTGATTCTATCCCATATGAACACAAACTGTTCATCAATATTCAATACATGCTGCATATGTTTTTGGATCTGAAAAAAGGGAGAGTACCTTTCCTGTAGGTAAGGGAGAAGTCCAAGTTGCATGAGAACCTAGGCCTTATGTGATTGTTCCTACTCCAGTAGTTTATTTGATAGGACCTGGCTCTGTGTCAAATGTCACTAGACATCCTTATTCAGGAAAGAGCATCTTGGAAATGTTTGCTGAGCACCAAATACAGATTCATAGGGGGAGAAAAGTGAAGAAGTCTTCTGTAACCACCCCTACACCAGTAGTAGATGTAAAGACACCAGTTGTACTGATAAATGTTACTATGATCCCTTCAGTAAGAAAAAGTTATACTGATATACTATATGACATAATGATTGAGCCTCATGTGGCAAGGAGGAGACCTACGAGATATGCACCAGAAGATTATAATGAACCGAATAATTATCTAGACTGCACAGCACACTTAGGAAATAATGTTTGGTATCAGCACATGAAAGAGGTGGGCAAGAGAATGCCTGAGGAGGACTGCTATGTATGTGCAATCCTGCCTTATAGTATGGGAACAACTAAAGTCTTCATAGCTATTGAAATAGATGTCCTGACAACACACTGCCTATCTCACATAGCATTCTGTCGAACAAGAGGCCACTGTATGTGTCGAATAGCTTACCTAAAATGGGCAACTGAGTGGACAGATCCAGATGAAGATGATTATGTGTAAGACACAAAGACAAGAGCAAGAACCCACACTAAGATTCACGCGATCAGGTATGAACAGCCTGGTGTGAAAGGAGCTGGAATCAGATGGGAAGTAAATAGAAGATTGAAGAGCCCAGGAAAAACTAGAGGAGATCCAAAGATGGAAGGAAAGAGGCCAAATGCCGATCTGGGGTTCAGTGCTCTCTCCTGATGGTTGGGAAGAAGGCATGGTAATCTGCAGAGCTTGGGTAGTAATGGATCAAGCCAACAGTTGACAATGTGGAAAGGTTATGCAATCCAGTATGGCCAAAACCTGCTAAACTACTGACATTGGTCAAAGACAAAGGAGGCCCTTTGCAGATAGTGCCCCTGTAAAGTTCAATGGCACAAGAAAAATGGGAGAAAATCAGAATTGTGGTTGAATCTTTTATGCACAAGGAATGAGTGTTGGGACAGCAGTAATAACAGATTGCTACTGGGCTTGTGGATCCAGAGCTTATATGAAGCTGCCCAAAGATTGGAGAGGACTGTGTTCTATAGTGAATGTTCATGTTCCAGTTTGGTGATTCCGAAAAGTGATCTGAGCATTGGTGAATTCCCAAAAGCAGATGCACATCTAAGAAAGAAGAGGTCTGCAGAACATTTGAGCTGATTGAAGAGGGAGAACTATTTCTCAGGAAAATTAATAGAAGCTTTTGATTCTATCCCATATGAACACAAACTGTTCATCAATATTCATGATAATCTTCATGCCCAGGATACAGATGGATGTAAATACTAAATGGTTGCAGATAACCAGATGGGAGTTTCTGCAAACGATCAACACTACCATAAAAGGATTCAATGCAATCTAGGAGGAGCTGAGAGCCATAAGATTGATGACTCTTCAGAACAGATAGGTTCTAGACATGATAACAGCTATGAATGGAGGTGTTTGTGCCAACATTGGAGAATCATGTTGCACATGTATACCTTCTCATGAGAATGGCACCTTGACATAGGCCATATCCATGTTGACAGACCTGCACGTCCAGATGATTAATGAAGTGGAAGACATTGCTGATGACAATTGGTTTGGAACAGTTTTTTCATGGGTTCCACAATGGATGGCGGACGTGTTTAAGTTTCTTGGAGCCCTGTTGGTAATGATAATGCTTGGATTTTGTGTGACCAGTAAAATAATCTCACAATGCAAGAAGACTGCAAAGAAAGCAGCAGGAATGAAGATCATGATTGATGTTGAATCAGGATGGAAGACTAAGGAACTAACAGATGAAGAAATCAGAGACTAAGTGAAAGCCAGCATACACACACTTGAAGGTACAAAGGTTCTGTATCCAAGACACCGGAAGAAGTATGTGGGAAGATGGGCCTACTTTAGTCCTACTGGACACTACACACTTATGGCCTGGAGTATTGATGAGCATGTGAAATCAGCGGGAGGTCTGAAAGGAATCGTGAAGCTTTAGGTCCCAAAGAAACAGTGTTTCAGGCAATGACATCTTGATATAAAGATTGATAATGAAGTGGTCAATTAATCGGCCAGAGGGGGTGTGTAGAGGTACAGTCAGACATCCTCACTCCATGCTCTGCCCCTATATTGACTACATGTTGAGAACCAGAGATGATGACATGTGCAGTCCAAGTCAGTATACCAATACCACAGAGAACCTTTAAGACAAGATATCCATTGAGGAAACCCTACCTAAATGCACAGAGACATAGGGCCTCATTACGAGTTTGCCAGTCCGGACTCAACGCAGCTGGTAAAACTGTACCGGCACCGTTTACTAGACCAGCGAATTCCAACCTTTGACCCTGGAAATACCAGCACCCCGAAAGCACACCGCGGAGACAATGCACCTGATAACTGCGTCGGCAGACACAGTGGGACAACACCCCCAGTTGCCGGCAATACATAACACCGTGCACATTACGAGTAGAATTTACACAGGAACTCTGCCACAAAAATGATGGTAAAACTGCAAACACTGTGGCGGTACCGCTGCCACCGCAGAGATGGTGTTAAACAGTGTCAGGTGAGCTGAATCAGGCCACAGGTGCACCAAATGAGCCCAGCTGGACCCAGCAAGCCACTGAGAGCCTACAAAAGGGCCACACCCAGGTCAAATCCAAACACAACTATGCAGGCAGCTGCTTAGCACCATTGGGTTTGGGGTGATTGAACCTACAGGCAGTAGTGCACATGGTGGCAGCAATGGTGCAGAGGAGGAGGAGGCAGAGGCGTAGGAGGCGCAGGGATCAGATAGCAAACCCAGCACCCATACCAAACCCAAACGTGCAGCCGACACAAGCATTGGCACACAGACGGCAATCCCACCCCTGCTGAAGGTGGTCTCAGTACTGCATTTTCTTGGAACTGGAACATATCAGCACTCTGTCCTGACCAGGTACTGATGCCCTGCTGCGTATGTGTCGGAACACATTGCCCTCCCCTGTACACTTGCCCAGGTCATTGCCAGCAAGCTGGCCTTCCATGCTATTGCCGGCATGCCAAATTGCATTCGTAAAGTAGACTGCACCCACATAGAGCTGACAGTACCATGTGCAATGGAGATGGTGTACCGCAATAGGAAACTATACCACTCACTGAATGTACAGATGGGATGTGACACTGGACAAGTGATAACACATTGCTGCACATGTTTTCCGGGGTCAACACATGACTCAATGGCTTGCAGAATTCTACATTGCCACAGTACATGGCACGGTATGCTGAACAAAGCACATGGCTATTTGGTGAGTACAACTGCCAATGCACAGCCCCTGTGAAGGGGGGTTGTCCAGGGCAATGACCTGCGTGTCTGGGTTGCTGAAACTGTATCACGCCCTGGCCAATGTAATGGACAGTCACCACAACTCACACATCTCAAAGCTACACATTACAGGTGGGCACAGTGTGCCCATACACACCCTGACTAAGGAGATGCACAACAAAGACATTTTCGGTAGCACAAGAAAATACGACATGAAGCAGTGAATCCACCCACCCACCCAAAGCACCAGTGCCCCCCAATGCACATGATGAGTGCACATCCAACATTGTGCATCAACCACATCATCACAATGTCAATTGACTGACTCCTTAATGTGTGTACATCACTGCACAATGCCAAACTTACAAACCATAAATGAGCACAAGACCAACTACATATGCACAGCAAGTCGTTGGACAATGTCCAAGAGCCAATGTGGATAACAATGACCCAGGAATGGTATTCACACACTGATCACACCACTGCTTGCCCCATATGGATGATTGACTGATGACACATGATTGCACTGCATCTGATCAAGACATCGATATCACAAACACTGACATGTCCCCTCCATTTACATCCCATGTAGTTGATGCAGGATATGCACTCACATCATGGCTGATGACGCCCATACGGAGGCCAGGGAACAGGCATGAGGAGGCCTACAACAGGGCACACGTCTGCACATGTGGCATGATCGAGAGGACATTTGGCCTACTAAAGGCCAGGTTCCGCTGCTTGAGCAGATCTGGCGAATCACTGCTGTATAACCCAGTGAAGACAGGTAAAATAGTGCTTGTGTGTGCCATGCTGCACAATGTGTGCATGCGCAGGAACGTCCCTCTGCCCCCAGACACAGAGGATGATGATGAAGTGGATGATAAGATGACAATGGGAATGGGATGGCAGCACTCCCTTGCAGGGGGCACAAGATGGTCAACATGCACGGGATGCACTCATTCGCATTTACTTTTGACAGACTGTACATGAACAGCATTGCATGATTATGATGATGCATGTCAATAAATGGATTGATAGCAAATAGAATCATGGATGTCCACTCGTAAATTCATTTTCAGAAGTGATTTATTGTCAACAAAGCAGGAAAGAAGGTGTAATGAATAGGAAAGTTGTACACCCCGGCCCACCCACCACCCAAACGTACCCACCCCCAACCAGGCCCCAAACCGCTTACCCAATACTGGACCTCCCCCACCACCTAATTGTACCCACCTCCAACCAGGCCCCAAACCACTTACCCAATAATGGACCTCCCCCACCACCCAAATGTACCCACCCCCAACCAGGCCCCAAACAACTTACCCAATATTGGACCTCCCCCACCACCCCAACGTATCCAACACCATACACCCAATGTGTCCCAGAATGTATTGTGGACAGTCATTCCCACATGGCACTATTTCCAGTTGCGCTTATGTGCGTGAGCATCCTTGCCAGAGGATCCAGACATCCGACTGGAGCGCCTCCGTGGGCTGCCAGGGATGGAGCTTGATGAGGTGGTGCTGGTGGATGGCACGTGTGGCGTGACTGGTGGCATACGTCCAAAAAACGCCTGCTTGGCCACCAACATGGACTCGGTGATGGTGGAAATGACACTGTTGCCCTCCAGGACATGGCGTGCCAAGTTGACATTGGTTGTGCGAAACACCCGATGGCCCTGGAAAGCCGACGCACATATGTTGCATTACTTTCCCGCTGCAGCCTCGCCTCCTCCTGCTGC
Source organism: Ambystoma mexicanum (assembly GCF_040938575.1). NCBI lineage: Eukaryota > Metazoa > Chordata > Amphibia > Caudata > Ambystomatidae > Ambystoma > Ambystoma mexicanum. The sequence goes on from NC_090934.1 coordinate 653,827,330, forward strand.
TGCATCGCCTCCTCCCGCTCAACTCCTCCAGCTGCCTTTCCACAAGCTGGGAAAGGGTGGCCTGCTGTTCCTCCATCCGCTGCATGTGTGCACTTATCTCTGCTATGGAGGTTGTTGGTGACCTCATGGGGCTGTGTAAGTTGGGGGGGCTGTGTAAGTTGGGGGGGCTGTGTAAGTTGGGGGGGCTGTGTAGTGTGGGGGGGGCTGAACTGCAGGTTGTGGAGGGATGACAGGTCATCCATGTTGTCCTCCTCCTCCTGTCCTCGATCTTTGGACTGCATGACTAGGGCCCTGTTGCCACTGGATGAAGCGTCCTCCGCAGTGTAGACAGCCTGCAGGATGGTTTCTGTAGCCATGGTGGGAGTGTGTGCCACTTGTGTGGCAGCAGCCTGTACAGGGATGGAAACGTGGGCTGGTGCATCAGTGCCAGATGCAGGTGGTGCTGCTGCCTGTTTCCCAGAGGTGCTTGCATCCTCGTCCCGGGCAGGACGGCTGCGTCGCCCACGTGCAGATGGACGTTGTGACGCCTTGTCGCTGTCACTTGTCATGCCTGTGGGGAAACAGAGGGCATGCAGTTAGTTGTGCGATGGTATTAGATGGGTCAATCACATGCATCACCCTGAACGATCTGTGACCACTTGCATGTACACACATTTGACTGTTGATGCACTTGGGTGCATGTGTCTCAGCTTCTACTCGGTTACGCACTGTATGCATGTACAGGGAGCATGTATTTAGTGCGTGTTGCTTGTCATCTGGGTGTTTGGTCGGTGTATTGGGTCATTCCAACCCTGGCTGGGGAGAGGTCCATCGGTGGGTGTATTGGGTCACTCCTGGGGCCCATTCACAATCATGGCTTTGTACTTTTTGCACTTACCGGCTTCAACAGGTGGGCTCACTCCTGCCTCTGCATCACCAATGCCCTGTATGCCCTCAAGGTGCAGGACACTGCTGCACCACTCCTCCACGACTGCAGTTTCAATGAGGATGCTGGGTCTCCACCAGTGGCAGTGCTGTGCTGGCGGTGTGTAGCAGTGAGATTACGTACTCTCAGCCGGAGGTCATCCCACCTCTTGTGGCAGTCATTTACGGTGTGTATGGTCACCCCTACTGCAGTGCACTTGCGTGCTGCTTCAGCCCAGACCTCCTTACGGTGTTGCTTGGTGTTGTTCCGCTGGTCTGCACCGAATAGCATTTCAGCATGGTCCACTATGTGCTCCAAAAGCACTGTGAGCTCTGCCTCACTAAACCTCTGCTTGCGGTGTCTTCTTGCAGGAATCCTTGATGCCATTGTGGTGGATGATTTTCACAGCTCAGGGAGGTGATGTGGCCTGTGGTCTGTGAGGATGGCAGTTGATTGTGGTTTAAATAATGGCTGCCTCTCTCTTTCTGGTTTTCGCGATCACAGTGTTTCCGCTTCTGGTGATTTCTTGTTCGTGATGGTGGGGGCGAACGCGGTTTTTCCACTGCTGTTTGGGGCAGTATGTCCGTGTCCGTGGTTGTTTGCATGCCGGCGGTGACACCGTTTCCGCATAGGTCTGGTACGTGTGACCGACAAGCCGTAATCGGCCGTTTACTGTCATCACAGAATCAACAGATTTCGGACTGCCGAACTCGTAATGAGGCCCATAGTATTGTTTTGGATGAAATACCAGAAGAAATGTGCATTTGAACAAAGAAAGGAGCATGATGACATCATATGAACTGGGAGTTGATGTATCTAGAGGCTGGATGGAGAGAAGGAACGTAATAGCATTCTCTAAGAGTTGAAGAACAGATGGTACAGATGAGCAACATTTCAGGCTCCAGATAAAGATGCTCATGCTACAGAAATGCTGAATAATATGTAAATCAGTTCACACGTGTACAGTGCTGAAACACAATTAGGGAAAAGTATTCATAAGGCTGGCTACGTAGTGAATTAGATTGCAGCGATGCGCCAACGTATATACCACTGTATATACATAGGAATGTATATAACCTGGAGGAGCCCACAACACACTTTAACAGGCCTGAACCCCAATGAACAAGAAAAAGACTTTCAAAATGAGTAGCGCAGTTGGAAATTACTGATGACAAGGCAGGTTTCAGAGAAAATGGGGCTGGCCTAGAACCAAGGAAATAAGATCACTGTGAAACTGATGCCTATTAAGAAGGCTACAACAAATGTGAGAAAAGAGCATGAAAAAACACTAAATGTTTATACAGTTTATCATTTAATAGGATTCAAAGCTGCAAAAGCTCGAAAAGAGTGGTCTTCAAATCACATGGGTGAGATCGAAATAGCTTGGGTCAGGCTATACCGAAACTAACAGACATGGGCCCTCATTAGGACCCTGGCGCTAAGTGTTTAACGGCGCCGTAAAAAGGCTGCGGCACTGTTAAACACTTGGCGCCTTACTATGAGGTCCCTTTGCAGGACCGGACCTGAAAGGCTGGTCTAGACCAGCCGTTAAAGTAGGGACCCGCAAAGGGACATTGGTGCTAAGCATGGTACCGCAATTTGCAGAACCGTACTTAGCGCCTTCCCCAGTCCCATTGAGCCCTATGGGGCAAAAATGGGAATGGAGAAGGGCCAATGTTCAATGGGGAATTACCCCCTCACCAACGTTGGAATGGGGTGGTAATTCCCCATTGAACATTGGCGGACTCGTTATGATACCGGCACCAACCATGGTGCTAATAGCGCCATGGTTTAGCGCCAGTATCGTAATGAGGGTCCTATTGAAGCTATACTCCCTTTATTTCCCAGACAAAGTCAACAGTTACAAGGCCAAGTTAAAAAGCTTAATTGTCTGATAAACTGAAGAAGTGTTGATGGATAGTGGTTTAATTGGAGGGGAGGCATGATCACGCCGAGCTTCCATGCACCTTGGATGGTATCCTGCGTGCTGCTAGCGTGTGGAAGTTTCTAGAGGAGTACAAGGGTGCCAAACCAATCATAGTGGGCCGTGTAATGAAGAGCCCTATAGTTTGAAGAACCAATTCATTGTTGTGTATGTAGTGACGACAATGATGAATAGTTATTGGGGGTGGATTTTGATGCCCAATTGACTTAGGTACCCAATCATAACCAGTGGCTATATAGAACGTGTACGTAGATGTTCACTGAAAGCCAACCACAGGTACTCATACGTTTTGAGGTTTGCCACGTAGTATGACATCAGCAATGACACATTTTTTTTACAAAAGAGCTGTTTTTTATGAACTGTTTCAAGATCGAGCTGTGACGTGTCGGATGATGCTCGTTGTACTCCCTTGTACTCCCTTTTTTAGACAATTGATATTGAAAAAGAAACACACCTTGCCAAACTTCCTGAGTCATTTTGATTATTGATGTTTGAGTAACTGCTGCATCCCCATCAGCCTCTGAGTATTGCTACCTCGTCTTAAAAGGTACTTAGGAGTAAGAGTGCATTCTTATCCTTGCAGGTCGTGGAACATTCTTCTGTATGATGCACCATGCCCATTGACCTTAAACAGGTACATCCAACATCTTTTTCCTTGCAGACAAAGGTGAAGTGCTTTCCAGCATGATGACAATGCTCCTTAGGATGCATCATCGAACGTGACACACAAACCTACAACTCAAAAGTACAAACAGATTCTGAGGGGGTCAGATATGGACATCTGCCATCCACATCTGCCATGCAAGTCTTAAACCCTGAGGCCTTTGTGCGATTCGGCAGGATGCAAAACCAATGCGACTTCTAATGAAGAAGTGTTCATGGTGCGAGCATTATGCACAGAAAAAAGGAAAAAGTGTTCCTGGGCGTGGTGACTCAAAATATACTGGCACCAACATCATGTCCAGTCTGCTGCGCCTCTTGTTGGTGGAAAAAAATATACATAGAGAGGCTTCACTGTGAGATAGATATCATAGATGAGGATTCCCTGGGAGGAAGGAATCACTTAGAAATATAAATTAAGAGGTAAGGAAGCCAGCCCTTAACATGTGTGCACTCCTTTCATGATACAAAAAGAATGATTCATGCTTTCCAAAATTAGTGGTGGCAATATTACTGTTAAATGGGCCCACTAAGTGAATTCACCAAGTATAATTCCAGATGGTTCAACAGGACCCACCAAGTCCCTCTATTTTCTTTATCAGAAGCCATTCTCAAGCCCATGAGAACAAGAAACAAATGTATAGGTTACAAGATTTACCCACCAACCCCATAACGATATCAGAGATAACACAAATGTCCTTAGCCTAATAGTTTCTAATAGATATGTTGATGTAGGAATTTAGGTAGTGTCCTATTATGTCAATGCATTAAGTTGTACATTCATAGGACTTCAACCATAGTGACTGCACCAAAGACAGTCCCTCACACCACTTAAGTGGTACTCTCAGTAGACTGCAATTGTTTGTCTGCCTTACTCCATCCACCTTACAATGCCCGAGATATATTATGGTTTTCATGTACATAGGTTATTATATAACCATACCAGAGAAAAACTTTGCTTAGTAACTTGTTTTTTAGAAAATGATTTGGGTACTTTAATTATATACTTTTAACATATGGGGACCCTTTCTCTTGGCACTGTGAATGATCATGACTGTTGGCCATATCACATACACTGTGATTTAACATGTAACAACCCTGCAGGGGTTACTCTACCTGCACCGTCTACTAGACAAATTCTGCAGTCATTGACCCAGGGCATGGATTACATGCAGTATCCACTTGACATCGCCTGCAGTCAGTTTCGTGGTGGTCCGTTAAGGGGACTGGAGCAAAGTCATAGAATACCGAAGTCCAATCAGAATCACATGATTCTTTTCTGAAGAAACTAGCAAACATTACTGAATGAATACCATACATGGGTGGGAAATCAACTCACATGCTTGATGTTGTTTAAAGTACAGTTTAAAAAAATAAAAGCATAAAAGGCTAGAGCATTGATGACTCTTTTTTTATTGAGTTTGCATCCTCAGAATGTGAGTGGTGGGTACTTCACAAAAACCCTGAGCCCATTTAACCATACATTTAGTGCTCACTGGATCTGATCAGTGGACACTCCATGTAAGCCCTGTGCCTGGGGCATGGATTTTTGCCCATGTCCTGGGCACAATGGAGGGGCATATAGCATCTGATTGGGGGGAACACGCCCCTTTAAAGAAACAAAAGATCTAATTTGGCTGCAGAGTTATCAGACCCAGAGGGTTTACAAACTGCGTTGAGGCGAAGACAGCACGGGCACCAAATGGCAACCAAACAATGATGTGTGGAACACAGGATTCAACAATGAAACTAGTGATTTTCCATGTATCATGCTCCGAGTTTCTCTGTAGTGTCCAGCAGGCACCACTATAGATAGACTGAACGACCCAGCGTCATGACCAAAGGATCGGAAATACATAATGTTCCCAAGCTGCATGGTAACAGGCCATTCCATGTGAGGACCGCAAGAGCATTCCATATGCTCTGGGTATGACCACAGTCCATGCCCACTGGGGTCTTCATTGTGTCTGGGATTCACATAGGTCATGAACTGGCCCCAGTGCCTACATGGCCTCTCTGCTGGCTAAGACCTTTTGGAATTGTAGGTGGGATCACTGTGACCAGTGGTACTGTAATATGGTCATTTCATTTAGGGCATGGCCAAAAGACATGTCCCATGTACTATGCCTGGGAAACATAGATGCAGGCCAAAACTAGTGGGTGCTTCATGTCGAGTCACTGTACCGAGAGTATGTTTGTAACCCATTCGCATGAGTACAAGGTCTCAATGGAATGATTGCAAGCAGCTGCAAAAGCTTGCTATTAAAAACAACTGAAAAAACACTAAAAAGATGTAATATTCCAGGATAAAAAACATACTCAATTCCAGAAGCAAATAATCAGTTTATGGGGCATTATTGCTGCAGTGCAAAATCTAAATAACAGTGAACTTTCCCTGTTGGGGTTACTAGCATAAACATAACTTGCCTTCACTCCACAATGCACTGCTCATGATGTCCACAGATGGCTCCACGAATTACACAATTGAAGAGATCCTTGATGACATCTCATATCCCCAATGATATCAATCTGGTAACATCAATGCAGTACGGTAAAATGTTTTCTTTAGTCATGAGCCAATAGGTATCAGTAAACATTATCCCACATCAGATGAAGAAAGGTGGTGATAAGGTGTGTTCATTAAGCTGTTGAAATATCAGTATCTATTACACTACCAGTGTATGTTAAAATATTAAGGGGCCGATTCATAGAATTCAGCGCACAAGTGGCGCACGCGGCTGGCGCACAGTGTGCGCGTGCGAATCCCTGCGCCAGCCGTGTGCGCTAAAATCCATTTCCGCGCACAGCGTATTCATGGATTCCAGCCACCAAAACCAGCCGTGGCGCACAGTTGCGCAGCGACCCTGCAGCACCGCCAGTTACGCCTCCAAGAACGCCTCTCGCGCAGGGAAAAGCCATCAAAATCCCCAACCGAGCGCAAAGGGCAGCAGCAAACGCAGAGCTGGGAGCGTGCATTCCAGGGGGGTGCGGGTGTTTCCATACGCGACTGGGCTGGGTACGTGTATTACAGGGGTTCGCGAGAAAGTCTACACGCGATTGGCCTGGGTACGTGGATTTCAGGGGTGCGCGAGAAAGACTACACGCGATTGGCCTGGGTACGTGGATTACAGGGGTGCGCGAGAAAGTCTACACGCGATTGGCCTGGGTACGTGGATTTCAGGGGTGCGCGAGAAAGTCTACACGCGATTGGCCTGGGTACGTGGATTTCAGGGGTGCGCGAGAAAGTCTACACGCGATTGGCCTGGGTACGTGGATTCCAGGGGTGCGCGAGAAAGACTACACGCGATTGGCCTGGGTACGTGGATTTCAGGGGTGCGCGAGAAAGTCTACACGCGATTGGCCTGGGTACGTGGATTCCAGGGGTGCGCGAGAAAGACTACACGCGATTGGCCTGGGTACGTGGATTTCAGGGGTGCGCGAGAAAGTCTACACGCGATTGGCCTGGGTACGTGGATTTCAGGGGTGCGCGAGAAAGTCTACACGCGATTGGCCTGGGTACGTGGATTTCAGGGGTGCGCGAGAAAGACTACACGCGATTGGCCTGGGTACGTGGATTTCAGGGGTGCGCGAGAAAGTCTACACGCGATTGGCCTGGGTACGTGGATTTCAGGGGTGCGCGAGAAAGTCTACACGCGATTGGCCTGGGTACGTGGATTTCAGGGGTGCGCGAGAAAGTCTACACGCGATTGGCCTAGGTACGTGGATTTCAGGGGTGCGCGAGAAAGTCTACACGCGATTGGCCTGGGTACGTGGATTTCAGGGGTGCGCAGGTGGTGGGTGTGCGGGAAGTTCAAGACGTGAATTGGCAGTGTGGGTCCTCCCAGGTCTCCCCTCTACCCCCTCCACGACCTCTGCAGGCATCCCACACCACAGGGGACTACCCTGCACCCCATGTCATGTCCCACAGGCAGCCCATCCACCATGGCCATGCCCCCCAGCCAAGCCACATGTCCCCTTGCACCCCCACCCCCCAGCACTGTGGGGCACCCTCCACCAGGCCCCCACCCATGTCTCCCAGCACCCCCACCCCCCAGCCACCAGGGGCACCCTCCACCAGGCCCCCACCCATGTCTCCCACCACCCCACCCCCCCAGCCACCAGGGGCACCCTCCACCAGGCCCCCACCCATGTCTCCCAGCACCCCCACCCCCCCAGCCACCAGGGGCACCCTCCACCAGGCCCCCACCCATGTCTCCCAGCACCCCCACCCCCCCAGCCACCAGGGGCACCCTCCACCAGGCCCCCACCCATGTCTCCCAGCACCCCCACCCCCCAGCCACCAGGGGCACCCTCCACCAGGCCCCCACACATGTCTCCCAGCACCCCCACCCCCCAGCCACCAGGGGCAGCCTCCACCAGGCCCCCACCCATGTCCGACTCATGTCTCCCAGCACCCCCACCCCCCAGCCACCAGGGGCAGCCTCCACCAGGCCCCCACCCATGTCTCCCAGCACCCCCACCCCCCAGCCACCAGGGGCACCCTCCACCAGGCCCCCACCCATGTCTCCCAGCACCCCCACCCCCCCAGCCACCAGGGGCACCCTCCACCAGGCCCCCACCCATGTCTCCCAGCACCCCCACCCCCCCAGCCACCAGGGGCACCCTCCACCAGGCCCCCACACATGTCTCCCAGCACCCCCACCCCCCAGCCACCAGGGGCAGCCTCCACCAGGCCCCCACCCATGTCCGACTCATGTCTCCCAGCACCCCCACCCCCCAGCCACCAGGGGCAGCCTCCACCAGGCCCCCACACATGTCTCACAGCACCACCACCCCCCAGCCACCAGGGGCAGCCTCCACCAGGCCCCCACCCATGTCCGACTCATGTCTCCCAGCACCCCCACCCCCCCAGCCACCAGGGGCACCCTCCACCAGGCCCCCACCCATGTCTCCCAGCACACCCACCCCCCAGCCACCAGGGGCAGCCTCCGCCAGGCCCCCACCCATGTCCGACTCATGTCTCCCAGCACCCCCACCCCCCCAGCCACCAGGGGCAGCCTCCACCAGGCCCCCACCCATGTCTCCCAGCACCCCCACCCCCCAGCCACCAGGGGCAGCCTCCACCAGGCCCCCACCCATGTCTCCCAGCACCACCACCCCCCAGCCACCAGGGGCAGCCTCCACCAGGCCCCCACACATGTCTCCCAGCACCACCACCCCCCAGCCACCAGGGGCAGCCTCCACCAGGCCCCCACACATGTCCGACTCATGTCTCCCAGCACCCCCACCCCCCAGCCACCAGGGGCAGCCTCCACCAGGCCCCCACACATGTCTCACAGCACCACCACCCCCCAGCCACCAGGGGCAGCCTCCACCAGGCCCCCACCCATGTCCGACTCATGTCTCCCAGCACCCCCACCCCCCCAGCCACCAGGGGCACCCTCCACCAGGCCCCCACCCATGTCTCCCAGCACACCCACCCCCCAGCCACCAGGGGCAGCCTCCGCCAGGCCCCCACCCATGTCCGACTCATGTCTCCCAGCACCCCCACCCCCCCAGCCACCAGGGGCAGCCTCCACCAGGCCCCCACCCATGTCTCCCAGCACCCCCACCCCCCAGCCACCAGGGGCAGCCTCCACCAGGCCCCCACCCATGTCTCCCAGCACCACCACCCCCCAGCCACCAGGGGCAGCCTCCACCAGGCCCCCACACATGTCTCCCAGCACCACCACCCCCCAGCCACCAGGGGCAGCCTCCACCAGGCCCCCACCCATGTCTCCCAGCACCCCCACCCCCCAGCCACCAGGGGCAGCCTCCACCAGGCCCCCACCCATGTCTCCCAGCACCCCCACCCCCCAGCCACCAGGGGCACCCTCCACCAGGCCCCCACCCATGTCTCCCAGCACCCCCACCCCCCCAGCCACCAGAGGCACCCTCCACCAGGCCCCCACCCATGTCTCCCAGCACCCCCACCCCCTCAGCCACCAGGGGCACCCTCCACCAGGCCCCCACACATGTCTCCCAGCACCCCCACCCCCCAGCCACCAGGGGCAGCCTCCACCAGGCCCCCACCCATGTCCGACTCATGTCTCCCAGCACCCCCACCCCCCAGCCACCAGGGGCAGCCTCCACCAGGCCCCCACCCATGTCTCCCAGCACCCCCACCCCCCAGCCACCAGGGGCAGCCTCCACCAGGCCCCCACCCATGTCTCCCAGCACCCCCACCCCCCAGCCACCAGGGGCAGCCTCCACCAGGCCCCCACCCATGTCTCCCAGCACCCCCACCCCCCAGCCACCAGGGGCAGCCTCCACCATGCCCCCACCCATGTCTCCCAGCACCCCCACCCCCCAGCCACCAGGGGCACCCTCCACCAGGCCCCCACCCATGTCTCCCAGCACCCCCACCCTCCCAGCCACCAGGGGCACCCTCCACCAGGCCCCCACCCATGTCTCCCAGCACCCCCACCCCCCCAGCCACCAGGGGCACCCTCCACCAGGCCCCCACACATGTCTCCCAGCACCCCCACCCCCCAGCCACCAGGGGCAGCCTCCACCAGGCCCCCACCCATGTCCGACTCATGTCTCCCAGCACCCCCACCCCCCAGCCACCAGGGGCAGCCTCCACCAGGCCCCCACACATGTCTCACAGCACCACCACCCCCCAGCCACCAGGGGCAGCCTCCACCAGGCCCCCACCCATGTCCGACTCATGTCTCCCAGCACCCCCACCCCCCCAGCCACCAGGGGCACCCTCCACCAGGCCCCCACCCATGTCTCCCAGCACACCCACCCCCCAGCCACCAGGGGCAGCCTCCGCCAGGCCCCTACCCATGTCCGACTCATGTCTCCCAGCACCCCCACCCCCCCAGCCACCAGGGGCAGCCTCCACCAGGCCCCCACCCATGTCTCCCAGCACCCCCACCCCCCAGCCACCAGGGGCAGCCTCCACCAGGCCCCCACCCATGTCTCCCAGCACCACCACCCCCCAGCCACCAGGGGCAGCCTCCACCAGGCCCCCACACATGTCTCCCAGCACCACCACCCCCCAGCCACCAGGGGCAGCCTCCACCAGGCCCCCACACATGTCCGACTCATGTCTCCCAGCACCCCCACCCCCCAGCCACCAGGGGCAGCCTCCACCAGGCCCCCACACATGTCTCACAGGACCACCACCCCCCAGCCACCAGGGGCAGCCTCCACCAGGCCCCCACCCATGTCCGACTCATGTCTCCCAGCACCCCCACCCCCCCAGCCACCAGGGGCACCCTCCACCAGGCCCCCACCCATGTCTCCCAGCACACCCACCCCCCAGCCACCAGGGGCAGCCTCCGCCAGGCCCCCACCCATGTCCGACTCATGTCTCCCAGCACCCCCACCCCCCCAGCCACCAGGGGCAGCCTCCACCAGGCCCCCACCCATGTCTCCCAGCACCCCCACCCCCCAGCCACCAGGGGCAGCCTCCACCAGGCCCCCACCCATGTCTCCCAGCACCACCACCCCCCAGCCACCAGGGGCAGCCTCCACCAGGCCCCCACACATGTCTCCCAGCACCACCACCCCCCAGCCACCAGGGGCAGCCTCCACCAGGCCCCCACCCATGTCTCCCAGCACCCCCACCCCCCAGCCACCAGGGGCAGCCTCCACCAGGCCCCCACCCATGTCTCCCAGCACCACCACCCCCCAGCCACCAGGGGCAGCCTCCACCAGGCCCCCACACATGTCTCCCAGCACCCCCACCCCCCCAGCCACCAGGGGCAGCCTCCACCAGGCCCCCACCCATGTCTCCCAGCACCCCCACCCCCCAGCCACCAGGGGCAGCCTCCACCAGGCCCCCACCCATGTCTCCCAGCACCACCACCCCCCAGCCACCAGGGGCAGCCTCCACCAGGCCCCCACACATGTCTCCCAGCACACCCACCCCCCAGCCACCAGGGGCAGCCTCCGCCAGGCCCTCACCCATGTCCGACTCATGTCTCCCAGCACCCCCACCCCCCCAGCCACCAGGGGCAGCCTCCACCAGGCCCCCACCCATGTCTCCCAGCACCCCCACCCCCCAGCCACCAGGGGCAGCCTCCACCAGGCCCCCACCCATGTCTCCCAGCACCACCACCCCCCAGCCACCAGGGGCAGCCTCCACCAGGCCCCCACACATGTCTCCCAGCACCACCACCCCCCAGCCACCAGGGGCAGCCTCCACCAGGCCCCCACCCATGTCTCCCAGCACCCCCACCCCCCAGCCACCAGGGGCAGCCTCCACCAGGCCCCCACCCATGTCTCCCAGCACCACCACCCCCCAGCCACCAGGGGCAGCCTCCACTAGGCCCCCACACATGTCTCCCAGCACCCCCACCCCCCCAGCCACCAGGGGCAGCCTCCACCAGGCCCCCACCCATGTCTCCCAGCACCCCCACCCCCCAGCCACCAGGGGCAGCCTCCACCAGGCCCCCACCCATGTCTCCCAGCACCACCACCCCCCAGCCACCAGGGGCAGCCTCCACCAGGCCCCCACACATGTCTCCCAGCACCACCACCCCCCAGCCACCAGGGGCAGCCTCCACCAGGCCCCCACACATGTCCGACTCATGTCTCCGAGCACCCCCACCCCCCCAGCCACCAGGGGCAGCCTCCACCAGGCCCCCACCCATGTCTCCCACCACCCCCACCCCCCAGCCACCAGGGGCAGCCTCCACCAGGCCCCCACCCATGTCTCCAAGCACCCCCACCCCCCAGCCACCAGGGGCTCCCTCCACCAGGCCCCCACACATGTCCCCCTGCACCCCCACCCCCTAGCATCCAGGGGCACCCTCCACCTGGCACCCACACATGTCTCCCACCACCCCCACCCCCCAGCCACCAGGGGCAGCCTCCACCAGGCCCCCACCCATGTCCAGGAACAGAGACTTCCATGCTGTCATGTGTGCAATCTGCACAGGGCTCCCCATGTCACATTCAAACACATGCAACAACCATGCGGTTCACACATTACAGGTCGCACATGCATTACCATGATGTCCCTGCACACATACATGCGTACATGGCCTATGTCACACATACAGGCAGGTATCAGACAACCAGCACACTGCAACATGCCCTGTCTCACACAGCAATGCTTGGCCACTTACCGCTCAACTCCAGACGGGTCTCCCTCTCAAGGACCTGGGCGTGGAGCGCTGGGTGTATGCGTTCCAGGACCCTCAACTGGATGGAACTCATGCGGCCCCGGCCCCCCTCCACAAGGCGCCGGGCCTTCATGAGGGTCCTTGACCTCAAGTCCTCCCAGCGCTTCTTGACCTTCTGGATGGTGCGGGTTGCCACCCCCTCCGCGTCCTCTCCCGTCCTTCCCTCTTGGCGCGGGACGATCCGAAGAGGGCATCATACTGGCCCAGGACTTGCTCCACCAGGACACCAACTTCGGTGGCAGTGAAGCTGGTGCCCCTCTGCCCCTCTGCCCCTCTGGCCGGGGGTTGCAACTGGTGTCAGATGTGGATGTGCTCCACATGGCAACCCCAGGGGCAGGAGTGGGTGACCAACTGGGTCCTGGGGCTGGGCTGTGGAGCGATGTCATTTGAGTCGGGACTCTTCTGTACCAGCAGGGGTGGACACAGCAACTGGACCCCTGCAGATGGCTGATGTGCAGGCACCAAATGGCAGGGCACGGTGGCAGCAGGCAGGCAGGCAGGCAGCAGCAGATGGCATGTGGGAGGCTGCTTGGGGCACTGGGGGCCAGTGAAGTGTCCTTCTGGGCAGGAGCGTGGTCTTCCGTGCGTTTTCGCGTGGCCAGCTTCATACGGAGTGATTAGGCACGTGAAAAATCTGCACGCTGCGTGTAATGCGCGTAAGCGCGCGTGAAAAACTGCACGTCCGCGTGTAATAGGAGGAAAGGGCCCATGCATAAGCGTGCGCGCGTGAAAAACTGCACGTCCGCGTGTAATGCGCGTAATCAAACGTGAAAAAGTGCACGTCCGCATGTGACTTGACGCGCGCGTGCGTTTCCCTCAGCACGGGTTAAAGGTGAGCGGGCCCAGCAGTTCGCTGTACGTGCCTTTCGTGGAGACCGACGTGTGTTGCTGCTTCCAGTTGTTTCGCGCGCCATCTACTTCACAGCTCTCAAGGACGTATCTCTTCTTTTGGCGGGGGTATTGGCTACGCGTGTTTTTCTGCATCGCGCTAGTCAGACGGTGAGTCGCAAACGCTCCTTTTCCCACTGCGGGTGCCCCTGTGTATCGCACCCATTTTCGATGTCATCGTAGCCTGCGTGTCCCACGCGTACGCGTTATACGTGTTACTGGGTGCCACCGCGTACTGCGGGAGGTTTAATCCACGCACGTAGGCTGCAGGGTTGCGTGCACGGTTTTACTGCAGTTTTGGGGTGCCTGAGCGTTGCGTGACCCGTCAACACATCACCGGGGTCACATACAGCCTTGCAGGTGCAGGGGGGCTGTTAACATCTTGCTTCCCACCCCCTTCACCCCAATTGCCCAGGTCAATTGTGCTGTACACCTCCCATTGGCACCACTCCATCTGTGCCAGCACTATAACATCTGTGCCATGGTAGGGAGGCTACCAAAGGTGAGGGGCGCCTCAGCTGGGCGTCCTCCTCGTGGCGGGCGTGGTCGGGGACGTGGCCGTGGTGACCAGGGAGTAGGGGGACTCCAGGGTGTCCAGGGCAGCCACAGAGGGGGAAGAGGCAGGGGTGCGCCACTTGAGCACAATGTTGTGCCATGTGTTGGTGCAGCCATGCCACCACCCCCTGTGGTTCAGGGGGATGCAGCTCCTGCATCTGGCACTGGCACCCGTATGACCCGGCAGTCCGTTTCATCGACTGCCACGGGCCCAAGGGTAGCGGTAGCTGCAGGTGCAGTTGTGGACACCGCCACCCAGGCTCAGGGTCTGCCAGCGCAGGCTGCGTTGGCACTTGAAGAGCCCTTGGTAGATCTCCAACAGGCCAGGGGGGAAACCATTGGGGCAGGCCGGGCTGCTCAGACCAAGACACGTGTCCCTGGGGCAGTCATGTCATCTGCTGCCCCGAACAGCCGGGTGTTGGCAAGTGCAGGGGCAGATGCACCCAACAGCACCCCGGTTGTGAGTCTGCCAACCAGGACCGTTGCGGTCAATGACCCTGCCACAGCTGATGTTGCTGCGCAGGGTCCATTAGTGGGCACCCAGCTGCCACTGACACAAGTCAGGCCTTTGGTCATCCCTCCACCTGCCACTCCCTCGGCTCAATCCACCCAACCCACTGGCCATACTGGTCAGGGCGGCATTAGCCAGCCAGGGTCTGCGCCACAGTCCAAGAGGAGGAAGGTTGCATCTGCAGCACAGGCTGGGACCCCACACACAGCCACGACCTCCTGCACGTCGAGGAAGAAGCCTTTCTGTAAGCAGGAACTGGACTTCCTCGTGGACTACGTGCGGGGACACAGCCGTGACATGCTAGTGGGTGCCAATAGTCAGACTACGGCTGCCCAACGTGACACCCACTGGAAGCATGTGGCGGAACATGTCAGTTCATTCGGCCATGAGGTGCGCACGGCGCAGGAGTGCAAAAAGCGCTGGAATGACATCAAGCGCAGCACTAAGGCCAAGCGTGCCTCAAATTACAACTTGACTCTGGTGACTGGCGGTGGGCCTGCACCAGAGGAGGAAGAACTCACTCCGCATGAGGCTCTCGTTGCGGAGTTCATACCACCAGAATTGGTCGAAGGTGTGGGAGAGATGCTGGACTTTGATGCCCAGTCCAGTGAGTGTTGATGCGTAGTTGTTGAGGACGTGTGTGTTTCACTTGTGGGATGTGTTGTGCATGATTGCTGCTACATGTGACCTGTACATGGTTCTGATGTGTAAGTAATGCAATGCCACCGTCATGCATGTCTCCTCTGCCTGCATGCGGGACTCCATGTGGCCATGCTCCCTTGCCCCTCCTCCGCCACTCTGCACCCCAGTTCCACCTTTGCACTGGTCTGCTACATTCTTGCCAATGTGTAGTTTCATGTTCATGTGTCCTGTGTAGATGCTAACTTCCAGCTTAGAAACTGCCAGACATATGCCGTGTGGTACAGCCTTAGTACTCGATGCAGGGCATCCCACTTGTACTGTGCATGGGTCAGATGTCCCGCAGGGACATGAGTGCCCATTCATGCTCCATGTGCATTGCACACATGCCCCTATGTGTCCTTGACTGGATGATCACTGTAATATGAGTCCTTGGTTACATACATTGCCTGCCATATTATCGGCCTCCCCATGTCAACTGTGGCTCAGTCCTGCGTTGCACACATGTTTAGGCTCTGACAATCTGTGTGGCTCATAGGCCTCAGCCTGTTCAATGGCCAATGACTCTGTCCAACTCCTGTCGTGTCTTCTACACACGTGGCCGGCCTCCGGATCTTCCATCATGTGTCCTGCCCACTGTCCCAGCATCATTTGCAGTGTTGTAATTGAAATCACATTAAGCTGTTGATGCCAGTCAACACTGCTTGTCAATACACAGTATTGTATGGTCAGCCTTTTGATACCATGCTAGGCATCCCTGCTTTGGTACTGGGGTGGAGGGGTGCTTGCCTTCTAGACATGGTACACATTGAATACACAACGCACGTGATGTCTGATTTTGACATTGCACTGCCTTCACATTTCCTGGCACACACCATGGAGTGCTTGTACATGTAGGTAGTGAGTGGCGTACACATATTCTGCACTGCATAGACCCACTTCCATGCAAACTGCCACCTTTCAACAGGTCTGATCACAGAAGCTATTCTAAGTAGACCCAGCATGCATGCAAGGTCATATGTTGTGTGTCACATGTCTGCCAGATGCCTTTGCTGTCGGTGTGTGTGTGTGTGTGTGTGTTGTGTGCTTCTGACATGTGTACTGACCTTTTCCTCTCTATTTTTCAGGTGATGACGCAATGGTTGCAGAGGATGGTGTTGTCATGCCAGACACAGGGTTGGTAAGACCACATCAACCCGGCACTAGTGGGGGTCGTGGGGTGGTAGGCCACGAAAACCCCCAAGTGCTGCAGTCCATCCTGTCTCTGGCTGCCTATGAGTCCAGCCTTGATGACGACTCTGACGTCCATGTTGAGTTGGATGACCATCAAGTCCATGTGTCAGGGGTGAGTGATTCTGATGTGGACACTCCTCTGTCTGCGACCCCTGCACTGAGGGATCAGACAGTCTTGGTTCCTCCGCCCGTGGTGGATCGGGACGCAGGGTCACCCTCCACACCAGTCACTGATGTGCCTGGGACATCACGTCGACGGGGGCATGTAGTCGTGCAGCCGCAGGCGGTGCCAACACAGCGAGGACCCCCGGTCCTTGGGTCCCGCAGGGGTCAAGCCCGGCAACGCGGTCGCCGCGCGCAACCGCTGTATACTGAGTGGGAGCAAGACATGACTGCCAATTCAGAACGGCAGGGGGCAGCAATGGAGAACATCGCTGACAGCATGGAGCGTGTGGCCCGATCTGTGCTCCCCCCTGCTAGGCAGGTGCTTCTCCAGCAGCAGGCGGCACGGTCCACGGCCCGCTCACTCAGGCTGGGCATGGCGGCCTCAGACAGGGCACGCCAGGCTGAAATGTCGTCTCTGCGTCAAGCAATTGCTGCTCACGCAGAGGCGCACATGGATGCCCTGAGGGAGGAGTATGCCTCCCTCAGATCCACTCTGGGTGTCCTTATGATGTCCCAGAGGCAGCAGGCAGAGGAGAGGTTTGCACAGCTTGAGCGCACCATCTCGGCTGAGCTACAGGCTTGCCGGGAGGTGCAGCGGTTGTCCAGCCAGGCCTTGCAGGAGGAACTCCGTGTTACACGTGCTACCTTGCAAGAGGAAGCACGTGTATCACGTGAGGTCCTGCATGCAGACCTATTTAACATCGCCACACAGAACCAGGCTCACCTGTCCGGCAGACTTGCTGCCGACGAGGGGCAAGCTGCGGCTAGGCGTGGCCAGGCTACTGTGCCACGTCCTCCTTTCCAGGATGAGCCAGACTCGGACGACCATCTATCTCCCACATAGGTCGTGCTGTGAAGGCGTTGAGCCCATGGAGGTATTTTTTTTTGGCTCAGCATCATCGCATGTGGATGTTGAGCAGCACCCTGTACCTCCCCCCTCCTGGGTGCCTCCCCTCCCCCCCGGGTCGTATGTGGCCATTTTTGATTTTTCTTTTAGTTTAGTTAGTTAAGTTTCTGTTTGATAGTTAGTTTAAATAGGTAATGTAGGTTTTCCTTAGTTAGTGTAATTAGTTAATAGTTGAGTTAGTTTAAAATTTGTAGTCTATTGTGCTTACATGTGACAGTGCGGTGCCTTGTGGTTTTTGAAGGCATCCACTGTCTGTTCCAGCTGGGCCCTTCATGGTTGTCTTGTGTATGTGTTTGCTGCTTGGGTTCCTTGACTCACATATGCCACTCCTGCCTCCCTTATCCATGGGCTCGCAAGGATGGTTCGGTGTAACAGAATTTTACACAAGGGCTTTGGACTGTCATATCTGTGGCATGTCTGGTGCTTTTTGACTTGTGTTGACACCCCTAGTGGGGATGATTTAGGTGTAATTGTCCACTGTTCAGCTTTTGCTAGATGGGGCGTGTCATGATTAATGTGGACATTGATTGCTATGCATTGTGTATTATGTTTCATATCTTTCCTGTACACGTGCTTGTTGCAAATCATGCTGTAGATAGTGTTCCACACTTTGGAGGTGAAAGACGGACTGATGGTGTGATTTGTGATGTGACTCTCTGACATGGTCAAGTAATGAGATGCCTGATGAGACACACACAGATCACTTTGAAGCATTAATCATGTGTTTCATGCACTTTCTGCAGGGGGATGAGGCATCAGAGCACCTTTGCCAGCAGACATGGCCCATTGGACGACCTAATTCCTGACCCGTTTGTTGGTGCCCACATGCACATGTGTGCACAAGCAGAGCCACAGTGATTGGAGACCCACATCCTAGAACTGCTGACATGTTCCAAGCAACTCCAGGCAAGGTGAGCATCACAGGGGGGCCACGAGACAGCAAAGCTTGCACCAGGCGAGTTGCACGTGCAGGCTTAGTCACAGCACTGAGGGTGAGCTTAGACAAATATTGGTGTTGAAGCACAGAATGCAGCTCAGATGTGTTTGTGGACTGATGGCTGTTGATAGTAGGGTTGTCTGGGACACATGCGGGGGCAGTGGCACATACCCTGCGGTACACCAAGGTTCATTGAGGCACTTGTATCAACCATGTAGCCTTCCAAGACATGGAAAGGGGCAGCTCACAGGGACATACAGTAAGGGACATACTCGGGTGCAGTGCATGTCTATTCCACGTACTTCATGATAAATGCACTGGCAACTTTGTTTTGGTCATGGTGGTACGCAACTTGATCTGTAGTCATGGCTTGCCATATGGGTCTGTCTGCTTACCCAGGGAACATTGCATGTTGTGTGAATTGTGACACATTGGTTTTCCATTTGCCACGCACCCACCAGCGGCTGACTTACTGCATTGACTGTGAATGACCCGTCACAGGGTTGATGTTATATATGGGTACGAAGCATGGAGCACAGATTTTCTGTTTGTAGAGGTGTATGTTGTTATGGGGCATGTTTTGTGTTGTGTTTTTGTGTAATTGGCATGTACTGGTTGCTGACTGTGTCTCTCCTTGCAGCATTGCAGTGCTCCTGTAACCGGACCTGAGAGTGCGCAGGCAGGAGGCCAGCACTCAAAACCAGAGCTAAGTGTCTTGTTGTATTTTCTTACAAACTGCCCTGCATAGGCTTGCTGGGGAGTGTACTGATGCATGGATGTATGTGTGGTCCTATTTGGTATGTTTTTTACCCTAATCACCCTTGATCCTATGCAATTTCGAAACCTGTACCCTCTACCCGGTGTTCCTGCTTCCCATGCCTATCCAAGCAATGTTCCCTGACCCTCTTTCCCCACTGGGGTTGCGGATGCCTGTGTAAGCCCCGAACTTGCAGGCGCCAAAACCCTAGAGGGGGTGGTTGGTTCGTACCACTCCTGAGCCTGGACTACAGAAGGCCATGACAATGATGTCCAAGTTTGTTTGGATTGTGCATGTGTTCATGCAGGTTGTACATTTTCGTGCATTCCCTGGTTTCATGTGTCATTCCTGCTCCCCTCACCTGCCACGCATTCCAGTCATCCAGTGTGTCTACACCTGTCCAGACTGCATATCCCTGAACCTCTTTCCCCACCAGGATCTCAGGGGCCTGTGTGAGTTTGACCTTGCAGGCACTCGGGACATGGTGTGGGTGGTTGTTTCATGAGACTCCAGCGCCTGTACAGGGGATCTGTGACAGTACACATCCATTCATGGTGCATCATCCTATGTCATGTACCACACATGTCTCACATCCTGTCGTGACATTGTTTTGCTGTGCTACCTTGGTTGTTGCATCATTGTGGTAGTACTTGGCCTTTGAGACGTACTGCTATGTCAAGTCATCTACTGGAGGGTGTTTGGGTTCCTTTTCATTCCTTGGATTATGTGATTTTGGAAATGAGTGTGGATTCTGAGGGT
Source organism: Ambystoma mexicanum (assembly GCF_040938575.1). Lineage (NCBI taxonomy): Eukaryota > Metazoa > Chordata > Amphibia > Caudata > Ambystomatidae > Ambystoma > Ambystoma mexicanum. Next base: position 653,847,330 of record NC_090934.1, read on the forward strand.
TCAGGCATCTCTTTACACACAAGGTGGGAGATGGACACGAAGGGTAAAGGTGATTCTGTGGCCAGGTGGGAATGAGGGTTGGAGGCTCCATGACCCAGGTGCAGTTGTTCAGTGGGTCATGGTCATTTGCGAGGGGGGGGGGTTGTTGTTGATAGTTGCGTTGCCCTGCAGTGTGATGGGAACTCTGACATTGTAATTTTGTTGTCCTATGTACATGTTGTGTTCTGCTGATCAATGCCTGTTCATGTGTTGTGTTTTCCTTTCAGGTGCGAGGGGATAGTAGTGGTTTGACATGCTGGGGTGTACACATGGTGGATGTTCACATGTGATGTGTAGGGAACACTGATGGTCACTTGAGTGCACATGCATATGTGGAGTGCATGTCCTTGCAGAACCACACACTTGCACTCGGATGCACTCCATGTACTCCCACCCTTGCATATCCACGTGTACACTGTTTGCCTTCTGGTGCCCACTGTGTCCCGCCAGCACATGTTCTGTGACCGATTATGGTTCGAGTACATGCCTAATTTGATGTTTGATGTAGTCTGTCACTTAGATGTGATGCTCAGGGTGTGCATCACACGCAATGGCTGTTCACTGTGCTGTGCGCTGAGCAGTGTGATGCAGGAGTAGGACATTGCACACATGAGCTGCAGTGTTCATTTTGCAATGCATCATGTGCATATAGCCAGGCATTCATTGTGATGTTACGTCTACGACTGTTGTAATGCATTTGGAATCGACTTATTTTTGGTGGGACATTTTGTTGGTCTGTCATTTCATCGGATTCCGGGTCAGGCATCATTGTCCGATGCCACTGTACATTTAGGACATGGAAATGTGTACCTTATCGTTACTGGGTCGGTGTATGGGTATTGCTTGCCATGTCATGTTGATGTTTGGGAGGGTTTGACTGTCATGACAGTGATGGCCATGGCCTGTTTTGCAGGTGTGTGTGATGCACACCTTGCATGTCCAGGTCATCCGCTTCTCAGAGCAACTAGCTGGGGGTAGGTTTCTCTCCGCAGCAGGGCCCTCCCCCTCAAACAGACTTCCTGACTTGAACTTGAGGGGAACCATCTCCAGTTCAGGAAGCACCTCAAGAGCCTTCCTCTTTGCTTCTGCTTACTCTCTGCCTCTCCCTTGCAGAATTCTTCACTGGAACTGCACAGGAGCTGCAACTGGGCCACTCTCACCAACCTCGGTCCCTGGCCCAGCCACTGTCCACTTGCACTGCCACCCTGGCAACCCCTGCACTGCAGTACTGTCTCTCTATCCCTACAGCCCTCCCTTCCCAGCACTCGTCTGCACTTACCTTAGCAGTTGCCACCAGGCGACCTATGTATAATTGTTTGGCCTACTTCCCCTGTACTGGACTCCCCCCCACCCTTGCACTTTTCCCTTCCCCCTACCCCTGCACTTGCACAATCACAATGACACCTGGCCTAGTAGTACCATTCTCTGTGTTCCCTTGTTCCCCCCCCCTGCCTCATTGTGCCTTGTAATACTTGTGTATGGCTCATGTCATGTCACATGTCATATGTGTGCATTTTGGTTGCACAGGATAGCTTGTGTTTAAGTAGCTAGGGATGCAGACGATGTGGCACTTCCATGGCAACTATCTCAGGGTGGTAGGGTTGTGACAGTTGACTGTCACTTTGTCATCATCGATTTCACCTGGTATGTGCCAGGCCTGTGTGCACTCCGCAGGGGTGGGAGTTTAGGTGAAAAATGTGGCCACAAGCTGGGTCCGGGCTACCTCGCCACGTGCCCTGTCCCCTCCCATGGGCAGCGCCTGTGCCTGTGGTTGGGGATGTGGGGGCACCACCATGTCCACCGGGACGCCCTGCCGTGTTGCAACATTGTGCAGGACACATGCTGCCACAATGATCCTGCACACAACTGCTGGTGCATAGAGTAGTTGCCCACCAGAGCGGTCAAGGGAGCGGAAACGTGACTTGAGCACTCCGAATGTGCGCTCCACTATGCCCCTGGTTGCAATATGGGCAGCGTTGTATCTTACCTGGGGTGGTGTGGTGGGGTTCCGGATTGGCGTCATCATGTGGTTGCTCAGAGGGTAGGCACTGTCCCCTGGGGAGGTGATAATTGTTCAGATTATTGGGGTTGGTATATTTGTCTGTGTGTGACTTGCATGCATGTGCAAGGGCATTTGTACTCACCTAGGAGCCATGTGTCGCCATGCTGCCCAGCTTCCAGGGCCCGGCTCAGGGCGGACATTCTGTATATGAAACTGTCATGGGTGGAGCCAGGGTAGTTTGCATACACAGAGGTGATGATTCCCTTTGCATCGCATACCACCTGTACATTGATGGAATGCCAGTGCTTGCGGTTTCGGTAGATGTGCTCAGTGGCCCTAGGTGGACGTAGGGCCACATGGGTGCAATCTATGGCACCGAGCACTTTGGGGAAGTGTGCCACCCTGAAAAAATCCAGGACAACGGCCTGCCTTTCTGCGGGTGTTCTGGGCATGTATATGTGCCTGCGGACTGAGGGGCGCGCTGTCATGATTGCCAGTACCTGGTGTAGGCAGCGTGACTGCGTGGCCTGTGAGACCCCCCCCACTATGGCAGTGGTCCGCTGAAACGACCCAGTGGCCAAGAAATGCAAGACATTGAGCAGCTTCTCCAAGGGGCTCAATGCTTGGGAGCAAAGGGTGGGGGATGTGAGGTCATCTTCCCACTCCCTGACCAGGTCTAGGATGATATGGGGTGGAAACCTATACCTGCCGTAGACCTGGTCGTCAGGCATCCCAAAAAGGCCTGTCCGTGGTGCAAAAATGCGTGCCCTGGCTATTCTCCTCCTCCTGCGGTGTCCCACAATCACTGCAGCAACAAATGGGGCATTCATCGTCGCTGTATATACGCGTTTGTTGTTTGCGCGCACTTTTATGCTGTGCGCGGGCGCGGGACGCCTCCGTGTGGGCGGACTCGTTGGTTTCCCGTATTCTGGTGTCATCGCGTGTGATCGGAGGGGAGCGAGCGTACACGCGATTGGCCTGGGTACGTGTGTTTCGGGGTGCGGGAAGTTCCACACGCGATTGGCCTGGGTACGTGTGTTTCGGGGTGCGCGGGAAGTTCCACACGCGATTGGCCTGGGTACGTGTGTTTCGGGGTACGCGGGAAGTTCCACACGCGATTGGCCGGGGTACGTGTGTTTCGGGGTGCGCGGGTAGTTCCACACGCGATTGGCCGGGGTACGTGTGTTTCGGGGTCCCGTGAACTTTCACACGCGATTGGTTGGGATCCACGTGTGTACTGTCATCACGTGCAATGAGGGATACTCCCTCGCACGTCACGTCACAGACGCGCTCACGCGCTGAGGGCCTTTGGTCCAATGAAAATGCGTATGCGTGCAGACGCGCTTACGCGCTAAGGGCCTTTCCTCGAATTACACGCTGACGTGCAGAATTTTCACGTGCCTAATCACTCCGTATCAAGCTGGCCACGCGTAAGCACACGGAAGACCACGCTCCTGCCCAGAAGGCCGAACTACTGCCCCCCAGAGCCCCGAGCACGCTCCCACCTGCCATCTGCTGCTGCCTGACTGCCTGCTGCCCACGTGCCCTGCCATTTGCTGCCTGCACATCAGCCAGGGGTGCTGTTGGTGTGACCACCCCTGCTGGAACCAAAGACTCCCGACTGGGATTCCATCGCTCCACAGCCCAGCCCCAGGACCCAGTTGCCCACCCACTCCTGCCTCTGGGGTTGTCATGTCGGGGCCAACTCCATCTGTGACCACTGACAACCCCCGGCCAGAGAGGCAGAGGGGCACCAGCTTCAGTGCCACCGAAGTTGGTGTCCTGGTGGAGCAAGTCCTGGGCCAGTATGATGCCCTCTTCGGAAGTTGCCGCGCCGACAAGGAAGGACGGACTCGGATCTGGACTGACATCGTGACTGCCATCAACGCGGAGGGGGTGGCAGTCCGCGACTTCCAACATGTCAAGAAGCGCTGGGAGGACTTCAGGTCCAGGACCCTGACCAAGGCCCGGCGCCTCTTGAAGGCAGCGGATGCCAAGGGGCGCCGGGGCCACTTGTCAGAAGAACAGATGAGGGTCCTGGAACACATATCCCCAGCGCTCCACGTCCAGGTCCTTGAGAGGCAGACCCGTCTGGAGTCGAGCGGTGAGTGTACATGCATCCTGATTGTGAGCAGTGCGTGTGGTGATTGTTCAGTAGTGTGCAGGTTGCACATCTGTTTGTATGGGGTCGAGTATGGGTGCGGGTGTACAGGGCCGTGGGGCTGACACATGCGAGGGCTGTAATGTGTGAGACATGGATGGTGCCTGTGTGTGTGGGCTTGCATGCCAAATGCAGTTGTGTGGGCACACAAGTCTGTATGAATGTGTATGTGAGTAGACATGTCCGTGATGTCACGCATGTATGTTATTTTCAGCTGATTGTATCAGCGCTGTGTACATGTGCATGTGTGTGTATTTGACAAGGGTGCAACAGTGATGCAACATGGATGCATGTGACAGCGGTATGTGGAAGCCTGATTGGCAGATGTGACATGGATGCCCGTCTGAACACTGCGACACTTAGCAGAGGTGTACACATGCATGCAAGTGTGGTGGTGTGTGTACATGTGTGGTGCACTTCCTGTGTTGCATGTGATGTCTGGCTCACCTTTGCCTGCTGATGCTGTTGTATGTGTATGGATGGTGTTGGCAGTTGCAACATGGCTGTGGTATGGCTCGTGTGTGCAAGTTGTAATGACATGTGTGTTGGGGATTGTGATGACATGTCAGAGGTTTGCCAATGCCACTCATGTACAACTGTCATGTGTGTATGTGTACATTGTACAGTGCCCTGATGCCTGTGTTTTGTTTTTTTCCCTGTCTGCAGCGTCAACTGATGAAGAGGGCGGAGAAGGTGCTGTGGAGCACAGCGGCGGGGATCCCACCGCCAGCCGGAGACGCAAGGCCCGGCTCCCCTCCCAGGTTGTCATCTCGTCGGGGAGTGAGGAGTCCGGTGCCGCATCCCAGGCCGCAGCTGCCGGGGGGAGGTCCAAGAGGCGGAGGTTGCAGTTGGACTCCTCGGCAGCAGAAGGGGCAGCTGGGACCCCACAGGGCCCAACGGGGGAAGATGGCACAGAGTCATCCAGGTTGGTGGGGGGTTTGGTGGAGGAGGAGGCCGTGCAAGCACCGGAGACGGGGTCTGGGGGTGGGGATCCCACTGGTGCTAGTGGTGCAGTGCAGGACCAGGGACAGGAGGCAGCACAGGCCGCCGCGGAGGTGCCTGTGTGCAATCCTGTCCCTGATCCTGTCCCTGCATCATCTTGCACCAGCAGGGATGCCCATGTCCAGACCAGTTTTCAGGCAGGGGATGAGCTGACGTCAACTGGCCTTCCCCTGCCTGCGGACGTGGCTATCCAGGCCCGGGTTGAGCCTGTCCTGGCTGGAGTGGCGTTGCGTCAACGGGCCATGCGAGGCGACCTGCAGTCTTTTCATGAAGAGACTGCAGGTCATCTCGAATGGCTCGTTGACCACGTCAGCCTGCTGGGACAGGTCACCCAGGCCGGATTCCTCCGTCTGATGGGGCTTGCCACGACCCCCTCCTCAGCTGGACCCCCTACGCGCCAGTCGTCCTCTGTGCCATCTTCCCACCCATCAGTCACCTGGGTGCCCTGTGGAGCTGCCTCTGACGGTGCGGCCAGGCTGGTGGAGGAGGCATCCCTGCCACAGTCGGGAGTCGGACGTCCAGCAGGGGTGGCCACGTCAACGACTGCACCCCAGCCGGCGGAGGATGTGCAGGCAGCAGGAGGCAGTGCAGGGGCAGAGGCACAGCAGCAGCAGCTCCATGGTGGGAGCCATGAAGGCTCGGGGCCTTCGACATCGGAGGGGCAGGCATCGGCCGGAGGGCAGGAGGACCCAGGACAAAAAGTGGCTTCCGTGTGGCAGCGGTTGGGCCACGCCATAGATGCGGAGCGGCAGCGGGCGGAAGAGGCACGGCTCTCAATGGTCAGGGCGGAGAACTCCATGCAGAGGGCCCTGAGGCGGGTCGAGTGCCTCGAGGCAATCCGCAGGGCTTTGGAGGTGGACACGTCGACGGCCCTGCGGACCCTCGGGGCCATGGAGGAGGACCGCCTCCGGGACATAGAGGAGGAGTTCGATGATGCCCTGGCCCGGCACATCCAGAAGTGAGCCGTGGAACTAGCCCGCTGCCCTTGTACATAGTTATGTAGGTAGTGTTAAGTTTCATTTTTGTTTTTATTTCATTTGGACCTTTTGGACATTGGCCACATTTTTGTATATAGTTTTTTTTATTAGTTAGTGTAGTTAGTTAGGTTTCCTTTATTTTGTTGGGATGATGGACCCTGGCTTCTTGCTTTGTACATAGTTGTGGACTTGTACATACTTTATTTTTTAAAATTATCCATGGATCAATGGCTTATGTTTTTTTTCACATTGGATTTAGTTTGGTGGACATTGACTTTGTAGTACATTACTTTGGATTTCTATATTCTTTGATTTTTTCTTTTTTTTGGACGGACATGCTTCTTTTCATTGTTTTCCATTCACATTTCAGTTTCTTCATTTTTGTTTCTATTCATCTTTCCTTTAATACATTATTTATTTGTTGCACTTCAATGTGTGGTGTCTCATTGTTTTCATGCATTTCATGTTATGTGTTTTGAGATTCACTGACACCCATTGGGTGTATGTGAGGGACATGTGTTTGTTTTGGAACTTGCAATTGGTGTTCTGTGATGTAATTGCAGAATATGAGTGGGTGGATGCAATACTCGGGTGGGTGTTTTGCATTTGGGGGCTGACCATAGAGACCAGGGATCTGGACTGTGATGACATGTTGGGTGGGGAACATGAGTTGGACATGGGTGGGGGCCTGCTGGCAGGTGCCCCACAGTGCTGGGGGGTGGGAGACATGAGTGGGGGCCTGGTGGAGGGTGCCCCTGGATGCTGGGGGGGTGGGGGTGTTGGGAGACATGAGTGGGGGCCTGGTGGAGGGTGCCCCTGGATGCTGGGGGGGTGGGGTGGTGGGAGACATGAGTGGGGGCCTGGTGGAGGGTGCCCTGCACTGCTGGGGAGTGGGGGGGATGGGAGACATGAGTGGGGGCCTGGTGGAGGGTGCCCCTGGATGCTGGGGGGTGGGGGTGCTGGGAGACATGTGTGGGGGCCTGGTGGAGGGTGCCCCTGGATGCTGGGGGGGTGGGGGTGGTGGGAGACATGAGTGGGGGCCTGGTGGAGGGTGCCCTGCACTGCTGGGGAGTGGGGGGGATGGGAGACATGAGTGGGGGCCTGGTGGAGGGTGCCCCTGGATGCTGGGGGGTGGGGGTGCTGGGAGACATGTGTGGGGGCCTGGTGGAGGGTGCCCCTGGATGCTGGGGGGGTGGGGGTGGTGGGAGACATGAGTGGGGGCCTGGTGGAGGGTGCCCTGCACTGCTGGGGAGTGGGGGGGATGGGAGACATGAGTGGGGGCCTGGTTGAGGGTGCCCCTGGATGCTGGGGGGGTGGGGGTGGTGGGAGACATGAGTGGGGGCCTGGTGGAGGGTGCCCTGCACTGCTGGGGAGTGGGGGGGATGGGAGACATGGGTGGGGGCCTGGTGGAGGGTGCCCCTGGTGGCTGGGGGGTGGGGGTGGTGGGAGACATGAGTGGGGGCCTGGTGGAGGGTGCCCCTGGATGCTAGGGGGTGGGGGTGAAGGGGGACATGAGTGGGGGCCTGTTTGAGGCTGCCCCTGCACTGCTGGGGGGTGGGGGTGGGGGGAGACATGGGTGGGGGCCTGCTGGAGGCTGCCCCTGGTGGCTGGGGGTGCAGGGGGACATGCGTTGGTGGGCAGTAGTGCTAGTTGATATGTGGGTTGGCTGGTGGGCATGGCCATGGTGGATGGGGTGCCTGCAGGACATGTGCTGGGTAGGCCCCTGTGGTGTGAGCCACCTGCAGGGGCCGTGGAGGGTGTAGAGGGTACACCTGGGAGGACCCACACGTGCAATTCACGTGTGCTGCTCCCCGCGCACCCCCGGAATACACGTACCCGCTCAATCGCGTGTGGAACTTCCCGCGCACCCCTGAAATCCACGTACCCGGCCAAATCGCGTGTGGAACTTCCCGCGCACCCCTGGAATCGTCGTACCCGGCCAAATCGCTTGTGGAACTTCCCGCGCACCCCTGAAATCCACGTGCCCGGCCAAATCGCGTGTGGAACTTCCCGCGCACCCCCGAAATACACGTACCCCGCTCAATCGCGTGTGGAACTTCCCGCGCACCCCTGATATCCACGTACCAGGCCGAATCGCGTGTGGAACTTCCCGCGCACCCCCGAAATACACGTACCCCGCTCAATCGCGTGTGGAACTTCCCGCGCACCCCTGATATCCACGTACCCGGCCAAATCGCGTGTGTCACTTCCCGCGCACCCCCGAAATACACGTACCCCGCTCAATCGCGTGTGGAACTTCCCGCGCACCCATGAAATCCACGTACCCGGCCAAATCGCGTGTGGAACTTCCCGCGCACCCCCGAAATACACGTACCCCGCTCAATCGCGTGTGGAACTTCCCGCGCACCCCTGAAATCCACGTACCCGGCCAAATCGCGTGTGGAACTTCCCGCGCACCCCTGAAATCCACGTACCCGGCCAAATCGCGTGTGGAACTTACCGCGCACCCCCGAAATACACGTACCCCGCTCAATCGCGTGTGGAACTTCCCGCGCACCCCTGAAATCCACGTACCCGGCCAAATCGCGTGTGGAACTTCCCGCGCACCCCTGGAATCGTCGTACCCGGCCAAATCGCGTGTGGAACTTCCCGCGCACCCCTGAAATCCACGTGCCCGGCCAAATCGCGTGTGGAACTTCCCACGCACCCCCGAAATACACGTACCCCGCTCAATCGCGTGTGGAACTTCCCGCGCACCCCTGGAATCCACGTACCCGGCAAAATCGCGTGTGGTACTTCCCGCGCACCCCCGTAATACACGTACCCCGCTCAATCGCGTGTGGAACTTCCCGCGCACCCATGAAATCCACGTACCCGGCCAAATCGCGTGTGTCACTTCCCGCGCACCCCCGAAATACACGTACCCCGCTCAATCGCGTGTGGAACTTCCCGCGCACCCCTGAAATCCACGTACCCGGCCAAATCGCGTGTGGAACTTCCCGCGCACCCCCGAAATACACGTACCCCGCTCAATCGCGTGTGGAACTTCCCGCGCACCCCTGAAATCCACGTACCCGGCCAAATCGCGTGTGGAACTTCCCGCGCACCCCTGGAATCGTCGTACCCGGCCAAATCGCGTGTGGAACTTCCCGCGCACCCCTGAAATCCACGTGCCCGGCCAAATCGCGTGTGGAACTTCCCGCGCACCCCCGAAATACACGTACCCCGCTCAATCGCGTGTGGAACTTCCCGCGCACCCCTGGAATCCACGTACCCGGCAAAATCGCGTGTGGTACTTCCCGCGCACCCCCGTAATACACGTACCCCGCTCAATCGCGTGTGGAACTTCCCGCGCACCCATGAAATCCACGTACCCGGCCAAATCGCGTGTGTCACTTCCCGCGCACCCCCGAAATACACGTACCCCGCTCAATCGCGTGTGGAACTTCCCGCGCACCCCTGAAATCCACGTACCCGGCCAAATCGCGTGTGGAACTTCCCGCGCACCCCCGGAATACACGTACCCCGCTCATTCGCGTGTGTAACTTCCCGCGCACCCCCGGAATGCACGTACCCCGCTCAATCGCGTGTGTCACTTCCCGCGCACCCCCGGAATACACGTAGCCCGCTCATTCGCGTGTGTAACTTCCCGCGCACCCCCGGAATACACGTACCCCGCTCAATCGCGTATTTTACTTCCCGCGGCGCCACTTTTTTGATGCGCTGGGACTCTACCGCCTGCCTTCGTGTGGCGGACGTGTTTCAGCTTGTGCGCGGCTTTGGCTGTGCGTGGGTTTGCCCTATTCCATTCCATGAATACGTGTGGTCGTGTGCGTGTGGGCGTTACCTCTGCTTCCGTGCAGTGCATCCCCAGTTACGCCCTTATTTTCGCGTGTTGTTCCCCATTCCGCGCGTTACGCCCCATGTCCCGCCCACTTTCTGCTGTGTGCGCTGAGGTTGTGCGCTTTTACTGTGCGCGTCGCGCACCGTCGCGCACGCCTTTCGCGATGTTGCAGTGACTTGTGCGCCATGCACGGGTTTGGCGCACATCGTGCGGTGAACACGCGCAGGGACTTCCATGAATCGCACGCGTGCGCGTGCGCCTGTTTTTTTCCGCTTGCGCCTGCTTGCGCCTACTTGCGCGTAGATTTTCGGCGCACGTTTGTTCCATGAATCGGCCCCTAAATGTACAGAACTACTAACAAAGGGACAAAGGGACACTGCAGTATTGTCAAAAGTAAGTGTTGTATATAGGACAGTTAATCTTCCATGAAGGAAAGAAAGTTACACTAGAAAGGGATGAGGCGATTTTGAAAACAGCAAAATTACACACGATAAAGTAAATGCAGCAGTTTTTAGGACTGTGCAATTATGTTAGAGCATGGGTATTTGATTACAGTTAATATACAAAGCAATTACTTCAAGCCTTGAAAAAAGCACAGCAGAGTTTAAAAAAGATTGAATGGACTGAGGAAATGGAGGAAGGCTTTGATGAATTGAAAAAAGCAATTTGTATAGCTCCAGTTTTAGGACTTCCCAATTATGCAGAGGAATCCTTTTTATTTTGGCACACAAATGGAACTGTCATGACAGCAGTTCTTATGCAGAGAACTACGTTAGGGTACAAGCCCCTGGCGTATCACAGTGGGTTTCGGGACCCAGTTATGAGGGGTCACTTTCCGTGCGAACAGTCATTGGCACCCGCTGTGTTTGCTATTGAGAAGTCTGATAGTATAGTGATGGGGTGTTCTATGACGTGATTCGTTGAGCATACTCTATTTGCTGTTTTAGGGAAACCAAAGGGTACCTTGACACCTCAAAGAGCTTCTGCTTATGAAGTGGTAGTAACAAATCCGACGATCAAAAAGTCAGATGCAAAACAGTGAACCCTGCCATGTTTGTCACCGAACCATTGGCAGATGTTGAGCAAGTACATGATTGCTCGAATCATGAAGAGTTCTATGATGATATCCAGAAGGTGAACGAAAATGCTCTTGCTGCAGGAGAAATTGTTTTTATTGATGGTTCCTCGAGAATCGATCAAACTGATGGACAATGATATACAGGTGCTGCTGTAGTAAAGCATAAGGCTAATGGGGAGATTGAAGTAATGACGAGTGCAAGACTACCCTCTAATTTCTCAGCACAGGCTGCAGAATTGGTGGCGCTTATTGTCGTACTCGAGAAACAAGTAAGACCAGGAAGTGATAGTTTATAGTGACTCTGCCTACATTTCATCAACCATGCACACAGGAATGGCACACTGGAAAAGGAGGGGCTAGGACGGCACTCCGGTGCAACACGCCACCCTATTGAATAGGCTCATTAAAGCACTACAGCTCCCATTAGACATTGCAGTAGTTAAGTGTGCAGCACACACTAAGAGAACAGACTTTATCTCGTCTGGAAATCAAGCTGCAGATGAAGAGGCAAAAAGAGTACATATTCATTAGAGATAATGACCTTTGATACGTGTAAGAGAAGATTGTGGTGATGATGATTGTGAATGAAAGTTTTAACAACTTGTCAAAGACACAGATTATGGAAATACTTGGTGGTGTTTCACAGGAAGAGAAAGACCTGTGGATACGGAGGGGGTGTTCTTTATCCCCCACCAAAGCATTATGGCGACAGGATAGCACTTTTAAACTGGTAATGCCTGTAGCCTTATTAAGGGTGGCATTGGACAGCTACACTACCCCGCGCATGTCACTAGCGAAAGCCTTGCAGCAACCATTGAGGGGGATTGGTTCATACCAAACCTGTTAGAACACATTGCATTTTATGTAGTCATTGCATCGTATGTCAAAAGTGTACTGCTGGGCACACTGCAAACAGTCAGAGGATACATCCCTCAACCAAATGGTCATTTTCAGCACCTACATATAGATTGTGTGGATATGCTGCAATTCTGCAATGGTTATAGGTATATGATAGTGGCAGTGCACCCTTTCTCAAGGTGGATCGAGGCTGGTCCGTGCACACATCCTGATGCTACTTGCGCTGCAAGATTTTTTGTTTGAGAAGTCTTTCCTAGATGGGGATTGTGTGAGGTGCTGAGCTCAGATAATGGCCCCCATTTTGTTAATAAAGTGTTTGAGCAAATTAGCTTGCTGCTTGGCATAAAACACAAGATCCCTTTATCTTATCATCCACGCAGAAATGGGATATTTGAGAGGCTCAGCGGCCTGCTAAAAGAAAGAATAGCCTAGCTCAAATTGACCCTGAATAAGGGGTGGCTGTATTGCCTACCCTTGCATTGTATGACCTTAGAAATCAACCTGGCTCAGACCACAACTTCACACCCCACAAACTAGTTACTGGAATGCAAATGAGAATGCAGCTAACTCCTCCATAGAGGATTAGGAGTGATGCCCAGACAACTTCAGAACTATTAGGAACTGAGCTGCAAGAATATTTAACATGCATGACCACAAGTATCTCTGTCATTTCGAAACAAGTAAAGCGGACAGGGTATCGGGCTCAGAAGACAGATGAAGACAATTCAGTAAGTCAAGTGCAAGAACTTCTTGTACCAAAGGTCTTTCCAGGAGACCAGGTACTGATTCGCAATTTCACCAGAATGTGACATTAGCATAGATGTGGCAGCCCTTTCATTGTGGAAAATACTACACCGTAAGCTATAAAGGTTGTAGGAAGAAGAGCATGGATTCATCAATGTGATGTGAAAATCTACACTGGAGAGACTCCCACACTCCCACATAATTCCGAAGCAAGTCAAGAAGAAGCAGTTCAGCACATGCAGACAAGATCGATGACGAGGAAGAATTATGCAGAGACTATCCAAGGGTAGACAAAGAGAACTTTGGACTGTGGCTTTCCTGGAAAGCATTCTTTGCATTTACTACAGCAGAGAGTGGAAAAATCATTGTTCTTTAGCCACAAAGAGTTGTTGACATTTAACTTTGGACTGCAAAAGAGAAAGCAGAGCAATGCCAGATTTGTATTTCTTATTTGATGACTGGAAGAGAGAGCAGTTCCCGGACTCGTTTCAAACAGAGTTGCTTTTTGGACAATTCTATGGTGCTCAATGATGTGGACATACACAGACTATTTGCTGTCTTCATACTCAGAGTTTACCCTGCTCTTGTTCGCTGTCATGGTGATATTCGTACTTTCCTCCAAGATCCTAAGAATGATCCAGCGATTAGATGACTTTTGGCAGCAATTCTAGACCAAATCAGACTGTTGCCTGAAAGTTTCTTTGTATATACGGATGTTTATGCATGATAAAGATTTTCATAAGCTACTTGGATTACTTCTTTACCTTTTGATTTGCAAGCATCCTCATGTTGTTGGATAATGCACAGGCACTTGTGTGTTTCTGAGGGTTCCCAGAAATCAACCTGCAATAAATTGGCTGATGCGTGAACTTTGCAAACAAGCCCATTCACCACCTGGTGAATCTTTGTGAACAAACTAATGATCTAATCCAATGAGGATGCTCATACACTATGCGGCATGGTCTTCAATTTTCTGATTGAAGAACGGCCACATCTTGTTGGTAGACAAACTGATGTTTGTACATTTCTGAGAGAACCAAGGAATCAGCTTGCTCTTAATCAATTGTTACTTGACATAATGGAGCAGATTCATTGTTTGTACAGCGTTTCTTCATGAACTAAGGAATGGTGTTGCCACAGGAAGATATCCATTACTTATTGGCGTTAATCTTCTATTATCTACTCGAAGTACATACCTATCTCGTTTGGCAAAAGAGCGACTTGTTTATCTTTAGTAGGAACCCTATTAATTGTCCAGCAATCAGCCAGTTGCGTGAGGAACTTGTGGAAAAGATACAGCAGCTATCGGAGTGGTTATGAGATTGCCTGAATAAAGCATTTTTCGTTCCTTAAAGTTAATTACAGGCAAATCATGTGATCCATAATCCCCTTAGCTATTCCAGAAAGAGAGAGAGGATGACGATCAGCATCTTCACGTTGTTGGGGCATCTTTTATTGGTCCATGATATATGCTTGCTTAATGTTTTTTGTCATAATTGTAATCCTGGTAATACATGCTGCATATGTTTTTGGATCTGAAAAAAGGGAGAGTACCTTTCCTGTAGGTAAGGGAGAAGTCCAAGTTGCATGAGAACCTAGGCCTTATGTGATTGTTCCTACTCCAGTAGTTTATTTGATAGGACCTGGCTCTGTGTCAAATGTCACTAGACATCCTTATTCAGGAAAGAGCATCTTGGAAATGTTTGCTGAGCACCAAATACAGATTCATAGGGGGAGAAAAGTGAAGAAGTCTTCTGTAACCACCCCTACACCAGTAGTAGATGTAAAGACACCAGTTGTACTGATAAATGTTACTATGATCCCTTCAGTAAGAAAAAGTTATACTGATATACTATATGACATAATGATTGAGCCTCATGTGGCAAGGGGGAGACCTACAAGATATGCACCAGAAGATTATTATGAACCGAATAATTATCTAGACTGCACAGCACACTTAGGAAATAATGTTTGGTATCAGCACATGAAAGAGGTGGGCAAGAGAATGCCTGAGGAGGACTGCTATGTATGTGCAATCCTGCCTTATAGTATGGGAACAACTAAAGTCTTCATAGCTATTGAAATAGATGTCCTGACAACACACTGCCTATCTCACATAGCATTCTGTCGAACAAGAGGCCAGTGTATGTGTCGAATAGCTTACCTAAAATGGGCAACTGAGTGGACAGATCCAGATGAAGATGATTATTTGTAAGACACAAAGACAAGAGCAAGAACCCACACTAAGATTCACGCGATCAGGTATGAACAGCCTGGTGTGAAAGGAGCTGGAATCAGATGGGAAGTAAATAGAAGATTGAAGAGCCCAGGAAAAACTAGAGGAGATCCAAAGATGGAAGGAAAGAGGCCAAATGCCGATCTGGGGTTCAGTGCTCTCTCCTGATGGTTGGGAAGAAGGCATGGTAATCTGCAGAGCTTGGGTAGTAATGGATCAAGCCAACAGTTGACAATGTGGAAAGGTTATGCAATCCAGTATGGCCAAAACCTGCTAAACTACTGACATTGGTCAAAGACAAAGGAGGACCTTTGCAGATAGTGCCCCTGTAAAGTTCAATGGCACAAGAAAAATGGGAGAAAATCAGAATTGTGGTTGAATCTTTTATGCACAAGGAATGAGTGTTGGGACAGCAGTAATAACAGATTGCTACTGGGCTTGTGGATCCAGAGCTTATATGAAGCTGCCCAAAGATTGGAGAGGACTGTGTTCTATAGTGAATGTTCATGTTCCAGTTTGGTGATTCCGAAAAGTGATCTGAGCATTGGTGAATTCCCAAAAGCAGATGCACATCTAAGAAAGAAGAGGTCTGCAGAACATTTGAGCTGATTGAAGAGGGAGAACTATTTCTCAGGAAAATTAATAGAAGCTTTTGATTCTATCCCATATGAACACAAACTGTTCATCAATATTCATGATAATCTTCATGCCCAGGATACAGATGGATGTAAATACTAAATGGTTGCAGATAACCAGATGGGAGTTTCTGCAAACGATCAACACTACCATAAAAGGATTCAATGCAATCTAGGAGGAGCTGAGAGCCATAAGATTGATGACTCTTCAGAACAGATAGGTTCTAGACATGATAACAGCTATGAATGGAGGTGTTTGTGCCAACATTGGAGAATCATGTTGCACATGTATACCTTCTCATGAGAATGGCACCTTGACATAGGCCATATCCATGTTGACAGACCTGCACGTCCAGATGATTAATGAAGTGGAAGACATTGCTGATGACAATTGGTTTGGAACAGTTTTTTCATGGGTTCCACAATGGATGGCGGACGTGTTTAAGTTTCTTGGAGCCCTGTTGGTAATGATAATGCTTGGATTTTGTGTGACCAGTAAAATAATCTCACAATGCAAGAAGACTGCAAAGAAAGCAGCAGGAATGAAGATCATGATTGATGTTGAATCAGGATGGAAGACTAAGGAACTAACAGATGAAGAAATCAGAGACTAAGTGAAAGCCAGCATACACACACTTGAAGGTACAAAGGTTCTGTATCCAAGACACCGGAAGAAGTATGTGGGAAGATGGGCCTACTTTAGTCCTACTGGACACTACACACTTATGGCCTGGAGTATTGATGAGCATGTGAAATCAGCGGGAGGTCTGAAAGGAGTCGTGAAGCTTTACGTCCCAAAGAAACAGTGTTTCAGGCAATGACATCTTGATATAAAGATTGATAATGAAGTGGTCAATTAATCGGCCAGAGGGGGTGTGTAGAGGTACAGTCAGACATCCTCACTCCATGCTCTGCCCCTATATTGACTACATGTTGAGAACCAGAGATGATGACATGTGCAGTCCAAGTCAGTATACCAATACCACAGAGAACCTTTAAGACAAGATATCCATTGAGGAAACCCTACCTAAATGCACAGAGACATAGGGCCTCATTACGAGTTTGCCAGTCCGGACTCAACGCAGCTGGTAAAACTGTACCGGCACCGTTTACTAGACCAGAGAATTCCAACCTTTGACCCTGGAAATACCAGCACCCCGAAAGCACACCGCGGAGACAATGCACCTGATAACTGCGTCGGCAGACACAGTGGGACAACACCCCCAGTTGCCGGCAATACATAACACCGTGCACATTACGAGTAGAATTTACACAGGAACTCTGCCACAAAAATGATGGTAAAACTGCAAACACTGTGGCGGTACCGCTGCCACCGCAGAGATGGTGTTAAACAGTGTCAGGTGAGCTGAATCAGGCCACAGGTGCACCAAATGAGCCCAGCTGGACCCAGCAAGCCACTGAGAGCCTACAAAAGGGCCACACCCAGGTCAAATCCAAACACAACTATGCAGGCAGCTGCTTAGCACCATTGGGTTTGGGGTGATTGAACCTACAGGCAGTAGTGCACATGGTGGCAGCAATGGTGCAGAGGAGGAGGAGGCAGAGGCGTAGGAGGCGCAGGGATCAGATAGCAAACCCAGCACCCATACCAAACCCAAACGTGCAGCCGACACAAGCATTGGCACACAGACGGCAATCCCACCCCTGCTGAAGGTGGTCTCAGTACTGCATTTTCTTGGAACTGGAACATATCAGCACTCTGTCCTGACCAGGTACTGATGCCCTGCTGCGTATGTGTCGGAACACATTGCCCTCCCCTGTACACTTGCCCAGGTCATTGCCAGCAAGCTGGCCTTCCATGCTATTGCCGGCATGCCAAATTGCATTCGTAAAGTAGACTGCACCCACATAGAGCTGACAGTACCATGTGCAATGGAGATGGTGTACCGCAATAGGAAACACCACTCACTGAATGTACAGATGGGATGTGACACTGGACAAGTGATAACACATTGCTGCACATGTTTTCCGGGGTCAACACATGACTCAATGGCTTGCAGAATTCTACATTGCCACAGTACATGGCACGGTATGCTGAACAAAGCACATGGCTATTGGGTGAGTACAACTGCCAATGCACAGCCCCTGTGACGGGGGGTTGTCCAGGGCAATGACCTGCGTGTCTGGGTTGCTGAAACTGTATCACGCCCTGGCCAATGTAATGGACAGTCACCACAACTCACACATCTCAAAGCTACACATTACAGGTGGGCACAGTGTGCCCATACACACCCTGACTAAGGAGATGCACAACAAAGACATTTTCGGTAGCACAAGAAAATACGACATGAAGCAGTGAATCCACCCACCCACCCAAAGCACCAGTGCCCCCCAATGCACATGATGAGTGCACATCCAACATTGTGCATCAACCACATCATCACAATGTCAATTGACTGACTCCTTAATGTGTGTACATCACTGCACAATGCCAAACTTACAAACCATAAATGAGCACAAGACCAACTACATATGCACAGCAAGTCGTTGGACAATGTCCAAGAGCCAATGTGGATAACAATGACCCAGGAATGGTATTCACACACTGATCACACCACTGCTTGCCCCATATGGATGATTGACTGATGACACATGATTGCACTGCATCTGATCAAGACATCGATATCACAAACACTGACATG
This sequence comes from Ambystoma mexicanum, assembly GCF_040938575.1. Lineage (NCBI taxonomy): Eukaryota > Metazoa > Chordata > Amphibia > Caudata > Ambystomatidae > Ambystoma > Ambystoma mexicanum. The sequence goes on from NC_090934.1 coordinate 653,865,530, forward strand.
TCCCCTCCATTTACATCCCATGTAGTTGATGCAGGATATGCACTCACATCATGGCTGATGACGCCCATACGGAGGCCAGGGAACAGGCATGAGGAGGCCTACAACAGGGCACACGTCTGCACATGTGGCATGATCGAGAGGACATTTGGCCTACTAAAGGCCAGGTTCCGCTGCTTGAGCAGATCTGGCGAATCACTGCTGTATAACCCAGTGAAGACAGGTAAAATAGTGCTTGTGTGTGCCATGCTGCACAATGTGTGCATGCGCAGGAACGTCCCTCTGCCCCCAGACACAGAGGATGATGATGAAGTGGATGATAAGATGACAATGGGAATGGGATGGCAGCACTCCCTTGCAGGGGGCACAAGATGGTCAACATGCACGGGATGCACTCATTCGCATTTACTTTTGACAGACTGTACATGAACAGCATTGCATGATTATGATGATGCATGTCAATAAATGGATTGATAGCAAATAGAATCATGGATGTCCACTCGTAAATTCATTTTCAGAAGTGATTTATTGTCAACAAAGCAGGAAAGAAGGTGTAATGAATAGGAAAGTTGTACACCCCGGCCCACCCACCACCCAAACGTACCCACCCCCAACCAGGCCCCAAACCGCTTACCCAATACTGGACCTCCCCCACCACCTAATTGTACCCACCTCCAACCAGGCCCCAAACCACTTACCCAATAATGGACCTCCCCCACCACCCAAATGTACCCACCCCCAACCAGGCCCCAAACAACTTACCCAATATTGGACCTCCCCCACCACCCCAACGTATCCAACACCATACACCCAATGTGTCCCAGAATGTATTGTGGACAGTCATTCCCACATGGCACTATTTCCAGTTGCGCTTATGTGTGTGAGCATCCTTGCCAGAGGGTCCAGACATCCGACTGGAGCGCCTCCGTGGGCTGCCAGGGGTGGAGCTTGATGAAGTGGTGCTGGTGGATGGCACGTGTGGCGTGACTGGTGGCATACGTCCAAAAAACACCTGCTTGGCCACCAACATGGACTCGGTGATGGTGGAAATGACACTGTTGCCCTCCAGGACATGGCGTGCCAAGTTGACATTGGTTGTGCGAAACACCCGATGGCCCTGGAAAGCCGACGCACATATGTTGCATTACTTTCCCGCTGCAGCCTCGCCTCCTCCTGCTGCTGCATCGCCTCCTCCCGCTCAACTCCTCCAGCTGCCTTTCCACAAGCTGGGAAAGGGTGGCCTGCTGTTCCTCCATCCGCTGCATGTGTGCACTTATCTCTGCTATGGAGGTTGTTGGTGACCTCATGGGGCTGTGTAAGTTGGGGGGGCTGTGTAAGTTGGGGGGGCTGTGTAAGTTGGGGGGGCTGTGTAGTGTGGGGGGGCTGAACTGCAGGTTCGGGAGGGATGACAGGTCATCCATGTTGTCCTCCTCCTCCTGTCCTCGATCTTTGGACTGCATGACTAGGGCCCTGTTGCCACTGGATGAAGCATCCTCCGCAGTGTAGACAGCCTGCAGGATGGTTTCTGTAGCCATGGTGGGAGTGTGTGCCACTTGTGTGGCAGCAGCCTGTACAGGGATGGAAACGTGGGCTGGTGCATCAGTGCCAGATGCAGGTGGTGCTGGTGCCTGTGTCCCAGAGGTGCTTGCATCCTCGTCCCGGGCAGGACGGCTGCGTCGCCCACGTGCAGATGGACGTTGTGATGCCTTGTCGCTGTCACTTGTCATGCCTGTGGGGAAACAGAGGGCATGCAGTTAGTTGTGCGATGGTATTAGATGGGTCAATCACATGCATCACCCTGAACGATCTGTGACCACTTGCATGTACACACATTTGACTGTTGATGCACTTGGGTGCGTGTGTCTCAGCTTCTACTCGGTTACGCACTGTGTGCATGTACAGGGAGCATGTATTTAGTGCGTGTTGCTTGTCATCTGGGTGTTTGGTCGGTGTATTGGGTCATTCCAACCCTGGCTGGGGGAGAAGGGGGGTTCATCGGTGGGTGGATTGGGGCACTCCTGCCCTGGCTGGGGAGAGGTTCATCGGTGGGTGTATTGGGTCACTCCTGGGGCCCATTCACAATCATGGCTTTGTACTTTTTGCACTTACCGGCTTCAACAGGTGGGCTCACTCCTGCCTCTGCATCACCAATGCCCTGTATGCCCTCAAGGTGCAGGACACTGCTGCACCACTCCTCCACGACTGCAGTTTCAATGAGGATGCTGGGTCTCCACCAGTGGCAGTGCTGTGCTGGCGGTGTGTAGCAGTGAGATTACGTACTCTCAGCCGGAGGTCATCCCACCTCTTGTGGCAGTCATTTACGGTGCGTATGGTCACCCCTGCTGCAGTGCACTTGCGTGCTGCTTCGGCCCAGACCTCCTTACGGTGTTTATTGGTGTTGTTCCGCTGGTCTGCACCGAATAGCATTTCAGCATGGTCCACTATGTGCTCCAAAAGCACTGTGAGCTCTGCCTCACTAAACCTCTGCTTGCGGTGTCTTCTTGCAGGAATCCTTGATGCCATTGTGGTGGATGATTTTCACAGCTCAGGGAGGTGATGTGGCCTGTGGTCTGTGAGGATGGCAGTGGATTGTGGTTTAAATAATGGCTGCCTCTCTCTTTCTGGTTTTCGCGATCACAGTGTTTCCGCTTCTGGTGATTCCTTGTTCGTGATGGTGGGGGCGAACGCGGTTATTCCACTGCTGTTTGGGGCAGTATGTCCGTGTCCGTGGTTGTTTGCATGCCGGCGGTGACACCGTTTCCGCATAGGTCTGGTACGTGTGACCGACAAGCCGTAATCGGCCGTTTACTGTCATCACAGAATCAACAGATTTCGGACCGCCGAACTCGTAATGAGGCCCATAGTATTGTTTTGGATGAAATACCAGAAGAAATGTGCATTTGAACAAAGAAAGGAGCATGATGACATCATATGAACTGGGAGTTGATGTATCTAGAGGCTGGATGGAGAGAAGGAACGTAATAGCATTCTCTAAGAGTTGAAGAACAGATGGTACAGATGAGCAACATTTCAGGCTCCAGATAAAGATGCTCATGCTACAGAAATGCTGAATAATATGTAAATCAGTTCACACGTGTACAGTGCTGAAACACAAGTAGGGAAAAGTATTCATAAGGCTGGCTACGTAGTGAATTAGATTGCAGCAATGCGCCAACGTATATACCACTGTATATACATAGGAATGTATATAACCTGGAGGAGCCCACAACACACATTAACAGGCCTGAACCCCAATGAACAAGAAAAAGACTTTCAAAATGAGTAGCGCAGTTGGAAATTACTGATGACAAGGCAGGTTTCAGAGAAAATGGGGCTGGCCTAGAACCAAGGAAATAAGATCACTGTGAAACTGATGCCTATTAAGAAGGCTACAACAAATGTGAGAAAAGAGCATGAAAAAACACTAAATGTTTATACAGTTTATCATTTAATAGGATTCAAAGCTGCAAAAGCTCGAAAAGAGTGGTCTTCAAATCACATGGGTGAGATCGAAATAGCTTGGGTCAGGCTATACCGAAACTAACAGACATGGGCCCTCATTAGGACCCTGGCGCTAAGTGTTTAACGGCGCCGTAAAAAGGCTGCGGCACTGTTAAACACTTGGCGCCTTACTATGAGGTCCCTTTGCAGGACCGGACCTGAAAGGCTGGTCTAGACCAGCCGTTAAAGTAGGGACCCGCAAAGGGACATTGGTGCTAAGTATGGTACCGCAATTTGCAGTACCGTACTTAGCGCCTTCCCCAGTCCCATTGAGCCCTATGGGGCAAAAATGGGAATGGAGAAGGGCCAATGTTCAATGGGGAATTACCCCCTCACCAACGTTGGAATGGGGTGGTAATTCCCCATTGAACATTGGCGGACTCGTTATGATACCGGCACCAACCATGGTGCTAATAGCGCCATGGTTTAGCGCCAGTATCGTAATGAGGGTCCTATTGAAGCTATACTCCCTTTATTTCCCAGACAAAGTCAACAGTTACAAGGCCAAGTTAAAAAGCTTAATTGTCTGATAAACTGAAGAAGTGTTGATGGATAGTGGTTTAATTGGAGGGGAGGCATGATCACGCCGAGCTTCCATGCACCTTGGATGGTATCCTGCGTGCTGCTAGCGTGTGGAAGTTTCTAGAGGAGTACAAGGGTGCCAAACCAATCATAGTGGGCCGTGTAATGAAGAGCCCTATAGTTTGAAGAACCAATTCATTGTTGTGTATGTAGTGACGACAATGATGAATAGTTATTGGGGGTGGATTTTGATGCCCAATTGACTTAGGTACCCAATCATAACCAGTGGCTATATAGAACGTGTACGTAGATGTTCACTGAAAGCCAACCACAGGTACTCATACGTTTTGAGGTTTGCCACGTAGTATGACATCAGCAATGACACATTTTATTTACAAAAGAGCTGTTTTTTATGAAATGTTTCAAGATCGAGCTGTGCGGTGTCGGATGATGCCCGTTGTACTCCCTTGTACTCCCTTTTTTAGACAATTGATATTGAAACAGAAACACACCTTGCCAAACTTCCTGAGTCATTTTGATTATTGATGTTTGAGTAACTGCTGCATCCCCATCAGCCTCTGAGTATTGCTACCTCGTCTTAAAAGGTACTTAGGAGTAAGAGTGCATTCTTATCCTTGCAGGCCGTGGAACATTCTTCTGTATGATGCACCATGCCCATTGACCTTAAACAGGTACATCCAACATCTTTTTCCTTGCAGGCAAAGGTGAAGTGCTTTCCAGCATGATGACAATGCTCCTTAGGATGCATCATCGAACGTGACACACAAACCTACAACTCAAAAGTACAAACAGATTCTGAGGGGGTCAGATATGGACATCTGCCATCCACATCTGCCATGCAAGTCTTAAACCCTGAGGCCTTTGTGCGATTCGGCAGGATGCAAAACCAATGCGACTTCTAATGAAGAAGTGTTCATGGTGCGAGCATTATGCACAGAAAAAAGGAAAAAGTGTTCCTGGGCGTGGTGACTCAAAATATACTGGCACCAACATCATGTCCAGTCTGCTGCGCCTCTTGTTGGTGGAAAAAAATATACATAGAGAGGCTTCACTGTGAGATAGATATCATAGATGAGGATTCCCTGGGAGGAAGGAATCACTTAGAAATATAAATTAAGAGGTAAGGAAGCCAGCCCTTAACATGTGTGCACTCCTTTCATGATACAAAAAGAATGATTCATGCTTTCCAAAATTAGTGGTGGCAATATTACTGTTAAATGGGCCCACTAAGTGAATTCACCAAGTATAATTCCAGATGGTTCAACAGGACCCACCAAGTCCCTCTATTTTCTTTATCATAAGCCATTCTCAAGCCCATGAGAACAAGAAACAAATGTATAGGTTACAAGATTTACCCACCAACCCCATAACGATATCAGAGATAACACAAATGTCCTTAGCCTAATAGTTTCTAATAGATATGTTGATGTAGGAATTTAGGTAGTGTCCTATTATGTCAATGCATTAAGTTGTACATTCATAGGACTTCAACCATAGTGACTGCACCAAAGACAGTCCCGCACACCACTTAAGTGGTACTCTCAGTAGACTGCAATTGTTTGTCTGCCTTACTCCATCCACCTTACAATGCCCGAGATATATTATGGTTTTCATGTACATAGGTTATTATATAACCATACCAGAGAAAAACTTTGCTTAGTAACTTGTTTTTTAGAAAATGATTTGGGTACTTTAATTATATACTTTTAACACATGGGGACCCTTTCTCTTGGCACTGTGAATGATCATGACTGTTGGCCATATCACATACACTGTGATTTAACATGTAACAACCCTGCAGGGGTTACTCTACCTGCACCGTCTACTAGACAAATTCTGCAGTCATTGACCCAGGGCATGGATTACATGCAGTATCCACTTGACATCGCCTGCAGTCAGTTTCGTGGTGGTCCGTTAAGGGGACTGGAGCAAAGACATAGAATACCGAAGTCCAATCAGAATCACATGATTCTTTTCTGAAGAAACTAGCAAACATTACTGAATGAATACCATACATGGGTGAGAAATCAACTCACATGCTTGATGTTGTTTAAAGTACAGTTTAAAAAAATAAAAGCATAAAAGGCTAGAGCATTGATAACTCTTTTTTTATTGAGTTTGCATCCTCAGAATGTGAGTGGTGGGTACTTCACAAAAACCCTGAGCCCATTTAACCATACATTTAGTGCTCACTGGATCTGATCAGTGGGCACTCCATGTAAGCCCTGTGCCTGGGGCATGGATTTTTGCCCATGTCCTGGGCACAATGGAGGGGCATATAGCATCTGATTGGGGGGAACACGCCCCTTTAAAGAAACAAAAGATCTAATTTGGCTGCAGAGTTATCAGACCCAGAGGGTTTACAAACTGCGTTGAGGCGAAGACAGCACGGGCACCAAATGGCAACCAAACAATGATGTGTGGAACACAGGATTCAACAATGAAACTAGTGATTTTCCATGTATCATGCTCCGAGTTTCTCTGTAGTGTCCAGCAGGCACCACTATAGATAGACTGAACGACCCAGCGTCATGACCAAAGGATCGGAAATACATAATGTTCCCAAGCTGCATGGTAACAGGCCATTCCATGTGAGGACCGCAAGAGCATTCCATATGCTCTGGGTATGACCACAGTCCATGCCCACTGGGGTCTTCATTGTGTCTGGGATTCACATAGGTCATGAACTGGCCCCAGTGCCTACATGGCCTCTCTGCTGGCTAAGACCTTTTGGAATTGTAGGTGGGATCACTGTGACCAGTGGTACTGTAATATGGTCATTTCATTTAGGGCATGGCCAAAAGACATGTCCCATGTACTATGCCTGGGAAACATAGATGCAGGCCAAAACTAGTGGGTGCTTCATGTCGAGTCACTGTACCGAGAGTATGTTTGTAACCCATTCGCATGAGTACAAGGTCTCAATGGAATGATTGCAAGCAGCTGCAAAAGCTTGCTATTAAAAACAACTGAAAAAACACTAAAAAGATGTAATATTCCAGGATAAAAAACATACTCAATTCCAGAAGCAAATAATCAGTTTATGGGGCATTATTGCTGCAGTGCAAAATCTAAATAACAGTGAACTTCCCCTGTTGGGGTTACTAGCATAAACATAACTTGCCTTCACTCCACAATGCACTGCTCATGATGTCCACAGATGGCTCCACGAATTACACAATTGAAGAGATCCTTGATGACATCTCATATCCCCAATGATATCAATCTGGTAACATCAATGCAGTACGGTAAAATGTTTTCTTTAGTCATGAGCCAATAGGTATCAGTAAACATTATCCCACATCAGATGAAGAAAGGTGGTGATAAGGTGTGTTCATTAAGCTGTTGAAATATCAGTATCTATTACACTACCAGTGTATGTTAAAATATTAAATGTACGGAACTACTAACAATCAGTTAATTGCCCTAACACTCAGTTTAAACACAATGATACCTGTTGCTTCACCACGAACCCCTAGGTGTCTTTGCGTAGTCGACCTGCACTGAACATTCAATTACCAAGTGTTACAACCAATAGATCTGCAGTGAAGCTTCCTTGAAGGCATGTGTTTGATGTAAGTTTCATGTTCGATTTGGTTAAATTGTATACGTTTAAGTGTATTTAATAAGTTAGATTTGAATCAAGTGTGCATACAACCCACAAAACAGTGAACATTGCATCTAAACAAAGGATATAACATAACATTATTTACAGTTTTACAAATAATCTAGCAAAATCATTACAAGACATTACAGTTATACTTAATTTCATTTCATAGTAATACACTTTATAGACAGTTAGGGCATATAGTAAGCACATTGGATTCCAAATAACCAAAATATTATATTAATAATTCGTTTTTTATCTAGATCAACACTATTAAAAAGAGTTGCCAAAAATGCACCTCAATTATAAAATAAAATGCAATATTATTGCAAATACTCATATAATTTGGACAGTTTGATGGGGGGCCGATTTCGATCCACCCTAGATGCTCCATAGCATTCCCACAGATTACATTTTAGGCTCAACACCTTATACTCTGGCTTGCAGAAAAAAGAGACAGTCGTTTTATCGTACAACATATCCTTTTTAGACACTGTTTAATTAGACCATGGCATATGTACTGAAGTGCCCCAGTTGCAGCATGGAAAACAAAAGGTTCCACGATTGATTTTTTATATGCATCATGATGTGATTAGATAGGTGGCTCTGCGATCAAGAGAAAAACTGCAGGAGGTCCAGAGAGAGAGAATGTTTCTGGCGAGATATTGCAGCACTGATGAGCAGTGCACACTGAGATACTGGAGGGAAATAGGTGAGTGGGACCCTGTGAGACAGATATGTCATATAATCTACGAGACTGCTGGAAAGCCTGAGAATCAGTTGCAACTGGATGAGCAACAGCAGAGCCACCATTGGCAGTGGCCATTAAGGAGATACCATGAAGGAGAAAGGATTATAGAAGCAGCTGACACTTGATTTTCCCAGGGTTTGAGTACAGCTGCTCATTATCAGGACATTGGAGGGAAATGAGCATGGTGTTGAGGGACTATGCAGGATGGGGAACATGTGAGAAGCACAAAGTTAGTATCATGGTGAGAAGGCAGAAGAACCCTAAGAAGGCGAACGTGGAAGGAGAAAGTGGGTAAAGCAAGAAGAGCAGGCTTTCTTGTCATGGGGCAAACCATAGCACAGAGAACAGTCCAATGGATTTGAGTTGGAGTCCAGGCCACAGAGTCAAACCAGGAAATTGTGGGAATGTTTCAGACATTATGCTGCCTCCTATTGTCTAGAATGTAGGTTCCATAAGCACATAACAACAGCAAGTCCACATGGTGAGACAGAGAAAGAAAGCATGGACATTGGGCTGTGTCCTGGAACATACAATGACGGGTCCCAAGCACACACCAACAGACATTGAACGTTGCAAAATTGACACATTTCCCTACATCCTGGAAACTAGAGTGGAGATTCTAAAGTGTGTTACAACATCCTTTACATCTGGTGAGGCAGAGAGACACAGAGGGAAGTTGCACTGCATCCTGGAGTCGCGTCTTCAGGTTGCTAAGTGCACACCAGCTATGATTTGAACTCTTGGAGGATGAACAGTCTGCATTGAAGACTCAACTAGCACAACCATAACAACCGGACATTGTGAGGAGAGAAACCATGCTGCATCCTGGAATCAGTAGTAAAGGTTCCCACTCATCTACCAATGCCAAACTATTGAGAGACAGAGAGCGAAAGAGAAAGACCACACTGCAGCCCAGAACTTTGAGCACAATGTTGTAATGTTCACGCCCGGCTACCTGCGGGTTTGGTTTTGTGCTATATCAAATAAACAAACAAACAAACAATTTTCCCTTACAATTGGATATTGGTGAGAACGTGGGAGAAACATCATTCCTTTCTCGAATAAGAAGGGACTGTTCCCAAGTAAACAATGGCACCAGTAGAATGTTGTCAGAAAGAGAACGCCCATTGCATCTGAGTATCTGAAGGGAAGGTTATCAAGAGCATAACAGTGCCTCTTGACCGTTGTGAGAAAAAGAGATAATGTTGCATCCTAGAACCTAGAGAACAGGTACCCAAGAAGATCAAGATTAAGATGACATATTGACACAATTAGCGATGAGCAATTGACACATAATTCTCAAAGAAAAAATGTCTTTCCAAATTGAATTTCCATGTCTACCATTTTTTTTAATGAATATTGCCCCATGCCACAAATGCCTCCTTTACGCTATGCACAAAGCTCTCCTTGAACATTGATCTAATCATTTGCCATTGTTTTACCTGTCATAGGAGGACAACCCATTCAGACATGTTGGACCATTGTGAAGCCCAGACCACCTACCCATTTAATCTCACGGTATGTGTGTTCAAGCCACCACCTGTTAACTTAATTCAAGGAAGATTTCCATGTAGTGTTGAGATGGACGTTTTAAGCTTTAGTTCTGGCTGCCCTTTCCCCTGTCACAACTCGAAGGAAGGTGGGGTCATCCTGAAAGCAGCAATGTGTGTGAAAACAAACTTTCTACTTGTATTTGTGCATTGTTCACTGTGTTTTTCAAGTGGAGTTTCAGCATAGAAGACAAATAAACCAAATTTGACATTAAATGTAACATACACAATACTAATGAAGAAAGCGCACACAAAGAAAGCACACCTATCGAAATCCCCCCTAATCATTTTAAATGAGTTAATTTAACTAGAAGATTTTATGTTTTAATATAAAAAAATCAACTTAAATTGGATGAGTTAGATCTGAACGACTATTCAAGATTTGCCTTCAACAACTCATTGTCAAACAATATTCAATACCTGAGCGCATAGTTTGTACATATTGCTTTTTTTATTGGCCACAGCGTTCACAGATCTCAGCACTTGGTTGGTCCCAGTACAGCGTTGTGTACAGCCTTTTAAGACACTGTCCGTCATTTCAACACCGGGCAGCTCCTTACCATTGATTCGTGGGTGGACACCCACACCTCTCCATGATCTGGCCCTATAGACAAGCCCACTGCCACTAGCGGAAGAATGTGACATTCATTAAGTCATACATTTCACACATCTGACATTTATATAGAAATTATTAATTGTTTTACGTTTAGTGTATCCACTGCTTTGTTGCACATGTTTTCATATGTTGTAATTTTTTGGGTCTGGGAATTAAGCACTGGAAATAAGTGACATCAACTAATAGCAGTCTTAGTGTCTATTATTTATATCTCCTATTTATCCCCTCCTATTTTTACATTACATATTGAATGCACGGTGCATAATGTATTGGCATGTACAACATACAACACAATACAAACAGAAACAATCTACAGAACAATTCTCAATAAACCTCAAAAGCATTGTTCAGCTAAAGGTCAAATTGCTTTCTCCTCACTCACCTCCCCTTCCACAGCTGTTGACACTTGACAGCAAGATGATCCCATGTGAAAAGGTTCAGGGTGCAGTCATATTGCAAGTGGTCAGAGCAGGTATCAAGCGCTCTATAGAATGTCTACATCTCTGTATGAGTGATGTACCTTCAGCCCAGAGTCACCAAAACCTGAATTTTAAAGGGAAAAGTAAGAAATGAAAAAAGCACCCTAAACCATAACTCGTTTTTCTAGAAAGATATGACAATAAAGATAAACCAAGGAGATTGTTATTAGTTTATCCAAAAGCCAAACCCAAAATTGGTTATCAAGCCTGCAATCTGTCCCACATGGTCACCGGTTCCACACTGGGACACAGCATAGGTGCGGGCTGCTCTGCTGCTTCGTCCTCCAACTCTTCCACACACCCCCCACTACGGGCCCCTGGACACACCCATCTGGATTGGAGTCGCGGAGCCAAAGAGAGGATCTGTACTCTGCTTTGAAGTGAGCCCCCTAGTCCTGCCGGTGGTGATGAGAGTGCAGACCCGGGGCCTCCACTGCTGACATCTCGGGGATTATCGCAGGCTAAGGCAGCTGCAGGTTCGATTACCCAACCCGCTAGAACTCAGACAATAATAAGGGACCCCTGCACCACAGGGGCCCCCATCAACTACGGAGGAGAAGCAAGCAATAATTCAGCAGCGAGTGATCTTCTCTCACATGTGCCCAGCCCTACGTGAATCCAGCCGATGCTATGCCTGCAGTGCTGGGCCGGCGACGGCCCCCTACCCTGAGAGACTAAGTAAGTGCTTGCACCAGCCAATCCGCCTTCCTGTGCCTGTGAGCGTGCTGACCAACAGTGGGGCCACCTGTGGGCCTCTGCGCACCGCATACTCATGTAGGCTACAAGGTATGTCATCCTCCTCCTCTCCCTGGAACTCTGTTGTCACCATGAACACCCTGGGGCACGTACCTGTTCTCTGAGATGACTCATTTGCTTGCAAGCGCCCACTATAGCCAGGGGGTAGACTCGATTTGGGGCCAACGAGGACGGACTGCGAACACTCACTGACTCGGTAACCGCCCTCACTCGAGATATGAAATTTGTCAAAGGTAAGTGTGAAGATCTCAAATCCTGTTCACGCAGAAACAATATTCGAATAGTCGGGATGCCCCAGGATGCACTTAAGGGTATGGAATTGACCACCGAAACCCTGCTTAAAGACCTCTTGGGCAACCAGGACCTCTCCCCCATCTTCACGGTCAAGCGTGCCCAGCGGGCACTTGCCCCGCAAACCAAGCCCGGAGATTACCCGAGGCCCACCATCACAAAGATACTAAGCTTCTGTGACAGAGATCACTTACTTTGACTCACCTGGGAAAAGAAGGAACTCAGGCTGTGCCCCAAATCATCATAATTTTCCCTGACTTCTCCCCCGCAGTACAACAAGAGCTGAGACGATTTCTAGGGGTGAAGAAGATGCTCAGGGAGAGGAACATTCCGTATGCAATGCTATTTCCGGCACGCCTCAAGCATACTTTTCAGGGAAAGCTCTTCTTTTTCACCGTCCCAGGAGAACCAGTGAAATTCATCGAAGCGCATATACCGCTAAATAACCCAGCTGATGACCACCTTGGGGACATCCATGCGGACTAAGGATACTCAATCTTAAACTACTCTAAGAATGCTCATGGTCCTCCTTATTGCCACAAGTCGATGGCGACACACGGCAAAAATAGCCACCTTCCATATACTGCAGAGATAGAAATATCAATCAAGTTACTGTTCTGGTAGTCGTACGGCAATAGCGCAACCCCATTGCAGTTGCAATAGTTAAGTTGATGAATTGGTTGGGTTCAGGTCCCTGTTGGACCTACCGAATTGGTAAACCATGTTAGGGTAGGCTGACAGCTGATGTAATGGGGGGTGGGATGAGCACACTGCTTGGTTGGGGAGGGCAGTGAGGGTGGGGGTCCCCTAGTTGGGGAAAGTAAACATGAAAAAGGCAGAGGCACAGCAGCAATACACAATGTTTTATATTGAACAGATAAAAGTGACAGGAGCATTATCCGATGTACTCAAGCAGGCAATCTGGGATGTCCCCTAAATGTGAAATGGCAACTAAACTGATGTCATGGAGTAGGAGGGGAATAGGTAACTTCACCAAGGCACGCAGGATCACTACATAAGCGCAAAGACACAGGGTAAAGATACTCCTCTTGCAAGAAATGCATGCTACGAAACATATAGCGGCGGGTCTGGCGCCAACATGGGGGCACAACCGGTACTACATGACTTTCTCATCTCAGGCAAGTTGGATGTTAACCCTGATCCACAAATCGGTCAGATTTACACTGAAAAAGTCTTACAGAGACCCAGAAAGTAGATATATAATCGTACACAGCATACTTGCGGGCCAGGAATACTTTCTAGTGAATACATATTGCCCTAATATTGATACCCCCGAGTTATTTGATGCAGTGACTTCCGTACTGATCTGGTACATAGGAATCCAGGTTATCTGGGGAGGCGACATGAACCTGATAATAACGTTAACCTGGACAGGACAGGGTCGGCGCCTAGGTCCATGTCGTGGGCCGCACGTAGCCTGATCACACAACACACATGACATCACTAGGCCTTTACGACACATGGAGAGCACTGCATGCCCAAGAACAACAATTAACAAATTATTCATCAGTGCATGATAGCTCGTCGTGGAGTGACATGTTCCTACTATTTGGAACTCTGATTGTAGAGTCGAGAACACTGATATACTGGCGTGCACACTATCTGACCACTCCCCCGTGACACTGTCTTTGGCACTAGGATTGCTGTCCCCCACTCACTCCACATGGCGCTTTACATCGGAAGCGCTTTCTGATATAGTGTTCAAGGCAGAAATCTGATCGGATATCAAAACTTTTTTCTAGCTCTACACCTTGCGGCACACGACCGTGGGAATCAGATGGGAGGCCTTCAAGGTGTACATAAGGGGCATGTCTATATCCAGGGAATCCAGCATTCTCAAGGTGATTAGGAATGATCTACGTTGATCAGAAACCAAACTCAGGAAGTTAGAGCTGGGATGCACGTCTGCAGCAGGCCCAGGTAAACTAGCACAGATACGGGCTGAGCTGGAGGTATTTGAGACACATGTCTTAAGGGAGATTAGTTACTTCTCATGCTCTCAGGCAGTGAGAAATTATGGGAAGGGAGAGAGACCAAGTAGGACTCTGACCAAATTGACTAAACTGGAAGGGGGACAGACTCAAGTGGAATGTATTGCCGATGAACACGGCACCCTCCATTGGGCTGAGCATCACATTCTGGAAGTATTCTCCAGGTTTTAGAGTACTGAGTACACATCAACTCAACCACATGACGCACACACTATTCGAGCTTTGCTCGATCTGATACCCATGTTCATCATTAGTACTCAAACTAGGCAGGACATCGATAGACCAATCACCTTGGAAGAAATAGTGAAGGCTATAAATGAGCTCCCTATACGCAAAGCCCTGCGGCCTAACGGCCTCACTCCTGAATTCTATCAAAACATGTGGTACTCTTAGCCCCTCAATTACTAGAGGTCTGGAATGAGTCATTGAGTGAATCCACCCTCCCCCCTTCTCTACATGAGGCCCTCATCACGATCCTTCTGAAACATGGTAAATCGGGCGCTGAGTGTGGATCATATAGAACCTGGTCACTCATGAATATAGATACTAATTTCTTTGCAAAAACGCTGGCGAATAGGTTGCTACCTCTCATGCCCCACCTAATGCATGATGATCAGGGAGGGTTTGTCCCCAAGAGGTCAACGTCCCTAAATATTAGAAGGCGCTTTAACATAATGTCTAGGGTCAATCAAGAGGCAGAAGCAATTGCTGTCACTCTCAATGCTCAGAAAGCCTTCAACATGGTTTCATGGCAATACATGTCTAAAGTCCTGGAAAAAGTGGGTATTGGAACTGCAACAATTGGATATATCAAATTATTATACACCGACCCTACTGTGAGAGTGCTAGTACATTCCCAGAGATCTGCTCACTTCACCCTGAGCAGGGGCACTTGACAGGGCTGCCCGTTTTTCAAAATCCTCTTTGCAATAGTCATTAAACCCATGGCAGACTATATTAGAGCCCGACACTCCCATAGAGGGATATGACTTAAACATCTCCCGAGATAATAGAACTGGCCAGAAATCTGGATCCAATACTAAGAGACATCAACCATATGAGCACCGTCTCTGGATTCACAATTAAGTAAAGCAATTCAGAAATATTTCCACTCATTGATGCACTGAAGCACCCAAAATAGAAAAAAACAGATTGACTACCCCTCTCTACGTGTCCCCTAGTGTCTAGCAGTCAGTATATCAAAATCCTATTATCACTACTAGGTTAAGCATTGCATTATACAGATCTACAATTTCTCAAAGTTAAACAAATATTCAATTTGATTTGGTCTTTCACCTTTCTTAAAAACACATTAAAACTGATAAAGTACATGCACATTCATAAAACATCAAAGACACATATCTTAAATTGACACAACACTAAAAAAAAAAAGTCATCACATACAATTTCCAATTCTTTAAACAACTTATTTCGACTACAGTTCAATACAAAACAAAGCAAATCTTTCTTGGAACCTAGATTTTTTCTAGTCGAACAGACAATTGTGTAATCTGGAGTTCGTAAATTAATATATCTGAAGCGGAAAACTACTGTTTGTTTTTTTCTCCCAACCACCTCTAGCTTACAAATCTAAACTTCCTGGTTCTAATCAATAGTACAATTCATATTGAACAACCAGCATTCATTGTTACACAAAGAGATCAGGAAATTAAATAGATAGGTATTTCCTTTCATGTTGACATATGTTTCGGCAACATAGACACATACTGCACAATCTCAAATGCTGTTTGTCTACTTAGTGTGTGGGCCATCTTCAGGACAAAGATAGTTGTACAAGAATTAATTTATTCCCACATTAGATGCTTCTTCAAATTCAGTCTATAACAAAAGTACAATTATTGAATTTAATTGAAGGTATTATTAAAAAACGATACTTGTCTTCTGCAGCTGTAATGTCTGGAGTGTTAGGCAAAGCTAACACCACGATTACTGACCTGGAATTCACTATACTTGGTTGGAGACGTTGAGAAAATTCAAAATTGCGTGATCCTGATGTATTCTGGATCTAAATTTCAGGTGTATCACACTACCTGCAAATATACTTCAATACTATCAAATTCTTCATCCAAATGGGCTACTAAGTTCTAGTCATTCAGTGAGAAAAAATGTTATTGCATCTTTTACCTTATTAAGTGATGTGCGCCAAACGATGGGCCATCTCACTTGTTATTGTAACTACAAAATGAATACTTGCTGAAGGTGTTGAATCCTTTCGCACTACTAATTTGCCTTCTCGCCTTACTGCCGAATTCTTTATCTATGATGGAAACATAGAAGCGAACAAACTTTTTTTGCTATAGATTTTTTTTTTTTAAACTCGCTCTCTCTATCAGTATATCTTTGAATATGTGTTCAAAGATATCTTAAGCCAAAGGGTAATCTGTAAATACCACTGTTGTTGATTCTGAAGTTCCAACAACCATAGAATGGGGCGTCCTCAGATTGCGAGGCCAGGTATTCTTGTCAATTTTTCAATACGACCTCAGCTTCACTCCTTTAGGCAGGGTATTTAACCTAAAGAAGTAGATGT
This sequence comes from Ambystoma mexicanum, assembly GCF_040938575.1. Classification (NCBI taxonomy): domain Eukaryota; kingdom Metazoa; phylum Chordata; class Amphibia; order Caudata; family Ambystomatidae; genus Ambystoma; species Ambystoma mexicanum. The sequence continues at coordinate 653,882,184 of NC_090934.1, forward strand.
ACGATTTTCTATTTATTATGTTTGCACTCTGATGTGACACAGTTGTTCGCGAAAAGGGTTCTTGAACTTAATCTGTCATATACCCGTGTGTTTAATGCTGCACATTTATCAATTTATGTTCAACTAGATGAGAAATCTAATCTCCCTCGTATTTTTAACTCCTACATAATTAAATCGGGAGTAGCAGATGATTGGGAGATTTTGAAAAGGTTACTCATTCTAAATATCACGGTGCAACACACCGGTAAAACTACCGTGTACGATATATTCTTTGCAGCGTAGTGCTCAACTTAAACACCATTTCAATGTCTGATACAAAGCACATCACTCGATCACGTAGGACCAAGGTGCGGCTTACCTATTTGTTCAGCATGTGAATCTGACTCACACTCGTTTGCGTTCGCTCTCTGTAAAGCAAAGCTAAGGACAGAACCTCGCGTCAACCCGGCATCTCTAATACTATTCAGGAAAGTGCTGGTCACGTGATCTCATGTCACGTGATTCGCCATACGTGAAGAAATGTTCGAAAAAAACAAAACGAAAAACATTAGCTCTGTCAATATTTATTCTCTTAGTTTTGAACTGTTGTTATTTAACTTCAATCCTAGTTGTTCTTCACAGGAAAAAGTGCATTATTAATATGCAACTAACTTATAGGAAAAACGCATTTTCTGCATTTCTTCAAGGCTTGGAGTGGCCAATCAAATTATTGTACCTGTGATTTCTAAATGTCACAGATCATGTATGGGCTTGCCCGGCATTTTACTATTGCTCTTATGATTTCAAATTGTGATTTGCTGGAGAACATATCGTATAGGTCCCATTAAAGACTGTATATCTATTCGAGCTTCATATTGATAGTTTATCACTTATCAGCTTCACATGAAGGTCTTATCATAGATTAATTCAAGGTATTTATCTTCACTGGCCTCATTGTCCCAGTTTGTTTATGATTTTGTTTTCTCAGGTGCCATCTTTCAAAAACCCAGACGTTTAGATAATTGCATTTGGACAGATAGTCTCGAAAAAGAAGGATTTACAGTATCTTCCTATATAGTTACCGGGAGACATCCTATATCACGATTAAACTCTCTGTGTTCATACTCGAGTACCTCGTCTCACCTGTTCATATCTTAGAGGAACACATTCCACTCAACTGATACATTCAGTCATTTATTTACGGTGTCTGTATCATAAATCCATTTTTGATCACAGCGCTACAGTGTAAGGTCTCTATTCACACCTCTTGGGGATGGCTTAATGACTTGTAATATATACCACAACATGTCAGTGGGACTATGTTGTTTTTGGACATAATGAGTTACGAGTGGCTTGTTGTCCACTTTGTTCTTAATACAAGATTTATGTTCACATATAAGCTGTTTTATGTGTCTTTTTGTTTTGCCAATATACATGAGGTTGCAGGGGCATATGATGACATACACTGCCCATGCAGTTTGACCGTTGGTAAAACCTGTTAATTGTATCACCATGCCTTTTAGAGTAAAACTTGTCATGTCTTTTGTCTGCAGACAGACTGAACAGCGGGTGCATCTGTGGTGGCCAACCACAGGTGGCAAACCCCATAGTGTAGACTGTCCTGCATTGTCGTGTGATTGTACAGGGTAGGTATGTACCATGCTGTCTTTTACATTTTTCTGTCTTTTAAAGGCAAAGCGTGGTGAGGGTGGATTAAAGTCATCCGTCTTTATCATGTGCCAATTTTTTAGTATAGCTTTTCGAAGAGAGCTACTTATCGGACTAAATGTGCTGACACAAGTCATTTTGTCTATGATGTTTTTCTTCATAGAATTTAGAGAAACGTCCCGGCTGGTATGGTGCGCTCTCTTATAGGCCCGTTGTATTGTTGATTTTGGATATCCTCTGTCTTTAAGCCTTGTTTTAAGAATCTTGCCATGGTTTTTATATTCATCCATTTGTGAACAATTTCTGCAAATGCGCACAAATTGGCCAAAAGTAAGGCCTTCTTTTAGACTCTGAGGATGGAAACTTTTATAGTCCAATAGCATGTTTTTATCAGTAGGTTTTCTATAAAGGACTGTTTTTAAAGTACCTTGATTTGTTTTGCTAATTTTGAAATCTGGAAATGGTACGTTTTGCTTGTTGTGTTCCAATGTGAATTGAATAAATGGTTTATTTGCATTCAGCCATTCATGGAACACAATCAACTGAGTGATTGATCCTTTCCATAACATACAGACATCATCAATATACGTATGCCATGCTTTTATATTAGGGCTAAATGGATTCTCTGCATGGTAGACCGAATTGATCTCAAAATGATCCATATAAAGATTTGCCAAGTGTGGGGCAAAGGTGGCACCCATACTTGTTCCTTGAAGTTGATTGAAAAACAGCTTTTCATATGGGAAGACATTTTCTTTTAGTGCCAACCTTATACATTCAAGGATGAATGTGGTTGGTACTTTGGTCAGTCTGGTGGTACGCTTATTCAAATACCCAGACATCACCTCTATGCAGTCGTCTTATAGAATACTGGTGTAGAAGGAAACCACGTCAAGAGTAACAGAATAGCTTCATGGCTTGTCTGTAGCTGTTTAATGGTATTAATCATACTTGTGCTGTCTTTAATGTAAGATTTCATTTGAGTGACAAAAGGTCTAAGGAAACAATCTGCATATACTGAGAGAGGTTCTAAAACAGGATTTATTGCTGCCAAAATTGGTCTCCCCGGTGGTGTAATAAGATTATGATGGACTTTTGGGAGAATGTAAAATGCTGGATTGGTCGGATGGTTATTGACTAAAAAAGTTTGTTCATCTTCGTCAATCCAGCCTTCCTCCACTGCGTGTTTCATAAGACTAGCAATTTCTTCTGTTATCCTGGATGTGGGATCTCCTGGTAATTTTTGATAGGCAAGGGGATCATTCAGATGTTTAAATACTTCACCCTACATGTGAATACCCATTGAGCTAGTCCCCAAATGGAAATAGGTCCCTGGGGGTTCAAGTGTCCAGGAACAGATTTACTCTATTAACTGACAATTATATTACAGCAGAAAAATATGCTGAGGCTAAAATTGCACAATGGCTCCCACTCCCGATTATGATGTCAGGCAGATTGTCACTAGTAAAGATGATCCTGTTTCCGAAGATCTTATATATCTTTGCAAATGTCCCTATCTGGCCTGGAACACTCTATTTTGATAAACTACACACCGCCTGCACACAATTCCTCTGGCATGCCAGGGCAGTAAGCAAAAAGTGGACACATATGTCTCTACCCTATGAGAGAGGAGGCTTCACCGCTCCCAATCTTCAGCTGTACTAGGTAGCAGCGCAAGCTCAATTTGCCTCGAACTGGTACGCCAGCTCTGGAAGCCCCCCACATTTTAAACTGGAACACTTAGCCGCACACAACATTAACCTCCGAACGCTGGTCCTATATCATACCTACAAGCTACCCACAGCTGCTACACTGTTTGCATGGAACCAAAAACTACACCCATTGAACGAGAGGCGCCCCTATCACAAATGGCTCCCGATCTGGAACTTCCCTGGCCTCAAACCTACACATGATGCAGCACTGATACACCATTGGCAGGGACTGTGATACAGTTACTCACCAACCTGTTTCCTGGGGGTTGGTTAATTACACCCCAAACATGGAGGACCGAGCACACAGGGTCAGCTTTAGAACTCCTGCAATCCTACAGACTACGGGTCTCCTTCTGTGCTCTATGGCCCTGCTGCCCAGACAAACCTCCTGATGCACCAGAGCTACACTGCATTATCAACTCCAATGGAGCTCAGGGTATAGTTTCTTCCTTTTATAAGATGCTCTTAGCAACACTGCCAGACCAACCCACCAAGATTTGCAAAACCTGGGCGAATGAACTAGACCTCGAAATCTCAAACCCTACGTGTAGAAAAATGTTTTCCCACACACGTAAATTCTCTCTCAATTTCCGGTTCCTTTGCATGCAATACCAACTCCTGAACAGATTATATTACACCCTCACAGACTCAACGGGTTCTCCCGATACCCAGCCCATAACTGCCCGCGATGCAATGAAGCAGATGCCAACCATACACATATGTTTTTAACTTGCACGAAACTCCAGGACTTTTGGAATATGACTCGGCAAGCACTGTCCGAGATAATAGGGACCGATGTTGGCTTGAACCCGGCAGGGATACTGTTTGGGATGTGGGAATTTGTTAGGGATAAGAAAATGTTAGTTTTTTTCAATGTGAGTTGTATGGTGGCCAAAAAATGTATTCTTCAATGCTGGAAACAACCCTCACCTCTGACATTTGGAATGTGGCTACGTGCACTCACCTGTACCCAAACAGGTGAAGAGGAATATAAAAATCCACTACCACTTAGCTCTCGCCTGAAAAATGTATGGACAGAATTTCACCCCTACCTGGCCAATCATGCTGACGATGGTCCCCAATCACCTGTATAGTGTTGTAACTGATCATTGCCTAATTCCAAGTATCCCAACGTACTGAAACTCTGTATGGGTTGAGCTCTATCTACTACTACTAGTAGCTGGAAATATTTTTATAATGTCTGTCTTGATGCAATGTACAAACTACTGTAACATGTATGCTGTAAACTTCTGCCAAAAAATAAAAGTTTAAATTAAAAAAATGGACCACCATCGTCACCTTACTGCAAACACTAGTTTTCTAAATGATTATGTGTTGTACACTTCTGCAGTTTACATATCTTTATGATTGTCATAGTCTTTGGAAAGATGTGATACAATGTTGTGGTAGCTAATGTTCTCAAATATATCATTCTAAACACTTTTCCATTAGTAGCATGACACTTATCACCAATCAAAACTACCAAACACCTACAACACATTTGGTCATCAAAGGTAAAATGTAAAATGTTTGTATGTTAGATTACTGGTGGTAGTAGATGGTAGTGTTTGGTTTGGCACTCATACAATGTATATGTGTATATTTCTCAAAATGGATGTGGTCTGAGAAAGGGGATATTATACTATTCAGAGAAAAGTAATTACCTTTTCCTGCCTTTTATGGCCCTTCTTTTGAAATCCAGTGATTCTTTGACAAGATAGGGCAAAGGATGCCATTTCTATTTAATTTAGCGTTTTACATAGTTAGACAAAATTGAAAAATCTTTCAACATGTAACAGGAAAGAAAAAGGAAAATTAAAATCACACATGCATATAGTGAAGGAAACCATCATTAAGATCCACATCTTACATTCCCCCATTGACACGCTATTCAATGCACTTGGAAATCGTTCAAAAAAGGTATTAACTTTTTCCACATTATTGTGAAAAGAAAGATACAGGCTTTTTTATTGCCATTAACAAACTGTAGCCATGTTCCCTCGTTTACACCACCATTTATGCCGGCAGCCTGGCAAGTGGTATTCCTTAGCGACCCTAATGTCTCACAGCTCATTAAGAGGTGTTTGGCAGTTTCAAGCTGGAGCTCCCCATAAAGTCTACAGTTGCATCCAGGCTGAGGAATATAAGACCAGGCTCTAGTTATTTCAAAAGTTTTAACTGCATTCAACTTACTCCTTAAATATTCCTAGACCAGGGAGTTACCCACAAACTGATGTATGTATTTGGGGAAACTCTCCTGCGATATATTATAGTCAAGGAACAGACCAGGGTTACTCATCTCATATAGCTTTGTGATGTGCTGGTCATGATAACTTTGAAAAATTATGAATTTCATTATAGATTTGTGTCTATAGTAATCCAGGCTCTGAGGATGACCCAGTATCATGGAATACCATTGACAAGTCATTACAACGATATTGGCCATATTGGTGTTAGGCATGAGTCATGCCTTAAGTCATCCCGCTTCAAAGATGTAATAATTCAGGGAACCATGAGGGGCATTAGCCAACCTCCAATGTGTGTTAACACATGAAAATTGGAATCTCGCCTTGCATGGGACCAAGCTAAATTTGAGGTTGTTCAAGTCCGCTGGGACCCACACTGGCAATTGAAAAGGTTTCTTCAACAATTTGGACTCCAACCCGCTAACTGCAGGAATATTATCAGAAGTCCAGGACTCTGCACCATACATTAGGATCGGGAAGATCTTTGCAGTATATCGTTGTACAATTATCCCTAGGAAATAGCCCCCTCCTCTGCGAGCCAGTTTATCCAATTCACCTAAGGTCTGGAAGCATTTTTGCTCAAGGAGTTCAATGTGTTGGGTAGCTGATAGCTGATTATCAAACAGGACACCTAGATATTTATATTAATTAATGACCTCCAGTTTATTCCCATCCAGCCACCAATTTAAAGAATGAACCTTCCCATGAGGCAGGGTACAAACCATAACCTTGGTTTTGTTGATGTTAATTGCCAAATAATTATCGTCAGAGAATTCCTTGAGTTGGTTTAAAGCCGTCTGAAGTCCAGCAGGGTTTAGGTCTAACAGGACCAATTTGTCCACATACCCCATCCATTGGAGGGCTCTATTGCCCAGTTTCGGTGGCATCAAAATAGAATTACTCACGGCCGACCTCATGTCTGCCATCTACAAATTGTAAAGCAGGGGTGCAAGAATGCACCCTTGTTTGAGTCCCTGATTGGTAGGAATCCAAGAAGAGATCCTGCCAGATTTATCGAGCCAGACCTTCACTCTTGTTCTATCACAAAGAGCGATTATCATATTGAGGACCCCTGAAGGGATGCTCCAGTTGGTAATTTTATTCAAGAGCCTGGTCCTATTAACCAAATAAGAGGCAGCGCTGTAGTCAATAAAGGCTACATACACTGTCCTCTGTCGGATACTCCAAGTTTGTTGGATAGTAGTTGTCAGGGCAAGGCAATTGGGGATGGTGCTCAGGCCGTTCTGGAAACCAGCCTGGTTAAATGGAATAAGTCTGGAGCTTTCAGCCCAAATCCATAATTCATCCAGCAATAGATGAGAAAAGATCTTCAAGGGGCATCCAACGACGCTAACATGCAAGAATTACTAGGGTGCCTACATTCACCCTTTTTCCAAATTGGTAAAATAATACAATCCCTCCACGATTGGGGAATTGACTGGGCTTCCCCGATCCAGTGTAAAATCCAGTCTAGGGCATTGGCCAAATGTGCTGAATCAGATTTGATCAGGAAACTGCATATACCATCGGGTCCTGGGACACTGGATGATTTACTTCTCCCAATTTGCTTCAGGATGTCAGCTGGGCCTCTAGAGTACACCCATTTGTCTGAGTGGAGATTCGAGTAAGGAGCAACCATATCAAACCTCCCCAAGGATCTGGTAATTTTCTCTACCCATACCGGTTCTGAGACACCAATTACATTCTAGATCATGGAGGAGTCACCGTCAATGGTCCTCCAAAACTGTCATTGGTCAGTGCTTAACCCAGCAAGAGCACTCTAGTTTGTTTCTACAATCGCTTAACCACTTGCAATATTTATTTTTGGCCTTGTTGGTTCAGGAAGCAATTTGATAAGGAGTCAAGGCTGTTTGTGATAGATGCCTCAGGGAGGAATGCAATTATTTCCTCTTTTTGATGATTAACTCATTAAACAAGTGTTCATGGGATCTCTTGGTGGTTACTCAGGCCTTAATATTTCTTTTGACAAAAGCCTTGAAAATAATTGCCTGTATTAAGTCACCAAAATCTTTGATAGTGTCGGCCCCACAAGTGCTCGTATTTACAAGCTGTCTTTCCTCACAGCTCCTGGCATAAGAAATGAGTGCCATCTGCATAGGGGCCACTACTGCTAGCACGCTGCAATCATTCAAGGACACATGATTCAAAGAAGAGTTAACCCTCAACTCCCCTTCAGGGCCCTGGTGCGGTGAGTGCATCAAAGAGTTCATACTAAGCAGGAGTGGAAGATGATCACTCTCTAATCTATGGATCACACCCATGTCATTTACCAGGGTACTGGTGTTGGCAAATACAACATAATCCAAGATGCTACAGGGTTTATTTCCAATTTGAGTGTATTGGGGGTGGGGGGATCAGATGACATAATTCCAGTGGTCATTTTGAATCCAAAGAAATAGAGAATATTTGCCCATTCAAAGCCCCTCTTGCAGAAATGAGCAAGCACATTCTCGTCTGATGATTCAGATAAAGTGCAAGCACCTCGATCCGAGGGGGCCAATTCCTTTGGGATCCTAGAATGAAAGTCCTCATAGATGATACAAGCGAGTCAAACCAAGATGGAGGTGGTGCAGGGCTTTGACTTCAGAAATAACCAGGGCATGTGGTAGTCTATAGGGAGGATCATAGATGTTCACTATAATAAGGTCCATGGGATCCCCACCAGGTGACCCACATGGGAATGAGATTTTTCCCACTAGTAGGGTAGGCGAGTTAGTAGCTATTTCCACCATGGATAGGGGATTCTTGACTGCTAGCATTATTCCTCCCCTATGTCGGCCCGTGGACCCTAGATGGCCAACCGTAAATAATCAGTTCATTAGTAAGCCAAGTCTTCTGGATAGCCACCACAGTATATTTGTCAATTTGCTCCCTCAGCCCACTAGCCTCAAACAAGTGATGGTGTCCACAGGTATTCCAAATAACAAGCAAAGCCCCTGGGACTATACTGGGAGCTATAGGCCCTATTTCTCATGTTGAGCCACCAACTTGGCCAGCCAGACCCAGTGGGCATCTTCTCCGTTGCCATGATCACTGATTCTTACACTGCAAGCTGACCTAGGGACACTTTCATGTCTTGGTGGGGAGGATCGCTTACCATACTCAATTTCCACCAACACACATTCATAGCCCATATGACAAAAGGAACCCACATGTTCTAATACATAGGACCGGGTACTATTAGCAAAGAAAACTACAATTGTAGAAGGAATGGATGCTTTTTCACATATTTCTATGATTTTGATGTCATTGCTCTGAATGTGTTGCAGGGGAATGATGCCATGGAATAAGTCCAGTATGTGTGCACGATTCAGAAACACACCGTTGTTGGCACAGAAGAGGCTCTGTATCTGGAGGGCCTTATGAGTTGCTTTGCTTTAAGGACAGATGCCCCCCAGTTAGATTTCTAGTCTCATGGCAACTGACCCCTCCCATCGTATCTGCTCAGAGGTGCCTGGTCAGCGATCACTTCCAGATCAGTGGTTGCAAGGTTTGAGGGACCGGTGCCCTGCTCAGACTGTGCCAGATCACCAGAGGAAGTCATATTTTGCCCTGATAGATTGTCAAAAATATGGCAAAAATACCCTGAGGGCAGTGAGCTAAGGAATGTTGGTGTTTTTGGCGAGGTAAAAAGTTAGGTCATTGAAGGGTTCTCCCAATCCCCATATCCACTCCCTCCCTCATGAATGGTGGACTCCAAAAAGGAGGAATGTATTTGGATGTAGTGAATGAGTTGGATGTTGTTTATTAAATAGTTGCAGAATTTAGATTGAGTTCCCCAAGCCCTGCCCCTGGATTCCTCCACCGTAATAAGACCTTGAGACACAGCTTATTCAGAGACACCAGTTTATATTTTTGATATTTTAATCCAGTGCTGCATATTCTTGTTATTCATGATGCCAATACAAGTTGCAGTGCACAATAAATACCAATATGAAACATTCAGTAAATTACAGACTTCAACTGATGACTTTCAGCTTAAGAAAATAGTTTACTTTGTTAGGCAAGAGCATAACCAAAACAAATATGGAGGAGAGGGAGCAATACTGTATAGTCCGGCTTCCTGCCTGCAACATTTTTAATGGTTTGGGAGGATTCAAGCTCTCTGGCTGTCAAATCCCCTGCTGAAATAATCAAGGAACAGAGTAGCATTAAGCGCTGTACTGTCTTTTTTAAAGTGACACATCATAACAGACATATAGTTACTTCTATTGTAAGAAAATGTCATCTGGCAAGGTTGTAAAAGCCAGGGAGTTTTTCATTTTGATCAGTTAAGACAATTTCGTGGGCAATTCCATCTCAGAAAGGGTTGCCCACTAACCAGACCCCCCTTTCATTAAGCTGCATGCCATATTGACACATGCGCCTTGCTGTCTCAGTCTGCCGAGCTACATCCTCTGCTATCCAGTGGCCTAGAGCAGGTTAAAAGGTAAAATATGACCTTTCAGCAGCTGCTGGGACAGCCGAGATTCTGAAGCACTTAAGTTGCATTTAAATCTGCAAATCTGTTACAAAACAACATCATTTTGATAAACTATCATCCTGGTGGCAGTTAGTGATACCTATTTTGGAGCATGGCGGCTGGTAGACCACATAATTATTAGGATCCACATCTGATCTCATATCCATGTCAACACTGTGAGCCCAGGTCTCCTATGAAATGGTTGTGTGCATTCTAGTCAGACAGCTTGTCTCTGCTCAGCCAGCAAAACAAGAGACTCAAAGACTATACCTCTCATTTGATCTTTTGTGAGGTCAGGTAACATCTCTCTCCAACAGGAAACCCATCAGCATGAATGAGCACACCTTAAACAAAAGGACTAGCCTCACACTAGGGTATTGCATACCAAAGCAACTTTGATGAGGGTGCTCAGAAAGGTTAGGGAAGGATTCCACCATCTTCCTTTTCTCTACATCTCTCTGTTGTTCCTATCTTCTCCACTCAATTTGGCACAAAGCCCTTTGGGTATGATGCAGTAAGGCAAATACCACTTTTCACTAGTACAGGGATTGGATCTCTTACATCATCTTGCTTTCGCACAATCACATGGGGCCTTTTTGCTATAAAGGAGGGGATCTCATACCCCTTCTTTGAATCATTGTTTATCTTCAAGAAGAACACATTTTGACCTTTTTTGGGAGTGCCCTCACCAGAGTCCTCTTCGGTGAGGTGATGATTGAGTATTACAAGGCTGAGGCAAGCTCTGCTGATTTCCCACCTTCTGGGAATAGTGGGGGTAAACCTCTGCTGCAGCAAGCAAGGTCTTTTTCTCTACCACTTCTTGAACCCAGGACGTCACTGGAGGGGAACGACTCCTGCAGGTGTTATCCAGCTTCCCCCAGGTTGGGAGAGTGAGTACAAAAACACATCTTGTCCCTGAGATCACACATTGGGACTCACATCATCCCAAGTGTCAGAATAGGCTGTATCCCTGTTTATCATTTAGTCAAACTGATTGAGCTGAATTAGAGGCATGCTCAACAAATTTGAACCAAAAGCACCTGCCTGTAATACCTTTAGCACTCACTCAAGACTCAAACCTCTGGACTTGCATCTTTGAACCAGTTTTCCACTGCAGGGTGCCATAATTTGAACTTCTCGCACACTGATAATAAGTCTGTTTTGATGCCATTGACTTACCAAGAACAGAATAAGGTACTATTGGTAGTCCCCAGTAACCCAAACCACTTACTGGGACTTTAGACATTGGTTGAGGCCCTCTTGCTCCTTTTATCACGAGAAACATATCCTTCTTTATTGTTGTGATTTATTGCCTTTATTTTCTCTGCTAAGTATCCAGAGTTCTTGCATTATGCATTCTGTATTTCTCTGTTTTCCATTACAGGGTTGGGATTTATATTACTGTTTTCTACTACAGTGTTTATTGCATATGGTGTTTTTAAGTTAAGTGTATAAATATATATTCAAGGAAAAAAAAACTTTAATTGCAGAGGTCAGTTCCAGGGTTGAACAGCATCCTTGGTATGGGTGACTGAGAAGACGGCTCCAAGAGAAGATGACTATGTGCAAGATAGAGGGAAATCAGAGACAAGAAATCAAGTGATAATATATGAACAGCAGGAATCAGAAGAGAAGACAAAAAATGCTCACTTGACAAGGAAAGAACCATAAATAAATACGAAGATGCAAGGAGAGAATGGTGCTGACTCCAGAAGGATGGGAGGAAGGCCTGATTGTATGTAACACATTAGCAATAACAGGATACTATGAACCAGCCATAGATACTGCAGAAAATGAATGCAAGCATCATTGGCGGAATATGATAAAGGTGGACCTTTGCAGATAGTACCTCTAGCTAGTGCATCCTTGTGTTTCAGAAATAATGACACGACAAATGTTGGAATGAATCAGCAGTGTGGACAAATATTCAATGAAGGATGAAACATCGGTGTTAATGGACCCCTACTGGGCATGTGGATTCAGGGCTTTTATGAAGTTGCCCAAAGATTGGAGAGGGCTGTGTTCCATAGTACTCATTCACGTAACAGCATTGGCGATTTCGAAGAGTGCCTTCAACATTGGACAGTTTCCAAAGACAGATGCTCACATGAGGAAGAGGAGAATTTCTCAATCGAACAAAAAGGGAGAATTACTTTTCAGCTTAATTCATAGAAGCCTGCTATTGTATTATATTATGTATCAACACAGGTTGTTCAGTCAGACCGCTGCAGTATTTACGACTATCAGACCATAGTGAATGCGAAGTGGTTGCAAATCTCTCACTGGGAGCTCCTGCAGACGATCAATACTACCAAAAAGGGATTCTACGCTATCAAGGAAGAATTGAGAGCCATAAGACTGATGACCCTCCAGAACAGATATGTCCTGGACATGATTACGACAATGGATGGAGGTGTTTATTCCAAAATTGGGGAATCATGTTGCACATTCATACCTTCTCACAATGACGAGAATGGGACATTGATAGAGGCCATAAAGTTGCTACCGAACTAGCACATCTAGATGGAAATGAGACAGAAGATATTGCAGATGACAGCTGGTTTGCATCAATCTTCTCATGGGTTCCACAATGGATGGTGAATATTTTCAAGTTCCTTGGAGCACTACTGGTGATGATCATGTTCGGATTCTGTGTGATCAGAATAATAATCGCTCAGTGTAAGAAGACAGCAAAGAAAGCAGTAGGGATGAAGGTCATGCTCGACGTTGAGTCTCGGTTTGGACCCAAGGAGTTTACAGATGAAGAACTCAGAAAATATATAGAAGCAATCATTCTAGCACATGAGGGAACAAAGTTTTGCTATCCGAGAAACCACAAGAAGTATGTGGGATGATGGATCTATTGCAGCCTGAATGGACAATGTAGTGACATGACTTGGAGTGTTGATGACCATGTAAAATCAGCAGGATCTTTGAAGAGAGTAATGAAGATATGGGACCTCATTACGACCTGGGCGGTAAGGGATTGCCGGTACCGGTAAGTGCACTGGTGCCGGTAATCCCTTACTGCCCTATTCCGAGGTCCCTTTGCGGGTCCTCCCTCAATGGCTGGTTTTACCAGCTGTTAAGGATGGGACCCGCAAAGGGACTTCGGAGGTAATAACGGTACAGCAATTTGCGGTACCGTTATTGCCGCCTTCCCCATTCCCATTGAGTCCTATGGGGGCTCAATGGGAATGGGAAAGGGCCAATGGTGAATGGGGAATTACCGCCCCGCCAACCTTGGAATGGGGCGGTAATTGCGCCATTCACCATGGCAGAATCAGTAAGGTTCCGGCGGCAACCATGGCGCTAATAGCGCCATGGTTACCGCCTGGGTCGTAATGAGGCCCATGGACTCCAAAGAAGCACTTGGATGTCTAGATGTGAAGACTGATGGGAGAGTGGTCGATGAATCAACCAGAGGGGGAAGTGTAGAAGAAGGGCCAAATGCCTCTACCGGAACACCTGCACCTATGTTGCCTATATGTTGGAATCCGGAAATTGTGACATGCACAACGCCAGTAATAGTACCTATCCCACAAAGAAGTCTCAAAACAAGATATCCATTCAAAAAGCCCTACATGAGGTACCCACAGAGAGATGAAAGTCTCTTAAGGGAGGTCCCTGAAGAAGTGTGAAGCAATTAATACAAGAGGTTGGTAATGTATCAAGAAATTAGAGTGACGCGCTAAGAAGGACGATCATGGAAGAGAATGCATAAACCTTATGAAAACAAGATAAAGAATCGAGTAACATTTCATGTGGGAAATTAAGATTGCATGTGCGAAGAACACTGAATATGAGTTGTTTCATAACTGTACAGATGTTGTAAACCAAGTAGACTAAGTAATCATGAAGGCTGGCTATATGTAGTGAATAGACTGCAGGTGGTGCTGCCAATATATATATTCATAGAGTCTGGATGTTCAACGCTGCAACTTTAGTAAGCCAGGACCAGTGAATGAGAAGGGCTGAAAGTGTGGCGCAGCAGAAAAGCAGCTGGAAATCAAGGAAGGATCGAGAAGGCAGTCTGGCCCAGTGTCAAGGGTTGGGGCAGACAAGAACTGGTTTTCTATGCAAGGAGATTCAATGAACACAAGAAGCAAGGTGAACTCCTGTTAAGGTGCAATGGAAACTCTATGAATGCCAAGTTGTATTCATTTAATATCATTAAATGTGAGGAAAGGAGCTCAAATGCAATATCCTGTCAAGTTGGACGCATGGAAACAGAAAATGGGCAAGCTACATCGAAACTGAAGTTAATAACGTGCTCATACTCCTTTATAATCTCAAGCACAGTGATAATCTGCAAGGCCAAGTACAAAGACAATTTGAATTACAGATGGCATGAGTGATGATGGATGGTGGGCTAATTGGGTGGAAGGCATGGTCAAGGCCACCCACAAGCACCGGGGGTACCAGCTTACATGTTGCTAGCAAGTCGAATGTTCTAGAAGGTTACAGGCATGCCAACCAATTATAGAGGGCCCTGTATTGAAGAGCCCTATAGTTTAAGAGACAATGATTTGTAACAAATATTGAGGATGACTTGCGCAAGGGGTGGGCATAAGTTGTCCACCTGAAAATAGAGACCCAATCACAATTCTATTCCATATAGAAAGTATATTTAGATGTTCCCCGTAGACTTATCACAATCCCATGTAAATTTTCTTATTTTGTCACGTGTGACATCACTTATGACGAGGTTTTGCTATAAAAAGATGTTTTTTTCATATGATACTTTGAGATTCTGCTGTGAGACGTCGGTTGATGTCTGTTGTACTCCCTATTTCAGACAATTGAAAATAAAACAGTTATTGTTTGCCAACTTCCTGAGTAGATCTGGTTATTGGTGTGAGAGCTATTCTGCACCCCGGTCCATGTAAAGACATGCGTCCTCATTTAAAAAGGGCCTAACAGTTCAATATAATCCAGTTCTGAATTTATCATCCATTTATACAAATAAAGTCAATTCATCCAACATTTGTACTATAGTGTACATTAAAAATGATTCCGATCCCACCGACATGTGATTCCATAAGTCATCTACATTTACAAGTGCACTCGAGGTGCTAAAGAAATGGCCCAAAATGTTGTTCTTACGGACCTCACAGCCGACCATTCAACCAGTATGCGACGCAAAGTTTCAGGTTCATCATTACTATTCCAAGGTATACAGTTGTTGTCCTCCCTTTCTTTTTAATCTCTTTGTGCACATTTTACCTCCCCTGTTAGCAAAAGGTTCAGCCGAAATCTTAGAAACCGCTTTCTTATGATGGGACAGAAGGATTGACCAAGGTAGTTGTGTTTGGTATTGGTTACAGTGGTTTATCTACCATTGAATAGGTTGAGGAAAGTTGTTATCCTTTTGTCCAATCAATGGTTGCAATCCAGTGCCACTCCTTCAGTACCTTCATTATACTCAGTGGATGGTCCACTAATTCTTTGCAGTCTTAATCAATGTCTGCTAACAGTTCCTGCAACACTGATAAGATCATGTGGAGAACCTATCTTTGTAATACAATCATTTAGATTCATATAACAAGTGTTTTTCATTGGTGAAACAATTTTATTAACAAAGGAAAATACACGCCAATTAAACAAATACTGCAATGACAGAAGACCCAATTCAGTGTGAAGCTATTGGGAGATAAGAGGGCAGACCCAAGTGCTTCTTTCAAAGTCTGCCCTCCAATAGATCCCAATCAATGCTATGGACAGCACAGTCATTGTCCATAACATACAAGAACTTCAGTATTACTTTCCCCACAAAGAAAAGAATAAGGGGCTTAGTGGACAATTTGCATAATTTCATTTGAATCCACTTCATCTGGAATTATGGCTAATTGATCTATTTTCCCTTCAAGATTCTTGACCATTAGCAAGCAATTTGAAAATCTGTACAGGGTAAATCCCAAATAAACTACCATCTCCCTAGACTCTATGTTCATGTTGTCAATGGTCCAACCCACTCTTCTACTGTTTTTTTACAGCTTCCAAACACAATAATGTTACTTGCTTTTGGATTAATGATCAGGTCATTCGTCTTTGAGTACACACTCAAGGATCCTAACAGCCCCTGTAGCCCAACCAGTGAGCCAACCAGAAGTGCCACATCATCCACGTTTGACAACTAACTTATGGGGTTGGTCCCCACCTTTGAGATAATCACAGCAGCCTTCCGCATGGCCTCATTCAAATCAGCCAAGCATAGGTTTTATAAACATGGGGCAAATACACAACCTGGGCGTAAACCTTTCTTTGTGGGGAATTTTCCTGAGAGAGATACCCCAACATCAAGCTTGACCCTTACTGAGGTTTCCTCATGTATGTACTCTAAGATGGCCAGCAGGGCTGGAGTGATGCACCACATTTCCAACTTAGCCCGCAACAGTTTATGATTCCCAAGTCAAAAGCTTTTGAGAAGTCAATTAGTGCAACATAAACTTGGTCTGGAAAGTCCTTAACTATCGATCTCGTACCATCTTTCATCACCAACAAAATTAGCCCATTCAGTGTAGTCAATTGCCGCTTTCGAAAGCCACATTGGTATCTAACTAGAATACCCCTTATCTTGATCCACAACTCCATCTTTTTCCAAACCAACCCTGCAAAGCTTTTTCCATCAAAATCCAGAAGGGCAATCAGTCTGTAGTTGTTAGGATCAGACCGATTGTCCTCCTTAAATATTGGAACAATTATCGATTCACTCCAAGAACCAGGCATCATGCAGAATTCTGAAATATCACTAAATAGTGATGGTAACACCAAGGACCACAGATAAACATTCGACTTGCGTATAATGTTCCTAAGTCTGTTAGGCCCTGCTGAGTGAGAGTTTGATGCCCTTCTAATAAGGCGTTCAATGTCTTCCCGTAAAAACTCTACATTCCAGTGAGGGAAATAGCCCCTACTCTCATTCTTTCTAAGATGCCCATCACACATTGCAGCCCAGTGTAGCTTCCAATCTAATTCTCCTACTGAATTGCTTTGAAGTTCAATTTGATCGGTCGGTTCATTATTAATTATAGACCAAACATTCCGATGTTACACTGGGTAAGTGTATATGCAGCATCCTCTCACCATTGTGCTGTATCATTTGGAACTTGTGATTGCGCAACCAGTTTTTCAGACCTCTTGTTGCTGCCTTCTTTGTTTAACATGGGATTCTCTATCAAGGGATTGACAAAGTAATGACAGCAACGCTACCCTATGTTTTTTCTTTCGCTCCCACACCTCCAAGACGAAAGTGTGATTATGGGTATTCTGCCTATTTATTATCTTTTTGGGGTTTTCTTCTTCCAAAATAAAGGCACTGAAGCCTTTACTTGTACACTTTTCAAGAATATCTTCAATCTTTTCATTATGCATGTGGCCTTATAATATCTTTATTAAATTTGCCCCATTTTGAATACATTTTTTAAGTCTGTTGCTCCCACAACTCACTACACATCCCTGAAGTTGTTCCATTACCTGGGATGTGCAATAAAGTTCAAACATGGCTGCAAGTATATTATAAAATCACTGAGCTCAGTTGGAATGATTTCAGCTCTATTACAACACTTAAAGATTAGATGTGATAATATTAGACAGTCAATATTAGATGCTTGCCATCCTCTTTTCCATGATGACCTCTTTCCTTCACGTTCCCGTTGGATTCCAACAGGTCCAAATCCTCCAGTAATTGGGCCAATTTCATGTTGTTTACAGAAGTGATCCCATCACTCTCCACCTGTTCACCAATTTTTTTTATGATTGAAATCACCTGCCATTATTAAATGTCTCTCCCCCTTTAATCTCCAGTGCGCCAACCATTCTTCAATGTGACTTACTAGTTCAGTTAGCCCTACCTGCCTTTCATTCCAATACACGTTTATGATCAGGATATTTGAATGGTTTTCCCGGTTACATGTGATTTAATTGAATTAAAAAACAACTATTGAAATTTCAACTAATAAAAAAACAACTAAAATCAAAATAACAAATATCTTTTTCCTTGTTTTGAGAGGGGTTCCCCCAAATCCCCCCTTTTTTAGTAATACTTTTCCCCCACCCCCAAAACCACTATTCTCACTCCCAACCCCATTTTTACTTTTTTCCAAAATCAGTTATTTTTGGTTTTGTTGTTTTTTCATTCGTAGAAATGCCACTTGCTCTTTTCTAATGGATTGAAATTTGGTATTTCTAAACCCCGTTAACAAGCCTCCTGCTGAAGCCCCATTCCAGATTCATGGACCAACTGCTTTATTAATTCAAAACCATCCATCAACAGCCAGGTCTCTTGCAGAATAATAACATCTTATTCTGATTTTCATATCTCATAAAGCTGTTAAACCCTCTTGTATTCCACACTACTGCTCTGAGAGTTCCCTTTCCCCAGGCCGTTCCCTCGCAAACTCACTTTTCAAAATGTCTAGGACTATTGCCCCGTTACCCTGCATTTCACTCACTGACATGCTCCTTAGTTTTTCTTTTAGATTTTGACTGGGCACTACTCCAATTCTTCCTTACTCAGGACTGCCTAACTGCCCTCCTGACCAATTTCTTTCAATTACTCTTTGAGTTCCCTTCCTTCCTCGTACACCATGCAGCCCAAGTCTAACAATGCTTCTTTTTCCTCCAATATTGATTTGCGCACAAGCAAAGATTTTAGGTGAAGCTCTACAAAGTCAGTCTTCTTTGCGTATGGGAAACTAACACATTTGATATCTTTAGATGATATTCTTTCTAGTTCAGGCAATACATGTAGCATTTTTAGCAAGTTTGTACGATTCACAGGGTAATTCATAGAATTTCGCACAAAAGTGGCGCACGCGGCTGGCGCACAGTGTCCCTGTGCGATACACTGCGCCAGCCGCGTGCGATAAAATCATTTCATCGCACAGCGTATTGATGGATTTTAGCCTCAAAAACCAGCCATGGTGCAGAGTGGCGCAGCAACCCTGCAGCAGCGTCAGTTACGCCCCCAAGAACGCCCTCGCGCAAGGAAAAGCCTTCAAAATTCCCAAATCATCGCAAAGGGCTGCGCTAACCCTGGACCAGTTCACAGGGCTGCCAAACAGCAAACGCCAAGCGGGGAACGTGTATTTCAGTGGTTCGTGGGAAGTTTCACGTGCGATTGTCCTGGGTACGTGTACATCAGGGGTGCGCGGGAAGTAACACACGCGATTCCATCAGGGTACGTGTATTCCAGGGGTGCGCGGGAAGTATCACATGCAAAAGCAGCAGGGTACGTGCATTTCAGGGTTGCGCGGGAAGTATCACACGCGATTCCATCAGGGTACGTGTATTCCAGGGGTGCGCGGGAAGTATCACATGCAAAAGCAGCAGGTACGTGTATTTCAGGGGTGCGCGGGAAGTATCACACGCGATTCCATCAGGGAACGTGTATTTCAGTGGTGCGCGGGAAGTATCACACGTGATTCCATCAGGGCACGTGTATTTCAGGGGTGCGCGGGAAGTATCACACGCGATTCCAACAGGGCACGTGTATTTCAGGGGTGCGCGGGGAGCACTACACGTGAATTGCCCGTGTGGGTCCTCCCAGGTGTACCCTCTACACCCTCCACGGCCCCTGCAGGTGGCCCACACCACAGGGGACTACCCTGCACATGTCCCACAGGCAGCCCATCCACCATGCCGCCCAGCCAACCCACATGTCACCTTGCACTACTGCCCACCAACGCATGTCCCCCTGAACCCCCACCCCCCAGCACTTTGGTGCACCCTCCACCAGGCCCCCACTCATGTCCCCCTGCACACCCAACCCCCAGCACTGTGGGGCACCCTCCACCAGGCCCCCATTCATGTCCCCCTGCACCCCCATCCCCCAGCACTGTGGGGCACCCTCCACCAGGCCCCCACTCATGTCTCCCAGCACCCCCACCCCCCTGCATCCAGGGGCACCCTCCACCAGGCCCCCCACTCATGTCTCCCAGCACCCCCACCCCCTGCATCCAGGGGCACCCTCCACCAGGCCCCCACTCATGTCTCCCTGCACCCCCACCCCCCAGCACTGTGGGGCACCGTCCACCAGGCCCCCACTCATGTCTCCCAGCACCCCCACCCCCTCAGTACTTTGGTGCACCCTCCACCAGCGCCTCAACTGATGTCTCCCAGCACCCCCACCCCCCTGTATCCAGGGGCACCCTCCACCAGGCCCCCACTCATGTCCCCCTGCACACCCACTCCCCTGCATCCAGGGGCACCCTCCACCAGGCCCCCACTCATGTCCCCCTGCACCCCCACCCCCCAGCACTTTGGTGCACCTTCCACCAGGCCCCCACTCATGTCTCCCAGCACCCCCACCCCCCTGCATCCAGGAGCACCCTCCACCAGGCCCCCACTCATGTCCCCCTGCACACCCACCCCCCTGCATCCAGGGGCACCCTCCACCAGGCCCTCACTCATGTCCCCCTGCACTCCCACCACCCAGCACTTGGGTGCACCCTCCACCAGGCCCCCACTCATGTCTCCCAGCACCCCCACCCCCCCGCATCCAGGGGCACCCTCCACCAGGCCCCCACTCATGTCCCCCTGCACACCAACCACCCTGCATCCAGGGGCACCCTCCACCAGGCCCCCACTCATGTCCCCCTGCACCCCCACCCCCCTGCATCCAGGGGCACCCTCCACCAGGCCTCCACGCATGTCTCCCAGCACCCCCACCCCCCTGCATCCAGGGGCACCCTCCACCAGGCCCCCACTCATGTCCCCCTGCACACCCACCCCCCCTGCATACAGCGGCACCCTCCACCAGGCCCCCACTCATGTCCCCCTGCGCCCCCACCCCCCAACAGTCAGGGGCACCCTCCACCAGGCCCCCACTCATGTCCCCCTGCACCCCCACCCCCCAGCACTGTGGGGCACCCTCCACCTGGCCCCCACTCCTTCCTACCACCCCCCACCCCCCAGCAGTGCGATTTGCCTATGTATGTGTATATCAGGGTTTCGTGTGTAGTCTGACACGCGATATCTGCAGGGTACGTGTATTACGGGGTTCGCAGGAAGTTCCACACGCGATTGCCCTGGGTACGTGTATTTCGGGGTGTGCGGGAAGTTCCACATGTGATTTCAGCAGGGTATGTGTATTCCAAGGTGCGCGGGAAGTTCCACACGCAATTTCAGCAGGGTACGTGTATTCCAAGGTGCGTGGGAAGTTCCACACGGGATTTCAGCAGGGTACGTGTATTTCAGGGGTGCACGGGAAGTATCACACGCAAAATCAGCAGGGTATGTGCATTTCAGGGGTGCGCGGGAAGTATCACACGCAATTCCATCAGGGTACGTGTATTTCAGTGGTGCGCGGGAAGTATCACACGCGATTCCATCAGGGCACGTGTATTTCAGGGGTGTGCGGGAAGTATCACACGCGATTCCATCAGGGCACGTGTATTTCAGGTGTGCGTGTGGAGCACTACATGTGAATTGCCCATGTGGGTCCTCCCAGGTGTACCCTCTACACCCTCCACGGCCCCTGCTGGCGGCCCACACCACAGGGGACTACCCTGCACATGTGTTAGGCGGAAACCTGTGCAGTTCCCTCTGGGACCACTGCACAAGATTTAGGACTACAGGTGTTTGTTAGTAAACCCACTTGGTAGCAGTCTGTACCACACAGATTCACTTGGTAGCTGTGGCTGAGCAGTCAGTCTTCCCTCAAGAAGAGTTAGGCAGTATGTGGAGTATACAATATAGGGCAATCTACACAGTCGAACAAGCAAACACGGCACAAGGCTTCGGTGTAAAGATATAAAGGTATTTATTTATAACACATCTATGGAAAACACTCTGGCACTAATACGCCAAACAACTTCAATCACAATTATTATACGAAGAAAAAGATCAATCCCCATAACAATAGTTTGACAAGTCTAGGTTCACTGGCATCACTTATTTGCAGACAGAGGTGTATGTTTAAACCTAGATGGTACTCTAGTATTCGTTAGGACGGGAGAGAAAAATAAGGCAGGTTATGAAGTCAACTCGGTACCAATACTTTTCGGACAAATGCAAGGCAAGTAAGGCAGGGTCTATTGCAGATCACAAAGTTCAGAGGCCAGGCCCACTCGGAGAGGCAAGGCGATATGTCCCAAAAAGTGTCTCAGTGGAAATGCGCTTCGAGTCTTTATCGCAAAATTGTCATGGAAAGATTGGACCCATTCAGAACAACACGTTAAAGAAAGCTTGGAGGCGACCCAATGGAAAGGTGAGGATTAAGACACCTCACTCGATCCGGCAGAAAGGGAAGCCAGGTGGACACGGTACCTTGTTTGTGGAGAGACAGCTCCGGCTGGGGCAGTTGTTCCTGGTGGTGGATGCACGTCGGGTCTTTGCCAAGAGTAGAGATGGTCTCGTCGTCGAAGAAAAGTGAAGTCCGGTGCACCACCAGGGAAGAGACCAGCCGCGGAGTGCTCCGTCACAAGGCAGCACCTTTTGGTCACGGTACAGGGGTAGTGGCTATCCGGTTGCCGAGGTGCTCTGCACGGGCAATTTGACCATTGCGTCCTGGAGCGAAGAAAAAGCAAAGGGGACTGGTTGTTCCCACCAGTCAGGGGAGGAGACTCTCCGACAGGGAGATCTCCTCTGTCGTCGGGAAGTGGTGAGTCGGTTCCTCAGGGCTCCACCGGAGGTGTCGTCGTTGCAGGTCGGCTCAGCTTTACCCTCGTCGGATTCTTAGGTCCTGTGGCGACTTCTGAAGATCCAGTCCCAAAAGCCCTGCTTTTATGCAGAAAACCCCCATTCATTCAGCCTAGCTGTCACTCAAAACACGCTAAGTGGTGAGCGGGGTGGCTCACCACTTGGGCCAATCACACCAGAGTGCGACCGGAGTTGGCAAGGCAACTCGGTCCAGGGTCCCTAAACCCCCTCCCAGACAGAATGGCACCACTTTGGAGAGTCTCTGTACAGAAGCCCGCCAAAAGTGGAACAAAGGGCTCAACCTTTGGTTTAGGAGTCACAGAGACAAACACAAATGCCATTTTAAAAACCGAGTTCTGGCAGAAAATACCTTCCGATAGACTTATTTAAGATAAGTATACCGGTGGTATGTTAGAGATTAACAAGGAAAAGTATCAATCTCCAACAATGGGAAGAATCCCATAGGGTTATATTCGGGGTCGAACATAACAAGTAGTTTCCACTGCCACCAGCCAATACTCGATGAGGGGGGATGGGACAGTGCCCCCTCGAATAACAGACCCAGGAGTAATCGAATTACCCCTACTAGTACGTCCACAATAGGATGGTTTGTACTAGTTCTGTTAATAAATTTAGGTCTAGTAAAGCCAATGGTGACTTTACATGCCCGGGGAGACAGTAGTCAGTCCCCGGGTATGGAGTCTATGATGGAGGTCCGCTAGGACGCCCCAGTGCTACGGCACGGAGGGTGCAGTGTAACACACATAGCAAAACATATGAGACCATATGGAGTAAAAGACCCCATAGCCCATAGAAAACATTGACATTCAAAGGAATTACACACATTCATGTCCAAGAGTGGGAGAAAAAGGGTCTCACTCTTGGCAGGATGGAAAAAACAAACTCCAGAAATCCAGCAAAGCTGCTGGGGGACTCACTAGGTTAGGACATTCAGCCTAAACAGAGAATTCTCCCTAAGAACATGTCCCGCAGGCAGCCCATCCACCATGCCCCCCAGCCAACCCAAATGTCAACTTGCACTACTGCCCACTAACGCATGTCCCCCTGCACCCCCACCCCCCAGCACTGTGGGGTACCCTCCACCAGGCCCCCACTCATGTCCCCCTGCACCCCCACCCCCCAGCACTGTGGGACACCTGCCAGCAGGCCCCCACTCATGTCCAACTCATGTCCCCCTGCACCCCCACCCCCCAGCACTGTGGGGCACCCTCCACCAGACCCCACTCATGTTCCACTCATGTCCCCCTGCACCCGCACCCCCCAGCATTGTGAGGCACCTGCCTGCAGGCCCCCACTCATGTCCAACTCATGTCCCCCTGCACCCCCACCCCCCAGCACTGTGGGGCACCTGCCAGCAGGCCCCCACTCATGTCCAACTCATGTCCCCCAGCAACCCCACCCCCCAGCACCGTGGGGCACCCTCCACCAGGCCCCCACTCATGTCCCACTCATGTCCCCCTGCACCCCCACCACCTAGCATTTTGGTGCACCCTCCACCAGGCCCCCACTCATGTCCCCCTGCACCCCCACCCCCCAGCACTGTGGGGCATCCTCCACCAGGCCCCCACTCATGTGCCCCTGCACCGCCACCCCCCAACAGTCAGGGGCACCCTCCACCAGGCCCCCACTCATCTCCCCCTGCACCCAGGTCCTGACAATCCTCAATCATGGCTGTTATGGCCAGCCTCCCTAGCCAAAAGGCCCAACCAAGTATCCCATCACCCACATAGAAAAGGCAATTACATGATACACCCCCAATCTAAAGTATGTAAATAAACACATGTCCGTCACACACACGCAATGGTTGCAAGTGAATGTGAAAACCCATATCATGACATGCATGAAACCAATGAGACGATACCACACATCAAAGTATGAATCCAAAAAATGTATTTAAAAAAAACATGAATGGGCATAAAATGAAAAAAACAACAGTGGGAATGAAAAAATGAAACCTGCATGTCCCTTTTGAAATCAAAAACAAGAAATCAGAATCCAAATGAATGTAGTCCAAAATCAAAGTAAAAAAAAAGTAATCCAAGGGAAAAACCATAAACAAAACCATTGCTCCATGGTGAAGCTAAAAATAATCAGGAAAAGATAAATACAATGTTGAACTATGTACAAATGAACAATCCAGGGTCCATGAGCCCAACTAACTAAATGAAACCTACCAAAAACTAATACCTAAGAAAAAAACTATATACAAAATGTGGTGCATAGTCCAAGAGCAACCAAAAGAAAAAAATAACAAAGGAAACCTAACACTAACTAACTAACTATATACAATGGCGGCAGGCAAGTCCAGCGGCTCACTCCGTGGTGTACCGGGCCAGGGCATCATCGAACTCCTGGTCGATATCCCGGAGGCGGTCCACTTCCATGGCCCCGAGGGTCCGCAGGGACAACGACATGCTCTCCTCCAAATCCCTGCGGATTGCCTCGAGGCACTTGGCCCGCCTCAGGGCCCTCCGTATGGAGTTCTCCACCCTGACCATTGTGAGCCACACCTCTTCTGCCCGCCGCCGCTCCGCACCTATCGGCTGGCCCAAACGCTGCCACACGGAAGACACTCCCATTCCAGGGTCCTCCTGCCCTCCGGCCGATGCCTGCCCCTCTGATGTAGATGTCCCCGAGCCATGATGCCTCCCACGTCGAGCCTGCCGTTGCCTCCGATGCAACTGCCTCTGCCAGCACGACGGCATCCAGGCTGATGGTATCCACCGACGCCGTCGTGCACGTGCCCTTCCTGATGATGCTGTCACATCCTCCATCTGCTGGTGTCCAGTTGCTGGTGTGTCCACCCCTGCTGGACCTCCGACTCCCGACTGTGGCAGGGAGGGATCCCCACTGAGCTGGCTGCGTTGGTCAGGGCAGGTCCACAGGGGGCCCTGGTGGCATCTGGGCCGGAAGACGGCATAGCGAACGACTGGCGCAGAGTCTCCACAGAGGAGGAGAGGGCCGCCAGAGTGGCCGACACATGTACGAAACCCCTGACCATGGCCACTCCAACTGGGCCACGTTGGCACGGTGCTCTTCGTGATGACGTGCATGCTCCACCCGTGAAGCACGCACGTCATCACGAATGACACCCGTGCGCAACACGACACCAATCAGGACCTTCTCCATACGGCCAGGGGTCCCCTCGTCTACAGGTGGAGGGGAGTCAGATGACATGGACATCCCCCCTACCTGCGGACGGGCCTGGGATGGGGCATCCCTGCTGGTGCATGGTGGTGCAGTCACAGTGTCAGGGACAGTGACATGCACAGGCCCCTCCACGGCGACCTGTGCTGCCTCCTGCCCCTGCCCCTGGACTGAACCACTTGCACCAGCAGGGATGCCCCCACCAGGCCCCATGTGCGCTCAGTAGTGGCCTCCTCCTCCTCTGTGGAAACCACCAACCTGGATGGCTCCACACCATCTTCAGCCGTTGCAAGCCCCTGTGGGGGCTCACCTACCCCTTCCGCTGCAGCCGTGTGGGCATCCCCGCCGCTTTGCTCCACAGCGCCGTCTCCGCCCTCTTCTTCACTGTACTGCACAATGGTCCCCTAGACAGGAAGCAATAGCAGATGAGTGGCACTGTCAAAGATCACTTCCATCATGTCCCTCCACAACACATGGGTCAGTGCAGGCAAGGCACATGCAGTAACAGGCATGGCGCATGCTATGGACATTAGCATACATGTCCAAAGGACTCTTGAAACATACAATGTTGTTTTGGAATTCACATGCATCATGGGTCATGCCTATCACATGCACACACTTCACCGTAGTTTCATCCATCTGGCCTCGTACACCCCAGACACAGTGGATACAAGGGTAACTAGGCTGCATCATTGAATCTGAACATTGTCACAGACATGTGTCATGCATCCATGGCATTCACAAGTCACAGACACGCAGGCCAGACACACAGACATGGACACCATACATGTACATGGCATCAGCACCCATTCCTCACCCCCACCCATGTCCAGGAACACAGACTGGCATGCTCTCATGTGTCCATTCCGCATAGGGCTCCCCATGTTGCATTTAAAGACATGCACCAACCATGTGGTACACACATTACTGGCCTCACATGCATGACCATGATGTCCCTGCACACATACATGCGTACATGGCCTATGTCACACATACAGGCAAGTATCAGACAACCAGCACATTGCAACATGCCCTGTCTCACACAGCAATGCTTGGCCACTTACCGCTCAACTCCACACGGGTCTGCCTCTCAAGGATCTGGGCGTGGAGCACTGGGCGTACGCGTTCCAGGGCCCTCAGCTGGATGGTACTCATGCGGCCCCGGCCCCCCTCCACGAGGTGCCGGGCCTTCAAGAGGGTCCTGGACCTCAAGTCCTCCCAGCGCTTCTTGACTTGCTTGATGTTGCGGGTTGCCACCCCCTCCGCGTTGATGGCAACCACAAAGTCGTCCCAGATCCTGTCCCATCCTTCCTTGTTGGCGCGTGATGATCCGAAGAGGGCATCATACTTCCCCAGGACTTGCTCCACCAGGACACCAACTTCGGTGGCAGTGAAGCTGGTGCCCCTCTGCCTCTCTGGCCGGGGGTTGCCAGTGGTGCCAGATGTTGTAGTGCCTGACATGGCAACCCCAGAGGCAAGAGTCGGTGGGCAACTGGGTCCTGGGGCTGGGCTGTGGAGCGATGGTATACCAGTCGGGAGTCTTCTGTTCCAGCAGGGGTGGACATAGCAACTGGACCCCTGCAGATGGCAGATGTGCAGGCACAAAATGGCAGGGCACAGCGGCAGCAGGCAGGCAGGCAGCAGCAGATGGCTCGTTGGAGGCTGATCGGGGCCCTGGGGGGCAGTAATTTGGCCTTTTGGACAGGAGCGTGGTCTTCCGTGTGTTTTCGCGTGGCCAGCTTGTTACGGAGTGATTTGGCACGTGAAAAAATTGCACGTCAGCGTGTAATTCGAGGAAAGGCACTTAGCGCGTAAGCGCGTCAGCACGCATACGCGATTTCATTGGACCAAAGGCCCCTGGCGCATAAGCGCGTCTGTGACGTATGGCGCACGGGCATTGCCCTGGCAGGTCTTGCAGATCCCACGTGGATTTCCCCCAATCGCGTGTGAAACTTCCCGCGCACCCCTGAAATACACGTACTCAGGCCAATCGCGTGTACGCTCACTTCCCTCCTATTACACGCGATGACACTCGGACGTGCAGTTTTACCATGTGTGCTCTGTCATCACGTGTTATGAGGGAAACATCCGCGTGCGTCACGTCACAGACGCGCTTACGCGCTAATGGCCTTTGGTCCAATGAAATCGCATATGCGTGCTGACGTGCATACGCGCTAAGGGCCTTTCCTCGAATTACACGCAGACGTGCAGGATTTTCACGTGCCAAATCACTCCGTATCAAGCTGGCCATGCGTAAGCACACGGAAGACCACGCTCCTGCCCAGAAGGCTGAATTACTGCCCCCCAGAGCCCCGAGCACGCTCCCACCTGCCATCTGCTGCTGCCTGACTGCCTGCTGCCCACGTGCCCTGCCATTTGCTGCCTGCACATCAGCCCAGGGTGCTGTTGCTGTGACCACCCCTGCTGGAACCGAAGACTCCCGACTGGGATTCCATCGCTCCACAGCCCAGCCCCAGGACCCAGTTGCCCACCCACTCCTGCCTCTGGGGTTGTCATGTCGGGCACTGCAACATCTGGCACCATTGACAACCCCCGGCCAGAGAGGCAGAGGGGCACCAGCTTCACTGCCACCGAAGTTGGTGTCCTGGTGGAGCAAGTCCTGGGGCAGTATGATGCCCTCTTCGGAAGTTCCCGCGCCGACAAGGAAGGACGGACTCGGATCTGGACGGACATCATGACTGCCATCAACGCGGAGGGGGTGGCAGTCCGACTATTCCATCATGTCAAGAAGCGCTGGGAGGACTTCAGGTCCAGGACCCTCAACAAGGCCTGGCGCCTCTTCAAGGCAGCGGATGCCAAGGGGCGCCGGGGCCACTTGTCGGAAGATCAGATGAGAGTCCTGGAACGCATATCCCCAGCGCTCCACGTCCAGGTCCTTGAGAGGCAGACCCGTCTGGAGTCGAGCGGTAAGTGTACATGCATCATGATTGTAAGCTGTGTGTGTGGTGATGTGCCAGTAGTGTGCAGGTTGCACATGTGTTTTTATGGGGCCAGGTATGGGTGGGGGTGTACAGGACCGTGAGGCTAACACATGCAAGGGCTCTCATGTGTGAGACATGTATGGTGCTTGTGTGTGTAGGCTTGCATGCCAAATGCAGTTGTGTGGGCACACATGTTTGGATGAATGTGTATGTAAGTAGGCATGTTCGTGATGTCACACATGGATGTTGTTTTCGGCTGCATGTATCAGCACTGTGTACATGTGCATGTGTGTGTGTATTTGACAAGGGTGCAACAGTGATGCAACATGGATGCATGTGACAGTGGGATGTGGAAGCCTGATTGGCAGATGTGACATGGATGCCGATCTGAACACTGCGACACTTGGCAGAGGTGTACACATGCATGCAAGTGTGGTGGTGTGTGTGCATGTGTAGTGCACTCCCTGTGTTGCATGTGATGTCTGGCTCACCTTTGCCTGCTCATGCTGTTGTATGTGAATGGATGGTGCTGGCAGTTGCGATATGGCTGTGGTATGGCTCATGTGTGCAAGTTGAAATGACATGTGTGTTGGCGATTGTGATGCCATGTCTGAGGTTTGCCAATGCCACTCATGTACAACTGTCATGTGTGTATGTGTCCATTGTACAGTGCCCTGATGCCTGTATTTTATTTCTCCCTGTCTGCAGCGTCAACTGATGAAGAGGGCGGAGAAGGTGCTGTGGAGCACAGCGGCGGGGATCGCACCGCCAGCCGGAGACGCAAGGCCCGGCTCCCCTCCCAGGTTGTGATCTCGTCGGGGAGTGAGGAGTTCGGTGCCGAGTCCCAGGCTGCAGCTGCCGGGGGGAGGTCCAAGAGGCAGAGGTCGGAGTTGGACTCCTCGGCAGCAGAAGGGGCAGCTGGGACCCCACACGGCCCAACGGGGGAAGATGGCACGGAGTCATCCAGGTTGGTGGGGGGTTTGGTGGAGGAGGAGGCCGTGCAAGCAACAGAGACGGGGTCTGGAGGTGGGGATTCCACTGGTGCTAGTGGTGCAGTGCAGGACCAGGGACAGGAGGCAGCACAGGTCGCCGCGGAGGTGCCTGTGTGCAATCCTGTCCCTGATCCTGTCACTGCATCACTTGCACCATCAGGGATGCCTACGTCCAGACCCGTTTTCAGGCAGGGGATGAGCTCATGGCAACTGGCCTTCCTCTGCCTGCGGACGTGGCTATCCGGGTCCGGGTTGAGCCTGTCCTCACTGCTGTGGCGTTGCGTCAACGGGCCATGCGAGGTGACCTGCAGTCTTTTCATGAGGAGACTGCATGTCATCTCGAATGGCTCGTTGACCGCGTCGGCCTACTGGGACAGGTCACCCAGGCCGGATTCCTCCGTTTGATGGGGCTTGCTCCGACCCCCTCCTCAACTGAACCCCCTATGCGCCAGTCGTCCTCCGTGCCATCTTCCCACCCATTAGTCACCTGGGTGCCCTGTGGAGCTGCCTCTGACGGTGGAGCCAGGCTGGTGGAGGAGGCATCCCTGCCACAGTCGGGAGTCGGACGTCCAGCAGGGGTGGCCACATCAACGACTGCACCCCAGCCGGTGGAGGATGTGCAGGCAGCAGGAGCCAGGGCACGGGCAGAAGCACAGCAGCAGCAGCAACGAGGTGGGAGCCATGATGGCTCAGGGTCTTCAACAGCAGAGGGGCAGGCATCGGCCGGAGGGCAGGAGGACCCAGGACGGGAAGTGTCTTCCATGTGGCAGCGGTTGGGCCACGCCATAGATGCGGAGCGGCAGCGGGCGGAAGAGGCACGGCTCACGATGGTCAGGGCGCAGAACTCCATGTGGAGGGCCCTGAGGCGGGCCGAGTGCCTCGAGGCAATCCGCAGGGAGTTGGAGGTGAACATGTTGACGGCCCTGCGGATCCTCGGGGCCATGGAGGAGGACCGCCTCCGGGACATTGAGCAGGAGTTTGATGATGCCCTGGCCCGGAACATCCCAAAGTGAGCCGTCAGACTAGCCCGCTGCCCTTGTAAATAGTTCTGTAGTTAGTGTTAGGTTTCCTTTGGTTTTACATTTTTTTTGGACCTTTTGGACAATGGGCCACATTTTTGTATATAGTTTTTTTTATTCTGTATATAGTAGACTGTTGGATTTTCTAATTTTTTTTATGATTTACTCATGGAGCAATGGTTTTCGATTTTAATTTTCCATTGGATTTTCTTTTGTGAACTGTGACTTTGGACACCTTTCCTTTGGATTATGATTTGTGGTTTTACATTATTTCACCGACATGCTGCTTTTTTTTTGTCAATTCCCATTTTCGTTTGTTTATTTTTGATTCAATTTATGTTGCTTTTAATACATATTTTTTCTTCAAACTTCAATGTCTAGTATCATCTCATTGGTTTCATGCATATCATGATATGGGTTTTGACATTCACTGACACCCATTGTGTGTATGTGAGGGACATGTGTTCATTTACAAACTTGCCATTGGGGTTGTGTCATGTAATTGACATTTCTAAGTGGGTGGATGCAATACTCCGGTGGGTGTTTGGCATTTGGAGGCTGCCCATAGGGGCCAGGGATATTGATTGTGATGACATGTTGGCTGGGAGACATGAGTGGGGGCATGGTGGAGGGTGCCCCTGGATGCAGGGGTTGGGGGTGCTGGGAGACATGAGTGGGGTCCTGGTGGAGGGTGCCCCACAGTGCTGGGGGGTGGGGGTGCTGGGAGGCATGAGTGGGGGCCTGGTGGAGGGTGCCCCTGGATGCAGGGGGGTGAGTGTGCAGGGGGACATGAGTGGGGGCCTGGTGGAGGGTGCCCCTGGATGCAGGGGGTGGGGGTGCTGGGAGACATGAGTGGGGGCCTGGTGGAGGGTGCCCCTGGATGCAGGGGGGTACGGGTGCTGGGAGACATGAGTGGGGGCCTGGTGGAGGGTGCCCTGCACTGCTGGGTGGTGGTGGCGCAGGGGGACATGAGTGGGACATGAGTGGGGGCCTGCTGGCAGGTGCCCCACAGTGCTGGGGGGTGGGGGTGCTGGGAGACATGAGTGGGGGCCTGATGGAGGGGGCCCCTGGATGCAGGGGGGTGGGGTACTGGGAGACATGAGTGGGGGCCTGGTGGAGGGTGCCCTGCACTGCTGGGTGGTGGAGGTTCAGGGGGACATGAGTGGGACATGAGTGGCGGCCTGCTGGCAGGTGCCCCACAGTGCTGGGGGTGGGGGTGCTGGGAGACATGAGTGGGGGCCTGGTGGAGGGTGCCCCTGGATGCAATGGTGTGGGGGTGCTGGGAGACATGAGTGGGGGCCTGGTGGAGGGTGCGCATGGATGCTGGGGGTGGGGGTGCAGGGGGACATGAGTGGGGCCTGGTGGAGGGTGCCCCACAGTGCTGGGGGGTTGGGGATGCTGGGAGACATGAGTGTGGCCTGGTGGAGGGTGCCCCTGGATGCAGGGGGGTGGGTGTGCAGGGGGACATGAGTGGGGGCCCGGTGGAGGGTGCCCCACAGTGCTGGGGGGTGGGGGTGCTGGGAGACATGAGTGTGGGCCTGGTGGAGGGTGCCCCTGGATGCAGGGGGTGGGGGTGCTGGGAGACATGAGTGGTGGCCTGGTGGAGGGTGCCCCTGGATGCTGGGGGGTGGGGGTGCAGGGGGACATGAGTGGGGCCTGGTGGAGGGTGCCCCACAGTGCTGGGGGTGGGGGTGCTGGGAGACATGAGTGGGGGCCTGGTGGAGGGTGCCCCTGGATGCAGGGGGTGGGTGTGCAGGGGGACAATAGTGGGGGCCTGCTGGAGGGTGCCCCACAGTGCTGGGGGGTGGAGGAGCTGGTAGACATGAGTGGGGGCCTTGTGGACGGGTCCCCTGGATGCAGGGGGGTGGGTGTGCAGGAGGACATGAGTGGGGGCCTGGTGGAGGGTGCCCCTGGATGCAGGGGGGTGGAGGTGCTGGGAGACATGAGTGGGGGCCTGGTGGAGGGTGCCCCTGGATGCAGGGGGGTGGGGGTGCTGGGAGACATGAGTGGGGACCTGGTGGAGGGTGCCCCTGGATGCAGGGGGGTGGGTGTGCAGGAGGACATGAGTGGGGGCCTGGTGGAGGGTGCCCCTGGATGCAGGGGGGTGGGGGTGCTGGGAGGCATGAGTGGGGGCCTGGTGGAGGGTGCCCCTGGATGCAGGGGGGTGAGTGTGCAGGGGGACATGAGTGAGGGCCTGGTGGAGGGTGCCCCTGGATGCAGGGGGTGGGGGTGCTGGGAGACATGAGTGGGGGCCTGGTGGAGGGTGCCCCTGGATGCAGGGGGGTACGGGTGCTGGGAGACATGAGTGGGGGCCTGGTGGAGGGTGCCCTGCACTGCTGGGTGGTGGTGGCGCAGGGGGACATGAGTGGGACATGAGTGGGGGCCTGCTGGCAGGTGCCCCACAGTGCTGGGGGGTGGGGGTGCTGGGAGACATGAGTGGGGGCCTGATGGAGGGGGCCCCTGGATGCAGGGGGGTGGGGTACTGGGAGACATGAGTGGGGGCCTGGTGGAGGGTGCCCTGCACTGCTGGGTGGTGGAGGTTCAGGGGGACATGAGTGGGACATGAGTGGCGGCCTGCTGGCAGGTGCCCCACAGTGCTGGGGGTGGGGGTGCTGGGAGACATGAGTGGGGGCCTGGTGGAGGGTGCCCCTGGATGCAATGGTGTGGGGGTGCTGGGAGACATGAGTGGGGGCCTGGTGGAGGGTGCGCCTGGATGCTGGGGGTGGGTGTGCAGGGGGACATGAGTGGGGGCCCGGTGGAGGGTGCCCCACAGTGCTGGGGGGTGGGGGTGCTGGGAGACATGAGTGTGGGCCTGGTGGAGGGTGCCCCTGGATGCAGGGGGTGGGGGTGCTGGGAGACATGAGTGGTGGCCTGGTGGAGGGTGCCCCTGGATGCTGGGGGGTGGGGGTGCAGGGGGACATGAGTGGGGCCTGGTGGAGGGTGCCCCACAGTGCTGGGGGTGGGGGTGCTGGGAGACATGAGTGGGGGCCTGGTGGAGGGTGCCCCTGGATGCAGGGGGGTGGGTGTGCAGGGGGACAATAGTGGGGGCCTGCTGGAGGGTGCCCCACAGTGCTGGGGGGTGGAGGAGCTGGTAGACATGAGTGGGGGCCTTGTGGACGGTGCCCCTGGATGCAGGGGGGTGGGTGTGCAGGAGGACATGAGTGGGGGCCTGGTGGAGGGTGCCCCTGGATGCAGGGGGGTGGAGGTGCTGGGAGACATGAGTGGGGGCCTGGTGGAGGGTGCCCCTGGATGCAGGGGGGTGGGGGTGCTGGGAGACATGAGTGGGGACCTGGTGGAGGGTGCCCCTGGATGCAGGGGGGTGGGTGTGCAGGAGGACATGAGTGGGGGCCTGGTGGAGGGTGCCCCTGGATGCAGGGGGTGGAGGTGCTGGGAGACATGAGTGGGGGCCTGGTGGAGGGTGCCCCTGGATGCAGGGGGGTGGGGGTGCTGGGAGACATGAGTGGGGGCCTGGTGGAGGATGCCCCTGGATGCAGGGGGGTGGGTGTGCAGGGGGACATGAGTGGGGGCCTGGTGGAGGGTGCCCCTGGATGCAGGGGGGTGGGGTGCTGGGAGACATGAGTGGGGGCCTGGTGGAGGGTGCCCTGCACTGCTGGGTGGTGGGGCGCAGGGGGACATGAGTGGGACATGAGTGGGGGCCTGCTGGCAGGTGCCCCACAGTGCTGGGGGGAGGGGGTGCTGGGAGACATGAGTGGGGGCCTGATGGTGGGGGCCCCTGGATGCAGGGGGGTGGGGTGCTGGGAGACATGAGTGGGGGCCTGGTGGAGGGTGCCCTGCACTGCTGGGTGGTGGAGGTGCAGGGGGACATGAGTGGGACATGAGTGGCGGCCTGCTGGCAGGTGCCCCACAGTGCTCGGGGTGGGGGTGCTGGGAGACATGAGTGGGGGCCTGGTGGAGGGTGCCCCTGGATGCAATGGTGTGGGGGTGCTGGGAGACATGAGTGGGGCCTGGTGGAGGGTGCCCCACAGTGCTGGGGGGTTGGGGGTGCTGGGAGACATGAGTGGGGCCTGGTGGAGGGTGCCCCTGGATGCAGGGGGGTGGGTGTGCAGGGGGACATGAGTGGGGGCCCGGTGGAGGGTGCCCCACAGTGCTGGGGGGTGGGGGTGCTGGGAGACATGAGTGTGGGCCTGGTGGAGGGTGCCCCTGGATGCAGGGGGGTGGGGGTGCTGGGAGACATGAGTGGGGGACTGGTGGAGGGTGCCCCTGGATGCTGGGGGGTGGGGGTGCAGGGGGACATGAGTGGGGCCTGGTGGAGGGTGCCCCACAGTGCTGGGGGTGGGGGTGCTGGGAGACATGAGTGGGGGCCTGGTGGAGGGTGCCCCTGGATGCAGGGGGGTGCGTGTGCAGGGGGACATGAGTGGGGGCCTGGTGGAGGGTGCCC
This sequence comes from Ambystoma mexicanum, assembly GCF_040938575.1. Taxonomy (NCBI): domain Eukaryota; kingdom Metazoa; phylum Chordata; class Amphibia; order Caudata; family Ambystomatidae; genus Ambystoma; species Ambystoma mexicanum. The sequence goes on from NC_090934.1 coordinate 653,917,434, forward strand.
CACAGTGCATGGGGGTGGAGGAGCTGGTAGACATGAGTGGGGGCCTTGTGGACGGTGCCCCTGGATGCAGGGGGGTGGGTGTGCAGGAGGACATGAGTGGGGGCCTGGTGGAGGGTGCCCCTGGATGCAGGGGGGTGGAGGTGCTGGGAGACATGAGTGGGGGCCTGGTGGAGGGTGCCCCTGGATGCAGGGGGGTGGGGGTGCTGGGAGACATGAGTGGGGGCCTGGTGGAGGGTGCCCCTGGATGCAGGGGGGTGGGTGTGCAGGGGGACATGAGCGGGGGCCTGGTGGAGGGTGCCCCTGGATGCAGGGGGGTGGGGGTGCTGGGAGACATGAGTGGGGGCCTGGTGGAGGGTGCCCTGCACTGCTGGGTGGTGGGGGTGCAGGGGGACATGAGTGGGACATGAGTGGGGGCCTGCTGACAGGTGCCCCACAGTGCTGGGGGGTGGGGTGCTGGGAGACATGAGTGGGGGCCTGGTGGAGGGTGCCCCTGGATGCTGGGGGGTGGGGGTGCAGGGGGACATGAGTGGGGGCCTGGTGGAGGGTGCCCTACAGTGCTGGGGGGTGGGGGTGCAGGGGGGCATGAGTGGGAGCCTGGTGTTGGGGGCCCCTGGATGCAGGGGGGTGGGGTGCTGGGAGACATGAGTGGGGGCCTGGTGGAGGGTGCCCTGCACTGCTGGGTGGTGGAGGTGCAGGGGGACATGAGTGGGACATGAGTGGGGGCCTGCTGGCAGGTGCCCCACAGTGCTGGGGGTGGGGGTGCTGGGAGACATGAGTGGGGGCCTGGTGGAGGGTGCCCCTGGATGCAATGGTGTGGGGGTGCTGGGAGACATGAGTGGGGGCCTGGTGGAGGGTGCGCCTGGATGCTGGGGGTGGGGGTGCAGGGGGACATGAGTGGGGGCCTGGTGGAGGGTGCCCCACGGTGCTGGGGGGTTGGGGGTGCTGGGAGACATGAGTGGGGCCTGGTGGAGGGTGCCCCTGGATGCAGGGGGGTGGGTGTGCAGGGGGACATGAGTGGGGGCCCGGTGGAGGGTGCCCCACAGTGCTGGGGGGTGGGGGTGCTGGGAGACATGAGTGTGGGCCTGGTGGAGGGTGCCCCTGGATGCAGGGGGGTGGGGGTGCTGGGAGACATGAGTGGGGGACTAGTGGAGGGTACCCCTGGATGCTGGGGGGTGGGGGTGCAGGGGGACATGAGTGGGGCCTGGTGGAGGGTGCCCCACAGTGCTGGGGGTGGGGGTGCTGGGAGACATGAGTGGGGGCCTGGTGGAGGGTGCCCCTGGATGCAGGGGGGTGGGTGTGCAGGGGGACATGAGTGGGGGCCTGGTGGAGGGTGCCCCACAGTGCTGGGGGGTGGAGGAGCTGGTAGACATGAGTGGGGGCCTTGTGGACGGTGCCCCTGGATGCAGGGGGGTGGGTGTGCAGGAGGACATGAGTGGGGGCCTGGTGGAGGGTGCCCCTGGATGCAGGGGGGTGGAGGTGCTGGGAGACATGAGTGGGGGCCTGGTGGAGGGTGCCCCTGGATGCAGGGGGGTGGGGGTGCTGGGAGACATGAGTGGGGGCCTGGTGGAGGGTGCCCCTGGATGCAGGGGGGTGGGTGTGCAGGGGGACATGAGTGGGGGCCTGGTGGAGGGTGCCCCTGGATGCAGGGGGGTGGGGGTGCTGGGAGACATGAGTGGGGGCCTGGTGGAGGGTGCCCTGCACTACTGGGTGGTGGGGGTGCAGGGGGACATGAGTGGGACATGAGTGGGGGCCTGCTGACAGGTGCCCCACAGTGCTGGGGGGTGGGGGTGCTGGGAGACATGAGTGGGGGCCTGGTGGAGGGTGCCCCTGGATGCTGGGGGGTGGGGGTGCAGGTGGACATGAGTGGGGGCCTGGTGGAGGGTGCCCTACAGTGCTGGGGGGTGGGGGTGCAGGGGGACATGAGTGGGAGCCTGGTGGAGGGTGCCCCTGGATGCAGGGGGGTGGGGGTGCTGGGAGACATGAGTGGGGGCCTGGTGGAGGGTGCCCTGCACTGCTGGGTGGTGGGGGTGCAGGGAGACATGAGTGGGACATGAGTGGGGGCCTGCTGGCAGGTGCTCCACAGTGCTGGGGCGTGGGGGTGCTGGGAGACATGAGTGGGGGCCTGGTGGAGGGTGCCCCTGGATGTTGGGGGGTGGGGGTGCAGGGGGACATGAGTGGGGGCCTGGTGGAGGTTGCCCTACAGTGCTGGGGGGTGGGGGTGCAGGGGGACATGAGTGGGGGCCTGGTGGAGGGTGCCCCTGGATGCAGGGGGGTGGGGTTGCTGGGAGACATGAGTGGGGCCTGGTGGAGGGTGCCCCTGGATGCAGGGGGGTGGGGGTGCTGGGAGACATGAGTGGGGGCCTGGTGGAGGGTGCCCCTGGATGCTGAGGGGTGGGGGTGCAGGGGGACATGAGTGGGGGCCTGGTGGAGGGTGCCCCTGGATGCAGGGGGGTGGGGGTGCTGGGAGACATGAGTGGGGGCCTGGTGGAGGGTGCCCTGCACTGCTGGGTGGTGGGGGTGCAGGGTGACATGCGTGGGACATGAGTGGGGGCCTGCTGGCAGGTGCCCCACAGTGCTGGGGGGTGGGGGTGCTGGGAGACATGAGTGGGGGCCTGGTGGAGGGTGCCCCTGGATGCTGGGGGGTGGGGGTGCAGGGGTACATGAGTGGGGACCTGGTGGAGGGTGCCCTACAGTGCTGGGGGATGGGGGTGCAGTGGGACATGAGTGGGGCCCTGGTGGAGGGTGCCCCTGGATGCAGGGGGGTGGGGGTGCTGGGAGACATGAGTGGGGCCTGGTGGAGGGTGCCCCTGGATGCAGGGGGGTGGGGGTGCTGGGAGACATGAGTGGGGGCCTGGTGGAGGGTGCCCCTCAATGCAGGGGGGTGGGTGTGCAGGGGGACATGAGTGGCGGCCTGGTGGAGGGTGCCCCTGGATGCAGGGGGGTGGGGGTGCTGGGAGACATGAGTGGGGGCGTGCTGGAGGGTGCCCTGCACTGCTGGGTGGTGGGGGTGCAGGGGGACATGAGTGGGACATGAGTCGGGGCCTACTGGCAGGTGCCCCACAGTGCTGGGGGGTGGGGGAGCTGGGAGACATGAGGGGGGCCTGGTGGAAGGTGCCCCTGGATGCTGGGGGGTGGGGGTGCAGAGGGACATGAGTGGGGGCCTGGTGGAGGTTGCCCTACAGTGCCGGGGGGTGGGGGTGCAGGGGAACATGAGTGGGGGCCTGGTGGAGGGTGCCCCTGGATGCAGGGGGGTGGGGGTGCTAGGAGACATGAGTGGGGCCTGGTGGAGGGCGCCCCTGGATGCAGGGGGGTGGGGGTGCAGAGGGACATGAGTGGGGGCCTGGTGGAGGGTGCCCTACAGTGCAGGGGGGGTGGGGGTGCAGGGGGACATGAGTGGGGGTTTGGTGGAGGGTGCCCCTGGATGCAGGGGGGTGGGGTGCTGGGAGACATGAGTGGGGGCCTGGTGGAGGGTGCCCTGCACTGCTGGGTGGTGGGGGTGCAGGGGGACATGAGTGGGGGCCTGCTGGCAGGTGCCCCACAGTGCTGGGGGGTGGGGGTGCTGGGAGACATGAGTGGGGGCCTGGTGGAGGGTGCCCCTGGATGCTGGGGGGTGGGGGTCCAGGGGGACATGAGTGGTGGCCTGGTGGAGGGTGCCCCTGGATGCAGGGGGGTGGGGGCACTGGGAGACATGAGTGGGGCCTGGTGGAGGGTGCCCCTGGATGCAGGGGGGTGGGGGCACTGGGAGACATGAGTGGGGCCTGGTGGAGGGTGCCCCTGGATGCAGGGGGGTGGGGATGCTGGGAGACATGAGTGGGGCCTGGTGGAGGGTGCCCCTGGATGCAAGGGGGTGGGTGTGCAGGGGGATATGAGTGGGGGCCTGGTGGAGGGTGCCCCTGGATGCAGGGGGTGGGGGTGGTGGGAGACATGAGTAGGGGTGTGGTTAAGGGTGCCCTGCACTGCTGGGTGGTGGGGATGCAGGGGGACATGAGTGGGACATGAGTGCGGGCCTGCTGGCAAGTGCCTCACAGTGCTGGGGGGTGGGGGTGCTGGGAGACATGTGTTGGCGATCAGTAGTGCAAGGTGACATGTGGGTTGGCTGGGGGGCATGGCCATGGTGGATGGGTTGCCTGTGGGACATGAGCAGGGGTGCAGGGTTGTCCCCTGTGGTGTGGGCTGCCTGCAGGGACCGTGGAGGGTGTAGAGGGAACACCTGGGAGGACCCACACAGCCAAATCCCGTGTAGCACTCCCCGGCACCACCGAAATACACGTACCCTGCTGAAATCGCGTGTGAAACTTCCCGCGCACCTCGGAATACACATACCCTGCTGAAATTGCGTGTGGAACTTCCCGAGCACCCCGAAGTACACGTACCCAGGCCAATCGCGTGTGGAACTTCCCGCGCATCCCGAAACACACGTACCCAGGCCAATCGCGTGTGGAACTTCCCGTGCACCCCGAAGTACACGTACCCAGGCCAATCGCATGTGGAACTTCCCGCGCATCCCAAAACACACGTACCCAGGGCAATCGCGTGTGGATCTTCCCCCGCACCCCAAAGTACACATACCCAGGCCAATCGCGTGTGGAACTTCCCGCGCATCCCGAAACACACGTACCCAGGGCAATCGTGTGTGGAACTTCCCGCGCACCCCGAACTACATGTACCCAGGCCAATTGCTTGTGGAACTTCCCGCGCATCCCGAAACACACGTACCCAGGCCAATCGCATGTGGAACTTCTCGCGCACCCCGAAACACAAGTACCCAGGCCAATCGCATGTGGAACTTCCCGCGCACCCCGAACTACATGTACCCAGGCCAATCGCGTATGGAACTTCCCGCGCATCCCGAAACACACGTACCCAGGCCAATCGCATGTGGAACTTCCCGCGCACCCCGAAACACACGTACCCAGGCCAATCGCGTGTGGAACTTCCCGCGCACCCAGAAACACACGCACACTCTATTTTTCACACAGCGGGTGTCCGTGTTTGTCGGTACCCCTTTGTACCTCATTTGTCCTAGAGGGCCACTGTATGGACCATTCATCATAGCTGTATATGGGTGCTTTTTGTTAGCGCACATTTTGGCGCACATTTATTTCAGGCGCAGGGACGCTACCGCCTGCTTTCTTGTGGCGTACTTGTTTGGCCCTGTGCGCGTCTTTCACCGTGCGCTGGTTTGCCCTATTCGATTCCATGAATACAGGTTGTAGGCGAGCGTGTGGGCGTTCCGTGCATTTGCCTCCTGTACTTCCCCCGTGACGCCCATATTTTCACGCATTGTTCCCCAATCCGAGTGTTACGCCCCGTGTTCCGGCTACTTTTGTGATGTGCGCCGCGCTATGTGCGATTTCGCAGTGGCCATGGCGCAAGCCGTTGGATGACCTGTGCGCCGGCGTGCGCCGCGCACTTTTTCAGCGCACATCCAATGTTTTTCTCGCGCACGGACTTCCATGAATCGATGTGTGCTGGTTTTCCTGCGATTTTCGCAGTTGCACTGCGATTTTCGCACTTTTACTGCAAATCGCACGTTTTGGCACCTCTGCGCGGGAAGTTTCGGCACACATTAATTCCATGAATCGACCAGTCAATGTTAACTTTACATTTATATTCGGCCTAAGTTCCATGTAGAGCTTGACAACTTTAACATCATGCTCTTTTATCCCTTTAACTGTCTTCATAGACCCCTCCGGATTTACTCTGCCTTTAGATGTGTTTCTTTTGTCAACTACCTGGGGAATGCATTCATTTATGCAAAATTAGGCGGTCTAGATTTCCCCCAACCCTGGGTCGGACCCTGCATGTCTAGAAGTACCATCAACTATATTGAAGTTGGTGGTACTTCTCAGAACACCTCTCTTAAACAATTTTTTTATCTAATCGCATTGGTTCTTTCTTCCATTCTTAGATTTTTATGAGCCTTTTTATGTCATTTTGTCCCCAGACTAACTCCCTATATTTGGTCTTGCTGCCAGCCTTCTACATTTCTTTCCCTCACTGGTGGTTTTTCAATGACCTTCTGTTGCTGTACCTTTTCTGGGGGATCCTCTGCTAACGACTCTTCTGGTCCTTCCTCTGTGTTTGTTTCTTTATCCCTTGAACTTGTCAAGGCTTGTTTTGTCTGCTTAGTATTAGATTGATCAAAATATCAATTTTTACATTTAACTCGCAAAGGATAAGTGTGTGTGCTTTCACCTCATCTTTAATATTTTCGTACAATTCGAATGAGGCGCTAAGTACAGTGTTGAGGGCCAAAATTAAAGGGGAGGTTAGCTTGATATGTTCATCCACCTCCAATATGTGGTGTAGGATCCTGGGGCTCCTCTTTTGCAATTCCTCACCTATCTCTGAAGAGGTCATTTCATCCAGGAGTTGGGATGGATAACCTATTATCGCATCAGAGTCCTCCCGGGGATCGGCTTGGGTTTACACACTGTATATCCCCATATTCAATCAACAGTGGGATGAGATCACCTTCTCCCTCACCATTTACCAGGTCCCTAACACACATGCTCGCACCCTGCAATATCCTAATATCAGTCATGTCTCCTGGAAAGCCAGACACACCAGTAGTTGATTGTTTTGGAGTCCTAAACTCCATGCTACTGCCTATTTGCCTGTTGTAATCTGTGATTGCTGAGGCCATATTAACAGTTATATTTGGCTGCACTTGGGGCTTAGGTTTGGGGGTAATAGAAACCCCCCTCCCTTGGCCCCCTGGAGCAGGGGTGGACTGGCCTATAGGGAACTCTGGAGATTTCCCGGTGGGCCTCTGCACCCTGGGCCTCTTTTGTGTGGTATTTCCAAATTTTCTCATAGAAAAAGCATTGAGCTTGCTGAAAATGTGTCATATGGGGCCACTTTGAACATTATTTCCAGGGCCTCTTTTGGTCCCCAGTAATTATTTCCAGGGCCTCTTTTAGTTCCCAGTCCACCCCTGCCCTGGAGTCATTGATTGTGCATGTTGTACGCCTTCAGGGCACACACATTGATCCTTTTTCTGGTTATTCATTACATGTTCAGGCATTCTCAAATAACAACAAATTGAATCCACCCGTTCCTCCTCTGAGAGTCTTGTCCGTATGCTTAGTTGAATTCTTGCCTCGTTTTCAAATGTTCAAATTTGTGCCTCAGCTTATTTACTTAATGTATGACTTCTAACTAACATTTTTGGAAATCACAAGGGTTGTTTGCGCATCTTCCAAACCGCATGATTGTAAATCTTTCCTGGTTATAGGAGGCATGTGTCCGTTTGCAAACAAATCCACCCACCTCTTGTTCAAAGGTAACACCCACAGTCAGATTATGGGGGAGGTAAGAGAAAAAGCAAAAGTCTGGATACCAAGTGTCAAAAAAGCCTTTAAAGAACAGCAGTACACTTATGTCAAATCACTGAGTCAAATTCAAAGGCTTGTGGCCCACAGTCTTTTGCTCAGTGATAAAGTATTGCAGTCGAAAATTGGTAGCAAGAATAAATTCCCTCAGGCACACCTGCAAGTCTGGGCTGTGACAAGGTCAAAGGCGTAGTGCCCACAGTTCCTCACCCAAATGTTGCGCAGATAGGACCAGCTGTCAGCTCCTTTGATAATATGGAAACCTGTGGATCTATGAAGTAACTCTTTTGTGAACCTCTCACTGCTGTGACTGAGGCTGTATTGCAAAACCTCACTTTCCTCTATAGATAGGTAGCCAGGACTGTTTCTCAAAGCAGGGCTTCACAGCAGCCTCTACAGCTGATCTAAGTAAAAAAAGAGGAGCCATGAGTGTCTTGTTTAACAATTGACATGGTAGTTACTTAGGGTTAGGCTACGGCTGAGGCCAAGGAGCCACCACCAGGAATGCAAACACACCGACTAAAATACCATCATCACTAAGGCTCAGAGGGTCAGGTAACAGCATGCTGCTACAGCCTAAAAGTTACCTGCTATGTCAGATACGGCTGACATGCTGGAGTGCTCCCTTTCACCACCCCTTCCCCAACCACCACTTCGTGGCACCCAGGCTCAGCACTTAGTAAACTTTGCACACACCCCTGGAGACTGTAAATAGTCAAGGGCTCGTCTCGCCTGCGCTGTTGAGGAACTGTTAGAGGGAAGGAATAAAGAACACGTCAAGCTGCAATACGCAGGATCACAATTGTGCACAGCTGCTCCCTTTTTACAGCCTTAGAAATCACGATAAGGGGTGCACATATGAAATGAAAGATATGAACCAACTACGGGAAATGCCAGGTCTGGCATATAGAAAAAGACATTTTATATGGGAAATGTATTTTTTTCATACATAACTATAGCATTACATGTACTACTGCTTGAACCCTTTTCAGAAAACACTGAAATTAAATATGGAAAACCCTACTTTCCAAGTAATAACTATAAAGTGTATAAAATTACACAGTTAAATATGCCAAATACATTTTATATAAATAACAATATTACATATTGAAAATATAAAAAAACATAATGACTGACTTTCACAATCTCAAATTTTCTTTGGGAGATGATGTCAAGAAAGCAACAACAATGTGCCATAAGGAAGAATCATGTCCAGGGAAATGTAATATTAAAAAAAATTAAAATTTTAAAATGTAATATTAAAAAAATTAATGCTCCTAAATCTGTAGATAAAATAGTGTAGATAATACAAAAATACCTGTTATCGATGATAGATTACAAAATCTGCAATTTCAAATAGAAGATGTGCCAACTGAACAAATGAATCAAACCCAGAAGGTTCTTGGTAAAAGTAAGAAAAGAGTACATGTATCAAACCTGTTAGTAGCTAGTAAAAAAATTATCATTTTTAGAATGAACATAGTAAATGTGCTATCAATTTGAAACAGAGGAATAAATATATGTATAGGAAAATGTACCACTCTCGAGATTTTACAAATCTTTGGAGAAGTGTGAAACTAAAATCTAAATATGCGGTAAAGCATTTTTTGCAAAAGAAAAAAAGTAGAAGTTATAATTAAAAAAAGCTTTTCATATGAAAAGAAAATTGTTCATTTTCATATTGAATAAACTTAAGAAATGACTTAAGCTGATTACACCATTCTATACACATATAGAAAGAGTTCATGTACTTACACATTAAGACGTTTGTGACGTGTTTGGTGGAGAGTGGAAACACACTTCTCATAAAGAATGTGCACAAAGAGATTAATGAGGAGAATTCCATTCTAGGAAATAATATTCCCCTCGCTATTGATGAGAGTAGATGTAGCTATGAAGTCCAAAATTGAGTGCTTTCTGGAAAAGAAGACATCCTAAGGTCTGATAATACAGAAATGGAAAGTTTAGGTCAGTCTAAAATAAAATCTAAAAAGCATTGTGAGATAGGAGCCCCATGCCTGAACTGAAATGGTCTACCTTACCTACCTTCTCTAGTCAAGATGTTGAGGGGGGCGATTAGTCAACTCAAATATGCCTCTCTCTCGGACACATCCTGCTTAGAATTATAAAGGCGATCACACTGCATTTTTCGAACTGGATTACGGAAGCAGTTAACGACTCCTGTCATTCAGGCTCTATCCCTTCTGAACTTAAACAGTCAATAGGCATCCTCTCTTGAAAAAGCCATCCCTTGAATCTTCTTTTCCTGCCAACTTCTGCCCCATCTCGCTCCTACTGTTTTTTATGAAGCTTTTGGAGTCCATGTTCTCTCCCCTCATGGTCTCTCCAGCACATTGTCAGGCTCCCTTCCACCACCTCTTCTCCTTCTCTCATCTCTGACTGTCTGTCGGCTATCCAGGAGTGGTGTGTGCCAATGATCTCTGCCTTAATGCCAGTTATACTGAGATTCTCCTCATTTGCACCGTTGCTCCCTCCATTCCTGACGCTCTCTGGCCAGCCTCTCTTGGCCCACTTCCTTCTCCCACCTGTGAGGCTAAAAACCTCGGGGTCATCTTCAAATCCACTCTCTCGTTCTCTCCTCACATCTCTGACACATCTAAGAAGTCACACTACCAGCTGCTACTCCTCAGAGGTATTACTTTCCTCTCCTCCCCCCAGAAGCTCACTGTCTCTAGAGCTCTGGTTATCTCTAGGCTGGACTACTTCAACAGCCTCTTTCTAAATATGCCTTCTTCTACTCTCTTCCCTCTGCAACTCATCCAGAACAGGACTGCAAGGCTTGTCCTTGGCCTCAAGCCCAGGGATCGTATCTCTCCAGGACTAAAATCTTTGCACTGGCTCCCATTGGATGAGAGGATTAAGATCAAAACCCTCTGCATTGTCCTGAAGGCCTTCTGGGGCCTGTGGCCTCAATACCTCCAACTCTCTCTTCCTAAATATCTTCCTTCTCGAGGTCTTCGCTGATCCGCCTCCAACTCCATCAGGGTCAGTTGCTTCTCCAAGCAACAAGTTGGTCGTAGATCTCTTTCTTTGGCTGGGGCCTACCTCTAGAACAGCCTCCCTGCCTCCCTGAAACTTGAGGAGAACCTCTCAGTTTCCTGAAGCACCTTAAGACCTTCCTCTTTGCTTCTGCTTTCTCTCCTCCTCTACCCCTCTGAATTCCTGACTGAAACTGCACTGGTCACCTGGCTACCCTCTGATCTCGGGCTCAGGTCCCCTCCCCTGCCAGGAGATCTCACTCTAGACTGGACACCCTCCAGGCATCCCCCTCCAGACTGGATATCACCCACCAGCCCCCCACACCTGTGAAACCCCCCCAGGCAGCCCACTCCAGAGTGGCTACCACCCACCAGCCCCCCCCCCCACCTGTGACATACCCCGAGGCAGCCCACTCCAGACTGGACACCCCCCAGGTAGCCTCCTGACAGTCTCCCACAATACCAGTGCAATGCATGTATGCATTTTACCCGACCTTCCGTGGTCTGGCAGCACCATGAAGTGCAACACCAACATGAACACCACAAATACGACCTACTAGAAGCACCGGAGGTCCATCCATGAGTGGAGCATCTGCTCACACACCCTTTCAAGCCTTAATCAGCCCCCATTAACACATGTCACAAGTGAATGCAAATCCATGTACATGTTGTCCATAGCACATTGCCAAGGCATCAAAGCACAGTAACTGAATGTGTACCCACGACAGAAGCAAACCTACCAAACGATGTTGCAAGATCCCCAAACAATGGCCAGGCATGTCACAGCCTGAGCATCAGTGACCTGGGTCAAATGGGTGGCAAAATACCTGTTAGGGAACAATCACTTGACAGGGCCATGGATGGGTGATGATATGGCAGTCAGAGAGAGCATGAGTTACAGAGATAGGAGAATTGTGCTGCCACTCGGGAAGAGCAAAAAATGGCCCACTACTCCATTCCAGTGATAGAGGTTGAGTGACACATGAGAGAAGGCAGTGTGTGACTGCACATACTAGTGGGCCTATCTGCATGACATGGGTTTTACACAGCAATGACAAACGTGCTTTAACGTAACCATGGAACTACTCTCCAGTGAGCCCACCACCCACCACCTCAACCACACAGATGCCAAACACACAGTGATGCTACACATGTAAATGCAAATGAAAACATACAGTGCAGACCCAGTCATCTGATGGACCCACCCCCACTTGTCAGGCACATGTGCATCCTTTCATCCACAACCATCCCAGCATCAATAACACACAATCATGCACACCAAACGACACATGACTTGCAATGGAGAGATGCACTGGCTGAAAACAGAACTATCAAAGAGGCCGACACACACATGAACTGCATGACGCGTGGAATGTAACAAACAGAGCGATGTATTGGATATAAATATGTACAAAAATAAACGGGGAATCAAGCTCAAAGCAGTCCAGGGAAAATATGAAATAAAACGAATGTCTTATGTCTAAGGAACTATGTACATTAAAAATTGGGAAGGAAAGCCTGCAAAGTCTGGGAAAAATAATAAACAAAGGAAACCTACACCTAAATAACTATGTACAAAGGCAGTGGGTTAGTCCTCTACAATCTTACTGAGCCTTTCCACCAGGGCCACATCCTCCCCCCTCAAGCTGGCCTCTGTTAGTGCCTGAAGGGGTTGCAGGCTCTCCAGCATTTGTGTCTCTATCACTCGGGCGTCCCTGCAAGTGGCCTCCAGGATGGCTGCCCACCTCCTTGCCTGATGCAGCCAATCTCAGCCCTGGCCATAACTAACCTTGCTTTCGGCGCTTGCTGCCTCTCTGCCTCAATCTGCTCTTCATATACCTGGAACACAGAAGACATTCTGTGCATCAGGTCTACATGTGCCTCCTGCCTCACACTTCGCACCTGCCTCCTTTTGGTGGTCTGCCCTGCAGCAAATAGTCTCCTCCTCATTGCCACTTGCTGTCACAGTGCCCGATGGCTGCTATGTGGGTACGCTGTCCGAGCTGATGATGATATCTGGGGTGTACGACACCTGAAGTGCTCATGGGTCCCTGCTGTCCCTCCATTGCCAGAGACCACGTCGGTAGCTGGGTAGGCACGGTGACCACCTCAGCTGATATGCCTTGGACTCCCAACTTTGGCAGGCATGTGGTCTCCACCAGACATGGCATTGTGGGTGGGACTGGTGCACAGGGGGCCCTGCTGGTATCTGGACCGGAAGGCACCCTGGAGGGTGCCTGGCACACAGAGGAGAAAGACGAGGAGGTGGTCAAGCAGTGAACATCCCCTAGAGGACACCACAGAACAGGCGTGCCAAAAGCCAGCTGACAAGGTGGTATAGCTCACTGTGATGATGGGCAAGCAGACTTTGAGTAGCCTGCCCATCATCAAGAATGACACCTGTCCACCTCGTCAACCCAGCCAGTAGGGTTAGCACATAATCCTGGATGGCCACACCAGATGGTAAGGGTGTGCCGTTCTGGGTGGACACATCAGCCGACACCGGTTGGTGGTCTGGGTGGAGGCATCCTGGCAGGCGCACACTGCTGCATCCAATGGTAGATTTTGCACTGGCACCTCACAGTGCACTGCACAGCCTCATGCCCCTGGGACCAGACGGCAGTAGGCACGGCCCCTTCAACACCCTCACTTGACCCAATGGGCTGGGCTGCAATGACCACCTTCTCCCGCTACCCCTCTGTAAACCTGGATGTCTCTGGGATGTCTTCCACCATGGATGGCCCCTGTGTAGTATCAACTGTCCCCACTGCTGCTGAGGAGTCCCCTCACACCTTCTTGGACTCACCACCAGCAGCCATGCCCAATGTCAACAGTGCTGCCACAGCCACATTGCTCCCTGAAGATGAGCTGTCACAGGGGCATGGCTGGGGCCTGCGTCTCGGCCTGGTGGAGGAATCCCTGCTGCCATGCTCCACAGCACTGCTTCCACCCTCTTCATCAGATGCAAATGTGGAAAAGGATACACAGAACAGAAAGGTCAGTGTATTGCACCAAATCCGGTGTGGCATCACAAACATTCTCATGAACATGACTCATCAAGGGAACAACCATCAACCTCCACATCCACACACATGGACATGCAATCTACATCCATGCAGACACCTGCCTTGCTATCACTCCACACAATCACATCAAGCTACTTGCCACTGTCACAACCTATCATTTGCGTATGCTATACACACATGCATCATTTGCACATGCACATGTGGCACATGTGAGCATGCCTTAGCAACAAGCACATGCACATGTCATGCACATATACCAACTGAGCCCAAAGCAGTGTGATGACCAATCACATCAGAGTCCTGTGAACTGCAATGCCTCTACGTGACTAAGCCAGACATCCAAAAGCATCCAAAAGCATGTGTTGCATCCAGGTGTGAGTGATGCCGAGTCACACATTCCCATTTTTGGAACATACACATGAGCATCATGCATGCACATGACACGGGAAACACTACCTCAACTGGCACACTTTTCACACTTGCACGTCTCAGACACAAGTAGCATTGCATCTGCATAGCCTGCAAGCCAGCACTACAACACACAATGCAAGTGATAGCACATTTAAAATACACATCAGTCTGAATTCACACATGGAGAGCAATGTATGGGGCAATACAGACATCCGTCTCAGAAACATACTTGCTGCAAGCCTCACGACGTCACTGCCAACATGCTGGTCATGCACAGAGCACATGTACCACAGACCATTGCACCACGTGGCTACTCACCAGTCGACTCCAGACGTTGATGTAACTCACAGACCTGGGAGTGCAGCACCAGGTAGAAGTTCTCCAGGACCCGCATGTTGTTAGCCGACATCCGGCACCTGCGCACACGGAGCACCTCTGCAGTGGCACCGCCCTGGACGTAGTGCAGGGACTTGCCACGGGTCTGGAATTTTAGGTCTTTCCAGTGCTTCTGCACAGTCTTGAAAGTGCAGAATACCACCCCCTCGGCGTTGATGGCATCCAAGTTCCCATCCCAGATCTGCTAACATTGTTCCTTGCTGTGTTGCATCACAGGGTGCAAGAGGGCATCATAATGCTCCAGGACCTTCTCCAGTAGGATGTCAACTTCCCTGGTCGTGAATTTGACAGCCCTCTGCCTTACTGCCATGGGCTTGTCACTCTGGTCAGAGGATGATGGTGCTAAATGGCAACTCATGAGGCAGGTGTGGATGGGCAAGGTGGGAGTTCAATGTAGCAGATGAGGTGGTCACAGGGCCAAAGATAAGAGCATAGGCAATGGCTGGACAGCAGACACTCCAAACACAATACAGGTGGTCAGCAGGCACACACACTGTACAGACAGCAGCAGATGGCAGCCAGGGCAGTAGGAGGCAGGTAAAATGGCACCGAGGCAGGAGCATGGGTCTTACATGCCTCTCAATGTAGGCATCCGGAAACAGAGTGAAGCGACTTTGTACGTAAAAGATGAGAAAAGCGTGGACATGTGAAATCCGAGGAAAGGCCCTCGGCGTGTAACTTATGTTACACGCCCTGCGTGCAGCCTTTGAGCACGCTATATTCAGGGATACATTAGTATGTGTCAAAGCAACTCCAAGCATGCTTGCGAAGGGGAGGAGATGGACGAGATGAGTATTGTGTATTTTGGGGTGCCACGCAATCCGTTCACTTCAGGGACTATACAGACATCTTATTTTGGTGGGGGATTTACCTCTGCGCATATGCGCATCTACTTTTGATTTTTGCAAGGCTAACGGTGAGTCAAGTATGCATTTTATTCAACTCTGGGTGCCCCTGTGTAGCACTTACCACTATTCTTACCTTTCTGGTAGCTTTCCGGGGTTTGCGTATCCATTTTTTGTGTAGCTGGGTGCCACTGTGTATCGTGTACAGTTTTCTCTTTTTTTGGAAGCTCTCCTAGTATCACGTACACATTGATTTTTTAGGGGTGCATGTGTGTTACACATTATGTATTTTTCACACCTGGGGTACAATAGAGCCTTGCTGGACCACAGAACTACATCTTCTATCACGAAGACTGCCCCCTCATTCAAATTGCCCTGGACAATTACTTGGTGTGCCTTCCATATTTCTGTAACACCTGCAACATGAGTTGAAAGGCCCCAAAAGGGAACGGAGGCAGACATGGCTGGGGTCAGGGATGTGCGGCGGAAGCAGCTGTCCAAGCCCCAAGGCATCCGGGACATGCAGTGGAAGCAGCTGTCCCAGCCCCAAGGGTTCCAGGATGTGCGGCGGAAGCAGCTGTTCCAGCCCCAAGGGTTCTGGGATGTGCAGCGGAAGCAGCTGTTCCTGCCCCAAGGGTTCCGGGACATGCAGTGGAGGCGGCTCTCCCAGCCCAAAAGGCAAGGGACATGCTGTGGAAGCAGCTGTCCCAGGACAAAAGGGATGTGCTGTGGAAGCAGCTGTCCCAGCCCACGAGTGGTCTAGCATCTGTGGTCTGAGCCACACAGGGGTGGCACTAACACCTTGTGGCAAAAAGGCAAAATCTGCACAGCAGGAACAGGCTCAACCCCATGACACTGAAGAGGGAAAATCGAGACCAAACCCATGCCCCCTCACCCCAAGCGCATATATAGAAGAACAGCAGGAAGAACAAGGAGCGCACTTATCATTTGAACCAGGCCCCAGCGCACCCATGGGTGACAAATATGCTGAAACACACCCACTTCACCAACAGTGCAACTTCCATGCTACATTAGAATCAATGCTGCAATATCAGAATCTACAAACACAAAAATCCCTGTTTAAAGGCTTGCAAATGCCTATATGAATTAACATGGTCTAAATGCACAGTGTAAAGCCATGTTTCAGGAAAATTACAGCCAAGTTCATTTCCCTCACTGAACACTGGCTGCAGAAGCCTTCAGCAAAACATCCGACCTGCCAAGGCCGCACATTCAAGATAAGATTGCTTTCTGCAGACAGACATTTTTTAAATATCCACAAATGCGAATAAATCACGGCAACCCAGTGTGCTTTTTTTTTTTTCTTTCCAGGAAAGAAAGACATTTTCTCAAGGACTCGCACAACATTTGAAACATAAATTGTAACAAAAATGGCGCAGCCCAGCGCCCAGAGCCCAGGTGCGAACTGCTTGTTCAGCTAAAAAGTTATGGGAACAAGGTCATATTGCAACAAGGTAGAATTAGGTAATGGGGGCTGGCACAGCTAAATCAACCCACTGACGCAAAAGGTTAATATCCAATTGTCAGTCTCACTATAAGGGCTACATAGGTAACCTACCACTTAGCAGCCAATAGCAGGAGGAGATAGGTTTCTGGGAGCTGATCCAATTCTGTGAGGTCAGCCTGCAGTGTGATTACAAAGCTGGCTTGCAAGCCAGCCCCGGGGGAGACAGCGCCTGAACTCGCGATGTGCACGATGCTCTGTGTGTTTTTTTCTTTTTTGCTGCCCAGAAATAAATGCAGTTTGGAACATGCTGCTGCCTGCTTGGGACTCTGTTGCATTTCTGGGGGCCATATGGGAGGTGTTGGGGCCTCCCATAGCTGGTGAGGGTATGGCTGCTGGCCCCCCACTGCCCTGGGGGGTGGGGGGGTCCAGCTTCTCCCCAACAACACGACATAGGACACTGGCATATTGAGGAAGAAGAACTTCCATGATGAAGAACTCAATATCTTCATGGACTACATGGTCATTCACCACTGTGACATGTGTCAGCATAAGGGGAGCACACATACAACAGCTCAGTGTATGGTGATTTGGCAACATGGGGGAAATCAATGGCACCTAGCACTTTTGTGAAGTGCGCTACCACATACAAATCAAGGACCACTGCTTGCCTTTCTGCCAGTGTTCTGGACATAGAGATATGTCGGCGCACAGTAGTTATGTGTAGTTATGATTGCCAACACCTGGTGTAAGCAGCAAGACTGGATAGCCTGGGAGATGCCTCCTGTTATGGTGGTGCACCCATGGAATGAGCAGGTGGCCAAAGAATGCAGAGCAGTGAGCACCTTTTGCAAAGGGCTCAGTTCTTGGGAGCACAAGGTGGGTGATATGAGGTCATCTTTCCACTCAGTAGGATGAAGTGTTTAAACATGTTCTATGTGCAGTGTGGAAAGTTTCAGAAAAGTCGTACAATGTATTGAGTCATTAAACTATGGATGCTTTTTTCTTTTTTTATAGTAGGTTTTAATAGATTGTCATTAGCTTTTTAGTTCTGGAAGTGGCCAAATTATAAAAGAAGTAATGTAATTGTAATGTAGATAAAATGTTTATATTTTTAGAATTAATTTTGATATCATAAAAAAACGTATTACACACCTATCTGTGCCAATAGAAGGTTAAATAACAATTCCTAGTTTTTAAACATTTTAAATATGATGGGTACATTTTGAAATGTCATGAACTTCTCATGCATTGCAGTAGTCCCATACCTTTCTTGGTGGTATGCGTGAGAAAAGCACCTTCACAGTGGGAAAAATTTGCTTCACAGCTTTCATCAACTTCTTCAGCTGACGGAACACATGAAAACAAGGCACTGGACCCAAATGCAAGCCTCCATACTGCACCACAACATGAACAGTTGCGAAAGTGGCCACATCTGTAAAATGTGCAAGCAAAATGCTGAAACTGTACACATCAACAGCACACCACAAATCCTCCACTCCCTCCAAATTGAAATTGCCATGAAAGCCTCTTCCCACAGTATATCTGTGCAGATGTAGCACAAAGGCATCACCCACGATCAACACTGTGCGTCTCTTCATCTCTACCAGCTTCACTACTGAAGGCACTCACTCCCCACAACACCAAAAAACTCAGAATAATGGACACATCCCATTAGGGAATGAGACCAATGGCCTCATTATAACCCTGGCACTCGCGTATTGAAGGGGGCCGGTACGGGACCGGCCCCCTTCAATCCGGGAGCGCCGATTACGAGCTTCCCACCAGGCGTGCTTTCCAGGTCCCGTGAGGGGAAGAGGGAGGCAATAACGGGCAAGTTGTACTCTGCCTGTTATTACCTCTGTCCCCATTCCCATTGAGCCCTATGGGGGCTAAAATGGGAATGGGGATGTGTTCCTGCATGGAGGATTTACCGGGTCCTCCTATCTCGGAGGAACCCGGTAAATCCCCATTGCAGGAACCCAGTAATGTCCATGGCTACCTCCATTCTCGTAATGAGGCCCTAAGAGTTTGGTTGTGAGAGGCAACAAAGTGTATATAAGATTCAGCATCCAGAGAACTCTGCTGCTTTGAGAGTACTCTGGCAAGCAATATAGAAAAAATACATTTTAAAGGGTTACAGTGTCATCTGTGACAATTTCCATACAGTCTAAAGTTACATTTTGATTGGTCAAGGAAGGGGTGCGAGTATAGTGCTGTAAGGGCTGGCTCCATGAGATTGGCTGATGAACTTAGCGGAAGGTTGGACATCACGTGGTTCATCTAGGCCGGCCCGTGCGAGGTGAAGGTTGGGTCAGGTCCGGAGAGGCGGCTGGTTCTGGCTAGCTAATCTACAAACTTATCCTAAAACATACAGTAAATAATGATCATTACTACATCCTTGATGTTTTACGAGAGGCCTATAAATTGTACAACTGTGTTTGCATTACCTTGTTTTAAATCACTGGCGAGGTGAAGGGTGTGGGGGTCTTGCCCTCCAGGTAACATGTGGGGGGTGGAATTGATAGCTGTCAATTCTGGCACATCAGAGCGGGAGGGCGTGGAGTGACACATGTTAGTTTAGGACAGAATATACCGTGACAGGGGTCTGGTTTTATTGGGGGCACTCTAGGGTGGTCTTCAAGGAAGGGTCACACTTCTGTTACATCAAAATAATAGCTTTGGAGTTGCACAGGGTTAAACAGGCAGTCATTTTCTGACAGTGGGGGAGAGAGGTGCTGGAGCAGGTTTGTTGAGATAGATGGGCCACAATTCCTGATTCTGCCCGGTCACACACAGGACAGTGATCTCAGAGGAAGGATGAAAAGAATAAACTGTTTGCTCACAACAATCTGTGTCAGAGCATCCGTGAGAAAGGGGCTTGGGAGGAACAGGTGTGGGAGGAAAAAGGTGGGGGCTGTCAGTGATCGTGGTGCACGGTGCTGCTAAGGGGAGAGGAGGCTTTGCAGATATCAGAATGCGGCCTACTCCAGAGATGGAGTCAAGGGTACACAAAATGGAGTCCAAATGTGTCTTGTAATGGCCCCACCTCTGCATGTGCCACGGACTTGTCCCCTGAGGCTACAGAAGGGCAAGGAAGGCATCCCTCCACTAGTGCAAGAGCAGGTGGTCCCTTTTGCATCAAATGTATGGGGGCTAAACCGACCGCCTCCTTCCTTATATCCCCCCCTTTTGTTACATTTAAAGAAACAAACTAATGTTTAGTATTAATAGCATTCCTCTAGTGCTCTGCCTCCAACACTGCCTCGTCCCAAGCAGGTGTACCTTTTATTGGCATTTATGCTCTACATACACCTCGTAATTTTTCACTTCTTCTAGCATATTCATCAGGAATACATGTCGTGTATATGCCCACATCACCATCCAGATCTACCCACACTTCCTTATACCATTCTAAATGCCGGGGTTCCTTGATTGTGGTGTGATACAAGTTGTCCACCGTGTCCCCTGCATAACAATATACTGCAGTCATATGGTATTTAGGGTTGCCAGGTTCTCCGGTCTCTATTTGTGCATCCTTCATAGTTTGCACCCCTGTCGGCTTGCCCATTGTCACCATCATCATTGCAGAACTAGGCATTGATGTTGTGCAATATCAAACCGCTGCCTGGCACACACAAAAATTTCAGCAACAGGAAAACGATAACTTTAACAAACATTTTCATCATAGTTCCGAGACAGGAAGGGACCCAGTCAAAAATGTCATCGAACCAGTTGCAGGGTTCGAAACCCCCTTCTTTCTTCATTCTTTTACCCAGGTTGTACACTGCTGATATCACATGTGATAGAGTTCTGTTGTCAGCATTGGCAGAAGGTAGGAATGTACAACATACACTCCCAAATTTTCAGCAAACACCGCCATCCATTGCTGTTAGGAGATCTAGGACGTACCGGTACTGCATGGGTCGAAGTTCCACTTTGATCACGTTGAATCCTTCTTCTGTGTCATTGGCCAGCTGGATTAGTTCCCAGCGCACAACCTGAAGCCACTTGTCATTGGCCCGCACCTGGATGCTTGGCACAAGGGAAGCAAAAAGGTTTATGCGGAGTTAAACAGTCTATATTGGTCAGGAATTTCTGCTAGGAGGTCCGAGGATTTACTGGAGATATATTTTGATGATCGCCTCTTGCGGGACACTCTTTCCTGCAACTTATCTTCTGACAGGATGTCGTATGTGGAGGGCTCTTCAGTTGCTGGCTGTAGTGACAAGGACGTTTCTGCTGGCACCCTTGCCCCCCTGGGTATGGTTTTCCAGGCCCCGCTGGACATGGCTTTCCGGGATCACCATCAGGGCCGAATGCAATGTGGCCATGGCGCAAATACCTCTCCATGACGGAGGGAGGTGCAGGTATGCTTGCTTGCCGCATATCCAGTAAGTGTCCATTAATGCTGCTGTACCTTTCTTCATGTCCGGGAGGATGAGCGTTTTGTTGCAGCCCATGAACACCTTCCCTTCTCCGTGAAAACAGAGTTTCTGCTGTATCTCGCTTTGTATCTTGATTGGTTTTTCAAGGGCCGTCACCCAGGTCAGTTTGGCAATGTGTTGGGACAATGTTGGAGTGCATGTTCGTTTGACCCATTGGGCCTCATTACGACCCAGGCGGTAAGTTACCGCCTGGGTCGTACCTTTACCACCATGGCGTAAACTATGTTTACGCCATGGTGGTTGGCGGACTTACCGCCCCATTCCGAGGTTGGCGGGGCGGTAAGTCCCCAATCCCCATTTACCCTTCCCCATTCCCATTTTTGCCCCATAGGGCATAATGGGAGTGGGGAAGGCGTTAATTACGCCACCGTAAATTACGGTGGCGTAATTAACATCCAGGTCCCTTAGCGCCATGGATTTTAACACCTGCTAAAAGCAGGTGTTAAAACCTCCATGGCGCTAAGGGACCTCGGAATCAGGCGGTAAGGGTTGGCGCTGTTTACGCCGCAGTAAACCCCTTACCGCCTGAGTCGTAATGAGGCCCATTGAAACTTTTGTTCTGACAATCCTTACAGTGCTTCAGCCTTACATTGTCTCTACTTGCCATTTGTTTTCTGCGAACATTGTCCCTCTGATGATAAAAAATGGGTCCTTCACGCAGAGTACTCCTTGGACTTTGCTGGTGCATGTTTTCTCATTCTGCAGCATTTGTATTGTTACACTGTGTGCCTGGAAGGTACTCCGAATCCTACAGAGGGCTAGATGAACAAGAGACTGGGCATCCGACAAAGATGTTTCTTGGGGTATGAGACCTTTGGGCTAGTAAGTTCAACAATGTTATTGAATCCGCTCTACATTGCTCTTCACTTTTGCTGCAAATTAAAAGGTCATCAACATATTGAATTATTGTGCTTTTTACATCGATATTGACAAGGTCTTCATGCAAAATTGTGTTAACTGCCCCAGATACAACACTTCTGCCAAGCAGTACTGCAGTTTTCCCGTGTCCACCCGGTACCCTTTTGTTGCTAGGCAGTTCAACAATGTTATAGAATCCACTCTACATTGCTCTTCACTTTCATTGCAAATTAAAAGGTCATCCACATATTGAATTATTGTGCTTTTTACGTCGATATTGCCAAGGTCTTCGTGCAAAATTCTGTTAAAGATGCTAGGGCTCTTGCACAGTGGCATCGCTAGGGCGCACCTGGGTGGGCCAGGGCCCCACCGTGAACCCTTGTGCCCCCCCTTTTGCCCCCCTACCTAAGACGAGCAGTGACCATGTTCTCCCCCTACTTTTGTCTGTGCCCCCCTACTTTTGTCTTTGGCCCCCTCTGTGCCCCTCCTAAATTTGATTCCTGGCGACGCCACTGCTCTTGCAATACCGTTGGGGCAACCTGCAATGTTCATATCTTTTTCCCCCCAGGGTAAATGCTGTTAGGCATTGGGAACTGGGTTTTGAGTGGTACTGAGAAAAAAGTATTCTTCAGGTCCACTACTGTGAAGCATGTGGCTTCTTTTGGGACACTGCACACAATGGATGCAGGATTTGGCACTAGGGGGAACTCCTTCTGTATGACATCATTAAGTGGGCGGAAGTCCTGGAACATCCTCCAAGCCCTGCCCTTCGCGTTTTTGATAGGGTAGAAAGCAGTGTTGCATGGTGAATTTGATGGCACGATGATGCCTTGTTGTGATAGTGTGTTTATTGTTTCCTTTATTCCTTCCTCTGCTTCCCTGGATAGTGGGTACTGTTTTACTCTGGGTGGTACTGCACCTGGTTTTATATTTAATATTATGGGCGTTACTTCCTGTAAGAGTCCTATATCATGGGGCCCTGTTGTCCATAAATTTGGTAGTACTCGTTTCATATCTTCGTCAAAAAGTCAAGGTGGCGCACTGACATTGGCCTATGAGGGGGTTATTTACTTCTCTTTGCTGAATCATTATGTCGTAGGGCACACACATTTCCATTATTATCTCCCCATCAGTGTCACTGTCAGTGAACAGCTCCTCATTGGTGAGTTCACGTAGCTATGTTTGGGTCGATACACAACACGGTTCTCCATTCACACCCATGCATGTCCAGTCCTATTGCCACAATGCGTCTAGCTGAAAGTGGCCCCACTTGTAGATCAATCAAAAGGATTGTGCCAGGCCCAATTTTTGGGCTTACCACTGGGCGGAAAACAAAATCGGATGGTACTCTGCATTCCGTTCGCATTATTTCAAGCACCACTAGTACTTGTATCCCGTAAATGAACATGTCAACATCCGTGAGCACACCCCTTACTGCTACCTCGTTTGTCATGGTACTGATCATTAGCATTGCTCTTAGTGGGTATACCCCTGGAATGGAGCACACTATCCCTCGTTCTGTAAAGGAAATGGTCATGTTAAGCTTACTGAGGAGGTCCCTCACCAGCAAATTTATGGGCAATCCCTCCTGGTATAACAGGGGTGCCTGCATTGTTTTTCCTCCCACCATTATATCCAGATATTTTGTGTAGGGAACCTTCAAAATTGCCCTAGAAAATCCCTGCATTTCCAAATTTCAGCCACAGAGAAGAAACCTGCCTTCCATGAGGCACGATTTTTCTGCTCCTTGAAGATAAAACTGCTTGTTTCCTTTTTCCGCCCTCACCAGTGGTTCCTCGTCTGTGCATAGGGTAGTCAATAGGACTGGACACGCAAGTGCTCTCTGTGGGCTGTCCTAATCTGGGTAAGTATTAGTTCCTGGGACAGAAAAAATGCTCTCTCCGATCATTGCTGTTCCATGGAACGGCGCAAGTGCGCCATTTGTGGTAGTTGCAAAGATATTTGTAGGGGTGCTTCCCACATGCAACATTCCACACTACTGTTGATGTATTATTGAAATATTCACTTACAAAATACTATTTATGGCAAGAGAGAGAAGGTACGCTCTCTGTGAGCAGTTCTGTTTTATCTTTTGTTTATCTTCCTGTTTGCGCTGGCGTGGGTGATGACGTGACATGTTGGGCCATGCTGGCCGCGAACGTAATGAAAATAGCTAAAGCAGATCGTTGGCACAACTGATGTCAGTTTCGGGGACGGGTGTTTTGATTTATTGCTGCGCCCTCACTTAAACTTAGGCAATCGATCCACGCATAAGATTAGCACAAGATGGCCAAGGCCATCACGTTCTTTTTGCATCTGTAAATGTGAGGAAAACTAAGGTAAGATGCATAGGAAAAATGTTTACGATCGATCAACGTATGGTTATAACGACTTGCCCAAACGATTGGTACAATAAAATAGCACTCTGTACACTTATTTGTCAAATCCATATCCCAGCATCACATTTTTTGCAGGCATGGCCTTATTATGCTGCAGTGCTTGTGGCCAGGGCCCGGTCTCTTGCCAAGGACCAGATGCGTTGTCCCTCAGATTGCTTGATCACGTACCCGCCCGCGCTCCTCTATCCCAGCTTTCTATGTGTGCGCCCTTGCCACCTATATCCTCACATCACTAGCGCTTTGTCGCCCTTTCCTCCGTGGCCCCTCGCAATCTTCCATTGCATTGCCTCTGTGCACGCTGCGCATCCCCTGACTTGCGTTGTCCCTCACAATCTTCAATGTCCTTCCCTGCCTCCAGCGCACCCCAAACTTCAATGGTCCCTCGCAATCCTGCGATCGCGTGTGCTCTACCGCCCTCTCCAGCCTTGGCCATTATTGTGCCGGCATGCCTTTAGCCCACCCGATCGCGTGGTTCCTCGCACTTCCACCCTGGGTTCACTCACAGCAGCTCCTCCCTGACTTTGTGGTCCCTCACAACTCCCTGACTGCACGTTCCTCGCCACTCCCCAGCATGCGTTCCATGCACTTTCCATCCTCGTTTCGTCACATCGCTCATCCCTGACTGCGTGGTCCCCCACAACTCCATATCGGGTGTGCCTCACACCCCCCTTCTCCAGCCTCCTGCACCCACGTGCCCCCTTTGCTCTTCCTCATTGAATGCCCTGTTTTTCATTGTATTGCTCTGTGTTCTGCTGCATTCTTCCTTCTTCTAGGTTTACATTTGTTGACTGCTTTGTTCTTTTGTATATTGTTCTGTGTTCTTCTCTGTTCCACCCTCCTCTAGGTTCTTCTTGTAATGACTGCTCTGTTCTGGATGGCCTGATAACCTGATTTGCTTACCGGACTGCTGGGTTTTCTGCCTGCTCTTCCATCTGGGCTCTTGTCTACTTAGTCAATCGTCCACTATTGTTGTGTACCTTTCTGTCTTGTCTGCTTGCACCCCTCCTTGTGTCCTCCCGTAGTGCCTTCCACCACCTTTCCTCTCCAACCCTCTTGCTCCATCCTCTTCCCCCACCTACTCGATGGTGCTGTATGCTTCTCCTATTATTTCAAACTGCTTCTCTATCGACTATCCTTCTCTCCTCACTAAGTCTGGTAGGAAGAAGTTCAAAAAGAATAGCCTGGTCTACAATCCAGGCCTCCTTATCACTGACAGTTATACCAGCGCTTCCTCCAGACAGACCCTCACCGACATATCTTTGTCGTTCCCTCACCAGACCTATGGATTCTTCATATGGTCTCTGTGCTCTCTGCTTTCTCTTCTTCTCCCATTAATAGAGGCACCCTGTGGGAGGCCCTCCTAGCCCCCTTTCACTCCTCTAAGGTCACACTAATGTTTACTTGAATGGCACCATCTTCGGCCAAGGCCCACAGGCCAACCTTCTCCTCTTTGATTGACGCTTCCTGTGCCTCATCAATTTCCTTTCTGCTCCTGCTGTCCCTTCTCTCCCTTCTTTGGCTTCCTTTCCTTCCCCCTATACCTCCCCCTTGGCTACCTTGCCCTCTCCTCCTTCCTCTTCTGCCCCCCTGGGCTCCTTCTACATTACTCAGGACATACCTCGGATTTTTATCTCTCCCTGGAAGTCTTTCAAGGTTGGCAACCTTCTCCAGATTGCCACTCTCAACTCTCCATCAGCTTTCAAACACTTCTCTGACATCTGCCACCTCCAGAAGAATTTGATCTTGATGTCCTTGGTCTCACTGAAACATGGTTCACGGCCAGCTCTGTCACAAGCTTGCACACTCTCTTCCCTGATTGCTACAAGATCCTGGCTGTGCCCAGATCCAACCATTCCAGAGCGAGTGTAGCCTTGATCTTCCTGGAGTGGATTCCTGCCACTGTTATTCCTATGCAGGCCTACTCCTCTTTCGAATGCCTTGTCTGCAGGCTCTCTCTCTCCTGGCCACTCTCTTACCATGGCTGCTATCTATCGGCCACCTGGTCAAATCATCCTCCTTCTTCTCTGAGTGGGCGGACCTCTCCTCCTCCCTCCTGGCCTCTATCATTCAACTTCTACTTCTTGGAGACTTTAACATCCACCTGGATGCTTCCTGTCCTTCCTCTGGACTCTTTCGTAACCTCTGCGACTCTCTCTCTCGAGTCTCCCCTCTGGCCTGACTAACTCTGTAGGGCACAATCTGCATGTTCTGATCTCCCCCTCTCTATCCCTTTCACTAATCCTCTCTCCTTGAGTGATCAATTTCTCCTTTCCTCCCATCTCTCCCTCTCTACCCCTCAGGCCAAGCCAACTCCAGCACTGCAACCTACCTTCTCAGTCATCCAACCCATGAAGCGTGTGTCAGTTGAGGCGTTCACTGCCACTTTCTCTCCCCCTCCTCCTCCACTGGCTGACTCACATCCTGACACACAGCCCTTTCCATGTTTCACACTTCTAATCTGATACTCTTGATGTTCTTGCCCCTGTCTTGATGATCCTCTTGAAGCAAAAAAGCCAAGTGCAACTCCTTGTCACCCTTAAACGCAAGTGCAGGGAGGATGAGAGGAAATGGCTAGCTTCTTTTGCATCCTCTGACAAACTGGCCTACTGTCTGCTCCAAAGTCAATACTGGCTCTCTGTCAGCCCTAAGAAGGGAGCCCACATCCAAGCCTGCATCTCTGCAGCAACTAACAACTCAGCCAGACTCTTTAAAATCTGCAAGGAGCTGGCCAATTCTGCTGCAGGCTCTACCTCTCATGTACCCCCTAGGCCCTCTGCACGGCCCTGGCTTTTCATTTCATCTCTAAAACCCAGGACATCCTGTCCACCCTCTTGTCCTCTCCTCCTCTTCCTCCTACTGTCTCCTCTATATCCATCCCCGCAGTCGCCACTTCCCCGCCATCTTTCCCTTCCTTTCCTCTGTTCTCCCCTGACAAGGTTTCTAGTCAAGTCTGATATATAGCAAGTCTCATCTTCCCTGTTCTTTCAAAACCATCAAGGATGACATTGACACCCTCGCTCCTGCTCTGGATGACTTCTGCAACCACTGCTTCGCCATTGGAGCTTTCCCTTCCCCCCTGATGCATACTTGTGTGCACCCTCTTCTCACTGAATTTGTTGGTTTTCTCCCTGACCATCAGTCTGGCTTCAGAAGCACAGAAACTGCTATCCTGAACATCCGTGAAGATCTGCTCTCTAACCTTTGTTATATTCTCCCCTCTGCCCTCATCTTATTCAATCTCTCTTCTGCCTTTGACACAGTCAACCATGCCATCCTGCTCAATTGTCTCTGTGATAACCCGAGTATCACGATCAGGCACTAGCCTGGCTGACCTCGTTCCTCTAGCCTGGCTGACCTCGTTCCTCTCTGATCAATCCTCCCAGGTCCAACTTGGGACCTTCCTTTCCTTTATCTGACTCTATACCCGTGGTGTTCCCCAGGGGGTCTAACCTCTCTCCCTGGCTGCTCAACCAATACCTGGCACCTCTCGGCCACCACATTGCCGCTCTCTGCTCCAACTTTCAGTGCTATGTGGATGACACTCAGCTTGTTTTCAGGCTCCTCTCTACCACCTCTTCTCCTTCTCTCATCTTTGATTGTCTGCTATCCAGGAGTGGTGTGCCATCAACGATCTCTGCCTTAATGCCAGTAAGATGGAGATTCTCCTCATTGGCACACCTGCACCCTCCTTCACAGTCACTCTCTGGCCAGACTCCCTATGCCGTCTTCCTGCTCCCATCTGTGAGGCTAAGAACCTCGGGATCATCCTTGTCTGCACACTCTCCTTTTCTCCTCACATCTCTGATGTCTCTAAGAAATCAAGCTACCAACTGCACCTCCTCAGAGGTATTTTTCCTTTCCACTCCATCCCCCAGAAGCTCACTGTCTCAAGAGCTCTGGCTCTGGTTCTCTCTAGGCTGGACTACTGCAACAGCATTTTTCTAAATCTGCCTGAATCTATTCTCTGCCCTCTGCAACTCATCCAGAACAGGACTGCAATGCTTGTCCTTGGCCTCAAGCCTAGGGATTGTATCTCTCAAGCACTGAAACCTCTGCATTGGCTCTCAGTGGCTGCAAAAATTAAGTTCAGTACCCTCTGCATTGTCCACAAGGCCTTCCTGGGCCTGGGTCCGCAATACTGCCAACTCTCTCTTCGTAAATACCTTCCTACTCAAGCTCTTCACTCCTCCACCTCCAACTCACTCAGGGTCAGTCACTTCTCCAAGCAACAAGTTGGTGGGAGATCTTTTTCTTCGGCTGGGGCCTCTCTCTCGGACATCTTGCCTGCCTCTCTGAAACTTGAGGAGAACAATCTGCGGTTCCAGAAGCACCTCAAGACCTTCCTCTTTGCTTCTGCCTTCTCTCATCCTCTCCCCTGCTGATTTCCTATCTGATCTGATTTCGGGCACAGGTCACTGCCTGCCCAGTTGCACACCCGCACTGCCTACTGGAAACCATTGCACTTTGGTCTGTATCTGTAACCCTACAGTCCCCCTACCTGCACTGTTGGACACCTGCTGGCTGCACTTATCCTTGCACCTGCCACCTGCTGGCTGCACTTCTTGTTACTGTTTTGATCCCATGTACAGCACTGCCTCCTCCATTTTCCCCAGGCACTTTTCCCCTCCTCCCTCCCATGCACTTGCACAATCTCAGTGTCACTTGACCTAGTAGGATCATTGTCTCTGACCTCCCTCTGTTCCCACTTCCTTGCTTTGTTGCGCCTTGAAACACTTCCGTATAGGCATGTTACAGATGCCAAATCATATCATACTAAAGAGAACATTGTTTGTATTCATGTTAAACAGAATGAAACCACTAAGTACTTCAATACATTACAAAAAATACCTCTAAACATGCACAGTGTCAATATAATAATAAAACCTTTTCAAACTTCTGTAATGGTGAATGTATTCACACAAGCAGCACAGAACCATATTTCAACAAAGAAGCTTATAAACAAGAACAACAACAAACAATTGCCGTAGACAATAATGGTCACGGGTATGAAATGGTAAAACACACTATTATGGCAAAAGAAACCCTTACAGAAAAAAAGTCCCGCACAAACTTTGAACCAAATGCTCCTTTCACCCAAGCAAAACGTCCAGTGTACAAATGGACATGCAGCTCTGTGTGTAATGTATGCCAACAATACTTCAAATCTTTATGACAATTGCCCAATCACCATGTAAAACTAAAAGGCAAAAGTAAAATTAAAACTTCACAAACCATAGGCTCCTGCCCAGTACACAGCCACGCAGGTCTGTGAGGACATTCATTAGCCTGATTTTATCAAAATGTTAGTGACACACCATTCTGCTATCTGGAAGCATGTGCATCGACTATACTATGCAAAAATTGCTGCTCTAGAACTGCAAAATTTAAACAACATTCTCCTTCATGGAACAGCCAAATAATTGCTTCAAGAAATAGAGGGCATCCAACATGAACACTTTTGAATGGAAGGTGACTTAGAAAATTGAATAGTTTCAGAAAACATTACCGAAAACCTCATAAACATCAACATCCTACTAAAGACATACAAAATAGAAATAGCTGTGTTTCAAAACATGTCTGCTGAAATACCAGACCAAATGTGTGTCTGTTGTTGCAGAACATTTTATAAAAAGAGCACAAAAATAGATCTACCCTACAAAATAGAAGACAATGAAGAATCTCAATGTTTTCAATTAGCTTTATATCTAACAGCGGAAACTAAATACAAAATAACGGATCCCTCCACAGTTTGCACGTACTGCAACACAAAGCTTCACAATAACCAAATGCCATCACGTGCTATCACTAATAACCTAGAAATATTCCCACTTCCGAAAGCTTGCCAACAGCTTAACTTGTATGAGAGCATTATAATGCAAACAGTGCACCCATTTCAAGCTATAATCCACCTTAACCAAAATCAGCCTAATTACCTCCATCCGAGTTACTGAAGGGCATCAGTGGCAAAGTAGTATATTTTGACGTAAGAGCTAAAAGAAAATGTACACACTCTAGGAGTACAACCACCAATAGATCAATCTTTGTACTAGTTAATGTTGTGTCAAGAAAAGTCAAACAAATGTGGCAACAACTAGTCGATTTATACAAAGTTAGTGAAGCCCTACAATATCTAAAAGTAAACAATGAATACTACAAAGATATAAACATAGAGGAAAACTTAAGAGAAACCACCCAAATTATTCAAGACTCACCAGCAACTGGTCAATTTGAACGTGTAGTTCCTATTACTGCAGCCAAGATTTTAGACCAGTATACAATTGACCCACTACACTCCAAAGGCACAATTGATGATCCATTAGAAACATATCAAACACATCAAGCCAAATGATCCCCAATAAGCATATGGGAAAAAAAGTAGAAGCACGTTCTTTTCCTCTACTCTTTAATATGGGAAAAGGAGGAAGATATGATGAAAGGGTTGTGCAAATTAGTGCATCAGAATATTGCTATTTAAGAATATATTCGAAAGACCCTAGATTTAGACAGAATGTTGAATTTATTTTCCACCTCCAAAGTGTTCTAGTAACTCTATGTTATGGAGTTGCACACACATTAAAAACAAGCTCCAACCTTTTAAAAATATATGTTACCCAACTGCTTCAAAAAATAAATGACAAAGATGAAGTTTTGAGGTCAAGTATCACAAACCTCTTGGCAAACATGTGTGGTAAAAACAATACTGGGGCCAAAGTGTCCACGGGCTGTGGATCACTCGTGTCCCCTGCACAATCAAGTTTTTGTCCAAAGACAAACAATATGTAAATATATTTATTTATAGATGGTATTCTCAATAAATTATTATTTTATCCAATGCTAAATGGGAGCAGGTAAATCTGTTGCTAGAGAATCAAATATTAAATATTATTTGTAAAACCACAATTGTGATAATAGTTAAATTCCATTTTCATTCAGCAATTCCAGTACTGTCTTGTCCACAATTTTCAAAAATGTATACAATGTATTAGTACATGCCATTTCATATTCAGATGCATCAATGTTTTATTCATGGTGTTCATATACATTAGTACATATATGTTTTTACAATATTACATTCATATTGTAATGTGCAGCAGGTATTCAATACTGTTACACTCGCTCAACGCGTTTCGGAAATCAAGTTCCCTTCTTCAGGAGCAAATTAATATATTTATGCGGTATTCACAAGTTGCAATGTTCTTATTCTTAGATTCCTCAGGGAGATCTGTTAACACAAAAATAGTAACAAAATGATCGTGTTTTAGTGGCCTTGTAGCTTGGGCATCATATGCTCATAAATGTTCAAGTGCCTTGTCATTATTTAGGTTAATCCTACCTCTCATTGGTGTCCCATAGACATCTCCAACTGCTGAAGTTGAAGTGGGGATGAATCCGTATTGTCAGATAAGAAATTCACGCCCCGGAATCTCCTACAATGATGGTGAAATGGATATAAATGTTGTGTCTCCAAAGCCTATATTAATGGAATATATAAGTGTGTTAATCAGAAATGTTATACTCTACCTCCTCTTGGAAAGATGGTCACCGACTCTGATACCTCTAATGGTGATCACTTGCAGGATTAACGTGGTATATTGGGAGGTAATGGTTTCCAGATCCACATGGAATAGAACACTCTGTCTGTATTAGAAACATAATTTTGCTAAGTATCCCACTGTTTCTAACCTTATAACGTGACAGGTATTTTATTTTGCTAGAATTATTTACATAATTTGGTCAGAGTATTCACGTTAGGTGTTTCCCTTATATTCAGATTTCCTGCATCCCTTGTTTGTAGTGGTAATAATGGTACTGGGATGGGAACTCCTCCCTTGCGTGGGGGGTAATCCTAAGGCAATTCAAATAAGTGATTTAGAATTGAGTCTATCTTATGAGTTAAGAGAAACCTTATAAAATGTATGATGGTAGAAATGTATAAAGGGCTTACCTTACAATAGTTTTTTTGTGAATAGAGGTGATCATTTCCAGTGTGGCTCTTCAATTCAGCTGCAGTTGCTAGCCTTCTATGGAACCCCACCGGATCAAAACATGGATGTGCGTGACATAAATGTAAACATAGTTTTGTGTCAGCCCATAGTGAGCTAATGTGTCCTGTAGAACAGCTCGAGACAGGGTCATCTGGTCATTTTCTTATAGTTTAAGTTTCTTACCTATGATTAGTCAGAACCGACTTCCAGAAAGCGTTCGCCCAATATCCGTGAGTGAGCTAAACCACGGAATAGCAAAATGGCTTAATGCATTACTGTGACGTCCGTCAGGGTTGTGTCTCTCTCCTCTGTACCTCACTACCTTTCCAGAACATTTCAACACACATATAGATACACCGGTGTGCAGCTGTGTTTGTTTTTTGTCTTACAAAAACAATACTGGTTCAGATGTCACACTGATGTACATTGTATGGTAAGGAACCTAGGCACAAACCAGATAGTTTTCTTTAAATTGTTCAGAATACGCATGGGATGACTTGCACAACTTTGTGCGCACAGCAAACCAAAATATAGACGAAATAGATATAAAAACACCAGGAGAATTCTGTTCTCTTGAGCCTGTTAATCTAGCAAGGTACTTTCACCATCACTCCATTGCCATCCTGCAATAAAATGACTCATCCGCTCGGGAAAGAGCAACACTTCTTTTAGAGAAAAGAATATCAATTCAGAGGAGCACCACACATCCATATGCTTTTGTGGATAGAAAATGCTCCTAAATTTGGCCATGATAGTGACACCACTGTTTTACAGTTTATTGAAAAATACATTACCTGCAACATCCCTTCAGAAACCACAGATAGTGATCTACATACACATGTATTATGCTTCCAAAAACATAAGTGTGGCAAATACTGCCGACATAGATATAAGAAAACAATGGCAAATGCTATACCAAATGTTGCTTTGGCTTCCCTTTAACAGTTTCCAAAAAAAGGTCAAGTAAATAGTTTGATGTCTTCTGTTAGACACGGTGTAAAAGGCAAATCCCCCAAAAAGTATATACAACATTAAATGGGATGAAGCATCCAAGTACATCAATGATTACAATGCAATCATTGTGCTCTTGTGGAGTGCAAACATTACACGGCCATGGTAGTGGCCGTGTGGTTATGGTTAAGTTGCTGTTTCCATAGGAAGAGCACTTTTTGGGTGGCTTATAACTCCGCTCCCCCTGGACTAATCCTCACCAAAGTTTGCAAAAAAGGTATATGGCCCACTCTGAATTTTTCTGCAAAGTTTGTTGAGGTTTGGTCCGGGGGAGGCAAAGCTATAGGGGGGGTCCCAAAATTTCCTTTTTTCCCATAGACATAATGGGAAAACCGCTGGATGGATTTTCACCAAATTTGCGGCAGGAGCGGCGGCTTGGTCCTGAAAGTGTGCGTATGTGTGATATCTATGTCCTCTCCACGGACACACTTCCCTGTTCGCTCCGCGGACAGGACACTGATTGGCTCTTCATTTGGCAAACTGATAATAGATCAAGATATACATGTTTTTGCGAAGTTTGGTGGGATTCTGTCAAGAGGGAGCAACATTAGAGTGGGGGTCCCAAAATATTGTAAAGGCTTATAAATGTGGTGCCATTTGACAAATCTACACAAAGGTTTGCAAAAAGATTATAGATCTAGATTTAGATTTTTTCGTGAAGTCTGAATGGATTTTGTCAAGTGAGGGCTAGGTTATATGACGATTGTATGTGCATACATTTGACACTTTTGAAAAAATAAAACATGGGTGGATTTCCAGCAAACTTGTGTAAGGAGCATTGGCAAGGACCTGCAAGCATGGCTTTGCAAATGTGCCAGTGTTTTATTATTTGACAAGTGTCATAATGTAGCTACAAAAAATAGCAGTATACCTTAAGTGACTGAGGGTTAGCCTGTGGCCATGGGCAGTGGCCAGATGGTCCGAGTCATGGAATAAGGTCATGATCCAGACAATCTGGCTACTGGCCATGAACACAAGGGACAAAACATAGTATTAAAGTGGCCATGTCCTCATGGGTCTGGCTTTGTGGTAAAGTTATTCGAAATTAGGATAGATTCGAAAGGGAAGAAAAATTTGCTTGTGGTAATATGGTCATAGGATTCTCTTTTTGCCTTCTGCAGGCTGCTATGGAAAGCGAAGAGGGGCCCTGTATGGAACCCTCACCTTCCCTTTCCATGGTGGCCATCCTAAAAAGGATTTTCCTTCCTACACCTGGACACCGCAGACGTCTCGGTGTTGGAACAGAAATCCTATTTTTTAGCACCCCGGGTTCCTGCTTTGGGAACCTGGGTGCTAATGGCCTTCATCACCCATTTCAGGGGCTGGAATGGGGGGATAATGCTCCAGAGACCTCGTTATCCACCCTCGCTTCGCTTGGGCTGATAACTTGGGCTGCTGGGTCAGTATCTACCGTTCCAGTCCCTGGAACAGAGGATGGATGCCACAATATTCCCATTAGCATAGCACAAAATGCAAATGGAAATGTTATAAAATCTTATTTAGTCTATGTACTTTACTGAGAAATATAAAGTAGATGGAGTCTATACATTTATTTTTAGTTCTATTTTTTAACTGTGAACGGTGGTTCCTAAAGGAATATGTTGTTTGTTGTTTTTGGATGTATTTTTTTTGGCAGGAGAGCTGAGAACAAAAGGTGGGGAGAGAAATGAGGGAATAGCAACCAAACACTAATATGGAGGGGTAGGTGGACAAGGGAAAATGTTGTGGGTGTGTTATTTCTAAGTTAGGGGGCACTGTTTCTCATGCTCCTTGATTACAGCAGTGGTGGTGGCTCTTGAGGAGGAGGGATGGCATTAGCTGATGCCATTTTAAGATAAATAGAAGTTTTGCTAAAAGTATGTACTGTGTACTAGCTTGTTAATGGATAATGAGTAGGAATAGGTGTTGGAGCTGTGCAAGGGACATTTTGAAGTTGGAAGTTCCTAGATCAGTAGAAAATGCAGTTCTGAACTGTCTGCCAAGCAGAGATCTTATCGTGAAGTGCGGACGGGTTCTCAGACACGTCATCATGCTGCGCGCCAGCGTATGGTCATCTGGCACTGTCCGGAAGGTCCGCTATGAAGTCAGATGTTCGTAGATGTCTACGGATACTAAAAAAGTTGAAATAGTTGCAAGAAGTGTATAGAAGTGTTAAACATTATTCCAGATGGTGTGAAATGGCTTGAGTTTTAAGGTGAAACTTTGGAAATTGGACACAAATATTGCTATATTGGGTAGTTATGATATTAGTAAATTGGGGTTTTTCGGTTTTACTTGGAACCATAACGTCCATTTAACAAAGTTTTTTCATTGAATTTCATAGGTTTTTATTAGTGCAACTTAACCATAACGTCCCTTTAACAACGTTTTTTCGATGAATATATAATATATATATATATATATATATATATATATATATATATATATATATATATATATATATCCAGTACATTGCAGACAATTCACAATTCCACTGCTGTTGGAAGATATGTGATAGCCTCATCAAAACTGAGAAAACAGAGCTAAAGGACCTCCAGGATGACATATCATCTGACAAAATACTATCACAAAAATTGTGCAGCTTAAGTATAAAATCTCCCATACAGAATGAGGGTGCTACAAAGCTGCAAACCATTTAACAGGTGTAGCCTTATATGACAATTCTGAACACATTGTCTGGCTGGCCCTTGGACCAGCTTCATCCCATAAAAGAGTACTAGAATCAAACCAAAATATTGAAATCATAGCCACAAATTATTCCAACAGTGAACACATTTTATAAATCAATTGAATTGACGCATATTACCCAAACAGTAGTACTGCTTTGGAAAACATGTGTCTGTACGACACTGCCCAAAACCACACCTACAAAAACAATATAACACCAAATGACACAACTGGCAAATATTCAGTCTCAACTTGTGAAGGAAGCCTAGTGAAACTCACCAAACCCAGTCTAATCAATCATATGCAATTATAATTTAAATCTCCACAACATAGAGAACTGTATCATATGGCCCTACTCTAACATTTTAAACGTTGGAGAAAAGAAAAAGAAGAATTATTAGGTGACTATGACTCAATTGAAGCTGCATTCAAAGCACATGGAAGCAGTATAACAAAAGACAATTTCAAACAATACAAACAAATGTTGACAATGAACACCAGCAAGAGGAAGAACCTAAAGCTCAACTAGACAAAGAGACTACTGAGGGCAGTCAACCTTCCCTTACAGGAAGACAAGAACGACTTGGAGAACCACTCATTCTAAATGAACCAGACATAGCCATGACTGAGGTTGAAAATACCATGCATCAATATAAACAATCTGAGGACTACTTGTCAGTACTGGAATCACAGCCACCAGATATCAGTCACTCAAGACATTGAACATGGTTTTAAACATGAAACTAAAACCTGTAGCTGTAAAAATTATAAAACTCTGCTCCTGTATTTGAGTGGTAAAGCTGGTTCTAGTAAAACATTCTTAATTAAAATAATCAGCACATTTCCACAAAACTTAACAAACAACCACCGTTCAGCTGTGTTAACAGACCCCACAGGTTTAGCTGCTTACAACATAGGAGGTGTAACCTTGCACAGACTACAGCTCCTCCCTGTAGAACATAAAAACACATTAGAATAGTACAAATTATCAGCAGAAGCTGCTACTGAAGTACACAGAATTCTAAAATAAATGAAAGTGCACCTGATAGATTAAGTAAGCATGGTTTCCAACCTCATGTTGGCTTTAATTCATCTCAGAATGCAAGAAGCCCTAAAAACGCAACTATGAAGAACTGCTTGGAGATAAACATGTTATTGTTTTTTGAGACCTCCTACAGTTAACACCAGTAAAAGGTCAACCTATTTTCAAAACATTGGGACACAAACAATACCACAAAACACTTGGCAGCATTGGAAATGTAAATCTCTGGCAACATTTTCACTACAGAGAACTAATTGAAAACATGCGCCAGTCTGCAGATCTCACCTATGCTAACATTTTAAAAAGCATTAGAACTGGTTAGCTTACTAAAGAGGCAAAATACATCTTAAATAGTAGACTAATCCATGAGCTATATGGAAAAAACGCATCAGCTCCTGATGTCATGGAACAATTAACTCAACTAAATTTAAAATGTATGTCCTTAATGCCAACCATTGAAAGCTGTAGTCAATTCAATGTGACAATGTTGCAACAAGAAATGCAACCCATACTCATGTCAGCTCCACAGACAAACTAGAAGTGCGACACTCCCTATGTGTCAAAAAGCAATAGCATGACTAAATAGCTTAGAAAATTGTATCTCCAACACGGCTGTATTAGAGAAAATATTGACTTTGTGGCTAAATTGCAGAGTAATTCTAAAACATAACCTTGAGGTAGAACAAGTTTTAGTCAATTGAGCAATTGGTACAGTTGTTGACTTCCAAACATATCCACATGACAACAACATTCAGTTTGTCAACATTCATTTCGGCATACTTGCAGGAGTTAAAACATTGGCCGGACAATAGCACCTTTCCTTCTTTTCAAAGACATGTACGTACGCAGAGAGCAATTTTCTCTATCTCTTGCATATGCTGTTACTATTCACAAATCACATGGTCTAACCCTAGATCAAGCATTGATTGACACTGGTAGCACAATCTTTAAAGAAGGTATGAGTTGTGTAGCACTTTCATGTTTGTGTACACTCAGTGGTCTATTCCTAGTTAACATTGATGAAAACAAAGTCAATCCTGACATTTCTTGCATCATGGAATACAACAGGCTCTATAAACCCCCATATAGATATGCGCCATGTACCTCAAAAAAAGACAAGTAATACAAATAAAAACTATAGCAGATCTCCCAACAATACCGCTAAAAAACAACAACCAACTCCTTCTGCATCAAACATTACAACCACAAAGCTGTCTAGTACAAAGTCAACTGCACGTACATCAGAAAAGCAAAACACACATGTTTCTTCTCCAGAACAATCTCCAGGCCCATCAAACGATTCAGAAATGGAACTCTCATCCATTTAAATTCAGCAACACAATTGGAGTAAGTTGTTATTCTAATGTGACAATGAATCTTCTCTTTTGATTGCCACCAAAACGGCTCGAACCAGTTGTGTCTTCAAATGCTCGTCCTTCACAGAAATGCCACACAGGAAGATCCACGAGAATTTCTAAAGTACTTACTACAATACTGGTAACCCAAAACATCCCTATCAATGAAATCTTCCAGATTTCATACACGTGGAAACATACACACACTCTCTGCAACCATGTTTCACAAGACCACATCCATAACATACAATCTGTATATGTATCCATACCAAATTCTGAGACCATTCCATTTCACCAGCTTCTGCAGAATGCAAATCATGGCATAGCATGCCCTTTTTGCAATTCAGACAATAATTCCACCATACAAATAACCTCACATAGCCAATTTGTCATACTAATGCTTCTAAGGTACAATGCAGATGGAACCAAAAATAGCTGTAAGCTTACAGGCTTCACACATGGAAAGAAAACCTTCACAACAGTAGATAGAGTATACAACACTGGTGTCACTTCATGGCACTACACTGCATGTGTCAAAAGAGAAGTGGTTGGTTTG
This sequence comes from Ambystoma mexicanum, assembly GCF_040938575.1. Lineage (NCBI taxonomy): Eukaryota > Metazoa > Chordata > Amphibia > Caudata > Ambystomatidae > Ambystoma > Ambystoma mexicanum. Next base: position 653,956,234 of record NC_090934.1, read on the forward strand.
AATGTAACAATACCTCTGTTACTCCAAAATATAGGTTACCAGAAAATGTAATAAAGGCATACTTAACATTCTTTCAACTCAAATGTATTCATTAAATATAGCACAATTAACAGTTAGACTACAGCAGCAGGATCTAACTACCTCCATAATACTACAATGGTACTTTTGAAAGTCAATCTAGTTAGACTACGCAGACAGGTGTCAAACCACTTGATAAATATGCTTCATTCCAAAGCACTTCAAAAACGCCATCTCAATTCTTATACGACAAACCATCTTCTAACCTCTAATGTAGTTAGAATACGCCAACATGTATTTAACTACTTCAAGCATTCCTTTAATCACAATATACTTCAAACACACATTCGATTACTGCTACACTCTCATAACTGTAATCGTTTTTGAATCCAGTATGACCCAATGATTATTTAATGTCAAAACAACAGAAGTGTCTCATACACTAATGTTTTACCAAACATGGTACTTAGAATGTCCTATTAATGAGGGTCTAAAACAATGCATATGTAAAATTGTATACAATTAAAGATTTAAAACTATCCTGCTTAACAAATTGTACAGTTTATTTCCACAGAAAATAAACCAGAGAATCCAGCTTCATAAAGCTATAGAACTAAGTAACCATAGCAATTATGATCAAATACATATTCTATGAGCACTAGCCTCAATTGTACTACCATCATAAGTACTATATACAGTTACATTACATCATTACTCCATATTACAAACACTTTGCCCATGCACTACATTGCCTATAATTACTATACTTATGTTACTACTGTGGTGGTTGTGGCCAAGGGACGTATTCTTGGGGCCATGGCCTGAGCCCATGCCCACAAATAGCTGGCCACTAGCCTCAACCACTACAATAAACCACAATAAAATTATCTGTGTAAGAAGTACATACTATACAGCATCAAGTAATACAACTCACCCTGACACCCCTGCAATCAAAATGATGTCTGATGACACCGATATTGACTCAGCTGCATTTCTAAACTCTTTTTTTCACTATGAAAACAGCTCCACATTATCTTCATTCCACTTCCCTAGCATTTGTACACCCTCTTTCAGCCATCAAACACTGCCAAATATCTTTTCGAAGCCGCCCATTCACTGCGCTGTCTGCAAACTACTGCAGTGTCTGCGGACAGCTACGACACCTGCCCAACGTTTTTCCACCTACAGAAATAGTCCCATATCATCTTTTTTCACTCCCCTATCTTTCCCAGCCACTCTTTCCACCACCAAATAACCCAAAATGTGTTTTCCAGACTTTTTCCCCAGCGCACTGTCCACGGGCACCAGCGACTGTCTGTGGATCCCAATTGGCTAGTGTTTCCAAAAATATGACCCATCTCATGCTTTTCGCCATCCAATCAGCACACAAGTCTGATGTCCATGAACCTCACTTTGGCCACCTGGACCAATCAGGGGCCCATCCACAGATCAAACAGGGAAGTGAGGTTGTGGACGGAACCCAGATATTTTTTACCTACTTTTCTGCCATTTTAAAAACTACTGGATGGATTAACGCCAAATTTACAAAAGCACACCATCAGGACCAAGCCGGCACTCATGCTGCAAATTTGGTGAAAATCCATCCAGTGGTTTGGGCTGTAGGCGTGAGCAAATTAGTTTTTGCATTGCATCTATGGGGGAAAAAACACACACATTTTGGGACTCTCCCTATGACTTTGCCCTCCCTGCATGAAACCTTCACCAAACTTTGTAGGATCAATCTGATAGGGCCATATACAGTTTTTGCAAAGTTTTGTGAGGATTCATCCAGGGGGCGAAGTTATAAGCCACCCAAAATCTGCTGTTCATGTGGGTTAAGCAACTTAACCATAACTACAGGGCCTCTACCGCAGGCCCTGTAATATATATTCAAGAACAAACTTGAGTTGCAGGGACGTTAAGGTGAGAACCTAATGCAACAAAACCCCTGAAATTCAGCTAAACCCACCTTAACTTTGCGCCCCCTGTTATGCGGCCTATAACCACAATGATAGAATCACAGATGATATCACTGGTGGCATCACTAATGCCATCATCTATGACATACACACAAGTCAATGCATAACAACTTTGGGTACTATTTACAGATTACTTTTACTTTGTTGTAGGAGAACACTGATGACATTACAAATCACATCACTGATGCAATCACTGGTGGCAACACTAATTACATTGTATATAGCTCATTACTTCAATAATGGAATTAGATATAACATCATTAATAAGTTAGCATATACAAGCTTTGATTACCTTAATAACAATGTAGTGCCGGATACCGTTGTAATGTAATTAGCGATGTCATCAGTGATGTAATTTGTGATATTATCTTTGTGATCATAGGCTGCGCAACAGGGGGTGTGAAGTTAAGGTGGGTTTAGCTGAATTTCAGGGGTTTTGTTGCATTAAGTTCTCACCTTAACGCCCCTGCAACTAAAGTATTTTCCTTGAATTTCAAAGGTTTTGCTCTTCCATACATAATTGACATCAGTAATACAGAGAATTGGGCTAATGAAAATTATGTATCATGTCTAGAAAGTAAAACAAAAAGAAATTGTACAACCGCATCCCCCCAATGAACCTGTTCATAACAGTCACTTTGCATGTGTACTAAACTTTCAAAGTGTTTACATGTATATATAATGTTGATGAATAGAAAGTTATTAAAGTGTTACTGTAACTGTGTACAAAACCTACACGCAATATATCTTAAAATAACTGCGGCTATTAAAATGCATGAGTGGGTAAATGCAGCAATGGCTGGTGAACTCTACCTGCAGCTCACACATGCAAAAACCATAGCTGTAATGAAATACCTAAGGGTATATCATTTTTTTTAACACACACTGTATTGAAATGATCAATTAAACATCTGTGATCCATATTTACAGTGTGTGGTTTTATTGTGTATTTTTATACCTGAAGATCTGGCCCTGAAAAGGACCCTTTCGGGGAATAATGAAAAAGAGGTAGGAACTGGGAAGGGAAACACACTTATCCACATCAACGAATGGTCTAATTACAGGTTTTGATTTTTTGACACAACTACACCCATGCCGTTTGATGAAATCCACAAATGTGAAATCACCCAAAAGGATGTCAAGCACCTTCAATGTGTCTTCACTCTGCATGCTTGATGCGCCAGCCAATCATATCACACACTGGAGCCAGGCACCTACATGTGACTCCTATTGGCGTCAACGAAAGGTCCAATCACTCATTACAATGTTTTGGGATGGCTAACGTATGAGGACATCCACAGGTACAAAAGTGTCCAATCAGCGTGTGCAGCAGTGTGTGGCCATGTATAATCACCACACCAACAAAAAAACTGTTTGTATTGCTCATTGCTAACAGTGCTTGTTAGTGAAAGGTTATCCAAGTAACTGCAAGAACTTTTAACACTTTAACCCTTTAATTCTTCTTCCTTTTTAGCTACTTTTCACCTAATCCTCGTTTCCCTTGTTGTGTGATTTGTTCTGTTTGTTTATTTTGTGTGTTTTTTTTTAATTGATAATTTTTTGAGGCATTGTGCTTTTAATGTTGTAATTTTCATTGTTTTATATATTCCTCCCCGTTTGACATTCCAACCTTGATGGTAGCAGCAGTGACAACAAAGGCACTTGGGTCCCCAATCCGTCACCACCAGAAAGAAAGCAACTGGAATGAAGACAGTTGGCAATACTTCATTGTGCAACACAACTCTACGAAGGGGCCCTTCTAATGTTCCGTCACAAAGACTACAAACATCAATAATGATAAACCATCTGGTGCAAGCAAACTGGGATGATGTGGATGATGCCTATCGGAAATCACATGAGCACCACAAAATAAAACTCGAGCTCTGGCATTATGAACACAGACATCAGCACCACTTCAAGCAACTGCATCCACCAGTGGGACATCAACGGCACTCAATCATGCCTCAACTTCAGCAGCAGTGTCAACTGCACAAGCTACAATGTTACTAGCTCCCAGTGTCCTTTTTGGATGATGCTTCGCATGGGTAGCCATGGGAGGTGCCACAACTAAGGAATGGGAGAAGTTAATCACTGAACTCCAGGTTAACTGTCATCCTTATTTTTTATGTATTTCAAGTGACAATTCCCCTCTTTGTTGGAAAAAAAAGATGTTTTTTGTTGTTGACAGTTTATTACAAAATTAGAAACTTTTTACACACAATCTACATCATCAAAATACATTCATTACATCCCTCAAAGAGATTATAGTTATCGATAATTTTCACAATTCCACATAATAATATTACATTAAAATCAATAAGGGAATAGAGGGCTGCTAACATTACATCCCTTGTTTCCCTTCTCTTTTACTTTTTAAGAACAAATTCTACAAAATACATCACTGCTAGAACTAAATTGGTGTTTCCACCTAGAAGTACCCAGTTTCACCATTCTTTGGCTGATAGTGATTCGGCTTGCTTAATAAAGTTTTCCCAGGAGCCGCATTCGTACCTCAGCCAGTGTATTACAACTAGCTACCAGGAACATTGACTCTGTCTAATGGGGTACACAACAGTATCTACAGCTCAAATCAACTGCCAAAATCTATTTCCTTAATAGCAGTATCTCCTTGGATGGCAGAATGTTTACGCAACACTGCATAAACAGGTCCTTATAGTGAGTGGAGGGGAACTTTTGCAAGTACCCCGGGATTTGCTTTAACCATCTCCGTTCCTCAGGGATTTCCAAAGAGAGACTGTATGTGCCTCTGGACTACACTGTATTAACCCAGTCAAGCTCGAGCATTCCTTTTTTTGCTTTCAATGGGTTGTTGATTAGTATATCAGGCGTTATGTTGTATACCTTCATATGATTTCCACACAGCTCCTTCAATTTTTTGAACCATTTATCTGACCGGGCTGAATCCGTTTGCCTCAGGATTTCATAGGAAGGGGAGGTGTCTAAGGTCAGGCATTTTCTATATAGGGAAATGATTTTCCACACCACCGCTGACTCCATCGATTGCAGCCTCAAATCTAAACGGATACATGCCATTGGAAGAGAGCTTGGTAGTCGCAAAACCTTCCTTCAAAAGAGTTCTTCTAGCACACCCCACTCTTTCCAGGCTATGTTAAGGTGTTATGATTCACCGTGTGAATGCTTCCAGGCACTTCGGGACACTCCAAGATACCCGGATACCAAGGGCTTAGCAATTTGTGCTTTGCTAGTCGGAGACAAATTCTTCTATCAATGTATCCCTCTGGTGTGTGATATAACAGACAGATGAATCAATTAATTAAAAGAGGTTGGAGCTGCTACAGGAACACCAACAACTGCAATAAGGAGAGGAAAGTGCTTAGTCATAACACTAACTTCCTTTGTTGTATGAAAAGCCAGAGGAAGAATCTGACCTCTGTGGTGGGTGTTGTCTCACCTAGATGGAAAAGCGGAGCCTGTCTACGTAAGGGAGAGGAAGAGTGTTAGTGGGACCTGTCCGATGGCACAAGGACGTCTGAAACATACGGGATGGAGGCACTCAGCAAAAGTCTCTAGTCTGTGCCCACTTTCAGGTTGAATGAGCGGAGCGAAGTCCAAAAATGGGTGGAAGGTGGAAGTGAGTCAGCAGAGCATCTCTGGTGGTTTAGTTTTAGGGAGAAACACAGAATGGTAATCCAGGGACAGAAACGCTTGGCAACAGACAAGCAGGTTGTCAGTTCTGAAACGGCAGGCAGAATCAATCCTGGGGCATAGCAGTAGGTCAGCATGATGCAGGCAGCAAGGTACAGAGGCCAAAAGAGCAAGGCAAGTCTGTGAGAAGTCTGAGTCAGAGAGCCAGCATCTAACAACCAAAGGGAGTAGCACGAAACAGAGATCCGGTAGACAGAAACAGGTTGGCAACAAGGAATCAATACTAGAACACTCGGAAAGCAGAAATCAAGTAACACCTCTAATCAGAAGCACCGGCTATCCGGCGAAAGCTATACTTATTTTGTGACGCACCTGACATATAGAGTATCATGTGATCACTCGGGCTGGCCCTTCCATTGGTTGCTGCATACGTGGCTGCATGATGTCTTGTGCATAGAGGCTTCCATAGTCCCTACGGTAACTTCCATGGTAGTGAGGTCCGGGCTCGCATTACCCGAGGAGCATGCTTGACAGGGAAATGTGTTGTATTCAGTGCTTGCAGATGGATGGAATGCATGCGCGTGTTAGAATGTATTGATGTCATCTAGTGACGTGCGTGTGTTCGGGGATTTGTCAGTTGGTGAATACCTGCCGGGTGGGATAAGCCGGTGTCTGTTCTCCTACAGGTTAACTTATCTTGGGAACAATAAAGACATGTAAATTAACTTACCTGAGTGCGGAACCTACTTTACTACAAAAGGGTGCTGAGAATGTTTATACGGAGAATGGATCCTCGAAGCAGGAGATGCCATAATGGGAGTGTGGGAAACCGTACACCTGCATTTAGGTGGAATCCTGACGTAAGGATTGCTTCTGCCCCATATGTGAGTATCCGTACATCAGCACGGGCAATAGAGACAATGGCCCAAATTTCTTATGCATTACTGTTGCCTGAAACGCAAGTCTCACGTCTTTAGTCCGCAACATTAGTAGGTGAGCTCTCTCATCCAGGTTCTTATTAATTGTTGTCCTTGGGGACGTTATCACATATACCTTCTCTAAAGTTTCCTGCCCCACTCTCCAAGTTGGACCTCCCATTTGGTTTCTAATCGTGAAGGACATAATGAGGTCTTTTGATTTTCTAGTGTTGACCCCCATATTATTCAGCTTTAGGTAGGTGATAAAGCCATCCACTCTGCGCTGGAGTCCGATCGGCGTCTGTTCAATTAACACTAAATCATCCAAAAAAAAAAGAAAACATTCAAAAAATGTTTCTTTTTATTTTAAATTCCTTTGTTATATGTTTCAATCTTATTTGTTTTCCTCCCCTGGTCCAATCCCATCTACCCTCAAAATGCCCCTTTTAAAGGCCACCCTTTAAGCTACAAAAATAGATGAAATTGAACACAGACTGCAACAATATTTTACAATATCTATTATAATTAATTGTTGTGCAGTTTGAATGCCTAAAATCCCCAAAATGTGTCTTTGTAACAATGGTTACAATGTTAACAGGGGAGCCATTTAGCCATAGAAAGAACAACTCCAGTCATTGCTCGCCTTAGCTGTGGAAGCATAATCCTGCGCCTCATTGGCTGTTCCTGTAGCCGTGGCTAGAAATAATATTGCACATGTATGTATATATCATATTTATCAAATGTCTTACCAATACCTTCATAGGTGTTGTCTCCTGTCTTCAATATTACTTACTGTGAAACATAAAGAAATGTATTTCATTATAAAATAAAAACATTCATGTTTTTTTCATAATTGTACTTAGTGAATACTGCATGTATTCCATTTACACAACCAATATAAGGTTGTATTAATTAATCATACAATCGAGGAAAAATAATTCTCTGTTGGAGTGAAAATAAATCAATTCTTTCAAATATGTTACAATAAATATATCACACGGCCTGCGGTAGCGGCCATGTAGTTATGGTTAAGTTGCTAAACCCATTGGAGGACCACTATTTGGGCAGTTTATAGCTTTGCTGCCCCTTGATGAATCCTCACCATTCTTTGCAAAAAAAGCACATGGCCCGCTCAGAATATTTTTGGCAAGTTTGGTGAGGTTTTGGGCAAAGTTATAGGGGGGTCCCAAAAATATTGTCTTTCTGCAAAGACTGAATGGAGAAAAACTGTGCACGCATACAGCCCAAACCGCTGGATGGATTTTCACCAGATTTGCTGCAGGAGCAGCGGCTTGGTCCTGAAAGCGTGTTTTTGTACATTTGGTGAAAGGCTGTCTGGTAGTTTTTTAAAAAACAGGTAAAATGTAGGTCCAAAAAAATTAGAGATATCTGGCTCAGCTCCGCGGTCCCATTTCCCTGTTCGCTCCGCAGCCAGAACTCCCATTGGCCTAGTGGGCTGCGTGATGTACGCGGACATAAGGCACGCCCGCTGATTGGCTGGAGGGAAGAGGGATCTGCATCATAATTTTTTTAACGCTTGCCATGTTGCATCTGAGGATTGTGCAGTGGCGAAAGGGGCTCCAAAACATGCTTTGAAGCATCTGGTGGTGGGAAGAGGGGCTGGAAACGGTGAGCTAGGGTAAAATGGTTCATATGATGTATTTGTTTAGGTGGAAGAAGACAGAGGTGTGTGCGCAGTGTCCGCGAATACTACTGCGGTTCGCGGATAGCTCCTCAGACGAGCAGCTTCTGTGGTGACTGCAGGCCGCCTTCATTAGAGTAGGATAGGTCCTGAGGCGAGCATTTTATGTGGTGACTGCAGGCATGCTTATTTAGGGAAGGGGTGAGTATTGCAGATGATATGAGGATGTTTCGATAGGTTGTATTATGCTATGTTGTGTGTGGTAAGACCCAAGAGTCTGCCCACTGGTGTCAAGTACTGCAATAGTATGTGTACAGAAGTGGACAGGGCTTTAGGTGGCTGGTTTATTGGACCCAAGAGTCTGCTGATTGGTTGCAAGTACTGGAATAGTATGTGTACAGAAGTCTGGATTATGTGTGTGGGCTGTGGGCAGTGCACAGATTGTTGGGTGCATGGCTGGAGGGTGTAGATGTCTAGGCCCTGGCCACAACCGCCGCAACATAATATAGCCATGTTGTCAACATTGTGATAGTGGTGTATGGAATGCACAAATATGTGTACAGAATGCAATGTGCAGATTACAAAGAAGTAAAATACCAATATTGGTATACTTACTGTTTGTATTGTTGAGGGTGTATAGTATGTCTAGCAAAGTCTACAAGGGCTTAGGTGGCTGATTTATTGGAGTGAAGAGTGTGGTGACTGCTTGTACGTATTGGAATATTATGTATATAGAAGTGGACATGCTTTCAGGCTGTTGGTTTATGTGTGTGGTTTGTATCCAGTGTACAGATTGTTGGGTGCATGGGTGTGGCATGTTGTGGTGATTGTGGCCAGCTACTACACTGTTGCGTGCATGGCTGGAAATGATGGAGTCAACAGTCCAGGAGTGTGCCCAATGGGTGAAGTGTTGGAATACTATGTTTACAGAAGTGGACTGGGCCTTAGCTGGATGGTTTATGTGTTTGGGTTGGGACTAAAGGTATACACTCCCCATATCACCAATAAAACTCAGAATAATGGACAGATCCCAGTAGGGAATGAGGCCAAGAGATTGGTTGTGAGAGGCAACAAAGTTTATATAAGATTCAGCATCCAGAGAACTATGCTGCTTTGAGAGCGCTCTGGCAAACAATGCAGAAACAATACATTTTAAAGAGTTACAGTGTCATCAGTGACGATTTCTATACAGTCTAAAAGTTACATTTTGATTGGTCAGGGAAGGGGTGCGAGTATAGCGCTGTAAGGGCCGGCTCCATGAGATTGGCTGATGACTTGGCCGGAGGTTGGACATCATGTGGTTCATCTGGGCCGGTCCGTGCGAGGTGAGGGTCTGGTCAGGTGGCTGGTTCTAGCTAACAAATCACACACTTATCCTAAAACATTCAGTAAATAATGAGCATTACTTCACCTTTAATGTTTTCACGAGAGGCCTATAAATTGTACACGTGTGTTTGCATTATCTTACTTTAGGTCACTGATGAGGTTAAGGGTATGGGGAACTTGCCCCTCAGGTAACCTTTGGGGGGCAGGATTGATAGCTGTCAGGTCTGGCACATTTGAGCGGGCTGGCGTGGAGTGACACATGTTAGTTTAGGACAGATTATACTGTGACAGGAGTTTTATTGGGGGCACTCTAGGGTGGTCAGCAAGGAAGAGTCACACTTCTGTTACATCAAAAGAATAGCTTTGGAGGGGCACAGGGTTGAACAGGCAGTAATTTTCCGACAGTGGGGTTAGAGGTGCAGGAGCAGGTTTGTTAAGATAGATGGGCCACAAGTCATGATTCGGCCTGGGAAAGGGACTTGGGAGGCACAGACGCGGGAGGAAAAAGTTGGGGGCTGTCAGTGCTCGCTGTGCACGGTGCTTCTATGGGGAGAGGAGGCTTTGCAGATATCAGAATGTGGCCTAGTCCAAAGATGGAGTTGAGGGTACACAAAATGGTGTCCAAATGTGTCTTGCAATAGCCCCACTTCTGCATGTGCCAGGGCCTTGTCCCCTGAGGCTGCAGAAGGGCAAGGAAGGCATCCCTCCACTAGTGCAAGAGCAGATGGTCCCTTTTGCGTAAAATGCAAGGGGGGCTAAACCTACCCTCTTCTCCCTTACATTCCCCCCTTTTGTTACATTTAAAGTAATGAACCACTGTTTAGTATTATTAGCATTCCTGTAGTGCTCCGCCTCCAACACTGCCTCGTCCCAAGCAGGTGTCCCTTTTATTGGCATCCATGCTCTACATACACCTCATAAACTTTTACCCCTTCTAGAATACTCATCAAGGGTACATGTCATGTATATTCCCATATCCCCTTCCAGATCTACCCACACTTCCTTATACCATTCTAATTCCCAGGGTTCCTTAATAGCAGTGTGATACAAGTTGTCCACCCTGTCCCCTGGATAACGATATACTGCAGTCATACAGTATTTAGGGTTGCCAGGTTCCCCGGTCTGTATTTGTGCATCCTTCATGGTTTGTACCTTTGTCGTATTGCTCATTGTCACCATCATCATTGCAGAACTAAGCATTGATTTTGGGCAACATTGAACCCCTACCTGGCACACACAAAAAATCAGCAACAGAAAAATGATAAGTGGAACAAAAATGTTCACCATTATTCTGAACTAGGAAGGGACCTGTTCAAAAATGTCATCGAACAAGTTGCTGGGTTGGATCCCCCCTTATTCCTTCATTTGTTCACCCAGGTTGTGCACTGCTGATATCACGTGTGAAAGGGTTCCGTTGTCAGCGTCGGCAGAAGGTACGAATGTACAAAATGCACTCCCGACTTTTCGGTAAACACTGCCGTTCATTCCTGTCAAGAGATCTAGGATGTACCAGTTTTGCATGGTCATCAACTGCAGGGCTCGAAGTTCCACTTTCATCACGTTGAATCCTTCTTCTGTGTCATTGGCTAGCTGGATTAGTTCCCAGCGCACTATTTGGAGCCATTTGACGTTGACTCGTGCCTAGATGCTTGGCACAAGGGAAGCGAAGAAGGTCTCTGCGGAATTAAACAGTCTGTATTGGTCAGGAATTTCTGCCAGGAGGTCCGTGGATTTAGTGGAAATATAGTTTGACGATCGCCTCTTGCAGGACTCTCTTTCCTGCAACTTATCTTCTGACAGGAGGACGTATGTGGAGGGCTCTTCAGTTGCTTGCTGGAGTGCTGGTAACATTTATGTTGGCACACTTCCCCCGTGGGCATGTTTTCTGGGCCCCCCTGGACATGGCTTTCCAAGCCCCCCTAGACATGGCTTTCCGGGATCACCATCAGGGCCGAATCCAACGTGGCCATGCCGCAAGTACCTCTCCATGATGATGGGAGGTGCAAGTATGGTTGCTTGCTGCATATCCAGTAAGTGTCCATTAATGCTGCTGTGCCTTTCTTCATGTCTGTGAGGATGAGTGTTTTGTTGCAGCTTTTGTTTGAGCCGATGAACACCTTCCCTTCTCTGTGAAAACAAAGTTTGTGCTGTATTTCTCTCTGTATCTTGATTGATTTTTCAAGGGCCGTAACCCAGGTCAGTTTGGCAATGTGTTGCGGCCATGTTGAAGTGCATGTTTGTTTGACCCATTAAAATCTTTATTCCGACAATCCTCTCAGTGCTACGGCTTTACATGTGATTGTCTCTTCTTGCCATTTGTTTTCCACAAGCATTGTCCCTCTGATGATAAAAAATGGATACTTCACGCAGAGTACTTTTTTGTGTTTACTGGTGCATGTTTTCTCATTTTACAGCATTTGTTTTGTTACAGTGTGTGCCTGGAAGGTACTCCGAATCCTACAGAGGGCTAGATGAACAAGACACTGGGCATCCGACAAAGGCGTTTCTTGTGGTATGAGAACTTTGGCCATTCCAGAGGCATGGGGTGTCAAGGAGTAAACATAGCAACTTTTGTTGGTCACCTGTTTAACCATGGCACTCATATCAGAATACCATTTATTGGATTGGTCACAGGTCCACAGCATCTAATTCCAGTCCATGGTATGCATTATACTTTTGCGTTCCCCCCCCCTTTTCCTTTATATACCTTTTTCACCTTTTGATATCATATAGAAAAAATGTCTGTCCATGTTTCATCATTGTGTTCACTACCACTATGCCAATACTGTGAGGTCAAGTAGGTTTGCGTGGTTGGGGCATGGGGCTTAAAGTGCATATTCTTGCCATTTGAGGTAGGTCACTGGTTGTGTGCATAGTTACATCTGGCGAGACCATTACATCAAACATTGGAGAGTCAACATTATAGTCGTTCGATATTTCATCAACATCATAACCCACAGCAGCATATGTAAAAGTAGGGGTTTTGACAGTACGGTTCTTGTGCAGAGTGGTAATATTACCATTTAAGGAAGCATTGTGGGCCCATATTACTTTAAACCCATTCCAAATGAGGCTTGACCCATCTTGTATTAGTTTAACCCCGTCCCTCCCCCTCTTTTATATCACCCAATATAAAAGTGAGACTCCAATACAGCCTTAGACAAAACAACATTACAGAAAAAAACAATGGCTTCAAAATATAGCTATAAGCTCTAGTAGCACTAATTTCTTCCCTATTGCTATCTACATTTGTAGTGTTGTTAGTGAGGGCCCTCCTTTCCACCATATTTCCACCTCAAAGGGTGATATAAGTTTGTTAAGTACACACAAATATATCAGATACTATCATTTATCTCCTCAATAGGCACTGTATTTACATATATTTAAGAACCATCAGTGAAAGAGCGAGAGAGAGAGAGAGAGAGTGAGAGAGATAGAGAGAGAGATTACATTCATTAAACAATTATTTTTCAGTATTCACATGCTTTTAATAATACTGTTCATCATAATGAAATGTTTGCATTCAGTTTCTATTTTTCATCCTTTTTACTTAAACATTTGTCAGCACACTTTTTTATTATGGCACTGCCCTCTCCTGCTCTTGTGGCTGTTCCCAATGGGGTGCTGTGCTATTGTGAGCTTTTATTACATCTGTGAGGTGGATCCAGTATTTAAGGCCCAAAACCTTTACAGCAGAGGGCTTGCCATACACTACCTTATAAGGACCGTGGAACCATGGGGAGTTCCATCTCCGCACGAAACTGCACATGTATACGCTTTCACCAAGGCATTAACTGTAACGCCGGACTGTCTGCTGCTGGGGTGTTTGTATCAGTTTCATTTTCATGTGTAAATGGGAGTGCTATTTGTTTTGCTATACTTTGCACTGCTCATGTCAGTTGGGTGAGATATTCTTTAAATTCGTCCCCTAGAACTGTGGTGGCTCTGTGAGCGTCTGATGCTCTTCTCACTGGAGATAGTGGCGTTTGAATGTGCCTCCCCATCACTATTTTGTGTGTGGACAAATGATGATCCTTGCTTGGCTGCGTTCTGAGTTGAAACAGTCCTAGGGGCTGACAATACACCCAGTTCTTTTTTAGGGTGTGGCAAAATTTGGATAGTCTGCTCTTGAGGAGGTTGTATATCTTCTCGACCACCCCGTTCATTTGCAGGTGGTAAATCGAACAAAATGTGTGTTTTACCCCTAACAATGATGTCACTTCCTTGAATAGATTGTTTATGAAATGTGTGATGTTGTCTGAACGGATCGAATCACAAATCTTCCACATAGGGAACACCTTTGTCACTAGGAACTTTGCAGGGTGCTTGGCATCTGGGTGTGCACAAAGTCCAGCTTCCACCCAGCGTGAAAAGGGGAAAATATCACAATGAGGTATCTTGCTCCGTTGCACCTTTCTCCCCTATCGGCATAGTCAATGTGTAATTCTCAAAATGATCCTGATGGGTGTGGCAGTGTTCCCCGCAAAGACCTAAGGGTCATCCCTGAACTGTATGTCTGGCATGCTGTGCATTCTATTATTAATTTTGCAAGGCATTCTTGGAGGTTTGGGACAAACCATTCCTCCTCGATATCTGCTGCTATGTGTTGTTTGGTGATATATGCAGTGAAATGAAGCTGTTGAAAGGTCATGTGTAATAGTTTTACTGGCATAACTACTTTTCCTGTCATTTCCTGATGCCAGAGGAGGTCTTTGGGTGACTGTTTGCACCCTCTCTTTACCCATATTTCCTGTTCTTCTGATGTGGTGCGTTTCTGTAACTCTATAATCTGAATTATAAGCATGGAACTGTACCCTTCTTCATTGTTGTTTTGTGTGTTTGTCTTTACTACACATTCAACTGCTTGGGGAATGTTAAAGTATGCAGCTTCTTTCGCATTCGCAGCAGCGTCTGCCTATGCGTTCCCGGGTGAGATTGTGCCTGTGTTATTGGTTTGGGCCTGGCACTTCACTAAAGCTACTACTGATGGCTCTGTTAATGCTTTAACAAGGTCATTCAATAATTGTGCGTGCTGTACGCCCTCCTGAATCCTCTTCTTCGCCATCGTGACAGGCCGGAGTGCATCGTCGTTGTCACGTATGCCGGTCAGAATAAATTGTCACTGCGCATCCTTTAGCAGTATGCAACGCTTCAATCAATGCTATAAATTCTGCTGCTTGTGCTGAGAAGTGCAAAGGGAGGCGTTTCTGCACTATCACTTCATATTCATCCCCTTCTATTCTCACCACTGCTGTCCCTATGTGTTTTTCTCCTGTCTCGCAATCTATTGCTGCTGATCCTTCCACGAAGTACACCTTACCTCCTTCTAGGGCATTTTCGCTGGCCTTAGGAATATCATCACCTTTCCCCTCGTATGTAGCGCAATCGTGCGCTTGCATGTCTTCTACTGTTTAGGGTTCTGTGATTAATATGCTGGGTTTATAGGCTTACAGCGTACAACGTGTATGTTTGGGCTTGAGATGATTATTTCATATGCAGCCGCTCTCTGGGTGGTCGTTCAAGTATGGCAAACAAAGCGTGTTCAACAAATAGCGTCACAGAACATCCCATTACTATGGTGGCGCTTTTTTCTATTGTGAAGGCTGCTGCAGCGAAGGCCTGTTCGCATGCAAAGTGCCCTTTCATTACAGAGTCCAAGGTGCCGCTGTAATAGGCCCATGGCTTGTGGCCCACTGATGTTTTTTGCGTCAGTACTGCTGTCATTAGTGTGCCATTGCAGTGGGAGAATAAATAAAACTTCTGATCGTAATATGGCGTTGCTAGAACGGGTGCTGTTGTGATGATGTCTTATAATTTAAGGAATTGTGTGATCATATCCTGTGTCCATTTTATGGGGGCGCTGTTCTTTTGAGCTTCTTTCAGTGCCTGGAAAAGGGGATGTGTGTATGCAGCATAATCCAGTATCCACTCACAGCAATAATTGCATATGCCAAGACATTTTTGCATGTCTTTTACAGTTTTGGGCATCAGGGTGTGACGTATTGCTGCTGCTCTGTCTGTTATAATTCTCTTAGCGTCCTTTGATATTAACTGCCCCAGATACAGCACTTCTGCCAAGCAGTACTGCAGTTTCCCTTGTCCACCTTGTACTCTTTGTTGCTAGTAAATTCAACAATGTTATTGAATCTGCTCTACATTGCTCTTCCCTTTGGCTTCAAATTAAAAGGCTGTCTACATATAGAATGATTGTGCTTTTTACATCAATATTGCAAAGGTCTTCATGCAGAATTCTGTTAAAGATGCTAGGGCTCTCGCAATACCCTTGGGGCAACCTGCAATGTGCATATATTTTTCCCCCCAGGGTAAATACTGTTAGGTATTGGGAACGGGGGTCAAGAGGTACTGAGAAATAAAGCATTCTTCAAGTCCACTACTGTGAAGCATGTGGCTTCATTTGGGACACTGCAAAAAATGGATGCAGGATTTGGCACATAGGGAACTCCTTCTGTATGACATCATGAAGTGGGCGTAGGCCCTGGATCATTCTCCAAGCCCCACCCTTTGCTTTTTTGATAGGGTAAATCACAGTACTGCATAGTGAATTTGATGGTACAGTAATGCCCTGTTGGAATAGTGCGTTTATTGTTTCCTTTATTCCTTCCTCTGCCGCTCTGGATAGTGGGTACTGTTTTAATCTGGGTGGTACTGCACCTGGTTTAATTTTATTTTTATGGGTGTTACTTCTTGCAAGAGTCCTACGTCATGGGGCCCTGTTGTCCATAAATATGGTAGTACTCGTTTCATATCTTCATTGAAAATCAAAGGTGGTGCACTGACACTGGCCATGAGGGGGTTATTGACTTCTCTACGTTGACTCATTATATCACAGGGCACACAAATTTCCATAATTATCTCCCCATTAGTGTCACTGTCAGTGAACAGTTCTTCGTCAGTAAGATCACACAGCGCTATGTTTGTGTCAATACACAACACAGTTCTCTACTCACATCCATGAGCGTCCAGTCTTATTGCCACAATACATTTAGCTGACACTTGCACCCGTTGTAGGTCAATCGAGAGGCACAATTTCTGGGCTTACCACTGGGCGGAAAACAAAATCGGATGGTACCCTCCATTCCTTTCGTGTTATTTCAGCCACACTCTAGCTAGTACCTGTTTCCCATAAATGAACATGTGAACATCCGTGCACACTCCCCTTACTGCTACCTCATTTGTCATGCTACTGATCATTAGCATTGCTCTTAGTGGGTATACCCCTGGAGTGGAGCACACTATCCCTCGCTCTGTAAAGGAAATGGTCATGTTAAGTTTACTGAGGATGTACCTCCCCAGCACATTTATGGGTGAATCTTTGTGGTATAACAGAGGTACTCGCACTGTTTTTCCCCCTACCGTTATATCCAAATCTTGCCCCTGAAAATCCCTGCGTTTCCAAATTTCGGCCCGAGAGCAGGGACTGGCCTTTCACGATTTTTCCGCTCCTGAGTCCACCATGAAGATGAACTGCTTATTTCCTATCTCCGCCCCACCAGTGGTTCCTCGTCTGGACATAGGGTAGTTGATAGGACTGGACACGCAAGAGCTTTCTGTGGGGTGTCCTAATCTGGATATGTATTTGTTTCTGGGACAGAAAAGACTCTCTCTCTCTGATCATTGCTGTTCCACGGAATGGCACAGGTGCACCATTTGCAGTAGTTGCGAAGACATTTGTGTGGGTGTTTCCCATAGTGTTTTGATGTGCTAATTGTGGTTGCATGTCCTGTTGTGGTGCTTGTGGTCTCTCTTGCATATGTTGTGTTCCTTGCTGACAGTCATTATAATATTGCTCTTGTTGCCCATGGCCACCCATTAGTAATCCATAAGGGCTGCCCGGGAGAGGGTGACCAAATTGTTGTTCATTTCCAGGTCGTGGGGGCCCTTGATAATATCCCATGGGTCGGGCGCAGCATTCCCGTGAAAAATGTCCCCATGTCCCGCAATTCCAGCATGACCCTTGTCCCCTTCCCCATGGCATTTGTCCTCCAAACCCCCCTCTCTGTCCCCTGTACCCATCTCATTCTCTTGCAGGCCTTCCCTGCCATTTGGAACCCTCGTATTGCTCCTCACCAGCTCATTGTTCCTGCCTGTGTGTGGACAATGTTGCTGCCATCCTAGCTAGTGAACCTCCTGACCCCTCCTCCCCGTCTCTTTGTCTCTCAGGAGGCAGGGCAGCTGTTTAGAAGCAATCTTCACGGTTTATTTTGTACAAGTTTAGCCTCATCTGCCAACCTCCTCTGTACAATGTATTTCTCTTTCTTTGATCCTCCTACAATGGTGTACTATAATGCTCTGAATTTCAGGCCATCCTTTGGCTTCTATCACAGCAATTTTTTCTAGGGCCATCGGTACCTCCTTTGGGAGGCCTCTTTCGATGTTAAAATAGAACAGGGAGGTTGATTGGCCCCATACGGTGCCCGTCTCCGATCTCCACGGATCCTGCACCCGGAGAATGTACTGCGCAGCCTCTTCCTCATCCCCATGGTGCATTGCATCGCCAAATGTAAATCTGGGGTGTCAGGGAAGGTCTCTGCAGTGCATCCCATACCTGAACCCTTACATTATTAAATGCTGACCCATCATGGCGGTCACAATTTGTTGTTACTCCTGGGAAACCGGCCTTCACCCACACTCTGTCTGCTTGATCTCCCACAGCGGATACCAGCAAACTCTTTATGTCCCCTATATCCAGTGGGACCCCTGCAGTATGCTGTTCAAAGGCGTATATCCATTTACCCATCCCTCCTGAAAGTGGGGGCAGTGACTTCAACAAATTATTCTTGTCCATCTGGTATGTAATGGGGCCTCCCTGCTCCTTTTTGAATGAGGGGCACTTGCAATTTAATTTTACTCCCTTTGTTACATTTTACTCCTTTTGCTTTGCTCAATGACATGTTTCCCAACCTACTCCTGAGCCTCCCATGCCACCTTTGTCGTACCACCCCATCTTCCTGCTCTTCCCATAGTGGTAGTGGCATTCCTGCTGCCGCTGCTCCTTCCTCATATTCATGTAGATCGCGCCACACCTCATCTAGCTCACTGTCTAATTCTACACTTCCCTGTTCCTTCCCTGCTTGGCTACCTTCCTGTCCCACTCATACTATCCTTATGGGGATATTAGTAAGGTGAAAGAAAAACTCCCCTGATTTCCACTCATCTTTTGGCTGGCTAGATAGGTTCCTGGACAGGAGTGCCGATGGTGTTGGCCCGCCCGTTGAGATGGATGGCAGAATCCCTCCCCAGGCAACATTTGGCCTCTGTAACATAATGCTCTCAACGGTGTCAATTTCATTTGCGTGGTAGCGAGTTGTCTTTCGAAATCACTAGTTAAGAATGCAAGGTTTACTGGTGGGGTGCTCATGGGACCGTACAACCCTCTCGGATAGTAGGGAGGTGGGGCTGTTAATGAGGGAGCAGAAGGTGCATTTGGCGCAGGCAAATAGGGTGGGTCACTGTACCCTGAAGATGCCTAGTTAACAATGGGTAAAGCCTAGTGAGTTCTTCGTATCCTGTTTTTAGCACTTTCCCCTTGTTCACTTATACCCCCCCTGATGAGGTTTGGGCCATTTCAGGTGGCACTTCCTTGACTGCACCACTCAGTGGTGGTGTCTCTTCAAACATCCTCCAGAGATCTAACACCTTGCGTCTATTTTGACGTTGCTTTGCTAATAGGTGGTTTGTTACAAGATCTAATATTCTTTTGTCGAAAGACCCTCCTGCTGTCCACACTTGGGACAATCCCTCCCCCTTTTTTCTCGTTGAGCCAAAGTTCATGGTACTTCTGGATTTTCTCGCTGTATAGGGGGAGGTGCTGGCAAATATGGGCTAATGGTGTATCTCCCCCATGCTTCCCAGCTTCACCTTTGTGTACACTCGTGTATGTGTTGTGCGTCAAAAACAGAATTGAGAATGTGCTTCTGTTGTACCTTATAACACCTTAATAAGCAACATGCAATGTCACAGTTTAAAAACCTTTTCACTTACACCTTTTCGGCTCCACATGTATAAAAGCAAAATGTTAACAAATAAAAAAAAAAAATTCAATATTAGACAAATCCACAAATACTTTTAAATGTCCCAACACGGTTGACTTTAACAACAATTAACATATAACATATAAAATAGATTTGCTGACTTTCTAACTACACCCTCAACCCGCCCTGGATCACACTATCATATTCTTCTCCCCCACTCACTCTCCATGCCCCCCTTCCCTGAGCCCCTTTCGGGCTGAACTCTCAAAGAGTTATGTGCACCAGAAAAAGAATTTGCTAATATCTCCAGAGTCTATTCATTACACAATTCTCCTACGTTTTTCTAGTTTATCTACACTTATTTCCTGCACTGGTCGAGACAATGCTACGTGGCACAGCCTTCCACCCCCTTTCAGAGCTAGGTTCCAGTACTCTTCCCATATTCTGTTACTTTTATATTCACAACCTAATGGCCATATAAAGAAAAGAGAAGAAAAAGCCTACCAGTTACACTCATACAAGCCCTATACCCTAAATCTGACTCCTTACTATTGCCTCAACATTACCCCTATACTTGTTACCTCCTTTTTAAATCTCCCTTCTTTGAGATTCTCGCAACCAATACTGACATATCCGGGTGATTCAAAAGCCTCGATTCACGGTCTAGCCACAATCGGGGCCGCACCCCAACCACGCTGTGACCTGCCTTGGAGATCAGTCGGGTATTTGCAATGGCCGGGACCCTTAGAACCTCTCTTTGTGCACGCACTGGTCAGCCTCAGGTGGAGATGGTTTTGCTGGGGGGCGCCCGGCTCTTGCCACACGGCACAGGGGTGTCTCTCGGTGCACCCTCAAATCACATCCCAGGGGTCACCAAGTGAAGGCGCTCACTCCCCACATCACCAATAAAACTAATAATAATGGACACATCCCAGTAGGGAATGAGACCAAGAGATTGACTGTGAGAGGTAACAAAGTTTATATAAGATTCAGCATCCAGAGAACTCTGCTGCTTTGAGAGCACTCTAGCAAACAATACAGAAACAATACATTTTAAAGGATTACAGTATCATCACCGATGATTTATATACATTTTACTAGTTACATTATGATTGGTTAGTGAAGGGGTGCGAGTATAGCTCTGTAAGGCCTGGCTCCACGAAATTAGCTGATGACTTGGCAGGAGGTTGGACATCACGTGGTTCATCTGGGCCGGTCCGTGTGAGGTGAAGGTTGGGTCAGGTCCGAAGAGGTGGCTGGTTCTAGCAAACTAATCTTCACACTTATCCTAAGGCATACAGTAAATAATTATCATTACTACACCTTTAATGTTTTTACGAGAGGCCTATAAATTGTACACATGTGTGTGCATTATCTTACTTTAGGTCCCTGGCGAGGTGAAGGGTGTGGGGGTCTTGCCCCTAAAGTAACCTGTGGGGGGCAGGATTGATTGGCACATTAGAGAGGGATCGGGTGGAGTGACACATGCTAGTTTAGGACAGAATATATTGTGACAGTAGTCTGGTTTCATTGGGGGCACTCTAGGGTGGTCAGCAAGCAAGGGTCACACTTCTGTTGCATCAAAAGAATAGCTTTGGAGGGGCACAGGGTTGAACAGGCAGGAATTTTCTGACAGTGGGGGAGAGAGGTGCAGGAGCAGGTTTGTTAAGATAGATGGGCCACAAGTCATGATACGGCCCGATCACACACGGAAAGTGATCTCAGAGGAAGGATGAAAGGAATACACTGTTTGTTCGCAACAATTTGTGTCAGAGCATCCGTGAGAAAGGGACTTGGGAGGCACAGACACAGGAGGAAAAAGGTGGGGCTGTCAGTGATCGCTGTGTGTGGCGCTGCTGATGGGAGAGAAGACTTTGCAGATTTCAGAATGCGGCCTAGTCCAAAGTTGGAGTTGAGGGTACACAAAATGGAGTCCAAATGTGTCCTGCAATAGCCCCACCTCTACATGTGCCAGGGACTTGTCCCCTTAGGCTGCAGAAGGGCAAGGAAGGCATCCCTCCACTAGTGCAAGAGCAGGTGGTCCCTTTCATGTGGATTGCATTGGGGGGCTAAACCGACCCCCTCCTCCCTTACAGGGCCACTGGACAGATTCTTGGGTAGTTTACTGTATTATGATGTATTGTTGCGGGCAGTTAATAGAGTCTTGGGGGCAGAGGCCATGTATTGAAGAGTTTGTTCATTGGGGGGAAGCACTATAATAGATGTGAACTGAAGTGGGTAGGGCCGCAGATGGCTGTGTTATGTTTGTGGTTTGTTGTAACTGAGCAGATGTTTGCATGCATGGCATATTATGTTGCAGTGCTTGTGGCCAGGGCCTAGACTCTTGGGTGCATGGCCGGAGACCTTTGGCCATGCACCTACTGGCTGTCACAGCAGGGGGTGACTTGGTTGGCTGATTTAAAGGCATGGAGGGAGGGGGCAGCAGGCACACACATGCTGTTGGGTAAGAATACAACATTTACAAATGCACAATTTACTTTGCCACGGAGCACATGTCCTCAGACCAGCACTGGACATGTTGACTTTGGTGTTGCCTAATGATGGTGGGTGTGGGGACAGAGGGAATTAACACATGTTGGTGCATGATGCCCTCCTGTCTAGGCAGTGGTCTGGGTCCTCCTGGTCAGAACAGGCCCAAACAGGAATTGCCCTTTTCTTCATCTGCCCTTCGCTTCAGACGCCCGGGTGAGAGATGCCCTTGATCTAAGAGTTAAGAGCAGAAAGGAAGAGGTAGGGCAAAGAAGGTGGGTGGTACTTAGGACAGGGGACCAGGATATAAGTTATTAATAATTCCTCTTTTAATATGTGCAGAAGATCTGCTGGAGAGCCAACAGGAGTATAGGCGCACTCTTCCGCATCACCAAAGAAGCATAAATACCAGGAATCAGAGTCCTGGTGCATATAAAAAAGCAGATAGAGATTTATTGACAAGGTGCCACGGTTCTTCCATTTGTACACAAAAAAGGTTTACATATCTCCAAGTTTGCCTCTGGTTTCTTTGAAAAAAATAATCTTTGCAGTATGAAACCATTTCATTAGACTTTTGAAAAAATTCTTCAGGGCAAACTGAAAATATATTGCAGTCACATACCCCAAACTGTTTCCTCATTTAAACATTGAAGTGCGCCATACTCTGACAGAATGACAGCAAGCTTGCCCTGTTCAATCCACAAACTGCAGGCCAAACAACTTCCACTTCTTTCAAACCAATACTGCCACAGATGCTATGATTTTCAGCATACACCTTCAATGACTGGATCAAAGAATCTCCCAAAATCCATACATAGCCATACCCATCTTCAGTGCTTTCACCAAACAAAACTCCTCTGACCTTCTCTTCCTGTACACCAAACGCAGGAAACCTGATTGGCTGATCCCATTATGTTCGCCGACATTAAGACTATCCGCGGTCCCTACAGTCCGCTTTCCATGCCAGGCATCCTCAAAAGATCCAGATGTGACACATGCCGTCCACGGACTACTGTGGCATCCACAGACAGAATGTCCGATTGAAGGGGATGGAGAGGTTTCTATTCAATTAGCACAGGGTAGTTCTTTTACCCTTTTTACTTTTATGTTTGCATGTTTTGCATGTAAAAACCAATAACATTTTTTAAATCAAAATAAAAAAGTGAGAAGAAATAATTAAATTCAGTGAAATATTTTCTTAGTTCAGTTTGTAAAACCAAAAATTAAAACAAAATATAAAAGCCAAAAACACAAAGAAACTACTTTTAAGAGCCACTCTTTTGAATGTAAAACAATTGAAATGATTTCAATTGTCCTACCCCTTGATTTTTTAGAAGTCTGCGGACTACTGTGCTGTCCGCAGATTATGCAGGCTGCACAGGGGCCTGTGACTTTTTTCTCACTTCTATTTTTTTAACGGTGGCTCCGAAAGAGACCTTTTGGTGCTTTTTCAATTTTGTATTTTTTTGCCATTTCTTTCAGGAGAGGCAAGGTAGGAAGGGACGGGAGAGAAGGGGAACCAACCACAGGGACAAAGGGGCAGGTGGCGAGAGGAAGATGTTGGGTAGGCTTAATCAGGTAGGTGCCAGTGTTTCTCAAGCTGCTTGACCACAGCCCCGAAAGCACTCCAAAATTGCTCCCCCAACAGATCAATGCTTCACAGTACATGCATAGCACTGTGACCCTCGAAAGGTAAGGGTCAATAGCATTCTGTATGGCCTGTGAAGCTGCCACTGGGATCATCTGCCCCAAAAGAGTATCCTTTGAGGTGATAGGAGCAGATAAAGATGATGGGATGGAGGAAGTCAACCTGCTCTTACCTGAGAAAGGTATCACCTTTTTCAGATCAGTCACTTGGGTCGATTTGGTGTAGCGCCTCATGCAAATAGTCCCATAGGAATGCAAGCCAGGTTTCCCACGACTGAGTACAACTTGGCACTCAGTGCATCGAACCTTGCTGGCATGAGCCTTTGGGACATTTCCAAAGGTCGTAACCCATTGCCACACCCAGAACACTCCATGTCATCCTCTTCTTCGTCTTGATCCTCCTCTTCTGTACCACCACTCCTGTACCCCTCTCCAGGCCCTCCAGATGATGATGGTGGTGATGGTGGTGGTGGTGGTGGGGGTAGCTGGGAAGAAGCAATGGCCATAAGAGATGCCATGGTCTCCTGGAACAAGTCCTGCAAAAGAAATGTGCCCAGCAGTGAAATAGGTGCTCTCTCATGGATAGCCTGATTGAGAATGAGGAAAAATATTGGTTGGGTACTTCTGGGGAACCATCTGTTGACAATCGTATTGTAAACACAACCTCTTGTGGCCTACATATGACAATGAACTTAAACAAGTGGCCCAGGTTTGTGATGTCATCAGTGATGTCATCAATGACATGTGTGATGTCATCTTTGATGTCCTGTGTATTAGTCTTAGCAGTGCATGGTTTGCACGAATTTCTGGGGGTTTTCAGTTTTACTTGTAACCATAACGTCCCTTTAACAAAGGTTTTTTACTGAATTTCATGGGTTTTTATTAGTGCAACTTAACCATAATGTCACTTTAACACAGTTTTCTCTGTGAATGTCATAGGTTTTACCAGTGCACCCTAATTTGCTACAGCTTCCTAATATCATACTTACCCCAAAAACATCAGCATTTTCCACCTCCCACCTCCTAGCAACATTTTTAACACTTCTATTAACGTTCTGCAACTTTGTAGCACTGTTTCCTGTTTGCTGAATGCATTTTGAGGTGATCTAGGATGTTTCAAGTTGAAAGTGTACCCTTGCACAGCTCCTAGACCTATTCTTACTGAGTTTCCATCCGCAAGCTAGGAAAAAGCCATGCTTGGACCAATACTGTGTATATTGTGCATATAACTGAATTTAACTTAAAAAATAGCTTCAGCCGTGGCCATCCCTCCTCCCCAGGAGCCACCACCACCACCAAAACATATATTTATTTTTAGGAGCACTTTCATGAAAGTTAAAACATGTATATGTACATTTATAGCAGCACTGTGTGTAACCTTTTTCTAAAACAAAATAAAAGCAAGATAGTTAGAATACGACAACAGGAATATAAGTACTTAAAAATAGCCTTCATTGCAAAAACTTGAAATACGCCGTCACAATTCCAATTACTACAAAACTTCTTCTAAAGTGTAATGTAGTTAGAATATGCCAACAGGTATCTAAACTACTTTAAACATTCCCTTAACAACAATAAACATCAATCAAACATACTATCACACTTCCACTGACATAGTTGTAGTCATTTTTTGTAATCCTCTATGAATTGTTTTTCCCAATGATTATTCAAGTCAATACAACAACAGTGTAGTATGCGCTAATGTTGTACCAAAAATAGTACATAGAATGTACTGTTTATGAGGGTCAAAAAAAGTTATTGTATATGTAAATCCTGCTTAACAAATTATACTGTTTTTTTCACAGAAAACGAATCGGAGATTACAGCTTCACTACTGTATACAACTAGGTAACTGTACCAAGTGTAAACAAAGTCATATTTCATAAGCACTAACCTCAATTGCACTACAATCATATGATATGATATGATGTGATATGATAGTTTATTTATATAGCGCCTATACACAATGTGTTTCAAGCGCTTCACAACAAGGGAGGGAACAAGGGAAAATACAAAACATTCTTACAGGCCATGAACAACAAGAATGTGAAGTTAACTATCGTACTCAGCCTAGTTAGGAAGGAAATGGTAACAGACAGGCGACTACTGTACTAGGCCTGACATTTCTGGTAGAGCCAGAGAGATACACAAGGCGAGGGAGACGGGAGGAGAAGGAGGAAGAGGAACAAACAAGCTGCTATCGTACTAGGCCTGATGACATTTCAGATAGAGCTGGCAGAGGGCGGGAATAACAAGGGGGGGAGACAAACATTTGTTACTATCATACAAGGCACAGGGACAATTCTGATAGAGTAAGTGCATTGAAAAAAGTAAGGGAGGGGGGAGAAGAGAGAGAGGGAAGGGAGAGGAGAACAGAGAATAAAAACAGTGAAAAAGAGCAGAGAAGCAGAGGGGAGAGTGAAAACAGTTGCAGAGGGGAGAGTGAAAACTGTTGCAGAGGTCAGTAAAACATAACATTTTGCAAGGGAACAGAAAATGTAGGCAACGATTCACAGTGACGGTGGGCACAGCATGATACAGGGCCAACCTGAGTGCAAGATCCTGGGAGGTCCAGCATGAGAGTAGTGGGGTGAAGAACCAAGAGACAATTGGCCTCATTATGAGTCTGGCGGTAGCCATGCCGGTAATCCGGCAGGCTGCCGCTGGACTCTTGATGAATTACCACCACCTGACCCGACGGAATAACCAGGGCATTACAGTCCTGGCGGTGCGCCAAGTCAGGCAGCAGCAATTGTTACTCCCCATTCCCATTCCAGTCCCATGTGACTCAATGCGAATGGGGAGGATGGAAGCACCGGCACTGTGCCCAACAGTGCCGGTGCTTCCATCAAAGTCTGCTGGCGGGTGCAGTTCTGCCCGCCAGAGTCAGACCTTGTGGGCGGAATGGCACCCGCCAGCAGACTCGTAGTTTGCCGGTAGGGAAACAACAGCACCAGTAAGCTTACCAGCACTTTTCTTTCTGCACCGGCAAACTTGTAATGGGGCCCAATGTGTCCAAAGGTCAGATCCAAGCATTGGCAAAAGACATTGAGGTGAACCCTTCATGAAGACAACTCTTGCAATGAATGGGGGGATGGAATAAGGGATAAGGGGAGGCAGAGGAGGGAGAGGAAAGCAAGGGGGCAAGAATGGGACAGGGAGGGCACAAGCAGCATCACAGGGGACCAGAGGGGAGGTACAAGAAGCAACACGGGGGACCAGAGGGGGGTACAAGAAGCAGCACAGGGACCAGAGGAGGTAGGGGGTACAAGAAGCAACATTATGTGTAAACGAAAGTAGGTATGGGTCATGCATAACTTGATGGTACCAAATGTCTTCCAGAAGCAGCTTAAGGCAGACCCTTTGTCTTACTACTGGATGTTTATAACTTGCCCTCCCCCATGAGTAATTACTGTTACGAATGCTGCGATTGCAGATTTTTTATAAATGGGGCCTGTGCCAATTTGGCTGTTAGCTCTGAAGTTGTATTTACTTGTTTAGAATTTAAAGTAGGTTCTCATTGCTGCTGGTTGAGCAATACACGTCTTCCGGACTAAATATTAACTAACTGCTCCCGTCTTACGTCTTACGTTGTACCACACAGCTCCCATATTTAAATGGCTAGTGGCAGGCCTTTTGGTGGCAGCCTCAAACATGGTTAAGAATGTTGTGCACCCCTCCAGATTTGGAGTACCATTCTCGCGATTCAACCACCGCCCACCCCCCAACCCGACGCTGTCTTGGGACACGCGAATAGTTAAAATGGTAACAACCAGAAACGCCAGAACAAACTGAGCAACATAGCCAGCATCTTACTTTCTACTCCCCCTACACTAACTTTAAATACTATATACATATTACTATAATGGTTGTGGACAGATTCTCAGGGCCGTGCCCTAAGAATGTGGCCACTGGCCACAACCACTGCAATATAATTAAACCATATAACAAGTACATAACATAACTCACACTTAACCCCCTGTCATTGAAATGGTGTCTGTGCACACCAAAATTGACTGCAGACAACGCAGTACCTGCATGCCCTTTATCCACCTATAAAAACAGCCCCATATCATCTTATTTCCACTCTCCCACCTTTTCCAGGCCCTTTGTCGACCTCTAAATATCCCAAAATCTGCTGTCAAAGGCTGCGGTCCGCAAATCCAACATGGCGGCTGTTTCAAAAGTTTTGACGCATCTCACGTTTTTCACAATCCAATCAGTGAATGCGTCCAATGTCCGTGTCACCCCATGATTGGCCCAGAGGCCCGTCTGCGGACCGAACAGGGAAGTGAGTCCTTGGACCGGACCCAGATATAACTACATTTGTTTCCCTAAATTTTTGCAGTTTAAAAAAAAACGACTGGACGGATTTACACCAAATTTACACAAGCACACTTTTGGGACCAAGCCGCCGCTCCTGTTGCAAATTTGGTAAAAATCCGTCCAGTGGTTTGGGCTGTAGGCGTAACCACATTTTATTCCATTGTCTATGAGGAAAACCACACATTTTGTTCTTGCGGCTGTGTATTTATGGTTAAGTATCTCAACCTGAAGAGCACTTTTTGGGTGTTTTATAACTCCCCCCCCCCCAGACAAAACCTCATCAGACTTTGCAGAATCAATCAGAGGGGTTCATATACTTATTCTGAAAAGTTTGTTGCGGATTCGCCCATGGGGGGAGCAAACTTATAAGCCACCCAAAAAGTGCTCTTAACCATAACTACCAGGCCACTACTGCAGGCTGTGTAATATATATCTTATAGAACCTTATAGAACCTTAATTAGACATTCCTTTCTTTTTTACTGTTGTCCTATTGCTGTTTTGATTTGTTACTGTGTCATATTCACACCCCTATTAACAGTATACCCTGCCCTCAGGCAAATGATGCTCATCCCTTATCTGTGTTGTTTAAACTTTTTGATTGGGATCACTCTTGATTTGTAGAAGTGTGAGGGAGTGAATCCGTGAAGTAGCCCCTACTCATCCTTGTATTCCTGCGGATATCCACACATATTGATATGCACCTTTTATCTCTCCGGGTGTTTTGGACTTCATCTCCCAACAACCTTAGCCAGCATTGTCAATGAAGAGGGATCATAGAAGTTGTAGTAGAAAACATGTGGAGAGCCACAGGTGGAAGATTCTCATACAAAAGCCAAAACTAGCTTGGCCAATGCAACAGTGTAAGGAAACAGGAAACAAAAATAGACATACTTTCGGCAGCAATGAGCCATGGGTGTTGTGGCATGGTGCAATGCGATTGTCACTTTGTTGCAGAGTTCATTGTAATAAAACAGGATGGTCTGATGGACTTCTACGCTTCTCCAGGCTTTTTCTTCACAACTTTAGTGGCAAAGTATAGGGGGCTGGGTCTGACTCTACTCCCCACACCTTTATTTAATTCTCTTTAAAAAAAGAATAATTGTGTAGTTTTTCTTTTTGTCTGCAAGCTACTAGGATACAGAAAACAATACAAACACTAGTTGCATCTTACACTACTGTATTTATGCTTATGTAGACTTGGAACAGCATTTACTGTCTTGTTTTAGTTGATGGAGGGGCTCTGTGCACTGCCTTGCTAGCTGGAGATAGTCTCTCGAGCTATCAAATTCCATGATTTTGGAATTGCTTGACATTCAATGTTGATTCTGGCTTTTCATATCATAATCGCGCCTCTTTATTGTAACATCTTCATGGAAATGCGCGCTATGGTTTGGGCATTAGTACCTTTACATTTTGTGCTTTGGCAGCTGTTTTGGAGGAGATGCTACCTTCCTGCATAGAGATTACTTCCACCTCTCTTCACACATTATACCTTTTTACATGGAACCCAGTTGCTGTTGGGTGTGAATAGGGTTCCATGTCTTAAAATCACGGCAAAAATAGCCCTGTATAAAACATATTGTGGCAAAAATGCTGTGGTTTTGTCACTACAATCATGTAAAGGATGCAAGGGACATCCCCACAACCCCTGGATCCATTGTACCATTTAACAGGAGTGGGGGACACCCCTGCAGCCCCTGCTCTCCCTTAAATGGTATAATGGGCTACACCTTTACCGGGTCAAACCATGGTATTTTTGCCACAATATTGTTTACCGGCGACATGTTTGCCGCGATTTTATTACCTGAACCGTGAATAGCTGGGGGAGTGCAGGTGAGCAAGTGAGTCCGAGCACTTAATACATGCAGTGGATTAAGCATTGACTTTACAAAAGTAGCACAAGCCACAACATAAAACACACGAATGAAAACAAACAAAAACCATAAACTAGTGGGCACATGTGGTGGATTGAATTTGATATAATATTTTTAAACAAATGTTAAAATAAAGATGGAATGGCAAGGTGGGTTTGAGACTTGACTTGACGCTTAAAGGATAGTTCCGGGACTTTTTTTTTATTGTCCCTACGGGTCGGCCATGTGTTTGTAAGCATAAATCGGTAGATCGTAGGAAACTTTCCTATGGACCTTACCCGACTTTTCGCCCATTATCGCACTCGAAATCAGCCTCCATTTTGTGATAATCCTATCATTCCGCCGCATCGACCTGGCTCACCTGCCTTTGCGGCACTAAATCAAATCCCCCGCCCCTGAAACAGACTTTATCAAAACATTCATATTCCCCGCCTCTATCCGTGACGTGACTGAGCTGCGTAGGCAAACGCGCCCAGGCGTCTTCTACGCGACTCCACACAGACCCCGGAAATCAACACAGATCAGCTCACAATACAGCGCACCACAATTCGGAATATGAAACTGTACTTTGAAATCAAACCGCAAGATTGTAAATGTGGTAAAGTACATTTATTTGACATCAAATGTTTAGAGAATATTCAGCGATTTGCATTTTTATTTGCTCATGTTCCAAAAAGTTCGTATTGAGGAACGCGATGGTCCTTTGCTGTACACAGGGTCTTAGAGCATCTCACAATACAGCGCCACAATTCGGAATGTGAAACCGTGGTTTAAAAGCAAACGGCAAGATTGTACATTTGGCAAAGTACGTTTATTGGACATCAAATGTTTAGAGAATATTCAGCGATTTGCATTTTTCTTTGCTCTCGATCCAAATTAGTTCGTCTTGAGGGAAGCAAGGTTCGTGTGCAGTACACAGGGTGTTGGTTTACGATAAAAATAAGCTCTTCGGTCGCACTGATAATCGCATGGCTGTTCCAACAACGAGGCACTAGGCCACCACAACGGTAGGTATGTTGCATCTAACCGTTAGTACCGCGTAAGGGCATACTTGTACTTGGCGATCGTCCCATAAAATGGTCAGGGTGGTAACGTTGTTCACGCGGAGAAGCAACTGGCGGCTGTAGAAGCCGTCCGCCGGTGTCCGGTACTCGTGACACAGACAGTAGTGAATGATGTACCTAAAAACATAAAAAATGAAATTAGTCTCACCATCAGATCCTTATTAAAATCATAGCGAGGACAGCGCTACTGGGTGTACACAAGTGTTTAAAGGCGTGGCGAGGCAGGGAGGGGGGGGAGTGGAGTACAAGGTAAGTAGCATAAAATAATAAATAAATAGGGCCAGCTGGTGGCAAGTGCAAGGTAAGTGCAGAACAAGTGCTGGGAAGGGGGGGCTGTAGGATACTGAGACAGTCCCCCAGTGCAGGGGTTGACAGGGAGGCAGTGCAGGTGGAGAGTGGAAGGGCCCAGGACCGAGGTCGCAGACAGTGGACCAGTTGTAGCAGGGGAGAGGGAGAGAGAAAGCAGAAGCAAAGAGGAAGGTTTTGAGGTGCTTCAGTAAAAGCAGATGTTTCTCCTCAAGATAGTGCGCGGTAGAAAACAATATGCCACATAGAACGAACAAGTACAACTGAACCCGTCTTTAAAGCCACTGTATAGTAATGAAATTGCGGTATAAACTTATCAAAAGTTACTTACATTATATTTGCATTTTCCATTGTGTCTCTGTGTAGGGCAGACCCGAAACACCACTCCTTCTTTGCCGACGTTACTTCTTCTAATGAACGTGGCTCATCGTTTCGTTTCTGAAATTTTATTCATTATCTTTTCTTAGTCTTTCAGGATGGTCCCGGCCTGTCAAGGTCAAATCACAATAGAACCTTATACTGGGTCGTGGGCCGTTCCGCCACCCGAGCAAAACATCAAAGCAGCTGACCTTCACTTTGAGCGAGCACACATTTCTAGTTAGCTCCAGTTAGTGTAAGGGCATCTTGTCTGCGTGCCTTTTTTTTTATTGTCCCTATGGGTCGGCCATGTGTTTGTAATACGGAAACATTCTATAATTTTTGTAAAAATGATTTATATTACTGTTTGGTTTAATTGCAATGGGCCTGCAACATGAGGAGACTCGAGAGAACAGACAATCAAATTACAATCATTTAAACCGTGATGTGTATTTCTCAATGAGCTCTGCTTTAGGTGGACATGGAACAGAGGCAATGTTGGGTGGCAATGCAGTTGTCCCCTGCATAGGTTCGTTCACCACTCCATGTATGTGCCTATCGAGGACATCTACGATAAGTCTCTCAATAAACTCATATTGCATATCCTCAAACACTGGTTTGATCACCCATTGTTTACTTCTTTTAGTGAAGGCCTTATTGTAGCGAAGCGTCCCTAAAGTTCCGGTCGTCCTACTTTGTTGACGGCCAACATTATGGTTATGTGCCAAGACCGCTAGAAGAGTCCGATTTATCATGCCTTCCATGCCAAAATGCAATCTTTTGGGCCTGTACTTTAGGCACATATTGTGGAACACCTCCAAATCTCCTGTGTGGCAGAATTCCGTGAGTCCCCTCAAATCTCTTGTTATAGTTTTATCAAATACAATCTTTTCAATGGCCTTGTGAGTGGGTGATGAAGGAATCAACCACTTCTTCTTCCGTGCCTCCTCTGTGGACAAATGGCCATGTTCACATTTGTGGAAATGCTCATTTGTCGACCATCGATGTACGTTGCTACAGTGCAACATTACTGACCGCCATTTTTCCAGTAGAATTTCCAACGACCCTTCACATGTTTTTGAGCTCCACCAAAGATGGTTGCTGATTGACTTGGACCACTGTGAAATACCTTGCATATCTTTTTTTTTTCCTGCAGCCGACAATTTTTTATTGATTGTTTTTGCAAGATGCCATACGTCAAATTGGTGATTTATATTTTTGTACTCTTCTCTCATTGTCTTGGCAATTGAAACGTGTCTGTCCGTGGCTATCAGGTCGATCACCATTCCCCGCGATTGTAGTTCTTGCAATGATGCTACAAAGCCAACTTTCTCCATGGCCACTGAGGATGTACTTTGTGACACCTGCACGACCACCGAACTCACAATTTTCTTACTTTCCATGTCCTGAAAGTGGTAGGTGCAGTACTTGGCTGAAAATCCTGGGCTGTCGCACTGTCCATCACCGGCTAGCCTGAAGCGTTTGCCCGCGAGTGTACTTTCCATTGACATTTTTTCCATTCTCCAAGCTTCGCTGATGGCTGGAAATAGATAATCGGTTTGGTATTTGTAGAACTGACTTTTCGCAATGAAATGGATTCCCACAAACTGAAAGAAATACTGTAACTTTTTAAAACTTGAACCACTAAAAAGTGCGGCCGCTGCACAAAGTAGATTGCCTGCTGGCAGTTGCCCCAGCATGGGTTGTGCAGACCATGCGAACGGATGATATTGTGTACAGGTGGCATGTATTTTAAGGTTAGTGCCTCGAATTGCACGAGTCACATTAATCAATGGCTCCCCACATACTTCCCCACCAACCCAATGCCCACATTTCATCATCATAATAATATCCATCAAACAGCTATCGAATACAATGAATTTGGCCTCTTTCCTTATACTGTCACTCTGCATCCCAGCTGGTTCGGCCTGTAACGTTGAGGACATGTCACTCGCATGAAAGGTACAATCTCTGATATCGTCTTCCGCTATGCTGAGTGATATTGATGGTGTTTCATTGTCGTCCACTTCATTCTCTTCCATTGCAACATCTGTTCCTTGTCCGGAGATGGGAGAAAAAAACAATGTCTTCAACTTTCGCGCGCTCTTATTTTTTGCGGGTGTGGATTCTGTGAATTGATCTCCGACTGCATCCAAACTACCAGGAGGACATTCACTATCAATGGCTGGTGGTGGTATAGCTCCGTTGTCAATCACTTCATATTCTTCCCATTGGCACGATGCATCTCCAGTCTCAAGTCCCTGCCAAAAGGTTTGACAAGCAACATCTCTCGTTCGCTTCACTGTCTGTGTAGATCTAGTTCTTACACCCACTCGCAACTAGAGGACAGATTAGAAAAGGGATGTTCAGTTTAAACACAACTTACAGTATTGAACTATTGACAGTGAAAGACAACATAATATAGTGAACAGGACACTAACCTTCTTTTGCTTTCTTTTCTTTGAAACTTTCTTGCCTAGAAATTCAACATCTGGACGCTGTTGCTCCGACTCGTGTGTGCATGTCTCCACTTCCTCTCGCGCTGCAAAGACTATATTTTCATGATAAGCACATCCATCACTCACTGAGGCTCCATCGACTCCCTGAAACATAGAACTTTCATTAGTATGTATAATAATATTGAAAACACAAAATGTACTTGGGGACCAATACCCATACGTACATCTCAATAGCAAAACACGAATGAACGCATTGTGTAGAACATTCAAACGACAATAGTTCACGCATTGTTGATCTAGTTAGATTGAACTGTCAAGATCCATACCTCGGGCTCCGCATAGACTTCCATTGATGATATTATTGAAGATGACGCTTCAGCAACTCCCTGAAACACAGTAATTGCATTAGTATGGTTTTCTATTTTGTTTAAAAGAACATAAACTTTCTGCAGGCGTCAACGGCTCATCTAAATAGACCTGCACAAATGATCAGTTGTCTAAAATAAATAATGGATATCTAAATATGATTCGATTTGCTCCATCGTTGGAAGTGTCACCACCCAGAGATCTGCATCAACTACTAGGGGTGATGTTCTTGTTGAAGAAGCTCCGTCAGCTCCCTGAAACATAGTACTTGCGTTAATAAAGAAGGAAGTATAGCGGATGTAATCACGTCATTTGATCTCGCATGATTGATCTGTCAGTATCCATACCTCGAAATGCATAAGAACATCAAGGGACGCTGTAACTGCGGTGCACACTTCTGCAAGCTGTTGCGCCGACCCGTAACTGCATGCTCCCCCTTCTTCTTGGACTAATGCTCCATCGACTCCCTGAAACATAGGACTTTCATTAGTAATGAACACAATATTGAAAAAAGAAGACACATAGGAGGGCGACGACAGAAGGACATACCAATGGCTAAAAACGAAAGAAACATTGTGTGTAACAATCACGCTACAAGAATGCAAGATCTGATGATCTCCATCGATGGAACTGTCCGGAAACGTACCTCGAGCATCTGAGTGACATCTACGGTTGTCGTCAATGCGTTGGACTCCTCAGCATCTCCCTGAAAGACAGTACTTGCATTATTTTGGATAACAATAATTATAACTGAAAACAAAGACTAGAGGACGAGTACTGTGGTGTACCATTAGGTAAAATGATTACACGATCAATTAAAACTATTGATTTACATGCCTAAAACAAGTCAGTGTCAGAATAGCTAAGTAAGATTACCCGATAGGCGCTTGAAGTGGCTGATGACTGCAATAACAACACGGATGGAGAATCTTCCGCCTTCATATTGAGTGGATACATAAATGGGGAAATTATTGTTAGCTAATGCTACACACTACCGCAAGGCCGAGAGACAAATACGTAAACTTGACTCACCAGTGGAGGGATGTGGACGAATAGAGTGGGAATAGCGGTTGAGAGCAATTTTCGCCTCGCTCGCGGTGTTTTCTTCTTTATTAGCAATGATGTGGAGTACATGTCTGGGCTAAAGTGCCTGCTGCAGATGCGGTATCGATCACCCCTCTTGTCCGCAAGGACTCTACTTTCTAGCTCAGAGGCTGGATATCCGCAATATCGGACCCATTCTCTTATCTGATCTATTGTTTTAGGGAAAACATGCATTATAGTATCTTCAGATTTGTTATGGGTCTTCGAAGGGCAACCGCCAATGGAACAGGCAGGCATTATGGAAAGTTCTGAAAAGTAAAGATCAACAATTCTCTATGAATACCAATGTGTTAAAACATTAAATGACACATAAAAGGTTCAATGCAAGGTCCGTTTTGGTTCTTGGAACTATACACGTTATTCACATGCGGATAAGTATTTCAATAACTTTCAAAAAATAGAAAAAGTAATTTGACTAAACTCAGAACATGTGACTAGTTCCTTGCATGTACTGTCGTGAACGAAAAGAAAACATGGATGCAATTTGATGACTACTAGCAAATAGATATAAATTAAAAAATTGGACGCAAAATGATTATGGTACATGGACTTACCTTGACGAACAAACAGTTAGATGCAGGGATCAGAGTAGTTTCTTGTCGTAGAACAGGGAGCAGTTCACAGGTTGCAAACTGACGAGTTTGCTCAAAGTGGTCACGGAAGTTCACAGAGACGAAGAGCAGATAACCAGCACCTTCACGGGTTGACTAGCAAAGCGCAAAGAAGTTCTCATTAGAAATATGAAGTGGGTTATAAAGAATTCGAAACAGGGGTGTGTTTGTGAATGAATGACGTGTATATGTCGTGGCATTATGCGGTCTGCAGGGGGCCGTCCAGCGTGAGGGGGGATGCTTGGCAGGAGACACAGGGTCTGGAGGTAGACATGGGAACAACAAACCCATGCTCTATAGACCACTTTGAAGTGTACATGGTCTTTGGCACCTCTTGGCCTTTATCGCTCCCTGACAGCTCCACTTGCCAGCAGCGCAAGTACCCCGGTGCGAACTGCCTTTGATAGGGCGGGGGGTGGATCGGGGCGGTGGTCGTGCAGACAAGACACAGGAAGACTCGTGAATGGAGACACACTTATGTGGATTGCAGGGGGCCGTCCAGCGTGAGGGGGGATGCTTGGCAGGAGACACGGGGTCTGGAGGTAGACATGGGAACAACAACCCATGCTCTATAGACCACTTTGAAGTGTACATGGTCTTTGGCACCTCTTGGCCTTTATCGCTCCCTGACAGCTCCACTTGCCAGCACAAGTACCCCGGTGCGAACTGCCTTTGATAGGGCGGGGGGGTGGATCGGGGCGGTGGTCGTGCAGACAAGACACAGGAAGACTCGTGAATGGAGACACACTTATGTGGATTGCAGGGGGCCGTCCAGCGTGAGGGGGGATGCTTGGCAGGAGACACGGGGTCTGGAGGTAGACATGGGAACAACAACCCATGCTCTATAGACCACTTTGAAGTGTACATGGTCTTTGGCACCTCTTGGCCTTTATCGCTCCCTGACAGCTCCACTTGCCAGCACAAGTACCCCGGTGCGAACTGCCTTTGATAGGGCGGGGGGGTGGATCGGGGCGGTGGTCGTGCAGACAAGACACAGGAAGACTCGTGAATGGAGACACACTTATGTGGATTGCAGGGG
Organism: Ambystoma mexicanum; assembly: GCF_040938575.1. Classification (NCBI taxonomy): domain Eukaryota; kingdom Metazoa; phylum Chordata; class Amphibia; order Caudata; family Ambystomatidae; genus Ambystoma; species Ambystoma mexicanum. The sequence continues at coordinate 653,993,379 of NC_090934.1, forward strand.
GCCGTCCAGCGTGAGGGGGGATGCTTGGCAGGAGACACGGGGTCTGGAGGTAGACATGGGAACAACAACCCATGCTCTATAGACCACTTTGAAGTGTACATGGTCTTTGGCACCTCTTGGCCTTTATCGCTCCCTGACAGCTCCACTTGCCAGCACAAGTACCCCGGTGCGAACTGCCTTTGATAGGGCGGGGGGGTGGATCGGGGCGGTGGTCGTGCAGACAAGACCCGTTTGCCGCAGGGCCTCACCAAGGAGAGGCCATCTAACTGAATGTAAGAGGATGGCTGCAGGATCTACTACATGGAAGGCAGGGGGGTGAGTTTATAAATACCTCACCCTCCCAGGAGAATATATGGGGGTCATCTCTGTACCCGGTGCCCAAAAAGAGGATTTATTATGATCAACCATATTTATTATTTACCTATAACCATGTTTTGTATCAATAAAATCCAACAGCTTTTTATTGCCAACGCTTGATGCCAACCCACAAAATAATATATGTATGACTGCTGCATATATGGGTTCAACGGTTATGTGGATTGAAGGTGTGCGGCCAGCGTGAGGGAGGATGCTGGCCGGAGACATGTGGTGTGACAAGACAAGGCACTGGAAGGCTATTCAACGGAGACACACTAGATTCATTTAAAAAATCAAAACAACCATTGCTAAAATATATGTTGGGCTTTATTTTAGATTTTAGTTAAACATAAATAATAAACATTACACATTGTAAAGTTGAGGTTGCAGCACATCGAGGGAAAATCCGCGGTATTGTCCACTGTCACTGGGGAAATGTTGTCTAATGGCAAGTACCGCACAGGCAGGTATTACTCTCCGAACGCGGTGTCCGAGCCTCCCGTGAAGCCACCAAGTGAAGCAACGATAGGCCACCAGCCTGTACCACCTGTGAAAAAAAAGATGCAAACTGTATTAAACTGACCAAACTTTCTTATCAATGTCGATTCAGGTAACACATGTCATTTTTCTTAGAAAAAAATTATATCTAGAAAATGCACTATATGGAACCAATTTACATGCGTTCGAATGATATGTAAATGTAATTTTATATGTGGGAGACGACCATGAAATAGTGGTGGCATCACTGACATCACAAACAGAGTATACTTACTCGTTACTCGGATTACGCGGACGAACAGTGCCACGAAGTTCGTGCATAAGCACCATCATCATCCTCAACACTGTCCGTGAGAGGCAGGCTTCCCTGAACTCTGGCAGCTCGGTGATGCATTGCGGACTTTGCTCGCCTTCCTGCAGACTTTGCTCGCTTTCCGAAATGTAGGCCAAGCACCCGGAATTTTCACGGCAGCAGCAGTTCTCCTCCTCAGTTGGCATTAGCTCGCACCGATTGCACGTGCACCAGGTGGAGACGCCGTCCATGCGACATGGTCCAGGCTCTTCATCCGTTGACTGGTCCTCCCAACTGCCGTCCGAATCCCCATCGTTTTCGCGTGCTTGCCTTTCCAGTAGTTCCTCCTCGGTGTACTCGGGCTCGTACATATACGGCATTATTGTGGCCATTGTGCGGTAAAGATAGTAAAATAATTTACAGAGATGGTACAGGTGTTCACACGGGCTACAAGCGGCGAAGGTAGCTGACCAGAGCACTGAAACGAGTCACAGAATACTCAAAGTAACACAGAGAGAGGAATGGAATCAAAAATCTGCTGCTGTATGTTGTGAAACGGTCTGTTTATACTTATTGGGGAAAGAGGCGTCCTGCCATTTCCATGGCAACACGTCAATAGCTGAGGCGCAGCGATTGTTGACACGAGACGTGCTTGAAATGGGCAGTACGCGTCTGCTGATGTCAGGCTCAGGGGCGGGGGATTTGATTTAGTGCCGCAAAGGCAGGTGAGCCAGGTCGATGCGGCGGAATGATAGGATTATCACAAAATGGAGGCTGATTTCGAGTGCGATAATGGGCGAAAAGTCGGGTAAGGTCCATAGGAAAGTTTCCTACGATCTACCGATTTATGCTTACAAACACATGGCCGACCCGTAGGGACAATAAAAAAAAAGTCCCGGAACTATCCTTTAATGTGGAGAAGAATTGGTTAGACCTCGCTCTACTTTTTACCATCTGCCATCAATGCTGTAAGTTTAATTGAATACTGCATGATCTATGGCATCAGTCTGCTTATTTTAATTCGGCAGTTCTGTAATAAATAAAAAGAAAAAACATACGAGGAGAATTCTAAAAGGAGATGCAGAGGTGGTATTCAAATCCAGCTCTCATAACTGACCTTATTTGGATGGCGATGCCCTAACTACTTAGCAATCTGTTACCATGCATGTGAAACCTGCAGAAGTGAGGATGTGCTTTAGCACATCTGCATACATGACCATGCTCTTGGCTCAAGGAAAACCTTGAGCATGGGCAGCGCCGTTGATGTATACTGCCACATCGTGGAGCGAGTGAAGAGGTGCATCTACCTTCACTTTCGGCATAGAGGCCATCTGAAAAATAAATAATTAAATCAAAGGTCACTCGACAAAACAACGGTTCTTGCATCAAGGCAAAAGGGCATCATGTGTTGGCTGATAATACTGTTCAGGAGAGGTGTTAGTATAAATGTCGGGGACACTAAGTACCCTACCAGTATGTCCACAATAAGAACTGGACAGTTTCAAGATTGCCTCTCTTTTGGAAGTGTCACTGGGTCCACTTCTTTTTAACAGATCTCTTTCCGTTGCCTCACCGTAAGTAAAAAGATGCCTTTTTAATCTTACTGGCCTGTAATGTAGGTTTCTTTCACATTTGCACATGTCAACTACTGTGATTTAAGACCTTTTAAATGTTCTTGCAATATGCTTAAAAATAATGTTATGCTAAAGCTGCTTTCTTCATTTGGATTGACTACATTTTAAGTGAACCTTATATACTATTCATATTCATTACCCTTAACTGTCTACCCTTTGAACCAAGTATAAGAAAAGTTCTGTCCCAGCAAACTTGAGATTGTATTTGTAAAGAGTCTGCTTATATACTTTGGCACATTCAGTAGTGAGGGTAGTATGCTGAATACAGATTATTGGTAGATGTGATAAACTATCTGCATTTCTCAATATAAATGTGGAACCATTTTTGATGGGACATATAAAAAATTATGGCGAAGTACACAATATCCTTTTCATTGATGCTTTGATTTTATTGATACAATAGCAGCCCTCACTAGCAGGACATTGGCATTTCAATTGTTCTTTTCAGCCTTTATCACAAGGCCCTATACATTTAAGAGTTCAAGATTAAGGCAAGTTGATAAGTGAGACTTTTCCAGAGATTCTCACCATATTCACACTACTTTTAAAATGGCAGTGTTGCACTTCTTAGCTGAGCTGCTATGTTTTTGATGGGGTAGTACTGGTTCCTTTCAGTCTGGCGGTTTTCTCCAAGACTGTGTATGCTGTTAGTCACACACACACATTGAGTGAGAACTTGCTCAGTAATATGAGACTTTAATCCAATAAATGTCATTTGAGCAGTGACAGCTGGTGAATTAACTGGTGGGGGGGGAGGCATACATGTTTGCAGCTAATATGCAGGAGCAACTGAATGTAGCGAAGGACCCTGAACCACATGGGGGCAGATCGGGAGGACCTCTAACGAAAAATGTTTTAAAATAATGGGTTAAAATTATGCATTTTACAGCACTTTCTATGAAAAACTAGGTAAAAAGTAAGCAACACAGATTGCAAATAGCTGTGTATGTTAGCACATCAAAGAACCCAACAGATGCAAGTAAACAATAGTGCAGAGGCACAATTTCCAATGCATGTTCATGATGCCTTTGCCCACAACATATGCAGTAGATAAAACATGTTCATTCTGGCAGTGACTATACATGTACTGGCAGGGCCGCACACATATATACCGGTATTACCAGCCAGTAAAAAATGGAATGCCACAACATATATCCAGACTTGCTGTACCAACAAATGTCAGTGTACCACGCAATCACACTTACATTTGCTTTTACCTTTGATGCCCAATCCAACATACCATGACTCATTAATAATACATGACCACATTGGAGCTACCAATGTAATACAGTCTAGCCAGGTAATAACACTCATATTTGATTTAGCCTCTATTTACTTTCTATGCCACAGTAAGAATATCTATGGAGGCTGGCACCATCAATGTTGGCCAGTCTCTCTGTGTGCTAACACTTATAATGTTTTCTTTACCCTTCATGCCAATTAGAAAATGCCATGCCACATTAAGAAAGTATATGCAGGCTGGCATTATTAGAAGTGCCAGTCTGCACATATGTTTTAAATGTGGATGGCATATTTTATTCTGTTTCAGGGGTAAAGCAAACATGATAAGTGTTAGCACATGGCTTGACTGGAAAGGTTATTGTGCATCAAGAGTCACACAATCATGATATGTACTGGCCAGTCTATCCACATAATAACACTTACCATGCTTGCTCTACCCTTGAGTACTGTGAATCAAGGTTAAAGCAAACATAGAAAGTGTTGTTATGTGGCTAGACTGACAAATTGTATGGTTAATGAAGACCATTCTAGCGATATGATAACACATATGATGTTTGCTTTACCATCGATGAACAAAACTGAAGGGTAAAGCAAATATTGTAAGTGTTATTGCATGACTAGACTGGCCTTCTTTGAATGTAGGGCAGTCTATCCACGTACAAACACTTATCAGCAAACATGATAAGTGTTATTAGGTGGCTAGACTGGACTACCCTTTATGCACAGTAAAGTATCATTACTCTGAATCAAGGGTTAAGCATAAAAGAATACCATGCCCCTAGCAGCACCCTCAGGTGGAGGATTCTGGGTGCATGGCACGGCACATCCCTACATTTTGTTGCCTCGCTCCCCATTTACCTGCACACACATGAGCAGATACATTACACCCGTGCATGCATACATCATTGAAACAACTCCTTGCATGCACATATACATACACTACATAATGAAAACACCTTACATGCTTGCACCCTCATCGTGCACTGCACCACTTTGGAGGACGAGATAGCCATCCCCTCGTCTCCCCACAACATGAACACATTGACTGACAGGAAAGGGCTCCTCTCCTGTTAGTCAGCTTGTCTGTGCTGTAAGCACAATAATGAGAGGGAGTGGGGCACACTATCGACAACCTGCCATCTCTTGTTATTACACAATATGTTAGTTGCAGAGCCCAAAGGGCTATGTGTACAAACAGAATGCAGAGCGGGGATGCAACCTTTCTCAGAGGCAGACTGCACAGTCCTCATCCAAATAAAGCAGAAGGATGGACTGTGCTGTATGCCGGCCAGTCCGAAGAATGGGCGGCACCTCGCCCATAGTTGCAGCCAGCACTGCATTTGATGTATGATACTGAAACACAATTAGCATAATTTGGCTCCAAAGTCGAGTAATGCACCCAAGTGAAGCTGAGCTCTAACCTGCCAGACATGCATCAAATAATGAGACTGTGATATGGAGTGTGGCACTCAGTCCCGTGAGTGAGGGCTTATTGCAAAGCAAGTGACTGAAACACATTAACTGGTATTGTGCTCTAAGGTGTGAGACCAAGAGATATTGAGCACAACTGTACTGCAGTTATGAACCATAAAACCAATAAGAGATCGTGTGTTCCTAGAAGGGAAGACTAAAATTCAATAAGTGAAACTTTGCTTTGCAGTTTGGGTTGCCCACCTAATCAATGAAATCGTACTCCATGGTGTGATATCATGTGGAGAAGCGCGGCAAGTTACTCAGAGAAAAAGAAGACTCATAGGAAAAATAGAAGGAAGCAGTGAGATCCACCCACACATACATGCAACACAAACCACCTAAATATATTGTGCCCATTAGGCTTCTCTCACAGAAATCGCGCCGTGGTTCCTTCAGCCAGATGTCAAGGAATGATTGCTTCCCTTTCCCCCAATCTTTTGCTTCGGGTTGGGCGTTTTATGTTCGTATATATTCCATTTAATATCACGCTTCACATTTCCTCCTCTAAACATGTACATTCTGTTATTCAGGCCTTGTGGTAGATTTGCTTTCGCTACATGCAATTTTCATTGTTTGTTAATTGGCACAATAGACTTAGAGACACATTTCGCCTCAGATATAAATAGCAGCACAAATGCAGTGACCAAGGCAATTAAATTAACTTTGATTCTGAAAGGTTCGTGATTTTTACATATGCAGCATAATTCATCAGACACAAACACGTCAAAACTCAAGCAGAAGCTTCTTGTTTAACGAAGAAACTGCGCCGTGGACACTCAAATGGGTGGAACATGTACAAAGATGATGGATCTTGGAGTTGTGGTATTTTATATCGTGCACCACCAGTTCAATTATTTTTCGATATCAGACTGAATGAATGGTGAAAAATGTTGAGAATATTACCTTTCAAAAGCCTCATCGACCCCCCCCCCCACCACCACCACCACTAGCTGGTCAAGCCATCCTTGATGGCTATGATGTTTGAGAGACAACCTCGGCTAGGCATCACCACGACCATTGTGAGAACAGCTCAAACAGGCAGGCATTGAAGTTATATCAGGCAAATAGAATTCAGAGCTGTACAGTTAAAAGGATTTCGAATCCAGCAGCCACGTCACCATTCTGAAGTCTATACATCAAGCATCATTGCATTGGAGAATGATAGCACCTACAATTGAAGTGCCTAGATGCAGCAGTTAACTGGCCAAAAGCACTCAATAAAAACGTGATAGTATTCTTAATATTTCTGTGTCTGTCATGATAATGACCTACATTCCTTGCATAAGTGCTCAGTCACAACATGCAATCATGTTGTTGCGACTTTGCATGTTATTTTATTGTAGGCTTCTAGACAATGCAGAATGCCTCAGAGATGGTTACATTTCTGAAAATGCGGCAGAGAGGCATTTGTTTTAACAGAGAATAAAAACATGCTTTTGAAATGGAAAGAAGTCATGTTGCACATTCGTGGAATTTAGTATTGTCAAAGTAAGACTTCTGTGCCCAAGTACATTTAAAAACTGAAGAAAGTACATATTGAATTCACAACATGGTTTAACATTAAGAAATGTGAATATGGTCCCCGGGGGTAGCATTCTCATAGTCAGCTAAAATGATGTGGAAAAGCAACTTTTATTGTGATATTTGTGACGATGAGGAGAGCTTTTCCATGGTTCAGTTGGGTCATTCTGAGTTGGGCGGTATTCCGGTGATAAATCTGCTTGAATACCTCCCAACAGAACTACTGTTACCACCACTTGGTCCGGCAGTATTACCACTGAATTACAAGTGGTGGTAGTGTAAGTCCACATAGGCCTCAAAGGGGCATTTTCGGCATGGTAATTCCACCCATAAATGGCCCAAAAAGTCATCAGCTTTACCTCTAGCTTTCTGCCCAATTCCTAGTTGGGCGGTGCAGTAATGATGCGGTACATGGTAATCCACACGCCCAGATCATAATGGCCCCCGTTGTGTTGTTTTTCCTCCAGATTATCGGAGGATCGTAGTTGAGTGTTGGTTTAAACCACTAAAGGATGGTTGTACTGTAAGGTAATCTGTTTCTAATAGCAGAAATCAGCAGGAACAGCGCTCTTAAGAAAGGAACATGCTTTCTGAGCAAAAATCCATACAAACACTAACCACCGGCCACATCCCCACCCACGCCCACACCCCAACACACCCCCACCCCTCTATTTACCTTTCATTCCGATGCGCTGTGTCCCTGCAATGCTGGTTCCTTTTCACTTCTGTGATCGGGAACTGGCGCACAGGGTTCTTTTCTTTTTTTTTTTTACTTTTGGTCAGGTCAGCTGCAGGGGTGTCCCCGCAGCCCCCGCTCACTATACTGTATAGTATAGTGAGTGGGGTGTTGCGGGGGACACTCGCACATCCAACGGCTTTTTTCTTTTTTCAGTCGGGTCAGCTGCAGAATTTTCCCACGACACCCTGGCTCACTATACTGTATAGTATAGTGAGCAGGGTGTTGCAGGGGACATCCCTGCAGCCCCTGCAGCCTTTTTTTGGGGTCAGCTGTGGGTTTGTCCCCCGCAACCCCTGCTCACTGTACTGTATAGTATAGTGAGCAGGATGTTTCCGGGGACACTCCGACGACCCCCATAGCTTTTATTTTTGGACCTACACCACCAAATAGTCAATACAAAATGCCCTACGAACATTTAGTCAGTAGGACATTTAGTAGTATCTATTTTTGAACTATTGGTAGTGTAGGTCATGTAGTTTCGGTAATGTTGGCCGAAAACCCAAAGGACCTCTAACTGGCTGTCCATAGAGCAGCTCAAAGGGGCTGACATCAACCCCTTCTCTCTATAAGCAAAGAGAAGGCATGGAAGTAGAAAGTCCCACTTTCTTCTTAGGGCTTCCTCTAAAGCACCTATCATGCTCTCCATAGTTCTGTTAAACCTTTCCACCAATCCATTGGTTTGGAGATAGTAGGCTGTTGAGAACGTGTAGGTCACTCCACCGTTTTTTCACATGGTCTGCATGTAGTGGGACATTATATGCATTTCTCTGACTCCCTGTCAGAGATGACCTCCTTAGGAAAACCAACCCTGTTAAAGATACCAAGGAGGACCTTAGCCACTGACTGAGCAGTAACAGTCTTCATAGGTATGGCTTCAGGATACCTGATTGCATGGTCTACCACAACCAATATAAATCAGTTGCCTGAAGAAGTTGGCAGTCCTAAGGGACCAACAATGTCAATCACCACCCTCTCAAAAGGAACTCCCACCACTGGGAGATGCACTAAAGGTGCCACGGTCTCGGCTCCACTCTTGCCAGAAGTCTGACAAGTGTGACAGATCTTACAGAATATATCTACTTCAGACCCCATCTTGAGCCAGTCGAAATACAGAGATTGCCTTTCTTTGGTCTTCTTGAAGCTCAATTGACCAGCCAAAGGGATCTCATGGGCTAACTGTAAGAACTGATGTCTCACCCCCTGGATCACCATAAGTCTTCTTTAGTCTCCTGGGGTAGACTCAGTAGGTTGACTGTAGAGGAGGCCATCCTCCCAGTAAAGCCATTGCTTCCCTGGCACTTGCCCTTCCAGCAGGGAAGCTGCCTGATGACGGAGAACTTCAAGGCTAGGACACTCTCCTTGAAATCTGCTGAAGTCTGCCCTAGAGGGTCCACCTTCTGCAAGTAAGGTTTGCAGCTCAGGGTAGTCTTTAGGTTCCAGATCTCCAATATAGGGAAGGTTCTCCTCCAGCTTTGTTTCACCAGTAGCGGACTCTTCTGAGTTTGGTTCATCCTCCTCCTCATCCTTAGCTGGGCAAGGGGTCACTGGGGTGACTTTGGTCTGTCTTCTCGGGGATGTCCTTGTCCTTACAACAGGTTTAGGTGTAATATCTTTCTTTCTTCCTGGACCTTGTGTTTCCCCTTTGTCTCTTTCTTTGGCCTGGAATTAGAAGGGTGTCTTTCCTATGGACTTGGGGTTATAGGAATCTCTGTAACCTCCCACTGAGAGTCATCCAACGGTGCCTCTATAGCCAATCTTGTTTGCTCCTGATTCCTTTTACTGGGAGGCCTGGGGGTGCTCGATACAACTCCAAGAATCATTAAGCCATTCCCCAACTGGACTCTGCCAGCCACCTCATTTTGCACACTGACAGGAATTTTAACAGTCATATTATTGCACTGGCAGCATTGAACCCATTTGGATTGGGCCTCCTGCAAGTTTAGTGGGACCTGTGGGTGCCTTAGGCACATCCTCAGGTTTGACAAAACATTCTCTAATGTCAGGGGTCTCCTGACCATTTACATGTACACTGTCATTGTAATATTCGTTTGGGTTATCTGGTATGGAGTTGTACACATCCACATTCTGATGTTGCCACAGACCCAGGGACACTAAAGAAACACTGGGCCTCATTGCGACCCTGGCGGTAAGCGGTAAACGGCGCCGTAAAAGGTGCCGTTGCCGTTTACCCCATACCGCCTCATTAAGAGGTCCCCTCGCGGGACCCAGGAAGCAACGCCTGGTCAAACCAGGCATGCTTACCGGGTCCCGCGAGGGGAAGAGGGAGCAAACAATGGGCCAACTCATAATGGCCCATTGTTTGCTTCCTCTCCCATTCCCATTCAGCCCTATGGGGGCTGAAATGGGAATGGGGAAGGACCGGGTCCGGGTCCTTGGAGGGAAGAATTACCGGGCCTTCCGAACTCAGAATGGCCCAGTAAATTCCTCATTCTGAGGACCCGGACCCGGACGCGATTTCGGCGGCACCCATGCCGCCAATAGCGGCATGGCTACCGCCGAGGTCGTAATGAGGCCCACTGACTGAGACTCCAATGGGGTTTTCAGCCAATAGCTGGAAGTTACCACTTGCCATATAAACCTCTCTATCTGGGATGAAGGCTACGGAGGCAGCGTGGACCCCTGACAAAAGCCAGGGAATGAAACCACTCCCTCTGAGTCCCTGAATCCCATGAGTGTATTCAAAAGTACCCAACCAATCCAATATATCAGGTTTCACATCATACATACTCACTGCTTCTTTGGGCAAGCGAGGCCTCTTGGGCATGGAAGACTGTTAGGGAGATTTCTCACACAAGTGCTAAATTCCCTCTACCTTAGAGACCTCCAGCTCTTTTGATATATTTTGGGACTTTGAACTTTTCATTTTCAATGTGTTTTACTTTTGTCTTCATTGGTTATGGAGTTTTAGGACAACTCCATAGGCATCATATTTTATGTGTGTCACACAGCACCTTCAGTGCAGTGGCAAAGGAATGCCTTTAAGACTTCCCAAGGTTTAAATGCCTTCTCTTGGACTGACTACTGACTCCCAGAGCATGTAAAGTTAAATTGACTTTACTAGTCTATTTAAATGTACAGACCCATCACACCCTATCTTCCTATAGAGTGCTGGATGGGTTGCCTAGCTTCCCCTGCGTCAAAACACTCATGTAACAGTCAAGTGTTACCCTTTCCTACTTTAAATGGCTGATGGAAGTGGTTTAGATAAAACTACCATGATTTTTCCCAACCGCGAACAACGGTAGCTAGAAATCGGGTCAGCCATGTTTTCCAATATGGCGACCCAGACCTATCTGTAAAAACAGACTCCGGTCAACTTTTTTCACCATTTCTTTTACGAAAGGTCCTCCTTGTGTTTGTCTCTGTGTGCCCCAAGTTTGGTTTCTTTGTTCGTTGGCCTTTAGCGGGCTTCAGTGCTGAATCCCTCCTCTGGCGCCTGAGTGTCTGGGGCAGACAGGATGTGAGGGAGGTGCCCGAAACTCCCTGTGCTTAATCTCTGTTAGGGAGAATGCTCAAGAATGGCTAATTTTCCTTACCTACTGAGTCCCTCAGGAGCTTTGCTGGATTTCTAGGATTTATTTTGTTCACCTGGTAAGAGTGTGAGCCCTTTTTCCCACTCTTATATGTGTTTTGCTGTGTGTGTTTAACATGTTCTTGTGTTCATAGACTGTGGAACCTCACCTACTCCATAGGCATCATCTTTTTACTGTGTGTTACACAGCACCTTGAGTGCAGTGACACAGGGTTGTCTTTTAGACTTCCTAACTCAGACTCCATTTTCTGGGACTGACTACTGCCTCCCAGAACGTGTAAAGTTGCCATTAACTTTATTAGTGTTTTAAAATCCACGGACCCAGTACACCCTATCTTACATAGAGTACTGGAAAGGATTAATACTTATCCCTTTTTGTCTGTTTCTCTTGGAGCATTGTTTCGCTCCCTTTTCATCAAGGCTTGGCTGGTGGCAGTGGTAACTACCCTACACTATTTTTCGTACTGCGTTTATCTTAAATAACCTTGGTATTGTTTTAGGCTATCTTGGTAGCCTCGAACTTAAACCCGCTAGACCATTTAGGTTTTTATACGGTTCCGGCTGGGTTTATTCACCATTTCTTTTTGAAAATGTCTTTCTCATGTTTTACTCCGTGTGCCAAACCAGGTTTGGTTCCTTTGTTCACCGTCTTTTTGCGGGCTTCTACTCAGAAGCCATCCTTAGGCGCCTGAAAGTCCACCCCTCTACTTACCTTTCATTCCAATGCGCTGTGTCCCTGCAATGCTGGTTCCTTTTCACTTCTGTGATTGGGAACGCCAGGGTTATTTTCTATTTTTTTTACTTTTGGTCAGGTCTGCTCCGGGGGTGTCCCTGCAACCCCCGCTCACTATACTGTATAGTATAGTGAGTGGGGTGTTGCGGGGGACACTCGCACAGCCAATGGCTTTTTTCTTTTTTCAGTCGGGTCAGCTGCAGAATGTTCCCACAACACCCCTGCTCACTATACTGTATAGTATAGTGAGCGGGGTGTTGCAGGGGACATCCCTGCAGCCCCTGCAGCCTTTTCTTTGGGGTCAGCTGTGGGGTTGTCCCCCGCAACCCCCGCTCACTGTACTGTATAGTATAGTGAGCAGGATGTTTCCGGGGACACCCCGACTGCCCCCGTAGCCTTTATTTTTGGACCTACACCACCAAATAGTTAATACAAAATGTCCTACGAACATTTAGTGAGTAGGACATTTAGTAGTATCTATTTTTGAAATATTGGTAGTGTAGGCCATTTAGATTCGGTAATTTTGGCCGAAAACCCAAAGGACCTCTAACTGGCTGTCCATAGAGCAGCTCAAAGGGGCTGACATCAACCCCTTCTTTGGGTACTACTCTATGATCAAAGAGAAGGCATGGCAGTAGAAAAGTCCCACTTTCTTCTTAGGGCTTCCTTGAAAGCACCTATCATGCTCTTCATAGTTCTGTTAAACCTTTCCACCAACCCGTTGGTTTGGTGATGGTAGGCTGTTGAGAACGTGTAGGTCACTCCACCATTTTTCACATGGTCTGCATGTAGTGGGACATTACATTTGACTCCCTGTCAGAGATGACTTCCTTAGGAAAACCAACCCTGTTAAAGATACCAAGGAGGACCTAAGCCACTGCCTGAGCAGTAACAGTGCTCATAGGTATGGCTTCAGGATACCTGGTTGCATGGTCTACCACAACCAATATAAATTAGTTGCCTGAAGAAGTTGGGGGCCCTAGGGGACCACCAATGTCAATCTCCACCCTCTCAAAAGGAACTCTGACCACTGGGAGATGCACTAAAGGTGCCACGGTCTTAGCTCCACTCTTACCAGAAGTCTGACAAGTTTGACAGATCTTACAGATTATATCTACTTCCGACCCCATCTTGAGCCAGTCAAATACAGAGATTGCCTTTCTTTGGTCTTCTTGAAGCTCAATTGACCAGCCAAAGGAATCTCATGGGCTAACTGTAAGGACTGATGTCTCACCCCCTGGAGCACCATAAGTCTTCTCTAGACTCCTGGTTTAGACTCAGTAGGTTGACTGTAGAGGAGGCCATCCTCCCAGTAAAGCCATTGCTTCCCCGGCACTTGCCCTTCCAGCTGGGAATCTGCCTGATGACGGAGAACTTCAAGACTAGAACACTCTCTCTGACCTCTGCTGAAGTCTGCCCTAGAGGGTCCACCTTCTGCAAGTAAGGTTTGCAGCTCAGGGTGGTCTTTAGGTTCCAGATCTCCAATATAGGGAAGGTTCTCCTCCAGCTTTGTTTCACCAGTAGCTGACTCTTCTGAGTTTGGTTCATCCTCCCACTCATCCTCAGCTGGGAAAGGGGTCACTGGGGTGACTTTGGTCTGTCCTCTCGGGGATGGCCTTGTCCTTACAACAGGTTTATGTGTAATATCTTTCTTTCTTCCTGGGACCTTGTGTTTCCCCTTTGTCTCTTTCTTTGGCCTGGAATCAGAAGGGTGTCTTTCCTATGGACTTGGGGGTTATAGGAATCTCTGTAACCTCCCACTGAGAATCATCCAAAGTTGCCTCTATGGACAATCTTGTTTGCTCCTGTTTTCTTTTACTGGGAGGCCTGGGGGTGCTCTATACAACTCCAAGAATCATTAAGCCATTCCCCAACTGGACTCTCCCAGCCACCCATTTTGCACACTGACAGGAATTCTAACAGTCATATTATTGCACTGGCAGCATTGGAACCATTTGGGTTGGGCCTCCTGCAAGTTTAGTGGGACCTGTGGGTGCCTTAGGCACATCCTCAGGTTTGAAAAAACATTCTCTAATCGCAGGGGCCTCCTGACCATTTACATGTACACTGTCATAGTAATATTCTTTTGGGTTATCTGGTATGGAGTTGTACACATCCACATTCTGTTGTTGCCACAGACCCAGGGACACTAAAGAAACACTGACTGAGACTCCAATGGGGTCTTCAGCCAATAGTTGCAAGTTACCACTTGCCATATGAACCTCCCTGTCTGGGATGAAGGCTACGGAGGCAGTGTGGACCCCTGACAAAAGCCAGGGAATGAAACCATTCCCTCTGAGTCTCTGAATCCCATGAGTGCGTTCAAAAGTACCCAACCAATCCAATATATCAGGTTTCACATCATACATACTCACTGCTTCTTTGGGCAGGTGAGGCCTCTTGGAACTGGAAGACTGTTAGGGAGATTTCTCACACAAGTGCTAAATTCCCTCAATCTTAGAGCCCTCCAGCTCTTTTGCTATATTTTGGGACTTTGAACTTTTCATTTTCAATGTGTTTTACTTTTGTGTTCTTTGGTTATGGAGTTTTAAGACAACTCCATTTGGATTTTATTGTTCTGTGTGTCACACTACACCTTCAGTGCAGTGGCAAAGGGATGCCTTTCAGACTTCCCAAGGTTTAAATGCCTTCTCTTGGACTGACTACTGTCTCCCAGAGCATGTAAAGTTAAATTGACTTATTAGTCTATGTAAATTTACAGACCCAGCACACCCTATCTTTCTATAGAGTGCTGGAGGGGTTGCCTAGCTTCCCCTGAGTCAAAACACTCATGTAACAGTCAAATGTTACACTTTCCTACTTTAAATGGCTGATGGAAGTAGTTTAGATCAAATTACCATGATTTTTCCCAACCGCAAACAACGTTAGCTAAAAATCGGGTCAGCCATGTTTTCCAATATGGCGCCCCAGACCTATCTGTAAAAACAGACTCCGGTCAACTTTTTTTGCCATTTCTTTTACAAAAGGTTCTTGTGCTTGTCTCTGTGTGCCAAACCAGGTTTGGTCCCTTTGTTCGTTGGACTTTAGCGGGCTTCAGTGCTGAAGCCCTCCTGTGGCGCCTCAGTGTCTGGGGCGCACATGATGTGAGGGAGGTGCCCGAAACTCCCTGTGCTTAGTCTCTGTTAGGGAGAATTCTCAAGAATGGCTCATTTTCCTTACCTAATGAGTCCCTCAGGAGCTTTGCTGGATTTCTAGGATTTATTTTTTGTACCTGGTAAGAGTGGAAGCCCTTTTTCCCACTCTTATATGTGTTTTGCTGTGTGTGTTTAACATTTTCTTGTATTCATAGACTGTGGAACCTCACCTACTCCATAGCCATCATCTTTTTACTGTGTGTTACACAGCACCTTGCTTGCAGTGACACAGGGTTGTCTTTTAGACTTCCTAACTCAGACTCCATTTTCTGGGACTGACTACTGCCTCCCAGAACGTGGAAAGTTGCCATTAACTTTATTAGTGTTTTAAAATCCACGGACCCAGTACACCCTATCTTACATAGAGTACTGGAAAGGATTAATACTTATCCCTTTTTGTCTGTTTCTCTTGGAGCATTGTTTCGCTCCCTTTTCATCAAGACTTGGCTGGTGGCAGTGGTAACTACCCTATTTTTCCTACCGCGGTTATATTAAATAACCTTGGTATTGTTTTAGGCTATCTTGGTAGCCTCGAACTTAAACTCGCTAGACCATTTAGGTTTTTATACAGTTCCGGCTGGGTTTATTCACCATTTCTTTTTGAAAATGTCTTTCTCATGTTTTACTCCGCGCACCAAACCAGGTTTGGTTCTTTTGTTCACCGTCTTTTCGCGGGCTTCTATGCAGAAGCCATCCTTAGGTGCCTGAAAGTCTGGATAGTCAGGATCTGGGGGAGGGATTTTAAGACCCCTGCCATGGGTTCCCTTGTTAACTCAAGTCACACTCCTGTTTGATTGGCTAGGTGACTGTCCTGGCAGGACAGCCACCCTGTTTTGACAGCCAGGCTGTGTGAATGGGGGAAAACTGCATAAAGAGCAGGTCTCTGTGTCTGGAAAGGCAGAGTTGCCACTGTTGCTAAAGAACCAAAGTCTGGGGAGTGGGTCTGAAATGCCTGACTCTCCAGCAAATGTGGAAAATAATTAGGATGATAATGTGTCTATTATTGATGAGTTAGAGGAAGTAGATGTGTCTCCTAATATAGGCCTCAATGCTCCCTTACCTGCTCAACAACCTCCAGCTTTGTCCACTGGGACCCCATCAGGTCCTACACTCAGTCCTGAATTCATTGTTCTAGAAAAGATGAGGCTTGAACTGGAATTCAAACTATTAAATGCTCAAACTGAACAAAAGAACCAAGAACTTAAGCTCAGAGAAATGGAGTTGAATCATGAACTAGAAATGAAAAAGTTATCTCTTGAAAATGCTTCTCTCCCAGAGTCTTCTAGGTCTTCCAGTCCTAAGAGATCCCGTATGCCCAAAGAAATTGTGGGTATGTATGAGGTTAAGCTTGATATTTTGGATTGGTTGGCAATGTTTGAATATAACCATGGGATTCAAGGTTTTACAGGGAATCAGTTGCTTCCCTGGCTCTTCTCTAGGCTACTCACTGTTGCATCGGATGTTGTAAAGGGGTTAGGGGAAGTGGATAGGATGGAATATGAGTGTGTGAAGCTAGCTTTAATTGCTAAATTTGGGAAGACCTCTAAAGGGGTTTAGGACCCTCAAAAAGCATGATGGTACCCCTTGGGCTACCTGGCTATGTGAATGTTTAAAAAACTTACATGG
Organism: Ambystoma mexicanum; assembly: GCF_040938575.1. Taxonomy (NCBI): domain Eukaryota; kingdom Metazoa; phylum Chordata; class Amphibia; order Caudata; family Ambystomatidae; genus Ambystoma; species Ambystoma mexicanum. The sequence continues at coordinate 654,010,202 of NC_090934.1, forward strand.
TTGGGTTAAGGGTTACATAGTGAACACTTATGAAGGTGTGAGGAATCTTGTTGGCTTGATGGTTCTAGGTCCCTTCCTCGAATCTTGAGAGTGAGCACTGGTGTGGACGCAGATGAGTAAACGGGCGTGGGAGCAGGTATCTCTGTAATTACAGAGTGCTGAGCTTCGACCAGGACCCCGTAGCCCATTCAGAAGTCCCCCCCCACACCCCCAGAGCCTGGTGCCTAGGCTGGGCACCCTACGGCAGAGTTTGATGAGGTGACACGGATTCGGAGCCGAAGTCACTTTGCCCTGCACTCCCGTTATACTGTTCACAGCTGACTCCAAAGTTTGAGCCAAGCGGGCTGCAGGTTACGGGCCACGGGTAGTCTGGCATTCCGTGGTCTCTGCTGTTTGCAGAGGGACGAGGACTAGAGGGCCGGAGGAGCGGAACAAAAAGTGGACTGGGCGGAGTGTGGAACTTGGGAAACCTGGCAGTAACGCTATACAGCAGCGCAGCTGTCCGTGCACGGTGCTTTGGGGGAATGGGGGATTCCTCCTGCGCTAAAGGAAGCTGGGAGTGAAGGCTTGAGCTTGACTAAGTGCTCCGTGAGTACCACCTTAGGAGGAGTTGTTGACTGCCTAATGCGGAGTGCCACTGGTAGTGGTAGCTAGCCACTCCCCCTCTCTTCATAAAGACTTAACATAAGGTGACCAGGCGAGTCCCGCTTTGCCGCAGATGACTTATCCAGCATTTGAAGTGCTGGTGAATAATTTCACTTTCTGGAGGACTACTGGCCCCACAAGGCTGTGCAACCGTGTGGGTGGTTCCATAGAGGCTCCTGGACCCTATTCTCCTTAATCACCTTCTGGACTTGAAGTATGAATGCGGGTCACTTTAACATTGGGCATGCCAGCCCACAGTACCATTATGCGAGTGAGTGCCGGGGGCTCAAGATACCATGGAGATGCCTCCATTATTTGTTCCACTCCCAGAAGGAGTCGGGTCAAACTCCTCGCCCCAGGTAATGTGGATATCCGCAAATTTTGCAATGGGTCTCTCTCGGCCTTTCGGGCTCAGGTCGGGAACCCACCCCAGGCTCTACCTGAAGAGGGGACCTCGGGGAGGGGGGGGACCGACCTGAGTTTATCAATAAAGGCCCTAATATTCAGGTCGAGCCTGCAAGAGAGGTCGCTTTGAACACACAGCCTCTGGTGGGCTCCGGGAAGCAGTGCTCCATATCCGACACAGCTTTGTTAGAATCTTTACCTGTGTCGGGTGCAGTGGCCCAAGGTCCTGTTGAACTTATTGAAAGTGATTCTAAATTGGGGGACATTGTGGTTATTGATTTGGAGCCTAATGATTCTGTTTTCTTGGACAATCTCTTACCGGAGAACCTTTCAGCGTCACCAGTAATGTTCTCAGAGAGTTCGAGAAGTGACCCTCACTCGATTAGTAGTGACCAGGGTGGGTCAAGGGGCTCTTCTTGTTCTGCAAGTGAGCCTTTACCTCCACCTCCGCAAGGGAAAGTGAGCAATGTGTTAACCCGTAAGCATGAATACATCTGTTATGGTAATCGAAAGGGAGAATGATTGGGGAATTGCCTTACATGCGATGAATCTCGCATTATCTACAATGTCTAGAGCCCTCGAAGCATGTGAACAGAAATTAATTTGGCAGGAGGGCTGTATGGAGACAATAATGAAAAAGCAATTCACCAACGACGAATTCTTAGCTAAAATATGGGAGAAATGCTGGTCACCAAAAGTGTTGAAGCCACCTATGAATAATGTAGCTGCTCAGACAGAGAATGATATTGAGCAGAGTATATGAGTGGGGCGTGTCACAAATGTGATCCCAACACCAAAGGTGGTGGAATCGGTGATCCCGTGTTTTGTGGAAGTCATCTATGAAAATTCAAAAGGTGGGGGTGGTCACAGGGTGGAGGGGGTTGAGTGTGTAAAGCCTCCACCCGCTATAGTGGAAGAAATGGTGGTGGAGAAACCAAACCCTAATATGGTAAATGTAGTGCCTCTGAGGGAAAAGCAAACAACGAACCCAGAGGATCCCGTATTAAAACCCATCAAATTGGCTGCAAAAAAGCTCCCAAAGAATCAACAATTACCCAGGTCGGTGAGGAAATCTTCGGTCAAACACTTCTTCAAGCTTATCTCGGTTCCCAAGCGTACGACGTTGGCAGCCTCTGAGGCTATCAAACAAAAATACATATCCCGAGCCTTGGATAAAAGAAAAGGGGCACTTAGCTTCTGCCCCCACCAGCCCTTAGAGTACCCCCCTTTAGATAACCTTGTAGAGGAATTGTCAGAGACACGTGATGGTCCTGAGCAGGCGCCACCCCAGCAGAAATCTAAAACAGTCATAAACCACCCGAAAGACACTGTAAATGAGGGGGGGAGCATCCCTAAGGTCGACCAGTATCGGGCAGAGATCATGAAAGCGGTGGATGAGTATATGTCAAAGACTCGTCCTACTCCTCTTCCGCCTCCTGTTAAACCGTCTGGTCTCAACCAGTCCGTCTTGACACATAAAGAAAAAGCCACAGCCGGCTTGGATAGTGAGGTCCAAGCCGTATCTTTCTGCCCAAACAGTGACTCCCGGGTAAATCCAATGCAGGCGAAGGATTCTCGGAGGGCCCCCCAATGGAGTGGTGAAGTGGAGGGTCCGCATACAGTAGATTCTGAGAGCCACCCGATAGGGGCCAGGGTCCTGATTGACAACACTGGAGATTTAACACAGATAACAGGGCCAATTATCTCTTTAATAGAGCAGGCTTTGAAGAAGATGCAGAGCCCGAATATGCATTTGGAAGAGGTGCCCCCTGAGAGTAATAGCAATCACCCTAAGGGTAAGCAACACAAGCCCCCAGTGAGAAACAGGATGGTAGAGTTTCCCCTGCTTTTTTCATGCAGAAGACCACCCTGCACACAATATGATCTCAACAGGTGAGCAATTTTAGCAATCTTCTCAGAGATCCCCAATTTACGAGATGTGGTTTCTACTGACTTGTCCCAAGTAGAATTCTTAAACACATCTAATTTGAATGCAGTAATCCTGTGGGTAAAATCAAGGATTGTCCAGAATGTAATTTGGCAAGAAAGAGAGGAGTTGTTCGCCTTAGGGTTCGTTCTCGAGCCTTTAAGTGATAGAGCATTAACTCCCCAGTAATCGCCCCAGTATCCCAATGATGTAAGGAGTGAGATTGTGAGAAATCCCAACGAGCAACTGCACTGTGAGGTCCATTCGCATGGTGGAAGGCCTGGTACAAATATGATGAATTAATATGCGAATGGGGGGAGGGAGGTGCAGATGTCATTGGCTAGTTGGAACACCAGGGGATTCTCGCACCTTTTGAATAGTGACCTGAATGATTTGAATAAATATGACACTGTCTTTTTACAAGAGACCTGGCTCACGGATGCGCCTCTTTGGGATGACCACGAAATCCTACTAAACCCAGCTGTGAAACCAGTCTTTGGACGCCCAATGTCAGGGTTGGTCATAGCGGTTAAAAAGGGGAATGGTGGTATGACAACTGAGCTCTGGGCAATGCCTAACAGTTATATGCTATTGGGCAAGTTAATGGCTGGGTCAGAAGTGTATGCTTTGTTAAATATATACTGGAACCCAATTGCTATGCCGGATGACACCTTTTTCAATGACTTAAATAACATCCTTGACCTAGTGGTCTTGAACCCCAGGATAACTGGCCTGGTTTTAGCGGGTGATTTAAACCTAAAGTGCATGAGCAAAGGTACATGTAAAAATAAAAAGAGATGGACAAGATGGGACTCTCTTGTTAAAGCCAGAGGGTTGGTTATGCTCAATGGAGCCTTTAAAGCAGATATTCCGCCAGTTCCGACTTGGCAAAAAGGGGCCAGTGAGTCAATCATAGATTTTATCTATGTGAATGAGGGTCTCTGGCCAGCAGTAGTCCAATTTAATGTCACAAAATCAGACTCTAGTGATCACAATATTTTAGAAACCCATTGGAAGTGTGCTCCATTAAGTGGGCCAAGGGATAGGCAGTATGTATAAGCTTCTTGTGTTGTATATGCTGGTGGTAAAAAGCTATGATGGTCGGAGAAGGAGGTAATCTCCCTTAATCATGATTGAGACAGATGTCATGTTGATTATTCTTTGTTGTTAAGAGGGGATAAAGTTGAACGGCCTGATCAAATTCAGGTATGCCAGAAACAAGGACCGGATGGTAAGAATCCTTCTCAGCATTTACACGTATTTGACAAAGAAGTGAAAGAGAAGAAAGCGAGATTACGCAGGGATCTTAGAGTGTTCCACTGTGGTTCTTTAGGGGATAGGTCGACCAAAGCCAATAGACTGAAAACCGCTTACAGAAATTGGATAAGACAGCACCAAGCAAAGATGTTTCAGGAAGATGGGGCAACTATGCTGAAAGCATTAGCAGGGAAAAATATAGCAAAATTGTGGTCATTGATGAATTATGCTACTTTGGGTTCTCAGTTAAGTTATCAAGTTATAGGAGTCCAAACTCGAAAATGGATTGACCACTTTACTCTGTTGTATGCTCAAGATGCTTCGGGTAGTAGCTGGGTTGAGCCTGGTCCTCTGGGTCAGTTTCATCTGAATTTTGAACTCGAGGACATTGTCGAACTCACAAAATCTGCCTCGAATTCTAAAGCCTGTGGCCCAGGTGGGCTGTCTAATTTTGAACTCAAAAAATTCCCTGAGGTGTGGGCGGCGGTTTTATATAAAAACTTTAAGACCGTAAATGAAACGCAGTGCCTCCCCTCTAAGTGGACTCAATCGATAACAATCCCGATCTATAAGAAAGGGGATAGACTGGAACCAAGCAGCTATAGACCCATATCACTGCTTGATGTTCCAGGAAATTTGTACTGCCGTCTAATCCTGTGGGAACTTCAAGCATGGGCGAGCCAAATGAAACTGGCAGACCCTTTACAGGCGGGTTTTGTGAAGAGGTTGGGAACAATCCCCAATATTGTGCTACTCAGGGTCATTAAGGCACAGCAAGCGGAGAGAGCACAGCCCTTATATATGGGATTTATCAACTTTAAGGCTGCTTTCGACTCTGTTGACCGGGAGTTGCTGTTTCAAAAACTGAAGGCCTATAATTGTCCTGTGTCACTGTTGTCTCTGATCATCCTGTTCCACACTAAGACATCCATGCGTGTACGCATTAGCTTGGATGGAAAATTGTCACCCGAAATTGCAACACAATGTGGCCTTAAACAAGGCTGCGCATTAGCATCTTTTTTGTTTAATTTTTTCATTCTCGATATGGGGAAGGAATTTGCTAACTGTAATGGGGATCCTCCGAGGCTGGGCCTTCACCAAATCCTGTATATGTTGTATCCGATGATTTGGTGTTACTGTCACAAACATCTCAGGGGCTACAACGCATGCTGGAGAAGTTGGGGACCTATGCCTGCAAAAACGGCCTGAGTATTAATGTGAGTAAATCCCAGGTATTAACATGTAAACCTTCGATAACTAGTAAGAGGTTTCAAGTCAATCACAAATGGTCAATCCAAGACATAACGTTGGAAAAAGTCTCAGAGTATAAATATCTGGGAACCCTAATCATGGATAGTCAACGTAAGGGTGACGATTGTGCAAGGTCTCTGCGGAAGTTATCGCAGCTGACCTCACAGACCAGAATAATAATTAAAAAGTATGGGAAATTCACGTTAAAACATGCACTTGACTTTTATAAGATGAAAGTGTCCCCGATCTTGTTGTATGGGGTGGAAGGAATGGTACTAAATAAATCTCACCCATGGAACGCTCTTGAATCCAAATATTGGAAAGAGACTTTATCAGTACCAAAGGCAGTTCCGATTGCACTGATTAGGTACGAGCTGGGCCTGTTGTCTCTCCACGCCCAGGCAAGTTGGAGACAATGTGCGTTATTGCGAAAATGCTTATTGGGGGTCAACACGAGTACCATCTTAGAAGTGTTAGCCTCTGCCCTGCTGAAATTAAGAATTAAATTTGTGAGAGAATGGCTCAACTGTGTGTTAAATTGTCTGGCCAAGGCGGAGGTATCACTTGAATTGTTACTGCTGAATCCGGACCGGGCTAAAAGAAAGATATATTACGTAGACTGGGCTGAGACGCTTGCTACTTGCAACCTTTATAAAGACTTTTATATCTGGTCTTTTGGCATAAAACCTTATGGGAGAATGTTGTTGTACCTGGTAAAATGTCCATCACCTGAGACCAGGGCTGAATTTCTAAGGTTCAGACTTAATCTGTGGGGCACGCGTGAGGTATTAGCCCGGCGTAAAGTCATAACTGCAGCACAGAACTACTGTAGGTATTGCTTAGATACTTCACAAAAGGAAACCCGTCAGCATCTTTTAATTGACTGCCCGGCTTTAAGGGAGGTCCGGAATAGATGCTTCCTTAATATTCTCACTTTTAACATTCATACCTCAAGTGAGAGTAGATGGCAAATAATATTTTCATCTTCAAAAGAACGTGTCCAAAATGCAGTGGTACAATTCTTTAGAGTGATTCTCCCGAAAGTTGATGCCACAGGGGGTCAAATTGACATAATGCTTCCTTAGACTCACAAGTCATAAAGTCCACTGTGAGATAGGATGTTGGTCCCATTTTAGGAGGTTTGAGTGAATTTTATGTTAAGAGGATTGGTTGGACCCTAATATTCCTTTGGCCTAATGGAGCGGGAATAGCTTAAATTGTTAGGGGGAATACGTTTTTATCTGGGTTTTTTTTTATATTTGTTATGCAATTTGGATTAATTTGTTATTTGTATATTTGTTGTTTTAGGAAAACTTTTGTGTTGTATGAATTGTGTAATTGTTGTATAAATGGTGATAAAATATTTGAAAAGTTGTTATGCAACTAAAACAAATAAAGAAAAATAGTAAAAAAAAAAAGAATCTTGTTATGTTGGAGTCAATTTATGATGCCTGGTCTCCTGAGCTCAGACAGCACTTGGCTGATTCTAAGGAGATAGATCTAAAGAAGTTAGCTAAGGCTGCTGACTTGTGGGTTGCCAACAGGGCTACTCACAAGGATTCTGGGGCAACTTAGAAGAAGGATGAGGGAAAGCAGCCAAAGAAAGATAACAAGGAGAATTCTAATACCTCCAATCCAAAAGAGGGTCACAAACAGCAACATAAGGGTAAATCATAAGGGAAACTGAATCAGGCTAGTGCACCATCCGGACCCAAACCAGATGGAGCAAAGAACAAACCCCCATTCATCAAGACTTTTGGGAAATATTATGTTTGTGGGTCAACTGACCATGTGAAAGGGGATCCCAGATGTAAGGGTAAACCTTCAGGGGTTCACACTGTCTCCTTAGCCTTTTCCCCAGTGGAAGAAGTACCTATGGCAAGTCGAAACTTTCCCCTACTAGCTGATGAACCCATGAGAGTCTCATCCAGTGTTTCTTTAGTGACCCTGGGCTTATGGGAACAACAGAATTTAGATGTCTATAATTCCATACCAGATAATACTAAAGAGTATTATAAAGATAGTGTTCTTATGATTGGACAGAAGACTCCTGCCATCAGAGACACTGGAGCCAGCATAATTGTGGTGTATGAATCATTTTTCAAGGTGGAGGATGTTGCTAAGGCACCCAAACGCCTCACCAGGTTAGCTGGAGGCCCTGTGCAAATGCTTCACCAGTTACCAGCTCTCATCCAGTGTAATGATATGACTGTCAAGATAGCTGTTAGTGTGCAGAGTGAAGTGCCTGGAGAGTTCTGTTGGGTAATGACCTGAAAACTCTTGGAGTTGTGTCAAGTACCCCCAGGCCTCCCAGTAAGAGGAGACAGGAGCTCACTAGGTCTGCAAGGGAGAGGACCTTAAGAGGCTCTCCAGAGGAGTGGATAGAGGAAACTATCACTACCACTCCACAGGAGTTTCTCACTGCTATTTCTAGAAAGACAGAGGCAAAGGGGAAACCCAAGACCTCAAGGAAAATGTCAGACAACACCCTTGTGCTACCAACAAGGACATCCTCAAGATTGTCCAAGATCACACCTGTGACCCTTCCACCTGCCGAGGCAGAGTGTGAGGTACAACCCTGAGTGGTTGAGCCAGTTTCTGAAGAATCAGATCTGGAAGAAGACACTGTTTTAGATGGCGATCTTGGCCCTGTTGACCATCCTGAGCTGCAGTCTTTACTGGCAGAAGGTGGACCTAACAGGGCAGACTCCAGCAGAGGACAAAAGGAGTGTCCTACTCTCGAAGGTCTTCGACAACAAGCTGCTAACCAACTTGATGGGCAAGAAGTTGTAAAGCACAGGTTAAGCTGGGAAGATGGCCTTTTCTACAGTGAACCGAGTGAGTCTATCCCTGGGGACTGCAAAATAATTGTAGTGGCCCTTGCCAACAGACTCCAGTTCCTACAGTTGGCCCATGAGATACCTTTGGCTGGTCATTTGAGTTTCAAAATGACCAAGGAAAGGCTCTCCTTATAGTTTTACTGGCCTAAAATGGGTTCAGAAGTTGACAAATTCTGTAGGAGCTGTCACACTTGCCAAACCTCTGGCAAGAGTGGAGCAAAGACTATGGCACCCCTTGTGCCTCTCCCAGTGGTGGGAGGTCCTTTTGAGAGGGTGAGCATCGACATTGTTGGTCCCCTTGACCATCCCACACCTTCAGGGAACAGGTTTATCCTGGTTGTAGTAGACCATGCTACAAGATACCCAGAAGCCATACCTATGAGAACTGTTACGGCGCAGGCTGTGGCTAAGGCTCTACTTGGTATTTTTACCAGGATATGGTTTCCTAAGGAAGTGATATCTGACAGGGGATCCAATTTTATGTCCCACTACATGCAAGCCATGTGAAAAAACAGTGGTGTCACTTACAAGTTCTCTACAGCCTACCATCCACAGACAAATAAACTGGTAGAGAGGTTTAATCGTACTATGAAGCGTATGATAGGTGCTTTAGAAGAACCCCTTAAAAGAAAGTGGGACCTTCTACTGCCATGCCTTCTCTTTGCTTATAGAGAAGTCCCTCAGGAGGGAGTTGATTGAGGTTCGTTTGAACTTCTCTATGGCCATCCAGTCAGAGGTCCATTGGCCCTGATCAAGGAAGGGTTGGAGAGTGCTCCTTCCCCCAAACCAGTCAGAGTGACTGACTATGTGATAGGTCACTGGAGGAGAATGTCACACATGATGGCAAAAGCTAGTGATAACTTAAAAGTAGGTCAGGCTATGGTCAATAATTGGCATGACCAGAAGGCCACATGGTTGAGTTTACTCAAGACCAGCTTGTATTAGTTATGGTGCCAACAAGGCAGAGGGCCTTGCAGGACAAATGGGTAGGACCCTTCAAGGTTGTGGGCAAACTTGGAGAGGTGAACTATTTGGTGGACTTAGGCAGACCTAAGGAGGCTCCCAGATTCTTTCAAACCAATCATTTGAAGGCATATGTCTTGAGACCAGAAGTGGGAGCTTTGCTTCTAGCTTCAGCTCAAGAGGAGGAGGAGAGTGAACCTCTACCTGACCTCCTTAGAGGCCAACCTTTGGATGAGAAAATAGGAGTCATTCTCTCTTCTCAACTGACTTCTGAACAACAGGAGGAGAGCAAAGGTCTGTTAAATCAGTTTGCCTCCCTGTTTTCACTATCACCAGGCTTGACTCCTTGGGGGCCAACATGATATTCTCACTGGTGACTGTTTACCTGTGAAAAGCAGAGGTTACAGAATGTCAGAATATGTGAGATCCCACATCAAAGGAGAGGTCAACAAGATGCTTGATCTCAGGATTATAGAGCCCTCTACAAGTCCATGGTCTAGTCCAGTTGTTCTGGTACCAAAGGCAGGATCCAAGGAGTTGAGATTCTGTGTGGCTGATAATGCTCTAAATGCAGTCACTAAGACCGATGCCCGTCCTTTGCCAAGTACATTTGATCTAACGTCAGGCTATTGGCAAATAGGCCTGACAGACCATTCCAAGGAGAAAACTGCATTCTCCACCCTAGCAGGCCTCTACCAGTTCAAGGTTATGCCTTTTGGATTACAGAATGCACCTGTTACATTCCAAAGGATGGTTAATCAAGATCTGAATGGGATGGAGGACTTCTGTATGACATACTTGGATGACATTGCAGTGTCCAGCCCTACATTGAAAGAACATATTGATCACTTAGAATATGTTTTGCAGGCTCTTGAGCAGGCCCATCTGACCATAAAGGCAAGCAAATGTCAAATTGGTCAGAGCAAAGTGGTCTACCTTGTTTATGAGATAGGGGGAGGTGAAATAAGGCCATTGCCAAGCAAAGTACAAGCTGTGCAAAACTGGGCCACCACTGCTACTCAATCCCAAGTGAGCACTTTCCTAGGTCTCACTGGGTACTACAGGAATTTCATAGAGAACTATGGAACCATAGCTTCTCCCTTGAATGTTTGTTTGTTTATTTATTTTGTTTGTTTATTTATTTATAAAGCGCACCAGACCCAAGGGTATTAGGGCGCAGAAGAAGGAAAAGAGGATTGTTCAGCTTAGGTTACATTGCTATGCGTTGCAGTACAAAATATTAATAAACAGTGCTGGGCTATATCATACAAATGAGCAAAAGGTAGCAGAGAGCATCAAGCAACAGTTATATACAATATATACAATTATACAGATGCAGATGTATATACAAATATACACAGTAGTGGACAGTGTTGTGGCAGTGTGTTTGCGGGTCAAATGTCATGCTGCTTAATCCATTGGATGAGGCTAGATCTGAAGCGTGGGTAGGGCATGTCTTCTCTTAAAGAGGATGGGAGTGAGTTCCAGTTTTGGGCAGCTTTGACCGGGAAGCTACTACCACCAGTCTTCATAAGTTTGAATATAGGCACTTGAAGTAGGTTAGTATTGGTTGTTCTGGAAGGGCGGTTAGTGGATTGTCTCTGGAATCTGGAGGTAAGGTACTGGGGGGGCAGCCATATTTAAGCATTTATGAGTTAGGGAGAATGATTTGAGGAGAATTTTATCTTTGGTGGAGAGCCAGTTGTTGGATCTTCTCACGTCAGATATGTGGGCTCTCTTGGGAATGTTGAGGGCTGCTCTTAACGCATTATTTTGTAAGATCTGGATCTTGTTGGTAATGTATTTGTGGCAGCCTATGTATAGGGTGTTGCAATAATCCAGTTTAGATAATACCAAGGCTCTTACTAGAGTAATGCAGTTGTTAGGTGTAAGGAATGGCTTAGCTGCTCTAATTAACTTGCACGTGTAAGCGGTGGCCGAGGCCATGGAGTTTACTTGTTTTTTGAAGGTGAGAGTGGAGTCTAGGTATAATGCAAGGGTTTTCACTTCCTTGGCTACTGGGATGTTGTTGTTGTCTATGGTAAAGTTAGAATATAGATGGCCTAATTTATTGAGATTAGCTGTGGTGCCCAGAATGAGGAGTTCCGTTTTATCATCATTCAGGCATAGTCCATGAGAGGCCATCCATGCCTGGATGATGAGATATACTCTGTTCACAACGGCCAAATCCTTGTCGTAATCTCCCGTCAACGGGATGAGGATCTGTGTATCATCTGCGTAGTTAGTGTATGTGATACCCAGGCCATCTAAATGATCAAAAAGGGGTTTTGTGAAGATGTTGTACAGAGTGGGTGAAATACATGAGCCCTGAGGCACACCAGAAGTGATAGGAATAGGGTCTGCGGCTGCTGAAGGTGCGAAGACCCGCATGGTTCTATTATATAAGAAGGATTGAATCCAGCCTATGGCTTCTTGTGAGAAGTGGGTTGCCGGGTCTAAGTGGTGGCAGAGAGTCTTGTGATCAACCAAGTCAAACGCCACTGAGAGGTCGAGGAGCAGAAGTAGTGCTGTTTTATCATTGTCCTTCAAGGTGTCTATTTGTGCTTTAAGGTCAATCAGTGCAGTTTCCATTCCGTGTTGTGGTCTAAAACCTGATTGATATATTCCTAGGAGGTGGTTGCATTCCAAATATTGTTGAATTTGGAGGTACGCTACCTTGTCCAGAATTTTAAGCAGGAATGGCACTGTCGTAATGGCACGATAATTTGTGAGAATGGTCGGGTCAAGTGTTTGTTTTTTTAGAAGTGGGAGGACCCACAACTGTTTCAAATTGTTAGGAATGGTACCAGAAGAGAATGAGGCATTTATAAGTTTGGTTATGAATGGGGAAAGGTCCCTTGCGGCATCCTTTATGATTTGTGCAGGGCAAGGGTCACCATGGCAATTGGAAGGTTTGAGAGTTAGATTACTTTTTCAACTTCTAGAATGGATACTTTCTTAAAGTTGAAAAGGGGTTTAGGTAGTTCAGACAGGGTGAGAGGTCAGGTGTTCGCGGGCACAGGTGCCGTAACATCGTTAGAGTTAGAGGTGAGGAGGAGGGATTCTTTTTTGTTGTTGATTTTAGCCTGCAAGGTCGTTTCGTTATTTTATTAGCTAGAGCACATGTTTTGCCCTTGAGGCAGGTGTCAGGGGCTTGGATAGGTGTTTCCAATTCTTTAAGGATTGTGAATAGTTCTTTTGTATTGGAATTAGGTTGGGTGATGCACAAATTGTAGGATTCTTGTTTAGCAAGGATTAATTCTTTTTTGTATAGGGAGGCTAGTTTTTTTAGGTTGTTTTTGTTAGTTTCAGAAGGGTTTAATCTCCATATTTGTTCACATTTACGTTTCTCAAGTCTAATGGCTTTTAGTTGGGGAGAGAACCATGAATTAATATGATTTTTCTGTTTGCATTTTCTGATTTTCAAAGGTGCTATGGTATCCAAAGTGGATAACATTACCTTATTGTACTCTTTAACCAAGGTAAATGGGTCTGCAGAGTCAGGTAGAGAATTCAAGGTAGGGATGATCAGAGAAATTAGTTTATCAGCTGTAATGTTCTTTTTGTTCCTTGTAGGAATAGCAGGAACTATACTAATGGTATGATAGGGGGCTGTGACTTCAAGGGCGAAAGAGATCTGGTGGTGGTCAGACCAGGGCAGGGGTGTTATGGCATTAATGGACGTTACACAATGGTGTTCGGCTATCCAATCAAGGGTTCTGCCCTTAATGTGAGTGGTGCCTGTTACCTTTTGGGTGAAGCCTAATTCCTCGATGGAATCATTGATCTGTGTCGCATTGGGATCTGAGGGGTCTTTGTAGCCAAGATTAAAATCTCCTAGGAGAAGTCTTGGCGATGTATATTTGAGGTTATCCAAAAGGATGTTAGTGAGATCTTCTCCAAAGGATCCTAGAGGGCCTGGAGGTATGTAGATAAGGTGGATAGATATGGTTTGAGTAGTTGAAGTAGTTAGTTTGGCGGTCAGGAGTTCGCAAGAGTCTACCTTTAGTGGAGGAGCAAATCTCAGTGCTAGGCTAGTTTTTGCAATTATGGTTAGGCCACCTATTCGAAAAGAGTGTAGTCTTCAGGAATAGCTAGCATATTTGCTGGGCCGGCTGCTGAATGCAGCCAGGATTCTGTAATGGCGAGGAAGTCCATTTTTTCAGTTGCGATAAGGTCGGCTATTTTTGTGGCATGTGCCACCAGAGACCGGGCATTTATTAAGGCTCCTCTTATACCTGGCAGTGTGGGCTCAGCGGGTGGTGTTACAGTGTTGTCAGGGGGTTTTGGGCAGGTGGTAGGGTCTCGAGAGAGACGGCTGTTGAGCTGGAGTGGGTGCTGAGTGTTAGTCGAGTTGTGCGGAGATATTTTGGTATTAGGCTGGGCACTTCTTAGGTTTCTAGACAGGTTTGTACATTTTGAGGAGTCTGGCATGAAGTTTGAGGTTTCTTTGGGAGAGATTGCTTGGTCTAGTGATCATATCATTTAAGTTTTTGGGATCGTTCGGGGGTGTCTCAGACACCAGGGAGGGCAGAGAGTGAGGCATGTTGACATCTATTGTGATGAGTAAGTGTAGGATAGTCCTCAGTAAGACTGTATAAGTAGCTGGCAAATACATAATTTATGTGGTGGTGGGCTAGCTGATGGTAGGGGTACCATATATAAGGAGTAAGCTCAGAATGGGCACTAGTGCCTGTGTTTAGGGAGGGCAAGCAGATAGTGGCACGATAGTCACAGCGCTATGAGGCAGGCAAAGAGACAGCACGTGTTAGCACACATAGGCTAAGTAAAGTGCGTAAGTGTGGCAGGTTGGGCATGATATGGGCAGCGCTGGCAACGTGCTCACAGAGGTAATTTTAGCAGCAGTGTTTCACCTAAGTTAAAAAAATCACAGCATAGGCTAAAAAGGCAATGTGCAAACAGTTAGGAGCAAATTATAGCAGCAGGGGTTCACCTAAGTTCAGAAATCACAGTTTAGGCTAAAAATGCAATGTGCAAACACGTAGGAACAATTATAGCAGCAGGGTCCATCTAAATTCAAACATCACATTTTGGGCAAAAAAGGCAATGTGCAAACAGGTAGGAGCAATTTTAGCAACAGGGGTTCACCTAAGTTCAAAAATCACAGTTTAGGCTAAAAATGCAATGTGCAAACAGGTAGGAACAATTATAGCAGCAGGGTCCATCTAAATTCAAACATCACAGTTTGGGCTAAAAATGCAATGTGCAAACAGGTAGGAACAATTATAGCAGCAGGGTCCATCTAAATTCAAAAATCACAGTTTGGCCTAAAATGCAATGTGCAAACAGATAGGAGCAATTTTAGCAACAGGAGTTCACCTAAGTTAAAAAATCACAGTTTATGCTAGAAATGCAATGTGCAAACAGGCAGGAACAATTATAGCAGTAGGGTCCATCTAAATTCAAAAATCACAGTTTGGGCTAAAAATGCAATGTGCAAACAGGTAGGAGCAATTTTAGCAACAGGAGTTCACCTAAATTCAAAAATCACAGTTTAGGCTAAAAATGCTATTAGGTGCAGCAATCAATGGGCACATATGAACTAGGTGCAGCAATCCAATGGGCACATATGATCTAGGTGCAGCAATTAATGGGCACGTGAGAAGTAACTATAGCAATCTAATAGGCACATAAGCACTAGGTGCAACAATCTAATGGGCACATATGATCTAGGTGCAGCAATCAATGGGCACATATGAACTAGGTGCAACTATCTAATGGGCACATTGAACTAGTACGACAGGCAGTGGGCACATATGAGCTAGGTGCAGCAGTCAAGTGGTAGGCAACATGTGAGCTGGAGTCAACTTGGGTAGGCATAATGCAGTTCAATATAGCTGAGCTTTAGGTAGGGCACAGTGCAATACATTTGGCTGAGAATAGGCATGCAGTGTATCAAATAAAGACTCTTATGTATCAAGGGTCACAAATGGCATTAGTAATTGATGCCATACGCGAGGCTGGGGTCACTGACGTGGGACATGTGGATGCAGGGATATAATTACAAGGATGGAGGCGGGTTAAGGCTGTGAAATAGTGTAACAGCTGCCCAAAGGTTCTGTTGAGCATCTAATCAGTTAGTGGAGATGCACGATAGTCAGCAATGTCTTACGATGGTAGGGGGTTTGCAAGCTTACCAGGATGTAAGCAGGCAGGCAGGGCTGTTTAAATGCAGGCAGGGTCCTTGACCCTGGCCTCAGTCGCCTCTGGACAGGCTCCAGACAGGAAAAAGATCCTTGTGCTGAGGATCCTTAGGCTGAGGGCCGGCTGTTCACCTGCCGGCGCGTGATTGGCCCTGAACAGGTGGATTGGGCCAATAGGTGAGATCTCCTCTCCAAAATTCCCTAAAAAGATTAGATGGAATGAGGAGTGCTCTCAAGCCTTTGAAAACCTGAAGAAAGCCCTTTGTCAAGCTCCAGTCCTAAGAGCTCTTGATTATCACCAACCCTTCATTGTGCAGACAGATGCCTCCAATACAGGTATAGGTGCAGTCCTTAGTCAACTGGATGAGAATGGTAGGGATCCCCCATTTGCTTCATCAGTAGGAAACTGAAGGAACCAGAAACAAGGTGGGCAACCATAGAGCGTGAATGTTTTGCCATTGTGTGGTCTCTGAAGAAGTTTAGACCATACTTGTATGGATATACTTTTGTGATTCAGACAGACCACCAACCCTTGAGATGGTTAATAAAATGAAAGGGGAAAACCCAAAACTTCTGAGGTGGTCAATCTGCCTGCAAGGGTTTGATTTTACCATTGAGCACAGAGCAGGATGTCACCACCAAAATGCTGATAGTCTCTCTAAGATGTTTTTAACCGACTAGAGGTAGAGATTCATTCAGGAGTGGATTAAATCCTCCTGTCCCTTAGTCTGGGGGGCAGGTTTTATAGAGAATTCTCAAGACTGGCTTATTTCCCTTACCTACTGAGTTCCTCAGCAGCTTTGCTGGATTTCTCTGATTTTTTTTTCACCTGGTAAGAGTGTGAGCCTTTTCTCCCACTCTTACATGTGTTTTGCTGCGTGTTTTTAACATTTTCTTGTGTCCGTAGACTGTGGAACCTCACCTACTCCATAGGCTTAATCTGTTTACTGTGTGTTACACAGCACCTTCAGTGCAGTGACACAGGGTTGTCTTTTAGAGGTCCCAACTCAGACTCAATTTTCTGGGACTGACTACTGTCTCCCAGAACATGTAAAGTTGCCATTAACTTTATTAATCTTTTTAAATCCACAGACCCAGTACACCCTATCTTATATACAGTACTGGAAAGGGTTAATACTATAAAAATGTATATTCTTTTACTCAGAAACCTTGAGTCTTTGTTTATTTGAATCATATTAATTGCTGTCCTTCATGTAATTATTGATACTGCTCACTTGCTCTTGAGATAAGTCTGGCTGCTCAGCCATCGCTACCACTTTACTGTGTAATACAGGCTTGTACCAAAGGTGAATTTGTACTGTCAGTTGTAGTCTTAATTGGGTGTGGTGTTCCCAAAGGGTACTGCATATAATTCTGCCTAACAGTCTCCTAGGAGACCTGAATGCACTCTGGCATGATTGGCCGGCTGGCTGTCTGGCAAGGACAGTCACCCTGCTGTGTGAGTGACAGCCACGCTGGAATGAATGGGGGAAAACTGTTTAAAAGCGTGTCTCTGGGACTTGGAAAGCAAAGTCGACCACTGGAATGAAAGAACCGAAGACAAGCTGAAGGAAGAGGACTGCTGCAACTCCTGGACAACTGGTGAAGCCTTGCTGCAGGTCTGAATTGCCTGAAACTCCACCGACAGAGAAGCCCTTCAAGGTTAACTTCTTCCCTTGAGTTTGGTGGGAACAACCAACTCACAAGCCACCTGGACACTGTCCCCATCCTGTTCGAATTTTCTTCAGAGTGCTGTTGAAAACCGGATAGCCAGGGGGAAGGAAACCAGCTTGTGGACTTAAAGGCACTCACACCTTAAATCGACATTTTGCCAAGCTTGTGGCCTCATCCCTGGGGAGTGCAGGAACCTCCCAACGTCCTTCTTCTTGTCCCCATGACTGAAGCTCAGGAACAGCGAGATCTGCTCGAACTGCCAGGAACAACTGCCTCAGCTACAGCTCTTCTTCACATTTAAGGTACTGTGCAAACGTGATCCGGAATCTTTTCGGCCACTGTGAAAGTTTATGAAACTTTCCCCACTTCGAAGGCTTGTCCTTCCCTAAACATTTATCCAACTTTTTTCGCCTAGTCAAATTGTTCTAAACTCTGTGGCAAAGACTTAACCATTTACTACCAGAACTGTGCTATCCTATACAAAGACTCTGAACCATTGACTTTAGCCCAGGCCTATGAACTGAATTGCTGGTTGTAGTTCACTGAAACCCTTTGCCCTGCCTATGAACGTATTTTTTTTATTTTTGTTTAATCTTTTTTATTGGTTTATACAAACCTTTAAAAGGAAAACAAAAAACAGAAAGACATACTTCCGAAAGTCTTTTCCATCCTTAGCATCATGGACATCAGACAACGGATAGAAAGCTGAAAGGAAGTCCATCTAACTTAGACAGACAAAAAATAAGAATTCAGGAGTCAAAAGCACAATTTTCAACAGTTTCCTTCACGATGATAAGAATAGAAGGAGTTTAGAAAGCAAGGTCAGACAATCACACTTTGTGTGTTTCTGCTTTCTCAAGATCAAATGCCTCTTTTGCTACATCTCTTCCTTGTCTAGAGATTCCGCAGCCAGCTTCATTTCAATGGCCCTCATTAGGACCCTGGCGGAGAGGGTTTTACGCCGGCGTAGTGCATGGCGTACCTCTCCGCCAGACTACGAGTTCCCGTAGCGCCATGGATGATTTTTACGCCTGCTTTTTGCAGGCGGAGAAATCCATGGCGCTACGGGAACTTGATGTTAATTACGCCACCGTAATTTACAGTGGCGTAATTAACGCCTTCCCCACTCCCATTATACCCTATGGGGCAAGAATGGGAATGGGGAAGGGTAAAATGGGGATTGGGGACTTACCGCCCGCCAAGGTCGGCATGGGGCGGTAATTCCGCCAACCACCTTGGCGGAGTTGGCAGCTTTGCGCCATGGACCATGGTGCAAATTGCACCATGGTCCTCCGCCAAGGTCGTAATGAGGGCCAATGTCACTTAGCAGATTTGTTAGGGCATAGATTAGCTTCTTGTTAACTCCGTCAAACATCTTTTGCCAACAATCATTTGCACATAATGTTGATTGTTCTGAAAAAAGGACTCCTAAATGTCTTGTTCTTGTTGAACGCAGATTTCCCCAAAATAGGACAAGGTGTTTGAAGGTCTCTTCATCCTTTGAGCAGAATCTACACATCAGGTTAAGGTTATCATATTTTGCCCATCGCTTTAGTCTATCCTTAGTCCGAAAAGCATTCAGCCTAAAAAGCAGGTACAAGGCTCTCAATTTTGGATCTGGAAAAAGAGTAACATATGATTGTAACCTTCTTTAGTTGTTTGCTTAGCATGGGACATCTTTCTTACTGTTGGTTTGACACTGCTGTTCTTCAGTATTGTACCAGTCTTGTTGCCACATTTTCTTTTTTGCCAAGTTTGGGGTTTCATGTAGTAGGTCTACAGCGATGTCATATTCCTTTAAAATCTCTTCACAACAGATGTTCCAACTTACTAAATTTCAAATTGAGGACTATTTGCCCTTTGTTTGGTCTTACGAAACAGCGATACCAAGTTCCAGCTTATTCATGCATTAATAGATGTTAACGATAATTCATATCGTAGGCATGCTGTTGACATGCCTTTCGGTAGTTGTAATACTTTCGACCAAAAGGAATTTTCCAAGGTTGCCCACAGGTCATTGGAACATCCAAATGCATACACTACGCTATAGATCAAAGCTGTAACCGCCTTCTGCTGATAGAAGGTAAGTACAGGCTTTAAGGAAAATGTTCCATATTTTTGGTTAAGTGCATATGCTTGCGATGTTAGTCGTTTACATTTACTTTTTACTGTTTCAAACCATGGGCTATCATTTAAACTAGCACTGAGTTGCATTCCTAGGTACCTTGCACTTATTACGATGTTTAAGGCTTCCTTACCCAGGAACCATTTACATTTTTTGCTGCTGATTTTCCCTCTTGATCGTAGATCTTGTAGAATCAGTATTTCACTTTTTTGTTTTTTATTAGAAGATCATTAGTTTTTACATAGTCTTCAACAGCAGCTATTTTCCTCTGCAAACCAATTGGTGTAGTATCCATCAAAATCAAATCATTGGCGCACAGTAACCAACTAACGAGGGTGTTATTGAATTTTGGGGGAAATGAGTGTGCGCCGTTGATTGACTCTCCAATGTCTGACACAAACAGTGCAAAGATGATAGATGCTAGTGGACACCCCTGTTTTACACCCTGAAATGTATCTCTTGCAGCCGAAATGGTTCCACATTGGTCTAATCGGATCTTGACGCTTGTGTTTGTGTGCAGATCTTGTATAGTAGCCAATAAACTTGGGGGATATTTCCATTTCCTTAGTTTCTCCCAAAGTTTGTGGCGGTTTATACTGTCGAACGCGTAGGAGAAATCGATAAGGGCCAAATACACCTTCGTCTTTGTTCTTAATGCCTCCATTTTTAGATTGTTCACTATCAGTAAATTAAGAGAGCAACACGCACATTTCACAAACCCAGCTTGTCTCATGTCCACGTGATTGGATTGTCGTATCCAGTCACGTAACATTTTTTGTAATAGGGTTGCATAAACCTTCCCTATGGCATCTAAAAGAGCAATAGGGCGGTAATCTTTTGGGTTTGCTCGATTCCCTTTTTTGAAAACAGGTACGATAATCGCACTTTTCCACGATTTTGGTGTCCGTCCTTTTTCAACATTTCTTTTGAATAGCGTATAGCAGATGGTAGACTACAATTCAAGATTTTGCTTAATAATGTGATTTGAAAGTCCATCCGGGCCAGGGGCCCTGGAAGTGCTTGTTAAGTTGATCACATTTAAGATGTCATCTTCCGGGAAATCAAGGTCCCATCGTGATAATTCTTGCAAATTCACATTATCTGTTTCACCTTTCAAGCTGTATACATCTGAGAAGTGCGAAATCCAAACTGCCTCGGTTACCGAGTTGGTTTGAATTGCTGTTTCAGAGGCTTGTTCGTCGTTGATTATGCACCAAAATTCAGCAGGGTCTTTGTTTTTCAATTTACTCAACATTATTTCTGCGTCTTTTTGCACCATCAGGTATTTATGCACCTTAAGCCAGTTTGTATTCTTTTGTTTAGCTATTCTTTTTTTTTCTTTAGATTCGTTGTTGTTGGAATGTTGAGAAGATCGAATCTCTTCGCACATTAGTCTTTTTCTTTTAAGAACTTCTAGGTCGAAGGTGTGTCTAGGAATAAAACCCTTATGTTTTAGACCATGATTTTTCTCCTCGAACTTAGATAATAGATGTCTATATTCCAGGGACATTCCTTTTTTACAATAGTCAATTGCAATTGAGGTGACAGCCTGTGTGTCCAGTCGTATTCTACCTCTGCAAGGTTCAATTTCTACCGTTTGTGTCCATTTAGAGACACACAAATCATTATAAGATGCCATTCTCATAATAAGCATTTCATTGTCGCTATATGTCATTGGAGCCACATGCATGGATTTTGTTCTAATATGCAGACTTTCAGATACAAATATATAGTCTATGATTGAGGTCTGATCACATCTTCTCCACGTTGATTCTGGTGGAGTATCTCCAGAGATGTTTCCGTTTAGCATGAAGAGATTTCTCAATTCCATTTCGAGACACCAGTCTTTTATGAGATTATGGTTAAGTGGCTGTTTATCACTGGACGTATGTTGCTGATTGAGGCAATCTATATTCAAATCTCCACAAAGGATGATATTAGGCCAATCTGATTCTTCGTAGATCTCGTCAATAAGTGATGTAACTTGGTCCATGAACATGCTCGTACCAGCATCTAGGTGGTTCCAGTACAGGTTAATTATCTTCAGAGAAACAGATTTACCAAGTTTTTCACATGGCTTGTTGACAGTGGTGATCTGGATGAATGGAGTGGGGTTCCTGGAATCCACAATTCGGAATCCAGTGTCCAATTTTATAATGGTTAGTAACCCCACCATTGGTTGGCCCTTCCTCTTTTTATAGCTGGATTTAGTGCAACTTCATATCCCTCGATGTTAGGGCACTCGCACATCCATACTTCCTGTTAACAGGCCAAATCCAGCCCATGCAACCAATTTGATTGGATTAAATGCAGATAACCTCTTGTGTTCCAAGATCTAATCAAATAGTCGGGTTGGTCCTCCGCTTCTTGGCATTCATTTTCCTGTTTTGAGTTCAAAGTAGCAGCCAACCAATTCCATTTGTCTGTGGGGTTTGAGATTTCTGCAGTTCTTTCAACATCATTGGTGCTCCTGTCCACAGTCGGGGCTCCTGTAATGGTGATTTTAATCTGGTCTCTTTTAGTGGTAGATGAGGTACATTCCTCTCGAATTCCTTTTGGATGAACTAGCTTCATCTCTGATTTGTGATCCTGAATTTTGTAGTGTATCACGTCTTCTTTTATTTTGGGTTTGAGAGTACATACATTTACACTTTCTTCCATTTCTTTCTCTTTGCTGTCATCACCATCCACCTTCCGGGGGGTTCTTATAGACTTTGAATCAATTTCTCCTTCAGTTTTTTTCCTTAGCGGTAGATGTTAGCATCCCAGTGTATCTGTAGATTTCAAACTCCAGTGACATGAGTACAGCCTCTGCTTCTATAATCGTATCACTAATTATTTTTGACTGCAGATGTAATACCACTTTGTTATTTCTTTTTTCTTGCAAGTATTCAACAACTTTCAAGTCATCCGAAGTTACTAATCTGAGACTTGGTACTAAATGAAATAACTTCATGACGTTATTTCGATTTAGAATTAATTTGTCGTTGTTTTCTACTCGTTCAATGAATATTTTGTGCAGCTTCATTTAACGTCCTCATAGTTCTCCTTCTTTCGGGTACTATTTCTCTATCTTTTTGTATTTTTAGTATCATTGGGCATCGGACTAGTTTGTCGCTTTTGCAGGATACTATCCGGCATATGCCTTTTATCTTCCGTGCTGTCTTCCCTACGATGCCCTCTCTGAAAAGAGACGTGTTGTTCTTTATATTCATGCATGTTGTTATTATCCTTTGTTTTCAATCGGGCAAGCTGCTCCCATTTGTCATTTAAAGTCATGAATATCGGGCTGTTTGCTCTTTCAGGATCCGGGGTGTGTGTCACCTTAGGGCAGACAATTGTGCACGTCCGCGAATGTTTTGTCAAATTCTGTCTTTCTGTTTTTCCTCAGAACCGGTATTATCATTGCATGCTTGATTACAGGTTACTTCGTCTGACTTGTGAGGTAAATCTGTTGTCCTCTCCAGTGAGAGTATTTGTTTTAGAGGAGCTGTTTCCACAGCCTCAGTGTCTTCATAAGTTGAAATATTCAGAAGCACTTCCGGTATATCGTCGGGGCAAACTATTTGCACCTCAATCTCTTTAGCCACAGTGTTCTCAATGCAGGTTGGTTCTTTTTCAGATGCTTTTATTTTATTGTCAACTTTCTGATTTTTTTTATATGTAACGATTTTATATTTCGAAGGAATTTCCTTGCTCCATTGCCTCACCTCATATTTTCTGCTGGTTGGTTTTTCAGTTTTTTAGTTGTGCATTGAGGTTTTGATTTTACTTCGTTATTTTTTTCGATGGTTGCTTTATTTCTCTTAAAAATAATAAATGAGGATCTTGAAGCGCAAGATTTTATTTTCCTAAGCTTTGTATAAGTGCCGTACTAAAGGATGCATCATAATCTTGACTCTTCGGTGAAGTTGTTGTAATTGATTGTTGACTAGTTTTATAGTTTCTCTTATTTAGGGGAATTACAATGTGAGGAAGAATTCTTGTTTCGTCCATTTTGTTCTTGCTCATTGACATACTCGGATTTGATGCATTTGTAGCCACTCTATGTTCTGTTGTGGTGTTCGGTTCTTTGTGATTATTGGTCTTCGTCCAATCTGGGTTCGCTCCTTTTTTAGGTTCTTCAGCGCAACCGTTGTCTTCTATTTGAGTTTTACCAGTATTGTCATTTTTTATTTGATCTTGAGAGATTTCTGAAGTTTCGGACACAGATTGCTCAGTTTTGTTAGTTTGGTCCGTCACTTTACTGGTCTCTTTACTGCATTCTTTTTTGGACTCTTTATTAAAAAGGGCTAATGCTTCACGAGCCACTTCTGCGAACAGTTTCTTTTCCAGAAGGTCATTCTTCTTTTGTTCAGTCAAAATATTTAATGAGACTTCTACTTTTTTGTAGAATTCGTTTAGGACTCTTTTGCTTGTTTGGCTCTCGTCTTCAATTTTTTGAATTGTTGAGTTCATAAGTGCTACTAACGTAATCAAATCCTTGGTTTTATCATTTAAAGTCTCATATAATTTGATGAATGGTGCAATGGATATCGACAAGGAGGCCATTGTTAGAGTTTGCAGCTCCTGTGTTGAGAGATACCCAGTTGAAGGGTATTGCACCTTTTTGCATTGAAGTTGAGGCCTAATTGACCTTAGGTTTTTTGGATTTTTTATTCTCCTTATTTTTGGGTATGGATGTTCCATAATTGACGAATCTGTATTGGTAGAGTCAGATGAGGAATCCTCACTTTCCTCTCCGGATTAGGTCTCCTTATGTTTCCGCATCAAAGTGTCACATTCAGGTTCTGGGGTTAAGTCTCTGTTAATATTGTTTCTTGACTGGGACCAGTTGAGTTTTGGTGATAAACTATTATCAATTCTTCTTCGCTTCCGTGAATCTCTTGTCCATTGTTCTTTGTTTTCATTTCCATGATGGATCTTCTTTTCACACACTTTCTATGATTGTGTCATATCATGTCTATTATCCAATTGCACTTTTTTTGGAGATGTTTGCGACATGCGAGATTGATTTAACTGTGTTAGATCATGTAGCAGTGTCTTCACAACTTCCAAAGAGTTGCGTCTATTTTCTTTATCATTCCCTTCAGTTTGAATTAATAATGATTTAAGTGATTGGGTAGGTTTGCGTGGTACTATGGATTCATATAATTTACTGCCGCTCTCCAAGTAATCAACGGACTCACCTGAAGGACCTGGAATGAAAGCCTCAGAAGAGCAAAACACTTCCTCAAATTCCTCATCTGCGTCCTGTGATTTGCTTTGATTACTTTGTCAAACACCTTCATCTAAAACAGAATTAGATTTCACATTAGGGTCAACGCTGCTTCCTCGAGCGGCGGCCTCGTTTTGCCAATCCTCTGTTTCGATTTCTGCAATGTTCCCATCTGTTGCAGCACACCAGCGGGCTCATTCTGGCCTCAAGTTGGAACATTTGTAGCCTTTTTGCCCTTCGCTTCATTTACTCTTGCTTCTTCGATTTTTCTCATATGTATGGAATTATCAACTTCCATCATTTTCCTTATGTCTGTGACCTCTTTTCGTGCATTGTGGGAGTTGTATACGCACCACGCCAATACTCGCAGTTGTGGAGGTTTTTTGGTTGGCACTGTGTGTTCGGCTAAATGCACATTTGCTGAGTGGCCTGCTGCTCTATCTTGTGCGGGAACGCCAGACGCAGTTGATAATGTAGGTGGCCAATTAAAGTGCACAAGGTTATCATCTGCCGTGATTGCTGTGCTTATTGTGTTTGTGTTTGTAAAGTTGCAGGTTAGTAAGCGATTTGTTGTTCGAACGACATCACTTACATCACTTACATCCTGTGTGCTATCAGATTCACTGTGCCTTCTGCTAGAACAGGACAGGTATAAACTTACTTGTGGCCGAGACCGATGCTGGTGTTGCATGGGCCCGGAATCCTCCATGCTGGCACTGGTAGCTGAGGGCGTCGCGCGCTTCCGCTGGGCTCGCGTCCTCATGATCACCGGCTTCGAGTGGGTACCCCTGCTCGACATTGGACTTCAATCGAATCCGGCAGGCGGGCGGGCAGGTAGGAATTCAGGCTCCTCTCCTCCTCTCCCTCCAAGGACTCCAAAGACTCTGCTTGACTCCGCGGCCGCTCTGCGGCGCAAGTCAGTTTTTAAAGGAGTCGCCGCCAAAAAAGTGTTGAAAAGTGATGAAAGCAAGAAAATACTCAAATGGCCAGCAGCTCATTCTTCACTCCAAAGACTCCAAAGACTCTGCTTGACAATGTATTTGTGCTACTGATTCTAATAAGCCTTGTTTTTGTAGCCCTTTTAAAAGTATCTGAAGTGCCATTTTGCTCCCACTTCAGGGGAGCTGAACTTGTTCACTAACTTATTGGTCGTGTATTTGTGGTGTATTAAGTATATGATATTGAGCTGCTCTTGCTAGTGTCATGTTTTCAAACTGACTGTGTAAATAAATGTATATTCTTTTACTAAGAAAGCTTGAGTAAAGAGTTTGTTTGAACCACTGTATTTGTTGGCCTTATGTGTAACTTGTTCTACTGCTCACTCAACTCTTGAGATAAGTCTTGCTGCTCAGCCACTGCTACCACATAACTGTGTAGTACAGGCTTCTACCAAAGGTCAAATTGTACTGACACTTTTAGTCTTAATTGCATGTAGTGTTCCCCAAGGGTCTTTCATGTGATTCTGCCTAACAAAGACCTAGAGGACCCTGGGAAGGAAGCAATATCAAGAGACAATCTTTTCATATCTATTGCATGTTGTATTTCCATTTTCCTGAGTCTGATGTCCAGATGTTTGGCTTCTCTTTGAGCATCTAGTCGTTTGGCTTCCAACTCTATTCTCTTAGTCTCAAGAGAATCATATGCTGGGCTCAATGTTGGACCATGTGGGGTCCCAATGAAAACAGGTTGAGGCAAAAGGACAGGCCGTGGCAAAAAGGGGCTCCTATTCTGAGACTCCTGTACCTCTTCTGACTCCTCTTGCAGAATGGAGCTAGACTCTAAATGTCATCCTCATTATTTTCCACATTTATTGGGTTAGTAGGTGTTACAGGCCTACTACCCACACTTTGGTGATTGAACAACCATGTAATCAGTTCATTTTTCATTCCTTTTACACTACGGCCCCTGACTTCACACATTTCTTTCAGTTGATCTACTGTTAGAATGACCAGGGCTTCCTGACTGAAGTTATCCATATTTGGCATGTTACAATTGCGTTTTACTTTCTGATGGATCTTAGCCTTGTGGAGGTTTAGCTGAACACAAGCACAGAAAATTACTCAATGTAACAACGCTACACAAATCCTCACTGCCTGCCAGCAGTGCTAGGCAAGATTGTATGTAGTAACCTTGTGGGAGACTACATCAGCCGTGTCCTCTTGTCAAAAGAAACCCCAAAACCAAAAGAAACGCAGAGTCCAAATCAGATCCAAAATACATGAGAGAATGATAAAAAGGTCTCACTCACTACAGGATAAAAATTAAAGTACTAAAGTCCAGCAAAAGAGCTGGGGTCTCGAAGGTTGAAGGGAATTAGCACAGAAATGAGAATTCTCCCTAACAGTGCTGCATGACATTCTTCTTTGCATTCGACTTAGGGGCAGATGTCTCTTTCGTGGATTTACAAAGGTATGTCCATGTCTCTCCATTTTCATGCATGTTTCCATGATGGCAACATATATACGTAGTTGCTTGTAATGAATCTCACTTCTAAGCCAAGCCAGGTCCTGCACAGGACTTGGTTCTCTGTGATCAATGGAGATACGCTGTTCCTGAGAATCTTGCAGTCATGGACCACACCCACAAAGCAGTCACAGACATGTTGGAGATGTGTCACTCAACATCATTATATTGATGCTGTGCTTACTTCTGCTCCCTGGACATTCAAATATTAAAGTGATTATCTCTATCCACCATTTAATTTAATAGTTTTATAATGGGCTTACTGTATCTGATATTTTCTTTCACACTGACATGCCAGTCAGACAGAGATGGCATCCAAGTTTCTTCCAATGGCCAAACAAAGCAAAATGAGGTGTGTGATAAGACCAATACTTGTAAAGTCCTATCTGAGTGTCTGTGCCTTCATTTCTGCCTACTCGTCTTGATATAAAGGAGAAGGTAAAAACACCAGGTCATACTCAAATGTTCCACTTACATGGTAGGTAGGCTAAACACGACAACTACTAGTTTCACAATTATCTAACAGTGTATCCACAATTCCCAGTGTGCCGGAGTAGGAGGTGACCGTGCAAACGTGTCCTTTGACTACTGCAACAGATTTTAGACTGATATTCACGTTGAACTTGTTCACCTGCTTCTGGTAGATCATGATGCTTTAAAATTTCCAATCCTACGGCACGGCTGACTCAGTCCTTCATTCTTCTGAGGTTCATAAATGTAGTGCCATTAAATTTGGTAATAACGCCTTTACAATGTGTAGAAATGGGAGGAGTCCAGTGTAAAACACTGTACAAGGACATACATTACATTGTTATTATTATTATTATTATTATTATTATTATTATTATTATTATAGTATCAATGGTAATAATAGTGAAATTATAATAATAATAATAATAATAATAATAATAATAATAATAATAATAATCCTAACACAAACATATGTTAATTTGTCAAAAAGGACCCTTATGGACATGCAGACATATATTTTCAAACCAAATAGAGTGTCCTGAAATAGCCCATATGATCTGTCAAACTTGCATTTTAACCATCACACCTCAAAGGAAAGAATAATTGTTACAGCCTCGCTTCTATTTTCAAGGACCAATTGCTTGGCACCTACACCCCTTCTATCTCAGCCATGAATCCCTCTTTCAGAGTGATGGATGAACTTGCCACTTTGTTTAATCATAGAGCTTGACCCCTAAGTAGAAGGGGCTTAAAGCAGTGGGCCGCGATTAGCACAGCATGCTTGCACTGCATCAGATGAAGACTGAGGCATAAGTATTCTGAGCCTTAAGGGGAAATTCATAGAAATCAGTGCACAAGTGGCGCACGCGGCTGGCGCACAGTGTGTGCGTGCAGCAGTCTTCGCCAGCCGCATGTACCAAAACCCATTTCAGCGCACAGCGTATTCATAGATTGCAACATCCATAACCAGCCGTGGCGCAGAGTGGTGCAGCAACCCTGCAGCAGCATCAGTTATGCCCCCAACCCCGCCCCGTGCGCCATGAACAGCGCACAAATCCAGTACATGGCGCAAAGGCCAGTGGAGCAGCATACAGCCCCCCAACCACGAAAATGCATGTAAAAATCCCCACGCACGCCCCTGAATACACGTACCTGCTCGTGCCAGGTAAATCACATACAAAAAGCACCCCCCTGTGGTGTGGGCTGCCTGTGGGGCATTCCCAGGGTGGATGGGGTGCCTGCGTGTATGGGGGTGTGCAGGAAGTTTCACACGTGATAGGCCCTGTGCGAGCGGGGTACGTGTATTTGGTGGGTACGCAGGAAGTTACACACGCGGTAGGCCCTGTACAAGTGGCGTACATGTATTTGGGGGATGCGCGGGAAGTTACACACGCGATAGGCCCTGTACGAGTGGGGTACGTGAATTTTGGGGGTGCGTGGGAATTCTCACATGCGATAGGCCCTGTGCAAGCGGGCTACGTGTATTTGGGGGATGCGTGGGAACTTACACACGCAATAGGCCTTGTGCAAGCAGGGTACATGTATTCGGGGGGTGCGCGGGAAGTACCACACGCGAGAGGCCCTGTACGAGCGGGGTACGTGTATTCGGGATGTGTGCGGGAAGTACCACATGCGAGAGGCCCTGTAGGAGCGGGGTACGTGTATTTGGGGGGTGTGCGGTTATTCTCACACGTGATAGTCCTTGTGGGAGCGGGTTACATGTATTTGGGGGGTGAGCAGGAATTTTCACACACGATAGGCCCTGTGCGAGCGTGCTATGTGTATTTGGGGTGTGCACGGGAACTTACACACGTGATAGGCCTTGTGCGAGCGGGGTACTTGTACTTGGGGGTGCACGGGGTGTTTTACACGCCATTTGGCATCGTGGACCCTCCTGGGTGTGCAGTTTCCCCCTCCCCATGCCCTGCAGGCAGCCCACACCACAGGGGACTACCCTACAACCCTCACAATAGCCTGCAGGCAGCCCACTTGGCACCATGCACTTGTGAGCATACTTGGGGGCCCGACTCATGTCCCCCAGCACCCCTCACCCACCCAGCAGTGAGGGGCACCTTCCAGCAGGCCCCGACTCATGTCACCCTGCACCCCCTCACCCACCCAGCAGTGAGGGGCACCTGCCAGTAAGCCCCGACTCATGTCCCCCTGCACCCCCTCACCCACCCAGCAGTGAGGGGCACCTGCCAGCAGGCCCGACTCATGTCCCCCTGCACCCCCTCACCCACCCAGCAGTGAGGGGCACCTGCCAGCAGGCCCCGACTCATGTCCCCCTACACCCACTCACCATCCAGCAATGAGGGGCACCTGCCAGCAGGCCCCGACTCATGTCCCCCCACCAACGCGTCATCACGATCCACAATCACGGCCCTTTTGGCCACCCAAATCCCACCCCACGCCACCCCAGTCCAAACACCAAACCAAGTATTCCATTCACCCCACATTGAAATCCCCATTACATGATACATCCCAAATGTCAAGTATGCACATCAATACATGTCCGTCACACACACACACACACAATGGGTACAAGTGAATGAGAGAACCCACATCGTGACTTGCATGAAACCAATGAGAGAATACCACACATTGAAGTATGACAAAAAATATATTAAACACAAAAGCAAGGGAATGAAATGAAATCACACAATAATGGCTGCTGGGTCACAGCCAGCTCCTCAGGGTACCCAGGTGATACAAGGGCCGAAAGATGGCACGGACGATGACTGGTGCATAGGGGGTTCAGGTGAGGAGAGGGTCGGAAGAAGGTCCAACACACAGAGGAATCCAGAACTGGTGACTCATCCTAGTAGGTCGACACGGTCAAAGAGGCATCCGAGATGACGTGCAGTGTCTTCACCAAAACAATGCAAGTCATCTTGCAAGCCCCTTTGACGCAAAGCCATCACAGCCAGGACAGGCTCAACACGGTCCTGGATTGCCACGTCCGCAGGGAGAGGAAGGCCAGTTGTTGTGCGCTCATCCCCTCCCTGAAAACGGGTCTGGACGTAGGCATCCCTGCTGGTGCCAGAAGATTCAGTCACAGGATCGGGGACAGGATTACACACAGGCACCTCCGCGGCGGCCTGTACTGCCTCCTGGACTGCACCACTAGCACCAGTGGAATCCCTCCCTCTAGACACCATGTGTGGCCCTTCCACGGCCTCCTCCTCAACCAAACCCCCCACCAACCTGGATGTCTCCGTGCCATCTTCCTCCATCGGACCATGTGGGGTCTCAACTGCCCCTTCTGCTGCCGAGGAGTCCATCGCCGACCTCTGCCTCTTGGACCTATCCACGGCAGCTGTGGCCACGGACGCGGCACCAGACTCCTCACTCCCTGACGAGATGACAACATGGGAGGGGAGCCGGGCCTTGCGTCTCCGGCTGGCGGTGCGATCCCTGCCGCTTTGCTCCACAGCACCGTCTCTGCCCTCTTCATCAGTTGACACTGCAGACAGGGAGAGATAGAACACAGGCATCAGGGCACTGTACAATGGTCTGATACACACATGACAGTCGAACATGAGTGGCAGTGTCAAACTTCAGACATGGCATCACACTCCCCAACACACATGTAATTTCAACTCACACACATTAGCAAATCAACAGGAATGTTGCACCAGGCAGCACCATCCATACACAAACAACACCATGAGCAGCCGAAGGTGAGCCTGACATCAAATGCAACACGGGGAGTGCAGAACATCTGCACAAACGCCACCAGACATACATGCATCAGTACATCTCCACCACCAGTCACAGTGACAATATCTCCATCCATGTCACATCTGGCAATCTTCCTCCCACATTTCAGTGTCACATGCATCCATGGAGTATCACAGTTGTACACTTGTCGAATACACAGACATGAAAATGTACATAGTGCAGATACGTGCAGGTGGAAGCAGCATCCATGTGTGACACCACAGCCATGCCACAGTACATACACAGAAATTTAAAAATGTGTGCACCCACTCCTGCATTTGGCATGCATGCTTACCAACACATACACCATTGATGTGTCTCGCACATGAGAAGACTGACATGAGGCAGGCTCATGTCCCTGTACATATACATCCATACATGGCCCTACAAAGACATATGTGCAACCTGCACACTCCTGCCACACCTCAACACGCACTGCGTCCAATCAGTACGCATGTACAATTACCGCTCGACTCCAGACGGGTCTGCCTCTCAAGGACCTGGAGGTGGCGTGCTGGGCATATACATTCCAGGACCCTCATCTGGTTGTTGGTTAGGCGGACCCGGCACCCCTCACCATCTGCTGCCTTCAAGAGGCGCTGGGCCTTGTTGAGTGTCCTGGACCTGAAGTCCTCCCAGCGCTTCCGGACGTGTTGAATAAAGCGGACTGCCACCCCTCCACGTAGATGGCAGTCACGATGTCCATCCAGATCCTCTTCCGTCCTTCATTGTCGGCGTGCAAACTTCCAAAGAGGGCATCATACTGCCCCAGGACTTGCTCCACCAGGATACCAACTTCATTGGCACTGAAGCTGGTAGCCCTCTGCATTTCTGCTGAGGGGTTGCCACTGGTGCTAGATGGTGTTGTGTCCGACATGGCAACCCCCGAGGCAGGTGTGGGTGGGGAACTGGGTCCTGGGGCTGGGCTGTGGAGCAATGGTATCCCAGTCAGGAGTCTTATGTTCCAGCAGGGGTGGTCACAGCAACTGCACCCCTGCAGATGGCTGATGTGCAGGCACCAAACAGCAGGGTACGTGGGCGGCAGGCAGGCAGCAGCAGATGGCAGGTGGGAGCATGCTCGGGGCTCTGGGGGGCAGGGAAATGGCCTTCTGGGCAGGAGCGTGGTCTTCCGTGTGTTGTTGCATGGCCAGCTTGATACGGAGAGATTTGACACGTGAAAAAACTGCATGTCAGAGTGTAATTTGAGGAAAGGCCCTTAGCGCGTAAGTGTGTCTGTGATGTTACACATGCAGGCGTTTCCCTGTGACAGGTGCATAGTGATTCAGCACGTGAAAAAACAGCACGTCTGCGTGTTAATGCGTGTAATTCGAGGAAAGGCCCTTGACGCGTAAGCGCATCTGTGACATTACACACAAAGGTGTTGCTCTCTGCACAGGTTAAAGGTGAGCGCAGGCCAGAAAAACACTGTACGTGCTGTCCATGGAGACCGACGCGTGTGTTTACTCTGCTGGAATCACACGCGATTACTTCACAGTGTCTGAAGCCCGTACCTCTTCCTTTGGCGGGGTGTTGCCTACGCGCACAAGCGCATGTGTTTTTTAAATAAAATTCCACGCAAGGCAACGGTGAGTCGCATATGCTTTTTCCCACTGTGGTACCCCCTGTGCATGCGTACCGTTTAGAGGTCCTTGTAGCCCGCGTGTTCCACGTGTACGTGTTTTTTGTGTTCCTGGGTGCCACACCGTACTGCTGGAGGTAATATTCGCGCACGTGGGGTACTGGGGTCGCGCGCACACATTTCTTTTTTTTTTTCTAATTTGGTCAGCATACTCTCATTTTAACTTTTGATTTTTCTTTTTTTTCATTTTTATTTTTCATGGGGTGCCTAAGCATTGTGTGACCCGTCATTTCTCCCAAGGGGTCACAGACAGCCTTGCAGGGGCACTTGGGTACCCATACCATCAAGTACCCTGCTCCCTTCCAGCCAATTGCCCAGGACAATTGTTGAGTGAAGCTCCTATAGCCCATTTTCCATTGGTGCAATGGTTGGGAGGCCACCAAAGGCTAAGGGTGGCAAAGTTGGCCTTCCTCCAAGGGCTGGACGTGGTCAGGCACGTGGGTGTGGAGACCAGGGTGGAAGGGGCAGGGGTGCCCCTCTGGAACAGGATGCACAGCCATGTGCTGGTGCAGACATGCCACCACGCCCTGTGTTTCCTGGTGATGCAGCTGTTGCATCACAACCTGGTGCCCATATCACCCAACTGCAATCTACTTCTGCTGTCACAGGCCCACCGGTGGTGGTAGCTGCAGGTGCAGCTGTGGACACCTCGACCTGGGCTCTGGGTCAGGCAGCGCATGTTTCGTTGTGTGAGGAGGACTCCCAGGACGATTTCCATCTTGTCCGGAAGGTGGGCTCATGTGCCTCCACTGTGGCTGTGACTGTGGCACAAATATCTGGGTCAGTACTGACATCTGCTGCCCCAAGCAGCAGGTGGTGATAACTGCATGTGCAGATGCAGGCAACACTAGCCCGACAGTGACTCAGACCCGAGCAAGACCATCTGTCCTCATACCAACACCCACTGCATTGGTCCAGTCCACCAGCGCCACTGCACCCACTGAACAGGGCCACATTGCCCCCTCAGGGTCAGTACCACTGTCCAAAAGGAGTAAGCGTGCTCCTGCACAAGAGGCCGGTTCCCAGACACGGCCCCGGCCTCAGGCACATCAAGGAAGAAGCCTTTCTGCAATCAGGAACTGGACTTTCTTGTGGGCTACGTGTCGGAACACCAACGCGATATGCTTGTGGGCCCACAGTGCCATACAATACATCACCAGCGTTGGGTCCAGTGGCAGCATGTTGCGGATGGTGTGACATCCATGGGATTCCAGGTGTGCACAGCTCAGGACTGCTACAAGCGCTGGAATGACCTCAAACGCAGTGCTAAGCAAAAGCGTGCCTCCAATTACTCCATATCTATGGTGACTGGTGGTTGGCCACCATCAGAGGAGGATGAACTCACTAAGCATGAAGAGATCGCTTCAGAGTTCATCCCGGAGGAACAAATCCGTGGAGGGGGAGAGAGGATGGACTATGATGCATCATCTGGTGAGTATTGATGCGTGCAACTCAATGACAAGTGTGTTTGGCATGTGTGACCCGACCAGCTACAAGTTGCCTCTTACCTATCCTCAATCTCCCTCTCCACCTGTGTTGTTCACCAGGGGTCTGAACTTTCGGCCTCAATTCACAAAGAGAACCTGGCAGCTTTTGACTACTGCATTATCGTTTTTTATACCAGTTCTGGTGCTATGCTGATGACAACCAACTAATTTCCTGGCTGCCCTTGGTCACCTCTTGTCCCTCCCTTATTTCAGATAGCCTCATTGCCATTTGCATTTGGTGTACTACCAACGGTCTCTGTCTGAAAGCCAGCAAGACTGACATCCTCCTCATTGATGCACCTTTTCCATCCTTTGCAATCAATCTCTGGCCAGCTCCACTTGCCCCCCCTGCTGCCTCCACCTGCAAGTCCATGAACCTCTGGGTCACCTTTGACTCAAAACATCCCTTTTACACACACATGTGTGATGTATCTTGGAATGGATTAACTTATTGCTCCATCACCTCAAGGGTACTGTGCCCTCCCTAACATTCTCCTACATGCTCACAGTCTGTCAAGCTCTGGTTCATTCAAGGTTGGGGTACTGTGACAGTCTCATTCAATAATCGACCGGCCTCCACCCTCCACCACAAATCCGGTACAGGACTGCAAGACTTGTCCTTGGCCACAAGCCCTGGGATCCCATCATTCCAGCTGTGTGACCCCTTCGCTGGCTACTAGTGGATGCAAGGATGTTACTTCAGACCCTCTGCATTGTGCACAAGGTTTCTTTGGGTCAGGGTAGGAGATACCTTTCACAATCCATCTACCAATTCATCCCCCCTTGACTCCTTTCATCCTCTACCCCACACTCCCTCAAGCTCAGTCGTGAAATATAATGAATCAGGTAGGAGCAGGTCTGTATGTACAGCTGGGAGCTCACTTTTGAACTGCCAACTGGCCTCGTTGAATCTTGAGGGGAGATATATCTGCCTCTGGTAGCATCTCAGCACCTTCCTTCTTGCTCCTGCATTAGCCCCTCTTCTACCCAGCTGAACAGTTTCTTCTGTTGGCATTGTGCCCCTGCACACACTCTGTCCATCGGATCAGGTACCTGCTCACCCTGCCTCCCTGCTGCACTGCCTACAGGCCTCCAATATCAATGGGTCCAGTGCTTGTCCCCATACAGTCCAGCACACTTTGTCTGCACTCATCAGATGTGCCCTGTCCAAATCATCTTGCACTTGCCACTTGCTGGCTGCACTACCCCTATTTGAATGCACATTTTATCATTGCACTTCATTTGCCTTCTTTGGTCTGTTCTGTTTGGCACGTTCCTCTTCTCCCCCTTCCTGGGTCTTCAACCCTTTATCCCTTCTCCATGCACTAGCGTGTTCTGTATGTCACTGTGCCCAGTTTGATAGTTGTTTTGATTTCGTTTTCTCCCTTGTTCCCCTCCCTTTGCTTGTTTGCGCTCTGATCCACATGTGTACGTGTGCAATCATGATGGTGCTGTGTGATGTTGATCTGAAATGTATGTCACCATGTCCCTCCCATCACAGTTTTGAAATGCACTAGCGTAGATGCCTCCTATGACACATGCACTGTGCATAGTTGATTGTAGTAGAGTGCTACACATGAACATGCATGTTACATGTATCATGGTGTGTTCGGTTACATTTCTAGCTCTGTCTATCTGTGTGGAAACAACGATTAGCATGTATGCCCTCCAGAAGTTGTGTGTGATGCAGGTGATGTGCAACATCCAACACATGTGTTGCATTCACATTTTGCACACATCCCTTACTGCTTCTGGAATGGCCCTGCATTGCAATGCTACTGGATGCATGTTGGGGTTTGATTTGCCTGTGACAGGGCTGTTTCATTATTTGTCTGTCAATTTCGTGAACTGTATGTGTGTGGTATGTGCTACTGACGTGCGTGTTCTTGTGTTTCTTTTTATGTTGCAGGTGATGACACACTGGAGGCGGAGGATGAAGATGTCATACCAGACACGGTGGTCAGTTCACATGACCAACCAGGCACCAGTGGGGGTTGTGGGGTGGCAGCCCATGAAAACCCACAGGTGCTCCAGGCCATCGTGTCCAGAGCTGACTCTGAGTCAGGCTCTGATGTATCCTCTGACCACTATGTGAGCCGGATCTGCATCATGACATGTCATCGCCGGTAGGTGATCCTGTGTTGGATGGTCTTCTCTCTGCAACACCTGCAGTAGGGGCCTGGCAGGGTTGGAATGTCCACCTGTGGTGGTTACGAGTGCACGGTCACACTCGACACCACTTGGCCATGTTCCTGGGACATCAGGTCAACAGAGGGATGCAGTCCTGCAGCCGCAGGCGGCTCCGACCCAGCAAGGACCATGTCTCCTTGGGCCCAGCAGGTGTGGTGTCCGGCAACGCGTGTGGCTGTGTGGCACCGGGGTCAATAGAGTGGGAGCGTTCCATGATTGCCATAGCATCAGCGGACTATGCAGTCCACGTACCGCTCACTCAGGCTGGGCATGACGGCATATAACAGGGCGTGGTGGGCTGAAATGGCAGCGCTGCATGAAGCACTTAATGCTCAAGCAGAGGCACACCGTGAGGCCCTGAGGGTGGAACAGCAAGCCCTCCGATCTACTCTAGCTGACCTCATGATGGATCAGAGTAGGCTGACAGATGACAGGTTTGCACAGCTTGAAAGAACCATCTCGGCTGAACTCTGTGCAAGCCGGGAGTCACTCCGTTTGTCATGTGAGGCCATGCAAGCAGAACACCGTCTCACACATCAGTCCCTACAGGAAGAAGCACGTGTGACATGTGAGGTAATGCATGCTGACCTCAGTCTCATTGCCCGCCAGGACCTGGCTTACCAGACCCACGTACTTGCTGCCGTTGAGGGGCAAGGTATGGCTAGGCGTGGTGAGTCAACTGCACCACCTCCACCTTCTGATTCAGATCCAGATGGTGACGATGACAACCTATCTCCCACATAGATCGGCCCGTGCAGGCGCTGAGCACAGTGAGTCTTTTTTTACCTAAACATCTACACATGTGGGTGTAGAGGTGCACCCTGTACCTCCCCCCTCCTGGGTGCCCCCTCCACCCCCAGGTCATATATGGCCATTTTTGATTTTTTTTCTTTTTTCCAGCACTTTTTAATCTGAATATATTTCAGATTTTTCATCAAAATTGTATGGATTTTGGTAAGTATGTTATCTTTTCATTTCAATTTTTCATTTGATTTGAATGTTAAGTTGTTTTGCAATTATTTTTCAATTATTTCACTTAGTTTTATTTTTGTTATTTTTTTTAGGTTTTCTTCTAGTTTATTGATTTTGGTTTTGTTTGATTCGTACTCTTTTCATTGTATTTCTTTCAATACATTATTTGAATGTATTTGTATTTTCTTTCAAATTCTATTTTTTTCTTTCTTCTTTTGTCTATTGTGCGTACATGTGACAGTGTGGTGCTTTGTGGCATCAGAAGGCATCCACTGTATGTTCCTGCCTGGCCCATTCAGGCTTGTCTGGTGTATGTGTTTTGCTTGGGGACCTGACACATATGCTACTCCTGCTTCCCTTTTCCATGGGCTGGCAAGGATGGCTCGGTATAACAGCATATCACACATGGGCATTGGGCTTCCGTCATATCTGTGGCCAGCCTGCAGTTCTACTTGTGTGTACACCCCTAGTGAGTATTCCAGATGGGTTCTCCTATGCATGTCTACAGTTCACTTTGGTGAGTATTAAGCTGACTGTACATTTCATCATGTTGCTTGAGATGTTTGTTATGTATT
The DNA here is from genome assembly GCF_040938575.1 of Ambystoma mexicanum. NCBI lineage: Eukaryota > Metazoa > Chordata > Amphibia > Caudata > Ambystomatidae > Ambystoma > Ambystoma mexicanum. The sequence continues at coordinate 654,048,191 of NC_090934.1, forward strand.
GAATGTGTATGTGTATGCACTTCCTGCTGTAGCTGGTACCATGCACCCTTTGTCTGCATACTACACACTGATGGTGGGAGGGGTCCATGTGCTGAGAATGTGGAACTGGGACATTTTTCCCACAGTGATTTTGATATGCTACATGAAGGCTGCACACTGAGTTACCCCTGTCACCACGCATTTCCACAACCACCCATTCCTTGCTAGCACCACTTTGGCCATTTCCCAGCCCTGGCTGGTGTTTGTGTGTGATATGTGAGTTGTGATTACGTTGTTTGTCATTTTAATTATCAGTTTGTGTCCTGGATCTGATCCCCCCACCCCTCCCACTGTTTGCACTTGGCCATTGTGACAATCCGGCCAATCAGGATGCTTGAGCCTGCCACAACTATCAAAAGGCCACTAACGTGCCCCTGTCTAGAACTGTCCACATGCCTTCTCAGTCACTTGAAGACCGCCCTGTCTCCCCTGCCCCTGTCAGTGTCCCTCTGTCTCCCCCCCTTCATCATCACATCCCCTACTCTCCTTGCTGGCAGGTTTCCCTCTGCCCCCTATGAGTGCTTTCTTTCACCATCTCCCCCATTAGTCATTTTGAGCTTGGCCCCCTCACCCCTTCTTTCCTCCCTCTCCCTCTCCACCCCCCTTTGGCCTCCTCCTCGTACTCTGGCTGTCATTTTCAACCACTAGCCCAATTGCCATTGATCATGGTGATACATAGGCGCTTGTTCTTTGCAGACATTTGCCCTTCTGCCTCAGTCCTTCCATGCCCCACCTTCACCATTTTCAGCATTATTTTGACAGCTTATTTGATCATTAGTCCCTCCACCACTGATTACAGGTCATCTCTTCCCTCTTTCCCTTCTTTATTTCTTCTCCGCCCCAGCACTATGTTGAATCTTTGTAGACCTACCATAATTTGTCACTTGTTGTGCTACTCTCCTCACCTCTTCCATCCTCTTCCGTCACTCCCCTCCTTATGTAACTCCTGCACTGCGACTATTCCCATCAGGCATGGGAATGTTGATGCTAGTTATGTCATCCTACAGTCCGTCTCTAGGCTCTCCCTTATTGGTCCTGGCATTTATTATATGTACTTTGCTTTTCCAGTTCATTCTCACACTGTGGACTGTTTGAAGGACATGTAGGAATGTACTGTACTTCTCACTTATTCACACCCTCATTGATGCACTTTGATGAAGTCTGTGTGTTGTTCATTTCATCGATTTCAATGATTCAGTGAGTCACTGTCTGCCATTGCTGATGTGGTGTACTCTGTAAATGATATATTCTGCTGGTCAATGGCTGATGCAGTGTGGTGATTTATTTTGACGTGTTAGGGGATTGGTGAGGTTTGAGACACAGGGGGGTCCTTGGTGCTATGTTCACATGTGCTGTGTACAGGACACTGGCATTCACTTCATTTCACAATCATGTATTCTAGACATGTCCATATGGACAAATACACTAAGCCAACACCACCCCCAGATACATTGCACCCAGATTGCCTTCTCATGCATGCTGTGTCACGACAATCCATGTTCACTTCCAAGTCATTATTCGTGGACATGCATGGAAGGGTGATATTTGGTTGTATGCCTTTTTTGAACTGATGCAGAGGTGTTTTCACAAATGCAATGCACACTCGCTGTGCAGTTTGCGGTGTTTGATATGGCCATTTGCTATTGTCCAGTGTGCATGGCGAAAGGTATTCAGACTTGTGTTGCTTAAACAACTGGTGGCATGCATTTGTGGCACCATTTTCTCGGTGTGAGATTTTGGTCACTCCTTTCTTCCTATTCCAGGTGAGCTATAATTGTCTGGTGACTACTTACATTTCTCACATGGCACTTCATGACTATTGTTTCATGTGTGGTGCATATGGTTGGATGTTTTCACGTTGCATGCCATGGTATGGTGTGGCAGTCAGGGTCGAGGAGTGTTGGGAGGGTTTAGGGGGCATGCCAGTCTTTTCATGCCCTGTTTAGCAAGGGGGGAGAAATGCCTTGAATGTGTTCCCTTTGGTCACATGGGATTGGTTGTGTTTAAGTATCTAGGGATGCACACAATGTGGCACTTCTGTGGACACATTCTCAGGGTGGTAAGGTAGTGACAGTTAACTGTCCCTTTGTCATCCTCGATTGTGACCTGGTATGTACCAGGCCTGTGTGCACTCCGCAGGGGTTGGAGTTTAGGTAAAAAATATGGCCACAAGCTGGGTACGGGATGCCTCGCCACATGCCCTTTCCCCTCCCATGCGCAGCGGCCGTGCATGTGGTTGGGGATGTGGGGGCACCACCATGTCCACCAGTACGCCATGCCGTGTTTCAACATTGTGCAGGATACATGATGCCACAATGATCCTGCACACTTCTGGGGGTGCATATAGTAGCTGGCCACCAGAGCGGTCAAGGGAGCGAAAGCGTGACTTGAGAACTCCGAATGTGCACTCCACTATGGCCCTAGTTGCAATATGGGCGCCGTTGTATCTTACCTGGGGTGGTGTGGTGGGGTTCCTTATGGGCGTCATCAAGCTGGTGCTCAGAGGGTAAGCACTGTACCCTGGTAAGGTGAAAATAGTTGTCATTAGTGGGGCTTTTGTATTTGTCTGTGTGTGACATGTATGCATGTGCACAGGAATATGTACTCACCTAGGAGCCATCTGTCGCCAAGCTTCCTAGCTTCCTAGCTTCCAGGGCCCGGCTCAGGGTGGACATTCTCAATATGAAACTATCATGGGTGGACCCAGGGAAGTTTGCATATACAGAGGTGATGATCCCCTTGGCATCACACACCACCTGCACATTGATGGAATGCCAGTTCTTGCGGTTTCAATAGATGTGCTCAGTGGCCCCTAGGTGGGCAATCTATGGCACTGAGCACTTTGGGGAAGTGTGCCATCCTGTAAAAGCCCAGGACCACTACCTGCCTTTCTGCGGGTGTTCTTGGCATGTATATGTGCCTGCAGACTGAGGGGCGCCCAGTGATGATTTCCATCACCTGGTGTAGGCAGTGTGACTGCATGGTCTGTGAGACCCCCGCCCCACTATGGCAGTTGTCGGCTGAAATGACCCAGTGGCCAGAAAATGCAGTACATTGAGCACCTTCTCCAAGGGTCTCAATGGTTGGGAGCACAAGGTGCGTGATGTGAAGTCATCCTCCCACTCCCTGACCAGCTCTATAAAGATATGAGGTGGAAACCTATACCTACCATAGACCTGGTCATCAGGCATCCCAAAAAGGCTGGTCCTGGGCAAAAAAATGTGGGGCCTGGCTATTCTTCTCCTCCTGCGGTGTCCCACGATCACTGCTGCGAGGAACGGGACATTCATCGTAGCTGTATATACTTGTTTGTTGTTTGCACGCACTTTTATGATGCGCGTAGGCGCTTCCGTCTGCTTTCGTGTGGCGGATGTAATTGTGCGTGTGCGTGTATTTTGACGTGCACAGGTTTTCCCTGTTGGATTCCATGAATATGTGTAGTTCGCGTGCGTGTGGGCGTTCCGTGTACTTCCCAGTGGTACTTCCCCTGTTATGCCCTTATTTTTATGCGTTGTTCCCCATTTCGCGAGTTCCACCCCTTGTTCCGCCCCCTTTTTTGATTTGTGCGCTGACGTTGTGCGCTTTCGCTGTGCGCGTCGGCGCACAGTGTTCGGGATGCGTAAATGACGCGTGTGCCGGTGTGCGTAACACGCGGATTTGGCGCACATTCCGGAAATTACACGCGCAGGTCCTTCCATGAATCGCACGCCTGTGATTAGCACGCGTGCGCTGGCTTTTTCACGCTTGTGCATGCCTGCACCACTGATTTCGGCGCACATTTATTCCATGAATTAGCCCCAAAATGTCATGGAAGGATCTTCTGTGCAAGATGGTTTCATGCTGTAAAAACTCACGCACTCACTCACTAACATGTACAATCAAGTGCGTCCACAACATTTCAGAAGATAACAATATAATACTCATCCCAGTTATAGTGCTAATTGTATGCTTATCCACTGGAAAACATGTATGGTCCACCACTGACAAAGAATGAAGTTTATCACTGTAGGTGTGTTCAGTAGGGGACAAGTCCTCATGCAGATCTTGTTGCTGCGACCGATTATGTCCCAAAGGTGGCCATATCCAGCCTGCAGATGGTAGACAACTACTCATTCTAAGAGGTCAGTGACTGGTCCAACATGGGACGGATCAACATTGGTGGCTTCCTCCTCTGCTGGGTATGGCACTCTGCTGCTTGTTGCTTCTCCTCCTCTTCTAGCAATTCACAGAAATATTAATGTGTGTCCTCAAACTAAAATAGCATCACTCTGTCCTGTCCATGAGAAATGTGTTTCGAAACCAATCTAAGTATCACATTGTTGGGCCTCAATATGCACCGAGTTTCAAGTGGTGCAATTTTATTTGCTTTTTACACAGCACTATAGTTTTGACCATGCTGACGAATGTACTGAGTACCTGATAGAATTATCCATAAGTATGTGCACAATAACTCCTCATTTGTGTGATTACTTGAACAATACACACACACGCACGCACGAGCGCGCGAGCTGTGTAGACTTGAATGTAAAATGAAGAAAGAATCAGTGAATCAGTGTATACTTGTTCATCATTGATTTTGGTCCACATCCACACCAATCAGCATAAGGACCTAAGTGAACCACCACTCCAACTGTCATTGCCAACAACATTGTGATAGATTTCAATTGGTTGTCCTTTGGCATCATGGATTGTACCATGTCAAGTGATTTCTAGGGGTCTGCCAAACTTGCCCTCCAACCATCAAATATGTCTCCATTGCAAGAGGATGGGCCTTAAAAATGGCACGTTGCCTTGGGGATGAATTTTAATTTGCACCATTTCTGTATTGTAGCATTACACTCCTGTAAATGATGCAGCATATACAGTACCACTCGCACAATCGTGGGCATTCGTTCATCCTTTTTTAATCCATGAGTGTATATGAACTGAATGTGACTTCAGACCTTCTGCTTGACCTATATTCTGCTAAGGACAATAGCCAAGATCGGGAAATAAAGCATTCCTAAAATCAATATACTATGTGAGGTTGCAAATTCATATTCAACTGATGTTGGTTTCAGATGTCCTTAACCACTTTTCAATTAAGGGCTTTTTTCGCCATTTGATGGATGCAGGAACAAACGACTAATATCCCTGTGTGTGGGCGTCATCAGTGTTCCTATAGAACGGTGGGCCTTCAGGAATGGGACATGTGGTTGCCCATACAAGAGATAAAAGAGATACCTGCTGATTCTATCGTGAGCAGAAATAGCAGACGTTGCTGGTGTCCAACCATGGTCTACGTACTACATACCTGGCAAAATCCTGAGCAATGCCCATTCGTGAGGACATGGTAAGTGCTGGGACTGGATGCACCGGTGTCCTGTGCATTGCAAGTGGTGTGGAGAAGATGGGCTTTTCCTGCAGGTTGGCAGTGATTCCTGATCTGCATCCCGGGGGTATGGATCCAAAGGATTCCCGTTAAAAAGCCCAGACCTCAGATGCAACAGGGGTCGGTCATTCTCTACAAGGCTTGCATGTTGGATCGACTAGTTCTATTAGCGTTTATGAAACAACTCGTCGTCTATATCCTTCTAGTAAGAACATATGCATTAGTACAGACCTATTGCACCTTGAAAACACTTGTGTATAGGCGCGTTATAAATGCCTTATCATATCATTACATGCCTATCATTCCAACGCTCTGTGGAAAGGACTAGAGGAGGAGATTCGTTTTCTGTAATTCATGACTGGTTTCATGCTTATTATTTTGAGGATTCTTTGTATGCTTTATGCAATGCATTTGATATGTTTCCTGTTTGCTCATTACCAATGTGATATTTCATAAGCAGGAAGTAGTTAATAGAGCGCATTCAATTATAAATAGAACATTGATGCAGGTCGGAAAGCATTACATGTATTCAAACCTAGCCTGTGCGCAAGCGCTAGCAAAGAATGATCAGTGTATTTCATAATAAGTCACTTCTTGATGAACTGTGACTCAGAGTTTATTTCGATATAATACAATAGATTATTTTTCTTGTCGCACATCAAATGGTCACATGGAACAGAAGCGAGATTATTTTGTTCTATTTCGCAACTTTATCTACTGCAAGTTTGCTCTTACTGATGTGTTCGCAGGCATGGGGCTGTATGACTCAGTATCGCCTACTGCTGTACAGCGAGCAGAGACCTTTCAAGTAAGAAGATATGACACTGAGAATACAGGTAACGTTTTTTTCATTTTTTTTCTATGTTCTCAACTCTGACAGTGACACTGAATAGATAAGATACCGTTTCCTTCAGTTTCGATTGCTTCTTTCAACTTTTATTTTTCACAGAAGGAATCCTTAGCTTACGGAGAGTTACAGAGACATCCACTACTAACAATGTACTTCAATTTAGATAACCTCAACAATGCTTCCTTTATTGGGCCTGAGAAGGACGTGTAATGCAAACGTTACCGTATACTTTCAAGCCAGAAGTCCAAAGTGAATTATGTTTGGCATGCAGTATGTACAACTCTCTCAACAAACTGTACTTTGCATTACATACAGCGAAATACAGTTCTGTGTATAAATAACTAGCGTTACCACCCGGCGTTGCACGGGTCTGTAGCTGACATGTAGGTGGGGGTCTGCTAAAGCCTTGTGTAGGTTTTATTGTGTCATAAGATCCCATTTTTGTAAAATCGGCATTCTCCTGAAATCGCCTTAGCCAATAGCACAGGGCCAGACCCCGCTACACCCCTGTGCAGGGCGAATGGGTGGGGTTGGTCAAATTTCACTATCCCCAGTACACCTCATACTGTTATGCCGACCTTGGGCCTCATTCTTACTCCGGCGGTAACCCTGCTGGTGCTACTAGTGAGTTGCTGCCTGACTTCCCGGTGCCACCGGGCTATTCAAAGTCCGACGGCCGGAAAGTCAGGAGCTGGCAATTTTGTTAGTCCCATTCCCATAGAGTCCCATAGGACTCCATGGAAATGGGGACACGGGAGCAGCGGCACCATTGCTAACGGTGCTGTTGCTCCTGTGAAAACTCTGTGGGCAGGAGCCGTCCTGCCCGGCAGGTCTGACCCTGGCGGGCGCACCCACCCGCAGAGTTGTAGTGTGCCGTTCCAGAAACAATATGCCGGTAAGCTTACCGCCACCATTGATTCCGGACCGGCACACTTATAATGAGCCCCTTGTTTCGTAACTTCCTATTTTTGGAGAAAAAAAACAAAATCATCAATCTCCCAAAATCGCTGACACTGATTGTACAGGGCTGGACCCCTGCCTGTGCAGGGCGATTGGGTGGGATTCTTCAGATTTTACTATCGCCAGTACACCCCAGACTGGTATGCCAAGCTCTGGCCAAAACTTCAACACACAAACTGTTGTGGGGCTGCAGCCAACAATCGCAAAATCGGCAATCTCCTGAAATCACCCATACTGACAGCACAGTGCCGGACCGCACCCTGTTCAGGGTGAATTGGTGGGCTTGGTTAAATTTCATTATCACCAGTACACCCCAGACTGGTATGCCGACCTCGGGCCAAAACTTCAGCCCACCACATGTTATGGGGCTGGCACCACCCCTGAACATACAAACAAACTTTCACAAATCTGATATCACAGGGCCGGACCCTGCCCTGTGCAGGGTGAATGAGTGGGTTGGTCAGATTTCACTATCGCCAGTACATCCCAGACTGGTATGCTGACCTCAGGGTAAAACTACAGCCCACCAGCTGTTTTGGGGCTGGAGCGAACAAACGCAAAATCGTCAATCTCCCGAAATCACCCATACTCATAGCACAGGGTGAATGAGTGAGGTTGGTCAAATTTCACTATAGCCAGTACACCCCAGACTGGCATGCCAACCTCAGGCCAAAAAGTCATGCCACCAACCTTTATGGGGCTGGAGCCAACCCCAGACATTCAAACACACTTTCACAAATTACAGGGCCTGCATTAGCAGCCCTGTAGTTATGATTAACTTGCTCAACCCATACGAAGAGCACTTTTTGGACGGCTTATAACTTCGCTCCCCCTGGACGAATCCTTGCCAAACTTTGCAAAAAAAAGTATATGGCCCGCTCTGGGTTTTGTTGGTATGTTTGGTAAGGTTTTGTTAAGGGGGAAAAGTTATAGGGAGGGTCCCAAACATTTTATTTTCCATAGATGCAATGGAAAATAAATTTTGCTCACGCCTAGAGATCAAACCACTGAACGGATTTTCAATGTGCGGCAGGAGCACGTTCTCGGTCCCGAAAGTGTGCTTTTGTAAATTTGGTGTAAATCCGACAAGTCATTTTTTTTTCAAACCAGTCATAATGTAGGGCCGAACAAATTAGTGACATCTGGGTCCACTTTGTGGGCCCATTTCCCTTTTCGCTCGTGGACAGGACTCCGATTGGTCCGGAGGGTGGCGTGATGCCCGCAGACAATTATTGCGTCCAGTTATAGGCTGGTGAAAAGCATGATGTGCATCATATTCCTCCGTAACGCCTGTCATGTTCTATCCGCAGACATCCGCCGTGGTGGTAGAGAGGGCTGGGAATCATGTTTTGGGATATTTGGTGTTGGGAAGAGGGGCTGGGAATGGTGGGGAGTGAAAGATGGATGATCTGGGGCTATCTGTTTAGGTGGAAGAAGAGTGTACGGGGTGCGGCAGTCTGCAGACACTACGGTAGTCCATGTACAGGGCCTTGGCTGGACAGCTTACGTGGTGACTGCAGGCATGCTTTATTAGGATAGGGGAGTGGAATGTAGATGATGTGTGGATGTTTGCATATGTTAAAAATAGCCCATGTACCTGAGAATCTAAGCACTGGCACAACTGCCACAGTATAATACGGCTATGCAAGCAAGAATTTGGCCACAACTATTACATTAGGTAGTGTTTAGAGGGCATTTGGAGAAACCTGTTTGTGGGTATTTGGTGGCTGCAAGAGTGCTTGTTATGGTAGGGGAGTGAAATTTAGATGATATGGTGATATTGCCATTGGTGAAAAATAGGGTTGGCAGTATACCTTGATGTCTGCAGATGGTGTTTACATTGGGAAGTTAAGGGCAAATTGTTTGTTGGTTGTAGCCAGTGGCCAGATTTGTGGGTGCATAGCCATATGATGCTGTTGTGGTTGTGGCCAGTCCCTAGACTCTTGGGTGTGTAGCCGTAAGCTGTAGGCCTACGGCCATGCACCCAAGGGATGTTTAAAGTGCACAAATAAGTGCATTTGCTTTTATAAGCACTGTTGCAGTAGGAAGAATTGTAATGGTGTATGTGTTTTGCTTTTTGAAAGTGCTGGTGGCATGGCTGTAGTTAGATACAAGTTGGAGTATTCTAACTGTTTATAGATTTGCAGTTTTTAAGAACATCATTTGATGCAGTTTGATTCCTGTTGGTGGATTCTAAGTATTTTACTATTGGAAACTAATATTGTTTTACTATGGGTGCAGTTGGATATTTGTTGGTGTATTCTAACTGTTGATAGTTTTACAGTTTTCAAGGTTATGTTTTGAAGCACTTTCATTCCTGTTGGTGGATTTTAACTCTTTCACTATTGAAAAGTAATATTGCAGTATTATGGATGTAGTCAGATACCAGTTGGTGTATTCTGACTGTTGATAGTTTAAAAGTTTTGATGGGTATGTTTTGGAGAACTTTCATTCTTGCTGGTGGATTTTAACTTTTCTTTCCACTATTGGAAAGTGATAATGCAGTATTATGGGTGCAAGTTAGATACCAGTTGACGTATTGTAACTGATGATTTTTTTTATAGTTTTGAAGGGTATGTTTTTAAGCACTTTCATTCCTGTTGGTGGATTGCAATCTTTTCACTATTGGAAACTAATATTGCAGTATTATGGGTGCAGTTAGATACCAGTTGGAGTATTCTAACTGTTTATAGTTTTGCAGTTTTTAAGAACATAATTTGATGCAGTTTGATTCCTGTTGGTGGATTCTAAGTATTTTACTATTGGAAACTGATTTTGTTTTACTATGGGTGCAGTTAGATACCTGTTGGCACATTCTAACTGTTGATAGTTTTACAGTTTTCAAGGGTACGTTTGAAGCACTTTCATTCCTGTTGGTGGATTTTAACTCTTTTACTATTGGAAAGTAATATTGCAGTATTATGGATGTAGTCAGATACCAGTTGGTGTATTCTGACTGTTGATAGTTTAACAGTTTTGATGGGTATACATTGAAGTACTTTCATTATTATATTGCTGGTGGATTTTAACTTTTCCACTGTTGGAAACTAATATTGCAGTATCATGGGTGCAGTTAGGTACCAGTTGGCATATTCTAATGGTTGATAGTTTAACAGGTTAGTGAGTAAAGTTTGTAAAACCTCATAATCTGTACATTTTAAGTAGTAAGTGTGAAACACCATTAGTGTGTTTTTTGCACAGTTGTTATTTCTGTGTGCATAATCATTGGGTCATTGGGGAAAAAACTGTATAGCATTATCAAAAATGTACAACATGCACATCGGTTGGCATATTGAAATTGTTTTCCATTTCACAAACCGCATTGTAGCGATATGGATGTAGTTACATACCAGTTGGTGTATGCTAACATTTTAAAGTTTTACAGTTCAGAAGGGTATTATTTTTAGCACTTAGATACCTGTTGATGTCTATCGTTCACTGACTTACAATAGTTTTACAGGTCAGTGACTAAATTTAGGTTTAAGGAATAGTAAGTAGGCGTTTGTTAGATTTGCTTGTAATTTATGTTTTAGAGTAATGGAAGTGTCATTGCATTCAAACCAACCACATTCTTTTTTTAATGCATGCATTAATGTATGCAGCATAGTTCCCGGCAGTGGTTGTGGCGCCCATGTGTTAGATTATGCCTTCTGTTGTTAAGGTTTTTTTGCTAAGAGATACTTGCATGTGTGTGAAGCTAGTAAGCTTGCAATTGTTTTTGGTACCATTTGTGTAGTACCGTAAAAGCATTACTACATATTGGATATGTGAGTTTATGTGGAAGGTGGAATGATTGTCTGAATTGCAAACAGTACATAATATGCCATGATTTGCATTTTGCACCAGCTGATGAAATGGAATGGCTTCATAATTAGGTATAGATACATACACAAATCGTTCATTAGGGACTTGCTCCTGTGCAACATGGTTGCAGGGAGTGCATGTATGTTTCCATGTATATGAAATCTAGAACATTTCATTTATAGCTATATTTTTGCTTTCTAGTACTTGCAGTAAGTACATTATAAATTCCTGTGGCTCTCCTTTGTGTTTATGGTGAATCTTCCCATTCCCGCACAATCGTCCAAATCTTGCCTTATTCCTGAGACACCATAAGTGTTCCCAGGATTATTTGTTGCATTTCTATGAAGGAAGAGCATTTGCCAACACAAATGGTCTGAGCCGTTCAAGTAAATGTTTTGAACAATTGGTGGCAATTGGAACAGAAGATTGATTGCTACATTTGCATAGCAATTTACACCAGTTGTGTTGGAAAATGTAAAAATACCGGAGAGTTCAGTCTCTGTGTCATTTGCTGGACCTGCACATGTTTTTTTGGAAGACACATTTCTCTTTGTTAGTGCTGTTAGATGTCCAGTTGGATTTGCAATACATAGTTTTGTGGTTGTGCTACTTGATGGAGTAGCAGCAGCTTTCAGTTTCTTTGGTGGTACTGTTGGGAGATCTCTTATAAGTTATATTTGCATTACTTTTCTTTTAACAAGTTTACTTTTTGAGGAACAGGGTACATATTGAGATGGAGTGTGTAGAGTGCACATAGTCTGTTGTACCCTATGGTGCAAGTAATACCAGCCTTGACTTTGTTTGTATCAAAATTGACTAGAAATAGCCCTTCTAGTGAATGTAGATGTGACAGTGCTCTGTAACTCATACCTTCTTTAAAGACTGTGCTGCCAATGTCAATCAATGCCTGATCTAGGGCTAGACCTTGCGATTTGTGAATAGTGACTGCATATGCAAGAGACAGAGAGAATTGTTCTCTGCGTACATACATGTCTTTGAAAAGAAGGAATCTTGCTGTTGAGCATCCTATCCTTTTAACTTCTGAATGTTTGTCAAAGTGGATGTTGACAAACTGAATGTTGTCATATGCATATGTGTGGAAGCCAACAACTGTTCCAATTGCTCCATTAACTAAGCCTTGCTCCACATCAAGGCTACATTTCAGAATTACTCTACAGTTTAAACACAATGTTAACATTTTCTCCGAACCAGCTTTGTTGGAGATATAGTTGTCTAAGCTATTCAGTCTTACTGTTGCTTGTTGACACACAGGGAGGTCATGCCATGCACTTCCAGTTTGTCTGTGGATTTAATATGCACTATTGGTTCCATTTCTTTTTTTTTTAACATTGTCTCATTGAATTGTGTACAGCTTGCTAGGGTTGGCATTAAGGACAAACATTTTACATTTTGTGTGCTAATTTTTCCATGACATCAGGAGCAGATGTGTCATGCCCATATAGCTCATGGATGAGTCTACTATTTAAGATAGATTGTGCATCTTTAGAAAGAAGACCAATCCTAATGCTTTTTTAAAATGTTAGCATAGGCGAGGTCTGCAGACTGATGCATGTTTTGAGTTAGTTCTCTGTATTGGAAATGTTGCCAGAGATTTACATTTCCTATGCTGCCAAGTGTGTTGCAGCATTATTTGTGTCCTAACGTTTTAAAAATAGGTTCACCTTCCACTGGTGTTAATTGTAGGATATCGCCAAAAACAATAACGTGTTTTCCTCCTAAGAGTTCTACATAATCCGTTTTAATTACTTCTTGTAATCAGAGGTGAATCAAAGCCAACATTAGGTTGGAGACCGTGCTAACCTCATCTATTAGGAGCATTTTCATTTGTTTCAGTATTCTGCATAGCTCAATTGCAGCTTCTGTTGATAGTTTGTAGTACTGTAATTTGTTTTGGTGCTCTACTGGAAGGAGCAGTAGTCGGTGTAAAGTAACATCTCCTATGTTGTAGGCAGCTAAACCTGTGGGTGCTGTTACAACAGCTGAAAGCTTGTTGTTTGTAAACATTTGGAGACATTTGCTGATGATTTTTATTAAGAATGTTTTGCCTGAACAACTTCACCACTTACATACAGTACAGGTTTATAAGTTTGACAGCTACAAGTTTTACTTTCCTACTGCAAACCATGTTCAATTTTTTTTAGTCACTTCGAGGAAATTGCTATGGTGCTCATCATTGAGTTGTGATTTGAGCAGTGCCATGTTATCTTCTGATTCCTCATAGTGACACATGGTGTTTTCTACTTCAGTCATGGCTAATTCTGCTACATTTACTCCGAGTGGCTCTTCAAGTGGTTCTTGGCTTCCTGTAACAGAAGGTTGACTTGACTGCCCTCAGGAGTGTCTTGATTTAGTTGTGCTTCAACTTCTACCTCTTGTTGGCATTCAATGTCCAACATGTGTTTGTACTGCTTGAAATTGACATTTGTTATACTGCTTTCATTTGCATTGAAAACATCTTCAAAGGAGTCATGGATGCCTTATACATCTTCTTCTTATATCCCTGGTTTAAAAAGTTGGAGTAGGGACATGTAGCACAGTTCTCTGTGTAGAGAAGTTTTTAATGATAGCTTCAAATGATTAGTTAGGCTGGGTTTGATAAGTTTATCGAGGCTGCCTTCACACATTTTGACTATGTATTTTCCTTTTTTTCATCTGGTTTAATGTTATTCTTGTACGAGAAATGTTGGGCTATGTGGTATAGGCACATCTTTTTCAAAGCACTACTTCTGTTTGGGTAGTATGTTATAATACATTATTTTTCAAAATGTCCTGGCTATTGGGATGATTTTTGACTTTGTTTCTATGTCTTGGTAAGATTTCAGCACTCTTTTTCTGGATGTAGCAAGACTAAGGCTTAGCCAAACTATGTGTTCAGATTTGCCATATAAGGCTGTGCCTGTTAAACAGTCTGCAACTTCATAGCATCCACATTCTCTATGGGAGAGCATTTGTATGCCAAAGCTGTACAATTTTTGTGACAGTGTTTTGTCAGATGATATGTCATCACAGAGGTCTTTTAGCCCTGTTTTCCCGGCTTTTGTTAGGTAGGCCTGGACATATCTTGCATCAGCAGTGGAACTGCCTACAATGTATTGTATATCTATGTTTGCATTGCCCAAAAGGGCAATGATTACATTGTAATCATTGATGTACTTTGAAGCTTTGTTTCTTTTAATGCAGTGTGTTTATATGCGATTTGCCTTTTACACTGTGTCTAACAGAAGACATGAAGCTGTTTACTTGTCCTTTTGCCGAAACTGGTCTAGGGAAACCAAAATGGCATTTGGTATAGTATTTTCCTTTGTTTTTATATCTACGGTGACAATATTTGCCACATTTATGTCTTTGTAAGCATACAATTTGTGTATGTAGCTCACTATGTGTGCTTTCTGAAGGGAAGTTGCAGGTTACATATTCGAGAATAAACTGCAAAACAGTTGCATCACTGTCATGACCAAATTTAGGAGCATTTTATCCACAAAAAACATGTGAATGTGTGGTGCTCCTCTGAACTGATATTCTTTTTTCCAAAAGAAGTGTTCCACTTTTTAGAGAGGAGAAATTGTTTTATTACAGATGAAGTGCAGTATGCCAATAAAGCGGTGGTGAAAGTATCTTGATACATTTACAGGCTCAAGAGAGCAAAGTTCTCCTGGTGTTTTTATGTATATCCCTTCTTTGTTTTGGTTTTCTATGTGTAGGAAATCGTGCAAGTCCTCCCCTGCATATTCTGCACAACTTAAAGTGACAAACTATGTGGGTGGGCCAAGGTTCTGTAGCATAAACCATACATGAGTGTGACATCGGAACCGGTATTCTTTTGTATCACGCATGTTTGCCAAGAGATTTATGATACTTGACTGCAAAACTTAATTTTTGTCTTTTATCTTTTGAAGAAGTTGGGTAGCAGACATGTTTAAAAAACAGACTTCAGAATATATTCATAATGAACAGTATTCTGGTGCTGTTATTTGTGTGCATCTTTCATCATATTTCCCCCTTTTCCAGAAAGAAAGTGCAGAGGAAAGGCTTGTGCTTCTACACTTTTTTCCATATGCTGATTGGATATCCTTTGGCTTGATGCATTTGATATGATTCTACTGCATCGTCTATGGTGTCTTTGGAGTGCAGTGGGTGAATTGTATACTGGTCTAAAATATTGGATGCTGTAATAGGATCTAGAAGCTCAAATTGGCCAGGTGATGAGGAATCCTGAATTATTTTGGTGATTTTCCTTAGGTTTTGTTGAATGTTTATTTCTTTGTAGTACTCATTGTTCTCTTTAAGATAGTGTAGGGCTTCTATAACTTTATCTACTAGATGTTGCCACATGTTTTTTTCCTTTTATTGGTACACCATTCACTACAATAATCAAAGATTGATATATTGGCAATTGGACTCCTAGAGTGTTTACATTTTCTTTAAGATCTAATGGCAAATAAACGACTTTGCCACAAATGCTTTTTAGTAATTCAGAAGGAGGCAATTGGGCTGTTTTGGGTTCAAGGTGTATTATAGCTTGAAATGGGTGTACTGCTTGGATTAAAATGCTCTCATACAAATTAAGCTGTTGGAGAGGTTTTGGAAGTGGGAATATTTCCGTGTTATTAGTGATAGCCAGTGAAGACATTTGGCTATCATCAAACTTTGGGGTCATTCCGAGGTAGCCGGTAAGGAGTGAACGGTGCTGGTAAAGGTGCCAAAGCCGTCAACCCCTTACCACCTTTTTACGAGTACTGCTTGCGGGACCCGCTAAGGCTGCCTGGTAAAAACCAGGCGTCCTTAGCGGGTCCCGCGAGCAGACGAGGGTGCTAACAATGGGCCCGTTATGAACGTGCCGTTGTTAGCACCCTCCCTATTCCCGTTGAGCCCTGTGGGGGCTCGAATGGGAATGGGGATGGGTTCATTGAATGAGGAATTATCAGGCCCTCCAAGGTCAGAATGGCCTGGTAATTTCTCATTCAAGGAACCCGGACCCGGTACCCGGTAAATGGGTAGCCATGCCGCTATTAGCGGCATGGTTACCCCATACCTTGTAATGACCCCCTTTGTATTGCAGTATTTGCAAAGTATTGAGGGGTTAGTAATTTTGTATTTGTCTTTTGGTATAAGATAGAGAGCTAATTGGAACCATTGGGATTCCTCATTGTCTTCTATTTTGTATGTTATATCTACAGTTTCGGTGTCCGTTCTGTAAAATGGTCTGCAATAACACACACATACTTGGTTTGGTACTTCAGCAGATGTGCTTTAAAACGTTGCTATTTCTTTTTTGGACGTGTTTATTAGAAGATTGGCATTGGTAAGGTCTTTGCTACTCTTCTCTAAAGTTACTGGATCTTCACTTCCAAAATATTTGCTTTGGATTTGGTCTATTTCTTGAAGGAGTTCTTTGGCTGTGCAATGCAGGAGAATGTTATTAAAATGTTCCAGTTCTAAAGCAGGACTTTTTGCATAGTACAGTCTCTGGGCATGATTCCGTATAGTAGAATGGTGTGTTGCTAACAGTTTGATGTGGTGGAAGGTGCTTTTGAAAGTAGGTCCTGAAATGCAGGCTAATGAATGTCCTCACAGTCCAGTGTAATTGCGCACTGGACAGGAGTCCATGGTTTGCAATGTTTTTATTCTAATTTTCTCTTTTACTTTCAAATAGTGATTGAGGATTTGCTGTAAAGATTTGAAGGATTGTTTCTGTACGTTACACATTGAGGTGAATGGCCATTTGTAAACATGATGGATTGCTTTGGTGGAATGGCGAGTAGATTGTCAGTTTGTTGGAGAAATGTTTTCAATTAGTGTTTCTTGTGCCATAATGGCATTGTCTACCATTTCATACCCTCGGCCACTGCTCTGTATGGCAATTGGGTTTTCTGCTCTTGTTTATATGCCTCTTCATTAAAATATGGTTCTGTGCTGGTTGTGTGAATTCACTCACCTGCACAGAAGTTTGCAACAATCTCTATGTTGACATTGCACATTTTGCGAAGTACTTTTTGTAGTTTAATGATTAATTTTGTTAGTGGTTTCATTCTGGTTAAAATTAATATAAACAATTTTCTTTTGTGGAGCATTGCACTGCCAATGAGAGCTTCCAGGATTAGTCTTCTGCCGTAGGTTTTAAGGGTTGAGCGTCATTTCTCTGCTGTTTTTGCTGTGATTGTGAAGTACACTACAGTGGAAAATGTGTTGTAAAACACTTTTTTTGGAATGCTTAACTGTGGCTACGTTAACGTTGGTAGATGCAGTGCTAGCGCTGTTGGCAGTTTTATTCTTCTTAATACATTCGTTTCATTTTGACTTTTTGGAAGAGGGCCATACATATTTTACTGCTAGCTGGTTCCGTTTTTTTGAGTGACTGTATTAGCTGTTTTGTTTGAACATTTGCTATAAACTCTGCGAGAGGTGGATGAGTATTTTGCATGCTTTTAGTTTTATCCGCTTTATTGTTTCATTGTTTTCTACCTAGTTGCTTTTTGGTAGGCATTCTCTTCTGTCTGTTGGAGAAAAAAGGAAAATGTGTGTTTGAAAGTTGTGCAATGCATATGCATGCATTGTGCATGAGTGTCTTGAATATCAGGGCAGGTATAAATAGAGGGCTATGTGTGCAATGGGCTGTTAGTTCTGGTTAGGAAGTTTGTAATAGTAGCTATGTGTGTTGATGTGTGAAAGGCTTGCTTCAGTGCGTATGACAGTGTACTATGCATGAATAAGTAAGGCCTTTACAATGTTTTCATGATACTAGTGGGTGTTACGATACCGGTGTTCCGATGAGAATACAAAGAGTGTACCTGCTGAGGTGCAATTAGTAAGAGTGAAGCAGATGCTGTTGCATTGGATAGAATTTTGTAGGCTACTATACGGCTACACTGCACTGTATGAGTAACAGAAAGAATACTACACTACTGCACTTAATATGTTCAATGTGAAGAGTAGTTTTCTTTCATTTTTTATCTTCTAGTAGAGATGTTTCTGTCTTTCAGGAGGCTGTTGTTCACTGCAATTAGGAAAGAAGAACATTAGTGGGTATCTGTGGTAATGGCAAAATAATTGTACTAAAATAACACATTATTTTACACTGTAGGACGACTTGTTTGGAAGGGGAGTTAGTAACATTACACAAGATTATGAGTATGGTTGTAACACTGCTGTTGGTGCAGATGGGTTGCCACCAGATTCCTAATAATTGTTTGGCATCTAGCTTCCCAGCGTCACTAGAACATTACAGGCCATGTTGTTTTGGCCTGGAAAGTCAGGTGTTGGGAAATGTTAGTCTCTATGTGTGTGCAATTGTATAGAACTGTATGGGAATGGGCACTTGGGAGCACTAGCATCATTGGTATTGGGGCTTGGTGGTCCTGTGATAAGTATACCCTATGGGGCTGGAGTTTTGAAAGTGTGAGAGTTGTTGTTGCACTATTTGTATGAGAAATGGAGTACTGCAAGTCCTAATAGGCCAAGAAAAATGGAGAAGCCAAGAAGCATGTACAGATTAGAAAGGAGAATGTTAGTGTGTGCAATTTCATTAACTTTCCCACACATGGATGATTGATACGTGAGTGCTATTGCAATATGTTGGAGAAATCCTTTCCATTTCCTTTCATGTATTTATTAAAACTTACAGGCCGCACTGCTGTAAATGTACACATGCATTTATTTGGTTTCCTTCAAATGGTGTTGAAATGAATAGTTGTAAACACAGTGCATTTTGTCATTTTTCAATCCATGTACATGACATGCTTTGGTAACATACATCAAGTTTTCATTTTGAGTGTGCATTGTGAGAGTTTTACTGCAGGTTTGTTAGTGGGAGAAGTGGTTTTAAAAGTGACAGAATGAAAGAAGAAAATATTAGAATGGGTGTTATGGGCAAGCAGGCATGTAGTGGTAATGTATTGAAGTTTCACATAGGATCTGGCACTTTAACATGCTGTGGAAATGTTTCAAATGTGGTTTTCTTTTCTGTTACAAAAAAATCACAGAGTGTTGCTGAAATTGAAATGTGTGTTTTGAAACTGTTATGAAAGTGCTCATTAAAAGAAAACTTTCTCAGCACACAACATGGTAAGTAACTGCCACTTGATGTCAGGAGATTGGACAAATGAGAGTATGATTATCGAGTTGATTATGCAGGGTAAGTGACATGAACCCTTTTTAAATGCATTTGCCAAAGAGATGGAAATATACTTTACACAATATATGCATACCTGTACTTTGTGTTGCTAATGCAGATATGGATGACTCTGGAAGTGGAAATCTTGTAGAGTTTTACAGTACTTTTGATGCTGGTGCTTGGGAATCACAGGAGACCTGTACTCTGAGGGTTTAACAGTACATCTGCAGTGTTGTACTGAGATGACAGAGTTATATGTGTAGTTTATGGCTGTGATTGGTGGATGGGAGTGTGACTGCTTTGCAGTAGTCAAAGACAGAGTGCTGCAAAGAGTGAAATGCAAAGGGAAGAAGGGCTGTCTTGTGTTACGGGTCCATGGACAGTGCGCTAGTCCGTGGACAGGGTGTGTCACATCTGGGTCTTTTCAGGATGTCTGGTATGGAAAGGAGACTGTGGGGATTAGCCAATCAGGTGTTCTAGTTGTGCTTTATAGGAAGAGAGGGTAATACCTTTTTTCATTTCTGTGTGTAGTGAAGATGGCTGTGGTTGCAGAGATGGAGAGAGTCAGTGTGTGGATGGTGGGAGATTGCTTTGTGAGTGATCTGCAGAGGTATGCAGAGAAACGTGGCATTTCTGCAAATCTCGGATTTGAGGGAGTGGAGGTTGTGTGGTGTGGTCTGCCTGGATGCAATTTGCACAGTGTGCATTCACTTTGTCACGTTGTTGAGATAAGGCCACTTTCAATACTCCATATGTTCTTGTGGTGCACTGTGGAGGACTGCATTTGGGTGGGTTACATCAGTGCAGTATGTTTGCTGAGGGCACTGAAGGACTTGGTGAAGGCAATGATGCTGCTTTTTCCATGTGCAAAGATTGTATTTTCACAAATGCCACTTAGGGCACTTTGGAACAGCCCCAATGTCTTCTGTCCTCAGCAAGATGCAGGAAGGTGTCTTGTGAACAGAGGCATATCTTCTTTTTTGTTTAGTGGCGGGATGTTCTCTTTTTAGAATGAGAACATTAATTCTCTGAGTATGATTTTTTTTATTGCAGATGGCATTTTGTTGTTTAACATTGGAAATGCCATTTTCCTTTACAATGTAATGGGTGCTTTGAAGAGGTTCATGTAAGCCTGTAAGGAAACAAAAATAGAAAACCCCAATTTTATTTTAAAAGGTCTTTGTTTACAAGCCCCTTACCAAAAATTAAAAATGTTCTTTTCAGAGCCACCACTAAAGAGAAAAGACCTTACCCTGGGTACATTTGTCTCCCCGCCCCCTTGCATTGGACGATCTGTCCGCAGACACCGCAGTAGTCCGTGGATAGCACATGCCACATCCGGGGCTTTTGGGGATGGCAGGCATAGAAACGGGACTATGGAGTCCAGGGGATTGGCCAATAAG
Organism: Ambystoma mexicanum; assembly: GCF_040938575.1. NCBI lineage: Eukaryota > Metazoa > Chordata > Amphibia > Caudata > Ambystomatidae > Ambystoma > Ambystoma mexicanum. The sequence continues at coordinate 654,068,749 of NC_090934.1, forward strand.
GTTTCCTGGGTGTGGTATGCAAGGAGACAGTATGGCAGAAGGTCTGTTTGCTGAGAGGAGTGCAGATGGCTATGGCTATGGTTGTGTCTTTCTGGAGGCAGAGTGTGTCAATTTTGGGGGATTCTTGGATCCATTGGTTGAAAGTATATGCAGAGCAGTGGGGAGTGGATGAACATCTTGGATTTCCTCATATTGATGTAAACTGGTATGGAGTGCGCAGCATGAAGTGGGTGGACTTTCTCCCATTTTGTGGCAAATTCGGCATGTTCCAACATACGGACATTATCATTGTTCATTGTGGAGGAAACAGTTTAGGCCATGTTACCAGAATTTCACTGCAGTTTGCGATCAAGGAAACATTTCGGAAAATTATGGACATGTTCCCAAACTCGCAAGTAATTTTTTCTCACATTGCCCAGAGACAGATATGGATGCACTCCAGTTCATGTGGTTCGCAAATGGCGAAAGCGAGGCACAATTTCAACAAGGCTGTTTGTGCATTTTTGAGAGATGTGGCATGTTGTCCTTTGATAATAAAAACATTAGATTTTGTAGCACCAATATATTTTGTAGAGATGGAGTCCACCTTACTCACTGGCAATCAGCATTTTCTGCGAAATATTCCAAATGCTTTTCAGCCTTTTTTTACAAATATAGCCAGCATTTTGCAGTAGGTGCTGCCTACTTTACTTTACAACTTGGAACAGACTTTTAAAAACAAACATTACAAAAAAGGCTCTTTCCAGAGCCACAACTTTCTTACGCAAAAGAGTGCAATGGTTTAGATGCCACCACCAGCTGCATTTTTTGGGATGTCGGCGGACTACCACACTGTCTGCTGACTTCACAGGGTTCACAGGGGCCCCTTCTATTTTTGAACTGTGAAAGGTGGCTCTGAAATGAACCATTTTTTGTTGTTGTTTTTTGTGTTTTTTGATTTTTTTGCCTTTTTTAAACAGGACACACAAGGGAGGGAAAGGGCACCAACCACAGGGATGAAGAGGTAGGTGGAGAGAAGAAGATGTTACATGGGCCTCACTTAGGTAGGGGGCACTGTTTCTCATGCTCCCCAACCTTAGCCTCGAAAGCACTTTGAAACTGCTGCTCCCTGCAGAGTACTGCATCACAGTACATACAGTGACCCTTGAAAGGTAAGGCTCCACTGCATCATGTATGACCTGCGATGTATGTTCAGGGATTCGCTGTCCCCTAGGAGTGTCTTTTGTGGTGGTAGGAGCAGATGTTGAGGATGCGATAGAGGATGTCAACCTGCTACTGCCTTTGAAAGAGACAACACTCCAAATGGCTGCCCTGTGGATATATATATATATATATATATATATATATATATATATTCACTGAAAAAAACGTTGTTAAAGGGACGTTATGGTTAAGTTGGACTAATAAAAACCTATGAAATTCAAAGAAAAAACTTTGTTAAACGGATGTTATGGTTCCAAGTAAAACCTAAAAACCCCTGAAATTCACCAGTTATGGTAAGATAAGCAACCATAACTCGTGCCACCACTGTGCACTGCTAAGACTAACACCCAGGACATCAAAGATGACATCACAAATGTCATTGATGACATCACTGATGACATCACACGTGAAATACATTTTATGAAAAGTCTCTACAAGGAGTTGTGTTTATATTGTTGATAACAAGATGTCAGGAGTGATCGGGAGACCTATCATGAACGACTTAATCTATTAAAGAATGCAACTTCAAAATTTCCCTTGCACAGCTCCAACAGCTATTCCAACTCATTATCCATTAACAATCTAGTACACAGTACATACTTTTAGCAAAACTGCTATTTATCTTAAAATGGCATCAGCTAATGCCATCCCTCCCCTAGAGCCACAACAACTGCTGTAATCAAGGAGCATGAGAAACAGTACCCCCTAACTTAGAAAAAAAACACGCGCAACATTTTCTCTTGTCTACCTACCCCTCCATATTAGTGTTTGGTTGCTCTTCCCTCATTTCCCTCTCGACCTTTCGTTCTCAGCTCTCCTGCCAAAAGAAAATACATCCAAAAACAACAAACAACATATTCCTTTAGGAACCACCTTTCACAGTTAAAAAATAGAACTAAAAATACAAATGTGTAGACTCCATCTACTTTATATTTCTCAGTAAAGTACAGACTTAATAAGATTTTCCGACATTTCCATTTGCATTTTGTGTTATGTTAATGGAAATATTGTGGCGTTCAGCCTCTGTTCCAGGCACTGGAACGGTGGATACCGGCCCAGCAGCCCAAGTTATCAGCCCAAGCAAAGCAAGGCTGGATAACGAGGTATCTGGACCATTATCCCCCCATTCCAGCCCCTGAAATGGGGGATGAAGGCCATTAGCACCCGAGGTTCCCAAAGCGGGAACCCAGGGTGCTAAAAAATTTCATTTTTCTTCCAACACCAGGACGCCTGCGGCGTTCCGGTGTAGGAAGGAAAATCCTTTTCTAGGATGGTCACCATGGAAAGGGAAGGTGAGGGTTCCATACAGGGCGCCACTTCGCTTTCCATAGCAGCCTGCAGAAGGCAAAAAGAGAACCCTATGACCATATTACCACAAGCACATTTTTCTTCCCTTTGAAATCTATCCTAATTTGAATAACTTAACCACAAAGACACTCCCAGGTGGACATGACCACTTTAATCCTATGTTTTGTCCCTTGTGGTCATGGCCAGTAGCCAGATTGTCTGGATCATGAACTTATTCCATGACCCAGACAATCTGGCCACTGCCAATAGCCACAGGCTACCCCTCAGTCAATAAATGTATACCGCTATTTTTTGTAGCTACATTATGACACTTGTCAAATAATAAAAAACTGGCACATTTCCAAAACCATGCTTGTAGGTCCTTGCCAATGCTCCTTACACAAGTTTGCTGGAAATCCACCCATGTTTTATTTTTTCAAAAGTGTCAAATGTATGCACATAGAATCGTCATATATCCTAGCCCCCACTTGACAAAATCCATTCAGACTTTACGAAAATATTTAAATCTAGATCTATAATCGTTTTGCAAACTTCTGTGTAGATTTGTCAAATGGCACCACATGTATAAGCCTTTGCAATATTTTGGGACCCCCACTCTAATTTTGCTCCCGTTTGACAGAATCCCACCAAACTTCGCAAAAACATGTATATCTTGATCTATTATCAGTTTGCCAAATGAAGTGTAGGTTCATCAAATGGCACCTCATTTATAAGCCTTTACATTATTTTGGGACCCCCTCTAATTTTGCCCTCTTCACAAAATCCTACCAAACTTCGGAAAAAACATTCATATCTAAATGTATTATCAATTTCCAAAATTAAGGGAGGATTCGTCAAATTGCAGCTCATTTATAAGCCTTCACATTATTTTGGCACCCCCCTCTAATTTTGCCCCCACATGACAGAATCCCACTCAGAATCAGCCAAGTAATATACATGCAAAATTTCATGCAGTTCCGTTAAGTGGCACCAAAGTTATAAGCCATCCAAGAACTGCATTTCACCAACCCTGTAATGCTAAGGTGTTCGCAAACTTTCACAGGACTGTTCGCGAACATCCGAACTGTTCGCGGACGTTTCTGGCAAAAAACACCTGGTTTTTTTTGCTTCTTGCAGCCATATCCCATCCCATCCTCATCACCCCTCACCTCCCCAGAGATTATTTGATAAGTTTGACAAGTGGAATGGTGTGTTTTTTCATATGTTTTTACCGCGATGTCCACGTACATCGGCGGCTGTCCGCGGACATCGGCCACTGTCCGCGAATCCAAGATGGCAGGCGTTTCCAAAAATCAGACACACTTCACGCTCCTCACAATCCAATCAGCGAACACGTTGCATGTCCACGGACATGACGCAAGCCGATTAACCAATCAGGACACTGTACGCGGAGCGAACAGGGAAGTGTGTCCGCGGACTGGACATAGATATCACTAATTTTTTGTGACCTACTTTTTGGTCAATTTAAAAAAAACTACTGGATAGATTTTCACCAAATTTACAAAAGGACGCTTTCGGGACCAAGCCGCTGCTCCTGCCGCAAATTTGGTGAAAATTCGTCCAGTGGTTTGGGCTGTATGCGTAAGCAAACCTTTTTCCCATTCAGTCTATGGGAAAAAATGTATTTTGGGACGCCCTACAACTTTGCCTGCCCTGCACCAAACCTCACCAAACTTTTCAAATTCAGAGTGGGCCATATACTTTTTTTGCAAAGTTTGGTGCGGGTTCGTATATGGAGAGCAAAGTTATAAGCTGCCCAAAAAGTGCTCTTCATATGGGATTAGCAACTTAACCATAACTACATGGCCACTACTGTGGCCGTGTAATGTTGCTGCATGGTGGTAGTCCCGTAGCTATACAGCCCAGGCTTTCCAGGCTTTCCATGACTGAGTACAGTGCATTAAACTTTGGACACACATGCTTTGGGTAACCCCACCAAAAGTGGTAAATAGCCTCCACACTCAAGACTCACGCTGGCAGCGAGTAACAGGGATTTCCACTACCTCATCCTCTTCATCTTCTTGATCCCCCTCTGCATCACGAAGCCTGTTCCTCTCTCCAGGCCCTCCAGATGGTAATGGTGGTTGTGGTGGAGGTGGTGGTGCTGAGGCAGCTGCAGCAGTCATGGATGCCATTGTAGATTAAAAGCAGCACACCAAAAGCAGCACACTCGAAACAGCTATCTGTAGGCAGTTCTCTGTCCTGGTCAGCCAGAAACAAAATGAGGAGCAGCAGTGGGGCATGGCCTTTTATAAGGGTGCTGTTCATGGACAGTCATGCGCTACACTGACACCTCGAGTCCCAGGTAGTGCTAAAAAATGTACAAAAAGTCTCTAGATAGACCAGTAATCCATACAACAAGGGACCACACTGCTGACAAAAAAGTGAAAAATACAAATTCGCATTGAGCATATTGAAAAACAAAACCTAAAAGCAATGTTGTAGGGAAGTACATATAATACAATGACACAAATGACATAGATGAAAGAACAAATCCAGAATTCAAAACAAATATCAAAATCATAATAGTCATACATTGGTTAATAACTATTCATAGTTGTGAACTACTACAATGTATACTAAATAAACCATACATTGGTTAATAAACCCTGGAAAGTTTGGACACAATTAATTCTTAATCATGCCATAATTCTTGCAGATTTATGGCATGATTAACAATTAACCATAACTAATTTGTATTTTAATTTTTTTGCATTAAAATTAATTCTATTTTGGAATACTCTCAGTGACCTTTGTGCATGGAAAAATGGGCATAAATAATTTACTACTGTACGTAACACATTGGGCCTCATTACGACCCAGGCGGTAAGGGGTTAACAGCGCCACAAAAGGTGTCGGCGCCGTTAAACCCTTACCGCCTAATTACGAGGTCCCTTTGCGGGTCCTGACCTTAACGGCTGGTTTTACCAGCAAAAAAGTAAGCAATTTGCGGTACGGTAATTACCGCCTTCCCCATTCCCATTGAGCCCTATGGGGGCAAAAATGTGAATGGGGAAGGGCCAATGGTGAATGGGGAATTACCGCCCCGCCAACCTTGGAATGGGGCGGTAATTCTGCCATTCACCATGGCAGAGTTGGTAAAATACCGGCATCAACCATGGCGCTAATAGCGCCATGGTTAACGCCAGGGTCGTAATGAGGCCCATTGTGTTGTCAGCAGCTTGGTCATTTCTTGTGTGGATTATTGTATGTTGCCCCCATCCATGTTTGCCCACATGGGCCTCCCTACTTTTATGTAATTATAGATTGACCAGGGCATGGTCTGGGACCTCTGCAAGTGTGAAGTTTCTGCTTAAAACACACTGAGTTGGCCAGAAATGCACTTTTAAACTGTCCGGGGTAAGGACAGTGTCCGCATATCGGCTTGCCTCTAAGCGCAGATGCGGTCACATGGTGACATCCCTGAACGTCTGCGGATAGGATGACTGTCCAGAGGACATCTATTGCGAGAGATGCGGTGTGCACACATGCGAGCGGACATTTCCGGACAGCCGTGATGTTCGGAGGGCACAGGGGATTAGATGCGCATGCGCCCAGGTCTCCGCTGGACAGGAGTGGGACCCCTGAACTAATTAAAAGTGCATCATGAGTTTACAGGCATCTCCGGACAGGTGCAGTGTTCAGAGGGCAGAGGGGATCGGATACACATGCGCTCAGGTGTCCACCAGGGAGGGACCCTGAACTAATTAAAGTATGTCACAACTTTACAGACATCTGCGGACAGAAGTGGTGTTCAGAGGGCACAGGGGATCTGATGCGCAAGTGTCTAGGTAACTGTAGGACAGGGGTTGGACCCCCAAACTAAATAAAAGCGTGTCACAGCTTTAACGACATCTGCAGACAGAAGCAGTGTTCAGAGGGCACAGAAGATTGGATGCGCCTGTGCCCAGGTGTACGCAGGACAGAGTCGGGGCCTCCAAATCATGTTAAGGTGCGTCATGACTTTGCGGACATGTCCAGACAAGTGCGTTGTTTGGGGGTGCCTCCATTTCGGTTGCAGACAGTCCGGACAGTCTTGCTGTTGGCAGACTCCAAACAGGGCTTTGAAAAAATAAACTTACATACAAAACAACAGTAAACACATAGATATTTATTGGGACACAGAAATGCATTCAATTAGGAAAGGGATGGGGTATCAGAATGGGAATATAAAACAAACTCCATATCTCATAAGGTTTGGTGAGAAAAATCGCTAGACTATGGAGTATAAGTCACTTCTGATCACTAAACATCATAAACAGTTGTGTGAATGTGCATGGAGAATTCAACCAAATTGCACTTTAACTGATCACAATCAAAAACACCTTTAATACAAAGTTATAAAAAACAAGTCAATAAAACATCATAAAAAAATTATTATAAAATATTCCAAAGTGACAAGTGCATTCACCAATGTGGTGTGTTGGACACCTCCAGGGTGCCTGACTGTACAAAATACAAGGTTATTGCAAAAATGTAAACACCTATTTACAACACAAAACCGTTAAACACAATTTTATATATTGCTGGTTTCTGTAAAATCAGAGTCCTAACCAACAGGTATGTAAACCACAGAAATCATAAAAGCAAAGGAAAATCAGAACAGTATATAGAGTACTAAATTAGGATGTGACTCTATAGTTCGTGCATTCACTGTCTAATGCTTTGTTAACAACAAGTGTGGTTATTAATCCGACTCAAAACACTTCATTTTAGTGTTGAGACAAACCCTACATGTTTCGTTCCTACAATTATTGGTATTAATAAAGGAACTTTTTCAGGGGCATAATGTTTCTAAAGCGTGGACCTAAACGGTTGCAACATTCAGTGGTTATAGATACACCCAAGTCTGGGTTCGGGAGTATCAAGTGTTTAGATAGAAAGGGACATTGCTGGTATGTCTCCCTCGTGGGACAGTTGCAGTGTAACTTGTTCCACAGGCTCTTCTCTTGTTATTAGGATTCAAGCGTCTAGACCAAACCTAAGTATAAAAACAAAAGAAAGGGACCTAATTAGTAAAGGTCTCCAGTCTCACTACGCATAATGACAAATGTTCATGGTGTGATAATGGTGCTTACCGTGTCTTAGTGTCGGTGTAGCATCCTACGTGGCTGGTAATAGTCACTATATTCCAGCACCTTTATCCCTGTGGACATACATAAAGGACATAAAGAGTCCTGTCATCAAATTTAGGAAGTAGTGGCATTCAGAGAATTAATTGAGATGACATCAATAGCATGCTTAGATAATAAATCTATTGCACTTACTGTCAATCAATGCAGCTTCATGCTCAACTATTGAATATGGGTGAACAAAATGAATAAAGCATGGTTCACCTGAAGGAGAAAACACGCTCTAGTTAGAAAAATGGGGAGTATATGACCACACAAAACCTTTATGAATTCATACAGATGGTAACCCAAGTTAATACAGGTATCAATTAATGTGGGTTTAGCTATGGAGGCCAAAATATTTTGTATTGATAGAGAAAGAGGTGACAGATGAAAGAAAGGTAGCGGGTGAAACCTACAAAACTGTGTTAGTTAATGCCTTGTGGAACTGTGCAGTCGTGAGTTCACAGTGTTGGATGGCCCCACGCCTGTGCACCAGTAACTAAGTTGGAAATCTCATTAAGAAAAAAACAACTAGTGGCTCCCGATATCATCTCGAAGTTATAGCGTGGGCTCGGAAAAAGACGTTCTAACAAGTAGTCATACATAATGAAATGGTGCCAGTAAGTGAATATATGAATACGACATTTCGTGTCCCTATATTAGTCGTAAAAAATATTCTAATACAGAAAAGTGGAATCGTAGCTGAGCCCTCGGCCGCCTCTGTACAAATGTGCTTACTGTCAGAGTGTGGTCATGAGGGGAACAAACCGAAGGTGTGTATCATAATAGTACACCAATGTGATGAGCCAAACGTCTTGTCGGTCATGTGAATATTATAGCGCATCATCTTAAACTACACATGCGTACTGAGTAAGGAGGCCGCCGTGATAGAAAAAGGACTCGTAATTAAAGCTAGTAGTGAGTCCCGCCATGTTGTAAAGGTGACGTTAACGAGAGGTGTGCCAAGGTCGAGTTGAACACTTAGAGTGGATGTGTCTGTAAGGTGAACGTAATACCTATAATTTGGGTCAAGCAAGCCCCCTATTGGGAGAACCAAAATTAACGTATGGAAACTTAAAATCCATACGGACGCTATCGTATTCCAATATGTGCTAGCGTATATTGCAGGTAGGTACGGTGTGACATCAAATCATGGTCAAAAGCAGGCTCTAAGGGTGACCACATCGAAAACTTCACTCACATTATTTAGTCTAAGAGTGGCAAGGTGGATAAAATGGACAGGGTGAGAAAAGGCAATCTGAATGCAGGAGCCATCTCGAAGCACAACATTTCTATATGATAAGAGTTAATTAGTGGGACAATACCCGATAGGTGACCCGATAGTTGTCATCTACGGGTAAGCGGGCAAAAGTGAATGATAAGTAAATGATAAATAATAGATATAGAAGGTATGGGGGAATTGGGGTTTTCGACTCAGTTTTCGAATTGGGGTTCCCTTCCTCCTCTGTTCATCAAGGTAAGAAGGGATTGAGATGTCAGTATAGCATTGCTGATTAGAGGGATTTGGTGGGGATGATTGGCTGTGACAGGGGAAAAGGGCACAGGTCCAAGTGAGGCAGTGGTATCTAATATTGTCTGTAATTTGCCTTTTCACAAATGTCAATAACTGTGCAAAATTAGTGTTGAGTCGATCCATTTTTGCAAAGAGACTTATTCGTTAATTTGCAACATTTGCATTTTGGGGCTGTCTGCGCCCATCTTCTTGCTCATTTGGTGGTTATTCCAGACCACTTTCTTCATTTGCACTATGTACTGTTAAAAAGAAAACCATGTTTTAGTGACATGTGAAACAATTAACATTACTTTTTCCACTTTAACAATTGTATTGTGTACCATTAGAGTAATTTCCGTCACTCATTTCATCATGGGGGACATTTTCCTCTAGCCACTCCAGGGTGCTTGCATCAATGACATTTGTGATGTCATCTTTGATGTCCTGGGTTTTAGTCTTAGCAGCACTTACCATAACTGGTGAATTTCTGGGTTTTTTCAATTTTACATGCAACTGTAATATCCCTTTAACACAGTTTTCCACTGAATTTGATAGGCTTTTATTAGTGCAACTAAACCATAATGCCTCTTTAACAAATTTATTTTCACTGAATATATATATATATATATATATATATATATATATATATGTATCACACGGCCCCCGGTAGAGGCCGTGTAGTTAAAATTAAGTTGCTAAACTCATATGAAGAGCACTTTTTTGGCATCTTATAACTTTGCTTCCCCTGAACGAATCCTTACCAAACGTTGCAGAAAAAGTATATGGGCGGCTCTGAATTTGTTCGCCAAGTTGGGTGAGGTTTTGTGTGTGCAGGGGTAAAAGTTATAGGGCGTCCCAAAATCTTTCATAGACTGAATGGGGAAAAACTTTGAACACGGCTACAGGTTGAACGGCTGGACAGATTTTCACCAAATATGCGCTAGGAGCGGGCGTTTGGGCCTGAAAGCGTGCTTTTGTGTTTTCGGTTTAAATCAGACCAGTACATGTGCCATAAAATACAGAAATGTACGTCCCAAAGAATTCATAATGTCTGGGTCCGTGGACAGAAGTGTCATTGGATCACGGTATGGCGTGGTGTCTGAGAAGCTTGGACGCGGCCAGTGGTTGGCTGGAGGGAAGCTTGCTGTGCGTCAACGTTTTTTGGGAAAGCCGCCATCCTGTATCCGAGGATGATACCTACATCCCTCATTCTCATACCACTACACCAGAAGCCTACAACTTCTTCCTCTACAAAGGTCTTACTTCATACCTCCTGTTATCTATACATTCCTCTTCTACATCCTATTGCACAATTATAATCTATATTATCACTCCAACACCCCTCTTCCTCACATTGCTCTCCATGATACTGTCATGATGCCTACCTCCAAGGAGCCAGACCAGGCCCAGCTACCCGAGAGGCAGACATCATGTCCCCGAGGGAAGTCTCAGCAGCTCCAAGTAGGGGCCCTTTGGACTCAGTCCTGGCGCCTTTGGCGCCAGGCTCATATTGGACAACAGTCCTGGCGCCATAGGTGTCAGGCTCATAAAAGATGACTTTGTGTTTAAAGGTGCTTGGTGTAAACTTACCTGATGCAGACCATGCTGCAACATCCGGGCCATCTAGAGGCCTGAATGGGACTACTTTATCTTTGGGGACTACTTAACCACACGGGTGTGGCCGGAGGAAGAATACATACCTGAGAGGAAGGATACATACCTGGAACTACTTTGAAGGCTATTTAAGCCACGCCCAAGCAGCAACTCACGCTTCGCGTTGTTCTGCATCTAGCAGCTGGACGCTCACCGTGTCTGCTCCTGCATCCTGACTTCTGCCATGCCCGCCAGCATCCTGGAACACCTGCAAAGGGAGACGAGAAGAGAATAGGAGAAAGAAGCATCCTTACCTGCTAAATCCGCATTCCGGAGACATTTCGCCGACGATCCTGAAAAGGAAGACATTCATTTTAAAAGCACATCGCATCGATCGCTGCAGCGCCGCATTCCACTCACCTTTACTAGGCGCCTCCATGTTCATCAGCGACCATCTGGATCCGCAGCGACATTTCAGCGCCTAGGGAGAAAAAGACAAGAACAAAGGTGAGCAAGGGAAGAGAATAAGATAACCTTAATTTGCCATCATAAGACTTACCTGTTGGGTCATTCCCACTTCATTTCGGGTCGGTGCCGCATCCTGGCATTTCCGGACCCCGGCCCCTAAGGGGAAAAAAGAGACATCAGTATTAGTGAGCGAATGTTAAGACATTGGGGGTCATTCCGAGGTTGGAGGTAAGGGATTACCGGCGCCTGTAAGGGCACCGATGGCGGTAATCCCTTACCTCCGTATTCCGAGTTCCCTTTGGGGGTCCCTCTTTACCTCCTGCTTTTAGCAGGAGTAAATTGCGGAACCCACAAAGTGACCTTGGAGTAAATTACGGCACCGTAATTTACGGTGCCGTAATTACCTCCTTCCCCATTCCCATTGAGCCCTATGGGGGCAGAAATGGGGATGGGGAAGGGCTATGGTGAATGGGGAATTACCGGTCCATCCAACCTTGGAATGGACCGGAAATTACTCCATTCACCATGCCGGTATTCCATGGAGTAAATAGCTCCATGGTTGCCAACCATGGAGCTATTTACTCCATGGTGTAATCCTAACTTGGAATGAGGGCCATTACCTGAACGCTCATTAAAGACTTACCTGATATCTACTGGAACTGCACCTTTCACTTCGGGTCGGTGCCATATCTCCGGCATTTCCGAACCCCGGCCCCTATGGGGAAAAAAGACACAAGCATTAGTGCATTAAAGCCAGGACACTAAAGGAACCTCTCATCAAACAACTCACCTGAGTTTCCTTCGTCGGTTCCATTGCTCATCTCGGAATCTTTGTTCTGCACCTGAAATAGAGACAACGGGCAATTATTATTTCGGGCTCATACTTATAAACAGAATTCTCGCAGTACTTTACCAGGAAGGTCAAGCAGACTTGAACTCTCTAGAATCCATGATCCAGTGAAGTAACTGGATTACAACGCGCCCCTGCATCAGAAGCAGGATGGAGAGCTCGTCCTTTCAGACCCTAAGGTGAGACTTCACGGGGAATCGCAGAAGGGTTTCGTGGAGGGTGAGAAGGGAGTGGGAGGCTTACACATTATCCCGCAGATTGTTAATACTCCCTTTTCACACACAGAAGGATATTTCTGCGAGTCAGACAAGCCAGATTTGAGGGTCCGGTCCTGTCCATCTTCCGAGTCCTGCGCTTCACCATAGAAGAGGCAACAGCACTCCAAATAAGGCCTGTGCCTCCGTGGGAGTCAGGTGAGCGTAACAGATACCTTGTATAACTTTCCTTACAACAATACATTAATTGCTGTATTTCCCTCTTCATCATAGCATTACTGAAATCACATGATTCTGTATTATACCCACATCACTCTTCCTCATACCACTACCAAAGGTATAGAACTTCTTCCTCTACAAATATTTTAGTCCACATCTCTCATTATCGATACATTCCTCTTCTATATCCTACTATGCAATTATAATCTATATTATTTGTCCAACAACCCTCTTCCTTGCATTACTCTGCCTTATCTCTGCATTCCACTTCCTCCTACGACTTCATAATTATCACTCCAACACCCCTCTTCCTCGTCCCAGTAACCAATTTTAATTCACATTATTATCCATACTCCACCTTTCCTCATCCCTGTACAATAACACCCACAGAACAGTTCTCCAACATTAAAGTACACACTTTCTTTTCTCTAACAGATACAAAACAATGCCTACTAAAACTCATCTACGTAAAAAGCAAAGTAAAAAATTGAAAAGATACAATGAAGGTTAAGTAATAATCATCCTGCACTAAAACAATTTGCAGAACACATTCAAGTGAGAGAACAAAAACGGTGCTCTTGCAAAGTACAACAGTCAATCACTAACTCATGCATCAAGAAAGAAAAGTAACGAAATATGTAAAAAAAAAAAAAAAATTGAAAATGAAACTCAAACTATGTCTAGCAATGTAAAGGTAGCCAGAATAAAAGATTTACATTTGTTTTACAAACATCTTTCCAGTGTAGAGTTCTTTGCAATCTCATAAAAAGATCTAGAAAATGTACGTTCCTCACTGAAAAATAACCAATGAAAACAAATATTTCAAGCTCTGGTTACAGTGCATTCAAACTAAAAAGAACATTATTTGTATTAGTTATAAACATAATAAAACCATTAACAAAATGAATTTAATAACTAACAAACAACTTCTGAACATGCTCAATGTTCTGTGCAGGTGAGTTGTTTCACATCAGTTGTGTAGAACCGTATTTCAATGAATAAGCATATAACCAACAGCAAACAAATAAACATTAATAGACATCAATGGAAGCGGATATGAAATAGTAGCAGATACCATTATGCCAAAGGAAACCTTAATAGAAAAATCTTCCCCCACATACTTTCAACCAAATGTTCTTCATGTCCACAAAAGTTGTCCAGGTACAAATAGATGTGCAGCCCAATATGTAATGTGCACCAACAGTCGTTAAAATGTTTACAGCAATTCCTCAATCACTATGTTAAAATTAAAGACAAAAGTAGAACAAACATTTAACAATATATGGACTCTTGTCCAGTGCACATCAACATTGGAATACGAAACCATTAATTAGCCTTGTAAAAGCACCTTGCATCATATAAAAATATTAGCAATACTCCATCCAACAATGTAAAAACTTGTGCATAGATTGTACAATGCTAAAAGTCCTGCTCTAGAAGTATAAAAACTCAATGACAATCTCCTAAATAGAATAGCCCAAGAAGTCCTCAGCCAAATGGAACACATCCAAAGTAAATATTTCAGAACTGAACTAGAATTAGAAAACACAATTAACTTTCAAAACATTAACCAACAACTTTCTAACACTAACCTCATTACAAACACGCACAAAAAAGAAATAGCAAAGTTTGAAAAAAACATCTGCTGACCTTCTAGAGAAAATATTTGTCTGTTGTTGCAGAACTTTTTATAAGAAAAATATAACAAGTGTAGATATGTCCTACCGGATAGAAGACAATGAAGAAGAATTAAAATGGTTCCAATTAGCCTTATATCTAACAGCAGAATATAAATACAACATAACATATCCCTTAACAGTTGACACATACTGCATTATTAAGCTTGATGATAACCAAATATCATCTCAAGCTATCAATAATAATTTACAAATGTTTCCACTTCAAATGCTCTCCAACAACTTAATATATATGAGAGTTTTAAAATTCAAACAGTACATCTAATCCAAGCTATAATATGTCTGTAACATAAAACTGCCAAATTGACTCCATCAGAATTACTCAAAGGCATTTGTGGGAAAGAAATATACTTACCAGTAGACCTTAATGAAAATGTGGAAACACTAGAAGTAGGCTGACCAGCACATTGATTGTAATAGTCAAAGATGTGCCAACAAAAGACAAATAAATGTGGCAAAATCTAGTTGTTTTAAACAAAATTAAAGAAGCCCTACAGTATCTTAACCAAACCAATGAATACTACAATGATATACGCATAGAAGAAAACTTAAAAGAAACAACCAAAATATATGAAGATTCATCACAAGCTGGTCAATTTGAACGTGTTGATCCTTTCGTTACCGAGAACATTCTTGGCCAGTATACAAGTGTTGCAGTCAAGTATTATAAATATCTTCTCAAATATGCATGTTATAACGGAATACTGGTTCCAACGTCATGCTGATGTACATTGCATTTTAAGGAACCTAGGCCCCCACATGGTTTCTACTCAAAGTTGTGCAGAATATGCATGAGATGATTTACATGAATTTCTGTGCACTGCAGACCAAAATAAAGAAGAACTAGACATAAAAGGTGCAGGAGTACACTGGTGTCTCGATCCTGCCAATGTCTCAAGAAACTTTTACCACTGTTTTATTTATATGATACACTTGATCTGTAATAAAAACGGTCCTCCGCTTGGAGAAGTAGAATACTACTTTTGGAGGAAAGAATATCAATACAGATGAGCACCACACTGCCACATGTTTTTGTGGTTTACAAATGCTCCCGAATTTGGCCAAGACAGTGCTAAAACTATTTTACATTATATTGAAAATTACATTACCTTTGACATCCCTTCAGAAGACATACATAATGATGTTGGGACACAAATCTTATGTTTCCAACAACATAAGCATGGCAAATAATGCCAATGTTGATACAAAAACAAAGGGAAATACTTTACCAACTGTCTCTTTGAATACCCTAGACCAGTTTGTACCAAAGGTGAAGTAAATAGTTTCATGCCTCAGTTAGGCACAGTGTCAAAGGCAAATCTCCCCAAAACACATACAACATTTAAAAGAGATGAAGTATTCAAGTACATCAATGGTTACAATCCTGTTATCGCACTGTTATGGAATTCTAACATAAACATTCAATATATTGGAGACAAATCAATTGCTGTTTCAAGATATGTCACTACTTATCTCACCCAAGTGGTGAAAACTGAGTTCAGAGACCTATGGGATGATATATCATGTTCAAAGACCTCTGGGATGATATATCATCTGACAAAAACCTTTCACAAAATTTATATCACAGATTCTGTATCAAAATGCTGTCACAGAGATAGTGAAGGTCCTATGAAGCTACTGATCGCTTAACAGGTACATCCTTTCATGGGAAATCTGAAAATATTCTCTGGCTCAACCTTGGTCCAACATCATTGTGAAAAAGAGTACTTGAATCCTACCAAGAAATCAAATCTATAGCCACACAAGATCCCAACAGCCAAAACATGTTACAAAATAATCTCATTGACACATACTATCCAAACAGAAATATTGCTTTGGAAAACATCTGCCTGTATGATATAGCCCAAAACTACACAGACAAAAATAATGTTACGCCAAATGAGACAACTGGCAAATATTCAATATCAAAACCAAATCTAAATAACCATGTAAAGTGATCATTTAAATATGCAGACAATAGAGAACTTACATAGCCCTACTGCAACTATTCAAACCTTGGAAAATTGAGGAAGAATTGTGTGGTGACAAAGACACATTTGAAGCTGAATCAGAGACAAATTAACGCAATATAATAAATGACAATTTTAAACAGTACAAACAAATGTTAAACAATGAACACCAACAATAAGAAGAAATAGAACAGTTCTAGATTAGGACACTCCTGAAGTGGGTCAACCATCTCTTACAAGAAGCCAAGAACCACTTGGAGAACCACTCATTCAAAATGAAGCAGAAATGGCAATGAATGAAGAAGAAAACACCATGTATAAATCCAAACAATCTCAAGAAGTGTTTTCAGTGCTTAAATCACAAGTGAAATGATAAACAACTCACCATTTACCTAGAAGCCCTTGAAGAAATTGAACATGGAAATAATACTTGCAGTTGTAAACATTACAAACCTCTACTTTGTAATGTGTGTAAGTAGTAATTAAAACAATCAGAACATCTTTAGAAGACAAATCAAATGACAACCTTTCTGCTGTGTTAACAGCCCCATCAGGTCCATCTGCTGACAGCATAAGAGGTGTGACTTTACACCGACTACCCATCCTCCCCTTAAAACACCAAAACAAATTTGAATATTACAAATTGTCAGCAGAAGTGGCAACTGAAGTAGGAAGAGTTATATTGCAAATGAAAGTCCTAGTACATGAAGAAAGCATGGTTTCCAACCTAATGCTTGCTTTAATTCAGCTAAGAAGACTGGAAATCCTAAAAACTGGACAGGAAGGACTTTTTGGAGGAAAGCATGTTGTTGTTTTTGGAGACCTCCTACAGTTAACTCCTACAGTTCACAAACAACACTGAAAGGGGAACCCATATTTAAAACATTAGGCTACAAAGAATGTTGTAATACACTCGGCAGCATAGGCAATGCCAATCGTTTGCGTCAATCTGCAGATCTAACAAATGCTTACATATTAAAAAGCATTAGAACTGGTGTGCTTACTGATGAAGCTAAATCATCCTTGAAAAGTAGATTAATAAATGAGCTGTATGGACAAAACCTAAACCCCCCTGATGTAATGGAACAATGAACTCAACAAAATCAAAGATGTATGTGCTTAATGCCAACCCTTGCAAACTGTAACCAATTTAACAAAACAATGCTGAAAAAAGAGAAGCAACCCATAGTTCACATCAGCTGCACAGACACACTAGAAGTGCATCACAACAGGTACAGTTGTCAATTGACAAGTGCAAGCCCTCTTTGCATTTATGAAACTAATTCACAATTCAAAGACAATACCTTCTAATATAAGACTGCTTTGAAAGGTTGAATATAGTCGGAACTATGTTATTTTATTTATTTACATTCTATTGAAATGTAAACATTGTCATCATATCCAAAAAATGTGTACATAAATGACAATTGTTGATTGACAGTCATTAAAAACCTTATAGAAAACACCACACCAACCAGTGACCTCATGTATCAACACATTCATCTCATCCACTTTCATACTCATTCAGTGAAAAACATGCATACTTGTGCAAAATGACGCAGTACTTATTATTTGTTCAAAATGAACCAACTGGTCTATCCCATAGACCTTTAAATGCTAGAAGATATTCATCGTCAAATAAAGTGCATCAACATAAAATGTGTATTTGGCATATGTTATCAAATCTCTTTGAATATGCTCAATTGCCACACCATTTGTATGTAGACCCAAGTACGATCTGACTCCTGAGTGGAGTTAGAACTATAATCGTGTCGGCTCAAGTTTCGGGCAACTGGTTAACAGTACAAATTCCCACCAGTGCACCTCATCAGGACATAAAGAGAAAAATGAACAATCTTATTAATTATTAAAAATGTTGGATTGGTTGTTGTAAAAGTTAATAAAAATTGTTTTTAAAAAGAATTATTCAATATGGTGTGTTTTAAGTTGATTTGGCAAATGGCTTATTGTTTTTTCCTTTGCGTTCCAAATTCCAGCCCCAGGATGGAGTTTGCAGGCAGTAATTTAGTTGTTGTGCACAGCTGTCTTGTGTGGATATAGGCACCATCCCCCAGAATGAACCGCACATCAATTGTCTTGGTTGGTAAGGGCAATTTATTCCCTCTTGACCCGCCTGTGGATTCCACTGGAGATGTACCTCGGGTAGCAGCCTTGTTTCTGAAACGGCAGACTGCTCAATTGGTCCAGGGGTTGGTTCTCTTAAATCAATATCCGCCGTTAGGTCGAAGTGGAATTCCCACCTCCTTGGTGCTTGCAATGTCGATCAATCCCAAGAAACTCCATCTAGGTCGGTGTCACATTTAATGGAAAAACAGCCATCTCCACGATACGCGCAAAACTACCTAGAAGTGCATGGCATGACACTCCCTAAGTGTCAACAGGCAACAGCACAACTAAATCACCTAGACTAATCTATCTCAGACATAACTGAATTGGAAACATGATTAACAATGTGCCTAAACTTGCAGAGTGATACCAAGATGCAACAACAAGGTTTAGTCAATGGAACACTTGGAACAGTTGTTGGCTTTCAAACATATACAAATGAAAACAATATGCAGTTTGTCGTCATCGGTTTTGACAAACTTGAATAAACTCAAAAAATCCCTTCCACCACAACACGTTTCCTTCTTTTTAAAGAAATAAATATACGCAGAGAACAATTCTCTCTGTCTCTTGCAAATGCTGTTACCATTCACAAGTCACAACGTCTAACTCTCGACCACTCACTTGTAGATATTGGCAGTACAGTCTTCAATGAAGGTATGTGTTACATAGCATTTTCAAATCTTTGTACACCCACTGGTCTATTCTTAAACAAACAAAGTCAACACTCACATTTCTTGCATCCTAGAATACAACCGGATGTGTGCAGTGTTCACTCCACATCTAGATATGTACCCTGTACCTCAAAAAAGAAAACCTTTACAAAGACAACTAGTACAAACAGAAACTATAGCAGATTTCCCTATAATCCCTGTAAAAAGAATGCAGAACCTTCAAACCAAAAAGAGACCACATTCTCTGCACCTTTTCAATTCAGCAACACAGCTGGAGTAAATTGCTATGTAAATGTAGTAATCAATCTTCTATTCCAATTGCCACCAATTGTGGACAACATTTATGTAAATAGTAAAGACAAAGAACAATATTCTTAAAAAGGCTCATCCTTCACAGAAATGCAACTAACAACACTGACATACTGTTTCTCAGTGGTAAAACAGGAATTGGACTACTGTGCAGACATTTTAAAAACTCAACATGAAACACAGGAGGGTTGACAACAATTTTTAACATACTTACTAGAAGTACTAGAGAAACAGCACATCCATATACATCTTACACATTTCAAACACTTAGAAAGATACATGCAGTTTTTGCAACCATGTCTCACAAGACAATGTACCTAACGAACAATTTGTGTATGTATCGATACCAAATTTTAATACAATTCCATTTCTACAACTTCTGCAAAATGCAAATCATGGAATATTATTCTCATTTTCAAATTCAATCTTTCAAACATACAAATAGAATCACATGTCCAATATATAATGCTAGGAAAAAGTAAGCATTCTACGAAAGGGTCCTACAGACAGCCATGCCAACACGTTCATCAATTGCTAAAAATCAATGATCCTGTAGGTCACTGTTCCATTTCGCTTATTGCTTGATGTGTCTTGCACTCTGAAGTAAACTGCACTAAGAATGGGCATGTGTGGGTGGCTGACATAACCCGGAGCAGACGCTAGGGACAAACAGGAGTTGATGTGCTACTGCATACTGAGGCCTACTGTGCTCTCTCCCCACTGTTCCCTCACACTGGTGTGGTGCTGTTCGTTTCGATGCATTGTGGTGCAAATGTCCCAAAAACCATGCATTATAAAGTTGAGGAGTAGTCCTTCTTTGACTACATTGATGTTTTTCCAATTTCAGGCAACCATCCCATGTATGAAGGCGCTGAAATCCAGGGAAAGGGTGGGGGTGTCCAACTGTTATGTAGCCAGTCATGCCCAGAGGTTCCTAACAGCTAACTATGCAGAATGTGGTGCATATTGGTTAAACAGTGTGAAATTGTATAAGGAACAACGCTTTGCCAAGCCACAAACCAAATTTAGAGTTTTGCTGGAATCCAGGAAAACGGGAGGTGGATCCAAATGTCATGTAGCCAGTAATGTCCAGAGGGTTCTACAAGGTAACTATGCACAATTTGGTGCAGATTTTGAAACAGTGTGGAATTTTATAAGGAACAACGCTTTGGGAATTATGGGTGGAGTGTATGGCCAGCAAAAAATTATGCTGGCTACTTTGCACAAAAACAAATTGCATTGCTGGGAGCCCACTGGTCTATTCTTAAACAAACAAAGTCAACACTCACAACGCTCTATGTGCACCCAGCAATGGCACTAGATCACAAGGGATGCCCAGTTCATGTGCATATTATTCTGACAGGGGAAATGAGCATCATAGTAAGTGTGCATTGCATGTTCTGAAGGAATGAACGTTCTTATTACTAGCACACTTGTGTGTGTATTCCCTCCGTTACTCAGCAGCACAATCACATGGAACTACATGTCTCAAGGTTGTGCAAAGCATGACACATACTGTTTCAGGTGTTTGCGCTGATGACACATGTGTGCTAGTTTTGGATTGTTAGTGGTGTTGGCGGGAGTGGGGGCTTTTGCCTACGTGTAATGGAGTTCCAGCAAGACACTTCCTGCCAGAGCGCAGCTGCAATGTGTACCGGCCCATTTCCTCTTCTCTACATAGGGGGTATTTCAGTGTACTGGGCCACAATTACAGGGTCAGGTCACAAATGCTCCCAATACCGGCATAACATTGCTGTCCCCCTGGGAGGACAATTTACAGGTTTGAGTCATCATTTTGCCAACCCCGGGAGGAAGCAGTAGCCACTAGGCCATCTGGAAAAGAATGTTCTGGGTGGCAGGGATTTCGACATGCCCCTTGCGCTCATTTGCATTTCCCATCAGGCATGAAGTAATTACAGTTTGCAGTTTAGCCTTCGTTGGTGGCAGATCGATGGTATGTACCATTAATCTGGCCTAATGAAGGGAAAGGTTTTCAGATAGAGGCATGAAAGGTTGGATGAGTTTTTGCTAGGCTGACCACAAATGATCACTTTTTATTTTTTTCATTTACAGTTGTGGCAGTGTAAGGGTTGCAGCAGAAACTTCCACTGCCTTGTGTATGTATGTAGTACTAAATGTGCTCCTTTCCTTATTATACCTTATACAGGGGGGATTGTCACTGGGGTGGGCAGGACTGGGGCTGTAGTGTCAGTGGTGTGGGTAGGAAGAGGTGGTGTGGAGGTAAATGTAGAATGATGTGCGTGCCCTGAATAGAGGATGCTGGCAGCTTAGAATAAAAACAATATGCATTTGGGAACATAATAATGACCACCACTTCGTCAAACATGTCTGTGCTAGTCATGCGGACGGTTGTTTCTTCTGAGCATGCAATGCACAGATGGTATGGAGCTCTTTCCTTTTATCAGAATGGCCACCATTTGGGCTGATCATCCCCAAGCTCAGCAGTGGTCCCAGGGAACCCCGGCAGGGTCCCCATCCCTCCCTGGAGGGAAAATCAGTAACACAGCCCAGCCAGAGCTCCAGAACGGTTGGGGTGATGTCCCTGGCCTGGTGCACCTGTTTCCTCTGTGGGTTGACTGTCCCCAAGTCCACCAGTGGTACCCGTCCTTCCCTGGAGGGACAAGCTTAACGCAGCCTAACCCGAGCTCCAGGATGATTAGGGGTGATGTCTCTGTCCTTGGGCAACTGTCTCTCATGTGGGTTGACTGTCTCAAGTTCAGCGGCTGTTCCAGGGAGCCCAGCCGGCTCCCCATTGCTCCCTGGGGGGAAATACTGTAATGAATCCCAGCTTGTGCTCTAGGACGGTCCAGTGTGATGTCCCTGGCCTTGGTAGCTGGTCTCTCAAGTGGATCGACCATCCCCAACTCCAGCAGCAGTACCATGGAACCCTTTAAGGGTCCCCATTCCTCCGCAGAGGGAAAAGCTGTAGCACAGCCCAGCCAGAGCTCCAGGATGGTCCGGTATGAAGTCCTCATCCTTGAGAGCCTGTCTCCCATGTGGGTTGACCGTTCCCAAGTCCAGCAGCTGTCCCACGGAGCCCCTGCAGGGTCCCCATCCCTCCCTTGGAGGGAAAAACTTACCCCAGCCCAAACCAGAGTCCAGGATGGTCAGGGGTGGTGTCTCCAAGGGCAAGGGCTTACAGTGGGGGACTCTGTGGAGGTTCCCACAGGCTCTTAGTGGTCTTATAAGGTTGCCTCTCTAGCCAATTTGGTTGGGTTCTGTTTCATCTCACTGGGAGGCCTGGGGGTACGGGACACTACTCCTAGAGTTTTAAGTCATTCCCCAACAGGACTCTCCCAGGCACCTCACTCTGAATACAGACAGGAATCCTCACTGTCATATTGTTACACTGAATGAGAGCTGGTAGAATTGGAACCAATTGGACAGGGCCTCCAGCAAATCTAGTGTGACCTTTGGGTGCCTTAGCAACATCCTCAGGCTTGAAACAACTGTTCTGCTGGCCCCAGTGTCTCTCATCGCAGGGGTGCCCTGGCCATTTACAAGAACACGATCCAGATACCCTTTGGAGTTCACTGGAACAGAGTTGTACACATCAATATTCTGTTTCCATCCCAGACCCAGGGGCTCTACGGATACATTGGCCTGAACACCCAAGGGTTCTTCAGCCAATAAGTGAAAGTGGGCACTAGCCATATGTACTTCTCCCTCAGGAATGATGGCTAAGGAGGCAGTGCTGACCCCTGCAGGTTTACCCTGGCATTTGGGATCTCTTTTCACATGGTCTACAGACCCACAGACATAACATTTACTAAATGCTCTCTGGAATGGGGGTTTCTGCTGACCTCCCTCTGGTAGAACATGAGAGGATTCATGAGATCTACCAGGTTTCCCATGGGATCTACCCTTATGTGGCTTGAGGGCCTCTTCTGGTTGGTTGGAATTAGAATTATCTTTATTCTCATCTTTGTGTTGCTTCCCCTCATCCTTTTTGTGAGTGGCTCCAGAATCCTTATGAGTGGCCCAGTTGGCTACCCATGAGTCAGCTGCTCTTGCCAACTTTTTGGGATCAAGTTGCTTAGAGTCAGCCAAGTGCTGTCTCAGCCCAGGAGAGCAGGCATCAAAAATAGTTTCCAATAAAAACAGATTTCTCATTCCTTCAAAAATGTTAACTCTGTAACCCTTTACCCAACCAAGTTCTTGAAACATTCACACACCCAGGTAGCCCAAGGGGTACCATCATGCTTTTTGAAGGTCCTAAATCTCTTAAGGTACTGGGAAGAATTTAGCTATTAAAGCTAGCTCCACATTTTCATACTCCAATCTTTCAAGTTCCCCCGCCTCCATTACAGCATCAGTTGCGACCTGGGGGAGCCAAGACAAAAACCAAGGAATCAACTGATTCCATGTGAAACCCTGAATCCCATAGTTATATTTAAAAGCAGCCAACCAATCCAAAATATCAAGTCTCACCTCATACATACAGCTTCTTTAGGCATGCACAGTCTCTTAGGACTGGAAGACCTAGAAGACTCAATTTCTTTATTTCAAGAGCATGATGGATTTCCATTTCTCTGAGTTTGATTTCTTGATGTTTACTTTCAGTTTGCATTTGGAGCCTTTTGAACTCTAACTCATGTCTCATTTTCTCAAGAGAGACACATTCTGGACTCAGTACTGGACCTTCTATGGTCCCTGTGGCTATAGGTTGAGGGCCTAATGCAGGTAGAGGTTCAGTGGGGCTCACATCCTGGGACTCCTCTGACTCTTCTAGCTCCTCAATATCATTAGAGTTAGTCTCTAAATCATTATCATGAACACTATCCACATTTGCTGAGGGGGGTAGGGATTATATCTCTACCTCTCAGACTTTGATGATTCAACAATTTTGAAACAATTCATTTTTCTTGATTTTAACAGAGAGAGACCTGACCTTACACATATCTTTCAGTTGATCTACTGTTTTCCTGATCAGGGCTTCCTATCTGAAGTTATCCATATCTGGCATTATAAAACAATTGCTTTTCTAGTGGTGCCTAGCCTTGTGAAGTTTATTTGACCAAAAGTAAGAGCAGCACTCTCAATGTAACAACTATACTTTATCCTCACCACTTGCCACCAGTACTGGGCAGAATTGCATGCAGTACCCCCTGGGACCACCACATACAATTAGGACTACAGGTGTAATCAAAAGCAACATTTGGTATAAGTCTGTACTTAACAGTTTTGTGGTTGTGATCTGAGCAACCAGGCTTATCTTAAGAGGGAATGTGAGCAGTACAAGGATGTTACACAAAGGTCTTACAATCACAGTGGTTCAAGTAGACACTTACACTCAAGGTTTCTTGGTAAAACACATATTAATTTATTACAGTCATTTAGAAAACATTCACTAGAAGGAGGCAACTTAATATTATATGCAAATATACGTCAATACCAAACCAATACGTTTCTCCATAAATAAGGCTCCCCTGAAATAGGAGCAAAATGGCATTTCAGTTACTTTGAATGGGAGTAAAAAGGCACAAGTTAATAGAATAGATCACAAATGCTTTCTTAGGCATTGCAAATAGTTTCAGTTCATTAGAGGACTCGATACAGATCAATAGGCCTAGGTTAAAGTCAATGGGCTAGTGTCTTGGATAGTAAAGATCAGTTCTTGTAGTAAACGGTAAAGTCTTTGCCAATGTTCTCAGAAGTAGTTTGTATGAAAAAAAATCATATGTTGGGTCACAATCTGATTAGGCTTGCAAGTTGGGAAATTTTCACAAACTTTCAACGCGAGAGGTAAGATTTCTCAATTGGGTTGGCACAGTACCTTAATACGAAGAAAAGATGCAGCTGAAGACGTTGGTACCTGGCAGTTCCTGCAGATCACACTGTTCCTGAGCCTCAGTCTTGGGGACAAGAGGGAGGATGTTGGGGGACTCCTGCACTGCGCAGGGATGGGTCAAACAAGCTGGCAAAATGGAAGATCTTCGGTTCGAGTAGCTGTGGTCAAGCACACAAGCGGGTGCTCTTCCCCCTGGTTAATCCTAACCAGCTCCGAGAATGGTATCCAGGTGGCTTACGAGTTGATTGGTCCCACCAACTCAAAGGAAGAAGTCGTCCTTGAAGGGGCTTCTCTGTTGAGATGAACTTGGCAATTCGGACCTGCAGCAGGGCTTCACCGGGAAAACCAACAGTCCTGGAGTTGCAGCAGCCGTCCTGTTTCAGCTCGTCTTCGGTTCGTTCATTCCATTGGTCCACTCCGCTTTCCAGTCCAAGAGACTTGCCTTATAAACAGTTTTCTCCCTTTCATTCCAGCCTAGCTGCCACTCACCCAGCAGGGTGGCAGTCCTTGCCTGACAGTCAGCCAGCCAATCACACCAGAGTGCATTTGGGTCTCCTAGGGCACCTCCCTCACTTCCTGCCCACCCCAGACACTCAGACACCAGGGGCGGTCTTCAGTCCTGAAGCACACCAAAGACATGGAAGCAAAGGGACCAAACCTAGATTGGCGCGCAGAGACAAACTCTAGAAGGACCTTTCTAAAAAGAAATGGTGAAAAAAGAAGCCTGGGACCCATTTAAACAAAGGGGTTTATGGTGCCATTTTGCAAATCATGGCTCCTCTGATTTTTAGCTACCGGTGTTCGCGGTTGGGAAAAACCATGGTAGTTCATTGTAAAACCACTGCCACCAGCCATTTCGATAGGAAATGGTAGCATTTGACTGCTACATGAGTTTCTAGACACAGGGGATATTAGGTAACCCCTCCAGCACTCTATAGGAAGATAGTGTGTGCTGGGTCTAGGAATTTAAAAATACTAGTAAAGTCAATGAAACCTTATATTCTCTGGGAAACAGTAGTTTATCCCAGAGAAGGTATTTAAACCTTGCGACAGCCTAAAAGGCTTCCTTTTGTCACTGCACTGAGGGGGCTCTGTGACACAAATAAAAAAGATGATGCCTATGGAGTTGTCTCAAACTCCACAATCAAAAGAAATAAAGACCGAAAACAAACAGAATTAAAAAGTACAGAGTCCCAAAGTTCAGCAAAAGAGCTGGGGGTCTCTAAAATAGAGAAGAATTAGCACATTTATGAGAATTCTCCCTGACATTTTCATTGGGACACCTGTGGGAATGTGGGAATGTAGGACATGTGCTGTTCCATGTGTGTTTCAGTGGTTTCCTGGTCTCAAATGTCTCAAATTGTGTTTTTTTTCCCTACATTTTGGCTTTGCTGGGCGTTCTGGGTAATAAATTGTAGTGCGACACATGCAAGTGAGACTTTTTTGGATTTCCACAGGTGTCTTCTTTTCAGAAATGCATGGGCTTCGCTGTTTACCTTGTTGGTTGCGACACCCCAGACCCAAATCTGTGGTTTGTCCAGAAGGACAAAAACAATATAAATGTCATCTGCCCAGAGTCTTTGGTGTACCAGTGGTATGTTATTTTCCCTTTACGCCCAGGTCAGTACACCCACACATGTGAGGTACTGTTTTCATTGGGACACCTGTGGGGACATGAGAAGGTAGGATATATACTGTTGCCTGTTTGTTTCAGTGGTTTCCTGCTCTCAAATGTCACAAAAATATTATTTTTTCCCAAAATGTTTGTATTTGCTGGGCATTCTGGTTAATATATTGCAGCACCAAACACGCAAGTGAGACCTCTTTGGATTCTCACAGGTGTCTTATTTTCAGAAATGCATGGGTTTCACTTTTTTCCTTGCTGCCGGTGACACCCCAGGCCCAAATCTGTGGGTTATCCAGAAGGGAAAAAACACAATACATTTCATCTCCCCAGCGCATTAGGTGTACCAGTGTTTTAGCCTTTTTCCTTTGTGTCCAGGTCAGTGCAACCATACATGTGAGGTACTGTTTTCATCGGGACACATTTGGGAATGTGGTAAGGTGGGACATGTGCTGTTGCCCGCATGTTTCTGTGGTTTCCTGGGCACAACTGTCTCAAAAGTGTGTTTTGTTCCCTACATTTTGGACTTTGCAGGGCATCCTGGGTAATAAATTATAGCGTGAGACATGCAAGTGAGACCTCTTTGGATTTCCATGGATGTCTTCTTTTTAGAAATGTATGGGTTACTATGTTTTCCCTGGTGGCTGTGACACCCCAGGCCCAAATCTGTGGGTTACCCAGATCGCCAAAAACACATTTCATCTCCCCAGTGTGTTCAGGGTACTAGTGGTTTATTCTTTTTCCTTTGTGCCCATGTCAGGGCACCCACACATGTGAGGTAGCATTTTCATCAGGACACCAGTGGGAATGTGGTAAGGTGGGACATGTGTTGTTGCCTGCAAGTTTCGGTGGTTTCCTGGACACAAATGTCTGAAAAGTGTGTTTTGTTCCCTACATGTTGGATTTTGTAGGGCATTCTTGGTAATACATTGTAGCGCAAAACATTCAAGTAAGACCTCTTTTGACTTCCACGAATGTCTTTTTTTCAGAAATGCATGGGGTTCCCTGTTTTCCTTGGTGGCTTTGACACCCCAGACCACATATGTCTGGGTTTTCCACAAGGCCAAATCCAGCCTCCCCCATTGCGTTTGGTGTACCAGTAGTTTAACTTGTTTCCTTTGCCCCAAGGTCAGTGCACCCACACATGCGAGGTACCATGTTATCGGGACTCCTGTGGGAATATAGGACATGTGTTGTTTTCTCTTGGTTGTGATATTGTTTTCATACATTTCCTACTGCAGTTTGTTACACAACCTTTTCATTTCCCAAATGTGCCCTACATTTAGTCGCTGCTTTAGTCACTGTTGGCTTCGGTGGCATGCGCAAGTCACCTATCCTTCAAAAGGTCAGCCTGTGCTTATTCAAAACATGTATGCTGGGCATTCTTCACCACACTGAATTTTGTTATTTTCAAATGCCAATTACGTCAGTTTAGGCCGTCAGCATAAAAATGCTGTGTAACATTGCTTGGTTTTTGGCTTGTGGTATTGCTTTTTTCTGTGAAACATTACCAAAAATGTGTGATTTCCTAACTAGACGCATCAGGGGAATGTAGTGGTGCATTGCTTTTCTGAATATTCATGTAATTCATTACCTTACAAGTGCAAACATGTCCAGTACATACTTTTTTTCTGTCACTTTTCCAATTTTTGCTAAACTATTGGAATTATGGGTACATAGTTGTTGCCTGACCTTGCGCAAATGACCCATTCCTGAACTTGGAATTGTATCTAATTTTCAGAAATGTATGCCTTTCTTTGTTCCCATTTATTTATTTATTAAAAATGCTTATATCTTTAGGCCTCAGGGCGCGCACAAGAAACAAGACAGACAAACAATTGGAACAGATACCATTAGAGGAATGTGAGAATGAAAACCAGGCCATTGAGCTTTCTTACACTCCTCTTCCATTCCGTGCAAGCATATCCTATAAGAAAAGGGAACAATTGCCTACCTCCCACAAAACTGAAGCAATGCGTATGAGAAAACAAATCTTTCCACTCAACCTGTTCCTGAAAGCTTGGAAAATGGCAAATTCATAACCATTTGTTCCTTGCTTGTACAAGAAAAAAAACACAGGCTTCTTTTATCACTTTTTTGTTATTTGCTCACACCACACTACAGCAAACCAGGTGTAAGTGGTGTTATGACCGCCTACATGTGGGATGAATACTGTGCAAATTTGGCCAGGATATCACTTGTAACAAACAAGTTACAAGGGATTGAATGCGGCATAACGAAATGGCCAAAAAAAGGACTCAGCCTGGTAGGGATAATCCTCAGCAGTTAAGGGGTTAAAACACACCATCATCTATGTAACGAAGTAATGCACAGATGCTACCACTGTACTACTTTCTACACATACAAAATATGTTTATATTTTATTGACAGTAAATGTACAAAATGGGTTTTTTCAATCCAGCTTGGATTTTTTTCCCATGCACCAATGATTACAACATATTAATACAAACGTGTATCACACACATGTTGTAGAAAACATAGGACATGCAATGTACTACTTGTAAGGTTCAAAATAAGTGAATGTATGTGTAAAACCTTAAGTATGTAAATCTTCCATACCATGTTCTACAACTAACTATATTAATTTTATTTCCAGAAAAAGAAAAACAGATGTTCCCTTGTTACCATGTCCAACTGAGTTTACTATTTTAGCCACAGCCAGTAGCCACATTGTTTCACCCATTCAACCCGAAGTTAACATACTATTTTGGCCATAGCCAATCGCCACATTGTTTAGCCAATGCCCCCAAATAATCTAGCCACTGGCCTTTCTCCACAACAATATGCATTGCTATTACTATTGTTCTAGCCATCCATGCCGCAAACAATATTTCCTTCTTACCATATCGAACTATGCGCACTGTTGTACCCAATGCCATAAGCCACATTGTTGTGTGCATTCAACCCAAAGTAAACATACTATTGTGCCCAAACCCAGTACCGAGATTGTGCCCAATGACACTACCCATTTTCCAGGCATATTTTAAATAAAACAATCTGGGCACTGCCATGGCCACACAATATGCATTGTTATTAATACTACTAATATATCCATACTCAAAGACAACCCCATCGCCATTTGTACACACAGTAACACATACATGTTTTCTTTTTTTCTTTTCCTCACTCTCCACAGACAGTCTTTCATCTTCAGAATAAGCAGAAAAGTACATAACTATTAGTCACACTCAGTGGTTTCATTTCTTAAGTATAAAACCCAAAGTACGAAAACAGAAAGAAGCAGGAAAACTCCATACCCTGGACCAGTGTATTATTATAAAGTACGGATCTGAAAAATTGTCCAGAGAGCAAAACTGTGTTGCTTACAAAAGAGTATCACATTTTATTTGCCATGATACAAAAATGATTATTCAAAAAAGTCAATTAATGACACATTACTTTAGAAAACATCTTTATATCACATAACACGAAAACATGGGTAAACATAACACATGGATAAAATTAGTTCATCAACACAACCATTCATAGTGCAGCATTCAGAATATACATCATACATAGTGACATTCAACCAACCAGCAATAGTTAAAAAGGACAAAATTGATTAACACTGGGGAGTGGGATACACATTCCCCACATCCCGTCTGGTTATTTTAATGTTTAGAAATTAATTAACATACAACAATAGAAACAATTAAAACCAATCTATCGCGAGGGTGGATCTAAGAAGAGAAGTGTTATTTAGATCATATCCCTGAAGAGTAAACTCAACCGGTTTCGACATAGAATGTATATTGAATAATGTCTTTATCAGGAGGGGAAAAATGTGTGGATGCACCCCAGTGAGAGGTCAAAAGATAAATTGAATTTCAATTTTAAACTTTTTCAAGGTGCGGGTGAGGAAAAGTGGATCTGGCACAGGTCCACTACTACAAATTTGTAAGGAGAAAAAGAAGGTCCAAAATTCTGGAACCCTCCCGTCCCCTGCACTCTACTGCTAGTCCGTCAAAAAACAGTTCAATAATTGTTCATATCAAAGTTTTTGTTCTTCAATAAGCATATTTTGAATATATGACATTCAAAGCATTATCTTCATAAAAAAACACAATAATTTATTTGATTTGTAGCACATTAGTTTCAAAGATGCAAAGGATCAACACAAAGGAACAAAGGATTTTGTAGGTAAATAAACAGTTAAGATGGCTGAGGCGTTTCGAGAATCCATTCTCTTCTTCAAGAGCCAAATTTCAGAACTGGAAAGTAAAAATAATTATGTTTAACAATAATCCCTGCGAATGGATTAAACTTTGTCCAATATATCAGAAACATTAACAGAAAAATTAACAGTAATAAGTGATCACGTCTTACTATACACATCTAGGCAAACAACATTATGCATGCCAAAGTCAATTCAACATTTACGTGGTAAGCGTTAAAGGAAGGCTGACATAATCTTGGGACAAACTCAATTCAGCATTTATGAGAAAATTGTTCCAGAGAGACTCAGATGTGTTTGTGGCTAATGAAAAGCTGCTACTGCTATGTCACGTAAAATCTATACACATAGATATAATCACAGAATGTCTCTCTCTGCAGTTGTAAAAAGAACGGTTATTTGTAAGTAGGAAAGAACCATGGAATTATGTAACCGATGTTTATAAAGCAGTCTACCCTATGTTCAGGCTTGATATTTTGAGCAAATGCATAAAGTAAAATACCTTGCTGCTATTCGGTATCTGTTCCTTCTATTAATGGGGAGAGTTAATCCTTCCATCGCATTATGGGTAATAGACGAAAACCTATCATGCCTTTAATTTACTGGTTCCTATAAGGTACAGAGAATCGAATTAGATATTTGTAAATCTACATTTTTCACATAAGTGCACTTAGTCTTCTATTAATCAACTTACCCTTCAGAGAGGATTATACTTGTGACTAGTAGTCAGTGTCCGTACATCCAGTATGTCTGGAAAATGAACGACATGCCCAATATAGTATATACGTT
Organism: Ambystoma mexicanum; assembly: GCF_040938575.1. Classification (NCBI taxonomy): domain Eukaryota; kingdom Metazoa; phylum Chordata; class Amphibia; order Caudata; family Ambystomatidae; genus Ambystoma; species Ambystoma mexicanum. The sequence goes on from NC_090934.1 coordinate 654,100,429, forward strand.
CAAGGGGTCCCTTAATGAAAGGGTCCAATGCGTTTTGAAAAAGACGTTCTCCCCTGCAAAAATCAAGACAAAAATCTAATTTAGGATGGGAGTCACAGGTAGGAGTACGTATTGATGCGCTAATTAGGGATGGGCGTTTGTCTGTGCAAAAATACCCTTACCTTCAACACTGCGAGCTCGGTGTGTGCGTAGTCTCTTGGAACACGCTGGAATGTGCAAGGACCTGACATCAATATCGCGGAGCAGCAAGAAATTCTCTCCGCGTTCTGTATCGGGCTGTCTGTAAAGCGAAGCGTGGCGGTCGCCTAGGTAACCAAGAATGCTCAGGAAGGGTCTAATGAAAATAGAAAATGGACTAATCAACATTCAGACCATACATCATACATAGTGACATTCAACCAACCAACAATAGTTAAAAATGACAAAATTGATTAACACTCGGGAGTGGGATAAACATTCCCCACATCCCGTCTGGTTATTTTAATGTTTAGAAATTAATTAACATACAACAATAGAAACAATTAAAACCAATCTATCGCGAGGGTGGATCTAAGAAGAGAAGTGTTATATAGATCACATCCCTGAAGAGTAAACTCAACCGGGTTCGACGTAGAATGTATATTGAATAACGTCTTCATCAGGAGATACAGGGCAAAAGGCTGCAAGAGAAGAGCATTACTGCATAAATATGCGGCAGTGCCCCATCTCGGAAACTGAACCCAACAATTAAAAATTGTGTTTAGCCACCATGTGCCACCTGTTACAGGCCAATAAAGCTAAAAATGTGTGCTGGGGAAGTCAAACAAAATCAAAAAACGACCCTAGTAGCAGAGTTTTATTTGAAAAAATCAAAGGCAAAGAAACCAACCCCGAGAAGTGTGTAAAAGAGCAAAGATTAAGAGCACCATGAGGCCAAAAAGTCACAAAAATTTCTTTAAACCACCATAGAAGCCCGCACACGGCAGAAAGGATAGCGTGGCCATAGGGGAAACTAAAGAGATACCGAAGAGGAGGGCATGCTAAATGTAATGAGCAGAACTGACCTCATATAATTCGCCAAACACATACACGATGAAAAAGGAAGGTTCAATGGGCTGAAATCTGACCACAAAAGAAACTGCCGCTATACAAAAGTGGAAAGATTGAGCCAAAAGGAAATACTGCATTAAACAGCAAGAGCCTAATGAGGATGGTCAAATTGTTACCTGCAATTAAGAGAACAATGCTCTTGGAAGCCCCCAACAATGGTACATATGATGGGGGTTGCCTCCTGGAAGGTAGACACAGCAGAGAAAGTCGTGTCAACTGAGAGGTACATGGTGAGCGGTAGAGCAAGTAATAATGATGTAAACCCAAACCACGTCCACAAGAGTAAAGCAGAAAGCATGCTACTGTAGCTGTGGGCAATTAGAAAATTGCAAGTGCAGGGACGCGCCTGCAGCAAAAGGCAAGTGCCCCTGTTGTGGACTTATTAAAACAGGAAGGCATGTATACCCATGCTAACCTGATGGGGCAATGATACACGTGAATGCCATAGCCGACAAACACACTGCAGAGGCCATGTGCCTAAAGGCAAAACTGCATGGGGCATGTGGGCTGGCTGGCTGTTATCACCGACCAAGCCAAGGTAGAGCAACCCGCAGTGTACTAGCATATTAGACCTGCAAGACTGCAAGCTATGTAAAAGAATTTCAACACAGCAGCTGTACCAAATAGCATGCACACGTACTTACTTTAAGTTCGGTCCATGGGCGTTGTGGCGTTGCCCCTTTAAGGGTACGCACGCGACGGAGTGACGTCAACTCCGTCGCGTGCCAGTTTAAATAAACGGGGCGGCTCCTGGTGATGTCAGTTCACCGGGGAGCCCACACCGACAACATCTCCGTCTCTGTGTCTCATTACCACAGGGGGTGGGGGGCTCACGGAGGCGGCCCATCGGAGACCGCCAACAGGCGGCATGGGCGGCTGTAGTTAGTTAGAGCAACCCGCACACAAAGCGCAGGCTATGTGCTGCATTGTCGGCGAAACGGCAATCCACTGAATGGATCTCTGCCCGTAGCGTGAGTCACGTGATAAAAAACGCATCACGTGGCCGTACTTAAGCACGAAAAAACGTGCAACATGTGCGTGAGGGGCTCAAAGCAGCCACGAATGGTCAAAGAAAGAAGACTAGAATGCAGCTACAGGTATTTCAGAGGAGATTGCATACATCACCCACAGCTCAGTGCAGACAAGAGCATTATACTCAGAGCCGCCATGGATGAACAATGAAGGGAAGCTAAATTGTATGTTCAGATGTTCAAAGGAGGGTGGCAAGAAAACGCTGCAACCCACTATGGACTGGAAGTAAAATACCTCGTGGGAAGAGAAAGTGTCCAAGTGAAAATAAATTAACGATTAAAAATGAAATTGGCACCAAAAAATGAGGAAATGGCAACACAATTGCAGGAAGCACTAATGAAGACTCAAATGTCAATTAGTGTGGCCTGATACCTGATGAATGCCACCAACGGAAGAGAATATGGGTCACCTAAATCAGCATAAACTGAAACAGATGTGCTCATGTGGCCCCAGGCATGTCTTAGTAGAGACTGTTTATCTGGCAATAATAGCATTGTTGTAGCATATAACACAACTCTGCCATTCTCAATGAATGTCTGCGAACACATAATGATGTCCGTACTGGTCATGGACAAGATGACCGTGGACTGTGCAAACACCACACAGCCATTTCTACCCAAAAATAATGCATTTATGTGTTCATGTTTTCTCTTCCCCACCCTCCACAGACCCTCTTTCATCCTCAACATAACCAGAAATGTATTTTTCAGAGTTCGTGTACCGCAATGTCCGTGGATTACTGGCATAGCTCGCAAATCCAACATAGTTATCATTAAAATGTTTTGACGTTGATTAACCCAGATATGTCCTCAGGCACCAAATCAAGAAGTGATTCCGCTAACCAGATGGAGATATCACTAATTTTGTTTATGCTACTTTTGTGCACATTAAAAAAAAATCTACTTGACGATGAAGCACCAAATTTGCAAAAGCCCACTTTCAGGACCAGGCTGCCACTCCTCATGCAAATTAGGTGCAAAGGAGTTTGAGCTGTAGCCATGCGCAAAATTGTTTTCCATTGATGACTATCTGGTTTTAAAAAAATGTGGGACCACCTGTATAACTCCCCCCTTAATGAAATCGCACACAACTTCACAAAATATTTCAGAGTTGGATACCTTTGTTGCAAAGTTTTGTGAGGATACGTCAAACAGCACACCAGATATAAGCCATCCAAAAACTGCTCTTCCTATGGGATGAGCAACTTAACCATAACTACAGGGGCACTACCGCAGATCCTGAAATAAATATTCTAAAATTGTCTGGTTTCCAAAGATGATTGACACATAACTTATTAATATTGCATCTGTATTATCCTGTCGATGTTGAGACCTGTAGATATCACAATGAAAATGGTAATGTTTAGGCCATCTAATTCCTTTCTAGCAAACAAGCACTACACTTTTACATGGGGTATTTATCACTTACAAACACTAGTGAGATGACTTCAAATTCTTACGCCATCTGAGCCCTTTCTAATCAGGATAAAAACAACCAGGTTTGTTTTCATAAATTTAGGCAGCAGCATTTTCATCTACATACTAAGAATTTGGAGAAAAAAATGTAATTGCAGGATTTGTAGGGGTGTTTAGCTGATAATATGCTATTAACAAAGAGTCACGTACGCACGTATTAATACAGATGATCATTGAATGCAAAAAAAAAGCACAGCACTCTTTTAAACCATGAAATAACATTGACGTTTCACAATTAGTAGATCTGAAAAGTCGGCAAAAAGTCTAAATGGATGCCTTACAGACTCAGCAATTACTCTGTAACCATTTTTGACCAAACCTATCTCACTGCACCCTCTGTGATGCCTTCACTCAATGAATGATGCTCTAGGCTTAGATTTGCGAGCGTGGAACATTTTCACAATACTGCTGAAAGCTCAAACTTGATGAGTCCAAGATTGATGAGTATTAATATATTAGAAGACCTCAACATATTTGGAAACGTCATGTGGTTTTGTAAATGTTTCATTTTGTGAATATTGAATGGCAACCATTCTCCAGCACCCTTTACTTTGTTTATAAAAGTATGCAGCGTTTCCTGTATCCATTATTGCATCCACCATATTTTTGGACCTTGTATGCCACATCATAGTGTTAGCTGCCAATACGAGTCTTACTTTGATAATCCAACATTTGAACTTCATTAGGTTATGTAGGAATAATATTGAGTTACTCTTAAGGTAATCAGCATCTGCAGGCTAGATCTCTGCAACACATTTGCTTATTTTTAAGTTCGTGTATTTTTATGAGCATCTCGTTAAAACTACACCTCTAAACTGTGCCATTCCTTGTATCCCACAGATTCAAAATTGTGTTGTCATTTCGATTCTTTTTTATAAGAAAAAGTGATCAACTAATGTATATATTCAATCTACAATTTCACTTTTACTTTAAAAATGAAAATCAAACACCTATGAAATTAAGGTGTTTTCAAAGAGCATCCAGTTTTCTAGAGACTCTGCCATGGTAAACCACAAGCGTTTGCTCTCGATGCTCCTACGCCTTCTTATCATCTGCAGCCTACCCAGTGCTCCATCCTTTCCCCAATGATATGCAAGTGCTGAGCCATAGGTTCACTGTTAATTAATCAGCCAACAACACACACCTTTATTTGAAGGCTTCCGCAGCCAACATCATTCACCATCTCATATCCTATCCGGATACCACCCTCAACTGGATGTATGAAAACATAGTTATTTCTGATCAATAGGATAGAAGATGGCTCACAAAGGTGCACCCTGATAACTGCTCCAAATGTGTGGCCTCTTCTGACGGTTCTCTTGGATTAGACATATACACAGAACGAATCTTCAAACATCACATGAGAGGAGCATGGTACCCTTATTCCTGCTGAATAACTGTATCTATATTTGTAAAGCTGTCCTGTTTGAAATTGATGATGGCACTGTGTTCTCATATGAAACTGTGAATGCACCCGTGTACCCCTTAAGTCTGTGTTGAACACATCAGCATGCCTGATCTCAGGATAAGGTAAATTCAACCATATCAGCTGCACTCCAACGATGTCAAAGCATCCAATGGTATTCCTCAACCTCCTAAATTGCTGCAAATTGCATGCGCCAAAATCCATTTCCGCACACAGCGTATTCATGGATTTTAACATCCGTTACCAGCCTTGGTGCAGAGTGGCGCAGCGACCCTGCAGCAGCGCCAGTTATGCCCCCAACCCCTCTCCGTGCACCATGTACAGCGCACAAATCCCATACATGGCGCACAGGCCCCCAAAACACCCTGCGCACCCCTCCGAATTGTAAGTGACTCCAATCAAGCAATCCCACTAAGTCAGTGCGTTGTCTGGGATGCCCAAGGGAAGCCCTTATTTATATATTTTTATGGCAAGTTATAATCTGGATGATGAACCCTTGTATAACACCCCTCTCTTAGAATCCCCCTGACCCCACTGAGCCAAGAAGTAGATTTTTTTGCAAATTTAAAAGGTTTATTTGAAAAATTAAACAATATATATATATATATATATCACACTTTTATAATAAATTAATAATTGATATCACACTTATGAATATAATGTTGATCAACAATGGGTAATCTGACACTAGCTCACCTCTTTACAATCAATGAGGAGTTGGTATAGGATGGATAAGGCAGCTAAAATACTTTTATGGTTTCAAGGGAAAAGCAATGAGGAATGAAATGCAGTACAGAAATAACTTGATATGATTTTAGCAAAAGATAATATAATCACTTTTTCTCTGGCAATTCACCCCCCCCCCCTATGCAATGTAAGAAATGGAAGGATGAGCACACAGTTCTCAGGAATCTAATCAAATACAATACGAAATTCAGTTCCCCCCCAACAAGCTTAGAGGAAAACAGGTAGAAATTTGAAACACAGGCCCAAAATGCTTTGAATGTGATGACAATGAAGTGAGAAATGTGCTAAACATGCTTTTAACATTCCCTCTAGAGGTTCAGGGTGGGTGATATCTAGTTTATATTAGTTCAGGCTCACTTTAGCAATGCTCTATGAGTCTAGCAGGTTAAAACGAATTTTAGCAAAGGAAACGGTTCCGGAGATACGGCCCATTTAATAAAGGTAGTTTTTCGGCTTTGAAATTTTAAAGCTCAGAATGACAGATGACAGTTTTCAGTTTTAAAGATGACAGAATGACACGATTCTAGCAGACAGTTCTAATAGGCTAAAATAGTTTGGATTAGATTATTTTAAACTAAGAGATGGGTTTTGCACAGTGAGTACTCACACTATATTTTTGAAATAAGCCGTCAAGGTCTGGTCAGGTTGGACGGGACTTCCGGCGGGTGGTTCTGAAGTCCCGGCTATCTGGGTCAGCTCTGCTCTCTGGGTCTGTCAAGCACCGGTTCTGCTCACAACGGTCTGGTTTGTGGTTCTCTCTGGTTCCGGATACAGCACTGCTTTCTGGATACTGCTACAGGTTCTTGCAAATGTTCTTGGCAAAAAATTCAAACAGCTCGCCCGGCTGTTGAATAGTTTGGTTGGTTTTGAGGCCTGCTGAAGAGGATTCAGCTTGTGGATTCAGGCCTCTCTGCTACAAATTCTGGAGTTAATTTCTGCTCTCTGGAGATTGATGGATTTGAAGTCTGGATCTCTGGATGTGAAGTCTGAAGTCACCCGGCAAAGCGTCCCGCAAGAAAGTGGAAAGTGAATGTCCTGCCTGTCTTTCAGTGGTCCTTTTTATGTCTTTAGAAAGTGGGTGTGTGCGTTGGTCATAACTAAACCTGCCCCTCTCACTTATCATTGGCCAATTCCTCCTCTCTCCCTTGATTGGGGGAAGGAAATGTGAGTCAGAGTGATGCTGTAGGTTTGATGGTCCAAGGGTCCTTCCCCTGTCAAATTGCACACAAATCTATATTTGATCCAAACACACATTTATCTATGTACCATTTTTCTAATATTATATGTCCAGTTAACATATTTTCTGTAGTACCAAAACATCCGATCCCTGTCTTTGTACGATGTTGTGTCCACTTTTGACAGAATTCTGCCCTTTTTCATCCAGATAACGACCTTTAAACCTTTCCAGATTTGACACAACTGTACACCCACCTTCTACATACATTCCAGTAAATTTTCATTTGTCTAGCTTAAACACAGTGTCTGCAATATCAATAAATAGCGGGGTTCTGCCTCAGAACCTGGTACAGAGTCCTAACGCCTTTTAAAATGTGCACGGAAAAATCCCAAGAATAATTATATTATTTATATAATTTTGACCAGTCCTCACTATGAGTTATCTATCTTTTTAAAATTATGCCCTGGTCAAAAAGGGGTGTTGCTTCCCACATCACATGGTGGAATAACTGGTTTATCCACTTCCCCCAAGCTCAGCTGGCTCTCACAGGCACTGCCCCTCCCAGTTTCTCCCAAGAGAAAGCCATTTTATGACCCCCCAATATAACATTTGCCTGAGCCCAGGACAGGGCTTTGTTCAACCTCCTGCAGTCTGCAGGTACCCCTCCCTTAATTCAATCAGAGAGGTGTGATCTCCTTTTGGTGGGGCAGCAGGATGCAGCCAGGCCTGGGAAGAGTTGTTGAGCCAGTTCAACTCCTGTCGGGGGTAGTTGTCAGGCAGAATTCAATATCTTTAAGTCAAGCTTCAGCTAAATGTCCTGTTCGTTCCAAGTTTTCTACATTCAAATCCAACTTACATGCAGCTATTTTTTTATATATACATTAAATAATTACTTCCTTCAAGTCATTTCAGAATATAGTTTTACATTGTATCCACCTCTTAGCAAGTCTTTCCTTGGCCTGGTTTGGGTTCATCTGTTCAGTTTTACACAAAAGTCTGGTGGTTTTAAAACACCGGCTTTCTGATAGTGGTGAGCACCGGTATTGCATCCATTTTTGACGTTAAGAAAATGAATTCCCCACAGTTCTGGGTTGCTTTTGGCAATCAGCATTGCCATTCCCAATGGTTTCAGGCTACTGTGTGTGTAGCCCAATGGTGGTTTTAGGCAGTGCCCTCCTGTGCTCACAACATAGGCAAAAATGGGTGGCAGCCTATTCTTCATGTTTTCCCTGTGCACTCTCTGGGGAGTTCTGGCCATCATGATGTTTTCAATGCCAGTAACGCACAGTTTTATGGAAGGGCTTGGATGCATGGGTAAAAACATCCCACAGAATACACGTACCCCGCTGTGCGGGGAGTTTCACACGCGATTGGCCATGTGCGAGTGGGATACGTGTATTACTGGGGTGCGCGGGAAGATTCACACGCGATTGGGCCTGTGCGAGTGGGGTGCGTGTATTACTGGGGTGCGTGGGAAGTTTCACATGCGATTGGCCCTGTGCGAGCGGGGTATGTGTATTTCAGGGGTACGGGGGAAGATTCACACGCGATTGGGCCTGTGCGAGCGGGGTGCGTGTATTTCGGGGGTGCGCGGGAGGTTTCACACGCGATTGGCCCTGTGCGAGCATGGTACGTGTATTTCGGGGGTACGCGGGAAGTTTCACATGCGATTGGCCCTGTGTGAGTGGGGTATGTGTATTTCGGGGTTACACGGGAAGTTTCATGTGGCGGACGCGTTTACATCTATGCGCGTCTTTTGCCGTGCGTGGGTTTCCCGTATTCGAATCCATGAATACGGGTTGTTCACGTGTGTGTGGGCGTTCCGTGTATTTGCCTACAGTACTTCCCCAATTATGCCTTCTTTTTCACACGTTGTTCCCCATTCCGCGTGTTACGCCCACTGTTTCGCCCACTTTTGGTTTGGTGTGCTGCCCCTGTGTTCTTGTTTCCCAACTATCACTAGTAATTTTCTTGTCATCTAGAGTTGTAGCACTTCAAATCATGACCTATAAATTACACTTTGAAATTGGGTTAGGCCCTCATGTGTGCCAAAGGGTGTGCGTTGGAACCTACCCAGGCTCTCAAATCCGCAGGAGAGAATGATTGGCTTTTTACTAAAGGTTTATCATCATCTCCAGTGACAATGTGATTCAAGATAAAACATGGCGCGGTGCAAACCTACCCTTCACATCCAGATTAGGTTATGGTCACATCATTTGTTGGTGAGGAGTAAAGCCAGAAAGTGTCACTGAATGACACTCATCTAAGAAATACAAATTCATACTAAGCAAGGACCCCCCAATAAGAAACAATTCAAGGTGTGAATGTGGTTGAAAGGGAGCATGAGTGGACTCCTCTCAGTGCTCATGCAGTATTCATGCCCTGTTGCATTGTTAGAAGTGATAAAAGGTCAAAGTTCACCATCAGGTCCTGGCAGTGGGAGATGCTCTGATGGAATTAACTCGGAAAGAAACTTATTTTAGAGAAGAAAGAATCTATAACCCAATCCTGGATATAATCAACACACTGATAAGCCACCTACAACTTGATCAACCATGTGAGGCTGGTCGTTGAATTACAATCTCTGAAGTTCGCTGTCAAGTAAATCAGGCATGGCTGACTGTCAGGTCAATTATGAGCCAATCCACAAGTGTAATTCTGGAGCATATTGGATAGGCCTAACCTGTTTTAATAGACCACTTATCTGCCAGAAAAAATTGTCCTGGAGGACGAGTTGCATTTGGTGAAATTGATCAATAGCACCAGTACGCTCATCCACATGTAGGACTCTAGCCAATACAGTGGTGGCAACTCTGTGGGGACTGGAGATTTCATTTGTGGATGGATTCATCATATGATTTCAGCACTTCCAAGTACGAGGATGTATCATATGATATGATTATTTATTTATATAGTGCCTATACACAATGTGTTTCAAAGCGCTTCAAGGCAAGGGAAGGAACAAGGGAAAATAAAATGACATTCTTACAGGCCATGAACAGTAAGTATGTGGAATTAACTATCATACTTGGCCTGACGACATTTCAGGTACTGCAAGAGCTAAGGCATAGATGAGGAAGGGAGGGGGAGAGTGCGAAGGAAATGGAAACAGACAGGCGACTACCGTACTAGGGCTGATGACATTTCTGGTAGAGCCGCAGAAAAACAAAAGGTGAGGGAGAGTGGAGAGCGAATACAATTGCAGAAGTCAGTAGTAACACATAATGTTACAAGCCAGGATACAAGATGAAGATGGGAACAGCATGATTCAGGGCCACCATGAGTACAAGATGCAAAGGAAGTCCAGCATGAGAGTTGAGAAAGAGTGACACACCGTGAATGAAGTCCATACAAGTCAAATCCAGCATTGGCCACAAGACGGTGATGGTGAAAATGTATCAGGACAAACTCCTGCAGAAGTATATATGTTGAATAATCCAAGCCCACGAGGCATTAACGGGCCTCAATTACAGTACTGGGGCCTATGAGGCTGTGATTGGCCTGGGATGGCTGTGCATTAACCTGCGAGGGTGCATATCACAATGGGTATCTTCTGTGGTCTAGGGTTAAGGCTCCAGGAACGATTATGAAGTGGGGGCCGGGGTGGGGAGTGGTTGACTCCCTTTCTTTTAATTTGAGAGTAAAATGATTTTTGGGGAGTAAACCAGCAATTCCCAGTCCCAACAAGGTAACATTTATGGGAAGTAAAACATGTTCTAACTCGGAAACAAAACTTGTTGGATTCCATCCATTTTTGGTGTCACCTAGTCATGCTGTGTAATATAACATAGGGTGCAGACACATATGCGTTGAAAGTGCTTAGGTAATAGTAACTTTTTTAGGTTGTGCTACTAGGTCTTCTGCCTTTGTAGTGCCATGAAAAATGATTGCCCTTAAACACTTCTTTTGGGCGCACTATGAATCTATGGGGGAGGAAATAGCCTAGATCCGAATCTGAGCTGCATGTTCGTTTTCTGCAGTAGGAGATTTGACCCATTGAGATATCATATTACCATACAGTAAATTTCTAGAAATAATGTGTGGGTGCCTATAGATATGCATGTGAACCAAAGTTATGCTCTTGACTTTCAGGAATGTGTGGTTTTCTGGGAACTTAATTTCATCTTATGGTCAGCATTCTAAGAATAAAAAATTACTGTCTCACCTGATTCTTGCAGCAAAGCCATTGCAAAGGCTAGTGGGAGGACACTGAACTAAGCATTTATAAATCCAACCGGTCTGTATTACGAAAAGTATGTGTGTTGTCCATGAGCATGTCTTATTTATAGTTGTGTTATTGTGTGTGTGCGAAAATGGGTACTGGCGTCTTTACAAGAGACCAATGAGTAGATTTGCATTAAAAGTGTATCCCCTTCGTTATGACACTGGTTGCAGTCACATTTGTTTTCAGAATGTTGCTCCATGCTTGGACTTCCATAACAATCCATTATCTATCTTGCCTTTGCTGCCACAGTCTTGTGTATTTCTAGTGCTGTAAATAATGACTCTCCTTAAGATCTTATTCATTGTTGCTTACTATTTAGCTAGGCGGGATGAACAATCATAGATCTCAACCTGGACTGCATGTTATGTACAGATGTCTACAGCAAGTGACCATCCCATTGAACTATTTTAGCAGCTTGAACTGCAAGCCTATTATGTAATTCCCATGTTCCTAAACATTTGCTTGAAAACTCTGGACTTAGCAGCAGTGGGTGTGTGCGTCTCTGGGGCAGGCAGTTAAAAACCTAACATAGTATTTTTATTTGCTTCAAGCACATGGATCCTGCTTTGAAAGATGTACCACTTTGTCACCCAATGCTTCGAACAAGGCCACTGTAAAAGCTACCAACAGTACATTGAGCTAAGTTCTGATGACACCAATATACCTGCCTATTTGTTTCATGTATATGTATTTTTTATTTTTTTATTTATTGTATATGGTTAAAAAATATTTAACCTTTACAACAATTGTTCAAAAGTACAACAAATAAGTCTAAGAAATGACATATAAAACATTTTAACATACAAAGGCAGGACTAAGAATAAAATGACAAAATACAACACTGTAGTATAGTGTTGAATGCTGGAGCTGGAAGAGGATTCGAGGATGGAACGGAGGGAGCAAGTGAGCATGAGAAGAATGGTTGGCAGAGGTCAGAGAAGACACAGAGCCAACATTCATATCCCCTTTATGCCCTGTACTTAGATTGATATATATATATATATATATATATATATATATATATATATATATATATATATATATATATATATATATATATATTACATGGACGCGGTAGCGTCCATGTGGTTATGGTTAAGTTGGTGTTTCCATAGGAAGAGCATTTTTTTGGTGGCTTCTAACTTCGCTCCCTCTGGACGAATCCTCACCGAACTTTGCAAAAAAAGGATATGGCCCACTCTGAATTGTTTTGCAAGTTTTCAGAGGTTTGGTCCAGGGGGGGCAAAGTAATAGGGTGGGTCCCAAAACTTTTGTTTTTTCCCATAGACATAATGGGAAAAAGCTTTGTGCACGCCTACAGCCCAAACCGCTGGACGGATTTACACCAAATTTGTGGCAGGAGTGGGGGCTTGGTCCCGAAAGCGTGCTTTTGAAAATTTGGTGTAAATCCGTCCAGTAGTTTTTTTTAAAATGACCAAAATGTAAGGCAAAAAAATTAGTGATATCTCTGTTCGCTTTGCGGACGGACTTCCTGGTTCGCTCCGCAGACAGTGCCCTGATTGGCCGAGCGGCTTGCGCGATGTCAGCGGACATCCGACGTGTTCGCTGATTGGACAGCGTGGGGCATGGAACGCGTCAGATTTTTGGTGGCGCCCGATATCTTGCATTCGCGGACGATCGCGGACAGCGAGGTGAAACTTGGTTTAAAAATTGTATTTAGTGGAGTGTGTTGGTGTGTAAGAGTGTTTGGGGAGGGTGGGGAGTATGAGACAGGTGCAATGTTGTATTTTTTTATGTGCTAGACGCTTTTGTTGTGTTCGATTTGTCTGCGGAGACAACACGGCTGTTCTGAAATGTTCGTAAATAAGCAGAATGGATTCGGTGTCAAGGTGAAAGTGTTCTAAGAACACTCGCGGTGTCCTGAAATGTCCGTACATAAAGAAAATGGGGGTGTCCTGAGGACGCTGTCCGTATCGTCCTCTGGCAAGTTGAATGTGTTCTAGGAACTTCCTTTTGTCCGCGGACATTAAAATGGTTACAATGCTTGAATCTATGGGTGTGATATGCTGCGGTGGTTGTGGCCAGGGTATAGAATGTTGGGTGCATGGCCATTTGGCCATACACCCAAGACTCTATGCCCTGGCCACAACCACCGCAGCATATCACACTCATATGCCATGCACCCAAGAGTCTATGCTCTGGCCACAATCACTGCAGCATATCACACTCATAGTGGCTTATAACTTTGGGTCAAAAACAAATTTATAAGGAACATTGTTATAAGCCAGTATGGGTGTGATATGCTGCGATAATTGTATTTATCATGTACTACTTACTATTTGGTTTAGTAACGGGAGTCCATGTTTTTCTTGTTCATTTCTGTGATAAAAGAAAATAGCATGTTAGTATTAGTATTTTATAAAGACTTATTACATTGTACAATCAACATTTTCTTTTTTTTTTTGACCCTCATATTTAGTAGATGACAAATCAGAGTACTGTGAAATTTGCTCAGTTTCTGTGTTTGTTGCTAAAATCAGTTTATTTGTTTGTTTGTTTGTTTTCAGTGTTTTATACATTGGATTGTTCCAGTTTTTGGGAGCAGTAAGATATTAGGTATTTGTTTGGATATTGTAAAATTTTGGAGCAGTTAAAAACCAGTAGGCATATTCTAACTGTTTATTTTTTTATATAATTTCGTGGTATTGATTTATCTGTTTGGATATTGCTAAATTTTGGGATAGTTAGATACCAATTGGCGTATTCTAACTGTCTGTTTTTTTTGAGTGGTATTAATTTATCTGATTAGTTGTTGTAGCATCTTTGGGCAGTTAGACAGCTTTTGGAATATTGTGATAGTTCATATTTTTTTACTACACATGTACTTAAGGTTTAATAGTTATCGAATTTTGTTTTAAGAACATTAAATAAGCATTTGTAAGATTTGCTGGTAATCTCTGCTTTAGAGTAATGGTACTATCATTACATTCAAACCATCCACATTTCTTTTTTATATATGCAGTGTAGTGCCCTGAATTGGTTGTGGCTCCTGTGTGGTAGATTATACCTATTGTTGTGAAGGTTTTCCTATCAAGTGATATTTGACCATGTGTGAATCCAGTCAGCTTGCAGTTGTTTTTGGTACCATCTGCATTGTAAAGTAGAAGCATTAGTATTACGTATTTACTATGTGTTTGTATTACTAACGTGGAGCGATTATCTGAATTGCAGGTCGAACATAATCTACCATGGTTTGCATTTTGTACAAGTTGCTGAAATGGAACGGATTCACAATTAGGTATTGATATATACACAAAGCGTTCATTGGGGATTTGTTCTTGTGTCACATTGTTGCAGAGAGTGCATGTATGTTTCCACATGTATGAAATCTGGTAGATTTCATTTATAGGTATGATTTTGTTTTCCAGTACTAATAGTAAGTACATTAGAAATTCTTGTGGATCTTCCTGTGAGTTTATAGTGAATTTCACCATTCCAGCACAGTAGTCCAATTGTTGTCTTATTCCATAAACACTATACGTGTTGTCAGGATTGTTTGCTGCGTTTCTGTGAAGTACTAACATTTGCAAACACAATGGGTCTGTACTGTGTAAGTAAATGTTCTCAACAATTGGTGGTAATTGAAATAGAATATTCATTGCTACATTTGCGTAGCAACTTACACCAACTATATTTGAGAGTTTAAATGGACCAGGTAGTTCTGTATCTGACTGCTTTTTTTGGAGTTTGTCTTCCATCTTTGAAGAAGTACCTGGTTTTTTTTCCCTAATTGATTCTTTTTTCTTTGTGGCACTTGATGAAGTATTACTTTCTTTTACTCTCTTTGGAGGATTTTCAGTGACATCCTGTTGCTTTTCTGTTTGATTTATTTTTCTTTTATAATGTTTTTCTTTTTGTGGAACAGAATATGTGTTTAGATGGGGAGTGTATAGTGAACGAAGTCTATTGTATTCTAAAATGCAAGGAATATCAGCGTTTATTTTACTTGCATCAAAGTTGATTAGAAATAGACCGTCAAGTGTACGTAAGCGTGATAGTGCTACGTAGCTCATGCCTTCTTTAAAGACTGTGTTACCAATGACCTTGTGATTTATGAATGGTGACTGCGTATGCAAGAGTTAGAGAAAATTGTTCTCTGCGTACATAAATGTCTTTGAAGAGAAGGAATCGAGCTATTGAGCATCCTATTCTTTTTACTTCTGAAAGTTTGTCAAAGAGAATATTGACAAACTGAATTTTGTTGTCACGTGGGTATGTTTAAAAGCCAACAACTGTACCCAGTGCTCCATTAACTAGTCCTTGGTCCACGTCAAGGTTACATTTCAGCATTACTCTGCAATTTACGGATAATTTTAATATCTTTTCCAAGCCTGCTGTGTTTGAGATTGATTTTTCTAAACTATTTAGTCTTGTTGTGGCTTGGTCACACATGGGTAGTGTCATTCCATGTACATCTAGTTTGTCTGTGGCGCTAATTTCCATTATTGGTTGCATTTCTTTACTTAACATTATTTCATTGAATTTGAAACAACTTGCAAGAGTTGGCATTAAGGCCATACAATTGACATTTTTGTGGGCTAATTGTTCCATAACATCTGTAGCACATGCATTATCACCATAAAGTGCATGAATGTGCCGGGTTTTCAATATTGCTTCTGCTTCTTTAGAAAGTATACCAACTCTGATACATTTTAAGATGTTGGCATAAGTGAGATCTGCAGATTGGCACATGTTTTCTGTTAATTCTTTGTATTGGAAATGTTGCCAACAGTTTTACAGCAGAGTTTGTGTCCTAATGTTTTAAAAACAGGCTAACCTTTTACTGGTGTCAATTGAAGAAGATCTCCGAAAACAATAATGTGTTTTCCTGCAAAGAGCTCTTCATAGTTTGTTTTGAGTACTTCTTGTAATCTGAGGTGAATCAAAGCCAACATTAGGTTGGACACCATGCTCACTTCATCTATTAGTAGCATTTTCATTTGTTTCAATACTCTGCGTAGTTCCATTGCAACTTCTGCAGAAAGTTTGTAATAATGTAATTCGTTTTGGTGTTCTACTGGCAGGAGTAGTAATCAGTGTAAAGTGAAACCACCTATGTTGTAGGCAGCTAAACCTGAGGGGGCAGTGACAACAGCTGACAGTTTGTTGTTTGTCAATTGTTGAAGGAACTTACTGATGATTGAGAATGTTTTGCCAGAACCAGCTTCACCACTGACATACAATAGTATAGGTTTGTAATTTTGACAGGTGCATTCTTTGTTTTCATGTTGTACACCATGTGCAATTTCTTTTGTTACTTCTTGAAAAATGCTACGTTGCTCATTGTTTAGCTTTGATTGTAGTATACTGACACATGGCGTTTTTTACTTATATCATAGCGAATTCTGCCTCATTTGTTATTAGTGGGTCTCCCAGTGGTTCTTGGCTTCCTGTGACAGAAGGTTGACTACTGTCAGGAGTGTACTTATCTAGTTGGGCCTGGAGTTCTTCTTCGTGTTGCTGTTCATTGTGCAACATTGTTTTGTACTGTGCAAAGTTTACATCAGTTATACTGCTTTCATTGCTTTGAAAGCGTCTTCATATGAGTCATAGTTATCTAGTATTTCTTTTTCTTTTCTCCATGGTTTAAAGAGTTGTAGCAGGGACATGTAATATACTTCTTTATATTGAGGAGTCTTTAATGACAATTTGATATAATTAATTAAATTTGGTTTGGTGAGTTTTACTAAGATGCCTTCACAGTTTGTCACTTTGTATTTACGGTTTTGTTCATCAGGTTTTAAATTATTTTTGTATGTGTAGTTTTGGGCTATGTGGTATAGACACATGGTTTCCAAAGTGATACTCCTGTTTGGGTAGTATGTGTCCGATAAATTGTTTTTTAAAATGTCTTGACTGTTGGGATCATGTTTGGCTATTGTTTCTATATCTTCGCATGATTTTAGAACTCTTTTTCTAGATTTAGCTGGACCAAGACTTAGCCATACTAGATCTGCAGATTTACCATACAATGCAGTACCAGTTAATCGATCAGCTGCTTCATAGGATCCACATTCTCTATGGGACAGCATTTTTATGCCCAAGCTGTAAAATTTCTGAGACACTGTTTTATCTGATGACAGGTCATTCCAGACGTCTTGGAGCTCTGTCTTTTCTGATTTGGTTAAGTATGCTGTGACATATCGTGCAAGTGCTGTAGAAATGTCCGCAATGTACTGCACATCTATGTTTGCATTCCATAAGTGGGCAATGATTGCATTGTAATCATTGATATATTTTTCTTCTTCTTTTCTTTTTATGCCATATGTATTTTTAGGTGACTTACCTTTAACACTATGGGCCTCATTACGACCCAGGCGGTAAGTTACCGCCTGGGCCGTGACTTTACCACCATGGCGTAAACTACGTTTACGCCATGGTGGTTGGCGGACTTACCGCCCCATTCCGAGGTCGGCGGGGCGGTAAGTCCCCAATCCCCATTTACCCTTCCCCATTCCCATTTTTGCCCCATAGGGCATAATGGGAGTGGGGAAGGCGTTAATTACGCCACCGTAAATTACGGTGGCGTAATTAACTCCATGGTCCCTTAGCGCCATGGATTTTAACACCTGCTAAAAGCAGGTGTTAAAAGCGCCATGGCGCTAAGGGACCTCGTAGTTGGCGGTAAGGGGTCGGCGCAGCTAACGCTGGCGTTAACCCCTTACCGCCAGGGTCGTAATGAGGCCCTATGTCTAACTGAAGACATGAGGTTGTTCACTTGACCTGTATTTGTAACTGGTCTAGGGAAACCAAATCAGCATTTGGTGTAGTATTTCCCTTTGTTTTTGTATTTGCGACGACAATATTTGCCACATTTGTGTCTTTGGAATTGTAAAATTTTTGCATGAACATCACTATTTGTGGATTCTGATGGAATTTCACAGGTGACATATTTTTCAATAAACTGTAAAACAGTGGCATCACTGTCTTGACCAAATTTAGGAGCATCTTTAATCCATAAAAGCATGTGGACATGTGGTGCTGCTCTGGCTTGGTATTCTTTTCTCCAAACGATGTGTTGCACTTCTCCAAGGGGACGAACAGTTTTATTACAAATAAAATGTAGCATAGCAATGAAGCGATGGTGAAAATATCTTGAAACATTAACTGGATCCTGAGAGCAAAGTTTTCCAGGTGTTAGTATATCTATGTTTGTTTTGTTTTCATTTGATATGCGTAGGAAAGCATGTAAATCTTCCCATGCATATTCTGCACAACTTAATGTAACAAACCAAGTGGGTGGGCCAAGGTTTCTGATCATACAACGTACATCTCCATGACGTTGAAAGCAGTACTCTTTAGTACCACGCATATTTGCTAATAGATTTGTAAGATTTGCTTGTAAAACCTCATCTTTTTGTTGAACTTTTTGAAATTATTGTGTAGCTGTCATATTTTGAAAGTGTGATCCTGATTTTCATATGTGTGCAACTCCGTAACATAAAGTTGCTAGTTCACTTTCAAAGAGTAGGTGGAATATGTATTCCACATTTTGTCGAAATCTGGGATCTTCAGAATACATTCGTAATGAGCGATATTCTGATGCTGATATTTCAATAGGTCTATCATCGTATCTTCCTCCTTTGCCAGTCGGAAAGAGTATAGGAAAAGCACGTGCTTCTATACTTTTTTCCCATATGCTGATTGGTGATCCTTTTGTTTGACGCATTTGGGGCTTTCCAGTGCATCTTCTATGGTGTCATTAGAGTGCAATGGATGAATTGTATAATGGTCTAAAGTGTTTGATATTGTAGCAGGATCTAGGAGCTCAAATTGACCAGCTTCTTGTGTCTCTTGAATTATTTCAGTTATATCTTTCAAGTTTTCTTCAATATTAATTTCTTTGTAATATTCATTATTCTCTTTAAGATATTGCAGGGCTTCTCTAACTTTATGTAAATCTACCAGTTGTTGCCACATTTGTATGTCTTTAGTAGGTACTCCATTTACCAAGATAATTAAAGATTGTTGCATTGGACGTTGTACTCCTAGAGTGTGCACATTTTCTTTTAGATCTAATGGTAAATACACTACTTTTCCACGAATACCTTTCACTAATTCAGAGGGAGGTAATTTTGCAGTTTTTGGTTGAAGGCGTAGTATTGCTTGAAATGGGTGCACTGTTTGAATTATGATGCTCTCATGTAAATTAAGTTCTTGAAGGGGTTTTGGTAGTGGATATAATTCCAAGTTATTTGTGATAGCACATGAAGGAGTTTGGTTGTTGTCAAGTTTTGTAGTGCAGTAACTGCAAAGTATTATGGGGTCAGTTATTTCGTATTTGTTTTCTGCTATAAGGTAGAGAGCTAATTCAAACCATTTAGATTCTTCATTGTCTTCTATTTTGTATGATAGGTCTACAGTTTTTGTGTTACTTTTATAAAAAGTTCTGCGGCAACATACACACACGTGGTTTGGTACTTCAGCTGAAGTACTTTTTTGTATGTGTGTAGTGAAAGGTTGCCATGTGCAGAATTGTTACGAAGTTGGTTTACAGCTAATTCATCTTATAAGTGGGTTTCACGTCCAAAATATTTTGTCTGGATATAGTCGATTTCTTTTAGTAGGTCTTTTGCTGTACCATGTAGAAGAATGTTATTTAAATTGGCTTGTGCTAAAGCAGGACTTTTAGCATAGTACAGTTTATAAACTAGATTTCTTATACTTGCATGATGTGATGATATCCTTTTGATATCATGGAAGGATGTTTTGCAAGTAGGTCCTGTAATGCAGGCCAATGAATGTCCTTGTAGTCCTGTGTACTTGCGTACTGGACAAGCATCCATATTTTGCAGTAGTTTAATTTTGATTTTGTCTTTGCTTTTCACATATTGATTGAGGAATTGGCGTAAAGACTTGAACATTTTTTTGGGAATGTTACACATTGACGTGCATGGCCATTTGTACACTAGATGTTCTGATTCAGTTGAATGGAGGGGTAAATCTATGTTTGAAGGGCATATTTTTGTAAGGAGTACTTCTTGTTCCATTATGGTATTATTAACTTTTTCATAACCTCGACCACTGCTATGTATGTCAATTGTATTGGTTTGCTTTTGTTTGTATGCTTCTTCATTAAAGTATGGTTCTGTGCTTGTAGTGTGACTCCATTCACCTCCACAGATATTTAAGAAGTTATTTCTGTTGACATTTCGTTTATTGAGAAGTCTTTTTTGTAATTTAGTTATTAGTTTTGTTAGTGGTTTTAGTCTGTTTAACACTAAAATAAATAACTTTCTTTTGAGAAGAATTGCATTGTCTATCAACGCTATAGGTTTGAAGTGTTGAACCTGGTTTCTCTCCTGTTTTTATAAGATTTTGAAGGACTTTGTGACGGAACATTTTGGCTAAAATACTTTTCTTGGTATGCTTACTTTGTACTATATCAAGATTTATAGAAGAAGTTTTATTTGTAGTGATAGTTGATTTTCTGTTAATTGTTTTTTGGTTTGTTTTACTTTTTAATAGAGGAGGCAAAGTTTTTGTACTAGAAACATCTTCTGTTTCACTACATGACTGCATTAGCTGTTGTGTTTCAACTTTTTTTTACAAATTCTGCTATAGATGGATGATTATGTTGTAGAATGTTCTTTTCATTTGCTCTACTTCTGCGTTCCTTTCTACGGAGTTGCTTTTTGGTAGGCATTCTTTAGGGTCTGTTGAGAAAAATACAGAAGGCATGGGTTGGGGTGTTCTGCAATGCATGTGTGTTTTGTGCATGAGTGTGTGAGTAAGATGATAAAGATGTATGTAATGGTGTGTGATTGTGCTTTGGGAAGTACAACTACTAGGGATGGGTATTCTTGAATTAATGTGTTACTAAACTGGGGTTCAGATGACAGAAAAAAGTAAGCCAGTGGTTTGGAGAAGTATAAATAGTATATCTAAAGCTATACAATTAAAACAGTTGTTTGTTCTACAACATCTAAATTCTAGCGGCTGAGTTGGGTAATTTGTGTGTCGAAAAATAGGAAGTTGTGGGCCATTCTGCCAGTAAATTACTGTTTAAGACGGGGGGATTTTTGGTCAGAATGGTGCAGAATCTCTATTTTTAGGCACAGAAATAGCATGAATTAACCTTACAGTGTGTTTGAGTAATAATTCCAATATTATGGTAACATTTTAATTACTTTTTTTCTAAAATGAGCAGTTTACTTCTTAGTTGTTCTTTGTACTTCAAATTCGGCTGCTTCTTTTCTGGAGAATGGTCTTCACTGCAATTGTAAAAGAAAGAAATTAGTAATTTGGTTTGTATATAGCAGTGTTTTTAATTTAGACATAGATTTTTTAAGTTGAAATGCTCAGCGCCTTCCTCAAAACCATTAAAACTATCTTATGACTAACTGTAGGAAAGAAAATATCTTCACTATGGCTTGTGAAATTCATAATGTACCACTGTATACCACTATTCCTGTAACTAAGCTTTTCCACTTAATAGTGAGTCAATGTCATAGCCTGCTTGTCCTATATAAATGTAAGTAATTATATACATTGAAAAAATGAAAACCAATTATGTGTTTGTACAAATATTATTGTTTGAGATTTGATCATAGAGTGTGCATGTACTTTTGTTTGATTATATGTAGTCTATATATTTTATTTCAAAAATGTTGGTTTAACGTTATTTGCGTGTGTGTGTGTGTGTGTATGAAGAAATTAAACGGCATAAAGGTTTGTAAGTCACAGTTCATTTTAGGACAATGAAAAAATGATCGTAGATTCATTTTACAGATTATACAAGGTAAAAGTCGGTTAGAAAATGTGTTCATGTACTGTATAGAAAATATGCATACCTGTAGTTTGTGTTCATGCATATGGATATGGACGAAGCTGCAAGTAGAAATCTTGGAGACTTGTATAGTATTTCTCGTAGATCGTGCTTGCCAATGGTATGAGACTTGTACTCCGAGAGGTTCACCGTACATTTGCAGTGCTGATCTCTGATGATGCAATTACATGTAGAGGTCTTGGATTTGATTGGTGGATGGTCATGTGATTTCTTAGCTACATCCAATGAGGGAATAGTACAGAGAGTGAAGTGGAAATGGTAGAAGGGCTGTCCATGTTACGATATGTTCGCGGACATTGCGGTAGTTCTAGGACACTGCGTATTACATCTGGGGAATTTGGGGTGGGGAGGCATGCAAATGAGATTGAATGTAGCAAGGGATTGGTCAGTAAAGTTTAGTGAGTGTGTTGTGCTAGGAGAGGTTTTCTCAGATATTCTTTTTGCTGAGATAAGAACAGATATGGCTGAGTGTTTCAAAAAACAGATTGTGTGGATTTTGGGAGACTCGTGGATACATTGGTTGAAGGTGCATGCAGAAAGCTGTGGAGCATCTATAGATCTTGGATTCCCACATGTGGAAGTGCACTGGCATGGAGTGTGTGGAATGAAGATAGCCACTTGCTACCTCTCTGTGCAACTTTGAAGATAGAGGAACATCCAGACATAATTGTAATTCATTTAGTACATGTGTCTGGAATTTCTTTGCAATTTGCAATGAAAGAAGGACTTCAGAAGATCATGGACATGTTTCCAAACTCCAAAGTAATTTTTTCACAGATTGCGCAGAGACAAATGTGACTTCGTTCTTTCTCATGTGGTCCACAAATGGAGAAAGCAAGGCGTAATGTCAATAAGGCTGTTTGTGCCTTCCTAAGAGATTTTGGCATGTCCTCTTTTCACAATGAAAATATTATGTTTCGTAGTACATACATTTTTTGCAGAGATGGAGTCCATCTTACTTATGCTGGCAATCAGATTTTTCTGAGAAATGTACAAAATGCATTGCGACCTTTTTTAGAAATACAGCATCCATTTTGAAGTAGGTGTTAAGTATTTATAATTATTGACATACAGACACCTCCCAAAGGCTCTTTCCAGAGCCACCACTTGCTCCCAGAGAAAAATGCAATGGTTACAATAGGGTAGCACCCCAATTTTGTTTATGTTTGGGAACTGTCCGCAGACTTTTAAGATATACAAAGGGCCCTGCTTTATTTATCTTCACTTCTATTTTTTAACTGTGAAAGGCGGCTCTGAAAAGAGCCTTATTTGTTTTTGTTGATTTTTGTTATCTTGTATTTTTTTGGTTTTTTATACACGACACACTAGGAGAGGAGGGGAAAGGAGGGTAAAGGGGGGGACACCAACCACAGGGATGAGAAAGGGCGAGCTGAGAGAGGAAGATGTAGAGTGGGTTTTATTTGGGTAGTGAGCAGGTCTTCTCATGCTCTGAGACGATAGTCTCAAAAGCACTCTGAAGTCGCTCCCCCCTGCAGATGACTGTGTCACAACACATACATACAACTGTGACCCTCGAAAGGTAAGGGTCATAAGAATTCTGTATGGCCTGTGAGGCAGCTTGAGGAAGACGCTGTCCCACAGAGGTGTTCCTTGTGGTGACAGGATCAGAAACAGAGGATGAAGTAGAGGCAATCAACCTACTACGCTCTTCGCAAGGTACAACCTGGCGAATGGCTCCAGTCTGGAATGAGTTCAGGTGTCGCTTCATGGTCGTGGTCCCAAAGCTGTACGCACCATGCCTCCCCCGACTGAGTACCATTTTGCACTCATTGCAGGTGACATGGTTCGCACGAGCCTTAGGAACATTCCCATGAACGGTAAACAACCGCCACACCCAAGAATCACGCTGAGGGCGGGTAGTAGGGATTTCCTCTACCTCATTCTCGTCATCCTCTTCTTCCTCCTCTGTATCCTCACTCCGGTTCCCCTCTTCAGGCCCTTGGGGAGATGGTGGTGGTGGAGGGGGTGGGGGTGGTGCTGAGGCAGATGTAGCACCAGTTGGCAATAGTGGAGCCATAGATGTCATCGTCTTGGAGATGGAAATCTCAAAATCTGCAAAGTATGCAGCAAAATGCAGTGTGCACTGTAGAATAGCCAGAAACACAATGAGAATGAGCTCTAGGGCGTGGTCTTTTATAGGGGTGCTTGTACGTGGCTCGCGGGCATGTGCGCCATCCGCAAGACAGATCGAACACCAAAAAAGGTTCAAAAAGTCACAAAAACTATGTGGAAACTTAGGATTAGTATGTGGGATTTGTGGTATGGTGAGTTTTTAATGAAAAATATTGTGGATTACTTGGAAATGTACTTTTAAACTGTTCGGGGATATGAACAGTGTCCGCATTCAGAACATGCGATCAGCGTGGGCACGGTCACATGATTGCTTCGTGAGCATGTTCGCTAAGGAAGCGGCCATCCGCAGGACACCCAATGTACGGACATTGTTTTGCGCATGCGTGTGGATGTTCTACGGACAGTGTTCGGGTCCTGAACTAATTAGAAATGCTCACACGTAAAACGAACAGTTACGGACAGCCGTTTGTTCTTAGCACAGTTAACTTACTTGCGAACAATACGGACAGACATAGCGTCCCCAGCACACCTCCATTTTCGTTTAGTTACGAACAATACAGGACACCAGGTGTGTTCTTAGAACACTTTCAACTTGCTAGCGAACACTACGAACAGGCATAGTGTTCTTAAGGACACCTCCATTTTCGTTTACTTACGAACATTTCGGGACTGTACCAGTGTTCTTAGAACACTTTCAACTTGCATGAGAACATTACGGACAGATATAGTGTCCTCAGGACACTTACATTTTTGTTTATTTCCGAACATTTCCGAACAACCGCGCTGTCCGTGGACACCTAAATTGGTTTTAACACAAAGAACTGAAAGTAATTACAATACAATATAAAAAAGTAACTTTATTTGACATATATAAACAATTTATGACTGAGAAGGTGGGGCAGAAACGGAAACAAAAACAGGAGAATTAGGGATTTCAACATAATTGGGATCAGGTGAAGAAGGGATGGAAATGTCATCAAAACGTTTTGGTCCATGCAGAGGGTTTGGGGTTAAATGAGTGGGATATGGTGAGGGGGGACAAGTACAGGTGGAAGAATGGTATGTTGTTGGTAGTTTTAGGTGATCTTCCACAAAGTTCTTTAAATCGTTAAAATTTGCCATAAGTTGGTCCATTTTTTGGTTAATGTGTTCCAGAGTGTTATCCACCGCTTCTTTTTCTGTGGTAGTGGCAATTTTTGTATGGTCTGTAAAAAAAAATGTATATGTTAAATGTATCCAAAATAATATTTATTAATTGGTTTATGTAGTAAAGTGTGTACCATTAGGTGCACTATGTTCTGACATTTCGTCTTGTGGGAAATGCTCCTCTAGCCACTCCAGAGTAGCACACATTTCTGTGAGAAAACAAAAAAGTAATATATTTTTTTTATCTAATACAGAAAGTTTATAAATATATGAGTAAAATGAAGCACACTTACTATTTCAGGAAAGTATGTGATGAGTAGTCTGTACTTCTGGTCTTGCTCTTAGTTGTGGAGGGTCTGTGAGGTAATTATGTTGGAAGCCACTTTATCTTCTTTTGGTATATTCCATTTTAGAACATATTGTATTTAAATGAATTGTTAGTGTGTTACATATATGGGTTATATTTCTTAAGTATTACTACATATACTTTGTATGTGAGCTGCTTTGTGAATTTGTTAAATGTACCTATGTTATGATATAACAATTACACATACCCCCCCCCCCAGAGTATTTAGGTGGTGGTACTGTTGTTCGAATATGTCCGCGGACAGTCAAATTCAGTAGAAAGGGTTCAGTATGTTCCATATTACATGTACATAAAGTCAAAGTTATTATTGTTATGTTGTGCTACTAAAAAACTATGAAATTCAGTAAAAACACTTTGTTAAAGGGACGTTATGGTTCAGTTGCGCTACGAAGAAACCTATGAAATTCAGTAAAAAAACTTTGTTAAAGGGACGTTATGGTTAAGTTGTGCTACTAAAAACCTATGAAATTCAGTAAAAAAACTTTGTTAAAGGGACGTTATGGTTAAGTTGCGCTAATAGAAACCTATGAAATTCAATGAAAAAACGTTGTTAAAAGGGACGTTATGGTTAAGTTGCGCTACTAAAAACCTATCAAATTCAGTAAAAAAACTTGTTAAAGGGACGTTATGGTTCAAAGTAAAACCGAAAAACCCCTGAAATTCGGCAGTTATGGTAAGATAAGCAACCATAACTCGCGCCAGCGTGCACTGCTAACACTACCACCCAGGACATCAAAGATAACATCACAAATGTCATTGATGACATCACTGATAACATCACATGGCTGACTCTCCCTTTTTTTCCTTTACTGACATATCTAAGCCACATAGTTTTGTTCAGTAACAGTCAGGAAGTAAAAATTGAAAAGGTACTATATTTGTAGACTTAGGGTCAAGTCATATCATATGAAACATATATAGCTGAAGACACAGGATTGAAAGAGAGCAATCCTTTCTGTGCATGAAGATAATCATTAGAGTTATTATTAGCGCAACTTAACAATAACGTCCCTTTAACAAAGTTTTTTTACTGAATATATATATATATATAATGAAACAAGTTTGTAGTTCCAAATGCATGTCAGCGGATCCTTCCAGTTGCGACGAGGATTCACCGGCACTTAGGCAGAGCAACTGCAGCAGCATTACACAACTTCTGCAGGCAGCGTCACATGACGTGAGAACAGCCCCGGCCAAAGTACAAAATTAGCTGTTATGGAACTGGGTGCAAAGCGAGTGAGAGGTGCTAGAGGAAAGGACCCAATATGGTGGGTCATCATCATGCTATGGTCGGCCATTTTGTGAGGCCAGGCATCGGCAAAGAGACAATTAAGTTGAACAGGCTCCCACTGAATCGCTTCCTCGTCGCAGTCAAATGTTTTTTTTATTATGAAAAATGAAATATTATCAAGATGCAAGTTCATTGAGTAGGCACACACAGGCACATGCGGCACAAGGAGTGATTTTAAAATAAACAAAACTACACCGCAACAAACCATCCAAACTGTGCAACTGCACTATCTAGCACATCAGAACAACTGCTCTAAGGGGTGCCAGAGATATGTCCTTACACAGTGTTCCTCCACCTGCAATGTTCTTACCTGAAGTTGGGGAGCCAGTACTGACATGGAAAAGATGGCTTAAGACATTTGAACATAATGCCAACGTAGTGTGTGGCATAAACTACAGTGTAGAAAGAAATACATCTTTATTCTTACTCTGTTTATGACCAACTGGCTAAGAGAAAGAAATAAGCACCATTTTAGAATGATATAAGTTTGGTAAAAGAACACAGGAGGAGGGAGAAAGTGTTGAACAATACATTATAATACTTAGGAAATTGGCCAGCATGTGCAAATTCAATCAACATTTAGAAGAAAGACTGAGAGATCAATTCATGCTAGAATGCAATAGTAGTACAGTTCGAAAAAAAACTCTGGACCGAAGATAACCCACCTCTAGATACAGTATTATGAATGGCTAAGGAGGTGTTACATACAAGAAGTATGCAAAGACATTAGAATGCAGAGTAAAAGAAATTGAAGTAAAAACAACCACTGTAAACACAGTGTAGCCATCCAGTGGAGAAGAGGTTGCAAGTGTGAGCTGTCAAGGAATAAGGAGAATAGGTGGCAGCAACAATAGATTCAACAGTGGGAACAGACACAATGGTGAGAACAGAGATACCAGAGAAACAATGCACAGTGATAAAAAACCATCCAAACTGTGCAACTGCACTATCTAGCACATCAGAACAACTGCTCTAAGGGGTGCCAGAGATATGTCCTTACACAGTGTTCCTCCACCTGCAATGTTCTTACCTGAAGTTGGCGAGCCAGTACTGACATGGAAAAGATGGCTTAAGACATTTGAACATAATGCCAACGTAGTGTGTGGCATAAACTACAGTGTAGAAAGAAATACATCTTTATTCTTACTCTGTTTATGACCAACTGGCTAAGAGAAAGAAATAAGCACCATTTTGGAATGATATACGTTTGGTAAAAGAACACAGGAGGAGGGAGAAAGTGTTGAACAATACATTATAATACTTAGGAAATTGGCCAGCATGTGTAAATTCAATCAACATTTAGAAGAAAGACTGAGAGATCAATTCATGCTAGAATGCAATAGTAGTACAGTTTGAAAAAAAACTCTGGACCGAAGATAACCCACCTCTAGATACAGTATTATGAATGGCTAAGGAGGTGGAGCATACAAGAAGTATGTAAAGACATTAGAATGCAGAGTAATAGAAATTGAAGTAAAAACAACCACTGTAAACACAGTGTAGCCATCCAGTGGAGAACCAGTTGCAAGTGTGAGCAGTCAAGAAATAAGGAGAATAGGTGGCAGTGACAATAGATTCAACAGTGGAAACAGACACAATGGTGAGAACAGAGATACCAGAGAAACAATGCACAGTGATATAGGTTATAACACAGAATGTCAACACTGTCGAAGTGGACAATGAGGAAGAGGACAGACCACATCGGGGACAGGTTACAGGCGTGACAGCCCATCCCACTGGGCTAACAGTCCGCATTGCCCTGATTTAAGAATAATTTGCAGAAACTGTAATGGAAGAGGACACCTGGCTAGATGCAGGAATAAAAACTGAAATGAAGAGAGTGACAAAGGTGAAGAATATGTGTCAGCAATAGGAGGTGCAGATGGGAACTTTGATGGTCCAAAAACCACTATCATTGTAAATGGTGTCCGATAGTTATGATGGTGGATTCGGGAGCGAAATACACACTCATTCTAGAGGTGATATGGAGGAATTCTGGACCTGAATATTTGCACGAAGTGGACTTCAGACCGAGAGCATATGGTGGTGCAAAAATTGACCTCAATGGTTTGATCACAGCAACTTTGTGGTTTAAAGACAGACAAGCTGAAGGGCGCATATATGTCTCAAAGAAAGGGACATCTCCACTTCTCAGTTGGACACACCAAAGGTTGCTACCAGTGTGATTGGATCCGAAAGCGGTAGAAGCAGTGTTCCTAGTTGAGAGCACAGAAATTTAAAGATGAGATTGGGTGTGTTGTTTACACTTTGCATACTACCTAAACAAGGGTGCAAACCAGTGGCACAAAAACCTTGTGGAATTCCGATTGCCATGAGAGATGAAGTAAAATTAGAGCTGAGAAAATTGGAACATGGAATTATTGAAAGCATTGATGCATCTGAGTGGGTCTCCGCTCTAGTTGTGGTAAGGAAGAGTTCAGGAAAGGTCAGCATGTGCATCCATTTGAGAGAACTCAATAAATGTGTAATACCTGACAGACATCCGCTACCTAATGTACCAGAGTTGATCTTGACAATTGGTTCAGCAAAAGTGTTTTCGACTCTTGATCTTACGGCCACATACAATCAAGTAAAATTGCACAATGAATCAAAGCATCTGACTGCATTCATCACGCCTGAGGGCCTATTCCAATATCGTGGGATGCCGTTTGAACTTGTATCTGCAGCTTCCGTGTTCCAGAAGATCAGGTATTGCATCTTTGATGGAGAGGAAGGCTTTGTTTTCTTTCAGGATTATGTCCTAGTCTATGATGAAAATGAAGAGGAACATAACAGTAGACTAGAGAGAGTGTTAAAAAAACTGCATGATGTAGGAATGACTCTCAGTAAAGAGAAATCAAAGATTAATATGAAGGACATTGAATATCTGGGACATGTGATCTCAAAAGAAGGGATTGCACTGAAAAAGGAGCTGGCTGATGCAATAAAACACATGATAACACCAAATTGAAAGGAACAGGTCAGAACATGTTTAGGTATGGCCGAGTACTAATCAAAATGTATACGAATAATTGTGGCTCACACTGTTGCACTGAGGGACATGATGAAGATGAATAAGAAATGTGCATGGGATGACAAATGTGCGAATGAATTACAATATATAAAAGAAAGATTGGCAACAGAACCAGCATTACAGAATTATAAGAGAGGGAGACACACAATCATCACAACAGAAGAAATTAACGTGGTACTAGGACCGGTTTTGACACAAATTCATGAAGGAAAGGATTATATAATAGCATTTGCATCTTGATTACTGAAAGGAGCAGAGAAGGCATATGCGACTATCGAAAAGAAAGCTCTGGCTTCAGATGGGCTTCAGATAAGTTCAGAAGCTTTGTCTGGGGAGGAAGATTTGAACTGCACACAGATCGCAAACTGCTGGTGGAGGTATTTTTGACAAGGGGTCTAGACAAAGTGTCCGGTAGGATAAGAAGATGGTTATCCAGACTACAAGAATTTGATTTCACAGTAAGATACATTCCAGGAGTGAGAACTATGCAGCAGATTGCTTATCAAGGATGATAAACAATGTGCACACTAGCGATGATGAAGAAGAACAGGAAATTATTTGTGAAATATGTGAGTCCTCAATATCGAAACAGGAGTGGTGTGAAGAGTTAACAAAAGATTCTAAGATGAGGCGCATTATCAAAAGTATAGAAGAAGGTGGATGGAACCAAAATACAATAAAAGAAGCAGGAATTGAAGGCTACTGGAATGTAAGGGATGAACTATATGTTAAGGAAGGCTGTTTTATGAGAGGAGATGAATTGGTGCCACCTCAGCGAATAAGGGAGAAGCGATAAGGTGATATATCTTGGACTTGAGGGTCAACAAGGAATTGTAAAGACTAAACGCAGAATAAGAAATACCTTTTGATGGCTGGCTTGTGACACGCAAATTGAAAGAAGCATCAGAACATGTATCCTTTGTATCAATTGTGACAAAGTATGTGTGAGTGAGAAATATCCGATGGCTCTCACAGATATACCCGAGAGACCATAGAGAGACCATAGAAGAAAATAGCTATGGATATATTAGGGCCTCTCTGGACTGGGGGATGTCAGACCTATTGTCTAATGATTATTGATGTATTGACTAGATGGGCAGAGCTGACAATGACCATGCATGTAACAACGAAGAGAGTGATTGTTTTTCAAGAAGAGTTGTGTAGTCATGAGGGTTACCCAGAAGAAATGAAATATTGACTGATAACGATTCACAATTCTGTCACAGGAAGTGGAAAAGTACCAAAAAAATGGCATTGTAGAAAGGTACAATAGAGTGATTAAGGAAGCTATTAGGTGGGCGTGATCCAATGGGAGAGATTGGAAGGTGGGAGCACAATTGTACTGCATAGGTTCACACCCCACAGTAAAACCGGTGTCTCTCCATTTGAGCTCAGTAGAGGGAGGAAGGCCAACACCAAAGTGTTTCCTGGTTGGATCCGATATGTGGGTTGTATAGAGGTGGAGCTTGATGCTGTGAAGGGAAACATCAGGAAGAGGCAACTAAGAAACAGTCTTGGCAAGACAATAGGCATTTTAGGAAAGCCAAGGTTCCTTTGGTGGGATGTTGGGTTAGGATCAAATTACCAGTTGTGCTAAGGGAGGATGGATGTCAGTGGTCAAAACCAATTGAAGTTGTGGAAGTGTTCAGGCATGCTGTGAGAACGAAGGATGAAACAAAGACAGGTTGATGATGTTGACAACAGATGGTGAAGGAAGTAGTGCAAGTAAGGTTGAGGAGATGAATAGAGAAACTGGAGGAGCTTGGAGTGGAGTTTCCTTATCAGAAGATACTGATATTTTGATGGCATTGAGATTTGGGAGAAGATACCAGAGACTAAGCTATCTGGATGACTATACTATGACAAATCGTAATAAACCAGGACAAATTGTTTATGTGAAGGAAGGGGATGTTCAGTATTGTGCAGAATGCTGGAGCTGGAAGAGGATTCAAGGATAGAACAGAGGAAGTGAGAGAGCAGGAGAAGGACGGTTGGCAGAGGTTGGAGAAGACAGAGAATCAACATTCATATCCCCTTTATGCCCTATACTTAGATTGCTATGTATATATATATATATATATATATATATATGTAATAAAACATACTTGTAGTTCCAAACACATGTCAACAGATCCTTCAAACACCCGTTACAAAATATAAAACATACATGCCATACACTTACATATATCATAAATCATACTCTTTCCAATAAAGCTACTCAAACTAATATATGCATCCTAATTTACACCTTTATCAAATTTAAGATGACAGCATCTCCGAATTCCATAATGAAAACCTTAAAGGAGTCTCTCTTCAAACTGTATACACTCGCAGATTACTTATAAAGCCCCAGACTGCCAAACTGGTCGAGGTAGTTGATAATCCCACAATTTGCTTCCACAAGCAATCCTCATCCTCATAAAAGACATTATGAATAAATTGCCTAAAATAAAGCATCCAATAAAATAGAAGGGCAGGATATTGTAGCAACATATGTTTCCATAGTTCTGGCTCATTTGTATTGGCACAATGCTATCCAAAAGCATTTTCTACCGAAAACCAAATATCTTTTTGCAAAAAGCGCTCTTGTCAGTAAAATATTTGTATGAAATCTAAAAAAGGTATTTCACACCAACTGACTAGGGAAATGTGCTATATACGAGGCAAGCACACCCATCATTTTATGTTCTAACTCCAGATGTTCAAGGATTTCAGATCATGCATCTCCTCCATTCGTTGGATCTAGTCAGCCCTACACAGTGCTAATTTAACCTTTCCAGGATTAGTTATTAACTCTTGTAATGAGTGATCGTCTGGGAATAATACATCAAGTCATTAATAGTACTATTCTCTCACTTCCCCATCACGGCATACAACTCTTCACATAGGGAATTCTCCAGGGCACTCACAGTCTTCACCATCATTCCCAAGATCTTCCATTTTACTCTTACTGCCAAAGATTTTAGGCCCAATTCATACCTAATTAATGCACATGAAGAGCAATTTGGTAACTCCATAGACTGCCGCCAAATTAAAGACTACAGCTTCCACAAGCTTTCGAGGACCCAGGAAGGCATTAACTCAACACAATAAAAAAATATATTTTACCCCCATAGTACTGGATTAGAGGGATTACCGAAAATGTACCAAACATAGGGCCTCAATATGAGCATGAAGGCAGCCATGCCCTTAATGAGGGCATGGCTGCCTCCATACCAGGTCCCAGTACCGGATTCCTTCAATGAGGAATAACCGGGTCATTCCGACATTGAAGGATCCGGTAAATGCTCCTTGAAGGAACCCATCCCCATTTGAGCCCCCATAGGGCTCAATGGGAATGGGGAGGGAGCTAAAAATGGTGCAGTTAATAAAGGCCCGTTATTAGCTCCCTGTTCCCATCACGGGACCGGCTAAGGATGCCTGGTTTTACCAGGCGTCCTTAACGGGACCCGCTAAGGGAACTCGTAATTGCGCATCCCTTAATGAACGGTTCCGGTCCCGTACCGGCACCCTTCATTACAGGAGCACAAGCCTCGTAATGAGGCCCATAGTGTTTATTAACCTCAGTTTACTCCAGAGAAACTTTCAGAGATTGTGCCATATAGGCATATTCAATACAGGAAAACCCAGGTATATCAAACTATCTACCATTAATAGTGCATTGTTCACCTGCTAGGTTAAGCGCAGAACCTTCTTAGAGAGCGAGAACTAGATGACTTTTGTTTTTGTGGGATTTAGTGTCAGTGCTTGATTCAAGGCTTTCCTCCCTGTGAAGAGCTCCCTAGTGTGCTTACAGGGGATACATCGGTAATTAGTGACTTGTTAGTTGCGAATGGAAGATGTTTTATCCAGTGTTATGCAGGCCATATCCTACGCTTTCTTCTGAGTTTGTAAACCATGTATAACTGAGTGGAGTAGGGATTCTTGTTCCTCATGTTGTTGTTTCAGAATAAGTGTCAAAACATTTAAATATTTTGCAACTTTTTACCTAGCTTGTCCACTTTTTGCTTTGCATCCATATCCACATCCTGACCATCTTGTTTTGCCCCTTGTTCAATTGGTTCCATAGTCTGTGGTTTATGAGAGTGCACTTCTATGTACTCACTCAGGATCTCCTTTTCATTAACTTCTGCATTACTTTTGAAGAGCCTTGCTGCCCTGTAATGTTCTTAGTACCGGAGGCCCCTATTGGCCCTTTAGATTTCACAGGGGTAAAATGCCCAAAAACGTTCTCGATCCCCTTCTTTTATTTATTTATTGTATTTTATTTATTGAGCATTTGTTAGGCACATATAAAACAAAATGGTGCTTCCAAGCGCCACAAGACAAGTAGGGAGGGAACAATGGAAATTAATGCAATGGGAAAGGAACAGTCCATAAATAACGTGGTCGTACTTGGCCTTGTGACATTCGGACATGCAAGTGCAGTGACGAGAAGTGCAGGAGATGAGGGATGAGGAAGCAAGTGGGGGCTTTACCGGTGGACTTTATATTTTTCGATTTCTTTTCACACTTTTTTCCCCTTTGTTCTTTTTTGGGGATCCCTGTGTTCTTGAACTGACGGGGGGGTTGTATTTCCTCTAATGAGACTTCGGAAACACCTGTATTGTTTTCCACCGGAGCAGCCATATATTGCTTCACAGGCATCACACCAGCAATACTCTGAGGTGGAATTTCAGGGGCTTCCTTCTGTGCTTCTCTGGTTTGTAGACATTCCCCTGCCACCACTACTGGGACATGATCACCTGCCTCACAGACTTATGGCACCACGTACATTCATTAGTTCCCCCCCCAACAAGTGGTGAGCGGGTTTGATGTCTATGTGTGATGCCAAATTTATAATGATCTGATGAATATTTGCCATGTGTTCTGCCAGTACCTCTGGCACAGGGCCCCTCTAAGCGGAGGCCTTTCATTGTTCTTCCTTCGTTGACACATTTTGTGCAGCACATTTAAATGACTCATGAAGTTGATTATTTTGTGCTTTAACATTCAATTTATTCAATGGCTGTGTGCAATTTGTATTTATTTGTATTTATTGTATTTATGTAGCGCCTTAATCCATTGACCTCCATTTTAATATTTTCATATAGGCACACAGTGTTATGGGCCTTGGGGCGTGCCGGGGCCTCGCTCGCACACACACACACGCATGCATGCAGGCATACAGAGAGTGGACGCCGGAGACGTGTGTCTGCTCCGGTCGCCAGCGCGAACTGCCGGCGCACCGCCCTTAATATTCTCTGCGCATGTGTGAGCCTCGATGCGGCTCGCGCATGCGTATACAATTGGAATTGCTACTCAACATCCCTCCTTTTCCCCCCAAAACAAAACAACATTTTCAAATATGGGGGCCAACGGGGCCCATCATAACGTTCACGATACCTCTGCCTTAATTAAGAGGTAGGGTCCATGATGAAGTCTTTGAACCTCAGCGGTGGCTTGCGCCCCGCCCGGCTCGGGTACCTGCGTGCTCTGGCGTCGGGGTCCTCGGGTGCCGCCGGAGCCTCTGGCGGCCCATCGTCTTCCACCGGCACTCCCGTACTCGGGTCGGGATCATCTCTGACGGCTGCTCCAGGGGTTTCAGGTTCTATGCGCTTGAAGAACAAAACATTTCTGGTCACCGTCCCCCTTGCATTGGCGGCTGTGACCATCGACCCTTTGACGTGGGTCATGCCCAATGCTTGTGGTTCATATGGCAGTGATAGCTTCCCCTCCGGCTTCCTGTTGCGCACCAGCACGGTGTCTCCTATTGCGATCGCCCTCTCGGGTAGTCTCTGCCGCGCGATCTCTTTCTCATTCAGAGTGGCCCTCGGTGTGCGCACTTTGCTGTTGTCGATCTCTCCTGGTGTACTCCCTTCCACTTCGGGTAGTAGGCCTCTTGGTATTCTTTTGAAAAGGGCCTCTGCGGGGGCCACTCCGGTGGACTGATGTGGGGTCGTGCGATATTCTCTGAGGAACTCGACCAGATTTCGCCTGAGATCTTCTCCCCCATTCACCGATATGCGGAACACTTTGTTGAGCGTTCGCATGAATCGCTCCACCTCGCCATTTGCTCTCGGCCATAATGGTGTTATTTTTTGATGCTTTATCCCCCTGTCCTCGCAGTATTGAGCAAAACGCTGGCCCTGAAACGGTGACCCGTTGTCCGAGCAAATTTCGAGAGGGAACCCATGTGTGACGAATATTTTGTCCATGGCCAGAATGGTGTGGTCCCTGGATGTGGATTCGACCAATTCCACCTCTGGGTATCGTGACCACTGGTCTGTCACCGCCAGAAAGTATAAGCCGCGGCCCGTGGACCCGAAGTCTGCGTGCACTGTCCCCCATGGGCAGTCACTCCTCTCCATGGCCTGAATGGGTGGCGCCTTCTCCACAGGGCTGGCGGCTTGACATGGGATACAGGCCTTCACAAATTTCTCCACCCTTCCTTCCAGATCTAGAAACCAAACTTTCAATCTGAGCCAAGCTTTCATCTTGGCCATTCCTTGATGTCCCTTGTGGGCTAGCTGTAGGACTTTCTCAACCAGCACTCCTGGTATTACGATCTGGTGCCCTCTAGCAGTATTCCATCATCCGCCACCGACAATTCGTGATGTGCCTTCCAGAGTGCTGGTAGATCTCTTTGAGCTTCCGCGGTCCTTCGGGAGTTGTCAAGGAGGACCTCCCGCCATTCCCCTGTGTCTACCGCATCTTTTATTTTCTGGAACGCTTCCTCGTAAGTGGACTCATCTGCAATTTCCTGACGCGTCAGGGCTACAGGCAGTGCTGCCTCCACAACTAGATGTACGGCTTCCACGCAGTCCGCCACCTCCAGTGAGTCCCTGGGCCTCCCGGTGCCCGGATGGCGCGACAGGTAATCCGCCGGGTTGTGTGTCCCTGGTCAATATAGCAATTTGACCCCATATTCCATGAGGGCCAACATCCACCTTTCTATGCGCAGTGGTGGTTTGGACAATGTTCCAGACAGTATGGGGATGAGGGGTTTGTGGTCAGTCACCACCACAACTGGCTTCCCTAGAATGTATATTCTGAAATGTTTACACCCCCACAGTATGGCCAAGGCTTCTCGCTCTATTTGGGAGTAACGCCTCTCCGTGTCGGTCAGGGCCTTGCTGGCATAGGCGATGGGCCTCATGGTCCCTTGCTGGTCTGCTTGCATGAGGACTGCTCCCAGCCCTACCAGGCTAGCATCGACTATGATCTCCGACTCGCGACCAGGGTGGAAGTATGCCATTGTTTCTTGCTCTGACAGGGCATTTTTAATGGCGGTGAATGCTCTTTGTTCCTTCCCTGTCCATGTCCACGCCACATCATTTCTGGTGAGCGCCCTCAGTGGTTCCGATAGGGAGGCTAGATCTCGGATAAAGCGGCCACAATAATTGACCATCCATAAGAAACTTCTTACTTCGGCTGGGGACGCTGGTGGGGATGCATCTCTGATGTCTTTCACCTTCTCCGGATCCGGGGAAATCCCTCCAGCATGAAATATAAATCCGAAAAATTCAAGCCTGTCCTTCAGAAATTCGCACTTCTCCTTATGTAGGGTTAAACCGACACTGCACAGTCTCTCCAGGGTATGCTCGAGGCGCTTCAGGTGTTCCGCTTCTGATTTTGCAAACACTAGGATGTCATCTGACATGTTGATGACCCCTTTTAGTCGTGATAGTACCCCCCTGATGGCATTCTGAAAGACCTCTGCTGAGGACGAGATCCCGAAGCTAAGTCTTTTGTATTGATACAACCCCTCATGGGTCGTAAAGGTCGTAATATACCTGGACTCGGGGTGGAGTTCCAACTGGTGGTAGCCTGACCTCAGGTCTAGCTTCGAGAAGACCCTGGCTCCCTGGAGCTCTCCTACGATGTCATCTAGGGTTGGTGTGAGATGGCGTTCTTGTTTGATCGCTACATTGGGCAGCCTCATATCTACGCAGATGCATACTGCCCCTGGTTGTTTCGGCTTCGGGGCCACCACAATTGGGGAGACCCAGGGAGTGGGTCCATCTACCCTCTCGATAATGTCCTTGTCCACCAGTGACTGTAGTTCTTTCACCACTTGTTCCCTGAGATGAAAAGGGATACGCCGATGTTTAAGCGCAGTCTGCCTCACGGACTCATCTATGTACAACCGTATGGGCTCTGCCTTGAGCTTTCCGATGCCAGTGAATATCCTCTCAAAACGCTGTAGTAGGCGGTCCAGATCCGTGAAGTACACAGCAAGGGTGAAGTGTACAATGTTGAGCGCTTCTGACGCGGCACAGCTTAGGAGGGAGTGTGGGCTTACGCTGGTGACGAAAAACCTTGCCTTTATTCTGTTTTGACCATGAGAGACCGGGCCACAAACACTCCTTGGATGGGAAGAGGTGTGTCCCCTCCGAATGCGTAGATTCGCGCTGTGGAATTCGTCAGCCTTGGTGGGCCAGGAAGAGCATTGTAATGTTTTGTTGCAAGTACGCAGACGGACGCCCCAGTATCTATGAGGAACGGAGTTGGCATTTCGCTAATGTTGACGGTGCATTTGGGTTGTCGACGGTCCCCAGGGCCTTGTGCAATGCTTGAGATGAAAAATATTTCTTCATCTTCCTCCTCCTCTTCTGCGATATTGAGATCTTGCATGCCTTGTTCGACAGAGGACACGCCCCTTACTCTTCCAGCGACACCCCTGCGGACTCTCTCTGGTCCTCTCAAAACCGTAACTGGCGTCGTTGCCCTGCACACTCTCGCATAGTGTCCCGTTGTGCCGCATCGACCACAGGTCCTTGACTTTGCTGGGCACTCTCCCGCATGCGGCAGATCATATCCACAGTATGAACACGATGAGACATTCCCTTACGTTGTGGGCCCTTCACTTCTCTTTGGTGTCCATCTTGCCTTCCCCATGGCTGAGCGTCCTATAGCGTATGCTTTTTCCTCCTTCCTGGAGCGTGTAGCAGTGTCCATTTTCGCCCCTCTTGCTTCCGCCAGTTCGTACGCTCTCCCCATGTCCAGAATCTGCTGCAGAGTCAGTCCGGGCTCTCTTAGCACTTGTCTCCTCAGTTTACCTGAGCAGCAACCTTGCAGCAGTTGGTTACGAAACATTTCTTCCTCGTTGACACATCTGCAGGAGCTCGCTAGTTGTCTCAGACGAGCGCAAAACTGGTCCAGTGATTCCTCTTACAATTGTTTCTCCGCACCCATGACAAACCTGTCAAAGTCAACATTCGCCATAGGAAGGAAGTGGTCACGGAAGGCTTGCTTGACCGCATCATAATTCGCTGCTGGAATATTGAGAGTGTCATAAATGCGTTGAACCTCGGTCCCTGCTGAATAGACCATGATGGCAATCTTCGCCTCATCTTCCGTTTTCCCCGAGGCTCTAAAAAACATTTCCAGCTTCTTAACCCATGTGATCCACTTCGGCCCTAACTTGGATGGGGGACCCGTGGTGTCAACTTCCGGCATAGGAGCTATAGTACTGTGCATTCTGCGAGGTATTGGGGTGAGAGCATTTTCTTCTTCCTCTCCTTCTCCCCCATAGTGTACTCACAGTGGTCCTTGTCTGGTAGGAGCTGAGGTAACTGGTGGTCTTCAGAGTGCAATCACACTCTCTTTCTTGTCTTTACCACAACCCTGTGGTGTCTGGGCTGTGGTGGTTCCAAAAATGTATCTGGAGCAGTGCAGGAGGCAGATGGCGCACGAGCACCCTCTCGGGCCGCAACCACCGCACTCCGCATGTAGAGAAGAAGAAAAGAAAATGGCCGCCGGCCATGCGCTTGGGTCTGTGTGCATCCGATCAATACACATGCAGCAGCGTTCCTTCACTCCGATGCTGTCGGAGCGGAGGATGGCTCCGTGTCCGCCCTCGTCGCCAGTGTTATGTGCCTTGGGGCGTGCCGGGGCCTCGCTCGCACACACACGCATGCATGCAGGCATACAGAGAGTGGACGCCGGAGATGTGTGTCTGCTCCGGTCGCCGGCGCGAACTGCAGGCGCACCGCCTTTAATATTCTCTACGCATGCGCGAGCCTCGATGCGGCTCGCGCATGCGTATACAATTGGAATTGCTACGCAACACACAGATGAGGACAAAAAAAGTTTAGAGCATGCAGAACAGATTGATTTCCCTGTGTCTCATCTGGATTAGGGTTTAGTAGGAAAGAGATAGATGCCATCTTGTGGGGCGTGGAGATGGTCCCACCATGTTAGAAAGGAAGGTGGACCGTCTGTCCTCCTCATTCATTGTCAGCGGGGAGTCAAATCCCCCCCGCCTCCCCTTCCCACAGAACCTCCAAGTCTAGGGTCTCCAAGTCTCGATGATGACTTAGGTCCAACAGTTTGGTATCCGTCACTGATAGGCATCTGTAGGCTGATTGTATTGTTGTTCCCTTCTTCTTAGTTAGGGCATTAAAACATGAGGTCATGTTTGCCTTATTACATGCCGGATTGGGTCAGGCTGAAAGGGCACCTTACTCATTATACTTGTCGAGGCCATGGCATTGTTTCCCTCCTCCAACAAATGAATGACATTCTGTTCAGTTGCTACCTCTGGTGGAATCACTCCCATTACTTTGTGTGCACCTATCCCTATTGGAGTGGAGGGGGGGGGGAGCAGGAGCGGCCATGCTTGTTCAAACCAGTCCGCCACTTTTTGATGTACCACCACCTGCATTGCATTACTACGTTATTCGAACATTCAGAGGACAACAAAAATGCCACAGGCTTCCATTCACCACTCATAACCAAGTGTTTTTCACCTCGGCCGATGAAAGGCTCTATTCACCACACAAGGTCGCCAGTAGGCTGACTGTCGACTGTCAAACACCTTTCCACACTTCTCTGTACTGCAGGAGAGTCTTTATGCCCGAACACCAGGGTCCTCTGTACAACGTTGAGCACAATGCCTCCAGGCAAAATTAGCTGCTGCCAGATCCTCGTGCTGCTTGACACTGCCGACTGTCAAACACTTTTCCACACTTCTCAATATACTTGCCTATTTGTTTGCATTTGGACATGCGCTTGAGGTATCGTTTTTGAGAGTACATGTGGCAAAAGTTACTGGCACAACTTTTCCACTCTGCGGGGTAGGGGGAGTATTTAAAGGGAAATGCAACGTTAAAGTTAGCAAAGTGAATGCATTTTTCCTTTAAACAAAACAACTGAGGCTCTACCCACGCCTCAATGGGGTGCTTTCTAGTGGCAGTCGGTTGCTTAGGGTGGGAGCACTATCCCCTCCCTGAAATATCCTGAGGCAACATACTTTAGCCTGATGGCACACTGCATGTAGTCAGTCACTCAGTTAGCACACTTGAAGGAATGGATAAATAATATAATAAATATTTTGCTGCCCTGGGCTGTGCACATCTCGGGTGTGGGGTGGGTATGCCGCAGACTAAGAAGGGCATAGAGGTGCAGCCTCATGAGATCACAGCCCATTTGTGATGTCACAAGACTAAATGGGGATATGTGCTGGTGGCCGAGGACAGCGTGAAAAGGCTGAGTGGACAGGGCGTGCATTGCAGACTCTCCCTGGCACTCTGCCTGCCCAAAGTCTTGGGCTTTGATGACCAACAGCAGTAAACCCTATTGAGGCCCTACAAAAGGACAGTGCACACTGGGCAGTGAAGTAACTGCAGGACACTAGTTCATCCTGGCAGTGAAGCAACCGAAGGACACTCCACATGAGACTTTAATTGTCAGGTCACTGTTAACCTCATTAAAGCTGATTTCTCCCATGCACAATAAACCCTTCCTTAAATCAACGCTGTGCACAGAGATGTATTTAGGGCTACTAAATATTTGGCAATGAGGATCCAGGACAAAACATTTTCATCTCCAACATACAAGGTGCAACACCTCCACCTGCGTTTCTTCAATCCCCATGTAGGCCCGCTATTCCCTGGCCCCCATGGGAGCCCTTGTTCAACATGTACCTGGAGGCTGTGGAGGTCATGGACTAGAAGGAAGAAAGCGATGCTGCTGAATGCCATGCGGATCAAAGGGCAGAGAATATTCACAGGTCTGAAGCATGAACAGGCAGTGGGGGACGATGATGATGCCTTCAAAAAAGCAGTTATGAGGATAGTGAAACGATTCTCCAGCTAAGACAATACCGTGCTGCACCGTCTAAAATTCTACACTCGAAAGCAAGCAAGTGCAGAGCCAGTTGACGAATATGTCACTTCATTTTGCGACAATGCCAAGAATATGATCTGCGACATGCTGGTGGTGCACACTAATTGTAGGAAGGTGCAGGACAAGTTCATCCTCGAGAAAAAACTGACATTGGATAATGCATAAAACTATTCAGATTGCAAGAGCGGAAGAGCAACCTTAAGCAGGCTCAAAGAAATGGTGGGAACGTCACCGGCTGCCGATTTGACGGCTGTGCAGTGGAGAGGGCAGCAGGATAGACCCACGCAGGACTTCATCAAGGAAAAAGGGGTAAGGGATGAGAGCCCCTGAAGTGTCACCGATGCACCAACACACAGCACTAAGTGAATGAAAGAGAATGCCCTACTAGGAACAGAATGTTCAAACTGCAGAAGGTTCAAGCACATTGCCATTGTCTGCAAATGGAAAGGGAAGAAAATCCCTTTTTTTTAAAACTGTGTTTATTGTTTATTGTCAAACATTGTTCATATACAACATCCATGTGTGACATTATTTTCAACATATCTCTTCATACACTTATTTCCCCCAACACTCAAGCATTCCAGTTACCCAATTCCCACCCTATGCCCAACTAAACACAACCTATAACCTAAGACCACTTCATCGCCATTCTTGGGAGATTACAGAGTTTACAATGGACCGTTTCCTCGTAATTAGTCCCCTTTCTCTCATCTAGCGTATACTACATTCAGATTAACCACTCTTACTATATTTATAACATGTCCAGGGAGTTCAAGGAGGCTTATCATCAGGTGAACTGAACAGTGTCTGCACCAAAGTGTTCCAAGACATCACTCCTTCTGTATCCCCCCCTCTTCTGATCGCTTCATACCCGACTGTTGTCTCTGCTATTGACCATCTTTTCAAATCATCCCATCATCTGTCTATGCTCTGACCTTGTTGCAACTTCCAGGTCATGGTAACTCTTCTCTTTGCCAGGACCCAAGCCAAGTCTATCAACCTATTTTCTGGCCTAGTCATCCCTGGTCGTACAAAAACTCTTAAGAGCCAGGCCTCTGGCATCCATACATATCTGGTTATGCCTCCATATCTTAATCTATGTTCCATATCTTACCAAAATACCCATATTACAGGGCAGTTCCAGAACATATGCACTATATCTGCTCCATTCTCTTTACAACGTGGGCACTCTTTAGTGTCTGAACCTGGAAAGCGTGAAGGGAAGAAAATCACTTACATTGAAGGTGACGGGCATGTGAGTGGTGATGAAGAAAGTGATGTTGAGAGGCCTTCTGTTATTATGGTGAACAGCTCAAACATGAGAAGAGAGAAGTGGTGCTCAGAAGAACCAAACACAGACCCACAGTGTCAGGGGAGTGTCAGTGAACCTGTTGGGTTGCATCAATGGAAGCATTAAATTCAAGGGCAGGCAAATGACGACCAGGGTCTTTTTCTCCAAAGAGGGCCCATCAGTATTGGGTTGGGAGGACTAGCAAAGATGGAACATAAGGCTGGATCCCAGCACCGATGACCAAGTACTATCGATCAAAACAGGAGGAGCTTCACCACTGAGAGGTTAAT
Source organism: Ambystoma mexicanum (assembly GCF_040938575.1). NCBI lineage: Eukaryota > Metazoa > Chordata > Amphibia > Caudata > Ambystomatidae > Ambystoma > Ambystoma mexicanum. Next base: position 654,144,034 of record NC_090934.1, read on the forward strand.
TTCACATGCTGTTCTCTGAAGCCCCAGGGAAAATAATGAACTATGTCCATAAAAACAGGCTGAAGCCCAACACAGTTCTGGTCAAGCATAGCGTGAGGCCTCTGCCTGCAACTGCAAGAGGCGCCTTGTAAGTTCATCTGATGAATATCTTCAAAGAAGGCACCATTGAGACTATAGACTCCTCTGAAATGCTGAGCCCAGTGGTACTAATTAGAAACAACACTACAGTGATATCAGAGTGTGCATAGACATATGCAGTTTAAATATGGAGGTAACAACAGACAGTTAACCACTGGCCAGTATCAACAATTTGATACTTATGACGAAGAAGGCCACATATTTCTCCAAGTTGGATATGCGTGATGCATATCACCAGATAATCCTCCATAGAGAGTCCCATACGTTAACGACATTCATCAGGCCATTTGGGACGTATCAGTACACCCAAATGCCATTCGGATTGTCATCGGCTGTGTCAGCATTCCAGAGGATGATGGACTCACTACTAAGGAATGTGGGAAATGTGCCTTACTTCCAGGATGACATCCTCATCTATCTTGCCAACGCCAAGACACTTAATAAGGCCCTCAGTAAAGTGGTGGAGAAACTTCAAGAAGCGGGTGTACACCTTAGATATGAAAATAACGTGTTTAGGGGAAAAGAAGTGGAATATCTGGGGTAAAAGATCTCAAGAGACGGGGTTAGTCCCAAAAAGAACATTCTATAAGCTATTGTCCAAGTCCCCTCACCAGAGTCAAAAGCCGAATTACGCTCCTTCCTCAGACTTGCAGAGTACTATGTCAAGTGTGTACCTCGGTCCTCAGAGACCACAGCTCTGATGTGAGGATTGGTGAGGAAAGGCACCAGTTACAAGTGGAGTGTAGAACAAAAGTAGGAGTTTGAAGCAATTAAGAGGAGACTAGTGAACACCCTGTGTCTGAGACCCTTCAGCCCTGAGTGGGACACCTATGCAACTACAGATGCCAGTGCATGTGGGCTGGGAGTCAAGTTGACACAGAAGAATGGTGACATTGAACATGTGGTCCCATTTGCATCTAAGGCCCACTCAGATGCTGAAAAGAAGTACTCTATGGTAGAAAAAGATATGGTCGCTTGTGCCTGGGCAGTGGAGTACTTTAGGTCTCATGTGTGGGCACGAAGTTCCGATTGGTCACTGAGCATAAATCACTGATCCACATGCTGCGCCCATGAGGCACAGAGACCTCCACTCTGCAATTGATATGGATAGCTGCCAAGTTACAAGAGTAAATGTATGAAATAACCCATATATCAGAGTGGAGGAACATGCAAGCAGACTGCATGTCACGTCTGCCGGAGCACAAAGAGCCAGCCACCACATTTCTTCAGGATGAATGCATGGTAGCTTCTGTGAATGACCTGAACACCTGCAAATTCCTAGAGATGAGTGAGAACCACTGAAGGGAAGAATTCGAGAAAGACGCAACCCTGAGAAAGGTTACAGACTGGGCTCGAGATGGTTGGACCAATGAAAGGATAATTCCGAAAGGATTAAGGACCTACTGGAAGGTGAGTGAAGACATATATGAAGCGGAGGGACTTCTGATGAGAAGGGATCAGGTTATACCGCCTGTAGGAATGCGGAAGGTGATACTGTGCACAGTGCACGCAGGTCACCTGGGAGGCAACATGACCAGGTGTAGGGTTCAAGAATCGTACTGGTGGTGGTGCATGAAATAAGACATCAGGGCAATGATAGAGAGATGCCATGAGTGTATGAAAAGTGACAAGAGACTAAGAACTCAACAAGCCCCATTGATCCCCACTGAGACTCCCGAAGGAGTATGGCACAAGTTGGGTCTGGACTTTATCTGACTGCTAGACACCATGTCACCCAACCACAAGTATGGGGTGGTGGTGGTGGACTACCTATCCATATGGGTTGAGGTGGAATTAGTACCCAACATTACAGCAGCAGCCATCATAGAAGTACTGAACATCATTTGTCAAAGAGAAGGTTTTCCCAAAGAGTTGGTAACAGACAATGGCGTTCAGTTGGTGTCCAGGGAAATGGAAGTGTTCTTGTGAACTTACAATATAAAGCAGATCAGAGTCAGTCTATATAACCCCCACTCAACCCAATGGGCTTGTTGAATGAACAAATAGATTCATAAAAGGAGCTTTGCAATTGGCGGCCGCTTCAGGAATGGACACCTATAGAACTGCTAAGGAAGCTGTAGCACCTCATCGGCTGGCCCTGAACGCAGTCATTCATGTGTTGCCCTTCCAACTGTTGAGGGGGAGGAGGGCCGCATCCTCCCTTGTGCCCGATGGTTATCTAAGGTGAGGCAGGATGGCAGGATCGACATGAAAGAGCTGGTATGCAGGATACAAAAGAACAAGGACCAGATGAAGGCCCTGAGTGATGCACGCAGAGCAACCATGAGAACTGAGGTCAATTAAGGGGACCTAGTAAAAATAAGAATGCCACATAAGGATCTAGGGATTGTGTTCAAGTACAGCAAACATGTAGAAGTGGGGCAAATGTGCACCAGAGATGGAAGGAAAAGGAATCTCGAACAGTCACTTTGCTCAGAAGGCCCACTCTTGAATCGAGAGAATTGTCCTTTGCGGAACCCACTCCAGATGATCCTGAGGCACACTTTGACCATGAGATTGAGTGAGAGGAATCCAAAGAAGAGAACATACACATAGAAAACACACAGGTGGAAAGTTAATTGAGAGATAAATAAAGCCATCGCACCACAGGCCAGGGGCACATCAGGAGGAGCAGAGACCACGTCCTCCAGACCATCACCTACTGAGCATTACCCCCAATGCATGAGAAGACAACCTACGAGGTACAAGAACTCCGTGATAGAGTAATACCAGTCTGCTCAACAAGTACATGCGGATGGGTGGTGCTGGCATGAGGAGAGCGCAAGAAGGCTGAGTGGCCAGGAGTGCAAGGCAGATATTTCCTGGTGCTCCTCCTGCCCAAAGGCTTGGGCTTTGAAAAGCAGCAGCAGTAGACCCTTATGAGGCCCTATCAAAGGACAGTGCACACTGGGCAGTGAAGTAACTGCCAGACACTGGTGTATACTGGCAGTAGAGCAACTGCAGGACACTCCACAGGGGACTTTAATTGACAGATCATTGTTAACCTCATTACTGCTGATTTCTCTCATGCACAATAAACCCTTCTGTAAATCAACACTGTGCGCAGAGTTTTATATATGGTCACTACAAAGGGGAAAACTGAGCAGGCACCTAAGGGGAGCTGAGCCACCCATGGCGTGGACAGAACATTCTCGAGGGCTTTGAGGTAACTTAGTGGATTCCTCTGACAAGCTCTCTCATTATGCCCCTAACGGTTACATGCACACCCTCTATCCCTTTCTCTGTTTGGCCTTCACTTTCACATATTGGCTACTTTCTCTAATACAAGATGAGCTACTCTATGTCCATCTCTGCTCTGACCCACTCTTCTTGTTGTGTGATGCCTGTCCCTCATTCAATCTTTGGATGAGCCTCCTAGACTAGGACAGGTTGTGTGAGGCCCAGTGATGTGTCAGGTCGAGAAGTTGTGTGTTCATCAGTATATGTGAATATTTGCTGGTACAGCCTTGCCCCTGTCAAATCGAAAACCTATATTGTGATTTGCACTACAAACTCTATGTGCTTGAATGAAGTTAACTTTGTTGTGAATGTGATGATCTTTGCAAAATGTTTGAAGGCACTGTCTGCTCTTTCCCCCTTGGCCTCATGTTTCATATTCCTCATCCTGTGCGTGTTCCACACCCAGTATTCTCTGAACCAGTAGTATTTAACTATGCCCCCTCTAATTCAATCCTGGTAAGTGCCACAATGCGGGTGCTTCTATTCATGGTCATGTTCCTGCCACCACTGAAAGCCCCTTGCATTATGTTTTTCAAATGGCAATCAGCTATTCTAGTAGAGTGTCTGGCACTGCATAATGAGGAATTTAACCACTCCATCAATGTCTGCCACGTCATCTGTGTAAACACAGAGCTGCACATTTTAACTGTACTATAGAACAATGGCCCTTTTACCAGTCAAGACATAATTTGTGTATATACATGACCCATCCGCCCAATGCATCCTCGACAGAACACGGTGTTCACTTGATATGGTCTAGTCGTCTTGTTGAATGTATTCCTTGGATTCTGTGCTAGACTCTGCTGCATATGTTGTCATTGTGTCCTATGATTGCACTGGGGAAACAAGCATTTTTTCAAAGTAAATTTTAAAAAAGAACCCCTGGAAACTTTCCTTCCCCTTTCACCTATGCATAGGATATAATTTGCACATACATAGGAATAAGGACAATGTGAGACTGGACCCTTAAAAAAGCAATTAATTGTATGTACAATGAGAGGTAAGCAATTACATCAAGTGCACTGGGAACAAGAAAACAGAATTGTCAGGATTTCTGACTTCTTGAGGAAAGTGTACCTCTGATTACTTACATGGCAAAATCTGTGTAACCCATCTGGCCAGGGAGAAAAGATCTCTTCAGAATCCATTAGCCCAGCATTTGACTTCACAAGAATGATTGATCATTTTACACCAGGCTAATGTCAACTAAGAGCAGACAGGCCTGGAACACATGTTTCAAGAGAAATGAAATGAAGAGGAAAAAGGAACTAATATGCATATAATTAAGAAATGCCAATATGAGCATATGCAGAATCATACTTTAGGGATTTTCTCAGCAATGATAATTCGCACAGAGGCAATTCAAGTGTAATTTCAAAGCGAATTCCAAGATGGTTTAGTTGCCAAAACTTCATCAAAACCAGGAGTTTGTGACACAAGTTAAAATTGAAAATGTGATGGCAGCTTCTCTGAAAATGTCACAAGTTTGAAAGTGGGTGAGGTGGTCACTTAGTGAATCATATAACTGTTTATACAATTTGGTAATACTAACTTTTATTATTTATGAGTAAAGTGCAAAAAAGCGCTAGTTGCACATGCAGGATCCTGCTGCGATGGGAGTAATTGTAATAGGTCCACCATGATTGGCAGAATCTAGAAATATGTATGTTGTTATGTTTATTTGCAAAATCAAGAAAGTTGTCATTTAGTGACTTTTTAGGTGAAAAATGCGAAGTGTAAAATGACAACTCCAGAAGGTGTATTCCTCTGTTCCATCTATTCAACTGGAGAACTCCAAGGGGCATATCCAAACAGGGGGGCTGGACCTTGGAGGAAGAGAAGAGAATACATTTCCAATGAAAAGTCAGAACCAATAAACTGGCACCTCCTTATTTTAATCATTGGATGTGTGGCTTATAGGGTAAAAAGACCTCACACTATGTGCAAGCGGAGAGCTGCCTAAACATCTTCAAGGAAGATTTGCCTAAAAACCATCTGGGTGAATCCTGCCACAAACCTCCTGATACTACCTGGATAGGAATTATTGAAGATTGCTACAAGATAATTTTTTAATCTTGGAGATAGCAATCGGGAAAGCCTAAAAGCTGACTGGGCCCTATTACCAAGGAGAGCCAAATAGAGGGATGAATGGGGATGGCTATCTTTGACTGAAGTACCTGACCAGATCCCTGTGCTTCCACAAGAGAGAGACCTGAAATGCTGCTGACTTTCCTGTGCGCCAAACCCAGAGAAATCAAAGGTAAGCCGCTTGTCCAACAGAACCAAGTATATGAGGATTTGTTTGATGCAATACCTTCCTCTTAGTTAATTGGTGGGGGTATGGAAGCTGATCCTTAGTATATCTGATAAATAATAATTCAATTAATTCCCCTGTAGCCAAATGCCACGGGATGATATTGTTAATATTCAGAATGATCAAATTTAATTCCCAGTGTACTTTAAAAAACTATAGTCTGTAATGCAATTGGGTACACCTATTTTTCTTGTCAGTCCCAGACTTACCTAAAGGAAAGGTGTCCATTAATAGAATTCCTAACTGACACCATTCCTTAGATCTGGCCTTTAAGCATATGGGTGCTGTATGTCATGGAAAAGCGTTACTACTGCATTTTACCACTCCACCCAACTTGTGGTGAGGCCTATTTTATCATTTGGCAACAGGAATGTTCATTCCAGACGACATGGATCAACCTTTAGAAGTGGATTGAATATTATGCCAATGTGAACAAAATATTCTGCAAACAATGACAGTCCACTGTTAATATGCATATGCCATTGCGAAAAACCTCAAATGACATGGATACACACCAAGCTTTTGTTGAGAATGGCTTTAAAAATTATCAGAAGGTTTTGGATTAACATAGTAATAATGAGTAATCCAATCTTCATCGGGCAGCTGTGAATGTGGGAGCAGCTGTGAAAGGTGGTACTAATGATGCAGTGTCTTGTTCAGATAAATAAAGCAGCTGAAGGAAAGAAAAATGTTACCTTGAAGGTATTCTTTTTCACTTATATTCTTGGGTCATCAAGGTCAGTGTTTGGGCTCACTGGACGAGATTATAATATAATGCAACTCAGTTTCCTTTGTGCTAAAAATTATACCCATAGTTGAAATCCTGGGTGGCAAGAGCAGACTTTAAAAGGATATCTCATGAAATACTAAATTAGATGTTGTCAACTATGTTGCGCGACTTTCATGGATGGTGATGCAAGAGGCCCATCAATCTGCATTATTTGCATGTATTTTAGACTAAACTGCAGACAAATCAGTCAGAAAGTTGATATCCATAGGGATCCAAATAGCGAAAGGAGAAATCCAGGTTGAGGAGAATGTTTGTCCATTTTAAACTACATCCAGAACTACAGCTATATCACTGCAGGGATGTCATTTAGGGGTCGCCAGAGGTCGCAACTGCGACCTCATAGGGTCTCCCTTGCGACCTCTGTGGTCACCTTTGCAACCTCTAGAAAAAAAATGCAAGCACGTGGGCTGTGGCCAGCACCATGTGGCTCTTTAGTCCTGGAGTGGCTGGCGTTCTTGTTAAAGCCCCTTAGAAAAAGAAGAAAAAGAAGAAAAAGAAGAAAAGGAGTGACACAAGTCTAAACACTTTCAGCAATGACCCTAAATAAGAAAGATTAGGAATATTAAATAATGTGTCTTTCTGGAATTCTATACAATAATTGCTCGACTCATTAAAGGTTTATTTCAGGCACACTTCAGGAGGTGAGTCACTGATTTAGTCTGTTCTTAAATGCCTCAACTCAGCCTTTCATCCTTCTGAGGTCGATAAATGAGTACCACCACAGGTTGGGTGATATTGGGTGTATATTATTTCTATATACAGCGCTTACGCGTAAGTGCTATATAATAACACATCCTTATCATTTGGTCATGGACGTCTGCTTGCATTCACAGTAATTTGGTAATATGGGCCTATACACACTGATCTTAATGATACATATGGCGATCCATTCTTGTATGAAATGTACATCACATTGTAGTGATATCATAACCATATTTTTTGTAGTGTACAATGCTATGTGATAGCACTTCCTGTTTTTTCAACGGGTGAAAGGTTGCGTTCCATCACTTTGGGGTGGGGCCAAATGACATCACTTCCTGTGATGTCACCAGGGGTCAAGGGTCATGTGATGTCACTTCTGCTACCCCTGGCATTTTGGTGAAATGACATCCGTGTATCACTGTTTTAGATGTTAAAGTGAATGGGGATTACTATTGCCACCTCCTCATCTGGTAGGATCATTCCACTGATTCCTATTCCAATTGTCACTAGGCAGCAATGAGTGACTCCCTTTCTGAGAGCTCTTAGTAGTTCATCACATTGCATGGACTGCCTTTGCTCCCATTTAGGACTTTCTCTGCTCTATTGTGGCCACAGGGAGCCTGTGTCTTATTATCTCACTCAGCCTCCTGTGCACAGTCCTTCATGTTCAGACCATGCTATCTTCCTCTCTGATTAAGCCCTGACTCTAATCCTAACTGATGTACTGCGACTCAATGGTAGCCATCTGATGTTCCTTCTTTTTACTGCCATTGTGGTTTAACTCACCACAGCTTTATTCTTTCTTTCTGCTTGACAGCATCTGATGGACTTCTCCAAACCTCATGTTCTTCTCTTCCAACTCCAACTGTTCATGTCTGCAATAGTCCTTTTTGGCTAGCCCATTAGAACTATGGTTGCATCACATGATCATGGACAAGACAAACCGGCTCATGATGTAGCATTATTCTCAGGTTTTCCCAGAGCTTTTCCACATCTCTTCTAAGGAGTGGAGAAGCAAGAACAAAGCAGTTCATGTAGGTAGTCGCTTCTGCTCCAATGTGAATCAGAGAAAACTGAAGGGATATATTTATTCTGCGAAACAATGTCATTGCAGCGTTGTGCTGTCACAAGAGCAAACTATATTTCTGCTACATAATAATGTAGGGCCTCTACTGTGCAGTTGATGACTACATACTCCTGCTCAATGATTGAATAGCAAGCCTCTGTAGGATTTTTTTTGTTTGCTAAAATGTAGTATATGTGTCATACATTGCATTATATGCCTATGATATGAAAAGCTCTAAACTCCGAGTCATGCAATGTAGCCTGTATCCACAAATAAAACATTCATAGTTATTTTACAGGGATACATTTCACAAATGTGTATTCCAACTATTAACTTTGACAGCCTTCTCCTTTTAAGCACAATTGGAAAACTACAGAACATTATTGAATCGTTCCGAATGCATTATGGAGTTATGGGTTCACTTGAAACCATAAAATCTTGGTGTGCTTTTAAAAAAAATCAGTTATGTATTTCTATGCAGAAATCACAAGATAATATATGTTGTTGCTTATCTTCTAAACTTCTACCATTTGCAAATAGATTTCCAAAACAAATTATCTAACTGCTTTATTACAATTAGCACGTAGCAATGTAATTGCATTATTATGGAAACAGAGTAGCAGAGAGCACACACATTCAAATACAAATGCAATATTTTTTTAACCAAGAACATCAGTTTGAAAAGATTGAATTGCAATTTTCCAAACAAACACAACGTGAACGGCAAACCTATGTGATGGTTATGTAAAAAATAAAACACAATTCTTGCCTAATAATGATAAAACACTTAACAAGTTTGAACATGCGTACAGCCGAAAATGTTATGAATAAAACATTGGGCTTCATCAGGGGCTGGGTGGTATCCCGGCACTAATTCTGAGGAGATACTGCCCAATGCTATTAGCGTTAATGCAACTCGGTCCTGTGCAATTTGCAAAAAAGCTGGAGGTAAATTCCCATTTTCTGCCCAACTCGAGATTGGGCCGACCAGCAAACGTAGCGGCAATAGCACTACTACTGCATTTTACCACTCCACCCAACTTGTGATGAGGCCCATTTTATCATTTGGCAAGGGCCCATCTTGTTCAAACATACCAGTTCATATGTATGTAGCTGATTGTGACAAAACCTACTTCATTTCAAATGTAAACAAACAAGAACTCTGTTCTAGTGTTTCAAATTTGAAAACACAACCTTTGTAAATCAGCTATTTTAGCTACATGAGAGGGGTTCCTGAACTTTCATGAGAGGGTATGCACTCTGAATCCTGAGGGTGCAAGAACCTGAACTGCTAACCTGCATGATTTTCACCTGCCTGGGTAAGGAAACAAGAAGAGACTTAATGAGTAGTCAACAACTGTAATTCTCATGTATGGGCCCAAAAATTGGCACTTTGCCAATGTACCCAAATTCTGATTTGTATTGCTTGATTTAATAGTTTGGACACAAATCTAAATTACCCAACACATATGCCTTGGAAACATACAGCAAGCAACTTCTAGATGCCTTCACCCTCAGACAGTACACAGCTAATGGGGCTACAAATTGGCACTTTTGACTGTGTCAATCATTTGGGGGCTGTAATAAGCCATATTTGCCCATTTTTTAAACATATCTTTTTTGGTCCATGACTGTAGATTGATTTTAGCCTGTTCTTAGTTTAGTGTACCTAGAAGCCAGGGATTTTCTGACAGAGCTTTTAACCATTTACACCTAGTGGGTTTTCCAGAGGTTGGTCTGTATAACATAGAGTTCTGCAACCTGCAGCCCTCCAGCTGTTGAGGACTTTGACTCCCATGATCCCCCCATGGCCATTGAAGAGGCGGGCTGGAGCTAACAGGAATTTTAGTCCAAAACATCTGGACAGAGAAAGGTCGAAGACCTATGGTATAACATCACCACTTATCTCGCTTGCAGATCCACAACAATTGTGAGTATGATTTTAAGTTTTACTGGGGCATAATGGCTACTTACACATTGCTTATTGGTTGTTGGTCGTTAAAACATTTTATGAGTGAATATTACAGTAGGATGATGGGTATCTGCTCGACTACTGGATTGCTACTATTAGGAATGGTATATTGTTTGACTACTCTATTTTTAATGCTCATATTTGTTCTCTAATAAAAGGGAATACATATATAGAAAAGATAAACAAAGAGAGTGCAATTATTATTAAAGTGTTTCTATTTATTAATATAACATACACTATATTACAAGGTCAAATAAATGATGGTTTAGTGATACAACCGTGTAGGGAAGATATTGATAGCATTTAATGTTTATCATACACACAATTGTAGTACAAATTCATAAATAGTTGCACAGACAGTATAATCACAACAATATTGAAGTTACATGGTACACCTGCAAGGTGCTCAGGGGTAGTAGTTTCTCTCACACTAAAGGGCAGAGACCCTACTTTCTCCATAGCCTTGCTTTGGGTATAGCACTGTTCTCTGCTGAAACATCTACCACACCGGCAGGTGGGCATTTATTCCCCCGTTGGCATTGGAAATTAGGCTCTGGCATGCAGGGCATGATATAAATCATCTCCATCTCTATTCTGCAACAGGACAACCTACATTGCCAGTCTTGAAGCACCTAACAGGAATGTGATCGTTTGGTTTACATCTGGTGCAACAAGTAGGGGCAAATGCTCAAATGCCCCCATTATGTCTTCAAAGGCTTTTGCAGCCAGTTCACAATACGTAATAAATCTGCATTTGGATTACCTTTGTCGATTGGGCTGTCCTAGCTAGCAAATTTCATCACTTGTGTCAAAAATGTGAAGAATCTTCACCAATAACTCAGTCTACATTATGGAATAATTTGTTCAATCAATTGCAATCATTGAGGTCCCAGAGGATCTGATTAAACTTAATCACCTATCATATGTTGGGAAGGGGGCAGCCCCTCCAACCACCCAAGGCACTTTAAAGTAAGGCGAGATGCATTTGAGGCACTGTGATGTGCCAGGGGGAGAGGGGACAGTGAGAGGGACACCTTCCCATCCAGCAGGACCCCATGTTAACATAACCAACTACTTAACATAACCAATTACAGTTTAACTACATGGTGTGGCCCAAGGTGTGGGTGGCATCGCTATTTTGTGTAGATACTAATAATCTTAGGTAGAAGAGAAGGCTTGCACAGCAAATGCAACATTACATGCACTAGGCCCAAATCCACGAGTTCACAGCAATCTCCAGTCAAGCTCACATGAGGATAGTTTGCACCCCCACCCGACACACTGTTCATTCATTGTTCTTGAAAGTGTTACAAAGATGTGTTTTTCACCCAAGAGGAATGTACCTTACAAAGCAGCGATCAGAGACCAGCGCCTGGTGTGCATGTTATCTAACATTTGCCAAAGCATGACACGGCCCATTCCCGGCTCACCACGGGTTATAGCCCATGTAGCTGACTAAACCCTAAAATCCCTGAATTCCAAGACACCATGTACCCTTTGACCACCAACCCCAAAGTAACAAGTCCTGAAATGTTAAAAGAGGATGGACTGGGCACATTGTTGAGCGACAATCATGTGATTTGTGTTGCAAGTTGCTGCGAGGAATAAAATAAAGTTCAAAATGAGTGTGGAGACCTTGGAGCCGGATGGCGTGGAGGGATTGAGAGAAATGTGTGTGAAGGTTAGAGTGCCCCAGAACTTCCCGACTGTCCATCTTGAAGCTTGCCAAGTGCACAGTATGAGTGATAAAACAAGCTGTCTAGTAAGAGTATAATTATTTTGTTTTCTGACTTTCAACCTGAGAAGAAGATGAGCCTTGCAGCACCCACGTGATGGTAGACCAGACGGACTGAGCTGGGACTAATAAACTGACATCCCTTATGGATAAAGGTGGTACCTGAATGGGGTCCATCCAATCATCCATGCAGGTTTTTACTGTATGTATTACGTCATTTGTGATGATGTTTTGCTTTTTAAGATTCTGCTTTTACAACTTTTCAGCTGAACGTTCTTAGCAGCAGAGTTCTTTGCTGTTGCTCTCATCTGCGTGTGAGATTAAACTTGTTATCCTTACAAGATTGACTTGGGCCTTTCTTCCCTAGTGGGTTGGTTTTTTCTCTGGTGTGAGTGTTCAGGAGCATGCCTTCACATGCAATTCAGTAATGGCGGTACAATGTGGAAGACAGATCACAAATTAATGTAATGCTGGCAAAGGTGTGCGGCCGGTCAATTTGCTGGTCCCAATCCTTTTATTTTGTTTTGTGTAAAATTGGAAACATGCTTACCAGGAAAGAAACCTTCCCCCCTACATTGAATGCCACAAAATAGGAAGTGTAATGCTGATACAGTCCTGTTATAACTCAAACCAAAGGGGTGTAAACAGAGTTTCTGCCATGCCCACTAGTATGTTAAGGAGAATAGTTTAGAATTAAACCACCAAAAACATAACATTTGGTAAAGTGCAATATACCTTGTTATGGCACCAAAAGTAGAGGTGGTCCTCTTTAATTAATATAATTATATTTCCTTTGTTAAGAATGACCATTGCACCACCCACACGGCGAGTATTATTAACAAACACTTGAACTGAAGGGAATGGATATTTTAATTTTTGTTTTTTTTAAATTTGCAGTCCAGCTCCTTTCAAAGTGTGTTAGGATTTTCCATGCAGGTGTCATCAGAATTGCTTTATAGGACTTCAAACATGGGTTTCTTTTGTCATATGCCTTGTCGTATGCCTTGCACTCAGAAGCGTTTCAAAATAAGTCTCCAAGTGCTGTTCTCTGGTGTTCTTACTTTACCCGGTATGTGCTAAGCATCCATTTGGGAACCTCATGGCCAGAACACCATTCTGTAAACAAGAGCTATTAAGGAGGACAATGTATGAACTTGTCAGCGTTGTTTTCCTGTATCCCAGGACCTGGGAATAGATGAAGAAAATGGTGAAACTACTTGAAGTATCGAGTGTGAGGGATCCTTACACACTATAAGAACTACGACACCCCCTGGAGTTAAAGGAACAAGGTGCATGTACTACAGAAGTACATGACGGCTAGATCTATTTCAGAACAACAAGCATTCAGAAATCACGTATTGCCCACAAAAAATATTTGCAAAAATAGCCACTGAAACACAAGGCAATGGTGACCACAATCAACATATTGCTATGTGATATCAGCAAATAACTTTCATGAATATTTCACAGGAGGCTTGGTTAGCTGCATATCCAGCATTGTAATGCATGACTGTGGAACAATATGCAATTAGGTGGACTCAGTTAGGGCCCTCCATGTGGCATGTACGGCATTACAATCATATATATATATTACATGGCCACGGTAGTGGCCATGTAGTTATGGTTAAGTTGCTGTTTCCATAGGAAGAGCACTTTTTGGGCGGCTTATAACTTCGCTCTACCTGGACGGATCCTCACCAAACTTTGCAAGTAGTTGGGTCACTCTGAATTTTTTTGCAAAGTTTGGTGAGGATTCGTCCAGGGGGGGAAAAGAAATCGGGGGGGTCCCAAAACTTTTTTTTTTCCCATAGACTGAATGGGAAAAAACTTTGCGCACGGCTACAGCCCGAACCGCTGGACGGATTTACACCAAATTTGCGGCAGGAGCGGCGGCCTGGTCCAAAAAGCATGCTTTTGTAAATTTGGTGTAAATCTGTCCAGTAGTTCTTTTAAAAATGACCAAAATGTAAGGCAAAAAAATTAGTGATATCTGCGTTCGCTTCGCGGACGGACTTCCCTGTTCGCTCCACGGACAGCACCCCGATTGGCCCATGGGCTTGCGTCATGTCCGCGGACATGCGACGTGTTCGCTGATTGGAGGGCGAGGGGCGTGGAGCGTGTCAGATTTTCTGTGGCGCCCGCCATCTTGTATTCGCAGTCGACCAGTGAACAGCGCAGTGAAAAGTGGATAAAAAATTGTATTTAGTGCCGTGTGTTGGTGTGTAAGAGTGTTTGGGGAGGGTTGGGGAGTATGAGATAGGTTCAATGTTTTTTTTTTTATGTGCTAGACCTTTTTGTTGCGTTCGATTTGTCCGCGGAGAACACGGCTGTTCTGACATTTTCTAAATAAACTAAATGGTGGGGTGTTTAGAGGACGGAGTGTGTGTCATTTTTGTTCGCAAGGAAGGTAAAAATGAGCTATGAACACTCGCAGTGTACTTAATTGTTCGTAAATACACAAACTGGGGGTGTCCTCAGGACACCATCCGTATTGTAATCTGTCTAGTTGAATGTGTTCTAAGAACACTCGCAGTGTCCCGAAATGGTTGCAATTACACAAAATGGGGGTGTTCTGAGAACGTTGTTTGTATTGTTCGTTGTCAGGGTGAAAGTGTTTTAAGAGCACTCCTTTTGTTCGATAATAGTACAATTTCCTAGGGGCGTAAACCAACTTTTTGTCCACTAAAGAAACGATAAATCCGGCTGGTGTGCGCCGACATTATGTGATAATCCTATGACTGGCGCTATTGACCTGGCTGACTTGCTTTTGCGACACTAAATCATATATCCCGCCCCTAAGCCTGATATTATCAAAGCATTCATATTCCCCGCCTCTCTCCGTGACGTTACAGGGTGCAAAATGAAACGCGCCCAGTCGTCTCCAGTACTACGCGACTTTACACAGAACCCGGAAGACAACACACATTATGTCACAACACAGCGCGCCACAATTCGGAATATGAAACTGTGATTTAAAAGCAAAGAGCAAGATTGTAAATGTTGTAAAGTACATTTATTTGACATCAAATGTTTAGAGAATATTCAGCAATTTGCATTTGTCTTTGTTGTCGATCTGCAAAAGTTCATGTTGAGACACGCAATGTTCCTTAGATCAGCTTACAACTCAGTGCGCCACAATTCGGAATATGAAACTGTGGTTTAAAAGTAAACAGCAGGATTGTACATTTGGTAAAGTACATTTATTTCACATGAAATGTTTAGTGAATATTCAGCGATTTGCTATTGTCTCTGCTGTCGATCAGCAAAAGTTTATTTGGAGCCATGTGTTGTTCCTTTGCGGTAGATAGGCTGTTGGTTTATGATAAAAGCAGTCAATGGTTGCTCTGATAATCGGAAGGTTGCTCCAACAACGAGCCATTAGACCACTCTGTTGGTTGGTATGTTGTTTGTAGCCGCTAGTACTGCGTAAGGGCATATTGGTCCTTGGCGATTGTCCCATAAAATGGTGAGGGTCATGAAGTTGCATATTTGGACTTGCACCTGGCAGTTGAAGACCCCATCCGCTGGAGTCTGTAAATCGTGACATAGACAAAATGGGGCCACGTACCTGTTTTAAAAAACATAAATTAGTCTCACCATCCGATCTTCATTAAAAATCATCATTTTATTTATTAGGGCGTGAAACTATTTGCTATCGAAGATAGTGCAACAGAGTATGTTAATAATAAAATAATAATATTTTCCCATTCATATAGCGCTAAGAACCGTGAGGTATGTAAGCAGTGCTTATTATTAACCACAGTGTGTGGTGCTCATTTATCGACCACGGAAGGATGAAAGGCTGAGTTTCGCCTTGCCGGGATTCAAACTTGCGTTAGCAAGCTGTGCTTGGATGTCAAAGCGAGCGCTGTACTCGCTGTGCCACTTGACAGGCTACAGTGAAGTGGCACAGCGAGTAGAGCGCTTGACCGCCTATAGAGCGATTAAATTATTTCTATTAACCCACCCTGTGTCGTCTGTCTTTTTCAGAGCCCTCTAAACGACAGGGGATCAATTCGGCGGTGATAGTGCGCGGTAGAAAACATTATGCCACTTTCAACGAACAAGTTCAACTTCAGCGGTCTTTAATGCTACGCTATTGTAATTATATTTGGTATAAAGTAATCTAAAGGGTTACTTACAGTACAATTGCAATTTCCATTGTCTACGAGTGGTGCAGTCCCAAAATACGACTCTGCGTGTGCCAACGATCTTTCGCATAGTTATATAATATGTAAAAGTGGTTTTGTTTCAGAAATTTCATCTTTATCTTCTCTTACGTTTTAGCAACACTCCTTCAAGAGAAGTCTTTCATCACAATCTCTGTCTGTCAAGGTCAAAACACAATACAACCTTATAGTCTGCTTCGTGATCCTCTCCGGGGCCCTAGAAAAAAATGGAAGCAGCTGACCTTCACTGTGAACGATCATAAATTTTTACTTTGCAACATTCTGTGTAAAGCCATCTGTAGAAGTTGGTTTTTGCACGCCATGTTTGTATATTGTTTGCGTGATATTAAAAAAAGTTTGTTTAAAGGACGTTGTGGTTCTAAGTACAGCCGAAAGACCCCTGAAAATAGCAAGTTATGGTAAACTATGAAAAATAACTCGCGCCACCACCATGCACTGCTAAGACTAACACCCAGGACATCAAAGATGACATCGCAAATGTCATTGATGAAATCACTGATGACATCACATGTGTATGTACTTTTCATGGAATTTGTGTACTAGGGATTTTTATTATAATGTTCCGAAAAAAGTGTCAAGGATATTGCAATAAATATCATACTGTTATTAGTGCTTTGAACGATGCATTGATATAAATAGCATTGTATTATGGGATTCTATGTAGTAACTGAGCTACTAATGGAGAAAGATAGCATTGTGTGCAGAGTACAAGATAAAAGTATAATATTTGTAATGTTAATATGTTGAATAATGAAATGATAATTGTCCTGAAATGTTCGAAAATTCACAAAATGGGGGTGTTCTGAGGACGTTATTCGTATTGTGTGATTGCTTAGCTGTATGCAATGAGGGAATGGCACAGAGAGTAAAGTGGACGCCGTCCGCGGACACCGCGGCTGTTCGTGGACAGGGCGTGGTACATCCGGGTTTTTCCAGGAAATCCAACATGGAAAGAAGACTGTACGGATCAGCCAATCAGATGTCGAGGTTGTGGATTTGTGTTGAAAGAGACTGTGTGTGGTGAAGATGGCAGAAGTGGAGAAAGTCAGGGTGTTGGTGCTCGGAGATATGTTTGTGCATGGTTTACAGCAGTACGCTGAATGCAGGCATGTTGCAAAGAACTTTGATGTGAAAGGAGTGGAGGTGGTGTGGAGCACTGTGCCTGATTGCAATGTACAGGGAATTGTACAAGTTTGTGCGGATATGGCCACGATGAACAGTCCGCATGTGGTAGTTTTGCACTATGGTGCTTTCCATTTGGGCAATGTCAGTGCCCCTACTTTGTTGGCTGATTTGGAACGCTTGGTTCAAGCCGTAATGAAGATCCTTCCAAATGCGAAAGTAATTTTTTCTGGATTACTACCTAGGGCAATATGGGACAATAGTTCAGTTTTTTTCCTCAGCAAAACATTGCTAGGTGTGTCATCAACCGAGGCATGTGTGCCTTCATGCTTAGAGCTGGTATGTTCTTCTGTAACAATGAGAATATTGATGCCAGTTATGCTGTTAATTTTAAAGAAGATGGCATTTCTTTATCTTTTACCGGAAATGCCTTTCTATTTTGGAATGTAAGGGTTGCTTTGGAGAAGGTTATGTGAAGATTTTAGGAGTAAAGTAAGAAAAAAAAACAAGAAAAAAAATATAAAATAACAGGTGTCTGTCAAGCATCTGTGAAAAAAAGAAAAACGTCTCTTTTCAGAGCAAACTTCAAAGGGGAAACGGGGCACACTATTTAAATTTACATTCACCACGCTCAGATTTCCGATGTGTCCGCGGACATGGCGGTAGTCCGCGGACATGAAAATCACTACGAGGGTGTTAGTATGTTCTATGTTACATGTGTATGAAGTCAGGGATATTATGGTTAAGTTGTGCTACTAAAAACCTATGAAATTCAGTGAAAAAACTTTGTTAAAGGGACGTTATGGTTAAGTTGCGCTACTAAAAACCTATGAAATTCAGTGAAAAAACTTTGTTAAAGGGACGTTATGGTTCAAAGTAAAACCGAAAAACCCCTGAAATTCGGCAGTTATGGTAAGATAAGCAACCATAACTCGCGCCACCGTGGACTGCTAACACTAACACCCAGGACATCAAAGATGACATCACAAATGTCATTGATGACATCACATGGCTGGCTCTCCCTTTTTTTCCTTTACTGACATATCTAAGCCACATAGTTTTCTTCAGTAACAGTCAGGAAGTAAAAATTGAAAAAGTACTATATTTGTAGAGTTAGAGTCAAGTCATATCATATGAAACATAAATATAGCGGAAGACACAGGCTTGAAAGAGAGCAATCCTTTCTGTGCATGAATATAATCATTAGAGTTATGAGTACTTTCTCATAGTTTTATTTTCATTACTATACCTTCCCTGTATATGCTCATATTTGTATACTTTGTACTCACACTCCTTTACTTAGGGTTCACTGACATCATTTGATACACATACATACAGTAAGTAGCAGCTTTGAAAAAGAGCAATCATTTCTCTGCATAAAGATAATCAGTTAGGTTATGAACTATTTCTGCTACTACTTCTGCTTTTTGCTTACTTCTCTGTCCCTGAATATACTCATATTTGTATATGTTGTTGTCGCTTTGTGTTTTGTCTGTAATAATGTAATTATGTATTAAGTGGGTTTTATTAGCTACTTATTACATGCTTCACAGTACGCAAAACTCTAATAAGAAAGCAGTTATCATTTCATTATTCTACATGGCAAGATTATGAATATTGCACCTTCATCATGTATACTGCACCCACTGCCTAAGTTTCTGCATGAGTTGCTTAGTATACTGGATAGAACTTCATAATAGAATGCTATTTATATCAATGCATTGCTTAATGGACTAATTAGCTCATGATATGCATTCAAATGATCATTGACACTTCTTGGTCAACATTATAAGAATCCCTCCTACAGAGTTTTCATGAAAAGTAAATGCACATGTGATGTCATCAGTGATGTTATCAATGACATTTGTGATGTCATCTTTGATGTCCTGGGAGTTAGTGTTAGCAGTGCACGGTGGCGCGAGTTATGGTTGCTTATCTTACCATAACTGCTGAATTTCAGGGGTTTTTCGGTTTTACTTTGAACCATAACGTCCCTTTAACAAAGTTTTTTCACTGAATATATATATATATATATATATATATATATATATATATATATATATATATATATATATATATATATATATATATATGGTGCAACTACTGACTGTCTTCTCACTCCATCCTACACATGTTCTGAGACATCTGCTCAGGGCAATTTTTGTAGATGATACACACATACATATATTGACCAAACAGGACAATATGTTTCTTCTTTAAGTTGCATAAGATGTATATTGCCAATTACCAGACAACTGTTATAATTCTTAACTATGCCGGCCACAAGGAAACACATCCAACGATGCTTTGGAAGATCCCCAGAGGTTGACTAGTGCTGTAGTTTGGGACATGTCAGAAAAGGCATTCCCACCATGTTTTGCAATTTTCCTGTTGTGTTGAAATAAAGCACCAACACTAGATTGAGGAGAGGGATTGTAGCAGTGCAAATGCCAAAGCTGCTCTCAACCCCTCAACCCGAAGAGCTGGAGAATGGGAAGTCATGGCGTGCTTTTTCAGCCTGTAGATGGTAAATAGTTGCTCATTGCTCAGAGTCGAGGGCAATGGTCTCACCCTCTGAAGAGTGGTCCATCCAGTCCTTTTCCTCATCCACTGAGCAACCGTCTCCTCTCCTCTTTCTGCTCTAACTGTCTGGCTCCATCTACTACTATCAAGAGCTCATGAACATATATTGTTTCCTACACGGATGTATTGTTCCCGATATTGCCATTAGAGAATGTACAGCCACCACATATGTGTTTGGAGCCTAGCCTTTTTCTCCATCCGCAGAAAGAATCTTAGCACATATACTTAATGTTGTTCTTTGTCATATCTTCTTGTAATATTGAAGCTGTGCAGATTTAAACCTTTTTCTCATCACACACAAATGCATGTGCATATAATTCACGCAAACTTTAGAACATTGGTAAATGTCATGCTTTGAATGGATTACCAATATCAGAAGGCATGGCAACTGTGAGACTTCCGTTGCTCTTTTTTGACACCCTTCTATCCCTCATATTTGGTCTCTAACTTTGAGTTTTCTTTTTAATGTATTTCGTGTTTTTCAGTTATTACAACATTTCACACAAAATTACAAATACCATGCATGCAAAACAAAACATTCACTCATTATAATAGTTATGTACATGCTAAGAGCAATATGAGTAAACAATCATTACACAAGGTCCCAGTAAATAAAACATTGTTATTACACAATACCTGGCCCTATACACATGTTCCTACTCAGTTTGTTACTGTTCATAAATTACCATAAAATTGCAAAAAGGTTAACATATTGATTACTAGCAACAACAGCCTATTTCAATGCACGCAACACTTCAGCTATATTCAGCATATTATATCAAGTCCAATAAATGAAGACTCATACTCCAATTCAAATACTTACACCGGGAGTACCAGCAAGCTTTCCCTCCACCAGCAGCCACACTCTGGTGATTGCTAATACCAAAGTGCGGTACCCTGAGACTAACTGCAACCAGAAGGACTCATTTCAGATCTTACTGATGTTCTCCATATGGTTCCTGTGATATATCTCAAAGATCCTTAGTCAACCATGAAAGTACATAAAAGTACATATAAATAAACTAAACAAAGGGCAGTTGATTTATTAAAAAGGAACAATAAACTGGCTTCAGTACAACCGTCCTGCCACAAGTAATCTGTCAATAAAATACAGTACAGAGAAATTTGCAGCAGCACACATGAACTTGATAAAACAGTGGATAAAACAGTGGAGGAGAGTCAACAGCTTGCAGCCGCACTTTAGTTACTATAGCAATTTCAATTAATACATGGCAGTTGGGCTTGAAACTTAACAGCCAAGCCCTGTGTATGTAATGTGCAGTTGGTCTGACAACATGGATGTCCGACACTGACCTAAGAATCTCACTGCGCCAGCTGCTTGCCAAATCTTAGCGGCTCTCCAAAGAGAGGTCAGGTACATTTTTCTCAGGGCTGCAGAAACGCTACAAATTAACAAGAAAAAGCCTGACGGTCTCCTTGCCCTCCTTGCAGAGTCATTGCCTGACAACAGGTCCACACATACCTAGCTGAATCCAACGTATCTGCGCCCCCACAGATTCTGCACACCCTTTTGTCCACTGGGATACTCATCCAAGCCCCCCGGACCACCAGTACACTCAATGGCCCTCATTAGGACCCTGGCACTAAGTGTTTAACGGCGCCGTAAAAGGCTGCGGTGCCATTAAACACTTAGCGCCTTACTACGAGGTCCCTTTGCGGGACCCGACCTGAACGGCTGGCCTAGACCAGCCATTAAAGTAGGGACCTGCAAAGGGACCTTGGTGCTAAGTACGGTACCGCAATTTGCGGTACCATACTTAGCGCCTTCCCCAGTCCCATTGAGCTCTATGGGGCAAAAATGGGAATGGGGAAGGGCCAATGTTCAATGGGGAATTACCACCCCGCCAACCTTGGAATGGGGTGGTAATTCCCAATTGAATATTGGCAGACTTGTTACGATACCGGCACCAACCATGGTGCTAATAGCGCCATGGTTTAGCACCAGTAGCGTAATGAGGGCCTATTTGTTAAATCTAATTAACATATAGGCTCTCCTTAGAACTGGCGAGAAACATTGAAAGATATATTGCTGTGGTTTACTATATGTTTCTTGTATGTGAAACCTCTGTACTCATCTACAACAGGCAGCGTCTGCACCAATGGTGAATTGTCGAATCCCACAGCCATACCAAGGGGGACCCACCAGGGGTGCCCATTATCCCAGTTACTGTGTGCCATAATCATCATAGAACCACTTACTGATATAGTGAGACTCAAACACACATGCAAGGGCATTACAAAAGCAGGGAAGACAGATATAATCTCGATATGCTGACAACTATTCGTTAGAAACCCACAAGAAAACTTGGAGCCTATAATGCAGGATGTGGCACAGTCAACATTTCCTGCTGAACCTATTACACATCAATGAGGGTTTTCCATAGTGTCTTCTGGAGGAAATACAGAAATTGTGTCAACCTTAAATAAAAATGGACTTGTCAAATAGCTAATAAACCTAATTAAAACCATACTAAGGGGGCGAGAGATGTAAATACCCATATAATGGATGAGTGGCAATCTATGTGTAATCTGACCTGTGAAGTCACCCTAAATTCTATATTTAGGCTTATTCAACTGAAGATCCTAAATCAATAGCACTATACGCCATCTAGAATGTGCCAATACGAGACTGAGGACATATGCCCCATTGGTGAGTGGACATATATACATTTGATGTGGTTCTTTCTGCTGACAGAGGAATTTTAGAGGAATTCTGGAGAACGGTGTTCTCCACATTGAAGACTATTACAGGGGTGAGCCTTCGACAAACACCAGCCACATGTCTATTTAGCTTCTTTGGCAAAGTGCACAAGCGTAAATATAGATGCCCAAGTCTGGTTCCTTTTTGCCAAGAGGTGTATTCTACGTAATTGGGCACACCATAAATCCCCAAACAAGGGGCAATGCATGGAAGGCGTAATCTGTGCCCAAAACAGGAATTACTGTCGACACTGTCATCCATAATAAATCGCCCAAAGGATATTTGGTCTGACTTCAAAGAATACTTGCTCACCCATAGTTCAATAAACTAATCCCAACTTCTAAATACATGTAACATAAGCGCACTCAAATGGTTTCCCTCTTCATGTCATGCTGTCTAATTGATGTGAGGATCATAGTTATATGTACTAGTGTAATGAAATGTCTATTATCCACAGGCTCAGGTTGACTTCGATGTATTAATTGCAAAGTATTTAAAATAAAGTTATAACAATGGTGGGTGCACACATCAAATTCAGTTTCTTAAAACATTGACTTGACTGCAGACAAAAGCCTGTATTCCGGGCAAGTTGATTCTCACGCCTCATACTATCACTTATATAACCAAACAAAACCTGACTCTGCCAGATTCACCACTAGGTCTGTCTGTCCTTGCCTCAGCTATATCCTCTGATCACTGCCTCCATTCAAATCGAAGGGGAGATCCAACTAGAGCCGACCCACCAGTTCCATGCCAGCCATCTTGTGTTTGTTCCCCGTTTTGTAGTCAAAACAGGATATGGGCTCAACACATCTGTTGTTGACACATCCTCAATTTACCACTTCACACCCAGGTTATTAGCCTGGGGTGGTAAAGGCAATACACCCTGTGCTGGCAAGCAGGACTGCTCTGCACAGACCACCAGCAAGGGTTTTCAGAAGGGGTTCCAGAAAAACAAATTCTGAGGACTAGACCAG
Source organism: Ambystoma mexicanum (assembly GCF_040938575.1). Taxonomy (NCBI): domain Eukaryota; kingdom Metazoa; phylum Chordata; class Amphibia; order Caudata; family Ambystomatidae; genus Ambystoma; species Ambystoma mexicanum. The sequence continues at coordinate 654,167,585 of NC_090934.1, forward strand.
GTCACCAAGCATGGCCTTAACAATATCTGGAAAACAATGAACCTCAACATGAAGAGATGAATCCCAAACACGACTTGAAAATGCCTTCTCTTGCTATCATTAGAACACAATACAACTAAGCAATGATGCAGAGTTCTACCAGCCATATCTGAGATGTTTGAGGGCTAAGTGACCCAAGTTAATGGGCATGCCCCATATTGCATTGTTGCTATTAGCAAGCACCCCGGGTAGGTGAAGGTATGTGGTGCAGAGGGCTGTATTTTCTGGTACAAACACAGACTGCAGCAAACATGCAACACATGGTGGCTCTTCAAGAAAAGAAAAAAAGTGATGAGTGCGAAGGGATTCAGCCAAAGCCCCTCATTCAATTCTATGGTAGAGGAGAGGCGATGGAGCCCACAATATAGCCCTAGTTGCAAGCAATCTGTATGTTTTTGCAGCCAGGATTCTAACTAAAATTGGAACCATTAGTATCGTTCTGGGCCAACTGCTCCGTGTATCTACGTATTCAGTGCCCTACCACTTAGCAGAACATTCAGTTTGACAATTTGCTAGCCGGAAATGAAACCAATATAACGAAACAGGTCTATGGACCCAATAGATCCTCCTACAAAGGATCAAACTCCACCCTGGTCATCGCCAAGCTTTATGCAGAGCATCGCCATTCTTCTCAGCCAAAAAACTGTTTGTGGGTCGTCTGCCCCTACAAATGCCAAAAAATATTGCTTTGATTTTCTATTAAAACAATTAACATCCTTCCATTTCAAAGAGCTATGGGCGCCTTATGGACATCCTTCGGGGCTCCCCTACAGGAGCTAGCCCCACAGTTGAAAAAGCACTGCTCTACCCGATGGCACACTCCACTTCCCTTGAGAAAGCTCAACTGGACACTGCACTTTTGAAAGTATGAACCTTCCTCTGAAACTAATGTCAGAATTGGTTAGGCACTTTGGAAAACTGAGAATCCTTATCAAATCCTGCATTTTAGACTCTGAACAGCTATTTAAAATGAAGAGGCATGACCCTCAAACCAACCCAAAATAAATAACCATTTAAACTAATGAAATCCAGATCTCATATTGGTGCTTTCGGGAGGGAGTATTGGCTCAGTGATTAAAAACATTTTTAAATACCTAGAAAACATCCATAGCCAAATTAAATACAGCGTGCCTCATCACGAGTTGGAAGGTTTCCCGGCAGTACTAGCTGGCATCATGCAGGTAAGGCTAACATTGCTTTTTTGACCCTCCTGGGTCACATTGTGTATTTCTAAAACTGCCTATAAGGACTCTCAGCGCCGTTGTTCTGTGTTCACCCTCCCCTCCCCGGCATGCATTTCCTTGTATCCGACCCCTCCCACCTCTTATCCCGCTCACCTCCCCTGATTGGTGGTTTTGCTGGTTACCTTTCACCTTCCCAGGGCAGGCCCCTGCCCAGCAGCCCCTGTGGCTAATGGCTCTAGCCAAAGGGCGGCTCCCTCAGAGGCGGCTTCCGCTTGTCTCCTCAGGTGTCAGCAGCAGAAGCCAGTTGCCAGGGATGACCCGCACTCTACCCTACTTGCACCTGTCCACCTAGCAGTCTCTGAAACCTAAGTGCTGTTTCTCCTGTTTTAAAATTGCATCGTGAACGTATTTAAAATTGCACTGTTAAGGGTTTATAATTGCATTGTGTAACCTAGGCCTTTTCCCCTCTATTCAGGACTCTCAAACTCAGGGGTTTTCTCTCCTGTTTTAAAGTTGCATTGTGAAAGTGTTTAAAATTGCATTGTTAAAGTGTTTAAAATTGCATTGTGTAACCTAGGCCTTTTCCCCCCTCTATTTAGGACTCTCAAACTTAGGTGTGTTCTCTCTTGTTTTTAAATTGCATTGTGAAAGTGTTTAAACTCTGAGCATCTGTCCTCTTGTTGTTCAACTTTCTCGCCTATCTCTGTCTCGACTGCTTGCACCCTACCCTGTGTCCTTCCTGTGTCCTTCCCTAGTGTTCTGCCCTTCCCTCTCCCTTCCTCTTCTCCATCTCCCTACCTATTTTATGGTGCTCTCTGTCTCTCCTATTTTCTCTAACAGCTTCTCTATCGACTACCCTGCTCTCATCCCTAAATCTGGTAGGCAGAAGTTTAAAAAGCACATCCTGGTCTCCCACTCAGGCATCCCTTTGGCTAACACCTATACCAGTGCCTCCTCCAGGCAAACTTTAACCGACATCCTCTTTGTCGTTCCCTCACCAGACCTATGGACCCTACATATGGTCTCTGTGCTCTCTCCCTTCTCCTCCTCTCCCATTAATAGTGGCCTCCTTCCACTCCTCTAAGGTCATCATTAATGTCTATGTGAATGGTACCGTCTTGGTCCAAGGCCCTCAGGCCAACCTTCTCCTCTTCAATAGACGCTTCACTTGCCTCATCAATTTCCTTTCTTCTCCTGCTGTCCCCTCGCCCCCCTCCATGGCTTCCTCACCTTCCACTGCTACCTCCTGCTTGGCTACCTTGCCCTCTCCTCCTTCCCATTCTGCCCCCCCTCAGTCTTCTACACCTCCGCAGGGCGTACCTCTGATTTGTACCCCTGACCGGAAGTCTTTCAAGGATGGCAACCTTCGTCATATTGCCACTCTTAACTCTCGCTCAGCTGTCAAACACTCTTCCGACATCTGCCGCCTTCTGGAGGAACTTGACCTCAATGTCCTCGGTCTCACTGAGACATGGTTCATGGCCATCTCTGTCACGAGCTTTGACACTCTCCTCCCTGACGGCTACAAGATCCTCTCCACGCCCAAGTCCAACTGTTCCAGAGGGGGTGTATCCCTGATCTTCCCCAAGTGGATTCCTGCCTCTGTCATTCCTATGCAGGCCTATTCCTCTTTCGAATGCCTCGTCTGCAGGATCTCTCTCTCTCCTAGCCATTCCCTTACTCTGGCTGCTATCTATCAGCCACCTGGTCAGATCTCCTCCTTCCTCTCTGAGTGGGCGGACCTCTCATCTTCACTCCTGCTCTCGACCACTCAACTTCTCCTTCTTGGAAACTTCAATATCCACCCGAATGCCTCCTGTCCTTACTTTGGACTCTTTTGCAACCTTTGTGACTCTTTCTCACTCTCTATTCTCCCCTTTGGCCCGACTCACTTTGCAGGGCACACTCTGGATGTTCTGATCCCCTCAGACCTTCCCCTCTCTGTCCCTCTCACCACTCCTCTCTCCCAGAGTGATCACTTCTTCCTTTCCTCTCAGCTCACCCTCTCTACCCCTCAGGCCAAGCCAACTCCATCACTGCCACCCACCTTCTCGGTAATCCGATCCATGAAGCACGTGTCAGTTGAGGCTTTCACCCCCACTTTCTCAACCCCCTCCCCCACTTTGGCTGTATCTCACCCTGACACAGCCCTTTCGATGCTCCACTATGCTATATCTGATACTCTTGATTTTCTTGCTCCTGTCATGAGGAGCTGCCTGAAGCCCAAAGCCAAGTGCCACTCCTGATACGACTCAGACCTCATCACCCTCAAAGGCAAAAGTAGGGTGGCTGAGAGGAAATGGCGTGCTTCATGTACATCCTCTGACAAACTGGCCTGCCACCTGCTCCAAAGGCAATAGCGGCTCTCTGGTCGCACCAAGAAGAAAGCCCACAGCCAAGCCTGCATCACCCCGGCATCTAACAACTCGGCCAAACTTTTTAAAATCTGCACAGAGCTGGCCAATCCTTCTGCAGTCTCTACCTCTCCTGTCCCCTCCCAGGCCCTCTGCACGGTCCTGTATTCTCACTTCATCTCTAAAACTCAGGACATCCTGTCCTCTCTCTCTCTTCCTCTCCCCCACCTCCCTATACTCCCTACTCTTCCTCTGGCCCTTCTGCAGCCACATCTCCTCCCTCCTTCTCTACCTTTCCCCCATTCTCCCCAGACATGGTTTCTAGACAAGTCTGATCACTGAAATTCTCGTCAAAACAGGTTCACCCCTTTTCCTCCAAAGCCATCAAGGACCACATTGACTCCCTAGCTCCTACTCTGGCCAACTTCTGCAACCACTCCTTCACCACTGGAGTCTTCCCTTCCCCCCTGAAGCACTCCCTTGTGCACCCTCTTCTCAAGGAACCCTCTGCCAACCCGTCCTGCCCGGCTAACTATTGCCCAATCTCCATCGCTCCTTTCCTGGGGAAACTCTTGGAAAATCTGGCCATCTCCCAGCTCAATCTTTAGAGCTGCCCGAAGCACGGAAACTGCTCTCCTGAACATCCGTGAAGACCTGCTCTCCAACCTTGATTCCAACACCCCCTATGTCCTCATCTTACTTGATCTCTCCTCTGCCTTTGACACGGTCAACCATGCCATCCTGCTTAACCGTCTCCGTGATAACCTGGGGATCACTGGTCAGGTCCAGGCGTGGCTGACTTCTTTCCTTTCTGACTGACTCTCTCAAGTTCAACTTGGGTCCTTCCTCTCCTCTATCTCTATCTCTACCTGTGGTGTTCCCCAAGGGTCTAACCTCTCTCCCTGGCTGTTCAACCAATACCTGGTACTTCTTGCACACTGCATTGCTGCGCTCTGCCCCAACTTCCAGTGCTATGCAGATGACACTCAGCTCATTTTCAGGCTACCCTCAGCCACCTCTTCTCCCTCTCTTATCTCTGACTGTCTGTCTGCTATCCAGGAGTTGTGTGCCGCCAATGATCTCTGCCTTAATGCCAGTAAGACTGAGATTCTCCTCATCGGCACACTCGCTCCCTCCTTTCCTGTCAACCTCTGGCCGGCCTCTCTTGGCCCTCTTCCTGCTCCCACCTGTGAGGCTAAAAACCTCAGGGCCATCTTCACCTCCATTCTCTCCTTCACTCCTCACATCTCTGACGTCTCTAAGAAGTCAGACTACCAGCTGCAACCCCTCAGAGGTATTCATCCTTTCCTCTCCTTCCCCCAGAATCTCACTGTCTCCAGAGCTCACTCTGGTTCTCTCTAGGCTGGACTATTGCAACAGCCTCTTTCTAAATCTGCCTGCTTTTACTCTCCACCCTCTGCAACTCATCCAGAACAGGACTGCGAGATTTGCCGTTGGCCTCAAGCCGAGGGATCGTATCTATCCAGGACTGAAATCTCTGCACTGGCTCCCAGTGGCTGGAAGGATTATGTTCAAAACCCTCTGCATTGTCCACAAGGCCTTCTGGGGCCTGGGGCCTCAATACCTCCAACTCTCTCTTCCTAAATATCTTCCTTCTCGAGCTCTTCACTCATCCGCCTCCAACTCCCTCAGGGTCAGTCGCTTCTCCAAGCAACGAGTTGGTGGTAGATCTCTTTCTTCGCTGGGCCTCCCGCTGGAACAGCCTCCCTGAAACCTGCGGAGAATTATCTTCGGTTCCGGAAGCACCTCAAAACCTTTCTCTTTGCTTCTGTTTTTTCTCCTCCTCTCCCCTGCTGACCTACTGGCTGAAACTGAAACTGAACTGGTTACCTGGCCATCCTCTGATCTCGAGCCCAGGTCCCTACCCCGCCAGTCACACACACCTGCACTGCCTTCCTGGCAACCGCTGCACTTGGGGACTGTTTCTGTATCCCAACTGTCCCACTACCAGCACCTGACACCTGATGTCTGCACTTACCCTTGCACTTGCCACATGCTGGCCGTACTTTTTACTTACTGTTATTTATTCTATTATCCCATGTACTGCACTGGCCCCTTCCCCAGAAACACTTTCCCCCTCCCCCTTCCCATGCACTTGCACAGTCTAAATGACACCTGGCCTAGTAGGATCGCTGTCTGTCTCCCCTCTGTTCCCCCTCCCTTGGCTCATCGCGCCTTGAAACACTTGTGTATAGGCGCGTTATAAATACCATATCATATCATATCAAACCGCCCGCAGTAATAGCGTTACCGCCACCTGGTCCGACACTATCAGCGCCGGATCAAGGGTTGGGCGATAATAGGTATTCCCCATTCCTCATTGGGTCCATTGGACCCAATGGGACATTTTCGGCACAATTAGCGCGCGCTAATTGCGCCCGAAAATTGGCATTTTTCGGGTGCATTTCCCCCCAGCTTGGGGTTATTGCTGGTAGACTCAAGTTTGGGCGGACCCTTAAATGCGGTGGTATTAGCGTTACAACTGCATTTAAGGGCTACTGCCCAACTTGTGATGAGGCCAAGCATCTAGCAATTAAAGCAAGAATGTGAAGAGCTGTTGGGCAGCCACTCCTATAATGCCCTCCTCTCAACATAATAGATGCTACAAGATGGCCTCCAACCAGTAGAAGAAAGTGTAACTTTGGCATTGAGATATCCTTAACAGATAAAGTCAATGGTGTAAACCAACTACTAAACATGTTCCAGTGAGCAAAGGATGTCCATTGCTGATATGGTGATTCACATATTGCTAATCAAGTGCACAAGCCGGGGGGGGGGGGGGGAGGGCGCTCGAGAGCCAGCAGCCAAGATGGCCACCACTTTGTGAGCTCTTGTGGTGGTGAGGGAGAGCAGGAGGCCCATGGTCACTTAGCCTGCCCTGTGGAAACTTATAACAGCAGTGAACCTGCATGATTTACCCCTGCACCTAGGGCCGGAGTGAGGAAAAGGGCGTTGCTGCAAGTAACAAGAGGTGCTGGAGCCAAGAGGAGGAGCCGGGGCCACTGTCTCTGCGGGTGTCCCCCACCTCTCTGGAGGAGCAGGACTGCTGTGTGCCACATGAACAGGGAGAGGAGGGGCGAGGAGAGGGACGGCACAGCTGATTGCCAGACCGTTGTGGCCTGGGTAATGGCCTTGCAGCAGTTAATATCTGTCTGGAAGGACGAGGCAGGGTGAGGGAAGACTGCTTGCCTGAAGTGCTCCAGCCCTGCGGAGCGCATTGCCTGATGGATCACTCGGTGACTGTTCAGGGCAGAGGTGAGGCTGGGAACACACAGCTGATGCGTAAGGGACCTGGATCCCTGGTGGCAGACATCTGCCTTGCCTGTGGGCCTGTGAACCTGTGTGCTGAGCTTTGTGTGAGGGAGACGTCAGAGCAGCTGAAGTGGAAAGGGCCCCATTGGAGGAGGTTGGAGGAGCGACGAAGAGCTATCTGGGGCCAGCAGGTTAGAGATCCAAGAGTCCATAATACTGCTGAGCCTGGTGTGTTTACAGGAGAGGCGACAACCCCCGGCCCTTGGCCATGGATAGAGGTGGAGGGGAACCCTGTGTATGGTGACCCCAGATGCGAGATAAGAGTTTGGACTGGGGTTCTGGGGCCCATGATCTGCACCTGGTGATGCAAGTGTCACCTGCCGTGGAAACTACGGAATGAGGGACCTGTTGACCACCCCTCCCCTGGGTGGTGCCCCCAACTGTGTAGGTGATGGGTGAGTGGAAGACCACGGCATATGCACAGACCTGGGCATGCATGAAGGCACTGGTGGCCTGAACCTACACTCCTGGAGGTGGGGTTGGCAGGGATTTGGCCGGTCGCACGACTTTTGGCAGCACTGAGTGCAACAGTGAGGAAAGAGGGTTACCTTCTTGGCGCCAAACGACTTCAGCAGCATTGAGTGTGATGGCAAGGCAAGGAAAGAGGGAGACCTTCTTGGCGGCTGTCCTTCTTGGCGGTGAGGCGCCTACTGCGGACAAGCAAATACAATATGTGATGCTGTATCCTTCTGAACTACCGGCTGTACATGACAATAAGACCTTGTTTTTTTAAAGACCTGGTGGAGGTGTTCTCTTTTGGGAAATCCTTGCCAGAATATTTAGTGGGTAATGACTGCAATAGTCAGCTGTGGCCAAAAGGCGGGGTTGTAGGTGAACAGATAAGGGGAGGGGGCGTGACAACCTGCTATAGTTGAGGCATTATGGCTCACTGCTGAAGTTGGTGTATAATGTAACAAAATGAGCCAGTCGCTGCATACAAATTCTGTTTAAGACTGGCCTTCTCCTCCCATAGAAGGGCTCGAGAGAGTGGATGTGGCATGGTTGCTGTGTCCGGTGCCCCTGGGTAGGCAGCCTAACAGGGTGAGTTCAGTGGGGAGGATGGGGGGGGGGTTGTCCCTGGCAGTTGGGGTAAGGAAGTGCGGGTGGGGGTGTGAGAATTTGTGAGTGGGTGTGGGGTTGGAGGGTGGAGGGAGGGCCTGTTCAGGATGGTTGGGGTTTATAATTTTAAAAAGGTTCATGAACATAAGTTTCATGTGTCTAGCAGAGACCGTAGTATGCGCACAGGAAGGCTGATGCACAGCGATACAACTGAGAGGGAGTTTGGGCATGGCAGAGAGAAGTAGGGCAGAAACTATGGGCTCTGAATATTGCATACCTATTTGCTGGAATGTGCAGGGCCTTAATAACCATGCAAAGATGCATAAGGTTGTGGCATATGGAGAGCGCCACTGGGCAAAGATAATGGTTCTCCAGGAAACACACCTGCAGGAGAGCCTGAAAGATAGTTTTGCAAGGTCCCAGGGTGATGCTAGGTTCTCTATTCCTCTTATTAGAGAAGGGTCTGAATAGTTATACCTGAAGCGCTTGGGTATAAGATGATAGAGCAGGAAAGTGATTCAGATGGATGGTATGTCATAGTATCAGGGGCACTGGCTAGAAGTCTAGTTACTTTTGTGAATATTTATGGGCCAAATGTGGAGGACCCCAGGATTTATGAGACACTGTGGAGCAAATGTATGAAGTATGCAAGCACACTGTTAGTGGTGGCGGGGGATTTCAATGTTGTGATGCATGCAAAGTTGGACAGGTCCTCAGCAAGCTCTAAACCTGGGTTGATAGTGGCTAAGGCAATTCAAGGAGAGATGGTGATTCTAAGATTAAAGGATTTGTGGAGAGCAATATATCCAGAGGAGAGGGAATATTCATATTACTCTGCTGTCCATGATACAAGCTCCTGCATAGATTACATACTTGCAGGCCTGATGTTTGTCCATAGTAGTGGATCTTGTATTATGCTTCCCAGAATACTATCAGACCACTCCCCGCTGGTGTGGTGTTTCGGCTGGCTAATTTGGTGGTTGCACAGCCACACTGGCGCTTTAAGGGGCAGGCCCTTCAGGACTTGATATATCGCAGTGAGGTACAGGATATTGTATTGTTGCTTTTCGCTCTTAATGAAGGGTCGGTGTCATCTGCTCGTACCCTCCGGGAGACGTTTAACGTCCATTTGAGGGGCCGATGCATTTCGATCGAGAGTAGGGTGTTAAAGGGGATCCGTAGGAGATTAGGCATGTTGGAAAGTGCTCTCGCCGGTCTTGAAGCTGGAAGTGGAAAGGGCAGCGCTACTGAATTTTTGCCCGAAACTCATGCTACCTTCAATGAATTTAGAAAGGAGGCAGACAGGGAGGTACTATTTTTGGCGTCCCTGCAGCTATCTCGTAGATACGGGGAACAGAGTAAGCCTGGAGGTTTTTTAGCATTTCGTGGGGAGTGGCGAGTTGAGGATGTTTAGTGCTCAGGCGAGGGAGGCATTGAGTGCTAAAATCACCACTGGAGATATTGTGAAGAAAATTAGAGTCCTTCCGTAGGCCAAAGCACCGGGCTCCGACGTGGTGACATCAGAGTTCTTTAAGGAGTTCGGCCCAGAAGTAGAGAAGTATCTGCTGCACACCTGGCGTGAACGTGTGGAAGCTGGTATCCTTCCCCCCTTCATGTGAGAAGGTATTATTACTCTGATACTGACGCCAGACCAGGACTCTCTTGACTGTGCTTCATACAGGCTGATATCCCTAATCAATGTGTCAACTAAAACATTTTTGAAAATTCTGGTGGATATGCTGCTCCCGTTCCTTTCTTCCATAATACATATGGACCTGTGGTCAATGAACCCATCTACCTGGGTATCAATCTACGTTCAATTCACACAAAAAGCTACTCGAACGAGACCTTGATCTCAATATAATCCCATTCTTGGCACAAATGAAAAAGATCTACAGCACCTTCTGTAAATTCTCCATATGCCCATTGATTACATTTTATAAAGCAACGGTCATTCCATCTTTGCTGTTTGGCTTAGATACAGAGCCCTTTTCCCAAACACTAAATTGGATGCATCTCGAGGGTAGAATTTGGAAAACAATTTTCCATCTTCCATCTACCTATCCCATACCATCCCAGACATATGAACTGGGGTTGCATTCCCTATAAACGTACCTCGACTGATATTAACACTCTGCAGTTCAATATGAACATCAGGAGAATATTCCCTTTACACAGATATTCCAGCAGGGCACAAACGAGGAACAATTCAGTTCCTACAAGATTTATTCAGCCAGGCAAGACAAATGTTGGAGCAGTGTGATTGCTCCATCGACCATCTTGTACAAAATCCTATAGGCATAAAACAAGCTCTGTTACAAATAGACTGGATATGATATGATAAGGCATTTGTAGCGCGCCTATACACAAGTGTTTCAAGGCGCGAGACATTCTGCTCATTGACAAGCTTTGACAAACCAAGTGGATATTTACCAAACTATTTAGCCCGCTTTCCTAGTGCCAAACTGAGAAACTGAATTCCTTAGAGTGAGACTAAACCTGGTTATAACAGAGGAGATTTATGTATGACAATGCCACACCAAAATCAGCAATTTGTTCCTTATGCAAGGAAAATGGTGTACATACCCTGTACCATCTACTCACGACCTGTGTTGGTACCAGACACACTCAGGAAAATCTTTTCTCATTCTGGAAAAGACTAATAACGGGCCATGAGAGATGTTTAACCATTGCCATTTTGAAGACTGTGGAAAACATTGGGTTTTATTGTATTGAAGTAATGTTTTTCATTTTTCTAAGTGTACTAAAATTGTTGTATATCAATGCTTGTTATTGATTGTCTTCTTTTTTCCTTTGTTTTGCGAAAAGTTGTAAAATGTGGTAAAACACTATAAAAGAAAATACATACAGACCAGGATGGGTTTATTCCAGGGAGGAGTACGGCTCTGAAATTAAGAAGGTTATTTGGGGTATTATCGCAGATTTTACCCCTCGCTGCAGGCAATTGGAGTGTTGCTGGACTTGGAACAGGCATTCAACTCGGTAGCGTGGGACTATTTATTTGCAGTACTAGTGAAGTGTGGTGTTCCGCCTTATTTCATGTCTTTCATGTCTTGTGTGAAGCTGCTGTATTCGGGGGTCACTGTGAAGATTGAACTATTTGGCAGACACTCAGAAACTTTTGATCTGGGGAGGGGGACGAGACAGGGCTGTCCGTTATCTCCACTTCTTTTTGCTATAGCTATGGAGCAGTTGGCCATACTACTGAGGAAGCTCCATATGCACCCCAAACTAGCGATAGCGGGGTTCATGAACTGATATCGCTATACGCAGATGACATTATTTCATACATCAGAGAACCTGGTAATAATTTGCAGCCCCTCGCTCAGGAAATTGAGGCCTTCGGGGACATATTACGACTGAGTTTAAAATGGTCCAAATCTATTCTTTTTCCGCTGAATGAGAGTACCCAGTGCCCCCCGAGATGCAAATAGATTTTGGTGGGAACAGATATCAAATAAGTACCTGGGTGTTTGGGTAAGTATGACGTGGCCTCATCCTTTGAAGGATAATTACGGGATGTTCCTAGAGGACCTTCGGAGCAGGATAGACCGCTGGGTACTACTTCCAATTTCCCTTCTTGGAAGAGTGGCAGTTATAAAGATGATTATTCTCCCTGAACTATTATATATGCTCCTCAGTGTGCCAGTGTTGCCGGGCTCTCACTACTTTAGGAAATTGAAATCGTTGATGGTCATGTTGGTATGGAGTCCAAAAAAGCAGAGGATACGGTGGAAATCCTACTGGATGGAAGACTCCCAGCAATTTCCGCATGTTCGGTTAGAAAGGAGTTCAGCATCCCCTTATTCTTTGCAAAGTTCCCTACTCTCATTGAAAATAAATAGTGTTTGTTCGACCCGGTGGCATGCATGGTTCATGCTTGGAGAAGGCCATGTCGAAGGCTGTCGGTGACCTCTCCCTATCCACCTGAGTTTGGAGCTTGGAGTAAACAGGGCTTAGTGCCAACGTGTGATAAAATAATTAAGGCAGAATGGTTGGGTTATGGAATACGAACACTCTCAGATATCTATCCTGAAGGGAGATTAGTTTCCGGGGAACTAGTGAAGGCTACATTAGGTGACACGTTTGTGTTGGGATTCCAGTTCCATAGAATACGGGAAGCATTTAAGGCCTAGTCGCAATCGTTCCCAGAAAGCTGGTTACAGTTCCCCTTTTGACATTTCTGGCAAACTCGGCTAATTCTAGGAGGGTAGTCGAGACAATTTACAGTATGGCTGCAAATGACGCCCCCAGGGAAAGGCCAGCCAGTAAAGGGAAATAGGAAGAGGACCTTGGAGAGGAACTGTGTGAAGCAAGATGGAAATATATGTGTTCATACTGCAAGAAGGTGACAATTAGGTTGTACACAAATTGTTCGTTTTACAACTGTTCGAATTACAATTGACCTTTTCACAATTGACCGAATTGTGAAGGTCAATTGTAACATATATGTGGGGGGAAACCCCCCACAGCCCCCCACCCAACGCCAAACCCCCCAAAACCCCTATATATCCTATATATATACATATATATTACCAAACTTATATATATATTTATATATATATATATATACGGTCAATTGTGAAAAGGTCAATTGTGACCCTTTAAATTCGGTCAATTGTTCATTCAAACAATTGTAAACAAACAATTTGGGTAATACCGACAATTAGTTCCCAGTTTAAAATCATACAGCTTCAAATTCTGTATCGGGGGTATATGATGCCGGCAATCCAGAAAAAGTTTGACAGGACATGTGATGAGAAATGCTATAAGATGCAAGGGGGAGGTTGCTGATTTTATACAAGTCTTATGGTCCTTCCCACAGCTATTTACTTTCTGGAAGCAGGTCGCTGACGTGACAGGCTCTATGATTCATTGTACAGTGCCACTGAATGTTCATTGTTGCTTGTTTGGCTGGTTTCCAGACTCCCAAAAGGTGGCAGATGGTTGTTGTCTATGTGTATGACATTGGCAAAAAGATGTATACTGATGCATTGGTCAAGCCCAGTTCCACCAATAATATCGAAATGGCTTAGGGACCTGGAATGGTGCTGTGATATTGAGCAGGAATTCTACAGGCTGCCTCGGGTTCTAAACCTGTGGACATCTGAGACCCGGTGCAATCTATGTTGGTATTAAGGGAATCTGAGGATCAGGTTGGGGAAATGTAAGGGAGGGGCAGGGGAGTGTGATTAGTTGGGGAGATCTTGTGGAAGGGGAGATGCTCTACTGGGCTAGGTGCTTTACTGTAGTGGATGAGCCAAAAGGGGTGCTTATGATTCTTTGCATATTGTATGTGATGGCCTGCTTGAGGGAAGATTGTTCACTCTGCTATGTCATTAGTGTGCAAAATGTGTATATTGATGTTTATGTGAACCTTTATGAATAATGTTTTTTTTAAAAAGTGCACAAGCCGGGCAGACTGGAGTAGAGGATGGCAAGAGCATAACTGAACCAAATAAAAATCCCCCTAGCCTGTGCCTGAAGAGCTCTCCCTGGGCACCAGTGGAGAAAAACTTTCAATTGCAAGACACATGCATTTCCTGGAAAGATTTCTAGGGCAGGCAACACAACTAAGTTTGAAATCTGGCCCGGGGTTAAACTAGCATACAAAACATGATTTTCAGACAATCTTACCTGGACAAAAATAAAAAATACAGAGGTTGGACATTTTGTGCTGCGGGCAGAGTTATAGAATGTTTATCCCCAAGGTCACAGAACACTCCTATTACAACAATGGCCCCAACCATGTTATCCCTTGTGAGGCACACTACGCCATTATCCAAATAAGCCACAGAACTCAGAGACCACTAGGGTGGTGACAGGAACTGTACAAAAGCTGATTAATGCAACATATTGCCCCACTCATCAACCAGGGGGCCAAACAATATAGCCCTTTGTTTCCACTCACCATCGAATAAAGTCTTGTTGACGATCAGTGAACGTCATCTGAAAGGAAACTAGGATCAAAGGGAGTAAGGTAATCTGGACATTAAGGGGGTAATTCATAGAATTCAGCGCACAAGTGGCGCACGCGGCTGGCGCACAGTGCGCGCGTGCGAATCCCTGCGCCAGCCGCGTGCGCTAAAATCCATTTCCGCGCACAGCATATTCATGGATTCCAGCTACCAAAACCAGCCGTGGCGCACAGTGGCGCAGCGACCCTCCAGCAGCGCCAGTTACGCCCCCAAGAACGCCTCTCGCACAGGGAAAAGCCATCAAAATCCCCAATCCAGCGCAAAGGGCTGCGCTAACCCTGTAACAGCACGGCAAGTGGGCTACGTGTATCACTGGGATGCGCGGGAAGTACCTCACGTCATTTCAGCTGGGTACGTGCATTTCAGGGGTGCGTGGGAAGTTCCACACGCGATTCCATCAGGGTACGTGTATTTCAGGGGTGCGCGGGAAGTTCCACACGCGATTTCAGCAGGGTACGTGTATTTCAGGGGTGCGCGGGAAGTACCACACGCGCTTGTCCCCGTGCGAGCAGGGTACGTGTATTTCGGGGTGCGCGGGAAGTTCCACAAGCGATTTCAGCAGGGTACGTATATTTCAGGGGTGAGCGGGAAGTTACACACGCGATTCCATCAGGGTACGTGTATTTCAGGGGTGCGCGGGAAGTTCCACACGTGATTCCATCAGGGTACGTGTATTTCAGGGGTGCGCGGGAAGTTCCACACGTGATTTCAGCAGGGTAAGTGTATTTCAGGGGTGCGCGGGAAGTTCCACACGCGATTGGCCCCGTGCGAGCAGGGTATGTGTATTTCGGGGTGCGCGGGAAGTTCCACACGAGATTTCAGCAGGGTACGTGTATTTCAGGGGTGCGCGGGAAGTTCCACACGCGATTTCAGCAGGGTACGTGTATTTCAGGGGTTCTGGGGAGTACTACACGTGAATTGACCGTGAGGGTCCTCCCAGGTGTTCGCTCTACAACCTACTACTGATCAACAATGCATGTCTCCCAGCACCCCCACCCCCCCAGCAGTCAGGGGAACCCTCCACCAGGCCCCCACACATGTCTCCCAGCACCCCCACCCCCAGCAGTCAGGGGCACCCTCCACCAGGCCCCCACTCCTGTCTCCCTGCACCCCCACCCCCCATCAGTCAGGGGCACCCTCCACCAGGCCCCCACTCCTGTCACCCTGCACCTCCACCCCCCACCAGTCAGGGGCACCCTACACCAGGCCCCCACTCCTGTCTCCCTGCACCCCCACCCCCCAGCAGTCAGGGGCACCCTCCACCAGGCCCCCACTCCTGTCTCCCTGCACCCCCACCCCCCAGCAGGCAGGGGCACCCTCCACCAGGCCCCCACTCCTGTCTCCCTGCACCCCCACCCCCCAGCAGTCAGGGGCACCCTCCACCAGGCCCCCACTCCTGTCTCCCTACACCCCCACCCCCCACCAGTCAGGGGCACCCTCCACCAGGCCCCCACTCCTGTCTCCCTGCACCCACACCCCCCACCAGTCAGGGGCACCCTCCACCAGGCCCCCACTTCTGTCTCCCTGCACCCCCACCCCCCAGCAGTCAGGGGCACCCTCCACCAGGCCCCACTCCTGTCTCCCTGCACCCCCACCCCCCCACCAGTCAGGGGCACCCTCCACCAGGCCCCCACTCATGTCCAACTCATGTTCCCCTGCACCCCCATCCCCCAGCACTGTGGGGCACCTGCCAGCAGGCCCCGACTCATGTCCAACTCATGTTCCCCTGCACCCCCACCCCCAGCACTGTGGGGCACCTGCCAGCAGGCCCCCACTCATGTCCAACTCATGTTCCCCTGCACCCCCACTCCCCAGCACTGTGGGGCACCTGCCAGCAGGCCCCCACTCATGTCCAACGCATGTTCCCCAGCCAACATGTCATCACAATCTAGATCCTTGGTCCCTATGGTCAGCCTCCAAATGCAAAACACCCACCCGAGTATTGCATCCACCCACTTAGAAATGGCAATAACATGATAGAACACCAATTGCAAGTTTGGAAACGAACACATGTCCCTCACATACACCCAATGGGTGTCAGTGAATCTCAAAACCCATATCATGATATGCATGAAACCAATGAGATGATAATACACATTGAAGTTTGATAAAGAAAATATGTATTAAAGGAAACATGAATTGAATCAAAAATAAACTAACAGAAATGGGAATGTAAAAAAGTAAAAAGAAGCATGTCCGTGAAAAAATGCTAAACCAAAAATCAGAATCCAAAGGAATGGTGTCCAAAGTCACAGTCCACAAAAGAAAATCCAATGGGAAATTATAATTGAAAGCCATTGCTCCATGGGTAAATTGTAAAATGAAAAGAAAATCCAACAGTGAACTATGTACAGGTGAACAAGCCAGGGTCCATGATCCCAACAAAAGAAATGAAACCTATCTAACAACACTACCTAATAAAAAAAAACTATATACAAAAATGTGGCCCATTGTCCAAAAGGTCCAAAGAAAATGCAAAAACAAAGGAAACCTAACACTAACTACATAACTATTTACATGGGCAGCGGGCTAGTCCAACGGCTCACTGGATGTTGTCATGGGCCAGGGCATCATCGAACTCCTGTTCAATGGCTTGGAGGCGGGCATGTTCCCTGGCCCCAAGGTCTCGCAGGGAGAAAGCAGTGTCCAGCTCCAACTCCCTGCGAAGACCCTCGAGGCACTCAGCCTGCCTCAGCGCCCTCCGCATGGAGTTCTCCACCCTGACCATTGTGAGCCGTTCCTCCTCTGCCCGCTGCCGCTCCGCACCTATCTGCTGGCCCAACCGCTCCCACATGGAAGCCACTCCCATTCCAGGGTTCTCCCGCCCTCTGGCCGATGCCTGCACCCCTGATGTTGATGGCCCCAAGCCATGATGCCTCCCACGTCGAGCCTGCCGCTGCCTCCGACGCAACTGCCTGTGCCAGCACGACGGCATCCAGGCTGATGGAATCCAGTGACGCCGTCGTGCACATGCCCTGCCCGATGATGCTGACACATCCTCCATCTGCTGGGGTCAAGTTGCTGGTGTGTCCACCCCTGCTGGACCTCCGACTCCCGACTGTGGCAGGGATGGGATCCCCACTGAGCCGGCTGCATTGGTCGGGGCAGGTCCACAGGGGGCCCTGGTGGCATCTGGGCCGGAAGACGGCATGGAGAACGACTGGTGCATAGTCTCCACAGAGGAGGAGACGGTCGCCAGATTGGCCGACACATGTAGGAAACCCCCGACCATGGCCGATCCCAATTGGGCCACGTCGGCACGGTGCTCTCCGTGATGACGTGCATGCTCCTCCCGGGAAGCACGCATCTCATCACGAATTGCACCTGTGCGCAACGCGACACCAATCAGGACCTTCTCCATACGGCCATGGGTCCCCTCGTCCGCAGGTGGAGGGGAGTCAGATGACATGGACATCCCCCCTACCTGCGGACGGGCCTGGGATGGGGCATCCCTGCTGGTGCATGGTGGTGCAGTCACAGTGTCGGGGTCAGTGACATGCACAGGCCCCTCCACGGTGACCTGTGCTGCCTCCTGCCCCTGGACTGCAACACTTGCACCAGCAGGGATGCCCCACCAGGCCCCAAGTGCGCCTCAGTAGCGGCCTCTTCCTCCTCCTCTGTGGAAACCACCAACCTGGATGGCTCCACCCCGTCTTCCGCCGTTGCAAGCCCCTGTGGGGGCTCACCCACCCCTTCCGCTGCAGCCGTGGGGGCATCCCCGCCGCTTTGCTCCACAGAGCCGACTCCACCCTCTTCTTCACGTGGCGCTGTGTAGAGGGAGACATAGAACACAAGCAACAGGGTACTGTACAATGGTCCCCTAGACAGGAAGCAATAGCAGATGAGTGGCACTGTCAAAGATCACTTCCATCATGTCCCTCCACGACACATGGCTCAGTGCAGGTAAAACACATGCGGTATGTGGGATGTATTTACCCATGCATCCGAGCCCTACCTCAAAACTGTGCAGTACTGACATGAAAACATCATGATGGCCAGAGCTTCCCAGAAAATGCACAGGGAAATGCAGGAAGAATAGGCTGCCACCCATTTTTGCCGATGTTATGGGCACAGAAGGACACTGCCTAAAACCACCATTGGACTACCCGCACAGTAGTCTGAAACCATTGGGAATGGCAATGCTGATTGCCAAATGCAACCTAGAATTGTGGGGAATTCATTTTCTTAAATCCCAAAAATGGGTGCAGTACCAGTACTCACCACTATCCAAAAGCCGGCAGTTTAAAACCACCCTGTGTTTCTCTGAAGGCAAGCCAAAGTGCCTATTTCAAACATTGCAATATGTGAAAAATATTCACTGAACACCAGCAGACATTTGGTAGAATGGAGTTTTGTGTGCCTACAAAATCTGGGAAATGAAGAGCCCAGAACAATGCTTATAACAAAACTGGCTGAGTTATGGAGTCAGCAGTTTAAGTTGCACTGGATTTAAAGACACTAAAATCGAAAATGTTTAGATTAAATGAGTGACCTATGTTTGGTGTCACATGCCTTTGTAACTGTTGAAATGTCATAGTTTTGCACTTAGAATCAGCATTCTAGCTGCATATGTAAAAATGTTTAGTTTTATTTGAATGCAGGAACTGGGGAACAAAAAGTGACATTTTATCTGAAACCTGGCTTAAGGAACTGAATTCTGCCTGGCAACTACCCCCATCAGGAGTGAAACTTGAGTCACAGCTGTGTTCCCAGGCCTAGCTGCCCTTTTGCTGCTCACACTAAGGATATGCCATCTATCTGATAATTGAATTACCTGTGCTCTGCAGGAAAGTGAACAAAGCCCTGTCCTGGCTCAGGCAAAGGTTTTATTGGCAGGAGTCGTAAATGGTCGTAAAAAAATGGCTTCCTCCTGAGGAAAGGGGAGGAGCACTGCCTGTGAGAGCAAGCTGGCTTGGCAGAACTGGAAAAACCAGAAATTCAACCTTATGCTGAGGGTAAACTACACCCCTTTGGAGCCAGAACATAACTTTAAAAAGATGAATAACTCATAGAGCGGACATGTGAAAATTTTATAAATGATACCATAATTCTTGTGATTTTTCTGCCCACATTTTAAGAGGTTTTTCGACCCGGTGGCATGTTCAGGGGGGTTTTAGCGGAAAAGTGGATATTACTCTAAATGTATGCATGTTAAAAGTCTGAAACTTCATCAGTTAATGTCCATACTCCCTGCGCACATGTATGTAAAGTTGGGTCAATGTCAGAAATTGCAAAATCCGTTAAAAAGTGAAATATGTGCCATTTCTCAATGCAATCTCTTAGAAACAGCAGATTTGGACAGAGACATGGCTAAATTCAGCCACACCATGTATATGTAATTTCAAGCAACTGTGTAACTGTGAAATATGTCTTTTATGATCAAATATAGAATGTGTGTAAGTTGACAGGAGGAGTGGACTTTCTGCAGGCTGTAAAATGACATCACTCTGACTCACAGTTCATTCCCCAATCAAATGATAAATGGAAGTTTGACCAATTAGAAGCTGAGAGAGAGGTAGGGTCAGTGATGCTAGAACACACCCACATTCTAAACACATAAAAGCAGACAGACAGGACAGATAGGGACCTTCAAATTCCATCTGCAGCGGGACGCTCTGCCGGAAAAATCCATACTTTACCTCCATCAAACCTCCAGAGAGCCAAACTAGAGACTTCAATCTATCCAGAACTAAGAGACCAGACCAGAGAGAAAGCAGTGCTGTACCCAGAGAGACCCAGACCAGCAGAGAGAGCTGACCCAGATCACTGTGAAGTGCAGAGACCAGAGGCGAGTCTAAAACCCTGACCAGATCCGTGATGAGGCCCATTTCACTCAAGAATATAGTGTGAGTACCTAGAAAACTGTGCAGAACCAATCTCCTAGTTAAAATAATATAATTCAATCCATTTTTAACCTAAGTAGAACTGCAGCTTAGCAATTGTGTTATCCTGCCATCATTTTTAAAGCTGAAAAAGTGTGCGTTTAAAATTTCAAATCTGAAAAACGACCTTTATTCAATCGTTCATATCTCCGCAACCGTTTGGGCTAGAGACTTGCAATAACTTTCATTTGGAAGCTGAGATCCTAGGCTTTCCTAGGACCCCGAAACGATAGAGATAGTCCTTGCGGTTCCTCTGTAATAGCGCTCGGCGCATCCGCGAATTTTGCCGCGATTTGCAAATTTCTTCACGTGTAAAAAGACAGCAGTTTTGCTTTTCCTTGCCAGAAATTCGTTTAACCTGCTAATCATTCCTGCATCATTGCTAGTGTGAGCCTGGACTAATATTAACCAGATACCACTCACCCTGAACCTCTGAAAGGGAATTAAAAAGCATTTCCAGCATATTTCTCATCCATTGCTAGCACATATCAAAGCATTTGGGCCTGTGTTTTCAAAACTCCTATCTGTGTTTCTAAACTTCTGTTGTCTAAGCTTGCCGGGGTGAACTGAATCACATTTGATTGCATGTCTGAGAACTGTGTGTTTCCTTCCATTTCCTTGCCTTGCATCAAGGGGGGGAGGGGATTGCCAGAGAAAAGTGATTACATTGTTTTGTTGAAATCATATTGAGTATTTCTATACTGCATTTCATTCATTCAACCTTGCATCCATTTGAACTCTATAAAGCATTTTGTACCACCTTATTCTTTTGTTCCTATTTACCAGTGTGCTACCTTATCCATTTCATGTCAACTCATTAGTGATTATAAGAAGTGTGCTAGTGCCAGATTCTCCGTTGTTGATCTTTATCATATCAGATTAAGTGTGCTATTCAATTATTAATTTATTATAAAGTGTGATATATATATATTTTAAATTATCAAATAAACCTTTTAAACTTGCAAAACAGAACTACTTCTTGGCTCAGTGGGGTCAGGGGGAGTCCAAGAGAGGGGTGTTATATAGGGGTAGTCATCCAGAACGCATGAACTGGACATAAAGATATATCAATAAGGGTTTCCATTCAGTATCCCAGACTAGGCATTGACTTAGCTGTAGTGTTGAATTGAATCCTCTTACAAATTGGGGGCTCGTCCGGGATGTTTGGGTTAGATTTACCACTTGTGCAGCTTAATACAGTGTGCTAACTGACGGGATACATACATCCGGTCGGATCACCACGCTGCATTACGCTGTGAAGCATTCCTCAAAAGGGACACTCCAAGAAAAGTTCTGTTCTGCAAAAATAAAATACAAACTTCTGTAAGTCAGGACAGAGACCAATCTCTAGAATGACGACCTTAGTAGACATGAAAATAGCCAGAGAGCACCTCTTGCATAAGCTATTTGTGAGAGGTGAATGGACCGAACAGGGCCAGGATGTGTGGTTGCAGGCCATCACACAACAGGTCACTGAAACAGGGTCAGATATATATAGAGATCAGGGTCCCTTACATGTGGCCCTGAGTGAACTATATATGGCTCCTAAAGCCAAAGAGGAACACAATAAGATTGCCAGGATAGCAGCATACCTGTACCTATATATGGGAGACATGCAGGATAGATGTGCTGAAAGCCAAAATCTGGCAAATTGGCAACAGATGGTGTTAGAGAAGGTCCAATCTGACCTGGTCTCTTCTGAGCAGAGGCTGCAGAGGAGCCAGGAGTCAGAAAATGACAGCAGACAGTACATCACTGAAATAAAGGAGGATATGGATGTGCTGCAAAAGGAAAAGTCAGAACAGGATACCAGATTTCTGGCCTTGCAGAAGGAACACCAAGAAGGTTTGGACTCCCTACTGCAAAGCCAGAAAAAGCTGGAGCAACAACTGGACTTCAACAGGGTATGTGCTGAGCAGGTAGTCACCCTGCAAGGCCACCTAGAGAGAGTGAAGGCAGAGAGCAACAAACTAATTCTGAAAGACCTGGATACCCAGGCAGAGTTTGATCAGGAGCGCCAGAATGCTGGTGCCTTCCAAAGGCAAAGGGACGACCTGGCGGCACAGATGCAGGCTCTTAGTCAGGAAAGGGATACCTTAGGCCAGGAAGTCTGCCATTTAAAAAGAAAAATGGAAGAAAATCACCTGGCCCACCAGGGACTGGGTGACCTCCAAAAAGAACACCAGAACTTGTTAGAGCACACCAGGAGGGTGGAGGATGCTCTAGCAAGAAAGGAGCAGGCCAATATGGACATTGCCCAGGAGGTAACCCTCCTGCAGCAAAGACTGGCCCAGTACTCCAGGACCAATCAGGAAGCACAGAGAGAGAATGAGGCTCTCTGCCAACACAATGATAGGCTCCAACAACAGGTAGCGATGCAGGAGAGACTGATAGAGTCGAGTAAGGCCTTAACAGAGGAACTGAAAGCACAAATGCAGGCTCTTGCATTGCAACAGGGAGCAGGGGCGGATAGAGATGAGGTTCGCTGGGAAAGGGAAACTCCGGAGCATAACCTCAGGAGCCCTAGTACCAGAGGCCCTCATACCTCTCAGTCCCTGGACTCTGCCACCCCCATGTCCCATGGCGCACATGAGCACAGGGCCACAGGGATGGCAGATTACTATCCAGCTAAGAGTATGGGGATCATAGGCCAGTACCACTCAGGAATGGAGGGGTGGGCATCCGGGTATGGGCACCCAAGTACAGTACAGTTCAATGGGGAACCCCAGGAGAGTAGGCCCATTAAGGGCATCCTGAAAACCTCTGCCCAGTTAGGTCAGTGGAGGGGGTACCCATCAAATCCTGGCAGCAAGGAGGAATCTGAAGACTCCTCTGAACTGCGCAGGACACAGGAGACCAGGTCCCCACATTCTGCCAGCCATTCCCAGGCTCGCAGAATCCGGGAAAACCTGGAAGAACAGACGGGAACCTCTGGGAGCAGTGCCTCCGAGTCCGAGGACGATTGGACCAGGGTTACCCGGACCAAAAGGGCCAATAAGACAAAAAGGGCCTTGCTTAAGGACCCTTTAAAGCAGATTAAGGCGATCAGGAGCGTCATCACGCCTTACCATAAGAACGCTAAGTATTCTGTTTGGGAGCACTTAGAGTTGTTTGAACAAATGATGGAGACTTTCCATTTGAAGGACAGCCAAAGCTGTATTCAATATGTAAAGTGGACCTTCTCCCCGGAATACTCCAGTTTCTTTGCGGGGCTGGAGGACCAAAATCATTTAAGATGGTCCACCTATAAGGCGGCCATCTTGAAACATTTTTCTGTTCACAGAAATCCTCAAGAGGCTCGCAAGGCAGCCTACAATTTGCAATGTGGGGAGGATCAGGCCCCACAAGAATTTGTGCAGGAGTTAAAGCGTGCTTTTGCACAGACCACAAGAAGGGTGCGCACGGATAGCAGGGAATTTATAAATACGTTTTTCCATGCCTTGCCCAAATATATCATGACCCAGCTCGTGAGGGATTTTCACGAGAAAAGATCTTTAGACTGGGTCATTGAACAGGCTACCCGGATCTATGAGGTGCAGAAACCGATAGATAGCAAAAGTAATGCCCAGAAAAACCCCAAAGCCAACAGCACCCCTGCTGCTGCCAAGGTGGCAGAGGTAAAGGTCACCCCCGTTTTGGATTTGGAGATGGGGGGGCCTAAAAACCTACCTGCACCTAATAATGCTAGGCCCAGAAGGTCCTCGGGCCAGTCACAGACAGGGAGCCAGGGAGGCAGCCCCACAAATGGGGTCCCTCGCTCTCCTGATTATGTAAGTCCCCGTTACAAGGGAAATCGACCCATCCTGGGTTATGTGTGGACTCCTCCAGCCCAAGGGGGGGGATCCAGCCAAGCACCTAACCCAGGGAACTTCCCTCCAAACTTCCCACAGGAGGGCAGAAATTTACCAAACCCTGGGCAGAACTTTTTCCCCAGATATCCACCCGACTTTCAGCCCCAAAACCATCCATCCTTCTTTCCCCAATTCCCTGAGCCCAGACCACTGAATCCGGGAGAGGGGAGGCCAAGGGTGGAGGGGTACCCAAATCTTCCCAACCCGGGGTATTACCAGAGGAGGGACAGCTACCCTTCCCGGGATCAGCCCAGGGGAGAAAACAGGGCCCCGTATCAGCCTGAGCGGGTTTCCCAGTTAGAGCGCCAGGTTCAAAACATGGCGCGGGACCTGGGTCACATACTGAGGGCTCAGCAGAACCCTCAGATGGGCGTGCCGGCGCAGAACGCACCCAACTCTGGACCTGGTGCTCCAGAACAATGACGGGGGCAGCACCCCGATAACTCACTGGTTCCCAGGGAGGAGGCACAAAGGGAAGGGGGGTGTAAAGCCTTGGAGGAAGCTTCCTTCCTCACTTGTAAACAGCCCCTGGAAACCCAGGAACCGGAAACAAAATCTCTTGCCCCTGAAAGTCTGCCTCCTAAGGAGCAGAGGGGGGGTAGGAGAAACAAAAGACCCAAACAGACTCAGTTTGAGGAGGAGGTACAGATCTTCCAATTTGAGGGAGAGGGATCCTCAGAGGATCCTGAGAAAAGGATCTTCTCCTTCAGAGAGGGGGGAACTCCTCCCAAAGAAAAATGGGTCCCTAGGGATGCAAATCCAGACTGGGGAGATGTGGAGACTGAGCTACCGCCGCCCACCATCTCATCCCAGAACCAACAGCAAGAAAATCCCCTGGTTCAAACCCATCCTGGTGACTGCCTCCAAAAAGGGGGGGGGGCGGCCCAGAACCGGAGCCAGGGGAACCCGCAATGGCTCTGATCTCCAGTTGCCAACTTTTTCTTTCAGATTCCCAAGGCTCTCCACAGAATTCTGCCCAAATCCCTTCGCTAGCGATGTCCAAAACCAGAAAATTAGCCCACCAGTTGTCCAAAAATGTACATTATCTGTGCCCCCTTGAGGAGAAGGAGGGAAGATATTATGCCCCGGTACAAGTACAGGGGCAGGGTACAATCTCGGCACTGGTGGACACTGGATCTCAAGCTACCCTTCTGTCCAGAAGGGCCTTTGATGAACTGAATGCAGGAAGGGGAGAGAATTACCAAATTCCTCTCACCTCTCTTCCGGGACAACTACAGAACTTTGACGGGAAGGAAATTCCCGTTGAGGGGACTGCAGACTTGGACATTAAAATTGGGCGACATAAGTTGAAACACCCGGTCATAGTTGTGACCCCGGAGGGCACCCCTTGTTTACTAGGGAATGACCTCCTGAGAAGGTTGTCACCCCTAATAGATTGTGTAAACAAGGTCCTCTGGACCCAGACTAGCCGACCAATAAAATTAAAACAGAGTGTCAACCATGTTAGTTTAAACGGCACATGCCACATGGTTGAACAAAAAGCTGACCAAGTAGAATTTCACTTCCAGAACAACCAGATTCCAGACGTGACAGTAATAGCAGTAGGACAACAGACTAGTGATGGGGGGTCCTCTCTGTTTCTGAAAATCAACCTTCCTTCCAGTTTAAGGTGGTATTCCACGCTGGAAGGAAACACTCTGAAATTCTTTACCAATCCACAATCTGAAACTCCCACTCCTATAGTCCAGAAAGATGTGAAATCAGCTCAAAGCCTGGCTGATATTCAGCAAATTGGAGAGCAGTTGTTCATCCCTGTTCAGTTAAATGATGGGAAGGACTCTGTTCTCGCTCGAGTGTGTGTGAACAACGGTAAGAGCTTCATCAGCGAAGCCATGTTTCGCCAACTTCCAAAAGATCCAGCCATTCCCACCTTCAAACTGATAGACAAATGGGAAATGGACCTGGAAGCACCCAATTCAAAACATCTCCTGCCAAGCAGGTGTATGCTCAAAATCTCCATTGGCAACAAGAGCATAGTCCATAATTGTTGGGTCGTGCGAGACGTCACTGCCGCCTTTTACTTAGGCAGTGACATTCTCAATCGCTTTGCCATTAGTTTGGACCTAATAAACTTCAAAGCTTGGTCCCGATTAGCGGATAATCCCATGGGCTTTGATGATCCAGAAAAAGCATTTAGGTCAGCTCAATTGCTACCTTATGCAGTTGAAATTCAGGTTAAAGAGGAAGTCACCATCCCAGAAAGGACCCGACAATTCTCCCTGGAAGTGAAAGTTAAAAGGGGACAAGAGTTGAAAAACCCTGATGCTTACATACATCTAAATGCTTCTTTCCAACAGCAAGGGTTGGGGGTAAACCCAACTCCATTAGTCAACATAGAACATGACACCATTCCAATAGAGGTGGATAACAGCGACTTAAAGAGTATTACTCTAGCCGCAGGCACCATTATTGGAATGGCGGTTGATGACCGACATTTTTCCATCGACTTATTAAATGAACTGTTAGGACCAATCCCCAAGGACTGTTTTGACAGTGACAGTGATGACAATACAACACCAGACAGGATCTTTACCCGGCATGGGGGGAACTTCCTGGTGTACACTTCCTGCCCCTATGGTAAGGAAGATGTGACTTGTGACTTCAGGAGGGATGAGGTGATTTTCCAAGTCCATGAGGGCTGCCTTTCCCACCTGAAGCCTCCAGTCCAAATCAGCATTCTGACCAGGGACTTCTCCACCCAGCTGGAGGAGGCCGCTGAAATAGCCAAACCAGAAGTCTTTCCAGGCTTCAGGCAGATGGTGGAAGAGAGAGTCAACCTAGCTGATGCCTGTGTGACTCTGGAACAAAAGCAAAAGTTGAAACAAGTTTTCTTGGATTTCCAAGATCTCTTTGCGGTAGACTCATATGACTGTGGTCGCACTGACATCCACACAACAACAATCCCCACGGACCCTGGCATGACTCCTGTGTTTGTGAAGCAATATCGCTTGCCTCTCGCATCAATGGAGTCCCTTACCGAAATAATTAAGAACCTTGAGTCCCGGGGAATAATCCGTCCAGTCCACAGCACCTTCAATAATCCGGTGCTGGGAATATTGAAGCCGAACGGCCAGTGGAGACTCTGCGCCGACCTCAGGGAGCTCAACAAACGGGTCCATACTTCCCGATGGCCTCTGCCCTACATTGACCAAGGGCTGGCCCAGATCCAGGGGTCACAGGTATTCACTGCAATAGACCTGACCAATGGATACTGGACTGTGCCTGTCAGTAGGGAGGACCAATACAAGCTGGCTTTTACCTTTGGGGGCCAGCAGTACACATGGACCCGGACTCCCTTCGGATACCTCAACTCCGGCAATGAATTCAACATTTTCCTACATAAGGCCATGCCCGACCTGGGTGCGAGGGGTAACCTGGCTTATGTAGATGATGTCCTCATCAAAAGTTCATCTGTGGAGGAACACATAGCGGAGATCCGTTATGTTCTGACACAGTTGAGGGCCGCCGGAGCAAAACTTTCCTTTCAGAAAGCCCAGTGGTGTAGAACCCGTGTTAATTTCTTGGGGCATGAGATTACTCCTCAGGGCCTCTGTCCCCAGGAAAAGAAAGTGGAAGCACTTCAGAAACTGAAAGACCCCACAACTCTGCGGGAACTAAGGAGCCTCCTTGGACTGACTAATTACAGCAGAAAGTTCATTGAGGGCTACGCAGAGATCACCAGACCCCTGATTCATCTCCTGAAGGGGGGGGTCAAGTGGGAATGGGGTCCAGAACAAGCCGAGGCAGTAAAACAACTCAAAAGAAGCCTCTCACAAGCGCCTTGCCTAGCTTACCCGGTCAGAAACAAGGAGTTCTTCCTGGAGACGGGGTTCTCTAATACGTGCTTGACGGCAGTATTATACCAAAAGCATGACCAGGTCAATAAAGTAATCTCCTATGCGAGCAAAACTTTATCCTCTGTGGAGGAGAAATTCAACGATTGTGAGAAGGCACTCCTGGCGACGGTGTGGGCATTGAAGAATTACCGCCCGTTTATCCAGGGGGAACACATTATAGTGGAGACTCCACACCAGCCTCTTCAATATCTCCAAAGTGACAGAATCCGGGC
This sequence comes from Ambystoma mexicanum, assembly GCF_040938575.1. Lineage (NCBI taxonomy): Eukaryota > Metazoa > Chordata > Amphibia > Caudata > Ambystomatidae > Ambystoma > Ambystoma mexicanum. Next base: position 654,195,376 of record NC_090934.1, read on the forward strand.
TGGAAATGTGAGTAATTCCCGAATTACTTCCTGGATTCTGTCAATGCAAGGCTTTCCTGTGGAGGTCAGATATGGCCAAAACAAGAAGAGTCCCCTCGCGCAAGGTCTGGCTGACTTGCATGATTGTGCCAGAGAAAACTGCCTCGAGGACGAAAGTCTAAAAATCAAGGACAACACGGAGGCATACCTTAATTCCCCACACAAAGTCTTTGAAGAGGACAAGTGTGAGGGAATGCCCACTGTGTATGTGGATGGATGCTCTTACCATGTTGACAACAACGGGGAGAAAGAACTAGTGGCTGGCGTAGGGAATGCATGGGTGAATGAGTCCCCAGAACCCTCCGCTGGATACAAAATTGGTCCCCGAAGTAGTCAGGTGGCAGAATTGATGGCTGTGCATCAGGCCATCCTCACTGCTGTCCAGCATCAACTCCGCGAACTGGTCATAATCACAGATTCGGATTATGTACGGAACGGGTTCGTGGAGCACCTGGTTAATTGGAAAACCAGAGGCATGTTATGTGCTAACAACAAACCCTTGAAACATGGGAAGTTGATCCAAAACATTGATGATCTGGTCACCTCGAATGGGATGACCATCTATTGGAAAAAGATCAAGGGTCATTCCAAAGTAGAGGGACCAGACAAAACTGGAAATGACTTAGCTGATCAGCTGGCCAAAACCGGAGCCATCCAAGGGGATCTAATTGAGATTGAGTCCCTGTTGGGGGAAATCCAGGTCACTGCCATCACTAGGTCCCAGACAAATGCTCACAACGACCTTTCAATTGCACAATGGAGTAAGGAGACCCCTGATGCTGATTTGATTACTGCTCAGAAGGGGGATCCAATAATTGGTAAATTTTACCAGCACCTTGAGGACCCTGAGAACTTTCCCCTGACGGATACCGATTGCATTGGGAAAGAGTACCTAAGAGTGTTGATGAAATGTCCAAAAATGTTCCGGATCCAAGACGGTTTGTTGGTAAGGAAATCCAAAGCTGGCCACGATCAGTGGGTGGTTCCTACCTCATTCCGAAGCCTGATGTTAAGTCACGCCCATGATGCGGCCACCGCCGGTCATAGGGGGTTTCACACAACATTGGAAATCTTAAGAGAGGTTGCATACTGGCCACACATGGGGCAGGACCTCGACCAATATTTGAAGGGTTGTCTTGTGTGTGCACAATTTCAGCCGACATCCCTCACGCACCGGGCGCCTTTACAAAAGAGGGGAATGACACTCCCATGGTCAGATTTACAAATCGACTTTGTAGGCCCTGTGATTCGCTCGGCTAGGGGGAATAAGTACATGTTGACTGTGACATGCTTGTTTACCAAGTGGGTGGAATGTCTCCCAGCCCCAAACTGCAAGGCAGAAACAGCAGCTGCCTTGATGATTAACCACATCTTTTCCCGTTTTGGTCTACCTCAAAGGATTGAGTCAGACAGAGGTAGCCACTTCACCAGTGAAGTAATGACAAAGATGTGGGAGATACTGGGGGTCAAAAGGAAGTTGCATATTGTTTATCGGCCAGCTTCTTCGGGGGCAGTAGAGAGATATAACCGGACAATTGTGAGCATATTAAAGAAGTTTGTGGCAGATTCTGGGCCAAGTTGGGATATCCGATTACCTCTGGTCCTAATGGCTATCAGATCTACCCCTTCATCTGCAACCAAAATGTCACCATTTGAGTTGATGACTGGGCGCAAGATGGTGCTTCCTCAGCATTTGCTCTACAGGACCCAAGAGCAGACACTGATAAATGCCTCCACTACTCATGAGTATGTAGAGAATTTAAGGAAACACCTCCAACATGCTTTTGCTTATGCTCAGCGGAATCTAGAAAGATCGGCTGATAGCATGAAGACCCACTATGACCTGGAAACTTCCAGGAAGGAATATCAGGTGGGGGACCGGGTCTATCTATACAACTTCCAAAGGAACCAGGCCAAGCAGCGCAAATTTTTGCCTACATGGAAGGGACCCTTTGAGATCATTGACAAGATCTCCCCTGTGGCCTACAAAATCCACATCCCCAAAGGTCCTTCGGCAGAGGGGGAAGACAAGTGGGTCCACATAAACCAGTTGAAATGTTGCCATCCCAGGCACACTCTGCAACAACTGGAGGAATCCTCTGGAATCCTAGCGGGTACTGTCTCAGACTAATTCTGTTCCAATCATAAAACATACCACATCTAGTCTCTAAAATATTGTGATTTGCATGAAACTGTCTCTTAGTTATACTGTTTTTTTTTTTCAAAATAAGAATGTAATGTTTCGTGATGATGAAATGCATATGCTGCCCCACTATCTCAACGGTGGTGGAAAAACGTCTATGAATAGGTATTGCCGCTCTTCCTTTGTCGTCCTAGGAGAAAGAAAACCTTGAGACGGGCCAAGGAGGACGATCCGGAGACCGGGAGCTGAGACGCAACGGGCTCGGGGTACCGCCCAATATTCCCATCAGGGCCGGCGAGGAGAACTGTGGAGAACTGTGCCATCTATTGGAAGAAGATGAGGAAACATCCCAGATCTTGCGAGTCCCATCAGTGAAACCGAATGGCCATCGCAAGAGGGGGGCTTGTGGGATGTATTTACCCATGCATCCGAGCCCTACCTCAAAACTGTGCAGTACTGACATGAAAACATCATGATGGCCAGAGCTTCCCAGAAAATGCACAGGGAAATGCAGGAAGAATAGGCTGCCACCCATTTTTGCCGATGTTATGGGCACAGAAGGACACTGCCTAAAACCACCATTGGACTACCCGCACAGTAGTCTGAAACCATTGGGAATGGCAATGCTGATTGCCAAATGCAACCTAGAATTGTGGGGAATTCATTTTCTTAAATCCCAAAAATGGGTGCAGTACCAGTACTCACCACTATCCAAAAGCCGGCAGTTTAAAACCACCCTGTGTTTCTCTGAAGGCAAGCCAAAGTGCCTATTTCAAACATTGCAATATGTGAAAAATATTCACTGAACACCAGCAGACATTTGGTAGAATGGAGTTTTGTGTGCCTACAAAATCTGGGAAATGAAGAGCCCAGAACAATGCTTATAACAAAACTGGCTGAGCTATGGAGTCAGCAGTTTAAGTTGCACTGGATTTAAAGACACTAAAATCGAAAATGTTTAGATTAAATGAGTGACCTATGTTTGGTGTCACATGCCTTTGTAACTGTTGAAATGTCATCGTTTTGCACTTAGAATCAGCATTCTAGCTGCATATGTAAAAATGTTTAGTTTTATTTGAATGCAGGAACTGGGGAACAAAAAGTGACATTTTATCTGAAACCTGGCTTAAGGAACTGAATTCTGCCTGGCAACTACCCCCATCAGGAGTGAAACTTGAGTCACAGCTGTGTTCCCAGGCCTAGCTGCCCTTTTGCTGCTCACACTAAGGATATGCCATCTATCTGATAATTGAATTACCTGTGCTCTGCAGGAAAGTGAACAAAGCCCTGTCCTGGCTCAGGCAAAGGTTTTATTGGCAGGAGTCGTAAATGGTCGTAAAAAAGTGGCTTCCTCCTGAGGAAAGGGGAGGAGCACTGCCTGTGAGAGCAAGCTGGCTTGGCAGAACTGGAAAAACCAGAAATTCAACCTTATGCTGAGGGTAAACCACACCCCTTTGGAGCCAGAACATAACTTTAAAAAGATGAATAACTCATAGAGCGGACATGTGAAAATTTTATAAATGATACCATAATTCTTGTGATTTTTCTGCCCACATTTTAAGAGGTTTTTCGACCCGGTGGCATGTTCAGGGGGGTTTTAGCGGAAAAGTGGATATTACTCTAAATGTATGCATGTTAAAAGTCTGAAACTTCATCAGTTAATGTCCATACTCCCTGCGCACATGTATGTAAAGTTGGGTCAATGTCAGAAATTGCAAAATCCGTTAAAAAGTGAAATATGTGCCATTTCTCAATGCAAGCTCTTAGAAACAGCAGATTTGGACAGAGACATGGCTAAATTCAGCCACACCATGTATATGTAATTTCAAGCAACTGTGTAACTGTGAAATATGTCTTTTATGATCAAATATAGAATGTGTGTAAATTGACAGGAGGAGTGGACTTTCTGCAGGCTGTAAAATGACATCACTCTGACTCACAGTTCATTCCCCAATCAAATGATAAATGGAAGTTTGACCAATTAGAAGCTGAGAGAGAGGTAGGGTCAGTGATGCTAGAACACACCCACATTCTAAACACATAAAAGCAGACAGACAGGACAGATAGGGACCTTCAAATTCCATCTGCAGCGGGACGCTCTGCCGGAAAAATCCATACTTTACCTCCATCAAACCTCCAGAGAGCCAAACTAGAGACTTCAATCTATCCAGAACTAAGAGACCAGACCAGAGAGAAAGCAGTGCTGTACCCAGAGAGACCCAGACCAGCAGAGAGAGCTGACCCAGATCACTGTGAAGTGCAGAGACCAGAGGCGAGTCTAAAACCCTGACCAGATCCGTGATGAGGCCCATTTCACTCAAGAATATAGTGTGAGTACCTAGAAAACTGTGCAGAACCAATCTCCTAGTTAAAATAATATAATTCAATCCATTTTTAACCTAAGTAGAACTGCAGCTTAGCAATTGTGTTATCCTGCCATCATTTTTAAAGCTGAAAAAGTGTGCGTTTAAAATTTCAAATCTGAAAAACGACCTTTATTCAATCGTTCATATCTCCGCAACCGTTTGGGCTAGAGACTTGCAATAACTTTCATTTGGAAGCTGAGATCCTAGGCTTTCCTAGGACCCCAAAAGGATAGAGATAGTCCTTGCGGTTCCTCTGTAATAGCGCTCGGCGCATCCGCGAATTTTGCCGCGATTTGCAAATTTCTTCACGTGTAAAAAGACAGCAGTTTTGCTTTTCCTTGCCAGAAATTCGTTTAACCTGCTAATCATTCCTGCATCATTGCTAGTGTGAGCCTGGACTAATATTAACCAGATACCACTCACCCTGAACCTCTGAAAGGGAATTAAAAAGCATTTCCAGCATATTTCTCATCCATTGCTAGCACATATCAAAGCATTTGGGCCTGTGTTTTCAAAACTCCTATCTGTGTTTCTAAACTTCTGTTGTCTAAGCTTGCCGGGGTGAACTGAATCACATTTGATTGCATTTCTGAGAACTGTGTGTTTCCTTCCATTTCCTTGCCTTGCATCAAGGGGGGGAGGGGATTGCCAGAGAAAAGTGATTACATTGTTTTGTTGAAATCATATTGAGTATTTCTATACTGCATTTCATTCATTCAACCTTGCATCCATTTGAACTCTATAAAGCATTTTGTACCACCTTCTTCTTTTGTTCCTATTTACCAGTGTGCTACCTTATCCATTTCATGTCAACTCATTAGTGATTATAAGAAGTGTGCTAGTGCCAGATTCTCCGTTGTTGATCTTTATCATATCAGATTAAGTGTGCTATTCAATTATTAATTTATTATAAAGTGTGATATATATATATTTTAAATTATCAAATAAACCTTTTAAACTTGCAAAACAGAACTACTTCTTGGCTCAGTGGGGTCAGGGGGAGTCCAAGAGAGGGGTGTTATATAGGGGTAGTCATCCAGAACGCATGAACTGGACATAAAGATATATCAATAAGGGTTTCCATTCAGTATCCCAGACTAGGCATTGACTTAGCTGTAGTGTTGAATTGAATCCTCTTACAGGTAACAGGCATGGCGCATGCTATGGACATTAGCATACATGTCCAAGGGATTCTTGAAACATACAATGTTGTTTTGGAACTCACATGCATCATGGGCCATGCCTATCACATGCACAAACTTCACCCTAGTTTCATCCATCTGGCCTCGTACACCACAGACACAGTGGAAACAAGGATGACTAGGCTGCATCAGTGAACCTGAACATTGCGACAGACATGTGTCATGCATCCCTGGCATTCACAAGTCACAGACACGCAGGTCAGACAAACAGACATGGACAGCATACATGTACATGGCATCAGCACCCATCCCTCACCCCCACCCATGTCCAGGAACAGAGACTGGCATGCTTTCATGTGGCCATTCCGCATAGGGAAACCCATGTTGCATTTGAACACATGCACCAACCGTGTGGTTCACACATTACTGGTCTCACATGCATGACGTCCCTGCACACACACATGCATACATGGCCTATGTCACATATACAGGCAAGTATCAGACAACCAGCACACTGCGACATGCCCTGTCTCACACAGCAATGCTTGGCCACTTACCGCTCAACTCCAGACGGGTCTGCCTCTCAAGGATCTGGGCGTGGAGCGCTGGGCCTACGCGTTCCAGGACCCTCATCTGGATGGTACTCATGCGGCCCCGGCCCCCCTCCACGAGGCGCCGGGCCTTCAAGAGGGTCCTGGACCTGCAGTCATCCCAGCGCTTCTTGACATGTTGGTAGTCGTGGACTGCCACCCCCTCCGCGTTGATGGCAGTCACGATGTCCGTCCAGATCCGAGTCCGTCCTTCCTTGTTGGCGCGCTTACTTCCGAAGAGGGCATCATACTGCCCCAGGACTTGCTCCACCAGGACATCAACTTCGGTGGCAGTGAAGCTGGTGCCCCTCTGCCTCTCTGGCCGCGGTGGAGTGGGTGGGCAACTGGTTCCTGGGGCTGGGCTGTGGAGCGATGGTATCCCAGTCGGGAGTCTTCTGTTCCAGCAGGGGTGGACACAGCAAATGGACCCCTGCAGATGGCTGATGTGCAGGCACCAAATGGCAGGGCACGGTGGCAGCAGGCAGGCAGGCAGGCAGGCAGCAGCAGATGGCTCGTGGGAGGCTGCTCGGGGCTCTGGGGAGCAGTAATTCGGCCTTTTCGGCAGGAGCGTGGTCTTCCGTGTGCTTACGCGTGACCAGCTTGATACGGAGTGATTTGGCACGTGAAAATCTTGCACATCTGCGTGTAAATAGAGGAAAGGCCCTTAGCGCGTAAGCGCTTCAGCATGCATACGCAATTTCATTGGACCAAAGGCCCTTAGTGCGTAAGCGCGTCTGTGACGTTTCGCGCACAGGCGTTTCCCTGGCAGGGCTTGTAGATCCCACGTGCCTTTACATTGCTCTGTACGTGCTTTTCGTGGGGTGCGGTGCGTGTGTTTTCCAGCTGTTGGGGTTCACACGCTATTACTTCACAGCGGGTGTTGGCTACGCGTTCTTCTACACGCAAGGCAGACGGTGAGTGGTAGCCCGCTCCCCCAGGCCCGATCGCGTGAAAAACTTCATGCGAACCCCCGTAATACACGTAGCCCGCTCCCCCAGGCCCGATCGCGTGAAAAACTTCACGCGAACCCCCCGTAATACACATAGCCCGCTCCCCCAGGCCCGATACACGTAGCCCGCTCCCCCAGGCCCAATCACGTGAAGATCTTCACGCGAACCCCAGGCACAATAGCAGTATGGGACATTCATCATTGCTGTATATTGGCGCTTTTGTGATGCGCAGGGACGCTACTGCCTGCCTTTGTGTGGCGGACGTGTTTAGGCCTGTGCGTGTCTTTGGCCGTGCGCGGCTTTGCCCTATTTGATTCCATGAATACATGTGGTTCGCGTGCGTGTGGGCATTCCGTCTGCTTCCCAGCAGTACATCCCAGTTACGCCCTTGTTTTCGCGCATTGTTCCCCATTCCGCGCGTTACGCCCCGTGTTCCGCCCCCTTTTTGGTGTGTGCGCCGAGGTTGTGCACTTTCACTGTGCGCGCACGCCGTTCGGGATGTTTCAGTGACGTGTGCGCCATGCACGGGTTTGGCGCACATCCCGAGGAAAACACGCGCAGGGACTTCCATGAATCGCATGTGTGCACGTGCGCCTGTTTTTTCGCGCTTGCGCCTGCTTGCGCCTGCTTGCGCCTGCTTGCGCATAGCTTTTCGGCGCACGTTTGTTTCATGAATCAGCCCCTAAAGGTTTAACACAAGAGGAAAGTCGAGTGTGGGAGTGCTGGACAAGAAGTTTATTCTTTTTCAAATAATTGGAAACCAGAAGTAAAGTGATATTTATATTAAGTTAACTATATATTGATTGGCAAAGAACAGTTGTTATCTTTGTTTTTTTTAAAGATAGTCATGTATGATGCATATTTATGGTATTGCTACTGCATTGTCTCCATGTTTTTTGAGTAATATTTAGGTTAGTGCATCTAAATCTCATAGTACCAACTATATTACTTTTTCGGGGGGAAGGTGCTTTATATTGACAAGTGAACACTTTTGAAAAAGTACATGATCACATGGCCAAATTATTTTAATGGCTAACCTAGTAATGTGACCTGCTTGTTGCATAGATCTGTGCAACTGGTGCTCAACCGATCAGCAGATACCACATTCCTTGACATTCTATCTTATCACCCTGCTGCTTTGTATCAGCTATCCTGAAAGTGAGATGGCCACAAACTACAATATTCCAACTAGTTTATCCAGTTCTCTGCCTGCTACCGCATCCACTCTGCTTATTCTTTTTTTTCTTTCCTCTTACGTAATGAATACATAAAGTGGACTAGATAATTACACAAAGTAGTGTTCAATTGTTCCATCCAGTCTGCACATCAACAGATCTACTGCAATACCATACATTGCAGTTAGCCTCCAGAGCTCGCTTTGATCTATAATTATGATTGTATTATAAGGGATGCAGTCTTTGCTTGCAGCTCACAGCCAGTGCAGGTGTTATCAATCAGTGATGATTCTGCTACAAGGAATTTTTGGTAGCTGTAGTAATCAGGTTTGCAGGAAACCCGCTCACAACCAGGCCCACAGTGGGGAAAGGTGGGGAGTAGTCCACAGTGTGGCACTCCAAAATAGGGCACGTGTCACCCTGGTGCAGCATCCTATGGGATTCTTAAGCTTCCACCCTTCAGAAATCCATGAATATTAACAGTCCAAAAAAGAGGGGTAACTCAGTTAACTTACTCAGCCACTGATGTTCTCCATCCAGGTTCCTGTGCTCTTCACATCGTCAGGGGTGCAGTCTTTGCTTGCAGCTCACCGCCATCGCAGGTGTTATCAACCAGTGATGATTATTCTGCACAGACTTCTGGTAGCTGTAGTAATCAGGTTTGCAGGGAACCCTCTCACACCCAGACCCACAGTGGGCAAAGGGTGCAGGGAGTAGCCCACAGTGTGGCACTCCAAAGCAGGTCATGTGTCGCCCTGGTGCAGCAGCCTATGGGATTCTGAATCTTCCACCCTTCAGAAATCAATGAATAGTAACAGTCCAGGAAAAAGGGGCACCCTCTGGTTCCCAGTACAGTTAACCCCCTCGGCCACTGATGTTCTTCTACCGGTTTCTGTGCTCTTGACATCGCATGGGAGGTAGTCTTTGATTGCAGATCACAGCCAGTGCATGTTTTATCAATCAGTGATGATTCTGCAGCAAGGACATCTGGTAGCTGTAGTAATCAGGTTTGCAGGGAACCTGCTCACACCCAGACCCACGGTGGGGAAAAGGGCGGGGAAGTAACCCACAGTGTCACGCTCCAAAGCAGGGCATGTGTCGCCCTGGTGCAGCACCCTATGATATTCTGAAGCTTCCAACTATCAGAAATCCATGAATATTAACAGTCCAGGAAAGAGAAGCACACACTGGTTCTCTGCACAGTTAACCTACTCAGCCACTGATGTTTTCCTCCTAGCGGTTTCTGTGCTCTTCACATAGTCAAGGTGGCAGTCTTTGGTTGCAGCTCACAGCCAGGGCAGTCAGTGGGTGATTGTGCTGAAAGGATTTCTGGTAGCTGTAGTAATCAGGTTTACAGGGAACCCGCTCACACCCAGACCCACAGCCCACCAGACATCTATTACACAGCCTTTCTCGTGGCGGTAAATATTGGAGGTATTCACCACAAATTCCAAGCAGTATTCCAATGATGGTAGTTTCCAGGTATGTTTTCTACATGCAGTAATTTGAATACACAGCAAAGGGTGTTGGTCCAGAAGGCATGGTCATCACAGCTGAAATATTTGGGCACAGATGTTTCAGTCTTGAGAGGACTGGTTTATCTCGGGTCCTACATAGACAGGTACCTATTTTTGAGAGGAGAGAATCGACTAAGTGTTTGTAGACCAGATGCAGGTCATGGGCTCACAACCTGGATCAATTAGTAAGAGATCAGTTTTCTGTGGATGGTATATGACTAATCCGAAGCCTGCAATGAATCTGGAGGATGGGTTTTGACTGCTAGTGGAAAGCAGAGATTTAAATGCAGAGGCCTGTGTACAGGCCTTTAAAGTGTTCACGTTTGAGGCACATCTTGCATTCAATGAAACAATCCTGGCGGAGGTACGAGGGTGTATATTGAGTTTGACAAATCAGATGATATGTGACAAATCCGAAGCCTGCAATGAATCTGGAGGGTGGGTTTTGACTATTATTTGAAAGCAGAGATTTAAATGCAGAGGCCTGTGTACAGGCCTTTAAAGTGTTCACGTTTGAGGCACATCTAGCATTCAATGAAACAATCCTGGCGGAGGTACGAGGGTGTATATTGAGTTTGACAAATCAGATGATATGTGACAAATCCGAAGCCTGCAATGAATCTGGAGGGTGGGTTTTGACTATTATTTGAAAGCAGAGATTTAAATGCAGAGGCCTGTGTACAGGCCTTTAAAGTGTTCACGTTTGAGGCACATGTAGCATTCAATGAAACAATCCTGGCGGAGGTACGAGGGTGTATATTGAGTTTGACAAATCAGATGGTATGTGACAAATCCGAAGCCTGCAATGAATCTGGAGGGTGGGTTTTGACTATTATTTGAAAGCAGAGATTTAAATACAGAGGCCTGTGTACAGGGCTTTAAAGTGTTCACGTTTGAGGCGCATCTAGCATTCAATGAGACAATCCTGAGTTGACAAAGAAAAAACACAATTGTAGTTGGATAACATGCATCATTTACAAGATTAAACAAGTGCGGGAAACTCAAACTGGAGGACAACCTTTTCATTTGCATCAACATGTTTAATGATTCGTTCCTGGCCACAAAACTGGCCTTCATACCTTAATCTAAAAGCAGATCTCATTGTCATAAATGAAATTCAAGACCATGAGGGTGCGTTATCAAAATCTTAAGGTATTTGCAAATCCACTAACCAACTAAGGCAGGTATACAGGGGAAGTGCTCCAAAAGGCAGCATGTCGATGTTCTGCGTGCTTCCACTTTTTGTGAACCTTTAAACCCTCAGCAGATGATGTTATTCTTGTGTCTGGAATGGCATCAGCAGACATCCTTCACGCAGCCTTTCCAGTGGAGGTAAATATTGGAGGTATTCTGCACGAGTTTCAAGCAGTATTGCAATTACGGTTATTTCCACAGTATAATTTCGCAATTTCGCATTTATGAAGCGCTACGAACCCTCAGGTATCTGAGCGCTGAATAATAATTTGTTAAGGTATGTTTTCTACATGCAGTAATTTGGATTACAGCATTCAGTCTTTTCAGTATGCCACATGCACTAAACAATACATGCAGTACATGTTTGTAATCAGGAAGAAAATAAAAAGAAGTTGTATTTTAAATTGTAACTTTTTTGTGTTAAAAGCAAACTTATAGTGAGTCTTTAAAATACGGTACTGCATATAAAAAAATAAGTTGGCAGCCAAAGCTAATTGGCGTGCTAACGACTGAGTAACTGCACATGAAGATAACGTGTTAAAGTTGTTTATACAGTGGAAATTGGCCTATATGTGAAAGCAAACTTGCAAAGAGACAGAAGATGGAGAAACCAATGTAATTTCAGATGCAACTCCGATTCACTTTCCTGTTTTGCATCCTGACTCCTCTGGCATTTCCATTCATGCCAGCCAATGTGAATCGCCCAGAGTAGGAGAAGACACGGATGGCATATCTGTGCATTCTACCATAGCACACTCCTCTTCCTTCATACAATCCTTTGCCCTGCCTATGCCCAGAAATCCTTTCCCCATGATAACATGACCCATCAACTTGCCCTGATTGAGCCGGCCCTCATTGCCATCAACTTGGCCATTTCTACTATGTGCAAATTATACAATACCCTTGACACCAAACTTTCTAACCAGACGCTCTACTTGAAGAGCTAGCAAAATGGCTACATGCCAATGGCTCTACCTCCATGCACAATAGGAGTGGCAATCCTTCCCAGTCTAATAATTCAAACCATTCTAGTGTTTGTATGGATGCCGAACCTCCTTCTGACTCTGTCGACCATTCTACACTTCCCGAATGTTTCATTGTCCCCTCAATTAGTCATCTGCCATCCATTCCATCCATTCCAGGCATCATTCACCCAATTGCTCCTTGTTCTCCATCTGCTGTACGACACAAAGCTGTCTCTGATGACTCTATCCATGCTCCACCAACTACTCTTGAGACCTCTCCCGACCATTTGATCGTTCCACCTTCAGAGGCTCCATCGCATGCAAACAATTTGGAACCTTCCCAAACCCCACCACTTCAAACCCTTTTAGTTTTGGAAAGTGTGCCTACGAATGAGATTCCAATTTCCAGAATTCCCAGAAAAAGATTTTGTCCGTCTGTACAAAAAAAAGAAAAAATGTGATAAACCTCAAACACACAAAAAACACACTCACAGCTTTTTTTAAAGCGTTGGGTAAATCTTCCAACTCAAGACAAATTCAAGCTCTCAGTTCAACCTGAAGCATCCAAAACTGTTCTTGACACTCCGTTTTTGGTTCTTTCAACTCGAGTCTCACTAGCTCCACAATCTGCAATTCAGCCCCTTTCCCTCTCTCCATTAAGTCAACTAGTTCAGTCGATTGAACAGACTGAGCCACCTCAGCAAGTTGCAAGTGAGGCTGTACCAAGCAAAATAACGGTCTCATTTCAACTTCCACCTATAGTACCTGCTGTGCGTGAAAGTTCCTTCCCTGACTCAGCAATCTCTGAACTAAAAACCAGTGTTGACGCCTATCTCGCCCAATGCCTGGCCTCTCCAAGTTCTGCATTGTGTGGCTCGGTTGTACAGACACCTGTTACAACCTCTTCGACCTCACATTTAACTTCTGGTCTTTTGAAAGCTCCAGTGCCTATTTCCAACTTTGGGCCATCAATGCAAGAAGAAGAAAATCTATTGCGCTCTTGTATAAAGGCTAACCCAGTCCCTTCTTCCCTAAAATGGTCCCCTTTGAATTCTTCCTTCAAGACCCCTTCCAAACACCTAACTCCATCACGTTCCAATTTTCATTCTTTCATTCTTAGGTGTAGAGATGGGAACTTCCTGATGAATGACTTAAATCGTTCCAGTGTCTTGAACATTTTTGGTGACATAGAGGAACTACATGATACCTCCACACATGACATAGACCAAATCAAATTCATTTCTAATACCAGTTCATCTGTGGTTAGACTTTGGATTCCGTCCGGTGTAGTTTGGAATATAATCTGGCATTGCAAAATGGAACTTTTTGACATGGGTTTTCTTCTGGCGCAAGACCCTGAGTTTTCATCGGACAAGACGCAATTTTGCAAATCTAAACCCAATATCTATCAGGGTCTGAATAACAGGAGCTAAAGATGCCCTCCGATGCCTCCCTTTCAGCCCGCTTAACCACCAATCCTTGAAACAATATCAGTCTTGAAAACTGCCTGTTGAAACACCCAAGGCAATGCTCATCTACAAATGTTCATGCAGAAATGTTCTAAGGTATATCACATCATAGCCCTGCAAGAAACCTGGTTACTGACTCCACCCATATGGGATGGCTTTGACATTGCCCTGGTTCCAGCAATCGCTAGCAAGGGCAGACCCTCTTCTGGTCTCCTCGTTGCAGTTAATTCCAAGATGTGTTTTTCCATCTCACCTTGGATTTCTGTGCATGCCTATATTCAATTGGTAAAAATTGTTAACAAAACTCACACTATTGCTCTGTTTAATATCTATCGCAATATTTTAGGACAAACAGATGAGGCCTTTTATGAGGGCTTAGCCTCAATTCATGACACAGTGTCGATGACTCCCTGTATAACACACACAATTGTCTTAAATCTTGATTGTTGGAATCTGGAACGGGCAAATGAAGCCACACGAATGCGGTCTTCATTTATGAAGGAGCGTAACTTCCACATGGTTAACGGCTCAGTTCTGGGTGACTCACCTCCACAACACACTTGGCATCGAGGGACAAGTTCGAGCACCATTGACTACATCTATGTATATGCCAAGTTATTCCAAAATGTTCAAAAATTAATCATCACTGATCAAGTACATAGTGCCCATAGATTGTTGTCCATGGACATTGAGTGGAACTTTTCTCAGGGGAAAGACCTTTATTTTACCCCTGAACTTGTTATTAATCCAGCAAGATCACATGTGTGATGGAATGTATCAACTCTATCGTCGTCAATTGGGCAACACAGCACATTATTCAGATCTTCTGTGCCCTTTTGCTAATACCTTGACCATACCGATTCAAACGAGAGGTAATCACAAACACTCCTTCGATCTTGAAGTGCAATCCGTTCGAGCTGACTATAGAAGGACGATGAAGGTTATTCTATCAACCAAATCATCCACGTGCTGGCAAGACCTCAAGACTGCAAAATGCAGATACAAGAATTGGCTCAGAAGTAGAAAGGCGCTTCTTTTCCAATGAGACAGTGAAACAATGTCCATGGCCATGGCCAATAAATATTCGGAAAGCATGTGGCAATTACTTCATAATCTCGCATCCATCACTCAGGGTGTTTCCCAAATCAATGGTGTAACAGAATTATGCTGGTTGAGCTATTTTTCTACTCTATATGCTGATGCAGAATTTGCTAACTATAAACATGAACTGAAGGCATGGGCATAGGACATGGAGGAGACAGGGGGGACAAATCCCCCCCACAATTTTAAGTGGGGGGGATGTAATGTCATTTATCCCCCCCAGAATATGTGTTTGGTGTGTCATGCAGGGATCTGTTTTTGAAGTGAGCGGAGGGGCTGCTTACTATGTAAGCTGCCCTCTTCCCCCTGGCCCCCAAAGCATGGGGGCAATACCCTGGGGGCAGATGGGTGATCATTTGCCCCCAGGGAATGGGGGCAAACAAAAAAAAGATATTTTTTTTAAAACATAGTTTTGGGTGGGGTGGGTGCAGGTGGGATCACTAGTCACCAGGGATTTTTACAAGGGGGGTGGCCCTCTTCCCCACCCTAAGTGGATGGGGGCACCATATGTAGCCCTCCCTGGTGGCAGATTTCTGCCGCTAGGAAGGGGTACATGAGATGCCCCCATCCATTTGGGGTGAGGGGAGAGGCAACTACAAATATTGGCAGAGCTACCCCGCCCCCCAAGCCCGGGGCAGTACATTTTGCCACCCCCCTGGGGGCAAATGGTCACACACACGTGCCATCTGCCCCTAGGGAAGGGCAAAACAAAAATATATATATTATAACTTGTTTTGGGTGGGGGTGGGGAGCCCACTAGACCACCAGGATTTTTTGTGTTTGAAAGGGGGTGGCCCTCACCCCCCACCCTAAGTGGATGGGGTACCTTATGTAGCCTACCCTGGGGCAGATTTCTGCCCCTAAGAAGGGGTACATGAGATGCCCCCATCCATTTGGGGTGGGGGAGGCCACTGCAAATATTGGCAGAGCCACCCCCCAAGCCTGGGGTAGTACATTTCGCCCCCGCAGGGAGCAGATGGCCACACACATGTGCCCATCTGCCCCTAGGAAAGGGTCAAAACAAAAATAAAACAAATTATAACTTGTTTTGGGAGGGTGTGGGGGCCACTGAACCACCAAGGATGTTTTAGTGGAAAGGGAGGTGGCCCTCTCCCCCCTACCCCAAATGGATGGGGGCATCTCATGTAGCCCTCCCTGGGGGCAGATTGCTAGCACAATCTGCCCCTAGGAAAGAGGCAAAACAAAAACAAACATTTAAAAAATGATAACTTGTTTTGGGTGGGTGTGTTGGTCACTAAACCACCATGGATGTTTTTAGTGAAAAGGGGGGTGCCCACTGGTGTCTTCTTTTTAGAAATGCATGGGGTTCTGTGTTTTCCTTGGTGGCTTCGACACCCTAGGCCCAAACCTGTAGGTTGTCCACATGAGCAAAATCTGTTTTGCTGAAAAGCTTGGGGTTACTAGTGAGTTACCCTTTTCACTTTGCGCCGAGTTAGGTGCATCCACACATGTAGGGTACCGTTTTCGTCGGGACACCTGTGGGAACGTGGGAAGGTATGACATCTGTTGTTGGTGGCGTGTTTCAGTGGGTGGGCAGAGGGAAATGTCTCTGAAATTTGGTGGAGAAAAACCCACAACTTTCAGACATTTCACTCTGGCCACCCACTGAAACACGCCGCCAACACCACATGTCCTACCATCCTGCGTTCCCACAGGTGTCCCGACAAAAACGGTACCTCACATATGTGGGTGCACCTACCTGGGCGCAAAGGGAAAAGGCTAACCCACTGGTAACCCCAAGACTTTCAGCAGAGCAGATTTTGCTAATGTGGACAACACACAGATTTGTGCCTAGGATGTCAAAGCCACCAAGGAAAACAGGGAAGCCCATGCAGTTCCAAAAAGAGTACACCTGTGGGAATCCACAGAGGTCTGACTTGCGCGAATCGCCCCAAAATGTATTACCCACAATCCCCAGCAAAATCTGAAATTTGGTGAAAAAAACTACAATTTTAAGACATTTCCCTCTTGCCACCCATTGAAACACGCCGCCAACAGCACATGTCCTACCTTCCCGCGTTCCCACAGGTGTTCTGACGTAAATGGTACCTCACATGTGTGGGTGCACCTGCCTGGGCACAAAGGGAAAAGGCTAAACCACTGGTAACCCCAAAAGGGTTTGGGGAGACAACCTACAGATTTGGGCCTAGGGTGTCGAAGCCACGAAGAAAAACGGAGTACCCAATGCATTTCCGAAACGAAGACACCCGTGGGAATCCACAGAGGTCAGACTTGCGCGAATCGCCCCAGAATTTATTACCCACAATCCCAGACAAAGTGAAAATTGTGTTTTTTCCACTAAATTTCAGATTGTCAGGGATTGTGGGTCATAAATTATGGGGCGATTTGCACAAGTCAGACCTCTGTGGATTCCCACGGGCATCTTATTTTCGGACATGCATGGGGTTCCCTGTTTTCCTTCGTGGCTTCGACACCCTAGGCCCAAATCTCTAGGTTGTCTACATGAGCAAAATTCCTGAAAATCTGCTGTGCAAAAAGACTTGGGGTTACCAGGCTTTTCCCTTTGCACCCAGGTGGGTGCACCCACACATGTGAGGTACCGTTTTCATCGGGAAACCTGTGGGAATGTGGGAAGGTAGGCCATGTGTTGTTGGCTGCGTGTTTCGGTGGGTGACCAGAGTGAAAAGTGCGGAAATTGTATTTTTTTTCTGTAATTTTCCTGATTTCCCCCCAAACTATGGAATCTTTCCCTACATAGTTGTTGCCTGACCTGTGCAAATCACCCCTTCCTAAACTTGGAATATTGTCTACTTTTCAGAAATGTATGCCTTTCTGGCTTCCCATTCAGCTTTCCTACCCTTTTCTTCCATTCCGTCCACGCATATCCTATTGGACAAAAAACGCAAAAATTGCCCATCTCTCACAAAACGGCGGATTAGCATATCAAAATATGTTATTTTGGTTTCCACTCAATCTGTTCCTGAAAGCCTGGAAAATGGCAAATCCAGCACAGCAAACCATTTGTTCCTAGCTCTTACAAGGAAAACACCACAGGCTTCTTTGTACAACATTTCATTGGCATTTTCTGAAAAAAACCCAAATGTTCTTTTTGGTTATTTTCTCTCACCCCCCTACAGCAAACTAGGATTCCTGGGTGGCGTTACGACCGCCTACATGTGGGAAAAAAGGGGCCAACTTTGGCCGAAATATCACAAGTAACAAAGAAGTTACAATGGATTGAATGGCGACATACCGAAATCACCAAACAAGGCCTTGACACTGGGGGGAATACTCATGGCAGTTAAGGGGTTAAGACGGTAAAGCCCCAGAGGAGATATCATTTGTAAGGTAGCTCAGTTAGTTAATTCTCCAAATGCAGATTGTGCACAGGAATATGTAACACCTGTGTTCAGCACCTGGCTTAATCTTCCGGCCGGATAATAGTCAGAGTGAATGCATTCAGCTTCCGATGCAACACAGCATTTTCCAGGTCAATTGGTTCAGAAAAAGTGGTGGAAAACACTATTACTGTCGCTTTTTCTAATTGCCCAGCTTTTTGTGCATTTTCTGGGTGGAGTTCGGGAGCCGAGTGGACACACAAGGACCCGCTGCATTTCCCGCTCCACCAGACAAATGCAGCCTTATTGCCAGCATGGATTCTCATGCTGGAAATAAGGAAAGGGATTCCTCTGGGTTCTGCTTGGAAATTAAACCTGGTAAAAGCGGGCGGAGTGCAGAGGAAGCCATTGTCAATTCCGCCAGCAATCGCTAATTACGCAAGGTATTTACACTCTTCCAAAGTGGAAAAGCAATGTGATTTCACCTGCCTTTTACGCTAAATCTTCCATTTTGTGGCAGAAAAGTAAAAACGTGTGCCAATGGAAGTGGTCCACTCCATGCAGTTTACTTTGCGCCTTGATGCTTGGGGGTTTTGCGTGATGCTACACATGTAATAAATAAATACGTTTAACATTACCCCAGATAAATGCCAATTCTTGATCAGAATGAGTGAGCATGGCATGTCGCTGGTAAGAGGGTATCCTGTGCTTCTTGAGTGCGTTGGCAAATGCCCTTAATTGCCATCTCGCGTTAAGCAGGTGCTTAAACCCATCAGTGTGGATTGCGCAATAATAAGTCGACAGAGGTATTTCAAATGGCCAATTTCACTCTTTGGGTGACATTGTTTAAGTGGGAGAATGTTGCCCAGCATTTGCCACTTTTTCTGCGGTGTGAATTGTGCCCACCCCGAGGAAGAAGTGTGAGAAACCCACAAGGGCACCGTGCCCTGCTCTTTCTGTGTGTGTCTTCCCCACAGGACTCCAAATGCCGACTCAGACATGGGCAAGTCTCAGGTAGCAAGCCTGTACCCTAGTTGATGTGGCAAAGGATTCCAGACTTCTGAGACTGATAACATTAGTAGCATTGAGTTACATGCAACCTAACAGGTATGTGTGATAAAGTTGCAAAGCAGAGCTGTTAGTGGGCTAAAGCAGAAGACAATGTCTGCCCTCCCTCAAAGGGTTCGTACAACCAAAGGTAATAGCCCCTCCCATTCATGGCTGTAGGGGCCAGGCTCCAAACCAGGGCAAGAATGCCCTCCAATCATCCATGCCCACGAGTAGGGTAGCCCTCGTGCTCCAGGAACGCTGTTGAGCAACCTCTGTGCTTTCCAGGTGATACTAACATTATTTAAAGCCAGAAGTCTAAAAGATAATCACTTAATTACAACTGGAAATTAGCTCCTGGCGTGATCAAAATGTCTTAACCAAGTGTGACATCATCCCCTTCATTTATAAGCAATATGTGTGTTTTCGCGTTTCTTCATCCACTGAATTACTGCTAGAAACAAAGGCAAGAGTTGTGTCTCTTGTGTAGGCATTAAGAAGGCAGTTGCCAGCCTATGGCATAATATGCCATGTTCTTCTAATATTGGCTAGCTGTTGCCAGGTAGAACCATCATGGCAATGACTGGCAAATGCCTTTCCCCTGCAGACAGAAAAGCGGAAATAAGAGGCCAATTCAAGACACGGAACAAATAGAAGTTAAGGCAGACTGCAGCTGCCATTGCTTTTTTTGGGAGAATGTGTTGTGTGTTCAAGCAAGGAGGTATGTATTAAGCGAGCAAGCAGCGAGACAAGGGAGAGGCAAAGAAAAGCCAGAGGGGCTCTTTAAATAATGTAACAGGGTAGAGGACCCATGCTCTGCCGTCCTAGTAACATATGAGATAATCAACAAGATCAGGCTTTGCACCAAATGTTAAATGAGAAAAGAACAGAGTCCAGCTCTGCATTCAGAATAACAAAGGCATAGAAAGGCTAGGCTCTGAAGCCAGCATGAGATGGAATAAGAGGGACCAGACTCATAATGGGAGGATGGCCCAGCCCGCACAGGGGTGTTAGAGGGGCAGCCCACATAGCAGGCTGCCCCTCTGGCCACCTCCCTGGGTCCGCATACACCCTACCTACTAGGCATCCCCCGGGTCTGACACATCCGGCCGCGGACCTGGGGAGTGCTTATAAGGGGGTGGGCTTGCAATCGCTCATTCTCCTTGTTTGCTGTACCCCTCCCCCCGACCCCCGGAGGACAGTCTAAGCAGCAGCGTCACACACCTGGTCCCTCTACTCCCATAACAAGGCTTACTCAGAGGTACAAACAAGATTTCCTCTTTCTTTGAAGCCCCCATCCTTCCATTCCAAGAGACACACACGTCTCCTTGCCCCACACAAAAAAGTAGCAACTTGCAGTTGGTAGAAAAGGCTGCAACTCCTTTATTTGGCAGGAGTCCATTTACAGGTGATCTGCCTCTTAACGAGCTGGTATCCTAGCTGTGGCCCACTGAAAGTAATTGTTATTTCCTCTCACTTACCATAGTCAGATGAAAAATCCAGAAATGCAACATACAAAGACATGTTCTTTGCTGCTGCATCCTTTAATTTTCTTCTGTTTTCTTTTCTTCTTTTCTCTTGTTTTATACAGTGATATTTGTAATTTAATAAGTACTGCTATTTTAATTCTAATTTCTCCTATGCCCCTGACTGAAGTCTCCATCCTCATGGCTAGTTGATTTCTCGATCCTATTGATCCAGGATCAAATCATGAAAGC
Source organism: Ambystoma mexicanum (assembly GCF_040938575.1). Taxonomy (NCBI): domain Eukaryota; kingdom Metazoa; phylum Chordata; class Amphibia; order Caudata; family Ambystomatidae; genus Ambystoma; species Ambystoma mexicanum. The sequence continues at coordinate 654,216,112 of NC_090934.1, forward strand.
AAGCTCATCGAGAGCAGTGGGTCCCGATGGACTTTCGAACATGATCTTTAAGACACACCCCATTGAATGGGCCTCCATCCTAGATTCCATTTTCCGCGACATCTTAAGCTCTCGCTCAATTCCTCCATCATGGAAAACATGAATACTCGTACCTATTTTCAAAAAAGGCGATCGTAGTTTACCATCAAACTACCGCCCCATTGCATTGTTACATGCCCCGGGCAAGCTCTTTTGCTATTCAATTCTGCATGATTTTAACAAATGGACCTCTTATTTCCTTCAACATGATCCCCAGCAGACAGGGTTTATGCCTGGCTTGGGCACTAGCATCAATTTATATTGTTTAAATGCCCTTAAAGCTCAATGTCACTCATTAAAACAGCACGTTTTTTTGCATTTGTGGACCTCCATGCTGTGTTTGATTCCGTTAGCAGGCTAATTCTATTCTCAAAACTACACAGAGATCACTGTCCATCAACAATATATGACATAATATGTGCTTTACATTCAGATACCTCCATTCAAATCCGTCTTTCTTTGGATGGTCGATTGTCACAAAGTATCCCCATAGCACGAGGGTTAAAACAAGGCTGCCTCTTAGCCTCTGCCATATTTAACTACTTTATTCAAGATGTAAAATATGTCTTTCAAAATATCATCTGGGATTCTCCTAAATTCAACAATCATCCCATCAAAGCACTAATTTAGTTCTCATCTCCAAAACCCAATCTGGCTTATAAAACTTTTTGAATGCTTTCCATGACTATATACAACGCAATGAACTTAAGATAAATACCGCAAAAATTATGTTATATTCACCAAGAAAATTTAGACCTCTGACCTATCTTTGGACTATTAATCATATTCCTTTGATTATAGTCTCTCAATATACATATCTTGGGATGATTTTCAAAGGCAAGCTACATGCAAGAGGCCATGTTATGTGCCTGAATGGCAAACTAGCCACAGCAATATCTCAGGCCTCCATCCTTATGTTTCTATATGGCAAATTTTCTGTTAGACCCGTGTGGCACTTCAGGAACATGAAAATAGTGCCTACCTTACTATAAGGGTTGGAAACTATTTATGAAGATTCCCCCCCCCCCCGATTTGTCCAATGGGAGGCTACATTTTGGAGGCATGTACTACACCTGCCCTGATGCAACCCCTGTGCCTGGATTAGATACGAGCTGGGGCTGGTTTCGCTACAAGCACTTTATAATTGACGAGTTTGTGCTCTTCTCAGGAAATGTTTACTTTCGACTGTTTACAATTTGATCCTGAAGACATTATCCCAATATATGTTCTCTGTGAAACATGTTTTTATATATGCTTGGTTGTCAAAAGCTTATCGTATCTTGGCTGATGCAGAGGTTTCTACTGATACATTACTTACAAACCCAGACAAAGCCAAGTTACAAATCTACCAAGCAGATTGGATTATCACAAGAGATCTTTGTTTGCAATATAAAGATGGTGATGGGATTAGGTTTCCACCGAAAAAAATCCGCACCCTAGCATCGTACCTGGCGCAATCATCTTCCCCAAAATATCATCTTGGCATTTTGCACCTGAGATTTAATCTGTGGATTACCAGGGACATACAAGCAAGACGCAAGATAATTCCGCCAAACACCAATTTTTGTCGATTCTGTATGAACTGTGACGTACACGAAACTTTGGTCCACTTGATAACTGAATGTGTAGCATTACATGAAAAAAGAGAAATACACTTCTCAAGATGTTGTAAATATCTAGGTAATTTGGATCCAGTAAATTGTTGGTCCATTATCCTAGATTCGTCTCACACAGCACTACAAATTGTCACTGTTAATTATTTGAAATGTTTGAATTTAGAACTATCAGACTGTTAAATTGTTAGAGTCTAAAAAGTTGATTCTTATGTCTAACATTCTGATTTTCCACTCTGTCCCTAGCTTATTAGGATGGCTATTTTAACCTCATTTTTCTGAATGCTTTTATAACCTTTTGTGTTTTATGTTTCATTATTGTGATATTTTTCTGTTTGTACTTTACTAATGAATTGTTATACATTTGAAAGGTTGATTAAATTCAGCCGATACAAATAAAAACAATAAAAAAAATATACTAAAACAATATTTTGTTCTTTCTGAGAGTGTTTTAATACCAATGCATTTGCAGACAATAGATAATTCATAGTTTTTAAGGAAGAGGATCAGAACAAAAAGAAACATTTAATTGTACAAAAGTGCATGGCAATTACATGCATTTTGCAAATGTAGCACCTCTTAGCGCTAATTTGCAGTCCGAAGTAAAAACCCACAGGCAGAATTCAGTTAAAAAGCGAGGCCACCTGGGGCATTCTGACAGCCCAAAACAGCACAAGGTTCAGTGTGGCAGGTGTCCTTTAGCTGGGCCAATTAGAATCCCTGAGTCCCCTGGGAAGATTCAGGAATTCTGAAGAGATTTATTGCCCTATAAAGGGCTTAGCACACTTTCACTTCATTTTGTGGGAGATTTTAGGGTAAAGAGTTTAGAGGGCAGTCACTGTCAGTTGCAGATTAAAGTCCATACAGCTGCGTGAGGAACACGAGGTATTGGCTACTGAAGCATCGCTATTGTTAAATATAAATATACTAATGTTGATTAAATCATTTACATTTTTCCTCATTAATGATTTGGTACTTTATTTATTGGATAATGGAGTGATATGTATAAAACATTTTTAAAGTACCTCTTGAAGCATCGTTTTGTAATAGGTGTCATCAGGGGATGACTCGGGAATAAGAGAGGAGGGGGCACTGACCAAAGAGGTGTTGCTGCAGTCACAGGAGGAGGAGTGGTCAAAGTGAGAGGTGGCGACAGAGTAGGAGGCGTAGTTGGCAGAGATTTCAGCGAGGCCCATGCTTGGAGTTCTTCTGCTACAGATAATGGAAGAAGCATTTGAGGGGTTGGGGGTAAGTGGGAGGCTCTAACAGCTGGAAAATGCCATAATCGACCTTTCAATTGCAGAGTAGGTGGTGGTAACTCAGCAGAGTGGCGATATGGAAGCAGTGTGGGACATCTTGGAGAATGCAAGAGAGGGTGGGGGTGGTGGTCCTCGAGGAGATGGAAGAGGAATAAATGGTGGAGACAGATGTGGTCCCCCTGCTGATGGCACAGGAGGATGAAGACACAGAATCATCTGCACTTGTTCCTGTGTTCCTGCCCTGGCAAAGGAGACATTGGTCAAGTTCTAGGTGGGACAGGGGACCTCCAGACATATGGTGGTCTTGAAAGTGCCCGAACATAGAAATATGAAAGAATAAGCCATCTCTTTTGTGTTGGCCAAGAGCTTAAGTTTTTCCGCAATTGTGTTTTTGATTGACCTTTTACATTCAGTTGCTGTATGTTGTTTGTTTGATGTTGTGTCATGAGTGTACTGTTTCGTCCATGTAAAAATATTCTTTTGTTGAGTTGCCTTTATTTCCCTGTCTGTTTTGGATATAAATTATTGGGTTGCGATGTTAAATGAAATTTCCTTTGTATAGTATTAAAATTATGTTTTCTTGAAGACACTCTCCAGACTTCCATTTCAGTAAATATATAGATTGTTCCCTGAGTCTGGGGGGTGGGGACATCTGCCTTTCAGTTTGCTCGACATCCAAGCACGGACAAGGCCCACCTCATGATGGTTGTAGAAATGTTAGCTTGCTGAAGAGGAATGATAGGACATCTTTACTATGGGAAAATTATGGAAGACACTGCTCAAGCCGGTTATACCAAGGAAGGATAGTGCCTTTCAAACGACGGGAATGTACAAGCACATGAAACCTTGGCATGGTCACACAGTTCCTAGAGTGTGTATTTCACCTTCCATTGTTCCCTCTTCTACAGGCCCGCCAGCGGCGATGACAGCATGTCTGCAGGTTCTTCAGAGGAAGATGCATCTGCTCATCACTGGATGCGCTCAGACGTGCAGCCTTCATTCACCCCTGTCTTCTGTCCAGTGAAAGGAGGATAGCACAGGGGCAGTGTGTTAGTCTTGGAAGCATGACCATGCAGAGCAACATGGGTTCGAATCCCGGATCTGCGCTTAGAAACCAAGTTCAGGTATTAAGTGCGTTATATATAAAAAAACAAACAATTACATAAATAAATACTGCTACATTGACACCATTCAACAGCACAGTCTTCATGCCGCCATCACCACATCAGGTTGCTGGTAGTGGTAGTATCAGTTCCAAGCCTATTGCCTTGTGGAAAATAATTGCAAACAAACTTGGCACTTGGAGTCGCACTACTGGCTGCAGAGTTTAAACGAGTACAAACAATAGGAAATGAGCTACAGAGTTATAGTGAATTAAAGAAAATCATCTGGGATCAAGTTTATTAATGGAATGTTGTCACACGACAACCAATGGTTGCACGTTTCCGTCTTGCAATACTCGTAGACTATGCTCTGAAAGGAAAAATACAATTAATTATATGAAATGTCTTCTTACAAATTTGCAGTTTTTTATCTCCAACATGAGAAAAAAAATCTTCCAGCTAGGTATCAACCTCTTTCATCATTCTTCAGTCATAAAATAAGGAAGTAAATATATTTGGAGATTTATGGAAACAGATCAAGCCCCCGCTGAAACCAATGTCAATATTCACTTGGCTGAACAAAGAATATGCCAAAAAAGTTTACATTTTGAAGAAGTGATATTACACTTTTAGTTTTGCAGTTGTCACCCTAAGTGTGACAGGAGCACCCAGACATGGGTCCCGAGCCGGCTGTGATTAAAAACCTATGCCAGACCATACTCATGGTGCCTAATGTAGCCATCACATGTAGGGGGCTGCTTTTGGTCTCATGCAGAAGGGATATGGCCTAGTTGTTTGGCAGGACTGCCTTTTTTGGGCTGGGAACCATACCTAATTTGTATATTTTCTTTCACCTTGTGTAATGGCATGGCAGGTTAAAAATAAATGGTTTGTCGGGTTGCCAAGTGCAGTTGCCAGTGGTTAGGATTCATTCAACACCCTACCAGCCATCAACCTTTAGTTTTGCAGTGGTCACCCTGAATGGTAAATGTGAGTCTAGACGTAGATCCCGATCCTGTTATACTTAGAGGACCAAGAGACACTCTCTCTGATGAAGCATATAAAGCCAAAACATATCTGGGGTTGTGGGTGGACTCATGCAGAAGTGATGTGTCCTAGCAACTTGGGCTGGACTGCCCCTGTTGAGGGTGGGGAAAAAGGAGGATTTTCATACAGGCTTTCTATATCTGTAATAGCATGGCAGGATGAAAAATGATAGTCTGCAGTGTTGCCCATAGCAATTACCATTGGTTAAAATTCTGTAAGCTTTTGGCCTTCACTTTTGCTGTTGTTACCCTGAGTGTGACGGGTATGGACAGACAATGATCCTGATCCTGTGGTGCCAAAGACCCAAGTTATAGTTTAGTTCTGATGTCCAATGAGTCTGAAACATGTATGGGGTTACTTGTGCTCTTGTGCAGAGGAATTATGACTTACCAGTTTGCGTAGCATCGCTACTGTTGGACGTGGGACCAAGCCTTGCTTGCATGCAGTTTTCCTCCTTCTGAAATGGCATGGCAGTCTGACAATAGTCTGGTAGGTTGCCCAGAATAATTGCTGGTGGCTGTGAATCATTCAAAACCCTTTCAGTCATAAACGTATTTAACATCATACCTGGTTAGATCCTCTCGCCCCTGATGTCATGTAGATGATGGTTTTTTTTTCTTCCTGGCAACTGTTTATATGTTGATATGTTTGCAATTTTATAAGAGTACAATTAAACAGTTAATGCCTTAGAACATGAAAATGCACCAGAACAAACTATGGTAGTACATACTTGCTGGATTGTAAAAGTAAATAATGCTGCCTGAGAATGTATAACTGAGTTATGTTCCATGAACACGCTTGAAAGATACTTGACCTAAAAATCACACATGTTCCAGTGCTGGGCAAACTTCTGTGGATGGTCAAACGTGTGTAGTTCTGGCTTGAATACTGAAGGGACTGGAATACCAATAACATACACATGTTTGCAGCACTTGAACTGGAATAAATAACAGGGGTACTGTCTGCTCACATGGAAGACGGCTCTCTGTACATTACTATTATTGTAAAAATGACATGCCTCTATCACAGAACAGTAGCAGCACACACAGTTATTCCATCTCATGTTATTACAATCAGCTTCTACTGCAGTCATACGCTTAAGCTATTACAGAGCAGCAAAGTTGTCTTGCATGACAGAAGGGTGTGGGGTGATATGGTGAATTGCATCTTGGTATAGAGCTGCATTAGAGGTCTTCTGCATTCATCCCAGCCCTGCACAGGGTGTCAAATCATATGGCACCAAAAACATAACTTGGCCCAGGCTATTCCCTTGTACACGGTCTTCTTTCACATACTTCAGGTGTTAATATGCCATCATTCCTTGTCCTAGATGAAGAATTTCCAGTTTCAATTTTCTTGCTGGGAAGGGAGGGAAATGGCTAAATCGCCTCCTCAGCCCTCGCACTTCTTCAAACCAGTAATGATCCCAAACATAAAAATAAAACAGTCACAGCCCAAATATATTCCTCCTTTGCCTTTTGTGGTAATGTGGGCAGAGGGAAGGCTGTACTCTTATAATTTATTTATTTATCTTTTTATAATACGCCAGAGCCCGCAGGCACCTAGGTGCAAAAAAATTGTTGAAAGCAGACAGATCTGAAGAAGGAGGTTATTAATTTCATTTAAACAAAATTGTTTTCAGATGTTTCCTCCAAGGACAACTTGTTCCATGTAGTGGCATCTTGCACCAGAAAAGAGCGACCACCACCCCTATCCCATTTGATACAGGGGCAGTGGAGAAGCAGAGTATCACTAGACCTAGGGCCTCATCACGACCCTGGCGCTCACGTTATGAAGGGTGCCGGTACAGGACCGGCACCCTTCATTATGTGAGCGCCGATTATGAAGTTCCCTTTGCGGGACCAGGACCAGACATCTGGTAAAAACAGACGTCTTTTCCAGGTCCCGCGAGGGGAAGAGGGAGGTAATAATGGGCCATTTGTAATGTGCCCATTATTACCTCCCTCCCCATTCCCATTGAGCCCTGTGGGGGCTCAAATGGGAATGGGGAATGGTTCCTTCAAGGAGGAATTACCGGGTCCCCCAATGTTGGAATGACCCGGTTATTCCTCATTGAAGGAACCCGGTAATGGAGCCCGGTTTGGGCTCCAAACTCGTAATGAGGCCGCTAGTGTTCTGTGCAGACTGCTTCAGTTGGATACTGCCCCGGAGGTATATCGGGGCTGAGCCATATAAGCACTGTCTCTGCCCCCCCCCCCCCCCCAGCCTAAGGAGGTTTTCCAGCATAGTGGTTGACCTTTGTGATCAGCAAAGTCCCCTCACCCCCATGTGCTCTTGGGGGTGGGTAGGGAACACAGCTTTTCTAATCTTTGAAACACCTGTCTACATCTCTGACAGAGGGCTTTGGAAAGGATTTCTCTCCCAATCTCCCAACAGGGTCCAAACTAATTATGACTAATGTCCTTGAAAGTTCAAAAATACATTAAAAAAAGTAACCCCCATTTGGTAAAATGCCACAGAGGAGTGTATGAGAGCAAACATTGGGGGGGTCCAATCTCTGACCTTGAGACAAGTTACCCCTACCCCCTGATGCCATACCCCGAGTGGGTGGGAATGCAAGAGAGTAGCAACACAAAGAGTAATAGCAGAGCAGATAAACAATAAAAGAATGCTCAATCAAAGATCTCTATGAATACTTTATTAAAATAAATCAATTATGCAACTATTAAAACACGACAAAATCTTCCTCCTTTAAACGAAGACAAAATGCAGAAACAATATGCGTAGACAGTCTAGATACTTTGGAAGAGATGAAAAAGGCAGGAATTGCAATAATGTCAGTGAAAAGGATATGTTCTTCAGGAAAAATATGCAACAATGGCTGTATACAGTTTCTAGGGCACCAAAAATGAAAAACTGAGCAATGGGACATGGGCTCTCAATAGTTCCTGATTCCAGTTTGTAGGTAGTTTGATGGGGTCCTACATGGTTACGACGTGATTATTGTGGGTAGGACAGAGTTTAAACTAAATGAGTCATGTTGATCCCAGACGGGGAGTCAGCATTAGTAAGATTCAGATGGTGCTCCATGCTGTAAAATGTGGCATCGAGGGAATCAGGTGGATGGATCAGCAGGGGTGGTTTGGTGATCAAGCATAGTTTGAAACCTTGGGTACCGCTGGTTTGGGTCGATGAGCGACACAATGCTTCAAAGGTCAGGGTCGGGCTGTGATGCAAAGTCCTGACGGTTCGATGCTTAGTTCAATGACACAGCCGTTCAAAGTTGTCTGCATGTTATGCTTATGCTCGAGATGAACAGGTGATGAGGCTCTGCTGGGGCAATGCAGTATCAAGCCAATTTGATAATGCTGCAACAGTTGTTTGATGTCTGAAGCGAGCGCCAAAAGCAGCACCACGGGTACTGGTAGTTCAAAAGTGAAGAAACACGGTGTGAGGGATGGAAACAATACACTTTGCTGCTTTTACCCTCTGGATGCTGTCCCACTGTTGGGGGCTCTAGTACAAGGTAGGTTATTTTCAGTCTCTGCCTCCCCCAGCCAAAGGAGGTTTTCCAGCAGAGTCGTTGACCTTTGTCATCAGTAAAGTCCCCCCCAATGTGCCCTTGCGGGTGGGTAGGGAACACAGATTTGCTCTGCTTTTAACACATGCCTTCATCTCTGACCGAGTGCGTTTGGAAAGGATTGCTCTCCCAACAGGGTCCAAATTAATTATTCCTGATGTCCTTGAAAGTTCAAAATGAATTAAAAACAGCAGTCCCCATTTTTTATAGGTAAAATGCCACAGAAGATTGGATGGCAACAACATTGGGGGGTCCAATCCCTGTCAATGAGACAAGTGACCCCTACCCCCTAATGCCATACCCAGATTGCCTTGTTCTACAGGAAGTGTAAGGGGTAGGAAGTAGACTAATGGAAACAAAAAAATCAAGAAGGAGGCACCCTTCCTCAAGCTGTGCCCCTTGACTGTCCTAGCTTGGCCCCTTGTTCAACCTGCTGCTTCAAAGGCTCTCTGGTGTGCAACCCCTTAGTTTGCAGCAGGCCTTTGATATACATTTGGCCCTTTGAAGCCAGACCCCCAGGAGATCTCATGAAATGAGCTATTGGCTTGGCTGGGAGGAGTGTCAACAGAGACTGGCGCCATGCCCCTTGTGTCTCATTCACTGGAATGCAGACAGTCATATGCATGGAATCCACACCGCCTATCAAAGCTGGTCTGAGTTCAAAGGATTGACACTAGTACACTCCAAATCAGATGTGGCTTTAATAATTATGTGAACTATCAGCTACCGTACCGAAACCTATGCATGGCATATATGTTCCGATTATCCTGCCACCAGGCAATAGTATAGCATAATTATTATGGTCATGGAGCGGTGGTGCAAATTTAAATTCATCTTATTTGCTGTCACAGCAGCTGACAAACAGGGCACCTGTGAGCTCTGAACCTTTTTTTTGCCACTGGAGAGGAGGTGTTGCAGATCTGGATATTGATGCATCAGGACACAGGTGCATTACATTTTGTCATGGAGCTTTATGAAAGGTGGGTCTGATCAGTAGACCACCCTTTCTGAAATGTAGTCACCCATAAAACTTAAGGGCTTTTATGCCTTGGTAGCAATTTGTGTCTGCACATTTGGTGGTGATGGAGTTCATTGTTTGACTGCTACTAATTGATATTTTCCACTTTCATATCTGCCAAGCTCTCTTTGAAAGACTATGTACAATGATGGAAGAGAAACATTGTCTTTCCCTCATGTATCTCTTCATTGGAGATTGTCCTCCGTCTGTCCTTCTTTTATCACTGCTTTCCAAAATGATGTGGTTCAGTCTGGATTTGGCTAAGTCACATTTACTATACTCTTATTGAAGGAGAGGGGTACCAGAAGTGTGTGGGAGCGAGGGGCCATCAGGCCCCTCGCGTCCTTTACTTCTCAGTACAAAACTCGGACCAAGTGCCTCCAGTGATGGGTACGCCCCTCGCCCTTATGCAATGTCGACTTCGGTTAACATTCGCGTAGATGGGACCACTTTGCAGGACACAGGGCATCCATTTTTGTACCCCCTTTCGACTCCATCTTGATGACTCGGCCTCACTGCGATAGTACAAAACGCTTCTCTTCCCTTTGTCGCAACGGCCAGACGCACAGGGCACATGGCCCCCACCATCGTTCCCATCCTGACTGGAAAACTCTGCGGCTCCATTCTCACGCTGAAGCCGGAGGTGCTTGCAACAAATAATAAATGTAACACATCACTCTTCCTCTGAGATCACTGTCCTGCATGTGAACCAGCCTGAGCTAAGCACATAGCTCGCCCATCTCCACAAACATGTCCTTTCCCCCACACCCTCTCCAGTGGAAACTTACTGCCATTGTGACCCTGTGCCCCTGCAAGGTATTCCTTTCATGTGCCAGATCACTGACCAAGCCATGATGCACACCCAACAGGTCCCCAACTATATCGTTGTCTACCACTAACAAATGTTATATACCAGAGATTCTTATGAACGCAGACCCTAACTTCAACCAGTGTTATTATAGTGGTCTAGACCCTAAACCTAAAGCCTCTATAATCCAATGTAATTGATAGTATAGATATACGTGTGACTTTTATAGGGACATGATGAATTATTCAAACACTACAAACGATTATTATGTATGCATGTATTTTGAGAATATATTATGTTAGCTTAGATAGTGACCACCCTGCTTCACAGCGACCTGACCTTCACCCATTCGGAGCACAGATGCTTGATGTCCACCCTCCCGCCAACCAAGCAGCCAACCCAGAGGAAGAGATGCCACCCACACCTTGGGCAACATATGGACTGTCCAATCCGGGACCAACGTAGTATCTTATGTTAGTTGTGTCATTTGTCCTATAAAATGTATTGTAACATTTAATTTGGTCAGAGGCAACAGAGATCTTGAATGCCATTTACTTATATAAACCTTGCCTTGAACTCTCGCAGCCTGCCCTCTTTGCCTCATTCCGCATCAGGGGTGTGTCAGTTTTGTTCCTTTGCATGAGAAAGACGGGGAGGGCACAAACATTTGGGGACCCCCTGCGATGTGATTTGGGAGGTGCCTCGAGGCCCGCACCGCTCGGCGAGATCCGGGCCGCCCCCAGCAAAACCATCGCCTCCGCGGCCGACCAGCCTGTGAGCACTACGAGAAAGGATCAAGGGTTCCCGGTTGACGAATACCCAACTGAAAAAGCTGCTCGCCGAGGCGGGCCACAGCTTGGTTTGGGTGCGGACCTGACTGACTGAACGGTGACCCTCGGATTATCTGACTGAACACGTGAGTGCCGGTTGCGAAGGTTCCTAAGGAAAGGTAAGGGGGAACAAGTGATAGTGGGTTAAAGCCAAGAGTAGGGACTGAGTGATGCTGAGGCTTTTCTGATCTGTCCTTTATATGGCCATTAGGTTTTTGTGAGAAGTAAGAAGAAGAAGAGAAGAGGTATCCTAGCCCGAACGGGGTAGAAGGCGGTGCCGCATAGCATTGTCTCGTCCAGTGCAGATAAATAAGTGGAGATAAAGAGAAAATAGTAGGAGTCTCGTATAGTGAGTAGACTCGGAGTAGTTATTTAGAATATTCTTTTTCTGTGTAAGCAAGAATTCTGGGGAAAGAGTAAGAGGGTGTAAGAGGTGGGGAGTGAATGAGAAGAGCAGGTAAAACGGGGAAGGGTAAAAAGTTTTCAGTAACGGGAACAAGGAGGAGATAAAAGCGCACGGGTAGGGCATGTGCATGTTATGTGTTATATGTCTTTTTCTTTTTGTCCATTATTGTCGTGTATGTCAAAATGTTGTAAGTGATTTGTTGGGTTATACATGCGAAAGTGAACTGTTGAACTTGGAATCTAATGATTACAAAGGTAACATTGAATATTGATGCACAATAACTGCCAATAATTGAGAAACGTTTAATATATTGTTGATCAATAACAAAGGGAAGGGTGGTTGAAAGGTGCGATTAGAGGAAGGATCGGGTGCATGTGCACACACACAAGCGAAGAGAGAAACACCATCATGGGGGAATAACACCATTAGCTCATATTTGCCAACACCTCCCACTATATAGTGACAAGATACAAAAATACCACGATCAATGGGTGACGGAGATAAAAGGGGACAGCGTGACACCATTCTGGGCAGAGGGAGGGTCATTTGACAAAAGGGTGTTAGATCTAATATCCACACACTTGTTGGCAAAATATAAAGGAAAACAGTTGCAGAACAGAAGAGAAGTATTGGATCTGTGGCGAATATTCGAGGAAGTTACCCCTACAGCAGAGGTAGATATAGAAAAAAGAATCGAAAAACAAAAAACACAGGGAGAGGTAAGTGGAACACCAAAGGGTGAATGCACAACCACCACAGTTGAGAACGACACGACCAAAATATACCCCTTAATGACAAGACCGGCAGTAGGATATAGCGAGCCTCTGTATATATCAGCGTGCCCCACCGCCACTCCCTCAAATGGAGCGGAAGCCACGGCGCCACCACGATACGACAAAGGAGGCCTTTATGGCCCAACAAGTGCACCCCCTGTAAATTTAGCGCGATAGACCGGAGATTTAGACCGTCAGTTAGCGCATGCACAAATGGAAATAACACAGCTAAGGGCACTGTGTGACAGGGGCCAAATGCTACCGGGGAAGGGGAAGTACCACCGTTGTCTGTAGCAGATCTCACACCCCTGCTAAGTGAAACAGGGGAATTAGCCCCAGCAACGCCAGAGCCAGCACAGTCCGTATTGTCTCAGGGAGTACCCACATCACAAGGGCGAGAAAAAGAATGGCGATCAGGAGAGTTCCTGTTCCATCTGGATGATAAACCAGTCAGAATCATACGCCCAGCCACCCCAGAAAGTCAGCGAGGGGAAGGACAAGAGGAGAATGGCGAGCAAGACGAAGAAGTAGAGGAGGTGTGGAGTGATCTTGACGAATACGAGGAAGGAGTGGCGGCTGTAGGATCCCCACTGCCACATCATTTTGATGGCTTAGATCCACGCTCAACCCCACGATGGTAGGGTAGATTAAGGCAGCGAGTGGGGAATATGCTGGTAAGTAAGACAAAGAGAGGGACAGTAAGTTAAACAGGAAAGAAGCATAAGTTGCAGATGCCATTGATACACAAAGGAGCAGGGAGGCCACACTATATTCCGTGGGCCCAGATGGACAAAAACAGCCTGTTGAAGTTCCTCCCCCGACTTGTGGGAGGAGCAGGAAAATGGATACATGGATTCGAGAAGAACACGGCAGGAGTGCAGTTAGCGATAGGTGATGTAAAAAGTTTGCTAGTGTCCGCCGATGGTGATCAAGCAGACGTTGTGTGGGAAAAGGCAGGGTTCCCAGGAGTAACAATAAGTTGTGACGGCCACGATGAATCGCCCTTCAACAATATTCGAGCACAAGTATGGGACGCATTGCGGCGCACATTTCCAGATATTCCAGATTTACATTTGGTAATGCAATGTACGATGGAGGAGAACGAGGATCCTACACAATTCATATTGCGAGTGCAAGACTTGTGTAGAAGCGAAATTGGTACGGCGTGGAACAAATCCACCACCTTGTTCTATTTTATAATCAAGAAAGGGCTCCCGAAGGAGGTATAGAAGGCCTTGGACAAGATAGCTGGGATAGAAGCCAAGGGTTGGCCTCAAATTCAGAGTATAATTGTGCACCATTGTAGAGGATCAAAAAGAGAGAAAAGGAGATAGCACAAAAAAAAAGGCTGGCAAACGAAGTGAAACTGGTACAGAATAACTTAGTGAAGGTCGCCGCCATAAACGCCAATGTAGCAACAGATAGAGAGAACGAGGGGGATGAAAGTGCGGGAAGCAGGCCAGTCGGAATAGCAGCACTGTTGGCAGCAGGAGAACAAGGACCGTGGAACGGGGAGGAGCCACACAGAGGACCACAGTGGCAAGAAAGGCCAGCAAGAGGAAGAGGTGGGCGCCGTGGCCAGAGAGGAGGGTTTGGAGGAATGGGGAATAGAGGTTTTGGTGGCCAAGGGATGCGAGGAGGACAGCAAGGGTCATGTTGGAACTGTGGAAGATGGGGGCACTATTCAAGGGATTGCAGAATGCGGCCCTCAGGGTATTTCCAAGGGCAACTACCCATGGACAATGAACAGGTATGGGGATGCCCACACCCAGATAGCCCCTCTGGATTACCAATGGGAGGAAGAAGACCACAAGACCAATGTTATAACGAACCCCAAATGCAGCAAAGACAACCACCCTCACAACCACATGACAGTGCATCACAGCCCATGATAAGACAAAACATAGTAGGAAACGCCAGTAGCAACAATTTCGCAACGACTGCACATGGTGCACCTGCACCGTTCCACGGCGCAACAGTAGTTGGAGATAATGTTTTCTCAGTGCCCGGACAAGAAAGGTACGCAGACTAGGACAGCCCACAGGGAGCACTTGCGTGTCCAGTCCTATCCACCACCCTACGTGCTGAAGAGGAACCACTAGTGGGTGCGGAGATAGGAAATAAGCAGTTTATCTTTATGATAGACTCAGGAGCGGAAAAATCATGTCTTATGGAAGGGCGGTTTCCGCTCTCAGGCAGGAATTTGGAAACGCAGGGGTTCTCTGGGGCTATTTTAAAAGTTCCTTACACCAAAGATCTTGATATAACAGTTGGGGGTAAAACAGTGCGCGCACTCTTACTGTACCACGAAGACGCGCCAATCAATTTGCTAAGTAAGTTGAACATGACCATTTCGTTTACGGAACAGGGAATAGTGTGTTCCACACCAGGAGTATGCCCAGTGAGAGCAATGTTAATGATCAGTACGATGATGAATGAAGTTGTGGTGCGAGGGATACCCATTGATATAGACATGTTTATCTATGGCATTCAAGTGTTAGCCCGAGTAGTACCCGAGATAACGAGAAAGGAATGGAGGACACCATCAGACTTCATATTCCGCCCAATTGTAAATACGAATGTCATGCCAGGCACGATAATGTCCATAGACATCGAGGCAGATCAGGTATCGAGCAAACATATTGTGGTCATAGGCCTGGACACGGATGGGTGCGAGTCGAGAACTGTGCTATGCATAGATCCAAACGTAATGTTAAGAGACCTAACTGATGAAGAATTATTCACTGACAACGAAGATGATGGAGAGATAATAATGGAAATATGCATACCATGTGACATCATGATCCAGTACAGAGAGGTACACAACCCACGTATGGCTAGTGTTAATGCCCCACCAATATTTGAGGAAGACATGGCAAAGGTAGCATCAGAAATTTGTACTACAGGCCCCCATGATGTAGGGTTATTACATGAAGTAACACCAATAAAGATAAAACTTAAACCAGGTGCCATACCGCCAAGCTTGAAACAGTACCGAATATCCAGAGAAGCAGAGGAAGGAATTAGAGAGACAATAAATGCACTCCTGTACCAAGGTATCATAGCACCATCAAACTCCCCACGTAACACAGCTATCTTTCCAATTAAAAAAGCAAAAGGAGGGGCGTGGAGGATGATCCAAGATCTCCGCCCAATTAATGATGTCATTCAAAAAGAGTTCCCACTACTGCCTAACCCGGCATCAATACTGTGCAGCATACCTAAAGAATCTACATGTTTTACTGTGGTTGACTTGAAAAATGCCTTCTTCTTCATACCACTTGACCCAGGACCGCAGTATCTCACAGCATTCACACTGGGAAATAACAGATATGAACATCGCAGACTCCCACAGGGATATTGTGAAAGCCCAAGTATTTTTAACAGGGTACTACGTGAAGACATTGGAAATATAGATGTAGAGAGCACTATTATACAATACGTGGACGATTTACTCGTCTGTAGCAAAACAGAAGAAAAGTGCAGAGAAGACTCCATAACACTGTTGAACGTGTTAGCTACCAAGGGGTACAAGGTTGATAAAGGGAAATTACAATATTGCCTGGACGAGGTTGTATACCTCGGACAGTTAATATCGAAAGATGGAAAACAAATACTCCCTGATAGGGCATCTGCTATACGTAACATAATAATACCAAAGACAGTGAAGGACATGCAAACATTTCTTGGCAGATGTAACTATTGCCAAGCATGGATCCTTGATTATGCAGCATACACAAACCCCAATATTGCAAGCATTAAAAGAAGCACAAAAAAGTAGAGCCCCAATAAAATGGACACATGACATGATGGCTCTGTACTTCAGACTAAAAGACCTTATTGTAGATGCCCCAGTCCTCGCAAACCCAGATTATGAGAGGGAATTTTTCTTGTTCTCCCACTGCAATGGAACACTGATGACGGCAGTGCTGACACAAAAAAACATCATTAGGCCACAAACCATTGGCCTATTACAGTGGAACACTAGATGCAGTGATGCAAGGTCACTTCGCGTGCGAACAGGCCCTTGCAGCGGCGGCCTTCGCCATTGAAAAAAGTGCCACAATTGTAATGGGATGTTCAGTAACGTTGTATGCAGAGCATTCATTATTTGCAGTTCTTGAGCGGTCAAAATCAACCCTGACAACACAGAGAGCAACCGCATATGAGATAATATTTTCAAGCCCCAACGTGCATGTGGTCAGGTATAAAACAGTAAACCCAGCAACATTCATTACGGAGCCATGTACAATGGAGGACATGCAGGAACACGATTGTGCCACCTATGAGGGGGAGGGTGATGATAGACCCAAAACGAGTGAAAACGCCCTGAAGGAAGGAGAAATGTATTTCATAGATGGTTCAGCATCAATAAACCCAGAAACAGGGGAAAAGCATGTAGGAATAGGGGAGAAGCATGTAGGGATGGCAGTAGTATGAATGGAGGAAGATAGCTATAAAACAATCATCCAAAAGCGTCTCCCGTCCCATTACTCTGCACAAGCGGCTGAACTAACTGCATTAATTGAAGCATTACGTACAGCCAAAGGATGCACAGTGACTATATACTCATTCAGCATATGCAACTACTACTGTCCATTCAGGACTATCACGCTGGCGCAGAAGAGGGTTCAGACGTGCAGATGGCTCACCAGTACAGCACGCCACGCTATTAAATAAATTAATAGAGGCGTTGGCAGAGCCATCGGTAGTGGCAGTGGTAAAATGCCAAGCCCATACCAACAACACAGATGCAATCTCATTGGGAAACGCGGCAGCCAACGCAGCAGCGAAGGAGGCCTCGTATTTCAATGTAACACCAGCAACCGCATGCATTGTAAAAGCAGCTACCGCAGAGCCACTAGAAGAAGCCTATAGTAACACGCCCATAGCACAGATAATAGAGCTACAGAGGAGAGCACCACCGGAGGAGCAAGACTTGTGGAGCAAACGGGGGTGCAAACAATCAGCCACAGACCTCATTTGGAGACTGGAGACAACGGGGAAGGTAGTGTTGCCGGTAGAATTACTAGAGCTAGCATTCCTACAGTTGCGCTTTACAGCCCATGTAGCGAAACAACACATCGCCGCAGACATCCAGGAACATTGGTTCGTCCCCAACTTACAGGAACATTTGTGAAAATGTATCATAGATTGTACAACATGTCAAACATACAATTCAGGGATGACATTGAGGACATTGCAAGGTATTTTGCCACGGCCAGCATGGCCATTTAGGGAGCTCCACATAGACTACGCCGATATGGGAGAGAGATGTAATGGGGCAAGGTATCTAATTGTGGTAGTATGTCCTTTCTCAAGGTGGGTGGAGGCGGGTCCATGTCCCCACCCAGATGCCAAGTGCGAGGCGAAGTTTCTAGTACGAGAAATGTTTTCCCAGTGGGGAATATGTGATGTGATACGGTCAGACAATGGCACACACTTTGTGAATGACCTCTTCAAGGAAGTGATGTCACTCTTGGGGGTGTGAAGCACAAACTGTGTTCCATTTATCATCCGATGGCTAATGGATTGGTGGAAAAGATCAACGGCCTGCTCAAGAGTAAGTTATCAAAATTGGGCAATACATTGAAGAAAAACTGGGTATATTGCTTACCCCTTGCACTGTTCCAACTCAGAACGCAACCCTGCAAGGACCACCATTTGAGCCCCCATGAATTTGTGACTGGGAGCCGAATACACACACCACTCTCCCCGATTAGGAGAGCATCAGATGCACACTGGGCTGCCACAGTGCTGGGGGAAGAATTCAAGGAAAATTTGACTGAGTTGATGCGCGCAGTATGCAGCATAGCGTGGCAAATAGCACCGCCTTTTACTGAAAATGTGGCAACTGATACTACCACGCCAGCCACAGATAGCCCAACTGGGCCGCTGATGCCAGTGGCACAGGTATATGTGAGGAGTTTTGTCAGGAGATGGAATTCACCAAGGTTTCATGGCCCCTATAAAGTGATTTATAGTAGGCCCACTGCAGTGAAAGTAAAGGGACTGAAATATTGGGTGCACCTCTCAGATGTGAGGAGGGCACACAATAGTACACTCCCTCAAAGCGAACAGGAATATGCAAGTGGTACTACAAGTGAGGTTGAGCAGCAATGACAAACTGATTAAATAAAAGGAAAGTTGTAAGGAGCAAAGAAAATGATGTGTCCTCTGATTTGCCTCACCCTACGTCTCTATCTTTTTTTTTCCTTTTCACCCTCTTATTCATCTGTATATCTTTTTCTTGCTAAAAGAAAAAAAGAGAGGATGAAGCGAATGACAGAAAAATGCATAATATTAATAAGTGCAGCAAGCGTAATAAAAGCAATGAGTAAACATGAAGTGTAAATATATAAATAATATACAAATTTATATCGTCCCTCTAGGTGACAAAATGGCCCAACGAAGTCCATTCGCGGAGAACACATTAATGCTAGATAGCAATAGGGATGCCATTAGGGCTAATAATTTTAGCAATGTTGAATGTGTTTTGAAATGCGCTGCTGTTTTGCTTTCTGTGATGTTGTTCTTCATGGCCTGGTACTACACTCTCTTGTCTCTGGTTAATGACATGCACAAGGGGGGAAGCGGGGCTAAGCTGATACGAGAAGGTTCAAGCCTAATATGGACTGGAGATAAGACAATATGGGGAGACACATATATCATTAGTATTAACAATACAAATGTAACATAACCTTCAGAGCAGGCCACTACTAATCCAACAATTGTCTCCTTGTTACATCCTGGAATAAATATGAGTGAGGATTATGAATCAAATGAATATGATGGCGACTATTATTGGCCGAGTAACTTAGCCAACACAAGTATGCATGCACAGACAATCCTAGAACCTACCTCATACTACGCTGCTGCTACAAATGAGTATACACATGCCATATTCAACAGCAATGATACTGCCTGGGCTGGAATGTTCCCAATACATTACCAAAAAGTGAGAAGCTATAAGGAGGGAGGGAAAAGGAGAGAAAAAAGGGGGGCGGGAAGGAGAAGATACGACATTTATCATGACCTGGGGTTAGATGAAATAGAAGACCCCCGCCACCCTGATCAATCTAACAAATGGTACTCGGACATGAGTGTTACGGCAAAGCAAGCAACAAATGAAAGCTACTATGTCTGTTCACTCATACCACATGCATCAGGGACACCCAAAATGTTGGTACCACAAGAAGTGCCCTCGTCGGAGGCTCAATGTTTGATTCACTTAGTTCTATGTATGATAAAAAGCACCTTCCAGGCACACACCATCAGCCTAGAAAGGCTGGAAAGTGAGAATACATGCACGAGCCGGCGTCAAGGAGTAATCTGCCTTAGAGAACCATTTCTTGTCATAAAAGGGATGAGTTATGCAGAAAACAAACGGCACGATGAAACTATCAAATGCAAAGCAGAAGCACTCCAGGGACTATCTGAGGACACGTTCCAATGGATAAAAGAAGTGTGCGCCCCTATCTGGTCACAGCACGTCACTAAGCTAACATGGATCACTGCACTCGAAAAGCCTATAAAAATACAAAAAGAAATACCGCACAAACTATGCTTCCATGGGGAAGGAAAAGTGAACATGGGGGAAGCAAGGAGATACAACAAGACAGTAATAATACCTGATATGAAGAAAGGCACCGCAGCCCTCATGGACATGTACTGGATTTGTGGCAAACAAACCTACTTGCATCTACCTGCATCCTGGCAATGTACTTGTGCTTTAGCCACCCTCCATGCAGCCCTGATGGTAATACCAAAAAGCCATATCCAAGGAGCAGCAGGAGAATGGGCTGGCAGATCGGCAGCAGGAGAATGGGATGGCAGATCGGCAGCAGGGCAATCGGCTGACCCATCGACGGCGCCCCAACAAGTAAACACAGAGCTTCCAGTTTATGAACTGTTGTCAGAACACAAGTTGAAAACAAAGTTATCACGAAGCAAAAGATCATCCAACTATATTTCGTTTGAATTATCAAAACTCCTTGCTGAGATCCCACAAAAATACAAGCTCTTCTCATCCGCAGAGACATTTTTCGCATTGCTCCTAGCACCAACGCTCCAAGCGCGAGCAAATGCCAAATGGTTACAAATAGTGTGCTGAGAGCTAATCCAACTGGCCAACAACACTGAAGAAGGATTCAACATTATGAAAATAGAGCTCTGTGCCTTGCGCCTAATGACAATGCAAAACCGATATGTTCTAGATCTCCTCACGGCGATGGACGGTGGTGTTTGCCGAAAAATCGGGGGGGCGTGTTGCACATTCGTGCCATCTGAAGATGCAGATAATGGGACACTCTCACATGTGATAACAGCAGTTCACAACTTAGGAGAGAGGATGAGAACAGAGGGCAGAGCAGAAGAAAGCACATGGTTCGACAACTTGTTCAGCTAGATCCCATCAAGGGTAAATGTGATGATGAAAATACTAGTTCCTATCATCGTCTTTGTGTTACTATTCTTCTGTGTGTGCCAATTAGGACTCCGGTGTTGTGCAAAAAGTATGCCTACCTCAACTATGATGATGGTAACAATGGGCCGACCAACAACGGTAGCAACCATGATAGACGCACAAATACAAACAGGGGAACACAACACTCCAAAATACAGGATGACTGTCATCTACAGGCAATATGGGGACAGGGTTGATGATTTATACCACACCACAATCAAGGAACCAACAGAATTGCAATGGTATAACGAGGTATGGGTAGACCTGGACGGGGATGGTGGGATATACTTAACATGCACTCCAGATTAACATGCAAGAAGAGGGAATAGCTTGAGAAGTGTATGCAGAGCATGGATGCCAATAAAGGGTACCCCAGCCTGGGAAGAAGCAGTTGCTGAAGCTGAGTAAACCGAAGGGAGAATGAAAGAAGTAAAGTGTCATAATTTGTTACTTTAGATGTTATGAAAGGGGGGAATGTGTGGGAGCCAGGGGCCATCAGGCAAATCTTGGTGCATCTTGATCGTTTTCTCCAGGCAACTGATGAACGCTGTTGTTCCTACTTGTCTGCCATCCATGGTGGTGGGAGATCCTTATCCTCAGCAGGTGCCTCCCTCTGGAATAGCCTCCCTGCCTCCCTCCATCTTGAGCCAGATCTCCTGAAATTCCAGAAACTCCTCAAGACCTTCCTCTTCCTCTATTCTGTCTCTCTCCCTCTACCCTGCTAACCTAGTTATCTGTGCTTTCCCTCTCTCCTTCCTATTCCTTACAGCATGCTGACTGGCTGCTGGTGTACCTCAGAGTCTCACTGGTTCCGGGCACCTCCGCCAGTCCTCTCTCGCACTTGCCGCAGGGCCCTACACCACACCCACACTCAACGCACTGCAAAATTGAACCCAAGAGTGTGGCTCTCGGGTGCACTTGACCCTCCCCTCCCAGTTACCCTCTGTGTACTTGCTCGATCCGTACGCACCATGACTGAACATCGTCTGTCTGTTTCTCCCCTATCTTCACCCCTAATTTGTACTGTTAAAATTGCAGAATCGCTGTCAGGCCTATTTGCTATGTCCCATACTGTTAAATGTATTCTATGAACATATTTTGCCTGTGCAGACTATTATCGTCTCAGATTTCAAATGCCTTCTGCAGTGGTTAAGAGCCTGGGTGTGAAGCTCTCTGCTTCCTTGTCTATGCAGGCTGAGGGGAGCGCAGTGTGGCAGTTTGTCCACTTCAAACTGCGTATCCTCCGTAAAGTTCTTCCTTAATTTTCTCTCCAGCTTCACCCCATTGGTCATATCCTCAATGACATTAGGAACCTTGGACTATTGCAACTCCCCTGATCTTGTACAACCTGCTTAGCTATTACATCGCTTGCAAATTCCCCAAAATCCTGCAGCTAGGCTGGCCTTTGGTGCCTCCCGCTACTCTTCCGTCTCCTTTGTCTTGAACACCCTTCCCTGCTGCCAGTGTCTAAGAGGATCACGTTTAAATCTCTTAGTGTTGTACACCAGGCCTTTTATAAAGTGGGGCCTAAATACCGTCAGTCGAAATATTGTGAATCTGTTCCCTCGCTCTTTGCACTCGGCCGCTGCATTGCGTATTCTTGTCCCACGTGTTAAGTATTTGCGGGATGGAGGCCATTCTTTTTAAGTCGCGACAGCGCAACTGTGCAACTCCATTCCGTTATCCCTTCATGAGATTTGTGATCATCTGTCATTTTGGCGTGCCCTTAAGTCTTTTTTTATTTTCAGTCTAATTCCTGCTTTGGTTTTCTAGCCTTCTTGTAGTCCTTCTCGCTCAGCGCCATAATGGCCTAATTGGTGAAGGTGGCACTTTAGAAATGTTTTTAACATAACTTAAGTTAAATATAATGCCAAGCCCCTATTGCTCAGACTGGCAGCCTAATCGTTATAGCACTTTCATGATTTTCTGTCTGGACCCAAAAGGTACATTAGCACCGCATACTATAAATACTTACAAGCAATGACAAAGGCAGTTTTTGTAATAGGGCAGTTGGGGGGAAATGTTTTAGCTAAGGCAGAGGTAGAAAGTTCATAGGATTAGTTGAGGAGTCACCGAGTCTCAGATAGAGTGGGGAGTGAAGGATTTGTGGACCTAGGTGTATGATAATTGTATCTGCAAATTGACTCCTTTTTGTTATGTGCTACGATGACTCTTGTCCAATAACGCTTTGTATGCTTTTGTAAGTGTCAGTACAATGTGTCCAACAGTTGGAGGAAAAGACAGATGCATCATCAATGCTATTGTGTACAAGAACAATGGCTCTATTGAATGTGCTGGCCCAAGTTCATGCGTGCACGATGTGGAGAAGTGCATAGCGCAATGTTAACAGCAGCACCATGACATCCTCCTCCACTTTGTGGGCACACGTCACTATAAATTTGCATTACATGGCATTTCAAGCTTTAACAGATGTGATCCGTATGTAATCACCATGCATATAGCAACTGCTACTTCATGGGTGGTTTACATGGTGAACCATTGCAAAGCTATACCATCAACAATTGTGTTGCATTTGTTGTAGAAGCAAATTCAGACAAAAAAATGGAACACTGTAAGTAATAATAATAATAATAATAATAATAATAATAATTAGGCTTTTATATAGCGCTACAAACCCTCAGGTATCTGAGCGCTGCTTATTATTACCCACGGTGTGTGGTGCTCATTTATCGACCTCGTAAGGATGAAAGGCTGAGTTTGGCCCCGCCGGGATTCGAACCTGCGTTAACAGGCTCTGCACGGGTGTCAAAGCGGGCGCTCTACTCGCTGTGCCACTTGACCGGATAGTAGTAGGAAGTAGTGTTGAGTGGGGAGCATCTAAGTATTCTAGAGGTTCATTTGGGTTGTTTATATTATTAACGACGTGTGCATTCTAGCTATTTCGCAAGAACCCATGGATGTTACTATGTGGTACTTATAGAAATGGCTGTT
Organism: Ambystoma mexicanum; assembly: GCF_040938575.1. Taxonomy (NCBI): domain Eukaryota; kingdom Metazoa; phylum Chordata; class Amphibia; order Caudata; family Ambystomatidae; genus Ambystoma; species Ambystoma mexicanum. The sequence goes on from NC_090934.1 coordinate 654,240,004, forward strand.
GGATTGTTTGTAGTACTCGAAAGATGCAACATTCAGGATAATTCTTAGTAACCTGCAAACTAAGGGGGTCATTCAGAGTTGGGCAGACTTTAACTGCTGCTAGAGAAAGGTAAGCCCTCCACCAGTGGTAATTCTGAAAATCTATCCAATAGAGGGGCCGATTCATGGAACAAACGTGCACCGAAAATCTTTGCGCAAGCAGGCGAAAGCAGGCGCAAGCAGGCGCAAGCGCAAAAAAACAGGCGCACGCGATTCATGGAAGTCCCTGCGCGTGTTTACCTCGGGATGTGCGCCAAACCCGTGCATGGCGCACAAGTCACTGCAACATCCCAAAAAGGCGTGCGCGATGCACACAGTGAAAGCGCACAACCTCGGCGCATACACCAGAAAGTGGGCGGGACACGGGGCGTAAAGCGCGGAATGGGGAACAACGCGCGAAAATAAGGGCGTAACTGGGGATGTACTGCAGGGAAGCAGACGGAACGCCCACACGCACTCGAACCACACGTATTCATGGAATCGAATAGGGCAAAGCCACGCACAGCCAAAGACACGCACAAGCTGAAACACGTCCGCCACGCGAAGGAAGGCAGTAGAGTCCCAGCGCATCACAAAAGTGGCTACATACAGCAATTGGGCCTGTGTGAGCGGGGCACGTGTATTGCGGGGGTGCGTGGGAAGTAACACACGCGATCGAGCGGGGTACGTGTATTTCGGGGGTGCGTGGGAAGTTACACACGCGATTGAGCGGGGTACGTGTACATCGGGGGTGCGCGGGACGTTACACATGCGATTGAGCGGGGTACGTGTATTTCGGGGGTGCGCGTGAAGTTACACACGCGATTGAGCGGGGCACGTGTACATCGGGGGTGCGCGGGAAGTTACACACGCGATTGAGCGGGGTACGTGTATTTCGGGGGCGCGCGGGAAGTATTTCGGGGGCACGCGGGAAGTTACACACGCGATTGAGCGGGGTACGTGTATTTCGGGGGCGTGCGGGAAGTTACACACGCGATTGAGCGGGGTACGTGTATTTCGGGGGCGCGCGGGAAGTTACACACGCGATTGAGCGGGGTACGTGTATTTCGGGGGTTTGCGGGAAGTTACACACGCGATCTCATCAGGGTACGTGTATTTCGGGCTGCGGGGGAAGTATCACACGCAACATCAGCAGGGTACGTGTATTACAGGGGTGCGCGGGAAGTTCCACACGCAATTCCATCAGGGTACGTGTATTCCAGGGGTGCGCGGGAAGTTCCACACGCAATTCCATCAGGGTACGTGTATTACAGGGGTGCGCGGGGAGCACCACACGTGAATTGCACGTGTGGGTCCTCCCAGGTGTTCCCTCTACACCCTCCACGGCCCCTGCAAGTGGCTCACACCACAGGGGCCTACCCTGCACATGTCCTGCAGGCACCCCATCCACCATGGCCATGCCCCCCAGCCAACCCACATGTCAACTTGTACTACTGCCCACCAACGCATGTCCCCCTGCACCCCCAGCCACCAGGGGCACCCTCAACCAGGCCCCCACCCATGTCTCCCAGCACTCCCACCCCCCAGCCACCAGGGGCAGCCTCCACCAGACCCCCACCCATGTCTCCCACCACCCCCACCCCCCAGCACTGTGGGGCACCTGCCAGCAGGCCCACACCCATGTCCAACTCATGTTCCCCACCACCCCCACCCCCCAGCACTGTGGGGCACCTGCCAGCAGGTCCCCACCCATGTCTCCCAGCACCCCCACCCCCCAGCAGTGCAGGGGCACCCACCACCAGGCCCCCACCCATGTCTCCTAGCACCCCCACCCCCCAGCCACCAGGGGCAGCCTCCACCAGGCCCCCACCCATGTCTCCCACCACCCCCACCCCCCAGCAGTGCAGGGGCAGCCTCCACCAGGCCCCCACCCATGTCTCCCAGCACCCCCACCCCCAGCCACCAGGGGCAGCCTCCACCAGGCCCCCACCCATGTCTCCCACCACCCCCACCCCTCCAACAGTGCAGGGGCACCCTCCACCAGGCCCCCATCCATGTCTCCCACCCCCCCACCCCCCAGCAGTGCAGGGGCAGCCTCCACCAGGCCCCCACCCATGTCTCCCACCACCCCCACCCCCCAGCAACCAGGGGCAGCCTCCACCAGGCCCCCACCCATGTCTCCCACCACCCCCACCCCCCCAGCAGTGCAGGGGCACCCTCCACCAGGCCCCCACCCATGTCTCCCACCACCCCCACCCCCCAGCACTGTGGGGCACCTGCCAGCAGGCCCCCCCCATGTCCAACTCATGTTCCCCACCACCCCCACCCCCCAGCACTGTGGGGCACCTGCCAGCAGGCCCCCACCCATGTCCAACTCATGTTCCCCACCACCCCCACCCCCCCAGCAGTGCAGGGGCAGCCTCCACCAGGCCCCCACCCATGTCTCCCACCACCCCCACCTCCCAGCAGTGCAGGCGCAGCCTCCACCAGGCCCCCACCCATGTCTCCCAGCACCCCCACCCCCCAGCCACCGGGGGCAGCCTCCACCAAGCCCCCACCCATGTCTCCCACCACCCCCACCCCCCAGCACTGTGGGGCACCTGCCAGCAGGCCCACACCCATGTCCAACTCATGTTCCCCACCACCCCCACCCCCCAGCACTGTGGGGCACCTGCCAGCAGGCCCCCACCCATGTCCAACTCATGTTCCCCACCACCCCCACCCCCCAGCACTGTGGGGCACCTGCCAGCAGGCCCCCACCCATGTCCAACTCATGTCTCCCACCACCCCCACCCCCCAGCACTGTGGGGCACCTGCCAGCAGGCCCCCACCCATGTCTAACTCATGTTCCCCATCACCCCACCCCCCAGCACTGTGGGGCACCTGCCAGCAGGCCCCCACCCATGTCTCCCACCACCCCCACCCCCCCAGCACTGTGGGGCACCCACCACCAGGCCCCCACCCATGTCTCCCACCACCCCCACCCCCCAGCACTGTGCAGCACCTGCCAGCAGGCCCCCACCCATGTCCAACTCATGTCTCCCACCACCCCCACCCCCCAGCACTGTGGGGCACCTGCCAGCAGGCCCCCACCCATGTCTCCCACCACCCCCACGCCCCCAGCACTGTGGGGCACCTGCCAGCAGGCCCCCACCCATGTCCAACTCATGTCTCCCACCACCCCCACCGCCCAGCAGTGCAGGGGCACCCTCCACCAGGCCCCCACCCATGTCTCCCACCACCCCCACCCCCCAGCACTGTGGGGCACCCTCCACCAGGCCCCCACCCATGTCTCCCACCACCCCCACCCCCCAGCACTGTGGGGCACCTGCCAGCAGGCCCCCACCCATGTCTCCCACCCCCCCACCCCCCAGCAGTGCAGGGGCAGCCTCCACCAGCCCCCACCCATGTCTCCCAGTCCCCCCACCCCCCAGCCACCAGGAGCAGCCTCCACCAGTCCCCCACCCATGTCTCCCACCACCCCCACCCCCCAGCACTGTGGGGCACCTGCCAGCAGGCCCACACCCATGTCCAACTCATGTTTCCCACCACCCCCACCCCCAGCACTGTGGGGCACCTGCCAGCAGGCCCCCACCCATGTCCAACTCATGTTCCCCACCACCCCCACCCCCCAGCACTGTGGGGCACCTGCCAGCAGGCCCCCACCCATGTCCAACTCATGTCTCCCACCACCCCCACCCCCCAGCACTGTGGGGCACCTGCCAGCAGGCCCCCACCCATGTCCAACTCATGTCTCCCACCCCCCCCCGCCCCCCAGCACTGTGGGGCACCTGCCAGCAGGCCCCCACCCATGTCCAACTCATGTGCCCCACCACCCCCACCCCCCAGCACTGTGGGGCACCTGCCAGCAGGCCCCCACCCATGTCCAACTCATGTCTCCCACCACCCCCACCCCCCAGCACTGTGGGGCACCTGCCAGCAGGCCCCCACCCATGTCCAGCTCATGTCTCCCACCACCCCCACCCCCCAGCACTGTGGGGCACCTGCCAGCAGGCCCCCACCCATGTCCAACTCATGTTCCCCACCACCCCCACCCCCCAGCACTGTGGGGCACCTGCCAGCAGGCCCCCACCCATGTGCAACTCATCTTCCCCAGCCAACATGTCATCACAATCTAGATCCCTGGTCCCTATGGTCAGCCTCCAAATGCAAAACACCCACCCGAGTATTGCATCCACCCACTCATAATTTGCAATTACATCACAGAACACCAATTGCAAGTTCCGAAACAAACACATTTCCCTCACATACACCCAATGGGTGTCAGTGAATCTCAAAACCCATATCATGAAATGCATGAAACCAATGAGATACCACACATTGAAGTTCACCAAAAAAAATATGTATTAAAGGAAACATAAATAGAATAAAAAATGAAGAAACAGAAATGTGAATGTACAAAAATTAAAAGAAGCATGTCCGTGAAAAAAAGCAAAAAAAAGCAAAACCAAAAATAAAATTCCAAAGTAATGGTGTCCAAAGTCAATGTCCACAAAACAAAATCCAATGGGAAATAAAAAAGAAAGCCATTGCTCCATGGTTAAAATGTGAAAAAAAATACAATCCAACAGTGAACTATGTACATGGGAACAAGCCAGGGTCCATTATCCCAACAAAAGAAAGGAAACCTATCTAAGTACACTAACTAATAAAATAAACTATATACAAAAATGTGGCCAATGTCCGATAGGTCCAAATAAAATCAAAACAAAAATGAAACCTAACACTACCTACATGGAGTTCTCCGTCCTGACCATTGTGAGCCGTGCCTCTTCCGCCCGCTGCCGCTCCGCATCTATGGGTCGGCCCAACCGCTGCCACAGGGAAGACACTCTCTGTCCTGGGTCCTCCTGCCCTCCGGCCGATGCCTGCCCCTCCGATGTTGAAGGCCCCGAGCCTTCATGGCTCCCACCACGTTGCTGCTGCTGCTGTGTCTCTGCCCGTGCACTGCCTCCTGCTGCCTGCACATCCTCCGCCGGCTGGGGTGCAGTCGTAGATGTGGCCACCCCTGCTGGACGTCCGACTCCCGACTGTGGCAGGGAAGCCTCCTCCACCAGCCTGGCCGCGCCGTCAGAGGCAGCTCCACAGGGCACCCAGGTGACTGATGGGTGGGAAGATGGCATGGAGGACGACTGGCGCATAGGGGGTCCAGTTGAGGAGGGGGTCGTAGCAAGCCCCATCAGACGGAGGAATCCGGCCTGGGTGACCTGTCCCAGCAGGCTGACGTGGTCAACGAGCCATTCGAGATGACGTGCAGTCTCCTCATGAAAAGACTGCAGGTCACCTCGCATGGCCCGTTGACGCAACGCCACACCAGTCAGGTCAGGCTCAACCCGGACCCGGATAGCCACGTCCGCAGGCAGAGGAAGGCCAGTTGACGTGAGCTCATCCCCTTCCTGAAAACTGGTCTGGACGTAAGCATCCCTGCTGGTGCAAGATGATGCAGGGACAGGATCAGGGACAGGATTGCACACAGGCACCTCCGCGGCGGCCTGTGCTGCCTCCTGTCCCTGGTCCTGCACTGCACCACTAGCACCAGTAGGATCCCCACATCCATACCCCATCTCTGGTGCTTGCACAGCCTCCTCCTCCACCAAACCCCCCACCAACCTGGATGACTCCGTGCCATCTTCCCCTGTTGGGCCCTGTGGGGTCCCAGCTGCCCCTTCTGCTGCCGAGGAGTCCAACTCCAACCTCCGCCTCTTGGACCTCCCCCCGGCAGATGCGGCCTGGGACGCGGCACCGGACTCCTCACTCCCCGATGAGATGACAACATGGGAGGGGAGCCGGGCCTTGCGTCTCCGGCTGGCGGTGGGATCCCCGTCGCTGTGCTCCACAGCACCTTCTCCGCCCTCTTCATCAGTTGACGCTGCAGACAGGGAAAAACAAAACACAGGCATCAGGGCACTGTACAATGGACACATACACACATGACAGTTGTACATGAGTGGCATTGGCAAACCTCAGACATGTCATCACAATCCCCAACACACATGTCATTTCAACTCGCACACATGAGCCATACTACAGCCATATCGCAACTGCCAGCACCATCCATACACATACAACAGCATGAGCAGCCAAAGGTGAGCCAGACATCACATGCAACACAGGAAGTGCACCACACATGTACACACACCACCACACTTGCATGCATGTGTACACCTCTGCCAAGTGTCGCAGTGTTCAGACGGGCATCCATGTCACATCTGCCAATCAGGCTTCCACATACCGCTGTCACATGCATCCATGTTGCATCACTGTTGCACCCTTGTCAAATACACACACATGCACATGTACACAGTGCTGATACATGCAGCCGAAAACAACATACATGCGTGACATCACGGACATGTCTACTTAAATACACATTCATCCAAACATGTGTGCACACACAACTGCATTTGGCATGCAAGCCTACACACACAAGCACCATCCATGTCTCACACATTACAGCCCTTGCATGTGTTAGCCCCACGGCCCTGTACACCCCCACCCATACTCGACCCCATACAAACAGATGTGCAACCTGCACACTACTGAAAAATCACCAAACGCACTGCTCACAATCAAGATGCATGTACATTTACCGCTAGACTCCAGACGGGTCTGCCTCTCAAGGATCTGGACGTGGAGCGCTGGGGATATGCGTTCCAGGACCCTCACCTGTTCTTCCGAAAAGTGGCCCCGGCGCCCCTTGGCATCCGCTGCCTTCAAGAGGCGCCGGGCCCTGTTCAGGGTCCTGGACCTGAAGTCCTCCCAGCGCTTCTTGACATGTTGTAAGTCGCGGACTGCCACCCCCTCCGCGTTGATGGCAGTCACAATGTCAGTCCAGATCCAAGTCCGTCCTTCCTTGTCGGCGCGGGAACTTCCGAAGAGGGCATCATACTGCCCCAGGACTTGCTCCACCAGGACACCAACTTCGGTGGCACTGAAGCTGGTGCCCCTCTGCCTCTCTGGCCGGGGGTTGTCAGTGGTCTCAGATGGTGTTTGCCCCGACATGACAACCCCAGAGGCAGGAGTGGGTGGGCAACTGGGTCCTGTGGCTGGGCTGTGGAGCGATGGAATCCCAGTCGGGAGTCTTCGGTTCCAGCAGGGGTGGTCACAGCAACAGCACCCCTGGCTGATGTGCAGGCAGCAAATGGCAGGGCACGTGGGCAGCAGGCAGTCAGGCAGCAGCAGATGGCAGGTGGGAGCGTGCTCAGGGCTCTGGGGGGCAGTAGTTCGGCCTTCTGGGCAGGAGCGTGGTCTTCTGTGTGCTTACGCGTGGCCAGCTTGATACAGAGTGATTTGGCACGTGAAAAATCTGCACGTCAGCGTGTAATTCGAGGAAAGGCCCTTAGCGCGTATGCACGGCAGCACGAATATGCGATTTCATTGGACCAAAGGCCCTTAGCGCGTGAGCGCGTCTGTGACGTGGCGCGCGCGGGTGTTTCCCTCATTGCACGTGATGACAGAACACACGTGGATTTCCACCAATCGCGTGTGAAAGTTCCCGCCACCCCGGAACACAAGTACCCAGGCTAATCGCATGTGGAACTTCCCGCGCACCCCGAAACACACGTACCCAGGCCATTCGCGTGTAGCTCACTCCCCTCCGATCACACGCGATGACACTCGGACGTACAGTCTTACCACATATCCGAATACGGGAAACCCGCGCACGGCAAAAGACGTGCACAGGCGTCAACGCGTCCGCCCACACGAAGGCAGGCGGCGGCGTCCCCGCGCACAGCATAAAAGTGCGCGCAAACAACAAACGCGTATATTCAGCTACAATGAATGCCCCATTTGTCGCTGCACTGATCGTGGGACACCGCAGGAGGAGGAGAATAGCCAGGGCACGCATTTTCGCACCACGGACAAGCCTTTTTGGGATGCCTGACGACCAGGTCTACGGCAGGTATAGGTTTCCAACCCATATCATACTAGACCTGGTCAGGGAGTGGGAAGATGACCTAAAAACCCCCACCCTTTGCTCCCAAGCATTGAGCCCCTTGGAGAAGCTGCTCAATGTCCTGCATTTTTTGGCCACTGGGTCATTTCAGCGGACCACTGCCATAGTGGGGGGGGGTCCCACAGGCCATGCAGTCACGCTGCCTACACCAGGTACTGGCAATCATGACAGCGCGCCCCTCAGTCCGCAGGCACATATACATGCCCAGAACACCCGCAGAAAGGATGGCAGTTGTGCTGGATTTTTTCAGGGTGGCACACTTCCCCAAAGTGCTCGGTGCCATAGATTGCACCCATGTGGCCCTACGTCCACCTAGGGCCACTGAGCACATCTACCGAAACCACAAGCACTGGCATTCCATCAATGTACATGTGGTATGTGATGCAAAGGGAATCATCACCTCTGTCTATGCAAACTACCCTGGCTCCACCCATGACAGTTTCATATACAGAATGTCCGCCCTGAGCCGGGCCCTGGAAGCTGGGCAGCATGGTGACACATGGCTCCTAGGTCAGTACAAATGCCCTTGCACATGCATGCAAGTCACACACAGACAAATATCCAAACCCTAATAATCTCAACTATTATCACCTCCCCAGGGGACAATGCCTACCCTCTGAGCAACCACATGATGACGCCAATCCGGAAACCCACCACACCACCCCAGGTAAGATACAACGCCGCCCATATTGCAACCAGGGGCATAGTGGAGCGCACATTCGGAGAGCTCAAGTCACGTTTCCGCTCCCTTGACCGCTCTGGTGGGCAACTACTCTATGCACCACCAGTGGTGTGCAGGATCATTGTGGCAGCATGTGTCCTGCACAATGTTGCAACACGGCAGGGCGTCCCAGTGGACATGGTGGTGCCCCCACATCCCCAACCACAGGCGCTGCCCATGGGAGGGGACAGGGCACGTGGCGAGGAAGCCCGGACCCAGCTTGTGGCCACATTTTTCACCTAAACTCCCACCCCTGCTGAGTGCACATAGGCCTGGCACATACCAGGTGACAATCGATGATGACAAAGAGACAGTCAACTGTCACAACCCTATCACCCTGAGATAGTTGCCATGGAAGTGCCACATCGTCTGCATCCCTAGCTACTTAAACACAAGCTATCCTGTGTGACCAAAAGGCACACATATGACATATGACATGATATGGCCCATACACAAGTATTTCAAGGCGCAATGAGGCAGGGAGGGGGGAACAAGGGAAGACAGACAACGGTACTACTAGGCCAGGTGTCATTGAGATCGTGCAAGTGCAGGGGTAGGGGGAAGGGAAAAGTGCAAGGGGAAGGGTGGGGGGGAGTCCAGTACTGGGGAAGTAGCCCAAAAAAAATAATACATAGGTCGGCTGGTGGCAACTGCAAAGGTAAGTGCAGACAAGTGCTGGGAAGGGAGGGCTGTAGGGATAGAGAGACAGTACTGCAGTGCAGGGGTTGCCAGGGAGGCAGTGCAAGTGGAGAGTGGCTGGGCCAGGGACTGAAGTCGGTGAGAGTGGCACAGTTGCAGCTCCTGTGCAGTTCCAGTGAAGAATTCTGCAAGGGAGAGGCAGAGAGTAAGCAGAAGCAAAGAGGAAGGTCTTGCGGTGCTTCCAGAACTGGAGATGGTTCCCCTCAAGTTCAAGTCAGGCAGGAAGTCTGTTCCAGGGGGAGGGCCCTGCCGCGGAGAGAAATCTACCCCCAACTAGTTGCTCTGAGAAGCGGATGACCCTGACATGCAAGGTGTGCATCACACACACCTGCAAAACAGGCCATGGCCATCACTGTCATGTCACTCAAACCCTCCCAAACATCAACATGACATGGCAAGCAATACCCATACACCAACACAGTAACGATAAGGTACATATTGCCATGTCCTAAATGTACAGTGGCATCAGACAATGATGCCTGACCCGGAATCAGATGAAATGACAGACCAACAAAATCTCCCACCCAAAATAAGTTATTTCCAAATGCATTACAACAGTCGTAGACGTAACATAACAATGAATGCCTGTCTACATGCACATTATGCATTGCAAAATCAACACTGTGGCTCATGTGTGCAGTGTCCTACTCCTGCAACACACTGCTCAGCGCACAGCACAGTGAACCGCCATTGTGTGTGGCTGAGCATCACATCTAAGTGACAGACCACATCAAACATCAAATTAGGCATGTACTGGATCCATAATCGGTCACAGAACATGTGCTGCAGGGACACAGTGGGCACCAGAAGGCAAACAGTGTACACGTGGATATGCAAGAGTGGGAGTACATGTAGTGCATCAGAGTGCAAGTGTGTGGTTCAGCAAGGACATTCACTCCACATATGCATGTGCACTCAAGTGACCATCAGTGTTCCCTACACATCACATGTGAACATTCACCATGTGTACACCCCAGCATGTCAAACCACAACTATCCCCTCGCACCTGAAAGGAAAACACAACACATGAACAGGCATTGATCAGCAGAACACAACATGTACATAGGATACCACCATTACAATGTCAGAGTTCCCATCACACTGCAGGGCAAGGCAACTATCAACAACAACCCCCCCCCTCACAAATGACCATGACCCACTGAACAACTGCACCTGGGTCATGGAGCCTCCAACCCTCAATTCCACCTGGACACAGGATCACCTTTACCCTTCGTCACCATCTCCCACCTTGTGTGTAAAAAGATGCCTGAACCCTCAGAATCCACACTCATTTCCAAAATCACAAAATCCAAGGCATAAAAACGAACCCGAACACCCTCCAGTAGATGACTTGACGTAGCAGTACCTCACAAAGGCCAAGTACTACCACAATGATGCAACAACCAAGGTAGCACAGCAAAACAATGTCACGACAGGATGTGAGACATGTGTGGTACATGACATAGGATGATGCACCATGAATGGATGTGTACTGTCACAGGTCCCCTGTACAGGCGCGGGAGTGTCACGAAACAACCACCCCCACCATGTCCCGGGTGCCTGCAAGGTCAAACTCACACAGGCCCCTTGGACCCTGGTGGGGAAGGAGGTTCAGGGATATGCAGTCGGGACAGGTGTTGACACACTGGATGACTGGAATGAGTGGCAGGAGAGGGGAGGAGGAATGAAACATGAAACTAGGGAATGCACGAAAATGTACAACCTGCATGAACACATACACAATCCAAACAAACTTGGACATCATTGTCATGGCCTTCTGTAGTCCTGGCTCAGGAGTGGTACGAACCAACCACCCCCTCTAGGGTTTTGGCGCCTGCAAGTTCGGGGCTTACACAGGCATCCGCAATCCCAGCGGGGAAAGAGGGTCAGGGAACATTGCTTGGATAGGTACGGGAAGCAGGAACACCGGGTAGAGGGTACAGGTTTCAAAATTGCATAGGATCACGGGTGATTAGGGAGAAAAAACATAGCAAATTGAACCACACATACATCCATGCATCAGTACACTCCCCAGCAAGCCTATGCAGAGCAGTTCGAAAGATAAACAACAAGACACTTAGCTCTGGTTTTGAGTGCTGGCCTCCTGCCTGCGCACTCTCAGGTCTGGTTACAGGAGCACTGCAATGCTGCAAAGAGAGCCACAGTCAACAACCTGTACGTGCCAATTACACAAAAACACAACACCAAACATGGCCCATAGCAACAAACTACACTACAAACAGACAATCTGGGGTCGATGCTTCGTACCCATATATAACATCACCCCTGTGACGGGTCATACACAGTCAATGCAGTAAGTCAGTCGCTGATGGGTGCATGGCAAATGGAACACCAATGTGTCACAATTCACACAACATGCAATGTTCCCTGGGTAAGCAGACAGACCCATATAGCAAGCCATGACTACAGAGCAAGTTGCGTACCACCATGACCGAAACAAAGTTGGCAGTGCATTTATCATAAAGTACATGGAAAAGACATGCACTGCACCCGAGTATGTCCCTTGCTGTATGTCCCTGTGAGCTGCCCCTTTCCATGTCTCGGAAGGTCAGAAGGCTACATGGTTGATACAAGTGCCTCAATGGACCTTGGTGTACTGGAGGGTATGTGCCACTGCCCCTGCATGTGTCCCAGACAACCCTACTATCAACATCCATCAGTCCACAAACACATCTGAGCTGCATTGTGTGCTTCAACACCAATATTCCTCTAAACTCACCCTCAGTGCTGTGACTAAGCCTGCATGTGCAACTCGCCTGGTGCAAGCTTTGCTGTGTCGTGGCCCCCCTGTGATGCTCACCTTGCCTGGAGTTCCTTGGAACATGTCAGCAGTTCTAGGATGTGGGTCTGCAATCACTGTGCCTCTGCTTGTGCACAAATGTGCATGTGGGCACCAACAAACGGGTCCAGAATCCCGTCGTCCAATGGGCCATGTCTGCTGGCAAAGGTGCTCTGGAGGCTCATCCCCCTGCAGAAAGGGCATGAAACACATGATTAATGCTTCAATGTCATCTGTGTGTGTCTCATCAGGCATCTCATTACTTGACCATGTCAGAGAGTCACATCACTAATCACACCATCAGTCCGTCTTTCACATCCAAAGTGTGGAACACTATCTACAGCATGAATTGCAACAAGCACGTGTACAGGAAGGATATGAAACATACTACACAATGCATAGCAATCAATGTACACATTAATCATGACACACCCCATCTAGCAAAAGCTGAACAGTGGACAATAACCCCTAAATCATCCCCACTAGGGGTGTCAACACAAGTCACACAGCACCAGACATGCCACAGATATGACAGTCCAAAGCCCTTGTGTAATATTCTGTAACACCGAACCATCCTTGCGAGCCCATGGATAAGGGAGGCAGGAGTGGCATATGTGAGTCAAGGACCCCAAGCAGCAAACACATACATAAGACAACCATGAAGGGCCCAGCTGGAACAGACAGTGGGTGCCTTCAAAAGCCACAAAGCACCGCACCATCACATGAAAGCACAATAGACTAGCAATTTTAAACTAAATCAACTATTAACTAATTACACTAACAATGGAAAACCTACATTACCTATTTAAACTAACTATCAAACAGAAACTTAACTAACTAAACTAAAAGAAAAATCAAAAATGGCCACATACGACCCAGGGGGGAGGGGAGGCACCCAGGAGGGGGGAGGTACAGGGTGCTGCTCAACATCCACATGCGATGATGCTGAGCCAAAAAAAAAACCTCCATGGGCTCAACGCCTGCGGAGCCTGACCTATGTGGGAGATAGATGGTCGTCCGAGTCTGGCTCATCCTGTAAAGGAGGACGTGGCACAGTAGCCTGGCCATGCCTAGCCGCAGCTTGCCCCTCGTCGGCAGCAAGTCTGCCGGATGGGTGAGCCTGGTTCTGTGTGGCGATGTGACATAGGTCTGCATGCAGAACCTCACGTGATACACATACTTCCTCTTGCAAGGTAGCACGTGTAACACAGAGTTCCTCCTGCAAGGCCTGGCTGGACAACCGCTGCACCTCCCAGCAAGCCTGTGGCTCAGCCGAGATGGTACGCTCAAGCTGTGCAAACCTCTCCTCTGCCTGCTGCCTCTGGGACATCATAAGGATACCCAGAGTGGATCTGAGGGAAGCATACTCCTCCCTCAGGGCATCCATGTGCGCCTCTGCATGAGCAGCAATTACTTGACGCAGAGACGACATTTCAGCCTGGCGTGCCCTGTCTGAGGCCGCCATGCCCAGCCTGAGCGAGCGGGCCGTCGACCGTGCCGCCTGCTGCTGGAGAAGCATCTGTCTAGCAGGGGGGAGCACAGATCAGGCCACACGCTCCATGCTCTCAGCGATGTTCTCCATTGCTGCCCCCTGCCGTTCGGAATTGGCAGTCATGTCTTGCTCCCACTCAGTATACAGCGGTTGCGCGCGGCGACCGCGTTGCCGGGCTTGACCCCTGAGGGACCCAAGGACCGGGGTCCTCGCTGTGCTGGCACTGCTTCGGCTGCACGACTACATGCCCCCGTCGACGTGATGTCCCAGGCACATCAGTGACTGGTGTGGAGGGTGACCCTGCGTCCCGATCCACCACGGTCGGAGGAACCAAGACTGTCTGATCCCTCAGTGCAGGTGTCGCAGACAGAGGAGTGTCCACATCAGAATCACTCACCCCTGACACATGGACTTGATGCTCATCCAACTCAACATGGACGTCAGAGTCGTCATCAAGGCTGGACTCATAGGCAGCCAGAGACAAGATGGACTGCAGCACTTGGGGGTTTTCGTGGCCTACCACCCCACGACCCCCACTAGTGCCGGGTTGATGTGGTTTTACCAACCCTGTGTCTGGCATGACAACACCATCCTCCGCCTCCATTGCTTCATCACCTGAAAAATATAGAGAAAAAAGGTCACTACACATGTCAGAAGCACACGACACACACACACACCGACAGCAAAGGCATCCGGCAGACATGTGACACACAACATATGACCTGGCATGCATGTTGGGTCTACTTTGAATAGCTTCTGTGATCAGACATGTTGAAAGGTGGCAGTTTCCATGGAAGTGGGTCTATGCAGTGCAGAAAATGTGTACGCCACTCACTACCTACATGTACAAGCACTCCATGGTGTGTGCCAGGAAATGTGAAGGCAGTGCAATGTCAAATTCACACATCACGTGCATTGTGCATTCAATGTGTACCATGTCTAGAAGCCAAGCACCCCTCCACCCCAGTACCAAAGCAGGGATGCCTAGCATGGTATCGAAAGGCTGACCATACACCTGTGTATTGACAGGCAGTGTTGACTGGCATCAACAGCTTAATGTGATTCAAATTACAACACTGCAAATGATGCTGGGACAGTGGGCAGGACACATGATGAAAACTCCGGAGGCCGCCCACGTGTGAAGAAGACACAACAAGAGCTGGATAGAGTCATTGGCCATTGAACAGGCTGAGGCATGTGAGTCACACAGATTGTCAGAGCCTAAACATGTGTGCAACGCAGGACTGAGCCACAGTTGACATGGGGAGGCCGATGAGATGGCAGGCAATGTATGTAACCAAGGACTCATATTACAGTGATCATCCAGTCAAGGACACATAGGGGCATGCGTGCAATGCACATGGAGCATGAATGGGCACTCATGTCCCTGCGGGACATCTGACCCATGCACAGTACAAGTGAGATACCCTGCATCGAGTACTAAGGCTGTACCACACGGCATATGTCTGGGAGTTTCTACGCTGGAAGTTAGCATCTACACAGGACACATGAACAAGAAACTACACATTGGCAAGATTGAAGCAGACCAGTGCAAAGGTGGAACTGGGTTGCAGAGTGGCGGAGGAGGGGCAAGGGAGCATGCCCACATGGAGTCCCGCATGCAGGCAGAGGAGACATGCATGACGGAAGCATTGCATTACTTACACATCAGAACCATGTACACGTCACATGTAGCAGCAATCATGCACAACACATCCCACAAGTGAAACACACACGTCCTCAACAAACACGCATCAACACTCACTGGACTGGGCATCAAAGTCCAGCATCTCTCCCACTCCTTCGACCAATTCAGGTGGTATGAACTCCGCAACGAGAGCCTCATGCGGAGTGAGTTCTTTCTCCTCTGGTGCAGGCCCACCGCCAGTCACCAGAGTCAAGTTGTAATTTGAGGCACGCTTAGCCTTAGTGCTGCGCTTGATGTCATTCCAACGCTTTTTGCACTCCTGCGCCATGCGCACCTCATGGCCGAATGAACTGACATGTTCCGCAACATGCTTCCAGTAGGTGTCACGTTGGGCAGCCGTAGTCTGACTATTGGCACCCACTAGCATGTCACGGCTGTGACCCTGCACGTAGTCCACGAGAAAGTCCAGTTCCTGCTTACAGAAAGGCTTCTTCCTCGACATGCAGGAGGTCGTGGCTGTGTGTGGGGTCCCAGCCTGTGCTGCAGGTGCAACCTTTCTCCTCTTGGACTGTGGCGCAGACCCTGGCTGGCTAATGCCGCCCTGACCAGTATGGCCAGTGGGTTCGGTGGATTGAGCCAAGGGAGTGGCAGGTGGAGGGATGACCAAAGGCCTGACTTGTGTCAGTGGCAGCTGGGTGCCCACTAATGGACCCTGTGCAGCAACATCAGCTGTGGCAGGGTCATTGACCGCAACGGTCCTGGTTGGCAGACTCACAACGGGGGTGCTGTTGGGTGCATCTGCCCCTGCACTTGCCAACACCTGGCTGTTCGGGGCAGCAGATGACATGACTGCCCCAGGGACACGTGTCTTGGTCTGAGCAGCCCGGCGTGCCCCTATGGTTTCCCCACCTGGCCTGTTGGAGATCTACCAAGGGCTCTTCAAGTGCCAACGCAGCCTGCGCTGGCAGACCATGAGCCTGGGTGGCGGTGTCCACAGCTGCACCTGCAGCTACCACTACCCTTGGGCCCGTGGCAGTCGATGGAACGGACTGCCGGGTCGTACGGGTGCCAGTGCCAGATGCAGGAGCTGCATCCCCCGGAACCACAGGGGGTGGTGGCATGGCTGCACCGACACATGGCACAACATTGTGCTCAAGTGGCGCACCCCTGTCTCTTCCCCCTCTGTGGCTGCCCTGGACACCCTGGAGTCCCCCTACTCCCTGGTCACCACGGCCACATCCCCGACCACGCCCGCCACGAGGAGGACGCCCAGCTGAGGCGCCCCTCACCTTTGGTGGCCTCCCAACCATGGCACAGATGTAGTAGTGCTGGCACAGATGGAGTGGTGCCAATGGGAGGTGTACACCACAATTGACCTGGGCAATTGGGGTGAAGGGGGTGGGAAGCAAGATGTTAACAGCCCCCCTGCACCTGCAAGGCTGTATGTGACCCCGGTGATGTTGTGACGGGTCACGCAACGCTCAGGCACCCCAAAACTGGAGTAAAACCGTGCACGCAACCCTGCAGCCTACGTGCGTGGATTCAACCTCCCGCAGTACGCGGTGGCACCCAGTAACACGAATAACGCGTACGGCTACTATGACATCGAAAATGGGTGCGATACACAGGGGCACCCGTAGTGGGAAAAAGAGCGTGTGCGACTCACCGTCTGACTAGCGCGATGCAGAAAAACACGCGTAGCCAATACCCCCGCCAAAAGAAGAGATACGTCCTTGATAGCTGTGAAGTTGTGATGGCGCGCGAAACAACAGGAAGCAGCAACACACGTCGGTCTCCACGAAAGGCACGTACAGCGAACTGCTGGACCCGCTCACCTTTAACCCGTGCTGAGGGAAATGCACGCGCGCGTCACGTCACTTACGCGCATGGTCCCTTTCCTCGTATTACACGCGGACGTGCAGTTTTTCATGCACGCTGAAATGCCCATGCACGTCTGTACGCGTCACGTCACAGGGGCGCTTGCGCTTGAGGGGCCTTGAGGGGCTTTCTGTCCAATGAAAATGCGTGTGCGTGCAGACGCGCTTACGCGCTAAGGGCCTTTCCTCGAATTACACGCTGACGTGCAGATTTTTCACGTGCCAAATCACTCCGTATCAAGCTGGCCACGCGTAAGCACAGGGAAGACCACGCTCCTGCCCAGAAGGCTGAACTACTGCCCCCCAGAGCCCGAGCACACTCCCACCTGCCATCTGCTGCTGCCTGACTGCCTGCTGCCCACGTGCCCTGCCATTTGCTGCCTGCACATCAGCCAGGGGTGCTGTTGCTGTGACCACCCCTGCTGGAACCGAAGACTCCCGACTGGGATTCCATCGCTCCACAGCTCAGCCCCAGGACCCGGTTGCCCACCCACTCCTGCCTCTGGGGTTGTCATGTCGGGGCAAACACCATCTGAGACCACTGACAACCCCCGGCCAGAGAGGCAGAGGGGCACCAGCTTCAGTGCCACCGAAGTTGTTGTCCTGGTGGAGCAAGTCCTGGGGCAGTATGATGCCCTCTTCGGGAGTTCCTGCGCCGACAAGGAAGGACGGACTCGGATCTGGACTGACATCGTGACTGCCATCAACACGGAGGAGGTGGCAGTCCGCGACTTACAACATGTCAAGAAGCGCTGGGAGGACTTCAGGTCCAGGACCCTGAACAAGGCCCGGCGCCTCTTGAAGGCAGCGGATGCCAAGGGGAGCCGGGGCCACTTGTCGGAAGAACAGATGAGGGTCCTGGAACGCATATCCCAAGCGCTCCACGTCCAGGTCCTTGAGAGGCAGACCCGTATGGAGTCGAGCGGTAAGTGTACATGCATCCTGATTGTGAGCAGTGCGTGTGGTGATTTTTCAGTAGTGTGCAGGTTGCACATCTGTTTGTATGGGGTCGAGTATGGGTGGGGGTGTACAGGGCTGTGGGGCTAACACATGCGAGGGCTTGAATGTGTGAGACATGGATGGTGCTTGTGTGTGTAGGCTTGCATGCCAAATGCAGTTGTGTGGGCACACATGTTTGGATGAATGTGTATGTAAGTAGACATGTCCGTGATGTCACGCATGTATGTTGTTTTCGGCTGCATGTATCAGCACTGTGTACATGTGCATGTGTGTGTATTTGACAAGGGTGCAACAGTGATGCAACATGGATGCATGTGACAGCGGTATGTGGAAGCCTGATTGGCATGTGACATGGATGCCCGTCTGGACACTGCGACACTTGGCAGAGATGTACACATGCATGCAAGTGTGGTGGTGTGTGTACATGTGTGGTGCACTTCCTGTGTTGCATGTGATGTCTGGCTCACCTTTGGCTGCTCATGCTGTTGTATGTGTATGGATGGTGCTGGCAGTTGCGATATGGCTGTAGTATGGCTCATGTGTGCGAGTTGAAATGACATGTGTGTTGGGGATTGTGATGACATGTCTGAGGTTTGCCAATGCCACTCATGTACAACTGTCATGTGTGTATGTGTCCATTGTACAGTGCCCTGATGCCTGTGTTTTGTTTCTCCCTGTCTGCAGCGTCAACTGATGAAGAGGGCGGAGAAGGTGCTGTGGAGCACAGCGGCGGGGATCCCACCGCCAGCCGGAGACGCAAGGCCCGGCTCCCCTCCCATGTTGTCATCTCGTCGGGGAGTGAGGAGTCCGTTGCCACGTCCCAGGCCGCAGCTGCCGGGGGGAGGTCCAAGAGGCAGAGGTTGGAGTTGGACTCCTCGGCAGCAGAAGGGGCAGCTGGGACCCCACAGGGCCAAACAGGGGAAGATGGCACGGAGTCATCCAGGTTGGTGGGGGGTTTGGTGGAGGAGGAGGCCGTGCAAGCACCAGAGCTGGGGTCTGGAGGTGGGGATCCCACTGGTGCTAGTGGTGCAGTGCAGGACCAGGGACAGGAGGCAGCACAGGCCGCCGCGGAGGTGCCTGTGTGCAATCCTGTCCCTGATCCTGTCCCTGCATCATCTTGCACCAGCAGGGATGCTTACGTCCAGACTAGTTTTCAGGCAGGGGATGAGCTCACGTCAACTGGCCTTCCTCTGCCTGCGGATGTGGCTATCCGGCTCCGGGTTGAGCCTGTCCTGACTGGTGTGGCGTTGCGTCAACGGGCCATGCAAGGTGACCTGCAGTCTTTTCATGAGGAGACTGCACGTCATCTCGAATGGCTCGTTGACCACGTCAGCCTGCTGGGACAGGTCACCCAGGCCGGATTCCTCCGTCTGATGGGGCTTGCTACGACCCCTCCTCAACTGGACCCCCTACGCGCCAGTCGTCCTCCGTGCCATCTTCCCACCCATCAGTCACCTGGGTGCCCTGTGGAGCTGCCTCTGACGGTGCGGCCAGGCTGGTGGAGGAGGCTTCCCTGCCACAGTCGGGAGTCGGACGTCCAGCAGGGGTGGCCACATCTACGACTGCAACCCAGCCGGCGGAGGATGTGCAGGCAGCAGGAGGCAGTGCACGGGCAGAGGCACAGCAGCAGCAGCAACGTGGTGGGAGCCATGAAGGCTCGGGGCCTTCAACATCGGAGGGGCAGGCATCGGCCGGAGGGCAGGAGGACCCAGGACAGAGAGTGTCTTCCGTGTGGCAGCGGTTGGGCCACGCCATAGATGCGGAGCGGCAGCAGGCGGAAAAGGCACGGCTCACAATGGTCAGGGCGGAAAACTTAATGCGGAGGGCCCTGAGGCGGGCCGAGTGCATCGAGGCAATCTGCAGGGGTTTGGAGGTGGACACGTCGACGGCCCTGCAGACCCTCGGGCCATGGAGGAGGACCGTCTCCGGGACATTGAGCAGGAGTTCGATGATGCCCTGGCCAGGGACATCCACAAGTGAGCCGTGAAACTAGCCCGCTGCCCTTGTACATAGTTATGTAGGTAGTGTTAGGTTTCATTTTTGTTTTGATTTTATTTGGACCTTTCGGACATTGGCCACATTTGTGTATATAGTTTATTTTATTAGTTAGTGTAGTTAGATAGGTTTCCTTTCTTTTGTTGGGATAATGGACCCTGGCTTGTTCCCATGTACATAGTTCACTGTTGGATTGTATTTTTTTTTCACATTTTAACCATGGAGCAATGGCTTTCTTTTTTATTTCCCATTGGATTTTGTTTTGTGGACATTGACTTTGGACACCATTACTTTGGAATTTTATTTTTGGTTTTGCTTTTTTTCACGGACATGCTTCTTTTAATTTTTGTACATTCACATTTCTGTTTCTTCATTTTTGATTCTATTTATGTTTCCTTTAATACATATTTTTTTTGGTGAACTTCAATGTGTGGTATCTCATTGGTTTCATGCATTTCATGATGTGGGTTTTGAAATTCACTGACACCCATTGGGTGTATGTGAGGGAAATGTGTTTGTTTCGGAACTTGCAATTGGTATTCTGTGATGTAATTGCAAATTATGAGTGGGTGGATGCAATACTCGGGTGGGTGTTTTGCATTTGGAGGCTGACCATAGGGACCAGGGATCTAGATTGTGATGACATGTTGGCTGGGGAACATGAGTTGCACATGGGTGGGGGCCTGCTGGCAGGTGCCCCACAGTGCTGGGGGGTGGGGTGGTGGGAGACATGAGTTGGACATGGGTGGGGGACTGCTGTCAGGTGCCCAACAGTGCTGGGGGGTGGGGGTGGTGGGGAACATGAGTTGGACATGGGTGGGGGCCTGCTGGCAGGTGCCCCACAGTGCTGGGGGGTGGGGGTGGTGGGAGACATGGCTGGGGGCCTGGTGGTGGGTACCCCTGCACTGCTGGTGGGGTGGGGGTGGTTGGAGACATGGGTGGGGGCCTGGTGGAGGGTGCCCCACAGTGCTGGGGGGTGGGGGTGGTGGGAGACATGGGTGGGGGCCTGGTGGACGGTGCCCCACAGTGCTGGGGGTTGGGGGTGGTGGGAGACATGGGTGGGGGCCTGGGGGAGGATGCCCCTGCACTGCTGGGGGGGTGGGGGTGGTGGGAGACATGGGTGGGGGCCTGCTGGCAGGTGCCCCACAGTGCTGGGGGGTGGGGGTGGTGGGAGACATGGGTGGGGGCCTGCTGGCAGGTGCCCCACAGTGCTGGGGGGTGGGGGTGGTGGGGAACATGAGTTGGACATGGGTGGGGGTCTGTTGGCAGGAGCCCCACAGTGCTGGGGGGGTGGGGGTGGTGGGAGACATGGGTGGGGGCCTGGTGGTGGGTGCCCCTGCACTGCTGGGGGGGTGGGGGTGGTGGGAGACATGGGTGGGGGCCTGGTGGAGGCTGCCCCTGGTTGCTGGGGGGTAGTGGGAGACATGGGTGGGGGCCTGGTGGAGGTTGCCCCTGCACTGCTGGGGGGTGGGGGGGTGGGAGACATGGGTGGGGGCCTGCTGGCAGGTGCCCCACAGTGCTGGGGGGTGGGGGTGGTGGGAGACATGGGTGGGGGCCTGGTGGAGGGTGCCCCAGAGTGCTAGGGGGTGGGGGTGGTGGGAGACATGGGTGGGGGCCTGGTGGAGGGTGCCCCTGCACTGCTGGGAGGTGGGGGTGGTGGGAGACATGAGTTGGACATGGGTGGGGGCCTGCTGGCAGGTGCCCCACAGTGCTGGGGGGTGGGGATGGTGGGAGACATGGGTGGGGGCCTGCTGGCAGGTGCACCACAGTGCTGGGGGGTGGGGTGGTGGGAGACATGGGTGGGGGCCTGGTGGAGGGTGCCCCACAGTGCTGGGGGGTGGGGGTGGGGGTGGTGGGAGACATGGGTGGGGGCCTGGTGGAGGGTGCCCCTGCACTGCTGGGGGGTGGGGGTGGTGGGAGACATGGGTGGGGGCCTGGTGGAGGGTGCCCCTGGTGGCTGGGGGTGCAGGGGGACATGCGTTGGTGGGCAGTAGTGCAAGTTGACATGTGGGTTGGCTGGGGGTCATGGCCATGGTGGATGGTGTGCCTGCAGGACATGTGCAGGGTAGGCCCCTGTGGTGTGAGCCACCTGCAGGGGCCGTGGAGGGTGTAGAGGGAACACCTGGGAGGACCCACACGTGCGGAACTTCCCGCGCACCCCTGAAATGCGCGTACCCTGCTCGCACGGGCCCAATCGCGTATGGAACTTCCCACGCACCCCTGGAATACACGTACCCTGCTGATGTCGCGTGTGAAACTTCCCCCGCACCCCGAAATACACGTACCCTGCTGAAATCGCGTGTGGCACTTCCCACGCACCCCTGAGATATGCGTACCCTGCGGAAATCGCGCGTGGAACTTCCCGCGCACCCCTGAAATACGCGTACCCTGCTCGCACGGGGCCAATCGCGTGAGGTACTTCCCACTCACCCCAGTGATACACGTAGCCCGCTTGCCGTGCTGGTACAGGGTTAGCGCAGCCCTTTGCGCAGGATTGGGTATATTGATGGCTTTTCCCTGCGCAAGAGGCGTTCTTGGGGGCGTAACTGGCGGTGCTGCAGGGTCGCTGCGCCACTGTGCGCCACGGCTGGTTTTGGTGTCTGGAATCCATGAATACGCTGTGCGCGGAAATGGATTTTAGCGCACGCGGCTGGCGCAGGGATTCGCACGCGCACACTGTGCTCCAGCCGCGTGCGCCACTTGTGCGCTGAATTCTATGAATTACCCCCTTAGAGTTTGCCAACAGGGGCAGGTTGTAATTTTTTAATACCCTGAGATGTATTTTAGAAGTGCCACCTCTGCCGGTTGTAATGTAAAAAGGTGTTTTCTAAGAAGTATTTTAGCCATTTCAACCTTCAGTGTGGAGGTGGAAATGGATTATGTACAATAGCACTTAGACCAGTACTGTATATATTTTATGCATTATATGGGTAAGGTGGTGATAGGGACATCAGGGTTTATAGTCATTACATCGAATGCAATAGCACTGAATGCCATACCAGGGAGAAAAAAAAGCATTGAAAAAAAATATTGAATGCATTTTTTTCATGTTTTTTTTTAATGGGGGTGTCCCCGAACCTGCAATTTTTTTAACCTTTAAAACCCCTTTTAATTAAACTAAACCCTTTACCTTTAAAAAAAAGCATTCAATACTTTTTTTCGATGCTTTTTTTTTCTAATGCTATTTCATTCAATGCAATGACCAGATACCGGACATCAGAGATGCCAAAACGTTCACCCCCTTAATGTGGCCTTTTGTAAAAACATGTTTTATTATATTGAAAGGAAGTGCCTGTGCTTCTCTTATGTAGAGTAAAAAAGTCTAGCACAGGCTGCCTAGCAAATCAAGGTTGTCTACCTTCTACTTGTGAGCTATGATAATCTAAGGGGGTGAGTGACAAGGAATTGGTGAATGAGCCATCTGGGCAAGTGAAAGGGGTGTGAGTGAGGCAAGCAAATTGGATTGAGCTGAGGTATGGCACAAAAGAGGATTGGAAGTCTGAACGTGAATGGTAAGGAAGTGGGTGATGGGCATTGAATAGGAAAATAGGGTAAATAAGACAGAGGTAAACATCTGGAAATGTAGATAAGCCGATTGAGTGACTGTTGCTAAGATCTGTGCCTAACCTGCATGCTACTTCACCTGGTTTGTGGGGCTGGCCCAACCCCTTTCTTTTTTTGATGAAGAGAGGCATACTTACTTTATAAACATATGGTTCAATGAAGACTTCTCTTTTATTATCTCAGGTTGCTTCGTTATGTAACTTGGTGCTTTCAAATCCATATTTAATAAACAGTGTACTCGTTTAGCTGGTGCATAACAAGTTTGCAGAAATTTGCAGAAATAATTGTGTTGTTTCTAATATTAAAGATGGAATAGGAGAAGAGGAACTCTCTTCTGCTGTCTAAGTTTGGAACTGTGGAACCAGAAACACAGTGCTTTAATGTCCAACTTCCAAAATTGACACCTTTTGTGACACTGGGCAAATAACTTTTCACTACTGGTCCTTGTTTTTCTTAACATTTTGTAGGGAAAGTCTCACTCATATGGGTTTATAATATATAGTGTTACCCCCATAAATACATCTTAACTATTTAATTAAAGCATACTGTTGGGGAAGCAGAATGTCAAGTGAGTTTAGGTTATGGGGGTGGAGGTGGATAGATAGGATGCCAGATGTGGCTTTTGTGTTGTGCGGTAGGGAAGCCAGAATCCAGGCATGGGTCTTTTGTTCTGCCATCATGTTTGGCTCTTAGAGCAAAGCCAGACCCCATGACTCAGATTTACCAATAACTTCTCTAGCTTCTCCGCCTCTTTACATTGGTTTCAAACTAACAATGGGATGGAATAACATGGGAGGAAATGTAGCCTGCTGTAAAATTGAAACCTGAGGCATAAGGAAACCTGGGCTACAATCCCAGCTGTCCTATTTTAACAAATTATATTATTGTGCAGAAATAATTTAGCTATGTTTGGTCTATGGGCGGGTTTCCCTTGGGCTCAGGTCTCTAAGAAACCACCAACATAACTGAAAGCTATGTTGCATGGAAGGAAAGTAATGCCAATAATATCTATCTACTATGCATACTTGAGAATGTGGAGGTGGGGGAGAGTTTGGTATTGACTTTAGTTGTTCTGGAAGTTGACGGCATGGCATTGTGCACTTTGACCACTGCTCCATCGGTCAAATAATTGTCTTTGTACCCAGGTCAAAGGTTGCCTGTCCTTCCCTGGCAATAGACAGTTAACTTGTGAATGCTTGCAATAAAACGTTGCAATGCTTGCTTTGAATTCCTCCACCAGTCACTTACTTGAATGCCTAAATTGCAACTGGTAGCCAACTCCAAGCATAAAGAATTGATTCATGTTCTTCGTTTCTGTCTATACTAGAGATACGCCTCAAGTGCCTTTGATCCTAACTGGATGCTAGACCCTCTGCATCGCAGACGGGTGGTTTTCCCTTTCATTGTTGATATATGTTGCTATGTTGCTAAGCATTTTATAATGTTGAGGATGATAAATTGAGCTCCCCTAAATTGGGCTATTTAAAGCATTAGATTGTGTGTCAACTTCTTTGGAATTTTACATGGCAGCACTTTAAAAATGGAAACAGTTTGTGATGTTTTAAAGACCGTGCACAACGGGTCTCTGGCAAACTGGGGCAAAGTAAAGAATGACCTGTGCCAATTATGATCATGTCATTCTGAGGCAGGTATTATATTTATTTTAAAGAGTGGAGTAAAAAACGCTGCCAATGAGAAGTGCAATACCTCATGTGTGGGTAAAATATTAATTTAAAGTTAAAAAAAAAACTCATCCTTCACAATAATGTTATTTAATCTGCGCTACTGTGTGATGTTTTCAAATGTATTCTCATCTTTATGGGGGAGTATGTGTGGGCTTGGAGATTAATTTAATTCTGGTTTGGTGTTTTCTGTGCTGCAAAGTATATTTTTCGCAGCAGACTTCACAAACAAGCAAAAGGTTTATGCGTTCCCTTTAAACAGACACACAAAGTATATTTGAAATCCAACTAGCAGAACAGCCAACATTTGTAGGTGCCTTGTTTCACTCTATTTGCACGATTACGTGCTTGTTGTTTTCTTTCTAAATTCTAAGTAATGCCCACCTCATAACACGTCTAGGCCCCATCTGTCCCTGAAATTACAGAAGCTCTTCTGGGCATACATGTCTTTTCAGTTTGTGTATGTTCCTGTGACTGTGTGCATGTGCGGGAGTGTGTGTGTTTGTTCGTTTGTCAACTTATCAGGTGCAGTTCATTCATTGCAGCTAATGATAAACAGGTATTATAGATATTTCACCTTTATTCTTTATAACAATTCAACTTGAAAATTGAAAGCTATTAGTGTCCATCTAAACAAGAAAAATTTGACAAAGCGCTTGGGACGTATGGCTGCATAGGGCCACTGCCAAACAGATGTAACATGTGGATAGAAACCAAGGAAATGGGGGCTGAGCGAATATGAAAAGAAACGATGAACCACTATTGGACATAGCTTTTGTATGGACATTGTATTCTGATGTGTGGGTGTAGGTATAGTGTGTGTGCATATGCAGAGTTTGTGCATGAATAGCCCTACTGGTGCTGTCCCCATAAGCTAAGTGCAGGGCTAGTTGTCAAGTGCAGCCTCCAATAGCCCAATATTGCCATCAGATGCCTGATATAGGATAGGTAATTCACCGTACATTAGCAAACATGCTGACATGCCTCAATCTTCTCTGGATGTAAGATTTTTTTTTTCTTCGTTTGATTCTGGGGCATGCATTTCTCCTTTATCCCCAGTAGGTATTTAGGTTTACAAGTCACATATTGGAAGGAAAAATAAGCAAGACTGGACGAGCATGTCCCAATTGGAATGGGTGATGTGGGCATGACTGTGTAAGATATAGCTCTGCTTGTGCAGCTATCATGTGCCCTAATATGCCCCAATAATACCACGATATCCCGTGTGAAAGGTACAAGCTTTGATGTTACAATATGTTATTAGGTTGAATACCACTCTCTGCTCCCATTTGCATGGTCTCTTCCACCGTGGCAAATATGTAGAGTTAAGTGGAAAAAATATATCTTTGCTTTTGCTTTGATGCATGCAGTTCTGAAGTAACTGGGTATTGTGTGTGTGTGTGTGTGTGTTTCTGGGCGATTTGTGTTGTAAACATGAAAGGCAGCTCTGTAATGAGAAGAGCCTTGTGATTCCCTAGTGCAAGAATACATTGGCTGGGACTTCAATATGTAAGTTGGTTGCAGAACTTCGGTGTTCTGTTATTCTGTGTTTTTTGGAGGGCAGTATAAATTGCTCTGTGTGGGTGATTTAGCTGGTATGCATATAGTGTGTTGGAATGTATGTGTTGTCAGTGTTAGTCTGGGGAATGGTAAGCAGAGAACCTGTTGTTCATTTGGAGCATCTATCAATTTTGTACTTGGTGACATCTTAGTAGTGGTGCATCTCATTAAAGGTAATTGTGAGTAGACGTCATGAGGCACCTTAGGATGGACGGTTACCCCTTGCACCAGACGGTGTACAGTGTCTGGATCTTAACCAGAATGGGGCAGTATTGTGTACCAACTAATTAGGGAGCCAAATCCTTCCAGGAGAGAAATCCCAGTAGGACATCCAGAAGCAAATGCCATTGGGGAAAGTCACAGTGAAACGCTAGGGACCATAGTTACAATGGGACCCTAGGATAATCACAGTGAGGATTCTGGGAGTATAATCACAGCAGGCAAAGTACAGGGGGAGAGTTCTTGCCATTGGTCCAACACATGTCTTTTCTCATGATGCGCCCTGTGGTCTGGGGCTATGATCAACATGTGTGGGTGTGCTGCCATGATAGTGGTGCCTCGACATGTAGCCCGGAATATGGAGGCATTGTGTGAAGTTCCATAATTGATATTTGATTGGGTAGGCAGTGGTTAAGTCACCTGCAGCCCTTCCGTCCGGGCTGTAATTGTAGCATGAGTTTGAGTCCACAGGTGAGCAATTAGTATTCTTGATGGTTAACTCATCCTAAGCTTGTAATGTGAGCCAACATGGGAAACCTTGTAGACAGTTTCCTGTGTTAGTATGTCAGTATGTTGCCTTTGCCTTAGTCACATTTTATTTTAACTAACAGGTCTTCAATTTAATCTTGACGTTAAGGTGATCCTAGACATGAGTTCCATAGCCAGGTTGTGATACTGGAGACGGCCGGTCCTTTATGCCCCTTTCTGGCACATTGCAGGATTGCTAGGAGTATGTTGTTGATGGATATGGGATGATTCTCCCTTTGAGGAATGTGGCCTTACTGGCCTGATAGGCATAGTGGGTAATTCAGAGTGCTTTTAAATAAGAAAATGTCTGAGCATTAGCCAGATCAGTGTTCTTAGGACTGGTGTGATATGGTCCACCCTGTCATGGCTCAATAACAATCTTGCAGCTGTGTTCTGGATGTGTTGGCATAAACAATTTGTGATAGAATCAATTATATCACTGCAAGTATTACGTGGGAAGGTGGGGACGGCCTTATCCACCTGAATGAGAGTAGGTGAAAAACACATGGCATTGATTGTTATTCCAGCATCAGTCTAATATCCATCAAAACACCTAAGCTCTTTCCCACTTTCAATTTCATCTTGCAAGTGTTCATCTCTATAGGTCAGTGGATTGGTGTCTGAGATATAGCATTGGCAGGGTAATTATGATATCTGTCTTGTCTGGGTTGAGTTTATGTTGTTTTTTATCATCCATGTACTCATGTGTACAAGGCATCTTGTGAGGTCAGCAACGGTGCCATGTATCAAAAATATCATGAGTCCAAATCCAGTCCATTATGCTTTTGTAAATTACTCTGCCCAACCAATTTGTGGACAAATCAAGAAGGGAGATGAGTCAACAGAAATGTGTATCTTCCTTGTTGAATTTTGAGACAACTTTTGCCTGTTTCCAAGTCTATGGGGATCAGCCTAATGGGTCAGCTGCATTAGAAGTTATAGTGTCAATCGAGATCCAGAGTCCTGCCTGAAATTTGAACAAGTCCATGGGGACATGCACTTGTTGAAACAGGGTTAAATATAAACACAGGAAGTGCAGGCAGTATAAGACTGAAGAAACCCTCTATTGTGGACTCTACACATGAGGGTAAATGCTTTTTGATAGGCATTGTATCTGAGCTATATAATCAAGTCAAATGTTTGCCCCAACTGAAAGCACTAACTGATCGTGTGCTTTCCTTTGTATGGAAGGACTAAGACCTTTCATGCCTTCCTTCCAGAACGTGTTGCTCTCATTAGTGCAGACTTCCTGCTCAAGTAAATTCCAGCATTCACTTGTATGTACTGACTTCTATTTTAATACAGAATTCATATATTATATTGTACAAGTAACTACTGTCAAGGGGCCATAAGGAAAATGTGTTTGCAATGTTTCCTTTAATCTCCATTATACCATGCCTTTTGGGAATTTCTCCTGTACCTAATGCAACTTTTACTCATAAGAGCAGTGTTGGATGTTCCAATACATGGCTAATAACCTTCAATTTGGCTCCAAAACGACAGTTCCGGCCAAGATAGATTTCAACATCTGGCTGAGGTTTAGAAATATCTTCTTTAGAATTTAGCTCATGATTAAGCAATGTTCAGTTCAAACATTTGTAAATCAGGCAGCCTGGTTAAATGATCAGGTAGCTGCCGAATCTTCTCGATTATTGCTGCCAATAATCTTCTAATCGCAGGGCCATTTTTAGAATCCTGCACAAAAGTGTACACATCAGTACTGTGCCCAACAAGCCCGGGGTAAGCTCTAAGTATAAAAACGAAGACAGCGAGAAGGAGTCTATGGACATCAACATCAGACAGAACCATTTATACATCCAAAGAGAAACTCAGTGGGAAACGAATCTGGGAACTGCTCCCTTTTCCAATCATCAAAAAGGAATTCCAGATCAGGCATTTTTTCATTTATCTCAACACTTTCTAAGTTTCAATTTCAACAAATTCCTGTGGCTCAAGAACAGTAACTTTCTCATTTCCTGCTAAAATATCTATAAGGAGTGTCCAGGGGTGCCAGAGGCCAAATGCACACTTGCATTTATTTATTCCACAAGCTTTGAGTCCTTCTTCCTTGACATTGATTCTACTCGTGCTGAACTGCTTTGTCTCTATACATCACGTCGTTAAGGTGAATCCAAGTATGCCTTCCTTGAACCTTTACTGCAGATGGAATAATGTTCTCCACTATAAAAGGACCACTAAAACAGGACTCAGGCCACTTCCTTGTGAAATTGTGGACCAATATGAGATCTCCACCAAATAGTTTAGGAACAGGTAGTTCTTGGTATCGGTTGTTGAATGGTCTTCATCTGTGTCCTGAGACCGACACCCCTTATGCCTGAGTTGATCTGAAATGACATAAATACTAGCGGTCATACATGTTAAATATGCATGTAGCTCATTTTCTAACAATTCAGCAGTTGTCTGGGCATCAATCCTAGTCCTCGATGGAGGAGTCAAAGGCGTTCTCATTCGCCTCCCTGTTACTAATTCTTTGGGTGTGAGGTGGTCTAACCCAGGCTGATCTCTCAATGCATTTAATCCAAGGGGCAAGCAATGCAGCAACCCCTTCTTTAGTGTCAATTTCAACTTGGTGATCCTGTCTTTGAGAAGGCTGTTGAGTCTCTCACATATTCTGTTCGCTTGTGGGTGATAAGCAGAAGAAAACTTGTGTTTAATTCTAAGCAATTGACTAATTTGCTCAAACACCTCATTAACAAAATGGGGCCCGTTTTCGGATCTTAGCACCCTACATACTCCCCATCTAGGAAATACTTGATGGACTAAAAACTTTGCAGCACAAGAGGCATCAGGATGTGTACATGGACCAGCTTCAATCCATCGTTTCTCTCTGAGTGCACTAACCTCTCCTCCTCCCTCTTGGCCTCAACCACTCAACTCCTCCTCATTGGTGACCTCAACAGCCACCTCGATTCTCCCTGTCCCTCATCTCTGCTCTTTTGAGACCGTTGCAATTCCCTCTCCCTCTCTATCCTTCCCTCTGGGCCTACGCACTATGCAGGACACACACTTGATGTCTTGATCTCCTCAGGCCTCCCTCTCTCTATCCCTCTCACCACTCCTCTCTCCTGGAGTGACCTTTGCCTTCTCTCCTCTCATCCCTCACTCTCTTCCCCCCTAGCCACGCCCACCCCAACACTGCCACCTACCTTCTCGGACATCCGACCGATAAAACGTGTGTCAGTTGAGGCTTTCACTGCCACTTTCTATCCCCCCTCATCCTCTGGCTAACTCACACCCAGACACAGCCCTGTCCCTACTCTACTCTTCTATCTCTGATACTCTTGATGTTCTTGCCCCTGTCATAAGGATCCATTTGAAGCCCAAATCCAAGTGCAATTCCTGGTATGACTCTGACCTAGCTATACTTAACCGTAAGGGTAGGGCGGCTGAGAGGAAATGGAGGGCTTCTTGCTCATCCTCTGACAAAGTGGCCTGTCACCTGCTCAAAAGGCAATACCGACTCTCTGTCAGTACCAAGAAGAGAGTCCACATACAAGCCCGTGTCTCTGCGGCATCTAACAACTCGGCCAAACTCTTTAAAATCTGCAAGGAGCTTGCCAACCCTGCTGCAGTCTCCACCCCTCCTCTTGTCTCACAGGCTCTCTGCAATGCCTGTGCCTCTTACTTTTTCTCAAAAACCCAGGACATCCTGTCAACCCTTTCCTACCCTCCCCCTCCTATTTCCTCTGAGTCTGTACTTGCTGACCCTCCCTTAAGCACCCCTCCACACTCCTTCTCATCCTTTCCTCCCTGATGAGGTCGCTAGACAAATCCGATCTATGAAAGCGTCATCAAAACAGGCTCATCCCTGTTCCTCTAAAACCATCAAGGACCACATTGACACCCTCACTCCGGCCCTTGCTAATTTTTGCAACCACTCCTTTGCCTCAGGATCCTTCCCCTCCCCTCTGAAGCACTCCTTTGTGCATCCTCTTCTCAAGAAACCCACAGCTCCTTCATGTCCTGCTAACTATCACCCAATTTCCATTACTCACTTTCTGGAAAACTCCTGGAAAAGCTGGCCATCTCTCAGCTTAACCTTCATTCCAATTCTGTTGGCTGTCTCTATGACCATCAGTCTGGTTTCACAGATGCAAGAAGCATGTACACTGCTCTCCTGAACATCCGTGAAGACCTGCTCTCCAACCTTGACTCTAACATTCCTTTTGTCCTCATCCTACTTGATCTCTCTTCTGCCTTCGACACAGTCAATCATACCATCCTGCTCAACCATATCCGAGACAACCTGGGTATCACTGATCAGGCTCTGGCCTGGCTGACCTCTTTCCTCTCTGATCAACCCTCCCAGGCCCAAACATCTATCTTCCTCTGTACTTGTGGTGTGGTTTATGGTCATAATACCGAATTTAAAAATCTCGAAAAAAAAAATCTCGAAACAAAAAGGCTGAAAAAAAAGGTCAAATTTTTTTTATGACGTTTTTTATTCGAAATGGGAGGTTCCCCCCCCAACCCCCCCCTTTTTTTTTTTTTTTTTTTTTTTTTTTTTTTTTACCATTTCTTTAAAATCCCGGACCCCAAAATAAATATATAATTAAAAAAAAATGCGACTTTTTTTTCAGTCTTTTTTTTTCGACCTTATTGTTATTCGAGATTATTTTTTCGAGATTTTGACTGACCACCTTGTGGTGTTCCCCAGGGGTCTAACCTCTTGCCCTGGCTTTTCAACCAATACCTGGCAACTCTCGCCCACTGCACTGCCATTTTCTGCTAACATTTCCAGTGCTACACTGACGACACTCAACTCATTTTCAGGCTCCCTTGGCCACCTCCTCTCCCTCTCTCATCTCTGATTGCCTAACTGCCATTCAAGATTGGTGTGCCGCCAATGATCTTTGAACGCCTGCAAAACAGAGATCCTCCTCATCGGCACACCTTCACCATCCTTTCCCCTCACTCTCTGGCCGGCCTCCCTTGGCCCTCCTCCTTCCCCCACCTGCGAGGCTAAGAAACCTCAGGGTCATCTTTGACTCCACACTTTCCTTCTCCCCCCATATCTCTGAGGTCTCTAAAAAGTCAAACTTCCGATTGCACCTCCTCAGAGGTGCTCTGCCTTTCCTCTCCTTCTGCCAGAAGCTCACTGTCTCCCAAGCCCTGGTTCTCTCTAGGTTGGACTATTGTAACAGCCTCTGTCTAAATCTACCTGCCTCTACTCTCAGCCCTCTGCAACTAATCCAGAACACGACTGCAAGACTTGTCCTTGGCCTCAAGTCCTGGGATCATATCTCTCCAGCTCTGAAATCTCTCAAATGGCTCCCAGTGGATGTAAGGATTAAATTCAAAACCCTCTGCATTGTCCACAAGGCTTTCTGGGGCCTGGTTCCTAAATACCTTCAGCTATCCCTCCGCAAATACCTCCCCTCCCGAGCTCTTCGCTCCTCTACCTCTAACTCCTTAATGGGCAGTCGCTTTTCAAAGAAACGAGCTGGGGGTAGATCTCTGTATTCTGCTGGGGTCTCCCTCTGTAATAGCCTCCCTGCCACTCTAAAACTTGAGTAGAACCATCCCCGGTTCCGGAAGCACCTCACAATCTTCCTCCTTTCCTCTGCCTTCCTTCCCCCTCTCCCCTGCTGATCTGCTCTCTCTTGGCACTGTGCACCTGGCTACCCTCTGTCCCCTGGGCCCAGGTACCTGCTCACCCTGCCACCCTCCTGCACTGCCTCCTGGCCACCCCTTGCACTGAGGACTGTCTCTGTACCCATACAGTCCCCCACCCCCCCATTTCCTTCTTTTTCTGCACTTATCAGACTTACCCAGTCTGCTGCCGTAAACACAGCACTTGCCACTTGCTGATTGCACTACCACTGTTCATTACCTCCATTATCTATTTGTTTTTATTTATTGTTAATTATCTGTGTCTCCTCTGGTTCACACTGTCCACTCTCCCCCTTCCATTCACTTTTCCCCTATCCCTTTCCCATGCACTTGCACGTTCTCAATGTCACTGGGCCTAGTAAGATTGTTGTTGTGTCTCCCCTGTTCCCCTCCCTTTTGCCTGGTCGCGCTCTGAAACACTTGTGTATGAGCGCGATACAAATAAAATATCATATCATATCATATCATATCTCAAAAAGGGGCAGACTACCACTATCATATAACTATATCCACTACATGCCTGCAGCATATCAACATAGTCAATATGTAAATGCTGAATAGGACCATTCGGTTGATGAATCACTCCTCTAATTGTTTGCGTGTTTTAGCAGGTTTGGTACAAACCAGTCTTTTGCAATAGCTGCAGCAGGACCCTTCCTAGTTACATGCGCAGGGTAGTGTAGCTGTTCTTACGCTACCCTTAATAAGGCTACAGGCATCATTGCTTTACCAGTGCTGTCCTGTTGCCACAATGCCTCAGAGGGGGATAAAGAACACTCCCTCGGCGTCCATAGCTCTTTTTCTTCCTGAGGAGCACTACCTTGAACTTCCATTAATTGCGTTCTTGATAGATGAGTAAATCCTTCATTTACAATCATAATTGTTACCACTTTTTCTTTCAC
Organism: Ambystoma mexicanum; assembly: GCF_040938575.1. NCBI lineage: Eukaryota > Metazoa > Chordata > Amphibia > Caudata > Ambystomatidae > Ambystoma > Ambystoma mexicanum. The sequence goes on from NC_090934.1 coordinate 654,274,242, forward strand.
ATTAGGAGTATCAAAACAAAAAATTTCCAGAGAATATGCAACCCTTTTGGTCTCTTCATCACATAGGCGGAGTCACTATACACTGTCACTTCCTGCCCTGCATGATTCTTGAGCACCACAATAAGCGCCACTAATTCTGCAGTCTGTGCTGAAAAATTAGATGGTAGTCTCGCACTTGCTACCACTTCAAATTCCCTGTTAGCTCTATGTCTTACGATAGCTGAACCTGAATGTCTTTCTCCATCAGTTTGATCAATTTTGGAAGACCCGTAAATAAAGAGAACCTCCACCTGCTAGAGCATTCTCCTTTACAATGAGGATTTCATCATAAAACTCCTCGTAATTCGAGTAATCATGCACCTGCTCTTCCTCTGTCACAGGTTCGGCTTCAATCGTGACAGGGTTCACTATTTTACAGCTGACTATGTTGATTGCTGGGTTTGATATAACTACCTTGTATGCAGAAGCCCTCTGTGACATTACTGTACGCTTAGGTTTCTCCAAAAGAGCAAACAAAGCATGCTCAACAAATAGAGACAAGGAACATCCCATCACGATGCTTCCAGACTTCTCAATGGCGAATGCAGCTGCTGCAAGTGATTGTTCGCAAGGGAAGTGTCCTCTGATAACTGATCTAAAATCCTATACTATAATATGCCAAACATTTATACCCAAGTGTGGTTCTCTGTGTAAGTCCTGTTGTCATAACTGTTCCATTTGTATGCGAGAATAAAAATAACTCCTCAGAAAAATTGGGAATTCCTAAAACTGGAACTGTACAAAGGGCTTTCTTCAATTCCTCAACCCCCCTCCTCCATTTACTTCGTCCATTCTATTTTCTCATTATTCACTTGGGCTTTCTTTAAAGCCAACAAAAGAGGTTTCGTATATGAACTATAATCATATACCCATGCTCTAACATAGTTAGACAATCCCAAAAACTGCTGCATTTGCAATATCGTGTGCGGTTTTGATGTTTTCATAATCACCTCAGCTCTTTCAGGTGTAACCTTCTTTCCCTCATTTGAAATCAATTGACCTATGTACAATGCTTCTTCCTGGCACTATTGTAGCTTCTCCTTATCTACTTTATATCCTTTGTCTGCCAAAATAATAATTAATGGAATTGAATCTTGTCTGCACCCATCTTCTGTTGTGCTACAAATTAAAATATAATCTACATACTGTAGCACAACACTTAGCAAATCAATATTGCTTAGGTCCATCTGCAGGACCTTATTACAGATTGATCGGGGCTCACAGTACTCCTGTGGAAAACGAGTACTTGTCAGCTTAGTCTGACGGCATGTAAATGACGTGAGGTCTTGAGAGTCTTTATGCAACAAGGTTGAGAAAAACACATTTTTCATGTCAATCACTGTATAATATTGTGCCTCTGCAGGAATACTACATAAAATCATGGCAGGATTTGGAACTAAAGGAAACTCTGCCTGTATAATCTGTTTAATTGACCTCATGTCCTGAATTAATCGTCATTACTTTTTTCACAGGATACACTGCAGTATTACATGGTGACTCTGACGTCACCAAAATGCCTTGTTCCATCATAGCAGATATAGGGCCTCATTACGAGTGCAGCGGTAAGGGGTTAACAGCACCGGTAAGGATGCCGGTGCTGTTAACCCCCTACCGCCACATTCTGAGGTCCCTTAGAGGGTCCCACTAGGGCCGGCTGGTTTTTCCAGCCGCTTTTAGCAGGAGATACTAAGGGACCAGGGAGCTAATAACGGGCCCGCTATTAGCAGGCCCGTTATTAGCTCCTTCCCCATTCCCATTGAGCCCTATGGGGGCTCGAATGGGAATGGGGAATGGTTTTCAGAATGGGGATTTACCGGGTCCTCCAAGGTCGGAATGACCCGGCAAGTCCCCATTCCGACTACACGGACCCGGACACGGGTTTGGAGGCAGCCATGGCGCTAATAGCACCATGGCTGCCTCCAAACTCGTAATGAGGCCCATAGTCTTAAAAATACCCTCATCTGCCTCTCGAGACATTGGATACTGCCTTGCTCAAGGTACTATTGCGCCTGGTTTCAGCTTGATCTTAACTTCTCCCACCCCCTCAATAGGCCTACGTCATAAGGGCCTGTAGTCCATAAAGAGGTTGGCACCTTTTACATGTCCTCATCGAAAAATGTGGGGCATTGCCGCACAATCACCATTCACTGTGGGATCTCCCATCTCTCTATTCTGACCCAATATATAATACTCATCTTGAATACTACTTCATCGTCTAATGGATCATCCCTAAACATGTTTTTATCTGTGACGCCAGTCAACATATACCCTTCCCCAATGACAATTACTGTTCTCCATGGCCTGCTTTCATCATAAAATCCTTCAAACATAGCTAATTCCCCTCATACTATAGCTGCCTGCAACTGTAAGGGAGAAATATGTCCCCCCTATTTGTCCATAGGTATCTGGGGCCTGACCAAAAATTCATCAGGTATCCACCTCATAATCTTTCCTACTAAGCCAGGTAACCATGTTAACGTAATACATAACCCATGCAGAAAAGCTTCTGGCTCTAATTGCACTCCTCGCAGAGCTATCTGCCCTGTAAACACCATGATAAATTCACACACATTTAAATAATGTATGCCTGGAGTGGAGCACACTATTCCCTCATCAGTGAAGGAAATTGTTATATTTAATTTTGTCATTAAATCTCTGCCCAGAATATTAACTGGGGTCTACCTTGAATACAATAAAGGTACAGACATAGCACACTCCCATATAGAGACTGGTAATTCGTCAGTAAAAGTAACTCTGCTTGTAGCTCCAGAGAAGCCTTGAGCATTCATGCATTTCCTGATAACAAAAACTTTCCCTTTCGTATACGTGATCCAGTGTCTACTAAAAAAGAAAAATATTTGCTTGTATGGTAACATCGACCCTTGGGTTCCTCTTGAGGATTTGGTGCCACTAATAGTACTGAACACATCAAGTCACCCTGTGAGCTGTCCTATTGTGGGTACATGCTTATTCCCGTGCCCATGAAAAGACTTCCTCCTGCAATAGTGACACCCCCTACTCTAGGATTCAATAACTGTCCCGTGTTTGCACTCTGCTCTATCTGCTCTATCTGCATGGGTTCATGCAGTGGATTCAATGGTGCCTGCTGTGGTTGTAAAGCCTGTTGAGTTTGCGACACTTGTTCTTAATACACAGTCTGATCTTGGGCAAACCTGTACCTACCTTGTGGGCTGTATCCTGGAGGATAAGTTGTCCCCCTCTTGTGAATTGCCCATTCTGTACATACCCTTAGCTCCCACATGTTCCTGCAATATTCCTTGACATACCACAAGTCACACATATTGCACTCCCTGCACATTTTGATTATCAATCTGCAGATTCTGAAACCCACCTTAGTTATTTTGAAAACCACCTGGATTATTCTGGAAACCACCTCTTCCTCTAAAGCCTGTACCTCTGCCTCCCGGCACAAACCCATTTCCTCCTTGATCCAACTGATTTTGATTATTCGCCTGTTGCACGCCTGCTATTTGCTGCATTCCCAGTCCCTCTCTGCTTGTCAGTACTGCTACCTCTATAGCGTACTTTGATCATTTCTTCTGGACTAACTTGGCTCCTCAAATTTCCTAGCATCCTCCTTCTTCTTATTTTTCTCTTGCAGCATTAGACAATGATGCTTGATAGTCAACTGTATCTCCGCCCATTCCCACTAGCTTCTTGAGCTGTCTCTGTACCTGTTCTGGCAACCCCTGACACAAGATTTGGTAAAATACTGGCACAGATTTCCCCCAAGGCTCTCGAGTTTCTAAGGACCACCGTTCTTGAAAATGTTCTTGCATCTTACGCACCATGATTGCACCCATACCTGACGTATCAGGATACTGTACTCTGAGCGCTTTCCAGACAGCCGCCCTACGATTATTAAATGGCGCTCCATTATGAGCTTTGTTCTGAGCGGTGACTCTCTAATAACGTGCTCTTGTCCATATATCATCAGCTCTTTCCCACAAGAATGGCTGCTAGGAGACCTTTAATGTCACCTATAGCTAACTTGTTTCCTCTTGTCATCTTTTCTAACTCATAAATCCTCTTCCCCGCACCCACCGTTAAACTAGGGAGTTTGCATCTTAGATTGTCTTTGTCCATTTGGGGCCAAGGAATATACTGTGGTCTGGCCCCTCCTTTCTGTAGTAGGGGGAATTGCGGAAACCCAAATCCACAATCTGCTCCCATTGTCTGCCTACTCATAGTGGGAACAATGGTTCCTGATTGCCTACTACCCAGCAATGACCTCAACCTGCTCACATATGGTGCCGATTCTCCTCTCGCGCTATGTGACCGCCCTTTAGGTAGCTCTTGGTACGCCATAGGGTCTGGCATCCTATCTTTAGGTTGGTCTAAATTCGACCATCTTACTTCCTTATCTGTCTGCAGACATCCCTCGGGACCGAATGCACTTTCTCCCTTTTCCCCATGGGAGGTTTCTCTTCCTTTGTTGACATGTCTAGTACCCAACTAGTGTGGCTTTCGTCTTTCTCATCTCTGTTTAACATTAGCGTGTCCAAAGACAAGGCTCTATGCTTGAGACTAAAAGGGCTTCCTTCCTTTCATTGTGACTGGGCACCTGTGAGTCGATCTTCCTTTCCCTTACTTCTCGACTCATTTTTTGTCCTCATCTCCTGATAAGCTTTATTGATTCTATCTCTGATACTTCCTATCGCAAAATTCTCATCTATGTTTACCTTAGATGGTCCTGGCATTACGCCTTGGAATGGGAGAAACTCCTCTATGTCACCCCATGATATTAGTGGACTTGGTTCCATCAGCTCTTTCTCAATGCGATCAATATCGCATGCCCTCTGTCTTCTTTGTTTTCTCGCTTCCCATCTAACTCTATCCTCTTCCTGTCTTTTCTCTTCCCTTCTTTCATTTGCTCTATGCACTTCTTCATCTTTGAATTCTTTTCTCTCGTAATTTCTGTTCTTCCTCTTAATATGTCTTCTTTTCTAGCTTATCTGGTTCTACGAAAGCTCTCTGCCTGTTGTCACACTTTCTCTGCTGTTCTGCCCTTTCTTCCTTTCTAAGTTGTTCCACCTGATACATTTGCTCTTGCCTTTGTCTACTCTTCCTTTTATGCTCATCTTCTTTCAAATGTTTCTCCCATTCCCTGTTTTTTCTATCTTGTTCGTCTTGATCTTCCCCTTGCCTTACTTCCTCAATGCTCTTCCCGTTAGTTTAAGCATTATCTGTTCACCATCCATTTGTTCTGTACGAGCGTAACCTTGTCAGTTCTATCTCTTTCTCCTTTCCACCTCTTAATCTCTCGTTCTATATCTAAAGATATGCTTGGCTGTTCACTTTTCCCCTCTTTATCTTGCAGGACCTTAGAGGTCTCCTCCTTTCCTTTAGCCATTTCTCCTTCTGGACTCTCATCACTGCTATAAGCAGGTGGTTCAGATATCAGATTACTATATCCTATTGCTGCCTTTAGTTCCCTCAATTGGTACAACCCATCATCTTTCCTAGTATCGCCATTTACTATATCCAGCTACGATGAATGCCCCATTTGTCGCAGCACTGATCGTGGGACACCGCAGGAGGAGGAGAATAGCCAGGGCCTGCATTTTTTTTCCCCGGGCTAGTCTTTTTGGGATGCCTGATGACCAGGCCTATGGCAGGTATAGGTTTCCACGCCGTATCATCCTAGGCCTGACAGGGAGTGGGAAGATGACCTTACATCACCCACCCTGTGCTCCCAAGCATTGAGCCCCTTGGAGAAGGTGCTCAATGTCCTGCATTTTGTGGCCACTAGGTCATTTCAGTGAACAACTGCCATAGTGGGGGGGTCTCACAGGCCACGCAGTTACGCTGCCTACACCAGGTGTTGGCAATCATCACTGCGCACCCCTCAGTCCGCAGGCACATATACATGCCCAGAACACCCGCAGAAAGGCAGGCCGTGGTCCAGGACTTTTACAGGGTGGCACACTTCCCCAAAGTGCTCGGTGCCATAGATTGCACCCATTTGGCCCTACGTCACCTCCCCAGGGGACAGTGCCTACCCTCTGAGCAACCACATGATGACGCCAATCCGGAACCCCACCACACCACACAGTGCTCAGCATGCAGCACATTGAGCAGCCATTGTGTTGCAGATACACCTTGAGCATCACATGAAAATGACAAATCAAATCAATAACCAAATGACGCATGTACAGGATACCCAAATGGTAACAGATCATTATCTGCAGGGACACAGCGGGCCCGAGAATGCAATCTGTGTGCACCTGTGGCCATGGAAGGGTGGTTGTACATATGGTGGATCATTGTGCAACTGTGTGTGCCATTAGGGACATGCACTCAATATATGCATGCAAAATAAAGTGACCCTCAGTGTCCTGTACACATCACATGTGAACATTGCCCATGTGAACACCCCAGCATGTCAAACCACACCAATCCCCTGACACCTGAAAAGTAAAGACAACACAGGAACAGGCATTGACCAGCACAACACATCATGTACATAGTAGCCTACAATTACAATGTCAGAGTGCCCAAAACACTGTAGCCCAAGCCAACTGTCTAACCACAAAAGGCCCTCCCTCATTTACACATCACTGTGACCTTCTGAACAACTGTGTCTGGGGTATGTAGCCTTCTTCCTTCAAGTCTACCTGGGTACAGGATCATCCTACCCCTTGGTCTCCATGTTCCAGCTTGCGTGTAAATAGGGTCCAGCCCCCTCAGAGGCCACCTTGACTGGTAAAAATACCAAATCGCAGAGAACTCCAAGGAGCCAAACCCACAAACCAGAGAAAAAGCCTGTAGGCACCAAAAGATACAGGAAGAGTCTCCAGTAGATGACTTGAAGGAGCAGGAAATGTCAAAGCACATGTACAAGCACAATGATAGAACAACCAAGGTAGCACAGTTGAACAATGGTCATACAGGATGGGTGCCATTTACGGTACATAACATACAATGAGGATGCAACAACTGATGGGTAGTGTCACAGCTCTGGTGTCCAGGCGCAGGAGTGGCACGAACCAACCACCCCCTCCGTGGTCTGTGTGCCTGCAAGGTCAAACTTACACAAGCCTCTGAGACCCCGGAGGGGAAGGAGGATCAGGGATATGTTGTTTGGACAGGAATTGGTGTGCAGGATAACCGGAAAGAGGGGCAGGAGAGGGGAGTCGGATTGGCAAGGGAAAGTAGTCAAAATACAAAAAAATAATATTCACAATGACACATACTCAATCTGTGAAAACATATTCATCATGCACATTGTACCAAATTAGTCAAATGCAAGCCAAAGAGAGACTTATCTCTGGGGTGAGTGCTGGCCTCCTGCCTACGCATTCTCAGGTCTGGTAACAGGAGCAGTTCAATGCTGCAAAGAGAGCGTGAGAGCGTGAGTTACTAATCTCAATGTGTGTTAACAACAGACACACACAACACCACTCATGACCCAAAGTAAGTGACTCCTCCACAAACAAACACCTGTCTGCCGCTTTGTACCCATACGTTAGCTTGGCCCCCTCATGGTTCATACACTGTCAATGCAGTAAGGCAAGCGCATGTGGGCGCGCGTGAAATGGAAGACCAATGCGTCAAGAATCACACATGATACAATGGTCCCTGGTTGAGCTGCTACACGCGTATAGCGAGGTGCAACTTCAGTACAAGTTGTGTTCTGGCAGCCGCGGATTTCAATAGGTAGTGCAGGTGGCAATTTGCAAATGAGTCTGTGCCTCGCAGGGTGTCCCTGTGCACTGTATCAGTTTCTGGCTAGGAATGCTACTGCCCTAATAACTCTGCTTCAATGGAGCAGGGGGTACTTGAGGATATGTTCGATGGCCCCTGCGTGTGCCCCTGACCTGTAAAGCCACTTTGCATTTGGCCCTCAACGCATGTCAGCTGTACTGTGCGCTTCTCCAACAATGCCTGGCAAAGCTCCCCAGCACTGGTGCTACTTAGCATGTATGTGCAAGTGGCCTGGTGGAAGGTTGGCTGCAGTGTGGGCCCTTGTGCTGCTCACCTTGCCTGGAGCTCCTGGAAACACGTCTGCTTCTGTCGGACGTCTGAGCACAAGCCCTGTGCTTCTGCTTGCGCACACATGCACCACCAAAAGTGGCCAGTCATCAGGACTACTCGTCCCTGTGTCTGCTGGCAAAGGTAGTGTAGAGGCTCATTTTCCTGCAGAAAGGGCATAAAAGATATTAATAAGGCTTGAAAGTTCCCTGTGTGTGTGTCTTCATGCTGGTTGTCAGTGGGCCAGGATACAGACCAGAATCCAAACTCCTCCCACCATCAGTGTGTTTTTGACAGGCCAAGGGTGCAGGCTACTGTCTACAGCATGAAGGGCATCAAGCACATATACAGGCAAGAAAATAACATACATCACAATCCACATCAATTAATGGAGACATCAATCACGCACTCACCCAAATTGATTACAGACATGGGGTGGATAAAACGATACAAATCCCCACTAAGGGTGTTAACACAAGTAGTACAGCAGCAGACAGGCCACAGTTATGACGAAAGTCCAAAGCCCTTGTGTAAATGTTTGTTACACCGAACCATCCTAGCAAGCCCATGGATAAGGGACGCAGGAGTGGCCTATGTGAGTCAGGACCCCAAGCTGCAAACACATACACGAGACAAGCTTGAAGGGCCCAGCTGGAACAGACAGTGGATGCTTTCAAAAGCCATAAAGCACCACACCGTCACATGAATGCACAATAGACAAACAATATTAAACTATATTAACTAATTAAACTAACAATGAACAACCTACATAACCTAATTAAAATAACTATCAAATACTCAATATTAACTAACTAAACTAAAATCAAAAATCAAAAATGGCCACATACGACCCGGAGGGGGCACCCAGGAGGGGGGAGGTACAGGGTGCACCTCAACACCCACATGCGATGATGTTGAGACAAAAAAAAAACTCCATGGGCTCAACGCCTGCACAGCCTGACCTGTGTGGGAGATATCTAGTCGTCCGAGTCAGCCTCTACCTGAAAAGGTTGACGTGGCACAGGAGCCTGGCCACGCCTAGGCACGGCTTGCCCCTCATCAGCAGCAAGTCTGCCGGACGGGTGAGGCTGGTTCTGTGTGGCAATTACACGTAGGTCAGCATGCAGAACCTCCCATGATACACGTGCTTCCTCTTGCAAGGTAACACGTGTAACACAGAGTTCTTCCTGCGTGGCCTGGCTGGACAACTGATGCACCTCCCGGCAAGCACGTAGGTAAGCCGAGATGGTACGCTCAAGCTGCTCAAACCTCTCCTCTGACCGCACCCTCTGGGACATCAAGAGGACACCTAGAGTGGATCTGAGGGACTCATACTCAGCCCTCAGGGCCATCATGTGTGCCTCTGAGTGAGCAGCAATTGCTTGACACAAAGACAACATTTCAGCATGGCATGCCCTGTCTGAGGACGCCATGCCAAGCCTGAGCGAGCGGGCCGTGGACTGTGCCACCCGCTGCTGGAGAAGCACCTGCCTAGCAGTGGGGAGCACGGATTGGGCCACACGCTCCCTGCTCACAGCGATGTTTTCCATTGCTCCCCCCTGGCGTTCTGAATTAGCAGTCATGTCTTTCTCCCACTCAGTATACCTCAGTGGTGCGCGGCCACCGCGTTGCTGGGCTTGACACCTGTGGGTCCCAAGGACCGGCCGTCCTTGTCAAGTCAGCACCGCCTGCTGCTGCAGGACTACATTCCCCCGTCAACGTGATGTCCGAGGCATATCAGTGACTGGTGTGGAGGGTGACCCTGTGTCCCGATCCACCACAGGTGGAGGCCCCACCACCGTCTGGCCCCTCAGTGCAGGTGTCGCGGACAGAGGAGCATCCACATCAGAATCACTCACCCCTGACAAATGGACCTGATGCACATCCAACTCAACATGGACGTCAGAGTGGTCATCTGGGCTGGACTTATTGCCAGCCATAGACAAAATGGTCTGTAACACATGAGGGTTCTCGTGGTCCACCATCCCACGAACCCCACATGTGCCGGGTTGCTGTTGTGATAACAATCCTGTGCCTGGCATGACAACACCATCCTCTGGCTCCATTGCGTCATCATCTGAAAAGTGGAGAAAAATAACATCAGTACACATGTCAGAAGCACATAACACACGCATAGACATCACACAGACAGCCAACACATCAAGCAGACATGTCAGACAAAACTGAGAACCTGCCATGCATGCAAGGTCACTTTGACATGGCATCAGTGAGTAGGAATGTAGAACGGTGTAACACGGCTCAGAAGTGGGTTAATGCAGTGCAGTACATGTGTACGTTACCCACTATCTACATGAACAAGTGCATCATGATGTGCATCTCTATATGGTAAGGCAGTGCAAGGGCAAGTTCAGGCATCATGTGCAATGTGCATGCAATGGGTTGCATGTCTACAATCAAACCACCCCTCCCCCTAAGTGGAAATGCAGGGTTGGCTTGCATGGTATCAAAAGGATGACCAGAGACCTGTGTATTGGCAGACAGTGTTGACTAGCATCAATTGCATCATCTGAGTCAACTGACAACACAGCAGATGATGATGGGACATTAAGCAGGACACATGATGAACCCTCAGTAGTACACCCATGTGTGCAGAAGACACTACACCAGTTGGACAGAGTCTGTGGGCCTGAAACAGGGTGAGGCCTGTGCCCCACACAGACTGTCACACCCTAAACATGTGTGGGACGCAGGACTGAGCCAGAGTGGGCATGGGAAGGCTGATGAATGGCCATGAAATGTAGGTCACCCTGGACACGTACTACAATGATCATCCAATCAAGGACACATAGGGGCATGCATGGAATGCACATGGAGCATGAATGGGCACTCATGTCCCTGCGGAGCATCTGCCATCCGCACAGTCCAAGTGAGACAGCCTGCATGAAGGACAGAGGATGTACCATACTGCATGTGTCTGGCCGGTTGGCTGGTGGAAGTTTGCATGTACACAGGAGGCTTGAACAGGGCATTGCATCACAGCAAAATGATGCACACCAGTGCAATGGTGAAATTGGGGTGCAGGGGGGGGTGGAGGGGCAAGGGAGCATGCCTACAGGGAGTACCCGCATGCAGGCAGAGGACACATGCACGTCAGTCATGCACTGACATAGACTCAGTGCTGAGAGGAAGGACACCCCAGGCTACATGCAGAAGGGCCAGTGAGCTGGAACATGGACCAAGGGGGCATCCGGGTGACTAGCATGTGAGTAGGGTGCAAGTGTGGTGATGAGGACAGTCCCCTTCTGCTCTACATGTCCACCATCCTGCACAGCAGGCATGCATCAGTGAAGCATTGCATGATTTGCACATGAGAACCATGTACACATGACTTGTAGTGCCAGTCATGCACAACACATCACACAAGTAAAACACACATGGCCTCGACAAACATGCAACAACACTCACTGGACTGGGCATCAAAGTCCTGCATCTCTCCCACTCCTTCGACCAATTCTGGTGGTATGAACTCCGCAACGAGTGATTCGTGCGGAGTGAGGTCTTCCTCCTCAGGTGCTGGCCCACCGCCAGTCACCAGATTCATGTTGTAATTTGAGGCATGCTTCACCTTAGCGCTGCGTTTTAAGTCATTCCAACTCTTTTTGCACTCTTGTGCCGTGCGCACATCATGGCCGAATGCACTCACATGTTCCGCAACTTGCTTCCAGTGGGTATTACGATGAACAGCTGTAGTTTGACAATTCGGCCCCACTAGCATGTCACGGTTGTGGTCCCGCACGTAGCCCACGAGGAAGTCCAGTTCCTGCTTGCAGATAGGGTTCTTCCTTAACGTGCTGGAGGCCGTAGCTGTGTCTGGGTCCCAGCCTGTACTGCAGGTGCAACCTTCCTCCTCTTGGATGCTGGTCCGGACCGTGGCTGGCAAATGCCGCCCTGATCAGTATGGGCAGTGGTGCTAGAGGAATGAGCCGAGGGAGTGGCAGGTGGAACATGGAGTGAGGCCCTGACTTGCGTCAGTGGCTGCTGGGTGCCCTGGAATGGACGCTGCGCAGCAACATCCGCTGTTGACCGGGACTGTCCTGGTTGGTAGACTCACAACCGGGGTGTTGTCGGCTGCATCTGCCCCTTCACTTGCCAACACCTGGCTGGTCGGGGCAGCAGATGACATTGCTGCCCCAGGGACATGTGCCTTGGTCAGGGCAGCCCTGCGTGCACCTACGGTGTGCCTCCTGACGACCTGGGATTCTGCCATGGACCCTTCAAGTGCCAACGCAGCCTGCGCTGGCAGACCCTGAGCCTGGGTGGTGGTGTCCACAGCTGCAACTGCAGCTACCACTACCCTTGGGCCTGTGGCAGTCGATAAACCAGACTGCCGGGTCACATGGGTGCCAGTGTCAGATGCATGAAAGGCATCTCCTGGAGCCGCAGGGGGTGGTGGCATGACTGTACCAATACGTGGCACAACACCGTGCCGAGCTGCTGCACCCCTGCCTCTTCCCCCTCTGCAGCCACCCTGGACACCCTGGAGTCCCCCTACTCCCTGGTCACCCCGGCCAAGTCCCTGACCACGCCCGCCATGTGGAGTATGCCCAGCTGAGGCGCCCTCACCTTTTGTGGCCTCCCAGCCATGGAACAGATGGAGTAGTGCCGGCACAGATGGAGTAGTGTCAATAGGAGGTGTACACGACACTTGTCCTGGGCAATTGGGGTGAAGGGGGTGGGATACAAGATGTTAACAGCACCCCTGAACCTGCAAGGATGTATGTGACCCCTGTGATAAAGTGGCGGGTCACACAAAGCTCAGGCACCCAAAACTGCAGTAAAACCATGCATTCAACCCCCGGTAGCCCACGTGTGTGGAATCAACCTCCTGCAGTACGCAGTGGCACCCAGGGACACGAAAAACATGTAGAGGTGGGACACGCAGGCTACTATGACCTCGAAAATGGGTACGCGATACACAGGGGCAGCCGCAGTGGGAAAAATAGCATGCACGACTCACCGTCAGACTAGCATGATAACGAAAAACATGCGTAGCCTATACCCCCACCAAAAGAAGAGATACGTCCTTGATAGTTGTGAAGTTTTGATGGCGCGCGAAACAACACGAAGTAGCAACACACATGTCGGTCTCCATGAAAGGCATGTACAGTGAACTGCTGGCCCCACTCACCTTTAACCCGTGCTGAGGGAAACGCCCGCGCTCGTCACGTCACTTACGCTCTTAGGCCCTTTCCTCGGATTGCACGCATTAACACGCGGACGTGCTGTTTTTTCATGTGCTGAATCACTATGCACCCGTCACGAGGGAAATGCATGTGCGCGTAAAGTCACAGACGCGCTTCGCGCTAAGGGCCTTTCCTCAAATTACACGCTGACGTGCAGTTTATTCATGTGCCAAATCACTCCGGATCAAGCTGGCCACGGGACAACACACGGAAGACCACGCTCCTGCCCAGAAGGCCATTTTCCTGCCCCCCAGAGCGCCGAGCACGCTCCCACCTGCCATCTGCTGCTGCCTGCCTGCTGCCCACGTGCCCTGCTATTTGGTGCCTGCATGTCAGCCATCTGCAGGGGTCCAGTTGCTGTGTCCACCCCTGCTGGAACAGAAGACTCCCGTCTGGTATACCATCGCTCCACAGCCCAGCCCCAGGACCCAGTTGCCCACCCACACCTGCCTCGGGGGTCACCATGTTGGGACAAACACCATCTGAGACCACTGGCAACCCCCAGCCAGAGAGGCAGAGGGCTACCAGCTTCAGCGATAAGAAAGTTGGTATCCTGGTGGAGCAAGTTCTGGTGTATTATGATGCCCTCTTCACACCATCGCGCGGTGACAAGGAAGGACGGAGGAGGTCTGGATGGACATAGTGGGTGCCATCAACGTGGAGGGGGTGGCACCCCGAGACCTGAGACACGTCCAGAAGCGCTGGGAGGACTACAAGTCCAGGACCATCAAGAGGCGCTGGACCCATCTTACCAACCAGCAGATGAGGGTCTTGGAGCACATTCGCCCAGTGCTTCGCCACCAGATCCTTAGGATGCAGGGCCGTCTGGAGTTGAGCGGTAAGTGGCCATGCATTGCTGTGTGAAACAGGGCATGTTGCAGTGTGCTGGTAGTCAGCTACTTGCCTGTTGGATGTACGTGCAGGGACGTCATGGTGCTGCATGTGAGACCAGTCATATGTGAACCACATGGATGGTGCATGTGTTACAATGCAACATGGGGAGCAGCATGCGGAATGCACACATGAATCCATGCCTGTCTCTGTTCTTGGACATGGATGGGGTGTGAGAGATCGGTGCTGCTGTCATGGACATGTATGGTGTACATGTCTGTGTGTCTGAGTAGTGTGTGTGTGACTTTGAAACGCCATGGATGCATGACACATGCCCGTGACGATGTGTTGATTCACTGATGCAGTCTAGTCATCCTTGTATCCACTGTGTCTGTGGTGTACAAGGCCAAATGTATGAGCCTCCGATGATGTGTGTGCATGGGATCAGTATGACCCATGATGCATGTGAGTTTGAAGACAACATTTATGTCAATAGAGGCCCTTGTACATGGATGCTAATGTTGACTGCATGCCCCATGCCTGTTTCTGCATGTGTGTTGCCTGCATTGACCCATGTGTTGTGGAGGGACAGGATGGAAGTGACGTTTGACAGTGCCACTCATGTGCTATTGCTTCCTGTCTAGGGGACTATTGTACAGTACCCTGATGCTTGTGTTCTATGTCTCCCTCTATACAGCGTCGAGTGAAGAAGAGGGCGGAGACGGCGCTGTGGAGCAAAGCGGCGGGGATGCCTCCACCGGCCGGCGACGCAAGGCCCAGCCACCCTCCCCGGAATTACCATCACCCGGGAGCGAGGGGACTGGTGCCGCGTCTGCCACTACGGCTGCAGCAGAAGGGCCGGGTGAGCCCCCACAGAGGCTTGCGATGGCGGAAGACGGTGCAGAGCCATCCAGGTTGGTGGTCTACACAGAGGAGGAGGAGGCTGCTACTGAGCCGCACATGGGGCCTGGTGGGGGTGGTACCACTGCTGCAAGTGGTGCAGTCCAGGGCCAGGGGCAGGAGACAGCACAGGTCACCCCAGAGGGGCCTGTGCATGTCACTGTCCCTGACCCTGTGACTGCACCACCATGCACCTGCAGGGATGCCCCGTCCCAGGCCCGTCCGCAGGTAGGGGGGAGGCCCACGTCATCTGGCACTCCACTTCCCTCTGGACGAGGAGACCCATGACCGTATGGGGTCCGTCCTGATTGGTGTTACGTTGCGCACGTGTGACATTCGTGTTGACGTGCATGCTTCCTGGGGGGACCACGCACGCCATCACGAAGAGCTGCGTGGCAATGTGCACAGTTGGGAGGGGCCCTGGTCGGAGGGTTCCTACTTGTGTCGAGCACTCTGGCGGCCCTCTCCTCCTCTGTGGAGACTATGCGCCAGTCGTTCTCCCTGCCGTCTTCTAGCCCAGATTCCACCAGGGCCCTCTGTGGACCTGGCCCGACCAACACAGCCAGCTTCGTGGATATCACATCCCTGCCACAGTCGGGAGTCGAAGGTGCAGCAGGGGTGGACACCCCACCAACTGGAGACCAGCAGATGGAGGATATGCGGGCATCATCGGGCAGGGCACATGGACAGCAGCAGCAGGCTCAAGGTGGGAGAGATGATGGCTCGGGGCCATCAACTTCAGAGGGGCAGGCATCGGCCGGAAGGCTGGATGACCCTGAAATGGGAGTCTCTTCCGTGTGCCAGTGGTTGGGCCAGCGGATAAATGCGGAGCAGCGGCGGGCGGAAGAGGCACGGCTCACTATGGTCAGGGCAGAGGTCTCCATGCGCAGGGCATTGAGGCGGGCTGAGTGCCTCGAGGCAACTCGCAGGGAGTTGGAACAGGCCATGACTGCATCCCTGCAAGACCTCGGGGCCAGGGGAGAGGCCCGCCTCCGGGACATCGACATGGAGTTCGATGATGCCCTGGCCCGGGACATCACAGAGTGAGCTGTAGGACTTGCCTGCTGCCATTGTATACAGTTAATTAGTGTTAGGTTTCCTTTCTGTTTTTATTTCTTTTGGGGAGCTTGGACAATGCCCCACCTTTTTGTATATAGTTGTTCATTAGGTAGGGTTTTTTGTAGGTTTCCTTTCTATGGTTGGGCTCATGGACCCTGGATTTGTACTTTGTATATAGTTCAACACTGGATTTCACTTCTTTTTTTGTTTGTTCCATGGATCAATGGTTTTGTCTTATTTTTTCACTTTGGATTTATTTTGACGGACAGACACTTTGGACGCATGTGCTTTTGGATTGATTTGAATTCTGCTTTCACACATTTTTATTTTATATTTTGGATATGCAGCTTTTTCTTAATTATTTCCATTATTGTGTGTTTCATTTCGTTCCTTGCTTTTGTGTTTAATACATTTTTATTTCATACTTCAATGTGTGGTATTCTCTCTTTGGTTTCATGCATGTCACGATGTGTGTTTTTTCAATCACATGCACCCATTGTGTGTGTGTGACGGAAATTTGTTGATGTGCATACTTGCCATTTGGGATGTATCATGTGATGGGGATTTCAATGTGGGGTGGATGTAATACTTGGTTGTGTGTTTGGACTGGGGTGGTGTGGGGTGTGATTTAGGTGGCCATAAGGCCCATGATTGTGGATCGTGATGACGTGTTGGGGGGGACATGAGTGGCAGGTGCCTGTCACTCTTAGGTGGGTGAGTGGGTGAGGGGACATGAGTCGGGGCCTGCAGGCAGGTGCCTGTCACTGCCAGGGGGGGACATGAATCGGGGCCTGCTGGCAGGTGCCTGTCACTGCTGGATGGGTGAGTGGGTGGGGGGACATGTGTCGGGGCCTGCAGGCAGGTGCCTGTCACTGCTGGGTGGGTGGGTCTCTGGGGGTACATGAGTCAGGGCCTGCTGGCAGGTGCCTGTCACTGCTGGATGGGTGAGTGGGTGGGGGGACATGAGTCGGGGCCTGCTGGCAGGTGCCTGTCACTGCTGGGTGGGTGAGTGGGTGGGGGGACATGAGTCGGGGCCTGCTGGCAGGTGCCTGTCACTGCTGGGTTGGGACCTGAGTCGGGGCCTGCTGGCAGGTGCCTGCCACTGCTGGGTGGGTGAGTGGGTGGGGGGACATGAGTCGGGGCCTGCTGGCAGGTGCCTCTCACTGCTGGGTGGGTGAGTGGGTAGGGGAACATGAGTCGGGGCCTGCTGGCAGGTGCTTGTCACTGCTGGGTGGGTGAGTGGGTGGGGGACATGACGGGGCCTCCTGGCAGGTGCCTGTCACTGCTGGATGGGTGGGGGTGCAGGAACATGCGTCGGGGCCTGCTGGCAGGTGCCTGTCATTGCTGGGTGGGTGGGGGTGTAGGGGGACATGTGTCAGTGCTCACTTGTGCATGGTGACATGTGGGCTGGCTGGGGTGCATGGCCAGGGTGGATGGGCTACCTGCGAGGAATGGCCAGGGTTGCAAGGTAGTCCCCTGTGTTGTGGGCTGTCTGCAGGGCCTGGGGAGGGGGGAGAGGGCACACCTGGGAGGACACACACTGCCAATTCACGTTGGGGCACCCCAGGAATACATGTACCCCTCCCGCGGCAGCGAAAATGCATGTAAAACTCCCCGTGCACCCCTCAGAAGGCGCGTACCCCGCTCGGCCAAGGCCTATTGCTTGTAAAATGTCCCACGCACCCCCAAAATACACGTACCCACTCGCACAAGGCCTGTCGCATGTAAAACATCCCGCCCACCCCCAGAATACACGTACCCCTCCCGCGGCAGCAAAAACGCATGTAAAACTCCCTGCGCACCCCTCAGAATACACGTACCCTGCTCGGCCAAGGCCTATCACTTGTAAAACGTCCCGCGCACCCCCAAAATACACGTACCCGCTCGCACAAGGCCTTTCACATGTAAAACGTCCCGCACACCCCCAGAATACACGTACCCCTCCCGCGGCAGTGAAAACGCATGTAAAACTCCCCGCGCACCCCTCAGAATACACGTACCCCTCCCACGGCAGCGAAAACACGTGTAAAACTCCCCGCGCACCCCTCAGAATACACGTACCCCGCTCGCACTAGGCCTATCGCATGTGATACTTCACACGCACCCCTGAAATACACATACCTCGCTCGCACAAGGCCTATCGCATGTAAAATGTGCCGCGCATCCCCAGAATACATGTACCCCTCCCGCGGCAGCGAAAACGCATGTAAAACTCCCTGCGCACTCCTCAGAATACACGTACCCCGCTCGGCCAAGGCCTATCGTGTGTAAAACTTCCTGCGCACCCCCAGAATACACGTACCCCTTCCACAGCAGTGAAAACGCATGTAAAACTCCCTGTGCACCCCTCAGAACACACGTACCCCTCCCACGGCAGCGAAAACACCTGTAAAACTGCCTGCGCATCCCTCAGAATACACAAACCCCGCTCGCACTAGGCCTATCGCGTGTGATACTTAACGCGCATGCCAGAAATACACGTACCCCGCTTGCACAAGGCCTATCATGTGTAAAACGTACCCCGCACCCTCAAAATACACGTAACCCTCCGTGGCAGCAAAAACGCGTGTAAAACTCCCTGCACACCCCTCAGAATACACTTATCCCGCTCGGCCAAGGCCTATCACGCGTAAAACGTCCTGCGCACCCCCAGAATACACATACCCCTCCCGTGGCAGCGAAAACACGTCTAAAACTCCCTGCGCACCCCTCAGAATACACGTACCCTGCTCGCACTAGGCCTATCGCGTGTGATACTTCACGCGCACCCCCGAAATACACGTACCCCGCTCACACAAGGCCTATAGCGTGTAAAACGTCCTGCGCACCCCTCTAAATACATGTACCCCGCTCGGCCAAGGCCTATCCCATGTGATACTTCACACGCACCCCCGAAATACACGTACTCTGCTCGCACAAGGCCTATCGCATGTAAAACATCCCGCGAACCCCTCTGAATACACGTACCCCGCTCGGCCAAGGCCTATCGCGTGTAAAACATCCTGCGCACCCCCAGAATACACGTACCCTGCTCGCACAAGGCCTATCTCGTGTGATACTTCACGCGCACCCCCAGAATACACATACCCCACTCAGCCAAGGCCTATCGTGTGTAAAACGTCCCGCGCACCCCCATAATACACGTACCCCACTCGCACAAGGCCTATCACATGTGATACTTCAAGCCTAGGCATGGCCCACAGGCAGCCCACGCCGCAGGGGGGTGTGCTTTTTCTATGCTATTTACCTGCCGCGGGAGGGGTACGTGTATTCTGAGGGGTGCACGGGGAGTTTTACATGCGTTTTTGCTGCCGCGGGTGGGGTACGTCTATTCTGGTGCATGTGCGGGAAGTTTTACACGCGTTTTCGTGGTTGGGGGGCTGTATGCTGGTCCACTGGCCTTTGCGCCATGTACTGGATTTGTACGCTGGTCATGACGCACGGGGCGGGGTTGGGGGCATAACTGGCGCTGCTGCGGGGTCGCTGAGCCACTCTGCGCCACGGCTGCTTATGGATGTTGAAATCCATGAATACGCTGAAATGGGTTCTGGCGCACGCGGCTGGTGCAGACTGCCGCACGCGCACACTGTGCGCCAGCCGCGTGCGCCACTTGTGCGCCGAATTCTATGAATTACCCCCATAGGGTTTTCTCAATGGATACCTTGTTTCAAGGACTTTTCGCGGTATAGGCACTACTCTTACTGGTATTGCACTTGCTACAATCTCTGGCTGCCAACATATAGGCAAAATAGGATGTAACCTCTGGTGGAGGTTCTTGGCTCCTCCTCTACACAACTACTATGAAGTTGGTGAAAAATGTGATAGACTTTTGGCACATAGGCGGAAGGTTATGGACAATCAAAAGTCAATCAGTGCAATTGAAGGAATGGCTGGCTTACTAACAAACAAACTAAAGGAAAGTAATAGGGAAATCAGAGAACATCACACTAACCTCTACACTCCAGAGGTGAAGATGAGTAGGAATGATATCAGGGTCTTTATTGAAGGTTGGAACATAAATAAAATCAATCCAGAAGAGAGATTATAATTGGATGCAACATTAAGTGTGGAAGAACTAAAGAGAGCAGCTCATCACCTGAATGCAGGGAAATGTTCAGGGCCAGATGGACTGCCGGCAGAATTGTTTAGGTGATGCCAGATATAGTATTTGATCTGATGATGCCTATGCTGAACTCATAAAGTAGTAAGGGTTTACCTCCAGCGAGCAAGAGATATGCAGTTATTTCATTGACTCTGAAGAAAGACAAACAACAATTGCACCTTACTAGCTACAGACCGATAAGCCTAATCAACATTGACAATAAAATATTCACAAAGGCTATGGAAATGACGCTGGAATCTTTGTTAGCCGATATACTTTCTCAGAAGCAGGCAGGCCTTGTGAAGGGGAGGCATGTATCTGAGAATATGCCCAGGTTGATTCTTATGCTATATTAGAGTCAAACGTTATCACCAGACATGGCAGTATTGTCATTGGATGCAGAAAAGTGTTTGATCGGATTGAATGGAACAACCTGATGTCGACTTTGGAAGGTTTTGTGTTTGGAGGCAAAAAAATTAATTGGATATGGCTACTATACTCAAAACCTATGACAAGTGTAAATACTAATGGTCTTTCTCCAGCAAGTGTTGAGCTTTGAAGAGGCACTAGACAAGTCTGTCCTCTATTCCTTTTATTGTTTGTCCTTGTGATGGAGCCTCTGGATGTTAAAATTAGAAAAGATCCTGAGATTTGTGCAGTCAATTTTGGGGAGGCATCACAGAAAATGTGGCTGTATGCAGATTACATGTTGCTAATTGTACCAAGTGTGGTTTCTTCAATCCCTGCAGTAATTAAACCATTTTAAACATTCCATGATCATTCAGGCTACAAAATTAATTGGTCAAAATCATAAGCTATGCCGGCCTAAGAAGCATGTTCAGATCGTCAAGTGAGTAGTTATGGTTTCAAATGGTGCTCATAAAAAATGAAGCATTTGGGAGTTTGGTTGACGAAAGATGCTGATGGCATTTGGATGTGAATTTGATGAGTATAATAGAGAGCACAAAAGTGGATTTTCAAAGATGGAGGGATTGGGACTGAGTCTCTGGGGTAGGGTGAACGCGATTAAGATGACTACGGCTCCTCGCATTCATTTCATCCTTAGTATGATACCTATAACAGCACGAAAGAAAGATATGAAGAGTATTGAGAGTATGATTCATACTTACTTATGGGATGAGAAACAACCATGTCTGAAGTTATGGAAGCTGCAACTATCAATGGCGAAAGGAGGTCTGGCAGTGCTGGACTTTTGGAACTACTATCTGGCTTTTGGAGCACAGCATCTGCTTCCTTTTCTTGAGGACTCAGATGATGTTTGGACTCAAGCTGTCCATCATCCACTGTCACCTAGGGTGATTCTGTTCTCAGAACATGATACTGGTTGCAAGTTGCATGCTCTAATGAGATTCATGAGGGAATGTTGCTGATGGCTGGCAAAATTGACTAAAGTTTAAATGTTCTGTTCAAGAAAATCTTCTCTGTGGCTGAACCCTGAGATTAAATTG
The DNA here is from genome assembly GCF_040938575.1 of Ambystoma mexicanum. Lineage (NCBI taxonomy): Eukaryota > Metazoa > Chordata > Amphibia > Caudata > Ambystomatidae > Ambystoma > Ambystoma mexicanum. The sequence continues at coordinate 654,295,841 of NC_090934.1, forward strand.
GATAGAAAAATGCTGTTCTGGCCGAATTGGTCTTTGAGTAAAATCCAATGGATAGGCAATCTGTTTTCTGATAATAAATGGATGTCTTTTAATTTTCTGAGAAATGAAAGGAGCCTGGACACCTGCACCATTGCTGAGTATTGGAGATTGAAGAGGGCTATTGGTGCAAAGATCCCTCAAGAGGCTAAAGATTGGACTGAATGCTTGATTGAGTTAAAATCGAAAGGACACTGAGCTTCAAGAGTCTATAAACATCTGGCTGAATACAAAAAAAGTAAATGATAATCTGCTAGACAAATGTTCAGAATTCTTAGGTTCAGAAATGAGTGAAAATTGATAGAACTTTTATGCAGAAATATTAACTTGACTTCACTAAACCTAAGATAACGAGTTAGACAGATATAAATATTAAACAGTGTTTACTGGAGACCACAATAAATATATAAAAGAGGTTACATTGACTCTGAAATGTGATGGAGATGCACACACATGTGATGTGGGAATGCACTAGGTTAAGGGTGTTCTGGAAAGAGGTTGCATTAACTATGTACAATGTTCTGTTACTTGATGTTGACTATGATTTTACCATGATTGTCCTGGGTGAGGAGGATGTGATTGCAGATTTGTCTTACCCACAGAGGTGTTGGTTTTTCAGGGCTTCATTATCTGCAAAGAAAATAATTTTATGTGATTGGAAAAGTGATCAAATACCTTCTTCATCGACTTGGATGGAGGATTTACAGAGGACGTTCATAATGGAAAGGGTGTTATTGTACATGAATAAGAAAGGCAACTTTTACAAGGACATTTGGGAGAGGTTTATGGAGTAATATGGATCAAATGTGAGTTCATCATGTTTGTTGACAGCATTAATAGAGTCATTTATGGTCACCATTCTTGTGTGGGAGAGAGTGGGGTCGTTGAGTTGTATTTATATGCTAAAACCTGTTATGTCTTGTATTCTGATAATTCTTCATTCAATACAAATGTGAATACAAAAAAAAGAAATAAAGTCCATAATAACTGGAAAAATAGAGAACTGCCTGAGAGAACTAATGGGCGAAATAAAGATAGTTAGGGAGATGGTGGCTGCAGCTGCCGTAAGTATCCCCGAATTAAGGAATTCAACGAATACCGATGGTCAACATCAGCATAATTTGCAGGGCCCTTCAAAGAGAATGACAAGTATGAAAGAAAATCTTATCTTCTTTAAAGATCAAGCACCTCGATTATTGCCTATAGGAAACAGGGGAATGAGGACCCCTGCTGTAAGAGTCCCCCAGAGAATCAGTACACCAAATGGGGATCCACCATTCAGATTCCCTGCGCCGCTCACAGTCTTGAACCTCATTCCACTGAAATTCCAGGAGCATGGCAAAGGGACTTTGGATACAGAGGTGCCCCTCTGTAATAATGGATGATGTCCCCCGCTTTCATGGTGATACATTTTGAATTCTAAAGCGTGAGTCTACAAATACACACATCGATCATCAAGGAAGGCATTGGTAGGTGCATTAGATCACCGTCCTCCAATTCTGAACTGGATCATATCCATGTGCTTTTGAAATATTGGGATCTGGTGGAGGGGGTTCTGGGCATGGACTTAAGGTCATATCTCCCAGTGAAGCTAAAAATAATACTTATGTCAACATCACGGTTCCGGACAGTCCAGGCACCCAAAGCACCATTACCAGCTGGTGATGGCACAGGTACCCTGGGTGTAAGGAGGCGAGTGCCTGAGATATTTAGAACAGCGTGGGTGCAATGCCTGCCCAAAAGTGATCTCGAAGAGGTCGACTGACTGACCCATTACCCAGGTAGCCCAGCCATGCCTTTAGGATACAGTCTTGTATCGTGGAACATAGCAGGGGTAGCAAGGGTTATTGATGACCCTGAATGGAAAAATTTCATTACAAACCACCAGGCGGTTGTACTTCGGGAAACATGGGCCATTGATAAAATCCTGTATCAGGGGTATCAAATGTTTGCTATCCCAGCTATGAAAGGGCTTAAGGTAGGCTAAGTGGGGTGGCTCATGATATGGATTGATGTTAATTTGGGCTGGGAAGTGAAAGAGTGTCTGACCCACTCGCCGGATCTACTGTATCGATCCATCTGAATGAGTAATGGAGAAGCTTGTTCATTGTATAATATTTACAATAGGCCCTCTGGATCATGGGGCTGGTGACATTAGAGAGACTGCAGGGATTGGTTTCCTATGAGAACAATCAAAAACTCACATAAGCATTACACAACAGTTGCTGGCAACATTAATGTCCAGTTCGAGCAAATTGGGGAATTGGAAGGATTGTGGGAAGACCAAGATCTGGCCAGGGATATAGCGACTCTGTCAGCAACTTATCCCAAAAATCTACACCGATTAGCCATTGACACAGCCTGAATACTTTTTTTATCTTACCCTAAGGGCTTGTAATGGTCCTCATAGGGAAGGATCGTGGGTGAAATGTACATTTAAGGGAAATAACGGTGCTTCCAATATAGATTATATATTGATTTCTGATAAAGGCTGGGTCAAGCGTGGGAGGTTTTGGAGAGGTCTGAAAGCGACCACAACAACCCTGAACCTCAGCAGTTTAAGTACAGTGGCAGCCAGGGCAGGGGCTTTACCAGCATTGCACCCCCAAATAATTTTGATATCAGGGTATACCTACAAGAGCCTCAAACAGGCCAGAACTAGTGATCACTCAGTTAAATCAGCCATATATGGCACAATTTGGGCAAATGTGGGTGCTATATGTGGAGGAAGAAGTTCTACTGTGGAGATTGTTCAAGAGTTTGAATGTTTGAATCCGAATTTGACCCCCTTTATTTCATCCAAAATGGGTACAATAAAGAAAAGTGCAATACCAGAACATTGTTAGTACAATGGTTGCCTGCGTCACAGAGGGGATCAAGGTGGATAAAAGTAACCTAAGATCAGCAAGGGCCCGGTACAAAAATCTCATAGCATTTAGGAACAGAGATTATGCAGAAAAGCCTATGCAATCCCTTCCCGAAGCACTTGAAGATGGGGATACTGTTCTTTTCTGGAAGTTAAACACTGACTCTGAATTAAATGGGGAAAAGAAGCTACATTGTTTTGTACCAAGTGAGTCTTGGTGGGACCCACTTCACTATGGGAGAGCCCTGAGGGTGATGCCAGCATGTGGCAGCAGGAACCTAGTATTCACTGTACTAGAGGTGGGGGTGGCTATAAGGTCGCAAAAGGGTGGGAAGGCAGCAGGGCCAGACCTTCTCCCAATTAACTTATATAATGGGGAGGCAGATATCAGGGTCCATATCTTGTGCAGAATGTTTAACACCATAGTACTCTCTGGGACAATGCCATCAACCTGGCAAAAAATAAATAATTGCCCCATGCATTAAAGCAAGGCAGTACAGACCAGCCAGCTAATTACCGCCCCATTTCACTGTTGAATAGTGCTGGCAAAATCTTTGGGAAGGTGATTCTAAACCACCTGCAAGACTGGGCAGACTCCAATGATATCATTTGTGATCCTCAAGCCAGGTTTAAGAAGAGCAGGGGGACAGTTGATCAATGCTTCATGCTCTTGCTGTTGGTCCAGAAATATACTGTGCTTAAGAAAATGAAGTGTACACAGTTTTTCTGGACCCTAGAACAGCGTGTGATGCTGTGTCACGAAACACTCTTCGGCAAATACTATTATCTGCTGAGCACCAGGAATAAAATGCGTGGATTGGCGCTTTTGTGAGCCATACCACACAGTATTCCCTTGTACGCCGGTGCGTCCTGTGCATGCCGGGTACTCTGTTCCCGGCGAGGGGCGTGGCAGCCCGTTAGCCAATGAGGAGGCTCAAAACGGAGCAATCCCCGCTCCGAGCCTCCCCATGGCTGGAGGCTGCCTTCGTCCCACCTAGGGACTAAGGTAAGGCTTTTTCCCCCCTCTCCTCCCTCCTCCCACCTCCCTGCCCTTCCCACCCACTTACCTTCTATCCCTTGGTCTCTGGCGGGGGACGATGGAAGCCTCCAGCTGTGTCGAGACTCAGAGCAGGGCCATCCCCGCTCCGAGCCTCCGCACGGCTGGAGGCTTCCATCGTCCCCTGCCGGAGACAGCGGTACGTTTATTTATTTATTTATTTTTTTCCCCTTCCCTTCCGCCCTCCCAACCCAATTTACCTTCTTTTTTCTTCTTGTCTTGGGAGCGAACGTGCTGGAAACACTTCTGTTCCCAGCGTGTCCGCTCCTGAAAACGGACTACGTTTTCCCTTTCCTGGTGGCCATTTTTTTCCCTTTTTTTCCTGTCTCGAAACGCGGCAGCATTTCAAAACCGAAAAAAATGCCATTAGTACCCCGGTCTAACGGGCCGGGGTACTAATGGCTATAAGACCCGAGACGACGGGCCAATACTGCCCACGGTAATGCCCACGGGGCTTCGTTAAGGCCCTTGCTCACTCGGGCCTGTAACTACGGCCCCGGGGGCATCACCTGGGGTGGTATTGGCCCGCCGCCTCAGGTCTTATTGCCACAAGAATGTCCCCCCAGAGCTGGTTTGGATCAGTGAGTTGCTTTATTCTGAAAACCAGGCTGGAGTTTGGTTCGGATTAGGAGGAGAGGAAACACTGGCATGCAACGTGCGTGTTGGCACCTCTGCTTTTCAACATTTATGTACAGGAGATCATTGAGGCATTAATAAAGGGATGTTTGGACTGCCCAAAGATGCGATCTGAAAAATAGCTTGCTTTATTTTACGCTGACGATGCTGTTATCCTTTCCACCTCTCTGCAAGCCCAGGGGGCTTCACTGAGTGTCGTTAAGAGAAAACTGAAGGCTTGGGAATATATTGCGAGGCATTGCTGTATCGTATGTCCCAGGATAGTGGAAAGAGCCTAAGATGGATCCCCTTTGTAAAAAATACCCTTACCGGACTGGAGGAGGGAGCTCTTTGCGAAAACCCACAAAGTATAGATGGACAGCCGCCTATAAATGTAAAGAAAAAAAAGCAAACATTTGAAGTAATGAATTATTGATAGAGAAGGCAGCCAGACTGAAACTAGGACCAGCCTATTTAGATCATAAAATTGAACCTGGCTTCGAAATGTATTTACATACAATTGTGGCACCTTTTCAAAAGATCACTCTTTATTTATTTATTTACTTATTTATTTATTTATTGGTAATTTGCATGGTGCCTATACACAAGTGTTTCTAGGCACCACAAGGCAAAGGGGGAGGGGGGGCAATCATATTGAAATGGGCCCGACATGTCCTGACAAATTTTTAGCCGGGCCATGTGAGCGACCCTAAGACTACTCTTTGTTATACCACCATGCCTGACTGGCAGCAAGGAGGGATCAGGGTGTTTGTGTTCTGGCTGATGTGAAGGGATTGGGATGTTGTTAGACCAGGACATGGCATGGCCCGCTCACCCTTTGTCCATCATCATCCAAGTGCTAAATCCGCCTCTGGGGAGGGCTAAGCGCATTTAACAATCCAGTTATAAACCTACATTTTGTCTTTTGTGTTATTTGAGGCTGAAAGTGAAATACACTATGTTTGTGCTTGGCACAAAAAGAGTTGAAATTGTGTTGCAGATTGTCTCCTATTATACTAGGGCAATGAATTGGAGCTTCCAATTACAGCTGTTGTTTGAGAAATAGGGAACACTTGAAATGAGGTACATCTGGCTATTGTCAGAATAAGCAGATAGCTTACTGATATCCCGTCCTAATTTAGTTACGCCAGTAACTGAGCTCAGCACTGCAGAGAGTTATTTTTAACATATTCTTAATAGATTGATTTAATTTACCACTCTGATCCACTCCCGCATAATAGTAATAATATCTGTAAACTGTCCTTCCCACTTGCCACTTTCTGGGATATATCAGAGGTCAGCCCATCAAAAATCTGATATTTCAAACTATCCATAATTCTTTGCAATGTGTGAAACATGTATACCCACTCCACCCAGTCAAACGAGAGTGCTATTACGGGCTATTGTTATTTACGGTCATTCTTCCAGGCATAAATCCCACCTGTGTTTCGTGCACTCTTTTCAGAATAACTTTGTTCAATCATCTGGCCATGATTTCTGCTAGAATTATGAAGTCTGTATTTATTAGATATATATATTCATGTGTCCCTTCGCACTTGACCTTTGAAATTCCCCCAGCTCCTCCCTCTGTTTTTATGGGGCAGCCAGCAGGTAGTCTGCCTTCTGACCTTGCTCATATTGTAGGGATTTTAACCTAAAGAGAGCCTATACCCCTTTCTTGGAGGAGAGCATGTTTAACCCGATTGTCACTTTTCGAAGCTCCATCAGGTTATGTTTACTTGGGACATTCTCTTATCTGCCTGTTATGGCATTCATCTCTGCCTCGAATGCATACTGCCGCTTGCTATCTTCTCTCTTTATCCCAGCGCATTGTGTATTTGTTTCCCTCTCAGATATGTTTCCCTGTATCCGATAAACTACCCATTATATCACGTGACTCTCCATTGCCAGCCAGATATTCTCCTAAAGTATGTATGAGGTCTTCTTTATCTTTAGGGTGCCTGAGGAGGCTGGCATTTAGACTCCTCCTGCTAATTGATGTTTGTTTCAGGAACAGATCTAGGTTGTGGTCCAATATCCTGCCTGGCAGTTAATCGTCGTGTGATATGTTATGTAGCATCGATTATGATAAAAGGGGTATTACCCACTTTTGCCAAATGAAAATTTCAGCATATTTCTTTTTTGCATCATTTTTTGCTGCGTTTTTTTATCACACAAATATAGATGGTATGGTTGGTTAAGGTATATAGAACGGGGTCAGGGGTGGAAGTGAGAGTGTGGGGGGTTTCCGATGAGTTCTTGTGGCAAGAAAAGTGGTAAGATCACCATAAATCGAACCAAAATCCTCCATCAGTTGTTTATTTTGTCCTGTCCCTTTTATTACCATCGATTGGCCTCTCTGACCAGCCTAGCTTCGGATGAATTGCCAGGCTGCCAATCAATAGCCGGATGCAGAGGAGTTTTGTTAATTCCTGACACAGTTCGGTCCAGCTATGAGAAGAAAGGTTGCTTATCGGTTGTGAGTGCATATAGAGATTGCGCAATCATTCTCTCTTCACCTATGCATGGCTTTATTTCATTTCCACATATCCCTTCTCCATCCATCCATCCCTTCATCACTCTGGCCAACAGAAGCTTGTACAGCACAATGGCTGCACCAGCTAAAACACAATGGGGCTGATTCATGGAATTTGTGCGCCGAAAAACAGGGATTTGTGCGCCATTCTGCCCGCAAATCCCTGTTTAACAAATGGGGATTTGCAGGCAGAATGGTGCACAAATCCCCGTTTTTCGGCGCACAAATTCCATGAATCAGCCCCAATAAGTCTTCTCTATCACTGCTACATGGCAACACATATAGCAATGCACCACACCCATGTGGTGGTGCTGCATCAAAAAAAAAATGATACCTGTGCAGTAGTGCTGTACTCTGTGCTGTAACACGCCAAATATCCTTACATACCCTCCTTTTGTTTTTAGAACTTGGCTACGGTCCAAGCCAATTCCTAAAAACAACTTGTTCTTTTTTTTTTTTTAAATGCATGTGTATTGGGATATCTTTCTCTTCCTGACGTAGCTACTAAAATCAGTAACATTTTCATTTTTACTGATAGCACAATCAAACATCCACCCATGATTAGCACCAGAACAGCCAAACCCACTATTGAGCGTTCCCCCCAGGTTCCCCGATTAAATCTTTCCACTTCTATTATCCCCAGATTACTAATTGTAATATTGTTTTTTCTCAAATTCATTTTTATAACATGTCTTTCTTTGTGATTCAATAAATATTCCACATCCGGATCTATTAGAAAAGTATCCCTTTGAAAAAAATCGATATTTTCCACTTGGCTTTCCCAAACATCATTTGTTACATGAAACAATGTTAACCCCCAATTGACACAATTGTATCCTTTGGAACCTGTAAAAAAAAAACATTATATTTCACCTGTTTAACCACGTATGTTCCATGGTTTAAATGTACTACCGTCATGTTCTTTAAAGAGGGGCTGACCAACCATTTACCTCTGACCATTTTAGCCTGTGCCAGTTCTTCACTCCCCATATTGCTAATAATCACTTCACATCCTTCTGATATACTTGGGTCAGATTTCAAACCACAAATAGCATCTGTGGTATCAGGAACAAACGGTTTACCTGGACACATATCATTTTGTTCTTTAAATTTTACACATGTTTCCAGGTTTGGTATTAAATAAACTTCAGGTTCCCATGACTGAAATGCCACCACTTCTGGAGTCTTAATCTTAATAAATTTGTCCTCTTGCCAAAATCCCACCTTGTGTACCCACTTCGTTTGATAAATAAGTTCAGGAGCTACATATGAGATGCATAGCAAAAATCCGATCTCTAGTCTTTCCAAGTCCACGTATAATGGCATTGCATTACCCATTTCAAATGCGATTTTTACCTGTATTATATCAATTTCCCTCCTGGTCAATCTTTCTATCATTTGACGAATAATATCCTGCGAAACAAAATACAAGGGGATATGTCCTTGAATCAATTGAGAAACTGCAGTTTGAACTTCTCTCATATAATTCGTTAATAGTCTATCAACAGGACTCATTATGTTCAATATTTCATTTAAAGTTCTGTCATGCTTAAGTATTATTTTAGTCACCCGTTGCATCACATCTGCTTGTTCATTTAGAATGATTGCAGTTTCATTTATGAATCTTACTTGTTCATCCAGTCCCCCTCTAATCCCATCTAATGTTTCTTGTATTATTTCTAGGTCAATACTCAGTTGTTGCGCTTTAGTACTCAGTGTTCCTACCGAAATAGAATTGGCTGTTGATATTGTGGTACCTATTATGGCTCCAACTATAGACATTACCAATGATATCGCGAGCATCACCGCACCTCTCTTTCCTCTCCTCTTCTTAATGTCTGCTGAATTCACAAATGTTTTCTCCAACTGCATTAATATATCTCTTATTGACTGCTTAGTGTCCTATTTTCTTATTTCCAGCCACTCTTTAGTCTGTTCAATCTTAATTCCGGTATTGTTCACATGTTTTTCAATCAAAATCTCAGGATTCAATGGTATGTAGATATTTTGGAAAATCATCCTTCTATCACTCATGATGAATCCTGGCGCCTCTTCCACCGCGATACCAGATGCTGGTCCAGGTTCAATGACAACCTGTGCTTCTGAATTCTTGAAGATCCCTCCAAATATCATCATCATTAACCATATCATCGGTATCATCTTCAATGCTGATCGCTTTGCAGCCTTGGTCTTCACCCCTCTTTGGGGCTTTCCCGGAATCCGTCCACGTGGGCTCCAGGACTCCATTGTCTCCCGTGACCTCCGGTATAAATAGTTAATGTTCTAAACCAAAATAGAAAAGAAACAGATTAAGTATGTTGCACAATACTAACTTCACCCTTTTTCCAAAAATAAAACATGCTTGGTAAAAACATTTCGTTTTTTTTTTTTTTTATTATTTTTTTTTCCTGAAATTAAACACAAGTTAAAAAGAAAACAAGCATATATAAAACAGCATTCAATATTTAATACATTTTCTCTCTGCACACCAACCATGAGCTTCCATTATATATATTTATTTATTTATTTACTTACTTATTTTATATTATATATTTTTACATATATTACAGTGTTTGTGTGCCATTATAACAATCAACTTTTTAACTTCTCTGTCACTGCCTCCTGATTGTATCCATTTATTTTCTCTTTTTGTGTTCAAGGGACTTTATGTTGTATTGTGTGCATCAGTGGGTAGTAGCCCCAGGGCTTTCTGTTTCTACATGCTCAAGCCGCCTGATCTCGTGTCTGGGATGGCATGGTTTGATCTGATTTACATGGACAAACTGCTCTATCGCCGTTTCACCTTCATTTTTCAAAATTTTATAAACCACAGGAGAGACCTTATCTATAATTCGAAATGGCCCCTGCCAGGCTGCTAGAAATTTAGAATTTTTCTGTTTACTTTTTCCAAAATGAAACTTGTACACCTGATCCCCTACACTGTATTCCTTTACTGATGTCTTTTTATCATAATAAGACTTTGCACTGTCAGCAGCTCTTTCCAGATTTCTCTGCACAAAAGCAAATGCATGTTGCAAATGCCTCCTCAGTTCATCAATATATTCATGAACTGTGGATGCACTCACAAGTGTTTGCTCATGTGTTCTGTATAGTAGGTGTTGTGGTAACACCATTTTCCTACCTGTCAAGTCCTCATGGGGGCTAACACCTGTTGCTTTGGCAGGAGTTGATCTGATTGCCATCAAAACCAACGGTAAACGTAAATCCCAGCTGGAACCTGCTTCTGCCATGAATTTCTTTAAAATATCCACAACAGACCTATTGCTTCGTTCAACTCCACCTGAAGAGGCCGCACGATATGCAATATGTAGTTTTCTTTTCACACCCAGTATTTGCCATACCTAACTCATTAGAATACTTGTGAAATGACTTCCTCTGTCTGACTCAATTCTTTGTGGCAACCCAAACCTTGAGAACACATGGATCACCAGCAATGTGGCTGCTGTTTGCGCACTACAATCTGGTGCAGGAATGCATTCAATCCACTTTGACATCAAACATACCACACTTAAAATATAACGGTTTCCTCTGCTCGACCTTTTTAAAGGCCCTACATAGTTTATTTGCAAATCTGACCATGGAAGAGTTAGGCCTCTTTTCATTAATGGGGCTCTATGCATTGGTGAAGCAGGTTTAAATTGGGCGCATACTGGACATGCTCTAGTATATAATTCCACATCTTGGGACATATGTGGCCAGTAAGCATAATCTTTTAGTATTTCTAATGTTTTTTGTGAACCCCTATGGCCTGCAGTTATGGCATCATGTGCATGGTGTAGCATTAGCCCTCTGAATGAAAGGGGTACCACCCACTGTATTTGTCCTGTTATGGACTCTCTAATCATGAGTCCATCCTGTAATCTAATTCATGTTTTGTTCTTTAATAGCACCCTCAACTCTTCTTTTCCCATACAATCATTTTCCAATTTTTAATCTATCTAGTCATGTGTTGACACCACAAGAGATCAGTATACTCAGTAAGGGTCTAATGCTTGCTCCCATGAACAGTGCAGACATTTTTGAGATAGTGATTGAGCTCAGTATGATTTTTAGGTTGATTAGATTGAAATATACACTTACAAACCACCTCTCTCAATTGTACAAGCCTAAAACCTCCATCTTCTTTCAATCCGCCTCAGAGTGTAATCAGTCCAGAAATGGTCACATTTGAAAACAGGATTCTTAGGCTGATATAGAAAAGGGTCCTGTTTTTAACTCTGGAAGAGACAATCTATCTTTTGACAAGGGAAAAGCACTTTAGACTCTTCAAAATGATGATAAAATAGCAATAAAACATGTCCAATGGGACGTTCAAGCCTAGGAATTAGAGGGCCATTCTTTACTTAATAACATGCCAAACTATGAGAAACTGAAAGATGACCCTACTGCTCGCTTACAACAAGAAATATTAAGTTTATCTGAAGAGGCCGAGTTTGCGGGATGGATCTATTGTAACGAGAAAGAGTAGGTATTTCAACCAAACCCAAGAACTCCCATTTTCTATATCTTGTCAAAAGTGCATAAAAACGAGACTGCACCTCCAGGAAGACCGATTATTTCAGCAATTGAGTCTCTCCTAGAACCTCCGTCAACCTATGTGGACATTGTCATTAAACCGTTTGTCCTGAAAACTACAGCATACATCAATAACACCAGATATATTATAAATAGCTTGGAAGGTCTGGCCATAGAAGGGAGAGATATTTTAGTGTCTTTCGATGACACCACTATACACCAGAATGACAGTTTAAAGGTTATCGAGACATGTCTTAACAGTAGGGATGTAGGATATGATGCAGCTCTGACATCATTCATAGTGGAATGTGCTAGTATTCAAAAAGTGCCTTTATAAGCAGATAAGAGGTACTAGCATGGGAGCAACGTACAGCACAGATCGGGTAAAATTGTATTTAGCGTGTTTTGAAGATCTGTATATTTTGAATGAAAGCAATCCATTTGGATCAAAACTGATCCTTTGGAGACGTTTCATCGATTACATTTTTACAATTTGGAAAGGAACTGTTGAAAGCCTTGATGACTTCCACAGGTGGCTCAACACCACAGATCCCAATTTAAAATTCACCATGGCACATGATGGAAACATATTACCGTTTGTAGACATTTGCAATGAAAGCTTTTTATCTCTTTATACAAGAAACCAACGGATAGAAATAGTGCTCAACATTTTGAGAGCTTTCATCCAAAAGCATTGAATGCAAATTTACCTTTTGGGCAATTCCTGCGAATCAGGAGAAATTGCTGAAACAAAACAAATTTTGTATTTCAAGCAGCTAAGTTAAAGAAAAATCTAAGCACAGGAGGACCTCCAAAAAAAGTAGTTAAGCAGTGCAGAAAGTGGTCCTCAAATACAAACAGAGCAGAATGCCTAGATCAACATCAGAGAGCAGGACAGGATAAACTAGTGTATGTCATGACATTCAGTAAGCTGAGCAACCTCATAATGAAAGAAGCACAAACAAACTTGCATTTACTTAAGACTCCTGGTTTTGAGTTAAATAAATCTCTGTTCATGATTAAAAAAAGTCAAAACATCAAACAAAAATTAGTGTGAGCACAACATGGGAGACTCAAACCAGTAAGTAGAGATCAAACACTTTGGGGTTAGCCCGGTCATTAGCCACTTCAAATGTGGCCAATGTTCAGTATGCAACTTGACCAAGAATATGAAGAGTGTCAAGATCAATGGATTGCATTGGAAACAACTCAATAGGTTTACCAATTGTAAGACAAAATTAGCTATTGATGGGATCAAATGCCCATGCAGTTTGGTGTATGTGGGAAAAACCAAATGAGAAGTCTGACAGAGGATATGCGAGCACCACTCATGTGTCAGAAATAAAGTTCCATGCAAGTCTCTAGTTTAAAATATCATGCAAAAAAATATAGAGCAGAAATTATATTTTGGCTTCTGATTTGACAGATTAAACAGATGCCATCTGGCAACAATGATGAAAACTACAAAAAATGGAACAAAGATAAATCATCCAAAAATGTGATGCTGTCAGGAGCGGCCTCAATGTGTGAATTAAGTGGGGTCCTTTGTTAACAAAATACAAAATCAGAGACAGATTGGAACTTGGAAGAAGAAAAAGACAGTTTAGCAAACAGTTTGAAGATTAACCAGTATGAGGGGCGCAGAGTGACTGACCTTACCAGGTTCAACTGGGCTCTTTTCTCTCCTCCATCTCACTCTCCACCGGTGGTGTCCCTCAGGGCTCTATCCTCTCTCCTTGGCCTTTCAACATCTACCCTTCCCCTCAAGCCCAACCTTGGTGTCATCATCAACTCCTCTCTCTCCTTTTCACCTCACATCACAGATCTTGCCAAGAAGGCCCACTTTTAGCTGTACCTCCTCAGAGGCATTCTCCCTTTTCTCACCTATCCCCAGAATCTCAATGTCTCCAGGGATATGGTCCTCTCCAGTCTGGACTACTGCAACAGCCTCTTCCTCAATCTGCCTAAGTCCTTGTTGTTCCCCCTTCAACTGACCAGAATAGGACTGCAAACCTTATCCTTCTCCTCAAGCTCAGGGATTTCATCTCTCCAGCCCTATACTCTCTTTACTGGCTCCTGGTTGCTGTGAGGATCAAGTGCAAGACCGTCTGCATTATCCACAAGGCTTTCCGGGGCCTGGGACCCCACTACATACAACTCTCCCTCCCTAAATACCTTCCTGCAAGAGCCATTTGGTCTTCTGTTCCAGCGCTGTGCAGATCAGGTGCTTTTCCAATCAAAGAGTGTGGGTAGATCTCTCTCCTCTGCAGGTGTCTATCTCTGGAATGGCCTCCCTGCCCTTCTCAGACTTGCGCCGGATGTCCTTAAGTTCCAGAAGTTTTTCAAGACCCCCTTTTTTCTTCCTCCATCCCTCTCCCCCTCCCCTGCTAATGTCCTCCTCTGCCTCTTGACTGACTGCCTGGTTCCTCAGATTCTTACAGGGCACCATGTCCTCCTCACCCAGTCTACCCCTGCACTTGGTCTACCCTGACCACCCCAACCTGCACTTGCCCTTCTGGGCCCCAGAGACATTTTTATAGGAGGGCAAAAGGGGCACTTGCCCGGGGCCCCACAAGGCTGCCTGATCTAAAGTAGTAAGATTCCTTTGTTCTCCAGACTTAAATAGCACAACTCAGACTATTGTATTGCATGGTGCTGAGGCTCTAAACCTATTGCCTGTCATTTTTCGCAAGTACATTCTGCCTCGAGCAATTCATCGTGTAATGCATTCTGTGTTCACTGTGGTATATATAGTTTGTGTGTTCCTTGTGGCACAACTCCTGTAGCATTTGTTCCTTCCTGCGGGAATTATGTTGATCATGTGCACTAGCCAAATTTGAAATGCATACTGGTAAATTGAGTGCCACAATGGTTACAAGGTTGTGGAGAAAGTGAAGCTAGAATCATTCTGTGCTACACCATTCTATAATATTTTGTTTTTAAAAATGGTCATGTTTGGTAATGTGCTGTGTGTACTTTCCAAGTCAATTTTATAAAACGAGATTGTTTTTGTTCATGGTAAGAACTGGTTATGAAAGTTTTCAAATGCAGAAATGACAGAGTTGGCACGAATCCCAGATTCACCCCTTAACCAGTTTCAGTATTGCTGGGCATCTAATTTAATCTTGTATTGCCTAGCCTCTTGACATTGTGAGTCCCTAAACCATTGTCAGCCCTTCAGAGAGATTTCCATCTGAGGGTATCATCTTCAAAACAGTCTCACTCATGGTTTCACTGGCAATAGTGTTGCTTCCACTATCATGGTGAGAATTTATATATTGCACACCACAGGCACTTTATTCTTTTAATCTCTAATGGCAACACTATTTGGAAAGCATGTCCCGTTTATAATCTCAGTCTGTCTGTCTTCATACTGACACCTTCCTGGTTGCTTCTAATCTGCATACACTATCCATGCTATGGTATTTGTAGCTTTCTCCTTCCTACCAATTGGTCTGCTCTATCATTGCTTGAGCACGTTTGCATTCTGTAAGGCAACAAATGTGAGTTATCTGTCTTACATTTACCTTTTACATACAGTCCTGCATTAATACTATAGGCTGCGTACCTTCCTGGATTCTACTGATAAAAACTCTCCTGTATCTATGGTAGACTAGAACTAACCTCTTTGTAGACTGATAATGTAGACTTCAAAATGTACTTGTTTATCAGTCTGATTAGAGCAAGAATGAAGAGGTTAAGGGGATTTAAAGGGAGTAAACATCCTTATTTTTAATGCTGTGAGGCAGTATATCAACCTATGGGTTGTGATTGCGGGGGGAGGGGCAGATATTCTTGATCACTTAATTCCTTTGGTTTGTTGGAGGGGGGCCCCAAAGTTGTCTGTGCCCAGGGCCCCAAAAGTGCTTAAGATGGCCCTGCTGGGCCCCCTCCCCCTGCACTAGCCTGGCTGGGCCTGCACCCCTCTCTCGGCATACCCTTTTCCACTGGGCCTTCCCTGGCACTCGCTTAATCCTTGTGCCCTTCTACCATGACTAGCACATCCTCCCCTCACCCACACTTCTCATTACAGCACTTGCACAATCCGATTGTCACATGACCTAGTAGTACTATTATTGTCTCATCATCTCTGTCCCCCCACTCTTTTGCCTTGTTGTTCCTTGAAACACATTGGGCCTCATTACACGTTGTGCGGTAAAAAAAGGCATTTACCGGCACAGCGTTATTTGCGTCTCCACTCTCGCAAGAGCCCGCAAATTGCAGACTTTTACGAGTACGCGGACACGAGGTAATCCTCCTACCGCCATGTCGTAAAATCCCCCAAAAAGTCCACTAACGGATTCGACCAAAGTGCTAATAGCACTTCCGCCTTCTTACTGCATGAAAATTGCGGTCACCGCTATTAGCGGTCACCGCTAATTGCGGTCACCGTTAAAACGCAGATGTGGAAATAGCGTCATCGCACAGGAACGGGAAATAGCGCGGCGGCCATCTTTAAAAACACAATCCATTGCCATCCTCCGTATCCAGGACACCTTTCCAGGAAACTCGGACAAAAATCCTTCCAGGACACCCTAAAGATGCCCAAGGCCGTACAAAAATCTACAGCGCGGTAACGCAAGGAAAAATTCTGCAATGAGGAGCTCATAATGCTGACCGAGACACTAGCGGCAAATGCACATGTGGTCTTCAGCAACGACATGCGGTGAGAGACCATCCTCAAGAAGAAGGCCATCTGGGCAGAGGTTGCCAACAAGGTCAGCATGGTGGGCACCACCACCCGCACAGTTAAAGACTGTCGAAAGAGGTGGGACGTCCTCCGGCTCCGTGTCAGGAACATACTGTCAGCAAACCGCAACCTGGCTATGGGCACAGGAGGAGGCAGCGAATCACCTATTAAACTCCGTGAGTGGGAGGGGACATGTGCTTCAACAATTGGAGTGGAATCCATAGAGGGAGTTGGAGAAATGGAGCATGGCGTGGCAACTTCGTCTGATGGAGGTGAGTGTATGCATTCAAAAATGCACAGTGAAGTGTGAGGGGCCCCCCAATTATGTGTCCATATTAATGCCGTAGATCCAGCCACAAACATACATGCATGCATCACCACATACACGTGCAACACAGACCCATTCATACATGACCCACCCAACATCACCATTACCTGAATCCACAATAAAGAGGGCCAAATGCATAGAGCGGCATGATGTAATCATTCAGCATGAGGCAGGTCGAACCATAAATGATGAATATCCCCATTTCTCACCCCTACAGGATCACACACTGAAACTGAGGAACCACGCACTGCGACACCTGCTCCCCCATCCACCAAAAAACCCAGGAGAGATGCCACAAGGGACACCGCCACAGCCTCAAGGGGAACCGGGAGGAATGACCATGACCAGAGGGACAAAGGCAGCAGGAGCACCAGTTCCACGTAGCCTGAGGCCATGCCTGCTGCCACCATAGCACCCATGGTAGTGTGTCTCCCCGAAAGTGAAACCAGCATGGAGGGCACACACTCTGCTGCCACCAGTTCAACTGGTGAGGCAGCAGCCACTGCCCCACTTTCGGATGAGGAGGAAGCACATGGCATTGTTGATCAAAGCCAGACCCGCAGACCAACACGCTCCATACTGGCAAGCCCAAGGTTGTCATCAGGTCCAAGTAGCCATGGAGGATCACCCACCCCCACCCTGGAAGGGTCATGGAGCCCCCACGTATTCTCACCTGATGCCACTGCCATGGATCAAGGCGCAGCAGTCATCCTACGAGCACCAACCATGCAACATGACCTCTCATCCATCATCCAGAGGCAGGCAGAGATCACTGGGCTAGTAGGGCAGCATGTGGCTGAGGCAGGCCGTCTGAGGGAGGACCTCTTATGTATGCACGGCAGAAAAGGGAGGGCATGGAGGCATGCACCAACAGGATCTGCAATGAAATGGCCCAACTCAGGCAGGCCATGAACCATATAGCTGACGCGATTGAGCACCGATGCCCACTCACAACCCAGATTGAAGCGGGCACCACCTCCTCTGGGAGTTCCCGGCAAACTAGCCCCCTACGCCGGTCTCTGCGCAACCTGAGGCGCACCACATCCCAACCACCAAATGGCAGAGGAGGCACTGACAATTAGGGCCAGCAAGGACTAGTGGGCACATGTGTAGAAGGACACGTTCACACCATGAGGCTCACATGGGGGTGTTGTGGGGGGAGGGGGTAAGGGTGTTCTTGGGAGTGTTGTGGGGGGTAAGGGTGTTCTTGGGAGTGTTGTGGGGGGAGGAGGGTAAGGATGTTCTTGGGAGTGTTGTGGGGGAGGTGGGTAAGGGTGTTCTTGGGAGTGTTGTGGGGGAAAGAGGGTAAGGGTGTTCTTGGGAGTGTTGTGGGGGGAGGGGGGTAAAGTCGTTTGCACAGTTGGGGCCATGCACTTAATTATTGCCTTTTGTTCACAATACACTGTTGAAAAGTTGAAACACAGGCTTGGTATTCATCATTGTGTGTGTGTACTGTATTGGGGAGATGGTTCTTTGTGGCACTGACCACATGCATCAGGGCAGTAAAACCCATCTGCATCCATAATAGTCATACCTTGGATGTCATGGAATCTAATACATCAGATGCTGACTCACATCGTGTCCCTCCTGCACATTTCAACTTGCATGTCCCTGCGGGCCTTTTGACACATCCTCATCACCATCCACATCATCCTCATCTGGCGCTTGCATGTCAGGTGGCATAGGCACATCCGTGTGATGAAAGTTTAGTCCGGCATCACACATGCCATGGTTATCTTCGGCACTTTGTCATGGCCGTACAGGAGAGCCTCACCCGGCACGCTTAGGCACCAGAGCTGTGTGCTGGAGAGGCCGAATGCCTGCTCCATCACGACGCAGGTACAGGTATGTGCAATATTGTTGTCCTTTTCCTACTGGTTCTGTGGGTTCCGTACAGGGGTTAGGTGCTACCTCTTCAGGGGATAGCCAGCTTTGCCTGTATGGGGTGAAGAATGGGTACCTGTTACCAGCCACCCTGCTGTGGACTGCACATGTCACACATGTCTTCTTTGCATTGTGATTGGAAGTCACAAATGACACATGCATGCAGACAATCTGCGTGACTGCAATGTACAAAGCTGGGCTCAACCATGCAAGTCGACATGCCCGAAACATGCCTCCGCAAGTAATGGAAATGTCCTGGCTGAGGCCAGGCCTCAGGTGTCCTTGGGCCCAGGCAAATTTTGTACCGCTATGCCAGTGTGCAGCCATCCCTACATCTATGTTGCTGTGCTGCGGGGCATCACTTCAGTGGTGCTATGGGTTTGTGGTCATGTGCCATGGCTAGGGGTGATTCCTTTGCATGCATTCTAGGGCACATTGCGGTAATGATATTGTGCTGCCCAAATTCTGTATGACTGTCCTGAGGGCAAGATGATGATTTGTGTATTATGTGGTGTGGCATGATGTGAAATGTGGTTGTGGATGGATGTGTCATCTTTGAAATGTTGGAATGTATGCAATGTTGTTCAGCTTCGCATTTCATGTGGGGGCTTATCAGGTACATTGTGAAGTCACCCAATGGACATTGAAGTACATCTGTATGACCATTTGTCCCACGCATGCCAGACAATTCACTGTCGGTGTATCGTTTTCTCCCCCCCAATCACACCGCCCTGTGCATGGCCTGCTACTCACCAAGTTGCCACGATCGTTGGCCATCTTGTCGCTCCATGATGCTTGGTATGGTTGAGTTATGCAGGACCATTGACTCATGCGTTGATCCAGAATGTCGGGCACAACAATGTGTGATTGTGTGCATCACATGCCATTTGGAAAATGATTGGGTGTAAATATTTTCTGTTTGTATGGACTACTTCATTGTGATGTAGGACCACCAATTCCACATGGGTACAGTTGTTGGCACCAATGCTATTTGGGATGTTTGCAAGTGAATAGATGCATATTTTGGTGTTTGCAATGTCCTGGGCAGTCTGTGGCAGGAATATGTGTTCATGTCCAAGCTTCAGGAGGGTATTGTGTACCTGGTTCGGCGTGCATGGGAATACTGGTGGTGAGATGCCATGCATCTGCCACACATTATGCTGCTGCGAGCCTGTGGCCAGTGAGTGGAGCGCAGTCAACACCTGCACTAGAGGGGGGATTGCAGTTCTGATGTCTATATGAGTCTCACGCTGTCGTCATGTATCTTATCCACTATGATGGTGATGGTATCCCAGTGCAGACGGTACAGGGTTTGTATGTGCTCAGGTGTCTGGTTCAATGGACTGGCTTGGATCCTGGAGATTGGTGGCTTGCTCTGTGGTATTTCTGGATGGCATGGTGGTGCTTGCTGCGCCTGCCTTGCCCTACTCCTCCTCCTCCTCCTCCTCCTGCGTCTCCTCTGTGCTGCCTGTTGTTGGTGCTGCTGCACTGCAATCATGTCCTCCAGCCCATGTAATGCGGGCAGTATTGGAAGCATTTTTGTGTGTGAAGGGGTGTGGGAAGGGGTGTGGTGTGCTCTTTTGTGCTGCCACAGTCTCCATCGCCTCCACCTGTGCTGGATGTGTCCACCTGTGGCAGGTGGAAACACTGCTCAGGTCTCTTAACGAGTGGTTTGCGATGTTTGTTTTTGCGCCATGCCGGTAAGGGGTTTTTGGGTCTTTCCCATGCCGCTATTGCCATGTCCGCCTACCTTGTGATGGGATGCTATTAGCGCCATGCCGCTATTTCCGACATGGGGGTCGCGCGCCCACAGACTTGCCGCTATTAGTGGCACCGTACTTACCGGTGGCGCTAATAGCGGCAAGTCCGGGTCGTAATTAGATTGGATATTTAGCGGTACCGGTATTCGCTTACCGGTACCGTTATTCCCTTACCGCCGTCCGTGTAATGAGGCCCAGTGTGTATAGGTGCATTATACATACCCAATACATAAATAAATGTCCTACTTAAATTGTCACACTTCAAGGAAAACATTTCTCTACTTAGCCTGCTGCTAAGGAAAAAGTTATATAGTTTTAAACATTATGGTGAGACAAGTTTGACATAATTATCTGCATCCTTTTTTATATATAAAAGTGATTCCACAGTCTTGTATAGACATAATATTGCATCAGTTGTTCAAAAGTGACAGATTTATTTCAACCAACATGTGAGTACGGCCACTCCCTTCTTTCCACGGCCAAACGTGAACATGGTATCACTTGTTTTATTTTTTCTTAAAGGAACTTGGTACTGTCAGTAATGTATCAGCCGTATGGAGAAAAAAAAAGGAAAAATCAATAATATTTGTTGAAACAGTGAAGGCATGTATTTGTTACAATTTTGGGACATACAAAATCATCACACAGTACCAAACAGAGTGTTTATAAGTTGCGGTCTAGTTGCTACATTAGAACGTGAACACGTCAACACATAGCGTGACCCGTCTGCAAATCTGTAAACAGGTAAACGATATGGCGGCTGTAGAATCCATCTAGAGCTCCATAGAGTCCCAGACGAGAAAGCTGTTGAGGTTAGTCCCATGTTAATAAAAAAGAATTATGAGTTGTTCCTGCACCGCTTTGTGCCTTAATACTAATAGCATACACAGTCCCATGTTAATAAAAAGGAATTAAGAGATTTGCCGGACAACTCTGTGCCTAAGTACTATTGGCATACACAAAACATTTGTCCTGGATGTACCGGACAAAAACTGGGAAATGTGGGATGTAACAAATTGTGTGTAGTGGCAGCACAGGCATTTTTTGCACTTTCCGACATTACACTCAAAGTGGTGTACCAGAAAACGAGTGTTGCTCAGGTGAGTAGCAATGAGGAAGAAAAATAAGTATTTTTGATGAAAGAACTTAACAAATGACTGCCTTCTGTTTAGCATTCCCCCTTTTTTCAGAAATGTTATGTAAGTTTCCTGTTCATCAAGTGAATAATGCCATCCCAGTGGGCAAGCTGAGAACTTATGATGAAAGTCCAGTGAGAAAAGTAAATTAGCTGGAATGAGATAAGCAGTTCGTACTCCTGGAATGAGAAGTGTTGAACATCACAGGATTTATTAAAAGGGTATGTGTGTGTGCTTTTGTTTTTCTCTTTTAGATGTACACTTGAAAGTGGACAGCAACATGTTTAATTGAGGAGCAATTGAACAAATTGGGAATTGTTTTGAATGCATCAATGGACAACATTGAATGGTCCTACACAAGTTTTCCCTTCCTATTCCTGTGTGCGAAATGAAACATCAGGGGGGGAAGGAAATGTCAGACAGAGTAGATCATTGATTGATTGTTTGATTGATGTGTATTGTTTGTAGGAGCAGTAAATGAAAAAAGAAGATTCCAGAAGTGCTGTGTATATAGAACCAAGTTGGTGCAAAGGTTTTCTCTTTCCTGATGAAGGCCTCAAGAGGAAATGAAAGGGGCGCTCCATGGTTAGAGTGAACCCTGCACAAATAGGCCCAAATACACCAGTGTCGACATTTGTATCATAAAAAAGATGCATTGCATAAAGTTTATGTGGTCTAAGATGTAACACACCGAGACAGGGCTTGGTGTATGAGTCAGCCAGGGACAGCCAACTGAGACTATTCAGGTGATTGTTTCATTAAAGAATTGCTACCCATGAGTTATGCTGTTTTCTCCAAGTCTAGACCAATGCATTTTTGTTTAGTGTAAATCTACCAATGAGTAATGTATGAAGTAGGAATATGAGATTGGCACACTTTACTAACCCCATCAGCAAGCTTCTGATCTCCATAACATCTATACACAGATGAGATAGGTGTTTATTGTGGCACTACACAAAACACAATTCTAATTATGTTTCTGTTGTTAGCAAAATAATATCTATGTATACTAGAGGAGGGGTGCACTTACTAAAATTGTTTGTTTGAAATAGAATGGATTGAATGGTGTGAGAGGAATAGGAAGCTAAACTAAACAGAGTGTTTCCACTATGTGCTTTGCTAAGCTTAGTTTAATCATGGTAGCAGGGAGGCATTAGTCCGGGTGCGACCTTTGTGATGCACCTTTTTAGTCAGTCACATATACAGCAACAGATCCTCAGTCAACAGCACCAACATAGAATCCACTCCAAACAAACAGATTCCAAGAATGAAAATGATGAAGGACCTCTATCAGCACTCCCTTAGATTCAGGCGGGTGGAGTCATTTTACAGTAACAAAGCAACAAGTCACCTGCCTTATATGCAAGAAAAGGTTCTTGGCACGGAAGCCAGGTTCCAATCTGGAAATCTCTTCCGAGTGGGCACACATATGATGGCCTCGGCTGCACACCTGGCAAAAGGAAAGTAAGAGAGGACGGACACCCACCCCTCCACTCCAGGCAAAGGGCATATTTGCACCTCCATTCACTACAACACATCCTTCGCATGGAAGACCAAACAACAGACTTCTGAGATGAAGATTTGTGTATGAGACAGCTACAGTTACGTGGATGGAGCGCTATGGGGACAGGTGTTTAAGACTCTGACAGTAGTGGTTGACAGCATTGCAAATGTAAATCTTTAGTATTTTCTTCATACTAACTTTATTTGGCTCTAGTGGAACCAACAACCACATCGTAGTGCTGTGTTCACAATTTGGAGGTTCTGTCCCTGTTTACTTTGCTGTAACAACCACACACTATCTTCTACATAGCGTTACGATCTCAACTTCTTCTATCTGGTTGACCCCAATATTGGAATCAGTGGTGGCTCTGCCTCAATGTATTTGCCTCTATCAACCAGCAAAGGCTCTCTCCTAGTCTTTGTTTCCTACTTGTAAACTAGAGTCCCTGCAGAGTCATTCTTCGAGTTCTAATACCAGGCACACATTGTAGGATATGTCTTAATTCATTTGGCACTACCAAGGCACAGAATCATTAATGACGTTTCACTGCACTCTCCCAAAGAACCATGTCCCCCTTATGCTGCCCTCTAGCCCACTCATGTAGAAGATGATAAAATGGTTCCAGTGCATGAGCTTCTGCATGGAATCCACCACTAGCTCAGCATTCCACTGAAACTGAGAGGCAAACGTCAGGTAATGCATGCATTCTTCACTGCTCTGGCCACCTGTTATGACCAAATGGCACCACACCCAGAATCCTACCACTAGCAGATGGGTGTGCACTGCTAGTGGTGGCAAAGGGATACTGTTACTTGATGGAGACAATGGGTCTGGCTGTTCTGGGCCAAACATGGGGTTTTATGGAGATGACCGGGCTAGCCCAGAGTCAGTGGGGATGGAGGTTGTTTGCTAGAGCATGACCAGTGACACATTGAAGTATCATTGCAGCACGACAATCACCTCAGGAGGGTGTTCCTCTAGATGCATCTGTGGCAGGTGAGGTATGATCCTTTTACACATCTTACTTTTGTAAGCCTGAGAAAGTCTTCTGGAAGAGGTTTAATATTGCAATGCATGCTGCCCTTTGATAGTCACAACCTTTGGGAAGCGAAGTAATCCAAAACCCATGGCCGCATGAGTGGTGAAGTCATGGGTGTGGATGTCTTCTAAACTGACTTCACCCTCTTGAGGTAAGCTTCAGTCTGATGTGCACCTTGCTTGGGCAGGCAAGGGTGCAGTGGCCCAGTCTCCTCTTCCTGAGCCACCTGCTGTTACTTTATCTCAGGCCCTTTCGTTTGGTGGTCTTGAGTCTCCTGTAGCACCATTACCTCCTCCTCTCCCCTTTTACCCTTTGTACTGTTGGATATGTTTTGGAATGATACCCCTGGTGGTATTGGATGGTACTCCCCTGGTGGTAGTAAATTGTTGTAACTCGTTGGGGTATCTTTATAGTGGTAAGACTACTTTGAGAATCTTGCCTAATAATTGCTTTTACCAGGGTCACTAGCCACAAAATACTGGACTTGGTACACTCTGGATTTGATTCATGCTTCCTCGTGGTGTCTTATGTATGATGCCACACTACCCCTTTTGGCCAGGTTTCAACAATTGTAAAGCAGGCAAATTGAAACACTGAACATTCATTCAATCTCTCTAGCTAAACATTTCACATCAGTTAATTCACTTTGAGATATTTCTTATCACGCACCTGTCCCTTGTGCCGATCAAATGAAATGACTGACTGCAGCAAAAATGCACTAGGACTACTAGTTGCTTTGAAATGTGTTATTTTTATCGTAAAATATAAATATGCAATTTAGATAGAGTAACAGAAATGCCCGCATTGTGTTTCACAGTGCAAATATATTTCAAAAACTTTCCGTGATTAGCTGTGCCCAGTCTTCCCAACTGTCCTTGGAAACGTGGAACTTGGCAAGAGAAATACACGTTGATAACAAGAAAAAAAAATACATCAATGGTATTCAACATGAATGCAGAATTACATGGACATTAAACATTAAAAATAAACAGCTCCTAATATGAAATGTTCTACTTAGCCTTGACTAATTGATTGCATTGAACACAGCAGCTCCTATCTTAACTCATATTTACCTAGATTGTTGGCAAGATTTCTAATTCAGTTGGCATGGAAATCTTACTGAGTCTTTCCGCCTGTCTCACCCAGGGTCGCTCAGATAAAAATTGCTGCAGCTTCAGACGGCCTCCAGCACTGAATTCTGTCTACCTGGTCACACTCCGTCACCTCGTCTCACAGTGCCCCAAAATGTCTGAATCTCCTCCCTCTTTCAAAACCTTTTTTATTAGATGTCCCTATCACTCAAGGGAAATACCTCCCCTTGCAGATCATTCCATTGAAAATGACATGTGATTTCATTGTTGGAGAGCAAAATGTCATGGCCACTAATCAAGGGCCATCACTTTCATCCTCCAAAGGGTCCAAATGACCCTGTCCTGGCGCCATTGGTGCCAGACTCATAAGAAAGTGTGCTCTGCACACTTTGTGTCCAAAGCATGTGCACCCAGGCCGGGCGTGGCCATTGGAAAGCATTGGAAGGCACATGCAGAAGTCTATGGGAGTGGTAAGGTTGGGCCACAAGGCAGAGCTAAAGGGGAGTGGCTGAGGCCAGGCTATTTAAGCCAGCCTCACCCGCATGTAGAGGCTTCGCATTAGTCTGCTGTGTGCAGCATAACGCTTACTGCCATCTGAAGCTCTTACCTGCTTCCAGCTCAGCACGCCTCTCATCAGGTCCTGGACATCATCTTCAGCGCGCACCTACCTGATTGCAGCTTGCATCTTCAGCGTGCATCTTACCTGAATCCAGCCATACCATCGCTCTCAGTGCAGATACTTCAACTCTACCTCTACGACGCGCATCTTACCTGAATCCAGCCATACCATCGCTCACAGTGCAGCTGCTTTAACTCTACCTCTGCGATGCGCATCTTATCTGAATCAGCCACACCATTGATCGAAGCGCAGCGATCTTCAACTCAGCATCTGCAGCGTGCATCTTACCTGTCTCTGCAAATCTCTATCGCCTGTAGCACGTCTCATCCTCACCTGTCCGAACACACCTACGCAAGAGTCTTCTTCTCATTCAGCATCCTTACGGATCTCCCATCTATCAGCCGCTGACAGATTCTCGGACCGCCGCTCTCCATCATCCGACGCCAGGCTATCCCTGCAAGAGAAGAGGAACCCACAAGGTTATAAACCGTATAAACATTTAACGCATGGCCGCGCAATACCTAAGCCTTGCGTACCACCTTGAAACCCTACTTACCTTCTATTGCGGCCGCTCCATTCCCCTTCTGGCACCACGTGAACTTGGATCGACACTGCGACGCAGCGTGGCCATCTGCACACGTATTGGGAAAAGGAAGACATTATAAGAATTACGGATAAGAATCATTGGGAAAGACATTGCAAAAGCATACGGACAATAATCATTGTTATGAACACTTACCTCCAAAGGGGATTGGTCACAGCCAGTCTGGGCCATCACATACAAGGACCAGTGAAGCAACTAGGTCTATCTACAGCGCCCCTGCTGAAGAGAAGCAGGATGGAGAGCTCATCTTTACAAAACAACAGGTGAGAGTTTATGGGAAAACGCATGCTCCTCTCATTCTGGCATGAGGGATTTGAGGCGGATCGCAATTCAGCCGCAGCATTTCACTGCCTCTTACCTTCTCCCAAGGGCATTGCCAGTGACCAGAGCAGTCCACACTCCAGCAGCTGGGGGTAAACCCAGATCCAAGGGAGCCAAGTCCAGGGAGGGCTCCAACCGTGCCTCAACGTCCCCACAGAGATCAGGTTAGCGTAACACAAAACGATACATCTCGCCTTGCTTCCTGCTTCATAAAATGGCCTTTTTTCAGTGAAACAGATCCTCACATTTTTTCATCAGCCAGTGCAAATTCAGCCTGCCCGTTTACTTTCCCATTTTAAAGAGCATCATGCATTTTCCAATCTTCCTTAAGGCTATTTCATTGTAGATTAATTGTCACTAAATATTAAGGGGTTAAGTTACATGTTACTTGGGTTGGGTTAGTATGTTAATTTATATTAGTACTATGTTTAGTGCAGCTCAATCCATTGAAATATCATCTTGAAACAATGTGCAATTTCAAGCATGTGCTCTGTGCATTGGCCTCAATTTAAATTCTGCCTGAGACGCACACTCTTGAGTCCAGAAATGAGTTTCACCCCTGGGTCCCTATTGCAGTTCAAACCCATGCTGACATGTGCCTGCTAAAATGATGAAATGTAGAGCCCTTAGCTCTAAATTTTAAAGCCACTACTCCTGCACTACGCTTTCCGCTCTGTCGCTAAATCTCTGCTTCTCCTGGCCTACTTCCTCTTTCCCGCCAACTACAAGATCACAACACTAACCAGTTGTGTGCAGGTTCTCCCTGTGTGACTTTGCATCCGCCGCTGACACAACCTCCTCTAGTTTAGTAGCATCATCTTCATCCTCAGGATATTACATCCCCTCCTCAACCACAGTGTCCTTCTCTACAACCATCTTCTCAACCACTGTCTCCCTTTCCTCAACCTCCATTTTCCCCTCTTTAACCACTGCTTTCCCCACCTCACACTTAATCTCAACCTCTGTCTGCCCCTCCTTAGACTCTGTATGTTCCTGCTGGATGACTCCCTCAAATCTGACTCAGAGGAGAAGTAGTACAGATACACATCCTCTCCCCTAACACTCCTTCTAAATTAAAGGACATGTTGTCTAAGGTGTCAATTTGCAAAACAAATAATCAAGCCACAAAGAAAGGAATTCACACAAGACTTTCATGATTGGCAATAGTTCTCTAACCAGAAAAAAAGAAGAGGTGATGCAACACAACACAGGAAGAGTTCTTGGTTCACACACAATTTTCTCTCCAAAAAAGGCAAGGTGTGAGCAAACATTTCATTTTTGTATTTGTTGAGTGACACAAAGAGAAGAGGACAAGTACAAGAGAATTTTCTTTTATATTTTCTTTTAAAAAGTAGTAAGAATAAAAAAGGAAGATTAGAAAGGGTGCCTAAATTAACAGATACAAGGTGACAAAACAGGGATCAAGACATTCAAAAAACACCACCAAAAATGAACAAGTTCCCCATACATCTCCTAAATTATCCCAAACTCACCAAAGGTACTCCAGAACTTCTCCTGGAAACACCAATGTGTAAGCTTGTCTTTTCCACTCCTAACTGAAAGTCAAACAAAACCCATAAAGAAAGCAACTCTGGTGATTTATTTAAATGCCTTTGAACATGATTTTGAAAAGCTCGGAGCATCTGGTTGGCTGGTTGAACTTCTCCTGCTCTATTCTCGACCCTGTGATTAAACTGTGGGAATCAAACTGTGGGATTCCTACAGAGGGGTTCGACCCTTGGGAAATACTGAAGGAATCCCATGGGACGGGTCGACCCCACCCAGAAAACCTTGCCTTTCCAAGGGGGCACATTTTGGAAACTTGTCTCCTTAATGGACCTTGACAAACTGTTTCCTAGAAAGGGAGGTGGCTCTCGTCAATGTGACAATGTGTCATCAATCTGGCTGACACTGACACTGTCACTGATGATGTCTCATCAATTTGGCTGCAGAACTTACAATTACTATTTACGATACATTTATTTAAGGTTAGTTATATTACTTTCCTGTATTCTTCAATGTGGTAACATCGAATTGTACATCTGATGCAGGTTTTGAAAGTAGTTGGCGTGGGAGTTATAAATTATAGTATTGATTCCCAGCAGGAGCAATATACTCAACACGGTAAATTCACCTATCTGTCATGCTATTGTCAAAAGTTCACCTGCGGGATCTTATCTTTCTAACGATTGTTCATTGGCAATTGCAAACCAGTCATTTTCATAGGATACACCCCCATTAAAATGTGGGAAATGCCCCTTTAGAATGTGCTGATGCAAAGTTTGCTGCATGGCAATGGGCCTCATCACGTGTAGGGCGGTATTCAGCCTGCCCGTTTACTTTCCCATTTTAAAGAGCATCATGCATTTTCCAATCTTCCTTAAGGCTATTTCATTGTAGATTAATTGTCACTAAATATTATTAAGGGGTTCAGTTACATGTTACTTGGGTTGGGTTAGTATGTTAATTTATATTAGTATTATGTTTAGTGCAGCTCAATCCATTGAAATATCATCTTGAAACAATGTGCAATTTCAAGCATGTGCTCTGTGCATTGGCCTCAATTTAATTCTGCCTGAGACTCACACTCTTGAGTCCAGAAATGAGTTTCGCCCCCTGGGTCCCTATTGCAGTTCAAACCCATGCTGACATGTGCCTGCTAAAATGATGAAATGTAGAGCCCTTAGCTCTAAATTTCAAAGCCCCTACTCCTGCACTACGCTTTCCGCTCTGTCGCTAAATCTCTGCTTCTCCTGGCCTACTTTCTCTTTCCCGCCAACTCCAAGATCACAACACTAACCAGTTGTGTGCAGGTTCTCCCTGTGTGACTTTGCATCCGCCTCTGACACAACCTCCTCTAGTTTAGTAGCATCATCTTCATCCTCAGGATCTTACATCCCCTCCTCAACCACGGTGTCCTTCTCTACAACCATCTTCTCAACCACTGTCTCCCTTTCCTCAACCTCCATTTTCCCCTCTTCAACCACTGCTTTCCCCACCTCACACTTAATCTCAACCTCTGTCTGCCCCTCCTTAGACTCTGTCTATCCCTGCTGGATGACTCCCTCAAATCTGACTCAGAGGAGAAGTAATACAGCTACACATCTTCTCCCCTAACACTCCTTCTAAATTAAAGGACATGTTGTCTAAGGTGTCAATATGCAAAACAAATAATCATGCCACAAAGAAAGGAATTCACACAAGACTTTCATGATGGGCAATAGTTCTCTAGCCAGAAAAAAAGAAGAGGTGACGCAACACAACACAGGAAGAGTTCTTGGTTCACACACAATTTTCTCTCCAAAAAAGGCAAGGTGTGAGCAAACATTTCATTTTTGTATTTGTTGAGTGACACAAAGGGAAGAGGACAAGTACAAGAGAATTTACTTTTAAAAAGTAGTAAGAATAAAAAAGGAAGATTAGAGAGGATGCCTAAATTAACAAATACAAGGTGACAAAACAGGGATCAAGACATTCAAAAAACCCCACCAAAAATGAACAAGTTCCCCATACATCTCCTAAATTATCCCAAACTCACCAAAGGCACTCCAGAACTTCTCCTGGAAACACCAATTTGTAAGCTTGTCTTTTCCACTCCTAACTTAAAGTCAAACAAAACCCATAAAGAAAACAACTCTGGTGATTTATTTAAATGCCTTTGAACATGATTTTGAAAAGCTCAGAGCATCTGGTTGGCTGGTTGAACTTCTCCTGCTCTATTGTCGACCCTGTGTTTAAACTGTGGGAATCAAACTGTGGGATTCCTACAGAGGGGTTCGACCCTTGGGAAATACTGAAGGAATCCCATGGGACGGATCGGCCTCACCCAGAAAAGCTTGCCTTTCCAAGGGGGCACATTTTGGAAACTTGTCTCCTTAATGGACCTTGACAAACGGTTTCCTAGAAAGGGAGGTGGCTCTCGTCAATGTGACAATGTGTCATCAATCTGGCTGACACTGACATTGTCACTGATGATGTCTCATCAATTTGGCTGCAGAACTTACAATAACTATTTACGATACATTTATTTAAGGTTAGTTATATTACTTTCCTGTATTCTTCAATGTGGTAACATCGAATTGTACATCTGATGCAGGTTATGAAAGTAGTTGGCGTGGGAGATATAAATTATAGTATTGATTCCCAGCAGGAGCAATATACTCAACACGGTAAGTTCACCTGTCTGTCATGCTATTTTCAAAAGTGCACCTGCGGGATCTTATCTTTCTAACGATTGTTCATTGGCAATTGCAAACCAGTCATTTTCATAGGATACACCCCCACTAAAATGTGGGAAATGCCCCTTTAGAATGTGCTGATGCAAAGTTTGCTGCATGACAATGGGCCTCATTACGTGTAGGCCGGTAAGGGATACCGGGCACCGGTAAGGAGACCGGTGCCGGTAATCCTCTACTGCCCTATTCTGCGGTCCCTTGGCAGGGACCGTAAGGAACGTGTGGTCAGACCAGGTCAGACTGGACCGGTAAGTCCCCATTGAACTACACCGGTGCCGGACCCGTTATTGGTGCGAGTCATGGCGCAAATAGTGCCATGACTACCACCAATCTTGGAATGAGGCCCAATTACTATTATTGTTCGCTTCTGTAACATCAATGTGATTACCTTTGAGTAGAGGTCAAATGGCACAAAACACCATTAATGCTGTGCGTTCAAATTTGTTAATCCAGCCACAATATCTCTCCTCTTTTTCATATTTTAAGGCCAGGTCATAAGTTCCTAAACCCGTCAAAAATAAAAATGTGACTGATTTAAAAAAGTATTTTTAGTTTTCACATATCCTGTTAATAGACCCTGTTAATAGTCTTCATAGTTTAAACCTCACATTCTTGGGAGCAGGATTTCTAGGGCAAGCATTTCTAGTGAATGCAATTTTTTGGGGATAAAGTATCTCTTCAAACGTTCCCTTCAAGAGAAGTGTTATTTCTATGCCATTATTTTTCACCATTCACAATGAACACAACCTATACATTAAAGAAGTCTAAAGCTTTGTTAGCAGAATTTTGCAATCTCGTTTTTTTAAGTAAACATTTGGAGAAAGCACACAGCCACCAACAATTTCCTGTGATCTCTGGGAGAATCCTTGGGTCGGATTACATACATATGTTTGGCACTGCAAAATGATAATTTGATGGTTGTTCGCTCTTCCCAGCACTGTCAGACTACTCGTACTGTGGAAAGGCGTGTAAAAACAACAAACATACTTTGCTTTTTTTATCGAGATCAACTGCCTCTTGGATTTGATCCTTTTTAATGGACAGAAAGGCCAGAGTTTTTAATGGTCAAGTGACAGCTGATTATTTTAATCTTCAGTGTGGTGTTCCTCGAGGCTCATGTCTCTCTCCCACACGTTTTAACATTTTTACAAAACCACTTTTTACATGCTAATCAAGGAAGGTATCCATTTGTTAGGGAGAATTCTCATCTACGGCTAATTTCCCTCACCTAGTGAGTGCCCCAGCAGCTTTGCTGGACTTTTGGAGTTTATTTGTTTCCACTTGGTAAGAGTGAGAGCTTTTTCCCCACTCTTACCTGTGTTTTGCTATGTGTTTCCACCTGTTGTTGTGATTTTGGACTCTGAAGTACACCACTTCAGTAGCCCCCTTCTTTTTGTGTGTCACACAGCACCTCGAGTGCCGTGGCACAGGGTCGTCCCCCAGAAAAGGGTAAAGTTACCATTAACTTTACTTAGTCAATCTACCACAGATCCAGTACACCCCATCTTCCATGGAGTACTGGAAAGGGTTAATTTGTATCCCTTTTTATCTGTACCTTCTAGAGCATTGTTTCGCTCTTTTAACATTTAGACTTGGCTGGTGGCAGTGGTATCTACCCTAACCTTTCTACCACGATTATATTAGATAAACGTGGTACTGTTCTTGGCTATTATATTAGCCTCGAACATAAACCCACTTGAACAAATAGTCTTTCTTTTGGCTTTGGTTGGGTTTATTCGCCATTTCTTTTTGTTAAAGTTCTTCTTGGTTCTTACTTTGCGGTGCAAATTAGGTTTGCATTCTTTGTTCACTGTCTTTTGGCGGGCTTCTGCTCAGAAGCCCTCCTCAAGGCGCCTGGGTGTCTAGGTGGGCTGAATGTGAGGGATGGGTGTAGTCACCTCCTGCACAGGGTATCCTAGGAAACCCAAGTCACACTTTGTCATGATTGGCCAGGGTAGTTGTCCGGGCTGGACAACCCCCCTGCTGGGTGATTGACTGCTGGGTGATTGACAGCCAGGCTGTGTGAATGGGGGTTTTTCACATAAAAGGCAGGTCTCTTAGGCTAGAAGTCAGAGAGTCGCCACTGGAACTACAAGGAACCGAAGAGAAGCGGGGAGAACGATGGCTGCTGCAACTACCCCGTCCTGGTGAAGCCCTGCTGTAGTCCTGAGCTATCTTCCCTTCAATGACTCAGCGAAGATCCAGTCCGGAGTCTTCTTCCCTTGAGCTTGGTGGGGATAACCAGCTCATCTTCCACAGCCAGAGGATCCTCTTCCTTAGTCGAAATCGCTGCACACTGCTGTAGTGGTCCGGATAGCCACCTGAAGAGCCTCTCCTGTTTTTAAGGAGCGCACCTTTTATTCCTCGTTGCTGCTGCCGGCTTCATCCCTGTGTGGTGCAGACCCCCTCCAGACGTCTTCCTTCACAACGAAGCTCCAGGAATCGTGGGTCTGCGGGAAACCAACAGGAACAACTGCCAGGGCACCAGCTGCACCATTGGAACAAGGTACTGTGTTCTACTTGAGGAAACTGGGTGAACCCCTTTTCTTCATTTCCAAGGCTTGTTTTCCTTCCTTCTTATAACTTTTGCTTACAAACATTGACAATATCAAAGTACTTTTGGCTACGTTGAATCGTGAACTGTCTGACTCTGTGATCTTCGGCAACAGGCCCCGGTGTCTTTCGACCCTGGCTCCGGCCCTTTGAATTTTGTACTCCTGTCTCTGAGTGTTTCTTGATTCTGCCTGCCTAACCAAAATATTGCCTGTGATTTTTGCCTCTAACTCCCTTTGGGTATCCCAGGTGCTAAGTGTGTTTTTGCCCCAGTAGCATTTTATGTCACGGATACGCGTTTATTTAGTAGACCGAACTGTCAAAAAGTGATCGGAATCGTATTCGCGGTAACGTGTCTTGTTCGTAACACTGGTTCATTCAAAACACAGGGTACTTACCTTGAGACTCACTGTACAAAGTGAATTGGTTAGTTGTAGTATATTTAATGTGTGGTTTTTATTTGAGTTTAATAGAAGTGTTGTGTTTATAACGAATGGTTTAAAAAATAAATGTACTTATATTTTTTACCTGAAACCTTGAGTCAGTGTTTGCTTGAGTCACAGTAATTGTGGTCCCTTTGTGTAATCTCTG
Source organism: Ambystoma mexicanum (assembly GCF_040938575.1). Taxonomy (NCBI): domain Eukaryota; kingdom Metazoa; phylum Chordata; class Amphibia; order Caudata; family Ambystomatidae; genus Ambystoma; species Ambystoma mexicanum. The sequence goes on from NC_090934.1 coordinate 654,329,842, forward strand.
CTAGTGCTCATATACTCTTGAGATAAGCCTGGCTGCTCTGCCACTGCTACCACTCTGACATAGTAGTACAGGCTTGTACCAAAGGTAAAACGTGTATTGCCACCTGTGGTCTTAATTGTGTGTAGTGGTCCCTAAGGGCACTGTACAGGATTCTGCCTAACACCATTATACTAATTATGCTGACAACACATAACATTTTATTTAAACTGTTCAGTAATTATTAGGATGACACTGCTAGGATTAACTCTGTTTTCCATATCATCCAAAGATGGATGGCACACAATGTATTGGCCCTCAATGGATCGAAGACAGAGCTGTTCCTGGTTGGAAATCAGCAAAGACTGGATATGCTCTCTGCCTCCTTTAAGAAGTTACCATATCTGGCTGTCCCATAGAGGTACTTCTGAAGGTTAAAACCCCCTGGGTTTACCTCGATGCCTCCTTGTCAATGAATGATCATAAAATTGCTGTCTCCTCTTCTTAGGATTACTGTTTATGGCTACTTGGTACAATCTGGCCTTTTATCTCAGAAGATAACAGTGCCGTCCCTGCACAGACAATTATAGGAGCCAGGATTGACTACTGTGAGAGTCTTAACGTTGGCACCTCTGAAAATAATCTTTCAAGTCTACAAGTAGTCCAGAATAAGGCAGTGAGCACAGTAGTGTGCCTGAAGCTCAGAGAACATGTTACGTAACTGGAGGGACTGCTCAAAGAAAGTGGTAGGACTTTAGAGCTCTAAGGATTTGAAACAAAGGGGTGGCGTCCTGCCACATATATTTATAACAATTGTTCTTTACATTTCTATTTGCTGCAAAGATTTTAACATTTCACACGCTAAGTATCAGAGGAGCTGTGTACTCAAAATATCCAGTACAACATTGGAAACAACCATCAGGATGTTTCAAATCCAGAGAACATGTTACAGCAGCTGGGAGAGTCCTGCACTGACTTCCTTTTAGGGAACGCCTGAAATTCAGTCTTTTGACAATTATGTATAAATGCCTCTTCGGCAACAATCCTAGCTACCGGAAGCAAAGTACAAACTTCAAATAATATAATCAGTGGCAAGATCAAGCAACAGTAATTTGCTCTCTGTGTCACGAAGCAAACTGGAACGAGTAGGCAAACGTACATTTTACTATCTTGCTCGTGATATTTGGAACAGATTGCCGGTCCATCTACTTTACTTTAATTTTACATTATTTATAATGGGCACCATCGAACCAGAGGCATTAGGGCGCAAACGTTGATACAGACAAAACATAGAACAAGAAGAAGCAGATGTAAAGCCAAGTAGCAGTGACCGAAGAGTAGTGGAAGTCCAAGCAAGGATTTAATAAAATAACAAGGTTTTTAAGTCTTTCTTAAAAGCCGTCAAAGAGCCATAGCTTCTTAGAGCTGCCGGAAGCTGATTCCAGAGCTTGGGTGCCACTAAGAAGAATGCACCATTCTCGGCTTTCTTTGTTCTGCTGCGAGGGAGGAACAAATAGTTCTGTCCGCAGGACCTCAGGGCCCTCCCGTTGACTTTCTCAATGATATGAGCCTGCAAGTAGGAGGGCATAAGGCCAAGCCTGCACTTAAAGGTTATGACCACTAACAAGAACTTGGCCCGTGCCTCTACTGGGAGCCAACGCAGAGAGCGTCTAGCCTCTGAGACATGATTTCGGCAGGACAGACCAACCACAACTCTGACTGCCCAGTTTTTTACTATCTGGGGTCTGTAAATGTCCCGCTTACAGAGACCAACCAAGAGACTACTGCAGTAGTCGATCTTGGCCCCTATTATAGTTCTAGCATTGGTTTCCAAGTTAGCCTGAGTAATACGGTCTGACCTCTCCAATGAGTGTTTCAAGAAAATGCTCAAACCGTTTTACTTTACGTAAAGCTGGGGTTTCTTCTCCGTTTTATCTTGTGTGCCTGCGTATTTTGTACCTTTTAGCTTGCACTTTATTTTAGAAGCTTTTATGTCTTTGGGCCTCATTCCGACCCTGGCGTTAACCAAGGCGCTATTAGCGCCTTGGTTGACGCCGTTATCACTCCGACTCCGCCATGGTGAATGGCGGAATTACCGCCCCATTCCAAGGTTGGCGGGGGCGGTAATTCCCCATTCACCATGGGCCCTTCCCCATTCCCATTTTTGCCCCATAGGGCATAATGGGAATGGGGAAGGCGCTAATTACGCCACCGTAAATTACGGTGCCGTAATTAGCTCCAAGGTCCCTTTGCGGGTTGGATTTTGAACGCCTGCAAAAAGCAGGTGTTAAGTTCCAACCCGCAAAGGGAACTCGGAATAGGGCGGTAGGGGTTTAACGGCACCGGTCTCGTTACCGGTGACCGTTAACCCTTACCGCCCGACTCTGAATGAGGCCCTTTGTCTTTTAGTGTTTTTATTCTGGCTTATCTGTTTTTATTCATGCTTCTTTTTCATTCCATAGTTGTTTTCCCACCTTGTTACTGGTTTCTCGTTTTTTATATTTGTCTTCAGAGCTTCTTTGCCTTTGGGCATAAGGTTCTCTACAAATGCATAAATAAACAAATTACTAAATAAATAATGACTAAATAAATAAAACTGTACAAGCCAAACATGCACTGGGCAACTCTGCTTATTTATTTCAACTGTGCATAAAAACATAAGCTACCTACATTTACTCTGATTCTGTCCATGTGGTAGTTCCATACTGAAAGTCCCACCCTTAGTGATGTTCTGCTTACTTGTATGGAGTGACCAGTTATATTTTATAAGCCTACCTAGGATACCCTTACAATGTTTTTAGAACAAGACGAGAGGCAAAGCCAACTTGCCGAACATGTTCCAAGAAACCTGAGCCTACCAACTCCTATTAGATAGGAGCACAGAGCCCGAACTAATAGGATAATAGTCCTAATAGTCCTAATAGTCCTAATAGGACTAATAGTCCTGGAGAGCTGCACTGAATGAATTGGACTCACAGCACAATTCCTTGGGCTCCATATGAAAGTATACATCCTCTACCCATTTAATTCTTTTCTGACTCTCTCGCTGTGTCTTCTGCTGAAAACCCTACACAGACACTATGGGCCTCATTATGACCCAGGCGGTAAGTTACCGCCTGGGCCGTGACTTTACCACCATGGCGTAAACTATGTTTACGCCATGGTGGTTGGCGGATTTACCGCCCCATTCCAACCTTGGCGGGGCAGTAAATCCCCATTTTCCCATTTTCCCTTCCCCATTCCCATTTTGCCCCATAGGGCATAATGGGAGTGGGGAAGGCGTTAATTACGCCACCGTAAATTACGGTGCTGTAATTAACATCAAGGTCCCTTAGCGCCATGGATTTTAACACCTGCTAAAAGCAGGTGTTAAAACCTCCATGGCGCTAAGGGACCACGGAATCAGGCGGTAAGGGTCGGCGCTGTTTACGCCGCCGTAAAACCCTTACCGCCTGAGTCGTAATGAGGCCCTATGTCCTTAGTCATTTGGGGTCTTTTATAATGCACATAATCGGCTACTTGTCTATGGTGATGGAGAGAGGTCTCTAGTTTCAGAAGAGAGTAGAACACTCTTTGTATTAATTGCCATTTTGCAGCTCCTAAAATACACACATTATTAAATATCAAATTAAGTGATGTGTTCTGGGACGGATTTAGGGGCTGATTCATGGAATTAATTGCGCTGAAAAACAGGGATTTGTGCGCCATTCCCCCGCAAATCCCCATTTGTTAAACAGGGATTTGCGGGCAGAATAGCGCACAAAACCCCGTTTTTCGGCGCAAATAATTCCATGAATCAGTCTGTAACGGTATGCTCATCTGAGCATTTCTAGTGCTGAGACAGCCAAGTGCCTCAGCACGGGTTAAGCAACGTTACATCCCGAAGCCCACTCCACAATGCTATTAGCACACAGAGCCTACAGTCAGGGTGCTCATAGCTATTTTTTATTGGAAAACTGGCCTTGTATGAATCGTCATTAACGATTTTTAACACACAGACACTACCAAAGAAGATGGCCACTGGAAGAAATAGTAAAGGGACATTGCCCCTTTACTATTTCTATGAGTCGGATGCAGGTGTCCCACACCCATATATGAGTAGTTAATCAGGTGAGAATGCAAGAGAGCTTGGGGTTAGGGGAATAGGGTGTTGTACGTTCTGGGATGGGCGGGAAAAGGAAGAACACAGCCCGAGGGACTGGCTGAAAGAAAACAAATATTGTTGTTCCATAGGGGTAGCTGTGGTGGCCTGGCGATTACACAGGCAGTTACCGGCAGATTCCGTCCATGTTCCTGGACCCCTCATTGGCTGGCATCTCTCCTGTGCGTGCTTATACGAATACAAATATTGAGATTGTATTGCAATACTGATAGACAAATACAAGGTCATGAATATTCCAAAAGGTCTTATTTATAAGTTTAATTCAATTTAACTACAGAGTTGGGCAAAGACATGTGTTGCCCTGGCAATTGAAATGTTATTTCTCCCACAACTCTGGCAGTTGTTTCTATTTAATTGTTGCAGGGACACTGTCAGGCCATCTTGACATCTCTGTCGGTGACACCTTGGGTAGACCTCCGACATTGACATTGCATAGCACTTGAGTAGGGCATTGTCCAACAAGCTATTTTAATTAATGTATGAAATTACAATGGACCTCATTACGACCGTGGCGGACAGCCGTGCCTGTAATACAGGCACGGCTGCCACCGGAGTCGTTTTTTTTCCGACGCCCTGGAATGGGCAATTACCAGGGTATTACAATCCCGGCAGACCCAGTAATTGCCCATTCCAGGGCGCCGGAAAAAGTTCTTCCCCATTCCCATTTGAGCCTCAAAGGGGCTCCAGTACTATGTGGACGACACACAGCGCTCCTTCAAGCTTCCCTCCGCTACCTCCTCCTTTTCCTCTTCATTCCTGACTGACTCTGTGCTATTCAGGCATGGTACACTGCTAACAATCTCTGCTTTAATGCCAGTAAGAATTTGATCATTCTCATTGGAACCCCAGCTCCCTCATTCCTCCCTACTCTATGGCTGCCCTCTGTGAGCCCCCTGCCCTCAACCTCCTGTGAGGCAAAAAACGTTGGTGTCACCTTTTACTCCTCTCTCTCCTTTTCTCCTCACATCACAGACCTTGCCAAGAAGGCCCACTTTCTTCTGCACCTCCTAAGGGGCATTCTCTCTTTTCTCACCTTCCCCCAGAAACTCAATGTCTCCAGGGCTCTGATCCTCTCCAGGCTATACTACTGCAAAAGCCTCTTCCACAATTTTACTAATTCCTCCATTTGCCCCCTCAACGAATCCCTCCTGGTTGCTGCAAGAGTAACGTCCAAGAACCTGTGCATCATCCACAAGGCATTCTGGGGCCTGGGACCCGACAACATCCAACTCTCTCTCCCTAAATACCTCCCTGCTAGAGCCCATTGTTCATCTAGCTCCAATTCTCAGCAGATTATATGCTTTTCCAAGCAGAGTAGGGGGGAGGATCCCTCTCTTCTGTAGGAGCCTCCTTCTGGAATGGCCTCCCTGCCACTCTCAAACTTGAACCATATCTCCTTAAATTGTGGAAACTTCTCAAGACCCTCCTTTTCTCTTCTTCCTTCCCTCTGCCCTGCCCTGCTGATGTCCCGGCCCTGCCGCTTTGTGACAGGCTGCCTGGTTCCTTCTGATTCTTACAGGGCACCAGGCCCTCCTCGCCTTTTCTATTGCAGCACTTTGTTCTCCCCTGATACTCCCTAACCTTAACTTGCCCTCCCCGGCTCCCTTCCCTGCACTGGCCTGGCTGGGCCTGCACAACCTTCAGCCATTCAGCCCCCCCTAGCACTTTCTTGTGGACTTTAACTTCCAAGCAGTTCTGTAATACCCTGAAACTTGTACACCTGGTCTCCTCCCTTAGCATTCGCCTAGCCCAGGGGCCCTCTTCACCCTTACCCCCCAGCACTTTCCTGCTCTCCACTCTGTCTTGCACTTCCTTTCCCTTCTTAGTACTAGCACTTTCGGCTCTGATTCGACACTTCTCCTCCTCCCACTCCTCTGCACTACCTGTTCAAAACGATCTGAACGTTACAAGGCCCATTAGGACCGTTTTAGTTTGTTGTCATCTGTTCCCCCATCCTGCATCTGCCTTGGTGCACTTTGAAACTGCTGGCGTCTTGCGCATTAACCACTTAGGGAAGAGTCCCCCTATGTCATGCAAATAAACTCAAAGTCTAATATATTTGTGCCATTAGTTTAATATCTTGATGACAGCCAACACGTGTTTCGACACTTGCTCGTACTACAGGCTGTTAATTATTTGTGGACAGTTCACAATAAAAAACTCATTTTTCAAAAAGTAAATAATAAAGACATTATATTAATATTTTGAAAAAAACACACATTTTCAGATAATTATTCAGAGAAATGTTACATACCAATGATGGGCAGGGATTTGGAGCATAGAGAAAATAGACATGGTGGGATCTCATCAGAGTAAACACTTATTATAGCCTTTACATTGCATCACTGTAATAGATAATCAAATGGTGCTCATTAGCTCCTTGTCCTTAATCCTGAGAAATATAGTTTTAAATTCATTATAAGCTATATCACAGTGCCGCATCATGGCACTGAGGCGCTCCATAGACTGTCTCCAATGGACTATCCTTTATTTCATGATTTAAACGCTAAGCGGAGTGAACCAATACTATCAAATATTACTGACCGGCGCACAACTTCTTAAGACACCTGGAAGTAAGCGATACAGCAATCATCCTTTTGAATCTCACAGATAAGTAATTTTAGTGCCCAGAGATCAGAACTAACAACACTATGCACCTAATTTGAATACAAAGGCCCTCATTACGAGTTTGGAGGTAGCCATGCTGTTAATAAGGGCATGGCTGCCTCCAAACTCGGGTCCGGGTCCGTGGTCCCTGAATGGGGTAATACCGGGCCATTCCGACTTTGGAGGGCCCGGTATTTCCCCATTCAGGGAACCTGGACCATCCCTAATCCCATTTGAGCCACCATAGGGCTCAATAGGAATGGGGAGCATGCAAACAACAGGCCCGTTAATGACAGGCCAGTCTGAGCAGACGACTGGACATCTGGCCAGACGTCCACAGCGGGTTCCGCAAGGGGGCCTCGTAATGAGGCGGTACAGGGTTAACGGCGCCGGCACCTTTACCGGCGCCGTTAACCCCTTACGGCCTCAATTGTAATGAGGCCCAAAGTATTTGATCACCGGAACACGTTGGGAAGTGACCAAACTCGAACATGTGGCAAGTGAATGACGTATATTCATATGAGAATAATAAGTCTTACTCTTATTGTACCAACAGATAATCAAACCCACAATACAGTTGGTAAGATATTCATCCTTACTGGGCAAGTTACCACAGTGTAACAGAGAACACAGGTGATTACCATAGCAGAAGCCTATCACTGGGCACACTGTGATTTAACGGCCAGATATTTAACATAGCACACAATTAGGATCACCATCTTTTATGATGATATGGGTTGAAATCACAGTGAAACACGATCTGACATGGGGCCTCATTACACGGTAGGCGGTAAGGGATTACCGGCACCGGTAAGGGCACTGGTGCCGGTAATCCCTTACTGCCCTTCTACAAGGTCGCTTAGCGGGTCCCTTCCTTAACGCCAGGTCTGACCTGGTGTTAAGGACAGGACCCGTTAAGGGACTTCAGAGCTAATAATGGTACCGCAAATTGAGGTACCGTTATTAGCTACTTCCCCATTCCCATTGAGCCCTATGGGGGCTCAAATGGGAATGGTGAATGGTTCCCGGAATGGGGATTTACCGGGTCCTCCAAGGTCGGAATGACCTGGTAAGTCCCTATTCCGGGAACACGGACCCGGAATGCGGTAAGGGGGTAGCCATGGCGCTAATAGCACCATGGCTACCGCCTACCATGTAATGAGGCCCATGGACTTAGTGGGGTACCTGGAAATAACTCCAATGGTACATGAATACCCACCTTCACTCACATCACTAAGGATTAAGGAACAGGAGATAATGAGCACCATTTGATGAAATCCATTACAGTGATGTAATGTAAAACATATAATAAGAGTTAATTCATATGAGATCCCACATTGGGCCTCATTACGAGGTAGGAGGTAGCCATGGTGCTATTAGCACCATGGCTACCCCCTTACCGCATACCGGGTCTTGGTTCTCGGAATGGGTACTTACCGGGTCATTCCAACCTTGGAGGACCCGGCAACTCCCCATTCTGAGAACCATTCCCCATTCCCATCTGAGCCCCCATAGTGCTCAATGGGAATGGGGAAGTAGCTAATAATGGTACCGCAATTTGCGGTACCGTTATTAGCTCTGAAGTCCCTTAGCGGGTCCCGTCCTTAACACCTGGTCAGACCAGGTGTTAAGGAAGGGACCCGCTAAGGGATCTCGGAATATGGAGGTAAGGGATTACCGGCACCCTTACCGGTGCCGGTAATCCTTTACCTCCTACCTCGTAATGAGGCCCATTGTCTATTTTCTCTATGCCAGAACGCCCTGTCCATCATTGCTATGTAACATTTCTCTGAACAATTTTCTGAAAATGTGTGTTTTTTCAAACTGTAACATAATGCTGTAGTTATTTGCTTTTTTAAAAAAGTGTTTTTATTGTGAACTGTGCACATATATTTCACAGCCTTGAGGATGACCAAGTGTCAAAACACGTGTCGGCTGTCATCAAGATATTGAACTAATTGCACAAATATGTTAGACTTTGAGTATATTTGATTGACATAGGGGAACTCATACTCAAGAAGTGAATGCGCAAGACGCCAGCACAAACACAATTACTGTACATTTAGGAAGAAGAGGTTAACGGGAATACTTCCAAGAGCTGTAGATGCAGCAAACCACCCAAATAAAAACTGACAGCTAGAGCACACTCAGCTACATTTCTACCCCCACACATTATCGTACCATTTGCTGTATAGGTACATTATAAAAATACTCAATAAATAAATAAATAAATAGATAAATACAGGGAGAGGTAAAGAGCCTTGTACAGGAGGCAGAAGGGAAACACTGAGATTTGCCAGATAAGTGGAAATTGCATAAGCATAATAGAGGCACAAATCAAGGGAAAACCAAATGTAAAAGAATTAACAAATAAAAAGATAACTGCAGAAAAATAACAACATGCACAAAAGTATAAGCAATGAGGTACAATGTGACTAAATAGCAGAAAGAGCAATAATGTAAATCTTGGAGAGAGAACATTGTTTATTGAAAGAAAGGCACAAAGAAAATGTAGTGAAAAAAGAAATGAAAGATAAAGGGCCTCATTAGCCGTCTGATACCCACGAGGTGGTAATAGTGTGGACAGTATGGCCACACATCCATTCCCCAATGAAGTCCAATGGGGCTTTCAAAGGAGAAATAATGCAATTTAGCAAATGTGTGGGTAATGGCACAGTTACAACTGGCGATCATGAATTCCCAAGGCTGTATCAGCACTATTAATCCAGACAAACACGTTATGTAGCCCAAAACTGTGCATGTGTCACAGTGATGTAAAACAAGGGAAGACCATAAAAAAGTTGAAAAACATGAAATGTGAACAACAAACTACAAATAAGCAAAAAAGGTGGTGAAAGGAATGAACATTAATGATTTACTGGTGGAGGGGCTGGCATCCAAGTATTATTGGTAATAAACGGATTGCACAAGTAATAAATGTTTGTTTTCAAATGTAACATTTTCATAGAAACAACCGGATAAAGCACACAGTCAAAACATCATAATTGTATTGATCACATATGTGCTGGAGTTTTCTGCTCTACCAGGCAGTGTGTCAAAACAGTATTTCACAAATGTTTACATTAAAGCACATTTTACGAATTACAAGTGGAACAAATATTAAACGGTCAATTTAACAGCAATTTAAATATAGACATGTTATTATCTGCAGAGCAAGATTCACAAGCATGTCATTGCATTTAGGGCGTCCCATAAATTAAGTGCTAGTGTAGACGTTGCCTGAGCATTAGCAGCTTTTTTAAAGCACTGTAACGATGAATACAATAATAAAATGGGTTAATAACTCAAGAGTAACATTGTCACATGAACAAGTACACTCATTCATTTTCCTCGGCTTCCATTTACTAGTATTTCATGCCAAGTGAAACAAGTTAAATTTCTGGCAAAGGTGCATTTAATTGCTCCTATTATATACTACAGTGTTTCATATCTGCATCTTCTTTGTATATACTTTAGTGTTTCATACCGGGGTGTCATTGAAATAGCGCATTGTATTTTACACACTTTTAATGATCCTTTAGTTGGGACATGGAGTTCATCCATTTTGTATACCATTGCGGGTCATAAGTGAATGACCCGTTGAGATTATATTACCTCACACTTTGCTCCGTCTTGCTCACACTTAGATATCCCGAAATGAAGGCCATGAATTGTTTTAAACCCTGACTCGCATATCAAAATATCTGGGTTTGCATGCTGCATTTTTCCTAGGTCATACTCTTTGTGTTCACGTATAGGCATAGCTAAAAAGCACATTGCAGTGCTGTATATTGTGCCCTCTCGTGCTTACATCTAGGTATCGTTAAAAAACAGACTAACTCATTCTACCTACACAATTTCAAATTGTACACCTAGACATCCTTAAAGTAAATGTGTGCTGGGGTGTATTATGTCATTCCAGGTAAGCAAAATCCCCTGATGTAAAATATTGTTAGCATCAGCATCTTTAAGTCTCCCAGGCCTAAGCGTACATCACTGTGGACTGAAAATTGGACATCTAAGGAAGGACAGCAGAGACAGAAGGAAATTAAACTACAGACACACCACTAGTGCTTCAAACACCCACATAATGGCCTATTGACTCCCATATACAACACTGTGCAACAAGGTACCAAAAGCCCATTAGGAGAAAGACTACAAACCAGATCCAAAAACTGTATTGTTTTGCACTACATCTACAGCTACCTAGATGCCTGGCATGCTACAATGAGCACACAACGAGAAACAACTCTGGAAATTCGATACATGAGGTCAAGAACCAGAGACTTGCAAACGCCCACAATCAGGGTTAGACGCAACCAATTCAAGAATACAATTGTAGAACAGCAGCCCGGGGACCTTGGCTTACTCATCACATCAAAGATGCCTGAGGCCACATGACCTTAATAAGAACCTTCAATTTATACACTCTTTTCATCACCACAAACCACCAAAACACTGCATTCTTGCTAGAATCTGAAAAAATAAACAACCTTACCTGCAACCTACTAAACCTGTTTAACCGTAAAACCTCAGACTCGATGCAGCTGCACACAACCAATCAACCATCTGACAACTTGGATGCTGGCTTACACACAGAACACAGAAGCAGTAGAGGGCATCCAAGCCACATCCTTTCTCGAGAGGGGGTAAATATCAACCCTTGTGTGAATGACTTTAAACCTTTCATTCCAATACCCTTCTTTTACAACCAAAGACCCTATATCTGGTGTATCGCTGTGGCGTACTTGTGAAATTTAAAATATCACCACTAGTAGAGGTTCAGACCCTCAATTGCAAAGGTTTCTGGTGGGACAGGGTATAGGGCAGTCCCTCCCCGCCACAAGAGTATACAAAGCATTCAAGAGACAGCAGCGGTCTTTTAACTGCCTTCAATGGTGCCGGCAATAGTGTACCAAAGAGTGCTGCCTCCGATGGTGGCTGGGGTATTAGCGTGTTCCATGCTAATTTGTTCATGAGGAAAGCTGAAATGCATCTTCCATCCAGTTGGAATCATGACATAGAACCACTGTCAGTTCATTTACACTCCAGTCCAGATAAAGCAGGACATTGCTTGAAGGGCCTATGCTCAGGCTTTAGGCTTTTGTGTTTGTCTCAGAATTGAGTGGTTTTCAGTCGTTCTGCACCTATTTAAACAAAACGAAAGACAGCATGGACATGGAGAGCATGGCTTCTCTGCGGCCACAGAACTTCCATTTTGGACTTACTAGTTCAAGAGAATACAGATGTTATCCAAGAACCAATGGTTAAGAGAAGAGGAAGACCAGCAAAATCCAAAACCAAGGACACAAGGTCATCTGGAAAGGTATCTTGGTCACCACCCCCTGTTCAGATTAACCTTATATCCCCCTTTGCTAGTCCTGCCACAGAAGAAAAAAGTGAAGCGCATGCACCTTCCGAAGAAGCCCCAGAAAAGATGACACTTTGAAGAAACCGGAAAAGATTGATATCCACTTTTACGAAGCCAGTCACTCGTAGACAGATCCGATTAACTTTTTGTTTTGTTTTTTGTTTTCCAGTTTGTATGTACTCCACCGTTTGTAAATTCAAGTCCACAATTGTGTTGATTAAAAAAATCATATTGGAGAGAAAATAATTTATATAAATTATTGTAAAATTTCATAAATGATTTTAAGAAATACCTAACTCTGTATGGAGTGCATTTGAGCAATTTTATATGAAGACTTCATACGTTTATCAAATATGTAACTATGGCTTCTAGGAATGTTAAATGAAGATGTATACTTCAAAATGTGATTTTTCAATAAATTCTGGATTACTCTAACTAAAAAATAAATAACAAAAATAGAGGGTATCCAATGACACTCACACTTGGCCCCACGGTAGAAGGTATCACCATGGCACACAAGGCACACCTCAAAATCTTGGCTTCAAACCTCGTGGACTTCCCGGACTGAGAGGGACACTCAACCACCGAACCAACCTCTCCTTCCTACTTACTTATAGATCATTCTTGTACAACACAACATTTGCAGAAACATTTCAGATATAATTGCTAACATATAAACACAACACAAACATTTAACAGTCCTCAGAGAGACTTAAACATGTGGTTGTAGGAACAATCCGAATCAGCATCCACGTGTCTGAGATACTACATGGCAATATGTCACTCAAACAAATGGTCAAAGAAGCAGCACACACTGCAGGCCACAACCTTGATACAATCTTTTGAGAAGAAGACATAATAACCATCCCCTCCATTCAGGTACTACAAAGTGATCATCTAAGGATTCCTTTCACTAGCAACATACCAATGACTCATCTCTCAATTTACAAAGGACAAACAAACACAGGCATGAGAAGCTGGAAAACTCTCGACTTTGAGGATTTAGGAAATCTTATGGCAGAGACCAAGCACAACCTCAATGAACTGGAACTCTTACTACTGGAAGACATTTTAGCAACACTAGAAAACTGGATAAACAAAACACTTCACACCCTCACTCCACTAGAATGTGTCACCTTCTAAGAAAAAAAGCCATCAGCCAGATGGTTCCCGCAACACATATGAACACTGAAAAATGGAAACAAATTCCCCCATCAAATTCACACATCAAAGACAATGTTGTCACTACATCCTTAAAGCAAAGAAATGTTACTATTCCGTAAATATCATTACCTCCTCCAGAGAAAGAACTTTACCAAATTATTAATAAGATGAGAACCCCTCCTTCTTGTAGCAAAGACCCTTCACTTAGCCAAAAACGATGTGATTATATCAGAACCATTTCAGAAGCAAAATACTAAACATACAGAAAGCCATCAATGCTGCAATATGGAGCAGAACTGCAAGCAACATCTAAACCCAAGACAATTATATTAAATCAATGGCATTCAGCCTACAACCCCAAAACATCAGGTTTAAACCATTTTCTGAACCAGACTTAATAAAAAATGATGAAATTTAGCAACACATCTGTTTTTCTTATTGACCCCTGCCACCAGAACATCTAAAAGGAGAACCTAACAAGAAAATGGTAGTGTTGTATGTCCACAAATGAATGAACTGCATGCTCAAATCAGTAATTGTATCAAAGGTTTTCAAGACAGCCTATGTAAAATAACATTAAAAAACACCACCGAAGACCCATGAGAGTCATCTCACTTTTGTTCTATCTCAAAATATCATACTTAAACGTAATTGTATAGAGATGTACACAAACAGCCAAATATTGGAGAATGTAGAATCTAATAAGTTACTAGATCACCAAAACGCAGGTTTCAGACCTTTGAGAGGAACTGAATCGGCACTAGTTTCCATTTGGTACATTCTCAAAATCACAACAGATGAGACCATCACCTCGGCATTCCTACTCCTCGACATTTTAGCAGCCTTAGGCATAGTTAAAGACACCTGATGGAGGGCAGGGATTCCTTTCAGAGGAATCCTTCCATTGATAAAAGGGTGCAGCGCCTACAACCCCCTGATAATTCCTGCATTATCACAACTGTCAATAGTTCATTCTAGTTTAGACTGGTCAGTTCTGTTGGGCTCAGGCCTTTGGCCTTGCTCCAGTAAGCCCAGTCGGGGTGGAGCTTATAGTCCTACATCTCTGCACATGCTCCATTTGACTAGAATTGGCTCAATCAAACATGGAAAGAGAGGAAAGTAATAAGGTTTTTCTAAAAGGGAAAGTACTAGGAACATGAGGGAGAATTACATCCTATGAATGGGCAATATTTTATTTTGACAGTTCATATAGGATTATCCCCAAACCCTCTGGCAAAAGAACCCCACTCAACATTTTTCCACATATGTTTGTTCATTTGTATATTGGAAAGACACATGTTTCAACACTACTCTACCCTCTCCAAAGCACTACTACTCTCCCTTCTCCACACCACAACTGTCCCCTCTCCACATAATTACTATTCCCTCCTGCACACCACTACTACTCCCACCTCAACCCTACTACTACCCACCTTCTCCTCAGTCACCCTCATTTCACCCCCTCCATCACACTTTCACTCCCTCTCCACTCTCTTGCAACTTCCACAGACCTTGGATGCTTACATACATCACATCAGCCAATACCTCTCATTTTCTATTACCACCTCCTTTTCTACTACCACTTCCACACTCTTCTTTTTATTTATTTTCTTTATTCTACACCGTCTGTCCTCCTTCTGGATTCTTTGTTCACCTCTACCGCCTCTGACCTCACCCAAAGAATGTATACCGTCCTGTTTACTGTGCCCTCTTCAATCCTCACTATCCCTCCTCCATTGGTTCTCCCAAGCTGGTTCCCAGAATTAATCAGTCTTTCACACCCGGGAGGTGTTACAATCAGCACTATACATTTAAGTGAGTCTTGTTTTTTGCCTGCAGGCACGCCATAATCTGACAATGGCAGCATTCTATGATAACTGTTCCAGTTCAGATTATGGTTCCCAATGTCTGCGGGATTGCATTCTTAGTCAGGGGCCACTCTGAGACTCTGTTACAGGTAAGCGTTTTTCCATCATGGGCCGGATTGCAGCATTCTGTGTACAGACTGACGCTTGTTGTGACTTGCTCTAAAGCATCACGTAGCGGTCTCTCTTCTGCGTGCTGGCAGTTGGGTCACACTGGTACATGACATCTATAAGGGGGCTCATGTGGGCTACTCTATTATTAGTCCACCTCTACAGATGCTGGTAGTTGTGGTTCTCTTAAATAAACAGAGGCATTGGGTGATCAAATGTGGTACTATTGGAAAGCATGCTGGCACATAAAAAGGGACTGGGGCCCAACAAACCGCCACCTCCCCACTATGTGGTAGTACTGGCTCTGGATTTCACCATGGTAGACTTCCAACCCAAGGCTGAGAGGGGTCCCAGCCCCCTCTTGATAGGGTAAGATTACTGACCCTGTCAGACTCATTGAACCAACCAGATCCCCAGGATCAAGAAACAGTATACTATTAGAAGATTTTTTCATAGAAATAAATGAGTTTGGAGGCAGCCATGCCCTTAATAAGGGCACAGCAGCCTTCAAACTCGGGTCCGTGTCCGTGTTCCCTGAATGGGAAAATACCAGGCCATTCTGACCATTCAGGGAACCCGAACCCAGACCATCCCCATTTGAGCCCCCATAGGGCTCAATGGGAATGGGGAGCATGCTAACAACGGGCCAGTTAATGACGGGCCTGTTGTTAGCTTGCTTGTCCCCCCGTGGGACCCGCAAAGGACGTCTGGTAAAACCAGATGTCCAGAGAGGGTCCCGCGAGAACACCTCGTAATAGGGCGGTACAGGGTTAACGGCTCCGGCACCTTTACCGGCACCGTTAACCCTTTACTGCCCTCCTCGTAATGAGGCCCTCTGTCTTTTCCACATGGGTCGCTAAAACAGGAACAATCTAAATCCACACCTGAAATTCAGAAAAGGTCTGAAAACCAGCTCTTTAATGCTTAAAAGACAGAAACATTAACCTACACACATCAAGCAGTGGAAACAATACTTCTCATAGTTCAAATTTCACGCACAGATGTTCCATCCATTAGCCTAGAACACAACACGTAGCACTCAGGAAATTTTAACAACTAACAGACATCTCATCAAAGCACTGCCAAAACCCAAGCAGAATGCCTTACCTGACTCCCAGAATATCTAGACCCCAGCACAGAACACCCTCACGCATCACTCACTGAGGCCAAAGGCCCCTCGCTATAATGCAGTCGAGAGTAAGACCAATGAGGTAAAGCACTACGAAAACCCCACGAACACCCACCACCCGTTGACTAACACTCAAATTCTCTCCACCTTACCATCACACAAAGCGCAAAACAGCCTCCCACATGTGATGTTTATGAAAGACCTTCTTTCAAAGCTTAAAAAAATCACAAACTAACACGTTTAACTACAACTGACATCTCCTTTGGACACAAAGCCGTCAAGGCCTCCTACACTTCATACCTAGAAAGTTTACAAGCATGCAGAGCCCAGGGTACCTCTGATCTGCAATCTCAACACAAAGTGAAGCAATTGCCTATGCCTCTCCGCTGAACTAACCAAACCTCGTCAGAGTGCCAGGCGACCATGCAAATGGCAGCTGTGGATGGTGCAAAACCTAGAAACCGAACATAGCCCTGCATTTTCACAAGTATATTCTCTTGCTTAAAGTTCACTTCTTAACCCTTTCCCAGACTCTCCAGTGAAATCCGCAAAGAAACCCCCATGTATTCCTTTCCTCCTTTCATATCCTACCCCAGCCCTGCTCACTGCCTCACACAAAAAGTACTTCCTGAATTTCATTCACATTCCTTCCTCATCTAGCCCCCTCACATCCCTCACCCCCTCCCTCCTTCTCCTCTTACACTCTTATACTACCCTTACAGTTAGTCTATCGAGAGCCCAATGACTTTGCAAGAAACATCCTTCTACTTTCACTCCTGCAACCCCCAGTTGGCAATCATGAGCATAACAAAAACTTTGATTAAGCTGAAGACCCTGCTGCAGAAGCTTCCTTGTGCACACAATCTTCATGCATAGTAATAAGAGATGGCTGAGTTGGCATAATGCACAAGGGTTGATGTCTGAGACATTTTTATTTAATTAGACCACTGACCTTGATCTGGGCAACCCTTTAGACTACCGTCTTTTAGTCTGCCATTACATTACAAAATGAGAAATACCTTATGAAAATCAGGAATGGTCCTAGCACAAAAGAGGCAGTACAATCCAAACTGTTAGGTCACATCACTTCTGCATAGGACCACAAGTAAGACAGACATGTTATGCCTCATTTGGCAACATCAATGAAGTGGAAGCTGATTCTTTAGGCAGAGCAAACTGAGTTATGTTATGTTATGTTATGTTACTTTGCATTTATATAGCACCTTATGTACCATTGGTATGATCTCAAGGCGCTGGTAGGTTGAACGGCCTCGGGAACCATAGTTCAAGTCAGTAGAGAGAGAGAGAGAGTCATAAGGTGCGTGTGTGCACCGGATATGAGTGCAGCAGGTGTGGCACTCGTATGATGGCTGCTTCTTAGCGGTAGGTGTGGTGCTTGGGAGATGAGGAGTATGTGTGCGTTCTGGCAGGGTGATACCAGACTGATTCTGGCTGTGTTAGGCCTGAGGAGAACGCCTAGGCTGGCGGGTGTGTAGCCAGCTGTGTTTAGTTAGGATGATGGGGAGTATGTGGTAGGTGTTGGTATGAGGACAGCTATAACGAATGTGTCCTAGTATCGCTGTGTTCTAGTTGAGTGGTGGTGTATAGAAGAGAGTAAGCGTGGTGATGTGATGTGGTAGTTTTCAGTAGGTGCTTGAGATCGAGCGCCTTCATGCTCCATGCGTTCCATGCATTCGAACCATTCCATGCGTTCTAACTGTTCCATGCTCGTCAGCTGTTCCATGCGCTTCAACTGTTCCATGTGCTTCAACCATTCCATGCACTCCAACCGTTCCATGCACTCCAGCCGTTCCATGCACTCAGACCGTTCCATGCACTCCAACCGTTCCATGCACTCCGACCGTTCCATGTACTCCAACCGTTCCATGCACTCCAACCGTTCCCTGCACTCCAACCATTCCATGTACTCCAACCATTCTTGAACAATGTCCATTCCATGCCCCTTAAATGTTCCAAGCATTCCATCCTTTGCATGTGCTCCCCAGTTCTATGCCCTCCATCTGTTCAATCAGTTCCATGCATTCCTTTTGATCCATGCATTCCATTTGTTGCACCCACTTCATCCTTTCCCCACACTATTCATCCTTTCCCCACACTCTTCATCCGATCCACACTCTTCATCCTTTCCCTACACTCTTCATACTTTCCCCACACTCTTCATCCGCTCCACACTCTTCATCCGCTCCACACTCTTCATCCGCTCCACACTCTTCATCCGCTCCACACTCTTCGTCCGCTCCACACTCTTCATCCGCTCCACACTCTTTGTCCGCTCAACACTCTTTGTCCGCTCCACACTCTTTGTCCGCTCCACACTCTTCGTCCGCTCCACACTCTTCATCCGTTCTATCCACGTCATCCGTTGCACGCACTCCATCCGTCCCATGAACTCCATCCGTTCCACGCACTCCATCCGTCCCATGCACTCCATCCGTCCCATGCACCCCATACGTCCCATGCACTCCGTGGGTCCCATGCACTCCATCCATGTCATGCACTTGATTCATCTATTCCATTCGTTCAGTTAATTCCATGCATTCTGTCATTCCATGCCATCTATCTGTTCCATGCACTCTATCCATTCCATGCACACCATCCATATCATGTACTCATCCTTTCCATCCTCTCGTCCACTTTATTCCTCTCGTCCAATTCGCTCCTCTCTTCCATTTCATTGATTTCATCCATTTCCATAATTTCATTCACTTCACTGCTTTCATCCAGTTTATTCCTTGCGTCCACTTTACTAATTTCACCCACTTCACTTGTTCTATTCAGTTTATCCGTTATAATTTACATTGGCGGTTATTCATTTTTGATTTCTTGCTCGGATCATTAATTGCTGATATCCAGTTTCAGTTAAGAGTCGATCTTAGGGGAAGAGCCATGTGTTCAGTAATTTGCGGAAAGACATGAGGACCTCAGTGAGTCGGATGTGGGGTGGAAGTGAATTCCACAGAGTAGGGGCCATGGCTGAGAATGATGATCCACCTAACCTGACTGAGTTGGTTTTTGGTATGACTAGGAGGCTGGCAGAGCTTGATCTTAGAGTCGTGGAGGATGGTAGGGTTTTAGTTTGTCTTGAAGATATTGAGGTCCAGTTTTATGTATTGCTAGGTGGGAGAATCATAAGGTTTTGAAGGTCACCCTTCGGGCAACCGGAAGCCAGTGCAGGGTTTTGAGGGCTGGGGAGATGTGATCTCTTGGGCCGAGTGCTAGTAACAGTTTGGCTGCAGCGTTTTGTGCTCTTTGTAGTTTAGTCAGTTGGTACTTGTGGACTCCGAGGTACAGGGGGTTAGCATAGTCCAGTCTTGACATAACAATTGATTGGACCGCAGAGAGTCTGTTGGGAAAGGAGAGGTATGGAAAAATGCACCTAAGAGTATTAAGGTGGTAGTGGCAGGACTAGGAGACGTTGTTGACTTGGAGTGAGAGGGTTAGGTCTGAGTCTAGGGTGCATCCAAGGTTTTTTACTGAATTTATGGGTGACGGGGAATTGCCCATGGCAGATGGCCAGGGTAGAGGGTGTGGAAGAAGTTTGGTGTTGCCACATACCATGATTTCAGTTTTGGCAGGGTTTAGCAAGAGGTGGTTAATGGTCATCCAGTGATCTATGTCGAGGAGGCAGGAAGCGAGGTCGGGTTGGCAGTTGGGTTTTGAATTCAGGAGTTTTAGGATTAGTTGTGTGTCATCGGCGTAGTTAGAGCACAGGATATTGTGCGAGCGGATTAATCATGGGAGGGTGGACATATAGAGGTTAAATAGGAGGGCTGATAGACATGCTCCTTG
Source organism: Ambystoma mexicanum (assembly GCF_040938575.1). Taxonomy (NCBI): domain Eukaryota; kingdom Metazoa; phylum Chordata; class Amphibia; order Caudata; family Ambystomatidae; genus Ambystoma; species Ambystoma mexicanum. The sequence goes on from NC_090934.1 coordinate 654,350,037, forward strand.
TGGAACTCCAGCGTTGACCGGCCGGGGGTAGGTCTAGGTCAATGAGTTTGGCAAGGAACCTGGTGTTTGATATGGGGCAGTAGTTTATGGGCTCGAGAGGATCGAGGGAAGGTTTTTTTAGAAGTGCTTTGGCATGAGCAGTTTTGAAGGCGTAAGGAAAAATTCCCGAAGAGAGGGAGTCATTTAGGATGGTTCTTGCGTGTTCTCCTGCGCAGGTAGATGCAAACATTTCTTTGAGGGTTGTGACTGGGCAGGGGTCGAGCGGGGAGCTGGATGGTTTGTGGGCAGAGAGAAGTATGAGAAATTGGTCAGTTGATATTGGAGTGAAGGAGTCGAAAGTCGGTTGGGTAGCGGTCGCAGGCAGTGGGATGGCAGGTAGGGTGGGTGGATTGCATGGTGGGTGTAAGAGAGCTAGTTTGTTGGGTAGAGAGTTTGTTCTTTCGAGAGCTGTGGTTTGAAAGTGTAGAGAGAGTGAGTCGCACAGTGATTGTGAGGGGGTGGGAAGGGTGGTGGCACATGATGGTTTGGTGAATTCGGTGATGATTTTGTGAAGTTCTTTGCTGGGGTTTTTACAGTTTAGGATTCGGGAGTTGTAATGGGCTTTTTTAGCTTTCCGGATTTCGGCCTTGTAGAGGCGATGGTGGTGTGCCAAGGAAGATCTGCTCAGGGCTGTTTTGTCTTTCCGCCATTTGCGTTTTAGTGATTTATATAGCTGTTTAGTGGTCTTCAGTTCTGGTGTGAACCATCTAGAAAAAAGGCCATGGTGAGCTGATGGTTTGCAATAAGGGGTGAGCGGGATTAGTGAAGTGTTGAGCCATGAGTCAAAGGTGTCAGAGGTTAGGGGTTTGTTGGGTAGGCGGGTAGGGGGAGTAGACTGAAGGAGTGCATCGGCTAGGTTGGGAATCATTTTAATTTTCTTCCAGCATTTGCGTAGATTCGGAGGTTCTGGTTCGGTTAATGGGAGCGGGTTGGGTGAGTGAATGGTGAAAGAAACAATGAAGTGATTGGACCAAATGATAGGGGTGGGGGGTTTTAGATGAATCAGGTTGTGGGAGCTGAAGATGGCATCAAGTGTGTGTCCTTTATAGTGAGTCGGCCCGTTTATGTGGGTATGGAGGTTAATAGCGTCTAGGCCGTCAACCAGAGAGTGGGTCATAGGGTTGGTGTGGATGTCAAGGGTTACAGGTCATTTGGTCGAAAATAAATGGTCAACAGGACAAATGGTCGACGCAATTTGGTCGAAAGACAAATGGTCGAATTTAATATTTTTTTGTATTTTCACTTTTTTTTTTTTTTTTTTGTGTGGGGTCCCCCCGAACTCCCGTTTTTCAATAAAAAACCCTTTTTTTTCCTAAATGAAAACCTGAAAAATCTATATATAAATTAAAAAAATATTTGACCATTTGTCTTTCGACCAAATTGCGTCGACCATTTGTCTGTCCACCATTTGTCTGTCGATCAAATGATTGGACAGCGATATCAAGCCATATGTTGAAGTCTCCTAGAAGGGTGAGGGTGGGATGGTTTAGTTGGAATGTGGCAATAGAGTCGCAGAGGTTGTTTGAGAATTGTCTATCGTAGCCAGGTGGTCTGTAGATGATTAGGAAGCTGTGGGAGAACGAAGGGGGGAGGGATAGTTTCATGAGGAGTGATTCGCAGGAAGGAATGGATGGCTGGTTGTTGATGATTGAGGCGTAGAAGTGAGATTTGAAGGTGATTGCTATTCCTCCTCCTCTAGAGGGACGGTTCAGTGGGATGAGGGAGTAATCAGGGGGGAAGGCTTCATTGGTGATAGGGGCGAAGTCGTCAGAGAACCAGGTTTCTGTGATAAAGACCAGGTCCAGTTTGTCAGAGGCAAGGAGGTCAAAGATGGTGTGTCTGTATTTTGCTACAGATCGGGCATTTAAAAGGATTCAATTTACTTCGGTACAGGAGGATTATGAGGGAGTTGTGGAGGTGGGGGGAGGGAGAGGAGAAGGTGGAAAAAGGGGCGATAAGGGGGGGTGCTTGGCAGTCGATGAGAAGAGTAGGCGGGCAGCTGAGTTGGTTGGTTTGGGTGGGAGGGGTTGGACTGGTGTGACAGGTTGATTGGAGTTGGGTCGTAGGATTTGCAGGTTGGGTGTGTGGGGTTAGGAGTTTCAGTTGTAGTCGGTGAGAATTCGAGGGAGAGGGATTTCAGGTAGTGTGTGGCAGGGGGGTGGGTGGTGATGATCGAGATTGGGTGGTTGAGGAGGTGGGTTGTGACAGGAGTGGCGATGAGTACTGAGCTATTGAGGGAGACCAAGTAAGTTTTCTCTTCAGTGATTTTGTTATGGTTGGTGTGTGAGAGAGGGTCGGGGGGTCGGAGGGGGAAAGGGAAGCGGCTACTGTTCTTGCCAGGGCGAGGTGTGCAATTTTTAGGCAGGGGAAGGAGTGGGGTCGGGGGAGGAAGATGGTGGGAGTTGGTAGGAGGAGTGGGGAGGATGGTAGTGGGATGGGTGTGCTTGGGTGGTTAGGCTGACCGTTAGTCGGGGAAGAGTGGGGAGTGGGTATGATGATAGTCGGTGGGTGAGAGGAGGGGATGGGAGCAGGAGTGGTCTTAGGATGGTTGGCTCACCATCGTGCCCCTCTGGCTTGGTGTTTGGATAGGGGATGAGTGGGGCATGTGGTGGAGGGCTGCATGGTTTGTGGAAGGGGGGATGGGAGGTAGGGCGGGCGGGAAGGGAGGTGGGCGCAAGGGGGTCATTATCGGCGGATCTTGGAGGGTTGGGAGGACTCATGGTTTGCGTTAGTTTGACCTGTGTTATAGTTGGAGTAGGATGATTTCGTTCACACCTTCCCACTTCAACTATACCACCGGATGTTAGTTGTACACACTCTCTATGATTAACTGTACTACCACTGTACCACAGCAAGTTCAACTATACCACTGGGTGAGATTGTTCACAGTTACTAAGTTCAGCTATACCACCGGGTGAGATTATTCACAGTTGCTGAGTTTAACTAAACCACAGGGTTATATTATTCACATATTCTAAGTTCAACTATACCATAGGGTGGTATTCTTCGTATTTCTAAATTCAAGTATATTATAGGGTGAGATTGTTCACAGTTTCTAAATTCAACTATACCACAGGGTCAGATTATTCACAGTTTCTCAACTCAGCTATACCTCAGGTGAGATTATTTACAGTTTCTGTGTTCAACTTTATTACAGGATTACATTATTCACAGTTTCTAAGTACAACTATATCACAGTTTCTATTTAGATTTTAGAATGCAACTAGACCACAGATATTCTAATAGGTCGGCTTACTAAGTGCAACTAAACCACGGATGTGCTATTAGGCAGACTTTCTAAATGGAATTAAACCACGAATGTGCTATTAGGCAGATTTTCCAAATGCAACTAGACCACAGATATGCTATTAGGCACACTTTCTAAATGCAACTGCACAGATATGCTATTAGGCAGACTTTCTAAATGCAGTTATACCACAGATATGCTATTAGGCAAACTTTCTAAATGCAACTACACCACAGATATGCTATTAGGCACACTTTCTATATGCAAATAGACCACAGCTATTAGGCAGACTTTCTAAATGAAACTACACCACAGATATGCTATTAGGCAGACTTTCTAAATGCAACTACACCACAGATATGTTATTAGGCAGACTTTCTAAATTGAGTTATATCACAGCTATGCTATTAGGTGGCCTTTCTAAATGCAACTACACCACAGATATGCTATTAGGCACACTTTCTAAATGCAACTAGACCACAGATATCCTATTAGGCACACTTTCTAAGTGCAACTAGACCACAGATATGCTATTAGGCAGACTTTCTAAATGCAACTACACCACAGTTATGCTATTAGGCAGACTTTCTAAATGCAGTTATACCACAGATATGCTATTAGGTTGACTTTCCAAATGGAATTATACCACAGATATGCTATTAGGTGGACTTTCTAAATGCAGTATACCACAGATATGCTATTAGGTGGATTTTCCGAATGGAACTACACCACAGATATGCTATTAGGTGGACTTTCTAAATGCAGTTATACCCCAGATATGCTATTAGGCAGACTTTCCAAATGCAGTTATACCACAGATATGCTATTAGGTGGACTTTCTAAATGCAGTTATACCACAGATATGCTATTAGGCACACTTTCTAAATGCAACTAGACCACAGATATGCTATTAGGCACACTTTCTAAATGCAACTAGACTACAGATATGCTAGTAGGCACACTTTCTAAATGCAACTAGACAACAGATAAGCTATTAAGCACACTTTCTAAATGCAACTACACCACAGATATGTTTTTAGATGGACTTTCTAAATGCAGTTATACCACAGATATGCTATAAGGTGGATTTTCTAAATGGAACTAGATTACAAATATGCTATTAGGCACACTTTCCAATTACACCACAGATGGAAGAGTTTACAACATTTTAGTTACCGGGGTTGAGTGGTAGGGTAGTATGGCGTGAAGTAATTGCTTCTGTCCCCGCCCTTGCCACACTTACTTATTGTTGGCTTCTTGCTTCTCCTGTGGATACCTGCAGATACGACCTGGAGCCATTTCTGTAGGAGCCGTCCTTTGCCCCGGGGTCCTTAGCCACCAGGGGCTGCACGGGCAGGAGGCTGCCGTGGGGAGGTCACTTGTGACCTGTGGAGAACCAATCACGGGTGTTGGGTGGGACGGGAGGTGGGAGGAGGGAAAATCAGGAAGCGAGGCGATGCCAGTGGTGCAAGGGGTTCGGGGGGGACACTATATTTTAAATTCAAAGATTCTGGGCTAATGGAGCTCTGGGCCACACACACTCACCGGCAAGCAGTTGGAGAAAGGCAGTGGGGAGGCCAACTACGGGTCCAACAGGAGATGAACCAATCACGGGCATTTGGCGGGACGAGTACTCATGTCCAGGAATGTCTTTGTGAGATGTTAGAAAAACTGAAGAGTAATGTCTGGAAAGAGTAAGCTTATTGATCAACAAGGTTCTTGTCTCTGTCCTTTCTCACGTTCTGACTTTCCCCTGTTCTCCTTTGAGCACTGCAACTCAAATGACTGTGCCCACCTTTTCACTATCCTCCTACACTAGTGGCCCACTTGACCCCTTAACTTTTTCATCCTGAGCATTGACCTCCTTCTTGACTCACTCCCCACCATTGTCCCAATCACTCTATTGGGAAATGCCAGCCTCCAGAAAATCTCTAGATTTCCCTAACTGAAATGGGACTCTCTTCTAGCTGATTCAACTTTGGCCTTCCCTTTCAAAACCTGCTTACAGACACTGAAGGAAACTCTCTTGACCTGGTCGTTGTAATCTCCTCGCTTACATCAGCCAACTTCACTATCGACCCATCCCTTTCTGACCATTCACTCCTTCACTTCAATGTATCAGTTCCTTCTCTTTTCCTCTCAAACCGTTATATTTCCAAATGCAAGTTTAAACTTGACTGTCTGGCTACCTCCCTTACTGAGGTAATAACCTCTCTCCACGTACCTGCTCCATTTTAGGTGCCCCCCATTGAACAGTAATTTAAAGACTTTAACCTAGCTCTAATCTCCAAATTTGAGCACCACGTATCCCTGCATCACCTGACTGAGCTGTGGATTGCCTCCACAATCCACCAGGTCAGTACTAGAATGCTTCTACATCAATAACGTTGGCACAAATCCTGCTGTCCTCTACTCCTAATCCCCAAAAAGAATGTGCGATGTACACTTACACTATACTATAGTAGCCTAATTTCCTCTCTCTCTGCTCTCATAGGGCAGAAGGATAGCTCTGGGGCAACACGTTTGTCTTGGAAGCAAATCAATATAACATTTCTCATACAATCTTCTAGGATTTGTGGCACCCGTATACCTCTTCTTTACCTTCCATAACTCCCCTACCTCTACTCTAGCTTCACTTCACTCTTTATCTGCAATCTCACCTACAGAAGTTTCTCAAATTCTTCTGTGCACCAACCAATATCAGGTTCTATGTTAATTTTGAGTTATGCAGTTTCATAACAACATCAAAAGTGATTTCTAAATTGTTAAATAGTTTTCTTTTTTTATGAAAGGAATTATTGGTGTCGCTTTAAGCCTAATGTGTACTGTGATTGATACAAGGAAGTTGTCCCTTTTCCCCCACGGAGAGCCACCCACTTTGACGCCAAGGAGTTTAGCCTGCTATGCACATCACTCCCCAAGGGACATGGCAAGCAGGATCTTACCGGGGGGACCACTTTTAGGGGACAAGGTATCCCCAAGTAGAGATGTCAGACTATAATTAATAATAATTTGGCATTTATATAGCGCTACAAACCCTCAGGTATCTGAGCGCTGCTTATTATTACCCACGGTGTGTGGTGCTTGTCCCTGCAATACTGACTGCCAAACATTTATAGGGTATATGGAAGTTCAACAAGGTTATGGTGTGCAGGGTTCTTTTAATGGTTTCTGACTCTGAGTTGTTGACATCCACGATGGCAGCTAAGAACCAGTGGAATGGTTTTCCTGCTTCCTGGGAGGAAAAAAATGTTCTTGGCACCTGTGAGAGGAGAGAATGAGTAAGCCATATGAAGAGGCCAACGGTGTGTGCTGGAGCTCAGAGCAGGAGCTGCCCCCTTAACGAAACCTGGAGGTGGGACCATGTGGAAGCGTGGCGGGTCGGAGAGCCTGCGAAATACTGCCGAGTCCAAGAAGCAAACAGAGATACGGGGACCTTCTTCCAATCCAGAAATCCAGTCACTGCCAAAGAAGCATACCAGCATCAAACAACCCCAATGACACAGTCCTTTCTCTGAGTGATGGGACCAACCGAGGAATAAGGCCCAACCACAACGAATCTTGGACCACAGCCTTGCAGTGCCTGGAGATGCTGCTGCCTCCCCTGAGAATCAATGCTGCCACCAGAGCACACATGTTTGATGACAAAGAAGGAGAGGGCGGAGAGGCATAATAGAAAGCTACAAAGGGTTGAAAGGGAGAATATCTAGAGAGAGTCAGAGCCCGAACCAAGAAATCCACGAAGGGCTGAAAGAGAGAATATCCCTACAGTGGAAAAAAGCAAACTATGAAAACCACAAAGGGCTGAAGCTAAATGTATCCCTTGCTAAGGCGAAGTTGAGTTGAGAAGGCCAAGAAGGGCTGAAAGTGAGAATATCCCAAGAGAGAGTGAAACCAAACTATGAAATCATCGAAGGAAGGGCTGGAAACGATAGTATCACTAGAGGGGGAAAATAGAACTAAGAAAACCACAAAGAGCTGAAGCTAAAAGTATCCATAGAGAAGGGGAAGCTTATTTAAGAAAGCTGCAAAGCACTGCAAGCAAGACTATCCAAAGGAAGGGGGAAACCAAACTGAGAAACCCCAGAGGCGTAAAAATCAAACCTATCATGATAACAAGGGAATGTGACTCAGAAAGACAAAGACTGGAGAGGTCAGCAAGCAGAAGAGAGGCTGCTAACGAGACTACTGACGGAAAGCCTGAAGGGTCTGATGGCTTCACCCAAGCAAAGAAATACAAGAACTGCAATAGTTTTGCCAAGAATAACTCAGAAACATTGGCCTTCATTCCGAGATTGGAGGTAGCCATGGCGCTATTTGCGCCATGGCTGCCTCCAATACCGGGTCTGGCAGCGGTCTGGTTGAATGGGGACTTACCAGGACATTCCAACCTGTGCGGACCAGGTACGTCCCCATTCAACCAACCATTCCCCATTCCCATTTGATCCCCCATAGGCCTCAATGGGAATGGGGAAGGCGCCAATAACGGGCCCGCGAATAGCAGGCCCGTTATTAGCGCCCTGGTCCCTTAGCGGGACCCGTAAAGGACGTATGGTCAGACCACACGTCCTTTACGGTTCCCGCAAAGGGATCTCGGAATTGGGCAGTAAGGGATTGCCGGCACCGGTCTCCTTACAGGTGCCCAGTATCCCTTACTGCCCAACTCACAACGACCCCCATTGTGTTTGCCAAGGACAGCAAAGTACTGAAACAGGAATACTTGAAGCAGGAGAAAATACTTTTTAAACGTTAAATATTCTTTGCACAAGGGTTAAGAATAACCTTTTATAGGAGTTATAAGAGCACAGTTTTGAAAACCCAGAACAGGCCAAGTTCTTGGGAGATGCTGAAAACAAAAATATAAAGCAGATGGAGGTCGGAAACCAGCCACCCAAGCCAAAGTATGGTGAGTCTCATCTGACTTAGGCTATGTTATGTATTGTTTAGTTTAGTGGTAGGGCAACCATAGGTCAGAATTGGTCTTAAAGACAGCGGACAGAGTTTATAGGGGGCATGCTAATGAGCACGAGTTTAGTTATTTTCTTCATAGTTAGGGATCCATTATCACAGATATAGGGCCAGTCGAGGTTTCGTTTCCTTTAATAAACACAGTTGAACCATGATTATTTTTTTATTTTTTTATTCAGCTGCTGCCTATTTTGAAGGAAATACTTCGTATGCTTTGGTTTTGTTAATTGTATTCATCTTTCCCATGTGACAATAAGCACATGGAAAATGAAGATGTGTTAGTTAGTTTTAATTCCTGTCTTGCTTGATATGTTCTCTAAAGAAAAGTGATGAAACAACCAGAAACAGGCAGTTCATTTAAAAGTTCAGTGTTTTAGAGGGGAATAAATCATGCCCGGGTTAGTTGCATCTGGCCTGTTGATAATGTGCACTATTGAATTGTACTACCCTGCCATCAATTTGTGAGTGAACATATTCTCTAAATATAATTAATATATTCCATCACTATAATTCATCATCACATGCTGCTGCTGGCATGTGTCCCCTTAATGGAAAAAGCACTCTGAATAGAAACATTGTTACAGAGTTGACATAACAAGTGACAATAACATTGTCATGCATGCTTGTTATGTTTGAAAATGCTTCTTTGGTTAGCATTCAAACGTACACTCAATGAACACGACTGCAGCAGATTATCATGGTTTGGAAGTTTAGATATTGTATTCTATAACCACACTGTAATGCAGCACATAACAGGCTACCGCATCAGGGTAATATGTACAAAGTTGCACTAAACTCTACAAAATAGCCAACATTGTAGCAGAGCTTTCACAGTCATACACTCTATATGCATTGCAAAGCAGTTGATTGACATCAAAGATCCTTTAGACAATGCTTCAAGAGCTCCGCCAGACAGCTAACGCTCTCTCTAGTAATTAGAAGATTTTGCTGCATGACTTAATGAGACACAAAGTCTGCCAAAGGAGATTACCTGTAAAGAAATGTATGAATAATTGGCATTGCATTAAACACAATGCTCACACTTACCAGCAGCCAAAGCAACCTTTTCAGCACATGAGTTATGTGTTGTGTACTTGAAGTATTTGTCATAGTTCCAGCAGCAGCATTGTTTTATATACCACACTCTGATACCACAACTGATTTTTACAACAAAAGTTCCAATTCGTATTGCATTTACAGTACTGCATGAGCGTTGGTACAATATGATGGTGCTAGATAAGGTGGGTTGTTTTAAACTGTAGCAAGTAGTGCCTAGAGTGCTGTATTTATGGGGAGGAAAGGGAGGCAATCAGCACTTGGGGCTGGAGAGATTCATTAAAGTGTAGTCTTGTGATCCTGAGCAAATATCATACACACTTAGCTCTTGTGTTCCGTGAGAAGGAAAGGCAAATAAACAGCACTGGATGATCCAGACACCCATTACAATGTATTATTGGAGTATAGCAATCAACACTAGGAGATGGAAAGATGCAGCAGAGTACATCTTGTGGGTATTTTCATAATTGATCCAAAAACATTTGACCTAAAACATTTGATTGAATTTTGTTGACCTTTTTTCAGTCAAATTTAAATAAATATATATATAGGGGTGGGTAATGGTATAGATTAGGTTGAGGGGAAGTGGGAAGGAGGGTTGGGGGCATCTCCCCTTGCACTGTAGACAGAAAAAGGTCAAATAAATTCAATCAACGGTGATTAGGTCAAATGTTTAGGTCAAATAGACCCAAACCCACCTTGTGATCATGATCGAGCAGTATTTTGAGATATGCTGTTTTTCATAGGGAGGAAATAAAAGGAATCAGTCCACATAGCTGAAGGGATTCAATGCACTGCAGCCTGTTGATATTTGGCAAGCTGCATATTTTGAGCTCTCGTGTCTTAGCCATGGCAAAGAAAGCAATCAGCACATCCGTCTGTAATGGGGGTTGAGGGGATGATTCACTGCAATTCACCCATGTGATCTTGGGGAAAAAAAAGTGTTGTGAGCAAGGGGAGGAATGAAAGCAATTGGCACTGGAAAATGAATGTATTATTGAAGAACTGAGGAGTGCAGACATTGGGCAAACTGTATAGTCTGATCTCGAACGGTTTCTTGTAAAACATGATGTTCAAATCTGTGCAGCAGCATTTACTCCTGCATGGCAGTTCCTTCTTAACTTCACCCTCCATTGCCAATAACGGATCCTGAAAATGATCCCTACACTTCACTGGGCACTATGAGAGTTATAGACAGGGGAATTTCCAAGATTCGGGTGCATTCTGCAGCTTCTTGTTCCCCATTCTCACTTAAAGTTTCCTGTAATCTCCCCACGCTACACTTGCCCCATATCTGCTTCTAAAAGCCAACAGAAACGTTGAAGCTGTCCATTCTAGACTTTGGAGTCTCCTCAATAGCATTTAATTTCATTTTGGTGAGTAAGCCTCCAGTATACTTCTAAAACCCAAATTAAATAAGGCTTTTACTATGTTATCATGAAACAGTACAGCCTATTTTGCAGTAAATGTTACGGCACTAAAGTTAATAGTGGCACCTCAAAATACTTATTTGTAGAATGGACCTCCGTATAAGGATTGGAATGTACATTTAACTTTCCTGCAGCTGTAATGGATTTCATGAAGTTTTACAAAACTGCTGGATTGTTGAAGGGACTATCAGTATATGTTTTATTATTTGTATAGAGAATTTGTATAAGTGAGAACCCTGGAATAGGAGCAGATTCCCAGAGAATTCGTCCTATGGACTGACTATTCCCTTATGGTTGTGTATGCTATCACCGGTCCTTACTAGAAAATATACATAGAAAAACAATAGGTAAAAACAAATAACAGGATAATGGAACACAAGCATTGTATGGCAAATGATGACCATCCCCTGTGTCCTACAGTTTGTGGAGGACAAGCACAAATGTTACAGATTTCACAGATCAGTGATTCAAAAACAGAGTGACCAGATAATGATGTGGATGAAAATTGAACATTAATCAATGTCCATGACTGGTAGCCATATTTATGGTCTCTGCAAAATCATTAAATAACACGCAGCATTTAGGGCATTAAAATGTTAAATGTATTATACATAAAATCATGCATATTGGATTTGTTCATTATGGGATGAAATGTAGAGTGTAGACATACAACATTACATTCAAATCATTGCAAATATCTTAATTGTGACAAAACCTTAGCAATATGTTAGTGCCTTTTAAAAGCTAAATCCTATGAAGACATAACGTTTTGTGTTTGTGTTCGATCTTTAGCCTGTTGTCCTATGGTTGTAATGAGGGCATATGACTACTAGTCCCTATTTCTCCAGCCTCACATGCAAAGTAAATAAATTAACTCTGCATGGGTGGAATTTCATGAGATTAATATTTTGGGCAGAAAACCTTTCCCCGGCATACGTACAATGGAGATCTTGTAGTTTGCATTGGAATCAGTTACACAAGATAAATATTGTGTTTGGCAACTATTCAATTGTTACTATCAAAAAGATTCCATGCACAGCTGAAGACATACCTGAAGACGCATTATGGATGATGAGGATGCCTGCCCTAAGGTTCCAGAGCTGAATCGTAAAGGAAATGGGAACCAGACAAACAATGGTAGTCTTTATCATTTTGTTTTAAAGAGAGAAGTTGCATTGTCCGGATCACTACATCAGACACAGGATGCGGCAGTGATTTATATGTATATTTATTTTATTGTGTGAGTATGATCACATCGGCAAAGAGCCCTATCCCTTCCTACGCCACCTCTCTCTCTCAGCTGCTTTCCTTGAGGGTTCCAAACCCTCACTTGGCACACGTCACCTCACTAAGGATACAATACATCCTTCTTCCGTCACAAAGATCCTACTTGTTACTGCATATACTTTATCAGATACGCTTGTCTGTGGTATTGCCTCCGACTCTCAAATTCAATGGTGTACCATCTGTTTTGATAGGCAAGAAAATACCTTCACAACATTTGCCAACACCACGTTCCTCTCTTTCAACTCTCTGATTTGTGGTATCACAACTCCATATCACTCACTCCTCTCTTCCTCATTATCAGTCTCCACGTTCCACACTCTATCATCATCCGTCTTTACAAAATACCTGAAAACATCTTTCACTCTAATTGGTTTCAACCATTTTCATCCATCCCTTCTGTGTACTGCTGGCAACTTAATCCTGACTCAATCTCCCAGCTTCAGAGACCCATCCTCTTTTACACCAGCTCTGTTATACAACACCTTGTTCCTCATCTGACTTTTTCTGATACTCCCTCCAACAACCTTCCACGCAATATCCGTGGCACCCATATTCCCAAACCATCCAGGAAATAATTTGGTGTTTGCTTTCCTGCCCCTTCTGAGCTCAAATGGTGACACATCTGTCGCAATGTGCAGCATAAATCTATGAGCCAACATGGTCTTCTTCAACACATCCTCCCTGTCTCTCCCATTAGACCACACCCACTTTATCGATTCCTTAACCACCCTATTGAATCGCTCTACAACACCATTTGTCTAAGGGTGCTCTTTGGCAATTGCCATATGCACAATAGCATGATCTTAAAAAAATAGCTCAATGTCTCTCGGCTTGCACTCTGACCCATTATGTGTCAGGATCGTGCTGGGGAAACCCTCACAACCACATAACTTGTCCAGGAATTCAATCACTCTTCATGCAGTCATGTGTGGTGTCATCAACATTTCTGCCTATCTGGTCAGCAGATCTATCATCATAACACAGTACATCTGAACCCCATCACTCCAAATCAGACCAATAACATCCATCCCTATTTTTCAGTGGGTTTCTCTGGAATGTCTGTAACCACCATGGGGTGTTTTTCACTCAAGCATACCTTCTCACTATTTTCACAAAGCATACAATTTCTTACAACCGTTTCAAACTGCACATCTCAGGCAGGCCATCAGTAGTAATTGCTTTTTCTGCGATTTGTCTTCACGATTCCTTGGTGACCATCGTGGCCTCAATCAGTTTTCCTCTAATTCCTTCTGGTGGCACCAATTTTCCACCTCTTTTCAAAATTCCATTCTGGACATAAAGTTTATCTCTTATGCTCCAAAAAACTTCCATCTCCAGTTCCTTGAGCATCTTCCTGTTCAGACTTCCTTTCATCAACTTCATGATGATTGTGAATAATTTCTCATCCTTCGACATTGCTTTTCTTCACTCCACCTCTGGAATAGATGTTCCTGCTACTTCCAAAACCATTTCCTGTTCCTCTTCATCATCATTTTCCTATTCATTGGCAGTCATCCTGGACAGACGTTCGCTGCATAGTTACTTACACCTGGTATGTATACTACCACTAAGTCATATTCTTGTAGCCTACCCACCCATCTCCTTATCTTCACTGATACCTTTTCCAGACCCTTTGAGGACATTATCTTTTGTGATTGGTGCAGACATCAAATTGTATTTCCCACATAAAACTTCTGAATTTATCTGCTGCCTACCTTATTGCCATAGCCTCCATTTCAATGGTGGCATAATCCTTTTCTGGTCCTTTTAGCATCCTTAAAGTGAAAGCTATCACACATTCCTTTGCTCCTTCTATCTGAGTTAAAACCGCACCCAATCTACATTGTTTGCATTGGTCATGATCATTGTTTTCCTCCCTCTTTTGTAGTTCTGCAATGCTGGTGAATCTGCCAGTGCATTCTGTATGTGTGTCAATTCCTTCTCACAGCAGTCGCTCCACTCAAATGTTGTTCTCATCCTCACCAACTCTCTCAAAGGTATTGTGTGTGTGGAAAAATCTCAGCCATCCCAAGGAAAGTTCGCACTTGGTCTTGCTGGTTGGAGTGATCTTCCTGATGGCTCCTGCAAGATCTGTTTTCAGAGATACCCCATTAATAGAGATGACATGGCCTAAATATTATATGTCTTTCCAGTTAATTTTGCAATTTTCCCTACTTAGGGTCATCCCATCAGCCTGCCAGTTTTTAAAAACTCCTTCCAGCCTCCTGTTGTGCTCCTGGATTCACCAGTATGTCATCTTGGAAGAAGATTGCTCCTTCATCAACATCAGAAATCCTCTACATTATCTTATGAAATACACAGGCTGGCAAGTTGAGGCCAAATGGCATCCTTTGGTACTGCTACAGCCCTTCGGGCGTTATGAACACTGTCAGGTTCACTTGGTGGTATGCTGACGTGAGATCAAGAGTAGTAGACATCTTGGCGGGATCCATTGTCGAAATTAACTCTTGGATGTTGTGTAGAAGGTGTTTCTCTGGAATTACGCACTTATTAAGCTCCCTCATATCAATACAAATACTCACCTTCCTGTACCTATTCCTAACTACTACCAAGGGTGACACCCACTCTGAGGCATCAATGCTCTCTATGATTCTTGGCTCTTCCGGTTTCTTCAGCTCCATTTTCATCTCGTCCCTCAAGGATATTGTGATTATATCTACGTCATGTAGGTATTTGTGACCAAATTTCTTCCACACAGCCTCTGGCAAGAGGGTGTACTTTGCTCCATATTCAATCATCATTACAAGTGGAACTTGGTTAATGCAATCCAAGGCCTTTGTACTCTCCAAATCTTCTTCCTCATTTCCCACCAGCGATATGCAGTCTTCTCTGTTATCATCACTGTAGGCCTCACCTATTCAATTCGTGAAGGGATTTCTATTCCTGCAGCACCTGGCTAGATGGCTTCTGCCATTGCAGATCCTTAATATAATTCTCAGAGACTAGGTTGTTGGCCCAATGTGATAGAAGGTCACATCAGTAACATCTCCTTGGGCTGCTTGGCCCCTTGGTTTGATATCTGCCTCTCCTTCTTTGGTTCCCCACTCCCTCAAAACACCCCTTATAATTGATGTCTTCAGGGTTACATTTCTTCTGAGGTGTCTGATAACCTACTGACAAAATTGACTCTGTTGGCACAGGTGCCACTGGGGTCATTTCCAGGTTCACTTTAATCACTGTATCCTTAATTCTGCCCTCCAACATTCTGACACATTTCTCAGTGTGCTCAACCTCGTTAGTAATTCATAGAAAATGTATGAGCGGTGGGTTGTCTTTTGCCCACAATTTATCCCTCACTTTACTACTCCTGTATTCTAACATATACTGGTCCCTTAGTCTTTCATCTAGTTGTTAATTGAAATTGCAGGACCTGGCTAATTTCTGTAGTGCTGCGAGGTGTTGTTCTACGCTTTCTCCTTCTTTGTGTAATTTCTTACCAAATTTGTAGCTTTATAATACAGTGCTGATCTTCTCATAATGTTTATTTGTTTTCTTGAAAGATTTATCATACTCATTCATGTCAAGACGTACTTTGGGCAAGTCAGGAAGGTCTTCAAACTTCTCCTGGCCCGCTGACCCCAGGCAATGTTGAAGTGAGGACTTTTTCTGTCGACACTGTAGTTTGTAGCATAGAAAGAATGTGCATAATTCTCAAAGGACTTCAGCCATCGCTTCCACTATATTGCTGATTCTCCCACTTCAGGAGAAATAATGCTGTTGGGGAAACATTTTGCAGGTTTATGTCTCCTGTGCCCCTGTGGGAGCCTGTGATAAAGCTATGCCAACTGTGCCAACTTCCATGATGTTCCTTTCCCTTTCTCCCTTTCTTATGTGTGTTATGAACATACTAATCTCAGCATCTCATGCATTGGAAAACGTACCAGGCAACACATAAATAACATCATTATCTCAGAAATGTCTTATGCAAAGGCACACTCTCTCAGTTCTTTAAATCTATAGTGCTTGTATCAAAGCTGCACCCTTTTCACTTTGCCATTGTTAACCAATATGAGTCTGTGACCAATTGCAGTGCTTTGTTTGCACTGTTGCTTAGCAATGTTACATGGTGTCATGTCATGTTAGCGCATAAACCGCTGATGGTATTTGCTAGAGCGTGCCCTTTGTTTCCTTTACTTCCCCCCAAAATGTATTTTAAAAATGTCACCACACAACGCTGCGCCTCCTACCCCATCTGCTTTGGTCACTCCTTGGCGCTCGATTCCTGGCAGGGCTCCTTCAGTTCAATTGCTGAGGTGGGTGACAGTAATCGATGCTCATCACCAGAATGTAGTGTCTGGATCACTACCTCATCCACAGTAGGAATCAGTAGTTTATATGTATGTATATAATTTATTGTGTGAGTATAACTGCATTGGTAAAGAACCCTGCCTCCACCACCTGGCTCAACCGCCAACATCGTATGTTCCAGAACCCTCACTTGACCCAGGTCACCTGGCTCATGATATGAAACTACAGAAGTCTATCGCCTTTCAAATCGTGCAAATGGATGTGCATGTTTGATAACTGAACAATAAGAGGTAGAAGTTGAATTTATAAGCAACAGCACAAATTGCCACCTACACAACACCATATTATTAAATTATATAAAAGAAAGAAAAAATATGAATGGATCTAAATGGATATAGATAGCATTATTTATAAAATATGGAAATGGGTGTCATGAATAGAGGATCTTGGAAGCTTTGGACGCGATTGAGGAGCCACCATTAGTGTTCCACCACATTCTTCTGTTCACGGTCTAGTCTTTTCATTCTGTAGTTCATATCTGTCCTTTGGCACTGCCCCACTGCACGTTGCAACTCTGCTGCACACTTCCTCGCCAGTTCGCCTTGCATTCTCCCTCTTTTGACCCGTTCTACTGCCTTGTACAGTTTTCCTCAGTACTCCGGTCTCGGTCCGGTTCTTCTTTCCATTCCATCATTTGCTCCGACTTTCCTTTTACTTTTGCTCACCTCACTTTCCCGTTCTTCTACCTTTCCCTCTCCTGAACGGTCCGGCCCGCAAGTTCCATCTCACCTCCATCGCTGCTGGACTCCCGCTTTCCCTCTTTTCAATTTCTTATCTTCCATTCCTACCATTTTCTATCCACCTTCCTTCCGGAGTCACTGTATCCATTGCCAGCTCCTCCATTAGCAGGTACTGGCTCAGCTACCTCTCTCTTGCTGTCTTTTCGGGTATCTCTGCATTAAAATCTCTGGCACAGCAGACACGATCTGTTTATCTTATGTAATTAATCTGCGGATTCACTTTGCTATATTATTTGGTATAGGGGTCTTTCCTTTTCACTGTAATCTGCTATTCTGATGGTTTCACTTCTTGTTCTGTCCTCTCTCCTGCCCACACAGTTTTCATTCCTTTACTTGGTTACCATGCCCAAGAGACTTAGCTCTTCTCATTGGACAATTCATACTTGCCTCATTGGAAGTGCTCCTCTTCTTCTTGTTGGACTGTGCCATTGCTCTCCTTGCAGCAAGAATTGCTTCTCATCATCTTGGAAGGTGCCCACTTCTTCATCTTGTTGAAGGGCATCCCAGTTTACACCTGACCACGTCTTTGAAGAAGATATTCACTGTGAACTTATCCTCACCCCGGAATACCTTCAAGGTTTTTTTATTTGCCACTGGCTTTTTCCCCTACCTGGGCTGCACAGAGGAAACGCCATTCTTATTGTGACTTGTCTCTCAGTCCAGCGACAGTGGCAAATTCCCGGAACAGACCCTATCTCTTCAAAAAGAAGGGAACCCATGAAGAACCCTCTGCAGAACTCTCCGAATCAGAAGCCTAAACCAGCCATAGTGACACCGAAGCACAGGCGAGACCTGAAACTGTTGACAATGGTAAGATGGCAACATTTAATCTCACAGACTCCATCAGCTGAACACTCTCTGCTTAGCTCTTTGAAATGTGTCTTATGTGAAGATATAGCATAATTTACCGGAAAAACGCACTGCCTAATACACAAAACAGGGATTCATTGGTATTCAAATAAAAAGTACTGATTTCTGTATCATGCATAATAGGTGCAGCCAGGAGAAATTAAAGCACATATAAGGCCGTAGAGCAAACAAGGAGCTTGAAAATATGCCACATTATTAAGTTGAAGCATTGGGAATTTCCATCAAGGACCAATCTACAATAATGAGCATTGGCAATGATGACCCTTTTTTTTAAATAACTTGATTTAATTGATAACAATTTTTACAAGATTAAACTTTTAACTTCTAATGGAGTCATCTCCCACTCCAATCCCAGTTTGACTGATAAGAAAAAAAAGAAAAGAAAAGAAAAGAAAGACATTAAAGGAATTCTTCTAAGTAACGTCAAATGAAGTTTGTAGTTCATGTTAAATTAGTGTTTAGCTGTGAAGACTTTTCATACTCCAACTTTGCGTATCGTTTTTATCCTTATTCACCAAAAGCCACTATTCTTTCGTTAATTTCCCACCAGCTTATTCTTTAACTTTTTCTTTTTGACAGGCCATTATCTTTTGAAGGAACAGTGCCATTGCAATCACCAGTGATATCTTCTCTCCACTCATCAAACGCGACCACCAATTTTCTTCCTCATATACTTCCAGTGCAGAGAAATGGTGGCTCAAGTAGGTTTTCCTTAATTTATTAGTGCCCGAACAGGATGGCAACAAGTGGTTTACTGTTTACACCTGATCTGGGTTTTCAGAGTGTCGAAATTTGTTCAACGTGGTCAAGCCTCTAGTAGCCAAGATTTCATTAGTCACCGGAAGGTCTAAGAGAGCCCTTAAACAGACGTTTGGGATGGGTGTGTTCGGAAACATCTTCATATATTCTGGGAGTTGATTTACCCTTTTGTGTTCGTCAGTAAATTAGTTGTCAATTTGTATGTGGACGCTAAATCAAGTGTCTGGATCCAGTCCCATTCTTCAATTCTTTTTTTGACCGTATAGGGATTTTGCTTAAGTTCTTCTTCTGTGCTAGTAATCGTTTCAAGTATTTCTTTGTTTTTCATTTCCCACTTCCTTAACATTCTGTTATGTCCTCCCTTGATTTCACTATTAATGATGTCTGATATTTTCAGAGGAGTGTCTTTCTGTACAACATCAGGCTATTCTGGTCGATCGTAGCCTGAAGTGACATCAGGCTCAATTTTCTCTGTATGGAAGCCATTGGGGTTGATTTTGGCAAACCCAAGACACTCCACCAATAGAAGCCCTCCAGTTTTAGCCATATTTGTTCTGAAATACTTGCCATTGCTTTTACTCCATAAGACAAAGATGGGATGACTTTTGCTTTGTAGAAATGTATTATAGGTATAGTAGAAAAAAAAGTCCACATTTTTTGTCCACTGCCCTTGTGTGTTCTGATTCTTTGCATCACTGTTTCTATAGTGCTACTGTTCAGTGTTACTCCCAGGTATTTGAATTCCTTCACTCTCTCTATCTGTATTCCGTCTAGACACCACTTCAATTTTTCTGTTTTCCCGCTTGATTTTTCAAAAGACATATCTTTGGTTTTGTCTTTATTGATCTCCAAGTTGTTTTCCTTTATATATGCAGACAGATTGTCTAGTTGTCATTGAAGACCGACTGCCGTAACAAAATCAAATTGTCTGCATATAGTAGACGTGTTATTTTTGTATCTCCTATTGTTGGCGGAAAAGATCTTATTTTCTACTCTGAGTTCTGGAAATTGCCCAGGTATGCAATGAACAGAGCCGGGGCTAGTGGGCTTCCCTGCTTTACCCCTCTCGCTGTAAGGATCTCCACAGATAGTATGCCTTCTTGATTTAGCCGGACTCTCATAGATGTATTGGTGGGCTTGTACAGGCTTTTAAAATAGCTTTAGTACACGTCCAAGCTGCCAATTTCCTCCATAGGGTTTTGCAGTTGACCTGGTCGAAAGCCTGGACCAGGTCGATGAATGCTACGAAAACCCGAGGGCTGCCTTGCATAGTTTTTCCTTTCAAGGTGCTTAATAAAATGATATTTGCTGTTGTTACCACATTTTTTACAAAGCCTACTTGGAACAGGTTGGCGCAAGGTGCCGTTCTTGTCCATGATTGAAAACGGGTCAGTATTAGTGAACCAAAGACCTTGCCAATAACATATAATAAGGCAGTAGTTCCTTGGATTGTCTTTACTGTTTCAACACACCTTTCGAACACTGTATGTATGAAGTTTGCCCATTCCTTAGGATGTTATTTAAGGTTGATGTTAGTTATCCCATCCAGGCCTGGTGCCCTCGAGGTGTTTAGCTTCAGGATTTTCTCCAGAACAGTCTCAATGTCATGTGGGACATCCCAGGTTGTTAGCGACTTCTCTCGTGAGACACTGATTTCCCCGGCCGGTCATTGGAAAAGCTCCTTAAAGTGGTTCACCCATGTATTCTCACCTATGTTGTTTTGTAGGGCATCGTTAATGGTGTTTGTTTTGGTTCCCACAAGAGACCAAAACTCTCTTGATTTGCGGCCACAGACCACTTAGAGCATCTGTTCCAAGTCTCATTGTTACATTTTTAATGGATGCCCCATTATCCAGTGCTTATACGGTTTTACAGTAGATGTGGCTTTTTCCATGTTTGCTTGCCGTTCGCTTTGAATTCCGCATTTCTTGTATTTTTTCAACTATAATTTTATCATATCTATGGCTACCTTCCCTTAAGATATACCTTAGATTTTTCTTTTTTATACAGCATTAAGTAAGCAGCGGTCAGCCCTCCTGTCTCTGTTTCCCCAAGAGCATCAATCGATTGATATTTCTTGGTCAATGTTTCAATATTATTTACAGTTAAACTTAAACGACTGCCATCGTCCCATTCTTCAACTTGGATCATCATTTTGAGTTTCCGGTTTCTAAGAGTCTTCCATGAGGTTGTTAGCAGGTTATGATTGCTATGTTTGTTCCTTATTACTTCAAAAGTAGTTATGAGGGGAAGAAAGTCTCTTGACACATAAATATGGTCTATTATTGCATGTGACCCCTCCTGCTCCCATATCGGCACTCGTGGCTTTCCTTGGTTTGATGTCAAGTGTAAATTATTCATTAAAGTTCTCTGGAGGTCACTAGTGTTGTCCATAAAGTTCCTCTCTCTGGCAATGTTTTGTTTGTACCTCTTTGATCTCCAGCACCTCTCAAACAAGATGTGTTTAGATCGCTGCATATAAGTATATATTTTGCCTGATGTTCTATATATGCCTCATCAATTACTTTCTCAACCATCAACAAGAAATTCCAGTATATATTGATTATTATCATAGTGGCTCCCCTTTTTTCTTCTACTGTGGGACCCGAATAATCCCAGCATAGAAGTAGACATAATATATCAAATTTCCCCAAGTTTGCGTCGCTAGGGGTCATGACTTGTTGGAAGCCTCTCGTGTTCCACAAACCTAATTTCAATATGCTTGGCACCAACATAGAAGCTTCTGTTTCTTCACCTTGTGACGTTTGAGGTTGAGAGATCTTGCATGGCTATCTTGACGAAAGGGTTGCTAAGGCTTTTGGAATCCAGGTCCACCTTTGTTGTTCATGCTCTCTTGAGTTCTTGTCGTATATGTTGACTGATGCCAAAATTGGTTCTTGCTCAAAGGTTACTTGCAATTTTGAAAATGGGCTGCTAGGCACTCGGCCTGTGTCCAGTGGATCGTCAAAACATTTTTTACCTTCTCCTGTCTCCTAAAGAGTCTTCTTCCTTGTTCCTTGTGTTTTTATAAATTGGAGAAGACATTGTTTGGTCATGTTCTGTTTTGTTTTCACTATGGTATTTTATCAAGGTGTGATCCTTAGTGTGTTCTTTTTCTGATATATTTTTTCTTTCTTTCTCTTCTTCCACAATGAATTGGTTGGGATAGGCCTGACGAGCGGCCAATCTATCCACAGTTCTCCCAGTGTGACTTTGGTTGTGTGAGACTTTTCCATTATGTTTTACTTTTGTAAGATCATATCCTAACATTAATAGACTTTCCACAGCATCCGTTAACATACCCTTCACCACTGGTGAGCTAATGTGTAGATAGGATCTGGCCATACAGCCTTCATGTCCTTGTCGGGGGGAAATTCTGCCGGGGTCGGCCGGGCCGTCCGCAAACCTCCAGGCAGGGAGGCCCCAACTCCTCCCGTGTATATCCCAGATGAGATAGAGTATGAGACACACACAAGGAGCAAGGTGACTCTGCTGTTTATTAGACAAAACGGCAGGGATGGGTCAAGGAGCGTACGCGTTCGTCCTGACACACACACAATCGTGGGGCTCGCAGGCCCTTTTTACTGTATTATGACGCGCTACTTGCGTCACTTCAGAAAGTTACCAAAAAACCTATCGCCACTCTTAATTGGGTGTTCGAGTGGTAGGGTTAGTATAGCACACATATAGAGAACGATGTAAGTGGACAAAGGGTAGTCAGGTGGTATATCTGGGTTGTCGCTACAATTAGATACATGAGAATTGTTACATGAAGACTCCTGAGGATTGGCTAATATTACTGGCGTCAGTGATAAGAGCCCCATGTTCTGATTGGTGCGCCCGTGAGCTTCCCAGCCTGGGACCACCGCTGTTCCCAGCTCTCGGTGTACCTGCAAGGTGCAACAATGTTTCACTATAGGTACGTGCAGACAATGTGAGGACTTATTCATAGCTGGAAGGCTGACCGCTCCCACTGTCGCAGATGTCCATTGAGCCTTTCAAGTGTATCTGCCGGTGTCTCGTAGCGAGGGATCCAGACGCCTCTGTTCTCCTGGGTTTGGCATCTCGTCAGGTTCGGCTTGGTCACGTGGGGAGGGACCGTGAAAGAGGCAGAATTCTGCACAATTAATATTGTTTTTCTACTGCGCGTCTGGTTTAATTTGCTGGTGTGACTTTAACGTTGGTGCGCGGAGTACGAGGTTGCAACATCGTACCTTTGATGATTAGTTCTTGGACTGTGGGTTTGCAACATTGCGACCTTGGCTGGTTGTTTCGCCGAGCTCATTCTGCAGGATCAGCACCCTGACTCTTGCTTTGTTAATGTTCACGGGAGCTCTTGTTTGAGGCCTACTTGGCCTGGTGCATAAGTGGTCCGTTTGGTGCACAGGTGCTTTAGGTTATAGGAGCATATAGTTTCATGACCAGTATTGTGTCTTCATTATACTTCTCATGGTGGTAACTGGTTTCAAGAGAAGCGTGAGCAAGCTAGTAGATGAGTTCATGACGCGTCTTGCGTTTCTGCATTCTGAAAGCCTATGTAAAAATAATAAAGATGCACGTCCGTGAATATGCCTGTCGCCTACGTCATAGCACTGAGTATATTCTTCGTGTAGGTTGATGTGGGAATGTCCAGTGTGTATATTTGTACAGATGTGCTTCCCGTTGTCTAGGTCGTCATGGCATCTCTAACGACGTGTAGATTTTAGTCTAGCTGATCCGTGCCGCAGGTGTCGGCATGGCCAGTGCGGGCTGCTGGGCAGGCAGATGGACACATCCGTATGTTCCTGTACCAGGGTATCTGGTCGTCTGGTAAATGGACAAACTCTTCTCGTGGCGGGTGTCTGGGTCGTGACCCTCTAGGCCAAGCGCGAGAGGTGAAGGACGGGAGCCTGGTCTTCCATTCTCCCACTTCAGTCCCCCCTCTGGCCGACTTGTCGACCACAAACATATCCTTCTCGTTATCTCCTCTTACTCGCCATATCTTAGTTATTCCTCCGAGATGTCCATAATGGTTTACATGATCTTCAAATGACCAATACATATATTCACAGGTTCCTCCAGGAGTACAGTATACCCATCTTCCTATGTAGCTCCTGGGGTTTCTTGGGTTCTCGACCTTCACTGATGGTGGGTCTAGATGGTTGGTGATGATTTGGGTGCGCAACTTCTCCCTCTCCTGTATTATCACACCTGTATGCTGGCCGTCATCTGCTGGCATCAAGGGGTGCATTCCCACCATTTCCAGCAACTCGTCAGTAGTGCGTGCCTTCCGGGCCTTCCAAAATCTAATTATGATCAGAGTAGCTCCAGCCAATATAGTACAGCCCACTATTATTTTCAGTCCATCTGACAGCCAGGATGGCATCCATGACCATAATAGCGAAAACCAGCTCTTATCCTTGTTTACACCGTTACTTTCATCCATCATTTTGGAGTGCATCTGGGCCAATTGTGAAACTGCTTCTGTCAGTGTACCATTGTCAGCATCGTTGGCAGGTATGAACGTGCAGCATGATTGTCCTATCTTTGCACAAACTCCTCCTTCCATTGCTGTGAGAAGGTCCAATACATATCTGTTCTGGAGTGCTACCATCCTTACAGCTCGCAGCTCCTCTTTTATTGCGTTAAACCCATTTACTGTAGAATTGATGGTCATCATTAGCTCCCATCTGGTTATCTGGAGCCATTTTGCGTTTGCGTAAGCCTGCAGTCCTGGGTGTATTATTGAGGAGAAGAACATTGCTGCTCTGCTGAATAGTCTGTGTTCTGGCGGTATTGATGTTAGTGCCGTTTCCGACCTTCCCCATAGGTAATTTCCTGTCAGTGGCTCTCCTTGTCTTTTTCTTCTATTTAGGACAGTATCATTGCTGTAGGTCCTGTTCCCTTGCTCCTCCTGAAGTGGTGCAGATCTCTTTCTTCTCTTATCCCCTTCATCCATTTTAGGAAATTTCGCCACATTGACGTGCTTCTTAGGTACCACTAGTGATGGTACATTGACGTGTACCATTGTGCACACACCATTCCACAGGGGAGGCAGTGTATGGTATGCCTTTTCTACACAGGCCCAATAATGGTCCATTATTACTGCTGTTCCCGCCCCCCCTCAGGTAACTCCATCACACTTGCACAATTAGTGTTATATCCTACGTCCACCTCTCCTTTATGCTGGTAGCATACCTTGGGCGCAGTCAACGGTAGTATTGTTATCGGGTCTTCATCTTCTTCTACCCACGTGAGCATTGGTACATACTTGATCCACGTCGTCCAACATCGGTGATTGTGTGTCTCGATGGTCGAGATAGTTTCTTTTGTTACCATGTTGCTGCCAACCACTCCTATCTCCCAGCTGTTGTCCAGATACACCTTTCCTGTTATCGTCACCAGCGGCCTCTCCCAGCATCCTTGTTTACCCGGAACTTCAGTGGTGTACCAATCACATGGTAGATACTGCAGTGTTACTTTCTTTGTTTCTCCTTTTGCAGGGCCACTTGTTATGTATTTGAATGCTTCAGCATGTAAACTGGTCTTGTGATAACTCAAAAAGGTCTTGAGGAAGTTATTTTCATATGGGTATGAGTCTCGTGTTTTCCATGTCATGTGCACTAGTGTTCCTTGAAATCTTCCTTTCGTTTGGAACAGTGCCAAGTATATTATGCACTGTGCTGTCTTTTCATCTATTTCTGTGGCAACAAATGTTCGTGAAGCACTCATGGCGTATGGTATTAATGAGCAAACGTAGCAGCTATCCTCAGTTGTCTGCTTACCAATGCGGGTCATGTGTTGGTACCATATGTTGTTTGTGACGTGTGCTGAATCTTGTATATAATTATCAATACCTTTATTGTCTGAGTATGTGCTGCGTTTAACTCTATTTTGCTTGGGTGCAATGTTACTATTACCACCTGACGTAACACCTGTTGCAGCAGGGAACGGGGGTATATTAGGTTTGGGTGCAGCAATAAAATTAATAGCATAGCTGTACTGCCAGACAGAGGCAGCCAAGAACCCGGTGATCACCAAAATCCCTATTATTTTTATTACATATGCTAATCTCACCGGCATTTTGCTCTTACCTTGCTGCAGTCCTGGCAGCGTATTCTTGCGACGTTAAAGTTGCCCGCCTAAAAATTCTCAAAATGCTTGTTATTAAATGTTAGTTTTGTTTCCTTTAAGCTCTCCCTATCAAATAGTCATTCAGTGCCCAGGCGAAGAGCTGCTCCCACGCTACTCTAAGTGATCGGTCTCTTAGGACCGGCAAGTATGGGCGGAGGTGGGGCATGGAATATTCTATGGCCAGGAGGAAGGCTGTGTAGTAGACACGTACCCTTCTCCTTTTTAGGTATGTTGGCCTTTTTATTTCGTATACAAATTGGTGTGACAATTCTTCTGGGTAGTTATCGTCTGGGAGTACCATCTATGCCTGGACAGTGTACTTGTTAGTTAGCTCTTTTCTTAACAATACAATAATACGCAGTTCCTGTATGTGCGAGAGAAAAAAAAGAACATTCACGTGTTTACATGTGTATTTGTGCAGGCAATGTCTTTCAGTTTAAGTTATAACTGTACTTGGGAGTCAATGGGCGGGGAGGGTTTGGGCTCAGATGGCGGAAGTATTTTTACTCTTTGAACGTGTGACCATGGGGTGGGCAGTATGGGGATCACCCCTTTCTTCGTCTGTTGTTGTCTCTGGGGTAGCTGGGTAGTGACACGGTAAGGGAACAATTGGGTCGTTGTCTGTGGTAGAACTTCCTTCCGCTGTCGGGGATGTCGTTGCTGTTCTTCCAATGGACCTGTCGTTGGCGCTGGGGCGGGTCTGCAGTTTGTAGATCTTTACATCATGTAGGTGGTTCCAGGCACGCTTGTCTTTTAGTTTTACTGCTCTTGTTGATACGTCCTCTACCAGATGGGGGCCGGTGAACCTCTTATCGTTCCATTTCCTATTGAAATTGCGAAGTAGCACGTGGTCACCTTTGGCAAGTTTGCACAAGTTCTCTTTTTCCAATTCTGTACTGGCGCCTTCTTCTTGATTTCTGGTGGACCCGCCTCGTGTGCGCTCGAGCTGTTGAGACACGAACACAACACTAGTAATCAAAGAAGACACATATTGATATATTTCATCACCTAACACACTCGCTGAACTTTCGTGGTCAGTGAATGCCCTTGACGTTGGCGTTAGGGGAATGCGCATTTGACGTCCAGTAACCACCTCGTGCGGGGTGAGGTGGTGGTCGGACCCTGGCCTATTCTTTAATTCAAATAGGGCTAACGGAAGGCAATACAACCAACTTTTATTTGTTGTTTGTTGTATCTTTGCAATTGCCTCCTTCAATAAGCCATTCAGGCGTTCACATATACCGTTAGCCTGTGGGTGGTATGCACATGCAAATTTGTGTTTTATGTTCAGCAGGGATGTGATATGCTGGAACATTTCGTTTGCGAAATGCGGGCCATTGTCTGATCTTAACACCTCGCACACTCCCCACCTGGGGAAGACCTCCCTTACTATGAATTTGGCTGCTCTAAATGCATCTGGGTGTGAACAGGGCCCTGCTTCAATCCACCTAGAAAATGGGCATACTACTACAATCATATACCTATTACCTTGACATATGTTGATCATATCAACATAGTCAATGTGAAGGTGCCGAAAAGGTCCTTCTGGCCGGGGTATGGTACCTCTTATCACTTTTAGGGTATGACCGGCCGTAAACTGTTGACATGTGAGACAATTGCTGATAAAATTTGACACATGAGAATTTAACTCAGGACAGAACCAATCTTCTCTAATTCGTGCTGCAATTATTTCCTTGCCTGTATGGGCTGGGTGATGTAATTGGCTCAGGGCGGTATTTAAAAGTGCCAACGGTATTACAACTTTCCCAGTGCCGCCCTGGCGCCATAGTGCGTCGGTTGGTGACATTGTACATCCTCTTTTTACCCATATTTCTTTTTCGGCCATTGGTGCAGCCGCTTGTAGCTCCATAATCTGTGTGGCTGGGAGATGGGTGTACCCTTCTCTTATTAACATCTCCCTAGCCATTCCCCTCCCTCTCCCTCTCTGTGAGTCTGTGGGGTTCCATATCTCACCAAAGTATGCAGCATATTTCGCATGTGCGTCTGCTGCTGCATTCCCTTTAGAGACGTGGTCTTCACCATTGGTGTGTGCGGTGCATTTGACTAGGGCTAGTTCTTGGGGGTCGTTTATTACTTCAATTAGTTCAGCCAACAAGAGGGCATGTTGCACTGGAGTGCCATCAGCTCTCCTAAACCCTCTTCTTCTCCATTTTGATAGCCCTGAGTGGACAGTGGATGTAACATATGCACTGTCGGAATATATGGTTACTCGTTTGTCAAAACTTTCTTTCAATGCCAATATTAGTGCAACCAGTTCCGCGGCTTGAGCAGAGTAATGCTGTGGTAATTGTACACACTTCATAGCCACACACACCGGCGCCTCCATCATTTTTACCACTGCTGCCCCAGTCCTCCGTATCCCATCTCCTTGATCAATAGTTGATGACCCATCAATAAACAAAAGCTCACCTCCCTCTAGTGCGTTTTCTTCAACTTTTCTAGTACATGAGTATATTTCAGTTATTTGGGTACAGTCGTGGGCGTAATCTCCCTCCTCAATTACTTCTGCTAGGAACCTTGCAGGGTTAACCGTGCTACATCTAACAATTGCTAGTTCAGCCCTAGACAAAATGATCTCATAACCTGATGCCCTCTGTGTCGTTAGTGTGGACTTGGGTTTATTCAATATTGCAAATAGTGCATGTTCCACAAACAGTGTAGTTGGACACCCCATGGTTATTGCTGATGCTTTTTCCACTGCAAAAGCAGCTGCAGCGAGACCTTGTTCGCAAGGGAAGTGGCCTAACATCACAGGGTCTAAGTGACCGCTGTAAAATGCTACTGGTTTATACCCCATGCTCGTTTTTTGGGCCAATACTGCTTTCATCACTGCTGAGTCACAATGTGAAAATATAAAAAAGCGTCGCTCATAGTCTGGGGAGGCCAGTACTGGAGCAGTTGATATTGCGTCTTTCAATTCGTCAAAGGCCTCCCTCATTTCCATAGTCCACCCCAACTTTTTCTCCCCTTTATTGGCTTCCCTCAAACCCTCAAGCAGGGGTCCTATGTATGAACTGTAATCAAATACCCATGCTCTACAGTAGTTGCACAGCCCCAGAAATTGCTGCAGTTCTCTCACAGTCTGTGGCATGGGAGTGCTTGAAATGGCCTGTGCTCTTTGTGGTGCAATCTTTCTTCCATGTTGGGATATCAGTTGGCCAATGTAGAGTACCTGTTCCTGACAGTATTGTATCTTTTCCATGTCTACCTTGTACCCCTTTTCAGCCAATATGGTCAACATTTTTAAGGAGTCCTCTCTACATTTACTTTCGTTTGTACTACAAATTATTATGTCATCCACATACTGTAACACTGTGCTTTCCACCTCAACGTTACCCAAATCCATCTGTATTACTCTATTGAAAATTGAGGGTGATTCACAATACCCCTGTGGTAATCTGGTATGTTTCCACTTTGTATTTCGGTAAGTGAAGCTTGTCAAATCTTGTGAGTCTGGGTGTAATGGTATTGAGAAAAATGCATTTTTAAGGTCAATTACTGTAAATCGTGATGCTTCTGCTGGAATGCCACACAATATTGTGGCCGGGTTTGCTGTTACTGGATACTCTGCTTCTACTATGTTGTTCAAGGGCCTGAGGTCCTGTATGAAGCGCCAAGACCCCCCTTTAGCCTTGCGCACCGGGTACACAGCCGTGTTACATGGTGATTCTGAGGGGACCAATATGCCATTGTTTATTAGGGCCGTTATGGTTTCATATATGCCCTCATCTGCCTCTTTTGACAATGGGTACTGTTTCACTCTTGGTAGTATGGCACCTTTTTTCAATTTTATCCTTACACCTCCTTTGCTTTTTATGCATCCCACGTCATAGGCGCTAATAGTCCATAATGATTTGGGCACCTTTGACATATCCTCCTTAAAGAATGGGACTGGGGTGCATGCGGGTGCCTCAAGTGCCATTGCAATTTTCTGTGCTACTTGTTTGTGAGCCACTCTTAGCCATATTTCTACACTCATCATGAACACCATTTCATCTTCCTCCTTTTCTTCTGAGAACAGCTCTTCATCTGACACCTGGGTCAGCCTACATCCTTCTGCTAGTGCTATCACTGCCCTCCATGCTCTCCCTTCTTTATCTTGGGCGTGCACAGCAACATAATCAGCTGTTGCAATAATGCTTTCAATGTCCATTACAAACACCTTTCCTTCTGGTTCATTAACAGGTGTTTCTGGTCGGAACAGATAGGCTGCTGGCCTCCTCCATATTTTCCCTCCTATCCCTGGCATCCATGCAAATGCCATGTCTGTGCCATACTGGAATAGCTCGCCATCTACTGGCTCCGCCCTAATCGCTGTCTGTCCACAGTATGCTTGCATAATCTGTCGTGCTGCGAGCATGTTAATCCCTGGAGTAGAGCAAATTATGCCATCCTCTGTAAAGGAGATCGTCATATTCAACCTGTTCATTATGTCCCTCCCCAGTATATTTACTGGTGAGGCACTATAATACAAAAGTGGAACTGACAGATCATAATCTCCGATAGATAAGGGAACGTTATCAGTAAAGGGAACCAACCCTTTAGCCCCAGAGAATCCTTGGGTGTTCATGGCTTCGCCTGACATCTTAAATTTACCTTCCCTTATGCAAGACCGGGTTGCCCCGGTGTCAACAAGGAATGATCATTTTTTGTCACCTATCGTTACCTCTATGCGTGGCTCCTCCGCACTATTAGGTGTTACTGACAGGATGGGACACACCAAGGCCATCTGTGGGCTGTCCTATTGGGGGTACAATGATTGGCCATTCCCTGTGTAAGGGTTGTGTCCCAAGACCGTCACCCTACCCAATTGCGTTTGTTGAGTTTGGGGTTGTTGTGTTAGCGCTACTTGTTGTTGTGGCAGTGGCTGTTGTTGTGTTATTTGTTGTTGTGGCAGTGAATATGTTTGTGGCTGTTGTTGTGTTGTTTGTTGTTGGTCACTTCCTTGTTGTAACATCTGCTGTTGTTGTATGCCCTGCTGTTCTTGTGAGGTCCTAGGTTGTGCCTGTTCATTCCATGCTGGTGTTCCTGGCCTGACCCTACACGTACGTGACATGTGTCCTAATAATCCACAAATCCAACACACGGGTGGTTCCCTGCTCTGCCATGGGAAGCTCCCTGTGTTGTCCTGGTATACTGGTTGCCCTGTGGGGTATGAATTTCTAAGTCCCCCTACCTGCTGTTGGGTATTATATCCGTATCCTCTCCCTCTCATAAATCCTCCTCTCCCCCTGTTATAACTATAATACCCAGCTCCTTGCATTGGGTACCCTCCTCCCATGTTTGGTGCGTGTAATTGCAGTGGCGGCACTTGCTGTATTACACTTTGTGGAGGTGCTATTTGAGCTGGATCTTGTGCAGCCACTACTTGTGTGGGGCTTTGGGCCATTGATGTGGGCGTAGTTATTAGTGCCCCTTCCATTGTGTATTTAGTGAGTTTTTTCTGTACTAGTTTGGCCTCTTCTGTTTTCCTGTCCTCTTCCTTTTGTTTCATTTTTCCTTGCCATGTCCTGCAGTGATGTACTATAGTCAGCTGTATTTCTGGCCATGGTTTTGCTTCCATTCCCACTACTTTCTTTAGTTGTTTCTGAACTCCTTCTGGGAGCCCTTGTACTAGTATATGATAAAATATGGCTGGTGTTTTGTCCCATTGTTCTCTAGTTTCCATGCGCCACTTCTCTTGAATATCCTGGATATAATCAACAGGATCCTCATTCTCACGCATCTTACGGGAAGTAATTGCTCCTATGTCTGATGTGTCTGGGTACTGTACTCTCAGTGCCTGCCATAGCGCATGTCTGCAGTTTGCAAATGGCGCCCCATCATGCGATGTGTTCGTTATTGTTACCCCATGGAATCCCGCTCTCTTCCAGATGTCATCCGCTCTATCCCCTAATATTGATATTAACAGGCCCTTCACATCTCCTACTGCTAGTTTCTGTCCTGCGGTGTGTTTTTCCATTTCATATATCCATTTACCCGCACCTCCACTTAATGATGGGAGCCTACATTTTATATTTTCTTTATCCGTATGCTTCCAAGGTACATACTGTGGTCTAACCCCTCCTCTCTCCAACAGTGGCATTAAGTTGTGTCTTGTGTCACCCTTTACGTTCCATAATATCGAGTCCTCACACCCCTCCTCTTCTCCCGTTTCTTTTACCTCATCAAGTTCATCCTCATTACCCCTGCTCCTACCTCCTTCTCCGTCCTTTCCCCTTTTTTCGTCATTTCCTGTGTTTAATGTGGGCATGTTTATTTGTCTGTCTTGCCTGCGGCTAGGGAGGTCTCTAAGCTGACATGCATAGGGAGTCAATTCGTCCATGAAGGGCGCGAGCTTTATTGTGCGCAGCGAGCGTGTGGCGGTTGAGCATGTAGGGTGCGATGGGGGAGGGCGTGATGAGGATGGCGATGGTGTGGCTTCATGGGTTTGTTTTTCCACTAGTTTTTGCACCCCCTCCTCACTTCTCTCCAGCTCCTCCCTTCTCCTACTGATCCATGGCGAGTCTATGTTTGTTCTAGTGAGGTACAGCTTATCTAAGCTTTCCCTTTCACTCTTTCTTCCTCCCCTCTCTACTCCTTCTTCCTCCTCACTGCAAAAATCAGTCATAAATGGTATCCCCCACTCTGCCTTTTTCCCTTTTACTGTTACTGTTTCTAAGTCTATTAGGTCCATTTCTCCTCTGCCTTTGTTACC
This sequence comes from Ambystoma mexicanum, assembly GCF_040938575.1. Classification (NCBI taxonomy): domain Eukaryota; kingdom Metazoa; phylum Chordata; class Amphibia; order Caudata; family Ambystomatidae; genus Ambystoma; species Ambystoma mexicanum. Next base: position 654,382,593 of record NC_090934.1, read on the forward strand.
AACTGCTCCCCCTGGTGCTGATGTTGTTGCTACTTCTCTACTTCTATATACATCCCCCCATTTTTCACTCTCCCTACTCCTCCCTTCTCTTTCCCCTTCACTCCTCTCCTCCATCTCCCTACTATTTTCCTCCCTTTTCCTTTTTAATTCCTCCATCACTTCGTTGCTCATCTGTTCCAATATTCTTTCATCCTCTTTCTTCCTTTCCCATTTCACCCTTTCTCTTTCTATTACTTTCCCCTCTTCATATTTCTTAGCTGTCTCTGATAGTACCCTCCTCCTCCATATTGCCATTTCCTTTTCCTTTTCTTCTTCTTCCTTCTTCTTTTCTCTCAGCACTACTCTTGACACCCTGTCTGCTGCTGCTTTTACCCTTTCAGCTTCTCTCCTTTGCTCCTCACTTCGTTCCCTTAATTTTTCCAATTCGTCCTTACCTTCTTTCCTTTTCCTCACTCTCTCTCTTTCCTCCCTCTCAAGCTGTTTGATCAATTCATTCTGCTCATCCCTTAGCTTTGCTAATCTTTCCTCCAAAATCTCTTCCTTTTGCCATAATAGCTCCTCCCCCTCATTTCACTCTCTCTTGTACTATCCTCGTCTGTTCTCTTTACTACCTCCCTCTCTTCTCCAGTTAGTGAACCTCGTAATTTTAATAATATCTGTGCAGCTACCCACTCATCATTTCCTATCTCTACAGTCTGCTCTTCTCCAATCCTCCCCTCCCCCACTGTCATCTTCCTATGAGCCACATATGGTGGAGGGCTGTATGCCGGGTTTGAGTATCCTTCAGCCGCCCTTAACTGTCCTTCTATTTCTCCTAATTCTCTTAAAGGGTACAACCCTCCTCCCTCTGTTTTCACTCCCGGTGTTATGGGTATCTCATTGCACGGTTCCTTTTTTATGTCGTCTGATTTATCAATCCTTTCTCCTCCCTGTCCTCCATTCCCCGTATTCTTTGTGCTTTCACACCCCTTTTCCCCATCCGTTCCTTCTTTCTTAATCTCCTTTTCTTCCGGTGTTTCCCCCATAGTGAACATTCCATTTGGTCCTGGTCGGGACCCCTGGAACATCCTCCATAAGTTAAACACCTCCACATGGCTTGCCAACTTCTTCCCCTTGTAGGTATTGTGCAGATGGTTTAGCAGTGAATGTTGGGCATATGGATCGAAACTACCATTAGGCGGCCATGGTGTTAACATTTTGTTATCCGTTCCCTGGGTCCACTCTATGCTGTACTTAATTAATTTCTCCCTATGGGGTGGCAGTGTGGTGCATATGTGTTGTAGTGGGGTAGTGAGGGTGTTCCCCCACCCTCCCGACCCTGTCCCGTATGACATAGTGGTGCTCCACTTGTTACCCTTCCCTTCACTAGCAGTTTACAATATGCAACCTTATATTGTTTACCTGGCCCCGTAAGTGTGGGGACTTACGACAATCTTTTGACAAATTGTGCAATAAAATAAAAAAATAAATAAAAAATAAAACAAATATATATATATATGTATGATTTTATATTGTATATTCCTTCCCCTACGGCCCCCTGCGGCCGAAGCGCACGCAGCCCCCTGCGGCTGCGTACCCCTTACGACGATCTTATACAGTCGTCCTGTTTCCCCGTTCTCCTCCCCCTTTTACACTTGCCGTGGCCGGCGTTCTCCGTGCACAGCCACGCCCCTCTCCCCTTCTCCTCTTCCGATCCACTCGTCTATCGTTTATCTCCGTATCTGCTCCCTTATCATGTTTCTCTTCCCCACCACTCTCAAACCCAAAGTTCCTTGTGCTCGCGATATCCTATTAAATCCCTACTGGTGACGTCACCGATCTCTTCGAGCTACTGGTACATTCTTATTATGTTTTTTAAGTTCAAAATACACTTGCAATCTACCCCCGCTAACCCTACAGCTGTCTTCCTGTCTCTCCTGGAACAAGGTAATCAAATCAATAATATAATCGGACTGCGCACGCTGCGTCGCCTCGCGTCGATACGCCCCTCAACAGGAGGGCTTAACCAGCCAATTATCTTCCGTATTGGGCAACTAGGCAACTAGCTACCGCCTACAGGGAAACGTCGTCTACCTATCGAGTGTCTTGCTCGAACAATAGGGAACCTCGTCTACTCATTGATCAATAAATGCCAAATCGTAGGGAACCACACACACCCACCCTTACACGTAGTCGCGGCTTAGGCCAATCAGTGTCTACGAGCGGCCACACGTGATGTTTTCGTGCTCCGCCCCCCTCTTTCGCGTGACGTAGCCGACTGCTCTCGCACTCGTTTTGCTACCATTCATTCCATTAGCAACACTAAGTTGTTAGACCTTCGCCGCGCATCTGTACAACACCTCCCTCCTCCCTTATTTACTTCCTCCCCCTCCCTCACAATTTCGCATTGCTCGTTGTGCGTGTCATGCTCACCAAGTTCTCTCGATGCAGGGCCGCTCAACTGCGTGCACCCCTCCAAGCGGCTCGCCACCTCCCCTTGTCTGGACCACGTCTGGACACTCGCCAACCGCGGGCGGGATACTTCTCAAACAGCTCCCGAGGGCCAATATCCGGATTGCGCTGTCCGGTCTTCTCGCAGCTCCGCGATGGTCCTGTAGTCCTCAGAAGGGGGCAACGGCAGAGGGGGCCACGCCGCCGGGCCTCCTCGCAACGGGAGTGCCTGGAAAAGTAAAAAATAAAAAGTCGATCTTAAACAGATCTCAGCAGTGCCTCCAACTTGTCGGGGGGAAATTCTGCCGGGGTCGGCCGGGCCGTCCGCAGACCTCCAGGCAGGAAGGCCCCAACTCCTCCCGTGTATATCCCAGATGAGATAGAGTATGAGACACACACAAGGAGCAAGGTGACTCTGCTGTTTATTAGACAAAACGGCAGGGATGGGTCAAGGAGCGTAGCGTTCGTCCTGACACACACACAATCGTGGGGCTCGCAGGCCCTTTTTACTGTATTATGACGCGCTACTTGCGTCACTTCAGAAAGTTACCAAAAAACCTATCGCCACTCTTAATTGGGTGTTCGAGTGGTAGGGTTAGTATAGCACACATATAGAGAACGATGTTAGTGGACAAAGGGTAGTCAGGTGGTATATCTGGGTTGTCCCTACAATTAGATACATGAGAATTGTTACATGAAGACTCCTGAGGATTGGCTAATATTACTGGCGTCAGTGATAAGAGCCCCAAGTTCTGATTGGTGCACCCGTGAGCTTCCCAGCCTGGGATCACCGCTGTTCCCAGCTCTCGGTGTACCTGCAAGGTGCAACAATGTTTCACTATAGGTACGTGCAGACAATGTGAGGACTTATTCATAGCTGGAAGGCTGACCGCTCCCACTGTCGCAGATGTCCATTGAGCCTTTCAAGTGTATCTGCCGGTGTCTCGTAGCGAGGGATCCAGACGCCTCTGTTCTCCTGGGTTTGGCATCTCGTCAGGTTCGGCTTGGTCACGTGGGGAAGGACCGTGAAAGAGGCAGAATTCTGCACAATTAATATTGTTTTTCTACTGCGCGTCTGGTTTAATTTGCCGGTGTGACTTTAACGTTGGTGCGCGGAGTACGAGGTTGCAACATCGTACCTTTGATGATTTGTTCTTGGACTGTGGGTTTGCAACATTGCGACCTTGGCTGGTTGTTTCGCCGAGCTCATTCTGCAGGATCAGCACCCTGACTCTTGCTTTGTTAATGTTCACGGGAGCTCTTGTTTGAGGCCTACTTGGCCTGGTGCATAAGTGGTCCGTTTGGTGCACAGGTGCTTTAGGTTATAGGAGCATATAGTTTCATGACCAGTATCGTGTCTTCATTATACTTTTCATGGTGGTAACTGGTTTCAAGAGAAGCGTGAGCAAGCTAGTAGATGAGTTCATGACGCGTCTTGCGTTTCTGCATTCTGAAAGCCTATGTAAAAATAATAAAGATGCACGTCCGTGAATATGCCTGTCGCCTACGTCATAGCACTGAGTATATTCTTTGTGTAGGTTGATGTGGGAATGTCCAGTGTGTATATTTGTACAGATGTGCTTCCCGTTGTCTAGGTCGTCATGGCATCTCTAACGACGTGTAGATTTTAGTCTAGCTGATCCGTGCCGCAGGTGTCGGCATGGCCAGTGCGGGCTGCTGGGCAGGCAGATGGACACATCCGTATGTTCCTGTACCAGGGTATCTGGTCGTCTGGTAAATGGACAAACTCTTCTCGTGGCGGGTGTCTGGGTCGTGACCCTCTAGGCCAAGCGCGAGAGGTGAAGGACGGGAGCCTGGTCTTCCATTCTCCCACTTCATCCTGGTTTAACAATTTTCAATTCCTCAGACCACAGAAGACTGAGGTTTGGTATGCAGTGGAATAGGCTCAGGATTGTGTTCCTATTCAGGATCACCTCCTCACCTTTGTCTAAAATTTGTTTCAGTTTGAAAGTGCGCTTTCTCTTGTCTTTTTCGTTTGTTGAATAGAATGTCTTATCGCGTTGATGCCTCCTTTCAAAATATGTGCTAATGTGTTTATGTTCGCTCTGATGGTCCTTCCATCCTGCACTTTTCCAAATGTTTATAGGACTTGAATGTGGTGAGGGTCTATGGGAATCTCCCCATCTTTTTCTTGGACGGCTTCCATATGCTGAGGTGCTGTTTCTCCTTGTTATATTCCTTTGTTTATTTTTCAAGGGAGATGATCCTTTTATTGTTATAATACTCTGTGATCTACGTATGTACTTTGATCTGCCTTCACCTTTGTTTTAGCTACTTTTTTGCATTTGTTTTCTAATGTTATAAAGTCTGGCGATTCTTCGTTTTCAGACACTTGCCTACTCTGTAGTTTTAGTGTGATTGGACTTTGCCAGTTCTTTGTTGATCTTTTTTCTATGGGATGTCTGTCATTCAGTCCTGTTTCCAGCTCTTCAGTTGGATACTGACTTAAGTTCATCAGGTCCTCGTTAGCTTCAAAATCTTCGATGGTTATTGCTGATTTTTGTGATTTGTTGTTGTTATCAACGTCTTTGCTACCAGATTTTGGAGTAATTTCCATCTCCTTAGTTGTGATCCCATTCTGGATTTTCTGCGGTGCTGGCATAGGTGCAATATTCTTGTCTGTTCTTCCTCCAGTTATTTTTGTCAGGGTGGAATTACCTTGTGTGTTTCCACTAGAGGATACTGTGCTATCATTGTCCTGATGTTTGTTCATTGTCTGTTCAAAGATAGCAATGTCTTTATTTGCGATGTCAATAGAATTGTTTATACTTTCCATTTGTGAGGCTTGAATTTGTTGTCTCTTATCCAGAGTCTGAGTGTTAGCTTCTAATACTACACAGCCATTTGATAGATGTTTCCGGTTTACTTTCTGTTTTCCCATGTTGGCCTCCGGGATCCTTCTAGACTGTGACTCTGTTTGCTTAAGCCCATCCGCGTTTGTTACTGCCTCTGTTACTATTTTGATATTGAGGTGGGTGCTGCATACTACAACAAGTGTCTGTTCTGGGTTGTCCAATTTGTCCATTTTGTTGAGGCTACCTGTTATTTTTGTTTCCGTTATTGTTTGAGTGCCAGTCAAGGTTAACTTTGGGTCTCTACAGTCTTTAGCAGGCTCTATGCTTCCTCCTTCTCTGGTCTCTAAGGTAGTGGTTAAGGAACGTTATTTCCCTTGTCCTTTTGCTTTAAATCAACTGCTGTGATGTACCCCTCCAAGTTTATTAACTTGGAGTACATCATTGCAGTTATCGTGGTATGTTCCTTCAATGTCTCGTTTAAAGCCTCATTCAGTTTACTGAAAGGGGCTAAAGCAATAGTGACTGCTGACATAATTGCAAAAAGGTCTGTTTTTTTATTTGGTGTGTGTTTTCCATTTATTTGGGGAAGCTCACTTAGTCTTCTATTTCGATTGGGTGAGGTGGGAGATGTTTTCACTAATATGAGCTCCTCCCCATTGTTCTTGTTGTTTGTTTTAGCTTGCCTTTCCATTGATGTGCGCTCTCCAGATTCCATCAACAATTGTTCATTTGTTAGATCTGTGTCTTCTATAATCTGCCGTGAACTCATCTTGGTATCCTAACGGGGTCCCCGATTTTTTTTAATTGACATATTGAGTTTCCCGGACAGGATCACTAATTTTCGCATCTTCCGTAAACACTCTTGACGTTCTCATGTTTTTGGCTTCATTTTGGTTTCAGGGTGTACTTTCTGTCCTCTGTTTGAGGGCTGTCAGTTGGCTATGTTCTTTCAAGATCTGAACTTCATCCAGAGTGCTGGCTCCACGTTGGGGGAGAGGTCGATGTATGGGATCTACCATTTGACCCAAACCTCTCCCGGAACTCGCCCTAGATGGCGCAGGCTCCAAGGTTGGTGGTCGACCAAAGTGCCACCTTCTTGGAGTTTCTAAATTCACGGGCGTTACCATCGAAACTGTGACTGGTTCTTTTCTGGAGGGTGTATGCTTTTGTTCTGGATCTGTCACTAGGCCTATTTCCTCTTGTGCGGATGCCAAAACCTCTGCATCCGAAAGTTGACTTGTGTTATCGACTGTTGTTTTACAGATTGGTAAAACATAGTCTTGTCGGATTCATTTTCCTATATTCTGAATCTTTATAGGTTTCTTTTGGGCCATTTTGGTGGCATTTACTCTGACTGCTTTTAATGGAAGCAGATTTCTTCATTGTTTTTGTAGTTATTGCCACTGCCGTCAGTTTTCTAAACGGCGCATAGAGGGTTTTGTTTGCCACACCACCTTCCAGATGTTATGTTCTTGATTATCAGGGTGTGTTTGCCCCAGATCGTCCAAGTCGACTGAGTGTCCCTCTTCACGGTTTGTCGTTCCTATTTCCCCACCTTCATTCCTCTCTAGAGCTAATAAGCAAAGTTCCTCTAACTGTAATGTTTGAGGGGTAGTTAAAAGAGGGGGGGCTCACCAAATCTTCAGTTTCATTACTGTATTTCAATGTGCACCTCAATAGGGGCCTTTGCCTGCTACGTGATCAGCTTTTGATTTTGTTTAAGCTGGTCTTCTATGTTTTTGTTTAATTTAATGTAATGTTCATTTGTATGTGGGTCATGTACTTGGCAAGAGCCTTTTTTGTGTTCGGAGAGGTTTGTTCCTTCTTTTGTCCTTTCTGTATCTCCAGCCTCTGTGTCCTCACTCGTCGTAGAGGCTCCCCTTGGCGGGACCTCCCCTCCTGGCCCCGCATACACCAACGGCGACCACAAGCGTCCACTCCGCCATCCCCACCACCAAGTGGGACAAGATGAGATGAGTCAGCAGCGGATTGTTGCTCAAGGGGGGCGGTGGCGTTATTAAGTTCAAGGGCTGACGCTACGTTAAGTGAGACATTATTCTTTACATGTTGATTTACAAGTCATCTTGTAGATGTCATTAAAGTCATTGAGGACGTGATACTGGAGTTATGAGAACCCGCAAGTGGAATGACAGCCACATTAATTAGGGAGTTTTGCGGTGTGCAGTGTATAGTTTTCCTACCTGCAGTAGCCTTCTCTTCCGTCCTCGTCCTCATCGGGGTAGATGGCAAATCCAAAAAAGACATTCCCCAAGGAGCGGGTGTAGGTTGCAGAGGGTTCAACTGTCTCAGATCGCCCACTCCTCCCGGAAAAGACTCAAACTTTGCAGACAGCAACCCTCCTTCTTTGTTCCGCTTATACGCCATGGCATCAATAGCAGCCATAGACTGCCAAAGACTGCAACTCTGCAGCAACTCTGCGGCCGCGGCCAAGTGGAGCTTTTAAGTTGGTTCTCCCACTCCAACAATAAACACTGCAGAAAGACGTCCAATAGCAACAGGGCACAAGAATCAGAGTCAGCTGCCAAAGACTGCAACTCTGCAGCAACCCTTTTTGGCCCTGTGTAGGCATACATAAATGATTACCCTCTACAGTCATAAAACCAGGCCTACATGGGTTGTGACTATGTATTCTGTGTGTCCATTAAATAGCCTCCAAATAAATGAATACAGACAGAGATATTGTTACTCTATTAAGAAGACCTTATTCGCAAATATCTTTGGGTTATTTTGTATTCATCATCAGAAAGTCCATTCCCCTTGTTGCATAAATCAAAAACCCCATTGAAAACTACCTATAATAATGATAGGCTGGTGATGAAGAGCCTGTAGGATACACTACTTACTCAGTTAGAATCGGTAATGCTGATTGCTCTTCAAGAAGCTAACATGGACCGTCAGCAGCTCAAATGGTGGATTCTCCTCTACTTGTTGAATTTAAGGTGGGCAAGGATGATGATCCACTAAAATAAAGGTTCAATAAGTGGTCCTTTTGTCCAGCAATATTTGTGAGAGTTGCCATAGATTCCCTAAGATGCCGTCCTGCAGGCATACAGTCAAACCAAGACTTTAGTTCTGTTGGGGCTATTGTACCAGACTGCAGGCGATGCTGCGGAGGGCTTTATTTTAAACAATTAACATGTGTTAAAATCAAGCAGAAGTATAGTGAGGAAAACTTTGGCAAGATACCCAATCATAGCCAGCAGCACCATCTCCACTAATGAAAACCATTTGTTTGCTTCAAGTGATACACCAGAAGTGAAGTAGGTTTGAAAACGTTCTATTGACTGAGTGCCGACAGTGCTAGTCCTATAATGATCGATGTATTAGCATTAGTGTTGCCACTATTCTGTTCTTAAGTCCAGCAACAGCTTTTATAGATCCACAATCAATGAGGCGAGGGACACCTTTCAAGATGTCAAATAGAACCTTTGAGATGTTTGTTGCGTTCTCCCTCCAACATTAAATACACTGAAATGACAATTTCTTGAGTTTGAATGCATAACATTTACTCATTGTCCACCTGCTATGTAGTAGGAGCAGCCATACGTAATCCCAATGCTCTCCTTAGTACATCACAGCTTCTTCCTGCTAGTGTCTTCATCAAACTGATTTCACTCCTCCCATTCCTTTCTCAGTTTAGTGGGATATGGTGGAGTGATGGGCATCCAAGTGAGTTTTGAGAGTATCTTGACTGCACTTTTCCAAATGCTCCTTGCTGACTACCACCCCAGAACACAAGCAATGTGTCCCTGCATGGCAGAACAGGAATTCACACAGCCTGCTCCCATGTGGAAGCACAACCAACCATTCCACTTTATGAGGAGAGGCCTGATAGATGCAATAGGTGCCACTGAATGGGCGTCGGCCTGTTTCTCATGCGTCCCCATTCTACTTCATGGTGGAGATGGCCTGCATCTGGTAGGTGCTTTCCCCACAGCACTGTACGAGGGTACAGGATGGGGGATGTCATATAGATGTTAAACGTTGGTATATGTCACCATCAAATTTGGTTATTGATTGCAGTCATGCGCAATTTAAAATACTTACTCTTCTTACCCTACTCTGCACTGTTCTTTTAGAGCATGCATGCAACTGTACTCATCTGCTTTACCCGCAGGCTGTAGGAATACAATTAACAACCAGAAAGATCCTACTTTAGAATGTGTTCATGTGCTTGCACAGGATAGGTGCCATGAGCATTAGCTCAGTCAGAATCACCCTCCCTGTCTCTTCCCGCCCCCGGACACAACTTAGCTCGCCCCTCTACTGCCCAAGTTCACATCCTAGCTGGCATCCTCCTCCCCTGCACCCCCTTGTGTTGCACCTCCTGCTGTTCCTCTTTCCCCTGCCCCCACCTGCATCCTCATGTTTCTCTTCCTTCCATACATCTTCCTCCTTATGGTCTACTTTCTCCTCATAATCCACCTCAAGCCCCACATCTGCCTATCCTTGTTGATCCAGGTCTTCATGTTCCCTCTTCTGATAATCCTACAATTCTGCCTCCCACTGTTCCACCTGCTTCCCCACCATCTCTAACTTTTCTTGACATAGATCCATAGATTCCATTGTGCCTTATTACATATCATTTGAGAGAGCTCTCACAATGACTGCATGCTAGGGTTCTGTGCTCCATTCTTTAAACTTCCTTTTCCCACTGTTTCTGCCCATTCCTTGGTGCCTGTTCACGTGTATCACTCTCCAAAACTGTAACATCTGTATCCCCAGGCAAGGTGTCAGCCATCAATCTCAACAAATCTTACATCTACGACCAGAGGTATTTTTATTTATATATTCATTTATTGGATATTTGTAAGGCACCCATACAATAATGGTGTTTCAAGGTGCCACAAGACAAAAAAGGGAGGGGGCAAGGGAGAAAGATATCATTGATGGTCCTACTAGGCCTTCTGACATTCGGATCGTGCAAGTGCAGTAACAAAAAGTGTGAGGGGCAGTGTAGTGCCGGTCTGCGTGAATGCTAAGTGCTAAGGTGGGAAGGGAAGTTCAGGGTAAAGAGGATAGAGTGCAAGTGAAAAGGAGACAATTAAGTGGTAGAGGGCCAATGGGGCAAGGCGAGTGCAAAGGAAAGGCCTGGAGGGCAAGTGCTAGGAATTGCATGGGGTGCAGGGGGGGAGGTCCACATGCTAAGTGCGAGGAGGGGGTGAACTGGGTGTGGGGGCCTGGTACCATGTAGAACTCAGAGGGAACTAGGCAGCCAGTCACTGCGGCAGACGGGAGTGTTAGCAGCAGGGGGGAGGAGAGGGAAGGGAGAAGAGAAAAGGAAGGTCTTGAAGAACATCCACACCTGAAGGAGATCTGTCTCAAGCCTGAGAGGGGCAGGGAGACTATTCCAGAGGGAGGCTGCTGCGGAGAAGAAAGATCTACCCCCACTCTCTGCATAGAGAAGCATCTGATCTGCAGAGAGTTGGAGCTAGACGACCAAAGGGCTCTAGCAAGGAGGTATTTAGGAGAGTTGAATGTAGCCTTGTAAATGATGCAGAGGGTCTTGAACTTGATACTAGCAGCAACCAGGAGCCAGTGGTGAGATTCTAGGGCTGGAGAGATGTGGTCACCGAGTGTGAGGCCAAAGAGAAGTCTTGCAGTCCTATTCTGGATTAGTTGAAGGGGGTGAAGGGAGGATACAGGAAGATTTAGGAAGAGGCTGTTGCAGGAGTCCAGCGTAGACAGGGCAGGAGCTCTATAGACATTCAGTTTCTGGGGGAAGGTGAGTGAAAGTAGAATGCCTCTGAGGAGATGTAGCTGATAGTGGACCTTCTTGGCAAGGTCCGTGACGTGAGGAGAGAGAGGAGTCAAAGTTGATACCAAGATTTTTTGCCTCACAAGAGGGTGAGGGGGGCCATAGAGGATGGCCAGAGGGAAGGAAGGAGCGGGGGTCCCAATGAGAAGGATCTCAGTCTTACTGGCATTAAGGCAGAGATCATTGCCAGCACACCATGCCTGAATAGCAATCAGGCAGTCAGGGTTGAGAGGGGAGGAAGAGGAGGCAGTAGAGAAAAGCTTGAAGGAGAGCTGCGTGTTGTCTGCATAACAATGGAAGTGAGGAGAGAAGGTGGACATCAGGTGGGCCAGAGAGGCAAGGTAGATGTTGAAGAGCCACGTCGAGAGGATAGAACCTTGAGGGACACTGCAGGTGGAAAGAGTGATAGGGGAGAGAAAAGGGCCCAGTTGAACCGAGAAAGGTCAGTTGGAGAGGAATGAGATCAACCAGTCAAGTGCAAGGCCTGTGATGCCAAGGGTGTCATGGAGCCAATTTGTCAAAGTGACATGATTGACCGTATTGAAGGCAGAGGAAATATCCAGAATGATAAGAACAGATGGAGAGTTGGAATTGAGTTTTGAGAGCAAGTCTTTGCGGGTGTTCAGTAGAGCAGTTTCCGTGCCTCTGGCTGCTCTGAAGCCAGACTGGTGGTCATGAAGACAACCAACAGATTCAGTGTGTTGACTCAGTTGGGAGAAGACCAGTCTCCAGGAGTTTGACCTGGAAGGGGCTAATGGGCAGGTGGTGTTGGAAGAGGGCTTTCTAAGGAGAGGATGCACAAAGGAGTGCTTGAAGGGTAGCAGGAAGGAGCCAATGGCAAAGGAGTGATTACAGAAATCAGCCAATGATAGTTCTGGAGGAGCAGGGGGGCACCTTTTTGGAGGAGACTTTCATGTAGAGGACTTGTCTAGAGGCCTCATCCGGTGCTATGGGCAAGATAGCAGAGAGTAGGAGGGAAGAGGATATGGGTGCCAAGGGAGGCATTGGACCTGGGAAGGGAGGTGGAAGGGAGTAGAAGAGAGTGAGGACAAGATGTTCTGAATTGTGGTTAAGTAGTGGGAGACCAGTGAAGTACAGAGGGTCAGGGGTGGCAGGGGAGACGTGGAGACTGCAGTAGGATTGGTGAGTTGCTTGTAGATTTTAAACAGTTTGACAGTGTTGTTAGTGGCCGTGGAGATACAGGCATGGATATGGGCACTCTTCTTATAGCGGATGGAGTTTGTACTGCATTTGGAGCAGGCAGCAGACCAGTCTGTCAGAGGATGTGCCTGATGCCCACCACATCCACTCAGCAACTATGCACTTGCGTTTCAGAGATGCTAGGTCGGAGTCATAGCAGGTGGTGCGCCTAGAGGCTGTCTGTATGTGGATCGTCATGACAGAGGCAAGGATGTCCAGGGTGTTGGTGATAGAGAGGTGAAGATTAGCAAGGGCAGAATCTCTCTATCGTCCTGTTCAGTTTTCTTCTAGATATGTCTATAGACTTGTAGCAGTTGGCCCCTAGCCATTTCTTTCTTGGTAAGATGGCTGAGAAGTATATTTCCGTCCCCCTCCAGTTGTGTGAAATGCCTGCTAGGGAGGAGCAGATTTCTTCGCATAGGATGCGTCTAGCTGTGTTAACTAGATTGTTGCCCCCTAGATGGATGATCAGTAATTCTGGGGGGTCCCTGTATGCCACCAGTTCTGCTAGTGTTTTGTGGACGTCAGCCCAGCGTAGGCCTCTGTATCCCCACCATGAAGTAATGGTGTTTCTGAACGGTGGCCCTTCTTTGGTCTCTTCAGCCCATCTGCCTGTCCTGAAAACGAATGAGTGGCCAACTATCCATGCTGATCGTAGTGTGGTCCTCGATTCACCTGTTGTTTCTGTGGTGGTGGGAGGTGGGGAAAAGAAAGAAAATTTTAGGGAGGAAGGCTATATCAATTTTGAACTGATATATCTTTCATAACAGTCTGACTTCCATCCCCCTATGTTTTTTAATAGTTGCAGTGCTAAACCTCCTTGCCATGCTGCGGTGGCGGCACCTATCCTGAAGGAGTGAGTGCCGAATTGTTTGGGATCCCACCCTGCTCTGCTGATTGCTTTTATCAGCACTCCTTTAAATTGGTAGCGGCTTAGGGCCGATGTATCCTTGTGGATTAAAAAACTCCCCCCTACGTTTGGTTGTTGCGCGTAATAGAGGTTGGTGATGCAAACTGGGCAGTTTGTTGCTTCATCGAATCGATGCAACAAATATTGATGGTTCTTTTTGCACCCGTTTTCGACTGTTGCATTTCTATGTTAACACTCTCTTGCCTCACCCTGATTTCCATGACGCCCAGGCCGTTTGTGGCCTTGGTGCTGGAAGCGATGAGTTCTCCCACCCAGAAAGCCCCTAAGTAGGCTAGGAAAAAAGCTGTTTTAAATAACGTTATCTCGTATGGGTGCCAACATATGGCTTCCAAATGGCTTGCTATCTGCACCAGTTTGCTGAAATCAATGGGTCGGCGGGTGTCCACTTGTGGACCCTCTATTCTGCCCCATCCCTTCATTGCGTAAGAGATGAGGGCGTTCTGGGTGGGGTCTGAATCGCCCCGAATTTTTGTAAAGTATGAAATTGCCACCAGGTGTCTTTTTGCCCAATCCCTTTTGAAACCTTGTTCCCGGGCCCATTTTAAAAATACTTCTATATCTTTAATCATTATAAGTTCTACGTGGTTTACATCTGTGGCCTTAAATACTGTTTGCAAACACTTACTGTACTGTGTTGAAGTGGTGCTTGCCACCGCCCTCTCTGCCATCTCTGTTAGGAAGCCTGTGAGGATGTTGGCACCCGTTGTTGATGTGCCTGATTCTTGTTGGGCATCCCGGCCTGGGCTCTCTGGCGCTGGCGTTGATGCCAATTTGTTGCTGGAACCCCTTTTAGAGGTGCCTGCTTTGTATTGGTCCTCCCAGCCTGCACTCTCTGGTGCTAGCGTTGATGCCAATGTGTTGTTGGCACCCGTTTTAGAGGTGCCTGCTTTGTATCGGTCATCCCGGCCTGTACTCTCTGGTGCTGGCGTTGATGCCAATGTGTTGTTGGCACCCGTTTTAGAGGCGCCTAGTTTTCATTGGGCATCCCGGCCTGTGCTCTCTGGCATTGGCGTTGATGCCGTTATTCTTGTCTTCCCATTATTGTCCAGCATTCTGCTGGTATTGGCGTCATCTGTTCTTGGGCGTGCGGCGCTGGCTCTCGGAATCTTATCCACTAGAAATGAGATAAGGCATCAGCAATGTTATTATCTGCCCCTGAAATGTGCTTCGCTTTGAGTACAAGCGTTTACTTGTAGTGTGACTGTTGTAATGGCTCATAATACTTTTAGTACTAGAGGGCATTTCATAGACCTTCTGTTTATGGAGCCCACTATAGCCATGTTATCGCACCAGATCCAAAGTTCCGTATTCGCTATTCGCCTGCCCCAGATGTGTAATATTAGCCAGATGGGGAATATTTCTAGTAGGGTGATGTTTTTTGTCCACCCTGCTGTTTGCCATGAATTGGGCCAGTGTCCTATCACCCATTCGGAGTCTAGTATGGCTCCAAACCCCTTGCTCCCAGCTGCGTCGGTGTATAAGACCCGGTTTGACCGGGTATTTAAAGGCGTTCGCCAAAGTAAAAACCCTGTTGAAATCTCTGAGGAATTTTCCCCATGTTTCCAGGTCTTGTTTCACCTCTTTGCCTAGCCGGATATGCAAGTGTGGTTTGGTGAGTGATTTGATTTTGAACTCCAGGCTTCTGGCAAATATCCTTCCTTGAGGTATTATTTTGGATGCGAATTTGAGGCTGCCTGCCAGGGATTGTATTTCTTTTAAGGTCCCCTTTACTCTCATTATCAGGTTTTGTATTTTTGCCAGGAGTTCTGATATTTTTGTTTTGGGGATTCTGCAGAGTCCCTTTGCTGAATCTATTTCCATGCCCAGAAAAATTATGTTTGTGTCTGGTGTGGTGGTTTTTCCCTTCGCTAGGGGAACTCCCCATTGTGCGGCATTGTGCTCGAGTTTTGCTATTCCCGGCCACATTCCTCGGTGTTTGGTGGCCCTATGACCATGAAATCGTCTAGGTAGTGCACTATTTTTGTCCCTGGTCTCTGTTTTAGGAAAGCCCATTGAAAAAAGGAACTGAATTGTTCAAATAGTGCACAGGATACTGCGCACCCCATGGGGAGGCATCTATCTACGTAGAATTTGTTGTTAAAGATGAAACCTAGCCACTGCTGTGCCTCTGGGTGGACTGGCAAGAGTCTGAAAGCAGATTTGATGTCCAGTTTGGCCATCAAAGCGTTTCTGCCGCACTCTTGTATGAGCCTTACCGCCTTTTGAAAATGCGTGTAAGATACTGCAGATTCTGTGTGTGGGATGCCGTTGTTTAAAGACTGGCCTTTAGGGTAGGAGAGGTGATGAATTAGTCTCATTTTTCCAGGTTCTTTTTTTGGGGACCAGGCCTAGTGGAGATATTAAATAGTCTTTTGAAGGCATGAAATCCCAGGGACCTGCTACCCTTCCCAGTTGCAGTTATTTCTTGATTTTGGTTTCTACTATCTGGGGGTTGTCCCTGGCTGACTTTAGGTTCATCGGGATGTGTTGTGACCCAGTACCCTTAAATGGGATGAAAAACCCTTTGGTGAAACCTTGCGATATTATCCTGCTGGTTTCCTTGTCAGGGTAGCTGTTTAGGGTGTCCCTAAAATTGCCCGGGTTCATGGGTCGTTAGTCCTGGTTCTAAAACTGGGATATCATTCTTTCTTGGCTGGTAGTCTGGTGCAGTTGCTTGCTGCATGGTCGCCATTGCAGTTTGTACAGGCGTGTTTGTACCAGCATTCTTTGCCCCATTTACACTGGTTTTTCTCAAAATGTCTGCATGGGATGTTGGATTTGACAGCCTGCTGTTTGTTCTGTCTGTGGGCATTATTTTTAGCCGCCGAAAGGGCTGCTCCCCTTTTTTGGATTTATCATTGTCATGGGATTTGCTTACTTGGGAATGTTTGCTATTTTTGGAAGAAGACTGCATGGTATCTTCTTCCTGGGGAGGTTCGGCGTTGAGGGTGTATATAATCGTTCTGGACTTCATAACACTCAATGGTCGGCTTTCTGACATGCTCCTCCTAAATCTAATGTCGTATGCAAGCCATGTCTTCCCCCTCTGTGTTACTTTTACTCCCCTTATTTTATCAACGTATGCCCAGATCTTCCTGCCATCCAAAGGGAATTTTTCTTCGTATATTGTTGCTAAAATGGCAAAAGCCTGTAACCAGTTGTCCCAGTTTTGTTCGACCTGGGCGTTTCTGGCAATAGCTTTTTCTTCTATTTTTTTGGGGTCTCTGAAAGCGTCTTTCCCTTTGCGCTGGGCTTCTATTAGGGAAAAGATTTCTATAAATTCTTTGGCCCATATGGCTTCTTTGATTGTGGTATCAATGTTCCATGCCAGACATCTTTTGTATCTATTTAATATCTCTATTTGGAAGGATTTCATTTTCTGGTATAATTGTGCATTACAAATTGTTGCAATGTCAGTTGTATTGCTGCCGGGTGTCCCTGACACGCCCGTGTTGTCTGTGCCTGGGGTTGTCCATGCTTTTAGGGCACCTGCCGGATCAGTTGCTGGAGTTGTGGAGGCTGTTGTATTTATAGCTGTGGGGGCTATTGGCAACTGCTGTGCTTGTTGTGGCGGGATTGCTATAGGTGGTGTTACGGGTGGGTTGACAACTGTTATTGTAGGTTCAATTGCGATGGTGGGGTTTGAGGCCCCAGGTTCCCTTGTGGGCGGTGTCTGTTTCTCCCTTATTTCTACCATTAGATGCTGTAATTCTGCTACATTCTCGCATAGTTCTGACAATTTTTTGGTACCTTTTCTGGCACCTTTGGATATTTTTCTCCTTTTTAATGGTGCAGAAACCTCCTCCTGGCTGGGTTGGCTGGTAATCATTTCCTGGGTAGGCCGTACATGTTTTCTCTAACTCATGCCCATCCGTAGTGCTCTGCCGCTTCAATGGCTGCTTGCAATTGTGGAGATTTGGGCTTCTGCACCGGTGTTGGGGGTGCCCGTGTTTTCCGTTTGGGCCCCATGTTTTTCTATGCCTGCTATAGGAAAAAGAAAAAGGGGTTTTATCAAGGAGTTAAACCGTTGTTATCGGCGAGTTCTTTGCGCCTGTTCTATTTGTTGCCCATGCTGGGTAACTGTTGACTGGTGCCTTCTTGCCCGGGTTCAGAAAATTGGGCAGCCCCAGGTTTTATTTACTGGATTTAAATTGGTTTCGTTGTGAGGTCGCCCTGCAATATTACAGAAATCATTTTAAATCTGTAGTCTTTGGGCCCGCTGCGCTTGGAACTGTGTTCGCTAGTTCTGCGTGGTTGTAAAGCAAAGACGAGCTCCCAAGCTGGCTTGTGACTCTGCCCGAGTTTAAAACTGCCTTGTGTTATCTTGCCCCGTCTACCTGATAACACGGGGGTTCCGGTCCACTGTAATCAAACTTCCAGACATAAATGTCTATTTATCCTCCCTCGTAGCCCCAGCGCGGTGGCTCACCTTAAAAGTGTTGAATCGGAAGCCGTCCGCGCCGTGCTTGTTCGTGTGCAGCTTCTCCCTCGTTCGCACTGGTTTTGGGGATGATTCTGTGGCACGCGTCTTTGTTTTGTTTTGGACACGCTCGCCGCTCGCTTTTCGTTCTATGCCGAAAATGTTGAAGTTGACAGCGTCCGCGCTGGCCGTTCGGTTGCCGCTTCTTCCTTCGTTAAAGCTGTATTGCAAATGCTTTGAACAGTACAATGTTTGGGAAGGAAAAAGACACTGCGATGTACAGTGAACTTCAAGAATTGCTAAAGAAGCAAGAAGATTTGGAAGACACTGAGTAAACAGTGAACCTCCTGTTTGCTTGGGTCCCCGTTCAGGGTCCACAAACAGATTGTGTTTACTCTGAGCATGCTGCTCTCATTTATAGGACCTAGGGAGGCCCTGAGTCTTTGTTGTGTATGTGGTGGGGGCCGCTGTTGTCGCAGCCCCCGGCCGGATAGCCGACTGTCTGACCTCCAGGAGAGGAGCAGGCGCGGGGGGTTGGGGTTTCCCCTCTCCCAGCTGCCGATGGTAACAGCAGTTACCCTGCCTCGCTTGTGGGATGCCCATGCAGCATTGCCCAGAATGATAAACAAGTGCCATTTGAATGCTAACATTATCAGTCTACGAAGAGGTTACTTAGTTCTAGCATGGATACAGGATACTTTTTATCAATAGCATCCAGGAAGGTATGCAGCATGTAGTATTAATGCAGGACTGTATGTAAAAGGATCATGTAACCCAGAGTAGGCAGAGAACTCACAATTGCTGCCTCACAGAACACAAAGGTGCTCAAGCATGGATAGAGGAGATCAATTGGGAGGAAGGAGAAAGCTACACACACCATAGCATGGATAGTGAATGCAGATTAGAAGCTACCAGGAAGGTTTCTGTATCCAGACAGACTGAGATCATAAGTGGGACATGGTTTTCAAATAGTGTTGCCATTAGAGATCAAAAGAATAAGTGCCTGTGGTGTGCAATATATCAATGCTCACTATTGTAGTGGAATCAACAATATAGCCAGTGACACCATGAGTGAGGCTGTTTTGAAGATCATACCCTGAGAAGGATATATTCTGAAGGGCTGACCATTTTGAAAGGTTTAGGGACTGGCAATTTCGAGAGGCTACGCATTACAAGATTAAATTAGATGTACAGCATTACACACACGGGTTTAGGGGTGAATCTGGGATTTTGACAACTCTGCAATTTCTGCATTTGAACTCTTTCATTACCCGTTCTTACCATGAACTAAAATAATCTCATTTTATAAAACTGACTTGCAAAGTACACCAATCACATCATCAAACATGACCAATTTTAAAAACAAAATATTATAGAAGGGTGTAACACATAATGACCCTAGCTTCATTCTTTCCATCATCAAAAGAAGTATATAAGTACCACCATACCAAACAGTGTGATTTAACAGATCTGGGTTTGTCTTTTGTATTTTAAAGCATTAAATACTTTCAAAACACTGGCTTGTGAAATTGTCATTTATAAACGTGCAGAAAAACCTTTGACTTTTACAAAAATGCAAAGCGTGCTTTTGTGTCAAACGAGCAGACTTTAAAATATGCTTGCCCCAGTCCTGCACCAGCTGGTCAGCTCCCTCTGTCTACCACCCCTTACACTCAAATGACCCACGAAAGAATAAAGATCAAGTAATGGCTAAACGATGCCACCAGCATACAAGAAAGCAAACTTCACAGAAGCCAGAACAGTAAAGTACGAGATATTAGTTGATTTGACCAGGATCACTGTATTGTCTGCAGGCAAAGCCAGGATACTAGCATGAATGCTTTGGTTCCAAATCTGGATACTTATTAATCTCTTGGACTAACAGTTTATGCTCCTCATTGGAGGTGATGCCTAGGTTTTACAACACCCCATCTGAACAAACCAATTTCTAGAGCTTCACCATAAGATTGACATGCTTGTTTCTATTGCAACCCCTATTTGGTGCAGGTACATTGCTGATAATAGCACCTCTTGTGCTGCAAGACGAAGTACATATGCAGGCAGGTTTATAAACTTCAGACATAGGAAAGGCTCAGCCAGCCTTAGAGGAATGTGCTATTCTAATCTTGCATAGGGACACATATCTCTGCAGTGAGTGCTTAACACACTGAGCTAACTTATGAACCATTGTGGCACTCAATTGACCAATATGCATTTCAAATGTGGCTATTGCACATGATCAACATAATTCCCACAGGAAGGAAATAATGCTACAGGAGTTGTGCCGCAAGGAACACACAAACTATATATACCACAGTGAACACAGAATGTATTACATAGTGAATTGATTGAGGCAGTATGTGCTTGCCAAAACAGACAGGAAATAGGTTTGGAGCCTTAGCACCATGCCATAAAATATCATGATGTTTGCTATTTAATTCTGGTGAACAAAGGAATCTTACTTGTTTAGATCAGGCAGCTTTGTGGGGCCCCCTCCAAGGTGGGGGCTCTGGGCAAGTGCCACTATTGCCCTCCCATAAAAACGTCTCTGTAAAACAGCCCAAATAACATCAGGAATGGAGCTGGGGCGTTTATGACTAAAAAACATACGCAAACATTCCAGGGCGCTGATTGTCTGCCACGATCTCTCTCAGAGGAGCAACAGTCCTCATAGGCTTTTCAAACCTGGACCGGCACAGCGAACCCGGGCCCGGGTTTTAGCATTATTTTGGGTGGCGTGTGGATCACGTACGACCTCGCCAGTCCGCTGGAGCCCCAATATGCTATTTGGCTTGACCCACGAGGTTTATCGTGCACAGGTTTGCCCTCCCTTAAGCTGTGTGTAATGCCTGGTCCAATTAAGAAAGCGCAACAGTGACCGCACCCCTAAAATGAATGCTCATAATAGTGCCCTGTGCATCCACAGAGAGTCGGTAAAACCAGTGGTCGAAGTGGGTGGGGGGGTCGGGAGCGGTGCGCCTCTACTTCTTTTAAATAGGTTTTACTATTCCTATACTTTTATTTTAAAAAGAAACCATTCCGGAACGGTTTCGTTTTAAAATAAAGGTGTAGGAAGACGTTGAAACTTCTCTCTCAGTGCACTGCACTGGATGTTCCCTTAAACACCAGGCGCATGTGGTTTGGGGTTTGTATTTTGCATGGGAGAGGGTGCATCAATGGGTTTTGAGGGAAGCGGTGCAAGCCAGTTGGGAACATAGTTCCACTACTTCTTTTCTTACACTTTGACCACTGGGTAAAAACGCTTGCTTGAATGATTTAATTCAAAGAACTGACACTTCAAATATCCAATGAGGATTGGGTTTCTTACGCTTAGTGGCGGTTTAGACTATTTCAACAATCCCAGACATTCCCTGTCTAGCTGCCAACAAGGTGTAGCTTGGCGTTCCTTTAGGCATGGAAATGTAAGCATAGGTTTTAATCACATTAGAGTTCTATTGAATCAGACATTTCCTCTCCCTGGTTGCCCTTATGCTTGGTTAAAGATTTTCCCTTGGGCGTCTAGCGATTACTGTCTAAGCAAAGGCCTCTGCACCCTGGCGCTTGCATACATCGACGTCGACCTATAGATTGCCACCTGGAGATGTAATTATCCTTATTTAGGTTTAACCCGACTCGCTTCTTTTAACATGATTTTTTCAGCGAGTGCTCAGATTTTGCTTGCCTCCCGAAGCTTGATTTACCACAGCGGGAAGAACTCCACAGAGGAAAAGGAAACATAAACAGACATCGGACTGATTTACAAAAGTGTTTTTCAACGGAAAAGTCCCATTGAAAAACTCTTTGAAAATCAGGCGCATAGTAAATTAACAACTATTTGTTTAAAATGAACATTATTCAAATTTCACACTTGTTTATTTTGCATTGCTATGAAATATAGCTTTCAGCAGATGGAATATTGTACTGCTGGAAAGAAACATTGCTGTGGGCTTACAAAAACATTCATGACATGTTTTCTAGTTGACATACATTGGTCTGTCATAAAATGTGTCACACAGCCCTTACATTTTCTAAAAATAACCACTGAACTGGGGAAATCCCTCAGCTATTCAGCTCGGCCTATGCCATTCCCTCGCTCTCTGCGGCGCGCTCGCCCCCCACTGGTCACATGATACTGCTTATCCCGCGTGGACTAGAATGAAAGGCCAACAAAGTAAGCCCGACAGATTTCCCGGCTCACTCAGCGATAGCACTTGGCTCCAAAGGGAACTTGCCAGGTAGTGTGGGCAGCCTTCGAGTCGCTGCTGAGCTTGTCTCGTGCTTTCTGCGCTGATGAGGAGCCTGGTAGGCCTCGTTAGCTCTCTTTGATGTATCTGCGTTTCTCATAGATTGCATTACACTTCATATTGAAGGATTAAATAGCCGATTTTACAAGGTCAGGTATATTTAGTTCCGCCTCTCTTGAAATGGCTTATTTGTTAGACGTGTGCACGATTCAGTGTTACCTATTGTTGTTTGAAAAGGGAATGGCTCTATATAATGTTTTTTTTAATGTTTGTATAGAGTGCCAATTCCTTAATAATTATTTGCTTTATCTACATGAGCTATTAGGCGCAGCGTTGTTCACGTTATGATGCATGTTGATTGGAAAAGGATAGCCCTAAACCTACAAATAACGAACCTGACATGCATATATTTTTATGAAGCATGAACACATTTTGGAAAATAATATTGAGTTGTAAAAGTAATAGGAAAAGAGCATTGAACTCTCAGACTAGATCTCTAGTAAATGTTTTCTGAATAGTAAATACAGGTGCAGGGTGTGAGCTCTGATTCACTGAAGGCGGGAGCGGAAGGCTTGGCATATTTTGCTGAAAAATGGTCTTTCTTAGCTGTCTATATGTTTTGAAGTGTTCTAAATGCCTAAGGATTTTTTTGGCGTCCTTTGCGGAGTGCATGATAATCAACGTATCTATATTACCATGCTACTTCATATCCATCATCTGCTTTAAATTGTGTCCTGCATTTCCAGTAAAGTCATGTGTATGCGTAAACAGGTGGTACAACAAGATCAGCCAGACTAACAAAGAACGTTGCTTTGATGCGTCCACTGGAGTCCTCTCAATAAAGAATGTTGGCCCCAAACACTACGTGAAATACGTTGACATTTTAAAATTGCTGATTGTGTTTCATTGCCTGTACTTCTAATGTGTGGCCCAAGAGACACCCACAAGGGATGCATGATCTAATTGTTACGAAAGTTTTGCTTTTTTGCAATTTCGACCATTGTCTTCAGAAAAGTACCCCAGTTTCCTGCTTGTCTAAATTCTGATCATGACTTTAGGTGTGTGAGGCCTTTTTGTTTCACTCGCCTGCTTTTTTTTTTCATAGTCTCGGGAGGATAGCTCAGAGGTAATGTGCTCGCCTTGGAAGCAAGAGGACACATTGCAACACAGGTTTGATCCCGGGTCCGCGCTTAGAAACCTCTGGGTATTAAGCGCATTATAAATAAACTATCATATCATATAATTTTGTTTGGGGTGCACTGGTCAGTTACCAGCATGGGGTATTCGTCTCCCTTTGTTGTTTTCCTTTATTTTTGGAGCAGCGCACGAGCTAAATTAACTTGAGTGTTGCAGGGACATATGTAGTCCCTTTTATTTTCCTTTCAGTAACAACAAAGTTACCTTTGTGATGTGCTCTGATCAGACTGGTGTCAATCAACCCGTTTTTTTCGTTTTAACTTTGATTTTTATTGACATTTTCTTGAAGTAAACAAACATCTTGCAAATCACAAGTTCGCCTCTGGTTTAGGCCAAACCCCACCCCACCCTACCTTCAAACGTATACACTAATGATCGGTTGGATGTTGACATCATTACAGATGATAAGCTAAGGCTGGACTTAGTTACAACACCACGACTGACAGAAGTCCCATCCCACCCTACCATCAAACGTATACACTTCTGCTCGTTTGGCTGTTCACATCATTAGAGACGACATGCGAAGGCTGCACTTAGTTACGAAACCACGACTGACATAAGTTGCCTACTTGAACAACACTCCAAATGCAACATTATGGAGCAATGACATTTGTATGACTAATCTAATGGACAGGAGCTTCAGGGCTCCAGGCTTCCGAAGACAGGTGCTGTTTCGGTTAGGCTACAAAGCATTCAACCGATGTCTAGGCGTGTATGCTAGGGTTACTAAATCCCCATTTCAAAATAAACATACCCCAGTCCTGGTGGAACTGTCCCATACAGTCATTAACCACTGCTGTCCATTTTTCAATGTGGCGTTAAGCCCCTGTTCCAAGGGCTGGCACAGGAGGGTAACAGTCCGGCAACCCAAGTTCACTCCCCAAGCAAACTGTGGGCCATTAATGAGGGCTCCAGGCCGTTACCTCTGTTCCAGCTCTTGGAACGGGGGTTTAGGCCATTAGCACCATAGGCTACCAAAGCGGTACCCGGGGTGCTGAATAAAGTATTTCAGTCATTGAACGGAATGGCTCGCGCATCCAGTTCAATGACTGAAAATATAGTCTAAAGATGGCCACCATGGAAAGGGAAGGTGGGGCTCGAGACAGAGCCCCTCTTCCCTTTCCATATGCTGTCGGGAGGAGAGCTTGATTGCTAGCCACTATTATTGCCACCCCCTTTTTTTGGTTGACTGCGATGCCTGTTAGATTGTGTCTACGGTCCACTCTTTCAGCAATGGTTCCCTGCCTTTTTGTCAATGAGTTTCTTGTAAGAACACCAAGTCCAGTTTCTGTTGATTGAACTCTCGTGTCGAGGAGGAGCCAAATGCCTCTTACAGAAATCCCACCCACTTCTTGCCATTAGGTTGGGAACCGGAAATTGTGACAAACAAAACACCAGTAATGATGCCTATAACAAGAAAAGCCTTTGAAACAGGTATCCATTGAGGAAACAGTTGTTCATGTATCCTCAGAGAGCTGACGGCCTCTTAGGAGAAGTCCCTTAAGAAGTGTAAAGATGAATGAAAGAGGAGATTGGTGACTGTAAAGACTGGAGGGGGCCTGTACTTCTGCTCTCTATATGGTAGAGGAGAGGCACAGAGGACCCCAGCCAAGATTCTTTATTACGGTAGCAATGGACGAGCAATGCTTCTCAGGAGGTGATGCAGGCTGGTTCTTAAGTACAGTGTAGTCCCCAAGCACCCACAAAGGAATGTCCACACACTGTATTAGTTAAAACACAGTCTGTAGATGATTAAGGTTCAAGGTTATATAAACAATCACAATAACTCACATTGTGCTCAGTAAATCTAAAATTTTACCACAATTATCAGATTTCATTAAAGTGCATCAATGTCACACAAATCACTTAATATATGTTATGTTATGTTATGTTAAGTTATGTTAAAGGTACTTATATAGCGCACCATCACCAACGGAATTGGTCCTCAGGCGCTCTGGTGGATCTGTAAACAGGAAGGATGAGATAGGGTTAGTTGGGGGGAGGGGAGCAGGAGAGTGGGAGAAATGATGTGCTGTTGGCAGCTTCAGCTCGGTATATACCGAATGCTGGGCTTTGGTGCTAGTTTCTGATCGGGCGAGACCTCGAGTGCTGTAGGTGATGGTTATGTGTTGTTGGTGCGGTGTGGTAAAGTGCATGCAGATTGCTGGGAGAGAGATGGTTGTGTGGCTTTGTGTGATTTAAGTATGCAAAATATTGAGGGTTGGGTTACTGGGACTGTGTCCAGATTGAGGTCATTCTGATTCCGTTAGAGTTGTATCTCTGTGGGTTGGGTTGATGCTGATTCCTTGTGGGCAGATTCACTTTGTTGGTGCTGCGCTGACCCTGCTGTTTCATAGCGAGTATTGTTTGGATTCAATTTTCTTCGGGTGTGGGACTGGGATGGTAATATCTGGTCTCTTGTTATCTAGCGTGACCCTGGTCAGTTGAGCTTTTGAAAGGCTCAGGTTCGGAGTGGTGTTGGTGTGGCGTTCTAGTGCTTTCGTCTTGGTGAGCCTTTTTGCTCGATCATTCTTTTCCACCTGTCATGACTGTCTTTCAGTTGGTTTTTTGGTTTCTGTGGGGTGAGCATCCTTGTGGCTGTTGTTTAGTTGTAGTTTGTGTGATGGAGCATAGTGCTTCCCACTGTGTAGTTGGACAGTGTGTAATGATGAAACATTATGTTTCTCACCCAGTGGATTGGGGCTCGTGGTGTAGTTTAAGGTCATGGTCCTCTTGATAATTCGTCCTAGTGTTTCTGTCTTTGTCTTGCTATGTGTAGGTTTTGGTTGTATTGTGGCTGTCTCCCGGTTAGTCGTTTAGTATGTCGTGGGATGTTTTCCCGAGTGTTTTTCCCATTGATTGCTTGGTGTTGATCCGGATCGCTCTCTCCGTTCATTGATGTTTTAGTTGTGTGCATGCCCCTGTGGCTGGTCTTTCTAGTTATGTCGTTAAGAGCCAGGTTTTGAGTAGTTTCCTGAATAGTAGGTGCTTTCTTGTGTTACATATGTACTTTGGAAGGTCGTTCCAGGTTCTCGGGGCTTGGTGAAAGAAGGAGGATCATCCACGTTTTCTTTTGTTGTAGGGTTTTGGTTCCAGGCGGATGTCAATGCTTGAGTTGAGCGTCCTTGTGGGTTGATGTAGAAGCTGTTTGTCTCTCAGGAACTCACCGCCTTCATTGTGTACCGCTCTGTGCATGATGCACATTGTTTTGAATTTTATTTGTTGTTTTATTGGTAGCCAATGTAGTGTTTTCAGCGCTGGTGTGGTGTGTTCTTTTTGGGGTAGTTTCAGAAGCATTCTGGCTTCTGTGTTTTGAATGCGTTGAATTTTTTTTTAAAAGTCATTCCGGCATGCCTAAGTATAGGCTGTTGGCGTAGTCTACTCGGGACTTGACCAGGACGATGATGGTGGTTGTTTTGTGGCGAACGATAGGAATGGGAGGATCCTCTTTGCCGCTCGCAGGAGGAAGAAGCTTTTCTTGAGAAGGGCGTTTACTTGTGGCTCTAGTGTGAGATTGTTGTCCATCAGGACCCCCAGGTTTTTTACAATCGGCGAGGGTGCTGGGCTGGTCCTGAGTTCTTTTGGCCATGGGATGAGGTGGTTTTCTCCTCCATATTTTGTGACGATCATTATTTCTGTTTTGCCTGGGTTGATTTTGATGCTGTTGGAGTTCATCCAGTGGAATACATCGCAGAGGCAATTTTCTAGCGTTGAGTTTAATACTGGGTTGTCTTGTATTTTGAAGATTATTTGTGTATCGTAGCTGTAGTTGTAGCAGGGGAGGTGTGGCTTTTGATGATTCTGATAAGTAGATACAGGTAGATGTTGAATAGTAGTGGGGAGAAGGAGGATCCTTGTGGTACTCCACAGGTGGAATCTCTCGGGCTGGATTTGAATATATGTGTATAAAATCTGGATGTTCCACGTTGCATTTTAGCAAACTAGGACCTGAGCAGAAAAAGGGCTGAAAGTGTGGCGCAGCAGAAAAAAGCAGCTGAAGATGGAGGAAGAATCTAGAAGGATTGTCTGGCCCAGTGACAATGGTTGAGGCAGCCAAGAACTGGTTCTCTATTCGAGAAGATACAATGAATGTGAGAAGCGAGGTGTGCTCCTGTTGAGGTGCGGAAAAGGAGCTAAAACACAGTCTCCTATCCCATGGGGTAGATGGAAATAGACTTTGTGCAAGCTACATTGAGAGTGAAGATAAGAATGTGCCCGCACTCCCTTCTATTCTCAGGCACAGTGATACTTTGCAAGGCCGAGTTCAGAGACAATTTGAATGGCAGAGAGCAGGAGTGATGATGGATGATGGGCTAATTGGGTGGGGAGGCATGGTCAAGTCCACCCACAAGCACTGGGGTACCTTCTTGCATGCTGCTAGTGAGTGGAATATTCCACCAGAAGGGTACAAGTGTGCCAACCAATTATAGAGGACCACGTAGCAAAGAGCCCTATAGTTTGAGAGCCAATGAATTGTTGTGTATTTGATGACAATGAAGATGACTTGCACTGGGGGGCATTGTTGTCCACCTGACTACAGAGACCCAATCATAATCCTATCCCACATAGAAAGTATACCTAGATGTTCCCCGTAGACCAACCACAACCCCAGATATGTTTTCTTAGTTTGCCGCTTAGTATGACGTCAATGATGATACGTTTTTATTATACATGTGTATTTCTTCATGTAAAACTTGGAGAGATATGCTGTGAGACATCCGTTGATGTCTGTTGTACTCCCTGTTTTAGACAATTGCTAATAAAACAGCTAAGTTTTGCCAACTTCCTGGGTCAGTCTTATTATTGCTGTAAGAGTAAATTCTTCATCCCCATCCATCCAATAAAGCGTTACCTCGCTTAAAGGGCCTACAGGTTCACATGATATCAGAGATAGGATGTTTTGAAAGACCCATTGACCAGTAAGTTTCTAATATTTCAGACAATTGGACACCCTCCGCCATCTAGCCGGAAGATCGTGAGGTTTCTGTCATGATGCCTACCCCCGGAGCACCAGGCCAGGCCCAGCACCCCCGGAAGCAGGCATCATGCCCTCGGGTAAAAGCCCAGTGGCCCCTTATAGGGGCTCTTTGGACTCAGTCCTGGCGCCTTTGGCGCCAGGCTCATGTAGGACATCAGTCCTGGCGCCATAGGCGCCAGGCTCATAAAGGGAGGTGTTTTGTGCACTTACCTGATGCAGACCATGCTGCACGCTTCAGGCCTCCCTGAGACCTGAAAGGGACTATTTTTTCATAGGGACTATTTTTTCACTCGGGCGTGGGCAGGGAAGGATACATACCTAGTTGGGGAAGGATACATACCTGGGACTTCTTTGGAGGCTATTTAAGCCACACCCAGACAGCAGCTCATGCTTCGCGTTGCTCTGCTTCCTGCAGCTTAACGCTCACCGTGTCTGCTCCTGCTCCTGGACTCCAGCCACGCCCGCCTCGAACCTGGAAGACCTGCAAGGAAGGAAGAGAAGAGAAAGGTGAAAACCAAGGACTATTTCAAACTTCTTACCTGCATCCGGAATCTTCTCACCAGCATCCCTGAAGAAAGACTTCCATTTAAAAGCATTGCGTTGCTCGCTGCAGCGCCACGCTTCACTCACCTGTCCTCGAGACATCTCCCGGCTCCATCACGGCTGTCAGCATCGGACCCCACATCTCTGCACCTAGGGGAGAGAGGAAGAAACAAAAGGTGAGCAGAAGGAACACAGAAGGAAAGCCTGATTAACAGCCATAATACTTACCGGCTTTTCTTCCACATTTCGGGTCGGCGCCGCCCCGTTGGCAGGTACCGTACCCCGGCCCCTATGGGGAAAGGACAAGAGACATTTCTGGGGAATGATAAGGACATTTAGAGGGATCGCCCTCATCACTACTCACCTCAGCAGTTTAACCCCTTGACGCATCGCCTTCATTCTGCACCTGAAATAAAGGACAGATCACAGGTTAGAAAGACAACATAAAGGGGGCCTCACTTGAACTTTGAACTTTCATACTTACGGTGCATCGCTCAGGAAAGTCAAGTGGATTTTGCCAGCGCCATTCTGAAAACCAGTGAACTAACTGGACGAACGCGCGCCCCTGCACCAGAAGCAGGATGGAGAATTCATCCTTCCAAACCATAAGGTGAGCTTAAACCGGGGTTTGGAGGAAGTTAGAGAGGAACGAAGGGGGAAAGGGGGGAGCTAGCACACTATTCTGCAGACTGTTAATCCCCTTTCTCATCTGCAGAAGGATATTCCTACGGGCCAGGCAAGCACGATTTGGAGGTCCTGTCCAATCGGTGTTCCGGGTCCTGCGCATCACGCTAGAAGAGGCCACAGCAATCCAGACTAGACCAGCGCCCCCGTGGGAACCAGGTGAGCGTTACAGCGGGTCCGTTTTTGATGAAAGTTTTTGATGAAATCCCTTCTGGTTTCCACAAGCGCTACATGGACAGAAGGTGACAGTGGCCAATTGGAGGAGGGGAGACAATACCAAAAGCCTTGAGCTGAAAAGCGAATGGTGAGTAGACTAAGGGGAATAGCAAACTAAGGGGATGGGATTGTGGTAAAGTAGAAAAGTAACAGGGGATTGGGTAAAGTATAAAGTAGAGAGGTTAAAGTAAAACAAAGAGGGTTTTTAAAGAGTCTGGTTTCCTACCGCAAGGCAGGTTTAGAAGGAGTCATTTCAAACCCCAATCGGGTATACATAGGCGGCACATAAACAGGTTTATGATAGGGAATCACTCCAACTCCAATCGGAGCAATCTAGGGGCTAGGTGAAAAGGAGTACTATGGTATATATGTTAAAAGGCAACTAGTCTGTGTGTTGAAAGGAAAAGTTGTCGAAGAGCGACAAGAGTAAAATGCGAAAAGTTAAAGTAGAGATGAAAAGTTATTGCCTATTTTAGGTAATTGTCAGTGCCGATCCAAAAATTAGGTTGATATAATTGAGAAAATGAGCAGCGAAGGTTGGAGCACGCTCATATTTGTTGTTTTGCTGAAACATATCTGTGTAAACAACAGTAAGTATTGACAGTCAATTGAGACTTGGCACATTGGGAAGATATTACTCCACTGATGCACCTGTGTAAAACACTGCCAAAACATATGCCTAAGCTTTAACAGTATAGTGCGAAATGGGTAAAGGGCACAGCAGATACAATGTTCATGCCATGGCCACCAGGGGGGTCACTGTTGAAGGCAGTATTGCAACACATGACCACATACTTGCACGCTGCATACTCTGGGAATAAATTGGAGAAAATGTTAGCTATTTTAGAGCTCTGGAAGATGTACCAGGAGGAGCGGCACTACCCGCCTCCTGAGGAATGGATGCTTAGCCAGCATGAGGGGGAAGGTGTGGAGCATTCTGCTCCACTTACCTCATCGGACGTAAACAGTTATAATACAGAAAACGTAGGATTGTATCCATTAAAGGAACTAAAAGCGGTGATCCAATATATGAACTGCCTGCTTATAGCAGAGACGATAGTCCAGAATAGACTAAAAAAACGAGGAGATCTTTAAGATCTTACAGAACAAGGGGGAGAAAAGCGAACAATGGAATGCAACCGCAGACAAAGAATGAGAGATTAAGAGATGGAAAGGAGAAAAGGATAAAGCTGACTAGTTAACACTAGTACAGAACAAATGGATGTGTGGACAAATATTGCTCAAGCTTGATGGGAAAAGTATTGAGGAAGTGAGGCAAAGGGAAGATCAAGACGAACAGGGCAGAAAAGACAGGGAAGGGGAAAAGAGACTGAAGGAGCAAGAGCATAAGAGATAGAATAGACAAAAGCGAGAACAGATGTATCAGGAAGAATAGCAAAAGAAAGAAGAAAGGGCAGTAGAGCAAAGGAAAAATTACAACAAGCAGAGAGCAATCAACGAATGAGATAGACAAGAAAGGAAGAGAAAAGAGGAGGAAGTGCAAAAATTAAAGGATAAAAGGATACTAAGACAAAGGGAAGAAGAAGAGCATAGAGCAAACGAAAGAAGGGAAGATAAAAGACAAGAAGAGGAAAGCGTTCAATAGGAAGCGAGAAAGCGAAGAGGGTTGGACGAAGAAATGGAGCAAAAAAGGAGACAGAGGGAGAGCCATGTTAATTGCATTCAGAAAGAATTAATGGAGTCAAGTCCAGTGATATCATGGGGCAATCCAGAGGAGTTCCTCCCGTTACAGGGAGCAATGTCAGAGCCATCTAGGGTAGCCCTAAAAGAGGATTTTGACATAGGGAGCATCATAGATAGGATCAATAAAGCCTTTCAAGACTTGAGAAAAGGTAGAAAATCGGTAAGCCGAGGGAAGGGAGATCAGTCCCCAGTCTTCCAATCATGAAGCAAAGAATAAAACCTGTTTAGTCTTGAGCATAGAGCCTTGTCCTTAGACAGGTTGACTTTAGATAAGGTGAAGGGGATGAGAGCCATAGGAGCCATACTAGTTGGGGGATAGATGTGTCAGACGAAGAGAGAGAAACCTTCTGTGGGGAAGAGGTGCATGTGGCCCGACAGATGTCTGCGACAGACAAGGAAGTGAGATGGTCTCACCTATATCAGCCTAAAGATAGGATGCCGGATCCCATAACATATCCAGAGCATTCAGGAGTGGTGTGCCGCAAATGACCTCTGCATTAATGCCAGCAAGCCTGAGATTCTCCTCATTGGCACACCCGCTCCCTCCTTTCCTGTAGCTCTCTGGCTGGCCTCTCTTGGCCCTCTTCCTGCTTCCAGCTGTGAGGCTAAAAACCTTGGGGTCATCTTCGACTCTAAACTCTCCTTCTCTCCTCACATCTCTGATGTCTCTAAGAAGTCTAACTACCAAATGCACCTCCTCAGAGGTATTCTTCCTTTCTTCTCCTTACCCCATAAGCTCACTGTCTCCATAGCTCTGGTTCTCTCTAGGCTGGACTATTGCAACAGCCTCTTTCTAAATCTGCCTGCTTCTACTCTCTGCCCTCTGCAACTTATCCAGAACAGTACTGCAAGATTTGTCCTTGGCCTCAAGCCCAGGGATCGTACCTCTCCAGGACTGATATCTCTGCACTTGCTCCCTTTGGCTGCAAGGATTAAGTTCAAAACCCGCTGCATCGTCCACAAGGCCTTCTGGGGCCTGGGACTGCAATACCTTCAACTCTCTCTCCCCAAATACCTTCCTTCTCGAGCACTTCGCTCATCTGCATCAAACTCCCTCAGGGTTAGTCGCTTCTCCAAGCAATGAGTCGGTGGTAGATCTCTTTCTTTGGCTGGGGCCTCCCTCTGAAACAGCCTCCCTACCTCCCTGAAACTTGAGGAGAATCATCTTTGGTTCTGGAAGCGCCTCAAAACTTTTCTCTTTGCTTCTGCTTTTTCTCCTCATCTCCCTTGCTGACTTCCTGGCTGACACTGACTTTGCACTAGTTGCCTGGCCCCCCTCTGATCTCGGGCCCAGGTCCCCTCCCCCACCAGTCGCACCCCTGCACTGCCCTCCTGGCAGCCCCACGCTTTGGGACTGTTTTCTGTATCCCTACAGTCCCTCTACCAGCACTTGACACCTCATGTCTGCACTTACCCTTGCACTTGCCACCTGCTGGCCGTACTTTACCTATTGTTATTTATTTTCTTATCCCATGTACTGCACTTTCCTCTCCCCATTGCCCCCGCACTTCTCCTCCCTCCCCTTCTACTTGCACGATCTGAATTACACCTGGCTTAGTAGGATCGTTGTCTATCTTCCCCCTGTTCCCCTCCCTTGCCTCGTCGCGCCTTGAAACACCTTTGTATAGGCACATTATAAATGCCATATCATATCCTAAAGGATGAACGCATAGCGAGAAGGGAGAGTCACCACCATATGTGAGCAGGCCGAGGTAATTGCTAGGTAGAAGGCAATCAGGAACCATTGCACTCACTATGGACAGGCAGACGATGGGAGCCGATTGTGGATTTGGCTTCATACAGTTCCATTTATTGGAGAAAGGTGAGGCCAGACCGCAGTATATTCCTTGGTCACAAATGGATAATTTAAAGTGTATACTTCCCAGTTTAACGGTGGGTGCATGAAAATGGATCTATGAGCTAGAGTAAATGACAGGGGGAAATACTTTAGCAATAGGGAAAATTAAGGGTTTCCTAGCAGTCATTCTTGGGGAAAGGGCTGATGACATTTGGACAAGAGCAGTTTATTCAAGTGTCATGGCACTGAACACAGCGCATGATGGAGTGTCATTTAACATCTGTAGAGCAGATGTCTGGAGAGGACTTTCTGACATGAGTGCAATTATTGCACTTAAGATGAAAGATGACAAAGATCTGCTTGCTTACATTCAAAATATTGAGGAACAGTGGACTCTTGAAACGCAGGAACCGTGGGGAAAAACAGTGGCAGTATTTGACCACATTTTAGGTCAGGGATTGCCAGACAGAACAAGTACAGAAACAGCTCAAGAAATTAGTGGGAATGGAAGTGAAGCCATGGGCAGAAATACAGTTAACCATAGTGCATCAATGTCGGCTGTTACAGGAGAAAAAACAGGAAGAAGGAATATGCTATAAAACCTGAGGAAGCCAAGTTGGTTCAGAAGAAATGTTCAACGTTCACCATAGAAGGGGCCGTATTGACAAGCGGAGAAGGACTGGGAAAGCAGCAATCAGTGGGTGCATCACAGGCGAATAATCAGCACCAAATTAACCAAGGAGGGAATGGATTTGTACCGCAATGCAGAGGGATGGGCTACACAGGAAGGGGTTGTTTTCAGAATAATCAAGGCGCTTTCCAGAATATGCAGAATGATAATCAGAGTGTGCAAGAATGATTTAACCAAGGGGGACTAGTCAGAAGACCTCCTTCTCTCTGTTGGACCTGTGGGATATCAGTGCACATTGCGTGCATGTGTGGAAGCCAAGGGTATGTACAGAATGGCCAATTCTAAAAAGAGGGGGGACAGCTTATCCTCCAGCATATAGCTCACAAGCTAAGGACCGCTTCGCTCAAGATCAGACAGTGTATCAAGCACAAGTGCCACAAACGCAAATGCATTGCAACCACAGCAAGCACCATTGAATCCCCACAAGGGCAGCCACAGCACACACCCATGCAGATACAGCAGAATGCAAACACGCGACAGTTACTGACACCTAGGGTAGAGGGTGTCACTGTGGTGGGAGGGAGTCCTTTCACAGGTATGGGGATATGCATGTATCCTCAATAGGACAGCTCACAGGGCGACTATATGTGTTCAGTGCTATCAGTGACACCAGACCCCCACGGGGAACCAAGGGTTGATGTGACGATAGGAGGCACATCTTTTCCTTTTTTAGTAGACAGTGGGGCTACTCGTTAATGTATACGGGAGGGAAAATACCCATTGTCGGGAAATGCCATGAATGCTCAAGGATTCTCTAGAGCTACAAGTCGAGTTCCTTTCACTGACGAATTACCACTCTCTATAGGAGAGTGTGACATGTCTGTTCCATTATTGCATTCAAGGTAGACACCAGTTAACATTCTAGGTCGAGATTTAATGACGCAGCTTAACATGATGATTTCTTTTACTGATGAAGGTATAGTGTGCTCTACTCCAGGGATACATTATATGAATGTGGCCAAATTTATATTGGCGTTGACAGGGCAGATGGCTCTGCGAGGAATGCCACTGGAACCAGAAGTCTTTCTTTATGGGTTATGCATGTTGTTGACATGGCTAGCCGGCTTAGTGGGAAAGATTATGAGAATATCTGATGAATTCTTGTTCATGCCAGAGATACCTATGGATGAAGGGGGACAAACTATTCCCCTAGTGTTAAATGCAGCCATAGTGCAAGGGGAAATGGCAATGCTTGAAGGAACATATGACGAGGGCAGGCCATGGAGTACAGTGATTGCCTTTGGGGAAGGATATAGACTGACTGACGTCACTGACAAAGACATGTTTAGAGATGATCCATCAGATGATGAAGTAATATTTGAGATGAGTATTACATATTGGATCAGAAAAGAGAGATCCCACGGCGAATGGTAATAGTGCAGCAGCATCTAGTATTTCTTTATGAACATTTGGAAAAAGTACCAAAGTCTTTGTGGACTACAGGCCCATATGATGTAGGCCTACTGACGGGGGTAGGGGAGGTCAAGATAAAATTGAAGCCAGGAGCAAATTTACCTCGAGCAAGACAGTACCCAATGTCTTGAGAGGCAGATGAGGGTATTTTTAAGACTATTTCTGCTGTGATGGAACAAGGTATCTTAGTGACAGAGTCACCGTGCAATACCGCAGTGTATCCTATCAAGAAATCAAAAGGGGGTCATGGAGATTCATACAAGACATGAGACAAATTAACCAAATTTTAGAGGCAGAGTTTCCTTTAGTTCCTAATCTGATGACAATATTATGCAGTATTCCAGCAGAAGCACAATATTTTATGGTGATTGATTTCAAAAATGTGTTTTCTCAATCCTGTTGCATAAGGACTCCCAAGACCTTACGCCATTAACGTTTCACCAAATTAGACTGAAAAGCACTTGTTTGCCCCAAGGGTACTGCATGTCTCCATTGATCTTTAATAGGGTCCTTCAGATGGGCTTAAGCAATATTGATTTGAAAAGTATTGTGATACAGTGCATAGTTGATATTTTGGTTTGTAGCATGACAGAATATGAGTGCAGACAAGACTCGATTCAATTAATGACTAACATGGCAGACAAGGGATATAAGACAAGGAGAAGCTGCAATATTGTTAAGAAGAAGTGTTGTACATAGGCCAGTTGATTTCACATGAGGGAAAGACGGTCACACCTGAGAGAGCTGAGGTGATTATGAAAACAGCAAAACCCCACACAGTAAAACACATGCAACAGTTTTTGGGATTACGTAACTATGTTAGAGAGTGGGTGTTTGATTATAGTTCATACACAATACCCCTTTTGCAGGCTCTAAAGCAAGCACAAGTGAATAAGGAAATAATAGAATGGACTGAGGAAATGGAGGAATGGTTTGATGAATTAAAGTAAGAAATTTATACTGCTCCAGTTTGAGGAATTCCCAATTATGACAAGGAGTTATTTTTATGTTTGCACATGAATGGGACAGTTATGATCACAGTGCTTACACAGAGAACTACACTGGGGTATAACCTTTGGCATATTATAGTAGGATTCTGGATCCAGTTATGAAAGGGCACTTTCCATGCGAACAGTCGCTGGCAGCAGCTGCGTTCGCAATTGAGAAGTCTACCAGTATTGTGATGCGGTTTTCCATGACACTTTTTGTAGAGTATGCTTTGTTTGCCATTTCGGAAAAACCTAAGGGTACATTGACATCTCAGAGATCCTCTGCGTATGAGGTGGTTATATCAAATCCAGCAATCAAAATAGTCAGGTGTAAAATAGTGAACCCTACCACGTTTGTAGCTGAGCATGTGGCAGAGGGTGAGCATGTGCATGATTGCACAAACTATGAGGAATTCTATGATGGCATCCCACGCGTAAAGGAAAATGCATTAGCATGGGGGAGATTCCCTTTGTTGATGGTTCTTTGGAAATTTTATCAGACTAGTGCAGAAAGGCATTCCTGCTCAGCTGTGGTGAGACACAGAACAAATGGTGAATTTGAGAATGTAGCAAGTGCAAGACTACTGTCTCACTTTTCAGCGCAAGCAGCAGAATTGGTGGTGCTTATTATCATGCTTGAGAAACACGCAGGGCAGGAAGTAACCATGTACAGTGACTCTGCCTGTGTCACATCAACCGTGCATGCAGGGCTAGACGTTGGAAAAGGAGGGGCTACATCCAAGCAAATGGCACTCCAGTGCAACACGCAGAATTATTGGACAGGTTTATTAAGGCACTACAATTCCCAGTAGCCATCGCAATAATTAATGCCCAGCACATGCCAACCGAACTGACTTTATCTCTTGCAGGAACGAAGCCGCAGACATAGAGGCCAAAACGGTTGCATATTCACAGATATTTCAAGTTTTGATACTCCAGATGTAAAGGAGAAGGTAGTCACAATCATGATAGTAAATGAAGGGTTTAATCATTTTATCGACAACACAGTTGAAGGAAGTTCAAGGCAGTGCACTGCAGGAATATCAAGTGTTATGGAAACAAAGGGGGTGTTCTTTATCCCCCTCCAAAGCATTATGGAGACAAAACAGCACTGGAAATCCGGTGATGCCAGTAGCATTATTAAGGATAGAGCTTGAACAGCTGCACTACCCTGCACATGTAATTAGGAAAATCCTTGCAGCAACTATTGCGGAGGACTGGTCCGTACCGAACCTGTTAGAACATGTTGTACTTTATGTAGTAAATTACATCATATGTCAAAAGTATGTAGTCAATACAGGTATATGATAGTGGTGTGTCCCGTTTCCAAGTGAATCAAAGCAGGTCCTTGTACGCACCTGATGCCAATTGTTAAGTATAAAACACACATTTTCTTCTGCCTATCACCCGCAAGTGAATAGGCTTTGTGAGAGACTCAATGGTCTCCTTAAAGAGGGAATTGCCTAACTGAAATTGACACTGAAGAAGGGATGGCTGTATTGCCTGCTCCTTGCATTATATGCATTAAGGAATCAGCCTGGGTCAGACCACCACCTCACATTCCACACACTAGAGACAGGGAGGCGAATGAGAATGCCTTTGTCTCCTACATTGAGGAGCAGAAGTGATGCCCAGAAGACAGCAAAAATGTTTAGAAATAAGTTACATGCTTATTTGACACGTATGACCGTTAGTATCTCTGTCATTTCGGTTCAACTCAAGTGCCAGGAGGGTCAGTCTCAGGATACAGATGAAGACCGTTCAGCAACCTGAGCTGCGGAATTACTACAAGTACCTAGACCTAATGGAGATCCAGTCCTAATATGTAATTTCACCAGGAAGTGGCACGAGCAATGCTTTAGTGGTCCCCATATTGTGGAAAACATTACTCGCTCAGCAGTAAAAGCCCAAGAGAGACACACTATGATCCATTTAAGTGACGTAAAGCCATACGCTGGTGAGACTGATGCACCCTGACTATCGATTCGGAAGCAAGGCAAGGAGAAGAAGTTTGGCATGTGCAGACCAGATCGATGACAAGGAAGAAGGACGCTAAGGTTGCTGATTAAATAAATGCAAGTGTGCATTTGGATTGTGGCTCACCCCAGACACTCTTTATAGATATTATAGCAGGAGTGCAAATTCAGTTCTTGAGTCACATAAATCTTCTGAATTGGACGTTTAGGAAGTGTTGACGTACTATAAATATGCCAAAACTACAGTTCGAATTTGATGACTGGAAACGTGAGCAGTTTCCAGACTTGTTCCTCAATGAGTTTTTGTTTGGTTAATTCTATGGTCCTGACAGATGGCGATGTATATAGGCTCCTTCTCGCTGTTTTTGTTTTCATTCTTCGAGCTTATCCTGCTCTCGTTGGGCAGAGTGTTAACATACACACTTTTCTGCATGATCCTAAAAATGGCCCTGAGATCAGGAGGCTGCTTGTGGCAATAGTTGAACAGATCCTGCAGTTACCTGACCATTTAACAGAGTTGCCTTATTAAAAAGCAGTACACAGGCACAATGAAGAATTTCAAACATAGTGAAGTTATGGGAAGAGAGCAAACCCAATGATGTGTGGAGAATCATAAATGTGAGGATGAATGTATTGGTGCATAATATATGCATGATCAACGTTTATTGTTGTTTTCCTGATTCTTTTGGTCCATGCTGTTCATTTTATTGGTCCAAGGAAGGTAGAAATCCCTTTGACTCTTCCGACTCCAGTGACTCACACAGAGTTGGCCGTTACTGAAAGACCAAGACCATTTGTATTTTTCCCCACACCAGTAGCCTTTTACGAAAGTGAACATACCGATGATCTCCCCTGTATGGAGGACCATTACTGATATGCTCCTGGAATATTATGCAAGCACTCATTTTGCAAGAGGGAGACACAGGAGAAGCACAGAGGAAGATGATAATGGGATAAATACATACTTTTATAGTACAGCACACATGGGGAACAACATATGGTATCAACACATGAAAAAGGTGAGAGAGAGAACATCTAAAGAGAGTTGCTATGTTTGTGCTCTCATAACTCATGCCATGACTGCAGCCCGAACTTTCATTGCTAAAGAAATTCTGGAGTATGATGCCAGATGTTTCGTTAACCTTGCAGAGTGCAGAACAAGAGGCCAGTTTCACAGGAATAGGGCCACTTTCCGATGGAAATCGAGATGGTCCATCCCATTCCAAGATGATTAAATCAAGACTCCACAAATGGAAAAACAGCCTGCATGGAAAAACAAAATGCTTACATATTCAGGGTCAGGACAGGATGAAATGGCCATAGAGGAAATGGAAAGAATGGACTGTCCTGACAAGAAAGAAAGGCCTTGGGCACCTGGATGCTGGGAACGAGCCCAGGGATTAGTCTACGGATGAGTGAAAACAAAAAAAGGATGGGAAGATGGACTGATGTCCTGTCCATCTCATCTATTGAAGTGATAATATGTGTGAGAAGTACAATAGGTAAATGATGAGTGTTTAAAGTCATGGGCCGAACATGCTAAATTGTTGACATTGGTAGAAGATGAATCAGGTCCAATGACGGTGATCCCATTGATAAATGCAACATTGTGCTTCCAGAGAAAAGGGAAAAGGTACATGGGAGCTAATGTAGGGTGCAAGAGTACAGCTGATGCCTCTAAAATGGGAGCAGGGACAGCCATTCTAAAGAATCGATACTGGGCCTGTGGATCTAGAGCTGATATGAAGTTGCCCGAGGATTGGGCAGAAACATGCTCCATAGTACTTGTTCATGTTCCATCGTTGGTAATTCCGAAGAGTGACCTGAACATTGGAGAGTTCCCAAAAGCAGATGCTCATATGAGGAAGAGAAGAAAATTTGGATTTTCCAATCGAACAAAAAGGGAGAATTACTTTTCAGCTAAGTCCATAGAAGCCTTTGATTCTATACCGTATGAACAAAGGTTGTTCAGTCAAACTGCTGCAGTATTCGCGACTATCTTCATGCCAGGGATCCAGACAATGGATCATGCAAAGTGGTTGGAAATCACTCGTCGAGAGCTCCTGCAAATGATCAACACTACCATAAAGGGATTCACCACTATCAAGGGACAATTGAGAACCATAAGACTGATGACCCTGCAGAACAGATATGTGGACATGACTACGGCAATGCATGAAGGTGTTTGTGCAAAAATCAGAGACTCATGTTGCACATTCATACCTTCTCATGATGATGAGAATGGGACCTTGACACATGCCACAATACTGCTAACATACTTGCATACCAAGATGGAAGATGAAGAGGAAGATATTGCAGATGCCAGCTGGTTTGCATAAATCTTCTCATGGGTTCCACAATGGAGGGCAAATATCTTCAAGTTTCTCAGAGCACTATTGGTTATGATCATGTTTGGATTCTGTGTGATCAGAATAATAATCACATAGTGCAAGAAGACAGCAAAGAAAGAAGTAGGAATGAATGTCGAGTCTGGGTTTGGACCCAAGGAGCTGACAGATGAAGAAATCAGAAAATATATAGAAGCAAGCATCCTAGCACCTGAGGGAATGAAGTTCCTATATCCAAGGAACCACAAGAAGTATGTGGGATGATGGCTCTATTGCAGCCCGAATGGCAATGTAGTCACATGACTTGGAGTATTGATAACCATGCAAAATCAGCAGGATCTCTGAAAGGAGTAGTGAAGATATGGACTCCAAAGAAGCACTTTTTCAAGAGAGGATGTCTAAATGTGGAAACAAGCGAAGGAGTGATTGATGAATCAACCAGAGGGGGGATTGTAGAGAAGGAGCCAAATGCCTCTACCGGAAATCCTGCCGCCATCTTGCCTATATGTTGAGAAGCAGAAATTGTGACAAACAAAACATCAGTAATGATGTCTATAAAACGAAAAGACTTTAAAATAATGTATTCATTGAGAAAACCATTCTTCATGTATCCTCAGAGAGTTGACAGCCTCTTAGAAGTCCCAGAAGAATTGTAAAGATGAATGAAAGAAGAGATTGGTGATGTCACATGAAGCAAAGATGACGAGCCAAGACGAGATGCCAAGAGAGATGGTGAATAGACATTATAGAATCTGATGAGCCAAGTAACATTTCATGTGCGGAATGAAGATTGCATGTGCGAAGAGAACTGAAGAAATTATAAGTCACTTTATAACTGTACAGATGCTGTAACGCAAGTAGACTAAGTAACAACGATGGCTGACTATACATAGTGAATAGACTGCAGGTGATGCTGCCAATATATGTATATATGTGTATAGAATCTGGATGTTCCATGTCGCATTTTAGCAAACTAGGACCTCAGTAGAAAAAGGTCTGAAAGTGTGGCGCAGCAGATAAAAGCAGCTGAAGATGGAGGAATAATCGAGAAGGCTTGTCTGGCCCAGTGACATGGGTTGAGGCAGCCAACAACTGGTTAACTATTCGAGAAGATACAATGAACGAGAGAAGCGAGGCAATCTCCTGTTGAGGTACGATGGAAAACGCTATGCGTGCCAAGTTTTATTAATTTATTATTATTAAATGTGGAAAAGGAGCTAAAACACGGTCTCCTGTCATACAGGGTAGATGGAAATAGACTTTGGGCAAGCTACATCGAGACTGAAGATAAGAATGTGCTTGCACTCCCTTCTATTCTCACGTGCAGTGATACTTTGCAGTGCCGAGTTCAAAGACAATGCAAATGGCAGACAGCAGGAGTGATGATGGATGATGGGCTAATTGGGTGGGAAGGCATGGTCAAGTCCACCCACAAGCACCTGGGGTAAAAGCTTGCGTGCTGCTAGCGAGTGGAATATTCCACAAGGGTACAAGCGTGCCAACCAATTATAGCGGGCCATGTTGCAAAGAGCCCTATAGTTTGAGAGCCATTGAAACGTTGTGTATTTGATGACAATCAAGATGACTTGCACTAGGGGTGGGCATAGTTATCCACCTGACTATAGAGGCCCAATCATGATTCTATCCCCATAGAAAGTATACTTAGATGTTCCCCGTGGACCAACCACAACCCCAGACAGGTATTCTTAGTTTGCCACGTAGTATGACATCAATGATGAAAAGTTTTTACTATAAATGTGTATTGTTTCAGTTAAAACTTTGAAAGTTATGCTGTGAGACGTCCGTTGTTGGCCGTTGTATTCCCTGTGTTAGACAATGGCTTATAAAACAGCTACGTTTTGCCAACTTCCTGAGTCGGTATTATTATTGGTGTAAGAGTAAATTCTGCATCCCCATCCAGCCAATAAAGTGCTACCTCGCTTAAATGGCCTACGGGTTCACTTGTACCACCAGGAATCTTTTATATGGGGAATGTAAGCCCTGCACGCTCAGTTGAGCCATTTGGTTAAGGGGTCACATAGCCAATGTCTGGACAACGTAAACGAGGAAAGATCCTAGAAGATGGCAATTCACGCTGACCCAAACACCACTGGGCCCACTCTCCGGGCCATATTCAGAATGTTTGCTTTTTCAGAGAATTAATGAAATCTTGCCAGCACGGAACGTGGACCCCAGGCTCCCCCTCCAGCTCGGGGGGCCCTATCGATAGTGGACTCTGTGGTGTTACCTTCATTAAAAATCTTCTTGATAACTTTGTTTATTGTTCTGATGATGTCCCTCTCGGTCTCATCCTCCCTCTCCAGGAATCCAAAGAATCTTAGATTATTACAGTGCTCTTGGTTCTAGAAATCACCCATTTTAAGCATGATTTCTCCTTCACTTCTGTCCAGTTCTAACAGTGGCACATCCATTTGCATTTCCAGAATATCAACAGAGGTCTGGTTGACCTCCAGCCCCTGAAGTCTATTGTCCATATTGTCTACCTTCTTGTCGAGGCCATCCAGTCCATGGCCAATGAGGGAGCGAATGCCCCTGATTTTCTCCAACAAAGCTGCGATGTCCTTTTTCGTGGACATCTCATGCTGTGCCATTGTAGGTTTTGGAGCGGCATGCCCCTCCCGGGTGGGTTGGGGCGGCGTGGCATGTTTGGATTTCTGAAGGGACACTTTCCAGTTCATGGGACAATATACGGAAGCCCAAAGATCTATATGATCAGATTGAGTTCCAATACTGGGGGTCCCAGTCCCCTGCAACTATTGTCTTTCTCAGTGAGGACTCCTAGGCTTGGGTCAGGGGCAATCGCAGGCAGGGATGTCTGCCCCTGTGCCCACATCTCCCCTAAACCCCACCAAGCCTCTCTAGAGGCAGCTATCGGATGCAGATGGGCTTCACCAGGTCTTTAAGACCCAGTCCATGGTGTACCTTCTTGGAAAGCCCTTTTTTACATGGATGACCAGAGACCCCCTCAACCCGAGGGAGTGACCATATGGTGTCCCCAGCCCCTAGTTACTCAGGTTGTCTTCAAAACCATCGAGGGAGGTTATCACCATCAGACTTCGCCCTGCTTGCAGGGGCTACCAAAAATCCTGCAAAAAGCTGTCCCAGAACAGATTAGTGGTGTCACACGGCCCCTCTGTGAAGTAGATGGCGGAAGAGCTCTGCTGCTGAGCAGAATAGCCTCCCCACTATGGCAGGGACAAATGGGTACTTGAATCCTGAGCATGGATGGGTGCTGTGGGCCCCACTCCCACAAGACAGGGCCCCTTCCCACAACGCTGTGTTTCCCCACTTCAGGTGCACAGGTCGTTCTAATCCAGCTGCTGATGCACTTTCCTGGGGGTTCTAACCCTTAGATTAAACACTCCAGTGCGCCGTGCCTCCCAACAAGTCTCCGCTCCTCTGCTGCCATCAAGGCTCCCTGCTCGCATCTGGGCAAATCCTCAGCTCGCCTGCCCATGAGCAATCAACTCCCAGTTGGCGAGGGGGTCCACTGCCTGGCAGAAGTGTGGCCACAGATGGAAAGAGAATTGCAAATGATGTCCCTCGCGATT
This sequence comes from Ambystoma mexicanum, assembly GCF_040938575.1. Taxonomy (NCBI): domain Eukaryota; kingdom Metazoa; phylum Chordata; class Amphibia; order Caudata; family Ambystomatidae; genus Ambystoma; species Ambystoma mexicanum. The sequence goes on from NC_090934.1 coordinate 654,426,522, forward strand.
AACATGGGCGGACACCTGCTCAGCACCTCGGTGCAGGACCCACTTCCCTGCCTGAGACCACGGTCCTGAGACACAGGAACCCAGCCACCACCATTTAACCAGTGGGTTTGGGGGGGGGCAGTAATCGTATTTAAAGTCAAAATTTAAGATTGTCTTTCATTCTTTTCATAATAGTTTGGCAGATGGTGGGGTAGCATAGGTTTTACAGAGGACTGAGTTTATTAGTTGGACAACCTGACGAGCCTCCGTTTATTTTTTTTATTTTTTTTAGCAGGGATCTCATCTTGGCGGTAGGGCTCAGAGGAGGGGTTCTTTAACTTAAAAAAAGTAAACCTCTTGCTCAAACATGTCCTCTTGTCTGTTTTCTATATCTGACTTATCACAGGAAGGACAGCCGATGTGGGATATCTGCATTACTCTTATGAAGCTTTTTTAAGTACAAGACATTCAAAATATTTGTTGCTAATGGTAAAAGTCCTGTTCTTTAATGCCAACTTCTGTGTTAGCGTTCTTTCTTTCAGCTCGGAAATGCCCAAATAAGTGCATGCACATTCATGGCAATCCAGTCTTGGAATGCCAGTCAGTACTTTATGTGAGTGAGTGGGATAAAACTGGGATTTGAGACTGTCCGGCCCCAATCCACACTTCAGCCAGAGTATGTACTGTTGCTAGGCAAATTGTGATGTGATTGGATGGTGGGACCTTATTGGTCACCCACCACCTGTTTGAATATTGTAGGTTCCATCCATAGGTAGGCTTGGCAGCCCCAGCCTAAAAATATGGATAGAAGGAGAGGGCATTGAGCCATTTGAAATTGTCAACTCCAACATCCAAGCATCTGAGGCCAAATGACCACCAGTGACCTGTTAGAGAACTGCTGCTGCAACCAGAATTATCCAATCTAACTACCGCATTCAGACCTCTGCCTTCAACTCTGCTGGGTAGACCTACATCCGTATTGGTGGGACCAACCAGTGTAAAGCCCTGCTCCACATCCATCACTGTTTCAAGGTCAGAGTCATTGCTGGGTCTTCATTTAGCTGCACCTGACAAACTGGACTGTCACTTTGTACTGGCCCCTTACTGCCTTGTCTCTGGAACACTTTGGCATCCTCATAGAGCTGCAAGACCCTCACTTGCCTGCTTCTGTTGTCTATCACAATGAGGATTTACCAGCAAGAAGTCTGACTGCACTGCTCCTGTGGGGCTGCTGACTTGTCCTCAGTCACACTAATGCCTGGCCCTATCTGCTGCTCCTAGGGGAGTGCTCCCATGATTCTGGAATTCAAGACACCTTCTCCTTGTACTCTCTACTTGAGCCAGACCTCACCATCTCTGCAACAGTGGAGGTCCGCTACTATGGTAGGGGGGTATTGCCTGCTTGCATGAGTGGCAAGCTGCTACCTCCCTGAGTGGCAGACAGCACTTTCCCCCATGTGCATTATTTGCACAGGGGACTGCACAGCCTGTTAAGGATACCAATCGGGCGTCACACACCAGACCAGGACACTTGGTCTTATCCTGTGATGTGGCACTCAATAGGAATGCTTTTTCTTTAATTTCGATGAATTCAAATTGAGCCGATACTCGACCCGTGTCACACCCCCTTTTATAAATACCCCGGGTCACAATGGACCATGAACCAGGCCAGTTGGTGAAAATACAATATTTATTTATTTTTAGAATTCATAACAATAACACAGATTTTAATATTGGGCAGCAATCACCAATGAGGTGATAATTACAATAAAAAATACTGAAATACACTTGGTTAACCTCCTACATGAACAAATCCAAAGCGCAATTGAATAGGAGCACTTTTTGAATTAAGAAAGATAGCACCCAAGTTAAGGTTTCCCCCTGCAATATTCCCTCAACCCACAAATAATCAAATTCTGAGTGGACAGATGCAGCAGGTAGTCAGGGATAAGAAGCACCAAACAGAATCAAAATCAGACCTTCCCTCGCAAAATAAGAGGGAAAGTTAAAGGTGGACTATAGCTGGTGAATTGAGAGAGATTTGGAAGGTAGAGTGTGGTTCGTTTTTTTAGGAAAATAGAGCAGTTGAAAAGAGAAAATCGGTTTTAAAATGAAAGGCACATTTTACTTAAACTAGGTTTAATGGCTAAGAAAAGAGGAATGCCACCCGTGAATATAAAAGTTATGCTGCAGTTGTAACCCTTCACGCAGTGTACCCCTTTTGTTCGGGCAAAATTAATTTATTTAATCAAAATATTGCTAATGACTTATGATCTATGTATGACAGAAGGACAAGATGCACAGAGAATTCTGACAGTTGGACAAGTTATCAGGATATGGATAGGGTTGCTTTGAAAGTGGAACAAAGACAACAATCAAGATGGGGTAGACTATGTGTGATGGGATGTGGATACTCACAGTCCGCTCTTAAATTTGGGATTAGGCAGAGTCCACCGGGTTCTGGACTCCAGGGCCCGGGTCACTGGACGGCGGACTCTCTTGTCAAAAGATAGCTGGGCAAAGGTCTGGTCATATTACAGCGACGCCTCAGCAGGATAGAGCGGGTAAGCAGGGCAAGCAGTTAGTGGGCAAACAGCTGGTCTGGTTTCAGGATGCTTCCCAAAATAACACCACAGCTTTCCTTTTGGTTATTGGGATTTTTAGATCTGGGGTCTCTGGATTGAGGCCTTGCTCGGATCGTCAGCAATGATTTGGCCTTGCAGTGGAATCTGGAATCAGCTATGCTTGGGCTTTGCAATGAAATCTGTAATCAGCTATGCTTTGGCCTTTGCAGGGGAACCTGGAATCTGGCAAGATTAATGTGGAAAATCAGGAACGCAGGCGCAGGAAATTCAGCAACGAATGTGTCTAGAGTCCTGTCAGCCTCCCTTTATATAAAGCATGGTGACATTATAGAACTATACGGTGTGGCAGGCTTAGCTGAGCACACCTCTAAACAACTGGATTGGTCAGGGGTAATGGTTGACGCCTTGCACTCAAGGGCATGCTGTCAGATTTATGATGTGAGTTTTACAATGTCCAGACCCTCCCACAGTTACTTTAGCTAAAATACAGTTTTGCCATAAATGGCACATTTGTACAGTGGTAGCATTTTAACAAATTACATAAACAGGTCACATGTTTTATGCAGCACATGCCAGTCCAACTCTGCATTGTTTCGCCCTTCTAATAATTTTTGGTCATTTTTAGGGTGAAATATTCAGCCTAAAATTCTATAACTTTATATATGTGTGTGGATTATCATTAGGCATGTCAGCATTGAAATTTGCAGTGGCATCAGGTATACTTGCCGTGGAATACCCAATTCTCTGCCATTTCTATTCCCAATATGGCAGTGAAAGCTACAATGTCTTAAATTAAAACCCACGAAATTACACTAAAGCTGTTCATTTTTTACATTCCGACAAAGTCCGGTTACAAAGATAAAAGTCTGAAAAGTTTCTTAATAAAATAGCTGTTTAAACCAAATGGTCAGCATTGTCCTCCAAATATGGTCATGCCTTTCCAGGTTACCCACCTAAGTCCAGGGTTTTTCATGGAGTTTTTCTTTGAAGCTTCTTGTAGAAGTCACAGGGAGGTGTGATTTACTTTTTCACATCCATGTGTCCCAGAATTTCTATTGTGAGAGGCCTTTGCCCAGCCAAAAGTCTGATGAGTATGTGAACTTTCTTTGTCTTGGTCGAAGTTTTCCAACCTAGTAATTATCAGCCAAGAGTCCTGGAAGTTTATGGTGGTTCCTTTTGGGGGAAGCCTTAGCTTATCCAGCAGCAAAAAACCTGTTCCGGAGCTTGCAAAATCCAGCCAATGCAGTTTAATTCCTTTTATTTTATTTTCTTTTGTCTTGGATTAAAACAAACCTGTGGGATAAAACATCCCCTATATGTTTCCCAGTCCCAAACCCCTTTAAGTTTTTGTTCGACATGGGACTTTTAAAACAGGCATTTTTTTTTTCTGGTTTGCAAAAGCCAATTTTTACATGTGTAAAGCCAGCTGGCATTTTCCTTGCAAATTCGGTTTGTCTCTTCCCTCTGCATTTCCACATTGTTTTGTAGCCATAGTTATTTTCGTGTAGGCGGCAATTTGTTTGAAACACAGATGCACTGAAATTGGCATGGGCCCAGGGCCTCTTTGACGCATTGATCTTTGATATTTTGTATCCCAAAAGTAAAGTGTTTCCCGTGTGGCTGAAGGAAAGCTTCTTTTGATTCCTTCAGAACTGAACAAAAGCCATTCAAAAATACTGCTCTTGTCTGCTGGAGCACAAAGTGAATGTGAATGGGCATGGCAGAGTCTCCTTAATAAAATAATGTGATGAGGAATCAGAGGAAAGAGCATCAGAGTGGCATCATTTTTAATGTAAATATATCCCTTTTTCAATGGGAACTGTGGGTTTGCAGCAAAGCAGTGCTGCTTTTTCACTCCTCTTCTTTGGTACATGTAAGAACACACTGGCACCTTTCTCTTTGTGCTCTCGGTTCCAACTCACCCATTTTGTGTTTGACAAGATGGTGCTGCCATCCTTTTGTCGCTGCCAGGCGCAGTTTTGACGCAGTGGTGCCCCAAAGAGTCAGCACAGCCATTTTGCTGTTGACTGCCAGCTTGGTTATGTAGAAGAGTTCTGTTCAGTGGGTCAATGTAGCCCACAAGCCTCCATCCAAGAAATGCACGTTCCCCTATATGTTTATTGTTTGTTGAGGATCCCTTTCAGCTCTGCAACACATGTAGCACATATTAATGTGAGGCAGCAAGGCAGTGGAAGACTGTCCCTGCCACCTCCCCTTATTTCCCTGGCAGCGTAGACATGCTGAGTAACAGGAGAGGACTCATCTCCTGTCACACAGCGTGCTTACAATATAGAAAGGAAGGGAGGGTTATCCGGTCCTCCCCGTGGCAGCGCAAGCATGTGTGGAAGTTGCATGCAGGTAAGTGTTGTTTTTAAAGTAATGTATGTGTATGCTGGCCTGTATGTGTGTATGTTGGTGTTTGCTTTTATGAATGCATGCATGCAAGGAGTTATATGAATGATGTGTGAAAGCCCAGGTGACATTCTTTGTGCCTGTGTGTGTCAGCACCCCACCCCTACATTTTGGGGTGCTGGCTGCTGCTGGGGCATGACATTCTCTTTGGCTTTACCTTGATGCACTGTGCCGTGCATCAAGGGTAAATCAAAAATGGTAAGTGACATGTTATTACGTGGCTAGGCTGGCCTGAATTGAACGTAGGCCAATCTATCCATGTAATGACAGTATTGTTCACTTTTACCAAATGGCAACTTTCCCAAATGTATTTTGTCAGATGATAAGTATGGGTTTTACCTGGCTAGACTGGCCTACACTGAATAAAGTTCAGTCTAGACACATAATAGCACTAATCGTGTTTTCTTTACCCTAGATGACAAGTAAAATATGCCATGCCACAATAAGAGAGTATATGCAGACTGGCACTACTAGTATCAGTCTGCATATACTTTCTTAATGCGGCATGTCATTTATGTTTGCATCAAGGGCAATGGAAGCATGATATGTGTTATTACTTGGCTAGACTGGCCTACATTGTAGGTCAATCTACCCTCATAATAACACTTATCATTTTTGTTAAACCCTTGATGCCAAGTAAAAAATGCCAAGCCGGATTATGAAAGTATGTTCAGACTGGTAGTACTAGTGTCATTCTGTATTTACTTTATTGATGTGGCATGGCATTTTTTACTTGGCATCAAGGATAAAGCAACATGATGAGTGTTAGTGCATAGCTACCTTGGCCTAGAATCACTGTGCATTTTATTTGTCAGTGTGGCATGGCATTTGTTAGTTTTTACTTGACATCAATGGTAATGAAAACCTAATGAGTGTGATTATGTGGATAGACTGGCTTACATTGGAGGCTCCAGTCTAGACCCATATTCTTTTTGTGTCATGGCATCTTTGCACTTTGCCTCAAGTGTAAAATCAAACAAGAATATGATTACTTGGTACAATGGCCTTTCTTGCTATTGCCAGACAGTAAATGCTTTCTTTCTGTGGCATGATATTTTTACTGGCTGGAGTCCTAAAATGGTAATACTGGCATGTGTTGGTGCATCATGCATGGGCACAGAACGCATGGCAATGTTTTATATACTGGCATAGATTGTGGACAAAGGCATAATGAAAATGCATTGGAAAATGGTCTTGTGCACTGTGGTGACTTGCACCTCTTGGGTTTTTTCATGTGCTACCACATATAGATTCCAACATGTGTGGCATTTTACCCAATTTTCCGCAAGAAAGAGCTGTGTATTTACCATTTTAACCCATTACTTTAATAATTTGCTTGGGGGGGGAGAAACCATTATTTGGTTTGGGCTCCTTCGCTGCGCTCAGTTGCTCCTGCTTATTAGTCACATACATTTACACCCATCCAGATAAATAATTCATCAGCGGCCACTACTCTGGAAGCCTTGAACCCATGCCCTGTGAACCTCCTAGAACAGAGCTTATAATAACCTTTGTTGTCCCCCACTGGTTCCCTGTCCAGTGGTATCTTGGGGGTTGCAGTTTAGGGTCTCAAGGCCATGATACCTTATACCTTTTTATGCACCCTAATCCCCATTGACTTGAACTGGGCATAAAGCTCTTAATTTAAAAGTAGCTACCTTACTAGCCAAAGGTGGTAGATCCTGGGACAGGTGTCCTCTCTTTAGTCACCTACGACCTGGCGACTGCTAATCTGCACCATCCAAAGTTGTAGGGCCCTTTTAAACATTGATGTATATATGTTTAGTAGGTACTTTACTTACCATTGGTGTGTTGATTTTGCTGATAGTCTGTATCTAACATAGCTGTTAATGTGTGTGATGGTAGCTTCCTGGCTCCAGGTACCCACTTATGATGACAGCTCACAACTTGTGCATAAGCTATTACCTGACAGGCACACCCTTTTTCTGGAAGGGCAGTCCATAAAATTAGATGACTACTGCAGACCTGATGTTTCCCTGGTGTCACGTTGCACAAAGATTTCCATGGAGCTCTAGCAGAGATAGTTTCCTAACAAGAGAATGCAAATTCAACATTGCAGTTTTATTGGACTCCCATCCTGTCCCAGGCAAACACATTTTCTTTCATTGTCGGCATTTCTTTTACATTCCTGCAGCCTCTCCACATCTTTTCTGCCAAATGGATGGTACCCCCAACTTTGTGAGACTCTTGGGAGTCAACTATCCACCTTTTACTATTACTGCTCCTCATCTCATCATAAAGTACCCCCTGCAGGGCGTGAACATATGAAAAACATGTTATGGAGCTACCTCATTACCCAGTGAGTAGGGGCCAGTGTGGACAGGGGGGATTTAATCTTGCCCTGTGGCTGTATGCACTGTGTGTGAGGAGCTTGAGGCCTGTGGAAGATACTAGGGTAGACTCCTGGCAGAAAAGACCAGGGATTGCCTGACGAATGGCTGACAAATGCCATTCGTTGTCCAGACAGGCTGTGAACACAGTACCTGATCAAGTTAGAACGAGGTTTGAGTTGGCCCTCAGATTGCCAACCAAGATATTAAGGAATGTGAAATGGGTCATATTTCAAGCAGACCTTTCTCTTAACCAAATAATCCTGCATCCCATAACCTCCAGCTTGGAGCTCATGGTAATGAATGGCGTCTCCAGACTGCCTTACCTCATCTGGAACTTACCAAGTTCTGGTTGAAAGTGGGGTACAATGTATATATTTGAGGGAGGGAGAGAGAGAAAGAGATATTGAGAGCTAGGGAACGAGAGAAATAGAGAAAGAGAGAAAGAGAGAGACAGAGAGAAATCTAGCTTACAAATTCATAGTGACAAAGTGAAAAAATGAAAAGGCATCTCTTGGCCTAACTAGCCGACAACCCTCTAATGTCTCCTACCACCATACACTACAAGCACACAAATCCCCCAGGGATGGCTGCTCCATGCCTAGCCTTTGGCACATCAACACTAATGGGGCTGTGTATTAAGCTGTACATTTAGCCCTGTCAAACTCCTATGTATGTTTATAATTAATCTCAACTAAAATGTTTGTGAACAAATATGAAAAATAAGAAAATATAAAGATCTATTTACAAGTTGCTGGAGTCAGGAGCATGGGGGTTCTGGGAGTTTCTCACCACCGGCCCATATCCTGGGTTTCAGTCTCAATAAGAGTCTTTAGCTGACCATCCTTTCACAGAAGAGACATTTCAACTACATATCGTACCTACCAGACAGGAGCATGGGAACAACATGGATCCCGTGGGATTGCCCAATTATTCCACTGCTGCCTAGGTTAAACAATACAATTAATTGCCTGCTTAATGCTCTGGTAGCATAGTGTGTTGTGGAAGAACAGCAAAAGAACATAGTGTCCTAATGCTGCCAATGTTAAGGGACCTGAATTTTGGCACCAGTTAGTTCTGGTGACTTAATGACTCTAGGTTTGAATCCTAAACCGCCCATATTCCTTAACGCTATGAGCCTAAAACGGTCTCTGAGTTTGATATGATATGATTGATAGGTTATTTATAAAGCGCTTAATACCCAGAGGTTTCTAAGCGCGGACCCGGGGATCGAACCTTTGTTGCTTCGTGTCCTCTTGCTTCCAAGACGACCACGTTGCCGATGAGCTATCCTCCCGAGACATAAAGGATAAAGGACAGGTAAGGAGCATATTAATGTTTCCGAATGCACAATGGAAATCGAATGCAACAAACTCTGTCTTACTGATGGGTAATTCACACCTTGAACCATTCCACCCTTTGTAGGCCTAATGGATGTCAGTCTACCCAAATGTACTGCCTTTCTATACGCATTGACTAGCAAACGTCCAGCATTCAGTCCCAGAATCAAGCTGCAACCTGCTCACTGGCTGCAGCACTCTGATCTGCTGTCTGCCTTGGCTAAACTCGTCTCCTGACAGAGACCTGATTGAAGACACTCCTGACTTGTTACTTTGTTACTTCACCCTCAAATTCCAACAGAATACCAAGTGCAGCATTTAAGGCGGGCCATCTCTGTAACAGAAAAAAAACAGTATGGCTAATCCCTTCCCTAATTGTGTTCCCTAATATTCTTTAATGTCAGTAACCCAACACCATCGATAGGTTTGTGCTGATGTTTGGGTAGAATAAAAACAACACCTATTATTTAAAAGTGGGTTACATTAAGTCACTAAGCAGTAAATAAAAATAATCTTGAGAAGCACTGATCAAACAAATAGGTCTGTCTCTACTTAATGGCACTTGCCGTCTCACATGGTTAAGTGCAGCAATCATATGTCCAAGAAGAGATTCACATATATAAGTGTTGTCTTCAAGTGCTAGGTTGCAGCCTGGTATAGAGAGCTTGAGAATATATGACAGTTGCCACATCAGTTATGCAGTTGCAGCCAATTACACACATCTGAGGCCTCCTTACGTCCAGGCTAGAGTTTGTGTGCCCGAGGTATCCTTTATGCGCGCAGATACAGCTCATATCCAAAACACAACTTTATTTTTAGGTAGAGCCTTACATACTCAGAAACGCAGGTATTCCCATAAAATTGCATATTTTGCTATCATCTGCTTAGGTACCCCTAGCATGGACTATGTCTCCTCTGGAGTCTAGGTGTCAGGTTCTATCTCCAGTCACAGTGATGCATAGTCCTTGCCATAGAGCCTATTTGTAAAGTCCCAAAGAGAGTTTGGTTGTTTTATTATTATTCCCCCAAGAGACCCACTTCTTAATATAGTCCCAACAATTTGTTCTTCATCTGAAATAATGATATGTCATGGGTGACCTCTGAACTAGAATTTACAGAAACTTACATTTGCAGTGATTTTACACTAGAGCTCTTCCCTGCTCTTCTCTGAGTCACAAACTCCCTGCTTTCTGCTTGCCACGCTAAGCACTCCTCTATCTTGATTGTACTTGATCTCTCTGATGCTTTTGACACTTTGGATCATCATCTACTTCTTTCCTCTCTCGTTTCTTTGGGTTTTCCTGGTTCAGTACTAACTTGGTTTGAATCCAGCCCCTCCAATCGCTCCTTCTCAGTTTCTTGGACCAGGAAGCTCTCAAATACTCTGCCCTTCCAGCATGGTGTTGTCCCCCAGAGTTCTGTTCTTGGTTCTGTTTTGTTTTCCCTCTGCACATATTCCCTCTATGACATTATCACGTATTTTGGCTTTTATTGTCATTTCTATATGAAAGACTAAAAGCTTATCATTCTCTACATTCTCTGACAATATTCACTCTAACATCCATGCCTTTCTCCTCTCCATACAGTTCTGGAAGGAAACATTCTTGCGCCCTTAATCTTAACCCTGCACAAACTGAAATTATTTTCTTACCTCCTATCACCCTCTCGTATTCCTTGCTCTTCATCTGCCTGCAATCTTGGTGTCCCTTTTGACTCTATTTTTTCCTTTTCAACTCACATTGCCAACACTGTACGCTCCTATCGTCTTCAAATTTAGACCTCCTTAAAGGTTGTCTTTTTTTAACCTTTCAACCAAGCAAGCTTCTTATTGCATCCCTTGTTCTTTCTCACCATGACAATTGTACTGCGCTACTCATTTGTCTCCCTGCCTGTTGACTTGCCCCACTATGCTTTATTTTCAATTACTCTATCCATATCCTTTTTTCTTTCTCCCCATATCTTGATTTCTTCTTCTCTTCTTTGAATTTTCTGGCTTTCCATCAAATCTCGACATCTCTTTCATTTCCTACGTATTGTCGGTAAATGTCTTCACAACCTGCTCCACCTTATCTTGCATCATTGGTCTCTTTCTATATTCCTACTAGTTCCTTGTGCTTACACTCTCTTTTTTCTTCTGACAGTTCATCCGTCTTAGTGTGCACAGTCTCGTTTTCACTTGTTTGCCTTACTGGCTGCTAAGTGTTGGAATTCTCTGCCTTTTGCTATATGATTTTCTTCCATACTTTCTAGATTCCGCTGCCTTTTTAAAAGCTCATCTTCTTTCCTCTTAACTTCTCTCCCTGTTGGATATTATCTGATTTCTTATCCTTGATTATTGTACTGTATTCTTGTGGATAGCGCTCTGTCGAAAAATCTTTATACTTTTTTATAAAATACAAAGAAATTACAATAGAGGCCTCTTTACATTTATATTGCTGTTTTGTTTATATGATATGATATGACATTTATAACGCGCCTATACACAAGTGTTCCAAGGTGCGACGAGGCAAGGGAGGGGGAACAGAGGGAAAACAGACAACGATCTTACTAGGCCAGGTGTCATTCAGATCGCGCAAGTGCAAGGGAAGGGAGAAAAGAAAAGTGTGCAGGGGGAGGGGGGAAAAGTACAGTAAATGGGAAAATAAAGAATAACAAAATCAATAAGAACGGCCAGCTGGTGGCAAGTGCAGGGTGAGTGCATACATATGTGCTGGTTTGGGGACTGTAGGGATACAAAAAACATCCCCAGGTGCAGGGGTTGCCAGGGAGGCAGCACAAGCGTGCAACTGGCAGGGCTTGGGCCCGAGATCACAAGGGTGGCCAGGTAACCCGTGCAGTCTCATTATCAGCCAGAATTTCAGCAGGGGAGAGGGTGAGAGAAAGCAGAAGCAAAGAGGAAGGTTTTTAGGTGCTTCCAGAACAAAAGGTGGTTCTCCTCAAGTTTTAGGGAGGCAGGGAGGCTGTTCCAGGGGAGGCCCCTGCCGAAGAGAGAGATCTACTAACAACTCGTTGCTTGGAGAAGCGACTGACCCTGAGGGAGTTGGAGGCAGATGAGCGAAGAGCTTGAGAGGGAAGATATTTATGAAGAGAGAGTTGAAGTTATTGAGGCCCCGGCCCCGGAAGGCCTTGTGGATGATGCAGAGGGTTTTGAATGTAATCCATACAGCCACTCGGAGCCAGTATCCGGTGACGGGACCCAGGTGGAACCGCAGAACGGTGCCGTACGAGGAAGACAGCAGAGGTCGGCGCCACCCCAGCGGAAGACGGATCAAAACCTGGCAGCCCAGGCCAGAGAGGAGAAGCGAAGGAGGCCTCCACGAGCAGTGAAGGAGGAGATAGAGGCGCTCCACAGACCTGCTCCGGCAGAAAAATCCAGGTACAAAGCGGGGGGGTTAATCCAACAGCGGCGAGGTGGAGGCGGCACCCCCATAGAGCACAGCAACCCATCCCGAGGAAGTGAACCCGGGAGAAGCAATCCAGGACCGCAGGGGAGGGGCGACCATCAAAACCTCCTGAAAGAGACAATAGAGGCCCCAATACACCAATCGGGACCATATAAATTCACTGCGGGCCCAGGCCCAGAAAAAGGGGCCCCAATCCCCAGACACCACGGGCCCACCCCGAAGAAACGAAGGTGAGCGGATAAGAAGACCCAGAAGCACCAGGGTCACACCCCCACAGCCCCAAACACACAAAAGAGAGTTTGGGTCCCCCAACGTCCTTCAAAAAATACACTGCAACCTCGTAACACGAACGGACATATAAGAAATGCCCCCCCACGGGAGGGACTACAGCCAAAATGCAGTAAACGTTGAGGAACAGAGACAGATAGGGAGACTTGGGGGGACAACATCAGTCATAAGGGAACCAGCATCGCAATTCATCAAACCAACAGAGAAGGATCCCTCGAGAACGTGCCAACTCCCAAAGAGCCCAAACACTGCAAGACCACCCACATTCGAGGCCCAAGAGGCAGGAAAAGTCCCCAGTCCAACAACTAACTGAAATCCAGCAGAGCATAGACAGTCTCCAGGGACGCACAAAACAATACTGGCGCCCAAACGAATTCCAAGGTCCACGCAAACACAAGATGCCACAAAACACTCGAAGACCAAGGAGACACACACATGTCAAAAGTTAGGACCCGGCAGGGGCAGCAGGCATCATCAGCTAACACCAGAAGATCTAAATTAGACCAAGACCTGTTCCAACTTTGGAGTGTAGACAAAAGTACTCCCAAACAAACAAAAAAGCAGAAGGGCAAGGGGGAAACAACATCGGAGCAGAAAGAAGACACAGAAATGGCCACGAAAGATGATGTGAAAACATGGTTTAAAGAATTCGAGTATCAATTTATGTCCTCCACACAGGTGCAGTTCGAAAACATGAAGGGGGAAATGAAAGAAGTAGTCCAGGAACTGAAGAGAGACATAGGAAACCTAGAGGAGGGAACAGATAAATTGGAAAGGACGGTCCAGAACTTAGATGAGGAAACGCTCGAACAAGCAGAAGCACAGGACCAACTGGCACGTCTGGCATTGGAACTAGAAACTCAATGTGAATATTTGGAAAACAGATCCCAAAGGTCGAACATAAGAATAAAGAATATGCCGGAAACGGTGCAAGATAAAGACCTCTGCGCAGCAGTGCAACAGGTATTTCTAGATATACTCTCGGATGGCTCAGGGGATGACATTTAAATAGAAAGAATACATAGAGTAGGCACCGGAAGAACAGGAGAACCCGGGGCCCGCCCGAGAGATGTTCTGGTAGCGCTGACACAGTACGCACAAAAAGAGCAAATCCTGAGAAAAGTCAGGACAATAGAACAAATAAGAATGAACGGCAGAGAAATTCAGCTATTCCAAGACCTCGCACAGTCCACACTCAGGAAGCGAAGAGAGATGTCCCAGATAACTAAATATCTAATGGAGAAACAAGTTCGATACAAATGGACCTTCCCTTTTGGTCTCCTTTTCACGTGGGAGGAACGACAACATCGCATCACAACATGCGAGGAAGGCCTCAAGATTCTGGGCAGGCAAGAACAAGAGACGGAACCCTCAAAGGATAGAGAGTCTCATAGAGAGTGGCGAGAGCCGAGGGGATGGCAGACAGAGACAAGGAGGACAAAACCACAATCTCACAAGCCAGTGCGCAATTAATACCACCCCCAGCATGAAGGACAGAAACAAAGATAGACCGGGAGGAGTAGCTATATAGAAAGAAGAAATACCCGACAGGGCCAGAAGGTACACTAGGATGTGGCAGAGCCAAGGGAATCCACACGATACAAGCAGGGCTTAGAACCCCCTCTGCAAGCCATCAACCTGAGTCATTAAAGGGCATGTAGCAAAGGCAGAACACCCAAGCAACCATAGGGCCCATTGCCCTCCTCAGGGACAACATTTGGGAGGAAAGGAGGGAGGGATGGGAGGGGGGAGTTGAGGGGAAAGTTCAAGGGGAAAAAGATATAAACACCGGCACCATGAGACACCATTGCGACCCACACGACAAGAGACAAGAGAGACCGAAGACCCAAGTGAAAGAATGGGGCTAAAAATATTAACTTATAACATCAGAGGGCTGAACTCGCCAGTAAAAAGGAAAAAAAATGAACACTTTCTAAACAGAGAGAGAAGTATGATATAATAATGCTCCAAGAAACACACATACCGAAAAAAAGGAGAGGCCAAATCCGTATAAGAGGCTAAAACCAAATTCTACAAGCCAACGATGAAGAGAAGAAAAAAGGAGTCTTGATAGCATTCGCCAACCAACTCAACGTACAAATCAGAGGAACAATGACAGACAAAAATGGACGATATCTATTCGCGAAGGTCCAGATAGAAAATCGCTGTCTAACCATAGCAACGCTATATGCTCCAAACATAGGCCAGGACGGCTTCATAAAAGAAAATCTGAACAAACTAGAAAACTTTGCAGAAGGAGAAGTGATTCTGACAGGAGACTTCAATCTCGCATGGAACCCGAGGGAAGACCGCTCAAACCCTAAGCACACGCAACAAGGCACACCATCACAAGCGCTAAAGGATATGATGAATAGGATGAGCCTAGAAGACGCTTGGCGAAGAATCAGAGGCACAACCCGGGGGTACACATACCACTCACACGTGGACGACACAAGCTCCAGAATTGACAATATCTGGGTATCCGGGAGCCTAGTGGGGTAGATCCAGGATATAGAAAAAGGCCACATATCTCTATCAGACCATGCTCCACTATGGATCTCACTCCCAAAGATCTGCAAATGCTCAGGCCTATGGTGATGGACACTCCCTAGAGAAATCTTACAAGACCCGGTCTCAAAAGAAACAATTAGAGAGAAAATAACAGACTATTTCAAACAGAACGGCACTCCAGAAGTCTCACCAAGCAATATTTGGGAAGCCTTCAAAGCGGTGATATGTGGACAAATAATAGCCCTGAAAGCACAAAAAGACAAGCAATCATACATATAGGAGAATTAATTAGAAAAGAAACTGGAAGAGATCAGAGAAAAGATGGCAGAGAATAGATCTAGGAAAATAAAGAGGGCATACAGACACGTCCAGAGCCAACTAGATTTACTCAGAACCAAAAGAGCGGAAACACAACTACTTCACTCGAAACATTGGCATGCAATGAAATCAAATAAAGCGGATAAACTTCTAGCAAGACAATTAAAAGGGAAACAACAAAATCAAATGGTACAAACATTAAAAGACGAACATGGAATAAAGATGACACAATCAAAAGACATAAAAGAAATATTCAGAGACTACTACTAGAAACTATACACATCACAGAGTCCGAAAGAGGAAGAACAGGCAGCCTTTCTGAAGGAGATTACACTTCCAACCATCACTCCAGACGAAAAAACAGCATTGAATGAACAGATAACAATAGAGGGGGTAACAAGAGCAATTAGAGCTTTACCCAAAAATAAAGCCCCCGGACCGGATGGCTTCATAGCGACATTTTACAAAACGTATGCGGATATACTATCCCCCGTCCTAACAAATCTCTTTAATACCTTCAAAAACACGACATCATTCTGCCTTTCCACCATGTCACATGCACTCTTTCACTCTTTCATGGGAGGTGACACTATGAACTATAGATGAAACCCAGTACAAGTTCAACTGACATCATGTGCATGCATTTTGCCACGCCATAACCCTTTTAATATTGTGTTTTTTTTAAATTTTCAAATAGACTTCGTTTTCTTTTTATCAGTAATTCTTTCTTACTGAAGAATATATTGTGTACACAGCTCGCAAGGCATGAAACTACACTCAGTAAATGCTTTAAAACATCTATGGTGCGATCCCACAATCTGAAGCTTGCGAATACGCAAATGTTCTCCTTCGGTTTATGACTATGATATATTTTCTATCAAGTTTACAAACTTCAAGAGGCACACGAGTGAACATGAAGAAGAGGGGAAGCAAGAGAAGAGTGAACTAGGCATCAGTGTCATAGCAAAGCTCAGTGAAAATAAGAAATGCCCCTTGCCAATATCAATAATGCCTAAGACAGGCCAACGTGGAGTCCCACATGGCTGGAAGATGTCACTTTGCACATAGTATAAATGCTTTAAAAACATCTCCCCGAGCATCATGGAGTGACGTGAACTCCACCCCTTTAATAAAACTCTGATTTCCGATCTCGAATGTTCAGGGTACTCCAGAACTGAACTGAGGCATTCCCAAGTTAACCGACAGGCTCAGCAGTAAGTACCATTGACTCCACTCCACACTTCTGGAATTCGGAAACATTCCTATAGAAGTTCCTGAATTCCTTCATCTTCATTTTATCTGCTGCTATCTTTTTCTACTCCATTGTATGTCGTGCTCTAGAAACGCTATTCTTTGAGAAATTGCTTTAGATCACACACATGTCCTTCATGTTTTGAGATGTCCTCTGCAAGGCTTTTATGGGTGCCATGAATGAGCTGCCCCCTTATCAGTTGGTTCTCTTAGGCAATGTCCACTATGCTCGGCAGTCCAGGGTCACCACCGTGTCTAGGAGATCTTAAGTCGAAAATATCCTCCTGCCTTTGTTTAGCCTTTTTCTTTAAATTTTTCTAAGACATTTGGTGATATTTTTACTAATGTGGCACACCTGTGGGACTGCTTTGACTATTGACCCTTGTGATTCTTCTACTTCCGCCAGCACCGCCGCTGCCTCCAAATTCAATCTCTCGGTCACACAACAGAGCACAGACCACAGTTGTTAAGCCCCACACGCCACCTGCATGTCTGTATCCTCTTACTCAGCACCTGTTCATCGCACCACATCCTAAGCTACACAGTTCTGCCCACTGACCTGGTGAACTGTGATACATCTCCAGCTTCACTCCACTCTCTCTCTGCCAGCACCTCCCTCAGAGAGCCACAGTCCTTTGGATTTCTAGGAGGAGTGCGTTGTAGGGCCAAGGCAGTCCGAACTGCAGAGGAGTCAAATCCACCTGCCATCTTGTTGATGCCTAACTTTCAGGGAGAGTGGTCTCAAGCTTCTTAGAGGTAATTCCAGCAACTTCTGTTCCGTAAGGTATTTCAATGTTAGCGCTGCAACCTTCTTCATACTCCATAGCTCTCTCCAACATCTTTGCAAAAACTGCAGCATGGTGTATATTAGGGCTGGCACCAAAACTCCAGAAGCATGTGCCCAAATTCAACCACGGCTCCCTCCGCTTCTGTAGTCCCAATTACTTCAGAGCACAGACTTTTGCCATGTGCCATGAACATGGATCCCATCTCCAGAACGCTTTTTTGAGCTCCGTTTCCACTTAGGTCCATTCCTACCATTTTAGCTTAGTACTAATGCTGCTCTATGTGTAGGTGTTTGTTTATAGGTGCTTGCCTTCGTGCGCGTGTGTGCATTGCCTCCATACGGGTAATACCAGATACATTAATAGGAACGATCGCCTCGTGTGAATCGATATATACATATTGTGGCTCAACTGGTTCTCGCATTTGGGTGCGGTCTGGCACTGATTACAGTTGTACATTACATGCATTTCTGATCACGATGTGTGGCACTGTTGTCGTTGTGTCGCATCATTCATGACATACTTTTTAATTGCATGGGTGCTGCAATTTGTATCATTGCACATTCATCTATCTGCATGATATAAACAGAAAGGTTTGGACACAACACACTATATCGCTTGTCTGTTGTTCTTAAAAAGGCACAGCGCACAGGCTGACTCTTTGGCTGTCGGATGTTCGATGCTCAGAGAAGATTGTTTAACATATTTTTTGTCTCTGCAGTGGATTCCTGCTGCCAACAGAAAGAGGTTCTGCCATCACTCAGTTACTGCAGGGAGCCACCCACTCACTTGTTCTTCACTGGACTTCAACATGGCCATACGTCACTGTCGTTCGATTTGTAGGTGAAGTGTTAACTGCTGTAATGTATAGTGGTCTGTGTGCAATTGCGTCAAGGAAAATGATAGCATAATTGTGCTCTCGAAAGGCTCTGTTGATATTTAAGTAAATATTTCATGTGACTCATCCAAGAAGCGGTGACAATGATGTATGAATGATGCCAAAACATTGCAGCTTTCGGAATCCTCAAGTCAAACAAGCTCTTTCTGTTGCTCTTGTGTGTGTCCCCAGGTGAATTAAATGTCCGTTTATACACGCATGCTTATATTACATTGTTACCATGATCCATGAGGCATGTGTGCTGGGTTGTGAAAACGAACTTCTTTGAGTGCGCGGGTGGTGCTCTTGCGAAGTGCTGAACAAAGGATAGATTAAAGTCGACAAGTTGATAGCATACACATGTTAATTTGGAAAGTCATGCCAAAGGTGCTTGTGTACTGAGATGCTCTATACTAAAAGGTAACGCTCTCATGTAACTGTATACAAGCATTGCTACTGTATTAAAATTCACCACGCCATGCACAGGTGCTCCACCACTATACATGTATAGATGTGTTTATGTTTTGGATTGTATACAACTCACATACATCCACCGGTCTCTTGGTGCAAAAACACTGAGTGCCACAAGTGAAGATGCAAGGCCAAGAAGAGCCATGTTTTATCTCTTACCTAAAAGTCACTTGAT
Organism: Ambystoma mexicanum; assembly: GCF_040938575.1. Taxonomy (NCBI): domain Eukaryota; kingdom Metazoa; phylum Chordata; class Amphibia; order Caudata; family Ambystomatidae; genus Ambystoma; species Ambystoma mexicanum. The sequence goes on from NC_090934.1 coordinate 654,445,269, forward strand.
CGGTTATGTATCTTATGGTTAACGGTATGCAGTTCCACAGGGAATGGCGGAGGATGCTAACACTCTATTTCTCTTACTGCGTAAAGGTGGCACAGGCAAAAGAAGAGCATAACTGGAACGGAGAAGGCGCGGCAGCTGATTGTGACACAGCTTATTCCAAATGAATAGGGTACCAAGGCCATGGAAGCCTGCTGAAAAGCGCAGAGAGTGTTACAAACGTGTTACACCCCATGCCCGGTCCTGTTCGCGAGCCTGTCTTCTTTGAATGTTGCCATGTGCCTACGCAGTGACAAAGTGGGCATTTGTACACTGAGGGCCTCCCAATATTTTGCCAAAAATGCTGTGCAGTTACCTCCACCAAAAAGGTGGAAGTAAAAGCATCCAAGTATTGGGAATGAAGCACAGGTGCCAGTAATAGCCTCCTTAAGCATATTTGAGGCCCTCACACTCTCCAATCACACTTCCAAGCAACATGCACCCACAACCAGAAGTGAATTATGGCATCCGCAACCTGATGCTGTTCATTGAGCTCCAGTAGCATGCATGGCCACTACAAGGAAGAATACAGGCAGTATAAAGACGGAGGAGACGTGTGATGCCGGAGGCCTCCCATATCACGTGTCCATCAGTCCCCATGGGCTCTGACTGATGAACAATTGGTAACTCTGTATCACTTGGACAAGAACACCATAAGAGAGCTGCAGACCCTCATAGAGGCAGAGATCCAGAGCGCCATACACATCAGAACTGCAATGCCACCATGCTTAAATTGGTGTCTGTCTTCCACATTTGTGCCAAAGGTGAATTCCAGCAGACTGTGAGCACATATAATCTACCAGACAATATTCTCAATAGTACTGGCACAAGTGTTAAATGTGCTCATGAGACATGCACATCGACACATTTCGCTGCTCATCACCCTGGCCCAGGTGCATGCATCAAATGTAAGATTCTATGTCATCGCCCGTTTCCCCTAAGTCATAGCAGCACTTGACTCCACCTATGTTGCATTTGTCCCCCCCTAGGCAGTGGTGCCCGCATACAGGAATCGTAAACCGTGACATTCCATGAACATCCAGATGACCTGTGATGCAGATCTGACCATCAGCCACTGCTGTACCTGGTTCCCAGGTTCCAGACATGATTCCATGGTTTTGAGGAGCAGCACCATCCCTGCATATAATTAAACCAGCACTGGGCACAGAGACACCTGAGAACATACTGCCTACTCCTGCCTGTGCCCACACACAGCCACTACAGCCCCTGCAGTACAGGGAGTCAGCCCAACACACGTTTGAACACACAAAGGCCACCAGCACAATAGTGAATGCAATTAGCATACAGAAGCAAAACTGTAATGTTCAGCACTCTTCTTCCTACCTGCTGTAGGTAACTCGGGCTATCCGCTCCTAGTGTGGTTGTTGACACCGGTGAAGAATCCTGAAACACTGCAGGAGACAATCTACAATGAGGCACGCATAAGGACCAGGACATGCAGAGAATGCGGATTTGGACTACTAAAGGGAGGGTTCAGGTCCCTCCACCAGACAGGTGGTGCACTAATGTGCACTCCTGAAAAAAGCGGGTTAGATTGTTGTCACTTGCACTGTGATACACAACATTTTCATACGACAGAATATACCTATGGTTCCAAATGAGGACATTTCATGCCCGACTCGGATGGTGAAGAAGATGCAGGTGATGACAGTGCACCTCATAACAGACATGATGAATTGAGGGAAGGACATCATTGACAACTATTTCTGAAAGCGCATATATACACCTGTAACTGTATATTTAACTGCCACTGTATTCATGTTTATCACTTCAATGAAATGAGAACTGGATCCAATGGCTGTTGTCCTGGGAGTCTTGTGTGCCTGCTGGGGAACAGGAAATAGTGCACCAATACCTTGATGGAATTTAGTATGGCGTGCTCTCATGTAGTGTTTTATGTACTCTGGGGTCACAGTGTGCTGCAGCCCCATGGGGGCCTTCATCTTGTGGCAGACTGTATGATGATTTACTGGCTTGATGGTTGTCTGTTTGTATGGACAGTTGGGAAAGTGTGCCTTGCTAGGAATGTGGTGTTATGTGCTTCAAAGTCGTGCAAGGTAATGTGTGCCCATGCGGGGCTGGCTCAATGTCACTTACATATCCTGTTGTACTGTAGGTACTGAAGGCTGAGGGCTGACCTGCTAGTTATGCCAGTGTGAGTGTGACATTAGGTCGGACACAATATTCATGGAAGCCTTGCAGTTATGGTCGGTTGCACTAGTTGTAAGTTTGAGCCACATGTCTAGAGGTGTTCATTAAGTCCCATACGTTACGTGTGTGCCAGCAGTTTGGCTGATGTTTCTGATCCAACCTACAGGTTTGGGCCTGGGGGGGGGGGTCGCAGCCACCAAGGAAAGCACAGAATCCCATGCATTTCAGAAAAGAACACACCCGTGGGAATCCACATAGGTCTGACTTGCACAAATCGCCCCAGAATGTATTACACACAGGCCCAGGAAAAGTACCACATTTTGTAGAATGAAAACACTTTTCAGGCATTTCCCATCTGGAAACTACTGAAACACGCCACCAACAACTCATGTCCTACCTTCCCACATTCCCAGAGGTGTGAAAACAGTAACTCACATGTGTGGGTGCACCTACCTGGGCGGAAAAGAAAAAGTGTTGACCGTCCACAAGTCCAACAGCAGTCCCAGGGAGCCTTGTGAGTGTCCCAGTCCATTCCCTGAGGTCAATTCTGTAATGCTGCCTAGCCAGAGCTCTAGGATGATCAGGGATGATGATCCTGGCCTTGTGGGGTTGTCCCCCATATGGGTTGACCATCCGCAAGTCCAGCTGTGGTTTCAGGGTGCCTCAGCGGGCTCCCTAACCTTTCCCAGAGAGAGAAGGTGTAATACAACCCAGCCAGAGCTCAAGGATGGTCGGGATGATGTTTCAGGCCTTGGTCACCCATCACCCATGTGGGTCGACCATCCACAAGCTAAGGCTGGAGCTCTGGCTGGGCTGCATTACAGCTTCTACTTCCGGGAAAGGTTTGGGACCCTGCCCGGGCTCTCTGGAACCACTGCTGGGCTTGGGGATTGTCGACCCACATGGGAGACTGGTGCCCAAGGCCAAGGACATCACCCCTGACCATCCTGGAGGTCTGGCTGGGATGCATTACAGAATCTACCTCTGGGAATTGAGGGGGACCCTGTCGGGGATCCCTGGGACTGCTGCTGCACTTGGGGATGGTTAGCCCACATGGGAGAAAGCCGCCCAAGGCCAGGGAGATTACCTCCGACTAATGCTGAAGCTCTTGCTCGGCTGTGTTACAGAATTTCCCTCGGGGAAGGTATGGGGATCCTGCCGGGGCTCCCTGGGAGAGCCGCTGCACTTGGGGATGGTCAACCCACATGGGAGAAAGCCGCCCAAGGCCAGGGAGATTACCTCCGACTAATGCTGAAGCTCTTGCTCGGCTGCGTTACAGAATTTCCCTCGGGGAAGGGATGGGGATCCTGCTGGGGCTCCCTGGGACAGCCGCTGCACTTGGGGATGGGTGTCCCACATGGTAGCCAGCCGCCCAAGGCCAGGAACATTACCCCGGTCTATCTTGGAGCTCGGGCTGGCCTACGTTACAACTTCTCCCTCCGGGTAAGGTCGGGGACCCTGCCGGGCCTCCCTGCACCCGCTGCTGGGTTTGGGGATGGTCAAACTACATGGGAGACAGCCACCTTTCCCTCTGCGGAAGAATGGGGGCCATGCCGGAACTGCCAATGGACTTGGGCACGTCGTCCCACATGGAAGACAGCCACCCAAGGCAGGGACATCACCCCTGACAAATCCTAGAGCCCTGGCTATGCTGTGTTACTCCCTGCCGGCTCTCCCTGGGACAGCCACTGCACTTGGGGATGGTTGCCCCACATGAGTGTGCCCATCTGCCCCCAGCAGGGGCAAAATGCACTGCCCCATGTTTTGGGGGGTGGCCTCTGCTAATATTTCCCAAATGGATGGGGGCATCTCATGTACCCCTTCCTAGGGGCAGAAATCTGCCCCCAGGAAGGGCTACATGAGGTGACCACCATCCACTTTTTTAATACTTTTTGGCCCCTTCCCTAGGGGCAGATGGACAGCCATCTGCCCCCAGGGGGACCAATACATGTGGCCCCATCCTTTGGCGGCCCGGGGGAGAGGGCCGCTTACATAGTAAACTCTCTCCCGTCCACTTTACAATCAGATCCCTGGTGGTCTAGTGGCATTGCTGGGCGCGGATCGAGCCCCCAGCAATGCCACTTTCCAACCACACAAAAAAAGGTGTTGTTGGAAAGGGGAGAGTCTCTCCTTTCCAACAACACCTCCCTCAATCTGAATGGCACAATAGTGCCGCAGATCGAGGGAGAGAAAGGTGGAGACTCACCTTCTCATTTCACTGTGGCAGCCGAAAATGGCTGCCGCGGTGGAATTTACTTTCAGTGTCACGTCAGCACGTATTATGCGTGCTGATGTGAAACTGAAGGAAATCCAACCCCCGGGCCATGAAGAGGAACCTCCTCCTCATATAGCCCGGGGGTTGCATTTCATTGCACAAAATGAAGTGCCAAAAAGGATGAGCTTTCTTAACCCTTTTGTAAAAAAAAGTCTTCAAATATATATAGACCCGACGAAGCCCGCAAGGGTGAAACGCGTTGTCATTTGCTTTGCATTTTCTGCTGCCCTCCTGCCCATGGATATATGAAAAATAAAGGACTGTTTTGCAGCAGATTTTCCCATCTGGGATTTGCCTTGGTGTCATCTTTCATTGCCTGAGTGCCTGAGTCTGCTGCTATTTTTGGACTGTCAGTCAGCCCGCCGTGCTTATCTATCTATATATATACGGTAGCAGCCGTATAGTGATGGTTAAGTTGTTCAACCCATCGGAAGAGCACATTTTGTGTAGCTTATAACTTTGCCCCACCCGGACGAATGCTCACGAAACTTTGCAAACAAAGCATATGGCCCCGTCAGATTGATTCTGCGAAGTTATAGGAGGGGACCTAAAATGTGTGTTTTTTCCCATAGACGCAATGGAAAAAAATGGGTTCATGCCTACAGCGGAAAAAAAATTGTGTGATTTGTGGGTTCGGTCTGTGGACACACTTCCCTGTTCGATCCATCGACGGGCCTCCTATTTATTGGTCCAGAGGCTGGCATGATGTACGCAGACATTGGACGTGCCCACTGATTGGATGGTGAAAGGCTTGAGGTGTGTCAAACTTTCCAAAACAGTTGCGACTGACCGCGGGCATCGTAGTGCAGAAAAAGTGTGGAAAGCACTTTTTGGGTTATTTGGTGTTGGAAAGAGGGGCTGGGAAGGGTGGGGAGTGGAAAAAGATGATATGGGCCTATTTTTGTAGGTGTATATAGGGAATGCAGGTGTCGTACCAGTTTGTGGACACCACGTTACTTTGCAGCCATCGCTGTGAACGGACAGAGTGGGAAACACATTTAGAGTTATTTGGCAGGTGAAAGAGGGTTTGGAATGGGTAGGAGAGTGGAATAAAGCAGATATGGAGCTGTTTCTATAGGTGGAAAAACGGGTCTGCAGTTGCCGTCTAGTACACAGTCAATTTTAGCTTCTTCGGACATCATTGGGATGGCTGGGGGTACTGGGTGGGTTATTTGAAGGTGTATTGTACATACTTGCTATATGGTTAATTGTATTGTGTTGGTTGTGGCCAGTGTCCAGATTCTTGGGGGCATGGCCAAAAAGCCATATATTTTTGATCAGGCAATAAGTCTAAAGAAACGGGCACTGAGAAAAGCTATTAGAGTATGTCCAAAAACGAACAAATCCTACCAGCAAAAGACCAAAACTATAGCCAATCTAAAAAATAGTTTCAAGGGTTGTGTGAGAAATCACAGGCTTTCAAAATATATAAAAGATTAATCAGGGCTCATTAAAGGATATTATGAACACTTATTTGCGGTCTTTATACTGGAAATTAAATGCCAGAGGCGAGACTCAATCAATAACTCAGACGAACTGTGTGGCTGAAGAAGTCTGTTTCAAACATCTTTCTGCAGTCTTCTGCACTAACTCCCCAAGTGAGCAAGATGAAGAGAATAGGAAAGATAGGAGGGGTTCTCCTCATTGGAACAGGACGTTTGACAGAGCAGGCATTTTCGTACTCCATCATAAAATTTAACAGCTCTAGAACCTGTGGCCCGGGAGGTCTTGTGAATGCTCTCTTAAAAGACAATATTCCTTTGTGGTCTAATATTCTATGTCTCCTCTTTACTCAGGTAGTTGACAGTGACTAAGTTCCACTGACCTGGCGACAAGCAATAATTCTTTTGATTCAAAATAAAGGACTGCGGGATGTGCCAACTTCTTATAGAACAATTTCTTTACTCCATACATTTTCTAAAATATTAGCTAATTGTGTCTTAAAAGAGGTGACCACCTGCACAGAATCTATGGGTATGCTTAATCCGCTCCAGATGGGCTATAGGAAAAAGATGGGCACTACACACTGTGGTCTCACTTTACTGTCCTATCTAGCACAAGCAGGCCCTGTAACTGGTAGAACTCTATATCTAGCAGTTCTTGATCTTTCAGCCGCTTTTGATAACATAAACAGGATTTTAACATGGGCCACATTGTATAAATGGGGCATTCCTGATGGATTATTAAGAATGCTCAAACTACTATATGAAAATAACAGTATGAAAGTAAAGCTGAACAATGCACACAATATTTCCAGAGAAATTAAAGTGAATAAAGGGGTGCGATAGGGGTGTGCTGTCAACTCTATTCTGTTCAATTTATATATGTTGGGTCTCTGACAAAATAAAGAACTAAGCAGCGGTTAGACTCCCAAAATGGGTCAATTAAGGGTGAACTGCACTGGGTATGCGGATGATTTTATCTTATTAGATTTTACGCCTGCTAGTCTGCCGTCAGTCCTGAATGGAGTTACATCCTTTCTAAACGACAATGGGCTCACGCTCAATCCAGCCAAATCTGAGACAATTCTGTTTACCAACAAAATGAAGATTAAGAGTTACTGGTAGACTATTTCCTACAGAAAGGTGTCTCAAGTCGATACATTTATTTTTGTTAGGGTTTCTTTTCACCAATCACAAAACATACCTACACTTAGAATGCATGACAAACTAAGAACTTGCACAGCAATGATGAAAAAGGTGAGCTCAAGATTCTGTGAATTCTCATTGGCACGCCACCTGGAATTCTATAGGCTGAAGGTTACCCCATCATCCTGTATGGTGTTGAACTCAGGGATTTCAAAGACAGAAGGTTTTTGGACTCTCTAGAACGCTGCATTCTGAGAGAGGTCTTGGGCATACCTAGGTGTGTTTACATTAGTGTTATGCACCTTGAACTGGGTCTACAATCCTGGTGGTCCATGTACCAATACTAAAGTATAAGATCACTCAATATAATCACAGATAAAGAAAAACTGCAATATCACCCTACTTTAAGATGCTCTGTCTAATTCAAATAAAGCAATCGTAATTTGAGGAAATGCTGTGTGCACATGGACAAAAAGGACCTGACCAACATAGGCAATTTGTAAGTCCTAAAATCCACAGTGAAAAAATGGAACATGATGTGGGACATCCGAGATCTACAGAGTATAAAAAACTATGAGACATGGGCTCACTTATATTTGCCTCAAAAAGAACTCAGGCCCTATTTGAAGATGTTTCCATCTGCAAAGTAACGACAATGGTAGCTCACATTTAGATTAAATTACCTACCATAATGGATATATTAGGACCTCAAATAAAAATTGCATCAGAGCTTCGAAACTGTCGCTTATGTACCTCTCGGGTTCCAGAATCTTTACACCATCTGGTCATGGAATGTAACCACCATGTGAAGGATAGAATAGTGCCGTTTGAGCCCTATACTGACTCCACGAAAGTAGTGATAACGGAATAGTTATTGACCAGATTGATAACTGGTAGACACGTTTCTCTTCTGCTGGAACTGGTCACATTTTGTATAATCATATTTTTATATTTGGACAGAGTAACTGCAGAAGAAAACCTGATTCTGTAATCATGTACCTAAAATTATTGGTCAGTTGAGAGTCGACATTTCTCTGAATTTTACAGCTTAACATCGAAGTAGAGAGGGTCGAGGCAAATAACCCTTTTTTAGTAAATTAAATTCTTTAGGATATGCACCCCTTCCTGAAAATGGGATTCTAAAGAAAAGTTAAATGTTAGAGTAGCTTGTGACAAAGTTTGACTCTCCAGCCCCGCATGAACGAGATTGCCTACTTAGACATGTCTATGGGACTGTATAATTATGTATGAGACTGTATAATTATGTAAGAATGTTTTAATGTATTTATACTTTAAGGTTGACTCATTTTGTATATATTTTGTATTGAATTTGTTGTAAAAGGTATCTTGTATGCTAATAAAGCAACCATTAAAAAAAAGTGTTGGGAGATCTGTTATAAATTGGTTCTTTTTAAAGGTTTGCTATTTAGTTGTGCTGTTTGTCTGTGGAGCTGATATGCAGTAACGGTTGCATTTCTTTTTTCAACATTGTCTCATTAAATTGACTACAGCTTGCAAGGGTTGGCATTAAGGACATGCATTTTAAAGTTGGGTTAACTGTTCCATGACATCAGGAGCAGATGTGTTGTGTCCATATATCTCATGAATTAGCCTACTATTTAAGATGGATTGTGCATCTTTAGTAAACAGACCAATTCTAATGCTTTTTAAAATGTTATCTTAGGTGAGTTCTGAAGACTGACGCATGTTTTGAGTTTGTTCTCTGAAGTGAAAATGTTGTCAAAGATGTATATTTCAAATGCTGCTAACCGTAACTTGTTTTCCTCCTTCATAGTTGGTTTTTAGGACTTCTTGCATTCTGAGATGAATTAAAGCCAACATGAGGTTGGCAACCATGCTTACTTCATCTATCAGGAGCACTATCATTTGTTTCAGAATTGTGCGTACTTCAGTAGCAGCTTCTGCTAATAATGTGAATCATTTTCTAATTTGTTTTGGTGTTCTATGGGGTGGAGCAGTAGTCGGTGTAAAGTTACACCTTGTATGTTGTAGGCAGCTAAAGCTGTGGAGGTTGTTATTACAGCTGAAAGGTTGTTGTTTGTTAAGTTTTGTATAAATGTGCTGATTATTTTAATTAAGAATGTTTTACCAGAACCAGCTTCACCACTTACATAAAGGAGCTGAGGCTTATCATTTTTATAACTACAGATATTAGTTTCATTTTGAAAACCACGTTCAATGTCTTCAGTGACTTCTAGATAAATGGTGAGTTGTTCATCATTTAGCTGTGATTCGAGCACTGACAAGTCTTTGTCAGTTTCTTTATATTGATATATGGTATTTTGAACCTCAGACATGGATATTTCTGGTTCATTTATACTGAGTGGTTCTCCAAGTGGTTCTTGGCTTGCTTTTAGTTTCAAATAGTGATTGAGGAATTGTCAAAGGTTTAAAGGATTGTTTTTGTATGTTACACATTGAGCTGCATGTCCATTTGTATACTGGACAGATTGTTTGGTTGAAAGGAGCATTTGGTTGAACATTTTATTTGGGAAGTTTTTTCTATAAGGTTTCTTTTGCCATAATGGTGTCTTTACCATTTCAAATCCTCCACTGTTATTGTCTATGGCTATTGTCTTTTGTTGTCCTTGTTTATAAGCTTCTTCATTGAATGTGCTTCTGTGCTGCTTGTGTGAATCCATTCACCATCACAGAAGTTTGAAAAGGACTCTATATTGACACTGTGCATGTTTAGAAGTACTTTTGTAATTTATTGGTTAGTTTAGTTAGTGGTTTCATTCTGATTAAAATCAATATAAACTATTTTCTCTTTAGTAGGAAAGAGCTGTCAATTAGAGCTTTGGGGATTATTTTTTTATTTGTATATATTTAAGTACATATGGGCAATTAACCTTTCGCAATACATAAACAGAATTAAAAAAAAGAAATTTCCAGGCAAGTTAAAACACACTTTTTTCGCATAGTAAAAAACAAAATCAATGTATACAAATCCAGCTTTGGGGATTAGTCTCCTGTGGTAGTTTTTAAGGGTAGATCGTGACTTTTGAGCTGTTTTTATACAATTGTGAAAAACTCTGCAGATTGCTTTACCATGTGAATGGTGCAGCATAATTATTTAGAGTGAAAGAAATGTTTTTTTGGGAAAATAATAGTCTGAGGTAATATATAGTGGAAATGTGCTGCTGTCATTACATACATATATATGGTATATTAACGCACTTACTTTGTAGGATGCAATGGGAATTCCTTGATTCTTGTCTTTAGCAATATGCTTCTTTACTGTAATTGTAAAAGAAAGTTAGTGGGGAAATGTGGTAATGGTGAAGTACTTTAAGTATGCAAGATTGTTATTTATGAAGGTAGGGGAAGGTGTTGGGAAAACAATTAATAAAATTGCTGAACATTTAAAAATGTTTGTTTTTAGGAACATTTTCAGGAAAGGAAGCTCTGTATGTAACGTTTTGTAAAAGAGAAGAACAGTTGATGGAAAAGATTTGTAGTACACTTTTAAATGGCAGTTGGTGTGTGGAAGTTTAATATGTTAGTAGTATTTGCATACTTGCTAACATGATGCATTCTAATCTGTAGGTGTTTATGTGGTTGTACATGTTCTGTTTGCGTTTTTGGACTTGTAGTTCCACTTTTTCCATTTAAAAGTTGGAGTACAAGCCCCAAATTGTAAAGAAAAAATTAGGACTGCATAAGCACCTAAAGATTAGAATGGATTATGTTAGAAAATATACATATTCTGTCCATATATGTATTGGCAGATACAGAGTGGCAATTAAAAATGGTCTACAGATCTATTTTATCGCCATTTACTTTTTTTAATGAAAACGTGACACAGTGGTGCTATAAATTCACATATGCATTTTTTAATTTTCATCAAGATGCTTTCAAAAATAAATATTTTGAAATGCACAGCATTTTATATGTTTATTTGATATACATGTCACAGTTTTGAATGTTGAAGTCCAGTCCTGTTTTTATCTTTGCATTCTGATACTTGTAGTTTGACTTTTATTATGGGAAAAGTGGAATTGGAAGTGACAGAATGCAAAGGAATACATGAAGACTTGATAAACACCTACAGATTGGAATGGGTGATATTGGGATGTATGTATTGTCGGGGTGATTATCCCGGGGTCGGCAGAGCCGTCCGCTGACCTCCGGGCTGGGAGGCCCCAACTCCTCCCGTGTTTGCCAAAAGGAGTATGAGACACACACAAGGAGCAAGGTGGTTCTGCTGTTTACTATAACAACGGCAGGGATGGGTCTCGGATCGTATGCGTCCGTCCAGACTCTCACTCTTAGTGGGGCTCGCAGGCCCTTTTTACAGCAGTATGACACGCTACCTGCGTCACCTGGGAAAGTTAGCAAAAAACCTATTGCCACTCCGGATTGGTTCCCCGAGTGGTAGGGTTAGTATAGGATATATGGAGAAGGATATTAGTGGTTAAGGATGAGTCAGGTGGTATAAGCTAATATTAGTGATGTCAGTGATGAGCCCCCCTGCGTTCTGATTGGTCCTCCCGTGAGCCCCCAAGCCTGGGACCATCGTCGTTCCCAGCTCGCGGTGTATCTGTCATTAGCAACAATGTGCAACTATGTGTATGTGCAGACAACGTACAGGTCTGCTCATAGACTTGTGAGCGGGTCGTTCCCATCGCCGTAGTTGTCCATCTTTCCGCTTCGCTGTTGCAACCTGTGTCCCAGACGTGGGACCCAGGCGACTTTCTGTCTCGTGGGTCTGGCACCTTGTCAGATCGGCTTGGTCACGTGTGGAGAGACCGTAGCTGGAGCAGAATTCTGCACATTAGATTTGTATTTTGTTTCTGTGGGCTTGGCTTTTTTTACAGGTGTAACCTTGGCGCCGGGCTGGTAAGATGCGAGTTGCAACATCGTGGCCTTGGCTGTGAGCTCTCGCTGGGGCTCGTTCTGCATGATCAGCACTTGTACTCTTGCTCTGAGAGGATTTTCATGGTGGGGCTCTTGCTTGCAGCCTACGCGTCAGCAAGCGTATACACGAGTTCTTCAAGCGTCTTGCCTTTCTGCATTACTATAAAAAGGCCATGTGAAAAATAACAACGATGCACGTCAGTGGGTGTGTCAGTCACCTACGTCATAGCACTGGATATCTTCTTCGTGTAGGTTGGTGTGTGAGTGACCAGTGTGCATGGTGGCACGTGTGTTCTTGGCAGGCGCTAGGTCGTTATGGCATCTCTAACGATGTGGATACTTGTGGCTGTTGTCTTAGTCGAGTTCATCCATGCCGCAGGTGTCGGCTTGAGTTGGACAGGCTGGTGGGCATACCCTTATGTTCCTGAACCAGGGTATTTTGTCATCTGGTAGATAGACGAACTCGTCCCATGGGGGGTGCCTAGGTCGTGATCCTCTAGGCCATGGTCTTGATGAGATTGGGGGGAGCTTGTTTTCCCATTCTCCCACTTCAGCATGTGTTGCCAACATATAAATTGGTGCACACTAACTGTCACTTAAAATGGTCTGCATATATATTCTCTCTGCTTTTCCTTTCTCTTATGAAAAAGTGACACACAATCCTGCTGTAAATGCTGATATGCATTCATTAACTTTCATGAAATAAATTGCTCTTAAAAAGATTTTTTTGAAATGCAGAGCATTGTAATTAGTTGCTGCTTTGTGTCAGCAGGTGCTGAATGCTACAATGTATGGCTTTTGCTACAGTGGTTACAAAAGAGAATATGCTTACTGAGAAGCTTATTACGGGGTTTAATAGCAGGAATATTCTCTCTCTCTCTCTCTATATATATATATATATATATATATATATATATATATTTCAAAGAGGCACACATCCAAACACCAATCGCATCCAAATCCTCTACAGCTAACCCTGTCATCTCAGTTCAACACTTCAAATGTACACTTTGAACTCTAAGAGTACATATCTCCTGTTAATCAAAGGCATCTGCATACAAAACTACTCTGAAACGGCATGATTATATTTAAAAAAATATTTTCTTCTTTAATATATATATATATATATATATATATATATATATATATGTTAAAAAATATTTTCTTCTTTAACATATATATATATATATATATATATATATATATATATATATATATATATGTAAAGTACGCCTTAATGAATATTTCAGTGAACACTAGGGTTACAATAGTAATAACTGCAGTGGTCTGCGTAATGCGTCGACCTTCTGTGCACCCAGCTACTCTCACACCGCGGAATCCATGGTATTTGAAAGACAAGTGTTGGCTGAAGTTCTAAAGTTAGAATCCTGTGAGATATCTCATAATTCGAACTTTAGTAAACCCCAGAGAGATTCTGTTCTAAAACTTGCAAAAGATAAGAATCTCATTATCAGACAAGCAGATAAAGGGGGAGCTATTGTCTTGATGAATCGCAGTGATTATGTTAAAGAATGTGAGAGACTTCTTTCTGACAGTGTGAGCTATTTGAAACTTACAACCTACTGCTCGGCTGATGAAGATCATAAAAGAAAAAGTTACTTTGGCATATGACTCAGAGATGATTAGCAAACAAGAATTTGAATTTCTAATAAGGGAACAAGGCAGGGTACATGTGTTCTATATTTTGCCTAAGGTGCATAAGAGATTGGTAGACCCTCCCGGACGTCCCATAGTCTTTGGGGTCAATTCCATTTTAGAACCATTGTCTAAGTTCGCAGATTTTTATCTGCGCCCATTTGTGATGAAAATGCAGAGTTATTTGAGGGATACTACCGATGCCATCAATAAAATAGAGAACATAGATTTTGTTCAAGGCAACTCTTTATTGATAGGTTTGGATATTCAATCCCTCTATACTATGATACCACAAAGGGCGACATTAGAGGTTGTTGAAGAAATTTTGCTGGGCAGAGAGGATGGACACCCTGTGAGCAGTGCCTTTATTTTGCTGTGTACTGAGTTTGCCCTTACCCAAAACTTTTTCCAGTTCCAAGGAACTTTTTTCCAACAGATAGAGGGCACTGCCATGGGTGCGGCCATGGCCCCTAATTTAGCCAACATCTATGTTGAATATTTTGAAAACATTGTGATATACCCAGCCACTAATCCTTATATCCATCAGTTGAGGAAGTGGCTGAGGTATATAGACGATATACTCATTGTATGGGATGGTACGAGAGAAGAAGCTGAGTGCTTTATGACCTGGTTGAACCAACAGAATCTTTTTCTGAAATTTACGGGATCCATATGTGACTTTGAGACTCATTTTCTGGATATTACCATCTTTCATGAGAATGGAGTGTTAAAAGTGAAGCCCTACACAAAGACTACTGACAAGAATTCTCTTCTGCACTTTAACAGCCATCATGCTAAGCATTTGAAAAACAACTTACCTTTTGGGCAGTTTTTAAGGTTAAAAAGGAATAGTAGTAGAAAAGAGGATTTCCGTCTAAGTGCGGACGCACTTACTCAGAAACTGCAAAACAAAGGCTATCCACCTAGAGTGATTAAGACTGCTTCAAAAAGAGCATACAATAATAATCGGGAGGCTCTTTTGGAGAAAAATGTGAAAATAAAGAGAAAGATTGGTACTGTTTTTGTTAATACTTTTTCAAATTTATCGTACAAAATTAAATCTATTGTAATGAAAACTTGGAAAAGGGTATACAGAGGAAAAGAAGCCTTGCCCCCTTTGGTGGCATTTAGAAAAAGTTAAAACCTAAGGAACATTTTGATCAGGAATGATGTAACTGAGAAAAGTACACCACTGGTGAGACAAACCACGTTATGGGGTTTACCGGAAATAAAAGGGCATTTTCCTTGCGGTAAATGTAGTATGTGTGCCCAAACTAAAGAGATTAGATATATACAAATTTTACCTAATCTGAAATGGGTGTGTAATGAAATGACCAACTGTAACACATCCAATGTTGTGTATTTAATCACATGCCCCTGTGGCCTATATTATGTAGGCAAGACTAACAGACAATGTAAAGTCCGTATGGTGGAACATCGGAGCTGCATCAGAAATCAAGTGATTGCAGCTCCTTTAGTGAAACATTTTCTTGATATGAAACATGGCTGCAATGACTTTACGTGGTTTATTTTGAAAAAGGTGCATGGCCACAGGAAAGCCGAGACAGACCAGAAATTATTGAACCTGGAACAAAAAATTATTTTTAAATTACAAAGTAATGTTCTGGGGCTCAATGAGAGTATTGATTGGCATCTGGTCAGCCAAACATAAAGGTTTTCTGCTATCTGACTATTGTTTGCAATTTTGGCTGTGTTTTGAATTTTTTTGAATTTTCCTTATTTTGTGCCATCTATATTTGCAAAAATTTGCATATGTCTGTTGCTTGATTTTTGCAATGCTGTGTCGATTTCTTTTGAATGGTTTTGTGCCCCCCAGTGCACTTTCTTCTCAACACTGCTTCCCCTTGTTGTTGGGTGGTTTGATGCAAAGATGGCCGCTAGTTTTTTCTTACCGGCTAGTACCTAACTGAAGAGTGTAGTCCTTCCTTAGTGTTCACTAGGAAGATTGCATGTAAAAGATGGCCGCTGTATTTTCTTGCCGGCTAGTATTTAATCGAAAAGTATAGTCCTTTCTTAGTGTTTACTAGGAAGTGGTGAGCGTTTTGCTGCACTTGGTGAAAACACATGCTGGTGCTGCACGGTCTTCTTTCAAACCCCGCGAGTCATTAGCGAGGAGTTTGTTTCTCCTAATCTAGAGGTGAGCATGTTGTTCTTGAACTTTAGTAGCTACATTACTTTTAGTGATGTTGGTGGCTATTATCCCTCTTCTGCAGTTTTTTACTTACTGAACGTTGAGGTGTTGTGTACTATCTCCCACTACTTGGTCACGTTCAGCATGTTTTTACACATTTAATGGCTGTGAAGTCCGCTGGTGTATGACACTACTGTTTGGAAGCATGAGCTCTAATGCACAACCTAGGCTGGGCTTGAATTGGTTTCTTTTCTTCCCTTTTTTTACACATTTAGGAGCCGTGGTGTATCGGTGCATTTTAATGCTCTTTGAGATGGTTGGTGACCGCCCTTCTTATATTACAGATTGGTTCTGCGTCCTCTTTTGTAATCATCTGCAGACTTGGTTGTCATTACAAGGGATTTTCTCCCCTTGCCCCACGTTGTGGGTGGCTTCACTTGCGTGAAGGTAATTTTTATTTAATATATCCTGAACAATTCATGACTGTTGTCCTGTAGTGATCTGTGGCTCATTGGTAGTGTGATGTGTCCTTTCTAGGTGTGACGATATTTTCGGCGGATTGAGACGCCTTTTGAAGTATCTTGGTTTTTCAATGAAGAAAAATTAGCCTATCTGTCATTTACAGACGTGTGTTGAAGATTCACCACATTAAGGTAAATCTAATTGGTTTAATTTCTAAACCTTTTTGTGGAATTGTTCTCTTGACTGAGTTAACTCCACTTTTACATTTGATAATACCCCCTCCCCTGGGGATCTGATTAGTTTCCTCTGTTTCCCTTCTTTGCAGGCTGGTTGCCTGAAACTACCCATTCAACACGGTGTTGAGAAGAATAGTGGATGTTTTAAAGGTTCCCCTGAAGAATGTTCGCCCGAAAGGGGCTTTAAAGAACAGAAACATGTTGGGATTATATGTTGTTTTAGTGACACATTTAGGTTTTTTCTATGTACTGTGATATGTGATTTCGTCTGTGTCCATTTGTAAGTGGTTTATTTGAAATTTAGCTTTTTAGATTTTGTAGGTTTTAGTGGTAGTTTTGTACACTGTGTTAGGTGTGGGTAGTATCTTATGTTTTAATTTAAATATTCTGTATTAAACAAAAATGTTTTTTGAAATTTGGAATGTTGCACGCAGTCTATGTTGTCAAGACCTGTAGTGCCGGAGAATCTGTCAGAGGTGTCTAATCGTTAGGGGAGAAGGAGGGGTGGAAGTAGAAAAAGTTTACCATCTTATCCTACTTTTATAATATAATCTATGTTCCTATTGGTGGAGTAAGATGTGGTACATATAAATAGGATCCTGTGTACCTATTTGATTACATGTTTTCAGAGGCTCTTGTGGTCTCGTAGGTTGTGAATAAGGAGATATTGTATCACACCAGGACACTACACTACTAGCCATATAACATGGCTACAGCCTCAGACAAGTGCCTAGCATATAGCGAGGATCATGTGAAAAAATTGTTAGACACATTATCAGTGCTGGCTGGCACCAGTGAAAATGAGATCAATATTAACAGCAATGATCAATGGGACGAATCGGTCCAATTAAGGAAACGCCTTATTCGTACTAAACTGCATGGAGCCATTATGCTTGAGTATTTGAAAAATCAGGCCCTTCCTCAAGGTCTCATAGTGAGAAATGAGCCACGTCTATTTTTAGACAATAAGGAATTTAAACTAAAATGGAGTTACATATCTAATAAATGTGGGAGGGACTGGTTAGTCCTAATCATAGATACAGCTACTGAAGTGTCAAAGAAAATAGAGATAGATATTACAAAGTTGGAAGAAGAACTCAAAAAAGATCTTGATCTAGATACGTTCAAAGTAAAACTAGAACAACACCTTAAAGGGTTAGTAGATTTTAAAAATGATACTACCCTAGAAAGGGTCAAAAGGTTGAAAAAAGACCTCACCAATTTTACACATGAAAAGGCCTTCCCTTATGTTGTAGAGGGCCATAACTTTGGTAACACATTTCAGATTCCTAAAAACAATAGACGTGTACATTTTAGGGATACTTCATATAGCTCAGGTGAAGATAGCACAGGAGACAATGAACCTGTAGCTCAATCGAACCCGGGCAGAGGCAGGGGAAGGGGCCAGAGAGGGGGCAACAGACAAAGACAAAGGATGCCTTTTTTAGGGCAGGGTCCCAACCGAGGGGATTGGGACAACCAGGTCAGGACATGGAGCCGAACAAGGAATCAGTGGTGATTAACTTGTCCAACTTTGTACTTTCAAGTGAAGAAGAGAATACTCTCAACAGGGGCCTCAGCTTTGTTATGACCAAAACCCATGAACCCTTTGAATTTCGTACTGAGTTTTTTGCATTTATGCGTAAAGTACGCCTTAATGAATATTTCAGTGAACACGAGGGTTACAATAGTAATAACTGCAGTGGTCTGCGTAATGCGTCGACCTTCTGTGCAACCAGCTACTCTCACACCGCCGAATCCACGGTATTTGAAAGACAAGTGTTGGCTGAAGTTCTAAAGTTAGAATCCTGTGAGAAATCTCATAATTCGAACTTTAGTAAACCCCAGAGAGATTCTGTTCTAAAACTTGCAAAAGATAAGAATCTCATTATCAGACAAGCAGATATAGGGGGAGCTATTGTCTTGATGAATCGCAGTGATTATGTTAAAGAATGTGAGAGACTTCTTTCTGACAGTGTGAGCTATTTGAAACTTACATGTGACCCTACTGCTCGGCTGATGAAGATCATAAAAGAAAAAGTTACTTTGGCATATGACTCAGAGATGATTAGCAAACAAGAATTTGAATTTCTAATAAGGGAACAAGGCAGGGTACCTGTGTTCTATATTTTTCCTAAGGTGTATAAGAGATTGGTAGACCCTCCCGGACGTCCCATAGTCTCTGGGGTCAATTCCATTTTAGAATCATTGTCTAAGTTCGCAGATTTTTATCTGCGCCCATTTGTGATGAAAATGCAGAGTTATTTGAGGGATACTACCGATGCCATCAATAAAATAGAGAACATAGATTTTGTTCAAGGCAACTCTTTATTGATAGGTTTGGATATTCAATCCCTCTATACTATGATACCACAAAGGGCGACATTAGAGGTTGTTGAAGAAATTTTGCTGGGCAGAGAGGATGGACACCCTGTGAGCAGTGCCTTTATTTTGTGGTGTACTGAGTTTGCCCTTACCCAAAACTTTTTCCAGTTCCAAGGAACTTTTTTCCAACAGATAGAGGGCACTGCCATGGGTGCGGCCATGGCCCCTAATTTAGCCAACCTCTATGTTGAATATTTTGAAAAAATTGTGATATACCCAGCCACTAATCCTTATATCCATCAGTTGAGGAAGTGGCTGAGGTATATAGACGATATACTCATTGTATGGGATGGTACGAGAGAAGAAGCTGAGTGCTTTATGACCTGGTTGAACCAACAGAATCTTTTTCTGAAATTTACGGGATCCATATGTGACTTTGAGACTCATTTTCTGGATATTACCATCTTTCATGAGAATGGAGTGTTAAAAGTGAAGCCCTACACAAAGACTACTGACAAGAATTCTCTTCTGCACTTTAACAGCCATCATGCTAAGCATTTGAAAAACAACTTACCTTTTGGGCAGTTTTTAAGGTTAAAAAGGAATAGTAGTAGAAAAGAGGATTTCCGTCTAAGTGCGGACGCACTTACGCAGAAACTGCGAAATAAAGGCTATCCACCTGGAGTGATTAAGACTGCTTCAAAAAGAGCATACAATAATAATCGGGAGGCTCTTTTGGAGAAAAATGTGAAAATAAAGAGAAAGATTGGTACTGTTTTTGTTAATACTTTTTCAAATTTATCGTACAAAATTAAATCTATTGTGATGAAAACTTGGAAAAAGGTATACAGAGGAAAAGAAGCCTTGCCCCCTTTGGTGGCCTTTAGAAAAGTCAAAACCTAAGGAACATTTTGATCAGGAATGATGTAACTGAGAAAAGTACACCACTGGTGAGACAAACCAGGTTATGGGGTTTACCGGAAATAAAAGGGCATTCTCCTTGCGGTAAATGTAGTATGTGTGCCCAAACTAAAGAGATTAGATATATACAAATTTTACCTAATCTGAAATGGGTGTGTAATGAAATGACCAACTGTAACACATCCAATGTTGTGTATTTAATCACATGCCCCTGTGGCCTATATTATGTAGGCAAGACTAACAGACAATGTAAAGTCCGTATGGTGGAACATCGGAGCTGCATCAGAAATCAAGTGATTGCAGCTCCTTTAGTGAAACATTTTCTTGATATGAAACATGGCTGCAATGACTTTACGTGGTTTATTTTGAAAAAGGTGCATGGCCATAGGAAAGCCGAGACAGACCAGAAATTATTGAACCTGGAACAAAACATTATTTTTAAATTGCAAAGTAATGTTCTGGGGCTCAATGAGAGTATTGATTGGCATCTGGTCAGCCAAACATAAAGGTTTTCTGCTATCTGACTATTGTTTGCAATTTTGGCTGTGTTTTGAATTTTTTTAAATTTTCCTTATTTTGTGCCATCTATATTTGCAAAAATGTGCATATGTCTGTTGCTTGATTTTTGCAATGCTGTGTTGATTTCTTTTGAATGGTTTTGTGCCCCCAGTGCACTTTCTTCTCAACACTGCTTCCCCTTGTTGTTGGGTGGTTTGATGCAAAGATGGCCGCTAGTTTTTTCTTACCGGCTAGTACCTAACTGAAGAGTGTAGTCCTTCCTTAGTGTTCAATAGAAAGATTGCATGTAAAAGATGGCCGCTGTATTTTCTTGCCGGCTAGTATTTAATCGAAAAGTATAGTCCTTTCTTAGTGTTTACTAGGAAGTGGTGAGCGTTTTGCTGAACTTGGTGAAAACACATGCTGGTGCTGCACGGTCTTCTTTCAAACCCCGCGAGTCATTAGCGAGGAGTTTCTTTCTCCTAATCTAGAGGTGAGCATGTTGTTCTTGAACTTTAGTAGCTACATTACTTTTAGTGATGTTGGTGGCTATTATCCCTTTTCCGCAGTTTTTTTACTTACTGAACGTTGAGGTGTTTTGTACTATCTCCCACTACTTGGTCACGTTCAGCATGTTTTTACACATTTAGGGGCCGATTCATGGAACAAACGTGCGCCGAAAATCTTCGCGCAAGCAGGCGCAAGCAGGCGCAAGCAGGCGCAAGCGGAAAAAAACAGGCGCACGCGCACGCGTGCGATTCATGGAAGTCCCTGCGCGTGTACACCTCGGGATGTGCGCCAAACCCGCGCATGGCGCACAAGTCACTGCAACATCCCGAAAGGCGTGCGCGACGCGCACAGTGAAAGCGCACAACCTCGGCGCATACACCAGAAAGTGGACGGGACACGGGACGTAACGCACGGAATGGGGAACAACGCGCGAAAATAAGGGCGTAACTGGGGATGTACTGCAGGGAAGCAGACGGAACGCCCACACGCACTCGAACCACACGTATTCATGGAATCGAATAGGGCAAAGCCACGCACAGCCAAAGACGCACAAGCTGAAACACGTCCGCCACACGAAGGCAGGCGGTAGAGTCCCAGCGCATCACAAAAGTGGCAAAATACAGCAATTGGGCCTGTGCGAGCGGGGTACGTGTATTTCGGGGGCGCGCGGGAAGTTACACACGCGATTGAGCAGGGTACGTGTATTTCGGGGGCGCGCAGGAAGTTACACACGCGATTGAGCGGGGTACGTGTATTTCGGGGGCGCGCAGGAAGTTACACACGCGATTGAGCGGGGTACGTGTATTTCGGGGGAGCGCGGGAAGTTACACACGCGATTGAGCGGGGTACGTTTATTTCGGGGGTGCGCGGGAAGTTACACACGCGATTGAGCGGGGTACGTGTATTTCGGGGGTGCGCGGGAAGTCACACACACGATCTCATCAGGGTACGTGTATTTTGGGGTGCGGGGGAAGTATCCCACGCAACATCAGCAGGGTACGTGTATTCCAGGGGTGCGCGGGAAGTTCCACACGCGATCTCATCAGGGTACGTGTATTACAGGGGTGCGCCGGGAGCAGCACACGTGAATTGCACGTGTGGGTCCTCCCAGGTGTTCCCTCTACAGCCTCCATGGCCCCTGCAGGTGGCTCACACCACAGGGGCCTACCCAGCACATGTCCTGCAGGCACCCCATCCACCATGGCCATGCCCACCAGCCAACCCACATGTCAACTTGCACTACTGCCCACCAACGCATGTCCCCCTGCACCCCCACCCACCACCAGGCCCGCACCCCCCAGCAGTGCAGGGGCAGCCTCCACCAGGCCTCCACCCATGTCTCCCAGCACCCCCACCCCCCAGCAGTGCAGGGGCAGCCTCCACCAGGCCCCCACCCATGTCTCCCACCACCCCCACCCCCCCAGCACTGTGGGGAACCCACCACCAGGCCCCCACCCATGTCTCCCAGCACCCCCACCCCCCCAGCAGTGCAAGGGCAGCCTCCACCAGGCCCCCACCCATGTCTCCCACCACCCCCACCCCCCAGCACTGTGGGGCACCTGCCAGCAGGCCCCCACCCATGTCCAACTCATGTTCCCCACCACCCCCACCCCCCAGCACTGTGGGGCACCTGCCAGCAGGCCCCCACCCATGTCTCCCACCACCCCCACCCCCCAGCAGTGCAGGGGCACCCACCACCAGGCCCCCACCCATGTCTCCCACCACCCCCACCCCCCCAGTCACCAGGGGCAGACTCCACCAGGCCCCCACCCATGTCTCCCACCACCCCCACCCCCCAGCCACCAGGGGCAGCCTCCACCAGGCCCCCACCCATGTCTCCCACCACCCCCACCCCCCAGCACTGTGGGGCAGCCTCCACCAGGCCCCCACCCATGTCTCCCAGCACCCCCACCCCCCAGCAGTGCAGGGGCAGCCTCCACCAGGCCCCCACCCATGTCTCCCACCACCCCCACCCCCCAGCCACCAGGGGCAGCCTCCACCAGGCCCCCACCCATGTCTCCCACCACCCCCACCCCCCAGCAGTGCAGGGGCAGCCTCCACCAGGCCCCCACCCATGTCTCCCAGCACCCCCACCCCACCGCCACCAGGGGCAGCCTCCACCAGGCCCTCACCCATGTCTCCCACCACCCCCACCCCCCAGCAGTGCAGGGGCAGCCTCCACCAGGCCCCCACCCATGTCTCCCAGCACCACCACCCCCTAGCCACCAGGGGCAGCCTCCACCAGGCCCCCACCCATGTCTCCCACCACCCCCACCCCCAGCAGTGCAGGGGCAGCCTCCACCAGGCCCCACCCATGTCTCCCAGCACCCCCACCCCCCAGCCACCAGGGGCAGCCTCCACCAGGCCCCCACCCATGTTTCCCACCACCCCCACCCCCCAGCAGTGCAGGGGCAGCCTCCACCAGGCCCCCACCCATGTCTCCCAGCACCCCCACCGCCCAGCCACCAGGGGCAGCCTCCACCAGGCCCCCACCCATGTCTCCCAGCACCCCCACCCCCCAGCCACCAGGGGCAGCCTCCACCAGGCCCCCACCCATGTCTCCCAGCACCCCCACTCCCAGCCACCAGGGGCAGCCTCCAGCAGGCCCCCACCCATGTCTCCCACCACCCCCACCCCCCCAGTCACCAGGGGCAGCCTCCAACAGGCCCCCGCCCATGTCTCCCACCACCCCCACCCCCCAGCCACCAGGGGCAGCCTCCACCAGGCCCCCACCCATGTCTCCCACCACCCCCACCCCCCAGCAGTGCAGGGGTAGCCTCCACCAGGCCCCCACCCATGTCTCCCAGCACCCCCACCCCCCAGCCACCAGGGGCAGCCTCCACCAGGCCCCCACCCATGTCTCCCACCACCCCCACCCCCCCAGCACTCTGAGGCACCTGCCAGCAGGTCCCCACCCATGTCCAACTCATGTTCCCCACCACTCCCACCCCCAGCACTGTGGGGCACCTGCCAGCAGGCCCCCACCCATGTCCAACTCATGTCCCCCACCACCCCCACCCCTCAGCACTGTGGGGCACCTGCCAGCAGGCCCCCACCCATGTGCAACTCATGTTCCCCAGCCAACATGTCATCACAATCTAGATCCCTGGTCCCTATGGTCAGCCTCCAAATGCAAAACACCCACCCGAGTATTGCATCCACCCACTCATAATTTGCAATTACATCACAGAACACCAATTGTAAGTTCCGAAACAAACACATTTCCCTCACATACACCCAATGGGTGTCAGTGAATCTCAAAACACATATCATGAAATGCATGAAACCATTGAGATACCACACATTGAAGTTCACCAAAAAAATATGTATTAAAGGAAACATAAATAGAATAAAAAATGAAGAAACAGAAATGTGAATGTACAAAAATGAAAAGAAGCATGTCCGTGAAAAAAAGCAAAACCAAAAATAAAATTCCAAAGAAATGTTGTCCAAAGTCAATGTCCACAAAAAAAAATCCAATGGGAAATAAAAAAGAAAGCCATTGCTCCATGGTTAAAAAGTGAAAAAAAATACAATCCAACTGTGAACTATGTACATGGGAACAAGCCAGGGTCCATTATCCCAACAAAATAAAGGAAACCTATCTAACTACACTAACTAATAAAATAAACTATATACAAAAATGTGGCCAATGTCCGAAAGGTCCAAATAAAATCAAAACAAAAATGAAACCTAACACTACCTACATAACTATGTACAAGGGCAGCGGGCTAGTTTCACGGCTCACTTGTGGATGTCCCGGGCCAGGGCATCATCGAACTCCTCCTCAATGTCCCGGAGGCGGTCCTCCTCCATGGCCCAGAGGGTCCGCAGGGCCGTCGACGTCTCCACCTCCAAACCCCTGCGGATTGCCTCGAGGCACTCGGCCCGCCTCAGGGCCCTCCGCATGGAGTTCTCCGCCCTGACCATTGTGAGCCGTGCCTCTTCCGCCCGCTGCCGCTCCGCATCTAAGGCGTGGCCCAACCGCTGCCACACGGAAGACACTCTCTGTCCTGGGTCCTCCTGCCCTCCGGCCGATGCCTGCCCCTCCGATGTTGAAGGCCCCGAGCCTTCATGGCTCCCACCACGTTGCTGCTGCTGCTGTGCCTCTGCCCGTGCACTGCCTCCTGCTGCCTGCACATCCTCCGCCGGATGGGGTGCAGTCGTAGATGTGGCCACCCCTGCTGGACGTCCGACTCCCGACTGTGGCAGGGATGCCTCCTCCACCAGCCTGGCCGCACCGTCAGAGGCAGCTCCACAGGGCACCCAGGTGACTGATGGGTGGGAAGATGGCACAGAGGACGACTGGCGCGTAGGGGGTCCAGTTGAGGAGGGTGTCGTAGCAAGACCCATCAGACGGAGGAATCCGGCCTGGGTGACCTGTCCCAGCAGGCTGACGTGGTCAACGAGCCATTCGAGATGACGTGCAGTCTCTTCATGAAAAGACTGCAGGTCACCTCGCATGGCCCGTTGACGCAACGCCACACCAGCCAGGACAGGCTCAACCCGGACCTGGATAGCCACGTCCGCAGGCAGAGGAACGCCAGTTGACGTGAGCTCACCCCCTGCCTGAAAACGGGTCTGGACATAGGCATCCCTGCTGGTGCAAGATGATGCAGGGACAGGATCAGGGACAGGATTGCACACAGGCACCTCCGCGGCGGCCTGTGCTGCCTCCTGTCCCTGGTCCTGCACTGCACCACTAGCACCAGTGGGATCCCCACCTCCAGACCCCGTCTCTGGTGCTTGCACGGCCTCCTCCTCCACCAAACCCCCCACCAACCTGGATGACTCCGTGCCATCTTCCCCTGTTGGGCCCTGTGGGGTCCCAGCTGCCCCTTCTGCTGCCGAGGAGTCCAACTCCAACCTCCACCTCTTGGACCTCCCCCCGGCAGCTGCGGCGTGGGACGTGGCACCGGACTCCTCACTCCCCGACGAGATCACAACATGGGAGGGGAGCCGGTCCTTGCGTCTCCGGCTGGCGGTGGGATCCCCGCCGCTGTGCTCCACAGCACCTTCTCCGCCCTCTTCATCAGTTGACACTGCAGACAGGGAGAAACAAAACACAGGCATCAGGGCACTGTACAATGGACACATACACAAATGACAGTTGTACATGAGTGGCATTGGCAAACCTCAGACATGTCATCACAATCCCCAACACACATGTCATTACAACTCGCACACATGAGCCATACCACAGCCATATCGCAACTGCCACCACCATCCATACACATACAACAGCATGAGCAGCCAAAGGTGAGCCAGACATCACATGCAACACAGGAAGTGCACCACACATGTACACACACCACCACACTTGCATGCATGTGTACACCTCTGCCAAGTGTCGCAGTGTTCAGACGGGCATCCATGTCACATCTGCCAATCAGGCTTCCACATACCGCTGTCACATGCATCCATGTTGCATCACTGTTGCACCCTTGTCAAATACACACACATGCACATGTACACAGTGCTGATACATGCAGCCAAAAACAACATACATGCGTGACATCACGGACATGTCTACTTACATACACATTCATCCAAACATGTGTGCCCACACAACTGCATTTGGCATGCAAGCCTACACACACAAGCACCATCCATGTCTCACACATTCCAGCCCTCACATGTGTCAGCCCCACGGCCCTGTACACCCCCACCCATACTCGACCCCATACAAACAGATGTGCAACCTGCACACTACTGAATAATCACCACACGCACTGCTCACAATCAGGATGCATGTACACTCACCGCTGGACTCCAGACGGGTCTGCTTCTCAAGGACCTGGACGTGTAGCGCTGGGGATATGCGTTCTAGGACCCTCATCTGTTCTTCCGACAAGTGGCCCCGGCGCCCCTTGGCATCCCCTGCCTTCAAGAGGCGCCAGGCCTTGTTCAGGGTCCTGGACCTGAAGTCCTCCCAGCGCTTCTTGACATGTTGTAAGTCGCGGACTGCCACCCCCTCCGCATTGATGGCAGTCACGATGTCAGTCCAGATCCGAGTCCGTCCTTCCTTGTCGGCGCGGGAACTTCCGAAGAGGGCATCATACTGCCCCAGGACTTGCTCCACCAGGACACCAACTTCGGTGGCACTGAAGCTGGTGCCCCTCTGCCTCTCTGGCCGGGGGTTGTCAGTGGTCCCAGATGGTGTTTGCCCTGACATGACAACCCCAGAGGCAGGAGTGGGTGGGCAACTGGGTCCTGGGGCTGGGCTGTGGAGCGATGGAATCCCAGTCGGGAGTCTTCGGTTCCAGCAGGGGTGGTCACAGCAACAGCACCCCTGGCTGATGTGCAGGCAGCAAATGGCAGGGCACTGGGCAGCAGGCAGTCAGGCAGCAGCAGATGGCAGGTGGGAGCGTGCTCGGGGCTCTGGGGGGCAGTAGTTCGGCCTTCTGGGCAGGAGCGTGGTCTTCCATGTGCTGACGCGTGGCCAGCTTGATACGGAGTGATTTGGCATGTGAAAAATCTGCACGTCAGCGTGTAATTCGAGGAAAGGCCCTTAGCGCGTAAGCGCGTCTGCACGCATACGCATTTTCATTGGACAGAAGGCCCCTCAAGCGCAAGCGCCCCTGTGATGTGACGCGTACAGACGTGCATGGGCATTTCAGCGCGCGTGAAAAACTGCACGTCCGCGTGTAATACGAGGAAAGGGCCCATGCGCGTAAGCGCGCGTGGAAAACTGCACGTCCGCGTGTAATACGAGGAAAGGCCCTTAGCGCGTATGCACGGCAGCACGCATATGCGATTTTATTGGACCAAAGGCCCTTAGCGCGTGAGCGTGTCTGTGACGTGACGCGTGCAGGTGTTTCCCTCATTGCACGTGATGACAGAACACACGTGGATTTCCACCAATCACGTGTGAAACTTCCCGGCACCCCTGAACACACGTACCCAGGCTAATCGCGTGTGGAACTTCCTGCGCACCCCGAAACACACATATCCAGGCCAATTGCGTGTACGCTCACTCCCCTCCGATCACACGCGATGACACTCGGACCGTATCCGAATACGGGAAACCCATGCACGGCAAAAGACGTGCACAGGCGTCAACGCGTCCGCCCACAAGAAGGCAGGCGGAGCCGTCCCCGCGCACAGCATAAAAGTGCGCGCAAACAACAAACGCGTATATACAGCTACGATGAATGCCCCATTTGTCGCTGCACTGATCGTGGGACACCGCAGGAGGAGGAGAATAGCCAGGGCACGCATTTTCGCACCACGGACAAGCCTTTTTGGGATGCCTGACAACCAGGTCTACGGCAGGTATAGGTTTCCACCCCATATCATCCTAGACCTGCTCAGGGAGTGGGAAGATGACTTCACATCCCCCACCCTTTGCTCCCAAGCATTGAGCCCCTTGGAGAAGCTGCTCAATGTCCTGCATTTTTTGGCCACTGGGTCATTTCAGCGGACCACTGCCATAGTGGGGGGGGTCTCGCAGGCCACGCAGTCACGCTGCCTACACCAGGTACTGGCAATCATGACAGCGCGCCCCTCAGTCCGCAGGCACATATACATGCCCAGAACACCCGCAGAAAGGCAGGCCGTTGTCCTGGATTTTTTCAGGGTGGCACACTTCCCCAAAGTGCTCGATGCCATAGATTGCACCCATGTGGCCCTACGTCCACCTAGGGCCATTGAGCACATCTACCGAAACCGCAAGCACTGGCGTTCCATCAATGTACAGGTGGTATGTGATGCAAAGGGAATCATCACCTCTGTCTATGCAAACTACCCTGGCTCCACCCATGACAGTTTCATTTACAGAATGTCCGCCCTGAGCCGGGCCCTGGAAGCTGGGCAGCATGGCGACACATGGCTCCTAGGTCAGTACAAATGCCCTTGCACATGCATGCAAGTCACACACAGACAAATATCCAAACCCTAATCATCTCAACTATTATCACCTCCCCAGGGGACAGTGCCTACCCTCTGAGCAACCACATGATGACGCCAATCCGGAACCCCACCCCACCACACCACCCCAGGTAAGATACAACGCCGCCCATATTGCAACCAGGGGCACAGTGGAGCGCACATTCGGAGTGCTCAAGTCAGGTTTCCGCTCCCTTGACCGCTCTGGTGGGCAACTACTCTATGCACCACCAGTAGTGTGCAGGATCATTGTGGCAGCATGTGTCCTGCACAATGTTGCAACACGGCAGGGCGTCCCGGTGGACATGGTGGTGCCCCCACATCCCCAACCACAGGCACAGGCGCTGCCCATGGGAGGGGACAGGGCACGTGGCGAGGAAGCCCGGACCCAGCTTGTGGCCACATTTTTCACCTAAACTCCCACCCCTGCGGAGTGCACACAGGCCTGGCACATACCAAGTGACAATCGATGATGACAAAGAGACAGTCAACTGTCACAACCCTACCACCCTGAGATAGTTGCCATGGAAGTGCCACATCGTCTGCATACCTAGCTACTTAAACACAAGCTATCCTGTGTGACCAAAAGGCACACATATGACATATGACATGATATGGGCCATACACAAGTATTCCAAGGCGCAATGAGGCAGGGCGGGGGGAACAAGGGAACACAGAGAACGGTACTACTAGGCCAGGTGTCATTGAGATTGTGCAAGTGCAGGGGTAGGGGGAATGAGAAAAGTGCAAGGGGAAGGGTGGGGGGGAGTCCAGTACAGGGGAAGTAGCCCAAAAAAATAATACATAGGTCGCCTGGTGGCAACTACAAAGGTAAGTGCAGACAAGTGCTGGGAAGGGAAGGGTGTAGGGATAGAGAGACAGTACTGCAGTGCAGGGGTTGCCAGGGAGGCAGTGCAAGTGGAGAGTGGCTGGGCCAGGGACCGAGGTCGGTGAGAGTGGCCCAGTTGCAGCTCCTGTGCAGTTCCAGTGAAGAATTATGCAAGGGAGAGGCAGAGAGTAAGCAGAAGCAAAGAGGAAGGTCTTGAGGTGCTTCCAGAACTGGAGATGGTTCCCCTCAAGTTCAGTCAGGCCGGAAGTCTGTTCCAGGGGGAGGGCCCTGCTGCGGAGAGAAATCTACCCCCAGCTAGTTGCTCTGAGAAGCGGATGACCCGGACATGCAATGTGTGCATCACACACACCTGCAAAACAGGCCATGGCCATCACTGTCATGTCACTCAAACCCTCCCAAACATCAACATGACATGGCAAGCAATACCCATACACCAACGCAGTAACGATAAGGTACACATTGCCATGTCCTAAATGTACAGTGGCATCGGACACTGCTGCCTGACCCGGAATCAGATGAAATGACAGACCAACAAAATCTCCCACCCAAAATAAGTCATTTCCAAATGCATTACAACAGTCGTAGACGTAACATCACAATGAATGCCTGTCTACATGCACATTATGCATTGCAAAATCAACACTGCAACTCATGTGTGCAGTGTCCTACTCCTGCATCACACTGCTCAGCCCACAGCACAGTGAACAGCCATTTTGTGTGATGCACACCCTGAGCATCACATCTAAGTGACAGACCACGTCAAACATCAAATTAGGCATGTACTGGATCCATGATCGGTCACAGAACATGTGCTGCCGGGACACAGTGGGCACCAGAAGGCAAACAGTGTACACGTGGATATGCAAGGGTGGGAGTACATGTAGTGCATCAGAGTGCAAGTGTGTGGTTCTGCAAGGACATGCACTCCACATATGCATGTGCACTCAAGTGACCATCAGTGTTCCCTACACATCACATGTGAACATCCACCATGTGTACACCCCAGCATGTCAAACCACAACTATCCCCTCGCACCTGAAAGGAAAACACAACACATGAACAGGCATTGATCAGCAGAACACAACATGTACATAGGATACCACCATTACTATGTCAGAGTTCCCATCACACTGCAGGGCAAGGCAACTATCAACAACAACACCCCCCCCCTCCCTCACAAATGACCATGACCCACTGAACAACTGCACCTGGGTCATGGAGCCTCCAAACCTCAATTCCACCTGGCCACAGGATCACCTTTACCCTTCACCATCTCCCACCTTGTGTGTAAAAAGATGCCTGAACCCTCAGAATCCACACTCATTTCCAAAATCACAAAATCCAAGGCATAAAAACGAACCCGAACACCCTCCAGTAGATGACTTGACGTAGCAGTACCTCACAAAGGCCAAGTACTACCACAATGATGCAACAACCAAGGTAGCACAGCAAAACAATGTCACGACAGGATGTGATACATGTGTGGTACATGACATAGGATGATGCACCATGAATGGATGTGTACTGTCACAGGTCCCCTGTACAGGCGCGGGAGTGTCACGAAACAACCACCCCCACCATGTCCCAGGTGCCTGCAAGGTCAAACTCACACAGCCCCCTGAGACCCTGGTGGGGAATGAGGTTCAGGGATATGCAGTCGGGACAGGTGTTGACACACTGGATGACTGGAATGAGTGGCAGGAGAGGGGAGGAGGAATAACACATGAAACTAGGGAATGCACGAAAATGTACAACCTGCATGAACACATACACAATCCAAACAAACTTGGACATCATTGTCATGGCCTTCTGTAGTCCAGGCTCAGGAGTGGTACGAACCAACCACCCCCTCTAGGGTTTTGGCACCTGCAAGTTCGGGGCTTACACAGGCATCCGCAACCCCAGTGGGGAAAGAGGGTCAGGGAACGTTGCTTGGATAGGCACGGGAAGCAGGAACACCGGGTAGAGGGTACAGGTTTCAAAATTGCATAGGATCACGGGTGATTAGGGAGAAAAAAACATACCAAACTGAACCACAAATACATCCATGCATCAGTTCACTCCCCAGCAAGCCTATGCAGAGCAGTTCGTAAGAAAAACAACAAGACACTTAGCTCTGGTTCTGAGTGCTGGCCTCCTGCCTGCGCACTCTCAGGTCCGGTTACAGGAGCACTGCAATGCTGCAAAGAGAGCCACAGTCAACAAGCTGTACGTGCCAATTACACAAAAACACAACACCAAACATGCCCCATAGCAACAAACTACTCTACAAACAGACAATCTGTGGTCGATGCTTCGTACCCATATATAACATCACCCCTGTGACGGGTCATACACAGTCAATGCAGTAAGTCAGCCGCTGGTGGGTGCGTGGCAAATGGAACACCAATGTGTCACAATTCACACAACATGCAATGTTCCCTGGGTAAGCAGACAGACCCATATAGCAAGCCATGACTACAGAGCAAGTTGCGTACCACCATGACCGAAACAAAGTTGGCAGTGCATTTATCATGAAGTACATGGAAAAGACATGCACTGCACCCGAGTATGTCCCTTGCTGTAGTGCATAATCTACCATGGTTTGCATTTTGTACAAGTTGATGAAATGGAATGGATTCACAATTAGGTATTGATATATATATGAAGCGTTCATTGGGGATTTCTTCTTGTGTCACATTGTTGCAGAGAGTGCATGTATGTTTCCACATGTATGAAATCTGGAAGATTTCATTTATAGGTATGTTTTTATTTTCCAGTACTTGTAGTAAGTACATTAGAAATTCTTGTGGATCTTCCTGTGAGATTATAGTGAATTTAACCATTCCAGCACAGTAGTCCAATTGTTGTCTTATTCCATAAACACTATATGTGTTATCAGGATTGGTTGTTGCATTTCTGTGAAGTACTAACATTTGCAAAAACAATTGGTCTGTACTGTGTAAGTAAATGTTGTCGACAATTGGTGGCAATTGAAATAGAATATTCATTGCTACATTTGCGTTGCAACTTACTCCAACTATATTTAAGAGTTTAAATGGACCAGGTAGTTTTGTATCTGATTGATTTTTTTTAGTTTGTCTTCCTTCTTTGATGAAGTACCTGGTTTACTTTCCCTAATGGGTTCTTTTATGTTTGTGGTGAAGTTATAGTTTCTTTTACTCTCTTTGGAGGATTTGCAGTGACATCCTGTTGCATTTCTGTTTGATTTAGTTTTCTATTACAGCGTTTTACTTTTTGTGGTACAGAATATGTGTTTAGATGGGGGGTGTATAGTGAGCAAAGTCTATTGTATTCTAAAATGCAAGGAATATCAGCGTTTACTTTACTTGCATCAAAGTTGATTAGAAATAGACCGTCAAGTGTACGTAAGCGTGATAGTGCTACGTAGCTCATGCCTTCTTTAAAGACTGTGTTACCAATGTCTATCATTGCTTTGTCTAGGGTAAGACCTATGAATGGTGACTGCATATGCAAGAGTTAGAGAAAATTGTTCTCTGCGTACATACACGTCTTTGAAGAGAAGGAATTGAGCTGTTGAGCGTCCTATCCTTTTTACTTCTGAAAGTTTGTCAAAGAGAATATTGACAAACTGAGTTTTGTTGTCACGTGGGTATGTTTGAAAGCCATCAACTGTACCCAGTGCCTCATTAACTAGTCCTTGGTCCACCTCAAGGTTACGTTTAAGCATTACTCTGAAATTTAAGAATAATTTTAATATCTTTTCCAAGCCTGCTGTGTTTGAGATTGATTTTTATAAACTATTTAGTCTTGTTGTGACTTGGTCACACATGGGTAGTGTCATACCATGTACATCTAGTTTGTCTGTGGCGCTAATTTCCATTATTGGTTACATTTATTTACTGAACATTATTTCATTGAATTTGAAACAGCTTGCAAGAGTTGGCATTAAGGCCATACAATTGACATTTTTGTGGGCTAATTGTTCTATAACATCTGTAGCACATGCATTATCACCATAAAGTGAATGAATGTGCCGGGTTTTCAATATTGCTTCTGCTTCTTTAGAAAGTATACCAACTCTGATACTTTTTAAGATGTTGGCATAATTGAGATCTGCAGATTGCTGCATGTTTTCTGTTAATTCTCTGTATTGGAAATGTTGCCAAAGGTTGACATTTCCAATGCTGCCAACAGTTTTACGGCAGAGTTTGTTTCCTAATGTTTTAAAAATAGGCTCACCTTTTACTGGTGCCAATTGAAGAAGATCTCCGAAAACAATAATGTGTTTTCCTGCAAAGAGCTCTTCATAATTTGTTTTGAGTACTTCTTGTAATCTGAGGTGAATCAAAGCCAACATTAGGTTGGACACTATGCTCACTTCATCAATTAGAAGCATTTTCGTGTGTTTCAATACTCTGCGTAGTTCCATTGCAGCTTCTGTAGAAAGTTTTTAATAGTCTAATTTGTTTTGGTGTTCTACTGCAGGAGTAGTAATCGGTGTAAAGTGACATCACCTATGTTGTAGGTAGCTAAACCTGTGGGGGTAGTGACAACAGCTGACAATTTGTTGTTTGTCAATTGTTGAAGGAACTTACTGATGATTTTGATTAGGAATGTTTTGCCAGAACCAGCTTCACCACTGACGTACAATAGTGTAGGTTTGTAATTTTGGCAGGTGCATTATTTGTTTTCATGTTGTACACCATGTGCAATTTCTTTTGTTACTTCTTGAAAAATGCTACATTGCTCATTGTTTAGTTTTGATTGTAGTATAGTTCAGTCTTCTTTATCTTCATACTGACACATGGTGTTTTCTACTTATATCATAGCTAATTCTGCCTCATTTGTTATTAGTGCCTCTCACAGTGGTTCTTGGCTTCCTGTTACAGAAGGTTGACAACTGTCGGAAGAGTCTTTATCTAGTTGGGCCTGAAGTTCTTCTTCCTGTTGCTGCTCATTGTGTAACATTGTTTTGTACTGCGTAAAGTTCACATCGGTGATAGTGCTTTCATTTGCTTTGAAAGCATCTTCATAGCACTCATAATTATCTAGTATGTCTTCCTCTTTTCTCCATGGTTTGAAAGGTTGTAATAGAGACATGTAATATAGTTCTTTCTGTTGCAGAGTTTTTAATGACAATTTCACATGATTAATTAAGCTTAGTTTGTTAAGTTTCACTAAGCTCCCTTCACAATCGGTCACTGTATATCTATGTTTGCTTTCATCGGGTTTTACATTATTTTTGTATGCAAAGTTTTGAGCTATGTGGTGTAGACACATGCTTTCCAGAATAATACTCCTGTTCGGATAGTATGAGTCCAGTAAATTGTATTTTAGAATGTCTTGGCTGTTGGGATCATTTCTGGCAATTGTTTCTATGTCCTCACATGATTTTAGCACTCTTTTTCTAGATTTTGCAGGACCAAGAATGAGCCATACTAGGTTGTCTGATCTTCCATACAAAGCAGTGCCGGTTAAACGATCTGCTGCTTCATAGGCCCCACATTCTCTATGAGAGAGCATTTTTATGCCTAGGCTGTACAATTTCTGTGATAATGTTTTGTCTGATGCTAGGTCATCCCAGAGGACTTGAAGCTCTGTTTTTTCTGCTTTTGTTAAGTAGGCTGTAACATCGTGCAACAGCAGTTGAATTTCTTGCAATGTACTGCACATCTATGCATTTCATAATAGGGCAATGATTGCATTGTAATGATTGATATATTTTGATTCTTCCCTTCTTTTTATGTAATACGTGTTTTTAGGTGATTTACCTTTAACACTATGTTGAACTGAAGACATGAAGTTGTTTACTTCACCTGTTTCTGTAACTGGTCTAGGGAAACCAAAGCGGCATTTGGTGTAGTATTTATCTTTGTTTTTGTATTTGCGGCGACAATATTTGCCACATTTGTGTCTTTGAAATTGTAAAATCTTCCCATGCAGCTCACTATCAGGCCGATTCATGGAATAATTAGCGCGGCGCAAGTGGGCAAAAATGTGCGAATCTCAGTGGAATTACGAAAATCGCAGTGCAAGTGCAAAAATCGCACGAAAAGCAGCGCACATCGATTCATGGAAGGGCGTGCGCGAAAAAACAATCTGATGTGCGCTAAAAAAGTGCATGGTGCACGTTGGCGCACAGGCCATCTAACGGCGTGCGCCAGGTCACAGCGAAAATCGCACAGGCCACAGCGAAAATCGCACATAGCGCGGCGCACGCAACAAAAGTAGGCGTAACAGGGGCGTAACACTCGGAATGGGGAACAACTTGCCAAAATGTGGGCGGCACGGGGGAAGTACAG
Organism: Ambystoma mexicanum; assembly: GCF_040938575.1. Taxonomy (NCBI): domain Eukaryota; kingdom Metazoa; phylum Chordata; class Amphibia; order Caudata; family Ambystomatidae; genus Ambystoma; species Ambystoma mexicanum. The sequence goes on from NC_090934.1 coordinate 654,480,984, forward strand.
GGTGCAAGTGCGCGGAACGCCCACACGCTCACCTACAACACGTATTCATGGAATCGAATAGGGCAAAACAGCGCACGGTCAAACCAGCGCACAGGCACAAACACGACCGCCACAAGAAAGCATGCAGTAGCGTCCCTGCGCCTGTAAAAAATGTGTGCCAAAAGGTGCGCCAACAAATAGCACCTAGATACAGCTATGATGAATGTCCTATACTGTGGCCCTCCAGGACAAATGACGTGCAAAGGGGTACCCACAAACACGAACACCCGCTGACTGAAAAATAACGTGTGCGTGTATTTCGGGGTGCACGGGAAGTTTCACACGCAAATTGGCTGGGTACGTGGATTCCAGTGGTGCACGGGAAGTTCCACACGCGATTTGGCTGGGTACGTGGATTTCATGGGTGCGCGGGAAGTTCCATACGCGATTTGGCTGGGTACGTGGATTTCAGGGGTGCGCGGGAAGTCCCACACGCAATTTGGCCGGGTACGTGGATTTCAGGGGTGCGCGGGAAGTTCAACACGCGATTTGGCAAGGTACGTGGATTTCAGGGGTGCGTGGGAAGTTCAACACGCGATTTGGCTGGGTACGTGGATTTCAGGGGTGCGCGGGAAATTCCACACGCGATTTGGCCGGGTACGTGGATTTCAGGGGTGCGCGGGAAGTTCAACACGCGATTTGGCTGGGTACGTGGATTTCAGGGGTGCGCGCGAAGTTTCACACGTGATTTGGCCGGGTACGTGGATTTCAGGGGTGCGCGGGAAGTTCAACACGCGATTTGGCCGGGTACGTGGATTTCAGGGGTGCGCGGGAAGTTCAACACGCGATTTGGCTGGTTACGTGGATTCCAGGGGTGCGCGGGAAGTTCCACATGCGATTTGGCCGGGTATGTGGATTTCAGGGGTGCGCGGGAAGTTCAACACGCGATTTGGCCGGGTACGTGGATTTCAGGGGTGCGCGCGAAGTTTCACATGCGATTTGGCTGGTTACGTGGATTCCAGGGGTGCGCGGGAAGGTTCACACGCAATTTGGCTGGGTCTGTGTATTTCGGTGTTGCGGGGGAATGCTACATGTGATATGGCCATGTGGGTCCCCCCAGGTGTTCCCTCTACACCCTCCACGGACCCTGCAGGCAGCCCACACCAAAGGGTACTACCCTGCACCCCTGCTCATGTCCCACAGGCAACCCATCCACCATGGCCATGCCCACCAGCCAACCACTGATCACCAACACATGTCTCCCACCACCCCCACCCCCCAGCCACCAGGGGCAGCCTCCACTAGGCCCCCACCCATGTCTCCCACCACCCCCACCCCCCAGCAGTCAGGGGCAGCCTCCACGAGGCCCCCACTCATGTCCCCTATTACCCCCACCCCCCGCAGTGCAGGGGCACCCTCCACCAGGCCCCCACTCATGTCTCCCACCACCCCCACCCCCCAGCCACCAGGGGCAGCCTCCACCAGGCCCCCACTCATGTCTACCACCACCCCCACCCCCCAGCCACCAGGGGCAGCCTCCACCAGGACCCCACTCATGTCCCCTATTACCCCCACCCCCCGCAGTGCAGGGGCAGCCTCCACCAGGCCCCCACTCATGTCCCCTATTACCCCCACCCCCCGCAGTGCAGGGGCAGCCTCCACCAGGCCCCCACTCATGTCCCCTATTACCCCCACCCCCCCGCAGTGCAGGGGCGCCCTCCACCAGGCCCCCACTCATGTCTCCCACCACCCCCACCCCCCAGCCACCAGGGGCAGCCTCCACCAGGCCCCCACTCATGTCCCCTATTACCCCCACCCCCCGCAGTGCAGGGGCACCCTCCACCAGGCCCCACCCATGTCTCCCACCACCCCCTACCCCCCAGCAGTCAGGGGCAGCCTCCACCAGGCCCCCACCCATGTCTCCCACCACCCCCACCCCCCGCAGTGCAGGGGCAGCCTCCACCAGGCCCCCACTCATGTCTCCCACCACCCCCACCCCCCAGCAGTCAGGGGCAGCCTCCACCAGGCCCCCACTCATGTCTCCCACCACCCCCCACCCCCCAGCCACCAGGGGCACCCTCCACCAGGCCCCCACCCATGTCTCCCACCACCCCCACCCCCCAGCCACCAGGGGCAGCCTCCACCAGGACCCCACTCATGTCCCCTATTACCCCCACCCCCCGCAGTGCAGGGGCAGCCTCCACCAGGCCCCCACTCATGTCCCCTATTTCCCCCACCCCCCGCAGTGCAGGGGCAGCCTCCACTAGGCCCCCACTCATGTCCCCTATTACCCCCACCCCCCCGCAGTGCAGGGGCACCCTCCACCAGGCCCCCACTCATGTCTCCCACCACCCCCACCCCCCAGCCACCAGGGGCAGCCTCCACCAGGCCCCCACTCATGTCCCCTATTACCCCCACCCCCCGCAGTGCAGGGGCACCCTCCACCAGGCCCCCACTCATGTCTCCCACCACCCCCACCCCCCAGCCACCAGGGGCAGCCTCCACCAGGCCCCCACTCATGTCCCCTATTACCCCCACCCCCCGCAGTGCAGGGGCAGCCTCCACCAGGCCCCCACCCATGTCTCCCACCACCCCCTACCCCCCAGCCACCAGGGGCAGCCTCCACCAGGCCCCCACTCATGTCCCCTATTACCCCCTACCCCCCAGCAGTCAGGGGCACCCTCCACCAGGCCCCCACACATGTCTCCCACCACCCCCTACCCCCCAGCAGTCAGGGGCAGCCTCCACCAGGCCCCCACTCATGTCTCCCACCACCCCCACCCCCCAGCAGTCAGGGGCAGCCTCCAGCAGGCCCCCACTCATGTCTCCCACCACCCCCCACCCCCCAGCCACCAGGGGCACCCTCCACCAGGCCCCCACTCATGTCTCCCACCACCCCCACCCCCCAGCAGTCAGGGGCAGCCTCCACCAGGCCCCCACTCATGTCCCCTATTACCCCCACCCCCCGCAGTGCAGGGGCAGCCTCCACTAGGCCCCCACTCATGTCTCCCACCACCCCCACCCCCCAGCCACCAGGGGCAGCCTCCACCAGGCCCCCACTCATGTTCCCTATTACCCCCACCCCCCCGCAGTGCAGGGGCACCCTCCACCAGGCCCCCACTCATGTCTCCCACCACCCCCACCCCCCAGCAGTCAGGGACAGCCTCCACCAGGCACCCACTCATGTCTCCCACGACCCCCCAGCCACCAGGGGCACCCTCCACCAGGCCCCCACCCATGTCTCCCACCACCCCCACCCCCCCGCAGTGCAGGGGCAGCCTCCATCAGGCCCCCACTCATGTCTCCCACCACCCCCACCCCCCAGCCACCAGGGGCAGCCTCCACCAGGCCCCCTCTCATGTCCCCTATTACCCCCACCCCCCGCAGTGCAGGGGCAGCCTCCACCCGGCCCCCACCCATGTCTCCCACCACCCCCTACCCCCCAGCAGTCAGGGGCACCCTCCACCAGGCCCCCACCCATGTCTCCCACCACCCCTACCCCCCAGCATTCAGGGGCAGCCTCCACCAGGCCCCCACTCATGTCTCCCACCACCCCCACCCCCAGCAGTCAGGGGCAGCCTCCACCAGGCCCCCACTCATGTCTCCCACCACCCCCACCCCCCAGCCACCAGGGGCACCCTCCACCAGGCCCCCACTCATGTCTCCCACCACCCCCACCCCCCAGCAGTCAGGGGCAGCCTCCACCAGGCCCCCACTCATGTCCCCTATTACCCCCACCCCCCCGCAGTGCAGGGGCACCCTCCACCAGGCCCCCACTCATGTCTCCCACCACCCCCACCCCCCAGCCACCAGGGGCAGCCTCCACCAGGCCCCCACTCATGTCCCCTATTACCCCCACCCCTCCGCAGTGCAGGGGCACCCTCCACCAGGCCCCCACTCATGTCTCCGACCACCCCCACCCCCCAGCAGTCAGGGGCAGCCTCCACCGGGCCCCCACTCATGTCTCCCACCACCCCCCACCCCCCAGCCACCAGGGGCACCCTCCACCAGGCCCCCACCCATGTCTCCCACCACCCCCACCCCCCCGCAGTGCAGGGGCAGCCTCCACCAGGCCCCCACTCATGTCTCCCACCATCCCCACCCCCCAGCCACCAGGGGCAGCCTCCACCAGGCCCCCACTCATGTCCCCTATTACCCCCACCCCCCCGCAGTGCAGGGGCAGCCTCCACCAGGCCCCCACTCATGTCTCCCACCACCCCCACCCCCCAGCAGTCAGGGGCAGCATCCACCAGGCCCCCACTCATGTCTCCCACCACCCCCCACCCCCCAGCCACCAGGGGCACCCTCCACCAGGCCCCCACCCATGTCTCCCACCACCCCCACTCCCCAGCAGTCAGGGGCAGCCTCCACCAGGCCCCCACTCATGTCTCCCACCACCCCCACCCCCCAGCCACCAGGGGCAGCCTCCACCAGGCCCCCACTCATGTCCCCTATTACCCCCACCCCCCCGCAGTGCAGGGGCACCCTACACCAGGCCCCCACTCATGTCTCCCACCACCCCCACCCCCCAGCCACCAGGGGCAGCCTCCACCAGGCCCCCACTCATGTCTCCCACCACCCCCACCCCCCAGCCACCAGGGGCAGCCTCCACCAGGTCCCCACTCATGTCTCCCACCACCCCCACCCCCCAGCCACCAGGGGCAGCCTCCACCAGGCCCCCACTCATGTCCCCTATTACCCCCACCCCCCCGCAGTGCAGGGGCACCCTCCACCAGGCCCCCACCCATGTCTCCCACCACCCCCACCCCCCAGCCGTGCAATTTGCCTGGGTACGTGTACTTCGTGGTGCGCGTGAAGTTCCACACGCGATTGTACGTGTACTTCGGGGTGTGTGTGAACTTCCACACGCGATTTGCCTGGGTACGTGTACTTCGGGGTGCGCGTGAACTTCCACACGCGATTTGCCTGGGTACGTGTATTACTGGGGGTGCGCGTGAACTTCCACACGCGATTTGCATGGGTATGTGTACTTCGGGTTGGCGTGAACTTCCACACGCGATTGGGCCTGTGAGAGTGGGTCACAAGTATTCCAGGGATGGGCGGGAATATTTACCTGCGACTGTGCCTGTGAGAGCGTGCTACGTGTATTCCTGGTGTGGGTGGGAAGATTCACACGTTCGCTTACGACGAGCCGAAAAGGGGTCCAATCCTGACACACGTACGCCAGCATGAAGCAGGCGTACGTCGACCCGCGCAGCATAAAAGTGTGCGAAAACCACAAACAAGCTCATACGCCAGGATGAATATACCATTCCTAGCAGCAGTGGCTGTGGGTTACCAAAGGAGGAGGAGGAGGATAGTGAGGGCCTGAATTTTCACTCCCAGAACAAGCCTTTTTGGGATGCCTGATGACCAGGTGTATGGGAGGTACAGGTTTCCCCCACACATAATACTGGACCTGGTCAGTGAGTGGGAGGATGACCTCACATCACCCACCCTGTGCTCCCAAGCACTCAGCCCCCTGGAGAAGGTCCTCAATGTACTGCACTTCTTGGCCACAGGATCATTTCAGCGTGCAAGTGCCATAGTGGGTGGGGTGTCACAGGCCACGCAGTCACGCTGCCTACGCCAGATCTTGAACATCATCACTGCACGCCCATCAGTCCGTAGGCACATATACCTGCCCAGGACACCTGCAGAAATGCAGGCTGCCACCCTCGATTTCTACGGTGTGGCACAATTTCCAAAAGTGCTAGGTGCCATTGACTGCACCCATGTGGCACTACGTCCCCCCAGGGCATCTGAGCACATCTATAGGAACCGCAAGCACTGGCATTCCATCAACGTGCAGAGGGTATGTAATGCTAAGGGAATCATCACCTCAGTATATGCCAACTATCCAGGGTCCACCCACGACAGCTTCATTTACCGAATGTCTACGCTAAGCCGGGACCTCGAAGCTGGGCGGCATGGTGACACATGGCTGCTTGGTGGGTATGAATGCCACTGCACATGCATGCATGCATGCATGCATGTCAGATGCAGAGTTATGTCACTACCCCACTAATAATACCCATCACCTCCTCACCAGGGGACAGTGCCTACCCTCTGAGCACCCACATGATGACGCCAATTCGGAACCCCATCACGCCTCCAGAGGTAAGATACAACACAGCCCATATTGCAACCCGGGGCATAGTGGAGCGCACATTCGGAGTGCTCAAGTCACGCTTTCGCTCCCTTGACCGGTCTGGCGGGCAGCTGTTATATGCGCCCCCAGTTGTGTGCAGGATCATAGTGGCAGGATGTGTCCTGCACAATGTTGCAACACGCCGGGGCCTGGCCGTGGACATGGTGGTGCCCCCACATCCCCAACCACATGCACGCCCTCTGCGCATGGGAGGGGAGAGGGCACGGGGTGAGGCAGCCCGTACGCAGCTGGTGGCTAATTACTTCACATAGAAATCACACCCCAGTGGAGTGCACACAGGCCTGGCACATACCTTCTGATAAGCAATGATGACTCGACCTGACAATTAAGACGAACAAAGGGACTGTCAACTGTCAGAACCATAGCAGCCTGAGATTGTTCATGTGGAAGTGTCACAATGTTTGCATCCCTACCTACAGAAACACCACCAATGCAGTGTCATGAAAAGACACTTCCATGCTGCAGAAATGAATACCCACTTGCAAAATACTACATGAAAACAGTGCCATGTCACCCACCCCCTCCACGGCACGGCCACACAACACACCATGGCATGTCATGCAATGTGAGAGGAAAGAAATTAGTCCCCACAACATGCCCCAAGTGTCAGCAGCCACAGTGTCCCTAATGGAAACCTGTCCACACATGAAATGTTCACAGTAATGCAGGACCTACAGCCCACATTACCAAATACTTACCAATAATACCAATCCCCTACACAATGTCCAACCCACCTTAAACATGACATTACAGAACTAAAAATTAGCTAGCCTCACCACCTGATGATGACAGCCCTCCGAACACTTGCAAGTATACAGTGTTAGCGCCACGCAAGAGTGTAGGTGCACTGCTTACAACATGGACTCCAGTTCCAAGGTGGACCGCATTGTGAAGACATGAGGAATGGACCTCCAAATATGGAGGATGAGATGGATGCAGAGGCACATATAAATACACCACGCAGCGTACAATACAACAACAATATGCACAATGAATGTATATACAGTATTGACTACAGACTGCCCACACAGCTCATGGGAGTCCAATGTCACCATGTACGTCAATGTCACTTGGGCACACCCTTTGCAAGCCCATGGAAACGGGAAGCAGGAGGGGTGTGTGTGACAAAAACCCAAACATCTGAACCAAATCCATGACAAGCCTGCATGTGCCCAGCCACAATGCAGCGTATGCCCACGGGAGCCACACAAAGCAATACACTGTCCCAAAAAAAAAAAAAAATAAATTTAAAAAAAATCAAAAATGCCCATTAATGGGCCCGGGGGGTTGGGGAGGCCACACAGGAGGTCCGAGGACACGGTGCACACCAAAACCCACCTGTGTGGATCTTGCGAAAAACAAAAAACCTCCATGGGCTCATGGCCCACACGGCTACCCTATTGTGGGAGTATCACTGCTGTCGCTATTCTCACCCTGTCCAGCTGCATCCGGAGGTGGTGGCACTATGGGAGGCAGCCCACGCAAGGCCCTAGTCTGTTCCTCCATGGCTGCAAGCATGCGGGTGTGGTAGGTCTCGTTCTGGAGGATGAGTGTGCGGAGGTCCCCATGCAACAACTCACGGGATGCCCGGACCTCCGCCCTAGTTGCCTGCATCTCAGCTGAGAGCGTACGGGTGAGACGCTCCAGCTGCTGTTCTGTCCTTCGGTTTGTTGAAGCCTCAAGCTCAACAAGAGTCGTCCTGAGGTGAAGGAGTTCCAGCCTCAGGGCTTCCCTGTGGCCCTGGGACTCTATGGAGATGGCTTCCTGCAGAGTCGCCAGTGCCGCCTGCCTGTCCCTGTTGGACGCCAACATGTCCTCCCTGTGTGACTGGCAGATGGAGTCGGTTGCCTGCTGTAGTCGCTCCATCAGCCTTTCGGGGGGGACAATGGAAGTGGCCACCCTATCCATGGCCTGAGCCATCATCTCTGATGATGCTGCCTGTTGGGTTGCCATACCGTAAATGGATTGCTCCCATGCGGTATTGCCAGGTGGCGTACGGCCACCACGTCAGCGGGCACCACACCTGTCTGGGGCAAGGTGAACTGCGCCTTGCTGTGCCGGCACTGCCTGAGGCTGCAGGACTGCATTCCCCCACTGATCTGCTGGCCCAGGAACAGGATCAGATGTCGCGGAGTGTGACCCTGCATCCGTAACCACCAAAGGCGTACCTGCCAACACTGACATCCCCATTGAGGGTTCTAACCCTGGTGCAGGTGGGTCGGACAGAACAGAATCCCTCCCAGGAACACTCACCTGCGACGGCACGTAGGTCTCATCATCCGAATCAACACCTGAGTACAGCTCGGGGGAGGTGCAGCCAGAGACACCCCTTGAGAGCACGACCTGCAGCAGTTGTGGGTTCTCACCCACCACCACACCACGTCCCTCACTGGTGGTCGGTCGGCCCTCAGACCCCTCCTGGGTCTGCACCATCTCCACAACCCCAGCAGTATCAGGTGCGTCTTCCCCTGCAAAGACATAAAAGAAAACAAATGGAAACAGGCATTAGCACCATGGCACACAATGAGGGCTGAGAGGCTACAGAAACAGTACTTGATTGACACATGTCCCACATGACTAAAACACTCCCATGCATGCACCGTCACTGCGTGTGATGGGGCGGCAGATGGCACACATTGATGACACCAAGATGGAAGATGAACACATTTGCTGCATGCTGTCTAGCAGTGCCATCACACATTGGCCAGTGATTGGCAGGTCAAATACACATGCCATCACACAGATGGCATGTACCCTAGCCATGAAGTGAAGAGGGAGAGGAGGTCACCAATTGTTCATTCAGTCCAGTTTGTTCATATGATTGATTATTTTCATTGTAATGGTTCTAATGTTTAACATGCAGCTGCCAGTCAAAAATGGTACTATAGCACAGGGACATGTCCAAACTAATCATGTCCACGAAACTGAGCCAGTCCACTGTACCATAGCCATGTCAGACATGTGACAATAGGACTGAGAAATCCCGAGTAAAAGTGGTGGTATGCAAACAATCTGCCTGAATAAGCAGAGGTAAATAAGCAACAGTGTAGTGGCAAGATGACACTCCAAGGGCAACTGGCGTGGTGTTGGGCTGGATGTCTAATGTTGGCCGAAGGGATGCTGCTCTACCCAAATGCTGGTGCCAAGAATGTTTAGGAAGAGGCACATGGGTGAGCCGAACCACTCAGGCACACACACCCTCCCCTGGCACACAAACAGAAGCCCTCCCACACACAAAATGCACATGGATGACACACACATGCATGTGCACTCACCGGACAATGCCTCGTAATCTGCCACTACTCCGACGCCTTGGATCTGTTCCTCCGTGACGTAGGTCCCGGCAACCTGCTCATGTGGAGTGAGTTCTATGTCGTCTGCTGGAGACCCACCTCCAGTCACTAGAGTTGCGGCATGACTTCAGGCCAGTTTATTCTTTGCCCTGCGCTTCAGGTCATTCCAGCGCTTGTAGCAATCATTAGCTGTGCGCCTCATGATTCCAAGGGCACTTATGATGTCCGCAATGGTCTGCCAGTGTGCCTGACGTTGTGCAGGTGTGGTCTTGGATCCTGCAACAATCACCATTTTGCGGTCATGTGCGGACACATACTCTACAAGTGCATTCAGTTCGGCCTCATTGAAGCTGGGCTTCCTTGACGGGCCGGACTGTGTAGCCGTGTCTGGGGCATCAGCCTCTACTGGACGAGCACTCTTCCTCTTCCGCTTGGAAGGTGGTGGGGATCCGGAGTGTCCTGCGCCACTCTGGACACTAGGGGCAGGAGCGTGGGATTGCACACTCAGCATGGCAGTTGGTGCAGGCATTATCTCAAGTGTGATGGTGTCAGGGGGAAAGTCAGCATGATGGACTTGGACCGAAACTGTCCTGGCTGGGTGTGTGAGAGGTGGGGTGGATGGAGCCGCAGCTGCCCCTGCAGCCTCCCCAGCCTGCCTACGCGGGGCAGCAGATGACCTAGCTGCCCCTGATCCACGTGGCCTGATGACACCAACGTTCACCAGCGCACGTGGCCTAGACCTGCTGACCTGGAAGTCGCCCTGTGCCAGGTCTGGTTCCACAGTGGGCTGGTGCAACAAGGGCTGAGCATGGATGGTGTCAGCCACGGTAACCTCAACCAGGGGGGGGGGCATGGGTGTCCCTGACTGCTCCTCCACACATGGGGGGCTAGGGGCACCCTGCAAGTCACGGCCACGTCCCCTACCGGATCCACCACTGTGTCCTGGTGGAGCAAGTCCTGGGGCAGTATGATGCCCTCTTCGGAAGTAAGCGCGCCAACAAGGAAGGACGGACTCGGATCTGGACGGACATCGTGACTGCCATCAACGCGGAGGGGGTGGCAGTCCGCGACTACCAACATGTCAAGAAGCGCTGGGATGACTGCAGGTCCAGGACCCTGTTGAAGGCCCGGCGCCTTGTGGAGGGGGCCTGGGGCCGCATGAGTACCATCCAGATGAGGGTCCTGGAACGCGTAGGCCCAGCGCTCCATGGCCAGATCCTTGAGAGGCAGACCCGTCTGGAGTTGAGCGGTAAGTGGCCAAGCATTGCTGTGTGAGACAGGGCATGTCACAGTGTGCTGGTTGTCTGATACTTGCCTGTATGTGTGACATAGCCCATGTATGCATGTGTGTGTGCAGGGACGTCATGCATGTGAGACCAGTAATGTGTGAACCACACGGTTGGTGCATGTGTTCAAATGCAACATGGGTTGCCCTATGCGGAATGGCCACATGAAAGCATGCCAGTCTCTGTTCCTGGACATGGGTGAGGGATGGGTGCTGATGCCATGTACATATATGCTGTCCATGTCTGTGTGTCTGACCAGCGTGTCTGTGACTTGTGAATGCCTGGGATGCATGACACATGTCTGTGGCAATTTTCCGGTTCACTGATGCAGCCTAGTCATCCTTCCATCCACTGTGTCTGTGGTGTACGAGGCCAGATGGATGAAACTAGGGTGAAGTGTGTGCATGTGATAGGCACGGGACATGATGCATGTGAGTTCTAAAACAACAGTGTATGTTTAAAGAATAACTTGGACATGTATGCTAATGTCCATAGCATGCGCCATGCCTGTTACCGCATGTGTTTTACCTGCACTGAGCCATGTGTTGTGGAGGGACATGATGGAAGAGATCTTTGACAGTGCCACTCATCTGCTATTGCTTCCTGTCTAGGGGACCATTGTACAGTACCCTGATGCTTGTGTTCTATGTCTCCCTCTACTCAGCGCTTCGTGAAGAAGAGGGCGGAGACGGCTCTGTGGAGCAAAGCGGCAGGGATGCCCCCACGGCTGCAGCGGAAGGGGTGGGTGAGCCCCCACAGGGGCTTGCAACGGCGGAAGACGGGGTGGAGCCATCCAGGTTGGTGGTTTCCACAGAGGAGGAGGAGGCCGCTACTGAGGCGCACTTGGGGCCTGGTGGGGGCATCCCTGCTGGTGCAAGTGTTGCAGTCCAGGGGCAGGGGCAGGAGGCAGCACAGGTCGCCGTGGAGGGGCCTGTGCATGTCACTGGCCCTGACACTGTGACTGCACCACCATGCACCAGCAGGGATGCCCCATCCCAGGCCCGTCCGCAGGTAGGGGGGATGTCCATGTCATCTGACTCCCCTCCACCTGCGTACGAGGGGACCCCTGGCCATATGGAGAAGGTCCTGATTGGTGTTGCGTTGCGCACCGGTGCAATTCGTGATGAGGTGCGTGCTTCCCGGGAGGAGCATGCACGTCATCACGGAGAGCACCGTGCCGACGTGGCCCAGTTGGGAACGGCCACGGTCGGGGGTTTCCTACATGTGTCGGCCAATCTGGTGACCCTCTCCTCCTCTGTGGAGACTATGCACCAGTCGTTCTCCATGCCATCTTCCGGCCCAGATGCCACCAGGGCCCCCTGTGGACATGCCCTGACCAATGTAGCCGGCTCAGTGGGGATCCCATCCCTGCCACAGTCGGGAGTCGGAGGTCCAGCAGGGGTGGACACACCAGCAACTGGACCCCAGCAGATGGAGGATGTGACAGCATCATCGGGCAGGGCACGTGCACAACGGCGTCGGTGGATACCATCAGCCTGGATGCCGTCGTGCTGGCACATGCAGTTGTGTCGGAGGCAGCGGCAGTCTCGACGTGGGAGGCATCATGGCTCGGGGCCATCAACATCAGGGGTGCAGGCATCGGCCGGAGGGCAGGAGAACCCTGGAATGGGAGTGGCTTCCGTGTGGGAGCGGTTGGGCCAGCGGATAGGTGCGGAGCGGCAGCGGGCAGAGGAGGAACGGCTCACAATGGTCAGGGCGGAGAACTCCTTGCGGAGGGCGCTGAGGCGGGCTGAGTGCCTCGAGGGTCTTCGCAGGGAGTTGGAGCTGGACACTTCTTTATCCCTGCGAGACCTCGGGGCCAGGGAACATGCCCACCTCCAAGCCATTGAACAGGAGTTCGATGATGCCCTGGCCCATGACAACATCCAGTGAGCCGTTGGACTAGCCCGCTGCCCATGTAAATAGTTATGTAGTTAGTGTTAGGTTTCCTTTGTTTTTGCTTTTTCTTTGGACCTTTTGGACAATGGGCCACATTTTTGTATATAGTTATTTTTTATGAGGTAGTGTTCTTAGATAGGTTTCATTTCTTTTGTTGGGATCATGGACCCTGGCTTGTTCACCTGTACATAGTTCACTGTTGGATTTTTGTTTCTTTTTACCGTTTACCCATGGAGCAATGGCTTTCTATTATAATTTCACATTGGATTTTCTTTTCTGGACTGTGACTTTGGACACCATTCCTGGATTCTGATTTTTGGTTTTGCATTTTTTCATGGACATGCTTCTTTTTACTTTTTTTACATTCCCATTTCTGTTAGTTTATTTTTGATTCAATTCTTGTTTTCTTTAATACATATTTTTAGATCAAACTTCAATGTGTAGTATCATCTCATTGGTTTCATGCATATCATGATACGGGTTTGGAGATTCAATGACAACCATTGGGTGTATGTGAGGGACATGTGTTTGTTTCCAAACTTGCAATTGCAGTTCTATCATGTTATTTCCATTTCTGAGTGGGTGGATTCAATACTCGGGTGGGTGTTTTGCATTTGGAGGCTGACCATGGGGACCGGGGATCTAGATTGTGATGACATGTTGGCAGGGGAACATGAGTTGGACATGAGTGGGGGCCTGCTGGCAGGTGCCCCACGGTGCTGGGGGGTGGGGGTGCAGGGGAACATGAGTTGGACATGTGTGGGGGCCTGCTGGCAGGTGCCCCACAGTGCTGGGGGGTGGGGGTGCAGGGGAACATGAGTTGGACATGTGTGGGGGTCTGCTGGCAGGTGCCCCACGGTGCTGGGGGGTGGGGGTGCAGGGGAACATGAGTTGGACATGAGTGGGGGCCTGCTGGCAGGTGCCCCACGGTGCTGGGGGGTGGGGGTGCAGGGGAACATGAGTTGGACATGAGTGGGGGCCTGCTGGCAGGTGCCCCACGGTGCTGGGGGGTGGGGGTGCAAGGGAACATGAGTTGGACATGAGTCGGGGCCTGCTGGCAGGTGCCCCAGGGTGCTGGGGGGTGGGGGTGCAGGGGAACATGAGTTGGACATGAGTGGGGGTCTGCTGGCAGGTGCCCCACGGTTGGGGGGTGGGGGTGCAGGGGAACATGAGTTGGACATGTGTGGGGGCCTGCTGGCAGGTGCCCCACGGTGCTGGGGAGTGGGGGTGCAGGGGAACATGAGTTGGACATGTGTGGGGGCCTGCTGGCAGGTGCCCCACGGTGCTGGGGGGTGGGGGTGCAGGGGAACATGAGTTGGACATGAGTGGGGGCCTGCTGGCAGGTGCCCCACGGTGCTGGGGGGTGGGGGTGCAGGGGAACATGAGTTGGACATGAGTGGGGGCCTGCTGGCAGGTGCCCCATGGTGCTGGGGGGTGGGGGTGCAAGGGAACATGAGTTGGACATGAGTCGGGGCCTGCTGGCAGGTGCCCCACGGTGCTGGGGGGTGGGGGTGCAGGGGAACATGAGTTGGACATGAGTGGGGGTCTGCTGGCAGGTGCCCCACGGTTGGGGGGTGGGGGTGCAGGGGAACATGAGTTGGACATGAGTGGGGGCCTGCTGGCAGGTGCCCCACGGTGCTGGGGGGTAGGGGTGCAGGGGAACATGAGTTGGACATGAGTGGGGGCCTGCTGGCAGGTGCCCCACAGTGCTGGGGGGTGGGGGTAATAGGGGACATGAGTGGGGGCCTGGTGGAGGCTGCCCCTGACTGCTGGGGGGTGGGGGTGGTGGGAGACATGAGTGGGGGCCTGGTGGAATCTGCCCCTGCACTGCTGGGGGGTGGGGGTGGTGGGAGACATGAGTGGGGGCCTGGTGGAATCTGCCCCTGCACTGCTGGGGGGTGGGGGTGGTGGGAGACATGAGTGGGGGCCTGGTGGAGGCTGCCCCTGCACTGCTGGGGGGTGGGGGTGGTGGGAGACATGAGTGGGGGCCTGGTGGAGGCTGCCCCTGCACTGCTGGGGGGTGGGGTGGTGGGAGACATGAGTGGGGGCCTGGTGGAATCTGCCCCTGCACTGCTGGGGGGTGGGGGTAGTGGGAGACATGAGTGGGGGCCTGGTGGAATCTGCCCCTGCACTGCTGGGGGGTGGGGGTGGTGGGAGACATGAGTGGGGGCCTGGTGGAATCTGCCCCTGCACTGCTGGGGGGTGGGGGTTGTGGGAGACATGAGTGGGGGCCTGGTGGAATCTGCCCCTGGTGGCTGGGGGGTGGGGGTGGTGGTAGACATGGGTGGGGGCCTGGTGGAGGCTGCCCCTGGTGGCTGGGGGGTGGGGGTGGTGGTAGACATGAGTGGGGGCCTGGTGGAATCTGCCCCTGGTGGCTGGGGGGTGGGGGTGGTGGTAGACATGGGTGGGGGCCTGGTGGAGGCTGCCCCTGGTGGGTTAGGGGTGGGGGTGGTGGTAGACATGAGTGGGGGCCTGGTGGAATCTGCCCCTGGTGGCTGGGGGGTGGGGGTGGTGGTAGACATGGGTGGGGGCCTGGTGGAGGCTGCCCCTGCACTGCTGGGGGGTGGGGGTGGTGGGAGACATGAGTGGGGGCCTGGTGGAGGCTGCCCCTGCACTGCTGTGGGGTGGGGGTGGTGGGAGACATGAGTGGGGGCCTGGTGTAGGCTGCCCCTGCACTGCTGGGGGGTGGGGGTGGTGGGAGACATGAGTGGGGGCCTGGTGGAATCTGTCCCTAGTGGCTGGGGGGTGGGGGTGGTGGGAGACATGAGTGGGGGCCTGGTGGAGGGTGCCCCTGCACTGCGGGGGGGTGGGGGTAATAGGGGACATGAGTGGGGGCCTGGTGGAGGCTGCCCCTGACTGCTGGAGGGTGGGGGTGGTGGGAGACATGAGTGGGGACTGGTGGAGGGTGCCCCTGGTGGCTGGGGGGTGGGGGGTGGTGGGAGACATGAGTGGGGGCCTGGTGGAGGGTGCCCCTGCACTGCGGGGGGTGGGGGTAATAGGGGACATGAGTGGGGGCCTGGTGGAGGCTGCCCCTGGTGGCTGGGGGGTGGGGGTGGTGGGAGACATGAGTGGGGGCCTGGTGGAGGGTGCCCCTGCACCGGGGGGGTGTGGGTAATAGGGGACATGAGTGGGGGCCTGGTGGAGGCTGCCCCTGACTGCTGGGGGGTGGGGGTGGTGGGAGACATGAGTGGGGGCCTGGTGGAGGGTGCCCCTGGTGGCTGGGGGGTGGGGGTGGTGGGAGACATGAGTGGGGGCCTGGTGGAGGCTCCCCCTGGTGGCTGGGGGGTGGGGGTGGTGGTAGACATGAATGGGGGCCTGGTGGAATCTGCCCCAAGTAGCTGGGGGGTGGGGGTGGTGGTAGACATGAGTGGGGGCCTGGTGGAATCTGCCCCTGGTGGCTGTGGGGTGGGGGTGGTGGTCGACATGGGTGGGGGCCTGGTGGAGGCTGCCCCTGGTGGCTGGGGGGTGGGGGTGGTGGGAGACATGAGTGGGGGCCTGGTGGAGGCTGCCCCTGCACTGCTGGGGGGTGGGGGTGATGGGAGACATGAGTGGGGGCCTGGTGGATGCTGCCCCTGGTGGCTGGGGGGTGGGGGTGGTGGTAGACATGAGTGGGGGCCTGGTGGAATCTGCCCCTGGTGGCTGGGGGGTGGGGGTGGTGGTAGACATGGGTGGGGGCCTGGTGGAGGCTGCCCCTCGTGGCTGGGGGGTGGGGGTGGTGGTGGACATCGGTGGGGGCCTGGTGGTGGCTGCCCCTGCACTGCTGGGGGGTGGGGGTGGTGGGAGACATGAGTGGGGGCCTGGTGGAGGCTTCCCCTGCACTGCTGGGGGTGGGGGTGGTGGTAGACATGAGTGGGGCCTGGTGGAATCTGCCCCTGGTGGCTGGGGGGTGGGGGTGGTGGTAGACATGAGTGGGGGCCTTTGTGGAATCTGCCCCTGGTGGCTGGGGGGTGGGAGTGGTGGTAGACATGGGTGGGGGCCTGGTGGCGGCTGCCCCTGCACTGCTGGGGGGTGGGGGTGGTGGTAGACATGAGTGGGGGCCTGGTGGAGGCTGCCCCTGCACTGCTGGGGGGTGGGGGTGGTGGGAGACATGAGTGGGGGCCTGGTGGAGGCTGCCCCTGGTGGCTGGGGGGTGGGGGTGGTGGTAGACATGAGTGGAGTCCTGGTGGAATCTGCCCCTGGTGGCTGGGGGGTGGGGGTGGTGGTAGACATGGGTGGGGGCCTGGTGAAGGGTGCCCCTGGTGGCTGGGGGGTGGGGGTGGTGGTAGACATGGGTGGGGGCCTGGTGGAGGCTGCCCCTGGTGGCTGGGGGGTGGGGGTGGTGGTAGACATGGGTGGGGGCCTGGTGGAGGCTGCCCCTGCACTGCTGGGGGGTGGGGGGGTGGGAGACATGAGTGGGGGCCTGGTGGTATCTGCCCCTGGTGGCTGGGGGGTGGGGGTGGTGGTAGACATGAGTGGGGGCCTGGTGGAATCTGCCCCTGGTGGCTGGTGGGTGGGGGTGGTGGTAGACATGGGTGGGGGCCTGGTGGAGGCTGCCCCTGGTGGCTGGGGGGTGGGGGTGGTGGTAGACATGGGTGGCGGCCTGGTGGTGGCTGCCCCTGCACTGCTGGGGGGTGGGGGTGGTGGGAGACATGAGTGGGGGCCTGTTGGAGGCTGCCCCTGCACTGCTGGGGGGTGGGGGTGGTGGGAGACATGGGTGGGGGCCTGGTGGAGGCTGCCCCTTGTGGCTGGGGGGTGGGGGTGGTGGGAGACATGAGTGGGGGCCTGGTGGAGGCTGCCCCTGCACTGCTGGGGGGTGGGGGTGATGGGAGACATGAGTGGGGGCCTGGTGGATGCTGCCCCTGGTGGCTGGGGGTGGGGGTGGTGGTAGACATGAGTGGGGGCCTGGTGGAATCTGCCCCTGGTAGCTGGGGGGTGGGGGTGGTGGTAGACATGGGTGGGGGCCTGGTGGAGGCTGCCCCTCGTGGCTGGGGGGTGGGGGTGGTGGTGGACATCGGTGGGGGCCTGGTGGTGGCTGCCCCTGCACTGCTGGGGGGTGGGGGTGGTGGGAGACATGAGTGGGGGCCTGGTGGAGGCTGCCCCTGCACTGCTGGGGTGTGGGGGTGGTGGTAGACATGAGTTGGGCCTGGTGGAATCTGCCCCTGGTGGCTGGGGGGTGGGGGTGGTGGTAGACATGAGTGGGGGCCTTTGTGGAATCTGCCCCTGGTGGCTGGGGGGTGGGAGTGGTGGTAGACATGGGTGGGGGCCTGTTGGAGGCTGCCCCTGCACTGCTGGGGGGTGGGGGTGGTGGGAGACATGAGTGGGGGCCTGGTGGAGGCTGCCCCTGCACTGCTGGGGGGTGGGGGTGGTGGGAGACATGAGTGGGGGCCTGGTGGAGGCTGCCCCTGGTGGCTGGGGGGTGGGGGTGGTGGTAGACATGAGTGGAGGCCTGGTGGAATTTGCCCCTGGTGGCTGGGGGGTGGGGGTGGTGGTAGACATGGGTGGGGGCCTGGTGGAGGCTGCCCCTCGTGGCTGGGGGGTGGGGGTGGTGGTGGACATCGGTGGGGGCCTGGTGGTGGCTGCCCCTGCACTGCTGGGGGGTGGGGGTGGTGGGAGACATGAGTGGGGGCCTGGTGGAGGCTTCCCCTGCACTGCTGGGGGTGGGGGTGGTGGTAGACATGAGTGGGGCCTGGTGGAATCTGCCCCTGGTGGCTGGGGGGTGGGGGTGGTGGTAGACATGAGTGGGGGCCTTTGTGGAATCTGCCCCTGGTGGCTGGGGGGTGGGAGTGGTGGTAGACATGGGTGGGGGCCTGGTGGCGGCTGCCCCTGCACTGCTGGGGGGTGGGGGTGGTGGTAGACATGAGTGGGGGCCTGGTGGAGGCTGCCCCTGCACTGCTGGGGGGTGGGGGTGGTGGGAGACATGAGTGGGGGCCTGGTGGAGGCTGCCCCTGGTGGCTGGGGGGTGGGGGTGGTGGTAGACATGAGTGGAGTCCTGGTGGAATCTGCCCCTGGTGGCTGGGGGGTGGGGGTGGTGGTAGACATGGGTGGGGGCCTGGTGAAGGGTGCCCCTGGTGGCTGGGGGGTGGGGGTGGTGGTAGACATGGGTGGGGGCCTGGTGGAGGCTGCCCCTGGTGGCTGGGGGGTGGGGGTGGTGGTAGACATGGGTGGGGGCCTGGTGGAGGCTGCCCCTGCACTGCTGGGGGTGGGGGGGTGGGAGACATGAGTGGGGGCCTGGTGGTATCTGCCCCTGGTGGCTGGGGGGTGGGGGTGGTGGTAGACATGAGTGGGGGCCTGGTGGAATCTGCCCCTGGTGGCTGGTGGGTGGGGGTGGTGGTAGACATGGGTGGGGGCCTGGTGGAGGCTGCCCCTGGTGGCTGGGGGGTGGGGGTGGTGGTAGACATGGGTGGCGGCCTGGTGGTGGCTGCCCCTGCACTGCTGGGGGGTGGGGGTGGTGGGAGACATGAGTGGGGGCCTGTTGGAGGCTGCCCCTGCACTGCTGGGGGGTGGGGGTGGTGGGAGACATGGGTGGGGGCCTGGTGGAGGCTGCCCCTTGTGGCTGGGGGGTGGGGGTGGTGGGAGACATGAGTGGGGGCCTGGTGGAGGCTGCCCCTGCACTGCTGGGGGGTGGGGGTGATGGGAGACATGAGTGGGGGCCTGGTGGATGCTGCCCCTGGTGGCTGGGGGTGGGGGTGGTGGTAGACATGAGTGGGGGCCTGGTGGAATCTGCCCCTGGTAGCTGGGGGGTGGGGGTGGTGGTAGACATGGGTGGGGGCCTGGTGGAGGCTGCCCCTCGTGGCTGGGGGGTGGGGGTGGTGGTGGACATCGGTGGGGGCCTGGTGGTGGCTGCCCCTGCACTGCTGGGGGGTGGGGGTGGTGGGAGACATGAGTGGGGGCCTGGTGGAGGCTGCCCCTGCACTGCTGGGGTGTGGGGGTGGTGGTAGACATGAGTTGGGCCTGGTGGAATCTGCCCCTGGTGGCTGGGGGGTGGGGGTGGTGGTAGACATGAGTGGGGGCCTTTGTGGAATCTGCCCCTGGTGGCTGGGGGGTGGGAGTGGTGGTAGACATGGGTGGGGGCCTGTTGGAGGCTGCCCCTGCACTGCTGGGGGGTGGGGGTGGTGGGAGACATGAGTGGGGGCCTGGTGGAGGCTGCCCCTGCACTGCTGGGGGGTGGGGGTGGTGGGAGACATGAGTGGGGGCCTGGTGGAGGCTGCCCCTGGTGGCTGGGGGGTGGGGGTGGTGGTAGACATGAGTGGAGGCCTGGTGGAATTTGCCCCTGGTGGCTGGGGGGTGGGGGTGGTGGTAGACATGGGTGGGGGCCTGGTGAAGGCTGCCCCTGGTGGCTGGGGCGTGGGGGTGGTGGTAGACATGGGTGGGGGCCTGGTGGAGGCTGCCCCTGGTGGCTGGGGGGTGGGGGTGGTGGTAGACATGGGTGGGGGCCTGGTGGAGGCTGCCCCTGCACTGCTGGGGGGTGGGGGTGGTGGGAGACATGAGTGGGGGCCTGGTGGTATCTGCCCCTGGTGGCTGGGGGGTGGGGGTGGTGGTAGACATGAGTGGGGGCCTGGTGGAATCTGCCCCTGGTGGCTGGTGGGTGGGGGTGGTGGTAGATATGGGTGGGGGCCTGGTGGAGGCTGCCCCTGGTGGCTGGGGGGTGGGAGTGGTGGTAGACATGGGTGGCGGCCTGGTGGTGGCTGCCCCTGCACTGCTGGGGGGTGGGGGTGGTGGGAGACATGAGTGGGGGCCTGTTGGAGGCTGCCCCTGCACTGCTGGGGGGTGGGGGTGGTGGGAGACATGAGTGGGGGCCTGGTGGAGGCTGCCCCTGCACTGCTGGGGGGTGGGGGTGGTGGGAGACATGAGTGGGGGCCTGGTGGAGGCTGCCCCTGGTGGCTGGGGGGTGGGGGTGGTGGTAGACATGAGTGGAGGCCTGGTGGAATTTGCCCCTGGTGGCTGGGGGGTGGGGGTGGTGGTAGACATGGGTGGGGGCCTGGTGGAGGCTGCCCCTCGTGGCTGGGGGGTGGGGGTGGTGGTGGACATCGGTGGGGGCCTGGTGGTGGCTGCCCCTGCACTGCTGGGGGGTGGGGGTGGTGGGAGACATGAGTGGGGGCCTGGTGGAGGCTTCCCCTGCACTGCTGGGGGTGGGGGTGGTGGTAGACATGAGTGGGGCCTGGTGGAATCTGCCCCTGGTGGCTGGGGGGTGGGGGTGGTGGTAGACATGAGTGGGGGCCTTTGTGGAATCTGCCCCTGGTGGCTGGGGGGTGGGAGTGGTGGTAGACATGGGTGGGGGCCTGGTGGCGGCTGCCCCTGCACTGCTGGGGGGTGGGGGTGGTGGTAGACATGAGTGGGGGCCTGGTGGAGGCTGCCCCTGCACTGCTGGGGGGTGGGGGTGGTGGGAGACATGAGTGGGGGCCTGGTGGAGGCTGCCCCTGGTGGCTGGGGGGTGGGGGTGGTGGTAGACATGAGTGGAGTCCTGGTGGAATCTGCCCCTGGTGGCTGGGGGGTGGGGGTGGTGGTAGACATGGGTGGGGGCCTGGTGAAGGGTGCCCCTGGTGGCTGGGGGGTGGGGGTGGTGGTAGACATGGGTGGGGGCCTGGTGGAGGCTGCCCCTGGTGGCTGGGGGGTGGGGGTGGTGGTAGACATGGGTGGGGGCCTGGTGGAGGCTGCCCCTGCACTGCTGGGGGGTGGGGGGGTGGGAGACATGAGTGGGGGCCTGGTGGTATCTGCCCCTGGTGGCTGGGGGGTGGGGGTGGTGGTAGACATGAGTGGGGGCCTGGTGGAATCTGCCCCTGGTGGCTGGTGGGTGGGGGTGGTGGTAGACATGGGTGGGGGCCTGGTGGAGGCTGCCCCTGGTGGCTGGGGGGTGGGGGTGGTGGTAGACATGGGTGGCGGCCTGGTGGTGGCTGCCCCTGCACTGCTGGGGGGTGGGGGTGGTGGGAGACATGAGTGGGGGCCTGTTGGAGGCTGCCCCTGCACTGCTGGGGGGTGGGGGTGGTGGGAGACATGGGTGGGGGCCTGGTGGAGGCTGCCCCTTGTGGCTGGGGGGTGGGGGTGGTGGGAGACATGAGTGGGGGCCTGGTGGAGGCTGCCCCTGCACTGCTGGGGGGTGGGGGTGATGGGAGACATGAGTGGGGGCCTGGTGGATGCTGCCCCTGGTGGCTGGGGGTGGGGGTGGTGGTAGACATGAGTGGGGGCCTGGTGGAATCTGCCCCTGGTAGCTGGGGGGTGGGGGTGGTGGTAGACATGGGTGGGGGCCTGGTGGAGGCTGCCCCTCGTGGCTGGGGGGTGGGGGTGGTGGTGGACATCGGTGGGGGCCTGGTGGTGGCTGCCCCTGCACTGCTGGGGGGTGGGGGTGGTGGGAGACATGAGTGGGGGCCTGGTGGAGGCTGCCCCTGCACTGCTGGGGTGTGGGGGTGGTGGTAGACATGAGTTGGGCCTGGTGGAATCTGCCCCTGGTGGCTGGGGGGTGGGGGTGGTGGTAGACATGAGTGGGGGCCTTTGTGGAATCTGCCCCTGGT
Organism: Ambystoma mexicanum; assembly: GCF_040938575.1. Classification (NCBI taxonomy): domain Eukaryota; kingdom Metazoa; phylum Chordata; class Amphibia; order Caudata; family Ambystomatidae; genus Ambystoma; species Ambystoma mexicanum. Next base: position 654,503,098 of record NC_090934.1, read on the forward strand.
GGCTGGGGGGTGGGAGTGGTGGTAGACATGGGTGGGGGCCTGTTGGAGGCTGCCCCTGCACTGCTGGGGGGTGGGGGTGGTGGGAGACATGAGTGGGGGCCTGGTGGAGGCTGCCCCTGCACTGCTGGGGGGTGGGGGTGGTGGGAGACATGAGTGGGGGCCTGGTGGAGGCTGCCCCTGGTGGCTGGGGGGTGGGGGTGGTGGTAGACATGAGTGGAGGCCTGGTGGAATTTGCCCCTGGTGGCTGGGGGGTGGGGGTGGTGGTAGACATGGGTGGGGGCCTGGTGAAGGCTGCCCCTGGTGGCTGGGGCGTGGGGGTGGTGGTAGACATGGGTGGGGGCCTGGTGGAGGCTGCCCCTGGTGGCTGGGGGGTGGGGGTGGTGGTAGACATGGGTGGGGGCCTGGTGGAGGCTGCCCCTGCACTGCTGGGGGGTGGGGGTGGTGGGAGACATGAGTGGGGGCCTGGTGGTATCTGCCCCTGGTGGCTGGGGGGTGGGGGTGGTGGTAGACATGAGTGGGGGCCTGGTGGAATCTGCCCCTGGTGGCTGGTGGGTGGGGGTGGTGGTAGATATGGGTGGGGGCCTGGTGGAGGCTGCCCCTGGTGGCTGGGGGGTGGGAGTGGTGGTAGACATGGGTGGCGGCCTGGTGGTGGCTGCCCCTGCACTGCTGGGGGGTGGGGGTGGTGGGAGACATGAGTGGGGGCCTGTTGGAGGCTGCCCCTGCACTGCTGGGGGGTGGGGGTGGTGGGAGACATGCATTGTTGATCAGTAGTGCAAGGTGACATGTGGGTTGGCTGGGGGGCATGCCCGTGGTGGATGGGCTGCGTGCGGGACATGAGCAGGGGTGCAGGGTAGTCCCCTGTGGTGTGGGCTGCCTGCAGGGGCCGTGGAGGTTGTAGAGCGAACACCTGGGAGGACCCACACGGCCAATTCACGTGTAGTACTCCCCAGAACACCTGAAATACATGTACCCTGCTGAAATCGCGTGTGGAACTTCCCGCGCACCCCTGAAATACACGTACCCTGCTCGCACGGGGCCAATCGCGTGTGGAACTTCCCGCGCATCCCTGAAGTACACGTACCCTGCTCGCACGGGGCCAATCGCGTGTGGAACGTCCCTCGCACCCCTGAAATACACATACCCTGCTGAAATCGCGTGTGGAACTTCCCGCGCACCCCTGGAATACACGTACCCTGCTCGCACGGGGCCAATCGCGTGTGGAACTTCCCGCGTACCCCTGGTATACACGTACCCTGCTCGCACGGGGCCAATCGCGTGTGGAACTTCCCGCGCACCCCTGAAATACACATACCCTGCTGAAATCGCGTGTGGAACTTCCCGCGCACCCCTGAAATACACATACCCTTCTGGAATCGCGTGTGATACTTCCCACGGACCCCTGTAATACACGTTCCCAGCTTGGCGTTTGCTGTTTGCCAGCCCTGTGAACTGGTCCAGGGTTAGCGCAGCCCTTCGCGATTATTTGGGGATTTTGAAGGCTTTTCCTTGCCCGAGGGCGTTCTTGGGGGCGTAACTGTCGCTGCTGCAGGGTCGCTGCGCCACGCTGCGCCACGGCTGGTTTTGGATGCGAAAATCCATGAATACGCTGTGCGCGGAAATCGATTGTAGCGCACGCGGCTGGCGCAGACATTCGCACGGGCATGCTGTGCGACAGTCGCATGCGCCACTTTTGTGCGATTTTCTATGAATTACCCTGTATGTGTCTGTTGTGAAGGGATTTTACATGTGACATATTTTTGGATAAACTGCAAAACAGTGCTATCACTGTCGTGCCCAAATTTCAGTGCACCTTTGATCCATAACAGCATGTGAATATGTGGTGCTCCTCTCGCTTGATATTCTTTTCTCCAAAAGAAGTGTTGCACTTCTCCAAGGGGGGGAACAGTTTCATTGCAAATAAAGTGTAGCATTGCAATGAAACGATGATGGAAATATCTTGTGACATTAACTGGATCTAGAGAGCAAAGTTTTCCAGGTGTTAATATATCTATGTTGTTTTTGTTGCTGTTTGCTATGCGTAGGAACTCATGTAAATCTTCCCATGCATATTCTGCACAACTTAGCGTAACAAACCAAGTTGGTGGTCTAAGGTTTCTGATCATGCAACGCACATCTCTGTGCCATCTGAACCAGCATTCCTTTGTACCATGCATGTTTGCAAACAAATTTGTTATACTTGATTGTAAAACCTCATCTTTTTCTTGTACTTTTTGTATTAACTGCGTAGCTGACATATTTTGAAAGTGCGTTACAGATTTAAGAATGTTTGCAACTCCATAACATAGTGTTGCTAATTCACTTTCATAGAGTAGGTGGAATATGTATTCCACATTTTGTCTAAATCTGGGATCCTGCGAATACATTCGCAATGAGCGGTATTCTGATGCCCCAATCTAAGTGGGTCTATCATCGTATCTTCCACCTTTGCCAGTAGGAAATAGTAGTGGAAAAGCAGGTGCTTCTATACTTTGTTCCCAAATACTCATTGGTGACCCTTTGGTTTGTCGCATTTGGTAAGTTTCTAGTGCCTCATCTATGTTTTCATTGGAATGCAATGGATGAATTGTGTAATGGTCCAAAATAGTGGATACTGTACCTAGATCCAGAAGTTCGAATTGTCCAGTTTCTGATGGCTCTTGAATTATTTCAGTTGTTTGCCTCAAGCTTTCATCAATATGTATTTCCTTGTAGTACTCATTATTGTCTTTTAGATATTACAATGCTTGTCTAACTTTCTGTAAGTCCACTAATTGTTGCCAAATTCTTTTGTCCTTTGTTGGTACTCCATTTACCAAGACTATTAAAGAATGCTCTATTGAACGTTGCACTCCTAGAGTGTGTACATTTTCCGTTAGATCTAATGGCAAGTAAACTACTTTGCCACAAATGCCTTTCACCAATTCAGAGGAAGGTCATTTTCCTGTTTTTGGATGAAGGCATATAATTGCTTGAAATGGGTGAACTGTTTGAATTATTATGCTCTCATACAAATTGAGCTTTTGCAGGATTTTTGGTAATGGAAACAATTCCAAATTATTTGTAATAGCACGTGAAGGAGTGCGGTTGTTGTCTAATTTTGCAGTACAGTAACTGCAAAATATTAGGCGTTCAGTTATTTCATATTTGTTTTCAGCTAAAAGGTACAAAGCTAATTCAAACCATTTAGAGTCTTCATTGTTTTCTATTTTGTATGCTATGTCCACATTTTTTGTGTTTCTTTTGTAAAACGTTCTGCGGCAATACACACACACATTGTTTGGTACTTCAGCCGATGACCTTTTAAATTTTACTATTTCTGTATGTGTGTCATAGAAGGTTGCTATGTGCAGAATTGTCGCTACTATATTCTAAAACTGTTGCATTTTCTACGTGGCTCTCACTTCCAAAATACTTTTTCTGAATACAGTCCATTTCTTCTTGTAAGTATTTGGGTGTACCATGCAGAAGAGTGGTATTTAAATTGCCTAATTCTGAAGCTGGACTTTTTGCATAATATATTTTATACACTAAATTTCTTACATTGGAACGATGTACTGATATTCTTTTGATATCATGGAAGGTACTTTTGGAAATAGGCCCAGAAATGCAGGCTAATGAATGTCCTTTTAGTCATGTGTCTTTCCGCACTGCAACAATATCCATATTTTGCAGCACTTTCATTTTACTTTTGTCTTTACCTTTTACATATTGATTGACAAACTGACGTAAAGATTTGAAAGCTGTGTTTGGAATGGCACACATTGATGTGCATTGCCCTTTGTATACTGGATGGTGTGGTTCTGCTGAATCGAGAGGTAATTCTGAGTTTTTAGGAGATAGTTTTGTAAGCAGTGTTTCTTGTTCCATGATGGTAGTATTGATTTTCTCATATCCTCGTCCACTGCTATGGATGGCAATTGTGTTTGTTTGATTTTGTTTGTATGCTTCTTCATTATAATATGGCTCTGTGGTTGTTGTGTGACTCCATTCACCACCACAAACTTGCAAGAAATTCTTTTGTTCACATTCCGTTTATTACTAAGTTTCTTTTGTAGTTTGGTACTTAGTTTTGTTAGTGCTTTCATCCTATTTAATACTAATATGAACAACTTCCTTTTGAGAGGGATTGCGCTGTCCACGAGTGCTTGTAGAATTAACTTTCTACGGTACGTTTTAAGGGGTGAGGATGATTTTGGTCCTCTTCTTAGTAGATTCTGAAGGACTCTGTGATGAAACATTTTTGCTAAAATACTTTTTTTACTATGGGTTCTTCCTACACTATCAGGATTATTAGGAACATTGTTAACTGTACTGGCAGCCGTTTTTTTGACAACATTTCTGTGTTTTGTGACACATTCTGATGGAGGAGGTACAGTTTCGGTAGTTGAGACTTCCTTTATTATGTTACCCAACTGCATTAGCTGGTTTGTACCAAGATTCTCTACAAACTCTACAACAGGTGGATGCTTACATTGGGCACCTTTATTTTTCTTTGCTCTAATTCTGCGTTCCTTTTTACAGAGTTGCTTTTTGGTAGGCATTCTTTGGTGTCTGTTGAGAAAAAAAATGTACTTTGGTCTGTTATCCAATGTATGTGTGCTGTGTGCATGTGTGCATAAGTCGGATGGAGAAGCTCTTTGTCATGATGTGTCAACGTACAGTGAACTTTAACAATCATTTGGTAAGGCTACTTTACTGTTTGTATACTACTACAATGTGCTTCAGATGAGAGTACAAAGTGGCCTACTTGTGACGAGAACCATTATTAATAACCAAAATGCCCCAAACTTGCTACAGCAACTTCTTTTCACAATCTAACCTTCTAAGGATTACCTATGTTATTTCAGTACCAAACACACAGGGATTTGTCTGCCATTCTGCCTGTTAATCTTTGTTCAATGAATGGATATTTGTAGGTAGAATGGTTTACAAATCAATGCTTGCTTTGGTGCCCAAAATAAATAAATAACTCTCGCAGCCTCTTTAAGGAGTGGTTACAATATAAAGGTTGTACTGTACTTACATTTTTGTGCAAGATGACCAGGTTTCTTCGGATATGTCGTCTGCAGTGTAGATGCTGTTGATTCTCAGGAGCGTAGTCTTCACTTGCGAATTAAAAACACAAAATTGATTAGCAATATGGTACTTGAAAGTCCTTCAAAATAACTAAATCTTTTAAGGGTATGGAAATGCCTTGTTCTTTACAAAGTGTACTATGCATGGGAGAGAGGTTTGTAAGTGATAGGGCAAAGTACTAGATGGGGAAACATTTTGTACTTGTTAATGAAAAGCATGATGTTGAAAAATCGGGAGACCCTCAGAAGGAAATGTCAGCACTACAATCGGGAGCGCTTACTATTCTCATACGATCACATTGCAAGTAGCATTACTGTAGGCCATACAGAGTACAGAACTCCGACATTTTCACATACAAAATTGAGGTCTGCCCTAAATAGGCATGCTTGCAACATATGTACAGGTTATGCGGAAGACAGTGTGCAGTCATGCGATTTGTGAATGACAAATCGGCAATCTTGCACTTTAAAGGGGGAGCGTTGTTATGTATTTTCTATGGACATTTATGCGGCATTATTTTGTTTAATTTAAATCATAAGGCTTCCACATGTCTCTGATTAAAATATACATACCTGTGCTCTATACTGATGCATGTGGACATGTATGGAGCTGTACATAGAAATTCACAATCCTTGCACTAGTAGCTTGTGAAGTATTCGACTTCCATTTAGAATCATCGACAGGCATTTTGAAGTGCGCAATGTTGATGTCGGAGTTAAAATTTGCGATGTTCTATGTGATTCGTGGATGATTGTGCGACCCCTTAGTTGTGTCCAATGAGGGACTTGCTGTGGTACCGCTGCAGAAAGGGTGGAAGGACTGGGTAAGAGTTACGTGCCGCACATACAGGTTTCTACAGCAAATTCTGCATGGAAAGGCGACTGTAGGCATTAGCCAATCAGATGTTCACATTACTCTTTTGTGTGGAAAGACGGTGCGCACACTGAAGATGGCAGAGGTGGAGAGGGTCAGGGTTTTGATGTTTGGAGACATTTTTGTGTAAGGCTTACAACACTATGCTGAGAGTAGGCATGTGACACGTCATTTCGATGTGCGAGGAGTGGAAGTGGTGTGAAGGGCTGACACTGATGCCAATGCTGCAGCAATTCTGCAAGTTTGCAGAAACATGCGTAGAATGACCACTCCTCATGTGGTAATTTTGCACTATGGTGCTTGCCATTTGGGATACCTGACTTCACGTACGTTGTTGGCAGATTTGGCACAGTTGGTTGAAGCACTCATGACCATCTTCCCAACAACGAAAGTCATTTTTTCTGCTTTACTCCCGAGAGTACAATGGAACAACACTTCTGTTTTCTGTCCAGATCAAAGCATCGGGAGGTGTATCATCAATCGCGGCATGCGTGCATTCATGCTACGAGTTGGTATGTTTTTTTGTAGCCACGATAACATTGTTCCAAGCAATGCACATTACTTTGAAGGAGATGGTGTTGCGCTATCTTCTTTGGGAAATGCAATGTTCTTTTGGAACGTAAGGCTTGCTTTAGAGAAGGTTCTGCATTGTTTGCAAGAATAAAGCAAAGACAAAAAATACAAAAAAATACATAAAATACCAGATGTCTGTATGGTATCTGGCCAAAAATTTAAAAAAACGGCTCTTTTCAGAGCCTACCTTAAAGGGGAAAAAGGGGAATAGTACTTTAATGTACCGTCATCACGCTCTGATCCTGTACATGTCCGCGAACATGCCGGTAGTTATCAGCCAGCACATATCACCACCGGGGATTCAAGGGTGGAGCCGCATGTAAATGAGAATGAGCGGAGCTAGGGATTGGTCCATAAAGTTCAGTAGGTGTGTTCTGACCGATGTACTTTAGTAAGACCATCTTCTCCCTCACAGGAGACCACACAGCCATGGCTTTCCATGCTCGAAAACAGATTATCTGGATTTTGGGAGACTCATGGATACATTGGTTGAAGGTGCATGCAGAAAGCTGCAGTTTATCTACAAATCTGGTATTTCCACATGCGGAGGTGCACTGGCATGGCGTGCGTGGCATGAGATGGCTGGACTTGGTACCTCTTTGTGTTACTTTACTGACAATGCGTCCTCCAGATATACTAATCATTCATTGTGGAGGAAACAGTTTAGGCCATGTATCTAGAATTTCTTTGCAATTTGCAATGAATGAAGGAATCACAAAGCTCATGGACATGTTTCCAAATTGTCAACTACTTTTTTCCCGTATTTGTCATAACCCTCGCCCAAAACCCCCTCTGGCAAACCCATTGGCCAGGCGGAGTCAGGACTCGGACGTCTAGAGCCTGGCATCCTCTTCAAAAGCCCTCATGGGGCCCGTCCTGGTGCCTATGGCGCCAGGCTCATACACCATGAACAAAAATGTGCTTGGGAACTACTTTATTGTATTGTCAGCTAACATGGAGGCATTCACATAGCTTGGTTCCTAAGAAACAAACTATGCGGTCTAGTGTTTTGGGTGTGGCAGGCCTGGAACTACTTTCCCTGGTACTACTTTACCTGGGCTATATAAACCACACCCTAACTGCAGAACATGCTTTGTGTTACTTTGCAGCTTGCAACGTGACACTTATCGTGTCCAGCTATTCCCTCGAACCTCGGAGAAGCAGAACCTGAAAGGAGACAAAAGGAACATCATTAGCAGCAGCATCTTACCTGTAGTCTTCATCTTTAAACACTCGCAGCTACTGAGAACAGCTTCCTCGAATCTGCATGCCTCCCGGACAGAACGACCTGTAAGAGGAAGATAGAGGCAACATTAAAGAAAGCTGTAGAGACATTTCCAAATTACGAACTGCTCAAAAGGCTTACCTGGCTGGTCGCCTCTCAGCTGGCACCACTCCGGACATTCCACTCGCGCTGAAGAACACTGCGACCTACAAGGAAGGAAAACACAGATTAGCAAAGGCAAGACTTCGCAGCGCTGAGCATATCGCTTACTTACTGCATCATAGCGCTCTTAATGCGCCATCATTTACCAGCGGGGCTCAACCAAGCCAGTTCGCCGCGCTGAAGCTCTGCATACCTAAGGGAGAAAAAAGAGACATTTTAAACAAAGAAAGGCATGCAGGATAGCAACAAAACTAAAGAACAGCAATAACACCTACCTGAACAATATCAAACGGGCCGGTGTCAGTGAAGTAACTGGACCGCACTTGCCCATGAAAGACAACGTGCCCCTGCAAAGAAGGCAGGACGGAGAGCACGCCTAATTCTACCACAAGGCAGAACCTTCCCCGCAGACCACATCAGGGCAAAGCTGAGAAGCATACCAACGAGTAACCCAGCTGGGTGGCGTCCCTGTGAATACCAGGTGAGCGTAACAGTATATCCCAAAGACAAATATGGCTGCGTTCTTCTTCGTTTGGTCCACAAATGGAGAAAGCGAGATGCAATGTGAATAAGGCTGTGTGTGCATTTTTAAGAGATGTTGGCATGTGCTCTTTCCACAATGAAAACATTTTGTTTCGTAGCACTTTCTTTTTCCGCAGAGATGGAGTCCGCCTCACCTATGCTGGCAATCAGATTTTTCTTCGGAATGTACAAAATGCATTGCAAACTCTTTTGCAATCACACTAACCTATCTGACACTCTGTTTTCCCCAATCGACTGTTTTTGACCCACACAACACACCACCGAAAGGCTCTTTTCAGAGCCACCACTTACTCCCAACATACACTTTATTGCGTTTGCTCTGCTTGGACCCTCTCTTTTTTCCTCTATGACTGTCTGCAAAATTTTTCAGAACTCTGCAGGGGTCTACGGCCGTCACTTCATAGTTCTATTGTTATACTGAAAAAGGCAGCTCTGAAAAGAGCCTTTTGTGTCATTTTTGCTGTTTTTATGTTCATTGCTTAACAGCACACGGCACACTAGGAGAAGAGGCAAAAGGAGGGTAAGGAAGGGACACCAGCCACGGGCATAAAAAAGGGCAATTGAACAGAGAAAGATTTAGGGTGAGTTTTATTTAGGTAAGAAGCAGATTTTCTGGTGCTCGGTGACTGCAGCCTCAAAAGCACTTCGAAAACTCTCCCCCCTGCAGAGCACTGCGTCACAATACGTGCACACTACTGTCACATTTGAAAGATAAGGGTCAACAGCATTGCGAATATGCTTGTGATGCAGCTGGAGGGAGGCGCTCCCCCACAGGAGTGTCTCTTGTGGTGGGAGGATCGGATACCAAGGATGCTGTGGAGGAACTCAAACGACTACGCTCTTCACATGGCACCACCTTGCAAATGTCCGCAGTGTGGAACGAAGTGAGGTGTCGCTTCATGGTTGTCGTACCAAAACTGTACGCTCCAAATCTCCCGTGACTCAACACCACCTCACACTGGTTACACTTCACCAGGTTCGCACATGCTTTTTGTACTTTTCCATAAACAGAAAACAACCGCCACACCCACGACTCCCGCCGAGTGCTTCTACTGCGGAGTTCCTCCACTTCATTCTCCTCTTGTTAATCAATCTCTTAATGCTCACTCATATATCTCTGTGCAGGCCCTTGGTGAAGTGGTAGTGGTGGCAGGTTTGGGGGTGGTGCAGAGGCTAATAACCCAAGAGCAGCCATGGAAGCCATACCGATTAGTTTCCTTTTGGTCACTAAAGCAGTAAAGGCAACACACCTCAATCTGCTATAGCTAGAAGGACAATGAAGATGCGCTTGGGGGTGTGGCCTTTTGTAAGGGTGCAGGGGTGTGCCTCGTGACCGTCTTCATCCCTACAAAATGGTACACAAATTTTACACAGCAAGCCCTGAGGTGGCCTATTGTTTGGGATGTGTCAAATTACATTTGTACACTCTACAATACTTTGCCGTGTGTCTACAAGTTCATTTGTATTGTTGGGGAAGCACACCAACCGCGGAAATTGGTCCCCACGCTCAGCGTAGGTGCGGTCAAATGATGACATCCTCAACACATCCGCCCCAGTAATGAAAGTCCCCTGGACAGCAAATGCAAAGTATCAAACGTGCGCATGCGCACATGTGTCCTACGGACAGTGTTCGGGTTCTCAAAGTACTTGAAAGTGCGACACAAGTAAGACAGACAGTTTTGAACAGGTGCGCTGTTCGCAATACGTACGTTTCTACTGCTCATGTGCACGCATGCTATGTTCACTGTACGGACAGTTCCAGTGTCCTTAGGACAACTCCATTTTGTTTGCCTACGAACTTGCCGGCCACCGTGCCTGTTCTACGGACGGCACCATTTTGGCTGCGCCCGATACGGACCGCTATACTGTCCTTCACACACTCCCATTTTCCTCATTTACATTAATTCCGGACATCAGGTGTTTTCTACAAACATGTATTATCTCATTTCCAAGCGGTACGCTGAGGTAGTAAATCCTTTGGAAACCCCTTTCTGTTTATATATGCACAATTTAAACAGATGGTGCAGTCACATATCACATCCGTCTTACTTGACATTAGACAGCACCCACATTCCATTCCTTGCGGATAGGTCAAACAGGCGTGTTGTTTGCGAACATTTTACGTTTAAAAAAAAAATCTACACACAAACTCTTTCTCTACAACTACTGTACAAAAACATTTCAAACACACACACACATCATTCTAAAGAAATACCGGGGGAAGCGGACACTGAAAAAAATATGGGGGAATTATGATTCAACACAGGCTGGTTATGAGGAGAAGATTTGTGATGGGAAGAAGGGATGGATATTTCGTCAAAACGTCTATTTTCCTGTTCAAGGTTTGAGGAAGGTTCACTAGGGAATGGAGAAGCAGGGCAGGTGCAGGTGGGGCAATGATAACAAACTTTTCCTCTCACACAGTCCTCCACAAACTCCCATAAACTTTGAAAATTGTCATTCAATATTTCCATTTTCTGCTCTATCCTTTTTATCCTGTCTTCTTCTGTCTCGTTTGTTGCCCTTTCTTCTTTTCTTTCCTGGTCTGGTCAAACAAATAAAAACATAAGTTGAATGCCTCTAAAATACTGGTCACTATTTTGCATATGCAGAGCACTCTGTACCATTATTGTTGCTGTCTTCAGACATTTCCCCACGTGGGAAATACTCCTCCAGCCACTCCAAAGTACTAGCCATTTCTGAGTCAAAACAATAGAAAGAAATTATTATTTCTGCACCACATACCACAAAAAAACATCACCCATATAAGAAATGACCTGCACTCACTCTTTTGCTGTAATGTCCCTTCGTCCTATTGCGTCCGTCCACTGTCGTTCCAGGCGGCCGAGTTTCTATGAAGTGATTACGCTGGAGGCATCCTTTCTTTTTTATGGCGCCATCCACTTTATTCTACATGGTTATTAAATGTGTTGTTTTCTTTTCCCAGCTTCAGGTTTCCATATTTACGTATTACTACTTATAACATCTTTATGTCCTTCTTCTACGTTGCACATTTTTTGTCTAAGACAATAGTACATTTTCAGCCTCGCCTCTTTGGGTAATGTTGATCCTGTCCAACCCCGTCCGAAAACAGGCGCTCAGTCCGTCCCTTTCCAATATCAATAGGGAGGGGGTTCTGTATGTTCTATGTTAAATGTATGCCAAGTATGTAGATTATACTATATATCTCTCAAAATCACATGATTACAGTGTATATTCTGCTCAACGACTTCATTGCCACAATTTCATGCTTAAGTTACACCTTCCAAAAACCTATACAATTCCCTACAAAAAAAACTTTGTTATGGGGACGTTATGCTTAAGCTGCCCTCCCAAAAACCAGTGAAATTCACTACAAAAAAAACTTTGCTGAGGGGACGTTATGGTTAAGTTGCCCTAACAAAAACCTGTACACTTCACTAAAAAAAAAAACGTTCCTCCTCCCCTTTATGCTTAAAATTAAAACCGAAAAACCCATTGGAATTCGCCAGTTATGGTAAAGTAAGCCCCCAACTCTGCCACCACTCCTGTGCACTGCTAACACTAACACCCAGATCATGAAAGATGTCATCTCAAATGTTAATGCTGACATCAATGATGACATCACTTGTTTAGCCCCTTTCTTTTCCTTTGCCAAGTATGTAGATTATACTATATATCTCTCAAAATCACATGATTACAGTGTATATTCTGCTCAACGACTTCATTGCCACAATTTCATGCTTAAGTTACACCTTCCAAAAACCTATACAATTCCCTACAAAAAAAACTTTGTTATGGGGACGTTATGCTTAAGCTGCCCTCCCAAAAACCAGTGAAATTCACTACAAAAAAAACTTTGCTGAGGGGACGTTATGGTTAAGTTGCCCTAACAAAAACCTGTACACTTCACTAAAAAAAAAAACGTTCCTCCTCCCCTTTATGCTTCAAATTAAAACCGAAAAACCCATTGGAATTCGCCAGTTATGGTAAAGTAAGCCCCCAACTCTGCCACCACTCCTGTGCACTGCTAACACTAACACCCAGATCATGAAAGATGTCATCTCAAATGTTAATGCTGACATCAATGATGACATCACTTGTTTAGCCCCTTTCTTTTCCTTCCCTGACATACATATATATGTGCATTCAGTAAAAAAATGTCACTAAAGGAATGTTATTCTTCACAGTGCAACCAAACACCATTGCACATTCCCCCATTATAGTAAGCTAAGCAACCATAACTCGCACAATCTACGTGCATTGCTAAGACTAACACCCATGACATCAAAGACATCAAAGAGTTCAACATTGATCGTAGAATACCGGCGCACATGCGCATCACACACTACGAACATCGACCTCTCTACACCTGTCTGCCGCACGTGTGTCATACTTTTAATTAGTTCGGTGACCCAAACACTGTCTGCAGAACACCCGCGCGCATGCGCACAACCAGCACTGCGCATTTGGTGTCCTGTGGACAGCCGTCCCATTTGCAAACGTGTACGTGACATCATCATGTGACCGCACCCACGCTGAGCATCTGTCCTTATTTCCAGACACTATCCGTGTCCCCGGACATAAGTGCTTTTTGAGCAATCCAAGGAATTTTTCAGTAAAAGTTCACCATTGCACATGTCCCAGACAATGTCCCAACCGATCTACATACTTTTTGGAACTTTTTGAGCCCGTGCATAGTGTTAGAAGTGTTCGGGGACGGCGCGGGTGTCCGCAAAGCACGCCCCAGCACCCCTATAAACGGCCACACCCCAGACCTGATCCTCATTCTGCTTTTGGATTTCCAAGATTTACAACCGGACAATTGTGCAAGTTGCTATTCATGGTTCCTAGTTCCTGGTTATTAACCTTCCAGATGGCATCCCAAATTGCCTCTGCTGCTACTGTCTCAGCATCAGCACCCCACCCCCTCCACAACCACCACGTCCCCAAGGGCCTGCAGAGGGAACAGGCGTGAGGATGCAGAGGAGACAGATGAAGAGGATGAGGTAATGGAAGTCCCTACTTCTAGCACTCATAGTGAGTCCTGGGTGTGGCAGTTATTTACCACCATTGATGGAAAGTCAAAAGCTCAAGCGAACAAGGTGATCTGCACTTAGTGCCACATGGTGCTGAGTCGTGGCAAGCCTGGCTCGTATAGCTTTGGTACTACATCAATGAAGCGACACCTAAATTCATTCCACAGTGGGGCTATTCGTAAGGCTGTACCTTGCTATAAACGTAGTAGGTTGAGTTCCTCTGCAGCATCCTTTGTTTCCACTCCTGTCACCACAAAATACACTCCTATGGGGCAGTGCATCCCTCCAGCTGCCTCACAGGCCATTCATGATGCTGTTGACCCTTACCTTTCGAGGGTCACAATATTGGGCATGTACTCTGACACAGTACTCTGCAGAGGGGAGAACCTTCGCACTGCTTTTGAGACTGCGGTCACAGAGCATGAGAAGTTCTGCGACATACCTGAATAAGGCCCACCCTACATCTTCCTCTCTCCACCTGCCCTTTCTTATCCCTGTGGTTGGTGTCCCTTCCTTACCCTCCTTTCCCCTCCTTTCCTTTTGTGTAGTGTTTTAAAACCCCCAAAAAATATAACACAACAAAAAAAACAAAGGCTCTTTTCAGAGCCGCTTTTCACAGTTTAAAAACAGAAGTGACAAATAAATAGTGCAGGGCCCTGTGCATTTTTTAGAAGTCCACGGACATTTAAAATCTGTGCAGTGCTGCCTTGCCACAACCATTGCACTTTTCTGTGGGAGGAAGTGGTGGCTCTGAAAAGAGCCTTTTTGTGGTATTTTTTTGTGTTACGAAAACCAAATGGTCAACACCTACTGCAAAATGGATTGCTCTAATTCCCAAAAAGGTCTTTTGCATTTTGTATATTTTGCAGAAAAATCTGATTGCTGGTGTAAGTAAGATGTACTCCATCTCTGCGAAAAATGTGTGTGCTACAAAACATGTTTTCATTCTGAAAGAGGACATACCAACATCTCTCAAAAAGGCACAAACAGCCTTGTTAACATTGCACCTTGCTTTCTCCATTTGTGGACCAAATGAAAAAGAACGCAGCCACATTTGTCTCTGCGCAATACAGGAAAAAATGACTTTGTTTGGATACATTTCCATGACTTTCCCAAGTCCTTCTTTCATTGAAAATTGCAAAGAGATTCCAGACACATGACCTAAACTGTTCCCTCCACAATGAATAATAATAATGTCTGTATGATGCTGTGTCACCAAAGAAGGGCAGAGAGGTACCAAATCCACCCACTTCATTCCACGCACTCCATGCCAGTGCATTTCCACATTAGAGAATCCAAGATGTGCAGCCACTCCACATCAATCTGCATGCACCTCCAACCAATTTATCCATGAATCTCCTAAAATCCAAACAATCTGCTTTCTGAAACCCACAGCCATAGCTATCTGCTCTTCTATCAGGAAAAAGACCTACTGACAAACTCTCTCCTTACACAACACACCCAGTAAACCTTATTGACCAATCCCTTGCTCTGCTCAGTTTCATTTGCATGCCACTCAACCCCAAAATCCCCATATTTAATACGTGCTGTTCGCAGACAACCACGCGGTCCGTGGGTAAATTCAAAAATCTGAGCGTGGGGGAAGAAAAATTTAATATTTTGCCCCATGTCCCCTTTGAGGTTGGCTCTGAAAAGAGCCTTTTTTGTTTTTTTTGCAGATGCTTCAGAAACACCTTTTATTTTCTATTTTTTGTTTTTTTTCTTATTTTCCTCAAAAAATCTTCACATTAGCTTCTCCAAAGCAACCCTTACATTCCAAAACAGCACAGCATTTCCCATAAAAGATAAAGAAATGCCATCTTCCTTAAAGTAATCCACATGACCAGACTCAATGTTGTCATTGTTGTCATAAAACCAAACATTCCTCGGTTCACTAAGCACCTAGCAACATTTTGCTGAGGACATAAAAGAAAACTATTGTCCCATATTGCCCTAGGTGTCAGCCCAGAAAAAATTACCTTGGCATTTGGAAGGACTTTCATGATTGCCTGAACCAAATTTTGCAGATCTTGCAACAAAGTAGGTCCGCTAACATAGCCCAAATGCACAGCACCACATTGTAGGACAACTACATGTGGACTATGAACCCTAGACACATCCTGACAAACTACTAGAATTGCCTGCAAATTCAAATCAGGCACAGTGCTCCACACCACATCGACTCCTTTTGTGTCAAAATGGTTAGCCACATTACTAGATTTTGCATACTGCTCCAAACCACAAACCTATCTCCAACCACCAACACCCTGACTTTCTGCACCTCAGCTATCTTCACTACACGCAGCCTCTCTCAATAAGAAGCAGAACCTCAACACCTGATTGCCTAATCCTCAAAATACACTCCCACTTCATGCTCGGAAACCCCGGATGTGGCATGTCCTGTCTTTGAACAGCTGCGCTGTCCATGGAGCGCACAAGTAACACTAAGGGCAGCCCTTCCACCCTTTCCACTGCACTCTGTGCACCATTTTCTCATTGGCTACGGTTAAGTAGTCACACAATCATCCATCAATCACATCCAAGAACTCTACATCTAACTCTGTCATCACAGATCAGCACTTTAGATGTACTATTGATCACTCTCAGTACAATTCAGCTGTCACTGCAAAGGACCTACAGCAACAACCACTATAAAACTTCCCAAGATTTCCACTTGCAGATTCAAGCACATTCACATGCAAGAACACAGACTACAGGTATGAATATTTTCTGCACAGTACATGGACACCTCTTCTAGAAATACAATACATCCCGGGAGCATAGCTCAGTGGCAACGTGCATGCCTTGAAAGCACGACGACACAAAGCAACACAGATTCGATCCCCAGGTCTGCACTTACAAACCTCTGCGTGTTTAAGCGCGTTATAAATATGCAACTAGAACAAAATAATGACACAACTAACAAACAAACAACCCCTGTATCAGCGTCTCGATGCCCGTGGGCTGTGTAAGAGCTTTAAAATTGTAAAACAAAATAAATAAAAATATTAACAGTGTAAATGCAACTGACAGTGTATAAACTGTAAAATGAACTTACTGTCATTTCTCCCATCTGATATGTGTCTTTTCCAAACCTTTCAGCTCTCAAAAAGTTTCTTTACACACACACCTATCTATAAAAATATTGTTTCATATTATAAGATGTGAAAAATAACAGTATAATTATGAAAAAGTCTCTCCATTATGTTATAAAATTACACGCACCCAAGATGAGTACATACATCTTCATTCAAGCACACAAAGGCAATATCATTTGAAAAGCTACCAGATCAAACACCACCACTGCTCGTATATGAAATCCTTCTGCTTTATTACCCACACCTTCACAAAGCATACATTGAATGCTTTTATGTACAATCTCTGCCATTTACCCAGTCAAAATAGCAAAAAATGCAAATGAATATTTCTTCTATCTCGTAACATCCATTAACATAACATTAAAAAAACAAGTGTGCTCTATACGTTTACTATTATACTCATTTGAAAAACATATTCAACTAACAGATTCTAAATGAAATATACAGGATGCACAAAGGCAAAGAAAACAATATACATTAACAAAAGTGCTATAAACACACATATGCACTAACTTATTTCAATCACACTTTTAGTGAACACCAGTCTCCTGAAAAGCAGCAGCGTCTGAAGTATGAACAAGGACTTTGAAGAAACCTACACTTTCCATACAAAAAGGTAAGTACAAAACCAACATAATGTTCTAACTGTTACTCAAACACACTAGCATTTTAGTGTTGTGTGTTGTAGAAGAAACAAATATATTAACCCTTTACCATTAGATGTAGTATTAGTGCTTCCCCTTGCCAGCTACATACTTTATATTGTCATCTGAAGCCCCGTATAGTAACACACAAATACAAGAATAACCTTCCCAAGTTGATGTACCTGCCCGTTGCACAATCACACACCTCCACAATCATACTTACCATCATACTCAGACACTCATGCACAAAGTATGCATACACTGCACAACAGCCCAACCCACACTTTATTTTTTTCTCCAACAGACTCCAAATAATGCCTACCAAAAATCAACTCTGTAGAAAGCAACGCAGAAGTAGAGCAAATCAAAATAAGTGTCCAAAATAAGCATCCATCTCTAGCAGATTTTGTACAAAAAGTTCAAACAAAACAGCTAATACAGTCATTAAGCGCAACAAAACAAGATTCCAGTACAGAAACTTTCCCTCCTCTATCAAAATGTAAAACCAAACAGAAAGTGATTAACAAGACTTCAACTACCACTACTGCTAACACTGGACCTATAAATATTGATGTAGTGGCAAGTAAGCATACCCAAAAAAATGTTTTACAAAAATGTTCCACCACAGGGTCCTTCAGAACCTTTTGAAAACTGGAGACAAATCATGGACAACCCTTAAAACCTACTGTAGATTAATACTAGAAGCTCTCGTAGACAGTGCAATCCTTCACAAAAGGAAGTTATTTATTTTAGTTTTAAACAGTATGAAACCACTAATAAAACTAACTACTAAACTACAAAAAAAAAACTTCTCCACAAACGTAATGTCACCAAAAATAGCTTCTTAAACATATATGGAGGTGAATGGAGTCACACCACAACCACAGAACCATATTTTAATGAAGAAGCAAATAAGCAAAAGCAAACAAACCCAATTGCCATACATAGCAGTGGACGAGGGCATGAAAAACTTAATAACACCATTATGGAACAGGAAACTCTGCTCACAAAAAATATCCCCAGAAAACTCAGGATCACCTCCCTAATCTACTGAACCAAAATGTCCAGTCTACAAATGGCCGTACACATCAATGTGTAACATTGCCAAAAAATCTTACAAATCTTTACGCCAGTTCCTCAATCAGTATGTAAAGAGCAAGACAAATTCAAAATGAAACTACTACAAAATATGGATGCCTGTCCAGTGCGCAAATACATAGGACTAAAAGGACCTTCATTAGCCTGAATTTCCGGACCTATTTGCAAAAGCACCTTCCATCATATCAAAATGATATCAACACATCATTTAACTATAATAAATCGAATCCAAAAACTCTACTATGCTAAAAGTCCTGCTTTAGCAATAGCCAACTTAAATAACGATCTTCTACATGGTACAGCCAAACAACTACTCGAAGAAATAGACCATATCAAAAGAAAATATTTTGGAATTGAAAGCCACTTACAAAATGACATAGATGTACAACAAACTAGCAACTACTGTACAAATAGCAACCTTATATTAAATACATACAAAAAAGAAATACTTCACTGAAGTACCAAACCATGTCTGCGTGTGTTGCCGCAGGAATTTTTATAAAAGTACCACACAATCTATAGACATAACATACAAAATAATAGACAATGAAGATTTGAAATGGTTCCAATTAGTTCTCTACCTTATAGCAGAAAACAAATCTGATATTACTGACCCCTTAATACTTTGCAATTACTGCACTGCAAAATTGAAAACAACCAAACACCTTCACGTGCTATCACAAATAACTTGGAATTATTCCCACTATCAAAACCACTGCAACAACTACATTTATATTAGAGCATCATATTTCAAACAGTGCACCCATTTCAAACAATAATACGCCTCCAACCAAAAACAGCAAAATTACCGCCCTCTGAATTAGTCAAAGGCATTTGTGGCAAAGTAGTTTATTTACCATTAGATCTCACAGAAAATGTAGACACTCTAGGAGTGCAACGGCCAATAGATCAATCTTTAATTGTCTTAGTAAATGGTTTAGCTACAAAAACAAAATAATTTGGCAACAACTCGTGGAGTTACATAAAGTTAAACAAGCCCTACAATATCTAAAAAACAACAATGAATACTACAAATAATTTAATATTGAAGAAAACCTGAGAGAAACTATTGAAATAATTCAAGAGTCACCAGAAACTGGTCAATTTTAACTTCTAAATCCTACTACAGAATCCAATATTTTAGACCATTATACAATTCATCCTTTACACTCTAAAGACGCTATAGATGATGGACTTGAAACGTACCAAATGCGACAAGCCAAAGCATCTCCAATCAGCATATGGGAAAAAAGTATAGAAGAACGGGCCTTTCCGCTACTCTTTCCTACTGGGAAAGGAGGAAAGTACAATGATAGACCTATACAGTTAACAGCATCAGAATATCACTCTCTACGAATCTATTCTGATGACCCCAGATTTAGACAAAATGTGGAATACATATTCCACCTTCTCTTTGAAAGTAAACTAGCAACTCTATGCTACAGAGTTGCACAAACATTAAAATCAGGTACCCATTTTCAAAATATTTCAGCTACGCAATGGTTTTACAGTCAAGTATTACAAATCTTTTAGGAAACATGCGTGGTACAAAAGAATACTGGTTCCAACGTCATGGAGATGTATGCTTCATGATAAGAAACATTGGCCCACCCACTTGGTTTGTAACATTAAGTTGTGCAGAATATGCATGGGAAGATTTACACGATTTCCTACGCATAGCAAACAAAAATAAAACAGACATAGATATAAAAACACCAGGAGAACTCTGCTGTCTAGATCCTGTAAATGTATCAAGATATTTCCATCATCGCTTCATTGCTATGCTACACTTTATTTGTGATAAGACTGTTCCTCTCCTCAGAGAAGTTCAACACTTCTTTTGGAGAAAAGAATACAAAGCCAGAGGAGCACCACACATCCACATGCTATTGTGGATTAAAGATGCTCCTAAATTTGGTCAGGACAGTGATTCCACTGTTTTGCAATCCATCCAAAAATATGTCACTTGTGAAATCCCTTCACAAGCAACACACTGTGACCTTCATGCACACATTTTACAATTTCAAAGACACAAATGTGGGAAATATTGCCGTCGCAAATATAAAAAAAAGGGAAATACTACACCAAATGCTGCTTTGGTTCCGTAGACCAATTTCAGTAACAGGTCAAGTAAGCAACTTCAGATATAGTGTCAAACGTAAATCACCTAAGAACACATATTACATAAAAAGAACAAAAGAATCAAAATACATCAATGATTACAATCAAATCATTGTCCTCCATGGAATGCAAACATAGATATGCAGTACATTGCAGACAATTCCACTGCAGTTACACAATATGTCACAGCCTACTTAACCAAAGCAGAGAAAACAGAGCTTCAGGACCTCTGGGATGACATATCATCTGACAAAACACTATCACAGAATTTGTACAACTTAGGCATACAAATGCTCTCTCATAGAGAATGTGGCTGCTATGAAGCGGCAGTCCGTTTAACCGGTACTGCGTTGTATGGAAAATCTGACAATATAGTATGGCTAAGTCTTGGTCCTGCAAAATCTACAAAAAGAGTTCTCAAATCATATGAGGCCATAGAAACAATAGCCAAAAATGATCTCAATAGCCAAGACATTTTGAAAAACAATTTACTAGATTTACTAGACACATACGAACCAAACAGGAGTACCACTTTGGAAACCAGATGAAAAGAAAGGTAGATACAGAGTGGTAAATTGTGAAGGCAGCTTAGTGAAACATACCAAATGCAGCTTAATTAATCATATCAAATTATCATTAAAAACTCCTCAACATAAAGAACTGTATTATATGTCCCTGCTACAACTTTTTAAACCATGGAGAAAAGAAGAATAGTTACTTTATACATATGACTCCTATGAAGACATTTTCAAAGCAAATGAAATCACTATAACAGACATAAACTTTACACAGTACCAAACAATGTTGCACAATGAACAGCAACACGAAGAAGAACTCGAGGCCTAACTACAATGGACACTCCTGACAGTAGTCAACCTTCTGTAACAGGAAGCCAAGAACCATTTGGACAACCATGATTAGCAAATGAGCAAGAATTACCCATGATATCAGTATAAACAAGCTACAGAAGACTTTGCTGTACTGAAATCACAACTGAACAATGAGCAGCGTAGCATTTTACAAGAAATAACAAAACAAATTGAACATGTGCGGGACATGAAAATAAAAACTGTACCTGCCAAGACTACAAACCCATACTTCTATACGTAAGTGGTGAAGCTGGTTCAGGCAAAACATTCTTAATCAAAATCTTCAGCAAGTTTCTTCAACAATTGACAAACAACAAACTGTCAGCTGTTGTAACTGCCCCACAGGCTTAGCTACAACATAGGCGGTGTCACTTTACACCGAATACTACTCCTTCCAGTAGAACACCAAAACAAATTAGACTATTACAAACTTTCCACAGAAGCTGCAATGGAACTATGCAGAGTTTTCAAACAAATGAAAATGCTGCTAATAGATGAGGTGAGCATGTTCTCCAACCTAATGTTGGCTTTGATTCACCTCAGATTACAAGAGGTCCTCAAAACAGACTACGACCAGCTCTTTTGAAAGCTGAACCTATTTTTAAAACCTTAGGGCACAAACTGTGCCGTAAAATTCTTGCCAGCATAGGAAATGTCAACCCCTTGGCAACATTTGTAATACAGAGAATTAACTGAAAACATGCACCAGTCTGCAGGCTTCACATATGCCAACATTTTTAAAAGTATTAGAGTTGGTGTACTATCTCAAGAAGCACAATCAATATTAAAAACCAGGCACATCCATGCACTCTATGGCCATAACTCATGTGCTACTGATGTCATGCAACAATTAGCACACAAAAATGTCAATTGTATGTCTTTGATGCCAACTCTTGCAAGCTGTTCCAAATTCAATGAAACAATGTTGAAAAAAGAAATGCAACCAATAATTGAAATTTGCTTCACAGATAAACTGGACGTACATGGTATCACACTACCCATGTGTCAACAAGCCACAATAAGACTACATACCTTAGAAAACTCTACCTCCAACACAGCTGTAGAGTAATGCTTAAACGTAACCTTGATGTGGAGCAAGGACTAGTTAATGGAGCACTTGGTATAGTCGTTGGCTTTCAAACATACCCACGTGACAATATTCAATTTGTCAATATTCTCTTTGACAAACTATCAGAAGTTAAAAGGATAAGACGATCAACAGCCCGCTTCCTTCTTTTCAAAGACATGTATGTACGCAGAGAACAATTTTCACTAACTCAAGCCTACGCAGTAACCATTCTCAAATCACAAGGTCTTACCCTAGATAAAGCATTAATAGATATTGGTAGCACAGTCTTTAAAAAGGCATGAGCTACGTAGCACTATCACGCTTACGTACACTTGACAGACTATTTCTAATCAACTTTGATGCAAGTAAAGTAAATACAATAGGCTCCTGACCCCCATCTGTAAACCTATTCTATTCCACACCAGAAAAACGTTGTAAAAGAAAACTACTTCAAACTGAAACGATACAGGATATCACTACAATTCCTCCAAAGAAAAAAAAGAAACGAATACTTTAGTACCACAATCAAACAAGAATCTAGTGGTCAAAGTAACTCAGCTACTTCTTCAAAGAAGCAACACACATTCCAAACAAATGACTTCCACACATAACTATCAGGTCCATTCAAATTTTCAAATGTAACTGCTCTAAATTGCTATGCAAATGTAGCAATAAATATTCTATTCGAATTGCCACCTATTATTGAGAACATTTACTTACACAGTACAGACCAGTTGTGTTTGCAAATGGTAGTCCTTCATAGAAATGCAACCAACAATCCTGACAACCCTTACAGTGTTCATGGAATAAGACAAGAATTGGACTACTGTGCTGGAATGGTCAAATTCACTATAAACTCACAAGAAGATACACAAGAATTTCTAATGTACTTACTATAAGTACTGGAAAACAAAAACATACCTATAAATGAAATCTTTCAGATTTCATACACGTGAAAACATACATGCACTCTCTGCCACCATGTGGCACAGGAAGAAGTCCCTAATGAACGCTTTGTGCATGTATCCATACCTAACTGTGAATCCCTTCCATTTTAACAACTTGTACAAAATAAAAACCATGGCAGATTATGTACTACCTGCAATTCAGATAATTGCTCCACCTTACAAATACAGACACATAGTAAATACATAATAGTAATGATTTTACGTTACAATGCAGATGCAGATGGTAGCAAAAACAACTGTAAGCTGATTGGGTTCACACATGGTCAACTATAACTTGGTAAGAAAACATTCAGAACAATAGGTATACTCTACCACGCAGGAGTCACAACCAATGCAGGTCACTACACTGCATATATAAAAAAGAATTGTGGATGGTTCGACTGATTTTACCATTACTCTAAAGCAGAGATTGCCAGCAAATCTTGTAAACACTTACTTAATATTCTTAAAACCAGCATTTAATACGTAATCGTTGTATGAACATAAGCAAAACTTCAACTTCAGAACTTTGCACAGTTAGAGTACGCCAACATGTATCTAACTGTCTCAAGATTCTGCAACAAGCAAACAGATAAATAAATACCACTAAAATCAAACAAGGAATATACAGTTAGAATATGCCAACAGGTCTCTAACTGCCCCAAAAAATCTGCAACAAGCAAACAGATAAACAAATACTACTAAAATCAAACAAGGAATATACAGTTAGAATACGCCAACAGGTCTCTAACTGCCCCAAAAAATCTACAACAGAACAGATAGATGAATAGCATAAAAGTAAAAATAAACAATTAGAATACGCCAAAATCTGCAACAAGCCAACAGATAGAAGATTAGCAAGAAACAAGAAATAAACAGTAAAACAATGAAAGAAATATATTGTACCACAACATAGAAGTTTTTTTTTAATCCAGCGTGTATTTTTTTCCCACAGACCCAATGATTTAGAAAACAAACACAGAAACTGAGCAAATTGCGCAGTACACTGGTTTGAACTACAGTACTTGTAAAGTACTAAATATGAGGGTAAAAAAAACAGAAATGTCTATTATGCAATGCAATAACTCATTATAAACTACCTGTTCTAACATATGATCTTTTCTTTTATCACAGAGATCGGAAAAGTATGTCTGGTCCAGTTACCCATGTCATGAAAAAATTGCATACAACTACAAAAAACTCAACCACTAAGTATCCAATAAATAAACTCAGAAACACTGCACTCCTTGTTACAAACTCTACAATCTTAACTGCATAACCTAGTCAAAACTTCACATACAAACTCTTCAAATGAAACAGTACACAAACTTTTGGGTTGTGCATATTTGATGGGTGTTTGATTCTATGGGTGTGTTATGCTGGGGTGGTTGTGGCCAGGGCCTAGAGTCTTGGCTGCATGGCTGAAGGCCTTTGGCCATGCACCCAAGACTCAAGGGCCTGGCCACAATCACTGCAGCATAACACACCTATACTAACAAACATTTTGACTGTGGTATGTGGGCTGCTTATAGATCATATTAATAATAATCAATGCTGTACTAACTACTCAAAACCAACATCATACTAAAGTAAATTAACTAGTAGTGCATTCATTATGTCCGCGGACAGCCGCTACGACCGCAGGCATGGCGAACACATCAAGGGCACCTGCCACCTAAACAAATACAGCATTTGACTCATCTCTTACTCCTCAAACCCTCCCCAATCACTCCTGCACACCAACACACTCCCCAAAATTGCATATTGCCTCTGTTTGCCACCGCGCTGACGGTGAATCCAAGATGGCGGGCTCATCGAAACAATGTGACGCGCATCAATCCTCACCCCGGCCAATCGGCGAGCACGTTGCATGTCCGCGGACAGGATGTAAGCCGATTATCCAATCAGTGTCCTGTCCTCAGAGCGAACAGGGAAGTGTGTCAGCAGAACAGACATAAATACCACTAATTGTTTTGCCTTATGTTTCTGCCATTTATAAAAAAAACAACTGGATGGATTTACACCAAATGAACAAAAGCACACTTTCGGGACTAAGCCGCCAC
Organism: Ambystoma mexicanum; assembly: GCF_040938575.1. Taxonomy (NCBI): domain Eukaryota; kingdom Metazoa; phylum Chordata; class Amphibia; order Caudata; family Ambystomatidae; genus Ambystoma; species Ambystoma mexicanum. The sequence continues at coordinate 654,528,477 of NC_090934.1, forward strand.
TCCTGCTGCAAATTTGGTGGAAATCCATCCAGTGGTTTGAGCTGTAGGTGTGCGCAAAGTTTTTTCCCATTATGTCTATGGGAAAAAAAATCAATTTTGGACCCCCCTATAACTTTGCCCTCTCTGAACCATCCCAAGTCGGCCATATACTTGTTTTGCAAAGTTTGGTGAGGATTTGTCCAGGGGAAGCAAAGTTATAAACCGCCCAAAAAGTGTTCTTCCTATGGGATTAGCAACTTAACCATAAAATATATATATATTATATGTTATAGTGTGGCGATATCCGCCCTATAGTAAAGGTGAGTCGGACTCCCATAGGAACCCCTCAAAATTCTATTGTTATTCACTTTTGAATTGAGTAACATATTTGATCGAAATTTAACATGATTAGGAACTTGTGCCCCCCCAGACTTTCATGATGATACGTTAAAAAATAAGAAAGTTATTAAGAACACAAAAAAACTAATTGCAGCCCACTTCCCATTAATTTTCCCATAGACAAACAAGGTGCATTTTAGCCAAAGCGCACAGCCCAAACCGCTGGATGGATGTGGACCAGGTCTGAAAAAAACATAGCCACGAAGCATTCCATGTGTGATCCATTGGGTTTATTCCGTGCAGTAGTTATTTAAATAGTTGATGGAGTAAGGGTTGTCCGCTTCCAAAAAATTGTGATATCTCCCATGGTGCATTGCAGGATCATGGTTTTCAGAAATAAAACAGCCCTCATCATGTTTTTGTCTTGGTGTGAGAGATAACCATGGCTCTAGCCGAGGGGAAAATGAAACACAGGAAATATGCTATTTGCAGGTACAAAACATACAAATGCCATCAGGCTAGAGATGGGGGGTGGCTAGAGGGAATCACATGAAATTTTGCAACACAAAGCTTTCTGGAGTCTCGACTGTAGTCACACATAGCTGACATCTCAACGCAAACTGCGTGAAAGAAACAGCATGTGTTGTGGGGGAAATGGAGAGGGTAGAGGATGTGAGGAGGCCAACTGGGAAATGGGGGGAGCTGGCACAGATGAGGGGGCACTTGGTGAGGGTCTGGGGGGGCAAGAAAGCATTTTTATTTTTTTCCATTTTTCTGATATCAGCGGCTATATTCGAGGCTGCATAGAACTACAGATAGTCACGGTTAAGAGTAGTTCTGTGTCCGCGGCTATACATTTTTGGGTGTCTGTGTTTTATTTCTTTTTAAAAGATATTTCTGTAGGTATACTGACAACAGGGTGAAACATCATTGGGGTTGGACTGTGATGTCACAGAGGTGGATGAGGGTGGTGTGGCAAGGTGTGCAGGAGCCAATCAATGTAGGATAATGTATGCCCCTCTATAGGGGAATGATGTAGCCCAACCAATTAGCCTCACATGGAGGACTAACTTAATGATGCAATGTGGTTTGATACTAATTAGTTTGTGTGATTATAAAAGTTTCTGTTTTTAGGGGTTACCTTTGATAGTGCCTTTCATGCAGTTCTGTTCCACATTCTGTATGAATGTTGCTTTCCCAGCTGTGACTGGACCCAAAATAAATTGCATTACTTCTTGCTTGGTGTACACTCCTTTTTGGATTACTTTTGTAATCTTTTATTGCTGAGTGTTGAGGCAACCCGCTGTACACATGTATGAAAATCTGTGTGACCTACCTCCCCAAAGTTTCAAATTGTAACCACAGCTAGAAATAAATGTCAATGAACTCTAGCCGTGGCTGAGTCATTTTAGAAAATGTTTTGGGATGTTATTTCATTATATGTTTGTATTCATGTGTAATGGATGTCATTTCATTGTATTTGTATATTTATATGTGATAAGATGTCTTTAAAAGGACTGTTTTTGGAGTACACTGAGTGTAGTATTTTAGCACATTTGACGTGCTCTCTTTTTTATCATATACCTTACATAACTTCTTTTAACTACCCTTGTATCACTGCTGTCTCTTTTGCCATTCATATTCCATATGCAGATATTTCTTTTTTAAAATATAATAACCTCAGCGACAAAGCACCCACCTGTTGCACAGCGTTGCTATCCGCAGTTAAAAGTGGTACCCTGTGCAGCTGCAACTATATACCAGCAAATGGCACGTCTCAAGTGTTCTCGACGTGTCTTGACCTCCTGTTATAACTGCCAAACCTGTGAGGCTTCTCTATGACTGCGATTATAGCAGGCATGTGCGTGGGCAGGTCAACACTTTTTCACCTTTTCATTGGTTGTTCTCATAGACGTGGCTACTGTAATAGCCTTGTCTATTGGACCTTACATTTTCTTTGCAATGTTCATATTTATGTGTGGATGATATAGATAGGAATTTTATCTGTTTGTTATTTAGGGTCTTCTTACGAGATGGGCGGAATGGGTTTAACGGCACCGGTAATGGTGCCGGTAAACCCATTCCGCCCTATTACGAGATTCCCTTGCGGGACCCACTCAGAACGTCTGGTCTGCATTTTTGGGTGCATGGCCGAAGGCCGTAGGCCGTAGGCCATACACCCAAGACTCTAGGCCCTGGACACAACCACCGCAGCATATCACACCCATAGATCACACCCATAGAATCGAATATCTATCATGTGGTTGTGGGCAGGGTCTAGAGTCTTGGGTGCATGGTGATATCCTGCAGTGGATGTGGTTGTGATATGCTGCAGTGGTTTTGGCAGGGCCTAGAGTCTTGGGTGCATGGTCAAAGGCCATGCTTCCAAGACTGAAGTTATAAGTACTGAAGTTATAAGCCACCATGGGTGTGATATGCTGCGGTGGATGTGGTTGTGATATGTTGCTGTTGTTGTTGCAGGGCCTAGAGTCTTGGGTGCATGGGCAAAGGCCATGCACCCAAGACCGAAGTTACAAGCACTGACGTTATAAGCCAGCATGGGTGTGATATGCTGCAGTGGTTGTGAGTGTGATATGCTGCAGTGGTTGTGGCCAGGGCTTAGAGCCAAAGGCCATGCACCCAAGACTGAAGTTATATACACTGAAGTTATAAGCCACTATTGGTGGCTTATAACTTTGCTCTCCCTGGATGAATTCTCACCAAACTTTGCAGAAAGTGTAATGTGGGTGAGTACATATAGACAGTTAAAATGTTTGATTCTAACATAATATAACATGGGTGTGATCTATGGGTGTGATATGCTGCGGTGGTTGTGGCCAGGGCCTAGAGTCTTGGGTGCATTGCCGCAGGGCCTAGAGTCTTGGGTGCATGGCCACAGGCCGTAGGCCGTATGCCATACACCCAAGACTCTAGACCCTGGCCACAACCACCGCAGCATATCACACCCATAGATTATACCCATGAATCGAATATCTATCAATTGTTTGAAATCTACAGTTTCTGTACTGTTTGATTTGTATAGTTTGTATGTAAAGTATTGGCTACGTCTTGTCATTAAGATTTTAGAGTTTGGTAACAAGCACTGTAGTATAACATATCCATAGAAGTGAGCATTTTGTATTGTGGTATATGGTTAGATGTTTGCTTCAATGGTTCTGTTATGCAGCAGTATTTATGTGTTCTATTAGAATATACGTACTGTTTGATTTTTTGAGATTGGATATATTTTTTTCATGAGTTTGGTAACTGGAGTACATATTCTTTTTCAATTTCTGTGATAAAAGAAAAGAGCATGTTAGTGTATGTATTTTATAAAGACTTATTACATTGCATAATAGACATTTCAGCTTTTTTCTGACCCTCATATTTAGTAGTTTACAAACCAGTGTACTGTGCAATTTGCTCAGTTTCTGTGTTTGTTTTTCAAATCATTGGGTCTCTGGGAAGAAAATCCATGTCGGATTAAAAAAAACCTTTTTTTGTTATGCTACAGTCTATGTGTGTTTGTTTTCAGTGTTTACTTGTTGTTTCTGGCTAATGTTGGCTTGTTGCAGATTTTTTGGGGCAGTTAGATACCGGTTGGTGAATTGTAACTGGTTATAGTGTTTTATTTATATTCTCAAATTGCTAATCTATCTTTTGGGTTGTTGCAGATTCTTGGGGCAGTTAGATACATGTTGGCGTATTCTGTTTATTTCTTGTTATATTTTAGTGGTATTGAATTATTTGTTTGGTTGTTGTCAAATATTGGGGCAGTTAGATACCTGTTGGCGTATTCTAACTGTTTATTTCTGCTTGTAATTTAGTGGTATTGATTTATTTGTTTGGTTGTTGCGAAATCTTGGGGCAGTTAGATACCTGTTGGCGTATTCTAACTGTTTATTTCTTCTTATAATTTAGTGGTATTTATTTATTTGTTTGGTTGTTGCAGAATCTTGAGGCAGTTGGATACCAGTGGTGTATTCTAACTGTTTATAGTTTTCTAGTTGAAGTTTTGTTAATGTTTATGTACAGATTAGTTATTACATTTTGGTTTTAAGAAGATTAAATAAGCGTTTATAAGATTTGCTGGTAATCTATGCTTTAGAGAATTGGTACTACCGTTACATTCAAACCATCCACAATTCTTTTTAATATATGCAGTGTAGTGACCTGCATTGGTTGTGGTTCCTGTGTAGTACATTATACCTATTGTTGTGAAGGTTTTCTTACCAAGTGATACTTGACCATGTGTGAATCCAGTCAGCTTGCAGTTGTTTTTGGTACCATCTGCATAACGTAGAAGCATTCATTTATTTTTATTCATTCTTTAATGTGATATAGGTTGAAAATAAATTCAAACTTTACACATGTTAAAAAGAAGAAACAACATATGTTATATACATTGATACATTAGTACCAAACCAGGCAAAAACAAGCCCTAAAAGAATATTATGCATAAAAAGAAGTAAAAAGAAATGAATGTTTAAATAAGCCGTTAGTAATAGATCTCATATTACATCAAAAATGTGTGTATATTACTAATTTTCCCAGAATTCTGTACACACTTGAGGGTCTACACTAATAAAATAAAGATTAAGAAGAAAAAGGAAAAGGCCCAACTCTCCACAGAGTTACTTAAATCAAGTTCTTAAGGAGCCAGAAGTTAGCGAAGGGCCTACTCCAAGTCCATATTAACATATCTTTTCTGAGCTCTGCCATTCTCACTTTATTCAGATCAGAGACCCCAGTCTTACTTCGATCTGTTGCCAGACGTTATAAAGTGCAATGAGAAGATGCATATTGCAAGAATTTGTGCAATAGAGCCAGAATGGGGTTTCACATATAGTTAAAGGATTATGTGTAAATTCGGCAACATATAATAGTATTATGCAATTTAATGAGTGGCATTCCGTCAGGAGATGTTTGGCTGTTTCCAGGCATTTTGTTACTTTACATAGGCGACAAACTCGCTCTAGGGCTGGGATATTTTCCCTAGCTCCCAGATTGCTCCAAGTGGGCAGCTGTTCTAAACTAATCTAATAATATTAATATAATGAAGCATTAATATAATATAAACATAATTATATCATTTATGATGTGTTTGTATTTGTAAGGTGGAGCGATTATCTAAATTTGCAGATAGTACATAATCTGCCATGGTTTGCATTTTGTACAAGTTGCTGAAATGGAACGGATTCAGAGTTAGGTATGGACACATACACAAATCGTTCATTAGGGATTTCTTCCTGTGCCATATTGTTGCACAGAGTGCATATATGTTTCCACATGTATGAAATCTGGAAGATTTCAATTATAGGTATATTTTTGTTTTCTAGTACTTGTAGTAAGTACATTAGAAATTCTTGTGGATCTTCTTGTGAGTTTATAGTGAATTTCACTATTCCAGCACAGTAGTCCAATTCTTGACTTATTCTATGAACACTGTATGTGTTGTCAGGATTGTTGCTTGCATTTCTATGAAGGACTAACATTTGCAAACACAATTGGTCTGTATTATGTAAGTAAATGTTGTCAACAATTGGTGGCAATTGAAATAGAATATTTATTGCTACATTTGCGTAGCAATTAACACCAGTTATAGTTGAAAATGTTAATGGACCAGATAGTTCTGTCTCCAAGTCATTTCTTCGGAGTGTGTGTTGCTTCTTTGAAGAAGTACCTGAGTTGCTTTGAGTAGTAGATTCTTCTTTGGCTGTAGTAATTGATGAAGTATTAGCTTCTTTTACTCTCCTTGGAGGATTTGCAGTGAGATTCTGTTGCATTTCTGTTTGAAGTAGTTTTCTTTTACAACGTTTTGCTTTTGTTTTGTGGAACAGGATAGGTTTTTAGATGGGGTGTATAGTGAACATAGTCTATTGTATTCTAAAATGCAAGGAATATCAGCATTTACTTTACTTGCATCAAAGTTGATTAGAAATAGACCGTCAAGTGTACCTAAGCGTGATAGTGCTACGTAGCTCATGCCTTCTTTAAAGACTGTGTTCCCTAATATCTATCAATGCTTTATCTAGGGTAAGACCTTGTGATTTGTGAATGGTGACTGCGTATAGCAGAGTTACATAAAATTGTTCTCTACATACATACATGTCTTTGAAAAGAAGGAATCGAGCTGTTGAGTGTCCTATCCTTTTTACTTCTGATAGTTTGTCCAAGAGAATATTGACAAACTGAATGTTGTCACGTGGGTATGTTTGAAAGCCAACAACTGTACCAAGTGCTCCATTAACTAGTCCTTGCTCAACATCAAGGTTACGTTTAAGCATTACTCTACAGTTTAAAGATAATTTTAATATTTTCTCCAAACAAACTATGTTGGGGATAGAGTTTTCTAAGGTATTTAGTCTTGTTGTGGCTTGTTGACACATGGGTAGTGTCATACCATGTACGTCCAGTTTGTCTGTGGAGCAAATTTCAATTATTGGTTGCATTTCTTTTTTCAACATTGTTTCATTAAATTTGGAACAGCTTGCAAGAGTTGGCATCAAGGGCATACAATTGACATTTTTGTGTGCTAATTGTTCCATGACATCAGTAGCACATGAGTTATGGCCATAGAGTGCATGGATGTGCCAGGTTTTTAAAATTGCTTGTGCTTCTTGAGATAGTACACCAACTCTAATACTTTTTAAAATGTTGGTGTAGGTGAGGTCTGCAGACTGGCACATGTTTTCTGTTTATTCTCTGTATTGAAAATGTTTCCAAAGGTTAACATTTCCTATGCTGCCAACAGTTTTACGGCAGAGTTTGTGTCCTAAGGTTTTAAAAATAGGTTCAACTTTCACTGGCGTCAATTGAAGAAAATCTCCGAAAACAATAATGTTTTTCCTCCAAAGAGATCTTCGTAGTTTGTTTTGAGTACTTCTTGTAATCTGAGGTGAATCAAAGCCAACATTAGTTTGGAGTCCCTGCTCACTTCATCTATTAGTAGCATTTTGATTTGTTTTAACACTCTGCATAGTTCCGTTGCAGCCTCTGTAGAAAGTTTGTAATATTCTAATTTGTTTTGGTGTTCTACTGGAAGGAGTAGTAATCGGTATAAAGTGACATTGCCTATGTTGTAGGACGCTAAACCTGTGGGGTAGTTACAACAGATGACAGTTTGTTGTTTGTCAATTGTTGAAGGAACCTGCTGATGATTTTGATTAAGAATGCTTTGCCTGAGCCAACTTGACCACTGACGTATAGTAGTATAGGTTTGTAATTTTGGCAGGTACATTCTTTATTTTCATGTTGTACACCATGTGCAATTTCTTTTGTTACTTCTTGGAAAATGATATGCTGCTCATTGTTCAGTTTTGATTGCAGTACAGTTAAGTCTTCTGTATCTTCTTCATAGTGACACATGGTGTTTTCTACTTCTGTCATAGCTAATAATGCCTCATTTGCTATTAGTGGTTGTCCCAGTGGTTCTTGGCTTCCTGTTACAAAAGGTTGACTACTGTCGAGAGTGTCCTTATCTAGTTGGGCTTGGAGTTCTTCTTCATGTTGCTGTGTGCAACATTGTTTTGTACTGTGTTAAGTTTACATCGGTTATAGTTCTTTCATTTGCTTTGAAAGAGTCTTCATAGGAGTCATAGATATCTAGTAATTCTTTTTCTTTTCTCCATGGTTTAAAAAGTTGTAGCAGGGACATGTAATATAGTTCTTTATGTTGATGAGTTTTTAATGACAATTTGATATGTTTAATTAAGCTTCATTTGGTAAGTTGCACTAAGCTGCCTTCACAATTTGTCACTCTGTATCTACCTGCTGATTTTCAGGAACATGGTCTTCACTGCAATTGTAAAAGAAAGGAGTTAGTAATTTTGTGTGTTTATAGCACTGATGTTAATTTAGACGTTGATTTTTATGTTTTTGTAGTAGTATTCCTGTTTGATAACTGAACATAGTGTGTGAATGCAGTTTACTTTGACTATGTGCACACTTTATATTTTACTTACAATATGTTAGTTCAATATGCTTTGAAAATGAGTAGAATACTAAGAGTATGAAACTCACTTGGTTTCTTAAGGCTGTGTTATTGAATGTTAGGAGGTAGAAGAAATAATGATATACTTATTTTGCAATTTTTATAAGGTAAATGGCAGAAACTGTATAGAAAAGCATGGAATGAATGCATTTGGGAAGGTATGGGTATTAAAGCAGAAGGATGTGATTTACAGGCAGTGGTGTTATTTCAGCTGGGAGCTTTTCAATGATAGTGTCTATCTGTGTGAGTGTATGAAGATGCATGGCCTTATCCTGGTTGTGTGTAATTTTATAATATACTACTAAGTGTTTTTCTACAATTATACTGTTATTTCTCCCATCTTTTAATATTATAATTTTTTAGATAGCTGTATGTGTAAAACATATTTTAGATAGCAGACAGGTTTGGAAGTGACAGTTGATTATAGCAGATGGGAAACATGACAGGAAGTTCATTTCATAGGTTATACAGGTTAAGTGGCAGTTACTCTGTTTATATGCATTCATAAGAGTTATACATGTACTGTGCAGGAAACATGCATACCTGTAGTTTGTATTCATGCATGTGGATATGCATGCAGCTGCAAGTAGAAATCTTGGAGGCTTGCACAGTAGTTTTTGTAGTAGGTGCTTTCCAATGATATGAGACTTGTACTCAGAGTGATCAAGAGTACATTTGAAGTGCTGAACTCTGATGATGAAGTTAGATGTAGAGGTCTTGGATGTGATTGGTGGATGGTTGTGTGACTGCTTAGCTGTATCCAATGAGGGAATGGCACAGAAAGTGAAGTGGAAAGGGTAGAAGTCTGTCCAAGAGTTACACGCTCCATGGACACCGCGGCTGTCCGCGGACAGGGCGTGCCACATCCGCGGTTTTCCAGCAAATCCAGCATGGAAAGGGGAGTGTAGGGATTACCCAATCAGATGTTGAGGTTGTGGATTTGTGTTGAAAGAGACTGTGTGTAGTGAAGAGGGCGGAGGTGGAGAAAGTCAGGGTGTTGGTGCTTGGAGATATGTTTGTGCATGGTTTACAGCAGTATGCTCAATGCAGGCATGTGGCAAACAATTTGGATGTTAAAGGAGTGGAGGTGGTGTGGAGCACTGTGCCTGATTGCAATGCACAGGGAATTGTACACATTTGTGAAGATATGGGCAGGATGAACAGTCCCCATGTGGTAGTTTTGCAGTATGGTGCTTTCCATTTGGGCTATGTCAGTTCCCCTACTTTTTTGGCAGATTTGGAACACTTGGTTCAAGCAGTAATGGACATCCTTCCAAATGTCAAAGTATTTTTTTCTGGATTAGTACCTAGTGCAATATAGGACAATAGTTCTGTTTTTTGTCCTCAGCAAAACATTGCTAGGTGTGCAATCAACCGAGGCATGTGTGCTTTCATGCTTAGAGCTGGTATATTCTTCTGCAATAATGAGAATATTGCTTCCAGTAATGCTGTTTATTTTAAAGATGATGGCATTTCTTTAGCTTTTATGGGAAATGCCATTCTGTTTTAGAATGTAAGGGTTGCTTTGGAAAAGGTTATGTAAATATTTTAGGAGTAAAGTAAGAAAAACAAACCAAAAAAATACAAAACAATAGGTGTCTGTCAAGCATCTGCAAATCAAAACAAAAAAAGGCTCTTTTCAGAGCCAACCTCAAAGGGGAAATGGGGCACACCATTTAAATTTACATTCACCACGCTCAGACATTTGTGATGTCATCTTTGATGTCATGGATGTTAGTCTTAGCAATGCACGGTGGTGGTGCGAGTTATGGTTGCTTAGCTTACCATAACTGGTGAATTTCAGGGGTTTTTCAGTTTTACTTGGAACCATAAGGTCCCTTTAGCAACGTTTTTTTACTGAATTTCATAGGTTTTTAGTAGCGCAACTTAACCATAACGTCCCTTTAACAAAGTTTTTTTACTGAATATATATATATATACAAATATATATATATATATATATTTTTAGTGGCAGCAACTATGTAACTATGTAGGGGGCGATTTCACACCATGATGCAGTTATCATATTTCAAACACATTACTTTGCAGTCATGTAGATTAGGTATTGGTAGGAGGTTTGGGGGAGGTGGCTCGAATAGAGGAAGCAATAGAAGTGGAAGAGAGTAACACAGACGTGCTTTTCTACAGCAGATACCTGTGCACAGATTTGAGGCCATGAGTTTGTAAATTTTTATGGAAATGAGCCTTCTTATGGGGTTCCTTCACGTTGTCATAATGGAACTGGGTGAGGTGCCGAATCAAATTAGATGTTGGAAATGTTTGGCATGGTTTATTGGAAGCGTCCACCTGCAACAGTTTATGATAGGAAACACACTTAACTTCTTTAATGTCCTTTTTTATACGCCATTGCTACTTGACATAGAAATACTGCCAGTTGTCAGTGAAAGTTTCCTGGTACACTGGTACTTCCATGGAATGAAGGTGAATATTTAGTATAGCCATGCACATCTTCATAACTTTATTTTATAGTGTGTTCCTGTAAAGTCTGAGTAAGTGATTTGCAAGTTCCCCAAGAAATTCACAATGTCCAATGCAAGCTGTTTAGAAGGAATGGTATTAGTTGTGCAAACTTCTCTTATGTAAAAATGAAATAGAACGATTTCCCCCTGCAAATTGTCCAAATAACTACAGGCCCACTATGGGATTCAGCATTGCAATTTCAGTCCAAAATGTATTTTTGAAGTACATGTATATATATTTGTAGTGGCAGCAATTGCTTTGGTGTTCTAAAATAGCTTTTCTGTACCAATGTAGGGTGCAATCTCACATCATGATCCAGTTATCATATTTCAAACAAATTACTTTGCAATCGTGCAGATTGGGTATAGGCAGGATAGGAGGAGGTTGGGCAGAGGTGGCTGGAACAGAGGAAGCAACTGAAGTGGAAGAGAGTGATAGAGATGTGCTTTTCAACAGCAGATACTTGTATGCAGATTATAGGACATGGGTTTTCACATTTTGATGGAAAATACCCTTCCTATAGGGCTTCTGAAACTTAGACCTATCCATGGTGATTATTTTATTTATATGTTTCACCAAATTGATGTTTCTTAAATAGGGGATGGACAAAGTTTGAAAGAATGAATAAATAAGAAAAAGAAATGTTTTAGGGATTTCTTTGATGAATGATTTAACAAATAATTTTCTGTTGGATGCTGCTGCCGTCAAAGTTGCTAGCTTGTTCAACATTACATCAATGTATACCATTATGGCTCTTTTCCTTTCTGTTGTGATTGTACTGTTGGTATTATGCAGTAGGCATATGACTTTTGGGGTCGTTTCATCAAAACCATAGGGTTTATGCTCCCCCATTTTCTCGTTTACTTTATCAGCCAGGTGGAGTATCTTTGTAATTGGTCCCAACACACCCAGTAATTTATCTTGGTAGTCATTTCTTGATGTGTTTAGTATACTTGCCCATGCAGGTCAGCATTCTTTTGTCTTTTTCAGGTGTTCCAAAAATTCCATTTGGCACATGTGGTCTGGGACAGTCAATCCATAGTTTGTTTTTGGCTTTTCTGGCCAGTGGTGTTCTCAAAATCCTCTTCAGGTACGCCACTATTTTCATTGGTGGCTCCCATTCTGATGACCAGTGATGAATGAGATTGTCTGGGTAAAAGTTGTTCCATTTTATTTCTGAATTTACTCAGTCTTTCTTATTTTTGAAACCTCTTTAGTCTTTATCTTCACTGGAACAAGCCAGCATGTGTGCCTCCTCTTCACTGGACTGCTCCTGCTGGTTGTTGTTATCTAGAAACTGTGAATAATCTGACCCTGTGGTATAGTTGAATTTAGAAACTGTGAATAATCCCAACCTGAGATTTAGTTTAATTTAGAAACTGGGAATAATCCCACCCGGTGGTACAGTTGAATTAAGAAAGTGTGAATAATCGCTGTTGTACACCTGTAGTGTAGTTAATCATAGAGAGTGTGAACAATTAACATCCTGTGGTATTGTTGAAGTGGGAAGGTTTGAACAAAATCATCCAACGCCAACTATAACACAGTTCAAACTAATCCAAACCATGAGTACACCCGACCCGCCAAGGTTTGCCCAAAATGACCCCCTCATGCCTGCTTCCCTTCCTGCCTGCCCTACCTCCAATCCTCCCTTCCCCAACGCATCCCGCCCTCCACCAAATCCTCTACACTTCCCCTATCCAAACACCAAGCCAGAGGGGCATTATGGCAAGCCAACCATCCAAAGACCACTGCTCCTCCCATCCCCTCCACCCACCCGCCTAGTATCATCATAATCGCTCCCACAACTAACAGACTGCCTAGCCTCCCAAGCACACCCAGCCCCGCAATCATCCACCCCCCGCTCCCCTCATCAACTCCCACCACCACCTCCCTCCATCCCCACTCCTTCCCCTCCCTAAAAAGTGCACGCCTCGCCCTGGCAAGAACAGTAGCCACTTCCCTCTCCCCCTCCGACCGCCCCACGCTCTCTCACACACCAACCGCAACAAAAACACTGAAGAGGAAATGAACCTGGTCTATCTCAATCTCTCAGTGCTCATTGCCACTCCTGTCTCGACCCACAACCTCATCCTCCCAATCTCGATCATCACCACCCTCCCCCACCTCACCCTGCCTTAAACCCCTCTCCCTCAAATTCTCACTGACCACCAATGAAATGCCTAACCCCCCACACCCCACCTTCAAATCCCCTGACCCAAATTCAATCAACCCGTCACACTAGTCCAACCCCTCCCCACCCAAACCCACCAACTCAACCGTCACCCACTCCTCCCATCGACCACCAATAACCACCCCCTCTCTCTCCCCAATCTCCACTCTCTCCCCTCCCACCCCCCACCTCTGCCACTCCCTTATCATCGTCCTGTACCGAGGAAAATTGCATCCTTTTTAATGCCCGATCTGTAGCAAAAAACAGACACAGCATCTTTGACCACCTCACCTCTGACAAACCAGACCTGGTCTTTATCACAGAAATCTGGCTCTCTGATGACTTCACCCCTATCGCCAATGAAGCCTTCCCCCAGACTACTCCCTCATCTCACTGACCTGTTCCTCTAGAGGAGAAGGAATAGCAATCACCTTCAAGTCTCACTTCTACACCTCAATCATCGACAACCAGCCATCCATTCCGTCCTGCGAATCTCTCCTCGTAAAACTATCCCTCGCCCTTCATTCTCCCACAGCTTCCTAATCATCTACAGACCCCCTGGCTACAATAGACAATTCTCAAACAACCTCTGCAACTCTATTGCCACCCTCCAACTAAACCATCCCACCCTCACCCTTCTAGGAGATTTCAACATATGGCTTGACATCCCCACCAACCCTATGACCCACTGTCTGGTTGACGGCCTAGACGTGATTAACCTCTATACCCACATAAATGGGCCAACTCACTATAAAGGACACACCCTCGATGCCATCTTCCGCTCCCACAACCTGATACATCTAAACCGTGCCACCCCTATCATCTGGTCCGATCACTTAATTTTTTCTTTCGCCATTCGCTCACCCAACCCGCTCCCCTTACCCGAACCAGAACCTCCTAATCTATGCAATTGCTGGAAGAAACTAAAAATCCTTCCTGACCTAGCGAATGCACTCCTTCAGTCTCCACCCCCTACCTGCACACCCAATGAACACCTAACCTCCAACGCCTTTGACTCATGGCTCAACACCTCACTAATCCCGCTCACCCCCTCTTGCAAACCATCAGCTCGCCATGGCCTTTTTCCTGGATGGTTCACTCCAGAACTGAAGACCACTAAACAACTATATAAATCCCTAGAGCGCAAATGGTGGAAAGACAAAACCGCCCAGAGCAGATCCACCTTGCCCGGCACCATCTCCACTACAAGGCCGAAATCCGGAAAGCTAAAAAAGCCGATTACAACTCCAAATCCTAAACTGTAAAAACCCCAGCAAAGAACTTCACAAAATCATCGCTGAATTTACCAAACCATCATGTACCACCACCCTGACCACCCCCTCACAATCACTGTGCGACTCACTCTCTCTCCACTTTTACACCACAGCTCTCGAAAGAACAAACTCTCTAACCAACAAACTAGCTCTCTTACACCCACCATGCAATCCACCCACCCTACATGTCATCCCACTGCCTACGTCCCCTACCCAACCGACATTCGACTCCTTCATTCCAATATCAACTGACCAATTTCTCCATCTTCTCTCTGCCCGCAAACCATCCGGCTCCCCTCTGGACCCCTGTCCAGCCACAACCCTCAAAGAAATGTTTGCATCTACCTGCGCAGGGGAACACGCAAGAACCATCATAAACGACTCCTGATGCGTTCAAAACTGTTCATGTTAAGCATCTTCTAAAAAAAACTTCTCTCGAATTTTCCGAGCCCAAAAACAACCACCCCATCTCAAACACCAGGTTCCTTGCCAAACTCATTGACCGAACTGCCTACTCCCAACTAAATGCCTTTGTCGAAGCCAACAATCTCCTAGACCCTGCTCAATCAGGTTTCAGAGGCCGACACAGAACCGAAACCACCCTAACCTCAATCTGGATGACCTTAAAAACACTGCAGATTCTACGTGCTGCGCCGCACTAATCCTTCTTGAACTATCTGCCGCCTTCGACACAATCAACCACTCAATCCTCCTTGACTGCCTCCATTCCCTGGGAATCTGTGGAAACGCTCTAAAATGGATAGCATCCTTCCTCAACAATAGGAACCAAATAACCCTACTCTCCACGTATGCTTCCCACGCTCGACCAGTCAACACCGGAGTTCCACAAGGAGCATGCCTTTCAGCCCCCCTGTTTAACCTCTATATGTCCACCCTCCCACGAACAATCCACTAATATCCTGTGCTACAACTACGCTGATGACACACAACTAATCCTAAATCTCCTGAACTCAAAACCCAACTGCCAACCCGACCTCGCTTCCTGCCTCCTCGACATAGATCACTGGATGACCACAAACCACCTCTTGCTAAACCCCTCCAAAACTGAAATCATGATATGTGGCAACACTGAACTTCTTCCACACCCGCTAACCTGGCCATCTGCCATGGGCAATTCCCTGACACCCTCAAATTCAGTAAAAAACCTTGGATGCACTCAGACTTAACCCTCTCTCTCCAAGTCAACAACTTCTCTAGGTCCTGCCACTACCACCTTAAAACTCTTAGGTGCATTTTTCCATACCTCTCCTTTCCCAACAGACTCTCTGCGGTCCAATCAATTGTTATGTCATGATTGGACTGTGCCAACCTGCTCTACCTCGGAGTCCACGCGTACCATTTGACTTAACTACAAAGAGCACAAAATGCTGCAGCCAATCTGCTACTTGCACTTTGCCCAAGAGATCACATCTCCCCAGCCCTCAAAACTCTGCACTGGCTTCCGGTTGTCTGAAGGGTGACCTTCAAAACCTTATGCATCTCTCACCGAGAAATGCATAAATCCGGTCCTCAATATCTTCAAGACAAACTAAAACCCTACCATCCTCCACACACTCTAAGATCAAGCTCAGCCGGCCTTCTAGTCATACCAAAAAACCAACTGAGTCAGGTTAGGTGGATCATCATTCTCATCCCTGGCCCCCTCTCTGTGGAACGCACTTCCACCCCACATCTAATTCACCGTGGACCTCATGTCTTTCCGCAAACTACCAAAAACATGGCTCTTCCCCCAAAATCGACTCTTAACTCAAACTGGATAACAGCAATCAATGACCTTAGCCCAAAGCTGCCACATCATAAATAACAATCCAGCATCATGATCCGAGCGAGAAATCAAAAACTAAAAACCGCTAATGTAAATTAAAACGGATAAACTGAATAGAACGAGCGAAGTGGATGAAAGGAGTGAAATGGATGAAAGGAATAAATCGGATGAAAGCAGTGAAGTGGATGAAATTAAGGAAATTGATGAAATAAATTAAATGGATGAGAAGAACGAAATGGACAGGAGGAATAAGGTAGACGAGAGGATGGAAAGGATGGAGTACATGGTATGGATGGAGTGCACGAAATAAAAAGAGTGCATGCAACTGATAGATGGCATAGAATGACATAGTGCAAGGAATGAACAGAACAAATGGAATAGATGAATCAACTGCATGCGATGGATGGAATGCACGGGACGGATGGAGTGCATGGGACGGATGGAGTGCATGCGACAGATGGTGTGCATGAAATGGTTGGTGTACATGAAATGGTTGGAGTGCATGGAGCAGTTTGACTGCATGGAGCATGAAGGTGCTCGATCTCAAGCACCTACTGAAAACCACCATATCACATCACTATGCTTACTCTCTTCTATACACCACCACTCAACTGGAACACAGAGCTACTATGACACATTCGGTATAGCTGTTCTCATACCAACACCTGCTACATAATCCCCATCATCCTAACTAAGCACAGCTGGCTTCACACCCACCAGCCTAGGCGTTCTCTTCAGGCTTAACGCAGCCAGAATCAGTCTGGTATCACCCTGCCAGAACGAACTCATACTCTTGATCTCCCAACCACCACACCAACCGCTAAGAAGCAGCTATCATACAAGTGCCACACCTGCTGCACTCATATCCAGTGCACACACGCACCTTATGGCTCTCTCTCTCTCTACTGACTTGAACTACACTTCTCAAGGGCGTTCAACCTACCAGCGCCTTGAAATCATACCAATAGTACATAAGGCACTATATAAATGCAAAGTATCATAACATAACAACCTGCAGCACTGGAGCACTCTATTTGAAGGGTCATAAGAAATGCTACAGAGGTTCAGAGAGGAGGCTTCATTTTTTGTGGCATTGTCATTTTAGAGTTGTAATTTTTGTTATTTTACATGTTCCTCATGAGTCGGACATTTCATCGTGGCTAACCATGAGAACAGCAGCGATCATCTGGGTCCCCATTCCACCAGTACCCAGGAAAAAGCCAAAGTTATAAACCCCCCTTTTAGACAGTTGGAGATATTTCAAGGTCAAAGAACAGTGCTCTAAAAAGGAGGCAGAGGATGTTCCCTGCACATTGTGAATGAAGACTCTAAGACGTGGACCATCAAATCTGTCAAATCTGCCATTGCAAAGTCTTGGGAAATCTGTGATAATCAATCATCTGGAGAGAGTGCATTGGGATGATGTGGACAAAACATATTGTAAATCGCATTAACACCACAAAACTGAAATGAATGGGTTCATGCATTGCGTGCATGGAAATTGGCACCACGTACAGCACCTGATTCCACCAATGTGATGCCACTGACACTGAATGAACCCTTGACTTCGGCAGCAGTGTCAACTCCACATGTTCCAATTTTACCGGTTTTCAATGTCTAAGTTATGAGAGTCATGTGTGATGAAACACTTATGGTATTAAACATAATATCATTTTTAAGTTTGCTTATATATCTTAATAACAATTTAGGCTATGATTGCAGAAGTTACACTGTGCACATGCTGACTCTGTTGCTGATATAAGCATCTGTTGATCTTTTGGATAAGCAGATAGTAAGTGTCAGTAAAACGTGCAGCTTTATTTGCAGTGGATACTTTCAGAGTGCATTTGTTGTGTCATTCAAAGCTTGCTCTATGATAAACTATTGCTTACCCTGTCACAGATTTCTATTTGCAGATTCATGAATATCTATATTTTAAACTCTTTCTTTTTTTCTACGCTCATTAATTTCAATAAAAAAGAAGAACGTAAACAAATCAATTTACACATGGGTTTAGGGAATTAGTGTCTTCTCAGTCTAAGGTCCTGATAATGAAATTATGTGCATGTAAAACAGGGATTTACATGCCATTCTGTAAATCTGTTGATGAATGGGGATTTGTGGGCAAACTGGCATGCAAATTCCAGTTTTACATGCAAATAATTCCATGAATCAGGCTCTCAGTGTTTAATATATTGCACATCTGTGTTGCAGGAAATTATTATTTAACAATACACCCTGAAACGGGGGGCATTATCATGTCAGGTAATGACCCAGGGTGCATAGTTACAGGTCCGACTGAAGCAAGGGCCTTAACAAAGACCTTTGGGGCATTACCTGACACAGTAATGTCCCCTTGGCTCTGGGTTTATTTCTATTAGGACTCTGGTACTAATACTGTCTTTATTTGGTTGCAAGACACACCAGCATTTCGCAACTGAAAAAGTTATCCTCCATGGAATGGGATACGAAATCCATTCACCCTTCCGATGGACACCATTTAAAACAGGAGGATGTCATGAGCAATTTCTGTGGTAAAGCTTTACGGAGGGGCCCTTCAAAAATGCGGTCACAAAGTTTGGGAACCTCAAGGTTTATTCAACCTCTTGTCCGTGTAAATTGAGATGAAGTGGATGAATCATATAGGAAGGCTCATCTGAAACATAAGGTGAAAGTGCATGGAGCAAGATCAGCACAGCAGTATTCATCATCTATGCCATAGAGTTCCAATATGATTACTAGTTATTTTCCACAAACTGACACCCAACTGTTGCATCAGAGTTGTGGCGAGAGGACTGTCTGGTGATCATCCACATTGGAAGCAACGGTACGAACTTTACAGGACATACACTTGAAGCTGTAATCATCCCACTCCTCAAGGCTGCCTAATATTGACTCTTTTCTTCTATCACAGTTGATTTGTTGGGCAAAATTCTTCTAAGTGGACAAGCCCCTCCTTGAACTCCCACAATTCCATTTACACGGAAAGCACGTGCATTTGCACGCGTGCATTTCCGAAGAACATTTCTAAAGAGCAGTTGAGGTGGTTTGGGTGGTGAGCGTGAGCCAGAGCTCTTAATTTATTTTAATTCTTTTTTCAGTGCTCTCATATGATGTTCAAATAATCTGGTTTGTATTTTGAATAAGCATGCCAGGGCTTATACACTTGTTTCCGACATGCCCTTGCTGAAGAAAATATCTGATTTGTTGAAAACATCAAAAGTCACGCCGAAACGTACGAGCCACAAAATCAACTTCACACAGAGTCTGAACTCCTCACAGCGAGTATGACAGATGAAGTTCACGTCTGACATATGCAGATTTTACCCTACATAAAGCGTGGAGATGGTTAAAGCGCCTCTAGATGGCAGGGTCATAGGATATGCAAATACTGACACACAATTTGCAGCTGAACTAGGGTTGCCTCCTGAGGTCGGATTTGTTTTTGAATCAGCCTTGGTGGGCCCAGCTATTCCTTCTAACGAACCCTTGGAGGAAGTAGTTATAAAGGGCACAGGTTCATAGAGAACACATTTACACACTGCCTAATGATCACATTATTCTTATCGAATCTCCGATGGGGTCATCTTCTTCTGGTATGATCCCCACAGAACAGCTGGCAGGCCAAAGAGGAAGAATAAACATCCTGTTGATGAACTATCGCAACCCACCAGTGATGTTTTCAGCAGCATCAACCGAGACTCCTCTGCACTTTCAATTTCATTTGCACAGCCCACCCTGAGAAGATCTGGGAACCCTTTGCAGCAAGATCCAGTAGCTCCACCATCAGCTATGAATGCAGGACCAGAAATCACATTACAGGCCATGAACACAGCCTTATTATCACTTGCTAAACTATATGAATCCCTTAATTTGAGAGTTCATGACCAATCAAATATGCTATCCAGAATCTTATTATTGCAAGATGGTGGAGCCGCTGGTGAATTGGTGCGGAGGGTACGTGTTGTGAGGGGCGTAAGAGGAAACTGGATGGAATTAGCCTTGTGTTGATGGTTGCGATAAGACAAGTATGACTGATCACATGAGCTGTGATGCGGCATGTGGATCAAAAGTTACTCATGCAGCTGTGAACGGTGTTACACAACAGAGTAAGAGAAGTAGGAATGGGAATAAGCAAATAGAGCAGGTGGTAGAACGATTGAGAACTGAGGTGAGGATAGAATCATCTGTAAAAGTAGACAATAATTATGTTATTCATGTTATAGATCAAACAGGTCCAAATATAACGCCTAAATCAAAACCTATGTGTGGAATTTCGAAAGTTGGTAAAAAGGCCCAGATGGGTGCTGATAAAAGGAAAAATCAAACAGAGAAAAATGAAGGTCAGAAGGATGGGCAACTGATGATACGTTTAGATGAGGGTGTCACAGACACGACCCCAATTGATGTTGGCGTGGGAACAACTTTGTACGAGATGTTTGCCAAACCCAAAAGAAACACTGTCTTTGCAGCGTGTCTTCATAAAAGCAAACATATCAAAATATTGGTCTCTTTCAAACAAGCAAGTGTCCATCAATTTGTTAAGAAGTTAACACTTACAAAACCAGTATGGCGGTAATGAATAAGTATATCAAATTACTCCGGAATAAAACTGATCCCAGAATGAAGACGAAACAGCTAGATGGACAGAAATGTACTGAAGAATGTCTAGAATATGCCCTATTGAATGAATTAATTGGGCAAGTGGAAAGAGACCGGAAGGCTGGTCCGTTGGTGTCACTCCTGCAATCATATTTAGTGAAACCTAAATCACGTGCCAAAGGTGTCCAACTGAAGGTTGGTGGTGCAAGATAGGCCAGTAGTACTCAAGATACCAGCCCCTCAGGGAGCATTGTGAGGAATAAGTCCTACGAGGATGGAGGCATGGAAATGACCATAAGTGGCAAACATGGCTCGACCCTGGAACATAGAAAAGAGGAAATAGCCTAGTCAATTAGGTGCTTCATGTCTGGCTTTCCCACACGCAATACTGCCTCAAGATACGTGGGGCAACGAGAGTACATAGACATAGATGTGGACCCTCTTCGTAAACAAGCCTCTGTGAGGCGGCAACACCTCAGAAATGAGGACAGTCTCACCAACAATGAGATCGAAACATGGCAGACAGGAAAAAAAGATGTTAAGATCAGAAAAAAGCCTGGCCACTTTTTAATCATGCAGTGTAGAGGAAACCCTTTTTCAGCATACGATTTAAATACGGCAAGTGTGCTGAATATTTTGAGTGAAGTTGTGAAATTGGAGGACCTATGCTCCTCAGATATCGACCAGATAGAATTCATTGATGACTATGACCCTTCAATAGTCAAACTTTGGATGTTGTCGGGGGTCATCGTGAATCTACTGTGGCAGGCCAAAGAGGAACTCTAAGCAATGGGCTTCCTGATCAGAAAACAGCTGGTTAGGGCCTTGGAAATAATGTGTACTGGCAGCAACAGAACAAGATGCCTGCACAATCTTTTGAAAGACATCAGGACATGAAATTCACTTGCTTCCAAAATATTGCTAATGGTTGCACTCCATCCGACACTGGTAATTAACAACTAGTCTCTGGGCACACAGGGTCTTGTTCATTTGCCTCATGGAGCACATGGGGTATAAGCATCTGACATACTCCAGGCTTAATCCACTTGATGATCATGATATACTTGCATTACAGTAAGTTTGGTTACTTACACCACCTGTTTGGGAGAGGCATTCTGTTTCCCTTATTCCTGCAAAATCCCCAGTGCAAGGGCGATTGATGGCTAGATTAATGGTTGCAGTCAGAGTGGCTGCTAATCTCCAAATTATTCCTTGGTTCTCACCAGATATGTTTACCCAACTAGTAAAAATCAAATCCCTGAAAGCGGTCATAGCTGTGGTGAACATATATTGGAACCATGCAGGAATTTCAGATGATTGATTTTTCAAGGGCATTGAGGATGTTTTGAATTTTATAAGTCTGGAGCAGAACATCAGATACACGATCTTGGCTGGCGACCTAAACATCAAATGCTTAACAGAGTTAGCATCTCAGTTGTCACCGGTAGCACAACGATGGGTCACTTTAATGAAGGAAAGGCAACTGCTGATGTTGAATGGGGCAGTTGAATGTGTCATCACTCCCAGGAACACCTGGCATAGAGGGAATTAAACAGCCTTAAAATACTACATCTATGTGAGCAGGAATCTGTTTGCAGTAATTGAAACCTTTAAAGTTGAAATCCAAATGAGTAGCGACCATGATATGTTGGTATTAACGTGGCCAAGTGGAGGGCCTAATATGGAAACTCCACATGCTGCATTACAAATCTATGTGCATCTAACACGAGAAATTGATTTCAAAGGACACTGGCCCTTTTGGGGAACTTAGAAAGTCAACTAGCTATCTTGGCTAACACCTCAAGGCACCAGCTCACACCATCTAGAGGCTTAAACGTCACACTGTTACAAAAATACAAACAGAACTCCTTGACATACGGCAACAGAAACATCATGCATCTACACAAATACGATCCTAAGGTGGTCTTAGAGAGGGCCCAATATCAAGCAGCCAGACATCCTGAGCTGAGAAAAGTTTCAACACTCGCCAATCCAACATAAAAAATCTTGAAAAATAGATCTAAGGACTGGGTAAGGGGGAGAAAAGCAAAGTTGTACCAACAATGTTGCGGGTATTAGCAGCCAAACATTCTGAGTTTATATGGGCTCTCCTAAATCAGGTGCCAAGGGGGAACCAGCTTAGTGCAAAATAAATGCAGTCCCGGAGGAGGTTTGGGTTAAATTCTGTCGAACATTATATGCTGAAATGGATTTATCCCATGAGAATGTCGTTGATGAATATAATGGGCAAAATGACATTAAACTTGACACAGAGGATCTTTTTTTCTTTCACATAAGCAAATTAAGCATGTCTTGAGCCCCGGGCACTGATGGTCTGTCCAATCATATGATGAAAGCTCACCCGGAAGCATTTGCAGCTAGTTTGACCATAATATTCAGACAAGTCTTAAAAAGTGGCAGAGTACCGGACTCTTGGCAAAAATCAATAGTGGTCCCCTTATACAAGAAGGGTGACCGCCTAGAGCCAAAGAACTATAGACCAGTGACCCTCTTAGACGTCCCAGGGAAACTATTAGCTCGCCTGCTTCTTAAACAATGTATAACTTGGGTGAATATGTCAAATACATATGATCCCTTTCAGACAGGCTTTGTTGCGGGACTGGGGGCAACTGTAAATGTAACAACGTTGCATGCAATCAAACTCCAAGAGATGGAGAATCGTCAAGCCATATACAGGGCCTTTATAGATTTCCAAGCTGCCTTCGATTCTGTCTCGAGAGAGCTCTTGAGAGAAAAATTGGAGAAGGCCTCATGTCCATCACCATTACGATATTGGATTGATCAAATGCACACAAATACATTGATTCAAATACGTCTGACAATGAATGGAAATCTATCAGCCCCTATACCCACATAAAGGGGCGTGAAACAGTGCTTTATATTGGCCTCAGGCATTTTTGATTTTTTTATATCAGATATGAGATTCTCATTCATGCAGGTGAAGGCGGACCCATCCACCCCGAGATTGAGGGTTATTTGTATGTAAAAGGCAGAACACAGCTTAAATGGACCATTCAAAATGACCATCTAGCGGTAGTGAAGTAATATAAATATCTAGGCCTGAATACAAATAACCACCCCTATGATGAACCCTATTACGCTGATGTACAACGGAAAATGAACACAGCCATAGCGCAGGCTAGTATTATTTTGGGTAAATATGGAAAATGTTTATTGTTGCCAGTGATAACCTTATACAAGCAGAAGGTAGTGCCAACGATAATCTATGGCGCAGAAGCAAGGGTATAGTAGGGTGATTTATTTTGTTCTAAACACGAAGGTTATTTCTGGCGGAAAATTCGGCACCTACCCCAGTGTCAGTCAATATGCACATTAGGCATGAGTTGGGTCTTGTATCCCTGAGCACTTGCTATAAGTGGAAGATGGTCTCTTTCTATCTGAAATGTCTACTTCCATCAAATGACAATTTAATTATGAACATCATTGCTGATTACATCATTCATACAACATACAATGGGAGGCGTATGTGATTGAAGAAGGTATTGAATTTTATAAATGATGCTGACGTATCCAAATCTCTGCTGAGGTCCAACACAGATAAGGCCAAGATTAAGCTCTATCAATGGGATTGGTTCGTTAACAGAGAGAGTTGCATGAAATTGAATTCATTTAAAGAACATGCTTTGTTACTTAAGAACATTAATGTTATTGAATCTTATCTATTAAAATTCCTGGCTGCTCAATCAAGAAATCAGTTCTTAAGATTCAGGCTGAATTTATGGAGTACAAGGGATGTGTTGGCTAATCGTAGAATCATTACCAAGGATAATAATTATTGTCATTTTTGTAAACTTCATGATCAACCAGAAACCTTAAAGCATTTGCTGACAGGATGTGAGATATTTGAGGGTGGATACCCACTTTTTTGTGTGGGTGCCTGACTCTAGAGGGTTAGACAGGAGTATTGAAGAGGAAAGATAGAGTCAAAGGCTACCCTTGTCATTAGCGCAAAAAACGGTCACCTTTGTGATAGCACTGAAACTAGATTAATATATACTACCTCATAAGGATCACCAGGAACAGATAATCTTAAAGCAAAGTTTAATTTAGCAAAAGACACATATTTACACAAATAGACATGTGCCTCATGTGGCACATAGGGTATGCATAACATGAAACAGTATGATATGCATTGATGTGGGTTAGTAGGTAGAACAAGTGACTATTATTTAATGTATTGCTGAGTCAAGTAGCAATACGCAAACATTGTCAACACAATGGGTGTTGTTGGTGTTTCTGGTTTGGTGAGTATTGGAACTAGGATAGAGGCTGTATAGATGGAACAGCGCTGCTATGGGCACCAAACTGTCTTCAAGTAATTGATTCTGATAAAGACGATGCTGCATGGGGATTAACGTGCACCTAAAAATGTAGATGGAAATTTGTTTAAAAAGATTTAAAAACGAGGTGATAAGAGAGTTGTCATTAATGACAGAGAGGGCACTGCAAAAAGGTTGACCTATTACTGTGAATGCGCCATGGTGAGAAATTAGTTGAAAAGCCGACTGTCAGTGGTACAGGTGGCGGATTTTCAGTCTGAACCATCAGAATATAGTATCTAAATAATAAAGATATCCGTTGTATGATTGTGGATTTTAAAAATTAAACAGGAGGCTAAATGAATATTAAAGATAGAGTAATTACCTGGAGGCCGATGGGTGGCATCAAGGTGTTCAATAAGGGGACCTGCTTGCAGGAATATGATTGACTTGGTGCACTTTTGATAAGCCTATTGAAGTGGGAACAAAGGCTAGGGTTAAAGGTGAAAAAACCATTGAATGTTTCATGCAGTCTAGGTGGGTGAAGGCGTTTGAATGGATGGAGCCGTGTTGTCAAAAGATACAAACCACATGTGATAGCGTTTTTTATTTTGCTAATGATGCTGGTGCATCTGGCGTGGGTGCTCTTAAATGGCAGCCCTGTAGCTGATAGAGAGGTGCCACATGTTGATGGCAGTCAAATGTGAAATTTGCCAAATAAATGTGATTGTGTCATGGTGAAAATTAATAGAATTTAAAGCATCACAATTTCTCCTGGATGGAGGAGCTCGTTTTCAGTGAAATGTGTTGTGAGATCAGTGCCTAGAAGGTTTTCCTACCTCTCGCTGGAGCTGTATCTCTAGAATGGTGCTGTATCAACTACGCGCATGCGTGCGGCGACGTAGTGTTCATATTCAGAATGAAAAAACTTTATTGCTAGCTCTGTGTTGCTTCCACAACCGTGCATGTGTGGGAAGGAGTAGTGTGCTTTACTGTGGATGTATGCGTACTGGGGGCTTATTTAATTAACATGGCTGAAGCAATGGGCACAACAATTATGATTGTATAATACGCTACATGATGTGAATAGATCATGTAGAATGGCAGATAAAAACAGTGCAAGTATCTTAATTGCTGTTGGCTGTATGCAATTAGCTTGTGTATGTGGACAAAGCTGTGCAAGGCTGTGGCTTGTCTGCAAAAAATAATAATTACAGGGTAACATATTACAAATTATTACAGTTGCATGCTTCTGGTTACAGGTAAGATGTACTTGTGTACAGGCTGTTGATAAGTGAATAGCTCTATAAATTGTTGTGGTTGCCTCTTGTGGAACAGTTGATTGGCAGGGCATTACTAAGTGAAAGAGAGCTTACATTGACCACAAAAACATTGCAAGGATTACTTAGTGTGATGCATGATGTAAATAAATCATGCAGAGTTGCAGAAAGGTAGTTAATAAAGGTATTTTGATTGCTATTAGCTGTATATAATTAGCATGTCTATGTGGACACACAAGACTATACAAGACCATAGCCCGTCTGCAAACAAAAGTTACAGGGTAAACATAATCCAGAGTTATACAGTTGCCTGCTTCAGTGTTACAAATCATGGTACAATACAATCATGTACGTGCTGTTGATCAGTGAAAGGCTCGGAAAGGTGTTGTATTCATTTCATGTTGAACAGGGCATGGCATTACTGCGTGCAGAAGAGGTTCAACTCAATTGATATATTGAGGCCTTGTTTCACTGAGTCTAAACGATAGACCCATTTTTGTTTCAATTTGCGTAATGCTAGATCTCTGTTCCCCCCCAAAATGGGTTTCTGGCTGTTTGTAAAACAGCCCAAAAAATGTCATTATGGCTGTGTTTCTTTGTCTTGAAATGTGCAACTAGAGGTTTGTCCTCTACTTGGTTCTTGACGCCGGACCTATGCTCGCATATCCGTTGTCTTATCTCTCTTTTGCATTTGCCTACATATATTAGATTGCATGGACATTTGATGATATAGACTGACCACTTGGTCTTGCAATTGGTGAGGGAATTGAAAGTCAAGGATTGCCATTTAGATGAATGGTTTTGATATTACTGGTCAGGGAACAGACCAAGCAGTTTCCGCATTTGTAATGCCCTCTGACAGGTGGAAGGTGCCATAATGTTGTTTGAAGGTTGCTAGGAGTGTCAACTTCTCAGAATGTATGTACTAGATGATCCTCCAAATTTCTGCTGCATTTAAATGCAAATATTGGTTTCTCTGGCTTGAAAACGTCTGTGTATAGTTTGTCCCAATGTTTGAGTACAACTTTTTAGATGGAATTGCTCAGAGAGGTGAAAGTCGTGACGCATGTCATCTTGGTCGTATGTTTCTCTCTTATTGTTGGTGTCAGGCAGGATTCTCTATTGGTGTATTTGGCTCTCTTTTTCGGGCTTGACGCACAATGTGGCTGGGATAGCCACATTCTTTTGGGCGAGTGGCTAATTCGTCGATTTTAAGATCATAGTCACTGAGAGTGGTGCAGTTGTGTCTTACTCTTAAAAATTGCCCATAAGGTAGATTCATTTTTAGTCCTGCAGGGTGGAAGCTTGTGTATTCTAGGAGGGTATTCTTAGATGTGGATTTGCAGTAGAGAGTAGTTCTTAGAGAGTTGTTGGTGTTCTTACAGATTTCTAGTCCTAAGAATGGTATTCAATCCTTGTTGTGTTCACTTGTGAATTTTATGCACACGTTGCGTGAGTTTAGCTATAGTTCAAAAGCAAGTAGTTGGTTTTCAGTTCCTTTCCAGATGATGAATACGTCGTCTATGTACCGGAACCAGCAGCCTATTGAGTCTTTGAACGTATTGGAGTCATGATAAATCGAATACTTCTTAAAAGAGTCCATAAATAGAATTGCTACGTCTGGGGCAAACGTGGCTCCCATGCTGGTTCCGTGGCATTGTTGATAGAAAGTTTGTTCATAGATGAAGTAGTTTTCCATTAATGCAATTCTAGTGCATTCGTGTAGGAATGATGTGGGTGGCTCCAGGGAAGATCTCTGCTCTAGGTATGATGCCAGAACTTGAATGCACTCTAGTTGTGGGATGCTCGTGTAGAGTGACTCGACATCAAGCGTCACTAGTAGATCATCTTGGTGCACAGTTAATGTTCTCAGTTTCTTTATCATTGCTGTGGTATCTTGTATATATGATTGCTGTGGTATCTTGTATATATGATTTGACTGATAAATGGTCAAAGGAAATGATCAATGTAAATGGACAAAGGTTCTAGGACTGATCCAATCCGGGCAAATAAAGGCCTGCCCGGTGGTGTCTCTGTGTATTTATGGATTTTGGGAAGTAGATAGAAAGCTGGTAGGATGGGGTGATGGTTAACCAAGAAAGCCTTCTCATCTTCGTCTATGCAGCCTGCCTCCAAAGCGTGGCACATTAGGCTTTCGATTTCAGAGAGTAGTCTAGTTGTCGGATTGGTGGCTATCTGTCTATAGAATTTGGTATTAGACAGTTGTCTGGTGATTTCGTTGTTGTACAAAAGGTGACTCCAGAGGACAATTCCGCCGCCTTTGTCTGTTGGCTTTATCAGAAAATCATGATCTCCTTCGAGTGATTTCAGCGCAAGTCTCTGTTTAGCAGAGAGATTATCACGGAAGCGAATCCTTTTGGTGTCAAAAATATTGAGCATTTCTAGCAAAATACGGTTCTCAAAAGTGAGAATTTCTGGACAAACCATTGATAATAATGGTGTGAAAGTGGATGGGGGTTTTAGGCCGGTCGACTCCAGTGGTTCTTTGTCTGGACTGTCTCTGAAAAAATATCATAGCTGGATTGTCCGGAAGAATTTCCGTAGCTCGACCTCTGTGTTAAATCTGTCAGCATGAGTACTGGGGATAAAGCTGAGACCTTTACTCAGGAAACTGATTTCATCAGAGGACAGGGTATGATATGATATGATATCATATGGCATTTGTAGCACGCCTAAACAGAAGTGTTTCAAGGCACGACGAGGCAGGGAGGGGGGAACAAGGGGAAGACAGACAACGATCCTACTAGGCCAGGTGTCATTCAGATCACGCAAGTGCAGGGGTAGGGGGAAGGGAGAAAGTGCATGGGGAAGGGGAGGGGGGAAGTGCAGTACAAGGTAAGTAGAATAAAATAAATAAAGGGCCAGCTGGTGGCAAGTGCAAGGTAAGTGCAGACAAGTGCTGGGAAGGGGGGGCTGTAGGGATACAGAGACAGTCCCGCAGTGCAGGGGTTGCCAGGGAGGCAGTGCAAGTGGAGAGTGGCTGGGCCCAGGACCGAGGTCAGTGAGAGTGGCCCAGTTGCAGATTCGGTGCAGTTTCAGCGAAGAATTAGCAGGGGAGAGGGAGAGAGAAAGCAGAAGCAAAGAGGAAGGTTTTGAGGTGCTTCCAGAACCGGAGATGGTTCTCCTCAAGTTTCAGGGAGGCAGGAAGGCTGTTCCAGAGGGAGGCCCCTGCCGCTGAGAGAGATCTACCCCCAGCTCGTTGCTTCAAGAAGCGGCTGACCCTGAGGGAGTTGGAGACGGATGAGCGAAGGGCTCGGGAAGGAAGATATTTAGGAAGAGAGAGTTGAAGGTATTTAGGCCCCAGGCCCCAGAAGGCCTTGTGGACAATGCAGAGGGTTTTGAACTTTATCCTCGCAGCCACTGGGAGCCAGTGTAGAGACTTCAGTCCTGGAGAGATACGGTCCCTGGGCTTGAGGCCAAGGACAAGTATTGCAGTTCTGTTCTGGATGAGTTGCAGAGGGCGGAGAGTGGAGGCAGGCAGATTAAGATAGAGGCTGTTACAGTAGTCCAGCTTTGAGAAAACCAGGGCTCGTGAGACAGTGAGCTTCTGGTGGAAGGAGAGGAAGGGAAGAATACCTCTGAGGAGGTGCAGCTGGTAGTGTGACTTCTTAGAGACGTTAGACATATGAGGAGAGAAGGAGATTGTGGAGTCGAAGATAACCCCGAGGTTTTTTGCCTTGCAAGTAGGAGCAGGAAGAGGGCCAAGAGAGGCCGGCCAGAGAGCTGCAGGGAAGGAGGGAATGGGTGTGCCGATGAGTAGAATCTCAGCATTAAGGCAGAGGTCATTGGCGGCACACCATTCCTGGATAGCAGACAGACAGTCAGAGATGAGGGAAGGAGAGGAGGAGGCCGAGGGTAGCCTGAAAATG
The DNA here is from genome assembly GCF_040938575.1 of Ambystoma mexicanum. Taxonomy (NCBI): domain Eukaryota; kingdom Metazoa; phylum Chordata; class Amphibia; order Caudata; family Ambystomatidae; genus Ambystoma; species Ambystoma mexicanum. Next base: position 654,558,575 of record NC_090934.1, read on the forward strand.
AGCTGGGTATCGTCCGCATAGCACTGAAAGTTGGGGCAGAGAGCGGCAATGTGGTGGGCAAGGAGTGCCAGATACTGGTTGAACAGCCAGGGGGAGAGATTTGATCCCTGGGGGACACCACAGGTGGAGAAAAAGATGTCAGAGAGGAAGGACCCCAGTTGGACCTGGGAGGGTCGATTGGAGAGGAAAGAGGTCAGCCACGCCAGAGCCTGACCAGTGATACCCAGGTTATCACGGAGACGGTTGAGCAGGATGGCATGGTTGACATTGTCAAAGGCAGAAGAGAGATCGAGCAGAATGAGAACACACAGAGTGTTGGAGTCGAGGTTCAAGAGCAGGTCCTCACAGATGTTCAGGAGAGCAGTTTCCGTGCTTCTGGCAGCTCTGAAGCCAGATTGATGGTTATGAAGACTGCCAACAGATTCAGCATGGAGGTTAAGCTGGGAGATGGCCAGTTTCTCCAGGAGCTTGCCAGGAAGGGAGTGATGGAGATTGGGCGATAGTTAGCCGGGCATGAGGGGTCAGAAGAGGGTTTCTTAAGAAGAGGGTGCACAAGGGAGTGCTTAAGGGGGGATGGGAAGACTCCAGAGGCGAAGGAGTGGTTGCAAAAGTCAGCCATGGCAGGAGCCAGGGGGTCGATGTGGTCCTTGATAGTTTTGGAGGAACAGGGGTGAACCTGTTTAGACGAGACTTTCATAGATCGGACTTGTCTGGAAACCTCGTCAGCAGAAAAAAGGGGAAAGGCAGAGAAGGAGGGAGGAGGGGTGGCTGCAGAAGGGCCAGAGGAAGAGCCAGGAAGAGAGGGAGGGAGGTGATAGGAGGAGAGTGAGGACAGGATGTCCTGAGTTTTAGAGATGAAGTGAGTTACCAGTGCAGTGCAGAGGGCCTGGGAGGGGACAGGAGAGGTAGAGACTGCAGCAGGGTTGGCAAGCTCCTTGCAGATTTTAAAGGGTTCGGCCGAGTTGTTAGATGCCGCAGAGATGCAGGCTTGGATAAGGGCTCTCTTCTTGGTGAGAACGGAGGGACGGTATTGCCTTTGGAGCAGGCGGCAGCCAGTTTGTCAGAGGATGAACATGAAGCACGCTATTTCCTCTCTGCCACCCTACACTTGCGTTTAAGGGTGACAAGCTCCGAGTCATACCAGGAGTTACATTTGGCTTTGGGCTTCAGGCGGATTCTCATGACAGGGGCAAGGATATCAAGAGTATCAGATATAGCAGAGTGGAGCATGGAGAGGGTTGTGTCAAGGTGGGAGTCAGCCGAAGGGGGGGGTGAGAAGGTGGCAGCGAAAGCCTCAACTGACAAGCGGTGGCAGTGATGAGGGTGGCTTTGCCTGTGGGGTAGGGAGGGTGAGGTGGGAGGATAGGAGAAAGTGATCACTCCAGGAGAGAGGAGTGGAGAGCGGGACGGAGAGGGGAAGGTCAGAAGAGATCAGAGCATCAAGAGTGTGCCCTGCAGAATGAGTAGGCCCAGACGGGAGAATAGAGAGTGAGAGAGAGTCGCAGAGGTCATGAAAGAGTCCCGTGGGGGCACAGGAGGCATCCAAGTGGATGTTGAAGTCACCAAGAAAGAGGAGTTGAGTGGTTGAGGACAGGAGTGAGGAGGAGAGGTCAGCCCACTCAGAGAGGAAGGAGGAGATTTGACCAGGTGGCCGATAGATAGTAGCCACGGTAAGGGAATGGCTAAGAGAGAGAGACGGCAGACAAGGCATTCAAAAGAGGAGTAGGTCTGCGTAGGAGTGACAGTGGCAGGAATCCACTCAGGGAAGATAAGGGCTACAACCCCCCTGCACGGTTGGGCCTGGGCATGGAGAGGATCTTGTAACCGTCAGGTAGGAGTGTGTCAAAGCTGGTGACAGAGCTGGCCGTGAACCATGTCTCAGTGAGACCGAGGACGTCAAGGTCCAGTTCCTCAAGAAGGTGACAGATATCAGAAGAATGCTTGATTGCAGAGCGAGAGTTAAGAGTGGCAATGTGGAGAAGGTTGCCATCCTTGAAGGACTTCCGGGGAGGGGTACAGATCAGAGGTACGCCCTGCGGAGGTGTAGAAGAGGGAGGTGAAGAAGGAGCAAGAGAGGGAGGTTAGAGGCAAGGTAGCCGAGGACAGAGGAGGGGGGACAGCAGGAGAGGAAAGGAAGTTGATGAGGCGTGGGAAGCGTCAGGTGAAGGATGGCCTGAGGGCCTTAGACCAAGATGGTCCCATTAGCGTAGACATTAATGATGGCCTTAGAGGAGTGGAAGGAGGCCAAGAGGACATCCCAACGGGTGCCACCATTAATGGGAGAAGAGGAGAAAGGAGAGAGCACAGAGACCATATGAAGGGTCCATAGTTCAGGCGAAGGCACGAAAAAGAGGATGTCAGTGAGTTTCCTTGGAGCAGGCACTAGTGTAGGTGTCAGCAATAGGGAGGCCTGGGTTGGAGACCAGGATGTCCTTTTTAAACTTTTTCCTACCAGATTTAGTGAGGAGAGCAGGATAGTCAATAGAGAAGCAGTTAGAGAAGATAGGCGAGATAGAAAGCACCATGGAGTAGGAGGCAGTGGGGGGGAAGACAGACGATACGAGAGCACGCAGGCAGGAAGTGAGCGGCAAGCCCTAGTTTACCACATTCAGAACAGTGAGTGCGTATTAGGTACAGAGGCCACCTAAGTATGAGAATCCTGCGATGGGAGAAAAAATCCCTGGTTTACCACATTTCAGAACAGTGAGTGCGTATTAGGTACAGAGGCCACCTAAGTATGACAATCCTGCGAGGGGAGAAAAAATCCCCCTAGTTACCACAACTATGGGACACAGTGAGGTGAAGACACCATGCAAAAGAAGTGACCAGGAATAGATGGGGTGGGCCGGGAGAAGGTGGAGAAAGAAGAACAGGCGCCTGGCGTCCCCTGCGGACACCTGCAGACACACAGGGAGACGCAACCGTAGGAGCCGTCCTTTTCCTAAGGGGCCTTTAGCCGAGGGGGCTGCCCAGGAAGGGGGTGGATTTCGGCAGAGCGAGGAGGGGAGAGGGGTGTGGGCGGGCAGGGAGGCGGGAGGGAGAGGAGGACCAGGAAGTGGGAGGGGGGAAGCAGGCACAACAACGCGCTCAGAGCGCAAAAGCAAATTTAAAACTTTCTGCAACAAATAAACTCACGGAGGCCAGCTGGACCAGGCAGGGCTTCCCTTAGCCTGCAGATCCCTCGGGCTACCAGCGACTGCTCTCCCACTCTCCGATGAACAAAGAAGCGAGCGGGGGGAGCAACCATCGAGTAGGCCAAGAGGGAGGCAGCCAGGCAGCCAATCAGAGGGGGGTGTGGGCGGGCAGGGAGGCGGGAAGGGAGAGGAGGTCCAGGAAGTGGGAGGGGGGAAGCAGGCACAACAACGCGCTCAGAGCGCAAAAGCAAATTTAAAACTTTCTGCAACAAATAAACTCACAGAGGCCCGCAGGGCCAGGCAGGGCTTCCCTTAGCCTGCAGATCCCTCAGGCTACCGGCGACTGCTCTCCCACGCTCCGATGAAAAAAGAAGCAAGCGGGGGGAGCAGCCGTCGAGTAGGCCAAGAGGGAGGCAGCCAGGCACCCAATCAGAGGGGGGGTGGGCGGGCAGGGAGGCGGGAAGGGAGAGGAGGACCAGGAAGTGGGAGGGGGGAAGCAGGCACAACAACGCGCTCAGAGAGCGAAAGCAAATTTAAAACTTTCTGCAACAAATAAACTCACAGAGGCCCGCAGGGCCAGGCAGGGCTTCCCTTAGCCTGCAGATCCCTCAGGCTACCGGCGACTGCTCTCCCACGCTCTGATGAACAAAGAAGTGAGCGGGGGGATGATTACTCAGATTAAAGATGGGGATCACCATGTCTGTTGTACTGGTGGGATCCGTTGTCGTGTACCCATCGGGTGTTGCCCTTGGTATCTCGGTCAGCCGCGTTGTCCTCTGCAGAATCACTGCTGTTGGAGCTATTGGAGAAGGTTACACATTTTTTCTGTCGTCTTCATGGATTTTGTCTGTTGGCCGGTGTGTTTTGGTTTAACTGGTTGTAGAAACCTGGGACTGGGTAGGGGTAGGTTTTTTCTTCTTTATAGTTCTTTATGTCATTTGGTATTTTACACAGTTTTTGTCAATTGTGAACTTTTGAAACTTTGTGATTTCTTCCTTTATTTTTTCCAGATGGGTCTTGATTTCTGGAATAATATAGTCTTTTTTGATTTTATCTTCTAGGGATTTTAGTGCTTCTTTCTGGGTGTTGGTTTCCTCTTCGGCTGCTTCAATCACCAAAATGACCCAATCACAGGAGCATGTATTGCCTACCCTGCTGAATTTTTTTCATAAATCTTGGGTTGTTTAGTAATACGCGTGGTATGTTTTTGACTTGCAGACCTTCTGGTATCACGCCGGCTTTTAGGTATTCTAGCATCAGCTGACCATGAGATTCTATCCGTACGAGTTTCTTTTTCTTTTGTAGTAAAATGTCCAGGTCGTTTTGTGCCAGATTTTTTGCCAGTCCTGCTGGTGCTGTTGTTCCTCACTCCAATCGCCTTTTTTGGCCAATTTCACATTTGAGTGCCATCAACGTGCGGCACCTCTCTGTCACCTACAGGGCTACCCTTTAAGAGCACCCATGCCAGATTCACCAGCATCATTAGCAAAATAAAAACGCTATCACATGTGGTTTGTATCTTTTGACAACTCGGCTCCATCCACTCAAATGCCTTCACCAAACCTATACTGCATGATGCATTCAATGCTTTTTGTGCCTTTAAATTAACCCTAGCTTTCGTTCCCACTTCAATAGGCTTATCCAAATTGCAGCAAGTCAATCATATTCTTGCAAGCAGGTCCTCCTATCGAACACCTTGATGCCACCCATCAGCCTCCAGGTAATTACTCTATCTTTAATATTCATTTAGCCTCCTGTTTAATTTTTAAAATCCACAATCATACAACAGATATCTTTATTATTTGGATACCATATTATGATGGTTCAGACTGTAAATCAGCCACCTGTACCACTGACAGTCGGCTTTTCAACTAATGTCTTGCCATGGCGCATTCACACTAATTTAGGTAGGCCAACCTTTTTGCAGTGCTCTCTCTGTCATTGTTGACAACTCTCTGATCAAATCTTTTTAAAATCTTTGTAAACTAATTTCCATCTGTATTTTTAGGTGTACATTAATCCCCATGCAACATCGTCTTTATCAGAATCAATGTCCTGAAGACAGTTCGGTGCCCATAGCAGGGCTGCTCCATCTATACAGCCTCTGTCCTAGTTCCAATATTCACCGAACCAGAAACACCAACAACACCCAGTGTGTCGACAATGTTTGCGTATTGCTACTTGACTTAGCAATACATGAAATATTTGTCACTTGTTGTACCTACTAACCCACATTTATGCATATTATACTGTTTCATGTTATGCACACCCCACGTGCCACATGAGGCACATGTCTATTTGTGTAAATATGTGTCTTTTGCTAAATTAAACTTTGTTTTAAGATTATCTGTTCCTGGTGATCCTTATGAGCTAGTACATATTAATCTAGTTTCACTGCTAACACAAAGGTGACCGTTTATTGCGCTAATGACAAGGGTAGCCTTTGACTATCTTCCCTCTTCAATGCATTTGCTGACAGGCGTCATGATTTATTGCATCTAAGAATTAAGTGTTTTTATCACTTCTTTGTTGAACATCGAATTGTAACTATGAATTCAATGTGGGATGAACTTTTTCTTCGTAAACATGTCTCTATGAAGTTGGCCATTGTGAACTATTTGGAGGTTCTAAACCTCATGGGGAAGAATGTCGATTGATCTATGAGGACGACAGAATGAAACCTGCTAGATTACGATGAAGTGTGGAAATCATGACGCATGGAACTCTCTTTGTTAACGATCGAATTAACTGTTTAACTTGAGATGCTGTTAAAAATCTGAATGATACCAAGTTTTGCAGAAAGAACAAAGAATCCTTCCATTTGCTTTTTCCTTCACCCCCTTCGCTTTCCCTCTCTTTTTGTTTATTTCTCCCTTTTTTTCTACATGTCCTTTTATGATATTTTGTTGTCTGTGAAGGACTTCACTGTTTACCATTTATTTATGGAAATGTTTTCATCATTTATGGTTTTAAATGGGGAATTATGCTTTATGTTTTAAGAAGATGATTTGTGTTTGACAAAGTAAATTTGAATTAAATAATATGTATATTGAAAGGCTGACTTGACAGCTAAATCAATACAAAAAATAATAATAATAATTTGCAAAATATAAAATGCGAAAACAAATAAATGTTCTTTTTTAATATCTTTGGTTCGTGCATATAATATACAGTGGGCAAGGCTGAAGGCCATAGCTAGTGGCTGGTTAGTGCAATATAATACACAGTAGGCACGGATGAAGGCCATCACATATTGCATTTTATTATTTTTTAAAATACAGTGGGCCTGGCCAACAGCTGTACAAACTGCTCAAGGTCAAATGCCAGGGCTAGTGGCCCATTTATATGTTAGAATATACAGTATTGTGCTATTGTCGATGGCTAGTGCCTGATCAGTGTAAATACTATACAGTGGACACTGTTGAACGATGTATCCACTGCTGAAGGCCAAAATCTATGGTTGGTAGCCTGTAAGTGTTTTAAAATACTCAGTGCACATGGGTGAAGGTTGTAACCACTGTCCATAACTGAAGGCCATGACTAGCACCAATGTGTTAAAATATATTTGGCTATGCACACTGACCATGGCTGAAGGTCATGCTTAATGCCAGTTACTGGTGTAATGTAATTAGTGATGTCATCAGTGATGTGATCTATGGTATCATCATTGTGGTCATAGGCTGAGCAACAGGGGGCATGACATTAAGGTGACTTTAGCTGAACTTCGGGGGTTTTGTTGCATTAAGGTCTCACATTAATGTCCCTGCAACTAAAGCTTTTGTGTTGAGTTTCAATAGTTTTGTTATTCAATAGATTTTTAGAATGCTTCCAGACCACTAGCATGGTCTTCACCCATGATCAGTCATGCCCACTGTCCATTTTGAAATTATACCTGACCACAAGCCATGGCCTTCAGCCATGTATGAAATATTGCAGACTTTGAGCACTAACAATGTTTTTAGGCAATGTGAGTGAGAATAAATGATTTTTCTGAGGATCTCTCACTTTGGTTACACATTATGCTACAAGTCTCTTGTTTTATTGCCGTCTCTTGGTGACGTTGTGATACATCAAGAAGCATGGAAAAGGGTAAATAATGATCAGCCGTAACTATGACATCTGCCGAGGTATTTTTGCCCACAGAGCGAAAATCAAAAGTTGGCACCCATGAATATACACACAGTAAGTGACCATATATTTTAAAGTGAAATATGCAAATGTAGTTCAATTGACCTCCTTAGAAGAAAGTGGACAAGACATAATAGCACTGGACTTTAAAAAAAAGTGATGAACACCAGAAAAATAACCAGAGAGATAAAATCTTTGAATAAATATGTTGGCAAAGAATGAAAGGTGCTCACATTTTAAACCCAGCAATCGGTAGAGAAATATTCCATGGAAAACAAAAAAAGAATACTAAACAAGTGCTTGTGGTCTTGTGGGCTAGCGTCTGCACTGGAAGCATGACAATCCAAGTAAAATCTTGGTAGCTAAATACTTGAGCAAGCTTGCCAACCTCAAAAAAACACAAGCGGGTTGTGGCCGCCCTCTGAAAAAAAGTTACGCTATTCACCCACATGTGTCCTGTACTGCTGGCATGAAAAGAAGCCCCAATTAGGGGAAAATAACTGCACCATTGTCCAAGATTGCAAACTCTCTTGCCACATCATGGGTAAATACTCATGGCTTACTAGCCCTCTCATCATTTGCCCTGCTCACCCCCATGTTTGGCTTTCAACAATCCTCTGCTTCATAAAGCTAACTTGACAAGTACACATACCATAGTGTCAATCAAATATATAAAACCTTATATAATTATGTTAGGCCAAAATTGTACAATTGTGGCTTTATTTCCCCCTTCTTAACTGTGAGATGGCAATTACCAGAATGCAATTCAGCAAAAGGCAAAAAAAAGGTCTCTCAATGCAAAACTCTCAAGGACTGACAGTAGCAGGGTTTTAAAAAATAATAATGGGGTTGCCGTGTGTTATAAGATATTTAAAACTAAGACAACACATTGCATTTGGGACTGTGGACTGTCTCATCCATGCAGTAACTGGGACCAACCCTGCTTAGTTTCAAGGCAAGGAAGGATACAGCCACCTTAGTGGTCTTTTATGGTGGGCTCTTTTGTTGTGGCCTTAGGGGACTGACCCTTCCTTGCTTAGACTGGGAGATTACAAATACCAGAATGCAATTCAGCAAAAGGCAAAAAATGGTCCCTGAGTGGAAAATCTTCAAGGACTGACAGTAGCACGGTTTAAAAAAATAAAAAATAATTTGGATGCCCATTCGGTCACCCACTCATGTAGTAACCAGGACTGACACTGCTAACTTCAAAGCAAGGAAAGGGCCGGCATGTTTCTCTAAGTAGTATTGTAAAGATGGGAGACCTGAATGGCAATTGTGTCACTGGCCACATCGCCTTTGGCCATGGCCAGTGATTATTCACTCCCGATTTAAGGATGTCAAAATATTTTTTTTTAAAACAAAGACAACTGTAACCTCGGGCACGGAACTACTGTTACCCGTGGCTATCCCTAGTCCTTTGTAGCCCTGAATATCGCAGCCAAAATAAGAAAAAATGCCCATAAAAATGTTTTCCTCCCCCCAGGCCCTCACCAAGTGCCCCCTCATGTGTGTCAGCTTCTCCCACTCCCCAGATGGCCTCCTCACCCCCCCTGAACTCTCCCTTCCCACACAACACACACTGCTTCTGTGACTCAGTTTGCTTTGAGATGTCAGCTTTTTGCCGCAATTGCCAAGGCTACAGATAGCTTTGTATTGAAAACTCAGTCCCTAAACACCCTCCGGCTCCCAAATTTCACTTGGTGCCCTCTAGCCACCACCACCACCTCTAGCCTGATGCAATTTTGCATATTTTTTGGCCTGCAAATGGATTTTTTTAATGTGTTTCATTTTCCCATATCCTCCGCTATAGCCGCGGTTATCTCCGGCATTGAGAGAAAAACAAGATGGCGGCCGTTTCATTTCTTAAAACAGTTTTGGGTAAATCCCTGCAATATAGGGGCACCCCTTTCTCCATAAAATATTTAAATAACTATTGCACAGAATAACCCCAAACCACGAATGGATGAAGAGTCAATGCTTTGTGCCCAGGTTTTTGCAGATCTGGTCCAAATCCATCCAGTGGTTTAGGCTGTGCATTTTGGCAAACATTTATCTTGTTTGTCTATGGGAAAATGAATGGGACGTAGGCTGCACTTTTGGAGAAAAAAAATGTTGTCTTCTTAATAACTGTTTTATTATTTAACAAAGCTTTACGGAAACTTGCAGTTGGGGGGGCGCGAGTCCTTAATCACTTTCGTAATTTCAGTCAAATTTATTGCTCAAATCAAAAGTTATAAACAGTAGAATTTTGAGGGGTTCCTGTGGGAGTCTAACTCACCTAATTTATATTATATCATTGTGCAAGCGCAATTTCTAGTTAAAGTTAAGATGAAGGTCCTACGGAGTTTCAGGTAACTACTTTTCCTAATAACTTTCAAACGCTTTAATAAATAAATATGAAAATACTCCAGAGTAATATTTAGTGGCAGCCGCCTGTTCATGCAGAATTTCAGAATATTAATGACTTAATAGTTTAAACAATGTTTACGTTGATCAAACTTAGAACAGCTTTTAACATGAGATTTACCTTAGAAAAAAATATGTTTTCTTCTTCAATCTTCACCATTTTTTGGATGGTGCTTAGATTTCATCTGGAATTGGTCCATTGAAAAAATATTTAGAAAATCGACAATTTTGAGATATTCACAATTTAAGGTGTATCTATATATGACGAATACACAATTACAACAACGTTTTTGTCTGATAGAAATATGAACAAAGTGCCAATCATACGCACATCAATCACACAAAACATAAGCATGATATAGGCATTCACCCTCACTGCATAAACATGACAACATACACTAAAATAAGGAACTATACACTTCAAGCAGCACTTTACTATAATCTTGAAACACTTGTGTATAGGCGCGTGATAAATGCCATATCATATCAAATCATATATCATATCATATCGTATCTCTAGGACGCATACGCAATCACAAAGTAGTATATACTACATGCCAACCATATGCACTACACATTACTACATACATTAAAGCAAGCATATACAAAATTCAAGGCAATATTGTCATGACCACACACAACATAAGCAGTCATCACCACTGTGTATACATTACAAACCTACACTAAAGCAACTAAATACACAATCCAAGCATCAATGTGAACGCAACATTATCATTACCACACACCACATATGCATAATTCAAGCAGGAATATGCAGCCACCTTTATCATGACCACACACAACATACACGCTGGACCCCATTACATATGCATTAAAATATATACTAAAGCACAGAAATACATAATTAAGGCATCAATATGCTCCAACATTATCATGGCCACACACGACATGCACAGTAGCCCCCTATTGCATATGCATTATGACAAGGAAATACAGAATTCTGCCAAAAATATGCAGCCAACATTATCATGACCACAGCTATACCTCAAGATCGACTCCATTGAGGACATCCACCGGCTCACAACCTGACTCGTGCTGATCCAGTCAAATGCCTATTTCTCACCAACAACACTGAACAACCAGGCATACAGACTCTGGAAACGCTACTAGTGCTGCCCCATCAATGAGTAATGATATCATTCATCTCGTAACTCAGACTGATCCATCTTTGGCCTTGTGCAATGAAAATAAAGGTGTTGTAGGAACTGACTATGAATCAACTCCTTTTGAGCACCCAAAACGGCACAGGAATTGCAAAGCCAAGAAAAATCATACAAACTCAAAAGTTGGCAGGCACCAGTGGTGTACCACGCTCAACTGCTGATTGGCGCAGCTCGGGTAACACGGGCTCACAACTGCTTATAATTGATGGTGTCACTTGATATATGATATATGTGATTTGTAACATGCCTGTACACAAGTGTTTTTTTGCACAAATTGGCAGATTGGTAAATTGGAAGGGTGCAGGGTTTTAGTACAACATTCCAGATGTCACTATCATGCTGCACTATGAAAGGGTGGTTATTGTGCTGGGTCACTTGACGGCTGTACATGGGAAGGGTGCTTGTGTGCCTGGTATTATTATGTGCAGCCAGCAAATATATTTCCTCATGACCATTGTCCCTAGAGTGTGGCCCGTATCCTTTCCCTGTGATCCTGATTCACACTCCTCCTACAGCCCTTCACTGTACATAAGAACTTTGTCACCTACTTGCTGATGGTTTTCCCTGATGGTAGGTCAAAACAGTCTAAATCCAAGTTCCATGACGGCTATGGAGGTGGAATGGAGGTTATCGTTATCTAGGTCTATTCCTGAGCCTGGCTTGCCTTTTCGCTATAGCAGCAAATGGAAGTCTTGTCACTCACCACCACTTTGACCCCCCTCTACCTCTTCCTCTGCCCCCCCCATGTAGGCGCATCACTGCTGAGACCCCATCAAATGCTCATACTCCCCCTGTGAATCCTCCTGACAGATGTCCCCCTAGTCCTCAGCAGCCAAATCCAGTTGGCCAGTGACTTCCCCCTCAATGCCCCCCAATTAGAGAGGAACTGCCCCATACCCTCCTCAGGTTTGCTAGCTGTGGCTGCTCCTCCTCACACATTATGAAACAGATAGCACATGGTCCACCTATCTTCCTCTATCATGGAGGAATCCGCCACCTCCTGCTTGGAAAAACACAGCTGATCTCCTTCTCCTCTCCCTCCACCTTTTTCTCCTTGCTCTTACAGAATAACATGTATGCCATAACTAGAGGAACAATCAATGTCTAGTGATGTTCATACTCGTGGTGAATGTGAACTTGAGAGCTGTGTAAAATGAAGCACACTCTGAGGACCAAAAGAGTGCAACAAACCATCTCTGAGATCCAATAAGCACAACCCCAAGGTTGGAGCAAGTGAAAAAGTACTGATAATACAATAAATACTATACCATTACAAGCAATACTATTAAAAATGAAACAGTATGACAAGGAAAGACAAGCAACAAAACAGCAAGTGTGGAGACGAGACGACAACAACAAACACATATGGGTAAAATACAAATGGCTAAGGAATTTTTTGGGCCGGAGGATTAGGGACTGGTAGACCTTTTTTATTTTGAGAGGGGACAAAAAAAGGAAAACAGGGACAACTAGAAAGGGCAACATTGTTTTCAAACTACATACTGGAAACACACTGAACAAAAACTAAAACAAAGGGGCACAAACATATGGCACAATAGCACACTACAGACCAACTAACTAGACAAAACAATTCTAACACTTCAAACATCTCAGCAAAAAATGTTCTCTAAGGTGCCAAACACAATCCAAATACATTCCAATTGTGAGCCTGCCTTATGAATGACTTCCATAACAGCCCAGCCAAACCTACAAAGGAACAGGAAGTGAGCTGGGCCTTATAAAGAGAGACAAACCTCCTTAAATTGAAAGGATGACACTGAATGCAACAGATTTGATGAATCTGCCTGAGAGGTGTCTGATTAGATGATGTTGTATATGCCACTCATGCAATGGCATCCCAAGGTTCCACATTGGTATAGAAAAGAAGCCAAGTATGCACACCTCAACCATCTTGCTGATACTGTTGGAACCAGAGTTTGAGACATGTGCAGTACCAGTGAAAATGCTGATACTGTGGAGAATCCTGCAGGCAAGATTCCCATTAAGGAAGCCATACTTGCATACCAGACAGAATGATGGTAATTTGAATGAAATCCCAGAAGAATCAGGACCAATAAATGAAAGAGCAGATTGGTGATGTGACACAAAGCCAGAGATGAGCGAGTGAAGATATTTTATGAGGCATCAAGAAAGTATCAAAGATAAGTGACATATCGGGCTCGAGATGCAGAACTCTACGCTACAGAAATGATGAAGATATTAAGTCAGTTTACACGTGTATAGATGCAAGGAAAGGCAAGCAGACAAAGTATTCTTGAGGCTAGCTCTGTAGTGACTAGATTGCGGCATACACAAACTTATACATATATTGGAGTAAGTAAAGAATGAATGTGTCCACAACCTGTTATAGCAGAGCTGGACCAGAGAAGGAAGGCCTTTTTCTGGTGTGCCGCTTTTGAAAAACAACAGAATTACAGAAGTGAATCTCAGGAAGGCGAGGTTGGATTAGCCCCAAGAAGCCAAGTTCTACTCGGACTGGCATGAGCAGACGTTAGTTACAATCGCGTGAAAGAATGAAACACCTGTTCAGAAGCCATGTACGAAAACAAGGAAGATGTCAGAGTTTCATTAAATAGTAGTATTTTAAATGCACCAGAGCTCAAATATTTGGTCTTCAGTCACGGGAAGGGATGAACTTGGACAAACATGATGAACCACACCTACGCAGAGAGGCAGAGCGTGCCTCTACTAGCCTGTATTCTTCAGAGCAACGAACATTTCTAAGGCCAAGTTCAAAGCCTTAATTGACGTGCAGACTGCTAAGTTGATGATAGATGATATGCTAATTGGTGGGAAGCTATGGTTATGACCAGCTCACCAGCACCTGGAAGTCCAGCCTGCATGCTGCTAAAGTGGGTGGAAAAGTACTGCTGGATTTAAGAGTGCCAACCAATTGTAGGGGGCAGCATAATTAAGAGCCCTATGGTTTGTATAACCAATAGGACATTGTGTATTCAATGACGTTCATAGTGACTTGTTTGAAGGATGGGCTTAGTAGTCCCACCTGATGTTGAAGAACCTATCACTTTCTAGACTAGTATGGAAGATATACCTAGATGTTCCCTCTAAGCCTATCACATTTGCCAGTAGTTTATTGTAGTTTGCCACGTAGGATAACGTTAGTAAGTACATAGGTTGACGTCATCAATGATGTGTTTTTACTATAAATATCATGGTTTGTGTTAAAAGCGTTGAAAGACCATGCTATGAGACATCCGTTGATGTCTGTTCTACTCCCTGTGTTAGATAATTGATAATAAAACAGTCAACTTTGCCAACTTCCTGAGTTGTTTTGATTATTGATGTTTGAGTAACTTCTGCATCCCCATTCATCTCAAAGTATTGCTACCTTGTCTTAAAGGGCTGGGTCGGCTGCTCCGGTTCATGTGGTAGCAGAGGATGGTTAAAAAGCAATTGACTTAAGTAAGCTTTGGGGTCCCAGCAATATTGAATGTCCTCTGCCATTCGGCTGATAGGGTGTGAAACTCCCAGTAGATAGCGGGAATGGTTCTTAAGCTAGGGCTTGCAAGCGTAGATGAGATAGGTTCCTCGGTTTGTACAAAATCCCCTCCCGACTTCTACAGGAAGCTGAACAGATGGAAAGTTGAAGCGGCCGATAAAGAAGCAACAATCGCGAGAGCCGGAAGTCAAAAAAGCAAATGGTGAGTAAAACTGAGTGAGGTGGCAACATTGTGAATGGGCAGTGAGTAGAGAAAGTGATAAGGGGAAACAAGTAACAGAGGGAGGTTGGGGTAAAAGACAACTTGAGACGATGAGCGTCAAGTTATTAAGTAATTGACTTGCGGAGAGGAGCCAAGCAATTAAAAAACTGTACGATGAGGAACATCACAGTAGAGTAAGCCCAGTGTCCTGCGTCATAGCATGTAACAGAAGGAGTCGTATCTAGAGTCCCATTAGCAGATGACGTAGGCTCCGGACCCATTTAAAGACTTGTCTTAAGAGAACGATTCACATCCCAATCGGGGTATTCATTAGGGGAAGGGATACGTTTTGAGGATCGCAGACTGAGATATATGTGGCCGGTTCAGTATGTCAGTTTGTTTGTGTGTTTTATGTATTGTATAGATATTTATGTGGTTAAGAAATATTAGACAAATTAAGAGACATGAAAAGGAAAACATGAGATTTAAGAGTTCATTTTTTTTGTTGGAATTGAAATGATGGTGTTTAATAAATAAATAGATTGGAGTAAAACGTGATACAAAGGGTGTGGAGCTTGGACGATTGGTGCAAGCTCATATTGTATTCATTTAATGAAAATATATCTATTTGAAAAAGTGCAAAGTATAAAGGTGAGTATTGACAGTCAAGTGTGATGAGTCAAAATGGAGGATGTTATTCCACTCATACATCTATGGAAGCAGTTTCCAAAACACACACTTAAGCTTAAACAGTACAGTGCGTAATGGGTTCAGGGCACAGCAGACAAGATGTTCATGTCATGGCCACAAAGGGGATCACTTTCAAAGGCAATTTTGCAACAAATGAAGACATATTTGCATGCATCATGGGAAAAAGTTAGACCAAAGGCTAGCGAGTTTAGAGCTCTGGAAACTGTACCAGGAGGAAAGAGAAGAGCCACCTCCTGAAGACTGGATACTTAACATATGCAAAGAGGGGAAGAGGGGGGTGAGGAGCCTTCTGCTCCCACTGCTGCACCTGACTAAAAAGGCGATAGTTTAAAAGATTATGGAGTGTACCCATTAAGAGAACTCAAGGCAGCGGCAGGGTACAGCAACCTGGCGTTTGAGTTGCCTGTGTATAGCAGCAACGAGGGTGCAGAGAAAATTCCTGAAAGACATGTGATCTCTAAAGTTCCGAGGGAAAAAGAGAGAAGGGACAAGTAGAGAAATGACTGACCGAGTGCATCCTTAGATATAGGAAGGGAAATAAAGAGGTGGAAGGGAGAAAAAGATAAGGTTGATGAGGTAGCGCTCATACAGAACGAATAGATGGTTGGCCAGATTTTTCTCAAACTTGATGGTAAGAGCATTGAGGGAGTTAGGCAAAAGGAAGATTGAGACGAGAAGGACAAAAAAGATAAAGACAGGTAGCAACCATTGAATGAAGATGAGGCAAGAAGGAAGGATAGACAAAGACGAGAACACTTGTATCAAGATGAACAATGAAAAAGCAGGAAGAACAGAGGAAATATGACAACAGACAGAGGGCAATCGAAGAACAAGAAAGGCTAGAAAGAAAGAGAGATTAACAGGAAGAATGAAAATTAAGAGATAAAAGGATACAAAGATGGAGAGACAAAGAAATATGATGGGCAAATGAGAGAAGAGATATGACAAGAAAGGAAGAAGAAAGGGTGAGAAAAGAAGCAAAGAAGTGAAGAGAGCTTGATGATGAGAGAAGACAGAGAGCATGCGGCATTGAGCATGTAGAAAAATAATTAATGGATCCTAATCCAGTAGTAGCATGGGAAGACGTAGAATAATTCTTCCCTGCACATGAAATGATGCCAGGTTCTTCTTGAGCAAATCTAACGGATGAGTTTGACTCTAGAAGCATTGACGACGTAATCGATAAAGTCTATCATGATATGAGGACTAAGCAGGAATCTAAAGTAAAGGGTAAAAATGATCGACTCGAGAGTACGCAGTTATATGACAAAGTGGTATACTTGTGTAGTTTGGAGCCTAAAGGGTTGTCTTTATACAGACTAACTCTGTATAGAGATGAAGAGGAAGGAAGCCACAGAAGTTGGGGACAGGATATGTCTGACGAGGACAGAGAAACCTTCTGTGGGTAGGAGGGAGGTAACGCATGTGGTCCAGAGAGATGTTCTCCATCGGACAAAGAAGTGAGATGATCAGATCTAGATCTATCTAAATTGAGGTCATCAGATTCCCTGGTCCGACTAGATCGACCTAGAGGGCGATCCTATAGTGAGAGGGGGAACTCGCCACCTTATATGAGCAGGTCAAGATCGCTGACAGGAAGAAGGATGTGCGGAACCATTATACCTGCTATGGACAGACAGACGATGGGGGATGAGTGGAAGTTTGCAATATCACAGTTTCCTTTGTTAGAGAAAGGAGGAGCCAGACCACAATATATACCATGGCCACAGATGGATAAAGATAATTTAAGGTGTAAACTCCTGATTTTAACTTCTGGCACTGGGAAATGGATACATGAGTTAGAAAAAATGACAGGAGGATACACATTAGCTATAGGAGATATTAAAGGTCTTCTAGCCGCTATCCTTGGGGAGAGAGCAGATGATGTTTGGTCGAGAGCAGGACATTCGAGTGTCACTATGCAGAACATGGCTCACAATGCAGTACCATTTAATAACTGTAGGGCAGCAGTTTGGAAAGTAATCAGAGTGCTGTATCCGGAAACGTCATATATGGGAACTATAATGACGAAAAAGATGAAGGAAGGGGATGACCCTCTTGCGTACATTCAAAATTTCCAAGAGCAATGGTCTTTGGAAACTCGTGAGCTTTGGAGGAAATCTATACCTGTATTTTATAATATATTATATGCCAAGTGCTGCAAGAACCAGTACAGAAGCATCTCAAAAAATTGGTGGGCATGAAAGCGAAGCCATGGTCAGAAATTCAGCTGACCATTGTGCATTATTGCATTATTGCAGACTGTTGCAGGAGAAAAATCAAAAGAAAGGTGATGCTAGGAAAGGAGAAAAATTGTCAAAATACACCATAGAAAGGGCAATGTTGACTAGCGGAGAAGGATGGAGTTCACAGCAAATGGCAGGCATGCCGCAGGTAAATTACCAAAAGCAGTATGATCAAGGTAATAATTCATTTATATGACGGGGAAGTGGATGCTTCCCAGGTAGAGGATTCCAGAATAATCAGGGACATTTCCAGACTAACCAGGGTGGGTTTCAAAACATGCAGAATGATATCCAAGGCCTGCAGGAAGGGCAAATTAGGAGACCTCCTGTATGTTGGACATGCAGTATGTCAGGACACCTTGCACAAATGTGTAGAAGTCAAGGGATTGTGCAAAATTGGCAATTATCAAGAGGGGGACTACATAACCGCCTGCATATACTCAACAGAATGGAGAGGAGTTTGCCCAAAATCAAACGGTGCAGCAAGCACAAGCGCCGAGAATGCAGCAAGGTTTACAAACACAGCAGACAGCAATGAATCTGCTGCAAGGGCAGTGACAACATTCACCCATGCAGATACAGCAGGGCACAAGCACAGGACAATTAATGACTCCTAGGATAGTGGGTGTCACTGTCGAAGTAGGAAATCCTTTCACAGCTATGGGAATAAGCATATACCCACAATAGGACAGCTCACTGGGAGACTTTATGTGTTGAATACTATTTGTGATGCCCAATCGTCAAGAGGAACTGAGAGTTGACGTCAATATAGGCGACAAATCTTTTTCTTTTTTAGTAGACATGGGGGCAACACGCTCATGTATGCGAAAGGGAAAATGTACATTATCTGGGAGTGCCATGAATGCTCAAGGTTTCACAGGAGCTGCAAGTAGAGTTCCTTTTACTGAAAAACTGCCAGTCTCTATAAGAGAATGTGACTTGTCAGTACCATTATTATATTCAAGACAGACACCTGTTAATATATTAGGTTGAGATTTAATGACAAAACTGAACATGATGATTTTATTTACTGATGAAAGCATAGTATGTTCAACACCAGGAATGCATTGTTTAAAAGTGAATGAATTTATTATGGCATTCACGGGACAAATGGCGTACGAGGAATACCGATTGAACCAGAGTTTTTTCATTATGTGTGACACATATTGTTAACATGGCTGCAAGGTTTAGTGGATAGAACTGTGAGGATACCAGATGAGTTATTATTCAGGCCAAAAATACCTATGGATGAAGAGGTAGGATGCATTTTTCCCTTAGAATTACAAGCAGCCATAGTGCGGGGAGAAATGGCTTTGCTTGATGGAACCGATTATGAAGGAAGACGATGGTGCACAGTGATTGCCATTTGGGAAGGTTATAGATTGGCTGACGTCACTGACAAAGATATATTTAGAGACAATGGGCCTCATTCCGAGGCTGGAGGTAAGGGTTAACGGTCACCGTTAATGGCAACGGTGACCGTTAACACTTACCACCATATTCCGAGTTCCCTTTTGCGGGTTGGCATTTAACGCCTGCTTTTAGCAGGCGTTAAAAATCCAACCCGCAAAGGGACCTTGGAGTAAATTACGGCACCGTAATTTACGGTGCCGTAATTTACTCCTTCCCCATTCCCATTGAGCCCTATGGGGGCAGGAATGGGGATGGGGAACCGGTATGGTGAATGGGGAATTACCGGTCCCTCCAACCTTGGAATGGACCGGAAATTACTCCATTCACCATGCCGGATTTCCATGGAGTAAATAGCTCCATGGTTGCTTACCATGGTGCTCTTTACTCCATGGATAGCGCCAGCCTCGGAATGAGGCCCAATCCATCACATGACGAAATAATATTTGAAATGGGTCTTACTTATTGGGTAAGAGCAATTAAATGCAAGGTTCCTGGAAAAATGATGCTAGCATTGAAACGTCCCTAGTTTTTTATGAAGATATGGCAAAGGTTCCAGTTTCATTATGAACAACAGGCCCCTATGACATAGGCCTATTGAAAGGAGCTGGAGAAATTAAGAATAAATTGAAACCAGGAGCAATTTTAACTCAAGCACGACAGTATCCCATGTCTCGAGAGGCAGACAAAGGTATTTTCAAGATTATATCTGCCATGATGGAACAAGGTATTTTAGTGACATCAGAGTCTCCATGTAATATGTCAGTGTACCCTATAAAAACATCAAAGGAGAGTTGTGGAGTTTAATTCAGGATTTATGACCGATTAACTAGATTGTAGAGGCTGAGTTCCTTCTAGTTCCTAATCCTGCGACAATCTTATGTAGTATCCCTGTTGAGGCATGATATTTCACGATGATTGACTTGAAAAATGCATTTTTCTCAATAACATTGCATAAAGATTCTCAAGATCTGACATCATTTACGTTTCATCAGACTAAGTTGAAAAGCACGATATTACCTCAGGGGTAGTGTGAGTCACCATCGATTTTCAATATTGTCTTACAAATGGGCTTAAGCAATATCAATTTGCAAAGTGTTGTGTTGCAAAACGTATATGATATATTGGTCTGTAGCATCTCAGAGGAAGAGTGCAGACGTGACTCAGTACAACTCATGATTTTTCTTACAGAGAAAGGATATAAAGTAGACAATGAGAAATTGCAGTATTGTCAAGAGGAAGTATTGTACATAGGTCAGTTAATTTTGCATGAAGGAAAGAAAGTTATGCCTGAGAGAGCGGAGGCTATTTTGAAAACAGCAAAGCCACACACGATAAAGCATATGCAAAGATTTTTGGGACTGTGCAATTATGTGAGAGCATGGGTCTTTGATTATAGTTCATATATAAGGTCTCTGTTGCAGGCTCTGAAAAAAGCAGAGGCAACTCAGGAAAAAATTGTCTGGACTGAGGAAATGGAAGAAAGGTTTGATGAGTGCAGCATGCTGCCTTATTGGACAGACTTATTAAAGCACTACAACTCCTAGTAGCCATCGCAGTCATCAAATGCGCAGCTCACACTAAAAGGGCAGACTTTACCTCACAAGGAAATCAAGCTGCAGACGAGTAAGCGAAACGTGTTGCATGTTCAGACAATAGTATGAAGTTTGATACGCCTGATGTGAGTGAAAATATGGTGTTAATAATGAGTGTACCTGATTGTTATAACAATTTGTTTAAAACTCAGTTAATGGAAATTCAAGAGGAAGCACCGCAGAATGAGGAAGACCTGTGGACACGGAGGGGTGTTCTTTAACACCTTTCGAATCATTGTGGCGACAGGAGAGCACTGGTAAACCAGTGATGACTGTAGCCTTTTTAAGGGTAGCATTGGAACAGCTACACTACCCTGTGCATGTCACTAGAGAGAGGCTCGCTGCAACAGTTGCAAAGGATTGGTTTATTCCAAATTTGTTAGAACACGTTGCATTTTATGTAGTGAACTGCATCGTATGTCAAAGGTTTACTTCTGGGCACACGCTGCAAACAGTTAGAGGAGTTATCCCGAGGACTAATGGCCCCTTTCAGCTTTTGCATATCGACTATGTCGACATGCTGCAAGTCTGTAATGGATACAGATATATGGTTGTAGTAGTATGTCCCTTTTCAAGGTGGATTGAAGCTGGTCCATGTACACATCCTGATTCCACCTGCGCAGTGACATTTTTACTATGAGAAGTATTTCCTAGATGGGGAATATGTGAACTATTAAGATAAGATAATGGCCCTCATGTTGTTAATGAAGTCTTTGAACCGATAAGCTTGTTGCTCAGTATAAAGCACATGTTTTCATTGGCTTATCACCTGCAAGCAAACAGGATCTGTGAAAGGCTCACTGGCTTGCTTAAAGAAAGAATAGCCAAATTGAAGCTTACCTTGAAGAAAGGATGGTTGCATTGTCTACCACTGGGATTGTATGCATTGAGAAATCAACCAGGTTCCAACCACCATGTTATACCCGATGAATTAGTGACAGGGAGGCAGTTGAGGACACCTCTCACACATCCATCTAGAAATAGAAGTGATGCCCAGATGACAGCAGAATTGTTAGGAAAGGAGTTACATGATTACTTAACCTGTATGGCTACAAGAATCTCTGTCATTTCAGATTGGCTCAAACGAAAGAGGTGTGGGGCTTAGAACACAGATGGAGACAATCCAACAACCAGATCTGAAGATTGACGTCTTCCCACACTTTTCCCCAGTGATCAGATCCTGATCAGGAACTTTACGCGTCAATGGCACGAGCCACGTTTTAACGGCCCATTTGTCATTGAGGACGTAACGCCATCAGCAGTGAAAGTGCTAGAAGACATGCATGGATATTTCTTGGAGACGTAAAGAACTATGCTGGACAACCCCCTTCACCCCATTGGTAGCAAGCATCGGGGAAGAACCTCAGCACATGCTTAAGAGATCCATGATGATGAAGAAGGACACACAAATTGTCAAATAAACAGATAAAGAATACTTTGGAATATGGCTTGTTTTGGGACACTTTTAAGCTGCTGGAAAAGGAGTGAAAGAAGGCTATTTTTTCTTGAGCCACAGGAGCTTTCTAAACATTGGACTTAGACATGTTTAAGTTTTGATCAGGAAGGAAGTAAGGCCATATCTGGATTTCCTTTTCCACGAATGGAAGAGGGAACAGTTACCAGATTCCTTTCTGACTGAGTTTCTCTTTGTTGGCACCAATGGTGGTGCCCAATGACAACATTCATTGTATAATCCTTGCTATTTTTCTCTACATTCTTCGTTCATGTCCTTCGTTGGTGAGCAGAACTACTGATGTTTGTAATTTCCTGCAAGATCCTAAGAACAGTCCAACCTTGAGGAGATTGCTTGCAACCATAATAGAGCAAGTTCCCCAGCTTCCTGAGTACAGTGAAGAAACACAAATGCCCCTATCTGATGAAAATGCTCATAGACTAGTAGGGTTGGTTTTACACTGCCTGATTGAGGAATACCCACATCTTGTTGGAAGAAAAACTGATGTTCGCACCTTCTTGAGAGATTCAAGGAAAACAGTGGCACTTAACGAATTGCTATGGTGCATAATTGAGCAAGTTAATCTATATTCTGAGCGAACACTGCAAACGTCCTGAATTAGACTTTTGAAGGAAGAGATCTAGAGCCTACTATCTGTAGTCTTCTACTTCTTGCTGGAGAGGCATCCACATTTTGTTTGGCGAAAGGACGACTCTTTCTATACATAAGGAACCCTGTTAATTGTCCTCCAATCAGCCAGCTGTTTAAGGAGCTTGTTGAGGAGATTAAAATATTGCCAGAGTATTGCATGATGTTGCCCGAATAAAAGTTGATTTTTCCTTCCTTAAAAAAGATTAAGAATGGGCAGCATCAACAATAATAATGTCATGGCCGACAACGAGAGTCCTCCTTGATGTGCAAGAAACTACTGCTGCATGAAGTGGGCCTACTTATACATCATTTCTACATGTTTATTGTGATCCTTATTTTGCTTACAGTACGAACTGCTTACTATTTGGTTCCAAATAAGGCAACGATTCCTGTGTATCTTCCTATACAGAAGAAGGGTACAGATGTGGTAACTACAAGGCAGCCGAGACCTTATGTAATTGCTCCTACTGTAGAGATACATTCAGAGGCACCAAGCTCCATGATAGATAAATATAGGTTTCCTTTTGGGGGAAGGTCAGGTATGGAGATTATACCAGGCACCTTTTTTCCTCCATTTTATGTTAATAGGATGAGGCTTCTGGAACGTTCACTGACAAATGTTTCTGTAGTTGGTCCAGTAATAAGGAATTGTGCTGACATACCTCATGAGATTATTATAGAAACTCATAAGAAAAGAATGAGACCTAAGAGAATTGCTAGGGAGGATGATCATGAGTTAAATGATTACCTGGATAGTACAGCACACTTGGCGAATAACATTTGGTATCAGCATATGAAAGAAGTGGGGAGGAGGACCTCAAAGGAGGAATGCTTTGTATGTGCACTTCCGATTTACAGCATGGGGAAGTCTAAAATCTTCATACCTATTGAAATAGACGTCCAGGTAGTACATTGTCTATCACACGTAGCACTCTGCCATGCAAGAGGTCAGTTCATGGGCCGAACAGCCATTCTCAAATGGGCAACTGAATGGACAGATCCAGAAGAACATGATTATGTCCAAGATACAAAGGCAAGGCTAACAGCTCATATTAAGAATCACGTGATCAGATACGAAAAGACTGGAGTGACAGGAGCTGGAATCAGATGGGAAGTAAACAAAAGGCTGGAGAGTCCAGGAAAATCTGCAGAAGTAATTCGTAGATGGAAGAACAGAGGACAGATGCAGATTTGGGGATAGTGCCTTTGGAAAGTGCAACACTGTGCTTTGGAAACAATGGCACAAGAAAAGTTGTAGAGACAAGAACTATGGTCGAATCTTTGATGTACCAGGAATGAGCATTGAAACATCAGTGATAATGGATCACTACTGGGCGTGTGGATCCAGAGCTTACATGAAGCTGCCCAAGGACTGGGGCGGACGTTATTCCTAAGTAAATGTTCATTTTCCAGCGTTGGTAATTTGAACATTGACAGCTTACCAAAAGCAGATGCTCATCTAAGGAAGAAGAGATCTATGGAACTGATAAGTAGAATGAAGAGAGAGAACTATTTCTCAGCTAAATCAATAGAAGCTTTTGATACCATTCCATATGAACACAGACTGTTCAGCCAGACTTCATCGATATTTACGTTGATCTTTTTGCCAAATATCCAGGTTGCAGCAAATACTAAATGGTTCCAAATCATGAGATGGGAGTTGTTGCAGACAATCAACACTACCATAAAGGGATTCAATACTATCAGAGAATAGCTGAGAGCCACACGACTGATGACTCTTCAGAATAGATACGTCCTAGACATGAGCACAGCTATGGATGGAGATGTTTGTGCAGAAATTGGAGAATCATGTTGGACATTTATACCTTCTCATGATGAAGAGAATGGTATCTTGACAGAGGCCATAGAGAAGCTGCATGTCCAAATAGTGGACAAAGTGGAAGACATTGCTGATGATAGTTGGTTTGGAGTGCTCTTTTCTTGGGTTACACAATGGATGGAAGATATGTTCAAGTTTCTTGGAGCCCTGTTAGTCATGATATTGCTTGGATTATGTGTGATTAGGATAATAATCTCACAATGCAAAAAGACTGCAAAGAAAGCTATAGGGATGAAGATCATGACTGATGTTGAATCAGGATGTAAGACTAAAGAGCTGACAGATGAATAAATCAGAGATTTCGTGAAAGCCAGCCTCCATGTACCTGAGGGAACGAAATTACTATATCCAAAGAACCATAAGAAGTATGTGGGAAGATGGATATATTGCAGACCAAGTGATCAGTGCATGCTCATGATGTGGCACAAGGATGAGCATATAAAATCAGATGAATACCTGAAAGGAGTAATCAAGATCTGGGTCCCAAAGAAGCAGTTCTTCAGACAAGGATGTCTAGATGTGAAGAATGATGGGAAAGTGGTCTATGAATCACCCAGAGGGGGGAGTGCAGAGAAGGAGCCAAGTACCCCCACCTCAACCATCTCACCCATATTGCCCATATGTTGGGAACCAGAGTTTGAGACACGTGCAGTACCATTGAAAATACTGATACCGAGGAGAATGCTGGAGGCAAGATTCCCATTAAGAAAGCCATACTTGCATACAAGACTATATGATGGTCATTTGAATGAAATCCCAGAAGAAGTAGGACCAATAAATGAAAGAGAAGAGTGGTGATGTCACACGAATCCAGACTAATGTACTTGGAAAAGATGCAGAGACGAGGGATGAACATGAGGAGCTACACCTACGCAGGGAGATAGAGCGTGCTTCTACTCCCCTGTATTCTCAAGAGCAAAGAACATTTCCAAGCCAAGTTCAAAGCCTTAATTGACGTGCAGACTACTGAGGTGATGATATATGATATGCTAATTGATGGGAAGCTATGGTTAAGACCAGCTCACCAGCAGCCGGAAGTACAACCTGCATGCTCCTAGCGTGGGTGGAAAAGTACTAACAAATGTAAGAGTGCCAACCAATTGTAGAGGGCCACTTAATTAAGAGCCCTATAGTTTGTATAACCAATAGGATGTTGTATATTTGGTGATGCTCATAGTGACTTGTTTGAAGGATGGGCTTAGTAGTCCAACCTGATGTTTCTAAACTAGCATGGAACGTATACCTAGATAGTCCCTCTAAGCCTATCACATTTGTCACTAGGTTTTTGTAGTTTGCCATGTAGGATAACGTTAGTAAGTACATAGGTTGAAGCCATCAATGATAAGTTTTTACTATAAGCATGACATTTTTCGTGAAATGTGTTGAGGTACCATGCTATGAGACATCCGTTGATGTCCGTTGTATTCCCTGTTTTAGATAATTGATAATAAAACAGTCAACTTTGCCAACTTCCTGAGTTGTTTTGATTATTGATGTTTGAGTAACTTCTGCATCCCCATTTATCTGAAAGTATTGCTACCTCATCTTAAAGGACTGGGTCGGCTGTCCCGGTTAATTGGAATGGAACAATAGTTTCCTATTTAAGGAAACCCGCATCCCCTGCACACTATCAACAAGAGGCTAAAAGCCTGTATAGAAGTTTTAATACAGGTACAGTCAGTAGCCTAGTAGTTTTCACAGTTTTTAAATAAATTTCATTGCTTTGTTTAGCGCACAAAGTTATTCTTAAATCATCCAATTATTTCTTGACAACTTTTCTGTTTATCCAACAAACAGTAGTTTATTCATTTTATAACAACAAATCATAAATCACAATTTAATGTGGCCCAACGCGTTTCGAGTATCAATTTTCACTCTTCATCAGGGGCAATGTGTTCTGTATTCTTAACATTCAATACAATTTCTGTAGAAAAAAGTAATAAATTAATTATCGAATAATATGTATTCATGTTTATACTTTTGAACCAAAACAAGGTACTTCATTAGTTAGATAGGAGTACAAAAAATGGCATCATCGCATGTTTTCAGCCAATAACATTAGTTTAAGAGATTTAGTCTTGTAACAAAGGATGAACTTATTCACCAAATGCTTGGGAGCCTATTGAGTTTGTAGACAATGGGCCTCATTAGGACCCAGGCGGAGTGGGTTTCCGCCAGCGCTAATCGCGGCGGACCCGTCCGCCGTACTACGAGTTCCCTTAGCGCCATGGAGGTTTTCTCCGCCTGGTTTTACCAGGCGGAGAAAACCATGGCGCTACGGGACCTCGTTGTTAATTACGCCACCGTATTTTACGGTGGCGTAATTAACTCCTTCCCCACTCCCATTATACCCTATGGGGCAAGAATGGGAATGGGGAAGGGCAGAATGGGGATTGGGGATTTACCGCTCCGCCGAGGTCGGAATGGGGCGGTAAATCCGCCAACCCCCATGGCGCTATCGACGGCTTTCCGCCGTGCTTCGCGGTGCATTTAGCACCGCGAAATCCGCCTGGGTCCTAATGAGGCCCAATACCATCAATAGAATCGGAGTGTGATTGGTAACCTATTAAGAAAAAAAGTGGGGAATGGTGTAACAAGATCCTGTTCCTGTGCTATTTAGACATGTAAGAACTACAATGTTGACAAATGCCAAGTACCTGTGGTGATTTATGAAGTATAGAATAAAACCTATACTCACTTCACGATGTCATGTAGGACACCCCCAGTAGTCTTTTAAAGGCATCAGTGTGAACTGGTTGTAGTATTCTAAAAAAGAGAAATAGCATGGCTATATTATAAAGAAAAGGTCAAGCCGCCTTAGAAAAGGTAGCCTTAAAGGATACTTACAGTACAAGAAGGTGACTGCTGGTAAGAGGTAGAGTATGGGCATTCTCCATCCGCACCCGAATGCCGGATAAGAGTGGTATGTATATTTATAGTCGCGAGTGACGTCACCCGTGCATGCGCGTGATGACGTCACGTCACAAGCTCCAATTCTGATTGGATTTAAGTGTAAACATGGTCGCGAGTGACGTCACCCGCGCGTGTTGCGTGATGACGTCGACGCGACCAACCTCACACGAAATAATCGTGTAGAGGGAATCATGGGAATTGAAGTTTGTTTTCCCATCGTACTGTATGTCAGACGGCAGCATCTGCTAGAACGCAGAATATGTTTTCCTACTGGCAGGCAAAAGGTGGTAGTCTGTCTTGTTTGTCTGTAGATGAATCTGTATATGTATGGACGCTCCCAAGAAGCACTAAATGATCGTGTATGAGTGTTTCTGTGTGTTACTCAAGGCTTGAAATAGTTGAAATAAAGTATTGAAAAAAAGTGTTATTGCACATAATAAATGTCACTGTGAGCAGTGGGAGAGTGGGCAATGTATGTCCACAACCTAACTAAGTGTTGTTAGTGAGATAGAATAAATATTCAACAAAATAATAATAATTTGGTGAGCAAGTAATAAAAACAAAATAGGATAAATCGTCTTAAATACAAAAGAGACTCCTATGCATTGTAGTTTGCCATGTAGGATAACGTTAGTAAGTACATAGGTTGAAGCCATGTACCATTTTTTCAAAAAATGGTATCAGAGCACAAATAAAACTGTGTACCTAGATGAATCTGACCCATGAATGGGTGTACATTCTAAAAATCCAGGTATACACTTGTAATACTTTTATATGTCTATTATATTCCATTTGAACCCAGAATTTGAAGGGTTTTCATCCTCTTTGGTAACAACGTGTAGTTGGACATGCTACAATTTAGGGAACTTATTGAAAATCAATTATATTAAAAAACTGTATGGAATTAAAAATCAGGGGTGGTCAAAGGAATCAACAAATAAGAGAAGAGGTACCATGGCTGTGTTTCCAGATAAGTATACAAGCTCACAAGAATGAACCCAAATAGTATTCCTCATTTAATCCTAAGGGGTACATGGCGTCTAGTTTTTGTATCCAATACAACTCTCTTTGGGCTAAGATTTTTTGGAGATCACCTCCTCTTGAGAGTGGGTGGACCACTTCAAGAACTAGCATTCTCATTTGTGAAATGGTATGTTTTTCATCTCGATAATGTCTGTAGACCGGTGACTTCACATTTTTTGTTCTTATGGAGGATTTGTGTTCTGTCCACCGTTCTTTTACTTTCCGGTTAGTTTTTCCAACATAATATTTTCCACAGGGACAACGAATTGCATAAATCACATTTTTGGTATCACATGTTGCGTAGTCTCTCAAATTTATTTTTTTGCCTGTGTTGGGGTGTCTCACTTGATCTCCTTTTATGATATTATTGCAATGTTGGCAGTGTAAACAGGCGAATGTACCTTTTTTCTGCTTCGTATGAGTGGTCTGTGTTGTTCTTTTTGGTTTTTCTGCTTTAATCCGTTGGTCTCTGATGTTTCTACCCCGTTTGTATGTCATCATAGGGGGATCTGGAAAGAGTTCTTTTAAAGTATTAGCTGTCTGTATGATATCCCAATTTTTGTAGATGATCCTTTTGACTTGGAAACTTTGGCTTGAGTACTTTAACGTATGTATTAGATTTTTGCTTTCCTTCTTTGTATTCCCTTGGAGGAGGTCTTGTCTTTCTTGTAAATTGGTTCTGACTATGGCTTTTTCCACCGTCTCTGTTGAGTACCCTCTTTCAAGGAATCTCTGTTTCATGATATCATATTCATTCTGAAGAGTAGATTGATCTGATGTCATCCTCTTTAGTCTTAGTAGTTGACTGTAAGATAAGTTTTCTTTTAGATGTTTAGGATGGAAGCTGCTATGATGAAGGCAACTGTTGACATCTGTCGGTTTTCTATATATCTTTGTCTTGAGTGTTGTACCTGAGCGTTCAATTGTGACATCAAGAAAATTCACCTCTGGTCTTCCTATCTCCATGGTAAAACCGATTCTGTCATTGTAGTTGTTGAGAGATTCTGCGAATTTCACAAGTTCACTTTCAGTTCCATGCCAAATCCCAAAAATATCATCTATGTAGCGTCTCCAGCATTTGATCTTGTCTCTCCATAGTGGATTTTCTAATACAAATTTGAGCTCAAACTGGTGCATAAAAATATTTGCATACGATGGGGCCACTGATGAGCCCATTGATGTTCTAGAAATTTGTAGGTAGTATTGGCCATTATATCTAAAGTAATTATTATAGAGGATGATGTTGATCAGTTCAATTGCAAAAACTTTTTTTATATGTACATCTGAATGCCGAAGTAAAAACCATTCCATGGCTTCTATGCCATCTTTGTGAGGGATTGAAGTATAAAGACTATTGACGTCCATTGTGAACAAGATAAGTTCTTTCTCCACTAAGTTTAAAGTGTTAATTATACCCAGAAAGTGAGTGGTATCCTTTAGGTAGGTCATGGTTTTTTGTATTGAAGGTTGTAATGCAGTGTCCAGGTAAATTGCAAGAGGTTGAAATATGCTGTCTGTTCCAGCTACTATTGGTCGAAATGGTGGATCTTCTTTGTTTTTATGTATCTTCGGTAACCCATAGAACACTGGGGTCACTGGATGTTTCTGTATAAGGAAATCAGCTTGTTTTCTCACTTATCCAATCCATATCCATAGCTTTGGCAACTACATTTTTGATAAGGTCCTTAATGTTCAAAATGGGGTCACCATCTAGTGGTAAGTAGGTCTTGATGTCATTGAGAAGTTTCAAACATCCTGTATTGTATAAATTAGTGTCCATTAACACTAAGGCACCTCCTTTGTCGGCTTGTTTTAAAGTCAAAGTATTATCCTCTGCTAACTGTTTAATCCGGTTAATTGGAATGCCATCACGTGCACAGATTTGATGACTCTGCCTGAGAGGTCTCTGATTAGATGATGTTGTATCTGCCGCTCATGCAATGGCATCCCAATGTTCCACATTGGAATACCATCACGTGTGTACCTGCTGTGACAGTTGACAGTTGGTCTTGACTGTTGGCATTCAACTCCCTGGCTTTATCCGAGATACCCGCATGAGGTCTTTCCTTAATAAAGCTTGTGTGCCTTACCTCATTTATGGTGTGAGCCTCTTCCATTACCATACTTTAGTGGTGACAAGGATCTTTTGGAAGGAAGACCCCACTGTGGCAGCTGCTGGCAGTGCTTTACGGCTTGCTGAGGGTGAGGTGACCGGTGCTTCCGGACTTGGCTGCCAGGTGCCAGTGTCCTGTCAGCGTGACCCAACTAGCTACTATCATTACAGGATTAACGTTGAGTCAGAGCCTCGGTCAGAGCTAGCTCCTCTGTCCTGGCAGCTCCGGTCTGTCATCAAGTCTTGGGAGTTGTCGGCACCTGGTGGGCCTGGAGGGATAAAACTGCATGGTTGGACACAGTATGACAGCGGGCAGGCTGTGTATATTCTGGACAGGGCTGCAGCTGTGGTTATTGACACCCACAGCTGTGAGCCTCCCTTATCTGCTCCTGAGCCGGGGCTCAGAAGTCGGCAGATTGCAGCGGGGCTTCCATGTTCTGGGCCTTCCTTGTTTGAGCCTAGGTTGAGACTGAGGAGGCAGGCTGGGGGGCCTGTGGTGGCCAAAAATGAAAGTCCTGGTCTTCCTGCATAAGCGCACTGCCTGCGCATTTGTTTACCTAACATGTCTGTTGATCCTTGGTGTCACTAAATGGGGGCACAGCGCAGCTGGTATGCGCACACATCTTCGAACCAATAGGCACATGCAGTCATATGCTCTGTGAGATGGCAGGTAGGCCTTCCATGCTGAGCCCGTATTGGGGGATTAAAGAAGTGCCTGATTGTTGGGCATCAGAGCACAGGTCGGGGTTGATACCCTTCTGCTTGCTGTAGAGGAAGGAGGCTGTTTGTATTACCAAGTGGGTGGAGCAGTGTTCAAGCACATGATTCTATAGAGGAGGACATGTCTAATTGTGCTCCTCCTACAATCAGGCTGTTTTTTTTCTTTCAGACAATGATATATATTGGATATGATAAGGCGACATCTTATGTATCGATAAGGACAGCTCCTCCTCCAGCTTGGCTGCAGTGTGAGACTTGAATTTTGACCAATTAGGAACATCTTTAAAACTCTGGAGAAACACTTTATATTGGTTAAATACGCTTTTGCAGACATGTTTTATATCTTGCTTAGCTTTGGTCAACAGTAGTGTTTAAGAGAGATTTGATGGACATTAAAAGGCCTGTGGTAGCGGCCGTGTAGTTATGGTTAAGTTACTCATCTCAAGGGAAGAGCACTTTTTGGGCAGCTTATAACTTGTTCCCTCTGGACAGATCCTTACCAAACTTTGCAAAACAAGTATATGGCCCCCTCTGAATTGATAAGTTTGGTGAGGTTTCGTCAACAGGGGGAAAAGTTGGTGGGGGATTCCAAAGATGTATTTTTTCCTTAGACGCAATGGAAAAAGAATTTTCTCATGCCTACAGCCCACACTGCTGTTGGATATTCACCAAATGTGCGGCAGGAGTGGCAGCTTGGTCCCAAAAGCGTGCTTTTGTAAATTTCATCTAAATCTGTCCAGTAGTTATTTTTAAAACAGGAAAAATATAGGTGCCAAAAAATATGTGATATTTGGGTCCCCATTTCCCTGTTTGTTCTGTGAACAGGACTCAGATTGGCCCGGAGGGCCGCGTGATGTCCGCGGATACCCAACACGTCCGATGATTGGCTGGAGGGAAGCGTGATGTGAGTCTCATTTTTCCAAAACACCTGCCATGTTGTATCCGTGAATGTCTGCAGAAAGCATGACAGCGGACAGGGCTGGGAAACATGTTTTGGGGCATTTGGTGTTGGGAAGAGGGACTGGAAAGGGTGGGGGAGTGAAAGATGGTTCATATGATGTATTTGTTTAGGTGGAAGAAGACTGTGTTGTGTCCGCGGCAGTTTGCATACACCGCAGCAGTTTGTGGGTAGGTCCTTGGGCAAGCAGCTTATCTGGTGACTTTAGCAGGCTTCATTAGGGTAGGGGAGTGGAAAATAGATGATATGAGGATGTTTGCATAGGCTGTATTATGCTGTGGGCGTTGTGGCAAGCCCCTAGACTCTTGCACCCAAGAGTCTGCCCATTGGAAGCAATTACTGTCATAGTATGTACAGAAGTGGACAGGTCCTGTTGCAGGTACCTAATGTGTGTGGGTTGTGGCCACTGGGCAGATTCTTGGGTGCATGGTTGTATTATGCTGTGGTGGTTGTGGCCAGCCACTAGACTCATGTACCCAAGAGTCTGCCCACTGGCTGTAAGTATGCTAATAGTATGTGTAGAGAAGTGTAGAGGGTCTTGGGCGGCTATTTTATGCGTGTGGGTTATGGCCACTGGCCAAAGTCTTGGCTACATGGCTGTATTATGCTGTGGTGGTTGTGGCCAGCCACTAGACTCATGCACCCAATAGTCTGCCCGCTGGTTGCAAGTACTGTAATAGTATGTGTACCAAAGTGGACAGGGCCTCAGGCAGCTGCCTTATGTGTGTGGGTTGTGGCCACGGGGCAGATTCTTGGGTGCATGGCTGTATTATGCTGTGGTGGTTGTGGCCAGCCATTAGACTCATGTACCCAAGAGTCTGGCCACCAGCTGTAAGTACTGTAATAGTATGTGTAGAGAAGTGCAGAGGGCCTTGGGTGGCTGGTGTATGTTTGTGGGTTGTGGCCACATGTGAAAGTCTTGGATGCATGGTTGTATTATGCTGTGGTGGTTGTGGCCATCCCCTAGACTCTTGGGTGCATTGCCAGAGGCCATGCACCCAAGAGACTGCCCACTGGTTGCAAGTACTGCAATAGTATGTGTACAGAAGTGGACAGGGCATGTGGCAGCTGCCTTAGTGGACTGCCCTGAGATTCCTGGGTGTATGAGAGACTGCTCACTGGGTGCAATAATTGTAATAGTATGTGTACAGAAGGGGACAGGTCCTTGGGTGCCTGCCTTATGTATGTGAGTTGTGGCCACTGGCCAGATTCTTGGGTTTATTACTGTTTTATGCTGTGGTGGTTGTGGCCTGCTCCTAGACTGTTAGGTGCATTACGGTCTGCCCATTCGGTGCAAACACTGTAATAGTATGTGTACAAAAATGGACAGGGCCTTCGGGCACCAGGATTGTGTGTGTGGGTTGTGGGCACTGGCCAGATTCCTGGGTGCACGGGTGCATTAGGCAGCAATGGTTGTGGCCTGCCCCTACAGTCATGGGTGCATGTCTGTATTATGCTGTGATGCTTGTCAGCTGCTCTTAGACTTTTGGGTTTGTGATAGTCTGCCCACTGGTTGCAAGAAGAGTAATTGTATGTGTACAGAAGTGGATAGGGACTCGGGTGTCTGGATTATGTGTGTGGGTTTTGGCCTCTGGGTAGATTCTTGGGTGCATGGCCCTATTATGCTGCGATGGTTGTGGCCAGGCCTTAGCACTTGGGTGCATAGCCGTAGGCCGCAGTGCCATGTACCCAAGAGTCTAGGGGCTGGCCACAACCACTGCAGTATGATACGGCCATGCACCGAACAATGTCAACACTGGCGTCAGCATTGCTCAAACATGTATAGAGAAATGCAATTTCGTCATTACAAAGAAGCTTGACACCAATAATCGTATACTCACTGTACATATTGTTGAGGCACTGTATACCTTTTCGGAACACAGTGACAGAATACCATTGAAGTGGAAAGAGCACATTTGAATATTGTGGAACTATGGGCACACATTTTCTTTGTTGCATGTGTAAATGTAGGAGAATTTTTTGTTTCATTGCCTGGGATAAAAAGAAGTATAACATGTAGGGAAGCTACTTCATAATGTCGTATTGTACACAATTTCAGGCATTCATGTACTTTGTGGCTCCTCATATTTAGCACATTACAAGTACAATGCTTCAAACAAGTGTACTGTGCAATGTGCTCAGTTTCTGTGTTTGGTTGCATAATCATTGGGTCTGTGGGAAAAAATCCATGCAGGATTTAAAAGAAAAAACAGTACATTTATTTCATGTTACGTGGCTCACTATGTTTCATTGAAGTGTGCAGTACTTAAAGGAATGTTTAAGGTGCACATCTATGTGGTCTTGCTGTTATATGCACTGTTGCAGTAGGCGGAATTGACATGGTGTATGTGTTTTGCTTTTCAGAAGTGGTGGTGCTATGGTTACAGTTAGTTACCAGTTGGCATATTCTAACTGTTTATCTGTTTCCTCTTTTTAACAGTATCCCTCCCTTTATGTTGTTTGATTGTTGGTGTTTTCTAAGTACTGTACTATTAACAATGAATATTGCAGTATCGGGACAGTGAGATACCTGTTGGCGTATTCTAACTGTTGGTAGTTTGACAGTTCTTGAGGGTATGTTTTGTAGTAGTTTGATTGTTGAAGGTCAATTTTAGCAGTTTGACCGCTGGAAGTAACATTGCAGTACTGTGGGTATACTGAGAGACCAGTTGGCGTATTCTGGCTGTTGATACTTAATAGTCTTGAAGGGCTTCCTCAGAAGAACTTTCATTTTTGCTGGTGGATTTTAAATTGTGTAATAATGGGAAGCAATATTGCAGTATTGTGATTGCAGTTAGATATCAGTTGGCGTATTCTAACTAGTTACAGTTTCACAGTTTTGCAGGGTATGTTTTTAAGCACCTTCAGTCTTGTTGGCGGCATTCATTTTCTACTATTGCCAAGTGCCATTGCCGTATTATGTTTGCAGTTAGATGAAGTTGCGTATTTATTGCAGTGGTATGGGCATAGTTAGACAGCTGTTGGCTTATTCTAACAGTTGGTAGTTTTACAGTTCAGTGAGGACAGTTTGTAGACCCTCACACTCCAAACTACAGAACATTGGACGCTGATGCATTGTGGTATACACTGACAACAGGGACAAAATTATCGCGGACATTGACCTTACTTGCTTTTCTAAAAACTGTCTTTGAAACCATAAAGGGCCACGAAGTATGACTGGTGTATCAAGGGAACTCTCAATAAAAATGGGCAGCTGCTCTAGTGAGATTGTGTGATGTGAAACCATAGATTGCTCTACGTCCGCACCAGGACAATAAGGCTGGTTCTCTTGAAATCAGTTAGGAATTCTTTTTGTATTCTGTTTTCGTATCTTTGTTTTGAAGTTTGTTTTCTTTACTCTTTTGATTATAAATGTACATATATTCTAATGGTAAAGGTTTGGTTTCAAACAAATTGCCAAGTAAAAAAAAATTAAAAAAAATAATAAAATGTTGTGGCTGTTGGGATAATTTTTGGCTATTGTTTCTATATCGTGGTAGGATTTGAGAACTTTTTTTCTGGATGCAGCAGGACGAAGGCTTAGCCAGACTATGTTTTCAAATTTCCCATATAAGGCTGTGCCAGTTAAACGGTCTGCGGATTTGTAGCAACCACATTCTCTATGGAGAGCATTTTAATGCCAAAGCTGTGTAACTTTTGTGACAGTGTTTTGTCAGATGAGATGTCATCCCAGAGGTTTTCAGCTCTGTTTTCTCAGCTTTGGTTAAGTAGGCTGTGACATACTGTGCAACTGCAGTGGAATCATCTGCAATGTACGGCACATCTACGTTTGCATTCCACAAGAGGGCAATGATTGCATCGTAATCATTCATGTACTTTGATGCTTCACTTATTTTAATGCAGAATGTGTTCTTAGGTGATTTGCCTTTCACACTGTATCTACCAGAAGACATAAAGCTGTTTACTTGTCCTTTTCCTGAAACTGGTATAGGGAAACCAAAACATCATTTGGTGTAGTATTTGCCTTTGTTGTTATATCTGCATTGACAATACTTGCCACATTTATGTCTTTGAAACCACAAAATGTGTGCATGGAGCTCACTATGTGCGCTTTCTGAAGGGATTTTGTAAGTGACATATTTGTGAATGAACTACAAAACAGTGGCATCACTGTCCTGACCAAATTTAGGAGAACCTTTTATCCACAAAAGCATGAGGATGTGTGGTGTTCCTCTGGCTTGATATGCTTTTCCCCAAAAGAAGTGTTGCACTTCTCAGATGGGAAGAATTGTTTTATTACAGATGAAGTGCATCATGGAAATAAAGCGGTGATGGAAGTACCTTGACACATTTACAGGGTCAAGAGAGCAGAGTTCTCCTGATGTTTTCATGTCTATCACTGCTTTGTTTTCATTTGTTATGCATAGGAAATCGTGCAAGTCTTCCCATGCATACTCTGCACAATTTAAAGTGACAAACCATGTGGGTCGGCCAAGGTTGCGTAGCATGCACCGTAAATCTGCATGACGTCGTAACCAGTATTCTTTCGAACCATGCATGTTTGCCAAGAGATTTGTGATACTTAACTGCAAAATGTCATATTTGTCTTGCTCCTTTTGAAGTAGCTGCGTAGCAGACATGTTTAAAAAATTGGAACCTGTTTCACAATGTGTGTGCAACTAATATTTGCAAGTTATTAGTGATAGCCTGTGAAGTCATTTGGTTATTATCAAGCTTTGCAGTGCAGCATGTGACAAGTATTGATGGGTTAGTAATTTCATATGTCTTTTCTGCTAAAAGGTAGAAAGCTAATTGCAACCATTGGAATTCCTCATTGTCTTCTATTTTTAATGCTATATTTACAGTTTTGGTGCTCTTTGTATAAAAAAGTTCTGCGCCAACACAGTCATACTTTATTTGGTACCTCAGCAGATGTGCTTTAAACTTTGCTATTTCTTTTTTTGTATTTGTGTAATAGAAGGTTGGCATCTGCAAGGATGTCGCTACTCTGTTCTAAAGTTACTGGATTTTGTAAGTGCTGTTCATTTCCAAAATATTTGCTTTGGATGTGGTCTATTTCTTCCAGGAGTTCTTTGGCTGTGCCATGTATGAGAATATGATTTAAATGCTCCAGTGCTAAAGATAACATTTTGATGTGGTGGAAGGTACTTCTGCAAGCAGGCCTGGAAATGCAGGCTAATGAAAATCCTTGCAATCCTGTGTATTTGTGCACTGGGGACAGGAGTCCATGATTTGTAGTATTTTCATTTTTAATATGTCTTTGGTTTTCACATACTGATTGAGGAATTGCCATAAAGATTTGCAGGATTGTTTTCGTACGTTACACATTGAGGTGCATGGCCATTTGTAGACGGATAGATTTTGTTCAGTGCAATGGAGAGTTGGTTGTAAGTTTGTTGGGGATATGCTTTCAATCAGTGTTTCTTCTGCCATAATGGTGCTGTCTACCTTTTCATACCCTCGGTCACTGCTATGTATGGAAATTGGGTTTGTTTGCTCTTGTTTGTATGCCTATTCATTGAAATATTGCTCTGTGCTGGTTGTGTAAATCCACTCACCTGCACAGAAGTTTGCGAAAGTATCTATGTTGATATTGCGTATGTTGTGAAGTGCTTTTTCTAGTTTACTAATTAATTTAGTTAGTGGTTTCATTCTGTTTAAAATTAATATAAACAATTTCCTTCTGAGGAGCATTGCACTGTCTACGAGAGCTTCTTGAATCAGTTTTCTGCGGTAAGTTTCAAGGGTTGAGCGTGATTTCTCCACTGTTTTTATAAGGTTCTGAATATTTCTATGGTGGAACATTTTTTGTAAAATTCATTTTTGGGAATTTTTGCCTGTGGCTACGTTAACATTGGCAGATACAGTGCTACCACTACTGGTAGTTGCATTCTTCTGCTACCTGGTTCATTTTTGCTCAGAAACTGTATTAGATGTTTTGTTAAAACTATTCGTACAAACTCTCCTAGAGGCGGATGGCTATTTTGCGTGATTTGAGTTTTATCTGCTCTATGTCTGCTTTATTTTCTATGGAGTTGCTTTTTGGTAGGCATTCTCTTGCGTCTGTTCGTGAAAAAAGGAATGTGTGGGTTTGGAAGTTGTGTGCAATGTATTTGTGTGCACTATGCACGTGTGGCTGAATATGATGCTAGGCATACATAGAGGGGTATGTGATTGTGGAAAGGGGTGTTACTTTTGGTTGGAAGGTTTTACTGGTATGTGTGTGTGTTCCTGTGTGAAATGTTTGTTTCAGTGTGTATGACAGTATACTGTGCCTGAATAAGTAAGGACATTACGATGTTTTCACAAAAAACTAGTGAGTGTTTCCATACTGGTGTTTGGATGACAATACAAATAGTGGACCTGCTAAGATGCAATGATTAAGAGTGAAGCAAGTGCTGTTGGGTTGGATAGAATTGTCTAGGCTACAATACAACACTGCACTGTCTGAGTAATGTGCAAAACACTACTACAGTACTGCACTTACTTTGTTGGATGTGAAGAGTAGGTTTCCTCTGGGTTTTATCTTCCAGTAGAGATGTCACTGGCTTTCAGGAGGCTGTTCTTCACTGTAATTACGAAAGAAGGAAGTTAGTGGCTATATGTGTTAATGGTACAGTAATAGCAAAAGGAGAACACATTATTTTAGATTGTAGGAGGATTTGTTGGCAGGAAGAGCTGGTGGGTGTGTCCAATTTTATAGCGCTGCACAAGAGTGGGGACCTGGGTGCATCCACATCATTGCTATAGGGGCCAGTGCTGTAGTGATAACTGTGCCCTATGGGGTTGCACTTTTGCAAGTGTGTGAGATGCTGTTGCACTACTTGCTTTGGAAATGGATTAGTGCAAGTACTAGTAGGATGAGAAAAAGGGCAGAAAGTTATACAGATTGGAAAGGAGAATAATACCATGTGTGGAATTTTATTGTTTCCCACACATAGATGCTTTCTACATGATTGCAGTACTCCTTTCATGTTGTTTCATTTATTTATTCAAATGTACAGATAGCACACTGTTGCCAATGTACATATGCATTTCTTTGCTTTCCTTCCAATGGAGCATTTTGTTAATTTTGCAATGCACGTATTTGCCATGCTTTGCTAACATACATGCAGTTTCCCTTTTCTGTGTGCATTATGGACATTTAACATAGGATCTGCCACTTGAATTTGCTGTGCAAATGGTCCCAAGGTGGTTTTCTTTTTTTGTTTTACAACAACAACAGAGAGAGTGCTGATGAAATTGAAATATGTGATTTGCAGCTGTTATGCAAGTGGGCATTCAAATACAATGTTGAAAGCACACAACATTGTAAGTAACTGCCACTTCAAGTCAGGAGATGGGACAAATTAGAGTACAATTTTTCAGTAGGTTATGGGAGGCAGTCTGTTCACATACATTTGTAACAGAGTTGCAAATGTAGTCTACTAAAATATATGCATACCTGTAGTTTGTGTTCATGAATGCAGAGGTGGATGAATTTGGCAGAAGAAATCTTGGAAAGTTTTGCAGTTCTTTTTGATGGAGGTGTTTTGGAATTACAGGAGATCTGTACTCTGAGTGTTCAACAGTACATTTGAAACTTTGAATTGTGATGACAGAGTTAGATGTAGAGTTATTGGTTGTGATTGGTGGATGGGTGTGTGACTGCTTAACAGTTACCAATGAGGGTGTGCTGCAGTGAGTGCACAGGAAAGGGAATAAGGATTGCACCTGCGCTATGGGGTCTGTGGACACTGCTGTAGTCCGCAGACAGGGCGTACCACATCTAGGGCT
This sequence comes from Ambystoma mexicanum, assembly GCF_040938575.1. Classification (NCBI taxonomy): domain Eukaryota; kingdom Metazoa; phylum Chordata; class Amphibia; order Caudata; family Ambystomatidae; genus Ambystoma; species Ambystoma mexicanum. The sequence goes on from NC_090934.1 coordinate 654,598,504, forward strand.
TCTCAGCATGCCTGACATGGAAATGTGACTGGACTGTGGGGATTAGCCAATCAGGTGTTCAGATTGTGCTTTGCAGGAAGGGAGGGAGGTTAATACTTTTTTTAATTGTTGTGTTGGTTGTATAATGAAGATGGCTGGTGTTTGAGAGAGGCAGAGACTAAATGTATTGATGGTGGGAGAGTCCTTTGTGTATGATTTGGAGAGGTATGCAAAGGCAAGGGGCATTTCTGATAATCTTGGATTTCCAAGCCTGCAGGCTTTGTGGTACAGTGGGCCTGGCCGTAATTTGCAAACAATGCTTGCACTTTGTAGAGTCATGGCTACTTTTGGTAGTCCTAATGTTCTGGTGCAGCACTGTGGAGGAGAGCATATGGGCTAAATCAGTGCTCCAAGTTTGGTTTCTGTACTGAAGTTGCTGGTGGAAGAACTGATCCTGCCTTTTCCTACTGCAAAGGTGTTTTTTTTCCGAAATACCGCCTAGAGCACAATGGAACAACTCCAATGTCCTTAATCCCCAGCAAAATGCTGGATGGCACCTCGTTAATAGAGGCATGGGTGTAGTTTTGCGACATGCTGAGATGTCTGTTTTCTCTAATGACAAAACTGACTCCCTTAGTGTGCACTATTTTACCCAAGATGGTGTTTTGTTGTCCATTCTTTGAAATGCTTGTTTTTTCTGCAATCTAAGGGATGCTTTGCAGATGTTGATGTAAGGCAGTTTGGAGGAAAAGGAGAGAAACCCAACCAAAAAAACAAAAAAAACAAAAGGTGTTTGGTTAGTAGCACCTAAACATTTTTTTCTTTAAAAAGGCTCTTTTCAGAGCGACCACAATAGCGGAAATCTCGTACCCTGGGTTAAACTTCTCCTGCCCCCCCTCATTTTGGCCGATTTATCCGCGAACAGTGCAGTATTTCTCAGATCGCACATGCCACATCCAGGACTTTTAAGGATGGCAGGCATGGAAATGGGACTGTGGAGGGCAGGGGATTGGCCAATAAGGTTCCCTGGGTGTGGTGTGCAAGGAGAGAGTGTGGCAGAGGCTCTGTTTGCTGCATGTCTGGATTTTGGTGGACTCTTGGATACATTGGTTGCAGATGTATGCACAGCACTGTGGAGTGGCTGCACATTTTGGATTCCCTCATCTGGATGTACCCTGGTTCGGAGTGCGTGGCATGAGGTGGCTGGATTTGGTTCCCCTTTGTGCCACTTTGGTGACGCTGCATCATCCAGCCATTATTATTGTTCATTGTAGAGGGAGCAGTTTAGGCCACGTTACTGGAATCTGTCTGCTGTTTGTGACGAAGGAGGTACTTGGGAAAGTCATGTACATGTTTCCAAACTCCCGAGTATTTTTTCACGCATTTCCCAGAGACAGATGTGGCTCCACTCTTCTTCATTTGGTCCGCAAATGGAGAAAGCCAGGCGCAATGCCAACAAGGCTGTGTGCACATTTTTGCAAGATGTATGCATATCCTCCTTCCACATTGAAAACATTACATTTCATAGCACCAACATTTTCCGCAGAGATGGCGTCCATCTTACTGATTCTGTCAATCACATTTGTTTGCGAAACCTTCGAAAAACTAAAACAAAAATCCAAAAGGCTCTTTTCAGAGCCACCACTTTCTCCCAGAAAAGAAAACAATATTTTTGATGACGCCACCCCCTACATTCTTTAAAGGTCCTGCAGATTACCGCACTGTCCGCAGACTTTGCAGACTGTTCAAGGGCCTGTCCCATTTCTTGATACATCTTTTTTTTTTATTTGAAAAAATCTACAGTTTATGCACAAAGCACAACTGTTTCAAAACAAAACTTCCACATACATGCATCTATAACAAATAAAACCAAAAGCGGTTTTCCCACATTCACTCTCTCATTTCTTCACACCAAGATCACCCAATTCAGAAATTCATTCATTGGCTACTTATGAAAACCACCCAAAGTAAGGATTACAGGTTTGCTAGTGATGTGCTACATTAAACAGCCACTGCCAAAATCATATCCAAATAGTTTACGAGTGCACAGACGAGTTTGGTGTTATGCCCAGAAATACACCTTATCCACCACTCATCCATTTTGTTATCTAAAGGGGCAAACTTTCCAAGATGTAAAGAGCAATGATTTACTAGCTGAGTGCATTCAGTAATCAAGTGTCTCGAAGTTTCAATGCATTTTCCGCAAAAGCGGCATAGGTTATCATATATGGATTTTTCCTTCCTTTGCCAGAGTATTTCTTTTGTTTTTAAGATGTTTAGCCGCAACCCGAGGAATTGGTCACGATGGTGCCTGAATGGACACAGCAAAAGATAGCGTGATTGCTCATTCAGTTTTCTTGAGTCATATTTCATAGATTTTATTGATTCCATTGTTTGATGATTTTCTTCGTTCACCATCCACGCCCAGTTATCAAATTTCTTTTTAGCACATTGTGGGCGATTTATGATCTCTTGATTGCTTATATCTGCGGCTTCCAAGAATGGCAATAGCTTGCTAAACCACAAATTGAGTAAATTGTTATCTTTGGGGTCATACTTATTGGCGAAGAGTTGGTAGGCTGGTGCTGGAGCCTTCAAGGCCATCTGGCGCATTGACATAATAGATTTCCACATCGCTCTACTATGTATTGAGTTTAAAGAGAGTTTGTGATGCAGTATTGTTACTGATGTTGATTGTGGCAGCTTTAGTACATAATGCCAGAATAGACCTTCTAGCATTTGCCAAATTTCTTCACCTATATTCCATCCTGCCTCAGCGCCGAACGTTATAACTGGCACTACTTTTTGAAGATAAAATCTTAAGACCGGTTCCAGCAAAAACTTTCCATATTGCCTATTCATTTTGGCTGCTTGTCGGGCAGGCATCAGCGTTTTCGCTTTTAGTTCTTTGACCCAATGCTGTTCACAAATAGAGTTGTTAAATTCAATGCCCAAGTATCTTATGGAGTCGACAGAGGTGATTTGGGTGTCCGGAACTTTCCATCTGAAGGCTTTATCTTTCTTTGATTTCAGGTTTCCCACTGATACGATTTTTGTTTTTGCTGTGTTTATTGTCAGCTCATTTGCTGTCATATATTCCTGCAGACTTTTAAGGAGGCGCTGAAGACCTACTTGTGTTCTATCATTCAGCACCAAGTCATCCGCGTATATGGTGCACTTGATTGGTGTTTGGTAGATCATTGGCGAAAAACAGTGTACATACTCCAGATGTTTTGGGAGATCGGCCAAGAATAATTTAAAGAGCTCTGTCGTGAGCGGACAGCCTTGTTTAACGCCTTTGTGGGACCAGATTGTATCAGATAGCAGCCCGCTGTTATTTAGTCTCACTCTCATGGATGTCGGATCATGAAGGGCCATTATTGGATCGAGGATAGAATTTGGACATCCCCATTTTGCCAATTTTGCCCAAAGCAGGCCACGATTTACACTATCGAAGGCCTGCTTCATATCTACAAATGGATTTTTCTATTTGCTTTGAGAGATTCAAGTTTCAGGATGTTCAGAATTAGAAGGTTTACGTCCACCCCAACACCCCTCATAAAACCAGTTTGGTGTATGTAATCAATCTGTGAGGTCTTAGCCCAATTGCAAGTTTTTGTCTAAAGTTTGAGCCAAAGACTTTGCCAATCGTATCCAACAGGGTAATTGGGCGATAGTTGTTCAGATCGTCCCAATTGCCCTTCTTGTGAATTGGTGTGACTATCGCAGTTGTCCACGAGACAGGCAGATTTTTTAATGCCGCAATTTCGAGAAAAAAAAGTTTCCAATGAAGAGTACCCATTCACTTGGGTGTTTTTTAAGGGCAATGTTGGAAATTAAATCGGGTCCAGCTGCACGCACATTTTTCAGTGCTTTTATGGCTCTAATAATCTTGTCATGCGACATCACCACATCCCATTGATTGACCGAAAAGTGAGTAACCCATGCCTCTCCTGAAATTGTGTTTGTTAGCATAGGAGTACATTTTGAGAGTTCCATATTCAAAATCTGCCAGATTTTACGTGTATTCCTCGTCAGAAGTAAATTCAGCATTGTTTCAGATCGATCTTGCTCGATAGCAGTAGCATGTGCTCTTGCCCAATTTCTATACAGAGCTCGTCTTGCTTTCACTGCATCTGAAATGTCTGCTCTTGGCAGACATTTTTTTATTTTTCTTAGGTCTTTTCTTAAAGTCCTTTTTGCTCTGTGGACCAACATGCTGTAACAGTGTAAATGTGACTGCCCTTGATTCATAGATGAGTTTGAAGTGTACGTAAAGTCCATTAGCAGAGGTCATGCCTTGAATAGCTGAAGTACGCTTTAGACTCATCCCAAGCCCATGGATTTGCTTCCCATTCATTCGAAGCCGATTGCCCTTGCAGTTTACTTCTAAATTGCTCTGATACACAATGGCTTCAGAAGTGGCGCTCATCATGCAACTGAGGTGCAGGAGGCTATGATCACTATAATTCATTTTTTCGAATTTGCAGATCTAAGATTTTTTTTCCCAAACTTCTTGAAACCCAGATGTAATCAAGTATGCTGTGTGATTCTTGCCGGTGCCACATTGGTTTAGGGGGCACATCACCTTTCACCATACCATTGAGCATAGATAGATCTCGCGACGTCATTTCTCTTTGCCATCTCTGCCCTCTACTTCTAATTTTAAACTGTGAAAGGTGTCTCTGAAAAGAGCTCTTTTATGTGTGTTTTCTTGTTTTATTTTTTTGGGGTATTTTTTAACATGACACACAAAGAAGGGAAGAGAAGGGAGGGTAGGGAAGGGGCACCAACCACAGGGACGAAGGGGCAGGTGGAGAGAGGAAGATGTTGGGTGGGCCTCATGGAGGTAGAGGGCACTTTCATTCGTGCTCCAGGATTGTAGCCTCGAAAGCACTCTGGAATTGCTCACCCGTGCGGAGTACCACATCGCTGCACATGCACAATACAGTGACATTTGAAAGGTAAGGGTCAGCTGTGGTGCGTATGGCTTGCGATGCTGGCTCAGGGATCCGCTGCCCCACAGGGGTGTCCCTTGTGGTGACAGGAGCAGATGCCGAGGATGCTGCAGAGGAACTCAACCTACTACCCTGTTCAAAGGGGATGACCTTCCGAACTGCTGCCTTGTGGCTCGACCGCAGGTGTCCCCCATGGAGATGGTTCCATAGCTGTCAGCCCAGGTTTGCCATGACTAAGTTGCAGCTAACCTTGGCCGCACACACCTTGGGTACACCCCCAATGGTGGTACAGAGTCTCCACACCCAAGACTCACATTGGCAGCTGGTAGTGGGGACTTCCACTACCTCATCCTCTTCCTCTTCTTGATCCCCCTCTACATCACCACGCCTGTTCCCCCCCCCCCAGGCCTTCCAGAAGATGGTAATAGTGGTGGTGTGGCTGGGATTGGTGCTGAGGCAGGGGCAGCAGCAGAAGCAAACATGGATGCCATTATCCAAGTAAAAGTAATCAGGACCCAGGAACACAGCGATCTGTAAAACAGCAGGAACACAGCAATCTGCAAAACAGCAGGAACACTGCAATCTGCACAACAGCCAAACAACAACCTGCAGCAGTGCTCAGTAGTCCTGATCAGCCAGAAACAGAATGAGGAGCAGCAATGGGGTGTGGCCTTTTATAAAGGTGCAGGGGACAGCTCCGCAAAACGGTACATGCTCCGCGAACATTTCGCACCCCAAGCTGGGCGCAAAAAGTAGCAAAAAGTCTCCAGATTGCCACGGGCATGGTCTAGGACCTTTGCAAGGATGACGTTTCACAGTAAAACACCTTGGATTGCTCAAAAAAGCATTTTTTAGGTATCCGGTGCCCGGACAGTGTTTGCAAAGAAGGATCGACGCTCAGCGTGGGTGTGGTCACATGGTGATGTCGCAAATGTTCGCGAATGGGACAGCTGTCCAGAGGACACCTATTATGCGGGATACGATGTGCGCATTGGATCCCTTATGCTGCATTTGGACTGCTGTTCTACTCCTAGCGCTTTCGTGTCCCAACACTCTTCAGGGAGGCTGTGTTGCCTTTCACTTCAGGTGAATCCAATTAAATTGCTAATGCAGTCTCTAAGAATTATGGGAGCTGTAGTGAAATCATTAGTTCATTTCAGGTGACGAAGGAAAGACTGCCCTTAGAGACTGCATTAGCAATTTAATTGGATTCACCTGAAGTGAAAGGCAACACAGCCTCCCTGAAGAGTGTTGGGACACGAAAGCGCTAGGAGGAGGAGAACAGCAGCCCAAATGCAGCATAAGGGATCCAGCCCTGTGAAGATTTGAAGGAGGAGAACAGCAGTACCAATGCAGCATAAGGGATCTAACCCTGTGAATATTTTTGCAACAATGGGATCAAACCCTGTGAATATTTTTGCAACAATTGGGATCTAACCCAGTGAATTGGACACTTTGGGATTTAACCCATTTATTCTTTTTTCTTTTTTCAGGTAACATATTGGCCAGGAATTGGAGCGTGTGCTTCACCCCTCTTTTTTTTACTAAGTAAAAGTATGCCACAACTTTGAAGACCGTGCGGACAGGCACAGTGTTCAGAAGGTACAGGGGATAAGATGCGCATGCACCCAGGTGTCCGTAGGACAGGTGCGGGACCCCCGAACTACAAACGCATTAAAATTGTGACACAACTCTATGGACCTTGCGGACAAGCGCAGTGGTCAGAGGGCCCAAGGGATCAGATGCGCATGTCCCAAGGTTTCCGTAGGACAGGGCTGGAACCCCTGAACTGAATAAAATTGTGAGACAACTTTACGGACCTTGTGGACAGGCACAGTGTTTGGGAGGCACTGAGGATCGGATGCGCATGTGCCCAGGTGTACACAGGACAAGGCCTGGGCCCCTGAATCATGTAAAGGTGCATCATGATTTTGCGGACATGTCCGGACAGGTGCGCTGTCCATAGGACAACTCCATTTTGATTGCAGACAGCCTGACAGGCTCAGTGTCCGCAGGAAACCTCCAACCTCCATTTTGATTATGGACAGGCCGGACAGTCGCACACTCCGCGGACCCCTAATGGGGCTTTTAAAAAAAACAAACACACACACACACACAGCAACAGTAAACACATACAATTTATGAAGCCACATTAAAAACATTCCATTAAGAAAGGGATGGAGTAGCAGAATGGGAAATGTACACAGGGGAAGTGGGGTTTTCCAAAGGCTGGTTTTCAGGGGAGCAAAGGAAGGAGCTCTCATCATAGCGTCTCTGAGTGGAGGACATTTGTAGGCATGGTTGGCTGGGACAGGGGGAAGGGGTACAGGTGCAAGTGGGGCAGTGGTACTTTATATTTCCCATTATATGTCTCTCTGCAAACACTTTCAAGTCGGCAAAACTGTTGTTTAATTGGTCAATGTTTGCCACTAGTTCACTTCCCACAGTGGCAGTTTGGTTTTGTCTGTTCCCGCCCACTTGTGGAACAGCTGGTGAATCCGGCCCATTCTCTTCATGCGTAGATTGTACTGTGTCAAAAAAAGAAAATGTTTCAGTTACATGTGAAGCAATGTGCATTAATGTTCCTACTTTTTAAATTGCACTGTGTACCATTACAGTTACTATCTTCACTCATTTCATCAAGAGGGACATTCTTCTTAAGCCACTCCAGGATGCTTGCCACTTCTGTGTAAAAAAATGTTTTATTTAACTAGGCAAGTACACAGAACAAACTGCACAGTTACAGGAAGAAATCTAGTGTACTTACCTCTATCTAATATGATTCTGCTGTTGCTATGTGGCACTTCTCCCATTGCCAGTTGATTCTCAGTGTATATGCAAAGCAGCACTGAGGTAATTCTGTTGAATGCACATGTTATTTTCCCGATTGGTCCATTCCATTATGTTGCACATCCTATGTAATTGCACTGCTGTTTCTATAAGTATAGATTTTGTAGACCTACTTAATTTTTCCTTATAATACATGTATGTGTTGCTCTTTACACATGTTCAGTTCCTTTGATGCATGCTACAACAATGTAAGACAACCCCAGAGCTTTTGGGCAGCGTGGATGCTGCCCGAGGTCCGCGGACAGTAGCATAGACGGCAGACTTTGTGGCTACTATACAGATTAAGGGTATCCTGGTAAAAACCTGTGAAATTCAGTGAAAAAACGGTGTTAAAGGGATGTTATGGTTACATTACACTAATGAATACATATCAAAACCAGTGGAAAAAGTGTGTTGAAAGGATATTATGGTTACAAGTAAAATCGAAAAACCCCACAACTTCACCAGTTATGGTAAGCTAATCAACCATAACTCATGCTACCATCATGCACTGCTAAGACCAACACGCATGACATCACAAACGTCATTGTGTGTTTGGTTTGTTTGGTGGAAATCTGACCAGTAATGTTGTTGAAAAGACCCATTTCCCTGTTCGCTCCACAGACCAAAGTCTCATTGGCCTGCAGTACTGGTGTCGGCGGACATTGGACATGGCCGGTGGTTGACTGGAGGGAAGCATGCTGTGCATCAAAGGTTTTGGAAATGCTGCCATGGTGTATCAGACGATAGTGTTGTGGTGTGTGTGTGGCAAGACTCTAGGCCATTGTGTGCATGGGTGGGCCTCTTGTACGTAGCAGTGTGTGCACTAAAATTGATCATATCTGGCTCCGCTCCATTGTCCCATTTCTCTGTTCGCTGCGTGGTCAACATTTTGATTGCACTGCAATGTGCAGTGACTAGATGTGTGTCAAAAGTGTTCCATGACGGCTACAGCGAGGACAACGCGTCAGCGAAAGGGCGTGAAAAACATAGTGTACGTCATCCGGTGGTGGGAAGAAGGGATGGAAAGGGTGCAGAAGTGAGAAGTGCTTCATGTGATATATCTCATTAGAAGAAGTCGGTGGTGTGCCAGCCCTATTTGTGCATGCTCCACCAATGCGCGGATACCTCAACAGGCAACAATCTTGTGCGGTCATTGCAGGCAGCCTTCGTTATGGCATGTGAGCTGCAGTGGCAATGTCTTTCTGTGATGAGTGGTGTTAGGCACATTTGCAGAAGGGGAGTGCATTCCACGAGACATGAGGATTTAAATATAGTGTGTACTATGGTGAAGTAAGTCTGTAGCCCCTTCGATGCATGGCTGCAACCCTAGCACAGCAAAGCATGTCTACTGGTTGAAAAGGTATGTCCACTGGTTAAAAGTAGGTGCCACATTGTTGCTTATTGTGTGTTGTTTAGCTGCAGTGCACACAATGTTGTTTGCATGAGTGTGGTGATTGGTAGAACAACCTACAGTTGTCGGTGTATGGGTGGAGATGGTGCAATGACCCATTGTGCAGTGTGTCCACTGGGTGCACTAACGGAATAGTGTACATATGGAAGAGGGCACGGTGCAACTTGTTGTTATATGTGCTTGCATAGTGTGCATTGAGCAGATTAGAAAGTGTTGCAGTGCACTACACACCATTGGTTCTATGAATGTTGGGAGCAGGCCCAATGTTGTGAAGATGTCTTGTTTGGTTGGTAGGCTTATAATGTTTTCTGATTGGAAGTGGGTAGCGCTGCCAAACACAGCGATATGTTTCTGCATTACGGTAAGTGGAACACATCTCCTTGCCTCCCTGCTTTATGGTGCAGCGATGGGTGGAAGTGCTGGTGTGTATGTTGCCTTTGTGATTTCTGGCACATGCCTACATGGACGCCTGCGTGACTCTGTTATGTTGTGGTGAGTGTGGGCAAGTCCTAGACTGTTGCAGGCATGGGCGAAGGCCGTAGGCTGTAGGCCATGCCCCCAACAACCTAGGCCTTCATCACAGCCACCACAACATAATGCAGAGATGCAGTTGTCACTATGCATGCATTTGAAGTTGGTGAGTAGTACACAATGGTTACGGGGGACATTGTGCACTTGGTAGAGCAGCAGAAGTGAGCACCTATGCGTACATTAGCATATGGTGTTCATCATTGCCCCTTGTTGCACAATAGGGAGCCACATGTCACCATTTGCATTTGCTATGGTTAGGACCTTATAAGACCCTTGCTTGAGAAAGTGTTTGAACAAATTCTGCAATGAAAGGAAGTCATTAGCATCAGAAAGTTGCAATATGGACAATGTACACAGCCACTCACATATACCGTTTAGCACAGGCAACACAACATCATGGAGCCATGCATGTAAAGATGTGGCCAGGGTAGAAGTTGGCAGGCACATTTACAGATGGGGAGTGCATTACACATGACATGAGGAGTAAAACATGGGTTGTACTAGGGTGTGCTGTGTGTGGTGAGGGCCTAGTGTCTTGGATGCATGGCTGGAAGCCTTACATGAACAGCTATGTGGGTTGCTTGCAACTACTCCTGAGTGTGTTGCATTTTGTGTGTGGTTTGTGAGTTGTGCATGCATTGTTGATTCCAGGGGTGTGCACATTGTTTGCACATGGTACATTTTCCAGTGCATGGCAGGATTTTATGGAGTGAACAGTTCTGCAGTGTGTCCACTGAGTGTTGTGTGTACCAGTCCATATGGTTCAACTGCATAGTGTATGTGCTTGAGTAGTGTGCATTTCGCAGATTACTAACTACTTAACTACTGTACTGCACTTTGAAGTATTTTATCATTGGAGTTGGTGGAGTGCTGGGAGGAAAAAAACTATGGCTACCTGCAGTTCGTGGTGCTGGGTGCCACTCTGGGTGAATGTGAATGCTAAAAGCGTGCATCAGTTTGGAGAGCTGTTACCTGGTGGTGTTTTCACATGACACAAGACCTGTACTTTGAGTGTGTAAAGTTATGCTGCACTGCAGTGCAGAAATGATAGTGTTCAATGCGGAGGTCTTGGATGTCAATGCTATATGCGTGTGCGACTATTAAATACTACCTAATGTGGGAATGTGGCATATACAATAGTGGAAACGGAATAAGAAGTGCCTGTGCTTTACTGTGGTGTGGCCCTCGCTGTAGCTGGGAAGGCGCAAGTGCTACAATCTGCCCTTCTGCGAACGGTGCCTTTGCAAATGGAACTCTGGGGATTATCCAATCAGTTGTCGAGGGTGTGGTTCACAGGAAGGGGCAGTGATATATTTCCCCAAACCTCAATGCAGCGAGGTTGACAGAGATGGACAGATGCAGAATGCTCATCGTGGGCCATACCTTTGTGCAAGATCTGCAGAGGTATGGCGTGGAAAGATGCTTTGATACTAACTTTCAGTTGGAACAAGTGGAGGCTTTTTAGGGCACAGTGTATGAGTGGGGTTTCGGTGCCATGGTTCTCCTTTGTACATGTGTGGCCTCTGTCGGTAGTGCGGATGTTGTGGTCATGGATTATGGAAGACTACATTTGGGGTACATGTCGTGCTCATGTTTGCTCCACAACCTCAAGAAGTTGATGACGGCAGTGATGCAGATTTTCTCACTGCCAAGGTGATTTTCTCCTCTATACCACTAAGAGGTGCATGGGACCATGCCAGTGTAATTTGCCCACAGCCAGAGGTTGGGAGGTGTTTCATAAACAGAAGCATGTGTGACTTTATGTGCAGCGCTGGGATGTTTTGCACTGATTAACAAGTAAGATTTGCAGTGGTTCCAAGGAAATGGCATTTTTTTTACCTTTATTGGCAATGCTGTTTTGTTTGCCACTCTGCACGCAACGTTGCAGACAATCCTGTAGAACAGTAAGAGAAGCATTGACGTTCAGTCCATACAAATGCAAATGTCAAAAGGATAAGCAAACAGAAACTCATCGAAAGAGATTTTAAAAAAAATATTTGTATGGAAGCACGTACATAACAAAATCAGGACAAAAAAAAAGACTTTTCTGTTTTCTGAGACAGTACTACAGACCCAAACCCTGCCCTGTTTTACACTTACCCCCCCCCCCCCAAACTCCCTCTCCCTCCCTAGCATGAAAACTCAGTGGAATATGCTTTACTTTCACGCTTCCACATGCCACATCCAGCCATTTTATGGATGGTAGCCATGGAAAGGAAACTGTGGAACGAAAGACACTGATCTATAAGGTTGGTGGGTCTGGTGTGTATGCAAACACTGTGCCACTTTGCACAAGAAGTGCAGAAGGCCATGGTGGAAGTGTGCAAGGTAAGGGGCAGGCATCCTGGGTGTATGCATGAACTGTATGCATGTGTTTGCAGTTAGTAACATGCAAGCTGTGCTGCGTGTGCGCAACCTTTTTTGAAAAGTGTGAAGTAATTGTGGAACTGCGTAAAACAAAAAACAACTTTGCAGTGTACACAATAAGTGGCAGGCATCCTACTGTTGTGCATGCATTGTGTGTATGATATCATATGATGTGTAATTGTATGCTATAGCATTCGTACTGCACCTACACACACGTCTAGCAAAGCACAATGAGGCAACGGAGGGGAAACAGAGGGGAGACAGAGACAATGATGCTATTTGCGCCATGACTGCCTCCAATAACGGGACAGAGTCCGTTGTGGTGCAATGGGGACTTACCGGTCTAGTCCGACCCTGGCAGGATCGGTAAGTCCCCATTGCACCAACCATTCCCCATTCCCATTGAGCCCTGATAGGGGCTGATAGGGCTCAATGGGAATGGGGAAGGCGCTATTTATGGGCCTGCTAATGGCAGGCCCGTAATTAGCGGCCTGGTCCCATAACGGGACCCGTAAGGGACGTGTGGTCTGAACACCCGTCCCTTGCGGTTCCCGTTAGGGGACCTCAGAATCGGGCAGTAAGGGATTACCGGCACGGGTCTCCTTACCGGTGCCCGGTATCCCCTACCACCCGACTCGTAATGACCCCCATTGTGTTGCCTATAGGTGATGCCTTTCTACTGGATCTGCACTATTATGCCCTGTAAAGAAACTTTGATGCCAATTTCGGGTTGGAAGGAGTGGTTGCATTGTGGAACGGTGTCTACGAGTGCAGTTTCGCCAGCATGCATGCACTTTGCAAAGACCTGGCCACTTTTGCTAGAGCTGATTTGTCATCATCCACTAAGGCGGCATGCATATGGGTTACGTGTTTTGTCTAGGCTTGTTCCGTCGATTTAAGAGGTTGCTAAATCTAGTGAGGAGGCTATTTCCCTCTGCCAAGGTGCTTTTCTCATCCATAACACCACGAAGAGTATGGGACATTGCTCATGGAAGTTGTCCAAGAAAGAGGCAGGAAAGTGTCTCATCAACAGAAGCATGTATACTTTTTGTACGCTGCTGGGATGTTCTTCTGCAACAATGACCTCATTAGTTGTGATAATGCAAAATTTTTCCAAGCAAATGGCATTTCTTTGTCGCCCATTGGTAATGCTGTTTTGTTTGCCCGTCTACAAGATGCGGTGAAGAGTTTACTGCAACAATGTCCACACAAGAAATCACAAAATCAAATAAAAAGTAAAAAAAGGTGTTTCTCTAGAAGCATCTAAAAAAAAGGCTCTTTTCAGAGCCGCTCCTTACAACAAATTCTCCCTACCCTAGTTGAAAGTTAGCCCCCCACGCTTGCTTGAGCACGAAAGCCACAACTGGGGATTTTCAGGATGGTGGCTATTAAATTGGGACTGTGGAGCCACAGGGATTGTACAACAATGTTCCTGGGTGTGGTGAGTACGCAGAGGACTGTTGTGCAGAACTGATACTGTTACATGAAGAGCTCCTCAATGTCATTGATGGAAGCGTGTGGAACTTTTTAATAGTATGCAATGATGGCATGCTGCAAAGAAGAAACTGGAAAGGAAAGAAGAATTGTTTCTGCTTCATTGGGACACGGCCCTCGCCGTCCATGGGGAAATGCACGTGCGCATGCTCCCCTTTGTCGATAGCTACCCATGAGATTGGAACAATGGGGACTATCACAGCTGTGGGTGTGGGTCACAGCAAGGCCCGTTCATAATTTTCTCCATTACTATGCGTACTTAGCCGGACTGACATGGTTGCTATTAGTTGCAGATGCACTGTTGCACAGCAGATTTGGTGCACCATTACTTACATGGCAAACCTATGTGGCCTGCTACTCTGTTCTGAAAAGCTGCAAGCAGATTGCATAGCACCTCTGGAGTGTGCCCTTTTGTAGGGTTGCTGTGGACAACATTGACCCGGAAAGCAGGCCTACATTGTTCCAAAACATACATACATGTGCAACGGCACATTGCGGTGTGTTTGTAAATGTGTACTTTCCGAAAAACACTGCGTACATTGCTCAGCCTTGCACTTTGCTGCTATTTGAGAGTCCAACACCTGTCCCCAAAATAAGGGCCCACGCGTGGGTGACACCTACCTTTTTCTTAATTGCGATCATTGCAACGAGAACTGTGTGCCGCTGAGTCAGTACACCATTTCAGGTAAAAAAGAATACCACACAAACACTTAGCAACATTCTCATTATTACTGTTTACTTGTTCACATGCATACACTCCATTTGGAAAGGGAATGGGTAGCAGAAGTGGATACCTATTGTGGAGAAATGGGGATTTGCACAACTTGGTTGTGAGGGGAGGAAGAGATGGATGTATTACCATAACATATCCCATGAAACAGTTTTTGATGGAATGGCAGGCTCCGACATGGGGAAGGAGTACAGGTGCAGGTGTGCCAGTGCTGTTTCATTTTGTCCAAAATATATCCTTGTACGCAACCTTTAAAGCGGGACAATTGTTCACCAATTTTTCCACTTTGACTTCCATGCTGTCCATATCCCTATGAACAGAGTTTCTTTCCTTTCCTATGCCTGTAAGCTGTTGTGGAAGGGTTGCCACTTGTACTGCCTTGCGTTCCTTTCTAATATGTTCTCTTACTGAAAAGAGAATGTGTTTGGTGTACATGCAGCAATATATATTACATAATTTACGGTTCACAGCACTGTGCGTACCAATGGGGTTACTATAGAAAGTCATTGCATCATGAGGGAAATGTTCTTCCTACCACTCTAAGGTGCTTGCCATTGCTGCGTTACAAAAAGACATGTTATGCTTCTGTATTATTGCATACTGCAGCACCTGTGCAATTATTAGACAAAGTTTAAGGTCCTCACTACATTGTAGTGACGTTCAGGTCTTAGAACTTTCCAGTCATTATTCTAGCCGTTCATTCTTTGTTCCCCTTTACAGTAGTAGTGCGGTAAGATTGGTGAAGGCAGACGCCACTTCTATTGTCAATGCATTCCATTATGGTGTACTCCCTAAGCCTGCCTTTGTCCTGTTTGCTTCATAAGTACACAATTTGCAAACCTACTCTATTTTCCCTAGCAATTCTTGCACATGGTGCTGTTTGTCTATGTTCTTTGCATTTGGTGATTGGTACCACTTTATAAGAGAGCACCTGCCTTCCTCAGCAGATTGGATGCCACACGATCTCCACAAACAGACGCATAGTCTGCGACTGCTGCCCGCATTAACATGGTGCCAGCAGTTACACTATGTTGCACAGTTCGTCTTTACAGACTAAGAGTATCCTGCTAAAAACCAATGAAATTCACTGACAAAAATGATTGTTAAAAGGGATGTTATGATTAAATTGCACTAGTAAAAAACTGTGCAATTCAATGGACAAACGTTACATTGACGTTATGGTTATAGGTAAAACCGAAAACCCCCAGAAATTCACCAGTTATTTTAAGCTAGGCAAACATTAACTCGCGCTGCCCCTTTGCACTGCAAGACTAACACCCATGACATCAAAGATGACAACACAAATGTCATTCATGACATGACTGATGACATAACATGTGTATATAGTTTTCATAAACAGCCTCCACAAGGGATTGTCATTGTAATGTTGGCAGAAAACTATCAGAATCATTGGAAGAGCTATCATGAGATAAAGAGTTCTTTAATGAATGCATTGCTATAAACACCATTGCATTACAGAGTTCTTTCCAGTACATGAACCCAGTTATGTAGAAACGTAGCAATTGTCTACAGAATGCATCATACAGGTGCAATAATCAAAATGTTCGGATTCTGGATCGTACAATGATGAATACTTTTGTTTGAGAGCTTTCTGCCGTGTGACATATGTAATAAGTTGCTACGAATGCCTCTCTTACTTCATTACTGAACTGCTATACACAACACAAAGAGACCACAACATATATAAATATGGATATTTTACATTCAATTGCATGATATCTATGCTTATCATTTTTTGGGGGGAAGGTCCATTTTAGAAGAGTTTGGTTTGCATATTATCGTGCTGTTTGGGGTTGCACTTCATTTTACCGTTGTGAGCACATTTTCATCAGTGTCAATGCCATGCAGAATCTTGTACACTCCCAAAATTTGTAGCCATGACAAAGGAACCACCAGTACCATCTTGGTTCGAGAGATTTTCTGATGTAAGAAAGTTTTATTCTCTCATGTGTTGTGTTGGCGGGAAGAGTGATACAAAACTGCCAGAATTTAAAGGGGTGGATGGGGAGGAGGTTGGAAGTGGGGTTGGTGATGGCTCATATGGGACGGCAATGAGGAAGTACGGTAAACGGGCAAATATTGTGCTGGAAAGGTATACGTTTTTCTCAGGGAAGCAGGGGATTGGTGAACCAGTTGATGCATGTGTGGCTTACTTGAGAGGGTTACTATCCTTGTGCAAATTTACCAGGAGGGAGGATGCATATATATACGTGATCAACTAATGATGCACACATCCAATCCAAAAATACAAGAACGGCTGTGGCAGGTGAAAAACCCACCATTACAGCAGGCTTTAACCATAGCGAAGGGTATGGAGCTGATGAGTAGGTGTCTTAAAGAGGTGAATGCAAAAAAAGCCACAGAGAGTGTCGGTGTGATAAAGGACAGCGGGGGAAAAATGGATCCCGTCTGTGAGGAGGAGAAAGTGTGTGCAGTAAAAATGTTCAATAGGGGGCGTGGCCAGCAGCCAAGCAATGCAGACGTGAGCCCTCTTTGCTCCCGTGGCCGCCTGCACACATCCTGAGATTTCAGCCTAATAGCGAACTACTATTAACATCTAAAGATCGCTGCTGGTACCATACAACATGCAGCATCTGCAGCTGGTGAAAGTTAGGAAAACAAGCCTGATTTTGCAGAACTAATTGCCTGTGGAACTCGGCCTACAGCCCAGGAAGCATGGTGAAAGCGCAGTGAAAGCCGACCCTGCAGTCTGACAAACAGAGGGACTGGCAGTCCCCAATGTGATCCCAGCGTTGGCTCAAGTGGAGGATTGAGGGTAAGCTTGGGACAGCTTGCACCACCTATCTGGAGCAGCCCTCGTAACACTGAGAACCTTGCCTACAAGCCCTGTTGCGCTGAAGGAACAAATCAAAGCTGCGTCATCGATCAGCGCCGATCCGAGACTGGAATTCCACTGTGCACATCGAGCTCTCACCCTGGGTACTGTTGGTGGAGCTGAGAACCGGAGATAGTGCTGCTGAACTGGACCGCGGAAGCTGGGGCTCCGAGGAAGGGGTTGTGGCAACACATGCTGTGCACCCCGCTGCGTGAGAGCCGTGCAGGCAATGGGAACAGCCTGCACTGGTGATCCCCAGCAGACACCCAGAGCACCATAAGTGCTGGTGGAGGCGGCCAGAGCGCCAGCGGGAGGAGCCTGCGCCTGGCCCGTGGACACCAGCGGGGAGATGCTGGCGAGGATCCTTGGCTTCGGAGCTGGCTCCTGACATTGGGGAACATATCAAGATGCCTGCATTCACTGGCCTCCAGGTTAGTGATCTGTTATTATTCCCGCTGACTTTACAGTCGGCAGTAAAGAGTAAAGGAGCCGGATGCACAGAGCACTAACTGAGACACACAGTAGCCTGAAGACTAGCCGGTGTGCAACAGAGGTCATCCTTATGTATGTGTGTACTCCTACCCCGCTGATAGCCTGATACACAGAAAAATCTAAGTACACATACAGTGGTGTGGCACGGGGCCAACACAGGGGCTCTAATAAACCTAAGGAAACCTGCTACAGATGGCGCACTAGGACACTGCCTGCTGACAAAACGGGTTAAACCCCGGAGAAGTGAAATAAATTTGATTGATTCACACAATCCACATTTGCATCACCTACTCCTTGGACTCAGGCCCCAGCACACAAGGCAGGCATGTGTGGAAATGCTAACAAGTTGGTGGATGAACTAGGTGTATGTGCAGAGCAAGAGATGGTGAGGCATCAATGCCGGGCAATTGGTAAAACTGACTTGGCCTAGCTTGAGAGGTAGCACAAACTTACAGAGACTGGCCACTTAATACACACTGCCACCAGGGTTGGAAAAGCGGTCGAGTGAGTGGCAGGGTCTGCAACATACAGAACTGGAATACAGAATTAGCAGACAAAAGCACATATATTTATCACGGTACGGCACCTGACAGTGTCACAGCACACCCTACCGTTAGAAGGAACAACACCCCAGTTGGGTGCCACTTGTGCTTCACCCCCAGTAGACAATTACCTCGCTGATCCACCATCTACATGGAACAAATTTGGAGGGATAACTGGGGTACCGCAATATAGAAGTGTGCTGCTCCCCTGTGCCCATTGGGGTGCGATGGCCTGGGTGTGCCCCACTGAACCAATCTAGGTGTCAACCTGTACCCTACCACTGGCATGACAGCGCCCCTTTAAAAGGAAACACATAGTAACGAAGAGAAGGACTTATCGCACACCTGCGACCCAGAGTTTACAGCTCCCAGAATATGGTCTGAATAACAAAGGGAGCGCAGAGACCCGGTACCATTATAGGATAAGCTGCAATCCCTGATAATTAACATCTGATACTACAACCTATAAGAAGCGCTCCCCTGCTATAGCCCTACATTGCTGTGCTACAGACTACGGAAGAGGTCTGTGACATTTCAACAGGAGGCTCCTCGCACCCAATGCTGACAAAGCCGACATCTATCATGGGCAAAGATAAAGCCAAGAAACACTCTGTACAACCTAAAATGGACCAAAACATCACATCGTCCACACAAAACGAGAATGAGCCAGAGATGACTATTGGTGCTTCCAGCCCAGAAGCCACGCTATCCCTAAAAGATGTCATGGCTGCCATAGTGGACTCACGTGCCTCTATGAAGCAGAAAATGGACAGCATAAGCATGGATGTATCGCTGCTCTGTCACGACTTTCAAAAACTAACGTCTCATACTGGTGAAGCGGAACAGCGCATCTCTAACACCGGGGATGGCATACGTGCCATACAACACCAGCTGGCTAGTGTCAAACGGAACTCAAAACAATGGCTGACCAGGTGGACAAGGGTGAAGGCCAATCAAGGCACAATACGGTTAGAATCCTAGGCTTGCCAGAAAACACAGAAGGGCCGAGCATGGAGATATTCCTCGAACAATGGCTCATAGACATGTTAGAACCTGACTCTTTTTCAAAATTCTTCTCGATCGAGAGAGCACATGGCATGCCTTCCGGGAAACCGATCACCGGACCGCCACCCCAAACTGTGATCGCAAAACTCCTTCACTACAGGGTTTCTGACGCACTACTCCAGAGAGCACGAGCCAAAGGCACGCTGATTTACAGCGGTGCGAGAATTGCCTTCTTCCCCGACTACACTAGGAAGGTTCAGAAAGCCAGACAATCTTTCGATCAAATAAAGACACAACTGCAGGTCCTCAATGTTAAGTATGGCCTCCTTTTTCCGGCCCAGCTCAAAACGTATTACAATGGAACAACAGTCCACTTTACTGACTCAAAAGAAGGCTGGAGATGGGCGGAGCAACACATCGAAGGAGACTGGAGAACTCTGAGGAACAATAGATAGAGGAACCCCCGAGCCCCACAAGAAAGGAGTCCGCCACCCCCATGACAACCAGTGGTGAAATTCACCAGACAAGGAATATGCAACACTACATGTTCACTAAGGATGGACACATTATGGCGGCCACTGTGAAGATGGGCCCCCCTGTGCAATGTTTATTTGTCTGTTGGCTGTTTTGGCCGGCTTTAGTTGTGAAATATTCAGGTGACAGATACTTCTAGTTGGGTGGAGTATAGGGAAGGGGATGGGTTGGTTAATAGTAAATATGTTTGCAATTAAGTGGGGCCCGGAAGGCTATTCCTACACATCCTATAAGAGTCCTATACACCGTAAAACGACTAACACTGTATCCACGTGCAATGCGTGAGAAAACACTTACTGCCCCAAACAGCACTTTGAATGGCCCTCGATAGCACTGATGTTAGAAACCTCCGGTTCCTGACCTGGAATGTCAACAGACTGGGTGGAGGAATCAAGAGACGATTGGTCATGCTGTTTTAAAACAGACACACACCGGATGTAGTCTTTTTAACTGAGATCTAGCAGGTACAACGTGTAATCTGTTCAAACGCACTAACTATAGAGTAGCAGTGCATGCTGGTTTCACCATGGGATCCTGTGGCGTCCTTACATTGGTACACAAAGGTTACCTTTTGCTCTCACAAAAGTGACACAAGACACCAGTGGCAGATTTATCTATATCACGGGATCTCTGTGGAACCTGACCATTGCAATGTTGGCGATCAACGCACCCCTGGCCGAGCTAATAGATGACATCACACCCATAATTAGCAAGGATGATAATGACCTTATTGTTATTGGTGGGGACTTCAATGAAGTTCTGGCGGTAGAAACAGACCGCACGCACCTAAGGGGGAGAAACCCCTCTACCCGTACCAGACTCGCCACATTTAGGACTGCGCGATGTGTGGCGAGACCTGCACCCAGGCGTGAGAGAATATTCATTTCATTCTGGAGCACAAGTTTCATTGTCAAGACTAGACTACTTCTTTCTCCCAGCACCAGATATACATAGGGCATCCACTGCACTCTACTACTCCGAGGTATATTAGATCATTCACTCCTACTGATTGAACTAAATACAACCAGGCCACGCCCCCCCTCCCACATGGTATCTGAACAACTATTACATGGGCTTCCCAGAGCTCTTAGAACAAATACAACTAGCTACAACAACATACTTTGAACTAAACACCAGTTCAGTTGATGGTCCAGGTGTACTGTGGGAGGCATTTATACCAGTACTGTGGGGCAAGATCATCTCTTGGACCGCGGCACATAAGAAAAAACACCAACAAGAACTGCTTGAGGCCGAACGACAGGTTATACAGACTGAAACAAATCACTTGACCCTCGACCAGCCAGAAACCAACCGCTTGCTGATACTAGCTCAAAAACGCCTTCAAAGCATAGCGCTAGACTGCGCTAAACAGGCCCAAAGAATGATGCGCGCTAGGATATATGAAAATGGTGATAAAGCAGGCCAAATGCTTGCATGGTTGGAAAAGAGAGATGAAGGTACCCACCAGGTAGTCGATCAGAACAGAGGGATCAGAACCACTGGTGACTGACTGAGACAAAGCCGAAGGATTCACCTCTTATTATGCGGAACTGTACAAATCTCCCATGACACCGATTGATACCTCCATATTAAACGAAATGATTCTTCCCTCCATTAATGCAGACCAACAAACCCTCCTAGATAAAGATATCACGGAAAAAGAACCAGCAGCAGCCATGTCGGAACTTCAAGCCAGGAAAACATCCGGACTGAATGGCTTTCCGATAGAAGCATGGCGTAAACTGGGAACAAATATAATTGCCCCACATCTGTTACCAATGTTTTCACACTCCAAAACCCAAGAATGTCTGCCCCCGGATCTCCGGAGAGCCACGATAGTAGTAATCCCGAAAACAGATAAACCACTGGACCGTTGTAGCTCCTATAGACCTAGCTCCCTTATTAATAGCAAGACCAAAATCTTGGCAAAAGTACTTGCCAATAGAGTGCAACAGGTCATAACATCACTAATACACTCTGACCAGTGCGGATTCATGCCGCAGAGGTCTACCCGCATGAACATACATAGACTGCACTCAGCACTAGAAAGAGCCTCCACCCTACAAGGCCCCCTAGCGTTACTTGCAATAGATTTTGAAAAAGCTTTTGATTCTGTACATTGGGAAGCTATATGGCGTTACATGGGTTTCGGGCCCCAATACATGAGCTGGATTCAGCTACTATATGAGTCCCCAGAGGCAGAAATGTGAGTCAATGGATGGCCCTCGAGACCTTTAAAACTGGAAAAAGGAACTATCTGCAATGATCTTTGCACAGGCTATTGAACCCCTAGCGGCACTGCCACGAACATCAACATCGTGGACCGGGGTCCTTAGGGCAGACAATGGGGAAGATAAAGTTTCTTTATATCCGGATGATCTGCTTATCTATCTGAAAGACCTGCATAACTCCTGTTCTGTAATAACGAGACTACTGAACAATTACGTAGTATTTAGTGGATTTTGTGTGAATTGGTCCAAATCAACACTATTCCAAATAGACGAACTGAACTTCACGGTATCAGATAGCTGCCCGCATCGAATCGTGACGACTCACTTCTGGTACCTTGGCATACAAGGCACACGTGACCTATGGGAATATGTAGATAAAAACTTCCACCCGATTACAATCAGATTCACGGAAGATGTTCAGCACTGGGTCTCCCTTCTATTAACCCTGCTAGGTAGAGCCGTGCTCTTTAAAATGATGGCCCTCCCAAGCTTCTTATATATATTACAAAACGCCCCGTTACACATCCTAATGGAAGAATTTCAGAAAATCGATCGCATACTTAGGAAGCTTTTGTGGTGCGGTGGACACCCTTGTATTGCATTGTGTACCCTTCAGCGTTTCATAGGGGAGGGAGGGATTGGTCTCCCACGCCTACAGTCCTATTACTGGGCCAGTAAAATGGCCGTGGTTAATGATATGCTGCATGGGGACAAGTCACTGCCACACAACAAGATAGCGAATGTTGAAGGGCAGGGTAGAACTCAGCTGGAGCGTCTTTATAGAATGACAAGTCCTGCAACCCCCTGGACCATGCTGTCCCATATTTCACAGGTCTGGAAAGCAGCACATGAATACATAGGTTGGGATGCGAAAATCACTCCACTATAACCATTATGGGGAAATGGAAACCTTCTTGAAGTAAGTAAACTCCTGAGATGGCACATTTGGGCAAACGTGGGAATTAATACAGTTGGCGATGTCATCACAGATGGTACGTTGGTGCCTTTTGAATACTTAGTGTCCCGCTTTCACCTCCCGCTCACCGAACACTATCCCCATACACAACTGCGACACGCAATGAGATCCCTTCTCCCAGACTTAGCAAGTATGCCGAAAAGCACCGCTCTTGAGAGGAATATAATCCAGACAAAAATTGACACCAAAAACTACATCCATAATATATAATGTCATAACCTCCTTCGCCACCATTGAATTACTGAGCCTGAGATCAAAATGGGAAAGAGATGTCGGAACTATACAATCAGAAGACTGGGTGACGACCCTCTTGTACCCACGTGAGATAGCAATCTCTGCCAGACTCTGACTTATACAGTTCAAAATCCTACATAGAATATACTACCCCAGGGTTTCATTCTATAGATGGGGGAAAAATCACTGACCCGCTCTGCCTTCCTTGTAAAAGTGAGGAGGACACCTTATTTCACATACTATGGGGATGTGATAACATCCAACTGTACTGGCAACAATGCTGCGATGAACTCTCATGAGTACTTGGGAAGGAAATACGTAGAGATCCGAAACTGTTACTGCTTGGAATAGAGGGGGAGGAGGATTTATCCAGATATTTGTAACTGTTTTTGTCAACAACCATAGCATTAATCAAAAGAAACATTGTGAAGTTGTGGGGCTCTGAAACAAACCCACAATATGAACAATGGATTGCGAACGTGAATATGTGCATCATGATGGAGCACAGGGTGTACACAGCTAAAGGCTGTCCGAAAAAGGCTGAAAAAATATGGCAAAGTGCTCAGCAAGTTATCCGTAAGGGGCGTTGCCCCAGATGTGGATTAGAAAAGCATGCCCTGAACCCTAAAGAATGTCCTGCCATGGGAGGGAAGTGGAGGAAGTGTGGCAGATCGCTACATTTTACAAATCCAATAACAATATATCTGAGGGTGGGGCCAGTGTGAAGTGTGTGTTGAAAGAAAAGAATGAGTAGTCTAACAAGATTGTGCACATCATGGGGGAAGTGGGAGATGATGAAGAGGGGGAGTACAATTCATTGTTTTGGTAAAATGCGTGAGGGTAGAAACACAGCTTTTTTTCATCTTGCCAAGCACCATTTACGTCTGCAATATAACATTTGCATACTTAAACACCTGGCAAACCTATTTTTGTAGATGATATGACTCCAGAGAAACATGTGAGTGTGTGTTGCTAAATCGCTCAACTCTGGTACTCCCAACCAAATAGTTCTTTACCAATTATGTTGCACATCAGTTAGCCACAAAGTATAAAGTGAATTGTACAATTGAATTTACTCGTCTTAATTGCACTTGCCAGTGGGTGAATTCCCTCATAGAAATACAGAAACTGCCATCACTAGAACCAGCTCACAAAAATGCCCAACATAATGTATCTGCTCTTGGAAAATGTCCACTTATTTTGAGAGGACAGTAACTTCATCAGACTGTTGTCGAAATGTGTCCCATCTGTGGTACGCCCAGGTTAGTGCATAGAAGGAAACCATCAGTGCAAGTGAGAGGTGGTGGTGGGTAATGCTTAATAGCCCATGGTGACCTGGATGCACATATAATAACACAAATGCAACAGGACACAGGGGGTGCTGGCCTTCGGATCGCATTGGTGGCACCTGGCCCCTCGTACAACCGTAAACTAGCATGTTCTTAACTTAAAAAATCATGTCTTATAAAATGTTCGATAACAACAAATACAATGGGTGATTATATGTGTACTATTTGTAATCTTAGGTAGCTTTCACATTAGTGCAACCATCTTGTTATTCAATTTGACAGACAGATGTTGGACGTGAGCGAGTGGGTGTTAATTTAATTGCTGGCCATTGCCACTGCGTGAGCTATCAGACTGAGAGTGTGTGGGGAGGAGAGCCATCCCTAAACCAAGGAAGACGTCAGTCATGATGCGGGATGTGCGAGATAATTGCCTGTGTATGCTTTCTCTGCATCTCCACATGCAAATGAACGGCTTCAGCACTGTACACCTGCTTTACCAAAGCCCCATCTTGCAGTGCAATAAACAAGCACTTAAAGCTGCAAATGAAAGCATCAGTGTTGACATTCACCTTGGACATGCGTGTCAGTACCCCAGCAGTGCCACCTCTGCCGTCTCGTGTCTTCATTTTAACTGCTGATTCAAACTGCAGCCTCAGTGACATGCGGCTTGGGGAGGTGGGAGAGAATTAAAATGGACCCGCTTTGCTGAGTCACAGAGACTAACAATTTAACAGCGGATGTATTCAGGCTGCGGCGGCATATGATAATGAGTCCGTTACTGACTGTAGCCTCTAAGACTTTCCTCACTTGGAAACTTCTCTCAATATTCCGCTGGAGAAATCATTTGGGCCATCCGTTTTTATAGATATTTTAAAGGTTATTTTTTAAATGGTCAACGACTTGTTGTTGTATAATAATAATATTTGAAGTTGTCTCTCTGTTGTGCCTCAGGTATGTCCTCTATTCTAGAGGATATGTTTAAAAAATGTAATGGGGGTGCAAACAATGCAGGCAGTAACTGTACCATCTAACACACAATGCCACCATCAGAATATGTAGCTACAGATAAATATGATACAAATCAGTCTTGTTAAAATATGCAAACCCTAACAATGCACATATTGATGAACTTTGCAGTGAAAAGTGCCACTTCCCATCATTATTTTATTATATGTGTACCAATATTTGGTATTTTCCAAAACACCACATGTTCTCCAAAACTTAATTGACACATTTACACACACAGAGGGGCAGAATATAAGAGTTAACACAATAAGGTACAATGCTTTGCTTCATCGCTTTAAGTCTCAAATGCATGACTCAATCAGCCTCATTCTGAGTTTGGCAGTAATTCGAAGGTAATTCCGCCAAATCACTTCCAAAATCTGCGATTGTTACCGCTACTTGGCCCTGTGGGTTTACCACAGGATTGCAAGCGTGGTAGGGCAGTGTCAGTTGCGATTTCTGGAGCCATAGGCAATGGCACTCCTAGACACTCCATGGGGGTTTTGGCTGAATTACCTCAAGGAGTAATTCTGCTGCTGTAATTCCACAGATTTTAGGCTTTTACTTGTAGGATTTACCTCCAGCATGATGCTGGTGGCAAATCCTCCTCTTCAACGGTAAACTCGGGATTTGGAAAAGCGGTGAAAATGGTGGTAATTTAATTATCACTTTAAAAATTATCAGTAACAGAATTACCCTGACATTTTACCACTCTACCAAACTCGGAAAGAGGCCAAATGTTCTTTAAGGGCTAGAGAAGAGTAGTCTCGTTTTGATAAGGCCTCACATTGGAATTGATGGGTTAAAAAAATGCAGGGTCTTTCTGCCTATTTGGAGAAATAAAAATTGCCGCCCTGTACAAGGAATTCACCACCATTTCTGCACGAAGAGGCAACGTAACTCACAGCGCATGCTTTTAAATACCTCACTTACTTGTTCACTCAATCACTCTCTTGCATATGCATCACATGTCGATGCAGGTGGGGAGGCTTGGATTCCTATGGATTTTCCTTGCCCTTTTTGCAGGCTGAAAGGGCAGGCAAAGTCCTTAGGATTCAATGGTAAAGAGGGCCACCATTTGTGTTCATGACCACTGCCATCACTGGTCACCTCTGTGTGCGTCTGCATGCATGGCAGTGATAGGATGCGTTTACACACTTGGGTGATAATTGCACAGATACCCACGGATCACTGGGGTTCCAATTCTATTATCTGTCCCAGCTGGAAACTGTTAAAAAAAATGCCAGAGCGGACCCACTACTCATTTCATGACAATACATGATTGTCTAAAAATAAAAAATAAACAATCATGCGACAGTTTAAGCACAAAAAAGACAACATGGAAACATGAAATTGTCTTGTAATTTCTTTAACATAATAATAGCATTGTTAGCTTATAGTAGTTTAAATGCAAATGTAGTCACGAGAGAAAAGATAATGTATCTATTGAGATGATAGGAACATACCCAAATATGTAGCATACCAGTAACTGCAAGTATAACAAACTAGCTGTATGTTGCTCTTTCACATTTTAATATTGGGACAAAAATGTCTTTGATTTAGCATTGTATGGCATAAAAGGGGACAAATGCAGCAAATTGTCCAGTGGGATATTATTATTTCAGATCATCTTGTTAAGTGATCATCTCATGGAGAGATCCCACACAGCACTGAGTTTGTTATTTATAAAGCAGAGCATGAACAATGCTCTGTGTTTGTATGGAATGACTGTTCACCTCCAAGTTCACCACTTTGGAATGGGCAGAGATGTGGGAACATTTACAACCCAACATATACACCTTTCTCCAGCACTATCCCCTTCAGAGCATTGCAGGGCACAATGTTAAAATGCAAATTTGTGTTCTCTGCTATTTGTAATTCCCTTGCATCACCCACGAAGGGGAAATCAATTAGTGAACTTTCTTCTTAGGTCAATCTGTTGTGGTGTGGTTGCCTGTAGATACCTCTACATGTGTTTTTCTCCTTTGTCACAGGATAGCCAAGTACTTGGGGAATATGAATATCTATTCCTCAAATTTCCAATCAACTCTCTTCTAAAAGAATCATAAAGATTGATCCAGGCATTCACAGTATCAAAAGCTTAATATTTATGAGATCAGTGACATAATGTAGGCACAGTTCTAAATGTAACAATTAAATAGGTGAAGACATAGAGGTACTTGTGTGGTAGTTGGAGCAGGTTTCACCACTAAACGTGACCTGTATCTTGTTGTGGATCACGTTGGTGATGTTTACAAAACCGTTCAAGAAACCTCTGAAGAAGCATCAGTCAGATGCACAACCGGTGATACCCCCAACATGAATAGGCAGGAGAGGAGGCAGACACTTGAGCTGCTAATATATGGGAAAAGAGCCAACAAGAACAACAGTGGGCAAATTGCTGACTTTGCCACCATGTAGAGACAGATAGGGCCCATATGACAATTATGTACTACAGAGTGCCAGTCAAGTAATTAATATATAGTGAATCTCAAGAATATCAGGGGTAAGATTATCCAAAGTGAAACATGTTGGTTGCATCATGAAAAACATGCCATTAGAATGGTTTGAACATGTAAATATCATTTTTTTTTCATTTGGGTATTAGAAGTTTATGAAGTTTGAACGTAGCTGAAGGCATAGGGCCTCATCACGAGTTGGGCGGTATCCCAGCGGTATTTCCACCAGGATACTGCCAGGGCTAATTGCATTACCACCAAACCCCCTGGTGCTATTACCGCCAGATCACAGGTTTGGCAGAACAGTAATTCCCCATTCCCCATTGGGCCCATTGGGGAATTCCCCATTCTCCATTGAAACCAATGGTGAATTTACGGCACAAATTCTTGGCACGTTTATCCCCAGCTCAGAACTGGGGGTAAATGCTGCCAAACCTATGATTTGGCAGACCCTTAAATGCAGCAATAATAGCATTAGCGCCACATTTAAAGGTTACCACCAAACTCGTGATGAGGCCTATAGTCTTTCACTAAGCAGCAAAAATAAAACAATCGGTTCAAAAAATAACACTGTGTTCCAGCAACAACTATTAGAATTCATAGTATTAATACATTGCATTTAAAGAAATCCTAACCAATTTCATTTACTTAGTTACAAACTATTCTAGATAAACGTAGCTGCGAAACACAGTGAGACTTGGATAGAATTCGACAACCTTTGAATAATACATCAGAAGGCCAGTACGAGTCAGGACCTTATTTATACAGAGATTTGAACCGTGCTCCTCATACGTCCTGCTATTTCTAGATTAGCTGCCAAATATAGAGGTTGCTAAAATGAATTCCCTTTACAAGCAACGGAAGCCATTGTAATGAATAATGATTGGAGAAGATGTGATTAATTGTTCCTGTTCCCACTACTAGTTGGGCAGAAGTGCGAAATGCTGTTTTAAGGGTCCAAAACACACGTATTAACACCCATAAATATAGCATTCCTGCCATCAAAATACCGAGAACCAGTTCCTGCCCTACTGACAACAATAGCTCAATTGTTTTACATGGTTTTACCCATCTCATTTAGGCTATTTGGTAATGTGTGGTTTGTGTATTTTTTTGACAATTTCCCATTAAGCATGAACCCCAGCGATTGTGCGAATTCATGTGAATTGGAGAAACATAACTTATTATACTTTAGAATGTTAAGTTAATTTGTTTCTTTGCATTATTTGTTTGGTTATAGGTTATCAATAAATGGTCTAATACAGATGTTTTTATAATTGCATATTACTTAGTTATCTTTAGATCCAATATATTATGTGCAGGTAAAAAAGATAAGGGATATAGTAGGAACTACAAGGAAAATAATTGTAGGATGGCTTCTATCCTAAAATAAACATAATAATCAAGTGTTTTTTGCAAATTTTGATTTGTACGTTTGCATAATGTTTAATTTAAGGTTGCACCCTTAAAATGTGAAAACGGATGGGTGCATTTCCATTGAATTGAAATAAGATAATTAGTATTAACTACCCTTTAGGAATATGTATTGCTGAAGGCAAGACATCTTTGGGCTTCAAAGGAAGAGCTTTTGCACAGGTCAGCAAAGTAAGAACTGACAGTATTATCTGAGGATTTGTAATCGTCCAAAAGTAGATGACTCTAGGGGTTACTTCGGGAAGATGATCGTTCATCTATCAATAAACACCTCTCACAAGCCATGTCAACTAACCAGCCACACTGCATCTAGCTTAAGATGAAATGAGGACAAATCCAGCAATTCATTTTCAAGTTCATGAGACATCTACGAAGTACCACATATGCGCGGCTATCCTGAACATAAAAAAAGTTATCATCAATGTACTAAAATCCACTTTCTTTACAGCTTTGCAAAAGAAACTGTCCAAATGAGACTCAGATTTATCATACTTTGCTCATGGATGAGTGACCATGGGTACCCATTTTGCTTGTAAGTTCCTTCCAGCAAATGGTTCTCATTGAATAAAGTGTCAAATTGCATTACATGCCAGCCATACCTAGACCTAGTGAAGTTCTTGGTCCGAAACTATCTTATAGCAATGGAGACCATGATTCAAGCAATGAAAATCAAAAAGCGTGGACTCTTCTCTTGAATAAGCGTGTTCTCAATAACAATTGAACAAAGAAGGAAGGTTTTCAAAATTGTATAAGGTTATGGAGTTGGGGTGGTAGATTATTTGGTAAAGTTGCATTTATCCAATGATCTTAGTCTTTGTTTTTACATTTTTTCATGGTTACTAGCACAAGCAAGTCATATTTAAGCAATAGCCTCCAATGTGGGGAGAGACATTACCGGTCAGGTAATGTCTCTACCCACGAGGCACGAGTTAATGTAATGTCAGCCAACAGAAGGGTTTATAACTATTAGCACCACAACATGCCGGTGTGCTGAAAGATTTCTTTTTAAGTTGCAAAATAATCAGTTGTCATTTTTCAACTTAAATATATATTTGTTTTAAATGGCCACCATTGAGGTAGTGAGAAGGGAACTATGTGTAGTTTCTTATATTGTGCAGCTATTGACATAGAGGGGAAGGAACAGGACAGGGAGTATTTCTGGAGCCAAAAGAGATGAGGAGGCCACAGTTAAGTCAGGTTTGTTGTGGTGAGGGGAGCAGGCAGGTAAGTTGGAAGTGGTAAGGAGTGGGAAAAGGTGGTGTGGGCGAGCAAAGGCTTATGCCTCGGTAGGGAAGGTGGATACCTTCCAAAATTCAGAAGGCTTAAAACACGAGCAATACTATGAGGAATAGTCCGCCTTCCGAGTTTACCTATTGGCTGGGAGGCCCTATGATGAGACCACCAGAGTACTATTATAAAGCATGCCAATAAGTTCATTGCACATACACAATTTTGCAGTGAGAGTAGTGGCTGGAAGTGAGGGTGTACAGTACTTCCCAAATCAATCTTGTTTTGGCCCATGTCAGGAATTATATTTTTTTTAGATTTGGGAGGCATGGTTTATGGTTTCTATCATTCAGTGTACAAGCCAGATCGTTGGTGGTTGTGATGCTAGATATTTACAGGATGCCCTACACAACAAATTAACTTCACATATCAAGATAAATATGTAGTCAAGCTAAGTAATAGCAGGTGATGCAAATGTAAACATAGTCCTCCTAAATGTCAAAAGCTTGCGATATTCCACTAAAAGGCAAGCATTAGTTGAAACCTGATGAACTAATACTTAAGAAGGACACCTCTCAGAGGGGGGACTAGAAAAGCCCCATAGTTATTGTTATAGGTCATGTGTTAGTTTCACTTGCAATTGGCAAAAGCATGAGAATATGCTGCTATTTGCAAAGCCATTAAAGGGAAGAGTGAAGGGACAATCAGTCAAGACAAAATAATATTCAAAGTCACAGCAGGGGTCATTATTAACTTTTATAACTTTAGAGCTAGCGCTTCAATTTTCTGGAATGTAGTAACACAAGGAACACTTAATACTATGCCAATGTCTATAAAACTGGAGCAACTTTGCCATGGTGATTGTTCACCTTCTTGAAAGACTCTCCAAGTCTGGATTTCATGTACCTCGAACCCAAGCAGCATTTACAGCAATGTATAAACACTACAGATAAGGAGCCCCTTGGATGCTTTGATTCCTTTTATTCAAGGAGATGGTGTTCTACTCATTGCCCATC
The DNA here is from genome assembly GCF_040938575.1 of Ambystoma mexicanum. NCBI lineage: Eukaryota > Metazoa > Chordata > Amphibia > Caudata > Ambystomatidae > Ambystoma > Ambystoma mexicanum. The sequence goes on from NC_090934.1 coordinate 654,630,107, forward strand.
AACTTCACCGAAGACTGGACTACTTGCTTTTATCACCAACCAGCAAGTGTGTAACAGCTGGACCTTACTACCATCCATAAGGAGCTGTCTTCAGTGACCAAATTAATATTTCTTGGCAAATCACTAGGCATTGATATGATTCTTGCTGAGTTATGTAGGACACTTGGGGATTTCCCTTCCATCCACCTGCTTCCACTATTCCCAAACTCCACTTGTTGTGATGATCCCAATCCGGTAAAGGTCACACACAAGTGGTCTCTCAGCTCGGATTATAAAGCCCATGCTCAATACGGAATGGATGGATTTCTTGACGGACCAGTTGTCCTTGGAAAATACTATATTATTATGTCAGGTACTGCCCGTGATTGGGGGCTGTGATACTCCAGCTCACACAATAGCACTCAACTCATTCAAATAATTCAACTGAATGTCTTGAACCTTTCCTATTGGGTCTATGTGCTGTTTTGGTTTCATAATGAAATCTTTGAGAATGATAGTGACTATGGGCCTCATTGGGAGTGTTGCGGTAAGGCATCAGCAGCACCGGTAGTGATACCAGCGCCGTTGTTACCTCGCTGCAACATTCAGAGTTTGCTCACGGGTGCCACTCTGGACGCCTGGTCAGACCAGGCATGCGAGGCGGCACCCGCGAGCAGACTAGGATGGTAGCAGCGGTACCGTTATTAATGGTACCGCTGCTACCATCCTCCCCATTCCCATTGAGCCCTATGGGGGCTCAAATGGGAATGGGGACGTACCAGGTCCAGGTCCCGCGAATGGGAATTACCGGGCCCTCCAAGGTCGGAATGGCCCGATAAGTCCCCTTTTGTGGGACCGAACCCTAGTTTGTGGGTAGCCGTGCCCTTGTTAAGGGCATAGCTACCTCCAAACTCGTAATGATGCTCTATGTATCTAAATACTGTCATACCTTGTAATGTTACTGAATGACAGTCCTTTCACTGCTGTAGAGGAACTGGACAGAGGCACTCTATTTTACCATTTTCTAAAGTCACTGAAACCACTTCTCTGAAGTCTAATATTAAACACAGGAGTGCTGGATAGTGTATTAAAGATGAGGTGATAACATTTTATGCCAAAGATGTAATATTATATATTGCCAATCGAATGTCCTCAGTCTATACAGTAAATCTGCCCAGATGGCAAGGGTTCTATGAAGTGTTTGCATTAAATCATTCAAAATATGTCATTTCCAGTCATTTTTCAAGGAACATTTATCAAATTGGGATTGTTTACATGGTGGACCATACACATTATCTTGGGATTCTTTATGTAAACAATCTGGATTGGAATATTAAGTTAAAAAACAGACATTATTCATGGGGGTAATGAAAGAGCACATCCATGATTGCAGCAACATTGTAAGACTCTTGCCCTGACATCCAAGTACATAAGATTTGCAGTTGGAAGGTGATGCCTATATTACCCCTAAAGTAGTACGGCGGGACAGTGGGGAATGGAAAGCATGAAAGTGGGAATGTGAAAGAAATCAGTATAGATGATGCCAAAAATCCAACAAAGGAAAGGTCCAAACCATGGTGACATTGCATAAAACACATCAGCTACCTAGAAGGCAGAGATAATGGATACAGTAAGTACCCACAGAGAACACAAATGGGCCTTTGAAACCAGCTATGATTGCCACAGAGGCATGGTGATGGACATGGGGTACAGATTTTCCTACATCCACGCCATAACCCAGAGGGAAATTGCATCATGGTCCATTCCAATGTGGCCAACCAGTTTTTAAGGTAATACACAATTGAGGGCCAGGGGATCGGAGGCACAGTGGTAGAGAGATGAAGCATCTGGATAGCAGCCAAAATGCACACACATCATGACAGATGTCCTGGAATACATGGCCATTTTGTCTGACTGTGTCTAGCTATTATTGAAAGGGGAACTGCAGCGGTGTACACCATATGCTCCACACGTGCATGTGATCATAATACCAGTTTGGAGGAGAGACTGGGGGAGCCACATAGCAGTTCATTTAATTTAAAAGAGACATGCAACAATCCCACAAGGAAATAAATAGGCAACTCAATTTGACAGAATAGTCCTTAGAGGCTCATATAAATTGGAGGGAATATTCAAGGGAGTTAGAGGACATGATGTACGATAATTGCTTTACCCACATTGTCCACATCAAGTCATCTCACAGCCATGCCAGTAATCACTCCAATATAGAATAACAACCAGCACTATCTAGATGCACTATGAGCCACTGTTCCCCTATCGACCATTACCATCCGATCCTCAGAGTCAGGTAAAGACAAAGTCATAAGCACTGGAGCAAATAAAATAGTTTGAACCACCAGTAGAAAGCATTATTGAAAAGATGCACACCATCAAATTGTGCAACTTCATGTGATTCTCTGACAATTATGAACCAAAGCATATAGCACTCTAACAAGAATACATTGATATGATGTAGAAATCAAAGAAATAAAACAGAGAATGAGCCAAGAAATTGAACATAATGAGAACAATAAAAGGTGGACTGGGGCAATTCAGAATAGCTATAAAATTCAATATTTTGGGCTCAATGTGATGATAAAGGAACCACAGAGACTGACTGCCAAAAACCAAGGACCAGACAAATTGCACCAGATGGAATACTGTAAGGGTAGCAACCTTTCTGAATTTTCAGAAAGTATCAAAAGGAAGTGACTCTTCCATATTGTCCTTTGCAAAGATGTCCTTTTGTATTTTTGAGGTTTTAGAATTCGTACAGAGAAGATCCACTAAGCTTCCATGTCCAGGCCCACTGAAGGTGAGACATCCAACACCATATTAGTCAAAGCTCATAATTTCCAATGTAAAGAAAAACTAAGGAGTGCATACAGGACTAGAGGTCACAACGTACCTACTTACAGATCCCTTATGCGCACAAAGGGGTGGGAAGAGGTGCCAGCCAATCAGGAGACCGGGAACATGGAATTGAATCCACAATCACAGCCCATATTTCACGGACCTGGAAGCTCTCCTTTGGGTCTGGCATTTGTAGGATTGGCAGAGAGTTCATGAAGGAAGTGTCTTGGCCTTGAGAGCTCTAACACTGGGACTATTTTGAGTATGGCAAGCAGGAGGTTGACATTCCTTATCTCTTCTTTCATAGGAGTGACATACAACTGCAACCCCTGTATTAGACGAGGATCAATTAAGAGTTATGTTTTTAACAGGTCTGCCATTGTATATTGGTATTGTTGTTGGATGCTAGTTATTGGGATACAATGTCTGGTTAAGTTTCTTGCAAGGTATAGACAAGTTCAGAAAGACACATCAATGATGTGGTACAGCAAATGAGAATTGCTGCACTATAATTCACAGATGTAATGTCACTGTCGATGTTACATTGCCATGAACACTGTATGTAAATAGGAGCTTTTAGTTCCCATCATTCAATTCAAGATAAGAGCAATGAGAGGTGCATATACGTTCTCATTGATACATTGAAGTAGTATGATGACCCCAGTTAACTAAGCAATCTCGAAGATAAAGTGTAATTTTAGTCATATTAAAAGACAAGACTACTCACCATATTAGGGGGATGCATTTAGATTATGTATTGCCACAGGAAACACAGCTAAATAGTATGGACTCTACTAACTTGCAGAGCAAATTCATTATGACAGTTGTTCCATTCGTCCATTCTAAAGGAAAAGGGAGAGATATTCATCATATTAGATAAACAAGTGACTTTTAAAGCAAAACAAATACCCAGGAGGAATGTACAGCATATTACAAAGCATCTTATATTATTAGGATGTCATGCTAACACATGTTTATGGCCTGATAGGGGTAATTTAGAGTTCTTTGTAGATGAGGTGAAATAAATCCCTGATGATTAGACTCATTATTCATAAACCGTTTAATTATTTCATGCCACATCACAATGCTAAAATCATCCACCCGTCCCATAAGTGGGAATTTAGAGGAAGTTAGATAAAGGCACAAGGGCATTGGAAGAACATATGGGATGGTTGAAATGATTAGATAACTGGATATTTCAACATTCCTTACCAATTTCAAATGTTTTCCCAATCTGCATGACATCTATGCCCAACTACTCATGTGTTTTATACCAAGTCATGTTAGATCCGAAATCCTACACTATGATACTCTTCTTATCACCCTACTGGATCACCACCTTGTTCTACTTGATATGGATTTGTCTCCTGACCCAAAATCAATCACCCCTAATTGGAGTTTGCATCAGGTAATGTTTGAGAAACTTGCCTTCACACAGGGGTTGGGAATCACCACTAAAGATTGATGAACTAGTATCTTTTCCCTCATGCTCTATCTTTTGTGTTTATTTTCTATTATATTTGTGATTTGTAATGAGTCAAACATTCAAAGAAACCTCCCAGGTACAACTTGGGTCCTTCCTATCTTCTATCTCCCTCTCCACATGTGGTGTCCCCTAGGGGTCTAACCTCTCGCCCTGGCTTTTCAACCAATACCTGTCGACTCTTGCTTACTGCATCCCCATTTTCTGTGCAACCTTCCAGTGCTTTGCTGACGATACCCAACTAATTTTCAGGCTTCCTTCATCTTCCTCCTCTCCTTCCCTCATCTCTGATTGTCTAATCGCCATTCCAAACTGGTGTGCCGCCAACAATCTATGTCTAAATGCCAAAAAGACCGAGATCCTCCTTATTGGTACATTATCTAAATCCTTTCCTCTCACTCTCTGGCTGACATCCCTTGGTCCTCCTCCTGCCCCCACCTGCGCGGCGAAGAACCTCTGGGTTATATTGGTCTCCACATTTTCCTTTTCTGCACACATCCCTGACGTCTCCTCAGTGGTACTCTGCCTTTCCTCTCCTACCCTCAAAAGCTCACCCTCTCCCAAGTTTAGTTTAGTTTTAGTTTAGTTTGTTTATTTATTTATAAAGCGCGTCCAAACCCTCAGGTAGCTGGGCGCATAATCATGTGCGCAGCAGAGTTACATATCGTTACACAAGCATCATAATACAGCAGACAGAGCATACATTAGTCCAGGCTCTGAATGTTTACATACAAGAGTAGAATATACAGAGAATAGAATGTACAGCGAATAGGCACAAAGTAGTTACAGTGGCGAGTGAGGACCAGGTTACAGGTTGGTCCTGAGTAGGCTGTAGATAGAGTAAACATTACTGCAGGTAAAGAGAGGCAGCTGGCCGGTCGTTTTGGTGAGAGTCTAGATGTTTAGGCTAGTAGCCATGATTTTACCATGGCTCTGAATGGCCAGAACGCGGTTTCCGATCTAATTGTAGGAGGGAGGGTGTTCCAACATTGTGCTGCGAGCACTGGGAAACTGGAGCCTCCTGCTGTTTTTAGGTTATAGTTAGGGATCTTTAGTTGGTGCAGGTAAGGAGTTCTGGTGGGTCTAATGGGGCAGTGTCTAGAGAATTTGTCTGAAAGGTAGGGTGGGGTAGTACGTGACAGGCACTTGTAGGCGATGACCAGGGTTCTTAGCTTAATTCTGTTGCGTATTGGGATCCAGTTGCTAACCTTGGATATGTGCGCCTTGTGTGGGAGGTTGAGGGCACATCTTAGTGCATTATTTTGCAGGATCTGGAGCCTGTTCAAGTTTTTTGTGGTAGTACCTAAGTAGAGTGTGTTGCAATAGTCTAATTTAGACAAAATCAGCGCTCTAGATAGGGTGAGGCAACTAGAGGACGAGAGAAAACGCCTACAGGCATTGATCAATTTATTGGTGTATGTGGTAGCTGAGATGGTAGAGTTTATTTGTTTCTTTAGTGACAAGGTAGAGTCGAGGTATACACCTAGTGTTTTGACCTCTTTGGACACTTTTATGATGTTGCCATCAATGGTAAAGGATTTGTACCTTTGGTCCAATTTGTTGAGGCGAGCCTAGGAGCCTACGATAAGCAATTCTGTCTTATCGTCGTTTAGGCAAAGACTTTGGTTGTAGCCATCCAGGCTTGGATTTCTAAGTAGATATCATTGAGCTTTGCAACATCTTCTTCATAGCTACCAGTGAGCGTGATGAGGACCTGGGTGACGTCTGCATAATTAGTGTAGCTGACACCCAGATCGTCAAAACTTTCAAATAGGAGCTTCGTGAATATGTTGTAAAGTCTGGGGGAGATGCAAGAGCCTTGGGGCACTCCACATGTGATTGGGATAGGGTCCGCAGCCGCAGTGGGGGCGAAGACTCTAGTCGACCTGTCAGACAGAAATGACTGGATCCACTTAGTGGCATTCTGAGAGAATGCAGCAGCCGAGGAGAGGTGTTGGGTGAGGATCTGGTGGTCAACCAGATCAAAGGCAGCGGAGAGATCCAACAAGAGCAAGATGGCCAGTTTGCCCTTGTCTTTGGCTTCATCCATTTGGATATTTAGATCCAAGAGGGCAGTTTCAGTCTCGTGCCTTGGTCTAAAGCCGGATTGTCGCAGGCCTAGGAGGTTGTTGTCTTCCAAATGTTGTTGTATTTGGAGATAGGCTACCCTGTCCAAGATTTTGAGAAGAAATGGGACTGTGGTGATGGGCATGTAGTTTGTGGGGATGTCTGGATCTAGGTTAGGTTTTTTGAGCAGGGGTAGGACCCACGCTTCTTTAAGGTTGTTGGGGACCACTGAGTTTTTGAAGGAGGAGTTGATCAGAGAGGTGATAAGAGGGGCTAGCTCATTAGCACCGTCTTTCATGACAGATGCGGGACAAATGTCACCTTTGCAGTTGGATGGTTTGAGACTGGCGATTATCTTGATTACTTCCTCTTCTGTGACTGGTGAGAAGTGGAAGGAGGGGCAATTAGGGGTGGTGTGGTTTATTTTGCTGCTGGGGTTCTGCTGGGAGGCAAGGCTAGCTTTTTTTGCTTCTATCTTAGTTTGTAGGAGGGCAATTTTGTTAGCGAGGGCGAGCTGGATATTGTTACACCAGGCCTTGTCTTTGATGCAGTCCTCTGTAGGAGGCAATGGTGATTCAAGTTCTCTTAGTATAGAGAAAAGTTCTTTAGTGCCAGATTTGGCATTTTGTATTCTCACATTATAGATCTCTTTTTTAGCATTTAAGATGGCGGATTTGTAGGTGGAGGCAGCTGAAGCAAATTTGTCTTTAGTGGAGAGAGAAGGGGCTTTCTGCAGCTAGTTTCTGCAGTTCTTTTAATATTGCGGAGAGCTTTTAATTCTGCTGAGAACCATTTGTTGGAGTGGGCAATAGGTTTGGCTTTCCGTTGTTTCAGAGGAGCTATCTGGTTGAGGGCTAGTTCTAAGGTGTTGTTATATAAGTCTACTATGGCTGCTGGGTTGTCATTTTGCATAGGTAGATTCGCTTTACTGATAGGCGCGAGAAGAGGTTTGAGGTTCTCTATAGTGATGTTGCGGTTATTTCTGGAGATTATTTGAGGTAACTTTGTGGGTCGTGTGGTAGATGGTAAGGATCTAGGTAAAGAGAAGGTAATAAGGTGATGGTCAGTTCAAGTACAGGAAGTGATGTCAGTCAGTGAAAGGTTGCAGTTGGCATCTGCAAGCCAATCCAAGGATCTTCCTTTTGTATGTGTAGGTTGATTAATGTGTTGGGTGAAGCCTAGATGAGTAATCGTGTCATTAAGGGAAGTGGCCTGGTTGTCATTGGGGTCATTGAGTCCCAAGTTGAAATCTCCCAGAATGATGATTTGGGATTTCGGTTTCAAATTGGTAGTGAGTAAGAGAGAGATATCCTCTTCAAAGGTAGATGGGGGTCCTGGGGGTCTGTATATAATATGGAGCAGGTTGGTTTGTGTGTCAGATAATGGGAGTTTGACGGATAAAAGTTCGGCTGAGGGTAGGGTTGTGCTGGTTACCTCTCTGATGTTTAGGGTGGATTTCGCAATAATTGCTATTCCTCCTCCTATTCCATTTTTTTTGTCAGCTCGGATGATGTTGTAGTTGTCCGGAGTGGCTAGAGCTATTGTGGGACCGGCTGCTGGGTGGAGCAAAGTCTCTGTGATAGCGATAAAGTCTAGGTGGTTAGTGGAGATAATGTCTGCGACATGAGTAGCGTGGGCTACCAATGAGCGAGCGTTGATGAGAGCTCCCTTGATAGAGGTCTGTGGAGGGTTGGCTTTCGTGTGTGGTGGCGAGTGAGGTATTGCAGGGTTGTGACTCTGTGGGAGGTCAGTAAGTGAGGTAGGCTGCTTAGGGTTCTTAGTCTGATTGGTGAGCATTCTGGTGAGTTTTGTATCAAGATTAGTGCGATAGCTGAGTCTATCATTTCTAATCATGGTCGGTGGGGCTGCGTTCAGGAATGTGGTAGTGGGTGCAACAAGGCGAGAACCTAGTCTTATGTTTCTAAGGGTTGTGGGACAGGGTATGCAGGGTGAAGGTGGACAGGCGAATCTGTTTATCCAATCTATTGGAGATAGTAGATCTGGGTAAAGTGGTGGGGTTTTGTGGGTGCGGTTCTGAGGTGAGATATTCTGGAGCAATGGGAGGAGGGTAGCCATAGTTAGAGTGGCGCCTCTGAGTGTGGCCATTGTGGGTGACTTGGCTCTAATGATGGGGGTAGTGAGGTTCATAGGTTATTAGCAAGAATAGTTTGTGTACTCAATTAACGTATGTGTAGACACTAGATAGGCACTACAGTAGTAAAGTACAGTAGTAACTACAGATAAGGCACAACACAAATCAAATGTGGTCTATTGGCGACCATGAGGCATAACACAAATCAAATGTGGTGTATTAGCGACCATGAGGCACAACACAAATCGAATGTGGTCTATTAGCGACTATGAGGCACAACACAAATCGAATGTGATCTATTAGCGACCACGAGGCACAACACAAATCGAATGTGGTATATTAGCGACCATAAGGCACAAAACAAATCAACTGTGGTCTATTAGCAACCATAAGGCACAGCACAAATCAGATGTGGTCTATTGGCGACCATAAGGTACAACACAGATCAAATGTGGTCTATTAACGACTATGAGACACAACACAAATCGAATGTGGTCTATTAGCGACCATGAGGCATAACACAGATCAGATGTGGTCTATTAGCGACCATAAGGCACAATACAGATCAGATGTGGTCTATTAGCGACCATAAGGCACAACACAGATCAAATGTGGTCTATTAGCGACCATAAGGCACAACACAGATCAAATGTGGTCTATTAGCGACTATGAGGCACAACACAGATCAGATGTGGTCTATTAGCGACCATGAGGCACAACACAAATCAGAGGTGAATGTGGTATATTAGCGACCATAAGGCACAACACAAATCAACTGTGGTCTGTTAGCGACCATAAGGCACAGCACAAATCAGATGTGGTATATTAGCGACCATGAGGCATAACACAGATCAGATGTGGTCTATTAGCGACCATAAGGCACAATACAGATCAGATGTGGTCTATTAGCGACCATAAGGCACAACACAGATCAAATGTGGTCTATTAGCGACTATGAGGCACAACACAGATCAGATGTGGTCTATTAGCGACCACGAGGCACAACACAAATCAGAGATGGGCTATTAGCGACCATAAGGCACAACACAGATCAGATGTGGTCTATTAGCGACCATAAGGCACAACACAGATCAAATGTGGTCTATTAGCGACTATGAGGCACAACACAGATCAGATGTGGTCTATTAGTGACCATGAGGCACAACACAAATCACAGGTGGGCTATTGGCGACCATAAGGCACAACACAAATCAAATGTGGTCTATTGGCGACCCTAAGGTGCAATATATGATGCAGTGTGGTGGCATTTAAGTCCAGAATAGTACAAATGCTGAATTAGCCAACGCCTGGGTTCGGGTAGGACACTTACCATATCTAAGAAATAATATAATCAGGCTGCTATGTTAAGTCAGAATAGGCTAGTCTGACCAGGGTCTGAGTGCAGACGGTGGAGAATGGCCTGGACTCATTAAGTTAGTAGTACAGTAGGTCGTAATAAAATAGGCCTGAACTCATTAGGACAATGTGGCGGCAAAGGATACTAAATAATGTTACACAGTAGGCTGGTCCCAGATACTTGGTAAACACGTTGTTCTGCTCTGTAAAGTACAGACAATGCCGTAACGTAGGCCTGAACCTGATATATTGATGAGACAGGTTACAGTGTTTACTTTGATGCTAAAAGGTTATAACATATAGTTGTAGAGTCATATTTTCACAACGTGCGGAAGTAGTGCAGACAGTATATGAGCACTCACCGAAGGGTCTGGAATTCAGTTTATGTGAATGTTCTTTATGCGCACAGTTAGGCGTACAGGGGGCAAACAGGGGCCTTTGTATGGCCTTCGTGTGGCTGCCAGCGCTTCCGCCTGCCGGCAGATGTGGCCTGTAGAAGTATACGCTAGTTACCTAGCAACGAGGCAACAGCCTCGCTTTGGCGCCGCGCTGCGCCCGGCATCATTAGGTCAGGCAGTGCGGGTCAGGCAATGCGATGGCGCGTCGCTTGCTTTGTTTGGCCCAATAGATTCAATTTTCTGAGGCAGGCAACGTGTGGGCGGGGAGGTAGAGCCTTACCAGGTGGATGGCTCAATGAAGATCAGCTGGGGCGCATGATAGGCATTGGTCGCTGCACGAAGGAGCTGGCTTGCTGCTGGATTGAGGATGTTGTGGGTGGGGAGGGGCTCCTGCCCTCACCTCGAGGTGGCTGCTCGTGGCTGTTCTTTCCAGACTAGATTACTGTAACAGCCTCTTTCTAAATTTACCTGCCTCCACTGCCTGCCTCCTGCCTCCACATTTAAAACTCTACATTTTCCACAAGGATTTCTGGGGCCTGGGTCCAAAATACCTTCCACTATCCCTCCGTAAATACCTCCCCTCTCGAGCCTTTCGCTCCTCTACCTTTAACTCCCTCACAGTCAGGCATTTTGCTAAGTAACAAGCTGGGTGGAGATCTCCTTCTTCAGCCGGTGCCTCCCTTTGGAACAGTCTCCCTCCCACTTCGAAAGTTAAGGAAAACCATCTCCGGTTCCGGAAGCATCTCAAGACCTTCCTCTTTCCCTTTGCCTTTGCCCCCCCCCTTCTGCCATGTTGATCTGTTTCTTCTTCTTGGCATCGTGCACCTGGCCACCCTCTGTCATTCAAGACCAGGTACCGGCTCACTCTGCCACCCTCCTGCACTGCCTCCAGGCCACCCTCTGCACTAGGGCTCTGTATCTGTACCCATACAGCTCCCCCTCCCACATTTCTTCTGCACTTAATAGATATACCTTATCTGACTAACTTTCACCTGCCACTGGCTGGCTGCACTACCAAGGTTTATCGCTCTTATTTATTATTTATTTTATTTAATATTTATTTATTTTTTCTCTCCTCTGCTCTGCACTTTCCACTCCCCACCCTCTTTTATCCACTTTCCCCCTTTTCCCTTTTCCATGCACTTGTTCTTTCTTAAATGTCACTGGGCCTAGTAAGATCGCTGTTTTCTTTTTTCTTCTCCCTTGATCCCCTTCCTTTTTTCCTGGTCGCGCTCTGAAACACTTGTGTATGAGCACGATATAAATACAATATCAAATCATATCATAAACTCACCCAGGGGAGTGGGAATAAAACAAATAATCAAATAAGCTGTGAGAATAAAAAGGCCATCATTCATGAATTGGCATACAAAGGTCGGCAGAGAGGGTCATTGCTGTGGGCAGTGGGGTTAGAATGCTTACCAAATCAATATTTTGTTTCAGCCCCATTAGGGCGAACTGTATCTCTTTTATATTTGAGAAGAGTTGTTTATGGTTTTTATCATACACAGTACAAACAAATTAATGGGTTATTGTGTGGCTGCACACTTACAGGAAGCCCTACACAACAAATGGACTTCACATATAAAGAAAAACATATAGTCGAGCTACATAATGACATGTGTTAGAAATGTAAAAATATTGTCCATAATGTTAAAAACTTTAAAAGGCAAACATTAGTTAAAAGTAATATACATTTAATTGAAGAGGGGGACTAGAGAAGCCTTCAGATTGTCATTGTAGATCCTGTGTTGGCCTCACTTTCAGTTGGAGAAAGTATGAGAGTTTACTGCTGCTTGTGATATTATAAGAGGGAAGAGTGATACTGAAAGGAGAATCATTCAAGACAAAATAATATGATAAATTAACAACGCTGGACATTATTTAAGCAATATGACCCTCGCGGCAGGGGCATTACCGACTCAGGTTATGCCCCCGCCGCGAGGGTCATATTGCTATTAATACCCCGGGCCGCATTACGTGCATGACCGGGGCACTAAAAGAATTTTTTTCTGTCCCGAAATGCTGCGCCGGCAGTCCGTTTTCCCTTTCCATGGCGGCCATCGGAGCGGACGCGCTGGGAACACAAGTGAAAAAAAAAAGAAAAAGCTTACCCGAGTCCCCGGCGGGGGTGAAGGCAGCCTCTCAGCCGTGGGGAGGCTCTGAGCGGGTATGGCCCCACTTCAAGCCTCCTCAATGGCTATGGGGCTGCCATGCCCGGGGACAAAGGCTGTGGAATCCCGACAAAGGGATTCCGGGCCTGGTAATGACTCTGCGAGGGCCAATCAGAATGGCTCTTGCATTCTGATTGTGCCCTTGCCGGGTACTAATAACTTTTATGAACTCAGTGCTCATGCCACTAGCTACCCACCTCTAACACACCGAAAGGTGGCTACTTGTCAGAAATTTACCTCACAGTAGGAATTTCATAGGATTATATCTCCCACCATAGACAAAGAAATGTGTTTAGCATATTTTAATTATTATATCAAACAACATGGTAAAACAACATAAAAAACCTATTTCCAGCGTTCGTTATTTGTAGAAACACAAATGGACGGAAGAAGCAGACACCAAAACATTTGCAATGTACAGTTTGTGTGATGTTAGTAATGGTGTATTTTGATCGCATTTTCAATTATACAACAACCTGGTACAATAGCGTCAACATTTGAATATGTTTCTAGGGAGAAGGACAACACTGTTGCAGTTTAAAGCTCGTCAGTAAAGTCCAACGCCCCGTCTTCAGGACGCGATAGGTTAAAGAAACACGTTACACTGGCAACATGGCGCCTATGTGTCAGTGTGGTGACCTAAAAAGATAGATAAAAATTGTTTTACTCAAACATGATAAAAACGGTGATGGTGGTGTTTGTGTGCATACAAAACAAGTAGCCAGGTTGCTAACCTTAAAAGTGATTTCTTTTGGTGTGATGGGCAAAGCGATTGCATGAATCAATTTAATTGAGGCGGCAGACCAGTCCGTCTTAAGAATTCAAGCTGTAAATCAATACGTAAATTTATTTAGATTTTTGTTGAAACAAGTAACATATTGAACCAACAATAGTTACATTTTGATATATGAATCAATCATATTTACCACTTTATGTGTAAGGCAGGGATTTTTGTTTCAAGTCCTGCAGAGAAACTTCAGTGGTGTACCGAGTTTCTATGGTATTCCGGATACTACATGTCCCATAATGCATCATGGAATCTACAAAAAATGCGAAAAGCCTTTCAATTTCACAGGTTTCACCAGATTTACGTTTCTTTCAAGCATTTAAGTGGCAGGGAATAACACTTACTTAGCCATAATGATCTCCAAGGCTGTCTTGCATTGTTATATATTGGGTTAGATATTTTAAACCGCTCGCGTGTCAGTGAATGGCTCTGTGTGGGAGACAAAGGCACCAGAGAGTACAATTAGACTCTCTGTACGTTTTTGAGCAACAATCAAGTGTGGCATGGATTTCAAAGCAGGCTTACCTGTCGTGTGTGTATTCGCCTTCACAGAATCGCTTTACCCCGTGGCTTTTTCCTTGGTTGATTGCTGGTGTAAGCCAAATGTCATTCGTTGACATCGAAAGAGGACTGCCAAGTCCAGTCCATTCGTGTGTGTAGTAGAGGAAGGACTTTCCTCGGTATTAGAAAGGGGTCAGCCATTTTTGAGTGTATATGGATCCTATGAAGGTATACTTAACACTTCAGTAAATAATGATCTGCTTGCTAGTTCTCAGTAAGGGGGTGTGCATCGTGTGTCAAATATATTTTTTCTTATAGAGCAAATTTGTGCACACAATGGTTATGCATTATATGACAATTTTAGACAAAGCATCACCCTCCAGCAGACATGATAGACATAAATGGCAATGGGATCATATTTCATTAACGCCCCACTGATTGTCTGAGCTATTAGTGGATAAACAGACTCCACTCTACTTTTTTTTCTGCTGTATCTCTCCTCACATACCACAGCCCCCTTAAAAAATTGAGGAAACCCTTGTGCTCACAACACTTGCTTATCCCGCAGTGCTGATGCTCCAGTTTTCTAAATGCTGTAACACAGAGAACAATTAATACTGCCCCAGTGACTATTTAACATGGGCTTCATAATCCTCTAATCCGAGCAGTACTTGCAGCAAGGTATAAACATTGCAGAACATTGCAGATTCTTATCCTCTTGGATGAGTTGATTCCTTTAATTTAAGGTGTTGAGTGTATGCTCATCTCCCAACAGCCTCAATTAAGACTGTGCTGCTCACTTGTATGACCCCCTGTATGACCCCTTGATGTGTTCCTAGGTTTTCCATCTGAAAATTATCCTGATTTGTTTTTTTCCATAATTAAAATTAATTAAAAATGTACACTGTAACGTTAGCGTCCAGCCTGTGCATATGGACAGGAAAACAGCCTAACAACAGAGGTATGACCCTATGTTTATTAATGCATTATTTTACCATAAGCATCCCAAAGGTACATGCTTAGCCACTTTTTTTGGAACTTTTAAAATATCATTTTGCGGTTCCAGATCGCGATGATGGTACACGTTAATAAGCAAGCCAACCTCAATCAATGCTGTTGCGATGCATATCTATAGTACTTTAAACAGGCTGACGTTTCAGAATCCCTTTTGACATTGACTTTTGAATATAATTAATGTATTAGCTCCTCAAGGTAATATTCTGTAAATGAAAAATGAGAAGGCAAAGAGGGTAATATGACTAATTGCTAAATAGACTACAATAATAAGAAAGAGAGTACAGGTACCCAGCATAGGAATAGCTCACTGAAGACTTATGTTGACTCCGATGGGATTGTAAATTCATTTCAGGCATCTCCATTCACTGAAATCGTTTTTGGTAGCTGACCTGATTTGAGTCTGCTTTTGTGTGGTGTCTGCTGTGATTAGACCATCTGAATCATACAGTTACAATGGTTTCACCTCTGGATCTGTTGAAACTATAAAATGAACAACTTGCATTGAAGCGGCATGTCAGCGATGCTTGTGGTGTGAAGACTCTTCTAGCAGCCACAATTAGACAAGCTCAATTGGAAGAACTTTCCACACAGCATTCTTTGGATATTTCCGACTGATGTTTAGTAACATGGCCTGAATCTGTACATTGGAAGAAAGCAGCACCATTCCAAATCGGGTCATACCCCGTAGGGGTGTGCTGAATAATACATTTAGTATTCGGCAGATACCGAACACTTTGCTAATTAATTCAGCCAGAGCCGAATACGGAGACAAATAGTTGCCTTTTCACCATATGGTTTCCCCATGTTATTATTTATTGAAATCTTCATTCTGAAAATGGAGAATATGCAACTGTTCACCTGTGGTGTTATCATGTTATGTATTGAATAATGTTCATGCCTTATTTTATTTCACTTATTTTATTTCACTTTTTGTTATATACAAAACATGTTTGTTTAAAACATGAAAATAATACAAAAGTTCAATAGCAGTGCACTTTATTTTTGGGTGCATTCATAGCAGCCATGGGATGGGCAAGGCCCAAGTAACTAGGACTAGCCCAAAAGTATAGTATGCATATATGCAATAGCTGTGAGGGGAGTGACTGGGATGTGGCTACTCATACTTTTAAATGTTCCTTTTGGACCTGCCCATCTTTTGTCTTCTGGCTCCAGCAACGCAGTGACACAAAAAAGAGGGATTACATCAGTTAGCAGCCTGTTGGCTACTGAAGTACTTCTGAATACAATTATGTGGGGTGCTAAAAAGGGTTGTTTTCTGATGTTACAGACGAGGACAGTTTGCATATAATTATATATTTTTTTGCAAAACTGTTAAACTACTGGAAAGACAAGTCGTCAGTATCAACTGTGACTGGTACATACTTCAAAGGCACGCATTTTGGTATCATAAGAAGGATGAAAGTTGACCCTGCAGGAATTGAATCTTTGTTTGATGTTATAAACAGATCTCTGCCACAGGGACACTTTCCGTCTTTGCATCTCACTTGCTTTAGTACCTTTAGCCTGCAGCTCTTTGGTTCAGGCACACTACCTACTGAGCTACTTTAGTGGAATTGTAACTTGCAGAGTTCTGTACAGCAGTTACGTAAACCCCATTAAGTATATTACTTAAACTGTGCCCTGGTGAAATTGAAACTTATAACTTGTAGATTACTCACACAGTTCTTTAGCAACTCAATAGACCTTGCAGAGAACAGCATGTTTCTGTTTCTAGTGACTTCCTAAACTATTGCTTCAGCTAAATGATTTTGATTTGCAAAACATATGTTACACCAGAGGCCACTGTTTTTAAAATATTTTAAAATATTGAGCATTCTGTCTCAACTCCCCACCCCACCAGATAGAAGCTTGTGCTTGTCCGTGAAATAAATGGCATAGACTTTTCTTGCACTTTTATGACTTCTGTGCTGCCTGTATTCAATCAAAAAAGTTACAGCATTTTTTGTTTAGTTATCCTTTTAAAGGCCGCTTATGCATAGCCGAAGGTTTACGAGTACAACTTAATGTCTCTAGAATTGGCAACTATTTGGCTTTGAGTGAAAATGAATTAAGCATTTTTTCAGCTGAAATTCAGCTGGATACTTATTTGAAGCCGAATTTCAGTACACCCCTAGTTCCCTCGGTGTCCATGCCAATAAAAGCTTAAGTAAGATCAGGACCTGCGTGTATATCAGGACTCTCAGTGGTGGTCAAGCCAATTTGTATATGTTAAAGAAGGAATGCAGATTGATAAGAGAGCATAGGTTGCACCTCTCAGATAGCTTCTCAGTAGAAATGGGGGCTCGGCCATCATGAGATTCAGATTAGGTGGAATAACAGTTCCCAGGACCCCCTAGTAAGTCTTTGCAGTGGGTCTCTCCTACTGAGGCCTGAGTGAATTTGGTGGTGCGCTCCAGGACTTGGTGACTTGCCACAAATGTGATGATCCATGGTCGTGAGAAAACCAATTAGTACAGTTCAGGCCTAGATTTCTAGGGACACACCCGGCTTATTGCCATTAAGGTCCAACTGTGTGTCCATGGTACCCAAAATGCATGGGTTTAAATGCTGAGCCTGAAACCTGTAAGATGCTCCAACTCAAAGCGGTTATACATTGTATGCAATGTAGGTATTTAAGCGGGTTTGCAAACTGTAAACCCAGCTATCAAGGGGCAGAGTGTTCTTTAAGAAAGGAGTAGGGTGCATTCAGGTGGTTTTGTGGCTAGACACTGTTTTTGCTACTTGCTGCAAACCAATGGCAACTGTAGAGGTTAGGGATCAGCACTAATGCAAGACTTGGAGGGTGCATGGTGTTTAGACTTTCATTTCCAGCATGTCATATTTTCGGGGTAGCCTCCTTCACTTCATCCTCTAACTTAGTAGGCTATTCTTTTACAAATAGGCCTTTTCCATCTGTTGGGATAACAGCTTGCAGTTGTTCACCCCTGCAGCCCCAGGATCTATCCATTGGCCCAGTCCCTTTGTGGTGCATGTTGTTCTGTGTACTCTTCCATCACAGAATGGCTTAGATTCCATCTGCAATTGAGATTCCCTATTTGCAACATATATTGAGAAATGGTTACAGTGTCTACCTACATGTCCTAGATATTAAATAGCTATCAATTTATCTGAAGGTGGCACATATATTCATTACTCAATCTCACAATGCTTCTATTTGTAATCATTGCTTGTATGCAATATCCGAAGCAATGATTACTGGCTAATCAACTATCCTAAATAATTAATTACAAGCATGATAGATTCACAAAAAGAATGAAGCACAGCAGAAAGCAACACATAATGAATTCCACAATTGGATTATGTGTCTTCTGAGGACATAATGCAAACAGTAAATCCTCTGGCACAATGCACACTTATATCCACAGAACAACAATCATAGCAGTCCTTTTGGATTGACTTTTAATAGCACATCTAGGAGTGCGGAGGAGAAACATAATGGTGTCACCGTCCTCATCAAACATTGCAACAGTGCAACGCACACTGTATGCTGTGTTACTTTCAGTGGTTTAAATATATCACAGAATGGTCCTTCTAACTGATACAGATCCTCTTCTAGGAATAGGACTATCACACGTTGCCAAAGTATCCAGTTAGACAAGTGGTGTAGCTCTAGGTCAAGGTACCAGAACGCCACATTTCCTCTGACAGACTTGTCTGCACACGCCTGTCCACAAAGAGCATTCTTATGGTAGACTGCCCCCAAAAGCCAACTTTGGTTGTTCCACTTCATAAGCAGAATTATTAAGAATGGCACCACCCAAATGGCGATAAAGCACTTAGACCCAAAGTAAAAGGAAAACATTTTCCAGGTCAGGATAGAATGAACTAGAATAAAAGAATCTGTTCCTTTCCAGCATGCCCCACCTTGTGCCACATTCATACAAAATGCTTCAGACTGGTGTAGCCTTCAAGGCATTTATAAAGCCTACACCCTATCCCACAAAACACCCTGTGCATAGCAATATCCCCAGCCAAGCTGCAGGATAAGGCCTTCCCTCCTCCTACCAGGATACAACACTGAATTCCTTTGTTCAGCTTGCCCTTCTCTGCTCTTATATATCTGAAGTTCACATTGAGGCAAATGTCTGGATGGAGAGAGGGAAGCATCACTGCACAATGGAAGTAGTTTTATTTTGAAATTGAAAATCCTTCAACATGTTCTGTCCTATGACACCTAACTTTCACCTTTGATTCCCACCTACCCTAACAGTGTGCATGCCCTAGCCAGGATGATTGGGCTAATGAGATAGTTATTTGTCATTACATGAGACCAAATATAAGGCACAGCTTAATAACCATAATCATGAACTCCACGAAGTCCTTCACTCTTAGCATCCTAAAATAAAATCTGATCATTGGATTTAAAGGATGCTCAGTGACCAAGAGAATGTATGCTACTCACCTTGAGAGCATATATGTTTGCAGCGAGGGTGCTAAAGTCATATACATATAGACTAACCAATCAAAATAAATAAGATTGCAGTAACTTAATAGTTGTTTCATGAGTTAGGAACTTATACCTTTTCAAGAAATCAAGAAACCACCAATCTTTTGATTGAGTTGCAAGCACTGCACAGTACCTCTTAGCTGACATCGACGAGACACAGAACTCTGGGCAAGATTTGCACTTGCAGTTCAGATAGACGATTTTGATCACAATCATGGGTGCAATTTTAGAAATGGACAATGGTGTTTGTCCCCCCCCCCCAACGTTTGTGGCACACCATTTTGTCGCACTCATTTAGCAGGTGCCACTTTCATTTAGATGCCATGCCCCCTCAACATTTTCAGCAAAGTTAATCCACTAATCAAAATAAACCCCTGAACTTGCGCTTACAGATTTGCAAAGCTGTTGGTTAAACATCAGGTCCAATTTTTCATGACCTCCTATATCCATGCTTGCACCAGAACCTTGAACTTCAAATCTTGGAAACCAAACCACGTCTCCTGAGCTGACCAGCCACAATTCTTTATAGTTTCTGGCAGGCTTTTTTATACTAGAATTTCCTTGAACATTTCCTTTTCAAAACTTGTATTCGGTTTACACCTTCAAGTTAATAACACTTTAACAAAAATAATATAAGAAATTACATAAAATGAAAGTACAATACACTAATTAAATACAATCAAATCAAAGCACTTGATATATGCTCCGTGTCCTGAAAACATCATAAAAAGGACAATTGCTAAAAGTGTAAAAACAAGGAGAGAACAGCTTGCAACCTTGCTAAACATTCATCGATCTTCGGGCTCCTGGCATATTTGCTTCAAGGCTTTGGTTCTTTGCAACCACGTCCAGTGAATATAACGGGCACATGCAAAGTCGACATTAGGTACTAAACACTGACCCAGAAACCTCACAGCACATGTTGTATAGCGAATGCCCAGCTCCATCAAAACTGGTCTAAGATAGAGGTGTCTCAATTTTGCGGTTTTGCTGCAGATCAACATAAATTGTAACATGGTCTCATTAATTCCTCCACACATTGTGCACTTGTTTACCTGCAAATCCTTCCATGCATTAGTAAAAGAAGCTACTGGAAATATGCCCAATCTAAAACACATATACATAGATTTTATAAAAAATGTGGGGTGATAGTGTCCCAGTAAGTTTTGAAACCAGAATGAAACCTGGCCTCGAAGTAGTCTGTGCCCAGTTTTAATTTGGTAGCATTTAACATAAGAGGTTCGTAAGCTCCAGATTTAACTACAATCTTTAGGTTCTTTATTGCTGAAAAAGTCAAGTGATGCAGCTCTTCCCATAGTTCTGGGGCATCCAAGCTCTGGGGGATTTATTTCACATAACTCAACCATTTCAGGCTCTTCCCCCTCTAAAGTCCTTGTACTCAGCTAACCACTTGCAGCTTTTTGCTCAACCAAGCATGAGATGAGGAGTGTTGAATCTGTGCTCAGCTTACCTTGCACTTGTGTGTACAGCAGGAAGTGATGTTCCAGAGGTTCTGAAGATGTGTCCCACCTTTTAGCAGAATTTCCTCTTAGCCTTTCAGTTCCATTGACCAGTGTGCGTTGCATTAGTAACACTTTCAGTAGGTTTCAGCATGTGAAGTGAAAGATAAGGAAAACCAGGATTTGTTCCTCCAGCACTAATGTAAAACAAATGTGAAATGCCATTGCCCAGTCTTAACAAGAGTCTAAGGAGGCCTGCTCTTGTAGAGAAGACAAAGTGTGACCCAATCTGTGGATATTCCTAGAATGGAAGTGATTCCAGACAAGCTAGAGCTTTTCAGGGCCACACTCATGGGACCAGGAGAAAGTGCCCTCCAGAATAGACTTAGTTTGGTATCTTGCCTTGCCTGCTGCTTCGTGAAATGCCTCTGTTGTCCTAGTAATGGTCAACTTGAAGTCGTTCAGGTGTTCCAACCTCATTGTCAGCAGTGGTAGAAATGGGTGAATTTGAAATTCAAGCCATTAAAGTTACACTACTTAAGTATTGGACAATAATTCTACAGCAAGTGAACACAACAGTGACATCAATCCAGCTAGCAAGTCCAAAAGGCACACCACAGCACACTGAATTGAACTGGACAATGTAGAAACCCACAGGGTAGCAAGTAAGATATGCTCACACATGCCTCAACCCTACTGCACTCATGATGCAGACAGAAGAATTTGATGTTGGTTCACATAATTGTATTCCTATTTTATTTCTTAGCTCATAATCTGAAGCATGAAGATCCAGTTTTTAAGGGCATACTAATGGATGCTTGAATCATCTTGCGCTACACAGACTTGTGTGTAGGGAACATCATAGGAAGTCTTTATCCAGTGTGTCTCTACTTCAAGTAGGTCACCCTAGTAATGTAGTGCTTGGCAGAGCAGTGTGGGATTTTTTAGGTACTGGAATGTTCTTCAAGACTCCATGGACTGGCAAAGATGTTACATCTTTAGTTTTGGCCGATGGTGCATAGGCATGTTTACTGAGTACAGTCAAGCATGTTTATGTCATTTATAACAGGACCTGTCTTCTTGCTAATGTTCTAATAATTTAGTTAAATCATCTGAATGGCAAATGTCAGTGACTTCCAATCTGAAAAACCTCTTGAGAGGCAGACACTTTTAAGAGATTTGCAGAGGCGTGTAGGTCGTTTCTTATTATGCCTAGGGCATGGTGAATTGTGCCATTGAACTCCACAATTAAATCTCTAAGGAAGTAGATCACTTATTGTACCACATTGAAGGTAGTATCTACAGCATAGAAGCGTCTCTATGGTATGATCTTCTAGGTGTAGTATCCCCTAAACAGCATCTTGCCATAATTGTAATGGGTTTGTCTGTTGCCTGGAATGTTGATTTCTAGGGTTGTTTAGTTGTGTAACTATCTGTGTGATTGCCTTCCAATTGCTGGATGAACTCCATGGTCCAGGTTCTCAAAAAATAGCACAACTGAAAGGAGTGCAGAAAATGCAATTGTTTCATTTGTGGTATTTACAGAAATGTTCGGGTCACCTTATTAACAAAAGCGACTTGAGCTTCTCTGGCGGGGCTGGACAGTGACACAAGGATGCTCTGTCCAGCTCCCTTGCATACATTAGTGTTGGGAGTGTGCTCCCAACAGTAATGTATGACAGGCTCCTTTAACCACGTGGTTGCTAGGAGCACGTTTCACCAAGACGGGCCATTAAAGTACCTTTATTGGTGAAAAGACAAAAAAATGCATTTCCATCTCAATGTGGGGGTTGGAAAATGCTATTATGACAGCCGTGGTTTAACGCATGGCTGTCACACTTCAAAAGAATAACATGACTGAGTAAAAAATTACCCTGTCATGATTTGCACCTCTCCCGATGCACAAAGGGGGTGGGAGAAGGGCATTCAGATACTCCTTGTGAATTGGGCTGATGCTAGAACATCTCCTCAGCTTCAACCAAAAAAATGTTGAGAATCTGTCTCCATGTATCAATGTCATGTGTGATGAAGCTCAACTTTCAATGCCTAACCATTGACTAGCATAGTTTCCCAGACGAGATAGAAAGGTTTCTGGGAGTGTTGTGTGAAGCCCATGCTATATAAGGATCTACACTGGACCCAAAAGACCATTTTGTACACTCGTTGCATTGTATACCCAGTGTGCTAGAATGCTTAAAGCATATGGTATGTTGCTTTAATCAGTAATCATGGCTTCCTTTACTTTCTTTCATTTTATCACATAACTTCCCTTCTTTTGATTCCCAGACTGAGTAAAAGGATATGCTGTCCTTGCTACAGTTTGCCTGATAACTGGAACAATTTAGAAAATACACAAGATGAGGAACCCTGCCTACTAGTTCTAAAATGTCATCTCCACGTACTTGCCAAATATCACCCCATCATGTGTTGTGTTCCAAAGGACTGAAACTCACTGGGAATCTTCCGTCCTGTTGACTTAAATAATGATATCAAATACTACAATGTGTGTAGGCCAATAGAAAGTGCCATAATTCTGTGGAATTGTGTGTAGGCCAATAGAAAGTGCCATAATTCTGTGGAATAGCAAACGTATATTAATTCTCATAATTGTATACACCCTTTTGATGAATCCAACTGTTATGTAGGGAAACTATGCTTTTCATTTCAGGTGGAAAATCTGAAAATGTAAATACACAATGTTCACAGTGGGTTTTATTCATCCACTGTACAGGAATATGTCTGGAATGCAAACATTTGTCAAAATAGCTAACAAAACAGACATGACATGCTGTGTCCTGCAATTCTTCTACGCCATCTTCAGGATGTATATATTCTCATAAAATAGGGGCACTGCCCTAATTTGCATAGTGGGCCCACCATACGCTCTGTATTGTTTTATCCAGAGGTGACCCAAAGAAAGTGGTTGAACGTTTAACATTGTATTGACTCTATCCTGCCCATCCATCTTTTTTTAGTGTAAGTGGGTAGGCTGAAATTAAACTCACTAGACAGCTAACAGGAAGCTCCAATAGCAAAAGGAAAAATGGGAGGTTCATTCAGAGTAAAGAAATTAAACAGAGCCACAGTCCCAAAAACGGTTCTAATATCTTCTGTTCCTGAAATTGCTTCTGATTGTATATGAAAATCTTGTGCTTTTGTCTAGGTCAGGAATAACTTTTTATAAGTCAGCCAAAATTGGATGAGTCTTCTTTGTTTCCCCTTCATCATGAACACCCTCTACAATCCCTTGTCTGCTGTCCAGGTTGTTCAAGAGGAAAGGTATACATGGGAATAGCCAATGGTTGTAGGGTGGTCAACTGAAACCTGATGTGTTCCTTTTTGGGGGAGGGCAGAACTGGAAGTACTGCTTTTTTGTACTCACAGGATGGATAACCTAATCTCCTTTCCTGTACTTAGTACAAATCATGTATGTGTCATTTAGCTCCACAAAAACCCAGGCTCCAGTATTATATTATCTTCAGCCAAGGAACCAGTTTATACGTGTACATCGTTGGAAATGGTACTGTTTCCCTGAATTAAGGATTGGTTTTTTTAGTAGTATGATTCATTGTGGCCAATTAGTAATATACTGTTTAACAGTCGTTTTTCAACTTTTGTCAATAGTATTTGACATTAATAGCTCAACTGTTGCTAATATCAGAAAGTGGGAAGGAAACCATATGTACATATGTACATGAGAATTTGATATTCATGTTTATGTTCATGTGCCCTGCTTGTTTTGGAGTACCCTTCCAACAAGCTCTGCAAACGTTTTGGGAATTGTGACTTGCTGTCTTGTCCCTGAGACAATAGGTAAATGTCTTGGAGAATCATTTGGTTTAGGACAACTTGCTTCTAGGCAGAATTGTACGTCATAATCAGTGTGTGCAGAGGACCAGGGGGGCGCTGGAACCACGTATCCTGAAGTCTGCAGTCTACTGGGCTACTCTGTTCATTGTTCTTAAGCATATGTAATACAAACAAGAAGATTTACCTCCTAGATATACTGCTTAGATATTTCAAATCTTTTGCAAAACTGTTTTGATACTATTTGTTTAGCTTTAGAATCTTTAAAATTATGTTGTACTCACCGTTGTAGGTCAAAATTGTAGCTCCCCACTTTGTTTTCTGAATCAGAGACAGTAAGTGTGCGCTTGCATGCAACAACATGAGTGCTTGTAACTCTGCTGTTTGTGGGGATATTTCTCCTAAATGATTTGTTTTGGTGTCCAGATTTTTCAAGACACTATCGTGAATTAGCCTTTAACAGATGCATATGGAGCTGAGTGTTTAGATTGTATCCCAATGGCTGGAATGTCTTAGCCATCAGTGTAATACATGTATATAAACGTACAAAGTAATGTGCTTGATACCCCTACCCCTGCTTCTTCTGTGTATAAGGTCCACTAAATTCACCCATCTGCTTCCACTCTGGTTTGCAATGATACTACACATGAGCAGCAAACTTCCATCTAAGGTATAGTGTTTTAGCATGTGTGAGCAAATTGCTGATTTCTGCTAAACTAAAGGGGGATTTGGTGTTCAATTTAATTGGCTCTTAGAGCCATTTCTTTCTGTATTATAAGCTGGACTGCTGTTAAAGGCTTCACTTCTGTATTAAACCTTTGTTTCGATTCCATGGTTCACAAACGTACAAACTACACATGTAAATGCATTCTAAGTAGGAAGTAATGTGACCTCTCCATATCTATTCATGTTTCTGTCTTGACGAGGAAGGCATTGAGTTATTTCGTTATAACTGGTTTGCAGAATGTGGGTGTGTTCTGCTTGCCAGTCCAATGGATGGAAATTCAGTTTTACTAATGCAAAGTGTGGTTTTGCCAAAGATGCACAGTAACATGCACATGTACTAAATTAGTTCAACAAACACAATGATACTCGAATCTGCCTGAGAATGTGAGGATTCTACGAGTACATTTTTCTAGAAATTGTGAGGCGAGCTACCTGTTTTCGTCTGCCCAAAAGAATCCTAAAATCCACCTTTCTTTGTGCTATATTTTTTTATTGAAACTATATCCTCATTTAGTCAATATCGTTATGGTTAAATTCACCTTTACTAGGTGAGTTTCCAAATCATCATCTGTACAGTAGAGTCATCAACCTAATGCCAACAATTTGGAATGACTTCTAGTAGACTGTATATTGTAATTGAGAATGTTCCTGGACTGTTTTCGTAGGCCTGGGGAACTCTTGTAAACTAGTAATGCTTCCATTAGAAGGTGAATGCAGTGTATTGGAAATGTGCCAGGTCTAGCGGTTATGTGAAAAAAGTTCCTTGAGTCAAATACAATTTTGTATTTCAACCAAAAGCAACCACTGGTTCCACCACTCACCCAGCTTGCCATGGTACATGATCCCATGATGTAGAGATGTCAGAAGGAGCCAGGGGGAGCTGATACTTATTCATGCCGCAAAAGTACTCAAATCAAGGCTGTCAGCCCTCACCAAGATACAGACTGGGAAAGGAATTTCAGGTTTAAGAGGAGGCACGGCTAAAGGAGGAAACCCCAACACGGGCCAGACTCCTCATCAAGCTGACAATAGTAGAGAAGACCCAGACATCTGCAGAGCAGTGCTCAAGTACCTCTAGTGTCCCCCCTGCAGAAATATGTGGCAGGGGAGGACCCCAAAGCATTCTTACAGTCTTTTTAGAGGATAGAGCAGGCTTCCTGATGGGAGAATACCCACTGACCCCATTATATTGCCCCTAGTCACAGAGGGCAGCTTGAGACAGTGAATAATGTGTTCACTGCTGATGAGCAGACTGACTGCATCACCCTCTAAAATGGCATCCCAGAGAGAATATGTTGGGACACATAGCACCACTACTAACATCTGAGAGATGGACATCTACAATGCAAACAAAGTCTCCAGTGAATGCCCTAGATTAGATTTCAAGATGAAAAGTGAATGTGGAAGAGATGGTGGTGGAAAATAAGGAGAAGGTGGTCTTGGAGCAGTTCATGGACACCCAGCCAACGTCACTGCAGAGGCCTATGATACAGCTCCATAATCCAAGTCTGGAGATGGCCATAAAAAAAGATAATGGCATGCAGCTGTTACAAATATTGAGACCCACCGGACCAGGTCCACCTGCCCTCAAGCTAGGACCAGCACCTTCCAAACCCGACATGGACCATGACCACTGTTTGAAAATAGGTTCAGGAACATAGCCCCGCTCACTACAAGATGGGATCTAGAAAAGGCAGTCCCTTTGGTTGTGCCTGGGAGTCCTATAGACTGACTTCAGTTACAGCTAATGGTGCCACAATTATGTTTTTCGGCACATGGCTTGATCCAGAATCACCCTATCTATACCAGACCTGATGATACAAGCCATGTGTCTCATATGA
The DNA here is from genome assembly GCF_040938575.1 of Ambystoma mexicanum. Classification (NCBI taxonomy): domain Eukaryota; kingdom Metazoa; phylum Chordata; class Amphibia; order Caudata; family Ambystomatidae; genus Ambystoma; species Ambystoma mexicanum. Next base: position 654,657,116 of record NC_090934.1, read on the forward strand.
AATGGATGACACAAATAAGAATGAGTGGTTGGATCCAATGTACAAGATGGCTGAAACCACTGAACAAGTGGAGATCCTGGCTTCATGACAACCATGAAAAACCTACTATCTGCCCAACATGTTGGATAATCAACCTGTCTGGTCTATGCTTGACTCTGGAAGCAGGAGGTCCATGGCACAGGCAAACCTGTTGTCCCCAGAGCAGGAAAATTCCCTGTGACTTTCCCCAGTTACTCTGTACATGGGGATCAGAATGTGTATTCAATGTCCTAGTTGAAATACAAATTTGGGCAGGGCAGTTTGAGGCTAAAATGATAGTACTACCAGGGTTGCCAGAAGAAGTCATTCTTAGCAAATATCTTCTCCAAATTTTGTTCATGGTGGATCAGATGGAAGAGTCAACCATACTACAAAAGTACTTAGTTGATTCGGAGAACCACAAAAGGTGATTGAATGGCCCAAGGGACATTTGATAAATCAGGGAGTCACACAGATACAAAGTTGCAAGACTATGGCTTCATGATTGCATCTGAATAAAAATGAAGTTACAATACCATTGTCTCTCATCAGAGAGGTTTTCTTCAGAAATTACAGTAAACTGAAGAATGTAAAAAGCTTCCGATATTGAATGTAAACTCTGGGAGAACAGTAACTATCAGTATAATAATAGCGGCAGCTGAAAAGTTCACAGGGACATTACTGGCTTCCAAGATGGTGGGCATGCTAGTTTTAGATTTGGTGTCATCCCCTAAGCCCAAAGCAGCCAAGGTGCGCTTAGGGACAGCAACAAATCCCAATCCTCGACCATTTAAGAGCCACAGGTGTAGACCCTCACTAGAAGACCGTTTCCATGGAAGGAGGGAGCACACTATAAAAACACTCTGTTCTAAGCAGGCAGCGTGGGGTTTAGCAGTAGGAAAATAGTGTTTGGAAAAGGTTAGAGACTGGGGACTGGTGGAAGGAACATTGTCTGGATAGATGGAAGAGACTGGAAACATGTCAGCGGTGGGGAGCTGGTAGACCTAAGAGGGTGGTAAGATCAGGTATTTAAGATACAGAGAATGAGGTGGTGGGTGTTAAAAAGGTAAAACAAAGAGGTGATGGCTGGAAGGTTTAGAATTAATCTTAACCACTGGCAATGCTCTGGGCAACCCTCCAGACCACCGTTCTTCGCCTGCCAAGCCATTACAGAATGGGAAAGACCATATGCAAATCAGGCTTGACCCCACCCCAAAAGGGGCAGTCCAGCCCGAACTGCTAGGCCACATCCCTTCTGCACGAGACCACAAGCATCCCCAAACATGTTTCGCCCTTGTTGGGGCTCATCAGTGAGGAGTAGCTTGGGTCTCTAGGCCCAGCAGGCACGGGACCCACGTCTGGGCATACCCGTCCCACTTGGGGTGACAAAGCAAAACAAAGAGGTGATGGCTGGAAGGTTTAGAATTAATCTTAACCACTGGCAATGCTCTGGGCAACCCTCCAGACCACCGTTCTTCGCCTGCCAAGCCATTACAGAATGGGAAAGACCATATGCAAATCAGGCTTGACCCCACCCCAAAAGGGGCAGTCCAGCCCGAACTGCTAGGCCACATCCCTTCTGCACGAGACCACAAGCATCCCCAAACATGTTTCGCCCTTGTTGGGGCTCATCAGTGAGGAGTAGCTTGGGTCTCTAGGCCCAGCAGGCACGGGACCCACGTCTGGGCATACCCGTCCCACTTGGGGTGACAAAGCAAAACAAAGAGGTGATGGCTGGAAGGTTTAGAATTAATCTTAACCACTGGCAATGCTCTGGGCAACCCTCCAGACCACCGTTCTTCGCCTGCCAAGCCATTACAGAATGGGAAAGACCATATGCAAATCAGGCTTGACCCCACCCCAAAAGGGGCAGTCCAGCCCGAACTGCTAGGCCACATCCCTTCTGCACGAGACCACAACCTCTTTGTTTTTGCTATGTCACCCCGAGTGGGACGGGTATGCCCAGACGTGGGTCCCGTGCCTGCTGGGCCTAGAGACCCAAGCTACTCCTCACTGATGAGCCCCAACAAGGGCGAAACATGTTTGGGGATGCTTGTGGTCTCGTGCAGAAGGGATGTGGCCTAGCAGTTCGGGCTGGACTGCCCCTTTTGGGGTGGGGCCAAGCCTGATTTGCATATGGTCTTTCCCTTCTGTAATGGCTTGGCAGGCGAAGAACGGTGGTCTGGAGGGTTGCCCAGAGCGTTGCCAGTGGTTAAGATTAATTCTAAACCTTCCAGCCATCACCTCTTTGTTTTTGGGGTGTTAAAAAGGTTACACAATCAGTGGTAAAATCAGGAGATCAGAGTGGTCAGAAGGAAGTAGTGGGAGGTATGAAGGTAAACACAATGTGTTAAACATCAGAAGGCAAGAGTTGGCAGACGAAGGTAGGGAAGTAAGAAGCTGTAAAAGTGGACATGGTAAAAGTAGCAAAGAAGACACAACTGGAAAAAGTGTTGACCGTTAAAGGAGTGAATAAAGTGGTACCACTCAAAGGCTGACATGTCCAGACACGAGGAGTAGGAGATGACATGAGGTCCAAAACCTGGAAATTAGGTTGTAGGAGACAGGTGGAAGGAGTAGGTGGTAAAACTCATGGGCAGGAAGAGGTCTGACTATCATAGGCGTAGAGTGGCTTTGAAGAGGTAATATTGAACTGGGGTCTTCCAGCCCTTTAATATGAGATAGCAATACCTTTGAGATGGATGGGGATGCAGAAGTTACTCAAACATCAATAATCAAAATGACTCAGGTAGTTGGCAAAAGGATAACTGTTTTAATATCAATTATCCAAAACAGGGAGTACAATAGACTTCATCAGACGTCTCAGCGTAAGAACTCTCAATGCATCTTGAAATAAAGCATTATTTTATAGCAAAATATCATCATAGGTGAAGTCAATCTATGTATTAGTTTTGCACGAACGCTACTTCTGTATTTTGTTTGAAGTAAAGAACTACAATCCCCAGCAGGACTGTAGTTCCTAACCCCAATTTCCGTTCAAACCCGGCGCGAACGCGCCGGCGCGCACGGGCAGGCTCAGTCTGTTCCAGTACAAAAGACAGGCTGGTAGGGAAGCAAGGTTAGAACCTTGAATTTAAAAAATACGTTTTATCCTTGTTTTAAACTTAGAATTGTTTTCAGATTAGTACTGTTGCTTTTAACCTGCGTAGTTTCAGTTTGCAAATAGTGTGTGCACTTATAGTAACGAGCTTTGAAAGTGCTAGAATTGTTGTGCTTTATTTGTAATTAGTGTGGGAGAAGCCTGCAGTGACTTCCTTCGGGTCACAAGCACGCTGCTTTGCACAAACGCTACTTCTGTATTTTGTTTGAAGTAAAGAACTACAATCCCCAGCAGGATTGTAGTTCCTAACCCCAATTTCCCTCAAACCCGGCGCGAACGCGCCAGCGTGCCCGGGCAGGCTCAGTCTGTTCCAGTCTGTGCAAGGAGGCGCACGGGGTGCCTAAATCGTAAGTCCCACCTTTTGCCTGTTTCAGTGTGATTCTTCTGCCTTTCGAATATTACAGCCCCTTGGTGGGACATAGGAACGGGGGTTTAAACTTCCAGCCTCATAGGTACAGGTGGGGAGAGATAGAAAAGTAGGAACCCATGGCAGAGACCCATAGAGACCAAAATGGTAAGGCAAGGGGCAGTCAGCAGGAACCAATTTCAGACTAAGAACCCCCCCATAACACACAAAGAGAGAGCAGGAGCGCCAAAACCATACAATATTGGCAACATAGCAAAGTTGCAAGTGGGACTGCTCAACACCCGATCCCTAAATAAACATGGCCATAATGTTCATGACCTCATCAAAGAGAAGGACCTTGATTTACTTTGTGTAACGGAAACCTGGCTGAAAGATCCTATCGGTCCAGTGTGTGAAAATGCGGTGCCAGAGGGTTACATAATATATAACAAAAACAGAGAAAACGGTATAGGCGGAGGACTTGCCATCACTGCCAGAGACACTTTGAAGCTATACAAGGCTGATTTTGTATGCTCAGGCTGTGAGGCAATCCAACTAAAATTTACATTTTCACCGAACGATAGTCTTAATATCATTACCCTCTATAGACCACCTTCTCTAATCTCCGATTTTGAAAACAAAGTCACTTCTCAAGCTGCTAAGCTTATCTCGACCAACACCTCCACACTACTGGTAGGAGATATGAATAGATGGAGAGGGAACATCGAAGATAAGGAAGCAATACAGCTGGAGAAGTCCATGAAGAATCTGGGCTTCCTGGTAGTAAATAAAGAACCAACCACCCCCCAAGGGAATCAGTTAGATTGGATTTTTACCAATAACTTGAAGTGCCATAACGTTGTTACCAAACCATGTATATGGTCGGATCATCATTTGGTCACTCTGGAAATAGAACTAAACACACCTTCCGCACAAATCAAAAATCCCCACATTAAAGTTTGGAGCAAAAATTTTAAAAATATAGGCCCTGAAATATTAAAACCACACCTACAGAAGGTTGCTGAGTCCTTTCTGGAAAAGGAGGACTGTGAGAGCATGCTTAAGAAGTATAATACCCATATGCAAGCTCTGGTGGAGGAATATGCCCCTCTGAAACAGAAATTGGTGAGGGAAAACAACAACCACCGTACATGGTACAGCAGAGAGCTTAATAATCTTAAACAGGAGAAACGAACTAAAGAAAGGATATGGAGGCAAAATCCCAACCAAACTAATAAAGAAAATTGGAAAAGGGCTGATCACTGTTATAGGAAGGGGATTAAGGAGGCAACAAAAAAAGCTATTACAATAAAGAAATTGAAGCAGCATCCAACACCAATAGTAAAATTGTTGACATACTTAAGGGGATGGAAAAACCCAGGGTGTTAACACCACCACATACACCTACCAGAGAAGATTGTGATAAGGTGCAAGAAGCCTTTGCTAATAAGATACAAAAGGCTAGAAACAATATTATCACAGTCAGAACCGATAGTGACAGACCTGTCACCCAAGCCGCAGCTACTAATGCAGAAGCAAATGGGAGTTTTAAGTTCCTACCCATATCAGAGGACGATTTATGTAAGGTCCTAGCCAAGATGAAACCGACATCGTGTGCAGAGAATACTCTGCCTACCAAAATTATTTTGGAGCACAAAGAACTCTTCCTACTGGTTTTAACGAAGATAGTAAATGCATCTCTCAGTGAAGGGGCGGTGCCTAAGGACATCAAGGAGGTAACTATTACCCCACTAGTTAAAAAAGCAGGATTGGACCCCAAAGATCCTGGGAATCTACGGCCCTTCACTAACTCAAACTTTATTTTGAAGGTGCTAGATAAAGTTGCCACAAACCAACTGCAAAAACATGTGGAAGACCTGAAGCTGTTGCACAATCAACAATTAGGTTTTAGGGCCTCCCATAGCACTGAATCTGCTATGCTGGACCTCCAGTCGCATATGTTGGGCCTGAGAGATAAAGGCAAAACAGGGGTTCTCATGCTTCTCGATCTAAGCGCGGCCTTTGATTTGGTGGATCACCAGCTCCTTCAGGAGGCACTGGCCAACATTGTTGGTTGTTCCCCTGAGGCTTTGGCTTGGTTATCATCCTTTCTCAAAGATCGGAGTGCTAGAATACATTGGGGTGATAATTTCTCCAAGGCCGCTCCCATCCATTACGGAGTCCCGCAGGGAGCTAGCCTGTCACCTCTCTTGTTTAATCTACATCTGAGAAGCCTCTGCGAACTCCTGGAACACATCAGTGTTTTCTTTACAAATTACGCTGATGATACGCAGCTCATCTTTGAACTCACTGGTGATTACACCACTGATAGTGCTAAAATCTCAGAGGTTTATAACATCATAGACCACTGGATGCAACATCATTGGATGTGTTTAAATAATACCAAAACAGAGCTGCTGATTTTCGGCACGCGACAGGCCAGATGCAAACTAGGGAATGAATATAAGTCCTTTACCATCAAGGACGCTAACATCCCGGTGTTGCCACATGTTAAACCTCTCGGGATGATGGTAGAGGCCTCAGTGGGCGCAGAGGTACAGGTAAAATACCTGCAGAAAAACAACATCTACTATCTACGACTTATGAGAGCAATAAGACCCTTCATTAATGAAGTCAATGCTGCGACAATCGCTAGGGCCATCATCCTGTCGCGACTTGACTATGGCAACGCTCTCCTGCTAGGAGCCACAAAAAGGGAGATTCAAAAGTGCCAAGTCATACAAAACGACGCAGTTCGCATAGTTAAAAACATAAATAATAGAGAACATGTGTCAACAGGGAGAAGAGCACTACACTGGCTAAGAGTGGAGGAGAGAGTCAGGTTCAAGGCTATGACTATAATTCACAGATGCCTATATGGAGAGGCCCCTAGCTACTTCAAAAAACATTTCTCTTTCTATGCTCCTGGAAGATGTCTAAGATCAGCCGACAGGGGCACGCTGAACAGACCTGGGGCTAAATCCACACTTAGGCAAGGCAAATCTTTCCCGGTGAAAACAATAGACCTCTGGAACAAGTTGCCGATGGCATTATGGCTTGAAGCTAATTACCACAGTTTTAGGAAATCGCTAAAACCCTCATTGTTTCAATGAGCATTAGAGCTTCGTTTCCCTAGGTTTTCTACCTGTCTTAATGAGGTGTTTCGTGTTTCTGATCTTCTTGGTTTCCCGCGCCCTGATGCCTGCGGGCTACCGGCGTGTAATAAGCACGCACATAACATAACATAACATAACATAACATAACAGTAACGTAATTTTACATGGCAAACTACAAAAACCTAATGGCAAGTGTGAGAGGGTCTAAGGGAATATCTAGGTATATGATCCATACTCGTCTAAGGCAGTGAAGAAATGTGATAAATTTCATAACATCAGGTGGGGCAACTAAGCCCTTCCCTAAAACAGATCACTATGAACTTCACTAAATACACAAGGTCTCATTGGCTACACAAACTATAGGACCCTTAATCATGCGGTCCTCTACCATTGGTTGGCACTATAACCTCCATCAGTACTTTTCCACCTACGTCTGTCAGCACGCAGACTGGGCTTCCAGGTGCTGGTGAGCTCATCTTTGACCATAGCTTGCCACCAATTAGCATATTCATCCATCATCACCTCAGTTGTCTGTTGTCAATTAAGGCTTTGACCTTGTCCTTGGGAGTGTTCTTTGCTCTGGGGAATTCAGGGGAGTGAAGGCACACTCTGCCCTCATGCATAGGTGTGACCATCATGTTTGTCCAACTTCAACCCTCCACATGACTGAAGACCACAAAATCGAACCTCTCGTGCATCATTTAAAATACTATCTTCTAATATACCTCTGACGTCTTGTTCATGCCTCCTGAACAGGATCTTTGTTCTTTCACATGATTTGTATCCAATGTTTGCTCGCTCCAGCCTGATAAAACCATGGCTTCTTGGCTCATCCAGTCTCGCCTTCCTAAGATTTACTTTGTAATTCACTTGTTTTCTAACTGCGACACACTTGAAACAAGTCCTTCCTTCTTTAGACCAGCTCTGCTATAACAAATAATGGAAACATCCATTCTTTATTTGCTTCCATATGTGTATGTTGGCACATGCCACAAACTATTTACTACTTAGCTAGCCTCAAGAATACTTTGTCTGCTTGCGTTTCTTTGCATCTATAAACATGTAAAATGACTTGACATCTTCATCCGTTCTGTAGCATAAGTTTATTCATCTTGATCCCAAGATGCCACTTATCTTCAATACTTTCTCGATGCCTTATAGAATATCTGCATTCTCTAGTCTCTGCATCTCTTCTATGTACGTCTATGTACATCAGCTCGGCTCTGTATGACGTCACCATTCGTCACCATTCGTTTTCACCCTTCATTTAGTCTGCTTCTTGCTTCTTCAGGGATTTCATTCAAATGGCCATCATACTGTCTCATATGTAGGTATGGTTTTCTCAACGGGAACCTTGTCTCCAGGATTCTCCTCGATATCAGTATTTTAACTGGTACTGCACGTGTCTCACTCTCTGGTTCCCAACATATAGGCAAGATGGGCGAGGTGATTGAGGTGGGGGTACTTAGCTCCTTCTCTACAATCCCCCCTCTGGGCAATTAATCAACCACTATCCCATCATCCATCACATCTAGACATCCTTGTCTGAAGAAATGCTTCTTTGGGATCCATATCTTTATGACTCCCTTCAGGCATCCAGCTGATTTAATTTGCTCATCCTTGTTCCAAGTCATGGACATGCACTGTCCACTTGGATTGCAATAGATCCATCTTCCCACATACTTCTTAGGATTTTTTGGATACAGGAATTTTGTTCCCTTAGGTGCATGGATACTGGCCTTCACAACATCTCTTATTTCTTCATCTGTTAACTCTCTGGCCTTCCATCCTGATTCAACATCGATCATGATCTTTAACCCTATGGCTTTCTTTTCTGTCTTCTTGCATTGTGTGATTATTATCTTGATCACACAAAATCCAAGCAACACCAACACGATCAGGGCTCCAAGGAACTTGAACATGTCTGCCATCCATTGTGGAACCCAAGGAAAGAGTGATCCAAATGAGCTGTCATCAGCAATGTCTCCTACTTGGTCTATCATCTGGACATGCAGCTTCGTCAGCATCTCTATGGCCTCTGTCAAGGTGCCATTCTCGTCATCGTGAGAAGGTATGAATGATCACCATGATTCTCTGATATTTGCACAAATACCTCCATCTATAGCTGTGATCATGTCTTATCTATTCTGAAGAGTCATCAGTCTCAAAGCTCTCATCTCCTCTCTGATAGCATTGAATTCCTTTATGGTTGTGTTGATCGTTTGCAGCAACTCCCATCTGGTAATCTGCAGCCATTTGGTATTTTCTTCAACCTGGATCTTGGCATAAAGATCAATGTGAATACTGATGAAGTCTGGCTGAACAGTGTGTGCTCATACGGGATAGAGTCAAAGACCTCTATTGACTTGGCAGAAAAATAGCTCTCCCTTTTTTTGATTAATCAGCTCCATAGATATCTTCTTCCTCAGGTGAGCATTTGCTTTTGAGAAACTGTCAGGGTTCAAATCACTTTTAGGACTCCAACACTGGAACATGAACATTCACCAGTGAGCATCGTACCCCCCCAATCCTTCGGTAGCCTCATATAAGCTCTAGATACACAAGCCCAATAGTGATCCATGATCACTGCTGTTCCAAGTTTCATTCCTGGCACATCAAAGATTAAACCACAGTTCTGATTCTCACCAACTTTTGATGTGCCATTATTTCTGAAGCACAATTTTGCATTCTACAAAGGTACTCTCTGCAAGGGTCCTACACTATCTTCAACCCAGGTCAGTAGTTTAGCAAGTCTTGGCCATAATGGCTTACATCCATTTTGCACAATATCAATGACTGGCTGGTAACAACCAATGATCACCCAGGCTCTGCAAATAACCACTCCTTCTTCCCAGCCATCTGCTGATAGCACCAATCCCCAGATCTGCATTTGACCTCTGTTCTTCCATCTACGAATCTCTTCTGCAGATTTTCCTGGACTCTCCAGTCTTTTGTTTACTTCTCGTCTGATTTCAGCTCCTTTCACTCCAGTCTTTTCGTATTTGATCACAAGATTCTTTGTATACTTCCCATTTCTTGTCTTCGTGTTTTGTATATAATCATCTTCATCTGGATCTGTCCATTCACTTGCCCATTTAAGATAGGCATTTCGGCCCATGAACTGGCCTCCTGTACGGCAGAGTGCTATGTGTGAAAGACAATACGCTGTCTGGATGTCTATTTCAATGGCTATGAAGATCTTTGAGTTCGTCATGCTATAAATCAGGAGTGCACATACAAAGAATGCCTCCTTTGAGGTTCTCCTTCCCACTTCTTTCAAATGCTGATACCATATGTTATTCTCCAAGTGTGCAGTGCTATCCAGGTAATCATTCAGATAAATGATCATCCTCCCTAGCATTTCTCTTAGATCTCATTCTTTTCTTATGAGCCTCTATAATTATCTCATGAAACATGTCAGAATAACTCTTTCTTCTTGGACCTATCATATTTATCAGTGGACTGGGTGCTTTTACATGTGCTGCCTGTGTAGGCGAAAGTTTCAGAAGTTTCATCCTATCAACATAATATTTAGCCATAAAAATGTCTTGCATAATCTCCATACGCGATCTCCCTTTAAAGGGTACCCCAGGCTTATTCATCTCAGGACCAGGTTCCATTGTGTGTACTTCTAGAGTAGGAACAGTCACATAGGTTGCGGTTGCCTAGTAGTTGCCACGTCTGTACCCTTCTCTTGTACAGGAGGATACACAGGAATCCTTGCTCCACTTGTGTCTATATAATAAGCAGTGCGCACTGTGAACGAGAGCAGTATCACTTTAAACAAAATGCAATAGTAAATTATACACAGATAGGACCACATGCAGCAATAACATTTTCCACAACGTGGACATCTCTCGTGATCTTCCATGACAAAGTTGCTATTGATGCTGCCCATTTTATTTTTTTAAGGAAGGAAAACAATCTTTAATGGGCCAACATCATGCACTACTTTGAGAAGCTTCTGTCTCGGTTACAAAAGTTCCTCTCAATCAGCTAAAGCTGGCTACACGATGATGCACATAAATTCCCAGTGGATACCATGAATTGGCCTCTGACCAGACGACATGAAGATTCTCTGTCAGCATAAAACAAAGTTCCTCAATCCGTAGACTTCTGGATCTTCTCCCTCGAAAGTCTTGTTCAGTTCTCAATGTTCTCACAGAGTACCTGTTCACCTGTATTATGATGTCTCTGAGTATCTCATTGAGCGCTGCATTGTTCCTTGGGTCTCTCAGGAAGGTTTTGACATTAGTTTGTCTCCCAACAAGATGCAGACATTCTTCAATCAAATAGTAAAACACCAAACTGACGAGTCTATGCACATTCTCTAGTGATAGGGGCATTTGTGTTTCCTCCACTGAACTCAGTAAGATGAAGAATGTGCTGAATGATAGCTGCAGGCAATCTCCTCACAATTGTACAATTCTTAGGATCTTGCAAGAACAGATGAACGCTAGTAGTCCTCCCCACAAGCGCAAGGTAAGTGCGCAAAATGAACAGGAAAACTGCAAGAACGATCCAAGAATCGTCATTGGGCACCACCATAGGCCCCTCCAAAAAGAAGCTCTGTGATTAAGGAATCGGGGAGCTACTCCCTCTTCCTGTCATTGAAAAGGAACTCCAAATCTGCCATATCTTTATTTTTTCAATCGTGGCTTAAGCATGCCTTAGTCCAATGTTTAACAACTTCCTGTGGCTCAAGAACAAATAGCTTCTCTTAACTCCTTTTTTAGTGAATGAACAAAGTGTCCCGAAAAAAGCCACAGTCCAATGAGCTATTTATCTTTATTCCACAGCTTCTGTGTCCTTCTTCCTCATCATAGACCTAGTCTCCATGTGCTGTGGTTCTTCCCCGATGCTTACTTCTGATGGGGTGGGGTAAAGGGTGTTCTCCAGCAACGATCTTCACGTCTCCGGGAAGTATTCAAGCGCGTCAGCCTTCTACCTTGACTGCAGATGGTGTAACGTGCTCCACTATAAAGGGGCCATTAAAACGAGGCCCAGGCCCCCTTCTAGTGAAGTTGTGGATTAGGACTGTATCTCCGGGAAAAAGCTTGGGAAGACATAGCTCTTTAAATCTGTTTGCTGTAACATCTTCTTCTGTGTTCCGAGTTGCCACACACCCCTTGCGCTTGAGCTGATCTTAAATGACAGAGATCCTTGAGGTCATGCATGTAAGATAATCACATAACTCCTTTCCTAACAATTCTGCTGTCAGCTGGGCATCACTTCTAGTTCTAGACGGAGGTGTGAGAGGTGTCCTCATTCGCCTCCCTGTCACTATCTCGTGGGGTGTAAGATGGTGGTCTGAACCTAGCTGATCACACAACGCATACAATGGCAGTGGTAGACAATGCGACCATCCTTTCTTCATGGTCAATTTCAATTTGGCTACTCTCTCTTTAAGCAAGCCGTTGAGTTTCTTACTAACATCATTTGCTTGCGGGTGATACTCCGATGAAAACTTGTGCTTTATACTAAGCAACAAGCCTATTTGTTCAAAGACTTCATTTACAAAATAAGGGCCATTATCTGATCTCAATATCTCAAATATTCCCCATCTAGGAAACAGTTCTCGTACAAAAAATGTGGCTGCTCAAGTGGCGTCTGGATGTGTACACGTCCAGCTTCAATCCACCTTGAAAAGGAACATACTACCACTATCATACATCTGTATCCATTACATACTTGCAACATGTCGACATAGTCAATATTTAAATGCTGAAAGGGACCATTAAGTCTTCAAATAACTCCTCTAATTGTGCGCAATGTGTGCCCAGCAGTAAACCTTTGACATACGATACAATTTACTACATAAAATGCAACGTGTTCTACTATATTCGGAAAATAACAATGGTCCGCAATTGCTGCAGCTAGTCTCGCTCTAGTAACGTGCGCAAGGTGGTGTAGCTGGTCCAACGCTACCCTTGATAAGGCTACAGGCATCACCGGTTTACCAGTGCTGTGTTTTCACCATAATGCTTCAGAGTGATTTAAAGAACACCCTCTCCACGTCCACAAGTATTTTCCCCTTGTATCTCTGCCAGCTGAGTTGAAGACAAATTATGATAATACTCAAACACACTCATCATCACCACCATGCTTTTATTCACATCAGGCGTGCCAAATGACATGATAACGTCTGAACATGCAATTCACTTTGCTTCCTTATCTGTTTTTTGATTTCCACATGAGATAAAGTCTTCCCTTTTAGTGTGCAGTGCGCACTTAATGACTGTGATGGCTACTGGGGGTTGTAATTCTCTAATAAGCTTGTCCAATAAGGCTACGTGTTGCACTGGAGTGCCGTCCGTTTGGAGGTAGTCCCTCCTTTGCCCAACTTTCTAGCCCTGCGTGCACTGTTGATGTCACGTAAGCGGAGTCACTTTACACTGTTACTTCCTGGTCTGCATGATTCTCGAGCGTGACAATCAGCGCCACTAATTCTTCAGCCTGTGCCGAAAAGTGAGACGGTAGTCGTGCACTTATCAATACTTCAATTTCTCCATTGGCTGTGTGCTTCACCACAGCAGCACCTGTATATCTCTGTCCATTATTTTGATCGATTCTCGAGGAACCAGCAATAAAGAGAATCTCCCCAGCTGCCAATGCATTTTCCTTCACCCTCAGGAGTTCAACATAGAATTTCTCATAGTTCAAGCAATCATGTGCATGTTCGTCTTCTGCCAGTGGTTCGGCTACAAACATGTCAGGATTCACTATTCTGCATCAGACTAATTTAATCGCCCGATTCGATATGACTCCCTCGTAGGCAGAAGCCCTTTGAGAAATCGACATGCTATTAGCTTTCTCCAAAATGGCAGATAATGCATGCTCAACAAATAACGTCATGGGACATCCCATCATTATGCTAGCAGCTTTCTCAATGACGACCACAGTGGCTTCCAAAGATTGTTTGCAAGGAAAATGACCCCTCATTACTGGTTCTAGAATCCCACTGTAATATGCACAGGGCTTATACCCCAACGTGGTTCTCTGCGTGAGTACAGCTGCCATAACAGTGACATTTGGGTGCAAATATAAGAAGAATTCCTCAACATAATTGGGAATCCCGAAAACCAGCGGAGTGCAAATTGCCTTTTTTACCTGCAAATGCCACAATACATTTTAATCACATTTAAATAATGCATTGTGGTTTTCAGCACACTATCCCTCTATCAGTGAACACTTGAATACAATAATGGCACAGACATGTCACACACTCCTATAGAGACTGGCCATGCATCAGTAAATGGGATTCTGCTCGTAGTTCCTCTGAACCCTTGAGTATACATGGCATTTCCAGACATTGAAATTGTCTCTTCATATACATGAAATCTTGTAGATTTCCACATGAGATAAAGTCTTCCCTTTTAGTGTGCAGTGCGCACTTAATGACTGTGATGGCTACTGGGGGTTGTAATTCTCTAATAAGCCTGTCCAATAAGGCTGCGTGTTGCACTGGAGTGCCGTCCGTTTGGAGGTAGTCCCTCCTTTGCCCAACTTTCTAGCCCTGAGTGCACTGTTGATGTCACGTAAGTGGAGTCACTTTACACTGTTACTTCCTGGTCTGCATGATTCTCGAGCGTGACAATCAGCGCCGCTAATTCTTCAGCCTGTGCCGAAAAGTGAGACGGTAGTCGTGCACTTATCAATACTTCAATTTCTCCATTGTCTGTGTGCTTCACCACAGCAGCACCTGTATATCTCTGTCCATTATTTTGATCGATTCTCGAGGAACCAGCAATAAAGAGAATCTCCCCAGCTGCCAATGCATTTTCCTTCACCCTCAGGAGTTCAACATAGAATTTCTCATAGTTTAAGCAATCATGTGCATGTTCGTCTTCTGCCAGTGGTTCGGCTACAAACATGTCAGGATTCACTATTCTGCATCAGACTAATTTAATCGCCCGATTCGATATGACTCCCTCGTAGGCAGAAGCCCTTTGAGAAATCGACATGCTATTAGCTTTCTCCAAAATGGCAGATAATGCATGCTCAATAAATAACGTCATGGGACATCCCATCATTATGCTAGCAGCTTTCTCAATGACGACCACAGTGGCTTCCAAAGATTGTTTGCAAGGAAAATGACCCCTCATTACTGGTTCTAGAATCCCACTGTAATATGCACAGGGTTTATACCCCAACGTGGTTCTCTGCGTGAGTACAGCTGCCATAACAGTGACATTTGGGTGCAAATATAAGAAGAATTCCTCAACATAATTGGGAATCCCGAAAACCAGCAGAGTGCAAATTGCCTTTTTTACCTGCAAATGCCACAATACATTTTAATCACATTTAAATAATGCATTGTGGTTTTCAGCACACTATCCCTCTATCAGTGAACACTTGAATACAATAATGGCACAGACATGTCACACACACCTATAGAGACTGGCCATGCATCAGTAAATGGGATTCTGCTCGTAGTTCCTCTGAACCCTTGAGTATACATGGCATTTCCAGACATTGAAATTGTCTCTTCATATACATGAATGTGAATACTTCAGTCTAACTCCTCCTATTGGATCATGTGCTGGGAAGTACTCTTTTATGTCTTCCCATGACACTACTGGATTTGGATCCATTACTTCCTTTTCCATACAATCAATATTGCATGCTCTCTGCCTTCACTTTAGTTCTAACTCATAATCAAATTCTCTTTGCTTTCTTGCTTCCTCTCTTACCCTTCTCTTTTCTTTTCTCTTCTCTCATTTGCCCTTTGTATTTCTTCATCCCTACGTCTTTGTATTCTTTTATCCCTTAATTTCTGTTCTTCTTCCTAAATTCTTTTCCTTTCTACTCTTTCTCGTTCTTCAATTACCCTCTGTATGTTATCATATTTTCTCTGCTCTTCTGCTCTTTCCTGTTTTCTTAGTTGCTCCTCTTGATACAACTGTTCCTGTCTCTGTCTATCCTTTCTTTTCGTCTTATCATCTTCCAATCTTTTCTCTCTTTCTTTATCTGTTCTATCTCGCTCATCTCGAACTTCCCTTTGCCCTACGGCCTCGATGCTCTTACCATCAAGTTTGAGCAAAATCTGACCACCCATCCATTTGTTCTGTATAAGCGCTAACTCATCAGTTTTCTCTTTTTCTCCTTTCTATATCTTTATTTCTCATCCTATATCTAAGGATGTACTTGGTTGATCACTTCTTTTATTATCACGTCACTCCTTGTACATCTCTCTCAGTATTTTTCTCTGGGCCCTCGTTGATGCTTTGCACAGGTGACTCATATGCTGGGTTACTATACCCAGCAGCTGCCTTGAGCTCCCTTAATGGGTACAGCCTGTCATCTTTCTTGCTATCGCTGTCTGCTTCAGGCGCGGCGGGTGGAGCAGAAGGCTACTCACCCCCTTCTTTGCATACATTAAGTATCCAATCTACAGGAGTTGGGTCCTCCCTCTGCTCCTGGTACATCTTCTAGAGCTCCAAGCATGCCAGTCGTTTTTCTAACTTTTTTCCCGTACATGCAGCATACAAATATGTTATCATATGCTGCAGAACTGCCTTTGATAGTGATCCCCCTTGTGGCCATGGCATGAACACTTTGTCTGTGGTACCTTTAACCCACTCTGCACTGTACTACCTAAGCTTGGTTGCGTGCTTGGGTAGCTGCTTACAGAGGTGTACAAGCAGAGTAATATCCTCCATTTTGACACGTCACTTTTGACTGTCAATACTCACCTTTACACTTTGCAAAATTCAAAAGTATGTTTCAGAAAATAACACAATATGAGCGTGCACCAATCATCGTGTGGCCCCAAACCCTCTATATCAGGTTTTTTACTTTAATCTATGTTTTCACTAATCACCATCAGTTCAATACCGTAATAGGGCTCTAAGTGTGATTCCTTCTGTTCCGTTCTATAAAACGCAGGTAACCTATGCCGTACTCCTTATCATGGCCTCTCCTCACAATACCTCTTAATTGCTCGGCCTCTGCTCAAATCAATTTTACTCAATATAAAACACTCATCGTTCACAAGTTACTTTATCCCAGCCTCACTCCGTTACACTTTTCCCTTTATCACTTTCTTCACCTACTGCCCATTCACACTTTTGCCACCTCATTCAGTTTTACTCACCATTTGGGTTTTCAGCTTCCGACTCTTGGGATCGTAAGCCTCCTCAGTGGCCTCTTCAACATTCTGTCTGTTCAACTTCCTGTAGATGCCGGGAGGGGTTTATGCCTAAAAACAAAGGACCTGTCTAACCTAGCTTGTACGAGACTTGCGTCACACTAATATCCACTATCTACAGGGAGCTTCACGTCCTTTCAGCTGAATGGCAGAGGTTGTGCAATATTTCCGGGACCCCAAAGCTTACTTATCTCGATGGATATCAAACCATCCTCTGCTACCACGTGAACTGGGGTCTTCCAGCCCTTTAAGATGAGGTAGAAATACCCTTAAAATGGATGGGAATGCAGAAGTTACTCAAACATCAATAATCAAAACGACACAGGTAGTTGGCAAAAGGATAACTTTTTTAATATCAATTTTCTAAAACAGGGAGTACAACGGACATCAACAGATGTCTCTGCGTAAGAACTCTCAATGCATCTTGAAAAAAGCATTCTTATATAGCAAAAAATAGTCATAGGTCACGTCAACCTACATATTGCTAATGTCATCCTACCTGGCAAACTACAAAAACCTAATGGCAAGTGTGATATGGTGTAAGGGAATATCTAAGTATACGATCCATACTCGTCTAAGGCAGTGAAGAGATGTGATAGGTTTCATAACATCAGGTGAGACAACTAAGCCCTTCCCTAAAACAGATCACTATGAACGTCACTAAATACACAACGTCTCATTGGCTACACAAATTATAGGACCCTTAATCATGCGGTCCTCTACCATTGGTTGACACTCTAACCTCCATCACTACTTTTCCACCTATGTCTAGCAGGACGCAGACTGGTCTTCCAGGTGCTGGCGAGCCAGTCTTTGACCATAGCTTCCTACCAATTAGCATATTCATCCATCATCACCTGAGTGATCTGCTGTCAATTAGGGCTCTGAACTTGTCCTTGGGAGTGTTCTTTACTCTGGAGAATTCAGGGGAGTGAAGACACGCTCTGCCCTCATGGTTAGTTGTGACCAACATGTTCATCCCACTTCCTCCCTCCACATGACTGAAGACCACATAATCAAGCCTCTTGTGTATTTATAATACTATCTTCTACTACACCTCTAAAGTCTTCCTTGTTTTGTTCATGCCTCCTGAACAGGAGCTTCGTTCTTTCACATGATTTGTATCCAATGACTGCTCACTCCAGCCTGATAAGACATTGGCTTCTTGGTTGATGCAGTCTCGCTTTTCTGGGATTTACTTTGTAATTCACTTGTTTTCTAACTGCAACACACTGGAAACCAGGCCTTCCTTTTTCAGCTGAGCTCTACTATAACACGTAGTGGAAACATCCATTCTTTATTTGCTTCTATATATATATGTATATGTTGGCGCATGCCGCAATCTATTCACTACTTAGCTAGCCTCAAGAATACTTTGTCTGCTTGTGTTTCCTTGCATCTGTACACGTGTAAAATGACTTGAGATCTGCATCAGTTCTGTAGCATAAGTTTCTTCATCTTGATCTCAAGATGCCACTTATCTTCGATACTTTCTTGATGCCTTATAGAATATCTGCATTCTCTAGTCTCTGCATCTCTACTATGTACGTCAGCTCAGCTCTGCATGACATCACCATTCGTTTTCGCCATTCATTTTATCTGCTTCTTCTGGGATTTCATTCAAATGGCCATCATACTGTCTCGTATGCAGGTATGGTTTTCTCAATGGGAACCTTGTCTTCAGGATTCTCCTCGGTATTGGTATTGTCACTGGTACTGCATATGTCTCACTCTCTGGTTCCCAACATATAGGGAAGATCGGCAATTTGATTGAGGTGGGGATACTTAGCTCCTTCTCTACAGCATCAAGGAAAGAAAGTAGTATTGAGGAGTACAATGAGTTGGAGATGGTAGAGGAGGTGGTAGTGGAGGTTGATGAATTTCAAGAGAGCAACATCAGCGAACAGAAGCAACATCCTAGAAAAGACAACATTTTAGTTGTTGTAAGGAAGGATCAGCCAATGAGGGATTGAAGGAGAGATTGAGTATGCAGATTATAGGAGCAGGCACATTCAGACATGCCAGGTCAACCCTATGCAGAACCAAAGAATAGGAAGAGGAACTAGATGAGAACAGGTAGGTTATAGAAAAGAAAAGGGGATGGTGTCTCGAGAAAACTCGAGATACAAACAGGGGCACAAACTGCAGCAGCCTAATAGCTGCTAAGCACTTTCCTATGCATACTTGATTGAAGAAAAATAATGTGAAGGCAACGTTATTTCAGACAAAAATTAGTATTATTGGAAACATTTACCAACACTGAATCTTGTGGGTGATATTTTGCACATATAATAACATAATTCTCATAATATAAAGTTTATATACAATTAGAGCAAAAAAAGACCAATGTATTCAATTAATACAGTTGTATATCTCATTCAATTGGCGTTTAGAAAACAAAAACAATAACAATTCATTCGATTTAAGTCTGTTGAACACAAAATATAATCTGATATCTGGACAAAGAAGTATTGGTGACGTGTCTTCTGTCCTATACTACGCGCTTTGGTTATTATAACCCTTCTTCTGGTATTGTTATCAGTAGGTTCTTTCTGAAAAAATGTATATAAAGTAGAATTATCAAATTAATTTAGTCATCTACTTCATAAATTAAATTAACTGAGGAAAAGACTCGGGGCTGAGTTGGTTGGTCACTTCACTAACCTGTTACTGTCATCTGTGATCATGGTCAATATTCGCAATGGACTCTGCGTAGGATATTCCAATCCTATAATAACAGAGAACACAGTATATTGTAAGATAACACTTAACTCACATGTTGCCTAAAGGTAGAGTGCAATCTGTAACGGGACCAGTAGCTCATAAAAAGCGCTGGGTCCCACTAACAGTTTGCAATTTTGATAACATAATTCTTGACTCACCTATCTCGGTTGCAGGTGTAAGGACTCGTAGAGGGTTGCCACTGTTTGTGCGTGTCATCTTGAAAGATGTCTAAGCGCCTATGGTAAATAGAAAGGTTTTTTTTGTTGTAACCAGAGTTTACTATGTAATGACATGCATAATAGGAATAGAGAAATATATTGGTAATAAACCGGTACCTTAAATTTAGTGCTGTACGATTTTCACCGTTTTCAGGAAAGGGATCTCTGTCATCAGATTGTTCTTTTCAAAATCAAAGGAGATTGTTAATGGGTGGCCGAGAAGCGGCCATGTAGCTGTGTTTCTCAATTCACACGTGCAGAAACCTGAAACCGTGTATTATACGGTAAACAGGCTGCTAGCCACGTCTGGTGTTCGTAATCTGTTGAGCAGAAAGGAGAAAGAAATCTCCATATTAGTCAACCAGTCGTTGCGCTTGATTGTTAGTCTATCGGGCCGTGTCATGTCTGTTAAATCTCTGTGTACTCGGAGAACCAAGTCTTACCTGCATCTATGAGTGAGAATCTGTTAACCCGTCTCTCTCGAAGCTTGCAGAGAGTTTCCTATTTTGTCTGCCGTCGCTGTGCAGCGTTCCGAGCAGAGTGTATATCTTGTAGACTAGAAGGTCTCTCTGATTACGGGGAGAATTCCAAGGGCAGCCATCTTAGATGGAAAAATGGCTGATGGATTTTTATAGTTGTTCTCTAATTTGAATCTGCGGTCTAAAAAAATGAATGAAATATAAATCGGGCAATGCTACAGATGGTTCATTAGAGTCGAAAATACCATTAGTTTTAATCATTCTAATATACTGTTCTCAATTTAAAATGTCAAAACAATGTTCAATAGGAACCCGTGTAGTGTACCATCACCTTTATTTCATAGGACTTCACTCACGACTCTATGGAGTTCATACAATAGGTAAATTCAATCGGAGTGCAAATCAACTAGGTTGAGTCAAGCTGTACCAAAAGGGCATATACTTGTCACAATTAAAAATTGTAGCAAGCTTGTGTCACAAAAAACAATACAGGTCCCATTCCAAATTCATTCCACGTGGGGACATTGAATCCAGCTTTTCGATCCAAAACGTTTCTCTTTGTTGAAGTAATCTTTGTAGATTACCTCCGCGTCTTGGCAATTGAACATGTTCTAAAATTACAAATTGCATTTGGGCAATTGTGGGCTTTCGTTCATTGAAATGTTGTGCTACTGGAGATTTAGTGATTTTCAACCTCACGTTGGATTTGTGTTCGCACCATTGTTGTTTCGCTTTTCTCCCTGTGAGGCCCACATAGTAGAGCCCGCAGGCGCATTTAATGCCATAAATGACACTACATGTATCGCAGGTAGAGGTGTGGTTCAGTGACATCTTGTTGCCTTTGTGAGGATGGTGGATATTGTTGCCTTGTATCACATTATGACAACAATTGCAATTGTTGCATGGAAGAGTTCGCTTAAACGTGTTGCTCTGTGTCTTCTTAGTGATAAAATCTGATATAATCTCGGGTTGACTTGCTTTTGTTATAAGCAAAAAGTGGCAGTGTTGGAAAAAGATTTACCAATTTTGGATCTAGGGATAGTTTTTCCCAATTGTTTTTGACTATTCTTTTGATCTGTCTACTCTGTTGGGAGTAGGTAGTGACATACACTATGTCAGTGGTAACCTTCTTGGCACGAGGGCGTAAAACTTGTTGTCTGGTGATGTTCTTAGCTTTTTCTGTGTCTTGTTGTAGTTTAATTGGGTCGTAACCTCTTGAGAGAAGTTTTTTTGTACGTCTGTTTGCTTTCTTATCAAATTCATCCTCTTCAGATACAATTCTTCTATATCTTAATAATTGACGCAAGGGGATACTTTCATTTGTAATTTGTGGATGGAAACAGGAAGCAAGAAGGAGACTGTTCATGTCTGTCTGTTTCGTGAATACAGTTGTGGACAGTTTGTCCTGATGTACATATACCATCACATAGAGGAATTCGAGTGATGTTCTACTTGTTTTATGAGTAAATTTGATCCTTTGTGACAGTGAGTTCATGAAACTAAAGAATTTTCCAAGTTCTTCTTCTGTTCCGCACCAGATTCCAAACAGGTCGTCTATATATCTGGCGAAGAATTTCAATTTGTCGTTCCACAACAGATTGTTAAGTACATTCGTCTCTTCCAAATATGTCATGTAAATATTCACATAGAGAGGTGCCATTGCGGCCCCCATTGAAGTGCCCAAAACTTGAATGTAATGTTTATCTTCGAACATGAATAAGTTATTCTTCAGAACAATAGTAAGCAGTTGTATAATGAACAGTCTGTCACTCTTAATGTTGGCTGTTGGTTTTAGGAGTGCCATTCTATTGCTTCAAGACCTGCCTGTTGGGTAATATTCGTATACAGGCTGGAGCAGTCCATAGTGAACATAATTTCAGTTGTTGGATCAAACGGAATTGTTGTCTTGACAGGAAATGATTGGTGTCTTTAATGTAGGAGGAGGCTTGTTGAGCTAAAGGTTGAATTATTGGATGTCTATTATTGGGCGTCATGGTGGGTCCTGGAGATCTTTATGATACCCAATAATAGCTGCAAGTAACAGCCTTTTAGAACCGCTTGCACAACATATTGACAAAATTATTCAACCTCTAGCTCAACAAGCCTCCTCCTACATTAAATACACCGACCATTTCCTGTCAAGATTGACAACGATTCCGCCCTTGGAATTCTCCCCGTATTCAGAGAGACCTTCTAGTCTACAAGATATACACTCTGTGCGGAACGCTGCACAGTGACGGCAGACTAAACAGGAAACTCTCTGCAAGCTTCGAGAGAGACGGGTTAACAGATTCTCACTCATAGATGAAGGTAAGACTCGGTTCTCCGAGTACACGGAGATTGAACAGACATGACACGGCACGATAGACTAACAATTGAGCGTAACTACTGGTTGACTAATATGGAGATGTCTTTCTCCAGCATTGGATCTTTCATGAATATTCCCCGTCCTCAGACTGGTACCCCTCGGTACACATATATAGCCTTTTCCAATAGGAAAACTTCCGACACTTTTGTGTCCTATCTACGTCCTTTTAGGACCCACCTACGCATGCTCCGTAGGCCGTCCCAGTATAAGAGGCCCGCCCCTGTGGCTCCCCTTCAGATTTCAACCGTCTCCAAAGTAGTGGGATCTCCTCGCGTTGTCTTACTATTTTGTACAAGGTTGCATTACTGGAATTTGAGTAAAGAAAATGTCCTCCGTGTCAGGAAAAGCGCTGTTCCGTCCATGCGCGACGTGCGGCTTGAAAAAAGTTTACGAGGGGTACGGACATATGGATTGTATATATTGCCTCCACCCTCATCATTCGGCGGATAACTGCGACATATGCAAAGGGTTTTCTCAAAAAACCCTCAAAGACCGGAGTCGACGACTGGTGGCATGGCTGAATGATGGAGCGGGGGCATACCCCCCTTCGGAGGTAGGCTCCACACAATCGGCGAAAACATCACGCCGCGCTACCTTGTTGGAACCACCGGCGAAGAAATCTCGACCGACGGAAAAAGAGTCGTCTGGAAGTCACTCAACTAGAGACTCCTCGTCAAAGAAATCATCTTCATCAAAAAAGTATGAAAAGGAAAGGAAATCCTCCTCGGGCGATCATCATAGATCGACCACGAGTCGAGAGTCGAGTAAAAGCAAGCAAAGTGTGGAAAAGGCGGGACCGCCAAAACCACCTGCTAAATCACCGTCGTCGACGGCGGTCCAGTCATCAGCCTCCACCCTGCCACTTACGCAGGTGTCATCCACCGTCCCACCGACAACGGCGTCGACGATGTCCTCGTCGAAGGGGGTCCTACAGGAGGCCTGGAGGCCTGAAGTTTTTGATCCTATCCCCCCGGATACTTTACTACAAGAACTCGCTGTGTTGCTGTCCTCGGAGGACGAGAACGAGAGAATAGATGGCCCAGCAGACCTAGGGCTACGAGTGGCTGACAAGTTGTCGACGAGGGGATCCGTTATACCGGTATCTGCCCCTCTTCTCAATCCTCAATCTGTTTTGTCGTTGGAAATTCTGTCCACGCTTCAGTCTTTGTTACAGTCGTTGGACCAGAGACTACCTCAGGCAAACCTGCCACAGTCACCCGTCGACGAGCCGGGCCCGTCCCGTCAACCGACGCACCTACGCACGCCAATCTCAGCACTGGCACAAGAGGAAGGTGAGCTGCCAGATTCGGAGTCTGACAGGGGAGCCATGTCAGATATCTCATCATCCCCCTCCAGGAATCCAACCTGGGAGTCAGAGGTGGAGTTGGAAACCCCTAGAAGCCCAGCTCACCCGTGCCCTCCGGACGACATTGCGTCATTCCATTCTATGATGGAGAAGGCATGCAAAGAATTTGGTTTGTCCCAGGAAGAACAGAAAAAGGATTGTTTTTTGTTCAACCACATGGGGGTTCTCGATACCAATACTAGACCATGTGTGGAAGGAGGGGCTGCAGACAATGCGTCACCCGTTTTCAGAGCCGGCAGTGAAAGGACGCCTGGAAAAAAAGTTTAAGGCTCCAGAGTCTACCCCCAAGTGTTTATCCTCCTAACCAACGCCAGACTTGGTGGTGTCGGCGGCAGCGGCGAGGAAGGCGAAGGCCCAGCACAAGTGCACGACTCCGCCGGAAAACGAAGCGAGACGCCAGGATGCCTTTGGCAAAAAAGTGCTATCCGTGGGAGCGACCACAGTAAAGGCCGTAAACTCTCTGGCAATTGTAGCCAGATACGATAGGGAGATGTGGCACAGGCTAGCTCCGTTGCTTGATCATCTTCCGGAAGAGCATAGGAAGGCAGCGATGTTACTTGTCCGAGAGGGTGAGGAAGCCTCAAATCACGCAATAAACATCGCGATGGACCTCGCTGAGTCAGGCTTCAAGCAAGTCAATAATGGGGTCATATTACGTCAACAGTCATGGCTTAAGTGTACCTACTTCAGGCCAGAAAGTTTTAGATATGCCCTTTGAGGGAGACCTTCTTTTCGGTGAGAAGGTGGACGAAGCCCTAAAGGGAATGAAAGAGGACTTGGACACGGCACATTCATTGGGTGCCCTCCAGAGTGGCAGAAGCTACAAGTCTTTTCGTCCCTTTAGAGGGGCTTCAGGTAATTCAAGATTCTCTGCGTCTGGAGGCAGATCCTTTGGCAGATCGGCTTACTCCTCCCAGGGATACAGACGTGCCTCCCAAACGGCAAACCGTCGCCGGAACTTCCAGACTTCCAGAAAAAGACCATCATATCCATCATCGTCGAGAGACAAACAAAATAAAGATCAGCAGTGACATACAACACACCGTTCGGGGGGGAAGAGTTTCAGCATATGTCGACGAATGGGAACGAATAACGATGGATCAATGGGTGCTGGATACTATAAGAAACGGAAACTCTCTACAATTCAAACACAGCCCTCCGCAAATTCCGCCTGCGTTCACCGCTCATTCCCATCTGAAGATACTGCAACAAGGTGTTAGCAAAGGGCGTGATAGAATTAGTTCCAACATCACAGAGAGGTCAAGGAGTCTACTCAAGATATTTCGTCGGAAAAAAGCCGAACGGCAAATGGCGTCCCATTTTAGACTTACGCGATCTCAATAAGTCTTTAAAGAGCCTAAAATTCAAGATGCTCACTCTGCAGGAAGTGATCCGCGCCGTTCAAGAGGGGGATTTTCTAGTGTCCCTGGATTTACAGGACGCGTATTTCCATATTCCAATGTGTCGGAAACCCAGGAAAGTCCTAAGATTTGTAATAGGGCGGACTC
Source organism: Ambystoma mexicanum (assembly GCF_040938575.1). Taxonomy (NCBI): domain Eukaryota; kingdom Metazoa; phylum Chordata; class Amphibia; order Caudata; family Ambystomatidae; genus Ambystoma; species Ambystoma mexicanum. The sequence continues at coordinate 654,682,530 of NC_090934.1, forward strand.
ACTACCAATTCACGGTTCTTCCTTTTGGGCCAAGACCTCCCCCAGAACGTTCACGAAATGCCTGGCTCCAGTAGCGGCCTGGCTAAGGAAGCAAGGCCACCATGTATACCCATACCTCGACGACTGGCTGGTAAGGGGATCCTCCCCAGCGTCGACCAACACAAGTTTACAAGCCACCATGCAGCTTCTACAACAGCTGGGATTCGCCATAAACTTCGAAAAATCCTCTCTGCGGCCATCGAGAACGCTGGTATTCCTGGGGGCACAGTTCGAGACCCAGTTAGGGCTAGTGAAACCTTCTCTCGACAGAACCTCAAGACTCAATCAACAAGCGTGCCGACTACGGCGAAACACCAAGATCTCAGTGAGAAAATACGTTTCGGTCCTAGGAGCCATGGCATCCTGCATCCATCTGGTGGAAAACTGTTGCCTATTCATGAGGCCAGTCCAGGAATTCCTCGCGGACCGATGCACGCAGGCTCAAGGATCGTGGTCAGACAAGATAACCATCGACGACGACAAGCTGCTTCGGACCCTTCAGTGGTGGCAGAGTTTCCACAATCTGAACAACGGTGTACCAGCGAACCATAGTCACGGATGCGTCCCTAACCGGATGGGGAGCTCACATGGGTGCTCTCCAAACGCAAGGTCGCTGGTCTCCAACGGAGTCACTCCTACACATAAATGTGTTGGAGCTCAGAGCAGTACGATGGGCCTTGAAGGCATTCCTACCACACATCAAGGGTTCGCGAGTACGAGTTCTGACCGACAATACAACGGCCATGTTTTATCTGAGGAAACAAGGAGGGACGCGATCAAGAACTCTTTCCATAGAAGCCCAGAAAACATGGCATTGGGCATTAAACCATGAAATTTCCATCGTGGCTCATCACCTCCCAGGAGTGAGGAACTCCCAAGCAGACTCCCTCAGCAGAAGCATGGCCCAGATACACGAGTGGGAGATGGACACAGTTCACCTGATGAAAGTGTTCGAGAAATGGGGTCACCCCCCTGTGGACGCCTTCGCAACAAAAGACAACAAGAAATGCGAGCAATTCTCAGGCAGATGGCCTCAAGAGGGTTCCACGGGGGAGGCATTCTCCTTCCCTTGGACGGACATGTTCCTCTATGCTTTTCCCCCGTTCCCCCTCATACGGAGGACAATACAGTGGATACGCAGATACAATTGCCGGGTAATTCTAGTGACACCATACTGGCCAAGGCAACCGTGGTTCTCCGACCTGCTTCACCTGTCGCTGGAACATCCCATAGCGTTTCCGAAAGTCCTGAACTTACTATCCCGGGACAAAGGCACGGTGTGGCATCACGACCCGGACAGTCTCAACCTTACAGCCTGGCTCCTGACTTTTCGGAGTTCGGTGCTTTAGACGTTTCAGAGGATTGTCAAAAAATTCTGCAGGCGGCTAGAGCCCCTTCTACAAACAAATCTTACTCCTTTAAGTGACGGAGGTTCTGTGAATGGTGTAGAGGACAACAGGGCCTACAACCCCTGTTGGTGACGCCGGAACAAGTTCTACCTTACCTGCTCCTTTTGGCGGGGAGGGGATTTTCCTTCACATCGATAAAGGTGCACCTGGCGGCCATCTCGAGGTTCACAAGGAATAGGCAGTCGTCTCCTCTATTTAGCGACAGACTTGTAAAACACTTCATGAGGGGTTTATTTTGAGTTTTTCCCCCAGTAAAACGTTTCCCCCCGACTTGGAGTCTCAACACAGTGTTGGCAGGCTTAATGAAACCGCCTTTTGAGCCTATGGCCACGTCCGACATAAAATTCATTTCGTGGAAGTTGGCATTCTTGATTGCTATCACATCAGCTAGAAGAATCTCGGAACTGCAAGCGCTGGTCGTAGACCCGCCATACCTAAGATTCTTTAAGGACAAAGTAGTCCTGGCAACTAATCCTATGTTCGTCCCAAAAGTTCCGACAGTATATCACAAACACTCGTCCATTGTTCTCCCTACTTTCTTCGCCACACCATCATCGGCAGCAGAAAAAGCTCTTCATACACTGGACGTTAAGAGGGCTCTGAAATTTTACCTACATCGTACACAGGAACTCAGGTCTACTCGACAACTGTTCGTTGCATATGGTCCGTCGACGAGAGGAAAAGCAATCTCTAAACAAGGATTGGCTCGATGGGCCTCATCGACGATTGCGTTTTGTCACTCTAGGGCTGGAAGGCCACTGCAAGGACATCCTAGAGCCCATTCTACAAGTTCGATGTCCTCCTCAACAGCTCTATGGGCAGGAATTCCGCTGACAGACATATGCCAAGCTACGGCATGGTCAGTGCCCCACACGTTTACCCACCACTACTGCCTTGCCAGGCAGCATGCGGACGAGGTGCAGATGGGAAGAGCTGTCCTGCACCATCTGTTTCAGTAAGGTAAGCTCCACGCTGTGGAAAATCTGTTGTCTGCCTTTTTTAATGACAGTATACTTTATGTGGTAAGGTTACATGAGTTAACTTATTCCCACTGTACATATGCATTGTGTAGTATGGTGAGGGTATATTACATTACATTCTCACCGCCGTCTCAAGTGTTACTGCTATACAATCTATTCTAAGCATGTGAATCCATGAAAGATCCAATGCTGGAGAAGGGAATAGTTTCTTACCTGTAACTCCATTTCTCCAGCATTGGTATCTTTCATGGATTCACATGCGCCCGCCAACCTCCCCGGAATGTAACGTATTTGATTGATAAGTTTAACCCTTCCTACTTTGGAGGGGCCGAAATCTGAAGGGGAGCCGCGGGGGCGGGCCTCTTATACTGGGACGGCCTACGGAGCATGCGTAGGCGGGTCCTAAAAGGACGTAGATAGGACACAAAAGTGTTGGAAGTTTTCCTATTGGAAAAGGCTATATATGTGTACCGAGGGGTCCCAGTCTGACGACAGGGAATATTCTACGCATGTGAATCCATGAAAGATACCAATGCTGGAGAAATGGAGTTACAGGTAAGAAACTATTCCCTTCTCCTTTCTGCTCAACAGATTATGAACACCAGATGAGGCTAGCAGCCTGTTTACAGTATAATACACGGCTTCAGGTTTCTGCATGCGTGAATTGAGAAACACAGCTACATGACTGCTTCTCGGCCACCCATTAACCATCTCCTTTGATTTTGAAAAGAACAATCTGATGACAGAGATCCCTTTCCTGAAAACGGTGAAAATTGTTAGGCACTAAATTTAAGGTACCGGCTTATTACCAATACATTTCTCTATTCCTATTATGCATGTCAGTAGATAGTAAACCCTGGTTCCAACAAAGAAAACTTTCTATTTACCATAGCCGCTTAGGCATCTTTGAAGATGACGCGCACGAACAGTGGAAACTCTCTACGAGTTCTCGGATGTTAAATCCTTACACCTGCAACCCAGATAGGTGAGTCAAGAATTATGTTATCAAACTTGCGATCTGTTAGCGGGACCCAGCGCTTTTTATGAGCTACTGGTCCCATTACAGATCGCACTCTATCTTTAGGAAAAATGTGAGTTAAGTGTTATCTTACAATATACTGTGTTCACTGTTATGATAGGATTGAAATATCCTACACAGAGTCTATTGCGAATATTGACCATGATCACAGATGACAGTAACAAGTTAGTGAAGTGACCAACCAACTCAGCCCCTAGTCTTTTCCTCAGTTAATTTAATTTATGAACTAGATGACTAAATGAATTCAATAATTCTACTTTATATACATTTTTTCAGAAAGAACCTACTGATATCAATACCTGAAGAAGGGTTATAATAACCCGAAACGCGTAGTATAGGGCAGAAGACACATCAACAATACTTCTTTGTCCAGATAAGCTGGTATTTATTTAAAAACAAATAATTCTGTCAGGCCTGTTAGGCTTCATTTTCATTATGTTATACAGTTGGAAAGATTTGTTTGAAGGTCATGTCCTTGGAAAAAATGAACATAAACATTTTATAAATCAATTAGATTTCTCCACTATAAGAATATACTTGATTCAGATTTTCAGCCTTGTTTCAAACTAACATTCGGACAATGCATATGTAGTATATATTTTGCAATGTCATTTAGTTAACTTTAATTTTCAGAAAGACAAAAGTTATTCTATGGGAGAATAGAATGCCGAATGCTAATGGGGAATTAGCATTGGAGACTTCCCTTTAAACTTAAATAGAGCAATTTGATGACTGTTTTTTCCTTGTGGGTTGTCTACGAATTTGTTGTGGTTTGACACTTTTATATTAACCTTTTATTGACATGTACATGAGTCATTTTTGAAAGTCATTACAAATTCTATTGTAAACAGACCCCTTGGGCAAGTTTGAATTTTTTATGGTGGACCTGCTCAATTGTTGGAGGAAAGAAGATTACTGTTTTAAAATGAAGATGCATATTACAGACAGTTTTGACTTCGGAACTATTAATTATAAAAATTGAGGGCAATTCAATAGGAAACTGCCCTCCTGAGCACTTTCGAAGATAAACCTATTGATTAAGACACACTGGCACCCACTAGTGAGGTTTGGCTTGCAAGCAAATAGAAGTAGTTTAGATAAAGTTGGCTTCAAACTAAATACACAAGCTGAACCGCACAGCTGGGATCTGACTATAGAAGAACAAAGAGGATGATGGATTCTACCTTCCCACAAGAAACCAAAGCTGGAGGGCTAGGCAAATCAAAAGCCTGCTCTGTCCGGGGAAGAAGAAGCATCTAATTTAATGCATGTGTCATAGCATAGCCAATCTGCCTACAAACCTAAAATTGGCATTTTTGTCAATTTGTCCAAATTCTAATTTTTAAGCTTGTTTCAATATTTTGGAAGCAGAAATAAACCATAAGGCTGCTCTGCTTTGACAAGAAGAAGCAAATGCCTTTTGAATGCCTTCACCATAGCACAAGCAGATCTACCGCCCAACCTAAAAATTGTCACTTTGCCAGTTCTTCTGAATTGTAATTGTTTGACTGTTTCAATGTTGTGCTGGTTGGTTTACGTCATTTTTACCAGTTTTTGCAACATAATTTTCTTTTCCATGGTTAAACCATTACACAAGATCATGATGTATTTTTTCTCAGTTAGCCTTTTCAACTATCCTCTGCTGATAAAATATTGTCTTGATTGCGATACTAAATATTGGCATAGTGCATTAAAAACTGTGCTTTCTCCTCTGGCCAGTATAAGTAGATCCATAAAGAAATATGTAAAGGCAAGAAGGAACACTTACAGGGGGATTTATTAATCCATGCTTTTAAGTTGTTTTTAGGGGAAATGCCGGTACAAGCAAGATTATTTCAACACTTTCCATTTAGTGGGTTTGCAGGGGTCGGAATCATCTCACCTGTCCCCTAGCTCGTAATATTGGCAGCACTACTACTGGTATAATTTTGTGTTTTACAGGGCCATAGGTTTAGAATGCTATACACACTGATTTGACATTCTAGAAGAAGGTGATGAGCAGAACACTAGGACGTTATAGTTGCCAGTATTGGGTCATGCATATTGTTTGACATGCCTATTTGTATTGCTCAAGTATTATCTCTACAAGAAAATAAGTATACATAAATGCCAAACAAACAGTGTAATATCATTTTTGATTTGTTTCTACATTTGATTGTGAACAACGTTATATTTCAAATAGTTGTCATTTTAATGTGAAAACCTATAGAAGATATTGATAACATCTAATTGTAATCATATACACAAGGGTAACATGAATTGGTTACTAGATCTTCTAGAGCTATATCCATGACAATATTTTCCCAGCGCTAGTAGTTACTTTTGCATCAAGCACAAACATGCAACTTTCTTCAGGACTATGCCTCAGGTACAACACTATCCTCTGAAATCAAACCTGCCACAGCCCTGGGTGGACTTTTAAACTGACTTTGGGGTAGAGGTTAGGCACTGGCATGCAGGGTATTGTAATGAAGGTGATGATTCAGCACCAAACAGGGGGTTGCACCTACTAATTCAGGGAATACATGGGAAGGGCTGAGACAACCTCTATGGGTGAAACAAGGGCACACTGACAGCTGTAGTCAGCCTCTGAATCAGGCCTGGTAGCAAACAAGGAGATGGGGAGACTTAGTTATGACATTGACACAAGGAACCTGTAGGTGCAAGTATGAGAAAGGAGATAACCACATGTAAGGACATTTTGTGGTGATGCCACAGGTTGGGTTTCACCCTAAAGGCCCACGCCAAAAAAAGCTGAACTCAAGCTGATCGTCTCCAGCAGACCATAGTTGCTGAGACTATACTGGGTGGTGTAATCAAGGTCAGGGGGCCAGTCCCAGGGTTGCTCATGGGAGCTGGGGAAGTCGACCTGATCCAGAGAAACACTTGCATAACACCATGACAGTTTTAATCGCTCTTTGGCCAGTGTATTGGAACAGGGAGCTGGAAGAGAGCCTCAAAGAACCAATCAGACGGTAAGTAAAAAGTATTGTTACACACTTGAAGAACTGCGCCACACTGGGTACCAGTGAACTGGTTTGTATTTATTTAATTGCCCTTTTAGGATAACACGTGTTTCGACACACCAGTGTCCTTTTCAAATCAGGGCTAATATCAAAGCTGCATAATGTATTCAGTAAATTCATACAGTGATATCAACAAATCAAATGTGTATAATAAATCAGAATGCAATGCATAATCACATTGGTATAGAGACAAGACCCAAATAATAATATTTATGTTGTAAAATCACAGACAGTTAGGGTGGGGTAAAAGGGGAGGAGGTTTGAGGCAATTGGACATGAGAAAACAAGGTGGGGAGAAAAATACAAAAAGAACAGCATGTAAGTGTTTCCATTACAATGAACAAGTTATGTGAACGTAGTATAGTCAGTCAATTTAATATATGATGTATAGCTTGTTGCACCCATGGGAGCCTTACCTATGTTCCGAATCTAGTGTTCCAATACGATGAGTCAAAGTATCATGGGATGAATCCCCCTATTGAAAATTAGGTTGTAAATCACGGGTTAGTAACCGTTTTAGAACTTGGCCATCAAATGTTTAGAAAAAATCCTTTGGTGTCTGCTGTGCCATATGATATGTAACTAAAGGGGATACACAAGAGTATGTCTACTTTAATTGTGACAGACTAGCATTCAGGATCACTTGGAGTCTGTCAGTTTGAATGGTCTAATTTCAATTCGACTGAACTCAAGCTCACCCTCGACCTTCAATGAATTTCCAATTTATTGGCAGCCATATGCATGTATCGCTACGGTTGCAAATGCCAGGATACTACAAGAGTATTGCCACCTCTACACAAGGGTCCGTGGTAAAGCATTGTCTAAAATGAAGAGCCCGCTTGATCGGGCGTTTACTGATCTTAGGGCTTACCTTAAAGTTTCTCAAAATCTCCTGCCGTCGGGCGCGGTAGCTGACCGCACTGCCTGGTGTATACAAAGGTTACTGTGGCAACCCGAGTCCTATTTCTATTGTGGTTGAAATCTTGTTCTGCATATAGGGAGCCGAGCGCCATGTTTTGGGCTCGCTTACATGGCATGTAGGCAACTAATGTGGTTGAATGTAATGCAGTTGTAGTCACTTAAGGTCATATTTAGAGAAAATCGGCCATCTCATGGTCTTGATTTAGGCCAAATTCTGTTGCTCGCAACTTGCAAATGAGGCGGGCTTCCATCTGGCGGAGGAGGGCTTCTCTTTTTCCTCCTCTCTCGCCCAAAGTTACCTGTTTGAGTCCAATAAACCTCAAATTCATCTTATCATCCAATTGGTGCTTGGCTTGCCAGTGTTGCGCCAGTGGAAATGCTGTATCTTGTTTGCTCATGCCATAAAAGTGTTCATGTATTCTGAACCTAAGTTCTCTTATGGTGCTTCCAATATATATTCGCTCACATGTGCATATGATGGCATATACAATGTATTTACTTCGACAATTGATGGTATCAGTGATTGTGATGAGTGTTCCTCTTGAATCAGAGAAAGTCTGGGTATTTGAGTGTGCTAATTTGCACATGCCACATGATCCACACTTCCTGAATCCTTTTGGTGCAAATGTAACCATAGTTCTGGTCTTGGTGTTGGTATTTTGGGGAGTAAGGATGGGCTAAGACTTGTTTTCAAGGTTTTGGCTTTTTTGAAAATTAATTTGGGCTTTTCATCAATAAATTCTTTTAGATGTTCGTCCAGTTTTAGCAAATGCCAGTTTCTGTTCAATATTTTTCTAATTTCAAAATTGTTCTGAGAAAAGGTTGTAATAAAGCTCACTTTGTTATATTCCTCCATTCGTTTAGGGTGTTTCGGTTTGAGAGTGGCATCCCTATTCATCGTATTAACTTTCTCATATGCCAATCCTATACATCTCTTGTTGTAACCTCTTTGATGAAATCTGTGTTTCAATAAGTCACATTCCTGTAAAAAGTCAGTAGTATTAGTGCAGTTTCTTCGAGCTCTTACAAATTCTCCTTTTGGTATGTTATTGATCACTGATTTCTGATGGCAACTCGTTGCAAATGAGGTTGAGTTTGCTTCTGTGGGTTTGCGGAAAGTTTTTGTCAAAAGTTTGTCGCCCATCACATATATTGTAAGGTCCAAAAAGTCTAAGCTAATGTTGCTATATGGTCCTGTAAGGTAAATTCCTTCTTCATTGTTGTTTAAGCGGTCTTGGAATTCGATGAGTTCTTGGTCATTGCCATTCCATATTAGCAAGATGTCATCAATAAATCTGGTCCACATCACAATTTTGTCTTGTGCATTTTGGTCCGTGTACGTGTTTGTCTTCGAACATGCCCATGAAGAGATTTGCAAGAGCAGGTGCGTATTTAACGCCCATTGCTACTCTCTGTTTCTGCTTAAAGTATCTTTTTTCAAACAGAAAGATATTATTTTCCAAAGTTGTCAACATTTCCTTTAACATAGTTACGTAGTGGTAGTGTGAAGCCGTTTCCCTACGAAACCTGTACTCTATGGTTTCAATGGCTGACTCATGTTTAATAGATGTATACAGTGCTCAGACATTCCAGGTAACAAGTTTATATGTGGCCTTCCAATGTATGGTTTGTAGTTTCTTTAGGACGTCAGTGGAATCTTTACAAAAAGCTCTAATTTCGGGCACTCGTGGGCTTAGTATATTGTCAATAAATTCACTAATTTTTTCTGTGACCCAGCCTTTACCACTATTGGTCTCCCTTCCGGAATTTTATTGAATATTTTGTGCACCTTGGGTAAAAAGTAAATAGTCGGGACCACAGGGTGTAAGGCAGACATGTAAGCTCTTTCATCTTCAGTAATTAGGCCTTTCCTTTCCCAATTTTGGATCTGCTCCATTATATGGTTTTTGATTTCAATGGTGGGATTAGTCCGGAGTTCTTCATAACATGAGGGGGTTGTTAGATGATTCTCAGCCATCTGGATGTAATCAGCACGGTCCATGATGATTATTTTTCCCGCTTCATCGGCTTCCTTAGTAACTATGGACTGATCCATTTATAGATTTTTCAAGGCTTTAATTTCTTCCGAGGTCAAATTGTTATTTTCGGTCTTAAATGTGTTGTTTTTCTTGATCTGGCGCTCAAAAAGATTGTTGATATCCATTTGCTCCACTTTATGAAAAGCATCAATCATATTTTCTTGGGCAAATTGCAGTGTAAATTTGGATCTAATTTTCAATTGTTCAGTTGAGATACTGATGGGTTGTTTTCTTAAATCATGTAAAGTTTCATGCAACTCCAAGGCTTCTAATTCAAGAGTTCGTAATAAATTAATGTTCTCAATATCTTGTATAGAAAATGCACTTGGTACTGGTTTCTCTTGTCTTGGTCGGTATTGCTGAACTTTGGTGGCAAAGAACTTTTTTAATTTCAATTTCCGTGTGAATATGAATAGATCAATCTATGTTTGGATATGGTCGTATCTGTAAGTAGGGGCAAAGGAAAGGCCTTTATTGAGTAATTTGATTTCATCTGTTGTCAAATCTTTAGACGAGATGTTCATAACAAGGTCATTGCTTGTTTTGTTCCTGTTGCTAGCCGAGCCCTGACCTTTGTCAATCGTCTGTAATCTTCCAGAACATCTGGATTTCTGCTGTCTTGTACCCCCCTCCTTCCTCTCCTCCTGGTGGAGCTTGTTGGGGGCTTATAGATGGAGTTGTCTGAAAATAGACTTGCTTGGCATTGGCTAATCTACTTCCCTTTTTAAAACATCTGATCTGATTCAAGAAACCTGATCCTTCAATATTACGTTCTACTTCCCTCGTTTCCTCCTTATCAGTCTCTGAATCAACATCTGAACTACCTGGTGAGGTGTTGGGTGGGTTTTCTTTTGAGAGTGGTTTGGACAGTTTATTATATTTCTCTTGGAAAGTGTATACTTTGTCTTCACGGTAGTCCCGTTCATCTCTTTAGAATGTGCGTACTTTACGTATCTTGATCTCAACCTGGTATTCCATAAGTATTTTGTGCATTTTATTAAAGTTTTTTTGCTTGGTTGCTTCAAGTGCTTGTGTTTCTTTTATTTCTTTTGTGATAAGATCTATTTGTTCCTTTGCTCGTTTCTGTTCCCTTGTGGCATGTTCAATGAGAATTTGTAGCATTTTTCGTGGAGCTTGTGTTCAAATTCTTATCCCAGTCTTCCGCTAGGTCTTTGTCCTCATCTTTTGAGAAATCGGGGAAGATTAATATCCTCAGGCCACAAGGTACAAATCCGTTTTCTGAATAGTTCTTCAAAGATATGATTTCCCAAAATGTGTCAATTTCTTTTTTTGAAATTCTTTCTAATTTCATAAACTTGTATTGTAAATCTTCAATTTTAGGTACAGAGGATGAAAATCCATGTGTTGTATCTCCTCTTTGAGAAAAGAGGCCTGTGGCGTCTTTTTCCAGATTCAGAATATATTGTGCCATATTGTTCGTTATCTAGGCAGCACATGAGGTTGGTAGCTTGAGAAACACACTTCAACACAGTTTTGGGGTTTTGTTTGTACCAATTTAAAACATTTCCATGCGCCTGGCTGCTATTTCAATTTGAAATTGTGTCGTAGTTGTGTGGGGAAAAAATCAGACGGTAAGTTCTGATTTCCCTAAGAGGTAACCGACCCTCTGTGTCTCCACAGCAATGTTTGTGAAGTTCACTATCTTGCAGGTGCTGTGTGAATGTCTCCTTTCCAACAAGTTCAGGATGTCTTGTGTTCCATCCGCTACAGTGCTGACCAATGGTAGGTTAATAAAGAACCAGAGGTCAGCGCAAATGTTTTTACTTATTGCAAACTGTTTGCGGGAGGAGTGGGAATCAATGTGGCACCACATGGGGAGGAGATGAGCTAAGAGAGGGCAGATCTGTTTGATCCAATCATGTTCTACTAACATATGTCTAGCTATAGGGGTATGATTTATTTTAACCAGTTGGCTTTGTGGGAACCATTAAGACAGGCAGTTTGAAGAGCAACTATTTCCACTATCATGAACATTGTATTAGCAGTATAAAAATTATGTTTTCTGTATGCCAGTTTGTCAGCACTCATAAACCAGTTTTGTTCCACTGTTCTGTTTGATTTTTGCTTGCCCAGCTGGATCCATTGCAATAATAATACTCTGCGATGAAATGCTCTTATGTGACGGTGATGTGTTTGGATGTCCTCCTGTAAACACCTAATAAAATGTTTTGTTGAAGAAAAACAACTGATCGAAAGTTGATTCACCTCAACGAATGAACTTAGTGATGCACAATTAACCAAATACAAGTGTGGTGATATAATAAACCAGAGAAGAGCATGTACCAATAAATAAAATAGAAGAACTAAGTGGAAACATATTGAATCAAGGGCCTGAAGCCATTATTAAAGATTAATAATAATAAAGGAAAGATATATGAACATTGCTAACCGCCACATGCACATTCTAAATTTGTGCAAATGGATAGCTGCGTATAACCGTAAATGTATCTTTGTTAAGATTGCCTGGAAAGTCCCAAATAACACAGAAGTTCTGGATCCAGTTCAGACAGGACTCAATGACGGAAATAGAAAAAATGCAAGGCAAAACCCAGCTTTATTATCATCAAAATAAAGCAGGGACAGTATGCAAACATTGCATTTTTGGCACTCTCAAAATAAAGCAGGGGCAGTATGTAAGCATTGAATTTGTGGTGCTTCGCTGATTATATAAAAAACAATGGTTTATATGTTCAACATTTGTCATAACTGACATCATACTGTAATCTTAGTTACCAAAAACCAATGGGGATTGGTTAATAGTGGTGATTACATATGCATTCTGTAGGAGTTACATTTTGAATTTGGTAACGCTTGTCTGATGGCACCACCTGTGAACACATCTTAATTGATAATTGTAAAAAGACATCATCTCTGCAATATGTAATTGGCTGGCACTTTGCCACTGGGGACACTCTTGAGTTATTCTTCATGGAGTCTTTTGGCTTATAATTGTCCTGCACCTGGCTTACAAAGACTGGTTCTACTCTTTTAAAATCTTAATTATCTTAATCTTAATTAAATCTTAATTAATCTAGGAGTAATCTAGGAGTATCCTTCTTGTGTCCTGGGAATTACTATCTCATGCTTTCACTGCAATGCTCTGACCCTCCCTTAATTCGCTGTAACCTTGGATATGGTTGCTCTCTCCTTCCTGAGCTGTGCATGGATCTGTATTTTAGTGATTTCAACATTTTGAGTTCTTGTGAAGCCTTGATGTCTTTTGTTTAATTAGACGCATGTTGTAGCTTCCATTTTGGAAAAGATGGCTGCCCATTACCGTTGCATTTCTAGGTTAGTGAGCTATATTCACGTGTCGTTCATGTTGAATTCAGCTTATACATTGCTTATGTTAGTATTCATCATGTCTTATGGATGCTATGTTAATATTGTTCATGTATAAGTGCATGTGTTACCTAGTGACTGTGTTATTCATGTTGAGTGCACATTTGCTTTGTGTCTAATGCATGCACATAGATTGTGATAACGTAAATCTATACAGTTTGTGCTACCTGCAGAGCCATTGTCAGCTGTAGACTTGTGAGAGTAGCTGGATGTCTTCATCTGACAAGATACCTACTGGTTATGGACCCCACAGAACCATGCCAGGACCAAACAGCGGTGCCCTGCCTTTACTAGTCAATCAGGAGGCAGCCCGACAGCAAGGTGTATTGGCACAGACATGAAATCATAGGCCCAGGATGGAAATAACATGACACATATGGACAATGTGCTCGCAACCTTGAACTTCGACGTGAGCTCACAGGTGCATATTAGCGTCAACTTCCGCCTGGCCACTCACCTACGTCTATGCAATGTTTGGCACAAAATATCAACCTGCTATGTCCTACATTAAGCAGTAACTCTACACAGCAGCAATAGTACTGAATTTATTTGGGAACCAATGGCCAGCTGAGAGTAATGTCGGTAATAGATGACCACAATAGGATTCCAGAACATTGGACACTCTCCAGTATGGACATGCTAGAGAGAGAAAATATGAGAAAGAAACGGTTGCCATATGCTCTCAGGAAGAAATGAAGGTGGATGGTGATCAACCTTTGTCAAGTAATAAGGGGAAAATCAGTACATTGTCACAACATGTTTAATTTTTAACAGAGAGAGATTTTCATTGATTTGGATACTGACTATTTAAAAAAAATGGTATGTATGTAAATGGTGTTGGACGAAAGTTCAGGCACAAGGATACGAAGCAGGACGAACACAATTTAGTTTGTAGGCTTAGAATCAGCCTTGATCTTCTGGAAGCTTCCGACTTTACCTAATATGGGTCAGCATTTCCTGTTGGACACTGTGCAAAGACCACACTGCATCAGCACAAGATTTTTTCAGCTGTCATTTCCAGTCCCCCAGGTGTAGATGCATGGTATTCATCAGAAAACTGTTTCCACTTCTTGCACAACCTTTTATGGGGTCAGAATGTGGGATAATAGTTGCATATAATATCAACATTGCTATTGCCTTATATCATAGGCTTGCAATATAATATCATGTTGGCCACATTGGTATTCAATATAGGCCAATAGCAATCCAAAGCAATCTTCATCTCATCCTCATTTCACCTTACAAAGAGCAGCTACACCAGCCAGCCACTCATGGTGAAGGCTGGAGAAACTTCCAATTGCTCCATCTCGCAGCCTAAACTGATTCCTGTGCATGGGATTCTATGTTCTGTGACATCTAAACTATAATTTATTAGAGAAGAAAGAAAACTGCCTTCTGCCCTGAACAAGTGAGTAATCTAAGGTGTCGGAAACATCCCAAGAATGAGACACTTAACTATTTGTCACACGTCTAAAATATTCAACCAACCTAATATAATATCTTGGCTATTTGGTCTGTGCCAGCCTATCAACAATTACAGAAAACACATAATGTGCATAGATGTATCTTTCAAAATCATATGGAACAACATCTTTTGTTTGATCATTTGTGCCATTATGCCAACGTGTTTCGAGCTTTGCACCCTTCATCAGGGTCTTGTTTCAAAATTGTAGGGCTTTATATCTTTCTTGTAACCATGAATATGTTCTTGCTTCACGAAAGTGTGTTACACATCATCCTCATCTGATCTTTTGCACTGATCTCTCTTTCTTTTAAAAATCAACACTTATATCATTATTATACTTCAGCCGGGTTTCTTCTCCGTTGGAGTTTCATGTCCCTGTTAATAGTTATTGCCTCAGAGTTTGCCCTTCAAATGCAAGGATAAAGATCCCATACATGATCCTATGGACCACGTGTTCATGTGCCCTAGTGTGAGTTGTGGAAGCAAATAACAGCACTGCAATTCAAGTGTGAAATTAGTTGTGAGTCGGCACACGATTGGCAGGATAAGCAGAAAGGTTTAATCTTCTATGGCAATTTCGTAGGCCAATCAGAGCTCTAGTATCTAGTAAAATGTCCAGCTCACTTTAAGTATCCTTTTTTTGGTTTTGTTAGACAGTAGAAATGGCAGTGTACAAGAAAGTCTCACAACTTGCCGTTTAGAGGAATTTTGGTGCACTTTAGTGGTCATTGATATTCTTTGGTGGGATTTTTTTAGGATGCTTATTGCTTGCTTATCCATATTTTCATACTTTTGACTGTTTGTGTTTTACTTAGCCTCACTTAGTAATATTTTCTTTTTTACACTTGCAAAACGTTTTAAAAAAGCCAAAGTCTCCTGTAATTTCCCATGTTCCTTTTCCCTTTTCTGTCGGCCGAGAAAATATATAAAACAAAACACTTCATGTGTTTTTGTCATGTTCTTTTGAGTCTGAGAACCCTTTCCAATTCTATGGGTGGGCCTTGTGTGAACCCATTTGTTTTCTCTGTTGTTTTTGTATCGTTTGAGTCTTTGAAGAGATGTAATCATGAAGCAGGACTAGATATTGTCCTCGGAGGGAAATATGAAGCAAAAAGAGGAGGTCCACACCTTGAAGGAGAGCAATGTTGCCAGGTCTTGGAGAAATTGTGAGTCTCTTGTGCTTGTGGGGGTCAGTCCAAATCTTAGTTGCTCGCAGCCACTTTGGGTGTTGCCTGAGGTGGAAGAGTTACTTTGGGATGGCTCAAGAGGCTGAGAGGATGCATGTCTGACAACAAAAGTATGTAATGCTGATGGAAGGAGATGGAAGGAGATGGTGAGATGTCTTGTAAAACCCAAGCAAATATAATGGCAATGCAGGAGGTCATGGTAGCAATAGATAAAGTTCAAGACTTGCTTAACAATCAATCTCAGTTCTTTGACATTGAAATTCGAGTGGAGGGGGTGGTGGTGTTACCTAGAGGGTAAAATGGTGCAGCAGAAGGCCTGATTCCACGTTTTTTTCTTTCAAGCATGTTTTGCTTTCCTGTCTTGCAACCTGGGTAAGCGGCTTGTCAGAACAGGGACTGCCACAGTTGAAATGACATCACTGATTCACAAAAGGATGCACACTCAATTGTGTCATTCTACTTTGCCTGGTGTTCACACTCTAAAAGCAGGTACAGAGCACAATGCTGCTATGGGTCTTTCTGGACCACCGGCAACATCTTATTGATCCTAACAGAAACATGAATTATTGACATGAGCATTCAGATTTATTTTGTTATCATTCCCTCTCCAGAGATTGACATGTAAAAATACAATCACAGTGATGGACCTTTAAAGACTCATTGCTGCAAGGTTCTTGCTAAGCACACATGGGTCCAGAACTCGCTCAAGCTTCCGACCAATATGGGTTAGTCAGTGAATGTATACATCACTGTCAGTAATCGGCCCAATATTTAGGGATACATGGAAGAGCTGGGTTCTTTTCTCTAGTGCACCCAACTGTAAGCAAATCCCTCTTCAGAAATATGGTTTTGCAAACTCGGGAATGGGGGTGCAGGATCTGAGGCACATTCTCTTTGCTCCTCACTACATTTGTGAGCCTATGTGTGTTGCTCATTATGGACTGGGGCGGCAGGTGGTCTCTTTGCTTGATGCCTCCGCTACACTCCGGTATACCCTGGTATGCAAACTTATTTTGTCTGAAGTCATGTTAGCAAACTCCTTTGACGTGCTTTAATAAAAACATATATTTTTCACATTTACTCTGTTAAAAATGATTAATAGAAATACGCAATGTTTAAAAAGTATTGTTTACTTACATGTTGATTACTTTTTATATCCATTAGGTTGTAAGTTTCCAACACTTATTGGCCATTAGCAAACTTATTTTTGAAAGCTGTGAAATGTGTGTGACTAAGCATTTTTGCAATAAATGGTTTCTCTTATTTTATATGTACTCAAACCGACCCTCATGCAATGAAGAAATCAACGAGCTCAAGCTCAATCAACGTTGTAACTTGTGCCCCCTTCCCTGTAGTGCTATTAAACCACTGATGCACAGTGCAGCAATGCATCTCAAAGCAACTTACAGACTTAATACATTTCCTAAATAAAATAAGTAAATAACCAGGCTTATACTGGCCCACTGGGACACCATGACTTTCCTCTGGAGGCCTCAGAGACATAGGGTCTCTTTGGGGGTAAAAGGATACATAATCAAAGAACATGAGTGTACAGGAGGAGCCAAGTACCTCTACCTGAAGTCCCACCCCCATTTTGCCTATATTTTGGCAGCCAGAAATTGCGACACATGCAAAGCCGATAATGGTGCCTTTACAGCGAAAATTCTTTGAACAAGGTATCCATTGAGAAAATTCTACATAATGTATCTGCAGAGAAATGACAGTCTCCTGAAGAAAGTTCCGTAAGAAGTGTGAAGATGAATGAAAGCGAAGACTGGTGACGTCACATGAAGCAGAAATGACGCACCTAGAAGAGATGACAATGAAGAGAGGACATATACCTTACAGAATCAGATGGCAAAGTAGAGAATCAAGCAATATTTTGGGAACAAAATGAAGATTGCACATGCGGAGAAGCACTGAAGAAAATGCAAAGCCATTTCACACATGTGCAGATGCAGTAACGTAAGTAGACGAAGTAATCAAAAGGCTGGCTATACATAGAGAAAATAGACTGCAGGCGGTGCCGCTAATATATATATATAAGTGTGTATAGAATCTGGATGTTTCATGATGAATTTTAGCGAACTTGGACCCCGTGAATGGAAGGGCTGAAATTGGGGCGCAGCAGAATAAATCAGCTGACGGCGAAGGAAGATACGAGAACACTTGCCTGGCCAGAGTCAAAAGTTGCTGCCGCCAAGAACCTGGTTATCTACTGGAGAAGATACAATGAGTGTGACAAGCGAGCCGAGCTCCTGTTTGCGTTGTAATGGAAAAACCCTAGAAGTGTCATGTTTTCTTCATTTAATAGTATTAAAGGAGCTCAAAACGTGGTCTCCAGTCACATGGTCAGATGAAAGTAGACTTTGGGGCGAGCTACAAAGAGACCAGAAGATAAGGCCATGCTCTCACTCCCTTTTATTCTCAGACACATTGAGCCTTGCAAGGGCGTGTTCAAAGACATTAAATGAATGGCAGACTGCAGGAGTGATGATGGATGTTGGGCTAATTGGGTGGGGAGGCATGACCAGGCCAACCCCCCAGCTCCTGGGGTAGCAGCTTGCATGCTTCTAGCAAGTGGAATATTCCAGAAGGGTACAAGCGTCCAATCATAGAGGGCCACATAGCAAAGAGCCCTATTGTTTGAGAAGCCAATAGAATGTTGTGTATTTCATGACAGTGAAGATGACTTGCACTAGGGGTGGGCATAGCTGTCCACCTGACCTTAGAGAGCCAATCACAATCCCATTCCCCAGAGAAAGTATACTTAGATGTGCTCCTTAAGAATATCACAAACCCCCATAGGTTTTCGTATTTTGCCACATAGTATGACTTCAGTGATGACACATTTTTTGTATAAAGTTGTGTTTGTTTATGTGATACGTTGAGACTCTTGAGAAAGAGAATACTTGTGCAGTGTCCGTTGATGTCCGTTTTAATCCCTGTTTTAACAAAGTGTAATTAAAACAGTCGTGTTTTTGCCAACTTCCTGAGTTGGTCTGATTCTTGATGTATGAGTAAGATCTGCATCCCATTCATCTCAGATACTGTTACCTCGTCTTAAAGGACCTATGGGTACACTATGATATGATATGATATGATATGATATGATATGATATGGTATTTGTAACGCGCCTATACACAAGTGTTTCAAGGCGCGACGAGGCAGGGAGGGAGGGAAACAAGGGGAAGAACAGACAAACGATCCTACTAGGCCAGGTGTCATTCAGATCGCGCAAGTGCAGAGGTAAGGGGAAAAGGAGAAAGTGCAGGGGGAGGAGGTGGGGGGGAAGTGCAGTACAAGGTAAGTAGCGTAATAAAATAATAAATAAAAAGGGCCAGCTGGTGGCAAGTGCAAGGTAAGTGCAGAGCAAGTGCTGAGAAGTGCTGGGAAGGGGGGCTGTAGGGATACAGTGACAGTCCCACAGTGCAGGGGGAGCCAGGGAGGCAGTGCAAGTGGAGAGTGGCTGGGCCCTGGACCGAGGTCGCTGAGAGTGGCCCAGATGCAGGTTTAGTGCAGAACTCAGTGGGGAGTAAGCAGGTTTAGCAGGGGAGAGGGAGAGAGAAGGCAGAAGCGAAGAGGAAGGTTTTGAGGTACTTCCGGAACCGGAGATGGTTCTCCTCAAGTTTCAGGGAGGCAGGAAGGCTGTTCCAGAGGGAGGCCCCTGCTGCGGAGAGAGATCTACCCCCAGCTCGTTGCTTCGAGAAGCGGCTGACCATGAGGGAGTTGGAGACGGATGAGCGAAGGGCTCGTGAAGGAAGATATTTAGGAAGAGAGAGTTGAAGGTATTTAGGCCCCAGGCCCCAGAAGGCCTTGTGGACAATGCAGAGGGTTTTGAACTTAATCCTCGCAGCCACTGGGAGCCAGTGAAGAGATTTCAGTCCTGGAGAGATACGGTCCCTGGGCTTGAGGCCAAGGACAAGTCTCGCAGTTCTGTTCTGGATAAGTTGCAGAGGGCGGAGAGTGGAGGCAGGCAGATTAAGATAGAGGCTGTTACAGTAGTCCAGCCTTGAGAGAACCAGGGCTCGGGAGACAGTGAGCTTCTGGGGGAAGGAGAGGAAGGGAAGAATACCTCTGAGGAGGTGCAGCTGGTAGTGTGACTTCTTAGAGACGTCAGATATATGAGGAGAGAAGGAGAGTGTGGAGTCGAAGATGACCCCGAGGTTTTTAGCCTTGCAGGTAGGGGCGGGAAGGGGGCCAAGGGAGGCCGGCCAGAGAGCTGCAGGGAAGGAGGGAGTGGGTGTGCCGATGAGTAGAATCTCAGTCTTACTGGCGTTAAGGCAGAGGTCATTGGCAGCACACCATTCCTGGATAGCAGACAGACAGTCGGAGATGAGGGAAGGAGAGGAGGAGGCCGAGGGTAGCCTGAAAATGAGCTATGACAACCAAACATCCATCCAGGCCAGCCTGAGTCAGCCTGGGTGTGATTCGCTCTTCACTGCCTATGATTCTGCCCATGGCTCACGCGTCGCACTTGTGCATTGTGGAGGAGGGCACCGCACGGGCATCTGCACATGCCCTAGTCTGCTCAGCTTCTGCTTTCCTCATGCACAGCAGCACAGGTGCTGCCCGGAGTGGCGCATGCAGAGGGACAGTGCCCCCTACGCTCTGTGACGAGAGAGCTGCCACCTGCCTGCATGTCCATTCGGCAGCAGGCAGCACAGGGCCAGGGTTCTGAACCGTCCGTTCCAGTTCCTTCCACAAAAGGTATGTGCAATTGCCAAAGGAAGCATGTGAATTAGGTTTATTATTGTATATGGATTTTAAAAACTGAAAATGAGTACCAAAGATCGAGCAGCCGCATTCACTGGTGGCCATCCATCTCACGTGCTTCACAACACACAGCGATAGACTTTAATTACACTGGACCACCCAGCTCTAAAATCCCCTAAAATTGCCATGTCTGGGCTTGCCTCCTGCCCTTCTGTGCCCACCACCACCCCCCATGACTTAGTTTCTCCTCACTCCTGTACCCCCACTCACAGGTTTGCAGTTCCATGCCTTCACCCCGTACCCTACGCAGGCCCGTTATGCTCATCCCCACAACCCTGTTCATATCCCTCACTCCATGCCCGCTCCCTGTTTGTACCGTACTCTGTGCCTGAAACCTGTGCCCATGTACGCTAAAGAGCAGGAAGTCCTGCACTCTGGAACAGGGGATTATCACGAGATTATACACTGAAAGAAGGTCCAGAGGGCTTGATTTATTAAATATGTATCAAAAATATTTATTTAGAATGATTCAATAATTATAAATGAAAATAAATCATGAATAAATCATACACAAGAGCAACAATTAGGTTGCAGGTAAAGTCACATCTAAAAAAGGGCACATGGCATCAATCATTTCTGCACAACAAAATCCATTCATTCATTCATGCATTCATTCATTCATTCAACAACCATATTTGTACAATCATACTTTCACATATTTTGCGGATAACATTTGGTGAACACATCAATAAGTGCAACATATTCAACAGAAATGATGTATGTTGTCTTATTTTGGAGTGGATGTTGATGGTGGTTGCAGGTTGCATGATCACATTACCAAATAGTTTCAGGACTGACCTGTTTCGACGTGTTGGTTTAATTTGACCACGTCTTTGTCTGGGGGATGAAGGTATACACGTCAAGAAAGTGTACATAAGTAAAATTAATTTCTAACAAATCGATGAATAAAACCTACAAACATACTATTCAAACAACTAACCATTCATGCACGTGAACAAATGAATTATCAATTAAAATAAAATTTCACATGCCAGGACACACCCATTAGAATTAATGCAGTGCCCTGAACACCTACGTGCCTAAGAGTCGGTGAGACCAAAAAACATGTGCCCTGTGGTGGTGCAATACTAACACCAGTGGATACAAACCAACACCACACCATGTTGGTTACTCAGAGATAACATGTGTTTGTGTTAATTGGCAAAGCACCAGACATTACCTAATTCACCGACTCCTAGCTCCGTGGGCCAAAGAAGCTGGGGCGGCAGTGTGACTTCAGCAACTGATTCCCTATGGGACAATCAAATGGGAATAGTTATATGACCACCAAATTAAATCCATCTGTAAATGAATTTTGCAGGCAGTTACATCTCACCGTACATATTAAGAGATTGAGCATCTGTCTTAGAGTCAACTTTGACCGCAAAGCAGATGTAATTGTTGTCATTAACACCACATGCATAATATAATGCAACTGACAGGACCAATTGTGGTTCTCAAACAGTGGAACTCTTACAAATAGATCATTCCATATTGGCTGCTCTGAAAAGTGCTATGAAAGTATGATTCATCTGAAAAATGGAAAATAGATGAGTCAAAATCATCTGACCGCTGACAGCTAACAAACCATCAGCAAATAGCAGCCATTCTGAAACGGCATGAGGTAACTAACACTCCGCTCCAAGATGGGGCTCTTAGCAACCAAAACTAAGAAAGGACTAGACCCCCACGCCAGCATAGTTACCAATAGGCTTAGTTACTTAGCATCACACCATGCTTCATACCGATCGCACTGGGTATCATACAGGACCCACGAGCCCCGCTACTTTGAGCGCCACGCTTTGAAGATTCCTTGACTTCATGAAGGGTATCTTTAAGGTATTTATTTATTTACTGTCTTTTTACCCACCCCATGCGATCATGGCATTTTGTATTATTTACACATAGCAACGGCTGGCTATAGCCTCTCTTGGTGTCTTTTACAGCACCTCCCCTGCAGATTTATTTGATTACTTTCACAGCAACCACACGAAGCCAGGACCTGGTTGATCCTTATTCTATTCAGAATCCAGCTTTCCTCTCTAATGAACTCTAAGTAATTATGTGATCTCTCACAACCGACTTCTGTTCGCTTTCATGGAATACACTGTATTGTCTTTTACCTCATATAGACACTGAACCTCCTGTAATTTATGGTTTCAGGAGGGTGTTGGTTTTCTGTTTTTGATCTAAGAAGCCCTGCAAGTTATTTGTTCAGTATAAGGAAGCCCGCTCAGGAGTAAAGGGCGCAACTGTTTCTGCTGTTCGGCTGGGACCCTGTTTATTGCTGCACTTCATTTCCATGATCCCCTGAACTTACCACCTTATCAGGAAGAAGCCGCTCTGACTCGCGTGAGACTGTCAGCAGGAGCTGGCAGCAGTTCGAAGCGAGCGGCTCATTATTTCGAATCCCCACGTGACATCCGTCACATGACTACTTTGGCCACACCTCCAGGAAGTCCTTCTCCATAAAGGCAGAACAGCGCGACCCTTGCGGCGTGAAGCCCACTCAGGAGTAAAGGGCGCGACTGTTTCTGCTGTTTCCGGCTGGTCCCGGCGGTTCGCCGGTAAGTGCTGGGAGACTATAACTTAAAAATTGTTCAGTGTTCAGCTGCATAAAACCAAACAAGGAGAGTGGTCTGGCATATCATCCCTGTATCCACCCATCCTTAAAGTCAGATCAACCAAAAAAAAAAAAAACTTCACAAACTAACATGAAGAACTTAGTGACGGCTACCCAGAGCGTCAAGGATAGCTGCCCGCTCCCAGGAGACCCCCTATCTAACACCATCGATGAACCGGGACGTATACTACGAAGCGGCCTCTTAACAATAAAAATCCCGTCTAAAATGACCACCACACACACCATAGCAACATTGTCACCCCCAATCCCCTCTCTTCGATCCCCACACAGATACAATCTACCTACTTGTGACGTCACATGCTCATCGGATACGCCTGGTGCTGCCGGTCCTTCTGGGGAGCTAGACGGGAGCACATCTGGCTGCAGCGCCGCCTTGCCGGCGGCTGCCGGTGGAGGGGCAGGAAAAGGGTGCACGAATCCAGAATCAGGGGGGGTGACGGGTGGTGAGAGAGGTTTAATGCAAGAGGAGAAGACCGCACAGATCCCGGGCTCGCGTTCATCTGTGGACCAAGAAGAGGCACGACGAGACAAGACGGAGGAGGAGAAAGAGGAAATACCGGTCGGGCCTGCCAGAGTTCCACAGATAATGAACTCTGTATCTGTCACCATAAAGAATCATGAGACAGAGGCCGGCGAAAAACACAGCCGGACCACGGATGACCTGAAACAAAAAAAACTCAATACCTTGAATACAGCTAACTCACTACAACAAACCTTCCTCACAGAAGAAAGTTTAAAAAACTCATCAGACCATACCTCTTCCAAAAACCAAAAAGAGAACAACACATGTCCACCCATTCTTAAAAGGCTGATCCAAACAGAGACACACCCAGTGACAGCCAGGGCAGATCTATCAAGCCCTGAATTGAATATAACTGATTGGAGAGAAAACTACTCAATGAATGGATCCATATCATACCTCACAGATCAAGATGGACAAGAAACAGACAACACCAACATCTTGAGAGAACACAACTGGGCCCAACTACAAACATGCCCAGTCACAGACCCAAGTAACAAGATCTCGTCCCAAAAGGATTTGAATCTCTCACGTGTCGATCAGAATGACAACACGGGAAAAGAAAATACTCAGGAACTAAAAACCAAAGAACTTGAAAATAATCGAAACTCAAAAAACCAGAAGTCAGTACTCCTGACGTTACTTTTTCATCAACTCCAATCTCCAAATCCATGCTGAAACTACACCAAAATAAACAAGGTAAAACGATTCCCCACACCAACAACCCGATTGGAAGATTCTTTGAGAAGTTAGGGAAAACTCCCATTACGAATCGATTTGAACTTTCTGATATGGAAATATTAGAGGGAATCCCTCCATCCCCTCAAAGAATTCCATTCAAACAAATACCAGCAACGCACTCCCTTGAAATAGGAACTTTGACACCCCAATTACGATGGCACTTCGGCCAAAATGAGACCCTTCAAGATAAACCGGAAAAATCAAAACTGGACATTGAAACTTGCACAAGTTCAAAGAAATCGATTCAAAATAAGGAACAAGAAAGTATTTTGGAAACCAAAGTGTCATTTAAAGAAAATGAGAACAATCAGAAACCGAGACAAAATCCAAAAACCCAATGCACGAACAACAAGGAGGTAGTCACACTGACAGAAGAGCTCTCAAAAGAAAAAATTACGCTCGACAAAAAAAACGCAACTGACGAAACTAGAAAACCAAACCAAGAAACAACAACAATTGAGGCAAAACAGAGCCATGAGAACATACAGAAACCGAATACTATCCGTGCAAGAAGCCAAGAAGAAATACAGCTCGCAGAGGCTATACTAAACTACAAAAACATGATTAGGCGTAGAGAATCAAATCCAGATCTGAAACCTATTTGTCAGCAAAGAAAAGAAGATTCCTGGGTGGATGCTCTGCGACCACTCTATTCGACCCCAAACAAAACTAAACCAGGACAAGAAACCACAAAAACAAAAGAAAAAAACTCACCTGGAAAAAAGCCAGATTTACAACTAGTGATGTCAGCAGTGACAGTTGGTCTAGCACCATTTGGAAAATTATATGAGACCGTTAACGACACATTGAAGGACCACACTTCAATATTAGCATCTGTAAACTCGAAGCTGACCCACTTGGAAGGATACATTTTGGCCCTCGAATTGTGGAAGGCTAGTACAAGAAACCAAGGAACACAAACGGACAAAATAGACCAAGGAAAGAACGACGTGTTTCAATTTAAGAAAAAATCAATGAATAACAGCACTCAAACTATCCAGACGAAAACAAGTGAGACCAGTAACAGAAAAGAGCCACCAGAAGCACTAGAAAAGCATACCGAGAGACCAGCACAAAAGTGCAACAAAGACAAACCCAAGGGAGACACACGAGAATCAACCAGCATAAAAAAACACATGAACCCAAGAGACAAGCTGAATGAAACTGAAACATTGACAAAAAGTGAAAGGAAAGCCGATCACTCCAAAATTCCACAAGAACTGGACAATGCCAACGTACAACAGGCCCAGAAGAAAGTGGAAAAAACAACCAAAACAAATGAACTAATGACAAAATGGATAACCATCACAGACAAAAAACCAACTAAGAAAGAAAACAGTGACATTCAGAAAAATCAAAAAGGAGAACTCAATCAGGAGCTAGATGAGAGTATGATTGATATATCTAACATCAGCACTTACTCAATCGAAAATTCTGAGTCTGAAATACCTCGATCTATGGCAAAAAAAGAAAGGTATCATTTGCGGAAAACGAACCGCCAACACAAAACCGAAGGGAAAATCAATATAAAAGACAAACGAGAAATGCAGAACAAAAAAGAGAAAATTTAGAGGATTCACAACACAAAAAAGATCGGATCACCCCAGAAAGAGAAACGCTCTTCCGTCTATCAAAAACAAAGCTAAACAAATATGATTACAGACAAGGAGCCAATGAGGAAGCTCATCCAAAGTACAGCAAAAGAATGTTCGAAAATGAGAGACAAGAAGAAAAAACAAAAAGAAGTGATAGACGATATCAACAAACTTACTTGACCCCCATAGGACAAAAGGGCAAGGCAAGCGAGATAAGAACACGAAGAAGTTCGGTTATCGAGACATACAACAGTAGAAGAAGAGACAAATCTTCAGATAAGAGAAATAGGTCTAATCAAAGACCCTCAGACCAGCCCTCACAGCAAAACCGAACTAGAAATTCTGCGATATTTACTCACAAAAGTAACTCGACCCAAACACTAAAACTAGAAAAAAGATCCAGCTCAGAAGAAAAAATCATCTTGAATAGAAGAGCCATGTTGAAGCTCCTGGACAAACTCACAAATGGAGATCAAATCAAAAGCATAGACATAAACATAGTAGAATGTGCGCATAAAGGACGGACAGAGAGCATCTTCCTACATATTATGTCCCAATCTGTAAAAAAACTCATGCTTCAGATGACAAAAGAATTTTCGAACCGGGGTTATCTCCTGCGAGAAACAACACTAGAAGAGAGAGGACAAAAGAGCCAAAAAACGAACGAAACAAAACAAAGGCACAGTTATGAAGACAAAATAAGTGAAACCAAGGACTGGATAAAGAATACTCCGAACAGAAAGTATGACCTGAAAGAAAAAAGAAAATACCCTTCAAGCACGATGAATTATGAACATACGAGAAAAGCAGACAGAGAAACAACCAGTAAACTTAAGGGTCCAAGCTCAACAGAAATTATAAAAGAAATAAGAAAAGAAAAATTAAGGGAAGATCACCACATTAAAAGACACTGGAACTACGATGATGAGGACACAGACAAAATCAAAACCAGAAAAATAAATGGCCCTATCAGGCCGCAGGAGGGTACAGGAAAAGAAAAAAACACTGTGAGAGAAACAACCTCAACCCAGAACCGATTAGATCTAGCGTAAAAAAGCTCAAAAAGATGGGCATGGCTCCCTCAGGCACTAACACGCTATACTGGAAAATAGCAGTCAAAGGGTTTCCCTTCAGGTGAAGAAAGGGATCAAACAAAGATGGCAAATGCTCTATGCAACAAAGAGCAAACAATCACTATCGGATCATGAAATACTAGAGGCCACATTCATCTGACAGAACCCGGTGAGATAAACCTAGGTGGATTCGACCTACTAAGCCTACAAGAAACTTGGCTGCAGTTGCTGCCCAGCATGGACAGTTACGATATCCAACTGTCTCCTGTGCAGAAAGGCAAAAAAGGTCGCCCAACATCGGCCCTTTTAACGGCCGTCCGTACGGGCGGATCTCTTCGAATAGCCCACAACCTGGTATCAGACACAATAATCCAAGCGATTGTCCTAGAATGGGCAAAAGAAGAAAACGCAAAAAGAAAAAAGAACAAAGATCTTATCCTGTTGCTGAACATCTATTGGAACCCAGCCATAATCCATACGTCCGTTTTCTTAAACGAGATAGAAAAAATATTAACTTTGGCTACAACAACATTCGACGTGGACCACATTTTAATATGTGGAGATTTGAACTCGACTTGCCCAATGGTAGATGATGTAAAAACTCTAGGAAATAAAACAAACCCCTTCTCAAAATCAACAGCAAGAGGCCTTGCATGGGCGGAGCTGATGGAATGCTGCGATGTGTATAATCTAAATTCCCTAGAAACAACCAGACCTAGGATTCCAACCTGGAAGGGGGAAGGAAATGCAAGCACCATCGATTACATCTTCGTATCCAGGGATTTATATCAACTAATCAAAAGCTACTAGAACTATGTCTTCAATCACTGGAATCAGTAGTAGTCAGAAACGGTCTTTTGTTCCTGGGAAAAATTCTAAGAACTCCACGGCCTACTATTCTGGACATTATCTACCAAGAAATGACGAACCAAAAAAACAACATGATGACAAAATGGTACAAAAATCTACTAGATCAGTCAGAAAAAATTGGATGTTCGGAATGGGAGATAGAACGCACCCCAGAGAAAATCAAGAAAAAATGTAAAATCCATGATTGGATCGAGACCTTTGAAAAAGCAGAGAAGCACGCATCACAGAGTCATCATACAATCAATATACAAAGGATAGACGAGGCAAGGAATTACTTAAAACAATTCCTGGACAAACCTCTGCGTATAATCTTCCTGAGAGCACGTCATTCTAAAAATGAAAGAAATTTTATACCTCAGAAAACAGGTTCAAGATAAAAACTGCCGGTACTGTGACACCCTAGAAATCGAAACAGTGTGACACCTACTCCTTCACTGTCCGGGTACAAACAGTCTCAGAACGACCTACTTACGATCACACAAAATGAAACATCTTACCACCAGTGACGAAGATTGGTGGAACATGCTAATGAGTGGAGAATCCACAACATTGACAGTAGCAACAGCCAAATTCTTCGAAGGTCTAAAACTGGAAGAAAAACCAAACCGAGAGTAAACAAAGAAAAACAAAAACAAGGATTATAAAGAAATAAGCACAGAAAGGGGAGAATTTTAATTTCACCAAATCATGAATTCACAATGGAAACGTCCGTAAAACACAAGCTAAAAGAAAGATTTTGTAAAAATTGTAAAACAATTAAATGCAAAAAAAAAAAAAATAAGGAAGCTCCTCCTGACCATGTTGTGTTATACTCCTATGCTTGGGGCTTGAAACAAGCTTCTACTTATATCATTCGGACCCAGGACAACTTACCATACAAGTGGGTTCCTTAACTGCATCTCATGTGTGTCCTTTATTTCTCCCTATTGCTACTTGGTAGAGTGCTTTTGCACTTCTTTTGCTTTTGGAAAAGCCTATTGATTGCTTTTCTTGCAGCTTGGCAACGTGGGTCTACTATTTAGTCCCTGACAACCTTACTATAGAAGTTGTTCCCCCCAGAATAACCTACTACGGTAATTCAACCTAATGTATTTGGTTCCAAGTTCTAACATTGAACTGCCTAGAGTAATAGAGCTATTCTTAGCTTACCCTCTGTTTCGTTTAACTTCACAAGTTACACTTTTTTAATCTCCCCCTGTCGGATTTGCCGAATAGGAATCTGCTATACACTCACCCTCCTGATGAATGTTCACAATCCAATTCCTTAGAACAGAAACATGTCGAGACTTTAACTCTCTGGATCCAAACAGAGACTGAAAACGATCATATATGTTAACTAATTGATGAGCGTATGCAATGACATGATGCTCTGCAATACCTATTTTTCTGTAATAAGATTAATTCATTGATTTTGGTGTATTCCTAGAAAAAGTTCTATTTTACATTTGTTATTAGCACTGAGGTGCAATTGATTGTTTGATGATTTAATACTTTTTTATCGATTTTTAACACCTAATAAAAAATTGTTGTTGATTTTTAATAAGGTTTGTTGATAATTGCCACCTTAGCAAGTGGAACCTGTTTGCCCCTTTCTCTATCTCAATCAGAAATAGTAACTAACATAGAGCTATCCCTAAATAGTTGTAAAGAAACATGGACAGCATCATAAATGGAACCACACTTTTTCAGATCAATAGTGAATGCTGGAGAGTGATAGGTCATTTGAAAACTATCAGATATGTAACAAAACATGGCAAAGTTTACCTGCGAGTCACTTTGTTCACGTAAAAACAATACCTGGCGGCACTAAGGCATCCCGGCTGATGCAGCAGCTCGGAGCATGAGTCACGTGATACGGAACGTGACATTAGATCACGTGATATGGGTCATACCATTTAGGAAATCATTTAACAGTACTATGTTAGTGCAAACCAAACCGGTTCTTGAATTACAAAAGTTACAAAAATCGGAAAGCCGCATAGCTTTCTTGTAAAACTAGACTGCAATCTATTATAACATTACCTATGCGTCACTTTGGTCGTGTTACAAAATCATCTGGTATCAAAAAGGCATCCAGCCTGATGAATCAGCTCAGGGGCCTTCAATTATGAGGAACAATCATGGGTCACGTGGTAGCATTAGATCAATCATTTGATAGAGTGTAATAGCACATCTAAAAACTGAACATAAGTAGCATTTAAGGCTGGACTGCGGTTTATTATGGCATAGCCCCATGATGTTAGAGGCATATGGACGGTTGGGACCCTCAACAAAAGTATGGTACGTTCCTACCCACCTAAATTAATGAAAGCAAATAGATCTCCCAATAATTGGATCATTGCTCAGACTTAGTGGACAAAAGTGACTGGCACATTGCATCACCACCCATAAGGTTGGAGAAAGGTAATAATCGGTTTAAAAGTCAACTGCTCACTTGATATTGGATTCACTTGAATCCTGTACCCACCCACTACTCCAGCCATCTCCTGTGGCATTAATGACAGCATGCGTGAGTTTTCTGAGAGAGTGAGGTGGGGTCAACATCTCATGCAAGTGATTGCAGGGCACATCCTGGGGAGAAAGCATGGTGGACCACAGTCCCATCCCCCCTGCTGAAAGCTGAGCCTAGTAACTGACTGTTGTCACTTCTGACACAATGGCCTCACACCCTCATGTCACCTTGCATCTACAGCAAACAATGGCATCACACCCCTGTATCACTGCCCGTCTATAGCTGTCATCTGTGCTGAGGCAGTGTGGCCAGACTCCTTTGGAGGGACAAGACCTGAACACTGGGGATCCTGCACTGGGGATGCACGCCTTCCTCCAGCCACACATCCCGAGATGAACATCTTCAGCTTCCTGCCTCACACCCCGAGGTGACCATCTCCTGTCTCCTTCCACATGGGATGAGGTGACCATCTCCTGCCTTATTGGCACTGTGTGCCCATCTGGGTGTGATCTGTCACTCTCTGTGACTCAGACATCTTTATGCCTTGTGTTGACTCACTGTGTTGTTCCCCCCATGTGTGCATTGTCTCTGCCGCATGTGTACTCTCTCACTCTGCCCCTATATGTGCCTTGTCTCTGCCCCCATGTGGGCCTTTGCTGTTGTAGAGTAAAGGACTTCACAGAAGTCCCGTGCGGCAATCTCGCGAGAGCGGAAACGTGAGATGTGAAGTAAGGAGGGCAGCCCAACTCTCTCCCCTTCAGACTCCTTGCCAGAGACTTACTCCATAACCCTGCATACAGGTGAAGCCAGCAGTGACTCCACATATGATAAACATACCTATGCACTGAGATTGTAACTAAGGAGGAGAAGCCAGTGCTGTATATGCATTGTGATTAAATAAGCTTAACTGCAATCCCCTGCCTGCGTGTGATCATTAATCAGACCACAACATAATTGGCGACGAGGACAAATGTGATCCAACTACCCGACGATGCTTGGGGCAATGCCACTGCCGCCGTTCCTGCCAGTCCCAGGCAAGCCAGACATTCTATGGCTCCAATGGGAACCTCTGTTTCAAATGTACCTAGAAGCAATGGGGGGGTACAGGTTATCCAGCTTCACGTAAGAAGGCCATGTTGCTGAATGTACTTGGCATGGAAGGACAAAGAACGTTTGCAGGCCTAAACCCAGAAGCCCTGGCAGGAGAAGGCAATGATGCCTATCAAGAGGCAAAGCGGAGAATAGTCAGGAGGTTCTCATGTAAAGAAAACATAGTACTACACAGAATCAGATTCTAAGGCAGGAAGCAGGAACATGCGGAATCCGTGGACGATAACATGGTCAAGTTGAGAGAGTTAGCAGCATTGTGTGCTTTTGGAGCTACGTCTGCAACATGCTCATAGTGCAAATGAACAACAGAAAGGTACAAGATAAGTTTTTTCTTGAGGAGGAACTATTGTTCGACAAAGCGATTCAAATAGCAAAGGTGGTGGAAGAGACGTCCAGCAGGTGCAAGGAGTGGGGAATCACCTCGCAATCACCAGAAGTACAGTGGATACAATTCAGAGGCAGAAGAGATCCACCTTATCAATGGAAAGACAAGTCAGCACCATCTCATCATCTACTGCCCTCACGACAAAAATGATCAACGCAGTGAAACCTCACCTGTCGCCTAAAAACTGTCTCAGCATTGCAAGAGCCACCATTGGCGCAAAGTTGGACTATTGTAACATCTTACTCCTAGGCATATTTACCAATTACATCAACAAATTGCAAACCACACAAAACAATGCTCCAAGAGCGGCTCTAAGTAACCCCCGGAGAGAGCCCATCTCTGAGGCAAGAAAAGATGCCCAATGGCTCTGGATCAAAGAGCGCATAATGTTCAAGGCCCTGACTATCACACAAAGATGCCTCTCTCAGTCCGCCCCCTCCTACCCAGCTGAACGGATACATCAGGTTCGTGCCCATAGACCAAAACGAGACCAATACTCCCACCTACTCTCAGTCGCGGCATTCAATAGAGCCAAATCCGGCGGTACCAGCTTCGAAGTGTTAGCCCCAAAAGCTTGGAACGCCCTACCACTCAGCCTAAGAAAGGAAAACACTCTCATGGCATTCAGAAAGGTGATGAAAAACAAGTTATTCAACTAGACTGTACCTGAATGCCTCTAATGATGTTATATGTTCCCCTGTAACCATGGAACTCCTCCACAACGTTGACTTTGTTCCTCTGCAATCCTGTCTGTAAGAATATGTTTTTGAGCTGTATCCAATTGAATGTACCGTAACAGCGCCACTATGCCTCAGGGCCGTTTGTGCACTTTATAAATTCAAATAAATAAATAGAGGGCAACGAGAGACCAGAGATGATGCAGCAGGGAAACATGAACCGTAGAAGTGCCACAGATGCCCCAGTACCTGCCATCTAGCCACAGCAGAGAATGTCAATTCTCTCGGCAAGGAATAAAGAATGTTCGAAATGCAGAAGTTATGGACATTTTGCGTTGATGTGCACATGCAAGGGGAGGAAGACCGTGGCAGCAAGCCAGAGGGAAGAGAGCAGAGATGAGGCCTACTCGGATGAAGAAGCATGCACCACAGTTCTCATGGTGAACAGCTCCATGAACAGGAGGGAAAATCCCCATTGTACCGTTAAAGTTGACGGTCATGAAAAAAGAGTAATGGCGACCTCACGCTCAGACCTCACCATACTACCATTAAACTTGTACAAAATCATGGTGGGAAAAGAAAGAGTAGAGGTGTACAAGAAAAACATGAATCCCACGGTTTATGTAGTTGCCAATGTGAATCTCCTAGGATACATCAGGGCGACAGTGGAATTCAAAGGAAGAGTCACCAAAACCAAAGTGTACTTTGCAGAAAATGGACCACCAGTATTAGGCTAGGATGACCAGGCCAAATTGCAAATTAGGCTCAACCCCTGCATGGAAGAACAAGTGCTGTCCATAAACAAAAGTGGGACGTCGATCACCAAAGAAGAATTTCTGGAATTACTTTCAGACACGCTGAGCCTTATTAAGAACTATGTACACAAGATAAGGTTAAAACATCGAGCAGTACCAGTCAAGCACAGGGTGAGACCGGTGCTGGCAAGGGCAAGAGTCGCACTACAAGAAAAACTCAATAGGATGCTATAGGAAGGAACCATAGAGATGGTGGAGTCATCATAATGGCTCAGCACTGTGGTACTCATAAAGAAACAGAACACCGGCAGCTTACACATCTGCATTGACTTACGCAGTTTAAACCTGGAAGTGGTGGCAGACAGTTATCCATTACTGAGCATAAATGAGCTGATTTTGCTGATGACGGAGGCTAGATATGAGAGACGCATACTACCAGATCAGTTTACATCGGGAATCCAGACCACTCATTGCATTTATAACCCCATTTGGAACATATCAATTCACCACAATGCCTATTGGAATTTCTTCAGTGGCCTCTGTGTTCCAGCGCATGATGGACTCCCTTTTTAAAAACATTGGAAATGTCTCATACTTCCAAGATGACATATTGATTTACACAGAGGACAAGGAGACACACGATACAGCTCTCCGCAGAGTGTTGGCAAAATTACAAGAAGCAGGAGTGGGCCTACGCTATAATAAGTGTGTACTGCAGGCACACAAAGTAGAGTATCTGGGATACACCATATACAAGGCACGCATCAGCCCCAAGAAGGATTTTCTGAAAGCCATTGTGAAGCTGCTTCCCACAATCAGTAAAGAGGATTTAAGATCATTCCTGCGACTATCCAAATAGTATGCCAAATTTGTGCCAAATTTTTCAGAGACCACTGCTACCATGAGAGGATTGCTCAAGAAAGGTGCAAAGTACCAGTGGAAGGCAGAGCAATCAAAGTCATGTGAAGAAGTTAAAGAGGGCATCATGCATGCGCCCTGTCTACAGCCATTCAATCCCCAAAGGAAAACTATGATCAGTACTGATGCCAGCTCGTAAGGAATAGTTGCAACCCTCACCCAAAAGAAAGGTGATGATGAACAAATTGTTGCTTTTGCGTCCAAAGCACTTTCGCTAGCAGAAAAAAATGGAGTTGTTGTCATGTGCGTGGACTGTGGATTACTTTTGCATATATGTCTAGGGTACAACATTTTTGTTGGTTACCGATCACAAGCCTCTAGTGCACCTATTGAGCCTGGGAGGGACCCGAACATGGACACCCCGCCTGGCTCGCTTCACAGCAAAGTTGCAAGAATACATGTATGAAATACAGCACATTGCAGGGTGGAAAAATGCCCAGGCGGACTGCATGTCCAGACTGCCACTGCACAAAGACACAGAGACCAACTTTCTACAAGATGAATGTGTGGTCGCATCACTCACTGATTTGAGGAGTCGGGAATTCCTCGAAATGAGTGAAGGGCACTGGAAAGACGAAGCCGCCAAGGATGCCAAGACAACAAAAATCACAAAATGGGTCAGGGAGGGGTGGCCCGACGAGAATTCCATTCCAGAGGGGTTGCGTCCCTATTGGAAAGTTGCAGATGAAATCTTTGAATGTGAGGGGATGCTCATGAGAGGTGACCAAGTAATCCCACCCACAGAAATGAGAAGAACCATCATATGCAGGGCTCACGCTGGTCATCTTGGAAACAAAATGACTAAAAGGAGAGTGAGGAAGCATATTGGTGGCCACAAATGGACTTAGAAATACGGACAATGACAGAGAGGTGTCATGAAGACAAGCGCCACTACACCCCACAGAAGTGCCAGATGGAGTGTGGCAGAAATTGGACATGGACTGCATAGGCCTGCTAGAGCTAATGGAACAGGAACACAAGTATGGCATAGTGTTAGTGGACTATTTATCCAAATGGATAGAAGTTGACTTTGTATCCAACATAACAACAACTGCTGTGATTCAGTTCCTCAAGAACAACTTTCAAAGAGAAGGGTTGCCTAGAGAACTGGTCACTGACAATGGAGTTCAACTGATATCTAGAGAA
This sequence comes from Ambystoma mexicanum, assembly GCF_040938575.1. Classification (NCBI taxonomy): domain Eukaryota; kingdom Metazoa; phylum Chordata; class Amphibia; order Caudata; family Ambystomatidae; genus Ambystoma; species Ambystoma mexicanum. Next base: position 654,717,661 of record NC_090934.1, read on the forward strand.
ATTGAAAGGTTTATGAAGGAGAACTACATCCAGCAAATCAAAGCTGCCTTATGTCACCCACAAGCAAATGGGTTGGTGGAACGCACCAACTGATTCATTAAAGGAGCCTTGCAGTTAGCCACAGCAGCGGGTCTCGATCCGCTCAGCACAGTCATGGAAGCAGTAGCTGCTCATCACCTTACCCCCAATGGGGTCACCAACATATTGCCGTTCCATCTCTTCAGAGGACGCAAGGCAGCGTACACCCTGGTCTTGCCATGGTGGCCAAATGTAAGAGAGGATGAAAAAGAGGACATGGAACTATTGGTGTGGCGAGTGAAGAAGAGCAAAGAAAACATGAAGAGATATAGAGACGAAAGAAGGAAATCTCAACAAAGCACAATCCAAGAAGGGGATTTCATGAAGATTAAAATGCTGCATAGAGATCCCGTGACTGGGTCCAAGTTCAACAGACCATTGAGAGTAGTGCAGTGTCAGACAAACCATGTACGCACCCAAGACGGAAAGCGATGGAACTTGGAAAGGGTGCCGCTATATGAAAGGGGGACAGGAGAAGCACCCAGCCCCACAACACAAGTGCAAAGAATTCAAGAGGAGAGTTCGGCCAAGGGGAAACTGACAATGTAAGGACAACCGGAACACGAAGAGGAGCAGGATGAAGGGGCACCATCCCAAGTGGAAGCTAGCCCCAGAGGAGTTCAGTGAGACAAGAGAGGACCAGTGAAAAAAAGTGCTACACTGCAAGAAGAGAATGCAGAGAGCAGTCGACCACAGAGAGAATGAAGCAGGCCAGGAAGGTACACTGACTAGGTGATGGTGTTGTCCAAGAAACGGAGGTATGTAGAGAAAAGGACTTCACTGCAGTCCCATACAGAAATCTTGCAAGAGTGGAAACACGAGATCTGAAGAGGGCTTCCCGCTAAATTACATTAGAAGCGCAGCGAGCCGATGTAAGGAGGGCAGCCCAACACTCTCCCCCTGCAGACTCCTTGTCAGACTTATTCCATAACCCTGCATACAAGTGAAGCCAGCAGTGACTCCACATTTGATAAATATACCCAAGCACTGAGATTGAAACTAAGGAGGAGAAGCAAGTGCTGTGCATGCATTGTGATTAAATAAGCTTAACTGCAATCCCCGGGTTGTGTGTGATCATTAATCAGACCATAACAGCTGTCTGTGCCCCTTGTTTGCCTTGTGTCTGTCCCCATGTGTGCTGCCTCACCCTGTGAACCCAAGTGTATTTGGTTACATCTATGTCCCCAATGTGTGCTCTGCTGGTTGCTGCCCCATCTCTGCTGAATCGCCCTGCCCGCTGCACCCCTATGTGTGCATTGTCACTTTCTGCTACCCATTTAGACCATCTCCTGTGTACGCTCTGCTAACCGCAGGTGTCCATCAACGGTGTGCCCTCTCAACCATCAACCAGGCGGCGGCCATCTTGTGTGCTGTCTCTTTCTGCCATCAGCAGCTGACACTCACGCGTTTGCTGCTTCCCCTTCTTCGGTCTCACACTCCGTCCTCCTCAAGTGACCTCATTCCCCTCCTTCCTGCAGTGTCGCTCATTCCGAAATGAAGCTCTCATCATGTGCACTGTGACTCTCGCTTCCATTCTGGAGTGGCACTCTGATGTGTGCTGTCTCCTACCTGTAACTTCTCAACTGTGGTTCCTATCTCAATTGCCTCCATTCTCGAAATGTACAATCTCTTGTGCAGTCGCATTGCTCAGCCATCACACTGGTGACGCTCTATATTGAGCTGTCTGATTTGCCTTCTGTCTCAAAGCTAAGACGGTCTTGTAGTGCACTGCCTCAGGTCTCTGCTATCTCAATGTTGATCATTTCCCGGCCGTGTGCAGTGCCATGTTGTTCAGCTTTCGGTCAGTAATGGGCGGGGCCAGGCTTGGGCAGGCATCACTCTGCTGTGAATCACAGCCTGGGCTCAAATGGCAAGAAGCTGTTAACGTTTTTCACCTGGGAGAGGTGTGTATTTACTGTTGAACGTAGTTTTAAACTTTAAAGGTAAGTAAACAAAGTAAATACACCGTTCTCCGATGGGAAAAATAGTCGTTAATGTGACTGAGGGCTCAGCAAATGTGCAGAAGACAAAAGCCTGCCCAGGGGAGGATATCAATAGACCCCCTATGTGGAAGCTAAAAGCTTAACTGCTCTGCTCGCCATTTTGTTGCCCCATGCCTCCAATGATTAGCCTTGCTTTGTTTAACTAAATAGCATGTGAGATGGCGAGGCATAGACAGGGTAGGGCCTTAGCAAAAAGTGGTTTTGATTGTGTATGTGAGGATTGTATGCATGTATGAATACAGCTTGTCTTTCACACTAGCACCCGGAACCTTTACACTGCACTCTCATTCACATGGCCACTCTCCTTCACACACAGTCGCACCCATGTACACCATTCACATTGCATTCATTCATATGCATGCACTTAGACCCCCTCGCATACAAACATACACGCACTTAGGCATTCCCTCACATGCATGCATGCACACGTACATTAATTCATACATGCATACGTTTTACTGGCATTTGTGGTCAAAGCCAACTTGAATGTTATTATGCGAAAGAGAGTTTGGAGTGGGGGAAGGTACTGCAATGGGGCTAGCAGGGTCCTACTATGGCATTTCATTTTGGACTCAGATTAAGGACAAAGCCGACATGATAAGTGTTCTTATTTGGGGGAGGGCATGTTTCCTTACTATGGCATGGCATTGTTTTACTGGTGTTAAGTTCAAAGGCAACTAAGTGTTCCCACATATGCAGAGAGATAGGCATTTGAACAGCCCGCAAGGCAATCTTTTCTTACTGTGGCATGTCATTCTTTCCTGGCATTAGGGTCATTGTGTAATGATAAGGATGTGTTATTTGTATATCACATTCACCAGCGCCTTGTACAGGGAACACATTTATATAAAATGATCACCCATCCAAAGTTGGTACTCATTTATCCGTGCCAGGATTTGAACCTGTGAACTGCAGATCACACTCAGATTGCAACAGCAAGCGCTCAACGCACTGAGCTATCAAGCCAGCTGTGGAGCATGGACACGTTTTCTTACTGTGTCATGGCTTTTTTTTTTTAACTGGCATTAAGGCAAAGTTCTTAAATGGGGATAGAGCATATATTGCCAGAGCCACCATGCACATGTTTTGTTATAATATTTTTTTATTTTTTTAAATTGTAAATTCAGTTTATTACAAACTTTATTTTACATTTATGTCACACACATTAGAAAGATAAAACTATCCATCCCTACATCATCAACTTCAAAAACTTGCTAAAAAACAACCCAACTAGTACATCAGAATCTTATCAAAATAGTCAATTGCTGCACACACTAGACTAACGTTTTTGCCAGGCAGGAGTGCCTGCCACCACTCCTCCATATCATCGTTTGTTTTTTGGAGCGTATTTCCCAAAACCTCTTTGGTTTTTCAGAGCTAAACATTCAATGCCCAAGTGTTTCAATGATTCCACAGCATTTGCGAAAAATCGGCAGTGATTGTTTAAGGTATCCACTCGGTGTCTAATGAACAACTTTTCTTTAGTTGAATAATGATTTAAGCGTAGCCGCAAAAATTGATCATGATGATACCTGCACGGTAACCTCTCCAAATAATTTCGGAGAATATTCACTCCCCTGGTTTCGCATCGGAGATCTAATGTGGTGTCAGATTTCACTCTTTCTATTCATCGTTTCAATCTAATCACAATATGTCAGCTTTTTCTTTGCTGCACACGGATTGTTCAGTAGTGTTTCCATATCAATATTTGCATGAGCCAATTGAACATAAATCTTCATGATCCATTTATTTAGCAAACCTACGTCAGGCTTTCCTGCTATAGGGTTGAAAATATGATAAGGAGTGCCTGACGTCTCGAATGACATTTTCCTCATCATTGCAACAGATTTCCACAGAACAGCTGCGAACATAGACTGCAGCTCAAGTTCGTAACGAATAGCCGTAATCGGCACACATCTTGGCAAATGGAGGACATTACGCCAAAATGTACCTTCCAACACGTCCCACACTGCCCGATTTATACTTAAGCCGGCTTCAGTCCCAAACGTAATGGCGGCTATCACCTTCTGCCGATAGAACATTATGACAGGGTTAACTGTGAATTTTCCATATTCAGCATTCAATTTCATACCATGGAGTGTCAGATTTTTCATTCTTGTTTTTGAATCTTAGGTCCACTGCCATTCTCTTATAAATATATTAAAGAGAATGCCTAAGAATCAGATAGAGTGGTCGTTTCTAGTTGTTTGCCGGCACCATGCCATTTAAAGTGTTTTCCTCTCCTCCCAAGATTCGAACCGAAGGCCATAATTTTGGACTTCTTGACATTCATTTTCAGATCATTATTCCGCAAATACACTACCAAGTTGTTCAGCAATCTCTGATGACCTCTTTGCGTGGTGTCCAAAAGCATCAGGTCATCAGCATAGATTGCTCAGTCTATCTGATGTCCGCTAACTCTTGGAGGGAAGAAATTACACTTTGTAAATGCTGCAGGTAAGGCCGCCAGGTACAGCTTGAATAATAAAGCAGCAAGCACCTTTTTCTATTGTTATTTTCTCGGTGGAGGTCTCCTTCTGCATTTATTCTGGTTCGGATTGACGTGTCAGTTTGCAGCATTCTGATGGCTTGTAAAAGTTCTGGCAGGCAATTGCAACTCAAGTTTCTTCCACAATGTCTTCTGTTTACACTGTCGAAAGCCTGACATAGGTCGATAAATTCAAGGAACAGATTTTCCCCCCCTTTCATCGTTTCAAGCTTTAACAGATTTAACATCATGAAGTTAAGTTCCACCCCTACTCCTTTGGTAAAACCGGCTTGCCTGGAGTCTAGGATACCAGCTTCTTCTGCCCATTATGACAATCTTTTTAGCAGAAAAGAGGCAAATACCTTGCCAATAACATCTAAAAGCACAATCAGACGGTAGTTGTTAGGATCTGTACGATCACCCTTTTGAAGATCGGAACAACTACCGCCGACTGCCACGATGTTGGAATTGACATCACTACGGAAATTTGCATGAAGTGTGCTTCAATGAATGTCGGCCACTGCTCTTTTTTTTTTTTTTAGAGTGATGTTAGATAGGCCATCAAGGCCGGCTGCGCCTGCGTTCTTCAGTTTTCAGATTGCTTCCAAATTCTCTTTGCTAATACTGCTCTTCCAAGGTACTTTCCTCTCTGCCCATCCTTCAACTTCTACCGGTATCTGGAGTTTGAATACACTGTAATTTTACTTTTTGACTATGTTCTGTAACAATTGTATTTTTGCTCTAATGCACCCAGATACCCCAGGGTTAGTTGTGCTATAGAAATAAATAAAACAAATAAACAAACAAACAAACTCGAGTAATGCTTGACCCATACATTAGCATTAACACTAATGTTCGTTTTCGCTTTCTGAGACAATGAACCTTCATTAATTATGGTCCAAGTGTCTCTGCTGTGGTGAGCGTAGATGGATTTTAGCATTACCGCTGCCCTCTCTTGGTCACAGATCAATCTAAACGAGATTAACCAGTTGCGATATCTTTGACAACGCTCCTTTACAGCCAGCCTTTGTTCTGAAATGTCAATGGATTTTAGAGTCTTAATATCACTTCTCATTCTTTTCTTCTCTTCTACCTCTTTTATGCTAAATGGATATTTGTTGGTATGATGGTCAGCTCTAAATCCAGTTTTCCTTGTTTTAAACTGTGATGAGAGTGGAACATTCTTTGTCAAGTCCACAATCTCTTTCTGATTCATCCTCAGTCGGTTTAGGCCTTGATTAATTCTCAGGTTCCACACATACTGATCACCAGTTTGTTTAGTTTCTGACAACCAGCTCAAGTTTACGCCATCGTGGTCGCTTTTTTGCATCTTCATTATTTTTACATTTTTAATTGTGTGTGTGAAGTTTCTTGATGCCCATATATAGTCAAGTGTTTTGTGACTTCCATTTCTATGCCAAGTATGGCACGCAGGGATGTCTCTGCTGGTCTAGCCATTTAACATATCACAATTCCTAATGGCCAATTAATGCGCCCAGAGTTTACCACGCTCATTTATTTGGTTTGACTTTGTCACTTTCTTAATAAAATTCTTGTCGAACCATGAAAAGTTGAAATCACCACACACAATGATGTAAGAATTATAAAATTCCAAGATACACTCATCAATCAACATCATTACAGAGGAAATACATTTCCCAGATGAGATCATTGCCAGGTTCCAACAAGTACTGATGATAAGAAGATGTTCCATTTTGTTATTCTTTTGGTGAGTAGTCTGTTTATATCTTCTGATCTACAATGTTTTTAATCATTGTTAAGAGACCTGAGAAGGGGCGACCAGTCTTGTTCTTCCCAGCAGCATTGAGAAGAATTGTATAGCCATCACACACAGGAATCTTGCATAGCCAGGTCTCTTGAAGACATATTATTGAGTGGCTCTCTTTGTTTAAACCAGCCTCACGGAACAGATGCATGAAGCCCCATGTGTTCCAAGATATTAGGGAACATTCATTTTGTGATTCAGAAATGTTTTGCTAATCTTGACTCAGTCGTCTTCCCATCACATCCGACCTTCTTTTGAACAGCTCGACATTTTCTTTTGATTGTCGTGCCTGCCCTCTCTTGCTTCATACTTTTCTTATAAGAGAGCTCTTCTTAGCTCATTTTCAGTTGATCCTCCTCCAGATATCGACTTTGGATAGTGGTCATTCACGGCTTGCGTCGTATCAGCCTCAGTATAGCTAGTTAGCTCATATCCAAAAGATAGTAATTCATTGCCAGCACTTTTCAAGGTGTTTTCATTCAGTTGAGAGTGAACGTTTAAAATTACCAAATCAGATTGGTGTTCCATCTCATACTCCACTATATCAATATCTTCTGAAGTTATAGTTGTTAACGATGATACAAAGTGTAGAAGTTTAATTATGTTTCATCTGTTTAGGGTCGCCTCATTTATTTCCAGTAAAATGTTCTCCAGTTGTAGTTTTCTTTGTGTTTGCTTTTTATCAGGTATTCATGTCGTGGCCTGAGTATGCCTCCCACCTTTCTGTAGGACTTGAGCTGAAGTCAATTTCGGATTCAGCTTCAAAACAGGCTCAATCTTAGAAGCTTCATCTTGTTCCTGACAGACTTTTCTTCGCTTCACTGGAGAAATCAAGCCACTCATTTTTTTCACAACATGATTGCGGCTATCTGCCACATTCTTTGGTGGGTGGCGGTTCCCTACTTCATCACCCTCATGTCGCCTGCATGTTTCCGCCTCAGACACAGCTCTTAAATTTACATCAGGTGATAGAGCAACCACAGAGTTATTCAACTCGTCATCCTCTTTTGAATTGGTCGATAGGTTTGCCAATCAGCAATCGTATTTGAATGGCTTCCATCTGAGTCATTAAATTCAACTCTCCTATTTTTTTAGCATTATTGATCACTTCTGAAGAGTCCAGCTCTGGAATCATTTCGTCATCAACTGGTTACTTTTTTTCTTATGTTTATTCTGTGGATTCACCTGCTCAAATAATGCTACTGGAGGTGGAGTTGTTACATTTCTGATGAACACCTTTGTGCAGTTGGATTTGCTTTTATTGCCAACGGCTTTCTTTCCTTGTATTTCTTTTGCTGCATCATTACTAAATTTATATATCTTCTTGTTTGTCACACAGGTAGATGTGGGCTCAATTGATTTAGAAAAGATTTCAAAAGTTGAGGTTTTGTTTGTAGTCTTTGTGAAAGTAGACATTTGAGAGCGACCTTTATCGTCACAATTAGGACCACACAAAGCCAAAGCCGCCTGGTGAGATACTTTTGTGCCAAAAGCAAAAGCACTTTCACCCGGAATTACATTATTAGACTTATTATATGAGACATCATTGCCCTTTGTCTTTTTTGCTACTTCCAGGTGACTTTTTTGTGGCACTGTCGATGAAACTGCTGAGCAACTAGGATTAATAAAGAAATTGTTCGTACTTTGAGATTTAGCAGCAGGCTCATCATTGCATATTATCTCTGATCGAACGATGTTTGTGAACTGGATGGACCCCAGCCGGCCCATGAGACTGGGGGTCTTTAAACAACCCTTTAAGATGAGTAGCAGCAGCCTCGAGATAGATGGAGATGCAGATTCGTACTCTTGCACCAAATAATTGTGACAACTCAATAGTTTGGCAAAGGGAGTCCATTTAATGACAAGTACAAAAAACAGGGAGTTCAATGAACATCAGCAACCGCTCAATCTTCCTTCTCGCTTCAACTCCACTTAATTTAAAAAAAACACAGTCTTTATATCAAAAACTCGTCATCATTGACACGCATTCTTAAAAACCTAAAATGCAATGTGATTGGTTATAGGAAGGTAACTTTAACATAGGTACTATAACTGTGTGTGGTAATGGGGAGAGGGGATTGGATAATCTATGTCAGGTGGGGCAACTAAGCCTTCCTTCAAAATGGCCACTATAAACATCACTAAAATGATGACGTCTCATTGGTTATACTCACTATAGGACCCTAGATTACACGGATTGGCATCAACCCCACTAATAGTTTTCCACTTGAGCCTAGCAGCATGAAGAACAGCCAGCCAGGTGCAGGGAGTTAGTCTGCACCCCAGCTTCCCTACAATTATGTTACAATCATTCATCACCTCAGTGGTCATGTGTCAATTACTTTTTTGTAGTTTGGCCTCGAGTCTGCTCTTGGTCTGAGAAAGTTAAGGAGTATGGGTATGGCAGGGATCCATGCATAGGTGTGAAAGTCTCATCCCTTCCTGGCTGCCTTGTCACTTGACTCAGACACCGTGAAATTGTCCTCTTGTTCATGTATTTTTGTGTATTTGATTTCATTCTGCCAGTCTTCTACCATCTGTGGCTTATCTTGACCTTTCTGAACGGGCTACTCTGTTCTTTTTCTCTTTAATTGTATCCACTGTTGGGCTATTCCAGCCAGATACAACCTTGGCTTCTTGGCATGGTTACCTTTAGCTGGGTTTCTCTCCGTCTTAATTCTCGATTTGTTTGCTGCAACACTCTCCTCTTGATACCTTTACTAACCTTTTTCCATTTCTGCTCATTTGCGTAGTGGATTTACACTCATCTATAAAGGTCTTTTGAGGTACATATATATGTATAGTTGGCGCTTGCTGCAATCTATTTTTTACTAAGCATAAGCAAGCTTCACAATTTCTTTGCTTCTTGTAGTTTCTTGCATCTGTACAAGTTTAAGCTAACTGAATATCTTCATCGTACATATGGCATAAGTTTCTGCATCTTGACATCAATTTCTTCATCTTAGGCTCAAGATGTCACTTATCCATGGTATTTTGTCTCTGTCAGTATTCTTCAGTCATTATATCTTCTATATGTACGTCAGTCTGATTTCTTATGACTTCACATTCGTCTTCCTTTATTATCTTCTTGGATAATCGCTTCTGACAAATGTTATTTTGTCTTGCCTGCAGATATGGTTTTCTCAATGGGTACCTTAATGTCCAGGTTTTCTTAGGTGTCAGTACTTCAATAGGTGCTGTTACTCTTATAGGCACTGGGCAAAGCCGAGATGTGGATCTTTGCTGCATATATTTAGTGCAATCTATTACCGCTTGCATCAGTTCTGTTTTTTCCGCAGTCTCTTGTCTTGCTAAGTCACTTAACCTATTGTGCCATTTTGATGAAGTTTTGGCTTCCCAGTCGAGCCTCCTTTGAATTTGGTCCGTAAACATTTCTAAGGATATGAGCTTTGAATTGATCATGGCAAGTAGAGAACCCTGATCTTTTAAACTATGGTTCAACGACTCATACAATTTAACAAATGGCACTATTGCGAGTGTTGTTGCTGCCAACACATTGTTGTGGATCTGTAGACCTGCTGCTATGGAGAGTTGGCCTTTATTATTTGGTGCCTGGCCGTGAGCTTCAGTAGAAGGTTGCACATTCAAATGATATGAAGAGTTTTATTATGTCGAGCATGCCTTCTTTGGGAGCTCACCATTTGCATAACTTAACTGCACGTTGTTGCCATCAGACTGTGGCAGCTCTTCTCTGCCCGTTTTTACTAAAAGGGTAGTTTTCACATTCTGCGGGGTGCTTGTTAGGTCTTTAAGCAGTCTTTTTGCCTCAGACCTCCTCTCATGTAACACAAGACACTCCCAAGTTATTTCCACTTGGTTTCAACAAAGAACCACCAGGCGGGACATCACATGTTCCCACAGCTGCTGCAATTTGGCAGCTAGCATTGAGCCCATCTCTTAAACTTTAGGAAATCTAACTTGAGGCGATCAGCAAAGCGTGCCTCTCTTAAGGCCAGTTCATTGTAGTTACAGGAGGGGGTTGCTAAAGGCATGCCAGCTTTCTCCCTCTTAGATGGAGTTTTGGGGAATTGCCTATGACTAAACCGAGAATGCGTGGCATCACAATTGTCTCTCATTCACGGTGCGTCACCCTTACTCAACTCTCGTGCTGAACTTCCTTTGCATCTTGTACTCATGGTGGCCCTGAATCATGCTGTTCCCATCTTCATCTTGTATCCTGGCTTGCAACATTATGTGTTACTACTGACTTCTGCAATTGTATTCGCTCTCCCCTCCTACTTCTCCACTCTTTTTGACTGCTTAATCTCTGTTCTCTCCCAATCTCACTTTCTCCCTTTTCCTTTCTCCTCCCCTCCTCCCCTTACTTTCTTCTATGCACTTACTCTATCAGAATTGTCCCTGGACCTAGCATGATTTATTTATTTGCATTTTTAAAGTGCTCACACAACCCGCGGGCATTGAGGCAATGTTACAGGAATTGTTTGTTTTTTAGTACGTAATTGTTTTTTTGTCATAGTTGCATATTTATAACAAGCTTAAATACCCAGAGGTTTCTAAGCACGGACCTTGGAATGTTGCTTTGTGTCATCTTGCTTCCAAGGCGAACATGTTGCCGCTGAGCTATCCTCCCGGACAACCTCGTAGCAACCTGAAAGCAACCTCGTCTGTCTCCTCCCCTCTTCCCTTTGTTGTCCCCCCCAACCCCCAGCACTATCAGAAATGTTGTCAGGCCTAGTACGGTAGTCGCCTGTCTATTTCCATTTCCTTCCCACTCTCCCCCTCCCTTCCTTATCTATGTCTTAGCTCTTGCACTATCTGAAATGTCGTCAGGCCGAGTAAAATAGTTAATTTCACATCCTTATTGTTCATGGCCTGTAAGAATGTCATTGTATTTACCCTTGTTCCCTCCCTTGCCTTGAAGCTCTTTGAAGCACATTGTGTATAGGCACTATATAAATAAACTATCATATCATTGATGTGTCACCCTTGTGTAACCTGCTTTCCTCAAGCACTAAACCAAGGCTGTCTTTAACATTGCTTTCTGCTTGACTGAAATTAGAACTCGCATGGTTTTGATCGCTTTGATTGTTTGGTTATTTTTGGCGCAATTTGACTCACTCGTTACAAGCTTCATAGCTCTGTGTTGTCATGTCATTTAAACTTGTTTGCATTTCCTTTGAAAAACTCTCCTCAACAGTGCGGACCTCTTCATGGGACTCAGCAACGTTCCTTGTTAAAGAGTTGTAGTCTCTTGATGTATCATTAGGTTCCGGTATTTCTTGCGAGGTTTCCTCGTTTCCCACATTGCCGTTGTTGCCCAAAATGCCCTTGTTGGCTTTGTTGCCATCATTAAGCAAGCAAGCTTCCAACAATTCCACATCGGTTATGTCAAATTTCGAGTTCACTGCCACAATATTGGGTGCATTTAATACATTGGCCTCATTACTAGTTGGGCACAAAGGGATACCGGGCACCGGTAAGGACACCGGTGCCGGTAATCCCTTTGTGCCCTATTCCGAGTTCCCTTAGCGGGTCACTTCCTTAACGCCTGGTTTTACCAGGCGTTAAGGACAGGACCCGTTAAGGGACTTTAGAGCTAATAACGGTACCGCAATTTGCGGTACCCTTATTAGCACCTTCCCATTGAGCCCTATGGGGGCTCAAATGGGAATGGGGAATGGCTTTTTCAATGGGGACTTACCGGTCCCGCAAGGTCGTAAGTCCCCATTGAACAAGGGCGGACTTGGTACCGCTATTGGAGGTAGTCATGGGGCTAATAGCACCATGATTACCTCCAAACTCGGAATGAGGTCCATTGTCTTTTTCAGGACGAGGGGCATACTCTATGTCCAACGCATCCGGGTTACAATGTACCGATTGGTTGGAGGGAGAAGGTGTACTCTATGAAGGGGGTGTGGGAGTTGGGGGTGTGGCTGTCAGAACACCACTCTCGCGACTTGCTGACATCATCTCAACTACTATCACCTCTCTCATCTCTCCCACCTCCACAAGCAAAACACGCTCTTGTAACTCAGAATCAAGGCGGTGGCGCATCAAATTCTGCCGCGTTAGTGGCCCTACGTCCAACATTACTTTCACTTTGCGTTTTTAACGCTTTTAACAGCCAGCAAACACAAAGTCAGAGCCAAAGCGTGCCTCACCTTCCACAGCTGATTGATCTTTCGCATGGCTGCTTTGGCTGTGTTAGGCTGACTGGGGCAGACTGGACTCACTGCTGGACACTACGTGCCGGCGTTACGTGCCACGCATTCTTTTTGTAGGAAGTCCTTGAGAATTAAAGGTGCAGTGTAAATAAGGATCACAGAAAAAATCCAACAGGAGAACTCAGCTTCCAGCAGGTAAGCAGGACAGAGTGGACTCACTGCTGGACACGATGTGCTGGCGCTACGTGCCACATGTTCTTTTTGTAGGAAGTCCTTCAGAATTAAAAGTGCAGTGTAAATCAGGATCACAGTCAAAATCCAACACCAGAACACAGCTTCCAGCCGGTAAGCAGGGCAGACTGGATTCACTGACTCTACTATCATTATTGACATCATGGACAAACAAACATGACTATGTTTTCTGATGTGGACATACTGGACATATAGGCGCACCAGAATGGACATGTTTGGGCACAACCAGAATGAGATATAATTTGGAACACTTGCAGAGTACTGGCATACAGTGGGCAAAGGAATTATGAAAATGTGTTTGAAAATGCTCCTGTCCATTGTTGATGACTTGGCATCTAAGCAATGGACTTATGGCTTACCCTACAAAACCGATTTTGTGGCTTCTTACCTAATGAAACACAAAAGGTGTACTGTAAAATTCACCATTTAACCACTTACTTATATATGTTTCTCTAGGGGTGAGGGGAGTACCCCTCTGAACCCATCTTGGTTGGTTTGCTCTCTCTCTCTCTCTCTCTCTCTCTACGCTCGGTATCGCCTATGGATTTGGCCGGGGCAGAACAAGCTCAGCTGCCTCTGCGGACTCCCATTAGGGTGGGCCCTACTACATTTGCTCCAGGCCTCACTTGTTACACAATCCTAGCTAGCTATGCCCATGGTGAATTGGGGTGAAAGATGCATCTAGACCAAAGGAAGTCATAATATCTATTCAGCCTCCTGGCCTCGGGGTGGGGATCAACAGCACAATAGTTTAGGGTTAATGTCCCCACTCACTACCAACTTTCAAAAGTGCCATCCAGCCCCCCAAAAGAAATGGGGTGGCTGTCTCTGCTCCTGCTGTCAGTTTGACTGTCTCTTTGCTCTGCTTTCTCAAAGCAGTACTCTCCCCTTATGCTACTGCACTCTTTTGCTCTTTCAAAGTTGATACTTTCCTGGCTCCACCAACATTGGCCAAATGTGCAGAAGAGAAGGCTGGTGGTGAGAGGAGAGGGGAGGATGTGGAAGGAGTATGGTGCGGTGTGTGCCAGAACGGGCCATGCCCAGGAGGAATGCCTGCTAGCAGGCCTGCTGAGATGCTGGCACTGGCCTCATGCACTGGTGCCATGCTGAGAAGTCCCTATGCTGCCCCATACAAAAAGTAATAGTTCCGCTGAGACATGTCAGTACTACACTGATACAATAGCAGCCCCCTTTGAGAAGGGCAGGCACCACTCCATGAAAGTACAGAAGCCCTCCTGAGAAGGGCCTGCACTGTAGAGATATTATCACAACCCTTCTGAGAAGTGCATGTACATCATCATCATTGAAAGTACTGCAGCCTTGCTGCAATGTGCTAGTAGTGTAGTAATGTGGTAGCAGACTTACTGAGAAGTGCCTTCGCAGCTTCATTGAACAGACAGCAGCCGTGCTGATAAGTGCCATTGCATCTCCATTGAAAGTCTAACTCGCCAGCTGAGAAATGCTCTTACGAATGAGTTCATAGTATAGAATTCCTTCTGAAAAGTGGTGGCACTGTCTCTTTTTGCTCACCATTGATTTGTTTGATTTGAAGACTGAATATTGAATATTTATTATTTATTATTATCTGATATACAGTTCTAGAGTTGTCACAGATTTCTGTTACTTAATAAAAACATTTGTTACAATCCATGCTTTGTTTTTTGATATGTTTCTTATATGTATTCAGACTGATATTGCACTCTTGGTTTGGCTAATTTTATTCTTTAAAATAACTATGTGTATAATGGTTTCAAAGTAGTATAAACACAAGAAGTCCTCAGCTTAAAAGTAATACTGTCACTGAACAAAAACAACCACCCTAGATATGTGATGTCATAACTAATGCCACCGATGGTGTCATTTGTGATGTCATCTTTTATGTCCTGGGTGTTAGTCTTAGCATAACATGGCAGTGGGGCTAGTTATGGTTGCATAGCAAACCATAACTGGCACATTTCTTGGGTTTTTGATTTTAATTTGTAATCATAACATCCAATTGACAAAGGTTTTTTTCACTGAATTTCATGGGTTTTCATTAGAAGAACTTAACCATAACGTCCATTCAACTAATGTTTTTTCACTGACTTTGATAGAATTTTACCAGTGTAACTGTTAGAATCGATTCCTAAACTCTGCTTTGGTGAACAGAAGTTTAGGAGGCCACCCTTGTTAGTGAAAAAGGAGACACTTCTGGGAATATAGCCAGACCAATTCAGGGTAGCTTGGAGAGCACTCAAGGCTAGGTCTCAGGAGGAGTGAGGGTGATTAGAGGTCTTTAATGAGCACACACAGTGAAACACCATGAAGTACCATTTGACAGAAGTATAACAAAATATACAATTTATTTTAGGGCCATGAATCAAATCAAATGAATAATGAAAAGCAATACCACCAACCACCAGGTGCAACACACTATGTAAAATATATATAATTACTGTAGTCAATGCGAAAAAGTTAATAACTCCACCAATACCTGTAAGGGAAAAGGGGAATAATCTTTTGAGCATATACAAACTTACAAAAGTAACAATCCTAACTTTAGAAGTCCAGCCATATGATGGATGAAGCCTTATGCTCAATGTTAGATGTGCATGTAAAAGTGCAAGGCCATATGTACAAGTCACAAAGTACCTTTCTAGGCTGCTGGTAAAGTTAGAGACTGATTTCTAAAGGGTGAAAACAGGTTCCAAAAGTCAGAAGAGGATCTGCTGCGATGGACAAAGCTATTACCAAATTTCGGAGAGCTTTAGTAAGCAGGAGCCACCCAAGCCAAAGAGAAGACGACCAGGGATATTCTGTTCATAAAAGCGTATGGATGAACAAGTGGCCACCGGTAAGTGACAACAGTGCACACTGCCCTTAGCTCGGTTTTGGTCCAAACTTGGCAGGTCTGGAAGGGGTCACCAAGGGTTCGATTTCCCACCCTCGGTCTGGCTTCAAAATGCACTTGCGCTGTGGGTGCAGATGCAGGTCGGATAGGGGACAGGAGCTGTAACTCTTGATGCAGGTGATGCAGAAAGAAAACACCGGTGGAGCTGGTCTCAGGCAACAAGAACAAACGTGGGGAAACCACCTTAAGTGACTGTCACTGTCGCACAGTGATGAAGGGACTCACAAATTTCACGATCTGACACAGCCGTCCATCTCGTGACCCAAAATGGCTGGGATGATGACATTTGAGTGAAGGGTTCTTTGCACTGCAATCTAGGACTACCCAAAGTCTTGAGTCAAAACTCAATGTGGCGACACTCCTGCATGGGTGCCAACGTTTGAGCTGGACAGTCCACTGGATGGCCCAGTAACACTTCAGAAAAAGCTCCTTTGCAGGGCTACATGAAGTGTTGTGTTTGATTAGTTCCACCACTCCAGAGATTTGAAGCACCATCACAGATCTTGAGCACAAAGCAGGCTCCAGCGGGACACCAATGGGTTTTGGTTGCCAACCATCATCTGCAGATCTCAGGATCTTCCTTTGTTCTGGTTGGCTCATCCAGGCCCTTGGCTCCATCCACATGTCGATTTGGACCTGTTGCTGATCTACAGGTCTGCATTTAGGACCCCTCCTCATATCCACAAGTCCGGTGAGTGTTCGCACCCGGCCGGCTAATGTGAAGGTCTGCCCAACTCATGCATGCCAGCAGTGGTCCAATCAGGGACCACCGAGGCTCTCATGGTCGTGTGCACACCAGACATCTTGGCACCTAGTAGTGTTGATTAGGACCAGACCGTCCAACCTCACTTCCTGGGTACCCACACATGTGACCTGCAGTAGCCTGCCAAAGAAGCAGCTTTCACGGGCAACTGCATGTCCAAATAAGGAAGTTCTGGGTCAGGAAAACTAGGGGGAAGGCCAAAGAATGAAATTGCCAAAGTAACAGACAAAAGACCTAGTAGCGTGGCCATGACGGACACTAGCCACAGTCATGAGCCAAACGCAGTAAGCGTGCAAAGGCTTTTTAAAAAGTTTTAAAAATAAAAGTAAAAGCTTCTGCTACCACCAGTCTGTTCCTAGGCACACTGACAATCCTTAAGGGATGACTAGGGCCAGAAAACACAAGCAGCCCAGTGCGTGGTACAGTAATGTACTTTGTGCAATGATAATATTTTTACCAAAAGTGGCAACAGAAGCCGAAAGATTAAGAGAAACAAACTTTCTCAATACTGACAGCCATAAGGACGTGTCAGTTTCCCCATAACAATGAGCAAAGGCCCAGTGGAGTGCAGCAGAAGGCTGTGCTCCACTTGCAAAAGTCAGTTCAAGATACTGCAGCAACAACAAAATGTGTGTGGGGTCCACAAATATAGAGGGAAAGTTGCCTTTAGAGACATTTTCTGTAACAGCAACTTAATCATCACGTCCCTTTAACAACCTTTTTTCTGTGAATTTCATAGGTTCTTATTAGTGAAACTTAACCATAACGTCCCTTTAACAACATTTGTTCACTGAATGCCAATTTCAATTTTATAAGTGGAAATGTTTCATGATGTTACAGCGCTGTATATGAGTGATTACTAATTCCTCTTTTAACATATATGAAAGAACTATAAACCTTCTTTAACAAACATATTTTTTGCAAAACATGCTGAGGTGTTTCATTTTCAGTAGCGCATGCTGGGGCTGAAAGGCATAGTTGAATTGTCCAGGGCATGAGGCCCGGCCATGAACCCAGCCCCACCAAACGACCCCTGTTATACGCTGCACCTAGCCTAAATCCTGGAACAGTGTCCACTATACCCCCATAATGTGAGCAGTGGCCAGTGCTAATGGCTTGCAGCCATGGCAATTTCCCACAATCAATGGGGCATGGCTTTAGCCATGCCACAGGCCCCAATAAGAAAATCAGAGTAGACAACTCCAATCCCGACACCAGAAATATTTTTCCCATTCAAGCCTATAACGATTTGAATTGTTTTACCACATAGCAGGTCCATTGCTGTTCTCAGGGGACCATGGCCAGTGGCCAGATTGTCTGGGGCATGACCATGGGCCATGCCCCTGACAATCTGGCAACTGCCAATGCCACAGGCTATGCCTCAGTCTCCAAAGTTAAGCCATCTAAAAATGTTGGGGCACCCTCTAATTATGCCCCCTCATGATGGAAAACAAAAACATTCATAGTTGGGTTTAGAATCGTTTTGCAAACGTTTGTGCAGATTCGTCAAACGACACCAAATTTATAAGTCATTCAATTCAAAGGTGGGTCTAAAATGATATCATAAAATTCCATACAGTTTTAATTAATGGTGCAAAAGTTATAAGCCATCCAGAAAATGCTCTTCAGTGACCCTGTAATGCAAAAATATGCATGGATGTCCTCGAACATTTGTCAAGTTTGCGAACATCACTGTAATGTCCCCGTACATCTGAGATGTTTGCGGACATTAAAGATGAAACAACACAACCTTTTTGGCTTTTTATGGCCATATCCGATCCCATCATCATCACTGCTCACCCACTCAGAGATTATTTCATCTGTTTCAGAAGTGTAATGTTTTTTTTATATGTTTTTACCACAATGTGTGCGGAATATGGGCAGCATTCACGCATCCAACATAATGTCAGTTTCAAAAGTTTTGATGCACCTCATGTTTTTAATGGACCAATCAGCGGGCACGTACGTTTTCCAAGAACATTACGCAGCTCTCTGATTTTTCTAGAGGTGTTTATGGACACAAATCAGGAAGTGAGTCCGCAGAACAGCCGCAAATATCACTCATTGCATGTACTTACATTTCCAGCATTTAAACAAAATCTATTGCATGGATTAACACCAAATTTGCAAAAGAACGCTTTCAGGCCTGGGACACTGCTTTGCACACAAGCGGTTTGGGCTGATGGCACAAGCAAAGCTTTTTCCCATTCCTGTCTATCTGGATTTCAAATAACTTGGTACCCCTCTATAACTTTGTCCGCCCATGAGGAAACCACACAAAACTTTTCAAAACAATTCACGAAGCGTTGACTAGATTTCTGGGAGGGTCATGGGTTTTTCCATCCAGTAGTTGTTAAAATATTTGATGGAGAAGCGGTTGTCTAGTGCCTTGCTAGATGGAATTGAATGACATTTTCAAAACCAAAAGTCTGTTTAGGCCCTCCCAAACTGCACATTCTGTGAACGAAATGTTATAAAAATGAAAAAACTATTTAGAAAACAAAACACCACACTTTCACAGTTTTTGCCCCATCCATTTTTCCATAGAGAAAAAGTTATTTTTTTTAACAGCTGTTACGAAAACTGTTTGGCAGATTTGGACAAAATAAGAAACAACTTGGGCACAAATTGTTGACCTACATTTCTTGACCGGTTTGACGTACCTCCATTGAGTAGTTTTTAAAATATTTGACAGAGTAGGGTTTGCCCCATGTTAATTAAACTTTTTATATCAGTGTAGGTTTTTGTAGAGCACAGAGGCTGAATTAGGCTAATAACCTTTGACTTGCTGAATGGATTTGGATGACATTTTCCAAACTGGACATTTTGGGAAGAATTCATCAGAAAATGAAAACGTCATTAAGAAAACATACAAATGCTGTTTTAGCCTACTTGTATTCATTTTCCCATAGTGAAAAAGTGCAGTTTTGAACAGTCATAGCGTGAAAACTACTTGGCAGATTTGGACCAAATAAGAAACAAGTTGGGCACAAAGTGTTGACTTTATTCTCTTGACTGGTTGAGATAAATCCATTCAGTAGTTTTTAAAATATTCAACAGAGAATGGGGTGCCCACTGTGACTGAGAGGCTCATAGTGTTTGACTTACTGGATAAATATGGCTGATATTTTGTAGACCAAGGGTGTGTCAAGGGCCCCACCAAACTGGATATTTTGGAAGCAATTTGTCAAACAATGAGAAAGTTATTAAGAAAAGATAATAACGTTTTTAGCCTACTCCCATTTGCTTTCCCATAGAGATAAGTGCAATTTGTTGAACAGCTGTAGCATGAACACCACACTCTCTAACCCTACCTATTTAGGTGATAGGCTACTCCTTTTTAAGCAGTCCTACTTGCTACAGATTTCATCCACAGATCCTACAGCTATTTATAGAGTCTATCAAGCTGAGCTGCAGTTTTTTGGGGTTCCAACCAGGCCTTTCTGTTTTTCAAGCTGGGCCCAGAACAGACAGATGAGCTACAGCAGAAATTGTATTCACTCTTTTTTACTGAGGGTAGTGGGCGGACTAATTAATGTGATTGTTGAGGCACAACAGCTGACGTGCTCTGACAGATGTGGGGTCATCAGGTAAGTATGTGATGAACTCTTCTCTCCACACGCTTCCTGCAGTTAATGCACTGCAGACATCTGCTTCCCATTTGCTGACACAGGACAGTGTCAAAACCTTGATTTCTGCCATGTCTCAGTGATCATTCTGCAAAGTTAGGTAATTTTGTTACTGCAGAGAGCTAGCGCTTCCCTGCTTGCATTCTTTTGCAGGATAGTCTTGGAAATTATAATCATTGATCGTGGCACTAATTGTACATGATTTCAGAGATTGAATCACAGTGTGACAAACAACTGAACCTTCCCTGACAGCTTTTTCTGCGTGCTATAATTCTTCTGATATTGATGCAGAGTAGCTAATTTGGTGTTAACTCCAAATACCAGAATGAATTTCAGATTTGGCATGAAAAGTAATCTGCACAGTATCAGAATACTAAAGCCCACCCAGGATAGAAATACAGATGAGCTTAGCCACTGCCCACTAATTTCACCTTAGATCATTACATCATTCACACCTTTGGACATTAGTAATCTATGGAAACAGCTTTAAAATCACTTTCTCTAGATCCTGGCAGGCAATTCTGTATATCTGTTAAACATTTGTAGTCTCTCAGTATTTCAAGCTCGAGTGTAATATGTCAAATGCACATTTTCTAGGTTGGTTTTTAAGCATGCACAAGAGAAGTGTTTCATTTAGTCTAAGGGCATGCCGCTTACCAATACCAATTGTGCTGCGCCGTCTTATGGACAGTAATGGCCTGGAATTTAGTGTTATTTGACCTTGTAATAGCAATGTTGTGGGCACCCTGATACACTTTTTATTCTTCTGTCCACTATTACCCAATTTTAGGCTCAGGATTTTACTTCCGTTACTTCAAAGATCTCATTGTAGAACAATCATAAAAGCCAATTAATACCTATGTTTATTGCTGACAAAAGATGTAGCTTTTGCTGCATATAGGTTTTAAGAAGGAACATTGTCGCTGTACATGAACTTTTGCTAGCATGAAATTAAAGATTTATAACTCAGCATAGAAGAGTTTTAATCTTTTAAAATGTTGTTGAACATGGCCTCCCACAACCCCACCACCCCCCAAACTCCCATTTGGACCCCCTTGCTTGGCTGAAACGGCTCTCTATATTTGTGGGAAACATTTTCACCCCCTCCAGTTAAAAAAAATCACCAGCTGCTACTGCCCATTTTAGTAATCATATTTATTATTTGATGATGGCTTAGAGGATCAAGGATAGACCAGCCCAGTCAGTCATTTACTGTAATCTGTTCATGACCATGTGGCAGGTGATGTTATTTATTATGATGTCATCATGGCAGAGGTTATGTGATGTAATTTCCTAAGATGTCATTATTAAGCTACTTTGTATTTTTGAAATTTCAAGAATCCTATAGCTTTTTGATCTCAGAATGTTGGCAAGTATGGAAAACTACTTGGCAGATTTGGACCAAATAGGAAAAATGTTGGGCACAACGCGTTGACTTAATTATTTTTACTGGTTTGGGGTAAATCCATCCAGAAGCTTTTTAAAATATTCAACACAGAATGGGGTGCCCCCTGATCCTTAAAACCTTTATATCTGTCTGGGTGCTTTGAAGCAGAGAGGCTGATGGAGGCTAAGAAAATGTCAAGGAGGGGTCTGGGGTTATTCTGTCCAGTAATTGTTAAAGTTTATGATGGAGAAGAGGGTGTTCCCTTCTCCCAAAATGATAGCTATATATATGTCCCACAATGCATAAGCTGTCATGATCTCTGCTTCCAAAAGGTCAGGGTTTTCCCAACTCCCTTGGAAGCAGATCCATAACCCAGGTTCCGAGTGCCAACCAGTCCCAATTGGGACCTTTTGGACCCAGTCCTGGCGCCAGTGGCACCAGGCTCATAAATATGCCCAGTCCCAGCGCTGGAAGCTCCGGGCTCATAATGCTTGGGTGGACTTACCTGCAGCAGACCATGCTGCTTACTTGCCTGCCAGTTGAGCCTCTGATCCTCTTCTGTTTGGAACTACTTTTCCTGTTGGGTGGGGCAGGAGCCACTCCCTAGGTTCAGAACACTGGAACTCTTCTGGAAAGCAGGAACTCTTTTCTTACCTAGGCGTGGCTGTGGAAGGAGACACCTAAGCACTACAGGAGGCTATTTAAACCACACCTGATGGATCAATCTTGCTTTGCGTTATTCTGCATCCTCTGCAGCAGAACGCTCATCGTGTCTTCTGCATCTGATCCTGGGCCTAAGGAAAAAGGCTTACCATCCTGAATCCAGTCTTCAGCAACACCTATAAAGACAAGAAAGAACAGGTTAGCATTACGGTCTTCAGTGACAGCTCTTCACTTACCTGGTCCATCGGCTGTCACCAACGCCTCGCGCTGCATTCCGACACCTGAAAGACAAAGACTTACCTACTCTTCGTGCGCTCCGGAGGTCTTCACACTGCATTCCGGCATCTGAAAGACAAAAGCTTACCAACTCTTCGCACGCTCCGGAGGCCTTCGACGCTGCATCCCGCATCTGAAAGACAAAACAAGGTGCGTTTAAAGACATTGGGGAACTTTAATACTCACGTGCCATTACTCCTTTCCACATCTAACCCAGTGGGTATTTCGGCACCCTGCAGCCGCTCCGAACTTGTACCTGCAAAATAAAAAGACAGTTAGAGCGCATCGTGAAGCAGGCAACAAGCGCTTACTTACGTGCTTCCAGGCGCTTCTATTCATCACACGGGCTCCATCTTCAACTCACTTCAGCCCGTCATCCACCATCGCCGGAACCCTGCAAAACAAGAGACATCATTACTAAAGACTTTAAAGACATTAGAATTACTCGAAACTTACCGTTCGTGCAGTAAACGATGGACAGCAGTCCTCTGAAGTCAAGAGGCCTGCTCCCCTTATCCAGTGAAGAAACTGGTTAGAGCACCCTGCCCCGAGGCAGATGGAGAGCACGGCGTTCACTTACCTAAGGTGAGAGCGTTAACCTTCGGGGTTCTACAGGAGAAGAGAAAGGGAAGAAGAGAGAGACATTCAATAACCCAGTTCATTAATCCCATATTTTCTATCTGCAGACATCTTACCCTTCGAGTCAGACATACAGTGCACAGAGGTCCAGCCCAAAGAGCCAGCCGTGTGTTACACATCACCTTTGAAGATACGGTATACGCCCAGTCAAGACCGGCGCCTCTACGGGAATCAGGTGAGCATTACATAAGCGTGATCTTTCAGAAATTAATACGAGGGCATTGTTTTGTTTTGCTCGATTTGATAGATAACCAAAGTTATAATCAGTGTAACCGGGGTTAGCCGAAAACGAAAAGTGGAAAAAATAAACATTTTAGGAGGAAAAGGATGAAATGGCATCAGGCGAGAGGTGGAGAGGGGGTAAGAGGACACAATGTAAAATTGGAGAGCTGTGGAGGGGGACCAAGGACCAAATTCAGAGCTCAAAGGTTTTCACATAGCTGGGGTTGTCAGCGCGATAACCACAGTTCTGATAGAAAACTAGATCAGGAATGAAAGTGCATCAGACGAAAGCACATGTATATGGGGGAGTGGGAGAGAGCTGGGGAGTGACAAATAACTTGAGGGGGCTGGTGCGAGCATGGCACGAGGAGGGGGAAATTGATGAGTGCTTGGGAGGGCAGGGATGTTTTGGGGATTTTGAACGCTTTTGACAGATAACCACGATTATCTGCAGTACATTGACAGCTACGGTTATGGGGACTTTTTTTTTAAAAAAAGAAGAGTTTACAAAAATGGGACTACCACAAAAAAGAGGGTATTTTACAGCTACAGAGAGGTGGGTTGCAATGGGTGTGGCCAAAGGCTACGGCTACTGGGTTACTTGAAGGAACAGATTGGGCCTCATAAGAGTCCGGCGGTAACCGCAGCGGTAAAACTGCCTGGTTACCGCCAGACTTGTATTACCATTCCGCCTCCGTGATTCCCAGAATTACCGGGGCATTACAACCCCGGTTTCCCAGCAATCACGGAGGCGGAATGGTGTTAATCCCCATTCCCATTGAGTCCTATGGGACTCAATGGGAATGGGGATCATGGAAACACCGGCAGCATCTCATAATGCTGCCGGTGTTTCCTCGTCCGCCTGCAGGCGGGCGGTGTTAAACCCACCAGGTCAGACCTGGCGGGAACACCACCTCCCGCCTGCAGGAGTTGTGATCGCCCGTCATGGAAACAACGGTGGCGGTGGGTTTACTGCCACCATTGTTTCCATACCGGGCGATTTGTAATGAGGCCCAATGTCGCAATATGGAAAGTGGCCACGGTCGAAGGCCATGTCTAGTGGACCCAATGAAACCTAGTGGGAAAAATGTCAAGGGCCATAGAGAAAGGCCGTGGACACTGGCATGGCTGGAGGCCATGGCTATTGTGCCAAAAAAAAAAAGAGTGGTGTAGCCCCGGTCAAGGACCATGGCTAGTGATCCCGTTTATCCAAAGAAAGCAATTGGGGCAACATGTAAAGGGACCATGGCCTTTGTCCGGGACCAATGATAATGGGTGAAGGCCATGGCTAGTGAGCAGGAAAGAAAGGTAGTGTTTTAAAAGATACAGTGAGCACACCGAAAGGCGGTGCCTACTGGCCAGGGCCATTATTTTGGATTCTGTGCACCTTTGACAGATAACTGCGGTAATCTGTAGTATTGTGATAACTGTGATTATAGGGAAAACATTTTTTTCAGAGGAGAAAGTTGCAAAAAAACAGGATTATGACAAAAAAGTGGGAATTTTATAGCTACAGTGAGGTGGGTGGTAATCAGTGTGGACGAAGACCATGGATAGTGGGACTCAAGGAAATTTAGTGGGAATCATGTCAACGGGCTACAGAGAAAGACTGTGGCCACTGGCATGGCCAAAAAAAATTAGTGGTGTGGCCACGGCCGAAGACCATGGCTAGTGTCCCATTTAGAAAACCTATTGGAGCAATATGTGGAAAGGCCACTGCAAATGGCCAAGGCCACTGGGCATGCCCAAAGGCCATGGCTAGTGGGACCCGAAGAAAGCTATTGGGGAAACATGTAAAGGGGCCATGGCCTATGTCCGGGACAAATGGTAATGGGTGATGGCCATGGCTAGTGAGCAGGAAAGATAGGTAGTGTTTTAAAAGATACAGTGAGCACAGCCCAAGGCGGTGCCTTTTGGCCAGGGCCATCATTTTGTATGTTGCGCACCTTTGACGGATAACCACAGTTATCTTTAGTATATTAATAACAGTGGTTATGGGGAAAGGAAAAAGTAAAAAAATTGGGACTATGACGAAAAATAGGGAATTTTACAGTTTCAGTGATGTGGGTGGTAATGGGTGTGGCCTAAGGCCATGGGTAGTGGGCCTCAATGAAACTTAGTAGGAATCATGTCAACGGTCCACATAGGAAGACTGTGGCCACTGGCATGGTGAGAGGCCATGGCTATTGTGCCCCAAAAAAATGTGTGGTGTGGCACTGGCTGAAGGACATGGCTAGTAGTCCCATTGGACTGTCCATGGCCAAAGGTCTTGGATAACCATCAGACGTGATGACTGGTTTTTGCCAAAGGCCATGGCTAATGGGACCAGAAGAAAGGTATTGGGGGAACATGTAAAGTGGCCACGGCCTATGTCCGGGGCCAATGGTAATGGGCAAAGACCATAGCTAGTGAGCTGGAAAGAAAGGTAGTGTTTTAAAAGATACAGTGAGGATGGCTGAAGGCTGAGCCTATTGGCCAGGAGTGAATGCCCTGACTAATTGGCCTGAAATACAAGTATAATGGCCACAGTCTAAGGCCATGGCCACCTAGTGGGTCCAAAAGAAAGATATTGGGGGAACATGTACAGTGTTCATAGCACCTAGTTGGCAACATGACAAGGGTCCACGGCAAAAGTACATGACTGCTGGCCATGGCTAAAGGCAATGACAAGCGTGCCCGAAAGTAACCTAGTGGTGTGGCCACAACTGAGGGCCGGGGACACTAGCTATGGCATGGCAAAAGGCCATGACCAGTGTTCACCTTGAGGAAACTTATTGGAGCAATATGTAGAGTGGCCAATGCACAAAGGCTGTACGCACTGGGGATGGCTGAATGCCATGGCTAGTTGGACCAGAAAAAAGCTATTGGGGCAACATGGAAAGGGGTCATGGCAGAAGGCCCAGGGCCAATGGTCACTGACAAAGGCCCTGGCTGGTGGGCCCGAAAGACATGTTTAGTGGCCACAGCCCAATTGTGTGGCCAACTAGTGGGTCCAAAAGAAACATATTTAAGGGCTCTTACAAAAACTATGGTATAACGAAACCCTAGAAATTCACTGAAAAAACCTTAGATAAGGTGCCATTAAGATGTGCAGATTTAGCACAACAAAGCTCTTGAAATTCAGCAGATGTTGGAAATCATGACCAGCTTAACTCGGATTTCTAGGTCCCAATTACTGCATGGATGGGTGACAAAATGGGCATCCAAATTATTAGCTTTTTAAACCATGCTACTGTCAGTCCTTGAAAGTTTTGCTCTCAGAGACAGTTTTTTGCCTTTTGCTGAATTGCATTCAGGTATTTGTAGTCTCCCGGTCAATAATAAAAAAAATATAGATAATTTTACAGCAACAGTGGATTTCCCCTCCCTGCAGTAACTGGGACGAAACCTGATTAGCTTCAAAGCAACAAAGGGATCAGCGACCAAAGGACATATTGCCTAATAAACGTGTCCACCTTACCAGACCACCTGGAGAAACCTGTCCTAACGGGGCTGCATTTTTCCTTTCTTTGAAACTAAGCAGGGTCAGTCCTGGTTACTGCTTGGATGGGAGTCAGTCCACAGTCTTGAATGCTGTGTGTTTTCTTAGTTTTATATATCTCATAACACACGGCATCCACATTATATTTTTTTTAAACTGTGCTGCTGTCAGTCCTTGAAAGGTTTGCACTCTGAGACAATGTTTTGCCTTTTGCTGAATTGCATTCTAGTATTCACTCCACCACACACCCTTCGGACGGGCAGGATCCCATCCGCTTCTGGTCAGCTCGCACAGCTGATCCGGACCGCTGCACCCACCACTGATTGCGACGATACCTCTAGGACGACGCCACCATCAGGATCGAAAACCATGCCGCCCAGATGTTCGCCTCGCTGCTGTTCTAACCCCACTACTGCTGCCAAATCACCTGATTTTGCCTTTTTTGTGCTCCACCAACGCGGCAAACCGCGATGCATGCTGAAAATGGCCACCGCTCTGATGTTGCTGGCAGTTGCCTAGCAACGATCCTCGCTTCTTATTGGCCACCCTTTGTTTATACCTACAAGGCCCCGCCGGAAGGCGCAAGCCGGCACCTTTCCCTCAAGGCACCTTTATTTAAGGCACGTAGCCTGTCTGTGCCTGACTCCACCACACACCCTTCGGACGGGCAGGAGCCCATCCGCTTCTCCCTGATCATCTCGCACAGCTGATCTGGACCGCTGAACCCACAGCTGATCGCGACAAAACCTCTAGGGCGGCGCCACCATCAGGATCGAAAACCATGCCGCCCAGATGTTTGCCTCGCTGCTGTTCTAACCCCACTACTGCTGCCAAATCACCTGATTTTGCCTTTTTCGTGCTCCACCAACGTGGAAAACCACGAGGCATGCAGAAAATGGCCACTGCTCTGATGTTGCTGGCGGTTGCCTAGCAATGTTCCTCGCTTCTTATTGGCCACCCTTTGTTTATACCTACATGACCCCGTCTGTGTCTGTCCGTGCCGACGAGGCTGCCGGGCCCACTTACTCTGTCCAGCTCATCAAACCTCTCATCTACCCAACCTGTTCAGAGACCCGTGCAGAGAACGGCAAACCTCTGGTAAGTGCAAGGCTCACCCTTGACTTCCAACATTCCCATGTACCCCACCTACCAACGGACACTTCCAGACTTCCTGATGAAGCAACATCTACCAAAGTCGTGACCCATCCGGCCCATTGATCATCGACGCACTGCACAATCTACGGTACAACCACCGCACTGCCCGCTGCCTTTATTTACACAGCGCACAGCGCATATTGTACTTCAAACATTTCTCCTCATTACTGCAGGCTGCTCCATGCCATATCATCTATTTAGTGCACTTTGTACTAGGGTACTACTGTATATCGCACTGTAACCGCATTGCCCTGATATCCTACACTGCACCTCTGTATAACTGTATAACCTCACTGCCTCATGCTGCACCACATATCGATTTTGATCTATGTCAATCTCTGCTCTAAACTCACCATTTGACCTATGCATCTAGTCTATTATGCCTTACCATTTGAGCTATGCATCTAGTCTACTGTGCCTTACCATTTGACCTTTGCATCTAGTCTATTGTGCCCTACCATTTGACCTATGCATCTAGTCTATTGTGCCTTACCATTTGACCTATGCATCTAGTCTATTGTGCCTTACCATTTGACCTATGCATCTAGTCTATTGTGCCCTACCATTTGACCTATGCATCTAGTCTATTGTGCCTTACCACTTGACCTATGCATCTAGTTTATTGTGCCTTAGCATTTGACCTATGCATCTAGTCCATTGTGCCTTACCATTTGACCTATGCATCTAGTCCATTGTGCCTTACCATTTGACCTATGCATCCAGTCTATTGTGCCCTACCATTTGATTATTGCACTGAGCACTTAGCTAAATCCTAGCATGCTCAGTACAGCCACCTACCAGATTGCTTGTATTTCTCTTCTCACATTGAGTTTCACACTCTGCTCTATAAAACCCCATATACTATCCACTGGGGACCCAACAAGTCTGCCATACTCGGCTTCAACCAACAATACTATAATCAAATACCCCCTAGCTATGCACATCCTTCAATGTCTAATCCCAAGCAATCCATGCACAACAGAAGCAAGGAACTCGCGCCTCAGAGCAAGACTAGCCAAAATATATGAGCCTCCTATCAGCTCGCTACCCACCATTACAGGAAAGAGGATCCAAAAAACCCTGCCTGACCTAACCCCCATAAATACAAAGGTAGCATACAACGGCAATCCTAGGGCCAAAATACGCACACCTCAGCATTCCAAATGAAAAGACCATCTAATCTCACACCTAGCAACTACAAATCTCACAAGCCCACTTATTAAAGGAGCTCTAATAAACTCCAGATCTCTTGTACCACATGCCATAGAGATTGCTGATCTGATCCTGAGCGATAACTTAGTCTTCCTCGCAATCACAGAGACATGGTTGCACGCTGCAGCAGGCCCTATGCTCATGCTAGCAGTTCCTGAGGGCTATACAATCCTAAAACATGATAGACAAGGAACTAGAGTGGAGGCATTGCCATTATCTGAAAATGCACCCTCTCTATGAGATTAGCACCCCTTCACGACATCCACTCATGCAAAGTTCTTTCTGTCAAATTACCATTGATCAACTCCCAGACCCTCAATATCCATCTGATCTACAGCCCCCCAGGTCCAACCGGGACCTTCAAGGAAGACATCCACACTATACGCTCCAGTAACCTCAAAAGCTCAACGCAAGTACTACTACTTGGGGACCTCAACTTGGGATTTAACGACCCTTCGGATCAGTCTGCCCTAGCAACGGCAAACATCAGAATATGGCCTTACCCAAAGAAGCAAAAACCCCACCCATAACAAAGCGAGAATACTTGATTGGGTAGCAGACAACAACTGTCATGCCAACATCCTCTCCACTTCACCTCTACCATGGACTGACTACTACCTACTCTCATTTACGCTATCTATCCACCAATAGACCCCCCATACCTGCTCATACCTGCCCCTAGGGCTCCACCCACCTTAACTAGAAATAAAAAGAGCATCACAGTGAATAGGCTCATCCCTGCCATTCTCCCCACCCTCAACTCACTTCCTAACAATACTGATCCGGAAAGCATGGTGAATGAATATAACAAAATCATGGCCTCCTCTTTAGATC
The DNA here is from genome assembly GCF_040938575.1 of Ambystoma mexicanum. Taxonomy (NCBI): domain Eukaryota; kingdom Metazoa; phylum Chordata; class Amphibia; order Caudata; family Ambystomatidae; genus Ambystoma; species Ambystoma mexicanum. Next base: position 654,747,565 of record NC_090934.1, read on the forward strand.
ATATTGCCCCCCTCAAACGAAGACCAAGTAAGCCAAAAAACCATTTGAACAAATGGTTCACTCCATTCCTAAATAATTGAAGGCAACAAAAAAGAAACTGCAAGGCTGCATGGAAATTAATGCCATCGGAAGCCACAAACTAAAGCTCACTAAACTCTCATCACTCTACAAAAAAGAAATCTGCTTAGCTAAACGGGAATCCTACGATGCCCGTATATCCCAAGCTAACTCCAATATGAAATAATTATTTACCATTCTTAAAAAACTAGAGTCTCCCATTGCAATACCTGACACTTGCACCAAAGCTGAAAAATGGTGCTCAGAGATCCAATACGCACTAGCTAATAAAGTATCCACATTACAAAAGAAAATATCCCAGAAAAAAGCATCCTTAAATGTCCCACCCACACCCAAAATATCCATGAACACCACAGAAAACCACCCCATCCGCTTTAATTTCTCTAAAGTATCTATCATAGAGGTGGAAAGAATTATTCTATCCCTCAAACCAACCAGCCAACTGCCAGGGTGATCTCGACCCAGCACAACGCCTTAAGGATGCGGCTCGAGACCTGTCACCTTTCATATCCAAGCTCATCAACGCGTCCTTTGCCACCGACACCATCCCCACCAACCTCAAAGAATTGTGGGTACTCCCACTACTAAAAAAAAACACTCTTGATCCATTAACTCCAACCAATTATAGGCAAATCACAACAAAACTGTTACTTCTAAAAATATTAGATAAAGTGGCTTACATGCAAATTCAAAAATACCTGGAACTACACCACCTGCTAGGAGCCAGCCAGTCAGGCTTCGGCCCAAAACATGGAACTGAGACCGCACTCATCAATCTAAAAATACAAGTCGACGAGCTAAGAGACAGTGGCAAATCAGCTCTATTGTTACTCCTGGACCTCTCAGCTGCTCTTGATCTGGTAGATCATACAATCCTATGCAACCATATCGACACAGAAGCACACTTCTCCAAAGATGCCATAACCTGGATTAGATCCTTCCTAAGCAGCAAAACAATGAGGGTCTTCTAGCCGTCAGCAGCGGCAGATCCCACTCCTATCACCTGCGGGGTGCCACAGGGGTCCTACCTCTCACCCACACTGCACAATATCTTTACCAAGCCCCTCTTCGATGATCTGGACCATCTTGGTATTAACTACACTAATTATGCAGATGATACTCAGATCCTCCTCCCACTTACAGGGGATTACAATGAGGATTTGGCCTTGGTAAATAGAGTGTACATCATTAACCAGGCATGGATGGCCATGCATGGTCTATGCCTGAATGATGATAAAACAGAACTCATCATCTTGGGTACCCCCACTACCCTAAAAAAATCAGGACCCGACTACACCTCCTTCCTAATTGACGGCAACCTCATTAAGGTGGCACAAGAGGTAAAAACTTTGGGTTTTTACCTCGACTCCACCTTAGCCTTCTCTAAACAGATCAACACACTAGCGTCCTCCACGGCGTACACGTGCAAACTTATTAGAACCGGCACGCCATTTCTCTCAAATAATTTCTGTACCATCCTGGCCAGAGCCCTCATCCTGTCCCGTCTGGACTACTGTAATGCCCTATACATAGGCTCTTTGTTTTTGCTTTGTCACCCCATGTGGGACGCGTATGCCCAGACGTGGGTCCCATGCCTGCTGACCCTAGAGACCCAAGCTACTCCATGTTTGGGGATGCTTGTGGTCTCGTTCAGAAGGGATGTGACCTAGCAGTTCGGGCTGGACTTCCCCTTTTGGGGTGGGGCCAAGCCCGATTTGCATATAGTCTTTCCCCTTCTGTAAAGGCTTGGCAGGCAAAGAACGATGGTCTGGAGGGTTGCCCCGAGCAATGCCAGTGGTTAAGATTCAGTCTAAACCTTCCAGCCATCACCTCTTTGTTTTTGCTTTGTCACCCCAAGTGGGATGGGTATGCCCAGACATGGGTCCCGTGCCTGCTGGGCTAGAGACCCAAGCTTCTCCTCACTGATGAGCCCCAACAAGGGTGAAACATGTTTGGGGATGTTTGTGGTCTCGTGCAGAAGGGATGTGACCTAGCAGTTCGGGCTGGACTTCCCTTTTTTGGGTGGGGCCAAGCCTGATTTGCATATGGTCTTTCCCCTTCTGTAATGGCTTGGCAGGCAAAGAACGATGGTCTGGAGGGTTGCCCCGAGCAATGCCAGTGGTTAAGATTCAGTCTAAACCTTCCAGCCATCACCTCTTTGTTTTTGCTTTGTCACCCCGAGTGGGACAGGTATGCCCAGACGTGGGTCCCGTGCCTGCTGGGCCTAGAGACCCAAGCTACTCCTCACTAATGAGCCCCAACAAGGGTGAAACATGTTTGGGGATGCTTGTGGTCTCGTGCAGAAGGGATGTGACCTAGCAGTTCTGGCTGGACTTCCCCTTTTGTGGTGGGGCCAAGCCTGATTTGCATATGGTCTTTCCCCTTCTGTAATGGCTTGGCAGGCAAAGAACGATGGTCTGGAGGGTTGCCCCGAGCAATGCCAGTGGTTAAGATTCAGTCTAAACCTTCCAGCCATCACCTCTTTGTTTTTGCTTTGTCACCCCGAGTGGGACGGGTATGCCCAGACGTGGGTCCCGTGCCTGCTGGGCCTAGAGACCCAAGCTACTCCTCACTGATGAGCCCCAACAAGGGTGAAACATGTTTGGGGATGCTTGTGGTCTCGTGCAGAAGGGATGTGACCTAGCAGTTCGGGCTGGACTTCCCCTTTTGGGGTGGGGCCAAGCCTGATATGCATATGGTCTTTCCCCTTCTGTGATGGCTTGGCAGGCAAAGAACGATGGTCTGGAGGGTTGCCCCGAGCAATGCCAGTGGTTAAGATTCAGTCTAAACCTTCCAGCCATCACCTCTTTGTTTTTGCTTTGTCACCCCGAATGGGACGGTATGCCCAGACGTGGGTCCCGTGCCTGCTGGGCCTAGAGACCCAAGCTACTCCTCACTGATGAGCCCCAACAAGGGTGAAACATGTTTGGGGATGCTTGTGGTCTCGTGCAGAAGGGATGTGACCTAGCAGTTCGGGCTGGACTTCCCCTTTTGGGGTGGGGCCAAGCCTGATATGCATATGGTCTTTCCCCTTCTGTAATGGCTTGGCAGGCAAAGAACGATGGTCTGGAGGGTTGCCCCGAGCAATGCCAGTGGTTAAGATTCAGTCTAAACCTTCCAGCCATCACCTCTTTGTTTTTGCTATACATAGGCTCCAACAAATCCATCATTACTAGAATCCAAACCCTACAAAACAATGCCCTTAGAGCAGGCTTAGGTATCTCAAGAAGAGAGCACATTTCCGAGAGCAGACAACAGAACAACTGGCTCCGGACCAATGACAAAGTCCTATTAAAAACTGCGTCGCTCACTCACAAATCTCTTAACAATGCTGCACCCATGTACCTCTCTGAGAGATGATCAGAGAAAGATTTGATACAAGTATATCAATGTCTCATTAGCCCACAACTCAAGGTAGATTCTTCTAGTGCATTACAACCTGAAAAAATAGATGTCCTGCACAACTTGATTCAAATTATAATCTTCATTCAAAATTTTATAGACTGGCCACTGCAAATGGCCAAGGCCACTGGGCATGCCCAAAGGCCATGGCTAGTGGGACCCGAAGAAAGCTATTGGGGCAACATGTAAAGGGGCCATGGCCTATGTCCGGGACCAATGGTAATGGGTGAGCAGGAAAGAAAGGCAGTGTTCTAAAAGATACAGTGAGCACAGCCCAAGACGGTGCCTACTGACCAGGGCCAGGGCCATCATTTTGGATTTTGCGCACCTTTGACGGATAACCGCAGTTATCTTTAGTACATTGATAACCGTGGTTATGGGGAAAACATTAATTTCAAAGGAGAAAGTTAAAACATTTGAAATATGACAAAAAAGAGGGAATTTTACAGCTACAGTGAGGTGGTTGGTAATGGGTGTGGCCGAAGACCATGGGTAGTGGGCCTCAATGAAAATTAGTAGGAATCATGTCAACAGTCCACATAGAAAGGCTATGACCACGGCTGAAGGCCATGTCTAGTGGTCCCATTGAGGAAACCTATTGGAGCAATATATAGACTGCGCATGGACAAAGGCCTTGGATGACCATCGGCCGTGACGACTGGTATTTGCTGAAGGCCATGGCTTTTGGGACCAGAGGAAAGCTATTGGGGGAACATGTAAACAGGCCACTGCCTATGTCCGGGGCCAATGGTAATGGGCAAAGACCATGGCTAGTGAGCGGGAAGGAAAAGTAGTGTTTTAAAAGATACAGTGAAGACGGCTGAAGGCCGTGCCTATTGACCAGGAGTGAAGGCCCTGACTAGTTGGCCTGAAATACAGGTATAATGGCCACAGTCTAAGGCAATGACCACCTAGTGGGTCCAAAAGAAAGATATTGGGGGAACATGTACAGTGTACATAGCACCTAGTTGGCAACATGGCAAGGGTCCACGGCAAAAGGACATGGCTGCTGGCCATAGCCAAAGGCAATGAAAAGTGTGCCTGAAAGTAACCTAGTGGTGTGTCCATGACTGAGGGCTGGGGACCCTAGCTATGGCACGGCAAAAGGCCATGACTAGTGGGCACCTTGAGGAAACTTATTGGAGCAATATGTAGAGTGGCCACTGACGAAGGCTGTAGGCACTGGGCATGGCTGAATGCCATGGCTAGTTGGACCAGAAAAAAGCTATTGGGGCAACATGGTAAGAGGTCATGGCTGTAGGCCGGGGGCCAATGGTCACGGACAAAGGCCATGGCTGGTGGGCCCGAAAGACATGTTTAGTGGACACAGCCAAATTGTGTGGACAACTAGTGGGTCCAAAAGAAACATATTTCAGGGCTCTTACAAAAACTGTGGTATAACGAAACCCTATAAATTCACTGAAAAAACCTTAGATAAGGTGCCATTAAGATGTGCAGATTTAACACAACAAAGCTCTTGAAATTCAGCGGATGTTGGAAATCATGACCAGCTTAACTTGGATTTGAAGTGCTTTGTTGCATTAAATCTGCGCATCTAAACTACACCATAACTAAGATTTTTTTAGTAAATATATACATATAGGTATATTATAGGGTATCGGCGGCCGCCCTATAGTTACCCTCAACATTCTATCATTAATAACTTTTGATCTGAGTATCAGATTTGACTGAAATTTCAAAAGTCATTAAAGTCTCACGCTCCCACACCACCCCAGACTGCAAAGTTTTGTAAAGATTTGTTAAACGATAAAAAAGTTATTAAGAAGACAAATACATTTTCTTCCCAAAAGTGCAGCCTACTTCCCATTTATTTTCCAATAGAGAAACAAGGTCAATGTTTGCCAAAGCGCACAGCCCAAACCGCTGGATGGATTTGGACCAGGTTCAAAACAATTTGGGCACAAAGCGCTGTCATGCGGTCCATGCATGATTTGGGGTTATTCAGTGCAGTAGTTATTTCAATATTTGATGGAGAAAGGGGTGCCCCCTTCTCAAAAATAGATAGCTGTATCTCAGAAATTAACCAAAATCTGGGTGTTTAAAAAAAATGAAACAGCGCCATATTGCTTTTCTCATGGTGCGAGAGATAACCGCTGCTATAGCCAAGGATATGGGAAAATAAAACGCAGGAAAAAATGCCATTTGCAGGTCAAAAACATGCACATGCCATCAGGTTAGAGGTGGGGAGTTGGCTAGAGGGCACAAAGTGAAATTTGGCAGTTGGAGGGTTGTAGCGACTGAGTTTGCAACACAAAGCTTTCTGTAGCCTCGGCAATAGCCTCAAATAGCCAACATCACCAAGCAAACTGCATCACAGAATCAGTGTGTGTTGTGGGGGGAAAGGGAGAGGGCAGAGGAGGTGAGGAGGGCATCTGGGGAGTGGAGGGAACTGGTACAGATGAGGGGGCACGTGGTGAGTTCTTCTGGGGGCAGGAAATAATTGACCTTTTCCCAATTTTTCCGATATTCACGGCTATGTGCTACAAAGGACTACGGATAGATGAGGGTAAGAGTAGTTCCGTGACCGCGATAACAGTTTTAAAAAAATTATATTTTATCAGCTATAGTGACATTAGGGGTGTAAAATCACTGGCCTTAGCCAGTGCCTCAATTGCCATACAGGTCTGCCATCGATGCAGTAACTAGGAAAGTCCCTGATTGGCTTCAAAGTGAGGAAGGGGACAGCCACCTCAGGCCATGTTACCCGATAAATGAGCAGATGTTACAAGACCAGTTAGATAAACAGACCAGCCCTTTCCTTGTTCTGAAGCTTAGCAGGGTGGTCCTGCTTTGAAGCTAAGCATGGTCAGTCCCAATTACTGCATGGAAGGGTGACAAAATGGGCATTCAAATTATTATTTTTTTAAACCATGCTACTGTCAGTCTTTGAAAGTTTAGCACTGAGAGACAGTTTTTTGCCTTTTGCTGAATTGCATTCGGGTATTTGTAGTCTCTCAGTCAATAATAAAAAAATATAGAGATATTTTTACAGCAACAGTGGATTTCCCCTCCCTGCAGTAACTGGGACGAAAACTGCTTAGCTTTAAAGCAACAAAGGGGTCTGCCCCCTAAGGCCATGTTGCCTAATAAATGAGCCCACCTTACCAGACCATCTGGAGAAACATGGCCTTAAGGGGCTGGATCCTTCCTTGCTTTGAAACTAAGCTGGGTTGGTCCTGGTTACTGCATGGATGGGAGATCTTGAATGCTGTGTGTTTTCTTAGTTTTACATATCTCATAACACACGGCATCCACATTATGTATGTTTTAAACCATGCTGCTGTCAGTCCTTGAAAGGTTTGCACTCTGAGAGAATTGTTTGCCTTTTGCTGAATTGCATTCTGGTATTTGTAGTCTCCCAGTTAAAATGGGGGGAATAATTTCACAATTCAACACTTTTTGCCTAACATAGTTCTATACGGGTTTATATATTTGAGTGACACTATGGTATGTGTACTTTTCAAGTTAGCTTTGTAAAGCAGAGTATTGTTTAAAGCCAGACATGGTGAGAGGGCAAGTAAGTAATGAGCATTTGCCCACACTGTGGTACAATCCTGAACACTGGTGCTGTTATGTTCCCCTAATTGTGGCTGCTTTACAGGCACAAGTAAAGGACACATGCCTTGTTTTTTTTTGAGGTTGGCAAGCTTTCTCAAGTATTTGGCTACCAGGATTGTACTCAGGTTGTCATGTTCCCACTGCAGACGCTTACTCACAAGACCACAAGCACTTGTCTTGGGCTTTAGTTTCCCAGGGATAATTTCACGACAGATTGCTCGGTTTAAATGGTGAGCACCTTTTATACTTTGCCAGCATATTTACTGGAACATTTCCTCTCGCAGGTTATTTTTCTAGTGTTCATTAATTTTTTTAAAAGTCCAATGCTATTTTATCTAGCGCACTTTCTTCTAAGGAGTAGGTCTATTGAATTACATTTGTATATTGCACTTTAAGATATATGTTTACTTACTGTGCATTTATTCATGGGTGCCAGCTTTTGATTTTATTTTCACAAGGGGGGCAGAAGTACCTGCGCATATGTTATTTTTGTAGCTGGTCATTTTTTTCTCCCTTTTACCTGTTACTTAAATGTGGTTATTTGGGGTTGTGCTATGTATCACAACAGTCACCAAGAGACCGGCCATGAAACAAGGAGCTTGTAGCACGCTGCTTAACCAAAGTGTGTGATCCTCAGCAAACAATTTAATCATACAGAGCATTAACATTGGGAGCTCTCAAAACCTGCAATCTTTTATACATAGTATAAAAATAGATATCTTTACAGCAACAGTGATATCGGGAGTGAGAAATCACTGGTGACCCGGGTCTCCATTCCATGCAGTTACCAGGACCAACCCTGCTTAGCTTCAAAGCGAGGAAAAGGCCAGCCCCCTCGGACCATAGTGCCTAATAAGTGAAGTAAAGTTACAAGACCACTTAGAGCTACATGGTCTCAGGGGGACAGACCTATCCTCACTTTGAACCTAAGCAAGGTTGGTCACAGTTACTGCATGGATTGGAAACAGTCTACAGTCTGCTGCTGTGTGTTTTCTTCATTTTAAATATCTTATAAAACACTAAGAAAACACATGGCATCTGCTTTTTTTTTTAAACATTGCTACTGTAAGTCCTTGAAAGTTTTGCACTCAGAGACAATTTTTTTTGCCTTTTGCTGAATTGCATTCTGGTATTTGTAGTCTGCCAGTCAAGGGGGCAGGGGATAATGGCACAATTTTACACTTTTTACCTAACATAGTTCAATAAGGATTTATCTATTTGACTAACACTATGGTATGTGTACTTTTCACGTTATCTTTATAAAGCAGATTATGTTGAAAGCCAGACATGAGGGTGAGGAGGGGAAATGATGAGATGTCAAGTAAGTCATGAGTATTTGCCGACGATATGGCAAGAGAGTTTGTAATCCTGGACACTGGTGCAGTTATTCTCCTTTGATGTTGGCTGCTTTTGAGGACACAAGTAAAGGAAACATGTGGGTGAAGAGCGTAACTTTTTTTCGGAGGGCAGACGCAAGACATGTTTTCTTTTAGGTTGGGATGCTTGCTCAAGCTTTTGGCTACCAGGAATTTACTCATGGTGTCATGTTCCCAATGCATATGTTTACCCACAGATCACAAGCACTTGTTTCGTATGGGAATTTCGTTTACCAGGGAATATATCACGACAGATTGATGGATTTAAAAGGTGAGCACCTTTTATACTTTGACAGCATATTTATTGGAACATTTCCTCTCTCAAGTTATTTTTCTGGTGTTCATTACTTTTTTTAAAAGTCCAATGCTATTTTGTCTTGCACACTTTCTTCTAAGGGGAAGGTCAAATGAACTACATTTGTATATTTCACTTAAAGATATATGATTACTTACTGTGCGTATATGCAAGGGTGCAGAAACTACCTGGCCATATGTTATTCTTGCCGCTGGTCATTTTATTCATGTTTCACTGCTGCTGACATGGGTTTAGTTGGGGTTGTGCGATGTATCACAACAGTCACCAAAAGACCAACCATAAAACAGGGGATTGGAGCACCCTGCTTAACCAAAGTGTGTGGTTGATGGCAAATAATTAAATCTCACTGCGCATTGCCTAAAACATTGTGAGATTTATTTCAAAGTCTGCAATCTTTTATACATAAAAATACAACAGTCAAAACAGGACAAAATCAGTTTGGGATTGATGAACATCTTTGAGTGATGAGTTGCAAGTGTTTTAAAAAATATAGTAGCCTTGCCCCCAAGCCATCTGTACAGTGAGCATGGCCAAATAATGACTTGCATGCCAAAAAGGGTGTACCGAAATGGGCGCTGCAGCGGAAGAACTGAGCCAAATCGGTGAGCAGCAAAATGACAGTGCTGAAAAGTGGTATACCACTTGGAGCATGTTGCTTAGCCAAAGTGTGTGGTCCATGGAACATAATTTAGTCTCACTGTGCATTGCCTAAAAACATTGTGAGTTCTGAAAGCCTGCAATCTGAAGGCTATGACTAGTGATCTGGTAGTTTTAAAATCACAGTGGGCATGGCCAAAGGCATGCCCACAAGACCATGGTAGTGGTCTGCAAGTGTTCAAAAAATCTATATAATAACAAAACCCTTGAAATTCAATGAAATATCTTTAGTTGCAAGGACGTTAAGGTAAGAACTTAACATAACAAAACCCCTGAAATTCAGCTAAAGCCACCTTAACTTTGCGCCCCCTGTTGCGCATTCTATGACCACAATGATGAGATCACAGATCACATCACTAATATCATAACTGGTGACAACACTAATTACATTGTATATAACTGATTACATCAATAATAGAATTAGACATGACACCATTTCTAAGATAACTCATGCATACTTTGATTACCTTAGTTACAATTTAGGCCACTGACTTGGCCATGACAAAATCTGGGGTCACTAGCCAGCACCAAAGGCCATAGCTAGTGGTTGGTTAGTGTTAAAAACATGCCTAGTGCCCATCACTGTTTTAAAATATATAGTGGACAACTTTGAAAGCTGTAGTCAGTGGCCATGGCTAAATGCCATAGCTTTTTCCCTTTAATATGTTAGAATATACTGTCTGCACAACCAAAGACTGTGGCCACTGGCTAGTATTTGTGTTCCTGATCAGTGTATATAATATACAGTGGACAGAGTCGAAATCTGTATCCATTGGTAAAGGCCAAAATCTATGGTTGGTGGCTTGTTAGTGTTTTTAAATATTCAGTGCACATGGGTGAAGGTTTGCATTTGTATTTGTATTTATTGTTTTTATATAGCGCTTTAATCCAAAGCTCTTTACAGTTTAACATCAAGAATGCAATGCCTATACTAAGTTACTATTCGCAGCTCTGGATGCCATGGATGTTATCTATACTAACTTCGCTGATGACACGCAAATCCTCATCCCACTCTCAGGTAATCACGAACAAGACTCACTCCTGGACAACCAAATCTACTCACTCATACAAAACTGGATGGCCAACAACAGACTTTGTCTCAACGACAAGAAAACCAAGCTCCTCATACTAGGCTCCTCCACCAAAATTGATACCCTTGAGCCCGCTTTCAAATCATTCACCCTTGATGGCACCATAATCCCCGTTCTTAAACAAATCAAGACCCTTGGCGTCTACTTAGATGCAACCCTATCAATGTCTAAACAAGTAAACACACTAGCCTCGTCCACCTCTTACACCTTCAAACTCATCTCCATTAGTCGCAAATTCCTCTCAGCCAATAACTGCGTTACAGAGCCCTCATACTGTCCAAACTAGACTATTGTAATATTCTTTTCCTTGGCACCTCTAAATCCAACATAGCCAAACCTCAACTCATGCAGAACAAGGCCCTCAGAGCAGCCCTAGGCATAAAAAAAGCTGAACATATATCCAACACCAGAAGAGACCACCACTGGCTCCCTATCCAAGCTAGAATCTTATTTAAAACCTTGAGCATCACTCATAAATGTATGGCCAATAAAGCACCTAAATACCTCAACAACATAGTCATGAAGAAGCCCCAGGCCAGACTCCTCAGATCCAATAAAAACGCATACCTCGAAACTCCCAGATACAAAAGAGAGAAAGCGGGGGGGTAGCAGCTTTAAAATACTGGCTCCCAGACACTGGAATGCTCTACCCACCAATATTATGAATGAAACATCCTTCCCAAAATTCAAAAGCTCTTTGAAGACCTGGCTCTTCAACAAATAATAATTGAAAGCAAATAACTGTGTATAGCTGGCTGCTTTGTATATTATTGACTGTTGTTCCTGTGTATTTCTGAGTTCTCTTTTAAGATTGCATTCTCACATTGTCTGTAACTACGCTGTGATGCCCCCGGGTCTGGGCGTATAACAAATGTAATAAAATAAAATAAAAAAACATCAAACATGGAACAGTAGAAGTAATAACAATTCACATGAAGGAAGGAAGGAAGGAAGAGGGATCGAGCATAGGGTATTAAAGTGAGTGGTAGGAAGAGAGGAGATCTTAAGAAAGACGGTGGAAGATAAACAGAACTAAGATGGGGTACTAGAGGGAGAGAGAGAAAGGTAAAAGGGGAATAACTTGGAGGAAGGGGAATGAAGAAGGAGTGATTTCAAAGAGGAGCAGAAGGAGGACTAGGTGGGGATGGAGTGAATAGAATGAGGTAGGGTGTTCCAGTGTAAAGGGGCAAGGAGCTGAAAGGAGCGGAAACGAGAAGAGGCAGAAGGGGGTGGGGGACAGAAAGTAAGAAGAGATCAGCAGAACGAAGGGAGCGAGAGGGGGTGTAGAATGAGAGAAGCGAGGAGAAGTATGGAGGGGCAAGGTCATGAAGGTTGTGACCACTGTCACTGAAGGCCATGACTAGTACACATTCATGAGTTGAAATATATTTGGCCATGTACACTGACCATGGCTGAAGGCCATGCTTAATGCTAGTTACTGTTGTAAAGTAATTAGTGATGTCATCAGTGATGTGAACTGTGATGTCATCAGTGTGGTCATAGGCTGCGCAACAGGGGGTACAAAGTTAATGTGGCTTTAGCTGAATTTCAGGGTTTTTTGTTGCATTTAGTCCTCACCTTAACGTCCCTGAAACTTAAGTTTTTCCTTAAATTACATGGCCTGCTGTAGTGGCCATGTAGTTATTGTTAAGTTGCAAAACCCATAGGAAGAGCACTTTTTGGGCAGCTTATAACTGCACTCCCCCTGGATGAATCCTCACCAGACCGTGGGATATGGCCCACTCTGAATTTTTATGCAAAGTTTGGTGAGGTTTGGTCCAGTGGGGGCAACGTTACTGGAGAGGTTCCAAAATTATTTTTTTTGCCATAGGCTGAATGGAGAAAAGATTTTGCTCACACCTACAGCCCAAACCGCTGGACAGATTTTTACCAAATTTGCGGCAGGAGTGGCGGCTTGGTCCCGGAAGCATGCTTTTGTAAATTTGGTGAAAATTCATGCAGTGCTTTTTTTAAATGATCAAAAAGTGGGTCTAAAAATATTAGTGATACCTATGTCTGCTTCATGGACAAACTTCCCTGTTCGCTCCGCAGACAGGACACCAATTGGTTTATCGGCTTGCGTCATGTCTGCAGACACGCAACGTGTTCGCTGATTGGTTGGGGTGAAGCGTGAGGTGCGTCACATTGTTTCAATGAGCCAGCCATATTGGATTCACGGACACCCCCGGACAGCGCGGCCTGTAACTGAGTATAAATCCAGTTGTGGGGAGTGGGTTGGTGTGTAGGAGTGCTTGGAGAGGGTCAGGGAGTAAGTGATGGGTCAAATGATGGTTTTGTTTAGGTGGGAGAAGGCCGTGATTTGTTTACGGTGTCCGCGGTCACTGCGGTTGACCGTGGGCATACTAAATACTCGGCGCACTACTGGGTATTTTACTTTACTATGATGTTGGTTTAGGGTCGTTAGTAGAACATTGGGTGAAGAGGGTATGTATTGAGGAGTTTGTGCGTTGGTTGCGATTATTATTTTAGAATGTTAATTGAAGTGGATAGGTTTTGAGGTGGATGTGTTATGTTTTTGGGTTGTGGTCATCCGGTAGGTGTTTGTTTCTATGGGTGTATTATGCTGCAGTGGTTGTGGCTATGGCCTAGAGTCTTGAGTGCATGGCCCTGGCCACATCCACCGCCTCATAATACACCAATGTTGCCACACTTTTTCACTGTGGGATATGGGCTGTTTAGGGGATATGTTTTAAAAAATGTGAGTACTGATTGGCAGTAGTTTAATAGTGTTTATATGCTAGAGAGATGATGTGTGTTAGTTTCTTTGTGCGATTGTGTTCAGAATGTTTGCATTGAAGACTGTAGGCATTTTTGGTTGTATTGATTGGTGAGGTGTTCTTTTGCATGGTTGTGTTATGTTGCAGTGTTTGAGAGTCCAATCATAATGTACTTACTGTTTCCTTTGTTGAAGCTGTATGTAGAGTTTTGGCCAGGCCATACAGTCAAGATTGTATGGTTTGGCAACAAGCACTACAGCATAAGATACCCATTGAAGCAACCATTTTGGATTGTAGTCTGTGGTCAGGTGTTTGCTTGAATGGGTGTGTTATTCTGTGTTGTTTGTGAGTCCAATCATTATATACTTACTGTTTGACTTTTTGTAGTTGTTTGCAGTTTTTTTCGTGACATGGGTAATTGGAGCAGACATACTTTTTCAATCTCTGTGATAAAAGAAAAGATCACATGTTAGTGTAGGTAGTTTATAATGAGTTATTGCATTGCCTGGTAGACATTTCTGTATTTTGTCAAACCTCATAGTTAGTACTTTAGAAGTACTATAGTTCAAACCAGCGTACTGTCCAATTTGCTCAGTTCCTGTGTTTGTTTATTAAATAATTGGGTTTGTGGGAAAAAAAATCCATGCTGGAATAAAAAAAAAAAACTTTCTGTGTTGTGGTACAATATATTTCTTTCATTGACTTCAGGAGGAGGAATTGAATAGGTGTATGTTTTTTGATTTGGAAGTGGTGCTAGTATTGTGGCTATTAAATAGCAGTTGGTATATTCTTTTTGTTTATTTATTTTTCCATTTTAGTGGTATTCATCTATCTGTTTGCTTGTTGCAGAATCTTGGGGCAGTTACATAGCTGTTGGCGTATTCTAACTGTTCATTGTTGGTTGCATTTTTGTGAAGGACTAACATTTGCAAACACAATTGGTCTGTCTCGTGTAAGTAAATGTTGTCAATAATTGGTGGCAATTGGAATAGAATATTGATTGCTACATTTGCGTAGCAATTTACACCAGTTGTATTTGAAAATTTGAATGGACCTGACAGTTCTTTGTCCAAGTCTTTTTTTCGCAGTGTGAGTTGTTTCTTTGAAGAGGTAGTTGAGTTAGTTTGAGTAGTAGATTTTTCTTTGGTTGTGGTCCTTGATGAAGTATTAGTTTATTTTACTTTCTTTGGAGGAATTGCTGTGAGATCCTGCATAGTTTGAGTCTGAAGTAGTGTTCTTTTACAATGTTTTGCTTTTTGCGGAACAGGATAGGTTTTTAGATGGGGGTGTAGAGTGAACGCAGTCTATTGTATTCTAGAATGCAAGGAATATCAGCATTTACTTTAGTTGCATCAAAGTTGATTAGAAACAGTCCATCAAGTGTACATAAGTGTGATAGTGCTACATAGCTCATGCCTTCTTTAAAGACTGTGCTACCAATATATATCAATGCTTTATCTCAGGTAAGACCTTGTGATTTGTGAATGGTGACTGCGTATGCGAGAGTCAGAGAAAATTGTTCTCTGCGTACATACATGTCTTTGAAAAGAAGGAAGCGGGCAGTTGAGCATCCTATCCTTTTAGCTTCTGATTGTTGGTCAAAGAGAATATTGACAAACTGAATGTTGTTGTCACGTGGGTATGTTTGAAAGTCAACAACTGTACCAAGTGTTCCATTAACTAGTCCTTGGTCCACGTCAAGGTTACGTTTAAGCATTACTCTACAGTTTAAAGATAATTTTATTATTTTCTCCAAACCAGCTGTGTTAGAGAATGAGTTTTCCGAGGTATGTAGCCTTGTTGTGGCTTGTTGACACATGGGTAGTTTCATACCATGTACGTCCAGTTTGTCTGTGGAGCAAATTTGAAATATTGGTTGCATTTCTTTTTTAACATTGTTTCATTAAATTTTGAACAGCTTGCAAGAGTTGGCATCAAGGACATACAATTGACATTTGTGTGTGCTAATTGTTCCATGACATCAGTAGCAAATGAGTTATGGCCATAGAGTGCATGGATGTGCCTGGTTTTTAATATAGATTGTGGTTCTTTAGATAGTACACCAACTCTAATACTTTTTAAAATGTTGGCGTATGTGAGGTCTGCAGACTGACGCATATTTTCAGTTAATTCTCTGTATTGGAAATGTTGCCAAAGGTTGACATTTCCTATGCTGCCGCGAGTTTTACGGCATAGTTTGTGCCCTAAGGTTTTAAAAATAGGTTCACCTTTAACTGGTGTTAATTGAAGAAGATCTCCGAAAACTATAATGTGTTTTCCTCCAAAGAGTTCTTCACAGTCTGGTTTCAGTACCTCTTGTAATCTGAGGTGAATGAAGGCTAACATTGGATTGGAAACCAAGCTCACCTCATCTATTAACAGCATTTTCATTTGTTTGAAAACTCTGCGTAGTTCCATTGCAGCTTCTGCAGAAAGTTTGTAATAGTCTAGTTTGTTTTGGTGTTCTACTGGAAGGAGTATTAATCGGTGTAAAGTGACACTGCCTATGTTGTAGGCAGCTAAACCTGTGGGGGCGGTTAGAACAGCTGACAGTTTGTTGTTTGTTAATTGTTGGAGGAACTTGCTGATGATTTTGATTAAGAACGTTTTGCCTGAAACAGCTTGACCACTCACGTATAGCAGTATAGGTTTGTAGTCTTGGCAGGTACAATTTTTACTTTCATGTTGCACACCATGTTCCATTTGTTTTGTTACTTCTTGGAAAATGCTACGCTGCTCAGTGTTTAGTTGTGATTTTAGTATAGCAAAGTCTTCTGTAGATTGATCATACTGACAAATGGTGTTTTCTACTTCTGTCATGGCTAATTCTGCCTCATTTGCTATTAGTGGCTGTCCAAGTGGTTATTGGCTTCCTGTGACAGAAGCTTGACTACTGTCAGGAGTGTCCACATCTAGTTGGGCCTGGAGTTCTTCTTTGTGTTGCTGTTCATTGTGCAACATTGTTTTGTACTGTGTAAAATTTACATCTGTGATAGTGATTTCATTTCCTTTGAAAGCGTCTTCATAAAAGAGTCATAGGTATCTAGTAAATCTTCTTCTTTTCTCCATGGTTTAAAAATTTGTAGCAGGGACATGTAATACAGTTCTTTATGTTGAGGAGTTTTTAATGACAATTTGATATGGTTAATTAAGGTTCATTTTCTAAGTTTCACTAAGCTGCCTTCACAATTTACCACTCTGTATCTACCTTTCTTTTCATCGGGTTTAATATTATTTTTGTATGTGAAGTTTTGTGCTACGTGGTATAGACACATAGTTTCAAGTGGTACTCCTGTTTGGGTAGTATGTGTCTAGTAAATTGTTTTTCAAAATGTCTTGGCTGTTGGGATCATTTGTGGCTATTGTTTCTATGTCTTCATTTGATTGGAGAACTCTTTTTCTAGATTTAGCGGGACCAAGACTTAGCCATACTATATTTTCAGATTTTCCATTCAAGGCAGTACCGGTTAAACGTCTGCAGCTTCATAGTAGCCACATTCACGATGGGAGAGCATTTTTATGCCAAAGCTGTACAATTTTTGTGATAGTGTTTTGTCAGATGATGACACCCCAGAGGTCTTGAAGCTCTGTTTTTTCTGCTTTGGTTAAGTAGGCTGTGACATATCGTGCAACTGCAGTGGAATTTCCTGAAATGTACTGCACATCTATATTTGCATTCCACAGGAGGGCAATGATTGCATTGTAATCATTGATGTATTTTGATTCTTCTGTTATTTTTATGTAATATGTGTTCTTAGGTGATTTACCTTTGACACTATGCCTAACTTAAGACATGAAGTTGTTTACTTGACTGTGTTGTTGAAACCGATCTAGGGAAACCAAAGTGGCATTTGGTGTAGTATTTCCCTTTTTAAAAAAAATATTTACGACAACAATACTTTCCGCATTTGTGTCTTTGAAATTGTTAAATTTGTGATTTCACAAGCAACATATTTTTGGATGAACTGCAAAACAGTGGCATCCTTGTCCTGACAAAATTCAGGAGCATCTTTAATCCACAAAAGCATGTGGTAGCGTGGTGCTCCTCTGGCTTAGTATTCTTTTCCCCAAAAGAAGTATTGCACTTCTCCAAGGGGAGGAACAGTTTTATTATAAATGAAGTGTAGCATAGCAATGAAGCGATGATGGAAATATCTTGATACATTTCTAGAGGGCAGAGTTCTCCTGGTGTTTTTATATCTATGTTTGTTTTGTTTTTGTTTGCTATGCGTCGGAAATTGTGTAAATCTTCCTATGCATATTCTGCACAACTTAATGTCACAAACCAAGTGGGTGGGACGAGGTTTCTTATCATACAGCATACATCTCTGTGACGTCAGAGCCAGTATTCTTTTGTACCATGCATGTTTGCTAAAAGATTTTTAATGCTTGACTGTAAAACCTCATCTTTTTCTTGCACTTTTTGTAGTAATTGCATAGCTGACATATTTTGAAAATGGGTACATGATTTCAATGTGTGTGCAACTCTGTAGCATAGAGCTGCTAGTTCACTTTCAAAGAGAAGGTGGAATATGTATTCCAAGTTTTGTTTGAATCTGGGGTCTTCAGAATACATTCGTAAAGAGCGATATTCTGATGCTGTTGTTTGCGTGGGTCTATCATCGTACCTTCCTCCTTTTCCAGTAGGAAAGAGTAGAGGAAAGGCACCTGCTTCTATACTTTTTTCCCATATGTGTGATTGGAGATCCTTTGGCTTGTCGCATTGGTATGTTTCCAGTGCATCATCTATGGTGTCTTCAGAGTGTAATGGGTGAATTGTATAATGGTCTAAAATATTGGATTCTGTAGCAGGGTGAAGTTGAAATTGACCAGTTTCTTATGAGTCTTGAATTATTTCAGTGGTTTCCCTCAGGTTTTCTTCAATATTAATGTCTTTGTAGTATTCATTGTTGTCTTTTAGATATTGCAGGACTTGTCTAACTTTATGTAAGTCCACGAGTTGTTGCCAAATTATTTTGTCTTTTGTAGGTACGCCATTTACTAAGATGATGAAAGATTGATCTATTGGACGTTGCACTCCCAGAGTGTGTACATTTTCTTTGAGATCTAGTGGCAAATTAACTACTTTGCCACAAATTCCGTTCACTAATTCAGTATATATAAGTATATAAGTTAAGTTGTTGCATGGGTTTTGGTAGTGGGAATAATTCCAAGTTATTTGTGATAGCATGTGAAGGTGTTTGGTTGTTGTCAAGTTGTGCAGTGCAATAACTGCAAAGTATTAAGGGGTCAGTAATTTCATATTTGTTTTCTGCTATAACATAGATAGGTAATTGGAACCACTTGGAATCTTCATTGTCTTCTATTTTGTACATTATGCCTACAGTTTTTGTGCTATTTTTATAAAAAGTCCTGCGGAAACACACACACAAATGGTTTTGTACTTCAGCAGATGTACTTTTAAACTTTAGTATTTCTTTTCTGTATGTGTGTAGTAGAAGGTTGCCATCTAGTCTATTGTAAAGCTATTGCATTTTGTAAGTGACTTTCACTTCAAAAATATTTTCTCTGGATATTCTCTATTTCTTGGAGTAGTTCTTTGGCTGTACCATGTAGAAGATCGTTATTTAAATTGGCTAGTGCTAAAGCAGGACATTTGGCATAGTACAGTTTATGAACCAGATTTCTTATAGTTGTCTGGTGTGTTGATATCATTTTGATATGGTGGAAGGTGTTTTTGCAAATAGGTCCAGAAATGCAGGCTAATGATTTATTTTCTAGTATTTTCATTTTGAATTTGTCTTTGCCTTTCACATACTGATTGAGGAACTTTCGTAAAGATTTGAAAGATGTTTTGCCTATGTTACACATTGATGTGCACGGCCATTTGTAGACTGGATGTATTGGGTCAGTGGAATGGAGAGTTAATACTAAGTTTTCTGGGGATATTTTTGTGAGCAGTGTTTCTTGTTCCATAATGGTATTATTAAGTTTTGCATACCCTCGTCCACTGCTATGTATGGCAATTGGGTTTATTTGCTTTTGTTTGTATGCTTCTTCATTGAAATATGGTTCTGTGCTAATGGTGTGACTCCATTCACCTCTACAGATTATTCTGAAGCTATCTTTGTTGATATTCTGTTTATTGAGAAGTCTTTTTGGTAGTTTAGTACTTAGTTTTGTTAGTGGTTTCATTCTGTTTAAAACTAAAATAAATAATTTTCTTTTGAGAAGGTTTGCACTGTCTATGAGTACTTCTAGGATTAATTTTCTATGATAGGTTTTAAGGGTTGTGTGTGATTTCTCTCCTGTTTGTATAAGGTTCTGAAGGACTCTGTGGCGGAACATTTTTTATAAAATAATTATTTTTGGTATGCTTACTTACGGCTACATCAAGATTTATAGGTGCAGTGTTAGCACTAATTGTAGCTGCAATCTTGTTAATCACTTTCTGTTTCGTTTTACATTTTGAAAGAGGAGGCAACGTTTCTGTACTGGAAGCTGGTTTTGTTTTACTTAGTGACTGTATTAGTTGTTTTGTTTAAACTTTCTGTACAAATTCTGCTAGAGGTGGCTGCTTATTTTGGAGACTTTTAATTTGATTGTGTCTACTTCTGCATTGCTTTCTACAGAGTTGCTTTTTGGTAGGAATTATTTGGGGTCTGTTGGAGAAAAAAGAAAGTTTGAAATCTGGGGCTTCTGAGCATGAAATGGGAGTGTATTTTGGGGATTAGCCAATCAGGTGTTGAGGTTCTGCTTTGTATTGATAGAGGCTGTGTGTAGTGAAGATGGCAGAGGTGGAGAAAGTCAGGGTGTTGGAGATATCTTTGTGGATGGTTTGGAGCAGTATGCTAAATCTAGGAATGTGGCTAACAATTTTCACATCAAAGAAGTAGAGGTGGTGTGGTGCAATGTGCCTGGTTTAATTTGCAGGCAATGCTAGAAGTTTGTCAGGATATGGCTAGGTTTAATAGTCCACATGTAGTTGTTCTGCAGTTTAGTGCTTTGCATTTGGGCTATGTCAGTGACCCTACTTTGTTGCAAGATCTGAAAAATCTGGTTCAGGCAGTCATGAAAGAACTTCCAAATGACAAGGTTATTTCTTCTGGTTTGGTACCTAGGGCAGTATGGGACAATAGTTCTGTTTTTTGTCCTCAGAAAAATGTTGCTAGGTGTGAATTAACCAAGGCATGTTTGCTTTTATGATTAGAGCTGGCATGTTCTTTTGCAATAATGACAACATAGATTCTGGTGACGTTGTTTCCTTTAAAGAATATGGCATGTCTTTATCTTTTATGGGAAATGCCATGCTGTTTTGGAACATAAGGATTGCTTTGGAGAAGCTAATGTGAAGATATTTGGAGGAAAATAAGGAAAATAAACCAAACAAATTTACAAAATAAAAGGTGTTTCTGAAGCAACTTTAAAAAAAAAACAAAAAAAGGCTCTTTTTAGAGCCAACCTCAAGGGGGAAATGGGGCACATGATTTAAATGTTCATTCCCCACTCTCAGATTTTACGATTTGTCCATGGACACCACGGTTGTCCATGGACATTGCATATTACATACAGGGATTTTGAGGTTGAGAGGCATGCAAATGAGACTTAGCAGAGCAAGGGATTGGTCAATAAGGTTTATTGGGTGTAATTTGTAAGGAGAGACTTTGTCAGAAAGTCTTTTTCCTGAGAGGAGAGCAGATAGCTATGGCTGTGTGTTTCAGGAAGCAGAATTTCTGGATTTTGGGAGACTCGTGGATGAATTGGTTGGAGGAGCATGCAGATCGCTGTGGAGTGGCTGCACATCTTGGATTCCCTCATGTGGAAGTGCACTGGCATCGAGTGCGTGGAATGAAGTAGCTGGATTTGGTACCTCTTTGTGCTACTTTGGTGACACAACGTCATCCAGACATTATTATTATTCATTGTGGAGGGAACAGTTTAGGACATGTCTCTGGAATCTCTTTCCAATTTTCAAAGAAAGAAGGACTTGGGAATGTCATGGACATGTTTCCAAACTCCCAAGTAATTTTTTCTTGTATTGCGCAGAGACAAATGTGGATGCGTTCTTCTTCATTTGGTCCACAAATGGAGAAAATGAGGCGCAATGTCAACAAGGCTGTAGGTGCCTTTTTGATAGATGTTGGCATGTACTCTTTTCACAATGAAAATATTATGTTTCGTAGTACACACATTTTTCACAGAGATGGAGTCCATCTTACTTATGCTGGCAATAGATTTTTCTGTGAACTATACAAAATGCATTGCAACCCTTTTTGGAATTATAGCAATCCATTTTGCAGTAGATGATTACCATTTGAAGTTTTTGTAACACAAGAAAACACTGCAAAAAGGCTCTTTTTAGAGCCACCACTTCCTCCCAGATAAAAGTGCAATGGTTCTGATAGGGCAGCCTCCCAAACATTTTACAAGTCCGCGGACTGTCCTCTGACATCTAAAAATGCACAGTGCCCTGCACTATTTATTTGCCACTTCTATTTTTAAACAGTGAAAGGCGTCTCTGAAAAGATCCTTTTTTCTTTTTTAAAAAAAATATTTTTAGTTTTTTTTAAACACGCCACACAAGGAAAGGAAGGGAAAGGAGGGTAAGGAAGGGGCACCAACCACAAGGATAAGAAAGGGCAGGAGGAGAGTGAAAGATGTTGGGTAGGCCTTAATCGGGTAGTGGGCAGTTCTTATCATGCTCCCGGACCGCAGCCTCGAAAGCACTTCAAAGGTTCTCCTCCTGCAAATTATTGTGTTGCAGTAGATGCACAATACTGTGACCCTCAAAAGGTAAGGGTCAACAGCATCATGTATGGCCTGCGAGGCAGCTGGAGGAATGCGCTGCCCCACAAGAGTGTCTCTTCTGGTGGCAGGAGGGGAAACGGAGGATGCTGCAGGGGAACTCAACCTACTACATTTATCGCAAGGTACAACCTTGCGAATAGCCCCACCGTGGAACGACCTTAGGTGTTGCTTCATTGAGGTAGTACTGTAGCTGTACAAACCTCCACACCCAAGATTCATGGTGAGAACTAGTAGTAGGGACTTCCACTACCTCATCCTTGTCATCCTCTTGATCACACTCCTCTGCATCCTCACGCGTGTTCCCCTCTGCAGGCCCTTGGGGAGGTGGTGGTGGTGGATGTGGTGGGGGTGGTGCTGCGACAGCAGTAGCACCAGCAGCAGACATGGATGCCATCAAGACAGCTGTCCGGAATGAGGAATAGCAAAAGCAGGTCCAGCAAGGATCAATCTCCAGTAGTGCTGTGTCTTAGACAGAAAGACAGAATGAGAAGCAGCTCTGGGGTGTGGCCTTTCATAGGGGTGCTTGGGTGCACTTCGCGGACACCCGCGTTGTCCGCAAACACTTCAAACACCAAAAAAGGACTCAAAAAGTTCCACAAAGTATGTAGATCACCAGGGACATTGTCTGGGACATGTGCAAGGGTGAACTTTCACAGGAAAATACCTTGGATTGCCCAAAAATTCACTTTTTGGGTGTTCGGGGGCCCAGACTGTGTTCGCAAACAAGGACCCACACTTAGCGTGGGTGCGGTCACATGATGATGTGGCGGACACGTTCGCAAATGGGACGGGTGTCCGTAGGACAACGAATGAGCAGGGTCACGTGTACGCATGCGTGCAGGTGTTCTATGGATAGTGTTTGTGTCCTTGAAGTAATTAAAAGTGCGACACACGTGCGGCAGACAGTTATGGACAGACACAATGTTCGTAGGACCAAGGGTGTGATACGTCTGTGTCCGTGTGTTCTAGAGACAGTGTTCATGTCCCAAACAAATTAAATTGCAGTCAGGTGGACGGGTTGTGTTCTACGGACATATTTGTTCTGGTTGCAGACAATGTGAACAGGGGGAAAGTTCTTAGGACACCTTAATTTGAATAGTTGTGGACATGCGGACGGATTTAGTGTCCTGCGGACACCGCCACATTTTGACTACGGACAGTGCAAACAGGTATAGTATCTTTAGGACACCCCCATTTTGGTTAATTGCGGACATACAGACATCTTATGTGTCCTTAGGATACCTCCATTTTGATTGCAGGCAATGCAAACAGGTATAGTGTCCTTAGGACACCCCATTTTGGTTAATTGCGGACATGCGGACATCCTATATGTCCTTAGGACACCCCCATTTTGGATAATTGCGGACATCCCGACACACGTGCTGTCCGCGGACACCCTAACAGCCTTTTTAAAAAAAATAAGACATAGAGCAATATAGTAACAGCACACATCATATTTTATTATTTTATTATTGTATATAAATATATAAATTATGAAAGAGAAGGGAAGCAGAAATTGATACAAATACAGGAGAATTAGGGATTTGTACATATTGGAGGAAGGGATTGAAGTCTCATCATAATGTTTTTCTTGCTGGGGAGGTTTTGTGGATGGTTGGCTGGGACATGGAGAAGGGGTACAGGTGCATGTAAACTGACACGGAAAGAGGTGGGGGGAACCAAGTATTTATACTGCTCCACCAAACTTGCCCCCTAATTTAGGAAAACCTTAATATAACATACAAAAAGTTTGGTGAACAGTGGAGTAACAGAAGTGCGGCATGGACCTCTTGCTAGATCAGTCTTCCAAACTGGGGGGATTTTATCACCACCCTAAAGTAAGGGATCAAACAACCATATTGACACTGCACAATATACATTCGGAACCAAAAAGATTACCAAAAAAATACATATTTTATTAAATTGAATAACAATAAATATCATCAGTGATGTCATCAACGACATTTGTGATGTCATCTTTGATGTCCTGGGTGTTAGTCTTAGCAGTGCACGGTGGTGGTGCAAGCTATGTTTGCTTAGCTTACCATAACTGGGGAATTTCTGAGGGGTTTTCGGTTTTACTTGTAACCATAACGTGCCTTTAACAAAGTGTTTTCACTGAATTTCATAGGTTTTTAGTAGCGCAACTTAACCATAACTTCCTTTTAACAAAGTTTTTTTCACTGAATATATATATATATATATATATATATATATATATATATATATATATATATCTTCAGTGCATAACATTTATGTAACTCACGATCAGTTATAACTGCATATCTTTAACTCTATGAAGGTGGGCAAGTTTAGGTCACTAAAACAGTCCACCTCACTCTCGCGTCATAGTGTGTTTACACAATCGGGTCGGAGTGGTAGATGTCAAAACTGACTTCGGAGTAAGGGAGTTCTCAAATGCCCTTTCTAATCCAGTTGTGCGTGTATATGTATTGAACTAAATTCCTGTTGTAACACTGCTCTGACATCATCTATTGTGGGGATGGAATCACTTTCTTGCCAAGCTCACGTGTCAGTCCACAGCCGGTTGTGGGAGATCAATGGGACTCCGCTTTCCTTCTCCCTCCAATTTCTGTCTCCTCACAGATTCATGGCTATCACACAAGTATAAAGTAATCGCTCATGAAGCCATACTGAAGTATACATTAATTTCATCTCACAAAGAAGGCAGAAGATGAGAAGGAATCACTGTGGCACACAAAAACCACATCAGCTCCACATATTTACTTGCAGCCATATAAGACTGTGAATCACAATTAGTCAACCTCAAACTCAGTGAACAATTCAACGTACTCTTCCTTCCTATCTGCTGACCGCTGATTTATACACTTCAATTTGTCCAAAAACGTGTTCATGTGTTAGCCAGCCTAGCCATAAATCATGAAAACATCAAAGTCCAGGGAGATTTCAACATCTGGTTTGCAAGAGAAAATTAAATCACAACAAACTCCTTCAGCGCTCGCATGGAAATTCTCCATCTTAAACTATCGATCAACGGGCCCACCCACAGAGCTGGACACAGCCTCAAAATACTTTTCTGCAGGGATAGGATATCCATTACTGATTTACTGGTACCAATCATCTGCAGCAACCATTATATGAACCCATTCACCATTAGAACCACAACCTGTACAATACCTGCAAACATAAAGCAGCCAACACCAAACAAAAGAAACTGGAAAAGGCTGATCTTGAATCTCTAACCCAACTATTAGAAACCACCGAACCTGATACTTCCCAACTAAACTAAATAACACCAGACACTTTTGAAAAGAACCTTCACACATGGATTACAGATACATTAGTCCAAGTGGAACCATTAAAAACATTCAAACCACACGAAAATAATTGGGGAAAACAAACTGTTAACTAGAATAAAATGGAGTAGAAAGTACAACCAACTGTAGACAAACCTAACTACCAACAGCAAATTCAGCTATACAAATTGGAAGTCTTAAAAGCCAAGAAAGTGCACCATACCACAAAGATACAATCAGCAACAGACCCCCAGAAGGAAATGTATAGTACTATCAAGGAAATAAAAAAAAACAACCTCAAGCAGCAACAACACAGTACCCTAGCAAATGCTATGTGATAGCATCGTGGAGCTCCTTAGGGCAAAAATACAGTCAATCCAACAGTTCATGGATGCCTCCAGTAGGACCACTGACAACACCCTCCCAGAAAACAGAACCCTGATAACCAGCGTAACTCTCACCCAATTTGAACCAATTAACAAAGAAACCTTCAGCAACCTAGAAAAAGAAACCAAAAGTGACAGATTCCCCAGCAACCAATGCCCACCGAATATCTCTAAACAGTTACTTAGCCATAAAACACCTCTACACCTTACTACTAATGAGCCAGTAAGTTGGCTCAGTGGTTTGAACACAAGTTGCTGTGATATGTGTTTGATCTGCAGGTCACAGATTCCAATCCCAGCATAGCCAACTCAGCCTCTCATCCTTCCAAGGTCGACAAATGAGTACTCATTTCCATTGGTTAACAATAGTAATAGTAATGTATGTAAATATGTCCTATGTAAAGAACTTTAGATTAAAGTGCTGTATACAAAACAAATTATTATTATAGCTGAACAATGGAATAATTCCAAAATCATATACACCAGCCTACATTAAACTTCTCTTATATAATGAGGGAGGAAAAATTGATGAACCCACCAACAACAGACCTATATCAAACCTACCCTACCAGGTGAAAATCTTGGAGAACCACTTCTACAAAGAACTACTCAACCATTTGGAATCCAACACACTATTTGACCAATCACAGGTTGGGCTCATACCCATGAGAGGAACTGAATCGGAACGACTCTCCATATTGGATGACATAAAGATGAACGCTGACAACACCACCCAACCTTCCCTTATACTGTTGGACATATCATCTTCCTTTGATACGATAAAACACACAAAACTAATCGAAAGACTGGAAGAATCCAGAATTCAAAACATAGCACTACAATTGGTGACATCTTTCCTCAAAGACAGAACTGAAATAACCTACCTACCATCGTTCACGTCACACACAAAAAACATCACTTGTGGTGTGCCACAAGTATAAAGACTGGACCACCCTAATGAAGCTCATACAAACTCATGGACTGACAGCCTACAACTACGCCAATGACCACCCAATTCATTTTCAAGATGACTGCTATCAACCACCCAGACAATTACCTCATTAAATGCCTCAATGATATAAACACCTGGATAACAAATAACAACCTTAAATTGAACCCAACCAAAATGGAAATAATTATAACCTTGCGAAATAACAACCTAACACAGACATCTCCCACCTTGTAGCTAGTATGGTAACGTAACCTGAATCGTCAACAATGATAAAAACCTAGAATTCCTCAGGGACAACAGTCTCACCCTTGAAACACAAGTCAATGCAATAGCAAAAAGATGTTTCTACCAGCTTCGACAAATAGGAGGGATACTCCCTTACCCCAACTTCCCACACTGAACCCTCACTATCATCACCTTTGTATTATAAAGAATAGAATGTGCAAATAGTCTATAACTATGAGTGCCAAAGGCCTCATCGAAAATCTACAGCACATCCAAAACACAGTGTCAAGACTACCCCTGAGACTAAATAGAAGAGATCACATTGCCCTTGCCCTGAGAAGTCTACATTGGCTACCAGTCAAGAAAATAATCAACTTCAAAGCACTCTGTATCGCCCGTTGATCACTGCACAGACAAGGAGCCTAATTCCTACAAGCCATAATCACCCAATATCATTGGGTAGTTTTGGGTGGTAGGATGTTTGCTTTGGTCACTTCATGAGGTCCCTTTGTGACTCGTACTCTTACTGAACAAAGCGTTCTGTCCGTTCAGACCCCCGCTAATAGTTGGCAATGCATGCATGTGATGTAATTGTGGGTAAGGCTCAGCTTGTGCGTAATGGCACCACAACCATGCAATATATGAATACATATTACACCAATATGCTCTCTCAGTTGTGTCCCATTAAAACTCTGCCCCTGTAGTGCAAGTGCCATGTGCTGTGTGTGGTGTAGTACTTTCTTGTCATTGCCCTCTTACTGACAGCAGTTGTTTTGCAGATTTTCCGCTGCAGAATGGTGTAATCTCCGCATGACTTCTGGCATGTCAGGACAGCCAATGTTGATTTTTCATTCCACCAGTGAGACATCTTTGTTACGGCATCAGTGAGTGTGTGTACTTTATTTGACTACACTGTCATTGTGCCGCTATGTCTCACATACTATTGCTCATTGTTGTGAGTATAGCATGCAGATGATTTGTAATGTGTGACATGCCTTGTGCTACGCATATGTGGTGGTGTTTGTGTATGTGTGGACTGTAGAAAGTGGATTCCAGTTGTGCTGAGGGACACATGCTTGTTTGAGTGCTGCTGTGTGCAATGGCCCTGTTGTGTTCCCCACTTCCTCCATACACCTCCTTAATAGTTGTTGGTGATGCTCTGTTGATTGGTGTGGTGGTATAGTTGTGTGTATGTGGCCATTGCATTTTCATGCTGTGTGACGCTGTTGGTCTGGAGGCATGCATATTTCCTATGTGTTGGCATGACCACATGTGTTTCCATGGATGCCTCAGGCAGGATTGTGTACAGGGAGTGCCTGGTACTTGTCAACATGTACACCTTTGCACACTGCAATGTTATGCAGGATGCAAAAGGCATGTATGATGTCACACACGATGTGTGGCCTGTGCAGGAGCACCCCACCCGAGTGATATAGGCATCTGAATCTTCACTTCAGGAAGCCTATGGACTGAACAATGATGCCTCTGCTGGCCCAGTGTGCCATATTGTCCCTCTACTGTTGTGAATTGGCAACCTGCCTACAGGGTGTCATGAGGTAGGGGCGCAACGGGTAACTGGCATCACATGTATGATGAAGGACATGAATGGTGTCAGTGCATGTTGTGTGTTTCTTTGTGGTTAGTGGTGGATGCGTACTAGTTGTCTTTGGATGGTCCCAGTCATGGCGTGCACATGCTGCGATGATGATGTGTCTGTATGCCTGAGTGTGTATGTGAGGCAGATTGTGTATGGTAGGTATGAGTTTCTGTATTTAGCTACCAGCCACATGTCTGTGCGGTGTCAAGCTTCCAACTGCGCACAAAAGATGGAGACGCAAAAGATGTGGCTATCATGGACGGAGCCTGGTAAATCAGCATACACATAGATGAAGTGGCACTGGCATCGCATAACAGGTGGGCATTGATGGGGTGCCAGTGGTGCCAATTCCGGTACATGCACACATCAGTCTGAGGGGTACATAGTGCGACATGGGTGCAGTCAATGGCACCCATGACTCAGGGAAGTCAGTGCGCCATGTAGACACTGTGTGCCACCTATCTTTGTTCCTCCTGGGTTGAGGATATGTGGACATGGAGTCGGCTGCATGATACGATGCATGCCACTACCTGTTGAAGGGCACATAACTTCCAAAGGTGATGCCACTGGTCCTCTAGAAAGAGCCAGTGGCTAAGAAATTAAAAAAAATGGCTAGGACTTCACATATGCTCCATTGGCATGCCAACATAGGTGGGTGGGGTTCAAATCAGCCTCCCACTCATGTCCATTAGGAGATGGAGAGGGAAGCAATACCTTCTGTAAACCTGTGTGTCGGACATATATCGAAGAGGGTGACCCTTGTGCAGAATACTCACTTCCTCCATCTCCTCCTCGGCTGGGTTGCGAGGGCTGCAGCAGCATCATGCCATTCCTGCACCTGTAGCACTCTCCGCAGGTCACAGGGATACCTTTCCTGTGCTGGAAGGTCTGGAGAGGTGTTGTTTGCCTTTATGACAGTACATGAGGCGTCATGATGGGTGTGCTGGTATGCATAATCATATGAGTTGTGCTGTCTGTGGGTGTGTGGGATGGTCTGCAGCTATGTGTGTGTGTGGTGTTCAGATATTTTTTGCCGGCATAATGTATGTGCTTAGCATGGTGGTGTTGGTCTATTTTAAGTGATGGTTTTATTTGTTGCACATATGATGCTGAAGCATTTGCATTTATGTTATCCTGTCGAGTGTTACAACCTGTGTGTTGGATTTTTTGGAGTCCATTCTCCTCTCGGGTGGCTTAGTGGTGAGTGTAGTTGTTGTTCTGTATTTCATGGAATTGAGCTGGCATAGATATGTAGTTTCCCAGGAGGCCTTCCGCTAGGCAACTGAGGGTGTTTACCTGCCACTTACTGTTTACGTACTTCAACCCATCAATTACTAAATATGGTTGTTGTAAGCAATTGAGGTTTTTCGGGATCTTTGTTACATTGCAGGGCGTCTGGATCCACAAGCTTTAGTGGCAGACTGTGTGCCTGGAAGTTGCCTTTTCTACATAGCACAGGATGAACCAGGCATTGTGCCTCTATAATTGGAACTTCCTGTGATTCGAAAACCTTCGGTGCCCCCGATGCATGCAGTATCAATGAGCACACATAGAAGCTACCTTTTGTTGTTCGTCTGCCCGCCGCATTCATGTCGGTCTACCAGCTATTGGAGTGTTCGGGATATCTAATATCTTCAATAGCATCAAGGCCTAAGGCCGTGGTATGCATCATATAAGCGCTTGCCTTCTCATTCTATCATGTCCTGATAAATATCTTTTCATTACTGTACTACTGCTAACATTGCTACTAATATTTGTATTGTGCATTTTTTTTCTAAAAATGGTAGGAAATTACTTTTCTAATATTTTGCTCATGCTGATAATTATTCTGCCAACTGTGTTTGCTTGTATGTTGGCACTTTTAATGTTCGTCTGGGAACTATTATACATATCTGTGGTTCCTGGCATTGCCCGTGTCTTGATCAAGTTGTGTCTCATGTGCCCTGGAGGATGTCGCTCTTGTCCTCTTGTCAGCAAGTCTTGATTCAGTTTGCACTATTGTCTCATGTGCCCTGGAGGATGTTGCTCTTGTCCTCATGTCAGCAAATCCTACTTCAGTTCGCTCTGTCATCTCATTTGCCCTGGAGAAAGTTGCTCTTGTCCACTGGGCGGCAAGTCATGCTGCTGTTTGTTATTGTGTTTCAAAAGCTCTTGATATTGATTTGTGCTTTGCATCAGATGGAGCTTTTCCAAGTGATGATAATTTTGTGTGCAGCATGTTTCAGTCACTCACTGGCTTCAGTACATTTGAGAACATGTCCAAGAAAGATTGAGTGATTGATTGATTGATTAATTGATTGATTGATTGATTGATTGATTGTGCTCTCTTCTCGTGAATGAATTTAAGTAAACTGTAACCTTGCCATTTTCCATATTTGGAGTGGCATGATAGAAATATATACTTTTGTATTCCCTTTAAAAATGCTTCAATAATCAATGAACTATATACAGTAGTAATACATTTCAAAAGAATAACCAACACATCAAACCTTTTGCTTCAGACACTTCTCAAAATGTTGTCTCTTTCTAGTACCTACTGTAGTGAATCGGGGTGAGTGTTGAATGGTACATTTGACTGAATTCGGCCTGTACCATTCGACTGATTAAAAATAAACATTGAGATTTCTATAAGGCACTCTATACCAAACAGGAAGGCGAATCTTTGGATATTATAAAAAGCTACCTAAAGGACCACCCCCTCCCAAGACTCATGGATCTAGAGAGGGAAACACTGGAAAAAGAGATAACCGGGGAAGAGGTGGAAGAGGCCATTAAGAAACTGAAGGTAGGCAAAACCCCGGGGGGTGATGGCTACATGGCTGATTTCTACAAACAGTACCAATCAGTGTTGATACAGCCGCTCACCAAACTCTTTAACCACATTAAATCTTCAGACACTATCCCGCCGACATTCCTGCAGGCCATAATAACGGTGATCACTAAGCCCGGTAAGGACCCAGCGGAGTGCGGCTCGTATAGGCCCATCTCACTACTAAATACGGACGTGAAGATCTTTACTAGGATCCTTGCAACCCGCTTAGAAAAATATCTTCCTCGATTGATCCACCCAGATCAAGTCGGTTTTGTGATGCATAGACAGGGGGCCGAAAGCATGCGCAAAACCCTACACATATTAAGTTCAAAGGAAGTTAGGGTGAAGGGCGCACTTCTTCTGTCCCTAGACGCAAAAAAGGCGTTCGATAGGGTAAGCTGGGCCTTCATGGAAAATGCCCTATGATCTCTGGGAATGGGAACCAAATGGCTAGGATGGATGAGAGCCCTTTACTCGCACCCCTCAGCAAAAAGCAAAAATCACAGTGAACGGATGTGAATCCGAAGCCATCCCATTGGAAAGGGGCACAAGACAGGGGTGTCCACTCTCTCCCCTTATATACGCCCTAGTAATGGAGCCTTGGGCCATAGCCATCGGGGGAAACAATAAAATCCAGGGCGTTAATATGGGTAAAGCCAACTGTAAAATAACCCTCTTCGCGGACGATGTCCTACTCTATCTCTCCAACCCCTCCCAATCAGTCCCCGAGGTACTAGATAGCTTAGAACAATATGGGTCCCTCGCAGGTTTCAAGATAAACCTAGATAAATCAGTGGCGTTTCCAGTGGGCCAACTTAACGACGAAGAGAAACAATATATCGAGGGCCTCCCGTTCTGTAGGCAACCTGAGGGATTCTGCCACCTGGGGATCCAAATACCTTTGGACCTGACCGATCTTTTTTATGCAAACTACCCTCCCCTCTGGTTGGCGGTTAAGCGAGATTTGGAACGCTGGACGAAATCTGGCCTCTCGTGGATGGCGCGCCTTAACTCCATCAAGATGATCATCCTCCCCAAATTTGTATACTTATTCCAAATGCTGCCGACTCAGATACCGAAGCCGTTCCTCCTAGAGATCAAGCATACTCTCCTCCGCTACCTTTGGGCGGGAAAATCCCACAGAATTGCATACGACACTCTGATAAGGCCCAAAGACGAGGGCGGAGTTAACTTCCCTGACCTGGACACGTACTATAAAACCTCCCAGTTGCAAGTCCTAGTAGATCACTTGACAACGGGCCCTAAGAAACAGTGGGTAGAGCTGGACAATCTGCTCTTTTCCCCGGTCACGCTAGATGAATGGCTCTGGGTCCCGAAAGTTAGGATTCCAAAAAGGGTATTGGGACACCCAGTCCTAGGGGTGATATGGACTATATGGAAGGAAGGGGGCTATCTTAGGTGATTCACAACGTGGCCTTCGCCCCTGAGTTGCATCTTGGCTCCCCCACTCTGGGAGGGTATCAATGAGCCACTGGCCTTCCAGCAGTGGTACAAGGCAAGTCTTTGTAGAGCCGGTCAGCTCTGGACGGATGGGGTGTTCATATCCTTGGAGAATCTGAAGGATGCCCTCGGCCTTCCCAATCTCTCCCCTTTTCGATACCTACAACTAAAGGGTGCCCTTACCGAAGGTAGATGGGGAGACACTCTCAGGAGGGAGCTAACAGACGTTGAGAAATTTATTATTACACACAATGGGACGAAGGGGGCTATATCACGGCTCTACGTCTTTTTGCTGTTCTCCACCCCGCGAGACCCCCCATCCTCCCAGACACAGTGGGAGAAGGATCTAGGCACTCCCATAACGGAGAAAAGATGGACCAAGATATGTAGACAGGCCAGCCGCTCTACAGCGGCCCCCAATACCGTCACCAGGCTCTAAAGCTGATCCATAGATGGCACTACCCCCCGCAAAGAATAGCCAGCATGAGAGCGGGTTATGATCCTCATTGTTGGAAATGCCACACAGAAATGGGGGACTATGTACACATGTGGTGGAAATGTCACGCTGCACAAACCTATTGGAGAGAAGTCCTCTCTTGGATAAAAGAGGTAGATGGAATGGATAGGACCCTATCCCCCTGGCTAATACTGTTCGGCATTGAAGTTGAGGGGGGTCCAAAGGTGAAACACGACCACTTGCTACACGTCATGCTAGTGGCGGCCAGATGTTGTTGGGCCCAAAGGTGGAAGTCACCTCGAGCTCCAGGGGAGGGGGAATGGATTTCTAAAGTACGGGCGATTTATGATATGGAATTCTTGACCCACTTGATAGACGAATCGAAGTCCAACATCGAAGGCCTGTGGCTTCCATTCTTCGACAGATATGGGAGAACGGCCTGATAGACTATAACGAGCCCTGGACAGTCTATTAGATCTGGACACTGTCTTCTCGACACCTCCGCTATGCCCAATAAGGCAAAATGTGGGACATTCCTCCTTCAGCCTGGCCCTGGCGGTTTGAGCTACCCCCCCAAGGGGGGGCCACCTTGTACTTGAGAGTTTGATCTTCGTGAAATGACATGCTGAACCCCGCTGATATCGCTAATTAATGTATCATGGTGTGGGAGAGGGTGGGGGGTGGGAACGATGGGAGGGGGGATGAAAAGTTGTGAACATTAATCTTTTGTTTTTTTTTCCAAATGATGTAGCACTGTTTTATTCATGACATGATTATAAAAACTCAATAAAACCAAATTTTCAACAGCAAAAAAATAAACGATGGGGATAATACATACCGAGCATGTGGAGCAGTGGATACAGGGGTGTCCCACGCTCCCTATTATCAGTATGTATTAGCGTTGGGAGGTTGCAGGGGTGTTCCAGCTTCCTTAACATGGGAGGCATGGGGACCGGGAAAAAAGGAAAAGGGACCCTGCAGCATTAGAGGG
This sequence comes from Ambystoma mexicanum, assembly GCF_040938575.1. Lineage (NCBI taxonomy): Eukaryota > Metazoa > Chordata > Amphibia > Caudata > Ambystomatidae > Ambystoma > Ambystoma mexicanum. The sequence continues at coordinate 654,781,730 of NC_090934.1, forward strand.
ACGGATCAGATGCCGCATGGGTGAAGGGGACCAATCGGCATGAAAACTGGTAAGTAGGGGAGTGGGGTCGAGGGTGTGGGTTGGTGTGCATGCATTTGGTTTGCACTTTGATCCTCTGACAATTGATTGCATGCGGGCAGTTTTTTTTTCAGTCTGTTTACTGCGATCAATTGTCAGACGATCAAACACCACCAAACCACAGTGATGAATTAAGTACATTTGGCATTTAATGCCAAGTAGTGCTGTAATTTCTTTGAAGAGTTCATTCAAGAAGTGGGTGCCATTGTCAGACTTTAGTACATCGCACACACCCCATCGAGGGAAAACCTTGTGTACAAAAAATGTAACAGTGCATTTGGCATCGGGATGTGCACAAGATCCAGCTTCAACCCATTGTGAGAAAGGGCATATTAAACTATTAGGTTTCAGGAACCATTACATCTTTCTGCCATGTCTGTGTAGTCTATACGTAACTCATGGAACGGCCCAAAAGGGCACGGCATGGTGCCTCATATTGTCCAGAGCGTCACACCAGTGCCGAAGGTTTGACAGGTGGTGCAGTGTATAGTCATGTTTGTGAGATGCTCTTGAAGTTGGTATGAACCAATATTCCTGTATGTCTGTCGCAATGTGCTGTTTGGAGCTGTGGGATGGGTGGCATAACTGGTCGAATACTTTTGAGAAGAGCTCTACAGGCATTACTGATTTGCCAGTGCATTGTTGTCTCCAGAGTCTGTCTGTGGGGCACTGTTTACACCCTATCTTGGACCATAGTTCTTTTTCCTCATTTGGTGCTTTTCCCTGTTGTTCAATCAGTTGTATGATGGGCAGCGCTGTGTAGAATGTTGATTGTTTATCATGTGATGGTGTAGTTACGACATACTCTGAAATTACTTGGGCTGAAAGGTAGGCCGCCTTGGTTGCCACAGCATCCACTGCAGTGTTTCCTAATGATATTTCGTCTTTGTTACCAGTGTGAGCAGCGCACTTAAAAACCACTACCACAGAAGGTTGGGACAGTGTGGAAATTATTGTATCTAACAGTATGACGTGTTGTACTGGGGAACCGTCTGTTCTCCGGCACCCTCTCCCTTTCCATTATGACAACCCAGCATGCACTGTTGTAGTGATGTTTGCTGAGTCTGAATAAATGGTCTCATGGCATCCTTGTGATGTGTGTAGCGCCTCGATGAGCGCCATGAGCTCCGCTGCATGTGCTGAATAGTGGATGGGTAAACTCTTCATCACTAATGTTTCATATTCTCCTCCTTCGATGAACATTACTGCCACACCTGTATGTCTCTGTCCTGTGTCCTGGTCAATTGCAGCTGAACCATCAACAAAGAGCACTTCCCCCTCCTCAAACAGCCTTTGGGGAGGTCATCCTCTTCACTTTCATATGTGGCACAGTCGTGTCGCTGAAAGGCATCGTCTGTGCACACTTCCGTTAGGAACGTGGCTGGATTTACTGTTTTGCATCGCACTATATGAATATTTGAGTTTAAGATAATAATCTAATTTGCCGATGCTCTCTGGGTTATCCAGGGTAGACTTCAATCTTGCCAAGATCACAAATACTAAATGCTCCACATACGATGTCACTGAGCATCCCATTACAATTGTGGAGCTTTTTTCAATGACGAAGGCAGCTGCAGCGAGCTCTTTTTCGCATGCAAACTGCACTTGCATAACTGAATCTAGTGTACCGCTGTAGTAGGCCGATGTCTTGTGGCCCATTGTGCTTTTCTGTGTTAGTACCTCGGTCATAAGTGTGCCATTTGAATGTGAGAATATATAGAATTCTTGTATGTAATATGGGGTAGCAACATCTGGGGCTGTGGAAATCACTTATTTCATATCATTTACATGTTGAAGCATGTCTGTTGACCATTCCAGTTTGTGGTTGCCTTTCTGTGCTTCTTTGAGACCCTGTAGGAGTGGTCTCATGTATGCTGCGTAGTCCAGAATCCATGCCCTGCATTAATTACAAAACCCCAAGAATGTTTGCATATATTCCACTTTAGCAGGTTTGGGCGTGACACACATAGATGCTGCGCTGTCTGGTATTATTCTTTTACCATTTGCTGAGATCATCTGTCCTAAGTAGAGCACCTCAAGTTAGCAATATTGGGTTTGGCCTTGTCAACCTTGTAGGGCCAAAAGTTGTAGAAGGGTAATGGAGTCTTTATGACAATGTTGCTCACTGTCACTACAAACCAGTAAATTGTCCACGTACTGGATGACTGTGCTGGGCACATGGATGTTTCCTAGGTTTTGGTGTAATATTATGTTGAGTGTGCATGGGCTCTCGCAATACTCTTGGGGCAAACAAGTGTGCTCATAGCGCTTTTCACCATGTGTAAAGGCTGTGAGATATTGGGAGGCAGAGTGCAACAGTATTGAAAAAGAATGCATTCTTTAAATCAACCACTGTGAAGTGCGTTGCTTCTTTAGGGATGCTGCACAAAATGGTGGCAGGGTTTGGAACTAGAGGACATTCTATCTGTACTATGTCATTAAAGTGGGCAGAGATCATGTATCATTCTCCAATTGCCCACTGTTGCTTTTATGACAAGATACATTGCAGTTTTGCATGGTGAGGTAGAGGGCACTTTATCCCTTGGTGTAGAGGGGCCTGTATGATGTCTTGTATTCCCTCTCACACCTCCCTTGATAATGGGTAATGTTTTACCTGGGTTAATGTTACACTCACCTGGTATCCACAGGGACACCACCCAGCTGGGTTACTCGCTGGTATGCTTCTCAGCTTTGCCCTGATGTGGTCTGCGGGGAAGGTTCTGCCTTGTGGTAGAATTAGGCGTGCTCTCCATCCTGCCTTCTTTGCAGGGGCGCGTTGTCTTTCATGGGCGAGTGCGGTCCAGTTACTTCACTGACGCTGGCCCGTTTGATATTGTTCAGGTAGGTCATATTGCTGTTCCTTAGTTTTGTTGCTATCCTGCATGCCTTTCTTTGTTTAAAATGTCTCTTTAGGTATGCAGAGCTTCAACACCGCGAACTGGCTTGGTTGAGCCCCGCTGGTAAATGATGGCGCATTAAGAGCGCTATGATGCAGTAAGTAAGCGATATGCGCAGCGCTGCAAAGTCTTGCCTTTGCTAACCTGTGTTTTCCTTCCTTGTAGGTCACGGTGTTCTTCAGCGCGAATGGAATGTCCAGAGTGGTGCCAGCCGAGAGGTGACCAGCCAGGTAAGCCTTTTGAGCAGTTTGTAATTTGTAAATGTCTCTACAGCTTTCTTTAATGTTGCCTCTATCTTCCTCTTTCAGGTCGTTCTGTCTGGGAGGCGTGCAGATTCAAGGAAGCTGTTCTCAGTAGCTGCGTGTGTCTAAAAAAGAAGACTGCAGGTAAGATGCTGCTGCTAATGATGTTCCTTTTGTCTCCTTGCAGGCTCTGCTTCTCCAAGGTTCGAGGGAATAGCTGGACACAGTGAGCGTATGGAACTGTGGAAATAGCCCCAGAGAATCCCTGCATGTCAAGAGTTTTGCCAGATAACGGGAAGTCCCTGTCACTGATACATGATTTCTCAGCGCCCAAACCAACTATAAAAATTAATTGATAGTTTCCTATCTCTGCCCCCACCAAGGGTTTCTCTTCTGGGTCCAGGGTCATCGACAGGACCGGCCATGCAAGTTCTCTCTGTGAGCTGTCCTAGTCAGGATAGGTATTTTCCCCTGGAAATGAGAAGGAGTTATGCCCCACCACTGTTGTGCCCTGGAATGGGACTACTGTGCCACCAGGTGCTCTGTTAAAGGGTTCATGTTTCCCATCTGCTGGAAGTTACTGTGAGGCAGGTATTGTTTTATCATATGTTGTGGTTGTTGCTGTGGGGGAGGGGCTGGTATCTGGGGGCAACTGCGTGTATGCTTGGTATATGTAACAGTGTATGGAGGTCATCCTGGGAGTCGGCCCCTGAGGTGCCCCTTGAGGGGGAATACTATAATTTTGTTGACCATACTGTACCCCAACCCCTGTCTGCTTCTACACTCTCTTGAGAAGTATCCCCACTCCCACAGTTCCAAAATTGCACCATTCCTCCTCCGCGGAGTCCCATTCCACCAAACCCCCTCCCTTTGATCCTTGGAATACACCTCTTCCTCATTGTTGTCTTCCTTTCCACTGTGGGCTGGGCTATTGTGTGTTGCTACCCCACTGCCCTTGTCTTCATTCTGACCACACCGGGTTGATTCTGGCATTTTTTAAATTAGGCGTGTACCCTGCCACATCCATCTGGGCTGGCTTTGACACTGACGCCTCCACAGCTACTTTAGCAAATTTGTTTTGTACTAGTTTTGCTTCCTCTGCTTGTTGCCTCTGAGTCCTGTCCCTGTAGTGATCTTTTATTAGTTTACAACAGTGTATTATTATGCTCTGTATTTCACGCCATCCCTCGCCTCGACACCCACAATTTTGTCTATGGCCTTCTGCACATCCTTGGGCAGGCTCTGTTTAACAAAAAGAGAAGGGTATTGATTGGTCTCATGCGTTACACGTTTCTGATCTCCACAACTCTTAAATTGAGCAGCGTCTTCGTCATCACCCATAGTACATTGCATGATAGATTGTAAATCGGGTGTTTCAGCAAATGCTCTCCACAGCGCATCCCATATTTTCGCTTGAATTTTATTAATGGATGCTCCATCATCTGCGTCTTTCCTAGTGTTATACCTGAACCCGCTTTTACTGACACATCAGTAGCCTGATCTCCGATGGTAGCTGCTAGTAGGCTTTTGATGTCTCCTACTGCTAGGGGCACTGCCGCTGTCTGCTTCTCAAATGCATAGATTGACTTCCCTGTGTCAGTCATAAGTGTTTTTATAAGATGGTTTTTGTCCATTTGTGCCCATGGCACATAGTATGGCCTACCAGTGCCCTTATGTATGAGAGGCATTTGCAATCGTACTTTGTTCCCATGACTCCTTTTCCCACTACCCTTTTTCCTTGCCACCACCATCCAGCCAAACCTACTCCTTAACCTCCCATCCCATACACTTTCCACCCTTGTAGTTCATTTGGTGCCTGTTCTACCTCGTCATCCTCAAACTCATCAAACATACTCCAGCCGTCAGCATTGTCATATCCTAAGCTGTCCGTCAGTTCACTTACCTCTCCCTCCTTTTCCACATGAATTTTTTTTATGGATGTATTATCTACCCTGAATAGGAAATCTCCTGCTTTCCATCGTTCTGGTGCATGCACACCTGTCTGTCAGCTTTCACTTCATTTTTCACTGCTCGTAGGCTGTTTAATTCTGCTCTTGCTGACGCCAAAGCCACCTCTAAATCTATTTTATTGACATCAGCATGTCCTGGGGTGTCTGGAGGGGATGCATATGGGGCGGGGAAGCTGTTGCTGCTGTAGACTCAGCTGTCACTGCTGTGCACCATAGGTCTGGTTGATATAGCCTACTGCAGGGCATGATGCCAGTGGGTATAGCCCTCTTTATTCTGTCACTGCCACACCCCCTCTTCCTGGGGAGTCACCCTTGCTACCGTCATTCTCCCTTAGACTCTTCAGTGTCATCAAATATCCTCCAGAGATCTAATATCTCTTTCCGTCTTATTAATTGTTTTCCCTTATATTTGGTTGTTAGAAAAATTAACATATGTTCTAGCATACCCTTATTGTGGGAGCCCACCTCTGGCCACGAAAGGGGAATCCCCTCCTCGTCTTGTCTCTGTCACCCACTGTTTATGTTACTACTCAATTTTGTCTCGATATAGCAGTAGGCCCTTATACATATACTCTATCAGTGTTTCTCCTCCCATGTTGGGGGGGGTTGCACCCCCACTCCCCTTATGCTTGTACTAACGTGCTGCACACAGTGTTGCAGGGTTTTCCAAAAACATAACCAATTTACACCCCCTCTCTTTTTGTCAAAAAATTTGAAAAATATCATTTTCTTTCCCTCCCCCTTCCTTCTCTTCACACTATCGCTCACACAATACACACATTCAAATATACCACAAATTGCACAATGCCCCTCCTCTGCCTCTGCCCTAAACAATAAAAACACCAATTAAAAAAGCTAAAATAATAAACTAAAATAACAACAACTACTATTCCCCAGCCATCTAAGCAAGGCTCCTGTATATTTCCTTTTTTCTTTGTTATACAGTATGAGTGGCACTACCTTCTCCTCTCACTCAGGAGGCACCCTACCATTCCATTTTTCTTTCCTTAATATTCTCCTCAAAAAATAAAATAATCTTCATACAAGCTACACCTACAATTTCACACTGTTCAAACTCTTCCATGCATCTATCCCCTACTTGTTATCACTTGCAAGGCTATACTCATGTGCGCATGTTCACCCACCTCCTCCATCATAGGGTTCCAACCACACCAGCCTGCACTTCTTCTCGGAGCCGCGCCTAGCTCCAAAGAGCAGACAGGATTTTGCAAAGTGGGCTCCTGTATGGTCACTGGAAAGTATGCATTTTTGTGACTGGTCGCTGCAGGAGAGGCTGCCTGGACACCTCTGCAGGCACTGGGATCACATTGGGGTCATCAAATGAAGGAAACACTTTGTCACTAATGACGTCACATATACAGTAAAAATCCTGTGTGGCTGGTTGGTGAGACCCTATACATGGGCAGCCTGCTCCATAGGGGATACCAGCCTGCTATTGGTCCCAGACCCATCCATCCGATTTCCATCATATCGGGTCAGCTGGGCTCATCATCTCCAGGGAACCAAGGTGGAGTTTGCAGTGAGTGATTATGAAAAATAATGCTACTCTATCATTATGGCGTGCACTTGAGAAACTCTGTGACTGTCACAGGGGGAGGCTTAAGATCATGCTGACCCACACATTCTTCACTCAGTCCATATCGCACTCTCTACACCCAAGGTTTCCACCCTCACTTTGGACTATAATTTATTCCACCTATGTACCTCGTATTACAAAGTGTGTCATTGTGAAATAAGGTTGAATGGTTGTGTTCTTTTAGATCTTTTATGACCACCAGGTGTATGGTTGGTGGTGTGGGGTCACCTACTATCGCATAATTTAGGGGTCTTGGGACGCTTCCACTAACGCTCTGGGGAAGGGCCTCCCTGGTCAAGATGGTGGTCCTCCCGAAACTACTGTACCTCTTTAACAATATCCCCCTGTTACTACCGCAAACCTTTCTGAAAAGGCTGAAAAGCTTAGTTCTTGAGCTTCTCTGGGCGGGCAAACCAGCCAGAGTGGCATACTCAACATTGACACTTCCGGTGTCCAACGGGGGACTGGCCCTCCCGGACTTGGAGAAATACTTTTGGGCTGCCCAGGCACAATACCTTAGCCATTGGTATGCGACTCACACGATCCGCCCTCATGTACAAGTGGAACGAGCCCTGGCAACGCCCAATTTTCTGACTGCAGTAATCTTCGGCCAGATCCCCGTTCCCTGCCACACGATGAACGTGATGCTCACGACGTACAAAGTCTGGAAAACCTTAGCCCAAAGGCTCGGGGTGCAAACACGGTACTCCCCTCTTCTACCAGTCAAGTTTATACCAGGAATCCCCCTAACTTCAGAGAAGGTCTTTCATCAATGGGTCGATAAGCTTCATATACAAACTCTAGGAGACCTCTTCACGGAGGAAGGCTTCCCGACACCGGCCCAAGCAAAAATGAAAGGGGGCAACACCGCACTGGAAGTGTTCCTCTATTTCCGAACTCGCTACACACTACAGTCCCTCCTGCCGGGCTTCCCGTGTCAACCGCCTACCTGGCAATTGCTGCATGATGTTATTCAAGCTCAAGGTGACGGCAGGTTGGTGTCACAAATATACAAAGCACTAATCTCTAGTACGACCCCCGCCATCACTCGTGCAAAATCCAGATGGGAAAGAGCACTAAACACAGTCATTTCAGATGAGGATTGGAGCTACGTCCTGAATCAGAATCAGAAAATCGCACTTAATTCACGCCTCAAACTTATCCATTTCAACTTCCTCCATCAAACCTACCACACACCCGAAAAGACCAACAAACATCACCCTGACGTGCAGGCAGAGTGCAAGAGATGCGGTTACCTATCCGCGAACTTTGTCCATTTGTCCTGGGAGTGCCCTGAAATAGCCCCTTTCTGGAACCGAGTGCTGGATACGACGACGGCGATTGTTGGAGAAACTATACACCCGAGACGTACAACAGCGTTGCTCGGCATGACGAGGCTGCTTTCCGTCCCATCCAGGAGGTTAGCGGGGGTTCTGATGACACTTGCTCGAAGGAGAGTGGCCATGGCGTGGGGCCGGGGCCCCCCTCCTTCTTACGCAGCCTGGCGCAAAGACTTACTCTACTACCAGGATGTAGAATCAGACTTTATAAAACTTCTGCCTCTACACGCTCGCCCACCTGACATATGGGGCCCGCTGATAACATTCCTGATGAGTGAGGCGGAGACCCCCTCAATTGGCACCTCAGAGTCAGGAGGCAAACCCTGATGGAATCTCAGTCCAGGACAACTTTTCCTCAAGCCTTGGTTCAGGAAGGGAGCGACGAATACCTGCAGAGACTTTGCTCGGGTGAAGCGGGGGTGGGAGGGAAAGAGGGGTGGGGGGGCGGCAGGAGGATTTAAGACGACGGCGCAAAGTTAATGTCCACCCTAATGTGGGTGTGTAGTTGTATAGTGTGTTAAATACCAAAAATAAAGAGTTTAAAAAAAAATTAGGGGTCTTGGACTGGGGCAGCAGTGTGGGTCTCTCTCTCTCTTATCTGCGCTTGGGCCTGTTCAGGTTTCTTTGTTGGGTCTGTGTTTACCGAGCAGCCACGCAGGGCCGAATGTTTCTACCATAACTACAAAAATGGTGCTTCATTATATGTGCGCACTAAGTCTACGCATTTATATTTAATATTGTGTTTGTGCATGGTTTCTTAGCACGCCCCCCTCACCCCTGGTACACCGCAAGTGTAGTTTATGGGATTGACCTTCCTGTAAAGTTCCTAGGGGGATGGGAGAGCTCAATTTTCTTCCCCAAGAGGCCCAAAATTGAATGTATATAGGTCTACCCATAGAAATCCCCACTCTACCCGGTCAAACGCTTTCTCATCATTGCATGCCAATAAATGTGATCGACTTGGGTTTATACCAGATTTTTCTACTAGATGTAGAATTATTTTATTATCAACTGTACCCCTCCCTCTAGTAAACCCCGACTAGTCAGGGTCTATGAGTATAGGCATAAACATCTCCAGCCTAGTTGTGAGAATCTTGGTAAATATCTTGGAGTCTAGGTTCAATAGAGCTATGGGCCTATAGGAAGAGCGCTGTTTGGTGTCCTTGCCTGGTTTGGGTATTAGGGTCACCTGGCCTTGAGGCTGAGAGCTGGCTGCCATTTCTGATGGAGTTAAAGACATCGTCAGAGGTTTAGCTAGCACCTGGCAGAGTGATTTATAAAAGAAACCTGTGAGTCCATCAGGGGCCTAATTTGGTTTTAAATTTGTTAGAGCTTGGAGAATTTTTTGTGGGTTTATTGGGGCCTTCAGGGACTCCCTAGCCCTTCCCGCAAACCAGGGCACTTCTACATCTTCTAGATATGCTTTAATGTATTTGCAGCTAGGGTCAATGGATAGATACATTTTGGTGGAGAAGTCATGGAATAGATCCCTTTTTTGCCCTCCTCCCCCTATTCCTTTCCGCAGGTGTCAACTATAGTGTGTAGAAAGCTCGACTTGTCTGTTGTCTAAGAAGGTGCACTAAAGGTTTCTCCGGCATATTGCCCTGTTCAAAAAATGTATGTTGACTCCTAAGTATTGTGCGTTCAGCTCTTTGTGTCCTTAACAGCCGCAGCTGACTCTTGGTCACTGTCAGGTACCTAATGTGTAGCCTGGATGGGGCTTTTCTATAGGTCTTGTCAGCTCCCTTTACTTCACCTATTAGCTGATCTTTGGCTGGTCCCTGAACTTGTTTCATTGCAGCCACGCTTCCCACCAGTACTCCCCTGAGGACAGCTTTTATTGCTTGCCAATCGATACCCTCCATGGTGTCACCAGGGTGATTGTTAATTAGATTGTCCCAGATTGCTCCCTTCAGGTCCTCCAGACCTACTGGGTCTCAGAGAATACCCAGTGGTAGCCACCACTTGTAGGACATGCAGTGATGCAACCAGTCCTTCAGACTCACTGTCACCATGCTATGATTTGTGAGGGTCATAGTTTCAATGTCTAAGGATACAACATGCTTGACCATGCCCGTCGACATGAAAATGTAATCGATGCATAAGGCCGACGTTTGCACATGGGAGTTGTACATGTAGCCTGTGATGTTGAGTTCACAGTGCGCCACATATCTATCCAGTTGAGGTCCATTAAATGATCTCGTACATTGGGAGATGCTGTCCCTGTCGTGATGTAAGTGGTTTGTGTTGACCTGTCTTTAAATGCATACATTACCACGTTCATATAGTCCAGTAGGTAGAAGGAACTCTTCTTGTCCTAACCTTCCCAGTTCCTCCAGTATCCGCAGCATAAAATGTTCTCGCGCTGAGTTAGGGGAGTAAAATGAGAGGATGTAATCCGCCTGCTCTGGATCTACCCGAATCTACCCTTTTGTACCTGCCATGTGTGTCTTTACTGGCTGTTATGTGTGTGAATCCCAGATCTTTGTTTAGTAGATTTGATACTCCTGCTGGTGTACTGTCTAATGAGGTGTGATATTGCCGCAAAAAATATCTATTTCTACGCCTTCCCTGGTCCTTCATTAACAGGTACGTTTCTTGGAGTGTTACTATGTGTTATTGCAGTCTTTTCATCTCCCTGAAAAACCGTGTGCATTTGCCCGGGGTATTCAAACCTCAGACATTTATGGTTCCCACATTTACCACCATGGTGGGGGAAGAACGTCCCATAACCTATATGGGCGGTCCCAGCTCCACCCTCTCCCTCTGTCATTACAGATACCAATAGATTTGATTTGAAGCCCAATCCTTAGCCCCCTGTCACATTGCTCTTCTTGAGTTTGATCGTCACTCATACTAAGCAAAGCCCATAGAAATTTACATAACCCCTCAATTCCTCCAATATTCAGGATACCTACTTTGCAAGAGATTCCCAGCTCCTCCCGACCGGCCTGACTAACAATGCATATAAGCAGTGTAGCAGCCAAACCTTAAAGCTGAAACATCTCAAGCCATCCACTCCAGAGAACAGCTCTATTGGCCGTATATCTGTTGCCGTCGCCAGCTATTGGACTCCCAGAACCAGAGGCCCCTAGAAAATATGTACAGGGCCAAAAGTCAGTGTTCTGTCCATTTTTTCTAGATTGCAGTTTGCCAGGATTCTACCCTTGGGCCATTTGCATTGGTGTGCGATGTTTGGGATGAGCGTAAAGACTGTGTGAAACCTAAACTGAAAGCCAAAAGGACATTAATTTATTTATTTATTAGTCCTTTATATAGTTCCTATACAGTTAACAAGCATTTCAAATGCTCCAACGCAGGGAGGGAGAGAAGTAAAACAAAGATTGCCATTCTTACTAGACATTGGTACATTCACAATAGGCAACTGCAATGTGTTATAGTGGTACAACATCGGACAGGAGGAATACAAACTGTAACAACATCTTACAAAAATGAATGCACGTGCCTGACGGCTGTTACAATATACAAGAGCTAAACATAAGAAGGAGAGAGGGGAGAGGGGGAGAGGAGAAGTAGGGTAAGACGAATAGAGCAGATAAGTGCAAGAGACACATAGCAGGTTAGGAGGGGAGTGAAAGGGGTAGAAGTGGGAGGCACACTAAGCACATCCAAAGGACAGGTGGCTCAGATGAAAAAGCACGTAAATGAGATTGTATGCTCAAGCACAATAGACACATGAAAACAGAGAGTGGCTCAGTTGAATTAAAGCACCTAAATTCGATTTTATGCTCATGCACACTAAACGCATGAAAACAGAGTGGGCCAGTTGAAAAAGCACCTAAATGTGATGTTATGCTGAAGCTCACTAACACATTAAAACAGAGAGTGGCTCAGATGTAATGTCAAGTGGAATCAGATTAGGTGATCTGCCTACTCACAGGTAAGTCTACAGAGTGCCATGAGTGATGGTGTGCCATGCACAAGATTTAAAGACAAACAAATGCATGTAGCTTCAATGAAGTGCCGCATTGGAGGAAGAAAGGGCAGGGGGCATCTAGACCAGCCAGGCCCAGACAGGCTTAGACAGGAGCCTTGGTGGTGGGCCTTTGTGGGGGCATGTCTCCATCGACTGCCGTCTACGGTGATTGGTCATTTGAGCTAGAATAGGCCAATCAGTGTGGCAGCAAGTAGGGGGGGCAGGCACTCTTTTGTGTGAGGTGAAGTCAACCATGCTGTGGTGTGAACACCAAGGACTGCAACCCCCACAGCCCAACTGGGCCAAGAGTAGAAAGTGCACGAAATGCTGACAAAAATAAAGAAATGAGCAGAGCCAGATGGAATGGAATCAATTAATGGGCAAATGCTAATGGAGATTGTGCTACTCACTTCAATAAAATGAAATCACACTTTCAGCTCATTAAGCACATCTGGGCTTACCTTTTAAACGTGTTGCAAGGGCTGCTCTTGTAGCCTCGTGGGGGACCATGGGGGTCGCTGGTGTGGTTATGGTGCTGCCAACATGGAAAGGAGGAAACAGCAGCTCAGATAGGAGCCTTGGTGGTGGCGAACAATAAGCTCTTTTAAAACGTGGCATATCAAAGAGGAGAGAAGTACTAGATATTAATTTATGTGAAGGATTGTAATTGGACATTTGATTCCCGATGCAAAGAGGGCATCTGCCGTAAAAAGCAACTACGCAATGTTATGACACAAAATGCAAAGTTATATGGAGACATGCCATTCACCGGAATTGAGGCGATTTGTGTTATTATTGAGGTTACTTCATGTTACTACCCTATCCATAGGAGGTCCACTAATGGGACTTCCTGTTGAGAAAATAACAATATCCCGGAGACTAACAGGTACATCATGCCTGCGTGTAAGACTCTGGGAAACAGATATATGTGTCGCTTAGGGAGGTATATTCATGATAATGAAAAAATCAAGTCAAATGAGTTCTGGCTCTATTGTCTAAATTCTGACAGTTTGGCAATAGAGATTAGATTACATCACATAGAATCTGGAAAATTTTGAAAATAGTGCAGACCGAAAGAAAGATTAGGTGGATTATATAAAATAACGTATTTAAAAAAGTGGGTACTCATTGCATAAGGTAAATAATCAGTGAACTGTAGTGTGTAGGAATTTTAAAGTGGCATTGGTTTTTAAATAGTTTTTAGGATGAAACATGGTTTACATTCTGTATAGATGTGGAAGGTGAATGTTAAAATTAATTCTTTATTTGTATGATGGTGTTGGAAACACGTAATATGATATTTACACTTTATATTGTGAAAAGATATGTGTACTGTAACACATTAGTGAATGTGTTACAGTACAAAGAACTTTTCACGATAAAAGAATGTATGTGCAGTTATTAGTAATTTAAAATCAATCCAAGCCCCGACTGACATCCAATGAATCCTTCTACAGACATGACAAATGTGATAATGGCGGTGGGGGTTGGGGGTCTCTAGTGATGGTGTCACAATGTGATTCCTCCAGCAATGGTCTGAGCTGGTGCAATAACATCAAACTATAATGGGCAGAGCTGATTACTGAATTAAGTTATCATTGATAGATTAGAATAAAAAAGAACACATATGAGCTTATTTTCGTTAGGAGCATAAAGTAAGAAACGTGTAAAAGTATTGCATAAAGTATTTTGCGGATGTTTCTTATATCACACCCCATTTTCATTCATATTTATGGTGGAGAGTAGGTGCAGAACACAATTTATGTTTCCACTGCCTCCCTTCCTCTCCATACAAATAAATCAGCATTTGTGCCAGCATGGATTTTCATGTCAGCACAAATGCTGGAGATCCCTATGGGGTCTGGCAGCTTAATTCATCAGCATAAAGCAGGCAGACCACGTAGGGATCAACTGCAAATGCTGCCTGCCAAGCTTGAAATAGCACACAGCATGTTCAAATACAAATAAACCCTTCCCGCATGATTGCATGCCGGTCAGGGTTTAATATTATTTGTGAGCGGCATTCTCAATTAAAAGTAAATGCTGCCTCAATTAACGCATGTGTATGCCACATTTTGCCCTGCACATTCGCACCCAACCGTACAAATGCCAAAAATGTGTTGACGAGGAGCTGCCTATGTGTATGCCAACACCTAACGGCTCCCCGCTATCAAATTACGATTTTGTAGAACATGAGCTTGTCAGGGTTTCAATCTTTGTTGCAGAGGTAATGATATCCTTGATAGTCTAAGGAGGTCAATTCTGGGAGAAGTTGCAGACATTTTTTTTACTTTGGAAGATACCAGTAAAAGCTCTGTCTTGTCTGGGCTGAGTCCAAGTCCTAGCATCCATTGTTCCATTATGTACACGATAGTTCGAATTTTAGTAATGTTAGCCTGCAGATCTTAGTCAAGCCTAACCACTGCCCTAGCTTGTATCATATGCAAAATGTTGGAATGCAATGTCATCATTTGACCAAGCATTCATGGAGACGTTTTACATAGATGTTAAAGCGTAAGAGGGGACGAACATGATCCCCGTAAGACACCACAATCCACAATTTCAGCCCAGGATTGATAATGGGCAATTTTCACCCTAGAATATCTGTTGGTATTAAGAGAACATTTGGTTGCACAGTTCTTTTTATTGCAGTGGAATGATCCAGGATATCAAAAACAGATGAAAAATCCAACAGCTTGAGTCACCATGATCAATAATCTTCTATCTGGCCTGAATCCAGATAGATTGCTAGTCTCCTAATATATTGTGTTGTTCCATGAACGTGCTCATCTTTGTAGCAGCCCTTTTATCCAGTAGCTTCATCAGAAAGGCACGCTGGTTATGGGATGGTTACTTGAGAAAGCTAATGGATCTAAATGATGCTTTCATAATAGTGATGTGACCAAGGCTTTCTTCAATGCATTGGGCAGTGTATCATTTGCAAAGGAGGAAGTGCAGGACTTAATATAGCTGAACTATGTTGGATAAACATTGAAGAGCAATGGTCCCCAGTGCAGAGGGAAGTTTTAAGGCTACCCAGAAATAGGACAGTATCCTGGCATGATATATTGACAACATTAAAATTATAGTCTGCTAAGCAATCCTGTTTGAAGTGTCTTCAAAGGATTTGTCAAAATCATGTAGCCTGAACTCTGAAAATGTTTTTTAAAGTTTTGTGTGGATCCATTTTGGGGGCACTAAGCTATAGGTGGGGTCCTTGATGCAACATCTCAGTGGTCATTTTTACGTTCACCTACAGCCCAAACCTTTGGATGGATTAGCAACAAACCTTAATGAGGACCTAATGTCTGATTTTACTTGCAAACATTTTGTGGTTATGTGAAAATTCACCAAGAGTTTTTTTTTTAAACCCAAGAATATCCAGAATATTCATAGATAACAATGGTTTTTATGATGTCTTCTTAAAAAAAATATAAAGGGACAATGTTGCCCTAAAAAAACACCAACAAATCATTGGGTTCTATGGACTAGCAGAATACTTTTGCATCCTTCATCTACACCATGTTTTCCCGAGCATGCTCACGCATGGTGAACAGTAGTGTGGAGACAGCCTTTAAGGACTCCATTGCTTCTGTGGGTGTAAGAGGGTCAGCAGCCTTTGCTGTAAGTATGGGTCTGGCAGATTGCCCAAGTGCGTGAGAGGATGACAAGCTGGATGATGTGGCCCATAATTAGTAAATCTAGAATACAGACACAGTATTATTACAGTACTCCCAGCCCAACAAATAGGTTAATATTCTAATTCTAGAATGTAAAGCGTTCTGATCACATTGTATACATGTGTATGTTTGTATAATACTTTCTGTGAATACAAATTCTCTTGACGCTTTTACTTGCATTAAAGTTGTGAATTAGCTTATTCCTGTCCATGACGGGAGCATTGAACTTATTTATGTAGGGTATGTATCTTTCAAATGCTTTTATGATCATCATGGTGCAAATGTAATTTAACATTATAGTATATATATTCAAAGGTTCTACATTTTTTCTTAGACCAAAATGCAGACAAACAGAACATACATTAGTCTCTTCCTCCACCTTCAAGATGGCAGTGCCCTGGAACAAGGTGGTACATTGCCTGAGCACCCTGGAATGCACTGAGGATGTGCTGCTCGCAGCTGACAAAATGGACTTCAACTAAATGTTGATGTCACAGATGTTACATCAGGGTCTGATGATCGTCTGATGATGGCATGGTTTGAACTATCTCCCCCCCCCTATCCAATTTAAAGCCATCTCTTTGGGGAGATGCGGTCTTGGAACTTTTGCAAATTTGGCAAATTGGGATTTCTGACATAAAGCCCCTCCCAAATGTGGTTGGGGACCTATGGAAGTAAGTAGAAGGGCTTTGCTGCCAGTGTTTTCTTGGGCATGGCTTCAGCATGGGGAAGCGCAACATCAGTGAGTACATTTCAGAGCTACTCTCCGGCACAGCAAGCACCTCTTCTCCAGCTATCACTCCTTTTGGCACTATGCCCAATATACTACAGTTGATTTTCCCAGGATGCAGGTGCAATGCCCTAAACGTGAAGAGAAGTACAAGCTGCGGAAATTCTATTAGCATAAACATCTGGTAATTTTTAGTGACAGTGTTTCTGTCATTTTCCACAGCATTTCAGGCCATTATCAAATTGGATTTACTGTTGGCACATTCTAGGTAGCACTAGGCTACCAAGCACATGATGGGCTGCAAAGGTAGTGTTACCGGATTCCATTAGCATATGGGTCTCTTTCCACATTAGCCAGAGTCCTGCCATTTTGAATTAGTCCCCAGTAGAGAGTGTAGATTTCTTTTATTTGGGGCACTAGGTAGCAGTTCTGAGCCTCTGTCCTTCCATTTAATTAAACTTTAGTCCTGCTTCCCCAGCGAGTGTTCAGCATGCAACAGTCCTTGGAGGTGCAACACAAATATTAGATATTGTTGCAGGGCATAACTGTTCTCAGGAGCTCTGAAGTGAACTTTAGAATAACGGTTTGTGTTCTTAGTGATAGATAAGTACAATAGTTGTGAAGGACATATTCTGGCGTGAACAAAGCCTTGAGTGAAGACATTGCCAAGGTGTCAACCTAGACTGTCGTTATACTGCCCCCTAGGGAGTGTTGGGACAGCTGGTTCTGCAATAGAATTGCTTGGTAGTACAAATACATATGAGGAATTGATGAGTGCAGTCTCAGTTCCATTTTTTATGGAGCCACCTGGTTCCCAAGTGATAGCCAGAGGATTGTGTGCTAAGGATAGCAACATGTTTCAAAATGGGAGTTGCAAAAAGTGTTGTAGAGTAAACTGCTACAAGGCCTGAGAATTTTCTGGATTGCCAAATTGTCTGAGCTCATTGAAGAGGATACTACTGTGTCTAATTTGCTAACTTCACTGTTCACACTCACTACATGATTGGGCCGATTCGGTGGGACTGCACATCAAGTAACATGAACTTGTTTTGACCAATGAGAGTATGCCATTTTAGTAAATATTACATGTATAACTTTAGCCAATCACATATTTTCTGCTGACTGCACAATTTAGTCATTTGTAGGCAATTGTATGCGCGAGTCAAAAGGGAATGAGGATTAACATGTACTTGGTAATTGAAAGGCATTCACATTTTGTGTTTTTTTTGTCTTTAAATACTCAATATGGGCGGATCAAGAGCATTTTCAGTTTTCAGTTCTAAAGAGTTTACTGACCCTCCTGGTCGTGATTTGCATGTTTTAAAGCTGCTTTTCTCTACAAATCGTGCACTTTGTTATTGCTTCCTTGGACTGATTTTTTCAATCGTTTTTGTCACACCACCGTTATCTCCAGTGCCTCCTCCAATATGCAGAGAGTGCTCCCGCTGCATGGCCCGGGCCGTAGTGCCCCGCCTCTGAGAGCAGATTATTTGCACACAAACAGAGTGGTGAGCAGATGCTGTGCTACTATGAATGTCTGTCTGGTCCCTGGAGTGGTGGCTGCCAGGCTGAGCTGTGCAGGCAGTTTGCAGGGATGAGGCCTCGGAGGAACTCAGAGGGCACCTAGAACGTGAGTGCACTTTCTGCATGAATCACAGTGTTGTTGATATCTTTTGTTATTGCTTGCAAATTGCTATTGTGATACAAGGGAAAGCTCCTCGAAGATGAGAAAAAACGCAGTTGTGTGTTATTGCATGAGTTTTAACTAGTGTTGAGGGGAAGCTCCCCCACCGCAGGGAAAGATGATATCATATAGAGTAGTACAAGTGAAGAATTAACACAGGGAAGCTCTTCTTAAATTAGGAAAGACAGCGCTGTATACTAAGTAATGGTCCTATGAGGAAAGGACAGGAATCCCTGATCTCTAGAAGGGAAGCTTGAGGAGGGTTGAGTTCTCGAGGCAAGGAGGCAGAAGAAGGATCTACATCAGTGTGTATATAATTGTGTTTTTTATTGCAGGTATCAGTAGCCAGCGTGTGCACAGAGGTATTGATTCTTAGTTATTGTTATCACATTGTGTATACAAAGGCGCTTGTGGGTAGGTAGTATTTGGCCATTGTGTGTAACTGACAGTGTGTTAGGGTCAACTGTTTTTATATTTGTGTGAGTAATTGGTTTATTGGTGTTTTGTGAGTTTTTGAAATAAGATGCCGCAGGTGTCTGTGCAGTTTTTGTTGTTTTGAATGAGGTTGGTACCTTGTGTTATTATGGGTACTCTGTTGGAGCACATGTGCAAAAAACTTGCACAATGAAAAGAGTAAAATCCTGAAGTACTACAAAGGGTGGGTTGAGGGAACTGTAAACAAATTGTTAAACCTTGGCCCGAGGAGGGCATGCATGATACATATTGTATTGGAACGTATGTATACACATTTTTTGTCAATTTATGAAGGGAAATATTTGAATAATAGGCAGAGTATACGTGTATAATGGAAAATGTTTGAAGAGGAAGAGAACGCCCCTGATGACAGTACAGAGGAAACAAATCAAGTATGAATACAGGACACCACCCAGCCCCTTATGGGTCCTTTCCTTTACAGCCGGCAGCAAGGCACACTAACCCCTGGTTTCCACCCCAACTGAGGACAAAAAGGGAACATCAGGGGAACCACTCAAGACCCAATCATTATGGGAAAAGAAAATAAGGCTTACAGAGAATTAAAGGCGTCATTGCATAGGGCAGAAGAGAAGTTAGCAAAAGCGGCGCAGGGACAAAGGCAGGGGCAATGCCCGGCGATAGACACAGTTGAATGAAGGGCGGGACAGAGTCTCTTCAATATCAACAGTAAAGCTATCAAAGATCTTAGGGTAAACACAAGTGAGGAATCCCCCAATTCAAGGGGGGTCCAGAAGGTCTACAAGATACAAACTAATACCACAATAGTATAGTCTATGACTTAGTATACACACAAGAGGAAGCAGAGGACAATGATGATGAGTGGGAGACAGATGATTATGAG
This sequence comes from Ambystoma mexicanum, assembly GCF_040938575.1. Classification (NCBI taxonomy): domain Eukaryota; kingdom Metazoa; phylum Chordata; class Amphibia; order Caudata; family Ambystomatidae; genus Ambystoma; species Ambystoma mexicanum. The sequence continues at coordinate 654,801,221 of NC_090934.1, forward strand.
GAAGTAAGATTTGGGGTTGTTTTACCGTAACTGAAATGTTTGCAAAGGTAAAGACGGAATGAGAAATGTACGTAATGCAAAGTTGTTCGTACAGTTCCCATTAGGTCATACACGGTAAAACACCCCCAAATCCATAGAAACCCTAGAAGGCCCACAACCACACACCTCTACTTACCTTTCCTTTTTTTGGGTCACCTGCAGGGGGTGTCCCCCGCAACTCCCGCTCACTATACTATATAGTATAGTGAGCGGGTGTTGCGGGGGACACCCTGCAGCTTTCCGTACCAAAAACATGACCTACACCACCAAATAGATACTAAAAAATATCCTATGAACATTTAGTCAGTAGGACATTTAGTAGTATCTATTTTCCGTAATTTGGTGGTGTAGGTCATTTGGATTCAGTCATTTTGACCGAATCCAGAATCCTCTGGCTCAGGCCGCAGCTTAGGGAAATTGTCCTAGTTAATGGTAAGAATCAAGCTTCCTAGAATAAAAAAAAACAGGGAACACAGTTCCCATTGCTACAGAAGGGAGCAGGAGTAGCCTATTATCTGCCCTGGCCCCACATGGATCAGAATAACTTAATGCACACCTTGCCCTCTTTCACAGCAGTAGCAGGCACGTGGATTTATGTCCTCGAAAAACAGACAGCAGGGATTGCGTTATCTGTAGGGGACATGTTTGTTGCCCTGTTAAGGAAACAGGTGGATGAGATATGGAGGAAGGCTGGGTATAAAAGAGTAAAATTGAGCAGTAATGCACACAATGGTGCACAATTTAACAACTACCGAGCACACATATGGAAAGCTTTGAGGGATAGATACCCGGACACATATGACATAAACTATATCATGACCCGCACAATGAAGGCAGATGAGAACCCTGCACACCACATTCAACAGATACAGGAGGTGTGGCAGTTTGAGACTCTAGAGACATAGAACACGATTTGTTCTGTCTTTTATCACACGTTGCTCAAAGAAGTGCAAGGCGATTTGAATAAGGTGGTTGGCATCGAAGCAAAGGCATGGCCCAAAATACAGGCACGCATGGTACACTATTGTAGAGTGAGAAAATAAAAGGAGAAAGAGAGAGTAGAGCAAACATAGAGGGCAGCTGCAAAACTAGTACTGAGAAGCTTGCTAATGTTAGCATGGAAGGAGCAGTGATTACAAACACCACAGAATGCCAACTGTGACAGAGCTCCCTGCAGGGATGGACAGAACGACCAGGAGATGGCAGAGGGGCGATAGGTGGGTTTTAGAGGGAAAAGGACAGTTACCAAAGAGGTAGGGGGGTGGATGGGAAGGAATGAGATCTAGGTGTGGAGGGCAGTGTTGGACTTGTGGGGAGATAGGACACTCCCCTCTGGGATTGCAGAAGTAGGTCGCCCATGTCCTACAACCCTAAAGTTCTAGTGTATCTGCTCTATCTGCTCTATCTCCCACATGCCCCGGGTACCAAGCAGCTGCAGCTGATTCAATACTTAGTACCAAATCTCCCTCAGACACACATGCAGCAGTCACCTGCTCAACCCTGTGACCAAAGAAAAAAGGCTGCACGGCACAGTAATTCATTACACAGGGTTGAGTGTGATTGGGGACAATCCTTTCCTGCTCCCAGGCATGAATGTTTACCCACAATAGGACAGCCCACAGAGAGATCTGACGTTTCCAGTTCTATCAGTAATTTCAGACCTGGAGAGGAACCCTGAGTGGGAGTGAAGATAGGGATTGAACATTTTATTTTATGCTCAACACAGGAGCTACCAAGTCCTGCAGTAGGGAAGGGAAGCTTCCTCTGTCAGGCGAAATAATGGTCATGAAGGGATTCACTGGGGCTGTTGTAGCAGTTCTTTTCACTGAAGATTGACCCATCACCATAGACACACACGAGTTGTCAGCATCTTTATTGTATTCTTGAGATACCTCAATTAACCTACTGGGCAGGGATATCATGAGCAAGTTCAACATGACCATTGAATTCACTGAGGAGGGCATAGTGTGCTCTACCTCAGGCACATATCATGCTAGAGCTACTGCAGTAATACAAGCACTTTGTGGCCACAGCGCTCTGCTGGCCATGTATCTCTACCCATATTTGTTCTTCTATGGGGTAACTGTTCTATTAGTTTGAGTGCCTGGTATTGAGAACCAAACACTGTGCATACCTGCAGAATTTTGATTCAGACCAGATGTCCCAGAGGAGGTATCACCAGGTACAATTGTTACATTAGATTTAGACACAGTGATCAGTAAAGAAGACAAAGCAACTGTCTGGCACAGATGAGGATGACATCAAAAGTCGTACTGTCCTACTTATTGACCAAGCACAGCAATTGCGGGTGGTGTCTAATGAGCAACTTTTTGAAGACACTGATGACACAGGATAGATGGTGTCTCAAATCTGTACACCCTTTCAGACAATTGTCAAACAGAGAGAAGTACCTCAGACCGTGGTCCTTGCTAAAACAATGTCACCTAATCCGAGGAATAGATTTAGAGAAGGTGCCCAGAGAGTTATGGACCAGCAGCCCCACGGCGTAGGTCTCTTAAAAGGGATTGGGGCAGTTTGCATCAAACCGAAATCAGGGGCAGTGTTGCCCTGGGTCAGGCAGTACCCTATGATCAAAGAAGCAGACAAAGGGATGTATCCCATGGTTGTAGCATTATGGCAGCAGGGTTTAATAGTGCCATCCGAGTCCCCATGCAAGATGGCTGAGTACCCAGTGAAAAAACCTAAACGGTCATCATAGAGGATGGTCCAGGACTTAAGTCTGTAGAACAATATTGCAGATGCAGAGTTCCCAGTGGTCCCCAATCCTCCCACCATCCTTTGCAATATGCTCATCGTAGCAACCCGTTTCACAGTAACAGACCTCAAGACTGTGTTTTTCTCCATCCTATTGCACTGTGACTCCCAGTATCTCACAGCATTTACGTGTAGAGGGCAGAGGTTCCAACACACTGGTTTGCCACAGCGGTGAGTCCCCAGGCATTTACAAAAGGGTACTACAAATGGACTTTGGAAACTTAAATGCACAGAGCACAGTAATTCGGTATGTAGACAACCTCCTATTGCATAGCAGAGGGGGGTCTGCAAGTCTCTCTACCAGCACAAACATGGCCCATTGACCTGTTCTTGGGTGGATGGACCCTGGGAGAGTCTCAACAAAGTCTTTAGCTCACTGCCCCTTTCACAGAGGAGAAATATCCCTGCCTATCAGTCTTTGTCCTGGCCAGGGGCAGTCCAGCACTGAAATGCTAGGCCATTCTCCTCTGAACAAGATTACCAACAGCACCCCCATACACGTGTTTCAGCCTTGATTGGCATCATCAATGAGGGGGAGCTGTGCCTCTCTGAGAACAGTGAGCAAGGGGTCCACGTCTGGATTCCCCTGGTAACTTAGGGTGAAGACCCAAAGCTACTTAATATGCAAAACAGAGGGGTTTCTAGGAGTCTCTCTACCGGCACAAACACAGCCCATTGACCTGTTCGTGGGTGGATGGCCCCCGGGAGAGTCTCAACCAAGTCTTTAGCTCACTGTCCCTTTCACAGAAGAGAAATCTCCCTGCATATCAGTCTTTGTCCTGCCCAGGGGCAGTCCAGCACCAAAATGCTAGGCAATTCTCCTCTGAACAAGGGTACCAACAACAACCCCATACACGTGTTTCAGTTGGGCATCATCAGTGAGGTGGGGCTGTGCCTCTCTGAGAACAGTGAGCAAGGGGTCCACGTCTGGATTCTGCTGGTAACTGGTAGCTTCACAGCCATCCCAAGCCACGAAAGGGACCCACTCGAAAAGGTTGTTGAACCACATTCTGGACTGCACTCCTCCTTCTTCCTTTAGGTTGTGCACTGCTGCTATGACATGTGATAAAGTTCCATTGTCTGCATCAGCAACATGCACTCCCGATTTTTCAGCAAACACTGCCATCCATTGCTGTTGGAAGGTCCAAGACGTAACGGTTCTGAATGGTCATCTGCCGCAGGGCTCTCAATTTCATCTTGATGACATTGAATCCTTATTCTGTGTCATTGGCTAGCTGGATGAGTTCCCAGCGGATGATTTGTAACCATTTTGCACTTGCTCAGGCTTGGATGCTTGGAACGAGGGACGCAAAGAAAGTTTCTGCTGATGTGAATAACTTAAATTTGTCAGCTATTTGCACCAAAAGTTCAGAGTATTCTGCGGAGATATAGTTTGACGATCTCTGTTTTCGGGACACTGTGCTTTGTAGCTGCTCTTCCGATAAGATGTCATATGCAGGGGGTTCTTCGGTCATTGATGGGGGTGCCTGGGACATCTTTGCTGGATCCGTCTCCGATCGGATGTGGCTTTCTGGTATCACCATCAGGGCTGAGCGCAGCGTTGCCAGAGCGGAGGTGCCCCTCCATGATGCGGAAGGTGAAATATGCCTGTTTCCCGCATACCCACTAAGTTTACATTAATGCTGCTCTTCCTTTCTTCATATCTGGCATTATGAGCGTTTTGCTACAGTTCTTGTTTGCACCTAGGGGCACTTTTCCTTCACTGTGGAAGCACAGTTAATAGGGTATTTCGCGTTGCACTTTGATAGGTTTCTCGAGAGCTGTTACCCACATTAGTTTGGCGATGTGCTGGGACCAGATTAGAGTGCATGTGTTTTTGATCCATTGGACCTTTCGTCCGACAGTCCTCGCAAACCTTCTGCCTTAAACGTTACCTGCTCTTCCTGCCACTTGTTGTCAGAAAACATTGTCCCTTGGATAACAGAAAATGGCTCTTTGATGAGGATCACTACTTGTGGCTTGTTGTAGCAAGTGTTTTCATTCTGCAGCATTTGTAGTGAAATGGTGCGTGCTAGATAGGTGCTTTTAATCCTACACAGTCCAAGATGAATTAGACACTGAGACTCCGCAATAGGTGCCTCCTGCGGTAACAACACTTTAAGGGTCCACGAGGCGAGAGTCAGAAAGGGACAAATATGACTGAAGACAGAGAGAGTAAATCTTTGCAATTATGGACATAGGTGCTCTGTACTTTTGCGGCAATCAATCATTTTTATATACATTTGTTTCTGGTTTTCATCTAGTGCCGTGTCATTTTCTGTATGATCATTAACGCTACGTTTGCGTTGTTCTTTCCTCAGCATTCTGTTCCCCTTCCATTACAACACTGACATATGCTTTTCACATGTCCAATAGATGGATCCAGTATTTCAGCCCTTTTACTTTCACCACAGTAGGTGTACACTATATTACCTCATATGGGCACTGATATCATGAGCATTCCATCGCCGTATGAAACTGCGCACATATACCATTTCCCCAGGCATTAGTTGTATGTTTGGGCTGTCTCCTGCCTGAGTTACTGTATCACTTTCACTTTTCCATGTGAAGGGTGAAACTATTTGCTTTGCTATTATCCTTGCAGCACTATTCAATTTCCTTAGGTAATCTTGGAACTCCTCACTCAGTACTGTGGCTGTTCTGTGGGCATTTGATATTCTCCCTAGAGGTGATATTGGGGTATGCATGCACCTCCCTGTCACTATCTCATGGGGTGACAAGCAGTGGTTTTTGCCAGCCTGGTTTCTCAATTCAAATAGAGCCAACGGCAAGCAGTACACCCAGTTTTTCTTTAGGCTGTGGCATAATTTTGACATTCTGCACTTAAGGAGGCCGTTTATTTTTTCCACAATCCAGTTAGCTTGCAGGTGTTCAATCGAACATAGTTTGTGTGTAATTACCAGCAGCGCAGTCACTGCTTTTAATAAGTTATTGACCAAATGCGTCCCATTGTCAGAGCGTATGACATCAAAGATCCCTCACCGGGGAAACACTTCCCTAACTAGAAATTTCGCCACGCATTTTGCATCCGGGGGGGTGCAGGATCCTGCTTCCACCCAGCGCGAGAAGGGGAGACCACCACAATCAGATATCATGCTCCATTACACCTTTCTCCCATGTCTGAATAATCAATATGCAATTCACAGAATGGTCCGATGGGTCAAAGTCATTCCTGAATTGTATATCTGACAAGTTGTACATTCTATTGTTTGTTTTGCCACATGTTCCTGCAAACCTGGCACAAAGCAATTTTCCTGTATGTCTGCTGCTATGTGTTGCTTTGCAGTGTGGGCAGGAAAGTGTAACTGCTGGAATGCTATTTCTAATAATTCAACAGACATTACTACCTTTCCTTTACAATTTTGTCACCAGAGGAGGTCAGCGGATGACTGGGTACACCCTCTTTTTGTCCATATCTCCTGTTCCTCTGGTGGGGCTGGTTTTGTAGGTCAATTATTTGTATTATTGGCATTGAATTGTAACGATCACCTTTCTCTTCTTCCATATTTCCTTTTATTATGAGTTCCCCTAGTGCTTCCTTTCTTAGGCAGGCTGCTTCTTTGGCGACATCGTCCGCTGCCGTGTTACCCAAAGAGATGACGTAATTATTGTTTGTGTGGGCCTGGCATTTAACCAGAGGCACTATTTTCGGTTCTGTTAATGCTTTTATAAGCACTTTTGGGAGCTCTGCATGTTGTACTGGGGACCCATCTGCTCTCCTGAGCCCTCTCCTTCCCCATCATGACATTCCCTTGTGTACTGTTGTTGTCATGTATTCTGGATCCGTGTATATTGTTACTGCACTCCCTTTTGCTGTGTGTAATGCTTCATTAATGCCACTAGTTCTGCTGCCTGGGCTGAAAAGTGCATGGGTAATCACTTTTGCACTATTACTTCACATTCTCCATCTTCCAATCGTACTACTGCTGCCCCTACGTGTTTCTCTCCTGTGTCTGGGCACACTGATGCTGACCCATCTATGAAATATATTTCCCCTTCTTCAAGGGCATTTTCATTTGCTTTTGGCATGTCATCCTTTTCCCCTTTGAATGTGGCGCAGTCATGGTTTTGCATGTCTTCTATGGTGCACGCCTCTGAGAGAAATGTTGCTGGGTTCACTGTTTTGCACCACACTATGTGTATGTTTGGACTGGACAAGATAATCTCATATGCTGTAGCTCTCTGTGATGTCAGTGTGAATTTTGATCTTTCGAGGATGGCAAACAATGAATGTTCAATGAACAACGTCACTGAGCATCTCTTTACAATTGTGGCACTTTTCTCAATCGCGAACATGAGCCTGCCCGCATGCGAAATGTCCTTGCATCACTGCGTCAAGTGTTCTGCGGTAGTATTCTAAAGGCTTGTGCCCTAGTAATGTTTTTTGTGTCAGTACTGCTGTCATTAGCATTCTGTCACAGTGTGAGAACAGGTAGAACCCACGGTCATAATCGGGGGTTGCTAAAACTGGTGCTGTTGAAATCAAATCCTTAAGTGTGTCGAAAGCTGCACTCATTTCTGGGGTCCATGTGAGTGTCGTGTTCTTCCTCTGTACTTCTTTTAGTGCAGAGGAATTTTTGCATTTGCTTTACTCTGCTGGGTCTTACTGCTGCTGCTCTGTCTGGTATTATTCTCTTACCATCTTTTCATATAAGCTGTCCCAAATACAACACTTCAGTTAGACAGTACTGCAATTTTTGTTTGTCTACTTTGTACCCCTTGTGGGCTAGCAAGGTGAGCAATATTATTGAATCATTCCTACACTCTTCCTCATACTCCCCACAAATTAGCAGATCATCTACATACTGAATGATGGTACTTTTTGTGTCAATGTTTCCAAGGTCCTCATGTAGTATCCTGTTAAAGATCACTTTCACAGTATCCCTGGGGCAACCAGCAATGCTCGTATCTTTTTCCCCCCAAGGTAAATGCTGTCAGGTATTGTGATTCTGGGTCCATTAGTACCGAGAAAAATTCATTTTTCTAATCTACCACTGTGAAGCATGTTGCTGACTTTGGTATGCTACACAAAATGGACGCAGGATTTGGGACAAGTGTAAATTACTTTTGTATGACGTCATTAAGAGGCCTTAAGTCCTGTATCATCCTCCAAGCCCCTCCCTTTGCTTTTTTAATCATATAAAGTATTACAGGGTGAATTTGATGGCACAATAATTCCTTGTTCTAGTAGGGCATGTATTGTCTCTTTTATTCCTTCCTCAGCTTCTCTTGACAAGGGGTATTGTTTTACTCAGGCAATATCGCTCCTAGCTTCAGCTTAATCTTTACTGGGGTCACTTCCTGCAGGAGTCCCATGTCATGGGGCCCTGTGGTCCAAAGTATGGATGGTACCTGTTCCATGTCTTGGTCGAAAAATGTGGGCGGTGCACTGACAATGGCCATGAGGGGGGTTGTTACTTGTCTATGTTGGATCATTATTTAACATGGGATGGAAATCGCCATGATTATTTCGCCATCAGTGTCATTGTCAGTGAACAGCTCTTCATCTGATATGTTGCGTAGTGCTACATTGGGGTCTATACACAGTATTGCCTGCCACTCACACCCTTGCATGTCCATTCCTATTACCGAGATTCATCGCGCAGATACTTGCACACCATGCAGATCTATGGATACTATCGACCCGGGCACCACTTCTGGGGCTTCCACAGGGAGAAATACAAATTCTGATGGTACTCGCCAGTCTTGGCGCATTATTTCTGGCACTACTCTCGCCAACACCTGTATCCCTTGCACAAAAATGTCTGAGTCAATGGATACCCCGCGGACTGTTAGTTCATTGGCTTTTGTGTGTGTTTAAGTAACATGGCCCTCATGGCACATATCCCTAGTGTTGAACACACTATTACCCTTTCTGTAAAGGAGGTGGTCATATTATGCTTGCTGAGGAGGTCCCTCCACAGCAGGTTTATGGGTGAATCTTCATAATACAACAGGGGTGCCCGCATTGTTTTCCCCCCACTGTTACATCCAAATCTTGAGTGTATGGAACCTCGACCATCACCCCAGAAAACCTCTGCATCTCCATTTTTTGATTTGAAAGTGGAAACCAGCCTTCTTTTAGACACGATTTTTTCACTCTTGAGTCCTCCCCCATGGTGCACTGCATTACTGACTGTAAATCGGGAGTGTCTGGGAATGTACTCCTCAGTGCGTCCCATACCCAGGCTCTCACAGTTTTAAATTATGCCCCATCATGGCGGTCACAATCCAGTGTGACCCCGGGGAAACCTGCTTTCGCCCACACCCTGTTAGCCTGATCCCCCACCGCTGATACCAACAAACCTTTGACATAACCTATTGATAAGGGGACCCTGGCAGTTCTCTCAAATGCATATATCCATTTGCTCGCTCCTCCTGAAAGTTGAGGCAGTGTTTTCAATAGATTTGCCTTATCCATTTGTGCCCACAGGACATAATGCGGCCTCCCCGCTCCCTTATGTATCAATGGCACAGGCACAGCCATATTATTTATACCACAAGAAATTTCACCAGAAGTAGTCCAATGTTTAGTGCATCTTGACTTATGTAGGGTGCAGGGATTGATTTAGGAACACCGGATCCGAGCAGAATGGGTAGAATTTGATACCACAGCATATACAGATAACTACACAAAGATAAAGATGGCAGACACTGAGAATTTAAAGAATCTTATAGTGAACTATCTGACAGTAGGGCGGAAGAAAGAACAAGCTTTCTTTATGGCACCACCTCTTATCAGGTGACCTGATGAAGTAGGATAGAAACAGCTTCAGTGCAAAAAAAGACCCCAACTGCAGATGAACTAGAACTATGAACTATGTTGCAAAATGAATGTGGATCGATCAGCATGAGAAGCGTACCCAAGTACTGAAACTCACACAATGTCCCTGCTGGCCTGCACCCACTCCCCACAAACCCAATTGCTACAACCCCTCCCACACACAATACACCCCCTCCAAACACTTGCACCTGCTGTTTGAGGGAACGTTCAGTGCAGTGCACTGAAAATGAAGGTTTCAACTTCTTCCTACACTTTTATTTTAAAACGAAACCATTCTGGAATGGTTTTCTTTTTAAATAAAAGTATAGGAGCTGTAAAAGGTAATTTAAAAAAGTAGAGGAGCACCACTCCCGACAGCTCCCGCTCACTTCGACCACTGCCAATGATGGAGATAATGGCACCTTTAACCCAAGCTATTCACTCACTTCACTTTTTGTGCACTAGGATGGAGAAGGAAGGTCCATGTGTGACATCCATGGCATCCCACCCACAACAAGACAACAGCAGCATCCCTCACCAGCACCTTTCCATGGCGACCCTTGCCTGGAATGGCTGCATCATGGACCATCCACATCCTTGGCAATGTACTCCCCAACCCCACTTACATCACTGTACCTGCCTCTCTGGCCCCCATCAACATGTGCCTGGCCTCTTTAAGCCCCCAGTCACTGGAACAATGCCCCTCACTTCCCAGTGCCCCCAGTACCAGCCTCGCCTGCACGGAATTGCCCCTGAAAATGCAACATGACAATGACACAAGGACAAGGAATCAACTTCACCTCCTTGCTGATGGTGCCAGTGACACATGCAAAAATGCGCCATGCAATGTCCCACTGCATGACCCCTTGGCACCATGCCACCCACTGCCCGAAATGCATGTAGCAAGCCAATGGGATGGTACAGAGATGTAGAACATTGTGCCCTTCTCACCCCCACAGGCACATCATCTAACAGCGATGAAGCTGGCACGAGCCACTTGAGGAGAAGCAAACAGCAGAGGAGAGCCACACCACGCTGTACAGGTACCAAGGTGATAGCAGCCCCACACACGCAGGGCACAAGCCTGGTGAGCAGGTTGCCTACCCCTGAAGAAACTCCTGCGGCCCTGACAGAGGCACAGCATGCAGCCCTGGTCATGATTACTGCAGCCCCAATGGAGCCACAGGCTACAGCCCTGGTCACGACTCCTGCAGCCCGATAGAGGCACAGCCTGCAGCCCTGGTCACGACTCCTGCAGACCAGACGGTGCACTCACGGGACACACATTGCCTCGCACACACCCGCCTCCCATGGACATGGACGAGTTGACTGATGATGATGCTGGACAGGATGCTGGGGACACAACAGAGGGAATGTCTGAGAACACCCCACACCAAAGCCCCTCAGTCAGCCAATCCAACCTGCACAGTGCGCCACATCCACCCTTCCCCAGCATCAGGGACATGGACGCACACTTTAGGCGCATAGATGAATGCCACACGCACATATGAGACTGATGCAACATCATCTAGAGGAGGCCACATCGATATGGGAGGAGTCAAGATTGATGCGCGAGGAGGTAAGATTGATCTGGGAGAAGATATTTTGAACTGGGAGAGCGTGCACACCACCGGGTGGTGCTATGCATTTGCCCTGGGACGTTCAACTCGTTCAATGGTTCTGCTAGCACGAAGGGTTCGGGAAGGAAATGAGACAATTTTGTCCATGGCTGAGTCACTCACCCTTTCCCTGCAGGCGGCACTGGAACACAGGCACATTGCGGGTTTAAGCAAACTCTCTACCACCACCACGCCCGCAAGCTCTCAGCAAAGCAGCCCGAGGCGGAGATCCCTGTGCCTGTCAAGCTCACCTCAGAGGGTCAAGCCAGGCATAAAGAAGCACAGAAGTGAGCTGGATTATGACTGGATATGTGACACTGTAACAGCCTAGTGGGTGATATCGTGATTGTGTGCTTTTGAGGTTCATCCAGGGAGCTCAATGGTGGGGGGTCAGTTGGTGAGGGGGTAGTTGGAGGGGGTAGTTGGAGGTTTAGATGGGGGTGGCAGTTGGTGGGAATTTGAGTGTGGAGGGTGGGGGGTGGTAGGCCACACATTTGTAGTTGACATTTCATGTTTAATACACCTGGTGCTACTTTAGAATTTACATCTGGACAATCATTTTGCACTCAAGTGTTTTTATTTGTGCACTGTTTCACATGCACTGTGTGCCCTTGGGCATGTGCAGGTGCTATGTGCTCAGAAGTATTTCCTTATCAGTTCCTGCTGGGCTGCACACCCATCCATATCATCACTGTGACAGTGTTGTCACATGTATGCAGCTGCTTCACCTTTGCTATCATCACCATCGTCTGCTGTAGGCATTTCCATGTCCAGGAGCAGGGGCATGTTGGGTCTGATGCACATGGTATGCAACATGGCACAGGCCAGGACTATCTTTCACTGGCATGTACATCAATGCCCCTCCAGAGCGGTGCAGGCCACAGAACTGTGCCTTCAACAGGCTGAAGGTTTGCTCTGTTGTTGTCCTCGTACCGGTGTGTGCCTGATTGCAGGCTGTGTCATCTTGGCTCTGTGGATGCCTGACAGGGGTCATCAGCCATGGCAGTAATGAGTATCCAAATCACCTGCATGGACAGGGGCACAGTGAAGGACACAAAACTGCAGTGACAGTGCAGGGCATTCATGGTGGATGTGTGACACTTGCATCAGGGTCTGTGCACTTGCTGGTCATGTGACACCTTGCAGATCCTGGTGACAGGTTACGCTGGTCAGGACATGTGGGGGGTCTTTATACCAAGGTGGTTTTGGTGGTTGTGGGTGGGGCGGGCATGGTGCAGTCTTGCTGTGCCTTGTGCCATGGGAGTGATGCATTGTGGTACCTATAGTGCATTACATGTGCCTGTCCATCCATGCCACGTTTGTGCAGGTGTGTTCCTCCATGCACTCATGTGTTACGTGCCAGTCGTGGGCACTCACTCCTGCATTCGATTGTGTAACTCCATTTGCATGGTGTGTGTGAGGCATGCGCAACTGCCAGTGAACATCCCTCTCTCAACAGTACAAATGTAATGTTGTTTGTGTTGATCATTTTACTCACCTAGTAGCCAGTTATGCTGATCAACGTAACGTGCCATGTAGCCTGGACCCTTGAGTCATGTGTCAGTCCTGGAAATCATTGGCAGCAATGTGTGATGGCCAAATTGGCATCACTTTCAACCTGCTCATTCAGGGAGTAGTACATCTTCCTGTTACGGTACAGTTCCTATGTGGCGTGCCCTGCCACTAGCTCGATGTGTGTACAGTCAAGTGCCTCAAGCACATTGTGCATGCCAGCAAGAGCATGGTACTGATCTTGGTGCCAATCACCTGTGCTTCTGTCATTAGCAGGGATCTGTGCTGGGATGCATGATAACTGAGGGCATCCAGGACCTGTACCAGCACTTTCGAAAACGATGGCTGTGAGATTCCATGCAGCTCACCGACTTGGTGCTGAAATGTGCCAGGGGCAAGGAAATGCAGCACGCACAACTCCTTCAATTGTGGGGGTATGGCTGTATGGATTCCAATGATGCTTCGGCTGAGATTGACTATTGAGAGGATGGTGTCCCTGTTCAAGTGGAAGAGTGTGTGTATTTGCCTGTCAGTCATGGTCCAGGGTGTGGTCCTTGTGCAGGGTATGGTGCAAACCTCTGTGGCATGGCTTGATGCCCGTTGTTCCAGAGCATCATCATTCGCCTCCTCAGCTGCCTCTCTGCCTGTTGCCAGTCTTCCACCTTCTGTGCATAGAGCTGCACTCCTGCATGAAGCACCTTCCTGTCCATGGCTGCTGCTACAAGTGGCAACATGGTTGTGTTGGAGGGTGGGTGTGTGGTCCTTTTCTGAAGTCCCTGTGCTCGATGTGTGTAGCTGGGTCGATTGTGTGAACCTGTTGCCTGTTCTTGCACACCTGGGCCTGTTTACCGCCTGCCCCGTGGCACTGGTGCACGGTTTTGCCAGTACGACCAGCATTTTTTGTGCCAGTGTCTCTGGGTGATGAGTGGTCGGGTTGCCCCCTTGTTTCCATGGTGCCGGTGTTTCCAGTTATGCATTCCGTGGGTTCCCCAGTTTCCTTTGCCTGTGCTACTGGCAAAGGTTTCACAGTGCATGCAGTGGCTGGCAACGCTGTTTCCGTGGTCGCCTCTCATAGTGCGGAATTACTAGCACATTGTTTCCGCACCACAACACTTGGAATGAGGCCCATTGTCTTCATAAGAAACAGATTCATACCTTATGAACCAGCTCCACTCATAAGAACGGTTGGCCACTGAACAAGTGAGAATTTTTAAATGTATAGAGACCTATTTATCTGTATTTCTTTTAGTTCACACATGCACTGAATACCCCATCAGTACCTGAACCTGCTGGTAAGATAATAGTACTAAATCATTATCTATGTTTATTTTACAAGAGAAATTAACACAGAAACCCATCTCCATGAAGTACAGGACAGGTTTTCACTGTATTTGAACATTTGGCTCCAACTATGAAATATAAAGCAATATTGTGTGTATTCTCTCTATTTAGCAGTAGGGAAAATTGGGCTTTATCAACAAATGTGACTGAACTTGTAAACTACATATACAAATATAGTTTTTGATCATATATGTAACATGTCTGCACAAAAGAAATACTGTATTTCATCATTTGCTTTCAAACAGATCAGTAAAATGTCCATTATAGGGTTGACACTGCAATGCAAAAAAAATAATTCTCTGATAAAAAATGTTTTCCAGTTTAGTGAAAATAATCTTTATAGACCCTTCCCCCATGGGCTGATGCCCAGTATGAAAAACGGTATGGGCAGCGCTCCCAATTTTTGAACATATTTCTCTTTCTTTTTTTTTTACAAAACCAACAATCTTTTCATGATATGATATGATATGGCATTTATAATGTGTCTATACACAAGTGTTTCAAGGCTCGACGAGGCAAAGGTGGGGGAACAGAGGGAAGACAGAGAAAGCGATCTTACTAGGCCAGGTGACATTGAGATTGTACAAGTGCAGTGGAGGTGGCAAAGGGAAAGTGCCGATGGGAAGGGAGAGGTGGCAATGCAGTATATAGGATCATCAGTAATAAATACATAGAATAATAAACAATAGGTAAACAGTGCGGTCAGCTTGTGGCAAGTGCAGGGGTAAGTGCAGACATCAAGTGTCAAGAGCTGGCTGTAGCGATGCAGAAACAACCCCCAAGTGCAGGGGTTGCCCGGGAGTCAGTGCATGTGTGCTGCTGACAAGGGAGGGGACCTGGGCCCGAGATCAGAGGGTAGTCCGGTGACCAGTGCAGAATCATTCAGGAGTTCAGCAGGGGAGAGGAGGAGAGAAAGCAGAAGCAAAGAGGAAGGTCTTGATGTGTTCGCGGAACCAGAGATGGTTCTCCTCAAGTTTCAGGGAGGCTGTTCAGCCGAGGAAAGAGATCTACCACCAACTTGTTGCTTGTAAAAGTGACTGACCCTAAGGGAGTTGGAGGCGGATGAGTGAAGAGCTCGAGAGGGAAGATATTTAGTAAGAGAGAGCTGAAGGTATTGAGGGCCCAGGATCCAGAAGGCCTTGTGGACAATGGAGAGGGGGTTGGACTTAATCCTCGCAGCTACTGGGCCTGAGGCCAAGGACGAGTCTTGCAGTCCTGTTCTGGATGAGTTGCAGAGGGCGGAGAGTAGAAGCAGGCAGATTTAGTAAGATGCTGTTTCAGTAATCCAACCTAGAGATAACAAGAGCTCTGGAGACAGTGAGCTTCTGGGGGAAGGAGAGGAAACAAAGAATACCTCTGAGGAAGTGAAGCTGGTAGTGTGACTTTTTGGAGACGACAGAGATGTGAGGAGAGAAGGAGAGTGTGGAGTTGAAGATGACCCTTAGTTTTTTAGCCTCACAGCTGGGAGAAGGAAGAGGGCCAAGGTATGCCGGCCAGAGAGATTCTTTTATTTACATACACATTATTATCCTATATCAAATTCCAAGATCATACAATTGGTTCTCCTTCACCCACCATCTCTCATTTCTCTAAACTGGAGATACTTTCTAGATATTTAACTAAGAGAGAGCGGTACAAAGGCTGGTTCATTATAAACATGGAACAGGGTGCATTTGTTTGTCCAACTCTGTTATTTATTCCTGTAATATTATGAATTTAACAACAATATCTAAACACTCATCCTTTCTTCTAAACCTCCTTACCACCATTCTTAGTGCAGATTACATATTTACTCAGCAGTTACCTAATCCATGGGGGAGAATGTTTTTTGACAATTGAACAGAGAAGACAAGTCTTCAGCTGGTTGATGTGAATTCAATGTTCCTCTGTCTGTTCCCGTTTTGATATTTTTATCTTGGAGGTATTCAAACATACCTTTTTTTATCATTTCAAAGAAAACTGGAATTTGAAAATTGTAAATGATAGAGATAATACATTTAATATTCATGTCTTGAGTTTTTCAAATCATCACATGTGCACATCCTCACCACAGACCTTTTCAGGTTTTTTTGTTGCATAGGTGAATGCATGTTGAGGGGTTTTCAAAGATTTTCTACATATTCATTGATCAATGTCTGTTCCTCTATCCAGAATAACAGATTTTGATATGATATAATGTTCCTACTAATCATGAGTACAAAAGGCGACATTTGGTTGGCTGAAGCGGGGTAGATCACAGAGCCACCAGAAACAATGGAAAACACAAGTGCAACTGCATTGGAATCCACCACTAACATCTTTAGAGTTCCAACACTTGTTATACTGCACTACCCCTCCAATAGATGCATGATGGTAGGCAATATGTAACTTCCATTTGACTCCAAGAATTTCACACATCTATATCATCACTTCACTGGTAAACTGACTACCCTGATTTGACTCAATACTTTGAGCAAGTCTGAAATGAGAAAATATCTGGTTGATTAATACATTGGCAGCAGTCTCTGCCTTACAGATTGGGGATGGGGGAAATGCAATCTATTTAGTAAATAGCAAGCAACAGTTCACATATGATTCCTGCTGTGAGAAAAACAAATCACAGGTCCGATAAAATCTATCTGGAGATCATATCATGGTAATGACATTCCTCTCTTTTCTAGATGAGCCCTTTGAGTGGGAGAACTTGGTTGGAACAGAGGACATATCAGATACCTCTTTAAATACAGGTTTACGTCTTGGACCATGCGTGATCAATAAGCAAGCTCATATTGGATCTCCATAATTTTTTTAAATCCCCAATGGTCAGTGTTCGCTGCATTATGAGGATTATTTAACATAATGCTTCAGAATAAGGTACTAGCCACTGATCATAACCAGATTTGGGTTTCCTATTGAAAATTGCATTTGGATCTTAAACATCCTTTCCGTGGTAATCCCGCTCAGATAGGGTAATGTTTTCTGAATCTTGAAGTTATTGATAACATTTCCCAGTAATTGAATCTTCTTTCTGGGCAGTAATTAAGTTAGGAGTGGAAAGCTCACTTTCAGCATGTGTTTGTGATCTAGTTATTGCTATCCATATTAATGTATTCCCTTGAAGAGATTCAGTGCTGGTTATTTGATTCTCCACATAATTTCCTGTATTGTCAGGACCCTCTAACTTCAAGCGTCCTTTTATTTATTTCAAAAATACTGTTATATTGTTTAACGTCACTAAATCATCTATTATTTGGATTAATTTACAGTGTTCCAAGGGTTTGTTGCTGGCACACAACCATTTGATCAAATGTTAATATAATCCCTTTCAGGCACACTTTGAACCCATAATAACGGGTGCATACAGTCTGAACTACCAATGCAATCTTGTTCTCTCTCCATAAAAGTTGCTGATTATCGCTAGACTGCCCAACCCAATACAGGACTACAACTGTAGAAAAGTGTATGAGTACGTTAGCCGTAAACTTTAAAGCAAAATCTGAATGTTTGTATTGCCTCAGGCTCATGCTCACCACCCTTCAAGTAGTGGTACCATCATAATATTGTATGTGTGCCTAACTGCCTATTCATCTGTTTTTATACCCGTCCTGCTTATATGAAACTCTTTCTATGATTTAGATCGATCAACAGCCCATCTCTGAATGCACCAACTAATGAATCCTCCTGAACTCGTATTAGCCTGCACTTATGCTGGACTACCTTACCCTGCTCTGTACAGCCTCAATGTATTAGCACATCTCGGTTAGACATAGCCAGCCTCTGCATTGCTTTGGATTAGCAAACTTATCTTATAGTATATTTTCAGAAGTAGTATGATGTGATTGCATGTTCTTTCTAACCAGTCCACTGTATCATATGTCTCTTGCAGCCCACCCTAGACCAGTCCTTTCTGTCCAGAACTGCCTTAGTAACTTGTTCGCCTTGCCCAGACTCTGACCTCCTAGACCTAATGGTTTTTACCGGACTAGCCCACCTCCTAAATATCACAGTCAATACTTCAGACAGGCATATCCTAGACTCAGCCCCAGCCTCACCATATCTCTTGCTCACTTCATCACTGAGCCTCATAGTGTCACTTCCACGCACTTAGACCCATTTAGCACACTATGCATCTCCCATCTACCCAACAGCTACTACTACTACCTGCCCTTATACTAACTGCCTACTGGCTTACATCACTTGTACCACAGCTGATTATCATCATGCTCCCCCATAACAGTGCCAACCATAGAATTAAGGCTACGCCATTCCTACCAGCTTTATATACCCCACCATAGATGCCAAAATCAAACCTACCTATTTATTACCTAAACTACTCTTAAACAATCTGAGGACCAATAAGGGGACAACATCTAACCCTACCAATGGCAGGAGTACCACAAACTACACTAACAACCTGCCATCCACCACTGCTAGTACCACAGGCAGAAATTCTAGACTCCGCACAAAACTACTCTCTTACCATCAGCTGAACCCCAAAGCGAACTACACTAGCCATGCCCATCCTAAAACAACAAGGATCTACACCAAGAAGCCCAGACCCTCATACCGCTGCTCTCTCCAGCAAGCACGGGTTTACCAAACAAGTCAATACTGACGCTACTGTGATAATTAACCAAGCAACACTAAGCCAAACTAAACCTGTCAACGCTGAATTAGTCAATCCCACAAAGGCCCTTTGAGGAGCCATAATCAGCACAAGGTACTTAGTAGCACACGCTACCGATGTAGCCAAAATCATACTATCCAACAACCTGGACATCCTAGCAGGAACTGAATCCTGGCTGCACGCTGTGGAAGGCCCCACACTATTACTAGCTATCCCTGACAATTATTCCATTATCAGAGCTGATAGACCCACAACGGGAGGAGGAGGAATTGCCCTCATATTTAGGAACTCACTTGATATGAGACTAGTCTCTTCACCAACATTATCTTCATGTGAAATCCTCTCTGCTAAACTCCAAACTTCACATAAAAATACCACCTCCATCCAACTTATCTATAGACCTCCAGGACCCCCTAATGCCTTTGAAGAGGATATAACAACCTTACTGTCGGAAAACATTAAAACATCTTCGCAAACCCTTATCCTAGGAAATTGCTATCTAGGCTACAATGACCTCAACGACGTCCTAGCTAACTCACTAGCCAATAATCTGGTTGAACATGGATTCACTCAAAATATCACCCTCCCTACTCATGAGAAAGGAAAAACCTTGGATTGGGTAGAAGATAATATCTCAGTAAATGGCATTACACCACAAACCTGGACAGACCATTACCTTATCGAGTTTGAGATGACTATAGCCGCAGCTCATAACAAAACCTGCCCCATAGCACATCCATGCCTCACCAGAAACAAGTGGAACATTATAGCCGAGGCAAGTATGCCCCTTGTTATTCTGACTCTCAATGCCTTACCTAACATAGGCGACCATCATGTCCTTGTAGATGCCTCCAACGCACCCATGTTCAAAGCTATTGACTCAATAGCACCCCTCAAAATGCGCTAAGCAAAACCAAGAGCCCATGTTAACTGATGGTTTACCCCTGAGTTAAAGGTGCTCTGCACAGAAAAAAGGAAACTACAAACTCTCTGGAAACTCAAACCCTCCCCAGAGAACAAAACCAACTTAGTCTCCATATCCACTAAATATAAAAATTAGATCACCCATATCAAATGAGAGACCTATAATAACAGAATAACTCAAACAGGTTCCAGAACCATAGAACTCTTCACTATCCTGTGAGAAATGGAGACACCCAACCCACCTAAGGACACATGCACAAAAGACAAACTTTGGTGTACTAACATTCAAAGTGCGCTGACTATTAAAATCTCCAATCTCCAGACCAAAATAGCGGACAAACGTAAATTTCCTACCAACCAAGCAAACGCAAAACCCCTCATGGAAGCACAGCACCATCCACCTCCACCCCGACTGCTTCACGGCTTTACATTTTTTAATGTATCTGTCCCAGATCTCCAAAAAATCATTGCCTCTCTGAAACCATCCAATTGACAGGGTGACAGCTGTCCAGCACAGATCATCAAGGATGCAGCCAGAGACTTGGCCCCATGCATTACCAAACTTATTAACTCCTCCTTCACTAGTGGTGTTGTACCCAGCAACCTGAAGGAATCCTGGGTTCTCCCACTACTCAAAAAACAAACTCTCGACACCACCATTCCAACTAATTGTAGACCGATCACCACGGTCCCATTCTTACTAAAGAATCTGGATAAGATTGCATACCTGCAAATTCAGCACTATCTCGAGGCCAATAAACTCCTAGGATCGCGACAATCTGGCTTTAGACCTCAACATGGGACAGAAACTGCTCTTGTTGACCTAAAAAGCCCGACTGACGACTTGAAAGACAAAGGTAAATTTGCCATCCTGCTCCTCCTAGACTTGCCTGCAGCATTTGACCTGGTTGATCACAAGGTACTCTGCGATCACCTGGAATCATCAACCTTCTTTTCCAAATCTGCAATAACATGGATACAATCATTCCTAAACAAAAGAACTATGCATGTTTTCTCACCTACTGCAGCAACCGACCCCATACTGATCACCTGCTGCATGCCCCAGGGGTCTTGCTTCTCGCCCACTTTGTACAACATCTTTACAAAGCCGTTGTTTGATAAACTGGATCGTCTGGGTGTCACCTACACCAACTATGCAGATGACACCCAGATACTCCTACCCTTGACAGGTTCATATGAAACAGATGTATCTCGGGTAAACAGAATTTACACCATCATTCAGGCATGGATGGCCACCCATGGCCTATGCCTGAATGATGAAAAAACAGAACTACTGCTAGTAGGCTCCCCAGCCAACCTAAACAAACTTTGCCCTAAATACAACATATTCAATATAGATGGGAACAATATTTACATCACCAAAGGAGTAAAAACGCTTGGCTTCTATTTTGATGCTACCTCTAACCTCAGTAAAAAAGTAAACATGACCGCCTCAGCCACTGCCTTCATAGGCAAACTGACAAGAGTCTGCAGACCTATGCTATCTTCCGACAACTGCCTCACCTTAGCCAGAGTTCTTATATGTTCCATACTAGACTACTGCAACGGGATCTATCTAGGCACAAACAAAACAGTAATTAACAAACTCCAGATTATGCAGAATAATGCTCTCAGAGCCACCTTCAATATACCCAACAATGAACACATCTCTGCTACCAAAATACAACACAAATGGCTTTCCTTTAACGAAAAGATCATACTCAAATCCTTATGTCTGACATTCAAAGGACTGAACCACACAGCCCCCACCTATCTCACCGAAAAATTCACCTGGAGATCATCCACACGTTTTACTAGATATACAGACACTTCCTATCTGACGATCCCTAGGTTCAACCTAAAAAGATCCGGAGGTTCTAGTTTCCTGGTACTGGCCTCCCAACTCTGGAACGCCCTCCCATCAGACATCAGGGCCTTACAAGTATTCGACCACTTCAGGAAAAGAGTTATAGCCTGGATACTCAGCAAGAATTAAACAACTACTATGTGTTATATGTGCATAGACAAATACCTGCCGTTAACTGTCAAATACTGATGTATGCATTTACCAATGTGCTATACACCTCTGATTTTATTTACAACTGTTTTTGCCCCATTCATGTAACTACTTCAAGCGCCCAGATACCTCTGGATCAGGTGTGCTATATAAATAAAATAAACAAACAAACAAACAAAAAAAACAAATAATAGTACTAGTTTCTGAAGTTGATAATTCATGGCAGCAAGGACATTTTATGTATGGCCGTAGGTTCTGCCACTTCACTACTCCTGGGACCAATTGTATAGCCGGCTGAGGGTTCAGGAATGTCATTCACCCAAGCATTTCCAACACCAGCTAGTAATTCCTTCTAATTATTTTCTACGATATGGTAGGAACATCCATCCACATAAACAGGTGTTTTCTTCATGCACCATGTGAGGAAATACTGGATATGCTTCCATATTATCAGCTATGTTCAATTCTTCATTTTCTAAACAATAATCCTTGCCACAGTAATGCAGATCTGCTAATTGTTGTGTCATTAAACTCTTTTTATGTATTCTATATCTAATTTCTACAGGGTAAGCATGTGTAGAAAGAATCTAGAAAATATAGAAAATATAGAAAATAATCCTTGAATTAGAGTAATTGAATTAGTCATTTTCAGTCCATATATCTGTTTTGCAACTATTGTAGAACCTGTTGGAGATCTAATCTACAATATGTTCCCAATCGTTCAACATCAGTAGTTGGAAATGGAGGAAATTCAATCCATTTAGCAAATAGGCAAGCAAGGCTCTAGATATCTGTGTTGCCACAGAAACAGCAAACAATCATTCCATTGGCAGGAGTGACTTCTTGCATTCATTAAATCTAAACCTAAATCATGTCTCACTTGCACATGAAATTAACATGTTAACCTGGTCATGCTTCTGATACAAGACCACAGTTAAACAGGTGTTGGACAATCCTGTTTCCAGGAATTACTATGTATTTTTAATAGGGTAAGCCAAGTAAGGAGCTTGTGAAAACCTTCTTATTAGCAGTTTCGCAGACTACGTTGGAGCCTCCCCCACTCCAATTTCACTGCTGCCTTCAATAGATGGACCACTTCTCCATAATTCTCTATGAAATTATGACAGTATTTACTCAGTTCTAAGAGACTTTGTAATTCATGCATATCTGTCTCTTTCTTCAAGTTCAGTAAAGCCTCAACCTTCTTTTTCTGAGGAGTAAAGCCCTTTTCTGCGGTTTCATGATCTAGAAAGTTCACTTTGGTTCTGCATCAATGTGCTTTCTAAAGAGATAGTTTGCTCTTGCATTCCTAAATTGTGGCAAAATGTGGTGGATTTCTACCAAGTGCTCATCCACAGTTTTTCTTTTGGTTAATAGTTGATCTACATAGGCCAAGTTCCCTCTTTCGAAGCCAAGTGATTTGCCCGCGGCTGAAAGTACTGCGGGCAAAATGTTTGCATGAGAAAGGTACAAACTAGCAAAAGATCTAACCTTTCTCATGCGAACACACATACATTCACACACCCACACACACAACCCACCCATAACCCCCCCACCCACACCCTCAGCACACCCCACCCACACCCCCAACATAAACAAACCCAACTTACCTTCATCTTCACGCTGGGTTCCTGCAGCACCAGTTCCCTTTCACTTCCGTGATCGGGAACCGGCGCTGCAGGGTAATTTTCTTTTCTTTTTTTCTATACCAAAAAGTATGGTGAGCGGGGCGATGCGGGAGACACCACCACAGCCCCCGTTTCTTTTTTTTTAAACAGAAGGCTGCGGGGATGTCCCCCGCAGCCCCCACTCACTTTTTTACAATGCTACCACCAAAGGTTTGAACTTTTGGTGTTCAAACCTTTGGTGGTAGCATTTTTAGAACTTTTGGTCGATGTGACCATTTTTTTTCAGAAAAATCGTCCTAAACCCCTCTTTCTACAACGAGGCATGTCTTTATGTGGTAATAGTAGTATTCATTCCAACTGCTATGGTGGATGGGTTAATGTGCAATGCACCCCCCCCCAAAGATAAAGGCAAGTTTATATTGCTGTTCACTGTGTACCGAGCCAATCCAATATCCATTAGTCAAATCGAGGGTAGAGTATACTGACTGAAATAAGGAAGAGGCCACCTGCAAATGTGCACCTTTTTTTCAGTTTCCATAGGTCTGTTCATAGTCTCCATTGTCCATTGGGTGATTTCATGGATGCAAGCATGAAACCGGTACTGTTTTTAAAAAAGCAGCACCATATTGGGGACTGTAGGTATTGTTGTGTAATGAAGAGGCATCCACAATCATATGAATCAACAGAAGAAATGCTCTGGAAATCTAGATACTCTTTGCTCAACTCTTATCTTTTTTCATTTGTCTCACAGCTGTCAGGCATAATGCTCTGTTCTTCGAACATCTAATGGAAGCCTGGAAATATTTCTGGGGTAGCAATTTCTGAATCATCTTAAAGTTGGGTGGAGAGATCTCTATTTAGGACATTTGACTTGATGGAGAAATTAATTGATGCTGAAGTAGTTACTGGTGACTTGGAACACTATTTTGCCTTCCAATCATTCACAGATAACATCCTCTGCCCCAGAAAGGTTCAGGGAGCTTTCTATACAATTCTCGCCTGATGAACATAGAGAGTCTCTGGTTTGCTACCATCAGTACTGTTATAACAATCTTCAGGAGTTGAACTAATGCTAGAATTGGTTAAGTCTATTGAAAAGTATTTTGGGTCAATGTCCATTCCAATAGTTGTTGCTTGTGAGAAAACACTTTGGGGCTCATTATTGTCAACCAATATTCAAATGGTACCATCTTTAAAATATTCTAATGGGTTTGAATGTGATAGAATGTCCATGTTTCTGAAGGATATTATTTAAATAAATAAAAGCTTCTTCATTAAATAATATTTATCCTTTTTTTTAAATTTACTGCCCATGTATTGTCGAATATTTCCAGGATTATTGCTTTTTCTTCCGTTTGAATTTCAGGTGCATAAGTTAACAATTGATGCTTTTTTGAGATCAGTTATATCAATTGGGTGTCCACCAGATTCTGGACCAGACTTTACGGTGAAGAAAATGCAATTTAATTGGGGGTTGCAGGGGCTCAGGAAGATGAGCTTTGTCACGTGTCAGGCCTGACTTTAAGGTGGTGGGTGGGGCAATGATGGAGCAATAACCGAAGGTGAACAGTGGAAATTCTGCCAGGAGAAGGGGTGCCGGAACAACTTGTGAGGTGAAGAGTGCCAGGGGCTTGCCGGGGGGGGGTGCCTGGCTAGACTGTGAGTGGGCCGTTGGATGATGGCTTGAGGTGGTCGGGAGGCAAGAGTAGCTTGTTGGTGGTCGGTGAGGAGTTGTGCCCCATCCCCTCCGTTTTTTGGGTCGAGAATGCCTCTTGGATGTGGGTGGAACACCCTTTGAACTCCGGAACATGCCTTGCATGTCCCCCAGGAGCCTACCTGCTGGGTCCTGTTGGCGAGGAGAACCCTGTGCCTATTCTGCAGAGAAGCTGAGGGGCATACCGTGACTCATCATGGCTAAAAGGAATAAAAACGTTACATTTATGATGATGAGGTTCTTCTTGCATGCTGATGTGGCAGTAGACAGGGATAAGGAAGCTGGCAGGGGCATGGGGGGTGGGATGATTCCCCAGAGATCTTGACAAGAAGTGCTATGGTCTTCACGATGCAGGACTTGCAAGGCAGGGTTTTCAGAACGACTGAAATCAGAGCTGACAGCAATGAAGGCAGAATTCACAAGGGCAATATCTGAAAACACAAAGGATATAGCTGAGCAAGGACGAGCCGAAACAAAGAGGAGGTCAAAGCGCTGAAGATTGAGGCCGAAGGAGTTGTAAAGGAGATTCAGTCCATCCAGGAGTGCTGTGAGCCCCTTCAAAGTAGGAGTGACAAATTGGAAAATAGATCAGAGAGCGAGAATCTGAGGATCAAGTATCTGAAAGAAGGAACAGAACGGAGTGACATTAGAGGCTTTGTTGGTGATCTCTTTTAACATCTTTTAAATGTTGCCACACCTACTTGAGTGAAAGTGGTCTAGAGATGTTCTTGACAAGCTGCATGACTTTGCAGTTAAAGAATACATCTTGTAGGAAGCTAGGAAATGGAGTTTAAAGGTCACAAGATACAGATTTTCCAGGATGTCACACAGCTATCACAGAGTCTATAAGCAAGAGAGGCCTAAGATATCACTGGACATATCCTTTCATTCTTTAGTTCAAAGTGGAGTACAATGTGGAGTACAAGGTTGTCACGTTCATGGATCCGGAGGAGGGGGCCTCACTCCTAGGCCTGGACTTGTTGGGGGGAGGGTCAGGGGAGGAGGGGGAATCAGTAGTCAGAGAAGCAGTGGGCCATGGGGTACTCCACCCCAAGGGACGGCATCTTTGATCTTCCAGCAAGATGGGCCTCTTACATCACAGGGGTAACCCCCAGCCGGGAGAGGGTTCTGGGGTGGGGTGCAATCTACGAGAGTGGAACAGCATTTTCAAGTTTGCAGGATTGTACTTGGTAGGGGGGATGGCTTTAAGCTCACATAAGGGGGTGCAGCAGTGGCTGCTGGGAAGGAGAGGATCTTCTTATGATTATATCAGAGGGATCTCACCTGTGTTTTTGAATGTTAAGCAGGGGCAGCAATATAGTTTGTGCAATTGTAGAG
Source organism: Ambystoma mexicanum (assembly GCF_040938575.1). Lineage (NCBI taxonomy): Eukaryota > Metazoa > Chordata > Amphibia > Caudata > Ambystomatidae > Ambystoma > Ambystoma mexicanum. Next base: position 654,827,518 of record NC_090934.1, read on the forward strand.
TTGGAGGCACAATTTTGTTGGCGAAATGGAGGGATGGAGGGACTGTGGTGGCTGGAATTGTTGTGGTAGAAAGAATCTTTAGCTGTTGTTATAATTGCATACCTGAGGGACAAGAAGGAGGACATGTTTTAAGGGAATTAGAGTACATACAAATGGAAGTAGCTCAGGAATACGGGCCAAATGGGTGATGTAGTGAGACTATGGTCAAGAAATGTCAGAGGGCTAAACACCCTGAAAAAGAGGGTCCAGTTAATGAACGTGATAAGGCGGGAGGGCACTGAGATAGTGACCTTGCAAGAGACTCATCTTCGTATGCATGATCAGTTCAGGATAAAAAGCAAACAGTTCCCTGTGCAGGTTCTTTGCAGTGCAGCAACAAAGCGGGCAGAGGTGGCTATTCTGATGCACAAGAACCTGAACTTCTCCATTAGCAAGGTAGACAAAGACAAAAAGGGAAGATATGTCATAGTAAAGGTGCTGCTTGGGGGAAAGTCTCTAACCATAGGTTCGTTCTACATCTCAAACAAAAGGCCGGATCAATTCCACTCAATTTTCCTGCAGGTTTTGGAGGACCTTAGAGATGAAGAATGTCTTGTACTGGGTAACTGGAACTCTGCTCCTTCTAGTGAATTCTCAGGGACGACTAAGGGGATGCTAGAGGAAAGGGGGTTGGTAGATGTCTGGAGGCATCAACACCCAGGGGAGAAGGACTTCACTCACTATTCCTTCGTCCGCAAATTGTATTCTCACATAGATTATGTGTTCATCTAGGCGACCTTGTTGAAAAACATCAAAACCTGAACTATCGCAACCTAAGCAAGGAACTGCATAGAATCCTCTCTGAATTCAAATTGCCAGATTTCTCGACCCCTCCTCCACCCAACTCCCAATCACTATGTGATGCCTTATCAGAGCATTTTCATAACATCACCAGCGACAGAGATACTGCCATCATGTCTAAAATAGAAATCAATGCCCCCACCTGCCCAACACCCATCCCCTGTCCCAACTCTCTTCAAATGCAAACCATCACTGATTTCTCCTTGATCTTACACCTGGAGTTCCTTTCGCTCCTAGTTCAAAGCTGCCCATCAGGATCCCCTGAGGACCCTTGCCCGGCCAACCTCCTCAAAAACATCGTAATCTCAACCTGTGCAGGCAGTTAGTATCGCACACTCAATCCTGAATCAATCCCTCACATCTTTCCAAAAGCCTTAAAAACCGCTGATATCAAACCCTGCCTAAAGAAACCTATGCTCCAACAACTCCTTCCCCAGAACTACTGGCCCATTTCCAACACCTGCTTCATGGCCAAACTCAAGGACCAGACAGCATACAAGCAACTCAGCCACTTCATTGAAGCCAAACCTCCTTGACCCTGCCTAATCTGACTTCAGACCCACCAGAGGAACTGAGTCCTCCATAGTGTCCATTTGGAGTTACCTAAAAAGAACAACGGATGCTGAAGGTTGTGCTGTACTCATTCTCCTTGACCTCTCTGCCACATTCGATACCATTGATAACATCATTCTCCTAGACAGGCTACACTCTTTAGGAATCAAAGACACTGCCCTCACTTGGATCTCCGCCTTCATTTCTAATAGATCCTAAATTATGCTCCTCCACCCTTTCACCTCTGCAGACCACACAGTGCCAAAAGGGGCCCCACAGAAAGCATCCCTATCTGCCCTGCTCAATATCTATCTGAGACCACTCCCCACACTCATCTACTCCCACAATCTTTCCTGCTACAACTAAGCAGACAATAATCAGATCATCCTTAAAATCTCAAAATCACCAGGCTCCATGAGTCCAGATCTGTCATCATGCCTCTCTGATATTGACCACTGGATGACAATCAACCACCTCATCCTCAACCGTGGGAAAACAGAAATCCTGGTCTGCCGAAAAACTGAACATCTGCCCCAACCTACCCCTTCGTGGCCTCACTGTCTAGGCCAAACCCTGGTAACCTCCATTTAGGTGAAAAATGTCAGATGCACGCTGGACTGGCCACAAATTAATACCTCTCCCAACACATCAACTCCATATTCAGAACCTGCCTCTTCCACCTAAACATCTTCAGGCCTATTTTCCCATACCTCTCCATCATCCTCTCCCGATTAGACTATGAAAACTGCCACTGTCTAGGTGCACCAGTGTTCCAGCTTAGGAAACTGCAAAGAATCCAAAATGCTATGGCCCACCTGCTCAGTGGCCTTCCTCCCAGAGAACACATCAACCCTGCACTGAAAATCCTCTACTGGCCCCCTATTGGTCAATGAACTACCTTTAAAGCCATTTACATTGCTCACCATGCTATACACAAACCCAGCCCACAATTCCTTCAAAACAAACTCACATGCTAACGCCCCTCCAGGACAACCAGATCCAGTGCAGCATTTCTCCTAGCTATCCCTCAAAACAGCTGCACTAGAAATGGCATATCTTTCTTCTCTGTCCATGCTCAGACCATGAAGAGCTTTCTGACCCTCCACATCTGCAACATTGACAATCGCCTTGCATTCAGAAAGGCCCTCAAAACCTGGCTGTTTCCTTCCTCACCTTGAAATTATCACACTCTGCACTGTGATTGACTTGCACACAGAAGCTCTGGCCCAAAACCAACAATTCACTTACTCTTCAAAACCACTGCAGATGCTGTCAGGCTTCACAGCGGCACATTGTGGTAAACTCTGCCTTATCCACCCCCACTGGGTTCTGTTGATTCACAACTTGTTCCACCATGTCCTTTTCATTCTCAGATTTCGGTGATACTCCCACTGCTTAGGGGTCTCATGTCTAGGTAGTTCACCACTCACTGTTGTACCTCATATTTTAGGCTTCTTTCCATCCAATGCTGTGTCTCAGACTTAGTAATTTCTCCCACTGCTTAACTGTCTGAGGTCTGGGTTGTTTGCCATTTAATGCTGTGCCTCATATTTGGCCATGCTTCCATTTGCTGTGTTGTCTCGGACTTGGGCATTTCTGCTGCTGCTCTAGTGTCACAGTTCTCGGTGGTTCACCAATTGCTGCTGACCCTCTGACTTGGACATCTCTCACACTGCTCAAGTTCTCTAATCTAGGCAGTTTCTCCATTTCCAGCCAATCACTTTCAACATAGGAAAGCCACATCAAAGATGAACTCCATCCGAATTTAAGGTATGTATAAATTGCACCACCAAAGTGGACACATGCCGCAGGCACAGCTCCCATCCATGCACAGTAGAATGCATCTATGGATATGACAAACCTGGTCTAGCTGCACATATAGCCATCCACATTGAAACCCCTGACATGCCTCAAAACCACTGCCATTAGTATGCTGTGACACCTATGAAAAATGTCAGTCTAGCTGGGCACATCTCAAGTTTCCTGCACTAGCACTCTACCTCAACCACCGACAGCACCAACCCACATGCCTGACCTCTGGGTTGCATACTGGAGCCTAGCCAGCCCTCCTTAGTGCTAAACCAGGCAGTATGTGTACACACATCTTAAACTGAACTTTTAGACATTCCCATACATGAACTTCAGTCCCTGAGGGTGTTCAACCACAAAGCGCATTGAGACAATACAAATGGGCAAATGGTGCTATATAAACGTCGAATACAATACAATACAATACAATACAATACAATACAATATAATTGGTTAACATAAGAATTAGATTCATGTCGGACAACTGTGCGATCTTGGTATGCGCTTGTTTAGAAGAGAAGCCTAATACCCGCCCACAGTGGAGCATGTGTGATGGTTACTGAGGGACCCTGTAGTAGTCCTTGAAGTACTCTCTAATGGGGTAATTGACACACAATCTGGCCTCTGACACCTCGTTGGGTAAGCACTGGGATTCTATGAAAGCGGTAGCAAGGGGAAACATTATAGCTGCAGCTGCTGCACTACATTCAGTTTGGAAGCAAAAGGAGGAGGCCCTAATTGTGGAGATAGCAGTTTTGGAATCCCAATATGAACAAGCACATTCCGGGGTGGTATATAGACAGATAATGGGACCGACAAATCTGAAAACCTGATACCCGCTCAGAACAGACTTTTTAAGAAAAGGGAGGGAAAGCAAACAGGCTTTTGAAGAATATACTTCGAGGCAACCATGCCTTAATACAGATAATTGTGAACAGCAGGGGAAAGGACAGTAGGACAGCGAGCATAAGCTTCAAGTATTTCAGTAATTCTACCAGACTCTGTATACATCAGATCAGATGGATCAGGAGGTACAGGACAAGTACTTGGCTTCCCTTAGCTTACCTAGACTTCCTGCCAGGAATAGGGAGTGGTTAGAACGGCCACTAGAAGATCAGGAACTGTTAGTCGCTATTAAGGACTGGGCTTCTGGGAAGAGTCCGGTCCAGATGGTCTAATGGTGGCTGTTTGAAAAGTGATGGCCCTCCAGCTATAGGAGCCCATGTTGTATCTCTTTAGCTTGATTGGTGGGGAGGGAGGTGTGCTGCCACAACCCATGATGGAAGCACTGATTGTACTTATCCTAAAGGCTGGGAAGGACACTACTAACTGTGCAGCATACAGACCCATCTCCTTACTGAATCAGGATGCAAAGAATTATATAAACATTTTAACCAACACATTAGATAGCTTCCTTTAAGGGTCAAGATTGAACAGTCCTCTTGGCATTAGACACTGAGAAGGCCTTTGATCGAGTATACTGGGCATCCCCAGAAAAATTATGCGAAAATAGGTTTAGGGCCCAAGATGATCAATATGCTTATGGTGAACTATGCCTCGCTGAGGTCCAGAGGCAATGTAAACGGCCAGCTGATGGAGCAGATTACCCAGGGGAGTGGGGCGAGGCAGGGATGGCCACTCTCACCAATCCTCTTTGCCCCTGAAGCTATTAGCAGAGATGATTAGAAGGTCATAAGGGATCAGTGGGTCTTGGTAGGACGAGGGGAATATAAAGTCAGCATTCTTGGTGATGATGTGGTCTTATCCAGAGATGTCTTTATGGGAGGGCAAAAGGGGCACTTGCCCAGGGCCCCCAGCTTGGAGGGGGCCCCACAAGGGTAGCTGATCTGAAGAAGTAAGATTCTATTGTTCACCAGTCTTAAATAGCACACGTCAGGATATTTTATGGGGTGCTGCAGAGGCTCTAAACCCATTGCCTTTCCGTTTTGATAAGTATATTCTGCCTTGAGCAATTCATCATGTAATGCGTTCCGTGTTCACTGTGGTATTCATAGTTTGTGTGTTCCTTAAGGCACAACTCTGTAACATTCTTTCCTTCCTGTGGGAATTATGTTGATCATGTGCGATAGCCAATGGTGAAATGCATATTGAAAAATTGAGTGCCACAATGGTTCAGAAGTTAGCTCAGTGTGTGAAGCACCCATTGCAGAGATATGTGGTAATATGCAAAATTAGAATATCACATTCCAGCCAGGCTGGCTGAGCATTTCCTATGTATGAAGTGTATAAACCTGCCTGCATATGTTCTATGCTTTGCAGAACAAAATCTGCTATTATCAGCAATGTACCTGCACCAGCTAGGGGCTGCTATAAAAACTAACATATCATCCATATGGTGAAGGTCTCGAAATAAGTTTGTACAGATGGGGTGTTGTAAAACGACTATGGGATAAACTGTTAGTCCAAGAGTTGACTAAGTTTCCAAATTCAAGACTATGGAACAAAAGCGTTCATGCTTGTATCCTGGATTTTTCAGCAGGTGATACAGTGATCCTGGTCAAATCATCTAATATATCTTACATTACTATGCTTTCTTCTGTGAGGTTTGCCTTCTTGCATGCTGCTGGTATCGTTTAGCCCATTACTTGATCTTTCTTCGTATGTAGGCTATTTGGGTCGAAGGGTTGGTAGACAGAAGAGAGCGGACCATATGTTGCAGGCCTCAGGCAAGCATATTTTAAGGTCTGCTTGTTTGACACAAAAAGCGGTTTACTTTTTGGTAAAAATCAAAGGTTTTTATTCACGTTTATAAATGAAAATGTCGCAAGCCATTATTTTGGAAGTATTTAAAGCTTTAAAATACAAAAGACAACCCCAGATTACATTTGTTAAATCACATCGATTGGTATGCTGGTTCTTATACATTTCCCTTGGTAATGGAGGGGATGAAGCTAGAATCTTTCCCATTTCTCATAACACTCTTCTATAATATTTTGTTTAAAAATGGTCATGTTTGGTAATGTGATTTGTGTATTTTCCAAGTCCGTTTTTATAAAATGAGATTGTCTTAGTTCATGGTAAGAACTGGAAAATAATGCAGAAATTGCAGAGTTGGCACAAATCCCATTTTCACCCCTTCAACCCTAAAGCAATGTGTGATCGTGTGCATCTTATTTAATCTTGTATTGCCTAACCTCTCAATATTGCCAGTTTCCAAACCTTTCAAAATTGTCAGCCCTTCAGAGTGATTTCCTTCTCATGGTATGATCTTTATAAAAGCCTTATTCATGGTTTCACTGTGTTAATAGTGAGCATATTTATATTGCACACTACAGGCATGCGTTCCTTTGATATCTATGGCAACACTATTTGAAAACCATATCCCACTTCTAATCTCAGTCTGTCTGGATAAAGACACCTTCCAGGTAGCTTCTAATCTTCCTCCACTATCCATACTTTGGTATGTGTAGTGATATTGATATTTTATTTCTATCGTGCTCGCACACAAGTGTTTCAGAGCGCAACAAGGCAAGGGAGGGGAACAGGGGAGAACAAAACAACGATCTTACTAGGCTCAGTGACATTGAGAACGTGCAAGTGTATGGGAGAGGGGGCAGGGGAAAAGCGCATGGAAGGGGGAGAAGTGGAAAGTGTGGAGCAAAGGAGAAACAGAGAAATAATAATAAATAAATAATAAAGGCAACAAACAGTGGTAGTGCAGCCAGCAAGTGGCAAGTGCTGGGTTTAAGGCAGCAGACAGGGTAGGTCTGATAAGTGCAGGAAGAAAAAGGGGGAGAGGGAGACTGTATGGGTACAGATACAGACCCCAGTGCAAGGGGTGGCCCGGAGGCAGTGCAGAAGGGTGGCAGGGTGAGCAGTTAATTGGGCCAGAGGACAGAAGGTGGCCAGGTGCACAGTGCCAAGAGAGAACAGATCAGCAGAGGAGACGGGGAGCGAAGGCAGAAGCAAAGAGGAAGATCTTGAGGTGCTTTCGGAACTGGAGATGGTTCTCCTCAAGTTTTAGAGTGGCAGGGAGGCTCGTACAGAGGGAGGCCCAGCCGAAGACAGAGATCTACCCCCAGCTCGTTTTTTGAAAAACGACTGACCCTGAGGGAGTTGGTGGTAGAGGAGCGAAGAGCTCTAGAGGGGAGGTATTTGCGGAGGGATAGCTGAAGGTATTTTGGACCCCAGCCCCAGAAAGCCTTGTGGACAATGCAGAGGGTTTTGAATTTAATCCTTGCATCCACTGGGAGCCAATGGAAAGATTTCAGACCTGGCGAGATACGATCCCAGGGGTTGAGGCCAAGGACAAGTCTTGCTGTCCTGTTCTGGATTAGTTTCAGAGGGCGGAAAGTAGTATTCTCCATCCTTCCAAGTGGTTTTCTTTATCCATGCATGGGCACTTTTGCATTCTGTGAGGCAGCTAATGTGAGTTCTCTGTCTATTATGGCTTACATGTACCTTTTACATATGGTCCTGCTGTAATACTACAGGCTGCATACCTTCCTGGATGTTATTGATAAAAAGTATCCTGTATGTACTAGAAAAGTAACTGCTTCGTAGACTGTTGTTGTTTGTCTTCAAATGCTACTTGTTTATCATTCTGATTAGAGCAAAAATGAAGAGGGTAAGGGGACTTAAATGGAGTAAACATGCTTATTATGCTGTGAAACAGCATATCAACCTACAGGTTGTGAGCGCAACAGGTGGGGGGCGCGGACTATATTCTTGATCCCTTAATTCCTTTTGTTTGGTGGAGGGGGGCCCCAAAGATGTCCATGCCCAGGGCCCCAAAAGTGCTTAAGACGGCCCTGTTCTTATCTCTGACTAATCTTGACTTTCATTAAACAGGTTATGGGAGATGATAAATAGGCTTCAAAGTGAACCTGCATAAGTCTGAATTACTCATTATTATGGCCACAGATATTACAATTGCAGAGATCAAAAAGACGGCACTGTTTGTGATGGCAAAGCTATGGTTAAATACCTGGGCATCAACATCACAAACCAGGAGGTTCTTGAAGACGCAAACTGAGTATAATAAGTCCAATGCGCTGTTCAAAGAGATGGTCCTGGACTTGGGGAGGTGGAGCAAGATCTATCTGACTTGGCAAAGTATACTAGCAGTTATCAAGAGCAATGTAGTGCCAAAACTGTTATACCTTTTTCAGAAAGTACCAATATCTAGGCCTACGGTGAATCTGTGAGGTTTGCAGCAGTCCATACTTGCCTTCATTTGGGGAGGGGCGAGGGCTGGGATAAGTAGGCAAAGGTTGTTAGACAGTAAGCATAGAGAATGTCTCTCACGGGCAGATATTTTGAGTTACTACGTGGCTTCCCAAGTCCGAGCCATGGTGGAATGGATGAAGAATGAATCTAATAAACATTGGTTTTTCATTGAGAAGGCCCTGATGGTCCAGCATTTATGGAAACAACCATGGTTAGATAGGCAGCAATGGGCTAAGATTCTTCACCTTAACTCAATCTCAAAGGGGACAATGGAAGTCTGGGACTTCATAGGTGGGAATAGTTCCCTAATGACTTTCCCCTCTGCATTCACACCATTGCATGGCAATGGGGACTTTACTCCTGCGCTTAGAGATATTGATTTTAGAGAATGGGAGGGAGCCGGGTTGTGGGAAGTTGGGTGACATAGTGGTGAGTACAGATATGAAGGCATTTGAGCAATGTAAAATTGACTTTGGGTTGAGTGAGGAATTTTGATACTAGCAGGTCAGACACTGGGTGTTCCAGCTGGCAGTTAAGAAGGGAGCAACGTGTTCCCTCCCACCCCTGAAGAAGTTGTGGAAGGGAGCAGGTAGCCTGAAGGGGCTAACAGGGAACATTTATGGGTGTATCATAGAATCACAGGGAGATTGTGAGTGGGCCTATAAGCGGAGATGGGAGGAGGAACTTGACAGGAGTATCTCACTTGAGGAGTGGGAGTGTGTTTATGGAACTGTCTGGAAAGGGTCAATTTGCACACAACACAAGGAAATGCAAGTTAAAATCCTACACAGGTGGTACTGCACCCCAGGGCAGGCTGCACTCATTTAAGTTGAATTCAGAGGGACTACGCTGGAGAGGCTGTGGCCAATAGAGGACGCTGACACATATAATGGGAGTATGCCCAAAACTGTACTCACTGTGGCAAACCATAGAAGAAGTGATTTATGAGGTGATGGGCAAGAGGTGGAAGCTTAGTCCAGACTTTATTTTAGTGGGTTTTCTGAGGGAGGGGGGCTGGCATGGAGAATCAGGATTGGCTCGTTAAAAACATGACGCTGGCAGCAAAGCTGGCAATTACCATTTGGTGGGATGAGATAGAAGCACAAACGATGGACCAATGGTTAGCTAAACTGTGAGAGTTTGCAGCTATGGAAAAGCTAACTGCTGAAGTCAGGGGCAGTCAGGGAACATGTGATTCTCGGTGGAACCACCTAATGCAGTGCGTGAGCTCTGGCAGATTGTCTATCTTTAAGCTCAAATCCTTGAATTAGCTCTTCCAACCAAGCAGGTGCCCCGTGAACTGTGGGGACTTGAACATGTTTCATGATTAAAATCGATATGGAGAGGACTTTTTGGCTGGTGTGGGGGGGAGGTACACGGGGGAGGAATGTTGTCTTTTCTCATTTATTTATAAAGTTGTAATTTCAAATAAAAAGAAGTTATAAATAAAGTCAAAGAGAATTGCTAATCGTTGTAGTATGCCTTAACTGATATATTTTTTTTTATTGTTTATAGTTAATTAACTTTTACAATATCATTATTTTTCATTTTTAAGAAAAAATAAATTTCATTTTTACATATTTAATTTTGACATATTTCCTTTTTACATAACCAAAAAAAGACACACTTAAACACAATTAGATTAAAACAAACAGAATTAAATGCCACAGTAATAAAATTCGAGTTTATGAATTTAACATTAAAAAAGTGAACAATTCATACAAAAGAAATCAGAAAGGACAAGATGATAAGTTCAGCACATTCAGGAAGTTAACAGTGGCAATTTTAATTCTCACTAGTCGAGCAGAAAAAATAATTTGCCATTTTAGTTCTTGCTTAATATCTGCGAGAAAGGAATATAAATTAGCAAAGTGTGTCTTTCTCAATGGAATTAGCTTTGAACAATCCATAATAAGATGTTTAATGGTTTCTTGTTTGCATGGCAATTGGCAAAAGCGGCAGATGTTATCTGCTTTCTGAATTATGCCTCTATCGGCTAGGACTTCTTTTGTCGGCCATAGATTAAATCTTCGATGCATTATTGCTGATCAAACATTTGGAGATGGACTTTTGACTAAATAAGATGACATAGTTCTAAACATTTTATCAAGCATACAATTGCCATCAAAATGTTTATAGGTCAAACTTGATTCTCTAGTGCGAATCCAATCAATAGCGAAAGTTTGAGATTTAACTTTCAACGGATTCTTAACTAAGAGATCAATTGATATATTAGCATTCGCAAGCGTGTCATAAATGCATTGCAACCATTTTCTAGCAAACATATTATTGGACAATAACAAATAAGATGGTATCGTCTTCAAAACAGTATTAGAATTATTGCACATAAGACATTTCCTGAAAAGTGCACAAAGGCGCCAGTGGTACCGCGCAGTGAGAGAAATCAAACCCAGTTCATAACGGATCCAAACAACTGGAATTCCTTGGGGAAGATTCAATATCTTTCTCCAGAAAGATGCTTCCAGTTTATCAAGACAGTGTTCATCCACTAATTCCAACGCTTCCATTCCATATAACAAGTTTGCAGTACATTTTTGAGTATAATAAGTCCGAGCAGGCATGATTGAGAATTTTCCATACTTCCTCATTATAATTTTCGTTTGGGATATTGCTGTTTGTAGCTTTAGTTGCAATTGATCTAAATGTATTTGATTGCGTTGGCTCATATCAGTGGTGATTCCTAGATAGATATATTGGTTTACAACATCAATTCTGACGTTTTGTAAAGACCATTCCATTACGTTGCGAGTTGTTCTTTTTGGGACGTACATCACAATTTTGGTCTTTCCCAAGTTTATACTCAGTTGATTGATCTGAATATACTGGGCAAGAAGAGTTAGTGAAGTTTGTAGGCCCACCAGACTTTTAGAGCAAAGGACCAAATCATCTGCATAAAGTAATGCTGCTATCGGCTTGCCATTCAATTTCGGGGCGTCTGTTGTTTGATTAACGAACACTTCTTTAATGTCATACACAAAGAAGCTGAACAATGCTGACGCTGGTATGCATCCCTGTTTCAATCCTTTCATAGTCTGAATTGCTGGAGAGAGTAAGCCTTCTGCATTTAATCTGATCCGTATGGAGGTGTTGGAGTGAAAAGCAAGGATAATGTCATTAAGTATGTTTGGACAATTGGCTTTCAAGAGTTTGGTCATTAAGAGTGATCTAGAGACTGAATCGAATGCGGCATTAAATTCGACGAGAGCCAAGTAAAGGGGTAATTTGATGGTTCGTGCTTGGCTCTTGATGGCACTTATGCATGTTAGGTTGATGGAGGTGCCCAGACCTGGTACAAACCCATTTGATTCGGGTCTCGCTTCTCATCTGAATTTGTCCACGAGTTAAAGTCTCTAAGCACTAGTCTGGCAAAAATCTTGCATGCAGCGTTGAGCAGTGCAATTGGTCGATAATTGCTGGGTTGAGATCGATCACCCTTCTTGAAAATAGGTACTATGATGGAGGTGCGCCAGGAATATGGTAACCTTCTAGTATGTATGATGTTTCTAAAAATTCTTTCAAGTATTGCCGCCCAAGCTATTGGATTTTCCTTGAACATCGCGTTGTTTAAACCATCTGGTCCAGCCGCTCTTGATCCACTAGAGCATTTTATTAACTCTTCGATATCAGTTTGTGAAAAGATGAGGTCCCATTTAGCCGCTTCAGGTGAATGATTTATTACTAAGGGGCTCGAGTCACTGTAAAGTTTAGAATAATGGTGTATCCATTGCCACTCCATTACTCCATTTATTTGACTATGATTTTGTTTGTCATATTGAGCATTATTGAGTAGCGACCAAATTTCAGCGGTGCTTTTGTTGGCGATGGACTGCAACATACAAGCACTGTCTTTCTGAAACAGGATTGAGGCTCTAGCACGAGTCCAATTCCTAAACTTGGTTTTAACTTTTCTCAAAGCTTGGAGTTGTAGTTCCTGTGGAAGTAACTTCATGGCTCTTCTTTCTCTTCTTAATTCGATCTTGCAATCTTCACTTCTTGATCCAAAAGATGATTATGGGAAAAGGCGTGCTATATTTAAATATGAGATGGTATTCTGATCTAGCTTGACTAAGTCATTTCCAAGAGTATATAGGTTCTTATCAGTCCATCTGAATCTTGTCCTTGCGTTATTGACCAGCACACTTTGCTTCATTCGTCTAAGATAAGCAATAGGTTGCTTAACAAACCAAGGCCAGGTTAACGTAAACAAATGATGATCGCTGTTGATTTGTTCTACTATCATAAACTTGGAAGCTATGTTGAATAGATTTTCATCAACACAGATATAGTCAATGATGTTGCCAGAATCTCCACGATGCCAGGTGTTTCTCAGTGGTATATCTCCTGGAAGAGAACCATTGGTTACTCTAAGGTTTCGATAAGCCATGAACTGAATCCATCTATTTACTTGTTCCGATTGATGCTTATTTTTATTTGAGATGCAATTGAGATTGATGTCTCCTACTATAATAGTTGCTGAGATGTCTGTAGAGGCTAAAATCAGGTCAAGTAAGGAGGACAGTGCTTCATAGAATGAATCATCTGAGAAAACAACCGGATTTCTGTACATATTTATTAATGCTAAAGACAAATGTTGGAAGTTAATTCTAACCAACTGAAGAAACGCATTCGGTGCAGCCCAGGGCTTGATGGTAAATCCACTGCTTAGTTTAACTGCTATTAATAATCCAAATGTTGGTCTACCCTTAGCTGCTTTGATAGGAAACGTTGTGGTTGTTCCAAAGAGGAGTGTCCCTCAGCCACGTTTCTTGTAAGGCAATGAGATCATAATCCTCTAAGCAGTTACCTTTTTCAATCTGAAGGTGGTTGTGTCCACGGGTATTCCATGAGGCCAGGGAGATAATCTGAGATGGATTGTTTAATTGTTATGTACTCCGTTTCACTAAAGTGTCTTGCACTGATTTTTGGTAGATTTGTGGCACATGTTTTGGGAGCTGATGTGCTTCGGGTTCTAACTGTCTTTTTGCATGCGAGTCTTGAGCAATTATGAAACTTAATTTGAAAATCTCCATATTTGCTTTCCATAGGGCGTTTAGCACAACTCTCGAGGGTAGCCATAAACAAATGATTGAAAGATCCTCGTCTTTCAAGAATTCAATTAGATCAAAGTCAGCTGAGGATAAGTCTTCTACTTCGGGAATATCTCCGAAGATGTTTAAGACACTTGTCCTGCACAGATCAAATATGGGGTATGGAGCTGCACGACATTTCATAATGAGTGAGTATCTTCTTTCTGTCATTGTTACCATTGGTTCTTTGCTGTTTGCTTTAATTGAATTATTTCTTAACTTATTCTGAGAGTGTTGGTTGTTATAACTTGAAGCGTATTCACTTTCTTCCTTGCAAGGATTTGTGTTATGCCACTCGTCATGGCCAAGTTGGTGTTTTTGCAAAGTACTGTCATTTTTCGATCTCATGGTATTATTCTGATGGAAGACTTCGGAATCGCTCTTAGGTTAAATTTTCCGAAAATAGGCATCTAAGCACGATTTTATAGACATCTCAATAAGTGCTTGCTCTTGTATCACGTCTCTAGAGATTGACTGGAATGATCAACCCGTCTCTCACTCGAGAAATCACGGTTATGTTCCAGGCGTGATTTATTTGACATGGACTGTAAATTGGTTGGATATGACTCACTGATTTCAACGATTAGGGCCTGTGTCTCCACTTGTTGAGTTGGCCTTGAGTTAGCACCGCAAGTGATATACTGTTGTTGATCTGGAGAGGCAGTTCCTCTTGTTTGTTGTTGATTCATGTAGGCATCAAGCGCTTCACGTTGAGATGCTACTCGTTGGTCCGGTTGTAGCTCCTTCCTCCTAGCAAGTTAATCTTGCATAAGATCTCAAATCACTTTTAGAGGGAGGTGGTTTCGATGATTGAATTGATCAGATATAGGTTGTTCATGATGCATTTCAGATGGCTGCAGTTTTCAGAATTTGTTTTGGCATCGCTCGATGAAAACTGCCTCCTGACCTGACACGCTGCGAGTGGGGTCGCACTGGCCATCGCTGCCGACATTGGGTTTGAAAGAAGACTCTCCTGTATTGCCAGACTCTTTAAATAAGCTGCAACTTCAGTCCTAATGTCTAGCCTCCGTTGTTCGAGAAGTAAATTATCTGTAGAACTCACGGTATGTCTGATATTTTTAACAAGATGGTCAGCAAGCTTCTTTTCTTTAGAGTTGACTAGTGGATTTGCTTCCACTGTTGCTGGAGGAACGGGTAGCTCCTCATTTACCCGCTGGTCGCCTTTGTTTAAAGCCTCTACTAAATCATTTAATCGGGCATGCGTTAGCGTTTGATTATTATGGGCTGTTGCCGAAATCTGATCATACATGACTTCCTGGTCCTCTTTAGCAGATTCAAGTTGTGCTGGCATTATTAGTGGCTTAGTCACACGTGACTTAATCAAGGGTTGTGATTTTTTCCTTCCAAGTCTTGACTTGCGCAAGTTCACATATAACTTTTGTTTTTAATTCGAATTATCTTTGTTCTTAGAAAAGATGTCAAAATGTTCTTCAACAATGTGTATTTGATCAGGATCTGGTATATCTTCCTGAGAGATTTGCTCAATGCTAATCCAGGAATTGTTTTTCTTCGAATTAAGATCTGTACATTTGTCAGGTGGCATGTTCTGTGACAAGACAGGTTTAATAACCTGTTCAATGTAACGTATTGCAGATGGAAACTCCTCCAATGATCGCGTCCTGAGTCTGGCTGCATCAGCAGGAGTGATGTTAAGAACTGGGTCATGTCTGTTACGGTGGCTTTTCTGGTTAGATGCTAGTTCAATTGAAATCCAGTCTGAGATACCCTGGATAAGCTCTGTTTGTTTAGTGAGCTTAATCTGTAGAGTTTCATACAATTTGAAGAGACTAGTAATAGTCATGTTCACTGCGGCCAATGTGATTTCCAACATGGTGGGGGGAGCGGGAACAGAAGTTGGCTCATATGGCTCTTCTCGAGAGACCGTGGGTCTTCTAGGAGTAGGATGCACAAAAGAAATGGCTGGAGACGCAGGTGAAGTCGAGCCATGAGCACTTGGCGTCGAGGCAGTAGAAGCCTCAGAATTGTGGGAGAGGTCATAATCGCCTGCATGTAATGAAATGTCTGGGATGACATAGCTTGCATCTGGACTTTCATCCACTACTCCCGGCACAGGCGTGTCTGCTGGAGTTAAGCGAGTGGGAAGCCATGTATTCCCTAACATTGTTTCATCTGAGACAACAACAACTTTATCTGAAGTTATTTTAGAATTTATTGTTTCGGGCGCTTGTATGGACTGAGCAGGATTGCTTAGAGGCGTAGAAGGTGGTTGATTAATATTGCACATAGGTAAATTTACTGTAGGAATGGACAGAAAGGTTTCTGGAAAAAATGTACAAATATCGCGGGTGGGAGTGAGCGAGGAGCAGCGAGTCACAGGTGTTAGAGTGATGACTTTACGAGACACTCGTGTTGCGCTGCCACCCCTGGGACCACCTCCAACCCCACCCCTCCTTTGTGAGGAAAGTAATCCTACAGGCATGTCAGTTTTTAGGGAATACAAGCGCTGCAACATCAAAAGAAATATAATAACAGTTTTCCAAACAGAACAACAAGCCTCGTAAGTCTAAACACACTTACATGTGAGTAATGGCAACACTAGACAGTTTCAAACGAAAACAAACTGTAAACTACCAGTTCCCTGAACAACTCAGCCGAAAAGCGTAGAGCAACGGCTGCGTGGAGCCCACAACAGAGGAAAATGAAAGACGGAGAGGCAAAAAAGGCATACAAGCACAAAGCACAAAGCCACGACTCTGCAGCGAAGTGGCAAAGTGGTCCTTTCCGGTCCTTGCCTCGGTGCGGGCGCGCTGGTGCACGCACCTTCCAAATGTATCCTCTATGCTGAAAAAGGGGGCGTGGCCAAGTGACTGACTCTAAAATAAGTAAATATATATGTTATTTAGGGCTCTCCTTAAGTCCAACATATATATATGTTGACAAAGAATATGTTCTTGATGGAAGTTCACCTTGAAAACAGCAAATGAGTCCAAGTGAAAAACGCTTGAGGGAAAGTCAGGATCAACGGAGCAGACGTCTGTGGCAAAGTGCTCCTTTCCGGTCCTTGCCTCAGTGCGCGCGTGCCTTAACTGATATATAAATCAGAAATAACATCTTTTATGAACCCAAAAATAATGACTTTTTAAATTGGGTTCTAATTGTGATGTTCAACCTATACCTGCCTGGAAACCAGGTATTTTGAATTCTGTGAATCAAGACAAGATTCAATTCATTAAATGTGTGAATATCCTCATCTTTCTGTAATTGTCTAAGCAGCTTGTAATGCTAAAGCTTCTATCTTGAGTTAAAAAGACTTTAAGAAAATTGCATCCTTACCATTGATTATAATAGGTAAGAATATGAGCTTGCCTTTCCTTTGCATAGTATATAGACTGCTTACTTTATCTCCTATGGAGTTATCCACTAGTTGGGTGAGACCCTCGCATGAGGTCCACCTCTGACACAACTTCAGTGTTTCATTTGGTTGAAGTTGAATTTTAAGGGTTCAATGGGAGTATCTTTGCTATCATCATGTTCCGCCAGAGCTATTTATTTATTTATTTATATTTATATAGCACGCAAGCAGCCCAAGGGCATTGAGGTGCTGTTACTTGCATGAGCTTAGTTACAGAGGTACAGACGTGGTAGAAGTAAATGGCACATTGCATACAGACACAGACATAGGTATCATTAGAGCTTATTTGATTGGTCAATGCAGATTAAGCAATGGGTCCTATGGTTGGTATTCATGCCGCTACGAAGGACCTTATGAGAAGAGGATGGTTTTCATTGTTTTACGGAAAGCGAGGAGGGAGGCCTCACTTCGGATGGTGGGAGGTAATGCATTCCAGTGAGTAGGTGCGAGGTATGGGAAGCTGGATCCACCCACTCTAGCTCTTTTTACTAGTGGCACACAGAGCATGTTGGTATAGGGTGATCTGGTTGGTCTTGTAGAGGCGACGGGGTGGATTCTTTGTGAGAGGTAGTCGGGAGCAGTGAGATGGATGCACTTGTGTGTCAGTGTGATAGTCATGTTAGGGATTTAGAAAATGTATTTCCATTTGGTCCAGATGCTTAAAGTACCTTCAAACTGACATTATTGGCACTTCTTTTTAATTTGATCAGGCGGGGAGTTTGGTTACAGAGAACCTGCTTCACATAATCTATCAAAGACAAAAGCCTTCAAAGTAAATTATTCCATAGTAAGACAGGTGTTCCTTGAGGAGCCACAACTATCAACATAGGAGTGAGTCGATGACACCCTATTTGAATTCTATTTCAGTAACTCTGTATTTAGGTTTCCAGGGAATTTTTGATGACAGAATGCTAGGTTTCAAAGGTGAGCACCTGTTTTACTTACTGTTTTATCTTTATTGGAACATTTACTCTCTGAGGTTTTTTTTTGATGTTCATTACTTTTTTTAAACTCCAATGCTGTTTTGTCTTGCACACCTTTGTCTAAGGAGTAGGCCTACTGTACTACATTTGTATATTTCACTTCAAGATATATGTTCACTTACTGTGCATATATTTATAAAGTGTGAGCTTTTGATTTTTGCTACGCGGCAAAAGTACCTGGGCATATGTTATTTTTGCTTTCCTTTTACGTGCCACTTAAATGTGATTAGATGGGGTTGTGTGATGTATGACAACAGTCACCAAGAGACCGGCCATAAAACAAGGGGCTTGTAGCATGTTCCTTAAATAAAGTGTGTGATCATCTGCAAATAATGTAATCGCACAGGGCATTAACTGAAAACATTGGGAGTTCTTGCATAATTAAAAGAAAAATTATATTTTTACAGCTACAGTGACACAGAGGGTGACAAATCACTGGTGACCCTGGTCTTCCCTATTCTGCAGTAACCAGGACCGCTTTTGCGTAGCTTCAAAGTGAGAAAAAGGCTAGCCCCCTCAGGCCATGGTGCCTAATAAGTGAGTCAATGTTACAAGACCACTTAGAGCAATATGGCTTGAGGGTGGCCGGCCCCTTAGTTACTTTGAGGCTAAGCAGTACTGTGCATATATTCCATGGTGCCAGCTTTTGAATTTCGCTATAAGTGCAGAAAGCACCTGAGCATATGTTATTCTTGCAGCCAGTAATTCTTTTCTGTTTCCTTGCTGCTTAAATGTGGTTAGTTGGGATTGTGCAATTCATCACAACAGTCACCAACCGAAAAGAAGGGGGTTGGAGCACGGGACAGACCATTTCGTAACGGGTCCAATTTGGTTGCAGGGACCTCTCAGTGTAAGGATGTTTTGGCACAAGAGGTCGCAATTGGCATGAACCTGCATGCACTTTCCATTTTGTAATATGGATTATACATGAAAAACATTTATTTGCTGCAACAATATAAAACAGGATGGGACATGTACTACATCGTTGTCGCAGAAGTGAACATGTATTAAATATGAAACACATTTATTTAGTGCAACATTACAAAACAGAATAGAACATTATAATTACACCGTCTCTGGGCAACATTATAAAACTGAAAAAAGCACATTTGTGCTGAATGCTGCCTTCCAGAACTCCCGGCCTGCAGGAGTTCAACATGCAGAACTTAACCATTATACAACAATGATATTATTATTAGGTTTCTCACAAGATTCATAAGGGCCTCATCACGAGTTGGGCACTAACCCAGGCGGTATTACCACCGGGCTTAACCCTACCAGCAAACTCCCCCGGCGTCATTAGCGCCGGATCATGGGTTTGGCGGAACGGTAAGTTCCCATTCCCCATTGGGCCCATTCTGGAATTCCCCATTCGGTAATAGCGCAATCGGCAAAATCGAGGCAGATTTGCCACCGGCTCAGAGCTGGGGGCAATTCCACCATGCCCATGATCTGGCAGATCCTTAAATGTGGCGGTAATTGCGCTACCGCTGCATTTAAGGGTTACCGCCAGACTTGTGATGAGGCCCTTAGCCTTTTAAAATTGGACATATTAAATTGTAGGCTATGTATGAAATGTATGCACCACAAAGCACTAAGCAATTGTGGCGTAATGGTTGAATGCTGGTCCTTGAACTCGGGCACAACAGGGTTCAATACTCTGGGGGTCATTACGAGATTCGCGGTAAAAATCTGTTTTTACCTGCATGGAGGTAATACCGGGTCTGGGTAGCAAAGATGCTGCTGACAGTACCGGCTTGTCGCAAAAGTCCCTAAAACATCCCTTAGTGGCATCATTGAAAGCGCTGACAGCCCTTCCGCCTCTGTCCCCCTCTAAATAATGGGGCCCTGGCATCCAAGCTCTCTAATACCGGAACCGGAAGTAACGTCATTGCGTCGGAACAGGAAATGGCATGGCGGCCATCTTGAAAAACACAATCCATTGCCACCCTCGATACACAGGACCTGGAGCCTAAAACCAACACCAGGACATCTACCACACCACCGGCACCATGCCAAAGGCTATTAAGAAAGGGGCATTCCGGCAGCGCAAGGAGCGGTTCTCTGAGGATGAACTGAACATGCTTGCAGACACTCTGACTGAGAATGCAGAGGTGTTCTTTGCCACAGACCTGAAAAGAGCAGCACAACTTAAAAAAGGGAGATCTGGGAGCAGGTGGGCCAGGAAAAGTCAGTGCAGTAGGCACCACCCCCTGCACAGTGAAGGACGTGAGAAAATGGTCGGATGATCTGCGCCTCAGAGTGTGCAATATCTTGTCGGCCAACCAGAGCCAGGGCCTGTCTACTGGCGGTGGCTCTAACTCCCCCTTCAAACTCAGCCGCTGGTAGGAAACCTGCGCCACCACAATCGGGATGGAATCAATAGAAGGTGTGGGAGACATGGAACATAGAGCCACGTCATCGGCAGATGGAGGTGAGTGTCCTAAGGAAACACTGTATTACAAAGTATGATGATAGTCCACCAATGTCACCGTGCCATGAGGCAATGCATGGCCCATTACACACACCACACACATGGACACATCCCTGCCTAGATGCTGTCCCCAGCACTTACACATCCACATGCATGCAGCATGCCTATGCCATACCTGACACACACCACAGACAAGGAAACAGCATTTGTCACACTGCAAGCAGTCCACAACACAAAGGAATGTCTCACAGCAGACACCACCTCACACATGTCTGAACCTAACATATGCCTGAGCAACCCTACCAAATGGCAGATAACCTGCATGCCACAAGAGTAGGACAGAAAGTCATCAAATGTGTGCAACTGCACTAATACCATTGTATGCCTGATGCATGTACAACTATCACTGATGCTGTCCCTCTTATGGTCCCCCACAGGCCGAGATACCGACCAAGAGGGCCAAGTCCAACGAAGAAACCAACAGGCCTTCCACCTCCAAGGGTACTGGCAAGGCAGATGTGCATCCGAGGACAAAGACACCATTGGATGCCAGGGAACAGGGCCGTCATGGGTCTTCCACAACTCCACAAGTCCCAACACCTGTGGGATCCGCAGCTGTAGAGCCGGTGGCAGATGGGTACCTGCCTGGAGCTACCAGTTCGGTTGGGGAGGCAGCTGCCACTGCACCACAGAGTGGCAATGAGGTCCTTTCACAAGGCGAGGTCTGTGTCCCAGAGGAGGACTTCCACTCCATGGAATTCCTTGGCACACCAAGCCCCTCACAAGAACACCTGTACACACCCATCATCTCACCCGATGGCACCTCTCATGTCCAGTCGGGAGGAGAGGCTGTAGCAGAGGCCTGAAGCCCCACACAGGACACACCAGAATTGGGCCCATTGCCACACCTGCCATCCACCTCCACAGGGGTCCGGGACGGGCAGTTCAGGATGACACAGATGGAGGCGCGCCAGCAGGAGCTGACCGGCCTAGTCAAACAATATGTCACTGATGGTGATCTGACGAGGAGGGAGGCCCGAGACAACACTGCGGCAATGAAAGGGGCCATAAAGGCGAGCACACAGAAGATGAGTGAGGAGCTGTCGGCTGTGCGGCAGGTCCTTGGCAGGACTGCGGATGCCATGGAGGCTCTGCATTCTGCCCCGACAGTTGAGCATGCGCCCACAGGGTCTTCCTCAAGCTCGACACAGACAAGCCCCCTGCGCAGATCTGTGCGCACCATGCGCCGCCCCAACATTCCACCCCCGGAGTCAGACACAGGGCATTAGTTGGAGGCTCAGCCTGCATGTGCACACCTATGGAGACTCGAGTGCCATAACATTGCACGCCATGTGTGGGGGAGTTGTGGGGGGAGGGAGAGGGGTGAGGGGGTGTGTTGGGGAGTTGTGGGGGGAGGCGGAGGGGGTGTGTGGGGGTGTTGTGGGGGGAGTGGGAGGGGGTGTGTGTGAGGTGGAGGGTATGAGCACTTTTTACTGCTTACTGTTAAATACACCCGTTTTGTACTTGAAAAAATACTAGCCTGGACATTCCTTAATGTGTATGTGTCATTTATTGGTTTACAGTGCATAGTGTCCATGTACTCCCACACCCAGTGCCCTCAGTCTCACATTCATGGCACCCTTAGCACCCACGTCTCTCAGAAGTATTGGCCAATCACTGACTGGCGCACAGCACGTCCCTCCTGTGCATCGCCACCGCGATGATGTGCAACCACATCTTCTTCATCTTCTTCATCATCACCTGGTGGTTGCTGTTCAATGTCAGGGAGCAGAGGCACGTTCCAATGAATGCACATGTTGTGTAGCATGACGGGTGCCATGATGATCTTGGCCACCTTCTCGTGCCTGTAGAGGAGTGCCCCACCTGACCGGCTAAGACAGCGAAAACGTGCCTTCAACAGGCGAAATGTCTGCTCGATGACCACCCAGTTACGGGTATGGGAACGATTGTAGTCCTCTTCGTGCCTGTTCTGCGGTTTCAGGACAAGGGTGAGGAGCCACATCTTCAAGGGATAGCCACTGTCACCTACATGGGTGCAAAATAAGATATGTGTAAGTCAATTCCTGTGGACACCTGTACTTATCACACATGCCTGCAGATTTTTGTTGTTCACATGCACATGTCCCTGGTTGTATGCACACATTTTTCCTTGCAACAATGTGTGCTGTGCCATGGTTTTATGGTGTGGGTTGCCTCTTCCAGTTGATTCAGGGTGTACACTCCCTTGATGTTCTGCATTCACTGTGGATGTATTCCGCTGTGTTTGTTATCATTATGTGATGTGTAGTGATTAGTATAATTTTGTTACTGGCAGCGTTGCCAGAAGTCTCAGCATTATTTGTCATTCAGCGCTTATTATTTCCATGGTTACATGCAGCGCTACTGTGCTGGTGGCCCTGTGACAAGCAGTGTATGCTCTTGGTGGAATTGATTTGTGCACTCTCATCGATGCTTGTCCTGTGTTGTTAATTGCTGCGGACATTTACATTGTGCATACTCACAGCATGTTGCTGGATTGTGTTACGGAGGGTGAGGTCTGATGATGGGTGGTGGACATGTTGTGGGATGTGGGCTGGTTGTAAGTTAGGCATGCTGTAATTGGTATGCAGCTTCCATCATTGCTATGGGGATTTGTAGTCAGGTTCAGTTTGGGATGCTTTGGGGCACAGTGTTTTGCAATGTGGACTTTGTGCTGTCACCACAACAATGACGCCATGGTGGTGTGTGCATCTCTCCTCCCATTACACTGCCATGTGCCTGTCATGCGACTTACCAAGAAGCCAGGCACGTTGTCCTGCATGTCGCTTCATGTAGCATGGTAGCGTGGAGTTCTGCAGGACCATTGAGTCATAAGTTGATCAGGGAAATCGGGCACAACAATGTGTGATGATCTTGCTGGAGTCACATACCATCTGTACATTTATGGAGTGATATAGCTTACGATGGCGGTACACCGCATCCGTGGCATGCGGGACCACCAATTATACATGGGTGCAGTCAAGAGCAACAATACAATTTGGCATGCCTACCAGTGCATGGAAGCCAACTTTTGTGTCAAATATCTCCTGGGCAGTCCGTGGTAGGGTTATGTAGTTCCTTGAGTATTTCAGGAGGGCATCCAGCACTTGGTTCAGCATGCGAGAAAATAAGGGTTGTGATATGCCATGCATATGCCCCACTGTGTGCTGGTAGGTGCCTGTGGCCAGGAAGTGGAGCACAGACACTACCTTCAGTAGAGGGGGGATGGCGGTGCGTATTTCAATCAGGCTGACAATGTCATCGCGTATCATGTCCACAATGGTAGTGATGGTGTCCCGGTCCAGACGGTATATGGTGTGGATCTGCTTGGGGTTAGGTTTAATGGACTGGCTCTGATGCAAGGGATTGGGGGCTGCCTGCATGGTACCACTGGCTGCACTGGTAGGGCTTGCTGGGCCTGTCTCACCCGCCTTCTCCTCCTGCGTCTCCTCTGTGGTGCCTGTTGTTGTTGCTGGTGTAGCAATGCAAGCATGTTATCCAGCCCCAATATTGCTACTACAAGTGGAATCATTTTGGTGTGGAAAGGGTTGTGGTGTGTGTGCTCCTTTTTTGCTGGGCCAGGCTCCATTGCCTCCACCTGTGCTGATTGTGTGCACCTGTGGCAATTGGGAACACTGAACATTGCTGTTTGCAGGTGGTTCGCGATGCTGGTGGTGCAGGCAGCCCGGTATCCCTTATTCCTGCCTTCATGATGCCGGTATTTGCATGTCCGCATGACTTGTGATGTCCTCCTGTTTGCGTCATCCCGGTATTGCCGGCCTGAAGGCGCGCATGCCGGTATGGGGGAGCCCGGTACCAGCGGTGGCGCTAATACTGGGTTGTTGAGTCGTAAAAGCCCATAGCGGTATGTGGTGCCGGTAATCCCTTACCGGCATCGTTTTTCCATTACCTCCAACCTCGTAATGACCCCCTCTGTATTCTGGCCTATGTAATCTTAACAGGCATGCCTTTGATCCATGTGCCCTCCTTCATGGAAACGTTCACCCAGTCATTGCATGATTTTAAGAAGGTCTTTTGAGCTGCACTGCCAATGGGTAATAATAGTTGTGCATCTTCCATTGCACGTGAGCCAGCTCAAACAACACTTTTTTGCCGCTCAAGGGAGGGGCTTGCCTCATAGTCCCATTATTCCCTTAATATATTGCGTTACTTTTAGACTTTTAAAATGGCAGGGGCAAGTAGACCCAACTCCTATCCATGAGTGTGTTGTTGTTGTGTGTGTTGCTTCTTTGAAGAAGTACCTGAGTTACTTTGAGTAATAGATTCTTTGTTGGTTGTGGTAATTGATGAAATATTAGCTTCTTTTACTCTCTTTGGAGGATTTGCAGTGAGATCCTGTTGCATTTCTGTTTGAAGTAATTTTCTTTTATAACGTTTTCCTTTTTGTGGAACAGGATATGTTTTTAGATGGGGGTGTATAGTGAACGTAGTCTATTGTATTCTAAAATGCAAGGAATATCAGCGTTTACTTTACTTGCATCAAAGTTTATTAGAAATAGACCATCAAGTGTACGTAAGCGTGATAGTGCTACATAGCTCATTCTCTCTTTAAAGACTGTGTTCCCAATATCTATCAATGCTTTATCTAGGGTAAGACCTTGTGATTTGTGAATGGAGACTGTGTATGCTAGAGTTAGAGAAAATTGTTCTCCGCGTACATTCTATGTCTTTGAAAAGAAGGAATCGAGCTGTTGAGCGCCCTATCCTATTTACTTCTGAAAGTTTGTCAAAGAGAATATTGACAAACTGAATGTTGTTTCACGTGGGTATGTTTGAAAGCCAACAACTGTACCCAGTGCTCCATTAACTAGTCCTTGCTCCACGTCAAGGCTACGTTTAAGCATTACTCTACAGTTTAAGGATAATTTTAATATTTTCTCCAAACCAGCTGTGTTGGAGATAGAATTTTCTAAGGTAGTTAGTCTTGTTGTGGCTTGTTGACACATGGGTAGTGTCATACCATGTACATCCAGTTTGTCTGTGGAGCAAATTTCAATTGTTGGTTGCATTTCTTTTTTCAACATTGTTTCATTGAATTTGGAACAGCTTGCAAGAGTTGGCATTAAGGACATACAATTGACATTTTTGTGTGCTGATTGTTCCATGACATCAGTAGCACATGAGTTATGGCCATAACGTGCATGGATGTGCCGGGATCTTAATATTGCTTGTGCTTCTTGAGATAGTACACCAACTCTAATACTTTTTAAAATGTTGGCGTAAGTGAGGTCTGCAGATTGGCGCATGTTTTTTGTTAATTCTCTGTATTGGAAATGTTGTCAAAGGTTGACATTTGCTCTGCTGCCAACAGTTTTACGGCAGAGTTTGTGTCCTAAGGTTTTAAAAATAAGTTCACCTTTCACTGTTGTCAATTGAAGAAGATCTTTGAAAACAATCATATGTTTTCCTCCAAAGAGCTCTTCGTAGTTTGTTTTCAGTACTTCTTGTAATCTGAGGTGAATCAAAGCCAACATTAGGTTGGAGTCCCTGCTCACTTCATCTATTAGTAGCATTTTCATTTGTTTTAACACTCTGCATAGTTCCATCGCAGCTTCTGTAGAAAGTTTGTAATATTCTAATTTGTTTTGGTGTTTTACTGGAAGGAGTAGTAATCGGTGTAAAGTGACACTGCTTATGTTGTAGGCAGCTACATCTGTGGGGGCAGTTACAACAGCTGACAGTTTGTTGTTTGTCAATTGTTGAAGGAACTAGCTGATGATTTTTATTAAGAATGTTTTGCCTGAACCAGCTTCACCACTGATGTATAGTAGTATAGGTTTGTAATTTTGGCAGGTACATTCTTTATTTTCATGTTGTACATCATGTGCAATTTGTTTTGTTACTTCTTGAAAAATGGTACGCTGCTCTTTGTTAAATTTTTCTGTAGTACAGTTAAGTCTTCTGTATCTTCTTCATAGTGACACATAGGGCCTCATTACGAGTATGCCGGTAAAACCGTGTTCATTACCGGCATGCAGGAATGAGCGGGTCCGTGCACGTATGAACCCGCTAATAGCGGGTCATTACGAGTGCGCGAGCACACGCGTTCCCCCATGCCGGTAGTGGCAACACCGCCATGCCGGTAAAGGGCCTCCAAGCCCCCTATACCGGCATCGCAGGGCCCGCCCATTGCGCTACCGCCTCACACTAACCCGTAAATACCGGCACGGTAATACCACCATGGTATTACCGTGTTTGCAAAAAACAGACCCGGAAATTACGTCATCGCGCAGGAACGGGAAATGGGCCGGCGGCCATCTTTAAAAACACAATCCATTGCCGTCCTCCATTACTACCACTACACCCGTGTTGTTGAGTGCCAAAACAGAACCAGGATGTCAAAGGCCACCGGAAAAAGCAAACAAAGCAAACAAAGGAAGAGGAAGCAGCGCTTCTCAGATGCAGAATTGACAATGCTAGCGGACACCCTACAACAGCATGCTGACATTATCCGAAGCACGGACCTGAAGCATGCGGCCCAAACGCATAAAAAACAGGTGTGGCAGGAGGTTGGGCAGAGGGTAACAGCAGTGGGGGTTACCCCAAGGAGTGTCCGGGATTGCAGAAAGCGCTGGGACGACCTCCGCCTCCGTGTATGCGGAAGATCCTTGCGGAGAACCGGAGGGCCGCAATGGCGACAGGCGGTGGCACACACTCCCCTGTTAAGCTCACCACATGGGAGGAGATTGCAAGTGGATTCATCGATCCAGAATCCATCGAGGGGATTGGAGAGCAGAAGTACGGGGCAGCTACTACAACAGAGGAAGGTGAGTGAACCATCACATCCACCTATAACAAAACATGATGTGACACAAGTGAGGTGGGAGTCAGAATAGGCAAGGCAATTCCCATACCCAAGGCAACATCAACTCACCAACAGAATATTGATTGCCACCCCCTGCACCACACGCATGCTGCGTGAAATCTGTAAACCCATCCATGCCCATGTCCCCCCACACCTAGACAATCCATTGCCACCAGCCATGCAATCATTGCCAACATGTCCCCTCAGTACACCAAATGCCACACAACAGATATGAAATCATGCCTGAATGTATCAAGATATAACACTGCCACAAATCACAGCTGCCATTTGGCAATCTCACTGATGACCTGCATCTCTTCTATCCCTCAGGCACTGATGAGGAAGGTGGAACCCAGGACAGGGGGTCAGGCACATCCAGTGCAAGCAAGGGGACCAGGGACACCGCAACCCCCTTCTCCAAAAAATTTCCTGTGACCAATCCCAGTGTGCCACGCAAGGCATCATCTCTGCAGGGGGCACCTGCTGCAACAGTGCCAGCTGTACCGCCGGCCACCACGGACATCCTGTCCACAGAGGTGGTTGAAGAGGCCGAAGATTTTTCGGGATCGCCCAGCCCAACACCCATTGGCCCCCCTCCCCCCTGCGGAGAAGAGAGCCTGGATGACCCATGTCTCCATGACTCCGACCTAGGGGACTCGGACATCGGCATATTTGAGGACGACAGTGCCCAGGACGAGGGCCCCACGCAGGTGTCTACCACCACCCAGCCCTCTGCCACCCAGCCCTCTGCCACCCAGCCCTCCGCCACCCAGCCCTCCGCCACCCAGCCCTCCGCCACCCAGCCCTCCACCACCCAGCCCTCCACCACCCAGCCCTCCACCGGTACACCTGCAACAGAAACCCCCTTTGAGGTCCGTCTGGCAAGGGTGGAGGCCCGTCAAGACGAGATGCTGCAGATAATGCGGCAACAGGTCGTTGCCGTTAATGAGGCAATGAAGGCCATAGCCACGGCCATTGCCGCAAATACAGCAGCCGTGGAGGCGTCCACGTCTGCATTCAGGCAGTGCATGGGGTCACTGACCGAGGCCCTACTAGCCAACATCAGGCAAGTGCAGCAGCCACACCATGGGTCTGACAGAGGATTGACAATTGACACCTCGACCACGTCAACACCTTCCACCTCTGTCCAATCAAACCCCGTGCGCTTAACACGCAGGAGTGCACAGTGCATGGCCATGTCACCCCCAGACCTGAAAGTCGCCAAAAAGTGACGTTTTGAAAAATGGAAGAAATGTGAGGAGTAGGATTGTTGATGGCAACACTGTTTGTTGCACACATGGGGACATCTGGGATCTGTGGGGTGGGTGAGGGAGTTTGTTGGGCTGTTCACTGGGGTCTGTGGGGTGGGTGAGGGAGTTTGTTGGGGGATCGTGGGAGGAGGGAGTGGGCACAGTTTTGCACTTTCATATAATTCACAAGTTTTCTGGAGAACAATCCATGGCTGGATATTGTCATTTTTGGTGTGCATCCATTTAATGTGTTATGGTGTTCAGTCTCAAAATTACAACATTCCTTTGTGCATTTTCACATTGGCCCAGGGTCTGACTGACAAAAGTCATTCATGGTCCCTGTGTCTTAAGTATTCGTCAATTAGTGCTTGGCGTACAGCATGGCCGTTTCGTGCATCACGTACTGCCAGGGGGGCTCCTTTGCCTCCGTCTCCATCCCCTTCATCCTCACCCGGGCCATGCATGTCAATGTCAGGTGGCAGTGGTACATTCCTTCGGACGCACATGTTGTGCAGCATGACACAGGCCATGGTGATCTTTGCCACCTTCTCAGGCCTATATAGGAGTGCCCCACCAGACCTGCCTAGGCAGCGGAAGCGCGCCTTCAACAGGCCAAAGGTCTGCTCAATCACGACACGGGTACGAGTGTGCACACGATTGTACTCCTCTTCATGCCTGTTCTGCGGGTTCCGCACAGGGGTAAGTAGCCACGGCCTCAAGGGATATCCTCCATCACCTGCATGCAGATACAAATAGGTGTGTGTCACTCTGAACTGACACCTTCAGGGAGCACGGTCATGGCAGCAGCTATTAGGTGTGAGCATGCACATGTCCCTGTACGTGTACCAAATAGTCACCTATATGGGATGTATACTGGAAAGAGGTGTGGAACACTGGATGGGGTTGAATAGATGATGTAGGGTGTAATCATGCATGCTGAGGCAGATGTGCTGTGGCAGTGCAACAATGTTTAGCCTCCAATTCATGCTGTGTACTCTTTACTTTGCATGGTCACACTGGCCGCATTGGCACAGTTGCCATCCTATTCAGTCATGCATTGCTTGCCATCACCATGGTGCCCCGGTTGAGCCTCTTACTTGTTGTCATCCATTTGCATTATTTGTGATATGTGGTCCAGTGATGTGTCATTTTCTGTTTGGCTGTGTCAGGTGAGGAGTGTTTAGCTCTGCTTTCATTCTCCACTCACTGGCTATTGCCACCCAGGTGTACTTTTAACCCCCCCTTTCCCACCCTGGTAAACTACCCCCCCTTTCCCACCCTGGTAAACTATCCCCCCCTTTCCCACCCAGGTGTACTATCCCCCCCTTCTGCATCCGCACACATGAGTACCCCACAGCATGGCCATGGGCCTGTTGTGCAACTCACCGAGCAGCCAGGCACGTGGTCCAGCATGTCGCTCCATGTGACTGGGTAGCGTGGAGTTGCGCTGTACCATGGCATCATGTGTGGATCCAGGAAATCTGGCGCAGCAATGGGTGATGATTTTGCTGGAGTCACATACCATTTGCACATTGATGGAGTGGTATTGCTTGCGATTGCGGTACACCGCCTCTATGGCATGGGGGACTACCAATTCCACATGGGTGCAGTCGATGGCACCAACACAATTGGGCATGCCGGTCAGTGCATGGAAGCCTACTTTGGTTTCGGCTATCTCCTGGCCAGTCTGTGGTAGGGATATGTGGGTGCTTGAGTGCTTCAGGAGGGCATCCAGCACTTGGTTCAGCATGCGTGAGAATAGTGGTTGTGAAATGCCATGCAGCTGGCCCACTGTGTGTTGGTAGGTGCCTGTGGCCAGGAAGTGTAGTACAGACACCACCTTCAGTAGTGGGGGGGTGGCAGTGCGTATTTGTATGTGGCTGGCAATGTCGTTGTGTATCATGTCCACTATGGTGGTGATGGTGTCACGGTCCAACCGGTACAGGGTGTGGATCTGCTCAGGGGTTAGGTTGAATGGGCTGGGTCTGGTGCAAGGGATTGGTGGCTGCCTACGAGGCGCTGGTGGCTGCGCTGGTGGTAATTGCTGGGCCTGTCTCACCCTCCTTCTCCTCCTGCGTCTCCTCTGTGCTGCCTGTTCTTGCTGCTGTAGTTGTTGTTGTTGTTGCTGTTTTTGCTGTAGTTGTAGCAGTATAGGCATGTCCTCCTGCACCATGATTGCAAATGCTAGTGGTAGCATTTTGCTGTAGGAAGGGGTGTGGTGTGTAGGTGTGCTCCTTTTGTACTGGGCCACTCTGCATTGCCTACACCTGTGGGGGGGGGTTGTGGTGTGTGGGTGTGCTCAGTTCATACTGGCACAGCCTCCTTTGACTCCACCTGTGAGGATTGTGTGCACCTGTGGCAGCTGCCTTGTATCTTGGTTGCTGTTTGCGGGTGGTCCGTGATGCCTGTTTTTCCGTCATCATGCAGCCCGTTATTATCGTGTTTGCGATGCCCGTATTTGCATGTTTGCGTGGGTTGTGATTGCCCCCTATTACCGGCATGCCGGTATTTAATACCTGAGGAGGCGCATGTATGCGCCTATGCCGCTATTAGCGGCACCGTAAATAACGGTGCCGTTAATACCGGGTTTGTGGGTCAGAATGCTACGGAACGTTAAATGATGCCGGTATTTACATACGGCATCATTTTTCCCTTACCGGCATAACTCGTAATGAGGCCCATAGTGTTTTCTACTTCTTTCATAGCTAATTCTGCCCATTTGCTATTAGTGGCTGTCCCAGTGTTTCGTGGCATCCTGTTACAGAAGGTTGACTACTGTCTGGAGTGTCCTTATCTAGTTGGTCCTGGAGTTCTTCTTCGTGTTGCTGTTCATTATGCAACATTATTTTGTACTGTGTAAAGTTTACATCGGTTATAGTGCTTTCATTTGCTTTGAAAGCGTCTTCATAGGAGTGATAGTTTTCTAGTATCTCTTCTTATTTTCTCCATGCATTAAAAGGTTGTAGCAGGGACATGTAATATAGTTCTTTATGTTGAGGAGTTTTTAATGACAATTTGATATGATTAATTAAGCTTGGTTTGGTAAGTTTCACTAAGATGCCTTCACAATTTGTCACTCTATATCTACCTTTTTTTATCAGGTTTTATATTATTTTTGTATGTGACGTTTTGGGCTATGTGGTATAGACACATGGGGCCTCATTACGAGGTGGGCGCAAAGGGATACCGGGCAACGTTAAGGACATCGGTGCTGGTAATCCCTTGGCGCCCTATTCCGAGGTCCCTTAGCGGGTACCTTCCTTAACGCCTGGGTTATGGACGGGGCCCATTAAGGTACTTTAGAGCTAATGACGGTACCGTTATGAGCGCCTTCCCCCTTCCCATTGAGCCCTATGGGGGCTGAAATGGGAATGGGGAATGGCTTTTTCAATGGGGACTTACCGGTCCCGCAAAGGTCGGAATAGACGGTAAGTCCCCATTGAATAAGGGCGGACTTGGTACCGGTATTGGAGGTAGTCATGGCGCTAATAGCGCCATGAATACCTCCGACCTCAGAATGAGGCCGCTGGTTTCCAAAGTGGTACTCCTGTTTGGGTAGTATGTGTCTAGTAAATTGTTTTTCAAAATGTCTTGGCTGTTGGGATAATTTTTGGTTATTGTTTTTATGTCTCCGTATGATTTGAGAACTCTTTTTCTAGATTTAGCAGGACCAAGACTTAGCCATATTATATTTTCGGATTTTCCATACAAAGCAGTACCGGTTAAACGATCTGCAGCTTCATAGCAGCCACATTCTCTATGAGAGAGCATTTTATGCCTAAGCTGTATAATTTCTGAGATAGTGTTTTGTCCGATGATAGATCATTCCAAAGGTCTTGAAGCTCTGTTTTTTCTGCTTTTGTTAAGTAGGCTGTAACATATCATGCAACTGCAGTGGAATTGTGTGCAATCTATTGCACATCTATGTTTGTATTCCATAAGAGGGCACTGATTGCATTGTAATCATTGATATATTTTGCTTCTTCTGTTCTTTTTATGTAATATGTGTTGTTAGGTGATTTACCTTTAACACTATGTCTAACTGAAGACATGAAGTTGTTCACTTCACCTGTTTCTGTAACTGGTCTAGGGAAACCAAAGCGGCATTTGGTGTAGTATTTTCCTTTGTTTTTGTATTTACGACGACAAGATTTGCCATTTTTGTGTCTTTGAAATTGTACAATTGGTGCATGAAGATCACTATTTGTTGCTTCTGATGGAATTTCACAAGTGACATGTTTTTCGATAAACTGTAAAACAGTGGCATCACTGTCTTGACCAAATTTAGGAGCATCTTTAATCCATAAAAGCATGTGGATATGTGGTGCTCCTCTGGCTTGGTATTCTTTTCCGAGGTGAGGAAAATTGTAGCATATCAATGAAACGATGATGGAAATATCTTGAAACATTAACAGGATCTAGAGAGCAAAGTTCTCCAGGTGTTAGTATATCTATGTTTGTTTTGTTTTTGTTTGATATGCTTAGGAAATCATGTAAATCTTCACATGTATATTCTGCACAACTTAATGTAACAAACCAAGTGGGTGGGCCAAGGTTTCTTATCATACAACGTACATCTCCATGATGTCGGAACCAGTACTGTTTAGTACCATGCATGTTTGCTAACAGATTTGTAATGCTTAAATGTAAAACCTCATCTTTTTCTTGAACTTTTTGTATTATTTGCGTAGCTGACTTATTTTGAAAGTGGGTTCCTGATTTAAATGTTTGTGCAACCCCGTGACATAGAGTTGGTAGTTCACTTTCAAAGAGTAGGTGGAATATGCATTCCACATTTTGTTTAAATCTGGGATCTTCAGAATGCATTAGTAATGAGCGGTATTCTGATGCTGTTATCTGAATAGGTCTATCATCGTACCTTCCTCCTTTGCCAGTAGGAAAGAGTAGATGAAAAGCACGTGCTTCTATACCTTTTGCCCATATGCTGATTGCTGATCCTTTGGTTTGTCGCATTTGGTACGTTTCTAGTGCATCATCTATGGTGTCATTAGAGTGTAATGGATGAATTGTATAATGGTATAAAATATTGGATACTGTAGCAGGATCTAGAAGTTCAAATTGAACAGTTTCTGGTGACTCTTGAATTATTTCAGTTGTTTCCCTTAAGTTTTCTTCAATATTTATTTCTTTGTAGTATTCATTATTGTCTTTTAGATATTGCAAGGCTTGTCTAACTTTATGTAAGTCTACGAGTTGTTGCCACTTTTTTTGTCTCTTGTAGATAAACCATTTAATTAAAGATTGCTCTATTGGACGTTGCACTCCCATAGTGTGCACATTTTCTTTTAGATCTAATAGTAAATAAACTACTTTGCCATGAATGCCTTTCACCAATTCAGAGGGAGGTAATGTTGCTGTTTTTTGTTGAAGGCGTATTATTGCTTGAAATGGGTGGATTGTTTGAATTATGATGCTCTCATCTAAATTGAGTTGTTTCAGGGGTTTTGGTAGTGGGAATAATTCCAAGTTATTTGTGATAGCATGTGAAGGAGTTTGGTTGTTGTCAAGTTTTGTAGTGCAGTTACTGCAAATTATTAAGGGGTCGGTCGGTTATTTCGTATTTGTTTTCTGCTATAAGATAGAGAGCTAATTCAAACCATTTGGAATCTTCATTGTCTTCTATTTTGTATGTTGCGTCTATAGTTTTTCTGTTACATTTATAAAAAGTTCTGCGGTAACACACACACATGGTTTGGTACTTCAGCTAATGTACTTTTAAATTTTAGTATTTCTTTTTTGTATGCGTGTAGTAGAAGGTTGCCATCTGTACAAGTGTTGCTAGTCTGTTGCAAAAGCTATTACTTTTGTAAGTGGCTTTCACTTCGAAAATATTTTTTCTGGATATGGTTGATTTCTTGGAGTAGGTCTTTGGCTGTACCATGTAGAAGATTGTTATTTAAATTGGCTAGTGCTAATGCAGGACTTTTAGCATAGTACAGTTTATAGACTAGATTTCTTATAGTTGAATGATGTGTTAATATCATTTTGATATGATGGAAGGTGCTTTTGCAAATAGGTCCTGAAATAGAGGCTAATGAATGTCCTTGTAGTCCTGTGTATTTGCGCACTGGACAGGTATCCATGTTTTGCAGGAGTTTAATTTTTATTTTATCTTTGCCTTTCACATACTGATTGAGGAACTGGCGTAAAGATTTGAAAGATTTTTTGGCAATGTTACACATTGACATGCATGGCCATTTGTATACTGGACGTTCTGGTTCAGTCGAATGGAGAGGTAATACTGAGTTTTCTAGGGATATTTTTGTAAGCAGTATTTCTTGTTGCATTATGGTATTATAAAGTTTTTCATAACCTCGTCCACTGCTATGTATGGCAATTGTGTTTGTTTGGTTTTGTTTGTATGCTTCTTCATTAAAATATGGTTCTGTGCTTGTGGTGTGACTCCATTCACCTCCACAGATATTTAAGAAGTTGTTTTTGTTGGCATTACGTCTATTGAGAAGTCTTTTATGTAATTTAGTAGTTAGTTTTGTTAGTGGTTTCATTCTGTTTAACACTAAAATAAATAACTTTCTTTCAGAAGGATTGCACTGTCCATCAAAGCTTCTAAGATTAATTTTCTACGGTAGGTTTTAAGGGTTGTGCATGATTTGTCTCCTGTTTTTATAAGATTCTGAAGGACTCTGTGGTGGAACATTTTTGCTAAAATACTTTTTTTGGTATGGTTACTTGCCACTATCTCAAGATTTATAGGAGCAGTTTTAGCATTAGTGGTAGCTGAATTCTTGTTAATCGTTTTCTGTTTTGTTTTACATTTTGATAGAGGAGGCAAAGTTTCTATACTGGAAGCTTGTTTTGTTTCGCTAAATGGCTGTATTAGCTGTTTTGTTTGAACTTTTTGTACAAACTCTGCTAGAGATGGATGCTTATTTTGGACACTTTTATTTTCATTTGCTCTATTTCTGCGTTGCTTTCTACGTACATGTTTTTTGTAGGCATTCTTTGGGGTCTGTTGAAAAGAAAAAGAAGGTATGGGTTGGGCCGTTCTGCAACTCTCTTTTCCCAAATATCTTCCTTCCCGAGCCCTTCGCTCATCCGCCTCCAACTCCCTCATGGTCAGCCGCTTCTCGAAGCAACGAGCTGGGGGTAGATCTCTCTCCGCGGCAGGGGCCTCCCTCTGGAACAGCCTTCCTGCCTCCCTGAAACTTGAGGAGAACCACCTCCGGTTCCGGAAGCACCTCAAAACCTTCCTCTCTGCTTCTGCTTTCTCTCTCCCTCTCCCCTGCTGAACAGCTAATTAATTCTTCACTAAACTGCACTGATCCTGCAACTGGACCACTCTAAACGGCCTCGGTCCTGGGCCCAGCCACTGATCCCCTGGAACCCCTCTGCACTGCGGGACTGTCTCTGTATCCCTACAGCCCCCCCCCCCCTTCCCCAGCACTTGTTCTGCACTTACCTTGCCACCAGCTGGCCCTTTTTATTTATTACTTTACGCCACTTACCTTTACTGCACTTCCCCCCCTCCCCCTCCCCTTGCACTTTTTCCCCTCCCCCACCCCTGCACTTGCGCGATCTGAATGACACCTGGCCTAGTAGGATCGTTGTATGTCTCCCCTTGTTCCTCCCCTCCCTGCCTCGTCGCGCCTTGAAACACCTGTGTATAGGCGCGTTACAAATACCATATCATATCATATCATATCACTGTATGTGTGCTGTGTGCATGAGTGTCTGAGTATGATGGCAAAGATGTATGTGGTGGTGTGTGATTGTGCATTGGGCAGCTACATTTAGTTGGGAAGGCTATTATTCTATTTGTGTGTTACTATACTGCAGTTCAGATGACAGTAGAAAGTGAGCTAGTGTTGAGGAGAAGCACTAATAGTAAATCTAAAGGTATAAAATTACAACAGTTCTTTGTTTTGTAATACTAACATTCTATGGGTTGAGTTATCTTATTTGTGTTCCAAAAACAGGGATTTGTGTGCCGTTCTGTCTGCTAATCCCTGTTTAATAAATGGGGATTTGTGTGCAGAATGGTTCAGAAGTCTCTGTTTTTTTGGTGCACAAATTACATGAATGAACCACACAGTGTGTTTGAGTAACAGTAAGAATATTAAGGTAGTATTGTACTTACTCTTTTTTTATGGAATGAGCAGATTTCTTCGGAGATGTTGTTTGTAGTTCAGATGCTGCTGCTTTTCAGGAGAGTAGTCTTCACTGCAATTGTAAACGAAAGAAGTTAGTAATTTTGTTTGTTTATAGCACTGATGTTAATTTAGACGTTGATTTTTATGTTATTGTAGTAGTATTCTTGTTTGATATCTGTACATAGTGTATGCATGCATTTCATTTGACTATGTGCAGCCTTTATATTTTATTAACTATATGTTAGTCCAGCATGCTTTGCAAATGAGTAGAATATTAAGTGTATGAAATTCACTTGTTTTTTTAAAGCTGTGTTTTAGATAGCAGACAGGTTTGGAAGTGACAGTTGATTATAGCAGATGGGAAAAATTGCAATAAGTTCATTTTTAAGGTTATACAGGTTTAGTGGCATTACTCTGTTTATATGCATAAGAGTTGTACATGTACTGTGAATAAAATATGCATACCTGTAGTTTGTATTCATGCATGTGGATATGCATGCAGCTGTGAGTAGAAATATTGGAGACTTGTACAGTAGTTTTTGTAGTAGGTACTTTCCAATGATATGAGACTTGTACTCAGACTGATGAACAGTACATTTGAAGGGCTGAACTCTGATGATGGAGTTAGATGTAAAGGTCTTGGATTTGATTGGTGGATGGTTGTGTGACTGCTTAGCTGTATCTAATGAGGGAAAGGCACAGAGAGTGATGTGGAAAGGGTAGAAGGGCTGTCTAAGAGTTACGCGCTCCATGTGCCACATACAGGGTTTTCCAGCAAATCCAGCATACAATGGGGACTGTAGGGATCAGCCAATCAGATGTTGAGGTTGTGGATTTGTGTTGAAAGAGGTTGTGTGTAGTGAAGATGGCAGATGTGGAGAAAGACAGGGTGTTGGTGCTTGGAGATGTTTGTGCATGGTTTACAGCAGTATGCTCAATGCAAGCATGTGGCAAACAATTGTGATATTAAAGGAGTGGAGGTGGTGTGGAGCACTGTTCCTGATTGCAATGTACAGGGAATTGTACAAGTCTGTGAAGATATGGGCAGGATGAACAGTCCCCATGTGGTAGTTTTGCATTATGGTGCCTTCCGTTTGGGCTATGTCAGTGCCCTTACTTTGTTGGCAGATTTGATTTGGAACACTTGGTTCAAGCAGTAATGAACATCCTTCCAAATGCCAAAGTAATTTTTTCTGGATTACTACCTAGGGAAATATGGGACAATAGTTCTGTTTTTTCTTCTCAGCAAAACATTGGTAGGTGTGCAATCAACAGAGACATGTCTGCTTTCATGCTTAGAGCTGGTATGTTTTTCTGTAATAATGAGAAAATTGATTCAGATAATGCTGTTTATTTTAAAGAAGATGGCATTTCCTTATCTATTTTGGGAAATGCTATGCTGTTTTGGAATGTAAGGGTTGCTTTGGAGAAGGTTATGTGAAGAATTTAGTAGTAAAGTAAGAATAAATAAACCCCTAAAAATGCAAAATAACAGGTGTCTGTCAAGCATCTACAAGAAAACCAAAAAAGAGCCTACCTCAAAGGGGAAATGGTGCACACTATTTAAATTTACATTCACCACGCTCAGATTTTCGATATGTCCGCGGACATGGCGGAAGTCCGCGGACAGAGCATATTACATACAGGGGTTTTGGGGTGGAGAGGCATGCAAATGAGAATGAGAATGAGCAGAGCAAGAGATTGGTCAGTAAAGTTTAATGGGTGGGTTGTGTAAGAAGAGAGTTTGTCAGAAAGTCTTTTTTACCAAGAGAAGAACAGATAGCTTTGGCTTTGTGTTGCAGAAAACAGATTATCTGGATTTTGGGAGACTTATGGATACATTGGTTGGAGGTGCATGCAGAACGGTGTGGAGTAGCTGTAGATCTTGGGTTCCCTCATGTGGAAGTGCACTGGCATGGAGAGCGTGGAATGAAGTGGCTGGACCTGGTTTAGAGACAGAGCATATTAATGCATTGTGGAGGGTACAGTTTAGGACATATGTCTGGAATTTCATTGCAGTTTGCAATGAAAGAAGGACTTGGGAAGGTCATGGACATGTTTCCAAATTCCCAAGTAATTTTTTCTCGTATTGTGCAAAGACAAATGTGGCTGCGTACTTCTTCATTTGGTCCACAAATGGAGAAAGCGAAGCGCAATGTCAATAAGGCTGTTTGTGCCTTTCTAGGAGATGTTGGCATGTCCTCTTTTCACAATGAAAACATTATGTTTCGTAGCACATACATTTTTCGTAGAGATGGAGTCCATCTTACTTATGCTGGCAATCAGATTTTTCTGAGAAATTTACAAAATGCATTGCAACCTTTTGTGGAATTACAGCCATCCATTTTGCAGTAGGTGTTGATGATTTCAAGTTTTTCAAACACAGAAAAACACCACCAAAAGGCTCTTTTCAGAGCCATCATTTCCTCCCAGAGAAAAGTACATTGGTCTTGCTAGGGCAGCACCCCAAAACATTATATGTCCTCGAACTGTCTGTGGACTTCTAAAAATTGCACAGGGCCCTGCACTATTATTTGCCACTTCTATTTTTAAACTGTGAAAGGTGGCTATGAAAAGAGCCTTTTTTTGGATTTTTGTTCTTTTATATATTTTTTTGGTTTTTTACACAGGACACACTAGGAGAGGAGGGGAAAGGAGGGTAAGAAGGGGACACCAACCACGGGGATAAGAAAGGGCAGGTGGAAAGAGGAAGATATAGGGTGGGCCTTATATAGGTAGGTAGCAGGCCTTGTCATGCTGTGTGACCGCAGTCTCGAAAGCACTCCGAAGACTCTCCCCCCTGCAGAGAACTGCGTCACAGTACATACATAATATTGTGACCCTCGAAAAGTAAGGGTCAACAGCATCGTGAATGGCCTGTGAGGCAGCTGGAGGGATGCGCTCTCCCACAGGAGTGTCTCTTGTGGTGAGAGGCGCAGAAACGGAGGATGTGGTAGAGGAACTCAACCTAAGACGTTCATCACAAGGTACAGCCTTGCGAATGGCCCCACCATGGAACGACGTTAGGTGTTGCTTCATGGATGTCGTACCAAAACTGTACGAATTAGACCTCCCATGACTCAGCACCATTTTGCACTGGTTTCAGGTGACCTTGTTTGCACGTGCTTTTGATATGTCACCATGAATGGTAAACAACCACCACACCCAAGACTCCCAAAGAGTGCTGGTAGTAGGGACTTCCACTACCTCATCCTCTTCATCCTCTTCATCCTCCTCCTCTACATCCTCATGCGTGTTCACTTCTGAAGGCCCTTGGGGAGGTGGTGGTGGTGGAGGGGTTGGGGTGGTGCTGAGGCAGATGTAGCACCAGCTGGTGCAGCACCAGCCATGGATGCCATCAGGGTTGATGAGATAATCTCAGCAAGAGCAGCAAATGCAGCAAAAGTCAATCTGCAATAGCCAGAAGCACAATGAAGATCAGCTCTGAGGTGTGGCCTTTTATAGGGATGTAGGGGTGCGCTTCGCGGACAGATCGAATACCCCAAAAAGGTTCAAAAAGTTCCAAAAATTATGTAGAAATCCAGGGTCATTGTCTGGGACATGTGCAATGGTGAATCTGTACTGTAAAATACTTTGGATTGTCTGAAAAAGTACTTTTAAAACGTTTGGGGACCTGGACAGTGTCCACAAATCAGGACAAACGCTCAGCGTGGGTGCGGTCACATGATGACATCGGGAACACACCCGAGAAGGGAACGGGTGTCCGTAGGAGACCAAATGCACAGGACCGTTCTTGCGCATGCTCGCAGGTGTTCTACGGACAGTGTTTGGGTCCTCAAACAAATTAAAAGTGTGACACAAATGAGACAGACAATTACGGACAGGCGCGATGTTCGCAGGACTTAAGGGTGTTGTGCGCATGTGCGTAGATGTTCTACAGACTGTACGGACAGGTATAGTGTCCTCAGGACACCTCCATTTTGTTTAATTTGGGACATCCCAGACACTGCACTTGTTTTTTGGACAGTTTCACCTTACGTGCGGACAGTACGGATAGGTATAGTGTCCTTAGGACATCTCCATGTTCTTCATTCACAGACATCCCAGACACCGACGGCCTCATTACAACGTTTCCGGTCCGGACCGCGGTGATTCCGCGGCAGCGGTAACCAAGTCTCTCCGTCTGCAAGGTTGCGGAAAAACCAGCCGATTACATACTGTCGGTCGCGCGCACCACACGGACTCGGAAACATTGTAACCGCCGTCACGGAAAACACCCACGGAAATGGACATAGCAGCGCCACAAGTAGCAGAAAACCTGTGACCGCCACTGTCACCACAAACACGGACCCTGAATTACCATGATCGCCAAAACCGGAAACAGAGAGGCGGCCATCATATAAAGCACAATCCATTGCCATCCAGAGTCAGCACAAGCAGATTTTGCACTGTGAGAAGCCAAAAGGGACCACCAGCATGTCTGCCAGGATTCCAGCCCAGAGGCAGCGCAAACCGCGCTTCAGTGAGGCGGAGTTAAGTGTTCTTGTCGAGCACATAGTGGAGCATGCTGAGATGCTGTTCAGTGCCGATCAACGGCGTGCCACACAGCAGCGGAGGAAGGAAGTGTGGGCAGAAGCAGCACGCAAGTGCACCACTGTGGGCGTGACTGTGAGGAGTGTGAAGGACTGCCACAAGCGGTGGGACGACCTCAGGCTGAGGGTGCGGAACCTGATCTCCACACACCGCCAACGCAGCAGTGGGACAGGTGGAGGACCCCCTTCCCCACTGAGGCTGCAAGCATGGGAGGAGTGTTGCAGCAGTGTCCTCCACCTGGAGGGCATCCATGGGATCGGGGAGGCTGAGGCAGGAGTGAGCCCACCTGCAGATGCTGGTAAGTGCGCAAACATAAATGGCATATGAATATATGTTGAGGGCAGTAGTGGGCCAAAGGACCCACTAACAACCCCCCACAGGCAGTGCATGACTGGGCCAAAGGTCCCACTAACAACCCCCCCAGGCAGTGCATGACTGGGCCAAAGGACCCACTAACAACCCCCCCAGGCAGTGCATGACTGGGCCAAAGGACCCACTAACAACCCCCCCAGGCAGTGCATGACTGGGCCAAAGGACCCACTAACAACTTCCCCCCCGGCAGTGCATGACTGGGCCAAAGGACCCACTAACAACCCCCCCCCGGCACTGCATGACTGGGCCAAAGGACCCACTAACAACCCCCCCAGGCAGTCCATGACTGGGCCAAAGGACCCATCATGATCCATATGGTGCCTAATATCACTACCATGCATTTCCGGCAGCAAGCAGATGCATGTAAATGACACTATTAAATGATCAACCTGTATGATGCATGTGATGCAGCCATCAGGCACCACACGTAACTAACTGCATGCCCTCTGTGCCCCCACAGCTGTATCGCGTGACAGTGATACTGCACAACCGGCCAGGCAATCAGCTCCTGCACGTGTCCAAGCCCGAGTCACTGCCCAGGAGGATGCTGCCAGCAGTTCGGCATCGCTGCCCCCAGTAACAACTGCAATACAAGTGCCGGCCACCATCACCAACTTCCCCACTGTCTCCTCGCTGCCTGATGCAACACAGGTGCCACGGGCACCCATCATGCCTACCCAACACACCACAGAAAACATCTGCACTGCAGAGGAGGCAGCCTGTAGTGACAACACTGCCCCGGCAGTGCAGTCTGATACAGGGCCACAGGGGGAGATGACCACATTGGATGATCCTTCCATCAGCTGGAGTTCAGCCCCACATCACTCCGGAGTCCCATGAGGTCACCTACCCCGTCAATGGGCGAGCTAAATTCCCGCATGTAGGGGATGGAGGAGCAGCAGGCTACCCTCACCCAGTTGGTGGAGAGGCAGCTCGAGGAATCTAGGCTGCAGAGGGAGTGCTACAGCACTTCAGTACGTCGCCTCTCAAGGTCCATTGGACGCTTTGCAAGCACAATAGTCACACTGGCACGCCATGTGCAGGAGGGAAATGACAAAAACTCGAGGCTCATTGAGTCCATGTTGATTGGCCAACAGGCTAATCTTGCATGCATGCCATCTATTCTTGATTCTGTGCCATCCAACACCACCACCCCATCCAGCTACACAACTGCCAGTCCACGGAGGCGCTCGAGTCGGCTGACAGGGCTCTCGGACAAGGATCCACAGGCACAGAAGCACACACGGAAGTGATGGCATGTGTGTCGGGCGCTGCAGTACACATGTGGACTTGAAGGGTGTGAGGGGTGGGTACGTTTGGGTGGTGGGGGAGGTCCATTAGGGGGTTAATGTTTTGGGGCCTGGTTGGGGGTGGGTACATTTGGGTGGTGGGGGAGGTCCATTAGGGGGTTAGTGTTTTGGGGCCTGGTTGGGGGTGGGTACATTTGGGTGGTGGGTGGGCACGGGTGTACAGCTTCCCTAACCATTGCACCTCCTTCCCTGTTGTGATTTCATCAATATATCTTCATTTGAAAAAAAACATACATGAGTGGACATCCATCATTTCATTTGCAGTACAATAATTCATTTACTGGCATCAACATATCCATGAAATGCTGTGAATGTGCTGTCTCTCAAAAGTAAATGCGAATCAGTGCATCCCGTGCTCGTTGTCCATCTAGTGGACCCCCAGGAGGTGGTTGTGCCATCCCATCCCCATCCCCATCTCCGTCTCCGTCTCCGTCACCATCCCCATCTTCATCATCTCCGTCTGGGGGCATTGGAATGTTCCTGCGCAGGCACAGATTGTGCAGCATGGCACAAACAAGCGTAATTTTACCCGTCTTCACTGGGCTGTACAGCAGTGATCCACCAGATCTGCTTAAACAGCGGAACCGAGCCTTCAGTAGTCCAAATGTCCTCTCAATCATGCCACGTGTGCGGACATGTGCCCTGTTGTACGCCTCCTCATGCCTGTTCCTTGGCCTCCATACAGGCGTCATCAGCCATGGCGTGAGTGCATATCCAGCATCTCCTACATGGGATGTAGATGTGGGAGACATGTCAGTGTTTGTAGTATCATGTCTTTATCAGATGCAGTGCAATCTAGTGTCATTGTTCATTCATGCGTATGTGTCATGCAGTGGTTTTAGTGATGGGTGTTCATCTTCTATGTCCGTCATAGTGGACGTTGGCAGCTGGACATTGACCAATGCATTGGTGTGCATCTGGCTTGTGAGTATGGCATTGTGCAGTGATGTGCACACATGGCAGAGTCACTCCACAGTGATGATATAATAGATGCAGGACATCTCAGGTACAGCCATCATGTGCATTGTGAGGGCAGTGTTGGATATTATGGGTGGGGGTTTGCAGTGGCTACAGGTGTGTGTGCCAGCGGGAGTTCAGGCTGTGTGGGTCAAATGGCAGGGTGTGTACGGCCACACTGTGGCAACCTGTCATGTGTTGCTTTGTGATGTTTGGGTTCTGCTGTCTATTCAGTGGATGGGCGGGGGTGATGCATGTGCAGTCGCAGCAGCCAACTCACATTGCTAATTGCCCTGGACACACACACACACCACTTCTCAGGTCCGGAGCAATGGCAGTTGTACTCACCCAATAGCCATGTGCTTTGTCCAGCATAGCGTTCCATGTACCGTGGCAATGTTGAATTCTGCAGTACCATTGAGTCATGGGTTGAGCCTGGGAAACATGCGCAGAAATGTGTTATCTCTTGCCTGGCATCACATACCATCTGTACATTCATTGAGTGGTACTGTTTCCTATTGCGGAACACCATTTCAATTGCACGTGGTACTGTCAGCTCAATGTGGGTGCAGTCGACTGCACCTATGCAATTTTGCATGCCTGCTATGGCATGGAAGGACAACTTGGTGGCAATTACCTGGGGGAGGGTACGCGGTAGGGCAATCTGTTCAGACACATGTCGCAACAGGGCAACCAGTACCTGAACCAGGATTTTGGAGAAACAGGGTTGTGATAGGCTGTGCAGTTCACCAACTGTGTGTTGATAGGTACCGGTGCAAAGGAAGTGCAGTACAGACATGACCTTCAGGAGGGGGGGTGGCGGTGGGGGTGTCTATGTGGCTGCTGATGTCGTCCTCTATCAGGCCGGTGATGTACAGGATTGTTGGACGGTCCAGCCGGTATAATGTGTGGATCTGTCCTGGGGTGAGGTTCCAGGGTGAGGCCCTGATGCGTGGCATTGCAGGCTGCCTACGGGGTGGTGCCGGCTGCACAATGGGGTTTGCCACGGGTACAGGGTTTGCTGGTTGCCGCATGCGCCTCCTACGCCTCCACCTCCTCCTCTGCAACATTACTGCCATTATGTGCAGTGCTGCCTGTTGGTTGAGTAGGCCCAGTCCCAATGCTGCTAGAGCTGCTGCCTGCATAGTTCTGTTTTGAGTTGGGCTGGGTGTGGCCCTTTTGTAGGCTCCCAGTAGCCTGCTGGGTCCAGCTGGCCTGATTTGGTGCACCTGTGGCCTGATTCAG
The DNA here is from genome assembly GCF_040938575.1 of Ambystoma mexicanum. Classification (NCBI taxonomy): domain Eukaryota; kingdom Metazoa; phylum Chordata; class Amphibia; order Caudata; family Ambystomatidae; genus Ambystoma; species Ambystoma mexicanum. The sequence continues at coordinate 654,872,513 of NC_090934.1, forward strand.
GTCACCAGCCACTGTTTAACGTTATGTTCGCGGTGGCAGCAGTACCGCCACCATGATCATGGTTTTAAGGCCATTTTCTTGGCAGTGTTTCCATGTCCACGCTACTTGTGATGCTCACAGTGTTTCGTATTGCCGGTAACAGAGGGGTTTCCGTGCAGGCAGAGTTTACGGGAGCTTTAACTCCGCGGTGGTGTTTGAAGGTGGTGCTATTTCCGTGTCCGCAGGTCATGATTAGGCGGATGCAGAAACGGTGCCGGTATGGTTTTACCGCCGGCGTTAGGTCCGGCCGCACGACCTGTAATCAGGCCCCGAGTGTGTTCCAAGAACAGTTCCATGTTCCTTGCGAATGGTACGGACAGGTATAGTGTCCTTAGGACACCCCCATTTCGCTAATTACGGACATTCCGGACAACCGCGCCCTCCGCGGACACCACAACTGACTTTTATTAAAAAAATAAGACACAAAGGATTGAATTAAAAGACACATAATTTTTTTATTATATTCAGATACAACATTTATGAAAGCGAGGGTGAAGCAGAAACTGACACAAATACAGGGGAATTAGGGGTTTGGAGAGGATGGAAGGGAGGAGGTGAAGGGATTGAAGTCTCACCAAAACGTTTTTCTTGGTGTTGAGGGTTTGGGGATAGTTGACTGGGACATGGAGAGGGGGAACAGGTGCATGTGGGACGATATTTAATTTTTTCTTTTATGTGGTCCTCCACAAAATGTTTCAAAAGATAAAAATTTTCCATAAGCATGTCCGTATTTTTGTTCCATGCGCTGCAGAGTATTTTTGTGTCTCTTTTGGTGTATTATTCTCAATGTTTGTATGGTCTGTTTAAAAAAAATATATATGTTAAGTGCACATAAAGTAATGATTATTAATGTGCTTATAAAGAGAAGTATCTACCATTAGTATCACTGTCTTCCGACATTTCCTCACATGGGAAATGTTCCTCAAGCCGTTCCAAAGTACAGGACATTTCAGTGTAAAAAAATATATTACTTTTAGTGTACTTAATACAGAAAGTTTAGAAATATATAAGAAAAATGAAGTTTACTTACTTGTTTCTGGTAAATTGTGTTCTTACTGTTGTTGCTCCTAGCTGTGCAGTTTTTGTGAGGTAATTATGTTGGAAGCATATCTTTTTTGTTTTGGTAAATTCCATTTTAGTACATGTGGTATTTAAATAGATGGTTGATATGTTACATATATAGGTTTCACTTCTTATTTATTATTACATATAATATGTTTATATGCTGCTTTTTGAACTTGTTCAGTGTTTATATAGCATGATAGAACAATCTAAGATATCCCCTAAGTTTTTGGATAGTGTTGCGTTACCCGCGTCTGCCCGCGAACATATGCACAGTCCGCAGACATCAGAATCACCAGCAGGGGTTTTCGGTATGTTCTATGTTACATGTATATAAAGTAAGGCAATCCTAGTACACATCTATCAATTTCACACTATGTATATGTGTATTCAGTAAAAAACAACTTTGATAAAGGGAGGTTATGGTTAAATTGCGCTACTAAAAACCTATGAAATTCAGTAAAAAAACTTTGTTAAAGGGATGTTATGTTTAAGTTGCGCTACTTAAAACCTATGAAATTCAGTAAAAAAACTTTGTTAAAGGGACATTATTGTTCAAAGTAAAACCGAAAAACCCCTGAAATTCGCTAGTTATGGTAAGCTAAGCAACCATAACTTGCACCACCAACGTGCATTGCTAAGACTAACACAAAGCACATCAAAGATGACATCACATTTTTACTGAATATATATATATATACATCCTAGCTAACTGTGCATACCACCAGTTACAGCATTCCCTCTCTATGTATTCAGCAACCCAACCCTTCCTATAATCAACTAGCTCCCTACAGTGCTGCAAAACAAACTCTGACCACATACCAAATGGCAGTGGCATACACAAATGTACACCTTATTCTAGTTTTCTTATTCTATATGTTCACTGTCTTTTGGGAGCAGGTGGGGGCATGGTCTTGCGCATCACGGGTCTTATCTCCATCATCACAGTTCTACGGAAAAAGAGGACAGGTGTCCTATTGTTCAACAACACATTGCTAGCATTTCCTGTAGACGATGATCATTTCATTATTAGCATATTAGGGATGACACAATGCTCTGTATGCCCACTGTTGCACTCTCCTCTCATAAATATTGCTGGCGCCTCTCCTGTTTTAGGCAAGTTTCTCTCTCATCCACTTCAGGAAACAGACAGTATTTCTCAAAACTCAAATGACTCTCTCAGGCACACTGCAGAACTCCCCCTGTCCAAACATTCCCTGTTGAATGTGGACTCATCTGTGTGTATGCTTACATATAATGAAAAAAAACATTGAATCATCATTGGCGTATAAAACAAAAAAAGAAAAAGTGACATTGTATGTCTGTTCACTTCCTGTTAGTCTGTGACCACAGGTTTCTGGGGTCCAACTGGAAAAGAAAACAAGAAAAAAGAATCACCTTGCTTGATATTACTAAACAACAGGTTTCCAGTGGTCAACCTGTAAACAAAATCATCAGTTTTGACTGTATACTCCATTATTATTAAGATAAATTAGGGAAGGGAATTCAAATAGTTCCCAGAACTCCCATCACTACCAGCCTGTATTGTTAAAAGGGATAATTGGAGTTGTAGGTTAACACATCTTTTGAGCCACATGCCCAATAGAAATGTTGTTCACAGTGGACAAAGGACTACACATTCAAGGATACAGCACAGGGTAGCCAGACTCCTTCCCCAACTCCATTGTCTCTCTAACTATACAATAAAAAGGATTACTTTTTTTTTTTTTTATTTTGTTATAGCTGATTACATCAACTTTTCAAAATGTAGACAGTTTAAATATCATAACTAAAGTAAATACATGATAAAGCAGAAGAATGAAAAGGAGAAGAATTACAACTTTATACATATGAGTAATAGAATTTCTAAGCAGTTTATATAAGTGATTAAAATCATCATTGCGAACAGACAACATAGCTAAAATAACCATCATAAAAACCAGAAGTCCAATTGTAGCTATTGAATTCTAAATTTAAAAGGATTCACATTATTAATTAGTCTAATCAGGATACTTATAACAGTATTTCATCAGATAAAACATTTTCCAAAAAGTGCACAATAGCCTTCATGACTGAAAATCTGGTACTCTTAAATAACATACTCCAAATCGCATTTTCATCCTTCTCCATGTACAATTCCAGAAGATTTTTACAGTGTTTCTGATGGGTATCATACAAAAGTGGACATGACACAATTAGATGTTGAAGTGATTCTTTCACACCTCGATTTTTACAAAAACGACAAAAGTTAAGATCCACATAAATAATTTTGCGTCTGACCATAATCTCTCTCGTCAGCCATAAATTCAGCCTCACACGTAAGAATTTATTGCGAATGTTTGCTGAAGGGCATTTCAGCAGGTATCCAGCTGGTTGTCCTAGACATTTAGGACCAAAAAGATTAGGGTCGAAATCTTTGTACTTTACACATAGCTTGTGATTTATAATCCAATCCCAACAAAAGAATTTTTTCTTAGCGCTAATTGGGTTATCTATCAGGTATTGCAAGGAGATATTACCTCTAGCTAATGTGTCTACTACCAAGTTTCGCCATCTCATGGGGAAAGGAGCAGAGGATCCTGCTAACTGGCGAGCTACTGTACTTAAGATGTTATTATTAGTGATTCCAAGCAGGCTTTTCCGAAACAAGGCACACATTCTCCATTTCACTCTGCTATGCACCGAGTTCAAACCCAATTCGAATCTTAATATGGGTAGAGGTACACAGTTTGGAAGCCGCAACACTTTTTTCCAGAAAGTGGCCTCGAGTCTATTCCACGAGTTGTCATCGGAGTATAGTTTTGTCTCCGCACCGTAGAGCAAGATGGGTACTACCTTTTGTTCGAAGAACATCACAATATGTTTCAGCGTGAACTTCCCGTATTTATGTATCAGAATTTTCGCTTGCGATATGAGACTCAGCAATTTTGTGTCTAAGATGTGTGTACAAGTAACATGGGTGGCGGTATTTTGAATGGTGACACCCAAATACTTATAGTTCGAATCAATTTCCATGATTTGTTGTTGCAGGAACCACAGCCCATTATAAGTTCTACATTTACCATGAGGCTTGCAGACCATAATCCGAGATTTAGAGAGATTAATTTTGAGCAGGTTTGAGTCTGCGTAATGTGAAAGGGCAGTTAGCAAGTTCTGCAAACCCTTTGGTGTCTGTGATATCAAAACCAAGTCATCTGCATAGAGCAACCACGGAATGCGTTGGCCACCCAACTCCGGAGCGTCAGCATTAATACCAAGGAAGGATAAGCCTACATCTAATATAAAAAGATTAAACAATGTGGATGCCAATATACATCCCTGTTTGAGTCCGACAGACGTCGGAATGGATGCCGATAAGAGGCCTTCGCGTGTGAGTCGTACTCGCATAGACGTGTTGGTGTGGAGTTGCACAATTAGGGCCAGAATTGAGCTGGGGCAGCCAAACGCTTTTAATTTATTGAAGAGAAGGATCCGATCTATAGAGTCAAACACTGCCCGGAAGTCTATAAATGCAAAAAATAAAGTCTGTTTCTTAGTTGAATATTGGGCTTTCAGCATATTAATGGTAATAATGTTAGGAATTGTTCCTAAACCAGTGACAAAGCCCGATTGAAAAGGATCTCGTCTCCAGTGATTCTCGGTCCACTCATTTAATTCTCGTAGAATGAGTCGGCAAAAAATCTTTCCTGAGACATCCAATAGTGATATGGGTCTATAACTTGCCGGGCATGTACGATCTCCCTTCTTATAAATCGGAATGAGAATCGACTGTCTCCAGGATGTGGGAATTTTTTGAGATTTGTTGACTGTTTCAAACATGAGACATAGTATGTCAGCCCAGATATCCGGAAATTGTTTTAGGTGTATGTTAGATAGGCCGTCTGGTCCAGGGGCCCTGGAATTACTGGCCTGTCTTATTAGCTGTTTAATGTCTTCTTTAGTAAAGCGTAGATTGAATACAGTGTCAAACTTTGTAAGTGAAACAGATGAGAATGCTTGCGCACTTGTAAATTGATCAGAATAATAACTTATCCACGTGTCCTCTGAGACATCGTTTGTTTGAATTGCAACTTGGTGACCTGATGTTATTTGATTTATAATGTGCCATGATCGGGACAGATTTTTAGATGCTAAGGATGTTAACATATTTTCCCCATCATTCTGATACAGTTTAGCTTTCATACCTCTTGCCCAATTTCTGTAATTTGTTTGTATCCGCGAGAGAGCAGCCTGGCGTAATTCTGGAGAAAGCTTACTGACCTTTCTTTTCTCAGCCCGGACTATGGATTTTTTGAGTTTGACTTCATGATTGGGAATGTGTAAGTGCGGTGTTTGTTTTTGTTTGTGTTTGATAGAACAAGATGAAAAGAGCTGCATTAGATCGTAATAAACATCATCAGGCAAAGTATCACTCATAGTATTATTTGTTAGATGGGCATGATAACACGATCTAAAAGCTTTTAAGGAGTGTTCCGACCACTTTAATCGATTTCTAGCCGGGTTCATTTCGTGGGTCCCTTTAAGATAGACTGGTTGAGACTTGGTGGACTTTTTGTTAATACTGCAAGTTGTTTGCAGAATGTTATGATCACTTGCTTTAGATTCTATTATGCAAAAATCTAAGACCAAATCTAGCATCTTCCCATTGACATAGGTGAAATCAATGATCCCAAGACTATTGGCCCGATGCCATGTTGGTCTCGGAGGAATATCATGTATAAAGGCTCCATTTAGCATATAAAGATTACGTGATTTAGTGAACATTGACCACATATCAAGTCGTTTATGTTCCGATTTAAAGTATGGGCCCAGACAATGTAAGTTTAAATCCCCTGCTATATAGATCAAGTCAACAAGCCCATCCAACATGATTAAATCAAATGCATGTGCCAAGGATTCAAAGAAACTTTCATCAGAAATACCCACAGGATTCCAGTATATGTTAATGACAGCACATGTGAGGCCTTCACCCATCAGTCTAGTCATTTGTATAAACTCATTCGGACAAAACCACGAAGATATTTTTAAACCAGAGGATTGTTTAACAGCGGTTAATAGACCAGATGTTGGGCGTCCCACACAATGTTTTACTGCAGGATTTAAGCATACATCATAATTATTCCAAGAAGGGGTACTGGTTAACCAAGATTCTTGGAGCAGAATTACATCATAATTCAATTCATGCTGAGTAGGGTTATTGATTAAATGACGATTCCCTCTGGAATTCCAACTAGCAAAATGGAGATTAGATGGTACAAGAGTCATATGCTATCCTTGCTTAAACTGGCATTGGCAACTGCAAGACTGTTCTGGACGATCTTGGGATCGACTTCTTTGCTGGTTTGGGGGTGGCAGAGGACGTGTAGAAATCTTATCTACTGCATCTGGGGTTGCGGATAGTGTGAAGCCAAGGTCAGTGATTTGAGTTTTCGCAGCCCAAATAGTATTTACTACCACCCTGGAGTTGATCCATAGATTTACTAATGATTGATTAGAGGCATCTGGAAATTCCACAAGTTCAATGTCTACAGTTCCTATGTCATCAAGGTCTGGGATTTCATGAAAAATCGCCAGGACAGACGCCCGATTTAGGTTATACTGTTTAGCAGGTAAAGGCTGACAGCTGAGGGTCAGAGAGTGAATCGCCGGGCGTTTAAAACGGGGAACGGTGGATTTTTGTTTGGCTAATGATGATGGTTCATTAGGTTTCTTACATGCACCATTGTGTATATTTGGAATAGAAACTGTTTGAGAGGCAATAGAAGCCTCCAAAAATTTCGTTAGGGTTGCCTGTAGGAGGCGTTCCATATCACCAGAGAGAACTGGGTTGACCTCAGGAGTCTCCGACCTGACAGTTTTTATAGAATTCGCCTTCCATGTAGGTTGAAGAGAATTAGTAGTAAGATCTTCCGACATATCAGGTAAAGTTGGTTCTTTTAAGATTGGTGCCGCAGCCGGCACAGGTGGCTGCACAACAGCTGGGACTTCCTGAGGGAAGGTTACATTTTTTTAAACCGATTTCGAAGCTAAATATTCATCCACGGCCTTTCGTATTTCTTTACGACGCTGTTCGTCGACCCCTAGGTTCTGAGTCGCAGGGGGCTTACCGGTAGGTTCAGTGGCTATTAAATCGGGCCTACCGTGTGCATCATTGGTCAGTGTGCTCCCACTTAATTCGGTAGAATTGCTTTGTGAGAGCTGATTTGCTACAGTAATCAATTTATTTAAAGGGCTATATGCTATGACCGAATTAGAAGAAGCCGGCTGTGTTTTTGCTTTTTTTATACGTTTTTGTAACACATATTTATTTGTAATAGCTTTAGATGCCGCTATAGTAGGGGTGTTTGAAGCTGATAGTTTATTAATGAAAGCCTTGACTTGTGAGGGTTGACGAGGTCCCGTTTTCATATTTTTTGTTTTCTTTGTCTGTGTGTGTGAAGATGGATTTTTGGTACTAGAGTTCTTAACATTTTTAGTATCAAATAAAGTGTATGTGGGGATCTTCTGTGTATTAATTTTTGGCTCAAGTTTCATTTCCATGGAGTCTACTATAGGTTCCAGGATAAACGGTATGGGTTGAAACTCTTGAACAGTGGGTTCGACAGCCGATAACGTCTGTGTAGACACAGACTGTTTGGCAATTGTTGGTATGTTCGTATTGATCAGATCTTCTAATCTATTAGAGATTATAAGCTGATTCGTAAATATCCGATCAAACTGATTTGAATGTGCCTCCGCCTTTACAACCAGAACTTCGAAAAGCTTGGCCAGAGCCAAGATAGCGTTGTTCATGGATGTAAGAGCTATGCTTGTATTTACAGTCCGAGAATCGTTGGGGCGCATATCAATAGAGGCTTTTCCAGTTGCCCTTCTAGAGGTAGGCACAGTAAAGGAAGGATTCACAACTGAGTCAATGGGACTAGCGTTCGTAAATAACGCAGGGGCTTGGATAAATTTTGGGAACTCATGTGAGAGAGCGCAGCAGAGGGATTAATCTCTAAGTCAATAACAGGGATATCTTGGGGCTCAGAATCCGCAGATGACATAGAAATTGAGGTATCACTTACAGTTATAACAGACACATTACAAACTTCGGGAGGAGGGGCTGCAACACCAGTCAATGCATTCATAAGTATAACACTATCAGTAAGCGAGACATTTTCTTTAGCAAACTTGACGGTTGGTCCGGTGACTGTGATTAATTTATAGGACTCACCGATTCGACTTTCCCCCACATGCACCGATGACATTTCTTTGTCGATTGGATTTTTTCCACAGGTGTAGCTACTCGTAGGGTCACTGTGTGAAAAGCTTTCCAGGTTCAAAAGCTCTGTTGTTGGTTGTTGCAAAGAGGACCCTACTGGCTTTCCAATTGACAGTTTTTCGTGATGAGCTTGATTTGGGTCCTTACAAAAAGGGCGAATATCCATTCCCTGAAGAAGCTCTGTTTCAGATTGTTTCGTGGATCTTAAGCTTGTTCGTGGAGTGGAGCTGAGACGTGACCTTTTTATGTTGATAGAAGAAGGAGATTTAGAGTAACTGGCGCCATTGGATCTGTGTAGTGTAGTTACCGTCGGCATACCAGTCTTTAGGGAGTTTATATGTCGTTTCATGGTTAAAATAAAATTTAAGTTGGATAATATATAGCCAAATGTAGGCAATCAATATTACTATGTAGCAATATATGAGTAGCTTTCGCTGCTTGCTGCAGCGAGCGCGGCGAAGCGGCCAAGCGGGACTTAGACCGCGACTTCGCCGGTGCGCGCGCGAGTTCCGTTATATAGCTCCGCCCACAGAGAAAGGTAAACGGACCAGTGCCTACAGAGAAAACATAAGTGTATTATTACTGTCCAGCAATGTCCACTTTGCTGAGTGTGGATGAGTATGACTCTATCTGTAGTCACCTTCTGGTTGCCGTAGTTCTGAATGTGGGGCGGCTCAGATGGCAGCAAAGTTCGCAGGAAAATCACAGGTAGCAGCAGCAGTAGCAGCGTCCTCAAGCGGCAAAGCGGGACTTAGACCGGGACTTCGCCGGTGCGCGCGCGAGTTCCGTTATATAGCTCCGCCCACAGAGAAAGGTAAACGGACCAGTGCCTTCTGGTTGCCGTAGTTCTGAATGTGGGGCGGCTCAGATGGCAGCAAAGTTCGCAGGAAAATCACAGGTAGCAGCAGCAGTAGCAGTAGTATAGTAAAGGATTACTATACAAATGTTGTACTTCACATTGCCAACTGCCTAGTCAAAATGACAAATCCCTTACCAGAATGTGAGTGGCTTGTGGACAGACTAGTGTTTGCCCTTCCAAAGTTGCACATTTGCCCTGCACAAGTAACATTGTGCTTGCCATCTGCAGGCTTTCTAATTATAGAACAAAGGCAGACCAGCAATGCATCTTTATAGTGGAAACTGTCAACACCTGCAACTGTTTTATACAGTAACTATGCAAGTACTGGAGAAAGGAAGCTTAAACAACTTACACAATGTAGAATGGCAGGATGGCCAGTGCAGGCGTGCCATCTTGGCATGCTACAAAACCTGTGAATACCTAGAAAAAGAAGAAAGATTTGATAACTTACTATCATCCACACAATCCTGTATGTCCTCCCAGGTACAGCACATTATGTTATCAAGGGCAACACTTTTTTGTGTATGACATTCAGTGTCTACTCCTCATGGCATTTAGTGCATGAAGCATCGCGCCTTTTATGGCGTGGGTGCGGAGTATCTTCAAACTAAGTTTGTCCACTGCACTCCATCCCGTTTGCTGCGTTCTCATTCTGCGTGTCTTCTTACTATCCCCCACTTCCGTCTGTCACGTATGGGAGACCGTGCCTTCTCGGTGGCTGCTGCTAAATCCTGGAATAAGTTGCCAATTGCTCTTTGGGCAACTGAAGACCACCTTACATTCCATCGATTGCTGAAAACTACTCTCTTTTAAGCCACCCTTTCTTTCTTATGGTATTGTCTGGCCTTTCTGTTCCTCTATTACCCTCAGCAACTAGTGCCAAGATACCTTCGGGTGTACGTGAGCTTTACTAGGTTTTTATAACATAACATAACATAACATAACAAGCACAGGACAGTGGATAATCAACATTTTGGGAATGGCCAAAACCCTCTGGATGGGCATATCCATGTGGCTAACAAATACTAATCTATTTGTTACCAATTGATGCACTTGATAAGTATATGGCAGATTTGTTATGAACGTTTCAAAGATAATTAAATAAACTTGACTTAAGTATTTCAAATTGCTTGAAATATCGTACACATACTGTAGCTTCTTAATAAATTGTCATAAAGTAGGTTTTCCAGAAATGCTAATCAATGGGGCGCCATCTTCAGAGCTGCTGTATTTGAAATATTGAAAAAGGCCCAGACCCTAATTTTCTCATGGAAAATAATTTTGTTTTTATTCGTTTGCATTTTGGGTGGTGAAAGGTTTATGACAATAGACAATCAAGGAAACCACTTTTGGTGAATGTGTACATTACTTTAGCAGTTAGAGTTGACTAGTCCATTTGGCAGGTGTTTAGCTACAGATCCCGTTTAACTTACGAGATTCAATCGTGTGGTGCTCTTTTAAGTTATTATTGCTTGGCCCTTTCTGTCCTCAGTTCTGGGTGAGGGTCAGCAGCAGTCCAAATGATCAGAATACCTGCAGAGTGGTTCTCTTTTGCTAGTTCACAGTGACATATTGGGTGTGAGTAATTAATGTTTCTTTGGCGAGCCCTGAAGAGGTTACTGTCTGTTTTCAGCATGCATATGACCACCTTTAGATGTGAAGGTCCTTGGAAAACCTGCCTAGGATGCAGGAATGCCCTTTAAAAGTCTTTGATTCACCTAGACTTTTTTATAGCCTGGACACCATTCTATTTCTGCCTTCTTGGGCGTAGATTGCTATTCAAGGGCTATGAATAAGTGCATTTTAGACAATTGCAGCCAAGAAAGTTACGGTCCCAGTATAAACAGACAGATATTTTGTTGGTGTTTTTTCATTTCATGTAAAAAGTGTCAAAATAGCTGGAGCTTTCTTAAGCTGCGAAAAGCAGATACCGTAAGTCAAGGCCTTCTTGATAACAATGTTTTGAGTTGCAATGCTGATATGGGATATGTGAAGCCTATCATTTGAGAAGAGCTCATTTATTGCAGAGAAAACAACTGCAGTTAAGTTGTATTTATAATCAGTACTGGGCACGCGCTGCGCACCAGGAATACAACGTGTGGATTGGCTCTTTTCTGAGCCATACCACACGGTATTCCTGTGTATGCCGTGTGTGCCGGGTACACTGTTCCTGGTGAGGAGCGTGGGACCCTCTTAGCCAATGAGGAGGCTCGAAATGGGGCAATCCCAACCCCACTTACCTTCTTTTTTCTTCTTTTCTTGGAGCAAATGCGCTGGAAACACTTCTGTTCCCAGCACGTCCGCTCCTGATGGCTGCCATGGAAAGGGAAAAGGGACTACGTTTTCCCTTTCCTGGCGTCCATTTTCGGCAACGTTTCAAAACAGAAAAAAATGCAATTAGTAGCCCGGTCTAATGCGCCGGGGTACTAATGGCTATAAGACCCTCAGCGGCGGGCCAATACCGACCATGGGGGTACGATCGGGCCTGTAACTATGGCCACGGGGGCATTATATGGGGCGGTATTGGCCCGCCGCCTCAGGTCTTATTGCCACAATATTTCATTTTCATTTTTGAGTCACAGAAAATGTTATGTGCAAAAGCTGTGCATTGCATATGTTGTTGAAATTTTGCACAATCCTACTATTCTAATAAAAACAAAAGAGAAAGTTGATTTAATCTGAGCGTGCCTATTATGTGCCCTGGTCTCTTGTGGTAACACAGATAACTGTGAATAACAGGTGGTAGTGGATTTTTACCACAGGTGGTAACATCATATTACCGCTTGTGGTAAATCACATAACAAAGTTGGTCCCTGTGAATTGGGTTCTCCTCAGGGGCTGTTTATATGAATGTCAGTATTCAGATTATCTGGTGTGTTCTGAGATACTGCCAAAAGGGCATAACGTAGTATTTTTTTTTTAAAAACTCACAGGAAAATTAGTTAGAGCGTACCAGGTCCCGTTTAGACTCACTGTTTGTGGTCCCGGTATAAGAACAATATCAGGCAGTCTTGTGTATTTAGGTCTCACCACTATACCATGAAATACCCCAACAAGCTCACCAAAAAATCCTGCAAAATACCCCAAACAATCCACCACAGGGAATAGGTACATGCTGTGGACATGACATTACAGCACTCCTTTGACCCAGTCAGTAAGTCTGTCCACCACGGTTCCTACCAGCCAGGCTTTATTCAGTGACATTTGTCTAAGAAGAATAGTTCTTCACCACAATGTTTCCTTCTCCAAATGGTCCTTTGTCTACAAGCCCATATTAAGTATTGTACATTGTCCTTTTTTGGCAGGAGGTTGGGGTGACCATGATTTAGCATGTATTTCTGATAAGCACTACCTGTATTATGTGTTCCACAGGGGATTGCCTGGCTGAAGAAGATGTGTCTTTTGTCAATTGTTTTGAAGTCTCTTCAAATGGAGTAAAACGTGTTTCCCATGAAGAGGAGGAGAGAGCTCCAAGACCCAAAAACATTACAGAGACTCGCATGCATGGTAATGAGGCAGTTTCCCCTCCATCCAGAGCTATCTTAACAAACAGAACATCTCTGTTAATGGAGCTGGAGCCTCTCCCAATACACCCACATGCAATGTTGGGAACCGTGGCACAGGCAAGTCTGTGGGGCATTTGGATAGGCTGCAATCTCCATTCTGACCTACTTGTAGCACAATTATTAATTTGAGCGTTGTCTAGAACTATGTCAGTTTATTTTTGTGTTTGTATTTGTGTTAGGAATATGTCAATGCAGCTCCCTCAAATCTCCAAACAATTTGGAACCACGGCCAATTCATCAGAAAACACTAAACCAACAGGAGGGCACATGATCACAAAACGTTGTGTTATATTGTACTCTGACTTGCTGGCTCATTTTATGCAGGTCACCACAACACAAGGTAACATCCTGATTGAGGTATTAATAGACACTATTGTTATGATACAAAAGATCCTTCCATCTTTCTAGTATATTGAATTGATTAGTGGAATTAGACTCCCAGTGCAGGTGATGATTCTGTTGAGATTTCCTGTAAGACTGAATGGCAGGAAAAACATCTCGACAGTGGAGCAGACGGAATGGGACACTTGTGGGGAGTTTCATTCTCACTCATTGGCATACACTGGGGTTAGGGAAGAATCTAGGAGATGGTTCTACATTGTCTCTAACCTTGATGCTTGCATACAGCAATGAAGATGAACTCCATGAAAGGCAAATTAGTCAGATCTTCGAACAGGTGTGGGTCAGACTTTCTGCTGTTTATTCCGTACTGCAGTATCAATAACACAAAGTATCATGACAACTCTTCTTGATAACTCTGAAACCATCCTTAACCTTTATTCCCTGTGACTAACACTTGTTACACAATCTTTCCATGTACTATGTTATTTTATTACTGAATCCCTTTCTGTACACCACTCCATTGGTTTATGCTACATATAATCCAGCACATACACATACATGAATTCCTAAGTATTTCCATTAAATACAGGAACTCAAAGGGGGTCATTACAACATTGGAGGTAGCTATGCTGCTATTTGTGGCATGGCTACCCCCATTCCGGGTACCGGGTCCGGGTTCCCTGAATGGGGAAATACCAGGCCATCCTGACCTTGGAGGGCCCGGTATATCCCCATTAACAGAACCCAGACCCTGTGCATCCCCATTCCCATTCGAGCCCCCATAGGGCTCAATGGGAATGGGGAGCATGCTAACAACGGGCCCATTAATGGCGGGCCCGATGTTAGCATGCTGGACCGCTTGCGGGACCTGCTAAGGACGCCTGGTTTATCCAGAGCGGACCTCTAACGGCCCCATTAACACCCTACCCCCAGGGTTGTAATGACCCCCAAAGACTGTGCAATTATGAGGGAGGAATTCCCCAAAAGTAATTCATTAACGCAGTCTCACAGAATCGGATGTCAGACAAATTCCACAATGCTGACCACAAGGCTGTGCTTCTGTGATTGGCCCTCAATTTTGGAATGCACCAAGCAGAAATATCCGGGATCCTGACCCACTTTACTCTTTCTGCAAAACCCTAAAGATCCACCTTCTTCTACTAAATTGCCCTCTTGACCTGTGATTCAACAATTGCATAGCTGCCAAGTTTCCCAGTTCAATGCATGACACCTGGAGCCAGTCATGATTTTTTTTCCAGTTCTATGCTGGAACTTGTAGTTTAATTTTTTCCTTTATAAGGATTGGCCTACAATCTGTAGGAGTAGGGGATCTGAATTTTATCATTCATTGCAAATAAGCTCAATGCAGACTGATGAAAATGCATGATGCTCTGAAAAAGGGAAGAAAAATTTACTTTAGATGTGCAGGCTGGATTTGCACTGTGCAGTAAATTGAAAAATGTTAAATTCTGTTGAAACATAACTTTGTTTTGAAGCAGGAAGCGCAAGAGAAAAATGTTTCATTTTTCTACAGCATTGCAGTTAGTACAAGGAGGAATACACACAGAGGCAGCTAATGTGATTCTTAGTGGGATGCAAGGGGAGGGGTCATTCTAGATTGACACGGGGGTTTGTTGAAAAGGGTTTTGAGACAGAGTATGAGGCAGTTCCTCTTCAGGCGCTGGGAGACGAAGGGTCAGAGTGCTGGCTAGGCAGACAGTGTTCAGTGCTGGCAGGCTGATTGATGCGTAAACTGTCCTTATCTAGGTTGACCCTGTGCGAGGCAGGCAGTAAGACTGGGAAAGATTTCCCTGCCAAATTGAGTCAGAAATACTGCCATCAAATCTAGGTAAATATGAGGTTAAGTGAGGGGCTGGTAATGTGAATGATAACAGGTAGCCTAGGTTAAATAGTTCATTTTATTTGAGGTGCTTTATACGGGATCCTATTTGTAATGTGGATGTAATACTGCGTTTATATTTCTCAAAGTCTTACTGTATTTTTTTTAAAGTGCATTTCTCTTGCCAAGTTCCACAATGCCAAACATGCAGTGCCGTCAGGTAGGATACTTATAACTATTCTCTTCCCAGGTAGGACGTTCTGTACTTTCTCTGACACAGGAACTTTATTTCGAGATGTTTGATTTTGCAGTTTGTTAGCTCTGGAAACCGGTGCAAATTTTACACTTTTGGATGATTTCGCTTCCAGGGTGGCAGTAATTGTCTCAGCTTCAATAACAGACTTTGGTGAGTCGAAAATGTCCTCGTAATCCCAATCAGGCATCAACGTATCGATGTGCCTGGAATGAATAAAAGGGCAGGGTGCCAAATTCAGTGAGGCTACAATGTCTCGAATCATGATGGACCGCCTCTTAGTACCTTGCTGTGTTTTTCTTGCAAGATAATTTTTGGGAGGCTGCATTAACACTATTACTGTGTAAAATCTAGCCATAGTCTGGGTGAGTGATGCCCTGATTTTGCTCTGATCCTTGGCAAGGGTGGCTATCAATGTTGACATGGGTTCCACTTTGGCCATGATTGTGTTTAGAACTCTTTGGATTGCCCTGTCACTATCATCGGTCCCCAAGTCATCCTCCCCATCACTATATTCTTTGTTTTCTTGAGTAGTAATAATAGATTCGGAAACTGACGAGTTTGTGGCAAAGGCAGCAAGGTCTGGTGAATTTGGCAAGTCGATGTCGATGATGTTGTCAATGTCCTAAGTAGTGGGACCCTTTGTGTTGCCCAATGAGGCCCTCCTTAGGGCCACACACAAGTTGAGTAAGGCGTAATCAATGGTGCGAGATTGTGAATTATCAATCGACTCGTCAGTCAATGTAGATGAAACAATTGTCGCCGATTTTTTCTGCTCAATTTTGAAGGACAACAGTTCAGGTTGTGCTGAAATATTTTTTGTGGTAGTCTCGTTGAATTATGGCCATGTTTTCCAAGTACCGCCGAAATGTTAGCTCCAATTCCGCTCTTTGTGAGGGCAACAACGCTATACAACATGGCCCTGCAACCAGTGTGTGACTTCATGGGTATGCAATCACTGGATGTATCTGATTGAGTTCTTTCCTAACGGCTTTGGGCACAGATAGCCGAGACACAAGGCACAAGGCACTCCATCACACTCAAATGCCAGTGGCTCCCAGTGTTTCAAAGGTTACCAACCCGCAATCACTCCTTAAAGATGGGAGCAGAAT
Source organism: Ambystoma mexicanum (assembly GCF_040938575.1). Classification (NCBI taxonomy): domain Eukaryota; kingdom Metazoa; phylum Chordata; class Amphibia; order Caudata; family Ambystomatidae; genus Ambystoma; species Ambystoma mexicanum. Next base: position 654,888,850 of record NC_090934.1, read on the forward strand.
CCTGAAAAGCTGTCAAAAGAAGGGAAGGGCTAGGAGGTACTCTCTGGCCACGGCACGCCTTGTTGATAAAAGTAAAAAGGTTAGTAGTGGGGGACTCAGAGGTTCCATAACCCACAAGCACCCCTCACTTCACTAGCACAATGTCTCGAGACACACAATCATTTACCCCCTCACTTTATTGTATTTGTTTTGTTGTATTAATTATTGCAGCAGCCGCATACCACATGTCACGTGCCAATCACCTCACGCCTCTTGTGAACAAATGTTTCTTTTCTATAGGACATGGAACGTAGGAACGTGGGCAAAGGTTCATAGAGGAAGTTAGCCAGCATGCGTGCATGCCCAATGTCTAGGTCTGTTAGTTTAGTCAGTTCTTACCCCCTTTTGGGTGGATAGGTTACCAGGCAACACCCTCCTCTACAACAATGTGGATGGCTGATGGCTGCAGGACTGCAAGACTACTCTGCGGCTTGCTCCAACTCAGCTCAACTCCCACCTAAAATTATTCCAGTCCAATGGGAACAATTCATTGGGAGGAGGAGATTCCCAACTTATTAGACTCCTAACGGAGGAATTACGGAGACTTTGCTATGCAGCAGGAGTGGAGCCTGCATTCACTGCAACACCAGAAGCCACTCTGCCAGGGAGCAAGCAGGGGGACTGCAACATTGGAAGCCTGCAGCCACTCAACACTGGAAGCCACTCTGCCAGGGAGCAGGAGGGCTGTAGCCACTGCAACAACGGAAGTCGCTGCAGCACTGGGACTGCAGCCACTGCAACACCTGAAGCCTGCAGCCACTCAACCCCGGAAGACACTTTGCCAGGGAGCAGGAGGACTGCAGCCATTGAAACACTGGAAGTTGCTCCAGCAGGGGGACAGCAGCCACTGCAGCACTGGAAGACTGTAGCCACTCAACACCAGAAGCCACTCCACCAGGAAGCAGGTGAACTGCAGACACTGCAACACCGGAAGCCTGCAGCAACTCAACACTGGACCCGGAAGCAGCTACTTCAGGGAGAGGGGGACTGCAGCCACTGAAACACCAGAAGCCGTTCTGCCAGGGAGCAGGGGGACTGCAGCCACTGCAACACTAGAAGCCTGCAGCCACTCAACAACGGAAGCCTGCAGCCACTGCAACACCGGAACTGCTTTTATTTGACATGCATAAGGAGACAGAGGTGTGATAAGCAATATCTCAAAGTAAATTAGCCACTGTGAGCTCTTTATCTTGAGAGATTGAAGTAATATTTCAATTGCATGTTTTACAATTGTTGAAACTCAGCCAAAAGAGGTATATCAATTGCATGTTTTACAATTGTTGAAACTCAGCCAAAAGGGTGTAGTGTGGTATTGTACATAAGGTACCACAGTAGGGCTTTAGCCAGCTATCCAGAGTAAAAATAATTATTAGGTAGCATTCTGAGATCAGTCTCACTGCTATAAAAAATGCCCCAACAAGTTACCACAATATATTACCAAGGATTATAAAATACCACCAAATACCACCAAAATAAAAAAATACCACAAAGTGATAGATATAACATCAAAATATATCCAACAGATCCCAGCATTCAGTTGGAAAAAAAAACAGACTGGCTCGAGGTGCCGCACATGGGACTGTGAATCTTGGCAGGTTTGCAATTGTGCTCACGTGCAGGTTTTTTAAACTATTTTTTTTATGTTATTGGCTATTTGTAAGGTGCCTACACAACACACAACAAGACAAAAAATGGGGGTCAAGGGAGAAAGATAGCACATCGGTCCTACTAGGCCTTGTGACATTCAGATCGTGCAAGTGCAGAACAAGAAGTGCGAGAGAGGGAGGGAAGAAATGCCGGTCAGAGCAAAAACAAGTGCTTAGGTGGGAAACAGTTTATTCTATTTGGTTTCACGCAGTAGAAATACATCAAAATCAAACAAAAGGTTTTGCCCAGCCTAAAAAGCAGACAATGAAGATCAACCTTAAAAAAGTAGACGATAGAGATTACTCCATGAAAAAGGGGATATTAAGCTGTATACCATCCAATTAAAGGAGCAAATTGAAGCGCACAATCTTAGCTTTAAAATCCCACAAGCTTATTGGATACTTGATCTCATAAGAAAAAGATAGTATTTTAATGATGTGATTTCTAGAAAGATAAGCTAGCAGTTATAATGCTCCTTTTGTGCTCTTTCAAATTAGCATCCAGAACCCTAGCAAAAGAACAGTAAAACAAACCTCAGTATAATGGAGTGCTGAGTACTTTCCCATGAGGCAGTCTACATTCTAAGCAAGTGTAGAGACCGAGGGGTACGCAACTCCAAGGTGGAATTACAAATCGTATTACCGAACAGCAAATGTATCACATATGCTGTTGCCACTGTGTGTCCTACTGGCTGAGAATCCGCCATTCCCTGTTATTATTGAAAGAAGTGCCCATCATCAAGTAAACAGGCTGTGCATACTGCTCATACATGCTGGAATCCATTTCATGCAGCACCGGGGACAGCGAGAAGAGGAGAGGAAAAGTAATATAGATTTCCTGAGCTGCCATGACATCAATCATTCATTTTCGGAACAAAAACTGCTGCATAGTGACATTTACAGCATGATTGTGCGGTGCCTGAAATTCTGTGGAGTGGCAATTTTTCCGGATAAGGCCTCTGTGTCTGGAAAGCATTTCCTCTCATTACATTTTTAATGGGCAGTGTTTGTTTGACACTTTCAGCATGCACACTGACTCCTTTGTGTATCCCACTCAGCATACAGGGGTCTCTCACAGCCCCCAGATAGTTTTGAATGAAGAATCTGGGGCTTCCCGCAGGTCATGTCTGAAGTGTGCTTCCAGTACAAGTGCAAATGTGTTTTCCTTATACCAGGACAGAATAGGGATTTATTTGTCGCATGCTCACTGTGAACGTGACATCATGTTGTGTGCTGTACTCATAACACATTATTTGAAAAGGGGGAACAGAAAGCTCTATTTTATAAGCCAGCATGTCTGTCGTAAAGAAGTAGTTAAACAAGTGCACAGGAAGCATCGTGACACATGCCCTGAAACAAATCTGAACAGTTGGATTCAACAGATTCATTGATCCCAAACAGTCATTCGAATTCTGGCATTCAATGCTGAAGAATGAGCACCTATTGTTATGGCAAAAGAATGCAGTTGTTTTATGACTGTTCATCAGAGCGATCAGTGTTAAGGGGGACCGTCTACACAGAATGAATCACTGAGAAAGTCAAGAACTCTGGCTTTCACTCATGACAAGCACAGCCTTATATGAGATATAGCCACCCACAGCCGCAATGTACCTATGAACTGCCACTTGCAGACGTCATCGCTGATTCAATGCTCAAGTACTTCCGGGTATGCCCAGCTACATAACCTTACATTCCAGAACTCTCAAATGCAAATGGGTGTAAATATAGTGTTTTTATGCAGTGCTTGATACTGTGTTGTTTGATGCATTTGTAAATAACACCATTTATCAACACCCAATAAAATGGTATGCGTTTGTTTCCACCTCACATTGGCGAAGCAAAGGGCCTCATCACAAGATAGGTGGTGTGGGGAAAAAGTGGAGGAAATGACTTTAATGGAATTATGGAATGGAATTACCAGCAACAAGATGGAGGTAAATCTGTGTTAGGCAAGATTGTATGCAGTACCATTTGGGTGTACTAGAACAACCCTGACCTCCTGGCAATAGGAACCCAACCTTTGGTATAAATCAGTACTACACAGGTTGGTAGCCTGTTGAGCAGCCAGGCTTATCTCAAGGTGGGGTCAACGTCAGCTATAGGGGAGTTACACAGAAATTCACAGTGGTAAGTATTCAAATACACTCTTACACATAAGGTTTCTTGATGAAACAATTATTAATGTATTTAACAGTCAGTTTGAGTAAGCCTTGAGCCTTGAGTAAGGCAATATAATAGTAACACACAAATACACTCCAAAATACATACTCTTAGTTTCTCCAAATTAGCCCATTTGGGATGGTACACAGACAGTTCCTACACCCGCAGGTGACTTAACTACCTAGGACACTGTGGACATTAATATAACACTGTTGCATTTGGAGCAATACTTAGGAGTATGTCAAAGAAAACAATTATTAGAAGAAAACAAGAGATCTCACAAATATTCTGAAGCAGGTAAGTATCTTTGGTAACCTCCAATGCAAAGTACGTTAACCCCTTCCTGGAAGGAAGACAAAACACACAGTCAGAGGGAAGAACGGTTATTCAGTGAGGCAGGCCAGGCCAAAGTCAATTTGACCAAAGAGTGGGTGAGATGAAGCAATTCTTACAGGTAGATAAAAGTCTTGCACAATGTTTAAGAAATCTTTGTAGAAAAGAAGAAATCAAATTAGGGCCACAAGCTGATTAGGCATGTGAGGTAAAGAAGCAGTAAGCAACTCTACAGAAGCAACCAAGACACGTCCCCACTTAGAACAAGTGAGGTTACACAACAAGAGATAATGTTCTCTTAGACTTTACAGTACCTTTGATTAGAAGAAAAACGGTTCCAGCTGGCTTCTGTTCCTGTGCAGATCTGCAGATCCAGTGTTCCTGGGCATCAGTTGAGGGGACACAAGGGAGGACGTCTGGAGCAGTGCAACAGGATGGTCGGCGACAGAAAAGGACCAACTTCTATTCAGTGGCACTTTGCGGTTTCAGCTCCTTGCGTCTCAGCAAATAGTACCACTGCAGACTCTTGGCTGTTGAGATGGGCTTTCGTTGCATCTGGGGTCCAGCAGTATGTTGAGGTTGTTCATGCTCGGTCAGTCATGCTTCCTGGAAGTCCGGAGGATCTTCCTGGAGCTCTTGGCCAACTTAAAAGCAACACACACAATCTGGTGTTGCTCTCCTTGGCTCTTTGGTTTCCAGCAGCAACTCCAGTCGAAATACAACCAGCTTTGAGAGGATGTCCAGGTGGCTTACTTTGGAGTTGATTGGTCCCACCAACTCAAGGGGAGAAGTCTTCCTTGCAGGGCTTCTCTAATCAAGGCGAATTCGGAGCTTCAGCACAGCAGCAGGGCTTCACAGGGCAAACCAACGGTCCAGGAGTTGCATCAGGCATCTCTTCCAAGTTCTTCTTCGTATTCCTTCATCCATTGGTCGACTCTGCCTTCCAAGCCAAAAAGACTCTCCTTTTATGCAGGTTTTTCCCATTCATTCCAGCCTAGCTGTCAGTCACCCAGCAGGGTGGCTGTCCTTTCCGGACAGCCAGCCGGCCAATCCCCCTAAAAGTGCATTTCTGTCCCCTAGGAGACTAAGCACAGGGAGTTTCGGGCACTTCCCTTGCTTCCTGCCCCCATCAGACACCCTGGAGCCAGAGGCAGGCTTCACTCGTGAATCCCGCCAAAGACAAAATGAACACAGGGACAAAACCTGGTTTGGCAAGCAGAGTAAATCTCAAGAAGGACCTTTCCACAATGAAATGGTGAAAAAAGAAGACCAGGGCCATTTTGACGAAAATGGCACCCTTGGGTGCCTTACTGCAGTTGCGAAAGCAGCCCACGGTAAAAGCACACCACGGTTGTTAAAAGTAATGACTGCCACCAGCCATTCATTGAGGAAAGGGTAACATACAAATGTTACATGAGAAACTAGACAAAGGGGATACTAAGTAACCCCTCCAGCACACTATTGTAAGATAGTTTGTGCTGGGTTTAGAAAGTTACAATTGTAAGTAAAGTCAATTTCACTTCACTGCTCTTGAAAACAGTAGTTTATCCAAGAGAAGGTATTTAAACCTTTGGGAAATCTGAAAGACTTCCCTGTGCCACTGCACTGAAGGTGCTCTGTGACACAATGTAAAGATGACGCCTATGGAGTGTGTGAGTCTCCATACAAAGAAACACAGAGTTCAAATCACATTAAAAATACATGAGAGAGTGGGAAAAAAGGTATCACTCTCTCCAGGTTAAAAATGAAAAGTCCTAAAATCCAGCAAAGTTGCTGGGGGTCTCTAAGGTAGAGAGGAATTAGCACATTTCTGAGAATTCTCCCTAACAATCCGCTAATTCACTTACACAAATCGGTGGATTACTGCATGGTAAATCCACCATTGGTAAATCAATTAAAAATCCTTACGGAGTCCAATGTACTCCAGAAGGGTGAATTACACCACCCTACCAACACCTATAACCTGTGGTAAACCCACAGGACCAAGTGGTGGTAATGGTAAACACGTTTTGCAGTAATTCATCAGATTTACCACCAAATTACCACCAATCTAATATAGAGACCCATTGAATTTTCCCGTACACAATTTGATGCAGTCCTGTAGGTTACAGAAAGACATCAGGAGCAACACTTCACTCACTAAGTTATCATACCATCCTAAACGTCAACTAGTAGATTCACATTTTTACAGGGACATTACTCATATTACCAGTGAAAGCCACCATTTACAAGGATCATTTGGCAAATTTTCGTGCCTTGAAACACTTGTGTATAGGCACATTATAAATTCCATATCATATCATATATCATATCAAATGTGTGTGGAGCCATATACAGAGAAGGAACAATACCAAATAATAAGTCTGATGTGATTGTACCATCTCACAACAGTCTACAATCAAATTTTAGCTTCCTGTGCCTTACCAGAGGAAAACTCTCCATTGGCATATTTGTTGTACATACTACGGTATTTCACGACATGCCAGGTGATATGATAGGTTATTTATAATGCACTTAATAACCACAGGTTTTTTATAAGCGCAGACCCGGGGTTCGAACCTTTGTTGCTCCGTGTCGTCTTGCTTCCAAGGCGAGAGCGTTGCCCCTGAGCAATCCTCCCGAGGTGCAACCATTAGAAGCCCTGATAAACTCATCATCTCCGAATATGGTTGTTTGTTTAGAGAATAATATGGCCAGCTACAGCCTCATAAAGGTACTGAATCATATGCTGTGGTGAGCCTCTTTACACCATGTTTAAAATCACTTTCCCATACTGTGTAGCTATGCTTAATAGTAAGAGGGTGTCATATTTTAAACAAACACTTTGGGTACATTTTCTATCCCTATGTGTTTGTTTAGAGCAAAAATGACCAATCGAGAAAGGGCATGTATGATCAAAAATGAAATGGATTGACTCCCCCTTATCCTGTTTTAACCATCTTTTGCTTGAGGTAATTAATGTTTCTACTGAGAGTTGGGAGTACCTTTATTGATACATACATCCATGGAGTGCACCCTACAAAACTACACTCTCTATCTTCTGTAGGGTCTACATAGCACACCAGATAATTCTCTGAGTCTGGGGGAGGAGTCTAACAAATACCTGTTGGACCACTTGGGTGTTCTATCCCTAACATCTTAGGCACATTCTGCCTGTTCCCTTTATCTTTCTGTGGATGGAAAAAGAAATGGCATTACCTGTTCTTAACGCATATACTCTTACTCCTCCTCCATGAGGCACACAGCAGGCAGTTATTATTTTGTAGGTACTGAAAGTAATATTAGAAACATGACTATATGAAACATTACTCTGCATGTGATTGTCAACCAGTTGGGCATCCAAGCAAACATTGTTGTTAACCAGTCTTGCTCATCAGCGATCCCGCCTTGTCGTTCCATTTCAATTCGTAAATTATGGTGGGCCTTTATTGTTATACTGACTGAGCCATTGTTGGAGTCAGGTGGTGTGTAGGTGCAACAGGTGGCCTCGATCTTCTTACAAATGCCACCTTTCATGGATGTTAGAAGGTCCAAAACAAATCTGCTCTGGAGTGTCAATACTCTGAGTGCTCTCCGCTCCTCTCACACAGCACTGAGTCCATTTTTAGTAGAATTTGCTAGTTGGACTAAGTCCCAGTGTATGATTTGGATCAAATTCACATTCACAGCTGTCTGAATTCCAGTGGCTAGCAATGAGGTGAAGAGTCATTACTTGATGGGCATTTTGTTAAGAGCGTCTGTAGACTCCTGATAGTAATAGTTACTTCTTCTTGTGAGAGTCAGAGATTCTGATCTTTCTGTCTGTTCTTTAGTCAGGGGCTGTGGTGGGCACAAGGCTTTTTGAGTGGACACTGATAGGTGGCTTTCGGGGACAGGTGAGTGTAACATGACCAGTGAGTATAGACCATTCCATGAAGGTGGATGGTGGAAGTAAGCCATGTTTCCACACTGCCAAAAATAATCCATAATTGTAGTGGTGTCATCGTCCAGTACTGGCATGAAGAATATTTTGTGCAGTTCAAGTTCGATTCCACTGGTATGTTTCCTTTGACTCTGAAACAGAAGGAAAATCTTGTGAGTTTCTATATCTTAACAGGTTGCTCATGATGTTGCAAGCTTGTTAATCTTTTAACAATGTTATTCCATTTTGTTTTGCAGTTACTACTTGTAGCCTCTACTACATCTTCTGTGAAGCACACCAGTCCCTCGGCTTTTAACATAGCTCACACCTTTATCCATTTATTATGCCAGAAATGTGCTCCTTCTATGTGGATCTGGGGTCTCACTGTGCAGTGTATGTACTCTGATGTTTCGTTTACTCACACTGAGTCCTGCCCATTTCTTCTATTAGTACCTTTGCTGTATGTCTCTGAAACTGCACTTGTATCTTGCATAGAACCAGGTGTGCCAATCACTGTGCCTCTAAGGGTTCCACCTCCTTGGGTAAGAACAACCTTTGGGGTCCAACCACATGCTCTATAAGGAAGGCACATATATAACATGAATCGTTATACTAAGCCCTACCCACCTCCTTCATGCTGTTGTATCAAACATTGTTAGCTTCTGGGTGATGCTCCTCTATATGGCCACTGAATATGTGTCCCTATGCATTTGCAATGATTGACACGGGTGCACAGGCCACAGTCATGTCCAGAGAGTTGGTAAAGAGTATCAATGAAGGGAGATCCCCACAAAATCAAACAAAAGTAAGACAAAATGAAGACCCTGTGCACAATTTCAATGGTTGGGAAATACCTATCGAAGGTGTCACTGAGGTTGACATCAAGTTAGGGAAACACCGGATGAGACAGGAAGTATTAATCGCACCTCTCAGTGAAATACAGTTTCTGATGGGGAAAAATTATCTGAAGAGGTTGTTGTCCCTCATTGATGGGGTAAATGGGGTTTTATGGTTGTTAGCCAAAAAACCATTGAGGTCTAAGAAGGTGATGTCACAAAACAACCATATAAAAGAATGCCATATGGTGGCTAAGTCAGATGATGCAGTGGAAGTCTATCTTCAGAATGGCTGCGTACCTAATGTCACTGTCATTCTAATGTGACAGGGTGAAATGCGAGGTGAAAAAGAGAAACAGTATATGGAGGTTTAGTTGGACCCACAAAAAAGATGGCAAACAGAAATATATGAAAACACATTGCGCTTTTATTTAAAGGAAGAGAAGTGCAAGCAGAATGTTACTTCAGAGATAAACACAGGAAAACACATTACACCACTTTCTGAAATACGCATGGAGGTTGAACAGCTATGGGTCCCTACCTGGGTAAATGGGCATTCTGAAGTGATAGAAGCTACCTTAGTGCTTGAGCAGGAAAGAAGTTTCATTAATGAGAAAATACTTCAGCAAATAATTGACAGGGAAGAGATCCCAAGATTCAGAATAAAGAACCAGCACATTTTTAGGTTGGATAATCCAGAGTCAGGAAATAGGGTTGTAGGAAGATGCATGCTAAGAATCACAATTGGTCCTAAGAATATTCATCACAATGTGTGGATAGTGAGTGGGGCATAACACATTTTTTTATCTGTGAAATGACATCATGCACAACATATTTATGGTGTTGGACTTTCTGAATCACAAAGTGTGGCCCAGGTTAGGGGGCCTGCACTTGAATTTGAAGACAAGATACAGGCTTATCATTGCGCACAGATGGTACCATATGCGATTGAATTATAGGTGAGAAAGGACATTACCATGCCTGCATTTACCAGGCAAGTTACAATAACGCTAAAACACAGAAAGGGACAACATAAGAAAGATTCAGATGCATTTGTGAGCCTAAATGAATCCATGAGGCAGAAAGGGATAGAATGTGAATGTACACCACTGGTAGAGGTTGGGGATGGACTCATTAAAATCCTTCTGGATAATAAAGGATGCCAGGATATTCATTTAGAGGAGAAATCAGCATTAGGAATGGCAATACAAAAATCTCAATACACTGCAGATTTCAGTAATGCAGTGATTGGGAATATCCCTGTGTGTGAATGCACAAGGTGAGTTGCCAGAGTCTTTGGATTCTCAACCTAAAGGAATATTCAAAATTCAGTCTGTGTATCCTTATGAACCGGAAAAGCAGCATATTGAGATGGAGGTTAAGATTCCAAAATATTTAAATCTGTCAACTCTGCAGAGGGATACAGCCACACGGCTAGAGGAGAGTACAGAGGTTCCTCCATTATAGGATTTCCCTGAATTTTCAAAAATGGTAGAAGAGCAGGTTCAGGCTGCAAATGCATGGACAAATGAAGAAGAAAAGGATCATTTGAGAAAAATATTTATGGAGTTTAAAGAGGTTTTTGTCAATGACACATATGATTGTGGCCTAACCGATCTTCATGTTGCCACATTGCCAGAGGGACATGGTAGGGAACCGGTGTTCGTGTGTAAATATCAGTTGCCCCTGGTTTGTTTGGAATCATTAGCTGAGATAATTAAGAATCTAAAATCCAGAGGAATCATTAGACCCATTCATAGTATATCAAATACTCCCATTTTGGGTGTGTTAAAACTTAATGGCCAATGGCGTTTGTGTGCAGACCTATGAGAGATAAACAAGAGAGCACCTATTTCCAGGTGGCCACTCTCATTTATTGATCAGGGTCTCGCACAGGTCCATGGATCAAAGGTGTTTACCACATTAGATTTTAAAGCTGGGTACTGGTGTGTGCCACTGGCTGAAGATATCCAAAATTTGTTTGCATTTTCTTTTGACAAATCCCAATATGCATGGTCCCAGACACCATTTGGATATGTCATAAGTGGGAGTGAATTTGGAATATTTTTGAGGAAGGCGCCTCAGATGCAGCGTAAAGGGGGACAATAGTTTATGCAGATGATGTGCTAATTAAAAATGAAAATCTGAAAAGTCATTTCAATGAAATTAGACATGTGCTTGGCCAGTTCCCGAAGGCAAGAGCCAAGTTGTATTTACAGAAAGCACAATGGTGTAAAAAGAAAGTGAATTTCTTAGGTCATGAGGTGACTGAGAATGGATTGAATCCACAAAAGAAAAAGGTGGAGGCGATACAGAAATGAAAAGATCCTACTATTTGAAAGGGTTGAACAGTTTATTAGGGATGACAGGCTATAACAGGAAATTTATTGAGAATTACGCAGAGGTTACCCAACCTTTAACAAGATTATTAAGACAGGGTGTACCCTGGAAGTGGGAAAAGGAGCAGTGTGAAGCAGTGGCTAGGCTTAAAGAATGTCTCATGAAGGCGCCATGTGTGGCTTTTCCTATAAAGAATCAGGATTTATTCATAGAAATAGTGTTCACTGATCAGTGTATGTCAGCTGTGTTATCTCAAAGGCATGATGTGAATAAAAAAACGATTGCATATGCTAGCAAGCCCTTATCTCAGGTTGAAACTAAGTTTAGTAAATGTGAAAAAAAGCACTCCTAACCACTGTTTGGGCATTGCAGCATTTCCGTCCCATCATTCAAGGGGAAAGAGTGATTATTGAAACCAATCACCAACCTTTACAGTTTCTGCAAAGCAAGAAAATTAGGTCAGGGAATTTGGTACAGTCCAGAATTACTTCTTAGACTTTGGCACTTCAGAGGTTCCCTGTGGAAGTAAGATATGGACAAAATAAAAAGAATCAAGTTGCCCAAGGGCTAGCGGATCTACATGATTGTGCAATCGAATGTGAAACCGATGAAGCAGAAATACAATCCATTTTGAATAAATCTGAACAATCCCCACACAAAGCATTCCATGAGGATGTATGTAGGGATTTACCAACTGCGTATGTAGATGGTTGTGCATACCATGTGGAAAACAAGACAGAAAAAAAGCCTGTTGCAGGAATAGGAAATATCTGGTTTAAATGTGACAATATTCCAGGAGGGAGCATGAGGATTGGGTCTAGAAGTAGTCAAGTAGCAGAGTTGGCTGCTATTTACAAAGCAATCGCTACCGCAGTTGAAAACAAACTCAAAGGGATAGTTCTAGTAACTGATTCTGATTATGTACAAAACAGTTTTGTGGAATATTTACCTTGCTGGAAAGTAAAAGGTATGCTCACCTATAGCAAAACACCTCTTAAACATGGGAAGATGATTCCGGCCATTGATAAACTTGTGTCAGAAAATAATTTGATAATACAATGGAGAAAAATCCAAGGACATTGAAGAACACCAGACGAGGACAAAGAGGGGAATGACAAGGCAGATCAATTAGCCAAAATTGGAGCTGTAATGGGAGAATTGTTTCCCATTGAACACCTACTTGGTGAAGTACACGTATATGCAATAACATGCTCCAAATCTCCAAAAGAAGTTGAACAGCCTGTAGGGCAATGGAGATTTGATACACCAGATCAGAACCTGATCAAAGCACAAAAAGAGGACCCAATTTTAGGCATATTTTATGATCACACAGTAGATGCAGAATAAAAGCTTTTGACTGAAAACTATTGTAAATGGAAAGAGGAGTTGAGGGTACTGTTAAAAAACAAAAAGAGAATTGGCTTACAAGATGGATTGATGATTAGGGAATACGTGACAGGTCAAATGCAATGGGTGGTGCCCTTGTCATTTTGGGGACTGATGCTACGTTATGCACATGATGCGATAACTGCAGGACACAGGGGTTCACAAAAAGCATTGGAAATTTGAAAAGATTACGCCTATTGGCCACACATGTCCCAAGATGTTGAACTATACACCAGAGGGTGTCTAGTATGTGCACAATTTCAACCTGCTTCACCTATGCATAGAGCCTCATTAATGAAAAGAGGTTTGACCCTTCCATGGTTTGATTTCCAAATCGACTATGTTGTGCCTGTAAAAAGATCAGCCAGAGGAAATAAATATTTATTAAAAGTGGTTTGTCTAATGTCCAAATGGGTGGAATACATTGCGGTGCCAGATTTCAGTGCACAGAAAGCAGCTACATTACTAGTAAATCATATTTTTTCAAGATTTGGGTTAACCCAAAGGATAGAGTCAGATTGGGGTAGTCATTTCACCAGTGCATTAATGACCAACATTTGGCAAATATTGAGTGTGAAAAGGAAACTACACATCTCATATCAGCCCTTTTCTTCAGGTGGGGTAGAAAGGAACAATAGGTCAATTGTTGATATATTAAAGAAATTTGTGGCTGAAGCAGGTTCTAGTTGGGACCTCGGCTGCCTTTAGTATTGATGGCCATCAGATCGACTCCCGCTAAATCTTCAAATTTCAGCCCTCATGAAGTACTAACAGGAAGAAAAATGATGTTGCCACAGCATTTACTGTACAGGACCCATGAGCAAACACTTGTAAATGCCTCCACAATTCACTAATATGTGGAAGAGTTGAGGAAGCACTTACAAAATGCATTTACATTTGTGCAGCAGAATCTGAAGAAGGCTGCTGACAGTGCAAAACCATATTATGATAGGAAGACATCTGTAAAGGAACATGAGGTAGGAGATCAAGTTTACAAATTTAATTTTGAGAAGAGCAAACATAAAAACTCTAAGTTTCTTGCAGCATGGCAAGGGCCCTTTCGTATAATAGACAAGGTCTCCCCCGTGGTATACAGGATAGTTAAGAAGGACGGTGAGATGGCAGTGGAACAGTTTGTCCATGTAAATCAAATCAAGCCTTTCAACCCAAAACATGAGGTGAAAAGGCTTGAGCAAGTTGAGGCTAGTTAAAACAAAATAATTAGTGCAGAGTGACAATTTAGCTAATTGAAGAATCAAGGTAAACATTAAAATGTATGGAAAATACTAAAGGGTTCTGGTATGGAGAGATATAAGGTGGGGAGGTGTGTATTTTTTGGAATTCTTTTGTTTGTATGCCATGATATGCATGTTATGATTTGTATAATGCTAAATTAATTTTCAGGTGTTCCAGCAGGGCAGATTAATATCCATGGCTGAATGACAATAATAATGATAATCCAATTTTATTTTCAGATATTCCAGGAGAAGTGGGATAAGAAATGTGTTGTGCTAGGTACTTTTTTGTTTTTGTTTTCTTTTTAATTTAGAAAACCAATTCCTTGCCCCAGCAGCGCCAGTTCTTTGGAGCGCTGGACCCCTAGAGGATGCCACTGGACCGAAGTCCCCAGGAAAGCCCCCCAGACCGAAGAAGGGGGGGGTGAAGACAAAGTCTTCAGGAAGTGGGACGATAATAACCAGATATGAGGACTGGTCGCTGATCATACTATTTGTTCTGAGCGTGTCAAGTAATAGGGTCACAAAAGCACAAGTTGTGTTAGAACCCGGACCGGCATCCGGAATTGCGGTAGAGGAGGCACCAGGATTCATCCTGGGAAACAGGAGATTAATATACCAAAATATGTTTATTAGCCTAAATACTGATCACATCATTGAAATGTTTTTAAATGAATCAGTAATTGCATCGGACCAGGTGAGAGACTGGGTGCAGCCACAGAAGGAGGAATCTCAGAGAACAAGCAGGGAAATTGCCATGCAATTGGAAAATACTTTTTTAATTTCATCTGTTATATAATGAAGGAGGGGGAAGTGGGTAGCAGGTCTACTTGTGGCCTCTATTGTAATGATCATTATTGGAGCTGTGGTAGGCACAATTATGTCCACAGCCAATGCTGTGTCTGTGGGTACTTTGAGTGCTAAGCCACAGGAGTTAACTTATGATTTGAAAACATTACAACAAACATTAGATGGAATTAGAGGAGGACAAAGCGAACAGATCAAATATGTAAACAAAACCATTCTAATTTTAAATGAACAATCCAAAATGATAGAACATAGCACTAATGTCATTGATAAATTACTGTATGATCTTGTAAATGTGATAAACCCAATTTAAAGGATGCTGAGGAAATACCTGTGGGAAGTTCAAAGTGCGATATCCCAGTTAATTCAAGGACATATACCTTTCTACTTTGTGTCATCTGATGTCATCCATCAATCGATAGCACAGATCACACAAAGGGAAGGGGAAATGGTGCAGGCAAGTTTGTTTGTTTGTTTGTTTTATTATTTATAATGCGCAAACATACCCTCGGGTAACAGGGCGCAGTAGTTACATGTATATGCAAAGCTTAGTTACAACAACGTAATTATATACATACATACAAATATAAGTACACTATATATAAAAGATAAAACCTATTACGGACAGATAGTACAGGCGCAAGAGTGTAGTGATGCAAACATCTTACTGGCATTGGTAGTATATACAAGTGTAGGTGAAATGAGGCTGGTATGTACAAATAAACAATAGGGAGGAGGGGCAGAGCTCCTCACCGTAAAACCTGGCTACTTGTTACATTTAATGTTATGTTATGTTATGTTATTTTGCATTTATATAGCGCCTTATATACCATTGGTATGGTCTGAAGGCGCTGGTAGGTTGAACGTCCTTGGGAACCGAAGTCCAGGTCAGTAAAGAGGTTAAGGAGAGTCAACGGCGCGTGTGCGCACCGGATATGTGTGCAGCTGGTGCGGTATTCGTGAAATAGCTGCTTCTTAGTGGTAGGTGTGGTGGTTGAGATCAGGGGTATGTGTTCGTTCTGGCAGGATTTATCCAGACCGACTGTGGCTGCGTTAGGCCTAAGGAGAACGCCTGGCTGGGGGCTGTGTAACCAGCAGTGTTTACTTAGAGTGATGGGGAGTGAGCGGGAGATGTTGGTATGATAACAGATATACCGAATGGTGTCATAGTATCTCTGTGTTCTAGTTGAGTGGTGGTGTAAAGAAGAGAGTAAGCGTGGGGTGTCATATGATGGGTTACATGCTATTTCGAGCGTTCCCTGCATTCCAGACCATACTATGTACGTTGCGCAGTTCTATGCGCTCCAGTCCGTTCTATTGACTTTTATTCATTCCATGCGTCCCCGTCTGCGCTACACACTCCGGTCTGCTCGACGCACTCATGCACTCCAGTCTGCCCCGCGCGCACAAGGCCGCTGCGTTTGCTCCTGTCTGCCCCACGCATGCACTCCTGTCTGCCCCACGCATGGACTCCTGACTGCCCCTGTATTTCGCATTCACCCAACCTACGCAATCACCTGCTCCCCACATGCACCCGCTCCCCGCACTCACCAGCTCCCCGCACTCACCCGCTCCCTGCACTCACATGCTCCCTGCACTCACCCGCTCCCCACACTCATCAGCTCTCCTCATTTCTCCGCTCCATGCTCTCATCTGCTCTATGTACTCATCGGTTCTATGCACTCGTGCTTTCCACGCATTCAACTCATCCGCTCCCCGCACTCATTCGCTCCCTTCACTCATCCGCTCCCCATGCTCATCAGTTCCCTGTACTCACCCGCTCCCGGTATTCCTCCGCTCCCGGTACTCATCCGCTCCCGGTACTCATCCGCTCCCCATACTCATCCTCTCCCCATACTCATCCGCTCCCCATACTCATCCGCTCAATGCACTCGTGCTTTCCACGCATTCAGCTCATCCGCTTCCTGCACTCATCCGCTCCACACACTCATCCGCTCTATGCACTCATCCGCTCTATGCACTCGTGCTTTCCCCGCATTCAACATTAATATGCACTCATCAGCCCCTTAGAGTCATTCGCTAATACGCAGTAATCCTGTTCTATAAATTAATTTGCTTTCTACACTCATCCGCTCTTTCCACTCATCCACTTTATAACCTCATCTGCACTATAACCTCATCCGCTCTATAGCCTCATCCGCTTCAAAACCTCATCCGTTCTATAACCTCATCCGCTCTATAACCTCATCCGTTCTATAACCTCATCCACTCTATAGCCTCATCCGTGCTATAACCTCATCCGCCCTATAACCTCATCCGCTCTATATCCTCATCCGTTCTATAACCTCATCCGCTCTATACCCTCAGCTGCTCTACAATCTCATCCGCTCAGTGCACTCGTCGGCTCTGTACACTCGTCGGGTCTATACACTCGTCTGCTCTATATACACATCCGCGCTATACATTCATCCGTTCTATACACTCATCCGCTCTATACGCTCATCCGCTCTACACTCTCTAGATGCACATCCGCTCTACACGCTCATCCGCTCTCCATACTCATCCGCTCTACACACTCCTCCACTCTACACACTCCTCCACTCTAAACGCTCCTCCACTTTACACGCTCCTCCACTCTACACGCTCATACGTTCTGTACATTCATCTTTTCTACATTCGCTTCTCTGTATTTATGTACTCATCCGCCATACACGCTTGTCCGCTCTACACATCCAACCACTCTACACGCTCATCCGCTTAACATGTTCCTCCATTCTATACTTTCATCCGATCTACATACTCATTCAATTTACATACTCATTCAATCTATGTAGTCATCTGGTCTTCCACTCATGCATTCTTGCACTCGGAGCATTCAACTGTTACCCTCAACCACTCTACACACTCAACCGCTTAACATGTTCATCCATTCTATACACTTATCCGATGTACATACTCATTCGATTTACTCACTTATTCAATCTATATAGTAATCTGTTCTTCCACTCATGCATTCTTTCACTCAGTGCATTCATCTGTTCAACACGCTTCATCTTTTTGAACTATTTCATCAATGCCATTCACTTCGTTCCCTCCTCATGTATTATGTGCATTTCAGCAGTTTACATCTCCTTACTGTTTCCCTATGATTTCTTCTTATTATCCACTTCATTGTTTTGATCTACTTTACTCGTTTAATTCTGTTTATCTTTCTAGTTTATGTTCGGGGCTATTAGCTGTCAATTTCTCGCCTCGGGTAGTTTGTTGGGTTGGTGTCGTTGAGATGCTGTTTGTCTGTTTGGATTAATTTGGTTACCGGTTGGTTTTAGGGGAAGAGCCATGTTTTCAGCAGTTTGCAGAAAGATGTTAAATCCTCAGTTTGGCGGATGTGGGGTGGGAGTGAGTTCCACAGGGTGGGGGCCAAGGCATAGAATGATGATCCACCTAATCTGACTGAGTTTGTCTTAGGTATGACTAGGAGGCCGGCTGAACTTGATTTTAGGGTGCGAGGGGGGTGATAGGGTTTTAGTTTGTCTTGAAGATATTGAGGTCCGGTTTTATGCAGTGCTAGATGGGAGATGCATAAAGTTTTGAAAGTCACCCTTTGGGCTACTGGAAGCCAGTGCAGCGTCTTAAGGGCTGGGGAGATGTGGTCTCTTGGGCCGAGTGCAAGTAGCAATTTGGCTGCCGCGTTTTGTGCCCTTTGGAGTTTATTCAGTTGGTACGCGTGGATTTCGAGGTATAAGGGGTTTGCATAGTCCAGTCTTGACATAACAATTGATTGGACCGCAGAGAGTCTGTTAGGAAAGGAGAGATATGGAAGGATGCGCCTAAGGGTTTTAAGGTGGTAGTGGCAGGATTTTGAGACGTTGTTGACTTGGCGCGAGAGTTTTAGGTCATAGTCAAGGATGCATCCAAGATTTTCCACTGAGTTGCAGGGGGTTGGTGAGCTGCCCATGGCGGATGGCCACGGTAGTGGTTGCGGAAGAAGCTCGGAGTTGCCAGATACCATGGTTTCCGTTTTGGAGGGGTTTAACAAGAGGTGGCTTTGGGTCATCCAGAGTTCTATGTCGAGGAGGCAGGAGGCCAGGTCAGGTCGGGGGTTGGGATTTGAGTTCATTAGTTTTAGATGATCATTCGCTTTCAACCAAAGGATAGTGTTAGTCCGGAAGTTTTGGTAGGGAAGGTCAGTTCTCACAGTGGGAGGTAGGGAGTTCCACAGTTTGGTTGCTTTCACCGACAAGCTGTTGCCACCTATTGTGGAGTGATTAAAGTTAGTAATAGAGAGGCAATCTTTGTAGGCTGTTCTGGAAGGTCTCAGGGAGGTCTGTCTGTGGAATCCGTCGACCAGGTAGATGGGCACAGAATTGTTAAGAGCTTTGTGAGTGAGTGACAATATTTTTAAGAGAATTTTGTCATTGATTGGGAGCCAGTTATTCTGACGGCTAATGGCAGAGATGTGGTCACTTCTGGAGATGCCTAATGCCACGCTTTTGGATTTTTCTGGTAATGGCTTTGGTGGACCCTAGATAGAGGGCGTTACAGTAGTCCATGCGGGACAAGATAAGGGCTCTGGCTAGGGTTGTGCAACTAGTATCAGAGAGAAATGGCTTAGCAGTGCGGATCAATTTGCACGTGTAGGCCGTAAAGGATGCTAAAGAATTAACCTGTTTAGTGAATGAGAGGTTGCCTCTATACATAAACTTGGAAAGGATGGAAATAGGGTTTTTGTTATGCATTCCATACATTGCTCCCGAGTTAATCTACCAGACCAAGTGGTGCACAATGTAGGGTTTTGGCAGGATTGGAAATATATTAAAATCAAAACTCCAGAGATGAAAGCGTTTCAATCCTGGGAACCTGATGTTTATCTGATTCCAAATTTGGACACCTGTGTAAAATTCAAAGAACAAAATGATAGGTGTCCAGGCAAGCCATTTGTTCCTGATGTGGCAGATGCTATTTGAGGGTTGAAATCAAATCCCGGGGTATCTGGGGGATGTGAAGTGGTCATTAGTAATCCTGGGATTGAGGAACTGGCTCAAGCTAAGTTGATTTAGGATAAATGGTTGTTGACGATATCCACGAAAAATTATACAGTCATTCATCTCAGCCATGGGTCTTTTATTGATAAACAATTGAAACATAGTGTGCTCTACATATTTGTTCCAAAGGATACAGTAGTGTCAGTAGGGTGATTAACTCTATTTTATGCTGATGATCATCTGTGGGAGGAAAAGGTAGAGAATATTGAATTAGTTCAGAAGAATATGTTTCCCATTGATCCAAATGTAGAATTTGTATTGAATCATAAAAAGGCGCATACATTTAGAAAGAATTTTAGAAAGGATAATATCACTGTGAACTGCTTGGGTTTGATGGTAGGAAATACATTCAATTTGGGGATATGGGTTGAGAGAGGTTTGGTGATCTTGGCAGTTCCAATTGTTTTGATTGTGGGATGGCTGATTGTTCTCACCATTAAGATGAGGATATTGATTCTGATAACAATGGGAAAGGAAAGATGTCCTGCAGTGCACACATTTTGAAGAGCTTATTTTGTTTTCTACTGCTGTGCTGACACAGGGATCACAACAGTAGAAAAAAGGAGGGAGATGTAGGGACATTGTGAACAATGACATTTCATTCAGAAGAGGCCGTAAAATAGAGCCAGGAGGATTTACGTGAAAAATACAGACATCAAATGGCTGGTGCACATTACAAATGGAAATGCATATTCTTGAAGTAAGCACGTGTTGTACTTTAGGGTAAACAGGTCATCTGTCCGGTTTGCACTGTATACATACTAACCTGAATTAACCAACTAACACCATTTCCCATTAATTGGTAACCTGTCTTTAACAAAGCAGTGCAAGGCAGGCTCAGTCGACATGTAGAAATTGAAATGCTTTTCTGTAATGGAATTAAAATGTGCAAAGGCATTTCACTGGCTATGTGATCTCATTCAATATTGCACAAACTGCAAGGAAAATATGCACTGTTGAGAAAGCACCATTGTGTGCAGGTAATGATTGCTGCAAATGTGTTTGCAAAACTATTCTTCAAGGGGAAAATACTGAGGCCAGATCGGGTGATGGTGCACATCAGACAAAAAGGCAGGTTCTAGTGAGATTGACAGGGATAGCTCTTACTTTCAGGAGACAAAAGGGGTGTGGGCAGAAAACAGCAAACAGATGAGCAAGAGACTGGCAAGAGTCATGCAGTGCAGAGGGGAAAGGTTTTAATGGTAGACAGCAGACTGAGGAGATGGGCTGTAGGTGGGGAAGCAGACTTCCTGGCAGAGAGGCTGTGTCCTATCTGAATTGCCTGAGCGTGCTAGCAGGACAACAAAGGGGGGCTTCCTATGACAACAGCACAGGAACCTCGCCAATAGCCAAGATGAATATAAGTGCTACGTGTGGAGTTCTGAATGAGGACAGGGCCGATAGAAAGCCAGGGAAACATATTTTGCATGTAATACTTAATGCTCAAAACAGGCTTTCTTCAATTATCCATAAAATATGGAGTGTTTGCTTGCTGTGAATTTTTGTCTCTCTTTATCTCTTTCAAACTGTGTTCCTGCCAAAAACTGGAACTATTTGGGGTGGAATGTT
The DNA here is from genome assembly GCF_040938575.1 of Ambystoma mexicanum. NCBI lineage: Eukaryota > Metazoa > Chordata > Amphibia > Caudata > Ambystomatidae > Ambystoma > Ambystoma mexicanum. The sequence continues at coordinate 654,910,108 of NC_090934.1, forward strand.
CTGTGCACAAATGCACTCGTTATCTCTGTTCATTTTACCACAGGCCGTATAAACGGAAATAAACTTGTGGTTTTCATAGTAAGTAAGTTTAGAGGTGTGATGTATGGGTATCCAATAACTTGTTTCTTGCAAACTGTTGTGTGGTTTGGCTGATAATGCATATCTCATCATTGTAAATAAGTTGCTGAGGAAATACAGTGACACTGTCAAAATACAAGTGCAATAGGTCTGGTAATTTCCTTTTGGGAGGGCCCAGGATTTACAGGGGAGCATTATTATTCAGAGGGCAGCATTACCATAATAACGCCATCCCACTTTACCACCATATGAGAAGACCACAAGATTAGATGCATCTCCCCAGTTTAAATCCCTAACACCCTGCAACTACCCTTGTATCTTGCATAGAACCAGGTGTGTCAAGCACTGTGCCTCTAAGGGTGCCACCTCCTTGGGTAAGAACAACCTTTGGGTGCCAATCACATGCTGCATAAGGAGGGCACATATATAACATGAATCGTTATACTAAGGCCTACCCACCTCCTTCATGCTGTTGTACCAAACATTGTTAGCTTCTGAGTGATGCTCCTCTATATGGCCACTGAACATGCGTCCCTGATTTTGTCTGATCGCAAAGTCTCTATTAGCTGTTAATACATGTGGTGCATTAGTTTCATTTCCCCTCTTGTTCTACTGCTATGGTCATAAGTTTTATCAAATAGAAAGAGACAGAAAGAGAGAAAAATAAACAAAAAATCCCTAAAAACAGTTTCTCAATCGTTTTGCAGTTCTGATTCGCTAAGACTGCTTGTTGCAAAGACCCATTAATTCTCCTGCGCCCAAATGGGCACACTGTTTGGCAAGAGTTCTCATGTCTTAGGCTGTACTCAACTTACAGGTCTTTGCTTGCCTCTGGGTTTTCTCCTGCTAGTCGTGGGTGGGGCTGTTGCTGGTGTCTCTTCAGACATCATAGAGGTTCACCAACACGTGGTGTGCATGTACCTTGACCGCAGTGAGGGTGCTGTATATCACTTTGTAAGGGCGGAGAACTTGTGCTCACTCCACTCCTTCTTATATGTTCTTATTAACATTTCCTCTCTAGGGTATAGTGGTGACTTTGCTAGTGATGCAGGGTCTCTTGAGTTCAGTGTGGCCTGGTGGTACGCTTGTGTTGTGATCTGATGTGATATAATTCTTGCACATGTCATTAAATCCCTCAGGTACACACCAAACTCCTCCTTCAGCACATCTGCACTTATATGGGCTTCTGTGATTGTTTTAGCAGGGATACCCTGCATGTGCATCTGCTGACCTGTAACCAGCTTATGTGGTGTCAGGTTGTGTTTTTTGCCTGGCTGGTTGCACAAACTGAACAATGCCAGAGGCAACCAGTGAAGTCAACTCTTTCTGATGGTGTGGCAGATTTTGGACTGTTTGCTTTTCAATAAACCATTCATTCTCTCCACAACCCCATTGGCTTGGAGTGGTACAATGAACAGAGCTTACATTTTATTCCCAGTAACTTGGTGATTTCCCTAAACAGATCATTCGCAAAATGAAGCCCATTGTCGGACCCTAGTACATTACAGATGCCCCACCTTGGGAATATCTCTCTAACAAGAAAACCTGCCACAGATTTTGCACCCGCATGGACGTATGGACCGGCATGGAGCCATCAAGAGAATGGACAGACATCAACCATCATATACCAGAAGGTACTGCATTTGTGAACCGTGTCAATGAAATCAATATGGAGCTCTGTGGAGGGCCCTGTGGGTCAAGGCAATGTTGCTTGCAAGGTCTTCAACGTGTGTCCTGTATCGAACAAATGACACAGGGGGAAATTGGTCACAAATGTACTTCCCTGTTCTGACAGGTTGGGGGCATACCAGTACTTACTAATATCAGTGGCAATGTGCTGCATGGCATGGATGTATGATTGGGATAGTGCAGTTGGTCCAGGGCTAGAAATAGTCCTTTCCAAGGCATAACTACTTTACCTGTAATGCTTTGTCTCTATATCAGGTCTGTGGGTGATTGTGCACATCCCCTTTTGACCCATAGATTGTTTTCTTGCTGTGGGGCTTATCCTTGTAATTCTATCATGTGTTCCCTCAGGAGTGAGGTATAAGCCATTGAGGTTTCCTCCTGTTGCACTGCTATGATAGGGGCTCTATTGTTTGGTATTTGAAAGGCAGGTAAACTGGTAAGTGCATCTTTGCTCCATGAGATTGTGTCTATCCCTTTGGTGTGGGAAGCACACTTCACAATAGCCTCTATTTGCGGGCACTTTATTGCATCTATCAATCTGGATAATAGGGCTGCATGCTGTACTGGGCTCCATCTGATTTCCTTAACACTCTCCTGTGCAATCTGGACAACCCATAATGTACTTTGGAGGTGACATACGCTCAGTTGGAGCTGTAACTTCATCATATGCTGACATCTCAACAGCTTCAATGGGTGCTATGAGTTCTGCTGCCTGTGCTGAATAACATGAGGGTGATTTTGTCTGTACCATTATTTGATATTCCTCTTCTTGTCCCTTTACGTATCTTACTATTGCTGACCCTGTGTGTCACTGGCCATTCTCCTGATAGACTGTCGATGACCTTATCAAAGTATAAAATCTCTACTGTATTGAGAGCATCTTTGCTTACTTTGGTACCTTCCTTGGGAGTGCCCTCATGGACTGCACAATAATGTACTTTATCTTGGGACTGCACAGGCTTTGCCACGAATGTTGCTGGATTGACAACATGACACCTGACAATGTGGTCTATTGGAGGGGTGGGAAATCCCCCATTGTATAAGCAAGAGGTCTGGTTTGGGGGAAATACCCATGCTAAGAAACAGAAAAGTCCAGAAATGTGACACAACAACTGCTGTATTAAAAAGATCTTGCAAAACAGGAACAGTAATGGGCATCTCAGGATTTGCAATACTCTCACCTTGCTTCAGGTTTGTCAACAGTTATGAAGTCAGAGATGGCAAGTTATTACACAACACCTAAGGCAGACTGAGGTTGGTTAGTGGGGTAAACTACATACATCATCCATATGGGGTTAGTGCTCTGATCGGTTACACATTATCTGGTGGCTCCACCTGCGACCACATCTTAAATGTTTCAAATAACTGCATGTCAAGTTAGTGCATTATAACTGGTTGATGCAACAAAGTGTGAAATGGTGTAGGAGGTGAGTAGGGATTGGTCAGTAAGGGTCTTCTCAGCCTGGATGCTTTGGAAGGTTACCAGTCCATGAGCAACAATTCAAGTTGATGAGAACAGCCCCAAAGGTGCTGTCTGTACCAATAAGGTTACCATCTCTGATCCTTTAGGCCTTTAGTCAGGACATTTAGCTTTCAACCTAGGATTACTTTGTATCGTCTTGTCCTAAGATAAATGGAAACGACGGTCCCTGTCTGGCTCGAGAGAATAGGCTTTGTCCCTCAGTCTCAGATCATGTTTGTAGAGACCACAGGCTTGAATTTTCTGTTCAACATTTATGAGGATTGTTAGCCTTTATACATACATGTGTTATCCCCTTCCTGTCCTTCCAGCAGCATTTGTTTCCTTATTAATCTAAGAAGACTGTTTCTTGCATCTGCCCTTCTCTGTACCTACAGTGCCGATGTGAAACTCTTCCTCCCTTAATAGCCTTGGCAGAAATATGTGCACTGGCTGCATGAGCATTCTCGTCTATGTGTTTCTGCTAAATCAGCAAGTCAGGCCTCTCCCTGTCTCATTGAGCCTCCTCAGTGCTCTCCATCTACTTCAATGTGAGCACATCTTCCATTTTAATTCTTATGGCAACTTATGTTAACTGCGTTCTGCATCGTGCAAGCTTCATGTTTATTCTTGTGCATCTTGCATTCCAGCATAGCAAAACAATATATATCCTTTATCTTAGTAGGTCAAAGCATGTTTTTCGTGAGCAAAGCAGCCTATTGTCTGTGTTCCTTCATGATGGATGAGCATGTGCTTCCTGTCTAATGCATCTACATCTTCGTCCTAGTTGTGACATCATTGCCTCTCTGCACAATCACAATCAGTCCAATTGCTCCATCATCTGCAAGTTTATCTCCTCTACAACATAATCAGGGTAGGGCTGTATGGTTGTCTGGGTGAATAGTGTTTCTCGCATCTGCGGTACAGTGATTATGTGGAGGAGGTGGCCAGAAATGATGTACACCTTTCATTCTCTTAACGTCAAGACTAGGGAGACAGCAGCGCATTGAGGGCCACATTTGTCTGCCTCTCTTCAGTGGATAGAAGGATTGGAAAGTATCTCCTCATATCCTGAGGTTCTCTGTGTGGGAAGGATTGATTTGGAATGTTCTGGGATTGCAAATATGTCATGCTCCACATATAGAGTGACTGAAAATCCCATTGTTATTGCAGAGAATTTCTGCACTGCAAATGCATCGGCTTCAGAGCGAAGAAAAATGGCCTTGCATTACTGGGTCTAGGAGCCACTATAATACGCTAGAGATGTATGCTCCATGATTGTGCGTTGAGTAAGGAATGCTGTCATTACCTAGCCATTTGAGTATGAGAACAAATCAAATGGTTTGTTGGAATTTGGTTTTGCCAATACAAGGGCATTGGTAATTGCTAGTTTGAGGTCAATAAAGCAGTCTGTCATTCCATCTGTCCACTCAAGGGATCCTTTGGTTTTCTGTGCCTCTTTCAGTGTTTGCAGTAGGGGCCTGATGTAAGTTGTGTAATCAAAGATTCATGATCTTAAAAATATTGATACAACCCAAGAAACTGCTACATTAATTTCACTGTGGTTAGCCGGGGTGTATTGTGGACTGCTGCTGATCTATCTGGGATAACTCTCCTCCCTTCAGAAGATTGTATTTGTCCCAGGTATACTACCTCCTTCTGGAAATACTGTAGTTTTTCATTGCTACCCTTTCTGGCAATACTGTAGTTTTTTCATTGTCAACCTTGTACCCCTTATCTGCTAGTAATACCAACAGCTGTGTGCAATCCTTTCTGCACTGTTCTTCTTGTGTACGACACACCAAGAGGCCATCTACATACTGGATGATTGTGCTTTGTACCTGCATGATGCCTAAATCCATTTGGAGCACTCTGTTGAATATGCTTGGGGATGCGCAATGCCCTTGAGGCAAGCAAGTATGTTAAAATCTCTGACCACAATAGGTGAATGCATTGAGATGCTGGTAGTATATGTGCACTGGGATTAAGAAACATGCATTGCTGAGGTCAATCACAGGTAAGTTGATCGCTTCTGTGGGTATGTTCGACAGGAAGGTGGCTGGATTGGGTTGTACTGGGAAATATGCCTCAACGATATTGTTTAAAGGCAGAGATCTTGTATTATACTCCGAGAGGATTCTTTTACTTTATTCACAGGGTAAATATTCATGTTACATGGGGATGCAGATGGCAATTTAATGCCTTGTTCAAATAATGCAGCAATGGTGTCATATGTTCCTTCATCAGCCTCCCTATACAGTGGGTATTGCTTCACTCAAGGCAGTATTGCATCTGGTTTGAGCATGATCACTACTACTCCTATGATGTTTAGATGCCCTACATCATGGGGGTTGCTAGTCCACAGGCATCTTGGCACCTGTGCTATTTCTTCACACAAACTTGATGCTGGTGACTTGGTAACTTATACAGTGTGCTGTACTTCTCTGTGTTGTATTTCTATATGAGAGGGTATACCCATTTCAAACACCAGTTTACCTTCCTCTTCTATGTCCTCAAACAACCTTCCATCAGACACTTCTGTTAGTGGTACTATGGGATCTATGCAAAGGAAGTGTGCCACTTTACTCCCCACCCCCTCGTCCAATCCTGCTAAGATCACTGCGTCTTTTCTGCTAATCACTGCTTCTATGTCTAAAGTTACAATGGTGCCTTTTCCTGTGGGACAGCTGGTCTGAACAGAAATTCCGGCGGTAGATAGAATATCATATCCGGGTAGTCATCCTATCAAGACAGTTACTCCATACAGAGACAGCTTCTCATGTATGGGCACTCCTCGCTCAGTGCTTGTGCTACAGTATGCTTGGAGAACTGTGGCTACTCTCGTCTAATGCATGCCTGGTGTTGAGCACACTATCCCTTTGTCCGAGAATGCAATGGTCATGTTTAACTTGCTTAACAGATCTCTACTGACTTGCAATAAAGTAAATATAACAATATTTTGTGTGCACCTACAGTGATAGGTCATTCTTCAGTGAATGCCAGCCCCAGTGAATACTTGTGTGCCCATACTTTTGTTGGTCAATTGAAACCTCCCTTCCCTGATAAAGGATTTGGTGGTCCCTGTGTCCACCAAAAAGGTGAACATTCTGTCTCCTATTTTCAGTCCCATCTGGGGTTCCTCTTCCGGGATTCAGGCGACAGACAGCACTGGACAAATCAGACCTTGCTGTGGGCTGTCCAATTGTGAGTATGTGTTTGTTCCTGGCAGCAGGAAAGGGTTAGCCCCTGGACCACTTACTCCCATATAGTGGCTTATTGTACCATGTGGTAATGCATTTTGTCCATATGGGCGTGTTAGCTTGAGCAGGTGCCTGCAGCATGGGGGTCTGCACTGCATTCGATGTTTGGTATTGCATAGACTGCTGCTATGTGGGCACCGAGCCTGTAATTGCGCAGGTCCAGGGGCATATGTAGGAGCGATTGTTTGCACTGGGCCTGGTGCATGGGGTTCCTGGAGTTGGCATCTGTATCCTGTACTGTGGCTGATATGTGTGATATTGATCAGGTGGTGCACCAGTGGTGATAATGCATGGGAGACATACTCCGACAATCTCTTCCACACTCCCAACTGGCATTTAACTCTCTGAATTCTCCCCCCTTCCTCGTTGGCAGCCACTTCTCCCTCCTTAAGTACCTCCAGCATCCCTTTTTCCATCTCCTTTCCCCTCTCCCCAATCCCTGCAGTTGTTCATGTTCTTGTTGCCTTTCTGTTGTATTAGTGAGTACTGCTCCATCCATGCTAATTGTTTCTGTATCAGATGTGCCCTTTGCGCTTGCACCTCTGTATGTTTTTCCTTCTCTTCTTTTTCAGAAATTCACTGTGTGTGCCTGTTTCTCGGCCCATTCCTTTGCATCTATACCCACTACTTCATCAAATCTGTTTGAACTTTTGTGGGGAGCCCCCTGCACAACACATGGCAATATAATGGTATGCTTTTATCCCATGAATTCCCTATCTCCTTGCACCACATCTCCTGAATCAAATGAATGTAAAGCACTGGGGGCTCTTGTGCTTTCAATGTACATGCTAGGATCAATCCTATATCTGGTTTGTCGGGGTAGCCGTCCCTCAGCGCCCTCCACACATGGGTTTGACAGTTATTGAATGGAGCACCATTGTGTGTGCCACAAACTAGTTGTATCCCCGGGTACTCTGTCTTTCCCCAAATCAGATTGATATACTCTCCTTAAGCTCTTCAGAACTCCCACTTCTAACATAACACCATAACTGGTGTTTGCTACTTCAGGGCATATATCCATTTACCTGCTCCTGCTATAATAACGGCAATGCCTTCCTTAAGTTGTTCCTATCAATATGGGGCCAGAGCACATTTGTTTGGGGTAATATTTTTGTAAATTGTGCTCTGAGCGTGTTGCTTTTGTCTCCCTTCCCCCTCCCCCTGCAGCCTCTTCCTGGACGCCACCTCCCTCCCGCCTCCCTTGCTCGCCCCCCCTCAGATTGGTGATTGCCGGTATGCCTCTGGACTACCCCACGGCTGCTCTCCCCGCTCGCCTCTTGTAGAACGTAGCGGGTGAGAGCAGCTCGCCGGCAGTCCAGCTGCTGTGTTAAGAGCCCAGCTGGTCCGCGGGAGCCTCGTGCGAGTTACTTTGTTTGGGGGAATATTTTTGTAAATTGCGGTCCCAGCGCCTTGTTTTTGTCCCCCTCTCCCCTCTAGCTGCAGCCTCTTGTTGGACCCGACCTCACTCTCGCCTCCCTGACCACCCACCACCCCCGTTCCCTTCCCCCTTGGGTGCATTTCTTGTCTTAAACTGTCCCTCCTGGGCAGCCCCCTGCCCAGCAGCTCCCACGGCTAAGGGCCCCTTAGGCAAAGAGCGGCTCCCACGGCTGTGTCTACAGTTGTCCTCAGGGGACGCCTGTTGCCTGCCAGTATCCATTGATTTGTCCCACTTGCCTCCCTGCCTACCCCTCCTCAGACTCATTAACACGGCTGTGCCATTCCCTTTTTGTTTAATACACACTGTACCAGTATTTAATTTGTGCTGTGTAAACTAGGCCTTTCTCCCTCTTATTAGGATTCTCATACTTAGATGGTCTCTCCAATGTTGTTTAATGCGCACTGTACCAGTATTTCATTTGCGCTGTGTAAACTAGGCCTTTCTCCCTCTTTTTAGGGTTCTCATACTTAGGTGGTCTCTCCAGTGTTGCTTAATACGCACTGTACCAGTATTTCATTTGCGCTGTGTAAACTAGGCCTTTCTCCCTCTTTTTGGGATTCTCATACTTAGGTGGTCTCTCCAGTGTTGCTTAATACGCACTGCACCAGTATTCCATTTGCGCTGTGTAAACTAGGCCTTTCTCCCTCTTTTTAGGATTCTCATACTTAGGTGGTCTCTCCAGTGTTGCTTAATACGCACTGTACCAGTATTTCATTTGCGCTGTGTAAACTAGGCCTTTCTCCCTCTTTTTAGGATTCTCATACTTAGGTGGTCTCTCCAGTGTTGCTTAATACGCACTGTACCAGTATTTCATTTGCGCTGTGTAAACTAGGCCTTTCTCCCTCTTTTTAGGATTCTCATACTTAGGTGGTTTCTCCAACGTTGTTTAATGCGCACTGTACCAGTATTTAATTTGCGCTGTGTAAACTATACTTTTCTCCCTCTTTTTATGATTCTCATTCTTAGGTGGTCTCTCCAATGTTGTTTAATACACACTGTACCAGTATTTAATTTGCGCTGTGTAAACTAGGCCTTTCTCCCTCTTTTTAGGATTCTCATACTTAGATGGTTTCCCCCCGGGTTACTTTTGAGCATTGGAGCTCTTTAACCCTGAGAGTGTGTCTTCCTGTGCTACTCGATTGCCACTCGCTATCTTGTCCGCCTGCTCTCTCCTGTGTCTTCCCCTCTCTCCCCCTTCCTGCCTCTCCTCTCCCTACTCTATGGTGCTCTCTATCTCTCCTATCTTCTCTAACTGCTTCTCTATTGACTATCCTGCTCTCCTCACTAAATCTGGTAGGAAAAAGTTTAGAAAGGACATCCTGGTCTCCAATCCAGGCCTCCCTATCGCTGACACTTACACCAGTGCCTCCTCCAAGGAAACTCTCAACAACATCCTCTTTGTCGTGCCTTCACCTGACCTATGGACCCTTCATATGGTCTCTGTGCTCGCTCCTTTCTCCTCTTCTCCCATTAATCCCGTTGGGATGTCCTCTTGGCCTCCTTCCACTCCTCCAAGGTCATCATTAATGTTTACTCTAACGGGACCATCTTGGTCCAAGGCCCTCAGGCCAACAACCTTCACCTCTTTGATAGATGCTTCCCACGCCTCATCAACTTCCTTTCTTCTCCTGCTGTCCCCCCTCCCCTTTCATCGGCTACCTTGCCTTCTCCCTTCCTCTCTGCCCCCTCTCGGGCTCCTTCTACACCTCTACAGGGCGTACCCCTGATCTGTACCCCTCCCCGGAAATCCTTCAAGGATGGCAACCTTCTCCACATTGCCACTCTCAACTCTCGTTCTGCTGTCAAACATTCCTCTGATATCTGCCGCCTCCTCGAAGAACTTGACCTTGATGTCCTCGGTCTCACCGAGACATGGTTCACGACCAGCTCTGTCACTAGCTTTGACATGCTTCTACCTGACGGCTACAAGATCCTCTCTGTGCCCAGGCCCAACCGCTCTGTTGGGGGCGTTGCCCTTATCTTCCCTGAGTGGATTCCTGCCTCTGTCACTCCTATGCAGACCTACGCCTCTTTTGAATGTCTTGTCTGCCGGCTCTCTCTCTCTCCTAGCCATTCCCTTACCGTGGCTACTATCTATCGACCGCCTGGTCAAATTTCCTCCTTCCTCTCCGAGTGGGCAGACCTCTCCTCCTTTCTCTTGGCCTAAACCACTCAACTCCTCCTTCTTGGAGACTTCAACATCCACTTGGATGCCTCCTGTCCCCCCTCTGGACACTTTCGTGACCTCTGAGACTCTCTTTCACTAACCATTCTCCCCTCCGGCCTGACTCATTCTGCAGGGCACACTCTCAATGCTCTGATCTCCTCTGACCTTCCCCTCTCTGTCCCCCTCTCCACCCCTCTCTCCTGGAGTGATCATCTTCTCCTATCCTCCCACCTCACCCTCCCTACCCCTCAGGCCAAGCCACCTTCATCACTGCCACCCTCCTTCGCGGTCATCGACCCATGAAGCGCGTGTCAGTCGAGGCTTTCGCCACCACCTTCTCACCCCCGCTCCCCTTTGGCTGACTCCCAACCTGACACAGCCCTCTCCATGCTCCACTCTGCTATATCTGATACTCTTGATATCCTTGCCCCTGTCATGAGAATCCGCCTGAAGCCCAAAGCCAAGTGTAACTCCTGGTATGACTCCGATCTCGTCACCCTTAAACACGAGTGCAGGGTCGCTGAGAGGAAATGGCGTGCTTCATGTTCATCCTCTGACAAACTGGCCTGCCGTCTGCTGCAACGGCAATATCGGCTCTCCGCTCTCACCAAGAAGAGAGCCCATATTCAAGCCCGGATCTCTGCGGCGTCTAACAACTTGGCTGAACTCTTTAAAATCTGCAAGGAACTGGCCAATCCTGCTGCAGTCTCTACCTCTCCTGTCCCTTCCCAGGCCCTCTGCACGGCACTGGCTTCTCACTTTATTTCCAAAACTCAGGACATCCTGTCCTCACTCTCCTCCTATCAACTCCCTCCCTCTATCCCCTGCTCTTCCTCTGGCATTTCTGCTGCCACCCCCCTTCCTCCCTCTCTTCCTTTCCCCTTTTTTCTGCAGAGAAGGTTTCTCGACAGGTCTGATCTATGAAAGTCTCGTCAAAACAGGTTCACCCCTGTTCCTCCAAAACTATCAAGGACCACATCGACTCCCTGGCTCCTGCCCTGGCTGATTTCTGCAATCACTCCTTTCGCCACTGGAGTCTTCCCATCCCCCCTGAAGCATTCCCTTGTGCACCCTCTTCTTAAGAAACGCTCTGCTGACCCCTCCTGCCTGGCTAACTATCGCCCAATCTCCATCACTCCCTTCCTGGGGAAGCTCCGGGAGAAATTGGCCATCTCCCATCTTAATCTCCACACCAAATCTGTTGGTTGTCTTCATGACCATCAGTCTAGCTTCAGGGCTGCCAGAAGAACGGAAACTGCTCTCCTGAACATCCGTGAATACCTTCTCTCCAACCTCAACTCCAACACGCCGTGTGTCCTTATCTTGTTTGATCTCTCTTCTGCCTTTGACACTGTCAACCACGCCATTCTGCTCAACCATCTCTGTGATAACCTGGGTATCACTGGACAGGCTCTGGCGTGGCTGACTTCTTTCCTCTCCGACCGACCCTCCCAGGTCCAACTTGGGTACTCCTTCTCCGATATCTTTTTCTCTACCTGTGGCATCCCCCAGGGTTCTAACCTCTCTCCTTGGCTGTTCAACCAATACCTGGCACTGCTTTCCCACTGCATCGCCGCTCTCTGCCGAAATTTTCAGTGCTATGCGGATGATACCCAGCTCATTTCAGGCTACCCTCGGCCTCCTCCTCTCCTTCCCTCATCTCTGACTGTCTGTCTGCTATCCAGGAGTGGTGTGCCGCCAATGACCTCTGCCTTAATGCCAGTAAGACTGTGATTCTACTCATTGGCACTCCCTCTCCCTCCTTCCCTTCAGCTCTCTGGCCGACCTCTCTTGGCCCTCTTCCTGCTCCCACCTGCAAGGATTAAAACCTCAGGGTCATCTTCTACTCCACACTCTTCTTCTCTCCTCACATCTCCGACGTCTCTAAGAAGTCACACTACCAGCTGCGCCTCCTCAGAGGTATTCTTCCTCTCCTCTCCTTCCCCCAGAAGCTCACCGTCTCCAGAGCCCTGGTTCTCTCTAAGTTGGACTATTGCAATAGCCTCTATCTAAATCAGCCTGCCTCTACTCCCCGCCCTCTGCAACTTATCCAAAATAGGACTGCAAGACTTGTCCTTGGCCTCAAGCCCAGGGATCGTATCACTCCAGGACTGAAATCTCTGCACTGGCTCCCAGTGGCTGCAAGGATTAAGTTCAAAACCCTCTGCATTATCCACAAGGCCTTCTGGGGCCTGGGGCCGCATTACCTTCAACTCTTTCTTCCTAAATACCTTCCTTCTCGGGCTCTTCGCTCATCTGCCTCCAACTCCCTCAGGGGTAGCCGCTTCTCCAAGCAACGAGTTGGTGGTCGATCTCTCTCCTCAGCTGGGGTCTCCCTCTGGAACAGCCTTCCTGCCTCCCTGAAACTTGAGGAGAACCATCTCCGGTTCCGGAAACACCTCAAAATCTTCCTCTTTGCTTCTGCTTTCTCTGCTTCTCTCCCCTGCTGAAATTCCTGCCGATCCTGCACTTGTAACCTTGCCACCCTTTCTGATCTTTGGCCAGGTCCCGCATTTGCACACCTCCCCTGCCTCCCTGGCAACCCCCTGCACTTAGGGACTGGTTCTGTATCCCTTCAGTCCCCTTCCAGCACTTATGTCTGCTCTTACCTTGCACTTGCCACCATCAGGCCATTTTATTTATCGTATTTATTCTTCTTTCCCATGTACTGAACTTTCCCCTTTCCCTTCCCCCTGGCACTCTTCCCTTTGTCCCTACCCTCGCACTTGCACAATCTGAATGACACCTGGCCTAGTAGGATCGTTGTCTGTCTTCCACTGTTTTCCCCTCCCTTGCCTCATCGCGCCTTGAAACACTTGTGTTTAGGCGCGTTATAAATGCCATATCATATCATATCATATATCAATGTGCCTTCCCTATTCCCTTCTGTAACAGGGGAGACTGCCTCCATGTCTTCTTCTAAGGCGGCCTCCCTCTGTTCTTCTTCTTTGCTACTGCCATCTGCTTGGGTCATGGTCTAAGCCACGCACCCCATGGCATTATTTTTCTGTGTTCCTCATCTGTATCCCACTCCTCCTCCTCCTGCTCCTCCTCTCCTTCAGATAAGTCAGTATCATAGTCTATTCTCTGACACCTTCCTTCCCTGCACGTCCTGCTCTCCTGATTTCCCCTCACAACAGGGACTCACTCCCTCATCTGGCTCAATCTTAACATCTGTCATGACTGCAACTGTTCATTTTGAGGAATGTCTGTCTCACATTCCATGTATATGTGTCTAGAACTCGGCACTTCCCTCTACATGTGTTTCGTTGTTTTACTCTTGCTATCTTCTCCTCTGTGTTCTGTAATGCTGCTTCTAGGACCCTGCAAACTCTTTTCCCAATTTCCATTATGAGTGGGTCTCGTGTTTTGTTTTTGTGATCCTGTGATGCGTTTGGTTTGAGGTCACTTGTGGGCTCATGCCAGGGATACGTGTACCCTGCTGCAGGTTGTAATGGGTATGTTCTAGGTATTGATGGGGCAGACTTCACTTTGCCTGGTTGGGCCTATCGTTTGAGAGGGGCAGGCCGCGTCCTGCACAGGGGCCTTAACCCCTTCCTTTCTATCCTCATTGTGTGCTTCATCAACCTCATAATGTATTTTCCACAACTCCAATATGCTTTGTCTATCCTTTAACTGCTTGCCTTTGTAAGTTGCCTTTGTAAGTTGCCTTTGTAAGTTGATAACAAATGTGTATATATGTGTTCAATTATTTGCTTATTGTACATGCCCTCCGTTGGCCAGGCAGTAAACATCTTGTGTTCTGTTCCCTGTACCCATTCATTGTGCTACTTCAAGATCTTTTCCCTGTACTGCGGGAGAACCTTGCACATGTGCTCAATCAGCATGCTCATTTTTACTGAAACTAACAATAACAAAATGGCAAAAACAAAATCGTCACAACAAACATTACCTCGCTTACCGCAGACCTGCTACGATGCTACAATAAACCTCAGTGCATCTTTGCACAATAACCCCAGACCAACCCCTCTGCCAAAACTCCTTTCCACAACACTAATGTTCCCCTACCACAATTCCTTTCCTCACACTCTATACCCACACACACTGGGCTACCCTCACCCCACCCCAAACATTTCTACGTGCAATGTGTACAACAAAGCCAAAAGAATACTTATTTACAGAATGGTTTACTTTTCCTCCTCTCTCCCACTGTCCTCTTCTTAGAGGGGATCGTCACTTCACTTTGCCTCTGTATTACTACTATTGTGACATCACTACTCCCCTCTGCTGGATACCTCCTTTCTTTATTCTACTCAGAAAAAAAATACACACCATGTGGTTTGCTTCACCACACTCTTCCCATTTGTTGTTCCCACAAAGGTGTACTAACATTCTGGGTGTTCATCCGAGGTCCTCCGATGCGTTGTCCCCCTCAAAGGCCAGCACAGCTGGGCATAGCACCCAACTCCAGTGACTAGGCAGGCCTTTGTAAAACTCAAGTGCCTGCTCACCTCTTCATTGTGTGCACATGTGTTGGTTTCTGCAGGTAGGTGCTGCAGCCAGGCTATGCGGCAGTGGAGCGCCCCGCTCCTCGGGAGGAGACTGCAATCACGTTGCAAGGTCACCAAAATGTAAGATAGGCCCAAAGCAAAATCAATCCAAGAAGCAAAAATAAATGCACAAATTGCATGAAAACCAAAGGTTATTACATGCAATTTCGGTGGCGAGGCGAAAAAAGACAATCTTCACTCAATGTATCATAATGAAATGGCAGCATATATAGGAGAGAGTCATTTGAATAGAGTTGACATTGTTTCAAGACATATACATTGAAATCGTATTGGTTGATGCTAGTAATCTCTTACAGGAACCCATACATGTGTTAACCCATTTGGCTCAATCCTTCCCTTGTGTACAGACCAGTACCATTCCTCTAACAGTGACCGAAAGTCTGGGTTAACTGGACTTTTTTATCTTCATTGGCAGTGGCCTAAGCGACACTTTGTTGCTTTCGGACACCTCTCCTATTGGTAAACCCATCCTTGAGTGTCTCATGCTGTGCTTCACCCCTCAGATTTAACCACTCCCCTTGTGAGGTGTAGACAGAATGGCAACAAACTCAAATGTCTCATCCTATTCCCATGCAACCGTAACAATTGGCTTTCCTTTATGGTTCTTACCCATGTAGCTGTACAACTGAGAACTTATCCTGAGACTTCTCTTTGGGAATATGTTGCATTTTGAGAGCTCTACTTACCATGAGGACAAGCGACTTTATAAAACACACTACTGGAACACCACTCAGATGAGAATATGTTCCTGAATTCATGAGCTCTGTTTCCACCAGTATCTGCACTACCAATTGAGTGGCAATTCCTTGAGGGGGCAGTAGAGTCACACCCTATGCAGCTTCCCTTGGTTGCATTTCAACCTTACTGCATTCTCATCAACCTGTGTCCTTCGCTATCTAGAATACTTGCTATGGGTTTGAAACATTACTTGCTATAATAATAATGCATGTAATTATGTTCTATGTAAAGCACTTTAGATTAAAGTGCTAAATAAAAAACAATGTATTATTATTATTATTATTATTATTATTATTATTATTATTATTATTATTATTATTATTATTATTATATCAACAATTGTTCGACTCCTGGGATCCTACTTTGCCCTGGATTCTCAACCAATCACTGTGCTGCATTTCACGCCACCTCCAGTGACTCTCGCCTTGTCTGTGCACTGACTAAAACAAAAGAGGAATAAAGCCTAATACACTGCAGAAAAAACTGAGAACTTTTGGTGGCCTAGCCATCTGCAATCTCCAACATGACTTATTCCGTGTTAGTAAGAAGCTCTGCTTGTTGTTAATGCACTTCTCTAGATGTGTCCTCATGCATTCTTTATGGAATCTCACCTTACTTGTCTGTCACACTATATGAAAGACTTTCAACTACCGGGGGCCTCTTGCACCGCTCTCTACCTGCAAATTCTACAATAGTTCTAATCAGCTGCTATTTTGCTGCAAAACTGTCCCATGATCCCACCTGGCCTTCCCTCTATGTATGGTGTATGGTGCATGCTGCATGTCACTGCCCTAAATTTCTTCATAGAATTGTTCTCAAACATGCATGTGCACCTGACACAGCTAAAAGCAGAGTAGCCACACACAAAAACAGAACCACTGACCCTGTAAATGGCCCACTCGCCTTACTGTAAGAACTTCCTTAATTGCTACTTACTCTCCCGTTTAGGACATTGGACTTACATTACAACATTCCATATTAAATAGCAAACAAGTTATGTAAAACATTGGGGGCCCCTCGACTGAGGTACATGGCCAAGTAACCTGTTCAATAGATTGGTTCTCACTCAGGAGTGTCTGACCCTCATTTTAGATCAGTGTTCCTTTTACAGAGAAGTATCCATTTACAAATCAGTCTGGTCATGGCCACAAGGGTAGTCCAGTTTTACAATGGATTTCTAAACTCTGGCCTGGTGGACAGATGTTAAGGAGGCCACCCTATTAGTGTGAACAGAGAGGAACTTCTGGGAGTTTTTCCAAACAAATCAAGGAAACATGGATAGAGGGCAGGGCTAAATCTCAGGAGAGGGATCAGAGGTCCAAAATGAGTCCACACACAGAAACACCAAGGATTACACCTAGACAGTTAGTTACACAAATAACACATTTATTATAGGCCGGGAAAACACATGAAGAATGACTATTGGCAAGTAATAACATCACACAATACTAGGTCCTATAAAACATATATAGAGTCACTGTAATTGGTGCAAAATTGCAAAATAAAACAATCCCACCCCCAATACATGTAAAGGAAGGCAAGTGTTAGGCTAGTACCAACTATCCACAGGATGCACAATCCTAACTTTAGAAGTCCAACCAAAGTTGCATGGGGTCTTGTGCCCAAAAGTGCACAAAGTTTTCCAGTAGTTTGGGAGTCGGGAAACAATTAGGAGAGGGGTCCATGAAACGTGAAGATGGGTCCAAAAGTTAGTTGAAGTGATATTCTAGTGAATAAAACAGTTCCCTGCTTTTGGAGGGATTTTCGCAACAGGTTGTGCCAAAGCCAAACTAGTGTAAAAGTTTAAAAAGGGTGCAGGTAAAGGGGCAGGTAAGTATCGCTACAAGTTACCACCCACAATACAATTTCTCTTCAGACTTTGTGGGTCATCAGAGGGTCTTCTGAGGTAAGTTTTCCGCCTTTGGTTCTGGTTGCTGGTGCCCAGGAGCTGCGGGTGCAAGAACAGTTCCAGTCATGGATGTAAGCTTATGCAACCTCTTCTCCATGAACAACGCAAGAAGCACCACTGCAGCATTTCTTAGGACACTTGGCCAGGTGAAGGAAAGCAGGTTACAGGTTGCACGGCAAACCATGATTGTCGCAGTGAAAGAAAGCCTCCTATCTCAGGCCCCGTCGACAGCAAGGAGCTGAAATTCTGCACACAATCCGAATACCTCTGGATTTCCAGCCCGGAACGGTGCTTCTGTCATGGTAGCCCAATATTCAGCTGGTCAGTCAACTGGGTGGTCCAGGAACACTTTTGAGGGCTCCAACAGAAGACACTGGGACCAGTTGTTCCTACCAGTGCATTAGGGTGAAGCACCAACAAGGGTCTTCAGAGATCAGTAGTCAGATGGGGCTTAACTGGGACTCCAGCCAGTTTTGGTTGCCAGACCTCTTCAGGGATTGTCCATGGGTCTTCCATGGTCATCTCAGCTACTTCAGGATACTTGGCTACTCTTCAGATCTGCTGGAATGCCTGCAGGACACCTCTCTTAGCCCAAAGACAGGTGAGTGATGAGACTCAGCCCTCCAATGGTAAGATCTGCCCCACACTTGCACACCAAAAGTGGTCCATTCGGGGGGCCACTGTGGGTTTCAGGCATGCATGCACACCATACTCTAAGGTGCAGTATGTGGATTGGGATGCTTACCATAAGTGGAGAATTTCAGTGTTTGTTCGGTTTTACTTGTAACCATAACATCCCTTTAACGTTTTTTATTGAATTTCATACATTTTTATTAGTGCAACTTAACCATACGTCCCCTTAACAAAGTGTTTTCATAGAATATATATATATAATATTAAAAAAAAAATATATATATATATATATATATATATATATATATATATATATATATATATATATATATATATATATATATATATATAAATATATATATAATATTTTTTTTTTCACTGAACAACTGAACAAACTTTGTTAACAGGACATTATGGTTAAGTGGCACTAATACAAACCTATAAAATTCAATGAAACAACATTGTTAAAGGGACATTATAGTTACAAGTAAAACCAAAAAAACTCATAGATTCATCAGAAAAATTAATTGCATATGGGATGTCATTAGTGATGTCATCAATGACATTTGTGATGTCATCTTTGATGTCCTAGCTGTTAGCCCTAGCAGTCCAATAAGAATGATCTCAGTTTTACTGGCATTAAGGCACATATTGTTTGATGCACACCATTCCTGAATCGCAAATAAACAGTAAGCAATAAGCGAGAGAGGAGAAGATGCAGCACACAGCTTGAAGCTTGTCATCTGTATGACACTGAAAGTTAGAAAAGCATGTAGACATAAGGTGCGCTACAAGTGCCAAGTAAAGGTTGAAGAGCCACAGTGAGATATGCGGTCCCTGGTCTTTAGGACAATAATAAGTCTCGCAGCCATATTTTTGAATTCCCTGGAGTGGGCCGAGAAAGAAAGTGGGTGAAGAGGCTGTTGCAATAGTACAGCCTACAATGTACCATTGCCCTACAGACATTGAGCTTCTAGGTAAAAGTAAGAAGAGGACGATGAGGCTGGGTTAAGCGCAATAGGCCCACAACAATGTTCAAGGGACACATACATATGTTCATTGTAGGAACGGAGTCTTCAAAGGGGAGTCTGCTGACACCAGGACTGTGGTGGCCATTTGGACAACAGTCACAGTGCATAAAAGGCCTTTCAGGTGTGCTAGATGGACCCCAACCGGCCCATAGAACTGGGGGTTTCCAAACAGCACTTTAAGATGAGCAGCAGCACCCTTGAGATGGATAGGGATGCAGATTCATACTCTTGCACCAAATCAATAATGACAACTCAATGGTTTGGCAAAGTGAGTCTCTTTAATGACAAGTACAAAAAACGGGGAGTTCAATGAATATCAGCAATCGCTCAATCTTCCTTCTCGCTTCAACTCCAATTAATTTCAGAAAAAACATAACATTTATACCAAAAACTTGTCATCACTGGCGTCTAACTCTTAAAACTTAGCATGCAACTTGATTGGTTCTTAGGAAGGTAACTTTAACATAGGTACTATATCTGTATATGGTAATCGGGAAAGGGGATTGGATAAACAATGTCAGGTGGGGCATATAAGCCCTTCCTTCAAAATGACTACTGTAAAGGTCACTAAAAGTACAATGTCTCATTGGTTCTACTAACTATAGGACCCTAGATTAAACGGTCCAATATGATTGGGTTGGCATCAACCCCACTCATACTTTTCCACTTGTGCTTAGCAGCGTGCAGAATAGCCGGCCAGGTGCAGGGAGTTCGTCTGCACCCCAGCTTCCCTCCAATTATTGTTGCAGTCAATCATCACCTCAGTGGTCATGTGTCAATTATTTCTTTGGGGTTGGCCTCGAGTCTGCTTCTTGGTCTGGGAAAGTTGAGGCGCCTGGGCATGGCAAAGGTCCATGCGTAGGTGTGAAAGTTTCATCCCTTTCAACTGGTCTGGTCACGTGATTCTGACACCGTGAAATCAGCCTTTTTCTTTGTTCAATTTCATATATTTGATTTAATTCTGCCAGTCGTCTGCCATCTGTAGCTTATCTTGACCTTCCCTGAACAGGATGCTCCATTCTTCTTCTCATTAATTGTATCCACTGTTGGTCTATTTCAGCTGATACAACCATGGCTTCTTGGCATGGTTACCTTCGTCTGAGTTTCTCTCTGTCTTCAATACTCGATTTGTTTGCTGCAAAATTCTCCTCTTGAGACCTTTAGTAACCTTTGGTTGATTCTGCTCTTGTGCGTAGTGCAAGTATACTAATATAAAGTGCTTTCTTGAGGTAGATATATACATGTGGCGCTTGCCGCAATCTATCTTACTGCTAAGCATAAGCAAGCCTCGAGATTTCTGTGCTTCTTGCAGTTACTTTGCATATGCACATGTTTAAACTAAAATAATATCTCCATTGTGCATATGGCATAAGTTTCTGACATCTTGACATCAATTGTTTCACTTTAGACTTAGGATGTCACTTATCTATGGTGTTTCGTCTCGTTTGTCATAATTCTCAGGTCGTTATATCTTCTACATGTGAGTCAGTCTGTGTTCGTATGATGTCATCATTCGTCTTCCTTCAGTATACTCTTAATTTCTTCAGGGATTACATTATGACAATCGTCATTCTGTCTCATTTGTCGATATGGTATTCTCAGTGGGTACCTTACTGTCCAGGTTTTCTTAGGTGTCGGTACTTCAATAGGTGCTGTTATTCTGATAGGTACTGAACAGAGCCCGACTGCGGCTCTCTGCTGGTTTATTTGCTCATCATACATCACTTATTTCGGTGTGAATGTTCCTGGTACTTCAAAATGGGCAGCAGGAGTGCAAATTGAGCTTGGCACCTCCTCTACACAGGTTCACATGGTATACCACACCTTTAGCATCCCCATCCACCCAGCCCCCTCGCATGCACATCATCACAGGAGCCAAATGCCATTGATAATATAGGGGAATATATAAGGATGAGGCAAGCACCATAGGCCAATGCGCGTGTTAATACACACCAATATGTAACAATACTCTAATATGTTTGAATGTGTAGTGCAGTTAAAAAAGTTTCACACAACTGTTTACTTCAATAATTTTTGATATTTGTATTTAGTTTGGCAAAGTGGATATCAAAGACACTAAAAGTTATACTGCTGCGGTTGACATACTGGCTTCATCAATCCACGATACTGTCTTCCGTCACTGGGAAATTCATCAATAATGGCCGGAACCACATAAACAGGTATTACTCTTTGGACTCAGAATCCCAGTCTTCCATGAATCTATGTAAATGCGTAATATGCCACAAACCTGCACCACCTGCGTAACAAATACAGACATAAATTAGTGGAATGAAAGCAATAATTAAATTTTTTTGCACTTCTTTGCTTATTTGTAAAATGTACTGCACTGTTTTCATTCATAAAGTACCTTTTCATACAACTTATTAACAGTGCCTGTATTTTGCAATCCACAAACAGAACTCTTTTGTCCATTTAAATTCAGCAACACAAATTGATTAAATTATTATGCCAATGTAACTGTGAATCTAGTCTTTCAATGGTCACCTATTGTTCACAACATTTACTTAAATGACTGAGACCAGTTGTGTTTGCAAATGCTTGTCCTTCCTAAAAATGCCACAAAAACTCCTGACCACACTTAGGGGCCGATTCATGGAACAAACGTGCGCCGAAAATCTTCGCGCAAGCAGGCGCAAGCGCAAAAAAACAGGCGCACACGCACGCGTGCGATTCATGGAAGTCCCTGCGCGTGTTTTCCTCGGGATGTGCGCCAAACCCGTGCATGGCGCACACGTCACTGCAACATCCCGAAAGACGTGCGCGACGCTCACAGTGAAAGCGCACAACCTTGGCGCATACACTAGAAAGTGGGTGGAACACGGGGCGTAACGCGCGGAATGGGGAACAACTCGCGAAAACAAGGGCGTAACTGGGGATGTACTGCAGGGAAGCAGGCGGAACGCCCGCACGCACCCGAACCACGCGTATTCATGGAATCGAATAGGGCAAAGCCACGCACAGCGAAAGACACGCACAAGCCGAAACACGTCCGCCACACGAAGGCAGGCGGTAGCGTCCCTGCGCATTACAAAAGTGGCAACATACAGCAATTGTGCCTGTGCGAGCGGGGCACGTGTATTTCGGGGTTGCGCGGGAAGTTACACACGCGATTGAGCGGGGTACGTGTATTCCGGGGGTTCGCGGGAAGTCACACAGGCGATCTGGCCTGGGGGAGCGGGCTACGTGTATTTCAGGGGTTCGCGTGAACATTTTCACGCGATCGGGCCTGGGGGAGCGGGCTATGTGTATTTCTGGGGTTCGCGTGAACTTTTCACGCGATCGGGCCTGGGGGAGCGGGCTATGTGTATTTCAGGGGTTCGTGTGAACTTCTTCACGCGATCGGGCCTGGGGGAGCGGGCTACGTGTATTTCAGGGGTTTGCGTGAACATTTTCACGCGATCGGGCCTGGGGGAGCGGGCTATGTGTATTTCAGGGGTTCGCGTGAACTTCTTCACGCGATCGGGCCTGGGGGAGCGGGCTACGTGTATTTCAGGGGTTCGCGTGAACTTCTTCAGGCGATCGGGCCTGGGGGAGCGGGCTACGTGTATTTCAGGGGTTCGCGTGAACTTCTTCACGCGATCGGGCCTGGGGGAGCGGGCTACGTGTATTTCAGGGGTTCGCGTGAACTTTTTCACGCGATCGGGCCTGGGGGAGCGGGGTACCACTCACCGTCTGCCTTGCGTGTAGAAGAACGCGTAGCCAACACCCGCTGTGAAGTAATAGCGTGTGAACCCCAATGGATGGAAAACACACGCACCGCACGAAAAGCACGTACAGAACATAAAGGCACGCGGGATCTCCAAGCCCTGCCAGGGCAACGCCCGTGCGCAAAACGTCACAGACGCGCTTACGCTGTAAGGGCCTTTGGTCCAATGAAATCGTGTACGCGTGCTGACACGCTTACGCGCTAAGGGCCTTTCCTCGGTTTTCACGCTGACGTGCAGGATTTTCACGTGCCAAAACACTCCGTATCAAGCTGGCCACGCGAAAACACAAGGAAGACCATGCTCCTGCCCAGAAGGCCGAATTACTGCCCCCCAGTGCCCCGAGCAGCCTCCCACGTGCCATCTGCTGCTGCCTGCCTGCCTGCCTGCCTGCTGCCACCGTGCCCTGCCATTTGGTGCCTGCACATCAGCCATCTGCAGGGGTCCAGTTGCTGTGTACACCCCTGCTGGAACAAAAGACTCCCGACTCAGATAACATCGCTCCACAGCCCAGCCCCAGGACCCAGTTGCCCACCCACTCCTGCCCCTGGGGTTGCCATGTCGGGCACATCCACATCTGGCACCAGTGGCAACCCCGGCCAGAGGGGCAGAGGGGCACCAGCTTCACTGCCACCGAAGGACGGGAGAGGATCTGGGCCGACTGTGTGGTTGCCATCAACGCGGAGGGGGTGGCAACCCGCACCATCCAGAAGGTCAAGAAGCGCTGGGAAGACTTGAGGTCCAGGACCCTCATAAAGGCCCGGCGCCTCGTGGAGGGGGGCCGGGGCCGCATGAGTTCCATCCAGATGAGGGTCCTGGAACGCGTACACCCAGCGCTCCACGCCCAGGTCCTTGAGAGGGAGACCCGTCTGGAGTTGAGCGGTAAGTGGCCAAGCATTGCTGTGTGAGACAGGGCATGTTGCAGTGTGCTGGTTGTCTGATACTTGCCTGTATGTGTGACATAGGCCATGTACGCATGTATGTGTGCAGGGACATTATGGTAATGCATGTGCGACCAGTAATGTGTGAACCGCACGGTCGTTGCATGTGTTTAAATGCGACATGGGGAGCCCTATGCAGATTGTACACATGAGAGCATGGCAGTCTCTGTTCCTGGACATGGGTGGGGGTGAGGGATGGGTGCTGATGCCAGGTACATATATGGTATCCATGTCTGTGTGCCTGACCTGCGTGTCTGTGACTTGTGAATGCCATGGATGCATGACACATGTCTGTGACAATGTACAGATTCACTGATGCAGCCTAGTCATCCTTGTATCCACTGTGATTGGGGTGTACGGGGCCAGATGGATGTGACTGAGGTGAAGTGTGTGCATGTGATAGGCATGACCCATGATGCATGTGAGTACCATTACATTGTATGTTTCGAGAGTCCATTGGACATGTATGGAAATGTCCATGGCATGCACCATGACTGTCACTGTGTGTGTTTTGCCTGGACTGACACATGTGTTGTGGAGGGACATGATGGAAGTGTACTTTGACAGTGGCACTCATCTGCTATTGCTTCCTGTCTAGGGGACCATTGTACAGTACCCTGATGCTTGTGTTCTATGTCTCCCTCTACGCAGCGGATAGTGAAGAAGAGGGCGGAGACGGCGCTGTGGAGCAAGGCGGCGGGGATGCCCCCACGGCTGCAGCGGAAGGGGTGGGTGAGCCCCCACAAGGGCCTGCTACGGCGGAAGATGGTGAGGAGCCATCCAGGTTGGTGGTTTCCACAGAGGAGGAGGAGGCCGCCATTGAGGCGCACATGGGGCCTGGTGGGGGAATCCCTGCTGGTGCAAGTGGTGCAGTCCAGGGGCAGGGGCAGGAGGCAGCACAGGTCACCGTGGAGGGGCCTGTGCATGTTGCAGTCTCTGACCCTGTGGGTGCACCACCATGCACCAGCAGGGATGCCCCATCCCAGGCCCGTCCGCAGGTAGAGGGGATGTCCATGTCATCTGACTCCCCTCCACCTGCAGACGAGGGGACCCCTGGCCGTATGGAGAAGGTCCTGATTGGGGTCGCGATGCGCACGGCTGTGATTCGTGATGCCGTGTGTGCTTCCCAGGAGGAGCACGCACATCATCATGAAGAGCACCGTGCCGACGTGGCCCAATTGGGATCATCCATGTTCGGGGGTTTCCTGCATGTGTCGGCCAATCTGGCGGCGCTCTCCTCCTCTGTGGAGACTATACGCCAGTCGTTCTCCTTTCCGTCTTCCGGCCCAGATGCCACCAGGGCCCCCTGTGGACCTGCCCTGACCAATGCAGCCAGCTCGGTGGGGATCCCATCCCTGCCACAGTCGGGAGTCAGAGGTCCAGCAGGGGTGGACACCACAGCAACCGGACCCCAGCAGATGGAGGATGTGACGGCATCATCGGGAAGGGCACGTGCACAACTGCGTCGGTGGTTTCGATCAGCCTGGATGCCGTCGTGCTGGCACAGGCAGTTGCGTCGGAGGCAGCAGCAGGCTCAACGTGGAAGGCATCATGGCTCGGGGCCATCAACATCAGGGGTGCAGGCATCGGCCGGAGGGCAGGAGAACCCTGGAATGGGAGTGGCATCCGTGTGGGAGCGGTTGGGCCAGCAGATAGGTGCGGAGCGGCAGCGGGCAGAGGAGGAACGGCTCACAATGGTCAGGGCGGAGGACTCCATGCGGAGGGCGCTGAGGCGGGCTGAGTGCCTCGAGGGTCTTCGCAGGGAGTTGGAGCTGGACACTGCATTATCCCTGCGGGACCTCGGGGCCAGGGAACATGCCCGCCTCCAAGCCATTGAACGGGAGTTCGATGATGCCCTGGCCCATGACAACAACCAGTGAGCCGTCGGACTAGCCCGCTGCCTTTGTATATAGTTATATAGTTAGTGGTAGGTTTCCTTTGATATTTTTTTTTTATTTGGTTGCGATTGGACAATGCGCCACATTTTTGTATATAGTTCAGTTTTTAGTTAGTTGTCATAGTTAGGTTTCATTTGGTTGGGCTCATGGACCCGGGATTATCTTGTAAATAGTTCTTCAATGGATTTTTTTATTTTTTGGATTTCTTCTTTTGGTTGTTTTGCTTTGTGGTTTTTCTCATTTCATTTCCATTCAAGTTGATTTTCAATACATTTTTATTTTCATCCTTCAATGTGTCGTATCATCTCATTACTTTCATGCATGTCATGTTGGGTGTTTTAACATTCACTTGCAGCCATTGTGTGTGACAGACATGTGTTCCTTTGCATTATTTACATTGGGTGTGTAACATGTAATTGCCTTTGATATGTGGGTGGATGTGATAGTTGGTTGGGCCTTTTGGCAGGGGAGGATGGCCATTACGGACATGATTGGGGATTGTTGGGACCCAGGTGCAGGGGGGCATGGATGGGATATGGGCGAGGGCCTGGTGGAGGGTGCCCCTGCACTGCTGGGGGTAGGGGGTTGGGGAACATGAGTTGGACATGGGTGGGGGCCTGCTGGCAGGTGCCCCGCAATTCTGGGGGTGGGGGTGCAAGGGGACATGAGTTGGACATGGGTGGGGGCCTGCTGGCAGGTGCCCCGCAATGCTGGGGGTGGATGGTGGGAGACATGGGTGGGGGCCTGGTGGAGGGTGCCCCTGCACTGCTGGGGGGTGGGGTGGTGGGGAACATGAGTTGGACATGGGTGGGGGCCTGCTGGCAGGTGCCCCGCAATTCTGGGGGTGGGGGTGCAAGGGGACATGAGTTGGACATGGGTGGGGGCCTGCTGGCAGGTGCCCCACAGTGCTGGGGGGTGGGGGTGGTGGGGAACATGAGTTGGACATGGGTGGGGGCCTGCTGGCAGGTGCCCCACAATTCTGGGGGTGGGGGTGCAAGGGGACATGAGTTGGACATGGGTGGGGGCCTACTGGCAGGTGCCCCGCAATTCTGGGGGTGGGGGTGCAAGGGGACATGAGTTGGTGATCATTAGTGCAAGGAGACATGTGCCTTTGCTGGGGGGCATGCCCATGTTGGGTGGGCTGCCTGCGGGACATGACCAGGGATGCAGGGTAGTCCCCTGTGGTGTGGGCTGCCTGCAGGGGCCGTGGAGGGTGTACAGGGAACACCTGGGAGGAACCACACAGGCGAATCACATGTAGGACTCCCCGGCACCCCTGAAATACACGTACCCTGCTGAAATCGCGTGTAAAACTTTCCGCGCACCCCTGGTATACACGCACACGCTCCCCCAGGCCAGATCACGTGTGGAACTTCCCGCGCACCCCTCAAATACACGCGCCCAGGGCAATCGCATGTGGAACTTCCCGCGCACCCGTGAAATACACGCGCCCAGGCCAATCGCGTGTGGAACTTCCCGCGCACCCCTGAAATACATGCGCCCAGGGCAATCGCGTTTGGAACTTCCCGCGCACCCCTGAAATACACGCGCCCAGGCCATTCGCGTGTGGAACTTCCCGCGCACCCCTGAAATACACACGCCCAGGCCATTCGCGTGTGGAACTTCCCGCGCACCCCTGAAATACACGCGCCCAGGCCAATCGCGTGTGGAACTTCCCGCGCACCCCTGAAATACACGCGCCCAGGCCATTCGCGTGTGGAACTTCCTGCGCACCCCTGAAATACACGTGCCCAGGCCATTCGCGTGTGGAACTTCCCGCGCACCCCTGAAATACACGCGCCCAGGCCATTCGCGTGTGGAACTTCCCGCGCACCCCTGAAATACACGCGCCCATGCCATTCGCGTGTGGAACTTCCCGCGCACCCCTGAAATACACGCGCCCAGGCCATTCACGTGTGGAACTTCCCGCGCACCCCTGAAATACACGCGCCCAGGCCAATCGCGTGTGGAACTTCCCGCGCACCCCTGAAATACACGCGCCCAGGCCAATCGCGTGTGGAACTTCCCGCGCACCCCTGAAATGCACGCGCCCAGGGCAATCGCGTGTGGAACTTCCCGCGCACCCCTGAAATGCACGCGCCCAGGCCAATCGCGTGTGGAACTTCCCGCGCACCCCTGAAATACACGCGCCCAGGCCAATCGCGTGTGGAACTTCCCGCGCACCCCTGAAATACATGCGCCCAGGGCAATCGCGTGTGGAACTTCTCGCACACCCCTGAAATACACGCACCCAGGCCATTCGCGTGTAGAACTTCCCGCGCACCCCTGAAATACACGCACACAGCCCAATTGCATGTAGAACTTCACGCGCACCCCTGAAATACACGTACCCTGCGGAAATCGCGTGTGTAACTTCCCCTGCACCCTGAAATACACGTACCCTGCTGATATCGCGTGTGGAACTTCACGCGCACCCCGAAATACAGTACCCTGATGGAATCGCGTGAGGTACTTCCCGCGCACCCCAGTGATACACGTAGCCCGCTTGCTGTGCTGGTACAGGGTTAGCGCAGCCCTTTGCGCTGGATTGGGTATATTGATGGCTTTTCCCTGCGCGAGAGGCGTTCTTGGGGGCGTAACTGGCGGTGCTGCAGGGTCGCTGCGCCACTGTGCGCCACGGCTGGTTGTGGTGGCTGGAATCCATGAATACGCTGTGCGCGGAAATGGATTTTAGCGCACTCGGCTGGCGCAGGGATTCGCACGCGCACACTGTGCGCCAGCCGCGTGCGCCACTTGTGCGCTGGATTCTATGAATTACCCCCTTAGTGTCTCAGGTATAAAGCAAAAATTGGAATACTGTGCAGGAATGGTAAAATGTACCATAAACATTCAAGAAGATCCACAAGAATTCCTAATGTACTTACTACAAGTACTAGAAACCAAAAACATCCCTATCAATGAAATTCCAGATTTCATGCACATGGATGCATAGATGCACTTTCTGCAACCATGTTTCACAAGACCGCATCCCTAACAAACAATTTCTCTATGGATCCATACCAAATTTGGAATCTATTCCATTTCACCAGCTTCTGCACAATGCAAAGCATTGCATATTATGTCCTTTTTGCAATTCAGACAATCATTTCACAATAAAAATAAACTCACATAATCAATATGTCACACTAATGCTTCTAAGGTACATTGCAAATGGTATCAAAAATAACTGCTAGCTTACAGGCTTCACACATGTCCAAGGATCTCTTGGAAAGAAAACCTTCACAACAGTAGCTATAATATACCACACTTGTGCCACAACTACCTGAGGTCACTACACTGCATATATGGAATAATTTTTTGTTGGTTTCAATGTAACAGTACCTCTGTTACCCCAAAACATAGGTTACCAGCAACTTTAAAAAATGCTTACTTAATATTCCTTCAACCCAAATGTAGTCACAAAACTATAGCTCAATTAACAGTTAGAATATGCCAGCAGGTATCTTACTACATCCATAATACTGGAAGAACACTTTTAAAAGCCAATATAGTAAGAATACGCCAACAGGTATCTATCTACTTCAAAAAGACCCTTCATTACAAAGTACTTCAAATATGCCATCTCAATTCATATATGACAAAACATCTTATAATCTCTAATTTAGTTAGAATACGCCAACAGGTACATTTCAAGCATTCCCTTAATTACAACATACTTCAAACAAACTTACTATCACCTTTACACTCACATAACTGTATTTGAGTTTTTTAAATCCAGTACACATTTTTCTTTCCAATGACCCAATGATTATGTAATGGCAAAACAACCGCACTGTGTCATACACTAATGTTGTACCAAACATAGTACTTAAAATGTACTGTTTATGCATGTCTGAAAAAGAAAAGAAACTAGAGATTGCAGCTTCATGACGCTACAGCACTGAGTAGCCACAACAATCCTAAACAACTACATATTCTGTGAGCAATATCATTAATTGTAGTACCATCTTAAGTACTGTATACAATTCAATGACATAATTCCTCCATATTACAAACACTTTATGCTCCCACTACATTACGTGCAATTACTTTACACATATTGCTAATATGGTGATTCTGGCCATACTCTGACTACATTACCTATAATTACAATATACATATTACTACTGTGATCATTGTGCCCAGTGCACATATTCTCGGGGGCATGGCCTGCGGCAATGCCCCCTAGAATCTAGCCACTGACCCCAACACAATGAAGTGTATAACAAGTATGTATCATACACAGTCAACAAATAAAACTCAAGCCCACCCCCCTGCAATCGAAATTATGTCTGCAGACACATTAATCGCGGACCCGCCAGCATTTCCAAACCCCTTTTCACCTATAAAAAACTGATCTACATTACCTTGATTCCACTTCCCTACCATTTCTATGCCCTCTTTCAGCCATCAAATAACTCCAAATGTCTTTCCATAGCTGTCCATTCAGAACGTTGCCCACATACTTCACAGCGGGCAGCTATGGCACCTGCTTGGCCTTTTTCAACCTACAAAAATAGCACCATATCCTCTTTGTTCAACTCCCCAACCTGTCCCATCAACCCTTTCCAACACCAAATGACCCAAAATGTGTTTCCACACTTTTATCCCACCGTGCTGTAGACGGCCATCTGTGCCTGTCCGCGGATTCAAAATGCTGGGCGCTTCCAAATATATGACAACTGTCACATTTTTTATTGTCCAATCAGTGGGAGTGTCCGGTGTCCACAGACATCACGTCGCCCGTGGACCAATCTGGGGCTCGCCTGAGGACTGAACAGGGAAGTGAGTCCACGGACCGAACGCAGATATCACTCATTTTCTTTTACCTCCTTTTGGGTCGTTTTAAAAAAAACTACTAGATGTATTCCCACCAAATTTACAAAAGCACGCTTTTGGTGCCAAGCAGCAGATCCTGCCGCAAATTTGGTGAAAATCCATCCAGCGGTTTGGGCAGCAGGCGTGAACATTTTTGTCCATTGCGTCTATGGGAAAAACATCACATTTTGGAACCCCTGTATAACTTTGCCCGCCTTGACAAAACCTCACCAATCTTCCCAGGATCTATCTGATGGGCCATATACCTTTTTTGCAAGGTTTCATCAGGATTCTTGCTCTTCCTATGGGTTGAGCAACATAACCATAACTACAGGGCCACTACCGCAGGCCCTCTAATATATATATATATATATATATATATATATATATATATATATATATATATATATATATATATATTCAGTGAAAAAACTTTGTTAAAGGGACGTTATGGTTAAGTTGCGCTACTAAAAACCTATGAAATTCAGTGAAAAAACTTTGTTAAAGGGACGTTATGGTTCAAAGTAAAACCAAAAAACCCCTGCAATTCGGCAGTTATGGTAAGATAAGCAACCATATCTCGTGCCACCGTGCACTGCTAACACTAACACCCAGGACTTCAAAGATGACATCACAAATGTCATTGATGACATCACTGATGACATCACATGTGTATGTACTTTTCATGAAAACTCTGTACAAGGGATTCTTATAATGCTGACCAAAAACTGTCAATGATCAATGGGATAAATATCATGAGCTAATTAGTGCATTAAGCAATGCATTGATATAAATAGCATTCTATTATGAAGTTCTATCCAGTATAGTAAGCTACTCATGCAGAAACATAGGCAGTGGGGGTCATTACAACACAGGCGCTAATTGTGCCAACTTTACCACCATGGTGTAAACTACGTTTACACCATGGTGGATGGCGGATTTACCGCCCCATTCCAAGGTGAGTGGGGCGGTAAATCCCCATTTCCCATTTTCCCTTCCCCATTCCCATTTTTGCCCCATAGGGCATAATGGGAGTAGGGAAGGTGCTAATTACGCCACCGTAAATTACGGTGGCGTAATTAGCATCATGGCAGGTTAGCGCCATGGATTTTAACGGCTGCTAAAAGCAGCCGTTAAAATCAGAATAGGCGTTAAGGGTTAATGATGGCGTTAACCCTTAACGCCTGGGTCGTAATGAGGCCCAGTGTGTGCAGCATACATGATGAAGGTGCAATATTCATAATCTTGCCATGTTGAATAGTGAAAAGATAACTGCTTTCTTATTAGAGTTTTGCGTACTGTGAAGGTACCGTAAAACCAGCCGTTAAGGTGGGAACCCGCAAAGGGACCTTGTAATCAGGCGCTAAGGGATTACCGGTACCCTTACCGGTACCGGTAATCCCTTAGCGCCAGGGTCGTAATGAGGCCCCTTGACTGTTACTGAGCAAAACCATGTGGCCTAGATATGTCAGTAAAGGAAAAAAGGGGGAGCCAGACATGTGATGTCATCGATGACATTTGTGATGTAATCTTTGATGTCCTGGGTGTTAGTGTTAGCAGTGCACGGTGGCGCGAGTTATGGTTGCTTATCTTACCATAACTGCAGAATTTCAGGGGTTTTTCGGTTTTACTTTGAACCATAACGTCCCTTTAACTAAGTTTTTTCACTGAATTTCATAGGTTTTTAGTAGCTCAACTTAACCATAATATCCCTGACTTCATATACATGTAACATAGAACATACTAACCCCCTCGTAGTGATTTTCATGTCCACGGACTACCGCCATGTCCGCGGACATATCGAAAATCTGAGCGTGGTGAATGTAAATTTAAATAGTGTGCCCCATTTCCCCTTTGAAGTTGGCTCTGAAAAGAGCCGTTTTGTTTTACAGATGCTTGACAGGCACCTGTTATTTTGTATTTTTTTCTTCATTTTTTTTCTTACTTTACTCCTAAAATCTTCACATAACTTTCTCCAAAGCAACCCTTACATTCCAAAATAGAAAGGCATTTCCAGTAAAAGATAATGAGATGCCATCTTCTTTAAAATTAACAGCATTACTGGCATCACTATTCTCATTATTACAGAAGAACATACCAGCTCTAAGCATGAAGGCACACATGCCTCGGTTGATGACACACCTAGCGATGTTTTGCTGAGGACAAAAAACTGAACTATTGTCCCATATTGCCCTAGGTAGTAATCCAGAAAAAATGACTTTCGCATTTGGAAGGATCTTCATTACGGCTTGAACCAAGCGTTCCAAATCAGCCAACAAAGTAGGGGCACTGACGTTGCCCAAATGGAAAGCACCATAGTGCAAAACTACCACATGCGGACTGTTCATCGTGTCCATATCCTCACAAACTTGTACAATTCCCTGTACATTGCAATCAGGCACAGTGCTCCACACCACCTCCACTCCTTTCACATCAAAGTTCTTTGCACCATGCCTGCATTGAGCGTACTGTTGCAAACCATGCACAAACATATCTCCAAGCACCAGCACCCTGACTTTCTCTACTTCTGCCATCTTCACCACACACAGTCTCTTTCAACACAAATCCACAACCTCGACATCTGATTGGCTGATCCGTACAGTCTTCTTTCCATGTTGGATTTCCTGGAAAAACCCGGATGTAGCACACCCTGTCCACGAACAGCCGCAGTGTCCGCGGACGGCGTCCACTTTATTCTCTGTGCCATTCCCTCATTGCATACAGCTAAGCAATCACACAATACGAATAACATCCTCAGAACACCCCCATTTTGTGAATTTTCGAACATTTCAGGACAATTATCATTTCATTATTCAACATATTAACATTACAAATATTATACTTTCATCTTGTACTCTGCACACAATGCTATGTTTCTCCATTAGTAGCTCAGTATACTAGATAGAATCCCATAATACAATGCTATTTATATCGATGCATCGTTCAAAGAACTAATAACGGTATGATATTTATTGCAATATCCTTGACACTTTTTTCCCAACATTATAATAAAAATCCCTAGTACACAAATTCCATGAAAAGTACATACACATGTGATGTCATCAGTGATTTCATCAATGACATTTGCGATGTCATCTTTGATGTCCTGGGTGTTAGTCTTAGCAGTGCACGGTGGTGCCGCGAGTTATTTTTCATAGCTTACCATAACTTGCGATTTTCATGGGTCTTTTGGCTGTACTTAGAACCATAACGTCCCTTAAACAAACTTTTTTTAATATCACGCAAACAATATACAAACATGGCGTGCAAAAACCAACTCCTCACAGATGGCTTTACACAGAATGTTGCAAAGTAAGAATTTATGCTCGTTCACAGTGAAGGTCAGCTGCTTGCATTTTTTTATCGGCCCCCTGAGAGGCTCACGAAGCGGACTATAAGGTTGTATTGTGTTTTGACCTTGACAGACAGAGATTGTGATGAAAGACTTCTCTTGGAGGAGTGTTGCTAAAACGTAAGAGAAGATAAGGATGACATTTCTGAAACAAAACCACTTTTATATATTATATCACTATGCGAAAGATTGTTCGCACACGCAAAGTCGTATTTTGGGACTGCACTACTCGTAGACAATGGAAATTGCAATTGTACTGTAAGTAACCCTTTAGATTATTTTATACCAAATATAATTACAATAGCATAGCATTAAAGACCGCTCAAGTTGAACTTGTTCGTTCAAAGTGGCATAATGTTTTCTACTGCGCACTATCACCGCCGA
Source organism: Ambystoma mexicanum (assembly GCF_040938575.1). NCBI lineage: Eukaryota > Metazoa > Chordata > Amphibia > Caudata > Ambystomatidae > Ambystoma > Ambystoma mexicanum. The sequence continues at coordinate 654,944,160 of NC_090934.1, forward strand.
ATTGATCCCCTGTCGTTTAGAGGGCTCTGAAAAAGGCAGACAACACAGGGTAGGTTAATAGAAATAATTTAACCAGTCTATAGGCGGTCAAGCGCTCTACTCGCTGTGCCACTTCACTGTAGCCTGTCAAGTGGCACAGCGAGTACAACGCTTGCTTTGACATCCGTGCACAGCTTGCTAACGCAAGTTCGAATCCCGGCAAGGCCAAACTCAGCCTTTCATCCTTGCGTGGTCGATAAATGAGCACCACACACCGTGGGTAATAATAAGCACCGCTTAGATACCTCACGGTTCTTAGCGCTATATGAATGGGAAAATATTATTATTTTATTATTAACATACTCCGTTGCACTATCTTCGATAGCAAATAGTTTCACGCCCTAATAAATAAAATGATGATTTTTAATGAAGATCGGCTGGTGAGACTAATTTATGTTTTTTAAAACAGGTATGTGGCCCCATTTTGCCTATGTCACGATTTACAGACTCCAGCGGATGGGGTCTTCAACTGCCAGGTGCAGGTCCAAATATGCAACTTCATGACCCTCACCATTTTATGGGACAATCGCCAAGGACCAATATGCCCTTACGCAGTACTAGCGGCTACAAAAAACATACCAACCAATAGGGTGGTCTAATGGCTCGTTGTTAGAGCAACCTTCCGATTATCAGAGCGACCATTTACTGCTTTTATCATAAACTAACTGCCTATCTACCGCAAAGGAACAACGCGTGGCTCAAAATAAACTTTTGCTGATCGGCAGCAGAGACAATAGCAAATCGCTGAATATTCACTAAACATTTCATGTGAAATAAATGTACTTTACCAAATGTACAATCCTGCTGTTTACTTTTAAACCACAGTTTCATATTACGAATTGTGGCGCACTGAGTTGTAAGCTGATCTAACACCCTCTGTACCTCAAAGGAACATCGCGTGCCTCAACATGAACTTTTGCGGATCGACAGCAAAGACAAATGCAAATTGCTGAATATTCTCTAAACATTTGATGTCAAATAAATGTACTTTACAAAATTTACAATCTTGCTGTTTGCTTTTAAATCACTGTTTCATATTCCGAATTGTGGCGCGCTGTGTTGTGACATAATATGTGTTGTCTTCCGGGTTCTGTGTAAAGTCACTTAGGACTGGAGCGTTTGATGACGCACCCTGTAACGTCATGGAGAGAGGCGGGGAATATGAATGCTTTGATAATATCGGGCTTAGGGGCGGGAGATATGATTTAGTGTCGCAAAAGCAAGTCAGCCAGGTCAATAGCGCCAGTCATAGGATTATCACATAATGTCGGCGCACACCAGCTGGATTTATCGTTTCTTTAGTGGACAAAAAGTTGGTTGACGCCCATAGGAAATTGTACTATTAGCGGACAAAAGGAGTGGTCTTAAAACACTTTCACCCTGACAACGAACAATACAAACAACGTTCTCAGAACACCCCCATTTTGTGTAATTGCAATCATTTCGGGACACCGCGAGTGATCTTAGAACACATTCAACTAGACAGATTACAATACAGACAGCGTCCTGAGGACACCCCCAATTTGTGTATTTACGAACAATTAAGTACACCCCGAGTGTTGATAGCTCATTTTTACCTTCCTTGCGAACAAAAATGACACATACTCCGTCCTCTAAACACCCCACCATTTAGTTTATTTACAAAATGTCAGAACAGCCGTGTTCTCCGCGGACAAATCGAACGCAACAAAAACGTCTAGCACATAAAAAAACAAAACATTGAACCTATCTCATACTCCCCCATCCTCCCCAAACACTCTTACACACCAACACAGGGCACTAAATACAATTTTTTATCCACGTGTCACCGCGCTGTACGCGGTCGACGGCGAATACAAGATGGCGGGCGACACAGAAAATCTGACGCACTCCACGCCCCTCGCCGTCCAATCAGCGAACACGTCACATGTCCGCGGACATGACGCAAGGCCATGGGCCAATCGGGGTGCTGTCCGCGGAGCGAACAGGGAAGTCCGTCCGCGAAGCGAACACAGATATCACTAATTTTTTTGCCTTACATTTTGGTCATTTTTAAAAAAAACTACTGGACGGATTTACACCAAATTTGCAAAAGCACGCTTTCAGGATCAGGCCGCCACTCCTGCCACGAATTTGGAGGAAATCGTCCAGCGGTTTGGCCTGTGGCCGTGTGCAAAGTTTTTTCCCATTATGTCTATAGGAAAAAACACAACTTTTGGGACCCCCCCTATAACTTTTCCCCCCCTGGACGAATCCTCACCAAACTTTGCAAAAGAAATCAGACTGGGCCATATACTTTTTTTGCCAAGTTTGGTGAGGATTCGTCCAGAGGGAGCGAAGTTATAAGCCACCCAAAAAATGGTCTTCCTATGGAAACACCAACTTAACCATAACTACATGGACGCTACCGCGTCCATGTAATATATATATATATATATATATATCCCAAGGAAGGAGGAAAGGCGAACTGCACTCCCGCGGGCCGAATGCTCGTAGCAACCTAGCGGACAAAGTATGAAAAACACTGTGTGATGAATACGGGCGTTTAATGTTTAAAAATAGTACAAAAAAAGAGGGTTAAACAGCACATTGGCAGCAACACAAATACAGACAGAGGCAGGACGCCGTGATGCACGACTTGCAACACAACGCGTTTCGCGCTACACTGAGCGCTTGATCACGTGGGGGGAGAAAGGGTAGGCTGGTATAAATATCAACAATACAAGCAGTCCTACAACTCTGCCACAGACTCTGAAAGTGCATTGGCATTGAATAGAAACACTGGCGGCCATGATGGAATGGAGACAAAAGCATGCAGATGCAAGGAAAGCTAAAGGCAAACCTCAGCAAAAATGAAAAAGGGGGCAAATACACAGACTGGACGCATAGTGCACATATACTATTACTGATGTATGACAATACGGATTAAAGAATTATTAAATTAAATCCATATAATGAGAAAGTCGTCAGACATATCAAAGTACAGTAAAAAGTAAAAAAGTAAGTATACAATGGAATGTGGCACAATAATCCCCCAAATAAACCTGCATGATGTATGACTAGAAAACTCGGAATTTTAAAGTTGGATATACAGAGTAACGACAGATATGGAATATAAAAAATCCACAGAGCAATGTACAGCTATATGAAAACATAGGAGGTGCGGAAAGAACAACGGTAGATAAAATAGTTGCAACGATGATACAGATATGTACAAGACTAAGGTGCTAGTGCGGGAATGGAGGTGAAATCACCTCCATAGGGGACAATAAAATAATGACCCAAAGTTCAAAGTCACAATACAAAGTACAGCCATACCAACGAGGTTGTAAAACCGATGGAAGTGATGCAACTAAAACACACCTCATAATGTAAAAATAATGCACAGGGTCATTCCACCAGAAAATACGTCCGGTAAAAAAGGAGGTCAATGCTCTCATGATGGAATATGGGCAAATGATGTGTGGTGCATAATATAATTACAGGAGATGTTTCATAGATAAAATGCATAAAAGGCAGTAAAACAACCATGTGTCTGTAAGGCCACAGAATGTCATGGCCTTAATAAAGTGCAAGTGTGAAGCAGCTGGAACAGTCCTAACAGACAAAAAGCAGCAATGACAATAATAATATCGGCAAGGCCGCCAAATAGCAAGGCCCTAATAAAGTGCAAGTGCAAAGCAGCTGAAGCAGTCCAAACAGACAAAAAGCAGCAATAGCAATAGTAATTGTCCTGTGATAATGTACACACATAATAATACAAACCCAAGTTTGAAGAATTCCATTTGACAGATATAAAGTTCATAACATGAGACAGGCAAGGCCAACCACCAAAAGACAGAGAAAGAAAGACAGCAGGCCGGAGCCACAGAAGTAGGAAAGCCACAGTAAACCCCAGAATGAGGATAAAAAGTATATAAATACTACTCCCCCACAGATTGCAAAAGTAAGCAGCCACATCATAAATGGAAAGAATTAATATTAAAAGAATAAGGAATAAAATAATCATATCCCAGGCTAAAGAAACCCATACTGGAACAAACAATGAAAATCCAAAAGAGTGTTTTGTTTACAGATAATCATGAAGGAACAGCATGAGAAAAAAGAAGGGAAAATAGAAACGGGACATGGGAAGAATGCAACAAAGGGGAAGCTAAGTGCCCAAAAATGTGTACAATTCCTCATCCACATTGTGCCCCTTAGGATACTTGGTATCAACATCCATAATGAATCTTGTTTCAAGTTGTCTTAGTTTCAAGACTCGATCTCCACCCCTGGGGTGAATGGGCACATGTGCCACTGCAAATAATGTTAGCAGATTAGAATTATTCTCATGTTCCTGTTTAAAATGTTTAGCCATGAGGTCCGCAGGGTCAGAATTCTTAATGGCTCTGAGATGTTGAAGAATTCTCAATTTGAGTTTACATGTGGTACTCCCAATGTATCATCTCATACAAGGGCATGAGAGAACGTACACTACAAAAGTGGTGTCACAATTGATGAAGCTTTTTATCTTGTGGTTGATTTTTGTGACCGGGTGTACAAATGATTTCAGCACAGTGGCATGTGCACAAGCTTTACCTTTCATGCATTTAGTAAACCCCACAGGAGAAGCGGAGAGCCAGGTCATCCCAGACAGATTTTTTTCAGCTGAGGAAAGAAAACTGGAAACAAGTTTGTCTTTAAGGGAGGGTACATGTTTATAAGTCATGGTGGGGCATTTGGACAGTATAGGGCTGAGATCGTTGTCTTGAGTGAGGACACGCCAATGTTACTCAACAATTTTGCGTATGTTATTGGAGGCAGTGTCAAACGAGAAAATGAGTCTGGGTTCATCGTTGGTGATGGATTTAACCAAGTTAGTATCATACAACAGTTTGTCTCTAGACATTCCGCATGCCTTAGTATAAGCCATTTTGATCGTTCTCCTATCATACCCTTGTTTCACGAAATCAGCAGCTGCCAACGCACAATGATGGTCAAACCAAGTAATGTTGGTGCAGTTCCGACGGAAATGGATAAATTCGACATATGGAATGGATTTTTTGCATGACGGAGGGTGACAACTGTTGGCATGAAGGGGCAGACCAATATTGGAAGGTTTCTTGTGGAGTGCCGTATGAATACCAGAACTATCAAGCAAAACAATGACATCCAGATAAACAATGTCAGTGAGGCTGTGGCATTCAGTAAATCCGAGGTTATCCTTGTTCATATTGATATTCCTGATAAAAGAAAGCCAATCACTTTCCGTCCCCTTCCAAATAATAAAGATGTTGTCAATGTAGCGCCACCAAGATACAATCTGTATTGGAAAGCAGGAAGAAAGCGGTCAGACAGAAACGTAGCCTCCCACCACTCCATTGTGAGATTGGCATAAGACGGGGCAAATGTACTGCCCATAGCAGTCCCCCTGACTTCACGAAAGAAAGACCCCTCAAACAGAAAAACATTGTTGTGTAGACAGAATTAAAGCATATCCAGAATCATTGAGCTGTGTCCAAAGTAATTAAGTGAGCGGCTGTCCAGATAGTATTTACATGCATTGATGCCAACAGTGTGGTCAATAGAGGTGTATAAAGAAACCTGTCGGGGGGGAAATTCTGCCGGGGTCGGCCGGGCCGTCCGTAGACCTCCGGGCAGGGAGGCCCCAACTCCTCCCGTATATCCCAAAAGAGATAGAGTATGAGACACACGCAAGAAGCAAGGTGACTCTGCTGTTTATTAGACAAAACGGCAGGGATGGGTCAAGGATCGTACGCGTCCGTCCTGACACACACACAATCGTGGGGCTCGCAGGCCCTTTTTACCTTAGTATGACGCGCTACTTGCGTCATCTTACAAACTTTAGCAAAAAACCTATTTCCACTCTGGATTGGTTACTCGAGTGGTAGGGTTAGTATAGCATACATATAGAGAACGGTATTAGTGGTTGAGGGTTAGTCAGGTGATATACTTGGGCTGTCCCTTCAATTTGATACATGAAAATTGTTACATGAAGACCTCTGAGGATTGGTCGATGTTAATGGCGTCAGTGATAAGGGCCCCATGTTCTGATTGGTCCACTCGCGAGCCTCCCAGTCTGGGACTATCGCTGTTCCCAGCTCGCGGTGCACCTGTAATTTGCAACAATGTTTTACTATGGATAGGTGTAAACAATGTGAGGATTTATTCATATGTTGGGAGGTCGACTACTCCCACTGCTGCAGATGTCCAATGAGTCTTTTAATTGTATCTGCCTGTGTCTTGAAACGTGGGATTCAGGCGTCTCCTTCCTCCTGGGCTTGGCATCCTGTCAGGTTTGGCTTTGTCACGTGAGGTGGGACCGTGTTTGAGGCAGAATTCAGCACAATTAATATTGTTTTTCCCACTGTGTGCCTGGTTTATCTTGCAGGTGCGACCTTGGCGTCGTCTTGCAGCGTGCGAGATTGCAACATCGTGCCCTTGGCGGTGTGCTTTCGCCGGGCTCATTCTGCAGGGTCAGCAACCGAGCTCTTGCTCATTCAATGTTCATGGAAGCTTTTGCTTGCGGCCTACTTGGGCCTGGTGCATAGGTGGAACCATTTGATGCAGAGCGCTTTAGGTTACGGTATCATATTGCTCTATCCTCAGTATCGTGTCTCTGTTATATTCTTCATTATGGTACATGGTTCTTAGAAGAAGCGTGAGCAAGCCTTTTTAGATAAGTTCATTATGCGTCTTGCGTTTCTGCATTTTGAGAGCCTATGTGGAAAATAATAAAGATGCACGTCCGTGGGTATGTCAGTCGCCTACGTCATAGCACTGAGTATGTTCTTCGTGTGGATTGGTGTGGGAGTGTCCAGTGTGCATGTTTGCACAGGTGTGCTGACCGTTGGCTAGGTCGTCATGGCATCTCTAACGACGTGTAGATTTAGTCGAGTTGATCCATGCCGCAGGTGTCGGCATGGGCAGGGCGGGCTGCTGGGCAGGTAGGTGGGCACATCCGTATGTTCCTGTACCAGGGTATTTGGTCGTCTGGTAGATAGGCAAACTCCTCTCGTGGCGGGTGTCTAGGCCGTGATCCTCTAGGCCAAGCGCGAGAGGGGAAGGGCGGGAGTCTGTTCTTCCATTCTCCCACTTCAGTCCCCCCTCTGGTCGACTTGTCGACCACAAACATATCCTTTTCTTTATCTCCTCTCACTCTCCATATTTTAGTTATTCCTCCCAAATGTCCATAGTGGTTAACATGGTCTTCAAATGACCAATACATATATGCACAGGTTCCTCCAGGAGTGCAGTATACCCATTTCCCTATGTAGCTCCTTGGGTTTCTTGGGTTTTCGAGCTTCACAGATGGTGGGTCCAGGTGGTTTGTGATGATCTGGTTGCGCAACTTCTCTCTCTCTTTTATGATTGTGCCTGTGTGTTGGCCGTCGTCTGTTGGCATCAAGAGGTGCATACCAACCATTTCGATCATCTCGTCTGTGGTGCGTGCCTTCCGGGCCTTCCAAAATCTTATTATGATCAGTGTAGCTCCAGCCAAAATAGTACATCCAACTATAATCTTCAGTCCATCTGACAGCCAAGATGGCATCCAGGACCATAATATTGAAAAACAGCTCTCATCCTTTTTCACACCTTTACTTTCATCCATCATTTTTGAGTGCATCTGGGCCAATTGTAAAACTGCTTCTGTCAGTGTACCATTGTCAGCATCGTTGGCAGGGATGAATGTGCAGCATGATTGTCCTATCTTAGCGCAAACTCCTCCTTTCATTGCTGTGAGGAGGTCCAGTACATATCTGTTCTGAAGTGCTACCATCCTCACAGCTCGCAGTTCCTCTTTTATTGCGTTGAATCCATTTACCGTAGAATTAATAGTCTTCATTAGTTCCCATCGAGTTATCTGGAGCCATTTTGCGTTTGCGTAAGCCTGTACTCCTGGATGTATTATTGAGGAGAAGAACATTGCTGCTCTGCTGAATAGTCTGTGCTCTGGTGGAATTGAAGTGAGTGCTGTTTCCGACCTTCCCCATAGGTAATTTCCTGTCAGAGGTTCTCCTTGTCTTTTCTTTCTATTCAGGACAGTATTATTGCCGTTGGTTTTGCTCTCTGGCTCCTTCTGAGGTTGTACAGATCTCTTCTTCCTTTGTTCCCTTCATCCATTTTGGGGATGTTCGCCATATTGACATGTCTCTGGGGTACCACTAGTGATGGTACAGTAACGTGCACTATTGTGCATATACCATTCCACAGAGGGGGCAGTGTGTGGTATGCTTTTTCTCCACAGGCCCAGTAATGGTCCATTACTACTGCTGTTCCTGCTCCCCCCTCAGGTAACTCCATCACGCTTTCACAGTTGGTGTTGTATCCTACGTCCACCTCCCCTTTATGTTGGTAGCATACCTTAGGCGCAGTTAGCGGCAGTATTGTTATTGGGTCTTCATCCTTCTCCATCCACGTGAGCATGGGTACGTACTTGACCCAAGTCATCCAACATCTATGGTTGTGTCCATCAATAGTTGAAATATTTTCTCTTGTTACCATGTTGCTACCAACCACTCCTATGTCCCATTTGTTGTTCATGTACACCTTCCCTGTTATTATCACCAGTGGTCTTTCCCAACATCCGTTCATACCAGGGACTTCAGTGGCATACCAATCACATGGTAGGTACTGTAGTGTTACTTTCTTTGTTTCTCCTTTTTCAGGACCACTTGTTATGTATCTGAATCCTTCAGCATGTAAACTGCTCTTGTGGTAACTCAAATAAGTCTTGAGGAAGTTGTTTTCATATGGATATGTATCTCGTGTTTTCCACACCAGTTGCACCACTGTCCCTTGAAATCTTCCTTTCGTCTGGAACAGTGCCAGGTATATTATACATTGTGCTATTTTTTCATCTATCTCCGTGGCAACAAATGTTCGAGAAGCGCTGATGGCGTATGGGATTAATGAGCAAACGTAGCAGCTGTCTTCTGTTGTCTGCTTACCTATGTGGGTCATGTGTTGGTACCATATGTTGTTTGAGATGTTTGCTGAATCTTGTATGTAATCATCAATACCTTTATTATCTGAGTATGTGCTGCGTTTAACTCTATTTTCCTTGTGTGGGATTTTACTAGTACCACCTGACGTAACACCTGTTGCAGCTGGGGGTGGGGGTGTATTAGGTTTGGGTACAGCAATAATATTGGTAGCATAGCTGTACTGCCATACAGAGGCAGCCAAGAATCCGGTGATCAGTAAAATCCCTATCAATTTTATTACAAATGCTAATTTCACCGGCATTTTGCTCTTACCTTGCTGCAGTCCGGCAGCTTATTCTTGCGACGTTACAGTTGCCCTCCTGAAAATTCTTAATATGCTTGTTATTAATGTTAGTTGTCGTTTTTAAGCTCTCCCTATCAAGTAGTCATTCAGTGCCCAGGCGAAGAGCTGTTCCCACGCCAATCTAAGCGATCTATCTCTTAGGGCCGGCAAATATGGTTGGAGCTGGGGCATTGAATGTTCTATGGCCAAGAGGAATGCTGTGTAGTAGACACGTACTCTCCTTCTTTTCAGGTACGTTGGCCTTTTTATTTCATATACAAATTGGTGTGACAATTCTTCCAGGTAATTATCGTCTGAGGGTACCATCTACTCCTGGGCAGTGAATTGGTTAGTTATCTACTTTCTTCATAGTACAATAATACGCTGTACCTGCATGTGCGAGAGAAAAGAAAGAGAACATTCAGGTGTTTACATGTGTATATGTGCAAGACAATGTCCTTCAGTTCAGTTATTACTACAATGGGTAGGGGGTCAATGGGCAGACGGTTTGGGGCTCAACTAGCGGAAGTCTCTTTACTCTTTAATCGTGTAACCATGGGGTGGGCGATATGGGGATCACCCCTTTCTGTTCTAGTAGTTGTCTCTGGGGAATCTGAGGGGTGGCAGGGTATGGGGACACTTAGGCCGTTAGTTGTAGTAGAAGTCTCTTCCTCCGTTGGTGACACTGTTGTTGTTCTTCCAGTGGCCCTGTCGGTGGCGCTGGGGCGGGTCTGGAGTTTGTAGATCTTTACGTCGTGTAGGTGGTTCCAGGCACGTTTGTCCTGTAGCTTTACTGCTCTCGTTGCTACCTCCTCTACCAGATGGGGGCCAGTGAAGCGTGGGCTGTTCCACTTTCTGTTGAAATTGCGAAGTAGTACGTGGTCACCTTTAGCAACTTTGCACAGTCTTTCCTTTTCCAATTCTTTATCCGCGTCTTTTTGTTGGTCGCTGTTAGACCCGCTCCGTGTGCGCTCGAGCCGTTGAGACACAAACACTACATTAGTAATCAAAGAAGACACATATTGGTACATTTCATCACCAAAGACATTTGCAGTACTCTCGTGATCGGTAAATGCTCTTGATGTTGGCGTTAGGGGAAGGCGCATTTGACGTCCGGTAACCACCTCGTGAGGGATGAGGTGGTGGTCGGAACCTGGTCTATTCCTTAGCTCAAATAGGGCTAGTGGAAGGCAATACAACCAACTCTTCTTTGTTGTTTGCTGTATGTTTGCAATTGCCTCCTTTAATAGGCCATTCAGGCGTTGACATATACCGTTGGCCTGTGGGTGGTATGCACATGCAAATTTATGCTTGATGTTCAGTAAGGATGTGATGTGCTGGAACATTTCGTTTGCGAAATGTGGGCCATTATCTGACCGCAGTACCTCGCACACTCCCCACCTGGGGAAGACCTCCCTCACTAGGAATTTAACTGCTCTAAATGCATCTGGGTGTGAGCAGGGCCCTGCTTCAATCCACCTCGAAAATGGGCATACTACTACAATCATATACCTATTTCCTTGACATACGTTGATCATATCAACATAGTCAATATGGAGATGTCGGAAGGGTCCCTCTGGCCGGGGTATAGTACCTCTTATCACCTTCAGAGTGTGACCGGCCGTAAACTGTTGACATGTGAGACAATTGCTGATAAAATTTGACACATGAGAATTTAACTCGGGGCAGAACCAGTCTTCCCTAATTCGTGCTGCAATTACTTCCTTGCCTGTGTGGGCTGGGTGGTGTAGTTGGCTCAGGGCGGTGTTCAATAGTGCCAGTGGCATTACAATCTTTCCAGTGTCACCCTGGCGCCATAGTGCGTCAGTTGGCGACATTGTGCATCCTCTTTTTACCCATATTTCCTTTTCTGCCATTGGTGCAGCCGCTTGTAGCTCCATTATCTGTGTGGCTGGGAGATGGGTGTACCCTTCTGTTATCAACATCTCCTTAGCCATTCCCCTCCCTCTCCCTCTCTCTGACTCTGGGGGGTTCCATATCTCACCAAAATATGCAGCATACTTCGCATGTGCGTCTGCTGCTGCATTCCCTTTTGAAATGTAGTCGTCACTATTGGTGTGTGCGGTGCATTTGACCAAAGCTAATTCTTGGGGGTCATTTATTGCTTCAATTAGTTCAGCCAATAGGAGGGCATGTTGCACTGGAGTGCCATCAGCTCTCCTAAACCCTCTTCTTCTCCATTTCGACAGCCCTGAGTGGACAGTGGACGTAACATATGCGCTGTCGGAATATATGGTCACTCGTTTGTCAAAGCTTTCCTTCAACGCCAAGATTAGTGCAATTAATTCTGCTGCTTGAGCGGAATAATGCTGTGGTAGTTGTACACATTTCATTGCCACACACACCGGTACCTCCATCATTTTTACCACTGCTGCCCCAGTCCTCCTTATACCATCCCTTTGGTCGATAGTTGATGACCCATCAATGAACAGGAGCTCACCTCCCTCTAGTGCGTTCTCTTCAATCTTTCTAGTACATGAGTACATTTCAGTGATTTGCGTACAATCGTGTGCATAATCTCCTTCCTCAAGTACTTCTGCTAGGAACCTTGCAGGGTTGACCGTGCTACATCTAACAATTGATAGTTCAGCTCTGGATAAGATGATCTCATAACCTGACGCCCTTTGCGCGGTTAGGGTGGACTTAGGTTTATTCAATATTGCAAATAGTGCATGTTCCACAAACAGTGTAGTCGGGCACCCCATGGTGATTGCTGATGCTTTCTCTACCGCAAAAGTAGCTGCGGCAAGGCCTTGTTCGCAAGGGAAATTACCTAACATCACAGGGTCTAAGTGGCCGCTGTAAAATGCTACTGGTTTGTAGCCCATGCTTGTTTTTTGAGCCAACACTGCTTTCATTACTGCTGAGTCGCAATGTGAAAATATAAAGAATTGTCGCTCATAGTCTGGGGTTGCCAGTACCGGAGCAGTTGATATCGCATCTTTCGGTTCATCAAAAGCCTCTTTGATTTCCATTGTCCACCCCAACTTTTTCTCCCCTTTACTAGCTTCCTTTAACGTCTCAAGCCCGGGTCCTATGTATGAGCTGTAATCAAATACCCATGCTCTACAGTAGTTGCACAGACCCAGGAACTGCTGCAGTTCCCTCACTGTTTGTGGTACTGGCGTTTTTGAAATGGCCTGTGCTCTTTGTGGTGGAATCTTTCTTCCATGTTGGGATATGAGCTGACCAATGTAAAGTACCTGTTCTTGACAGTACTGTAACTTTTCCATGTCTACCTTGTAACCTTTTTCAGCCAGTATTGTCAGCATCTTTAATGAGTCCTCTCTGCATGTTCTTTCGTTTGTACTGCAAATTATTATGTCGTCAACATACTGCAACACTGTTCTTTCCACTTCAATGTTACCCAAATCCATCTGTATTACTCTGTTGAAGATTGAGGGTGATTCGCAGTACCCTTGTGGCAATCTGGTGTGCTTCCACTTTGTGTTTCTGTAAGTAAAACTTGTCAAATCTTGTGAGTCTGGGTGCAATGTTATTGAGAAGAAAGCATTTTTAAGGTCGATCACTGTAAATCGTGATGCTCCTGCTGGAATGCCACACAATATTGTGGCGGGGTTTGCGGCTATAGGGTATTCTGCTTCTACTATGTTGTTCAAGGGCCTGAGATCCTGTATGAAGCGCCAAGACCCCCCTCTAGCCTTGCGCACTGGGTATACAGCCGTGTTACATGGTGATTCTGAGGGGACCAATATTCCATTATTTATAAGGGCCGTTATGGTTTCATATATGCCCTCATCTGCCTCTTTTGATAGTGGGTACTGTTTCACTCTGGGGAGTATTGCACCTTTCTTCAATTTTATCCTTACTCCCCCTATACTTTTTATGCACCCCACGTCATAGGGGCCGGTAGTCCATAATGATGTGGGTACTTTTGTCATATCCTCCTCAAAGAAGGGAACTGGGGTGGATGTGGGTGCCTCAAGTGCCATTGCAATTTTATGTGCCACTTGTTTGTACGCCACTTTTAGCCATATTTCCACACTCATCATAAACACCATTTTACCTTCCTCCTTTTCTTCTGAGAACAGCTCCTCATCTGACACCTGGGTGAGTCTACATCCTTCTGCTAGTGCTATCACTGCCCTCCATGCTCTTCCTTCTCTGTCTTGGGCATGTACCGCAATGTAATCAGCTGTTGCTATAATGCTCTCAATGTCCACTGGAACCACCTTTCCTTCTGGTTCATTGACTGGTGTTTCTGGTCTGAACAAATAGGCTGCTGGCCTCCTCCAGATCTTTCCCTCTATCCCTGGCATCCATGCAAATGCCATTTATTTATTTATTTATTTATTTATTTATTTACATTTATATAGCACACAAGCAGCCCAGGGGCATTGAGGCGCTGTTACTTGCAATGAATTTAGTTACATGGTACAGGTAAAATAGCGGATGTTGACACATTGTAAATGTTGCAGGATGACGTACTGTTGTTACAAGTATTGCTTTTGAACATATGATACGATATACATGGGATAATCGTGCTAGAATGTCTGTCCCGTACTGGAATAGTTCACCATCTACTGGCTCAGCCCTAATCACTGTCTGTCCGCAGTATGCTTGCATAATCTGTCGTGCTGTGAGCATGTTAATTCCTGGAGTGGAGCAAATTATGCCGTCCTCCGTAAAGGAGATCGTCATATTCAACCTGTTCATGAGTCTCTCCCCAGTATATTTACTGGTGAGGCACTATAATATAAAAGTGGGACTGACATGTCATAATCTCCTATAGATAAGGGAATGTTATCAGTAAAGGAAACCAACCCTCTAGCCCCAGAGAATCCTTGGGTGTTCATGGCTTCGCCCGACATCTTAAATTTACCTTCCCTTATGCAAGACCTGGTCGCCCCGGTGTCAACAAGGAATGATAATTTTTTGTCACCTATCGTTACCTCTATGCGTGGTTCCTCCGCACTATTAGGTGTTACTGACAGGATGGGACACACCAAGGCCGTCTGTGGGCTGTCCTATTGAGGGTACAACGATTGACCATTTCCTGTGTAAGGGTTGTGTCCCAGGACCGTCACCCTACCCAGTTGTGTTTGTTGTGCTTGGGGTTGTTGTGTTATTGCTACCTGTTGTTGTGGCAGTGAATATGTCTGTGGCTGTTGTTGTGTTATTAGTTGTTGCTGTTCAATTCCCTGTTGCAACGTCTGCTGTTGCTGTATGCCCTGCTGTTCCTGTGTGGGCCTTGGTTGTCCCTGTTCGCTCCATGATGGTGTTCCTGGTCTTACTCTACACGTGCGTGACATGTGCCCTACTAATCCACAACTCCAACACACCGGTGGTTCCCTACTCTGCCATGGAAAGCTTCCTGTGTTGTCCTGGTATACTGGTTGTCCGGTGGGGTAGGAATTTCTAAGTCCTCCCACCTGTTGTTGTGTGATATATCCGTATCCTCTTCCTCTCATAATTCCTCCTCTTCCCCTGTTGTAATTATAATACCCAGCTCCTGGCATTGAGTATCCTCCTCCCATGTTGGTCGTGTATGGTTGGAGTGGCGGCACTTGTTGTGTTATAGTCTGTGAAGGTGGTATTTGGGAGGGATCTTGTGCAGCCACTACTTGTGTGGGGCTTTGGGTCATTGTTGTAGGTGTAGTTATTGGTGCCCCTTCCATTGTGTATTTAGTAAGTTTTTTCTGTACTAGTTTAGCCTCTTCCGTTTTCCTGTCCTCTTCCTTTTGTTTCATTTTTCCTTGCCATGTCCTGCAATGATGCACTATTGTCAGTTGTATTTCTGGCCATGCTTTTGCTTCCATTCCCACTACTTTCTTCAGTTGTTTCTGAACTCCTTCTGGGAGCCCTTGTACTAGTATATGATAAAATATTGCTGGTGTTTTGTCCCATTGTTCTCTAGTTTCCATGCGCCACTTCTCTTGGATTTCCTGGATATAATCAACAGGATCTTCGTTCTCACGCATCTTGCGTGAGGTAATTGCTCCTATGTCTGATGTGTCTGGGTACTGTACCCTTAGTGCCTGCCATAGTGCATGTCTGCAGTTTGCGAATGGTGCCCCATCGTGCGATGTGTTTGCTATTGTTACCCCAGGGAATCCCGCTCTCTTCCAAATATCATCCGCTGCATCCCCTAATATCGATATTAGAAGGCCCTTTACATCTCCCACTGCCAGTTTCTGTCCTGCGGTGTGTTTTTCCATTTCATATATCCATTTACCCGCACCTCCACTTAATGATGGGAGCCTGCATTTTATATGTTCTTTGTCTGTATGCTTCCAAGGGACGTACTGTGGTCTAACCCCCCCCTCTCCAGAAGTGGCATTAAGTTGTGTCTCGTTTTATCCCTTGGGTTCCACAAAATCGAGTCCTCACACCCCTCCTCTTCTTCCCTCTCTCCTACATCGTCAATTTCGTCCGTATTTCCCCAACTCATAACTCTTTCTTCTCCATCTTTTCCCCTTCTTCCATCATTTCCTGTATTTAATGTGGGCGTGAGTATTCGTCCTTCCTGCCTGCGTCTAGGGAGGTCTCTAAGCCGACCTGCATAGGGTGTCAATTCGTTTGTGAAGGGCGCAAGTTTGATTGTACGTAATGAGCGTGAGGTGGTTGAGCATGTGGGGTGGGATGGGAGAGGGTGTGATGGTGACGGTGTGGCTTCATGTGTCTGTCTTTCCGCTATCCCTTGCTCTTCCTCCTCACTTCTCTCCAATTCATCCTTTCTCCTACAGATCCATGGTGAGTCTGTATTGGTCCGGGTGGTGTATAGTTTATCTAGACTTTCCCTTTCACTGTTTCTTCCTTCCTTCTCCATTCCTTCTTCTTCCTCACTACAAAAGTCATTCACAAACGGCAGCCCCCACTCTGTCTTTTTCCCCTTGATTGTTACTGTTTTTAAGTCTATTAGGTCCGGTTCTCCCTTTTCTCCTTTACCAACCGTTCCCCTTTGCGCTGATGTTGTTGCTACTTCTGCGTCTCTATACACATACCCCCTTACTTCACTCTCCCTTTTCCTACCTTCTCTTTCCCCTTCATTTCTCTCCTCCATCTCTCTACCAATTTCCTCCCTCTTCCTTTTTAATTCCTCCATTACTTCGCTACTCACCTTTTCCAATATCCTTTCATCCTCTTTCTTCCTTTCCCATCTCACCCTCTCCCTTTCTAATATACTCTCTATCACCCTCCCTTCTTCGTATTTCTTAGTCGTTTCTGATAGTAATCTCTTCTTCCACATTGCCATTTCCTTTTCTTTCTCTTCTTCTTCCCTTTTCCTCTCTCGTAGCACTGCTCTTGATACCCTTTCTGCTGCTGCTTTTACCCTTTCAGCTTCTCTCCTTTGCTCCTCAGTTCGTTCCCTTATTTTTTCCAATTCGTTCTTACCTTCTTTCCTTCCCCTCGCTCTCTCTCTTTCCTCCCTCTCGAGCTGTTTGATCAGTTCATTCTGCTCATCCCTTAACTCTGCTAGTCGTTCCTCCAAAATCTCTTCCTTTTGTCGTAACAGCTCTTCCCCTCTCATTCCACTCTCCCTGGTATTATCCTCGTCTATTTTCCTTACTACCTCCTTCTATTCTCCTGTTAATGAACCTCGTAATTTTAATAGTATCTGCGCAGCTACCCACTCATCATGTCCTATTTCCACAGTTTGCTCTTCTCCAGTCCTCCCCTCCCCTGCTGGCATCTTCCTGTAAGCCACATATGGTGGCGGGCTGTATGCCGGGTTTGAGTACCCCTCAGCCGCCCTTAACCCATCCGCTGGAGTCTGTAAATCGTGACATAGGCAAAATGGAGCCACATACCTGTTTTAAAAAACATAAATTAGTCTCACCAGCCGATCTTCATTAAAAATCATCATTTTATTTATTAGGCCGTGAAACTATTTGCTATCGAAGATAGTGCAACAGAGTATGTTAATAATAAAATAATAATATTTTCCCATTCATATAGCGCTAAGAACCGCGAGGTATCGTAGCGGTGCTTATTATTAACCACGGTGTGTGGTGCTCATTTATCGACCACGGAATGATGAAAGGCTGAGTTTGGCCTTGCAGGGATTCAAACTTGCGTTAGCAAGTTGTGCACGGATGTCAAAGCGAGCGCTGTACTCGCTGTGCCACTTGACAGGCTACAGTGAAGTGGCACAGCGAGTAGAGCGCTTGACCGCCTATAGACCGGTTAAATTATTTCTATTAACCCACCCTGTGTCATCTGCCTTTTTCAGAGCCCTCTAAACGACAGGGGATCAATTCGGCGGTGATAGTGCGCGGTAGAAAACATTATGCCACTTTCAACGAACAAGTTCAACTTGAGCGGTCTTTAATGCTACGCTATTGTAATTATATTTGGTATACAATAATCTAAAGGGTTACTTACAGTACAATTGCAATTTCCATTGTCTACGAGTGGTGCAGTCCCAAAATACGACTCCGCGTGTGCCAACGATCTTTCGCATCGTGATATAATATATAAAAGTGGTTTCGTTTCAGAAATTTCATCTTTATCTTTTCTTACGTTTTAGCAACACTCCTTCAAGAGAAGTCTTTCATCACAATCTCTGTCTGTCAAGGTCAAAACACAATACAACCTTATAGTCCACTTCGTGAGCCTCTCCGGGGCCCAAGAAAAAAATGGAAGCAGCTGACCTTCACTGTGAACGAGCATAAATTCTTACTTTGCAACATTCTGTGTAAAGCCATCTGTAGAAGTTGTGGAAGCAGCTGACCTTCACTGTGAACGAGCATAAATTCTTACTTTGCAACATTCTGTGTAAAGCCATCTGTAGAAGTTGGTTTTTGCATGCCAAGTTTGTATATTGTTTGCGTGATATTAAAAAAAGTTTGTTTAAAGGACGTTATGGTTCTAAGTACAGCCGAAAGACCCCTGAAAATCGCAAGTTATGGTAAGCTTTGAAAAATAACGGACGCCACCACCGTGCATTGCTAAGACTAACACCCAGGACATCAAAGATGACATCGCAAATGTCATTGATGAAATCACTGATGACATCTCGTGTGTATGTACTTTTCATGGGATTTGTGTACTAGGGATTTTTATTATAATGTTGCGAAAAAAGTGTCAAGGATATTGAAATAAATATCATGCCGTTATTAGTGCTTTGAACGATGCATTGATATAAATAGCATTGTATTATGGGATTCTATCTAGTATACTGAGCTACTAATGGAGAAACATAGCATTGTGTGCAGAGTACAAGATGAAAGTATAATATTTGTAATGTTAATATGTTGAATAATGAAATAATAATTGTCCTGAAATGTTCGGAAATTCACAAAATGGGGTTGTTCTGAGGACATTATTCGTATTGTGTGATTGCTTAGCTGTATGCAATGAGGGAATGGCACAGAGAGTAAAGTGGACGCCGTCCGCGGACACCGCGGTTGTTCGTGGACAGGGCGTGCTACATCCGGGTTTTTCCAGGAAATCCAACATGGAAAGAAGACTGTACGGATCAGCCAATCAGATGTCGAGGTTGTGGATTTGTGTTGAAAGAGACTGTGTGTGGTGAAGATGGCAGAAGTGGAGAAAGTCAGGGTGTTGGTGCTCGGAGATATGTTTGTGCATGGTTTACAGCAGTACGCTGAATGCAGGCATGTTGCAAAGAACTTTGATTTGAAAGGAGTGGAGGTGGTGTGGAGCAGTGTGCCTGATTGCAATGTACAGGGAATTGTACAAGTTTGTGAGGATATGGCCACGATGAACAGTCTGCATGTGGTAGTTTTGCACTATGGTGTTTTCCATTTGGGCAACGTCAGTGCCCCTACTTTGTTGGCTGATTTGGAACGCTTGGTTCAAGCAGTAATGAAGATCCTTCCAAATGCAAAAGTAATTTTTCTGGATTACTACCTATAGTTCAGTTTTTTGTCCTCAGCAAAATATTGCTAGGTGTGTCATCAACCGAGGCATGTGTGCCTTCATGCTTAGAGCTGGTATGTTCTTCTGTAACAATGAGAATATTGATGCCAGTAATGCTGTTAATTTTAAAGAAGATGGCATTTCTTTATCTTTTACGGGAAATGCCTTTCTATTTTGGAATGTAAGGGTTGCTTTGGAGAAGGTTATGTGAAGATTTTAGGAGTAAAGTAAGAAAAGAAAACAAGAAAAAAAATACAAAATAACAGGTGTCTGTCAAGTATCTGTAAAAAAAAAAAAAAACGGCTCTTTTCAGAGCCAACTTCAAAGGGGAAATGGGGCACACAATTTAAATTTACATTCACCATGCTCAGATGTTCGACGTGTCCGCGGACATGGCGGTAGTCTGCGGACATGAAAATCACTACGAGGGGGTTAGTATGTTCTATGTTACATGTATATGAAGTCAGGGATATTATGGTTAAGTTGTGCAACTAAAAACCTATGAAATTCAGTGAAAAAACTTTGTTTAAGGGACGTTATGGTTAAGTTGCGCTACTAAAAACCTATGAAATTCATTAAAAAAAACTTTGTTAAAGGTACGTTATGGTTAAGTTGTACTACTAAAAACCTATGAAATTCAGTGAAAAAACTTTGGTAAAGGGACGTTATGGTTAAGTTGCGCTACTAAAAACCTATGAAATTCAGTGAAAAACACTTGTTAAAGGGACGTTATGGTTAAGTTGCGCTACTAAAAACCTACGAAATTCAGTGAAAAAACTTTGTTAAAGGGACGTTATGGTTCCAAGTAAAACCGAAAACCCTTGAAATTCGCCAGTTATGGTAAGCTAAGCAACCATAACTCGAGCCACCACCGTGCACTGCTAAGACTAACACCCAGGACATCAAAGATGACATCACAAATGTCATTGATGACATCACTGATGACATCACATGTGTATGTACTTCTCATGAAATATGTGTAGAAGGGATTCTTATTATGTTGCGAAAAAAGTGTCAAGAATCATTGCAAGAAATATACCCTAATAAGTGCATTGAACGATGCATTGATATAAATAGCATCCTATTATGGGGTTCTATCTAGTATACTAAGCTACTCATACAGAAACATAACATTGTGTGCAGCGTACAAGATGAAGGTATGATATTCGTAATGTTAATATGTTGAATAATGAAATGATAATTGTTTTCTTAATACATTTTTGTGTACTGTGAAATATGTAATAAGTAGCTAATAAAACCCATGTATTACATAATTGCATTACTATAGACAAAACACAAAGACACAAGAACACATACCAATATGGGTATATACAGGGAAAGTGAAGTTAGCAAAAAAGCACAAGTAGAAGCAGAAACAATTCATAACTTAACTGATTAGTTTCATGCAAATAAATGATTGCTCTGTTTCAAAGCTGCTATTTACCCTATGTATATGTATCACTTGATGTGATTGGACCCTAAGGAAAGTAGTGTGAGTGCAATGTAAACAAATATGACCATATACAGGGAAAGTACAGCCATAAAAAAAACAACAGAACAATCAGAAAGTGCTCATAAGTCTAGTGATTATCTTTATGCACAAAAAGGATTGCTGTCTTTCAAGCTTGTGTTTTCCCATATGTATATGTTTCATATGATGTGACTGTACTCTAAGGGAATTACTGTAAGAACCTACTAGAAGGATACGTCTACAAATGAAATAAAATTCTTAGTTTCTGACTGTTACTGAAGAAAACCATGTGGCCTAGATATGTCAGCAAAAGAAAAAATAGTGAGCCAGACATGTGATGTCATCAGTGATGTCATCAATGACATTTGTGATGTCCTCTTTGATGTCCTGGGTGTTAGTCTTAGCAGTGCACGGTGGTGGCGCGAGTTATGGTTGCTTAGCTTACCATAACTGGCGAATTTCAAGGGTTTTTCGGTGTTACCATAACGTCCCTTTAACAAAGCTTTTTTCACTGAATATATATATATATATATATATTACATAGCCACGGTAGTGGCCATGTAGTTATGGTTAAGTTGCTGTTTCCATAGGAAGAACACTTTTTGGGTGGCTTATAACTTCGCTCTCCCTGGACGGATCCTCACCAAACTTTGCAAAAAAAGTATTTGGGTCACTCTGAATTTGTTTGGTGAGGATTCGTCCAGAGGGGGCAAAGTTATAGGGGGGTCCCAAAACTTTTTTTTTCCCATAGACTGAATGGGAAAATGTTTTTGCTCGCGCCTACAGCCCAAACCGCTGGACGGATTTCCACCAAATTTGGACCAGGAGCAGTGGCCTGGTCCCGAAAGCGTGCTTTTGCAAATTTGGTGAAAATCCATCCAGTAGTTTTTTTTAAAATGACCAAAAAGTAGGTCAAAACAAATTAGTGATATCTGTGTTCGGTTCGCGGACACACTTCCCTGTTCATTCCGCGGACAGTGTCCTGATTGGCCAATCGTGTTGCGTAATGTTCGCGGACATGCAACATGTTCGCTGATTGGACGGCGTGGAGCGTGAAGCGCGTCAGATTTTTTGGTAGCGCCTGCCATCTTGGATTCGTGGACGTCCGCGGACAGCGCGGTGAAACTTTGTTCAAAATGTGTATTTAGTAGAGTGTGCTGGTGTGTAGGAGTGTTTGGGGAGGGTGGGAGTGTATGAGATAGGATGAAAGTTGTGTTTTTTATGTGTTAGACGTTCTTTTTGTGTTCGATTTGTTTGCGGACATCACGGGTGTTCTGAAATGTTCTAAATAAACTGACTGGGGGGTGTTCTAAGGACTCAATATGTGTCCGTTTTGTTCGCAAGCAAAGTGAAACTGTTCTAAGCACACTCGCGGTGTCTGGGGAGTGTTCGTAGGGGGTGTCCTGAGGACGCTGTCCGTATTGTTCTCTGTCAAGTTGAATGTGTTCTAAGAACACCCGCGGTGTCCTGAAATGTTCGCAAATAAACAAAATGGGGGTGTTCTGAAGACATTTTTGAGAACACTCCCGGTGTCCTGAAATGTTCGTAGGGGGTGTCCTGAGGACGCTGTCCGTATTGTTCTCTGTCAAGTTGAATGTGTTCTAAGAACACCCGCGGTGTCCTGAAATGTTCGCAAATAAACAAAATGGAGGTGTTCTGAAGACGCTTCTAAGAACACTCGCGGTGTCCGGGGAGTGTTTGTAGGGGGTGTCCTGAGGACTGTTAGGGAGAATTCTCTGTTTAGGCTGAATTTCCTAACCTAGTGAGTCCCCCAGCAGCTTTGCTGGATTTCTGGAGTTTGTTTTTTTCCATCCTGCCAAGAGTGAGACTCTTTTCTCCCACTCTTGGACATGTATGTGTGTGTAATTCCTTTGAGATGTCAAGGTGTTCTATGGGCTATGGGGTCTTTTACTCCATAGGGCCTCATATGTTTTTCTATGTGTGTTACACCGCACCCTACGTGCCGTAACACTGGAGTGTCCTAGCGGACCCCCACCATAGACTCCATACCCGGGGACTGACTACTGTCTTCCTGGGCATGTAAAGTCACCATTGACTTTACTAGACATAAATTTACTAACAGAACTAGTACAAACCATCTTATTGTGGACGTACTAGTAGGGGTAATTCGATTACTCCTGGATCTGTTACTCGAGGGGGCACTGTCCCGTCCCCCTTCGTCGAGTTTTGGCTGGTGGCAGTGGAAACTACTTGTTATGTTCGACCCCGAGCATAACCCTATGGGATTCGTCCCATTGTTGGAGATTGATACTTTTCCTCGTTAATCTCTAACGTACCACCGGTCTACTTATCTTAAATAAGTTTATCGAATGGTATTTTCTGCCAGAACTCGGTTTTTAAAATGGCATCTGTGTTCGTCTCTGTGACTCCTAAACCAAAGGTTGAGCCCTTTGTTCCACTTTTGGTGGGCCTCTGTACAGAGACCCTCCAAAGTGGTGCCATTCTGTCTGGGTTACCACAGGGGTGTGGGAGGGGGTTTAGGCACCCTGGGCCGAGTTGCCTTGCCAACTCAGGTTGCACTCTGGAGTGATTGGCCCAAGTGGTGAGCGTTCCCGTCCACCACTTAGCATGTGTTGATTGACAGCTAGGCTGAATGAATGGGGGTTTTCTGCATAAAAGCAGGGCTTTTGGGACTGGATCTTCAGAAGTCGCCACAGGACCTAAGAATCCGACGAGGGTAACGCTGAGCCGACCTGCACGACGACACCTCTGGTGGAGCCCTGCGGAACCGACTCACCACTTCCCGACGACAGAGGAGATCTCCCTGCCGGAGACTATCTTCCCCTGACTGGTGGGAACAACCAGTCCCCTTTGCTTTTTATTCGCCTCAGGACGCGGTGGTCGAATTGCCCGTGCAGAGCACCCGGCAACCGGATAGCCACTACCACTGAACCACGACCAAAAGGTGGTGCCTTGTGACGGAGCACTCCGCGGCTGGTCTCTTCCCTGGTGGTGCACCGGACTTCACTTTTCTTCGACGACGAGATCATCTCTACTCTTGGCCAAGACCCGACGTGCATCCACCACCAGGAACAACTGCCCCCGCCGGAGCTGCCCTCCACAACAAGGTACTGTGTCCGCCTGGCTTCCCTTTCGATCGGTTCGAGTGAGGTGTCTTAATCCTCTCCGTTCCGTTGGGTCGCCTCCAAGCTCTTCTCATTCTTGTTCTGAACTGGTTCAATCTGCCGATAACAATTTGCTATAAAGACTTGAACGCATCTCCTCTAGAGACTTTTTGGGACACTGCGCCTTGCCTCTCTCCGAGTGGGCCTGGCCTCTGAACTTTACGATCTATTGTGATTCTTGCCTTCCTGCCTTGCATTTTATCCGCTAGGATTGAACTGTATTGATTTCATGACCTGCCTATCTTTTTCTCTCCCGTCCTAACTAATATTCGAGTGTCATCTGGGTTGAGGTATACACCTCTGTCTGAAAATAAGTGGTACCGGTAGAACCTAGAGTTGTCGATATTGCTAGGGGGATTGATCGTTTTCTACTTCATAGAGCAATGGTGTTTGATTTATTTGCCGTGATTTGCCTTAGTGTTTTTCGTAGATGTTCTGTAATAAATAAATGCCTTAATATCTTTACACTAAGCCTCGTTGCGTGTTTGCTTGCCTTGCTGGAAGAATTGCCCTATTTTGTATACTCCACATACTGCTCAACTTTTCTTGAGAGAAGTCTGACTGCTCAGCCACAGCTACCACGTGAATCTGTGTGGTGCAGACTGCTACCAAGTGGGTTCACCGCCAACGCCTGTAGTCCTAAATCTTTTGCAGTGGTCCCAGAGGGAACTGCACAGGTTTCCGCCTAACAAGGACGCTGTCTGTATTGTTCTCTGTCAAGTTGAATGTGTCCTAAGAACACTCGCGGTGTCCTGAAATGTTCGCAAATAAACAAAATGGGGGTGTTCTGAAGACGCTTCTAAGAACACTCGCGGTGTCCGGGGAGTGTTCGTAGGGGGTGTCCTGAGGACGCTGTCCGTATTGTTCTCTGTCAAGTTGAATGTGTCCTAAGAACACTCGCGGTGTCCTGAAATGTTCGCAAATAAACAAGATGGTGGTGTTCTGAAGACGCTTCTAAGAACACTCGCGGTGTCCGGGGAGTGTTCGTAGGGGGTGTCCTGAGGACGCTGTCCGTATTATTCTCTGTCAAGTTGAATGTGTCCTAAGAGCACTCGCGGTGTCCTGAAATGTTCGCAAATAAAGAAGATGGTGGTGTTCTGAAGAAGCTTCTAAGAACACTCCCGGTGTCGTGGAATGTTTGTAGGGGGTGTCCTGAGGACGCTGTCCGTATTGTTCTCTGTCAAGTTGAATGTTTCCTAAGAACACTTGCGGTGTCCTGAAATGTTCGCAAATAAACAAAATGGTGGTGTTCTGAAGACGCTTCTAAGAACACTAGCGGTGTCCGGGGAGTGTTCGTAGGGGGTGTCCTGAGGACGCTCTCCGTATTGTTCTCTGTCAAGTTGAATGTGTTCTAAGAACTATTGTGTTGTTCTGAAATGTTCGTAGGGGGTGTCCTGAAAACGGTGTCCGTATTGTTCGCTGGCAAGTTCAAAGTGTTCTAAGAACACTCACATTGTTCGCGGACATTAAAAGTTTCCCATAGATCATAGTTGAAATGTTTGACTCTATGGATGTGATATGCTGCGGTGGTTGTTGCCAGGGCATAGAGTCTTGGGTGCATGGCCATTTGGCCATGCACCCAAGACTCTATGCCCTGCCAACAACCACCGCAGCATATCACATTGATATTTGCTTATAACTCTGGGTGAAAAACAAATGTATGGTTCTCTGTCAAGTTGAATGTGTCTTAAGAACACTCGCGGTGTCCTGAAATGTTTGCAAATAAACAAGATGGTGGTGTTCTGAAGACGCTTCCAAGAACACTCGCGGTGTCCGGGGAGTGTTCGTAGGGGGTGTCCTGAGGACGCTGTCCGTATTGTTCTCTGTCAAGTTGAATGTGTCCTAAGAACACTCGCGGTGTCCTGAAATGTTCGCAAATAAACAAGATGGTGGTGTTCTGAAGACGCTTCTAAGAACACTTGCGGTGTCCGGGGAGTGTTCGTGGGGGGTGTCCTGAGGACGCTGTCCGTATTGTTCTCTGTCAAGTTGAATATGTCCTAAGAACACTCGCGGTGTCCTGAAATGTTCGCAAATAAACAAGATGGTGGTGTTCTGAAGAAGCTTCTAAGAAAACTCCCGGTGTCGTGGAATGTTCGTAGGGGGTGTCCTGAGGACGCTGTCCGTATTGTTCTCTGTCAAGATGAATGTTTCCTAAGAACACTCGCGGTGTCCTGAAATGTTCGCAAATAAACAAGATGGTGGTGTTCTGAAGACGCTTCTAAAAACACTTGCGGTGTCCGGGGAGTGTTCGTAGGGGGTGTCCTGAGGACGCTGTCCGTATTGTTCTCTGTCAAGTTGAATGTGTTCTAAGAAAACCTGCGGTGTCCTGAATTGTTCGCAAATAAACAAAATGGGGGTGTTCTGAAGACGTTTTTGAGAACACTCCCGGTGTCCTGGAATGTTCGTAGGGGCTGTCCTTAGGACGCTGTCCGTATTGTTCGTTGTTAAGTTGAAAGTGTTCTAAGAACTATCGCGTTGTTCTGAAATGTTCGTAGGGGTGTCCTGAAAACGATGTCCGTATTGTTCGCTGGCAAGTTCAAAGTGTTCTAAGAACACTCACATTGTTCGCGGACATTAAAAGTTTCCCATAGATCATAGTTGAAATGTTTGACTCTATGGATGTGATATGCTGCGGTGGTTGTTGCCAGGGCATAGAGTCTTGGGTGCTTGGCCATTTGGCCATGCACCCAAGACTGTATGCCCTGGCAACAACCACCGCAGCATATCACATTGATATTTGCTTATAACTTTGGGTGAAAAACAAATGTATGGTTCTCTGTCAAGTTGAATGTGTCCTAAGAACACTCGCGGTGTCCTGAAATGTTCGCAAATAAACAAGATGGTGGTGTTCTGAAGACGCTCTAAGAACACTTGCGGTGTCCGGGGAGTGTTCGTAGGGGGTGTCCTGAGGACGCTGTCCGTATTTTTCTCTGTCAAGTTGAATGTGTCCTAAGAACACTTGCAGTGTACTGAAATGTTCGCAAATAAACAAGATGGTGGTGTTCTGAAGAAGCTTCTAAGAACACTCCCGGTGTCGTGGAATGTTCGTAGGGGGTGTCCTGAGGATGCTGTCTGTATTGTTCTCTGTCAAGTTGAATGTTTCCTAAGAACACTCGCGGTGTCCTGAAATGTTCGCAAATAAACAAGATGGTGGTGTTCTGAAGATGCTTCTAAGAACACTCGCGGTGTCCGGGGAGTGTTCGTAGGGGGTGTCCTGAGGACGCTGTCCGTATTGTTCTCTGTCAAGTTGAATGCGTCCTAAGAACACTCGCGGTGTGCTGAAATGTTCGCAAATAAACAAGATGGTGGTGTTCTGAAGAAGCTTCTAGGAACACTCCCGGTGTCCAGGAATGTTCGTAGGGGGTGTCCTGAGGACGCTGTCCGTATTGTTCTCTGTCAAGTTGAATGTGTCCTAAGAACACTCGCGGTGTCCTGAAATGTTCGCAAATAAACAAGATGGTGGTGTTCTGAAGAAGCTTCTAAGAACACTCCCGGTGTCGTGGAATGTTCGTAGGGGGTGTCCTGAGGACGCTGTCCGTATTGTTCTCTGTCAAGTTGAATGTGTCCTAAGAACACTCGCAGTGTCCTGAAATGTTCGCAAATAAACAAGATGGTGGTGTTCTGAAGAAGCTTCTAAGAACACTCCCGGTGTCGTGGAATGTTCGTAGGGGGTGTCCTGAGGACGCAGTCCGTATTGTTCTCTGTCAAGTTGAATGTGTCCTAAGAACACTCGCGGTGTCCTGAAATGTTCGCAAATAAACAAGATGGTGGTGTTCTGAAGAAGCTTCTAAGAACACTCCCGGTGTCGTGGAATGTTTGTAGGGGGTGTCCTGAGGACGCTGTCCGTATTGTTCTCTGTCAAGTTGAATGTGTTCTAAGAACACCCGCGGTGTCCTGAAATGTTCGCAAATAAACAAAATGGGGGTGTTCTGAAGATGCTTCTAACAACACTCGCGGTGTCCGGGGAGTGTTCGTAGGGGGTGTCCTGAGGACGCTGTCCGTATTGTTCTCTGTCAAGTTGAATGTTTCCTAAGAAAACCTGCGGTGTCCTGAAATGTTCGCAAATAAACAAAATGGGGGTGTTCTGAAGACGTTTTTGAGAACACTCCCGGTGTCATGGAATGTTCGTAGGGGGTGTCCTTAGGACGCTGTCCGTATTGTTCGTTGTTAAGTTGAAAGTGTTCTAAGAACTATCGCGTTGTTCTGAAATGTTCATAGGGGGTGTCCTGAAAACGGTGTCCGTATTGTTCGCTGGCAAGTTCAAAGTGTTCTAAGAACACTCACATTGTTCGCGGACATTAAAAGTTTCCCATAGATCATAGTTGAAATGTTTGACTCTATGGATGTGATATGCTGCGGTGGTTGTTGCCAGGGCATAGAGTCTTGGGTGCATGGCCATTTGGCCATGCACCCAAGACTGTATGCCCTGGCAACAACCACCGCAGCATATCACATTGATATTTGCTTATAACTTTGGGTGAAAAACAAATGTATGGTTCTCTGTCAAGTTGAATGTGTCCTAAGAACACTCGCGGTGTCCTGAAATGTTTGCAAATAAACAAGATGGTGGTGTTCTGAAGACGCTTCTAAGAACATTTCCGGTGTCTGGGGACTGTTTGTAGGGGGTGTCCTGAGGACGCTGTCCGTATTGTTCTCTGTCAAGTTGAATGTGTCCTAAGAACACTCACGGTGTCCTGAAATGTTCGCAAATAAACAAGATGGTGGTGTTCTGAAGAAGCATCTAAGAACACTCCCGGTGTCCTGGAATGTTTGTATGGGGTGTCCTGAGGACGCTGTCCGTATTGTTCTCTGTCAAGTTGAATGTGTCCTAAGAACACTCGCGGTGTCCTGAAATGTTTGCAAATAAACAAGATGGTGGTGTTCTGAAGACGCTTCTAAGAACACTCATGGTGTCCGGGGAGTGTTCGTAGGGGGTGTCCTGAGGATGCTGTCCGTATTGTTCTCTTTCAAGTTGAATGTGTTCTAAGAACACCCGCGGTGTCCTGAAATGTTCGCAAATAAACAAAATGGGGGTGTTCTGAAGACGTTTTTGAGAACACTCGCGGTGTCCTGGAATGTTCGTAGGGGGTGTCCTTAGGACGCTGTCCGTATTGTTCATTGTTAAGTTGAAAGTGTTCTAAGAACTATCGCGTTGTTCTGAAATGTTCGTAGGGGGTGTCCTGAAAATGGTGTCCGTATTGTTCGCTGGCAAGTTCAAAGTGTTCTAAGAACACTCACATTGTTCGCGGACATTAAAAGTTTCCCATAGATCATAGTTGAAATGTTTGACTCTATGGATGTGATATGCTGCGGTGGTTGTTGCCAGGGCATAGAGTCTTGGGTGCATGGCCATTTGGCCATGCACCCAAGACTGTATGCCCTGGCAACAACCACCACAGCATATCACATTGATATTTGCTTATAACTTTGGGTGAAAAACAAATGTATAAGGAACAAAGGTATTAGATACTATGGATGTGATATGCTGCTATGGTTGTCCTTATTATTGTATACTTACTGTTTGGTCTAGTAATGGGAGTCCATGTTTTTCTTCTTCATTTCTGTGATAAAAGAAAATAGCATGTTAGTATTAGTATTTTGTAATGACTTATTACACTGTATAAGCAATATACTTACTTTTATTTTTTTACGACCCTCATATTTAGTAGAGTACAAATCAGAGTACTGTGCAATTTGCTCAGTTTCTGTATTTGTTGCTAAAATCATTGGGCCTGTGGGAGAAAAAAAAATCTATGTTGGATTAAAAAAAAAACCTTTTTCTGTTATGCTACAGTTTATTTGTTTGTTTGTTTTCAGTGTTCACTTGTTGTTTCTGGCTAATGCTTTATACGTTGTTTTGTTGTATTCTTTTTGGAGCAGTAACAGATTCTTCATTTGTTTTGATATTATAAAATTTTGGAGCAGTTAGATACCAATTGGCGTATTCTAACTGTCTATTTTTTTAATATATTTTAGTGGTTTTGATTTATCTATTTGGATATTGTTAAATTTTGGGACAGTTAGATACCAATTGGCGTATTCTAACTGTGCATTTCTTGGCCTAATTTAGTGGTATTCATTTATCTGATTAGTTGTTGTAGAATCTTTGAGCTGTTAGATAGCTTTTGGAGTATTCTAACAGTTTATATTATTTTAACACAAATTTATAATTTTGGGACAGTTAGATACCAATTGGCGTATTCTAACTGTGTATTTTTTGGTCTAATTTAGTGGTATTCATTTATCTGATTAGTTGTTGTAGAATCTTTGAGAAGTTAGATAGCTTTTGGAGTATTCTAACAGTTTATATTTTTTTAACACAAATTTACTTAAAGGTTTAAATACAGTTTATTTATCAAATTTTGGTTTTAAGAACATCAAATAAGCGTTTGTAAGATTTGCTGGTAATCTCTGCTTTAGAGTAATGGTACTATCATTACATTCAAACCATCCACATTTCTTTTTTATATATGCCGTGTAGTGCCCTGAATTGGTTGTGGCTCCTGCGTGGTAGATTATACCTATTGTTGTGAAGGTTTTCTTACCAAGTGATATTTGACTATGTGTGAATCCAGTCAGCTTGCAGTTGTTTTTGGTACCATATGCATTGTAACGTAGAAGCATTAGTATTACGTATTTACTATGTGTTTGTATTACTAACGTGGAGCGATTATCTGAATTGCACGTAGAGCATAATTTACCATTGTTTGCATTTTGTACAAGTTACTGAAATGGAATGGATTCACAATTTGGTATTGATATATAATTTATGACAGAGAAGGTGAGGCAGAAACAGAAACAAAAACAGGAGAATTTGGGGTTTCAACATGATTGGTATTAGGTGAAGAAGGGATGGAAGTCTCATCAAAATGTTTTGGATTATGGAGAGGGTTTGGGGATAATTGACTGGGATATGGTGAGGAGGGACAAGTACATGTGGGGCAATGGTACGAGGTTTTTGGTTTGAAATGATTTTCTACAAAGGTTTTTAAATTATTAAAATTAGCCAACAATACATCCATTTTGTCTTCTATATTGTGAAGACTGTTATCCATAACAGGGTTTTCTGAAGTTTTTTCTATTTTGGTATGCTCTGTACAAAAAAATAATATATATGTTAAATGTATATAAAAAAAATAATAAATAAATGGTTTATATTATAAAGTGTTTACCATTAGTTTCACTATCTTGTGACATTTCTTCATGTGGGAAATTGTCCTCTAGCCATTCCAGAGTACTAGACATTTCTGTGAGAAAAAAAAAAAGATCATATATTTTTTCATCTAATACAGAAAGTTTATAAATATATGAGTAAAATGAAGTACACTTACTATTTCTGGTAAGATAAGTCCTATGTATTCAGTTGGTCTGGTCTTGTTCTCAGTTCTGTTGTGTCTGTGAGGTAATTATGTTGGAAGCCAATTTATCTTCTTGTGGTATATTCCATTTCAGAACATATTGTATTTAAATGAATGGTTAGTGTGTTACACATATGGGTTACATTTCTTATGTATTACTATATATAATGTGTTTGTGTGCTGCTTTTTGAATTTGTTAAATGTTCCTATATTATGATATAACAATCAAACATACCCCCCCACACCCCCCCACAGTTTTTAGGTAGTGGTACTGTTCTCCGAACATGTCCGCAAACATTAAATAAGTTCGCGGACATCAAGTTCATAAGAAGAGATCTAGTCAGTTCCAGATGACATGTATATAAAGTCAAAGTCATTATTGTTAAGTTGTGCTATTAAAAAACTATGAAATTCAGTGAAAAAACTTTGTTAAAGGGACGTTATGGTTAAGTTGCGCTACTAAAAACCTATGAAATTCAGTGAAAAAAACTTGTTAAAGGGACGTTATGGTTAAGTTGCGCTACTAAAAACCTATGAAATTCAGTGAAAAAACTTTGTTAAAGGGACGTTATGGTTCCAAGTAAAACCGAAAAACCCTTGAAATTCGCCAGTTATGGTAAGCTAAGCAACCATTACTCGCGCCACCACCGTGCACTGCTAAGACTAACACCCAGGACATCAAAGATGACATCACAAATGTCATTGATGACATCACTGATGACATCACATGTATATGTACTTCTCATGAAATATGTGTAGAAGGGATTCTTATTATGTTGCGAAAAAAGTGTCAAGAATCATTGCAAGAAATATACCCTAATAGGTGCATTGAACTATGCATTGATATAAATAGCATCCTATTATGGGGTTCTATCTAGTATACTAAGCTACTCATACAGAAACATAACATTGTGTGCAGCGTATAAGGTGAAGGTATAATATTCGTAATGTTAATATGTTGAATAATGAAATGATAATTGTTTTCTTAATAGATTTTTGTGTACTGTGAAATATGTAATAAGTAGCTAATAAAACCCATGTATTACATAATTGCATTACTATAGAGAAAACACAAAGAGACAAGAACACATACCAATATACAGATACATAGGGTAAATAGCAGCTTTGAAACAGAGAAATCATCATTTATTTGCATGAAAATAATGCTGTCTTTAAAGCTTGTGTCTTCCCCTATGTATATGTTTCATATGATGTGACTGGACTCTAAGAGAATTACTATAAGAACCTACTTGTAGGATACGTCTACAAATAAAATACAATTTTTAGTTTCTGACTGTTACTGAAGAAAACCATGTGGCCTAGATATGTCAGCAAAAGAAAAAAGAGTGAGCCAGAAGAACACTCGCGGTGTCCTGAAATGTTCGAAAATAAACAAAATGGGGGTGTTCTGAGGATGTTCTCCGTATTGTGTGACTGCTTAGATGTATGCAATGAGGGAATGGCACAGAGAGTGAAGTGGAAATGGTAGAAGGGCTGTCCAAGAGTTACGCGGTCCGCGGACACCGCGGCTGTCAGTGGACAGGGCGTGCTACATCCAGGGTTTTCCAGCAAATCCAGCATGTAAAAAAGACTATTGGGATCAGCCAATCAGATGTTGAGGTTGTGGATTTGTGTTGAAAGAGACTGTGTGTAGTGAAGATGGCAGAAGTGGATAAAGTCAGGGTGTTGGTGCACGGAGATATGTTTGTGCATGGTTTACAACGGTATGCTCAATGCAGGCATGTTGCAAAGAATTTTGATGTTAAAAGAGTGGAGGTGGTGTGGAGCACTGTGCCTGATTGCAATGTACAGGGAATTGTACAAGTTTGTGAAGATATGGGCAGGATGAACAGTCCCCATGTGCTAGTTTTGCACTATGGTGTGTTCCATTTGGGCTATGTCAGTGCCCCTACTTTGTTGGCAGATTTGGAACACTTGGTTCAAGCAGTAATGAACATCCTTCCAAATGCCAAAGTAATTTTTTCTGGATTACTACCTAGGGCAATATGGGACAATAGTTCAGTTTTTTGTCCTCAGAAAAACAATGCCAGGTGTGTAATCAACCGAGGCATGTGTGCCTTCATGCTTAGAGCTGGTATGTTCTTCTGTAATAATGAGAATATTGATTTCAGTAATGCTGTTTATTTTAAAGAAGATGGCATTTCCTTATCTTTTATGGGAAATGCCATGCTGTTTTGGAATGTAAGGGTTGCTTTGAGAAGGTTATGTGAAGATCTTAGGAGTAAAGTAAGAAAAAAAAGAAAAAAAATTACAGGTGTCTGTCAAGCATCTGCAAAAAAATAAAAAAACAGCTCTTTTCAGACCCAACCTCAAAGGGGAAATGGGCCACACTATTTAAATTTACATTCACCACGCTCAGATTTTCGATATGTCTGCGGACATGGCGGTAGTCCGCGGACATCGAAATCACAGCTAGGGGTTCAGTATGTT
This sequence comes from Ambystoma mexicanum, assembly GCF_040938575.1. Classification (NCBI taxonomy): domain Eukaryota; kingdom Metazoa; phylum Chordata; class Amphibia; order Caudata; family Ambystomatidae; genus Ambystoma; species Ambystoma mexicanum. The sequence goes on from NC_090934.1 coordinate 654,977,744, forward strand.
CTATGTTACATGTATTTAAAGTCAGGGATATTATGGTTAAGTTGTGCTACTAAAAACCTATGAAATTCAGTAAAAAACTTTGTTAAAGGGACGTTATGGTTAAGTTGTGCTACTAAAAACCTATGAAATTCAGTGAAAAAACTTTGTTAAAGGGACGTTATGGTTCCAAGTAAAACCGAAAAACCCTTGAAATTCGCCAGTTATGGTAAGCTAAGCAACCATTACTCGCGCCACCACCGTGCACTGCTAAGACTAACACCCAGGACATCAAAGATGACATCACAAATGTCATTGATGACATCACTGATGACATCACATGTATATGTACTTCTCATGAAATATGTGTAGAAGGGATTCTTATTATGTTGCGAAAAAAGTGTCAAGAATCATTGCAAGAAATATACCCTAATAGGTGCATTGAACTATGCATTGATATAAATAGCATCCTATTATGGGGTTCTATCTAGTATACTAAGCTACTCATACAGAAACATAACATTGTGTGCAGCGTATAAGGTGAAGGTATAATATTCGTAATGTTAATATGTTGAATAATGAAATGATAATTGTTTTCTTAATAGATTTTTGTGTACTGTGAAATATGTAATAAGTAGCTAATAAAACCCATGTATTACATAATTGCATTACTATAGAGAAAACACAAAGAGACAAGAACACATACCAATATACAGATACATAGGGTAAATAGCAGCTTTGAAACAGAGAAATCATCATTTATTTGCATGAAAATAATGCTGTCTTTAAAGCTTGTGTCTTCCCCTATGTATATGTTTCATATGATGTGACTGGACTCTAAGGGAATTACTATAAGAACCTACTTGTAGGATACGTCTACAAATAAAATACAATTTTTAGTTTCTGACTGTTACTGAAGAAAACCATGTGGCCTAGATATGTCAGCAAAAGAAAAAAGAGTGAGCCAGAAGAACACTCGCGGTGTCCTGAAATGTTCGAAAATAAACAAAATGGGGGTGTTCTGAGGATGTTCTCCGTATTGTGTGACTGCTTAGATGTATGCAATGAGGGAATGGCACAGAGAGTGAAGTGGAAATGGTAGAAGGGCTGTCCAAGAGTTACGCGGTCCGCGGACACCGCGGCTGTCAGTGGACAGGGCGTGCTACATCCAGGGTTTTCCAGCAAATCCAGCATGTAAAAAAGACTATTGGGATCAGCCAATCAGATGTTGAGGTTGTGGATTTGTGTTGAAAGAGACTGTGTGTAGTGAAGATGGCAGAAGTGGATAAAGTCAGGGTGTTGGTGCACGGAGATATGTTTGTGCATGGTTTACAACGGTATGCTCAATGCAGGCATGTTGCAAAGAATTTTGATGTTAAAAGAGTGGAGGTGGTGTGGAGCACTGTGCCTGATTGCAATGTACAGGGAATTGTACAAGTTTGTGAAGATATGGGCAGGATGAACAGTCCCCATGTGCTAGTTTTGCACTATGGTGTGTTCCATTTGGGCTATGTCAGTGCCCCTACTTTGTTGGCAGATTTGGAACACTTGGTTCAAGCAGTAATGAACATCCTTCCACATGCCAAAGTAATTTTTTCTGGATTACTACCTAGGGCAATATGGGACAATAGTTCAGTTTTTTGTCCTCAGAAAAACAATGCCAGGTGTGTAATCAACCGAGGCATGTGTGCCTTCATGCTTAGAGCTGGTATGTTCTTCTGTAATAATGAGAATATTGATTTCAGTAATGCTGTTTATTTTAAAGAAGATGGCATTTCCTTATCTTTTATGGGAAATGCCATGCTGTTTTGGAATGTAAGGGTTGCTTTGAGAAGGTTATGTGAAGATCTTAGGAGTAAAGTAAGAAAAAAAAGAAAAAAAATTACAGGTGTCTGTCAAGCATCTGCAAAAAAATAAAAAAACAGCTCTTTTCAGACCCAACCTCAAAGGGGAAATGGGCCACACTATTTAAATTTACATTCACCACGCTCAGATTTTCGATATGTCTGCGGACATGGCGGTAGTCCGCGGACATCGAAATCACAGCTAGGGGTTCAGTATGTTCTATGTTACATGTATTTAAAGTCAGGGATATTATGGTTAAGTTGTGCTACTAAAAACCTATGAAATTCAGTAAAAAACTTTGTTAAAGGGACGTTATGGTTAAGTTGTGCTACTAAAAACCTATGAAATTCAGTGAAAAAACTTTGTTAAATGGATTTTGTGGTTCAAAGTAAAACCGAAAACCCCCTGAAATTTGGCAGTTATGGTAAGATAAGCAACCATAACTCGCGCCACCGTGCACTGCTAACACTAACACCCAGGACATCAAAGATGACATCACAAATGTCATTGATGACATCACTGATTACATCACATGTGCATTTACTTTTCATGAAAACTCTGTACAAGGGATTCTTATAATGCTGACCAAAAACTGTCAAGGATCATTGGGATAAATATCATGAGCTAATTAGTGCATTAAGCAATGCATTGATATAAATAGCATTCTATTATGAAGTTCTTTCCAGTATACTAAGCTACTCATGCAGAAACATAGGCAGTGTGTGCAGCATACATGATGAAGGTGCCATATTCATAATCTTGCTATGTTGAATAGTGAAATGATAACTGCTTTCTTATTAGAGTTTTGCGTACTGTGAAACATGTAATAAGTAGATAATAAAACCCACTTAATTTATTTATATTTATTTTGCATTTTTAAAGCACTCACACAGCCCGCGGGCATCGAGGCGCTGTTACGGGAAGTTTTTTTTTTTTTTTAGATGCGTAGTTGTGTTTATTTTTTTTTGTGTGTGTCTTAGTTGCGTATTTATAACGCGCTTAAATACACAGAGGTTTCTCAGCGCGGACCCGGGGATCGAACCTGTGTTGCTTCGTGTCATCTTGCTTCCAAGGCGAACACGTTGCCACTGAGCTATCCTCTCAGGGCATAATTATTACAGACATAATTATTACAGACAAAACACAAAGAGACAACAACACATACAAATATGAGTATATACAGGGACAGTGAAGTAAACAAAAAAGCAGAAGTAGTAGCAGAAAGAGTTCATAACCTAACTGATTGTCTTTATGCACAGAAACTATTAATCTGTTTCAAAGCTGCTACTTACCATATGTATGTGTATCACATGATGTGACTGCACCCAAAGGAAAGGAGAATGAGTATAATGTTTACAAATATGAGCATATACAGGGAAGGTAGATTAATAAAAATAAAACTATGAGAAAGTGCTGATAACCCTAATGATTATCTTGATGCACAGAAAGTATTGCTCTCTTTCAAGCCTGTGTCTTCCGCTATGTATATGTTTCATATGATGTGACTTGACCCTAAGTCTACAAATATAGTACCTTTTCAATTTGTACTTCCTGACTGTTACTAAAGAAAACTATGTGGCCTAGATATGTCAGTAAAGGGAAAAAAGGGAGAGCCAGACATGTGATGTCATCAGTGATGTCATCAATGACATTTGTGATGTCATCTTTGATGTCCTGGGTGTTAGTGTTAGCAGTGCACGGTGGCGCGAGTTATGGGTGCTTATCTTACCATAACTGCCGAATTTCAGGGGTTTTTCGGTTTTACTTTGAACCATAACGTCCCTTTAACAAAGTTTTTTCACTGAATTTCATAGGTTTTTAGTAGCGCAACTTAACCATAACGTCCCTTTAACAAAGTTTTTTTACTGAATTTCATAGGTTTTTAGTAGCGAAACTTAACCATAACGTCCCTTTAATAAAGTTTTTTACTGAATATATATATATATATTTTTCCCCAATATATATATATATATATATTCTTTCCCAATATATAATCTATAATTATAATATATAATTATAATATAATATAATCTATAACATGTACATTTCATTTCTTTATTTTATTTTTATTTTATAATTACGACCTCCCTCCAAGTGTCTTATCACTATAATCTTGTGAACACAATAACTAGGCACTGCATGCTTGTTTGCCCATTAACACTTTAACATTAGCAACACGAATATGGGCAGCAAAATAGCACGAGTGCCTGTTTTGGGTTTTACAAGGCCCAAAACATGGCACCCATTCATTTGATTTCATTTTTGAAGTGATGGAAATGGAAAAAGGACACACGGTATCCATAGTGACAGTCCTTAAAACGGGTATGGAGCACGACGCATTAAGCCGACGCGAGAAACCTGTATATGGAGTTTATAGGTAAGCCCTAACGTGACTCTACACACGGACGTGAGAGAGGCGTATCCATACATTAATGATATACTAATAATACGAACGCACACCGAACGCAGAAGAGGGCCCCCTATCACATAATCACTAACTATCTTAGTCTCAGCCCCTTTGTTTACAATTTTTATGAAGCCTAACATAAATGCAGCCTCGCTGATCACTTTGAAAATGAGTTTGTAGACATGCCTAAAACCGTAACCACAGTCCGCATAGACGAACATAGAGGAAGCACTTCTGAGATAATAGCAGTTTAACACATCTAACATTAACAGAGGACACAATGCATTGAATAACTGCCATTGGTGCACGTAAACTCAGGGGTAATACCCACTCAAATACAATAGTTACGTAAGCCCTATGCCTTGTCACCCAAGTACAATAGAAACTAGGTAAGCCAAAAGGGACCCGCACCCGTCCCTCTACCTGTATTATACGTTTTTGATTGGTTTGCCTGTACAGACAACTCATGGTCATCAGAGATCATATTTTGGATAACAGGATAATGCATGATGTTAATTTTAGTACTGGGTTTGCTAAACCCACCCTGAAAACAAATGTCTTTGACAAAACTGTTGGCAAAACATGTCCGTATGTGTAAAACAGTGAGACTTTAGGAAAGACAAAATCTCTGCTTGCATGACAACGGGCTTGAGGTATCAACCTCGTTTATCTTCTCATATGACAATGTTCTTGTGTACAGAACCAACTAACAATTACTGATGTATATATTCTCTTTTATTTTTCTCCGTTTCTGTAACCTCTTATCTACCCTACCCAACTCCCCACTCATGTCTGTGATGTTTATTTAAATGTGGGCATTATGTCTATCGATTTCTTCACACTCGTTCTCATATTGTTTATCAATTTTTACCAATGATTTGGATTTATGTTTGTTTATTCAATACTCGTGTATGTACAGCTTTATTATTTTATGGCGTAATACTGATTTGCCCTGATCTGAGAAAGGCACCGTTTAGTCCTGAAAAACGTGTTATGCAAAGGGCATTACCGTATAATAACGATCTTTTGAGCTCAATTTATGTGCCAAATGGCATTACTTCAAATATAAAATATACTGAGCAACTACATTTCTGTGTGGTGCACTTTGTCATGTGAGGAAAGCAACGTTTCTCTATTTTTTATAAATAACAATCCAATTAGTTTTCATTTTAATTCTTAAAATCCCATCGGTGATAACTTACATGTGTGTAACTAGTCCTTTTATTCTTCACCTTTCAAGCAACACAAATAAAATAAATTGCGCGCACACAATAGATATTGTCATATATCGAATGACTTGCATGCAATTCATTCAAGGAAAGCGGATCTATTGACATCGAGAAGGCAACGTTTGAAAATATGCAGGTGTGTGTGCAGTGCCACAGGAGGGGAAGCTAGGGAATTCGAGAAAGCACATTCAAAAGGCATCCGAAGGCAAGTGCACAAGTTAAAGATGACTTCAGGCACAATATGCAGCCACTAAACACTGAGAATATCCCAAGGTGGCGCTGACATTGGCATGATTATGCACGGGAAGACTGTAATTGAGCAATTTCCTTAATACATTAAGCACAAGTTGACTTCCCACCAGTACCAGGCAATGTATGTCATGCATGCATGCACCTCATCTTTTTCTTAAACAAATATATTATTTAAAGTAATGCACTGAATCTCCTGGCATCTTCTTAATATCAGCATGCTCCCATGCTCCTGCATTTGGTATTCAGCTGGGTAAGAATGAGGCACATTTCGCACTTATTGTATGCATTGCTTTAAATCTCACACAGGTATCAGGTAATTATTCGTGCTTTGCTTGCGTTTTTAAATATTCAGAATATGTGTCTCTCTACTTTAATATATATCAGGAAGCAGTGCCAGGGGGTGCTTGCTAAATTGAAAGCAGTACCGTGTCACCTTGAATGCAATACCTTGCTGATTCTTGCTCCGTCCCTAATGTAAATTAGGTCAACAGTTCGGTTGTATTTCTCACTATTTCGGACCATGCATTATTTAAGAACAACACACATTCAGATTTCCCGCTGCTCTCAAATTATAGCTTCCGGTGGCTTTTAGTCAGCACACCAGTGCAAAGGTGTTGCACAATGTGGCTGAAATTAAGACTCTGGCGTAATCAAACCGTCTAACAACTTCAACACTTTTAAGCAGCTCGAAACAGCATCTACCATTATCCCTCCACATCACTGACGATCACCACCTGTTTAGTTGTTTGGAAAGCGACCAGAGATCCCTTCACAGCACTGAAAGTCGGTTGTTGATCACAAAGTTGAAATGGCAGTTTTTGGAGCTGACTAAAGCAAAATAAAGATGTTCAGTCTTTGATATCTCGTATTCACTCTTGGTGAGATGAGCAGAGCCTTTGTCCCTGCCGGTACATTCTTAGAGTGGTGTTAGTTCCAGTGCAACTGAGTAGGTCGCAAGAGCATCTTTCAGTGTACTCATTTTCAGAGATCTCTTGATGGCTACCAGGCTGGGCAAAGCTCTTAGATGTAGGCCCAAGGTACTCCAGAGTCAAAGGGGGCCAGATTTCATAGGTATACTGGACCTTTCTGCCCAGAAAGGTTTACTGAACTCCACTTAGAGTTTTGGATTTGATGCTTCACTCACTCCATAGCGATTCAGTGGATCTCTTTCAGAGCTAGAGACATGCTGTCAGACAGAACATATCCATTTGATTTAGTTCAAATACCTCAAGCAAAAGAGCAATGCAGGGTCACTCTGTGTTTCTCCCCTCCATCTGCTGATTTTCGGGGGGTGTTGAAACCCTAAACATGTTGCTCATCCCCCACAAACCCTTTCCGCACCTCCGTTTCCCTCTGATCCACACTCTTCCACCTAGCTTTCTGGCAGCCTGCTCCTTGCCGATTGCTGTTTACTGCAACGCTGGATTCTGAATCCGATAGAGCTATTGGATTTCTTTCGTTCATGGTCCCAGACATCGACTATTCAGAAAAACTCTGTGCATGGCAGCAGTACCAACTCTCTCCCTAGTTCTATGGTAGGTGGTGCATAGAGGGAGGGGGTGGACTTTCATAATAATCATTAACTGAAAGTGCATTTCTCAAAAGATGTGACCTGTTGGGAGTCAGTGTAGCACACGTGAAATAGGGCTATTGCACATTTAAAATTGGTGCTTGTGTCACAATAACTTCTGTGACAGAGACCAACTATAACAAGCATTGGCAATGTACACAGTTTGGCCTTTTGAGTAGGCATGGGAAAGGCACTTGCTAGGTATCCTGATAGTGGTATCTAGGTCACCCTGCATAAGCCCAGGCCACCTGGTGCCTTCCTGGTTGCCGCTCTTTTCCCTGCTTAAGGAGCACTCCAGCCTCTTTTACTTTGCAGATGGGGAGCAGGTGCAAGTGGATCTTGGTTATCTGGCCTATGCCCCGCCCACCTTCTTAGCCCTGCCTCTTCCATCCTGCTCTTAACTCTTAAATCAAGGGCGTCTCTCGCCCCGGGCATCCGAAGCAAAGGGCAGACAAAGAAAAGGGCAATTCCTGTTTGGACCTGTTCAGACCAGGAGGACCCAGTGTTAAACTGTATTCGTATAAAACCGCCTCATTATAAATATTGGCCTAAACCCATTAGTGTTGCATGGAAAACCGCATCTGAAATGTTTTGATTTTTGATCAACTTCGCTGCCATTTTTCCATCCACCATTTTTAACTCTTGCTTTGTGTTCTAAAATGGTGGACTGTGTTTTCAACTTGCAGCTGAGCTGAACGACCTTTGAGTTGTGTCAATATTTAGGCTGACTGAGAGCAGACTGTTCTATGCAAAGAAACCTTGTGACTCGTATGAATTGCAGTCCAAGTGTTGTCTGTGCTCACAAGCCACATCCTCATATAAACAATGAGACAGTGTAGAACAAACTCAGACTGTGTGCTTTTGTTGAACTGCATTGTAGCGATTCTTGAAACAAGGCTTACTGTGGATCTGAGAACCAATGTCACCATTGTAACTTCATGGACATGCAAACTTGTTAAATCCGTTGTAGAATATTGTAATATTTGTCATGTGAACTGGGCACAAACCGTAGCATGTAAATTATTAGTTTGGAGAGGGGCTGGACAATGATTGGAAACTCTATAAAAGAGCCTGTGTTAAGATGTCCAGCACTCTCACCCCTCACTGTGTCTGCTGGTACACACTGCGAGGTGTTGGGAGCCAGATAGCTATCTGTTTGCTTTGAATCTATACAGAATAAAAGATACCTGTATCTTTTTGACCCATGATTGGAGTATTTCATTTTGTGGTACTAAGCCTCAATATTTCTTTAGTCTTTCACCAGGGCCCAAACCCCTGTTCAGACAGCAGGTGAGCATGTAGCAACATGTGTTTACTCCCTCTGTCCCCACAGGCCATCCCCACCCCTCTTGTCCCCCCGTTGTGTTCTGTGTTAGCCCCCTTCGTGCACACAGGTGTAGCCTGTTTTGCTTGATTTTTCTACCCTGCTGCCCCTCCCCCCTCTAGCCTACTTCTGCAGGAATCTGTCCTGATACATTCTAGTTTCACCATCACTGTCTTGTGGCCAATGCTGGATTTGACATTTATGGACTTCATTGATTCACAGTGTGTCACCCTTTCTCAACTCTCATGCTGAACCGTGTTTGCTTCTTGTACTCATGGTGGCCCTGAATCATGATATTCCATCTTCATCTTGTATCCTGGCTTGCAACATTATGTGTTACTGCTGACTTCTGCAATTGTATTCTCTCTCGCCTCTTGCTTCTCCACTCTTTTTGACTGCTTACTCTCTGTTCTCTCCTCCTCTCCCTTTCTCTCTTTTCCTATATCCTCCCCTCTCCCTTACTTTCTTCTATGCACTTACTCTATCAGCATTGTCCCTGTACCTAGTATGGTAGCAACCTTGTCTGTCTCCTCCCCCTTTCCCTTCCTTGTTTCCACCTCCACCCCTCCAGCACTATCTGAAATTTCATCAGGCATATTACGGTAGTCACCTGTCTGTCTAGATTTCCTTCCCACTATCCCCATCCCTTCCTTATCTATGTCTTAGCTCTTGCACTATCTGAAATCTGAAATGTCATCAGGCCGAGCACGATAGTTAATTTCACATCCTCACTGTTCATGGCCTGTAAAAATGTCATTGTATTTTTCCTTGTTCCCTCCCTTACCTTGAAGCACTTTGAAACACTTTGTGTATAGGCACTATATAAATAAACTAGTATATATCATTACATGGTAGCAGGTGCACAATGGTGCGAGTAAAGCTAAGACACACCTACAAGCCTTGTGTCTCTCCTCATATGCCATTTCTATCTGTTTCTAATGCAATAGTTTTGGCTTATAAGTGGCGTGTAGCCCAAACTAATTTTATTTTTGCTTTTAAATGTTTGAGGTTACTTGTGATAATAGAAAATAGTAGAGAGAACGGTGCTGAAAAGCAATATGGTTACTGCCCTAACTGGGCTTCAAAGGAACAAGACAACGTCTCAAAATGGGATTCCCTTAAATACCAAAAGTAGCAATTTATGGTGACTAACCGAGCAGTACATCCCTCTAGTTATTCATGGTTCCAGCATATCAGAGAAGTATTTTGCAACACAACTAGTAAATGCTGACATAATGTATTGTTAAGTTCGTAGTACTTGAGTGTAGTGTTCTGAATTATCACACCCATATAAACAGCTGCATTCCTTTGCAACGAAGAGTGGCTAAGACACATGAAATGTAACTCTGGCTGTGTCAATCTTGCATTATAAGGAACGGGAGGCGTGTATAGCACTACATGCAGTGTTAGACAAAGGGCCTCATTACACTGCAGGTGGTAAGGGTTTACCGGTACCGGTATTTTACCGGTACCGGTAAACCCTTACCGCCTTACTACGAGGTCCCTTTGCGGGTTGGTACATTAAAGCCTGCTTTTAGCAGGCGTTAAAAAACGAACCCGCAAAGGGACCGGGGTGCTAATTACGGTACCGCAATTTGTGGTACCGTAATTAGTGCCTTCCTCATTCCCATTATGCCCTATGGGGCAAAAATGGGAATGGGGAAGGGCAATGGAGGAAGGAGGAATTACCGCCTTCCCAACCTTGGAATATGGCGGTAATTCCCCTTTCCTCCATGGCGGTACCGGTAAATTACCGGCATGAACCATGGCACTAATAGCGCCATGGTTTACCGCCTACCGTGTAATGAGGCCCCAAGACTGCTAGCATCTGATCCCACTATATATTTTATTTCCCCATTTCTTTCAGTCTTTAAAGTAGTTGTAACACCCAGAGGTGTTTTAACACTCACACTACTTTCAAAACTGGCAATTGTTGGCTTCCATTCAGGATGGGGAAAAATAAAGCCACAAACATACTCCTTTTGTGCCACATATTACAAAATGTTATTTACATTGTGTTGACTCAACCTATTATGTGATTTGTGCATGTTTCAAGTCATCTTTATGAAAACCTTATTATTTTACTGCTGTGTTTGTGCTTCTTTAACAATCCTGTCACTTTACGGCCATGATTCCAACCCTAACCCTGCACCCATCATTCTAGCCACTCCCCCAACCTATCCACTTAGAAGGTCAGATCCCAGAGTAAATTACTTGAAGCTCAATGTCAGTTTACAGAATGGGTGTGTGTCAGTAAGCTTCTGATTATTTTAGCTTGGCAAATCTAATACTCCCTCTAACTCCATTTCAGTGAGAAAGCTGCAGTGTATTACTTCCATCAATTTCAGGAGTTTTGCAGACGAGAAAGTTAGCAATAGGGTGAGATTTCGCTCCTAGCCCTCGTGATAAAAAAAAAACAAATGCTGCATGTTAGAGGACATTCACCATGCTGATCAGAGCTGTGCAGAAATACCTTTAAATGTTTCACTATTGTCAGTAGCAAAAATACCTGGTCTCTTATCGTAGTCTGAGAAGTAGGACAATCTGTCGGGAGATCACTGTTACTTGCAGCTGGCACTATGCAGGTTCCTTTGCTACAAAAAACCCTTTCTGAAAAAAGCTTGAGTTTATTTGTACATTTTTAAGGCTTCGGTTCCTCTGCATAGCAGGACACATCGAGTCCTGTGTGGAGCTAAGCTACACCCTTTCAATGGACTTGATTCTGTGTCAGTCGGTATTCAGAAATACCTGCACTTTACCAGACCATCTGTCTACAGGTTTTCCGGAGGGTCACCTGTGCTACTTCCAGCTAAGAGCTGTAGGTAAGGCAGATGCCCCACCAGCAAAAAAGCCATCATTAACGGCACCAGTATTGCTGGTGCCAGTAATGACAGAAAGTCCCCTCATGGAGTCCTGTGGGACTCCAGGAATGGGGGCTAACCCCGTCACTCCGGCACCTGCAATCTGGCGGCAATGCCGCCGGACTGTGTGCGGGAAATGGTAACATTTGCCAGTATACTGGAGGCTGTGCCGCCAGGATACCAGCATCGTTATAATGATGCCCAATGTGTGAATGTGAGTACACATCTGTTTGTTAAACAGCCTGGTCCACTGGCAGGCCTGTACTTTTACAAGGTCAGTATAACAACTGGAGTACAATTCAATTAGTTAATAAAAAACTATGATTACAGTGCATGGAGTAGCAGGAATGTGGAATGTAGCACAATACAAAAAAGGATACTGTATAGGACCATTTCAACATGGAACAATCGAGCACAGCACGGCAGTGAACTTAATTTCTTTTGATTTTTTTTAAGACCTCGAGGCCCTATGGTTACTAAAGTTACAGAAGGGAAACACAGGGCAGTACATACATGCTACTAGGTCAGGCATGGAACAGCTTCCAGCTGTCACACATTCCTTGGAAAAAGTATAAACATGTACCATACATAATAACCATAGTTAGCTTATAAAATGCACAGTTCACACAATGCAGTAGTAAGGATGCCAAACCATAGATCCCTGGCTGGTCTAGTCTGCGCATGGTCAGCTTTTCAGTGTTACTTCTAATCTGCCGTTGTTGGGGAGGGTGACGGATTAATGGGAGCCAATCACAAAGTCCCATCATGGCACTCTTCAAGCCTGTTGACGGGCTACTGCTGTCGGGTGTTCTATGCTGTGACTGAGAATGTGCGCTCAGGAAGATGCTCAGAATACGTGCTGTTCAACGTGCTTTCAGCAGCTCACCATGTTTGTCACTGCCTGCGTAATATGAGCCAAGGACAGCTTGTTGCACCCAAACACCCTGGTATCAGGCAGTCTATATCAGCCCATCTCGGCTGGTTTATAGTGCCATTGCCTAGCTGCAGAGCATACATGACACAGTGAAACGAATTGATGCAACAGCAGGCCGGGGGTTGTGGGTTAGGAATTTTATATTGTGCACTTCCACTTATATTGCCTGTTCCCACTCCCAGGCCTGCATCCCTCCTCCCGTCCTGCTTGGCTTACTTTTTCCCTGCTTTTGGGCACAGCTGGCATTCGGAGTGCCAGACAGCTGCACGGATTTCAGACACAGTGCCATATGCCTACACTTCGTGTATCCCCATGACATTGTGGGCAAACTGCTCTGAGTTGGGACGGTCCTCGTGATTGGGGGATGTATGCTAACCCTTATTTATCATGAGTGAATGCTCATATACCATGCTCTAAGGTGCAGTGTACTGTCTGGTAACAGCTGGTGCCCGCTGAAGAAACAAGAACAAGGCTGCCTTGGAATGCATGGGTATGCAATGGCAGGAAGTGTTCATGCAGAGGATCTCTCCAGTGCCTGTGGATCAGCTAGCCAGTGACAGCCCAGTGTACAGGACGGACAAATATCTTAACCGCAGTTGCTCAGGGACATTCCGAGTATCAGAGCATTAGAGAAAGGTAACAGCCATATTGGTGTGTCAAACTGTACCTGAATGTTACACTGGCAGAGGGCATTACACCTACTTTTCCACTTTCTGTTATACTGCAAAAAACTGGTCTTAAAGGTTGTCACCAGTATTTGTATTTAAAGGCATGATCTATAAAATCCAAACTTTAAACTAGTGTAATAATATAATGACCTTTATTGCCTTTTTAAACAGATAACCTGTTCATAGAAAACACTAAATCGAGTTACACTTGCAAAAAGTCATCGATTTTTTGAATGTTTACAAAGCACGCTATGGGCCTCATTCCTACTTTGGCGGTAGCCAGGCCCTTAATAAAGGCATGGCTGCCACCAAAACCGGGTCCAGGTTCTCTGAATGGGGAATTACCGGGCCATTCCGAGTTTGGAGGGCCCGGTAATTCCTCCTTCAGGGAACCCAGCCCCGGACCTTCCCCATTCCCTTTTGAGCCCCCATAGGGCTCAATGGGAATGGGTGCAGGGAGCTAACAACGGGCCGATTACGACCGGCCCGTTGTTAGCTCCCTGGTCCTTACCGGGTCTCGCGAGGGAACCTCGTAATCTTGCGGAATGGGTTTAACGGGTCCGCCTCCATTAGCGGCACCCGTTAACCCATTCCGCAAAGGTTGTAATGAGGCCCTATGATTCTATTGATAGTTTGACTTTCGAGAGAGATTCCTTGGAAACAATCATCCAAGATGGCCACCACCATGGAAGAGCTAAGAGCTAAAAGAATTCCAGAGAAGGGCAGGAAAGGTTGTGATTAGTCATAGGGATTAGCATGGCAAGAGGCAGGGAATGGAAGGGATCAATAACCAAACAACACCTAAATACACTGTGCGTCCCTCCTCAAATGTCATTTGTGTGTGCCCCTTGTCTCAAGCCCGTCTCCCTATATGCATATGAATCAGTATTTGAATGCAATGAATGCAATAGTTTGGGCTACTATTGGTGTTGCAAGTGACGCCTAATAGCCCAAACTAAAAATAGGAAAGATAATTAGGCATCAGAGGGAGAAGCTATTATTCTTTGTAAATGCAATACCAGTTTAAACCTGTTAGCCTCTGTTAGATAGGAAATATGTGATCCTTTGAAATGCTGGAGATGAAATTCTGGCCTATCTTTCCATATGTTATAGGATGAGCTTATGGTCAACCATATCACTGACGACAACCCAAAAAGGATCATGATTTTAGAAAATAATACATCAAAGAAGGAAAGCTAATTCTTCCAGATGTTGATCCGTCCGATCCTCTGCCTAATCATCATTAGATTTCATTTCCTTGCTTTTGATTGGGAGGTTAGAGATAGTGTGATGAATTGACTTCTGCCCTGCAGGAGCACAAGGGTGAGTAGAGGCTAAAAAACCTACCCAGCACTCACACTTTTACAAACCAATCATGACATACAGGTACAGTTGAGAGATATGCCTCATCAGCATTTTGTGGTAATGTGGGCCAGGGAAAGACTATGTTCTCAAGAGGGGTATGCATGTGATTCAGTAGCAACTCAAACAGCAAGACATAACAGTAGAAAATAAAGGAATGTCCAATCACGGATCTATGAAATTATGTAAACTTTAAATACACTATTTGCAATAATAAACCAATAGAAAATACTACAAACAGTTACTGCTGTACAAATAACATAGAATATGCAAGATATCAAGATTCAGAACTCTGGTTAGTGAGTCAGGGACCTGGGAGTCAAGGTCTCTGATACCTTTTCGTTTGAATCCCAGCTCAGCTCTGAGTTGTTGCAGCACAAGTTCTGTTGTTATACTCCCTTTGAGCCCTGCGCTTTGCCTCAGATTTTCTGATCCAAGTCTCTATATTGAGATGAGCTAGGATCAGTGGCTGTTCCTTTACAGTGTTGGCTGTGACTAGCACCCCTTCCTCGATGTGGAGAGAGCAGGAGCTCTTCCTCCCTCCTTCCCACTGCTGCAGGAGCAGCCAGCTACACCTATGTGCCTAATCTCCCACGCTGCATTTCACCTCCAGAACAAGAAGCAACTGCAACGACTTCAACATCTGCAACTGTGAGCCCAAGGAGAAGCCATCTACCAGATGCAATCACTTACCATATACCACTGTGAAACCGAGTGAAATCTACGCTCTTTTAATTCATCCTCTGTGAAAGCCTGATTTTAAAATGGCTTCCGCTGCACCAGCACTCGGCCCATACCGAGGCTGTGTACGCGTCTCCTAGCAACTGGCCTTTTTATTTACCCAATCGTAATCACCAGGAGGCGGAAGCCAGCACAACAAGCAAGGCCCTAGAAAAAGGCTCTGTCTGCGCTCTGTCAGTGTGTCTGCCATGTGGCGAAGGCTCCCCAACCTACAACCAACAGGAAATCTTTGCTTTGCTAATTTGTTCCACTCACTTTCCTTGTCTTCTCCTAAACGTGCTAACCCGCAAAGACATCTTCCATGTCGGACTAGCTCTCCCTGCTGCCTGACCGTTTCAAGCGAATATCGCACCTTGTTATGATTACCCAGCCCTGATCCAAATATGACACGCTGTGAGCCTAATATTCATCCTGCCCCACCCTGCACACAAACTCTGCCACTGCGGTCCTCACGCATATCTATCTCTTCTATTCATCTGGCCCGCACCGCCTCTTTTGACTGCACTTTGAACTGCCCTCAGAGAGATATGGCACATTCTACATGCGACCCTGCCATACAAAAACATTGACATTAAACAAGCATGTACTAGCTCCTTTATGGAATGATGACTCTGCTGTGTACTAGTTGCCGCTACTCAACGCCGCACCACATCCTGATGTTCTCTAGCACCAATACTGTATGTTGCACCTGTTAGTCACTAGCTCCCAATATCAATTGTTGCACCTTGATGTTCTCTAGCACCAATATTGTATGTTGCACTTGTTAGTCACTAGCTCTCAATATTGATTGATGCACCTTGATGTTCTCTAGCACCAATATTGCCTGTTGCACCCTGATGCTTTCTAGCACCAATATTGAATGCTGCACCTGTTTGTCAGTAGCTCCCAATATTGAATGTTGCTCCTGTTAATCACTATCTCCCAATATTGATCACTGCACCTATTAGTCACTAGCTCTCAATATTGATTGCTGCACCCTGATGCTCTCTAGCACCAATATTGAATGTTGCAGCTGTTAGTCAATAGCTCCCAATATAGATTGTTGCACCTTGATGCTCTCTAGCACCAATATTGAATGCGGAACCCTGATGTTCTCTCGCCCCAATATTGTATGTTGCACTGATGCTGTCTAGGACCAATATTGCACGTTGAACCCTGATGCTTTCTAGCACTGATATTGAATGTGGCACCCTGATGTTCTCTATCACCAATATTGTATGTCGCACCTGTTAGTCACTAGCTCCCAAAATTGTATGTTGCACCCTGATGCTCTCGAGCACCCAATATTGAAAGCTGCACCTGTTAGTCACTAGCTCTCAATATTGATTGTTGCACCTTGATGTTCTCTAGCACCAATATTGTATGTTGCACCTGTTAGTCACGAGCTCTCAATATTGATTTCTGCACCTTGATGTTCTCTAGCACCAATAATCTATGTTGCACCTGTTAGTCACTAGCACCCAATATTTATTGTTGCACCTGTTAGTCACAAGCTCTCAATATTGATTGTTGCACCTTGATGTTCTCTAGCACCAATATTGTATGTTACACATGTTAGTCACTAGCTCCCAATATTGCATGTTGCACCTTTATGCTCTCTAGCACAAATTGTGTATGCTGCACCTTTAGTCACTAGATCCCAATATTGCTTGATGCACCCTGACCCAGAGACAACATTTTTGTTTTTGGGCATGGGTATGCCGATAACTATTAGTTATTCTTAGTCACTTTTCTAAATATCTGCCAAATATGCATAAGGCCCTAAACCTAGTTTTTTTTAAACGTTCTAACGCATTCCCATGACATGTATATAGTTCATGTGGCGATACCAGTGCTCTACTCTAAAGTATACTAGCACATATTTTCAAATCACCATGGTAACCAAGACCATGTGACGTGCGACCAGACAAGTCTCACGTCCAAAACTGTGGTGATGGTGGTAACTGATTCGTACATCTTAACATACATTGATTTAAGATTAGGAATATACCCTGTTTAAGCTTTTCGAGGCAATAATCTACATGATTCCAACCTGCTCACCATGTCTGGTACGTTTCCAGTAATGCGATAGGTTGCGTAGCAACCCTGACACGTGACACATCAGCTGCCCAGAAGTCAACCACGGTTGACATAGCAACCGGCTCACTCAGCCGATGCTTCTGCGGTGCCCGACGGAGTTCGCCATTGTGCGTTGAACTACAAGGATCTTGCCGGTAAGCTCCATACTTACACAGAATCGATCTCAGCTCTCTTTAAAACTTTAAACAATGTATACAAACAGTGCAGAGTAATTACATGTGGATACGACAAGTACTGGGAATCATCCCACCTTTTTTCTACATTCTAGATTTTGGTGAAACTAACATGAGGAAACTCGCACCACTCGTTGAATATTAAAGGCTTTGGGTTCAATTTGAATAGATCGGTCAGCCTGGTGCAGGTAACTTAACATTATGAAACTTTAAGAGCAGCAATAGATTACTCTTGGCTTTGTAAATACCATTTCCATTCATGATAGATTTTAGCACCCACACACTTTTCTCCCAATACTTTTCGTTTACCCCACTGCAGCTCACAAGCGACAGTCCATAGTCTACCCAGGAAAAGGAAAAATCCAATGGGTGCGGAAGCCTTTCAGACCAATATCACGATCTAATACAAGCAAAACCATATTTTGTAACTACCAAAATAGAGGTAATGATGTTTCTTTTACCCTTGCAGAAACCAAAATGTTGTTGTGCTCTGAGTGAAAAACTTACTAATAACCTTAGTAGATGTGAACAGCCCAATCCAAATATTTGATTCAGAAGAAGCAAGAGTAGTCAAGTTATACTCTATGGTGTATATCACTGTGCAGTTTAAATTTTGAAAAGGAATATACCTTTCTATAATGTGAACCTGCAGCTTTGTTACATTGATTCCAATGATCTTATCCATTTGACTTTGTTTTTTGCTTTTTCTCCCCTTTCTTGTGTTTGTTCCTCTCTTCTTCCGACACAGGATGTGACAAAAAGTCACACATACACAATTTGTAATTCTAAGTGCAATTGTAGGTCTTATTAAGCTTTTTACGCCATGAGGATGACCATGTAAGGTTGAAACATGTGTTGGTGTATCGTTGCTAGAAATAATGAATCTTATTCACAAATTATACGAAGTATGAATTAATACTGTTGTATACAGGTGTGATAGGAACTACTCTCTTGACTTATGTTTGATTTATATTTGGTACCAAAACCTTAAATGTGTTTCTAACCATATATATGTTTGATTTCCAAAAAGGATTAAATCTATTTGTGTTTTCTTATTACCTTTTTTTCTTTTTGATCATAATCACTGAATAAAACAAACATCTATCAATTACCAGTACGGTGGAATAATGTCTCAGCAGTTTGTTTGAGCACAGTCAGTGAGGTCAGTACCTCCTAGCCCATGCATTTATTATAGGTGAAAGTGGAAGATCACCTAACTTACCGCACGGCTGTAGCCCTTTTCAATTACTTTGTACTCAATATCCAATATAGATAAGGCGTGCGCACTCGCATTATAGGGGATTGTTTCCACAAAAATTCACGTTTCCTTTCATGTAATACCAAACCCTGCTCCCAAATTATGATTTTAGGGGATTTCAATCTAGGCATTCATGATGCTAATGATTTAAATGCAGTAGCCGCAGAGAATACCCTCTCCCAGCTTGGCTTCGAACACCGTATCAGCGGCCCTACTCACAACAAGGGAAGAACTCTGGATTGGCTGGCAGACATTAACTGTACTACCAAGACCACTGCCAACTTGACCTGTACCTGTCCAACCACCACTGCATATCCTTCACTATTCAGGACAGCCTACCTCCAAAACTTAAAGTCACTCTAGCCCTACAAGTCCTTTCTATGAATATGCGGAATATCACTATTGACAACCTTCTACCCCTGCTACAACCCATTATCAACCCAGCTTATGGCTCAGACAAGGGCCCATCTTTGCTCGTGGATCTGTATAACCATACAGTACTATAGGCCGTAAACCAAGTCACACTGTTAAAATTGAGAAAAGCCAAATCCACAGCCCACCTAAACAAGTGGTTTTCCTCAGCCTTAAAAACCTTACACAGTGCCAAAAGATCCTCCGAATCAATCTGGAAAAAACACATTCTGACATAAACAAAGAAAAGTTCACTACCGCAGCCTCCTTATACAAATCCGCCATACTTAATACCTAAAGAGAGACTTACAACCGTAGAATTTAAAATGCTAAATCAGGTTCTAAAGAACTATTTACCATCCTCAGGGAGTTCATCCTCCCTGTGGCACCCTCCGTATCCTGCACAAAAAACGCTTCATGGTGTAACAACATCCAAAAAGCCTTACTTGACAAAATAGCTCTGCTGCAGTCCAAAATGGAAGCAAAAAGGCAGAGTTTAACTCTGGGTAACAACCACAGGAAGCCACATGGCCTACCGCTCATATCTGGCCCCTCTTTCCAATTCATTGCAGTGTCCACCAAGGGGGTAGAAGATATCATAGGCAGCATAACACCCTCTAAATGCCAGGGGGATATCTGTCCAGCCACTATCATAAAGGAAGGAGCAAAGGACCTAGCACTGTTCATCACTTCCCTGATGAATGCTTCCTTTGAAACCTGCACAGTACCTAACAACCTCAAGGAGGCTTGGGTCTTGCCCCAGCCAAAAAAAAACTAACCTAGACCCAAATATCTCTACCAACTACACACCCATAACAACAGTTCAATTTCTTATGAAAATCCTCGATAGAGCAGCATAACTCCAAAATCAAAAGCACCTGGAAGACAACAATTCCTAGGCCTTCAACAATCTGGATTCAGACTGAGGCATGGCACTGAATCAGCCCTCCTCGACCTGAAAATCCAGATGGACGAATCTAAAGATAAAGGCAAACTGGCCATCCTCCTATTGCTGGACCTTTCAGGCACCTTTGATTTAGTTAACCATAATTTATGCAGCAAACACCTGACCTCAGCAGCCTCCTTCGCTCCTAATGACGCTGCATGGATCTAATCCTTCTTATCAAATAGAAATATGAGAGTCTTCACACCCGTGGCGTCAGTTGAT
The DNA here is from genome assembly GCF_040938575.1 of Ambystoma mexicanum. NCBI lineage: Eukaryota > Metazoa > Chordata > Amphibia > Caudata > Ambystomatidae > Ambystoma > Ambystoma mexicanum. Next base: position 654,998,002 of record NC_090934.1, read on the forward strand.
TGAACCAATATCAATCTCATACCAATCTCATACAGAGTCCCACAAGGCTCCTGTGTTTCCCCTACATTATACAACATCTTTATGAAGCTGCTGTTCGACAATCTAGATGACTTTCATACACTAACTATTCTGATGACACCCAAGTCCTCATCACTTTTACGGGCTGCTATGAGAAAGATTTCAAAATGATAAACAAAATACATCTTCACATCCAGGCATGGATGGCCTCCCATGCCCTCTCTCTGAATGATGATAAGACCAAGCTTCTCCTCATAGGCCCGCAGCCCCATTTGAACACGCTAGACACCCCCTACAAATCCTACAACATCAATGGGGACATCATTTAAGTCTCCAGCGAGGTCAAAACGCTCGGCATATACCTGGATTCCACCCTCCCCCTCACTAAACAAGTCCATGCAAATGCTTCAGCTACCGCATACACCACCAAATTGATAAATTCCTGCAAACCATTTCTCTCCACCAACAGCTGCATTATCCTAGCCAGAGCCCTCATTCTCTCTAACTTAGACTATGTAACAACTTATACTGACTGGCCTGATTTACAATGGCTCCCAATGTGAGACAGAATCTCCCTTCGAACTCTAGTTATCACGCACAAATGCCTATCTAACACCACCCCAAAATACCCTGTTCATAAATTCACCAGGATCCAATCAACCAGACCCACTAGGTCAAATTACCTACATTGTCTCAACATTCCCAAATACAAATTGCAAAAAGCCGGCGGGACTAGCTTCCTGGTCTTAGAAGCCAAGCTCTGGAACTCCATGCCCACAACACTTAGAGCTGAACTTTTCTTCTGGACCTTCAGAAAAGAAGCAAAAGCCTGGCTTCTCACTCAGGATCTGTGATAAATTGCCACGCCCTGTAACACTCCTCTATGGCTAGATGTATCATGCTTATTGTATCACTACTGTTTTATCGTATCATCTCATCTACCTGAAACTAACTGTACATCTGTACAACTGTATCGTACCCTACATGTATACACTGTACCTGTCACGCGCGTTGACCTGATATGTAACACAAATCAACCACTGCCTTTTCTTTTGTAACCAGTTTGCGTACTACCAAGCATAACAACCCAGATGCCTCAGAGTTAGGTGCACACTATAAATAAAAAAACTAAACTAAACTTGTGGAATAAGCTCCCTCGTTCCCTCCATACCACTGACAATCATCTTCTGTTTAGCCACCATCCTAACACTTTCCTTTTCTAGCATCCTCTCTTCCTCTCTGTAGTTCATCTACTTCCTACTCTGTTCTCTCCCACCAGCGCCATGATGCCTCTGGACAAAGTCTGCTCTACAAGTAACCCTAACATAACATAACATGAGGTTAAAAAGGCAATAAAACAACAATGTTCAAAAAGGATATGTTCTTAATTTGCAAAAGGGATTAATATGACCTAGCCTATTTTTCAGGCCCAAAATGGACCAGGGGGCAGTTATCAGGCAATAGTCCCTTTGCAAATATCGACTGAGAAACAATGGTGAACTAGGCTTCTCGGTCATATTCAGCAGTTTATTTTGGTTTGAAATGCAGCAGTTGAGGTAGTCCAGTGGCAAGCAGATGTGGAGGCTGGGTCAAACAGAAGGATGTTGCATTTTGGGCGATGCAGATCAGGGTCACCAGGTTTGATTTGACGGCTGAGGCTCGAAAGTGGATGGGCTTGCTGTCAGGATGTGCAAGGTAAGTCTGTTTCATGGTACTTGTAGAACACCAAGTTCGTTTTGGTTGTTAACTTGATCGCTGATGACAAGGCTGCTGGTTCAAAATGGCCATTCATGTGTTGCTGGTGCAGCAATGCTACTTTGAGGCATTTACATGCTTACAGATGGTGCAGTGCTGCAGCAAATGATTTCTAATGTGCGGGCAGTGGTTCAATAATCAGCAAGTGCCAAAGTAAGCTCTGGACGGTCCAGTTAGTTTGATCAGTGTAAAACAGGCTTCAATCATGGATTGCAGCAATTCAGCAATGAAATGGCAGGTGTCCTGGCTGTCTTGGTTCTCCAGAGCTATCCCACTCCAGGGCATCAGGGTCGAGTTGATGATTGTCACTATAAGAACACACGGAGTAAGCTGACTTCAGATTACTTCAAATTCCTGATTGCAGACAATGTCATAACTGTCCTAAAGAAAGTAAAAACTCTCGGTGTCATTTAGGATGACAAATTCTCCATGAAGCCTCATGTTTCCAACATCCGGTTATGTTGCGGACTTATCAACAAACAAATACAATATATTCGACCTTTCATCACAACTGACAATTGCGCTCTCCTGTCCACAGCATTGATAAACTCCAGACTAGACTATTGTAACAGCCCATTGACCGGCACCATCTCTGCAAGTATACAGGCTCTTCAGGTCACACAAAATAATGCTGTACGCATTATTTTTAAACAATTGCATTGCACCCACATTTCCTCTTTCAGGAAAAAACTACATTGGCTTCCAGTAAAACAGAGAATAATGCACAAAATGCTCACACTAGCGCATAAATGCGTAGCTCTTACAAGTCCCACATACCTATCAGAGCGCATTAAAATCAAGCCTAAGAAGAGAAATACCTTTCTACTGCAGCTACTGTGCTCTACCAGCCAAGATCCAAACTTACCAGGTTTGGAGGCTCTAGTTTTGACTCTCAGGCCCCTATGCTTTGGAACTTACTACCAGTAGCCATATGTCAAATCCAAAATTACTCCCTCTTCAAAAAGACTGTAAAAACCCACCTTTTAAACATCGACTAAGCTCCTTGAATTCTCTCCTTCTCTGCTGTTTCATGTCTAGTGTGTCCTGTCTCTTGTTTTGTGTGTGCCCTGAGACCCGCGGGCATGTTGGTGCGTTATAAAAATTAAATAAATAAATTAATTAATAAGTGTAGATATTTTCTTGGGCTCGCAAACATGGGGAAGGCTAGCACACACCTTCAGGGGTCATTCAGCATGGTGAGGTCCTCGGTACCAGTGTGGGTGGCAGAGCGACAGGTCTTGCTCCAGCAGGAGGTCACCCCCAATGTGCCCTTGGGAAGGTTAGGGGACATAGCTTCCCTCTACCTTGGAATGTCTGTCTTTACGTCACAAATAGAGCACATTGGAAAGGACTTCTCTCTCAAAAGGGTCCCAACACAATCTTCTTCAAGGGTTTAAAACCAGAGATGATTCAAAAAAGGTTTGAGAGACCCCACATGTTAAAGGAAAAGATCTACAGGTGATTGCATAAAATAAAACATATTTTAATGGTCCAATTCATCTTCTTGGAAGAAGTGTACTTTGCCTCCTGACACTACACCCAAAGTGCTTTGTGTTAAGGGAAGCACAGTGCACAGGAAGGAATAGAGGTAAAGAGAGAAAACAAGGTGGTAGAATCTTGCACCAGCTGATCCGAGCTCAATCTGCCTACACCATCCTTGTCCCCTTGACAATAGCATCAAAGGCCCTTTTGGTATTCAATGCCCTTTTGTGAAATATGTGCCTTTCATTCCTGTTCCCAGGACAGCAACCTATGGAGTGGCTGTCTTATTAAAGAGGGCATTGCCTGCCCTGTTAAAGGATCTAGAGAGGCAACGGCCAGGGCTACAGTATCTCCCCCCATCATAGACAGACTAGGTGGGGTGAATACACATTTCCCTTCAGAGTTTGAACATGTTTGATATCTAATGGGTGTGGCTCGGATAATTATGAGAGATGCTAACCACCATACTTCAACCTCAGGTTTGACTTATATGTGCAGTTCAACATAGCACCCAGAATGTAACTCCAATACTTCTGTAGTTATTGGAGTAGAGGTGCATATTTATTTATTTAATTGGTTATTTAAGATGGACTTAATACCCAGATGTTTCTAAACGTGGACCCGGGGATCAAACCTGTGTTGCTCCATGTCATCTTGTTTCCATGGCAAGCGCATTGCCCCTGAGCTATTTCCTGGCCATCTTGTAAATGCAGCCCCTGTGTTGCAGGGATTTGGCTGTCACAGTAGATGTCAAGGGGGCACCTGTAATCCCTGAATGTGCTCAGTTCCACTGGAGAGCAGGTGCCACTGGAGAGCAGGTGCTGCTGATGAGGGTACTGATCCAGAAGGGCACAGGTGTACACTAGACTTTTGGCGTGGAATTTGGGAAGAGGGGATTTGATTAGCAGATTAACCTTTCCAAAATGGAATACTCACAGGCATCTACACCATTACCCGAAGGCAATTCCAATTCCACATAGACTGGAAGACAGTTTTTCCTACATGCAGGAACTGATTTACAGAAACAGGGTCAATATTTCATCTTAATCTCCCTGGTGATGATGACTTGTTGGATGGAGGAAGTCATGACTGTCAAAATGTCTGTCGTTGGTTTGTCAATTCACTCTTTGATTAATGGTTTTTTGCTGTATCTGGTCCTTCGAGTATATGGTCTAAATAGAAGGTAGACGTTAGGAGAATGCGTTTAGAGCTTGAACTACCAACTTCATCCATGTAGGACTCAAATAAGACAGGATTCTGGCATTTATGAGTAGAGGCATAAGGTATGTTCTTAATGGCGTTCATTTTCATCACCTGCTATACAATCTTGAACTCCTCACTGGTTTTCTTTACTGCTTTGCTGATTCATGATTTGTAGCATGTTTGTTTCCTGTGAACCGTCTCCTGCTAGCCCATCAAATGGAAATTGCAGAGTGTGTTGTTGTTCATTTTCAGAGACATTTAAAGCAGTTTTCCAAATATAATTCCATCAATTCATGTAAATTATGTTAGAGTTCAACATTTGTTGGTCCAATTTTCCACAGGCTTTATTATCTCAGGCTTTTAAGGCAACTGAGTCGATGGCACCAAATATTGCAATACATGTAGCTGCTAAATATTTGTCTCTACCAATGGAATGTGGATTCAGAGAGTCGAAAATGAACACACGGACATGGACTCTAATAACTGTCTGCATTGGGTTATGTGTGTAAGGCTCTGTTATTTTGGACAGTATTATTAGGTAGTAAGAATAGGATAATAATAATAATAATAATAATAATAATAATAATAATAATAACTCAATATTTATATAGTGCTTTTATCCAAAACGCTACACAGAGAACATATTTACATACGCATTTTGCAAATAGAAGGTAAATGCAGATAGCCTTGATATCGCACCTAAAAGATTTCTGAGGGTAGCTTGTCTATTGCGCTTAGAAATTGATGAGGATAGCCAATGAATTGCACATAGAAGATATATGCAGGTATCCTTGGAAATGTGTTTACAAGATGTATTAGGATAGCCTGTTCATTGTAATTAGCACTGATGTTGCACTTAGAAGATACATGAGGATAGCCTTTAATTTGTGCATAGAAAATCTATGAGGGTTGCCTGTTTATTATACAGAAGATCTGATCACACAGCTACATCAAAACAAAGCTCCATCTGAGTCTCAAGGTAAGTGTTCAAGCACCACTTTGGTGGACATCTGTCACAGGCACAGTCACCCACCCACATGCATCAGAATGCAGTGATGACCTACGACAAAAATGCAGGTCTAGCTGGACACATAATGTTTCATAATGCACCTGACTAAAAACATGAATCACCATACTTCTGCCATCAGAATGCAGCGCCGACCTATGACACAATTTAATTTAGCTGCACACATAACGAGTCTCTTGCACTTACGCACTGTACTGACCACCTCCGCATCCATCCACATGCCTGATTTTCATGGGTAGCTTACTGCAGCTTGGCCTGCCCACCTCACATCCTATCTTAGCCAAATGCACACACACATTTTAATAATTCTAGCAGTTTTTCCATACTTTGCCCCCCCCCATGTGCGTTCCCACCACAAGTGAGTTGAGGCCATAGTAATGGAATAGAGGCACTATATACATGACAAACTACTACTACTACTACATCATTATTACCCACTCGAAATTGGTACTCACTTTACTGTCCTTAGAAGGATTAAAGGCTGAGATGACCTTGCCCGGATTTGAACCTGTGACCTGCAGATCAAACACAGGCCACAGCGTCAAGCACTCAAACCCCTTAGCTATCTTACCAGCAATTGATTTGACAACAAGATAATCATCTCTGAAGTTTCAGAACCCCAGGATAAAGCGAAGCTAAGGTATGCCCAGTTATACAAGTGGGAAATGTAATAACTTGGGAGAAATCAAATGTTTTTAGGTTTTGTACTACTTCTTTTACTTATGATTCATACAATGTATTAACCCAAAGAGAGGATTCACCTTTTGATGTATTTTTCATGAAAACTGATTTTGGAATCACGTGTTAGCAGTAGGACTATGTGAAGTTGCAGTATTTAGCCTTGATACACTTCTTGAAGTTTTCCGCAAATGATTGCAAACCGTACAAAGGTTCAAAGTGCATGTAAGTACACATGTATACGAATATTAACATCATAAAAGATTTTCTTGAAGTGCTGCTTTTTTCCCCTCTCCTGAATAACAAATTCCTCTATCGAATTACCCACCAAACCAAGAGAGTGGGTGCAGAGAAATATTCAAGCTAAACACTGTTTGCTGAAATGATTTCCCACAAATCAATTACTTCCAGGTCAAAAAGATTATAGAGACAAACATGCCATGCACTGCAGCCAGCATGCTACTCGACTTCCTGTTTTTCTCTCGTGGCTGGATTGGGAGTTTGATGAACTGCATGTTCTTGATCCAAAAAAATATAGGTTCACCGTTTTGCCTCTATGTCATAACAACGCTTTTACATACTGAAACATAGACAATTACTAAAAATATGTGTTGGAACTAATTTTTTAATTATTGATCAACTTGTGTTTACTATTATTTAACTTTCTGGGAGAGATGGATGGTGAGTGAGGAGACATTGGCCACACAAATGTTTGTTTAATTATATCTTGTCATTGCAAAGTGTGATTTATTTCTGGTAACCTAGTGCACAGCACAACAGATGAGGCAGAGGGAGAGGGGCAATAGAGTGGACCTTTCAGTGGCAGGGAAAGGGCAGATGTTGCATTAGTCATTTGTTTTGTTTGCCCATATTCTTTGTTCATTTCAATTGGAGGGTAGCCCTTGGCATACCTTTTGTTTTCCAATTGCAGAGCAGGGACTCGAAATTAAAGTGCACAAATATTTAAATATCAACAGAAGGTGTCTACAAAAGACACATATAGTACATTTCTTGTATATGTTTAGATGGGTTTAACTATGTAAAAGAACATATGTATACCATTTATTATTTGGTGTAATGGGCAAGTTTCCAATAAAATATAAACATATATACATATTTGTTTTATTTTTCATGTTTTATTGTGCTATGATTTTAACATATAAACCTTTCACAATTAAAACAGTTTCAATATATAGCACAGGATTTGCACAAGGGGAGGGATAACAATAACTAACTAAAACCATCACCAATTTCATTTTTCGGAAATGATTAATACAATCTTCTTATAGATATAACAAGCTTAACTCATTGGGCCTCATTACGAGTTTGGAGGTAGCCATGGAACCACTAGCTCCATGGCTGCCTCCAAACCGGGCTCCTTTTCCGGGTTCCTGCAATGGGGATTCACCGGGTCATTCCGACATAGGAGGACCCGGTAAGTCCTCCTTGCAGGAACCCTTCCCCATTCCCATTTGAGCCCCCATATGGCTCAATGGGAATGGGGATGGCGGTAACAATGGGTGGTTGAAAATTTTTATTTCACAACAACAAATAAGAACAAAACATTTCCTTATCTATTAACCACAAGCATAATCAACCAAAGGCGGTAACAATGGGCACATTATAAGTGTCCCGTTGTTACCTCCCTCTTCCCCTCGTGGGACCCGGAAAGGATGCCTGGTTTTACCAGGCGTGCGATGGTGGTCCCGCACTGGGAAGCTCGTAATCAGCCCTGACAGAATGAAGGCCGTACCAAAGGGGGCCGTACCAGCCCCCTTCATTCCATCAGCGCCTGCCTCGTATTGTGGCCCATTATATTGTTAAAAGTTAAAAAATAAAGTATTTTTGAGTGTAACCAATTGAACTTTAAATCAATACAATCTCTTTTAGAAACCTTAAAACCTTAATTATGTGTTTAACTGAGTTATCCTCAAAACAGTGTTGCCATTGATATTCCCCCCAATAACGAGAGGGTGAAGTGTGAAGGGCTAGGCCATCACACACTATGTGCATAAGTGTTTCCTTGGTTTGAATATTATCACAGTAGAGACATGAGGGCAGGGGATAGTCCTTTCTTTTCCTTGTATCAAACACTTTTCTCATATTTAACAGGTTAATTCTAAACCGCCTAGTTTGCATTCTGTTGGACTGATTAGGGAATTTCTCTCGATATTTGGGCAATTTGCCTCATTAATTATGTTCAATGCTTTAATTCTCAAGCTGCTAATGGGGGTAATTCATAGAAATTAGCACAAAAGTGGCGCACGCGGTGCTAAAATTGATTTCCGCACACAGCGTATTCATGGATTTTAGCCTCCAAAAGCAGCCGTGGCGCAGAGTGGCACAGCGACCCTGCAGCAGCGCCAGTCACGCACCCAAGAACGCACTCGCGCAAGGAAAAGCCATCAAAATACCCAATCCAGTGCAAAGGGCTGCGTTAACCCTGGACCAGTTTACAGGGCTGGCAAACGGCAAGCGGGGTACATGTATTACGGGCGTGCGCACACGCGATTGGCCTGGGTACGTGTATTTCAGGGGTGCGGGGGAAGTTTTACACGCAATCGGGCCTGAGGGAGCGGTGTACGTGTATTACTGGGGTGCGCGGGAAGTTTTACACGCGATTGGACAGGGTACGTGTATTTCAAGGGTTTGCGTGAAGTTTCACACGCGATAGGCCTTGTTCGAGTGGAGTACATGTATTTCAGGGGTGCGTGTGAAGTTTCACACGCGAATGGGCGGGGTACGTGTATTTCCGGGGTGCGCGGGAAGTTTCACACGCGAATGCCCTGGGTACATGTATTTCAGGGGTCCGTGTGAAGTTTCACACGCGATAGGCCTTGTGCGAGTGGGGTATGTGTATTTCAGGGGTGCGAAGGAAGTTTCACACGCAAATGGGCTGGGTACGTGTATTTCAGGGGTGCGCGGGAAGTATCACACGCGAATGTGCTGGGTATGTGTATTTCAGGGGTGCGCGGGAAGTTTCACACGCGAATGGGCTGGGTACGTGTATTTCAGGGGTGCGCGGGAAGTATTACACGTGAATTGGCAGTGTGGGTCCTCCCAGGTGTCCCCTCTACCCCCTCCACGTCCCCTGCAGGCAGCCCACACCACAGGGGACTATCCTGCACCCCTGTCCCGCAGGTGGCCCATCCACCATGGGCATGCCCCCCAGCCAAGCCACATGTCACATTGCAATATGATAACCAACTCATGTCTCCCAGCACACCCACCCCCCAGCAGTGAGGGGCTCCTGCCAGCAGGCCCCCACTCATGTCCCACTCATGTCCCCCTGCACCCCTGCACCCCCAGCAGTCAGGGGTACCTGCCAGCAGGCCCCCACTCATGTCCCACTCATGTCCCCCAGCACCCCCACCCCCCAGCAGTCAGGGGCACCTGCCAGCAGGCCCCCACTCATGTCCCACTCATGACCCCAGCACCCCCACCCCCCAGCAGTCAGGGACACCTGCCAGCAGGCCCCCACTCATGTGCCCCAGCACCCCCACCTCCCAGCAGTCAGGGGCACCTGCCAGCAGGCCCCCACTCATGTCCCCCCAACATGTCAACATGACCCACAATCATGGCCTTCATGTCCACCAAAATCCCATGGCACGCCACCCCTGCCCAAATAACCAACCAAGCATAACATACACCCCACATTGAAATGCCCATTACATGAAACAACCCAAATGGCATGTATTTACATCAGCACATGTCCGTCACACACACACAATGGGTGCCAGTGAATGGGAACACCCTCATCGTGACATGCATGAAACCAATGAGAGAATACCACACATTAAAGTACGGGAACAAATGTATTGAACAAAAAATGTGGTGAAAGAAAATCAAATACCAAACAATGGACATAAGGAAAACAATGCAGAATGTCACGTAATGATAAAAAAAGGAAATCAGAATCCAAAATATATGAAATCAAAAATGTCTCCAAAGTCTCCTTCCAACAAAGCAAATCCAAACAGAAATGAAAAAGGAAAATCCATTGCTCCATGGAAAAATCAAAAAAGAAAAAGCCGACAAATGCACACTCCAACTATTTACAAGGATGAAATCCTGGGTCCATGAGCCCAACTGTCCAAAGGAAACCTACAAAAAAGCCTACAGAATAATCAACTATATACAAAAATGTGGGGCATCGTCCATGCGCCCCAAAGGAAAGAAAAAAAGAAAGAAAACTTAACACTAATGAACTATATACAATGGCGGCGGGCAAGTCCAACGGCTCACTGGTTGATGTCATGGGCCAGGGCATCATCAAACTCCTGTTCAATGGCTTGGAGGCGGGCATGTTCACTGGCCCCGAGGTCTCGCAGGGATAATGCTGTGTCCAGCTCCAACTCCCTGCGAATACCCTCAAGGCATTCAACCCGCCTCAGCGCCCTGCGCATGGAGTTCTCCGCCCTGAACAATGTGAGCCGTTCCTCCTCCGCCCGCCGCCGCTCCGCACCTATCTGCTGGCCCAACCGCTGCCACACGGAAGACACTCCCTTTCCAGGGTTCTCCTGCCCTCCGGCCGATGCCTGCCCCTCTGATGTAGATGGCCCCGAGCCATGATGCCTCCCACGTTGAGCCTGCCTCTGCCTCCGACGCAACTGCCTCTGCCAGCACGACAGCATCCAGGCTGATGGAATCCACCGACGCAATCGTGCACGTGCCCTGCCCGATGATGCCGGCACATCCTCCATCTGCTGGGGTCCAGTTGCTGGTGTGTCCACCCCTGCTGGACCTCCGACTCCCGACTGTGGCAGGGATGGGAGCCCCACCGAGCTGGCTGCGTTGGTCGGGGCAGGTCCACAGGGGGCAATGGTGGCATCTGGGCCGGAAGACGGCATGGAGAACGACTGGCGCATAGCCTCCACAGAGGAGGAGAGGGTCGCCAGAGTGGCCAGCACATGTACGAAACCCCCGACCATGGTCGCTCCCAACTGGGCCACATTGGCACGCTGCTCTTCGTGATGACTTGCGTGCTCCCCCCGGAAAGCACGCTTGTCTTCACGAATGACACCTGTGCGCAACGTGACACCAATCAGGACCTTCTCCATACGGCCAGGGGTCCCCTCGTCCGCAGGTAGAGGGGTGTCAGATGACATGGACATCCCCCCTACCTGCGGACGAGCCTGGGATGGGGCATCCCTGCTGGTGCATGGTGGTGCAGTCACAGTGTCAGGGACAGTGACATGCACAGGCCCCTCCACGGCGACCTGTGCTGCCTCCTGCCCCTGCCCCTGGACTGCACCACTTGCATCAGTGGTACCACCCCCACCAGGCCCCATGTGCAGCTCAGTAGCGGCCTCCTCCTCCTCTGTGGCAACCACCAACCTGGATGGCTCCACACCATCTTCTGCCATTGCAAGCCCGTGTGGGGGCTCACCCACCCCTTCCGCTGCAGCCGTGGGGGCATCCCTGACGCTTTTCTCCACAGCGCCGTCTCCGCCCTCTTCTTCACTTGCCGCTGTGTAGAGGGAGACATAGAACACAAGCATCAGCGTACTGTACAATGGTCCCCTAGACAGGAAGCAATAGCAGATGAGTGGCACGGTCAAACATCACTTCCATCACGTCCCTCCACAACACATCGGTCAGTTCAGGCAAAACACATGCAGTAACAGGCATGGCGCATGCTATGGACATTAGCATACATGTCCAAGTGACTCTTGTCATGATGCCCGCTCCCGGGGAGCCGGTTCAAGACCTGCGTCCCCGAAAGCGGACATCCAGTCCCCAAGGAAGGACCCAGCAACCCCATATAGGGGCCCTTTGGACAGTGTCCTGGCGCCTATGACGCCAGGCTCATAAAAGACATCAGTCCTGGCGCCATAGGCGCCAGGCTCATTATGGAAGTGCTTTGGTGCACTTACCTGATGCAGACCATGCTGCAGGATTCCGGCCTCCTTGAGGCCTGAAAGGAACTACTTTACCTGTGGGACTAATTTACCATCCGGGCGTGGTCAGGGAAGGATACATGCTTGATTGGAGGAAGGATACATACCTGGAACTTCTTCCAAGGCTATTTAAACCCAACCCGAACAGCCACACGTGCTTCGCGTTGTTCTGCATCTAGCAGCTGGACGCTCACCGTGTCTGCTCCTGCATCCTGACTTCTGCCATGCCTGCCAGCATCCTGGATCACCTGCAAAGGAGGAGAAGAAGAGAACAGAAGAAGGAAAAGTCCTTACCTGCTAAATCTGCATCCCCGAGACATCTCGCCGACAATCCTGAAAAGGAAGACTTTCATTTAAAAGCTCATCGCGTCGATCGCTGCAGCGCCGCATTCCACTCACCTTTACAGGGCGCCTCCATGTTCAGCAGCGATCATCCGGATTCGCAGTCACGCCCCAGCGCATAGGGAGAAAAAGACCAGAACAAAAGGTGAGAGAGAGAAGGGAATAAGGAAAGCTAAATCTCCATGTTAAGACTTACCTGTTGATTCATTCCCTCTTCATTCCGGGTCCGCGCCGCATCCTGGCATTTCCGGACCCCGGCCCCTAAGGGGAAAAAGAGACATCAGCGTTAATGAGCGAATGGAAAGACATTACCAAAAAAACGCTCATTAAAGACTTACCTGATTTCTACAAGGATTTCACCTCTCATCTCGGGTCGGTGCCTGTTCCCCGGCATTCCGTACCCCAGCCCCTATGGGGAAAAAGACACTAGCATTAGTACATTAATGCATGGACACAAGGGGAACCTCTTATCAAAAAACTTACCTGGAAGCCAAGCAAGTTTGGTTCTCACCAATCTGAAAATCCAGTGAAGTAACTGGATACCAACGCGCCCCTGCATCAGAAGCAGGATGGAGAGCTCGTCCTTCCAGACCCTAAGGTGAGACGCTACGAGGAATCACAGAAGGGTTTCGAGGAGGGTGAGAGGGGAAAGTGGGAGGCTGATTGCATTACCCCGCACACAGTTAATCCCCTATTTTCTCCTACAGAAGGATACTTCTGCGAGGCAGACAAGCCAGATTTGGGGGCCGGTCCAGTCCGTCTTCCGAACCCTGCGCATCACCTTAGAAGAGGTGACAGCAGCGCGAACCAGGCCAGCGGCTCCGTGGGAGTCAGGTGAGCGTTACAACTCTTGAAACATACAATGTTGGTTTGAAACTCACATGCATCCTGGGTCATGCCTATCACATGCACATAATTCACCGTAGTTTCATCCATCTGGCCTCGTACACCCCAGACACAGTGGATACAAGGATGACTAGGCTGCATCAGTGAATCTGAACATTGCCACATACATGTGTCATGCATCCATGGCATTCACAAGTCACAGACACGCAGGTCAGACACACAGACATGGACACCATACATGTACATGGCATCAGCACCCATCCCTCACCACCACCCATGTCCAGGAACAGAGACTGGCATGCTCTCATGTGTCCATTCCGCATAGAGCTCCCCATGTTGCATTTAAACACATGCACCAACCATGTGGTTCACACATTACTGGTCTCACATGCATGACCATGATGACCCTGCACACACACATACGTACATGGCCTATTTCACACATACAGGCAAGTATCAGACAACCAGCACACTGCAACATGCCCTGTCTCACACAGCAATGCTTCGCCACTTACCGCTCAACTCCAGATGGGTCTGCCTCTCAAGGATATGGGCGTGGAGCGCTGGGCGTACGCGTTCCAGGACCCTCAGCTGGATGGTACTCATGCGGCCTGGCCCCTCTCCACGAGGCACCGGGCCTTTATGAGGGTCCTGGACCTCAAGTCCCCCCAGCGCTTCTTGACTTGCTTGATGTTGCGGGTTGCCACCCCCTCTGTGTTGATGGCAACCACAAAGTCGTCTCAGATCCTGTCCCGTCCTTCCTTGTTGGCGCGTGATGATCCGAAGAGGGCATCATAATGCTCCAGGACAAGCTCCACCAGGACACCAACTTCCTTCTGACTGAAGCTGGTGGCCCTCTGCCCCTCTGGCTGGGGGTCGCCAGTGGTCTCAGATGGTGTTTGCCCTGACATGGCGACCCCCGAAGCAGGCGTGGGTAGGCAACTGGGTCCTGGGGCTGGGCTGTGGAGCGATGGTATACCAGTCGGGAGTCTTCTGTTCCAGCAGGGGTGGACACAGCAACTGGACCCCTGCAGATGGCAGATGTGCAGGCACAAAATGGCAGGGCACGATGGCAGCAGGCAGGCAGCAGCAGATGGCTCGTGGGAGGCTGGTCGGGGCTCTGGGGGGCAGTAATTCGGACTTTTGGGCAGGAGCGTGGTCTTCCATGTGTTTTCGCGTGGCCAGCTTGATACGGAGTGATTGTCATGATGCCCGCTCCCGGGGAGCCGATTCAAGCCCTGCGTCCCCAAAAGCGGACATCCAGTCCCCAAGGAAGGGCCCAGCAACCCCATATAGGGGCCCTTTGGACAGTGTCCTGGCGTCTATGGCGCCAGGCTCATAAAAGACATCAGTCCTGGCGCCATAGGCGCCAGGCTCATTATGGGAGTGCTTGGGTGCACTTACCTGATGCAGACCAGGCTGCAGGATCCCGGCCTCCTTAAGGCCTGAAAGGAACTACTTTACCTGTGGGACTAATTTACCATCCGGGCGTGGTCGGGGAAGGATACATACCTGATTGGAGGAAGGATACATACCTGGAACTTCTTCCAAGGCTATTTAAACCCCACCCGAACAGCCACACGTGCTTCGCATTGTTCTGCATCTAGCAGCTGGACGTTCACCGTGTCTGCTCCTGCATCCTGACTTCTGCCACGCCTGCCAGCATCCTGGATCACCTGCAAAGGGAGAGAAGAAGAGAACAGAAGAAGGAAAAGTCCTTACCTGCTAAATCCGCATCCCGGAGACATCTCGCCGACAATCCTGAAAAGGAAGACTTTAATTTAAAAGCTCATCGCGTCGATCGCTGCAGCGCCGCATTCCACTCACCTTTACAGGGCGCCTCCATGTTCAGCAGCGATCATCTGGATTCGCAGTCACGCCCCAGCGACCAGGGAGAAAAAGACCAGAACAAAAGGTGAGAGAGAGAAGGGAATAAGGAAAGCTAAATCTCCATGTTATGACTTAGCTGTTGATTCATTCCCTCTTCATTTCGGGTCCGCGCCGCATCCTGGCATTTCCGGACCCCGGCCCCTATGGGGAAAAAGACACTAGCATTAGTACATTAATGCATGAACACAAGGGATCCTCTTATCAAAAAACTTACCTGGAAGCCAAGCAAGTTTGGTTCTCACCAATCCGAAAATCCAGTGAAGTAACTGGATACCAACGCGCCCCTGCATCAGAAGCCGGATGGAGAGCTCGTCCTTCCAGACCCTAAGGTGAGACGCTACGAGAAATCACAGAAGGGTTTCGAGGAGGATGAGAGGGGAAAGTGGGAGGCCGATTGCCTTACCCCGCAGACAGTTAATCCCCTATTTTCGCCTACAGAAGGATACTTCTGTGAGCCAGGCAAGCCAGATTTGGGGGCCCGGTCCAGTCCGTCTTCCGAACCCTGCGCATCACCTTAGAAGAGGTCACAGCAGCGCGAACCAGGCCAGCGCCTCCGTGGGAGTTAGGTGAGCGTAACAGTGATTTGGCAGGTGAAATTCTTGCATGTCAGCGTGTAATTCGTGTAAAGTCCCTTAACGCGTAAACACGTCAGCACGCATACGCGATTTCATTGGACCAAAGGCCCTCAGCGCGTAAGCGCGTCTGTGACGTATCGCGCACGGGCCTGTATGTGCTTTTCGTGGGGTGCGGTGCATGTGTTTTCCAGGCGTTGGGGTTCACACCCTATTACTTCACAGCGGGTGGGTGTTGGTTACGAGTTCTTCTACACGCAAGGCAGACGGTGAGTGGTACCCCGCTCGCCCGGGCCCAATCGCATGTGAAACTTCACGCGCATCCCTGAAATGCACGTACCCAGGCCAATCGCATGTGAAACTTCACGCGCACCCCTGAAATACACGTACCCAGGCCAATCGCATGTGAAACTTCACGCGCACCCCTGAAATACATGTACCCAGGCCAATCGCGTGTGAAACTTCACGCGCACCCCTGAAATACACGTACCCAGGCCAATCGCATGTGAAACTTCCCGCGAACCCCAGATTTACACGTACCCCGCTCGACCAAGGCCTATCGTGTGTGAAACTTCACGCGAACCCCTGTAATACACGTACCCCGCTCCCCAGAGCAAATAGCATGTAGAACTTCCCGCGCACCCCCGAAATACACGCACACGCTATTTTTCACACAGCGGGTGTCCGTGTTTTTCGCGTACCCCTTTGCATGTCATTTGTCATAGAGGCCCACAGTATGGGACTTTCTACAAAGCTGTATATACCTGCTTTATGTGGGCGCACATTTTGGCGCACATTTTTTTCATGTGCAGGGACGCGACCGCCTGCCTTCATGTGGCAGACGTGTTTAGGCCTGTGGGCGTCTTCGCCTGTGCGCTGTTTTGCCCTATTCGATTCCATGAATACGTGTGGTAGGCGAGCTTGTGGGCATTCCGCGCGTTTGTATCCTGTTAAGCCCACATTTTCACGAGTTGTTCCCCATTCCCTGTGTCATGCCCCGTGTTCCACCTACTTTTGTTATGTGCGCCGCGCTATGTGCGCTTTCGCTGTGACCTTAGCGCATGCCGTTAGATGACCTGTGCGCCGGCGTGCGCCGCACACTTTTTCAGCGCACATCCCAGATTTTACTCACGCACGGACTTCCATGAATAGATGTGCACTGGTTTCCCTGCGATATTTGCACTTGCACTGCGATTTTCGCTCTTTCACTGCGAATCGCACGTTTTTCGCATGCTTGCGCCGATATTTTCAGCGCACATTAATTGCATGAATCGGCCTAAATGTTCTCTTCTCCATACAGGTGACTAACAAGTTTGTGTCCCACAACTTCTGTTTCACAATGCCCATGTTCATCCCCAGTTGATCAACAGTGCAATTCACTTCCTCTGAAAGCAACCCACATTTGCGAGCCTAGGTCTCCAGGTATTTACACTTGTTTTTAAACAGTAAATCATTCAAATTACAAAATAGGGCTTGTGTGGATATCTTATTTCTCTCAATAAAATGGCAATCCACTCTCCTCTTTATTGAACCTAACACATAGCTCAAGTTTTTCACATCAGTTTTCTTCAGAATTTTGAGATTCAAATTTGGAGGACTACTGTAGGGAACTTTTTTCTTAGTTTTCAAAAATCTTTATTGTGAATACTATTGGAGTTCCATTGGAGCTATTAGGTAAATGACCTTCACCGACCCCTTATTATTTTTGTTAGATAGCATTGAGAAGTTATTTCTGATAGTATGCCATCTCTTTTGTTAACTTGCAAATGTCATTTGTTTTTTTCTCCTAAAGAAGGGATGGTTTCCTCACAAAACACATTGAGCTGGATCCTACTTTTCTTTTAAGAATAAAACGTCTATATAAATACATTAGAGACTGGACTTCACAATCTTTCACATAATGTTGAAGTATATTTTTTAACATCAGAAAAACAATTATGAACTACATTTAGCTTCATAGCTTTTAGTCTTTGACAGAGTGCTGCTGTATATTAACACAATCTATGTGCCAGGATTGTAAATTTTTTCTCTGCACCATAACTTTCTTTATCTTTGAATTATTATTTACTTCTATAAGGTCAAGTCTTTACTTTAAAAACAGGCATGCATTGTTTTTTGTACATATTGTTTTTTTGTTTGTGTTGGTGAAAAACGTTTTTTTAATTCTGCTGGCATTTTTTATAGGCTAGAATTTTATATGGCAGATCACCTCCACCAAATTTCATTCCCCTCAGATCACTATGTAATTCCCTTTTTCTTTGGACTACCTGCTGATCATATTTATGGCAATGTGGGAAATTCGGTCTCTTGTATTTCCATAGGTCCCGATCTTCTCTTTTAAAAAGTTATTCATATAGAAAGGGAAGAACACGTCAATTATTTTGTTTTATTCCATTCCTCTAAGTGCAACTTCCATCCTCCTATTGAAAGCCTCAATCCAATGTGCGTTCCAAGTAATTCTACTGCCAGACCGCATAAATACATGATTGGTTGGACCATATTCCACCCTGGGACGAAGTTGTGAACCAAATTCCATATTATGGTTGCTTCACCAATATCCCCAACAGCAAATGTGTTACATGTCTTAAATAGGATTTCACTTACACATACATAATCATTTAGTGATAACTGATGAGCCCTATGCCAAGTTTTATCCACCTCCAACTCCCCAATCACATTACAATAAAAAATGTGCAGTCTGAAAGAAATGTAGCCCATACATGAGCTGCTTGGAGGGAGGGGCCAGGTGATCCTCCTGTGTAGCCCAGAAGAACCTTTTCACGTTTGCTGTGTCCTTTTTTCTACTAACACCAGTCAATCATCAAAGATATCATACAATTTAGTTAAGAATTTACAGACATCCTGCTTCCATGGGTTCCTTTAGACGTTGACTATCAATAAATCAAAAGCAGTGGTGCAATATTCAACAACCAACAAACCTACATTCTCCTTCCATGCTCTATGGAACATTCCCCCAAAGAGCTCACCATTTCTGTCAAGAGCCCACCCGATGGACTACCCAAGTTTCCCTGGGAAGCAGGTTTTGAAAGTGTATGAAAACCATCAATTCAAATCCTGTCAATTGTTCAAGTTTCCGGAATTAAAAGTATCCAGAACACCCTCAAATGTTTGCACAAATCAGAGTTTGCACACAAATGCCTACAGCCTATTGTGATTCAGAAGACCAGCTTGAATCCCCCTACCTTCAGTAAAGTAATGGTGTCGAGCTCATGCCTGATGTGGTCTTTTTTTACAATACCCTCGAGAGCCAGGTTTAGTCCTGCTTACTCCATTCTCCCTGAGTTATTCTACTCACCACCCTTTCATTTGAGGTAAGCCCTTTAACGTTTGGGCATGTAATGAGATAACTACTTTGCTTATCCAGGGTGAAGTCATCCTCTCCAGGCCATAGGGACAAAGAAGACTTATGGGAACATACTCCCTATGTAAGCAGCTATATCACAACCCTAAGAGTTCAAAGTTTCAGTTTCGGCCAATAGCTTGTGACGCACAATCCTTGATGGTATTTCAAGAGTCACATGGTCCACCGATTCTTCCTGAATACATTCAACCAATTCAATGTTGTGTGAGTTGATTAGTCTAAATCTTGGGAGTTCGTAAAACAGAGGTAACATATTGGATGCGTAGAGCTCACGTACTGTCATGCTTAGCCAAAGTATGGGTACCGAAGCTAGCTGTGTCGGTCCTCTGAATTTTTAGACAGGAATAAGGGAGAGCACTAATGTGTGAGATATCCTAAAAGATATGACTAGCTGACTGACTAAATTAGTTGCCCGTTTGGCAGTAGTAGCATACTCAATTCAATGCAAGACCATAGCCCATCATCATCACTTTTATACAAATCTACCAGAGATTCCCCATTGTAGTTACATAGGATATTCCCCTCAGGAGCATTACAGATGCCTAAAACACCTTAATCCATAAGTAAGGGACAGAGCTGTTCTGCCGATTCCCCCAAGTATTCTTCCATCGTGCCAGTCTCAAGGTTTGGAATGATTTTATTCTTTGCTTTTTCTCTTATTTTTAAAGGGCTTCAGTAAATAAGACATGTTCACGGGAGCCAAACTTTCCTACATCATTTGCAAAGTGAGGGAGCAAAGACATTTTCTGGAGGATTTCCTGTTGTTATTAGGTTTTATCTGGTCCTTTTTCTCCAGCAATGTTTCCTGTCCGCCTGTCAGATGATTTCTACCAAAGTTGGAATATATTCAAACAATGCTTCATGGGGCAATTAACCAGTCTGATGTCAGGAGTCTGGCCAACGGGCACAGGGCAAAAGCTGTGCCCGTTGGCAGAGTATGCACTGTAGATAAGGGGATATGCACAAGGTAATGCTAGCATATGATATAAACAGGGTATGTACCATGCTGTTCTGAGTGATAAAAGGTATTCACAGGAACTGCAGAGGCAGGATCTGGCTGTAAACAAAGAGACACATAGAAAGCAAAGGCACACAAATATGCTGGGCTACACAGATTGATCAGAATAAAGGTTGTATTGGAATATGATACATGGTCTCCCGGGACTAGGGAAATCCCTTTGGATCAGTAACAGTATATTACTCTTAACAACTGGCAAAACAGCAGCATCATGAGTTAGGTTTACTCGGTGCAAAGGTAAAACTGGAGACCATGGGCCTCATTCCGAGGTTGGCGGTAAGTATTGGTTTTTACCGGCATGGCGGAAAGATCGAGTCCGATCTGGTACCACGCCGCTATTTACAGGCTATTCCGACCTCGCGGGCACAAGCTTTCAGCCATGCCCGTAAATCCCCTAGCGGCATACCGCTAAAGGGCCCGTTAAACCCCTTAGCGGCATGAAGCGAGACGTTCTTTACAACACCGCCATCGAAGCTTCACCGTCCGTAATTAGCGGTGACCGTAATTTACGGATACCGTAAATTACGGTCACCGCTAATTAACGGCTACGGAAATTACGTCATCGCACAGGAACGGGAAGGAGCGCGGCGGCCATCTTTAAAAACACAATCCATTGCCATCCTCTTCATACAGGACCCAGAGGCATATTTGGATCGGGAAAATACCCATGCCTGCAGTGCCGCCGGAGACATGCCCCACGGTGCACTCTGAGGAGTCCAGTGTGACAGGGGAGAATGCTGCCATGTGCCTCCTCGATGTGCCAGATATGCAACATTAATTTCCGTGTCCAACGTGGAGGACCCCAATGACATTGGACTTTGCCCAGACACTCCATCATACAGCCAGGTGGCACACAGCGACTCTGGGGAGAGTGACACCCCAGGGCTCACAGGCCAATGAGTACCACCTGCCTGTCCTGGATCCACCTCCCCTGCAGAAAGTCCCGAAAGGGCTGCAGGCTCTATACCAAGCCTGCCAAGCACATCGGCCACACCGGCCATGGATGCAGTGCGCTCCCAGCACCTCACGGGCCTGATTGAGGACTTTATCCGAATCTAGGTCGGAGGGGCACAATGACCTTCAGGCTCTGGGCGAGGGGATTACTGCAAGCACAAACCGGCTCTGTGAGGTGCTGGGCCGAATCGCAGATGCCCTGGAGGCAGCACCCCCCAGACCACAGCCCCAGTGGGAGTACCCACCCTCCCAAAGCTCCTCCACGCAGACCAGCCCTATCCGTCGGTCACTGCGTACATTGCGCTGCCACAGCATGGATCCCCCTGGCTCTGGAAGTGCACATTGACCATACTGCCACACACATGTGGCCTATGTTGCACTGATGGGACTATTGTGGGGTTGTTGTGGGGGGACGTGTAGGGGGGTGAGGGTGTGTGTGGGAGTTGGGGGGGAGGGGGTTGAGGGTGTGTGTGGGAGTTGGGGGGAAGGGGGGTGAGGGTGTTTGTGGGAGTTGGGGGAGAGGGGGAGGGGGTGAGGGTGTGTGTGGGAGTTGGGGGGGAGGGGAGCGGGGTGAGGGTGGAGGTTTTGTTGTACACGTTTCTACATTATTATTCAATACACTGGTTGATCATCCCTAAAAAACAGAGTGGACATTGATCATTGTGCATGTGTCTTTTAATGTCGCACAGTGCATGGTGTACATGTATCCCCACACCCAATGCCCAATGTCACACAGCTACATCAAAACAAAGCTCCATCTGAGTCTCAAGGTAAGTGTTCAAGCACCACTTTGGTGGACATCTGTCACAGGCACAGTCACCCACCCACATGCATCAGAATGCAGTGATGACCTACGACAAAAATTCAGGTCTAGCTGGACACATAATGTTTCATAATGCACCTGACTAAAAACATGAATCACCATACTTCTGCCATCAGAATGCAGCGCCGACCTATGACACAATTTAATTTAGCTGCACACATAACAAGTCTCTTGCACTTACGCACTGTACTGACCACCTCCGCATCCATCCACATGCCTGATTTTCATGGGTAGCTTACTGCAGCTTGGCCTGCCCACCTCACATCCTATCTTAGCCAAATGCACACACACATTTTAATAATTCTAGCAGTTTTTCCATACTTTGGCCCCCCCCATGTGCGTTCCCACCACAAGTGAGTTGAGGCCATAGTAATGGAATAGAGGCACTATATACATGACAAACTACTACTACTACTACATCATTATTACCCACTCGAAATTGGTACTCACTTTACTGTCCTTAGAAGGATTAAAGGCTGAGATGACCTTGCCCGGCTTTGAACCTGTGACCTGCAGGTCAAACACAGGCCACAGCGTCAAGCACTCAAACCTCTGAGCTATCTTACCAGCAATTGATTTGACAACAAGATAATCATCTCTGAAGTTTCAGAACCCCAGGAGAAAGCGAAGCTAAGGTATGCCCAGTTATACAAGTGGGAAATGTAATAAGTTGGGAGAAATCAAATGTTTTTAGGTTTTGTACTACTTCTTTTACTTATGATTCATACAATGTATTAACCCAAAGAGAGGATTCACCTTTTGATGTATTTTTCATGAAAACTGATTTTGGAATCACGTGTTAGCAGTAGGCCTATGTGAAGTTGCAGTATTTAGCCTTTATACACTTCTTGAAGTTTTCCGCAAATGATTGCAAACCGTACAAAGGTTCAAAGTGCATGTAAGTACACATGTATACGAATATTAACATCATAAACGATTTTCTTGAAGTGCTGCTTTTTTCCCCTCTCCTGAATAACAAATTCCTCTATCGAATTACCCACCAAACCAAGAGA
Organism: Ambystoma mexicanum; assembly: GCF_040938575.1. Classification (NCBI taxonomy): domain Eukaryota; kingdom Metazoa; phylum Chordata; class Amphibia; order Caudata; family Ambystomatidae; genus Ambystoma; species Ambystoma mexicanum. The sequence goes on from NC_090934.1 coordinate 655,020,905, forward strand.
GTGGGTGCAGAGAAATATTCAAGATAAACACTGTTTGCTGAAATGATTTCCCACAAATCAATTACTTCCAGGTCAAAAAGATTATAGAGACAAACATGCCATGCACTGCAGCCAGCATGCTACTCGACTTCCTGTTTTTCTCTCGTGGCTGGATTGGGAGTTTGATGAACTGCATGTTCTTGATCCAAAAAAATATAAGTTCACCGTTTTGCCTCTATGTCATAACAACGCTTTTACATACTGAAACATAGACAATTACTAAAAATATGTGTTGGAACTAATTTTTTAATTATTGATCAACTTGTGTTTACTATTATTTAACTTTCTGGGAGAGATGGATGGTGAGTGAGGAGACATTGGCCACACAAATGTTTGTTTAATTATATCTTGTCATTGCAAAGTGTGATTTATTTCTGGTAACCTAGTGCACAGCACAACAGATGAGGCAGAGGGAGAGGGGCAATAGAGTGGACCTTTCAGTGGCAGGGAAAGGGCAGATGTTGCATTAGTCATTTGTTTTGTTTGCCCATATTCTTTGTTCATTTCAATTGGAGGGTAGCCCTTGGCATACCTTTTGTTTTCCAATTGCAGAGCAGGGACTCGAAATTAAAGTGCACAAATATTTAAATATCAACAGAAGGTGTCTACAAAAGACACATATAGTACATTTCTTGTATATGTTTAGATGGGTTTAACTATGTAAAAGAACATATGTATACCATTTATTATTTGGTGTAATGGGCAAGTTTCCAATAAAATATAAACATATATACATATTTGTTTTATTTTTCATGTTTTATTGTGCTATGATTTTAACATATAAACCTTTCACAATTAAAACAGTTTCAATATATAGCACAGGATTTGCACAAGGGGAGGGATAACAATAACTAACTAAAACCATCACCAATTTCATTTTTCGGAAATGATTAATACAATCTTCTTATAGATATAACAAGCTTAACTCATTGGGCCTCATTACGAGTTTGGAGGTAGCCATGGAACCACTAGCTCCATGGCTGCCTCCAAACCGGGCTCCTTTTCCGGGTTCCTGCAATGGGGATTCACCGGGTCATTCCGACATAGGAGGACCCGGTAAGTCCTCCTTGCAGGAACCCTTCCCCATTCCCATTTGAGCCCCCATAGGGCTCAATGGGAATGGGGATGGCGGTAACAATGGGTGGTTGAAAATTTTTATTTCACAACAACAAATAAGAACAAAACATTTCCTTATCTATTAACCACAAGCATAATCAACCAAAGGCGGTAACAATGGGCACATTATAAGTGTCCCGTTGTTACCTCCCTCTTCCCCTCGTGGGACCCGGAAAGGATGCCTGGTTTTACCAGGCGTGCGATGGTGGTCCCGCACTGGGAAGCTCGTAATCAGCCCTGACAGAATGAAGGCCGTACCAAAGGGGGCCGTACCAGCCCCCTTCATTCCATCAGCGCCTGCCTCGTATTGTGGCCCATTATATTGTTAAAAGTTAAAAAATAAAGTATTTTTGAGTGTAACCAATTGAACTTTAAATCAATACAATCTCTTTTAGAAACCTTAAAACCTTAATTATGTGTTTAACTGAGTTATCCTCAAAACAGTGTTGCCATTGATATTCCCCCCAATAACGAGAGGGTGAAGTGTGAAGGGCTAGGCCATCACACACTATGTGCATAAGTGTTTCCTTGGTTTGAATATTATCACAGTAGAGACATGAGGGCAGGGGATAGTCCTTTCTTTTCCTTGTATCAAACACTTTTCTCATATTTAACAGGTTAATTCTAAACCGCCTAATTTGCATTCTGTTGGACTGATTAGGGAATTTCTCTCGATATTTGGGCAATTTGCCTCATTAATTATGTTCAATGCTTTAATTCTCAAGCTGCTAATGGGGGTAATTCATAGAAATTAGCACAAAAGTGGCGCACGCGGTGCTAAAATTGATTTCCGCACACAGCGTATTCATGGATTTTAGCCTCCAAAAGCAGCCGTGGCGCAGAGTGGCACAGCGACCCTGCAGCAGCGCCAGTCACGCACCCAAGAACGCACTCGCGCAAGGAAAAGCCATCAAAATACCCAATCCAGTGCAAAGGGCTGCGTTAACCCTGGACCAGTTTACAGGGCTGGCAAACGGCAAGCGGGGTACATGTATTACGGGCGTGCGCACACGCGATTGGCCTGGGTACGTGTATTTCAGGGGTGCGGGGGAAGTTTTACACGCAATCGGGCCTGAGGGAGCGGTGTACGTGTATTACTGGGGTGCGCGGGAAGTTTTACACGCGATTGGACAGGGTACGTGTATTTCAGGGGTTTGCGTGAAGTTTCACACGCGATAGGCCTTGTTCGAGTGGAGTACATGTATTTCAGGGGTGCGTGTGAAGTTTCACACGCGAATGGGCGGGGTACGTGTATTTCCGGGGTGCGCGGGAAGTTTCACACGCGAATGCCCTGGGTACATGTATTTCAGGGGTCCGTGTGAAGTTTCACACGCGATAGGCCTTGTGCGAGTGGGGTATGTGTATTTCAGGGGTGCGAAGGAAGTTTCACACGCAAATGGGCTGGGTACGTGTATTTCAGGGGTGCGCGGGAAGTATCACACGCGAATGTGCTGGGTATGTGTATTTCAGGGGTGCGCGGGAAGTTTCACACGCGAATGGGCTGGGTACGTGTATTTCAGGGGTGCGCGGGAAGTATTACACGTGAATTGGCAGTGTGGGTCCTCCCAGGTGTCCCCTCTACCCCCTCCACGTCCCCTGCAGGCAGCCCACACCACAGGGGACTATCCTGCACCCCTGTCCCGCAGGTGGCCCATCCACCATGGGCATGCCCCCCAGCCAAGCCACATGTCACATTGCAATATGATAACCAACTCATGTCTCCCAGCACACCCACCCCCCAGCAGTGAGGGGCTCCTGCCAGCAGGCCCCCACTCATGTCCCACTCATGTCCCCCTGCACCCCCAGCCCCCAGCAGTCAGGGGCACCTGCCAGCAGGCCCCCACTCATGTCCCACTCATGTCCCCCAGCACCCCCACCCCCCAGCAGTCAGGGGCACCTGCCAGCAGGCCCCCACTCATGTCCCACTCATGACCCCAGCACCCCCACCCCCCAGCAGTCAGGGACACCTGCCAGCAGGCCCCCACTCATGTGCCCCAGCACCCCCACCTCCCAGCAGTCAGGGGCACCTGCCAGCAGGCCCCCACTCATGTCCCCCCAACATGTCAACATGACCCACAATCATGGCCTTCATGTCCACCAAAATCCCATGGCACGCCACCCCTGCCCAAATAACCAACCAAGCATAACATACACCCCACATTGAAATGCCCATTACATGAAACAACCCAAATGGCATGTATTTACATCAGCACATGTCCGTCACACACACACAATGGGTGCCAGTGAATGGGAACACCCTCATCGTGACATGCATGAAACCAATGAGAGAATACCACACATTAAAGTACGGGAACAAATGTATTGAACAAAAAATGTGGTGAAAGAAAATCAAATACCAAACAATGGACATAAGGAAAACAATGCAGAATGCCACGTAATGATAAAAAAAGGAAATCAGAATCCAAAATATATGAAATCAAAAATGTCTCCAAAGTCTCCTTCCAACAAAGCAAATCCAAACAGAAATGAAAAAGGAAAATCCATTGCTCCATGGAAAAATCAAAAAAGAAAAAGCCGACAAATGCACACTCCAACTATTTACAAGGATGAAATCCTGGGTCCATGAGCCCAACTGTCCAAAGGAAACCTACAAAAAAGCCTACAGAATAAACAACTATATACAAAAATGTGGGGCATAGTCCATGCGCCCCAAAGGAAAGAAAAAAAGAAAGAAAACTTAACACTAATGAACTATATACAATGGCGGCGGGCAAGTCCAACGGCTCACTGGTTGATGTCATGGGCCAGGGCATCATCAAACTCCTGTTCAATGGCTTGGAGGCGGGCATGTTCACTGGCCCCGAGGTCTCGCAGGGATAATGCTGTGTCCAGCTCCAACTCCCTGCGAATACCCTCAAGGCATTCAACCCGCCTCAGCGCCCTGCGCATGGAGTTCTCCGCCCTGACCAATGTGAGCCGTTCCTCCTCCGCCCGCCGCCGCTCCGCACCTATCTGCTGGCCCAACCGCTGCCACACGGAAGACACTCCCTTTCCAGGGTTCTCCTGCCCTCCGGCCGATGCCTGCCCCTCTGATGTAGATGGCCCCGAGCCATGATGCCTCCCACGTTGAGCCTGCCTCTGCCTCCGACGCAACTGCCTCTGCCAGCACGACAGCATCCAGGCTGATGGAATCCACCGACGCAATCGTGCACGTGCCCTGCCCGATGATGCCGGCACATCCTCCATCTGCTGGGGTCCAGTTGCTGGTGTGTCCACCCCTGCTGGACCTCCGACTCCCGACTGTGGCAGGGATGGGAGCCCCACCGAGCTGGCTGCGTTGGTCGGGGCAGGTCCACAGGGGGCAATGGTGGCATCTGGGCCGGAAGACGGCATGGAGAACGACTGGCGCATAGCCTCCACAGAGGAGGAGAGGGTCGCCAGAGTGGCCAGCACATGTACGAAACCCCCGACCATGGTCGCTCCCAACTGGGCCACATTGGCACGCTGCTCTTCGTGATGACTTGCGTGCTCCCCCCGGAAAGCACGCTTGTCTTCACGAATGACACCTGTGCGCAACGTGACACCAATCAGGACCTTCTCCATACGGCCAGGGGTCCCCTCGTCCGCAGGTAGAGGGGTGTCAGATGACATGGACATCCCCCCTACCTGCGGACGAGCCTGGGATGGGGCATCCCTGCTGGTGCATGGTGGTGCAGTCACGGTGTCAGGGACAGTGACATGCACAGGCCCCTCCACGGCGACCTGTGCTGCCTCCTGCCTCTGCCCCTGGACTGCACCACTTGCATCAGTGGTACCACCCCCACCAGGCCCCATGTGCAGCTCAGTAGCGGCCTCCTCCTCCTCTGTGGCAACCACCAACCTGGATGGCTCCACACCATCTTCTGCCATTGCAAGCCCGTGTGGGGGCTCACCCACCCCTTCCGCTGCAGCCGTGGGGGCATCCCTGCCGCTTTTCTCCACAGCGCCGTCTCCGCCCTCTTCTTCACTTGCCGCTGTGTAGAGGGAGACATAGAACACAAGCATCAGCGTACTGTACAATGGTCCCCTAGACAGGAAGCAATAGCAGATGAGTGGCACGGTCAAACATCACTTCCATCACGTCCCTCCACAACACATCGGTCAGTTCAGGCAAAACACATGCAGTAACAGGCATGGCGCATGCTATGGACATTAGCATACATGTCCAAGTGACTCTTGTCATGATGCCCGCTCCCGGGGAGCCGGTTCAAGACCTGCGTCCCCGAAAGCGGACATCCAGTCCCCAAGGAAGGACCCAGCAACCCCATATAGGGGCCCTTTGGACAGTGTCCTGGCGCCTATGGCGCCAGGCTCATAAAAGACATCAGTCCTGGCGCCATAGGCGCCAGGCTCATTATGGAAGTGCTTTGGTGCACTTACCTGATGCAGACCATGCTGCAGGATTCCGGCCTCCTTGAGGCCTGAAAGGAACTACTTTACCTGTGGGACTAATTTACCATCCGGGCGTGGTCAGGGAAGGATACATGCTTGATTGGAGGAAGGATACATACCTGGAACTTCTTCCAAGGCTATTTAAACCCAACCCGAACAGCCACACGTGCTTCGCGTTGTTCTGCATCTAGCAGCTGGACGCTCACCGTGTCTGCTCCTGCATCCTGACTTCTGCCACGCCTGCCAGCATCCTGGATCACCTGCAAAGGAAGAGAAGAAGAGAACAGAAGAAGGAAAAGTCCTTACCTGCTAAATCTGCATCCCCGAGACATCTCGCCGACAATCCTGAAAAGGAAGACTTTCATTTAAAAGCTCATCGCGTCGATCGCTGCAGCGCCGCATTCCACTCACCTTTACAGGGCGCCTCCATGTTCAGCAGCGATCATCCGGATTCGCAGTCACGCCCCAGCGCATAGGGAGAAAAAGACCAGAACAAAAGGTGAGAGAGAGAAGGGAATAAGGAAAGCTAAATCTCCATGTTAAGACTTACCTGTTGATTCATTCCCTCTTCATTCCGGGTCCGCGCCGCATCCTGGCATTTCCGGACCCCGGCCCCTAAGGGGAAAAAGAGACATCAGCGTTAATGAGCGAATGGAAAGACATTACCAAAAAAACGCTCATTAAAGACTTACCTGATTTCTACAAGGATTTCACCTCTCATCTCGGGTCGGTGCCTGTTCCCCGGCATTCCGTACCCCAGCCCCTATGGGGAAAAAGACACTAGCATTAGTACATTAATGCATGGACACAAGGGGAACCTCTTATCAAAAAACTTACCTGGAAGCCAAGCAAGTTTGGTTCTCACCAATCTGAAAATCCAGTGAAGTAACTGGATACCAACGCGCCCCTGCATCAGAAGCAGGATGGAGAGCTCGTCCTTCCAGACCCTAAGGTGAGACGCTACGAGGAATCACAGAAGGGTTTCGAGGAGGGTGAGAGGGGAAAGTGGGAGGCTGATTGCATTACCCCGCACACAGTTAATCCCCTATTTTCTCCTACAGAAGGATACTTCTGCGAGGCAGACAAGCCAGATTTGGGGGCCGGTCCAGTCCGTCTTCCGAACCCTGCGCATCACCTTAGAAGAGGTGACAGCAGCGCGAACCAGGCCAGCGGCTCCGTGGGAGTCAGGTGAGCGTTACAACTCTTGAAACATACAATGTTGGTTTGAAACTCACATGCATCCTGGGTCATGCCTATCACATGCACATAATTCACCGTAGTTTCATCCATCTGGCCTCGTACACCCCAGACACAGTGGATACAAGGATGACTAGGCTGCATCAGTGAATCTGAACATTGCCACATACATGTGTCATGCATCCATGGCATTCACAAGTCACAGACACGCAGGTCAGACACACAGACATGGACACCATACATGTACATGGCATCAGCACCCATCCCTCACCACCACCCATGTCCAGGAACAGAGACTGGCATGCTCTCATGTGTCCATTCCGCATAGAGCTCCCCATGTTGCATTTAAACACATGCACCAACCATGTGGTTCACACATTACTGGTCTCACATGCATGACCATGATGACCCTGCACACACACATACGTACATGGCCTATTTCACACATACAGGCAAGTATCAGACAACCAGCACACTGCAACATGCCCTGTCTCACACAGCAATGCTTCGCCACTTACCGCTCAACTCCAGATGGGTCTGCCTCTCAAGGATATGGGCGTGGAGCGCTGGGCGTACGCGTTCCAGGACCCTCAGCTGGATGGTACTCATGCGGCCTGGCCCCTCTCCACGAGGCACCGGGCCTTTATGAGGGTCCTGGACCTCAAGTCCCCCCAGCGCTTCTTGACTTGCTTGATGTTGCGGGTTGCCACCCCCTCTGTGTTGATGGCAACCACAAAGTCGTCTCAGATCCTGTCCCGTCCTTCCTTGTTGGCGCGTGATGATCCGAAGAGGGCATCATAATGCTCCAGGACAAGCTCCACCAGGACACCAACTTCCTTCTGACTGAAGCTGGTGGCCCTCTGCCCCTCTGGCTGGGGGTCGCCAGTGGTCTCAGATGGTGTTTGCCCTGACATGGCGACCCCCGAAGCAGGCGTGGGTAGGCAACTGGGTCCTGGGGCTGGGCTGTGGAGCGATGGTATACCAGTCGGGAGTCTTCTGTTCCAGCAGGGGTGGACACAGCAACTGGACCCCTGCAGATGGCAGATGTGCAGGCACAAAATGGCAGGGCACGATGGCAGCAGGCAGGCAGCAGCAGATGGCTCGTGGGAGGCTGGTCGGGGCTCTGTGGGGCAGTAATTCGGACTTTTGGGCAGGAGCGTGGTCTTCCATGTGTTTTCGCGTGGCCAGCTTGATACGGAGTGATTGTCATGATGCCCGCTCCCGGGGAGCCGATTCAAGCCCTGCGTCCCCAAAAGCGGACATCCAGTCCCCAAGGAAGGGCCCAGCAACCCCATATAGGGGCCCTTTGGACAGTGTCCTGGCGTCTATGGCGCCAGGCTCATAAAAGACATCAGTCCTGGCGCCATAGGCGCCAGGCTCATTATGGGAGTGCTTGGGTGCACTTACCTGATGCAGACCATGCTGCAGGATCCCGGCCTCCTTAAGGCCTGAAAGGAACTACTTTACCTGTGGGACTAATTTACCATCCGGGCGTGGTCGGGGAAGGATACATACCTGATTGGAGGAAGGATACATACCTGGAACTTCTTCCAAGGCTATTTAAACCCCACCCGAACAGCCACACGTGCTTCGCATTGTTCTGCATCTAGCAGCTGGACGTTCACTGTGTCTGCTCCTGCATCCTGACTTCTGCCACGCCTGCCAGCATCCTGGATCACCTGCAAAGGGAGAGAAGAAGAGAACAGAAGAAGGAAAAGTCCTTACCTGCTAAATCCGCATCCCGGAGACATCTCGCCGACAATCCTGAAAAGGAAGACTTTAATTTAAAAGCTCATCGCGTCGATCGCTGCAGCGCCGCATTCCACTCACCTTTACAGGGCGCCTCCATGTTCAGCAGCGATCATCTGGATTCGCAGTCACGCCCCAGCGACCAGGGAGAAAAAGACCAGAACAAAAGGTGAGAGAGAGAAGGGAATAAGGAAAGCTAAATCTCCATGTTATGACTTAGCTGTTGATTCATTCCCTCTTCATTTCGGGTCCGCGCCGCATCCTGGCATTTCCGGACCCCGGCCCCTATGGGGAAAAAGACACTAGCATTAGTACATTAATGCATGAACACAAGGGATCCTCTTATCAAAAAACTTACCTGGAAGCCAAGCAAGTTTGGTTCTCACCAATCCGAAAATCCAGTGAAGTAACTGGATACCAACGCGCCCCTGCATCAGAAGCCGGATGGAGAGCTCGTCCTTCCAGACCCTAAGGTGAGACGCTACGAGAAATCACAGATGGGTTTCGAGGAGGATGAGAGGGGAAAGTGGGAGGCCGATTGCCTTACCCTGCAGACAGTTAATCCCCTATTTTCGCCTACAGAAGGATACTTCTGTGAGCCAGGCAAGCCAGATTTGGGGGCCCGGTCCAGTCCGTCTTCCGAACCCTGCGCATCACCTTAGAAGAGGTCACAGCAGCGCGAACCAGGCCAGCGCCTCCGTGGGAGTTAGGTGAGCGTAACAGTGATTTGGCAGGTGAAATTCTTGCATGTCAGCGTGTAATTCGAGTAAAGTCCCTTAACGCGTAAACACGTCAGCACGCATACGCGATTTCATTGGACCAAAGGCCCTCAGCGCGTAAGCGCGTCTGTGACGTATCGCGCACGGGCCTGTATGTGCTTTTCGTGGGGTGCGGTGCATGTATTTTCCAGGCGTTGGGGTTCACACCCTATTACTTCACAGCGGGTGGGTGTTGGTTACGAGTTCTTCTACACGCAAGGCAGACGGTGAGTGGTACCCCGCTCGCCCGGGCCCAATCGCATGTGAAACTTCACGCGCATCCCTGAAATGCACGTACCCAGGCCAATCGCATGTGAAACTTCACGCGCACCCCTGAAATACACGTACCCAGGCCAATCGCATGTGAAACTTCATGCGCACCCCTGAAATACATGTACCCAGGCCAATCGCGTGTGAAACTTCACGCGCACCCCTGAAATACACGTACCCAGGCATGTGAAACTTCCCGCGAACCCCAGATTTACACGTACCCCGCTTGACCAAGGCCTATCGTGTGTGAAACTTCACGCGAACCCCTGTAATACACGTACCCCGCTCCCCAGAGCAAATAGCATGTAGAACTTCCCGCGCACCCCCGAAATACACGCACACGCTATTTTTCACACAGCGGGTGTCCGTGTTTTTCGCGTACCCCTTTGCATGTCATTTGTCATAGAGGCCCACAGTATGGGACTTTCTACAAAGCTGTATATACCTGCTTTATGTGGGCGCACATTTTGGCGCACATTTTTTTCATGTGCAGGGACGCGACCGCCTGCCTTCATGTGGCAGACGTGTTTAGGCCTGTGGGCGTCTTCGCCTGTGCGCTGTTTTGCCCTATTCGATTCCATGAATACGTGTGGTAGGCGAGCTTGTGGGCATTCTGCGCGTTTGTATCCTGTTAAGCCCACATTTTCACGAGTTGTTCCCCATTCCCTGTGTCATGCCCCGTGTTCCACCTACTTTTGTTATGTGCGCCGCGCTATGTGCGCTTTCGCTGTGACCTTAGCGCATGCCGTTAGATGACCTGTGCGCCGGCGTGCGCCGCACACTTTTTCAGCGCACATCCCAGATTTTACTCACGCACGGACTTCCATGAATAGATGTGCACTGGTTTCCCTGCGATATTTGCACTTGCACTGCGATTTTCGCTCTTTCACTGCGAATCGCACGTTTTTCGCATGCTTGCGCCGATATTTTCAGCGCACATTACTGCATGAATCGGCCTAAATGTTCTCTTCTCCATACAGGTGACTAACAAGTTTGTGTCCCACAACTTCTGTTTCACAATGCCCATGTTCATCCCCAGTTGATCAACAGTGCAATTCACTTCCTCTGAAAGCAACCCACATTTGCGAGCCTAGGTCTCCAGGTATTTACACTTGTTTTTAAACAGTAAATCATTCAAATTACAAAATAGGGCTTGTGTGGATATCTTATTTCTCTCAATAAAATGGCAATCCACTCTCCTCTTTATTGAACCTAACACATAGCTCAAGTTTTTCACATCAGTTTTCTTCAGAATTTTGAGATTCAAATTTGGAGGACTACTGTAGGGAACTTTTTTCTTAGTTTTCAAAAATCTTTATTGTGAATACTATTGGAGTTCCATTGGAGCTATTAGGTAAATGACCTTCACCGACCCCTTATTATTTTTGTTAGATAGCATTGAGAAGTTATTTCTGATAGTATGCCATCTCTTTTGTTAACTTGCAAATGTCATTTGTTTTTTTCTCCTAAAGAAGGGATGGTTTCCTCACAAAACACATTGAGCTGGATCCTACTTTTCTTTTAAGAATAAAACGTCTATATAAATACATTAGAGACTGGACTTCACAATCTTTCACATAATGTTGAAGTATATTTTTTAACATCAGAAAAACAATTATGAACTACATTTAGCTTCATAGCTTTTAGTCTTTGACAGAGTGCTGCTGTATATTAACACAATCTATGTGCCAGGATTGTAAATTTTTTCTCTGCACCATAACTTTCTTTATCTTTGAATTATTATTTACTTCTATAAGGTCAAGTCTTTACTTTAAAAACAGGCATGCATTGTTTTTTGTACATATTGTTTTTTTGTTTGTGTTGGTGAAAAACGTTTTTTTAATTCTGCTGGCATTTTTTATAGGCTAGAATTTTATATGGCAGATCACCTCCACCAAATTTCATTCCCCTCAGATCACTATGTAATTCCCTTTTTCTTTGGACTACCTGCTGATCATATTTATGGCAATGTGGGAAATTCGGTCTCTTGTATTTCCATAGGTCCCGATCTTCTCTTTTAAAAAGTTATTCATATAGAAAGGGAAGAACACGTCAATTATTTTGTTTTATTCCATTCCTCTAAGTGCAACTTCCATCCTCCTATTGAAAGCCTCAATCCAATGTGCGTTCCAAGTAATTCTACTGCCAGACCGCATAAATACATGATTGGTTGGACCATATTCCACCCTGGGACGAAGTTGTGAACCAAATTCCATATTATGGTTGCTTCACCAATATCCCCAACAGCAAATGTGTTACATGTCTTAAATAGGATTTCACTTACACATACATAATCATTTAGTGATAACTGATGAGCCCTATGCCAAGTTTTATCCACCTCCAACTCCCCAATCACATTACAATAAAAAATGTGCAGTCTGAAAGAAATGTAGCCCATACATGAGCTGCTTGGAGGGAGGGGCCAGGTGATCCTCCTGTGTAGCCCAGAAGAACCTTTTCACGTTTGCTGTGTCCTTTTTTCTACTAACACCAGTCAATCATCAAAGATATCATACAATTTAGTTAAGAATTTACAGACATCCTGCTTCCATGGGTTCCTTTAGACGTTGACTATCAATAAATCAAAAGCAGTGGTGCAATATTCAACAACCAACAAACCTACATTCTCCTTCCATGCTCTATGGAACATTCCCCCAAAGAGCTCACCATTTCTGTCAAGAGCCCACCCGATGGACTACCCAAGTTTCCCTGGGTAGCAGGTTTTGAAAGTGTATGAAAACCATCAATTCAAATCCTGTCAATTGTTCAAGTTTCCGGAATTAAAAGTATCCAGAACACCCTCAAATGTTTGCACAAATCAGAGTTTGCACACAAATGCCTACAGCCTATTGTGATTCAGAAGACCAGCTTGAATCCCCCTACCTTCAGTAAAGTAATGGTGTCGAGCTCATGCCTGATGTGGTCTTTTTTTACAATACCCTCGAGAGCCAGGTTTAGTCCTGCTTACTCCATTCTCCCTGAGTTATTCTACTCACCACCCTTTCATTTGAGGTAAGCCCTTTAACGTTTGGGCATGTAATGAGATAACTACTTTGCTTATCCAGGGTGAAGTCATCCTCTCCAGGCCATAGGGACAAAGAAGACTTATGGGAACATACTCCCTATGTAAGCAGCTATATCACAACCCTAAGAGTTCAAAGTTTCAGTTTCGGCCAATAGCTTGTGACGCACAATCCTTGATGGTATTTCAAGAGTCACATGGTCCACCGATTCTTCCTGAATACATTCAACCAATTCAATGTTGTGTGAGTTGATTAGTCTAAATCTTGGGAGTTCGTAAAACAGAGGTAACATATTGGATGCGTAGAGCTCACGTACTGTCATGCTTAGCCAAAGTATGGGTACCGAAGCTAGCTGTGTCGGTCCTCTGAATTTTTAGACAGGAATAAGGGAGAGCACTAATGTGTGAGATATCCTAAAAGATATGACTAGCTGACTGACTAAATTAGTTGCCCGTTTGGCAGTAGTAGCATACTCAATTCAATGCAAGACCATAGCCCATCATCATCACTTTTATACAAATCTACCAGAGATTCCCCATTGTAGTTACATAGGATATTCCCCTCAGGAGCATTACAGATGCCTAAAACACCTTAATCCATAAGTAAGGGACAGAGCTGTTCTGCCGATTCCCCCAAGTATTCTTCCATCGTGCCAGTCTCAAGGTTTGGAATGATTTTATTCTTTGCTTTTTCTCTTATTTTTAAAGGGCTTCAGTAAATAAGACATGTTCACGGGAGCCAAACTTTCCTACATCATTTGCAAAGTGAGGGAGCAAAGACATTTTCTGGAGGATTTCCTGTTGTTATTAGGTTTTATCTGGTCCTTTTTCTCCAGCAATGTTTCCTGTCCGCCTGTCAGATGATTTCTACCAAAGTTGGAATATATTCAAACAATGCTTCATGGGGCAATTAACCAGTCTGATGTCAGGAGTCTGGCCAACGGGCACAGGGCAAAAGCTGTGCCCGTTGGCAGAGTATGCACTGTAGATAAGGGGATATGCACAAGGTAATGCTAGCATATGATATAAACAGGGTATGTACCATGCTGTTCTGAGTGATAAAAGGTATTCACAGGAACTGCAGAGGCAGGATCTGGCTGTAAACAAAGAGACACATAGAAAGCAAAGGCACACAAATATGCTGGGCTACACAGATTGATCAGAATAAAGGTTGTATTGGAATATGATACATGGTCTCCCGGGACTAGGGAAATCCCTTTGGATCAGTAACAGTATATTACTCTTAACAACTGGCAAAACAGCAGCATCATGAGTTAGGTTTACTCGGTGCAAAGGTAAAACTGGAGACCATGGGCCTCATTCCGAGGTTGGCGGTAAGTATTGGTTTTTACCGGCATGGCGGAAAAATCGAGTCCGATCTGGTACCACGCCGCTATTTACAGGCTATTCCGACCTCGCGGGCACAAGCTTTCAGCCATGCCCGTAAATCCCCTAGCGGCATACCGCTAAAGGGCCCGTTAAACCCCTTAGCGGCATGAAGCGAGACGTTCTTTACAACACCGCCATCGAAGCTTCACCGTCCGTAATTACGGTCACCGCTAATTAACGGATACGGAAATTACGTCATCGCACAGGAACGGGAAGGAGCGCGGCGGCCATCTTTAAAAACACAATCCATTGCCATCCTCTTCATACAGGACCCGGAGGCATATTTGGATCGGGAAAATACCCATGCCTGCAGTGCCGCCGGAGACATGCCCCACGGTGCACTCTGAGGAGTCCAGTGTGACAGGGGAGAATGCTGCCATGTGCCTCCTCGATGTGCCAGATATGCAACATTAATTTCCGTGTCCAACGTGGAGGACCCCAATGACATTGGACTTTGCCCAGACACTCCATCATACAGCCAGGTGGCACACAGCGACTCTGGGGAGAGTGACACCCCAGGGCTCACAGGCCAATGAGTACCACCTGCCTGTCCTGGATCCACCTCCCCTGCAGAAAGTCCCGAAAGGGCTGCAGGCTCTATACCAAGCCTGCCAAGCACATCGGCCACACCGGCCATGGATGCAGTGCGCTCCCAGCACCTCACGGGCCTGATTGAGGACTTTATCCGAATCTAGGTCGGAGGGGCACAATGACCTTCAGGCTCTGGGCGAGGGGATTACTGCAAGCACAAACCGGCTCTGTGAGGTGCTGGGCCGAATCGCAGATGCCCTGGAGGCAGCACCCCCCAGACCACAGCCCCAGTGGGAGTACCCACCCTCCCAAAGCTCCTCCACGCAGACCAGCCCTATCCGTCGGTCACTGCGTACATTGCGCTGCCACAGCATGGATCCCCCTGGCTCTGGAAGTGCACATTGACCATACTGCCACACACATGTGGCCTATGTTGCACTGATGGGACTATTGTGGGGTTGTTGTGGGGGGACGTGTAGGGGGGTGAGGGTGTGTGTGGGAGTTGGGGGGGAGGGGGTTGAGGGTGTGTGTGGGAGTTGGGGGGAAGGGGGGTGAGGGTGTTTGTGGGAGTTGGGGGAGAGGGGGAGGGGGTGAGGGTGTGTGTGGGAGTTGGGGGGGAGGGGAGCGGGGTGAGGGTGGAGGTTTTGTTGTACACGTTTCTACATTATTATTCAATACACTGGTTGATCATCCCTAAAAAACAGAGTGGACATTGATCATTGTGCATGTGTCTTTTAATGTCGCACAGTGCATGGTGTACATGTATCCCCACACCCAATGCCCAATGTCCTGTCATCCTCACACCCTCAGCTGACTTGTGAGTCAGAAATATTGTCCGATTAATGATTGCCGCACGGAACATCCCTCCTGTGCATCGGCACCGTAATGCTGTCCTGCCATTCCTTCCTCCTCCCCCTCATCATCATCTGGTGGTAGCAGTTCCACGTCAGGGGGCAGTGGCACATTCCGACGGATGCACATGTGCAGCATTACACATGCCCTGGTGATCTTGGACACCTTCTCGTGGCTGTAGATGAGTGCCCCACCCGACCGGCTAAGGCAACAAAATCGTGCCTTCAACAGGCCGAAGGTCTGCTCTATCACCATCCATGTACGGGTATGGGATCTATTGTAGTCCTCCTCGTGCCTGTTCTGTGGGTTGCGGACCGGGGTCATGAGCCACGGCTTCAAAGGGTAGCCAGCATCACCTGCATGAGAGTGGAATGAAGGTAAGTGTTTGTGCATTCATGGTGGAGAATTGTACTAGTCTTACATAGCCGCAGGTGATTACTGGCCATACACACATGTCCCAGGATACAGTCAACCCATTACTGGACCGGCTATGTGTCATGTGCAATGGAATGATGGAGGGGGTAGCTTCTCCCTGATGGGTCATGGTGTGCACTCACGTCTTGTTGCATGTGCATCGTACATGCATGCAGCAGTGTTGGATTGCATTCATTGATGTCTTGCGCGAGACTTGGTGAAAGGGGGTGTTGGCTGTAGTTGGTAGCATACTCGTCATTCTGCACGGATCCCTACCATGGTGACTTGCAGCAATCCTATGGGGGTGCAGGACCAGTGACATGCTGTAGGATCCCTGTTAGACTCACTTCTATGCACTCCCAGGGATGACTCTCCTGTGTGTTGAGATGCAGGAGATAGCGACATGGTGCTATTGCACTGCATGGTGCAGGATGCCGCTACGGTGTGTAAGGTCCGCCGATGAGTGGTGCATGTGTTGTGGTATCTGGCCAGGTTTCCTGTTAGTCATGTAGTGTTAGGTGTCGGCTCAAATTCATCACTGTGTGGTTATGTGGTCATGTGCCATGTCACTTGCCTTGGGGCACAGTGTGCTGTGAGGTGAACATCGTGCACTGGCGTGGACATTCCCACCCAGGTGGAGTATGCATCCCCCCCTTTCCCACCCAGGTGGAGCATGCATCCCCCCTTTCCCACCCAGGTGGAATATGCACCCCCCCTTTCCCACCCAGGTGGAGTATGCATCCCCCCCCTTTCCCACCCAGGTGGAGTATGCATCCCCCCTCTTTCCCACCCAGGTGGAGTATGCAGACAACCTACTCACAGCCCCAATGCACTGCCATGGCCCATTCAGGTTACTCACCAAGCAGCCAGGCATGTCGCTCCATGTAGCGTGGTAGTGTTCAGTTCTGCAGGACCAAGGAGTCATGAGTTGATCCAGGGTATCGGGCATTGCAATGTGTGATGGCTTTACTGGCATTACACACCATCTAGACGTTGATGGAGTGGTATTGCTTGCAGTTGCGATACGGCACCTCCATGGCATGCGGGACCACCAATTCAACGTGGGTGCAGTCGAGGGCACCTATGCAATTTGGCATGCCTGCCAGTGCATGGAAGGCAACTTTGGTGTCATATATCTCCTGGGGAGTCTGGGGTAGGGATATGTAACCCTTGTGTGGTTGAGGAGGGCATCCAGCACTTGGTTGAATATCCGGGAAAATAAGGGCTGTGAAATGCCATGCATTTGCCCCACTGTATGCTGGTAGGTGCCTGTGGCAAGGAAGTGGATCACAGACACTACCTTCAGTAGAGGGGGGATGGCAGTGCTGATTTCTATGCAGCTCACTATATTGTCATGTATCAGGTCCACTATGGTGGTAATGGTGTCCAGGTCAAGCCGGTACAGGGTGTAGATCTGCTCTGGTGTGAGGTTGAAGGGCTGGCTCTGATGCGGGGATTGGGGGCTGCCGGCGTGGTAATGGAGGCTGCACCGGTAGGGCATGCTGGGCCTGTCTCACCCTCCTTCTCCTCCTGTGTATCCTCTGTGGTGGGCTCTCTGGTTGTTGTTGTTGTAGTTGCTGCCTTGCGAGCAGGGCCTCCAGCTCCAGGAATGCTGCTACAATTGGTATCATCTTGGTGTGGGAGGGGGTGTGGTGTGTGGGTGTGCTCCTTTTGTGCTGTGCCAGACTCCATTGCCTCCACCTGTGCTGATTGAGTGCACCTGTTCCTCTTGGAAACACTGCTCAGGGTTCTTTACACCTTCTCAGCGATGCCGTTATTTACTCCATGGCGGTAAGGTACTTTGCGGTCTTGTGGAGGCCGTTTTTTCCATGTCCGCTTTACTTGGGATCAGCTCCGGTTTACGCCATGCCGCTTATTCCGGCATGGCGTGTCGGGCGCGCGCCACAAAACCGCTATTTACGGCCTCGTACTTTACAGCGCCGTAAATAACGGTCTGGTGGGTCCGAATGGGCCGTAACGGGAAACGATGCGGTAGTCCTTTACCGGCATAATTTTTCCCTTACCACCCAACTCGGAATGACCCCCCATATGTTGTCTCGGGAGGATAGCTCAGGGGCAACGTGCTCACCTTGGAAGCAAGACGACACGGAGCAAAAGAGGTTCAATCCCTGGGTCTGTGCTTAGAAACATTAACCATTAAGCACATTATAAATAAACTATCATATCATATACTGAGGCAGGTAAGACTCCTACAGACTAGATGGAGGCAACAGATATCTTTCCCTTATCTGATCTGAACGTAGACCAACCCAGCTTCACCCTGTCATCAGATACGGAGCAGAGGCACAACAGTGAACCAAGATGTAAGACAGGCAGAAAGCCGCAATGAAAGAAATAACCAAGTACAGGACAGGTAGAGAAACAAAGTAAAAAGCAGAGATTGAAATATCAGGACACAAAGCAATGGGTTAAAACAAGAGAGCTTTTTGCCAACACAGCAAATATGAGGGGTTTAGGAAACTCAGCATTAATAACAGGCACTAGAAATATGGCCTGCAGTCTGATAATTATGCAAGCAACAAACAAACAGGAAAACTTAATACTGGAGATAATAGCTACTAACTCAGCAAATGTGTGGCATAGAATAACAAGAATGAATGAAAAGCAAGAACCTGGAATTCCAGCGACAAAGAGAGAAAATAGTTTAGGCAGAAACAGGAAAGGTCCATGAAGCAGAAATGCATAAAGAAAACAGTCTCTTTGCAGAAACTAAGAAAGGCAGAAAAGATATCAGTAAGGAACTGAATTTCCTTAACAGCAAAACAGGACAGTTGAAACACAGGAGCTGCGGCAGTCAGGGTTCAGAAGTCAGAAACAGGGTTTCAAGGAAAGCATAAATGACAGGCAGTCTGCAAAAGCAGACTAAAAAAGGCACTGCAGGGTAGAAACAACAAGCAGGATTCAGAAGCCAAGATCAGGTCACAGGAGCACAGAAGCCCAAACTGCCAGTGGAAGCAGTTATTATTATTATTATTATTGTTATTATTATGATTTCTTATATAGTGCAACTGGCCCGTAGGCCTTAGTGCGCAAGTAGTCCAGTAAGAGGGAGGAGTCAATCAACCAGATAAAGATAACAAAAAAAGGTCTAAACGTTAACTGAACAACTGCTTCTGTTCAAAGTGAGTTTATAAAGTTCTTCCAAGCCCACAGCCCAACAGGCCACTCAGACAGCTGTGTTCAATCAAGCCTAGTCCCTGCTTCAGAAGCCTGCAGCAATGGATTGTAATTAAGATCTCTGTAGCTCTCAGCAGCCAAGCCTGCAGTAGGTTGGACCAGCTAAATGCAATATGGGCCTATCCAGCTCTAAGAAGCTAACTGCAAGCAATGGTACTTTGTATGCCTCCTCCAGACTTCTGCCCTTTTGAACAGAATACATTTACCAGAATGCATCTTCTGGTTTAACCCAAAACCCGAAATGTAACATGAAATTGTATTGGTCCAAACTGCAGCGATAAAATAAGTAAATGAATGCAGGGGCAGTTAGCAGGTTTTAACTTTGCAATCATGCCATAAACAGAGTCTCTGAATGTTTGCATGTAGTGGTGCTGGTTGGCAGGTGGATAGGATTGTGACACCTGGTCCTGCAAGTTTTATGTTCTGTGCGAGGATGGAATAAGATTAACCAAATCTTCAATTGTTCCTAGGCAAGATAAGTCTATCTCTTTACCATCATCTCCCACTATGCCACCTCGGTCTTCAGTTACAACATCCGCAATGAAGGGAAAATCTGTGACTGCTTTATCCTCCTGTCAGGATATGATCTTATGAGGATTAGTAGAAGATGGTAAAGATGGAGCCTCTCTCTGAACCATCTTTCCAATAGATGATTACAAAGTATTTAGGATAGAGTTATGTTGCTTGTTATGAGCCGTATGAACGGTATGTTGTCATAGAGGCACACTAAAGACATAAGAACCAAGTTCAGGGCAGATATTGAGGCCGGGCCTAGAGTGGATCTTTCAAGGGAAAGTTTGCTCAGAAATGTTAATGTCCCAATCGATCAGGCATGTTTTTTAAGCATATTGTAATCAATCTTAAAAAAATGTCCTATGCATCCTACCTTCGTTTTGCTCACATTTACTCATGTGAAAACAAGGGGTCGGGCGCCGCCATCTTGTGCTAATCTTATCTTTTGATAAATCACCCTAAATTCAAGTGCTCACGCAGCACTAAATCATATCACCCGCCCATCAAGCTGACATCACTGGATGCTTACGCCCATTTTGTCAATGCCAATGCATGTCTCGTGTCAACGTCCTCTGCACGCAAGCTAGTGACATGCCTCCATGGAAATGCCAAGACGCCTTTTTCTTCCAAGAATAAACAACCCCTTTTCGATCACACAAAAGTGGAGTTTCTTTTTCCTTTTTGTCAGTGCATTTTGTTTGATCCTCCCTGATTTGTTTCTGCTCTGTCCAGCTATTTTTCCAGTTTGGCGCCCTGTGAACAAGTTCTTAGAGTATTTGAACTGATTAAACGCAGTAGTTGTTTTTATTTAAACATTTCTTAAATACAAAAGTCTTTACCAAACAATATTAAAATTCTACTTTTACAAAGCTTGATTTTGACATGTGTGCATGCAAAATGTTATAATTTATATCTATTGTTCATGTCTTTGCGCTATGGGTTTTTGTAACGTGGCAGTGTGTTCTCTTCCCCTTCTTCAATAGTAGTAACTGTATGCAAAAAAAAAACTCATTCTTATTTTTCTGATTGTGGATTGTGTACTTCTTTAATTTTCAGGAACTTTGGCAAAAATACAGCCCTACCAGTAAAAGCCTGAATATTCAGAGGAGGAATTCAATGAAAGGTAAAGAGAAAGAAGCAAAAATGATGGGGAATCAGATGTGAGTCCTGATGATCAACAATTAGATCCTAAACCCAGTCGCATGGAAGATGCTTCCACATGGTGTACCTGCGATCGTTGCAAAGTTATGCCAACCGAGGTGAAGAACTGCTGCTGCCAAGAAAACTCTAGATGCTTGGCCTACATACCAGAAGAAGACACACTTCTGCTATGTGTTACCGACCTGCATGACCTCAGGGCAGCCTGCCTCACAAGATCTGTGTTGTGTATGATGATGATCCTCATACACGAACTTTGAGCAACAGTTTGTCCGCATAATCCAAGTAACGAGTAAGTACACTATAAATCTGATGTATGCTTGACAACTGAGATGACTAACTTTTGATGTTGTTTTGCTACATCATTCTAACTTCCATCGATTAACGACAAATGTTTTTTCTCTGTAAATTGAATACATTTCTCGTACTAGTGTAAAGGCAGAGTATTCATCACTACATTTAACGTTTGATCAATTATGTTTCATTCACTTTGAATTTTTAAAACAATATTGCCCTTGGTCAAAAACTGTTCTAGTTCGAATGGGCATTCACATTTGTACTTTATCGATACTTCAAATACAAAGGACTTTATTCTGAAAGCTGCTTTTTTAAGGGACACAATGCCATAATATATGTGTGTGTTTCAGAATAAAAAAACACAGTCATCTGGTTCATTCACGTGAAATATTTCTGTTTTTCTATAATAGGTGGTACAGCTGATCGTGTGTTTACATGGTGGATTCATGGAAGGCTTGGATTCCATGTTCGACGAGTAATGCCTGCCTGTGTCGTTCGAGCCATTCACTCAAAAGTGGCGTGTAGGAGTGTCTCTAAATATGGGACATTGTTTGGGACATTGTCTGCATCACATGTTTTCTTTTAAATGTTGCCTTTACATCCTAATTAAAACAATTACTATAGTATAAGGGAATGCTGGCACTTCCACAACAATCACTTCCTCATTTGCAACCAGTCCGGAGTATGAGGTATGCCAAGGTAAAATGTTAATTATATTAGTAGTTGTGGATCTATGTTTTTTGGTTTGAAATTTGTGTTTTATTTTTCAAACAATGTACAATATTGTTAGCAAAGTGAAACGCATTACAATCAGCATCCTTGTTGTATTTGTTGCCCATAGAACTGCAATAATGAAAGTAAACCCTACACAAAAAACTTGAGTTTGTGCCGCCTCATGAGATGCGGTATCAATTCGATCCCAAATGTCCTCACTCTCATTGACCTGATTTGCTCCTCCTTGACACAGCTGGCCACCATTGATAGCTCCACTTGCACAACCCCACCTATCATTCCCTGTGGGATAGTCCAATTCTACCTGCTCACTGCTTACAATGTCTCTACGGGGAGAGTTAATAGGAGGAATGATACTACGAGCCATTTTACGGCCCCTATTGCCCACCGAGCATCAGATAGAACATTATAGGGCAAAATGATTTTGGAGGAAACATGTTAATCACTATGTTTTTCAGGATGATATCACATCAACTCCATGTAACATTGCGTAATTGGGTGAAATGTAAAATATATATTTTGAAAACATCACATGTACCAACCTTATCTTTCTAAGAATTTTCTCATTCTATTTACAACGACTAACCTTATTATTTATGGTCGTTCATCATTTAAAACAACTGTGTCGAGAATTACTTTGTAAGATCAAAATTTGTTACAATTACCTTTGCTTGAAAATTAACTTTTTTTTAATGAATGTCATGTCCAAGGAATGTACCACTCAATCGGTTGAAATTGAAGAGACACATGGACCAGAGGTATACAGAACATTACATATGTAAATTTTTTTTTTTAAAACTTTTGTTTATTCAGCTTGGTACAACAGGCACAGGCAGGTTACAATAAAGCATGTAGATACAACGGAAATGCAAAGGGGATCGCGTTCATCGCAGATCAGTATGGTACAATTAAAGAAATCACGTAGGGTAATACAGGGAACAACGTATACCGATGGGGGGCACATACGAGGACAGACCTAAGACAGTTGGGAGAGAATCAAGAGTCATCTGGAGCTGAGGCGAGAGAAGGGTCTGGGGATGCAGGGACAGAGTCGGTGACGATGGAGGACATGTATGAGCGGAATTTTTGCCATATGTTCCTAGGTCTGGAGTGGGCGGGCTGTTGCATCGACCAGGACTCCTCCGTGTCAGAGGCCCACGTGGCTGCCCTGAGCCACTGTGCGTGAGTAGGGGCGTTCGGCCGAAGCCAGCAGAGTAGGATTGTACGCACAGCTAGTAGCATACAGAGGCTAGCCAGCCTCCTGGAGTCACGGTGAAGTTCCGGGAAATCATGAAATAGACACTGTATTGGGGCCGGGGAGATGGGGCACTCGAGGATAGATGAGATAGTGGAGCATACTGAGGTCCAAAATTGGGTGAGTCGAGAGCAAGACCAGATCATGTGTATATACCCCGCCTCTTCACTGCCACATCTCGGGCACCTAGGGGAGGAGTCACTTGACATACGGTGTAATCTAGCCGGGGTATAATGGAATCTGTGGAGCACCTTAAATTGAATTAGTTTGAATCGGGAGTTAAAGGAGATCAACTGAGTGCGTGCACACATACGGGTCCACAGCTCATCAGATATTTCGGAGCCGAGATCTGATTCCCAGGCGTGCCTTAGTTTGGAGAATGCGGGGGATGATCTGGTTTGGAGCAGGGTGTATAGCCTGGAGGTTTTTCCCCTCATAGGAGAAGGCGAGGATAGTTCGGTAATTGCCGGTTCATCTGGTGGCAATGCCGGAAAACGTATGTATTTGCGCTTGAGTACCCCACGGAGAGATGAGTATTGGAGCCAAACGGAGGGTCTCCGCCTAAGGGAGGCCGGGAGGTCGGGCCATTCTATAAAGTTTCCCTGTTTGAATACGTCACGTAGTAGTTCGTATCCCGCCTCGGCCCATGTGCGGACCACCGAGGGTGGGACATGTGGGACTTCTGGAAGGAAGTTCCATATTGGAAAGTTGCCGTGAAAGGGGTGAATAATACCCAGTATTCGCCAAGATTTATGTAAGGCTAGAGATGTGCAGGTCGTAGGATCCAGCGATTCCGACACCACCGGCATGGGTGTGACCACTAGAGATCGGATATCACGGTCACTGATCGATAACCTTTCCAGTCTGACGTGGGGGGGGGATCCGTTACATTGAACCAGTGTGCAGTGTGTTGGAGTTGTGCCGCCAGCCAATAATTAAGGAAGTCCGGAGCTCCAAATCCTCCAGCCTCCATGGGGGTGGCAAGGGTCTTGAGCTTTAGACGGACCGCGCCTGAGTGCCAAAGGAAGGAGTTGAGGCTACGTGTCAATGATTGAAAGAATTCGGTTCCCGGCCATAGCGGGACATTCGCAAATCTATACAGGAGTTGGGGAAGTACCACCATCTTCAGTACCCCTATCCTGCCCGCCAGCGAAATCGGCAACTTGGCCCAGCCCTGTAGTTTGGTGGTGAGGTTTGTGAGGTATGACTGATAATTCTCCTCGCGGACCCGTTCGACGTGACGAGCCACCACTATACCCAAGTAAGTAATTTTAAATTGGGCCCAAGCGAACCCCATGGTATCCGGGGGGGGAAGTGTGCTGGGAGTAAGCGGGAAGAGAGTTGATTTAGAGCAATTAACCGTGAGACCGGAGATGTGCCCGAAGAAGGCGATGTCCTTCAATATTGGGGCCAGGTTGGTCTCGGGGGAACGGATGAAAAGAAGAGCATCGTCAGCGTACAGGGAAACTATGTCCGAGATACCAGAAATACGTAGACCCCTATGTGCATGGTTTTGGCGAAGCATGTCCGCAAATGGCTCCATTGCTACAGCGAATATTAAGGGAGAGAAGGGGCATCCCTGTCTAGTGCCCCTGGCTATATGGAACAGAGGGGAGCAACGGTCCTCTGTGCGGACTCTGGCAACAGGATTAGAGTAAAGAAGCCTGACCCAGGAGACAAAGGTGGGACCGAATTTACATTTGTCAAGTACCCGCCAGAGATATCTCCACGACACCGAATCAAATGCCTTTTGCATGTCAAGTGTTGCGGCCACTGCGTGTACATTCGGGCTCACCCTACTTATAATGTTGAATAGCCGTCTCAAATTCAAGGATGTGGAGCGGCCTGGGATGAACCCAGCTTGATCTGGGTGAATAATATGTGGCATGAAAGGGTCAAGTCGAAGAGCAAGTGTTTTGGCGTAGATCTTGGCATCGCAATTGATCAGGGAGAGTGGACGGTACGAACCGCATTGAGTAGGAGGTTTATTGGGTTTTAGTAGGACTGTTATGGTGGCTTCGCGCAACGAGGGGGGAAATTGGCCCAGTTCCACCGATTCGTCCCATAGCGCAACTAGACGGGGGAGTAGGAGTGACTTGAAGTGTTTATAGAACTCCACAGGTATACCGTCTGATCCCGGGGATTTGCCTGAAGAAAGGGAGTCTATAGCCTCCGAAAGCTCCTCAGGGGTGACTGGATTCTCAAGAGCTCCGGCGGTCTCAGGAGAGAGAGCCGAGAGGGGAAGATTATCGAGATAGGCATCGATTTCTGCATCAGTGGCTTTATCTGATTGAGTATATGGAGATTGATAGAAGGAGAGGAATTCAGAATTGACATCTCCAGGCAAGGTGGCCAGGGAGCCATCAGGTCTCTCGATTCCAGGAATGGGTGGGACACCAAGCTCACGGCGGAGGAGTCTAGCCAGCAGGCGGCTTGGGCGTTCACCCTCCCCGTATCTCCTTGCATGTCCAGGGTTATCCAGAAACTTCAGCTCACGGTCCGCAAGCGAGCGGAATGTATCCAGCTCCGAGCCAATTAGCGCGAGGGCTTCTGGGGTTTGGTCTAACGTGTATTGGGTCTCCAATGCCGATAATTTGGCTTCGCTAGCTGCAATCTCCCTCCGAATAGTCTTAAGGATACCATTTTCCTTGGAGAGGGCGATGCCTCTGATGTAGGCCTTAAAGGATTCCCAGAGGGTGGCTTGGGAGGAGACGGAGTTGGTGTTAATTTCAAAAAACTCCTCGATGGCCGACTCCAACCCGGAGCTGAAGACCGGGTCAAGGAGAGAGAGTGGTTTCATCCTCCAGTGCCTGGTTCGGCCGCCGTCCGGGCCCCAGACCAGGGTGACTGTCACCGGGGAATGATCGGAAAGGGTCCTGGGGAGGATGGTTAGTCCAGACACGCTCCTCATCAGCACACCAGATACCAACCACCTGTCTATTCGCGAGAAGGAATCATGAACCGAGGAATAAAAAGAGTAAGATCGGGAGTCAGGGTAAAGGAACCTCCATGCGTCATATAGGGCCAATCGAGGAAGGGAGGACAGTGCAGCATATGCCGCTCTGGAGAGCTGACGGGGTCTGGACCCAGATCTATCTAGGTTTACGTCGAATATCGTATTAAAATCACCTCCCCAGAGAATCGGTATCAGCGGGAAGCTCTCCAAGATGGTCACCAATTGTAGATAGAAATCGGGATCATCGACGTTGGGGCCATAGATGTTGAGGAGGACCACCTCCCTATTCTGCAGGACGCCATGAAGTAGAACATATCTGCCCAGGGGATCGATTAACGTAGCGATGGGAATGAATTTGAGGGTTCTGTGGATCAGGGTCATAACTCCACGGCTCTGGGTGGAGTAGGTGGTGAAGTACCTCTGAGGGCCCCATGATTTCGCGAATTTTTCACAATACTCGGAACATGCATGTGTCTCCTGCAGAAATAGGATTTTAGACCCATGTCTCTCAGCCTGAAGCTGTAACAGTCTCATTTTTTTGTGGTTACCTAGACCTCGAACATTCCAACTCATGAATGTCAATGTCTCCTCACCCCGTACTTCAGAGTCGGCCATAGAGGAATACGGGTGGATGGAAGTGTGCTCCCCATGGATGTTGACCAATATGGTCAGGACCGCGATGCCCCTGGGGCCATAGTGTTCCGAACTCTACCCCTCCTGTCGCCTCCAAGCTTTTTTTTAACATTTAACCCCTTCCCCCCCTCCCCCTCCCACATCCCTCCCCCAACCAGAGGGATGAAGACCCTACAACCAATTAACCAGAACCAGAACAGTGGCATCGACGCCCGGGGGGTCTGCGAGTTGGCCCGGCGACAATGCTCCGAACCGTGAGGCAATTTTAGGATAAACATGATGCCCGACATTAATGTCGTTTCCCGTCCAGGGGAGGACCCGCGGAGGGGAAGGGAAAGGCGGGCATGGTCAGTAGATAATGAACCAAGAAACGAGGGGTGCAAGGATGTGAATTCCCGAGCAACCGGACCGGGGTGGTGTGTGCACGCGGCCACAGGTGCTCCGGGGGTGTCACAGTGACGGGGGGGAACCGGGACGTGGGCCCAAGAGGGCGCGAAAGGGAGGAAGCATGACCCAACCGCCCAACAGGGGTCTGACAAGTGTACATCATAGACGCCCAAAGGGGCAACAATAGCGTTCAATAGGTCAACGGGGTCTAGCTGACCAGGAGGATCGCCCAAACAAGAATGAGTGCATGCAGGACCATGACTTGAGCAAACCAGCAATAGAGAACAGTTAGCATGTAAAGTAGTGCTGTCTAATACCACCATGTCGCTGTGGGATCCAAGGGGTTATCCCAGGACCCCCGGGCGACCAAGAAAGCAAGGAATATGTGTGGTAAGCCTCTGGGGTGGAATGGTGGGGAGCAGACCACAGCATAGTCTGCCCACAAGCCCATTCAATTCCTGCCATATCAGTGGGTCCCCGAAAAGAGCAATCATGAGTGAGGATAGGAACAATCACACAATCTGACATCAGTGTGGCCTGGTCGCTTTCAATAAAAGGGGGGCCCCCTCCAGCGCCGGGAGATCACAATGGGACACAGCGGTGTCCATTTCCACGAATTGTCAATGCCTTGGCTAGCCAGTGACACATCACCCGCTCCAATGCGCCGGCGGGGGGAGCCCACAGCGGTGTCTGATGAAGGTGCAGTTCAGCCGGGAAAGTGTTCATCTATGAACCTGGAGGCCTCCTCAGGCAGTGTGAAAAAATAGACTCGGTTTGCGTGTTCAATCCGCAATTTGGCGGGGTATAGCATGGCATATTTGACCTGATGGTCCCGCAATCTTCTCTTGACCGCCAGAAAGGTCCTGCGATCCCGTTGTACCGCCACCGAGAAGTCCGGATATAGGTGGATCCTAGCTGCGCCCAGGAGAAGGTCTCCCTTGAGTCTCGCTGCCCTGAGGAGGGCATCTCGGTCGCGAAAATTTAAGACCCTTGCAATGATGGGACGTGGGGGTGCCCCCGGTTTGGGTTTCGTCGTGAGCGCACGGTGGGCCCTTTCAATCGCAAACTGAGGTGAGAGTTTAGGGGAATCCAGGATTTGGTTCAGTAGGCCCTCGACGTATTCCTCCATAGGCTCATGTATCCCATCCTCCGGTACCCCAATAATGCGAAGATTATTACGCCTCGAGCGAGACTCAAGGTCCTCGTTTTTCTTCTCCACCTCAGTGACGCGGACGGATAGTGTAGAGACCTCCGCCCGGAGGGAGCCCAGGCCGTCCTCAGTAGTGCTCACACGCGTCTCGATCTCAGCCACACGGCCATCCGTTCTCTCCATGTGCGCCTTGATGGAGGATATCGTGCCATTCATGTCGTCTAACTTACAATGAATTGTGGTGAATCCATCCCGGATGAACTCCATCATTTTCTGAGGGTCGAACGGCTCCTGCGCCACTGGGGCAGAAGGCTCCTGCGTGGACATCTCCGGTCCATTGCTTCCTGAGGGCTTGGTGAAGATGTTGATGGAGGATTGTTTCTTGCCAGTGCGTGTCGACATGATGTCGATGGAAGGGCGAATTTAAGGACAGCGGACCCACCAAGGAATTGGGTGAAATCAGAAGGTAAGGCACCAGGATCCACCTAGGCTCGTAGGCGAAGACCGAGCCGCGCGCCAGAAGAGCCCACGACGACCCCGCTCCCAGCGGGAGGGCCCAGAGAGGGGCGACGCCGGCCAGGTAACATATGCAGGGACCAGTGAGCAGCAATCGGTCTCAGTGAACACTGTTAAGGGGGGGCACCCCAATATCGGGGCTGAAGTGGGAAAGACTTGATCCGAATGGCGGGGGGCGTTGGAGGAGGTGGAGGAGGTGGAGGGAAGTGGAGCCCCGGAGCAAGACCGGCCAAGGATCAGGAATATGGGTGGTCCAGAAAAGTAGACAGTTCAGGTTGCCCTCATGCTCGTGAACAGGGTGGTAGGGTCGCTGTATCGCCCTCAGCAGTAATATCCGGGAAGAAGCTGATCGTGGGATCCAGGTAGGGTTCCCTGCTGGGCACAAGGCATAGATGGTGGGTGCCACGGCCTGAGGAGAGAGCCGTCCCCAATGGAGGGGCAGCGGGACCACCAGTATCCGACAGAACCACAGGCGGTGCCCCCAGTCACGCAGGGAGCGGAGCACCCCCAGGCCCCACCGTGTGTCTGAAGCCAATCACTCGCAATGGTGGAGAAGTCCGGTAGTTGATGGGCAGGGACCGCCACCGAGGGGTGGACGTGAAGGTGGTCGGGGGTCAGGATCACTCACCACGCGGGAGTCGGGGCGATGTTTCCCTTATGTGGTCAGCACTAAAGAGTGGCAGCACACCGCCCAGGACGGGGCAGCGGAGCAGGACGCTCTGGGGACCCTTGCAGCGGAGGAAAAGTAGACTGGGGGGCCAGGGCCGACCCCCCCCAAATTCCGCCGAGGTGAGGCGGTTCCAAGGAGCTCACCGCACGGCGCCGGATCGGCGCGACAGCACACCGCCCAGGACGGGGCAGCGGAGCAGTTCGCTCTAGAATCCCGGCTCCTGTGTTGACAAGGAGGATTGAGGAAGGGTAGTGCGGGCAGGGCCTCCGACACAACGCGGGCGAATGTCACCGCGGCTGCAGGGCAGGACGCCCCTCCCCCACAGTAGGCCACGAGCCGCGGGGCTCAGGCAGGATCGTCTGGAGCCGGGAGCCGGCTCG
The DNA here is from genome assembly GCF_040938575.1 of Ambystoma mexicanum. NCBI lineage: Eukaryota > Metazoa > Chordata > Amphibia > Caudata > Ambystomatidae > Ambystoma > Ambystoma mexicanum. Next base: position 655,050,479 of record NC_090934.1, read on the forward strand.
GGCCAGGCACCCGCCCCCGCCGCACTCTCGGCGGAATGTAGCTTGGCCGCCACCGAGGGGTGGACGTGAAGGTGGTCGGGGGTCCGGATCACTCACCACGCGGGAGTCGGGGCGATGTTTCCCTTATGTGGTCAGCACTAAAGAGTGGCAGCACACCGCCCAGGACGGGGCAGCGGAGCAGGTCGCTCTGGGGTCCCTTGCAGCGGAGGAAAAGTAGACTGGGGGGCCAGGGCCGACCCCCCCCAAATTCCGGCGAGGTGAGGCGGTTCCAAGGAGCTCACCGCACGGCGCCGGATCGGCGCGACAGCACACCGCCCAGGACGGGGCAGCGGAGCAGTTCGCTCTAGAATCCCGGCTCCTGTGTTGACAAGGAGGATTGAGGCAGGGTAGTGCGGGCAGGGCCTCCGACACAACGCGGGCGAATGCCACCGCGGCTGCAGGGCAGGACGCCCCTCCCCCACAGTAGGCCACGAGCCGCGGGGCTCAGGCAGGATCGTCTGGAGCCGGGAGCCGGCTCGGGCCAGGCACCCGCCCCCGCCGCACTCTCGGCGGAATGTAGCTTGGCCGCTGGGGCGGCCCGGAAGGCGGCACTCGGCCCACAGGCGCTCGGTCCCGTCAGCTGTCCGAGTAGCGGGTCCGTAGTGTGGGATGTCGAAGGCAACCGGAAGAATTTTCGGATGTCTTATGCCTCACGGGACGGAGCTGGAACTCAGGCGGCCATCTTAACCAAGCGCAACAGCGCCCTACATATGTAAATTAGGTTATAGTTGAAGCTATGTACATATGTTTCTTGATTGGGAAATAAATGTCCTCAGTTTATACATTGTAAAAAATTGTTTTTGTAACTATGTATTGTGGTCAGAAAATCAAAGTGTACTTCTTCAAAGAATATTAAGAAAACCAGGGTAAAGAACAAACCAGTTTGTTTCGTATAAGTTTTTAAGTGGATATTTTAATCATATTAGGGTTTTATTGATAAATCATATCTTTTGTATGTGTGATATAAATTGAGCATGTTTCGCTTTAAATCTGTTAGAGGTCCAGGAGGAAGAGGAGCATAAAGACCAAGTTATGTTCCATGATGAAATTTAGAATGGATATAAATATCATGATTTCTAAATGCAAAATTTATGGAGATTCTTTAAAGTGTACAATCCCAAATTATGTGAATCGTGAAAACAGGTCAATACGTACATACATAGGCATATCTCATCTCGTGCCCCCAAAATGTTGAATCAATACCAATAAGGATGTAAAGATACATATTATTTATGCATACATTCAAACACCCTTCTCACACCATTTTACATTTCAATTACCATGTCAATTATAGTATACATCAAATGGAACGAAGCAAAGAAAAACACAATGCACATCAAAATATGATTAAAAATAATTGAATTAGCTGCAGTTCCTTACAACTAGCAACACGTTTTATACAACACATAACAATAAAACATGTACCCGTTTGAATTATTTAGAGTGCAACATTTGGGATATTACCAGTGCTATCTAGCTACCATTTATTGACATCAAACAAATATAACTACAATGAATTTTGCTTGTACTTTACATTTACAATATAATATTTATTTTCTAATTTCCACAGAAAACTAGACCTGACCATGAATCAGCCACAGCTGATACTTCAAAAACAACACTAGTTTTTTCCTCAAGTACATCATTTAAATAATGGAGTTGCTAAAACCTGCATTAGAAACGTGCACCTAGTATGCTGTAAAACAATCACCTAACTGACACCTCCTGATCAAAGGTGAAGGCCTCTAGGAAGAGAACATCTAATCCACTACAAAAATACCAAATGTTAAAAGGTGCGGCTTGACGATCTTGCGTAGGTCGGATTGTCAGAGGCAGACAGGCATATTGGCATCTTGCGGCTTCACAATCTTGATACTACACCTTTAGGTCCTTTCCTTTGGATTACAGGACAGTGGATGGCATTCAAAAGACAGCAGTGCACTGAGGTTCTACGGATCCAAGTCTGTGCTGAGGCTGTGCTGAGAAGTGGACAGCACTTAGGTGGCAAACAGTGAAAGCGGAAAACATACTGTGGTTGTTTTGTACCATTATGTTTTATATTGTGACGTCCCGCTTATTGCAAGCCAGCCTCCAGGCGCAGTCTGTTTTCATAGGTCCCTACGAAAGGGGTGGTCAGGCTGTGTATGTCAGGCTTGCCACCAATTGAGTAACGGTTGTGAGTACACTGCTAATGCTGATGCCAAGACTAATGCTGCTGTGCTGTTAATGTTTTTATGTGTTGTCAGAAGCTCATGTGTTTATGAGCCAAGTTTGTTATTTCCTTGTTGCTGCTTTGTTTTTCAAGAAGGTGTGGTACACAGTGACTTTGGGTGCCCCCTTTTAGATTAGGCATCTTTGAACTGATACTCGCAGACTAGTGGCGAGTGGTGGGAGGTAGCACCCGCTCATCAAGTTTTGGGAGGTGAGTGTTGGCATCAAGTTTTACGTGGCTCCTAGTGATTTCTGAGAACACAATGGTACCAGTAACCATAGGGTGTCTTGGCGCAACTATAGTTGAACGGGATACGGCCTACATGTTTGTCCAGAACCATATGACCTGTTTACAAGTGAAGACCCACTCTGTAGAAAGATTGCAAATTGTGGCATACTATTAAGTGTGTGAAAACCAGAACATGAACTAAGCCCGAGTGCCCTGAAGACAGTACCAACAGGATACGCAATAGGGATTATTTGCCTCGCCTATTCTTAAAGATACAATTCTATGTTGGTTCTAGAAACACATTCTTGTGAAAGTGTTGGCACAGTCCTTTTTGCCCGGAGAAATTGGGAAGGGCATACATAAGAGTGGTGGTTCCAAGAGGGGAATACACCATAGAAAGGCATAGAAAAGGTTTTCTAAGCATATATTTCTATGCTTTCAGTAGAAATGAAGAAATATGTACTCACAAAGATATGTGGTTGAGTATGTGTTTGGAACAAATTGATGTGTAGTTTTAACATTGTATATTTGAATTGATAACATGTTGTGATGAATATTAAAATGTGTATTTTTTCGATAACCACATCGTGAAGTGCCCTTTGTTTGGGTTAAAGAATGCAAAGAAATTAAGTATACATACATCTAGGTCGGCTCACTCTGAGCGGTAAGGGAAGGAAGCTGATTTGTGGGATTTTCTTTAATTGGTGAGTGTTGGCATCCAAGTATTGATGAAGTAAGACCTTCTTTGCAGAGTTCACTTTCTAGGGCCTTCATTTGCCTTTCTTCCCCTCTTTAAAAGTCTCCCCTCTTCCTCTTCCCACTCTAGCTGTGATTAGTATTTTTTTTACTTACACACACACACTAATTTCCATTTTACTTAGTTTCCAGATGATAAACTCGAAGCAACTTGCATATGGCTTACGCAGTGCAGCTACGCGCACGGGTAAATGTGCTTGTAGTCCTATGTGGGGCACTTCTGGCTCCACCATAACTTCATGCACAAAAAAGATAAAAAGGATAAAAGCCTCCCCAAGCATGACTCTCAATTGAGAATCATGGATTATTTCAATGATAAAGTCGCAGGCAAAATTGATGTCAGCTATTTATCTGGATCATTGGCAACTGAAGTCGCCCCTTGTAAAAGAAACACTAGCAAGCCGGCCAAGCGTACTTCTCACTGGTCTCCAATGATTGATAATAATGGATAGCTTTTAAATATGTGCCTAACACTGCATCACAATTTACTTGGCCCTAACAGAACATGCTATGCCAATACCATTCGTTGAAATCTCTTGGCCAGTCCTGACTTGGAGAAGCTTGTTTCTATGTCAGAGTACTCATTTGGTGAAGAAGGAAGTATGGTGGAAGCTATGATTTTAAGTAACTCATTATTCCTTGGAGCTTATTAATGAATCAATGTGCCCTTCTTCCTCTTTCAATACTATCCTGTCGAAATTAGATGCTCTTTTTCATCTCTGTACTAAACTAAGAGCAGTGTGAGCTAAAATGAATATTAGCACTTGCCATGGAAATAATTATTTACTCTAGATCCTCTCCTTGCATAATGTCTGGTACTGACAAAATTCCAAAGGATGCACTTCTATCACAAATACATATCCCGGCACTCTGCCCTCCATGTGTCCCAGCCAGTTCTTCTACTTTGCACCACACTGTTCCAGTTTCTCTGAGAAAGGCCTCTCGGGCTTTACTAACTGTACATGTGGTTTCTCAACAAGAGTCGGTGAAAGTAACAGCAGAGTTAGCGGAGCATGTAGCGGAAGCTCTCTGTATTGAACAGTCACTTCTTAAAAGCCCTCGAAAAGCTTCTATAAAGAATCAGAAAAAACATCAGCATTCTTCTCACCCTACTCTGCAAAATAAACGAGTTGATCCATCTAAATCATCTAATCTTAAACTGGCCCAGAAACATGTCCTTTCTAAAAAAAACTCCCTCAAATTATGGGCACTTCACTATCTCAAATTAACTAAGCAATGGCTCTGTCGGACAGGTCTTGTTACAGTGCCCACTTGATGAATTGATTCGTCTTCCGAGCTCTCCTTCTGCAAAAAAGGACACGACATTTACCCTGACTGAAATCAGTCATGTGGCACTGCCTATGGAGCGAGTTAATTGTGATAGAGTTTTCTTTTTCCAACATTTCTGTCCCTCCAAAGAATATGAGCTTCCTCCCTGGCTCTCTGATAACATCTAATTCCTAGGTGGAAGTCAGCAATTGTAATAGCCGGGTTCTACAACACGTCGACACCCACCCTGGAATCCATGGGGCAGTTTGGCTCAAAGTAAATTAAAATAGAAGAGTCAAATCCTGCAGCCATTTTCTGAATCGTTCATGCTGCATTGAGTTATTTCATTATATTCCTGATCTGTGCAGCATTTCATCCGTGGATATTGAAAGCCTCGAACTGCCGTCAATGTCTAGCACTGTCAATTCGTTCTTGGTTTCTCTCATCTCTCCTATTGTTGCTGAGTTGATCTGTAAAAATGCAAAGCTACTTTATGAGATGGGGTATGTGATATCTATTTTTCAACCACCCTTGCACAGAATTAGTTCCATGGGCCTCATGAAAGATTACTCATGTTCTAATCATATTTTAACAACTTCACCTCTGTGGTCAACAAAAAGGGTGTAATACATGTGCAGTCTAGACTGCTGGATATGTGGTTGGAGGTCCAGAAGCAGTCCTGCTGACCCAGTCACATTGGCGAGAGGGCTCATTCCAGGTTCTTTCTTGGAATTCACAGGGCCATCACTCTTTTCTTACTAATGTGGTCTGCCGAGACATAATGATGCAGGCACACATATTTTTGCTTCAATTGACTTGGGCAACCTTTCCATTTGATATTGATGGATATTCTCTTATTTTCAGTCGTTTTTCCCATCCCACAGCTGGTCACCCCAAGGGTGGTTTATGTATTGGTGTTAAAAGTGAACTCTCTCGAGGCCATATCTGAGGTTCGAGAGATCATTGCAGTTTTCTCTCTGCATTTTTGCCCGATTTTCCTTCGGATTGTGGTGGTAGGATGGTGGCAACTGTATATGACCCACTGGGGGATAATGGTACTAATGACCTCATGTAAGTGGTGATGGATTCCCTATGGCCATGGTCCGCCCAGTCACACAAAACAGGCATTATTCTTACAGGGGACTTTAATGCTCATTGCTCATTGGAGGCACAGGAAGCCAATGGGGGGAACATAAGCCCTTGGGCATAAAAAAGGAAAGGAATGGTTGCAGCTACTGGCTTACTTTGACCTTTGCCCTCTCAAGAACAGGGATTCTTGGAATAAAGCAACTTGGTCCAATGGTACGCACAGTAGCTGCATTGATTACATATTTGTCAATCCGACAGTCCTGAACCTATGCCCAGAGCTCCAGGTCTGCAGGGCTAACATGACCGATCATGCTATGCTTCATATGACATGCAGTGCCCATAGGGTAAAGGCCCGGGAAATGCTCTGCTCCAATGCTAGGAACCACCTAATTTAGTCTACGACAAACATTTATAATTTGGATTCTTTTTTTGACATATAGTGCTAAGTCCTGCTATGATATGATGCTGAATAGTAATTGGGAGCTGATTTTGATGATGAATACATAATGGCCTCTGGTACGCAGACACTTTGTCAGCAGCAGGCATACTGGTAAACCTGTGGGTTTATATGATTTAGTTACTGCTTAAAAGAAAAAAGAATTAAATATCCTGGGCCATAGAATTAGGAGAAGTCGTAGTCAGGCGACGACTAAGCAAAGGATAGAGGTCGGTAGAGTCAGAGTCCAATATAGACATTGGCTTCATGAATATCGTTTATAAGACTCCTCCACTAGTTCGAAGTGTGTTAACCTCCTGACTAGGCCCCACGACAGCAAACAATTCTGGCATCTTATGAGAACCTATAGATCAGGCTCTGCTGCCATTGAAGAGTGTGGTGGCAATGCGTAGGCAACATGGCGTACATTTATGCATGATCGCTAGTGGTATAAAGATGAAATAGCCCCTTTGTTATTATGAAATCTATGTCTGGGCCCATGGTTTGGAACCATGTTAGGGCGGCCAATATAGAGGCCTTGATAATTAAGTCTAGGGCTTCTAGGGCCACAGGTCCAGATGATCAAAACTGATCCTCCACTCTGGGCTGCCCTACTGAAAGAGCTATTCATGCATATCTATGAAACTTGTGTGATTCAATGCTCTTGGCAAAAATCTATTTTGATCCTGGTTTTTAAATGTGGGTCACGCTTGCAGCCTGCATGTTATCAGCTCCTGGCAATGCTTGACTGCATTTCAAAAATGTTTTCAATCTTTTACTGGAGTTGCTCACAGCTTGGATCTCAGCGAACCAATTACTACATATGCAACAGACTGGTTTTAGGAAGGGTCTTAGCACCTCCCATTCTATTGTAGTCCTTCTTACTCTGATTCCAGATACGTATCAAAATCCAGACACTTTGCTATACTTATGTTATGTGGACTGTAGTGCCAGATTCGATAGCGTTAATAGGTATAAACTTTGGGAGAAATTGGAGAACTGGGGCACTGACCCTTCCCTACTTTATTTTTAAAAAATGTTACAAAATGATACCATTGTCAGGGTAAGATTGTTCCCGGAGGGTGTACTTTTTCACTTGTTCCCTACCAACCCGTGCTTTTCAATTTATATGTTTCTGACTTTGCCCCAGCTTCGAAGTGAGCACATATTCACCCACCACATTACGGCAGGGAAGATATTATCTGCCTGACATATGCGGATGATACTGTCATATTGGACAGGACCACAATGGGCTTACAACACTCCCTTAATGCACTTTCTAAATATGAAGACACAAGTGGATTAACCATTAATGCTGCTAAAACAAAAATCATGACTATAGGCAGAAAGGCCTATAGTGGGCCTTCCATTATTGAAGCTTTGGGGATGTCCGCCTAGAACAAACCAACATCTATAAGTAACTGGGCATTCATATTAAAGCTACCCTGTCTCTTAAGCACTTTGTCAAGACCATCACTAACAAAGCCTGGTGAAAGTTACTCGTAATCAAAAAAGTTATACATAAATGTAGGGGCCGCTCCCTTGAGGCTAAATTGATGGCATATAGGATCTCTTTTATACCTGATATCAAGTATGCTTTGGAACTATTACCTGAGAAGGTGGTAATCTGGCTTCATAAATTGAAGGCAAACATATTGCGCTGCCTATTAGGCCTCCCGGGATCAGTAACAGTGGAGGTGATTAGACTTGAATTTGGCCTACAGTCCTTAACCTCAATTTGGAAAGTCAAAGTAAACCCTTTGGTAAAGATTACATTTGGTAGGCCTGGAGGCAACTCGCTTTTGAGCTGCAAGATAGATCATGCAAGACGTTATAATAGAAGCATATGGTACCAGGAAATGGAAACCCTGGTTGGCCTATATTGTTTGGCTATAGGTCTGACCTCTACAAGTGACTCTTGTGTTTCTCTGTTCCTAAGTAAATTAGGCATGTGAACCAAAGCATATGATAGTGTGTTGTTCCTGGCACATTTGGCTAATCTGCGTAAATATGCTGTATATTCTCAGCAAGTTTTTAAAGAAACACCTTGCAGTTGTCTAATTAAAATGCGTACTCCAGTCTTATACTTATGTTTTAATCTTCTCCCTGTAATAGCCAATACTGGTGATTGGAAGGGTACTCCAAGGGATCAACAGTTATGCCGCCTGTTCCGGTTGCAGGTGTAAACAGTATGCCATATACTCTTGCAATGCACAGTTCTCAGGCCGAATTATGAAACAGGTTATTCCAAATTTAAAATGTATGAGTCTGATCAGTTTTGGAGTATGATAGTTGGTGCTGAATCCTTAGTGGTGACATCTGCTGCTCACCATGTCTGGTCGAGGTACTTTGGTATGATTGAAGCTGCTGCATTGTCATAAGCCATCTTATGATGTTATATTATTATTAGCTTGTGTTGTATGTTATTACTATATTATTATATCAGTTATGTATTAACTTGAATGTGTTTTATATCTGCATTTTTATACATAGGTGATTTTAATTTGTAATGTATTGTTGTTAAGATATTAATATGTTTTAATTTGTTTTAATACAGCTTAGTGTGAAAGGTTGTTCAATACAACCATATGCACTTAAATAAAATGAAAAAGTAATTAGAACTTATTCAAACAAGAATAAAGGTTGCCTTACCTGACAGTTGCTGAAAATACCCTGCCTATGTCTCCTTATCCAAGGTACATAATGCACACAACACAAGAAAGCAATTGCACACTTGTTTCTAAGGTTACTACTTTACTGCCAAAATAATCAAACCAGATGGCTAGAATAGAACAGTTTACAGATAGCAAAAGCTTATCTTCTACAGTTTTCTTTTCTATTAAAGCCATACAGTGTAGAACCGAAGCATTAAACATCTCAACACTTGTATTGCTATAATGATCCTTCCAAATGTATTTCTTTTGCCATTACCTTAAGCAAAGCTCATTATCTCGGAATGATAAGCCCCTTTCTCAGTTTGGAATTCTTACATTTAATGTTTTACATATGCTAAATGTCAAATTCTCAAAAGTCTTAGGCACAAAGATGCACTAGCACATTTCATAATTTGCACCAACAAATGGGGCACCCTGATTGCAAAGTGTATTTTAATGTAAGCATCATAATGTGCATATTTAAATGCCCTTGTATCAATTATGTGGATGTGTATTAATCCAGGAGCATTTCTGTACATTCTAAAGCACTGTATGGGAGGATATTCAACATCCTAAACGTGCACAAACATACAAGCTGTGAATGTCACTCTGAACAGGCACACCACAAAGAATTGAGTAGCCCCATTTAGTAAAGGCTGCCTGGGTATGCCCAATGAGGCACCAATAGCCATGCTTTCAGTAGAGCATAACCCATACACTTATAGATTAACATAATTATGTATTCGCAACCAGATCCAGCATTATTTAACATTAGTTAGAAAATAATAAGCAACAGGTTCATAAGGATTGGTAAATGGTCACCATTATTCTGCATTAGCTGAGCACAATACCTGTAGGCCTGAAGATTCAGGTAGCTGCTCCTGAAGCATGAAAAACATCCCATCAGCCCACAGCAGAGAGCATTAGCCAGATCTTTGCAGAAAGGCACATGCATTCCAAGTTGCAACACTCACAGAGGCAAAGGCTGAATACCGCACAATGATTGGTTGAAGCAAGGGCCGGGTTTAGGTTGTGGTAGTGATGTAATAAAACAGCAACAGAAAAGATACCAGACCCCAGAGTTTAAGGGTAAGACACTGTGGACTGATTGGTTAAAACATATCATGTCTGCTGAGTTCCCGTAGCCATGTTCCAGAGAGTAATATGTATAGACATATTTGTGTCCCTAGGCAAAGAAACCAAATGTAAATTAATAAAGGTCACACGTTGGCAGGAGTTGAGCAGCAAGACTTGAAGAAGGATGGCTGTAGAGATAGGATAATCAATTCACAACACTGCCCCTGTAGGGTAAATTGCACTTGCAGAGCTCTTATTGACAAAGAAACAGTTATGCAAAACACTGTTGTCCACAAAGTAGTCCTAATTAGGAATAAGAGAACAATACATAGGTGTGCACAGGTCTCACACCACATGAATGCAACAGTGATAGGGACAGCACATGAAACCACACCTTACCCAAGCACCATTGATCATACAATAGAATTAATTAGGATTCATTGATCATTGATCCGTACAGCAACTCACAACCTATTCACTCTGCATGAATAGAATGACACTTTCATGACAATGTACATTGCAAAAACACTTTTACATGTATATGTATATTAAAGGGCCTGAGGCAGTGGCCCTGTATTTATGGTTCAGTTTGCTCAACTCATAGAAAGAGCACTTTTTGGTGGCTTATACCTTTGCACCCCCCCCCTGGACAATCCTCACCAGACTTTGCAAAACATTATATGGCCTCCTCAGAATGATTTTGTGAAGTGTGTTATAGGGGGGGCCCCAAAATGTGTGGAGATCCTCATAGGCAAAATGGAAAAATGGAAAATAAAAAAAATGGAAAATAAAACGTGCTTGTGCCTACGGCCAAAATGGCTCCATGGACTTTTACTAAATTTGCGCTAAGAGCAGCAGCTTGGTCCCAAATGCATGCTTTTGTAAATTTGGTCTAAATCCGCCCAGTAACAAATGGCCAAAAAGTAGGTGAAATATAATTAGTGATATCTGGGTCTGGTCCGCGGACTAATTTGCTGATTCGGGGTCCGTGCACACCTCTGGGCCAATCAGAGGGTGGCTCAATGTCTCTGGAAACCAAAAACACACGTCGATTGGATGTTCAAAAATGTAAGGTGCGCCATATTGGATCCACGGACAACTGCCATGGATACTGCGGTGATTAAAAATTGTGGAAAATGCATTTGGGGTTATTTGTTGGCTGAACGAGGGTCTGGAAATGGTCGTGGAGGGGAATAAAGTTGACATGTAGCTGTTTTTATAGGTGAAAAAGGGGTGTGCAGGTTCCGCAGAATCTACAGTCAATTTCTGTGTCCACAGACATCATTTGGATTGCAGGGAGTTCAGGGCGAGTTTTGCTATTTGAAGGAGTATTGTACACACATGTTAAGTGATTTAATTCTATTATGGTGAATGTGACCAGTGGCCAGATTATTGGGGGTATGGCCACAGGGGATATGGTATTTAAGATTGTACAATTGAGCATAGTGCTTATGGAATATGTATTTGTTTCTTTGTGAAGATAACAAATAGGATAATACTTGGTATGGTTACTTAGTTGCATACAGTAATAAAGCTGGAATATCTGGTTCTTTTTCTGTGAAAAAAACAGTATCATTTGTTAGGCAGGATAGTTTGAATGCTTTAATTGCATAACATACTACATATACCTTTACTTTGTTACCCGTATAAACTGTTTATTCTATGTACAATGTTTGGTACAACATTAGTGTGTGCTGTTGTATTAACATGAAAGAATCATTGGGTCATTGGGAAAATAAATCCATAGAGGGTAACAAAAAAACTACTGTCATTATGTGAGTGTTAGTTTGATATTATGTTTGTTTGAAGTGTGCCATAACTAAGGGCGTATTGTAACTATATTGGATGTTAGTTTTGTAGTAAGAATAACTGTGATGGCATAATTAAAGTGGCCCTGAAATACCTCTAAATACGTATAGCACCGATTTCACCAGACACAATTGAAGGAATATTAAGTAGGCATTTGTTAAATTTGGTGGTAAAGTGGGCGTATTGTAATTATATGGGATTTTGCAAGAAGTACTGGAGTAACTATAACTGTTATGGCATTGCAACGAAGGGTGTTTTTAAGTAGTTAGATACCCGTTGGTGTATTCCCGTTGGTGTATTCTAACTGTTTATTGTGCTACAGTTTAGCGACTAAATTTGGGTTGAAGGAATATTAAGAAGGCATATGTTAGATTTTCTGGTAACCCAGGTTTTGGAGTAACAGAGGTGTTGTTACATTCAAACCAACCACTTCTTTTTTAGACATATGCAGTATAGTGGCCTGAAGTGGTTGTAGCAGCTGTTTGGTAGATTATGCCCACGTGTGAAGGTGTTCTTGCCAAGAGATACTTGGCCATGTGTGAAGCTAGTAAGTGTACAACTGTTTTTGGCACCATCTTCTTGCCCCTTATAAGCATTAGTATCACATATTGGCCATGTGAGTTTATTTTTATATTGGGCCGATTGTCTGAATTACAAAAAGGGCATAATATACTATTATTTGCATTCTGCAGAAGCTGGTGAAATGGAATAGACTTAAATTTGATATGGATACATACACACATCGTTCATTAGGGATGTGTGAATTCTTGCCTCATACCAGAGACAGTATGAGTTACGTCAAGATTATCTGTGGCATTTCTATGAAGGATGAGCATTTGCAAATATAACTGGTCCGAGCCGTTTGAGGAAATGTTGAGAAGAATTGGTGGCAATTGGACGAAAATGTTGATTGCTACATTTCCATAGCAATTTACTCGAGTTGTGTTTCTGAATTTAAATGGACAATAGAGTTTTGCCTCTGCATCAATTGATGGACCTGTAGTTGCTTTTTTGAGAAGAGACATGTGTCTCTTTGTCTTCTGATGAACTTGCAGTTGATTTTGTACTAGACAGTTTTGTGGTTGTATTATTTGATGTAGGAGCAGTTGGTCTTTGTATCTTTAGCAGTATTTTGGGGATATCAGTTTTAGGTTCTGCTTGTATTTATTTTCTTTTTAAAGGTTTTCTTTTTCTGTTAGTTTGTCTGTGAAACTGATGTGCAGTATGGTTTGAATTTCCTTTTTCATTTCCACTTCATATCTTTACCTGACATCAGATAGGATCCTGATTCTAACTTTCTATGCAATTATAAATAGAAGTGATCTTGAGTTAGCTAATTAATCGCACTACAAACCGGGCACGCTTTCTTACATGAACGCACAATTTTTTCAGGGTACTCTCACATTGGGTGATGTTTCACTATGCCCTCAGAAGAACTTCAAGACCATTTTTTTGGGACCCATCTAGTGACCTCCAGTCGGCACCCATGAGAGGTAGGATTATACAAACTTGAGGAATGTCAAATACAAACAGACTATTGCAAGAAAACACTAGCGAATGAACATTATTTCTATTGTGTCCTCCCCACTTGCAGAGTGTATGAATTATGAAAATAATTAATTGGACTAATATGAAACCATGCTCCTGAAGAAAGGATAATATATCCCGAAATGAAATGCCTTGAGCTTACAAATGTTTTACATTATTGTTATTATTTTGAAGATCCTTATGTTTTCTGCATTACAGATTTTGTATAACAACTTTGTACAATATGAATGAAATATTGTAACATGACAAATAAATATAACCACTTAAATAATTTAAAAAAATAATAATTGAGCAGTTTACATCTATGAAATTATTTTTGCTTGTATAACAAAGGTGGACATTCCACTTTCATTAATCTTTGACTTAACTTCGACTAAAATCTGTATAAATATTGTTTGTTCATTTACAAAACCCAGAGTGTGCATGGGACGCAAGTGTTTCACAGATCGTGGACACACTTTCTTTTTGTTCTGTTTAACCGCAACCTAGCATCAGGGTTGCTATAGACTCCCTTGCACGTCACTATAATCCCAAAATTAGTGAAAAACATACTACTAACGGGTGTGCATCTGTATATATTTTGCTTCATGCATTTCTTTTTTTAACATTGCATCATTGAATTGACTACAGCTTGCAAGTGTTGACATTAAGCACATGCATTTTATATTTTGTTGAGTTAATTTTTCAGGATCAGATGTGTTTTGCCCATAGAGCTTGTGGATTAGTCTAGTATTTAAGATGGATTTGAAATCTTTATTAAGCAGACCAGTTTTAATGATTTTTAAAATGTTAGCATAGCTGGGCTCTGCATAATGACACATGTTTTCATTTAGTTCTCTGAATCAAAAAAGTTGCCAGAGATTTACATTTCCAATGCTGCCGAGTGTGTTACAGCATTTTTTGTGTCCTAATGTTTTGAAAATATGTGACCGTTTACTGGTGTCAACTATAGGAGGTCTCTGAAAACAATAATGTGTTTTCCTCCAAACAGTACTTCACAGTTGGTTTTTATGACTTCTTGTTTTCTGAGATGAATTAAAGCTAATATGAGGTGGAAACCATGCTTACTTAATCTATCAGGAGCACTTTCATTTGTTTCAGAATTCTGTGTACTTCAGTAGCAGCTTCTGCTCATAATTTGTAGTATTCTAATTTATTTTGATGTTGTACTGGGAGGAGCATTAGTCTCTGTAACGTTACACCTCCTTTGATGTAGGTAGCTAAACGTGCTGATGCTGTTACAACAGATGAAAGGTTGTTGTTTTTTGAGTGTTACAGAAAATTGCTGATTATTTTAATTGGGAACATTTTACCAGAAACAGCTTCAACACTTACATACAGGATCAGAGGCTTATAATGTTTACAGCTACAAGTTTTAGTTTCATATTTAAAACCAGTTCAATTTCTTCTGTGAATTCTACATAAATGGTGAGTTGTTCATCATTTAGCTGTGATTTGAGTGCCAACAAGCCTTCTTCAGATTATGTAGATTGATACATGGTATTTTCTGCCTCAGTCATGACTATTTCTGCTTCATTTATAATGAGTGGTTCTTCAAGTGACTCTTAGCTTCCTGTAAGGAAGGTTGACTGCCCTCGGGAGTGTCTTTGTCTAGTAGAGCTTCAATTTCTTCCTCTTGTTGGCGTTCATTGTCCATCATTTCCTGTATTTGTTATAATGCTTTCATTTGCTTCCTCTTGACTGCAGAGATTTGAATGATCATTTTATATAATTAATTAGGCTGAGTATGGTTAGTTTCACAAGTTGAGACTGAATATTTGCCAGTCTTCTTACCAGGTGTGACATTTTTTTTGTAGGAGTAGATTTGGGCTATGTCAAACAAGCATATGTTTTCCAAAGCAGTAATTCTGTTTGAGTAGTATGTGTCAATTAAGTAGTTTTTTTTTAAATTTCCTGGCTCTTGGGATCATTGGTGCCTATTATTTTTTTTCACATGGTAGGATTTTAGGACTCTTTTTTTGGGATGAAGCTGGATCAAGGTTTAGTCAGACAATGTTTTCAGATTTGTCATATACGGCTGTACCTGTTAAATGGTCTGCAGCTGCATTGCACCTCCATTCTCCATCAGCAAGCATTTTTATACCGACCTTGTACCAGTGTTCTGGCAGATGATATGTCATCCCAGAGGTCTTTAAGTTCTGTTTTCTCAGCTTTGCTGTGACATATCTTACAACTTCATTGAATTTGTCTGCAATGTATTGTATGTCTAGGTTTGAATTCTACAAGAGAGCAATCCTTGCATTCTAATAATTGATGTACTTGGATGCTGTTAGGTAGAATTCTCAGAAATGTGCAAGTTTCCCTTACCATTTGAGACCCCCAGCAACATTGCTGGATTTTTAGGACTTTAATTTTTACCTGTCAAGCGTGTGAGCCTTTTTTCCCACTTTTTCATGTATTTTGATGTGTGTTTTAAGTTTGTGTTCTTTGGATATGGAGTTTTAGACAACTCCATAGGCATCATCTTTTCTTGTGTGTCACACAGCACCCTCAGTGCAGTGGCACAGGGATGTCTTTCAGACTTCCCAAGGTTTAATTATCTTCTCTGGGACTGACTACTATCGCCCAGTAAATGTAAAGTTAAATTGACTTTGCTATTTTTTTTGCTAGACCCAGCACACACTTCCTTACAGCATCCACTGGAGCCATGTTTTTCAAGATGGCGTCTGAGCCCCCTCTGTAAAAACAGGTTCAGATTGACTTTTTTGCCATTTCTTTTTGGAAAGGTCCTTCTAGTGTTTGTGCCTTTCGTGGGCTTCAGTGCTGAAGCCCCCTCTGGCGCCTGAGTGTCTGGGGTGGGGAGGATGTGAGGGAGGTGCCTGAAACTCCCTGTGCGTAGTCTCCTAGGAGACCTGAATACACTCTGGCATGATTTGCTGGCTGACTGTCCAGCAATGACAGCCACCCTGCAGGCTTAGTGGCAGCTACACTGGAATTATTGGGAGCAAACTGTTTGAAAGCAGGTCTCTGGGACTTGGAAGGAAGAGTCGACCACTGGAATGAAAGAACCGAAGACGAGCTGAAGGAAAACGACTGCTGCAAATCCTGGACTGTTGGTTTGCCCGGTGAATCCCTGCTGCAGGTCTGAATTGCCTGAAACTCCCTCGACAGAGAAGCCCCTTCAAGGACAAATTATTCCTTTGAGCTGATGGGAACACCCAACTCGCAAGCCACCTGGTAACCGTCTCTATACTGGTTGAATTTTCTTCATAGTGCTGTTGAAAACCAGATAGCCAGTGAGAAGGATACCAGCTTGTAGACTTTAAGGCACTCACACCTTAAACCAATGTTTTGCCAAGCTTGTGGATCCGACCCCGTGTGGTGCAGGAAACTCCCGACGTCCTTCCTCTTTTCCCCATGACTCAGGCCCAGGTACAGGGAGATCAGCAGGAACTGCCAGGAACAATTGCCTCAGCCACAGATTTTCTTTATTACCAAGGTACTGTGCAAACGCGGTTGAGAAATCCTCTGTGCCGCAGTGAAAGTTCATGAAACTTTCCCAACTTTGGAGTCTTGTTCGCTCCTAATCCGGCATATAACTCTTTTTCATACAAACTACTTCTAAGAACATTGGCAAAGACTTAACCATTTACTGCCAAAACGGTGCTATCCTATCCAAGACACTGATCCATTGACTTTGGCCCAGGCCTATTGAATTGAACTGCCTCTGGTAGTGAACTGAAACTATTTGCCCTCCCCTGCAGTCAGTGGCACACTGTGGAGAGTTTTTTTTCAGTGACTTTTCTTTTCATGGGCGGACCTACTAAAAGCATCAACTCTCCGCTGAGCGGACGCAGAGTTGACTGCGGAGACGACTGCAGTCAGTGGCATACTGTGGAGAGTCTTTTTTCAGTGACTTTTCTTTTCATGGGCGGACCTGCTAAAACCAGCAACTCTCCGCAGAGCGAATGAGCAGTTGACTGCGCAGATGACTGCAGTCAGCGGCAGTCAATGGCAGCGGGGGCAGAGGTCAATAACAAGCCAGAAAATCCATCTGGACCTCACTTGAGAAGCGCAGCTCTTCGACCCCCTGCCGCGTGTGCGACTCACACCCGTGATTCAATCAAAGGAGATACCAACTACAGATAGGAGTACTCGCTTAAATTCTTATTCAGCAACATCATCCACTAACATAGTCTCAACACACCCGGAACGTCCTCTGAAATCTGGGTGCTCTGTACGCGCACCCACAAGATTTTGTGCTGCAATGGAAACATCCATCAGAGCTCTTATGAAGACGGAACTGCCTACTAATTCCCACAGCTTTCACCCATCCAAGTTGACCTCTTCTATGCTGTGTGGCGCTGAAGCCATGTCGGTCCGGCCAGGTCTGGACTGGACACACGAACTTGCCGAACACCACACACTTTCCCAGATTATGAAAGAGAAACAACAGGAAGGACTATCAGCTTCTTGGAGCAACTTTGAAGTAACAAACTCTCTTGCTCAAATGTTCACCTCTCAAGAAGAGCAAAACCTCACCTTACCTGTTAACAAGACCAAAAACCAACTCTCTAGAGAGTCCGGGTTAGAAAACCTAAACTTGACGAAAGCCCAGGAACACGGTTTACCAGCAAGTAACATGCAACTGTCAACGCAAGCTGAAATTCATCAGGCAGCCCCAACAGACGACTTGGATGTTTTTGAACCGGAGGAAGAAGACTCACTTCTGCCTCCAGCTCTATCTGAGCATCTCAGAGAGATTCCTCTACCCGGCCTGCTCAACATTGATTCCGATCAGGATTCAATTGCATGTGTGCGGTGGATTATGGAGGATTTGACCGAGCACTTACCACTCGATCCTCCAGAAACCCTCCTTTCTGACTCGTTTGAGTCAGGATTCAGGACTCACATAACTCCCGGTGAAAGTGGCTCCAAAGCCTCATGGCAAAAAAGTCTTCCTAAATCAAAGACAATATACCAACAAGATGACAAAAGTAACAAAAACAAAAAAAAATACGCACTACATGTCATTCAAAAAGAGGAAACAACATCTTTCAAAACAGTATTAAACTATTTTTTTTAAAAGACCATCGAGCTAGTAAACTTCAAGGTGAAATCTCAGATGTCGAAATCCCAGAAGGCATGAAGATCCAGCTATTCAGCCGGCGGCAAACTGTGCATTTGAAGTGTCCAAAACAGGACTTTCAGATCCTTTGATTCAAGGAAACAACAACAGGCCAACACAATCGATAAGATGGCATTATGGCAGCCCAAGGTTTCCCTTCCAAACAAACCATTCACAAAATCAAAATCATATGCCGCCTGAGAGGCCATGAACCCCTTCTAAGGCTGCAATACGCTAAAGGCAACTTCCATTAACACAAGTCAAACATCTACCACCGATTGTGACTTTCGGAGGCACAAAGATTTTCTGATGATGGGTGATCCTGGTCCCTGGAAAACATTCGGCATCATAACCCTGGGAGCTACCAGAGGTTTATTGGATATCCTCAGAATTTCACCCGAAGATCTGCCATGTGAAACAAGATTACAAACGACGTCCGCGACTGAGGCTGGATCTTTCAAAGCTATTGAAGCAACTCTGAGGAAAGATTTATCCTTCTCCAGTCCACCACAGAGCAGACGACTGTCAGAACTTCAAAACCATAAAAATAAAGACTCTCCAGGGAAAAAAACGTGACCTCCTATTGATAATGTTGTCAGTTACAATTCCATTAGCTCCATTATGTAAGCTGTACGAAGCAATTGCAGAAATGCTAAAGGATCATACAAATGTAACTTTTGCAATGAATAGCAAACTCTCATTGCTGGAATGCTTCTTTTTGGCTAAAACGAGGGAACCACTGTTTGTGAAAGATCAATCAACAGAGACATTACCTGAGTATCCTCAGTCTCCTTTCCCAAAAGCCACTTCAAAAAACAACAGCATTCTATTGGTTAACTCAGTAACCTCCCTTGGAACTCAGACAAGTGAGTACACAGAAGGTTTGCACACTTTTACTCTGGACACAGATAACCGAAAAATTGATTTGACTAGGGAGGAGGTGGATAGAAAATCCCAACCAATAGCAAAAATCTCAGATGTCACTGTAACAGCGATACCATCTGATGCAATAGATCAAAATACCAAATTAAACAAACACTCAAAGGGAGCTTCAGCAAAAGACAGATGTGTATCTCAGCCTAAAAGTTCTGATATAAGATCTGAGCCTAAAATTGGGCGAATTCATTCCGGAAGCCACACCTCAAAGAGGCAGTCTTGAGAAGTGGCTTCTTTTGGTATTTTCTCAAAAAACCTCTGGCAATTCCAGACCCGATTTTGGCTACAAATCAGTCACTCAACTCATCCTTATGTAAACAAGTCAATTATAAAGTCTCTAGGAATAGTGGAAGGAGAGTCGTGCTACTTAACATTCAAAAACCCAATTCTGCTGCTTTGAGCAAAGGAAGCCTTCAAGATTTAAAAACAAAGCAAGGAACCACACGACTAGTGCGAAAACGACCATGACGCCTCGAATAACCTGATGAATTTGAGTCTTCATATAGAAGATGATTTGGACTCTGAACCCCATTTGGCAAGAAGTTAGAAGTGAAAAGCTAATTTGGAAGAAAGCACAGACAAAGATTTGAAACACAAAAAAAAAGTAACAAAGGATACATTGGCCCCAACGTTCCTCATGATGGAAGACAAAAGAAAAATCCAAAGGATAAATAGACTAAGAGAAGACTCAAAGGGGCCTAAGCCAAACAATTCAACAGGCCAAATCATAAATCACAGGTCTAGATGGGCACAAGAAAACTGGAACATAAATGATAGTTCAAAATCTGAAACCATTAACAATACGCTCTCCCCAAAAAGGACACCCAAAGGACAAGTCTGCTGAAGGATCACAGATCGATAAACCAGCTACAGGATAGGACTCAGCCAGGAAAAA
This sequence comes from Ambystoma mexicanum, assembly GCF_040938575.1. Lineage (NCBI taxonomy): Eukaryota > Metazoa > Chordata > Amphibia > Caudata > Ambystomatidae > Ambystoma > Ambystoma mexicanum. The sequence goes on from NC_090934.1 coordinate 655,070,516, forward strand.
CACCCTAATAGTCAACATCTTAACCGAAATAGCCAACAAACGCCCCCACAAGCAAGAAGAAAAGGGATTGAGAAAACTTTCAAACTCGAACGAATTTTGGATAAAAGGGACAGTTTGATCTTGAATCGAAGGACAATGATGCAGCTGCACTCACAAATCCCTAGTTTAAAACGTGTGCAATCAGAAGACCTAAAAATTGTGGAACCCGGTATTGACGGGTGAAACCATACAGCTTTCCTGTACATTGAATCCTCTACTGTAAAGGATTGGCTAAGAAAGGCAGTCGAGGACTTCCAAACTTGGGGATATACACTTGAGGAGCTTAGCAGTGGGAAACACGCTCTGACCCATTCTCATAATTACGATGGGAGGCAAACTCAGAGACATCCTAGGTCAGGCTCACGTGCCAGGAGCTCAGACAGGAGAAGGCTTTCACCTCGTGAATTTTCCCACCTTTCTGAACCTCAAAATGACAAATTTAGTAGATCTGAAAATAGAAAATCGAGGAATTTTCTACAAAACAATTGCTATACATCATACGGTCGACAGGGTCTCTTATCCACCAATAGAAGAAAGAGACGTTGACGGGTCTCTGATCCACCAACAGAAAAAAGAGACGGTGACCGCTTTCCAAAAGGCCCAATTACAACTATGAAAATTACATTTGATGAAAAAAATCTTTTAAAACAAGAATGGAACGAACACAACAGATTTGGAATCAAATGGAAGCCAGAAGCCGGTGAAGTGGTCCTGGATTACGACAGCTCGAGCAAACAATAAAGTCGATTAGCCTTCAAAAGATACGATTTCAGCTACTCGACCATCTGATCCCCTTGGAAACGATACACCTGATCACTTATCTTTCATCTCTTGGAACACCAGAGGATTTGTCCATTTGACAAAGGAAAGCGACATCAACTTGGGGGATCATGATGTGATTATGCTGCAAGAAACATGGCTTTTAAATAACAGTATTAGGGATGGAATAGTGGAGGTTGATGAGGGCTGAGTTAGAGGTAGAGTCAGTGGTAGGGGAGTGAGGGGGGGTAAAGGTGGCGGCAAAGGCAGCCAGACACGTGTTTCATCTTTCGGATGGTATCGAATGAGGTTGGTGGGACCTTCGGGGGTGCGCAGGGGGCCAAGAGGAATCAAGTGTGAGGAGGGGAAAGAATGGTGAGACTGGGAGAGAGGGGTGGCTAGTGGGGAGGAGAGAGGTCAGAGTGTATGAAGGCATCCAGAGTGTGTCCAGCTGAGTGCGTTGGACCCGAAGGAAAAATGGCGAAACACGAGGTGAAGAGGTCAGTGAAGAACATGGCTGGAGAGCCTGGGGAGTCCAATTGGATGTTAAAGTCACCCAGTAGGGGGAGGTTGAATGTGAATGAAAGTAGGGAAGAGCAGAAGTCATCCTATTCAGGGCAGGTGGTGCCTGGGATCTGGTAAATGGTGGCAATTGTCAGGGTGGATCTGGGAGAGATGACCAACTTGCTAACCAGGCTTTCAAAGGAAGAGTGGAGCTGGGTAGGTACGATGGAAGCAGGAACCCACTCAGGAAATATTAAGGCAACCCCACGCCAGTTTGGTGAGGTTGAGGCTTGGAGATGATCTTGAAGCCTTCAGGAAGGAGGGAGCCAACAGTGACAGAGCTGGCATTCAACCATGTATTGATAAGAGCAAGAATGTTGAGGTCAATATCTTCAAGAAGGAGACAGATATCAGTTGAGTGTTTGTTGGCTGAGCAGGCGTTAAGAGTTGCCATGTGGAGGAGGCCAGTGCCTTTGAAGGTTTTCTGAGGTGGTGTAGAGTGGCGGGAGAGAGAGAGTAGAAGGCAGAGATGCAGGAAAAGGAAGGAAGTTAATGCGAGAAGACAGGATCCGGTCAAAGATGAGTCGGTTGGGTTGTGGACCCTGAACCAGATAGTACCAGTGTGATAGACATTAATGAAGCAGCGGGAGGATGAGCATCCGGCCAAGTGGACTTCCCACTTGGTGCCGTTGTTAATGGTAGAGCATGTGAAGAGAGGGGGAGTCGAGGTGGGATGGTGGTCCATAGATCTGGAGAGGGGACATAGAAGAGGATATCAGTGAAAACATCTCTGGAGGAAGCGCTGACATAGGTGTCTGCAATGGGAAGTCCAGGGTTTGTACTCAAGATGTCTTTTTTGTGCTTTTTCCTACCAGACTTTGTAAGAGAGGAGGGATGGTGGTGGTGTAGCAGTTAGAGAATATAGGAGAAATGGAGAGAGCCATAGGTCGGCAGAGTTTTGGACAGGAAAGAAAGAGAAGTGGCTGCACAGAACAGTTTCTATCTAAACTCACCAGAAGGCCTAACAGGAGACATCAAGAAATGGAGGCACAGCACAGAGAAGTGCAAGAGGTTCACAGGTGGAATACAACACACCTAACTGCAGTTTTAAAAGTGGTGACATACCGCAGGGAAATGCAGGAGGTTCACTGCTGGGATAGAACACACCTAAATACGATTTTAAAAATGGAGGCACAACACAGTGACAGTCAGGAGGTTCAGAGATGGATATAAAAACACCTAAGTCCGATTTAAAAAAGGGAGACACAACACAGTAAAATGTAGGAGGTTACCAGTTGGGATAGAACACAACTAGATATGATGTACCTAGGCGTCACAGGTGGACTGATGGTAGATGTGAGATTGATTCCAGCGAGGAAAGAGGAAGTGAACTGCGCTGTGGACGTTATAATAATATAATAGTGGTGGGGGTCAGCCTGCATGCAGCATAGATAATCAAGGATCCCATGAAATGGGGAGAAGTAATTTGGTCAGGAGGATTGGCCATAATTTAGACAGGGGCAAGGCCTTGCAGGCCCCCATCAGCCCGGACAGGCATAGAGAGGGGCCTTACGAGAGGGCCTTTTGTTGGGGCCAGCATTTGCCTGCCGGCTTTCCTGATTGGCTGAGATCTGTGTGGGTCAGCCAATCACAAGGGCTCCATGCAAGAAACACAAAGCACTCCAGTGCTCATATGCAGGGTGGCCATTTTGGAATGGTTAAGGGTACGAGATATGGCAGAAGTAGATAAAAAGGATTTTTCTGGAACTCTGGAATTCAAATGGCATATTAAATAGATTTTACACAACTCAAATCGAAGTAGTGCAAAGAATGAATGCTAAACAGTTGCCCAGCCCAAGTGGGCTAACCAAGCGATGTGGATACTTCCCTTGAAGCCACATGGGATGGAATTACTTTGACGAGCCACTTTGTGCTGCAGCCCCTGGTGATCTTTATGCCAGAGGGAAAGTGAGGGACAGGACACCGGCAGCAAGGGCCAAGGAGTGGGCCTTTGGTGGGGGCCGGCGTTCGCCTGGCAGCTTCCCTGATTGGCTTGGATGTGTGGGGTCAGCCAATCACAAGGGCTCCATGCATGAAACACTTTCATGCACCTTGCTAACCACTATTAAACAACCCTGACCAACATAGTTAACATGGTAGCTCCCCTACTCCCAGGAAAGGCTAAATCTATAAGCCATATTACTTCCTGGTTTCCCCTGATTGGCCTTACGATTCAAAAAGAAACAAACAGAAAACACATGGAAGAAAGACGCTACTCAACTCACCAAATCCTCCTTTACTAGCATAGCCAACAAATACAAACAGGCTATCATAGAGACAAAAGCATTAGCCTACAACCAAAGGATAGCCAATGGCAATTTCAATTCGCAAGAACTTTTGAAAATCCTTAGAGAATTAGAAACCCTGTCTTCACTGTCAAGCACCATCTTCAAGGATGCGAGCAAAAATAACCTCCATAGAGGAAAGAATTGATAAGAAACAAACATCAGCTAGTCGTAAAAACCTGCTCTCTCACACTAAGACAAATCATGCTTCACAGTCTTCAAATTCAGGAATGAAACAGGATTAGAAACAGCAAACATCCTCAAAAGCATTAAACCCTCGAGATGCAAAGGGAATGTATGCCCCACCTCGACCACCGAAGGATGTTCAGTAACAGTAGTCCTGTTCATAAGCAGATTTATCATTGCATCCTTCTCATTCAATATAGTCTTTAACAGTCTGAAAGAATCTTGGGTACTCCCACTGCTAAAAAAAAAAAAATGTGGCCCCTTTTTACCCCCAATAACTATTGTCCTATCACTACAGTACCTTTGCTCTGAAAGATACTAGACAGAGCAGCATACATCCAAATTCAAGCCTACCAAACCACATCCTAGGGATGAGCCAATCAGGTTTTTGTCCAGGCCATGGTACGGATGCAGCACTATTGGACTTAAAAATGCAACTTGACACCTTTAAAGATGATAGCGATCCGGCACTCCTTCTCCTCTTAGACCTATCAGCTGCCTTCGACCTGGTTGACCATAACACATTATGCATCATCTTACAACTGCAGCCAACTTCTCAGTTGAAGCTTCCTCATGGATAGAGTCTTTCCTAAGCAACAGGTCTAGGAGAGTCTTCTCTGACACTGCAAGTGCTCCCCCTATCCCGCTACCCTGCGGCATCCCCCAAGGTTCCTGTGTCTCCCCCTCACTATGTAATATCTTCACCAAACCCTTATTGGACCGGCTAGACTCTACTGGCATTTCCTACACCAACTATGCCAACGACACCCAAATCCTCATCTACCTATCTTGATCCTACCTCGATTGATTGATTGATATTTTATTACTATCGCGCTCGTACACAAGTGTTTCAGGCCGCGACAAGGAAAGGGAAGGGGAACAGGGGAGAACAAAACAGTGATTTTACTAGGCCCAGTGACATTGAGAACGTGCAAGTGCATGGGAGAGGGGGGAGGGAAAAAGTGCATGGAAGGGGGGAGAGGTGGAAAGTGCAGCAGACAGGGTAGGTCTGATAAGTGCAGGAAGAAACAGGTGGGGGCTGTATGGGTACAGATAGAGACCCCAGTACAAAGGGTGGCCCGGAGGCAGTGCGGGAGGGTGGCAGGATGAGCAGGTACCTTGGCCCAAAAGACAGAGGGTGGCCAGGTGCACGATGCCAAGAGAGAACAGATCAGCAGGGGAGAGGGGGAGTGAAGGCAGAAGAAAAGAGGAAGGTCTTGAGGTGCTTCCGGAGATGGTTCTCCTCAAGTTTTAGAGTGGCAGGGAGGCTGTTCCAGAGGGAGGCCCCAACCGAAGACAGAGATCTACCCCCAGCTTGTTTCTTAGAAAAACGACTGACCCTGTGTGAGTTGGAGGTAGAGGAGCGAAGAGCTAGAGAGGGGAGGTATTTGCAGAGGGATAGCTGAAGGTATTTTGGACCCAGGCCCCAGAAATCCTTGTGGACAATGCAGAGGGTTTTGAATTTAATCCTTGCATCCACTGGGAGCCAGTGGAGATATTTCAGAGCTGGAGAGATACGATCCCAGAGCTTGAGGCCAAGGACAGGTCTTGCAGTCCTGTTCTGGATTAGTTGCACAGGGCGGAGAGTAGAGGCAGGTAGATTTAGAAAGAGGCTGTTACAATAGTGCAAGCTAGAGAGAACCAGAGCTTGAGATACCATGAGCTTCTGGGGGAAGGAGAGGAAATTTGACTTTTTAGAGACCTCAGAGATGTGGGCGGAGAAGGAAAGGGTGGAGTCAAAGATGATCCGGAGGTTCTTAGCCTCGCAGGGGGGTAGGAGGAGGGCCAAGGGAGGCTGGCCAGAGAGTGAGGGGAAAGGATGGTGAAGGTGTGCCGATGAGGAGGATCTCCGTCTTGCTGGCATTCAGACAAAGATCATTGGCGGCACACCAATCTTGAATGGCAGTTAGGCAATCAGAGATGAGAGAGAGAGAGGAGGTGGCAGAGGGCAAACTGAAAATGAGTTGAGTGTCGTCAGCGTAGCACTGGAAATTTGAGCAGAAAATGTCAATGCAGTGGCCGAGCGTTGCCAGGTATTGGTTGAAAAGCCAGGGTGAGAGGTTAGACCCCTGGGGAACACCACAGGTAGAGAGGAAGATAGATGAAAGAAAGGACCCAAGTTGCACCTGGCAGGGTTGATCTGAGAGGAAAGAGGTCATCCAGGCCAGATTCTGATTAGTGATATCCAGGTTTTCACGGAGACGGTTGAGCAGGATGATATGGTTGACCGTGTCGAAGGCAGAAGAGAGATCGAGGAGGATGAGGACAGAGGGAATGTTAGAGTCAAGGTTGATGAGCAGATCTTCACGGATGTTTAGGAGAGCAGTTCCCATGCTTCTGGCAGCTCTGAAGCCAGACTGGTGGTCATGGAGACAGCCAACAGAATTGGAATGAAGGTTAAGCTGAGAGATGGCCAACTTTTCCAGGAGTTTGCCAAGAAAGGGAGCAATGGAAATTGGGCGATAGTTAGCTGGACAAGAAGGATCAGCTGTGGATTTCGATGACACACTCACTATCAACAATATCTATGCGATCATCCAAACCTGGATTGCGTCCAATCACCTTTGCCTGAACAACGATAAGACAGAGATTCTCCTAGTGGGCACCCCGGCCCTGCTCAAGAAACTTAGCAATGATTTGACCACCTTCACTATCGATGGTTTCCAATCCCAGTCTCCTCTAGGGTAATAATCTTAGGGCTGCACTTGGATGCACTTGGATGCCACCCTCTCTTTCGCCAAACAAGTAAATGCATTCTCCTCCACAGCTGCTTACACAACTAAGCTCATCCTGCCATTAGACACTTCCTCTCCCCCTCAAGTTGTCTGACCATCGCCAGAGCAATCATCGGAGCAAGACTTGACTATTGAAATATCCTACTCGCCGGAACATCAAAACAAAACTGGGACAGATTACAAGCTATCCAAAACAATGCTCTCCATGCAGCTTTGAACATAAACTAAAAGAGACCATATATCAGCTATGAGAAAAAAAGTCCACTGGTTACCCATTACGGAAATGATCCTTTTTAAAACCCAGACAAACCGTCTAACAATACCAAAGGTGAAAAGGAAAGATGAGGAGGGTCCAGTTTCCCGTCAATTGCAGCCAATAATTGGAACATCCTCCTTCCAGAATTAAGAGCAGAAACCAGTTTCTAGCCCTCCCAGAAGGTGCTAGAAACGTGGCTCTTCGCCCAACATGATCTCACTGGTCACAAGTCTCAAACCACAGACAAGTAGGAATATTTGCGCCTCAGCACTCGTGCATGACTGCATGTGTCTGGCTGCATGTCCTTGTTTTTTTCATTTTTTTCTAATTTCAGAGTAACTGGTTGAAACAGTACCCTGTTGCCTTGGGTGCTTTACACATGTAAAAAATACATATATTTTATTTGTTTCCATTTTAAGTGGCCAAGTCCTTTTTGTGTTGTGTTTTTTATGGTTTTGTATGCCTAGAACAAGCAGTGACGAAGAGGTGGTGTGGCTGTTTACTTCCTTACCTCCACAGAACAAGCAGTGTGCCCAGAAAACTGTTGCTAATAGCTGGCAGTATTTTCATGTCAAGGAGTAATGGAGTAAGAAGGAGCTTGAGGAAGTTCAGTGTGTTTTAATTTGGAAGGTGTTGAGGAGGGGACCTTCCAATAAACCTCTACTATGACTCAGCAACTCATTCGGTTCCATTTAGATGATGTAGAGGAACCTTATCGGAAGGTTCATTTGCATCATAAGGTGATAGCGCATGGTTCACAATCTATACACAGGCATCTGCCGGACAAACTGTTACACAAAAGGTTAGGGTAGCCCATTGGTGTAAGTGTGGATTCGGGGCAGTATATAACATTAAACAAAACAAGAGGGGAGATCCAAAGTGTAGTCAGTCTAAATTACTGTTCTCATTTATTCAGATTCAACAGAAAATGTTCTGTGCTCATGTAAAGAGTCACAAGTAAGAAATACCAAAAGATATGTCTGAAATTCATCTATACATTTAATTGTGATAAAACCTATATTCACATAAAAGGAAAACAAATCATAATAACACCTTTATCAAAGAGTCAACAGGGCAACCAGAAAGCACAATGTCAGTGGGTTACCTCAATAGTATGAACACAAGAGTGAACAATAGCATGAACTCAAGAGTGAACATGGAGAGAAAAAAGAACAAACAGGAAAACAAGAGTACATAAACGATTCAGTAAAAACTAACATATTTCAAAATGTTATTCTGTAGTTGGCTAGATGCCTTACTTTAAACTTTAGTAGGGATGTCTATTCCTAGGTAATTCGCTATTATGTAACATGATCAGTATATGATCATGTTTCTAATCTGCCAACGTACATGTTCCTAAAGCAAAATGTTCTATATCAGTGCTGCTAACAGTACATTTCAAGCGAATGAGCGCTGAAGACACGTTTTGGCTATTGCCAATGTTGTCGGCATCTATTCAGAGCCTTCCTCAGGGCGGGAGGACCACATAGTCCTAAAAGAGAGAGTGGCAGATGCATGTAGTTTTCAGTAATGTATTTCAAACGTATACAGAATTGTCTCACAAAGAACATTTTGTTGTCAAAGTGGTACTGCTTTTTTGATTATATATAATAACATAATACTCACCCTGTACTTGGGACAGGGGTATGAAAACTGTGTGACCTTGTGTTGCTAGCGACAGACAGTCCAATGGGGGGTGCGAGGTTGGATCTTGCAGTCAATTAAGGCATTTTAAGAAGGTCAAGTATCTCGTAGCTGGGAGAGGAAATATGGCAAGCGTATGGGAGGATGGAAGAAACTGCTGGACAGATCTCAACAATAGTGAACAGTCAGTACACGGGGGGCCGATGTCTTGTAAGCCTCATACCTTATTGTTTGGTTCTGGGTGGTAAATAGTTTAGTCTTTTCACCGAGAGGAGAGTTATTAGTTGGGTCTGTCGGTGTAGCCTTCCGGATGGGGAGAGGGAACGGATTCCTGTCCAGGTTTTCAGACCCTAGATTTTACAGGTACACGGGTCAGGGAGGGAAAAACAAATTCTAAGAATGATTCATGATTTACAGTTTACACTGCTGATGTATGCATACTTGCCATCTGTGAAGAGCACTTTATATGTACTTTTGTTAAAAAAACAGGCTATGGACAAATGCTGTTTTTTATGAGTCTTCCCTGAAGTAATCAAAGGGGGGGAGCATGTGTTGAAAATGGGGGAAGAAAAACACACACATTGTGGAGGAACTATACCTTCCCGGGATACTCAACACTCCAAGAAATGGGAGATGAGGTCGAGGACGGGCATCAAAGTTGATAAATACGGGATGGTCTGGAGCCTTCTCCAAATTCCTGATTTTGGAAGATTATCCGTGCGTAGTGCGTGAAACAGTGAGAAATGGGTCTAGGAGAGCAAAAGAAGTGGAAATTATTATAATTCCACAAGTTACCCTGTTGTTAAAGGTCAGGATTAGAGGTTTTTGACTCCTCTATATATAAACGTTGTAAGGGGCACTTACTTTCCAGCGCGTGTTGTGTGGTGTTCAGTCCTGGTCTCAGGATGAGCGATGAGTCTGTTCACTGTGTTTCAGTGTCTGGTAGTCATGACACCGCTGGGGCCGGAATTACCCAGCAGGGCCCGGGTGGCCGGTACCATTGGTAGTGGCAGGGGAAGTCATGACATGATGCATTCAGAAAAGTACAGGAAGGCATCATTTTTTCAGCACGTAGGTTGTATTTCTGCAGGAGGAGCGATGCGGAGCTCACTTGCTGCATGAATATGATAAGAAATAATGTCTGGCATAGGAATAGGGGACTCCAATTCCTTATGAATGGTGAATAATTCCTTCATACAAGAGTTAGAGTTAGAGATACGTTTATTGAAGGAATTACGTTTGGCCAGGTACATTTCTTTTTTCTATTGGGATGAAATTTCAGCTAGTTTAATTTTATTAGATTCTGAGGGGAGTGATCTCCATGATGTTTCATAGCTCCTCTTTAATTTCCATAATGTCTTTAGCTGTGGGGTGAACCACTTGTTCAGGTGAGTTTTGGGCTTGCTAGGACTGCGTTTGATTGGAGCAATGATATCAAGCTAGGTAAGCATGATTTTATTGCTATTCATTAACAAGCGTTTCTGGATCAAGATTGTTGGCAAGCGAGTTAAGGGTAGGGAGAATGGCGGGGATCACTTTGTCCACTGTAATATTCTTTTTATTCCTTGTTAGGCAAGGTGGGCCAGTGGGGGTAGCTAGAGGGAGTGGTCTAGTAGTTGTAAGTACAAAAGACAGGTGGAAGTGGTCCATCCAGCGTTGTGGGGAGATGCAAGTGAATTGATTCACTGAAGAGGGATAAGGGCTTTGGAGTAATTCCTTATTCTCTTTGTATTCCTGCTACGCATACAGGTTAGTGCAAAGCGGATCACATTATACAGTTATAACAGATAGCAAATCCGTAAAAAAGGTCAACCAACAGCATGGACCAAATGCAGCAACTGGTCTCAGCTGTTTAGAATATAACCCTTGACGGACAAACACTCAAGAAAGAAAATGCGGTACTCCACCAACAGGTGGGTTGTGTCCCTGGCGCGGGGGAGAACTGCCCCCAGCCCCCATTCCAAGTGGTGAATTTGATGGTAATACCCACAAAATCAAACAATTCCTGGATGCTTGCACCATCCAATTTGCAGGTGGGTCACATGATTTTTCATCTTTTGGGAGTGGCCTTGGCATGGGCTACTCCTTTGGTCACAATGAACAATCCTATTTTGGATTCCTATCCAGTCTTTGTGAACAGTATACATGCAATGTTTGGAGACATTAGTTCACTGTGTTGGTTCAGGAACAGTTACTGGACTTTAAACAGGGTACTCTAGATCTCTTGTCTTACATCACCAGATTCAATCAGATGGCAGCAGACACAGCCTGGCCTGAGGACGCTCTTATCACTATCTCCCAATGAGGGTTGTCGGAGGACTTGAAGGACAAAATGACCTGGGTACCCCAGTCTGTCAATTTAGCAGAGATGATTTCCTTGTCCATGCAAATTGATTACCATTCAAAGGAAAGACAAGGGGAAAACAAGAAACCCAGAAGCTCATGACAGGTGGCAGACACACCCCAAACCCTCCACAAAAGTCTTGAATCAGATGAACCAATGCGGTTGGGAAAAGCTAGACGTCCCCTCACCATGGATGAACAAACCTGCAAGAGGTCTCTTGGACTGTGCATTTATTGTGTCTCAAAGTCGCATTTAGTCCAAGACGGCCCTCTGGACCCTCCTAGATGGTCGGGAAACGACAACTCCCAATCGTGAAAGGAACGGCCAGTCGTGTTCCCTTACTCAGATCACTGCATCCCTGTCGCATTTATCTTATTTTAATAGTGGTGATTCAGGTTAAGCTGTCGAGTGAGATCTTGGAAGCCATGATGTTCGTGCTTTGGTTGATTGCAGGGCAGCCAGGCTTTTCATTGATGTTCTCTGGGCCAAACAACAAGGGATATTGCATATTACTAAGGAGAGAACAATACCAACAAAAGTGTGGACGGATCTCCATCGGTCTCAGGACCCATCCATGAGCAGACTGCCCCATTTGGGATGTCAATCAACTGCCACTATTAAGAGCTATCCTTTGACATAATCCGAGGGGCGCGCTACCCATTATTCTGGGGTTGTCCTGGTTGTTGCAACACAATCTGTACATTAATTGGAAGGCTCATTCACTGTTTTTGGGATCCAAATTTTGTGGCACTCACTGTCTAATGAAAGGTAGGGTGGAATCCATGCTTCTGCTGCTACTTCGCAATCTCCAATTCCCGTTACAGTGGTTGAAAACCTTCAAGCCATACCTACTGAATACAGGGACGTTCAAGAAGGGTTTTTGGAATCTCAGAATTACCTCCTCATCACCGGGATGATTGTGACATTCATTTGCTTCTTTAGAGACCATTGCCTTTTGGGAGTATGGATATCTCATCTGTGAAGGAAAGAACCACACTTAAGGAATACCTCCAGGCAAATCTACAAAACGGTCTCATAGCTGAATCCAAATGCCCTGCAGGAGCCTCATTATGTTTCATCCATAAGAAAAATATGGATGAACTTCGTCCTTGTATTCACTATCATGGGCTAAACAAAATCACCATCCCAGATCCATACCCTATGACCATGATACCAGACAATCTTTAGGCAGTCAGCAGAGCATCTGTGTATACCAAACTCAAATTGAGGGGGGTTTACCATGTAATTAGGGTACATGCTGGTGATGGGTGGAAGACAGCATTTTGCACTCCATATGGGCATTATGAATACCACTTAATGCTGTTTGGCTTCTCTAACACACCAGCAATTTTTCAATGTTTGATGGACCATGTTTTTGTGGACTTCTCCTACACACTGTGATAGTGTATCTCAACAACATAATGGTCCTCTCACACAACCTTTCTGAACAAACTAGGCATGTACAAACAGTCCTTCAGCAACTTAAAGAAAACCACCAATATAGTAAGACAGAAAAGTGTGAATTCCATCATCCAGAAGTGGCATATTTAGGATACATCTTATCCGCTAAGGGAGGTTGCTATGGATCCCAACATGGTAACTGCTGTGATAGATTGCCTTCCCCTGGAAGCAGTTAAAGAGCTGTAAATATTTCTGGGATTCACAAATTTCAAGCAGAAATTCACTGCCAACTTTTCCCTTATTGTACTTCCCTTAACCGCTTTACTCAAAATAGAAGTGAAATACAACTGCACTCCAGCCACCCTTAACGCTTTTGCGGAGCTGATGCCGTCTCTTCAGCCCCTATTCTGCAGGCACCCAATCAGGAAAGAAGATTTATCGTGGAATCTGACGTCTCTTCTCAGACCTTTGGAGTGGTGCTCAAACAACCCAATGACTCGGGTAAGGAATTCCCTGTATCCTATCTTTCTAAGACTTTATTACCTTCAGAATTCAAATTCACTGTCCTGGAAAAGGAACTGTTATCAATCAAAAGGGCCTTCCAGGAATGGAAGCATCTACTCCTGGGGGCAAAATACCATATCAAGGTTAGAACCAACCATCAAAACCTCAAGAGCCTCCAGTATGCAAAGACACAAAATAGCCGACAGGCCCGTTGGGTCCACTTCTTCTCTCCCTTCAACATAATGTTTACAGTCATCCCGGGAAGAGTCCATTGTGGACCTCAGAAGTTGAATTCCCCTAGCCCCTGGTTTCAAACAGAGAGGATATTCTAGAACTCTGTGTTTATTGACACAGTTTCTAACTTTCTGCAGTCTGTAAATAGAGACACTAGTACTCATGTACCAATGTTTCAGACGTTAACCAAGAAATATCCTCTGGTGCGGGAGGACAGATGTTATTTTCTTGGTAAACAGGTATTTATCTCTACAGCGGCTCTGCAGGAAGAAGTTCTCAAGAAATGTCATGACTCAGAAACCACTGGTCATCAGGGAATTAAGTACACCCTTGGATCTCATTTAGAGGTATTTCTGCCGGAGTTAGTCAAAGACGTTAGAAACAATCTCTCGTCTTGTTTGATCTGCCTACAGACCAAAGTCCCTAGACAACCTCCACTGGGTCTTTTGGTCCAGCTGCCACTACCCTTTAAACCTTGGCAGATTGTATCTACGGATTTCATTGTTGACCTACTGCTAGCCAACAGAAAGACTGCAATCATGGTAACTATTGCATACTTTAAGAAGATGGTGTACTTCTTTGCTTTACATAAGGTCCCAACAGCCTTGCAGATGTCTCGGCTGTTTTTGAATAACATCTTTTTCAGACACAGTCTCCCAGAAACCATCATCTCAGACAGGGGTACCCCGGACATATCCAAATATTGGAAGTTGATTTGTTCAGCCTTTAATTTAAAGAGAGCTCTCAGCTTGTGGTATCATCCGCAAACCAACAGACAGAGATATTGAACCAGATGCTGCAAGGCAATCTGTGTTTCTTTATAACTGCAGCCAAGGATAATTGAATAGACTTGTTAACCCTCGCTGAATTTGCTTACAACAACACAAAACACTCGACTTTGGCCACCAGTCCTTTTTTCTGCTCATAAGGGTTTCATCCTACTTGTTATCCTTCTGCTTCTCCTACCACCTTCCGTTTCCTGGATGTCAATGCCCTTGTCTCTCAAATCCAACAGGGACACAACTCTGCTTTGGCTTCCCTCACTGCTGCCCAGGATCGGTGCAAACACTTTGCTGATCGTCATGACTCCCCAGCTCCTGTCTTGACTCCAGGTGACAAGGTGTGGTTGGCTTCACGGTTTCTACCAAGACACCTAATCCCTTCCAAGCTGTCACCTAAATACTTTGGTCCCTTTGAGATTCTAGACACTCAAGGACCAGTAGCTGTTTTAGTATGTCTTCCACCTGCCTGCACTCACTTCCACCTGATGTTCTATGTCTCTCAGCTGAAACCTGATGTTCCAGACCAGTTTGGGAGACTGACAGTCCCGAGACCACCTCCGATTCAGACTGACTCCAGACCTGAGTTTGAGGTTTCAGGCATCTGTGATTCTCAGTAATGCAGGGGTCGCTTACACTTCTCAGTTGATAGGTAGGGGTACTCCGCGGCCAATCGTTCTTGGGAACCTGCTTCTGCTGTTCACGCTGTCGTTTTTTTGCCTGCATCCTGGCAAGCTGGGTTCCCTTGCTTTGAGGAGGGGGCATACTGTCATGTTCACATTCACGTATGCTGTCAAATTTGGCACCCATTACGCCAAATACAGGACTAGTGTTTCATGGAGATGGATGTAGAAGGGACGGCTTCCGGATCGATTCCCCAGTACTCTACAAGAAGACTGGTCTGCATGACAACATTGCATTGCTACTGTTTTCTCAATGTTCCATAAATGTGCTCACTTCTACTCTTTTTTCTGTCCTCTCTCATCTACCTCTGCCCTGTTCTGTCTGCTTTCCATGCTGAACCTTTCACCTTGCTTTCCCGTTCTCAAGGCTAGTACACGGCGGTCTGCACTATTACCGAGACAAATCCATCACTTCAAAAACCTCATGGAGAAGAAGGAACTCTCAGTCACTCCTCTACCCTGAAGGTGGATTCCTGCTTGCATCGAGTTATTTCCTGCGAACACCCAACAACCTTAACACACCCTATGTCATACCCTGTCTACATATATACTAAGCAATCTCCGTCCCTCCTATCCTAGAGGAACGGAACAATATCACACTAGAACAGCTCCATACGGGTGCCATTTCAGACAAGCTGCACCTCCAGAAATGATTGCCGAATCCACCTACAACCGGAACTGCGACATTGAAGAATCAGGATGTTCCTCCCTACTGATGAAGTCCAACCAGACCGAAACACGCGTCTGGGGATGCTGTTGGTACTCTTGTTCAGAGGAGAATTGCCTAGCATTTCGGTGCTTGACTGCCCCAGGGCAGGACAAAGACTGATATGTTTGGGATATTTCTTCTCTGTGAAAGATAGTGAGCTAAAGACTCTGGGTAAGTCTCTCGTAACCAGGACTAATATCTGGCAGAGAGACTCCCAGGACCCCCCCCTTGTCAATGTGCATATTTAAGTAACTTTGGGTCTCACCCTAAGTTACTAGGGGAATCCAGACGTGGACCCCTTGCTCACTATTCTTAGAGAGGCACAGCTCCTCCCTACTGATGAGGTCCAACCAAACCGAAACACGTGTCTGGGGATGCTGTCGGTACTCTTGTTCAGAGGAGAATTGCCTAGCATTTCGGTGCTGGACTGCCCCAGGGCAGGACAAAGACTGATATGTTTGGGATATTTCTTCGCTGTGAAAGATAGTGAGCTAAAGACTCTGGGTAAGTCTCTCGTAACCAGGACTAATGTCTGGCAGAGAGACTCCCAGGACCTTGTCAATTCAAATATATTTGGCCATGCCCACTGACCATGGCTGAAGACCATGCTTAGTGCTGGTTACTCTACTTTTGTAATGTATTTAGCAATGTCATCATTGTGATCATAGGCTGCGCAATAGGGGCCTGTAGTTAAGGTGGCTTTTTGCTGAATTTCAGGAGTTTTGTTGCATAAAGTTCTCACCTTAACATCTCTGCAACTAACGTTTTTAATTGAATATTACAGGGCCTGCAGTGGTGGTCCTGTAGTTATGGTTAAGTTGCTCAACTCATAGGAAGAACACTTTTTGGATGGCTTATAACTTTCACCCCCTAACCCTTTTTAGCGAATCCGCACAAAACTTTGCAAAAAAAGTATATGGCCCTGTCAGATCGATCCTACGGAGATTGGTGAGGTTTAGTCAAGGTGGGGGCAAAGTTATAGGGTGGTCCCAAAATGTGTGTTTTTTCCCATAGACACAATGGAAAAAATATTGCTCACGTCTAACGAGTTTTTACCAAATTTATTGCAAGAGCATCAGCTCGGGCACGAAAGCAAGCTTTTGCAAATTTGCTGTAAATCCGTCCAGTCGTTTTTTTGAAAATGACTAAAAAGTAGGCCCAAAACAATTAGTGATATCTGGGTTTGGTCCGCGAACTTACTTGCCTCTTCGGTCCATGGACGGGGCACCGATGGGCAGAGGGGTGGGTGTGATTCTGGCGGACATGGAGCGCACTTGCTGATTGGATGGTGAAGAGCGTGAGGTGCATCAGATTTTTGGGGAATGGCTGCCATGTTGGATACACCACTGTCCGTGAACATTGCGGTAAAAACATATTTAAAAAACACTATACCGCACTTGTCAAATTAATGAAACATTCTCTGTGGAAGTGAGGGGTGATGATGATGGGATCAAATATGGCCTTAAAAAGCAAAAAAACAGGCAGTGTTCTTCCTCGATGGCCGCAAACAGTCCGGGGCAGTCCTGTGATGTCTGCGAACATCATAGAAGTTCGAGGACATCTATGCTTAATTGTGCATTACAGGGTTGGTGAAAAGCAGTTTTTTGATGGCTTATAACTTTGGCGCCACTCAATGAAACTGCATGACATTTTTGAATTTCATTCTGGACCTGTCACTGAATGGTTCGGCAAAGTGTGGTGCTGTTTTGTCAAGAGGGAAGAAAATTAGAGGAGGTTCCAACATATTTGAAAGGCTTATAAATGTGGTGCCTTTTGACAAATCTGCAAATCAGTTTGCAAAAGATTGTAGAACTAGATTTGAATGTGTTTGCAAAGTTTGGTGGCATTTTCTCAAGAGGGGGCAACATTAGAGGGGCATCTCAACATTTATAGATGGCCTATTACTCAAAAATGTCTGGAAAATACAGTTTGGGTCATTTGGTGGTGGAAAGACGGGCAGAGGAAAAATGATGATATGGGGCTATTTTTTAGGTTGAAAAAGGCAGGGCAGGTGCCGTAGCTGCCACCCGCATAGTTTATGGGCAGCGTTCTGAACGGACAGCTTTGGAAAGACATTTGAGGTTATTTGATGGCTGAAAGAGTGCGTTGAAATGGTAGGGAAACGGAATGAAGGTAATGAAGAAAAGGGTTTGGAAATGCCACCAGCCCCGCGGTCAGTTTTGGTGTCCGCAGACATAATTTCGATTGCTGCGGGTTAAAGGTGAGTTTTATTAGTTGATTGTGTATTATCCGTACTTGTTATGCAGTTGTTATGCAGTTAATTGTGTTGTGGTCAGTGTTTAGATTCTTGGGGGCCGCCAGAATATCTGCACTGGGCAGTGGGCTCAATGACCACATAGTAGTATGTCTATTGTAGTTATAGGTAATGTAGTAGGAGTAAGGCCAGAATGATCATATTAGCAATATGTGTAAAGTGATTGTCCGTAATTTTGTGGGAGTATAAAGTGTTTGTAATATGAGGTATTATGAAATCGAGTCATTGGAGAAAAAAAATGTACTGGATTAAAAAAATAACTAAATACAAATATTACAAAAAGTTGTGGGTAAACACTCCTGTAAGTGCACTACACGTTCAAACATCTAAGCGTATTATTACATATTGGTGTGCAATAACTCATGCATGGGTCTATGACACTCACCTTACCCTTAGAGACCCCCTGTCTGGTATCAGTGGCAGTTGGCACCTGTGATGGTGTGCTCGCAAGGCGGCAGGGTGGATGGAGAAGCTGAAGATGTGGTGTACCATGTGCACCAGAAAGGTATCTTATGCACTGTGACTATTCTGCAAATGGCCACCTCAGTGCTGGTGTGTGCAGACTCTCCTTTGAAGACCTCATTCCTGAAATGAACATATGTATGAGTCCATTGAATGTTGTCCCAGGCCTATTGCACTTACCCCATTCTCATCGTCCTCTTACTTTTACCTAGAAGCTGAACGTGTGTAGAGCAATGGTACTTTGTAGGCTGTACTGATGCAACAGTCCCTTCTTTAATTCACCCACTTTCTTTTGCGGCCCACTCCAGGTAATTCGATTTAAGGCTGCCAGACTTATTATTGGCCTAAAGACCAGGGGCCGTATATTTAGGGGGTAATTCATAGAATTTAGCACACAAGTGGCGCACGCGGCTGGCGCACAGTGTGCGCGTGCGAATCTCTGCACCAGCCGCGTGCACTAAAATCCATTTCCGCGCACAGCGTATTCATGGATTTCAGCTACCAAAACCAGCTGTGGCGCACAGTGGCGCAGCGACCCTGCAGCAGCGCTAGTTACGCCCCCAAGAACGCCCCTCATGCAGGGAAAAGCCATCAAAATCCCCAATCAGCGCAAAGGGCTGCGCTAACCCTGTACCAGCACGGCAAGCGGGGTATGTGTATTACTGGGGTTCGCGGGAAGTTTCACACGCGATTGGCCCTGTGCGAGCAGGGTGCGCGGGAAGTTTCACACACAATTTCAGCAGGTTACGTGTATTACAGGGGTGCGTGGGAAGTTCAACACGCGATTTCAGCAGGGTACGTGTATTTCAGGTGTGCGCGGGAAGTTTTAAACGCGATTGGCCTGGGTATGTGTATTTCAGGGGTGCGCGTGAAGTGTTACACGCGATTTCAGCAGGGTACATGTATTTCAGGGGTGTGTGGGAAGTTTAACACGCGATTTGCCTGGGTACGTGTATATCAGGGGTGCGTGTGAAGTGTTACACGCAATTTCAGCAGGGTACGTGTATTTCAGGGGTGCGCGGGAAGTTTCACACGCGATAGGCCCTGTGTGAGTGGGGTACGTGTATAACTGGGGTTCGCGGGAAGTTTCACCCGCGATCTCAGCAGGGTAAGTGTATAACTGGGGTTCGCGTGAAGTTTCACACGTGATTGGAGCATGGTACGTGTATTACGGTGTTCGCGGGAAGTTTCACACGTGATTTCAGCAGGGTACGTGTATTTCGGGGGTGCCGGGGAGTCCTACACGTGATTTGGCAGTGTGGGTCCTCCCAGGTGTTCCCTGTATACCCTCCACGGCCCCTGCAGGCAGCCCACACCACAGGGGACTACCCTGCACCCCTGGTCATGTCCCGCAGGCAGCCCACCCAACATGGGCATGCCCCCCAGCAAAGCCACATGTCTCCTTGCACTACTGATCACCAACTCATGTCCCCTTGCACCCCCACCCCCCAGCCGTGCAGGGCACCTGCCGGCAGGACCCCACTCATGTCCCCTTGCACCCCCACGCCCCAGCAGTGCGGGGCACCAGCCAGTAGTCCCCCACTCATGTCCCCTTGCACCCCCACCCCCCAGCAGTGCGTGGCACCTGCCAGCAGGCCCCCACTCATGTCCCACTCATGTCCCCTTGCACCCCCACCCCCAGGAGTGCGGGGCACCTGCTAGCAGGCCCCCACTCATGTCCCCCTGCACCTCCACCCCCCAGCAGTGCGGGGCACCTGCCAGCAGGCCCCCACTCATGGCCCACTCATGTCCCCCTGCACCCCCATACCCCAGCAGTGCAGGGCACCTGCCAGCAGGCCCCCACTCATGTCCCCTTGCACCCCACCCCCCAGTAGTGCAGGGCACCTGCCAGCAGGCCCCCACTCATGTCCCCTTGCACCCCCAGCAGTGCAGGGCACCTGCCAGCAGGCCCCCACTCATGTCCCCTTGCACCCCCACCCCCCGGCAGTGCAGGGCACCTGCCAGCAGGCCCCCAATCATGTCCCACTCATGTCCCCCTGCACCCCCAACCCCCAGCAGTGCGGGGCACCTGCCAGCAGGTCCCCACACATGTCCCACTCATGTCCCCCTGCACCCCCACCCCCCAGCAGTGCGGGGCACCTACCAGCAGGCCCCCACTCATGTCCCCTTGCACCCCCAACCCCCAGCAATGCAGGGCACCTGCCAGCAGGCCCCCACTCATGTCCCCTTGCACCCCCACCCCCCAGCAGTGCAGGGCACCTGCCAGCAGGCCCCCACTCATGTCCCACTCATGTCCCCCTGCACCCCCACCCCCCAGCAGTGCGGGGCACCTGACAGCAGGCCCCCACTCATGTCCCCTTGCACCCCCACCCCCCAGCAATGCGGGGCACCTGCCAGCATGCCCCCACTCATGTCCCCTTGCACCCCCACCCTCCAGCAGTGCAGGGCACCTGCCAGCAGGCCCCCACTCATGTCCCCTTGCACCCCCACCCCCCAGCAGTGCGGGGCACCTGCCAGCAGGCCCCCACTCATGTCCCCTTGCACCCCCACCCCACCGGCAGTGCAGGGCACCTGCCAGCAGGCCCCCACTCATGTCCCCCACAACATGTCATCACGATCCACAATCATGGGCCTAATGGCCACCCAAATCCCACCCCACGCCACCCAGGTCGAAACACACAACCAAGTATTACATACACCCCGCATTGAAATCCCCATCACATGAAACATCCCAAATGGCAAGTATGCACATCAATAAATGTCCATCACACACACACAATGGGTGCATGTGAATGAGAAAACATGCATCGTGACATGCAGGAAACCAAGGAAAGCATACCACACAATGAAGCATCAAATAAAAATGTATTAGACAGAAAAGCAAGGTAATGAAATGAAATCACACAATAATGTAAATAATAAATAAAAAGCTGCATGTCTAAAATATGAAAAAGAAGATGTGTAAAACCAGAATAAAAATCAATCCAAAAGCAAATGGGTCCAAAGAGTCTGTCCGTCAAATCAAATCCAAAGTGAAAAAAAGAAAAATCCATTGATCCATGGTTAAAAAAAATGGCAAATGAAGTGAAATCCATTGTGGAACTATATACAAAGTACAAATCCAGGGTCCATGAGCCCAACCATTGAAAGGAAAACTACAAAAACCCTACATAATGAACAACTACATACAAAAAGGTGGGGCATTGTCCAAGCGCCCCAAATGAAAAGAAAAACAAAAGGAAACCTAACACTATATAACTATTTACAATGGCATCGGGCTAGTCCAATGGCTCACCTTCTGATTTCCCGGGCCAGGGCATCATCGAACTCCTGCTCGATGTCCCGGAGGCGTTCCTCTTCCATGGCCCCGAGGGTTTGCAGGGACAATGACATCTGGACCTCCAGGTCCCTGCGAATGGCCTCGAGGCACTCGGTCCGCCTCAGGGCCCTATGCATGGAGTTCTACACCCTGATCATCATAAGCCGTGCCTCTTCTGCCCGCTCCGCATCTAAAGCATGGCCCAACCACTGCCACATGGAAGACACTTCCCGTCCTGGGTCCTCCTGCCCTCAGGCCGATGCCTGCCCCTCCGATGTTGAAGGCCCCGAGCCATCATGGCTCCCACCTTGTTGCTGCTGCTGCTGTGCCTCTGCCTGTGCCCTGGCTCCTGCTGCCTGCACATCCTCCTCCGGCTGGGGTGCAGTTGCTGATGTGGCCACCCCTGCTGGACGTCCGACTCCCGAATGTGGCAGGGATGTGTCCTCCACCAGCCTGGCCGCAGGGTCAGAGGCAGCTCCACAGGGCACCCAGGTGACACATGGGTGGGAAATGGCACGGAGGACGACTGGCGCATAGGGGGTTCAGTTGAGGAGGGTGTCGGAACAAGGTCCAGAAAACGGAGGAATCCGGCCCTGGTGAGCTGTCCCAGTGGGTCAACGCGGTCAACGAGCCATGTGAGAAGACATGCAGTCTCCTCATGAAAAGACTGCAGGTCAGCTCGCATGGCACGTTGACGCAACGCCACCCCACCCAGGACAGGCTCAACCGGGTGTCGGATAGCCACATCCACAGGGAGAGGAAGGCCAGTTGGTGTAAGCCGATCCCCTTCTTGAGAACGGGTCTGGACGTAGGCAGCCCTGCTGGTGCGGGATGATGCAGTGACAGGATCGGGGACAGGATTACACAAAGGCACATCTGCGGTGGCCTGTGCTGCCTCCTGTCCCTGCCCCTGCACTGCACCACTAGCACCAGTGGAATCCCCACCTCCAGACCCCTTCTCTGTCCCTTGCATGGCCTCCTCCTCCACCAAACCCCCCACCAACCTGGATGACTCCATACCATCTTCCTCCATCGGGCCCTGTGGGGTCTCAGCTGCCCCTTCTGCTGCTGAGGAGTCCAACTCCGACCTCCGCCTCTTGGACCTACCCTCGGCAGCTGCGGCCTGTGACGCGGCACCGGACTCCTCACTCCCCGACGAGATCACAACCTGGGAGGGGAGCCGGGCCTTGCGTCTCCGGCTGGCGGTGCGATCCCTGCCGCTGGGCTCCACAGCACCCTCTCCGCCCTCATCAGTTGATGTTGCAGACAGGGAGAGATAGGAGACAGGCATCAGGGCACTGTACAATGGACTGATACACACATGACAGTTCCACATGAGCGGCAGTGTCAAACTTCAGACATGGCATCACAATCCCCAACACACATGTCATTTGAAATCACACACATGAGCTATTCCACAGCCATATCACAATGGCCAGCACCATCCATACACATACAACAGCATGAGCAGCCAAAGATGAGCCAGACATCACATGAAACACAGTGAGTGCACTAGACATGCACACATGCCACCACACTTACATGCATGTGTACACCTCCACCAACTGTCACAGTGATGAGATCGGCATCCAAGTCACATCTGGCAATCAGCCTTCTACATATCAGTGTCATATGCATCCATGTTGCATCACTGTTGCACTCTTGTCAAATACACACACATGCACATGTACACGGTGCAGATACATGCAGCTGGAATCAACCTCCATGTGTGACACCACTACCATGGCAATTTACATACACAGTCATTCAAACATGTGTGCTCACACATTTGCATTTGGCCTGCATGCTTACCCACACATACACCATCCATGTGTCTCACATATGAGAGGACTCACATGTGTTAGCCTCACGGCCCTATACATACACATCCATACATGGCCCTACAAAACCACATGTGCAACCTGCACACTACTGGCACACCACCACACGCACAGCTTCCAATCAGTATGCATGTACACTTACCGCTCGACTCCAGACGGGTCTGCCTTTCAAGGACCTGGACGTGGAGCACTGGGCATATGCGTTCCAGGACTCTCATCTGGTGTTCCGACAGGTGGCCCTGGCGCCCCTTAGCATCTGCTGCCTTCAAGAGGCGCCGGGCCTTGTTGAGGGTCCTGGAACTGAACTCCTCCCAGCGCTTCTTGACATGTTGGAATTTGCGGACTGCCACCTCGTCCGCGTTGATGCCAGTCACGATGTACGTCCAGATTCTCGTTCGTCCTTCCTTGTTGGCGTGCGAACCTCCGAAGAGGGCCTCATACTGCCCCAGGACTTGCTCCACCAGGACACCAACTTCGGTGGCAGTGAAGCTGGTGGCCCTCTGCCTCTCTGGCTGGGGGTTGCCAGTGGTCTCAGATGGTGGTGTGCCCGACATGGCAACCCCAGAGGCAGGTGTGGGTGGGCAACTGGGTCCTGGGGCTGGGCTGTGGAGCGATTGTATCCCAGTCGGGAGTCTTCAGTTCCAGCAGGGGTGGTCACAGCAACTGCACCCCTGGCTGATGTGCACGCAGCAAATAGCAGGGCACGTGGGCATCAGGCAGGCAGGCAGCAGCAGATGGCAGGTGGGAGCGTGCTCAGGGCTCTGGGGGGCAGGAAATGGCCTTCAGGGCAGGAGTGTGGTCTTCCGTGTGTTTTCGCATGGCCAGCTTGATACGGAGTGATTTGGCACATGAAAATCTTGCACGTCAGCGTGTAATTCGAGGAAAGACCCTTAGCGCATGAGCACGTCAGCGATTTCATTGGACCAAAGGCCCTTCGCGTGTAAGCGCTTCTGTGACGTGAGGCACGGGGGCGTGCACGGGCGTTTGCCCCGTGAAGTGGGCATAGTGGATTAGCGCGCGCGTGAAAAAAATGCACGTCCCCGTGTAATCTGAGGAAAGGGCCTACGCGCGTAAGTGACGTGACATGCACGGGCGTTTCCCTCAGCATGGATTAAAGGTGAGCGGGGCCAGCAGTTCGCTGTATGTGCCTTTCATGGAGACCGACGTGTGTTGCTGCTTTCTGTTTCGCGCGCCATCACAACTTCACAGCTATCAAGGACGTATCTCTTCTTTTGGCGGGGGTATTGGCTACGCGTGTTTTTCTGCATCGCGCTAGTCAGACGGTGAGTCGCTCACGCTATTTTTCCCACTGCGGGTGCCCCTGTGTATCGCACCGGTTTTGATGTCATAGTAGCCTGCGTGTCCCATGCGTACGCGATTTTCGTGTTACTGGGTGCCACCGCGTACTGCGGGAGGTTGATTCCATGCATGTAGGCTGCAGGGTTACGTGCACGGTTTTCCAGCAGTTTTGGGGTGCCTGAGCATTGCCTGCACCTTCACTACATCACCAGGGTCACATACAGCCTTGCAGGTGCAGGGGGGCTGTTAACATCTTGCTTCCCACCCCCTTCACCCCAATTGCCCAGGTCAATTGTGGTGTACACCTCCCATTGGCACTACTCCATCTGTGCCGGCACTACTATATCTGTGCCATGGTTGAGAGGCCACCAAAGGTGAGGGGCGCCTCAGCTGGGCGTACTCCTTGTGGCGGGCGTGGTCAGGGACGTGGCCGGGGTGACCAGGGAGTAGGGGGACTCCAGGGTGTCCAGGGCAGCCGCAGAGGGGGTAGAGGCAGGGGTGCGCCACTTGAGCACGATGTCGTGCCATGTGTCGGTGCAGTCATGCCACCACCCCCTGTGGTTCCGGGAGATGCAGCTTCTGCATCTGGTACTGGCGCCTGTGTGACCCGGCAGTCCATTCCATCGACTGCCATGGGCCCAAGGGTAGTGGTAGCTGCAGACCCAAGCTCAGGGTCTGCCAGAGCAGCCTGCGTTGGCACTGGAGGAGCCCTTGGAAGATTTCCAACAGGCCAGGAGGGAAACCGTAGGGGCAGTTATGTCATCTGCTGCCCCAAACAGCCAGGTGTTGGCAAGTGCAGGGGCAGATGCACCCAACAACACCCCGGTTGTGAGTCTGCCAACCAGGACAGTTGCGGTCAATGACCCTGCCACAGCGGATGTTGCTGCGCAGGGTCCATTAGAGGGCACCCAGCTGCCACTGACAGAAGTCAGGCCTTTGGTCGTCCCTCCACCTGCCACTCCCTTGGCTCAATCCACCGAACCCACTGGCCATACTGGTCGGGGCGGCATTAGCCTGCCAGGGTCTGAGCCACATTCCAAGAGGAGGAAGGTTGCACCTGCAGCACAGGCTGGGACCTCACACACAGCCACAACCTCCTGCACGTCGAGGAAGAAGCCTTTCTGCAACCAGGAACTGGACTTCCTCGTGGGCTACGTGCGGGGCCACAGCCATGACATGCTAGTGGGTGCCACATGTTTAGGGTCTGACAATCTGGGTGGGTCACAGGCCTCAGCCTGTTTAATGGCCAATGACTCTGTCCAACTGGTGTAGTGTCCTCTTCACACGTGGGTGGCCTCCAGACGTTTCATCATGTGTCCTGCTTACTGTCCCATCATCATTTGCAGTGTTGTCACTTGACTCAAGTGAAGCTATTGATGCTAGTCAACACTGTCTGTCAAAACACAGGTCTATGATCAGCCTTTTGATACCATGCTAGGCATCCCTGCTTTTGCACTTGTGTGGAGGGGTGCTTTGCTTGTAGGTATGCTACCCATTGAATGCACATTGCACGTGATGCCTGAAGTTGACCTTGCACTGCCTTCACATTTTCTGACACACACCACGGAGTCCTTGTACATGTAGGTAGTGAGTAACATACATGTTTGCTGCACTGCATAGACCCACTTCAATGCAGACTGCCACCTTTCAACAGGTCTGATCACAGAAGAAATTCCAAGTTGACCCAGCATGCATGCCAGATTCTATTTTGTGTGTCACATGTCTGCCTGATGTTGTCGGTGTATGTGTGTGTGTTGTGTGCTTCTGACATGTGTAGTGACCTTTTTTCTCTCTATTTTTCAGATGATGACGCAATGGAGACGGAGGATGGTGTTGTCATGCCAGGCACAGGGTTGGTATCACTACATCAACCCGGCACAAGTGGGGGTCATGGGGTGGCAGGCCACAAAAACCGCCAAGTGCTACAGGCCATCTTGTCTCTGGCTGCCTATGAGTCCAACCCTGATGACGACTCTGACGTCCATGTCGAGTTGGATGAGCATCAGGTCCATGTGTCAGGGGTGAGTGATTCTGATGTGGACACTCCTCTGTCCGCGACACCTGCACTGAGGGGTCAGACAGTCTTGGAACCTCTGCCCATGGTGGATCGGGACGCAGGGGTACCCTCCACACCAGTCATCACGTTGACGGGGGCATGTAGTCGTGCAGCCGCGGGCGGTGCCAACACAACAAGGACAACCGGTCCTTGGGTCCCGCAGGGGTCAAGCCCAGCAATGCGGTCGCCGTGCGAGACCTGACTGCCAATTCAGAATGGCAGGGGGCAGCAATGGAGAACATCGCTGAGAGCATGGAGTGTGTGGCCCAATCCGTGCTCCCCCCTGCTAGGCAGGTGCTTCCCCAGCAGCAGGCGGCACGGTCCACGGCCCGCTTGCTCAGGCTGGGCATGGTGGCCTCAGACAGGGCACGCCAGGATGAAATGTCGTCTCTGCGTCAAGCAATTGCTGCTCACGCAGAGGCACACATGGAGGCCCTGAGGGAGGAGTATGCTTCCCTCAGATCCACTCTTGGTGTCCTTCTGATGTCCCAGAGGCAGCGGTCAGAGGAGAGGTTTGCACAGCTTGAGCGTACCATCTCGGCTGAGCTACAGGCTTGCCGGGAGGTGCAGCGGTTGTCCAGCCAGGCCTTGCAGGAGGAACTCCGTGTTACACGTACTACCTTGCAAGAGGAAGCACTTGTATCACGGGAGGTTCTGCATGCAGACCTATTTGTCATCGCCACACAGAACCAGGCTCACCCGTCCGGCAGACTTGCTGCCGACGAGAGGCAAGCTGCAGCTAGGTGCGTCCAGGCTATTGTGCCACGTCCTCCTTTCCAGGATGAGCCAGACTCGGACGACCATCTATCTCCCACATAGGTCGGGCTGTGCAGGCGTTGAGCCCATGGAGGTTTTTTTTTTTGGCTCAGCATCATCGCATGTGGGTGTTGAGCAGCACCCTGTACCTCCCCCCTCCTGTGTGCCCCCCCACCCCTGGGTCGTATGTGGCCATTTTTGATTTTTCTTTTAGTTTAGTTAAGTTTCTGTTTAATAGTTAGTTTAATTAGGTAAAGTAGGTTTTTCGTAGTTAGTGTAATTAGTCAATATAGTTTAAAATTGCTTGTCTATTGTGCTTTCATGTGACAGTGTGGTGCTTTGTGGCTTTTGAAAGCATCCACTGTCTGTTCCAGCTGGGCCCTTCAGGCTTGTCTTGTGTATGTGTTTGCTGCTTGGGGTCCTTGACTCACATATTCCACTCCTGCTTCCCTTATCTATGGGCTCGCAAGGATGGTTCGGTGTAACAGCCTATTACACAAGGGCTTTGGACTGTCATATCTGTGGCATGTCTGCAGCTGTGGAACTTGTGTTAACACCCCTAGTGGGGATGATTGGGGTGTTATTGACCACTGTTCTGCTTTTGCTAGATGGGGTGTTCCATGATTCATGTGTACAGTCATTGCTATGCATTGTGTAGTATGTTTCTTATCTTTACTGTACATGTGCTTGTTGCAATTCATGCCGTAGATAGTGTGTTCCACACTTTGGCTGTGAAAGACGGACTGTGGTGTGATTTCTGATGTACTTCTCTGACATGGTCCAGTGATGCGATGCCTGAAGAGACACACACAGATGAATCTAATGCATTAATCATGTGTTTCATGCCCTTTCTGCAGGGGGATGAGCCTCCAGACCACCTTTGCCAGCAGACATGGGCCATTGGACGTCTGGAATCTGGACATGTTTGGTGGTGCCCACATGCACATGTGTGCGCAAGCAGAGGCACAGGGATTGCAATCATACTTCCGAAAACTGCTGACATGTTTCAAGGGACTCCAGGCAAGGTGAGCAGCACAGGGGGGCCACAACACAGCAAACCTTCCACCAGGCCAGTTGCACATGCAAGCTTAGTAGCAGCACTGAGGGTGAGCTTGGACGAATATTGGTGTTGAAAAGCACAATACAGCTCAGATGTGTTGGTGAACTCATGGCTAGTTGATTGTAAGGTTGTCTGGGGCACCTGCAGGGGCAGTGGCACATTCCCTCTGGTCCACCATGGTCCATTGAGGCACTTGTATCACCCAAGTAGCGTTCCGAGACATGGAAAGAAGCAGCTGACAGGGACAGACGGCAAGGGACAGACTCGGGTGCAGTGCATTTCATTTCTGTGTAGAATTTGAAACATGCACTGCCTACTTTATTTGGGTCATGGTGGAACACGACTTGTTTGGAAGTCATAACTTGCTATATGCGTCTGTCTGCTTACCCAGGGAACATTGCATGTTGTGTGATTCGTGACACATTGGTGTTCCATTTGCCACGCACCCACCGGCGCCTGACTTACTGCATTGACTCTGTATGAACCATCACAGGGGTAATGTCACGTATGGGTACGAAGCATCCACACCAGATTGTCTGTTTGTAGAGTAGTTTGTTACTTTGGGGCATATTTGGTGGTGTGTTTGCGTGTTATGGGCACACACAGGGTTTTAACTGTGGCTCTCTTTGCAGCATTGAGGTGCTCCTGTTACCGGACCTGAGAGTGCGCAGGCAGTAGGCCAGCACTCACCCCAGAGATACGTTTCTCTTTGACTTCCATTTCAGTGAATTGCTGCTATGTTTATGATGAACAAGTTTGGTATGATTGTGTATGTGTTAATGTGAGTACTACATTCTTGGCCATTCCCTACTTTCCTGTGTCAATCCTACTCCCCTCTCCTGCCTCTCATTCCGGTTATCCAGTATGCCAACGCCTGTCCCGACTCCATATACCTGACCCTCTTTCCCCACTAAGAGGCCTGTGTGAGTTTGACCTTGCAGCCACCCAGACCACGGTGGGGGTGGTTGGTTCGTGCCACTCCTGCACCTGTACACGGGAGCAGTGACAGTACACATCCGTTTGTGGTGCTTCATTCTATGTTATGTACCACACATGGTACACATCCTGTTGTGACATTGTTTTACTGTGCTACCTTGGTTGTTACGTCATTGTGGTAGTACTTGGCCTTTGTGAGGTACTGCTACTTCAAGTCATCTACTGGAGGCTGTTCTGGTTAGTTTTTCTGCCTGCAGGCTTTTTGCTTGGCTTCTGTGTTGGCCTGCTTTGAGTTCTCTTGGATGTAGTGCTTTTGCAAATCAAGGTGGACTCTGAGGGTGCAGGCAACTTTTTACACACCAGGTGGGAGATGGTGACAAAGGGGAAGGGTGATCCTGTGGCCAGGTGAAATTCAAGGATGTAGGCTCCATAACCCTGGTGCAGTTGTTCAGTGGGTCATGGTGATTTGTGAGGGAGGGGTGGTGCTTGGTTGGTGATAGTTGCCTTGCCCTGCAGTGTGATGGGCACCCTGACATTGTAATTGTGGTATCCTATGTACATGATGTGTTCTGCTGATCAATGCCTTTTCATGTGTTGTGTTTACCTTTCAGGTTTGAGGGGATAGTTGTGGTTTGACATGCTGGCGTGTACACATGGTGAATGTTCACATGTGATGTGCAGAGGACACTGATGGTCACTTGATTGCACATGCATATGTTGAGCGCATGTCCCTACTGACCCACACACTCGCACTATAATGCACTACATGTACAACCACCCTTCCATGTCCACGTGTACACTCTGTTTTCCTCTGGTGCCCACTGTGTCCCTGCAGCACATCTCCTATGACCAATTGGGGATCCTGTACATGCCTAATTTGCTTTTTGATGTGGTTTGCCGCTTAGATGTGATGCTCAGGGTGTGCATCACACACAATGCCTGTTCACTGTGCTCTGCACTGAGCAGTGTGTTGCAGGAGGTGGACACGGCACACATAAGCAGCAGTGTTGATTTTTCAATGCACAATGTGCATGTAGACAGGCATTCATTGCTAAGTTACAACTTCGACTATTGGAATGCATTTGGGTATGACTTCTTTTGGGTGGGAGGTTGTTGGTCAGTCATTTCATCTGATTCCATGTCAGGCATGATTGTCTAATGCCAATTTACATTTTTCACATGGCAATGTGTACCTTATTGGTACTGTGTTGGTGTATGGCTATTGCTTGCCATGTCATGTTGTGCTTTGGGAGGGTTTGAGTGACATACCAGTGATAGTCATGGCCTGTTTTGCAGGTGTGTGTGATTCACACCTTGCATGTGTGCCTTTTGGTCACACAGGATTGCTTGTGTTTAAGTAGCTAGGGATGCACACAATGTGGCACTTCCATGGCAACAATCTCAGGGTGGTAAGGTTGTGACAGTTGACTGTCTCTTTGTCATCATCGATTGTCACCTGGTATGTGCCAGGCCTGTGTGCACTCCGCAGGGGTGGGAGTTTAGGTGAAAAATGTGTCCACAAGCTGGGTCCGGGCATCCTCGCCACGTGCTCTATCCCCACCCATGGGCAGCACCTGTGCCTGTGGTTGGGGATGTGGGGGCACCACCATGTCCACCAGTACGCCCTGCCGTGTTGCAACATTGTGCAGGACACATGCTGCCACAATGATCCTGCACACTACTGGGGGTGTATAGAGTAGCTGCCCACCAGAGCGGTCAAGGGAGCGGAAGCGTGACTTGAGCACTCCGAATGTGCGCTCCACTATGGCCCTGGTTGCAATATGGGCCGCGTTGTATCTTACCTGTGGTGGTGTGGTGGGGTTCCAGATTGGCGTCATCATTTGGTTGCTCAGAGGGTAGGCACTGTCCCCTGGAGAGGTGATAATGGTTGTGATTATTGGGGTTTGTGTATTTGTGTGTGTGTGTGTGTGTGACATGCATGCATGTGCAAGGGCATTTGTACTCACCTAGGAGCCATGTGTCGCCATGCTGCCCAGCTTCCAGGGCCCGGCTCAGGGCAGACATTCTGTATATGAAACTGTCATGGGTGGAGCCAGGGTAGTTTGCATAGACAGAGGTGATGATTCCCTTTGCATCGCATACCACCTGTACATTGATGGAATGCCAGTGCTTGCGGTTTTGGTAGATGTGCTCAGTGGCCCTAGGTGGACCAAGGGCCATATGGGTGCAATATATGGCACCGAGCACTTTGGGGAAGTGTGCCACCCTGTAAAAGTCCAGGACAACGGCCTGCCTTTCTGCGGGTGTTCTGGGCATGTATATGTGCCTGCGGACTGAGGGGCGCGCTGTCTTGATTGCCAATACCTGGTGTAGGCAGCGTGACTGCGTGGCCTGTGAGACCCCCCCCCACTATGACAGTAGTCCGCTGAAATGGCCCAGTGGCCAAAAAATGCAGGATATTGAGCACCTTCTCCAAGGGGCTCAATGCTTGGGAGCAAAGGGTGGGGGATGTAAGGTCATCTTCCCACTCCCTGACCAGGTTTAGGATGATACGGGGTGGAAACCTATACCTGCCATAGACCTGGTTGTCAGGCATCCCAAAAAGGCTTGTCTGTGGTGAAAAAATGTGTGCCCTGGCTATTCTCCTCCTCCTGCGGTGTCCCACGATCAGTGGTGCGACAAATGGGGCATTCAT
Source organism: Ambystoma mexicanum (assembly GCF_040938575.1). Taxonomy (NCBI): domain Eukaryota; kingdom Metazoa; phylum Chordata; class Amphibia; order Caudata; family Ambystomatidae; genus Ambystoma; species Ambystoma mexicanum. Next base: position 655,102,259 of record NC_090934.1, read on the forward strand.
CGTAGCTGTATATACGTGTGTGTTGTTTGCGCGCACTTATATACTGTGCGCGGGGACGCTTCCGCCTGCCTTCGTGTGGCAGTCGCATTCACGCCTGTGTGCGTCTTTTGCCGTGCGCGGGTTTCCCGTATTCGTATCCATGAATACGGGTTGTTCGCGTGCATGTGGGTGTTCCGTGTAGTTCCCTGCAGTACTTCCCCAGTTACGCCTTCTTTTTCACGCGTTATTCCCCATTCTGCATGTTACGCCCACTGTTCCGCCTACTTTTGTTGTGTACGCTGCGCTATGTGCATGTAGCGCACCCCGTTTGATGACGTGTGTGCCCGCGTGCGACATGCACCGATTTGGCGCACAACCAGTGGGAAACAAGTGCAGTGCCTTCCTTGAATCGCACGCTTGCGCGTGTGCTTGCTTTCTCACGCTTGCGCCACCTTGTGCCTGCTTGCGCTGGGATTCTCAGCGCACGTTTGTTCCATGAATCGGACCCATAATCCTTGGTCTTCAACCTTTACTTGGCACCTGTAATGCACCTAATGTCTACATTGCTATCCAACTTTAAGTGTTATATGGATGACAAGCTTCAAGCTGTGTGCTGCATCCTCTTCTGTCCTATTTTGCATATTGCTGACTGCATATGTGTGAATAAGAAATATTGGGCATCCAAGAATGTGTATCTTAATGCTAGTAAGCCTGAGATAACTTTTATTAGACCCCTGCTATTGTTTTCCCTATTTCACACCAGCTGTCTTCTTTGGGTCCTTTAGAGGGGTGCATGCATGAATCCAGAAATGGATATGATTGCTGGAATAGATGTATACACAAGCTCGTAACATTGTACTGCACTGTTTGTGTTTTTACACTTTTACGTGATCACTGCATTTGTATTTTTGTCAGTGTTATTCTTTGAAGTTCCTGCAATTATGCTGGACAACATGTGCGGTCTTGGTGGTTGCTTTTAGGATGAAATTGAATATCCTTGTATTATTGTCAAGGTTGTCCGTCCCGTGGAAACGCACTACTTGCAGCTATTTCTGACAAACTTGTTTTCTTCATGATAAATTCGATGTTGCCGCTACAACTGTGTGCTAGAGAAATGCTTTTTATACATCGCAGCAGGGGGCACATTACTATTGACGTATAGGGAAATACATGCCTCTGTGTACCATGAATACGGTTATTTTTTAAGCAAAATGTAAATGTATTGTAAAAAGGCGTGATGATACTGGTAAAATGGAAGTAAATATTGTGATATGTGGTTCACTTGAAATATTTGGTTGTTTTTGTACTACACTGTTTGACAATAATAGTGTTAATTGTTGTGGCATGTGTTTCCAGAAAGAAAACTGACTAGGGAACTCTGTGAACGCTATATGAAGGGTGGCATTGTTTTGTGTCCTTCAAAACAGTGGATTAAGAATTTTTTGGGTGCAAATGTGTCCACAATCCACAAAGAAATGATAAGATTCACTGTATTAAAAGCCGACATTGGAAAGTAAAGTTACTATTTCAGAAAACTGTGCTGTGAAGCGGTTGGTCCTCTACAACTGTTGCAGTTTTTTAGGTGATTACACTCAACTCAGGGAGCTACTTTCCTCCCAAGCAAGGTGGCGCACAATAGAGTGCTTTTTATTTCAAGTTCACTTTGCTGAGGCCTCCAACCCGTCTCACGCCCAAACCCAACATATACCCTCTGTCACCAATGGACTAGGAACCAGGCCAGTGTATGGTATGAATATCTGTTTTTTTATTTATTTAAGTTTTGACAAAGAAAACGAGCGGTCAGTAACAGCCACCAATGCTGTGCCACACCCAATATCACAACAGTAACTCTGTAATTTTAAAACATGCAGTCACAACTTAAGACACATTTAATTTCAATTTAACCAATAGAAAAATTCACAAAACATGGAAAAATAGTTTTGCAAAACACATTCAAAAGACATGTAATGCAACGGATTCTTGTTTGTAAGACAAGAGAATTAATGGGGAATTTCATTTAAAAACACAGTTGGGAAAAGGGAACTCAAATGGGGAAATCGTTTTTCAACACACATTCAAATAAGAAGCAATGCCTGAAGATTCTGGTCAGAGAAAATGAGAACAAAGGGGACATTTTGTTTTTCAGCACACATACAGATGAGATGCAATGCTTTGTAATTCTGATTTTAAATGAATGGGGGTGAATGGGAAATTTCGTTTGGCAACACATATACAGATGAGATGCAATGGTTTGTAATTCTGATTTAAAATGAATGGGGATTAATGGGAAATTTTGTTTTGTACCCTCCACACTGAATTGAAAGGTGTTGTTTTATGGATTACTTCTTTTGGGATACAGGACCCCCCTCCACCTTCTGTACAGGAGTCAAGAGTTTCAGAAAACAGTCAACAAAGTCTTTATGGGCTATACCGGCTCTAACACACTGGGCATGAGCTTTGTTAGTTTTGAATTCTAACAATACTCATCCCGTGATTTTCTATATAGGAATTAATTGATTTACTTTAATCCAATGTGCTAAGGGTCTACACAGTGTCTCCCCCTTCCCACAATTTAATGAAAAGGATGAAGTTCACCACCCCTCTTTTACCCACTAATGGAAAGCGATAGAGGCAGATGGCACCCCATGCAATTGATGGCTTTGGGTTATCTACTTACATGGGAGCTCTTTGCTCTTTGCTCAGGAAGCCAATCAGATTTTTGGACCCACTTTTGGTACGCAGCTCACACCAGGCCCCTCCCACAGCAAGGTCCCTCCAGATACGCCTCTCTTAGATAGGGCTACTAGGTTTCCAGGCAAGGTTTACCATGATGGTCTTGATCGCTTTCCTTGACTCTCCGCTAGTTGTTCCAGCAGCAGGGTATCTCCCAGAATAAAGTCATAAAGCCTTGTTCTGATTCAAACCTGCGCTCTTATAGCACAATGACACTCTGACCGTATTCCCAAAGTCACGATTGGTTAGCTCGATGCCTTCACCTCCCCCCACCACACCCCCTGGCTGCTGATAGGACCAGAAATTGAGAGGAGTGTATGATGTAGGCTGAGGGAGGAGAAAAGATACATCATTTCAAACAGACAGACAGTTTTATATTTTGTGTTCTGAAAAACCTCATAATGTTACAACTCCCTTAATCTTACAGATAACCACATGAACATAGATATTTTTGAGTTCTATATGTTATGGCGAGTCGGACAATACTAATTTTATTTCAGCACACCCTCCCTGTGCAGAGCTGCCATTTTTCGTAGTTTGCTACTGCACCGAAATGGCTAAAAATTGGACTGTTTCCAATGTAAACCTTACCCTCATGATCTATCATTTTATAAACTCTCCCAATTCTCAGGTGTATGAAAATGACGGAATCATAATTGTTCCCATTGCTGAGTTTGTATACATCACACACATTTCGTTTTTATAGAGTCACAATGGGCTTTTCATCCCCTTTAATTTGAACCTGGGGTGGGCTTGATAGGACACACAATGCTCCTTTTATTTAGGAAAAACTGTATTGAATGTTTAATCAATGGCAGTGCATGACATGGCCCATAGTTTCACATTCAGATGAGCCACAAGCAGTTGCAAAAAGTGTAAAGACGTGTTAAAAAATGATGCTAGAAGGTGTGGAATGGCAGAGTTTTAAGGTGAAACTTTGTAAATTGGACCAAAAATGGTGATATATTGGGGTAAGTGTGCACTGGTAAAAACCCATGAAATTCACTGAAACAACTTTGTTAAAGGGACGTTATGGTTAAGTTGCACTCATAAAAACCTATGAAATTCAATGAAAAGTTATGCTAAGCGACCATAACTCTCACCATCACCGTGCATCGCTAAGACTAACACCCAGGACACCCATGATGACATCACACATGTAATTGAGGACATCACTGATGACATCATATGGGCCAACTGTTTTGATGTTAGGAGTGATGGGGAGATCTATTATGAACTACTTAATCCATTAAATAATGTACTCATCTAAACAAAACATTACATTGTAGTGTTGTTAATACAGGAACCTAAGCATACATAAACATAGGCAATGGCTGCAGCATGCACTATAGAAGTACAATATTTATAATCTTGTGATTTTGGATAGTAACATAATGAATGCTACCTTATCAGAGTTTTGAGTAATGTTAAACATGTAATAAACAATTCAAGACTTACTACACACTTGTGCTAGTACAAACAATAGATCCACAATGCATAGAAATCAGTGCCACATACTGGGAAACTAAATCAAAAAAGAAAGAAACAGCATCACCAGAAAATGTTAATAACATTAAAGCTTATGTGTACAAATAAATTGTGTGTTAGAGGCCTGCTTATTGCTACATGTATGTGCACCATGAGTGGAGACCAAACCCTAAGGAAAGTACTTTAGGAACATATAAATGGTTAATATGCAGATATATAGCACCTTTTTAACTTTGGAAATTCTCATTGACACTACAAACAATAAACTATGTAATCATGTCAGTAAACAAAAACAAGTGCCCCATATATGTGATGTCATCAGTGATGTCATCAATGACATGTGTGGTGTCATCTCTGATGTCCTGGGTGTTAGTCTTAGTAGTGCACGGAGGTGGCGTGAGTAATGGTTGCTTAGCTTACCATAACTGGTGAATTTCTGAGGTTTTTCGGTTTTACTTGTAACTATAACGTCCCTTTAACAAAGTATTTTCATTGAATTTCATAGGTTTTTATTAGTGATACTTAACAATAACGTCCCTTTAGCAAAGTTTTTTCAGTGAATTTCATAGGTTTTTATTAGTGCAACTTAACCATAACGTCCCTTTAACAATGTTTTTTCTGTGAATATATATTACAGGGCCTGCGGTAGAGGCCCTGTAGTTATGGCTACGTTGCTCAACCCATAGGAAGAGCACTTTTTGGGTGGCTTATAACTTTGCCCCCCTCCATCTGGACAAATCCTCAAGAAGGTTTGCAAGAAAAGTGTATGGCCCTGTCAGATCGATACTGCAAAGTGTGGTGAGGTTTTGTCTAGGGGGGGGCAAAGTTTTAAAGAGGGTCCAAAAATGTGTGGTATTGCCATAGATGCAATGGAAAAAAAACATTTGTGCACGCCTAGGGCGCAGGAGTGGTGGCTTGGTCCCAAAAGCGTGCTTTTGTAAATTTGTGGTAAATCTGTCCAGTAGTTCTTTTTAAATGACCAAAAAGTAGGCCAAAAAGAATTAGTGATATCTGGTTACAGACTGCAAACACACTTTCCTGTTCAGTCTGTGAACGGGCCTCCGTTAGACTAGAGGGATGCGTGATGTCTGCAGACATGCTTGCCGATTGGATGGTAAAGACCATGAGGTGCGTCAGATTTTTGGGAACAATGCTCGCCATGTTGTATCCACGGATATGATGATATGGGGCTGTTCTTGTAGGTTGAAAAAGGCCAGGTATGTGCCATAGTTGTCCGCTGATGCCACGATAGTTTGCGGGTGGCACAGTGAACTGACAGCTTGGGAAAGACATTTGTGGTTATTTGAGGTTTGGAAGAGGGTATGCAAATTGTAGAGAAGTGGAATGAAGGCAATGCAGAGCTATTTTTATAGGTCAGAAAAAAGGGTTTGGAAATGCCGCCGGGCCAAATGTCACTTTTGGTGTCCACGGGTATCATTATGATTGCAGGGGCTTGGGTTGCGTTTTATTGGTTCACCTTGTGTGATATTATTTTGTTATAGTTTATTGTGTTGTGGTCAGTGGCCTGATTTCGTGGGGGGCATGGCTGTAGACCATGCCCCCTAGAATATGTACACTGGGTAAAATCACCACAGTAGTAATATGTGTATTGTAAATATAGGTAATGTAATGGGAATATGGCCAGAATAATGATAGTAGGAATATGTGCACATTAATTGTACATAATGTAGTGGGAGTACAAAGTGTTTGTAATACGGTAGAATTATGTAATTGAATTGTATATGGTACTTATGATTGTAGTACCATTGAGGATGGTGCTCACAGAATATGCAGTTTATTAAGCTTGTTGTGTATACTTAGTGTTGTAGCGTCATGCAGCTGCCTTCTGTGGTTTGTTTTTTTTTATGGGGAAAAAGTACAAATGGTTAAGCATGATAGTTGAAAAGCTGCACTGGTATACAGTTTTTTAATATACAATTTAATTTTAGACCCTCATAAATAGTACATTTTAAGTACGATGTTTGCTACAATATTAGTATATGACAGACCGCTGTTGTTTTTACTTTATAAAATTATTGGGTCATTGGGGAAAATACATCTGTACAGTTACATGAGGTTAAATGTGATAGTATGTTTGCTTGAAGTATATTGTAATGGAAGGAGTGCATAAAATAGTTAGATACCTGTTTGGCATATTCTAACTACATTACAGGTTAGAAGATGTTTTATTAAATAGCAATGCAGATAGCGTATTTGAAGTGCTTTGCAATGAAGGGTGTTTTAGAAGTAGTTAGATACCTGTTGGTTTATTCTAACTAGATTGAGTTTGAAAATTGTTCTTGCAGTTTTATCGATGTAGTTAGATCTGCTGGCGTATTCTAAGTGATGAATTTGAAAAGTGTGTTTGCAGTATTATGGATGTATTTAGCTACCTGGTGGCGTATTCTAACTGTTAATAGTGCTATAGTTTAGTGACTACATTTTGGTTGAAGTAATATTAAGTAGGCATTTGTTAAATTTGCTGATAACCTATGTTTTGGGGAGACAGAGGTATTGTTACATTCAAACCAATGACAATTGTTTTCACATATGCTGAGTAGTGCCCTGAAGTAGTTATGGTACCAGCGTGGTATATTATACCTACTGTAGTGAAGGTTTTCTTTCCAAGAGATACTTGGCATGTGTGAAGCCTGTAAGCTCACAGGTATTTTTGGCACCATCTGCATTGTACCTTAGAAGCATGAGTATGACGTATTGGCTATGTGAGTTTATTTGTATGGTGGAAAGATTGTCTGAATTGCAAACAGGGCATAATATGCCATGATTTGCATTCTGAAGGAGCTAGTGAAATGGAATGGATTCACAATTTGGTATGGATACATATAGATATTGTTCATTAGGGATGTATTCTTGTGAAACATGGTTGCATAGAGTGCATGCATGTTTCCACGTGTATGAAATATGGAATATTCCATTAATGGGGATGATTTTGGTTTCCAGTACTTGTAGTAAGTACATTAGGAATTATTGTGGATCTTCTTGTGTGTTTATGGTACATTTTATTATTTCGGCAAAGTAGTCTAATTCTTTCCTTATACCTTAGACACCGTAAGTGTTGTCAGGATTATTTGGGGTGTTTCTGTGGAGGAGGAGCATTTGCAAACACAACTGGTATGAGCCATTTAAGTAGATGTTGTGAACAATTGGTGGCAATTGAAAGAGAAGATTCATTGTCACTTTAGCAGAACAATTTACTCCAGTTGTGTTTGTGAAATTAAATGGACCAGGGAGTTCTGTTTGTGTAGCGATAAATGGGCCTGCACATCTTTGTGGTGAAGGGACATTTGTGTCTTTATTTTCTGATGGATATGACCTTGACTTTGCACTAGATACTTTTGTGGTTGTATTGTTTGATGCAGGAGTTGGTTCCTCTTTTTTATTGGTATTGTTGGGAAATCCGCTACAGCTTCTGTTTCTATTATTTATCTTTTAAAAGGTTTCTTTTTTTACATACAGTGTACATATTTAAATGGTAGGTGTATAGTGCCTGTAGCCTATTGTATTCCATGATGCAAGGAATGTCAACATTGACTTTGTTTGCATCAAAGTTAATTAGGATTAACTCATTGAGTGTACGCCGTTGTGAAAGTGCTACGTAACTCATACCTTCTTTTAAGACTGTGCTGCCAATGTCAATCAATGCTTGATCGAGGGTTGGACCTTGTGATTTGTGAATATTGACAGCATATGCAAGCGAGAGAGAAAATTGCTCTCTGCATACGTACATGTCTTTGAAAAGAAGGAAACTTCCTATTGTTTGGCCGATTTATTTAACCTCTGGAAGTTTGTCAAAGTGGATATTGACAAACTAAATGTTGTTGTCATGTGGATATGTCTGGAAGACAACAACTGTACCAATTGCTCCAATGACTAAGCCTTGCTCTACATCAAGGTTATGTTTTAGAATTATTCTCCAGTTTAGAAACGCTTGTTGGCACATAGGAAGTGTTATGCCATGTACTTCTAGTTTGTCTATAGAGCTGATATACAGTATAGGTTGCATTTGTTTTTCAACATCGTTTAATTGAATTGAATACAGCTTGAAAGTGTTAGCATTAAGGACATAAATTTTAGATTGTGTTGTGTGAATTGTTGCATGACATCAGGAACAGATGTGTTTCACCCATGTAGCTGATAGATTAGTCTACTTAAGGTGGATTTAGCATCTTTAGTAGCAGCCCAGTTCTAATGCTTTTTTAAAATCTGAGATCTGCAGACTGGCACATGTTTTGAGTTAGTTCTTTGTAGTGAAAGTCTTGCCAGAGATTTACATTTCCAATGCTGCCGAGAGTATTGCAACATTCTTTGTGTCCTAATGTTTTGAAAATAGGTTGTCTGTTCACTGGCGTCAACTGTAGGAGGTCTCAGAAAAACAATAACATGTTTTCCTCCAAATAGTTCCTCGTAATTGGTTTTTATGACTTCTTGCATGCTGAGATAAATTAAGGCCAACATGAGGTAGGGCACTTGTTTAATTCTTCTATCAAGAGAACTTTCATTTGTTTTAGAATTCTGCGTACCTCAGTTGCAACCTCTGCAGAAAATGTATGGTACTCTAATTTCTTTTGGTGTTCTACAGGGAGGAGTATTAGTCGGTGTAAAGTTACACCACCTATGTTGTAAGCAGCTAAACCAGTGGGGGTTGTTACTACAGCCGAAAGGTTGTTGTGTGTTACATTTTGTAGAAATTTGCTGATTATTTTAATTAGGGATGTTTTGCCAGAACCAGCTTCACCACTGACATACAGGAGCAGAGGCTTATATTGTCTAGAGGTACTGGTTTTACTTTCATGTTTAAAACCATGTTCAATTTATTGAGTGACTTCCAGATAAATGGTGCATTGTTCATCATTTAGCTGAGATTGTAGAACTGACAACTTCTCCTCAGATTGTTTATATTGATACATGGTATTGTCCACCTCAAGCATGGCTATTTCTGCTTCATTTAGAATGAGTGCTTCTCCAAGTGGGTATAGGCTTCCCTGTAAGGGAAGGTTGACTGCCGACAGGAGTGTTGTTTTGTGGTTGAGTTCAATTTATTCCTGTGTTTCATTGTCCAACATTTGTTTGTATTCCCACTTCAAATGAGTCACAGTCACTTAATAATTCTTTCTTCATTTCTCTAAGGTTTAAAAAGTTAGAATAGGGCCATTTAATACAATACTCTGTGTTGTGGAGATTTAAATGATAATTTAATGTGATTAATTAGACTGGGTTTAGTTAGCTTCACTAGGGTAGTTTTGGGCAATGTCGTAGCGACAGATGTTTTCCAAAGTAGTACTTCTTTTTGGGTAGTATGTGTCAAGTAAATTGTTTTTTAACATGTCCTGGCTGTTGGGATAATTTGTGGCAATGTTTTCTATCTCTTAGTAGGATATTAGTACTCTTTTTCGGGGTGAAGCTGGTTCAAGGTTTAGCCAGACAATGTGCTCAGATTTGCCATATAAGGCTGTACCAGATAAGGGGTCTGCAGCTTTGTAGAACCCACATTCTCTATGGGAGAGCATTTTTATACCGAATCTGTACAATTTCTGTGATAGTGTTTTGTCAGATGATTTGTTATCCTCGAGTTCATTTAGCTCTGTTTTCTAAGCTTTCATGAAATTTGCTTTGACATATCCTGCAATTGCAGTGTAATTGTCTGCGCTGAACTGTATGTTTATGTTTGCAATGCTTGAGGGCAGTGATTGCACTGTAATCATTAATGTACTTAGATGCTTCATCTCTTCTAATGTTGTGGGTATTTTTAGGGGATTTTCCTTTTATGCAGTGTGTAACAGAAGACATTGAGCTATGTACTTGTCCAATTAATTGTAAAACAGTGTCATCAGAATCATTGCCAAATTGTGGAGCATATTTTACCCACAAAATCATGTGGATGTGTGGTGCTCCTCTGGATTGATATTCTTTTCTCCGAAAAAAGTGTTGCACTTCTCCAAGCAGAGGGGTACTTTTATTGCAGATAAAATGCAGGATGGCTATGAAGCTATGGTGAAAGTATATTGATACATTTACAGGGTCATGAAAACAGAGTTCTCCTGGTTTCTCATGTCTATTCTGTCTTTATTTTGGTTTGCAGTGCACAAGAAGTCGTGTAAGTCTTCCCATGCGTACGCTGCACACCATGTGGGTGGGCCTAGGTTCCTTAGAATACAAAGTACATCAGCATGACGTCAGAAATAATTTTCCTTTGTACCACGCATGTTTGCGAAGAGATTTGTGATGCTTGACTGCAAAACTTCATCTTTGCCTTTTATTTTGAAGTTGGGTAGCAGATATGTTCAAAAACTAGAGTCTGTTTTTAATGTGTGTGCAACTCCATAACATAGAGTTGCTATTTCACTTTCGAAGATGAGGTTGAAAATGTATTCAACATGTTATCTGAATCTGGGGTCTTCAGAATACATTTGTAAGAACGATATTCTGTTTCACTATTTTGTGTGAACCATATGGGCCTCCTTTTCCTGTAAGAAAGAGTACAGGAAAAGAACGTGCTTCTGCACTTTTTTCCCATATTCTCATTTGGCTTAATGCATTTGATATGTTTCTAATGCATGATCAATTGTGTCTTTGGAGTGCAGTGGGTGAATGGTGTACTGGTCTAAATTGTAGGCTGCTGTAACAGGATCTACACTTTGAAATTGGCCACTTTCTGGTGAGTCTTGAATAATGTGGGTGGTTTCTCTTAAGTGTTGCTCCATGTTTATATTTTTGTAGTACTCATTGTTTTCTTCTAGATATTGCAGAGCTTGTCTAACTTTGTTTCAGTCTAAAAGTTGATTCCAATTTTTTTGTCTTTTGTTGGCACACCATTAACTAGTACAATTAAAGATTGATCTATTGGCCGTTGTAGTCCTAGAGTTTAAACATTTTCTTTTAGATCCAATGGTAAACATACTAGCTTGCACAGATGCCCTTCAGTAGCTCGGATGGAGGTAATTTGGCTGATTTTGGTTGAAGGCGTATCATAGCCTGAAATGGGTGCATTGTTTGTATTATAATGCTCTTGTAAAAGTTAAGTTATCACTGATAGCATGTGATGGCATTTGGTTATGATCAGGTTTTGTGATGCAGTATGTGCACACTCTCGGGGGTTAGTTATTTTGTATTTAGCTTCTGCTGTTAGAAATATAGCTAATTGGGACCATTGGGATTGTTCATTGTCTTCTATTTTGTAGGCTACATCTACTAATTTTGTGTTCTTTTTATAAAAGGTTCTGCGGCAATAGACGCACATTCGGTCTGGTATTTCAGCAGATGTGTTTTGAAACATAGCTATTTATGTGTGTATGTCTTTATTAGGGGGTTCTTTTGTCATAATGTTTTGATCCACCATTCTCTATGCCAATAGTATTTTCTTGTTCTTGTTTACTAGCTTCTACATTGAAGTATGGTTCTGTGCTACTTGTGTAAATCCATTCAACATCACAGAAGTTTGAAAAGGTCTGTATATTGACACTGCGCATGTTTGGAAGTAGTTGTAGTAATTTATTGATTGATTTAGTTAGTGGTTTCATTCTGTTTAAAATTAATATAAATCATTTTTGCTTTAGTAGAAAAGTGCTGTCAATTAGAGCTTGCAGGATTAGTCTCCTGCGGTAGTTTTTAAGGGAAGATTGTGCCTTTTCAGATACTTTTATAAGATTTTTAAGAGTTCTATGGTGGAAAAATGTGTGTTAAATAATTTTTTTGAATTGCTTTACTGTGACTATGTTAACACTGGTAGATAGAGGATTGGGTTTGTTAGTAGGTTCCTTTTTCTTTGTAAACATGTTTTACTTTTGTTTTTGGAAGAGGGACCTTGCCTTTTTTAGTCATGGTTGGTTTAGTTTTTTTGAGTGAGGCTACTAGCTCTTTTGTTTTAAGGTTTACTTGAAACTATAAAATGTTTTAGAGGTGGATGACTATGTGGTGTACGTTCACTTTTTCTGCTGTACTTTTTCTGTCTTTTCTATGGAGTTGCTGTTTGGTAGGCATTTTGTTGTGTTTGTTGGGAAAAGAGAAAGGTTGTGTTGGGAAGTTTTGCAATGTGTTTACATGTTTGGTGCATGGGTGTGTGGTTGTGCTTGTAGAGATGAATAGAGTACTGCTTGATTGTGAGGTAGTATGTTAGGTGTGGTTGGAAAGGTTGGGGGAATACTAGTGCACAGAGGTGTGATGGTGTTGAGCTAGCGAGGAAGGCAGTAGTAGTGAGATGAAATCTGTATGGAGATTGTGCAGTTTTAAGCAACAGAGTGGGTGTTTCAATGTCGTTGTGTAGATGGACATAGCAGCAGTGTATATTGTAGAATATAATGGGCTAGAGAGAAAGAAATGTTGGGGTAATATATATATATAGTGGCACTGTGTGGCACTGTGTTGCTATACTTACATACATATAACTTGTCAATTAATGTACTTACTTTGTCAGATGTGAAGGGTATTCGTTTTTTGGTACTTGATTGCAGTGATGTGTGTCTTTACTGTAATTTCCTGTAATTGTAAAGGAAAGTTATTGGGCATATTTGGTAATGGTGAAGTACTGTTAGGAAGGAAGGGTTATATTTGTAATTGAAGGGCTGGGGAAAATGTTAATAAAATTGGTGGGTGGTTAAAAATTCTTGCTTTTAGGAGCATATTCTGGAAATTTAAGAAATGTGTGTGTGCATTTGCAGAAGCTTTGTAACTATTTGTAAAGGCGACAAAAGGTGCTGAAAAATATTTGTAGAACAGTTTAAATGTCAGTTTTGTATACGTTTAATGTGTTAGGAGTATATGAATACTTTCCAACATGATGCATTATAATATGTAGGTGTTTATGTAGTCATAGATATTTTGTTTGCATTATGGGACTTGTAGTTGCACTTTTACCATTATAAACGTTGGAGTACAAGTCACAGAGTGTAAAGAAAAAAGTAGGACTGCCTGAGCAGCTGAAGATTGGAATGGGTTCTGTTAGAAAGTATACATGTACTGTTAATATATTAAAGTGGCACATACTTAGCACCATTTTCAAATGGTGTACAAATGAATTATTCCTGCTTTTGCTTGTCTTATGCAAAAATGGCACACTGTTGATTGAAATGGAAATATGCATTTTTTTACTCTGTTAAAAAGGCTTCCCAAGTAATATTGATATTGATATTTTATTTCTATCACACTCATACACAAGTGTTTCAGAGTGCGGCAAGGCAAGAGAGCGGAACAGGGGAGAACAAAACAGCAATCTTACTAGGTCCAGTGACATTGAGAACGCGCAAGCGCATGGGAGAGGGGGAGGGTAAAAGTGCATGGAAGGGGGGAGAAGTGGAAAGTGCGAAGCAGAGGAGAAACAGATAAATAACAATAAATAAATAACAAAGGCAACAAACAGTGGTAGTGCAGCCAGCAATTTGCAAGTGCTAGGTTTAAAGCAGCAGACAGGGTAGGTCTGATAAGTGCAGGCAGAAAAAGGGGGGGGCTCTATGGGTACCGATACAGACCCCAGTGCAAGGGATGGCCCGGAGGCAGTGCGGGAGGGTGGCAGGGTGAGCAGGTACCTGGGCCCGGAGGGCAGAGGGTGGCAAGGGGTACAGTCCCAAGAGAGAACAGATCAGCAGGGGAGAGGGGGAGCAAAGGCAGAAGAAAAGAGGAAGGTCTTGAGGTGCTTCCGGAACCGGAGATGGTTCTCCTCAAGTTTTAAAGTGGCAGGAAGGCTGTTCCAGAGGGAGGCCCCAGCCAAAGACCGAGATCTACCCCCAGCTCATTTCTTTCAAAAACGACTGACCCTGAAGGAGTTGGAGGTAGAGGAGTGAAGAGCTCGAGAGGAGAGGTATTTGCAGAGGGATAGCTGAAGGTATTTTGGACCCAGACCCCAGAAAGCCTTGTGGACAATGCAGAGGGTTTTGAATTTAATCCTTGCATCCACTGGGAGCCAATGGAGAGATTTCAGAGCTGGCGAGATACGATCCCAGGGCTTGAGACCAAGGACAAGTCTTGCAGTCCTGTTAGAACCAGAGCTTGGGATACCATGAGCTTCTGGGGGGAGGAGAGGAAAGGCAGAGTACCTCTGAGAAGGTGCAGTAGGAAATGTGACTTTTTAGAGACCTCAGAGATGTGGGCGGAGAAGGAAAGGGTGGAGTCAAAGATGACCCCGAGGTTCTTAGCCTCGCAGGTGGGGTAGGGTGAGGGCCAAGGGAGGCTGGCCAGAGAGTGAGGGGAAATGATGGTGAAGGTGCGCTGATAATATTCAGAAAAGCACAGCATTATATATGTTTATTGGGAATACATGTTACAGTTCGACATTGTGAAGTTTAGTGGTGTTTTATACTTTGCATTGTGGGACTTGTAGTTGCAACTTTATAATGGGGAAAGTGAATTGGAATTGACAGAATGCAAAGGAAAAAAGAAAGACTTAAGCAACACCTATACATTGGAAAGGTGATGTTAGGATGTATGGATTTGCTGGCAAAATATTAAACTGTGAGACACCAAGTGGCATTTGAAAATGGTTTACTGGTGTATTTGATTTGGTGTTCCCTTATTTTATGCAAAAGAGATACAGTGCTGCTCTATATGCACATATGCATTTTAATTGGTTACTGCTTTATGTGAGCAGGTGATGAATGCTGCACTGCATGGCATTTGCTAGAGTGGTTGAGCAAGACAATATGCTTATTGTGAACCTTATCACAGGGTATTTAGCAGGACCCCTATATATATATATATATATATATATATATATATATATATATATATATATATATATATATATATATATATATATATATGTACATTTTTTATTATTATTATTATTTTTATTTTAAAATATAAGCATGCCTGTATTATATTTTGTAAGATGCAGATGTTGGTGAATCTGGAAATAGAAATGTTGGCCATTTGCTCAGTACGTTTCGATCCAGATGTGTTTTATTAAGAGGAGAGATTTACTGTGAGAGTTCAAGTGTACGTATCAGTGTTGAAGAGAGATGACAGGGTTAGGTGTAGAGGTTTTTGATGTGATTGGTGGATGGAAGGGTGACTGTTTGAAAGCAGCCAAAGGGGAGAGTGTTAAGAAATGGAAGTAGAAAGGATAGAAGGGTAACCCTCTGCAAGCAGGTCCGCAGGATGTCACGTGCCACATCCTGGTCTTTTGTTGATGGCTGCCATGGAAAAAGGACTGTGGGAAGTAGCCAATCAAGTTTGCTGGCTGTGGTGTACAGGAAAATAGAGTGTAGTAGGAGTTTTGTTTGCAGGCATTGTGAGAGCAGTGATAATGGCTATGGCAGTGTCTTTGAGAAAGCAGACAGTGTGGATTTTGGTGCACTCTGCAATTCAGTCATTGAAGGTATATGCTGATAATGAGAGTATCTTTGGAAATATTGGAATGGCAGAAGTGGAAGTGTCTTGGCATGCAGTTTGTGGCTCAAACTGGGCAAGTTTGCTTTAATTTTGTGAGAATATGGCTCACTTTAAATATCCAGATATTGTGATTGTCCTTTGTGGAGGGGACAGTTTGTGGTTTGTGACTCCAGTGTCTTTGGAAGTTGTGTTGAAGGATTTTTTTTAAAAACCTAATCCTCAAATTGAACAATCAAGAAAGACTGTAAATAAAGGTATGTCTGATTTTATGTATGCTTTAGGAATGTCATCTTTTGAGAATGATAATATCAAATCTCAGGGCATGAATTATTTTGTGGGGATGGAATTCACTTCACAGATGTTGAAAATGCAAGTAGGAGTTGTGAGAGGATTGAAAATGGACATGGCAATGTCTTTCAGCAGGCAGAGTGTTTGGATTTTGTAGGATTCCTTAGTCCACTGGGTTAAGGTGTATGCTAAGCACTGTGAAATAGACAAAAATCTTGGATTTCCTGAATTGAAAGTGTTCTGGTACGGAGTGCATGACATGAAGTGGATGGACTTGCTCCCATTTTGTGCAAACATGGTTCAATTGAAGCATCCGGACATTATTATTATTCATTGTGGTGGGAACAGTTTGGGGAATGTGACTGGAATCACATTGCAGTTTGCAATGAAGGACCCATTGGGAAAGTTGAAGGAAATGTTTGCTAATTCCAAAATATGTTTTTCTCGAAATGCCCAGAGACAGATGTGGATGTACTCCCGTTTATTATTGTCCGCAAATGGAAGAATTGAGCCACAACATCAATAAAGCTGTATGTTCTTTTATTTACAATGTTGGCATGACATTGTTCCATAATGAGAACATTAAATCTGATAGGGACAACATTTTTCGGTGAGCTGGAGTCCATCCAACTGATGTGGGTAATTAGATTTTGTGGAAAACATTCAAAATGTTTTAAAGCAGTTTTCGTGAAAGTCAGGAGAGATAATGAAATTGTTTTGTTACTTTAGTTTGTAAAACAAAAAAATGTAAAAAGTATATGAAAGCCTAAACCCCCAAAAATCAGTTCTTTTAAGAGCCACCTTATTTGAACGCAAAATAAGTACAATGTTTCCAATTGCCATAGGCCTACTACTGTGCTGTCCGCAGAATTAGCAGTATGCACAAGGTCCTGGGACTTTTTTTTCACACTTTTATTTGTTTACTGTGAAAGGTGGCTCCTAAAGGAACTTTTTTTTTACTCAATTTTGTATTCTTGGTTGCTTTTTTTCTCAGGAGAGGCAAGGTAGGGGAGGGAAGGGACACCAATCACAGGGACGAAGACGCAGGTGGAGAGAGGAAGATGCTGGGCAGGCCTTAATCAGGTACATGGCAGTGTTTCTTATTCTCCTTGACTGCAGCCTCAAAACCACCACGGAACTGCTCAGCCCTACAGATCGGAACTTTGCACTACATGCCTAGCACTGTTACCCTTGAAAGATATGTGTCAACTGCATTTTGTATGGCCTGCGAAGCCGATGCTGGATCATATGGTCGAAAGGAGTATCCATTGTTGTGACAGGAGCAGATGAAGATGATGGGGTGGAGGAAGTCAACATGCTCTTACCTGAAAAAGGTATTGCTTTTCTCAGAGCACTCTGGAGGGCCGATTTGATGTGGCCCCTAATGGAAGCTGTCCCGTAAGAATACAAGCCAGGTTTTATGCGACTGTGTACAACTTTGCACTGAGTGCATCAAACCTTGTTTGCATTTGCCTTTGGAGCATTTCCAATGGTGGTGAAAAATTGCCACACCAGGACTCACTTCGAGAACTGGTAACCCGGAGTACCTCCACTTCCTCTTCTTCTTGATCCTCCTCTGTATAACTGCACCTGTTCCCCTGTTGAGGCTCTCCAGTTTATTGAGGTGGTGGTGGTCAGGGTGCTTGGGAAGCAAAGATGGGCATAGGAGATGACATTGTAGCAGGTTTTCTAGAGATTTGGAAGGCAGGTGTCTCCACATGCTCTCTCCTATACAGCCGGATTGAGTGTGAGAAAAAGTAAGGGGTGGGTCCGCGGACAGTCATGCTTTTCGGTGACTACCGAGTCAGATATAGGCATTGGAAAGTTGTGAAAAGCTGCCAGATCAACGCAGAATGGGCCTGCTAGCTGTGCAAGGGTAATGTTTATGCTTGAAACACCATTGATTGGCTGGAAAAGCACTTTTAAACTGTCTGCGCTGTTATGCCACACAGGCGGGTCACATGATGATGTCTCAGGACGTCCACGTCCCTGGCGTCTGTCCCTGGACACCTTTCAGGTAGGAAATTTTAACATGCATGCGCTGGATGCCCGTAGGACATGCGCGGTGGCCGCGGACTAATTAAAAGTGCATCATGAATACACGGACATGTCCGGATATCCTGCCAGTCCAGGAGCTTCTGCATTTTGATTGTGAAGTGTTGGCAGACTTTTATTGGGACTTTTAAGAAACACAACAATGCAGAAAATATTTGTAATACACAAATATATTTATTTAAGAAAGAGATGGGGTGGCGTAATGGGAAAAATAAAAGGGAGAATGAGGCATTTCTGCGGTATAATCATGAGGGGAGGGAGGGACTGAGGTCTCATCAAATCGTTTTTGCGTATAATGTTCAGAATTAGCTGGGGATGACTGCTGGGGACAAGGGGTACTGATCCAAGTGGGCCAGCGAAAAGAAGCCTTCTTAATCAAGTGTTTTTTCACGCTGTGTACAAGTTCATTCACAGTATCCGTTAGTGTATCCGATTTTGTTGACAAGTTTTTGATTTGAGTATTTAAATTTGGGGGTTTGTGAGTTCTGTTTCTGATTGTGCGGACTGAAAATGATGTACCTGGAGCGTGCTTCATCATGAACACTAGATACTGTAAGAGAAATAGAAATAATTATTTTAGTGCGGTGTATGCAAAGTATACTATTTGTTGACAATAAAATATGTATTGCATACCATTGGAGATACTATCATTGATCATTTCATCCCTTCAGAAGTTCTCTTCCAAACATTCCAGTGTGCTTGTAATTTCTGTGGGAAAGAAAAGGGCTTCTGTTTTACAACACATGTTTATGTAATGCAAGCTTACTATTTAAATCATAATTTGTTGTCCAGTAAGCAGCTGCTGTTTTTAATCTGTATCCAGAGTTGTACTGAGGCGATTATATGAAGTATACAGTTATGGTTTGTGATTGGTGCATTTCATTGCAATGTGGGTTACCTCAAAAGAAAATTGTATTTTTTAACATATTTGTAGGAATAGGTATACTTACATGTTGTAAACATTTCTTGTGATTTTAGGTACATCTGTTTGTTGGTTGATGGTTATATGTTTGTGGGTCTCCCCCATGATTTTAAGTCTCGCAAATCCCATCACCCGGCGGCAGACTACCGCACTGTTCGCAACCTTCATTGCTGCCACATTGGGGGAAGGGCGTACAATATAAGGGACTTGTAGCACAGGAAAGGTGCACTAGCAAAACCTATGAAAATCATTGAAAAAACTTTGTTAAAAGGACTTTATGGTTAAGTTGCACTAACAAAAAGCCATGAAATTCAGTGAAAAAACTTTGTTATGGGATGTTATGGTTAAGTTTCACTAATAAAAACCTGTGAAATTCAATGATAAGGGATGTTATGGTTACAAGTAAAACCGAAAAACCTCAGAAATTCAGCAGTTATGGTAAGCTAAGCAACCATAACTTGCGCCACCACCCTACACTGCTAAGGCTAACTCACAGGACATCCCTTTAGCAAAGTTTTCATTGAATTTCACAGGTTTGTGTTAGTGCAACTTAACCATAACGTCTAACAACGTCTTTTCACTGATGTGTGCAGTCTGGCACATTTATGGAGGAGAAATATGTAATGTATGAGGAGACAGAACTAGTAAACAATCAGAGTGAGAGGGGTCGGGGTTGTTTAATGCTCCTCTCTAATCTCTTCTTCCCTTGTTTCTGCTGCTGTCTAAAGAGCATGGTATTCTCCCTCGTGCTTTTCGGTCCTGTACGACCTGTGCGTGAATGCAAGTTTTTAATATGCTCTACAACCAATGCATATGCACTTGTTTTCTTTTGGTACATTTTAGGGCATGTGCAAAAACGTCATCGGCAGTTTGCATTTGTTTAGTGCAGACAGCCGATACATTGTGGAAAACTCAGCAATTGCACAAAACAGGCTTGAGGATACATAATTAGTATATAGAGCTTTTAACTAGCTAATTCCTCCATACTCAAACCAAAGTTGTGAATTTCACTATGAAAAGCGCTGTGCATCCAATGGCCATGTCGGAAGCACTGTGTCTTTTAGAGCCTCCATGTTAGTGCCCCAATGAATGACCTTTTCTGTGCTCCATGTGATATTCCCATTTATTGACCATATAGACTGCCTTACATCACATTAGTACATGGTGATTTGTAGTGACCTCTTCTCAGCCAATCAGAATGTTTAGAGTGCATTCTGCATTCTGAACATTCTGTCTTCGGAAGCAGACAGGGAAACAAAAATTCAATTTCCAGGCAATATTTTTTTCAACACTCCACTTTCTCTGTGCGAGGCACTTTTGTTTGCTCCAACATGCTATTTAAGACAGGAAAGAGAAAGCTAAAACATTGGGAAATGCTTTAATTGTTTTTTATAAAGACTGATTACCTTTGCAGGACACCTAATGCATGCTCATGTTAAACCTGTTCCAGTTCAAACAAATTGCAATTAAAATACATAACGTTTGAAAACAAGCCATGTTACTTAAATACTATAAAATAAAACCACATTTAATTTGCTACCTCATTTTGTCTATTTACTTTCTCAGACTTAAAGTACATTTAATTACTTCACCACCACAACTTCAGACTATGGGCCTCATCACGACCTCGGCGGTAACGCCGGCGGTATTAGCGCGGGGGCTATTAGCGCGACCGCCATAGCCCCTGGCGCTAATACCGCGGGATCACGAGTTGGGTGGACTTGGAAGTCCCCATTCCCCATTGAGCCCATTCGGGAATGCCCCATTCCCCATTGGGCTCAATGGGGAAATTTCACGCTCATACTGCCGGCGGATTTCCTGCCGGCGGCATGAACGCGAATTCTCAGTGGATTTCACACCAGCTCAGAGCTCGGTTGAAATCCGCTGAGGCCCTGATTCGACAGACCCTTAAATCCGGCGGTAATAGCGCTACCGCCGGATTTAAGGGTTACCGCCGAGGTCGTGATGAGGCTACCACCACCTTGTGCTAGTAGCCTTATAGACCCCGGGAGGGGTCATTCTCGCTTGGATAATTACCCTTCCCCAACTTATGGGACTCAGCTTTGCATTGAGTCATAACTTGGTGGCTGGTCATTACCAAATGATAATGACCCTTCCCTCACTCTATAAGGCTATCTGAATGCCTTCTTTAGACTGATTCTTTTTGGTATTCATTGTCATGCTGTCTTTTTTTTTGATAACGTCATTCAAACAGAAGAAGCAAGAAAGGCAGGAAGAGCTGAAGGAAGGCGAAAGTTTGTGAGTGCAGATGACAGACGGCGGCTTAAACAGGATTTTGAGAGCTCACTGTGTTCCTGTACAATAAACATATTGCTCGTTGTTGCCCTTATCGTTGAAAATCCCTCGCCTTGTCAAACACTCGTGCGCATTGGAGTGTACATTTCTTTTAGAGGAAAATCGACATTGTGAAGTCTCTTGAATTGCCCCTGTCATTTATGAAGTGTTCAGTAAACGATTTTCAGAGTTCACAATGACAGGAGTCAATGGTCCTCGTCCTTCCATGCCCCCAAATGGCAGGGTGAGGACGTGCCTCGACATGTGCGTCGAGTGAGGGCAACACAGAACAAAGCAGTCACGGTTCTAATCCGCTAAGCTCCTTAGTCGTGCACGTGTCATTTGTTTAGAACTGTGGCATTTACACTGCATAGTCTGCAATGTAGTCATTTCACCTGTGGCCTTTTCAGGTGTTGGTGCCTGCACGTTACAATTACCTGCCAGGTTTACGATGTCTTCCTGTCGAGAGTACAGACCAAGATTCACCCCCTCGCTCTCTCACATCCCTCTCTCCCTTAAATATTTCAATACTGTGCCGTGCCTTTTCAAACAGGCTGCATCCTTTTCTATTTTTTAAATAGCCACAAGCGGTTGAACCATGGAGAAATGCAAATAAGATCCGTCTTCCATGGGTACAGGTTTCTGGTTCAAGCTAGCTAGCAATTCCCGGTAAACAAAATGCAAATAGTGCATTCAAATTGGGAGCTCTTTTGCAAAATGCCCTAGATAAACAACTTCACCTTTTTAAAATACTTCTTTCTGGAAACTCAGTTACCAAGTAAAGTCTGATATGGTAAAGCACAATCCTGTTTGTTTTATCACATATGTTAATGCACAGGCAAACCAGTGCTTCTCGTTTTTATTGTGTATTTGTATTAAAGTTGTACAGTGTGATGCCACAAAATAAAGTTGTTTTAAAAGGTTTGCGCGATACCAGCCGCACAATTTTATGTCTGTCCTGTACGTCCTCGCTCTTTCAGCCCTTCTACATCCCGGAGCAGTTACTGGGCGAAGTGCCGCTGAGTTGGGGACTTGCCCCTCATTTGTAGACTGGAGCCCTGTACTCCATTTGAAATGCTTCTGCGTTGCAGCCAGCCCGTTCCTTGCCTCCCATGGCCCGACCTGGATTCCCACCCTCTGTCTGCCCACCAGGCCTGTGATTGCTGGATGCACTGTCCAACAGACACCCTTTAAGTCTTCCATCCAGGGCAGCCTTGGCCTAGCACCCAGCTAAGGGCCAAGGCAAAGAGCATCTCCCTGGGCTTCTGCATTACCTGTTTGCCTGTTAACCCTGGGCTCCCCAGCCCTGCCAGGCCCCGACCCCTGACTGTTGCAACAATCAGGTAAGGACGACACATTTATTGTACCCTATAGTACTGTTGAAGGCTTGTATTTTGAACCTAGCTTCTGTTTAGTGCCATGGGCCTGTATTTTGAACCTAGATACTGCTATTTTCCACTACTTTGCATCTTTTTTCACGGGGTTAGTGCCGTGGGCTTGTATTTTGGGTCTGGCTGTATTTTGAATCTAGCTACTTTTTCCGCCGCTACCTTGCATCTTTTTCCAAAGGGATAGTGTTGTATGCTAGTCCTTTGAATCTCACAGCTATTTGTGCCACAACTCGGCATCCTTTCCCAAAGGAATAGTGCTGAAAGCTAGAGGGACTCTCTGTTATGTATAGCACTCCATGACAATGGAACATAGTGTATCCTGCCAGCAGCACCTCCACTGACCTGCATACGTCTGCAGCAATTCACTACTCGACTTCATAACGCACATCACCGATGCCATTAGAATGTCCCACAACAAAAATTTGGTGCAGCTGAACACATCATCAGTCTACTTCACTTACATACTATCTTGCTAGTCTATCACAGCATCCCATCTACTAGCCAGATCCCAATGGGTCGATATCAGGGACTTAACCACCCTTCTCTACCTTCCTGCTGGCTGAAATGCACACATGCATTCTAAAAATCCTCCTTGAATTTTCATACCTGGACTTCGGTCCCCCAAGGGCATTCACCCTAAAGGGCTTTGACGCCATACCAATGGCATTGGGCGCTATACAAATACCATCTGAATTCAGTGTAAAATGTGCATCTGTTTACATGTTGGAGTTGTTCAACCTCATTGTGTTGGGATAGGCAAAGTAACTTTGTGTGACATGTTGGGAAGAGAGCTCAAGAGCAACCTGCTTGCCTTGAGAACCCCTTACAACAGGATGATGCTATGAGTAATATGTTCAATACCACAATGGCCACGATGGGCCAGCTCAGCCCATCACTACCTCCCCTGGCACAGGCTGATCATTTGAGCATCACATGTTCATTATAATAGTGACATTGGGCATAATTATGACCGCAGCGAGAACCCTGCCGGTGCTATTGGTGGGTTGCTGCCAGACTCGTAAAATTTTACCAGTGACTGACTTCCCGGTGCCACCAGGAGATTTACAAGTCTGCTGGCCCGGGACATCAGGCGCTGGTAAAATGTAAATCCCCATTCCAATAGATGTAAATCCCCATTTCCCCCCAGCTAAGAGCTGGGGGGAAATCTGCCAAACCCGTGATTTGGCGGACCCTTAAATGCATCGGTAATAGCGCTTCTGCCGCATTTAAGAGTTACCGCCAAACTCGTGATGAGGCCCTATGTCTGCTCCACGGACAGGACACCGATTGGATAATCGGCTTGCATCGCTTCTGCGGACATGTGACTTGTCCACTGATTGGTTGGGGTGGAGTGTGAGGAGTGTCACATTGTTTCGATGTGCCCGGCGTGGAAGTGAGCATAAATCCAATTTTGGGGAGTGTGTTGGTGTGTAGGTGTTCTTGGAGAGGTTGGGGGAGTAAGAGATGGGACAAATGATGTATTTGTTTAGGTGGGAGAAGGCTGTGATGTGTTTGCGGTGTCTGTGGTCACTGCGGTTGTCCGTGGACATACTAAACACCGGGCGCACTATTGGCTATTTTACTTTACGATGATGTGGGTTTTTGGTCGTTAGTAGAGCATTGGGTGAAGAAGGTATGTATTGAAGAGTTTGTGCGTTGGTTGTCATTATTATTTTAGAATGTTAATTGAAGTGGATAGGTTTTGAGGTGGATGTGTTGTTTTTGGGGTGTGGTCATTCGGTAAGTGTTTTTCTGTCTATGGGTGTATTATGCTGCGGTGGTTGTGGCCAGGGCCTAGAGTCTTGGGTGCGTGGCCTTTCGCCTTTGATTGCTACATTTGTGTAGCAATTTACACCAGTTGTATTTGAAAATGTGAATAGACCTGACAGTTCTGTGTCCAAGTCATTTGTTCGGAGTGCACGTTGTTTCTTTGAAGAGGTAGTTGACTTTGTTTGTGCAGTAGATTCTTCTTTGGTTGTGGTCCTTGATGAAGTATTAGCTACTTTTAATTTCCTTGGAGAAATTCATGTGAGATCCTGCATAATTTGAGAGCGAAGTAGTTTTCTTTTACAAAGTTTTGCTTTTTGCAGAACAGGATAGGTTTTTAGATGGGGTTGTCAAGTGAACACTGTCTATTGTATTCTAGAATGCAAGGAATATCAGCATTTACTTTACTTGCATCAAATTTGATTAGAAATAGTCTGTCAAGTGTACGTAAGCGTGATAGTGCTATATAGCTCATGCCTTCTTTAAACAATGTGCTACCAATATCTATCAATGCTGTATCCAGGGTAAGACCTAGTGATTTGTGAATGGTGACTGTGTATGCTAGAGTTAGAGAAAATTGTTCTCTGCGTACATACATGTCTTTGAAAAGAAGCAACAGGCTATTTAGCATCCTATCCCTTTAACTTCTGATAGTTTGTCAAAGAGAATATTGACAAACTGAATGTTGTTGTCACAAGGGTATGTTTGAAAGCCAACAATTGTACAAAGTGTTCCATTAACTAGTCCTTGGTCCACGTCAAGGTTACGTTTAAGCATTATGCTACAGTTTAAACATAATTTTAATATTTTCTCCAAACCAGCTGTGTTAGAGATAGAGTTTTACAAGGTGTTTAGCCTTGTTGTGGCTTGTTGACACATGGGTAGTGTCATACCATGTACGTCCAGTTTGTCTGTGGAGCAAATTTGAAGTATTGGTTGCATTTCTATTTTTAACATTGTTTCATTAAATTTTGAACAGCTTGCAAGAGTTGGCATCAAGGACATAGAGTTTACATTTTTGTGTGCTAATTGTTCCATGACATCAGTAGCAAATGAGTTATCGCCATAGAGTGCATGGATGTGCCTGGTTTTTAATATAGACTGTACTTCTTGAGATAGTACACCAACTCTAATACTTTTTAAAATGTTGGCGTATGTGAGGTGTGCAGACTGACACATGTTTTCAGTTAATTCTCTGTATTGGAAATGTTGCCAAAGGTTGACATTTCCTATACTGCCAAATGTTTTACGGCATAGTTTGCGCCCTAAGGTTTTAAAAATAGGTTCACTGTTAACTGGTGTTAATTGAAGATCTCCAAAAACTATAATGTGTTTTCCACCAAAGAGTTTTTAATAATCTGTTTTCAGGACCTCTTGTAATCTGAGGTGAATTAAGGCTAACATTAGATTGGAAACCAGGCTTACCTAATCTATTAGCAGCATTTCCATTTGTTTGAAAACTCTGCGAAGTTCCATTGCAGCTTCTGGAGAAAGTTTGTAATACTATAATTTGTTTTGGTGTTCTATGGGACAGAGTAGTAATCAGTGTAAAGTGACACCGCCTATGTTGTAGGCAGCTAACTAAACCTGTGGAGTCAGTTACAACAGCTGACAGTTTGTTGTTTGCCAATTGTTGTAGGAACTTGCTGATGATTTTGATTAAGAACATTTTGCAAGAACCAGCTTGTCCACTCACGTATAGCATTATAGGTTTGTAGTCTTGGCAGGTACAATTTTTACTTTCATGCTGCACACAATGTTCAATTTGTTTTGTTATTTCTTGGAAAATGCTATGCTGCTCATTGTTTAGTTGTGATTTTAGTAGAGCAAAGTCTTCTGTAGATTGCTCATAGTGACACATGGTGTTTTCTACTTTTGTCATGGCTAATTCCGCTTCATTTGCTATTAGTGGCTGTCCAACTGGTTCTTGGCTTCCTGTTACAGAAGGTTGACTACTCTCAGGAGTGTCCACATCTAGTTGCGCCTGGAGTTCTTCTTGTTGCTGTTCATTGTGCAACATTGTTTTGTACTATGTAAAGTTTGCATCTGTTATAGTGCTTTCATTTGATTTGAAAGCATCTTCATAGGAATCCTAAGTATCTAGTAAATGTACAAAGCAGTACTGGTTAAATGATCCGCAGCTTCTTAGCAGCCACCTTCTCTATGGGAGAGCATTTTTTATTCCTAAACTGTACAATTTCTGTGATAGTGTTTTGTCAGATGATATGTCATCCCAGAGGTCTTGGAGCTCTGTTTTTTCTACTTTGGTTATGTAGGCTGTGACTTACCGTGCAACTGTAGCAGAATTGTCTGCAATGTACTGCATATCTATATTTGCATTCCATAGGATTTTGATCCTTCTGTTCTTTTTATGTAATATGTGTTCAGAGGTGATTTACCTTTGAAACATTGTCTAACTGAAGACATGAAGTTGTTTACTTGACCTGTTGTTGAAACTGGTCTAGGGAAACCAAAGCACAATTTGGTGTAGTATTTCCCTTTGTTTTTATATTTGCAACGACAATACTTCCCACATTTGTGTCTTTGAAATTGTAAAATGTGTGCATGAAGGTCACTTTGTGTCGTTTGTGAAGGGATTTCACAAGTGACATATTTGTGGATGAACTGCAAAAAGTGGCATCACTGTCCTGACCAAATTTAGGAGCATCTTTAATCCACAAAAGCATGTTGATGTGTGGTGTTCCTCTGGCTTGATATTCTTTTCTCCAAAAGAAGTGTTGCACCTCTCCAAGGGGAGGAACAGTTTTATTACAAATGAAGTGTAGCATAGCAATGAAGCGATGATGGAAATAGCTTGATACATTTACAGGATCTAGAGAGCAGCGTTCTCCTGGTGTTTTTACATCTATATTTGTTTTGTTTTTGTTTGCTATGCGTAGGAAATCGTGTAAATCTTCCCATGCATATTCTGCACAACTTAATGTCAGAAAACAAGTGGGTGGGCCTAGGTTTCTTATCATACAGCGTACGTCTCTGACGTTGGAACCAGTATTCTTTTGTACCACACATGTTTTTCTTGCACTTTTTGTAGTAATTGCGTAGCTGACATATTTTGAAAATTGGTATCTGAATTCAATGGGTGTGCAACTCTGTAGCATAGAGTTGCTAGTTCACTTTGAAAGAGAAGGTGGAATATGTATTACACGTTTTTTTCTGAATCTGGGGTCTTCAGAATACATTCGTAAATAGTAGTATTCTGATGCTGTTATTTGTGTGGGTCTATCATCGTACCTTTCTCCTTTTAGTAGAGGAAAGGCACGTGCTTCTATATTTTTTCCTATATGCTGACTGGTGATCCTTTGGCTTGTCACATTTGGTAGTTTTCCACTGCATCATCTATTGTGTCTTTAGAGTGTAATGGGTGAAAAGGATAATGGTCTAAAATATTGGATTCTGTAGCAGGATCTATAAGTTGAAATTGACCAGTTTCTGATGAGTCTTGAAATATTTCAGTGGTTTCCCTCAAGTTTTCTTCAATATTTTTTTCTTTGTAGTATTCATTGTTGTCTTTTAGATATTGCAGGGCTTGTCTAACTTTATGTAAATTCACAAGTTGTTGCCAATTTTGTTTTTGTCTTTTGTAGGTATGCCATTTTCAAGACAATTAAATATTGATCTATTGGACGTTGTACTCCCAGAGTGTATACATTTTCTTTCAGATCAGTTTTGCTGTTTTCGGTTGAAGGTGTATTATTCCTTGAAATGGGTGCACTGTTTGAATTATGATGCTCTCATACAAGTTAAGTTGTTGCAGGGGTTTTGGTAGTGGGAATAATTCCAAGTTATTAGTGATAACATGTGAAGGAGTTTGGTTGCTGTCAAGTTTTGCATTGCAGTAACTTCAAAGTATTAAGGGATTAGTAATTTCGTATTTGTTTTCTGCTATAAAATAGAGAGGTAATTGGAACCACTTGGAATCTTCATTGTCTTCTATTTTGTACATTATGTCTACAG
Organism: Ambystoma mexicanum; assembly: GCF_040938575.1. Taxonomy (NCBI): domain Eukaryota; kingdom Metazoa; phylum Chordata; class Amphibia; order Caudata; family Ambystomatidae; genus Ambystoma; species Ambystoma mexicanum. The sequence goes on from NC_090934.1 coordinate 655,130,492, forward strand.
TTTTTGTGCTATTCTTATAAAAAAAAGTCCTGCAGCAACATACACACACATGGTTTGGTACTTCAGCAGATGTACTTTTAAACTTTAGTATTTCTTTTTGTATGTGTGTAGTAGAAGGTTGCTATCTGTAAAGTTGTTGCTAGTCTGTTGTAAAGCTATTTCATTTTGTAAGTGGCTTTCACTTCCAAAATATTTTCTCTGAATATGCTCTATTTCTTCGGGTAGTTCTTTGGCTGTACCATGTAGAAGATTGTTATTTAAATTGCTAGTGCTAAAGCAGGACTTTTGGCATAGTACAGTTTATGAATCAGATTTCCGACATTCGAATGGTGTGAAGGTGCTTTTGCAAATAGGTCCAGAAATGCAGGCTAATGAATGTCCTTGTAGTCCTGTGTATTTGCGCACTGGATAGGAGTCCATACTTTGTAATAGTTTTATTTTCAATTTTTCTTTGCCTTTCACATTCTGATTGAGGAACTGGCGTAAGGATCTGAAAACATGTTTGCCTATGTTACACATTGATGTGCACAGCCATTTTTAGACTGGACGCGTTGGTTTAGTGGAATGGAGAGTTGATACTAAGTTGTTTGGGGATATTCTTTTGAGCAGCGTTTCTTGTTACATGATGGTATTGTTAAGTTTTTCATACGCTCATCCACTGCTATGTATGGCAATTAGGTTTCTTTGCTTTTGTTTGTATGCTTCTTTATTGAAATATGGTTCTGTGCTGGTGGTGTGACTCCATTCACCTCCACAGATGTTTGCAAAGCTATCTTTGTTGATATTCTGTTTATTGAGAAGTCTTTTTTGTAGTTTAGTACTTAGTTTTGTTAGTTTTTTCATTCGGTTTAAAACGATTGCACTGTCTATGAGAGCTTCTAGGATTAATTTTCTATGGCAGATTTTAAGGGTTGTGCATGATTTCTGTCCTGTTTTTATAAGGTTTTGAAGGACTCTGTGGCAGAACATTATTTTTGTAAAATAATTGTTTTGGTATGCTTGTGGCTACATCGAGATTTATAGGTGCAGTGTTAGCACTAGTGGTAGCTGCAGTCTTGTTAATCACTTTCTGTTTCGTTTCACATTTTGAAAGATGAGGCAAAGTCTCTTTACTGGAAGCTGGTTTTGTTTACTTCTGCATTGCTTTCTATGGAGTTGCTTTTTGGAAGGCATTCTTTGGGGTCTGTTGGAGAAAAAAGAAATTGTGGGTTGGGATGTTGTGCAGTGTATGTGTGCTTTGTGCATCAGTGTCTCAGTATGATGGTAAGTATGTATCTAGAGGTGTGTGATTGTGCAATGGACTATTACTTTAGGTTGGGAAGGCTAGTCTCGTATTTGTGTGTTACTATACTGGTGTTCCGATGACAATACAAAGTATGCAGCTTCTGAGGGGCAATAAGTAATACTGAATATAATGCTGTAGGGTTAATACAATTGTTTGTTGTACAATACTAGAATTCTACCGTGTTTGAGTAACAGAACAGTGTGACAGTATTGCACTTACTTTTTTGGATGGAAAGAGTAGATTTCTTCTGAGTTCTGGTTCATATTTCGGATGCTGTTGATTTTCAGGAGAGGGGTCTTCCCTGCAGTTGTGAAAGAAAGAAGTTAGTAAATATGTGTGTTAATAGCACTGTTGTTAATGTAGACATGAATGTGTTTGTTTTTGCAGTAGTAGTGCTTTCTGATAACTGTACATAGCATGTAGATGCACTTTGCTTTGTCTATGTGCATTCTGTATATGTTACTTAGATTCTGTTAGTTGGACTTGTCTTAGAAATGATTACAATAGTAAGCACACAGAGCACACTTGGCTTTTTAAGGCAGTGTTATTGGATGTTAGGAGATAGAAGAAATAAGGGTATGCTTTTCTTGCTATTCATACAGGGTAAATGGCAGGAACTGTGGGGAAAAGCATGCAATGTATGCATTTGTGACGGTTTGGGAAATAAAGAAGGATTTGATGGGTTCAGCAGCGTATTACACTCCAGGATAGTTATAGGGGAGAAGGTTCAAAGAAGAAAACCTGGAGAAGTGACAAAGGGACAAAGCAAGCTTACCAGACTGCAGTTGATTAGCAAACTACTGGGTGATCTTGTGGTACTTGGAGATGGGAGAGTCTGAAATAAGGTAAGGGTTGAAATGAAGGGTCTGGTGCTTGCATTGCAGAATGAAGGGAAGGGGGAGATGTTGTATGTGTTGGTTTACTGCTCTGTTTGTGCATAGTTGTACATGATGTGATAGACATGACTGCACCTGTGTATAGTTGAATGCTGTTGTAAACTCTAGAACAGAATAGGCAACCAGCTGGAATGAGAGAGCTTTCTAGATTGGAAGAACAGTTGTAGAGGCAGTAGTGTTGTTTCAGCTGGGAGCCTTTCAAATGATATTGGCTATCTGTGTGCATGAATAAAGATGCATGTACTCATCGTGGCAGTGTATCACTTTATAACACACTAGAAAGCCTTCTCACACAATTATACTGTTATTTCTCCCATCTTTTAATAAGAAATGACACTTAGACAGCTGTGTGTGTTGTGTCGGATTAATATTATAATCTTTCCTAAAGGAAGTTCAAATGAAAGAATGTATGTTAAATATCCAGAATGTATAGAAAGGACATTGTATGTACATCCTATGCACTTTAGTGCATTACATGGTATTATGGGTGAAATGTGGATACATAGGTGGGAGTGGTTACACAAATGACAGAATGAATGACTCAAATATAACAGTTTTGCACATTACAGTTGGTAATTAGGTTAAATACACATTTGGAGAGCAAACAGTTTTGCAAGTGACACTAGATCATAGCAGATGAGAGAAATGACAGTAAGCGGTTTTTACAGGTTATACAGGGGAAGTGCATTTACCTGTTTAAATGCATTTATACAAGAGCTGCACATGTACTATGCAGAAAATATTCATGCCTGTAGTTTGCTTTTATGCATGTGGATGGGCATGAATCTGCAAGCAGTAATCTTGGAGAGTTTTATAGTAGTTGTTGTTGTAGGTGCTTTGCAATCACAGCCCAATTGTACTCAGGGAGGGCCATTACGAGGTTGGAGGTAACCATGGCGCTATTAGCACTATGGCTGCCTCCAAAACCTCACCGACTCCGCCCTGGTGAATGGAGCTATTACTGCCCCATTCCAAGGTTGGCGGGGGCAGTAATTCCATATTCACCAGGGCCCTTCCCCATTCCTATTTGACCCCCCATAGGGCTCAATGGGAATGGGGAAGGCGCTAATAACGGTACCGCAAATTGAGGTACCGTTATGAGCTCTAAGCTCCCTTTGTGGGTCCTGTCCTTAATGCCTGGTAAAACCAGGCGTTAAGTGAGGACCCGCAAAGGAAACTCTTAGTAGGGTGGTAAGGGATTACCAGTACCCGTGCCCTTACCGGTACCGGTAATCCCTTACTGCCCAGGTCGTAATGAGGCCCAGAGTGATTAACAGTACATCTAAAGTGCTGAACTGTGATGATGGAGTTAGATGTAGATTTCTTGGATGTGATTGGTGGATGGTTGTGTGACTGCTTAACAGTAACCAATGAGGGAATGGTGTAGAGAGTGAAGTGAAAGAGGGCTGCCCCAGTGTTACGCGCTCAGCGGACACTGCGGGTGTTCATGGACAGGGCGTGCCCCATCCGGGGCAACCAAGTATGAAATGGGAGTGTATTTTGGGGATTAGCCAAACAGGTGTTGAGGTTTCTGCTTTGTATTGGGAGAGGCTGTATGTAGTGAAGATGGCAGAGGTGGAGAAAGTCAGGGTGTTGGTGGTTGGAGGAATGAGGCTAACAATTGTGACATAAAAGGAGTGGAGGTGGTATGGTGCACTGTGCCTGGTTTTAATTTGCAGGCAATGCTGGAAGTTTGTCAGGATATTGCTAGGTTCAATAGTCCAGATGTTGTTGTCCTGCACTGTGGTGCTGTGCATTTGGGCTATGTCAGTGCCCCTACTTTGTTGCAAGATCTGCACAACTTGGTTCATCAAAGTCCTTCTAAATGCGAAGGTTATTTTTTCTGCTTTGTTACCTAAGGCAGTATGGGATAATAGTTATTTTTCTTGTCCACAGCAAAATTTTGCAAGGTGTTTAATTAACCAAGGCATGTTTGCTTTTATGATTAGAGCTGCGATCTTCTTTTGCAATAAGGACAACACTGAATCTGGTAATGTTGTTTACTTTAAAGCAGATGGCATGTCTTTATCTTTCATGGGAAATGCCATGCTGTTCTTGAAATGAAGGATTTATTTGGAGAAGCTAATGTAAGATATTTAAGGAAAAAAACAAAAAAAAATACAAAATAAAAGGTGTTTCTGAAGCATCTTCAAAAACCCTACAAAAAAGGCTCTTTTCAGAGCCAACCTCAAAGAGGAAATGGGGCAAACTATTTAAATTTTCATTCCCCACTCTCAGATTTTAAGATTTGTCTGCGGACACTGCGGTTGTCCGCAGACAGCGTATATTACATACAGGGATTTTGAGGCTGAAAGGCGTGCAAATGAGACTGTGCATGATGAGGTATTGGTCAATAAGGTTTACTGGGTGTGATGTGTAAGGAATGCCTTTGGCAGAAAGTATGTTTCCTGAGAGGAGAGCAGATAGCTCTGCCTGTGTCTTTCAGAAGGCAGATTGTCTGGATTTTGGGAGACTCATTTATACATTAGTAGGAGGTGCATGCAGATCGCTGTGGAGTGGCTGCACATCTTGGATTCCCTTATATGGAAGGACACTGGCATAGAGTGGGTGGAATGAAGTGGCTGGATTTGGTACCTCTTTGTGCTACTTTGGTGACACAGCGTCATCCAGACATTATTATTATTCATTGTGGAGGGAACAGTTTAGGACATGTCTCTGGAATTTTTCTGCAATTTGCAATGAAAGAAGGACTTGGGAAAGTCATGCACATGTTTCCAAACCCCGAGTATTTTTTTTCTTGTATTGCGCAGATACAAATGTGGCTGCGTTCTTCTTCATTGCGAGGTGCAATGTCAACAAGGATGTTTGTGACTTTTTGAGAGATGTTGGCATGTCCTCTTTTCACAATGAAAATATTATGTTTCATAGGACACACATTTTTCGCAGAGATGGAGTACATCTTACTTATGCTGGCAATCAGATTTTTCTGTGAAATATACAAAATGCTTTGCAACCCTTTTTGTAATTATAGCAATCTTTTTTCCAGTAGGTGTAGACCATTTGAAGTTTTCGAAACACAAAAAAACTTTTCAGAGCCACCTTCCTCCTAGAGAAGAGTGCATTGGTTTTGATAGGGCAACACCCCAAAAGTTTTAAATGTCTGCGGACTGTCCGCGGACTTCTAAAAATGCATAGGGCCCTGCAGCATTTCATTGGCATATGGATAGTATCAAAGGAGTTAGAAAAGCTCTGTGGATGAAAAAATACATAAATTGCGTAATGTTAGCAGAAGTTGAGATACTCTTAATCCTTGAAAATATAAGAGACCAGGCTTTGTCATCCAGAGTAACGCCAAAATCCAGTTCCCATTCATACTGCATGGACCACTTGATGAAAGGATGATCCGTAATACACAATACTTTAGAGAATTTAGCAGCAGGGACAGCAGAAGTCATGGTAAGAAGCAGTAGTCTGGATGCATCAGGTAGAAGAGTACAAATCAATGGACAATGCATCCAGACAGACACTAACCAATTTCATGTAAAAGTTAAGATCTGAATCAGGGATAGAAAAAAGACCTTTTAACTGCTGTAAGGGTCATTGAGAGCCATTATCCATAATGTGATAGAGGAATCTTATGCCTTTTCTTAACCAAGACTTGTGATAAAGTGCCCTGCCATTAATGGTGATAACTTTATTGTGCCATAAAAAGGGAGAGACATTCTGGGTGTGGGATCTAAAGTCAGGGAAGAGAAACAATCTCAGGGCAGAGATCGAAGCCTTAATAGAGCTTGAGAAAGTAGTGGCGAAAAGGCTAGAGACATACATTAAGTTAGTAATATCACATGGCAGTACCAGTTTTTTTTTCTATTATACACCAAGAGGGGAGAGAGCGGGAATAGAAGTGGAGAACCAGCAACAGGTCTGTCTGCCTCTCTAAGTAAGAAGGCAGAGTGGTAAAGCTTAAAGTTGGGAAATCTGACCCCTCCACCATCATGCAAGGCTCTTAATTTGGTAATAACAATTATTTTACATTACCCCTCCCCCATAGAAAGTTGAGAAGAATAAAATTAATGGATTTGAAAAGAGAAGCCGGTAATGAGGTACAGAGAAGTTGTAAATAGTAAAGAACAATGGGGGACAGCATCATTTTAATGGTGTCAAGGCGACCCCACTAAGATAGAAAGAGGGGAGACCAACCTAAAGGGAGTTCTTTAAGTCTATTGATGAGCGACTCTACATTCATTTTAATAGTGTCAGCCACAGAGGAAGCAAAGTGTAGGCCTAGATATTCTATTGAGTGTTGACACCATTTAAATCCAAAAGCATCAAGATCATGTTTGACACAAAAATAGCTAAGAGGAAGAATTTCAGACTTCTCTCTGTTAAGCTTATAACCTGAAACTAAAGAAAACTGCTGCAGTCTCTCGAGCAAGAATGGAAGATGGAGCCCAGGGTTTTTGATAAAAATCAAGATGTCATCAGCATATGCCGCAATTTTAGTACTCGAAGTACCAAGTGAGATTCCAGGAATGTTAAGTTCTACTAAGGGTTCAAGGGATAATATGTAGAGGATAGGAGAAAAAGGGCATCCCTGTCTAGTGTTTCTATGTAGAGGAAAGAAGGAAGAGGATAGCCCGTTGATACAAATAGAGGATTTAGGGCAAGAGCAAAGAAGCTTGGTAAGCAAGATAAAATCTTCCCCACACCCGTGCCATCGTAGAGGTTGAAACATAAAATCCCAGTTGACCCAGTCGAAAGCTTTTTCTGGGTCAAGCCCAGTTGCAGCATATCCTAAATGATCTTTTTTGTCCTTAGACACCAAGTGGAGAGCATTAAGAAGAAGCCTTACATTCGCAGAAATGTTCCTACCCTTAACTTAGCCAACTTGGTCAGATTTGATCAAAGCTGGGAGAGAAGATTTGATCCTATTGGCTAACACTTTTCGGACACTTTTCGGCCAAAATTGTACTCTCACCGTTGATGAGGAATATTGGTCTATCATTTTTGGGAAGGTCATGGCATTTATCCAACTTGGGAAAAAGAATAAGAAGAGCTTCAGAGAAGGATCCAGAAGATCTTTGTTGAGATGTGAAGTAAGAAATGAAAAAAAAGGAATGAAATGATTGGATGAACTGTTGATCCTGGAGCAAGCTATTGTTAAATCTCCGATGCGAAGAAGGCTTACTGATATCAGCAAGGTTAAATGAGATAGAGACAGGGACATGGTCAGAGATGGTAAGAGATGATAATGTTGGATATAGACGAGCCAATGATAGAACCAGTGAGAGTTTTTAATGAGCTGATTTAGTCGAGACATGAAAGAGTATCATGAGGGGTTGAGTAAAAGGTGTAATCCAAGTGAGTAGGGTGCGACAGCTTCCAAGTGTCAACAAGACCAGTGTCTGCCAAACAGCGCTTGAAAGCCTTATGAGATTTGGAGCTTTTGAACATTCTTTGGAATTCTTGTCCAAAAAGGGATCCAGTACCTGACTGACATCACCACATAAAGTGAGCTTATTGAAACCACAGCTAAGAATAACTTGTTTGATAGAATCCCAAAAACAAGGGTCGGGGAAAGTGGGGCCGTACACATTCAAAATGGAAAAAGAAACAGAGCCAATCACAAACCTAACCCAAGCCCAGCGCGCAATAGCATCAGCATCCTGTGCAAGTATTTTGTAGTACAATTTTTTGCTAATAAGTATAGCAACACCATTTCTTTGCCAGTGGCAGGGCTAGCGATAATGACTTTTATCCAAAATTATTTAAGCTTCACGGTTTCAGGAAGGGATAGGTGAGTTTCTTGTATACACGCAACCGAATAGGGTTGTTACACCTTTTAATATTCTAAGTTATGCACTTAACCGCCATGCTGACATATAAAAAAAAGGCAAAGAGAACTGCAATATATGACCCAAACCATATTGTAAAACATGAGAGAGCAAAAACGAAGCGCATCACTAAATCACATGCAGAATCTAAAATACATACTAATACAATAAGAAGTTTCAAACCGGGGATCAGACTTAAAAGGAGAGTACAAAAGTGTAGTGGGGAGGGAGAGAGAAGCCAGACCAAAGACACAGGCTGATTACAAGTAGAGTGGAAAAAAGAAACATTCCAAATGACAATGCACATAAAAAATAGTTGAGGCAATATGGTCAGGCCAAAAAGTGTAAAGAACTGGAAAGAAGTAGCATGGGTGGGTGACACCGCAAGGACCATCAAGAACAGTCAACCAGGCCCAACCCAGCTCATTGCGTCATACGAGACGCTGAGTGTTAGCTCACGTGATACAGCAGCAGGTTGTCAGGGAGGATGCGCGTCTTTCCTCGTTGAGCAGCTACCACCGAACACAGGCTCCAGGACCTCTGGCAGAAAACATGGAGCACAGGCAAGTACACCGACGATAAAGAGCAGCAAAGTGTCGGGAGAAAAGGGTGCTAAGTAGTCAAAGCATTATCAAGTAGAAAACAGATGGGCCGGAGCGAGCGTTCAAGTGGCCATGCTACCTAGAGCCCCACCATACCTCATCAATTCTGCCACTCTCTCTCTTGAGCCACATCACCAGTCACAAAATGGAATCATAGTTGAAGCAGTGGTACCACATGTCTAAACTGTAATGTAAGTCAAGGAATACATACCAGACCTATTTAATATTTTGGGGTGGGGTGTAATATTGATCTCCGAGATACACCAGCTGCATGACAGTATGCTTGGTAAATAGAAAGGAAGGATTCAAAATAAGTTATGGCTGTGTCTAACATCCCAGCTACAAAACACAGTTTATACGGAAACGTCTGATGGAGGTGGCTGTCAAATGCTTCCAACAGATCAAGCAGGATCAGACATTATGTTAAATTATGTTATTTTGATTTATACGCTCACCGCCACCACCCACGGGCAGTCTCCAGGCGCTTCTAGGAGTGAGTACTGATGTTTGTTAATGTTCCACAGTCAATTTTTGCAGACTTCTAGTGATGCAGTCCGTATGCTTCATCCTCAGCAGAAGCTTGATTACCTATTTCCCAAAGAGAGCTTTGTCTCAACAAACACCTGTAATTTCATTACCCATACCATTTATCGTATTCTGTTCAAGAATTATGTGCTAGCACTAACTCTATGTTTTGTAGGTAAATAAGGACCCCATGAAGACTTTTTTGAAGGAGTTGTAATCCATGATGTGTTTACATTCTAAGGAACCATGCCATGAAGCAGGGAGTCATTGACAAAGGATGTAATGGTCCTTGGAATGCCTGCTTGATTTCTAACAAAACCCACTTGATTCTTGATTTATTCTTTCATCTTATTCTGCAATTTCTTTTTTGACTGACACATGGCCCACCTCACATAATACTTCAATACCTGCCTTTCTCACCACTCCTTCCACCAAGTTCTCACACTCAGCGCACCCCACTAGCCATGGTGGAGTGTAAGAGGTTTTGTCTTTGGGCTATTACCTAATTTAGCTGTAATTTAGTATCATGGTATACTGGCGGTAAATTGGCACTATGTTTTCTTGGTGGTAAATTAGTGGTGAACACTGCCCTATATGGTAACACAAACCTTCCCCATTTTATAACTATGCCCTATACTAGGGTTGACTGTAGGCATCCACCCAGACTTAGTACATTTAGAGGGAACCCGGTAATGTCATAAATGATGTCCTAGATTGTGTATAAATTGTGCTAATGACTTATCTACATCATTAGCCTACACCCTTGAAGGGTACCATTCAGCCCCTGCATGCATGGCTGAATGCATTCATACAATACACCAGCTTTCTAGCTTGTATAAATATTTTCCTTTTGTTTCTTATTTTACCTCCATCGGTAAACACTTTTACCGCCGTGATGTACTTTCCACAGCGTCTCCTAGTTACTTTCCCCCACTGAAATAGTGATCATCAGACACATGAGAAATAAAAAATAAAAAATAGACACCAACTTTGCTTCTGTTATTGCAGTTATTATTTTTATAATCCAACTCTTTATAAAACAATTCATGAGAAAACAGTTATGAGCTCTTACGGATAGATCGACACAGCTGCGTTTATCTAAGAGACAAAATATAAACGTGCATTGCAAACTTATTTTTTTAGTTCCCAGTGTGTGAAATAAACCACAATGACCCAGTGAAAATAATGACCTATTCTCGTCTAAACAGTCACAGAGATAATTGGCAGTCATCCAATGCTCTCCTCAATTCCACAAATACTTACATAATGACTTGAAGTAGCTGTGTCTTATCTGTGCAACCCCTTTTTACTCCTGCCTATCTGCAATGAAGCCTCCCAAGCACCGCACGATCACTGGCACTCCCGAGAAGTGGTCTTGTGCTCCCAAACAGACTAGGACTGCGGCCTTTGAATCCCTTCGGCAGCCGGTAGCAAAGCAGAAGCACCAGGCAGAAGCGCAGGAAAGAAGAGAGAGCTGCACTTCAGTTCACCCCTTATTTAATTAATCTGTTTGTCAATCAAGAGCAGAGCTGCCTCCCCTCTGACATATCTCAGCAACTCTTATGCTCCTGATTCCATTGTTCAATCATTCACGAGAGCATGTATGTATTAACTTATTTCCTGCACAAACAAAGAGGCTTGAGAATACACAAAAAGACAGTTCATTAATTTTGCTTACCATGCATCTCTTTCCATGGAGCGACAAGAGAGAGGACAATAAGACAGAATTTTCATCCGTGTTTACTGACATTGCATTTCAATGTTAACCAGAAGAGATAATTAGTTAAGAGGTTTAATTAAGTAGGGAATTTAGTTAATATGGGTTATTTTCTCAATGCAACTTTACACAGATGAGAATTCTCATAATTTCATATATGTAATGCACTTTGAATCCACTGTCTTTTTGCAAACATTCTGCTTTGCCATTGGAGGCCTAATACACTGTCATCATTTGAATGTTTCTGCCTTTACCTGCACTACTTAATCTGCTGTCTCCCTTTGCATTCATTCATATTAACCCCACTAAAAATTCTGACCTGTATCCCTAATCTGCTGCTCCCATTTGCACCCAATTTTACTGGCTGCTTCTATGGAAAACACTGTCTCCTGCACCCCTTTTGCTGGCTGCTTTTATAATTGCTGCTATAGATCCCTACATATGCCCTCCTTTTCTGACAGTGTAGTGAGTGTAAAGCGAGTGTAAAGCAAAATGAAATAGAATAAATAACGTGTGTATATCAGTCCTCATGCGCATGTGTATATGTAATAGTATAAAGTATGTGTACACTCCCGATTGAAATGTCACATCCAACAGTCCACATGTGCTTAGTAAGTCCATACTCCATAATTTCACCATAGGTTCTGAATTATAGTCCCTATCTGTGTATTTTATGCATTAAGCATTTTTTTTATCAGATTGTATGCACAAAAATAAAACAATACAATAAAACTGGCAGAACACAGCACAGCAACATGCTCTATCAGCAATAAATGAAGAATAAAACACACTGAAGATGAACCAGGCAAAATGAGGACCAATCATGTTCACTTTTTGATACCCAGAATCCTCATGACCATGCCTTTGGGTGTACGATCCATCAGACTTTGCACCATAACAGCATCCTCAGCGTGATTTCTCTGATTTCTCCAGTGTGGCTCTGTTCACAGAAGTCATCTCTTATGGTCATCTCTTTTGCCACCTCAGGCTCTTTATCTTCACCCCCATCCTTTGGTCTGGGGTCTTCCCGGGGTCTCCTGCTGTGGATTCCAATCCCATGGCCTCCAATGGTCAATCCCTTCATGGAACTGGTCCTGCTGGGATAATAGGTTAGTGGTCTCCAAAGTGAATAGAAAAGAGACAGATAATTATATAGCATAAAACAATTTTCTATCCATTTTCTACTTAGCTTGAAAAAAAACATGGCCAAAACACCATAGCTTCCTGAGTTTGCCACTTTGGATCCCTGCAATTAAAAACATATTATAGAAAAAACAAAACAACACTTTACATTATGCATCAACATAATTCCCATCAAATACACACCCCTTCATAATATTTACATCTCTATTCCCCTCATCATGTTTCCTTGTTTATTTGATACCCATTGTGTGGGAGCGAGGGGCCAGCAGGCCCCTCGCATTCTTTATTACTCAGTACAAAACTCGGACCGGGTGCCTCCAGTGGTAGGTTCGCCCCTTGCCCTTATGCAATGTCAACTTTGGTTGACATTCGCGTAGATGGGACTGCTGAGCAGGAAACAGGGCATCCGTTTTTGTACCCCCTTTCGACTCCATCTTGGTGACTAGGCCTCACTGCGATAGTACAAAACGCTTCTCTTTCCTTTCTCACAACGGCCAGACACGCAGGGCACATTGCCCCCACCATCTTTCCCACTCTGACTGGAAAACTCTGTGGCTCCATTCTCAAGCTGAAGCCGGAGGTACTTGCAACAAATAATAAATGTAACACATCATTCTTCCTCGGAGATCACTGCCCTGCATGTGAACCAACATGAGCTAAGCACATAGCTTGTTCATCTTCACAAACGTGACCTTACCCCCGCACCCTCGCCAGTAGAAACTTACTGCCATTGTGACCCTGTGCACCTGCAAGATATTCCTTTTATGTGCCAGACCGCTGACCACACCATGATGCCCACCCAACAGATCCCCAACTAACATTAGACCCCTGCTGCAGTATATCGTTGTCTACCACTAACAAATGTCAACATACCAAAGATTCTTATGAACATAGACCCTCACTTCAACCAGTGTTATTATGGTGGTCAAGACCCTTAACCTAAGGCCTTTATAATCCGATGTTATTGATAGTATAGATACATGTGTGAGTTTATAGAGACATGACTAGTTGTTCAAAGGCTTCGAACGATTATTATGTAGTGCATGCATTTTAACAATATATGATGTTAGTTTAGCCAGTGGCCACCCTGCTTCACAACGACCTGACCTTCACCCATTCGGAGTACAGAAGCCTGACGTCCATCCTCCCGCAAAACCAAGCAGCCAACCCGGAGGAAGAGATGCCACCCACAGCATGGGCACCATATGGACTGTCCAATCCGGGACCAACGTAGTACCTTATGTTAGTTGCGTCATTTATCCTATAAAATGTATTGTAACCTTAATTCTGGTCAGAGCGCTCTCAGAGGCAACAGAGATCTTTAAATGCCATTTACTTACATAAACCTTGCCTTGAACTCTCGCAGCCTGCTCTCTTTGCCTCATTCCCTGTCTGGGGAGTGTCAGTTTTAATCTTTTGCATGAGAAAGGTGGGGAGGGCACAAACATTTGGTGACCCCCTGCAACGTGATTTGGAAAGGTGCCTCGAGGCATGCACCATGCGGGGAGATCCAGGACGCCCCCCAGCAAAAACATTGCCTCTGCGGCCGACCAGCCTGTGTGCATTACAAGAAAGGGTCAAAGGTTCCCGGTTGATGAATATCCAACTGAAAAAGCTGTTCACCAAGGCGGGCCACGGCTTGGTTGGGGTGCAGACCTGACTGGGTTCAGACCGCGAACGGTGACCCTCGGATTACCCGACTGAACACGTGAGTGCCGGTTGTGAAAGTTCCCAAGGAAAGGAAAGGGGGAAAAATAAGAGAACAGGGGAACAGGTGGTAGTGGGTCAAAGCCAAGAGTAGGAACTGTGTGAGTGATGCTGAGGCTTTTCTTATCTATCCTTTATATGGCCATAAGTGAAGATAAAGAGAAAATAGTAGGGGTCTCATATATTAAGTAGACTCAGAGTAGATATTTAGAATATTCTTTTTCTGTGTAAGCAAGATTCTTTGGGAAAGAGTAAGAGGGTGTAAGAGGTGGGGAGTGAATGAGAAGAGTAGGCAACGGGGGAGGGTAAAAAGTGTTCAGTAATAGGAACAATAGGGAGATAAACGGCCACAGGTAGTGCATGCTATGTGTTATATGTCTTTTTGTCCATTATTGTCATAATGTTGTAAGTGATTTGTCGGTAAGGGGTCATATATGCGAAAGTGAACTGTTGGATTTGGAAATGCAATGATTACAAAGGTGATGTTGGATATTAATGCACAATAACTGTCAATAATTGAGAAACGCTTAATATATTGTTGACCTGTAATAAAGGGAAAGGTGGTTGAAGGGTGTGGCATTGAGAGAAGAGAACAAATATCACACCCGAGATTAGAGGGAGGCTCAGGTGAAAGTGTACACACAAGCAAATGGAGAAACACCATCATGAAGGGGACTAACGCCATTAGCTCACATTTGCCAACATTTCCCACTATGTAGTGAAAGGATACAGAAATACCACGATCAATGGGTGACGGAAATAAAAGGGGGCAGTGTGACACTAATTTGGCCAGAGGGAGGGTCGTTTGACAAAAGGGTGTTAGACTTAGTATCCACACACTTGTTGGCAAGATATAAGGGAAAACAGTTGCAAAACAGAAGGGAAGTATTGGACCTGTGGCGAATTTTCGAGGAAGTTACCCCCATAGCAGAGGTGAATACAGAAAAAACTATCGAAAAACAGAAAACACAGGAAGAGGTAAGCGGAACACCCAAGGGTGAATGCACAACAACAGCAGTTGAGAATGATACAACCAAAATATACCCCTTAATGACAAGGCCAGCAGTAGGATACAGCGAGCCTCTGTATGTACCAGCGTGCCCCACCCCCACTTCCCCAAGCGGAGCGGTAGCCACGGCGACACCGCCATATGACAAAGGAGGCCTTTATGGCCAACGAGTGCGCCCCCTGTAAATTTAGCACTATTAAACAGAGATGTAGACCGCCAGTTAGCGCATGCACAAATGGAAATAACACGGCTAAGAGCACTGTGTGACAGGGGCCAAATGCTACCGGGTGTAGGGGAAGTACCACCATTATCCGTAGTAGATCTCACACCCCTGCTAAGTGTAACAGGGGAATCAGCAACAGCAATGCCAGGACCAGCGCAGTCCATATTGTCTCAGGGAACACCCACATCACAAGGGCGAGAAAAAGAATGGCGATCGGGAGAATTCATGTTTCATCTGAATGACAAACCAATAAGAATAATATGCCCAGCCACCCCAGAAAGCCAGCAAGCGGAAGGACAAGAGGAGAATGGCGAGCAAGAAGAGGAAATAGAAGAAGTGTGGAGTGATTTAGACGAATACGAAGAAGGAATAGCAGCTGTGGGATCCCCACTGCCACATCAATTCGATGACTTAGATGAACAATCACCCCCACGATGTCAGGGTAGATTAAGGCAGCGAGTAGGGAACATGCTGTTGAGTAAGGCAAACAATAGGGACGGTAAGTAAGACAGGAAAGAAGCATAAGTTGCAGATGGCGTTGATACACAAGGGAGCAGGTATGCCACACTATATCCCGTGGGCCCAGATGCACAAAAACAACCTGTTGAAACTCCTCCCCCCACTTGCGGGAGGGGCAGGGAAATGGATACATGTGTTCGAAAAGAACACGGCAGGAGTACCGTTAGTGATAGGTGATGTAAAATGTTTGCTAGTGTCCGCCGTTGGTGATCAGGCAGACTCTGTGTGGGAAAAGGTGGGGTTCCCAGAAGTAACAATGAGTTGTGACCGCCACGATGGATCACCCTTCAACAATGTTAGAGCACAAGTATGGGACGCATTGCGGCGCACATTTCCAGATATTCTAGACTTATATTTAGTAATGCAATGCACAATGGAGGAGAACGAGGATCTTATGCAATTCATACTGCGGGTCCAAGACTTATGGAGAAGTGAAACTGGTACGGCGTGGAACCAATCCACCACCTTGTTCTATTGTATAATCAAGAAAGGGCTCCCGAAGGAGGTACAGAGGCCCTTGGACAAGATAGCTGGGATAGAAGCCAAGGGTTGGCCTGAAATTCAGAGCATAATTGTGCACCACTGTAGGAGGATCAAAGAGAGAGAGAAAGAGATAGCACAAAAAAGGCTGCCGGATGAAGCGAAACTGGTACAGAATAAATTAGTGAAGGGCGCCGCCATAAACGCCAGCGTAACAACAGATAGGGTGAATGAGCGGGATGAGAGTGCGGGAGGCAGGCCAGTCAGAATTGCAGCACTCTGGGCAGCAGGAGAACAAGGACCATGGAACGGAGAGGAGCAACACAGAGGACCACAGTGACAAGAAAGACTGGCGAGAGGACGAGGCGGGTACTGTGGCCAGAGAGGGGGGTTTGGAGACATGGGGAATAGAGGATTTGGTGGCCAAGGGATGAGGGGAGGACAGCAAGGGTCATGTTGGAATGGTGGGAGATGGGGACACTATTCAAGAGAATGCAGGATGCGCCCCTCAGGGTATTTCCAAGGGCAACTGCCCGTGGACAATGAACAGGTATGCGGATGCCCACACCCAGGTAGCCCCTATGGATTACCAATGGGAGGGGGAAGACCACAGGACCAGTGTTACAATGAACCCTAGATGCAGCAAAGACAACCACCCTCACAACCACATCACAGCGCATCACAGCCCATGGCAAGACAAAACACTGTAGGAAATGTCGGCAGCAACATTTTCGCAACATCTGCACATGGTGCACCCGCACCGTTCCGTGGCGCAACAGTAGTTGGAGATAATGTTTTTGTAGTACCAGGACAAGAAAGGTACACAGATTAGGACAGCCCACAGGGAGCACTTGCATGTCCAGTCCTATCCACCACCCTACGTGCAGAAGAGGAACCACTAGTGGGGGCAGAGATAGGAAATAAGCAGTTTATCTTTAGGGTAGAATCAGGAGCAGAAAAATCATGTCTTATGGAAGGCGGTTTCCGCTCTCAGGCAGGAATTTGGAAACGCAGGTGTTCTCTGGGGCTATTTTAAAAGTTCCTTACACCAAAGATCTTGATATAACTGTGGGGAGAAAAAAAGTGTGCGCACCCTTACTGTATCACGAAGACGCGCCTATCAACTTGCTGGGTAGAGATTTGCTGAGTAAGTTGAACATGACCATTTCATTTACCGAGCGGGGAATATTGTGTTCCACCCCAGAGTATGCCCAGTGCGAGCAATGTTAATGATGAGTACAATGACGAATGAGGTTGTGGTGCGAGGGATACCTATTGACATAGACATGTTTATCTATGGCATCAAAGTGTTAGCCCGAGTAGTACCTGAGATAATGAGAAAAGAATGGAGAACACCATAAGACGTTATATTCTGCCCAATTGCAAATACGGATGTCGTGCCAGGCACTATAATGTCCATAGACATCGAGGCAGTGCAGGTATCGAGCAAACATATTGTGGTCATAGGCTTGGACATGCATGGATGCAAGTGGAGAACTGTGTTATGCATAGATCCAAACATAATGCTAAGAGATCTAACTGACGAAGAACTATTCATTGGCAACGAAGATGATGGAGAGATAATAATGGAAATAAGCATACCATGTGACATCATGATCCAGTACAGAGAGGTAAACAACCCACTTATGGCCAGTGTTAATGCCCCACCAACAATATTTGAGGAAGCCATTGCAAAAGTAGCACCAGAAATTTGGACTACAGGCCCCCATGATGTAGGGTTATTACATGAAGTAACACCAATAAAGAAAACTCAAACCAGGTGCCATACCGCCAAGAGTGAAACAATACCCAATATCAAGAGAGGCAGAGTAAGGGATTAGGGAGGCGATAACCGCACTCCTGAACCAAGGTATAATAGTGCCATCAAATTCCCCGTGTAACACAGCCATCTTTCCGATTAAAAAAGCAAAAGGAGGGGCGTGGAGGATGATCCAAGATCTCCGCCCACTCAATGACGTCATTCAAAAAGAGTTCCCACTAGTGCCTAACCCGGCATCAATGCTGTGCAGCATACCCAAAGAATCTACATGTTTTACTGCAGTTGACTGGAAGAATGCCTTCTTCTCTATACCACTTGACCCAGGATTGCAGTACCTTACAGCGTTCACACTGGGAAATAACAGGTATGAACATCGTAGACTCCCACATGGATATTGCGAAAGCCTAAGTATTTTTAACAGAGTATTATGTGAAGACATTGGAAATATAGATGTAGAGAGCACCATTATATAATACGTAGACGATTTACTCGTCTGTAGCAAAACAGAAGAAAAGTGCAGAGAAGACACTATAACACTGTTAAACGTGTTAGCCATCAAAGGATACAAGGTTGATAAAGGGAAACTACAATACTGCCTTGCCGAAGTTGTATACCTCGGACAGTTGATATCGAAAGATGGGAAACAAATACTCCCTGACAGGGCAGCTGCCATACGTAACATAATAATACCAAAGACAGTGAAGGACATGCAAACATTTCTTGGCATATGCAACTATTGCCGAGCATGGATCCTTGTTATGCAGCATACACACGCCCATTATTGCAAGCATTAAAGGAAGCGCAAAAAGGTAGAGCCCCAATAAAATGGACACATGACATGATGACTCAGTACTTCAGACTGAAAGACCTTATTGCAGAGGCCCCAGTCCTCGCGAACCCAGATTATGAGAGGGAATTTTTCTTATTCTCTCACTCTCACTGCAATGGAACATTGATGACTGCAGTGTTGACACAGAAAACATCATTAGGCCACAAGCCATTGGCCTACTACAGCAGAACACTGGATGCAGTAATGCAAGGACACTTAGCGTGCAAACAGGTTCTCGCAGCTGCGGCCTTCCCCATTGAAAAAAGTGCCACAATTGTAATGGGATGTTCAGTAACGTTGTATGCAGAGCATTCATTATTTGCGATTCTTGAACGGTCAAAATCAACACTGACAACACAGAGAGCAACCGCATATGAGATAATGATTTCGAGCCCCAACGTGCATGTGGTCAGGTGTAAAACAGTAAACCCAGCAACATTCATTACAGAACCTTGTACTATGGAGGATATGCAGGAGCACAACTGTACAACCTATGAGGGGGAGGGTGATAATATTCCCAAGGCGAGTGAAAACGCCCTGAAGGAAAGGGAAATATACTTCATAGATGGTTCAACATCAATAAACCCAGAAACAGGAGAGAAGCATGTAGGGATGGCAGTAGTACGAATGGAGGAAGATAGCTATGAAACAATCGTCCAAAAGCTTCTCCCATCCCATTACTCCGCACAAGCGGACAAACTAATGGCATTAATTGAAGCATTATGTACAGACGAAGGATGCACAGTGACTATATATTCAGATTCAGCATATGCCACTACCACTGTCCATTCCGGACTATCAAGCTGGCGTAGCAGAGGGTTCAGAAGAGCAGATGGATCACCAGTACAGCACACCGCACTATTGAATGAATTAATAGAGTTGTTGGCAGAGCCATCGGTAGTAGCAGTGGTGAAATGCCAAGCCCATACCAACAACAAAGATGCGATCTCATTGGGAAACGCAGCAGCTGACGCAACAGCGAAGGAGGCCTCATATTTCGATATAACACCAGCAACTGAGTGCATTGTTAAAACCATCACCGCAGAACCACTAGAAGAAGCCTATAGTAACACACCCATAGCACAGCTAATAGAGCTACAGAGGAGAGCACCACTGGAGGAACAAGCATTATGGAGCAAGCGGGAATGTAAACAATCGGCTACAGACCTCATTTGGAGGCAGGAGACAAGAGAGAAGGTAATGATGCCGATAGAATTACTAGAGCTGGCATTCCAACAGCTACACTTTCCAGCACATGTAGCGAAACAACACATCGCCGCAGACATCGAGGAACATTAGTTTGTCCCCACCCTACAGGAACATTTGTCAAAATGTATCATAGATTGTATAACATGTCAAACATACAATTCAGGGATGACATTGAGGACATTGCGAGGTACTTTGCCTCGGCAGGCAGGGCCCTTCAGGGAGCTCCACATAGATTATGCAGACATGGGGGAGAGATGTAACGGGGCGAGATATCTAATTGTGGTAGTATGTCCCTTCTCGAGGTGGGTGGAGGCGGGTCCATGCCCCCACCCAGACGCAAAGTGTGCAGCAAAGTTTCTGGTGAGAGAAGTGGTTTCCCGGTGGGGAATATGTGATGTGATACGATCAGACAATGGCAGGCACTTTGTGAATGACCTCTTCAAAGAGGTAACGTCACTCCTAGGGGTGAAGCACAAACTGCGTTCCATTTATCATCCAATAGCTAATCTAGTGGTGGAAAAGATCAACGGCCTGCTCAAGGGTAAACTATCGAAATTGTGTAATACACTGAAGAAAAACTGGGTGTATTGCTTACCCCTAGCACTGTTCTAACTCAGAACGCAACGATGCAAGGACCACCATTTGAGCCCCCATGAAATTGTGACTGGGAGGTGAATACACACACCACTCTCCCCGATTAGGAGAGCATCGGATGCACACAGGGCTGCCACAGTGCTGGGGGAAGAATTTAAGGAGTGCTTGACTCAGCTGACACACGCAGTACGCAGCATAGCGCGACAAATAGCACCGCCTTTTACTGAAAATATGGCAACTGGTACTACCATGCCAGCTACAGACTGGGCCGCTGATGCCAGGAGCACAGGTATATGTGAGGAGTTTTGTCAGGAGATGGAATTCACCAAGGTTTCACGGCCCATAAAAGGTAATTTACAGTACGCCCACTGCAGTGAAGGTTAAGGGATTGAAATTTTGGGTGCACCTCGCAGATGTGAGGAGGGCACGCGATAGTACACTCCCTCAGAGCGAACAGGAATGTGCAAGTGGCACAACAAGTGAGGTTGTGAAATAATGAAAACCTGATCAAATGAAGGAGGAACTTGTAAGGAGAAAAGACAATGATGTGCCCTCTGATTTGCCTTGCCCTATTTCTCTATCTTTCTTCCTTTCACTCTCTTTTCCTTGCTATATCTTCCTTCCGCTATAAAAATACACAGTAAAAAAGAGGATATACGTGAAGCGGATGATAGAAAAATGTGCAATAAAAAAGTACAGCAACCATAAAAGAAAACAATGAGAAATATGATGTGTAAATATGTATATAAGGTACATATTCTGGTCACTTAACAAATTTGTATTGTCCCTCCAGGTGACAAAATGGCCCAACGAAGCGCACTCGCAGAGAACACATTAATGTTAGATAGCAATAGGTATGCCAATAGGGCTAATAAGTATAGCAATGTTGAATGTGTTTTGAAATGTGCTTCTGTCTTGCTTTCCGTGATGTTCTCCTTCATGGCCTGGTATTACACTCTCTTATCTCTGGTTAATGACATGCACAAAGGGGGGAGTGGGGCTAAGCTGATATGAGAAGGGTCAAGCCTAATATGGACTGGAGTAAAGACAATATGGGGAGAAACATATATCATTGGTATTAACAATATGAATGTAACACAAACTTCAGAGCACGCCTCTGCTAATCCAACAATCGTCTCCTTGTCACATCCTGGCATAGATGTGGGTAATGATTATGAACCAAATGAATATGATGGCGGCTATTATTGGCCGAGTAACTTAGCCAACACAAGTATACATGCGCAGACAACCATAGGACCTACCTCATATTACGCTGCTGCTACTAATGAGTATATACATGCCATTTTCAACAGCAATGATACTGCCTGTGCTGGTATGTTCCCAATACATTATCAAAAAGTGAGAAGCAATAAGGAGGGAGGGAAAAGGAGAGAAAAAAGGGGGGCGGGAAGGAACAGATACGACATTTATCGTGACCTGGGATTAGATGAAATAGAAGGCCCCCGCCACCCTGATCAATCTAACAAATGGTATTCAGACATGAGTGCTACGGCAAAGCAAGCAACAAATGAAAGCTTCTATGTCTGTTCACTCATACCGCATGCATTAGGGACACCCAAAATGTTGGTACCACAGGAAGTGCCCTTGTCGGAGGCTCAATGTTTGATTCGCTTATTTCTGTGTAGGATAAAAAGCACCTTCCAGGCACAGACCGTCACCATAGAAAGGCTGGAAAATGAGAGAACATGCACGAGCTGGCGTCAGGGCATAATTTGCATCAAAGAGCCATTCTTTGTCATAAAAGGGACAAGGAATGCAGAGAATAAATGGCACGATGAAACTATCGAATGCAAAGCAGAAGCACTCTGGGGACTGCCTGAGGACACCTTCCAGTGGATAAAGGAAGTGTGTGCTCCTATTTGGTCGCAACACGTCACTAAGCTAACATGGATCACAGCACTGGAAAAACCTATAAAAATACAAAAAGAAATACCACACGAACTATGCTTCCATGGGGAAGGGAAAGTGAACATGGGGGATGCAAGGAAATGCAACAAGACAGTATTAATATCTGATATGAAGAAAGGCACCACAGCACTCATGGACATGTACTGGATTTGCGGCAAACAAGCCAACCTGCATCTACCTGCATCCTGGAAAGGTACTTGCGCCTTAGCCACCCTCCATACGGCCCTGATGGTAATACCCGAAAGCCATATCCAAGGAGCAGCATGAGAATCGGCTGGCAAATCGGCAGCAGGGCAATCGGGGCAATTGGCTGACCCATCGACAGCGCCCCAACAAATAAAAGCAGAACCTCCAGCTTACGAACTGTTGTCAGAACACAAGTTGAAAACAAAATGATCACAAAGTAAAAGATCATCCAACTATATTTCGTCTGAATCATCAAAACTCCTTGCTGAGGTCCCACAAAAATACAAACTGTTTCCATCCGCAGAGACATTTTTTGCATCGCTCCTAGCACTAGGGCTCCAAGCATGAGCAAATGCCAAATGGTTACAACTAGTGCGCTGGGAGCTAATCCAACTGGCCAATGACACTGAAGAAGGATTCAACGTAATAAAAATAGAGCTCTGTGCCTTGCGCCTAATGACAATGCAAAACCGATATGTTCTAGACCTCCTCACGGCGATGGATGGTGGTGTTTGCGGAAAAATCGGGGGGGGGGGCGTGTCACACATTTGTGCCATCTGAAGATGCAGATAACGGAATACTCTTGCATGTGATAACTGCAGTTCACAACTTAGGAGAGAGGATGAGAACAGATGGCGGAGTAGAATAAAGTACATGGTTTGACAACCTGTTCAGCTGGATACCATCATGGGTAAATGTGATGATGAAAATACTCGTTCCCGTCATCGTCTTTATGCTGCTATTCTTCTGCGTGTGCCAATTAGGCCTCCGGTGTTGTGCAAAAAGTATGCCTACTTCAACTATGATGATGGTAACAATGGGCCGACCAACAACGGTAGTAACTATGATAGATGCACAAATACAAACAGGGGAACATAACACTCCAAAATACAGGATGACTGCCATCTATAGGCAATATGGGGACAGGGTTGATCATTTATACCACACCACAATTAAGGAACCAAGGGAACTACAATGGTATAAAGAGGTATGGGTAGACCTGGAATGGGATGGTGGGATCTACCTAAGATGCACCGCAGACAAATATGCAAGAAGAGGGCATAGCTTGAGAAGTGTATGCAGAGCATGGATGCCAATAAAAGGTACCCCAGCCTGGGAAGATGCAGTTGCTGAAGCTGAGTACTACCAAAGGGAGAATGAAAGAAAAGAAGGGTCATAATTTGTTACTTTAGATGTAACGAAAGGGGGGAATGTGTGGGAGCGAGGGGCCAGCAGGCCCCTCGCATCCTTTACTTCTCAGTACAAAAATCAGACCAAGTGCCTCCAGTGGTGGGTTTGCCCCTTGCCCTTATGCTATGTCAACTTTGGTTGACATTCGTGTAGATGGGACCGCCGAGCAGGACACAGGGCATCCATTTTTGAACCCCCTTTCGACTCCATCTTGGTGACTAGGCCTCACTGCGATAGTACAAAATGCTTCTCTTTCCTTTCTCGCAATGGCCAAACGCGCAGGGCACATGGCCCCCACCATCTTTCCCACTCTGACTGGAAAACTCTGCGGTAACACATCACTCTTCCTCTGAGATCACTGTCCTGCATGTGAACCAGCATGAGCTAAGCACATAGCTCGTTCATCTCCACAAACATGTCCTTGCCCCCGCACCCTCGCCAGTGGAAACTTACTGCCATTGTGACCCTGTGCCCCTGCAAGATATTCCTTTTATGTGCCAGACCGCTGACCATGCCATGATGCCCACCCAACAGATCCCCAACTAACATTAGACCCCTGCTGCAGTATATCGTTGTCTACCACTAACAAATGTCAACATACCAAAGATTCTTATGAACACAGACCCTCACTTTAACCAGTGTTATTATGGTGGTCAAGACCCTTAACCTAAGGCCTTTATAATCCGATGTTATTGATAGTATAGATACATGTGTGAAGTTTATAGATACATGACGAGTTGTTCAAAGGCTTTGAACAATTATTGTTTAGTGCATGCATTTTAAGAATATATTATGTTAGCTTAGCCAGTGGCCACCCTGCTTCACAATGACCTGACCTTCACCCATCGGAGTACAGATGCCTGACGTCCATCCTCCCGCCAACCAAGCAGCCAACCCGGAGGAAGAGATGCCGCCCACACCATGGGTACCATATGGACTGTCCAATCCGGGACCAACCTTATGTTAGTTGCGTCATTTGTCCTATAAAATGTATTGCAACCTTAATTCTGGTCAGAGCGCTCTCAGAGGTAACAGAGATCTTTGAATGCCATTTACTTATATAAACCTTGCCTTGAACTCTCGCAGCCTGCTCTCTTTGCCTCATTTCCCGTCCCGGGTGTGTCAGTTTTAATCTTTTGCATGAGAAAGACAGGGAGGGCACAAACACCATGCAGAAAAACTTTACCACACAACATTATGATAGCTCAGTGTAATTCAGTGCCTCTTCTAGAAACTAATGCACAATTTTTAAAGGTTACCTGTGGCACTTCTGTTCGCTTCTACTTGCTTCTACTTATGAATATTACCTCACTTGCAATGTTAGCTTTATTTTCCATGCATCCAGTACATTCAACTAGTTTAAACTCACTCAAGTCTTCTCACTTCATGTTTTTGTTGGCAGGGCTTAACTTGGTTGACATGAACAAATTGCTCTATCACCATTTCACCCTATGTCCTCATTATTCTATATACAACACATGATATTTTATCTACAATCTCAATCGGCCCTTGCCATGCCGCGAGAAATTTAGAATTATTGTGGCTGTTCTTCCCAAAATGATATTTGTACACCTGATCACCTATTTTATATTCTTTTACAGATGTCTTTTTATCATAATAGGTCTTTGCACTTTCAGCAGCAGCTTCCTCAATTCTTCCACATATTCATGAACTGTGAATGCACTCACAAGTGTTTGTTTGTGTGTCATGTACAATATATGTTGTGGCAGCACCATTTTTCTTCCTGTCACTACTTCATGATGGCTGATGCCTGTTGCTTTAGCAGGAGTTGACCTAATGGCCATTAATACTAAAGGTAACCGTGGATCCCAACTGGAACCTGCCTCAGCCACAAACTTCTTTAGTATCTCTACTATAGATCTGTTACTTCTCTCTACATTTCCAGAAGAAGACAGCCTAGAGGATATGTGCAATTTCCTTTTTACCGACAATATCTGCCAAACCTTGCTCATCAAGGCACTCGTGAAATGACTTCCCCTGTCTGATTCTCTCCTTTGGGGAAACCCAAACCGTGAAAATATGTGATTTACCAATAATGTGGCTGCTGTTTGTGCACCACAGTCTGGTGTAGGAATGCACTCCATCCACTTCGAAATTAGACATACCACTGTTAACAAATATCCATTTCCTCTGGCTGATCTTTTTACAGGCCCAACATAGTTGATTTGCAAATCTGACCATGGAAGGGTTGGACCTCTCTTCATCAATGGAGCTCTATGCATTGGCGAAGCAGGTTTAAATTGTGCACATACCAAACACCCTTGGGTGTATAGTTCTGCATCTTGGGACAAATGTGGCCAGTAAGCATAGTTCTTCAATATTTCAAAAGTATTTTGTGAACCTCTGTGTCCTGCAGTTATTGTGTCATGTGTGCAGTGTAACATTAGCCCTCTAAATGAAAGAGGTACCACCCACTGTGTCTGACCTGTTACAGATTCTCTAATCATCAAACAATCTTGTAGTTTAATTCTCTTTTTCTTTTTCAACAACACCCTCAGCTCTTCATTTCCTTTGCAATAATTTTCAGCTAGAGGATTTTGTTTGAGGTCTATCAAATGATTATAAAAGACACCTAACACTAGGTCCTCTTTTTGTGCCTTAATCAGGTCCTGATCTGGCGTATCATAACTCCATTTCACCACAGGTTGTTCAACCTATTTTGGAGATTTGGAGTATGTAACCACATCTACCTGTATCTCGCAAATCAGGTGTTCAATGGGGAATAATTCTCCCATTACAGCCCCAATTTTGGCTAATTGATCTGCTTTGTCATTTGCCTTCTTATCCTCTCCTGGTGTCTTTACATGTCCACAAATTTTCCTCCAGTGTATTATTAAACCATTCTCTGACACTAATTTATCTATAGTTTGGATCATGTTCCCATGTTTGAGGGGCCTTTTGTTATATGCAAGCATACCCTTTGCCTTCCAGCCAGGTAAATACTCCACAGAACTGGTTCATGTATAAACAGAATTAGTTACTGGGACAATTTCTTTGAATATGATTTCAACTGTGGTAGCAACAGACTTATAAATGACAGCTAATTCTGCTATCTGGATACTCCTGGCCCCAATTCTCATTCCTGTTCTAGGAATTTCCTCACACCTTAACCAGACATTTCCTATTCCTGCCACCAATTGTTTTTCAATATCATTTTATATATGATACGCACATCCCATCACATACACTGTTGGCAAATCTTTGCACATAAAACCCTTATGTGGTGACTGTTCAAATTCATTCAAACTAGACTCTACCTCTATTTCATCAGAGGTATATACAGCTGCACAATCATGCAGGACTGCTATCCATTGAGAAAATGGGCTCTTTTTATTCTGTCCATATCTTACTTCCACATGGAATCCCTGCAATGCCAATGTCCAGGAAGTGATTCTGGACTGAGCCAGATTACCTGATCTAATCCTTTTAATTTGTAAAAATTGTAAAGGTTGATGATTTGCTTCAACAATCCCTTTTTCTCCCTTAATAATGGGATGGAAATGCCGCAATGACTATACAGTGGTCAGAAGAGCCTTTTCATGTTCACTGAATTTAGTTTCAACTTGAGATAAAGCCTTGCTGGAATAGGTGATAGTTTTATGGTTTAAATCATGCTTTTGAGATAACACAGCTGATATACACTGTTCCATGAATTCTATTTCTACAATGAAATCTTGATTATTTATGGGATAGGCTAAGAATGGTGGCTTCATGAGCCATTTTTTCATTTTCTCCACTGCCTCAGACTGCTCTTTTTCCCATTTCCAAGGTACATTCTGCTTCAACAATCTAGTTAAAGTTTGAGTGATCTTGGCATAATTCTCAATAAACTTCCTGTCATCCCTAGTGGACTTTTTAGACCTTTCATATTAATATGATCTTTCAATTTCTGTATTGCTTCCACCTTCTTCTGTGGATTGAATCCATGCTGAGTCACTAGTTTACTTTGTTTTTGCACCATTGGGCCACCTACAAGGATAATTTGGCTCCCGTTTTCTGTAATTGACCAAGCACATGTCTAATCTCTTCAAAATGACTTTTCAGGCTTTTATTTTTATCAGAAGATCATCCATATAGACTACGGTTCCCCTGTCCGCCGCATCTGGAAGTGCTTTTCTCAAAAATATGCCAAATTCTATGCCATTAACATACCCAAATGTTGTTCTGGACCAAACGTATTGTGATTTATTAAATGAGATGGCAAATAAGTTTTAAATGTCTTCAGCCAATGGCACACACCATTACCCAGACGTAAGGTCTAATGTGGTAAACACCTTTGATCCATGAACCTGGGCAAGGCCTTGATCAATAAATGGGAGTGGCCATTTAGACACTGGTACACGTTTGTTTAATTCCCTCAAGTCTGCATACAGATGCCATTGACCATTGGTTTTAATACACCCAAAATGGGAGTATTTGAGGTGCTATGAATGGGTCTGATAATTCTTCTGGATTCTACATTTTTAATTATCTCTGCTAGTGCCTCCAAGCATGCCAGTGGCAACTGATATTGATTCTTGATTTATTATTTCAGCTTATTCTGCAATTTCTTTGTTTGACTGACACATGGCTCACCTCCCATCATACTTCAACACCTGCCTTTCTCACCACTCCTTGCACCAAGTTCTCACACTCACTGCACCCCACTAGCCATGGTGGAGGTACTGGCATAGTTTATAATTCCTTGTGGAATCCTTGTCTGTCTCTCCCCAATCTCCCTGTCTTCCCTTCTTTTGAACACCATCTTTCTTCTTTTTTCGAAACTACATACTGTTACCTTTCTTACTATTTACTGCCCCGCTGGCCCTACTCTCCCTTTCTACAATGACATTGGTTCTCTACTTTCATGTTTTCTTCCTTTGAATTCCTCTTTCTTTATTCTTGGTGACTTTAATCTCCATCTTTCATCGTCTCATCAGTCATCAGTTGTGGTGTCCCCCAGGGGTCTAACCTCTCTCACTAGCTCTTCAACCACTACCGGGCACCTCTTGCCTACCACATTGCTACTTTCGGATCCAATTTTCAATGTTATGCGGATTGCACTCAGCTCTCTTTCAGGGTACCTCACCCACCTCGGCTTCTTCTCTCATACCAGACTGTCTGGCTGCAATTCAGGAAGTGTGTGCCGCAAATGATCTCTGCCTTAATGGCAGTAAGAATGAGATCCTCCTCATTGGGACACCCGCTCCCTCCTTTCCTCTCTCTCTCTCTCTCTTGCCACCCATACTGGGACCTGCTCCCTCCTGTGAGGCTAAGAACCTTGGTGTCATCTTCGACTCCAACCTCTCCTTTTCTCCTCACATCTCTGAAGTCTCTCATATGGCAAACTATCAGCTGCAGTTCCGGAGAAGTATTCTTCCTTTTCTCACTGTCCATTTGGAGCTCACTGTCTGCAGAGCTCTGGTCATCTCTAGGCTGGACTATTTCAACATCCTCTCTCTAAATCTTCCTGCCTCTACTCTTCGACCTTTACAACTTATTCAGAACAGGACTGCAAGACTTGTCCTTGGACTCAAGCCCAGGGATCACATCTCTCCATCTCTGAAATCTCTTCACTGACTACCCATTGCTCCAAAGCTCCACTTCAAGACCCTTTGCATTGTCCACAAGGCTTTCTGGGGCCTGGGATCGCTCTATCTCCAACTTTCTCTTCCAAAACATCTTCCTTCTTGAGCTCTCCGCTCATCTACCTCCAGCTCTCTGATGGTCAGACGCTTCTCCAAGCAGAAAGTTGGTGGCAGATATATCTCCTTCGCTGGGGCCTCCCTCTGGAACAGCCTCCCTGTTTCTCTCAAACTTGGGCTGAACTAATTCTGGTTCCAGAAGCAACTCAAGATGTTTGTTTTCGCTTCCGCTTTCTCTCTTCCTCTCCATTGCTGATGCACCTGACTACTCTGCGCACTGGTCACCCTGTGATCTCAGTCCCAGTCTCCTGCATTTCCAGATGCCCTCTCACTACCTATGGCTCCCCAGCACCTAATAGTCTGTATCTGCAACCCTACAGTACCTTCTCTCTGCACTTATAAGCCACCCGCTGGCTGCACTTGTGAGTTAACTGCACTTCCCCTTTCCACTCCCCCATTCCCTCTGCCCTGCACTTGCATGATCTGAATGACACAAGGCCTAGTAAGATTGTTATTTTGTCATCCATTTGTTTTCCCCTCCTTGTCTTGTTGCACCTAGGAACAAACACTTATGTAAAGGTGTATTATAAATGCCATATCATATCATTTCATATCCCTCCTTATGCCCTTTCCTGAAACCTTTTTGCTTTTTCATCTTCCAACTCCTCCTTCCCATGTTTCTGGCTCATCGCTTGACTTAATCTTCTCATATCTCTCACTTAACCTCTCAGTTTCTTCCCATCCGATATACTTCACTGACCATTATTTGCTATCTTTCTCTTTTTCTTTCCTCTTACTACTGCTGTTCCTCCTCCCACAACTATTGTTTCCTGTTGCAACCTTAATTATGTTTCCCTCACCTCTTTTCTGTCCATGCTTTTTACCATTCTTCCTTCTCTTTCTGCTTTCACTTCTCTCGCCCTAGACATTGCTTCCTCTACTCTTCATTTCTCTGTTTCCTCTACTCTTGACCTACTGTACCCTTATGCCCCTTTCTCTCCTTTTCGCAAACCTTTCCAACCCCAGTCAGAAGGCAGAATATGTCTGGAAATAAACCTATGTTCCCTCTGACCTCTCCTTTTATCTGCTCTCCACGCTTCCTTTAATGCATCATTTCTGGCTGCTGAAAACACAATTGTTCTTTGCTTACTGCCTCCCTCTCCCGTCACCTGCTTCACCACTTTCAAGTGATTAAAAAGTTGCTTTGCCAAACCACTTCTGAGCCTTCCACCTTATCTCCTCTCTGTACCTTGGACTTCTCGGACTTCTTTTTTACTAAGGTCTCTACTCTTCACTCATCACTTGCTCATCTCCCCTAGCATCCTGCATCTTATCATGCTAATCTTTATGCTTCTCTGTTATCATTTACTTCTCTTACCGATTCGGACACAGCTCTCTCCTCCCATGTGTTCATCCCCCTGTCTCTTCTCTTGACCCTTTGCCCTCTACTCATATTCCCACGGCCTACCCTCTAATTATACCTTTTCTGACATCCCCTTCAATATGTCACTCTCCTCTGCCACCTTTCCTTCTCCCTTTAAGCATTCTCTATTTATTCCTATTTTGACTTCCTTGAACCCCTCATTACTATCTATTACCCTGTATCACTTCATCACTTCCTTTCTAAACTTCTTGAATGTG
Source organism: Ambystoma mexicanum (assembly GCF_040938575.1). Lineage (NCBI taxonomy): Eukaryota > Metazoa > Chordata > Amphibia > Caudata > Ambystomatidae > Ambystoma > Ambystoma mexicanum. The sequence goes on from NC_090934.1 coordinate 655,161,397, forward strand.
CTGTCTATTTGCAAATCTTCACTTTTCTTAATATTCATTCTCTTCCCCCATGACCCAATCTGATTCCTGACATGTCCACTCAACTGAAACTGCACTTCTCCATATCACTAACTCTCTTCTTTCTGCACGTCACTCAAAATCCTTTGCTATTCTCATTCTGATCAACCTGTCAGCAGCCTTTGACACAGCCACCTAACGCTACTTTCCTCGCTCTCCTCACTAGTTCTATCTACTTCTATCACTCAATGTTTTCAATCTTATCTTTCTGACCTTTCTTTCTCTGTATCCTGGGCTGGACACATTTTCCCTCCCTGCCATCTCCAATACAGTGTACCTCAAGGCTCGGTGCTGGGCCCTCTATGTTGTTCTATCTATACCAGTCCTATATTTTCTATAATTGAATCATTTGAAGTTTCTTCTCATTTCTGTGCTGACGATTTACATATATTTTTCTCCTTCTCGACACTTTCTGATTCTCTCCATGCCTCTGTCTGATCTTGTCTTTCTACTGTACAATCCTGGATGCATTCCCACTTTCTTCATCTTAACCCTTTGAAAACAGAAATCCTCAGCTTTCCTCCTGCCTCTCCCAGCCTTCTGGCATTTGTTTTCCTCCCACTCTCTTACCTTTCTCGGCTTCTGGCGGCAATCTTGGGATCACTTTTGACCCTTCACTCTCTTTTTCCTCACATATATCCTTGACTGCCCACACTTGCTGTTTTTTTTCTCTTCAAGATAATCAAATTCCCACTTAACCCTCCTTCTAAACTTCTCATCACCTTCTCAGTTTTTTCCTGACTTGAATACTGTTCTGCTGTACACTTTGGTCTTCGGTTTCCACGTAACTCTTTGTTCTGTCTTTAACTCCACTATTTGTCTTCTATTTCTGCTTCCTCCTCGATTCACCATCAGGTCAGCTCTTACTTCTTTCTTTCTCGTCCCTAATGACTTTCACCTCCTTTTAACTTTCTCTGCATAGCTATTTAAAGCTACCATGGACTTGCCCCTCTTTGTCTTGTTTCTCTTGTCTCAACTTATAACCCATGATGGTCCCTTCACTCTCAACACCTTTATCTTCTTACCCCCCAAAAACCCCTGATGCGTATCTTCACGCTTTCGTTCTTTTGCTCTCCTTGCTCCCAAATCCTGGAACGCTCTCCCACCTGATATTTGTGCATCTCTTTCCCTTCGCAGATTTAATTCCCACTTTAAAGCTCATCGGCTGTCTTGATACCCCATCCTTAACTTTCTGATCTATTATTCTTTGTTACCATTGCCTGATGTATTTTAACACATTTACTTTTTATGTACAGTACCTATCTCCAATACAACCGTTGATAATGATTGATGGACAGGGATTATCTGAGCATGTATAAGCAACAGGACTGGTAAAATAGCTGTGATATCCTTTGATTGTGACCCTTTGAAAGTCAATGGAGGTCATGTTTAGTCTGAAGAGGACAGGTTCTTGATTTGTATAGACATTTCATTCTCAATGATTGTTTCTTGAATACATTGCTATTTACTTTGTCATCAAGAAAGGTATACATCTCCTAAAGTCAATCAGTAGAGATAGGTTTAGCAGAAATGAGCATTATTATATTTTCCAGTGATTTAAGAGTTTCAAAGACTTGTTTATTGGAGTTATGAGAATCCTCAATTATTTTAGTTTAATAAAAATGCCTTAGCATCATTAATTTCTAAATGTTCCTTATGTATTTGTAGGCAGTGTTTATTTACATGTCTTTTGTTATTTGATCAATTCCATGCACCTTCTTCATGGCCACTAATGTAATGAGGTGGTTGGAAGTTTACATTTGTAAATTAATTCAAAAAAGCAAAATGAACTGCCATATGGTCCAACCGGTCAAATTCAGTTGCATATACGTAGGAAACATGTATGTATTTAGTAAGGACTTCATTTAAGGAAAGGCCTTACTTGCAACTGAAACTTGACATGCCTGAAGCATATTCCAATGAAAATGGTCTTACCATTAAAATTTCAAAAATGAAAATAATTGTGTTCAATCATGTAGGAAAGACATTGTCAAAACATAACTTTACCTTAGGTGGTCAGTATGTGGAAATTGTCATGGAATATGACTACCTGGGAGTGATTATAGATGATTGTCTAACATGGGAACAACGCTGGAAACAGGTTAATAGGCAAGTCACATAATTGGTGGGAGTTATCAATGTGTTTGCAGGAAATGATTGTGGCTATTCTATGCAATTAAATAAACTAAAAAAGTTGGAGACAAAGTTGATTAGGAAAGTGTTAAGACTGTCTTCAACTCTCCATAGAATACATTTTGCTTGAATACGATATCATCAGTTGTGAAATGGTATGCCTATGCAAGATCGTATTATTATGTAAGAAATTACATGAGCAAGAACTAGGGTCCTTAATGTATTGGTTATGGGAAGTACATACAAACTTGGATCAACCATCAAAGTATAGCTGTTTGATCATTTGGTAACTGCATTGGAGACTGTAGAGCTAAGTTTGTGGCAAAAACAAACAAGTAGATATAAGATGATAGCTAAAGGCATTTTACAAACACAGGAACATGGACCAGATGGTTTATAGTGATAATACCGAATTGTAAAATCTCGAAAAAAAAATCTCGAAAAAAAAGGGTGAAAAAAAAATATCGAATTTTATTTTATGCCGTTTTTTTTCGAAATGGGGGGGTTCCCCCCCCAAGCCCCCTTTTTTCTATTTTTTTTTATTTTAACCCTTTTTTTTACTTACCTGACCCCAAAAACACATATAAATAAATAAATAAATAATTCGATATTTTTTTTCGAGATTTTTTTTTCGAGATTTTTGTCATTCGGTATTATTTTTTCAGCCTTTTGACTGACCACCGGACCAGATATCATTGATCTAGCGAGTAGACCGAATAGTGGAACATTACTAGAATATTATTGTGGTTGTACTGAGATCCCTGCATACCTAAAATTGTACTGCATAATTAAAAGATGAGATATTTGGCAATTAAGTTAAATACCTTGCCTAACTTGGAGGTACTTGCCTCACATTTCGGTGTGCCAAGGCAAATTAGGCATTGTCGGCTCTGTGGGGAATTAATCCTAGAAATGCTAAAACATCTTGTAATAGAATGTGACTACCGAAACAAATTGAGGTTGGAATTCTTAATTCATTATACAAATGATATTGGCTGTCTTAATGTTGGACAGATATAGGAGACACTTTTTAGTGGTCATGATTTTAATGTGGTCAAATTCTGTAATATGATTTCTAATATTTTTAATGACTTGAATGAAGTATAGGCTGTTATATGGTTTTAAGACATTATTCACTGTATGATCAATCTATTATCTATTTGTGAAATATTTGTAAGAACGTATTTATTATGTATCTGTGAAATATGTGTAAGGAATGCATACAAGGCATTTCATATAGGCTATATGTGTGTTTTAATTAAAAAGAATGGCCTTTATTATGGGTACGGCCTTTGTCAAATGGCAAAAAACAGATGCCTCTGTTTGCATGATTTAAGACTTTCCTGATATGTTTATACTTGCAGTTTTCTCCCCAAAAGTTAATACCACTGAATACTATGCAAGCATATGTAGCTGTAGACAGTGATTAAAGTGTCGTATTCATTTCCTCAAAAACACATCTTTACTTTGTTTTGCATGATTATACACACACCCAGCAAAGAGTATCTTGTTTGGCTTGAGATGGATCATTTAAAAAAACATGGTTTTGCATTTTTGATAAGAAATGTTTGTGTGGTGTATCTTCAAATTATGTTTGTATACGACTCCTCAACTCTCAATCTTTTTATTTAATAAATCATCATGTAAGATGAGGCATCCCAGAGAGAAACCAATAGTTGTGATAGCTCTGAGAGATTGTCCAGCCATGTTGCAGTCAAAAAGCAATGCCCAGGTTTGTATCAGTTATATGTTCACTGATTTGTGTGCAAGTATACTTTTATTTATTGTATACTTGCAGTTGGTTTCTGGAGTTTATCCCAAATCAACACCTGCACGAGAGCCCAAGAGGGTGTTCAGAAAAGTGTAAACAGACACTGATTAGGTGTCTGCGAAATGATTGAATATATCACCCATGAATTGTGAGTTTAGAATCCTATAAACTTCAATGTTTCTATATAACCCAAGAAGTAAAATTAATACTGGGTTGATCTATGTGAATCGGAACACACCAGTAGACCAATCTTGGAAATACAAAATAAGCCATCCAAAGACAAATTGTGAAATCTGGCCAAGATGCATCCTTTCATGTCATCTTCTGATGGCAAAGCTCTGCCAGTATTTTCCAACACCATTTTTTTTTACATGACCAGACAACAGTCATGTATACTGCTCGCTTCTCTTGACGCACTGTGCACAGACAAGCCATTAGCTCAAATAACTCTTGTTTCCCTGGTAAGACTAGCTTAACAGAGGTTACCCAGCAATTTCAAAAATGGGAGGAGAGCAATAATGGGCACATTCACATTTGGGTCATCGAGTGAACAATACAGTCTTCTCAACTCACCTTCAATGGCTGCTAGGCCATATTTGGATCATAGCAAGTCACCCATGCTGGCCCTATAAACAAATGTAGCCAGTTGGTTCATTTTCAACATATATTAATCTCATATCATCCTTATATTAACATTACCCTTTTCCTACAAAATGTAGATACAGAATATCCATGTATAACATATCTGTACGGACCTTAATTTATTGTAAGACATATTGTGTTACACTATGTATGTGAATCCACTCTCCCTCTATGAGTTAATCATGACTGATCAACCACATCTAAACCTAGATGAACAAGGTAAATATTGTGTTAGTTTAATATAATTACATTAGTATGTGAACCCTGAATGAAATCATCATAAAATCTAGGAGAAATGGTGTAGAGAAACCATTTATCACAATGAATTAAATAGAAATGCACCTAGTTTTGGTACAGAGTAAAGAAATTGGAATGATGTAGCAAATTCAGAACATTTCAGAGAACACACTATCAGTCTGTCGGACAGCAAGCTATAGGACATTTAAAAGGTAAGAAAAATAAAATCTAGTGGCCTGGCAAAGGGGAAATTGATATCAGTATTTTGGAAGCTTCAATGAGACAAAGATGGTGCTCCTCTAGAACCTGAAACAGTAGAAGGAGACATAGAAATCAATGAATTATCAGCTGTCTCAATTACCAGAGGTCAGAGATCCTCCTCTTCCACACTCCATGTCAATGATAAGTTCTACAGAAGTACAAACTCTACGATAAGACAACTTGAGTTGTAAAGCAAGAGGCTGGCCAGAAGCAAGCCCAAAAGTTGCAAAGGGAACTTCTGCAAATTGAGTTCTACAAGTTGGAATTTAACTCAGAAAGAGAAGAGACTCAAAGTTGAAGCAGCAATAGAAAATAATCCTAGCAACATCCCACCAGTATGCAATGGGACACATCCTAATTATAATCCTCATCTAAATAACTGGTTGGTGTTTGTGTAGAGAGTGCAATATTCTTTTACGATTAGTTTAACTTGAGATGGATTACACTGTGTGTAACATGGATAAAGCTGTCTGCTTATTAAGTTGCATGCCTCAGAGTTGAGGTGATGCACATTTCGAGTGGAATGAGAATGAGCAAAGACAGAATAGTAACATGAAATCATGCTGGCTATGTATATTAGAAATTGCTGAGATTCCCCTTCCCCCAAGAAAAAAAGAGTATGTGTGTTGAGAAACCCGGGTGATCATATTGATGAACATTTTAATGTTTGGATTCTTGGGGACAAAGTGGACACATATACGTGAGGCACACAGAGAGCTGGTGAAGCAGAGAAGGCTGCCGGGACAGGGAGAGAGATGCTGCATACAAGCAAGGAGGGCCGTTGAGATATAGACTTTACAAAGTCATAATGTTAGAATGCATTTTGTTGTGTAAGTATCCCAACCTATGGATGGCCTGCGAGTTAAACCCAAAAAGGCAGAGTATTCACTGGCAACACATTAACATAAAGCCCTAAAAGGGTCCTCATCACATGCCTCAACAGAAAGAGAGTAAGGTAAGCTGAGGTGGGTCCCATTAGTAGTTTGTGATAAGAACAAAAGCAACTGAGGTTCAGATTGTTTTTGGGACTGTCCTTTGGATGGGAACAAGATTGCCTGACTCTCTGTGAATGCAGAGGACAGTGTCCCAGTGAAGGGTTTGCTCTGATCCAAATTGGTATACATGGGTCTAGTGTTTGAAGATCCAGAACTAGAGGGAGTTGTGACTACCATGAAAAGTATGACCATGCCAGAAGTGCACTCCTTCAGCAAAAATGCTGTTTGAACCCATTAAGTGAAGTCTGAACATGCTGCAAGTCCAATTAATGCAAGAAAGGAGAATGAGGTAGAAAAGTGCCCAGGGCTTTTTAGTCTAATTATCCTGCCTCCACTGCAGGAATTGCTTGTGGATGGGGAACCAATTCAACTGCATTTATTTCATTGGCAGAGTGGGTTTCCTACTCTCGAAGATCTGCATTGAAAGCCCTGTGGAAGTCTAAAAAGTAACCAATAGTAAGCATCATATCTATTGGGAAGGTGGGCTGCTGTACATTGTGCACATAGAGCTTGAGCCAGGGTGCCCTTAGAAAATACCCTCAGCCTTCGACAAACTCAGCACGCTGATTCATTTTGATAGACATGGACCATGCAAACAGGAGCCAGGTGGCCAATGTGATGAATCCAATGAAGCCCAGCTGTGACCTCCTCCCATATGGCCACGGGACAGCAGCCACTACCTGATCCTGACCCCGGGAGTGGGTATATAAGGGGGGATCACATGGGAGGTGACAACTACTGGGGAGATGCCATGACTTCCTTGGAGGAGACACATTTTCCCCCCTTCCCCATGAGGAAGTCCCTCTGATACCCGAGTTCTTAATGGCCTATTATCATTTTAGCCAGGCCCCCACCTTTCACCCAAGCACCCACAATTCACACATAACACCTTTTGTTCTTTATGTGCCTTTTTGTGAAATCCGTGAGAAAAACTGCCCAGGAGTTAAAAGCACAAAGAAAGTTATGGACTTCAACTCCTATAACCACTTAGGTACTGAGATGAAGAGGAGGACAAGGGCGTTTGTGCAAAGTGGCAGGAGCTCGAAGTACAACAGGTGGATTAGTTGTTTTTCAAAACCTGTGCTGAGTATGACTTTTCAAAATGTCAGCCACACTATGGAGGAGAGAGGTGCAGCAAGCAGTGAAGAAGGAGACATTGCCATCCATGCTAAGGCTCCTGAACGTGAGGCACACAGAGAGCTGGTGAAGCAGAGAAGGCTGCCGGGACAGGGAGAGAGATGCTGCATACAAGCAAGGAGGGCCGTTGAGATGCTGGGAGCCGTACAGAAGCTCTTGGAGGTCGGGCCGCTTGACACGACAGCAGTCTTCACCACGTGCCATGAGGGAAAGCTGGCATGTGAGAGTGGGGCTGCGCTGGATGCTGGTGAAACGTCCTCACACTCCAAACTGGAAGGCAGATGGAGAAACCATACTGCATACGCGCGAGCAGCATCAGAGATGCTGGGAGAAAAGGGTGATTCTACCCAAGCAGCTGGGCACCCCGGGGCATTCCAGCAAGTGCACAAACAAGTGATTGAATGGTACAAGATTGCTAATGCAGAAAATATACGTAAGCTACATTTGTTTGAATGCAGTCAATCAAGGCAAAGTACACATTCATCACCCAATAAGAAGAATGTTTGAGACCAGACAATACAAAGTACAAAGGCAACCCCAATCAAAGACAGATGCATTTGGGGGAGAAGTTTGAGGAAGTACATTTGAGCAAATATTACCATAGACAGATGAACCAAACACCACATGGTATATTCTTAGGCTGTATGAAGGAATTGCTTTCTCAATGCTTGTTTTGCCACCATTTACTTGTTATTTTATTACATCTACTCAAAACTTTTGACACTGTTTATTCTTTAAAATTACACAGTTCCTTGTATTTGTATGGCACTTGACAATGCCTGTTCTCTTCAGTTTAAACAATTCACTGTTCTTTTTTATCAGGGAACTTCACCAACTACTTCCAATCCAATTGGTATTCTATTACACTTGGTTTCTTTTGGTTCGGTATTCAAAATTAGCGTAATTTCACTTTCAATTAGTCACATTGAATAAAGCAACTCAAATCTCCAGTTTACTTTGTTCCTGGCAATGTGCACCCTGTCCCCAGGCTAATTCACACTTTCAAAGGGCACTGCTTTCCTGTCCCTTCCTTGTCCATGTCAGTTTCATTTCATTCACAGTTCGGTATTGACAAAAATATTTTCAACAAAGCAACATCAAAATTCCAGTTAACTGTCCTGGTGGGAATTTGCACCCTGGTCACAGGCTTGTTCACAATTTCAAAGTTCACTGTTTCTATGGCCATTCCTTAGCCTTATCAGTTTCATTTCATTCACAGTTCGGTATTCACAAGATCCTTGAATTCATTTCTTTCAGCCTTCAGGTTATCATATTCGTCAATCATCTGTATTTTAAGTTGGACCGGCATTCCAATTGTCTACACTGACCCTCGCTCCCGCGTGAGCCACCTGACATGCATAAACCATGCGATTGGCACCACCGCATCCCACAGTCATTCAGACTGCTTTGACTCATCGGGTACACTGTCTCCTGCGCTGTTCTCTGCGTCAGCAGACTCTCTGTGGATGTTGCTTGCTTGGCTTGGCACGCCTCTCTTCCAGCGTCTCTGCCACCTCAGGTTCACAGAGTGGGAGTCTCCCTGACTCCAGGAGGTAGTCAGATCAGCCCTGCCACTGGTGATCTTCCGAATGCTCCTGCCACAATCCGCTTCCGCTGCAACAACTCTGCAGCTTCTGGCATGCATCTTCCTGCCTTCACCCCTGGCTTCTCCTGCAAGCGCTCCATAGGCGATCTCATTAGCCTCTCCTGAGTGGGCCATTTATAGCACTCTCTAGGCCCCAGGTGCAGGCAGTGTTCCTTTTCTGCATAACGGTCTGGGTACTCGGCATCCCTCTTCCTCGTCCTAGTACCTGCGTGGTGTTTGTGTATGGCTGAGTTAATAAAGGATGGATGCACGCCTTTGGGTTGTCTCCTCCTCATTTCAGTACTTGACAAGTGTGTTTTGGAAGAGTATTCTCTGGACTGATAGGGAAGAGATTGGTAAAAGCCTATAAAAGCCTGAATCCTTAAAACCGGGAAATGGGGGATACCGTGTCTCACCCAAGGGTGCCTCATCCCCACTCCCTAAGTCTCCTCCACCCAGGTGATCCTCTCTTGCATATCTGCCCCCCAGGGTCAAGATCCGAAAGTGATGCCCTTTCCCTGGCCCCCTCGAAGGAGGATATATTGGGGAAAGAAGTGAGGATTCCTCACACCCCCTTGATCACCTTTTGATCAGTGGAGGCACATTTTTACCACACACCCTTAAATTGATTAATTAAATTAGGAACCATCACTCAAATGTAGAACGCTCTATAAAATACCAAGAAAAAAGGCACCCTAGAAAAAATAACATCCCCCATATCTCTGAACATCTTGTACAGGACTTCACTGTCCTTCCCAATGTTATGTACCTGGTCGTGTTATTCAGCAGGTTTTGCTACAAATGATGGTGGGTTTACAACATGGCATCTCACTATTTTAATGTCTGTGTTAGACAATATGATCTCATATGCAGAAGCTCATTGTGCGTTGAGGGTAGATTTGGTTCTTTCTAGTATGGTGAAAACTGCATGTTCAACATATAGCGATATTGGGCAAACCATGGTGATTGTGGCAGATTTCTGAATTGCAAATGCGGTAGCTATTCAAAAGGAAAGTGTCCTGGCATGACTGAATCCAAGAACCCACTATAGTAGGCTAAAGATTTGTGTTTCTGAAATAATATAATATGGTATAACATGTTGTTGCTAGCACTATGGCATTGCTTATGGCTGCTCTTAGATCATCAAAGCATTCTGTCATTCTGTCATTGTGTCTGTCCATTGAAGTGACACTTTTTGTTCTGAGCATCTTTGAGTGCTTGACGTAAGGGCCTGACATGTGTAGAACAGTCAAAAACCCATGTCCTTCATTAATTACATAGCCCTAAGAATTGCTGCATCTCTTTTACTCTTTTAGGTTGTGGTGTGTTTCTGACTGTGGTTGCTCTGCCTGGTGTCACTCTTCTCCCTGCTGTGGATAGCATCTGCCCTAGGTATATTACCTCTTCTTGGCAGGACTGTAACTCCTCTTTGTCCACTTTGTATCCTTTGTCTGCAAGGAGTTGTAGGAGTTTAATGGTGTATTTTCTGCACTGCTCTTCTGTGGTGCTATATACCAGTAAATCATCTACATATCACAGTACTGTGCTTGGCATCTGTATGTTTCCTAGGTTCATCTGGAGGACCATATTAAAGACACTAGGGGACTCACAGTACCCCTGTGGTAATCTTGTGTGCTGATACCTCTGGCCGTGGTAGGAGAATGTGGCAAGGTACTGGGAACCTGGGTGTAAGGGCACAGAGACAAAATAACTTTTTAGGTCAATCACTGTAAAACATGTGACAGAGTATTGAAGCTGGGTTGGACACTAGTGGATACTCTGCTTCCACTATATTGTTAAGAGGCCTAAGATCTTGTATGTATGAATTCCAAGATAAGCCTCTTGCTTTTTTCACAGGGTACATCGCTGTGTTGCATGGTGATGGGGATGGCCTTGTTTAATCAATGCTGTAATAGTATCACCTGCTTCTCTGGACAGTGTATATTTTTATACTCTAAGGAGTTTTGCACCTAGTTTGAGTTTGATTTTCACTGTCCCTATGCTGTTCAATAACCCTATGTCATGCGGGTTGTCTGTCCATAGTCTACTGGGCACTCTTGCCAGGTCCTCATATAGTTGTGTGGGTTGTGCTGCTACAATAAATGTTGTATGTGGCACCTCGCTGTGTTGCATCACCAAGTGACAAGGTATGCACATTTCAAACAATATTTCCCCTTCTGATTCTGTGTCTGCAAATAAGTGTTTGTCAATTATCTCTCTCAATGGTAATGTGGGATCTATGCAGAGTACTGTGTGCGATTCTATTCCCTCATCATCTGCACCTGTTAGAATGATGGCGTATTACTGCATCAATGTGTAAAGTGAACTTCATGCCTGGTGCCCTCTCTTGTGGAGCTGCCGGTCTAAATAAGAATTCCACTGGCAGGTGAAATATTTTTTTTAACAGCTGGAAGCTATCCAATCATTGTGGTCACTGCGTACATGAAAATCTGTTCATTCAATGTTAATGCTTAAATTGTGTTAGTGCTAGTGCTGGAGAACGAACTAATGCAGATACTCTGGTGTAAGGAATGCCTGGTATGGAGCAGACTATTCATTTGCCTGTGAATGTAATTTTCATGTTGAGTTTACTCAAAAGGCACTTGCACAGTAAGTTTACTGGTGTCTCAATACTGTATAGTAATGGTGCTAGCATCTCTTGTGTCCTTATAGTAATAGGTACATCTTCTGAGAAAGGAACCTTCTTTATAGCTCCAGAGAATCTTTCTGTGTCCAAGGATTTGTTGGTTAATGAGAACCTTCCTTTTAGCTCATGTATCCTCAATGAATGCAAACATTTTCTTATCTTCACTCCCACTTTAGGTTCCTTTTCTGGTTCTGGGGTGACAGATGTCACTGGACATGTCAGGGCTCTCTGTGGGATGTCCTTTTGTGAAGTACTAACACAATTCATCAGTCACACAGGTTCCAAATAAACCTCTTTCTCTGTTGTATTTACAATTTATTGACATTAATGAAAAACATTCTCAAAAAATGTGTACATAAAAAATAAATACAAATTCAATATCTAATTTGCTAAATGCTTCTTCAAAATAATAATTTAACATCAAAAGCTCATTTAAAGCCCAACAGGGTTTGTTGCTCTCCTTAATTCATTCAATGGAAGAGTTTTGTATCAGGCAACCGTGTTCCTCATATTTTTCACAATATAAATGGACAAAGATTCAATAGATGTTTTTGTCTGAATGAATCAAAGTTCTGTGTCTTATCCAAGCCTTGCCACATCAGCACAACTAAGCATTCCTAATGTGATGCTTGCTGTAGACACCGCACTATGTGTTTCAGGACGTGTTGCCCCTTCTTCAGGTGTAACTGCTATCAAATGTTGTGAACTATAGAGGATTTGAAAGAGAAAGTGTCTATAAGTTTAATGCACAGTCCTTCTAGGGTCCATAGTGCTAGTGCTCAACACTCATGCACTAAAGTGTCTCATCTTGTAATCTCAGGTCCATTCATCAACCCTCAGGGAAGCTCACCAGTTTAATCAGCCGTTAGATATATAATGTGTCTATTATATGAGTACCTCTCAATGCATGTTTGTATATGCATGCACGTATATCTTCAACAGAATTTGTAGTTCAGAATAACCTACTTCACTGAAGGTTATGGTGATGGATGTAAGTTGTCTCTAGGCCTCAAAGTACCAATTCAGCACCTCTCCCATCTGTTTTTAACTGTAAATCAAGCAAAATGAAGCTAAAGTCTCCATACTAAATTAACTATTGTCCAAACGGCAAATGTCCTAGAGCATATGTCAAAATCCCATATGCTACAGATCCTTGTTGAATTACCTTTTGTTTATTCCAATATGAAGCTTGATGCAGGAATCAGGATGCAGCTGTGAAAACATCCCAGATTGGCTTTTTAATTCATTGCGCTATGTTCCTGTGGTACGGACGACTTGTCTGAAATATCACTTGATCGTGGATGTGTGCAATCACTTGTAGCACAATCCATGTCTCTTTCGGCAATCCGTCATTAAACCTTACTCAATTATAATTTGATGCTCGATACAGGAAAAGGGAGGCAGCTGTCAAGGCAGCACCCCATCCCATACCGGCATCCAGGTTCGCAATTTTATGATCGTGTGATACGGACTCCAAGTCCAAAAAGTAATGTGCTCAGTTCAGTGATTCTTGCGGCCATTTTGGACTGTCCAGTAAAATCATAGTAAAACTACTTGTGTTCTAAGTATTCCCACTATCCGTGAGTTTACACATACTTCTCCTCAATATACTGTGATTTTGATGTTACAATGCATATCTAAGTCATGCAATCTAAGTCATGTAATGCATATCTTAGTGCAAGGCTATTGTTAATATATATGCAAACAAAGGGTGGTCTGGGAATCTCTCTACCAGCACGAACACAGCTCAATGACCTGTTCGTGGGTGAATAACCCATGGGTGAGACTCTACCAAGTCTTTAGCTCACTGTCCTTTTCACAGAGAAGAAATTTCCCCGCATATCAGCCTTTGTCCTGCACAGGGGCAGTCCAGCGCCAAAATGCGAGGCAATTCTCCTCTGAACAAGAGTACCATCAGTAACCCCATACACGTGTTTCAGCCTTGTTGGGCATCATCAGTGAGGTGAAACTGTTGCCTCTCTAAGAACAGTGAGCAAGGGGTCCACGTCTGGATCGCCCTGTTAACTTAGGGTGAAACCCAAAGTTAATTTATTCAAAACAAAGGGCAATCACCTCACTGATGATGCCCAACAAGGCTGAAACACGTGTATGGGTTTACTGATGGTACTCTGGTTCAGAGGAGAATTGCCTAGCATTTCGGCGCTGGACTGCCCCTGGGCAGGACAAAGGCTAATATGCGGGGAAATTTCTTCTCTGTGAAAGGGACAGTGAGCTAAAGACTTGGTAGAGTCTCTCCCAGGGGTTATTCACCCAAGAACAGGTCATTAGGCTGTGTTCGTGCTGGTAGAGAGATTCCCAGACCCCCCTTTGTTTTGAATAAATTAACTTTGGGTTTCACCCTAAGTTAACAGGGCGATCCAGACGTGGACCCCTTGCTCACTGTTCTTAGAGAGGCAACAGTTTCACCTCACTGATGATGCCCAACAAGGCTGAAACACGTGTATGGGGTTACTGATGGTACTCTTGTTCAGAGGAGAATTGCCTAGCATTTCGGCGCTGGACTGCCCCTGGGCAGGACAAAGGCTGATATGCGGGGAAATTTCTTCTCTGTGAAAGGGACAGTGAGCTAAAGACCTGGTAGAGTCTCTCCCAGGGGTTATTCACGCAAGAACAGGTCATTAGGCTGTGTTCGTGCTGGTAGAGAGATTCCCAGACCCCCCTTTGTTTTGAATAAATTAACTTTGGGTTTCACCCTAAGTTAACAGGGCGATCCAAACGTGGACCCCTTGCTCACTGTTCTTAGAGAGGCAACAGTTTCACCTCACTGATGATGCCCAACAAGGCTGAAACACGTGTATGGGGTTACTGATGGTACTCTTGTTCAGAGGAGAATTGCCTAGCATTTCGGCACTGGACTGCCCCTGGGCAAGACAAAGGCTGATATGCGGGGAAATTTCTTCTCTGTGAAAGGGACAGTGAGCTAAAGACTTGGTAGAGTCTCTCCCAGGGGTTATTCACCCAAGAACAGGTCATTAGGCTGTGTTCGTGCTGGTAGAGAGATTACCAGACCCCCCTTTGTTTTGAATAAATTAACTTTGGGTTTCACCCTAAGTTAACAGGGCGATCCAGACGTGGACCCCTTGCTCACTGTTCTTAGAGAGGCAACAGTTTCACCTCACTGATGATGCCCAACAAGGCTGAAACACGTGTATGGGGTTACTGATGGTACTCTTGTTCAGAGGAGAATTGCCTAGCATTTCGGCGCTGGACTGCCCCTGGGCAGGACAAAGGCTGATATGCGGGGAAATTTCTTCTCTGTGAAAGGGACAGTGAGCTAAAGACTTGGTAGAGTCTCTCCCAGGGGTTATTCACCCAAGAACAGGTCATTAGGCTGTGTTTGTGCTGGTAGAGAGATTCCCAGACCCCCCTTTGTATTGTTAATATATAGTTGCATTGTCTGTGCAACTGTCTAAGCCATCCTTATTTTTGCTGATGTGCTGACCACTTAATAATGTATCATTCACATTTAGTAGAAATCTAATAAAAAATCTCATTAATTGCTGATAGTATACTTGTTGCTGATTACCATTCATTTTGCAATGATCATCATGTAACAAAATACACTGTCAACATGCAATTTCCACCAATCAACATGTCATGAGAAGAAATGTATCAATAACTGTATCTAAATTCCATAAAGGTTGTAAAGTAACAAGGTTATAAAACAAGTCAAATCAAAATCAATATTCAACCCTCTCGGATTTAATGATTCTAATCCCTCAATCCAATGGATTTCTTTCTGAAGTAACAAAGCATTTATGTCTCCTCCTCTTCTAGGGCATTTACCCTGCTCCAAAATTACCAGTCTCATCTGTGCTATTGAATGATTTGGAATGCTGCAGTACTGGTGAATGTACTGCTCCTGTGCGTACATTCAATTTATGTTCCGTCCATCTCAGTTTCACTTTTCTTGTTGTAAGACCGACATAGAACATCCAGCACGGGCATCTGATATCATGCATCACATGTGTTGAATCACATGTTGTGTGTCACAATTGGATTGGTTTGCCTGTGTATGAATGATAGATAGTACTCCCTTTGATCAAATTATTACAGTGATGACAATTTTTGAACAACTTGAGATGGAAAAAGCACCTAAGATTAATTTTCTAAAAATACTTTCCCTTCCTGCTGTCAATGTATCAGCATTAACCACAAGGCATGGTCCCTCTCATTCTCTTCTCTTTGTTACCCTCTGAAGCTCTTCCTCTGTTTTCCGAATTGCTGCAGCTAAATCCCTGCACACTATATTGTCTAGCTTCATTATGATAGGGTATCTGTGTTTCCAGCATATACCCATGACAAAATTGGTTATGGGGCTGCTTATGGTTTGTACCAGGGATTTGTATATCCTGCAGCAGGTTTTAGGGGATAAGTTCCAGCTAGGGGTGGATATATCAGCTGTGCATGTGCTGAAGCCTGTGCCAAATTGGTGCTCTCTCAGAGAGAGGCCGACGACTGTGCAGGCATCGCAGCCTGTGTCATGCTTGTATTGTCTTTGGTGAGGCGAGGGGCGAAGACTAAAACAGGTGTTTTCCCATCTGTTTCATCCCCTCCCCCTCACTCCTGTTCTACCTCAGCGTACAGCTTTCGGAGCTCTAACATGCTCTACCTCCTTTTCAGTTTTTTTGCCTTTGTGCATTGGTAATAAGTGTGTGTGTACATGTGCTCAATGATGCCCTTAACGTGCATTCCTTCTGCTGGCCATGGTGTATGCATTTTCCCTTTGGTACCTAAAGTTGTATTTAAGTTTGATGTCCCTATATGCCAGGAGCTCCATACACATGTGTTCAACGGGTGTACACATTTGTGACACAATCGATGTTACAGTGATGTACAAACAACTATTTTTTACAGTGAACAAAACATCAATAATCAACACAAATGATCTACTGAGGTTGCCCCCATGGTGTACAACCAAGTTACTGCATAAAACACAAACCGAAAATATGGTCCAGTGGAGTTTGTCTTGGGGTTCGGTGGTCTGGCAAGACAGTTAGTCAGCCAATCAGGACTGGTTGCATTTAGGTATTCCTAGAGACAAAGCACAGGGGAGTTTCAGGAACCACTCTAACATCCTGTCCTCCCAGATGCAGTGGAGCCAGAGGCAGGTTTCAGGGCTGAATCTGCCAAAGGCAAATTGAACAAAGGGCTTAACTCAGCTTTGACACACAGAGTAAAATCCAAGAAAGACCTCACAAACAGAAAATGGCTAAAAAAGACGACCAGGGCCATTTTGAAAAAATGGTTACCCATGCGTGCTATAGTGCAGCTGAGGATTCAGCCTGCAGTAGAAAAGCACAATGGTAAGAAAATTAAACCACTGCCACCAGCCATTTAAAGTAGTGAGGGTAACATAAAAATTTTATATGAGAATTTAGGATAAGGGGCTACTAGTTAACCCCCCTGCCCTCCACATAAGATGGGGTCTGCTGGACCTACAAAGGGAAAAGGTAACTTAAGATAATTTCACTTTACTATTCTTGGGAACTGTAGCTAACACAATAAAAGGTATTTAAATCTTAACAGAAATCCAAAGGACTTCTCAGTGACACTGCACTGAAGGTGCTGTGTGTCACCATTCAAACATTAGATGCCTATGGAGTTTGTAAGACTCCAAAAACATAGGAAACACATAATCCAAATCAGGTCAAAACACATGAGAGAGTGAGAAAAAGGGCTCACTCACTCCAGAGTTAAAATTAAAAAGTACTAAAGTCCAGCAGAAGAGGTGGGGGTCTCTATGGTTGAAGGGAATTAGCACAGAAATTATAATTCTCACTAACCTCAAAGGCCCTTTTGCAGCCTGCACAGCCCATGGAAAGCGTAGTAGTCCGTGAACACCAGGAACATTTCAAGCATAGGGTGGGGGAATGAAAATCATTTAACTGTTTTTCATGCAAAAATGGTGACTCTTAAAAGAACCTTTTTTGTGTTTTTTTTAACTTTCTTTATTGGTATAGCGAAAGAACAGACAATCAGCAAAGTGTACAAGCTGACTATGGTAGCAGGTAAATGAGCGACTACATATTGCATGGTAGATACAAGCGGGAGCAGACACACGAGGCTCAGGGAAGGACTAGTTCACCTCACCAGGAGGGGTGAAGACAACAGTTCTAGATCATCCTTGTTGTTCAGGTAGGTACAAAATTCTGACCACACATTCTTGGGAAGAGAGGTCTGCGGGAGGGTGTTAATGTAGTCCTCTTCACACGTTTGAGTCCAGGTGAGGGCCCTCAGCCACATTTCAAATGAGGGGGGGGCGGCGTTTCCAACATTGTAATATGCATTTTTTGGCCACTATTGTGGCGACATTCAGAAACCTGGACATTTTCCCTAATTCTGGACTATCCCAATGGCCAAATAATACAGCTAATGGTTCCGGAGAGATGGGGAACTCTGTGATTTCAGTGAGGGCGTCTATTATGGCCTTCCAGTATGGACCCAATGCATCACAGGACCAAAACATGTGCATATGATCCGCATCTAAAGATTTACATCTAGGGCAGGGGTGAGCCTGAGTGCGTGTAAACTTGTCCAATTTGTGCGGAGTGTAGTACAGGCGATTTAGGAGCTAATATTGTATGCATCTATATCTGGCATTAAAGGAGGTGGCGCGGGTGTGTACGCACATCTTCTTTCATATTGCGTCAATGATAGGGTGTCCCAGTTTGTCGCTCCATAGATTGCGCGCCGCACGTGGCAACTCTGTAGGGTTGGTCATCTGGATTTTTATATAGGGAGGACACGATCCCTCTAGCCCCGGATGAGTTAGCTATACAGTGTATCTCCGGTGAGTCTGGGGCTCATCAGGGTATGAAGGGCAGCAAGCTCAAAACGCTGCTTTCAGCCTGAAATATTGCAGTAGCTCTAGCGCAGTGCCAGAGTGGCCCCAACGCCATGTTTGCGGAGTGATGAACTTCCCTTCGGGATAGAAATCGGTCAAGGCCCGATATCCCAAGTCCTCCCAGTGTTTCATTAGAAGTTTATCATGTGTGGGGGTGAGGCCTGGGACTTGCCAAATGGGCAACCATTTATAGTACGGGTGAAGGCCGGGTTGTGAGTGTAGTATTTGTTTCCGCCCCATGATTGTGGCCGCCACGGGGTCGGCCTGGGCATCAGTATGAAATGTGTGGTGGAGTATAAGAGAGAGGGCGTTAACCCCGTCACCAGCTAGCTTCTCAAGCTTCACATGTGGGGGGGGTCGGTGAACGTGTACCAGTATGTGGTGTGTTGGGCCTGTGCAGCAGTCCAGTATTTTGCAAAGTCAGGAGCGGTGAAGCCCCCTCCCTCACATGGACAGGTTATATGCTGCCACTTCTTCCACACCGCTACGGAATGCCGCAGAAATTGAGCGCATAGAGAGTGCAGATTTCTGAAGTATCGCCTTCCAGGCCAGATCGGCACATTGACGAAGACGTAGAGAAATTTGGGGACAGTTATCATTTTAATTAGAGCCAGCCTGTCCGACAAGGAGAGTGGGAGGTAACGCCATCTCAACAGTTGGGCTTCAGCAAGCTGCGCTACAGCCCCGTAATTTTCGGCCAGTAGTGGACACTTGGTGAGGGATACCTGCACCCCGAGGTATCTGATGCCCTTTGGTGGCCAGCAAAGGGGGAATTCACATGACGGCTGTGTTCTGGTCTGTGTGAGCGGGAACATGTCAGATTTGGCATAATTAATAGAAAAGCCTGAAAAAGTGACAATTTTGGTAATGTCCCGTATGACCCGGTCCAGGTGGGTGGGCGATTCCCTGATATAAAGAAGCGGGTCCCTGATATAAAGTAGCACATCGTCCGCATACAGCAAAATGATCTCCGGGGCATCGCGCAGACGTATACCTCTACGCGTGTGTTTGTCCCTGAAGCTGTCAGCCATGGGTTCAATGGCAAGTGCAAAAAGTACCAGGGAGAACGGGCAGGCCTGGCGGGTACCTCTGTGGAGGGCAAAGGGGGCCGAGGCCCTGGTGTTGACCAGGACTCTGGCTATGGGGTCTGTGTAGAGCAGCTTGATATACGACATCATGCGAGGGCCAATTCCCATTTTATCGAGTACCGCCACTGCACCATATTGAATGCCTTCTGGGCATCAAGGGTGACCGCTACTGCGTTTGCATTGGGGTCAATTCTGGCCAAGACGTTAAACAAGCGGCGGATATTGAGTGCCGTGGACCTGCCGGGCACAAAACCACTTTGATCGGGATGGACTAAGTGTGTCATAATAGGGAGGAATCTATTGGCGATAATCTTGGCGAATATTTTCATGTCAGTGTTGATCAAAGAGAGGGGTCTGTAAGAGCCACATTCGTCCAGTGGTTTGCCAGGTTTGGGAATCATAGTTATGAGCGCCTCGCGCATGGATTGGGGCAGGGTGTGTAGGCTTAGTGCCTCATTCCAAACCTCCAAGAGTCTGGGTGCCAGGATTGCTACATGCTCTCGATAGAACTTGGTGGTGAGACTGTCCGGGCCAGGAGTCTTGCCCATCGGGCAGTTCAAGATGACTGTGGTTATCTCGTCAAGGGTGAATGGAGCTTCAAGCTGGTCGCTAGTGGTGCGGGAGAGGAGGGTCATGGGTATTTGGTCCAGCAAGTCATCCGTGTCTTGTAAACTATGTTCCTGCTGGGGGCCGTATAGAGTTGTGTAGAACGCGGTGAACGTCGCGAGAATGTCCTGGTCAGACCAGCACAGGGTGGCGTCTGCATTTTTGATACAGTCAATGCAAGTCCTGCCCCCCTCAGTGCAGACCAGCCTGGACAGCGTCCTCCCCGGTCTGTCGCCCTCTCCATATTTTCTGGCCGCTACGGGACGGGCATAATACTGGACCTGCCTTTGGGCGTGGGACTCAAATGCTTCCAATTCCGCTCTGATCTGTGCCAGTATGGTCGGGGAAGGGGCAGCAGCATATTCTTTCTCAACTTCCTTTAGTTTTGCCTCAGACCATTGCAGGCTACTTTTGATAGCTTTGAGAACCCCGGCTTCTCTAGAAATGCACATCCCCCTAATGAAGACCTTGAATGCCTCCCATCGCACCCCGTCAGAGGTATCCCGCCTGTTGTTGCAGTCAAAGAAGGTGTTAATATCATCCAGGATATCCGCTTTGAAGATTATGTCCCGTAGGGCCTCAGCCTTGAATCTCCAAGAGGAGCAGGGAGGGGCGGTCCTGTCCCAATGCTATGCGTAGTGTTACCAGTGAGTGATCCGATAGTGTGCGCGGTAGTATATTGGACTCTGTGACCCTGCCCACCATGCAGCCTGATATGAGAAAGAGATCTATCCTGGAATGGCTATCGTGCACCGATGAGTAAAATGTGTACTCTCTAGACTGTTGGCTGAGGGCTCTCCATACATCTGTAAGACCAAGTGTGTTCATGTGCGCCAGGAGACTATGAGCTGCGCGTGATGGGGCTCTGCGGGAGGTACCGGATCTGTCTAGGTCGCTGTCTAGGATTAAATTCATATCACCCCCCATAGAACCGGGATACCAATGTGCTTTAGACGTATGCTGGTGATGGCGTCGAAGAATTCTGGAGCGTCAAAATTAGGGGCGTATGTATTAACAAGGAGGCACTCCATGTTGGCGAGCAAGCAGTGAAGTATTACAAAACTACCCTCGGGGTCAATATGGCTGGTGCGCAATGAGAACTGGACTGATTTGTGGATTAACGTCAGTTACCCCCCTGGACTGGGTTGAGTATTTTGTGTAGTACGTGTTGTTGCCCCATGTCGGGGCGCGGTATGTCGATAGGCACCCCAGGGCGTGAGTTTCTTGGAGAAGGAGGATCTTAACGCCATGCCTCTGGGCATAGTCAGTTATCTTGCAGGCTTTGGTGAAGTTGCTCAGTCCGCGAATATTCCATGTCATTATATTAAAAGCCATGGCATCACATTATGGGACATCCCTGCAGTAGTGTACATTCCCATGTCGTTGTCTGCGTTCACCACCCGCATAGATGTAGGGCGCTGACGTCTTGCACCTCTCTGCCATGCCTTTTACTTTAAACACACCCCAACTACGCCCCCCCACCCTCACTGCCCAACCACAACATGCAGTGCAGTCCCCCCACCCAAGAACACAAGAGCCTCCAACCGGGCAGAATCCCACCAAGAGGTGAGGGCCGAAGGGCCAGATCCATCGTGGATCAGTCCACATTCCGGCCCAACAGGGGCAAAACATAAGGAGTAACCAAATGAAAACAAACAGTGAGAATGCAATCATGTGATTTTTTAAATCCAATGTCCAGGCTTTTTCCATTGTTGAAGTGAATGCCTAGGTAATGACTAGATGGTACCTGATGAATTGGTGTTCCTGAGATATACCACTTGAAACTCCTGTCTTTTTTGTTTAACAATTTACCAGCGGTAAGGATCTTTGTTTTTCCTATATTTATTGCAAGATCATTCTGATTTAAATAGCCTTGTAATTTTGTTAGTAGTCTTTGCAAGCCAATTGGGGTAGTGTCTAAGAGGACTATATCATCAGCATATAAAGCCCAAATGATCGGCTGCCCGTTGGCTTTTAGTGGAAAACAGTTGACTTCTTTTATGGCTATTGCGACATCGGAGATAAACAGTTTGAATAGGATCGACGCCAGAGGGCAACCCTGCTTAACTCCTCTATTGGTGATAATTCCGTCTGCTAGGTCTCCCATTGTGTTAAGCTGTATTTTGATTGTAGTCTTCTCATGTAAAGCCATCATGGGATAAAGCAAATGCTAACCACATGTCTACAAAAGCGAAGAATAGATGTTGTTTCTTTTGTATAGCTTCCAATTTTAGAATATTTAGAATATTTAGTATTAGAAGATTTACTTCGGTTCCTACTCCTTTTGTGAATCCTGTCTGATGAATATCCAAGATGCCAGCATTTGGGGCCCATGCTGATAGTTTCCGCTGTAGAAATGTTACAAAAATCTTACCCATTATATCAAGTAAGGCTATCGGGTGATAATTTGCCGGATCATCGCGGCTGCCCTTCTTAAATAGAGGAATTATTATTGCAGTTTTCCATGAGCTAGGAAGCACCATGTGACAGGAAATCAGTTAGAATAATTCTTCCATCAAACTGGCTCAGTGGTCTGTGTTTGATTTCAACATCATAGTTGTTGACCCACCGGAGCCAGCTGCACAGGAGCTTTTCAATTGTTTCATGACTGCGACAATATCATCGGCTGGTTCGCTTGTGTCCCATTTTGCAAGCTCTGATGTGTTTCTATTGCTTACTGGAAGTGTGTCATTATAAAATACGTCTCGAAAGTACTTTTGCCAACGCAATTTAGAGATTCCTTGAATTCATTTATTATCTTGGAAATTCATGTTATTATTTATGATGTTCCAAATTTCTTTTGCTTGATGAAAGGTAATACATTTTAGGATTGTTTCTGCACGTTCTTGGTCTCTGCATATTCTGTAATTTTTCAACCAGTTACGGTATTTTTGTTTGCGCTGTTTGATCTGTGGATGAATATTCATACCTGTTTTTTTCACAACCGTAGATTTTTGTGCAGTTGTTTCTTTTGTTGATTTGTTGACTCACTAAATTGATATTTTTTATCAAATTGTTTATTCATTGTAGATGTTTGTTTGAATTGCATCAATAGGGCAGCATGATTTATTCTGGAATGCAGTCATTGTCTGATGTTATCATCTGTTGTAATTTCTTGATTGAAAACCATTAATTTTTAGTCTATTGCCCCCTTGATTCAAATCAAGATGTAAAGAAAGCTCCAATACTGGAATTGTTTTATGGAGCATTCAGGATAATGTTAGAATGCTGTGATCGCTTGTTGTTGACTCTTGGATCTTTAGATGCTCGATTTTCGACCACAAGGTATTTGAGATCCAGATGTAATCTATTATTCTTTTACTTGAATTGTGGTACCAAGTGTAGTTTGGCGGAATGTCACCTTTTATCCTACCATTTAACATTTCACAATTTCTTGCCAGTAGTGCATCTTTGAACAACTGTCCTCTGCACCTACTCAGTGGTTGGCTGTTTAAGTGCGTATCTCTGAACTTCGTATCACAGTCGAACCATGTGAAATGTAGGTCACCGCATAAAGTTAACAACAACTCCTTATATTTTAACATATTAGCGTCAATCATTTCAGTTATTGATGATATGTATTGTGTAGTTTAAATCATCGCAGGGTTCTAATAAGTGTTTATTAGCATAAGCTGTTTGGTATTCCTAAGAGGACTGTCATCAAGTTGTAGCACCGTACCCTGAACAAATAAGTTAGGATTCAGTGAGTCTATGATATTCCATCAACTGGCATTATTAATTATAGTCAAGAGTCGAGAAAATGGCAGACTGAGAACATTTTTTCCTGCTGGATTTAGCAACATTGAATAACCATCTCTTGAAGGAGCCTCACGCAGCCATGTCTCTTGGAGGCAGATTGCAAAATTGTTGTCCAATGAAAGAGGGAAGGACCGAAACAAGTATGTGAAGCCCTTGATGTTCCAGGAAACCAAGTCAGGCGATGTTTCTCTAATACTCTGAGTCAGTTATGCTGAAGTGGATGGTCTTAGTGTGTTTGGCTTGCTTATGGGTCTTCTCGTGTCATTCCTAGGTTTTTCTTCGTTGTGTCTGTCTTTTATTCTAAATTGCTGTTGTAAGGCATCTTGTCTTCTTTCAATTGTTGATCTCATCTCACAATTAGCTTTTGGACTTTCTTCGGGGGGTTTGTGAAGTCTTTCACAACGGCCAGATCAAAGCCATAACTTAGAAGTTCCTCTTTGGCTGCCGTCAGGGTGTTTTCAACTGCTTGAGAACTTATGTGCACAAATACTTGATCGAGACACTCTTCTGAAATATATTCTATGATCACATTGTCATTGGATTTAATTGTTCGTAGAGATGGAAAATTATGCAGAAGGCACATAATATTGCCTCGATTTAAGTTAACTTCTGATTCTTTTGGAAAAATGTTCTCCAATGCAATTTCTAGTTGTTTGATATGGGGTCTGGTTTACTTACAACTTGGGTTGTCGACTTTATAGTACTTTGTTTCCGCAGCTGGGCAGCTGTCATTTTAGGATTTGTGGCTTGAGGAGTGGTTACAGGCAACCCACTCTTTGTTATTTTTGACAAATCAGTTTTTGAATCAGATGTCAAAGGTTTTGCTAAATCACACAGTCTATCAGACCATTTAATTACCTGGTGATTGGTATTAACAATTACAGTAGAACTGCTGATTTGCCTCAACTCCATTGATTGGGCATTTGTTGTTATCTCCTGATCAACAGTCTCTGCTGACTCATCTGCTGAACCGATTGAGTATGTTGAATATTCACACAGATGGATTGAACCTTCAGATTGTGATATTGAGTACTCTTCTGAGTCTGTTTGTCTTCTTTTTTTTGAAGGTAAGTGAGTCTTCTTGACAGCTTTTTGCAAAGTAGTACATGTTTCATTGTCTTCCATTGATTTTAGAGAGTCCTCTTGTGTCTGTCCTTGAAAAAAGACCTTCTTTTTGTGGCATGGATAAGTTCCTTACAAATTGTTTCGTGGTTCTTGTCTTGGGTGTCAAGGTATTTTTCTTCACATTGCTTTGCATTTGTACTTTTTTTGTTGACTTTCTTGATTTTAATAAGGTCTTTGACTTTGATATAGTTTTAGCTATGCCTGTAAAGATTCCAAATGTGTTTACTCTGTCTTTGGATTTAACTGTATCGACTTGTAATACATGGCTCACAGTCCCGTTGTCAATGCCGACAATTTGATTTGTCGACATGGGTTGCACTGAATTGGCTGTTAGGGAATCTCTTCTTGCTGAGAGCGTTCCTGCTGCCGAAACCACTGAATTGTTCACATGATTTACTGCAGTAGCAACAGTCTTCTTTGACTGTGTGGGTGTACCTGTTACTATCTTGCTTTGTGTAATGATTTGTTTATGCTTTTCACCATTATTAAGTGACCGTGGCATTCCATTTAGGACTTCCGCAACTCTGCTTCTGTCGGCATGACGTAGCCATTTCATGCATTCCAGAATGGTATCCATTTGATTCACATTATCATTGTGGTCTTTCATGGCAAGGTCTCCCAAATGATGTTGCCATTGTGTTGAAATGTCAGCTTCTCATTCAAATGTTTCTTTAAGTATTGCATTTGTCTGTTACAACGTTGTTAGTTTTGTTGTTATCTTAATGAGTTGAGTGTTTTGCTCCTTCATAGTTTCACTTAATGCCTCATACAATTTAACAAAAGGAATGAGCGCCAACGACGTTGTGGCAAGTACATTATCATGAATCTGTATACCTGCCGCTACAGAGATATTTGCTTTTTCGTTGTGACTCATTGTTGAATCATTATTTCGTGCATCAGAGGAAGGGAGTGAGCTTCGTAAATCCACTGAATTACCTTTTTTATTTTGTGAAGCCTCTACATCCAAGTTTGACTGTGAATTTAGACGATGAGCTGATTGCTGTTTGGATGCTATTTCTTTGGTAATTTGGGACCTCGAAATGCTCTGTCTGACTATGCCGTTGACCTGCGGCATGCTAGTCATTTCCAGACGCAAATCATTTCCTGTGTGATTGGCCATTGTAGAGCAATTGTTTGGGTCTTCAGTTAGAATTTTCTTCGATGCTGGTGACACAAAACTATTGATTAGTTTGTTTTTCACCTGTTGGAAGTCGACCAGTAGTCGCTCTGTTAAACGTGCTTCGCTTGCTGCAAAATCTTCTCCCCTTCTCGGACATGAATCCTGATTTGTCAGACAGCTTTTATCTGATATGAACTTATTGTGCAGTTCTGCATGATTATCAGAACATTCAGAAGCTATAATCGTACTGATCTCCTGTACGGGCGGAACAAAAATCAGGTCATCGAGTTCGACTGCACCAGCTGGAATCTTTAGTGCAAGCAGTTCGAGATCAGTGACATCAAAAGGGGACTGAAAGGAAGCTGTATCGACGTCAATGGCAATTGCTTTGTTAGTGTTTGCAAATATGTCCTCGTTGACCATGTGAACGCCACCTGCTACAGGCATTGTGTATTCCCATGAACGTTTGGACACTGCCGCCCTGAGCAATATTTGTTGTTCTTATTGGTACTGTATCAACATTATCAGCATTAGCATCAGCGTTATGTAACTGCGCTATTGCTAGTGAAGACAGGTGTGGAACAGATATATACGCTGTTATGGTAGTCGCAGGAAGTGTAGGCTTGCTGGTTGGTAGGCATGGCAGTCTTGATGGTGATAGTGTGATAGGAATTAAAGACTCAACACTTACCCCTGCTGTCACCATTGCTGTGGTTTGGTGTAAGTCTGCTCCATGCAAAGCCAGGTCCAAGATACTTGGGGAGTTAGTGCGTCACGTATGCAATGAGTTCTGCAGAGTTTTTTGTCGCGTCTGAGGACCGCACACAGCAACCATTTAGCTTCCGGTGTATGGCTAGTGTGGTGAACTGGGGCAGACTGGGATTTGCTCTATGACTCCACGCGGCACTCCACGCACAAACACACCTTTTCAAGTTTAAAGGGCCAAACACAGTAGCAGTAGGGGAGAGTTTTCCACATCGCTGCAGCTCCACTCAGACAGAGTGACTAGGGCAGACTGGAACTAACTTCTTTATATTTTCTCCATCGAAGATCACGGCTTCAGCAGGCAAAGAACAGGATTCTCGCTATGAGGGTCAATACGCGTATGCGAATACTCCAACTGCTCTGATCTCTATGAGGGTAAAGAGTTAATACATGTCCTGGGTGGTGTGGTAAAGTATGTTAACTATGTTATTAGAACAATTGTTAGAACAATTGGAATAGGAATAGTGCTGTTTGAGGCATTACTAGGAACATGGCAAAAATGGTGTATACAAAAAATGCATATCTGTGTTATTTTTGTGCTGGTGATTTCATTAAGAGAAGTGCTGTGTTTGTGGTGCAATGTATTTGTAATGTGCTGTGTTTGTGGTGCAATGTATTTGTAATTTGTAATTTAACTCTTACCTTAAATAGTTAGCTGCATTTTGGTTTGCTTGTAAATCATTTTTTAGAATTCATACAAGTGCGCTGCAGTAGGGAACTGTGTTTCTTTCTTTTATCAAGAACTTGCTGGGCTGCTGTGCTGACTGGGAAGCAGACTACATCTCCCAGCAGCCTTGTAGTCCTAGCTGTTACATAATCTGAAACCCGGCGCGAACGCGCCGGCGCGAAGGGGGCAAGCCGGTCTGTGCCGGTCTGGCCGGACTATAAAGTCCATTTCTGCCTGCAAGTACCTCAAGTATCCTTAGCAAGTATTTTTAGCATTAAGCGCTGCTTCCGCTAGCCGTACTTCGTCGTTATTGTATTTTAACTCTTACCTTAAATAGTTAGCTGCATTTTGGTTTGCTTGTAAATCATTTTTTAGAATTCATACAAGTGCGCTGCAGTAGGGAACTGTGTTTCTTTCTTTTATCAAGAACTTGCTGGGCTGCTGTGCTGACTGGGAAGCAGACTACATCTCCCAGCAGCCTTGTAGTCCTAGCTGTTACATAATCTGAAACCCGGCGCGAACGCGCCGGCGCGAAGGGGGCAAGCCGGTCTGTGCCGGTCTGGCCGGACTATAAAGTCCATTTCTGCCTGCAAGTACCTCAAGTATCCTTAGCAAGTATTTTTAGCATCAAGCGCTGCTTCCGCTAGCCGTACTTCGTCGTTATTGTATTTTAACTCTTACCTTAAATAGTTAGCTGCATTTTGGTTTGCTTGTAAATCATTTTTTAGAATTCATACAAGTGCGCTGCAGTAGGGAACTGTGTTTCTTTCTTTTATCAAGAACTTGCTGGGCTGCTGTGCTGACTGGGAAGCAGACTACATCTCCCAGCAGCCTTGTAGTCCTAGCTGTTACATAATCTGAAAACCGGCGCGAACGCGCCGGCGCGAAGGGGGCAAGACGGTCTGTGCCGGTCCGTGGCCGGACGTGTCGGCGTACGGGGGTAAGCTACTTTTGCCCTTTTGGTCAGTCATTCCTCACTGTGATACTTCAGTGCGGCTTTTACGCCTTGCTGACAGGGTCCATAGGGGAATCCTACCTGATATATATATATATACCTGTCACATATTTTTGGGAGCAACATAGGCAAAGTGCTGTTATTGGTTCACCACAAATCCTCCGCCAGTTAAGGAAGGTTTCTACCTGCATATGCAAACAAAATCGCAGGTAGGGGGGGGGGCTATAAATAACGAGATGGAAGGGAAAACTAACATTGAACCAACACAGGGGGGTTCAGGGAAGTTCCTGGACATTAATATTGGCCTACTCAATAAACGCTCCTTAACTAAACACGCGACTGACATCAAAGACTTGATTAGATCCAACAATTTTGACATTTTCTGTGTAACAGAAACCTGGCTTAAAGACCCAGTGGGGCCTGCCTGCGAGCAGGCCATACCAGATGACTATACTATCTACTTTGACAACAGACTGCAGGGCAGGGGAGGTGGGGTGGCAATTATTGCAAAAAATAGCCTCAAACTTTTTAAAGTGAAACTGGGATTCAGTGGATGTGAAGCTTTGCACCTGAAATTGGTGTTTTCACCTAACAACTGCCTCAATCTGATAGCTATATATAGACCTCCGGCACTGGTCTCAGACTTCTCACTGGAACTCTGTTCTTACCTAAACACGCTAAGATCGGTTAACGTATCGACGGTCATCATGGGAGACCTGAATCTATGGCGAGGGAATAAGAAGGACAAAGGAGCCATCGCTCTGGAAAAAGCACTGAACAACCTAGATTTTAATGTACTTAACAGGGATCCCACTACCCCTCAGGGTAACCAGCTAGATTGGTTGTGTGGATATAACATATCCCTGCAAGACTGCAGAACCACACCATGTATCTGGAGTGATCATTTTCTGATATCGGCTCTTTTAAAATTGCCTTCATACGCACATAAATATAACCCGCATATTAAAACAGCTACTAGAAATTTCAAAAAGCTAAATAAGCCACAGTTAAAGACATGCATTGATAAAATACTGAGTTCCTTTCAGGTTCACGACATATGTGATACTCTTCTAGACAAATATAACAAGCATCTTCTCGAGCTGGTGGAGTCTGAAGCACCCCTCACTACAAGGATTGTTAGGAAAAACAACAACAGCCAAACATGGTTTACACCAGAGCTCCACTCACTGAAGAAGGAAAAATGGTCCTTGGAAAGAAAATGGTCCATAGATAAATCTGAGGTTAGCAAAAGTGAATGGAAAAGCAAAGATAAGGAATATAGGGACAAAATTAAGACAGCTAAGGCGGAATTTTTCAACTCTGAAATAGAGCATGCAGACAATAAGACCAGCAAACTCTTCAACATCCTGAAGAGTATTGAGAAACCTGTGTCCATCACTCCTCCTTTTATGCCCACAAAGGCAGATTGCAACTCGGTCCTAAATGCTTTTCAAGCCAAAACGGATAAAGCCAGACAAAATATTATTAAGGCTAGATCCTCGGCTAAACAGGATTTGCCACCAACACAAATGAGGGCAATTATCAGAGAACAGCTTTTCAAATTTGACCCCATTTCGGAGGCAGATATGCTCGAGCTGCTGATTAATATGAATCCTACTACTTGTGCAGAAAACATCCTACCTCCTAGTATCATCCTCCAACACAAAGACATTTTTGCCCCGGTCCTTCGGAGAATAGTAAATGCATCTTTCCAAGAGGGCACAGTCCCCAGAGATCTGAAGAAAGTCACTATCACACCGCTTGTAAAGAAAGCTGGCTTGGATCCCAAGGACCCAGCTAACCTTCGTCCAATAACCAACTCGAACTTCATACTTAAACTCCTAGACAAGGTTGCAACACAGCAACTCCAACATTTTGTAGAAATCCAGGAAGTCCTGCACCAGCAACAGTCAGGCTTCAGGGCGTCTCACAGTACTGAGACAGCCATGCTGGACCTGCAGACTCGGATGCTGAGTCTGCTCGATAAGAACAAGTTAGGGTTGTTAATGCTCCTTGATCTAAGTGCCGCTTTCGATCTAGTGGACCATAATCTACTCATCAAGGCACTCAGAGAAAACGTGGGGTGCTCTGAAGGAGCCCTGGACTGGCTTTTGTCATTTCTATCTAACCGCCAAGCTAGAGTCCACTGGGGCAACAGTTTTTCTGATCCCTGTGACATCCTTTTTGGAGTTCCCCAAGGTGCTAGTTTATCTCCCATGCTATTTAATATATATATGCTCACTTTGTGTAGCTTATTGGGGGAAGCAGGTGTGTCGTTCACGAATTACGCGGACGATACCCAACTCTTATTGGAATTGGGGGGCAGGCACCACGCTATGGACAGTGAACTGATCGCCAGGATTTATATGACAATAGACGACTGGATGCAGGCAAACTGGATGTGCCTTAACGACTCAAAAACCGAATTGATGATGTTCGGTTCCAGTCGCCAGCTGGCAAATTTGAGGCCTGAGTACAATTCTTTTCTAATCAAAAATTCCACCATTCAGGTGGCTACTACAGTGAAAACTCTGGGTATGATGGTCAACTCTGCGGTCGACTCCCATGCCCAGACCAGTTACCTGCAAAAGAACACAGCGTATTACCTGAGATTAATGAAAGCCATCAAGCCGTTTCTTAATGAAGGTAATATGGCCACGATAGCGAGAGCCATTATTCTATCACGGCTTGATTATGGTAACGCTCTGTTGTTGGGGGCCTCTTCTAAGGACTTATCTAGCTGCCAAGTTATCCAGAATAATGCGGTCAGGCTTGTCAAGAACTTAAAGAAGAAAGATCACACCACAGCAGATAGACTATCATTACACTGGCTCAGGGTAGAAGAGCGCATCAAGTTCAAGGCCCTCTGCTTGGTGCACAAGTGCATCTACGGCTCAGCGCCGGTATATTTGAAAAAGAGCCTAGTGCCCTACATACCGAGGAGAAGTCTACGCTCGGAGGGTAAATGTCTGCTGTCAGTCCCTAACTTCAAGCTGAAATCTGGCTTGGGCAGATCTTTCGTGGTGATGGCCCCCAAATTATGGAACAGCCTGCCCGAAGTGCTGAGGTCAGAGGTAAACCATCTTACCTTCAGGAAGCACATGAAGACATATCTCTTCAGATGAAGAGCCTGGGGTAAGCAATGTTTCCGGGTCCTTAATAGACCGTAGTGTTTGTCACTTTATGTCTGTTTTGTTGTTGCTGTTTTGTAAGTGTAAGCGCCCTGATGCCCACGGGCTACCGGCGCTATATAAAATAAAATACAATACAATGTGTTTCAGTGTTTTAAAAAAATAGGGAAACAGTGGCCTAGTGGTAATGTAATGGCAGATAGTAGTTGGAACTGTGTTTGGTGTTGCATAGTAGTAGCTGGGAAAGAACTGTACTTTATGTAAGGTGAAATGTTGTACAGAGATACTTTGGCAGTATACACATATGTGTGAGCAGGTGGGGAATGGTGGCACTCTAAGGGATGTAATGATAGAGAGAGGCTGGACAGTGTGACATTTATATTGAATGGAAAATGCTGAGCATTTAAAAATGTTTATTTTTAGGAGCATGGTGTTCAAAGTAAAAAAAATGCATATGTACATTTACAGCAACATTGTGTGTACCTTGTTTCTAAAAGTAAGGAAAAGCAGATGGAAAAGATTTGTAGAACATTTCTAAGTGGCACTTGGTGTGTGGAAGTTATAATATGGTATAATATGTTAATATGTTGGCAGTACATGCATACTTGCCAACATGATCTTTTCCAATCTCTAGGTGCTTATCTAGTCCTAGATGTGTCTTTGCATCTGGGACTGGGGGATTGCTGTAGATCCTTAACTTTTGAGGGTCACAGTTTTCTGTATGTACTGTGGCACACCGCTCTACAGGGGGAGCAGTTTTGGAGTGCTTTCGAGGCCGCAGTCAAGGAGCACGAGAAATGATGCCCACTCCCTTAGATTTAAGGCCTGCCCAAAAACTGCTGCTCCATATGTGTGATTGGTGCCCCTTCTCTTCCTTCCCTTCCCCACCTTATCTCCTCGCCTCTCTGACAAAAAAACAAAACCCCCCAAAAATATGAAAGAAAAAATAAAGCTTCCTTTAGGAGCCACCTTTCACAGTTAAAAAATAGAACTAAAAATCAAAATCACCTGACTTTTTGCTGTCTGCACAGTTCATAGACAGTACGAACGTCCAAGGCCTCCTGGAAAATTCTAACAAAATTAAAAAATGGTAGCTCTTAAAGAATTATTTGGAAAACGGTCCCGATCATCACTGATATGTTGCTATCAACATCGAATACACAACCCCTTGTAGAAATGTTTCATCATAATCAATTTCATATGTGATATCATCAGTGATGTCATCAATGGCATTTGTGATGTCATCTTTGATTTCCTGTGTTTTAGTTTTAGCAGTGCATGGTGTTGGCATGAGTTATGGTTGCTTAGCTTACCATAACTGGAGAATTTCGGTTTTCTTTGGGCTTTTCATAGGATATTATTAATACAACTTAACCATAATGTCCCTATAATAATGTTGTTTCACTGAACGTACATGGTCCCGTAAGCATGCTTTTGTAAATGCTATGTAAATCTGTCCAGTAGTTTTTCATAAAATGGCCAAAATGTAGGTAAGAAAATATGAGTGATATCTGGGTCTGGTCCTTGGACTCACTTTCCTACTCAGTCCATGGACACCCCCTCTGGACCAATCAGGGTCCAGTGTGATTTCCGTGATTGGATGCTCAAAAGCGTGAGGTGCATCCATTTTTTTAAAATGGTCACCATGCTGGGTATGCAGACAGTCGCAGGTGATCGCGGATAGCACGGTGGGGAAAAGTCTGGGAAACACATTTTGGGTTTTTCGGTGGTCGAAAGAGGGGCTGGGAAGGGTGGGGTGGAATGAAGATATTATAGAGCTGTTTTTCTTGGCTTGGCGAGAAGCACAATGACTGAGTAGCTTGGAAAGCACATTTGGGTTATTTGATGACTGGAAGAGGGCGTAGAAAGGGTAGGGGACTCAAATATGTTATGGAGATGTTTTTATAGGTGAAAACAGGGTTTGCAGAAGCCGCCGAGTCTGTGGTCACTTTTAGTGTCTGCAGACATAATTTCCATTGCAGGCGGTTCAGGGGAAGTTTTCTTATTTGAAAATGTACTGTATGTTCTTGTTATATGGTTTACTTCTATTGTGGTGGTTGTGGCCAGTGGCCAGATCTTTTGGGGTATGGCCATAGGCCACACACCCAAGAATCTACTCACTGGCCACAACCACCACAATAGTAATATGTATAGTAATTATAGGTAATGTAGTGGGAGAATACAGTATTGGTAATATGGTGGAATGATATAATTGAAGTGTATATGGTATGTATAATTGTAGTCAGTGGTTGAAGTGTACGAAAAGAAGTAGTGGAACTATGTTCACTGCTGGCCTGCACCTACTCCCCACAAACTCGATCACCACACCCCCTCCGTCCCCAAAATACAAACCCACAATCACGTGTACTTGCTCTTTAAGTGAATGTTGAGTGTAGTTTCAACTTCTTCTTACGCTTTTACTTTAAAATGAAACTATTCCGGAATCGTTTCTTGTTAAAATAAATGTACAGGAACAGTAAAACTTAATTTAAAAAAGTTGAGGAATTGGCCACCAGGGGGCGCACAGATGAATAACTCCTCTGTGTGAACTCTGACTCAAGGTCCCGGAAAAAAAAGTGGATTGAGCTCCCACCACAGACCCCCTTCCCAAGAGCAATCGGCAAGATGGGAAGGTCCCCAGCACAAAACGAGAAAGAACCTGGATGAAATTGCATAAGAATTAATCTAGAAAATCATCCTGTTCAATTTACTGCCCAGCTGCGTAATATGCTCCAGCTCCACGTGAACTCCCGCTGAGCCAGAGAGGAGCTGAGTCCTGCAACGCGAGTGAGAACCTCCCGATGAAGCTCGAGACAAAGCAAACTAACAGGTCCCAGTTGTGCTGCTAAGGGCTCCGGTACTGATCGAAACGGAAAGAATGTATGCCACTAGTGGGTTGTGGAACACGCTGCAGCTACATTGTGGGTAGGAAGCAGATCCGGTACAGAGTGGCCTGAGGCAACGCCAGCTGCTCACGCCCCCAATCATTTAGAGGCACCATTCAGCAGTACCGAATGCCTTGGCTTGGAGGGCGAGCAGTTCCGGATGACACAAACTGCTCTGAGGAAGAGCCCACAATGCAGGTGAATGAGCGATGCACCCCCTTGCCAGGCTGAAGTGGTCCGCCCCCCTCTCTAACCACATCCGATGAGGATTGCAAGTTCCCCCCACACGGAGGAGTCAAATTGGTGCGGCACGAGTGAGGGGTCCAGGGGATAGTGCTCCCAAGGCAGCGCAGCTCCGATGGTGACACCGCCCCTCTATGGAGCCAACTTTACTACGCGGCACCATACGTCCTGGCCCAGACCACGAGGGAACATTGATGTGGTCCGGTCCTGAAGCTGCACAACCAAGAAGGTACACCGGCTCTGCTCGTACATTGTTGTTCCCTCCCACTGACCACATATAAACCCTAACCAGTGGGCTCCTCCCAAACCTAGGCGCAATATACTACAAAGAAAATTGAATGAGGTTCAGTAGGCCCTGTGCCCGAGCACAGAACAGCTGCTCAACTCAGTTGGAGCCCTGAAGCACATGACAAGGGAAGAATCTACACCAGGCGTACTGGGAACTCCCCACCCATATTGAGACATGTAGGAAGGGGGACAAACACAGCTGTATGGTGAGCCCTGTGCGATGCAAGGAAACGGAGAACCACCTTCAGTGCCTGGAATCACTCTGAAATTATCCACAGTGGGCATTGATCCTGTGCTGAAACATAGTTGTAACTTGATACACGGTACCAAACGCAGAGGTAATGTGAAGATCCATGGAATCGAGAGCTCCCCGATGACCAATACCTGACCAATACCTGGAGGTAGAGCGCACAGGATGGGACTTCCCTCGCTGGTTAATGCCAGTCCCAACATCCTCCTGTGACGTTGGTGGAGATAAAAGGTGGGGCTCCGCTGAGTGGAAGGCAACGCCCCACTCCCTCGAGAGTACGGCAGTACTTATTCCACCCCACTGAGGGCCACTTGAGATAACCCGCTGTACGACCACCGAAAGCAAGACCCTGAGGACAGTGAACAGGTCCCACGCACTACTATCAACGAAAGGACTGGGGGTTCAAAGCAGACACCAGAGGGTTGGGCCCTCAAAACCATGCATCCCAGTGGAGAAAGTAAGTGACCTAACCTTTGGGAAATACCGCTCTCGATGTGCTGTACCTGCTTAGACCCATCCATGTTTGGGGACGGTCTCAGCTGAGGAGCAATTGAGATATTGTGTCACTCTAATCGCCTCCTACCAAGTATTGCACCTAGACTGCATTTGAACTGACCCTGTCATTAGTAGCGGAGGAGGCTAGACTTCCATCCAAGGTGAGTGTGCCCCTTTCAACACCTACGGAGGTTGAGTGCCCTCTTTAACTTGCACAGGATTCCAAAAAGAGATGACGCTCCACCGAAAGCACTTGCCTGAACCCCGGTGTCACTGACCCATGAGCATCCAAGAGAGACTTGCACCATATACGTTCTCTCTTGGCACCGCCCTCTCTAACCCTCTCCCGGATCCCACAATGGCAACCTCAGGGGCACAGACGGCTGCACCAAAGCCGATGTGGCAGACTTTCTGAGTGATATAAGAGGTATGAGGGCTTATAAAGGTGCCAAAGTAGAAATATAACACAGAGGATAGACAAGATGGAAGAAAGGATAGAGGAGGTAGAACATAACCAGGCCTCTCTCACCACAGTGGAGAATCATATGGACCAGAGATCACAGAGATTAAGGCCAGGAAGGAAGAAACCTGCATGAAAATGGATGATTTGGAAAACCGTGAAAGGCGCAATAACATCCACATTTTTGGTGTCCCAGAGAGAGAAGGCGAAACTGAACAAGATTTTAAGAGAACCCTCCACTCACTCATGAAACTACTCTTTAAAGATGACTCCATCGACAAACTAAAGTTAGATCGCATACACAGAGCAGGTGGCTGCGCAGTAGGGCCAAAGACGATCTTGGCACGGTTCCATAACTTCGTCGATAAGACCAGGGTTCTTGAAAGGGCCAAATGCAGT
Organism: Ambystoma mexicanum; assembly: GCF_040938575.1. Taxonomy (NCBI): domain Eukaryota; kingdom Metazoa; phylum Chordata; class Amphibia; order Caudata; family Ambystomatidae; genus Ambystoma; species Ambystoma mexicanum. Next base: position 655,197,966 of record NC_090934.1, read on the forward strand.
CCACAGATTCCCCTGGATGGTTTTGATCTTTCAGGATCAGTCGCCGCTCACGTTAGCTATGAGAAGGAAATGCATTCTACTCACCAAGTGGCTGAAGGATAAGGGAGTGTGATATAGGTGGCGTTATCCCTTCTCTCTCACCTTCGAGTGGGCAGGAAATACAATCAAATTGAAATCTGAGAAGGACATTCGAAACTGTACAGTCAATTTACTAGGAGACCATGAAGAAGAACCAAACCAAGAAGAAAGAGGTGAGGATAATAGGCAACGGCGCATCAAAGGCCCAAGGCGGAGACGGATCCTTGGATCTAAGAAATTCAGGAGAATTAACGCATCCCCGGATGCCGAAATATAACACCCAAACTGGTCGACACAAGGCGGAAAAGATACCTGGAGGATTCAATGTTAACTGGGCATCTGTGGCAGTAGACACCTGACCTGCCACTGATGAACAAGAGAAGATCAGGGACGGACCGGGAACATTCCTGGCATACTGAAAGACGACGTTGATGGATAGATTCTAAAAGGTGATGGGGTGGAGGGGTCAATAAGGGGGCTCATTGGTTAAATGTTTGTTTTGAGAAGGGACTGGGGTAATTCTGATACCGGCCAGGAGGAACTAACTATTCAGGATGGCTCAGACACCATCAGAGGTTCAAGGGGGGATGGGGCGGAGTAGGTATACAGTGCTGTGCGAAGAGTTATATGATCTTTATGGTCTTGGTAGAAACTCAGCTATGCTGTGGTTCCATGCTTACATGCGACAAACCGCGGATAGTAGATGGCTACGGCCTCTAACATGTCAGGGGGTGCTCTCACGAGAACCTGCACTCTTAATGTCAAGCGGCTGAACTCCCCTACGAAAAGTTCCACGGTCCGGAGGAAATTCAGAAGGTCTGGGATAGACGTGCTCTTCCTGCAGGTGAACAAGTATACCCAAGGCGAGGAACGTAGGGTGATACAGCCCAGGCTGGTGTCGGAATATTGGGGGTCTGGTCCTCTGAAGAAAGTGGGTATAGGGATTTTGGTTAAGAAAGGGATGGATTTCAAGATCTCAATGGAGTGGATGGATGTGGAAGGGAGAGCCCTAATGCTGGTGGGTACCATGAGGGGTCTAAAGATCACATTGGCAACATTGTATGCTCCAAATGTGAGACAGGCTGAGTTCATACAGCGTACAATATCGAAAATAATGTTCGAGGCCGAAGGTCATGTGATAATTGAGGCGATTTAATCGGTCTGAACCGGCAGATGCCGGTAGAACATCAGTGGCACGGATGATGCAAACATACAGACTACATGACATATGGTGGGCCATTCATCCAGATACCACGGGTTATACCTTCTACTCTCAACCTCATGGCACATACACAAACATTGACTACATTTACATCTTGGACGACTTGACTGGGGTGACGGCCAGCTCAGAAATTGAGCCCATTACCTGGTCTGATCATGATATGGTCTCCGTAGGCCTAGATTTGGGAGCACTGCCACACAGAAGGAAGGAATAAATTGCAATACAATGAGTCTTTATGGAAAGACCCCGTCTTACGGGCAGAAATGATAAGCAAAATAGAAGAATACCTCAAGGTGAATGACACAGGCGAGCTGCCTAAAAAATGGCATGGGATGCATGCAGGGAAAGCGACCTGGAGGGGGATATTGATTAGAGAGGGTGCCAATAAGAAAATGGAGAGGACCCTGATAGAAAACAAACTGAGGACCAAAATAACACACTTAGATTGGGTGGCCCGGTCTGCCACTGAGGGAAGGGTGGAGAAGATTGCACTGGCCAGGCAGAAAAGAGACGAACTTCGCCTTCTTGAGGGAACTCAGGTGATTAGGAAACTTCAACTCCTCAAACAAAAACATTATGAGAAAGGAGATAAGGCAGATGCTTCATTAGTAGCCAGGCTATGTGGGCAAATGGAGGAAAGATGGGTGGCATCCAGAGACACAGGAGAGGGGGATCCCCAGGGTGTACAAGGCAGGAATATCCCAGAGGCGTTTGCACAATTCTACCAACACTTGTATGAATCCAAAATGAAACAAGATAAGCAAGACATAGATAAATACCTGGCTGATACAGAGATGCCGGGGTTATCAGGCATAGAGGCGGATGTAATGGATGCCCCAATCCAGAGGAGGTTGAGGCTGCAGTGAAAAGATTACCACTCTGAAAAGCACCCGGAAATGACGGCTACACTGCTGGCTTTTATAAAACCTTCCTATCTCCCTTCCTCCCCTTCTTAGTGCAGTTGTTTAATGATATCCTGGAGACAGGTGTAGCACCTGACTCCTTTTCGGAGGCCCTGATCTCGGTGATACTGAAGGAAGGAAGAGACCCCAAATAGTGTGGATCGTACTGCCATATCCTTGCTCAATATAGACGCTAAGGTCTATGTGAGAATTTTGGCGGCACGGTTAGAGAAATATGCCTCGGCTCACACACCCAGACCAGGTAGGATTTACCTTGGGAAGGGAAGAGTCGAACAGACCCTGCACCTGATACATGAATCCAAAGATATGGCAGGAGAACCAATCCTCCTGTCCATTCATGCAGAAAAGGCATTCAACAGGGTCGAGTGGGGATTCCTGGAAGCCGTCTTGATCACAGTACAGCTTGGAGAAACATTTAGGAGAGGAGTTAAGCGATCTGCACTTCCACCAAAGCCTCTGTGTCAGTCAACTCTGACTCTTCAAGATGGTTCACTCTTTTTACCAGACAGGGCTGCCCTCTGTCAGCCATATTGTTTGCCTTGTTGCTTGAACCACTGACACAGGAAATTAGAGCCAATCGGTTGGTTGAAGGTGTCTCAGTCCAGGGAAAGTGTTTAATACAGCATTAGATGCTGATGACTTACTGTTGCATATCACGCACCCGCTAACATCTATTCCCAGGGTAAGCCAACTGATAGAAAGTTATAGCCTTTTCTCTGGATTTAACATTAATAAGAGCAAGTGCATCCGCTTCCCCCTACACGAACCCACACAGAGTTAAAGGGAGAGGTATGTCGATCTGGGACTCACCATTGGGTGATGCCACTTACGTTACTTGGGGATCAACCTGGTAGGACACCTAGATGCCCTTTATGAAGCCAATTTCCCCCACCTGCTCAAGAAACTCCAGTCAGATTTAAATAAATGGCAGAAACTTACGGTCTCTTGGATGGGGAGGGTGAATACAATTAAGATGGTGTGGCTCCCGCGATTCCTATATCCTTTCCGGATGCTCCTGATTAAGATGCCAAAATCATTTTTCAGAGAGGTAAAAAAAGCAGTCTTATAATTGTGGGTCTACCGGATCTCCAGAAGCATTATAGAATGAAACAACTCAGAATATTGATACCACACTTACAATGGCTTTACCTTGATGACCTCTATTTCGCCCCCGCCAACCTCGCGGAGTGGCTCTGGGTCCCGAAGGATAAACTAACATGAAGGATACGGCAACATCTGATTATGGGCACAATCTGGGAAATTTGGAGGGAAAGTCCGGATATGCGAGGCATCACGACATGGCCATCACCCTTGAGCCATATCTGGGCACCGGGAATCAGGGAAGAAATCCCAGACTTTTCCATAGTGGTAATATGACCTCCACAGACTGTCCAAGATGTTCCAAATGATGAGTCCCCTATGTTGGCATCAGTGTGGTCATAGCGCTACTTCTTGGCACATGTGGTGGGGGTGCCTCAGTGGAGGAGTCTTTTGGGATGAAGTCCTTGGATGGATCAAGGGCATAGAAGGGATTCAACAGGAGCAAACGCCTCTGCAAATATTGTTTGGGAAAGAGAAGATTGAGGATATGCATGTGGTAGTGATGGGGTTGATTGCTTCCTTGCTACTAGCTGCGCGAGCATGTATAGTCATTAAACGGAAGGCGGCGGTGACCTCGACCAAGAAGGAGTGGGAGAATGTGGTTACTAGCATTTGTGTGATGGAAAAGATCACATCGGGTTTACCATATTGATACCGCACTTGAGGAATCAAACACACTTACAATGGCTTTACCTTGATAACCTCTATTTCGCCCCTCCCTCTCTCGTGGAGTGGCTCTCGGTCTTGAAGGATAAACTAACATGAAGGATACGGCAACATCCAATTATGGGCACAATTTGCGAAATTTGGAGGGAAAGTCTGGATATGCGAGGCATCACGACATGGCCATTACCCTTGAGCCATATCTGGGCACGAGGAATCAGGGAAGAAATCCCAGACCACGTGAGGATCCAAACATTATTCAAAGCAGGTTTGGAGAGGGTGAGTGAACTTTGAAATGGAGGGAGCTTTATCACAATCACTGTCCTCGAAAACGTACTTGGAATAGGGAAACTGTTGGTTTCTACTTTCTCCAACTCATGGGTACACTAATGAGGGAACCATGGAAGGAGAAGATACAAAGAGAGCTCACCCCCTTTCAAAAGCTCCTTGACACACTCACTGACACCAAAGGTTTGATTTCGGCCATCTATAAAGCTCCAATAGATGCCGGAAAGGGGTCCACAGTCAAACTCAGAGAGAGGTGGGAAACTGATTTGAATATGGAAATTACACCTGAACTATGGTCTAAGATATGTATGGGGACCTCAAGGGTATCGATAGCTTCACAGTATAAATTACATGCTACCAAACCTCTCCATAGAGCAATATGACCCCCATAGACTGTCCAAGATGTTCCAAGCGATGAGTCCCCTATGTTGACATCAGCGTGGTCATAGCGCTACTTCTTGGCACATGTGGTTGGGATGCCCCAGAGTAAGAATCTTTTGGGATGAAGTCCTTGGATGGATCAAGGGCATAGAATGGATTCAATGGGAGCGAACATCTCTGCTAATATTGTTTGGGATAGAGAAGATTGAGGATATGTATGTGAGGGTGATGGGGTTGATTGCTTCCTTGCTACTAGCTGTGCGAGCATGTATAGTCATTAAATGGAAGGCAGCAGTGACCTCGAGCAAGAAGGAGTGGGAGAATGTGGCTACTAGTATTTGTGTGATGGAAAGGATCACAGCGGGTTTACATGGGAGAGCCTCACAATATGAAACATTATGGAAAGACTTCAGTTATAAATATGTTCCAGGCCCCTAGACCAAAAATGGTGCAGAACTTGACAGCAAACTGTCCAGGCAGATCTAAACGGAGATGTATGGGCATTATGGGCCAGGACAATGATCATGACTGACAAATGCAGGATGGCACTATTGAGAGCACCCTTGAGCTACTCTTGATTGCCAAACATTAATCCAGAGTGTGGCCAAAAAACGGAATACATGTGGTAATCTGGGAATGAAGTTCTAAAGTGTGATTTACTTCAGCAAACACTGTACTGGGGGGGAGGGCAAAAGTCTAGTTGGTCTTGGGATACAGATCTTTATTTCGGGAGTAATTAAGAATGTTGAGTTTCATGTCTTTCTAAAACAATGTTCCAATACATGACACTGTTATATTATGTTTTTATGCCATGTCAAAATGACATTTAAAACAAGAAAAAAATAAAGTAGAGGAGCACCACTCCCCACCACTCCCCACCACCGTTTACTTTGACAACTAATTGTAGTACAATTCAGGACAGTGCTTTTTGATGTTGTCTGCACCTTTCGCACAGACAACAATTGTATCCTCATTTAAAGGTTATATGATACCATTAGCATCATGGAGCAAGTGCTGGATTGGCTCATTTGTTTTCCTCACTAAGCTCCCTTACAAGCTACAACTGGACTGTTTGTACTCCACCACCTCACTGTTTACCTGGAGAGTACCCTAGGGTTTTATCCTTTAACTGTGGTTCTTCCATATCTGTTTTGTCCCTCTGGTTAACCTGATGTCATTGGTATTTTATGATTGCCCGTTTTATGTTAATGACAGACAGGTTTTTTACACTTCCCTGAACTCATTTGTTGTCCTAATTCTTATCTCTAGCTGTATGACTGCCATCAAGTCATTGTGTGGGGCTAACAATCTCTGTCTGAATGCAATTAATACAGAGATATATTTTACTGTGACACCTGTGCCCTGTTTTTGTCCTTCCCTCTGGCCGTTGTCTTTTGGCCCTCTACCGTTACCCTCCTTTGAGGCCTAAAACCATGGGGTTATCTGTAAGTTCTCTCTCTCTCCTTTACTCCTTACATTTTGGAACTTGTAAACAAAGCCCATGCTTTCAGCTTGACCTGCTTACAGGCATTGTACTGTTGCTAACCGTCACCCAGAAGCTGAACGTATGTAAAACCGTGGTACTGTGTAAGCGGCACTACTGCAACTGCATCTTCCTTAACCTCCCCATTTGTTGTCTATTCCTCACTCGGCTATTCTCGCATAGGGCTGCAAGACTTATGCTTGGCTTTAAGCCCAGGGATCGTATTGCTGCAGCCCTAAAATGTGTAGATTGGCTCCTGATAATTGCAAGGACTACAATATGTCCAACTTTGATTCCCTAATACTGCCCTGCTAGATCCCTCTGCTGCTGTAACTCAAATAGTCAGAGAGCAGGAGGCATGTGTCAGTCTTCGGCCGGTGCTTGTATTTGGAACATCCTTCCTGCTCCTCTTATACTTGAGCTGGACTTCCTTAAAATACAGAAACGTATGAAAACTTGACGTTTGTGTTCCTGTTTACTTTATCCCTTCCCTGCTAACTCATGCCACTGCCACTGAGACTGGTGGACTGGTCCCTTATGACCCTCACAGGTTCGAGGCCCAATATCTAGTCGACACCTGTACAGCCCCACCCTTTCAGCACTGCCCTTGCGGGTCTACTGTCTGTCGGATGTGTACACCCAGCAAGTAGCTAGTGCCTTCCCAGTTTGGCATGTCTTGGCATTTTTCTTCTGGGCTTGTTTGAGCACTTGCTAATCCCTTCTACTATCAGCAGTGTGTACAATTTTTTGGATAAGCAAGTGAAATGCACATGCAAATGATTCGTGGAACATTTTTAAGTGGCTGTTGATGTGTGGAAGTTTAATATGTTGATAGGGTTATATGTAGAGATTTTTGAGCTGATTAGTAGATATATGTGTGACTGTTCCAAAGCAGGCCATAATGGAGTGCTACAAATATAACAGTAAAAAGGGTAGAAGGGCTGTCTTGTGCGATGGTGTGCACGTGCAATCTGGGATTTGTAATAATGCATGGTCTAGAGAAGGGACTGTGGAGAGTGTGGACAGATTATGGTCCTTATTGTATGCTAGAGAAAAGTATTTGGGACAGAACATTGTTTCTGTGCTTTTTTTCCCTCTAGTATACAACTGTCCATTATTTCCATTAGCAGAGTACAACATGCTAATGCAGATGTTGGAGAATCTTATTGAGTCTAAATACTTTTCTGAAAAATGTAAAGTAGATGGAGTCTACAAGCCTATTTTATTTTTACTTCTATTTTTTTAAGTGTGAAAGGTGATTCCTGAAGGAAACTTTTTTTTTTTATTGCATTTTCTTTTTCAGGAGAGACCAGGAATTAAGGTGTGGTGGGAAGTAATGAAAGGGGCAGCAAGCACAGCTATGGCAAGCAGGTGAACAAGTGAAGATGTTGGGTATGAATTACATGTAAGTAGAGGGCAGTGTTTTTCATGCTTCTTGATTACAGCCTCGAAAGCACTTTGAAACTGCTGCCCTCTGCATAGTGGTGTGTTGCAGTATATACACAGTACTGTTGTCTTCGAAAGATATGGAACAACATCCTCTTTTATGCCTTGCAAGGTAGCTTGTGTGATTTTGTGCCCCACAGGAGTAGCCTGTGTGGTTGCAGTATTAGTTGAGGAAGATGAGGTAGATGAAGATTGCATACTACTTCTTGAGAAAGGAACAGCCTTTCTAAGGACATCCCAGTGTTTGTATTTGGTATGGCGGTGCATGGAGGTGGTCCCACAGAAGTACTGCCCTGGTTGTCTGTGACTGAGTAGAATGATACACTCAGTGCATTTCACTTTGGTAGACTTAGCCTTAGGCATGTCGCCAACAGTGGTAAAGAACTGCCACACCCATGATACTCTTTGGGTGCTAGAGTTAGGATTTTTTTCTATCTCATCTTCCTGGTCCTCTTCATTGTTTTCTGAAGTATTGCGCTTCTTCCGTTGTCCTGCAGCTGGGGAGGAATGCGAATAGATGATGCCATTTTTGAAGATAAAGAGCAGTTGTGCTGTGTTCAAGATTGTTAATGGATAATGGGCCTCATTCCGTGTCCGGCACTAACCAATGGCGGTAGTGGCGCCTTGGTCGGCACCGGACCCGTACCGGCACCGCCCTGGTGGAATGGGAAATTACCACCCTATTCTGAGTTGACCAGGGCGGTAATTTTCCATTCCCCAGGGCTCTTCCCCATTCCCAAATGAGCCTCCATAGGACTCAATGGGAATGGGGAAATTGCAAATAACGATGACCGTACTTTACGGTCACCGTTATTGGCTAAAAAGCCCCTTTGCGCCCTCGTCCCTAACGCCTGCTAAAAGCAGGCGTTAAGGACGAGGGAGCGAAGGGAACTCGGAATGTGGCGGTAAGGGATTACCGGCACTGGTCTCGTTAACGGTGACCGGTATCCCTTACCGCCATACTCGGAATGAGGCCCAATGAGTAAAAATAGGTGTAGGAGCTGTGCAAGGGTACATCTTTAGCTTCAAACTTTTTAGATCGGCTGGAAATGCAGTTTCAAACTGTTTGCGAAGCACTGACCCGTTTGAGAAGTGTGGACACGTTCGCTAACATGCCATCATTACGCACGCGCACATTGTCACATGGCACTGTCTGGAAAGTCTGCAATGACTTCAGACGTTTGCGGACATCAGCAAACACAAAAACTGTGGAAAAAGTTACAAAAAGCTTGTAGAAGTGTTAAAAATGTTGCTAGGAGGAGGGGAATGGCACAGTTTTAAGTTTAAACATTCTATATTGGCCAAAAATGCTGCTATATTGGGAGTTAGTTTGATATTAGGAAGTTGTAGCAAATTAGGGTGCACTGGTAAAAACCCATGAAATTCAGTGAACAAACTGTGTTAAAGGGAAGTTATGGTTAAGATGCACTCATACAAACCTATGAAATTCAGTGAAAAAACGTTGTTAAAGTGACGCTATGGTTACAAGTAAAACCAAAAACCCCCATAAATTCACCAGTTATGGTAAGCTAAGCAACCATAACCTACACCACCACGGTGCACTGCTAAGACTAACCCTCAAGACATCAAAGATGACAACAAAAATGTTATCAATTATGTGATTTGTAATGTATTAAGTGTTCTCCTACAACATGTAATTAGTTATGTTATCAGTGATGTGATCTGTGCTGTCATCATTGTGGTCATAGGTAGAACAACAGGGGTCATGAAGTTAAGGTGTCTAGCTGAATGTCAGGGGTTTTGTTGCATTCAGTTCCTACCTTAACGTCCCTGTAACTAATGTTTTTTCCATGAATTTCAAAGGTTGTGTTACAATGCGTTGCTCACCACAACGTCCCTGCAGCAAACATCTTTTTCTTGAATCTCAAGGGTTTTATTATTCCCTATATTTTAAGAATGCTTCCAGACCACTAGCAACATCTTCAGCCATGGTCATTGAGCAAAGCATTTAGCTGTGTCCAATGTCCATTTTAAAATGCTACCAGACCACTAGCCATGGCCTTTGGCACGGCCACTCTTTATTTTAAAGCACTTGCAACTCATCACTCAAAGACGATTTTCAATCACAAACTGATTTTGTACTGTTTTGACTGTGGTATTGTTATGTATAAAGATTGTAGGCTTTGAGAACTCACAATGTTTTAGGCAATGCGCAGTGAGATTACATTATTTTCTATGGACCACACACTTTGGTTAATCAGCATGCTCCAAGTCCCTTGCTTTATGGCCATTCTCTTGGTAACTGTTGTGATACATCACACAACCCCAACTAACCACATTTAAGCGACACAGAAATGGGGAAAAAATGACCGGCTGCAAGAATAACATATGCTGAGGTACATTCTGCACCCATAACGAAAAATCAAAAGCTGGCACCCATGAATATATGCACAGTAAGTGAACATATATCTTAAAGTGAAATATACAAATGTAATTCATTTGACCTTCCCCTTAGAAGAAGGTGTGCAAGACAAAATAGCATTGGACTTTAAAAAAAGTAATGAACACCAGAAAAATAACCTGCGACAGGAAATGTTCCAATAAATATGCTGGCAAAGTATTAAATGTGCTCACCTTTTAAACCCAGCAATCTGTCGTGAAATATTGCCCTCTCATCATTTTCCCTCCTCACCCTCATGTCTGGCTTTCAACAATACTCTGCCTTATAAAGATAACTTGAAAAGTTCACATTCCATAGTGTCACTCAAATATATAAATCCTTATTGGACTACGTTAGTAAAAAGTGTACAGATGTGCCATTATTCACCCCCCTCTTGACTGGCAGACTACAATACCAGAATGCAATACAGCAAAAGGCAAACAACGGTCTCTGAGTGCAATACTTTCAAGGACAGCAAGGTTTAAAATTTATAAAAAAGCAGATGCCATGTGTTTTCTTAGTGTGTTATAAGATATTTAAAATGAAGAAATCACATGGCACCAGACTGTGCACTGTCTCCCAACCATGCAATAACCAGGACCAACGTTGCTTAGCTTCAAAGTGAGAAAATGGCTGGCCCCCTCACGCCATGCTGCTCTAAGAGATCTTGGAACTTTGCCTTACTTATTCGGCACAATGGCCTGAGGGCGTCAGCCTTTTCCTTGCTTTGAAGCAATCATAGATGGGAGAACCAGGTCACCAGTGATTTTTCACACCCGATGTCACTGTAGCGATAAAAAAATCTTTTTTAAAATTATGTATAAAAGATTGCAGGCTTTCAGAACTTGCAATCTTTTTAGTTAATGCCTGGTGCAAATACATTATTTGCAGAGGATCACACACTTTGGTTAAGCAGCATGCTGCAAGCCCCTTGTTTTATGGCAAGTCTCTTATTGATAAGCAGTACGGAAAAGGGAAAAAAATGACCAGCTGCAAGAATAAGATATGCCCAGGTAATTTTGCCCCCATAACGTAAATCAAAAGCTGGCACCCATGAATATATGCACAGTAAGTGAACATATATTTTAAATTGAAATATATACAAATGTAGTTCAATAGACCTACTCCTTCGACAAAAGTGTGCAAGGCAAAATACGTAATGAACACCAATAAAATAACCTGAGAGAGGAACTGTTCCAATAAATATGCTGGCAAAATGTAAAAGGTGCTCACCTTTTAAACCCAACAATCTGTCGTGAAATATTCTCTGGAAAAATAAATCCCAATATGAAACACGTGCTTGTGGTCTTGTGAGTAAGCGTCTGCGTTTGGAACATGACAACCTGAGTAAAATCCAGTAACCAAATACTTGAGCAAGCTTGCCAACCTCAAAAAAACAAGGTGTTGAGTCCACCCTCTGAGGAAATGTTATACTGTCCACCCACATGTGTCTTTTACTTGTGCCCTGAAAACCAGCCACAATTAGGGGAAAGAACTATACCAGTGTCTAGGATTGCAAACTCTCTTGCCCCATCGTGGGCAAATGCTCATGACTTTATTGCCCTCTCATAATTTGCCCTGCTCACGCCCATGGCTGGCTTTCAACAATACTCTGCTTTATAAATATAACTTGAAAATTACACGTACCATTGTGTCACTGAAATAAACCAATCCTTATAGAACTATTTTAGGCAAAACGTGTACAATTATGGCACTAGTCCCCCAATCCCGACTGGGAGACTACCAATACCAGAATGCAATTTAGCAAAAGGCAACAAAATGGTGTCTAAGTGCAAAACTTTCAAGGAATGGCAATAACACAGTTCAAAATAAAAAATGTGGACGCTGTGTGTTATGAGATATTTGAAACTTGCAAAACACACAGCATTCGGGAATGTGGACGGTCTCCCATCCATGCATTAATCTGGACTGAACCTGCTTAGCTTCCAATTATCCAGCCCCCTCAGGCCATGCTGCTCTAAGTGGTTTTGTAAAGTGGGCCCAGTTATTAGGCAACATGGCCTAAGAGGGCTGGCCCCCTCCTGCTTTAAAGCTAAGCAGGGCTGGTCCTGGTTACTGCATGGATGGGAAACACACTGTTGCTGTACAAATATTGTTTTATAAATTGTTTGCAGAGGATCACACACTTTGGTTAAGCAGCATGCTACAAGTCCCTTGTTTTATGGCCAGTCTCTTGGTGACTGTTGTGATACATCACACAACCCCAACTAACCGCATTTAAGTAGCACATGAAAGTGAAACAAATGACATGCTGCAAGAATAACATATGGCCAGGTACTTTTGCTCCCATTGGGGAAAGTCAAAAGCTGGCACCCATGAATATATGCACCGTAAGTGACCATATATTCTAAAGTAAAATATACAAATTTAGTTCAATTATCCTTCTCCTTAGAAGAAAGTGTGCAAGACAAAATAACATTGGACTTTTTAAAAAAAATAACGAACACCAGAAAAATAACCTGAGAGAGGAAATCTTCCAAGAAATATGCTGGCAAAATATAAAAGGTGCTCACATTTTAAACCCAGGAATCTGTAGTGAAATATGTAATGGAAAACAAAATCCCAATATGAAACAAGTGCTTGAGGCCTTGTGGGTAAGCGTCTGCACTGGCAACATGGCAACCTGAGTAAAATCCTGGTATCCAAATATTTGAGCAAGCTTGCCAACCTCAAAATAACCCAAGGGGTTGCGTACACCCTCTGAAAAAGGTTACACTGTCCACCCATGTGTCTTATTTACTGGTGCCCTGAAAAGCAGCCACAATCAGCGGAAAATAACTGCACCAGTGTCCAGGATTGCAAACTCTACAGCCACATAATGGGCAAATACTTATGACTTAATTGCCCTCTTATTAATTCCCCTCCTCACCCCCATGTCTGGCTTTTAACAATACTATGCTTTCTAAAGCTAACTCGAAAAGTAGACTAACCATAGTGTCACTCAAATATATAAATCCTTAAAAAACTATGTTAGGCAAAATGTGTAGAATTGTGCCATTATTCCCCCCATCATGACTGTGAGACTTCAAATAAAAGAATGCAATTCAGCAAAAGGCGAAATGGTTTCTGAGTGCAAAACATTCCAGGGCTGACAGTAACACAGTTTCAAATAGAATTATGGGGGTGCCATCTGTTATGAGATATTTAAAAACAAGAAAACGCACAGCATTCCAGGTTGCGGTCTGTCTCCCATCCATGCAATAAACCGTCCCAACCTTACTTCGTTTCAAAGCGAGGAAGGATCCAGCTCCCTTAGGCCATGTTTCTCTAAGTGGTCTTGTAAGGTGTGTTCATTTATTAGGCAAGATGACCTGGGCGTGCTGACCCCTTCCTCACTTTGAAGCTGAACAGGGTTCATCCCAGTTACTGCCAGAATAGAAAACCCACTGTTGCAGTAAAAATATATATTTATTTTCTTTTTCTTTTTCTTTTTACTTAGAGACCATTTTTTGCCTTTTTCTGAATTGCAGTCTGGTATTTGTGATCTCTGAGTGCAAGATTTTCAAGGCCTTTGGATGCCCATCCATGCAGTAACCAGGACTGACCCCGCTAGCTTCAAAGCAAGGAAAGTCTGCTTTGGAGTACTCACCATTTATCTATTGTTGAAATGTAACTAAGAGTACTTTGTAACATTACCCCATCTAAAGAATTAAAGTTTGCCTAAGATTGCTTTGAAATATTCCATGCCTATACAATTCACATGTGCCTATGTCTGCTTTGGCATACTTTCCCCCTACAAAATCTGTGTGTGCCAAACACTGCTTTGGCATACTCCATACCTCAAAATGTATGTGTACATAAAATTGCTTTGGGACACTCCCCTTCCTACGAAATTCATGTGTACGTAAGACAGTTGTGGTATTCTCCACAACCTACATAATTCACAAGTGCACAAGGCTGCTTTGGCATTCTCTCCCATCTACAGAATTAAAATGTGCCTAAGACTGATCTGCTATGCTCCCCCTCCTACACCATGTATGCGTGCATAAGACTGCTTTAGCATACCCCTTCACCTAAAATGTTCTTGTACATCCAAAACACCTTTGCTGTAATCATCCACCTTCAAAATGCATATGTGTTTAGGAGTACTTTGACATACCCTCGAATGTTCAACATTCATCATTGCCAAAGATTGCTTTGGTTCACTACAAGTCTACACCACAGATGTTTGCGTAACACTGATTTTCTGTACTCCCCACCTTCAAAATATATCTGTGCCCAAGACTCCTTTGTCATACCCCAATCTATGAAATTCCCCTGTGCCAAGGCATCTCTGGATTACTTCCTCACCTACTAATGTGATGCATGCTGAAGACTGTGCTGGCTTACTATCCTGGCTGCATAATTTGTGTGTGTTTATAAATGCTTTGGTATGCAATTCCACTTCGCCCATACCCAGCCTCTCTGTACCTTAGACTGTTTTGGACTTCTCCTCACTTACTGTGTGTAAGACTGCATTGGTGTACTTCTCCAGCTACAACATGTTCTTTCACCTAAGACTGCTTTTATATACAACCTGCCTTCAAATTTAACATGCCTATAATTTATTTGGTTTGCTTTTCTAATTATAATTTTATAATTCATGTGTGGTTAAGACTGCTTTTAGTCACCTCCTTGCTTACCAAATTCACTTGTGCATAATACTGTTTTGGTATACTCATCCACTTAAAAAAATAACGTTTACTTAATACTGGGTTGGCTAATCTCCCCACCTAAACATGTCATGTGTGCCTAGGACTGCTTTGGTGTAATCCCCCACCAACAATATTCGCTTATGCATGAGACTGCTTTGAAAAATGTGCCAAAGAGTGCTTTAATTTCCTTTTCAACTACAAAGATTAACATAGGACTATGCTGGCCTATACACTCACGTTCGCCTCTTACTGCTTTGGCATACTCTCCCACCCTCAACATTCCTGCTTTGGGGAATGCCCCTGCCTACATAAATCATGTGTGACAACGAGTGCTTTATTATACTCATCTACCTACAAAATTAACCTATGTTTAATATTGCTCTGACCCATTTATTTGCCTACAAAATGTACATTTGCCTAAGGTGATTTTAGTCATAGTCTCCGCCTACAAAATCCACCTGTGCCTAAGATTGCTTTAGTGTAGTACATTCCTTAAAAAATTCCCTTGCTATTAGGATGCTTTGGCATATGTGCCAAACACTGTTTTGGCACAGATCCAAGTAAGTCTAAGACTGCTGGGGCACAGGGCCCTGCGCACAGAATTCATGTGGGGCTATGATTGCTTTGGTGTACTCCCCCAACTACAAAATCCAAGAGTGCCTAGGACTGCGTTGGTGTACACCTATGCCTACAAATCTCATGCGTCCCTAAGAATACCTTTGTATAGTCTGCCTGCAAAATCCATGTATGCCAAATATTGCTTTCTGTTTCTTCCCATCCTGCAAAGTTCATATGAGCACAAGACTGCTTTAGCAATCCTCTCTTCCTACAAACTTCACATGCACCTAAGATGGTTTTGCAGTATTACTCCTCCTACAAAAATAACACCTGCCTAACCTTGGTGCATTCCCCACCTAAAAAATCACATGTGTCTAAAGCTGTTTCGTGGTTCTCACAGCCAATGAAATGTATGGGTGCCTCAGGCTAATGACGTTCTCCCCCACTTCAAAAATGCAAATGTGCCTAAGATTGCTTTGGCGTAGTCCCATGCATAGAAGTGTCATGAGCACTGTGGTTAGTCAGAAGAAGGAGGCAGACCAAGGTTGTCCATTTTTAACACATGTTTATTGAAAACAATAGAAAAATGCCTAGCTTTCCCTCTTCTAAGGACTTCCCTATCTAACACAACTAAACCAGGGGGCTCCTCATCGGGTCTAACGCTAATGATGTTCTCCCCACTTCCATAATTCACATGCGCCGAAGAATGCTTTGGTATAGTCCAGTGCCGACAAGTGTCATGAGTACTGTGATTAGTCAGAACAAGGAGGCAGAAAGAGATTCTCAATTTTTAAAGGATGTTTATTGAAAACAATAGAAATATGCCTAGCTTTCCCTATTCTGAGGACTTCCCTACCTAACACAGCTAAACTAGGGTGCTTGTCATCTGGTCTAAAGTGCAAAGTAAGCCTGCCCTCCATCCAGAGACTAAGCCTTACTGACCCTACCACTTAACCGAAATAACTAAAGACCAGGAGAAGGACTTCTTCTCCTGGGGTTGCTTTGTCAGCAAGTATTTATCAGTATAGGATCTTCAAAAAGCTTCTTGCTATTTCTTTTATCATTTCATTCAGTTCTTTCAAGGGATTTCTCCACATGCCTTTCTTTAGGTCTGTTTGAGCTCTCAAGTTCCTTCCCCTAGGCACTCATGCCTCTGGAAATGTATTTACTTTGCTCCACTCAAGTGCTGTCGGAAGTTGTGCTTTTCCTGTCACCAGTTTCTCCAACAGCGTAACTCATCGTTAATTACTCATTATCTCTTGCTGTATTATTGTCTTCCCACTGGGATCCATGAGATGTACCCAGTGCCCTGTCTTATTCCTTTTATAGGTTTCCTATGCACTGGGACAAGTAGATTGAGTCTCTGGCCAGTACTTTGTCTTCTTACTGTTCTCACATTTACTGGGATGAGTAGGCTGTGTCCCTATAGGATTCTCACTCTTCTTATTGCATTCACATTCACTGGGACGAGTAGACAGAGCCCTTTTATGACTCGCACTCTTCTTATTGTATTCACGTTCAATGGGACGAGTAGGTTTTGTCTCTTTATGATTCTCACTTTTCTTAGTGTATTCCTCTTCAGGAGGAGTAGGCTTATTCGAATCTTAATATTCACTTTCTTTGTTAGTAGTGTGTAGGGTATTATCCTACACACTACTCTCACTCTTCTTATCCTACACACTACTCTCACTCTTCTTATTGTATTCACGTTCAATTGGACGAGTAGGTTTTGTCTCTTTATGATTCTCACTTTTCTTAGTGTATTCCTCTTCAGGAGGAGTAGGCTTATTCGAATCTTAATGTTCACTTTCTTTGTTAGTAGTGTGTAGGATATTATCCTGCCTCTTGTTATACGTGCCTTGCTCGATGGTCTCCCGCACTCCCCGTTACCTCTATTGTAATCATGTGTGTCACAGGTTCGGCACTCACCTTTGGTGTTCCTCTGTTGTTTGTCAGAATGGCTGTAGTGTTCATTTCTTCTCCTCACTCCAACAATATTCAGTCTCACTCTCCTTGTGTGTTATCAGCATGGAATGGTGTTTTTCTTTCTTCTCCTTCTCAGCCACCATCCGGTAAGTACTCTTTCTCAATATTCTGTTGTGGCTTAGGCACCGCCCAGCCATGGCTCCTTTCTTCCTTGCTTCATATGTTACTGAGACTAGTAGATTCTATGCAATTACTGTTTACTTTTTCCTGACTTTTTACATTCTCACTGGGAAGAGTATGATGTCTCCAGTTATTAGTCACAGTCTTTTGTCTTTACACTCTTCCACTGGGACCTGAGTAGTGATTCACATCTTTCCCTCTCTCACTGGGATGAGTAAGATAGCCCCAGTAATGATTCACAGTTTTTGATTCTTCACTCTTTCACTGGGATGAGTAGGAGGTATGGGTAAACTGTTATATCCATTTTCCAGCAATAAAGGTCTACAATCACAGCCTTCATTATTTTAATTTCTCTTACTGGTACTAAAAGCATGTTCCCAATAATTAAATTCATGTGTCTTACAAGTATAAACATCTCTTTGTTTGATAATTTTAACGCCCCTCACACTGGGTCACCGTCGGTATGGGGCTGCATCACCAGGTCGGTGTGCTTCACCACTGTCAGTACAGCTTTTGCTTTAGCTTCCCTGCTGCGTCTCTGTTCAATGGTTTCGGCTATGCCTGCATTTCCCTCACACTCCCTGGCTACACCACTGGCTCTTCAATGGGTGTCCCGGTTGGGACAGTTGCCAGCTCTACAACTGACAATTACCCTGCCTCTCAAGCAGGGAGTTGTAAGGCATTGCTTGGCACACATTCCCGCCATCTCAGGAAACTACCTTTGTCCTGGATCCAGCAGCATCCCTCTGACAGCTGATTCTGAACACCTGTGCTTGTCTCTGTCTTCCTCTCTCTCCTTCCACTTTTATGATAAAACTGTGGGGCTTCCTCAGTGTCTCGTGGGAGTCCTTCTTTTGTTCCGGAGTTGTATTCATTATAAATCGGTGGATCTTCTTTGTGTCAGTATATTTCTGAGTGGTATTCATTATGACTCTGTGGATCTACTTCATGTCAGTAGTAGGTTGGTAATGGTCTGTGTCGAACGTATCAGCATAACAGATTATACAGGGATTACTATTGTTTTCTTCCAATGGGATTGTATTCTCAGATGGCTGAGGGTGTCGTGAAGGGAGTACCTCCTCATAACAGGAGTCCTTGTCCTCACAGCGTGAGTCTCTCCTGGAGAGGTCCCCCTTTTCGCAACCATTGGGGAAGGTATTGCATAGTGGGCTCACCTCCCTAGCCTCACAAGGAAATACTCCCTCAGGGGAGAAGTGACTGAATCCTGTGATTTGCCACAGTACCTAAGTCTGCTTTGGTGAATTTGCACACCTTCACCTGGTTTGGTGTGATTCTTCTCTACCGACAAACCATGTGCTACCAACCTCTCTTTAAATCTCCCTAAATCTTAAACCAATGCCTTGCCTTAGTATCAGTTTAATAACTACACTTCAACTAAGCCTAACTACTCACTAATTACAGATGTTCCCTTCTGTAATTATTCATTGCTTTGTAGCATTGTTCCTGCCTCTTCCAAAATCAACTGCTGAGAGTCCACGTTCCTTCTCGTTTGCCCTTATATGGTCACCAGCTCGAACCCAGTAGAACCACATTTCTTGATCCTCAGGAAAAACTTGAAAGTTCTACTTTGTCGAATCGCACAGCTGATGCGGACTTATAAACAGCCCCCCAAACGTAATAGGTCAAATTTCTTCTTCCAGAGAAATGTAGCAAAATGTAAAACTTAAATAAATTATTCATATTGATGAATTACCCACTGTAGAGGGTCCGAGGAGGATTTACTACAGTGAAAATCAAGTGTTTACCACAAAAACAAATCAAAGGTAAAGTTCTAAGCATTTGCTGCTCAGAAAGCATTTACAATGACATCCATTGTTCATAACAGGGAAGTAAACATCAGATTGCAGGAATAGTTCAATATTTGTTAGCTCGCTTCACTGCTTGTTTTTTTTCAAATTAATTCTTAACTGTAATGTAAGGCACCTAAATCACACATCTAAATAAAATGAATACGGTTCACATGTCTACAGCTATAACATATTAACTACAAAAAGAAATCCATTCCTTGAATTTAGCTTTCTTTCTCCCAAGATACAAGAAATACTATGAAATTCTTAAACTATATGGTTTAGCAAATAGGGAGCTGGTTGGGGCGACCGCTTAGAAAATGAACTGCAAATATCAAGAAACAAAGCAATGCAGTTGAATTAAAATTAAACCTTTCAAGAAATGGAGCTCACAGCAACAAAATCAACATCAAATCTAATATGTTAGATGCTTTGCCAACACTTGCCCTGCCTTTCATCCTTATTTGTTTGTCTTATCTGTCTGTCCCTGCGCCCTTATGCCTGCGGGCTTTGTCGATGTGCATTACAAATAAAATAAATAAATAAAAGGCAACAACAAAAGTAACCTCTGGCATACATTATTGTGCATATACTTTCCACATTTTAACACACATGCACACACACACATACATCACAAACCTTCCAACGCATGTTACAGGTATACTGAGCATATAGATTATAATTCATTATAGCTACCAACAACTTCTTATTGCTAACTTATACTCTAAATAGGAAGAGCAGTTCTTCTGATGTTTTAAACTTATGCACTGTTCGACAAATCATCATGAAATCTTCCAAACCACATGTAGTGCCAACCTAATGAATGTTGGAATATTTTATGAGGTTCTTTTTTTTGGGGCAATATTTTGGGGTTCCAAAATGATGTGCATTTCCCATTAAATTCCTCAATGGTCAAAATGTGCTCTCTTCAATCAGGAATAAACAACCAACATATTTGAATTCATATCTTCATGTGAATCTGGTCTCTGGTCCTGAAAAGTCCCTTCACTTGTGTTGAGCAAATGTGTCCTGCTTGTTTTCACAAGTCCTACAAAAATGAACCAACCCCTATTAGAGATAGCTTATCTCATGCACCCAGTTAGTGAACCTATGCAGTGTGGCCACAGCAAGTACCGGGGAGTAACTGGGGCATGGCAAAAAGGCATACCCTGTTCTTAGTGACCAGTAGACAGATTGGTGGCTTTAGTTTGTGCATACTATGCACCAAGCAAAGTAACCACTGGACAAAACACTGGGGCGGGTCTGCAAATTACAGTAATGGACAGTCATATTAGATAGTTAAAAATCAACCATTTTGATTGATCTGGGGCACTAGAACTTTTTATTAAAGGTTTTACATTGCAGAAATTAACCCATGTCCCATAAAGGTTGTGAGGTGGGTCCAGATGTCTCGAGTATGGCCCCAGAATAGAAAAGAGAATACATTGTTCAGGTCTCAAAATATTGGACCTGGATTGAAACCACAAACCAAGGCATCTAATATGGCTCCTGTGATAATGGTGATGAGAGTTGCACCCGGTCTGGACATTCCCCTAAACGTTCCTGAGCATAAACAAAAGTACATGCTAAGAAACGATCGTTAAACCACCAATGGTCCAGCAGTTCCATGAAAAGTAGCATAGGTTGTGCAACACAAGTAGGGTGGAAAGTAGTTTTGCATTCACAGAAGTAGGGACATGTTGTAGAATACCCAGACAGGGTTATACAAGTAGCATAGATATGGGCAGTTAGGGAAAGAGTGCCACATAAATGGGCAGGGAATAACGAATCATGATATGCAAGCAGACAATGAATATTAATATGGTGGACAAGGAGCAGAATTACTGCCCTTATTCAGACCAAACCCTGCAAGGCCTCAATTCCAAAATACTTCATCCTGACATATAATCAAATAGCACGAAATTCTAGGCCTCATAAGGCTCAGACAGCAGCCCTAAGCACCAAGGTCAGTGCGCCGAGGGGAGTTCTGCTTACAAGCTGAAAATGCATCAGATAACAGTTCCCAGGGCAAACAGCATGCAATTATTAAAGTGAATTAGTGTTAATTGGTAGCAGTAAGAAATAGAATTATCTTTGAAAGCCAGGTGCAAGCAGCTACCATGTCAATTGATCCCATAATGAATGACTATGCATCTCCCCAAGTGGCCGCCAAAGGAAAGCACACACACATTAGAATAGCAGAAAATCTAATAAATAGGCAAAATTGAGCTCTTAACAGTGGTCCTTTACTGCGTGATCCAAACAATGTAATTTATTCCAGGCCCAATTAGATAGTGCACCTGCCACTTCCTTAGCACATCCAGACATAGAGACGACATGCCAGGCCACAAACATACTGGCAGATAAGGCTTCATGCATGGGAATGAGAAGGGAATAACTTCTTTAAAATGGATCATTGTGGTTTGCCCACCTCACCTTCCCCACCACGTACCTTAGCACTGTATAAAAGTGCTCAAGGCCTGATGAACTAATATCTGTCCAAGGAAATTATGCTCTTCTTTTCAACTAATATAGTAGAATGTCAACCAATGGCAGGATAGAACGAAATGTATCATTTTTAGAAGGATGAACCTAGGAGGAGTTATTAGTTGGAGAAGAACCAATAGTAAAAGATTCACCGATAGATACGTTTATGTTCTATATTCCACTAACCAACTGAGCAGCAGAGCAGAGGTTTCTATGATAATTACTAACTATGTTATCAGCTATTATGTTTTCCATGTTTAAAACCTTGTTGTTCCTAATGGCGTTTTGAAATGGTCCTTTGTACGCTTTCCCAGAGCCTATTTGCCTACGAATAAAGCAGGGTTTTCTTGTGCACTTAGAGTTACTCTGTCATGGATTTCTTTCTCTTTATTGGTGTATTTGGGCCTAATGTTCCTAGGGGATTGGTCAAGTAACATTAGTTAAAGGGCCTTTATGGGTGCAGAGCAAAACAATAAATAAAATGTCATTTATGGTTCCGAAATTAACCATAGCTTGGCCGCCATCATCCATTGCTCAATATGCCACACATAACAACCCAACTGAGAGGCATGCTGAAATAATTCTAAAAAATAGCCAAGCTCTAGACATTTACTTTTTAGGCCATAAGAGTGTTAATATTTGTGGACATTCACAGTAGGTGTGAAGGGCTAAATCAACTAATGTCAAAACAACTAATTGAATTGCCTTCATATGTATCAACACTCAAAACAATCCAGAACTAGCACACCCAACATGGACCACATGTACATAATTGTTGGCGGTGCAATGGGAAGAAAGCTATATATTGTGGAACATGCACATCCATAGCATCCAAACAGACCCACACCTTTCACCAGTTTTACTCAAACTACTAACTACCACTCACTATAAAATAAGATATAATGAAATGGTCTTGAATAGAATGCCCTGGCAGAATGTCCTATGGCACAAGGCACAAAACACACAGTAATTCATATTCAGTTCAGCACACAATCGGCTATGAACAAAACCGAGTTTACAATAGCACAGCATACAAAACGACCAACATATTGTGGAAAAATTTGAGCTGGCATGGTCGTTGAAATGAACCCATGTCTCCAGAGGAAGTATTAGGGTATTTGTTGTGGATGCGTTAGTGATAGGTGTGTGTCTTTCTGTGATTATGCATAAAGACAGACATGCATCTGCTCTCATTCTAGGGAGCTCATTCGATCTTGCAATGTACGGCTGTCCTTCTAACAAATGGTTTACATGCACTGTTATTTGAAAAAACAATGTGGCACGATGGAAAGTGCATAAACAAACACTAAAGGTCAGCCCTCAACTGTCAAAGAAAGGCTATAACCTTATTATAACCAAGATCATTGGCACCTAAGTGGAGGGTCAACAGATCATGACCAATATCACATTCAGGATTACAGACTACAAATAGGCCATGATATCAGCCCAGTTAGCCCCAAAATATCAATGCCAATGGATACTGCAGCTGAGATTGTAACCCAATACGACTCCCATGTTTAGAAGAAAGCATTAGATCAAGCAAATCCATGACAGCCCAACAAGTCACTGGTTACAGGATATAAAACATATGCAAAACATAAAAAGATGCACTACACCATATATGGAGACACCCTTACAAATCACAGAAGACAACCTCAAAATATGACTAATAACATACTGCACACTAAAACAAAGTTACACATACACAAATAGTGAGTACACAGTTGTAGTTCTCTGTGCAATATAACATACTATACATGCCACCCTAATGGCAATTTTTAAAATATATTGCACTATGTGGTATTCACAGACACACTATATCAGCAATCAAACACTCGTTCAGGCAGACACCATGCATGATCATGCACATTTGGTACCACTGATACACACTACTTTTAGCCACTCCTAAAAATCCACTAGTTTGTCACGTTTGTGCTCTCTAATCAATAATCTTTATCTGCTCAATCACTCTTCATCCCTTCACAGCATCTAAAGCTACTATTAAATGTATTTATGTTCACTTCATGCCAACTACATACTTAAACCAACATTCTAACATTCTTACATCCAACACACTAAATAAATCATATGGCAACTTACTGTGTCCTCCTTTTCTGTTTTAGGGACACATCTGTTTTATGTGTAGGGATGCAAGTGCAACACCCCAAACATGGAAGGAGCTTCACACTGTGCATGTTTTATGAGCAAGGAGGGCTAGTCATTTAGTGTCAGCATTGTTGCCATTTAGTTTAGCATTGTTGCACACATGCTAATTGTAGCTAGCTTTTACACACTTTAGAGAGCTTTACACTTTGAAAAAAGGAGCAGCAACGCTGTTACTCATTGTATTTAGAGTTTAGGCCCAGGATATTTAAAGGGCTTTGTAGCCACCAATTAGTGAATTAAGTTGTGTTTTGGTTGTATTTAGGAGAACATATACAATGCCGCTTTTGTATTAGGTAAAGGTCTTGTTGGTTGGTGTAACAGTGGCAGGAGCGCCACACAGTGAAAGCATTAAGTGGGGTAGATGTTGGTTTTTAGAAAAACAAATGCTATCTGCCACTTTAGCAAGAGTTCTGCCGTTTTGAATTAGGCCCCATTAGAGGTTGCAGTTTTTGCTAGTTCGAATATTAGACCACATTTTGGAGCTTCTGTTAATTTAATTTGATTGTATTCCTGGTTTCCCTCAGCAAGCGTTCAGAATGCCAAGGTCCCTGGTGGGCGGGCACAGAGAGTGACTGTCGTTGCGAGGCCTAGCAGCTCAGAGGGGCTGGTACTGAAATTCGTTATAATATACTTGTTCCCGACAATAGATTAGAGTTGCAGCTGTGAAGGACAAATCTTACTGAGAACAAGGCCTAGGGTCCTGGCATTGCCAAGGCATGAAAATAGGTTGGGGTTATATTGCCCCCATTGTGGAGAGGCAATGCCATTGGAACTGCATGAGCCACACTAAATAGAGCAAATCGATCCAAGAAATGAATCCCCAAGAGCAGTGTCTCAGCTGTGTTTTTTTTTTAAATAACACCTCCTGGTTACAAACAGAGATAGAGATGGATAGGTGCTAGGAAAGCAACATGTTTCAAAGCAGGAGTCGCAAAAGGTGTTGCACAAAGGTACAGCTGCAAGGTCAAAGGAGCTGTACAGGGTTACCAAGCTTTCTGGTCTCATGAGAAAGAAGTATTGTGCCCATTGTATTGCCACAAAGTGTTGACTTCACTGTTCACGTTTGCTCCATGATTGTGTCCTATCAGTGTTATGCACATCATGAGTTGGCCAAAATTGTGTTGACCAATAAGCACAGTCCATTGTTCAACAAGTTACCTGAGTGAAAACTAGCCAATTAGAACAAATGATCTCTGCTGACTATACACAAAAAACAATTAGGTTATTCACAAGGGGTTGTACCCATATCATCGCAAATAGGTTATTGCACAATGGGGTAGTAAAATATAGGTGATGTTTAGATTTCTGTATAGGTGCAAGTCAATAGTAAATGTGGGTTTGACTTTGTATTTGGTACATGTGCATATGTAGATTCAGTGGTTTCCTGCTATAAAACCTCTAACTGAAAAGGGCATATTGAGAGTGTTTTCATTTTTCCAGTTCTACAGAGCTAGCTGACCCTCCTGGCCATATTGGCATGTAACACAACATGCTTTTCTTGCAAAATGTGCACTCCTTATTGACCAACTGGATTGTTTTTATCGATCAGTGTTTGGGCCTACCTTTCATGTTTGATGACCCAGACATGATTCCAGGGCCCTCGAGAAGCTGGGTGCTCCACAGTTGCACACGCTGGTTTGCGGCCCGTATCTACAGTGACCAGTACACATGCATACCCCAAGGAGGTTTGCAGGCACTGTGGCTCTCTGAAGATCTTCCTGACCCATAGAGCAGGGTGCTGCACCCAGCTCTGCAGACAGTTGAGGGGGATGCAGCATCGGAAGACCTCAGAAGATATTTTCCCCTACACCAAAGAAGGGAGCACCAGAAGGACCTAAAGATAAAATACAAGATCAATTGGTTATGAGAGTAGAGAACAAGGCACGTTGTGAACTAGAAGCAGCATTTAAGATAGCAGAGGAGGAGTTCGCAAAAGTGACGCATGGACAAGGGGAGAGGTAGAACATGGCGATCAGCACAGATGAGTGGAGGGCACTACAGATACATTTTAAAATAGATAGTATGGTTATCAAGGATATTAATGTATATTAATATTAATGTGGATTTAAGCGAGGGAGTACCCGGTGCAGGGGGAGATTAAGAGGTTTTACAGTGAAGGGACAAGCGTTGTCGTAGTATAGATTATGACTCTGTATGTTCGGGAATGGAAGCAGAGGGCACAGAGGGAGTTTTGGGAAAAGGATGAGGAACAGGGGGAAATAAGGCCATGGGGCGTGAGGCTTGCACCACATCACAGTTGGATAGCATTGGCACAAGATAGGAAAAGGGGGAGGACACCCCAGGTTGGAAAGAAGGGTGTGCAGTTCCCCTTGTTGCAGAAGCAAGCAGGGAGGGCACACTGTGTGCCCTGGCCCCATAGGGATAGGAACAATTTAAGGAAGAAATTGCCCTCCCTTAAAGCGGGAGAAGGTAAATGGATATATGCCCCTGAAAAAGAAACAGCAGGGATCTTGTTAACTGTAGAAGACATGAAGCGTTTGTTCGCCGTGCTGCTAGGGGTGCAGACAAATAAAACATGGGGGTGCAGCTGAACAGTGACACTCACCATGTTGCATCATTTAACAAATGTCGAGCACACATATGAAAAGCTTTGAAGGACCTATACCCAGACACACCTGACATAAATTCCACCACAGCCCACACAGTGAAGGTTGATGAAAACACTGGACTGTATATCCATAAGATTCAGGAGATGTGGCGACCAGAGACAGGGGAAGCATGGGACAAGAATGTGGCTGTATTTTATCACCTGTTACGCAATGGTCTTCCAAAGTAGGTGCAACATGATTTGGATAAAGTCATTGGCATTGAGGTGAAGGGATGGGCCCAAATCCAGGCACACATAGTGCATTACTGTAGAAGGAGACAAGAGAAGGAGAAAGATACAGCGGATCATACGCTACAGTAGGACAAAAACAGAAGAAATCTCTTACAACAGTAATGTGCCTGCACACATCCCAAATACACACATTTGTCAACGTCCATGTTGGTGAGCCATCCAGCCTACCAAAGACAAACTCCTAAAAAGAAAAAGAATCTAAAGATGGAAATCTCTGTTGCCAAAAATGCCTCAACAACATTGTTGTGGCTGCAATGGAAATGAAAAATAAAAAAACCTGGTAACAATACACCAGTTTAAATGTAATACAAAAACATCATTTTGATTTCTCTTCGAAAATATAACATGCATCTGACAAACACAAAACATGTTCAGTTTAATTTTTTCTTGTTCTTCTTGAAAAAGTCACACTTCTCAGTGGTTTTGTCAAATGAACAGGGTACCTCAAATCTATAAAGTCCACTATATATTAAAGGTGTGGCTCTGACTTGC
This sequence comes from Ambystoma mexicanum, assembly GCF_040938575.1. Taxonomy (NCBI): domain Eukaryota; kingdom Metazoa; phylum Chordata; class Amphibia; order Caudata; family Ambystomatidae; genus Ambystoma; species Ambystoma mexicanum. Next base: position 655,225,084 of record NC_090934.1, read on the forward strand.
CTGTGAGCTTCACTACTCATTTCCAGTTATATAAGTAAACCTGACATAAAATGCTTTTATTTGAAAAGAAATAAAAAATTACTCGAAGAAACTCCACTTTAAAAACATTCATACACAAAGAAATGAGCATACAATTTAATAAACCTGTACCATACGGTTGAAGCAATTAAAAGAATAATCTTGCAACACAAAGATCATGATTTCATCCATGCATCCAAACAGTTTAATCTCCTTTTACAAAATCACCAATTACATACCTAAAACAGAAATAAAATTACCATAAAAAACACTCGCTCTTTTTCTTTAGGAAACAGTCAAATCATGCACCATATTTACTAAATAATGCTTCATACCCACAAAGTAGATACTTCAATGTACATCTATGTATGTATGGTTCACCTATCCTTTTTGCTTAAGCCCTCGACAACCAAGTATGTTAACTTTTGGTTGGGGTGGTTTTGAGGGGAAAGTTCCCTGCAGATGAGTCTTCATGACTGATAAAGTGCAGCCTACTAGGAATACCTAACACTGGCTCAAACCAAGTGGCCACTTTATGTACTATGTCATAATAACCCTGACTCATGTTTCAGACTCCCATTCAATAATCTACGTGTTGCTACCGCTTCAAGTGTAAATGCCTTTGTGAAAGCTCTTAAATAAAATGATAGTTTGGATCCCCAGCAGAGATTACATATGCGACTCATATATAACCAGTTTTAACCAGTCAGTTCCTTACACACTCCTGATTTTGGTGCGAGATTCATTCAGTTGTTATCTCTATTGCAGAACCTGGGATTCTTTTCAATTCGCTTTCAGTGAGACATTTCTCGGCTGTAATTTGTGAACTATTTTTCTTAACCATGTTTCTAATTTGATGAGATAATGTTAAATACAATAATGTTCTTTTCTATATAGACCTGTATGGGCTACCAACATTTCACTTAGCCTTTGTGAGCTTCCATGACAGAGGTATGGTGCATTTGTTTTACACTTCTCAGAGGCAAGCCCTCACTCTCCAGTCAGATACTGTATTATGTGCAGCACTTACAAAATAATTGTGTTCAGCTACTTCATTGTAGTTTCTGTCCATAAAACCAGGTTCGTACGTACAATACGCTGGGGAGTCACATTTTCTGAAAGTATTATCTTAATACATCTACATTTCTGGGGCAAGTGGGGGATCCATTTATTTGATCTCTCATAGTTTCCTTTCATCGCAGGATATCCTGTTAATGATATTTACATTCAAAGGTTTCCCCATATATTTTCACATGCTGTTTATTTGATCAAACCACGGGTACAACTGCTGGTGTATAATAAATGTAATGTGCCATTCCTTAAATAAGAAAGCAATCAGCATGTTGGAAGCACATGTTTGTAAGAAACGTTCTGTGCTTCGTGATATGTGAAGGAATCAAAAAGACATTTGCATTCTGTCCCTGCTCATATGTTAGCATTCAATGAATCCAGCTAGCCTCTTTATATAAAAGAATGTGTTGCAGGTTACTATTGCATTCGACTGTGTCAATTACCCACCATATTAAGTCGTCCACAGTGCGTCCATGTTCCAGGTAATGTTGTTCTAGGGGGAATGCTGGTGTTTGCACCTTATCACGGAAAGATGTTCTGTGATTCTGTTTTTACTGGTATTAGATTTTGGTCAACATATCTATTGTGACATGGGAATTCAATGTCATATATCGCTCTGTTAGTACTGGAATTGTTGGTTCCCACTTGAAAGGATGTTATCTTTTTGGTGAATGTACAAGTTGTGCTTTTTCCACATGGAAAATGGCCACCAATGGGTTTAAGTTCCAGATGGTGGTAGTCGGATTGCTTTTTGAGCATTTTGAGTGTACTAACAATGCATACCTGCATTTCCCCAAATACCATTTCCTCTAAAAGTTTTTTTTTCTTCGAATTTGGTAGGGGAAGTGGTTACATTAAAAAAGATAGATGGGGTGGGTTAAGGGTATAGGATAATGTAGGGGGAATAGAGGGTTAGGGGTGCAATCCTCTTGATGTGTTGGGTGTGTGGACTATAGGTTGTAGCCCTTGTATGTCGATCTGAGTCTGCACACTTACTCTGAGTCTTAGGAACAATGAGAACTTTGCTGGGTTATATCTTGCCCTTTTACAAGAAAGGCTCCTCAGTTTTTTGGAGTATTCTCTTTGGGTGATTATCAAGGATCTGAGCATGAGCATTGAACTCTCAAGGGAGGTACAGTTATGACGTATCTGGAGTAATTGACCTAGTGGGAGATTGTCTCTAACCTTCCTTGGGTAGAAACTCTGAAAGTGAATTAATGTATTCCTTTCCGTGGGTTTTCTGTAAAGTGTACATGACAGAAAACCTTTCATGTTTGCAATAATAAGATCAATGAAAGGAATGGAGTTAGTACAATATTCCTTGGTGTATTTAATATAATATTTGGGTTGCAAAGATTGAGCCAATTAATGTTCTTGACACCGCCTTACCAGATTAGGATGATGTCATCAATATATTTCTTCCAGGTTTATATTTTTTTCTGGTAAGGGGTTCTCATTGGAGTATATGTACCTGTCTTTGAAATGAGACATGTATAAAATGGCCAAATTAGGGCCACAGGCTGCTCACATTGAAATTCCATATTTCTGGATAGAGAATTGGTAGTTGAATTAGAAGTAGTTATTTTCAAGGACAATGGTCATTATCTCAGTTGAGGTTTGGGGTTGTGCATGCAGTCAATCGCTTCACTCTGTGGGATGCTCATACAATAACCATATATCCACGCTTACTAAGAGTTTGTTGGTACAGTTGAACGGTATTCCTTCAAAAATGGTGATCACTTGTGTGGTATCTTGCAAATATGACCAGGTTTTTACACTAAGACGGTTTAGAAAGGAATCTACAAATTGGCACAGTGGTTCCAGTATTGAGCCACACCTTGAGACAGTGTGTCTCCCCAGGGGTTTTTTCATATGTTTGTGCATTTTTGGCAGCGCATAAATATTCGACTTTTAGATATATTACATTTCAGAAATTCAAACTCATTTTGTGTTATCCATTCTCGTGATAGACCAAACATTGTGATCTCACACACGGACACTGATTCATGTATTATTTGATTATTTGCGCCAAAAAAAGGGATTTGTGCGCCATTCTGCCCGCAAATCCCCATTTGTTAAACAGGGATTTGCAGGCAGAATGGCACACAAATCCAATTTTTTCCGGCGCAAATAATCCATGAATCATGGTTTGTGTCTCCTTTATCTCCATTGTAGGGTTATAGCTAGTTAATAGTCTCATAGCCCCTTGAATCAAGTAGTAGGTCGATGACCATGATTTCATATTGACCGTTCACCTTGATCACTATCTCACACACCATATTGGCTGCTTTGATAACCACATCACCCATCAGTGCTGATTTTTCTTAATTGGAGAGATGTTGTTGAATATTTTTCTGATGTTTTGGGAGGGAAATTATATCTTTCAGGACGGATTTTTCAAATGTGAACATTTCACTAGGGGCTTGATTATCAGATGGGATTGTCCTTCTGTAATGGCTTAGAAGGCTTAAAAGCAATAGTCTGGAGGGTTGCCCAGAGCTGTGCACATGGTTATGATTTGTTCAAAACCATCCATCCATCAACTTCTGGTTTTGCTTTAGTCACCCAAAGTGGATCGTGTATGCCCAGAAAAGGGTCCCGAGCTACTGGGCATAGAGACCCAAGAAACCCCTCACTGATGATGCCCAATAAGGCCAAAACATGTCTGGGGGTGCTTGTGGTCTTGTGCAGAAGGGATGTGGCCTAGCAGTTTGGGCTGGACTTCCCCTTTTGGGGTGGGACCAAAGCCTGATTTGCATATGGTCTTTGCCCTGCTGTAATGGCTTGGCAGGGTGAACAATGATGGGCTCGACGGTTGCCCAGAGCTGTGCCGTGATTATAGACCTGTTCAAAATCTTCCAGCCATCAAATGGTTATGACATTGGCCAGATACACAACATATGTGTCCAACCCATAACACTCAGGCTGTGTCTGGAAGGTCAAAAACCCCTAGTGATGGAGTTGTCCAGCAGATAAGGGCTGATTCCATCTGATCTGCACAAATCAACAAAACAGCAAAACAATCTTGCTGAGCTCCAAATGTTCCTACTCAACAAGCACAGCCCATGTTCTTGCATTTCCTTAAAGTGTCAAAAGACCATCCATGAAAATAAGAGCAGCTGTGTTGTATAAAACCCAGTAGCATAACATGATCTGCTGCCTGTAGCAAATGAGCAATCATCCTGCCATTGCGGTTCTGGACATCCACAATCGGTCCACATGCATGGAGAATCATCGTTGCTCAATGAAATGATGAAATGGGACCACTGTCAGGAACACAAGCGCCTGTGTAGACTGCCCTCCCCAGTAGACATAGCGCATGTATTGTCACGCCAGTGGCCTCAGCATCCACCTCTAGAAGCAGGACTGGATACTTTGGTAGTACCCAATAGAGCTGATGCTGTATATACATGAAGGTCCGATCCATCGCCTTTCTGTGCCATGATAGCTTGCTAGTCACCATGCCAAGCATACATGTCGATCTCCATGGGCAAGATGCAACATGTGCTGGGATTGACACGTATTATTCTTTGCTGCAAAAGCTACATTTGAATGTACGTGCCACTCTTTCTAGTTAAACCTTTTTTTGCTGTGCTTTACGGAAACATTCATGCATCACGTTTGTTCTATATCTGTAGCCCGTTGACTTTTTATGCCGTAATATGATGTGCAATAGATGTCCTTTTTGGATGTGCTGTTCTTTGCAAATGCCATGTTGATCACAAAGACAGAGAATCGTGGCACTGTTCTTCTGTCGTTTGGCAACAGTGTCAGTAATGTGATGTTATTTTTCCCTTCAGCAAAAAAAAGGATTAATTAACAGTGTGTCTATAATAGCAATATATGATTTTTTTCCAGTCAAACGAGCCTTTATTCCTAATTTTGTCTTTAATAAATTAATACACTTGCAGGAAATTTCACAAAAGGTCAAACTAAATATCACTCAAATATCATTTTTTTTTATAACATTTCATCACACCATCATAGCATGCTGTTACCAAATTCAATATGTATAAATGGCATTATTGTAATGCAAGAAGAATGAAAATCACAATAAAACACAGACTATCCCTTCAAATAGTAATAAAACATAGAGGAAAACTGCAGCCTCTTCCTAAATAGATGGGACTCATTCAACATCCTAAAACACACTCTTACCTCGCTTCCCACCTGTGCAACTACCGAGTAACATTGAACACTTCTACAAACACCTCTTTAATATCCGGCACTGTGGCCTCTGTACTTAATACGCACTCACTGTTCTGCAATGTGGTAAACTTGGCCTTGCCGCTCACTTCCTGCCTGCGTACTCTCGTTTTGTCTGTCTCCCCCCCCCACTCCCTCCTACTCCATGGTGCTCTCTATCTCGCCTATCTTCTCTAACTGCTTCTCTATTGACTATCCTGCTCTCCTCACTAAATCTGGTAGGAAAAAGTTTAAAAAGGACATCCTGGTCTCCAACCCAGGCCTCCCTATCGCTGACACCTACACTAGTGCTTGCTCCAAGGAAACTCTTTCTGGCATCCTCTTTTTCGTGCCTTCGCCTGACCTATGGACCCTTCATATGGTCTCTGTGCTCTCTCCTTTCTCCTCTTCTCCCATTAATGGTGGCACCCGTTGGGATTTCCTCTTGGCCTCCTTCCACTCCTCTAAGGCCATCATTAATGTCTACGCTAATGGGAGCGTCTTGGTCCAAGGTCCTCAGGCCAACCTTCACCTCTTTGATAGACGCTTCCCACGCCTCATCAACTTCCTTTCCTCTCCTGCTGTCCTCCCTCCTTTGTCCTCGGCTACCTTGCCTCTACCCTCCCTCCCTGCCCCCTCTCGTGCTCCTTCTTCACCTCCCTCTTCTACACCTCCGCAGGGCGTACCTCTGATCTGTACCCCTCCCCGGAAGTCCTTCAAGGATGGCAACCTTCTCCACATTGCCACTCTTAACTCTCGCTCTGCCATCAAGCATTCTTCTGATATCTGTCACCTTCTTGAGGAACTGGACCTTGATGTCCTCGGTCTCACTGAGACATGGTTCACAGCCAGCTCTGTCACCAGCTCTGACGGTTACAAGATCCTATCTGTGCCCAGAACAAACCGTGTAGGGGGAGGTGTAGCCCTTATCTTCCCTGAGTGGATTCCTGCCACTGTCACTCCTACGCAGACCTACTCCTCTTTCGAATGCCTTGTCTGCCGCCTCTCTCTCTCTCCTAGCCATTCCCTTACCCGTCACCCTTAAACGCAAGTGCAGGGTGGCAGAGAGGAAATGGCGTGCCTCATGTTCATCCTCTGAAAAAATGGCCTGCCGCTTGCTCCAAAGGCAAAGGCAATACCGTCTCTCCGTTCTCACCAAGAAGAGAGCCCTTATCCAAGCCCGCATCTCTGAGGCATCTAACAACTCGGCCGAACTCTTTACAATCTGCAAGGAGCTTGCCAACCCTGCTGCTGTCTCTACCTCTCCTGTCCCCTCCCAGGCCCTCTGCACTGCACTGGCCTCTGACTTTATCTCTAAAACTCAGGACATCCTGTCCTCACTCTCCTCCTATCACCTCCCTCCCTCCCGTCCTGCCTCTTCCTCTGGCCCTTCTGCAGCCACCCCTCCTCCCTCCTTCTCTGCCTTTCCCCTTTTTTCTGCTGACGAGGTTTCCAGACAAGTCCGATCTATGAAAGTCTCGTCTAAACAGGTTCACCCCTGTTCCTCCAAAACTATCAAGGACCACATCGACTCCTTGGCTCCGGCCCTGGCTGACTTTTGCAACCACTCCTTCACCTCTGGAGTCTTCCCATCCCACCTTAAGCACTCCCTTGTGCACCCTCTTCTTAAGAAACCCTCTTCTGACCCCTCCTGCCCGGCTAACTATCGCCCAATCTCCATCACTCCCTTCCTGGGCAAGCTCCTGGAGAAACTGGCCATCTCCCAGCTTAACCTCCATGCTGAATCTGTTGGAAGTCTTCATGACCATCAATCTGGCTTCAGAGCTGCCAGAAGCACGGAAACTGCTCTCCTGAACATCCGTGAGGACCTGCTCTTGAATCTCGACTCCAACACTCCGTGTGTTCTCATCCTGCTCGATCTCTCCTCTGCCTTTGACACTGTCAACCATGCCATCCTGCTCAACCGTCTCCGTGATAATCTGGGTATCACTGGTCAGGCTCTGGCGTGGCTGACCTCTTTCCTCTCCAATCGACCCTCCCAGGTCCAACTGGGGTCCTTCCTCTCTGACATCTTTTTCTCAACCTGTGGTGTCCCCCAGGGATCTAATCTTTCCCCTTGGCTGTTCAACCAGTATCTGGCACTCCTTGCCCACCGCATCGCCGCTCTCTGCCCCAACTTTCAGTGCTATGCGGACGATACCCAGCTCATTTTCAGGCTACCCTCGGCCTCCTCCTCTCCTTCCCTCATCTCTGACTGTCTGTCTGCTATCCAGGAATGGTGTGCCGCCAATGACCTCTGCCTTAATGCCAGTAAGACTGAGATTCTACTCGTCGGTACACCCACCCCCTCCTTCCCTGCAGCTCTCTGGCCGGCCTTTCTTGGCCCTCTTCCTGTTCCTACCTGCAAGGCAAAAAACCTCGGGGTTATCTTTGACTCCACACTCTCCTTCTCTCCGCATATATCCGACGTCTCTAAGAAGTCACACTACCAGCTGCACCTCCTCAGAGGTATTCTTCCCCCAGAAGCTCACTGTCTCCCGAGCCCTGGTTCTCTCGCAGCTGGACTACTGTAACAGCCTCTATCTTAATCTGCCTGCCTCCACTATCCGCCCTCTGCAACTCATCCAGAACAGAACTGCGAGACTTGTCCTTGGCCTCAAGCCCAGGGACCGTATCTCTCCAGGACTGAAATCTCTACACTGGCTCCCTGTGGCTGCGAGGATAAAGTTCAAAACCCTCTGCATTATCCACAAGGCCTTCTGGGGCCTGGGGCCTAAATACCTTCAACTCTCTCTTCCTAAATATCTTCCTTCCCGATCCCTTCGCTCATCCGTCTCCAACTCCCTCAGGTTCAGCCGCTTCTCGAAGCAACGTGCTGGGGGTAGATCTCCCTCCTCGGCAGGGGCCTCCCTCTGGAACAGCCTTCCTGCCTCCCTGAAACTTGAGGAGAACCATCTCTGGTTCAGGAAGCACCTCAAAACCTTCCTCTTTGCTTCTGCTTTCTCTCTCCCTCTCCCCTGCTAATTCTTCGCTGAAACTGCACTGAATCTGCAACTGGGCCACTCTCCCCGACCCTGGGCCCAGCCACTCTCTACTTGCACTGCCTCCCTGGCAAGCCCTGCACTGCGGGACTGTCTCTGTATCCCTCCAGCCCCCCCCTTCCCAGCACTTACCTGCACTTACCTTGCACTTGCCACCAGCTGGCCCTCCTATTTATTTATTTATTATTTATTTTATTCTACTTACCTTGTACTGCACTTCCCCCTCCCCCCCTTGCACTTCCCCCTTCCCCCCCTTGCACTTCTTCCCTTCCCCCTACCCCTGCACTTGCGCGATCTGAATGACACCTGGCCTAGTAGGATCGTTGTCTGTCTTCCCTCTGTTCCCCCCTCCCTGCCTCGTCACGCCTTGAAACACTTGTGTATAGGCGCGTTACAAATGCCATATCATATCACTACTGCATAAACGCCCGTATCTATTGCCTGTAAGATAAATTGCGCTATGGGAGCTGATTATGAGATGTCAGCAATAAAGATATAAGGATATTTTTCTTAGTTGGCCATGCGTACTGCATGAGAGGATCAGTGTGGGATATCACTGGCTCCCTCTTCCTTCCCCTCCCTTCCCCTCCCAATCCAGATAGCATAGAAAATTCGTTCTATGTCTAACTTCCATTTACAAACTATATTCCCAAACATGAACACATTCATGCTTGTGGCTTTTATTAACTTCTTCAGAGTAAGGGAACCCCGTGATGAAAAGATATGGTTCTGAGTCATTTGTGATTCCAGGAGTACAAAGAGAAAGTGTTTATTATGTTTAACTTTCTCCCAATCCTTACCTTTCCATTGAGCTACATGTGCATGCGATAACTGAATGCTGAAAAATAAATCTACAAAGCCTGCGAAAAAACCTAAGAACCTGCCCGGGAAGAATAACAACAAAAACACGGGAGCACGAAAATTCTTGCAGAACACAAAGTTTGTTCAAATAGTGACTAAAGAAGCGTGCAATTTCGATCAAAAGGAGAATACACAACAACTTGAGTTGGAAAAAAAAGCTGCCACTCAACAAGGCCCAAAAGAGACAGACTTAACGCCCAAAAATATATCAGCGGCCTTCTTAAATATGTCCACATACGATGATCTAGAAGAAGTTGAGATATCTCAAGTTGCCCCTCCGAAGATCCAAGTGAGAACACTCGCTCTGATTCACTTCCTGTAAAGACAGTAGGGTTGGCACATATTGAATGTCCAGACGATAAGGTTGAAGTTGACTCTGTCGTCGAAGTTCCGATTATAAACCATGTTGTGGTTCCACAGAATGTCGGAACCAAGACGACTCGAACTTGCCATCTTATTAAGGAATTAGGATCTCCTGCGTCGGGTCCACTTGCACCGACAAGCCCACAGTTTGTGACAATGCAAGAAAGAAGGCGGAAATTAACTAAAGAACAAGCACAAGTTTATCGGAATGAGTCCATTAGAAAAGAGGGCGCACACACCTCTTGCACTCGGGATGAAGCAAGAAGAGATGGCAACTCGTACAAAAATTACAAGAAAGACAACTCATCAAGTTCTGCGTGGGATGCAAGTGTGAACTCCCTTGGAAGAAAGAAAAGTGAAGGCAAAAGAGGGAAAGACTCAACACCGATATTTAAACTTATGATTGAGAGGATGGACTCAAAGGACAAGTTGATCTTAAATAGAGCAAACATCATCCGATTATTCGATTTAATTCCAAGCCTACATGCCATCAAGTCTGAAGACTTAAAAATCGTCGAATTTCCTAATGAAAGACGGCACGACAAAGTAAGTCTTCAAGTGATATCGTCATTGATAGCTAACACAAATGTTGAGGCTTACGTTGCGCTATTCTCACTCGGATTCGAAGTCTATGCGCTGGAAGCTTTTAGCAGGAGCCCGGTCGACCAAGATGCAAGAAACTCCCATGATGCCCTAAGCTGCTTACAGCAAAACACAGTGATACGTTCTCAAACGAAGGAAGATACCACTCAGTATTGGGGAGAAGGGTCAAAGAAGGTGGTCAGTGGCCGGCCAATGAGTCCAGTGCGCGAAAAAGAAAAAGTAGAGGAAAAAATCTTTAATCCAACGGCAATTGAGAATGTGGGTGCACTTGAGACACCTAAAACAGACATAAGGATTACGATATGTGGAAGCCAAAGTGCGAACCTGGCATTGGAGAGCACTAATAGTGGCCTAACTATTAATGAGGCCACTCGTGAGTGGGGATGGGTAGCGGCAACAATCAACACAAATGCCCAGCAATAATGCCAGGAATTACTCAGGGCGAGTGATTGCTTAGTGGCCTCCTGGAACACCCGAGGCTTCAACCATCTCTTTAACACGACTTGGTTGGAGGGAATAACTATTGCTTGTTTACAGGAAACATGGCTACAAGAAATTCCTCTTTCAAGTGACTACGAAGTGGCCCTGAACCCTGCGATAAAACTGGAAAAAGGGCACCCTGTAGCGGGTCTGTTAACAATGGTAAACAGGGCCTCTGGCTTTAGGATTCAAAAATCCATCAACCACTCTTCATACATTCAGGAAACCACGATCACAAAACAGGAGATGGGCTCTGAATATATTGACAAAATAATAATTTTAAACGTGTATTGGAACCACTTGAGGGCTGGAAAATCTGAATTCATAGAACAAATTGCTGAAATTCTGGACGCCCTCTACGAGCTTACGGCAAGGGTTAACATTATGATATGTAGAGATCTGAATATAGATTTGTTTAACCCTGTGTCAAAAGATAAAAAGGCTCTCGCAGATGAATGGCTAGAAGAAATGGAAGCGAGACAATTGCTAATGTTGAATGGGAACACCCTCGGGGACATGCCCCCGGGAAAAACTTGGCACCGGGAAGACTCATCATCGATATTCGACTATATGTTAATTTCCATTGATTTGCACGCCCACATAAAATCTTTCAGGAGAAGGAAGGAATCCAGTAGTGACCACAATATGCTAATATCACAGCTTACATCATCATCGCCGAAGAACACCTTTAGGTGGCAACATTCTGTCTTGGTCGCAGCAAATAGGGTTAGACTTCGCTTAGAGGATCATGAAGTTGCACAGCTGTCAATGGCTTACGGTCAGTACAACTTCCAATTAGAATACGAGCAGCTACTGCAGCAATTTAAGATCAAGAATGGAGGACTGATGGAGGACTGAAGAACTTAAACATGGTCTGTAAACATTGGTTTGACCCAGAAATACAGATTCGGAAACGGCAGATGAGACAGGCAATTCGACAGGCAAAAACATTGGCCCCGATACTTCGAAAGAATGGAATTAGAGTTGCAAACCAGAGGTACAAGAACTGGATGAAGGCACACGTCCACTTGACCATCCAAAATGACGCCGAAATAATGCTCTCCGCCTTACATAACAAAAACACAAGAGAATTTTGGAGGATATTAATAATACAGAGGCCCCACAAAAGGCCTTGCAAACATGCCTGGTGACGGAAGCAACCTGGATCTCTCATTTTGAGAACTTATATAAGGGATACAGGTCTGCGGTTAATGATAGTGAATTGACCTTTCCGCCACGTGCACTTAAGTACTGCAAAAGTGACATTGTGACTATCATTATGAAGGCTAACAACTCAAGAGCTCCTGGCCCCGATGGCTTAACCAACTTCACCATAAAGCAATGCCCCGAGATTTGGGCAGAGTTCTGCATAACCCTCTTTGACAGAATAAACAACTCGGGCATTCTCCTAAGTCATGAAAATCGGCGATTATCGTACCGATATTTAAAAAAGGGGACAGATCAAACCCCAAAAACTATCGGCCGGTGGCATTATTAGATGTTCTGGGTAAGATTTATGCAACCACTCTGCAGAGAAAACTAGTACAATGGGCAGAAGAAATGGCGCACGTAGACGCCCGACAAGATGGGTTTGTGAAACAAGTGGGTTGTTCCTTAACCTATTACCACTTTACTTGGCTAAAATGGAGACCCTGAAATCAAACACAGCAATATACTTGGCATTTATCGACTTCTCAAGTGCATTTGATACTGTTGATCGGGACCTTTTGTGGTCCAAATTGCATCAATGGGGGTGCCCAGAAAAATTAGTAGCCGCAATTCAGGAGCTCCACACAGATACAACTATCAGGATCCACCTAGATCAATCTGGCACACTGTCAAAAGTGATCACTACACATAAGGGTGTAAAAACAAGGTTGCCCGCTTGCAGCAGCTATTTTTAGCCTGTTTATATCGGATATAGGAAACTCGATAGATGCTATAGTCTCATTTCCGCCGAAAATAAACAACTTACAGGTAAGCTGGCTCCTATATGCTGACGAACTTGTTGTGATGGATTTAACACCTGTTGGGCTGCAAAGAAAACTCGACGCCCTTCAAAATTACGTAATCGAGAACCGGCTGCAGATCAATGCAAAAAAAAACAAAATCTTAATATTTAAGAACTTGAGAGGAGCGGTATCAAAAAAAGCAAAACAATTCAAATGGTGTCTAGGAGGCGTACCAGTGACGATACCCAAAAAGTCAAATATTTAGGTATGGTCTTAAGTTCTTGTATCAACAATGCCCCCTGGGTAGCTGATGCAAAAAGGAAATGCACCCAGTTAGCGTGTCAAGCGCTCTGTATGAAAAAGAAATTTGGTAAATTCTCATTAGAACCCTTCCGACTTTTTTAAAGTCATACCAGCATTGATATATGGGGCTGAGAATGCCTTGGGATGCCCTTACGAATTAAGGTCTTCCCTGGAGAACCAATTTTGGACTCAAGTATTGGGACTCCCAAGAGGGACTATGACCTCGTGCATTAGATATGAGCTATTGTTCATTTCATTACAGGCAAGGATTACCTGGAATTTGCTATCCTTGTTTAGAAAGACACGTGTACGGGAAAACATCTTGCAATTTGAAATCCTCCACAGCGCCACGGCCAAAGGACAAAACGTTGTCACAATGTGGATGCAGCATTGCGAAAGCTTACTAGATGAATACGACATTAACATCAACCTGCTCCACGAAAACCCTGACGCCGCAAAATTGAAAATCTGGCGTTCAGATTAGGAGAGAACTTGCTCTCAAAGAACTATGGCAAAATTGATGATAGACGTGCCATCTGAAGCACGTGCCTTTAACACGGCTCAACGTTACATCAGCCTTTTTCCAGATCCCTACGCACGGAGGCGCTTCATGATGTTTCGCATGAATCTGTTTAAAACCAAAGAGCGTTTACAAACATGGAGTTGTAATAAGAGCATAAACCTCACTTGCAGATTCTGCATGAAAGACCCAGAAACATTGAAACATTTGGTACTATTCTGTAATAGCCTCTGCGGTGAAAGAACTATGCAGCTGGGTCTGTGTAGCAGGAATCACCCCTCCTTGTGTGCGGAAGAATGGTGGGGGTCACATGTTTAATGGAGTTGATTCAAAATTGTTAATCTCATTGACGCACTTTTTAAAAACAATTGAACAACGGCTAGATGCGGTCTCTGGAACTTAGGATCTGAGTCATGACAGAGGGGCCAATGGGGAATTTTTGGACTCAGATGGACATGGCCAGAGGAGGGTCGATGGGACAATGCAGGATGTTTGTTGTTTGTTTGTTGTTAACTGATGTGTGTAAACATTTTAAAGGTTTGTATAAAATGTATACAAAAAAAAATAATGTACATCTGCTCCAACACAGGTGATTTAATTCAGCTAACTGAGAAGAATAACGCTCCAAGCTTGAGAAAAATCAAACCTGTCAAATCATTAGTAGTGGAGGACGAGTTCAAGGCTAGTAGTCTTGAACTATCAAAGTCGACCCATAATGTTTGACAAGTATGCTGATCAATCGCTAAATAACTGTCTTTTATAGCGCCAACACCAAGACACTCACGCTTTAATGACCTAGCACAGAAACATAATTTTTTTAATCATGATCAGCAGTCAAACCGTTTCTCTTTTTCCCAAAACACGAGCTTGAATAATACTCTAAGTGCCATGAACACAGTCTTGTTGACAGCAGCAAGACTCTATGAAGTCCTAGAACACAAAATGAATAAACAAATAGACCTTTTGATGCAAATGTAAGGTGAATGAATGTACTGCATACAATCAACTGAAAACTGTTGCGGACAAATAGGCAGAACCGATGGCCTTCGCAATTTTTTCAAGGGCCTCATTACGAGTTTGGAGGTAGCCATGCCGTGGGTCCGGGTCCCAAAAAATGGGATTCACTGGGCCATTCCAACATTTGCAGGCCCGGTAAATCCCATTTTCGGGACCCGGACCCAGTACGTCCCCATTCCCATTTGAGCCCCCATAGGGCTCAATGGGAATGCGGAGGATGCTAACAACGGACCCGTTAATTAGCATCCTGGTCTGCTCGCGGGTGCCGGTATGCAGACCAGACGTGCATACCACCACCTGCGAGCAAACTCGTAATGTGGCGGCCCGGTATGAACAGTGCCGGTACCTTAACGGCACCGGTCATACCGCGGCTGTCAGGGTCGTAATGAGGCCCAATGTGAAAGAAAAATCAAACAGATGCTTGCGCTAAATAAACTTTTGGTAAGCTACAAGTTCCAAACACTAACCATCATAGGAGGGCTGATGCCATCCACACACCCCCGCATTGACCCTAATAATTAAGGGCTTACTAGTATCATGCCAGTAGTGCCTTCTAATATTGTGGTTACACATTCAAATTGCAAAGCTCTAAAAACTGTTGGTGATAATTTCAGGGAACAGTGTGTACCGAAATCCGTCAATCCATACACTATCCTTGAAAAATCAACCTCAGTCCAGGCTAAAACCAAGCAATCTATGGTAACAGTAGCAAAGATGAAAACAATACAACCTAAAAAACCACAGATTAAAAAGTCTGGCATTGAAACAAGACGCTTTATAATTTTTTTTTATCAACCTCACTGAAAACCAAAGAAGTAGCGCAGGGTTCAACTGATTGTGCCATTAACAATCAAGCCTTTGGCGTTCAGAAACCACAAGATTATAAGCCACTGAATGATTTAGTCTCTTTGGTTTCAAATACAGAACCAATGAATGTGATTCAGCCTCAGAATACCGTTACCACCTCACCAGGAATATAGAGAGACAAACAAACAAACATGCCCAACCATACAAGAACTACAAGATGAGATAAGAAATTCAATCGCACAGTATATCTCACAATCTTAAAGATATAATGAAAGATATGGGCAGCTTGCAAGCAATTACTGCCACTCTACCCACCTTTCCCCTGTTGTCAAAGGGTCCATCATTTGCCCAAGAAGGGGTGTTCACAGCCTTGTCACATCCAAATTCGATGAAGAATATGAAATCTACACATGATAACATGCACTTGATAAATACCAATGACTGGCGAGAGCACAAACATTTCCATTGATTATGAATAAGATGCAGAGAAAATCCCTTTTCAAAGTATGAACTTAATTGGGAAAATATATTGAATATATGTGCGGAGATACCAACTCTGTAGGATTTAACATCCACCAACATTGATCTAGTTGAGTTAATCGATCATAGTGATCTAACAAAAGCAAGGCTCTTCATGCGATCAGGAATAACTTTAAATGCATTATGGTTAGCAAGAACCAAACTATTTAATTTAGGTTTTGTTCTAACACAAGATCTGGCATCAGATAAGGAGCCAGTATTGTCACAATTGACTGCCAAACCCAGGCTACATGATAATACCGCCAACATGCAACAGAATGTTATACTGAGTGAAATCTCCAATAAACCATGGCTAGAACAGACGTCCGAGAGAAGGTCATAACAATCCTGGATCAATGAGCACGTGAGTCTGTTGTTATGGAACACCCGTGATCATAGATATTTTATTAACACTCAATGCAAGGAGTTAAATGGTTATGACATTATCATGCTCCAGGAAATGTGGCTCATGGTGGAGCCGGAATGGGATTTATACAACATTTTGACCGTTCCTGCCCTTACCAATCCTAATGGCCGACCCATGGCAGGTCTCCTTATAGCTATCAGAAAAGCCATAAACTTCAAGATTCAAGCCTGCAAATCACCTTAGCCGTACATCCAGGTAGCCAAATTATACAAACACCCCCACACGATTGCCATCATTAATATCTACTGGGGTAAACAACAATTAAAATCAGAAATGTTTTTCGAACATCTGAAAAATGTCCTTAATGAACTATTATTGGACATAACCATCAATTATACTCTAATCCTGGGAGACCTGAATCTTCATTTAATCTCTCGAGATCACACTCCCTATATAGTTGAGGAACTGCAGTGGGCAAATGTTATGAGGGAAAGGAATTACACCATGTTGAACGGGGCCATTACGGGAGATATCCCACCCCAAGCCACCTGGCGCAGAGGCAATTTATCAGCCTCTTTGGATTACATTTACTCTGACATCCAATTCTTGGATATTGTCACATCCCTGATAATCAAGGATAATAACCTAAGTGACCACAACCAGTTATGCCTATCGTGGATGTGGCCTATTCAACAGAGAGATAATAAAACCAAATTAATGATCAGGTGGTGCATGTCATTGTCAATCAAGTAGGAAATCGGATAAGATGGACTCCAAGTTAGCGTAATTTGATAACATTCTTCATAATGATCTTGGAGAATCTAACTTGAATAAGGGTGGATGTTATGTAAAATCTATGCAGATGTTTTTTGGGGGAGGAACCACCAATCAGCAATGTAGAGTCAAGCATTTGCATGCTTTTGACCCTGATTTAAATATTAAGAAAGCACAACTAAGAAAAGACCGACGAAATTTGAAAAATGATCATACACAAAAGAGTACCACACAAATAAGTCATTTGAAATTAGCATATAAGAATTGACTATGCGGACGAAAGGCAAAGCAATATCAGACAGATTGGGAACACATGATGAATCAAATTATTCTGAAGTCATCAGGTGGAATTTGGTCTCTGTTGAATGCTGCACGTTCTAACACCCAGATCTCCACTAAACTCAATCCCATCACAGAAGACACGTGGAAGGACTACTACACTGCTGTTTATCAGACACCCTTTCCCCAAATTGCATTGTATCTGAACAAGATAATATTGGACCACATATTCACATTTGACAGAGATGATATACTGCATTGTAAAGCAAACATCAGTCGGTCTCGAGGTGCCGGGCCAGATGGTAACAAAATCCACACGTATGGTCTTCAGTCTTATACCACATCTATAGGCACATCATAAAAACTGGTAAAATACTGAGTTCATGGAAGAAGTCCATTATCTTGCCCATTTTCAAGAAAGGTAATAGAGCGGATCCGAAATCGTATCGTTCAATTGCCCTGTTGGATTGTCCAGGTAAGATTTTTCCACACCTAATACTACCTCGAATTTAACACTCGAACATAAGGGACGACTTACAGACTGGTTTTAATCCAGGCCTGGGTACAGCAGTCACCTTTATTACCCTTAACACAATCATACATCATGAAAGACAGTAAAAACAACCAATTTATGCAGTTTGTGTAGACCTATGCACTGTATGTGAGGCAGTGCCTAGAGAGCTACTTTATAAGAAACTGTTAGGCCACGGTTGTCTGTGGTCTATCCTAAAGTGGCTGATTGAGCTGCACACCAATACTAGCATACAATTCCGCCTAAGACGGGATTGACTATTGTCAAATGCTATAAAAACAGAGACAGGGTCAACACAATGCTGTTTGCTAGCCTCAGCTGTATTCAACTTCTTTTTAGCTGATATAGGGCAATTTTTTAAGTGTCTAATAACAGACGCACCCAGATTGAAGGGAGTTGCTATAAATTGGCTACTGTAAGCAGACAATATGGTTTTATTATCCAAAACTCTGCAAGAGCAATGTTAAAAGCAGAGGTGCCACAAGCATTTTTGGGTATTACAAAATATCAATTTAAGAGTTGTCACAAGTTATGTATATTTGGGCGTGCTTATAAGTAATCATCCTCCCTACATGCCTTATGAAGAAAGTAGAACAACCAAACAATTTACAGCCATATCTCAATCCAGGATTATTAGAGCCAAATATTGCAAATTATCTATACATCCAAGAATAGATTATTACAAACAGAAAATGATACCCATTCTTCTCTATGGCACAGAAATCAAAGGGCGGTAACCATACTCGTTTTGGTCCAAAATCGAAGGTGCCTACAACTACCAATGTCAGAACCTCTACCATTAATTAGACATGATTTGGGTTTGATTTCATTGCATGCTATATATAAATGGAAATGGACTGCTTTCTATTGTAAATGCATGATGAGCGAGCACAACAATGGACTATTCATTTTGATATCAAATTACTTGAAAGTATCAGATGATAATTTTGCAAAATTATGTTGCACCCGAGCGCATAAAGGGGCCGATTCATGGAACAAATGTGCGCTGAAATCCGTGGTGCAAGCGTGAAAAAGCAAGGGCACCCGCATGCGTGCGATTCATGGAAGGCCCTGCGCAAGTTTTCGGAGGGATGTGCACCAAATCCACGGGTGGCGCACACGGGCGCACACATCATTGCAACATCCAGAATGCGTGCGCAACGTGCACAGTGAAAGCGCGCAACGTGCACAGTGAAAGCACACAACGTCCGTGCACACACCAAAAGGGGGGCGGAACACACGGAAGGGGGAACAACACGTGAAAAAGAAGCCGTAACTGGGGAAGTACTGCACGGAAATACATGGAACGCCCACACACACGCGGACAACACGTATTCATGGAATCGTATACGGGAAACCCACGCATGCCAAAAGATGTGCACAGGCGTAAAGACGTCTGCCACACGAAGGCAGGCGGAAGCGTCCCCGCTCAGTATAAAAGTGCGCGCAAACAACAAACACGTATACACAGCTACGATGAATGCCCCATTTGTCGCAGTACTGATCGTGGGACACCACAGGAGGAGGAGAATCGCAAGGCCCTGCATTTCTTTGCCCAGGACTAGCCTTTTTGGGATGCCTGATGACCAGGTCTATGCCAGGTATAGGTTTCCACCTTGTATCATCTTCGACCTGGTCACTGAGTGGGAGGATGACCTCACATCACCCACCTTGTGCTCCCAAGCACTGAGCCCCTTGGAAAAGTTGCTCAATGTCCTGCATTATTTGGCTACTGGGTCATTTCAGTGGACAGCTGCCATAGTTGGGGGCGTCTCACAGCCCACGCAGTCACTCTGCCTACACCAGGTGTTGGCAATCATGACTACACGCCCCTCAGTCCGTAGGCACGTATACATGCCCAGAACACCCACAGAAAGGCAGGCCATGGTCCTGGACTTTTACAGGGTGGCACACTTCCCCATAGTGCTTGGTGCCATAGATTGCACCCATGTGGCCCTACGTCCACCCAGGGTCACTGAGCACATCTATCGAAACCGCAAGCACTGGCATTCCATCAACATACAGGTTGTATGCGATGCCAAGGGAATCATCACCTCTGTCTATGCAAACTATCCTGGGTCTACCCATGACAGTTTCATATACAAAATGTCCGCCCTGAGCTGGGCCCAGGAAGCCGGGAAGCATGGCGACACCTGGCTCCTAGGTGAGTACAAATGCCTGTGCACATGCATGCATGTCACACACAGACAAATACACAAACCCAACTAATCACAACCATTAGCACCTCCCCAGGGGACAGTGCCTACTCTCTGAGCACCCACATGATGATGCCAGTACAAAACCCCACCACACCACCCCTGGTAAGATACAACGCTGCCCATATTGCAACCAGGGGCATAGTGGAGCACACATTCGTAGTGCTCAAGTCACGCTTCCGCTCCCTTGACCGCTCTGGCAGGCAGCTACTATATGCACCCCTAGTAGTGTGCAGGATCATTGTGGCAGCATGTGTCCTGCACAATGTTGCAACACGGCAGGCTGTACCGGTGGACATGGTGGCGCCCACACATCCCCAACCACAGGCACAGTCACTGCCCATGGGAGGGGAAAGGGCATGTGGCGAGGCAGCCCGGACCCAGCTTGTGGCCACATTTTTCACCTAAACTCCCACCCCTGCGGAGTGCACACAGGCCTGCCACATACCAGGTGACAATCGATGATGACAAAGAGACAATCAACTGTCACAACCCTACCACCCTGAGAATGTTGCCACGGAAGTGCCACATTGTGTGCATCCCTAGCTACTTAAACATAACCAATCCGGTGTGACCAAAAGGAACAAATGAAGGGTGTACATCACACCCCTCCCCCTACAAAACAGGCCATGACACTTACTGGTACGTCACACAAACCCTCCCAACCCACATCATCCTTGTCTGCCACACCATGACATGGCATGCAACAGCAAAAGAGCAAACCAAAAGCCCAACACATGACCAATTAGATACAAAGTGACATGTGATAAATGGAAACAGGCCTGAGACAATCACACCTGACATTGACTCAGATGAAATGACTGACCAACAACACCCCCCACATACAAAGTCATACACAAATACATGCCACATGCCAAGCCAAATCTGCAAATCCCTAACCCGTGTGCTGTGTGTGTCTCCTGCAACACACCGCTCAGCACACAGCATAGTGAGCAGCCATTCTGTAGGGGATACACCTTGAGCATCATATAAAAAGGACAAGCAACAAAAATAACCCATTGACGCATGTACACGATCCCCAAATGGTAAGTGATCATGCGCTGCAGGGACACACCATACCAGAGAAGGCAATCTGTGTGCACGTGTGGGCATGAAAGGGTGGTTGTATGTGTGGTGGAGCATTGTGTAAGTGTGTGTGTGTCAGTAGGGACATGCACGCAATACATGCATGTGAAAGCAAGTGACCCTTAGTATCCTGTACACATCACATGTGAACATTGCCCGTGTGTACACCACAGTATGTCAAACCACAACAATCCCCTGACACCTGAAAAGTAAAGACAACACAGGAACAGCCATTGACCAGCAGAACACATCATGTACATAGTACACCACAATGACAATGTCAGGGGCCACCTTGACTGGTAAAAATACCAAATTGCAGAGAACTCCAAGGAGCCAAACCCCCAAACCTGGATAAAAGCCTGTAGTCCACAAAAAAACCTTGAAGAGTCTCCAGTAGATGACTTGAAGTTGCTGAATATGCCCAAGCACATGTCCAAGCAGAATGACAGAAGAACTACCAATGTAGCACAGTTGAAGAATGGATCAACAAGATGGGTAGCATTTTCAGTACACAATAATGAATGAGGATGCAACAACTGATGGGTAGTGTCACAGCTACGGTCTCCAGGCGCAGGAGTGGCACAAACCAACCACCCCCTCTGCGGTCTGGGCGCCTGCAAGGTCAAAGTTACACAGGCCTCCGAGACCCCGGCGGGGAAAGAGGGTCAGGGATCCGTTGTTTGGATAGGCATCAGTATTCAGGATAACCAGAGAGAGGGACAGGAGAGGGAAGGTGGATGGGCAAGGGAAAGTAGGCAAAACACAATATCCTACTATTGACAATTACACATATTCAATCAGAGAAACCATATTCCTCATGCACATTGTACAAAATCGCTCAAAGCTGAGACAAAGAGAAACTTATCTCTGGGCTGAGTGCTGGCCTCCTGCCTGCGCACTCTCAGGTCCGGTAACAGGAGCAGTTCAATGCTGCAAAGAGAGCGTGAGTTACTATTCTGTGTGTGTTTTCCCCACACACATAACACCATTCATGCCTCAAACTTAGTGACTCCTCCCCAAACAAGCACTCTTGTCTGCTGCTTCATTCGTATCCTCTTGCTTGTGCCCCTGTGATGGTTCATACACTGTTAATGCGTTATGGCAGCCACACGTGGCCCCGCAGTAAATGGAAGACCATGTGGTAAGAATCACACATGATAGAATGGTCCTTGGGTGAGTTGCTAGATGTGTGTTGCCAGGTGCGACTTCAGTTGCGTTCTGCCAGCCGTGGATTTCTATAGGTAGCACACGTGGCAATTTGCATATGCTAATGCTATGCACTGCACTCAGGTTTGTGAGGTGCTGGGTGCCCCCCCTTGCGCTGTATTAGTTTGTGTCTAGGAACGCTACTGCGCCAATAACTTAGCTTCTATGGAGCAGGGTGGACTCGAGGATATGGCTGATGCCCCCTGCATGTGCCCCGGACAACTGGGAAAGCTTCTTGGCATTTTGTCCTCAGCGCGGCTTAGCTGTACTGGGTGCATCTTCCCCAATGCCTGGCCAACCTCCCCAGTGCTGGCGCAAATTAGCTTGCATGTGTGAGGGGCCTGGAGAAAGGTCGGCTGGGGCATGGCCCCTCGTCCTGCTCACCTTGCTTGGAGCTCCTGGAAACATGTCTGCTTCTGTTGGACGTGTGAGCACAAGCCCTGTGCCTCTGCTTGCATGTGCATGCGCACGTGTGCCCCACCCAACGTCGCAAGGGTTTAGTAGTTCTTGGACCGGTGTCTGCTGGCAAAGGTAGTCTGGATGCTCCTTTTCCTACAGAAAGGGCATAAAAGGCATCAACAAGTATTGAAAGTTTACTGTGTGTGTCTTCATGCTGGTTGTTAATGGGCCATTTCTGAGACCTACATCCCACCTCTTCCCACACAACCACAGGTTCTGTACCCTGACAGGTAGAGCTGGAACATGAGTCGAAAATAACCAAGGAGGCTGGCACAACAGGATGGTTGCCCTGAAACCCAATCATTAACAGATAGTGTGAACAAAGAAAGGCAGAGACAGCAGAAGTCTTGAAAGGCACAGAGAATGTGAGATAGCCGGAAACAGCTGCCAGCAAGTCCAGAGCCACAACAGTGGAATAGCATTGGTAAAAGGCAACAGCCAACATAAAGGCATGGATGTAATAGATGAAAGACAGGAGGACTGACAGAAAGATGCTGTTGAACAGAATTCTACAGAGGCAAACCCAGGCAGTGTAAGAGTATGTGGACATAAAAGCCCGACAGACAGGCGGACAGATCTGCATCAAGGACAGTAGCAGGAAGAAGAACAGGGACTAAAGGCACCAGAGTGTGAAAAACAAGTAAAGAGCACTAGTCCCGTAGGAAAACTGTACCCTCGGGCAGCATCAAAGTCCAAGAGGGAAGACAGACACAACGTGCCGTCCAAAGGGAACAGACTTTAGCAGTAGTATAGGCGGACATCTCAGGTGATGAATGGACAGTGCCTTGTGCCTCTTGGGTCACATTCCTAATGCATCCTCCTTTGCCACAATGCCCAGGGGCTGAACACAACATGCACAAACTTGACATTGGCAACATAGGGCCCCTCCCACCATCAGTGTGACTCTGACAGGCAAAGGGTCCAGGCTACTGTCTACAGCATGAAGTGCATGAAGCACATCTACTGGCAAGAAAATAACATACATCACAATCAACATCAATAAATGGGCATTTCAATAATGTACTCACAAAAATTGATTGCAGACATGCCGTGGAGAAAACATCCATAATCCCCACTAGGGGTGTTAACACAAGTAGTACAGCAGCAGACAGGCCACAGATATGATGAAAGTCTAATGCCCTTGTGTAAATGGTTATAACACCAAACCATCCTTGCGAGCCCATGGATAGGGGAAGCAGGAGTGGCATGTGTGAGTCAGGACCCCAAGCTGCAAACATGTACACGAGACAAGCTTGAAGGGCCCAGCTGGAACAGAGAGTGGATGCTTTCAAAAACCACACTGTCACATGAATGCACAATAGACAAGCAATCTTAAACTATATTAACTAATTAAACTAACTATAAAAATCAAAAATGGCTACATACGACCCGGGGGTGGAAGCACCCAGGAGGGGGGAGGTACAGGGTTCACCTCAACACCACAAGCGATGATGTTGAGATTAAAAAAACTCCATGGGCTTAACGCCTGCACAGCCCGACCTATGTCGGAGATAAGTTGTCGTCCTCCTCACCCTCTGACTCAAAAGGTGGACATGGCACAGTACCCTGACCACGCCTATGCGCAGCTTGCCCCTCGTCGGCAACAAGTTTGCGGGACCGGTGAGCCTGGTTCTTTGTGGCAATGACACGTAGGTCAACATGCAGAAACTCACGTGATATGCGTGCTTCCTCTTGGAAGGTAACACGTGTAACACAGAGTTCTTCCTGCATGGCCTGGCATGACATCTGTAGCACCTCCCGGCAAGCACGTAGCCCAGACGAGATGGTATTCTCAAGCTGCTCCAACCTTTCCTATGTCCGCTGCCTCTGGGACATCAAGAGCACACCCAGAGTAGATCGGAGGGAATCATGGTCTACCCTCAGGGACTCCCTGTGTGCCTCTGCATGAGCAGAAATTGCTTGATGCAGAGACACCATTTCAGCCCGGCGTGCCCTGTCTGAGGCCGCCATGCCCAGCCTGAGCGAGCGGGCCGTGGACTGTGCTGCCCGCTGCTGGAGATCCACCTGCCTAGCAGGGGGGAGCACAGATTGGGCGACACGTTACATGCTCTGAGCGATATTATCAATTGTTGCCCCCTGTTGTTCAGAATTCTCAACAATGGCTTGCTCCCACTCAGTATACCCCGGTGGCACGCGGCTACCGCGTTGCTGGGCTTGATACCCACAGGGCCCAAGGAGCCACGGTCCTTGTTGGGTTGGCACAGCCCACAGCTGCAGGACTACATTCCTTTGTTGACGTGATGCCCCTGGCACATCAGCAACTGGTGTGGAGTGTGACCGTGCATCCCGATCCACCACAGGCAGAGGTCCCACCACTGTCTGGCCCCTCAGTGCAGGTGTCGCGGACAGAGGATCGTCCACATCAGAATCACTAACGATTGACGAATAGACATGACATGCATCCAACTGAACATTGTCATCAGAGTGATCATCCAGGCTAGACTCAATGCCAGCCCTAGACACAATGGTTTGGAGCACAAGTGGGTTCTCATGGCATACCACCCCACGACCCCCACTTGTGCCGGGTTGGTGGTGTGATAGCAACCCTTTGTTTGGAATGACATCACCATCCTCTTCCTCCATTGCGTCATCATCTGAAAAGTGGAAAAAACAAACATGAGTACACATGTCAGAAGCACATAACCCACACACACATAGATGTCACATCGACAGCCAACACATGAAGCAGACATGTCACACACAAATGAGAATCGGGCATGCATCCAGTAGCCTTGATATGCAAACACATCCCAAAAGCAGAAATGGATGTGCCTAAATAGCAAAGCCTACACAAGTACAAAATGTAGTATATCACCTCCATCACATACCACCTCTGTCAGGCACATATCACAGGCAGAAATGACAGATGGCAACAAAGAGATGGAACATACCATAAGCATGTCTGAACTGCTAAATGTCCACACCTGCAAGTGAATCCAAAAACATAATATGCATGTACACATGCATCACTAAACCATCAACACCAATATAGCTTCATGCATCTGCAGATCAGCCCGTACCGGACGTCATGGGGCATGTAGACATAGTGAATGACCCGAGCAAAGTGAGGGCCTGCAACCAGGCATGAGGGACCATAACGTTCAGTACAGTGCGAGCTGCAGGCCATGAAGCCTCCAGAACACCCCTCAGGGCATGATTGAGCGCATTGTGCTATGATTGTGCCCTATTCCATTATTCTGTGTGTAAATTCATCACAGCCAGGCCCCACCATATTAGCTAAGTGGGCCTGGGCATACCCATGCTGCACAACAGTGCACCTTCAGGATTATTCCAGTTGAACATAATGGGCGCAATGCTGAAATCTCACCAGCATTGACGTCAATCAACTACATATTAGTCAGTCAACCAAAAAGCTGTGGAAGACACATGTGTAAATGAACACTTTCACACACACATAAGTGAGTAGCCGCAATGTTGCACTACACAACATAGAAGCTGCTTGCACATGTACATGTGAAAGTGTGCAAAAACACCCTGTTCCCTATGCACCTGTATTGTGAACCTGAACAGCATCCAATACAGCAAAGCAAGCAGCTACAACGCTGCTTGCTTTGATGTATCTGAAAGTGTACACATACACACGTGAAGGCAGCTCCACAGTCATTACAACCGGATTGGCAGGTTACAATCAATCTGCGCCCAAATCCATTAGTATAGGCTGCAGATTGACCAATCAACTTGGCTAAACACCCGCTAGGGTGTTCCAATTCTGAGTGCATGTGTCGCAGGATGCACCTGTGCTTGTGGCATTCCTGACAGTGAAGGGATGAAAATCTGACCATACTTGCCAGGTCACTTTGAGATTGCAGCAGTGAGTAGGCATGTAGAACGGTGTAACACGGCTCAAAAGTGGGTTGATGCAGTGCAGAACATGTGCACGTTACCCACTATCTACATGAACAAGTATATTATGATGTCAATTAATAAAGATGAAGGCAGTGTAAGGGCAAGGTCAGGCATCACATGCAATGTGCATGCAATGGGTTGCATGGCTACAGGCTACCCCCCCTTAGTGAAAATGCATGGAGGCATTGCATGGCAGCGAAAGGGTGACCAGAGAACTGTGTATTGGCAGACAGTGTTGACTAGCGCCAATTGCATCATCTGAGTCAACTGACAACACAGCAGATGAGAATGGGACAGTAAGCAGGACACATGATGAACCCTCAGTAGTACACCCATGAACAGAGTCAGGGGGCCTGCAACAGGGGGAGGCCTGTGCCCCACACAGACTGTGACACCCTAAACATGTGCGTGATGCAGGACTGAGCCAGAGTGGGCATGGAATGGATGATCAAATGCCAATTAAATGTATGTCATCCTGTACACGTACTACAATGATCATCCGGGTAAGGACACATAGGGGCATGCATGGAATGCACATGGAGCATGAATGGGCACTCATGTCCCTGCAGAGCATCTGCCATCTGCACAGTCCAAGTGAGACACCCTGCATCAAGGACAAAGGATGCACCCCACTGTATGTGTCTGGCAGCTTGGCAGGGGGAAGTGTGCATGTACACAGGAGCGTTTAACAGGTCATTGCAGTACTCCAACATGATACCCACCAGTGCTATGGTGAAATTGGGGTGCAGGAGGGTGGGAGCATGCCTATGTGGAGTACCCGCATGCAGGCAGAACCCACATGCACGTCAGTCATGCAATGACATAGTCCCAGTGCTGAGTGGAAAGACACCCCAGGCTATATGCAGAAGGGCCAGTGAGTTGGGACATGGGCCGAAGGGGCTGCCAGATGACGAGCATGTGAGCAGGGTGCAGGTGTGGTGATGAGGGCAGTCCCCATCTGCTCTACATGTCCAGCATGCTGCACAGCAGGCACGCATCAGTGAAGCATTGCATGACTCGCACATGTGAACGATGTAGCATGTAGTGGCAGTCAAGCACAACACATCACACAAGCAAACCACACATGGTATGTAGAAACACGCAACAACACTCACTGGATGGGGCATCAAAGTCCAGCATCTCTCCCACTCCTTCGTACAATTCTGGCGGTATGAACTCTGCAGCGTCTGACTCGTGCGGAGTGAGATCTTCCTCCTCAGGTGGTGGCCCACTGCCAGTCACCAGAGTCATGTTGTAATTAGAGGCACGCTTTAGCTTAGCAGAGCGTCGGTGGTCATCCCAACGCTTTTTGCAGTCCTGAGCTGTGCGCACCTCATGGCCAATTGCACTGACACCCTCCGCAACATGCTTCCAGTGGGACAAACGCTGGGCAGCCATAGTGTGACAATTCAGGCCCACTAGCATATCACAGTCGTGTCCCAACACGTAGTCCACAAGGAAGTCCAGTTGCTGCTTGCAGAAAGGCTTCTTCCTCGACGTGCCAGAGACCGGAGCCCTATCTGGGATCCCAGCCTCTGCTGCAGATGCAACTTTCCTCCTCTTGGACAGCGGTCCGGACCCTGACTGGCAAATGCCACCCTGATCAGTATGGGCAGTGGCGCTGGTGGATTGAAACGAAGGAGTGGCAGGTGGAACAAGGACGGAAGCCCTCACTTGTATCAGTGGCTGCTGGGTGCCCTTGACTTGACCCTGTGCAGCAACATGTGCTGTACCAAGGTCATTGACCGGGACTGTCCTGGATGGTAAACTCACAGCCGGGGTGGTGTCGGCTGCATCTGCCCATGCACTTGCCAACACCCGGCTGCTCGGGGCAGCAGATGACAATACTGCCCCAGGGACATGTGCCTCGGTCAGGGCAGCCCTGTGTGCACTTACTGTGTGCCTCCTGACCTCCTGGAAATCATCATGGGACTCTTCAGGTGTCAACGCAACATGCGCTGGCTGACCCTGAGCCTGGGTGGTGGTGTCCACAGCTGCACCTGCAGCTACCACTACCCTTGGGCCCGTGGCAGTCGATGAAAAGGACTGCTGGGTCACATGGGCGCCAGTGCCAGATGCAAGAGCTGCATCTCCCGGAACCACAGGGGGTAGTGGCATGACTACACCAACACGTGGCACAACATTGTGCCGAAATGGTGCAACCCTGTCTCTTCCCCCTCTGCAGCCACCCTGGACACCCTGGAGTCCCCCTACTCCCTGGTCACCCCAGCCACGTCCCTGACCATGCCCGCCACGTGGAATACGCCCAGCTGAGGTGCCCCTCACCTTTTGTGGCCTCCCAACCACGGCACAGATGTAGTATTGCCAGCACAGATGTAGTAGTGCCAATGGGAGGTATACACGACAATTGTCCTGGGCAATTGGGGTGAAGGGGGTGGGATACAAGATGTTAACAGCACCCCTGTGCACCTGCAAGGCTGTATGCGACCCCGGTGATAATGTGACGCGTCATGCAACACTCAGGCACCCCAAAACTGAAGTAAAACCGTGCACACAACCCCCGGTAGCCCACGTGTGTGGAATTAACCTCCCACAGTATGCAGTGGCACCCAGGGACACGAAAAACACATATGCATGGTACACGCAGGCTACTATGACCTTGAAAATGGGTATATGATACACAGGGGGACCCGCAGTTGGAAAAATAGTATGCGCGACTCACCGTCTGACTAGCGTGATAATGAAAAACACGCGTAGCCAATACCCCCGCCAAAAGAAGAGTTACGTCCTTGATCCACTGTGAAATTGTGATGGGATGCGAAACAACCAGAAGTAGCAACACACGTTGGTCTCCACGAAAGGCACGTACAGAGAACTGCTGGCCCCGCTCACCTTTAACCCGTGCTGGGGAAATGCCCACGTGCGTCACGTCACTTACGCGCTTAGTCCCTTTCCTCGAATTACACGCTTTAACACGCGGATGTGCTGATTTTTCATGTGCAGAATCACCATGCACCCGTGACGAGGGAAATGCCAGCGCATATCACGTCACATACGTGCTTACGCGCTAAGAGCCTTTCCTCGAATTACACGCTGATGTGCTGTTTTTTCACGTGCCGAATCACTCCATATCAAGCTGGCCACGCG
This sequence comes from Ambystoma mexicanum, assembly GCF_040938575.1. Taxonomy (NCBI): domain Eukaryota; kingdom Metazoa; phylum Chordata; class Amphibia; order Caudata; family Ambystomatidae; genus Ambystoma; species Ambystoma mexicanum. The sequence continues at coordinate 655,254,700 of NC_090934.1, forward strand.
ACAACACATGGAAGACCACACTACTGCCAAAAGGCTATTTTCCTGCCCCCCAGAGCCGTGAGCAGACTCCCACCCGCCATCTGCTGCTGCGTGCCTGCCTGTTGACCACGTGCCCTGCCATTTGGTGCTTGCACGTCAGCCATCTGCAGGGGTCCAGTTGCTGTGACCACCCCTGCTGGAACAGAAGACTCCCGACTGAAGTTCTATCGCTCCACAGCCCAGCCCCAGGACCCAATTGCCCAACCACACCTGCCTCGGGGGTTGCCATATCGGGGGAAACACCATCAGACACCACTGGCAACCCCTAGCCAGAGAGGCAGAGGGCTGCCAGCTTCTCAGAGGGAGAGGTTGGCATCCTTGTGGAGCAAGTCCTGGGGCATTATGATGCCCTCTATGGAAGAAGATGCGCCGACATGGATGGACGGGATAGGGTCTGGCTGGACATCTTGGTTGCCATCAATGCAGAGGGAGTGGCAACCCACGACATACAACACATCCGTAAGCGCTGGGATGACTTCAGGTCAAGCGCTGGTGGGGTACGCATATTCCGGGGGTGCGCAGGGAGTTTTACATGCGATTTGGCAGTGTGGGCCCTCCTGGGTGTGCCCTTTCCCCCCTCACCATGCCCTGCAGGCAACCCACACCACAGGGGACTACACTACACCCCTGACCATGCCCTGCATGCAGCCCATCCCCCCCTGGGCATGCCCTGCAAGCAGCCCACACCACAGGAGACTACCCTACACCCCTGGGCATGCCCTGCAGGCAGCCCACATGGCACCATGCACTCCGGAGCACCGACACATGTCCCCCATTGACGGGCACCTGCCAGCAGACCCCGACTCATGTCCCTCCACACCTCCATCCACCCCCATTGACGGGTGCCTGCCAGCAGGCCCGGACTTATGTCCCCCTAAACCCCCACCCACCCCCATTGAGGGGCACCTGCCAGCAGGCCCCAACTCATGTCCCTCCACACTGCCTCCCACCCCCATTGACATGGCCCACCAAACAACATGTCCTAACAAAACAGACCCATGGCCCTTATGCCAACCCAAATCCCCCTTGCCCCCCAGTACAAGCATGCAACCATCCACAGCACCCACTCCCAAATTACCCATACCATGACAGTCTTAAAAGAACCACCATGTCCATGCATGAATGCACAACCGAGCCACACAATGGCAACACATGACTGAGGCAATGTTCATTGACACGCACAAAACCAATGATAGAACACAACACCAATCATGAAGTTAGAAAAAATGTATTAAAATCATAATGAAGTAACATAGAGGAAATCAAACTTGAAAATCAATATACAATGACAGATATAACCCAAAAAAATGGTAATCCAATGAAAAAATAAATAAACGTCATGTTGAATGCAAAAGTGGTCCATTGCCAATATCAATAAGAAATAAATAATCCAAAAAAAAGAAAACCATTGATCCATGGGAAAATTGAAAAAGAAAGTATGTACAAGTCTGCAACTATGTACAATGGAAGTCCAAATGGTGTATGATCCACAAACAAAAGGAAACCTACAAAAGAGTCCTATGAATAAAAAACTATATACGTGAAGTGGAGCAATGTCCATGAAATCCAAGATAAAAGAAAAAACAAAGGAAACCTAACACTAATGAACTATGTACAAAGGCGGCGGGCAAGTCCAACGGCTCACTTGTTACTGTTACGGGCCAGGGCATCATCAAACTCCATGTCGATGTCCCAGAGGCAGGCCTCTTTCCTGGCCTCGAGGTCTCGCAGGGATGCAGTCATGGCCTGTTCCAACTCCCTGCGAGTTGCCTCGAGGCACTCAGCCTGCTTCAATGCCCTGCACATGGAGTTCTCCACCCTGACCATAGTGAGCTAAGTCTCCTCCACCAGCTGCCGCTCCACATCTATCCGCTGGCCCAACCGCTGCCACACGGAAAACACTCCCAATCCAGGGTCCTCCTGCCCTCCTGCTGATGCCTGCCCCTGTGATGCTGATGGCCCCGAGCCATGATGCCTCCCACGCTGAGCCTGCTGCTGCCTCCGACGCAACTGCCTCTACCACCACGACGGCATCCGGGATGATGGAATCCACCAGCGCCGTCGTGCACGTGCCCTGCCCCATGATGCCGGCACATCCTCCATCCGCTGGGGTCCAGTTGGTGGGGTGGCCATCCCTGCTGGACCTCTGACTCCCAACTGTGGCAGGGATGGGATCTCCACCAGGCTGGCTGCGTTGGTTGGGGCAAATCCACAGGGGGCCCTGGTGGCAACTGGGCTAGAAGACAGCACGGAGAATGACTGGTGTATATTGTGCACAGAGGAGGAGAGGGCCGCAATACTGGCCAACACATCGAGGAAACGTTGCCACACAGCTCTTTGTGATGACGTGTGTGGTCTCGCCAGGAAGCACGCACATCATCAAGAATGTCATGTGTGTGCAACGCAACACCAATCAGGACGGACTCAATCCTGTCACAGGTCCCCTCGTCCGCAGGTAGAGGAGTGCCAGATGACATGGACCTCCCCCCTACCTGCAGACGGACCTGGGACGGGGCATCCCTGCTGGTGCATGGTGATGCAGTCACAGTGTCAGGGATAGAGACATGCACAGGAACCTCCATTGCGACCTGTGCTGCCTCCTGCCCCTGCCCCTGGACTGCACCACTTGCACCAGTGGTACCACCCCCACCAGGCCCCATGTGCAGCTCTGTAGCGGCCTCCTCCTCCTCTATACACACCAGCAACCTGGATGGCTCTGCACCGTCTTCCACCGTTGCAAGCCCCTGTGGGGTCTCATCCACCCCTTCTGCTGCAGCCATCGTGGCAGATGCGGCACCAGTCCCCTCGCTCCCGGATGATAGAATTTCCTGGGAGGGTGACTGGGCCTTGCGACGCCAGCCGGTGTAGGCATCCCTGCCGCTTTCTTTCACAGCTCTGTCTCCGCCCTCTTCTTCACTCGTCGCTGTGTAAAGGGAGACATTGAACACAAGCATCAGGGTATTGAACTATAGTCCCCTAGACACAAAGAAATTGCACATGAGTGGCACTGTCAAACATCACTTCCATCATGTCCCTCCACAACACATGGGTCAGTGCAGGCAACACACATGCAGGAACAGGCATGGCACATGCAACATACATTGGCATCCATGTCCAAGGCACCGTAGTTGCATCCAATGGTGGGCTGCTACTCACATGCATCATGGGACATGCTGCTCACATGCACACACATCACTGGAGGGTCATGCATCTGGCCTGGTACACCCCCAGACACAGTGGATACAGGGATGACTAGGCTGTATCAGTGAATCAACACATCGTCACGGACATGTGTCATGCATCCATGGTGCACACACTACTCAGACACATGGACATGTACACCATGCATGTTCAGGACAGCAGCGCACATCTCTCACACCCCAAACATGTCAAAGTACAGACACAGGCATGCATACATGTGTGCATTCCGCATGCTGCTCCGCATGATGCATTGTAACACATATACCATCCATGTGGGTCACGCCTAACTGGACTCACATGCAGCACCATCATGTCCCTGCGCACACATCCAAACATGACCCATGTTACACATGCAGCCAAGTAGCTAACTAAAAGCACACTGCAACATGTCCTTTTTAAAATGTGAATGCATGGCCACTTACATCTCGACTCCAGACGGGCCTGCATCCTGAGGATCTGGTGGTGAAGCACTGGGTGAATGCACTCCAGGACCCTCATGTGCTGGGTGGTAAGCTGGACCCCACTGCATCCGATGCTTCCAAGAGGCTATGGGCCTTCTTGAGGGTCCTGGACTTGTATTCCTCCCAGCGCTTCTGAGCGTGTTTGATGTCGCGGGGTGCCACCCTCTCCGCGTTGATGGCACCCACTATGTCCTTCCAGATCCTCTTCTGTCCTTCCTTGTCGGCACGCGATAGTGTGAAGAGGGCATCATAATGCCCCACGACTTGCTCCACCAGGATACCAACTTCATTTTCACTCTGCTGGTAGCACTCTGCCTCTCTGCTGGGGGGTTGCCACTGGTGCCGGAAGGTGTTGTGTCGGACATGGCAACCTCCGAGGCAGGTGTGGGTGGGCAACTGGGTCCTGGGGCTGGGCTGTGGAGTGATGGAACTTCAGTCGGGAGACTTCTGCTCCAGCAGGGGAGGTCACAGCAACTAGACCCATGCAGATGGCAGATGTGCAGGCACCAAATGGCAGGGCACGGTGGCAGCAGGCAGGCAGGCAGCAGCAGATGGCTCGTGGGAGGCTGCTCAGGGATCTGGGAGGGCAGTAATTCGGCCTTCTGGGCAGGAGCGTGGACTTCCGTGTGTTGTCACGTGGCCAGCTTGATAAGGAGTGAATTTGGCACGTGAAAAACAGCACGTTTGCGTAAATTACGAGGAAAGGCCCTTAGCACGTAACAGTGTAGGCGATGTAACGTGCGCGCAGGTGTTTCCCTCGCCATGGGTTGAAGGTCCCATGTGGGTTTCCATTGCTCTGTACATGCTCTTTGTGGGAAGCGGTATGTGTATTCCGGGGGTGCACGTGGACTTTTACATGCATTTTCGCTAGCGCTAGTTAGCTACGTGTATTCTGGGGGTGTGCGTGGAATTTTTCAAGTGTTTTCACTAGCGCGAGCAGGGTACGTGTATTCCGAGGGTGCGTGTGGACTTTTACATTCGTTTTTGCTAGCACGAGCGGGGTACGTGTATTCCGGGTGTGTGCGTGACTTTTACATGCGTTTCACTAGCGCAAGTGGGGTACGTGTATTCCGGGGGTGCGCGTGGACTTTTACACGCATTTTCACTAGCGCAAGTTGGGTACGTGTATTCCGGGGGTGCGCGTGGACTTTTAGACGCGTTTTTGCTAGCACGAGCGGGGTACGTATGTTCCGGGGGTGCGCGTGTACTTTTACAAGTGTTTTCTCTAGCGCGAGCAGAGAACACGTATTCCAAGGGGTGCACGTGGACTTTTACATGTGTTTTCACTAGCACGAGTGGGGTACGTGTATTCCGGGGGTGCGCATGGACTTTTACACGCGTTTTCGCTAGCGCGAGCGGGGTACGTATGTTCCGAGGGGTGCGCATAGACTTTTAGATGCATTTTCGCTAACGCGAGCGGGTTACATGTATTTTCTGAGCGGTGCGCATAGACTTTTATATGCATTTTCACTAGCGCGAGCCGGGTAGGCATATTCCGAGGGGTGTGTGTGGACTTTTACATGAGTTTTCGCTAGCGCAAGCGGGGTACACATATTTCCGAGGGGTGCGTGTGGACTTTTACACGCATTTTCACTAGTGTGAGCGGGGTACGCGTATTCCGAGGGATGCACGGGGAGTTCTCAACGCGTTTCATGGTTGGGGAGCTGTATGCTGGCCCACTGGCCTTTGCGCCATGTAGGGGATTTGTGCAATGTTTTTGGTGCACGGGCGGGGTTGGCGGCGTATTTGGCGCTGCTGCAGGGTCGCTGCGCTGCTCTGTGCCACAGCTGGTTATGGATGTTGAAATCCATGAATATGCTGTGCACTGAAATGGGTTTTGGCGCACGCGGCTGGTGCAGATTGCCCGACGCGCACTCTGTGCGCCAGCCGCATGTGCGACTTGTATGCCCAATTCTATGAATTACCCCGAAAGTGTTGCGCGATGCTGCTATCTATGTCACGTTATTACTAGAAAATAAAGATAAAGCAAAACAGGGGAACATGATTGGAGACAAACTCATGTACATTGCATGCGATTTAAAAAATGTGGGGAAATTCCGTATTGAAATGAAAAGATATAGCCATACTGCGCCTTACTTGGTAAGGTCACCCAATTCGCAGCATCGCACAGCCTTCTTACGCTTTGGGTTGGATTTGTGACTAACTAATGCAATTTTATGCAACCGAAAACTGGTACCCCAATCTAAAATATTGTGTCGCTTTTGTCATGCAGAGAAAGAAACTCTAAGACATTTGTTGGTAGATTGTGTGAGTTTACTAGTGCAGCGATGTATGTATTTTAAACGTAATTTTGAATAATATGTAAACTTAACAAATATTAAGTTGTGGCATGCCCTGTTTCACTCAAATCGGAAAAATATCAGATATGCCATAATTAATTATCTACAGATGTTGAACCTCAAGGAGAACATAAATCAGGAATGAAAATCAAAATGTAAAGATGAAATCTTAGTCTATTGCAGGTGGGGGCTCTCTCAGTGCCCTAAAGATAAAATGTATCACATAATGTAATTTAGCGTCTGATATTGTATTTTAATTGCCTTGGTGAACACTGATGTTATGTTTATTTGAATGTAAGAAGCTTTTAAATGTATCAACTTTCATCATTTTATGTACTTCATGTTCTAATTCATTTTATCAGTTTATATTATTTTATGCTGAAATGTTGATTTTTTTATTCAGCCAAAAAAACTATAAAAAATAAAATAAAAAAAGTATTATGAAATTGTGTATGTTTGCTTGATGTATTGTATTCTCAAAATATGTATTTATGAACATGATAATGTGTTTTAATGAACCTGAGACTCTCAATTTAATCATATTAATTTCAAAGAACCTACCTCCACTGTTGGGACAAGAAACATGCAGAATTGTACAGAACGTCTATTTATTAATGAAATAGACATTATTGAATCAATTTAAATATACACAAATTATGCATCTATGAAATTCCAATATCAATGGTCAAAATGGCATTATTATGAAAGTGAACATTTAATGCAAATGTATCACCAATTATCCTGTATGCACATTACTCATGCTTTGAACAGTTTATGAGGGCTAGGGATAAAATGTTCACTTTATAGAAAACCAGATTAAATCAAAACATCCCCGCCCAGCTAATTCTGGCTGCTTCTTATTCATTGCAAAAACACATTCAGAATCTTAAACACTGTTATAGAAAACTCAATTGAAACAAGCCACTTAACACTCCTGCATGTAAATTGCTTGTTCAAAGCATGTTTAACCTGTATGTTTAGTAGATTTTCTTCAGGGGTGTTCCTATTGCATTACCATGTAAAAAGGTACACTCGTCATTATTAATTGCCACAGTAAGGTGGGAAAATGGGTAGCATCTCAAATGGATCAGTGCCAGTAACAGAACTCTACTTGGTGATGTAGCCAGGGAAGGACTTCAATTACAGTGAGATATCATTTTAGTTCCAAAAATAATTATGCTGTGCTTGTACATTGAACAGAGAATAAGTCAAGGGATCTCCCAGAATACACACCATAGGATCTATTTCATAAAATCTACAATTTCAGAAGCACATACACTTCTGAAAAATGTACTTATTTCCAAGAATTTACAGTCAATTTATATAACCCCACCCCTCAAAACTTACAAAAGACAGGGGACAGAGTTTAAGCTATTCCCCTTTTAGAGTGTTTCTCCCCTCAGGATTATTTCCCCTTAATATTATACCTATATATGAGTTTCTTTTGGCAGTCTCACAGACAGGTGGGCACCCCATTAAGGACTGCTTCAATTCTCCCCCTCTAGGAACAGGTGGACATCAGTCAGCAAAAGGTAATATTAGTAGCCTGTCTGCTGCCTTCTCCAACGAAGAAGGCATGGGTAATCCAGGTACACTTCACTTACAATGTACTGCTAATAATCCAAAATGGGCCCAAAGTAAAGCCATCTATCTCATTCTCCTTGTTGGTATCAATTTTCCTTTATCTCCTTCTTTCACCCCATCAGACAGCCAGTCAATCAGTGAGTGTGTCCCCTTCAGTAGCTATGGGTTTGGCTTTTATAAAGCAGAAACCACTCACTTTTGAGGTGTGTATAATTTTTCAAATATAATTGGTCAATGTATGTCACAGGACATGGTTCCAAAAGTAACATCCCATTAGACCAACATCTCCATAGTCATTTAGCATATTAATGAGGAGGGCAAGCAAATTGGATCGGTTTATAAACCCAGTTTCCCTCCCATTTGATGTGATGGCATCTTGGAGATGTCTACATTAAACAATTGTAAATTCCTAAAACAGCATATTTCACACATGTGATCATGTTAGTAATCTGTTCATCTGATCACTATCACTCTGGCAAATCAAATGATGCTAATCTCATGTTGACATGACATGTAGTGGGTGTTTTATAATTTGTTGGTATTTTTTTAATACAATAACACCATTTCCAGTTCAGAATAACAGGCTATCTTGTATGGACACTAAGATACATACATCACTGGTGTGCACTATTTCATCTTTGAAAATATCCATATTTGCCTAATTTACATGGTTACATAATGCAAAAAAGTTGATTTACGTTCAGATGCTATAGCTTTTTGCCCTGAAAATTTTCTTTTTCAAAATTAAGTCTAATTAAATCTGTTATGATCGATAAAGTGAACTCCAATGAAAAATTCAAAGAATTGAATTAAATTGATGTTTTATTTCTAATGCACTTGTACACAAGTGTTTCAGAGTGCATCAAGGCAAGGGAGGGAAACAGGGGAGAACAAAACAGCAATCTTACTAAGCCCAGTGACATTGAGAACATGCAAGTGCATGGGAGAGGGAGAGGGGAAAAGTGCATGGAAAGGGGAGAATGGAAAGTGCGGAGCAAAGGAGAAACAGATAATGATAAATAAATAAATAATAAAGGCAACAGAACAGTGGTAGTGCAGCCAGAAAGTGGCAAGTGCTGGGTTTAAGGCAGCAGACAGGGTAGGTCTGATAAGTGCAGGAAGAAAAATGGGAGGACTGTATGGGTACAAACACAGACACCAGTGCAAGGGGTCACCCAGAGGCAGTGCGGGAGGGTGGCAGGGTGAGCAGGTACTTGGGCCCGGAGGACAGAGGTTGGCCAGGTGCACGGTGCTGAGAGAGAGCAGATCAGCAGGAGGGAGGGGGCAAAGGCAGAAGCAAAAAGGAATGACTTGAGGTGCTTCTGGAAGTGGAGATGGTTCTCCTCAAGTTTCACAGTGGCTGGGAAGCTGTTCCAGAGGGAGGCCCCAGTCGAAGACAGAGATCTACCCCCTGCTCGTTTATTTGTAAAACGAATGACCACAAGGGAGTTGGAGATAGAGGAGCGAAGAGCGAAGAGCTTGAGGGAGGATGTATTTGCGGAGGGATAGCTGAATGTATTTTTGACCCATGCCCCAGAAAGCCTTGTGGACAACGCAGAGGGTTTTTAATGTAATCCTTGAATCCACTGGGAGCCAATAGAGAGATTTCAGAGCTAGAGAGATATGATCCCAGGGCTTGAGGCCAAGGACAAGTCTTGCAGTTCTGTTCTGGATTAGTTGCAGAGGTTGGAGAGTAGAGGCAGGTAGATTTAGAAAGAGGCTGTTAAATTAGTCCATCCTAGAGAGAACCAGAGCTTGGGAGACAGTAAGATTTTGGTGGAAGGGGAGGAAAGGCAGAGTACCTCTGAGGAGGAGCAGTAGGGAGTTTAACTTTTTAGAGAAATCAGAGATGTGGGCGGAGAAGGAAAGTGTGGAGTCAATGATGACCCCGAGGTACATAGCCTCGCAGGTGGGGTTAGGAGGAGGGCCATGGGAGGCTGGCCAGAGAGTGAGGGGAAAAGATTGCAAAGGTGTGCTGATGAAGCAGATCTCCCTCTGATCGTTGGTGGCACACCAATCTTGAACGACAGTCAGCAATCAGAGATGAGAGAAGGAGAGGAGGTGGCATGAAAATGAGTTGAGTGTCATAAGCATAGCACTGGAAATTTGAACAGAAAATGTCAGTGCAGTGGGAGAGAGTTGTCAGGTATTGGTTGAAAAGCTAGGGTGAGAGGTTAGACCCCTGGGGAACACTACAGGTGGAGAGGGAGATAGAAGATAGGAAGGACCTAAGTTGGACCTGGGAGGGTCGATCAGAGAGGAAAGAGGTCAGCCAGGCCAGAGCCTTATCAGTGATACCCAGATTATCACAGAGATGGTTGAGCAGGATGGTATGGTTGACTGTGTCGAATGCAGAGAGAGATTGAGTAGGATGAGGTCAGAGGGAATGTTAGAGTCAAGGTTGGAGAGCAGATCTTCAAGGATGTTCAGGAGAGCACTTTCGGTGCTTCTGGCAGCTCTGAAGCCAGACTGGTGGATTTGAAGACAGCCAACAGAATCGGAATGAAGGTTAAGCTGAGAGATGGCCAGTTTTTGCAGGAGTTTGCCCAGAAAGGGAGTAATAGAAATTGGGTGATAGTTAGCCGGACAAGAAAGATCAGCTGTGGGTTTCTTGAGAAGAGGATACACCAGGGAGTGCTTCAGAGGGGAGGGGAAGGATCCTGAGGCAAAGAAGAGGTTGCAAAAATTGGCAGGGGCCAGAGCGAGGGTATCAAGGTGGTCCTTGATGGTTTTAGAGGAACAGGGATGAACCTGTTTTGACAAGGCTTTTATAGATCGGACTTGTCTAGCGACCTCATCAGGGGCGAAAAGAGAAAAGGATGATAAAGAGGATGCAGGGGTGGCTGAAGGAGGGTCAGCAAGCATATACAGAGAGGGGAGGGGAGGGGAAAGGGAGAAGAGGGAGGATAGGATGTCCTGGGTTTTTGAGATAAAGTGAGAGGCAAGGGCATTGCAAAGAGCTTGGGAGGCAACAGGAGGGGTAGAGACTGCAGCGGGGTTGGCCATCTCCTTGCAGATTTTAAAGAGTTTGGTCGAGTTTTTAGATGCCACAGAGACACATGCTTGAATGTGGACTCTCCTCTTGGTGAGGATAGAGAGTCGGTATTACCTTTGGAGCAGATGGCAGGCCGGTTTGTCAGAGGATGAACAAGAAGCCCTCCATTTCCTCTCAGCCAGCCAACACTTATGTTCAAATGTAGCTAGGTCATAGTCATACCAGCGAGGTACACCCACTCAGAGAGAAAGGAGGTGATTTGACCAGGAGGCCGGTAGATGGTAGCCACAGTAAGATAATGGGTAGGAGAGAGAGAGAGTCTACAGACAAGGCATTCAAAAGAGGAGTAGATCTGAGTGAGAATGAGTCAGGAATCCACTCAAGAAAGATCAGGGCTACCTATCCCCCACCGGACCGGGAGGATCTGGGTGCAGAGAGGATCTTGCAGCCATCAGGGAGGAGTGTGTGAAAGCTTGTGACACAGCTGACCGTGAACCATGTCTCAGTAAGACCAAGGACATCAAGGTCTAGTTCTTCAAGGATGTGGCAGATGTCAGAGAAGTGTTTGACAGCAGAGCGAGAGTTTAGAATGGCAAGATGAAGACTGTCACCAGCCTTAAAGACCTTCCAGGGAGGATTACAGTTCAGAGGTACGCCCTGCAGAGTAGAAGGAGCCCTAGGAGGGGCTGAGGAGGAGGAGAGAGAGGGCAAGGTAGCCAAGGGGGGTGAGGCGGCAACAGCAGGAGATGAAAGGAAATTGATGAGGCAAGGGAAACACCTATAAAAGAGGACATTATTTTATTATTTCCAAAGTAGTACATGACTTCTCCAGTCTCTCTCTCTGCCTGGTAACAGCACATCTGGTATCCTATACTGTTAGTTCAGATGTGAGACATGTATGACTCCTGTGAATGCCATTTATATGGTGCACGTTCTTTGAAGTTAGAGAACTGGGGCATTTCCAACTTCCATCCCACCTTCTTTTTGTGAGCCCAGGATCAGGCTGCTCCTTTTGTCAGACATCCAGTCTTGAAAGGTGTGAAGTCAGATTGTCATATGAAGACCTGCCTGATTGAAATATCAGCTAATTTGGGTGGGGACTGCTGCTGTCCAGAGCAAACAAATCATATGTTTAATGGGGTTTAGCCTAATCTCAAAACAGACAGCAGTTTTAAATGGGCAGACTTTGTTTTCTTTACCTAGGCTTGTGTCTGTGAACCCTGTTCCAAGCAAATTCATGCAAGTTGATGGTGAGCGTCTAAGGCCAGTGTTCACTCTTTTCTCTTGGGAAAGCAAGGCACACTAGCTTCTTGTAGCTAGTCTAGGAAATGGAAGGCCCTTTGGCAGTTTAGCCCTAGCTTGATCTCTTTCACAAAATGCAGCCTTTAAAGTGACCATTTTCCATGTTGCAATTGTCACCTAAAACAGAACAACATTATAACTGTTTCTATGTCATCAAAGTTCTGTTAAAGACTTATATGTTTGAGATCTCTTTAGGTTTCCTTCTACAAAGCTGATTCAGTCCTGTAAAGGAAAATAGACACAATGCAAGTCCTAATTCGGTTTGTTATTTTCCTATAACATGTTGTGCTTTTAATTAATCTCAGCTTGGATTGTTTTTCCATTTGACAAATGATTGCTGGATACTTGGTTAACCGGGAAGATTTCTTTTTTTGCCTTCCATATAGTGTTAGACTCTTACTCTTGTTGTAGCTCGGCTGCTAACATCTTACTTTTTACTTGCTCATTTCATTTTTCAAATGGTACATTTCACATATTTTTTTTAACAGGTGCTTTTATTTCTTTGCATCCTTCTCTTTGGGATGGATTTCCCTACACATCACTTAATTGAGGACCACAAGCTGCCCTGCTTCTCTTTTTCTGGGATAAGGAACTTGCAGAATATAGGAAGAGGTAAAGCTGTGTCTGAGGGTAAGGATGGCTACTCATAGCCCTAGTCTGCAACAATCGGACATCATTAACGAAATATATATATATATATATATATATATATATATATATATATATATATATATATATATATATATATATATATATATATATATATATATATATATAAATAAATAAAAAATAAATATATATATATGAGTCATACCAGTATATATGGGGTTCTTTGTGTGGGATCTACTCTACCAAGGATGCACAAAATAGAGGAAGAGGGGTTCCAGAATTCAGAAATTCTTCTGACCTCGATCTGAGATAAACACAATAACATTGAAGTGCCAATGCCAATGACAATGTTGACATCTATGGAAGGGATACTGTTAAACTGGCATATGTACTGGGCAGTCTCTTACACACTCATATCACATTTGTGGGTTCAGGAAGATTGGTCTTAAAACAAGATTCAGAAAGATATTTGGCCCTCCGCATTCAGATTTTTCATGAAGTTCTCTAACACTCCCAAAAGGAGTTGGTCTACCACTTCCATGCTCTCAAACACTCAAAGTCTGATATATGGGTGTGGCTGGAGACATGGATCCATTCACAAAACTGAAAGACTGAAATCACAGGGAAACACAAGCTGTATTTTCTCACTGACACATAAACTGACCACAATCTCTATTGCAGGGCCTTCTGGATCTGATTACCTCTCATTAACAAAGTTCCCTCACACTTATTTTAGTAATGGTCAAAGAAGGGGTTGCACCCAAGTAACATGATATGATATGATATGATATGATATGGTATTTGTAACGCGCCTATACACAGGTGTTTCAAGGCGGGACGAGGCAGGGAGGGGAGGGACAAGGGGAGACAGACAACGATCCTACTAGGCCAGGTGTCATTCAGATCGTGCAAGTGCAGGGGTGGGGGAGGGGGAAAAGTGCAAGGGGAAGGGGAGGGGGGAAGTGCAGTACAAGGTAAGTGGCGTAAAGTAATAAATAAATAAATAGGGCCAGCTGGTGGCAAGTGCGAGGTAAGTGCAGAGCAAGTGCTGGGGAAGGGGGGGGGGCTGTAGGGATACAGAGACAGTCCCGCAGTGCAAAGGGGTTCCGGGGCATCAGTGCAAGAGGAGAGTGGCTGGGCCCAGGACCGAGGCCGTTTAGAGTGGTCCAGTTGCAGGATAAGTGCAGTTTCAGTGAAGAATTAATTAGCTGTTCAGCAGGGGAGAGGGAGAGAGAAAGCAGAAGCAAAGAGGAAGGTTTTGAGGTGCTTCCGGAACCGGAGATGGTTCTCCTCAAGTTTCAGGGAGGCAGGAAGGCTGTTCCAGAGGGAGGCCCCTGCCGCGGAGAGAGATCTACCCCCAGCTCGTTGCTTCGAGAAGCGGCTAACCCTGAGGGAATTGGAGGCGGATGAGCGAAGGGCTCGGGAAGGAAGATATTTGGGAAGAGAGAGTTGAAGGTATTTAGGACCCAGGCCCCAGAAGGCCTTGTGGACAATGCAGAGGGTTTTGAACTTTATCCTCGCAGCCACTGGGAGCCAGTGTAGAGATTTCAGTCCTGGAGAGATACGGTCCCTGGCCTTAAAACAATGCTTAGTGCACAACATCTGTTGTGCACTAAGCATTGTTTTAATCTCCTTGGTGTGAGGTTGAGAACAGTTGTGCCATCACCATATATTACTTACATGCATTTATTTCCATAGAAGGGGTATACAATACATGTTTCAAGAACAATATCATAATCTACCAGCAGTAATATACATTTCAGGCTAGAGGAAATCCATGGCATACTCCTTTATAGTCATGCATTGGTCTTGCTAGTCATTCACCATAGTATGCTGCTGCTTTTAAGTGGCTATCTGCATTTTGTAGAAATTGAGCAGGCATGAAGGGACTGTCAATTAGCTCAACATATCCTGAACCTGTGAATGGTGTTAAGGGCATGTTGCACATCTAAAGTCTACATTTGAATGAGCATATCTCTTTTTGTGTTTTTGTCAACCATGATATACAGCATGAGGATCTCGGAGTTAACTGTGTGCTCAGTGCTGGGGCTGAAAAATGTGCTGTAGCTAAGGGCAAGCAGTCCAGGCACACTCTGAGAAATGGAGTGAGATAGGTTGAGGTGCAAAGTACTTTGAATTAAAAGCCCTTCAGGGAGAAGTTTTTTAAAAATTGCAGAGCTCTTTATTTTTCATATATGTGAAATATACATGTCAAAACAATGCCCTTTGGTGAAAACCTTAAGTCTCTAGGTGCAAGTGCACTAAAGTGCCTACCCATTTTGGCTATGGTTGATTGTGGGGAGGCCATGTACCTATTCTCAAAATATCCAAATGTGATGTTAGATTGACTTTCAATATCCATAGGCAATAGGTGTCAGTATGTAAATACGAGGTGTGTAGGTTATGTTGGGTTAAATGCAGCCTCAGTGAATTGTTCTCTTCCGCTTTGACATACGCAAGCAGAGCATTGTGTGCCACAGGTGCTGCGCTAGTTAGATTGGCATCCTTCCATGAAATGTGGTTTACAGCCTTGTTGGTATTTAATTGGCCTGTACTTCCCTCAATCGCCCCCATCAACTGCAGGTCAAGGTGTGAAATGATTGGATAGTGGTCACTTTCCGTACGTGGATGGAGACCCATGTCTAATACAAGTGTGGGCCTATTGACTAAAAACATGTAGTCCAAGATCCTACTCTTGCCATTATCCACCCGTGTAAAGTTGGCTGGGTTGTCAGATGGCCGAGCTCCATTAAGCATCTCAAATCCGTATCTTGCTAGCAGGTTGGCACATTTTAGACCCCATCCTGGATTCTCTGCCTTCTGTCTTCCCTCTACTCTGGTTGTCTCCCTCTGAGGAGATATCATAAGGCGGTATAGGCATTAAAGTCCCCACAGAGGAGAATGGCCCGGTAGTCTTTAGCCCACTCAAGATGCTTTCCATTTCCATCAGAGTTTTGGCAACGTCTTCCTCGTATGGGGGAACATAGATTACAATGATTAGTACCTCCATATGGCCCCCTCCCCTTCCAGAAGTATGACTAGTCATATGTCCTATGAGGATATTGGGTGAGGCACAGCAATATTCCTTCAACCTTATGATGTTTTTTTACCCCAATTGCAAGCCCTACCTTAGATCGCCCCCTGGGGCCCTTCTCCGCTTCTCGTGTTAGGAACTTCCAGCCATCCGCAATGAAAGGGGCCATTACAATGCTCAGCCCATCCAAATATTCAAAAAGACCTTCTGTTAAAAAACAAATGTGTTTGCCCCCTTGTATTCCAGCATAGGCACAACACAGGATGGCCACTGTTGGGGTTAGGAATCACATGCCCCCCTGTTTTCCACTAGCTTGGCCAGCAATTTCCAGTGGGACTCGTCACCCCTCATTTCCTGTCTCCCAGTACCCAGCTCGGAGGAATTTACCATTGTTTGGGACAAGTGCGCAGGCAGAGGGAGAGACGCTGGGTGCTTACGGGCCAGCACCCTTCTCCCTTTCGGGGTAAGGATAGGCTCTTCTATTTCTGACAACGGTAGTTCATCAAAAATTCTATATGAATACAAATTAGTCACATGACAATCATAACCAACTAAAAAAAAGATTCTTGTTGTTTCAAAACAAATGTGAGCGTATCTTCAGAATGGAAATGAATATAAGAAGTGGCATACTGTGCTTGTTAACATATGTCCACTTTCTTTTTATCTCTTCTGTTAATTAACCTAAGTGGAATAATTGCATACAGCAAGTTCAAAAACCGGGTGCCGTTCATGTAGGAGTTTTATTTTTTTATTTAATATACATACAGCCATAAGGCTTGGTATATACAGCGTAAAAACAAAAGCATTAAATAATACAATAAAACGTGACATACATCACTAATGAAGATCAGAATATATATATATCTAAAACCAGAATGAGAGCAATGGTTCATAATATATTAGAAATCTCTGTACACTTCCAGTTAATTGTCACCATAAAATACATCAAATTTAGATCATTTCCCTCCATAAAAGTTTGACAAAGCATCGATGTATCAGTGCAGTCCATTTGATTGTCATATGATTTCAGAAATTTAGCTCAAATAAATTTAAGACCCTTGCATTTTACCATAATATGTTCAAGAGGTTCAATTACAACCTCACCGCATAATCTGCAGTTACGTTCAGAGCAGGAATACCTATTTTTGCGCCTTTCATTTCAAGCACTTCACAGTGATTACGTTTTAATAATAGTACTATCTTTTAATCCCACACTCAGGAAAGGCAGCCATGTAAAATGGATTACAACTGTAGTGATTTCTGTAAAGAATAAACAGGCCACTATTGGCTTTAGCTGATAGTTGAACCATATGATAATCATTACTGAAACTCATCATCTTCTGCTTTAGCCAGCGTTTAATCCTATGAACATTGATTGATACAGAGGGACAATCACATCCAGTCTTCCATTGGTTAAAAATAGTAGATATTGTACCTAGGGTACCCATCTGATTACAATTATCAAGACACAAAAAAGCCTTTACATAATCAACAATTGCTGTACCATTAGGTTTACAATGCACACACATGCTTGTGATATAAATATTGACTCAATCCCAGACAATTTCAGTTCAAGATATAGATATAGCATACGGAACAATTAACGCAGCAGCTTCACCTTGAATTTTTTAAGGTCCGCTGTAAAGGCATGGCCCCAGATCTCAATCCAATAGGTCAGCAAAGGCACTTATGGCGGCTACCATTTTCAAACATTTGATTTTAGATTCTTCCCAGTGTAATTTCCAATTAAGCGCGTCGTCCACATGGAGGCCTAAATATTTGTATGATTTGACACATTCAAACCTAGATCCATTAAGGAGCCAACTAGTTCTCACCATCGGTTTTAGTGTACCAGCGAACACCATAACTTTACTTTTAGCAATGTTCACCTTTAGACCATTTTTAGTTGCAAAAACACCAAGACCATTAATCAGGGACTGCAGCCCTTTAGGCACTTGATCTAATAGCAGTAGATCATCGGTGTACGCTAGCCAACTGAGTCGTTGAGAACCAACTTTAACTGGGCACATTTCTGTGTTGTTGGATGACAATTGCAAATCTTCTCAATATAAATTGAATAAGGTAGCAGCTAGTATACAACCCTGCTTCACCCCCTGCCAGTGGGCATAGATGTGGACAATTGGCCAATGCCATCAAGGAGCACTCTGACACTGGTGTTGGAATGGAGCAGCATAATCATCCTAAACAGCCCGGGAGGAATATTCCAGGCCACAAGTTTCCGGCATAAATTATTCCATAGGATAGTGTCGAAGCGACACTGAAATCTAAATGCGCGCAATATACTGCAATCTGCCTTCGTAGCCAAGCATATTCCGCTGAAGACACCAGCATGAGAATATTGTGCGATGTTGAAGATTTAGTTCTAAAACCAGTTTGATATTTACTTAGGATGGCGTTTGCATTTATCCATAGAGTTAATTCAACAAGTAACACCCTCACAACATTTTTTGCTGGAATGTTCAGCATTGCAAGCATGTGATAATTTCTTGGATCGTTGGGCTGAGCTTTCTTATGTATGGGTAAAATGTGACTCTCACGCTATTTATAGAAGGTAATATGCCTGACCTTCCAATATCAGAAAATAATAGGTGTAAAGCATGAGCCAACAGGATGGGGGACATCCTCAGCAGACCATTACATATCCCATCAGGTCCTGACGCACGTGACCTATTTAGCTGTTCTATTGTAAGTGTAATGTCAGGAATGGTTACTTTACAGATCCAAGTCATGCGGGGATGGGCATTACTTCATCAGATGGGTCACAAGACCCCAAGGTGGAGTTAATGTGTGAAACCCACACCTCCTCCGGAACACAATTTATAGGCATATCATTTTAGACACAACCTTTATTTCTTGCCAGATTTCTGTATTATTATTTTATGTAGCCAAATGAGCAAAACATAACCAACGTTCTTTTTCACATCTGGACTGATGGTCTTTAAGCCATGGGCGATAATTCTTTTTAACACCTTTAATTCGAGTATTAGTTTCTACAGAGCTATAGAGATTCAAGGAGGGAAATAACAAAGCAGCAATATTGGCTTTTATTGGATCTGTGTTTATTAATTATATTCTTTACACAGCCAATCAAGGTGTGAAAACAAAATCAAAATATCGAGGCTGAGTACCCCAAAAGGAAATACACCGAACACGGGTTACAAAGGAACATACAAAGTACTTTATTTTATACTGAATCCAGTTACAAAAACAGAGCAAAGTCAGATAGCTATCGGCCCTCAGTACAACACAACGAACTCCAGAGTGGTTCAGTGTGTTCAGTGAGAGCCGTTGTACATCAGAATGCATTTGCTTTTTATACACTTGGTGGGCACGATGTCCAACCCCACTTCGGGTTAATATTCCATTTAATACATCACCAACTAGGGTTCGTGGCAAGTCTCGAACAACCGCATATAACTGGTTTGCCTTTAATACATGTATCAACAAGCCTATGCAATAAATGTGTATTCTAAGATTTTCCATGCAGGCCTCCTCGAACATTAATACAATGTAGTTAAACATATGTTCTACGTTCAGTATTTGAATGCATTGTTTCAACATATGCTCGTGGATTAGTTTCATTGCACGAGTAATCCTTCTACACACAGGTCAACGAAGGACAAGGTCTCAGTTCACGACCTCATCAAGTGGCCTGCAGGCAAGTTACATATTAGCTATGTACAGAGGTCAAGATGGCCATGTTGTATTCTGGAATGACATTGTCCACCATTTTAACTCACAGGGTGACTTTTACAAAGCAAATCCTAAAATGGCGGTTTGACCTAAAATGGGGCTTACATTGATTTAAGGTCAGGACCTTGCAACACGGATTCTTTCGCAAGCGATTTTCGAGCAGCTTGGCGTAGGCCAATATTCATATATTTATTACAATAGGATGCATGATATGATTTCTCTTTTGACAAAGGATGAAACCGCTTCATGGGCAAAGTGGGCGCACCACTCAAAATTTGCTATATAAAAACAGGTATCGGTTGTTCAGAAGCAAATTTACCCTTATCCAAATTGTGAGGGTCCCAACGAATATGGTTACCCCCATTATTAACAAAGATATTGCCATTCAGGACATATGACTTTTAGGTTTTTGATGTACGGAGAGGCTTAAAGAGAACATAAAAAGGTAGCTGATTGATTTCTTTACGTGAAGATATTGCCATGTCCTCCACCAATGCTAGGCCAAGTTGATTCACAAAAACATAATCAGGAGTCTAAGCACGCTTTCCACACACCAGAGTAAATGCCCTCTGTGCATCATCTGTACTGTGGCCATTTAGGCAGATGAAGTCATAGGCGTCAAGGACAGATATACAAGCACTATAATGTCTGTGAGAACCATTCTGTCTAGTGGGTGCAGATACGGATGACACTTTGAACTCACAGTCATGTAATTCAATATCGGCATTGAAGTCCCCCATGATCCATACTGGAAACGTTTGCTTATATGTTTCCAAGATGTGTTTTACTGCTACGACATTACATTTTGTTGCAATACCATTAGGTGGGTCGTACACATTAACAATTATGACCGTTAGACCATCACTGGTAATCTTAGCAGATAGGACCATAGAGGATGAACCAGGCACCTCATCAAGAGACTAAGGGTGCCTTACTGAGATCAACAGCCTGCCCTTTGGACATCCGAAGCAGCCTTTAGTGGCTACTTTTTGGAATTTGTTGTTTGACCATGCAGGAGCAGTCGATCAACAAGCCATGTTTCCTGCGAAACTAAAACCGAGAATAAATCTACTACTAACCATAGACCATCATCCCCAAACAAATGAGAGAAACCCAGCGTGTTCCATGAACATAAAATGCTGATATCATCGACTCATCGAGGAGAAGTGAGATTTAAAGACTGAAGGCAGCCATTGCCAATAGCCATCTTTAGGGCTCAGGCACCCAGAATCCATTGGTCTATCAGAGCAGACAGGTCTACTACTAAGGAGGCTGCCTCCTCGATCGCCCATGGATATGAGGTGAGATTGGAAGAACTACCAGCAGATGACCGCGCAACTCGGCAACTGTCATTTCCTGTCAGAGTCTCTACACTATTTGACCGAGACATGCCTTGTTTGCTTTTTACATTAACACCGACTGCTTAACACAGTCTACGTTTTCCAGATATATTATTCACTATACTGCTAATATAGCCAAGACAATATAATTCTGTCTCGTATTTGAGAATATAATCAAGAGTTGCTTCAGAATTAAACCATATATTTGAAATACTCGTTGAAACATGGTCGATCTGGTCAACTATTTGTATGTTATCTGAGCAGATTACTCGTAAAGCAGCAACTGAATGAAAAATACTTAGAACCACAGCTCTATTTAAAGGAGGGAGATAATCCTCTGTAGATATAGGCTTAAATTGCAAGGCTTTCATTGTTACTCCAGCCTTAGAGGGCGATTCAACACTCTGCGTGTGCGAGGATAGAGGAGCCCAAAGATCAGTAAGCTTCCTACACTACTCTCTATCAAACCCAATATGGACAAGTCTGTAACACTTAACTTATCTCTGCAGGAGAGTAAGTTGCTGCACACTCTGTGTGCTGTGACAGCTAGATAGAAAATTTCCCCCTGTTGTTAATGAGAGAAAAGGGACATGGAATGATTCTTAACGTGGGTCACAATTCTATAGCTCTTCCCTACCCGGTTGTGCTTCCTTACGTTAATTTTAGTTCCCTGTTCCCCTCTCACCTGTGATTTTAGAATAGGGAGCTCTCTGTCCTGCCGTCGTGCAGGGGTGCGTTGGTAATGAGGCGAAAAGGAATCTCCTGACTGAAAAGTTTGGAAGAGCCTCAAGATGGTACCTATCTTGATGCATGAGTTTTGCTGTAAGTAGATGGTGTTTGTAGAAATATATGATAGTGTTTCAATGGAAGAAATAAAATGGGTGTAGAGGTGTACTAATGACAGTGTTTTCAGTAGCAGATAGCAAATGAGTGTTGATTTTTAAAAGCACTCAGCAAAATGTTTTCAGTAACAAACCGGTAAAATAAGGGTTCAATTTAAGAATAACTAAATGAAACACGCAGTCATTTTAAAGTGGGTGCACATTAGGGGTGCAGTTCAGCATGGTAATGGGATTAACCCGAACAAAATGCCACATTGGATTATTAAAACAGTGGGACAGTGATTCAGGCATTTCATGGCAAAACAGAATGCAGAAAGAAAATAGTGGATTTGGTGTGCAGTACACATAGACAAAATTAGGAACGTTCACATCTGGGGCATTCTTATCTGTGAAGAGTCTGTGAAGAATTGCATTTGGAAAATAACATATATGACAACGCTAACTTCCCTATTAACGAAATCTTAATTAATTATTTTTCCTGATTAACATTGAAATGCAATTTCAGCAAATTTGCATGGAGATGTTGCCTTGGTATTTCCTCATGGAAGTGAAATATAAAAAAAATGAGCTGTCTTATTGTGCAGTCTGAAAAATCCATTTGTTATCAAAGGAAGTAAAAATGTACATGAAGGCCCTTTTAATGTGATTGGTAGAAGCTTGGGAGGTGGCAGGCACATCAACAGAAAGGGGTAGCTAACTTTGATGGACAGAGAGAGAAAATATAAGCAGCTGAGCTAAGGGGTGGAGAATTCATCCTGGGATTCTGCTTCGTGCTGGTGCCTCGATCAGGTGCTGGGTGCCGCGCTGCTGGGCTGCCATCCAAAGATAGTGCTGGGGGAGGTGATGCCTGTCTTTGAAGCATTCCCTGGGCAGTGCAAAGGCTGTGCTACTCCCGTGTAGATAGCCACGGCAGGAAGAGATAAACCAGGTCAAATAAAGGAGCTTTGCAGATCATTGTAAGTGCTGTTGACAACTGGGGAGAATGTGGGATGTGTACATTTCGTTTCAGTCAGCACAGGTTATTTTTTTAAAAAAAACAAAACTTTGTGTTTTCATTTTGCATGTCCTAAATGATAATAGTGTAAAATGACAGGTTAAAAAATGATATTAATACTATGCAATATCTGTTTTCTATTTTCTCTTAGGAGCTTCAGCAGAACCATGTGGGTAAGATTTGTGGGGAAAGTGTTATTCTTGATTGGATTACATTGTCATTGTAAATCATATAATGCTTATCAGAATCATAAACATTTTGGATTAGTTTGGTGTAAGGAGTTTTCTTTAAAAATACCACATGAAGTAATGTTCGAGAAAAGCAGAGATCTATAGGCAAGATAGAGTGTCTGTGTGTGTGTGTGTGTGTATGTGCTTCACCTTGCATGCAAAAAAAGGGAAGCAGTGCCCTTCATGTGACTTAGGGCTTTGTTGCAAATAAACCACTGACATGAGCTATGTGCAAAAATAACATTGTTTATGGTATTGCTGGGTTCTCTGAAAATGTGCTAAGTCTGGGGGTGTTCCACCGTCAGCTCGAAGTGTATCATATTTATAAAGAGGGAAGATTTGTTTTATCATAGGGCTGTATTAATGAAGGTATGCTCACCACTAAAATTACCACAAAACAAGATACCACAATTTACCCCCAAAATACCATGATACTAAAATACTGCTAAATCAGGTAAAAGCCCCAAAAACAAAATCTCCAAAATGTTGTTAGTCTCTGGGGAAAAGATATTGACTGTGGGGGTTGATTCTCTGCATTAATGTCTAAATCTCTCTCTCTCTCTCACAGGTTTGAAAATGAAAAAAACACACGTAGGAAAGCACAGGTGTTTTCGGCAAACACCACAAGGTCTTGCTCCTCATGGTAAGTCAGCGCGTGTAAATAGGAAGGCACACAGTGATCCTTGGCTACGTGATTTGATTCAGGGTTTAGCTGCGTGGCCGAATGCTTGGAAAACTCGAAGTTCGTAGGTTTCTTGCATTAGTTAAGCACATAGTTTTTGCTTTCTTTCGCAGTCTTTGGTTAAGTGTCTCTTATAACAAATACCTTGTCTTTCTGGTTGTCAAAAAATCAGAGGTCT
Organism: Ambystoma mexicanum; assembly: GCF_040938575.1. Lineage (NCBI taxonomy): Eukaryota > Metazoa > Chordata > Amphibia > Caudata > Ambystomatidae > Ambystoma > Ambystoma mexicanum. The sequence goes on from NC_090934.1 coordinate 655,278,205, forward strand.
GATGCTCAGTGGAAGCAGGCCCCGGCTGAAGAAGAACCTAGAAGGGCTGCGACACAGAACTCAGAGAAGAGCTCCACCTACTTGAAGTCGGCTGCTGCGGAATTGGTTTCAGGTACATTGAATATTTAGTCTGAGAATTTTCTGGTAACTCGATAAGTTTATAACATGAATTTTCTCTTGCTTTCATAGGTCTGTGAACAGAGCACCGGTAAGCGATGTGTCAAAGCGAAGCACGTGCAAAGGCGCAGACAGGGCTTATATAGTCCTCCATGCCCAAATACTAGTTTTATCATTCAATTCAGTTTGTGAACCACAAGGCAGCCATCTTAAGGGAACCCCTCAACCCCTTGACTCTCTATGGGTCCCACTGTGGTTCTGCTGCTAGTGAGTATGAGGAATGCCTGGCACCCCATGCTAACAACCATCTAGCCCATGCATGTCTGCAGAAAGAACCCTTGCTAGCCTTCATTAATGGTCCCAGCCCTCTGATCCTCAAGGTGATCATGACAGTTTTCCCTCCCAAGGACCATCTAAAGGATAGAACATCCGGACATGGCTTAGTCGGATAGTTCTGATGAAACCTTTTAATTATTCGAGGAGCATGGGTGTTCTTACTGGGTTCCAAAGTTCTATCCTGTGGGCTATAACCCTTCCAATCCACCAGGTAAAACAATTTCCTCCTGACTACCTTAGAATCTAAAATGCCTTTTGCTTCAAACTCAGGCTCCCCCTCTATAATCACTGGTTCTGGAGACTCCTGCACTCTGGTTCCCGGACACACCGGCTTTAATAGGGAACCATGAAATACTGGGTGTATCCGCATATGGGAAGGAAGGGTTATCTTCATAGCTACAGGTTTGATGACAGCTTCAACTGGAAACGGGTCTAAAAATCTAGGTTGGAATTTTCATTGGGGATTTCATTGGGGATTTCAATGGCTTTTCCCTGTGCAAGGGGCATTCTTGGGGGCGTGACTGGCTCTGCGGGATGTTCACTGCTCCAGCGCTCATTGTGGCTTGAGAATTCCATGAATATGCGGTGCGCCAGAATGCCGTTTAGCGCACACGGCTGGCGCATGCTCCCTCTCTGCACTGCTCGCGTGAGCTGCCTCTGCGCTGGAATCTATGAATTACCCCCATTATTTCTAGGTTAAAGTCACACCTACCCTGGACGTTTTTTGTGAATAGTGTCTCTTTACTCCCTCTGAACTCGACTTCTTTGTCCCATTTTTTTATTATATCTATCAGGAAATTCTGATTTAGCTTCATATGTGTTGGTAACCATTTAAAAGTTGATTAAGAAAGGGTTCGAATTTGTCTAACATCTCCACTAGTTGTTGATAATCTGGTAATTGGTGGTTTCACCGGCCTCAGTTTTTGGGTGATAAATTGGCAAGTTTGTTCAAACTCACACATGCAGGCCAGAAGACGGGAATGAGGGAACGCATATTGAAGGTCCACCTAACTTAACACACAAAGTCTGAGGTTGAAAAGAAAGTACATAGGTCCAATAAATTAAGTTAGGAAGAGAAGATATTAATGAAATCATAGTTTTCAAGTTTCTCAAAGCCATGCATGAGAAGGTTTTCCATCCCAGTTGTTGCATGTATTTCTGGGTCTTGTATTTTCTAAATTTCAAATGCGAAACAAATAACTCTATGTCCTAGATTCGAAAAGAATTTAAAAAAAAGGACTGAGTGGCCTTCTCACGTATGGCTACAGGACAATTCAGAGCTACGAAGAAACTTGTTAAGCAGACCATTAAGCTTATATTGATGGTGTGCTTAAAAACAAAACAAGCACAACATTTGTTTGAAATGTGCCGCAAAATGTCTGAAATGCTGTTAAAAGAGCAAAAAATATACTATTTCACCCATCTGCCGGAAATTATAATTAGAGTGACAATTTGATGCTAACTTCTGATATCCACATCATTACTAGCTATAAGCCACACACATCACTTATATGTAGAAAGTCCCTTTGTGCAAGATTGTTTCAATCCAGAGGCACAATATAGACATTATAACTGCCTTTTTAAAAAAAAGTTTATTAGCTATCTATGGGCCTCATTACGACCCTGGCGGAAAGGGGTTTGCGGCAGCGTTAGCTGCGCCAACCCCTTTCCGCCAATTACGAGTTCCCTTTCCGCCATGGCGGTTTTTACACCTGCTTTTAGCAGGTGTAAAAAACCATGGCGGTAAGGGAACTTGGTGTTAATTACGCCACCGTAATTTACGGTGGCGTAAATAACGCCTTCCCCACTCCCATTATGCCCTATGGGGCAAAAATGGGAATGGGGAAGGGTAAATGGGGATTGGGGATTTACCGCCCCGCCAAGGTCGGAATGGGGCGGTAAATCCCCTTACTGCCATGGCGTAAACGTAGTTTGCGCCATGGCGGTAAAGTCACGGCCCTGGCGGTAACTTACCGCCAGGGTTATAACTATTTTAATTAAGCATTTAAAACAAAAAATGTACATATTTACACTTTAACATTTCCTTTCTCTCGCCGACTCATTATTACTAGCAAATGGGGGGGAGGTTGGGGGCCTCAGGGAGGAGGGGTGGGTCAACATAAGACTTGCTGCCTGATTCATGGAATTATTTGCGCCGTAAATGGGGATTTGTGCGCCATTCTGCCTGCAAATCCCTGTTTGACAAATGGGGATTTGCGGGCAGAATGGCGCACAAATCCCCGTTTTCGGCGCAAATTATTCCATGAATCAGGCAGTTGGTCTACATAGAAGCATATGCCCCGTTTTTGCCCAGCTGACTAATTACATATGCATATATACATATTACTGATTTTCATTTGCCATTGCTAACCTTAATGCATGCAAGCGATTCAGTCCACTAGGCAAGTCCTAACAATTCAAGTGGGGGGACTCATCAACAAACGCAATATGATGTGACGTTGCCATAAATTAGCATATTTTATCTTATGCATATTCTATGTTATAGAGGGATGATGCTATTTTATGTGTGTATAAATATTTGAAAAGTTGTGTTGCAACCAAACCAAATGAAAAAAAAAATGTTGCATATCAGGTGAAATATTCACATTTCATTAAATTGACTTTGTATAACCACCCAAATTGCACAGGACGAACGACATTTGCCTTTCATAAAATGAACACACACACACACAAAACCAAGAGAGGATATTTTCTTCTAATAGTGTTTTTGAAAACGTTAAAAGATGTGCATGTTTCAAACTCCACTAACCAATACAAATGTGTTGCTGGAACCGGCAGTACCGAAATGGGACATATCACTTTAAATTGTATATTTTTCATCAGATTATATAGTGCAGTGGTGAAGGCTCTGGCCTGCAAATCTGATGACTGTTGTTTGATGCCCGAGGTAGACTTTAATTTATACATTTAAAGAGGACAGTCAATATATCTCAGTTTAACTGGGGGCGACGGAGTTCACCCTCTGAAAAAAGTGGGTGGTCTCTGTCCACCCGTGTGTACCTTCGACTTGAGCCCTGATTCAGTCTGACATCAGATAAATATACACTAATAGCAAATTTGCACACAAAGAACCTGATGTTGCAACTCTCCACTATAAAGTTAATGTAAGTCCCATATCTAGGACGCTTTATCCTTCAACCTCCACTTTTGTAAGACCTTCGAACACAATTTACCTCACATCGCCAAAGTGCAGGTTAGATCCGTCCTTAATGTCCCATCTGGATTACAGAGAATACACATCCCAGCACTGTGAGGCTTTCTGGAGAAGTGTGCTTCATGCATACAAAAGAACTGTTAACATTAATAAAAACAAACAAAAATAATTCAATAGCATGGACGAAGACAAAACCAAACTTGACTCAGCCGAAGGAACGGTGAGCTGGAGCTCGCTGCAAGAAAAGGATTCTATGGATTGTATCTTCGAAAAAAACTATGAGAGCATATTTTAATGGGAACTCGAACTACATTTGAAAGAAACTCTCCTGCCAACGCATGCATTAGAGACGGTGCATATTGACTGTTGGAAGAAGCGTGTATGCAAACATCTGTGACACAGGTGTGCGCGGCCCTGTTAATTAGAATGCATTGGCTGGGTTGGACAGCGGGTTGGATAGGATTTAGCAGTGAGCGTGGTGGAACATTGCATTCTTTTTTCTTTTGAAGTATTTACAGGAGGATTCCAGCAAAACATAAGTGCCTAATAGGAGTGCAGAGAAATGCTAACGGCATTGGGAATGGTGGGGTACAAGCAACATCTGGCATTTTGATTCTGCTCCTGCTGCTGGACCTTCAAATAGCAGCATGAGACTAGGAAATTGGGAGTCATTGCCATTTGAGTTTGCCACCGTCTTTGAATCAACTTAGTGTGTTTGTAGCCTTAGACAACTCTGCAATGCTAACATTCTCCACTATTTCAGAGAACCCCTTTACAACTAAGTAGGACTCCACTGAGACATGTAGTAATTGTTGTCCTGCGTCATTGACAAAGACGCTTGTTGGCCTGGATAATTCCCTCACCTTTTTAGTTTTGTACTTCACCCCGTGTGTGCAATCAAATAGCTCATGATGGCGTAACACAAAATGTGGAGCCCCCTGCGAGCCATTCTGAGCCCCCCCACCCCCAACTCAGGAACAAATCACGGGTCACGTCACACTCTGGGACGGCCTAGATTATCACAACTATGCAATATGCACAAATGTGCTGGTGAAGGGGTATGCCACACCCTGCACTAGAAGGAAGCTATTAAAATGTGTTTTAATGCAATATAAAGCACATTATATGAGAACAATTGGCTAAAAAGCCAGAGTGTTTGCAATTGTTTTGTAGGGTAACACCAATCCAATACATGCAAGTCACTGACAGTGCACAGGAACATTAATGCTTTGCTATTAAAAATGCCATGAGACAATGAAAACATGTCCAACTAGATGCACAATGTAGACCAGTCTAGACACATAATAACATTACAGTTAAGTATGCCAGGCTACATTCAGACATACCTAGACTGGTTGCACCAAAATGCCAGTCGAAGCAATAACACTTATCAAGAAGAGAACATACATTCAAGCCCACATCTCTGTGGCCTCTAACAACACGGCCAAACTCTTTCAAATATGCAACTAACTGGTCAATCCTGTTGTGGTCTTTACCTCTCCTGTTCCCTCCAGGCCCTCTTTATGGCTCTGTTCTCTCACTTCTCTGCTAAAACTCAAGACATCCTTCACTCCATTTCCTCTTCCTCGCCCTCTTCTTCTCTCGGCCCCCCTTTGGCCATCTCTATTTCTCTTCCTCCTCTCTCCTCTTTCTCTCTGACAATACCTGATGAGGTTTCTAGACAAGTTCGATCTATGAAAGTGTTGTCCAAACAGGTGCTCCCATGTTCCTCTAGAACCATCAAGGACCATATTGACACTTTTGCTCCAGCCTTGGACGATTTCTGTATTCACTTTTTCACCAATGGAACATTCCCTTCTCCCCTTAAGCACTCCCTTCTGCAGCCACTCCTCAAGAAGCTGTCTGCCTTTCCTGCCTGCCCGGCAAACTATCACCCAGTCTCATTCACCCCTTTCCTGGGCAAACTGTTAGAAAGAAAAAACTGGCCATCTCCCATTTTACTCTCCACACTGAATCTGTTGGTTGTCTCCATGACCATCAGTCTGGCTTCAGAGCTGCCAGAGACACGGAAACTGCTCTCCTGAACACCCGTCAAGATCTGCTCTCTAACCTTGATTACAGCATTCCTTCTGTCCTCATCCTCCTTGATATTTCCTCTGCTTTCGACTTGGTCAACCAGGCAATCCTGATCAATCAACTCCATAAGAACCTGGGCATCATGGATCAGGACCTTGAGAGGCTAACAACCTTTGTCTTGGACCGTCCCTCCCAGGTGCAACTTGTTCCCTTTATCTCCACCACATTTCTCTATACCTGTGGCATTCCTCAGGGCTCCATCCTCTCACCTTAGTTTTTCAACCTCTCCTTTGCCCCTTTAACGCGTCTGATCCCTGCCTTCTCCTCTTATGCGGATGACACTCAGCTTTCCTTCAGGCTCCCTTCAGACTCCTCTCCTCTCTCTCTCATTCCTGACTGTCTATTCGCGATTCAGGATTGGTGGGCCTCTAACGATCTCTCCCTTAATGCCAGTAAGATGGAGTGCCTTCTCTTTGGGACCCCTGCTCATGCTTTCACTCTCACACTATGGGTGCCTGCAGTGGGCCCTCTTCTTTTGCCTTCCTGCAAGGCAAAAAATGTTGTCATCTTTGACTCCACTCTCTCTTTCTCTCCTCACATCTCCGACGTCACCAAGAAGTCCCACTACCAACTGCTCCTCCTCAAAGGGACTTTTCCCCTTCTCACTTTCCTCAGAAGCTCACTGTCTCCATAGCCCTGGTTCTCTCTAGGCTGGACTACTGCAGAAGCCTCTTTCTCAAACTCTGCCACTTCACCTGCCAAGGCACCAAAGGTAATGTGATGAGAAAGAGCATCTTCTAGCCTCAGGAGTTGTCCAGGGATCCCAGATTTGTCTTGGATCCTGTTCTTCTGTGACCTCTCAGGTACTTTGGGATGGTAGAACCTTTTAAAATAAAGCACAGGGTTATTGAATATTATTGGACTGGGCTGCACAATTCAAGATAAGTTACTGCGTAACTCTTCTCTTACATGTTGCCCATGTGGGGGGATCTTCAAACAGAGTTGTATATCTAGTCTACAGAAAGTATTCTGGCACTGTTCACCTGCCTTTCTTCCCTATTCTATGCTGAAACACCTCACTTAAGAATTCACATGCCTCTTTAAAACTGTCTGTAGTTTGTGCATCTATTACCAAATTTAAGTATTGTGTGGTACCACAAAGAGTGCATATATTTGCCATTCTTTAAATAAGTATTCCAAGTACAAAGTGTTTTTATTTATATTCAGTAAAAAAACTGTGTTAAAGGGACGTTATGGTTCAAAGTAAAACCGAAAACCCCCTGAAATGTGCTAGTTATGGTAAGCTAAGAAATCATAACTCGCTCCACCAATGTGCATTGCTAGGACTAACACCCAGGACATCAAAGATGACATCATAATGTCAGTGATGACATCACTGATGACATCACATGTGTATGTACTTTTCATGAAAAGTCTGTACAAGGGATTGTTATTATGATGTTGACAAAAAAAGTGTCAAGGATCATTGGAATAGATGTCATGAGCTATGTAGTGTATTAAGCAATGCATTGATATAAATAGCATTCTATTATGAAGGTCTTTACAGTATAATAATCTACTCATGTATAAACATAAGCATTGTGTGCAGCATACATGATGGAGGTGCAATATTTATAATCTTCCCATGTTGAATAGTGAAATGATAAATGCTTTCTTATTAGAGTTTTGTGTACTGTGCAACATGTAATAAGTAGCTAATGAAATCCACTTCCTCTACAATGTCATTATTACATATAAAACACAAAGACACAACAACACATACAAATATGAGTATATACAGGGAAAGTGAAGTATGCAAAAAAGCAGCAGTAGAACCAGAAATTGTTCATAACCTACCTGATTATCTTTATGCACAGAAATGATTGTTCTGCTTCAAACCTACTACTTCCCTATGAATAACTATCAAATGATGTGACTGCACTCTAAAGACAGTAATGCAAATACAAATATGACCATATCCAGAGAAAGAACAGTAATAAACAAAAAGCAGAACAATAAGAAAGTGTTGATGACCTTACTGATTGTCTTCATACACAGAAAGCATTGGTATCTTTCAAGTGTGTATTCTCCCTTTGTATATGTTTCATATGCTGTGAGTGAACGCCAAATGAATTACTGTAAGAACATATTTGACGTATAAGTCTACACATTTAGTACTTTTTGATTTCTTTGTTCCTACATATTACTGGCTAAGATATATCACTAAAGGAAAAAAGAGGGAGCCAGACATGTGATGTCATCAGTGATGTCATCAATGACATTTGTGATGTCATCTTTGATGTCCTGGGTGTTAGTCTTAGCAATGCATGTTGGTGGTGCGAGTTGTGGTTGCTTAGCTTACCATAACTAGCGAATTTCAGGGTTTTTTCAGTTTTACTTTGAACCATAACATCCCTTTAACAAAGTTTTTTTTACTGAATTTCATAGGTTTTTAATAGCGCAACTTAACCATAACCTCCCTTTATCAAAGTTTTTTTTAATGAATATACATATTCATAGTGTGAATTTGATACATGTTTACTAGGATTCCCTTACTTTATATACATGAAACATAGAACATACTGAACCCCCAGCTACTGATTTTGATGTCTGCAGACTGTGGGTATGTCCGCGGACAGACGCAGGCAACATCAACACTACCCAAAAACTCAGGGGGTATCTTAAATTGTTCTATCATGCCATATAAACACTGAACAAGTTCAAAAAGCAGCACATAAATACATTATATGTAATAATAAATAAGAAGTGGAACATATGTAACACATCAACCGTCCATTTAAATAGCATATGTACTAAAATGGAATATACCAAAACAAAACAGATATGCCTCCAACATAATTACCTCACATAAACTGCACAGCAAGAAGCAACAGCAGACCCACACAACAGTAACAGCAAAACATACCAGAAACTAGTAAGTAAACTTCATTTTTCTTATATATTTCTAAACTTTCTGTATTAGGTACACTAAAAGTAATATGTTTTTTTACACAGAAATATCCAGTACTTTGGGAAGGCTTGAATAACATTTCCCACGTGAGGAAATGACTGAACAGTGATACTAATGGTAGGCACTTCTCTATATAAGCACATTAATAATCATTACTTTTTGTGTACTTAACATATATTTTTTTTTAACAGACCATAAACACATTCAAAATAATATACCAAAAGAGACATTACAAAATACTCTGCAGTGCATGGAACAAAAAATGGATATGCTTATGTAAAATTGCAATCTTTTAAAACATTTTGTGGAGGACCACAAAAACGAAAAAATTAAATATCATTGTTCTACATGCATCTGTTCCCCCCTCTCCATGTCCCAGTCAACTATCCCCAAACCCTCATCACCAAGAAAAATGTTATGAGACTTCCATCCCTTCATTCCCTCCCATCCATCCTCTCCAAACCCCTAATTCCCCTGTTTTTGTGTCAGTTTCTGCTTCACCGTCTCTTTCATAAATTGTATATCTGTATATAATAAAAAAATATTATGTGTCTTTTAATTCAGTCCGTTGTGTCTTATTTTTTTTAAAAAAGGCAGTTTGGGTGTCCGCGCACAGCGCGGGTGTCCGGGATGTCCGCAACTAACCAAAATGGAGGTGTCCTAAGGACATTATACCTGTCCGTATTATCCGCAAGCAAGATGGAACTGTCCTTAGAACACACTCAGTGTCCTGAAATGTCTGTAACTAACCAAAATGGAGGTTTGCTAAGGACATTATACATGTCAGTATTATCCGCAAGCAAGTTGGAACTGTTCTTAGAACACGCTCGGTGTCCGGAATGTCTGCAATTAGGCAAAATGGAGGTGTCCTAAGGACACTATACCTGTCCGTACTGTCCGCAAGTAAGAAGGAACTGTTCTTAGAACACACTTGGTGTCCGGAATGTCCGCAATTAACCAAATTGGAAGTTTCCTAAGGACACAATACCTGTCTGCACTGCCCGTAGAACATCTACGCACATGCGCACCACACCCATAAGTCCTACGAACATCGCGCCTGTGCGTAACTGTCCGTCTCACGTGTGTCGCACTTTTAGTTAGTTTGAGGACCCGAACACTGTCTGTAGAACATCCGCACATATGCGTACGACTGTTCTCACGCATTTGGTGTCCTGCGGACATCAGTCCCATTCATTCGCAACATCATCATGTGACCGCACCCACGCTGAGGGTGTGTCCTGATTTGTGGACACTGTCCAGGTCCCCAAACATTTTAAAAGTACTTTTTTGGACAATCCAAAGTATTTTACAGTAAAAATTCACCATTACACACGTCCCAGACAATGACCCCGGCATTCTACATACTTTTTGGAACTTTTTGAGCCTTTTTGGGGTGTTTGATCTGTCCATGGATAGCGCAGCTGTCCGCGGAGCATGCACCAGCACCCCTATAAAAGGCCACACCTCAGAGCTCATCCTCATTGTGCTTCTGGCTACATGATAGAGCATTGTCTATTTCAGCTTTTGCTGCTCTTGCTGCTCTTGCTGCTTTCCATCATCAAACCTGATGGCATCTATGGTTGCTGCTACTCCAGCTGGTGCTACTTCTGCCTCAGCACCACCCCCACCCCCTCCACCACCACCACCTCCCCAAGGGCCTGCAGAGGGGAATAGGCATAAGGATGTAGAGGAGGAGGATGAAGAGGATGAGGTAGTGGAAGTCCCTAATACCAGCACTCGCCATGAGTCTTGGGTGTGGCAGTTGTTCACCATTCATGGTGGAGTGCCAAAAGCATGTGCGAATAAGGTCACCTGCAACCAGTGCAAAATTCTGCTGAGTCGTGGGAGGCCTGATTCGTACATCTTTGGTACAACATCCATGAAGCGACAACTAAAGTCGTTCCACGGTGGGGCTATTCGCAAGGTTGTACCTTGTGATAAATGTAGTAGGTTGAGTTCCTCTTCAACATCCTCTGTTTCCGCTCCTGTCACCACAAGAGACACTCCTGTGGAACAGCACATCCCTCCAGCTGCCTCACAGGCCATCCATGATGCTGTTGACCCTTTCCTTTCAAGGTTCACAATATTGTGTATGTACTGCGAAACAGTACTCTGCACGGGGGAGAGTTTTCGGGGTGCTTTTGAGGCTGAGGTCACTTAGCATGAGAAGGTCTGCTTCCTACCTAAATAAGGCCCACCCTACATGTTCCTCTCTCCACCTGCCCTTTCTTATCCCCGTGGTTGGTGTCCCTTCCTTAACCTCCTTTGCCTTCCTTTCCTTGTGTGTCGTGTGAAAAAAAACAAAAAAATATAAAACAACAAAAAATAACCAAAAAGGGCTCTTTTCAGAGCCGCCTTTCACAGTTTAAAAATAGAAGTGGCAAATAAATAGTGCAGGGCCCTGTGCATTTCTTAGAAGTCTGCAGACAGTACCCAGACATTTATTTTTGGGGGTGCTGCCCTATCAAAACCATTGCACCTATCTCTGGGAGGAAGTGGTGGCTCTGAAAAGAGCCTTTTGGTGGTGTTTTTTTGTGTTTGAAAAACTTCAAATGGTGAACACCTACTGCAAAATGGATTACTGTAATTCCAAAAAAGGTGGCAATGCATTTTGTACATTTCTGAGAAAAATCTGATTGCCAGCATAAGTAAGAGGAACTCGATCTCTGCGAAAAATGTATGTGTTATGAAACATAATATTTTCATGTGAAAACAGGACATGCCAACATCTCTTAAAAAGGCACAAACAACATTATTAACATTGCACCTCGCTTTCTCCATTTGTGGACCAAATGAAGAAGAATGCAGCCACATTTGTCTCCGCGCAATATGAGAAAAAATTGCTTGGGAATTTGGAAACATGTCCATGACCTTCCCAAGTCCTTCTTTCATTGCAAATTGCAATAAAATTCCAGACACATGTCCTAAACTGTTCCCTCCAAAATGAATTATAATTATGTCTGGATGATGCTGTGTTTCCAAAGTAGCACAGAGAGGTGCCAAGTCCACCCACTTCATTCCATGCACTCCATGCCAGTGCACTTCCACATGAGGGAATCCATGATGTGCAGCTACTCCACAGCGTTCTGCATGCACCTCCAACCAATGTATCCATGAGTATCCCAAAATCCAGATAATCTGTTTTCTGAAACACACAGCCATAGCTATCAGTTCTTCTCTCAGGAAATAGACTTTCTGACAAACTCTCTCCTGACACAACACACCCAGTTAACTTTATTGCCCAATCCCTTGCTCTACTGATTCTCATTTGCATGCCTCTCCACCCCAAAATCCCTGTATGTAATACGCAATGTCCGCGCACTAACGACATGTCGACGGACCTATTGAAAATCTGAGCGTGGTGAATTTAAATTTAAATAGTGTGTCCCAGTTCCCCTTTGTGGTTGGCTCTGAAAAGAGACATTTGTCTTGGTTTTTTTGCAGATGCTTGACAGACACCTGTTATTTTGTATTTTCATTTTCTTTTTTTTCTTACTTTACTCCTAAAATCTTCACATAACCTTCTCCAAAGCAACCCTTACATTTCAGAACAGCATGGCATTTCCCAAAAAAGATAAAGGAATGCCATCTTCTTTAAAATAAACAGCATTACTGGAATCAATATTCTCATTATTACAGAAGAACATACCAGCTCTAACATGAAAGCTCACATGCCTTGGTTGATTGCACACCAGCAATGTTTTGCTGAGGACAAAAAACAGAACTATTGTCCCATATTGCCCTAGGTACTAATCCAGAAAAAATAACTTTGGCATTTTGGAAGGATGTTCATTACTGCTTCAACCAAGTGTTCCAAACCTGCCAACAAAGTAGGGGCACTGATATAGCCCAAATGGAAAGCACCACAGTGCAAAACTACCACATGGGGACTGTTCATCCTGCACATATCTTCAAAAAATTCCCTGTACATTGCAATCAGGTACAGTGCTCCACACCACCTCCACTCCTTTAACATAAAATAGTTTGCCACATGCCTGCATTGAGCATACTGCTGTAAACCATGCACAAACATATCTCCAAGCACCAACACCCAGACTTTCTCCACCTCTGCCATCTTCACTACACACAGCCACTTTCAACACAAATGCACAACCTCAACACCTAATTGGCTAATCCCTACAGTCCCCTTTCCATGCTGGATTTGCTGGAAAACACCAGATGTGGTACGCCCTGTCCGTGGACAGCCACGGTGTCTGCGGAGCGTGTAACTATTAGACAGCCCTTCTACCCTTTCCACTTCACACTCTGTGCCATTCCCTCATTGGATACAGCTACACAGTCACACAACCATCCACCAATCACATCCAAGACCTCTACATCTAGCTCCATCAGCACTTCAAATGTACTGTTGATCACTCTGAGTACAAGTCTCATTTCATTGGAAAGCACCTACTACAAAAACTACTGTACAAGTCTCCAAGATTTCTACTTGCAGCTGCATGCATAGCCACATGCATGAATACAAACCACAGGTAAGCATATGTTATGCAGAGTACATGTACAACTCTTATAAATGCATATAAACAGAGTAACTGCCACTTAATCTGTATAACCTATAAAATGAACTTACTATTATTTTTCCCATCTGCTACAATCAACTGTCACTTCCAAACCTGTCTGCTATCTAAATTCTTTTTTTTACACACACAACTATCTAAAAAGTCATGATATTAAAAGATGGGAGAAATAACAGTATAATTGTAGAAAAACACTTAGTAGTGTATGTTAAAATTACACACAGCCAGGATAAGTTCATGCATCTTTATACACTCACAAAGATAGACACTATCATTGAAAAGCTCCCAGCTGAAATAACACCACTGCCTGTACATCACATCCTTCTGCTTTATTACCCACACCTTTACAAACGCATACATTCTAGGCTTTTCTATACAGTCTCTGCCATTTACCTTTACAAAATGGCAAAACAAGTATATCTCCTAACATGCAATAACACAGCCTTAAGAAACCAAGTGAGTTTCATACACTTAGTAGTCTACACATTTGCAAAGCATGTTGAACTAACATATTGTAAGTAAAATATAAATGCTGCACATAGTCAAAGGCAACTGCATGCACACACACTGTTCAGTTATCAAACAACAATACTACTACAAAAACATTGAAATCAACATCTAAATTAACATCAGTGCTATAAACACACAAAATTACTAATGTCTTTCTTTTACAATTGCAGTATAGACCACTATCCTGAAAAGCAACACCATCTGCAGTACAAACAACAACTCAGAAGAAACCTGCTCATTCCAAACAAATAAGTAAGTAAAATACTACCATAATATTCTTACTGTTACTGAAACACACTGTGAGGTTGATTCACGGAATTTGTGCACCGAAAAACGGGGATTTGTGCACCATTCTGCCCACGAATCCCCATTTGTTAAACAGGGATTTGCAGGCAGATTGGCACACAAATCCCTGATTTTCGGTGCACAAATTCCATAAATCAGCCCCTAGAATGTTAGTATTGCAGAACATAGAACTGTTTTAATTCTATACCATTAGATTTAGTATTAGTACTTCTCCTCACCACTAGCTTACTTTGTACTGTCATCTGTACCCCAGTATAGTAACACACAAATACAAGAATAGCCTTCCCAACTAGTTATAGCTGCCCAATGCACAATCACACACCACCACATACATCCTTACCATCATACTCAGTTACTCATGCACACAGCACACATACATTGCAGAACAGCCCAACCCATACCTTCTTTTTTTTCAACAGACCCCAAAGAATTCCTACCAAAAAGCAAGTCAGTATAAAGCAACGCAAAAGTAGAGCAAATGAAAATAAAAGTATCCAAAATAAGCATCCATCTCTAGGAGAATTTGTACAAAAAGTTCAAACAAAAGACCTAATAGAGTCATTAAGCGAAACAAAACAAGCTTCCAGTACAAAAACTTTGCCTCCTCTTTCAAAATGTAAAACGAAAAAGAAAGTGATTAACAATAATTCAGTTACCACTACTGCTAACACTGCTCCTATAAATCTTGATGTATTGGCAAGTAACCATACCAAAAAAAGTACTTTACAAAAAATGTTCTGCCATAGTCCTTCAGAATCTTATAAAAACAGGAGAGAAATCTTGCGCAACCCTTAAAACCTACCGTAGAAAATTATTCTTAGAAGCTCTCATAGACAGTGCAATCCTTCTCAAAAGGAAGTTATTTATTTTAGTGTTAAACAGAATGAAACCACTAACAAAACTAACTACTAAATTACAAAAAAGACTTCTCAATAAACGGAATGTCAACAAAAATAACTTCATAAATATCTGTGGAGGTAAATGGAGTCACGCCACGAGCACAGAACCCTACTTCAATGAAGAAGCATACAAACAAAAGCAAACAAACACAATTGCCATACATAGCAGCAGACGAGGGTATGAAAAACGTAACAATACCATTATGGAACAAGAAACGCTGCTCACAAAAGTATCCCCAGAAAACTCAGTATCACCTCTCCATCAGACTGAACCAAACTGTCCAGTGTACAAATGGCTGTGCACGTCAATGTGTAACATTGACAGAAAAATCTTTCAAATCTTTACGCCAGTTCCTCAATCAATATGTAAAAGGCAAAGACAAATTCAAAATTAAACGTTTACAAAATATGGATACCTGTCTAGTGCACAAACACACAGGACGACAAGGACATTCATTAGCCTGCATTTCAGGACCTAATAGCAAAAGCACCTTCCATCATATCAAAATGAAATCAACACATCATTCAACTATAAGAAATCTAGTACATAAACTGTACTATGCTAAGAGTCCAGCTTTAGCATTAGACAATTTAAATAACAATCTTCTACATGGTACAACCAAAGAACTACTCGAAGAAATAGAGCATATCCAGAGAAAATATTTTGGAAGTGAAAGCCACTTATAAAATGCAATAGCTTTACAACAGGAACAATTCTACAAATGGCAACCTCCTACTACACACATACAAAAAAGAAATACTAACATGTAAAAGTACATCCGCTGATGTACCAACCCATGCTTGTGTGTGTTGCTTCAGAACTTTTTATAAAAGTAGCAGAAAAACTATAGACATAACATACAAAATAGAAGACAATGAAGATTCCAAATGGGTTGAATTAGATCTCTACCTTATAGCAGAAAACAACGAAATAAATGACCCCTTAATACTTTGCAGTTACTGCACTGCAAAACTTGACAACAACCAAACTCCTTCATGTGCTATCACAAATAACACATTATTCCCACTACCAAAACCCTTGCAACAACTCAATTTATATGAGAGCATCATAATTCAAACAGTGCATCCATTTCAAGCAATAATACGCCTTCAACCAAAAACAGCAAAATTACATCCCTCGGAATTAGTGAAAGGTATTCATGGCAAAGTAGTTTATTTACCATTAGAAAATGTACACACACTAGGAGTGCAACGTCCAATAGAGCAATCTTTAACTGTCTTAGTAAATGGTGTACCTACAAAAGACAAAAAGAATTTGGCAACAACTCGTAGACTTACATAAAATTAGACAAGCCTTGCAATATCTAAAAGACAATAATGAATACTACAAAGAAATGAATATTGAAGAAAACTTAAGGGAAACAACTGAAATAATTCAAGTTTCACCAGAAACTGGTCAATTTGAACTTCCAGATCCCCTAACGTATCCAATATTTTAGACCATTTTACAATTCATCCATTACACTCTAAAGTCACCATAGATGATGCACTAGAAACATACCAAATGCGACAGACCAAAGCATCACCAATTAGCATATGGGGAAAAAGTATAGAAGCACATGCTTTTCCTCTACTCTTTCCTACTGGGAAAGGAGGAAGGTACGATGATAGAACCACTCAGATAACAGCTTCACAATGCTGATTTTTACAAATGTATTCTGAAGATTCCAGATTTAGACAAAATGTGGAATTCATATTCCACCTACTCTTTGAAAGTGAACTAGCAACTCTATGCTACAGAGTTGCACACACATTGAAATCAGGTACCCATTTTCAAAATATGTCAGCTATGCAATTACTACAAAATGTGCAAGAAAAAGATGAGGTTTTACAATCAAGCATTACAAATCTGTTAGCAAGGATGTGTGGTACTAAAGAGTACTGGTTCCGACGTCACAGAGATGTACTTTGTATCACAGGAAACCTTGGCCCACCCACTTGGTTTGTTTCATTAAGTTGTGCAAAATATGCATGGGAAGATTTACATGATTTCCTACGAAAATCAAACAAAAACAAAACAAACATAGATATACTAACACCTTTCCATCATTGCTTCATTGCTCTGCTACACTTCATTTGTAATAAAACTTTTCCTCCCCTCGGAGAAGTGCAACACTTCTTTTGGAGAAAAGAATACAAAGCCAGAGGAGAACCACATATCCACATAATTTTATGGATTAAAGATGCTCCTAAATTTGGTCAAGACAGTGATGCCACTGTTTTACAGTTCATCGAAAAATATGTCACTTGTGAAATTCCAACAGAAGGCAACAAATAGTGATCTTCATGCACAAATTTTACAATTTCAAAGACACAAATGTGGGAAATATTGTCATCGCAAATACAAAAACAAAGGGAAATTCTACACCAAATGCTGTTTTGGTTTACCTAGACCAGTTACAGCAACAGGTCAAGTAAACAACTTCATGTCTTCAGTTCGACAAAGGCCCTGATTCATGGATTATTTGCGCCGAAATAAACAGGATTTGTGCGCCATCCTGCCCGCAAACCCCCATTTGTTAAACAGGGATTTGCGGGCAGAATGGCACAAAATCCCGTTTTTTTTTGGCGCAAATAATCCATGAATCCGGGTGTCAGTGTTAAAGGTAAATCACCTAAGAATACATATTACATAAAAAGAACAGAAGAAGCAAAATATATTGATGATTACAATGCAATCATTGCCCTCTTATGGAATGCAAACATAACCAAAGCAGCAAAAACAGAGCTTCAAGACCTCTGGGATGACCTAACTGTTTCCGAAATTGTACAGTTTAGGCATAAAAATGCTCTCTCATAGAGAATGTGGCTGCTATGAAGCTGCAGATTGTTTAACCAGTACTGCTTTGTATGGAAAATCTGAAAATATAGTATGGCTAAGTCTTGGTCCTGCTAAATCTAGAAAAAGAGCTCTCAAATCATACGAGGACATAGAAACAATAGCTAAAAATGATCCCAACAGCCAAGACATTTTGAAAAACAATTTACTAGACACATACTACCCAAACAAGAGTACCACTTCGGAAACCATGTGTCTATACCACAAAACTTCACGTACAAAAATAATATAAAACCAGATGAAAATAAAGGTAGCCACAGAGTGACAAATTGTCAAGGTAGCTAGTGAAACATACCTAACAAAGCTTAATTAATCATATCAAATTATCATTAAAACTCCTCAACATAAAGAACTATACTACAGGTCCCTGCTACAACTTTTTAAACCATGGAGAAAAGAAGAAGAGTTACTAGATATCTATAACTCCTATGAAGACGCTTTCAAAGCAAATGAAAGCACTATAACCAATGTAAACTTTACACAGTACAAAACAACGTTGCATAATGAACTGCAACACGAAGAACTCCAAGCTCAACTAGATAAAGACACTCCCGACAGTAGTCAACCTTCTATAACAGGAAACCAAGATCCACTGCGACAGCCACGAATAGCAAATGAGGCAGAATTAGCTATCACAGAAGTAGAAAACACCATGTGTCACTATGAAGAAGATACAGAAGACTTAACTATACTGCAATCAAAACTGAACAATGAGCAGCATAGCATTTTTCAAGAAGTAAGAAAAGAAATTGCACATCATGTACAACATGAAAATACCTGCCAAAATTACACACCTATACTACTTTACGTCAGTGGTCAGTGGTCAAGCCGGTTCAGGCAAAACATTCTTAATCAAAATCATCAGCAAGTTCCTTCAACAATTGTCAAACAACAAACTGCCAGCTGTTGTAACTGCCACCACATATTTAGCTGCCTACAACATAGGCGGTGTCACCGTACACTGATTACTACTCCAACCAGTAGAACATCAAAACAAATTAGAATATTACAAACTTTCAACAGAAGCTGCCATGGAACTATGCAGAGTGTTAAAACAAATGAAAATGCTACTGATAGATGAAGTGAACATGGTCTCCAACCTAATGTTGGCTTTGATTCACCTCAGATTACAAGAAGTACTCAACACAAACTACAAAGAGCTCTTTGGAGGAAAACACAGTATTGTTTTTGGAGATCTTCAATTGACACCAGTGAAAGGTGAACCTATTTCTAAAACCTTAGGACACAAATGGTGCCAGAAAACTCTTGGCAGCATAGGAAATGTCAACCTTTGGCAACATTTCCAATACAGAAAATTAACTGAAAACATGTGCCAGTCTGCAGACCTCACATACGCCAACATATTTAAAAGTGTTAGAGTTGGTGTACTATATCAAGAAGCACACTCAACATTTAAAAAAACAGGCACATCCATGCACTCTATGGCCATAAATCATATGCTACTGATGTCATGAAACTATTAGCACACAAAAATCTCAATTATATGTCCTTGATGCCAACTCTTGCAAGCTGTTCAAAATTCAAATACACAATGTTGAAAAAAGAAATGCAACCAATAATTGAAATTTGCTCCATAGATAAACTGGACGTACATGGTATGACACTACCCATGTGTCAACAAGCCACAACAAGACTAAATACCTTAGAAAATTCTATCTCCAACAGAGCTGGTTTGAAGAAAATATCAAAATTATCTTTAAACTGTAGAGTAATGCTTAAGCGTAACCTTGATGAGGACCAAGGACTAGTTAATGGAGCACTTGGTACAGTTGTTGGCAAACATACCCACGTGACAACAACATTCAATTTGTCAATATTCTCTTTGACAAACTGTCAGAAGTTAAAAGGATAGGATGCTCAACAGCCTGCTTCCTTCTTTTCAAAGACATGTATGTACGCAGAGAACAATTTTCACTAACTCTAGCATACGCAGTTACCATTCACAAATCACAAGGTCTTACCCTAGATAAAGCATTAATAGATATTGGTAGCACAGTCTTTAAAGAAGACATGAGCTATGTAGCACTATCATGCTTACATACACTTGACGGGCTATTTGTAATCAACTTTGATGCAAGTAAAGTAAATGCAGATATTCCTTGCATTCTAGAATACAATAGGATTCGTTCACTCTACACTCCCATCTAAAAACCTATCATGTTCCGCAAAAAGCAAAACGTTGTAAAAGAAAACTACTTCAAACAGAAACGCAACAGGATCTCACTGCAAATCCTCCAAAGAGAGTAAAAGAAGCTAATACTTCATCAATTACTGCAACCAAAGAACAATCTACTACTCAAAGTAACTCAGGTACTTCTTTAAAGAAGTAACACACACTCTGAAGAAATGACTTCGACACAGAACTATCTTGTCCATGCAAATTTTCAAATATAACTGTTGTAAATTGCAATGCAAATGTAGCAATGCATATTCTATTCCAATTGCCACCAATTGTTGACATTTACCTACACAATACAGACCAATTGCCTATGCAAATGTTAGTTCTTCATAGCAATGCAAGCAACAATCCTGACAACACACACAGGGCCTCATTACGACCCTGGCGGTAATCCGCCGTCATTACCGCCATGGCGTAATGAACGTTAACGCCGTGGGACGATGGTGTAAAGTGCGCCACATTACGACCCATCGCGCACGAGCATTACGCCATGGCGGTAATGTAAACAGCGCCATGGCGGTAATGCCCCCAAAACGGCACCTACCGGCATCGTATGCGGCGCAAGGTGCACCACCGCCACCGCCGTACATAGCGGTGACCGTAGTTAGCGGTCACCGCAATTAGCGTTGACCGTAGATAAGCGGAACCGAAAGTAGCGTCACCGCGGCGGAACGGGAAAGAGCACGGCGGCCATCTTTAAAAACACAATCCATTGCCATCCTCCGAAACCACTGGACATCCGAGCCTGAGACCCCGCCAATACCGGCTTCAACCTTCTACCTGCAGGAAGATGCCGAAAGTTTTGAAAAAAGCCTGTGACCGCCAGCGGCAAGACCGCTTCTCCAGAGAGGAGCTCACCATTCTAGCGGAGACCCTACAGGAGAACGCTGCAGTGGTATTCTCCAACCAACTGACAAGACCGGCCATAACCAAGAAGAAGGCCATATGGGCACTGGTAGCTCAGCGGGTCAGTGCCGTGGGAACGACACCCCGCAATGTCAAACAGTGCCGCAAGCGGTGGGACGATCTCCGGCTCAGAGTCAGGAGCATACTATCAGCCAACATGAACCTGGCAATGGCAACTGGGGGAGGATCGGAGTCCCCTATAAAATTGCAGCCATGGGAGGAAATCTGTGCCTCCACAATCGGAATGCAGAGCATTGAAGGAGTAGGAGGAATGGAGAGAGGAGCCCCGACATCGGGCGATGCAGGTAGGTGGCTCAAATCAAGGCATGCAAAGTCCATTCATGTGAAGTACAATGTTGGCCCATAGTGTGAATGCAACACATCAGCAGGAGACTGCCCACAGATACATCCGATCTGCACCCTGTACACATGCAGCATGCACACCCTAACTGCAGGCACCCACATACCTCCATGCTACTTCCACACAAAAGGGAGTCAACTTTTTTCCCCTGCATGAAATGTGCCACATGTACTAACTGATGAGATGCCAGTCGCAACAATGCCCGGCCAATGTCCGCAGACCCATCAATAACACTCTCCCTCCTCTGTCCCACCACAGGCTCAAATTCCGACCTTGAGGAAGAGGACACCACAGCCTCCACACCCACCAAGAGGGCCAGGCCAACTGTGCCAACGCCACAACCCTCCACCTCTGTCGTCCCGAGGAAAACACCACAGCAGGCAAAATCCATGCAAGGGAAACAGGACAGGGCACAGACAGCCACCCCAGCAGGCAGTACAGCAGCAGCAGCAGCAGCAGCAGACATCACACCAATCATGCCCACAGAAGCCACAGCCTCTGCTGCAAGCAGCACACTTGGGGAGACTGCTGCCATTGCTGCCTCCTCCGATAGTGAAGCAGGGACCTTTGAGGAGAGTGATGTCAGGAGCCCCACAGGCCACCCTCATTCCCCCTACCTGTCCCTAAGCAGCCCGCATGTGGATGCCACACAGGGTCAGCCAGAGGATGACGATTGGCCAGCCACTCCATCCCCGCTGCAGGGGCAGATCAGCCCAATGGGAATGCCACTGCCATTAGCCATGGCCCAGAATCCCAACCATTCTCTGGAGGCGATTGCCACCCGGCAGCAGCAACTTTCCTCGCTGCTCGAAGAACATGTTGCTGAATGTGGGGGGTCAAGTGCAGCAATGGATAAATGTGCTGAGACTGTGAAGGCAGCTATAGAGTCGTCCACAAAGGACATCTGCGCGGAACTAGCTGCTGTGCGGCACGCCATCACTGACCTTGTGCAGACAATACGGGCCATGCGTCCAAATGAGCAGGCAGGATCCTCCTCGGTTGCCAGCTCGACACCGAGCAGCCCCATCCGCCGATCGGGGAGGAACCTCCGCAGCACAGGCAGGGGTGCCCCGGGGGCCAGTGGAGGGGGCTGCCAATAGTGGCCGGACAGTGTAGGAATCCTACTACTGACACTGCTGCACAGACCAACTCACACCTTTGTTGGGATTCCAGGGGGGGGGGAGGGTGGAGGGGGGAGTGGGTGTGTTGGGGTGTGCAGGGGGGTGGCGGGGTGGTGTGTTGGGGAGTTAAGGGGGGAGTTTGGGGGGGGTGTGTGCAGGGGGGAGGTGGGAGGTGGGAGGGGGTGTGTTGGGGTGTGCAGGGGGGTGGCGGGGTGGTGTGTTGGGGAGTTAAGGGGGGAGTTTGGGGGGGGTGTGTGCAGGGGGGAGGTGGGAGGTGGGAGGGGGTGTGTTGGGGTGTGCAGGGGGGTGGCGGGGTGGTGTGTTGGGGAGTTAAGGGGGGAGTTTGGGGGGGGGGGTGTGCAGGGGGGAGGTGGGAGGTGGGAGGGGGTGTGACACGACAGTACATAGTTCAAATACAGTTTATTCGTTTCACAAAAGGAAACGTGTGGACATTTTCATTGCGTATGTGTGCTTTATTGGTGTCCAGTCCTCAGTGTGCATGCCCCAGAGTCACACAGTGCCCCAAGTGCTGTCTCCATGCGATGAACACCAGCCGTGTGTGCTAGAAGCAGTGGTTGATGATACTTTGGCGCATGGCACGCCCCTCCTGTGCATCGCCTCCTCCATGTGGTGGCGCCCCTTCTGCACCCTCCTCATCCTCATCCTCATCGTCAGGTGGTTGCAGTTCTGCGTCAGGGGGCAGGGGCACATTCCGTCTGACGCACATATTGTGCAGCATGACACATGCCATGACGATCTTTGCCACCTTCTCATGGCCATACAGGAGTGCCCCACCAGACCTGCTGAGGCTTCGGAACCGTGCCTTCAGGAGGCCGAATGTCTGCTCTATGACCACACGAGTACGTGTATGTGCACGGTTGTAGTCCTCCTCGTGCTGGTTCTGCGGGTTCCGGACTGGCGTGAGGAGCCACCTCTTCAGGGGGTAGGCTGCATCACCTGTATGTAGGCGAGAATGTATGTGTCAGTCATGTTGTCTGTCCAGGAACATGATGTCCCACCATGGCTGGCATGGAACTGTTACCTTGGCTCACTTCTACATGCACTAATTGATTCACACTATGCAACCAGTATATGCCCATTGCTGCCATGGCCTGTTTAGCATGCCATCACCCTATGTATGCAGAGGGGTTTAGTGCATTGTGAGTGGCCTTCCTCTGTATCCGTTCTCTGTGTTACTCACAGCCAGGTGGAGTATGCATCATCCCCCCCCCCTTTCAGCCAGGTGGAGTATGCATCATCCCCCCCCCCCCTTTCAGCCAGGTGGAGTATGCATCATCCCCCCCCCCCTTTCAGCCAGGTGGAGTATGCATCATCCCCCCCCCCCCTTTCAGCCAGGTGGAGTATGCATCATCCCCCCCCCCCTTTCTGCCAGGTGGAGTATGCACTGGTACGTCATTCCCATGCCCACTTCCATGACATAGCACTCACCGAGTAGCCAGGATCTTGGGCCTGCATGTCGCTCCATGTAGCGTGGTATTGTGGAGTTCCTCAGGATCATGGAATCATGGGTTGATCCGGGGAATCGGGCACAACAATGTGTGATGATCTTGTTGGAGTCACAGACCATTTGCACGTTGATAGAGTGGAACTGTTTCCGGTTGCGGTACGGTACCTCCATGGCACGTGGAACCACCAATTCCACATGGGTGCAGTCGATGGCACCAATGCAACCGGGTATGCTGGCTAGTGCATGGAAACCCACTTTGGTGTTTGCAATCTCCTGGGCAGTCCGTGGTAATGAGATGTGGTCGTCTGTGTGCTTGAGGAGGGCATCAAGCACTTGGATGAGTGTTCGTGAGAATAATGGTTGTGAAATGCCATGCAGGTGCCCCACTGTGTGCTGGTAGGTGCCTGTGGCCAGGAAGTGGAGTACAGCCACTACCTTCAGTAGGGGGGGGATGGCGGTTGGACTTTCTATCATGCTGACGATGTCGTTGTGTGTCATGTCTACGATGGCGGTGATGGTGTCCCTGTCCAAACGGTACAGGGTGTGGATCTGCTCAGCAGTGAGGTTGTTTGGATTGGCTCTGATGCGTGGGATTGGGGGCTGCCTGCGTGGTGGCACTGGCTGTGCTGGTGGGGCTTGCTGGGCCTGCCTTGCCCTCCTTCTCCTCCTGCGTCTCCTCTGTGCTGCCTGTTGTTGTTGTTGTTGCTGTTGCTGTTGTAGTAGCACATGCATTGCTATCAGGTCCTCCAGCCCCAACATTGCTAGTCGTATTGGCATCATTGTGGAGTGTGACTGGGTGTGGGTAGGGGTGGGGTGTGCTCTTTTTATACTCCCCTGAGTCTGTATTGCCTTCACCTGTGCTGTTTCTGTGCACCTGTGGCAGCTGCATTCACTTGAATTGGCCCTTTACGGTTGGTTCGCGATGGCGTTATTTGCACCATGGCGGTAAGGTACTTAGCGGCCTCAATGATGGCGTTAGGTGCATGTCCGCTTGGGTCGGCATTTGCGTGCCTTTCCGCCATGGCGCTAAGTACGGTGTGGGCGGTCGCGTGCGCGCACCCTTAGCGCAGTTTGCGGCAGCGTTAACTACGATGCCGCTATTGGCATCGTAGTTAACGGTCACGGGTCATGATCGGACCTGGCGGAAAACGATGGCGGTAAGCATTTACCGCCATCGTTTTTCGCTTAGCGCCAGGGTCGTAATGAGGCCCACAGTGTTCATGTAATAAGACAAGAGTTTGACTACTGTGCTGGAATGGTGAAATTCACTATGAAAACAGAAGAAGATCCACACGAATTTCAAATGTACTTACAACAAGTACTGGAAAACAAAAACATACCTAAAAATGAAATCTCCCAGATTTCATACATGTGGAAACATACATGCGCTCTCTGCAACAATGTGGCACAGGAACGAATCCCTAATGAATGCTTCGTGTATGTATCCATACCTAACTGTGAATCCATTCAATTTCAGCAACTTGTACAAAATGCAAACCATGGCAGATTATGTACTACCTGCAATTCAGATAATCGCTCTACCTTACAAATACAAACACAACCAATGCAGGTCTCTACACTGCATATTTTAAAAAAAATTGTGGATGGTTCGAATGTAGTAATAGTACCATTACTCTAAATCAGAGATTACCAGCACATCTTATAAACACTTATTTAATATTCTTAAAACCAAAATGTAATAACTAACCTGTGCATAAACATTAATAAAACTTCAATTAGAAAACTATAAACAGTTGGAATACGCCAGCAGGTATCTAACTGCCCCAAGATTCTGCAACAACCAAACAGATAAATCAATACCACTAAAATATAACAAGAAATAAATAGTTAGAATACACCAACAGGTATCTAACTGGCCCAAAAATCTGCAACAACCCAACATAATGATGAGTAACTTGAACATATAAATAAAAAACTATAACCAGTTAGAATACGCCAACAGATATCTAACTGCCACAAGATTCTGCAACAACCAAACAGATAAATCAATACCACTAAATTATAAGAAGAAATAAACAGTTAGAATACGCTAACAGGTATCTAGCTGTCCCAAAAATCTGCAACAACCCAACAGATAGATGAGCTACTTGAACATATAAGTAAAAAACTATAACCAGTTAGAATCCGCCAACAGGTATCTAACAATCTGCAACAAGCCAACATTAGCCAGAAAGAACAAATAAACACTGAAAACAAAGAAAGAAATGTACTGTACCATAACAAAAAAAGTTTTTTTTTAATCCAACATGGATTATCTTCCCACAGACCCAATGATTTAAGAAACAAACATAGAAACTGGGCAAATTGCACAGTACTCTTGTTTGTAAACTACTAAATATGAGGGTCGAAACAATGCAGAAATGTCTATTATGCAATGCAATAACTCTTTATAAACTACCTACTCTAACATGATCTTTTCTTTTATCACAGAAATTGAAAAAGTATATCTGCTCCAGTTACCCTTGTAATGAAAAAAATATATCCAATCACAAAAAATCAAACAGTAAGTATATCATAATTCAACTCACAAATACTGCTCCATAACACAACCATTGAAGCAAACATCCAACCAAACACAACAATCCAAAATGTTTACTTCCATGGACATGTCATGCTGCAGTGCTTGTTACCAAACTCTACAATCTTAATTACATAACGTAGCCAAAACTTCACATACAAACTATACAAATCAAACAGTACACAAACTGTAGATTTGCGGATATTTGATAGATGTTTGATTCTATGGGTGTGTTATGCTATGGTGGTTGTGACCAGGGCCTAGAGTCATAGAATCAAACATTTTAACTGTGCTATATGGGCTACTTTATTTTTTATGTCCACAGACAGCCGCAGTGACCGCGGACATGACAAACACATCAGGGGCGTCTGCCACCTAAACAAATACAGCATTTCACCCATCTCTTACTCCCCCACCCTCCCCAAGCATTCCTACACACCAACACACTCCCCAAAGTGTTTTTTTCCCCGTTCATCGCTGCACTGTCCGCAGATGTCAGTGGATCCAAGATGGCGGACGCATCAAAACAATACGTCGCACCTCACGTTTCATTCCAGCCACTCAGCAAACACGGTGTATGTCCACGGACATGACGCAAGAGGATTAGCCAATCGGTGTCCTGTCCGCTAGCGGACAGGGAAATGTGTCTGCAGAGCAGACATAGATATCACACATTTTTTTAGACCTATTTTTTGGTCGTTTTAAAAAAAAACTACTGGACGGATTTCCACCAAATTTACAAAAGCATGCTTTCGGGACCAAGCCGCTGCTCATGACACAAATTTGGTGCAAATACGTCCAGCGGTTTCAGCTGTAGGCGTGAGCAAAGTTTTTTCCCCATTCAATGTATGGGAAAAAAATACATTTTGGGACCCCTCTTATAACTTTGCCCCCCTACACCAAACCTCACTAACCTTTGCAAAAATAAATCACAGTGGGCCATATACTTTTTTTCCAAAGTTTGGTGAGGATTCGTCCAGGTGGATCGAAATTATAAGCCACCCAAAAAGTGCTCTTCCTATGGGATTAGCAGCTTAACCATACCTGCATGGCCACTACCATGGGCCGTGTAATGTATATATTTTACGGTATCAAACCTTACTTTATATAAATAAGCTGTGTTATCACCTAACATAGTTTGTGGACATTCCTTTGTGGGGGCTTTGGGGAAACACTGAACTTAAGAACCAGCCTGCATCACCTCCTGAGAGCTTAAGTCTTGGTTGCTCATCCATTCTACCATAATAGAGAACCTTGACTTGGATGTTCCGTGCCTTTACCCTACCATATAGAGGTTAAGGTAAAGGCGCTTCCATTCTACCATAATAGAGAACCTTGACTGGGATGGTTTTTGCCTTTACTCTACCATATAGAAGGCAGAAGTACAAGTACAGATACGCCCCTCCAGTCTTTACACAATGTCATGCAATCTGTTGTTGTCACCTTTATGTACATGCCACCTTTACACATTATCAGCACATACATAGCTACACACTCGTTATAAATATTGATGGGGCACACATTTTCCAAGCAGAGGTTCATGGATGCAAGGTTGGAGTACCATGTGCTGTTTTACACATCTGCAGAATAATAATAGCTCAGGGACCAGGAAGAAAAGCATGTGCAACATTGTTTCATCTTGAGGTAACTTGCCTGTACCAGCTTCTTCTACCACACCCCATCATGTCACTATTGGGCCTGAAGTGCAACAGGATAATTAATGTGGACCCTATTTAAAAAGTCCCTACTGGCACGAGAGGTTATTCCCCCAGAAGAGGACACTAGCATTAGGTCAGGCAGCTCAGGCATTATGGGTCACTAGTACAAATTACACCTACACACCACAACAGACGTGTTGGGCCATAATGCAAGTTGCACATGAGTTTATCAAATGAAACAACATCAGCAGTGCATTTACCTGCTATGGAACAGAATGTAACTTTGTTCATACCTCCTGGTGTGGCCAGTACAAAATTTTGGACAAGGTTTCACTGGTTGTCTACAGAATCATGGTGAGGGAAGGAGATTTAGCTGTGGAACAAACAATTTTGTCCCCATGAACCAATTCGAGCCATTCCACCCAAAAATGATTTTAAATGGAAGGAACAGGCTGGAGAAACAGGTAAGGAGTGAAAAGTGCAACCATTGCATCAAAATCAAAGTGAGTACAAAATAAAATAAGTAGTTCCTGCAAACTGGCATTTTACATTGGAGGGACACATTAAAACAGGTGAGTAGGTTGAGTGAAAGTATGAATGTGAGGTGTGTAAATAAAAAAAAGAGAATAAGATAATTAAATAAAAGTATAGGCTTGTAAATATTGTATTTCTAGGTTAATACTGTATAGTACATATGTTGGTTTCCAGGTAGGTGAAAAGGGGGGATTTGATTATAATTGTATCCTTCTATTATGTTTAATCCACACATTTGTTTCGAGGTGGCGAAGGGAGCTGTGTTTGTAAATATTATATATTTATATGCTGTATAACACACATATTTGTTTCCACGTGGTAACAAAGTCAAATATGTTTGTAGATTTTGTGTTTGTATGTTGTATAATGCATACATTTATTTCCAGCTTGTGAAGGGAAGTTGAATAATTAAAAAACATGGTTTAAGAGAAAGTATTTTACTTGATACTTAACCTGTCTGTTTCTCTTCCGATTTAGATTGCTAACTTGTTTCCTTCAACAGCACCCCTGGAGCCAGGTGTAGAAGGAGGAGTCCATTGGATTGGAAGTCCCTGTGTAGACGAGGGGCCAAATCTGACCCTCATGCCCTCCGCACAACTCTCAACACAAAGACAGAGAAACGATAGATGTGCCTCACTCTCAGGCCCATTACCGCAATCATCGATGTATTACAGGTGTGAAAAGCGATATTCTCTTAGACAACCATTCAGACCATGCCCAATTGATGATTTGGATGGCATGGAATTGACTTCAATCGATCAGGTCGACTGACTGAGAAAATAGAAACCACTGACATTGTCACTGACATCACAACATAGCTGTGCTTATACATGAAGTACATATTCATCCATTCATGAAGCTACAGGGACCTGCACTTGTTTATTGCCTATAGGCATGAAACACATGCTAATGGCCCTCTTAGGCAGAGGACAAATACCCATACATATTTTGTATTCATGTCTTTTTCCAAAGCTGAAACCGCAAGATGCACAGAATTCATATATTTAGCTTGCACATGCTTAATGGCTACTAACATGGGGAAGCCATATGGAATAGTATAGAAGTTATAGGCCTCTGAAATGAACAAGAAAGGAGACAGGTTTGGGAAACACAGACACGCTAACATGATCGCTGCAACTCCCAGCCAAGAACAAAGTGGAATCAGGAAAATTCCAGCTACCGAGATAGAGAGCCATCTGCAGAAATTCAGGCTAAAATCCTCATAATTACAGACAAAAGGGCTACATTTCATGGCCTCAACACACATGACACAGACAGAGAAGACTGTTCTCAGAGAACCAGAGAGAAGATACAAGTGTTTCCCACATTTTGTTAACTGACTGCACTCTCACAGTCTTCGGTGATCATAGAAAAGCAACATTAAGGAATGCTTCGCACCTCCATGTTAATTCACGTTACTTCAAAGTGGTAAATCCAGTCTGAGAACTGTCTAGGGTCCCAGGGCTGGGAGGACACATTCTTCCCAATCCAAATTCACCTTTCATGTGGTGATATAATTTGTTGCAAGGGCCAATGGTCTTTCGGTGACCCTGCAACATTTTAGACGGGTGCTGATAGCGGTGGTCGTACGAAGAGCCATTGGACATGGCTAACAAATCACAAAACGAACCGATACATTCTTTATATATAGTGTGCCCAAACTGACCAATACAAGTGTCTGTTAGGTTTTGGGGAGGAAACCTGGATTTGTGATGTCAAGCTGGAATAAAACTGGGTGACACATGCTTAGAAGATTAGAGCTCTGATGAACCTTGTTTTTCTGGTGCGATCCCTGTTATGTTTATTTGCTAATAAACAGTAACTTTGCCCCATGACTGAGTCCTCTGTTATTGTGGCTGGGAGTTTCTGAGGGGCCCAAGTGTACTCTGCTAGTAATAGGGGTGACTGCTAGAGGAACCCCTGCCACGCTATACACCTGGACTGAAATCCCCTAGACCGAAAAGAGGGGAGAAAGGAAGGAACCGCTGAGCGTAAACGAAAGATGATATAGGGAATGGAAATTTGCATCCATATTGTGATAAGAGTAGTGGCATGGACACAAGCCTCTCTGGCAATCAAGTGCATTTTGCAAAACGGCCGGCACCAGCATTGGGCCTTTTGACGGATGATCCACTGATGGTCTAAAGGAGCCCTCAGTCTCCATCCTTCTTTTAAGATGCTCCCAATTTATTTAGCCCCTGTTTATCTTAGAGCAATGGTCAATTGTTGCATTTCTCTAGGTATGGACACAGGTTGAAATATATTTCAAGTTATGGACATTTAGTGCCACTTATCCCTAGTTATGAGTATGTATTGCCATTTTGAGTATGGGCATCTATTGACTGTATGGACAAATATTGCCAATTTCATACTTAACAAAATAAATGTTAAGCTGGCTGGAAACCACATACACAAGTATGAATTAACCATTACTTGTGAATTATTAAGCCCAGGAAAACAAAGAAAGTAAACATACAAAACATTTGTTTTAAAAAAAGATAAAAGTAACCGCAAAAAATAAATAATCACATTTTCGCTAAACATACTCAGAGGTTTAAAATTGTGAATGGTCGGTTCTATGGACAGTTACTGCTGATTATCAATTAAAAGGTTATGTTCTCACATTGTGTCCGAGGATAAAATGGTAAAGGTGGTGTAGCTAGGATTCATGCTTCTGTAGAGGCCTTGTTTATTCTGGTCCTTACAGAAACAAAGGGGGAATGATGTAGTGATAATTAGTGCACACATTTCAATTGACACATTAAAATATCCCAACCGATAAGTTGTTTAACATTTCTAATCATGATACAAAAAATGTCATCATGTAGAACATCAAATTAATATCATTGCCTGCCAGTAATCAGTGCCACTTTATTAATGCATCTTCCTCCCAGTTCAGATTGCAGTACACTTTCATATGCTCATTTCTGATGGTGTTTAGACTATTGCACTCGGTCATGATATGTACGGCAGTTTCTATTTCCATCTCGTCACACAGTCTACACAAACGATCGACACGAGGTATGCCTAACTTAGCACCCTTGAAGGCTAATACTTCAGAGACATTTAACATTAGGATAAGATATGGTCGAATTGTAGTACTATGTGGAAAGGCACTAATGTACCTAGGAGGCACCGTTCGTGTACAAACTGTTTGAATTAATGCATCACTGTTAAAATGAGTGGACATTTGCAAGATCGCACATTCAGTACTGTGGTTATTGATCTTTGTTTTTAGCCATCATTTTTGTGAAATAGCAGATGTAGAAGTATTTACAGTTGAGTAACCCTGCATCCACCTTTGATGGATGCTCTTTAAATAACTAATTCTGCCATACGATCCACTGTCCATATTTTCATAGGCAGTCATCGCGTCTTACATTATGGTCTGGTTATCTAGGTGTGTTAGGGTCTCAAAATTCGAGGCTAATTTACCCTGGCTGTAATCTTCATGATATTAAATTCTAAAAGCAGATATTCAAAATTGGCATAGTTTTAGGTATTCAAAATAAAATTCACAATATCTTATCCTCAAACTTAGCTAGATCAGAGATCAAACTGGCTCCCCATGCTTCGATACCATAATTCGTACAAGGGACATTCTTAGCTAAGTATAAGAATAATATTGCTTTAATAGAGCATCCTCCTTAAGTGTAAAGAAGTGGCTCAAATCGTGGCACATCTGCATACATTTGGTTTTGGTTTCATGCCATTGGTTTTTGTAGTCAACATAGAACCGTAATATTTATAGTGGGGAACTACTTCAACAACATGTGTGTCAAGTTTTCATGTCATTCAATTAAGTTTATGACTTTTGGTTTTACCTAAGAAAGTGATCTTCTTGGTTTTGGCTATGTTGATTTGCAGACCAGTTTCATTTGCATAGCTACCCGGGATCATCAATTTCTCGTGGAGACATGATGGGTTAAAATCAATCAGAAGACGTTTGTCTGCATATCCGAGCCAGTCAATCCGCAGACTACCTAACCTGAGTGGGAAAGATTTGCTAGATTTAAGGGCACCACCAAGATCTGCTAAGTATAGATTAAACAATGTGGCTGCAAGGCTGCATCCTTGTTTCACCCCATGTACAGTGCAAAACTGGCCACTCATCCACCCCTTTCCATCCAATCTCACACGCACCGAGGTGTCAGAGTATAGTAATTTAATCATGGACAGCAGATGATGGTGAATCTTCCTTGATACAAGTTTGTTTCATAAGCAATTTCACATGGTGGTATCGAAGGCTGCACTGAAGTCGATGAATGCACCATAAACAGGAAGTTGGCGACAAGCCCATGCATGCTCAATCAGGCTAACCGAAATCAAAAGATTGTGGGCAGTCTTGATTTAGCTCTAAATCCTGTTTGTTTTGGTGGTAATATGGCGTTTTCATACATCCACTTATTAGAATCCTTTAGTAACACTTTCGATGATTATTTTTGCTGGAATGTCTAGCATCGTTAGCATGTGATAATTTAAGGGATCATTCCAGAACCCTTTTTTATGTATTCGCAGAATGATACTCTCTTTCCAACTAGGGGGGACCAGCCCACATTTCCCAACATCGGGCAACAATCGCAAAAGACTGTTGCATGTGCCGTCTGGACCAACTTCATGGGAAGAAGGTAATAATCTAATCAGCTTGGTGATATCAGCAACAGCGGCTGTGCATAATCATTTTGCACAGTCAGTTACATGTGGTTCGTCCAAGGTCTCACCAGATCCCAGTGTGTTTCTAATATGGGTCTCCCAACATGCCTCACTCAGACTATTAATTGGGAGATTATAGTTTGCCACACCCTTAATGGTGCTCCAGATCCCTCTATTATTATTAGACTTTGGTAATGAGCCAATTCTACCCATATGTCATTTTTGTGTTCAGCATTGTATCTCCTCAGCCATCTGATGTCTTCTGTTATTTGAGAGCTCTGAGACCTACGGGTGCGTAGTGCTATATAAGAAATACATTATTGTTATTATTATTATTATTATTATTATCATCTACAATAAGCATCTTTAGGTGCTTTGAAGCAGATGGATAGATCATCTGACTTCAAATTCTTAGGGTTATCTCATAATATTTCTGCACTATCTAAAAGCAGTTTCTTTTTGGATGCTTGGATTTGATGGTCATATTTAGCACCATGGTAGGAACCCTGATTCCAATGCTCACTCTTGCTCTCATAATTTCTCTTTTTGGCGGTGGGTCTTTAATAATTGAGACGATCTTGGAGAATTCTTATACAATCTCAGGCTCAGAGCCATCAGTCAATGGGCCCCACCTCGCTAGAACGGGGGGAAAGGATGCATTCAGCGATGGTATTTGCTTTATCAAGGTTAGTAGGATTCCATCTGATGCGATTCACCACATTGTTGATATAAATATCACCATTCAAGACATGAATCTTAGTCACATGCTTGGATTTGACGAGAACACACAATTTATTTATTTATTTTTTATTTTATTTATTTGGATTTGTATAGCGCACATCTGCCTGGGGACATCGTGGCGCTGAAAGCAGTCTTACTTGTTACAAGCATACATGGTGTATACATAGAGACAATACAGAGCATATTTGCATATTTACATACAGTTGTGCTTAGTTACATACAGTTGCGAAATACAGTAGGCCAGATAGGGTGGAGTGGAGGGGGTTAGTTGAACAACGTGGTTTTGAGTAGTCTATGGAAAGCATGGTATGATTTTTCGTTCCTTAATGCGGTGGGGAGTGCGTTCCAGTTTTTGGGTGCTAAGTGTTGAAAGCTGGACCCTCCGGCTTTACTTCTTTTGAAAGTGGGTACATAGGTCTGGTTAGTCATGTGTGACCTAGTAGGTCTAGTGGATGTATTAAGGGTGATTCTTTCAGAAAGATAGGGCGGAGCATTGGCGGAGAGGCCTCTGTGGGTGATGGCCATGGATTTGAATAATATATGTTCTTTTCTTGTTAACCAATGGGCTTCTTTTCTGGCTTGGGAGATGTGCTCCCTTTTTGGGATGCTCAGAGCTGCTCCTACAGCATTTTTTTGTGTGACTTGCATTTTTTTTAGGTTTTGTGCAGACATGCCCAAGAAGAGGGCATTGCAGTAGTGCAATTTGGTGCCTACTGTGGCTCTGGCTATGGCAGGCAGTTTTTAGTGGATAGGAAGGGTTTCATGGCATTAATTACCTTAGTGGTAAGTGCAGCAGAGGGGGCTATGGCATTGACTTGCCGTGTCATGGAGAGAGTGGAGTCAAGGTATACTCGTAGCGTTTTTACTGCAGTGGAGGCTCTGATGGTGGAGGTATCGATGTTAAATGATTTGTAATGCGGCGGGAGTTTGTTTAGTCTTTCTTTGGTGCCAACTAGTAGTATCTCTGTTTTGTCCCCATTTAAGCAGAGGCCGTTGGCTGCCATCCAGGTTTGGAGGGCTGTATAGATCTTGGTTAATGCAAAGGCATCTTGTTCATAGACCCCTGTGAGGGGGAGCAGGACCTGCGTGTCGTCAGCATAGTTGGTGTAAGCTATGTGACGACGGTCCAGGTCATTGAACAGTGGGAGGGTGAAGATGTTTTATAAGGTGGGGGCAGTGCAAGACCCTTGTGGATAGTGGTGGGGGTAGCGCTCGCAGAGTCAGAAAAGACTTTCAAAAGTCAACCCTTGAGGAAAGATTTGACCCAAGAGATGGCTTTGGGTGAGAAGTGGGCTTCATTTTTGAGTTGCGTGCCTAGAATGTCATGGTTGACCAGGTCAAAGGCCGTGGATAGGTCCAGTAGGAGGAGGAGTGCTGGTTTGTCTTTGTCCATGATGTCATTGAGTTGGATTTTGAGATCTAGTAGGCCGATTCAGTCCCATGTCCTGAGCGGAAACCCGATTGCCTTCTTCCTAAAATGCGATGTTCTTCCAGGTATTGCTGCATTTGTGTGTAGGCCACTTTATCGAGGATCTTGAGCAGGAAGGGAACGGTTGTGATAGGTCTATAGTTGTGGGGCGTTTCCGGGATCTAGGGTGGGTTTTCTGAGAAGAGTGCGCACCCAAGCTTCTTTTAAGCTCGTTGGGATTGAGTTTGTGTTGAAGGATGCTTTGCTTGGAGGAGTTCAATTTTATTTAAGAGGGTGGGCTGTATGGTGTTACACCAGGCTTGGTCCTTGACAATCTCGTGAGACTTAGTGGCGGTGTGGATAGTTCCTTGAAGATGGCGAAGAGCTCTTTAGATTCTGAGGTGGCATTAGAGATTCTTTAATTATAGGATGCAGATTTCGCTGATATGATGTTTTTTTTGTATTGGGTGGCTAGTGATTTGTAGGAAGATAGTAAGGAGGTGCTGGGCGAGCTTTGCCATATGTTTAGGGCTTTGTGTTTTTTGTTTCGCAGTTCTTTTAATTCTGCTGAGAACCAGGTATTGGGAGTGTTTGGTATTTTTGGATTTTTTCTTTTGGAGAGGGGCGATGATGTCTATAGCAGAGCTAATGGTGGATTTGTAGATATCCGCCAGTGCAGCTGGGTCTGAGTTGTCAGGAGAGTTGGTGGTGAGGGTATCTAGGTAGGGGGAAATACTTTCTTTTGTTAGATTCTTGGCGCTCCTGGCCATGGCTGGAGGTGCTGGCTTGAGTTTTTTTTACCAAGTTATTGGATGTAGGGATGAGGAAGTGAATGGGAAAGTGATCGGACCATGGGGTAGGTTTGATGGAGTTGATGTCGATGCCACAGTTGTGGTCATCAGCTACCCAGTCAAGAGTACGTCCTTTGCTGTGGGTAGGATAGAGTACTTTTTGTTCAAAGCCCATTTCTTGGAGAGCTTGTGCTAGTGTTGTGGAGGGTCTATCTTTCTGGTCATGGAGTCCCAGGTTAAGGTCTCCTAGAAGAATAGTTTTGGTAGTTGTTTTAAGGTTTTCAGCTAGTAGATGCGAGAGGTTGTCCTGAAAGTCCAATATAGGGCCTGGTGGGCGATATACTAGATTAAAAGTGATGGTGGTGTTGCGAGAAAGTGTGATCTTGGCCGAGAGAGAGTCTTCGTTCTACCCTAGTTTGGAGGAAAGTTGTCTTATTTCTAGGTGATTCTTGACTATGAGGGATACTCCCCCACCTGTAGACAGTGTTCTGTCCTGTCTAAGGATGGAGTATCCTGATGGGATAGCTAGGGAGATGGCAGGGCCGGCGGCATTGTGTAGCCAGGTTTCGGTAATGGTGAGGATGTCAAGGTCGAGGTTGGTTAGAAGGTCATGAATTTCTGTAGCGTGACCAGGGAGGGCTCTGCCATTAATTAATGCACACTGTAGGTCTGGTCGTGGCAGGGGGGGGCTGAAATAGCATTATGCCCTTTGGCTGCTTTCTTGGTAGTGGTCAGTTTATGGCGTTCTGTGGTTAGTTTGTTTTCATTTTTGGCTAGTGAGGTTTGCGGTGAGTATCTGGAGCAGAGGCCTAATATTTGATTTCTTGAGTTAGTTGCTTGCGTGTCAAGAGTGTGATGGGTTTGTGTTCTGTGGGTTTGGTGAAGAAGGATGGAAGGAAGGGCATAGGGAGGATGAGAGCGGAGGGTGGGGTGTGATCTTGGCCATGATGGATGGGCACAGGGCAGCAGTCAGCTATAGGTACAGTCAAATATGGGCACAGAGCAGCCATCAACTGTTAGATTTGGGCACAGGGC
Organism: Ambystoma mexicanum; assembly: GCF_040938575.1. Classification (NCBI taxonomy): domain Eukaryota; kingdom Metazoa; phylum Chordata; class Amphibia; order Caudata; family Ambystomatidae; genus Ambystoma; species Ambystoma mexicanum. The sequence continues at coordinate 655,315,369 of NC_090934.1, forward strand.
AACACTCAGTTATAGGCACTGTCAAATTTGGCAACAGAGCAACAATCAGGTATCAAATTTTGGCAGAGAGCAACCATCAACTGTTAGATATGGGCACAGAGCAACAATCAGGTATGAAATTTGGGCACAGAGCAACCATCAACTGTTAGATTTGGGCACAGGACAACAATCAGTTATAGGGACAGTCCAATTTGGGCACGGAGCAACAATCAGGTATCAAATTTGGGCACAGAGCAACCATCAACTGTTAGATTTGGGCACAGGACAACAATCAGTTATAGGCACAGTCAAATGTGGGCACAGAGCAGCAATCAGGTATCAAATTTGGGCACAGAGCAACCATTAACTGTTAGATTGGGGGCACAGAACAACAATCAGGTATCAAATTTTGGCGGCACAGAGCAACTATCAACTGTTAGATTTGGGCACAGGGCAACAATCAATTATAGGCACAGTCACATTTGGGCACAGAGCAACAATCAGGTATCAAATTTGGGCACAGGGTAACCATCAACTGTTAGATTTGGGCACAGGGCAACAATCAACCGTTAGATTTGGGCATAGGGCAGCAGTCAGACATAGGCGCAAACAGTTCTAGGCACAACGTATTTGCTGTTACAGGCTAGCAGAAACACTGGGGGCATGATACTGGGGAGAAGCATGGGAGGCACACTTGGGTAGAGAGTATGTTGGTATTCAGTTCAGGTGCTAGAGGGCTTCAGAGGGCTTACCCTGCTGTAAAGGAGATATTGCAGGCATCGGACAGTACATTAGGCAAATGAAGTTTAGATTGGCTCATGCGATGGGTAGAACGAGGGGGGAGACATGTGCTAGGACAAGATAGTAGCAGAGAACAGGTAGTACCTTACATAAGTACAGTGAAGATATGTACCTGAGCAACACATACCTTTGCGGGGGTGAGAGGAGTGCCTGGGCTGAGTCAGTAGGTTAGGCAGGTACGAAGGTCATAATAGTCTGAAGTGAACATTTGGCTGGGTTGATGTGCGCTTGGATGAGCAGCTGGTGCATGGCACTGTTGAGAAGCAGGATTGTAGCACTCACAGTGGTTTCCTTTGTCTGTATAGCATGGTCCATTATGGCAACTGGCAACGTGCCGATCAATGGCGAACAGGGGCAAACAGGGCCTTAGAATGGCCTTTAATTCTGGCCGGATCTTCTGCCTGACGGCGGATGTTGGGTGCTATTGTAAGCACGGTTGCTTAGCAACCAAGACGCCGAGCCTCGTTTTGGCACCGCATCGCGCCCGGCATTTTGTTTTCTGATAATGTTGGCGCGGATGCAAGCGCGTGACCCGGGCTGCATCTGGGTGAAAGGTGGGCAGCAGGGCTTCAGATTTGTGGTCTTGATGGGGTGGGCAGCACCAGGATGGGTGCTCGTGGTAGAGAGGAGGTCTTTCTGGCTGAGGAATTTCTCGTAGCTTGAAGCACGCTGCAGCAGCTCCGATGAGCCTATCCTGTAGCTGGAGAGGGTGGGGCTCCTACCCTCACCACCTGGCTGATGATACTGATGTGCAGAGGGGCAAACAGGGCCTTAGAATGGCCTTTGATTCTGGCCAGCTCTTCTGCCTGCCGGCGGATGTTGGGTGCTATTGTAAGCATGGTTGCTTAGCAACCAGGACGCCAAGCCTCGTTTTGGCACTGCATCGCGCCTGACATTTTGTTTTGTGATAATGATGGCGCAGATGCAAGCGCGCGACCCGGACTGCATCTGGGTGAAAGGTGGGCAGCAGGGCAGCAGATTTGGGGTCTTGATGGGGTGGGTAGCATCAGGATGGGTGCTCGTGGTGGAGACGAGGTCTTTCTGGGTGAGGAATTTGAACAATGGTAAGTGGTCACTCTCCTGGTGAGAAATGACTGCCATATCAATCACCATGTCGAGGAAACTGGTTTTAATTACAACATAGTCAAGAGTGGAGCAATGCTTGCCACATATCTGCATGAAAGCTTTGTCTGCATCACTAGGACAGTAGCCATTTAACATAATCATATTGTGTGCACTAAATAGATTGGCCCATCCTTTACCTTGTTTGTTGGGGTCTGAAGTAGTGTAAGGCTGGGAGTCTCATTTTGCCAATCATTATTTAGGTTGATTCTCGCATTAACATCGTCAGTGATAATTATAGGGAAATCCCTGCCATAGTCATGTAGTCATGCAGGTTTTTTTAGTGTAGAAATATTGATTTTGGTGGAAATCATATTAGGTGGATCATAAATGTTTAAAATTAAAAATGTATCAGCGTTTGGTGTAGCACCATTAATAATGTCAGCTTACACTGTCAATGTCGATGACTGAATAGCATTCAATGTCCATGGGTAGCAGATAGAGATCTCCTTTTAGTCACCCAATGGGCCCCTTTTGTTGCATTGATCTGCAGAGTACTACATCCATCGATATTACAAGTCTCCATTAACCACGTTTCTTGCAGAGCTACAATATAAAACAGATCTATGTATGCTAGTAAGCCTTCTTGGGCTGCAAGGTGAGAAGACCCTCTGGTATTCTATGAGCAGATAATATCGCTGTCATCTGGAATTTTTAGCAAACTGGGCCTTGAAAGCACTGGGCAACCATTGCCAATATACTTCATCAGCACTGATCTATCCTGTTACACTGCTAGACAAGAGTCTATTGTTCGATCTAATGGACACAGAATTCAACAAAGGTAGCAGGCGCCCCTCTCTCGGAAGAACAAGGCATGATAACCTGTTCAGTTGTTGTTAACCACATTGAGAGTTCGCAGCCATCCACTGATGATGCCCAACATTGTTGGGCATCAACAGTGAGGTGAAGCTGAGCCTCTCTAAGCACAGTGAGCAGGGAGTCCACGTCTGGTTGGCCCCAGGTAACCTAGGGTGACCAACCCCAAGTTCCATCAAAGAATTCAACAAAGGTAGCAGGCGCCCCTCTCTCGGAAGAACAAGGCATGATAACCTGTTCAGTGGTTGTTAACCACATTGAGAGTTCGCAGCCATCTGCTTTTTGCTCACTGCACCTTTCACAGATGGGAAATATCCACTTGCATATCATATATTAAGATTAAATTTTGCCACTGGCAATATGACAGTATCATCAGTGGGTACATCAGTCGCTATTAATCCATGAAGCTCATTATAAACCAAAGCCTCAGCATTGTCTTTTTTCAATTAAGATATGTTCAACATTTTCATGTATACTACATGGTTCAAGTCTATCATCAACATATTCATGAGCTCCCCGTGGTTCAAAGATATCCGCAATTTCAATACATTTGGTCAGGGAATGGTCAAACAACATATTTGTATTTGTAGCTAGTGCTTCCCTTGCGGGGGAATCATTATCAGAGAGCGACTGACATCGTCCTCGTGAAAAAACAGAACATTAGCAATTAACTTTGAACTTAGACATGGAATGGACTCAGTAAGATCATTCATTAGTTCCTGGGCTGCCAGATTTTCATCGATGGTGTTAAGAATCGGAACGCTGTCATTCATTTTCTTTGGATAATATTTGGTAATTCTAGTGGCCTTTTTCACTAGTGCATTGACTGCACCAAACCTGTATATAGTTTTCTGCTTCCAAGCGTGGCTCGTTCGCTGTTGGTACATGCAAGATGACTCTTGCAGGCATACAGGTGTATCAAACTGCTGAATTGACGAGAGAGAGTGGGTATCAGAAATTGGATGTGTGTCGATTGTGATAAGACTAATATGCGCCTGCTCCTCTGTAAACTCAGCCATGACGGGCTTGCTTCGAGGGAGATGACAGCAGCTGACAGGTTTCGAGTGCCCACCAGCTAAGAGGAGGATTACAGGAGGGGGCATGCTAAATGAGTGAAAATCAAATGGGGTGTCTCTGAGCTAGTCCAACCTGTCGGGGCCAGCGCACCGTAGAAATGCGTCCTTCAGTCAGTGATCAGTATTGGTCAGGAGCCAATACAAAGTATAACCTAGATCCACTGCCACTGGAGGCACGCATCCTCATCCCTTTTATGACTGTTTCCTGTTGAAATGGGGTGGGGCTAGATCTAAAGTAAAGAGAAATTAAACAAATGCGGCTATCAGTAAAGAATATACAGGGGGCATCATTACGTGTTTGGAGGTAGCCATGGTGCAACTAGCACCATGGCTGCCTCCAAAACGGGCTCCATTACCGGCTTCCTGCAATGGGGACTTACCGGGTCATTCTGACAATGGAGGAACCGGTAATTCCTCCTTGCAGGAACCATTCCCCATTCCCATTTGAGCCCCCATAGGGCTCAATGGGAATGGGGAGGGAGGTAATAACGGGCAGATTTCAACTGGCCCCGTTATTAGCTCCCTCTTCCCCTCCGGGGACCCGGAAAGGATGCCTGGTTTTACCTTGTAAATCGGCGCTCCCGTAATGAAGGGGACGGGTCCCGTACCGGCCCCCTTCATTACAGGAGCGCCAGGGTCGTAATGAGGCCCAGTAACGGTATATGAGCCGTGTTGAATGTTCACAGCAGGTCGCCAGTAACGCCAGCTAACAGCACTTACGAGGGCACTTCTGAGGTTGCGCACACATGGATTTGTGCTTCCTCGCCCTTTTATGCCTGCTTCCTGTTGAAATGGGGGAAGGCCAGATCTGTAAGTCTTTCAGTATCAAATGTCCAAATTAATCCCAGTATATGTTCACAGCAGGTCGCCAATATCGCCAGCTAACAGCACTTACGAGGGCACTTCCAGGGATGTGCGCCAGGAGCAAGGGGAATTAGGTGTCAAATATTCAGTCACAAGTGTTTGTAGCAGATTTGTCCTATATAAATGTACTGCTGTTTTTTCCACATGATTTTAGTGCTATTTCTATTAGACGGCCCGCAGCAGCGAGCGTGTAGTTATGGTTAAGTTGCTAAACTCATAGGAAGAGCATTTTTTCAGCGGCTTATAACTTCGCTCCCCCTGGATGAATCCTTACCAAACTTTGCACAAAAAGTATATGGGCAGGTTTGAATATTTTCTCCAAGCTTGGCAAGCTTTAGTGTGGGGGGGTAAAGTTATAGGGGGGTCCAAAAATATTTTTTCCCCATAGAGTGAATGGTGAAAAAGTTTGCGCATGGCTACAGGCCGAACGGCTGGATGGATTTTCGCCATATTTGCGGCAGGAGCGAGGGCTTGGGTCAGAAAGCGTGCTTCTTGTGTGTTTGGTGGAAATCCAACCACTACATTTTTTGGGAAGTACTGAAATGTACGTCCCAAAAAATGTTTGATATATGTGTCCGCTACATGGACCCATTTCCCTGTTTGCTCCATGGACCGCAGTGTCAACGGCCTGCGGTACGCCGTGATGTTAGCAAATATTGAACGCGGTCGGTGGTTGGTTGGAGGGAAGCGTCCTCTGCATCAAAGTATTTGGAAAACACTGCCATGGTGCATCGGAGAACAGTGCAGCGGCGGAAGGGTCTGGAAAATGGACAGTAAGGAATGGGTGGGGGAGTGAAAAGTGGGTAATGTGAAATATGTGTGTACGTAGAAGAAGACGGAGCAGTGCCTGTAATGGTTGCGCATATTGTCTGAACTGGCAGGTACCTACACATGCGAGTACTTTGTGCGGTGATTGGAAGCAGGTGCTGCAACGGCCAAATACATTGTGCCACATTTGGACACCTACTTCGGTGGAGAGTGGTGGCAGGTATGTTTGTTTTAAAAGGGGAACATTTTGTCATCAACGACATAGGTTGGGAGATAGCACAGGTGGATGTGCTATTCAGATGGAATGTGGTAGTTGGGCACATGGTGGTAAGCATGGGTTAAGGAACTCGTTGGGTAAGTGGAAGGATTACAATATTGGCTGCATGGAGTAAGGACATAGACAGTGGGGCATGGAGTGAAGACTGTAGACTTTTACTGTACCCACCGCACTAACACAAGTGTGGGTGTACATCCGGGGCAGGACGGTGCTTGCACAGCGCAGTGTGCGCGAATTGATTGCAGTAGGCTTGTGTTCCAAACCAATTGTGGGTACTTTGGCTGTGGCACTATAGTTTATGAATGGAAGTGGGGATGGCTACAGTATGTAAATGAAAGTGCAGAGGGGTGGATGAGAGAGTGTTTTCTTTGTACATTATGGTAAGTGGGGCAAATTGTCACTGTATAGGTCCATGGCGGTGCGCAGGTTGGTTAGTAGTGCTGGTGATACTGCTATGTATGTGGATAGGTGAAGTGGATGAAATGGATGATGGTATTACGTAGCAGAGACAGTCTTGAGCTTGTAGAGTGTTAGTTGTGTGGCGAAAGGGCGTAGGCAATGCACTGAAGAGGGAAGGACTTTAGGACACACAGTGTAGTAATGCATTTTAGAGGTTGCAGCAGGCAGAGGGTTGTGACCTGTAAGGAATGGGTGAGGAGCACATTTCAGATGCAATACAGCAGGAGAAGTGAGCTGCCATAACTGCTTGTGTGGTTTTGCTGGTGAGGACAGTGTTACTACATGGTAAACATGTTGATGTGTACATGAAGATGGTACTGTGAAACGTGATGCAGTGTGGGCAGTGCGTGCTCGGTTTGCAAGCTGTCACTATGGAGTTGTGGTGCCTGTGTTGAAGCGGTAGCCTTTGGGTGTATGGCCGAAGGAGGTAGGCTGTAGGCCATGCATTGAAGAGCGTTGGACTTTGGAAAATCCACGCCACTAATGCAATGTTGACTGTGCATCTGGTAGACGATGATGACCTGTAAAGAATGATTGTGCAGTACATTGTAGATGATATAGAGCAGTAGAAATGAGCTAGCAGGACTGTATGTTTGGTTCCACAGGTGAGGTGGATGGTAGAATATGGTAAAGTTGTGGATGTGTGCTTGAAGATGGTGCAATGAAAAGTCACGCAGTCTGCCCACTTGGTGCAGTGTGTGCACAATGGCAGAATGACACAGGCTGTGGTTGAAGTGCAGCTTATTTGGGTTCTTTACTATGATCTGTGCAGATTTGTTGAGGTAGGGCCACTGTTGTCACAATGTTGTGGTTAGGTTGCTAGTGAAACACTACTTTGTGAATGGCACTGGGTAGGGGTGAGCGAGCTTTGTATGTTTGTGGATCGTGCTAATTGCGGCCTGTTTTCGTCCATGTGTGCTTTATGGAGTGAGGGAGTTGGGTTGAAGTGCTGTTATGTATGTTACATTTGTGTACTATGTTAACTGCCTGCATGGTCATATGCATGCATTCATAGTGTTGTTGTGGGTGTGTGCAAGGGTGCAGTGTTGTGTGCATGACGAAGGGTGTGCTGGGTGCGCCGGCAGATTGTTGTGGATGGTGAAATAGGGCATTATGTAGGAACAGTTTATGGTGGAGGGGCTTTGGAAGCTCAGGGAACGTGTTCTTAGAGTGTTAAAGGGGACATATGGAGTTGTCTACAGAAATGGTAGTGGGCTATGCAGAGTTTCAGTAAGTGGTTGGTGTAGGCGTTTTTAAAATTGGATAGTTGTGAATAGGCGCCAGTAAGAGATTGTTGGAGAAATGGAGTGCAAAGGGAAGAAGTATTGTGTGTGCTTTACTGGGGCGTGGCCTTAGATGTAGCTGGGAAAGCGCACGTGCTACATCATGGCTTTTTTGGAAAAATCGCGTGCAAAGGGAAGAAGTATTGTGTGTGCTTTACTGGGGCGTGGCCCTAGCTGTATCTGTGAAAGTGCATGTGCCACATCATGGCTTTATAAGCATGGAGCCTTAGCAAATGAGGGGATTATCCAACGAGGATTGCAGGGTACGGTTTAACTAAAGGGGCACTGACTTATTTACCGAAAGGTAGATGTACTGAAGTCAGCACAGATGGAGAGACGGTGAGTGATTATAGTTGGTGATAGCTTTGTGCACGATCTGCCCAGTTATGCTGTGGAAAGAGGCTTTGATACTGATTTTGGCTTTTTTGGCCACACTTTATGAGTGGGGTTTCGGCTGCATGGATCTTCTTTGCAAATATGTGGCCTCTCTTGGTACTGTGAATGCAGTGGTCATGCATTTTGGAGTACTACATTTGGGACAAATGTCGTGTTTATTTTTGCTCGTTTATTTAAAGAGGTTGATGACAGCTGTGATGCAGATCTTTCCTACAGCAAAGGTTGTTTTCTCAGCGATCACACTAAGACGAAAATGGGAGCATGCTGGTGTCAGTTGTCCAAAGCTGGAGGCTGAGCGATGTAAGATAAATAGAAGCATCTGCGACTTTATGTCCAGTGTTGGGATGTTCTGCACAGACTATGACAGCATTAATAACCAGCAAGAGTTCCAGTGGTTCCAGGGAAATGGCATTTCTTTGACTTTGATTGGCAATGCTTTTGTGTTTGCCACTGTGCACAAAGCTTTGCAGAGAATCCTGTAGAAATGTTACATAACAGTTCATCTTCAGTGGGTAAAAAATGTCAGGAGGAGAAGCAAACAGAAACTGAGCAAAAGACAGAAAAAGAAGAGGAAAAAATGTATGAATGCACGTACATAATGAAAACACAACAAAAAGGCAAAATAAATACGTGTTTTTACACACCATCCATGCACACACACAATCCCCACCCCTTTATTTCATATCCCCTAACCCCTCTAACACCGTATCAGCCCCCCCACCTCTAGTGTCTAGCACGGTAGTGCTGCACAATGCACGGTACTGTGAGGATTCCACGTGGCACATCCGTTTTTTTTTTGGACGGCAGCTATAGCATTGGCACTGAGGAGGCAAAGCAATTGGGTAATGTGCTTACTGGTTGTGGTGTGTACACAAACAGTGTGATGCAAGGTTTGGTTGTACAGATAAATGTAGAAGGCTATGGTAAACATGTGCAAGGTAAGGGGCAGGCATCATGTTTGTATGCATGGACTGCATGCACTTGCGTGACGTAGCTACTATACATTCCCTGCTGCTTTTCTGGGATCACTTTTCTGACATTTGTACTACATGCATTACAATGGGAAGACCATATTGTGAAGTGTATCACATACGTGGCAGCAATGAAGTTGTGATGCATGCAGTGTGTGCATCATATCATATGATGTCCTATGGTACCTTCTGCTGTTTGTATTGTGCCTACATACAAGCGTGTGAAGGAGCACCGACAAAAGGGACATAGATAAGGGCCTGATGGGAAGAGGATAGTGAAAAGGGAAGAAGGACTGTTTATGAATTGTTTGAGTGCGGCTCTAGCGGTACTTTGTGAGGCGCACATGCTATATTCTGTGCTTTTGAACATGCTGGCCAATAGAAATGCAATTGTTGGAATTCTCCAATGAAGTGGTTACACTGTGCGTCACAAGAAAAGGCAGCCATATTTTCTTTCATTCTTGTCTGTACTGAGGCAGGCAGAGATGGCAAAATGCAAACTTTTACAGTGGGTGATCGTTTTGTGCTCGATCTGCTTCAGTATGCCGTGGAAAGAGGCCTTAATGGCAATTTCAATTTGGATGAATTGGAGACTTTGTGGTGGGGTGTCACTGTCCGTAGTTTCCACCATTTGCTTGAAGAATGTCGACGAGTGACCACTTTAGGTACTGTGGACATAGAGATAGTGCACTATGGAGAATTGCTTTTGGGTTCAATAGCTTGTGCAAGTGTGTCCCGTCAACTGAAAAAGATGATGAAAGAAGTGATGCGCATTTTTCCCACTGCGAAGGTGCTTTTCTCCTGTATACCACCAAGTCCAGTATATAACTATTTCAATTAATGTTGTTGGCAGCCTGAGGTGGGAAGGTGTCTTCTCAACAGAAGTATGCAACTTTTTGTGTTCTGCTGGGATGTACTCCTATAGGAATGAGAATATTGGTAATCGATATGTCCACTTTCTCAATGGAAGTGGCATTTTATTGTCGCACAGTGGCAATGACATTTGGTTTTCCAATCTACAGGCTGCACTGAAGATGCTATTGCAAGAATGTGAGGCACAGAGCAACAAATAAATATCATTATGCAAGACCGCAAAAGGAGTTGTTAATGTGGAAGTTGTTTTTTTTTTAAAAAAAACAAGCCAGCTTTCTTTAAAACCCACCAGTACAAAGGACATCCCCTACATTGGTTGACATTTATTCCCCTACTCTCGCGAATGCACACCTGCAAAAAATCACAGACATTGTCACAGTTGCAGAATTGTAAGTGTGATATGCGCCGATTTGGCAAATGCACATATTCTGTTTGACATTGTGGAGGACACAGGATTGTGCAATGAGCTGTCTGTGTGTGCAATGCACGCCCACAATGTGCTATACCATATGTTTGTTAACATTACTGCAGAGGGTGAGCTTATGGCTGTGTGTTGTACGAGGGACAGCGCATGCTCTGTGGGTGAATGGCAAGCACATAAATTACTTGACAGTCAATGAAAAATTGCATCTGATGGGAGTTGTGTGCACTGTATCATGTGGATTTGTACAGGTATGGAGCGCCTATACTGAAGCGATTGCTTTTGGTTTCTTTGTCTGAGACTATGGTGATGCTCGATCTAGACAATATTATTGTTGGTGATTGTGTAGGGAGAAATGCACACCATGCAACATAACACATAGTGGTGTTTGTGCTGAAGGAGGCAGTAGGGCACGCAATGATTCTGTTTCTGATATCCTGCATAATTTTGTTTCCCAATATGCAGCCACCCATTTAGGGATGTTATTTTTAATTTGGTGCTGAAATGGACACAGCACATTATATTGTGCAGAACTGTATTTGTCTCTTTTACAACGTGTGCTGTTGTCCTACTATACAAATGGGATTCTATCTTTTCACAGCACAAGCATTTTCCCCCACAAACAGCGTTCTTTTTCCTAATACTGCATGTTCCTTTTGTGCCCCCTGTACACTCATTGTTTTGGTTCCCTTTTTGGAAGGGCAGGAACAATGTTTGTGTTTGTGTTGCGCACTTGCGCCCTTCAAAACTCATTGCAACACACACAACCATTTCTTTCATTAGGTCCCTATATATACCTATTTCAACTACAGTGTTTTCTACACTACCACCGTTCCTTCCATTTAGCAAACAACTGTGTGGAGGGTCTACGATGTGCGTTGCAATTACTCCCTTCATTGCCACTTCCTTCGTGACAATCTAATAGGAGCATTCTGTGATAATCATGTACAAAAACCATTCCTAAAGGAACGTTACGATACAGATGCGCTATTCCAAACATAGCATAATTTCTAAATACAGTGTGCTAAAGGAAGTGCCGTACTAAAAATCTATGAAATTCACTAACAAAAAACGTTGTTAAAGGGACATTATGGTTAAGTTGCGCCACTGCAAAACCTATGAAATTCAATGGAAAAAATGTTGCTACAGGGGCGTTATGGTTGCAGGTAAAACCTAAAAACCCCAGAAATGTGCAAGTTATGCGACGCTACGCAACCATAACTCACGCTACCACTGTGCACTGCAAGGATTAACACCCATGAAATCAAAGATGACATCACAAATATCATTGATGACATCACAAGTCTGGCACCCTCTGTTTCAGTTTAGTGAGATATGTACACTAGGTGATTTTCTTCACTACCCGAGAGGAATTGCAAAATGAGAAGGTACTACATCTCTACACCTTACCCATCTCTAGCAGAATCCAGTCCATTTGCTCCCATCAGTGTTTGTCGGTGTAGCAGGTGACAGTTTGTTCTGGAACACTGAGGTGTTCATGCTTACCGTGCCCACATACAGGAAGTGCAGCAGCCAGTAACATCTGTTGCACCAAGGACTTTGCATTCAGATGCTATAACATTGCTGGCTTGGCTGATGTCCTGGGCGTTGGTCTTAGCAGTGCACAGTGGTGGTGCACATTATGGTTGCTTAGCTTACCATAATTGGCAAATTTCTGGATGTTTTCAGATGTATTTGTAACCATAAATCCCTTTAATGATGTTTTTTTTCACTGAATTTCTTAGGTTTGTATTAGTGCAACTTAACCATAACATCCCTTTAACAACGTTTTTTAACCCTTAAATTGCTAGAGGTTCCTTATATTATACTCACCCCCAGTATCGTAGCTGTGGAGTCTGTGGACAGTATAAATGTCCACAGACAGCAGGTAACATCAACAAAACCCAGAAGCACACGGGACAACAGAAAATGTTGTACCCTTCATCCAAAATACATAAAACAACAGTACTTATATTTACCACACCCAAATATACCTTTTTGTATAATTCAACATTTCAAAATATAAAAAACATTTTTTCATTTAGCACACAATATTAAGGAATGCACCAGGCACACACCATAACTGTACACCTCAAATGATCAGTTCAGTACAGAGATACACCAGCAAGTCATTGCAAATCAACCTCTCACCAAATAGTAAGTACAGTGTATTTATTTCTCTATTATCACCATTCATTACATAACCCTTTCTCAGTAATATAGCTCAGTGGCAGCGTGCACGTCCTGGAAGCAAAACGACTCAGAGCAACACAAGTTCAAAATCCCGGGTCCGCACTTAGGAACCTTGTCGGTATTAAGTGTGTTATAAATAACCAATTATAATATAATTATGGGTACATGTCACAATTTTCTATTTTGACAGAAATGGCAAACACACTTGAGTGGCTAGAATGGCTAGAAGAGAACTCTCCCAAAGAAGAAATGACTTGTGATGAAATCTATAATGGCAAACAATACATCTTTCAATTTAAGCAAATATTGTAATTTCTATACAGCTCAATGAAATAATAATGTCTTCTTTTCTTATAGTACATACTTCACTTGAAGAAACTACACCAGAAATGAATTATCAAGAATCCCAACAATCACAAAAACAATCACAGTCCCCAACTGTACACAATGACACCATGTTCTTGTCTGCAAAATTGGATGAACTTAGAAATGACTTTAAAGCACTTTTAAAATGATGTAAAAAGCATGTTATTAGGAATGTTGATTATCACTGTTCAACTTGCACCTTTCCCACTTCCCCCAATCAAGGGGGACAATCACCCCAATCAAGCTCACAAAATATAAATAAAAGACAGTTTGGCGAAACCTCTCTCCCTCCCTCCCTCGATGATAACATTCTAGAAATTCCAAATTCTCCTATTTATGTTTCCCATTCCGATACCCCATCCCTCTCATCAATATTTGTTGTTATACTGTAAATACCTTGTATATTATTTTGTGATACATTCATTTTTTTTTAACCCAGTTAATAGTCTGCAGACTATACACCTGTTCGGGATGTCCATCTACAAAAGGGACATCTGCAGATATTGTGCCGTGCCTGGACATGCCCGGCCTGGAATGATACACTTTTAATTAGCCTGCGGACAGCACGTCCGATTGTGGACATTCATGCGCATGCGCCCTGCGTCTGCCACTTGAAGGGTGTACACAGACATGCCCAGACGCCATCATGTGACCGCACCTGTGAATTGTGATTGAGTGTCCGCAGATGGTGTTGGTCACCGTGGAGAGTTTGAAACTGCATTTCTGGACAATCTAGGATGTTTCTAGTTTAAGGTTTACCCTTACAGAGCTCCGAGACCCATTCTTGTTTGATCTGTCAGCTTATTACAACTTTCCAAGGCCTATTTGCAGGTTGGTATTCCACGGACAGTCTCATGGTCCGCGGACGGTTCCTCTGAAAGGAACCACCCATTACTTTTAGTCATTCTCAATCTGGCTATTCAGGAGAGAGCACCAGAAGAAGTCCTGCTTTGCATATATTGAACAACCTGTTCATTTGGCATCTGTCATGGCCATCCCTCCTTCCCAGGGGCCACCATCACCAATAAAACCTGGATGGCATGGATAGGGGAATGCGTGCAATGTGGAGGAGGAGGATTATGAGGAACAGGAAGAAAAAGTAGAGGAAATCCCTACCTCCAGCACCCAGAGAAAGTAATTGGTGTGGCAGATCTTTACAACCATTGGATGTGTACTGAAAGCTCGGGCTGCCCAGGTGAAATGCACTGAGTGCGGGGCCATACTCAGTCATGGACAACCTGGGCAGTGCTCTTTTGGGACCACCGCCATGCGCCGCCACACCAAATCCAACCACCTGGGTGCTCTGAGAAAAGCTGTTCCATTCTCAGGGAGAAGCAGGTTAACGTCCTCTATCCCATCTTCGCCAACCGCTCCTGCCACCACGCAGGCTACTCCTGTGGGGCAGAGGATCCTGCCGCCTGCCTCGCAGGCCATACAGGAGGCTGTCAATCCTTACCTTTCGAGGGTCACAGTCACCTGTATACACTCCGACACACCGCTCAGCAGGGGGGAGCAGTTTCAGAGTGCTTTCGAGGCTGCAGTCAAGGAGCACGAGAAACACTGCCCACTACGTTAGAGCTAAGGCCTGACCAGCATCTTCCCCTGTCCACCTGTCCCTCCGTATCTGCACTTGGTGCCCCTTCCCTTCCTTCCCTGCCTTTCCTCCCCACCTTACCTCCTAGCCTCTCCTACAAAAAAAATTCCCAAAAAATATAAAAGCTAAAAAGACAGGTTCCTTTTGGAGCCACCTTTCCCAGTTAAAAAATAGAAGTAAAAAAAAAATCACAGGTCCCTTTGCAGTCTGCATAGTCTGTGGACAGTATAATAGTCCGCGGACACCTGGAAAATTGAAGGCATGGGGTGGGGGGAGTTAAAATCATTTTTATTGTTTTTTGTTAACAAAATGTTGGCTCTTAAATGAACCTTTTTTTGCAATTTACTTTTTTTTATATTGAACTAGAAATGTTCTACTGAACTTAATTATTTGTTCTAACATTCACAAAAACTGCTTCTAATTTTTTTGTTTTTGCTTTTTATTTACTATAACTACCTAGAAATACTTCACTACACATGTTACTTGTTCACAATGCATTTGGGATATTCAAAAGTAAAATCTGATTTCCGACATCAGTCAAATGCACTCCAACTCCTCAAAATATATTCACAATATCAAACTTGATATTTTCATTGTGAAAAGATGTCATTCCAACATACCGCAAAAAAACACATACAGCTTTGATTACATTGCGCCTTTGTTTTCTTGATTTGTGGGCAAATCAAATTTGAACATTTTGACATTTGTCTTTGAGCTACCGAAGAAAAAACAATCTTTGAATGTGGAAATAGTTCCATTAACTTTGCAAATGTATCCTTCATTGCAAACTGCAATGCAATTCCGGTGACATAGCCCAAACTGTTGCCTCCACAGTGAACTACAATTATGTTTGGATGCTTCAAACAGTGCAAGCCTGCCCACTTCTTTTACTCAAACTCCATACCAGGAAACTTTTAATTCTTCAAATCCAAGATTCCCAGGTAATCCATACTGCTCAAACAATGGATCCAATAATCGCCCACTATCCAGACACTCTGCTTCCTCAAAGCAATAGCCATCTTCACTGCACACAACAAAGATAACACTTGCTATTCAGTCTTCCTGTACAACAACCACACAAAACCTGATTGGCTAATCCCTTGATGACAATGGACATACGACTGCCTGTGGTCTCTGCAATCCCCTTTACATTATGGGCATCCGTAAAGAACCCGGAAGACACGTGCGATGTTCGCACACTACCGCCATGCCCACGGATGGCATGGCCAATTATAGGGGGTGGGGAGGTTTAAACTCAATATAAATCTTATATTTTGTAATGGTGGGTCTTAAAAAAGCCTTTTTTTGATTGGAGCTTGTTTAAAAAGACCCTGGTTTCCTTTTATCTACTATAGTAACACATGCTAAACTGTACTTATGTGTTTTTATAACTACTACAGAAGCTTCTTCAATTTATTTTCTTTTTTCTCATTTTAATATCCTACAGCTACTAACAAATGCTTTACTATACACTCCACATCTTCCCTGTTAATTTGTTCACTTAAAATTTGTCAATGCATTTTGAACATTCAAAAGGCCAACATCAGTGAAATGCACTCCATCACTTTGAAAAGTATTTACGCCATCCAACATGATATTTTCATTGTTAAAAGATGCCATTCCCAAACCATGTAGAAAAGCACACACACATTTATTGACATGCTGGCTATCTTTTTCGATTTGAGGAGAGAGCAATTTTGGATGTCTCCACATCTACAATAATTTCAGAACTTTTTTTTGCAGCTGGAAACAGTTCCGTTAGGCTCTTCAATGTATCCTTCATGGAAAACTGCAAATATACTGCAGTCACATAGCCCAAACTGCTACCTCCACAATGCACAATAATAATATGTGGACATTTAAATTGAGCCAGACTCTCACAGAGTGTTACCAAGGTCGCCCCTTTAACCCACCCATCCACACACTCCACTTCCTCAACACCATAGCCATCATTGCACGCAACAAAGAAAGCACCTGCTACCCTGTCTTCCTGTACACCACAACCACAAAATCTGATTGGCTAATCCAAAATGTCCACAGCATCTACGACTGTCCGAGGACTCCACAGTCCCCTTTCCTGCTTAAAGTACCCAGATGCAACGTCTGATCTCTGCAGACAACCGCTGTGTCCGGGGACAGCGTAGCACAGGACAGCCCTCCTACCCTTTTTACTTTTATGTTTGTAACACTCCCTTATTGGCTGCTTTCAAACAGTCACTGATCCATCCACCAATCACATTCAAACACTCTACATCTAACCCTGTCATCTCAGTTCAACGCTTCAGGTGTACTCTTGAACTCTCAGAGTGCATGTCTCCTGTTATTCACAGCCAGCTGCATAGAAAACTGCTGTGAAACTCTCCAATGTTTCCATTTGCAGATTTAACAACATCTGCATCTAACAAGAAATAGTACAGGTATGCTTCTATTTTTGTAAGTATTTTTTCCAACATATATATACAAGGTTCCTGCTACTCTGTAATAAGCTTCTCAATAAGCATATTCTCTTTTTAATAACTCTATCAAATACCATACATTGCAGCATTTTGCAACTTCTCACATCAAGTGCCACTAACATACACGTACAGACAACATGTTAAACATCCACACACCAAGTGCTACTTATAATGTTCTACACATCTTTTACATCTGTTTTCCCTTTCTTTTAGAAAAAGTTAGACATAGGGCCTCATTCCCAGTTTGGAGGTAGCCATGGCGCTATTTGCGCCATTGCTGCCTCCAAACCCGGGTCTGTGTCCGGTCTGGGTGAATAGGGACTTACTGGGACATTCCGACCTGTGCAGACCTGGTAAATCCCCATTCACCCAACCATTCCCCATTCCCATTTGAACCCCCATGGGGCTCAAGGAGAATGGGGAAGACGCTAATTACGGGCCTGCTAATAGCAGACCCTTTATTAGCGCCCTGGTCCCTTAGCGGGACCCGTAAAGAACGTGTGGTCAGAGCACACGGCCCTAGTGGTTCCCACTAAGGGACCTCAGAATTGGGCAGTAATGGTTTACCGGCACCGGTCTCCTTACCGGTGCCCGGTATCCCTTACCGCCCAAGTGAGAATGCGGCCCATAGTGCTGCTGTAAATGCACATATGCATATTTTAACTTTCCACAAAATGCTCCTAAAAAGAAACATTTTTAAACGCACATTATTTTCCATTTTTTATTCCATATAAACGTCATACTTTCCAACCTTTCTCATTACATCCCTAATAGTGCCACCATTCTCCACTTGCTCACACATATATGTGTACTGGCAAAGTATCTATGTACAACACTTCACTTTACATATAACATACTGTTCTTTTCTAACCAGTACTATAAGACACCAAACACTGCTCCAACTACAAGCTGCCTTTGCATTACCACCAGGCCACAGTTTCCCTATTCTTTAAAAACACTGCAACACATTACAAAAACATTGCACCACAAACACAGTGTTTCTCTTATTAAAATATCCATCACCAAACTAAGCTAGATATGTATTTTTTTACACACCCATTGTTGCCCTGTTCCTCATAATGTCCCAAACAGCACTATCCTAGTCCAATTCTTCTAACAACAAGTTAACCTTCTTTACTAAACTACCCATATCACAACTTTATTAACTTTTTTCCCAACAACTTAATAAATAACCTCTCCTACTAAAAGTACTTTACCATTACCACATACAGCCACTAAATTTCTTTTACAATTACAGGAAAAGTGAAGATTGATGACCACAGCTACTGAAGAAAGAACACTCTTCATATCCTACACAGTATGTACATAAATATAGCATGTATATATCTCTAATTATAACAATGTACTTTCACTATATATTAGCCTATAGTACTTGTTTCTACTCAACAACATTGTATTTCACTCGTACTCATTATTTTGCAACATACACACTCTTGTTATTCCCCTCTAAACATTGCTCTTTATTCAATACACCATCCATTCAATACACCGCCATTCCTTACTGCCTAACACATAAATCCCTCATCAACTTCTATACCACAATTTCACTTCCTTAATATTCTGTACCCCATCCACATGAGCTCCTAATTTCAACCCAACAACTTTCAAGCTCAATGCATTAAAAATCACTAACACACATTAGCACACATACACACACTTCTTTGACCATTTTCCACTACACCCACACAACCCGCATACCTATGCGCTGAATCACACCATTATAACGGTACCCAGTGATTTTGACAAAAACATGTTCAGAGAGGTATGTTTTAACCAAACAATAATAATGAAAAAACACATAATGTTTTAGTTTTCTACATATGGGGATGGGGTAAAGGGTTAAAACGGGCAGGACTGGGTGGGCTTAAAATCATAGGGCAATGGTGGCTTATGGGGTAGACATCCCTCTCTGAAATGTTTTCATTAAAAACACATAGAACCCATTATGAAAACCACTGTTTTCTTCAAAAAATCATAATGTCCCTATGTATTCAATTGTACCTCCACTCCCTTGCTCACTATCCAAAACCCATCACACCTGCACAGCCTCTCACTCTTTCAACCTTACCAACCACACCTATCATCCCACTGTACAATAGCACAACACTGTATTGATCTGTACAATCACAACCACACACCCATGCATAATACAAGTATAAACATTCCACAACTTTCAAACAAAAACTTTCTTTTTTTCCCGACAGAACAGAATGCCTACTAAAAACTAACTCTGCAGAAAAGAAAGAAAATAGATCAGATAATAAAAACAAGCCATATAGTCATCCACCTCTAAAATAATTACTAGAAAACATTCAAACAAAACAGCTAGTAACCTCACTCAACAAAACAGAACCAGTCAACACTAACAAAGTAAGGTGCCTCTTGCAAACACTAAAAGTAAAAAAAGATCTAAAAACAAAATCCGACCTATTAATTAACCTAACACTATATTACCAATGTTAACGTATTCACAGTAAAGGAATAAAAAAACATTTTACAAAATAATTTCCACTGTACAGTTCTTAACAATCTTATAAAGACAGCTAAAAAGTTACAATCTACCCTTAAAAACTAACGCAGAAAACAAATCCTTAAAGCTCGAATTGACAGTGCATTTCTATTAATTTTAAACAGAATGAAACCACTCAATAAATCAGTCAATATATCAAAGGAACTACATCTAAACCTGTGCATTGTCAATATAGACACCTTTTCAAACTTCTGTGACAGTGAATGGACGCTTATAAACAAGAGCAAAAAAACATATGTCAAAGACAATAATGGCAGAGGGTTGAAATGGTAGGAGACACCATTATGGCAAAAGATACCTATATAGAAAAAAGGCCCAGGTCCCCACCAAACTTTCAACCAAAAGGTACTTTTGCATAAACAAACCGTCCAGTGTACAGATGGATGTGCAACTCAATATGTAACGTACGTCAACAATCCTTCAAATCTTTACGACAATTCTTCAATCACTATGTGAAACTAAAAGACAAAAGTAGAATGCAAAATTTACAAACCATGGACTCCTGCCCAGTACACATCCACACTGAACTGTGAGCTGTGAGGACATATATTAGCCTGCATTTCAGGAAATGTTTGCAAAAGCACCTTCCACCACCTCAAAATGTTAGCCACACACCATTAAACTATGTTTGTTTGGGCATTTATATAGCGCAATGAACCCTCAGGTATCTGAGCGCTGCTTATTTCCCACGGTGTGTGGTGCTCATTATATAGAAGCTTGTGCAACGACTGTACTATGCAAACACTCCTGCTCTAGAACTTCAACATTTAAATAGCATTCTCTTACATGGACAGCGAAAGAACTCCTTCGAGAACTAGAGCCCATCCAAATTAAATATTTTGGAACTGAAGTTCACTTAGAAAATTCTGTAACTTTAGAAAAAATTAGCAAAAACCTCAAAAACACCAACCTCCTTCCAAACACATACAAAAAAGATATAGCTATGTTTGAAAACACATCTTCTGAAATACCAGACCACGTATGTCTCTGTTGTCGCAGAACATATTATAAAAGGAGCACAAACATTGTGGATATGGCCTACAACATAGAGGACACAGAGGAATCCCAATGATTCCCATTAGCTGTATATCTAACAACAGAAAAGAAATACAAAATAACTGATCCCTCAATAGTTTGCATATACTGCAATACAAAACTTCACAATAACCAAATGCCATCAAATGCTATCACGTAACTTAGAAATATTTCCACTTCCAAAATCTCTCCAACAACGTAACTTGTATGAGAGCATTATAATCCAAACAGTACACCGGTTTCAAGCTATAGCATGCCTTCAACCAAAAACAGCCAGATTGCCTCAATCTGAGTTACTAAAAACCATTCTGACAAAGTAGTATATTTGCCATTAGAGCTTAAAGAAAATGTGGAAACTCTCGGAGTACAATGGCCAATAGATCAATCTTTGGTTGTACTAGTTAATGGTGTACCAACAAATTGCAAAAACATTTGGCAACAACTGGTCAACTTAAACAAAGTTAGACTATCCCTACAATATGTCAAAGAAAACAATCAATACTACAAGGATATAAACTTAGAGGAAAACATAAGAGAAGCTAGCCAAATAATTCAAGATTCACCACAAACTGGCCAATTTGAACATGTAGATCATGTTACTGCAGCCAACATTTTAGACCAGTATACAATTCACCTGCTACACTCCAAAGACAGTATGAAGATGCATTAGAAACATATCAAATGCTTCAAGCCAAACAATCCCCAACGAGCATATGGGAGAAAAGTGCAGAAGCACATTCTTTTCCACTACTATGTTCTACATGAAAAGGAGGAAGATATGATAAAAGAAATACACAAATTACTGCATTAGAATATCACTCTTTATGAATGTATTCTGAAGACCCCAGATTCTGACAAAACGTAGAATACATTTTCCACCTCCTGTTTGAAAGTAAACTAGCAACTCTATGTTATGGAGTTGCACACAAATTAAAAACAGGCTGTAATTATTTTAAACATGTCCGCTACCCAACTGCTTTAAAAGATAAAGTTTTGCAGTCAAGTATCACAAATCTCTTGGCTAAACTGAATGGTACAAAAGAATACTAGTTCCGACATCACTCTGATGTCCGTTGTATGCTAAGGAACCTAGGCCCACCCACATTGGTCTGTTACTTTAAGTTGTGCAGAATACACATGGGATGAGTTGCACGACTTCTTACGCACTGCAAACCAAAATAAAGATGCAATAGATATTAAAACAGCAAGAGAACTCTGTTCTCTTGACCCTGTCAATGTATCAAGGTACTTTCACCATCGCTTAATTGCCATGCTGCAGTCATCTGCAATAAAACTACCCCTCCACTCAGAGAATTGGAACACTTCTTTTGGAGAAAAGAATATCAATCCAGAGAAGCACCACACATCCACATACTTTTATGGATAACAAATGCTCCTACATGTGCCCATGACAGTGATGCTACTCTTTTACAATGTATTCAAAAATGCATTACCTGTGACATCCCATTAGATATCACACCTAGTGACCTATGTACACAAAACGTACACTTCTAAAAACATAAGTGCAGCAAATAATGCAGACGTCAATATCAAAAAACAGAGGGAAATACTATACCAAATGTCCCTTTGGCTTCGCTAGACCACTTTGCAAAAGAGGACAAGTAAATAACTTGATGTCTTCGGTTAGATACAGTGTAAAAGTCAAATACGCTAAAAACACATACAACATTAAAAGAGATGAATCATCCAAGTACATCAGTGATTACAATGCAATCATTGGCCTCTTTTGGAATGTAAATTTAGACATACAATACATTGCAGACAATCCCACTGCAGTTGCAAGAAAGCTAAGAAAACAGGGCTAAAATACCTCTCTACCTGTGCAATTAAAGGTTTTAAACTATATTGTCTGACAAATTATACTTTTTTTCTTTCACATAAAAAGAACCAGAGATTCCAGCTTAATTTCCATATGTAACTAAGTAACTATGCCAATTATTATCCTATTTTTTTCTTCACAAAGAAACAAATACAGATTCCATAAGCACTATCCTCAATTCTACTATGATCATAAATACCATATGAACTTGAATTACATCATTGCACCATATTACAAATACTGTATATTCCACCTACAGTACCTATAATTACTACATACACATATTACTATGGCCCTGACCAGGGTCGAGATTCTTGGGGGCATGGCCACTGGCCACAACCACCACAATACAATTAGACCCAATAACAAGTACGTACAATACACATTTGGATAACAAGACTCACCCGAACCGGCCCACTCCCAAAGATATCCATGGACAGTAAAATTGACTGCGGACTCTGCAGCATCTGCACCACTTTTTCACATATAAAAACAGCTCCCTATCAACTTTTTCCACTCCCCCATCATTTCTGGGCCCTCGTTCGACCACAAAATAACCCCATACGTAATTTCAAGACTTCTCTCACCGCGCTGCCGTGGGCAATGTCTGGATCCAATATGGCAACCGTTTAAAAAATGATGACACACCTCACATTTTTAACATCCAATTAGCATGCACCTTTGATATCAGCAGACACCAAGCCATCCTCTGATTGGCTCAGAGGTGTCTGCAAACACCGAATCAGGAAATGAGTCTGCAGACCGGAACCAGATATCACACATTTCTAACCTACTTTTTATCCATTTTTAAAAAACTACTGTACGGATTTAACAAAAATGTGCAAAAGTATGCCACTCCTCACGCAAGTTTGATGAAAATCCATATAGCGGTTGGGCTGTTGGCTCGAGCAAATTTCTTTTTACCATTGCGTCTATGAGGATTTAAAAAATGTTGCCTCCCCCTGGATGAAACCGTACCAAACTTTGCAAAGTCGTTCTATACTTTTTCTGCAATGTCTGGGAGAATTAGCCAAATGGTGCCAATGTTATAAGCCGCCCAAAAAGTACTCTTTCTATGTGTTGAGCAACTTAACCATAACTACAGGGCCGCTAGCGCACGCCCTGTAATAAACATGAAAAAGTATGGGTTTGTTTGTGGTATGGCGAAGCGTTGTTCCTTATACAATTCCACACTGTTCCACCAATCTGCACCAAATGTTGCATAGTTACCTGTTATAACCCTGCAGATATTACTGGCTACATTACATTTGGCCACCCCACCACTTCTCCCTTATTTGAGCACCTTCCCACATGAGATGGTTGCCTGAAATCGGGGAAACATTAATGTGGTCGTAGAAGGACCGGTTTCGACATGAGGAAGATAACTCACGTTTCAAGGACCTAGGATGCACAGTTTCCAAGATATTTGCACTGCAATGCACTGCAATGAACTGCACCACATGAGGGTGAGGCGACAGTTGGGGAGAGAGCACAGAAGGTTCCAGTATGCAGCAGCACACCACTCTCACCTTTCCCCAATGTCTGCTCCGGGGTTTGTCAGCCAGCCACACACCCATTCTCAGTGCAGTTTACCTCAGGGTGAAAAGCGCATTAAGCAATAAGCGAATCGGAACAGCGATCTACAGAATGATTTATTGTCAACAATTGATGAGAGCGTTGTTATGCCTGTCTCAAGAACCTGTTCGGACAATGGGTAATTTTTGCTAATATGTTATGAACTGAAAAAGTTTGAAAGAAAACTAAACACCACAGTTCTCAGCCCATTCATTTTCCCATAGAGAAAATGTTCCGTTTTTGAACAACCGTAGCTTGAAAACCGTCAGACAGGTTTGGGTCAGTCAAAAAACAATTTGGGCAAAAAGTGTTGATGTAATTTCCTCGAATGATTTGGGGTAAATCCATCTAGTAGTTTTTAAATATTTGACAGAGAAGGGGGTTCCCACTGCTCCTTAACCCCATATATCAGACTTGCTCATTTGCAGCAGAGAGGGTGAGAGAGGCTAATTGCTTTTGACTTGTGGGTGGATTTAGATAACATTTTCTGAACACAAAGTTAGTCAAGGGCCCACCAAACTTGACATTTTTGGAAAAATTCATTAAATTAATGAAAAAAGTTATCAAAAAAACATAATAGTCCCATTCATTTTCAAAAAGAAAGGTGCAGTGTTTGAATAACCATAGTGCGAAAACCGCTCGTCGTATTTGGAACAAATAAGAAACAATTTGGGCACAAAGCATTGACTTAATTTCCTTGATTTGTTTGGGGTAAATCTATCCAGTAGTTTTTCAAATGTTCAACAGAGACAAATGGAGCACACTGTCCCTTAAAACGTTTATATATATCGACCATGGTGCTTTGCAGCAGGGCGGCTGAGAGCCGTTTCAGAAATGCAAAGTCACTGTTTTGTTTTTGCTCCATGCAAGTGATTCCCACAATATTACTTGGAGAAGCCACAAATAAATGAACTCAAGATGCTATTTGGAGGTTGAAAAAGGATCCCATCAATCTTTGCAATGAACTTACATGTTCAGATGGATTTCTAAAATCTAGGCTGGTCGACAGATCATAGGAGGCCAAACCAATAAAGGTAAGTGTGGAAAGTGGTCAAGGCTAAGTCTCAGGAGATGTGAGTGGGGTCAGGGGTCCACAATGGTCCACACAGTAAAATAGACTATGATTATACTTAAACAGGTAAGTACAAAAATACTTGTTTTATTGTAGGCACAAAAACACACTATGAACATTAATCAAGCAGGTAGTATTATGGCACAACAGTCTAAATATAAAACATGTATACAGTCACAGTTGGTTAATATAATGCATACAATTCACCATACACCTGAAAGGAAAGGTAAGGAGTTGGGCAAGTGTATCACCAGTCGACAGGAATATAAGTCCTAACTTTAAGAGCCCAACCCCATGCTGAATGAGGCTGTGTGCCTAAAAAGTTCACTATGTATCTTTAGAAGATGGAACTACATTAGGAAATGCTCCTCTGTGTATGCAGATTGTTCCAGAAGATTTGGAAAGGGAGTTACAGGTCAGTAAAATACTTTTCCTAGCTTCTAGAACAGCTTTTTCAATAAACATTGAAAAAGTGATGGTTCTTCATAAGCTTTATAAGAAAGGAGACAACGGCACCGGTAAATATTAGAACTACTCACCTCCCTTACTCTGATTCTTTCAAAGGACCTGACAGGTCAAATTGGGGGTGCTGGAGGTAGGTTTTCCTGACATTCAATCCAGTAGAAGATGCCCACCAATTGAGGGTGCAAGAAAGTTTCTGGTCTGGTCCAGGAGCTGAGTGCAGAAATATTCTAGTGGGGAAATGCATCAGGCACTGATGCCGAACTCTACAGGGCACCCTACCAGACAGGGTAAGGCTGGTTCCAGTGACGGTCACCACGGATGGGTAACAGCAGGTGTCTCACTATACATAAACAAAGGAAGCCCTCCAGAACAGGATCCATCAATGCTGGGATGTGAAAAAAGGCAGGAAGTTGCCTTGCAGGACTAGCAGGATACTACTGAAGTTCCTGCCCAAAATGTGAAACGGTTGACACTTCTAGCACGGTAGACAAAATTGGAGCTGGTCAGTCCACCGGGTGGTACAGGGACACTTCCAAAGGCTCCAGGCAGCAGGATTGTGAGAAGGGGTGGAGACTGGGTGGTCCCACCAGTCCAAAGGGCCGAAGCACCTGCAAGGGTATTCTTATATCAGGTAGTCCAGTGGGAGTGTACCATGTGAAGTTGGGGATATGGGGTGGGTTAGAGAGCCAGTTACGGGTAGAACATTTTCAGTTTATGAAGAGAAGAACACGTGAATCTCATGAGATTATAATGGCAACTCTGCAAGGCACGCTCAGAAAAGAATTTGCATCACATTAAGTTAAGGAGGGAAAAAGCAATTGAGTGGATTGAGGCAACCTGAAAAAAGGAGGGGACCACATGCTGAGTGCATGTGATGATGTGGAAGACTTTTTAAATCTGAGATATTGTTACTGTTATCGTGGGAATCAGTGGCCGATAAGTCTATTGCAGGCATTTCTGTTATTGGACATGATTACTGTGAAATTCTCGTGGGAATAAGGAGTTAGAAAAAAAGATTTAACATCTGCAGTGCCTACATCTACTGGGCAGGGAGCTAAGGGTGTTTGTTTCCAAATTAATGGTTTGACATGGCAAGTGTGTGGCCATGGCTAGTGGGCCAAACAGAAAGATATTGGGGCAACAGGTGCAGAAGCCATGGGTGAAGGTCATAGCTAGTGAGACCACAAGAAACTATGCAACATGTTGGGCCATGGTCACTGGCTATGACCGAAGGCTATGGCTAGTGGACCCAAAAGAAAACTAATGGTACAGCATGTACAGTGGCCACGGCACAAGGCCATGGCTAGTGGGCCCTGAAGAAACTATGCTATAGCAAAACCCTTGAAATCCAGTGAAAAACCATTCACTACCTAGAGTTAAGTTGATTAGATTTAATGCAACACAACCCCCTAAATACAGCACTTGTGTATCAATCTATTCCACCTCAGAAAAGAAAATGTGTCACACAAACCAAATAGTTATAGGGCGTAATAGCCAAGAGAGGCTAGGGAGGAAAAAACAATTTAGGAAAATAGGGGACCTTTGAAGGAGTAGGGTGGAATGGTGAGTGCCTGTGAGGACAGAGCAGAGTTTGGGATTTTCAAGCATTATTGGGATAATACCAGGGGAATCCTGCGTGCATAAGTAGTTCAATGTCATTGTATGTGTAGTTTGTTGCCATTATCAGGGGAATATCAGGTGAATTCCACAGGAATCATAGAGAGTGAAAGAAAAAGTAATTTTACACCTGCATTGATCACATCTCCTAGGCAGAGGGTAATGGGTCTCTGTGCCGAAAGTCATTGCTAGTGGGCCCCAAAGAAACCTACTGGTGCAACATGTACAGATACCATGGCCAAAGGCCATGGCTAGTGGGCCCCAGTGAAACCTATTGGTGGAACATGTACAGGGCCATGACCAAGGACCATGGCTAGTGGGCCTCAAAGAAACCTATTGTTGCAACATGTACAGAGGCCATGGCCAAAGACCATGGCTAGTGGGCCCCGAAGAAACTATAGTATAACAAAACCCTTGAAATTCAGTGAAAAAAATGTAGTTAGGGGAGACATAAAGTGATCAAATTGAACATGAAAAATACATAGCAACAAAACCTTTGAAATTCAATGAGCATGAGCATTCCAATAATGTTGACCTTCTCCTGGTATCTTGGTTTTAGAGTTCATACAACTTTTGTTTACTAGGAGAATGTCTCTCTTCTCCTAGTATTTTGATAGTTCAACAAAACCAGGGGGGGTATCTCCCTTCCCCTGGTGTTGGTTGTCATGAGGATGACTCCCTTCTCTTGGTATGTTTTCAATTGTCAGCACAGTTCCAGATCACACACAGTTCCAGATCACCAGGGGGAATGACTGCCTTCTTCTGGTCTCTCTCTCACTTTGATTTTCGCAGATCACAACCACCAGGGGGGACTCCCTTTCCCTGGTTTATGCCTTGTGTAGCCTCAAATACACAGTTCTCAAATGTGACAAGGGTCCCGACCTGGCTTCTTCTCTTCTTTGTTTGGGATCCCTTGGTATCTCTATCTACCAAGTACTGCGACAAGGATGAGGACTCAGGATTTCAGGTCCCAGACCCTGTTTTTTCTCTCTCTGGTTTGGGCCACTTGGTTCACTCTCCTGCCAAGTATGACCAGACAAAAGTTACCTTGCTTCCTTGTTTGGGTCTGAGACCCCGGTTTCTCTCACTCTCTGGTTCAGCCCACTTGGCTTACTCTCTCTCCAAGTACAACCATGAGGAACATGCCTCGCTTCTTGATGTGGGTCCCCGACCCCTGTTTCTCTCACTATTCAGTTCAGTTTTCTTGGCTCACTCTCTCTCCAAGTACTGATGTGAGGAAGATGCCCCGCTTCTCGTTAGGGGTCCATGACCCCTATTTATCTACCTCTATGGTTCAGCTTTCATGGCTCACTCTCATCCCAAGTACTTATACGAGGGAGATGCTTTGCTTCTTCTTTTGGGTCCCAGCCTCCTCCGTGGTGGCCCTTGGTTTTCCTTAGGTTACTGAGCTGAGAAAGCATTCCGCTGTTGCAGGACCCTCTTGGCTCCAGCCCAGCATCCCTACCGGGCATCCTGAATGTCCCTGTACTTGCCACTGGGATGGGGTAGCTCTCCGGTACTTCCTATGATCAGGCGTCTTGATGGCAGCACTGGCATTCCTTCTCACTCGGTTTGTCGGCTGATAGGGTCTGCAGTTTGCTTCTCTGCTTCCCGGCCCCAGAGCTGACAGCAAACAGTTAGGTCCACTCTGTCATAGCCGTGCCCCTGCATGGCTTCTCAGGACTGGTGGGGAAGTTACTTCCTACTCAACGTCCTTAAGACTTACACGGCTGCTCACCTTTGTCCGCTGTTCTGTCAGTTTCTTTGTTGAATGCAATACAAAACTCCCAGATTCGTCCCGAGTTAAAAACAAGTGCTTCTTCTATTTCCCTTTTATTCAGCAGGCTCCATCCAGGCACGCACAACATCAACAACTGTCAGTATGGTTATCAGGTCAATGCGTATTCCTCCTATGGGCCACATCGTCCTAGTACTTGGGTCAGGCAAACCCTCAGGGCTCTCAAGGATCTTCTTCATCCCAGCACCTTTGGTCAGGTCATGTCAACCTCACAGATGTTACAGAAGTACATGGGCCTTACTCTCACTGTGGGAGCTTGTGTGGGTAGTGGGGCCTAAGCACTGAAGGGGCATGGGTGGAGTGTGTGCATAGCGTGTTCTCCCAAGATGTCCTCTCTTGTCCCCATAGGGGATGTCTCTTCCCTTGAGATCCTCCCACTGAGTACCACCACCAGGGGGACTATTGGGTAGCGGCCTCACCTCCCTGGTCTCATGGGAAGGTGCTCCCCAGGGCAGAAGTGACGACATCTCAGGATTCATCACAGCACGTTACATTTAAAGAAACAAAGGCTGCACCCATTGTATGGTGTAAGTATGAAATATGAACATATATGTTATGTTAAAAAACAGAGTTGCCATATTTCAAAATGTAATTGATCAAACCAGTGACATCAGTGTTGTCATGCATGACATAATTAGTGATGCCATCAGTGATGTCATATATGATGTAATTAGTGATATCACCAGTGTTGTCATCAGTGATGTTATCTTTGCGGTCAGTGTGTGTAGTTAAAGTGGACTTCCTCGAAATGCGATCGCTGAACAAGGGGACACCGAGTTTAGATGATCATCACATACGCTGAATTTCATGGGGTTTGTTGCTTGAAAACTGATCACCTTAACTCTCTCTTAAGCAGTTTGTTTAAGAGAGTATATATATATATATATATTCAGTGAAAAAACTTTGTTAAAGGGATGTTATGGTTCCAAGTAAAACCGAAAAACCCTTGAAATTTGGCAGTTATGGTAAGCTAAGCAACCATAACTCGCGCCACCACCATGCACTGCTAAGACTAACACCCAGGACATCAAAGATGACATCACAAATGTCATTGATGACATCACTGATGACATCACATGTCTGCCTCACTATTTTTTCTTTTGCTGACATATCTGGGCCACATGGTTTTCTTCAGTAACAGTCAGAAACTAAGAATTATATTTTATTTGTAGAAGTATCCTTCCAATAGGTTCTTACAGTAATTCTCTTAGAGTACAGTCACATCATATGAAACATATACATATGGGAAAACACAAGCTTGAAAGACAGCAATCCTTTTTGTGCATAAAGATAATCACTAGATTTATGAGCACTTTCTGATAGTTCTGTTGTTTTTTTATGGCTGTACTTTCCCTGTGGGTCCAATCACATCAAGTGATACATATACATAGGGTAAATAGCAGCTTTGAAACAGAGCAATATTTATTTGCTTGAAACTAATCAGTTAAGTTATGAGTTGTTTCTGCTACTACTTGTGCTTTTTTGTAACTTCACTTTCCCTGTATATACCCATATTGGTATGTGTTCTTGTGTCTTTGTATTTTGTCTATAGTAATGCAATTATGTAATACATGGGTTTTATTAGCTACTTATTACATATTTCACAATATACAAAAATCTATTAAGAAAACAATTATAATTTCATTATTCAACATATTAACATTACACATATCATTCACAATTGCAAAGAAATTCCAGTCACATGCCCTAAACTGTTCCCTCCACAATGAATTACAATTATGTCTGGATGTTGCTCTGTCTCCAAAGTAGCACAGAGAGGTAGCAAGTCCAACCACTTCATTCCACGTACTCCATGCCAGTGTACTTCCAAATGTGGAATCCAAGATCTACAGCTACTCCACAGCTTTCTGCATGCACCTTCAACCAATGTATCCACGAATCTCCTAAAATCCAAACAATCTGTTTTCTGAAACACACAGCCATAGCTATCTTTTGTTCTCTCAGCAAAAAGAGTATCTCAAAAAATCTCTCCTGGCACAACACACCCACCAAACTTTCCTGACCAATCCCTTTCAGTGCTTATTCTCATTTGCATGACTTCTGAACCCAAAAATCCCCGGATGTAACTCCCGATGTCCTGGAACTACCGCCATGTCCGCGGACATATCGTAACATGAACAGCCCTTCTACCATTTCCACTACACTCTCTCTGCCATTCCCTCATTGGATGTACCTCAAAAATCACATGACCATGCACCAATCACATTCAAGACCTCTACATCTAACTGCATCATCATAGATCAGCACTGCAAATGTACTCTGAATCTCTCTGAGTACAAGTGTCATATCATTGGCAAGCAGCATCTACCAGAAATACTGTACAAGTCTTCAAGATTTCTACTTGCAGCTCCACGCATATCCATATGCATGAACACAAACTTGAGGTACGCATATTTTCTGTATAGTACATGACATAGCTCTCAACCATTTTTGTTTTACAGGCGGGTGAAATCACCCGATTTTGTTTTTAGCAGGTGAGACGCCCATTGGAATGAATGGGCGTCCAGGAGTCTTGGCGGGTGAGTCTGCCCTTTACAAGGCGTGTGACACCCGCCAAAAGCGTGTGACTTGAGAGCTATGGTAGATGAACACATTTTCAAACAGACTTTTACCTTGTAAAATCTGTTAAATGAATTTACTGTACTTTTTTCAATTTCCTAAAATCAACTACCACTTATACACCTTTATACTTTTTACTTTCTTTAAACACACACACTCAAATCATGTTAAACTAACATTTTTAAAAGAAATATATAGACTACATATATTCAAACAAAATTGCATGCAAACACAATCTATGTTTAAACCTTTATAAAAATACTTATACAATTTCATATTTTTTGTTTTTATTTATTTATTGACTTAATTACTTTAAATTAGACATGACATTGAGGCGCTATTACCTACAACAGTTTACTTACATACAGAAATAGTGGTATTCACTAATATATCATAAATTTCACAAGACATAGTAAAGATATTTTATTTTTGCTACAGTTAGTCATTCAATACAATTTGTTCATTAAGTACATATCATATACACTGAACTAATGCAATGTATCTTATGTAAATAAATTAGTTTAATGGTTTTACAGAAGGCACTGAGGATTTCAATTAAAAAAATCAATATCTAAATTAAAAACATTGCTATATACAAACAAAGTTACTAATTTGAAGCTTTTAAAGTTGCAGTGAAGACCAGTTTCCTGAAAAGAAGCAGCCAAATTCGAAGAAGAAAGAAAAACTAAGAAGTTACCTGTTAATTTAAAATAAAAAGTAAGTAAAATATCACCATAATATTTATATTATTAATCGAATATGCTATAACATTAATACCAGCTATTTTGGTTTCTTAAAATAGAGATTTAGTACCATTTTGTCCAAAAATGTCCATGTCCTAAACAGTGATTTACAACCAGAATGGCCCACAAACTTCTATTTTTGGACACACAAATTAGCCAACTGAACCACTACAATTTTCATATTATAGAACAAAGAACTGTTTTAATTGTATACATTAGATTTACTATTTGTACTTTTCCACACCACTAGCTTACTTTTTTTTTGTCATCTGAACCCCAGTTTAGTGACACATAAATTTAAGAATACCTATCCCTACTAGTTTTAGTTCCCAATACACAATCACACACCATTACATACATCTTTATCATCTTACTCAAACACTCATGCACACAGCACACATACATTCCAGAACACTCCAACCCATATCTTCTTTATTTTTTTCAACAGACCCTAAAGAATGCCTACCAAAAGCAACTCCGTAGAAAGCAACGCACAATTAGAGCAAATGAAAATAAAGGAGTCCAACATAAGCATCCATCTCTAGCAGAATTTGTAAAAAAAGTTGAAACAAAACAGCTAATACAATCATTTAATGAAACACAAGAAGTTTCAAGTACAACAACTTCGCTTCCTCTATCAAAATGTAAAACAAACCAAGAAACAATTAACAGAAAATCAGCTATCAGTACAGATAAAACAACTTCAAGTTTTAATATAGTGCAAAGTAAGCATACCAAGAAAAGTATTTTAGCCAAAATATACCGTCACAAAGTCCTTCAAAATCTTATAAAAACAGGAGAGAAATCAGGTTCAAAGCTTAAAACCTATCGTATGAAATTAATCTTAGAAGCATTGATGGACAGTGCAATTCTTCTCAAAAGAAATGTATTTATTTTACTGTTAAACAAAATGAAACCACTAACAAAACTAATAACTAAATTACAAAAAAGACTTCTCAATAAGCAAAATGTCAACAGAAAGAACTTATTAAGTATCTGCGGAGGTGAATGGAATCACACTACGAGCACAGAACCATATTTTAATGAAGAAGCATACAGACAAAAGCAAACTAATACAATTGCCATAAATAGCAGTGGTCGAGGTTATGAAAAAGTGAATAATACCATAATGGAACAAGAAGTACTCCTTACAAAAATATGCCCTGAAAACTTAGAATTACCCCTCCATTCAACTGAATCAGAACGTCTAGTGTACAAACGGCCACGCACGTCAATGTGTAACATTCCTAAACAATGTTTCAAATCTTTACACCAATTCCTCAATAAATATGTAAAAAGCAAAGACAAAATCAAAATTAAATTACTGCAAAATATAGATACCTGTCCAGTGCGCAAGTACACAGGACTACAAGGACATTCATTGGCCTGCATTACAGGGCCTACTTGTAAAACCACTTTCCATGATATCAAAAGGATATCAACACATTATTCAACTATAAGAAATCTAGTCTATAAACTGTACTATGCTAAAAGTCCTGCTTTAGCACTAGCAAAGTTAAATAACATCCTTCTACATGGAACAGCAAAAGACCTACTTGAAGAAATTCACTATATCCAGAAAAAATATTTTGGAAGTGAAAGCCATTTACAGAATGAAATAGCTTTAAACCAATTAAGCAACAATTCTACACATGGCAACCTTTTGCTAAACACATACAAAAAAGAAATACTAAAATTTAAAAGTACATCAGCTGAAGTACCAAACCATGTATGTGTATGTTGCCGTAGAATTTTTTATAAAAGTAACACAAAAACTGTGGACCTATCATACAAAATAGAAGACAATGAAGATTCTAAATGGTTTGAATTATCTCTCTACCTTCTAGCAGAAAACAAATATGAAATAACTGAGCCCTTAATACTTTGCAGTTATTGCACCACAAAACTTGACAACAACCAAACTCCTTCACGTTCTATCACAAATAATTTGGAATTATACCCAGTACCAAAACCTCTACAACAACTTAATTTATATGAGAGCATCATAATTCAAACAGTACACCCATTTCAAGCAATAATACGCCTTCAACCAAAAACAGCAAAATTACCTCCCTCTGAATTGGTAAAAGGCATTTGTGGAAAAGTAGTTTATTTACCATTAAATTTTAAAGAAAATGTGCATATTCTAGGAGTGCAACGTCCAATGCACCAATCTTTAATTATATTAGTAAATGGAGTATCTACAAAAGACAAAAAAATATGGCAACAGCTGGTAGATTTATATAAAGTTAGACAAGCCTTCCAATATCTCAAAGAGAATAATGAATATTACAAAGAAATTAATATTGTGAACACTTGAAAGATACAACTGAAATAATTCAAGAAACACAAGAAGCTGGTCAATTTGAGCTACTAGATCCTGCTACAATATCAAATACTTTAGACCAGTATAGAATTCATCCTTTGCACTGTAATGACACCGTACAAGATGTACTGGAAACTTACCAAATGCGTCAAACAAAAGGATCACCAATCAGCATATGGGAAAAAAGTATAGAAGCACGTGCTTTTCCTCTACTCTTTCCTACTGGCAAAGGAGGAAGGTATGATGATAGACCTATTCAAATATCAGCTTCAGAATACCGCTCATTACGGATGTATTCTGAAGATCCACATTTTGTCTAAATCTGGGAATACATATTCCACCTACTCTTTGAAAGTGAACTAGCAACTTTATGTTACGGAGTTGCACACATATTAAAATCAGGATCACACTTTCAAAATATGACAGCTACACAATTATTAGAGAAAGTGCAACAAAAGGATGAGGTTTTACAATCAAATATTACTAATCTATTAGCAAATATGCGTGGTACTAAAGAGTACTGGTTTCGACGTCATGGAGATGTACGTTGTATGATCAGAAACCTTGGCCCACCCACTTGGTTTGTTACATTAAGTTGTGCAGAATATGCGTGGGAAGATTTACATGATTTCCTACGCATATCAAATAAAAACAAAACAAACATAGATATTCTAACACCTGGAGAACTTTGTGCTTTGGATCCTGTTAATGTTTCAAGATATTTTCACCATCGCTTCATTGCTATGCTACATTTTATTTGTAATAAAACTGTTCCTCCCCTTGGAGAAGTGCAACA
This sequence comes from Ambystoma mexicanum, assembly GCF_040938575.1. NCBI lineage: Eukaryota > Metazoa > Chordata > Amphibia > Caudata > Ambystomatidae > Ambystoma > Ambystoma mexicanum. Next base: position 655,350,482 of record NC_090934.1, read on the forward strand.
CTTCTTTTGGAGAAAAGAATACCAGGCCAGAGGAGCACCACATATCCACATGCTTTTATGGATTAAAGATGCTCCTAAATTTGGTCAAGACAGTGATGCCACTATTTTACAGTTTATTGAAAAATATGTCACTTGTGAAATTCCATCAGAAGCCACAAATAGTGATCTTTGTGCACACATTTTACAATTTCAAAGACACAAATGTGGAAAATATCGTCGTCGCAAATACAAAAACAAAGGCAAATACTACACCAAATGTCTTCAGTTAGACATACTGTTAAAGGAAAGTCATCTAAAAATACATATTACATAAAAAGAAAAGAAGAAGAAAAATATATCAATGATTATAATGCAATCATTGCCCACTTATGGAATGCAAACATAGATGTGCAGTACATTGCAGACAATTCTACTGCAGTTGCACGATATGTCACAGCATACTTAACTAAAGCAGAAAAGACAGAGCACCAAGATCTCTGGAATGACCTGTCATCAGATAAAACAGTATCTCGGAAATTATACAGCTTGGGCATAAAAATGCCCACCCATAGAGAATGTGGATCTTATGAAGCAGCTGATCGTTTAACTGGTACTTCATTGTAAGGTAAATCTGAAAATATAGTATGGCTAAGTCTTGGTCCAGCTAAATCTAGAAAAAGAGTTCTAAAATCATATGAAGATATAGAAACAATAGCCAAACATGATCCCAACAGCCAAGACATTTTAATAAACAATTTATTGGACACATACTACCCAAACAGAAGTAGTACTTTGGAAAACATGTGTCTATACCAAATAGCCCAAAACTACACATACAAAAATAATATGAAACCCGATGAAAAAAAAGGTAAATATAGAGTGACAAACTGTGAAGGCAGCTTAGTTAAACTCACTAAACCAAATTTAATTAATCATATCAAATTGTCATTGAAGACTCCTCAACATAAAGAAGTATATTACATGTCCCTGCTACAACTCTTCAAACCATGGAGAAAAGAAGAACAATTACTAGATAACTATGACTCATATGAGGATGCTTTCAAAGCAAATGAAAGCACTACAACTGATGTAAACTTTACACAGTACAAAACAATGTCGCACAATGAACAGCAACACGAAGAAGAGCTCCAAGCCCAACTAGATAAGGATACTCCTGACAGTAGTCAACCTTCTGTAACAGGAAGCCAAGAACCACTGGGAGAACCACTAATAACAAATGAGGCAGAATTAGCTATGATAGAAGTAGAAAACACCATGTGTCAGTATGAAGATAAGGAAGACTTAACTATACTACAATCAAAACTAAACAATGAGCAAAGTAGCATTTTTCAAGAAGTAACAAAACAAATTGCACATGGTGTAAAACATGAAAATAAAGAATGTTCCTGCCATAATTATAAACCTATACTACTGTACGTCAGTGCTGAAGATGGTTCTGGCAAAACATTCCTAATCAAAATCATTAGTAAGTTCCTTCAACAATTGACAAACCACAATCTGTCAGCTGTTGTCACTGCCCCCACAGGTTTAGCTGCCTACAACATAGGTGGTGTTACATTACACCGATTACTACTATTACCAGTAGAACACCAGAACAAATTAGACTATTACAAACTTTCTGCAGAAGCTGCAATGGAATTACGCAGAGTATTGAAACAAATGAAAATGCTACTAATAGATGAAGTGAGCATGGTCTCCAACCTGATGTTAGCTTTGATTCACCTCAGATTACAAGAAGTACTCAAAACAGACTATGAAGAGCTCTTTGCAGGAAAACACATTATTGTTTTTGGAGATCTGCTTCAATTAACACCAATAAAAGGTGAACCTATTTTTAAAACATTAGGGCACAAACTCTGCTGTAAAACTGTTGGCAGCATTGGAAATTTCAACCTTTGGCAACATTTCCAATACAGAGAATTAACAGAAAACATGCACCAATCTGCAGATCTCACTTAAGCCAACATTTTAAAAAGTTTGAGAGTTGGTATACTTTCTAAAGAAGCAGAAGCGACATTGAAAACCCGACAGATTAATGCACTTTATGGCGATAATGCATGTGCTACAGATGTTATGGAACAATTAGCCCACAAAAATGTCAATTGTATGGCCTTAATGCCAACTCTTGCAAGCTGTTTCAAATTCAATGAAATCATGCTAAGTAAAGAAATGCAACCAATAATGGAAATTAGCGCCACAGACAAACTAGATGTACATGGTATGACACTACCCATGTGTGACCAAGCCACAACAAGACTAAATAATTTAGAAAAATCAATCTCAAACACAGCAGGCTTAGAAAAGATGTTAAAATTATCCTTAAATTGCAGAGTAATGCTTAAACGTAACCTTGACATGGACCAAGGACTAGTTAATGGAGCACTGGGTACAGTTGTTGGCTTTCAAACATACCCACGTGACAACAAAATTCAGTTTGTCAATATACTCTTTGACAAACTTTCAGAAGTAAAACGGATAGGACGCTCAACAGCTAGATTCCTTCTCTTCAAAGATATGTATGAACGCAGAGAACAATTTTCTCTAACTCTTGCATACACAGTCAGCATTCATAAAACACAAGGTCTTACCCTAGACAAAGCAATGATAGATATTGGTAACACAGTCTTTAAAGAAGGCATGAGCTACGTAGCACTTTCACGCTTACGTACACTTGACGGTCTATTTCTAATCAACTTTGATGCAAGTAAAGTAAACGCTGATATTCCTTGCATTTTAGAATATAATAGACTTCGCTCACTATACACTCCCCATCTAAACACATATTCTGTTCCACAAAAACTAAAACGTTGTAAAAGAAAACTAAATCAAACTGAAATGCAACAGGACGTCACTGGAAATCCTCCAAAGAGAGTAAAAGAAACTAATACTCCATCAAGTACCACAAACAAAAACGAATCAATTAGAGAAAGTAAACCTGGTGCTTCTTTAAAGAAGGAAGACAAACTCCAAAAAAAGCAGTTACATACAGAACTACCTGGACCATTTAAATTCTCAAATATAGTTGGTGTAAGTTGCTATGCAAATGTAGCAATGAATATTCTATTTCAATTACCACCAATTGTTGACAATATTTACTCACACAGTACAAACCCATTGTGTTTGCAAATGTTAGTACTTCACAGAAATGCAGCAAACAATCCTGACAACACATATAGTGTTTTTGGAATAAGACGACAATTGGACTACTGTGCTGGAATGGTGAAATTCACTATAAACTCCAGGAAGATCCACAAGAATTTCTAATGTACTTACTACAAGTACTGGAAAACAAAAACATACCTATAAATGAAATCTTTCAGATTTCATACATGTGGAAACATACATGCACTCTCTGCAACAATGTGACACAAGAAGAAATCCGCAATGAACGCTTCATATATATATCAATACCAAATTGTGAATCCATTCCATTTCAGCAACTTGTACAAAATGCAAACCATGGTAGATTATGCTCTACCTACAATTCAGATAATCGCTCCACGTTAGTAATACAAACACATAGTAAATATGTAATACTAATGCTTCTACGTTACAATGCAGATGGTACCAAAAACAACTGCAAGCTGACTGGATTCACACATGGTCAAATATCACTTGGTAAGAAAACCTTCACAACAGTAGGTATAATCTACCACGCAGGAGCCACAACCAATTCAGGGCACTACACTGCATACATAAAAAAGAAATGTGGATGGTTTGAATGTAATGATAGTACCATTACTCTAAAGCAGAGATTACCAGCAAATCTTAAAAACGCTTATTTGATGTTCTTAAAACCAACATTTGATAAATAAACTGTATTTAGACCTTTCAGTATATTTGTGTTACAAAAATATAAACTGTTAGAATACTCCAAAACCTATCTAACTGCTCAAAGATTCTACAACAACTAATCAGATAAATGAATACCACTAAATTAGGCCAAATAATACACAGTTTGAATCCGCCAATTGGTATCTAACTGTCCCAAAATTTAACAATATCCAAATAGGTAAATGAAAACCACTACTATATATTAAAAAAATAGACAGTTAGAATATGCCAATTGGTATTTAACTGCTCCAAAATTTTATAATATCAAAACAAATGAAGAATCTGTTACTGTTCCAAAAGAAATACAACAAAGCAAAGTATAAAGCATTAGCCAGAAACAACAAGTGAACACTGAAAACAAACAAACAAATAAACTGTAGCATAACAGAAAAAGGTTTTTTTTTAAATCCAACATGGATTATTTTTTTCTCCCACAGACCCAATGATTTTAGCAACAAATACAAAAACTGAGCAAATTGCACAGTACTCTGATTTGTACTCTACTAAATATGAGGGTCGAAAAAACAATAAAAGTATATTGCTTATACAATGTAATAAGTCATTACAAAATACTAATACTAACATGGTATTTTCTTTTATCACAGAAATGAAGAAAAAAAAACATGGACTCCCATTTCTAGACCAAACAGTAAGTATACAATAATAAAGACAACCATAGCAGCACATCACATCCATAGTATCTAATACCTTTGTTCCTTATACATTTGTTTTTCACCCAAACTTATAAACAAATATGAATGTGATATGCTGCGGTGGTTGTTGCTAGGGCATAGAGTCTTGGGTGCATGGCCAAATGGCCATGCACCCAAGACTCTATGCCCTGGCAACAACCACTGCAGCATATCACATCCATAGAGTCAAACATTTCAACTATGATCTATGGGAAACTTTTAATGTCAGCGAACAATGTGAGTGTTCTTAGAACACTTTGAGCTTGCCAGCGAACAATACAGACACTGTTTTCAGGACACCCCCTACGAACGTTTCAGAACAACGCGATAGTTCTTAGAACACTTTCAACTTAACAACGAACAATACGGACACCGTCCTAAGGACACCCACTGCGAACATTCCAGGACACCGGGAGTGTTCTCAAAAACGTCTTCAGAACACCCCCATCTTGTTTATTTGCGAACAATTCAGGACACAGCGAGTGTTCTTAGGACACATTCAACTTGACAGAGAACAATACGGACAGCGTCCTCAGGACACCCCCTACGAACATTCCAGGTCACCGGGAGTGTTCTCAAAAACGTCTTTAGAACACCCCATCTTGTTTATTTGCGAACATTTCAGGACACCGCGAGTGTTCTTAGGACACATTCAACTTGACAAAGAACAATACGGACAGCGTCCTCAGGACACCCCCTATGAACACTCCCCGGACAGGGGGAGTGTTCTTAGAAGCGTCTTCAGAACACCACCATCTTGTTTATTTGCGAACATTTCAGGACACCGCGAGTGTTCTTAGGACAGACTCAACTTGACAAAGAACAATACGGACAGCCTCCTCAGGACACCCCCTACGAACACTCCCCGGACACTGCGAGTGTTCTTAGAAGCGTCTTCATAACACCCCTATTTTGTTTATTTGCAAACATTTCAGGACACCGCTCGTGTTCTTAGAACACATTCAACTTGACAGAGAACAATACGGACAGCGTCCTCAGTACACCACCTACAAACACTCCCCGGACACCGCGAGTGTTCTTAGAACAGTTTCACTTTGCTTGCAAACAAAACGGACACATTTTGACTCCTTGGAACAACCCCTAGTCTGTTTATTTAGAAAATTTCAGAACACCCGTGATGTCCGCAAACAAATCGAACACAAAAAGAACGTCTAACACATAAGAAACACAACTTTCATCCTATCTCACACTCTCCCACCCTCCCCAAACACTCCTACACACCAACACACTCTACAAAATACACATTTTGAACAAAGTTTCACCGCGCTGTCCGGGACGTCCGTGAATCCAATATGGCGGGTGCTACCGAAAAATCTGACGCGCTTCACGCTCCATGCCGTCCAATCAGCGAACACTTTGCATGTCCGCGAACATCACGCAAGACGACTGGCCAATCAGGACACTTTCCGCGGAGCGAACAGGGAAGTGTATCCGCAAACCGAACACAGATATCACTAATTTTTTTTAACCTACTTTTTGGTCATTTAAAAAAAAAACTTCTGGACGAATTTTCACCAAATTTGCAAAAGCACGCTTTCGGGACCAAGCCGCTGATCCTGGTCCAACTTTGGTGGAAATCCGTCCAGCGGTTTGGGCTGTAGACGCGAGCAAAATTTTTTTCCCATTCACTCTATGGAGAGTGACTATAATGTATACAAATATGAGCATATAGAGGGAAGGTGGAGTAATAAAAACTAAAACTATGACAAAGTGCTGATACCATAATGATTATCTTCATGCACAGAAAGGATTCCTCTCTTTCAAGCCTGTATCTTCCGCTACGTACATGTTTCATACATGATGTGACAGGAACCCAAGTCTACAAATATAGTACCTTTTCAACTTTTACTTCCTGACTGTTACTGCAGAAAACTATGTGGCTTCGATATGTCAGTAAAGGATAAAAAGGGAGAGCCAGCCATGTGATGTCATCTTCGATGTCCTGGGTGTTAGTGTTAGCAGTGCACGGTGGCGCGAGTTATGGTTGCTTATGTTACCATAACTGGCGAATTTCAAGGGTTTTTCGGTTTTACTTGGAACCATAACGTCCCTTTAACAAAGTTTTTTCACTGAATTTCATAGGTTTTTAGTAACACAACTTAACCATAATATCCCTGACATGTAACATAGAACATACTAACCCCCTCGTAGTGATTTTCATGTCCGCGGACTACCGCCATGTCCGCGGACACATCGAAAATCTGAGCGTGGTGAATGTAAATTTAAATAGTGTGCCCCATTTCCCCTTTGAAGTTGGCTCTGAAAAGAGCTGTTTTTTTTACAGATGCTTGACAGGCACCCACCTGTTATTTTATATTTTTTTTCTTGTTTTTTTTTCTTACTTTACTCCTAAAATCTTCACATAACCTTCTCCAAAGCAACCCTTACATTCCAAAATAAAAAGGCATTTCCGGTAAAAGATAAAGAAATGCCATCTTCTTTAAAATTAACAGCATTACTGGCATCAATATTCTCATTGTTACAGAAGAACATACCAGCTCTAAGCATGAAGGCACACATGCCTCGGTTGATGACACACCTAAAATGTTTTGCTGAGGACAAAAAACTGAACTATTGTCCCATATTGCCCTAGGTAGTAATCCAGAAAAAATTACTTTCGCATTTGGAAGGATCTTCACTACGGCTTGAACCAAGCATTCCAAATCAGCCAACAAAGTAGGGGCACTGACATTGCCCAAATGGAAAGCACCATAGTGCAAAACTACCACATGCGGACTGTTCATCATGGCCATATCCGCACAAACTTGTACAATTCCCTGTACATTGCAATGAGGCACAGTGCTCCACACCACCTCCACTCCTTTGACATCAAAGTTCTTTGCAACATGCCTGCATTCAGCGTACTGCTGTAAACCATACACAAACATATCTCCGAGCACCAACACCCTGACTTTCTCCACTTCTGCCATCTTCACCACACACAGTCTCTTTCAACACAAATCCACAACCTCGACATCTGATTGGCTGATCCGTACAGTCTTCTTTCCATGTTGGATTTCCTGGAAAAACCCAGATTTACCACGCCCTGTCCACGAACAGCCGTGGGTGTCTGCGGACGGCGTCCACTTTACTCTCTGTACCATTCCCTCATTGCATACAGCTAAGCAATCACACAATACGAATAACGTCCTCAGAACACCCCCATTTTGTGAATTTTCCAACATTTCAGGACAATTATTTCATTATTCTACATATTAACATTACAAATATTATACTTTTATCTTGTACTCTGCACACAATGCTATCATTCTCCATTAGCAGCTCAGTATACTACATAGAATCCCATAATACAATGCTATTTATTGATATAAATGCATCGTGCAAAGCACTAATAACGGTATGATATTTATTGCAATATCCTTGACACTTTTTTCAGAACATTATAATGAAAATCCCTAGTACACAAATTCCATGAAAAGTACATACACATGTGATGTCATCAGTGATTTCATCAATGACATTTGCGATGTCATCTTTGATGTCCTGGGTGTTAGTCTTAGCAGTGCATGGTGTTGGCGCGAGTTATTTTTCATAGCTTACCATAACTTGCTATTTTCAGGGGTCTTTCGGCTGTACTTAAAACCATAACGTCCTTTAAACAAACTTTTTTTAATATCACGCAAACAATATACAAACATGGCGTGCAAAAACCAACTTCTACAGATGGCTTTACACAGAATGTTGCAAAGTAAGAATTTATGCTCGTTCACAGTGAAGGTCAGCTGCTTCATTTTTTTCTCAGGCCCCGGAGAGGCTCACGAAGCAGACTATAAGGTTGTGTTTTGACCTTGACAGACAGAGATTGTGATGAGACTTCTCTTGAAGGAGTGTTGCTAGAACGTAAGAGAAGATAAAGATGAAATTTCTGAAACAAAACCACTTTTACATATTATATCACTATGCGAAAGATCGTTGGCACACGCGGAGTCGTATTTTCGGACTGCACCACTCGTAGACAATGGAAATTGCAATTGTACTGTAAGTAACCCTTTACATTACTTTATACCAAATATAATTACAATAGCGTAGCATTAAAGACCGCTGAAGTTGAACTTGTTCGTTGAAAGTGGCATAATGTTTTCTACTGCGTACTATCACCGCCGAATTGATCCCCTGTCGTTTAAAGGGCTCTGAAAAAGGCAGACGACACAGAGTGGGTTAATAGAAATAATTTAACCGGTCTATAGGCGGTCAAACGCTCTACTCGCTGTGCCACTTTACTGTAGCCTGTCAAGTGGCACAGCGAGTACAGTGCTCGCTTTGACATCCGTACACAGCTTGCTAACGCAAGTTCGAATCCAGGCAAGCCCAAACTCAGCCTTTCATCCTTCCGTGGTCGATAAATGAGCACCACACACCGTGGTTAATAATAAGCACCGCTTAGATACCTCACATTTCTTAGCGCTATATGAATGGGAAAATATTTTTTTTTATTATTAACATACTCTGTTGCACTATCTTCGATAGCAAATAGTTTCACGCCCTAATAAATAAAATGATGATTTTTAATGAAGATCGGCTGGTGCGACTAATTTATGTTTTTTAAAACAGGTACGTGGCCCCGTTTCTATGTCACAATTTACAGACTCCAGCGGATGGGGTCTTCAACTGCCAGGTGCAAGTCCAAATATGCAACTTCATGACCCTCACCATTTTATGGGACAATCGCCAAGGACCAATATGCCCTTACACAGTACTAGCGGCTACAAACAACATACCAACCAATATGGTGGTCTAATGGCTCGTTGTTGGAGCAACCTTCCGATTATCAGAGAGACCATTTACTGCTTTTATCATAAACCAACAGCCTATCTACCGCAAAGGAACAACGCGCGGCTCCAAATAAACTTTTGCTGATCGACAGCAGAGACAATAGCAAATCGCTGAATATTCACTAAACATTTCATGTGAAATAAATGTACTCTACCAAGTGTACAATCCTGCTGTTTACTTTTAAACCACAGTTTCATATTCCGAATTGTGACGCACTGAGTTGTAACCTGATCTAACACTCTCTGTACCGCAAAGGAACATCGCGTGTCTCAACATGAACTTTTGCGTATCGACAACAAAGACAAATGCAAATTGCTGAATATTCTCTAAACATTTGATGTCAAATAAATGTACTTTACAACATTTACAATCTTGCTCTTTGATTTTAAATCACAGTTTCATATTCTGAATTGTGGCGCGCTGTGTTGTGACATAATGTGTGTTGTCTTCCGGGTTCTGTGTAAAGTCGCGTAGTACTGGAGACGACTGGGCGCGTTTCATTATGCACCCTGTAACGTCACGAAGAGAGGCGGGGAATATGAATGCTTTGATAATATCATGCTTAGTGGCGGGAGATATGATTTAGTGTCGCAAAAGCAAGTCAGCCAAGTCAATAGCGCCAGTCATAGGATTATCACATAATGTCGACGTACACCAGCCGGATTTATCGTTTCTTTAGTGGACAAAAAGTCGGTTGACGCTGCTAGGAAATTGTACTATTAGCGGACAAAAGGAGTGCTCTTAAAACACTTTCACCCTCACAACGAACAATACAAACAACGTTCTCAGAACACCCCCATTTTGTGTAATTGCAACCATTTCGGTACACTGCCAGTGTTCTTAGAACACATTCAACTAGACAAATTACAATACGGACAGCGTCCTGAGGACACCCCCAGTTGGTGTATTTACGAACAATTAAGTACACAGCGAGTGGTCATAGCTCATTTTTACCTTCCTTGCGAACAAAAATGACACATACTCCGTCCTCTAAACACCCCACCATTTAGTTTATTTACAAAATGTCAGAACAGCCGTGTTCTCTGCGGAAAAATCTCGTACTCCCCCACCCTCCCCAAACACTCTTACACACCAACACACGGCACTAAATACAATTTTTTATCCACGTTTCACTGCGCTGTACGCGGTCGACTGCGAATACAAGATGGCGGGCGCCACAGAAAATCTGACGTGCTCCATGCCCCTCGCCGTCCAATCAGCGAACACGTCGGACATGACGCAAGCCCACCGGCCAATCGGGGTGCTGTCCGCGGAGCGAACAGGGAAGTCCGTCCGCGAAGCGAACGCAGATATCACTAATTTTTTTGCCTTACATTTTAGTCATTTTTACAAAAACTACTGGGCGGATTTACACCAAATTTACAAAAGCACACTTTTGGGACCAGGCCGCCGCTCCTTGGTGTAAATCCGTCCAGCGGTTCGGGCTGTAGCCGTGCGCAAAGTTTTTTTCCCATTCAGTCTATGGGAAAAAAAAAGTTTTGGGACCCCCCCTATAACTTTGCCCCCCCTGGACGAATCCTCACCAAACTTTGCAAAGAAATTCAGAGTGACCCAACTACTTTCTTTGCAAAGTTTGGTGAGGATCCGTCCAGCGAGAGCGAAGTTATAAGCCGCCGAAAAAGTGCTCTTCCTGTGGAAACAGCCACTTAACCATAACTACATGGCCACTACCGTGGCCATGTAATATATATATATATATATATATATATATATATATATATATATATATATATATATTACACAGCCAATGATATTTGTGATGTCATCTTTGATGTCCTGGGTGTTAGTCTTAGCAATGCACATAGATGGTGCGAGTTATGGTTGCTTAGGTTATTATAATGAGGGAATGTGCAGTGGTGTTTGATTGCACTGTGAAGTATAACATTCTTTTAGTGACATTTTCTTTACTGAATGCAAATATATATTTATGGCAGGGAAGGAAAAGAAAGGGGCTAAACAAATGATGTCATCATTGATGTCAGCATTGACATTTCAGATGACATCTTTCATGGTGTGGGTGTTAGTGTTAGCAGTGCACAGGGGCGGTGGCAGGGTTGGGGGCTTAATTTACCATAACTGTCGAATTTCAGGGGTTTTTCGGTTTTAATTTGAATCATAAAGGGGAGGTGGAAAGTATTTTGTAGTGAAGTGTACAGATCTTTGTTAGGGCAACTTAACCATAACGTCCCCTCAACAAAGTTCTTTTTTACTGAATTGTACAGGTTTTTAGTAGTACAATGTACATATAAGGTGTATCTAAGAAAAAAATGTTGTACTGCATGACACAGATTTTCAATAGTGCAACATAACCAAAAGGTTCCTTTAGGAAGGGTTGTTTGGTTAACAATATATAGCTTCCGAAGAATGCCACATGAAAATATACTGTCGTACAGCACTGTGACATGTCCCAGAAGCAGTACACACTTACCTGAACGAAGTATGGCTGTTGGGCAATGTGGAAATAGATTTTATATTCATGTAAAAATGTATACCTTCAACATTTGCCTTAAACAACGCCAACACGTACTGGTATGCAGCTAAAATGTACACATTATATATTGGTAGGTAAAGTTGTACTTATCTGAAAAAGACATCAGCTAAATGCAGCCTTCCTCCCCAAGAAACAGTAGCAGTGGTGTAATGCAAAAGCATAAGAAACTGTGTTGCTATATTGTACATAACAGACGGAAAAAATTGTTGCCACACATAGTCACTCATATTACCGTTTGATGCCTTTTTGCTCAATGCCGGTCGCATATTACAATATTGCCTGCCGTGGCAAAAAATAAAGATACCAGTAAACAAAGTTAATAATGGGTTAACAGCGACCTTTCACAGTATAATTGAAAAAAAAAAAACTTGAATACACTTCACGCACTCCTTATTTCTCTGTAAAGTACATAGGTGCAATAATCTTTGCCAGCAATAGTCTAAATTACGAATGCAGTAACGTGTACTTGTTGTAATCCCAGGCGACTTTGGCAGTAAAAGATCACAAAACAAAATCCTCTTTCAAGATGGCCACCATAGAAAGGGAAGGTGGTTATTGCATACATAGGCCCTCTTCCCTTTCCATTGTAGGTTGCAAAAAGCACAAGAACGTGGCGTGACGTAGACACTGTAAAAAAAAAAAACATTAAGCGACTTACAAGCTAATAAATTACATTTGCAAATAAAACAGAGGAATGGTAAAGAACACGTGACCATTTTACAGGTTACAAACTAGATTTATTTAATAACAAACTTGCAGAGACCATCAGAATAATCGCATAAGCAATGCAATGATTACAATGCTGGTTAGGGAGGCATTGCAAACATTGAAGATAAGGAGGCCGTTATTATTTTGCGCAAACAAACATTTTGGGGTCTTCGTTGAAGCAGTCACTTTGTTTCCACAGTTATTTCCCAAAAGTCGTCATGACGTATAGCCTACAGCACCATAAATGATGTCACGTTGCTCCGAATAACGAGTTCAGGGGACGGACAAAGCGGGCCTACAGTGTCATTCCACATTATTGTTATGGACAGGCAACCGCTCACGAGCAGTTGTATTTGCCGTCCGGAGAAGCCCTCACTCGGGATTTGAAAACCATGGCACGCACAGTACGGCACAATATACCTAATCGGGAGAAGTTACAAAAATTAGTGTCAGTAATCAACCTGTACCAACATTTTTTAAAAGATCAAATCGAAACTGTGCAAAGTGGTACACAAAAGTACGTGCTCAAATTTGACATTTTAGTAATATGTTACTAATGTCCAAATGTACCTATAGGTGAAGATTAGAAACGGTGAGATTTTGCATGCACCGTAAGAGAAAATAAAATGCCAAGTACACAGAAAGACGATGATGTAGGTATGAAAAGAGTGCTCGTCATTTCAAAGAAGACCAAAAAAACTTGCAATGTTATACACAAACCTATGTGGACAAACTAAGCGTTTCAAATTAGGAACATAAACAGTAAAAAAGGTTGGGTGCAGTCATTCTGTGCAAATGAGCAATGTGTGCACTCTGTAACATTACAGGAAAATTGTACAAGGGTAGAAAAATAAAACGTTAAGTATATTAGCACAATTAGATGGGCAGTTATGTAAAAATAAAGCACAGATTGCTGTACAGTGGGCCAAAGTACACTTACAAAATATTTACAGCCTCCATTCTTTTTCGGCAAGTCAGTCACCAATGTGTTTGCAGCGAAGATTCTTCCTTGACTGATATGCATGTCACTTACAAATTTTTTAATACTTAACCTTATAAATTGTGTTTTTTTTTTTACCCTTTCATTCCGTGAATAGCGCGCAAGTTTGTCTTGGGCTCAAGGTCAAAAAAACAATTGCCCCTTTACTTTCACTCGGATGCGCAGGTGTACTGAGCGGTCAACCAAAAAAGCAACTCATGTGGCCTTCACTCAGAAGGCAAATACATTCTTGCTTTGAAGCAACATAATGAAATCTAATTATAACAACCTGTACTCCCATACAGCTTCAGAAACGCTGTTTGAAGCAAACAGTGCAGATGATAGCCTTAGTTCTCAAAACTGTAGAGGCCAATGTGAGGGAAATAGTAGTGCAAAAGACATTTTAATTCACACGCTATAATTGGTTGTGGTGCAGTGAGCATGAACTTCCATTTAGACATATCATTTTGCAGAGAAGAAAACTGCACTTTTTCACTTTGTACTGCCACAGCTCATTGGGCCCCCTGAAATGTCACCTTGTGAAATACTATTACTTGAGTGTGAGAATTATAATGCTGTCTTGTTTTGGAACTGTTTCTGGCGGTATCCGTGCACACAAAAACATTAGTAGAAGAGAGGGGGCCCCCAAACAAAGGTACCTTACTACACGCTATTTTGCAAACAATCTGGGAAAGAGCCACATTGTCGTGAGCACGACCTTTTCCCCCGTTCAGTGTAAAGTGAAAAAGACATTTTGAGAACCCCTCCCCCTTATAACTTCCCCCCCTGCACCAAACATGGCCAAACCTTCCAACCAAAGTCAGAGTAGGCGATATATTTTTTTTCCAAACTTTGGTGACGATGAGTCCAAGGGTACGACATTTATAAGGCATCCAAAAACAGTTCTTTCTATGGAAACAGCAACTCCACCAAAGCAATACAGTCAGTTATGTCCCTCTTGAATGTGCTGCAGTGGGTGCCGCCAGGACCTAGAGGTTAAGATATGGGTCCACATACTTTTGAATGTATATGTGTAGAATGGCTTATGCCTCCACCGCTAACAAGGTCGTTACTGGGTGCATGGGCTTCGGCCATGCAGCCAACACTGTACACCTCCCCAGAACCATCTGACATGCTAACCTATAGGACGAGTGTATGCACTGCAGTAGTATGAAGTGGTGGTTCTGGGCAGGGCCTAAGGTCTTACGACAATAATGTATGGGCTACATGCTGCAGCCATGGAAGCAAAACTCTACATCCTGCCCACAATCACCTCAGTGATGTACAGTAGTACGGGTGTATTGATAGGTGCGCTAATCTTCACTTATTCTGGCCAGACACTGCACTCCTACCTGTTTGTACATAGATATTATTGCAATGTGTTGATGTGCACTGGCTTATAACTCCAGTGCTTATAACTTTCTTGTAGGGTGCATGCCCTTTGGCCATGCACCCAACACTGTACACTCTCCCCTCAACCAGGTAAGAGATAATGAATAGTACACGTGTAGCCATGGTCGTGACATGCAGCGGTGGTTGTGGGCAGGCCCTACAGTCTTGGAAATATGGCCTATGGCCATGCATCCAAGACTCTAGGCCCTGTCCACAACCACTGCAGCATGTCACGACCATGGTGGCGTACCAAGGAATAACACACCCATAGGAAAATGTAATGTAATTGGGAAATACACTAAAAAATAATGGTCACTAAGGCCATGCGTGTCCTGCGAACATTTTACAATGGATTATGCCTCCACCGCTAACAAGGTCGTTAGTGGGTGCATGGGCTTCAGCCATGCAGCCAACACTGTACACCCTCCCCAGAAACATCTGACATACTAACGTATAGGACGAGTGTATGCACTGCAGTAATATGAAGTGGTGTTTCTGGGCAGGGCCTAGAGTTTTACGACAATGATGTATGGTCTATGTGCTGCAGCCATTGAAGCAAAACTCTACATCCTGCCCACAATCACCTCAGTGATGTACAGTAGTACGGGTGTATTGATAGGTGCGCTATGCTTCACTTATTCTGGCCAGACACTGCACTCCTACCTGTTTGTACATAGGTATTATTGCAATGTGTTGATGTGCACTGGCTTATAACTCCAGTGCTTATAACCTTCTTGTTGGGTTTACACTCTCCCCTCAACCATGCAACTGATAATGAATACTACACGTGTAGCCATGGTCGTGACATGCAGCGGTGGTTGTGGGCAGGCCCTACAGTCTTGGAAATATGGCCTTCGGCCTATGGCCTACTGCCATGCATCCAAGAGTCTAGGCCCTGTCCACAACCACCGCAGCATGTCACGACCATGGTGGTGTACTAAGGAATAACACACCCATAGGAAAATATAATGTAATTGGGAAATACACTCAAAATTAATGATCACTAACGCCACGCGTGTCCTGCAAACATTTTCAAGGTGCCTGTATACAGCACGGACTCAAATAGTAGCCTTATTAGATCCCTCACTTTCTCCACGTACAAACATCCAGAAGAACGCGTAAATGCAGAATATATAATAGACAATTGCCGGCCAAACAAGTACAGTATTTCATCCGTCTCTTACTCTGTGATCCTCCCCACGCACTATAGGAGAGCAAAGCAGTTTTGAAAACAGCATTTTGCCTCTGGTAAATAGCGCACTGTCCTCGTATCCAAGATGTCGGGCGCATCCACACATTCTGACGTACATCATGGCTCGCTGTAGCCAATCGGCGCACACGTTGCGTGTCCGCGGTGATGACGCCACCCCCCCTGACCAATCGGTATCATGTCCACGGAGCGAACAGTGAAATGTGACCGCGGAGCAGACATAGATATCACAAATTTATTCAGACATATTTTTTGGCCGTTTTAAAGGAAAGTACTGGACGGATTCTCACCAAATTTACTAAAGTACGCTTTTGGGTCCAACCCCCTGCCCCTGGCACAAATTTGGTGCACATCCGTCCAGCGGTTTCACCTGTTGCCATGCGCAAAGTTTTTTCCCCATTCAGTCTATGGGGAAAAAAAGATGTTTTGGGACCCCCCTGGCCCAAACATCTCCAAACTTTGCAAAAAAAATTCAGAGTGACCCGTATACTTTTTTTGCAAAGTTTGGTGAGGATTGGTCCAGGGAGAGCAGAGTTATAAGCCAGCCAAAAGGTGCTCTTCCTACGGAAACAGCAACTTAACCATAACTACTCGGCCACTATATATATTAATTGAAAAGACTGTAGTTAAGGTGATCAGATTTAATACAACAAAACCCTTGAAATTCAGCAGATGTGATGATCATCTTAACTCTGTCCCCTCGTTGATCCCCCTAGGATGTAATGATTTGTTATTTATATAACGTTTGCACCTAAGTGCTTTAAATAGAACACACATACATACAATATCACCCCTCGAGAGTTGGTACTCATTTATTGACCTCAGAAGAATGAAAGGCTGAGCTGGCTTTGCTGGGATTCTAACATGCGACCAGCAGATCACACACATATCATAGCAGTGAGC
The DNA here is from genome assembly GCF_040938575.1 of Ambystoma mexicanum. Classification (NCBI taxonomy): domain Eukaryota; kingdom Metazoa; phylum Chordata; class Amphibia; order Caudata; family Ambystomatidae; genus Ambystoma; species Ambystoma mexicanum. Next base: position 655,367,527 of record NC_090934.1, read on the forward strand.
ACTCAACCCACTGAGCTATCTTGCTGCCCTCTAATTTTGTTTGTTATTGTGAAGCCCCTCTTTTATGTATGTGCTCATGGACTTTGCAACAGGGGGGGCACCGAGTTATGATGTTCATCACTTCCTACATCAGCTGAATGTCATGGGTTTTTTCGTTGCATTAATTCTGACAACTGTCCCTTAACTAAAAAATGGTCACATAATTTTAAGGGTTTTGTTATGCCATAGTTTATTCAAGGGCCACTAGCTATAGCCTTCGGCAGAGACCATTGTACATGTTACACCAATGGATTTCTTTAGTGCCCATGCCAGAAGCCCTGTACATGTTGCACCTAAATGTTTCCTTGGGGCCCATTAGCCCTGGCCTTTCACCCTGGCTAGTGAGCAAAGCCTTTGGCTGTGCCCACTGTATATTTTAATAGACTGGACTTATTTCAAGCCCACTCATCCTGGCCTTTGGCCATGGCCAGTGGCCACAGCCTTTGGGCATTGCCGCCGCATATGTTGAACTAATAGTTTTCTTTGGGGCCTACTGGCTAGGTTCACTGGCCCAAAGAGCCATTTCCCACTGTCTCGTCGATGTGATCACAACAGATGTCCTCCTGTATATTTTTTGTTCCTCCATTTCCATTCCCCCAATAATTACTGCAGTAATGATCAAATTAATTGTGTTGTAATTACCGCAATCATGCCCGGTTTTATATGTGACATATTCCCCCCATTATAACTGCCGTAATGTTTGTGGTATCACCACAGTAATGTGCAAATGTTTGAACTGTGACTGGCACCCCAGACCACCACAACTCCCCAATTTCACATGTTGTCTCCTCTTTCCCCCGCCCCAACTCTATCCTGATGTGATTTCATCAATTTCCCACCTGCAAATAGCTTTTTTTTCAATCTTCTTTTTCGTATTTCCACTATAATTATCGCGGTAACAACTTTCATCGAGCCAAAAAAATGGCAGATTCCCTTTTTGAAAAGACTTTGCACCATGGGAAAAATTAAGCTATCATTTTGGGAGAAGAGGGAATCCACCTTCCTTGTCAAATATTTTAGAAGCTACTGGACGGAATAACACAGACATAACTTGCGAATTTCTTTGGTTTTTCGATTTTACCTTAGAACCATAACATCCCTTTAACAAAGTTTTTTTCCATGAATTTCATAGGTTTTTATTAGTGCAAGTGTTAAGCATAATGTCACTTTAACAAAGTTTTTCAGTGATTTTCAAAGGTTTTTATAAGTGCAAATCTTCTTTACCGTGCCTTTATCAAAGGTTTTTCACTGAAAAGAAATATATATTCTAGGGTGGCTGTCTCCGCCCTTTAGTTAAAATGAGTCAGAGTCACATAGGAAATCAAAAAATGGAATTGCTAGTAACTTTTGACTTGGGCAAAAGTTTTGGCTCAAAATGTGCACAAAAATATGTTTGTCACAGGCACCCTCAGACTGGAAAGTATGGGAAAGATTTGTTAAAAAAGAAAAAATTATTAAGAAAACAAATAAAAGCATTTTCACCCTACTCCTCATTTCCCATAGACAAAAAAGGTAAATTTATACTGGACCGCACAGCCCAAACCACTGGATGGATTTGGACCGGGTCTGTTACAACTTGGGCATGAAGTGTTGACTCAGGATCCTTTTGTGGTTTGGGGTTTTTCCATCCAGTGATATTTTAATATTTGATGGAGAAGCTATTACCTAGGCTTTACCCGCGGCTAGCTGACATTTCAACTCAATCTGCATCACAAAAACGACAAATGTTTTAGTAGAATGGGAGAGGGCAGGAGAGGTGATGATGTCATCACTGAAGTGCGGGGAGCTTTCACAGATATGGGGGTCACTTCGTGCGAGCCTGGGAGAGCAGGGAAGTGTTATTTTTTCTCTCTGTTTTTCCCAATTAGCACGGTTAGGATAGAATAGAAATAACTGGTTTTATTGGTTGTCATCACACATGTACATATTGAGCATTGTGCCTAGGCGTAGCCACGTTAACGTAGCACGCCAGCTGTCTGGTTGTTGTTGTAGAATAGCTGCAGGTATTAAGCCACACATTTCTATGCAATATTCATATGTATTCATGGATATTAGACCACACAAGTTTGCATGTCTTTCTGGGAAAGTGGTGATGGGTCGATAATTAGTTGGGATGGTGGGGTCGAGTGTGGGTTTTTTCAGAAGGGGCGTGACCCCATGCTTCTTTGATTGCTGAGGGATTTGAGTTAGTCTTCAACTAGGTGGCTATGATGGGGGCAAGAGGATCGGCACACATTTTGACAATGTGGTCTGGGCAGGTGTCACCAACACAGGTTGAGGCTTTCAGGTGGTGGATGGTGGTACAGACTTCAGCAGGGGAGACAGTGGATAAGTTGATATAGTGTGGTGGGGTTGCAGTGATGAGTATGCTGCCCTGGGGGTAAAAGGGTAACAGAGGTAGGAGTTTTTTTTGTGAATCACTTTGTCCCTTAATGTTTGTTTTTTGGTGTCGAGGGATGATTGGATAAGTGTGCACCATGCTTTGTTTCTAGGGAAGGTGTCTGAGGGAAGAGCTGGGGATTCGAGCTCTCTGAGGATTCTGAAGAATTCTTTGGTGTTGGAGCTAGCGTTGGAAATTCTGGTGTTGCGGATGTTAGCTTTGGTATCGATGATGGCTGCTTTATGGGAGTTGGCGGAGCATTGGAGGGCTTCTTCGTTAGTGGCGGAGGGGTTTTTACTCCAAATGTGTTCAAGAGGTTGTTTCTTTTCCTGGAGGGAGTCAAGGTCATCAGAGAACCAATTTTAGGTGTTATGTTTTTTGCGGGCTGTGGTTTTGAAGGGAACATGCTTGTCCAGTGTTTCAAGTAGTGCAAAGTTGTAGGAACAAGAATGGCTTCTGGTGTGGTGTTGTTGGGAAATGGGTAGAGGGAGGGGGGGACGGAAGGGGCTAGGAGCTCAAGTGTGAGCTTGTGCATGTGTCTGACAGTAATGGGAAGGGTTTGGCTAGTAGTGGAGGTGTTATTGATGGAGGTAGTGAAGGTGAAAGGGATCAAGAAGTGATTAGTCCAAGGAACGGGTAGAGGGGAAGATGTTTGGAGAGGAATGTTGCATGGGAGAATAGAATTGAGAGTTATTCCTTTTTTATAGGTAGGAGAAAGGACTAGATGGGAGAGGTTCATCTCATCAAGGGCAGTTGTGAGGGTGGATGCCTTGTGGTCGGATGGGTCATTGAAGCCTAAATTGAAATCACTTAGGAGGATAAGTTTGGTGTTGGGTTTAAGGAGGGGTGTGAGGAGGTGGGGAATGTAAGATTCAGGGGTGGTAAACTGTGAGGGTTGACGGTAGAGGAGAAGCAAGTTGATGCTGGTTTTGGGTGAGGCTTCAAGTTTGTTCAGAAGGATTTCATAGCCTGGTGGTTGTTGTAGAGGTGAGGTGCTTAAGGGAAGTTTTGATTTGTTAATGCTGGCGACACTACCTCCTTGGCTCTCTTTGTTCGTCAGCACGAAGAATGGACTAGCCAGGGAGATGAGGGAGCCAGCAGCATTGTGTAACCAGCTCTCGGTAACAGCTAGTAGATACACATTATGATCAATAATGAGGTCATGGATATCGGGTGCATGGGTGCAATGGGGTGGGTTCTAGAGAGGAGTCGGTGTGTGGTGGAAAGGCCACTACATGATGTGGTGGAGATAAGTGGTGGGGATGGGGAGGCAGAGAGTTTGTCCTCAGCGTAGGAGGGAGATTTTGGGATGATGCTGGTCTTGCGTAAAGGTGGGCCGCAAGAAATTTGCAGGTGTGATGAGTATGAAATGAGCGGTGCGGTGTGTTACTTTTGTGTTTCTCATGTGCAGAGCGATGGGGATGTTACAGGGTTGGGTGAGTTTCATCTGAGGGAGAGTAGGAAGAGCAAGTAGAGCAGAGAAGTTTGTGTGGGGGGTGGCAAGTGTGATAGGCTGGGTGGTGGGACGAGAGCAAGGGGAGTGGGCAAATGGGATGTATGAGTGCGAGACTGCTGCGCTGTGCAGGGTTTATTGGTATTGAACCTTGGTTTAAGTAGCACTTCTGTGGTGCTGTTTATGAAGGGGGTTTGGGGATAGAGGGAGGAGCAGAGGGTAACAATGATGTGGTTGGAAGCCATTGTTGCCTGTTCGGCATATCATCAAGAGGTTTGGTGGAGGGAAATGGTAATGATACCATGAATGTTTGGAGGTGGAAAGGGCATAATGTCAAAGGTGCATGTGCACGTTCTAAGGCAGATGGGAGTTGTGGTCCCAGGTGCTTTGGAAAAGTACAATCTTGCTGTGGGCAGGGTGTTGCGCTCGGGTGGAGGGCAACGGTTGAGGAAGGTATCGTGCACAGTAGGGTTGTGTGGCAGTATTCAGAGGCTAGGGAGGGAGGATTGGTGTGCCAGCTGATCGTGGTCACAGCCACGAGGGTGTGAATATTGCAGATGGTAAGGACCTATTGGTGTGGGAGCCAGCCATGGGTTAATGTTGGTGTGGTTGTCAGCTAGGCCTTCGGGTATAGTAGTGTGATTGAGGTTGTGTTGAGGATGCACATTAAGGTTGTGCGGGATTGCGCATTGCAGAGCAAGGGTGTCAGGAGAAATCACCCGGAATGAAAGAAATGGATGCCTTGGTTGAGGCTTCACCTAAGCTCGCTTGTACACTATGTCTTGCGGTAGGGGTGCGTGGCTCCCTTGTGGAGGGTCACATATGAAATGTGCGAGTGAATCAGTCGGGAGGGGTCATGTCTGTGTGAGCGTGGATGGTGCTGGGGACGGGGAGGGGTGTAACGTGTCGGAGGGAGAGCAGGCATTGTAAGCCATGTTCGCGTGTGTTTCGTGATGGGGTGCAGTGAGGTGAATTCTGGGAATGGTGGCAACGGGCTTCAGAGCAGTATAACAGCCCGTGCATAGGAATGGGCTTGGAGGTGGAGTGGCGATGTTACTGGAGCACAGTAAGCATACCCTTGTTCTCGATGGGTCCATGTTAGCAGCAGGTAAGATGCCTTGATCAACCTTACAAGTGGATTGTGAAGGAATGGCAATCAGCGCCCAATGGTTTGTTTTGGAAACATGCTCAGAGTAGATATGATTTCTCAGTATAGCATACATGGACATGAATGGGGCAAGCATTGGAAAATATGTAGGAGCAATATCACGATCAGTGTGACTGCCCACATAGCAGTTGTTATTAAAGACATGTCCAGCATACATATTTTATATATCAATCCCATGCAATAGATAAGTAACACAAATGTCATAGTCATTTTGGCTTTTAGCCGAAGAGTCAATGGCAGGGAGAGGTAATACCTGTTGCACAGCATGGGCAGCCTCACAGTCAATGCGGCTGAGACCAGCAGAGACTGATGCATTAGACCTTGAATGTTGGCCATTGATGGGGCTGGCTTCACCTGCTGACAGAGAGGGTTGGCTGGTTCAAGTGCAGATTTCACCCAATCAGGGTGCTGTGACTTCTACTATTTTTCAAATAGTAGAAGTGGGGCATGCATGCTGTCTGTGTTTTGGTGTTTGCCATTGGTTGGTGTTACTGTTGCAATTGTGATAGGTCACATTTAAATTGTGTCAGACATTTTAGTAGTTTACTTTCTATAGTCCTCTTTTTGTGCCATTGATTTTTTGAAGTATCATAGGCACCATTGTGTAGACTTTTGCCATTCTGATTGAAGAACTCACATTGTGCACATGCTGACTCTGTGGCTGATGTGATCATCTTTGGATCTTTAAATAAGTAGATGTACAGGTTTATTTGTAGTGGAAACTCTGAGTCCATTTGTCCTGAGATTCAGAGCCTACACTATCATAAACTAGTGTTGCTCCTCTTACAGATGTCTAATTGCAGATTCAAGAAGATCTGCATTCTTAACTGGTTCCTTTTTTCTATGCATATTAGTTTTCAATACTAAATGGGAATATTTAAAGAAAACTATTTATACACAGCTTGGGGGAATTGTTGTCTTCTCCGTCAAAGTGTGTATTAAATTACACATCTGTGTTGCAGAAATTCTTACTTGTACTTAAAAATGTCTACTTGGATAACATTACAAAAATTAACACATTCAACATATAGTGGAAATGCAACACACATAAACCTGCACACAACTTTGACTTCAGTGCAAACTTCTTAATCAAAGTCACGCACTGTTGCTCTGTTTTGCTGAAATTGAAGTCTGGAAGAATTCCTTTCGCGCCGCAAATACATTGCTTTGGTGCACTGATTCATGTAGAATGTTAGCCTTGAAACCCCCAGGCAACCCCCTTCATCACTTTTACAACTTCTTCTAATGTTAAAGGTTTATTTGCTTGCACATCTGCTGAACTTTCTATGCAATCAAAGGGACAATAAGGTAGGCTAAATGATCAGTCTAACAGAAGAATAGCAAACGCAGTTGCAACAAGACAGATATCTCCTTCAGATTGGAGATGGACCAAGCCATGTGTATCACTTCGGACCCAACAAAGTAACTCTCACAAACTATATACACTTTTCAACCATGTAACTCTCAGACAAATAAACGTATGCCATGGATTTTCTGAATGTACATTGCATGTAAATCTTAGACAAGTAAAGTGTTTTTTCAATCCATCTTTCATGTGTTCCCAATGATTATTACATGTGGAGAGAACAACAGTGTACCAACATGGAGCATATGATGTGTAACTTATGAGGCTCAAACAAATTAAACATATGTGTACAACTGTAAATAATTGTACTTCATGAAGTATGTTGTATAACTAACTACATTTTCTTTTTTTACAGACAGAAAAGTGCAAATGATATCCTCCTCACCATATCTAACTTATCATACCTAATGTGATGGTTATTGCAATTTGTAAGCCTAATAACCACATTATTCGATTTAAAATGTTCATATTCATTACGTAATCACTGTGCACATATTACTGTGGTCATGACCAGTGTCCAGATGACTGGGAGCATGGCTTGCGGCTGTGCCCACTGTATGTGACCATTCCATAGCCACAACTATGCGACCAACTATGGCCAGAGCTATACTGGTGATTTCACTAATTACATTATGTATGACATCACTGATCACATCATCAAAGGCCATGCACACTGGACATGGCCAAAGGCTATGGACAGTGGCGCTGAAAATTATAAAGTGGGTATGAAAAAAACTATGGTATAACAAAACCCTGGAAATTCAAGGATAAAACCTTTGTTGAAGTGCAGTTACAGTGAGGAAGTTTAACACAACAAAACCCCTGAAATTCAGTGCATTAGGAAACAAGGTAAACAAGGTTGCAAAGCGCAAGAGCACACATAAATTAGAAGAGAATGGATTGACAATCGCATAGAAAATGGCATTATGGGGATGTAGCATATAGGGGCGGATAAGGTGAGAAAAGTATTGCAAACAAACCCTGGAAATTCAATGTATTGGGGAACTCAGGACCGGCTTAACTTGGTGCTTTCCTGTACCGAAACCCAATCACATATATTAGAAGAGAATAGATTGACAATTACTTAGAAAATGGCATTATCGGGATAAAGCATTAGGGCATACATCAACAGGAATGTGCTGTGTTAAGCCTGAGGTATTTACATTTACTCTTTTGAAATGATTGTCCAGCCATCCCATCCTATGCCCTTCCTTTCTACCTCCATCTGTCCTACCTGCACCCTCCCTACCCCCACCCACCTTACCCCATCCTCTCTACATCACCCCCTCTCTTCACTTGTTCACACATCCTACCACCACTGTCCACCATACCCCCACCCTCTATACCACTGTCCACCATATCCCAAACCTTTATATCAAACCCATCCTACCCCTTCTTCCCTCATTACTCAGTTTCCCCACCCATCGTACTCCCAGTCTTTGCGCTCTCACCCACCCTACTCCACCCTGTGTACCTACACTCACTACCCTACCCCACCCTGTCTACTCCCACCGATCCACCCTACCCCATCCTCTCGACCTCCACCCTCCCTACCCCCACCATCCCTAACTCCACCTAAACTACTCCCACCCTCTCTACCCCCACCCATCCCATTGGCAACCTCTCTACCCTCCACTCACCCTACCCCCAACAGCCATCAACACAAACTGCATAACCTAAGAGGCAATTTCTATTATTGCAGTTTCTGTTTTATTTTTTCTATTTTTATAATTTAGAGGGTGGCCCTGAAAAGTGAAATTTTGGGGGAGAGGGAAGGAGGAGGGTGGAACACGGAACGGAAGAGCATTAGGGTTAACACATCTAACATTGAGTAAAAAAAAAAGGAAATATTTGCATTTTTTTGTTTATTAAAAAGTGCTAAAAAAAACTGCCACTAAAAAAAATCCATCTAGGTCATCTGCCACCAAAATCCATTTGTGGCATTTGTAGCACATTACTTTGCACTACTGAGATCTGGTGTTGGCAGGATGGGATGAGGTTGGGTGGTGGTGGATGGAACAGAATTGGAAGGCAGCGGCGCAGAGGTGCTTTTGGCCTGCTGATACCGGCACACAGATTGTGGGCCATGGGTCGTACCTTATGATGAAAATGATCCTTCCTGTAGGGTTCCTCCACGTCATCCCAATGGACATGGACGAGGTGCTGGATCAAAGTGGAGGTGCCAAAGATATGCAGAAAATACATTGAACTTCTTCAACCTCCTTCTTAGTATGATGCTCCTTCAGACAGATTTACTGCCAGCTATCAGCAACAGTTTTCTGGGCACATTACTTATTCCAAGTAGGTGAGCCAGTAGACACCCACACCACATCTTCATCACTGCTGGTCTCATATATACTTAAATGTGGGACCAGGCAGGGAAAAACTAAACTGTAAAACAAAACACAAGTCAAAAAGGACTCTGCCAGTTAAAATGGAATTTAAAAAAGCTAAAATAAAAAAAAAGAAACTGTAAATGACAGGTCAAAGGGTCAACTTTTCAGTTATGCAAATCGACAATAAAGAACACAGATTCGTTGGATGTATAAATAACACTTATATGTTCCATTTTCTTCAGTATGTGTCAAAAAATACTTTTTTAAAAATGATCTTTCATAGCCGCTGTTATGATGGGCACCCTACCGTGTAACCGCTGCTATAAGTGGAAAGTAAATAAATTGGTATTTTCTTCCTCAATAAACATTCCATATAATCTTTCTATCCTCCTCTAGCACTCCACACCCCAAAATAAGCAGCTCCCCTCCCCATTATATTCACTACCCTCCTGCTCAAGCACAGATTGTTTTTCTGTGAGGCACATTCCATGCACCGATTCCCTGTGCTTGAAGCCGCAGGTATATTTCTTGGTGGTAGCCATGGCTATGCATGCTCTGACCTAATATACCTGCCTACCAGTGAGCGAATGGGACATTGTGCATTTTGATGGGATGGCCAAGCCACAGCTATAACTGTCATGCTAGCCGTGGGTACTGAATAGCCATGGCTATACAGGTAAGTTATGTGTGCAATTTTTCTCCAATCGCAATAGTAATTTGAAGTTAATATTTTATTGGTTGTTGCAAGCTACATGTGTAAAGTTGTTATGGTATTGGATGGTGGTATTTATTTTACATTCTACTGGGGAATAACTGTGTCATTAGCGGTTGTAGGGGTTTTAGGGATATATAATATTTTTGCAGAAAGGTGAAGAAATGGAGTGAAGCTGTGAGCCTGTATCTGACAATTCATGTACTGATTTGCCAGGCGATGAACCGCCTTCATCTGATAATTATGAGGAAATAATTTATTGTGAAACTGCATCAGACAATGATGGTCCTCAACATCACTGTCTGGCAGAGTATGGTAGAAGCGTTTACTAAGTACCTGTTTCTGGTATCAACAGAGAACTCTAGAAGGGTTTTTTGAAAGAGTAGGTGCCTGCAGTGCTTAATTTGTAAGAAAATAAGTGCCACGGCCCAAATATCTTATAGTACACTTGTGACCCTGCAGGTGGGCAGTCCCCAACAGTTCCCCACCATTGCTGCCACCACCCACAGCTGCTCCCCAAAGTGTCAATACATATGGGTTAAACTACAGCTCACACTTGCTCATTGCGGTTGATGGATACTCTGGCTATCATTACTTGAAAATCAATCTGAGCCTAAGACAATAATTGCCGGGAGTCAGAAATAAGTGCTGGGGCTGAGCCCTGCCACACAGCCCCACAACCTAAGCACTGGGTATCTGTAAGAGTTGTGGACAGATATTTTTGGTCAGGAGTTTGGGTTATTTTATGTTTGATCAAATAAAATTAAGAAAACATCTGAAGGAATATCACAGAGATTCTTTGGACGTTTATTTGGATACTACTAAATGAGTTTTCAAGGGGATTACGGAAGTAGACACATTTCAGAGTAGTACAATTTTGAGTCTATGTTCCATCCTTAATATTCTTTCCATCCCTGTTCCTCCCTCCTCTTTCCATACCCCAAAAAAGGACTGTTTAAGGGACTCCTGCTAAGTTTAAAAAATAGACAACAAAAATACACATACTGTATAAATGGATCAATAAACCTTTAATGGTCCTTTTAATACATTGTATGTTAAAAAAAGCTAAATTGTATGTTTTTTAATAGCCGCAGGTATACCCCATGGTAGCCACAGGTACAATGACAGGCTATGGGTCCTGAAAGCCTATTCCATAGTGTCTCTCATAGCCGCGGTATACATTTTATTTTAAAAAAATGTATATTTACATATGTATACATGAGTGTCATAGGTAGTCCTGGAAAGTTCTATTTTGAGATTTATTAAGTGTAGTATGTGTGCAAAGTACAGTAACGCTTTAATGACATTCTACTTATCAACAACATATATAACTGTAAACAATTTTGCAAACAAAGTTTTGTGTAAAAATATTTATTTGGGGGAAGAGGTTGCAGAATTTCTTTTTCTTTTAATATTTACACATGATAGAATGTCTTCATCAGCCCAATTGTCTGAAATGTTACTATCTATTTTTCGTTTCAGGTCTTTTATGTCCTTTTTCAGTGATTCCTTATCATTTTGAAGATTAATTAAAATGTCTTTCATTTCTTTTAAATTGCCAATATGATATAGGTCATAAGAACCCTTAAGGTCTCACCCCAAAAGGGTGACCTATTACTACTGCCTGGAGTCGATAGAATTCATATAGGCAAAATGAAGGGACAGGGACATCAAATTTAAACAATCCCGGTGACTATGTCATATTCATTCCTGCAGCTTAATCATGAAAGAAATTACCTAATAGCCAAACCAAAAAATAACAGTACACATTGTATTACAATTTCATATCAAAATTCAGCATAGTATCAATCTAAAACATTTGTATAAAAACATTCACCTAAGAATATCCAAAAGCACATTACAGAATACAAGGAATTATCAAACATATAACACATACATATACAACTAACGTTAGACTCCTAAAAAAACATCACATCAACACAGTAGGACAACAACTGAATTTTACTTTGTCCAGTTTGTGTCGCCACATTTATAGGCCCAATATGTTTCTGTCCCTAACACCAAATTGGTCGGACATTCATCAGGGGCTGTCCACTATAAATCTTTAGTCAAGCTGCTGATTCTTGTATCATGGATATTGTCTGTCACATTAAGAACACTTTCTAATACTGTGGCCCCCAACATACAAATAAACAAAGGGGAAAAAGAAGAGAGAAAAAAGGAGATACAGTCATCAAAAACATTGAGCATATTAATTAATCTATATGAGCCAAAACAAATAGTTTATATTTCATCTGTTACGGGTTTGTGAAAGCACAAACCAAAACATGAAACAAGGGTACTTGCTCGTTATGCATGGTAACACCCATACACTGGAGAATGAATCCCACAATCCTTCATCATATGTCCTCAATCGGCCTCTATGATCCACTGAAAAAACAATGCACACAACCACGCCGATCAATGTACAGGTGACCAGTTAAAAAAGCACCTCCATCCTTATCCACCTCCATGCACAGCTACATTTTCATAGCCCACGTACCTTGTGCAGGCACCTTAATGCTCTACACCATTGGAATTAGCCGTCAAATGTCAAAGAATAGTGATATCTATTTCACACCAGCTGAGATAAATCTCATGCTTGTCACACTCTGAATGGTGAAAAGATTCAAAAAGAAAAAGGTGTATCGCTCTTTCTGCGACACCACTAAGAGGCAACACACCATCACCTCTGTGACCCGTGAACCATTACCACTATCATTAGCCCCAAACAAGTTTCTAATGCTCCCATTCCAGAAACTCACATTTAGTGAAGCCTATGTAGGCAGCAACAATGTCACCTGACAGGATGTATACACCAGACTCGTCCATTATCAAAGAAACCCCATGCGCTTCTCAATGCAAAAAATCCCAACAAAAACACCAAGCCTGCATGCCCAGAATACATCAATATAGAGTGCCCAGGCACTTATTGCTTCCAGCCACACCAGTCGCAGATCTCGCTTCCCCAAAAGTGAGAGCCCAGTAGAAAGAACCGGTTTCTTCATGAAACACCAGAGAACACAGGTGGTCACCCCAGCAACTGGACCCCTGGCACCGGATGATGTGCAGGCACATACAAGCAGGGCACCTGCATCACAGCCCCAGGTGTTGCCATCTACCCGGAGGCAGTTGTGGTGGCGGCGGCAGGTAGCCGAAAGGCGGCAGCAGGCTTGGCATAGGAGGCATGTGGCCTCGGGCCCTCTACATTATCGGGGCAGGCATTGGCTGGCGGGCAGGAGGACCCAGGATTGGGAGTTTCTTGTGTGTGGCAGTGGTTAGGCCAGCGAATAGGTGCAGAGCGGCGGCGGGCGGAGAGGTCACGGCTCACAATGGTCAGGGCAGCGAACTCCATGCACAGGACTTTGAGGCGGGCTGAGTCCCTCGAGGCAACTCGCAGGGAGTTGGAGGAAGCCATGGCTGCATCCCTGCGAGACCTCGAGGCCAGGGAAGAGGCCCGCCTCTGGAACATCGACGTGGAGTTCGATGATGCCCTGGCCCGGGACATCAAAAAGTGAGCCGCCGGACTAGCCCGTCGCCTTTTTATATAGTTATTTAGGTTTAGGTTTCATTTTCTTTTTATTATTATTTGAAGTTCACAGACTTTGTTCGACTTTTTAAAGAGTTGTATTTTAGATAGGGTTTTAGATGGGTTTCCTTTTGCTATGGGATAATGGACCCTGTTTTCAATATTATAGACACGTACATACTTTATTTTCACAGGGAGTAATGTTTTTATATGCTTTTCATCATGGGATTTATTTCTATGGACTTTGGGGATGGACCACTTTTTTCATGTTTTGGATTTTTATTTTTCCTTGGATTTCACTTTCTTTTTCATATTGCTATCATTATTTCTTTATTTGCATGTGTGATTTTCATATTGTCATTTGTTTTTATTGTTAATACATTTCATTGTTCATCATTTTCGGTGTGGTCTACTATGAATTCTTTTGTGCATGTCTCCATGAGCATTGGCTCAGCCATATGTTGCCACTGTGTGGCTCTGTAGGACATTTGTTGATGGGCATACTGGTTCTTTTCAGACTATCATGAAATGGGTAATTTAGTCGGGAGTGGGTGCAGTGGATCGTTGGGTGTTTGTACTGGGGGGTGGGGGAGTGGGATTTGGGTTGGCATTAGGGTCATAGGTCTGTATAGTTATGACGTAGTGTTTGGGGGACATGAGTCGGGGCCTGCTGGCAGGTGCCCGTCAATGGGGGGTGGGTGGGGGGACATGAGTCGGGGCTTGCTGGCAGGTGCCTGTCAATTGGGGGGGACATGAGTCGGGGCCTGTTGGCAGGTGCCTGTCAATGGGGGGTGGGGACATGAGTCGGAGCCTGCTGGCAGGTGCCCGTCAATGGGGGATGGGTGGGGGGGACATGAGTCGGGGCCTGCTGGCAGGTGCCTGTCAATAGGGGTGGGGGCATGAGTCGGACCTGCTGGCAGGTGCCTGTCAATTAGGGATGGGTGGGGGGTACATGAGTTGGGGCTCCCAAGTGCATGGTGCTATGTGGCCTGCCTGCGGGGCATGGTCGGGGTGGATGTGCTGCCTGTGGGGCATGGGGAGGGTGGATGGGCTGCCTGCGGGGCATGGTCAGAGTGGATGGTCTGCCTGCGGGGCATGGTCAGAGTGGATGGGCTGCCTGCGGGGCATGGGGAGGGTGGATGGGCTGCCTCTGGGGCATGGTCAGAGTGGATGGGCTGCCTGCGGGGCATGGTCAGGGTGGATGGGCTGCCTACAGGGCATAGTCAGGGCGGATGGTCTGCCTGTGGGGCATGGGGAGGGTGGATGAGCTGCCTGTGGGGCATGGTCAGAGTGGATGGGCTGCCTGCGGGGCATGGTCAGGGTGGATGGTCTGCCTACAGGGCATAGTCAGGGTAGATGGTCTGCCTGTGGGGCATGGGGAGGGTGGATGGGCTGCCTGCGGGGCATGGTCAGAGTGGATGGGCTGCCTGCGGGGCATGGTCAGGGTGGATGGGCTGCCTACAGGGCTTAGTCAGGGTGGATGGTCTGCCTGTGGGGCATGGGGAGAGTGGATGGGCTGCCTGTGGGGCATGGTCAGAGTGGATGGGCTGCCTGCGGGGCATGGTCAGGGTGGATGGGCTGCCTGTGGGGCATGGGGAGGGTGAATGGGCTTCCTGCGGGGAATGGTCAGAGTGGATGGACTGCCTGCTGGCATGGTCAGGGTGGATGGTCTGCCTGCGGGGCATGTGGAGGGTGGATGGGCTGCCTGCGGGCATGGTCAGGGTGGATGGTCTGCCTGCGGGGCATGGGGAGGGTGGATGGGCTGCCTGTGGGGCATGGGGAGGGGTGTAAGGGTGGACCCCTGTGGTGTGGTCTGGCTGCAGGGGGTGCATGTGGCTTATCACCACACTGCTGCGTGAATCCGGGTGTACAGCAGTGAGAATTACACACGATTTCACTGGCACGAGCGGGGTACACGTATTCCAAGGGTGCACGGGGAGTTTTACACACGATTTAGGTGGCGCAAGCGGGGTATGCATAATCCGAGGGGTGCGCAGGGAGTTTTACACGTGATTTTGCTGGCACGAGCAGGGTACGCATAATCCGAGGGGTGCATGGGGAGTTTTACACGTGATTTTGCTGGCGTGTGAGGGCTGTGTGGCGTTTTTAGCACATTTTCATGGTTGGGGGGCTGTATGCTGGTCCACTGGCCTTTGAACCATGTATGAGATTTGTGCAATATTTTTGGCACACGGGGCAGGGTTGGAGGCATAACTGGCGCTGCTGCAGGGTCGCTGCGCCACTCTGCGCCACGGCTGGTTATGGATGTAAGTATCCATGAATACGCTGTGCGTGAAAATTGGTTTTGGCGCATGCAGCTAGCGCACACTGGCGCATGCTCCCTCTCTGTGCTGCCCGCGTGCACTGCTTCTGCGCTAAATATAGAAAAATTTAATGCTTTACTGGTCATGATTTACTCTAAATGTGTAAACGTACATATATGTACATATAGCAGCAATGTTTAGGAATCTACATATGTTAATGATTCTGGATTGATACTGTGACTTCATTTTGACACTTGGTTGCTTACAAACATGTAGGTTTTCAAAACCTGGACATATGTAGCAGGGCATAAGTTACTGATAAATGTAGGCTTAAAAGTACAATTTTGCTCTTGAATTTACTCTACTGTCTTTAACCCCACCTTCGCTAAACCCAGATACACTACCTACACCCTCGCTATTCCCACACATGCACCCTACCCCTACCGTCACACACCCACCCTACTCGATCCTCTCTACCCCACTCACTGTACCCCCAGCCTGAATATCCTATGCATCCACCCTACTTCCTCTTTATTTCCACCAAACCATCCCACCACCATCCTTTCTACCCCACATGCTCTACCCCATTTATTCTACCACCATCATATCTGCCTCTATCCACCCGCCTCCCTACTTCCAATGTCTCTACCCCCACTCTTTCTACCCACACCAACCTTAATCACACCCTCTCTACACCCACGAACCCACCATATTCTACCTCCATCCATTCCCCTATATCCATCCTTTCTCCTCCCACCAACTCGACCTCGACCATCTTTACCCCACCCACCCATCCAAATTCCAGCCACCGTAACTCCACTACTCTATCCCACCCTCACTACCCCCACTTGCTTAACCTATGCCCATCCTCTCTATTCCAATGCACCCACTCTACCCCTATTTTCTCTACCACTACACACCCAACCACCCTAAAAACTCTGTCTCTACCCCACTCTCTCTATCCCCACTCACCCTACCCCCACCCTCTGTACACCCATGTGCCCACCCTACCCCAACCCCTACACCCTAACCCTACCATCTTTGCCACACCTTCGCTATCCCCACCGTCTTTACCCCCACCCAATCCCAACTTTATGAAATGTTTGGTGGAGAATGAAAACACACTTCTCATAGTGAAAGATTTTTTAATGAAAAGATTTCCATTAATCAATGGACTATAAGCCTTGCTCTTGACATGATTGGATGTAGCTATGAAGTACAACATGGTGTAATTTCTGGAAAAGAAAAAATCCAAAGACAGTCTCTAGTGAAGTGGAAACTTTAGAACAGGGTGTGATAAAAGTACAAAGAAACTCAGGTAAGGACATGTAATTCTTTGTGCAATATTGACAACTCTTCTTGTAAAGTCTTAAAGAGATTTTTCCAAGTATTGCACAAAAATTATAATGTTCAAAGACAAACCAAGATGTTGCAGAGAATAGATGACTGTGAATTTGTGAAAAAAGAGGACTTCTGGTTCACTCTCTAGATCGTCTTAATGAATGCAGATGTAAGCATCAGTTTCATCATATACGGATGCTGGCTGCACATCATAGCAAATTAGATATCTTCTTGATAATTGTATCACTGCAAAACACCATGTATGTCCCTTGCACTTTTAAATAAAACACTGATGACTGAAACTGTACAAAGTGTACTTTCTGCACTTCAGATGACAAAAATGACTCATTTAAAGGATTATGTATATCCCGATGAAATACTTACAGGGAGTGGAAATGATGATCTTATGCTTTCAAAGGATCTCATTTTTTAAGAGTACACAAGAGCTATTGCAATGTTTGAGTTGTCTTCAATTGAAAGACCTGACATTGTGTGTCTTACCAACACACTTTCTATACATCTCAAGTACAAGTAGTGTACATTGAGGAGAATATATAGACACTATAGAAGATGTTTGGAAAGAACTTTGCCTGCTTTTGTTTGTAGAAGAACGGATTGATGCAAGTGAAGTGATAAATGCTTGTAGACACTGCGTTGGGGTTTACCAATGAAAATGCATTCCTTCTAGAAGTGTTTTGAATGACATGGTCGTGCCTAAAATTCCTGTGGGGATTCAAAATTGAAAGTTTGAAGTGATTGCGCTATAAACTGTTCATCCTTTCCAGGTTATTGTTAGAATACACACACATGATGGCAAAACTGCCAAAGTAATCTTTACTGCAAGGTGTGAGAGGCAAAGTTGTGTATTTACCTCTAGATAGGGAATAACATGTCAACACTCTATGAGTGAAACATGGCATTGCAGAATTTTGGTTTCAGTAAATGTTGCTGCCACAAAAGATAACAAAGTTTGACAACAGTTTATAGACATCAGAAAGGTGAATGAAGCTTTAGTCTTTACAATGAAGCACAATTAAATGTATAACGGCAGTCTGATTGTACCAGACTTGTCTATACTTAATGTGTAGTCAGCAAGCAAGACCAGTGAAGGTCAGTTCCAACATCTAACTTTTGCAGAAGGGAATCGTTTCTATGAACATTGCACGATTCATCATCTACACTCACATGAAGTGATGGTTGACACTCTAGATTTATATCAGAGAAAAGAGTTGCACCAATCAGTGTCTGGGAAAAACCTTAAAAGCTTGTTCTTTCCCTATTTTTTTTATTAGGCATCATATGGTTTAGCAACAACGAAAACCCTAAGCCATTTCTTAAAATTCACATTCATATAAATAAAATGTATAAAAACTATGCCTGATAGAAAACTGAAACATCATTGTGTTTAAACATATTGCTACTACTTTCAGTTTTCACCTCCACCATCAAGTCACTTGGTTCTGGCTTCCTTCCCTTTACCATTTTATTTTTTTCCTGGTCCAACATTTTCTTAAAGATCGTTGTTACCAATCTGACCAAAGCCAAGTTAATGTTTGTTTTTTCTCCTTCGGTGAAGATGTCCCATACTGCAGTTTCTCTGTTCATGATGTTGTTTTTCGCAACTCTTTCCAAGTAATGATTCCGTTTGTCAATTAATACCTTTACACTCAAGTGTCAAGTGTTTCTATGATTCAATTGCATCTTGATTTGGGCATAATATACATTTGTTTGCTCCAACTGTCCTTGATCTTCTGTAGTTGATTTCATTTGTGGGCAATATGTTCCATCAGAACCGCATGAGTTGTGATCTCCGGTATCAGTTTGGAAAGATCCTCAGGTAAACTGGAACCTTATTTAGTTTTCTCGAAACTGCACAAAATTAATTGTAGCTTTTATATTTCACCAAATCTTCTTGGGTCTGAATCCAGTCTTTTGTGTAAAGCATTTTCTTGGTTTTTGAAGGGTTGTTAAGAAGATCGTCTTTTATTTCATTCAGGTCTTCTAAAATCACTTCACACAACGTTTTCAATTTTTGAAGCTGATGCTCAAGGATTTCGCTCAGGGCATTATTAAGAACCTCAAACGCTCCTGTCAATGGTAAATCGTAACATTTCTTGTACAATGAGATGATCTTCCAACTCACTACAGCTTTTAAGGAGGTCAATGCGAGCTCTCTCCTTATGGCTTGAATTGGGAGGGAAGATGGAAGTTACAAGACTGAATGTCAAAATATACCCTCTAAAATTGACCAAATGCTCTTAGGGAGGGTAAAAACTTTTTATGCTCCATACTATTGGTATTACTTTCGTTCTGTAGAAAGATATCAAAGGGAATAACAAGAATCTACAGTATCTTTGTAATAGAATCTTCCCCTGTGTGGCCAGATTCAGTGTTTTCTTTTTCATTAGATCTACTCTAGGGGTCTCACTGTTGCTGTTATTAATGCAAACTCCTAGATAAATAATAGAGTTTACTTTCAGGATTTTTTTGCCTTTCAGGATCCAGTTGAACTTGTTATTTTGAGATTTTGATAAACAAAGTATATGTGACTTATCTAGATTTATTGAAAGATCGTTTGCCTCGACGTATACCAGCAAGGCTTCTGACGTTGCAATCCTACTGGCGTCTGGTCCATAAGGATAATGTCATCTGCATATAAAAGCCTTTCAATATATGTACAAGCCAGTTTCTGCGGGAATGCATGTGTTAGTTCGAATGCCTCATCAATGTCAGAAACATACAGATTATATCATTCTGGAGCTAGAGGACAACCCTGTTTCAGACCTGTACTGGTCAGGATCTGATTGGATGTTAGACCTGTTTTATCCAGTCTAAGCCGAAGGGTCATATTGGTATGTAGATCTTTAATTCCCTCTAGAATCATTCTAGGACATTGCCATTGAGACAACTTATCCCAAAGTTTTCCTCGGCTGACCGTATCAAATGCCTTTGATAAATCTACAAAGGCAACAAATACTTTCTTATCTTTAGAACTCCTGGTTCTTGCCTTTAGCAGATTGATCAAGAATATGCCAGGGATCTCTTCTTCGTAGTGCCACACTCCATGTGGACAAAGCTTTCAGAAGAATAGTCATGTATATCTTGCCCAACATATCAAGAAGGGCTATAGGCCCATAATTGTTAGGATTGGTCCTCAGCCCCTTCTTGAAGATGGGCACGATTATCATGTCTCTCTAAGAAATTGGCACTTTTCTTACTGCTGTTATATGATTGATTAGGTGGTGTAGGAATATTGTCCAGTCTCACAAATTTTCTTTCAATATGGTGTTTGTCAAGACGTCGGGACCCGGGGCTCTGAAGTTTTTGAGGTTCTTAATTTTTACCTCAATGGAGATGATGTCTGTGTCTAATTGTACATCCACTGCCTCGATATCTACCACTGGAGATGTCTTGAAGGGCATTCTTGATTGTAGTTGAGTATAAAGTTCAAACCACGTATCTGCTGAAATAGGATTGGCCATCAGAGAATCCTGTGGAGCATCTATTTCATTAATAATTGCCCACATTTCCGCTCTGTTCTTATTTTTGATTTTTCCCAGTATGTTTATTGAGTCTTGGTTTACCATATTTTTTTATGTCGAATAAGCCAATTGTGGTATTTTTGTTTTAGTTTACGTATTTCAGTCCAGTTTTCTGGGTGCATGTTCTTATTTCACCTCCTGATGTTTGTATTTAGATCCCTTCTTCTGTCTTCTATCTGTTTGTCGTAGACATGTCTCTTTGAACTGTGTAATAACATTTTCTAATTTAGCATTCAACCTGGGAAGACTTTCAAATTTTATTCTTAAAGTTGTTCTGCCTGGATTTACTACCAGTGATGTCAGGTCTCCGTAAACACATTTCCTTATGCTTTTGACTACTGGAAAAGAGGGCAGATTGGACGATCAGAAGGTTCCAATTTCTTCTTCAGAATATCATTGTGCACAAATGTATTCTTAAAATTCCTGATTCTGCATCACTACTAAGTATATTTTTCACTTACCATATGAAAGTTAATTTTCCAATTTATATTAAACTGTTGCTCATACACTTCAGACAGGAACTAGATTTAAACATGTTTCTGCATGTGAGATGCTGCAACAGGTGAAAGAAAAAAAGAAAATTTAGAAGCAAAAATTATCAAAATTATCAAAATCCTTGCCAGATTGAGAGGAACTAAGGAATATTTGTATAGAAGACACATAGCACTCAAGAACTGGTTTCACCCCTTGCTTAACACTGCTTTGGCCCTTTTCAGCCATGCCCTGTGGATGGGCTACATTCAAGTGGGCAGTGGATCTGCATAGCTGCATGGCATTACTGGTTAACAAGATGCCGAGACGCCGGACCAACGACTTCAAATGTCTGACCCTAAGATCTTTTAAACCTTTGCATAATAATGTGTTTCCATATTTTCCCCACATAGCAGACAATCATTGTGGCTCCTGCTGCAGTGACTAGTGTATTCCGCACCGGGAGGCTACCTTATGAGAATCTCATATACAAAATGCTATTGCATCCAGATATTCTTCGCCCGGGTTTTGCTTCAAGTTCAGATAATCTAGTCCACTAGCCAAGGCAAGGCAAATGGTTGACGCCCTGTTTCACTTGCGTCTCACAAAAGCAACTTTCACCGTGGCCTTTGCATCTCTTCCCATAGTATTTGGGCTGTCCCGGAAGTCAGACAGGCCCAGCAAGGGGAGCCCTTTTCCAACATGGGCGAACCAACAAATCTTTTGCCAACCTCCCAATGTCATTACATGTTTTAGAGCCTCTCAGTATTTCCCCAGCTCCTGACTTCCCCACACGTGCAGATAGTAGTGGACCGGTCTGATTCCAATTTATTCTCCGAACTGTGAAAAGTCACATTCCATGCAGGTTGTCACACTGGGCATACCTTGAGGCAGCAACAAAGTACTTTTCAGAAATGTGTTTTCCACAACTGTCTGTATAACCCCAAGCTTCAGCTCCAAACATTACTGCTGCCCTTACCTTGGCCTGATACAGTTTTAGGGCTGGTTTTATGCCCCCCCTATGCCTTGCATGGTAGCTTTTCAAGGCCCCACTATTTTTCTGCAGTGTGAAGTTTGTTTCGAGTAGTTGGCCGGCCCAGTTTCCCCCACTGGAAAAGCGTATTCCCAGGTAATCATACCATTGCACTTGTTCCAGTCTACAGCCACCCACCTCTAAATTCAGGGCTTTATGCCCAGATTTCTTGGTGGAAAACATCATGGCCTTGGTCTTCCACGTGTTCATCTCTAGACCCAGCTCTCTGGATTTCTCTGAAAAGATTGACTGGGCAAGACGCACCCTCATTCACGTAGTCCCCAATAATGGCACACTTCTCAGACATATGCTGGCTTCTTTTTATGGCCACTACTTTCTTGTAGGCCTCCATCATAGAGTGTAGATGTTCCCTATCAATACATCCCGCTCGCCTTAGACATGCGGTCAGGCTGTGCTTAGCTTCCCTGCAGTCCCCATAACATGTAACCAGCTTTTCTCCCTTTATTTTTAATGCCAGATATAGGGGCTGTTACCATGGGCTTTATGAATGTTACTGTTGTGTCAAAGCTCCAAAATATATCCATGGGCTGCCTGTTTTCATCACATATTGCTTCAATCTGGCTCAGGATTTTACCATATAATATTGGGGCAAAATCCTCCTGAATCACAGAAGCCCATTTAATCGTATGGCGTGCATGACCTCGGACCACTGTGTCCTCAGAGTTACTGCCAGCCCTATTGATGGGGGTGCAAAGGCCTTGACACAGAGCATTACTGGCCTATGGTCACATTCTGTGTGGATCAGCACCTCTAAACCCACCACCAGGTGCCAGTCACATCCCAATACCACAACGTAATCTATCATTGATCTTCCATTCGGGCCATAATATGTGTTCTTCGTCGGCTGATCTGCTTTGAACTGGCCATTGCAGGCCCATAGCCCAATATTATGGAGCCTCCTCATGGTCACTTGCAGAACTCCCCAAGCCTCTTCCTGGTCATCCCATAGGGCTTCCAAATCTTCTGGCAGCTCCAATTGAGTATTAACATCCCCCAGCATGAGGACTCCTTTATTTGGCCTACCAGTCGCTTCCCTGTTGTCAACTTCTTCACATAGGGCTATTACTGCATTTAACATTGACTTGTCTTTCAATTTCTTAGAAACATTGAATAGCAAAATGCCATTACAATTGGGAATTCTAACCCTTAGTGATAGCAGTTGCAGGGATCCTGTGATGCCTTGCTTAACCTCCCAGTTTAGGGGTGTCTTCACCCAGACATCGAAGCCTCTGGAGGGCTTCCCCCTCAGACCTTTTGTGGGTTTCATTTCAAAGATCCCAAACCCCTGTATTACTTTATATTCCTGCGCCCAGGTCTCCTGGAAAGCAATGACATCATATTCCTCCAGAGCCTTGACCCAGTCGCTGTCCTCAAGATGTTTCCCTAAACCTGCTATATTCCAGGACAAAAATGGTATTGGGTATTGCCCAGGGGTTGCTTGGGGTTTGTCAGGTTAGGATAGACAGTCCACATCCTCCAGGCTTGTAGTCATTGCACTGTGCAATCCTCATGTCCATAATGGCCTACCCCAATGGTTCGCTCATTCCACTAATACCTCAGGAATCGCTCATCATATGTCTGCCCTCCTCAATGCATGTAGTGGGGGGGCAGTTTCCTGGGCAATGAGACCATCAGAGTGATATTATATCCTGGGGGTTGGCGGACAGTTTTTAAGTTCAATCTCCAGCAGCCCCTGCACCAACAACTCTCCTTCAGAAAGACCTGTGTACAATCCCCTTTGGCATGTGGGAAACCTAGTCACTTACAGTGGGCAATGTTACCTCGGATCACTGTGGTCCAACCTCTGCTGTGGCGTATCCAATGGATAACTTTGTTGGTCAACGCCTCGTGGCTCTCGTATCACACTTCCTCTAGCATAGTGAGATTAGTCAAGACTACAAAATGCATTGAACCACCTTGAATGTCACGCCTCGTCAGGGTCTCTTGATTCTTTTCTGGGCTCAAATATGGGTACAATGTTAGGGTTTCCCAGAGAAAAGCTTACCCTCCCATTAAATGTGTTCCCCTTAAGTTTCTACTTGTGTTGGCCTCCTTATCTCTGGACAGTCCACACACGTTTACAGCTTGCTTCACAATAACTTCTATTAATGGATTTGCCCAACTGGGAGTCCTGTTCCCTTTCATTGGGTCGATATGTTGTTTGCCCTGCCTTGTCACACTTTGGTTGGGATTGTCCTGAATATGGCCGCATAGCTTTTCAAATTAGTCAACGGCCTCGGAGCACTGGCCCTCAATCCTTTGCTACTTTCTCCAGGGGCACTATCACGCACCTGACTGGGGTTTGCCAACACTCCCCCCAATTCTACCAACATTTTCTCCATCATGCCCTTGATGCACGCTACCCCCTCCATTAGTGCTTCAGTAACCACTGCCTTACAGCAACATAATGGCCATTCCCTTTCCATGTTCTTCTGTCCCCTTTCCCCTCCTCTTCCAGCTGTTGGCCTCAGTCCCCCCAGCTGTTACCTTCCCTTATTGGATTTTGATCAGCAAGATGGTCCCTCTTTGTGCCTTTGCCTTTTCCCCCCCTGGGCCTTGGGTGTCCATTTGCTGAAGCATCCTGGTTGTTCAGTGCAAAGAACTTATTAGAAGTTAGGACAGCCACAATGACTTCCACCTTTTCCTCCTCATTCCCTCCCTCACCATTTCACCGCTCCCTGCTGTTCCCTCCACCAGGGTCGAGGCCTCCTCAGTATTTTTATTCGGGTAGATAAGGAGGACATTCACTAAACCAATGACTTCCTGTGGTTTGGGATTGGCTTCTAGGTGATCATGCTCAAATAAAAGGGACACACTGTTTCAATTGATTTTGGTTTTCCTGCTACTAGCTTAGAAGTCTTCTGCCTCTCCCTCTTTTCTGTCAGGAATTCATTGAGGGTTTACATACTTAGGTTAAACACCCTCCCCATTCTCAGTCCAGGTTCTAGGGGTGGGTTGCTGGGTATAATGTGATCATTCAGAATCTTCAGCAAGCCTCCCTCTGCATCACCTAAGACACAATTCAAAATATTACCCGTCCTACCCACTGGGCCTCCCTCTATGTCATAATAAGGATAATAAATCATTGATTTCAGTTATTAAAATATTAACATCATCAACTGGTTTGAAAATGTTTGAAAGTCTTTTTGGCCCTTCTCCTGCAAATATTGCTTTCCTTTTTGACATAGCTGCCAAGTGTTTGAGAGTGTACATGCCCTTGTTGCGCTTGTGTCCAAACTCTGTACAAACCTGCTCCAGGCAGATATCACAGCTTCACTAGGGCTTGATGGTTTTCAAATGGCAAGTGCACATTCCACAGCTCTTGATTGTTGCTCATAGATTGCTGTGTGGTGCTAATAGGAAAAAAAGAAGGTTCCAGAACAGAGTACGCGTGACTGGTTAACAGGCTATTGGCAAATAGCTCTGACGGACCATGCCAAGGAAAAGACGGCGTTCTCAACACAAGAGGGACTCTACCAGTTTAGGGTCATGTCTTTTGGGTTGAAGAATGCCCCTGCCGCTTTTCAGAGATTGGTCAACCATGCGCTCAGTGGGTTGGAAGCCTTTTGTGTGGCTTACTTAGACGACATTGCCGTCTACAGTTCCACTTGGGAAGCGCATTTGACGTAACTGGATAAAGTGTTGCAGGCCTTAAAGAGGGCTAACCTCACTATCAAGGCCACCAAGTGCCAGATAGCTCAGGGGAGTCACGTATATTGGTCATGAGGTAGGAAGGGGTCGAATCCAACCTCTCCCCAGTAAGGTACAGGATGTACAGGACTGGTAGACTCCCACTACTCAAACCCAGGTGAGAGCCTTTTTGGGCCTTACTGGGTATTATCGCAATTTCATGGCAGACTATGTAACCATAGCTGCCCCCCTGACAGCGTTGACTTCGCCCAAACAACCTAAGAAGGTTAATTGGACTGAAGAATGTCAGAGGGCCTTTGATGGCTTGAAAGGAAGTCTGTGTGGGGCACCCATGCTGTGTGTGCCTGATTACAGCAAGCCTTTTATCGTTCAAACTGACGACTGCGACACCGGAATTGTAGCTGTCTTGTCCCAGTTAGATGACAAAGGAAGAGAACATGCGATCATATTCATCAGTAGACAACGTAAGGGTGGGGAACTTAGGTGGGCTACTGTTGAAAAGGAATGTTTTAGTATTGTTTGGAGCCTTAGGCGTTTTAGACCCTACCTTACCGGGTCTACCTTCAAGGTCCAAACCGATCATAAGCCCCTCAAGTGGCTTAGGCAGATGAAGGGTGAAAACCCAAAACTGCTCAGGTGGTCCATTTGTCTGCAAGGGCCAGACTTTACCATTAAGCACAGACCGGGAAGAGTCAGGATAATGCAGATGGCCTTTCCAGAAGGTATGTTGACCGTCTGGATGAGGGTGTCTATCCTGTGGGAGATTAGGCACCCTCCATCTCAGTCTGGGGGGGCGACTGTGATGGTGGAAATGCATCGGAAGGACAGGGCCTCCGTCTCCTTGTGCTTTACTGCTCTTTATCGTGTGTTCTGTCGTGTTTTCCACACAGGAGTTCATATGGGACTCCTGGCGGTGCAGCTCTCTCTTTTGGTTTGGTGAACAGACCCATGGGATACCCTTATGGCACCCATGGGTAGGCGTGCAACTCTGTGCCCCTAGTGCATGTTTTTGGGCACATGTGTGTGACCCACAGAGCAGGGTACCGGCTGGTGGCAGCTCCGTGCTGAAATGACTGGTGCTCTGAGCGTCCTCCATTTTGGGATGACCAGGCCCTATCATTGCAATCAGTAGATTCCGGGTGGAGACAAAATGGCCCCCATGGCCGCTTGCCTTCCATCACCTGTTACCTTGATCTTCCCGAAGTCCCGGGAAGCCCTGCGTCTGTCCCTTCCCCCTGACTGGCTGTTGGCTGGAAGTTCTATATATGGTAGTGTGGAGAAGTGCTGATCAAACTGGCTGGAGCCTTCTCAACGACCGTATGTTGTGGGTACACCTGTGGGTGGGACCTGGGTGAATGGAATGTGTGACGAATATGCATTCTATGTTACGGGTGCCTAGTATCTGGTGTTTGACACAATGGTTGAGACAGCCCTGCCCAAAACCGGTATGAATGCAGTTTGGAGTGTTGAACGGCTCGGTACTTGTCCCAATACGCATAACTTGTTGTGAGTGTCTGGAGAGAAGTGAATGGCCTGAATGCACCGTGTGCCTGATTGGCTGCCTGCCTGCATGAATGTCCTTAGTCGTGATTGGATGCTTGAGTATGACCCAGCGGAATGAATGGGAGATCAACAGTATATCTGGGGACTTCTCACTGCTAGGAATCGTGTTCAGAAGCTGAAGTCCACTACGATGAGTAACTGGAGTAACTGAAGCTTGACCTTGAAGCCCTACTGGAAGAGAAGAATTGCTGTTGCTCTCCTTCATAATCTGAAAGCTGCTGTGCCTCCAAGGACTGACCCAGAGAGGACCTGGTAAGGCACCCTCTTCCCGAGCTATGAGAGACCATCGTGCACCAGCTGATCTTTGCTAAAGCTCCCTGGTAGACAGACCTTCGACAGGCTGCCTACCCTATACGGAGACTGCTGCGGAACCCCAAGGAGAAGCACCCGGACTGTTGTCCACCACTGTGGCCGACTGCCGTCACCGACCGGACCTGCTGTGCTCCCGTTTTTGCCTAAGAACTTCAATGATCCAAGGACGCTCTTGTCCGCATTGTCCGCATTGTTGCCGCTGTATCCTGCTGTAGAAGGCCTGACCATAAACGTGCCGAAGAGCATCCACCGGTGGGTTTCCCGCCACCCAAAGACCACAGAGACGGCGACGACTCGATGCCCTTGCTGGGCCACAGTTCTTCAACTCTTTGCGGTCCAGAACTATCGACACCGAGGTGCCCCACACGCCTCTTCCTTGCAGGACGTTTGCGCTTCCCCGCCAACGAGCACCAATAGGAACGACGCGGCCACTTCACCGTCGTAGCTTGACCTGTTCTCCGTTGGACGTTCGACCACCCGTGACTCCTGCCGTAAAGGGAGGGCACTTAAGAAGGGTTGTCGATTCCCCGACGAGGAACGCTACAACGCCAGGTACTTTGGGGTTGCAGAACTATTGGAAAGTCTAGAGGGAACAATATATGGACTGGGCTTGTGATACATCTTTGCTTTACAGGTTTCCCAGGTCGCGGGATCTCCACACAGAACTGTGTCTAGGTACCGGGGCCATTATTCTGCCAATTGTTCAACCCTCTTGCTTCCCTTCCTCTCTATACTGCTGGTTTCCTCTTTATTTTGATCTGTGTGTCATTCTGACCGTATGCACTTTAATGAGATCTGATAACGTTAGTGGTACCATGTTAGAACTGTATATATTTACCATTATTGATTTTCGGAGTACAAAGTGAGTCATAGTGATAGTATGTAACCTTGAATATTAATTATATAAAGACTGTGTTTTAACCGATACAGGGTGCAGACATTCCTTTGTGGGTGATTGGGGACTACACTGTACTTAAGAACCAGCCCGCATCACCGCCTGGGAAGCTAGGCCTTGATTGCTCTACCATGTCTACCAATAATAGAGCATCTTGGCTGGGGTCCCCTGTGCCTCTCCTCTACAATAATAGAGAGCAGAGGTACAGACACACCCTCCAGTCTTTACAACCTGTGCTGGTCAAATAGCGATCGTATCAAGGAGTACAGGATAATACATGTGAAATGAGCATCAAGCTCCTCTAACGGTGCAAGATAAATGAGGTGCTGAGTTACTTTGCTGCATGAAAATGTAAAGAGAAAACATCATTCTGCTTTTAAGCCGATGCTGTCACAGCTGCTTTTTTTATCTAAGGATTTAGGGGGAGCCTATTTTAGACTTTTTAATTCTCCCCAATGCAGCGTTCACCCTTATGGGTTGCATCTTGATCGTCCAAATAGATCAATGAATGCGTTTATTAATTTCGAGACACTATTCCGCAACCTGATCCTCAGGCCTGATAAAGGAAAAAAGAAAAAGGTACTATATGCAACTTCGGGGGGTGTCCAGTTAAAGGATCGACAGTCAAAGGATCGAAAGACAAAGGATCGAATTTTCTTTTAAATTATATATATTTTTTGGGGGTTTTCGTTTAGGGAAAAAAAAGTGGTTTTTACCACAAAAACAGGGGTTTAGGGGGACTCCAACTCATAATAAAAATGTAAAAAAAAAAAATGTAGAACCTTTTGTTTTCAGTCATTTTGTGTCGATCCTTTGACCATTCGATCCTTTGTAGTCGATCCTTTGACCTACAACCACTTCGGGAACAGTCATATGCCGCATGCTCAAGCTGAGAAGATGTTGGTGCAGCAAATTTGAGGCACTCACTACGGAGCCGACAATGTCAACAAGAAAAAATTCACTAACATGTGTTCATTCACTTACGTGGTCCGTGGCCTGTTCACCAGCTCAACACTGCTGCAGCACTCTGCAGCAGTGGGCTTCACCGCAAGAGTGGCTAGGTAGAGAATTTAAGCCTGCTTTCTGCTTCCTTGTGGGAGGTCCTCCAGTCCGGTAGAAGTGTCCTTAAAGAGGCAGTGCTTCAGCAGCAGAGCCAGCAGCAGAGTAGTAATTCCAGGATAAAAGCAAAAATAAAAAATAAAAGAGCACAGTGCAGCCCAACAGTACTGCAGCACCCTTTGCAGCAGCATGCTGTCATAACAAAAAATGAACCAATAGACACTGTGGAATATTTATTTTGAACAAAAGAGTACTAGGCACATGGGGCTCCGCAAATACATAGGTTGTTGATTAATGCTCCTTTGTTTAGTAACGAAAGTGATAGCAATGTAATGGAATTTATAGACAAATATGCAACTTTTTCCATCCCTGCTCAGCATGTCAATGCTGATTTACGAAATGAGGTGGAAAGATTTCAAAAGCACTCATGTGGAAAGTACTGTTTGTTAGAGAAAATATAAAAGTAAAGACGCTCATTGCAGATTTGACTTTCCTCTGCCTATTACACCGGTTGGTCGAGCAAATAGTCTAATGTCATCTGTTCAATCCCATGTTACTGGTAACTCACCTATAAATATGTATCATTTAAAAAGAGATAAAGAATACCAATTCATTAATGATTATGCTCAGCTTTAGAATGCAAATACTGATGTACTGAACAATGCAGATGATACAACAGCTGTTGCTCATTATGTTACAGCATACATGACAAAAGCTGAAAAGAGCAATGCAGCTGAAGTATGGACAGACTTAGACATGTCTTAGTCAGAAACTTTTAGGCTTCGGTCTGAAGATGCTCTCTCACAGAGTGTGTGGAAGGTACAGAGCTGCAGATCGGCTAACTAGTTTGCATCCATATGGACGCTACATTAATGTAGTATTATTAAGTCTTGGCCCAGCTACTATGAGAAATCGGGTTCTGAAGCCTTTGAGTTCAATTCAGCAATTAGCTGAAAGAGTACCTGATACTGTAGGGATTTTGAAAACCAACTGGATTGATACCTTTTATCCAAATAGGTCTTCAGAGTTGGAAGATATTTATTTGCATGAAGTAGCAGAACACTATTCATATTGAAATATTGAAACAAACAATGACAGAGGACGGTTCAAGGTACACAGATGTACTGGTTGTCTAATGAGACATGAGAAGGCAAGTCTCATCAAGCATATGAAACTGTCTTGCCAAACTGCAGAGAAAAAGGTATTATTTTATGTTTGCATTTTGCAGTTGTTCTTCTCATGGTTCTCATGGGGGCAGAGAGTGATTTGCTTGGAAGTTTTCAAACTTTTGAACAATCATTTTATGCGAGAAAAGAATAAATTACATATCCACAGTATGGACAGTACTTCGAGTTACTGGAAACATAACTACATCAAGAACAATGTTTGGCAGCTGAACTGGCAAAAGAGACTCTTGAGGGCAGTCAAGATTCTGCAGAAGGAAGTCCAAATGTCTTAGGCGAGCCAATTATTCAAACTGATGTTGAGCTCACCATGGAAGAAGTAGAAATTGTTGATGCAACAGACTCCTATTGGAGATGCAAATCCTGATATATTAGTAAATACACTTAATGTAGAGCAGAAGGAAGTGTATTGCAAAATCAAAGATAGGTTTATACACAGTTTACAGCATGACAACCATGAATGTTGTTGTGTCCAATAGAGTCCTCTATTGGTATATGTTAGTTGAACAGCGGGAGCAGGAACATCTTTTTTAATTCATGCATTGAGGGCAATGATACAAAATGTAACTGATTGCTCTCAGTCATGTATTGTAACTGCTCCAACCTATTAAGCAGCATTCAGCATAAGGGGTGTTATTTTAAATCTATTGTTGATGCTACCAGTGGGGCACGACAAAAACTTGAGTATTGAAAATGTGCATCAAGTGCAGCACAAGAAGTAGCGAAATCCTTAAGAAAATGAAATGTGTTATTGTAGATGAAGTGAGCATGGTCTCTAACTCAACTCATTTGCGAATTCAAGAGACCTTGAAGACTGACTATGATGTTTTGTTTGCAGGTTATCATGTCCTTGGGCCTCATTCCGAGGTTGGTGCTAGTCATGGCGCTATTATCGCCATGACTAGCACCATTACCGGTACTGTGTCCGCCCTGGTTCAATGGGGACTTACCGGTCTAGTCCGACGTTTGCGGGACCGGTAAGTCCACATTGAAAATGTCAATCCCCATTCCCATTTGAACCCCCATAGTGTTCAATGGGGAGGGTGCTAATAACGGTACCTTAATTTACGGTACCACTATTATCTCTGAAGTCCCTTTGCGGGTCCCGTCCTTAACGCCTGCTAAAACCAGGCGTTAAGAAAGGACCCGCAAAGGGACCTCGGAATATGGCGCAAAGGGATTACCGGCACCGGTGTCATGGCCGGTGCCCGGTATTCCTTTGTGCCCGGGTCGTAATGAGGCCCCTTGTCTTTGGAGATTTGTTGCAATTAACTCCTGTGAAAGGTCAACCAGTCTTCAAGATTCTGCAATCTAAAGCTAGTCATAAAACTATCGTTAGCATCTGCCATTTCTACCTTTGGAATTATTTTGTATTCAAGCAATTTACCATAAATATGTGGCAATCTGCACATTTAGAATATGCAGAAATTCTAAAGAAGAAATGTGTAGGTATTCTTGAGGAGAATTTGGAAACAGTCTTAAAAGGGAGACTGATGTCTAATATGTTTCATGCAGGTTTTACTGAGCTTGATGTCATGTTGACTCTTCACAAAAAGAACATTTCTTGTGTTGCCTCGTTGTGGACACTCAGAGAGTGTGACAAGTTCATCTCTACAATGCTGCTCTCTGAGAAGCAAGACATTGTGGAGATTATGGGCCTCATTACAGGTCGGAATTAACAGTGGCGGTAAACCAGGACCGCCCGATCCCGAGTCCTGCAGGTGGGAGGTGATCTTCTCGCCAGGTCTGACCTGGCGGTTTGAGCACCTCCCGCATGCAGGCGGACGTGGAAACTCCAGCACCATCACGAGATGGTGCCAGTGTTTCCACTTCCCCATTCCCATTGAGTCCTAGGTGGTTTTACTGCCGCAGTTACCGCTGGACTCGTAATGAGGGCCAATGTCTTGTGATTTTTTAGATGTCCATCTTATATCATTAGAGTTAGATAAAAGATCAAAAGCACAATTAATTCAATTGGACAATTCAATTTCTAAAACAGCAGGTTTTTTAAACTGTGCATCAATGCACGAGTAATGTAAAAGAAGAACTTGAATGTAGAAAATGGTCTAGTCAATGGAGCAATGGGAATTTCACACTTTTCCTCACAGTACAAATATTGAACATATTCTCATAAAGTTTGATTGTGTAGAGGAACCTCATTTGATTTCTCAGGCCTCTGCACATTTCGTGCTTTTTAAGGATAACTTTGTGAAAACAACACAATTCCCATTGTGCTCTGCCTATGAAATTAGTATTCATAAATTCATAAATAACAAGGGTTAACTTTAGAAGAGGCACTGATTGACATTGGTCATACAGTGTTCAAAGAGGAAATGTCATATGATGCCCTGTCACATGTAAAAAGAATTGAAGGTTTATTTTTAATAAACTTAGAAGAATAGAAAGTGACAGCTGACATTTTCTGCACTAAATAAAGTAATATAGTATGCATACTGTTTACACCTCACCAAGCTTAAATCAAGAAAAAACAAGCAACCAGTGAAGCTTCATTCAATTAAAGTGGTTCTGCAAAAGAAGATAATCTAGCAGGGTTGGAATGTCAAACACATATGACATACTTCCACTGTAGATTTAGTAATCAATCAGGAGTTGAATGCTATTCAAATGCAGCTTTCTGCATGTTGTTTCAAACGCCTCCACTTATGCAATTAATAGCTTTAACAGTAGAGAAATTACTATGCGTGGAACTATCAATTCTTAAAGTATCTAGATGAAAGGCCACAGAACACACATTCGGCAATGTCAATCCGAAATGTAGTAGCTGTTGCGAGTGAAAGCGAACATTTCTCTCATAATACACAGGAAGATAGCCGAGAGTTATTAATGACACATTTTGAGGTGCTAGTGCAGAAAACAGTTAGTGTAACTAGATATTTAGGAATGTCTTATGAATGGAATCATGAGTATCCACAATGTTATAAACTGCAAATTACTTGTTATCTTACAGAAAGGTTTTTATATATTCCTGTCCCTGATCAAAAAAGTGTGAATTGTTCTATTCTCGTAACAAAAGCATACCATGATATGCAATGCAGTGACTGCAGTTGCAGTCAACACTGCAAAACAAGTACCTTGTTTATAATGTTTCACAGATATACTATAGATGGTATGAAAAATAGCACTCAGGTTTTTGAATTTTGTGAACAGTCAGTTTTCTATTTGCAAGAAAACCTTTAAAAGCGTCCATTCACTGTGGATATTTCACAAAAAGGGTGAGTAGAGGATTAGATCAGCTTGTCTGCAATGGCTCTATAGTCACAAACCAAGCTAGATGCAAAAGGTTTAAAGAATACTAGAATTGCTAGAGCCTAAGTTTTTAAATATGTTCTATATTATTTGTGAATATAAACATAGAACATTTACATTGAAAAAGGGAAAATAGGTCATATTTTTTTTTCTTTAAACTATAATATAGACATTTACTAGGCTGCAATATAAAAGCTCTATGATGCACATTTATATATTAGATTGTCAACATTCTACAAATTACAAAAACACAACCATTCTGCAATGTTTTCTTTCTGTTTAGTGTAGATGTTGATAACTGCTTATGTCTGAAACAAGTAAACAGTGGGAAATAGAGCAAAACAATGTAAAGTTCAGTATAAAATAAAAAGCTCTGACCACAAATTGGAATTCTAAGGAAAGATTTAGGTATATTGTGATTGACTTCTTATGTGTGTAGGTGGCCAAAATAAGGATGCAAGCACATTTCACAATACATGTGGAAATTACATTTCAAAGATAGTGTAGCTTGTAGTAAATATTAATGTATTTAACAAAAAGGAACTTTGTATTGTGTACCTACAACTTGAAATAATGGTAGGCTAGACATTAATAAGGTTTGCTCTCTGTTTGGATTTGTAATTGTAAATCTGATGACAAAGTTCATTTATGTGTCGGTTTCCTAGTTAAGGTTGCTGCAAACCTGATATATTTTAGAATAAAGAATGTTTGTACAGAAATGATGCATTGGCTTTGTGTATATGGTTACTTATTCTTAAGATATTCTTATTGTACACAGTTTCTGTAAATACCACGTATTGAAGTACCTGTGGGAGGTTCACAAACAAATTACATTGCTGAAAATCTATTTGGAATTTGCTGATGTAAAACCACTTTGGCAGTTACCTGAGTGCTTAGTGTAGTTGTCCTACGCATGCAGTGTTGTGTTTCATCCTTTACTGACTCGCTTCCCTAAAGCAGCTATACTTAGTCTATATACTTTTTAGGAAATGCTGAACCTTGCAATCATGGATTTTAGTAATTCTTTTGGAATATTAGTATTGTATAAATGGAAAACAGTTTAGATGTAAAAGTAACCTTCACCACACATTTTAGTTCAGTGAGTAGAGAGCAAATGATTAACATTCACAAGCTTAAGTGGTTAAATACATTCAGTATTCATATTACTATTATGAAAAAAAATGTCAACACTCTTTTTCATATTTCAATTATTAAATACATTGCATTGTCTTTCACAGGTATTATGGTGACTGAGCTGATACAATCAGGCACCCATGAAAGAAATAAGATAATCAATTTTGAAGAACATATCTTGCTTTGTAAATAGTTTTCAATTAGTTTTCTCTAAAGTAAATACGTTTTAATATTTTTTTGTGAATGCTATTAGTGATATTAACAAAATACTTGAAATTCAAGGAACAAAAAAATGTTAGTTGCAGGGGCGTTAAGGTGAGAACTTAATGCAACAAAACCCCTGAAATTCAACTAAAGGCACCCTAATGTTGTGCCCCCTGTTGCACAGCCTATGACCACAGTGATGACATCACAGATGGCATACCTGATGAAATCACTGATGACATCACTGTATGTGTAAATCAGTGCCTTGGTTACAGTTTACTTTGTTTTAAAGATATTTTACAGCTATAGTGATGTTGGGGTGGCCATGGTCAGGGACTGCCATCCAATTTACAGCTATAGTGATGTTGGGGTGGCCATGGTCAGGGACTGCCATCCAAGTCTCCCATCAATGCAGTAACCAGGACAGACATTGCTAGCTTCAAAGTGAGGAAGGGGCCAGCCTCCTCAGGCCATGTTGCCCGACAAATTAACCAAAGTTACAAGACCACTTAGAAAAACGGGCCAGCCCTTTCCTTAGTTTGAAGCTAAGCAGAGACAGTCCTGCTTTAAAGCTAAGCAGGGTCAGTCCTGATTACTGCATGGATGGGTGACCTCAGAGGCATCCAAATAATTTATTTTTTAAACCATGCTACTGTCAGTTCTTGACAGCTTTGCACTCAGAGACCATTTTTTGCCTTTGCTGAATTGCATTCTGGTTTTTGTAGTCTCCCATCAATAATACAAAAAATAGATATGTTTACAGCTACAGCGAATTTACCATCCATGAAGAAACCAGGACTGACTCTGCTTAACTTCAAAGCGAGGAAGGGGCCAGCCCCCTCAGGCCATGTTTCCTAAAAAATAGCCCACCTTCCAAGATTACTTAAAGCAGCATGGCCTGAGGAGACCGGATCTTCCTCACTTTGAAGCTAAGTAGTGTCGGTCATGGTTACTGCATGGATGGGAGACAGTCCACAGTCCAGAATGCTGTGCGTTTTCCTAGTTTTAAATATCTCAGAACACAGAGTATCTGCATTATTTCTTTTTAAACCATGCTACTGTCAGTCCTTGAAGGTTTTGCACTAAGAGACCATTTTTATTCCTTTTGCTGAATTGCATTCTTGTATTTGTAGTCTCCCAGTCAATATGGGGGGCATGATGCCACAATTGTACACTTTTTGCCTAACAAAGTTCTATAGGAATTCATATATTTGAGTGACACTATTGAATTTGTACTTTTGAAGTTATCTTTGTAAAGCTTAGTTTTGTTGAAAGCCAGACATGAGGGTGAGGAGGCGAAATAATGAGAGGGCAAGTAAGTCATGAGTATTTTCCCAAGATGTAGCAAGAAAGTTTGTAATCCTGGACACTGGTGCAGTTATTCTCCCCTGATTGTGGCTGCTTTCCAGGGCACAAGGAAAGGACACATGTGGATGAAGAGTGTACTTCTTTTCAAGGGGCTGACACTCAGGTTTTTGGCTAACAGGATTCTACTCAAGTTGTCATGTTCCCAGTGCAGATGATTACCCACAAGACCACAAGCATGTGTTTCGCAGTGGGATTTTGTTTACCAATTGAACATTTCACGTCAGATTGCTGGGTTTAAAAGGTGAGCACCTTTTATACTTTGCCAACATATGTATTGGAACATTTCTTCTCTCTGTTCATTTTTCTGGTGTTCAATACTTTTTTTAAAAGTCCAATGCTATTTTGTATTGCACATTTTCTTCTAAGGGGAAAATCAGATGAACTACATTTATATATTTCACTTTAAGATATATGTTCTATTATCTTGCATATATTCAGGGATGCCAGATTTTGATTTTCCTTATGGTTGCAGAAAGTACCTGCCCATATATTATTCTTTGAGTCGGTCATTTTGTTATTGTTTCCGTGCTGCTTAAATGTGGTTAGTGCCCACGTCTCCCACACGTCTCCCACACCCATTGAACAGTATCCCTGACACAGTAATAATAATAATAACAATAATAATTATGTCTATCTATTTTTACAGAGATCTCTCTATATCTCATACCTAATGAAGGGCATGAATGTTGGAGAAGTACTGAATATAAAAGAGCAATTTCAGTACACTATGCTTCCCGAAGGAGATATCAGTGTTATTTACTACTATGTATTTGTTTTAAAGTTGTTTTTTTTGTTCTATCTGTTATTGTTATCACATGAACAAATCACAGTGAGTGGTGTCTTCCCACTCAAACCAAAAAGCATGTGACTGTTCATAAAAAACTGTTCACAAAAAAATGTCATAAAAACTTGCAAACTTTTATGTTTTTACACTCAATGCCTTTGGGCTGTAGTGCGCTATACAAATGTAAAAAATAAATAAAATAAATAAATTTGCCTCATTACGGGTATGGCGGTAGCCGTCCCTGTAAAAACACTGTGATTTTACTGGTACCCGTGAATGGGCAATTACCGGGTCATGCTGAGGTCGGCGGATCCGGTAATTGCCTTACCACCATACTCGTAATGAGGCCCAATGTATATTTCACGTAATGAATTGCTCTTTCATGTGTAATTCACATTTTCTCAGATTATTTTATGTTTAAATGCACTTATCTTGTGTATCATTTTGGTTTACTTTATTGAATTTAGCCGGCATTGTCAGCCCAAAGTGTGCTGTGATTCTGTACCCTAATTCCTGTGGGACCGCATGTTTGTCACCTATTTCTGTTCTTGTAACAAAGATCCAATCAGGTGCACCTAAATATATATAATTTCTTAACCCTTCCATTTTACCTATTTTGTTAACCTTTGCCACATAGGAATGAATCTCTACACCAATTATTTTTTGCAGAAAGTACCTGTCCATATGTTATTCTTCCAACCAGTTATTTGCTTACCATTTCCGTGCTGCTTAAATGTGGTTAGTCACAACAGTCACCAAAACAATGGCCATAAAACATGGTGGTTAGAGCACGCTGCTTGATCAACGTGTGTGGTCAATGGCAAATAATGTATTCTCAATGCGCATTGCCTTAAAAAATTGTGAGTTCTCAAAACATGCAATCTTTTATACATAACAATACCACTGTCGCAACAGAACAAAATCAGTTTCTGATTGATGATTGTCTTTGAGAGATGGGTTGCAAGCGTTTTAAAAAATAGAGTGCCCATGCCCACCAGCCATGGCCAAATGTGGCTTTAGCTGGATTTCAGGGGTTTTGTTGCATTAAGTTCTCACCTTAACATCCCTGCAAATAAAGTTATTTCCTTGAATATGTATATATTACAGGGCTTGCAGTAGCAACCCTGTAGTTATGGTAAAGTTGCTTAACTCATAGAAAGCACTTTTCTTTGCAGCTTATATTTTTGCCCACAGCCCCAGACAAATCCTCATCAT
The DNA here is from genome assembly GCF_040938575.1 of Ambystoma mexicanum. NCBI lineage: Eukaryota > Metazoa > Chordata > Amphibia > Caudata > Ambystomatidae > Ambystoma > Ambystoma mexicanum. The sequence goes on from NC_090934.1 coordinate 655,405,818, forward strand.
CCTTCCCAAGTATATGGCCCCTCGGAATCATTCTGCAAAGTATGTTTCAGTTTCATCTGGCGGAGAGAAAGTTATAGGGAGTTCCAAAACCTGTGAAAATCCTTATAGACACAATAGAAAAACATTTTTGCCCACACCTACAGCCCAATCCGCTGAACGGATTTTCACCAAACTTGCACTAGGAGCAGTGGCTTGGTCCCAAAAGCGTGTTTTTGTAAATGTGGATTAAATCCATCCAGTATTTTTTTTTTAAACTGTCAAAAAGTAGGTTAAAAACAATTAGTGATGTCTCAGTACGGTCCCTGAACTTACTTCCCGATTTGGAGTCCGCAGACTGGGCTATTCAGGGGTCGGTATGCTGTTTGTGGACATCGTATGCACCGGCTGATTGGATGGTGAAAAACATGAGGTGCATCATATTTTTTGAAACGGTCGCCATGTTGGATCCGCAGACATTCACCATTGCCTGTGGATAGCACAGTGAGAAAAAAGTTTGGAAAACATATTTGGGGTTATTTGGTGACAAAAGACGGCCTAGAAAAGGTGGGAGAGTGGAATTCATTTATATGGAGATGTTTTTATAGGTGGAAAATGGGTTTGCAGGTGCCGCAAAGTCTGCAGTCACTTTTAGTGTCCGTGGACCTCATTTGGATGGCAGGGGGGTCTGGGTGAGTCTTGTTTATTTATTTATTTATTTATTTATTGTTCACTTGTTAGGTGCTTATCTCGGGAGTATAGCTCAGGGGCAACACGCTCACCTTGGAAGCAAGACAATGCTGAGCAACACAGGTTCGATCCCCGGGTCCGTGCTTAGAAACCTCTGGGTATTAAGTGTGTTATAAGTAACCCATTACACATACACTTACACAGCAAGTGCATACTGTCTCAAAGTGCCCACATGGCAAAGGGAGGGAACTAGGGAGTGGAGCAGAATGAAAACCCCAAAATATTTAAAAAAAACAGTGGAGGGATAAAAGGACAAACCTACTATGCCTTGTGAGTATTTAGAACGTGCAAGTGCAGCAAGGGAGAGGGCAGAGGGTGTAAATGCTTCAGTGTCCATGCTTGTGGGTGAGCAACAGATGAAGTGCATGGTATGGTGAGTATTACTTGGTCTGGAGCCGTGTTGGGTGTAAGTGTGAGCCTCCAGGGCGGAGGGTGTGCCGAGGCAAGTGCTAAGGGTAAACAGAAGCTGGGGCGATTGGCTGAGGGAAGTCAGGGGCCTCAAGGATGCATAAGGGCTCAGGACACCAATCACAGTATCTGAGAGATTAGCAGAGGAGAGAAGATGGGAAGGAGGAGGTAAAGAGGAAAGTCTTGAGGAGCTTACGGAATTTAAGGAAGTCCTGCTCAAGGCACAGAAGGAGGAGGAGGCTGTTCCTAAGGAGGGAGCCAGCTGAGGAACGTGATCCATCTCCTGCCCTCTGTTTAGCAAAATGCTTTACACATAAAGAGTTGGTGCCTGATTAACATAGAAGTATGGACGGAGAGTCTTTAATAAGATAAAGTTGAAGACAGTGTGGTCCGTGGGCCCAGACAGCCTTGTGAATGATGCAGAGGGATTTTAATTTAATCCATGCAACAACCGGGAGCCAGTGAAGACTTTTTAGGGCAGGAGCGATGCAGTCCCTGTGCTTAAGGCCAAGGATAAGTCTTACTGCCCGATTCTGGATTCACTGGAGGTGTCGCAGAGTGGAAGAAGATAGATTCAGGCGGAGGCTATTGCAGTAGTCAAGCCTAGAGAGAATCAGGGCTCGGGTTACATTGAGACTCTGGGAGAAAGTGAGAAAAGGGAGAATTCCTTCGAGAAGGAAGAGCTGAAAGTGAGACTTCTTGGCAATGTCCTGGGTCGGAGGGAAGCGGTAGAGAGAATACTTGAAGATGACTCCAAGGTTTCTGGCTTCAGAAGAAGGAGCAGGGGGAGAGCCCATGAAGGAAGGCCAGAGTTAAGGGAAGAAAGAGGGAGTAGGGGTCCAGATGGAAGCATCTCATTTTTACAGGTGCAGCAGGACTGGATGGCAGAAAGGCAGACAGGAATGATGGAAGGTGAAAGGGGGTCACCAGGAAGTTTGAAATAGAGTTGTGTTTTGTCTGCATAACACTGGAAGTTGGGGGAAAAGGAGGATATGAGGTGTGACAGCAGAGCAAGGCAGATGTTAAAAAGCCACGGCAAGAGAATAGAACGCTGGGGGACACCATATGTGGATAAGGAAATGGGAGAGGAGAAAGTGCCCACAATGACTTGGGACGAGCAGTCAGTTAGGAAGAATGTCAGCCAGTCCAGTGCCTGTTCTGAGCTATGTCAAAGGCAGAGGAGAGATCAAGTTGAATGAGGACAGCTGGGGAGTTGGAGTCGAGCGATGCGAGCAGTTCTTCACAGGTGTTCAGAAGAGCAGTTTCCATGCCTCTGAATGCTCGGAATCCAGGTTGATGGTCGTGGATACCACCAAGATCAGTGTGTGCATAGAGTTGGGGCACATCCATCTTCTCAAGAAGTTTCCCAGGAAGGGTGTGATGGAAATACGGTGGTAGGTGGCAGGACAGGTCAGGTCAGGTCTACTGAAGGTTTTTTCAAGAGAGGGCACACAAAGGAGTGCTTGAGGGAGGATGGGAAGGATCTAGTGGCAAACGAGTGATTGCAGAAATCAGCAAGTGCTGAGGAAAGAGAGCTAATGTCCTTGACGATTCTGGAAGAGTAAGTGGAAACCTGTTTAGAAGAGACCTTCATGGAGCAGACAACTCTGGTAACCTCTTCAGGTATGACAGGGGAGCAGGAGGAGAGGGAGGAAGGAGGAGGGTGAGGGGCTAAGGGAGGTAAGGGGGCAAGAGGGTGTGAGATGGGTTTTGAGGGTGAGTAACAGGTGGCAGGCAAGTTTGTCAGAAGATGCTCTGAACTTTTGTTTCAGGGCTGCAAGATCGGAGTCGTACCAGGTGTTATGCTAAGAGGCAGGTTTCAGGTGGATCCTCATGACTGGGGCAAGAGTCTCAAGAGTATTGGTGATGGCCAAGTAGAAGCTGTTATTTTAAGGTGTATTATACATACTTGTTAAATGGTTTAATTATATTGTGGTGGTTGTCACCAGTGGCCCTATTCTTAGGGGCGGCCATTCCCCCAAGAACCTGGCCACTGTCCTCACTATATTATAGTAATATGTGTATAGTAATTATAGGTACTGTAGGGTAAGTATACAGTATTTGTAATATGGTGGAATTATATAATTGAAGTATATATGTTATTTAAAATAGTAGGACAATTGAGGATAGTGCTCCATGATGTTTCGCCTGCCTTTCACACAGTCAACTATTCTATCCTCATTAAACAGTTACATGATACCTTTAGCACATCGACCTGCCACTGGACTGGCTGACCTGTTTTCCTCACTAACCACTCTTCCAAACTTCAACTGGCCCACTTCTACTCCACCACCTCACTGTCTACCTGAAGACTACCCTAGGGTTCTATGCTATCATTGTGGCTGTTCAATATCTGCTTCCTCCCTCTGACTAACCTGATGTCCTTCTTTTCTCATTTCCAGTGTTATGTTAATGACTCACAGCTTTCCATAAACTTCCCTCAATCTCAGTCTCCATGGCAATATTTATTTTATGTATTGTGCATTTGTAAGGCAACTATACATCACAAAATTGTGTTTCAAATCACCCACAGGGCAAAGGGGAGGGAACAAGAGAACAGAACAAGACAATTGATTACAATCCCAATGATGAGCCAAAGGCAGAGGTGGCCCTACTAGGCCTTGTGAACATTTGGAACGTGCAAGTGAAGAGAGAGACCTGGGACAGTGGAGGAGGGTAAGTGCTAGAGGTTCCACAGAGGGGGAATGCCAGAGAGCTGGTTGCAACTGGTACGTACAAGGCAGTGGCCACTTGGTAGGAGAGTGGTCACCTGCAATTACAATAAGAGCAGGCCTGTAAGACAACACAGGCCAGTGGGTCCCCAAAGGCAAGTGCAGGGAGAGGGCGGAAGCTGCAGGCAATTGGCCAGAAGGCCAGGACCCATAAGGGCACATAAGGGTCCAGGCCACAAATCTCAACGACTGTGGTGTTTAGCACAGGAGGGAGAGGGGGAAGGGGGAGGAGAAGAGGAAAGTCTTGAGGAGCTTGTGGAATTTGAGGAGATCCGGCTGAAGATGGGGGGGAAGAGGCAGGCTGTTTCAGAGGAGGGAGCCAGCCGAGGAAAGAGATTGACCACCCACTTGCTGCTTAGAGAATCGCTTGACAAGCAGAGAGTTGGAGCCAGAGGATCAGAGAGATCTGGTGAGGGAGTATTTTGTGAGAGCAAGTTGTAGATAGAGTGGTACCAGGCTGCAGACAGCCTTGTGGATGATGCAGAGGGATTTGACTTTAATCCTTGCAGCAACCAAGCCAGTGTGGAGATTTTAGGCAGGAGATATATGGTCACTGGGCTTTGGACCAAGGATACATTTTATAGCCCTATTCTGGATTAGCTGGAGGAGACAGAGAGAGGAAGAGGGTAGATTAAGGAAGAGGCTGTTACAATAGTCCAGCCTAGAGTACCAAAGCTCCAGAGACATTGAGTTTCTGGGGAAAAGTGAGGAAAGGGTGTGTACATCTGAGGAGGTGGAGTTCTTGGCAAGGTCCAGGATGTGAGGAAGGAAAGAGATCAAGGAGTTGAAGATGACTCCAAGGTTTGTGGCATCAGAGGAGGGAGAGACGGGAGAGCCCATATAGTGAAGGAAGGCAAGAAGGAACAGGATTCCCAATAGGAAGAATCTCAGTCTTGCTGGAATGGAGACAGAGATCATTAGAGTCGCTCCAAGGGATATCGGACAGGCAGTCAGGAATGGTAGAGGGGGTAGGAAGGGGTTCAGAGGGAAGTTTGAAAAACAGTTGGGTCTCATCTGAATAACGTTGGAAGTGCGGGGAGAAGGTAGAGATAAGGTGAGCAAGCAGGGCGAGATAGGTGTTAAAGACCCAGAGCAAAGGGGTAGAGCCCTGGGAAACTCCACAAGTAGAGATAGAGAAGAGAAAGAACCCAGGATAACCTGGGACGAAGGAGGTCTGCCAGTCCAGTGCGTGCTCAGAGATACCCAGGGTATCATTGAGCTGCTTTATGAGGATGGAGTGGTTGACCATTATGAAAGCAGAGGAGAGATCGAGCATAATCAGTACAGTGGGTGAGTTACAGTCAAGAGATGCAAGCAGTTCTTCACACGTGTTCAGGAAAGCAGTTTCCGTGCCTCTGGATGCTCGGGATCCAGATTGATGGTCGTGAAAGCAACCATCGAACTCAGTATGCTGGATTAGTTGGGGGAAGACCAATATCTCCAGAAGTTTCCCTAGGAAGTGGATAATAGAGATGGGGTTATAGTTAGCCAGACACAAGGGGTCGGCAGAAGGCTTTTCCAGGAGGGGGTGCACAAGGGAGTACTTGATGGAAGAAGGGAAAGACCCAGTAGCCAGAGAATGATTACAGAAATCAGCAAGTGCAGGGGCAAGGGAGCCAATGTTGTCCTCAATAGTTCTGGAAGAAATGGGGGAAACATGTGTGGAGGAGACCTTCAGAGAGCAGACAACTCTAGTGTTTTCCTGCTACTCTGTGACTGCCCTCTTTGGCCCTGTACTCTCACCATCCTGTGAGGCCAAATACCTTGGGGTTATCTTTAAGTCCTGTCTCTTCTTTATGCCTTACATTTTGGAACTTGTAACGAAAGCCCACTTTCAGATTCACCTCCTTACAGGCATTCTACCATTCCTCACCTCCCCCCAGAAGCTCAACGTCTTTAGAGAACTGGTCCTCTGTAGGCTAGACTACTGCAACAGCCTCTTCCTTAACCTCCCCCTTTATTGTCTACACCCCCTTTGGCTAATCTAGAATAGGGCTGCAAGAATTATCCTTGGTCGGAACCCCATGGATCGTATTGCTGCAACCCTAAAATGGGTGCATTGACTCCTGGTGGTTGCAAGGATGAAACTCAAGATCCTCTGTATCATTGACAAGACTTTCTGGGGCCTGGGACTACAATATCTCCAACTTTGTCTCCCTGAATACTGCCCTGCTAGAGCCCGCTGCTGTTCTAACTGAAATTATCTGCTTGTGAAAAGCATTTTGAAACAGAGAGTGAGTGGCATATGTCCCTCTTCAGCCGGTGCCTCTATTTGGAACAGCCTTCCTACTCCTCTTATAACTCAGCTAGAATTCCTTAAGTTCCAGAAACTTCTGGAAACTCTACTTTTCTCTTCCTATAGAACTTAATCCCTTCCCTGATAACTCATACTACTGCCACTGAGACTTGTGTACTGGTCCCTTATGAACCTCACAGGGTCCAGGCACACAAGAATGCCCTAAGGGATATGATATGGTATTTATACTGCGCCTATACACAAGTGTTTCAAGGCGCGAAGAGGCGGGGGGGAAAACAAGGGGAGACATACAATGATCCTACTAGGCCAGGTGTCATTCAGATCGCGCAAGTGCAAGGGAGGAGAGGAAAGGGAGAAGTGCAAGGGGAAAGGGAGAGGGGAAAGTGCAGTACAGGGTAATAGCATAAAGGAAAGTAACAAGGGCCAGCTAGTGGCAGTGCGAGTAAGTGCAGATAAGTGCTGGGAAGCAGGGGCTGTAGGGATACAGACACAGTCCCGTAGTGCAGGGGGTGCCAGGGAGGCAGTGCAGGGGAGAGTGGCTGGGCCAAGACCGAGAAGGTGAGTGGCCCAGTTGCAGATTTGGTGCAGTTTAGTAACTTTAGCAGGGGAGAGGGGGAGAGAAAGCGGAGGCAAAGAGGAAGGTTTTGAGGTGCTTCCGGAACCGGAGATGGTTCTCCTCAAGTTTCAGGGGGCAGGAAGGCTGTTCCAGAGGGAGGCCCCTGCAGTGGAGAGAGATCTGCCACCAACTCGTTGATTGGAAAAGCGGCTGACCATGAGGGAGCTGGAGGCGGATGAGCGAAGAGCTCGAGAAGGAAGATATTTAGGAAGAGGGAGTTGAAGGTATTTTGGCCCAAGGCCCCAGAAGGCCTTGTGGACAATGCAGAGGGTTTTGAACTTGATCCTCGCAGCCACTGGTAGCCAGTGTAGTGTTTCAGTCCTGGAGAGATACGGTCCATGGGCTTGAGGCCAAGGACAAGTCTCGCAGTTCTGTTCTGGATGAGTTGCAAAGGGCGGAGAGTAGAGGCAGGAAGATTTAGATAGAGGCTGTTACAGTAGTCCAGCTTCAAGAGAACCAGGGCTCTAGAGACAGTGAGCTTCTGGGGGAAGGAGAGGAAGGGAAGAATACCTCTGAGGAGGTGTAGCTGGTAGTGTGACTTCTTAGAGATGTCAGATATGTGAGGAGAGAAGGAGAGTGTGGAATCGAAGATGACCCCGAGGTTTTTTGCCTTGCAGGAGCAATCAATCCCTCAGATCTACTCTGGGTCCGCTCAGCATGTCCCAGAGGAAACGGTCACAGGAGAGGTTGGAGCAGCTTGAGAATACCATCGTGGGTGAGCTACGAGCATGCTCGGAGGTGCTCCAGATGTCATGCGAGGCCATGCAGGCAGAACTCTGTGTTACATGTGCTACCTTGCGAGAGGAAGCACGCGTATCACGTGAGGTTCTGCAAGCTGACCTACATGTCATCACCGCACAGGACCAGGCTTACCAGTCCCGCAGACTTGCTGCCGTTGAGGGGCAAAGCTGCACATAGGCTTGCTCAGGGTACTGTGCCACGTCCACCTTCTGGTTTCCATCCAGAGGGTGAGCAGGACGACATCTTATCTCCCACACAGATCGGGCCGGGCAGGCGTTGAGACTATGGAGGTTTTTTTTAACTCAACATCATCGCATGTCGGTGTTGAGGTGCACCCTGTACCTCCCCCCTCCTAATGCCTCCCCTCCTCCTGGGTCATATGTGGCAATTTGTTATTTTATTAGTTTAATTAGTTAAATTAGTTTAATATTGTTTGTCTATTGTGCATTCATGTAACAGTGTGGTGCTTAGTGGCTTTTGAAAGCATCCACTGTCTGTTCCAGCTGGGCCCATTCAAGCTTGTTTCGTGTATGTGTTTGTGGCTTGGGGTTTTGACACATATGCCACTCCTGCTTCCCCTTTCCATGGGCTTGCAAGGATGGTTCAGTGTGACAACAGTTTATACAAGGGCATTGGACTTACTTCATATCTGTGGCCTGTCTGCTGCTGTACTGCATGTGTTTATACCGCTGGTGGGGATTATGGATGTTTTCTCCACGGCATTTCTGCAATCAATTTTGGTGAGTACATTTTTGAACTGTACATTTATTGATGTTGATTGTGATGTATTTTAATTTCTTGCCTGTATACGTGCTTGATGCACTTCATGCTGTAGACGGTAGCCTGCACCCTTTAGCTGTGAAAGTCAAACTGATGGTGGGAGGGGGCTGGGTGGTGACAACGTCAAGTTGTTACATGTTGAGTTCAGCCCATGGGGATTGTGGCAAAGGAGGATGCATTAGGTATGTGACCCAAGAGGCACAACTCATGGTCCAGTCCTCACCTGAGATGTCCGCATATACTACTACTTTGCTCCGTTCTGTTTGGACGGCACGTTGTACCTGTCTTCCCTCTGGACTTTGCTGCTGCCTGACCGTGCAGTTTTCCTACTGGACTGCAGCTCTTACTTTTTTTTCACACTCTAATGCCTTTAGTCCCTGTTTTTCTTCCTGCTACTGTCCTTGTTGCAGATCTGTCTGCCTGCCTCTCGGCCAGTTATTTCCACGCACTCTTAAACTGCCTCGGTTTGCCTCAGTACACTTCTGTTACACAGCATCTCTCTGTCGCTCCTCTTGTCTTTCATCTATTACATCCATGCCTTTATGGTGACTTTTGGCTTTTACCAATGCTATTCAACTGTTCTGGCTCTCAACTTACTGTCAGCTGTTTCTGGCTATCTCCCATTCAGTGTGCCTTTCCAGACTTGTGCTGTCTCTGCCTTTCTTTGTTCACGCTATCAAGGATTGATTATGTTTCAGCTCAACCATCCAGTTGTGCCAGCCTCCTTGGTTATTGTCTACTCAAGTTCCAGCTCTACCTATCAGGGTACAAATGCTGGGGTTGTGTGGGAGGTGGTCATATGTGGGTCTCAGACATGGCCCAATAACATGCAGCATGAAGAAACACACACTGAAAAGATTCTAGCCTTATTAAAGGCTTGTATGCCCTTTCTGCAGGAAAAGGAGCCTCTGGACTACATTTCCCAGCAGACACCGGGCCAAGAACTACTAAACCCTGCCCACGTTAAAGTTGCACCTCACCGCACATGACTAGCAGCACATCCAAGGCCCATACTATCATATATGATTCTTAACACATGGTCTTCCGTTTACTGCAGAGCCACGTGCGGCTACCTTACCGCATGGGCAGTAGATAAACCATCACGGGGGCCAGCTAAACAATATGAATGGAGCAGCAGACAAGAGTGCTTGTTTGGGGAGGAGTCACTAAGTTCGAGGCATGAATGGTGTTATGTGTGTGTGAGGCAACACCCACAGAATAGTAACTCAGGCTCTCTTTGCAGCATTGAACTGCTCCTGTTACCGCCTTTGAGCGAGTTTGTACAATGTGCATGAGGAACATGGTTTCTCTTATTTAGTATGTGTAATTGTCAATTGTTGTATTTTGAATTTTCCCTACTTTCCCTTGCCCATACACCTCCCCTCTCCTGACCCTCTTTCTGGTTATGCTAAATACTGATACCTATCCAAACAAGGAATCCCTAACCCTCTTTCCCCGCCGGGGTCTCGGAGGCCTGTGTGAGTTTTACCTTGCAGACGCCCAGACCGCACATGGGGTGGTTGGTTCGTGCCACTCCTGCGCTTGGAGACCGGAACTGTGACACTACCCAACAGTTGTGGCATCCTCATTGATTATTGTGTACTTAAATTGCTACCCATCCTGTCGAACCATTGTTCTACCGCGCTACCTTGGAAGTTATTCTATCATTCTGCTTGGACATGTGCTTGGCCATATTCTGTGACTTCAAGTCATCTACTGGAGACTCTTCCAGGATATCTTGGTGCCTAGAGTCTTTAGCCCTGGTTTGGGGGTTTGTCTCCTTGGAGTTCTCTTCAATTTGGTATTTTTACCAGTCAAGGTGACCTCTGAGGGGGCTGGGCCCTATTTACACACAGGGTAGAACAAGGAAACCAAGGGGAAAGGGGATACTGAAGCCAGGTATACTAGAAGGAAGAAGGCGACGGACTCCAGACACAGTTCTTCTGAAGGTCATGGTGATGAGTAAATGATGGAGGGCCTTTTGTTGTCGGACAGTACACTTGGGCTGAAGTGATTGGGCACTCTCTGAAATTGTCATTGTGGGCTACTATGTACATTATGTGTTCTGCTGGTCAATGGCTGTTCCTGTGTTGGGTTTACTTTTCAGGTGTCAGGGGATTGTTTTGGTTTGACATACTGGGGTGTCCACATGGACAATATTCACATGTGATGTGTACAGGACACTGAGGGTCATTTAATTTCACTTGCATGTATTGAGTGCATGTCCCTACTGACACACACACTTACACAATGCACCACCACACATACAACCACACTTCCATGCCCACACGTGCACACAGGTTGCCTTCTCTGGCATGCAGTGTCCCTGCTGTGCATGATCACTTACCATTTGGGGATTGTGTACATGCGTAACTGGGTTATTTTTGTTGCTTGACCTTTTTATATGATGCTCAAGGTTTATCCCCAACACAATGGCTGCTCTCTATGCTGTGTGCTGAGCGGTGTGCTGCAGCAGACACACCCCGCACGGTTTTGGGATTTGCGCATTTGGATTGGGCAATGTGCATGCCAAAAGGCATTTGTGTATGACTTTGTATGTGTGGGAGGTTGTTGGTCAGTCATTTCATCTGATTCCATGTCAGGTGTGATTGTCTCAGACCTCTTTCCATTTATCATGTGCCACTTTGTATCTGATTGGTCATGTGTTGTGCTTTTGGTTTGCTCTTTTGCTGTTGCACGCCATGTCACAGTGTGGCCGACAAGGTTGATGGGGGTTGGGAGGGTTTGGGTGACATACCCGTGATTTTCATGGGCTGTTTTGAAGAGTGGTGGTGTGATATGCACCTTGCATGTGTTCCTTTTGGTCACACAGGATTGGTTATGTTTAAGTAGCTAGGGATGCACACAATGTAGCACTTCCATGGCAACATTCTCAGGGTGGTAAGGTTGTGACATTGACTGTCTCTTTATCATCATCGATTGTCACCTGGTATGTGCCTGGCCTGTGTGTACTCCGCAGGGGTGGGAATTTAGGTGAAAAAATGTTGCCACAAGCAGGGTACGGACTGCCTCGCCCTTTCCCCTCCCATGAGCAGCACCTGTGCCTGTGGTTGGGGATGTGGGGGCACCACCATGCCCACCGGTATGCACTGCCGTGTTGCAACATTGTGCAGGACACATGCTGCCACAATGATCCTGCACACTAATTGGGTGCATATAGTAGCTGCCTGCCAGAGCGGTCAAGGGAGCGGAAGCGTGACTTGAGCACTCCGAATGTGTGCTCCACTATGCCCCTGGTTGCAATATGGGCTGCGTTGTATCTTACCTGGGGTGGTGTGGTGGGGTTCCGTATTGGCATCATCATGTGGTTGCTCAGAGGGTGGGCACTGTCCCCTGGGGAGGTGAGGATGGTTGTCATTAGTTGGGTTTGTGTATTTGTCTGTGTGTGACATGCATGCATGTGCACAGACATTTCTACTCACCAATGAGCCATGTGTCGCCATGCTTCCCAGCTTCCAGGTCCGGCTCAGGGCGGACATTCTGTATATGAAACTGTCATGGGTAGACCCAGGATAGTTTGTATAGACAGAGGTGATGATTCCATGGGCATTGCATGCAACCTGTACATTGATGGAATGGCAGTGCCTGCGGTTGCGGTAGATGTTCTCAGTGGCTCTAGTTGGACGTAGGGTCACATGGGTGCAATCTATGGCACCAAGCACTTTGGGGAAGTGTGCCACCCTGTAAAAGTCCTGGACCACGGCCTGCCTTTCTGCGGGTGTTCTGGGCATGTATATGCGCCTGCGGACTGAGGGGCGTGCAGTCATGACTGCCATCACCTGGTGTAGGCAGCGTGACTGCATGGGCTGTGAGACGCCCCCGACTATGGCAGTTGTCCACTGAAATGACCCAGTGGCCAAAAAATGCAGGACATTAAACACCTTTTCCAAGGGGCTCAGTGCTTGAAAAAGGGGGAGCCAGACATGTGATGTCATCATTGATGTCCTGGGTGTTAGTCTTAGCAGTGCACGGTGGTGGCACAAATTATTGTTGCTTAGCTTACCATAACTAGTGAATTTCAGGGGTTTTTCAGTTTTACTTGGAACCATAACGTCCCTTTAACAAAGTTTTTTTACTGAATTTCATAGGTTTTTAGTAACGCAAATTAACCATAACGTCCCTGGCTTTATATAAATGTAACTTAGAACATACTGAACCCCCAGCTAGGGATTTTGATGTCTGCGGACTGTGCGTATGTCCGTGGACGGACGCGGACAACAGCAACACTACCCAAAAACTCAGGGGGTATCTTAAATTGTTATATCATGCTATACGAACACTGCACAAGTTCAGAAACCAGCACACAAAGACATTATATGTAGTGATAAATAAGAAGTGGAACCTATATATCTAACACATCAACCATCCATACTAAAATGGAACGGAATATACCAAAACAAGAAAGATATGCTTCCGACATAATTACCTCACAGAAACTTCTAACATTTCTGTATTAGATACAATAAAAGTAATATATATTTTTTTCACAGAAATGTCCAGTACTTTAGAATGACTTGAGAAGAATTTCCCACGTGAGGAAATGTCTGAAGATAGTGATACTAATGGTAGACACTTCTCTATATAACCAAATTAATAAGCATTACTTTATGTACACTTAACATATACATATATTTTTTAACAGACCATACAAACATTGAAAATAGTACACCAAAAGATACATTGGAAAAGACTCTCCAGCGCATGGAAGAAAACATGGACATGCTCATGGCAAATTTCAACTGTTTGAAATTTTTTGTGGAAGACCACATAAAAGAAAAAAAAAATACCACTGTCCCACATGTACCTGTCCCCCCTCTCCATATCCCAGTCAATTATCCCCAAACCCTCTCCACAAAGAAAAACATTTTGCTGACTTCCATCCCTTCTTCTCCTCCTATCCATCCTCTTGAAACCCCCAATTCCCCTGTGTTTGTGTCAGTTTCTGCTTCCCCTTCTCTTTCATAAATTGTACATCTATAAATAATAAAAAAATATTATGTGTGTTTTAATTCAGTCATTTTTTTTGTTTTTTTTAAAGGCAGTTGTGGTATCCGCAGACAGCGCGGGTGTCTGGGATGTCCGTAAATAAACAAAAAGGGGGTGTCATAAGGACACTATACCTGTCCGTAATGCCCGCAGTTAAGTTGAAACTGTTCTAAGAACACACGCGGTGTCCGGGATGTCCGTAAATAAACAAAATGGGGGTGTCCTGAGGACACTATGCCTGTCTGTAATGTCTGCAGTCAAATTGAAACTGTTTAAGAACACACTCGGTGTTCGGGACGGGATGTCCGTAAATAAACAAAATGGGGGTGTCCTGAGGACACTATACCTGTCCGTAATGTCCACAGTCAAGTTGAAACTGTTCTAAGAACACACGCGGTGTCCGGGATGTCCATAAATAAACAAAATGGGGGTGTCCTAAGGACACTATGCCTGTCCGTAATGTCCGCAGTCAAGTTGAAACTGTCTAAGAACACACTCGGTGTCCGGGATGTCCGTAAATAAACAAAATGGGGGTGTCCTGAGGACACTATGCCTATCTGTAATGTCTGCAGTCAAATTGAAACTGTTTAAGAACACACTCGGTGTTCGGGATGTCCGTAAATAAACAAAATGGGGGTGTCCTGAGGACACTATACCTGTCCGTAATGTCCACAGTCAAGTTCAAACTGTTCTAAGAACACACGCGGTGTCCGGGATGTACGTAAATAAACAAAATGGGGGTGTTCTGAGGACAGTATGCCTGTCCGTACTGTTCGTAGGCGAGGTGAAACTCTTCTAAGAACATACGCGGTGTCTGGGGATGTTCGTAATTAAAGAAAATGGGGGTGTCCTGAGGACACTATACCTGTCCGTACTGCCTGAAGAACATCTACGCATATGCGCACCACACCCATAAGTTCTACGAACACCGCGCCTGTCCATAACTGTCCGTCTCACTTGTGTCGCACTTTTAATTAGTTTCAGGACCCAAACACTGTCCGTAGAACACCCGCGTGCATGCGCACGACCGTTCCCGTGCAGTTGGTGTCCTGCAGAGACCCTGTCCCTTCGCGGACATGTTCGCAATGCCATCATATGACCGCACCCACACTGAGCGTGTGTCCTGAATTGCGGACACTGTCCGGGTCTCCGAACATTTTGAAAGTACCTTTTCAGGCAATCCACAGTATTTTATAGTAATAATTCACTATAGCACATGTCCCTTTCTGCATACTTTTTGGAACTTTTTGAGCCTTTTTTGGGTGTTCGATCTGTCCGCAGACAGCACAGGTGTCCGCGAAGCGTGCACACGCACCCCTATAAAAGGCCACACCCAGAGCTCATCCTCATTGTGCTTTTGGCTTTTTGACAAAGCATTGTCTACTTTGGCTGGTATTTTGCTGCTCTTGCAGCTGCTTTCCATCAGACCTGATGGCATCAATGCTTGCTGCTCCAGCTGGTGCTACATCTGTCTCAGCACCACCCCCATCCTCTCCACCACCACCACCTCCCCAAGGGCCTGAAGAGGGGAAGAGGCGTGATGATGTAGAGGAGGAGGATGAAGAGGATGGTGAGGATGAGGTAGTGGAAGTCCCTACTACCAGCACTCACTGTGAATCTTGGGTGTGACGGTTATTTACCATTCATGGTAACGTACCCAAGGCACATGCAAACAAGGTCACCTGCAACCAGTGCAATATGGTGCCGAGTCACGGGAGGCCTGGTTCGTACAGCTTTGGTATGACAACTATGAAGCGACACCTTAAGGTCGTTCCACGGTGGGCCGTTCGCAAGGTTGTACCTTGTGAGGAACATAGTAGATTGAGTTCCTCTACTACATCCTCTGTTTCTGCTCCTCTCACCACAAGAGGCACTCCTGTGGGAGAGCACATCCCTCCAGCTGCCTCACACTCCATTCACAATGCTGATGACTCTTACCTTTCGAGGTTCACAGTTTTGTGTATGTACTGCGACGCAGTACTCTGCAGGGGGGAGAGACTTTGAAGTGCTTTCGAGACTACGGTCTTGGAGCATGAGGAGACCTGCCCACTACCTAAATAAGGCCCACCCTACATCTTCCTCTCTACACCTGCCCTTTCTTATCCTCGTGGTTGGTGTCCGACCCTTACCCTCCTTTCCCCTCCTCTCCTAGTGTGTTGTATGTAAAAAAACAAAAACAAATGTAAAACAACAAAAATCCCCCAAAAAAGGCTCTTTTCAGAGCCACCTTTCACAGTCTAAAAATAGAAGTGGTAAATAAATGTAGCAGGGCCCTGTGCATTTTGAAGAAGTCTGCGGACAGTCTGCGGACATCTAAAATTTTGGGGTGCTGCCTTATCCAAACCATTGCACTTTTCTCTGGGAGGAAGTTGTAGCTCTGAAAAGAGCCTTTTGGTGGTGTTTTTTTGTGTTTCAAAAACATGAAATAGTCAACACCTACTGCAAAATTGATGGCTGTAATTCCACAAAAGGTTGCAATGCATTTTGTACATTTCTCAGAAAAATCTGATTACCAGCATAAGTAAGATGAACTCCATCTCTGCGAAAAAAGTATGTGCTACGAAAGAGAATATTTTCGTTGTGGAAAGAGGACATGCCAACATCTCTTAGGAAGACACAAACAGCCTTTTTAACATTCTGCCTTGCTTTCTCCAATTGTGGACCAAATGAAGAAGAACACATTTGTCTCTGCGCAATACGAGAAAATATTACTTGGGAATTTGGAAACATGTCCATGACCTTCCCAGGTCTTTCTTTCATCACAAATTGCAAAGAAATTCCTGACTCATGTCCTAAACTGTTCCCTCCACAATGAATTATAATTATGTCTGGATGAAGCTCTGTCTCCAAACTAGCACAGAGAGGTACCAAGTCCAGCCACTTCATTCCACGCACTCCATGCCAGTGCACTTCCACATGAGGGAATCCAAGATCTGCAGCTACTCCACAGCATTCTGCATGCACCTCCAACCAATGTACCCATGAGTCTCCCAAAATCCAGACAATCTGTTTTCTGAAACACACAGCCATAGCTAACTGTTCTTCTCTCAGGAAAAATACTTTCTGACAAACTCTCTCCTTATACAACACACCCACTAAACTTTACTTACAAATCAGTTGCTCTGCTCATTCTCATTTGCATGCCCCTCCACCCGAAAATCCCTGTATGTAATACGCGATGTCCACGGACTACCGCCATGTCCGCGGACATATCGAAAATTATGAGCATGCTGAATGTAAATTTAAATAGTGTGCCCCATTTCCCCTTTGAGGTTGGCTCTGAAAAGAGCCGTTTTTTTTTAAAAATGTGCAGATGCTTGACAAACACCTATTATTTTGTATTTTTTTCCTTACTTTACTCCTAAAATATTCACATAACCTTCTCCAAAGCAACCCTTACATTCCAAAACAGAATTGCATTTCCCAAAAAAGATAAGGAAATACCATGTTCTTCAAAATTAACAGCATTACTGGAATCAATGTTCTCATTATTACAGAAGAACATACCAGCGCTAAGCATGAAAGCACACATGCTTTGGTTGATTGCACACCTAGCAATGTTTTGCTGAGGACAAAAAACTGAACGATTGTCCCATATTGCCCTAGGTACTAATCCAGAAAAAATGACTTTGCAATTTAGAAGGATGTTCATTACTGCTTGAACCAAGTGTTTAAAATCTTCCAACACAGTAGGGGTACTGACATAGCCCAAATGGAAAACTCCATAATGCAAAACTACCACATGGGGACTGTTCATCCTGCTCATATCTTTACAAACGTGTACAACTCCCTGTACATTGCAATCAGGCACAGTGCTCCACACCACCTCCACTCCTTTAACATCAAAATTATTTGCCACATACCTGCATTGAGCATACTGCTGTAAACCATGCAAACACATATCTCCAAGCACCAACACCCTGACTTTCTCCACCTCTGCCATCTTCAAGTCTCTTTCAACACAAATCCACAACCTCAACATCTGATTGGCTGAACCCTACAGTCCCCTTTCCATGCTGCATTTGCTGGAAAACCCTGGATGTGGTACGCCCTGTCCGCCGACAGCCGTTCTAACCTTTCCACATCACTTGCTCTGCCATTCCCTCATTGGATACAGCTAAGCAGTCACACAACCATCCACCAATCACATCCAAGACCTCTACATCTAACTCCATCATCAGAGTTCAGCACTTCAAATGTACTGTTGATCACTCTGAATACAAGTCTCATATCACTGGAAAGCACCTACTACAAAAACTACTCTACAAGTCTCCAAGATTTCTACTTGCAGCTGCATGTATATCCACATGCATGAATACAAACAACAGGTATTCATATTATCTGCACAGTACATGTACAACTCTTAAAAATGCATATAAACAGAGTAACTGCCACTTAACCTGTATAACCTATAAAATGAACGTATTGTCATTTTTTCCATCTGCTATAATGAACTGTCACTTCCAAACCTGTCTGCTATCTATTTTTTTTTTTACACACACACCTATCTAAAAAATTATAATATTAGAAGATGGAATAAATAACAATACAATTGTGGAAAAACACTTAGTAGTGTATCATAAAATTACACAAAGCCAGTAAAATGTCATGCATCTTCATACACTCACACACATAGACACTTTTATTGTAATGCTCCCAGCTGCAATAACACCACTACCTGTAAATCACATCCTTCTACTTTATTACCCACAGCTTCACAAACACATATAGTCCATGCTTTTCTATACAGTTCCTGCCATTTACCTAATAAAAATTGCAAAATAAATATAACATTATTTCTTCTTTCTCCTAACATTTTATAACACAGCTTTAAAAAACCAAGTGAATTTCATACACTTAATATTCTACTCATTTACAAAGCATGTTGAACTAACATAATATGAATAAAAAATAAAGGCTGGGCATAGTAAAATGAAACTGCATGCATACACTATGCTCAGAAATCAAACAAGTATACTACTACAAAGACATCAAAATGAACTTCTCAATTAACATCACTGCTATAAACACACACAATTACTAACTTCTTTCTTTTACAATTGCAGTGAAGACCACTCTCCTGGAAAACAGCAACATCTGAACTACAAACACCAACGACAAAGAAACCTGCTCATTCCACAAAAAAGGAGTAAGTACAATACTACCTTAGTTTCTCTGCCTAGTCTTTAAATCTCTCCACTATCATGTGCCCCCTTATCTCTCCTCTCTCCTCTCTTTCTACACTCCTTCCCACTCCCTTCACTCTGCTGACCACTTTCTTCTCACTGTTCCTCCTTGCACTTGTTCCACATCCCGTTTCTGCTCCTTCCATCTCCTAGTCCCCCTGCACTGGAACTCTTATCTCTCTCACTCTGCTCTATTTCTACCTTTTCCTCATTCTGCACTTTCCTCAAATCTTTTCTTCTCCATTCCCCACCATGAAACCCCTCCCTCCTTCTTGCCTCCTCCCCCTTGCCTTATCTCCTTAATCATCTCCCTCCGCTTCCCCCTCCTCCCATTCTCACCCTTAACCCCATCCGTTTCCCTCCCCCTACTCTTCCCCACCCTCCCTCTCTCTCACTTATACTGCACTACTCTCCTTCTCCCCTTCAGTTTAATTGCTCTACTTACTGTGTTCATGGTCTGATTATCAATTTTAAATTGCTTCCACTGTTACTGTTATAATGTTAATTGTTATATGTATCCTCTTGTTGTTAAAATGTGCTAAACCAACACACTGTGCGGGTGATTCATGTAATTTGTGCACCAAATAAACGAAGATGTGTGCACCATTTATTAAACAGGGATTAGCATGTAGAATGGCACACAAATCCCTGTTTTTCGGAGCACAAATAACATAACTCAGCCCCCAGAATATTAGTATTACAAAACAAAGAATTTTTTTAATTGTATACGATTTGATGTACTATTAGTGCTTATCCTCACCACTAGCTCACTTTCTACTGTCATCTGAACCGCAGTATAGTAACACACAAACAGAAGAATAGACTTCCCAACTAATTGTAGCTGCCCAATCAACAATCACACACCACCAGATACATCTTTACCAATCATACTGAGACACTCATGCATACAGCACACATACATTGTAAAACAGCCCAACCCATACCTTTTATTTTTTTGTTTCAACAGACCCCACAGAATGCCTACCAGAAAGCAAGTCCATAGAAAGAAATGCAGAAATATAGCAAATGAAAATAAAAATTTCCAAAATAAGCATCCATCTCTAGCAGAGTTTGTACAAAAAGTTAAAATAAAACAGCCAATATAGTCATTTAGCAAAACAAAACAATCTTCCAGTACAGAAACATTGCCTCCTCTATCAAAATGTAAAAGAAAACAGAAAATGATTAACGGAAATGCAGCTACCACTACTGCCACATCTGCTCCTATAAATCTTGATATAGTAGGAAGTAACCACACTAAAAAAAGTATATTAGCAAAAATGTTCCGCCACAGAGTCCTTCAGAATCTTATAAAAAAAAGGAGACAAATCATGCACAACCATTAAAAACTACCGTAGAAAATCAACCTTGGAGGCTTTAATAGACAGTGAAAT
Organism: Ambystoma mexicanum; assembly: GCF_040938575.1. Lineage (NCBI taxonomy): Eukaryota > Metazoa > Chordata > Amphibia > Caudata > Ambystomatidae > Ambystoma > Ambystoma mexicanum. The sequence continues at coordinate 655,425,665 of NC_090934.1, forward strand.
CCTTCTCAAAAGAAAGTTATTTATTTTAGTGTTAAACAGAATGAAACCACTAACATAACTAAGTACTAAGTTACAAAAAAGGCTTCTCAATAAACGGAATGTCAACAAAAATAACTTCTTAAATATCTGTGGAGTTGAATGGAGTCACACCACAAGCACAGAGCCATATTTCAATGAAGAAGCATACAAACAAAATCGAACAAACACAATTGCCATCCATAGAGGAAATAGAAATACTGCTTACAAAAATATCCCCAGAAAACTCAGTATCAATTATCCATTTGACTGAACCAGAACGTCCAGTATACAAATGGCCAATCACATCAATGTGTAACATTGCCAAACAATCTTTCAAATCCTTACGCCAGTTCCTTAATCAATATGTGAAAGGCAAAGACAAAATCAAAACAGAACTGCTGCAAAATATGGATACCTGTCCAGTGCACAAATACACAGGACTGCAAGGACATTCATTGGCCTGCATTTCAGGACCTATTTGCAAAAGCAGCTTCCATCATATCAAAATGATATCAACACATGATATCAACACATCATTCAACTATAAGAACTCTAGTCTATAAACTGTACTATGCTAAAAGTCCTGCTTTAGCACTAGCCAATTTAAATAACAATCTTCTACATGGTACTGCCAAAGACCTACTCGAAGAAATCAACCATACCCAGAGGAAATATTTTGCAAGTGGAAACCACTTACAAAATGCAAAAGCTTTACAAAAGACTAGCAACAATTCTGTACATGGCAACCTTCTACTACACACATACAAAAAATAAATACTAAAATTCAAAAGTACCTCCGCTGAAGTACCAAACTATGTGTGTGTGTGTGTTGCCACATAAATTTTATATAAAAGTAACACAAAAACTTTAGACATAACATATAAAAAAGAAGACAATGAAGATTCCAAATAGTTTGAATTAGCTCTCTACCTTAAAGCAGGAAACAAATATGAAATAACTGACCCCTTAACACTTTGCAGTTACTGCACTACAAAACTTGAGAACAATCAAACTCCTTCACGTGCTTTGGAATTATTCCCACTACCAAAACCCCTGCAACAACTCAATTTATATGAGAGCATCATAATTCAAGCAGTGCACCCATTTAAAGCAATAATGCTCCTTTAAACAAAAACAGCAAAATTACCTCCCTCTGAATTGGTGAAAGGCATTCGTAGCAAAGTAGTATATTTACCATCCGATCTAAAAGAAAATGTACACACTCTGGGAGTGCAACGTCCAATAGAGCAATCTTTAATTGTCTTAGCAAATGATGTATGTACAAAAGACGAAATAAATTGGCAACAACTGGTAGACTTACATAAAGTTAGACAAGCCTTGAAATATCTAAAAGACAATAACGAATACTAAATATTGAAGAAACTGGTTGATTTGAACTTCTAGATCCTGCTACAGTATCCAATATTTTAGACCATTATACAATTCATCCATTACACTCTAATGACACCATAGAAGATGCACTAGTCACGTACCAAATGCGACAAATGAAAGGATCACCAATCAGCATATGGGAAAAAAGTATAGAAGCATGTGCTTTTCCTCTACTCTTTCCTACTGGCAAAGGAGGAAGGTACGATAATAGATCTATTCAAATAACAGCATCAGAATACCGCTCGTTATGGATGTATTCTGAAGATCCCAGATTTGGACATATTGTGGAATACATATTCCACCTACTCTTTGAAAGTGAACTAGCAATTCTATGTTACGGAGTTGCACAAACATTAAAATCAGGAACCCACTTTAAAAATATGTCAGCTATGCAATTACTACAAAAAGTGCAAGAAAAAGATGAGGTTTTACAATCAAATATTACAAATCTGTTAGCAAACATGCGTGGTATGAAAGAGTACTGTTTCCGATGTCATGGAGATGTACGTTGTATGATAAGAAACCTTGGGCCACCCACTTGGTTTGTTACATTAAATTGTGCAAAATATGCATAGGAAGATCTACATGATTTCCTACGCATATCAAACAAAAACAAAACAAGCATAGATATACTAACACATGGAGAACTTTGCTCTCTACATCCTGTTAATGTTTCAAGATATTTCCATCATTGCTTCATTGCTATGCTACACTTTAAGTGTAGTAAAACTGTTCCTCCCCTCTGAGAAGTGCAACACTTCTTTTGGAGAAAAGAATATCAAGCCAGAGGAGCACCACATATCCACATGCTTTTATGGATTAAAGATGCTCCTAAATTTGATCAAGACAGTGATGCCACTGTGTTACAGTTTATCAAAAAATATGTCACTTGTGAAATTCCATCAGAAGCAACAAATAGTGATCTTCATGCACAAATTGTATAATTTCAAAGACACAAATGTGGCAAATATTGTCGTCACAAATACAAAAACAATTTTTTACATGTTCCTGCTACAACTCTTTAAACCATGTAGAAAAGAAGAAGAACTACTAGATAACTATGACTCCTATGAAGAGGATTTCAAAGCAAATGAAAGCACCGATGTAAACTTTACACAGTACAAAACAATGTTGCACAATGAACAGCAACACGAAGAAGAACTCCAGGCCCAACTAGATAAGGACACTCCTGACAGTAGTCAACCTTCTGTAACAGGAAGCCAAGAGCATCTAATAGCAAATGAGGCAGAATTAGCTATGACAGAAGTAGAAAACACCATGTGTCAGTATGAAGATACAGAAGACTTAACTGTACTACAATCAAAACTAATCAATGAGCAGCGTAGCATTTTTCAAGAAGTAACAAAAGAAATTGCACATGGTGTACAACATGAAAATAAAGAATGTACCTGCCAAAATTACAAACCTATGCTACTATACTATTATGCCTGCGAACAGTACGGGCAGGTATAGTGTCCTTAGGACACCTCCATTTTGTTTAATTACGGACATCCCGGACACCGTGTGTGTTCTTAGAACAGTTTCAACTTGCCTGCAGACAACACGGACAGGTATACTGTCCTTAGGACACCTCCATTTTTGTTTAATTAAGGACATCCCGGACACCGTGTGAGTTCTTAGAACAGTTTCACCTTGCCTGTCAACAGTACGGAAAGGTATAGTGTCCTTAGGACACCTCCATTTTTGTTTAATTACGGACATCCCGGACACCGTGTGTGTTCTTAGAACAGTTTCAACTTTCCTGCGGACAGTACGAACAGGTATAGTGTCCTTAGGACACCTCCATCTATGTTTAATTACAGACATCCCGGACACCGTGTGTGTTCTTAGAACAGTTTCATCTTGCCTGCGGACAACACAGACAGGTACCGTATCCTTAGGACACCCCCATTTTGATCGATTACGGACATCAAGGACAGCACGGCTGTCTGGGTACACAACAAATACTACAAGGGTGCCTGTCACCTAAATAAATACAACATTTGACCCATCTCTTACTCCCCCACCCTCCCCAGTCTTACACGCCAACACACTTGCCAAAATTGTATTTGTCCACCATTTGTCACCGCGCTGTCCACGGATGTCCGTGGATACAAGATGGCGGGCATTCCTGACATGCGACATGTTCGCTGATTGGATGGTGAAGAGCATGAAGTGCGTCAGATTTTTGGATACGCCCGCCATCTTGGATTCGCAGACTTCACCGCTGTCCGCGGACATCGCAGTAAAAACATATTAAAAACACAACATTGCACTTGTCAAACTTATCAAATAATCTCTGGGGAGGTGAGGGGTGATGAGGATGAGATGGGATATGGCTGCAAGAAGCAAAATAAAGTGATTTTTGCTTTGTTAAAGTGACGTTATGGTTCGAAGTAAAACCAGAAAACCGCTGAAATTCGCAAGTCATGGTAAGCTAAGCAACAATAACTCACGCCACCACCGTGCACTGCTAAGACTAACACCCAGGACATCAAAGAAGATATCACAAATTTCATTGATGACATCATTGATGACATCAGATGTGCATTTACTTTTCATGAAAAGTCTTTACAAGGGATTCTTATTATAATGTTGACAAAAAAGTGTGAAGGATCATTGGAATAAATATCATGAGCTACGTGGTGCATTAAGCAATGCATTGATATAAATAGCATTCTATTACGAAGTTCTTTCCAGTATACTTATCTACGTAAGTATAAACATAAGCATTGTGTGCAGCATACATGATGGAGGTGCAATATTCATAATCTTGCCATATTGAATAGTGAAATGATAAATGCTTTCTTATTAGAGTTTTGTGTACTGTGAAATATGTAATAAGTAGCTAATAAAACCCACTTACTACATAATTTCATTATTACATACAAAACACACACAACAACACATACAAACATGAGTATATAGAGATAAAGTGAAGTAAGCAAAAAAGCAGCAGTAGTACCAGAAAGTGTTCATAACCTAACTGATTATCTTTATGTAGAGAAATGATTGCTCTGTTTCAAGGCTGCTACTTCGCCTATGTATATGTATCACATGATGTGACTAGACCCTCAGGAAATTAGTGCAAGTCCAATGTATACAAATATGAGCATATGCAGGGAGAGTACAGTAATAAAAAAACAACAGAACTATCAGAAAGTGCTGATAACCCTACTGATTATCTTCATGCATAGAAAGGATTGCTGTCTTTCAAGCCTGTGTCTTCCCCTATGTATATGTTTAATATGATGTGACTGGACCCTAAGGGAATTACTGTAAGAACATACTTGAAGGATAAGTCTACAAATATAGTACCTTTTGAATTTTTAGTTCCTGACTGTTACAGAAGAAAACCATGTGGCCTAGATATGTCATCAGTGATGTCATCATTAGGGTTGCTTAGTTTACCATAACTTGCGAATTTCAGGGGTTTTTTCGGTTTTACTTCGAACCATAACGTCCCTTTAACAAAGTTTTTTTCACTGAATTTCATTGGTTTTTAGTAGTGCAGCTGAACCATAACGTCCCTTTAACAAAGGTCTTTTCACAGATTTTATATATTTATAAACTTTCTGTATTAGGTACAGTATATATATATATATATATATATATATATATATATATATATATATATATATATATATATATATCTTTTTACACAGAAATATCTACTACTTTGGAATGGCTGGAAGAAAATGTTCCTCATGATGAAATAAGTGAAAACATTGATACTAATGGACAGGGCCGGTCTTTGCATCAAGCCATGCAGGTGGCTACCTGATGTGCCAACCTCCAGGGGGCGCCACCATCATCAGGTGTGAATGGGAGTGTGAACGAGGTGTGAATGGGAAGCAAAAGTAACACGCAGGATTAAAAGAAGTGCTTTTAATCGTGCAAGTAAATTTTGACATTTCAAAAATACATGGCCTAATGCAAAGACCGGCATTGCCCACACACAAACACGCACACACACTCTCAGACAAAGGTGCGCTTGACGCACTTCAAAACTCTGGCACCTATGCTGAACCTTCAGACACCCAGGGACGCTTGAGGCATAGGAGTAAAACGCTGTGGGGAGACTCGGGATGTAGCACCAGACCACATGTGTGTCTGGGGAGCAGGACTGGGTCCCCGTCAGGTTGAACCTGCCTAGTAACTCGTCTAGTAGCACTTAACTTAGATCTCTGTGCCTTCAGAATATGTACTATCATGCATGTATAACCAGAATTGAAAACCCCAAGAACCGGAATTTAAACTGATAGGACTTAAGAAAATAACAGTTTTCTGAATGTCTCACTACTGTGGGCACCATGAGGTGTTCTCAGAAATAAGGAACAGTATTCTTAAACATATAGGGCGCACACATACTTTAGTTTACCCAAAAACCCACACATGGTAACACATCTGCTACAGGAGCATTTGAAAGCACACGACTGGCCATAGCAGAGTGTGAAGAGCAGTCGCAAAACCTGCCGGGAGCATGAGTTTTTGATGAACACTTGCATAGCTGTCAAGTGGTTCCATATCATGCCCGATAACACAAGCCTGTTCTTGCTTTTGACTTTACATGCTGGAATTTGTAGGCCCATACTTAGCAAGGGAAACATGAAACTACAAATCCAATCATGCAACGAGAAAAGCAGGAATGGCTCTTAGTGGCTCACATGGCAGTTATGCACTTGAACATCAAGTAGTGGCAGGGAGTTTGGAAATGCAAGCACGGCTCAAACGTGCACTGAATGGACAGCAGGATAGGAAGACGATCATTAAATGTAGCGTGAAGCATATCGGACTGAAACCAATGTTTGGCAGACTAGTTACTGATAAAGTGATTGGAAGCATGTGTGTATTTATGCATTGAAACAACTTCCTTTATAGCACAGAAATCCTCCTTCGCCATTTTTGAAAATGCCAGCACAGTCAGTTGTATACAACCTCCTAGCAGAAGTCTGCTAAGGAGGCTCACAGTGTGTACCCCCTCAACTGACAACTTGGTGGCTTTCCTTTCGTAAATGCTTGCGCATTGTAAAGGTATGTGGACACTGGACCCATCAAATTCCTGCGATGACGCTTGTATCACAGTATTGCCAAGCAATATGATTTACCCATACCTTTTACATCTCTCCATCTTACTAACCTTACATTTAGTTGGTGCAAGATCCACATTTATATAGTGAATTGTAGAATTTAAGTCATACTAACATGCCTCTTTTTATAACCAGTTTTCAAGAGAATGGATAACATATTTATGTTGGTGAATAATGCATTGTATGGTGGGAATATTCTGCAGGTAAAATCATGCAGGTGTATTTAGTTTATTAATTCTAAACATAGCCCACCCTGAATCACGCCCCCAAAATACTATTGTAAGAGGGTCTGTGCTCATCTGCACCCAAGTTATGTTGTTGTCATTTTTTGTTGTGTGGAGGGGAGCCAATGATGCTTCCTGCCTGGGGTACAATCAGGTGTAAGACCGGCCCTCCTAATAGAAGACACCACACTTCTCTATTTAAACAAATTATTACCCATTACTTTATGTGTACTTTCCAATTTTTTTTTTAAACACACCATACAGCCATTCAAAATAATACAGAAACAGACTTTAGAAAATCATCTGCAATGAATGCAGCAAAAAATTGATCTATTAAATGAATAGTGCACTCAGAAATATTATTTTCCCAAGTGTTCGGGCCTGTACTTCTAAGCATACATTGATCGATCGTACAAACATTTTCTATGCACCTTACTGTAATTTTCCTCTTTTTTACACATGCGAAATCAGGCAGCAGGGCGTAGCCATCTTGTGATGATCTTATCCGTTCCTGCATCGCCCAAGATGGACTACCCTGGCGGCACCAATTCATATGCCCCGCCCCTGAGGCTAACATCACCAAACCTAGTGATATGCTCCACTTTTCTTCAGAACATTACTATATAGTGTAGTAAAACGCACCCAATCATCACCTACATGATAAAGTTACTTGACGCAGAAACCGGAATATCAACACACATCATCTCACAACAAAGCGCTTCCCAATTTTGAATATGAAACCATAATTCTAAAGGAAATAGCAAAACTGTACAATTTGTAAAGTACTTTTATTTCACAGTAAACACTTCAAGAACATCCGGAGACTTACATATGCAAGCAAATAAGTAATTGTTTTCTTCGTTCTCGATCCACAAATATTTATCATGAGTCGCACAGTGTTCCTTTTCGATACAGGAACGCATTGGACGCACTATGGAACGCAAGACTTTGGCATGAACTTTGTGCTAGGCCACCATAAACAATATCAAGTTGCTCCTTATCGATGGTATGGCATACAGGCATATGGGTCCGTGTCGATCATCCCAAAAAAGCATCACTGTGATCTACCCACTCATGTGTATCTGTATCTGACAGTTACAAAAAACATCAGTTGGTATCTGAAATCCATGACAATCGCAGAAAGTCAAGATGTAGCTGTTTAAAAAAAGATAACAGAAATGTGTCTCAGTAACCGATCTTAATATAGTTTATCATTTTAACCATTAATTTGGGCCCCTGTTACAACTATTGATAAACATGGACGTCAAACAATGATAACTCAAACAAAACAACGTGCAAAGTACGCTTCAGTTTTCTGTACAAGTTACTGCTACGGAGTATGGTCAGCTCGAAAGGCGATGCTAAGGCTGACACTGCAATCAGAGAGCTAAATAAAACCAAGAAGAACATATACACGGAATTTTAATTAAATATTAGCATTCAATTACGTGTTTGTGAAAGTGGGGAACCCACTACTCAACTACACCCATCTCGATGCTGCACTGCCCATGTTCCCATAACAAAACAAACTACACACACAAGTTGTAATTGCGTGTCATTGCAATATACCACACACAACAAAAAATATGATGTACCCCACCAATAATGTCACCGAATGATAATTTGACTAGTTTGTGTATAAAATTGTCCAAAGTAAAACCTACATAATATTTGCATTAAAAAAGACACTCTGTTCACTTCTACGAATTTTCATAAAATGAAATTACATGTTCCTTTGTCCAATTTTTGAATGGTGAACATCATCATATTTGAAAGTCTTACATTCATCCCTTCATGCATTACGTTGCAAATCCTCCATTTGCTTCAAGGTCAAAAAACAATTGATCCTTATACTGTGTACCATGCGTGGGTTTGCTCAACTAGAAAACAAAAATTCAACGGCACTGACCTTCACTCAGAATGGGAGCCGATAGGGCCTCACACCACAGTGGCATTACAAATATTTTTGAAAAACATTAATTGTTTGCTACCATTCACCAATGTGGACAACATTTGTATGGATTTATTTTGTTCCTCTGGAGAACTTCGCACTCTCCCAGCGACTCCCACTGTCAGGCCATACCACCTGTCACCTTGTCACATCTTCTCTTCACACGGCAACTCACTTAAACATTTTTTAAAGGAGCAAGTTTCGAGCCGTGACAAGAAGTGGTCATATGAGAAAGTCCAAACAAACCCTGCTACAACCCCCTCTGGCCATGTCGCAGACTCTGACCCCAATGACCGCAATTACATATTAATGGCCTATAATTTGCATGATTGTGTTTGTACTATCCCACTTTCGGTCACTAACGAAATGAACGGTGTGGGCGTTTTACCACCTTACAAATAGACACATAGTAAATACATAATAGTAATGCTTTCAAGTTAGAATGCAAATGGTATCAAAAACAACTGCAAGCTAACTGGATTTACAAATATTAAACTATCACTTGGTAAAAAATCCTTCACACCATTAGGTATATCCTACCACACAGCAGCCACAACCAATACACGTCACTACACTGCATATATAGAAACGAATTGTGGATGGGTAAAATATAATGAAACCAACATTACTGTAAAACAGAGAATGAGAAGTTTGCCCACCTACCTCAATAAACTTCACCCTACATCTTCTTCTTTCCACCTGCTAAGCACAAAAACAAAACTATTGTCCCATATTGCCCTAGTTACTAAACTAGAAAAAATAACCTTGACATTTGGAATTATTTTCATTACTGCCTGAACCAAATATTCAAAATCTGCCAACAAAGTGGGGACACTGACATACCCAAAATACAAAGCACCACAGTGAAACACAACTACATGTGCAATGTTTACCCTGCCCATACCTCCACAAACTTGACCAATTCCCGGCACATTAAAACCAGGCATAGTGCTCCACACCACCTCCACTCCTTTAACATCAAAATTGTTTGCCACATTCCTACATTTATCATACCACTCCAAACCATGCACAAACATATCTCCAACCATCAACACCCTGATTTTCTCCACCTCTACCATCTTCAATCCACACAGCCTCTTTCAACACAAATCACTACCTCAACATCTGATTGGCTCATCCCTACAGTCCCCTTTACATGCTGCATTTGCTGAGAAAACCCAGATGTAGCTCACTCTGCCCGCGGACACCCACGATGTTCGAGGAACGCGTAACACTGGGGCAGCCCTTCTATCCTTTCCACTTCACTCTCTGCGCCATTTACTCATTGGCTACTGTTAAAGAGTTACACAAACATCGACCAATCACATCCAAGAACTCCACATCTAACTCTATCATCACACATCATCACTTCAGTACAATTCCGCTGTCACTGCAACAGACCTACAGCAACAACTACTATAAAGCTGGCCACTATTTCTACTTGCAGATTAATGCACATCCACATGCATGAACACAGACTACAGGCATGAATGTTTTCTACACAATACATGTACAGCTCTTCTAAGAATATATATAAACAGAGTAACTTCCACTTACTCTGTATAAACTGTAAAATGACCTTACTTCATTTATCCCATCTGGTATGATGAAGTAGCAATTGCAAACCTGTCTCCTCTCCAAATTTTTGTTTACTCACACAGTTATCTAAAACATGTTTATTTTATATTAAAAGATGGGAGAAATAACAGTATAATTATGAAAAAGACTGTCCAGTGTGTTATAAAATTACACACAGTCAGGATGAGTACATGCATTTTCATGCAAGCACAGACACAGACAATATAATTACAAAGGCTCCCAGCTCAAACAACACCAGTGCCTCTATATGAAATCCTAATCCTTTATTTCCCACACCTAACACATAACATTAAAAAAAACAGCGTGCTCCATCCGTTTACTATTATACTCATTTGTAAAACATATTCAACTAACAGATTCTAAATAAAATATACAAGAAGCATATAGACAAAGGTAAGAAAACACTACTACTACAAAACAAAAAAAAACAATGGGCCTCATTATGAGTGTGGCGGAAAGGCAACAACAGCGCGGGTAGTGCTTCCGGTGCCATTGTTATCTCTCCACCACACTACGAGTTCTGCTCACCGGTGCCGGACTGCACCCCTGGTCTGACCAAACGTGCATACCGGCACCCACGAGCAGAACTCATGATTGCACCAGCACCGTTATAAACGATGCCGGTGCAACCATGCTCCCGACCCCCAATGGGGATCGGGAGGCCAGCCATAACGGCACCCGCAAATGGCCAATTACCGAGTCCACCAAACTCGGCATGACCCGGTTATTGCCCAATTGCGGTTGCCATAAAAAAACAACTACAGCGGCAGCCGTGCCCTTAATAAGGGCATGGCTACTGCCAGAGTTATAGTGAGGGCCAATGTCTACATTAACAAAAGTGCTATAAACCCACATATTCACTAACTTCTTTCTTTTACAATTGCAGTGAAGACCACTCTCCTGAAAAGCAGCAGCGTCTAAAGTACGAACATCGACTTTGAAGAAACCTACTCTTTCCATACAAAAAAGTAAGTACAATACTTACATATACTCAAACACACTAGCATTTTACTGTTGTAGAACAAAGAAGTGTATTAACCCTTTCCCATTAGATGTATTATTACTGATTCCCGTTACCATTTTCATACTTTATATTGTCACCTGAAGCCTAGTATACTAACACACAAATACAAGAATAACCTTCCCAACTTAATATAGCTGCCCATTGCACAATCACACACCTCCACAATCATCCTTACCATCATACTCAGACACTCATGCACAAAGCACACATACACTGCTCAACAACCCAACCCACACTTTCTTTTTTGAGCCAACAAACCCCAAAGAATACCTACCAAAAAGCAACTCTGTAGAAATCAATGCCGAAGTAGAGCATATCAAAATAAAAGTGTCCAAAATAATCATCCATCTCTACCAGATTTTGTACAAAAAGTTCAAACAAAACAGCTAATACAGTCATTACGGAAACAAAACAAGCTTCCACTACAGAAACTTTCCCTCCTCTATCAAAATGTAAAACGAAACAAAAAGTGATTAACAAGACTTCACTTAACACTACTACTAAAACGGACCGTATAAATCTTGATATAGTAGCAACTAATGATACCAAAAGAAATATTTTACTAAAAATGTTCTGCCACAGACTCCTTCAGAACCTTATAAATACAGGAGAGAGATCATGGACAACCCTTAAAACCTACCATAGAAAAGTAATCCTAAAAGATCTCATAAACAGTGCAATCCTTCTGAAAAGGAAGTTGTTTATTTTATTTTAAACAGAATGAAACCACTAACAAAACTAACTACTAAATTACAAAAAACACTTCTCAATAAACTGAATATCAACAAAAATGACTCCTTAAACATATGTGGAGGTGGATGGAGTCACACGACAACCACAGAACCATCATGAAGAAGCATATAAACAAAAGCAAACAACCCCAATTGCCATACATAGCAGTGGACAAGAGTGTGAAAAACGTAACAACACCATTATGGAACAAGAAACTCTGCTCACAAAAATATCCCCAAAAAACTCAGTATCACCTCTCCATTCTAATAAACCAAAACGTCCAGTCTACAAATGGCCGTGCACATCAATATGGAACATTGCCAAAAAAATCTTTCAAATCTTTACGCAAATTCCTCAATGTAAAAAGCAAAGACAAAATCAAAATGAAACTACTACAGAATAGGGATGCCTGTCCAGTGCGCAAATACATAGGACTACAAGCACATTCATTAGCCTGCATTTCTGGACCTGTTTGCAAAATCACCTTCCATCATATCAAAATTATATCAACACATTATGCAACTATAAAAATCTGGTCCATAAACTCTACTATGCTAAAAGTCCAGCTTTAGCACTAGTCAATTTAAATAACAATCTTCTACACAGTACAGTCAGACAACTACTTGAAGGAAAAGAGCATATCCAGAGAAAATATTTTGGAAGTGAAAGCCACTTACAAAATGCATTAGCTTTACCACAAACTACCAACTATTGTACAAATAGCAACCTTCTGTTAAACACATACAAAAAAAATACTAAAGTTTAAAAGTACCTCCGCTGAAGTACCAAACCATGTGTGTGTGTTCCATAACACACATATAATACCAAACATTTTGACTGTGGTATGTGGGCTGCTTATAGGGGATATTAATTACAATCAATCCTCTACTAACAACCCAAAACCAACATCATACTAAAGTAAAATTGCCAGTAGTGCATTGATTATATCCGCGGACAACCACTATGACTGCGGACATGGCGAACAGATCAGGGGCACCTGCCACTTAACAAATACAGTATTTGACCCATCTCTTACTACCCAACCCTCCTCAAGCACTTCTGCACACCAACACACTCCCTAAAATTGCATTTTGGCTCTATTCGCTGCTATGCTGTTGGCGGATCCAAGATGGCGGGTGCATCGAAAACAATGTCACACACCTCACGCCTCACCCAAGCCAATCAGAGAACACATTGCCTGTGCGCGGACATGATGCAAGCCAACTAGCCAATCAGTGTCCTGTCCGCAGAGCAAACAGGGAAATGTTAGTGATATCTATGTCCACAGAGCGGACATAGATATCACTCATTTTTTTGCTTCACGTTTTGCCCATTTATAAAAAAAACTACTGGACGAATTTACACCAAATTAACAAAAACACACTTTTGGGACTAAGCCGCCGCTCCTGTCGTTAATTTGGTGGAAATTGGTCCAGCGGTTTGAGCTGTAGGCGTTCGCAAATCTTTTTCCCATTATGTGTAGGGGAAAAAAATGTTGGGACCCCCCTACAACTTTGCCCCCTCTGAACCAAACCTCACTAAAATTTGCAGAAAAATTCAGAGTGGGCCATATGCCTTTTTTTTGCAAAGTTTGGTGAGGATTCGTCCAGGGGGAGCGAAGTTATAAGCCGCCCAAAAAGTACTGTTCCTATGGGATTAGCAACTTAACCATAACTACACAGCCACTAACGTGGCTGTGTAATATAATTCTGAGAGTGCCATACACTTTTTTTTAAAAAGTTTGGTGAGGATTCGTCCTGGGGTGGAGGCAAAGCTACAAGGCCCCCAAAATCTGCTCTTTCCATGAGTTGAGCAACTTAACCGTAGCTATAGGGCAGCTTCCGCATAGGTTTGTATTAGTGCAACTTAACCATAAAGTCCCTTTAACAAAGTTGTTTCCCTGAATATGAATGTGTCTATATATATTGCTAAAGATCAAAAGGTTAGTAAATGATAAATAGACATCAATTCTCTTGAATGAAATCTATTTCTCAGTTCTTGCTAAATTGACAAAAACCTATTTTGTGCACTACCAAAGCACAGCAATTTTTCTAAAAACCTCAGGTTGTCATATTGAATGAGACTGACCTACCTTGTCGTTCTCCTATAGTGTTCGCGCTGGATGCCTCCTGCAGTTAATCACACACAGACTTTCCATTTAACTTGCCTATTGATCCTCGAGAAGACTATTTATAAAAATAGCTGTTCTGATACAGCTGTTAAATAATAATTGAAAAAGAGCTAAATCCATTCTGTATCCAGCATGGAATACAGTAATATCTTAAAACCTGATTACGACTTGACCTCATATCTGTCATTACATCTGGGCCTTTTATAAAGCCAATGACTGAAAGATCTTTTGTGAGTTTCCATTGTACCTATGTCCGTATGTATAGGTCTGCTTTTCTGTTACAATGCAGTGAATAATGAAATGTTAGCCGGGTGGTCAGAAACCTTGATTATGTCTTATTGATATATTTAGCTTTGATGCTTCTGTAAAGAAGAACAAAAATATCCTTGCAGAATGAATATAGGGCCTTTTCCATCAAACTCAAAAATATCCGAATAAAGATTTTACATATCGCAAACCTTATTCTGCAGTGCCAATGTGAAAAGATTGAAGCCATTATGCATATGCGCATATACTAGGTGTGCGTACGTGTGTGTCGGTGAACACACGTTTTTAAGGGGCTAATATGGTTGTATCTCAAAACAACAAAACACGACAAATTCACTAGTTAAGGTTTTTAGAGTTCCTAAGATTTCTAATGCCACCATAACTTAGCTACCACAATGCTAACCGAGCTATCACTCTGCCTTGCACAGCTCAAGAGATCTCTCGTTTTAGGACTAGGAAAAAAATGTCTTTACAATAAACTCCACAGTTTATGTGGAATTTGTTTGCGTTTGTGGCAAACTAAATAAAAAAATGGCTGTGGGCAGTGTGGTGTTTAAACGTTTTTCCTTGGCTATTATTGTTCTTTATGCCCTGTGGGAACCTTGGTTTTGTACATGTCAATTGTGTTGATATTTATGGCATCCTAAGGATTGCAGGATGGTACCTGTATTATGGTGGTGTTAGGATGGTGGTGGTAGAGTAGAAATATTGTTCTGAGGCAGGGCCCTGCCCGGGCTCCCTAATCTCCCCTGCCAGCCACGCCAGCTACAGGACAAGGCTTTAATTTCTAAAGCCTGAAGCTCTCGCTCATGTGCGAGAGCTTCAGGCTTCAGAAAAAAATGCCTTTCATCCATCATAGTGGCACCACACCTCTGAGGCATGCTTTCAAGCAAGAGATGCCCGTGGGCCAGCTCCACCATTTTGGAGAGAAAGTTGAGGCTGCTGGAAGAAGAGGCCTTATTTTCAAAATCCTGTAGCTCCCAAAGGGAGGGGCTGTCCCTTGCCAGGCACGCCTTTACAAAATAAATGCAGAGATCAGCACCCTCTCCCAAGGGGGAAGATGGTCCTGATCTCTACAAAAGGCTTCCCGTAGAGGGGTCCCTGTAGCTCATTGAGCTGGGGCTCGGCAAGGGGGCGTGGCCTAACGGGCCAGAAGGCGACCCCCTCCTGTAATGCCACACCCCCTTGATGAGCCCTGGCAAATTTTTCAGTGCCACTTAAGACACTGGGTAGAGTTACTGGTGAATTTGTGGGATTATACTGTTTTGTGCTGCTACCCTAACCTTCCATTAACCCATGTTTGTTATGGGACGAGTTAATTAATTATAACATTCTATTAACAAATGTTTTTTTCGCTAAATGTTATTTTTTAAATGATATACACTTTTATTTGTGGGGTAAAAGCAGAGCAGGGCATGTGAGCATTCTCATTGGGCGCTTTACCTGGGTTATGGCAACTGGTCATACGCCCTTCATTTCAGAATCAAACATATGCCCACTGGGAATTACATTGTGGCCATGCCCAATGGTGCCACTTTGACTTGGGCGGGCATGTATGTTCCCTTGGGACATGTCCTGACACTTTTGAGAAATCCAATGTGCTCAAATGACTTAACCTGTCCCCAGGCCCAGTGGCCTTCTACCTCCCTGGCCCAGTTCTACTAGGTGTGCCCAATGTCCCTGCAATGCCTGTTCCAGGGTTACTATGCCCCCATTGCAGGCCTTTGAGCAAATTGCCAAAACCTGTGACCATTAGCTACATGATCCTAACTTTGGGTCTTCATGTTGATATTGATATTGATATTTTATTTCTATCGTGCTCGTACACAAGTGTTTCAGAGCGCGACAAGGCAAGGGAGGGGAACAGGGGAGAACAAAACAGCAATGTTACTAGGCCCAGTGACATTGAGAACGCGCAAGTGCATGGGAGATGTTGGGAAAGAAATTGTCCCATCCCAATCCCCTCACCTTTCCTGCGGTGAATAGATCACATGTAGGCCAATGGGTGAGAGACACCCACCCCCAATATCATACCACTTAGAGACTTAGATGAAAACCATAGCTCACACCCCCTAGATCAGACACCATTTTGTATTAAACCAGACGCCATCTATTTACTAGGCACGAAAAATCATCCCTGAGTGAAACTCGCTCTCCCATCCCCAGCACCTTGCAGAGAGAGCCCAATACATCGCCACCCCCTACCAGCTCCGCACAAGCCTTGTTCTCACGGAAATCCAGCCATTTATTGTTGCAATTGTTTAGTATTGTTTCTACAGAATGTGCTCTCTGCAGAGCGTGAGACCGAAGCAGGGCCCAGCCCAAGTGCCCATTTATCTCCACTAAACTGCCAATGCCCTCTCAACTCCCACCCCACCTGGCCAGGGCCATCCAGTTCCAACCCTCCTCTCTCTTTCATGTTGATACACATCTGGTCCCCTTGCACTGACCATTCCAGGACACCCACCATAGACTTAATCCCGTGCAGCAGTATATTCTCCCTAAAAGCAACACACGTCTGCTCATTTCATGAAGCACCAGGAAAGGCAGATTGTAGATCAAGCCCCTGTGGTGGGCACCTGAGAGATGGAACTGCACTATCAAAGTAGCCCTGAATGTGTAGGTCGGAATGCCTATATATTGTTCCCTCTTTCCTAAGCACCCCCGTTCATGCGATGATCAAGTATCAACCATTATTTGTGAGTTGTTAGTTCTTGTTGTTTAGCTTAGATAGTTAGCACTGTGACGCCTCTCTGCCCTGACCTTCACCGCTACAATGAGGCCAGCTGACCACGTGCACCATGATCAACTGAGAAGCAGCAACCAATGGAGCACAGGTATCCCATATGGAGCTGGGTTTAGTATATGTCTCCAGCCAATTAAATATGCTGATGTGTTACCTATACATGATGTCACTTATGACGCTGCATGCCTTTTTAATGTGCTGCCTGTGTATCTTTTGGCACAGCGCTCTCGGGCAGCAGAGTTCTTTGCTGGCATTTTTTATTATATAAACGTTGTCATCCTTGCAACTCATCTCTTGATCTCAATCCCTGACGGGTGTGTTATCTGTATTTTAGCATTTTTATGAGGACACGTGTATGAGTGGGAACCTTCAATGTCATTGGCTATGTGGCCTTAGTCCTGTGGCCATAACCATTCACAACTTAACCAAGGGAATTGTCTATGGCCATAGCCCAAGCCCTAATTAGCCAACCGCAGTGGCGACTTGGTCTAATGTGCTGCTAGGACTAGTGAACACTTTGCCCCCATTGAAGGTTTGTAGGCTAATTGCATTGGCTTACTGTCATGGAGAGTGGTCACTTTTATCCTGCAAGCCATCTGAATTGCCCACTGGCCAAGCCAGGCTGACTTTCAACTTGCCCCAATTGGGCATCAACAAACCTCTGGTTATGGCATGTGTCAACGTGCACTGTGCATGGCAATGTCACATCCCAAGTCACACATAGTGGCCGGTGGTCATGGTTTCTAGCCAGGCAAAATGACCTCTTCGCTCCCATTATGGGTCATCTCTTCTGTGAATCAGTGGGCGTTAGCACAAAAAGGTCCAGTAGCCCTTGGCCTATGTACCACTGCGTTATTAGTAGGCAAAGGAAAACGGCACCCGGACCTACATAGAATACCTAGTCACTTAGAGAAGCAATGCGCAAGTGGCAAATATTTAACACTTGGATAACACCATTTCGGCCAAGCTTACCCAATTTAACTGCTGCATGAACAAGAGCATAGCAATGACACTAGCCCGTATATTCCCTCAGGCATCTTGGTTACACTTTGCTGAAACTCCTGCTAACCGTATTCTACATTAATCGGTTTGCAGAAGGCCTTTCATTTTCAGTTAGGAGCCATTTAAGGAGTAGAAAACGATTGTGTAGACAATGTCATTTCTTTAATACCTTGGGATGCCATTACACACACACAACAACTCACATGCACCTTTAAAAGTTAAATGAAAACTAGAACATTATGCTTTAAAAATACTTTTATATTAATAAATGATGAAATGGGTGATCATCTGCGTACTTCACTGGTACCTTATTGCAGATAAGCTAATTTACTTTTCTATGAATCATACTTTAATTATAGCTGAAGGGTGCGTAATATATGATTAAAACCTTTTGGGAACCTTTCAGATGGTAGTAAGATTAGCAGACCTTTCTGTCATTTCCTGGGATCTGGCTTATTTTTGTAAATAAATCTAGCTCTCTTCTCCATCTGTACTAAGAGATAATTAATTTGAGTTAGAGGTTCAACAACTCGTTTGGAACGAACAACATTTTGGTAGCGCTTTACAATTCAGAAGTGGTTGACTGTGCTAACGTGAAATTCCAAACATATTTTAAAAACGTTCCTCTTTTTCTTACTGTGTACTGGACTTTTAAGTGTGTGCGTGTGGTGTGTAAGAAAGTGTGTGTGTGTGTGTGTGTATTAGTCAGTGTGTTTGTACATATATGACTGTGTTTGTATATGTGTGGCTGTGTGTGTTTGTGTGTAACGAGCGTACCAACAGAATAAAAAAAAAGTGATACCTAACCTAGTCAAGGCACGCATTGATTCACAATGTAAATGAATCTTATTTGTATTTATTGTTTATACAATTGAATTGCATTTGGCTATTTTACAAGCCTTAAGCAATCCTAAATACAGAAAAGGAAGAAAAAAAACAATGAAAAATAATTAATAGATAGCAATAAAATACATCTAAAATGTTCGAAATCCAGTTAGAAACCCAGCAATGCATATCAAATTTCATCCTCACACATTGTGCTAGGCAAGGTCTATAACAGTCTCTCAGAGAAATAAATGTACAGAAAATGTCATGCCCAACCCTCAAATAGATTGCATTTTTTTTCAAATTGAGTGAGTTGCTGAGGTCATAACCACTGATTCATCGGCAACCAATATGCTCCAGAATTGATCTAAACAGATATGTGCCAAATGCTGTATACCAAACAGCCATTGAGGAAGGGACAGAGAGTTAAAACATGTCAACTTGTCTCAACATCTTTACTCCAGAAGCAGCAGAGGCGATTTTCTAATAGATACCACCAATGGCACCCTTATATTCTCCCGTTTGGAGGATATTTAATCTTGGGTATACAATAAAGCGTTTGAGTTCCAATGAGCAGAATTTTGTCAAACAGGAGCGAGGTACATTGAGAGTAAATCCTTGGCAGGCATATTCTCGGTATCTTTTCTTATTTGATAAATGCTAAATATTTAAAGCCCTATGCCAAACCTGCGATTTCCTCTTGACCCTGATTTCTAAGTCTGGAGCATTTAACATGGATTCTCGAACTAGAATGGAGGAATGAGTGCAACCAAGCAAAGAGATCCCAATTCCAACGACAAATCTGGTCTGACAAAAAAGAAATTCAAAAGGCCAAAAAGAAACACTATGACAGCAGAATCACCAAAGCCGCCAACACCCAAAAAGAACTGTTCAACATCATAAACGAAATGAGGAACGCAACAGGATGCAAAAACACTCCGGTACCTTCATAGAAACTATGCGATGACCTAGCGGACCGTATAAAAAAAATCAGCGATATCCATCAAATTATAAAAAGCAGGCCAGCCAACCCAAACACACAACCAACCCCACCAAACGAGGAACCACAGCATTACTCCAAATTGTTCCACAAATTTTAGTAGAGACATTTGTCAAGCAGGTAAGACATAGCAAAAAAGCAGGCTCCCCCATGGATCCCCTGCCACCACACATTTACAAATCCATCCTCATACAGGGCGCACTACTGGAATACTACAGAAAACTTTTTAACATGTCACTCGCAACAGGGAAAGTACAGCAATCATTCAAATTGTTGCACATCAAACCACTCCTCAAGAACATGAGAGGCCACGTGGAAGACTTTTCCAATTACAGACCTATCTCAAACATCCCCTACCAAGCAAAATGACTAGAAACATACGTCTACAACATAACACAAGAACATGTAGAAAAATACCAATTGCTGGACCAGGCCCAAGTCGGATTTAGACCCACGAGAGGAACAGAAACTGGGCTCCAATCTATCTGGTATGACCTAAAGACAAACTCAGACTCTGACACAAACTCTGCCCTAATACTAAGAATAAGTTTACCTTCAAAGACCTGAGCTATAGGGGACTGCTACTCTGATGTGCAAACCACAAAAAATATATAAATGCTGGATTAATTCAGATTTAGTATCTAATCAGGTGAGCGTCCTTGCTGCAAGGATTGCCAATCCAGACCCAGGGTCCCCTCATGAGGCCAACACACAATATAACATCAAAAAAGGTCTTGGTTTATCCACTGCGCATGGACAAGTATTCAATTCTTTCCAAGTATACAGTCACTTTTGATTAACAATTGTAATTCTATTCTATTTCTTGTGGATGAGAGATCTCAATAAGCTGTTCAGATCCTTGTTTAATTTCTATCAGGGATGGTATAATCCTGCCTAAAGGCATTCAATGCATGACCTCTAGGTGCAAACAGTGCTACTACATCTTCATTACTAGATTTGAGATATTCAGCCATGTTTGGAATGGTTTGTGGTTATGTTGCAAGCAAACCAGAGTGAAGTAAAGTAAGAATACATTTACCCTCAAAGACCTGAGGGATAGGGGACTGCTACTTTGATGCACAAACCACAAAAAATATATAAATACTGGATTAATTTGGATTTAGTATATAATCAGGTGAGTGTCCATGCTACAAGGATTGCCAACCACAGTCATATTTATACCACACACTATCACCACACTGCAGTGGTGATAGTGTGTGGTATAAATATTCCTTAACATAACATAACATAGAAAAGTCCAAATCCACAAGAAGTTTCAATGTAGAGGAGTGCAGGTCTAATAGGAATATGTTTTAATATACCACGCATAGCCCTTGCCAATCAAGGTCAATCATTGATTTACAGTTTCTGCAGTTGAAAGTATCTTCCTATAGAGCAACATTTTTTGGACTAACCATAGCGTGTTATGAACATACTCCAGTCTCAAGGCTTCTATCGGGACAGTATTTTACCCTCTATGTTCCTCAGTCATTAAACATATTTATGGTCAAGCACATATAGGCTGCATAGTATACTTGGAGCAATGCTGACTTTGTAAATCTTCAGCACGGCTGCAATATTATACCCCCCTTTCTTAGCTATGTAATGTTTGATGACAGTCTATTTTCTGCAGATTTTTGGGACAATAGCCTCACCAAAATAAGAGATAGTCGGTGTAACGCAGATTGGAAAGCCCAAATAGACATATTCCTTTGTTGATTTTAGGCAAGTGCCGTCATTGCCCAATTGTTAATTACAGTCATCTTTGCGGACATTTTATGCTGGAGATAACTACCTGTAGACAATGAATTGTGCTAAGAAAAATGTATTAATTGAAAACAACAATGTATGATTCCCTGATCGCCCTTTGAAGCAGGCAGGACATATTTCATAGTAATTGCTCATATCTTTCTTCTCTTACTACCTTTCATGCCTGGCTCATTCAAGGCAGCTATAAGGATCCAAGGCTGAGCTATCAGGCAAACATCAACTGTGCCAGTAGAGTACTGGGGGCTATGGTGCTGGATATCAGGCACCCAAAAACTACATTTCCCAAGATGTACTGTATTAAACTACTGGCAGAGCTGAAACTGAAATCTGCATTTTCACCCTTCCTAATAATTTGAGTCTAAAATACGAACTTTAATATGAACTTTAAAACCTTCCAAATGCTATCACATTTAGATCATTCAAAAACCCTTTAGCCTTATTGGAGGCCATGTGTGCCAGACCATCATTGAAGTGTGGGAAGCACCTGGTCCAGATGTTCTTATCGATGGCATTTTTCTCGCTCTTCTATTTGTATTTTCCCCACAGTATTGACAATGTATGAGCATGTATATGTACTAGAAATGAAACAGACCTCTATCTGAAAGTCTTGTCCATTTTCCCATTGAGAAAATATTCAATCGTCATCAATTAAATTAATAATTAACAGATTCTAGTACTTTTAGAACATTCTAGCTAACACACTTGAACCCATTCCTCAAAACAACATAGGGCAAGTCAACTGGTTTTGTAAATGTAGAATTGTTTCTCTACTTCTAGGTACATAGTTGGCAACCTGGGTGTGGCTAAGCAGGTCAAGCAGGTCAAGGACAGTCTGTTATTTTCCTGGGCAGAAGAAAGGCCATTGATTGAGGTGGAAAGCCTTTTATGATGATTACACTATCATTACATGGAGTTGACCATTGCTTCGCATCCATGGTAGATTTATTGTACAGTTTGTACTTCTGTTAATGATGCTTAATCCCAATACCTTTCCTGTAAATTAGGTACAAGGCAGATCTACTATGTTTTTGACCTGGTACATGAATACACATTTCAGACTCAAATAGCACATTAAACATTGCTCATTCCAGTGTGAGGTGTAAGGGCATATGCATACACTATTATCTTTGTCATAAATCTGTATGACCATCAGAGCACTTTAACACCATTTTTGTGGAAAGTGGACAGCGATTCTTAGATTTTAAATCTAAATACAAAAGAACTATTCTGTGAGAAAGAGGATTCACCATTGTTTGGTTTGACAATTCAATAAGGTCATATATTTAGCTACAATTCTTTAGAACACTATCCTGTCGAGGTTAGAATTTTTATTTTATTGTAACACCAACAGGTTAAAGTAATAAAGGAACACAACTAATACAAACAATGTGAATCAGCAGTAGAACAGTGCAAACATAGTGAGTAGTATATTTGCAGGATCAAACTTAAAGATAGAGAAAAATAAATGAAAAAATAGATAAATACAAAAATAAAAATATAAAAACATAAGGTAAATAAATTAAGGAATCCCCATATAACATGTTGCCCGAGTGTAATGTATGGTACCCACACAACAGAATATTATTGTAAAACCAGCAATGCAACCAAAAAAATATTTGTGAAACATTTCAAGAAGCATTTAAATAGCACACCAGTTAGACATAGGTACTGAGGAACTGACCCCAAAGATCATCAAATTGATCATGTTCTCCTTTACATTTAAAAAATGTCCTCTCATACGTTGACATGGTTAGCAGCTCCTCCATCCAATAATCAATGGTGAAGCAGTTGGTCGATGTCCACGCACGCAGGATAATTTTTTTAGCAAGCATGCAGCTTCTTGGGACCCAAACCTTCTTAGAAAATGACAGATCTTTTAGTTGAGTGACATCCCCAAAAACCAAAATGGAAGCTTTCCTAGTAATTTCAACACTCCAACACTAGGCCGATCCTCTCACATACCCCTTCCCAGAAGTCTATTGTTTTCATGCAAAACCTAAGTAAGTGGCTCAAAGTACCCTTGAATGATTGCATTTGTCATTCTCTGAAAGGTGTCTCTTAAACATTCGCTCTGGTGACCAGTAAGCCCTAAAAAGTAGTTTAGTCTGTGAGGCCCTAAGGCCCCAATCCATGCTTGTCAATCGGACATTGTAACAGCACCTGTGCCTGCAACCAGGGCTAATCTCCTCACCCAGTTCACCAGCCCAGACATTAGCAAATTCAGAGACCCCATTTACGATTGGATACAATGACATTGTAGAAGGTGGCAGCCGGGTCGGTTACTCGGGCACAAAGTTCCAGCATTGACCGGACAGCACTCTGCACTGTAATCTGAGCTCCAAGCTCAATTTTAGCAGATATTAGACCTCTCAGTTTTCTGTATTCAGCATAACTGCAGTCTATTAAACCGAACTCCCTGTTTAAGCGTGTAAAGGGAATCCAAGTTCCATTTTCAAATAGGTCTTTGATGTACTGAATTCCACCCAGATACCAGGACGGCCACAATAAGAATTTTCCTTGTTTGGTTAATGATTGATTAAGCCAAATGGATGCTTCAGGGAAAAGGAATGGATCACTATTCAGACGTCTTGATAAGAAGCACCAGCACTCACGCAAGAAGACATTAAGATGACGTAAGGCCCAAGAGAACTTTGTGGTTCTTGATAACAAGGCCTGGGTTCCAGTTGAAACACACAGTGGATTCTAATTCAGTCCACTGCTCAGGTGCAGCCTCCACCATACGACACAAATGCATCATTGTGAATGCGAAATGAAACTCAAATAAATTAGGCAAATTCATACCACCCTGCTTCAATGGGAGTTGCATCTTCCACAGAGCAAGCCTAGGATGCTTGCCATCCCAGAGAAATGTCTGCGTTAGTGCATCAAGCTCCATGAATTTACGTTTTGGGGGTTTCTGTTGAAGCATGGATAAGACATAGTTGACCCTTGGTTCCTTGCCCCACAGTAAAAGCTTTAGAAGCGACCATCGGTCCATATCAGTTCTGAGATTCGTTAATAGAAAATCAAAGTTGATGTTTGACAATGACTTCACCTCAGTGCCAATCCAAACCCCTAACTACTTTATCCTTTCAGGACACCACGTAAAATCCATGTTATCAAACATAGGACGCATGCATGTACCTCCGACTTACTCCAATTCACCTTGTATCCAGAGACTTCAGAGAAGACCCAGATGTCACCCATCACATAGGACATACTCGACTAAGGGTCATATACAACCACCAGCAGATCATCTGCATAAAGCCAGAGTTTGCCAGAACACTCCACACTTCCAAGTGCATTAATGCTTTAATTGGCCCTTAGCGTTATAGCCAACGTGTTCATTGCTAGAATAAACAACAAAGGAGAAAATGGGCATCCTTGCCTCATCCCCCTTTTCAGTTGAAATGACTCTGAGACAAGCCCATTAGTGAGCACACTGGAAGTGAGGCTCACATACAGTAGCCCCACTAGACCCAGAAAATTCGGTCCAAATCCCATCACCTTCAGGCTTTTGAATAGGTATGCCCATTCAATCCTATTGAAGGCCTTCTCTGCATCGAGTAAGATTGCCGCCACAGGAGCTACTATCTTCCTTCCTTCATCAATGGTAAAAATAGCTCCTGCATGTTATCCACCACACACCTTCCTGTTTCAAATCCAACTTGATTCTCGTGTACTAGAAAAGGCACAAAAGTCTCCACTCTTTTTCCCAATATTTTCGCTAACAACTTACAATCAGCATACTTGGACTATAATTTGCACACCGCATAGGAGACTTATCTTTCTTCAACATGATAGTCACCAGAGCATGTCTCATGGAGGCTGGTTATGGCATACTTCCTCCCACCACAGATGCACCCCTGGCACAATCTCTATAATACCGGTAGGACAAAAACGTTATCTTCTGGACTTAATGACATTTAATATTACCATGTGTTTACTCTGGCACTACATATTGCAGTGTGAATAAAGGACCCATAGATGCATCGTATTGTGGGAAGGTGAGAGGCAGTCCATAGAGCCAGCAGCCTGGGAGGGTGGTGTGCAGAAAGCCAGGCATTGTAAGGAGACAACTGGGGTAGGGTCTGGGGCAAGGCCGCCACCTGGTTTGTTAGGATTAAAGTCCTGCAGAAGAGTGGAGTGAAATGGAACAGCAAGACAGCTTCGCCGGCCACTTCAGATAAGAATATTTGGACTCATTAACTCACTTGGTTAGCGCAAGCTTGCTGTGTGTGCCGGCTTGCTGTGGAAACCTCCCGAACTCTCTGCCTTTATCATCCTAGTATCTGTGTTTGAGACTATGCTCCCTGGATCACTGAAGCGTGTAGATTCAAGGTGAATTGTCAGACAAAATATTCATTATTCATAGTTACCGGAGGGCTCAGCTCAGCGCCAGTGATACGCGCTGCAGCATTAACGCAACATGCTATTTAGATCAGACAGCACAACATGCTCTGTAACCCCCAGGGACGGGGGGAAGGGGAGTCAGGAAGAAGCTGTTAGACACCTTCGGGTCACCTTTTTAATTCATGAATGTGCGGTAAACAAAAATTAACACATCCACAACGAACAACAAAAAAACTAGTAAACTGAATGTTGACAAGTGATACTGAATGTTAAAAGTAGCAGGTCAAATGGCTCAGATGATTAAATAGTATTCCAGAGGTTTTAGCTCATAGGTGAAACGGGACAACCTCGAAGCCAGTCACAAGCCTGTGCAGGGTCCTGTGTAATCCTCACACCATCAGATAGATTCCTTTTCAAATATGTGGGATTCATGAGGGAGACATTGATTCTACGCTCTGTTGGCAGGAGCTTAGCCTCACCAAAAGCTTTTCTTTTAGCAACCACGTCCTTTGGGAAATCAGGATATAGTTGAATGACAATTCCATGCCACGTCAGGGATCTCATGCGCCTTGATCTCTGCATGATGGCTTCCTTGACTGAAGTCTTGACAAAAGTGATAATGATTTGTCTTGGCCTGCTGGTTTCCATCCTGACAGCCCTGAACGCTACATCTATATCGCCTTTTTGCAGCTCACCATCGGACAAGCAGTCTTTCAGTACGTGGAAAGTAAGATCAACTCGGTTGGCATCCGGCCTTTTAGGTATCCCCAGAAGGCATAGGTTGTTATTTATGTCCTGTATTTCGACCTGCGTATTCCTCAGGTGGAACCTGGACATCTCATCCTTCAGATCTTTGTAGGCTCTGTAACTGCCAGAGGCCTCCCCCTCCAAATTTGATGTTTTCGATTCTACTTCCATTACCCGTCCCTCCAGGATATGGACGTTACCAGACAGGTCAGAGACAGTAGCTTTAACATCCACCACATCACTAGCAACTTCTTTCTGGAGGGCAAAAACATCTGAGGTGCTGGGCGCATCACCACTGGCATCCAAGTCTTCCAGGAGCTGTTTGGGTTTTTTGGAGGAAGGGTTGTCTGGGGTTTCAATCTTCTTTTTGCCAGACATTGTAGTATGCTTCAAGGGGCCCAATGGGTCAGCCAGACTGGTGGGCATGAGATGCCTGCTCAAGTTGCTGCTGCTCCGGTCGACATTCCAGAATCTACAAAAGGTGTATGTAACCTTTTAATACCCTCAGATCACTTTGGAATAGGTAGCACATAGGCCATAAACAAAACATTCAAGGATATAAACTCTCCACCTTTGAAATGTACATTGTGGATGTATGTAGAAACCAGCCATTCCTTATCTTGGTGTGGGAAAGCATACGAATTACTGAGATACAATATAGAGAATAAAGTTAACAATCAAACACTAGCACATGAATACATAAAATAAAACACAACATTTACTTCACAACACTGAAAGATCAGTGTGGGTCTAAGAAGGAAAGACATTACATCTGTGGACAGATCACAGATTGAAAAATTGTCTCTCTCATGGGGTCAGGCGGCACTTTGCAAGTTAAAGTCCTAGCATGAGTGAATCAGCCCTTCATCCTGCTGATGTCGATAATTTGAGAACACAAATGATTGCATCACTCAGAAGTGCTACATAAACATATACAATAGTTAAATCTTTTTATATTATTATTAAATAATTCTACAGCCAGAGATCTAAAATGTTCTGCCAGCACTTTCTGAAAATGTCCTTTTAATTTCCTATACAATGCACTGTATGTTACAATAAAGACAGACTGCTCAAATCATCATATCAGAAAATGACGTTTCACCATGGACAGTTGAGTAAGAGTTCTATGAATCAGAAATATGTTCTTTCCAGTATTAAGCCTTTGAGTGACGATCATTTTTTAAACTTTATCTGATCTACAGGTGAAATCGACAGAAGTTCAGAATACGAATTATAATAGCAAGTAGAAACAATAGAATAACTGTAGTTAACTATTCAGTATGTATTTATTTCTTCTTGTTTTTTTAATTGATGGTGATGTAAATATAAAAATGTTGCTTTAATATAATTGTCTTTTCTCTGAGTTCCAGCCAGTCCCAGGTTTACATTAATCGGTAATGGCAAAAGATTATAATTGCACTAAGAATCTTATTCACATGCTATTATGATGAAACGGTTAACATGTTTTGCATTTGACCTACACATGGTTCGCACTGCTCTGTCAACAAGTGTGGAGACTTACCACATGCTTCTTCGGGGACGTCGAAAAGATTTCTTAAGGATTTAAGGTGTACATTATGTCATCTTGTACAATTGTAGTTATGCATATAAAATGAATTGGCTAACAAGCCTATTTTTGTTACCATTTCCTATATGCATTTTAGGGAAGCTGTATTATCATCTGCATTACACAGCTCGTATGAAATACCTTATGTTATAACACGCTGATGTCATGCTTTAAATCACAATACTCCACTTAGGTCTTCCAAAAGTAATCACGCAATTCATTCAATATAATATGGTGCATATATACACTTAATATTCACTGAAAAAACATTGTTAAAGGGACGTTATGGTTGCAAGGTAAAATTGAAAAAAATAAAGAAATTCAGCATTATGGTAAGCTATGGAACCAAAACCCATCCCACAAACGTGGATTTAGGCCTACTTGCTCAAAAATATTAGACCTTTTCATATTTGACCACAGTTCTTTTGGTCATTTTTTGGTCGAAAATGCAGGGGGAGATCCCCCGCAACGCCACTCATATTCCCTTACCCAACCCCATATATATTTAATTAAATTTCGACCAAGAAAACAATCAATATAATTTGGTCAAAAGTAAAAGGTCAAATGTTTTTCGAACAAGTAGGCTAATACCCCACCATGCACTGCTTGACTAACACCCAGGACATCAAAGATGAAATCACAAATTGCATCATCGTGGACATCACGGATGACATCACATATCTGTGATTTTTCATCAGGATTGTTACAGAGGCGTGTTCTCTATGGCATATGAGTGCTCTTGTATGACATCACTTAAAACTCGTAACTCTTTTGTTTTGCTTTCACATATGTTATGTTATGTTATGTTATGGATATTTATATAGTGCACGGTCACCCGAAGGCATCTTGGCACTGACGAGGTGCAAGCCACTGGAACACAAAGGCACCAATATACCAAAAACAGAGAGTTTAAAAGAAATGGGTCTTCAAAGCTTGTTAATGTTAATTCTTTTGTAGCGATAATATGTGAGCATTGAAAGTGGTAAATTAAAACAATATGCAGTTCACAATATTTGCAATAAAGTAGTTGATTAGAGTCCTAGAAGCCTACTCTTCTCTTACACATTTCAAAAATATTAAAGCCATCTACAATCTAGTATGTGTGAGTAAAACTTAAAATTGTATTCTCGCTGGTGCTGTCAGGATTGGTGAGCCAGGGGACAAGTGAGGTTATAATATCAACCCCTGTAAAAACCCATTAAATGGAAAGAGTAACACTCTGTAAAAAGCCCAAGGCTTCTTAGGGAAGTTACCTAAAACAACCTAAAAGCAATTGAAAGTCACGGATAAAAAAATGACAGGTAAAACATTTTAAATCCAACTGCAAGGATTCCTCACTTCTGTCCTCTGTGCTTTGTTGGATCCATTTATTTTGCCAAAGCAATGCAGGGAGCAGTACATGATGGTGGTATGTCCTTAACCAAAACTCAATACTGGTAATCAGCACAGGAATGGTTGAAATGCAACCAAACAAAAAACATTATGGTGTCCCTTAAGGGTGTAAATATCAAGCATAAAAATGATTTGCAAAAACGGACATGATGGCTTATTTCAGCTGCAGAATATTGAAACAGGAAAAAATAAGACTTAGGAAAATTAGCAAAGTTCCAGGTTTTAGGCCCATGGGCAGATTTATGTATCATCCTGAATGCATTTAAACCTGTTTATGTCTTTGAATCAAAACAATTCAGCCTTGTGGCTTAGCTTTGCCCTTGAAAAAGTTGAAGAAAACATACAAATTGGAAATATTGGCAAAGTTAAAATGTTTGATATGCACTCTAATCCCTTACAACCAAATGTGCTGCTTCGTTCTCTTAACCAGGCAGTACAGCTTGTGAAGCAGCTAGTCCTCTAGATCTGCACCTTCAGTGATATAGCCTCCAGCTGCCCCTGTGTTCTTTAGTGATGTGTGTACTTCTGCTTTCCTGCATAAGTAGTTATGTATATAGGGTGTGATCTCACCTGTTAGGCCCACCCTTATTTCCTATCCAGAAAAGTCTTCTTGGTAGGTGGTTTTTAGCCTATTCTGACTATTGGGAATTATTTGTTAGTTGTTTATTTTGAATAGCTACCCTCATTGGGAGCATGTGTTTTCCCAAATTGTAATATGTTTAAGTTCTGTATCCAGATAGATTTTGGGAAACCTTATCGCTGCCTCCCCCACAGATGCTCTCGGAGGGGCAAAATGGAATTGGAAGATGGCTGCATATTCGCTGGATGGATTTTATCCAGTGTCTCTAGAGTAGGCGGAGGGGTAAGGTTCGGATCACTAGGATCGGCTGCTGTCCCACCATGTCCTGCTGTACTTTAGGCGCTGCTGGATTACAGTTGTTGGAAGACCGACTTGAGATTTGGTCCTCCAGGGAGAGTCTGCCCTCCAATGCCTCTTCTACTGCTGTGCGAATCAGCAGAGCCACATCATTATTGCTCAATAGAGTTTTATCTCGCAACTCAGTCGGTAGATCGCTCTTAGTTGCTTTACCCCCCGAGGAGTCATCTGTCTTTAGAGTCCCACCCACCGGTAGTTGACTTGCATTCGATTTTGCGGGCTCCAATGGGTTGTCTTTTGATTGAGGCTCTCTTGCTGATGGGATCAGTGTAAGAGGCACTTTCCCTTGATTAAATATATTTGGCTTTAAGAAAAGGCCATAGCTTTATCTCTGATCAATAAGCGGGGCAAATTTGCCCCTTTCTACTTGTTTACTATTTTGGGCCATGTTCATTTTAAGACATTTTATGAGTCATTTCTTCCGATAGAGAGTTAGACGGGAGGCTATATGCACCCCCCTCAGAATTGCTGATCACGTCAAGTGGCTCTATTATTTCTAACTGTGCATCAGAGAGTTGATCCTTTTCCTCTGTTATGTTTAGGCAGTTTATTCATTAAATTAAAGATAGATGCATTCCCCATCTTCCTATTTTTCTTATTTTTTTGGTTATTTTTGTTTTTTTGATCCCTTACCCCCTTTTTCCCTGCAAGTTTTTGTTAGTGGCAAGTGGCTCTTGGGCAATTGAATTTGGGGCGGGAGTAATCAATGGGATAGGAAGGGGTACTTTTGGTTCTGGTTTTCCATCCGATTCCTTAGGTAAAAGCATCCCCAAGGCCACCATTCTAATCACAATTTTTGTGGGCAGAAGATCTAATGCTTCTATACAAATTTTAGTTTGGGAGATCTGTCTCTCCATAAGTATTCTTACTTCCATAAACCCAGTAGATTGTACTTTTAATTCTTGTAATATTGAGGAGAGAAGCCCTCCAATTTCTGGAGTCTGACTAGCTTGCTTGGAAGGTGGAAAGTTAGATGTATCTTGTAGATGTTGAGACAGGTCTTGCAGATCCACATCTTCTGAAAAAAAGTCTGGAGGAGTATCCAGAAAGGACATCTCCGGGATAACGGAAATGTCCATCTTGAGTAAAGTTCCAAACATACAAGAGCTAGAAGTTCCTCCTGCAGAGCCTGCGCATTACCTCCCATTGAGAGCCTCGAAGAGTGTGCCATAGACTCAGCGTCTAATAAAAGAGAATCGCTAGGCTCCGGTGGGGAGGGAGGCAGAGGCATATTCATTGCCACCCTTAACGTATTTTTTACCGTTGTAAAAATCAAGGGGACAGACAGTATATCATCTTATAATCTTGGCCCCTGTACTGTGGAGCTCCTCGTGGCTGGGCCTGCAGAATCAGGCTGAGTATAAACATATTCAATACTGTTTCGTCGTCTTGCCATAGCAGCAACTGACTTTATTTCACAACAGACACCTAATGTAGCAACCACTGATGTTTAGGCTGCTACTCCACTATAAAGACATCAAATGCAATGCACTTCAACAATGAAATTGGTATAACTCTAATACGTCCCCCGTGCCCTCCCAAACCTATGTGTGCCAAAAAGGTGATAGAAGCTGCCATTCACCGCCGTGCTACTGATGACCTGTATAGGGCTAGCTATAACAGGCTATTCACGGTCAGAGGGCACAGAGTATTTTATCTTCTGATACTGAATTAGTGAGCGGAAGTGTAGACCGCAAATAGTCCACAGAACCTCACGCCCTCTAATACCGTCAACGTAACGAATAAGGCTTCTACATACACTAATACAGCCGACAATCTAGGCAGAGGTTTAAACACATGAGATTGCATGCTTTAACTCTCAAGGTGCAATCGATTCGCTCACAGCTCAGTGTAGCAATACAGGCACAATCCACTGGAGTTATATGCCCACATCAATCATACCTTGTGCAGCCCATCACTGATCTCCTTTATGATAATAACAGGGCCTCCCGTGTTGAACATAGAGCCGTAGCCTCCGAGAACTGAGGACAACTAATAGTGGGCTCCGGGCAGCCGCTGCACACCCGAACAGCCAAACAGCTCCACTTGGCGTCCACTTGGGTGCGTGCACGCGGGTGCGCGAGCCTGCTACAGTTGTAGAGAGTCAAGGCAGGGGGCGGGGCCAACTGGAAAAAACTGCACACTACAACAAAAAGAGAAGAAACTAATTGAGCGTGTGGATGAATTAAAGCTTGCATAGGGTATTAAGAAGATAAAGTCCGACAGAGAGTCCTGCTAAAGAGCAGTTGTAATTACTTCCATATTCCTCTTTGCAGTTTCGACTCTCGCTCCTTCCTCTCTGCGACTGCAATCCCCAGAGTTCGAACTGCACACAGATCGAAGGAGAGACAGAGTGACCAATCAAACAGCTCGACTTGGTATCCACTTGGCTGGGCGCACGCGGGTGCATGAGCCTGCTACAGTTGTAGAGCGTCATGGCAGGGGGCGGGGCCAACTGGAAAAAAACGCGTGTTCCGTATTCCTCTTTGCAGTTTCTACTCTTGCTCCTTCCTCTCGGCGACTGCAATCCACAGAGTTCGAACTGCACACAGATCGAAGGAGAGACAGAGGGACCAGCCGAACAGCTCCACTTGGCGTCCACTTGGGTGGTATTGTCAAATAAATTTAATGTTAACATCAATTGTATAAAATGGGAATTATTCAACATGTTAGAATTTCCATGGGCTTGTACTCTCAAAGGATGTAAACACAGTCTTCTTAAGCCGCTGTATATAATGATTCTTTTAAAAATAACATTGTGTTTAACACAATAGCTTTGCTATGTTTATGAATCTTTGTGTTCTCTTGTTTTCACAATAAAATGAGAAAAGCAGCTAATGTCCGTTCAGCATGCAAATGAAGCACACATGAATGTTGGCTTAAACACAAAGCAATGTTTTCAAAGTTTAAAGTGTAAAAGAGCAAAGCAAGAATATACATAAACCTTTTTAAGTCATCCGCTTTGCATAGAGTTTATAGAAAAACTGTTTTTTAAGGTAATAGGTTCTACTAGTTAATTGAACATTTTCCATGTGTCATTTGCGTTTGGCTCACGTTTTATTCAATCACTGTCAAATCCAATTTACAAGGTTACATATTTTTTGTGTGCGTGTTATTTGTTTGTAAGTAAACTGTGTTTAGGTAGGAATTCACATAGGTTCCAGCCACACAAAGCTTGCCTTAGTCTGTAAGCTGTTCTACACAGGTTTATTCAGCAGTTTTTTAGTTGTTGATATTTTGACAGAAGGAGAGATTGATGTCAATAACGTAACCAAGTGTTTTGGCACATGGTGTCGTCAACTGAGGTTCATGTAATTCAGCCACCCTTGCATGGCATCCTGTTTAAGTGGATCATCGAGTAGGGCTAATTCCATTTTGTTGAAATTAATTTTCGGGAAGATGCTTGTCACCCAAGCTTGTTTCCAGGTGAGGCAAGTTCTTGGGTGTAAAATGTCTAGAGTGCACTTCACTGCTCACATCACAAACACCAGGATTGCCACGTTCGACCCAGTCTGCTTTGACAGTCTACTGTGCAAATGCCGTTACATGAAGCACTTGAGGACAGTCCTTGGTAAAATGAATTAGAGCATGATTGTACGCCCCCAGTATGGGAAGCAACCTACACAAGAGGTCATATGGCAATATTTGTTCTCAGTTGAGGTGATGTCATTTTTTTTAATTTGGAAGACCTAGTGTTTTAACCATAGGTCACCGAGGGAAAACCAGATATATAAACCTTGTTCGCAGTGCTTAAAGATGCACGGTTTCACCTCACTGGTGATGCCAAACTATGCTGAAACACATGTAGTGGCTGCTGTTAGTACTGTTATTAAAAGGAGAATTGCATAGCATTTCGGTGCTGGACTGTTGTTGTGGGAGGGCCCAGTCTAACATGCAAATGGATATTTCTTTTCTGTGAAAGGCACAGTGGCTAGAATATGGTTGTAGAGCCTACAAACTAGCAATTCACCCTGTAGAACAGGTAATCTGGCAGTGTTTGCCCACAGCCAAGGGGATCCAACACGTTTGTATACATTTAATATGGAAATACCTGCATCACTATTTTAACAATTTAGAGACATCATGCCCTTCTCCAAAGAAGAGCCTGATTGCATTGCTAGCATATACTCCGTCTTCAACAACATCCTCTGTTTGGCAATTTTGGACATCCACTTGGACACAGCAAGTGGAAAACCATATCCTTTCACGTGTGCACTTGCAACTCTCTCAGCATCAATGTCTTGCCTTATCTCACCGACAAGTGGGGACTCCCTTGATGCCTTTCTATCCACCCACTTCTCACCCCTAAACCACTCTCCTTTGTCAGAAAATGTCCTGCTAATTGCTGCTGGGCCAAGCCTACACGAGCACCGCCTTCAGCGTCGCCCTCTAAGGCCTTTGAAGAGGATCCCACTGTGGGTTTTGTTGCCACCCTCTCTTCTCTTTGCACTGGCTCATCAACATGCACTGTGAGCTTTCCAACAAACTCAACATCTTGGTCCTATTGGAAGATAACACCATCAAAGCACAACGGCTGGTGGGAAACAAGCCTTGCTTTCAGGAAGAATAAGAGCCCTTGAATGCACTTGGCTAAATTCGAAGTCTAAGAAATGCACGTTGGAATGCCTGTGCCACATTCACTCTCTTCACAAGCACATTGGCATATCTACAAACAAGTTCACTACAGTCGTCACGAGCTGCAGTGACAGCACCACCATGGAATTCTCCACTAACTTTGACTTATAACCTGTCATGTTTCCTTCACTGACAAACTAGAGCTGATCCAGACCAACATTTTACATCAGGCCAACTCCTCTCCCTGGCACTCTAAGTGTTATTGCAAGGCCTAATTATGTGTTCTTATCTTCCAAGCTGCCCACCTGTGTGGAAATTATAACTATGGTTGAAAAAAAGATGAAACTATTGTTTATTATGAGTCTTCTCTTGCCCAGCCACTACTATAAAAAAAAACAACATTGCTACCGTGGCTCATTCTGTGGCCGCCCTATCTAACAGCCTCGTTCAGGCTGGTGATTTTCCTCAAGAGCTAAAATATTACAGTATTCTGGCTTTGCTTATAAAATCGTTAAATGACGACGGCTCTCTAAATGCTTGCTGTAAATTGCCCTGTAAATTCTCTTCATTCCTGTTTTGACCTTTCTCCGTCCTACCCTTTAACCATCATCACCAGTGAAACCCTACTCTAATGTTGGCTGCTCTCAGGCAGCAGGGAGAAACCAACACATTCTCATTTTGGTGGCTCTCAGGTAGTAGAGATAGCACAAATATTTCTCATGTTGGCAGATCTCAGGTAGAGAAGAGAACACAAAATTATGAGATTGGCATCTATAAACCCTGTTAAATTAATATAACATCTAAATCACTGTGGTTTTAAAAAAAACAGGATAAGTGCTTAGGAACAGAAGGTATTAATAGAAGAGTAGTAGCGCAGACGTTAATGGCATCGCACCATGATGTGACAGTGAAAACTCACCTACAGCACAGTCAACCGCTACAGCTATCCATTTCGCAACCAGATCGTCATATCTGGTGTATGACTCTGTAAGAAAACAAGGATTATGTGTTTCATAAGTGGGAGAGTGGGAGAACCAGATGCCAAGCCTGTGTGTGTTGATGGGTGCATGCCGGAAGTAACCACTTCCTATGGGTTTGGTGGAGACACTTGAGAGTATGTTATCTATAAAGAAGAGACTAATATCTGATACATTCCAGAACGTTGGGTCTGTTAGACACTTATTTAGGATGGTCTGATAAGGCTAAGGAGGTGTGCTTAGTCATGGCTCATTTTGTGTTGATATGCTTACAGCTAGACCTCTGATGGCCATCTATGGGACACATGTGTGTATATTATAAGGTGGCAGGAGATCTTAGAGGGGAATTCGTCGGTGAATGGGGAGTGGGATTCACAAGGCTCAACAACCTCCAACCCTGCACTCTTACCACTGGCCTCTTGCAGACAGGTCCCAATTCACCTTTCTCACATTGCCATTGTCAGTCTTTTTCCCTCTATCTCTCTTTCTCTCTCTCTCTCTCTCTCTATTTTTCACTCTATCTCTTTTGAAAATAGATACATTGTACCCCATGTCCAGCAAAACAAGGATCTGCAAATCTGAAGATAAGAGAGGGATGGGGGGGGGGAGAAGGGAGCCTCCTCTTATTACCATAATATAGATGCTGAGGTATTTGGGAGGCAAGAACTTTTTGTTTAGGGAGACTCCTGTCTGAAATTTGAGCAACATAGGTTCCTATTTTTCCTTCCTTAGTATGTTGGTTGGTGGGTTGACTCACTTTAACTTTTTCACAACATGCTCACGAGCTGTGATCAGTGGCCGATTTGTGGCCATCAAAAGGTGTTTGACGGCATTCATCGAGTGGCTAAAACAGGGATAAAAATCCCTGGGTCTTTCTCCCAGAAGTGTTTTCTACTTTCTCCGATAACCCTTAAACTCCTCTCAAACAGTGCGTGCAGCCGCAGGCCAAAATGGACTTCCACCTACCCTGACTGGCCACAACTCACCAGGTGTGAAGCAGCACAAGAACTTTGCTTTCGGAGTGATGTTCCAATCATGCCAGAGGATCTTCGCAATGGCATGACGAGCAGTAAAGATTCAAACGTGGATTTCTAAAAGTGCCCCACTATGCTATTTGCACCATCCATGGGACTTACAGGGGATGCAGAGGCTGCAGAAAGCTGAAAAGACGCATGTTGGCAGTGAGGGAAAGGGCTAAACAAGTTTTGTAGTACATCGCCTTCCCTACTTATTTAGCATGTTTCAAGTAGGTTTGAAGCCACCATCAGAGCTGCAAATGCTTTGCTGTATGTTCTTTTAAACTAACCAGCAATGAGAAGTCCTGAGTGAATGAGGATGTGTCCCACATATCACCATCTGTGGTCAATGTGTATGGTAAGTAATGATCAAGGAAGTGAAAGTGGGTGATGTAGAAGAAGACGCTGATCTTGACATCTCTGGTGGTGGTGAGTAGAGTACAGAGGTTTCAGCATTTTCTTGATGTCTGCTCTTCGTGCAATTCCCTGTCCATACCCTGCATTGCTGCATCTTTGCCTATCTGATCTGTAGCATAAAGCAGCCACTTTGATCTTGAAACTTTTATCAAAAATTGAGGCCATGATATATTTAGTGTTGCTTTTAATTGGGGCTATGTGTGGATCTGTGCACAGTGTTGAGAGCACATTCCTTAACAGCTATGGTGTATACACCTCAGTCGCCAGATCATGTGCCTCTATCATGCTGCTTAGGTTGATTTTTAACAGTTACACCGGTGGCAGTACCTCACTGAGGGATGCACTGTGCTTTCCAACATGCCTGAAGGCCTCCCAGCAGACAAGAAATAACAGACAGCAGCTGCCAAGGTCTTGGCATTATGATTGCTCCATCTAAATTTCAGCAGTGACTGTTGCAAGAATCAGTGATGTCATTCCGTTGTACATTTAGTTGATCCAACCTGTGCAAAGTAGACATCGTGTAGGCGACATTTGCTTTCTACAAGTGGTGCCGTGGCAAACTGTGGTACAGCTGCACATGTCTTGTGTGGCACATTCCTTACAATGTAGTCATACCTGAAGTGTGTGAGGATCCTCTAAGCCATGGCAATCATGTCTTTTTTTGGCTGTTTGGCTGGCATTAATTGATGAAACATGTAACTATTACGGCATAATCCTGCCAATTTGAAGGACAGCATATTTGACCCATATAAGCAGCAGCAAAGCCAAGCTGTATGTTTTGTGATCTGGGTCCTGGGGGCGCATCCTCCTAAACCTTGTTAACTCCCCGATTTCATCTAACTTTCAATCCTTGCATACACTAAGTTATTATTCTTGGCTACGCACCACCTTCTTGAGTCCAGAGGAGGCATTTGCACTGGGCCAGCTTCTTTAAATGGGCGCACACAAAACCATCAGTTGAATTTCATTGGTGGAACAGAAAAGAATTAGGGGGTGGTGATCAAAATGTGTCAGGCATTAGTGGCAGGCTGCACACCTACTTGAGCACACAGAACAATAGGACATAGAAGAAACTGCCACTTGGCCAGCGCACACTGATACACAAAACAAGAAGTTAAATTATTTTAGGGGAAGAGAAAATAATTGAGCAGTATGCAACAATTGTTAGCAGCAGTGGCAGTGACCAAAGGGCGTGGGCCTTTTGCACTACTGCTTTTGCAAATGGGGCTGCTAGTATCTCTGATATTTTAGGCATCAACAATTAAGATGTCATCAGAGCCCAAGGCTAAACTTGGTAGAAAGAGAATGTGTGAGGGGTCAGAAATGAGAGGCAGACACAAAGTGGTAGTGTTTTCAACACCAGACATCTATATTAAAGTGTTGGTTAAAGGCCTTTCTGTCCCTATCCTAAAAATGATTTCCCTACCTAGGAAAGTAAAACTAATGATCTGTCTGTGTCTTGTTGTCAAAATTATGCAAACTGTCCTTATGTCCAAAAACATATGTGACCCTCACACTAGAAATGAACAACTAAGAAATGTAAGTAGAAATGTCTCTGACCTAACGTTAGCCAAAAAAGTGTTGAAATGTAAAATAAATAGATACATACAACACAAATGGTTTCTTCCAAGGAGATGTCCTTGGATCTAGAGTGTTGTTCCCTTTCCCTGGATCATTTCAGGAAGGTTGGCACAAAAGTGCCCTTTTCCAAACAAATGCTTCCTTAAGAACGGAAGGAATGTCTCTTGCATACAACAATTTCTCAAGGCTGGCAAACATGTCTCTTTTACACAACTGTTGTTTCCAGGCTTGCAGAAATGTCTATTTTGCACAACTGTTGTTTCAAGGATGGCAAAGGTGTCTCTTTTATACATCTGCTTCAATGATGCCTTCTTGGTGTACTCTCCTATCAGAAATTCTTCAATAGATTTTTTAGATCCCCTGATATACTGTCCTGACAGGTATCTTTTCTCAATCTCTTTTTCTTTCACACACTTTAAGTGTAATCTTTGGTATACTCCCCTGCCATGAATCCCCTTCTGCATTGAATAGATCCCCTGGTATACTCTCCTGCCAGATATATTTGCCCCAAAAGGCTCACTGCTTGATATATGTCATTAATCAGGGCTTCATTACAGGGTTCTCCCTGTTTCCTAGTATAGCACTGTTGTACTCCTGTACTGTCTATGCCTCATTGACATTAGATTCTACTTGTTCCAAGCTTCCCCATAGAGACATCTGACACATGAAGACTTGTTCAAGTCATGTCTTTTAACTTCTGCACCAGTATTCATTTGCTTATGGAAATACTTGATCCAACTTTCCCCATATGAACATCACATATATGGAGACTTGTCCAAATGTTGTTGTTAAGCTTTGCAGATCTTCCCCGGAGCCTGCAATGCATCCCTGTGTCTCCAGCCAATCCAGTAATACATGCAGACAAGAGGCAGTTTGAAGGCACCTGCCTCCTTCAGCATGGTCCATTTCCGTGCATCTGCCTTCATCTGTGAATCTGCTTCACTCTTTGCCCAAGCTGCTTTGCTTCCTTGCGCCTCCTGATTGAAAGTGTAAAACATCTTTAAATGCCCTGTGCAGTTGATCTACTTTGCAAGAACTAGTGTGCGTGTTTGACCTAGGGTTTCTTTCAATCCATACTAACTCCTTCTTCCTCTTCTTTGTCCCAGTATTAGAGGCATTTTGGGAGTTGGGGTCCATAGAATTAATAGGAGTTCTAAGGTGATTTTGTTTGGGATTTTGATTTAGTACAAAACCATCAAAGACAGGAGATGTTATGTGTGTTTTGTGTACATTTGAGGTGTGAATGGTATTCAGCCCAGAATGTTTGTTAGGAAAGGTTTTTAGAGTTTTGTAACTTGAGGGAATTGTATAGTGACAACATGCTATCAGGAATTTAGGGATTATAGGGTCTTCCTCATTTGTAAAGCAAGCATGCTGCGTCCCTCCCTATGGGTCACCACATGTCTCTGACAGCCATCTCCTCCCATGCAATCCTTCCTCATAATACCACCCCCAGGGTCACAATCAGCTAGCGGCTGCCATGCCCTGACCACATGGGAGGAGATCTCAGGCTGGGGATCAGTGATGACTCCATAGGATTCATCACAAATGTGACAAAATATTGTCTGATCTGCACTCAAGGTTGAGTGGTGACTAAACCACCTACTCATCCCCTACACTCCTGCAAACCAGAGGTATTGGCTTGATTGAGGGTGGATTTTTGGTTGTGCAATTCAGATGGGTCACCAGGGTTGGTTCAAGATTTGAATTGTTTTGAGACATTGGTAACCACTGGTTCTGGTTGATGAGTGATGTGATGCTCTAGTGGTTCCAAGTAAATGTCTGTCAGTGCAATTTGGTGACCCTGGTGTTCTGATGCAGGATTTGAAGAAGCAGTAGTTCATCCTCAGGGGCAAGGTGGTTGTTCAAGCTGAACAACTGGCTTGCTCCACCTAACACAATGCAGCAGTGAGCCAGTTCGATGTGTGCAAACCTGTGGTAGCTGAAAGTGTCTACCGATTATTCAAAGTGTCTACCGGTTAGATGTGAACATGGTTTGAATGTGATTTAACTGATTTGATGCGATAGGATAGGGATCCTGAAAGTTCTAACTCTCCAGATGCTGAGAGACCCACTACAGCAGTGCTTGAGCAGGATGAGTCTGTGTACGTTCTGCTCCCCAAGCCCAGTGCGGTTTGGTACAGAGTAGCAGGTGCTGCTTCTTAGCAAGAGGCACCAACCAATATCCACTGAGAATGGGTAGAGAGCAGAGCCTACCTCTGTATTTGTAATAAAGTCATGGAGAAAACATGAATATATTAAAGGTCGAGAGAAACAAAATACTACAATCCTTCCCCAAGTGTGCTGAGGTCCCTCTGACTACACTAACACCCCCTTCTCATAGAATCAAAGACCCATTTCCATACAACACCCTGGTGTGAAGCTAGTTCCTCTTTTTAGAGTGTGCCATTTGATTCCTGTTTCCTAGGACTGCTCCTGATGAGGGGCTGCCTTGCTTGAGTGCGTTTTACCCAACCTCACAAAGGATCAAAATTGCAGAATAATCTTTCAGTTTCTTGTCATGATTGCCAGCAAGGACCAACTGTCTGACTAGAATACACCCAACCCTTCCACAAATGGCCTGGGCTAACACTGTTGACTAGGATCACATGTGGATTTAAAATATATGTGAACTACCAGCCACTATACTGCAAACTCAGGTATATTTAAATATTAAACTGCACCGGTTAGTACAGTTCATAATTATATGGGTTATGAACAGAGGTGCAGATTTCAAATGCAGGCGGCTCTGCACTGCAGTGACTTGGATGGCACAGCATCCGTCAAGTGACCTCTGCACCTGCTCTGTGCCATTGGATAGTAGGTGCTGCAGATCTGGAGACTGGAGCATCAGGGTACATATGTCACTATGCTTTTGGAATGGTTAGCAGACCACCCTTTCTGAGATGGATAAATTCATAAAAGGAAGAGAAAAAACCATGGCTTCTAGACCCTTTCCAGATGGCAATTCCTCACAAAGTCTCCATCCAAAAGCTTGAGAAGTACCTTTCTAAGGGTCAGTCTCATCCTCAAGGTGAGAAAATGTGCTGTTGCCATCTGAGATCTAGCATTAAGCAGCACATCCATGCATAATCTCGTAGAGACATGGCCAAGTGCCCAAACTCTGCATTCTTCTCAACTGTCACCCAGTTGTTCTTATTCCCCATCAGCCGCCTGCAAATGCAATGGGCTGACCACCTACTTTTGAGCTCAGCTGTATTGAGTCTACTGCAATTCTACTTTTGCAGGTGTACGTCTGGCTTTTGATTCCCTGGGCATAGTGTGAGAGTTCAAGAACTGAGACCCTGCATAAACCAGCTTTCCAGCTCTAAAAGGTTGTTTGACAGCCAGAGGTCTCCTAATTTTTCGGTGGTGTTTGTGCAGCCACAGATATAACATTGACTCCTTTGTCAGCTGTGACATGTTAGGGGGATTCCACCAGAGAGAAGTCACTTTTCCTCTAACAGGACCTCCTAACGACAGGTAGCAGATTTAAGGGGTCCTGTTGTGCCCCTCCTGTCTTGTAATTATCAAGGCAATACTGAACATAGTGCAAAGTTTCTTCAATTTTTAAAGTCACCAGGGGATTTTAAGAATATTGTTGTGAGATGTTCCAGACACATTTAAGTAAACAGCAAGTTTGTCAGGAGCCAGGTCAGGTAGCAAACTCCTGGGTCCTGAGTGAACAATCAACTCTGATTGTGGAGCCGAGTGGTGTTTGCTGGTTTGCTGCGTATGAACTCTGCCCCTTTAATTCCTCAATGAGCTGTGCTGCTGCAACCAGGAAGTGATGCTTTATAATCCTGCCCCCTCGGTGAATCGGAGCTAAGTGGAGGCAAGTGGTGTTTGCTGTTGTTCGCTGGAGGAGTGTCTGCTTGCAGGGAATGTTGCAGCGGCGTCCGTGAGAAAGAAAACATCTGGTGTTGTGGCACTGCATTCGAAAATCCTGACAGGAGCGAGAATTCAGCTCCAAGTAAGACGATATGTGCCCCTTAAAGGTGTCTCTGACTGCTTCGTCAATATGGGAAACCCAGTAGCCATGGCTAAAAATACTAATGAGGGGATGGCGCGTAACAGCCGGAGAATTTCTGTGAGTGAGACAATTGTCTGTATTTGACGCACTGGCTGTGGGCCAATACAAAATAGAAGTGGAAGCACCATGTGATGAAGGTGAGATTGGGTCCGGACCAATTCGGGAGGGTACCCCACTGTTCCCCTTGCAGCAGTTGCAAGTCTGGTCGTCCACTGAGACTCCCCTCGATGTGATGGGGCCCTATTAAGATCTCAGGTAATGTCCCCACTACCGGGGATGATGGAAACATCTGCATGCCTTGATCAAGTTTAAGAGCAAGTGAATTTACCCGGTGCAGATGAGTTGGAGAAAAGAGAGCCCATGGATCTTTGGATTTCAGAACACCAAGTTAATGAAATTAAGAAATTTCCAGCTCAACAGGAAATGCAG
This sequence comes from Ambystoma mexicanum, assembly GCF_040938575.1. Taxonomy (NCBI): domain Eukaryota; kingdom Metazoa; phylum Chordata; class Amphibia; order Caudata; family Ambystomatidae; genus Ambystoma; species Ambystoma mexicanum. The sequence goes on from NC_090934.1 coordinate 655,469,460, forward strand.
GTACCCCTCAACCAACCACTTAGGCAGGTTGTCCTAGCCGAAGGAAAAGAGTTAAAAAAAACCTCTCAATTAGCCGGCCATCTAGTAAGAGAACTGACTGATCGGACTGAAAAAATGTCATGTCAAAAAAGTAAAAGTTTAACCACCATTAAGGATCGGCTGATTGCCCTGGATCTTGACATGATAAATGCAGATATGAGTGTTGAAAGTACTGCTCACTCTAAATCTGCAGTCTGTGGCTCAAGCCCAAGGCCCAAGTCTCCTTCTGGGTTGAAATCAGTTTGTAAACAAACTGGCACCCTAACCACAGCTGTAACTATAGAACAAATTAATTAGGAAACACACCCCTGCCAACTGGAAGCATTGCTGGCCTCACACTGGGCCTCAAGTTCCACCTTATGCAGCATCACATAATTCCTCTGCTTTCACCCTGCTAGAGCAGCAACTTCCCTCTGCTTTTTTTCACCCAGTTCCTCCCTACTTCCCTCTAGGTGGTACTTTTTATCAGCTAGATCATCCCCAGTGGGACTCACCGGGATCTAATAAAGGCTTGAGACATGGCTGTAGCATGGGATATAATATACGTTTGTGACCTATGGAATGTTTGTAAGCTCTGGCACACAACACTGCCCACCTTATGGGAGGAATTTTGGAAAGTGATATCCAAGTCACTCTCCCCATCTAGTTACACGCCCACATGAGAAATGGGCCACAGTGATTGGATCGCCAGCTTGATTCTGGGACCCTGAGAACCCTGTGGCCCCCTAGCTTCCTCAAATGTTTGGAGGCACTTGAGCAGTTGGACCTTCCTAACCGTAATGCAATGAGGAAGTCCCCTCTCTTGACATAGCTCATGCAGTTTGCTTGGTTTGCAGCCAACTAAAGCACTCATGTCCAACTCCATGATAGCAGAAATGCCTGCTAGGGTTCCAAATGTTAACTTTACTAAGTTATATTTTGGAGGACTAAACTGTATGCTCAGTCTGTCTCAAATCCCCCTGTGACAAAATTACTTCTGCTCTGAGGGAGTTCAAGGTGAATGGTGGCTAAACTGCCTACCTAGTTCCTATACGTCTACAAATCAACTTTGATGCCTATCATAATGGTAAAACAAGCACATAGTTATACTCCATTTACCTTTTGTGGTAATGTGGGCTGAGGGAAGGCTATATTCTTAGAAGGGGTGGGAATGTGATCCAGTAGCGACCCAATCAGCAATGTAGAACAGTTCCAAAATAAAATAATTTACATTCAAAGTTGGATACAAATATATGCTTTTATCTACACAAACCAATTGTACAAACAACTATTTTAAAGACTACACAAACCCACCTCTTTAAATAAGAAACAGACAAATGCAGTATGTAATGGTGTCACACTCAGGATATTCAGCAGAGTAAAAATTGTCAACACATGCAGCAAGGAATTAAACAAGTGTCTGTTCTTGTTGAAAAAAGGTGCAAAATGCACTTTGCCAGTGCCTAGGGTCAAATGATCTGGACTAAGGAGACAGGGTCAGTTCAAAGTACCTAATTTGAATATTCAGTGGATTGACAGCATTGAACAAGGCTTCAAGCAGTACTTCAATTTGGGTGGAACCAGGTTCAGGTGCAGCAAATTTTGCTGGTCCTAGGTTGTTCGAAGTGGGAGCTTGGTCTGATTGAAGGTTGTTTAATTCGTATGGGGTGGATCGAGGTTAGAGTAATTTTGAGATGTTTGGTTGATTAATGATGAGATGCTAAAGTGGTTCAAGTCCATGTCTGTTGATTAGGTCAAGTGAACTTGGTGAGCTGCCAATGCAAGGCTTGTGGAGCAAATGGTTTGAGTTTTTCTGTAGTGGCAAGCTGGTTGCTCGAGCCAAAAAGGTGAGGTGCTCAGCTTACAATGCAGTGGCGAGACTGTTCAAAGTGATGCAAAACAGTGGCAGCTTGAAGCTCAATGAAGTGCCAAAAGCAACACCGACGGTTCCCTCCGGTTCGCATGTGGTGTACACAGTTTGAATGCCTTTCAACTGGTTTGATGTGGTGGAACGGGGATCCTGAAAGTTCAGGCTTTCCAGATCCTGTGAGATCAACTGCAGGGGTTCTAGGACGGTGTGAGTGCTTACATGTTATGCTCCCCCAACCCAGCCAGGTTTGGGGCAGAGTGGCAGGTCTTGATCCACAGCAAGAGTCTCATGCACTGAGCCCTGTGAGTGGGTATGGAGTAGAGCTTGCCTTTGCTGTGGAGCACTCCTTCCATGCTTCAATTCGTGAGGACTTTGGAAAGAGCAAAACCCTCCCAGAAGAGGTCAAAACGAATTCCTCCTTATGTACCAGATGGTCTAAAAATGAATTAAATAATGGGGGAAGAGGTCCATAGGTGATTGGACTAAAAGCAAGCCTGCTTTAAGGTGTTCAAATGCTGTCTTTGTGACGAGTGTTCCTTGCCTTCTTGCATCAAATACAAAATGTGCTTTGTGCTGAAGGAAGTCGAGAAGACAGGGGGGAAGGAGAGGCCCAGGGAAAAACGACAGGGAAATGCTTTCGCAACTGTGTTTAGCTACTCTCTGGCTATACCAACCTCACCCCTTTCTAAGACTGATAGTATCACAGGACCTTTGGTATTCAACACTTTGTTGAAATCTAGCAGTCCTTTTGTTTAGAGTGTGAACCTTGATTCCTGTTTCCCAGTAAATCTCTTGCTGAGGGGTTGTCTTGCTGGAATGAGGTGCTACCCGATCTCACAAAGGATCAAAAGAGAGGCCTGGTGGCTGGCATCAAGGGGCTGTCTGACCAGAATACATCCAACCCTTCAACATCTGGCCTTGGCTCACAGTGTTGGTACAAGAATCATACAGACCAGCTGTTGCTTTACTAACTATGTGACCTACCAGCCTCCACCCCAGTCGCAGGTATCGCTTACATTTAAAGAAATGGTCATAATTGTGTGCTTTGGGAATAGAGATTCAGATTTGAAATGCAGTCTCTGCATTGTAGTAACCTGGCTGTAATGGCAGCTGCGAAGAGTGCATCTGTAATCTTTGAAACTGCTCTGTGCCACTGGAGAACAGGTACTGCCGAGCAGGAGGCTGATGAAGCAGAGACCATGTCACCATGCTTTTGAAATGGTGATTAATAAAAGGGTGGTCTGGTTAGTTGACCACCCTTTGTGAAATAAAATAACCTTCATGATTGTATGTATTAATAACATCTAAAAAGCCAGGACTTCTACACCCTTGCCAGAAAGCAATTCCTCACAGAGAGGAAGGAGCCATGGCAATGTTGCACTGTTCACTGCAACTGGTATCATTGAACATAGGAGTTGCTTAAGACATAGAGTAGAAAATGCACCACTTGTGAAACATTTCCAAGAAAAAGTAATGGAAATGAGGAATTGACCTGGACGGTGGTTCAAAAAATCAAATGAAACAATAAAAAAGAGAAGTTGATCAAAGCTGAACAAAAACATATTTATTTTACTGAGAGCCAAACTAAGGGTCTGAATGATAATGTGGAGTGGCATAAGGTGAAACATTATTGTCCCCCTTCACTATATTGGAGTTAGGGCAAGCTTAAAGATAGGGTTTAATATACATTAAACAATACCTTTTATGAGAAGCAAGGCCAAATGAGAAAAGTCTCTATACCTAACTGGAGAAATGATTACAATAATGTAAGTATGCATGCAATGCATACACACATCTTGATAACAAGTCCGTTCCAAGATGCCCACGGCAAGACAGTAAAGAAAGCATATGAGAGCTCCAAGATATAGGATAAGACGTTTAAGTAGGAGTAACTGATGGGGCCCCTGGGAAACAAGGCACAATCACCACACACAAACAGATACCCCAGACACGAGGTTCAGTTCCCAAAATCTAGGGTTTATTGCAAAGCAAATAGTCTCAGTCGGCCGACTGGTTCTCACGTCCCGCAACGTGTGTCACACAGACCTCGTGGGACGCAAGAGAGCGAGCATTTTACAACAGTTACATATATACAAAATGATCATCTTATTATCAGTAGTGATACATTCAAAACCGCCCATAATGTACCTTTCTTTGCAATGGTTTGATGATTGACGAATATGACACCCTTCAGACATTCATTTAGCAACAGTTTGCAATTAGCACAGATGCAGACACTATTCTTTGTTTTAGGGAACATAATGCTCTTGTTCTTACAAGCAAGCTGCGTGCAGGGGAAAGACACATTCCAAGCCTCACTATCTTCAAGTTTCTATTCGTGGGCTAGAGGTCAGCTCGATCTACAGGGGCTCAATGAAAGGGGCCGCAGAAGAGAGCATACTTCAGCCTTCAACTGTTCATTTCTATAGTTTCTGCCGCTCCAGCGAGACTAGCTGGCACCTGCGTAGTGATTAAATGCCGTGTTGCTTACTTCCAAGGACTTGTGAGGGAGGCGACCGGGGCATTGCTGTCTGGGTTGTCTGGGCTGCGTTTCAACATGTAACTTGTGGCCTTGCTCTATGCATGAGCAAGAACGAAATAGAATTCACTTAGAGCAAAGCAGTTTGAGCAGAAGCAAGACAAGCAAAAATCATCAAAATGGCAAATTATATTCCTACAAAATGGACCCTCTCTGGTTATGCTCATGAGTCTGTACCAACAATGCTGAATATACAATGCGGTTGGTTTTCGGCCAACAAAATATACTGTCTATGCTATGGAAGGGTAATTTCTAGACTCACATAACTAACGTCAGAACGGCTGAACAGCAAACATTTTTATACCTAGAAGAGTGCTGAACCTATGGGGAATATTGTACCATATGGTGCTGTAATTAAGCCTTAATCAGTTTCATTGGTTTATATATACAGCGAACACAGAATTCCTGCTAATGGTCTGAGTACAGCAGACATTGTAGTTAGTCAAGTAAGAATACAAGTCATTGACATATCAAGTTCCTTAGCAAGTTTTTCGCTATTGGCATAACAATGCGGTGCATATAACTATAAATAGGGTCATTATAAGTCAGATTGTGATTTTACTTTGTTTTTTAAATAAGTTGAATAATGAACAAAATAAACAACTTCCACTAAATAAAAGCGATGCACGGCAAGAAAAAATGTTTTTAGCTATGGAACTTAGTCTAAATATATACATTTCTGTGTATCCCCCACAGAAGTAGGAATAATGACCTACAGAGACGCGTTACAGACACCAATTTGAATGGCTCCAATAAACAGAAATATTACAGTAAAAGGACTCTTCATTTTTATCTAACTCGTTATATTTTTAGTTGATCCCAAGCACTAATAGTGCTTTTTTGGTTTCCGTTGCAGTATGAGCATATATGACCCAGTGAATTACTTTGTGTGGATTCAAACTAAGGGATGCTCTACACCCTGGACATAAATCTTCAGTTGAACTAAATGTGGCCCCTGATGAATGTTCTGGATGGATAGCTAAGAGAACAGAAGCATGGCATGTTGGGCGTTATGGACATGAATGAGTAAAGGGTCTAGATAACATAAGGTGAACATATCGGCACAACTGGGCCTATAAACTTTATGTACTTAAACTTACAGACTAGTTTCTTTGAGTTTGTAAAGTCTGTTGTTTGGTCACTATACACACACATGTGTAAGGAATGAGGAGCCTAGCTTTTTTTTATTCAAGGTGATGGGTGAATAATGTGTATTTTGTGTTAATGCTAATCACTTTGAGAGCAAGCTGTATTCTAATGTTGTGAAATGCTTTGATGGTGCAACGATTTTTATTAAGAATGCAAGAATGCATATATATATATATATATATATATATATATATATATATATATATATATATATATATATATATATATATATATATATATACTTTTCAATAAAAATAAAGCTGCTTTGATGCTGGATTCATCTCTGACCTTTATGCTCAACCCCCACTGCAGCTCTAAGTTTGCTCATTGCTGATGTGGAAGCTCTGCTGCCTCTGCATCAGAGACCGACTGAGACTTTTAGTATCCCCAACTGGACCCCCCTGCCCCACATGCGAGGGTGAAGTGTGCTGGGAGCAAGAGCAGGGGGTTTTGGCATCCTGTGGGCCATTTGGAGTCTCTCTTCACCATCAGGCTGTTCGCCCCTCCCATCTGCTGTCTGCTGCCTGCAAACCCCCTAGCATCCACTATCCACTGCGAGGGTGAAGCCCGTGTGGTGTAAAGGCATGGGTTGTTGGCATCCCGCTTCATGTTAGCGGTGCCATAGGGGTATGTGCCTGTTCATTCTGAAGATCTGAAGGCCTGCATTTTTGTATCTTTGTATTTTTGCCTCCAAATGCCCCCAAATCACAGGAGTAGCAAGGACTATTAAGGAAGGAGGTATCGAATGCTGTCAGAATGTGGTTGGATACTTGTTTCTGAAAATCCACGGTTCGCACCTTCGGTTCTGTAAAGGGAGAACAGCTGTACCAAGGTGCTGAGAAATGTTGAGGAGTGTGAAAAGGAGGGGGGCTTGATCTAACGGCTTCTTCGCCATCTCTTTGCCACTGAATGTCAATTCTGCTAAACCCCCTCCTCCCTCTGCCCCCCTTCTGTCCATTTTTGACATTGTGACGATAGCTGTGTAGAGAGAGGTGGTTGCCTCACCCCCCGCCCCCACCTCAACACCACTATGAAGCCCTGCACAATTAAGAGGAAAATTCTAACTGTTAAAGGGAGGTTGTTGGATCCCCCCTCAGACTTTGACCCTGATTCTAACATCAGTAAAGCTAGAGTACGCAGCCCTATCATGATTACGGGGGGATGCTTATAACTTGATCATGGAAATTAATCACTTTCTGGGAAGTGCATCGTGACTTTACAAGAGAGGACAGATTCGACTGGCGTAGTAAAGGGAGCAATTATGCAGCTTTGATTACCGGTAAAGGTGATGCTAGTTTGGTTTATCCAGCAGACAGTTCTGGGTGAAGGGCCCTTCCACCTTTGGACCCTCTGAATCACAGAGGGTTTATCCTGGCATTGGCCAACACTTCTTTGTGGGTCTGTGAACCCGTAACTCTGATATCAAGTGACACATTTGTCCCTTTTTCTATTCCCACCCACTTGCAGCAACTCTTGAAGCCCCTGAAGAACTTCCCTGAGACCTCTGGGATTAAGCTTGATGCAAAGTGTCTCAACGATCTTGTCTATGCTGCACCCAAGACACCCGAATTAGCCGCATCTCCTAACTTAGAGGGCCCTAAGGCTGCCACTTCCATGAAAGCAACTTCCAGTCCCTTTTAAATAGGACCTCAAGGGGTGAGATCCCTGTTGCCATGGACTAGTCTCGTGGTAACATTAAAAGACTCTGACTACTCTGCAACTGATGTGTGTGGCCTGTCTACTGGGAAAGGGATCTCGCTGGGTGTTATTCCCACCTGTATTGATCACCCTGGAACACCCTCAAACAGGCTCGCTCAAGTGGCAGCCAAAATGTGGGGCTGGGGCTAATCAACACTGCCAATCTCAGACTCAATAACCGACAGTTGAAACCTCCACAAACGTGTGGGTAAGGTGCCTAACGGGAGGTGGTAAAAGGTGGTCTACACAACCTGGGGGTAGGGTCAAAGAAGCTGGTCATAGTGTACCCATTGGCTGAGAACTGTTTATGGATGCTGCTCTCTAATGAGAGATAACCTCATAAGTTATAAGAAATCATGCTATAATGAGAGTAATACACATGAATCTATCCCTTTAGATCTAAGTGACTCAAGATTGGCTACTGGTTTACTGGATATTGCCATGCGTCGTTGTTCAAAGACTGCTAACTCAATAGTAGTTAGTGCTTCCCCTCACTGTAAGAATACTTGCCCCATAGGACTGGTGTCCCTGTCAAGCCATAGACCCCATGTTTCACTGCTCTACCGAGCCAATAGAGTTCCATTAGGAAAAAGATCTGAGGTGCCCATCAACGCATGACGGACCATTCCACAAGAACTAATAAGTGGCGTTCTGGCCACAGAGATGCTGAACAAACAGGATCTGTTTGAGCATTTGATATTATGATAACATTAGCTTTATGATTTGGGGGCTTATTTGGCCTTAATTATTGGTGTCTATGTTCTAAGCGTGACTATGATGTATATGTGCACTTTGATGGATTTATGGCCGAATCAAGTTATTTGACTGACTGTACCTTTTAAAAGACACATCCTTGAACATTGACATTGGTAGTTCAAATCAATTGCCTGCTTCTCTGTATTCCCCCAGAGTGCTGCTTTACTCTCTAAGTCTGGATTCTTGGGATTCTCTTTACAGGGGTGGATATTTAGTGTTTTTAATTAGGTGTGTGCATTGCTAGCTTTATTAAGGTTCCTATTTTTATTGAACCTTAGTTGGAAATTCTTTTATTTTGGTACCACCATACTACTGCTGTTTGTGCTGCATCTGTGCCAGCTTACACCCCTCCCAAAGAGTACAGCATCCCCCTCGGCCCTTGCCAACCACCAGGTTGACAGAGGTCTATGTGTCCGGCTGTGTCTGTTTCATCTTTATGATTGGTGTCCCTGCCGGTTTATAGACACTGCTTATCCCTTATTCCGAACAGTAGTCAACTGTGTTTCGGTGCATACATTCCATAAAACCATACAAGCAAAGGTAAAACAAACCATGCTAAGAACATTGCTAAAAAAATAAATCATCATAATAAAACAATTAGCAGCATAAACCTTGCACCATACACTGGTATTTCTGCCTTGTTAAAGACTAAGGGATATTTTTCAAGAGAGTGATTCTGATTTGTATTGCTCCTCTTAAATAGGATAATAGTGACCATGCAATCAATTGGTAGTCAACCAACAAAAAAAATCAAAGTTCTAAGCACAGGAATTAAAAAAACCTTTACGAAGTTCAGCCTAGTCTGGCCAAACAACAGAAATGAAACATATCCTAATTTGTTGTAGTGAACAATGAACAATTAGTATTATGGGAGTTTGTATGTGACCACTTTGTTGGGACTCTTCTAAGCCAAAGTGCATTTAAAAGAACTCTCATAATCAGTACAAGATTATGTTTGAATTTCGACCATCTTAAATTGCCTGGAATTTGTCGGGAGTAACGAAAACATACTGAATTCATTATCTTCTCTGCTCAGCATGCTTCTCTTTACCAGAGGTTGCCTTACCATCTTCTCCTCACCAGAGGAGCCATTGATGGATTGAGCTGTTATGGTAAGTGCATTACAAAAATAAGAATGCGTATTAATATTTAATAAGGATCATTTGATGGGATAGCCATGGAAAATTCAGGCAGTTGGCCCCCAGGGTTTAAATTCCATTTTTGTAAGAAGAGATTTCTCATTAGAATCTGAATTAGTGAAAAATGTGATGTAACATGAATTCATATTCTAGAAAAGGCATATTGAGCTCCATACAAACTAAAAGTTCAGTGCTGATGGTGGGAGGCCCAACATGTTCTTAAAATAACTATTTTCCTGAATACCCAGCAGAGAATTATAAGAAAATCCCCAAATTCCGTCTCCATATTTTGCCACTGATTTTATTTGGTCTCCAAAGCTTGTAACAACATTAGAATTGGAGTGTCTGCAACATCCTCGCACCTTGCTTTTCCATTTGCTTTTTACTGATACCCTTGATTCTCTTGCCCCTGTCATGAGAATCTGCCTGAAGCTCAAAGCCAAGTGCAACTCCTGGTATGACTCTGATCTCATCACCCTTAAATGCAAGTGCAGGGTGGCTGAGAGGAAATAGCTTGCTTCATGCACATCCTGCTCCAAAGGCAATACCGGCTCTCTGTCCTCACCAAGAAGAGAGCTCACATCCAAGCCTGCATCTCTGCGGCATCTAACAACTAGCTGAACTCTAAAATCTGCAAGGAACTGAGCAATCTTGCTGCAGTCTCTACCTCTCCTGTCTCTTTCCAGGCCCTCTGCACGGCACTGTCTTCTCATTTCATCTCCAAAACTCAGGACATCCTGTCCTCTCTGTCCTCTCTCTCCTCCTCTCTCCTTCCTCCCTCTACTCCCTGCTCTTCCTCTGCCCCTTCTTTGGACACCTTGCCTTCCTCCTTCTCTGCCTTTCCCCTGTTCTCCCCAGATGAGGTTTCTCGACAAGTCAGATCTATGAAAGTCTCGTCAAAACAGGTTCATCCCTGTTCCTTCAAAACCATCAAGGACCACATTGACTCCCTGGCTCCCGCCCTGGCAGACTTTGGTAACCATTCTATCACCATTGGAGTCTTCCCCTCACCCCTGAAGCACTCCCTTGTGCACCCTCTTCTTAAGAAACGCTCTGCTGACCCGTCCTGCCCGGCTAGTAAGGCTGAGATTCTCATCGGCACACCCACTCCCTCCTTTCCTGTCACTCTCTGGCTGGCCTCTTTTGGCCCTCTTCCTGTTCCCACCTGCGAGGCTAAAAACCTCGGGAACATCTTCGACTCCACATTCTCCTTCTCTCCTCTCAATCTCTGACATCTCTAAGAAGTCACACTACCAGCTGCACCTCCTCAGAGGTATTTTTCCTTTCCTCTCCTTCCCCCAGAAGCTAACTGTCTCCAGAGCGCTGGTTCTCTCTAGGCTGGACTATTGCAACAGCCTCTTTCTAAATCTGCCTGCTTCTACTCTCCGCCCTCTGCAACACATCCAGAACAGGACTGCGAGACTTGTCCTTGGCCTCAAGCCCAGGGATCGTATCTCTCCAGGACTGAAATCTCTGCACTGGCTCCCAGTGGCTGCAAGGATTAAGTTCAAAACCCTCTGCATTGTCCACAAGGCCTTCTGGGGTCTGCGACCTCAATACCTTCAACTCTCTCTTCCTAAATATCTTCCTACTCGAGCTCTTCGCTCATCTGCCTCCAACTCCCTCAGGGTCAGTCGCTTCTCCAAGCAGCAAGCTGGTGGTATATCTCTTTCTTCGTCTGGGGCCTCCCTCTGGAACAGCCTCCCTGAAACTTGAGGAGAAACATCTCCGGTTCCGGAAGCACCTCAAAACCTTTCTCTTTGCTTCTGTTTTTTCTCCTCCTCTCCCCTGCTGACTTCCTGGCTGAAACTGAAACTGCACTGGTTACCTGGCCACCCTCGGATCTCGGGCCCAGGTCCCCTCCCCTGCCAGTCGTACACCTGCATGGCCTCCCTGGCAACCACCGCACTTGGGGACTGTTTTCTGTATCCCTACAGTCCCACTACCGCACTTGACACCTGTTGTCTGCACTTAACCTTGCACTTTCCACATGCTGGCCGTACTTTACTTATTGTTATTTATTATATTATCCCATGTACTGCACTGTTCCCCTCCTCCATACCCCCGCACTTTCCCCCTTCCCATGCACTTGCACGATCTGAATAACACCTGGCCTAGTAGGATCGCTTTCAGTCTTCCCCCGTTCTCCCTCCCTTGCCTTGTCGTGCCTTTAAACAGTTGTGTGTAGGCATGTTATAAATGCCATATCTTATCATATCATATCATACCATTAACATTTGAAGAAAGGCTAACTCCCGAATAATAAAAGGAGTCTGCCGAAGGCAATCTTTTATCTTTAACCCACAAAGTGGGAGCTTTATTGTTGTTATAAGATGCCATGGGGAACATATTATCACTGCATACTTTGCTGCATTAACAGTCAAGTCAAGCCCTTGTTTGAAATCTGTGTTAGCATCAATTAGTTGTTGTAGTGAACAAGGTGTCTGAGCCAAAAGAACCATGAAACTGGCATAGACTAAGACAGGAACGAACATTCCACGTAGACGAGGTACCTTGGTTTCACAAGAGTTTAAATGTTGTGGTATGCCATTGATATGAAGATAGAAAAGTTGGAGAGCCAATTTGCAACCCTCCACAACATTACTCTTAGCAGGGAACCAAGCAGTTTAATGACCATGACTGCCAGAGTGTGGACATGATTCATTCTGATTGTGGAGGAAGGATAATAGCGCTATCAACTCTTCTGGGCGCCTGCCATAGTTTGCTTCTATTCATATGACCAAAGGCAGTGCTGAGATCCCTGAAAGCAAGGTATATTTTTACCTTATAATGTAAATGGAATTAGACATCATAAGGTATAAGTTTAAAAATTCTAGTACAAGCCCAGGCCTTCCCTGAACCCGAATTGGGTATCGCTCAAAATATTTTCATCATCAACCTATTTATACAGATGAGCCAACACTGCTCTCCCAAAAGGGTTGGCCTCTGAGTCAAGTGGAGATATTGGTCTGAAAGCTGCCAGTGATTATATGCTTCCTTCTTTTACAAATAGGGTAAATAATAGCTTGTTTCCAATAACTAGGGAACGTGGTTTGTACAATCGCATGGTTAAAAATACGAAGCAACAATGGGATACCAGTGGATCTATAAGCATCCACTGGTATCCCAGGCCAGGCTTTTCCCTGCAACCTCTTTTCTTGGAGCTTTTAACATTTCTGGGTACGTAAATCTTACTGCAAACATTTGTGACAAATGCAATTTGGTATCACTATCAAAAGCTTTCCTACTACTGTTTCCCCATAAGGCTGAAAATGTTTTCCCAAGTTTCGGTCAGAAAATGTTGTATTATTTGGTACTAGTCCGACTTATAATTTAGAGCCCATTAACACGCTTTCAGAAATGTGCAGCAGCTGACATTTCCTCTTCACAAAATTCCCCTTCTGGGTTTAATTTGTAATCAGCAATTGCTTTTATACTCAGCTCTCACTTTTACAATTAGACTCTCTCACTGAATGACGATTTCAAAATAGTGAGAAGGGCTACTTTAGCTATTTCGCACATGTCGGTGAACCAACCTGCCCCTCGGAAGGTTCCAATGTTTCCCTTAGGCTTAAAGGAACAGCTTTGGATTGCTGGCATAATTTAATTTTAGGCTTTTAAAGCTGTCTCTGCTATCACTCTAAGCTCAGGAATGGCATGTATTAACTGGGACTGTAAGCCAGTTTTTCTACAGTGAATATTGTTTCTATGCCTAGAGTCCCATCTTTATCTTTTCACTGAGGGGTGGCTGCACAATCTACAGTATTCTGAATGTTCTCCATGGTACCGGAGCAGTAGTCATTTGTCACAGAACCTGTCTCCTACATTCCTTGGAATGGCACGTGGTATTGGCCTGCCTGTTTTGTGGGTATGTTCCAACCCACCACTGCATGAGCAGGTGTCACTCACTGCATGGACAAACCTGTACTTCCAACTACAGCATTGCCCTTCTCCTGTGACCTCCAAGGAGGTCCCTGCTAGAGTCTCATTGCCATCATTGTTATGGGTTTGAGGTATACAGAAATTCACCATACACATCCCTGTGGCAGTGTCACAGGTTGTTGAGGAGTGAGGAGGGCTGTGGTACTCAGTGAGTGGATGGCAAAGATGTTCTCACTCCTAACAGTCTTTGACCACCGGCATAATGTGAATGCCACAGATTCAGTGTCATCTGCTGAAACCTTATCAGGCATGTTAAAGTAATCCTAGGAACAAGTGTATGATGGCAAAAGGCAGCCTCTTGCTGCCCTCCCTATCATTTTGGAGGAATTCCTTGATCCCCCATTGGCTTTGTGCTTCCTCCTGACCCCTACCGTACTAGCTCACTCCCTGACCCCTGCAGTACTGCTCTCCTCCTCCTGACATCTACGGTACTGCCTTTCCTTCTGTCCCATTCAGAACTGGCCGTTAAACTTGCTTAGGCTCCTACCCTACCTCTATGTCACCATTGTTCTCACTATCACCCTCTGTAGCATTCTCTTCATCATCCCCAATCCTGCCGGCATTGTCATGTGCTGGAGGAGGGCAATTGTCTGTGTGCCTCATCCCTAGAATGCTGATGGGCTGTGCCATGCCCTCTTCAGATTCCAAGTAGGAAGATAAGAGTTCCATGTCCACTGGATCTAGATCCCACCATTTTTCCAATGACAAAATGAGCTCCTAAACAAAACAAAGATAGTAAATCAATATATGTGTCTTTCTATCTACAAACACCACACAGACACACACACACACACAAACACAAACACACACAAACACACTCACACATAGTTAGAGAGGGAAAGTTCAAGTTGCATGATGTACCCTGTTAGCCAAGAGTAATGTCAAAAGTGTTAATCCAAAAGAAAGCAACACGTTTATACCTTACTTAGGCTAACAAAGTAATGTATTTTCTGATCTTGTGATCATTTGATAGATATTACAAATTAACCAGTCCATTTTGCAATTCCTTATCTGTCCCTGTCTGTGTTTCTGATTTGTAGTTTCACCAGAAAGGGATGTTATGTTATGTTATGTTAATTGCACTTATAAGGCGCCAAAGCCCGCAGGCATCCAGGTGCCGAAAGACTTATTCTATTCAAACAATATAGACTTCAATTGTTTGCAAAAAGCAAGGTGGTTTTCTGTCAAGCGCATCTGTGTCGGAAGAGAGTTCGAAGCTTGCGTGCCTCGGACACAAAAGGTCCTACCTAAGCCACGAGACCTTTTTATCCGGGGCAGGGCTAACAGAGACCCAGCCGAGGAACGTAGGCTTCTTGTTGGTTGATAGACATTTATTTTTTCCTTCAAATAAGCCGGAGGCCTTTCCAAAAATACACTTATGACACGTGGTAAGTATTTTGAATTGGATACCAGCTGCCACTGGAAGCCAGTGAAGTTTTCTTCTGGCCGCACTGGTGGGTTCCGAGCTTTTCATCTGGAAAATGATTCTAACAGCTGCATTTTGTATCTTCTGCAACTGTTGGATGTCAGCTTTGTTAGCTCCCCCCAACAGTGCAATGCAATAATCTATGCGAGGCAGTATTACTGCTCTCACAAGTTTTATGCTATTTTCTAGCAAAATCAACGAGGCTACTTGTCTCAAAACCTTTAGGTGGTAGTTCGTATTGGTAGTGATGGCAGTAACATGTGCCTCACTATCCTTACTTTCCTCCATATAGGTATCCAAAGTCTTAACTTTCTTTACGGTTTTGATTTTAGCACCTTCTATCGTAAAACAATTATAATCTTGGCTTAGTTTGAATTGGGCATGCTGGGAACCGAAAAGCATCAGCTCCATTTTCGCAGCATTCAAACAGAGCCAATTAGTTGACATCCATTGTTTTATGACTTCATATGCTTCGGCTACTGTTTGTTGGTCAGCCTCATAGTTCCCAGTTATGTTCAAGACTAGTTGGAAATCATCTGCATCAGTTACAGAAAAAGATCCCCAATGATTCTAACTCGATACATAAGGGAAGAATGTAAATATTGAACATCAGAGGAGAGAGACATGCTCCCTGAGGGACTCCACATTTGATAGTCTGTGGCTCAGAAGCACAGTCGCCCCAGTAGACACGAGACTGGTGACCCTCCAGAAAAGATCTGTGCCAAGAAATGGCATTTTTGGAAAGTCCACCTACCAACGCCATTCTGTTGAGCAAGATCTGGTGGTCAGGCAAGTCGAAGGCTGGCGATAGATCTAATAACATCAGCAACCCCGACTTGCTATGTTCCAGTTTACCCAACATATATGTTTGAAGATCCAATAAAGCTGTCTCCGTTCCATGGAAGCTTCGAAAACCCGATTGCGTCGTAATATGCCGGAGTTTAGTACATGGGCTTGTAACTGTGTGGTCGCTGCCTTATCTACAAGCTTAAGGAAAAATAACGTATTTGTGATTGGTCTTAAATTAGTTGCATCTGATGGATCCAGGCCTGGTTTCTTTTATCAAGGGGGTAACAGCCACGTTTTTAATAGAATGAGGAATGGAACCTGTACGAAAAGAAGACTTTATGAACCGGCATAGAAATGGGGCAAACAGTTCTTGATGCTCAAGTATATATTTTGAGGGGAAAATTTCCCATGGACAATTTGTGGGATGCATATCCTTCAATAGCAGCAATGTTTCAGCTAAGTTTGGTTCTGCAAAATTAAAATTACCAGGAGTACTAATAAGGATACCTGTTTTAGGTATTTAGGTGCAAACGGGGGATTTGGCAAAGGAGAAATTAGTATTTCCTGCTCAATTTTCTTTTGTGCCTTCAGCAGTTTGTCTGCAAAAGCCCTCTGGACCCTGCTACAGTCACCTATAGTGGGTTTAATCAAGGGATTACAAACAGTAGGTTTTTACCATAACCTGAAAAGGAAGAAGAGTTCTTTTGATTTATCTCCAGCTTGCTTTATTTGAGCGTCATAGAAGGATTTCTTAGCTTCTGTAGTCATCACTCTAAAACGCTTTTCAATGTGTTTCCAAGCCAGCCAATTATCATTCGTTTTATTTTTATGCCAAGAGTGTTCAGCTTGCCTTTTAGCGATTTTAAGTTCAGCTAGTGCAGGCGAAAACCACTTATGACGATTGGGCAGATCTTTAGCAATTTTGTCCTTCAGGGGTGCATGTTTATCTAGCATTTCTAACATGACATCATTATAAACTTGTATGAGTCTCTCAGGATCGTCTAAATTCGCTGTTGTACTTAAGAGTAATTCCATGCTAGTTATTAAAATATCAGACGTGATATTCTGAAAATTCTGTGATTTGACCTTGTGTGCTTTGGCATGCACGCTTACGGATTTAACTGGTAATCCAAGCCTACATGTCAGGAAACAATGATCTGACCAGATACATGGAGAAGTAAAGATAGGCCCAAACTGGACGTTTCCCCTTCCGACCCAATCAAGAATGTGTCCTTTATTATGCATGGGTTCAGTATTATGATAGGTAATATGATGAGTGCTCATCATTTTTTCCAAAAGGAGTGCTTTCTTGTCTGCTTTGTCATTTTTCCATAAGTTGAAGTCACCCAATATTACTAGACCTGAATTCGTAGTCAACATCGGTACAATCAGCTTGACTAAGTCATCATTGAAATCACATAATTCTCCTGGCGGGCGGTAAAGTAAAACCAAATTAAAACTATAGTTAGAGTTTGAGGTCAGTTTCACGTGGATGATATCACATCCAGTGCACTCTATTTTAACCTCGTAAAACCCCAACTGCTTTTTGCAAATTATGGCCACTCCACCACCAATATTATTCTCTCTATGGTTCCCTAGGAATACGTAACCGGGGGGGTTACCTGCTCTATGGTCGGTCCATGAGCTTCTGTAAGCCATGTCTCTGTAAAACACATGATATCTGGCTTATACTCTAGAATATAGTCATGCAATTCTATACAGTGTTTAGGCAATGAGCGAGTATTAAGCACGGTAATGGTTAAATCGGTGTGTACATTAGCATTTCTCATAGTATTAACAATATTATTTTGGTTGTGTTTGTTTGGAATATCATTACGGGTAGGGTGGACACTTTCTACTATACTGAGAGTCCCCTTGGACTGAGCCATACTATCCCCCATATAGAATAGAATACTAAAAGGGAGAAGCTATACCTGCTCAAACAACCGTTTGAAGAAGAGTAAGCTGCCGAGCTGCACGAACGCGCACGGACCCGCACAGACTCGCTGGTCTTGTTCGCGCCGGCGCGTTCGCGCCTGTGGACGAAACAAGTACTGCAGGAGGACTACAAGCCTTCTGGGGGCTGTAGTTCACTCCTGCCTCGTATCTCGTGTGTACCAAGTACTGAGTCTTCAGGTGTTTCAAATCTAGCCCACTTCGTTTCACTAGCAAAGGCAAAGCAATGGCAAAGCAATGGAAGTAAGTCAGGTAAGTTTTAGAAATATCATTTCCCCAAAAACACGTAATTCGGTGCACAGGCTAAAAGTCAGATGTAGATGTTACAGTTTTAAAACACGCTAAAACAATTATTAAACTGATTCGAATTTCCCAAATAAGTACCAGCACTAGCGTGGCTACTTAGCTATCTCTGTCCTTCAGATGTTAAATCCCCTGTGCATTTAAGGTTTGAATGGTACACAGTACTATGTTTTTAAAAAAATGTTATTGTGCATTAGTTTATTAACAAACCTTTAAGCACAAATATGTCAAGAACACATTCCAATACACAGAACTATGTGGTTGCAACATCTTTGGTGGTATATTCATCCACATATCAGGCGTGTACCTGTAGATGCCTGTACCTAATGATGCCAAATCCACTGACTTAGCTAGTGTTCTGGCCGACTTTGGCCTTACCCAACACATCGGAAAACCTACCCATATCAAGGGGCGCACCCTTGACTGGGTCTCAGACATGAACTGTGCGCTCAACGTAACCTCTGTCTCTCCATGTGTTTGGTCTGTTCACAACAAAATATTATTTTCCATTAACTCCAGTCCACCTACAGACAAACCCAACCTTGCCCCGCCCACCTATGCACACAACAAGAAGGATATTACGGCTGAGACACTACTCCCACTAATCCTCCCTTTACTTAACTCAGCGCCGTCTACATGCTCGGACCCTATTGTCCTAGTAGATACCTAAACCGTGTTATGTTAAACGCTCTCAACACAATTTCCCCTCTTAAATTGCGTAAACAAAAACCTCGCAACCACCTTAATTCTTGGTTCACCCCACACTTAAGCGAACTGCGTAAAGAAAAAAGAAAAACTGAGGGCCATTGGAAAAGCTCACCTTCGCCAGTCAATAAAAATAAACTTACCACAGCCTCCCTTACTTACAAAGAAGCCATCCTAACAGCTAAAAAAAAGTGTATAACAATAGGATCACACAAGCACAATCAAACACCAAGGAACTCTTTAAGATCCTCAAGGAACTTGAGTCTCCAGTTGCCCCTATTGATATGTGCCCCCCCTACACTGAGTGGTGTTCCAATATTCAAAAGGCACTATTAGACAAAATTGCCTTGCTACAAGCCAAAATTAATACCAAAAAAAGCCACCTTTCAGACTCAGCGGGTAAGCCCCCCATCCTACAAAACCCCTTCACCGAAGTACTCCTTCAAACCTTTTAGCTTCACACCCCTTACCATTAAGGAAGTTGGAAATATATTCTTGAAGCTGAAGCCTTCTAATTGCCAAGGAGATGCTTGCCCTGCTCCGGTCATAAAGGAAGTTGCACATGATCTCGCCCCATACATTACTTCTTTCATTAATGCCTCCTTCAAATCGGGCTCTGTACCTGACAACCTCAAGGATGCATGGGCCATCCCTCTTATCAAAAACCTAATCTTGATCCTAGCAATCCGGCTAACTACAGGCCCATAACCACGGTGCCTTAACTACTCAAAATTCTGGATCAAGCAGTTTATCTCCAAATCAGGACTACCTTGATACCAACAACCTATTAGGGCTTAGACAATCTGGCTTCCGTCCCAGACACGGAACAGAGACAGCCCTGATTGATCTGAAAACCCAAATCAAGGACCAGAAAGACAAGGGCAAACAAGCACTCTTGCTCCTCCTTGATCTTTCAGCAGCCTTTGATCTGGTTGATCATCAAATCATCTGCCACCACCTCAAGATTGCTGCTCACTTCTATGACGCAGCTATATCCTGGATCAGCTCTTTCCTGGCAAACAGATCCATGAGGGTGTTCTCTCCCCTAGCCGCATCTGACCCGGCACATGTCCCGTGCAGAGTCCCACAAGGCTATTGTGTATCTCCCACGCTTTATAACGTGTTTACTAAACCGCTCTTTGATATACTTGACTACCTGGGTGTCTCCTACACTAATTATGCAGATGACACCCAGATACTCATCCCTATCACCAGCTACTATGTAACTGATGTCAAAGCACGAAATGCAGTCTACACCGTCATCCAGGCCTGAATGGCACATCATGGGCTCTGCCTTAATGATGAAAAAACAAAGTTACTCATCCTAGGCTCTCATTCCAAACTCACTAAACTAGACTCCAAATACAAATCTTTCATTATTGATGGGAACGTTATCAAAGTCACTAGTGTCACCAAAACACTTGGAATTTACCTAGAATCTACTCTTTCTCTCAACAAACAAACCAATTCAGAGGCTTCAGCATCATCGTATACTTGTAAATTTATCACAGCGTGCCGTCCCTTTTTGACAACGAGCAACTCTTTGATCCTTGCTAGAACCCTCATCATGTCCAAAATCGACTATTGCAACGCCCTCTATTTAGGGACTAGTCAAAGAAATCTTGAAAAACTTCAGGTCACTCAGAACAATGCCATAAGGGCAGCTCTCAACGTTCCTAGGCGCTCCCACATCTCTTCCACCAGACGCAACCTGCATTGGCTACCCATTACTCATTGCATATCCCTCAAAGCACTCATTCTAACTCACATGGCCCAGAACAACGCAGCACTTGCCTACTTGTCCACACACTTTACACAACATACTGCAACCAGACCCTTGCGATCGGCACAGGTTCACACTCTAACTATTCCCAGTTTCAAACTGCAGACAGCTGAAGGCCCGAGCTTCCCAGTCCTAGCGGCTAAGCTTTGGAACTCTCTACCCAATGCTCTCAGAAATGTTCCTACCTTCCAATCCTTCAAAAATCAAACCAAACTGTGGCTTCATGAACAGGATGATCTGGCCACCCCACTGTAATCCATGCAACTGTTAGCAGCAAACTGGCTGCACATTGTATATACTGTATACGCTGGTCTACTCTGCTCTCCTTTGCAATGTTCTTATCCTCTTTGTAAATATGTATAAAATGTAAATGTACCTATCGCTGTAACCTGTAACTGCCTTCTAAACATGCGCACAGTTGCCCCTGGGCAGGGTGCGCACTATAAATAAACAAATACAAATATAAAAGTACAAAGAGCAATATAAATCGTATACAATTTAAATAAAAACAGGCAAGATTTTACAGCATATGGTACAACTGTCTACTTTACCACCACTCTGTCTAATAATTCAAATCAGGTGCCATCTCTGTTGACTGCCTATGAATTGCGAGCAAAAGGTGTCTAATCAATATCAATGGTGCCTCATTATTGAATTTTAAAACATCCATGTAGTGGAAGCCTACAAGAAGGCAATAACGTATTTGCTGGAGTCAGACAGCTCAACTGTATACAGGGTAGATGAATGCCCAGATATCCAGGTATGTATACCAGAGGTATGGCTTTATCAACAGATTTGGGCAGAAATCGATTTCAACACTAACATGTACCAGCTATAAATATTATGAAGACCTCATCAGAGGTGGTGCATGCTTGTAAACTCTGCCATTGCAACAAACTGCCTTCATTTCTCAAAGAAATCCAACAGTTGAGACAACTATTACATTTGAGTACAATAATTGCAAAAACATCTACATCTACTCTAGACTTTCCTTTAGAGACTCATCCTAAAGTGGTTCCCCCTAAATCTAAGATTTCAATAAATCTGACACATTTGTGAATGACTAACATCTCAGTGGCTCACACACCATTGTTGGACCGGATTCATAATTATCAAAATCAAGCTGGAGGTCTTTCCAGGTGAAGTCGGGGACTGAAAGTCAATTGATGTCCCAATAGAGGGTTTTTGTATTAATGATGAGGGCAAAGCAAAGAAGCAGACAAAGAGGATTTATAAAAGCAGCCAGACTCTTTATGCAAAAGATAGTCTTTCTATATGGGACTCCAACATTTAATAGGGCTCATAGGTAAACAAGCAGAGCTTGTTTATTAAGCTGAGACATGTTTTATTTATTTATTTTATTTATTGTGTATTTCTAATGTGCCTATACAGTGAATGGTGTTTCAAGGCGCAATAAGACAAAAGAGGGAGGAGGACAGGGATGAAATAACAAAAAAGGGTCTTACTAGGCTTGTGTCATTTGGATAGTGCAAGTGCAATAACACGAAGTGCAGGGGAATGGGGAGGGGGGAGTGCTAGTTTGAGCGGAATGTGCTAATGCTAAAGTGGGAAAGAGAGCGTGCAAGTGCTGGGTAGGGGAGTTGGAGGGGGGAAGAGGGTCCTGGGCTAGGCGAGTGGTAAGGGGGCAGGTGGACAAGTGTCAGGGGAATGCAGGGAGTGCAGGGAACTGAGGTCCACATGCTAAGTGCAAGGTTGGGGCTGGAAGGACTCAGAATGGGTGCAGGCCCTGTCAGGCTAGTACGGGGGAGGGAGTCCAGTAGGGCAAGTGAAGGATTGGGGGCTGAGGGGAGACAGAGGTGCAGGGATAGACTAAGTGAGGAGGACCTGGTGCCCTGTATGAATCTGAAGGAACCAGGCAGCCACTCAACATGCGACAAAGGGGATATTAGCAGGGATGGGGGATTGGGAATAAAGAAGAGAAAACAAGGGTCTTGAGAAGCTTCCGGAACTTAAGGAGATTCATCTCAAGCCTGAGAGCGGCAGGGAGACTATTGCTGCAGAGGAGAGGGATCTACCCCACTGCTCTCTGCTTCAAAAAGTGTCTGAACTGCAGGGAATTGGAGCTAGAGGACCGAAAGGGCTCTAGCTGGGAGAACGAGTTGGGTGTAGTGGGGTACAGAAAGCCTTGTGGATGATGCAGAGGGTTGTGAACTTGATCCTCGGAACAACCTGAAGCCAGTGGAGAAAATTTAGGGCTGGAGAGTTGCGGTTCCTGGGCTTGAGGCCAAGCAAAAGTCTTGCAATCCTATTATGGATTAGTTGAATGGGGCAAATGGAGAGCTCTGGAGACCATGTGTTTCTGGGGAAGGTGAAAGGGCGAATGCCTCTGAGGAGGTGCAGCTGAAAGTGAGCCTTCTTGACAAGTTCTGTGATGTGAGGAGAGAAGGAGAGAGAGAGAGGTCAAAGATGACACCAAGGTTTTTTGCCCCACAAGAGGGTGAGGGGAGAAGGCCCATGGGGGACGGAAAGAGAGCCGTAGGGAAGGAGGGAGCTGGGTTCCCAATGAGAATAATCTCAATCATACTGGCATTAAGACAGATATTTTTAGCAGCACGCCATGCCTGAAAAGCTGCCAGACAGTCAGGAATGAGAGAGAACGAAGAAGAAGCAGAGGAGGTAAGCTTGAAGGAGAGCTCCATGTTGTCCACATAAACACTGGAAGTGAGGAGAGAAGGCAGAGATAAATTAGGGTAGATGGTCAAGGTAGATGTTAAAGAGCCATAGTGAGAGGATAGAGCCCTGAGTGACGCAACAGGTGGAAAGTGTGATGGAGGAGAGAAAAAGGCCCAGTTGTACCTGGGATGGTCGGTCAGAGAGGAAGGAGGTCAACCAGTCCAGTGCTAAGTCTGTGATGCCATGCGTATCAAAGAGCCGGTTTATTAGGGTGGCCTGATTGACTGTATCAAAGGCAGAGGAAGGGTCAAGAAGGATGAGAACGGAAGGAGAGGTGGAATCAAGTTTTGAGAGCAATTATTCACTGGTGTTCATTAGTGCAGTCTCTGTGTCTCTGGCTGCTCTGAAGCAAGACTGGTGGTTGTGGAGACAACCAACAGATTCAGAGTGGTGGGTCAGTTGGGAGAAGAATGTCCTGCACAAGTGGGTGGGACAAAGACTGATATGCAAATGGATATTCCTCCTTTGTTAAAGGTACAGTGAGCTAAAATGTGGCTGCAGACTCTTAGTGGGCACCTTCCCATACAACAGGTCATTACACCATGTTCCTTCTCACAGTGGGGTGCCCGTACATCTTTTTATATGTTTAAGGAACTTAGGGTTGGTCACCCTAAGTTACTTATGGTTATCTAGACTTGTACCCCTTGCTCACTGTGCTCAGAGAGGCACAGCTCCACCTCAATGATGAGGCCCGACTATGCTGAAACACGTGTCTGGGGTTGCTGCTGGTACTCTTTTTCAAAAGAGGGTTGCCTAGCATTTCGGTGCTGGACTGCTCAAGTGGGCGGTACAAAGAATGATATGCAAATGGTTATTCCTCCTAAGTGAAAGGTACAGTGAGCTAAAACTTGTGGCTGTGGACTATGAGTGGGTACATTCCCACAGAACAGGTTATCATGCTGTGTTCTTTCTTGCACAGGGGTGCCCTGACCTATTTTTGTATGTAAAACATGTGTCTGGGGTTGCTGTTGGTCCATGTGGCTGCGGACTCTGAATGGAAACATTCCAAATGAACAGGTTATTATGCTGAATTCTTTCTTGCCAATGGGCACCCTGACCTCTTTTTGAATCACAAATACATATATCATTAAGATTGGATGTGCTGGCTTCCAGATCGCTGGACCCAGTGGGCAGTAATAATAGGCACAACATGAAAAAGGTCTGCTTATTACCAAAGCCAGGTGGAGAAGGTATAGCCTTTTCTGCTATGGTCTGTTGATCCTTGTACTCGCTCATTCTGATAGTAGACTTACATTTGTAAAATAATGTGTCCTCAAACTTACACAACAATGGGTTAAGGCAAACTGAAATACATATCAATTGTATTGAATTCCTTAGTTGGAACATTTCCAGTCTTAAAGACAAATTAGAAGATGTTGAATGGCAATAATATGTAGAGATGACAAATGTATTGTGTGTGCACGAAACATAGGTGATTGTCCCACTGGTGAAAAGGGGATTTACAAACTTTTCTTTGCCTGCAAGAAAATGTGATGTATGGGGGTGACCAAGAGGAAGGCTATGTACATGGGTAGATACTAAATTAATGAGAGGTAGTGATTATAGACTCGAGTAGCTTAGACATTTAATTTTTGAAGATAGAACTCCAAGGTGAAACACATTTTGGCATTGAATAGATAAATGAGGGCTGCCCTTGGAGAAAGGGGGCATAATATTTGAAAAATATGTGGACCACAGAACCAACAGTGAACCTCAGGTTAAAATTGTTTTAGTAGATGATTTTAATTATCAAGTTGTCCCCATAGAAGACATGCTAAACGAAACCATCAACACAGACCAGAAAACAACGCAGCATACAAGTTCCCTTTTTCAGAGAGATTGCAGACAAGCAACAGATGCATTGTTAAATGCTTCCAAATGGGGACAGGTAATACATAGAATATAATTAGGAGGCACTCATTGGAAGATAGAACTATAATTAAAAAGAGAGAGTGATTTGGGAGCTTGGAAATGGGAATCATTGTTGCTGAAAACCTGGACTATAGAATATTTAGGAGATTGTCTTCCATTTGACACTGGGGGGGGGGGGGGCAAGGTGGAGTTGGAGCCTGGAACAACTTCAAACCAATGGCTGAAACATTTCACCAAACAGAAGTTTGGTCTGGCAGTGAAACACTATTTCCAGATGCAAACTGTATGGAGTGCTTTTGAGGATGAACCATTGCATTTTACATTACATGAAGTAAACTGTGCACTGTTTGCTCAAAAACACTCAGGGCCTCATTACGAGGCATTACGAAGGGTGCCGGTACGGGACCGGCACCGTTCATTACGGGATGCCTGATTACGAGGTCCCCTAGCGGGACCCAGAACAGACGTCTGGTAAAACCCGGGGCCCGTTATTAGCTCCATCCCCATTCCCATTGAGCCCTATGGGGGCTCAAATGGGAATGGGGAATGGTTTTGTGCATGAGGAATTACCGGGTCCTCCAAGGTCGGAATGACCCGGTAAACATCATTCACAGAACCCGGTATTAGAGCCCGGTATGGAGGCAGCCCCCTTATTAAGGACATGGCTACCTCCATACTCGTAATGAGGCCCTTAGATTGCCGTGCAAAGGAACATTAAAAAAAAGCATATAGTCTGGGTCCACCTTCTTGACAAAATTATTTAATATGATTAATACCAGTGGTATTATTCTGGAAACCTATTGAGAGTCAAAACAGTTCCCATTTTCAAGAAGAGGAGAAGTGATGCTCCCACTAACTATCAACTCATTTCCCTCCTAGACTCTTTGGAAAAACTGTACTTGAAGGTATTGAACCAGAGTCTACAAGAATGGATTGATGAGCACCAGCAAATATCCAAGCTTCAGGAAGGTTTTAGGCACAGAAAAGGGACCGTGGAACAAGTATTTAGGATATCACTGTTAATAGAGAAGTATGTGATCAGAGGCAAGTGGGCACTGTTTGTGATATTTGTAGACCTTAGCATGGTCTTTAATTCTGTTACTCACCCAATACTGTGCTCTAATGTATTAGTTTATGGCATCCCTAAACAATCTTTGGGTAGTTAACTATGCATTGTATATAATCAATTATGCATCAGGTCGGGGTGCAGAAAATACCCCTTCATTTTCCATCCAGCTAGGGGTGAAGCAGAAGAGTGTTATTTCGCCCTTCTGTTTTTCTTTACGTGGTTTGGCAAAGAAAGTGGCGTACCTCCTAGCCCATGTCCGGTAGCAGGATGAAAATACGACTGGAATTCTATTTTTCGCTGATGATACAATATCTGTTTGTAGACCTGCAATGGGCCGCAGCAAAATAATTCATTATACTTCACAAGCTGTTTAAGGTGTTAAAATTACAATTAAATATAACCACTAAAAATACAGATGGTATGTAACAGGAATAGACAAATGACTGTCAATTTGACTTTGGAAGAATGAGGGTATAAAATCAGTAGACCATTCTGACTATCTGGTGATGAGGATATCCAGAAATGGCTCCTAGAACACCCAACTTCAAAAGTGTGAAACAATATTTAACTGCAGGTCAGGTACGATAGCAGCATTTGCAAAACAATGGCTGCAGAGGTTTATCAAGCACAATGTCAATCAGCTTTTCTTAAGGAGCTGAAGTATGGGGACACCAGAGTACAAACCTCGTGACAAAAGAGGAAATGACATTTTTAAAACAGCTGCTGTCTCTTTAAAATATGATTGTGGTATTTCATTTGATCCTGTTTTACTCTGATTTAGAGGTAGCCAGTAACAGAATTGTGATCATACAGAACTGTGTGCAATGCTTGAGGTCATTAGATCATCCGGTGGGTTTACAATGGCACTGGTTTTGTCATGTCAAAAAAAACCTAACAAATGTTGGTTATTGTAATCTACCTGCGAACCCTGTTCTGCTAGATGATCAGGTTGTCTGCCAAATTGAAGCTGCTTATGAAAGTTGGGCAATCAAAGTTCCAAAAACAATCTAGGAAAACAATGGAAGATTGCTGGAGAAGTTATCAAAACTGTTAAACTGTATAAATATCTTGGAGTGAATTTCAATGATAGCCAAGCCAAGGTGCCATACAAAGAGGAACTCAAGAGCAAGATGATTATGCTTTGCTCGCAAACTAAAGTAATCCAACAAAATGATGGGAAATTTTCAAGCAAAGCAATCATCGCATATTACAGACAAAAAGTTATTCCGATCATTACGTGCACAGCCTCCAACCGAACTGGCTGTAACTGGAGGGCCTATATTGTAAGCCATTTCTGAATTTACCAAAACGCTTTCGGATGTCTGCAATACGCTATGAATTAGGTCTTATTTCCCTTGAGGCTTTTGTAAATTGGAGTACATTAATTCTATATGAGAAATCCAAAATGGAGGATCGAAATAAAAACACAGAGGTTGAGATCATATCTCAGTCTTTTGATGCTGAAAGATTTGATATGATTAATACTTGGAAAAATAGATGTATAGACCAAATGACAGAAGCAGGAATTAACGAAAGTCTGTTAACAGAGAATCCTGTGAGAGCCAAAAAGAAGTTCTGGCTGTTCCATTGGATTAAAACTAGAGATCTCTGTGAGAGGTATACATGTTTTAAATATGGATACTTTCCTTAAAAAAAATCTTAATCAGATCCCGAAATATATGGAAAAACACCTGCATATACAATATCGAATCGAGATGATGAGATCCAGGTTTAATTTTGTTCCAACTAGAGCGTTTCAGGCAATTTGGGATGCAGATGAAAAGGCAACGATTTCTTGTAGGTTCTGTGAAAATGACAATGAACCTGAAACACTAAAGCACATGATGCAGGAATGTAAAAAACTCAGTAATTTAAGGCGTGAATTCTTTGCTAGATATTTCAGGGATCTGATGATAATTGATCAAGATTCTTTTTGGACTACAATATGTGATGCACAATGGATATCATTGAATATAGCTATGATTGGCTATTTGGGGAAAATAGGAATCCTTGAAACATCAACGATCTATCAGGCTTAATATTAATAGGCAGATGGACATTATTAATCAATGCAAATTTCAACAGCATTTTAAATGAAAATGCAATGCTAATAACTTTAGATCCATGAGACATATAATAATAAGAATATCAGGTTGTATTGTGTAACCTTTGCAAATTGTGTATGTGTCAGATAAGTCTACCTCGATTTCTGATTCAGACCTCTCACACTCCTCCTCACCTGGGGATTCAGTCTGGGGTGACTTCTTCTTCTTCCTTTCTCTTACTGTGGATTTCTTTTTATGCAGGTATGGCCGACCGCGGAACGACGCCACAGTGGTTACTGGGTAAGTCCGGTAACCAGAGGCCCCGTATCCGCAACCGCCGAGAAGGGGAAAAAGCCGCACGGGCAAAATAAAACAAAGTGCTTTCCAGGGATCAACGTGATGGTTCTTCAAGTATGCAGGTACGTGATCGATCCGATGAATAGTTCTTTCCAACACCCTAGGCACAGAGGGAATACGAGCAGCTTGTCCGGAAACAAGGAAGCAGGGTTCCAGAGTGGATAACAGAGAAAGAGGGGAAACGAGCAAGAAAGGATGCCTAGAGAGCTCGGCAAAAAGGCGGAAGCCGGGCAAAGAGAGAAAAACGCCAGGAAGGGAGAACTGCGGAGGAGAGCCAGGGGGAGAGCAAGTGGGGAAAGAGAAAAAGAAGGCAATAGTAGGGCCAGAGAGCCAAGGGATAGAAGGGCTCAGCAGAGCCAAAGGAAACTTCACAAGAAGCGCTGGCAACAAAGTGGAAAAAGTAGCACAGTTGCAACGTGAACGCCGTTGGCTGGGAACACCAGAAAAAGCCAGCAGCGGCCATGATGGAAAGAAACACTAGACCGCTGAAAAACGTTGTGATCTAACGTAATGGAGTAATTCAATGGCGACTGTGTCGCCATCGGTCCCACACCCTCACATAGAAGGGGCGCATGACAATACAAAAGTAAATTAGGCAATGTTATATGTGTGTATACTTAGATGTTAGTTATTTTATTGAAATAAATGGATTTTGATTATGTGGGTTTTATATTGATTTTATGAAAATGTCCGAAATGTATATGTTGGTAAATTTGACATATTGAATTGAATGGAATTGTATATTTGTAAAGTTGAATTTCAACTAAATAAAATAAAAATGTTTTTTAAAAGTTGGCCAACAACTGATTGTTGTCTAGAGGTAGGACAAAGTCCTTATTTTGTAAAATATATATCCTAGAATACCTTATCTGGAGCAGAAAGGTACCTGTTTTGGAAAAGGCCTTTTTCGAAAAACAAAATTGCTATTGATTACGTTTCATCTGGGCATCTTACCTCTGGATAGTTATACAATACATTGGAATGGTACCAACACTTCATTTTGTCCAATGTGTCAAGAAACTGTTGAATTTTGTTTATATGCCCCTTCTATATAACAACAATATTAAATTGGCCTACCCCCTGCTAAGGAATGATGTCATCAGATCTACTGTAGGAACATTTACATTGTGTCAATTGACCAATAATCGTAGCACTATTTATGCTGTGGCTCATTATTTGGGAAGTGCATAGCTGCAAAGATTGATTGGATCATGAGAATTAAATAATCTCTTCATATGGGCAGAATTATCTTGTATATTTAATTTTTATGCATTCATGGATTCATGGATTTTGTACTGTTTAATTATGTTTCACGCAGGATGTAATTACCATGCTATTGTTTCATGATGATAATGTAATGTACTAATACTTGTGGTATCTGGGATATGTTTATGATGTATAATTATTGTGCTGACATAGACTAAGTGAAACCCCATTTCTTCCAGAAACATCAATGTATTCTAATAAGTGTTATGATTAGTTGAATGTTGAACACACATTTTGACAAAAAATATGTATGACAATATTGTATGTGACACATTTATGAACATGTATTTGGTGTACAGTAACACAATGACCATAGGTTTGTGCACCAGCAAATATTATAATTAATTCAACAGTATTCGAAACTCTTTTAAGAAATGTATGTCGCAAGTTTATATCAAGCTCATTTAAGAACCTGCACTTGGTATAGAGTAAAACTTTGAACACATATATTCAATATATGCCACTTTGGCTAAGTGATTTGTTATATATTCCACACTTTAATAATAAATGCCATACTTCAATGTCATAATTAATTCAACAAAGAACAAAATGTAGTGAGAAATGTATACCAAAACATTTTATCACACTCATTTATGAACCTGCATTTGGTGTACAGTGAAACTTTAATCATACATTTAAAAAATGTGTCACATGGCCTATGCTGACACGTGGCCCATGTTTTGCACGTGTGCACCTTTTCAAGGCTGAATTGTTTACTTTTTCACAAATGTCCTATGAAGCATATTTTTAATTAGAGTTATACAAACATAATAAATATATAGCCAAATGTGGACACAATGTAACATTAGATAACATGTGTAAGAAAGGAGAGAAACTATTAAGAAATTGCACATTAGTCTGCATATATGTTTTTACACACTTTAATTACTAGTCAGAAATCTGTTTATGAATTGGCCACTAAATCTTGCCATTTTGGACAAAATAAAGAGAGGAAGCTTTGATAAGAATTAAGAAAACATGTATAGACTAATTTGTTTATTAAGAGCAATGTTGGCTTCTTGTTCAATGGCTAGCTGTTTAGTTGAAATATCATTTGTATTGCATAGTTTTGCAGTTCTAAGTAATTGTCATATTTAGTCTGAAAAACAATGAGAAAAGGTCACCTTCATCAGTTTAGAGGACTGTTATATGTCCACTTATACCCAATCATCCTATTTATTATGGGGCCCAGTGCCACAAAAAATAGTGGAAACACATTTCTTATGGGTGTGGATTACACTGGACAAATACAATAACATGGAAACTCATTCCGCTTCCCCCAGAAGCTCACTGTCTCCAGAGCCCTGGTTCTGTCTAAACTGGACTACTGTAACAGCCTCTATCTAAATCTTCCTGCCTCTACTCTCCGCCCTCTGCAACTCATCCAGAACAGGACTGCGAGACTTGTCCTTGGCCTCAAGCCCAGGGACTGTATCTCTCCAGGACTGAAATCTCTACACTGGCTCCCAGTGGCTGCGAGGATTAAGTTCAAAACCCTCTGCATTGCACACAAGGCCTTCTGGGGTCTGGGGCCAAAATACCTTCAACTCTCTCTTCCTAGATATCTTCCTTCTCGAGCTCTTTGCTCATCCGCTTCCAACTCCCTCAGGGTCAGCCGCTTCTCCAAGCAACGAGTTGGGGGTAGATCTCTCTCTGCGGCAGGGGCCTCCCTCTGGAACAGCCTTCCTGCCTCCCTGAAACTTGAGGAGAACCATCTCCGGTTCCAGAAGCACCTCAAAACCTTCCTCTTTGCTTCTGCTTTCTCTCCCCCTCTCCCCTGCTAAATTCCTGACTGAAATTGCACTGTATCTGCAACTGGGCCACTCTCACCGATCTCAGTCCCTGGCCCTGCCACTCTCCCCTTGCACTGCCTCCCTGGCAACCCCTGCACTGCGGGACTGTGTCTGTATCCCTACAGCCCCCCTTCCCAGCACTTGTCTGCACTTACCTTGCACTTGCCACCAGCTGGCCCTTATTTATCTTTTTATTCTACTACCCCTGTACTGCACTTTCCCCTCTTCCCTTTCTCCTTGCACTTTTCCCTTCCCCTCTACCCATGCACTTGCGCAATCTGAATGACACCAGGCCTAGTAGGATCGCTGTCTGTCTTCCCTTTGTTCCCCCTCCCTGCCTCGTCGCGCCTTGAAACACTTGTGTATAGGCGCGTTACAAATACCATATCATATCATATCATTCAGAAAACATGACTAAAAAACACATCACAAACATTAACCGAATCCTTAGTATTTTCTCCAAAACCTTTAAAGAATATGCCTTTAAAAGATCAGTGAAACAGAGGCAACGGCTCATACATCCAAAATTGTTTCAATGCTTGATGCGAGAGCTAATCTTCTTGAGTAGTTTTCTGTCCTCGGTTGGTTATTTCTGTTGTAAATTTCAATTCTTTTGACACATGAGTTGTACATCAGCATATGTTAATGAAGCCTGTAATTCTGTTTTTATTAACCATTTTTTAAAGTTGGGTGACCCCATCCGACTCTGGCAATCCTATGCCTGTTGTGGAATCCGCTCCTAATTTTTTTACATCTTTATTTGTATTGGTTAAAAATTTCAACCTTTCAAATGTAAACATTCATAATTACAAATCGTATTACATCTTTATTATTTACTAATGCATGTGCAGTGGATAAGACTTCCTGAAAATATTATTCAGAATATTGAATACACTTTTTTGCACTCATCTCCTTATAAATATAAATGGGTGTATACATGTATACTTCTGTATAGAGACCATAGGATGTTGAAGTAAGCCCAAACAACTATAGTTGCTATGATGCAGTGTTGAAAAGGGGAACTCCCTCAGTGACTCCTAAATATATTTGGAGAAATGAATGAAGGTGATGTTACCAGTAATTAAATAATAACAACAGCAACAACTTTCATCGGTTTAGAGGACAGCCCTATGCCTACATCACAAAATCAATGCTAGACTTATTTTGGAATAATATTTCTATAAAGTGCATACATATATAAAATCATCTATTAATACACAATTCATGGAAATAATGTGATGATATCACCTGCCTTACCGCTCTGACCAGTAGGACAGTGTCTGGTGTCATCCTGTTCCAGTAGATGATGGGCTCAGGGACTATAGGTGGGATCCCCAGGCCATTCTTCCTAAGTCCACTTCACGGGGCAGAGGTTAATCACATGTGGAGCCCCAGGGACATGTCCCTCACCACCAGGGATGCCACAACCCCATCCCATACTTAGGACTTATGAGCATGCTGTTTGCTAGTCCATCAAGATTCACACACTCATTTGGATTTAAACACCAACAGGGAAAGTCAGAAAACCCCAAACATGTGGGCTCAGTCCCAAGATCATGAAGACTATGAAAATATTAAAATAAACAACCATACCCCTTCCAAAATAAATCAAGAATTGGACCCAGACTATATCCCAAAATAAGCGTAACTGCCCACATCTTAGTTGCAGACTTGTCTGAGATGAGATCTCCCTGCCTTGCCCTGTGTACATACTATCATAACAATCATCATTATGTTTATTATTTCAGAATAATCAATACCATACAGAAAGTATAAAAAGATAAGCAAATACATTTTGTAATCCCACTGCAATTATAATCCATAAAACAAAACAATCTCACACCACATAAATATGTACATACATTATTCAAATATAAATACAATTATACTCCACAAAAAGAATTTAAATTAGTTTTTCTAGTAAATTAATAGGTAACAAGACATCACGGTTTATTATGTCCTAATAGTGTAGGACATATTTTGACAATGGTATAAACCTCATGTGTCACTGGACAAAGGAAATTAATGATAAACACCAACAATACATAGTGAACCTAATATAATTAAACATGTAAAGGAAAACCTATTGTGATACACCTAGATGATTACTAAAATAGGGGGGACAGATTGCATTTATTGGGAACCACAGGTCATTCTATTTGCTGAAAAAACAGCTTGTTCAACAGTATGATCATTCAGTACTGTGTAGAAATGTCAAAACGGTTGAGTTCCACCCAAAGTAGCAGTTGAAAGATGCTGTTGGTAGGGCAGCCTTCATCAGGATTTGAAGAAATTGATGGATGTTCAATAAATGGGGAAATCCTGTGTATGTCATGCACATACGACTGGGCACGGCTGTCAGTGGTCTGCTACTGTTGGTTTGTAGAAGACCTGGTTGGGCGGATCTTCTTGGTTTGCCACGATTTGCCTGAGCTGGAATTAATTCGGTCTATGCTTCGACAGAGCCTGTGTGTCTAAAAAATATTTATTATTTACATACATACATTATTCAAGAACATACGAATTAAAAACAGCCTACAAATATCCAAACCTAAAAGGCAACAGGATCACAAGACCACACATTTTTTCCTTACCTTTAGCACGTGCCTATAAGCCGTAGGTCAGCATGCAGTAAGGAAACTAGAGCTTGTCGGCATGTTTAAAAATGGAATTCCTCAAGATAGGCTGCAAAAAAACGTAAACATGCAATACCTCATCATGTTGGGCATGGCACAGAAGGCAGCTTCCATCTTAATCTAAGCTTCAAGATGGGCATTTCGCTGTGACTGCTCTCAAAGGTTCTGGCGCAGGTTATTAAGCAACTAATAGCCAAATAATTACTCCAAATTAGATATCCACAGATTTAATTATAATTTAAGAGAACATGTCTACAAATATCAGGTATCATTAATTAATTACTCTCTCTTTCAGCAGTGTGGAATTTCACCAGTAATTCTCCTGGGTGGCAGAGAAATCTTAAATGCAAATGTCTCGGATTGGTGTAATGATGCAAACCATTTATTTTTCTCCAAGGCTGAGTCACCTGGGAGGGCCAGCAAATGGGCATATGAGTTTCAAAATTGCTGCCTGGGTTCATTTTAGGCTCAGGCTAATCTCCCCAGTCTCAGTCTTGCCCTTGGGAAACTGAGACAGACAACTAATCTCAGACCTTCAACACTAAGTATGGTAATGTGAGTGTTTGAACAGGTTGTATCTGGTGGATGGAAGAATTTGGAGATAACGGCAAGTACTTTGGAGTAGTGAGGGCTGTTGGATGTCAGGAGGGGAAGACGCCAGGAGCAGGAGAGGGGATGTGCCTAGAGACGAGGGTGCAGAAAGTTGGAAGGAAGGGAATAGCATCAGGGGAGAAAGTTCAGAGTTTGAGAAGGTGGTGGTTTTAGGAGGCAGTATCGAGAGTTGAAAGGAGGGGTAACATCAGTCGAAGGTGGTGAAGAGTTGAAGGAAGTAGTAGTGTCTGAAGAAGGTGGCAGGAGATGAAAGAAAATATCATTAGGAGGATGTTATGGAGATTTAAAGGAGACCATTTTAGCAGAATGAGAAGAAACTGCAGTTTCTGAGGTAGAAGTAACATCTGGAGGTAGCTGAGAGGATCAGGTGGAAGTGATAATGGCTGGAGAATTTATAGCGATAGCAAGAGTGGGAAGTATGAGGAGGCCAGGTTGCACTAAGGCAAGTAAAATAGGTGGTAGCAGGAATGAGACCCAGGCATGGAGAAAAGAATAGTGAGGAGCTGAGGAGCATGGAGAGGGGCCTAGAGAGTAATGACAAAGACTCTTGGATCCATCGCCCATTCTTCAAGAAGCTTGAGTACTGTCTGAGGTTGGCCAAGGGAAAGAGATATACAGACCAGGGGTAAACCGGATTTGGACATGCAGTCTCTTTTACTAGCTATGCTTGAGGACAGGACCCGGAAAAGACTGCATCTAGGTAGATGGCCAAACATGACTGAACAGCACAGGAAAACAGGGTGAGATGCTCGATTTGTGCTTACACCAAGGAATGGGTTTGACTCCAGCCATTTCTGCATCCAACTCTGCTGACCATGACATATAGTATCATTCCTTAGGATCCCTTGGGTTTTTACAAAGACTTTATTGGAAGTCTGCCCTTCCTAGATACATGGCACACGTCCTCACGAGAGGTAATATTGACATTGTATCCTGGGATTTGTAGAGTATTTATATAGCATTACTGTGAAGGGTCAAACTCGTGTTTCCATTGGACTAAGAATGGTCCTCCAGGAGGGAACCTGTGTATGACTTGCCCTGATGTATTGCCTAGCAGTTAGATATGGAATTAATTTAGAAGCTAGCATCATTGATCAGGATACACAGGTATAGTCACAGTACTCGTTTTTAACTGTGGCTTCACAATAATCTGGGTGAAAGAGGAGGATCATGTAGCCCAGAAATGTGCACACCTTATTCCACAGTAGAGCCTGAAGAGACACCAAAGCTTGACACAATGCATCATGAAGACACAGGGTTTGGGTCTTCATAAATCCGTACGGAGGCTGATACCTATGTGGAATGGAGACTGTGACCCACAACCCATAGCTCACTCAACATGCCCCAACGTGAACATTAAGGATTGAGTTCAAGAAAGGAGTTTTTGTGACTTAGCAGAGAGATCCATGCCTGAAGTTGGCCTTCTATTCAACCATCTCAGTTATGTAATGTTATGTTTTGTTTTGCTATGTTATGTTGTCTAATACCACGCACCGTTACCATTGGCACAGTCTCCAGGTGCTCATGTGGATTTGTAGAGAGTGGATTGGGAAGGTTAGTGCGGAAGGATGGAGTAGGATATATGTTGTGCTTTTCTGTTGGTGCTTGTAGAACCAGGAGGAACTGGCATCTAGTGTGGGTCGGATTTCTAGGTGTGTTTGAATTGTGTGCACTGGGGCTATTGTGTGTGGGTGGGCAGTATTAAATGGTTTGTGTTTGTTTGCAGCAGTTCATTTCATGGTGGATGTGTGGGTTGGGTGTTTAGTGGAAATTAGACTGATACATTAGTATCATGTGAGGTAAGTGTGGGGTATGCTGGAGAGCAGTTGGAAGAGGTAGGTTAGTAGTTGGTGGCTTTCCTTTGATTCCCATTGGCATCGCTAGCAGTGTCCAGTTTGTGCTGGTCATTGGGAGTTGAATAGCGATGTTTTCAGACAGTTCCTGAAGGCCACGTGGTCTTCTATTATCCTAATTTCCTTTGATATTGTGTTGCATAGATTAGCAATTAGAAGTGAGAATGTGAACCTTCTGAATTTCCTTTTTTTTTTATTATGGCTTTGTATCGATTTGGACGTCGTCACTAGATCAAAGGTGTCTTCCCGGATGCTAGCATTTCATCTTGGCCTGGAAGAATTCAACTTCTTGTTCATGTAATGATTTGTGGGCAATGCAGAGGCCTTTAAATGTAATGCCTTTTTGTTAACTGGCAGCCAATGTAGGCTTTGCAGAGCTGGTGTGATGAAGTCTCTTCTGTTTAGTATCAGGAACATCCTTGCTGCAGTGCTTTGGATGCATTGGAGTTTTTTGGTGAGCCGTTCTGGCATTCCAAGGTAGAGGGTTGGGCATAGTCGATTATTGACAACAGTAGAGAGATGATTGTGAGGGTTCTATGGGGCAATGAGAGCTAGGGGAGTATCGCTCTCAGTTGTCTCAGGTGGTAGAAGCTTTTATTTGCAATAGTGTTGACTTGTGGTTCGAGTGAAAGTCTGTTGTCTATGGGTATTCCCATTTTTTATGCATGCTGGATATAAACAGGGCCATATTTTGTTTAGAAAAGTTCAATTCTACACAGGGTCACCAGCAATGTCTTGGGTGATGGACAGACTGATACCAGTTATTCTTTCCTCTGCAATTCCAGAGGGACACCATCCTATATTTGGCCCTTTCCACTTTTCTTCAGGTCTTCAGAGAGTCACAAGAACACAGGGCCATTTCCTCATCCAGGTTTTTCTGGTCCCGCATATAGCAACATATTCAGAATGTATGGCCCTGAAAACCTTCCCCCAGAATGTAAGCAAGGATCCCCTCTAACTACTACCAAATTCTGAGGAATTTTTCTCTCAGACAGGCATGGATGTTGTGAGATCCCAAAGGCTCTCTGTGTCAGGTAACAAATACAGCATTATCATCCTTGATAATTCCACTCCATGTATGGTGAAACTTTAAATACCTTACTTCTGCCAAGTAGGGTTTTCCAAAAGAGATTCTTACAGATCAGGGAACCCCTTTTATGTCCTAAGGTATGACATAGTTGCATAGTTGTAAAGGTTGTTGAAAATACAGACCCTCCATACCACTACTTACCATTCCCATGCTGATGGGTTTTCAACCAGACCTTAAAGATTCTTCCTTGTTAGCTGGTGTACAAAGATGCAAGGAGTTGGGATTAGCTACTTGCTTGGGTCTGTTTGCAGCTAAGAAGTTGCTGCAAGCCACCACTGACTTCTCCGGTTTTGTTTTCGAGTTAATCTATGAAAGAGAACCCAGTGATGTGTTGGACATCCTGAATGAGCATTGGGAAGAAAGCGATAACTAAACTTTCAAATGTATCCAGGCCACCCAGGAATGGCTCAAAATTATCTGATAACTCAACCAGCAGGAGCTACAAGTCACCCAGAAAAATAATGAAGCCCTCTAGGATCAGGAAGCTCCCTTGATATGGTTCAATGTTAGGGATGTGGTACTCATGTTGTTGCCCAGCTCTGAGAACAAACATTTTCTGAAAAGACAAGGCCTCCATCAGATCATAGGGGTACTCTGTGCAAACAGCTACAGGGTACAAAGGAACCAGTGAAAGTGCTATCAGGTATACCATGTGAAGTGACTAAAAGCAAGGTGGAAATTAAAAGAACCATCCCTGATTTCCCTCTACCCACTGACATACAAAAATCCCCAACCCTGATGGAAATGAATCCTGGAGACCTACCAATGTCCCGAAAATAGGTTCTCTGAGCTTATCTACAGAACCTCTCTGATATATTTTGTGACAGGACATGGGGGGCGCACAATAAAGTTCTGTGAGCATATGCATTCAGTCCCAGAGCCACATAGAATATACAACAATAGTAAAAAAATAAAAAAAACAGCTGTACTGTAGAAATTACTGTGATGGTAATAAACAGGAGTCTACATGTGCAGTTTCATTCTGGTTTATTTTAAATTGGGTTGTAATCACCAACACTTGTGGGCAGTACATATATTCAATATATTTAAAAGTGAGGCCTCGGGAAGAGATGAAGGGCAGCAGCCGTTCTGCTCTCCTTTCTTCCTCCTTTTGCCACACCGCTCATGCTCTGTTTTCTGTATCGTGTCACAGCTCTGTGCTGGACCAGGCTGTGACATGGCACAGAGGCACTGCATGCATCATTACACCTACCCATCCCAAAATGGGTGTACACACACAAATATTAGTTGGCAATTATGTTTGTGATGTGAGGACCTCCCTCTTGCCTCTCTCCCTTATTCATGCCCCTTCTGACTTTTACAGGGCACTGCATTATCCTTCACTCACATTGATATCTTCATGTCCCTTTCATCAGCCCTGGATCACATCTGAGATCCAGATTCTCAAAGCAAACATGCCCTATGACTTAGGACACTGACACAAATAACAGGCGGTTACATGTCTTTATATCAAAGTAATTTATAACGAATGCCCATATATCGAATCTCTTATCTTGAAAACGTGTATAATGAAAGCATTTTCTTTTTTTTTTTGGGGGGGGGGGGGGTCTCCCTATACCTCCATTTCCAACCCTTAAAAACCCATCCCGACCGTTTCCCCAAAAAATGTAAAAATGTAACCCTTTACTCCAGCCTAAATACATTCACTATAACGGTTTTCAAGATAAAAGATTCGATATATGGCATTCAATATAAAGGATATAAACACTGTATATCTAACAGACAGCAGCCACCTTACTCCAAGAATGCAAAAATAATTTAGCTCTCCTCAGCACTGGATTCTGCCAAATCCCTCCTACCTTCTCCCTTTGTAACACCCTGCGAGCTTTCATCTACCATTCAAGCATTGCTCACAGCTTCATCCATTGCCTCTTCACTCTCTGCTAATGACTTTGTTCACTGCATTTTCTCTAAAATCCATCCTCCACCCTTCTTCTGTGATCAACATCTCCTCCCACACCTTGACTATTGACTACTTCTACCCCACCTCTTCAATGAATCAGCACCCATTCTTCGCAGTGGCAAACCAATTTGCACTCCTACTGACTGGTTTGCTACTGCAATAGTCCAACACGTATTCCCAATCACCTGCCATCATCTCACCACATTGCTGTTCTCTGCTGGACCCTTACCTGCCTCTTTCAAATGTGCAGCTCAACTTTCCTATCACTTTTGAAAAAACCCTCTGCTGGAACTACTGTACAGTTTCCCGTGGACTGCTAGTCTCTTGCGATTAGTGAGCCGGCCAATATCTTGTGATACATTCCCAGCACAAGTGCGGGAGGTGCTGTGGCACGGCAAAAGGAGAAAAGCAACCTACAAAACAGACGCTTGCACCGCAGGTGCTCCACAATTCATGGAAAGAGGAAGGATCATACCGATATAATACGTTGTAAATAGTTTACTGCCAATACGTGATTACGTTTAAATTAACCCAGTAAACAGCAATGAAGGTATAATTATTATATCGGGGGAAACCTGTCGACAACATTTTACCTACTAGCCCATCTTGAAACAATCTTGAATGGTTGGGTTTTTAACCAGATCACTAATTAACTTCCCATCTTTTAAAAAAAAAAACATATATCTATTTTCACCACATAATGTAGGTCTCAGATTAATTGTAAAGCTTGCTGTACTTTTTTTGAGTCTTATGTTATGATCCAGTGTGATTGCATGCTGCTTCCGATTTATTTCTGTCCAAATTAAATATTCCAAAGTCTTTCCTTGTCACTCTGTGTGGCATCCTTAATTCTATTCAAAATGTGGTTTGACTCCTCAGCATTGAAACCCAATGTTTCTGCTTTCATTTCAGTGATGAAAGTGATAGCTTCAAATGATTTTTTTAAATGATTATTCCGTTATATGTTAGTGTGCCTTCAACACAGACATGCTCTGCAAAACTATTCAACTAGAATTGGGTGGGTGCCTCAAGTCCGATCAACAATTATTCATAATCATTGAATTTCTTTTTGGAGCAACATACTCAAAAAATGAGTACCGGTTTTATTAACAATGCACAGAATGTCAGCACAGCATACACCGACAGAGTCGTGTACTCTTATGGATTTTATCAATACTGTTAATTTATTTTCCTAAAAATCATCTCCTTTTTGAAATCAACTAAACTTCATTAAAAACTCTTCGTCATTTCCCATGAGTAACAGTAAACATAATTTGAGATGAAAAAAACTGTGCATCTTCTCTACACATTTCAAGGAACAATCTTGAGGAGATTAAGACGCTAATCACAATAAATACAAAGTTTCAGTTAATGGTGTTATCTAACCACAAACATAAATACATAATCATATCTCGACAATCTAATCTTAATATGTTCTACAGTATCACAGTTCAAAATAAAGGCAATGTCCAATCAAGGTTCTATAAATATATGTACACTTTAATAAAACACACCATCTGCATGTAGAACGAATATACTGTTTGAAAACCCAACCCAAAAGAAGAACAAAGAAGATACAACAGATTGGAGAAAGTCAAGATGACCTCACCTACTCGGTGCTTGTAAACCTTTACAGTACTCTTGTATTCTGGCTTATTCATCAGACACATTTTGTCATTCTGTCCTACTTGGGACTCCTTTCCGTGACATATTAACGTGTGTGTACATTAACTTGTGTTCCACTAGTACTCATCCTATCAGATGCTGAGCCAATGGTATCCTCCTAAGCGGCAGTGTATTTTATTGAGAAGCTGACAGTAGGTGAGTGTTTCTGGGAATCAGGGTGACAGGTTCTGAGGTAGGAGGCAACATGGCTTTGAAACGGCCTGACAATTGCAAGAGCAAAAATGTGAGGAACTGCCATCTGGCAAGGGCACAAAGCCATATTATTTTAATTTTTATTGAATAATAAAATGATATGGGTAGTTCCATATCAGAAAGGGTAATCTGCTGATCAGTTTCCCTTTTCAACAGCTCCATGACAAAAGCATGGCATGTATCTGTGGCATGCTGCATCAGTATCCTGAGTCGCAGCAACGCTTCTACCTGTGGTGCCAAGCCGGTGCAGATGTCACAGATGCCCATGTGACAGTAACAGAAATGTCTCTGCTATACAAGGGCAGCATTTAAGATATACACCCCTGTACCCAAACAACGATGATCATAGACAGCCTGTGATGGTGGCAGGATAATCTGTAAATAAAGTTGTGCCTGAGTTTAGGCATAGTGCATGGTACTATTTATGATCACGGCCACTGCATTCCAATTGATATTGCACATGTGTCAGCTCCTGTTATTCAGCTCTGCTGTGGAAGCTGATTTGTATTCTGGTCAGCCAGGTCGGTCCGGGCATCAAAGGACCACACCCTTTCAAAATAAATAGTCTCATATCAGGTTGCTGCATTTCTAAAGATATTTGCTCTAAGTGAGAAGGAAAAGGGGTGGGATTATGAAAGGCAGGAGGGCTATGGTCAATAGAAGAAGATGTCCACCATCTTGAATCACACTGTCCCTTTCTCTCTTTCCTGTCCCCTCCACTTCCTCTGTAACAAAGCACTTTGGGTGTGACATCAGATGGGCAAAGTCCACTACATTCAAGAGCAGGGATTGGACAACTAAAGCAGGATAGCTTTTGTCCAAACACCAGAGAACTTGAGCTTTTAAAAGAAGGGTCCTCAGATTTGCTCTGAAGATCTCACTGGACTTCCTTTGGGAAAGTTGCACTTGTCAAAGCCCTCAGCCTGAGCTGAAGAAGGAATCATCAAAGACAGAAGGAAGATCTGTTTCTGGGAGTGACCTCTGCTGCGGATCTGGACCTACCACTCTGTACCACAATCT
This sequence comes from Ambystoma mexicanum, assembly GCF_040938575.1. NCBI lineage: Eukaryota > Metazoa > Chordata > Amphibia > Caudata > Ambystomatidae > Ambystoma > Ambystoma mexicanum. Next base: position 655,511,642 of record NC_090934.1, read on the forward strand.
CCTGAGCTGGGAGAGTAGACCCTGAACGGAACCATCCTATCCTTGAGTACCTCTTACTGGGCATCACAGCAACTGGAGGACAAAACCACCCAATGCTATATTTTCTAATGCACCTAACTGGTTACTCTGTGTTCACCACACCTGGAACAAGAGGGAAGTTGCCGGCACTGGTTTCCGCACTCCTCCACCACTTTGAATTTGCTTGCACTTGGAACCATCTCGACACTGCACTGTGTCCTTGATAAAGCTTGTCAGCAACCACTCAATGCCAGGAACCAAACCAAATCACAGGAGAGCCACATGTCAACTCTAACCAGGGGTTACAAGCATGGCTCACCCAACTAGCTCTTGAACTACTGCCAGCCACATCAACACACGCAAAATCACCATTTCAATGGCCGCTGCCCACCAATTCGAACGACTGAATAGTCACTCATAAACCCCTCCCAGTGGCAAAAGCATCACTCAGCCTGGTCCACTCAGAAGCTTTCCTGGGACTGTCCTATCCTGCATCCTTGAGGGCCACCCTTCTACTACACGAGTACCCGCCTTCACCCCTACACGACGCATGCATGTTGCTTGGGCCCACACAATCTAAATTGCCTGAACTGACACCAGGCCTGACTGCATCAGCCCACCAAGAACTGGATCCAGCTGCTGTTGACTCTAAACTCTGCCCTCTGTCCACTTGGACCCTAGAGAATTGTTATGTCTTGATCGCTCCTGTTTTCCGCAAATAAATCCTTTTTGCCAGCTAGTGAATTACCTACCACCCCTGGAACTATGCTCAGAGCGGTACTTTCTCCAGTCTGTTGCATCTGCTTTGTTTTTCCTTTGGGGTGAGTTTTTGTACTGCACTTTCTATTTGTTCTATGTGCAGACGGTGTGTTTTATTAAAGTGTACGTATGTTTATAGATTGGACATTCCCTTTATTTTGCACTGTGATACTGTGTTGTTTGGGTCACTACCGGTTCACCTTCACACCCCTCTTAAGAGTATAGCCTTCCCTCTACCCACGTTACCACAAAAGACAAAGGAGGTATATCTCTTAACTGTCCCTGATTTACCTTTATGAATGCATTGTGTTTTGGTTTGTAGAAGTGTGAGGGCTGTTTGGGCCATTTTACTCCTACTCATCTGTGTATTCCTGCGAAGCAGAATCGAATTTGTCGCTAAAAGGTGGCATCCTTTGACCATGTGAAGAACCCATGTATGCATCCATCCGCTGGGGTCTAGTGTACTGCAAGCAGCCTAAAAAAATCACAACATAAAACAACACATGCGGCTGGGCTCGGCTGTGCTGGAGTTTCAGGATGCATGCAACGTTTGCCGATTCTCACTGGAACGCTAAATATAAGGTTCATTCTTTAAAAAAAAGAAAGCAAGCTGTCTCTTCCATTTCCATGGAGGCAACGTTTTGATACCTAAACATGTATGAAGAAAGCAACATGCGTTTTCCATTGCCTTAAAGACTGCTTGTTTGACATCAAAAAAGTATTTGCTCTGTAACAACCGTGCAGGTACTAATCACATCATGAAACCATGTCTAAGAATGCCTAAAGTCATTCTCAGAGGCTATCACTCATGATCATGGGGAGTGACTTTAAGTCTTCAAAGTAGAAGGACAATGTACAGTGCTTTGGTTGTTAGGTGTGCTGTTTAGACATTCCTGTCTGTTACGCTCATACCACTTTGCATTCTGGTGTCTGTAGTGTTATGTGTATAAAGGGAAAACAACTTTAGAAGTAAGTAACTTGAAATCTGAATTCTATAAACTAAAAGCCAGGATGTACATAACATCACATTAATAGGGTAATTGGTATTCATAATTTTTGATTCCACGGTTAATTTCCAAGCAGAATATTGTACTTGCTTTAGAGAGATCTGTGTGTACCTGAGATAAACAGATTGACAACTGAGCTAGTTTGTGTGCTTGTTGCAGTGATATTTGTGTGATGTAGGGACCATATGTGCAAACAATGGTGGGAGTTCCAGAGTGTACAGCCAATTAATAAAGTAAGGCAGCAGGAATGCAAGCAATACAGGAAGTGGCTACTGGCTAGATGCACAAACAACTGATGAGAGGGAGCAAGGTCCAGGAAATCAAAAGAAGATGTTAGTGTGCAGTCAATGGTGGGAGCTGGCAGCATTAAAAGGAATGTGTAGGCAATAACGGGATCGTTAATTTCTAGATCAAGACAGAGAGAGATGTAGAAAGGAACCAGGGTCCTGTTATTAGCAGTTTACTGGGTATTTGAGCACCGTTGGATACACTTTGACGTGCACTATATACTTTGACGTGCACTATGTACTTTCACCAACACACGTCTAAAAGTGGTATGTTTGGTTGTGGCAAATAGAGCATTGCATTTTCATTGTTTGTTCTTTCTTTTAATGGCCAGTTGCCCGTTACATCCCTCAGTTTGCTGTGCTCGCCCATTGCCCCCTGCATATTCTCCCCCATTTCTACATATATAACTGTTTACACAGCTATTAATTTCACAAAACTGAACACTGTTCAATGTGTGTAGCTGAAATCCCTTAACTACCTAACAAAGGAACAGTCATGTGCATTCCTAAGATTACCATCCAAATATTTGAGATGTGCAATTTTTTCCTGACATGTGATTTGAGTGTCATTTTCTTGTGGGTGGTGGTGACACACTAAATCAGCCCTGTATCTCTCATGACATGGCACAAATAATCATCCATCTACTAGGAGAAGTTAAAAGGATTTTCTGATGGACACATGCATAATGTACAGTTGCAAAAGACTTGAAGGTACTTTTGGTAACATCTGTAGTATAGTATATTATGTGGGTTCCCATTAGAACATGCTATTACATGCTATGGCTTTTTCTACAATTTGTATCAAAAATCGTGTGGAGAAATGCACCATTTCCACTTATCATTTCATAAAATGCATTGGGGGAATCCCCACAAGCCCTGCATGCTGGAGTCTGCTTGCCACTTTCTCCTTTCTCCTCCTCACCCATTAATGGTGGCACTAGGTGGAGTGTTCTTCTTGCATACTTCTCATCCTCTATGTGCATCAATAATGTCTATCAAAATGGCACTATTATGGCCCAATGTTTCCAACCTGCTCTTCTCATTCTCGACCATTGCCTGCCTTCTGTCATAAACTCCCTCCCTTCTCCTGCAACCCGTTCTTCCCCTCCCCGCACCCCTCCACCACCACCGATGGGAGTACCATGCCCCTGTACACACCCTTGGAAAACCTTCAAAGGTGGTAGTAACCAGCTTCCCCTAGCTACTCTGAATACTTGCTCTGCTGTAAAACAGTATTCTGGCTTCTGTCTCCTTCTTGAAGACCTTGACTTGGATATCCTCACCCTTACCGCAATGTGGTGCAATGCCAACTCTGTCACTGCTCTTGACATGCTCCTTCCTGAGGGCTCCAAAATCCTCACCAAACCCAGACCCAACAGTTCTAGAGGTGGAGTGGCCCTGACCTTCACTGAGTGGGCCCCTGCTTCCATCATTCCCATTCTATCCTGCTCCTATTTTGAAAGCCTCATCTGTAGGCTGGGGGTCTCCTACACTTTCTCTCTTAGCCTCGCCACTATCAACAGACTCCCTGGCCTTATCTCCTTCTTCCTCTCTGAATGGGCCGACCCTGCCTCATCTTTTTCAACTTCTTCTCCCAAACTCCTCCTCCTTTGTGATTTCAACATCCATTTGGACTCTCCTGATTCATCCACCTCTCAGGTCTGGGTCCACTGTGATTCCCTCTCTCACTATTCTTCCTTCTGGCCCAACTCACTCTGCTGCCCACACTCTTGATGCCCTCATCTCTGCTGACATCCCTATCTCTAATCCGGTCACCACCCCCTCTCCTGGTGTGACCACTCTCTCCTTTCCTTCTCTCTGGGATCTTTTGGCCCTCTATGTGAGCCACCCCTTGCACTGCCAGCCTCCTTCACCATCATTCGACCAATGAAGCACGTGTCAGTTTCTGTTTTTGCCTCCACTTCACCCCCCTACCCATCCTGCTCTTGACTCTCCCTCTGACTCTGTATTGCTAATCTGCATCTTGCCATCTCCAACACTCTCCGCATCCTTGCCCCTGCCATGAGGATCTGTCTAAAACCTCCCACCAAGAACAACAGCTGGTATGACTACGTTTGCACATCTCTGAAACGCAAGTGCAGAGTTGTTGAACCGAAGTGGCAGACCTTGGACCTGACAAACTGGCCTGCCGCCTGCTGCAAAGGCAATATCGTTTCTCTATCTGCTTCAAAAAGCAGTCCCACATCTGAGTCTGGATCACTGGAGCCTCTAACAACACGGCCAAACTTTTCAAAATCTTCAAGGACGTTGTCAATCAACCTGCAGTCTCCACCTCTCTCCTTCCTTCCCAGGCCTTCTGAACTGCATTGGCCTCCCACTTCACATCCAAAACTCAGGACATCCATCCCCACTGTCCTCCACCCACCCACACTACCAGCTGCACCACCTCAGAGGTATTCTCCCCTTCCTCTCCTTCCCCCAGAAGCTCACGGTCTCCAGAGCCCTGGTTCTCTTGAAGCTGGACTACTGTAACAGCCTCTATCTTAATCTGCCTGCCTCCACTCTCCGCCCTCTGCAACTCATCCAGAACAGGACTGCCAGACTTGTCCTTGGCCTCAAGCCCAGGGACCATATCTCTCCAGGACTGAAATCTGTACACTGGCTCCCAGTGGCTGCGAGGATTAAGTTCAAAAACCTCTGCATTGTCCACAAGGCCTTCTGGGGCCTGGGGCCTAAATACCTTCAACTCTCTCTTCCTAAATATCTTCCTTCCCGAGCCCTTCGCTCATCTGTCTCCAACTCCCTCTGAAACAGCCTTCCTGCCTCCCTGAAACTTGAGGAGAACCATCTTCGGTTCCGGAAGCACCTCAAAACCTTCCTCTTTGCTTCTGCTTTCTCTCTCCCTCTCCCCTGCTAAATTCTTCACTGAAACTGCACTGAACCTTGGCCCAGCCACTCTCCACTTGCACTGCCTCCCTGGCAACCCCTGCACTGCGGGACTGTCTCTGCATCCTTACAGCTCCCCCCTCCCAGCACTTGTCTGCACTTACCTTGCACTTGCCACCTGCTGGCCCTATTTATTTATTTATTTATTTTTATTCTACTTACCCTGTTCAGCACTTTCCCCTCTCCCCTTCCCCTTGCACTTTTTCCCTTCCCCCCTACCCCTGCATTTGCGCGATCTGAATGACACCTGGCCTAGTAGGATCGTTGTCTGTCTTCCCCTTGCTCCCCCCTCCCTGCCTTGTCGTGCCTTGAAACACTTGTGTATAGGCGTGTTACAAATGCCATATCATATCATATCATATCATAGCTCTCCTCCCACTCTTACTCCCATGCCCCCTTTGGCCCCCTATCCCCCCCTTCACTCTCCTCCCTCCTGCCCATAACACTGGACGAGGACTCATAAGTGGTCCGCTCTATGAAGACCTCCTCCAAACAAGTGCTCTCTTGCTCCTCCAGAACCATTAAGGACAACATTCCCTCTCTCGCCCTGGCCCATGCAGACTTCTGGAACTACTCCTTCAACTCAGGGTCTTTCCCTCTATCCCTCAAGCACTCCCTTGGGCACCCTCTCTTAAAAAAGCCGTCTGCTGACCCCTCCTGCCCAGCTAACTATCACCCTAACTATTTTACCCCCTTTCTTGGTAAACTGTTGGAAAAGTTGGCCCTCCCCCAACTGAACCTCCATACTGATCTTGTTGGGTGCTTTCGCAACCTCCAATCTGGATTCCGGGCATACAGAGGAATGGAAACTGCTCTCCTGAACACCCATTCCGTCCTCATAAAATGTCTCTGTGACAACATTGGCATTACTGACCGGACATTGGACTGGCTGACCTCTTTCCTGACTAACTGCCCTTCCCAGGCATGGTGTTCAGTGAACAATCTCTTTCTATTCTCTGGCCACCCTAATTGAGCCCTCTACCCCCACTATCCTGTGTGGCCAAAAACCTTGGGGTCATCTTTGACTTTGCTCACTCCTTCTCCTCTCACATCATGGACCTTACCCAAAAGTCTCACTTCCAACTCCACATCCTTAGAGGCATTCTTCCTTTTCTCACCTTCCACCCACAAGCTCAATGTCTCCAGAGCTCTGATCTTTTCTAGGCTGGACTACTGCAACAACTTCTTTCTCAACCTCCCTCTCTCCTCCCCTCACCCCCTCCAGCTAATCCAGAATATGGCCACAAGATTTATCCTTGGCCTCAAGCCCAGGGACGGTATCTCTCCAGCCCTAAAATCACTCCACTTGTGCCTGGTGGCTGCAAGGATCAAATTCAGGACCCTCTGCATCATCCACAAGGCCTTCTGGGGCCTGGCCCACACTATCTCCAACTTCCCCTCCCTAAATATTCCCCTGCTAGAGCCCTACACTCCTCTAATTCCAGCTCCCTGTCTGTCAAACGTTTCTCTAAGCAGAGAGTGGGGGGAAGATCTATCTTCTCTTCCTCTTTTCCTCTTTCCCTTCCTTGCTAATCATCCAACTGCCGCTCTGACCGGTGGCCTGATCCTCATGAACCCCACAGGCTCTCAGGCCCTTCCTCCCATTCATTACCAGCACCCCACCCCTCTGCATTGCCCTGTGGGCCCCTGCCTGATGGCTCCACATACCACCCTTGAAAGCTGCCTGTCCTAGCTCTTAGCCTGAGGTGCTCCTCGAGGCTCCCCTTAGCACCTCCTTATTGGGCCCTCCTCCAGCACTTGTCCACTTCTCTGCTCCCCCTTTCCATCCTCCTCCCCTGCACTTCTCATTAATGCACTTGCACGGCCGAATGCCACATGGCCTAGTAGGACTACAACTGTATATATATTACCATTGCTTTTTGTTTCATGCCACTGTTATTATCTACCTTGTTCCCTTCCCATTTAGTCTGATGGTACTTTTAAACATAATTCTGCTGTATAAAGCGCCTTACTAATGATCAATAAATAAAATAAATGAATGTGAGCTTGCACTACATTGCAACAAACAGGTTCACCCCACCACATACAAAGTTAACCAGCCACCACTGTTTCTTTGGAAGCTGGCATTGGCCACTGGGTCAACCAAAATCAGCAGCCTATGGGTCATCCTAGCCTTTACTACCACCTACCAAAAGAAGAGACGTTACAGATAAAAATAAATAAATAGGTGCTGTTCTGCTAGACCCTTTGTACTGTTCTTGATAGAACCCAGGCATGGTTAAGATTCCCATACCACTCTGTCCTCCCTCATTAGCCATGGCCTCTTGGTAACACCTTCGCCACCTCATAAGCATACATCTATTCTTGGAATCAACACAGGTAAGCTCTGTGACCCTCTGTGGGACAGATGTGTGAGCCCTAATTCTTGTGCCGCATAAAAGTGGCCTGAGCTACCAGATTGCTCGTTACTATGCATAGACATACAGTTATAAGTTCACAGAGATGAGGCTTCTTTTCATTTTGATGAACAATGAATACTGCACATGAACAGCTAATGCTATTCTTCGTGTGTTTATTTCTTTCGTATCTCCTGCGGTTATCCTTGTTTACTGTCTAGCAAAAGTGATTGCACAATAGAATAGCAACTCTCGCTCTACTGTCCCCTCCTGAATAAAACACAGAAATAATCGTATTATCTGGCAGCTTATGTGCCAATGTTTGCTTGAAGCTTATGCTCTACAAACATAATGCACCCGTATGAGATTCTACAGCTTGCACTTGCAGGTCGGCACATGGACGCATTCCAGACTACTTGAATGGGTGCTGAATGTTTTTGTGCTTCCGAGTTGAGCGTGTATACACATCACCAAGTGCATTTCTGAAGAAAAACTTATTGTTCAGCAATTGTGGATTGTCAATATGTATTCTTAGTATGTAAAGTGCCTCCATTCATGAAACTGTGTTATTGTCTGCCCCGTTGGCAATGCCGCATCACTTCTTGCATTCAGAATTATTCATCACTGCAGCCTTTCTTGCTGTGGAAAATATTCGACCATGAGATTATCAATGACGATTCATCTATGAACGGCCTCTTGCTCTGGACTGTAGCCCCTGAAAATGCACTATACATATGTATATGTTATCGGGTGGAGATAGCGAGGCAAACATGTAATCACTGTACTTATGATTAAGTGCTCTCCCCATAGGATAGCTTGTCACTTGTGTGCAATTCAACAAATCTGCACAAAACATTCCCCAAAAATATGGCGCCAACTGAAGGTTTGGTGCAATGGTAAAGTGATTGAAAAGGTCCTATCATTTTTGCAATGTGTTGTAATGTGTCTTGCTAGCTGAGTGGATGACATCACTGCTAAATGGAATGTAGTGATGTCAGTGTGAGTGGAGTGTTGGTGTGTTGTTATCTGAAGGGGGATTCTATGCTTGGCAGTTGGAGATATGCTGACTTGGAAAGGACATGCCAATGTTTCGTTCCTGGCAATTGAACTACAATAAATCTACTTAATAACTTACCTGGTGGTTCGGGTGTTCTTCAGCTTCCAAGTTATTACACAATGCTGATGGAGTTACATTGAAAAAGGATTCTTTTGCACCTACAGCCCGAAACGCTGATGGATTTTCACCAAACTTATGGGAGGAGCAGTGACTTGGTCCTGAAAGTGTGCTTTTTAGATACATTTGGTGTTAAAATGGCCAGCAGTTTTTAAAAATGGCCATGCAGTAGGTCCAAAAAAATGAGTGTTTTCCCAGTCTGGTCTGTAGACTCAGTTCCTGATTCAGTGTCCGTGGATGCCACACGATCAGTTAGTGGAGAGGGACATGTGATGTTCACGGACAGCTTATGAAGTGCTGATTGGTTGTATAGGAAAGTGAAAAAATATTCCTGTGGTACTGTGTGCATTACACCTTCGGGGGACAGTGGGGTGCGAGGGGTACATGTTTACAAATGGGTCAAATGAAGAAGCTGTTTTTGTGGCAATGGCCAAGAACATATACAGGACATTCCTGTATGTGAACGTGAAGAATATTTTGAGAAAATAAAGGGGATGTCTTTGTCCAGGAGCCCATTCTTCATGCCTTGCGTGTTTGCACTCTTGGCACTAATTGAAGTGTTTTAAAAATGTTATTGAGTGTTTGTGTGTGCTATCAACAGTCCCATTGTAATTTGGGGCTAGAGCTTGCTTGCAGGATAGCCTCAATCCCATGTCGTTCTGGTTCTGATGATGTTTGGTGTGTTGTAACAATGTGTGCAGAATGTTGAGTACATGGTTGGTTGTTTGCTAGTCTTGTATAGAGGTTTGTGGATCTTATCATTGTTGCTAGAGAAAAGTGGGCACAGGTCCTGGCGGGCACCCATGACCCAAAGCCACTTTTCCCTGGCACAGATGATGTACTTATTGCATTGTTATAAAGAGGTGGTGTTCCCTGAGTGCTTAGTTTCAGTGTAAAGTTGGTATGTTTTTGATAGTAGTAAATGGTCCAGTCTCAGGTTTTCTTGGAAATGTAATTTAATTTAAGTGGTGTTTGCACGCAGGTCATATATCACTTGTTCCCAAAGCCACTATCCTCTCTCTCCCTCTCCCTCTCTCTGTCTCTCTCTTTTTTCTGTCTCTCTCTCTCTCTCTCTCTCTCTTTATTTCTCAAATAGACACACCGTATCTCATGCGGAACAAAACAAGGACCTGTGAGGACCTGTGAGTTGGCAGATGACGGAAAGGGGCAGTCTTGAAACTCAGACATCAGACATTAACACAACCTGCTAGGGCCTATGGGATGCAAGACCTTAAGGGTCAGTGGAAGGGAAGCTTACAATGGTCACCCATTTCACATTCCTTAGTATGTTAGTCAGCAGGCTGTGAAATGCCTCAAACCTTACTCTAACACGTTCAGGTGTTATGAGCAGTGGCCTGCTGGGACCTTTACTCCTTGAGGGCAGTGCAAGGCATTTGTCAGGACTTCATCAGGGGATTGGTAGGGGTAGGGACCAGAATCCCTGCTCACTTCACCATCGTCTTCCACAGTCCAAAATGAACCCTCCTCCCTGCTACCAACAGCCACAACTCACCAGGTTTTGATGCAGCACCACAGTAATGCTGTAACCCTGCAGGGGATTCTTAATGATGAAACAAGGAGCAGAAAAGATAGGAGGTGGAATGTCAATTCCTCAAAAAGATAATGTGTAGCACCGTAGCCTAAAAAAAAGGGCACAAGGAGGTGAGATGGCTGCTGGATGCCGAAGAGCAGTGTGTTGGCTGTGATAGACAGAGGTTTTTCCAATAAGGCTGTAATCTTGTGTTTGCAGTCTTTCTGGCCCCTTGGTAGCTAAGAGCCTTAAGGCAGTTTCTTTATTTGTACCACTGCTAAATGAGGAGACCAGACCAAAATCAGCCATGCTTTATTCATTGAGATGGCATGGGCTGTCCTACCAAGGGTAGGGAGGGGCTATCATGATTAGGATATGTACAAGGTGTACGCTGCTACCCACAGGGGGGTCTCCTGGAGACAGGGATGCTATAAACTCACACGTTACCAGATATTTACACTACATAAGAAAGGAAAGGAGGAGAGAGGATGTGTTTTAAAACTGTCTGTTCATTGATGGGGGCGTAGCAGGTTTGTTGATAGTTTTGTGAAGATATTTGTGGGATTTGTGTTCATCAGTGCAGGGTGAAGTGGTCATGGGTGTTTAGCAGTCTAGGTCCTGTGCCTACTTTACTTTGCTTTGATTCTCAACTGGGAGCCATAGGAATCTATATAAAGTTGCACCATAGAAAATGATCTATAAACCGGCCTTATGCCTACATAACCTCTCACTAACAAGACGAACTCCACATACACCCTGTATATAACTGTATATATTCCTTACTCTCCATATAACTGTATATATCCTGTACAATGTATATTTACCTTACTGTCTTGTACTGTGTAACTGTTATATGCAAGTAACTGCAATCTGTAAACATGTGTAACCTGTAAAGCTTAAAGTATTCTTGAACAACGCGCCCAGTTACCCTCGGGTCTGGTGCGCGCTATAAATAAATAAACAAACAAACAAACACACCTCCTATGCTGTAAGCAGGTGGTCTTGTCGGGCTACAACAGTACAGGCTGCTGTTTGTTTTTTCTTGTCAAAATGTACACATTTATTGTTATTGGGAATGTATGGCCAAAACAAAATCCACCACAAATATATAAAAGGAGAGTTTGATAATTTTTACAGTTGCAAGTTTTGTTTCCATGATGTATACCACGTTATATTTGTTCAGTGACTTCCAAAGTAAATGCTGAGTTATTCCTTATTTGACGGTGATGCGGCACAGATACATATTTTTATGATTGCCTGGAATGTACCATGGCATGTCCTACTTTTCACTCATAGCTACTTCTGTTTTATTTTAAATTAGTGGCTACCTTCAAGGGATGATTGACAACTTTCTGGAGAGTATTTACTAATTCATGTTTCTTTTTTTTCTTGGCTCTGGCCATCTTCTAACACTCGTTTGTACTGTTTAAATTTGCCATTTGTAAGGCTGATTTCAGATGCCTCAAATGTAACTTGAAATGTAGCATGCTACCCTAGTAATTCCTCTAGTTTTACCAAGGTTTGAAAAACTGCATTAAGAGCCATTCAATGAGTTTGCACATGTAGTGTTGTGCTATTTCAGGCAAACACATACTTTCCATGGAAGGTCATCTGCTTGAATAGTATGGGTTGATGAGATTAGCGTGAATAGTGACTTGACTGCTGGGATTTTCTTCAGCTAGTCATTACATTTCTTGGAAACATTTTAGTACTCTCTTGTAAAATGAAGCTGGACCAAGGTTTAACAAGATAATGTTTTCAGACTGTCTTTACAAAGATGTGCCTGTTAAATGTCTGAAGCTTTGTATGAACAGCATTCTCTATGAGAGAGCATTTTTATGCTGAAGCTTTATAGTTTTTGAGTGCTTTTTTTAAATTAAATGTCATCTCATAGATCTTTTAACTCAGATTTGGTGAGATAGGCTGTGACATATTGTGTGACCATATTAGCATTCCACACAGATGCAATAACAGCACTGTGCACCTGGCCTACCCTCTGACTTCCGGGCCCAGGTACCTGCTCACCCTGTCACCCACCCGCACTGCCACCTGGCAACCCCTTGCACTGGGGTCTGCATATGTAACCATACAGCCTCCCCCTTTTTCTCCTGCACTTACCAAACACACCCTGTCTGTTACCTCAAGCCCAGCACTTGACACTTGCTGGCTACACTACCAGTGTTTGTTGCTTTTTTTATTACTTATGTACTTATTATTAATCTGTTTTCCTCTGCTCAGCACTTTCCACTTCTCCCCCCTTCCATGCACTTTTCCCCTTTCCCTCTCCCATGCACTTGCACGTTCTCAATGTCACTGGGCCTAGTAAGATCAGTGTTTTTTGTTCTCCCTTGTTCCCCCCCTTGCCTTGTTGCGCTCCGAAACACTTGTTTATGAGTGCGATACAAATAAAATATCAATATCAATGGGATTGCAATCATTAATGTACTTAGAGGCTTCATCTCTTCCAATGTTATATGTATTATTGGGAGAGTTGCCTTTCACACTGTATCTAACAGCAGGCATGAAACGATGTGCTGGTCCTTTGGAGCAGACAAGTCTTGCCAATGCAAAATAATATTTTGTGTAGTATTTTCCTTTGTTTCTCTATCAGTTAGCTGCATTATTTTTCACATTTATCTTGATCGAAATGCAAGATTTAGGTTTGTATGTCATGATTTATGTCCTTCTTTGGGATGACACATGTAATCTTTTTTCAATAAATTCTAAGATGGTCTCATTTCTGTCATCAATATTTGGGAGCATATTATACATAAAAGCATGTGAATAGGTGTTGTCTCTCTCAACTATTTTTTTCTTCTCCAAAAGTAATCCTCTACTTCTCCAAGTGGAAGGCAATCTTTGTTACAAATGAAATGTAGGGGGGCGTTAGAGAGCTCAGCCAAGATGGCCGTGGGTCCATGAGCTCCAGCACACTGTTTAACATCTGGTCAAAATCCGGAGGTATTCCTGATACTGAGAGAAGATTGACAGGAAGCATATGAACAACCGCCTGTCCTGAAAAGCGAAAGCCTGGTGAAAAGCGAAAGCGCCTTGCCACACTTGCACAGGCTGGGGCTGTCGGGGGCCTGTGGCTGTGGGAGGAGGAGCGGCCACCAGGCACGAAAACCTGAGAAACCCTGATAGCGAGGTGGATGCTGCTGCAGCAGGTAAGGCTACAGTGCCATCCGGTAGGATAAAGGAATAAACCCCTGCAGCTGCTCTGTGCTGGTGGTGCTGGTTTGCGTTGCACTTGGGGGAAAGATGTAACAGATAGCAGGAGTTGGGCCCGCTGCCACCGGGTGTCCCGGGGACAGGCCTTTGTTGCCCCGTCAGTGCATGAAGGCGCCGAACGGCACAGCACATCACTCTGTACTATACTGGATGAGGGCATTGGAGTGCCGCAGCTCCCGAGGTACTTATCCCAGAAGCGGCAACCCGGACAAGACACTCGTCACAGTACGGCCAGTGGAAGGTGCCCCGGGGCAGCCCCCGATTCTAAGCCTGGCTGGTTCGGAGGGGGTGCCCTGTCAGACTCTTGAGTCTGGCTCGTGGTGTGGCACCCTGATTTGGGCAGCAGGAGCGACGCATCTCACTGCTGCCCAGGATGCTGCAAAGTGGGGAGAGCAGAAGAATCATCCTGCACAGCTCAGAGAGGCAACGGGACATGTAGAAGCTCAAATACCATCATATTGTTAAGGCAGGCAAGGTTTCTTGCAGCACCAGCTTGGAGAAGGTGGTACCGACACACTCTGATCCATCTGCAGAGCAAATAACCTCGGCTACCCTCTGAGGGGAGGCACATAGGCAGAGAAAAGGAGGAAGCCTGGCCCTGTTCCCTACCTGAGGCCCGGGGTGATCCACGGCCAGCGTGGACGCACCGAGGCGGAGGTGCTTGGCGAGGAGGCAACGGCGAAGCCGATGCCGTGGGGTACCCCAGCCCTCTTCACAGTGACCTCATATTACCACACCTGAGGCTGGCTGGATCTGACCAGGAGCAATGGCGGAGGAGGCAGAATCTGGAGGGAGTGTGGCTCTGGCTGCCGGCGCAGCGTTCCTGGGATCAAGATCAGTGGTGGAGTGAGCCGCGGGTTTCCTGCCTCCCCAATGGCCAAATTGCCCAGTCAGCAGCTACTCAGTGCTCGGAGGGCAAGGGGTGTTGTTGGCATAGCTCACTCCAGCTCAATGACAATTGTGAGGCTGGGGAGAAAGGCTACAGATCGGCTATCCCTCAAGGAACCAAAGTAGCTGACCATTTCTGGTTGCACAGGCATAATCCATCTCCACAATAGTGACCTGCTGCTGAATGCACCATTACTAGGACCTGAACCATTATTGCCCACACAGGACAGAGGGCGATTTGAGGGGGCCCCAGAGAGAAGACTCTGACAGGCTACGCCCGTCTACACCACTGTGGATGACACAAGCTGGGCAGGACAGTTCCTACAAGAGCCCAGATTTGATAGAGCCCTTCAACGGAATAACTCCCTGACCCAGCCCACATATGGTTCCACCGAACAGTGTTTGAAAGCAACAAGTCACCAGCCTGAGTGTAAGAGGATAAACACCCAGAGGCCCGCAACCACTCTACTCACTGCACGCAAAGGAGTATCCACGTCTCCCACGACGTATGGTCATCAATCTGGTGGGACAGGCTGAGGCAATAATCCAACCACCCATTTACCACCTGGGGACAGCACAGACGACAGCGGCAGAAGCAAGGAGCAGGAAAGGGAGTCAATACCAAGGCAGGGCCCAGGTCTCGTGGAGTCAAGGGATCCAGCCAATCGAGAGAACATCGCAGTGGAAGAGTGAATGAATCCTGCATGGAACCTCTGGTGGAAGAGATGCTATGAGAAGCACTGGGCCCATAGGAATTCTCACAGATGTATATTGTGGAGAGACCGCACCGGATACCCAGCGGGAGGAGACAGGTCCCTGGGCGCCACCCTGTCCAATCAATCGTCCAATCATAGCCTGCATGCTAAATTACCGGGACAGAGACAAAGCTCTCCCCAAAGCTAGGGAGAAATGGCACAGTGACCTACAAAGGCAACATTATCAGACTCTTCCCAGACTTTTTGGATAAAGTACAGGCCTCTAGAAGAACATACACCACAGTCAAGAAGCAACTATGCGACAGAGGTATCCGGTATGCTTTGCTATTCCCAGCCAAGCTACGCATAGGACATGAGGTACGTGCAATCTTTTTTCAGACACCGGAGGAAGCCAACACCTTCTTGGAACTGCAGCCAAGTAACCCCCAAATAAGGGGTAACAACGGGTGATATCATGCCCAGAGTTCAGTATCCTTTAACACGAGATGACATTAATCCCTGATGCAGTGTAGACCCCAAGGGGTCAGGAATCAAGCATGTAGCAGACAGTGTGAGGGAAGGGCGGGACCTATAGCAGTCGCTCAAGCAGAAACTCAAGTTAAGGGTACACTGGGGGGGAAACCATGCTGACAAGTTGGGGTGTTGGAGTGGGGGGGAGGGGCACGTTTTATATGGGGTGTGAGAGGGTGGAGGGACAGAAAGGCACTGGCAAATTAGGGTGTCCGTAGGGGAGGGCAGGTAAAATGGCACACACGTGTTATTAGTATTGCACCAAATGATCCTAGAATGGCACAATCTGGGATCCTGAGGCGGAGATCACAGGGATTTCAACGCCTTGAAGGGAAATAGATGTCTATACTCAATTTCAGTCCGTGGAATGTTAGGGGGCTGAACTCCCCTACAAAGACTCAGAATTCTTACTGTACATGCCACAGAATCAAATTGGGATTGCTTTATTGCAGGAAACCCACTTAACATTAGACTCAGAATTGTCAAAAATAGTCATTCTGGGAGACTTCAATTTAGGCCTTAATGACCCAGCCAACACCTAAGAGCGCCTTCTTGCCAACACGATCAAAGCTCAAGGCTTCACTCATCGCATCTCCAACCCTACGCACAACAAAGGACGTACACTGGACTCCTTACCCTACATCAACTGTGTCACCAACATACTAACCAATAACCCATGCCCATGGTCCGACCATAATGTAATTCTATTCTCTATCACTGCATTAACCAAGCCCGATATACCGCCTCAACTCACCTCAGTGACACTATCAAGAATCATAGGAACATCAATCCTGACAACTGCTCCCTCTGCTACTAACGATAACTTGCTTCCCGCACACTACCTCCAACCCCACCTCCATGGTGACCATATACAACCAAACCGTCCAAGCTGCCATCAACAAATTTGCTCCCCTGGGCTACCGTAAAGTGAAACATTTAGCTCACGCTAACTCTTGGTTTACCGCAAGCCTCAAAACATTTTACTCCGCTAAAAGAATGGACAAGTGTGCATGGAAAAAAACACCCTCCGATGTAAACAAGCTACACTTCAGTATCGTAGCCATGAAATACAAGGAATCCTCCATCTAAGATAAGGGCAATTCAAACAATCTGAGAATTGAAAATCCTCAATATGGCACTACGGAGCGGTTCTCCATACTACAGAGATTGAATCACCAGCCCCAATACCTGACCACTGCATCAAGGATCAGCCTTGGTTTACAAACATCCAAAATGCCCTGTCTGACAAAATCACTCTTCTGCAAAACAAAATCAAAGCTAAAAAAGCTAAACTCACCCTAGACACCCAAACACCATTTACAAGCCCCTTGTCAATAACTACCACTCCTAGATTCAAATTCACCCCTCTCTCCATTGCCAAAAATATAAAAATCATTAATCAAGATGCTGAGGAGACATCTGCCCGGCCACTCTCATTAAAGATGGCGTCAATGAGTTTGCACCATTCATCACAACCTTGATTAATAACTCCTTCTCCTCCAGTAAAGTGCCAGAAAACCTAAAAGAAGCTTGGGCACTCCCTCTCATCGAAAAACCTGCATGGGACCCAAATGTCCCCACTAATTACCAGCCTATCCCCACGGTCCCCTTCCTCCTGAAAATACTTGACAATGTAGCCTACTTACAGATACCAAAATTACTAGAATCCAACAATCTCCTAGGCCTCCATCAGTCAGGTCCACCCTGGCCACGGAACTGAAACAGCACTTCTAGACCTCAAAATCCAAATGTACCAAATAAAAGATAAAGGAGACCTAGCTATTCTCCTTATACTGGACCTCTCTGCAACATTCAACCTAGTTAACCACAATATACTTTGTTAACACCTCGCCCTAGTTGCTTTCTTCTTGACCAAGGCCATAGGGTGGATTGAATCATTCCTCTCCAAACTCACAATGAGAGTTTTCTCCTCTTCGGCAGCAGCCACACCGGCCCCAGTCTCCTGTGGAGTGTTCCAAGGCTCATGTGTCTCACCAACACTATGCAACGTGTTTACCAAGCCATTATTTGACCTCCTAGACAAATTGGGTGTCATGTAACTATGACACTGATTCCAACTTACTGAACAAAATCTACCTCACCATTCAAGCCTGGATGGTGCAACATAAACTCTGTCTCAAACCACTCATCATCGGTAGCCAATCTAACCTAAATAATCTCCCCCAACCCTACAAATCCTTCACCATTGACGGCAACATTATGACTGTAGCAAAGGAGGTAAAAACCTTTTGAGTCTACATTGACTCTTCACTCTCCCTAACAAAGCAAGTTAAAGCCATAGCCTCCTCAGCAGCCTACACCTCCAAACCGATCAGAGCTAGCAGACCCTTCTTATCCACAGACAACTGCATCACCCTGGCCAGAGCACTTATCTTATTAAGGATTGATTACTGCAACTCCCTCTTTACTGGCTCCAACGCCTGAAACATAAACACACTACAAATAGTTCAAAACAATGCTAACAGAGCCACCCTCAACATCCCCAAAAATGAACACATCTCCTCAACATGACATTCACTGGCTACTGGTCCGAGATTGTATCAAGTTCAAAACCCTCTCACTAACGCACAAATATCTCTCCAATAGCGCTCCGGCTTACCTAGCAAGATAATTCTCTAAAGCCCAGTCCAACAGACCCACCCGCTCAACATACGCTGGCCATATTGCCATCCCTAGGTTCAGAGGTTCAGATGACAAAAAGCAGGTGGGACCAGCTTCCTGGTGATTACAGGCAAACAATGTAACTCCATGCCCCTGGCCTTCAGAACAGACCCATCACTTTGGTCCTTCTGCAAAGGACTCAAAATCTGACTCTTTGCCCAAGAACACAACTAACTTAAGGTTGGCTGTTCCACAGGTAACTAACGGCTGAAACCTATGTAAACTTGTCTGCAACTAATGCAAGCAATCTCTGCAACCCATTACTCATGTGAACAAATACAATTGTAACATCTGGAAATGGCATAAATAATGCAATTGTTATCTGTGGTTGTAGATTTCAACACTCGCCTTCAGATTTGTGCACTACTGTTGTAAATGTATATACATAATGACAGCCAAAGACATTTTAAATGCACTAACACTTACTTTGTTTATTGTCCAAAGGACTAAAATTTCAAGTGTAAAACTGGTGCTACTTTGAAGAACACAGTTTATAATTTGGATGAGATTACTTATTCTTAAACAAAAATGCACAGTGGTAAAACATTGTACCATTTTAAAGGTATCAACTGTATTTTTTGGAAAGATAGTGTGAGATAGACTAGGTCCTTATTTGCAGCACATATGCACTCTCATAGTTGAAAGAGACATCTGAACTGTTGAATGGCTGTGAGAAGGTTAGATGGAGAGTTTGTGGAGTGCTTTGGGCATCTGTGCGTTGAAAGAGAAGAGGGGAAATTGTGCGTGTCCCTCACCTGATGTCCACTGAAACATGTGCTTTTTTTACAGATGGTTCAGATGTGCCATCCAGGAACTCTTTCTTGCCCTTTTCACTACCTTCAATGAAAGGGACTGCCAATGCTTGTGGACACTTGCATCTGTATGCAGACATCAGGAGTCTTAGCCAGTCAGGTGTTCTGTGTGTGGAGAGGAGTTGAACTTGAAAAACAAAATTAAATTCTTAATTTCATTCTGTGAGTTGCTGAATACAAGGAGCTCAACGAGAAGACAATGTGGGTGATTGACAAATCAGGGGTTTAGTTATTGGGGGTATATACAAAGTGGCTTGCTATTTCACATGACCTTGGTTTTGAAAATATGGAGGTGCTGTGGTATAGAGTTCGAAATAGCAAGAGGATTAAGCTGTTTCCAATGTGTCCGCGAATGGTGAATTGAAAAAACACACAGTTGATAATTAATTTTGTGGAAGTTATAGTTTGGGATATGGCATACTGGAATATTTTTGCATTTTGCCATAAAATGAACTTTTGGGGATCTGATGTCTCTTTTTACTTAAACCCCATTTATCTTTTCCAGAATTGGCCAAAGACAAATTTGGAAAAGATTGCTGTCTCCAAATTTCAAATGCCCGGCATAATGATAATACAGTTGCCAGCAATTGTCATGATGCAATCAATATTTTTGGAAAGGTTGTACTACATCTTACTGCTCATCGGAATAAGCTATATTTGATGCAGTCATCAGGATCCCACCCATTCCCTCGTGTTTTGCTTTTCTAATATGTGTATGAAGACATATGCCGGGGTTAATGAACTGATCACCACCACAGAAAACCTCAGAACAGGAGAGGGTGTGAAAAATGAGAGACATATATAGAAATAAAATAAGCGAGGGGGCAATTATGTTCATGTGCTTTTTGCATGTCTAGTATGTGGTCATCTCTGCCTGCTTGCAGACAACTGTCTGAGAAATATAAATGGATGTGAAATTAGAGTGATCTGTTTTTCTTTTTTAACCAAAAAAGGTAGTTCTTAAAATAACCTTATTTTAATTGTATCTTGCTTTATATTTTTGTGTTTTTCCCTGCTTAAGGAGAGCAGGTACAAGTGGATCTAGCAAATTAACAAGGGGGGTCCTGGGAGTCCCTCTGCCAGGCATTACTCCTGGTTACGAGAGACTTACCCAGAGTCTTTAGCTCACTGTCTTTCACAGAGAAGAAATATCCCAAACATATCAGTCTTTGTCCTGCCCTGGGGCAGTCCAGTACCGAAATGCTAGGCAATTCTCCTCTGAACAAGAGTACCAACAGAAACCCCAGACACGTGTTTCGGTCTGGTTGGACCTCATCAGTAGGGTGGATCTGTGCCTCTCTAAGAATAGTGAGCAAGGGGTCCACGTCTGGATTCCCCTAGTAACTTAGGGTGAGACCCAAAGTTACTTAAATATGCAAATTAACATGGGGGGTCCTGGGAGTCCCTCTGCCAGACATTAGTCCTGGTTACGAGAGACTTACCCAGAGTCCTTAGCTCACTGTCTTTCACAGAGAAGAAATATCCCAAACATATCAGTCTTTGTCCTGCCCTGGGGCAGTCCAGCACTGAAATGCTAGGCAATTCTCCTCTGAACAAGAGTACCAACAGAAACCCCAGACACGTGTTTCAGTCTGGTTGGACCTCATTAGTAGGGTGGATCTGTGCCTCTATAAGAATAGTGAGCAAGGGGTCCACGTCTGGATTCCCCTAGTAACTTAGGGTGAGACCCAAAGTTACTTAAATATGTAAATTAACAAGGGGGGTCCTGGGAGTCCCTCTGCCAGACATTAGTCCTGGGTACGAGAGACTTACCCAGAGTCTTTAGCTCACTGTCTTTCACAGAGAAGAAATATCCCAAACATATCAGTCTTTGTCCTGCACTGGAGCAGTCCAGCACCGAAATGCTAGGCAATTCTCCTCTGAACAAGAGTACCAACAGAAACCCCAGACACGTGTTTCGGTCTGGTTGGACCTCATCAGTAGGGTGGATTTGTGCCTCTCTAAGAATAGTGAGCAAGGGGTCCACATCTGGATTCCCCTAGTAACTTAGGGTGAGACCCAAAGTTACTTAAATATGCAAATTAACAAGGGGGGTCCTGGTAGTCCCTCTGCCAGACATTATTCCTGGTTACGAGAGACTTACCCAGAGTCTTTAGCTCACTGTCTTTCACAGAGAAGAGAAATGCCAAACATATCAGTCTTAGTCCTGCCCTGGGGCAGTCCAGCACCGAAATGCTAGGCAATTCTCCTCTGAACAAGAGTACCAATAGAAACCCCAGACACGTGTTTCGGTCTGGTTGGACCTCATCAGTAGGGTGGA
The DNA here is from genome assembly GCF_040938575.1 of Ambystoma mexicanum. Lineage (NCBI taxonomy): Eukaryota > Metazoa > Chordata > Amphibia > Caudata > Ambystomatidae > Ambystoma > Ambystoma mexicanum. The sequence goes on from NC_090934.1 coordinate 655,532,802, forward strand.
TCTGTGCCTCTCTAAGAATAGTGAGCAAGGGGTCCACGTCTGGATTCCCCTAGTAATTTAGGGTGAGAGCCAAAGTTACTTAAATATGCAAATTAACAAGGGGGGTCCTGGGAGTCCCTCTGCCAGACATTAGTCCTGGTTACGAGAGACTTACCCAGAGTCTTTAGCTCACTGTCTTTCACAGAGAAGAGAAAGGCCAAACATATCAGTCTTAGTCCTGCCCTGGGGCAGTCCAGCACCGAAATGCTAGGCAATTCTCCTCTGAACAAGAGTATCAACAGAAACCCCAGACACGTGTTTCGGTCAGGTTGGACCTCATCAGTAGTGTGGATATGTGCCTCTCTAAGAATAGTGAGCAAGGGGTCCACGTCTGGATTCCCCTAGTAACTTAGGGTGAGACCCAAAGTTACTTATATATGCAAATTAACAAGGGGGGTCCTGGGAGTCCCTCTGCCAGACATTAGTCCTGGTTATGAGAGACTTACCCAGAGTCTTTAGCTCACTATCTTTCACAGAGAAGAAATATCCCAAACATATCAGTCTTTGCCCTGCCCTGGGGCAGTCCAGCACCGAAATGCTAGGCAATTCTCCTGTGAACAAGAGTACCAACAGAAACCCCAGGTTTCCCCCCTTGTTAATTTGCATATTTAAGTAACTTTGCCTTGTTTCTTGGGGGTAATAGAGTTTTGTACAAGATCTGGGCTCTTTAGTTTTTCCAAACAAAAGCGGATATCATTCTAGCTATAGATTTAAAAAAGGCATTCAGTATTGCGATAGGGAGAAGTTGAAAGTAGTAGAGAGCCCTCAGTTGGACAACCATTTTCACTGACGCTATCCTGCCCAAGCATGAGATGGAGAGAGGTCCCCATCTAAGGAGATCCCCCGTAATTGTATGCAGAAGGTTAGGGAGGTTGGCTGCTACAGTTTCTCTAGAGAACTGTTGAGTGTAACTCCCAGGTATTTAATGCCCTCTTTGGCCCAAGTTAAAAAGTGCGGACACCTGGACTTGATGTAGCTCATGTTCCCTTAGAGTTAAATTGGGTATTTCTGATTTGTCTATGTTGAACTTTAGACCAGCAATTTCCTGGAATAAGTCAAATTCCCTTTGTACTGCTGGGAGTACAAAGTATTTGTCAGAGATAGGAGTATGTTATTAACGAAAACAGAGACCTTATGCTCCCCCGCGCCTAAAGCAATGCCCTTTAGCTCTGTAGTTACTCTCAAGCGATGGAAAAATGGTTTCAGGAAAGCCTCTTCTAAGGTCGATTCTACTTGAGAGGGATTCATTGATAGGTAGACAGATTGAGGGGGTGATGTTATTGGTCTTTGCCATTTGGAGGAGTGGATTCCCAAAGCCCATGGTGTAGAGAGTAACAAACAAAAAGGTATTCATGTTTCTAATATTTTCTTGGACCCAAAACATTCCTTTTTTTACCATTGCTTATTTCTGTGTCACTTAATTTACTTTCACTAGGTGCGTGAAGCCGAGTTTTAAAGTATAGGCCTATTTTGGCATGGTCACTTAGGGTCACTTAGGACTTTATTTGTGCACCCCATGGGACGTTTCCTTCAACCTGGCCATTCAATATCATCAGGCCATGAATGATAGCCATTCTATTCCTTTCTTATTACTCTGTGGCTTCATCTGGGTGGTGTCAGGAATACCAACATTACCAATGTGGCTGTTAACTGAGCTATCATCATCCGATCCGCAATGGGCATTGAAGACCCCCCACAGGACCATTTACATGTGGTATTACCACATCATTGCCCTTCATTACAGAGTGCATACTCTCAGCCCCTGGTGGAGAATACACATTTTAATTAATGAACACATGTGACCAATGTTCATGCAAAAGCTAACATATTTTCACAAGTGGGAGAAGAACTCTCCTGGGCAAAGACATACTTAGGGACCCCAGAATAAGGTGTCCCATAGGTACACCTCTGAATCCCCTTTTAGTATCTTTAAAAAAGAGAGAAAATTCATCCACAGACATCGGTTTCATAATCCAACTTTCGTGTATTAACACTTTGTCATGAGCCCAAAAAATCCATAGCCCATCCATACAATCTAGAAAAGAAAGATAACCACAGGACATGTGGCACTGCTAAAACAGATTTTAACTTATTTGGGGGGAGAGTGACAGAGTTTGATTGCAAAATTAAAGGCTTCCAATGCCAATCACAATTCAGGAAGACGTTATTCCTACACCCCATGGAGTATCTCCTTTAGCCAATTTGGTACTAGGCTCCGTGCTTTCCACTCTTCTACCACTTTGTTCACATGTCATTTGCATATTTGCTATAACTACCCATAGGATTTTCTACTTGGCGAGTATTCACATCTAATGAGGGTGTAGGATGTAGATACATTTCATATCACATACTTAAAAAAAAAGATGCAAAAGTGATGATGTAATTAACAACAAGGGAAGTAAAGCAATGTACTCTCGTCAACCGATTTGAATTTTCTTTGCAAGAATTCAACGAAATCTTTGTCTTTGGTACAGATGACTCTGAGAGATGGGAGTTCCCCCCAAGTAAAGTATATGAGCTAGATTGAGGTACTCAATTTCATTTGGCCCAATAATGACTCATTCATCGAAATGTTTCACCATGTAATATTCCAACTCAATATCATAATTTTGGTAGTAGGTTCATTTTATTTGAGTTGATTCATCCAATCCAGGTCCCAAAAGATAGTGATAAGAAACTCTAGAACATTGATATGATGTGGTGCTGCATACGACCCCAAAAGGTACAACTCCAAGTATTTTATTTGGCTGCCATCTAAAACTATTATGGTGCTGCAGCTACTGCATTGTAGGTTGAACATCAACACCTTAGATTACCCATAATTCATTGTAATGCCAGAAAAATCCTTGAACCGGCTTAGTTCTTGAACAATATTATTAAAAGTCTCATTAGGATGTGTTATAAAGAACATAACATCAATGGCTAATAAATCCAGCTTGTGCTGACAATCTGAAACCTTGTAAGATTGAATATTCATATTTACTGAAATCCTTTTACCAAAGGTTTCCATGCAAAAGGCAAAGATAAGTGGGGATAAGTGACAGGCTAGTCTCATGCCTCTTGAGTCATAGAACAAGACAATTCAGAATTGTGCTAATGGAGGCATAATTGGCTAAAAAACGTTTAATATAATTGGGACCAAGAGTGAATTGTCCATTAATGATGTGTGGTAGGACCAGTTAAGGTGATCAAAGGCTTTTCAGACATCCAATCCAGCTCTGCCATGGTGTTTTTGAGAAAAGGGTGGTTTGCAGTGTGATCATAGCTGTCTGTTCTAGATCTCTCACAGAGGGATTCCCCTATAATTAACTCCCACTGTTGGAAAATGGTGCTCTAAGTAACTAGTTTGGAGATCAATCTATTTAATTTGGTGCATAGATGGAAATCACATTGAGGGTCTGGCTGCAAAACTGCATGTGAAGACCTACCATGTTGCCCTCTGTATCCTTCAGCACCTGTCCTACCTCACAAAAATTTTTCCCATTTAAGAATAATGATACCTGTGCCTGCTTGGAGCATGATGAAGAGAAATACTGCTTGGGGAACTAACACAAGTACACAATTGAACAGCTTTTAAGAAACAAACTAAAATGGACACTTATGCTAAGAAGAGTGCATCAACCCCAGATTGACAGGATGCATATAGTGATCTACGTAGCCAAGATGTACATAACCAAGCTTCTATGATTGCAATAGCAGAGAACCTCGAATTGACCCACTGGCACTATAGACAATGCACAAAAGTGTAAGTGTCAAACTCTAAGATGAAAGAGCTGTGTACTAAAGTCTCTGAACAGCGGAGCACAGGATCTCAGCTACAGAGAACAAATTCTGAATTATGGACTCAACCACAACTATGATCAAAGGAGAAAAGAGCAAGATCGAATTGAAGAATGATGACCTCGAGAACAATTCCAAGCGCAACAATATTCACATACTTGGCTTGCTGGAGGCAACTGACACTGGCCTGATGGGATTATTCCTAGAATGATTTTGTCCTGAACTCCTAGGAAATCTGGTGTTCTCATCACACTTTTAGACTTAGAGGGCACACAGGGCACTCGGAAGAAGATCAGGTCTGTGACTTTCCCCATGGACAGTTAATGCAAGGATGATAAACTACAGAGAGAGAGATGTGATACTTCAAAGTTGCTAGATAGAAAAGCCATCTCCAATTATAATGTTCTGATATCCAGATTTTCCCAGACATTAGTCTTGCAGTACAAGCCCCGAGATGGTATTTGAATGATATCGGCAAACTTCTTTGTGACAGCCTAATTCAGGATGCAATTATTTTTTTTCCAGCAAAATTAAACATTCTATATGATAATATGTCACTTTTGTTTACACACCCAGATGAAGCGATGCAGTTTGACACTTATACGATTGGGACGTCCAACCCTTGCAGCTAACAGCACAAGGAATGGCCACTATTATTCATACAAGGCTACCTATTAAGAAAGAGTGAAGTAGAGTCGGTGATGTTGTTATTTGCTAATGGAGGTTAGCAGAAACTGTGATTAAGGAACCCCCAAATAGGCAGATGCCACCAAACTGGGCCCAGCTGGATAACCTGACTGGGTCACTAATAAGGGAATTTAAAAGAAGTCAAAGTGGTGTATGTTGTCAATAATGAGGAGTGGGAAAGGTGCTCTAGGTTCAGTTAATGATGTACTTATGTGCCTATCAATATAAAAGTGAATACTTCAGTGTGAGTTACATGGAATATGCTTATGGTGAGCTGATTGAACTACTACCTAACATTTAGAATCAAAATGTACCAAGAACGCTGATTACATGGAAGGCCATGAAAACGTTCAAACATTCCTTTCATGGGATGTCAGAGGTTTTAATCAGCCTGTGAAATTGGGTAAAGTATTGGCTTATTGAAATGGACAAGTAATCCATGTAGCATTACTTCAGGAAACACATTTGCTGCCATAAGCATGCGAGATAGTAGCCACATTATGGGGCAGGGGGAATTGATGGTTTTCTTGCTACTCTACATACACCAGAGGAGTGTTAAAAACAAACCATAACAATGTGCACTTCCAAGTCTCCCAGGTGGATGCTGATCCTGATGGCCACTATGTGTGGTGTCTCGGATACTAACTAGGATGACAATATTATTTGTCAATGTTTATGCTCCAAATAAAGATGATCTGTCCTTCTATCAAACCATATTTCATGAATGCTCAAACTATGTTGATCATAAGGTATTAATTGAAGGAGACTTCAATACAACGCTAAATCAGCAGGTGGGAAGATCCAATAAGGAGGGCAGAAGTCACCCAACTCCACGAGAGATATTCAGGAAACAATGCATTTTCTGAAATGAGCTGATCTTTTACGGAAGTGTAACAGTGCTGCTTGTGAATACACATACTTCTCCACAGTACACAGGTCACACTCTAGTAAAACAATTTTACTTCAGGACAAATGTTCCAGTGACCACAACCCAAGGCTATGAGATTACCAGCATATATCACTGCAGGACCCCATTGCTATTTCTGAGATAACAGAAGCCATCATGGAGCTTAACTCAGGTAAAACACTAGAGCCTGATGACCGAACTCCAATTCTATAAGGAACACGCTGACCTGCTAACACCAATCCTCCTACAGGTATACATTGAAGTATTAGGCACAGGCACATTGTTATCTTCGACAAATGAGAACCGCAAAATTGTGTTGCCCAAACCCAAAAAATACCCTAATGACATCCTCTCCACTAGATTGTTGTCGCTACTGAAACTAGACACTACATTCTCACCAAAGTCCTAAAACTGAAAGGTACATTATTCCCTAGTATGAAACCCTCTGGCTTTGTACTGCATCATGCAGCATCCCATAATCTCAGCACATCATCATTGGTCCACCATGCCCACTATTGCAGCCTTTTTTGATGCTGAGAAGGTATTCAATTCCTTCGCATGAAACTATATGTTCCAAGTTTTCAAGCACATGGGAATGGGCCCATTTTTTCTTAACTCAGTGAGGCTTCCACAGTTCTATCTCACAGCAATGGTGTACACAAATGGTTTCTCCGGCCAAACATTTCAACTATATAGAGGAACCTCCCAGGGTTATCCCCTATCCTCTGTCCTGTTTGCCCTTGCCATTGAACAATTAGCATCTATAATGAGGGAATTCCAAGCAGAGAGAAGACTTCAATTTTTGGCCAAACTATACTTCCCTTGTGTTATGCCGATGATATGTTACTCTATGCTAAACATGCAGAGGTCATGTTATAGCCTCAATCAGAAGAGATTAAGGTATTTTGTTATCACTACAGATTGACGATAAACTAGTGAAACTCAGAATGTTTCCCATCAACACCTATAATAGTGCCATTCAACTACTTGGATGATTTCAAATGGTCATAAGAACATGTTAAATATATATGTGTTACGGTTACAAGGAATGTGAAATCCCTTTTTTTCCACTCAATTATGAACCTTTGCTATGGGAGATCCAAGCTACAATTCAAATATGGATCACTTTACCAAGGTCACTCATCGTCAGTATCTCTTTGATAAAAATTATTAAATTACCTAATTAATTGTCTTTACCTATTTGCGAATATTTCTCTTCAACTCAAATCTGTTTGTTTTTAAAAAGCTTAAATCTCTCCCAAACACCTTTAATCTGGGGTGGAAAGTCAGCTAGGATTCTCTGGGATACTTTAGTGTTACCTTCTCATGCAAGAGAACTGAACATCCCACAGATTGAAACATATGCCCTAATTAGCCAGAACAATCACTCCATTTACTGATGCATACCACCTCATTCTCTGCAGCACAAATGACTTTAAAGAATGCTGGCCTGACCTCACTCACTTGAATCAGTCATAATGTCAACCCATCAAACACTCATTATGAGATCGACTGGTCAAAGCCACTGTCTGGGCTTGTCATAGATTGCATCAGAAATGTGAAAAACCCCTGTTCCTGTGTGTCTTAAATTTGCTTGAATAATATTAAGGGATCCACATTTACCACTGGAATTGGGATACAGAGAACATTATGGAAAATGATGATTGTTAAACTGGAGGATCACTTTATAGATGGTACTTTCATATATACCTCCAAATTTGAGGTAATGGGAGATGCATCCCTATCGCAAACATTATTATTTCTCAAATATAAAGGGGAGATGTCCTCCAGATTCCCTACTTTCCACCTTAAACCAAAAAAATGTTCCATAGACAGCTATATTATGAAAGCAGTGGATACCTTCAGGGTTGTATCTAGTATCTGCAGGTTATCAATGGAATGGAATACCACGAGGACCACTTATACAAGGAGGAGATGGGAAATTGAAATAAATTCAGGCATTGAAGAATATGAGTGGACGAAAATATGAAACAAAACATGACTTATTTCACTGAACCATATGCATAGACAACTACATTTCAAGTTCTTAACCTATTATACCCCATTGCAAGTATGCAATTTTGAGCCTTCTGTAGCCAGCTCCTCTCCTAAATGTAATCAAGAAGACGTTTCCTTTGTCCATTTAGCTTAGTCATTCTGCACAGTGAACATCTTGACTCTTCTCATATGTGTCTGTGCATTTGGGCATCCACAATTGTTTTCCCACATTTTGTTGCATGAATCCGTCTATAAAACCTTGTTGTTTCTGACCTATTAACATTGGTCAACGTTGTGATTTGGCTGCACACTGCACATTTTGCTGGTTATCCTTACGTCCCTGTATCTCTAGTGCCCAGTTTTGAAAAAGACCTGGATTCGGTTGAAACACGTGTCAATGCCAAGTTTACCCTGAACAATAAAGGCACTTTATAGAATATATACCTCACGTGTGGTCTTTCTGCAAGGAGGTTACTGAACTAACAACCCCATTTTTATTGTAACGGGACCAGAACCACCTCCAGGATACCCAAAGCCACTCATATTTTGGAATTAGTTTGTTACTACCTTATCAGAAAAAATGCAAATAGCACCACAGATAAATCCTAAAACTCATTTATTGGGCTTACCTTTGTCATTAGAAACCACTCAGTAAATGTAGAAATATAGCCTTTCTATAAGCCTGTATCTGTGTAGCACATAATTGGATGAACGAGAAGTCCCCATTGAGTGTGACATCGATGCAAGCGTTAGTACCTTCAAAGACACTTACAGGACCTCTTGCTTAAGAAGCTACCTAATTTTGTAACTTATTTTGTGATACTGGAAATCTAATGCTAGCTGGTAGCTGTTGACTATTATAATAATTATTAAAATCCACCAATGTCTACTGCTTGGTAATACACAGAAAGGCAAATTGTAGGAGAATGATGGTTATATGTTACTCAATTGTTGTACTAGCTGGTGCATCTGGTTGTAATGTTATATTCTGTATGGAGCTAAAGCGATGAAAAGATAAACACAAACAATAATATATTGATCAGGTTTTAACTGGTCTGTTTTCTGCATTAATGTGATATGTGCTTTCAGAGTTAGACAGTATCAAAGGGGTTTTCTGTGTTTATTGGCCAAATTGAGCTTGCACATTAGTTGAAGCTAAACATATAGATATCACCATTAGAACATAGCCAAGAGCGCTCCTTTTCATAACCAGGGAATTGATACCTCTGAGGTTTATTTTATCCGACCCCCTCTTTATCACCCTAACTAAGTACTCAGACCACCAAAGGTCAAGGTCTACCTGTGAATCATGTTTATGCAGAGATGGACACCGAGAGATGACACATGGAATGGAAGCTGATTGACTTGCATGGTATACATTCGGTAGATTAGAGAAATAAGGGAAACACTTAACCAGAGAACTGCCGCTCAAATTAAAAAAACAATAACCAATATTACAATACAGCTTGAAACGTGGTTTGAGTGTGGGCATGTGTAAAACTAACCTTGATTGGGTGCGTGAAGCTCCTTGTGCCCTAAAATGTACTGTAATGGTTGTATGGAAGGCAGCACCAAGTAACAACTGCAAAGTGTCATGTATGCTAAATGTGGTGAAGTGATCTTCAGATACAACAACAACACAGAGATGTAGAGCCATTTAACGATGTGAAGACCAGGCTCCTCAGAACAAATTCTGGACAATCCTTCGACAAAAGATCAAACATGTCCACTTGTTAACCCTTCCTGTACTCCCCAGGTCATATCAACTTAGTACTTTTAACAAATAGGTACTAAGTCACCACACAATAACCATCAATACCAAAAAAAATATTTCCCAATTTAATTTCATATACATCACAAATCCTCATATCACCATCTAAAAAATGTAAAATTGCAAAAATTCCTAAAAACCTCTTAAAACATTTTTCATAAAATACTGTTTCAAAACCATAAAAAAACCTGTGTTGCGCTCAACCTTGTAACATCCTGCCTATACAATACTAAATAATGTACAGTACTTTGAAGGACATCACTCTGCCTAAAGAAACACAATGGTCAGTAGCCCACGGGTTCCTTTTTTATAAAGGTTAAATCATGTAAAACATGCCATCTGTTAAGTACATTCCTACCCCATTCGGTGCTACCCTGGGGTTAGTTTCAACTCAATTTACAATGTTTTTCATATATTGTCACTAACTCACAATACCCTTAATTGCCCAACATGTTTCGTTCACCACAATTTAGTACGACACAATGTTTTAGAACTTCATCAGGGGGACCATCTGTACCCTTAAACCATCCCTCTTCTTCTATGGTTGGTTCAACACTACTCAGCACCTTCCTCTGAGTGCTGTTCAAGTAGCACAATTTAAATATACTGCACACAATTCTTGACCTGGGGAAACAGAATAAGGGAAAATAACAAGAAACAACAGTCAGTAATATATACATTGCTGTTGTTCTACCTAGTCAGCACCTCAGTTTACTGAACTAAGGCTTACCGTGTTACACTTCCACAACGTCACTTGACAACAGTTATTTAGGGGAGAGTCCCAACATCTATGTCGGACCATTCAATTCCTGAAAAAAAAAAACACAATACAAGAACAAAACTCAAACGGTGTTCAATCTACAACTGGAACTAATCTTCATCCCATAACAATCCTGGTGTGTTAGTTGTTCTTCCTACACCAAGGTCTTATTACGTTTTGTAAACAAACATATTATGCCTCTTCCCAAACCTGACAACCAATACATGATTACACTGTCTGTACTTGACAAATTTGCTTCTGTAACCTTCTGTTGCTCTTCACTTCAATGCATCCTTATGCCACCACCAGATCTCCCTTCAGGGCACACTCTGTTGTGCTGAGTCCCATAAATAGCAAAGTGTCATGTATGCTAAATGTGGTGAAGTGATCTTCAGAGCCTGAGGCCTAAAATTGCAATACGATCATCATTGAATGATATTTCATGTAACTCTCATTTTTCAGTTCCTGTAGCATGTATGAGATGTCTCCTTTAGTGGTACAGGTAGAAGCCCCTGGTTACATCTCATTAGCTTCAGTTTATCTTGACCATGCCCTCTAAATAGTGAATGTTCTGCACTCTGGAAGTTTCTGATGGACATAGCACTACATCAATATTAGTTTGTTTAGCCTTTGCAGGACCTGTGTTCAATTATGGGGTGTGGGATATAGAAGGATGCTTTCCATTATATGTGCTATCAGGACAGACCATACAGTCGGCAAGGTAAGATCTCTTTCTGGGGAACCCCAAGAGTGAGCAGGTATGTCATCACCCATTCACCAGAGCTGCCAATTCCATCCACCTGGGCTATAGCTCAGCTGTGCAGTGTACACGCTCAGCACCTGAGATAACCACAAGATTGAGAGGATTCACAGATGTGGAGCAGGCATGGCTTCCACAAACCATGTCTCTCTATGTAGCCTAGCCTACTCAGTGAGGGCCAACAGTGCCCTACAGGACTTCTGTAGGGCCCAGCACAAACTCAGGGGAACATTGGAGATGGCAAAGTCGACTGGGAGTACTCCAAGTAAGCACCCAACCACGGGTTCAACTCTTCAGTACCATTGTTCCTCAAAGGTTGCCCCTGCATGGTAAGTCAATAAGGGGTTAAGGCTTTACAAGGACCTCAGGACCTCCATGCAACCATTTTCTAGGAAGAGTGGCTGGTTAGCACTGCACTTTGCTGCCCAAATAAACAAGACCCGAGTCGGTCTCTCCATTTAAAAATAACAAATGGTAAAGGGCTTTCTTCAGCCTGAGCATGCTTTGGCACGTTTATAGTAGCACCACGGTCCTCAATATGGTCATTAGTGAACAGCAGCACCCAGAGCTCTGTAGAGTTACACTGTCACTCTGGGCACCCCACTCCTCCAATTTATGTCAGGTTTTAATTTGGCATGTATTCTGTATTTAAGACTCCTATATTTATGACCTTGTCATTTTGTCAATTTCTTTTTAGCACTCATGTTTCTAGGTTTTGTGTAGCAACAGGTGTAAAAATCTCTCCTGATTTGTAAAGCCTTGTTCAGGAATATGGCCTTATCCTTGGAGACTGGTGACAAATGGTCAGTTAAGGGGTATGCCATAATTCCCTTAATGTTTCTTAAATCTGACTCTCTCATTGCCTGAGAAATATTGTCATATGAATATCTGAGCATAAGAACTTATATGTTCTATTATTACATTTGATGATATGTTGGGTTAGCACCTGGGTTGTACAAGCCACCCAATCAGCAGGCTTGGAATGCTTGTTGTACTTCCCTTTAGAAGCATGAGTTCCAAGATGGCTGTTTGGTTTTCACTCTGGCCCCCTAGTTCCCCACTTCCTCTGTGCCCATCAGGCCATGGCAAATAAAGTTACTAAATCAATCTTAGTTCCTACCTCTGTTCTTCTACCCTTTGCTTTCTGAAAAGATTACTCTTCAATGTTCTGTGCTACCATAGAGCTCCCATTGCTTTTTTTCAGTTGGTCATTTATATAGGTTATTTTCTTGGTTAGGCTGTTTGCACATCACGCCTGAACCTCCTCTCCAAAAAATAGCATTACAACCCTACATGTGTTGGAGGTTCTAATAGCAATAATTGCCACGGAGGCAGACCGTATCAATCAGTAACGGACCAGTTGGCCTTGATAATGGCCCTTACTTTGCTCAGTGTGTTACCAGCAGCTACAGCCCACCCCCAGGTCATTAGCACGAAATGACGTTATTTCCTACATTCCCAAAGGACCCTTTCCTCCCAGTTCCATCTTTGTGCTTTCCCTGCTAAGAATAGCGTATTCACTCTTGCTAGAACAACATTCTGCCAATCTTTTGTGCATAGCATGTCTTTAATGAATCGTTTGGCTAAGCCCAGACCCTCGAATATCCCTAGCCATGGAGAACATTTACATTTTTCTATTTCCTGGTGCCATTGTGCTCCATGTTAGGTGTGTCATAGTGCAGCATTCTTTATTAGTATTTTTGATGTCAATGGATGATATCTATTTATCGCCTAGCACTTTCTCTATTAACATACAGACTCATTGGGCCTAATTTATAGCACCATCTGTAATTTTGGATGTGTTCCTCTTTTAACCAATTCAGCAATTGCCAATGAGATGTTTTTGTGTTGAAGCTGACCTTTTCATTATTGCTTTGCTCCCTGTGACCTCTAATCGAATCGAATCCCAATTGGCTTCCAAAATGAAACACAGGAAGGCCTGGTGTAGATGTTGCATCTTCTACTAGAACCTCTGGCTTTGGATACCAACTATCCTTGTTGATTCATGCACTTTGTCACAAAGTTCCGAACCATGGGAGATCACTACTTGTTTGTGTTTGGTAGATCTCTGCAATGATAGTGGCTGATTTAGAGCCACCTGTGAGTTCTTGCAGATCTGTGTATTCTTCCTGCTCCTGTTTCATATTTCTTAAATGTTGTTTCATGGTTGGATTTCCAGAAATTTAGTAAAGCAGATGTATTTGTATTGCCTTTTCAGATTTGTGCCTCCAATATGGAAACGTTCGACCAGACTTTTCCGTTTTTGTTGACCGGTATCATAAGTTGTCCCTGGTTTGAGTAAGCCACGCAGTATATATCGAGTTCATTAGGAAGATATTGGAAGGCTTTGAAGCCTTTGGCCCCAGTATATACTACAATATACTTGTTGAAAATGTACGGCTACCAGCTGAACTTTTTAAAATTTTCCCAGAAGAGGTGTTTGCTTTGATGCTAGAGATGCTGTGCGCCTCTTTGAGGAATGGGTGCCTTCCAAGTTCAACAAGACATGCTTCAATCTCCGTTTTTCTGAAGGAGGGACGATCACCAGTGAAAACTGGCAACTATAGGCCGATCAGTTTATTGAACACGGACAACAAGATTTTCGCCAAGGCGTTAGCTTTGAGTATTGAGAATGCGCTGATGGATATCATAGATGTAAGCCAATCTGGATTTGTAAAAGGCAGACATGTTTCAGAAAATGTGAGAAGATTGTTGCTGACACTGTATGAAAGCAAAGAACACCATAATGATGTGGTGACGTTGTCCTTGGATGCTGAGAAAGCTTTCGACCGTATTGAATGGACATATCTTTTAGGTACATTGAAAGGTTTTGGTTTTGGAGATACCATGATCGGATGGATAAGACTGCTGTATTCCCAGCCGACTGCTTGTGTTCGGACTAATGGCATGGACTCAGGCATTTTTGAACTTGGGAGAGGCACGAGGCAAGGCTGTCCACTGTCGCCGATTCTGTTTGTGATCGCCATGGAATTGCTGGCTGTGAGGATAAGAGAAGAGGATAGAATTGAGAGCGTACGCTTTGGTGCAGCCTCTCAGAAAGTTTGGCTGTATGCGGATGACATGCTGGTGGAGGTTCAGAATGTGGAGAGCTCCATTCCTGTGCTGATGGAGTTGATCGATGTGTTCAACAAGGTTTCTGGATACAAGTTCAATTGGACCAAGTCGGAAGCGCTGCCGGCATCAACCACTTGCACTGTTTTCAAGATGCAGGGCTTTCCCTTCAAGTGGTGTCCGAATAAGATGAGATACCTTGGGATTTGGCTAACGAATGATGTCTCGAAAATAATGGATGTCAATATTACACATGTGATTCAATCTTTGGAGCTGGACCTGAAGAGATGGAATGCACTTAAATTGAGTCTCTGGGGGAGAGTGAATGCCATCAAAATGACATCAACACTGCAAATCAACTATGTGCTCAGTATGCTTCCCTGGATGTGAAGAAGGGCCATTGGAGGAAAATTAAGAGTTTAATCCAGTCTTTTCTCTGGGAGAACAAACAGCCACGCCTCAGCTTGTGGAAATTGCAGCTGCCCCAAGACTGTGGAGGTTTGGGGGTTCCTGACTTTGAGAATTATCATTTGGCCTTTGGAGCCAGGCATCTGGTTCCATTTATTGAAGATTCGGAGGATGTATGGACGCTGGCGGAATCAAGTAGTTCTTCTCTGTTGCCGCCTAGGGCCATACTGTCCACAGTGGATGGATCTGGTTATCGCTCATTTCCGCCGATAAGATTCCTGAGAACTTGTTGGAGGGAACTATGGAAGAAAAGTAAGCACAAGGTATGTGATAATGATTACATCCCTATCTGGTTGAATCCAGGTATTTTGCTGAATGGGAGGCCGCTATTGTGGTTGAACTGGCTCCTGAGTGGTGTACTATGGTTGAGTGATCTGATGGAAGACGGCACATGGATCAGCTATAGAAGACTTGCACAAATTAAAGATCTCAGAGACTGTACAATGGGTGAATACAGAAAATTGAGAGGTTTGCTGCGGAACCAGAGAACTGTTGATGGCGGTGGTTGGCAGTTATGGCTACCTGAATATAAGACATTAGGTGGTATGGCGTCCAAAGTATATATAAATCTGAGCCAACAGTACACGCCAGCAGAGGGGTTGTTAACTAAGTGGTCTGAGGTCCTTGGCTCTGATATGACTGTGGAGAGGTGGAGGTTTCTTTGTAAAAACGTAACTCTGACATCCATTAATCTTGGAGAACAATGCCGCCAAATCAAAATTCTTAATAGAGTGTAAAGACTCCCCAGAGACTTTATGCGAGAGGGATGATTGACTCAGAGGCCTGTTGGAGGTGTAAGCATGATGTCGGCTCCTTTGAACACTTGATCTGGGACTGTTATGAACTGAGGACATTTTGGAGGAGTGTCACTGAGAAGATTAATGAGGTTCTATTACTGCAAGAGGATTTTGATTATAACACTATCATCTTGGGTGAGGATGATAAAGTGGAAGATCTCACTTATCCACAGAAATGCTGGTTTTTTAGGGCTGCAGATTCTGCGAAAAAAATTGTTTTGAGAAAATGGAAATGTGATGAGAGGCCGACCTGTTCAGAATGGGTGGAGGACTTGAGGCAAGTGGCCAGAATTGAGAAAGTTATCCTTCGCAGGAACAAAAAGTTGAAATTGTTTGATGATATGTGGGGTGGGTTTTTGGATGACATGCGATAATAAATTGGTCTGTTTTGCTTTTTAGATTCTGTGAAGGTTTGGGGTTGGTTATGGGGTGTGGATTCTATGCAATGAGTTCGACGATTACAATGCTGATACGTTTGTTGCTTGTATGTTTTCTATAAAATTCAATAAACTTAATAATAAAAAAAAAAGAAAATGTACAGCGTTTGTTCTGTTTGCATTCATGAAGTGCACGTGTATCTTGATTTACCTCGGTGGTGCCACTGTGTGCCATGTGAATATACCCTTTATAAGATCAGTTCATTGCTGGTCTTGAGGTGGGCCAAATGCATGCCCGATTCCGCCAGTGATCTTTGCATAATGAGATTTTACAGCGATATTGGAAATACCGCAGAAATGCATGGTGGAAAATCTGCTTTAGTTAGGGAGACCCAAATAGCACTCATTGTACTCTTTACTCAGAGTCAGTGTGCCACCCGTTCTGTAAAATGGTCCAGGAAAAGGGATGCTGTCATTGCAGCATAAATCACAAAATCTAATCACCTTACCTACCACACTGCACAGGTCCAGTGTTAGCCTTTTTAAAACAAACCCATAGCTCATAAAGAACTAAAGTTAATAGCCCACCTATTTTGTCACTGAATTTGGCTGGTACCCGGAGACCAAGTGCACCAGGTCCAGCATCATGACACACTTTAAACCAGCTCCATTTCCTCTTCGCTCAGTCAGGCATGATGACTTTAGATGGAAAAATACCTAGCGAAGTACTGGTGAGATATTTGGTAATCTCAAAGTCTGTCTGGGCTTAAAGAGCCAAAGTCACTCTATGTTCTCAGGGCACTAAAGTTCTTTACATGGTCAGTGATTATCCTGAAAACTAGTGTGATAGTTGGTTTCGAGGCTCAGGGCCCGATTCATTGAATATTTGCCCGGTTCAGAGTGAATTTGCACTGCTGAAAAGTGACTTTGCATTGCCACACAAACCCTGATTCATGGAACCGTGCAAAGCGTATTTTTGCAGTGCACAGTCTGGGCAAAGTCAGCTCATAGTCATTTTTGCAGTACAAAATGACTTTGTCCGGACTTTGCATGGCAAAAATACACTTTGCACGGTTCCATGAACTGGGCAAATATTCCAGAGTTAGAGAACCCTTTGAGTGATAACTGATATAGCTGGCTGGGATAGCCAAAATCACACTGAATGATTTCAGTATGTATTGATAAGCGCAACATGTCTTTAACAAGAAATTATTTGCATCCATATGTCCAATGGCCATTTCGCGTTTCGTACAACTCTCATTGGCCACTTGTACTACAAGCTGCAGCATGTTGTGTATGCATGCAATGGAAAAACTCACAGGTGCGATATGTTGGCAATTTTTCAAATGTCAAAGGTGAAGAGAAACACCTTTTGTTCACGCCTTTTCTTAGAATCACCCTGTACTCGTACAAAGCATTAACACCGGTCTTGAGTCACAAAAGAATATGTGAAGTTGAATGTTTTTGTACAAAAAATTGGATAGTCTGGTCAGTGAAAGAAGGTACCAATTCATCGCCTGAAAAAGAAAGAAATATGGTATGCATTACCGTTTAATTTGCTAGCACAGACTGAGAGTGTGCCATGTGGTCATGCAGAGTTAATCCTGCAGCTGCACTGGAGCAAAGAGAAATAAACAGTTCCATGAAAATATTTCAGAAACACCCTTGGGCACTTAAGAAGAAATGGCCTTATGTGGAATTTGAAGGTAAACTAATGTTTAACACTAACCATGGAAATGTGTTTCACACGTTTGGAAATCGCAGTGCTACAATCTTTAGACCAGTTTTGTGGTTTTAGTTACAGGGATAACCACGGTGGATGTGTATGGTTCTCACTTGACGGAAGTAATTTCCCAATGTCAACAAACATAAAGGGTCCCAATCACAAATAATCGAGCATCTGAAAATAACGCAAAGGATGCACTTTTATGTAAACGTATAAAATGTTCATGTCCCTCTAGTAACAAAGGTCTGTGGGTTCGACTGCACGAAAACACCAAGCCTTGCCATAAGTAGAAAAGGTTGATTTAAGGTGACAGTCCACAGCTTACAAGCATTGCTAACCTGGCTCCTCATCCTTACAGCCTAACCAAACCGTGAACACATCTAGGTAAACACCATTCCTCCCCTCCCCCATTCTCTCCCTTCAAACATTCCTTTCCTATTCAACTCCCAACATCTTTCCCAACTTTATCCATGTCCACTCCCTGTACCTCTTCCCCTATCTTGTAATCCCAGGGTAGTCTATCCATCCGAACAGCACTAACCACCCTCTTTACCGCAATAATAACCCTTTGGCTTCACTCAACCCTCGATTTAACAGACCATGTCCCTGGCACACAGAACTCCAACCCCCCCCAAGAGGCATTCTTTCTGCCCAACCCCCCTCTTAAGTTTTAAAAGTTTGTCCCCCCAACATCCTGCCACCCAATTGCATAATACTCATCCCCGTCTATAATAATGAGGTATATCCAGTCTTCCCTTAACAAGCTAATTTCCTCATAACTAATAACTAGATGCCATATCACATCCTCCCCTCAAACTCACAGAGCATATCCATTAACGTATTTCATGTCCTGGTGGTTTCCTTTGCCCGCTACTCCTTTGCAATACCCTTGGGATAGCACTCTGTCAAATATACCCCCTCCCTCTTTCCTCAAGTTCATAAAGTCCTTCTTAGTATTCTTCCACCCTCAATCCCTTAACTAAGTCCTTCCCCCAAGTGTAAATTGATATTGCCTCCTGCACGCCGTGGACCTCCTACCTGACAAAATCAATTGCATTTGATCCCCTGAAGCCGGCCTAACTTGACCATCTCACCATGCATATTCATAACTGCATTCCGCTTTGTACCATAACCCTCTTTCTCTCATGTTTCCCTGCCACCCTTCACCAGCAAATGTTCAATTAGTCTCCTCTCATGAACGCCACCCTTCCCCATACGGCATCTGCAACAAGAAACAACATAGGAGAACCATACACCTCCCCCTAACAGCACTCAGTCCCTCCTCATGCAACGCACCTCTAGTTTCTTGCTATAAACCCTTGTACAGCCCCTTGTTCCACAGACCTGAAACCTAAATCTCCAGCCCCCTCATCCCTACTCTTCTTCCCCACAGCTAAAGCTCCCCTCCTAAAGGAGTGTGACCCAAAAGCTGCCCTGTCCTCACCCAATGCAGCCAACCCTTTCCGTAACACCCACAGAACATGTCCTGCTGTCAACTTCCCCAGCCGAGAAGGCTCTGTATGATAAACAAGCTGTAGCCCAATCCTTTTCCATAGGTGAGTATATCTTAGTTCTCCTTCACATTTCAGGGAACAAGATGATTTCTAAATGGTATGATCCCTAAAATATTCTAGAAAGATAAGGTCCCTTGAATTATGTTTTGGCCCAGCCTGATAGCTGTTAGAAGAAGAAGATGTAGAAACACCATGTAAACTTGTTAACGCAATGGAAGATCGACCCAGTAGAGGAAACTACTGTGACCATGGTCATACTTTTTACAGACCAAGACCTAGAGAGCCAATTAATACCAGGCCATCTACCCCCTCCCAACAAGAAGACCATCATGATTTGTTAGCTATGATCACCAGACCCTTCTCCATCCAGGCTCCCCATATGTAAACATCTCTGTGTGTCATGCCCATGTCACTCATTGTGATATTGTACTGATGTTTATTCAGTTTGAGTGTATGCACTATTAGGGAGAATTCTCAGAAATGTGCTAATTCTAATCTACCTTAGGGACCCCCAGCTCTTTTTGCTGGATTTTGGACTTTTAATTTCTAAACTGGAGAGAGTGAAATCTTTTTCCCACTCTCTCGTGTATTTTTCTGTGATTTGGACTCTGTTTTTCTTTTGACTTTGGTGCCTGACAAACTCCATAGGCATCTTCATTACATTGTGACACACAGCACCTTCAGTGAAGTCTCTTAGATTCCCAAAGGTTTAAATACCTTCTCTTGGTGAAACTACTGTGTCCAAGAGCAGTGAAGTGAAATTGACTTTACTTACATTTTGTAACTTTCTAGACCCAGCACACACTATCTTGCAATATGGTGCTGGAGGAATTACTTAGTATTCCCTTTGTCTAGTTTCTCATGTAACATTTTTATGTTACCCTTTCTACAATTAATGGCTGGTGACAGTGGTTTACTTTTTCCTACCATTGTGTGTTTTTACCGCAGGTTGCAATTGCAGCTGCAGTAAAGCACCCATGGATTCCCATTTCGTCAAAATGGTCCTGGTCTCCTTTTTTCTCCATTTCTTGTTGGAAAGGTCCTTCTTGAGATTTACTCTGTGCACCAAAGCAGGTTTGGTTCCTTTGGTCATTTTGTCTTTGGCGGGATTCACTGACTCCAGCATGTCTGGCAGGGGCAGGAAGTGAGGGAGGTGCCCGGAACTCCCTGTGCTTAATCCCCTTGGTCACAGGAATGCACCCAAAGGTGATAGGCCAGCTAGCTGTCCTTGGAGGACAACCACCCTGATGTTTGGGTGACAGATAGGCTGCAAATGAATGGGAGAAACCTGCATAAAAGGCAAGGCTTTTTTGCTTGGAAGGCAGAGACAACCACTGGATGAAGGAATCTGAAGAGACGGTTCCTGCAACTCCTGAACTGCTGTTTTGCCCGGTGAAGCCCTGCTACATTGCTGAAACTCCGAATTCTCCTCAACTAGACAATCCCTACAATGGACAATCCCTGCAGTGGACAACTTCTCCCCTTGGTTTGGTGGGACCAATCAACCCAACATCCTCTCACAGCTGGCTGTACTTCCATTGCCGCTGCAGTAATCGACACCAGATCGAGGGCGTCATTTTTAAGTTGGGCCCAAGCTCCAGGAAAATCCTCTGGACTCCAAGAAGCAGGACTGACCAAGCCTGAGCCACCTCAACAGAGTGCTGGATCCCATATGCGGGGAAAGTCCATAGTGGTATCCAAGAATCGCGGTGGTGCTGTTTGCGTGAGCCACAAGAAGCTGAAACCGCGAAGTGCCGCTGATCTGAAGTTTGCCCATTGCTGCTGCCGACCTTCCCTTTGTAGTGCAGGAGTCCCCAGACGTCCTCCCTCTTGTCCCCATGACTGAGGCCCAGGAACAACAGGATCTACAGGCCTACACAGGAACAGAAGCCAGCTGGAACCAATTTCTTCAAACCAAAGGTACTGTAAAACTAAGGGGACTTAGTCCACAGTGTTTTAGTTATTTAAGTCACCTCAGGGTGCAAGAAGAATCTGTGTGCCATCCCAAATGGGTATTTACTGATTTAAAGAAACTGAGAGTGTCGTTTGAAGTATATTATTGTGTTACTTATATTTGTCTCCCTTCTAAAGAAGGCTTATTCAACTGACTAAATAAATCAATAATTGTTTAATCAAGAAACCTTGAGTGTAAGGGTTTATTTGGATACTTGTCACTGTGAAGCTATCTCTGTGTAACAACCTTACTGATCACATTGGACCATCTTGAGATAAGCCTGGCTGCTCAGTCACTCTACCACTTGTGTAGTACATGCTTATACCAAAGGTTGGGTTAACTATTGCCAAGTGGTCAATGCTGGTGCAGTCTCCCACAGGGTACTTCAGACAATCTTGCCTAACATGCACAATTTTGTGTTTCAATAAATACTCAATTTTAGGATCTATGGAAAATCTATTCCTTTGGTAGAGTTCTATATTTTCTATTTACCTTTCCACAAGTCCCCATCAACAAGAAACAATGTCAACCCCCGACTGTCACCACAGGATCTTTGGGGACAGACATATAAAAAAACGGTGTATTGTAATGACTTGACAGCAAATGAACCATGGTTAAGGTGGGTAAATGTGTTGCACAAGTACTGACCAGCCACCTGTGTTTAATTAATTTGGGGTACACTAACTCTTCAGTTGTGGTTACTTTACTTATGGACACTGCACAACCATCAGCAACACCCTGATCTGAATGCAACCCACAAACTGCACTTGTTGCATAAGGTACAAATAGTTCCTCAAGGCAAATGTAGTTTTGATCTTTGAATTTTACACAGGTAGGTAATTATGGGACTAGATACAAATCAAGCTCCCAGGTTTGAAAAGGTACAATCTCAGGAGTTACAATTTCGATATATGTCTCACTCTTCCAGAAACCCACATTGTGTACTAACTCAGTGTGATAAATTAACTCTGGGGTAATATTCGGTATGCTCAACAGAAAACCAATCTCCATCCATTCCACATCTATGTACAAGGGAATCGACTCCCCATCTCAAATTTAATCTTCTCTCGCATTGTTTCCACTGCTCTTTCTGTGATCCGTGCCATCATTTGACGGATGATATTAGATGACACAAATACAAAGGAATGTGATCCTGTATCAGCTGTGACACCCGGCTTTGAACTTCCGCAGGAACTGTGTTAAAAGACTGTCTACTGGATTTACTACATTCAATATGTCCTCTAATACTCTGTCATGTTTGACCATCACATTTATGTTGTGGGCAAGCGTTGTCGATTGCTCATTAATGATCAAGATGGGTTGATATACGTGTTGAACCACTTCGTTCTGCTTAAACCTAAGTTCATTAAGCCTCTGGTGAATATTTTCCAATAGTGCCTCAATTTCCGGGCCTTGCCTTCTTATGTGTTCACTGACACTGCATTGGCCGTGGAAACAGTTGTCCCAACAATAGCTCCAATTACTGTCATGACAACTGCTGCAATCAGAAAACCAACCATTCTTCATCCCCTCTTCTTTTCCGACTGGGACACATTTATAAAGGTCTTTCCCAGTTGTATCAAGATCTCTCTCACTGCTCTTTGAGCCCCTTCCCTATGCAATTGCACCCATTATTTCACTTGGGCAGACTTAAGCTCAAGGACATTAAGAAACATTTCTAAGATCAAATCTAGGTTTACACTAGTATTAATGTACTGGGACAACAGTCTCCTGTTTCCCAAAATGAAACCCAGGGCTTCCGCTACTACAATCCCAGACTCAGGTCACGGTTCTAGCAGCACTTGACTTTTTACGGACTCCCCACATGTTGAGGTTAAAAATAACATCACAGTCAAAATATTTTTGGATAAAAAAACACAATATCGCCTCCCACGCTGCATCGGCTGCTGTGTCATCATCTGGATTTCTCTTTTCTGCCCGCACGTATCCTTCTCCCTGTTAGGTACCAGGGATTCCTTTCTCCTTCCCGCAGCCTCCTTCGTGGACAGCCTACTGCAAGGAACATTGATGAATGAAACAAGTTAGTGATCTAAACCAAAGGAGAGAATTTACAAATTCTCTTTTGAAAAACCTGAAAATAGATACATGCCTTATATTACAGGGCCCACAGTAGTGGTCGTGCAGTTATGGTTAAGTTGCAAAACCCATAGGAAGAACACTTTTTGGGCGGGTTATAACTTTGCTCCCCCTGGACAAATCTTCACCAGTCTTTGCAAAACAAGTATATGGCCCACTTTGAATTGTATAGCAAAGTTTGGTGAGGTTTGGTCAAGGGTGGGCAAAGTTATAGTGGGGGCCCAACATTTATTTTTTTCCCATAGACATAATGCATGCTTTTGTTAATTTGGTGTAAATCCATCCAGTAGTTTTTTGTTTTTTTTAAAACAAATAAAACGTAAGGCAAAAGAATTAGTGATATCTATGTCCGCTCCATGGACACACTTCCCTGTTCGCTCTGCGGACAGGACACTGATTGGATAATCGGCTTGCGTCATGTCCACGGACACGTGAAGTTGTTGTCTGATTGGTTGGGATGAGGCGTGAGTTGCAGCAAATTGTTTCGATGTGCCCGCCATATTGGATGCGTAGACATACGCTGGAAGTGAGCATAAATCCAATTTTGGGGAGTGTGTTGGTGTGTATGAGTGCTTGGAGAGTGTGGGGGAGTAGGAGGAGTGTGTTGGTGTGTATGAGTGCTTGGAGAGTGTGGGGGAGTAAGAGGTGGGTCAAATGCTGTATTTGTTTAGGTGGGAGAAGGCCATGATGTGTTCACGATGTCCCAGGTCACCGTGGTTGTCCACTGACATACTAACACTCGGACATACTAACAGTGGGCGCACTACTGGCTATTTTACTTTAGTATGATGTTGGTTTTCGGTTGTTAGAAGAGCATTGGGTGAAGAGGGTATGTATTGAAGAGTTTGTACGTTGGTTGTAATTAATTTTTAGAATGTTAATTGAAGTGGATAGTTTTTAGGTGGATGTATTATGTTTTTGGGTTGTGGTCATCTGGTAGGTGTTTGTTTCTATGGATGTGTTATGCTGTGGTGGTTGTGCCCAGGCCTAGAGCCTTGGGTGCATGGCCGAAGGCTGTAGGCCATAGGCCATGCACCCAAGACTGTAGGCCCTGGCCACAACCACTGTAGCATAACTCTACAATGCTACCAAACATTTTGATTGTGGTATGTGGGCTGCTTAGGGGATATGTTTAAAAAAATGTGAGTACTGATTTCTGTGGTGCTTGTAGATGGGAGTCTGAAATAAAGT
Source organism: Ambystoma mexicanum (assembly GCF_040938575.1). Classification (NCBI taxonomy): domain Eukaryota; kingdom Metazoa; phylum Chordata; class Amphibia; order Caudata; family Ambystomatidae; genus Ambystoma; species Ambystoma mexicanum. Next base: position 655,556,700 of record NC_090934.1, read on the forward strand.
AAGGGTTGCAAGGAAGGACCTGGCCTGGTGCTTTTGTTGCAGACTGAAGGGAAGGGGGGAGATGTTATATGTCTTGCTTTACAACACTGTACATAATTGTAGATGATGTGATAGATATGACTGCACCTGTGCATAGTTGAATGCTGTTGTGAAATCTAGAACAGAATGGGCAACCAGCTGGAATGAGAGAGCTGTCTAGATTGGAAGAACGGTTGTAGAGGCAGTGGTGTTGTTTCAGCTGGCAGCCTTTGAAATGATATTGGCTAACTGTCTGCATAAATAAAGATGCATGTACTCATCCTGGCTGCGTGTCATTTTATAACACACTAGAAAGCCTTTTCCCATAATTATACTGTTATTTCTCCCTTCTTTTAACATGAAACGAGAACAATTGTGGATATTTAGATTAAGGAGCCATATTATTGGCCTGAACGAAGGAATATGCTGGCAAACACTGGCAGTCCAGAAGTGAGTGATTATAGACTAAACAAAAATTGATGGATGTGAAAAACTGAGTTGAAAAACATGAATACACAAAAACATGGAAGCATGACTGAGATCACCCAGATAAGACCATAAAATAAAGGGTGTACAACCATAACAGCCAGAGCATGGCTAATAAACAGCTCTCAAGAGGCGAAATATCGCGGAGAAATACAATTATGAGAAGTATAGGGAAACATACACTAGCAGGGAGTGATCATAAACTAACAGAACCAAATAGATGTAGTGAATACACGAAAAGGATGGGAACAAGGCAGAACATCCTGAACATCTAGTAATAGAAGAAAATACCAGGGAGAATAGAAATATTGGAAGACATAATTCAGACTGAAGTAATAGAATGCTTAGACGGCGAATGTTGAGTTTGTGGAACCTGCCGGACAGGGTAGATAACACCGGAAATGCCTCGCACAATGCTTAAAAAGCACAGCGAAGTTGCATGTGTGTTTAAAGAAACTCACTACACCATGTATGCAGCATTGGAAATGCCCCGCGTGATGCTCCAAGAGCCCACTTAAATTACACGCGCGTTTACTAAATTTGCGGTATCATGGAAATATGTAAGAATATCATAAATCATAGACTGTTACTAACAAAAGCAAATTAAGATGACCATAGGTTCCATTAGTAGGCATAGAATACAGGATGCCTGTTAGAGATACAGCTAATAGAGTTAATAAACATTGAAAAAGACTAAACACGCAATATGAGGCGCCAGTGACTATAAAAAGCAGGTCCTCCCAAGATGGCGGACGATACCGGAATACAGAGGAGTAAGGAAAGGGATCCGCGCAGCGTGCTCACAATGATTTAGGTAAGAGAAACATTATATGCAATGGCACTGCGAGATCTAAGCAAGGGTAATTCAGTGTATATATGTAAACTAGACTAACGAGTCTAAATTGAATAGAATGACTAAACTGCAGATGCCGAATTTGTAGAACCTGCGGTACTAGGTATACAACATCCCTCGCGCAGTGCTTAAAGAGCACGGTTAACTCATTAAAGCATGTAAGCAATAATAAAAATGCCCCACGATAAGCACTAGGAGCATTGTTAAATTATATGTGCGTTCAACAAACTCGCGGTACAGTGGAAACAACATGGGCAAGAACTTGGCAGAGCTTGAAGAGCCCAGTAAAGTCAAACATGTGTTTTTTGTCATAAATATGATCACGAGATCCGCAGGATGGGTTAAAAGAATTAAAGAATTCTAAAAACTGCCACTGATATTTTTGGTAATAAAGTGGCGCTCTGACATACTTACCCTTTACATTCTCTAGGCACGACAGCCTTCACGGAACAATACTGATGAACAGGAAATAGGACGAGAAAAGAGGATACATGAATATCCAGCATTGATAAAATCAAGTGGACAGAAAGGGTAAGTGCTGTAACACACTAGGCATTCTAAACATAATGATATGAGAACAAGAGATGCAGGGAAAAACCTGACAATAGATCTCTTGTTTAATAGATGCACAAGTCTCCCGACAGAAGGAGTACAGAGACCGAACCGATGATCTACACCAGTAGGCAACGGAATTCGGTAAGAGGAATTAAGAGAAATGCAATATACAGATAACAATAGTCATATCCCTTCTAGGTCCCTGATTAATGCATTTTCCCTGATGAGATGTCCCATCTAGATGGAAGACACCCGCTCCGGACATATCAATTGAAAGACAGCAAAATGATGTAACTGTCCTTTTTATAAATATATAGAGTGCCCCAGTAGGCATCATCTATAGTCCTGAAGAAAGCGGCAAACTGTTTTCCCCACTGAAACCGGTTGACATAGATTGGCTCAGGGTGATGACCTGATCCACCTGACTCATAGTAATGAATACATGAGCTTGGCTGTAGGACATCCTTTGTTTTTATAACACATAGCGGAAATAAGACCAATGAACATTGGACCGCATGTTTATGTGATTTTATGATAAGTCACACCAAGTAGCAGCAACACAAATAAAGAGGATTTTTGACTCCCACACGGTGTTAGGAAAGTATTAAGCCAGAATAGGGTGAGTTCTTGATTACTAATATAGTCATTTGTAAATGAAGTTGAAATGATAGAATGTATGTGAAATATGCAGAATGTATAGAAAGGAAATTGTATGTTCATCTTATGCACTATGTTGCATTAAATGCTATCATATTTGTAATGTGGTTAAATACGTGGCAGTGGTTACAGAAATGATAGAATGAATGAAGAAAATAACAGTTTGCACATTGCAGTTAATAATATGGGTAAATAAAAATTTGGAGAGCAGACAACTTTGCAAGTGACACTTGATCATAGCAGATGGTAGAAATGACAGTAAGCTTGTTTTACAGGTTGCACAGGGTAAGTGGCAGTTACTCTGTTTACATGCTTTATAGAAGAGTGGTACATGTACCATGCATGCCAATCCTCCTGATTTCGGTGGGAGACTCCCGATTTTTCTGTGAAAAATATTGTTATTTTTTTCACGTTCTCCCACCGAAAATACATCTTTGCCCAATACATTCTTATGGCACAAGTGTTGTCTTACGATTTTTCGGGGGAAATGTCCTTTCCAGGTGGGTTGGAATGTTGGCATGTATGATGTACTGTGCAAAAACTATTCATACCTGTACTTTGTGTTCATGCATGTGGATGTGCATGAATCTGCAAGTAGAAATGTTGGAGAGTTTACTAGTAGATGCTGTAGGTGCTTTGCAGTTACAGCGCAATTGTACTCGGAGTGATCAACAGTACATATAAAGTGCTGAATTTTGATGATGGCGTTGGATGTAGAGGAATTGCATGTGATTGGTGGATGGTTGTGTGACTGCTTAACAGTAGCCAATGAGGGAATGGTGCAGAGAGTGAAGTGGAAAGATTAGAAGGGCTGCCCCAGTGTCACTTAAAGTCTCTGCGGACAGCGCGGCTGTTCGCAGACAGGACATGCACATAAAGGGCTTCCGAGCATGAAATGGGAGTGTATTTTGTGGATTAGCCAATCAGGTGTTGAGGTTCTGCTTCGTATCAACAGAGGTTGTGTGTAGTGAAGATGGCAGAGGTGGAGAAAGTCAGGGTGTTGGTGCTTGGAGATATGTTTGTGAATGGTTTGGAGCAGCATGCTAAATCTAGGAATGTAGCTAACCATTTTGACACCAAAGGAGTGGAAGTGGTGTGGTGCATTGTGCCTGGTTTTAATTTGCAGGCAATGCTAGAAGTTTGTCATAATATGGCTAGGTATTATAGTCCACATGTGGTTGTCCTGCGCTATGGTGCTTTGCATTTGGGCTATGTCAGTGCCCCTACTTTGTTGCAAGATCTGCAAAACTTGGTTCAGGCAGTCATGAAAGTGCTTCCAAATGCAAAGGTTATTTTTTCTGCTTTGGTACCAAGGGCAGTATGGGACAATAGGTCTGTTTTTTGTCCTCAGCAAAATGTTGGTAGGCGCTTAATCAACCGAGGCATGTTTTCTTTTATGACTAGAGCTGGCATGTTCTTTTGCAACAAAGAGAACATTGACTCTGGTAATGTTGATTACTTTAAAGAAGATGGCATGTCTTTGTATTTTATGGGAAATGCCATGCTGTTTTCGAACATAAGGGTTGCTTTGGAGAAGCTAATGTGAAGATTTCTGGAGGAAAATAAGGAAAAAAAAATACAAAATCGAAGGTGTTTCTGAAGCATCTGTAGAAAAAACAAAAAAGGCTCTTTTCAGAGCCAACCTCAAATGGGAAATGGGGCACACTATTTAAATTTTCATTCCTCAAGCTCAGATTTTTCAATTTGTCCGCGGATACTGTGGTTGTCCGCGGACAGTGCGTATTACATGTGGGATTTTTGAGGTTGAGAGGGATGGAAATGAGACATAGCACAGCACGGGATTGGTCAATAGGGTTTACTGGGTGTGATGTGTGAGCAGAGAGTTTGTTAGAAAGACTTTTTCCTGAGAGCAAAGCAGATTGTGTGGATTTTGGGAGATTCGTAGATAAATTGGTTGGAGGTGCATGCAGATCGCTGCAGAGTGGCTGTACATCTTGGATTCCCTCATGTGGAAGTGCACTGGCATGGAGTGTGCGGAATGAAAAGGCTGGATTTGGCACCTCTTGGTGCTACTTTGGTGACACAGTATCATCCACAAATTATTATTATTCATTGTGTAGGGAACAGTTTAGGACATGTGTCTAAAATCTCTTTGCAATTTGCAATGAAAGAAGGACTTGGGAAAGTCATGGACATGTATCCAAACTCTAGAGTAATTTTTCACGTATTGCGCAGAGACAAATGTGGCTGCGTTCTTCTTCATTTGGTCCACAAATGGAGAAAGCAAGATGCAATGTCAATAAGGTGATTCATGCCTTTTTAAGAGATGTTGGCATGTCCTCTTTTCACAATGAAAAGATTATGTTTCGTAGTACACACATTTTTCACAGAGATAGATTACATCTGTCATTAATCGCCGGACGTGTCCCTTTTGGACTTCCCGGTCCCTGGCACATCGGGGCTTGCACTCTGCGCTACTACCAACATGGCCGTCAAACACAGAACGTTGCTTACCAACTTCCGCGCCGGACGTAGCACGTTCTATAAGTAAGCCACGTCCCCACAGCCCCATGCATCTCAAGGCTACCATTTTCAATGGCTAGACGTGTGCTGTCGTAGTTCGCTCTCGCTGACTACTTCATTCCCGGTTCCTGGTCCTATTATCCCTTCCTCCTTAATTCCCTTCCGTTCACCTTCCCCTCTGTTTCCTGGACTTCCGTGTACCCATCTCCGAGTACACTCTTCAACTCCTGGATTTCATGGACTTCTGTGTACCCATCTCCGAGTACACTTCTTCTACTCCTGGATTTCTCAGACATACTGAACATCCCAGGCGTTGGAACGCCGAACGCACACTGGACTCCGAAGACGTCCACATGGGACTATACAAGACTCGGACTGTGCGCAAGAAGGCTCCTTCAAAGAGCTCCAGCAAACAACAGTACCAGGTGAGAAGGGGGTAAACCTGTGAAAGATTGAGATGCCAACGAACTGAAAAAGATACAAACATGGAGGCGGCACTTCAAGATCTCATGCGCGGCATGCAGGAGCTAACAACTGAAGTGCAAAATCTTAAGGTCGAGAATGCCGCGTTAAAACAATTCGTTTTGTCCCGGGATTCCGCGACCAAAGAAAGCGTATTGCTGGGCGGAGTAGTTGATAAATACGACGGTTCTTCAAAAACCCTTCACGGATTCCTTGACTCATGTTTAGTCCATTTCACATTCAAGCCCTACTACGTTTCTACCCCCAGGGCAAAGGTGGGCTTTATGATTTCGCATCTTTCCGGGAATGCACTGACTTGGGCCACGCCCTTAGTCAATTCCGGAGATGTCCTCCTGGATGACTACGATGGATTTGTACAGGCTCTAAAGACCATGTTTGACCGCCCAGAACAGGTCTATAGTGCCCAAGAACGCCTATTGGATTTCCAACAAGGTTCCCAAAACATGCTTACATATGTGACACGTTTTAAGCAATTGGCCAAAGAAGCAGATTGGTCCTCAGAAGCCTGCCTTACCCTTTTTCAGAGAGGACTCAATGAAGAAATAAAAGATGAGCTCGCCAGAGTGGCTCGACCAGAAACATTCTAGGCTCTTATGGACCTCTGCCTACAGATAGATTTTCGTATCCAGGAAAGGAAGGCAGAAAAGAAGAAGTCTAGACTGTCTTTCCAAAAGACCTCCATGGAAACCTCCTTGAAGGCTGAGCACACTCCTAACCCTGTTAATGAACCAGAACCCATGCAATTTGGGGCTTTCTGCGGACCCATATCCCCACAGGAAAGAATGCAACAGATTCACACCGGTCTTTGTATGTATTGTGCCTCAGACAAACATCTAGTGAGGCAATGTCCCTTAGCCCCTCCACAGCGTTTGAGAAATGCCAGCTCCTGATCCTAGATGGAGCACAGTTTCGGGAGAGAGAAGTCTGCTCCACGTTTATTCCATCCTTGAACTCTCCTGGACAAAACAATCTTGTGATATTACAGGTTTTTCTATCGCCATACCAGAACGAAACCTACCCCATTTTGGCATTGGTGCATTGTGGAGCCATGGGGATATTTATAGATCAAGATTGGGTAACTACCCACCACATTCCATATGAAACTCGAGGCATCACGCGACCTGTAGAGGCTATTGATGGAAGACCCCTCTCATCAGGTCCAATAACTCTACAAACTCGGGAGTTGCAGCTCTCGATAAATCACCATAGAGAGGTTATCAAATTTGACATCATAAAGTCTGCTCACTACTCAATGGTGCTGGGTATGCCCTGGTTACAAAAGCACAACCCATACATCAACGGGGCAGCAGGTTCTTTGTTTCTGGGTTCAGAGCATTGTATGTCTCATTGTCTATTCCTGGATTCCCCACTGACATCTCTTGGAGCTACGCCATCAGACCAGCAAGGGCCATTCATGGTCTCAAATATCATCCAGGTTCCTAGGGCCTATCAGGATTACACTGATGTATTTTCAACTGCCATAGTTCAGGCCCTACCACCTCACAGACCTGAAGACTGTGCTATAGACACTGAACCCTCAGCCGTGATTCCCTTTGGAAGAATGTTCATTTTGTCTGAACCTGAGAAAAGGGCCCTCTGCGAATACTTGTATACCAACCTTCAAAATGGCACTATACGACCATCCAATTCACCCGCAGGAGCTTTGTTGTTTTTCATTCCTAAAAAAGACACCAAAGAGCTTAGGCCTTGTCTTGATTATCGTGGTTTGAATCAGCGCTATCCATTGCCCTTAACCTCAGACATCTAGGAAGCAGTGAGAGGAGCTGTAGTCTTCATGAAATTAGATCTCAAAGGTGCCTACCATCTGATCCGTATCAGAGAAGGTGACAAATGGAAAACGGCCTTTAGAACGCCCTTTGGTCACTTTGAATACCTGGTCATGCCCTTCGGACTCGCCAATGCTCCAGCGGTCTTCCAACGTTTCATGGATCGGGTGTTTTCTGATATGTTGTTCCTCTTTGTCATAGTGTACCTGGACGATATCCTAATATTTTCTAAGGACCATCTTCAGCATGAAGAGCAGGTGAAGGCAGTGTTACAGCGACTACGTGAACACAAGCTTCTGGCTAAACCCGAGAAATGTCTTTTCCACGTCTCCACTGTTCACTATCTAGGATTCGTCCTTAGTCCAGAAGGAATAGGAATGGACCAATCAAAGGTAAAAGCCATACTATCTTGGCCTGTTCCAACAACTGTGAAACAGATTCAATCCTTCCTGGGGCATGGCAACTTCTACCGGAAGTTCATACCCTCCTTTTCTGAGATAGTTCAACCAATCGTTACATTTTTGAAAAAAGATACTCCCTTTCTCTGGACCATATCCCAAGAGGAGGCATTTCAACGGTTGAAGACAGAGTTTACACAAGCCCCCATCCTGGCTCAGTCTGACATCAATCGACCATTCCTAGTGGAAACGGATACCTCTAACAACTTCATTGGAGCAGTTCTAAAGCAGGAATTTGAGGATAAATGAGAGCATCCCATTGCCTATCTTTCACGAACTCTAACTCCTAGCGAAACCCATTATTCAGTTCTGGAAAAGGAACTGTTAGCCATCCGTCAAGCCTTCATAGAGTGGCGTCATCTACTTCTGGGAGCAAAACATCCGGTCCAAGTCTGCACGGACCATCGGAATCTTCACAATTTACAGTCCCTGCAATGTGGAAATAGCCATCATGCTCGCTGGGCCTTTTTCTTTGCCCAGTACCAATTCCAGATCCAGCATGTCCCTGGAACACAGAACATAACTGCTGACACCTTATCCCGGCGTCCCGACTATGAAATTCTTGAGGGTCGATCCTTCCCAAAGATGTTTCCCATCACAATTTTTGTAGCTCAAGCAATCAGCCTCCTGGAAGACGTCCGAATACAAACCCAGTCCTCTGACCTCTGGAAGGAATGTATAGGGAAGAATCGCTGGGTCTAAGAACAAAGGACGGGTATCTGTTCAAGTCCTGGTCATTCCCACACAGAAACCACAACAAAGAATCATAAATCTCTGTCACGATACCCTTCACTCAGGACATTGTGGTATCACCAACACCCTCCGCCTAATACAAAGACAATTTTGGTGGCCGAGAATGAAGACTGATGTTCAACTGTATGTCCAAGCCTGTGCAGTTTGCAATCAAAATAAACATAATAACCAGAGGCCGGCTGCCCTCCTACTTCAACCTACATTACCAACAAGACCCTGGGAAGTCATCGCTACAGACTTCATTGCTGAATTACCACCTTCCAGGGGATACATGACCATCATGGTCACCACTGATTTATTCACTCATATGGCTCATTTTACACCAATGTACAAACTACCATCTTCATCAGAACTTGCTGGAATTTTCCTGGAACACATATTCCGACTTCATGGACTCCCTTCTAAGATTATATCTGACAGAGGGCCTCAATACATTTCTCAGTTTCGGAAACACTTATGCCGAATACTAGGGATCCAACGCGACCTCTTCTCAGGTTATCATCCACAGACCAACAGAGCTACTGAACGTGTGAACCAAACCCTAGAGCAGTATCTCTGATGCTTCACTACCAAGGTACAGGACGGTTGGTCACTCCTAATACCCCCGGCTGAATTTGCCTACAACGATTCGGATCACTCGGCTGTCAAGACCAGCCTTTCTTCTGCAGTAAAGGATTCCACCCTTCAGTCCTACCTTCCGTTCTCCCACATCCTACGCCAGTACCCACAGTCGACTCCTGGATCGAAACTCTCATTAACGTACACAAGGAAGCCAAGGAACACCTGGAAAGGACCCAAACTCACATCAAGAATTATGCGGATTCCAAACAAACCAAGACCATCCTATGCCGTGGTTGATAAGGTCTGGCTATCCTCAAAACTACTGCCTCGGCATCTACGGCCAAACAAGCTGGCTCCCCGGTACTATGGCCTTTTTTCCATAAAGGAAATCATAAACCCAGTGGCCCTCCGACTAAAACTACCCGACTCTTGGAAGAAGGTCCACCCAGTGTTTCATACATCCCTACTGAAGCCATACATCCAGTCTCCCAAACTGCCCTCAGGCCTAACCCTGTACTTATCAATGATCAACTGGAATACGAAGTATCCAGAATATGTGACTCCAGATACAAATGTGCTCAGCTACAATACCTGGTTGAGTGGAAAGGGTACCCGCCTAGTGAACGCACCTGGGAATCAATTTCGAATCTGAATGCTCCCAGATTACTTAGAAGCTATCACCTCAAACACCCGGGCAAACTTGGAGGGACAGGTTCGGAGAAGGTATGCTGTCATGAATCGTCGAACATGTCCCTTTTGGACTTCCTGGTCCCTGGCACATCGGGGCTTGCACACTGCACTACTACCAACATGGCCGTCAAACACGGAACGTTGCTTACCAGCTTCTGCACTGGACGTAGCACGTTCCATAAGTAAGCCACGCCCCAGCGGCCCCACGCGTCTCAATGCTACCGTTTTCAGTGGCTAGACGTGTGCTGCCATAGTTCGCTCAGCTGACTACTTAATTCCCGGTTCCTGGTCCTATTATCCCTTCCTCCTTAATTACCTTCTGTTCACCTTCCACTCTGCTTCCCGGACTTCTGTGTACACGTCTCCGAGTCCACTCTTCAACTCCTGGATTTCCCGGACTTTCATGTACCCGTCTCTGAGTACACTTCTTCTACTCCTGGATTTCCCAGACATACTGAACTTCCTAGGCGTTGGAACGCCAAACGCACACTAGACTCCGAAGATGTCCACACAGGACTATACAAGACTCGGACTGTGCGCAAGAAGGCTCCTTCAAAGAGCTCCAGCAAACAAGGGTACCAGGTGAGAAGGGGGAAACCTGTGACAACATCTTACTTATGCCGGCAATCAAATTTTTCGGCGAAATATACAAAATGCATTGCAACCTTTTTTTGAATTACAGCAATCAATTTTGCAGTAGGTGTTGACCATTCAAAGTTTTCGAAACACAAAAAAACATCACAAAAAGGCTGTTCTCACAGCCACCACTTCCTCCCAGTGAAAAGTGCAATGGTTGTGACAGGGCAGCACCGCAAAGAATTTAGAGGTCTGCGGACATCCGCGCTGTCCCCGCACATTTCGAACACCAAGAAAGGGCTCAAACAATTCCAGAAAATATGCAGATCGCCAGGGACATAGTGTGGAACATGTGCAAGGATGAACTTTCCCCAGAAAATACCTTGGATTGCTGAGAAAAACGCTTTTTAGGTGTCCCGGGGCCCGGACAGTGTTCGTTACGCTTACCGCAGGTACGGTCACATGATGATGATGAGGACACGTTGGCGAAGGGGACGGCTGTCCGTAGGACACCAAATGTGCGGGGTCGGGTCTGCGCATGCGTGCGGATGTTCTACGGACAGTGTTCCAGTCCCCAAACTAATTAAAAGTATGACACGCGTGCGGCGGATAGTTGCAGAGAGGCACGATGTTTATAGGGGCATGGGTGTGCTACGCATCCATGCGTGTGTTCTACGCACAGTGTTCAGGTCCCCGAAAAAAACAAATGTGCGTCAGAACTTTGCAGACAGGCTATGTGTTCTATGGACATATTCCTTCTGGTTGCGGACAATGCAAACAGGGGAAATGTTCTTAGGACACTTTATTTTGCATAGCTACGAACATGCGGACGTCTTTAGTGTCCTTAGGGCACCCCCATTTTGGTTAATTACGGACAGGCGGACATCTAAGAACACCTCCATTTTGATTGCCAAAAATATGAACAGGTATAGTGCCCTTAGGACACCCCCATTTTGGTTAATTACGTACAGGTGGACATCCCTTGTGTCCTAAGGACACCTCCATTTTAATTGCCAGCAATATGAAAGGTATAGTGTCCTTAGGACACCCCCATTTTGGTTAATTGAGGATATCCGGACAGCCGCGCTGTCCGCGGACCCCCTAACTACCTTTTAAAAAAAAATAAGACACAGAGGAATATATTAACAACACACTTAATATTTTATTATTGTATAACAGTATAAAAATTATGAAAGAGAGGGGGAAGCAGAAACTGAAACTGAAACAAATACAGGGGAATTAGAGGTTTGGAAATGATGGATATGATGGATGGGAGGGAAGTCTCATTTAAACGTTTTTCTGGTTGGGGAGGGTTTGAGGCTAGTTGGCTGGGACATGGAGAGGGGAAACAGGTACACGTGGGACAGTGATAATATATTTTGTCTTTTATATGTTCCTCCACAAAGTTTTTTATAAGAATGACATTTTTCATTAACATATCCATTTTAAGCTCCATTCGCTGCAGAGGATTTTCTAATGTCTCTCTTGGTATATTATTTTTAATGTCTGTATAGTCTGTTAGAAAAAAAAAGTTTGTTAAGAACACATAAAGTAATGGTTATTAATTGGCTTATATAGATAAGTGTAGTGTCTACCATTAGTATCACTGTCTTCACTCATTTCAACCTGAGGAAAATTGTCTTCCAGCCATTCCAAAGTACTGGACATTTCTGTGTAAAAAAAAATAATATTAATTTTAGTGTACCTAATACAGAAAGTTTATAAATATATACAATAAATGTAGTGTACTAACTAGTTTCTTGCTAAGTGTTGCTGTTACTGCTGCATAGGTGACCTGTTTTTTGCTGTGCAATTTATGTGAGGTAATTCTGTTGGAGGCATATTTATTGTGTTTTGGTATATTCCACTATGTTGCATATACTATGTAATTGGCCTGTTAGTGTCTTACATACACAGTTTCACTTCTTATTTATTATTGAATGTAATTTATTTATGAGCTGCTTTTTGAACATGTTTAGTTTTTATTTTGGATGATATAACAGTGTAAGATACCCCCTTGTTTTTGGATAGTTTTGATGTTGTCCGAGTCCGTCCGGACAGGCGCATGGTCCGGGGATATCAGACTCACTAGCGCAGGTGGGGGGTTCAGTATGTCTTATGTTATATGTATATAAACTAAGGGCATCCTAGTAAACATTTATCAAATTTACATTATCTATATATGTAGATTCAGTGAAAAAACTTTGTTACAGGAACATTATGGTTAAGTTGCATTAATAAAAACCTATGAAATTCAAGGAAAAAGCTTTGATAAAGGGACGTTATGGTCAAGTTGCGCTACTATATACCTATGAAATTCAGTAAAAAAACATTGTTAAAAAGACATTATGGTTACAAGTAAAATCGAAAAACCCCTAAAATGTGCCAGTTATGGTAAACTAAGCAACCATAACTCATGCCACCACCGTTCACTTCTAAGACTAACACCCAGGACATCAAAGATGACATCACAAATGTAATTGATGACATCACTGATGACATCACATGTGTATGTACTTTTCATGAAATATGTGTACAAGGGATTCTTATTATAATGTTGCGAAACAAGTGTCAAGGATCATTGCAATAAATATCATACCCTAATTAGTGCATTGAACGATGCATTGATATAAATAGCATTCTATTATGGGGTTCTATCTAGTATACTAAGCTACTGATGCAGAAACATAACATGGTGTGCAGTGTACAAGATGAAGGTATAATATTCGTAATGTTAATATGTTGAATAATGAAATGATAATTGTTTTCTTAATAGATTTTTGTGTACTGTGAAATATGTAATACGTAGCTAATAAAACATTACTATAGACAAAACACAAAGACACAAGAACACATACCAATATGGGTATATACAGGGAAAGTGAAGTTAGCAAAAACGCACAAGTAGTAGCAGAAACAATTCATAACTTAACTGATTATTTTCATGCAAATAGATGATTGCTCTGTTTCAAAGCTGCTATTCACCCTATGTATAAGTATCACTTGATGTGATTGGACCCACAGGGAAAGTACAGCCATAAAAAAAAAACAACATAACTATCAGAAATGCTCATAAGTCTATTGATTATCTTTATGCACAAAAAGGATTGCTGTCTTTCAAGCTTGTGTCTTCCCGTATATATATGTTTCATATGATGTGACTGGACTCTAACAGAATTACTGTAAGAACCTACTTGAAGGATATGTCTACAAATAAAATAAAATGTTTAGTTTCTGACTGTTACTCAAGAAAACCATGTGGCCCAGATATGTCAGCAAAAGAAAAAAGAGTGAGCCAGCCATGTGATGTCATCAGTGATGTCATCAATGACATTTGTGATGTCATCTTTGATGTCCTGGGTGTTAGTCTTAGCAGTGCACGGTGGTGGCGCGAGTTATGGTTGCTTAGCTTACCATAACTGGCGAATTTTAAGGGTTTTTCGGTTTTACTTGGAACCATAACGTCCCTTTAACAAAGTTTTTTCACTGAATTTCATAGGTTTTTAGTAGCGCAACTTAACCATAACGTCCCTTTAACAAAGTTTTTTTCACTGAATTTCATAGGTTTTTAGTAGCGCAACTTAACCATAACGTCCCTTTAACAAAGTTTTTTCACTGAATTTCATAGTTTTTTAGTAGCAAAACTTAACAATAATGACTTTGACTTTATATACATGTCATATGGAACTGACTAGATCTCTTCTTATGAACGTGATGTCCGTGAACTTATTTAATGTTTGCGGACATGTTCGGAGATCAGTACCACTACCTAAAAACTGTGGGGGGGGGGGGGGGGTGGTGGGGTATGTTTGATTGTTATATCATAATAAACACATTATATATAGTAATACATAAGAAATGTAACCCATATATATAACACACTAACCATTCATTTAAATACAATATGTTCTGAAATGGAATATACCACAAGAACATAAATTGGCTTCCTACATAATTACCTCACAGAGACAACAGAACTGAGAAGAAGACCAGACCCACTGAATACATAGGATTTATCTTACCAGAAAAAGTAAGTGTACTTCATTTTACTCATATATTTATAAACTTTCTGTATTAGATTAAAAAATATATTATCTTTTTTTTTTCTCACAGAAATGTCTAGTACTCTGGAATGGCTAGAGGACAATTTCCCACATGAAGAAATGTCACAAGATAGTGAAACTAATGGTAAACACTTTATAATATAAACCATTTAAATATTATTATTTTGTATACATTTAACATATATATATTTTTTTTGTACAGAGCATAACAAAATAGAAACTACCTCTGAAGAAGCTGTTATGGAAAACACGCTTGACAACATAAAAGAAAAAATTGATTTACTGTTGACCAATTTTAATAATTTGAAAACTTTTGTTGAAGATTATTTTAAAACAAAAACGTCATACCATTGCCCCACATGTACTTGTCCCTCCTCACCATAACCCAGTCAATTATCCCCAAACCCTCTCCATAATCCAAAACGTTTTGATGAGATTTCCATCCCTTCTTCACCTAATACCAATCATGTTGAAACCCCAAATTCTCCTGTTTTTGTTTCTGTTTCTGCCTCACCTTCTCTGTCATAAATTATTAATATATGTTAAATAAAGTTTAATTTTTATATTGTATTGTGAATAGTTTCCGTTTTTTTTTTAAAAAAAACAATAAAAGTGTCCACGGACAGTGCGAGTGTTCTGAAATGTTCGTACATAAACGAAAATGGAGGTGTCCTGAAGAACACCACATCTGTTTGTACTGTTCGCTAGCAAGTTGAAACTGTTCTAAGAACACACGTGTTGTCCTGAAATGTTCGTAGAGAAACAAAAATTAAAGTGTTCTAAAGAACACTATATCTGTCCGTAATGTTCGCTATGAACTTAAAACTGTCCTAAGAACACAATTGCTGTCCTGAAATGTTCGTAAATAAACGAAAATGATGTGTCCTGAACAACAGTACAACTGTTCGTATTGTTCGCTAGCAACATGAAACTGTACTAAGAACACACGCGGTGTCCTGAATTGTTCGTAAACAAACAAAAATTTAAAGATCCTAAAGAACACTATACCTGTCCGGTACTGTTCGCTAGCAAGTTCAAACTGTTCTAAGAACGCTATTGGTGTCCTAAATGTTCGTACGTAAACGAAAATGGAGGTGTCCTGAAGAACACTATACCTGTGCGTAGTGTTCGCTACCCAATTGAAACTGTACTAAGAACACAATTGGTGTCCTGAAATGTTCATACATAAACTAAATTACACGTCTCCTGAAGAACACTATATCTGTCCTTACTGTTCGCTACCAAGTTTAAACTGTTCTAAGAACACACGTGGTGTCCTGAAATGTTCGTTTCACATGTGACGCACTTTTAATTACTTCAGAACCCGAACAGTGTCCGTAGG
The DNA here is from genome assembly GCF_040938575.1 of Ambystoma mexicanum. NCBI lineage: Eukaryota > Metazoa > Chordata > Amphibia > Caudata > Ambystomatidae > Ambystoma > Ambystoma mexicanum. Next base: position 655,572,467 of record NC_090934.1, read on the forward strand.
ACATCAATGTGCATGCGCTAACCAATCTCTGTGCACTTGGTGTCCTGCGGACAGGCGCTTCCTTCGCAGACTAGTTCGCAAACAGATCATATGACCGCGCCCACGCTCATCGTGTGTCCTGAAATGCGGACACTGTTCGTGTCCCCGAACAATTTAAAAGTACATTTTCAGTTCATCCATAATATTTTCAATAAAATCTCACCATGCCACAAGTCCCACATAGCAATCTTGAGTTTCTATATACCTTTTGAAACTTTCCGATCCTTTTTTTGTGTTCGATCTGTCCGCGCACAGTGCGCATGTCCGGGGACCGCGCACAAGCACCCCTATAAAAGACCACGCCCAAGAGCTTATTCCCATTGTGTTTCTGGCTATTCTTCAGAACACAGTGATTTTTGCTGCCACCTGCAGACTACACCATCATCGAGATGGCATCCTTGGCTGCTGAACTGCCACTTGGTGCTGCACCTGCTTCAGCACCACCACCACCCCCTCCACCACCACCACCTCCCCAAGGGCCTGAAGAGGGGAACAGGACTGAGGATGCGGAGGAGGAAGAAGAGGATGATGAGAATGAGGTAGAGGAAATCCCTACTACCCGCACTAGGCGTGAGTCTTGGGTGTGGCGGTTATTTACCATTCATGGGAAGGGTGCTAAGGCTCGTGCGAACCATGTTACCTGCAATGAGTGCAAAATGATACTCAGTCGCGGGAAGCACAGTAACTACAGCTTTGGGACAACTACTATGAAGCGACACCTGAGGTCATTTCACTCTGGGGCTATTCGCAGGGTTGTACCTTGCGAAGAACGTAGCAGGTTGATTTCCTCTACTTCATCCTCTGTTTCTGATCCTGTCACCACAAGGACCACCTCTGTGGGACAGCGTCTTTCTCAAGCTGCCTCACAGGCCATACAGAATGCTGATGACTCTTACCTTTCGAGGGTCACAGTTGTATGTATGTACTGTGACACAGTACTCTGCAGGGGGGAGCGACTTCGGAGTGCTTTTGAGACTATCGTCTCAGAGCACGAGAAGACCTGCTCACTACCCAAATAATACCCACCCTACATCTTCCTCTCTCAGCTTGCCCTTTCTTATCCCTGTGGTTGGTGTCCCCCCCTTTACCCTCCTTTACCCTCCTCTCCTAGTGTGTCGTGTCTGAAAAACCAAAAAAAATACAAAATTACAAAAATCAAAAAAAATAAGGCTCTTTTCAGAGCCGCCTTTCCCTGTTAAAAAATAGAAGTGAAAATAAATGAAGCAGGGCTCTTTGTATTTTTTAGAAGTCCGCGGACAGTTTGCGAACATTAAAAAAATTGGGTTGCTACTCCATCACAAACATTGTAATTTTCTCTGGAAAGAAGTGGTGGCTCTGAAAAGAGCCTTTGGGTGGTGTTTGTAAGTCAAAAATTGTAAATGCTTAACATCTGCTTCAAAATCGTTGTTGTAATTCCAAAAAATGTCGCAATGCATTTTGTACATTTCTCAGAAAAATCTGATTGCCAGCATAAGTAAGATGGACTCCATCTCTGCGAAAAATGTATTTACTACAAAACATAATATTTTCATTGTGAAAAGAAGACATGCCAAAATCGCTTAGAAAGCCACAAACAGCCTTATTAACATTGTGCCTTGCTTTTTCCATTTGTGGACCAAATGAAGAAGAATGAAGCCACATTTGTCTCTGCGCAATCCGTGAAAATATCACTTGAGAATTAGGAAACATGTCCATAACCTTCCTCAGTCCTTCTTTCATAGCAAATTGCAAAAAAAATCCAGTCACATGTCCTAAACTGTTCCCTCCAAAATGAATTACAATTATGTCTGGATGTTGCTCTGTCTCCAAAGTAGCACAGAGAGGTAGCAAGTCCAACCACTTCATTCCACGTACTCCATGCCAGTGTACGTCCACATGTGGGAATACAAGATCTACAGCTACTCCACAGCTTTCTGCATGCACCTTCAACCAATGTATCCACAGATCTCCTAAAATCCAAACAATCTGTTTTCTGAAACACACAGCCATAGCTATCTTTTGTTCTCTCAGCAAAAAGAGTATCTGAGAAAATCTCTCCTGCCACAACACACCCACCAAACTTTCCTGACCAATCCCTTTCAGTGCTTATTCTCATTTGCATGACTTCTGAACCCAGAAATACCTGGATGTAACTCCCGATGTCCGCGAACTACCGCCATGTCCGCGGACATATCGTAACATGAACAGCCCTTCTACCATTTCCACTACACTCTCTCTGCCATTCCCTCATTGGATGTACCTCAAAAATCACATGACCATGCACCAATCACATTCAAGACCTCTACATCTAACTGCATCGTCATAAATCAGCACTGCAAATGTACTCTGAATCTCTCTGAGTACAAGTGTCATATCATTGGCAAGCAGCATCTACCAGAAATACTGTACAAGTCTTCAAGATTTCTACTTGCAGCTCCATGCATATCCATATGCATGAACACAAACTTCAGGTATGCATATTTTCTGTATAGTAGATGACATAGCTCTCAACCATTTTTGTTTTACAGGCGGGTGAAATCACCCGATTTTGTTTTTGGCGGGTGAGACGCCCATTGGAATGAATGGGCGTGCAGGAGGCTTGGCGGGTGAGTCTGCCCTTTACAAGCCATGTGACACCCGCCAAAAGCGTGTGAGTTGAGAGCTATGGTAGATGAACACATTTTCAAACAGACTTTTACCTTGTAAAATCTGTAAAATGAATTTACTGTACTTTTTTCAATTTCCTAAAATCAACTATCACTTATAAACCTTTATACTTTTTACTTTCTTTAGACACACACACTCAAATCATGTTAAACTAACATTTTTTAAATGAAATATATAGACTACATATATTCAAACAAAATTGCATGCAAACACAATCTATGTTTAAACCTTTATACAAATACTTATACAATTTCATATTTTTGGTTTTTATTTATTTATTTACTTAATTACTTTAAATTAGACATGACATTGAGGCGCTATTACCTAGAACAGTTTATTTACAGAAATAGTGGTATTCACTAATATATTATAAATTTCACAAGACATAGTAAAGATATTGCTTTTGCTACAGTTAGTCATTCAATACAATTTGTTCATTAAGAACATATCATATGTACTGAACTGATGCAATGTATCTTATGTAAATAAATTAGTTTAAAAGTTAAAACAAAACAGCTAATACAATCATTTAGTGAAACACAAGAAGTTTCAAGTACAACAACTTTGCTTCCTCTATCAAAATGTAAAACAAACCAAAAAACAATTACCAGAAAATCAGCTATCAGTACAGATAAAACTACTTCTTCAAATTATAATATAGTGCAAAGTAAGCATACCAAGAATTTTAGCCAAAATATACCGTCACAAAGTCCTTCAAAATCTTATAAAAACAGGAGAGAAATCAGGTTCAAAGCTTAAAACCTATCGTAGGAAATTAATCTTAGAAGCATTGATGGACAGTGCAATTCTTCTTAAAAAAAATCTATTTATTTTACTGTTAAACAAAATGAAACCACTAACAAAACTAATAACTAAATTACAAAAAAGACTTCTCAATAAGCGAAATGTCAACAGAAAGAACTTCTTAAGTATCTGCGGAGGTGAATGGAATCACACTACAAGCACAGAACCATATTTTAATGAAGAAGCGTACACACAAAAGCAAACGAATACAATTGCCATAAATAGCAGTGGTCAAGGTTATGAAAAAGTGAATAATACCATAATGGAACAAGAAGTACTCCTTACGAAAATATGCCCTGAAAACTTAGAATTACCCCTCCATTCAACTGAATCAGAACGTCTAGTGTACAAATGGCCATGCACGTCAATGTGTAACATTCCCAAACAATGTTTCAAATCTTTACACCAATTCCTCAATAAATATGTAAAAAGCAATGACAAAATCAAAATTAAATTACTGCAAAATATAGATACCTGTCCAGTGCGCAAGTACACAGGACCACAAGGACATTCATTGGGCTGCATTACAGGACCTACTTGTAAAACCACTTTCCATGATATCAAAAGGATATCAACACATCATTCAACTATAAGAAATCTAGTCTATAAACTGTACTATGCTAAAAGTCCTGCTTTAGCACTAGCAAAGTTAAATAACATCCTTCTACATGGTACAGCAAAAGACCTACTTGAAGAAATTCACTATATCCAGAAAAAATATTTTGGAAGTGAAAGCCATTTACAGAATGAAATAGCTTTAAACCAATTAAGCAACAATTCTACACATGGCAATCTTTTGCTAAACACATACAAAAAAGAAATACTAAAATTTAAAAGTAGATCAGCTGAAGTACCAAACCATGTATGTGTATGTTGCCGTAGAATTTTTTATAAAAGTAACACAAAAACTGTGGACCTATCATACAAAATAGAAGACAATGAAGAGTCCAAATGGTTTGAATTAGCTCTCTACCTTCTAGCAGAAAACAAATATGAAATAACTGAGCCCTTAATACTTTGCAGTTATTGCACTACAAAACTTGACAACAACCAAACTCCTTCACGTTCTATCACAAATAATTTGGAATTATACCCAGTACCAAAACCTCTACAACAACTTAATTTATATGAGAGCATCATAATTCAAACAGTACACCCATTTCAAGCAATAATACGCCTTCAACCAAAAACAGCAACATTACCTCCCTCTGAATTGGTAAAAGGCATTCGTGGAAAAGTAGTTTATTTACCATTAAATATAAAAGAAAATGTGCATACTCTAGGAGTGCAACGTCCAATACAGCAATCTTTAATTACATTAGTAAATGGAGTACCTACAAAAGACAAAAAAATATGGCAACAGCTGGTAGATTTATATAAAGTTAGACAAGCCTTCCAATATCTTAAAGAAAATAATGAATATTACAAAGAAATTAATATTGAAGAAAACTTGAAAGATACAACTCAAATAATTCAAGAAACACAAGAAGCTGGTCGATTTGAGCTACTAGATCCTGCTACAATATCAAATACTTCAGACCATTATACAATTCATCCTTTGCACTGTAATGACACCGTACAAGATGTACTAGAAACTTACCAAATGCGTCAAACAAAAGCATCGCCAATCAGTATATGGGAAAAAAGTATAGAAGCACGTGCTTTTCCTCTACTCTTTCCTACTGGCAAAGGAGGAAGGTATGATGATAGACCTATTCAAATATCAGCTTCAGAATACCGCTCATTACGGATGTATTCTGAAGATCCCAGATTTAGACAAAATGTGGAATACATATTCCACCTACTCTTTGAAAGTGAACTAGCAACTTTATGTTACGGAGTTGCACACATATTAAAATCAGGATCACACTTTCAAAATATGACAGCTACACAATTATTAGAGAAAGTGCAACAAAAGGATGAGGTTTTACAATCAAATATTACAAATCTATTAGCAAATATGCGTGGTACTAAAGAGTACTGGTTTCGACGTCATGGAGATGTACGTTGTATGATCAGAAACCTTGGCCCACCCACTTGGTTTGTTACATTAAGTTGTGCAGAATATGCATGGGAAGATTTAGATGATTTCCTACGCATATCAAATAAAAACAAAACAAACATAGATATTCTAACACCTGGAGAACTTTGTTCTTTGGATCCTGTTAATGTTTCAAGATATTTTCACCATCGCTTCATTGCTATGCTACATTTTATTTGTAATAAAACTGTTCCTTCCCTTGGAGAAGTGCAACACTTCTTTTGGAGAAAAGAATACCAAGCCAGAGGAGCACCACATATCCACATGCTTTTATGGATTAAAGATGCTCCTAAATTTGGTCAAGACAGTTATGCCACTGTTTTACAGTTTATTGAAAAATATGTCACTTGTGAAATTCCATCAGAAGCCACAAATAGTGATCTTCGTGCACAAATTTTACAATATCAAAGACACAAATGTGGAAAATATTGTCGTCGCAAATACAAAAACAAAGGCAAATACTACACCAAATGCCGATTTGGTTTCCCTAGACCAGTTACAAATACAGGTCAAGTAAACAACCTCATGTCTTCAGTTAGACATGGTGTTAAAGGTAAGTCACCTAAAAATACATATTACATAAAATGAAAAGAAGAAGAAAAATATATCAATGATTATAATGCAATAATTGCCCACTTATGGAATGCAAACATAGATGTGCAGTACATTGCAGACAATTCTACTGCAGTTGCACGATATGTCACAGCATACTTAACTAAAGCAGAAAAGACAGAGCTCCAAGACCTCTGGAATGACCTGTCATCAGATAAAACAGTATCTCAGAAATTAGACAGCTTGGGCATAAAAATGCTCACCCATAGAGAATGTGGATCTTATGAAGCAGCTGATTGTTTAACTGGTACTTCATTGTATGGTAAATCTGAAAATATAGTATGGCTAAGTCTTGGTCCAGCTAAATCTAGAAAAAGAAGATATAGAAACAATAGCCAAACATGATCCCAACAGCCAAGACATTTTAAAAAACAATTTATTGGACACATACTACCCAAACAGAAGTAATATTTTGGAAAACATGTGTCTATACCAAATAGCCCAAAACTACACATACAAAAATAATATGAAACCCGATGAAAAAAAGGTAAATATAGAGTGACAGACTGTGAAGGCAGCTTAGTTAAACTCACTAAACCAAATTTAATAAATCATATCAAATTGTCATTGAAGACTCTTCAACATAAAGACGTATATTACATGTTCCGGCTACAACTCTTCAAACCATGGAGAAAAGAAGAACAATTACTAGATAACTATGACTCATATGAGGATGCTTTCAAAGCAAATGAAAGCACTATAACTGATGTAAACTTTACACAGTACAAAACAATGTTGCACAATGAACAGCAACATGAAGAAAACTCCAAGCCCAACTAGATAAGGATACTCCTGACAGTAGTCAACCTTCTGTATCAGGAATCCAAGAACCACTGGGAGAACCACTAATAACAAATGAGGCAGAATTAGCTATGATAGAAGTAGAAAACACCATGGGGCCGATTCATGGAACAAACGTGCGCCGAAAATCTTCGCGCAAGCAGGCGCAAGCAGGCGCATGCGCAAAAAAACAGGTGCACGCGCACGCGTGCGATTCATGGAAGTCCCTGCGCGTGTTTCCCTCGGGATGTGCGCCAAACCCGTGCATGGCGCACACGTCACTGCAACATCCCGAAAGACGTGCGCGACGCGCACAGTGAAAGCGCACAACCTCGGCGCATACACTAGAAAGTGGGCGGAACACGGGGCGTAACGCGCGGAATGGGGAACAACTCGCGAAAACAAGGGCGTAACTGGGGATGTACTGCAGGGAAGCAGACAGAACGCCCACACGCACCCGAACCACACGTATTCATGGAATCGAATAGGGCAAAGCCACGCACAGCGAAAGACACGCACAAGCCGAAACACGTCCGCCACACGAAGGCAGGTGGTAGCGTCCCTACGCATTACAAAAGTGGCAACATACAGCAATTGTGCCTGTGCGAGCGGGGCACGTGTATTTCGGAGTTGCGCGGGAAGTTACACACGCGATTGAGCGGGGTACGTGTATTCCGGGGGTTCGCATGAACTTTTTCACGCGATCGGGCCTGGGGGAGCGGGCTAAGTGTATTTCAGGGGTTCGCGTGAACTTATTCACGCGATCGGGCCTGGGGGAGCGGGCTACGTGTATTTCAGGGGTTCGCGTGAAGTTTCTCACGCGATCGGGCCTGGGGGAGCGGGCTACGTGTATATCAGGGGTTCGCGTGAAGTTTTTCACCCGATCGGGCCTGGGGGAGCGGGTTACGTGTATTTCAGGGGTTCGCGTGAAGTTTCTCACGCGATCGGGCTTGGGGGAGCGGGCTACGTGTATATCAGGGGTGTGCGTGAAGTTTTACACGCGATCGGGCCTGGGGGAGCGGGTTACGTGTATTTCAGGGGTTCGCGTGAAGTTTCTCACGCGATCGGGCCTAGGGGAGCGGGCTACGCATATATCAGGGGTTCGCGTGAAGTTTCTCATGTGATCGGGCCTGGGGGAGCGGAGCGCGGGCTACGCGTATTTCAGGGGTTCGCGTGAAGTTTCTCACGCGATCGGGCCTGTGCGAGCGGGGCACGTGTATTGTGGGGGTGCGTGGGAAGCAACACACGCGATCGAGCGGGGTACGTGTATTTCGGGGGCGCGCGGGAAGTGACACACGCGATTGAGCGGGGTACGTGTATTTCGGGGGTGCTCGGGAAGTTACACACGCGATCTCATCAGGGTACGTGTATTCCAGGGTGCGGGGGAAGTATCCCACGCAACATTAGCAGGGTACGTGTATTCCAGGGGTGCGCGGGAAGTTCCACACGCAATTCCATCAGGGTACGTTTATTCCAGGGGTGCGCGGGAAGTTCCACACGCAATTCCATCAGGGTACGTGTATGACAGGGGTGCGCGGGGAGCAGCACACGTGAATTGCATGTGTGGGTCCTCCCAGGTGTTCCCTCTACACCCTCCACGGCCCCTGCAGGTGGCTCACACCACAGGGGCCTACCCAGCACATGTCATGCAGGCACCCCATCCACCATGGCCATGCCCACCAGCCAACCCACATGTCAACTTGCACTACTGCCCACCAACGCATGTCCCCATGCACCCCCAGCCACCAGGGGCACCCTTCACCAGGCCCCCACCCATGTCTCCCACCACCCCCCAGCAGTGCAGGGGCACCCTCCACCAGGCCCCCACCCATGTCTCCCATCACCCCCACCCCCCAGCACTGTGGGGCACCTGCCAGCAGGCCCCACCCATGTCTCCCACCACCCCCACCCCTCAGCACTGTGGGGCACATGCCAGCAGGCCCCACCCATGTCTAAAACCACCCCCACCCCCCAGCCACCAGGGGCAGCCTCCAGCAGGCCCCCACCCATGTCTCCCACCACCCCCACCACCCGGCAGTGCAGGGGCACCCTCCACCAGGCCCCCACTCATGTCCAACTCATGTCTCCCATCACCCCCACCCCCAGCAGTGCAGGGGCAGCCTCCAACATGCCCCCACTCATGTCTCCCATCACCCCCAGCCCCCAGCCACCAGGGGCAGCCTCCACCAGGCCCCCACCCATGTCTCCCACCACCCCCACCCCCCAGCACTGTGGGGCACCTGCCAGCAGGCCCCACCCATGTCTCCCACCACCCCCACCCCCAGCCACCAGGGGCAGCATCCACCAGGCCCCTACTCATGTCTCCCATCACCCCCACCCCCCAGCACTGTGGGGCACCTGCCAGCAGGCCCCACCCATGTCTCCCACCACCCCCACCCCCCAGCACTGTGGGGCACCTGCCAGCAGGCCCCCACCCATGTCTCCCACCACCCCCACCCCCCAGCCACCAGGGGCAGCCTCCACCAGGCCCCCACCCATGTCTCCCACCACCCCCACCCCCCAGCAGTGCAGGGGCAGCCTCCACCAGGCCCTCACCCATGTCTCCCACCAACCCCACCCCCCAGCAGTGCAGGGGCACCCACCACCAGGCCCCCACCCATGTCTCCCACCACCCCCACCCCCCAGCAGTGCAGAGGCAGCCTCCACCAGACCCCCACCCATGTCTCCCACCACCCCCACCCCCCAGCACTGTGGGGCACCTGCTAGCAGGCCCCCACCCATGTCCAACTCATGTTCCCCACCACCCCCATTCCCCAGCCACCAGGGGCAGCCTCCACCAGGCCCCCACCCATGTCTCCCACCACCCCATCCCCCACCCACCAGGGGCAGCCTCCACCAGGCCCCCACCCATGTCTCCCACCACCCCCACCCCCCAGCAGTGCAGGGGCAGCCTCCACCAGGCCCCCACTCATGTCCAACTCATGTCTCCAATCACCCCCACCCCCAGCAGTGCAGGGGCAGCCTCTACCAGGCCCCCACCCATGTCTCCCACCACCCCACCCCCCAGCCACCAGGGGCAGTCTCCACCAGGCCCCCACCCATGTCTCCCACCACCCCCACCCCCCAGCAGTGCAGGGGCAGCCTCCACCAGGCCCCCACCCATGTCTCCCACCACCCCCACCCCCCAGCAGTGCAGGGGCACCCACCACCAGGCCCCCACCCATGTCTCCCACCACCCCCACCCCCCAGCAGTGCAGGGGCAGCCTCCACCAGGCCCCCACTCATGTCCAACTCATGTCACCCATCACCCCCACCCCCAGCAGTGCAGGGGCAGCCTCCAACATGCCCCCACTCATGTCTCCCATCACCCCCACCCCCAGCCACCAGGGGCAGCCTCCACCAGGCCCCCACCCGTGTCTCCCACCACCCCCACCCCCTAGCAGTGCAGGGGCAGCCTCCACCAGGCCCCCACCCATGTCTCCCACCACCCCCACCCCCCAGCACTGTGGGGCACCTGCCAGCAGGCCCCCACCCATGTCCAACTCATGTTCCCCACCACCCCCACCCCCCAGCACTGTGGGGCACCTGCCAGCAGGCCCCCACCCATGTCCAACTCATGTTCCCCACCACCCCCATCCCCCAGCCACCAGGGGCAGCCTCCACCAGGCCCCTACTCATGTCTCCCATCACCCCCACCCCCCAGCACTGTGGGGCACCTGCCAGCAGGCCCCACCCATGTCTCCCACAACCCCCACCCCCCAGCCACCAGGGCAGCCTCCACCAGGCCCCCACCCATGTCTCCCACCACCCCCACCCCCCAGCAGTGCAGGGGCAGCCTCCACCAGGCCCCCACCCATGTCTCCCACCACCTCCACCCCCCAGCAGTGCAGGGGCACCCACCACCAGGCCCCCACCCATGTCTCCCACCACCCCCACCCCCCAGCAGTGCAGGGGCAGCCTCCACCAGGCCCCCACCCATGTCTCCCACCACCCCCACCCCCCAGCACTGTGGGGCACCTGCCAGCAGGCCCCCACCCATGTCCAACTCATGTTCCCCACCACCCCCAGCCACCAGGGGCAGCCTCCACCAGGCCCCCACCCATGTCTCTCACCACCCCCATCCTCCAGCCACCAGAGGCAGCCTCCACCAGGCCTCCACCCATGTCTCCCACCACCCCCACCCCCCAGCAGTGCGGGGGCAGCCTCCACCAGGCCCCCACTCATGTCCAACTCATGTCTCCCATCACCCCCACCCCCAGCAGTGCAGGGGCAGCCTCCAACATGCCCCCACTCATGTCTCCCATCACCCCCACCCCTCCGCCACCAGGGGCAGCCTCCACCAGGCCCCCACCCATGTCTCCCACCACCCCCACCCCCCAGCAGTGCAGGGGCAGCCTCCACCAGGCCCCCACCCATGTCTCCCACCACCCCCACCCCCCAGCAGTGCAGGGGCAGCCTCCACCAGGCCCCCACCCATGTCTCCCATCACCCCCACCCCCCCGCCACCAGGGGCAGCCTCCACCAGGCCCCCACCCATGTCTCCCACCACCCCCACCCCCCAGCAGTGCAGGGGCAGCCTCCACCAGGCCCCCACCCATGTCTCCCACCACCCCAACCCCCCAGCACTGTGGGGCACCTGCCAGCAGGCCCCCACCCATGTCCAACTCATGTTCCCCACCGCCCCCACCCCCCAGCACTGTGGGGCACCTGCCAGCAGGCCCCCACCCATGTCCAACTCATGTTCCCCACCACCCCCATCCCCAAGCCACCAGGGGCAGCCTCCACCAGGCCCCCACCCATGTCTCCCACCACCCCCACCCCCCAGCAGTGCAGGGGCACCCTCCACCAGGCCCTCGCCCATGTCCCATCCATGCCCCCCTGCACCTGGGTCCCACCAATCCCCAATCATGTCCGTAATGGCCATCCTCCCCTGCCAAAAGGCCCAACCAACTATCACATCCACCCACATATCAAAGGCAATTACATGTTACACACCCAATGTATATAATGCAAATGAACACATGTCTGTCACACACAATGGCTGCAAGTGAATGTTAAAACACCCAACATGACATGCATGAAAGCAATGCGATGATACGACACATTGAAGGATGAAAATATAAATGTATTTAAAATCAACTTGAATGGAAATGAAATGAGAAAAACCACAAAGCAAAACAAACAAAAGAAGATGAAAATCAAAAACACACAGCACAATCAAAATAAATGGTGTCCAAAGTCACAGTCAGAAAAGAAATCCAAGGGTAAATGATAAACAAAAACCATTGCTCCATGGCGATGAAAAAAATCCATAAATAAGAAAAATCCATTGAAGAACTATTTACAAGATAATCCCGGGTCCATGAGCCCAACCAAATGAAACCTAACTATGACAACTAACTAAAAACTGAACTACATACAAAAACGTGGCGCATTGTCCAATAGAAACCAAATAAAAAAAAAAATAAAGGAAACCTAACACTAACTATATAACTATATACAAAGGCGGCGGGCAAGTCCAGCGGCTCACTCTGTGGTGTTCTGGGCCAGGGCATCATCGAACTCCTGTTCGATGTCATGGAGGCGGTCCTGTTCCATGGCCCCGAGGGTCCGGAGGGACGACGCTGTCTCCTCCTCCAACCCCCTGCGGATTGCCTCGAGGTATTCGGCCCACCTCAGGGCTTTCCGCATGGAGTTCTCCGCCCTGACCATTGTGAGCCGCGCCTCTTCCGCCCGCCGCCGCTCTGCACCTATCTGCTGGCCCAACCGCTGCCACACAGAAGACACACCCCGTCCTGGGTCCACCTGTCCTCCGGCCGATGCCTGCCCCTCTGATGTCGAAGGCCCCGAGCCTTCATGGCTCCCACCATGCTGCTGCTGTGCCTCTGCCCGTGCACTGCCTCCTGCTGCCTGCACATCCTCCGCCGGCTGGGGTGCAGTTGTTGATGTGGCCACCCCTGCTGGACATGTGGCAGGGATGCCTCCTTCACCAGCCTGGCCGCACCGTCAGAGGCAGCTCCACAGGGCACCCAGGTGACTGATGGGTGGGAAGATGGCACAGAGGACGACTGGCGCGTAGGGGGTCCAGCTGAGGAGGGGGTCGGAGAAGCCCCATCAGACGGAGGAATCCGGCCTGGGTGACCTGTCCCAGCAGGCTGACATGGTCAACGAGCCATTCGAGATGACTCGCAGTCTCTTCATGAAAAGACTGCAGGTCACCTCGCATGGCCCGTTGACGCAACGCCACACCAGCCAGGACAGGCTCAACCCGGACCTGGATAGCCACGTCCACAGGCAGAGGAAGGCCAGTTGACGTGAGCTCATCCCCTGCCTGAAAACGGGTCTGGACGTAGGCATCCCTGCTGGTGCAAGATGATGCAGGGACAGGATCAGGGACAGGATTGCACACAGGCACCTCCGCGGCAGCCTGTGCTGCCTCCTGTCCCTGGTCCTGCACTGCACCACTAGCACCAGTGGGATCCCCACCTCCAGACCCCATCTCTGGTGCTTGCACGGCCTCCTCCTCCACCAAACCCCCCACCAACCTGGATGACTCCATGCCATCTTCCCCTGTTGGGCCCTGTGGGGTCCCAGCTTCCCCTTCTGCTGCCGAGGAGTCCAACTCCAACCTCCGCCTCTTGGACCTCCCCCCGGCAGCTGCGGCCTGGGACGCGGCACCGGACTCCTCACTCCCCGACGAGATGACAACCTGGGAAGGGAGCCGGGCCTTGCGTCTCCGGCTGGCGGTCGGATCCCCGCCGCTGTGCTCCACAGTACCTTCTCCGCCCTCTTCATCAGTTGACGCTGCAGACAGGGAGAAACAAAACACAGGCATCAGGGCACTGTACAATGGACACATACACACATGACAGTTGTACATGAGTGGCATTGGCAAACCTCAGACATGTCATCACAATCCCCAACACACATGTCATTACAACTCGCACACATGAGCCATACCACAGCCATATCGCAACTGCCACCACCATCCATACACATACAACAGCATGAGCAGCCAAAGGTGAGCCAGACATCACATGCAACACAGGAAGTGCACCACACATGTACACACACCACCACACTTGCATGCATGTGTACACCTCTGCCAAGTGTCGCACTGTTCAGACGGGCATCCATGTCACATCTGCCAATCAGGCTTCCACATACCGCTGTCACATGCATCCATGTTGCATCACTGTTGCACCCTTGTCAAATACACACACATGCACATGTACACAGTGCTGATACATGCAGCCGAAAACAACATACATGCGTGACATCACGGACATGTCTACTTACATACACATTCATCCAAACATGTGTGCCCACACAACTGCATATGGCATGCAAGCCTACACACACAAGCACCATCCATGTCTCACACATTACAGCCCTTGCATGTGTCAGCCCCACGGCCCTGTACACCCCCACCCATACTCGACCCCATACAAACAGATGTGCAACCTGCACACTACTGATTTACCACCACACGCACTGCTCACAATCAGGATGCATGTACACTCACCGCTCGACTCCAGACGGGTCTGCTTCTCAAGGACCTGGACGTGGAGCGCTGGGGATATGCGTTCCAGGACCCTCATAAGTTCTTCCGACAAGTGGCCCCGGCGCCCCTTAGCATCCGCTGCCTTCAAGAGGCGCCGGGCCTTGTTCAGGGTCCTGGACCTGAAGTCCTCCCAGCGCTTCCTGACATGTTGTAAGTCGCTGACTGCCACCCCCTCCGCGTTGATGGCAGTCACGATGTCAGTCCAGATCCGAGTCCGTCCTTCCTTGTCGGCGCGGGAACTTCCGAAGAGGGCATCATACTGCCCCAGGACTTGCTCCACCATGACACCAACTTCGGTGGCACTGAAGCTGGTTTCCCTCTGCCTCTCTGGCCGGGGGTTGTCAGTGGACACAGATGGTGTTTGCCCCGACATGACAACCCCAGAGACAGGAGTGGGTGGGCAACTGGGTCCTGGGGCTGGGCTGTGGAGCGATGGAATCCCAGTCGGGAGTCTTCGGTTCCAGCAGGGGTGGTCACAGCAACAGCACCCCTGGCTGATGTGCAGGCAGCAAATGACAGTGCACGTGGGCAGCAGGCAGTCAGGCAGCAGCAGATGGCAGGTGGGAGCGTGCTCGGGGCTCTGGGGGGCAGTAGTTCGGCCTTCTGGGCAGGAGTGTGGTCTTCCGTGTGCTTACGCGTGGCCAGCTTGATACGGAGTGATTTGGCACGTGAAAAATCTGCACGTCAGGTTGTAATTCGAGGAAAGGCCCTTAGCGCGTAAGCGCGTCTGCACGCATACGCATTTTCATTGGACAGAAGGCCCCTCAAGCGCAAGCGCCCCTGTGACGTGACACGTACAGACGTGCCTGGGCATTTCAGCGCGCGTGAAAAACTGCACGTCCGCGTGTAATACGAGGAAAGGGCCATGCGCGTAAGCGCGCGTGAAAAACTGCACGTCCACGTGTAATATGAGGAAAGGGCCATGCGCGTAAGTGCGCGTGGAAACTGCACGTCCGCGTGCAATACGAGGAAAGGGCCCATGCGCGTAAGTGACGTGACGCGCGCGTGCGTTTCCCTCAGCACGGGTTAAACGTGAGCGGGCCCAGCAGTTCGCTGTACGTGCCTTTCGTGGAGACCGACGTGTGTTGCTGCTTCCTGTTGTTTCGCGTGCCATCTCAACTTCACAGCTATCAAGGACGTATCTCTTCTTTTGGCGGGGGTATTGGCTATGCATGTTTTTCTGCATCGCGCTAGTCAGTCGGTGAGTCGCACACGCTCTTTTTCCCACTGCGGGTGCCCCTGTGTATCGCTCCCATTTTCGATGTCATAGTAGCCTGCGTGTCCCACGCGTACGCGTTATTTGTGTTACTGGGTGCCACCGCGTACTGCGGGAGGTTGAATCCACGCACGTAGGCTGCAGGGTTGCATGCACGGTTTTACTGCAGTTTTGGGGTGCCTGAGCGTTGCGTGACCCTTCACCACATCACCGGGGTCACATACACCCTTGCAGGTGCAGGGGGGCTGTTAACATCTTGCTTCCCACCCCCTTCACCCCAATTGCCCAGGTCAATTGTGGTGTACACCTCCCATTGGCACCACTCCATCTGTGCCAGCACTACTACATCTGTGCCATGGTTGGGAGGCCACCAAAGGTGAGGGGCGCCTCAGCTGGGCGTACTCCTCGTGGCGGGCATGGTCAGGGACGTGGCCGTGGTGACCAGGGAGTAGGGGGACTCCAGGGTGTCCAGGGCAGCCACAGAGGGGGAAGAGGCAGGGGTGCGCCACTTGAGCACAATGTTGTGCCATGTGTCGGTGCAGCCATGCCACCACCCCCTGTGGTTCCGGGGGATGCAGCTCCTGCATCTGGCACTGGCACCCATATGACCCGGCAGTCCATTCCATCGACTGCCACGGGCCCAAGGGTAGTGGTAGCTGCAGGTGCAGCTGTGGACACCGCCACCCAGGCTCAGGGTCTGCCAGCGCAGGCTGCGTTGGCACTTGAAGAGCCCTTGGTAGATCTCCAACAGGCCAGGGGGGAAACCATAGGGGCAGGCCGGGCTGCTCAGACCAAGACACGTGTCTCTGGGGCAGTCATGTCATCTGCTGCCCCGAACAGCCGGGTGTTGGCAAGTGCAGGGGCAGATGCACCCAACAGCACCCCGGTTGTGAGTCTGCCAACCAGGACCGTTGCGGCCAACCCTGCCACAGCTGATGTTGCTGCGCAGGGTCCATTAGTGGGCACCCAGCTGCCACTGACACAAGTCAGGCCTTTGGTCATCCCTCCACCTGCCACTCCCTTGGCTCAATCCACCGAACCCACTGGCAATACTGGTCAGGGCGGCATTAGCCAGCCAGGGTCTGCGCCACAGTCCAAGAGGAGGAAGGTTGCACCTGCAGCACAGGCTCGGACCCCACACACAGCCACGACCTCCTGCACGTCGAGGAAGAAGCCTTTCTGTAAGCAGGAACTGGACTTCCTCGTGGACTACGTGCGGGGCCACAGCCGTGACATGCTAGTGGGTGCCAATAGTCAGACCACGGCTGCCCAACGTGACACCCACTGGAAGCATGTTGCGGAACATGTCAGTTCATTCGGCCATGAGGTGCGCACGGCGCAGGAGTGCAAAAAGCGTTGGAATGACATCAAGCGCAGCACTAAGGCCAAGCGTGCCTCAAATTACAACTTGACTCTGGTGACTGGCGGTGGGCCTGCACCAGAGTCGGAAGAACTCACTCCGCATGAGGCTCTCGTTGCGGAGTTCATACCACCAGAATTGGTCGAAGGAGTGGGAGAGAAGCTGGACTTTGATGCCCAGTCCAGTGAGTGTTGATGCGTGTTTGTTGAGGACGTGTGTGTTTCACTTGTGGGATGTGTTGTGCATGATTGCTGCTACATGTGACGTGTACATGGTTCTGATGTGTAAGTAATGCAATGCTACCCTCATGCGTGTCTCCTCTGCCTGCATGCGGGACTCCATGTCGGTATGCTCCCTTGCCCCTCCTCCGCCACTCTGCACCCCAGTTCCACCTTTGCACTGGTCTGCTTCAATCTTGCCAATGTGTACTTTCTTGTTCATGTGTCCTGTGTAGATGCAAACTTACAGCGTAGAATCTGCCAGACATATGCTGTGTGGTACAGCCTTAGTACTCGATGCAGGGTATCTCACTTGTACTGTGCATGGGTCAGGTGTCCCGCAGGGACATGAGTGCCCATTCATGCTCCATGTGCATTGCACGCATGCCCCTATGTGTCCTTGACTGGATGATCACTGTAATATAAGTCCTTGGTTGCATACATTGCCTGCCATCTCAACAGCCTTCCCATGTAAACTGTGGCTCAGTCCTGCGTTGCACACATGTTTAGGCTCTGACAATCTGTGTGGCTCACAGGCCTCAGCCTGTTCAATGGCCAATGACTCTGTCCAACTCTTGTTGTGTCTTCTTCACACGTGGGCGGCCTCCGGAGTTTCCATCATGTGTCCTGCCCACTGTCCCAGCATCATTTGCAGTGTTGTAATTTGAATCACATCAAGCTGTTGATGCCAGTCAGCACTGCCTGTCAATACACAGGTGTATGGTCAGCCTTTTGATTCCATGCTAGGCATCCCTGCTTTGGTACTGGGGTGGAGGGGTGCTTGGCTTCTAGACATGGTACACATTGAATGCACAATGCACGTGATGTCTGAATTTGACATTGCACTGCCTTCACATTTCCTGGCACACACCATGTAGTGCTTGTACACGTAGGTAGTGAGTGGCGTACACATTTTCTGCACTGCATAGACCCAATTCCATGGAAACTGCCACCTTTCAACAGGTCTGATCACAGAAGCTATTCAAAGTAGACCCAGCATGCATGCCAGGTCATATGTTGTGTGTCACATGTCTGCCGGATGCCTTTGCTGTCGGTGTGTGTGTGTGTCGTGTGCTTCTGACATGTGTAGTGACCTTTTTCTCTCTATTTTTCAGGTGATGACGCAATGGAGGCAGAGGATTGTGTTGTCATGCCAGACACAGGGTTGGTAACGCCACATCAACCCGGCACTAGTGGGGGTCGTGGGGTGGTAGGCCACGAAAACCCCCAAGTGCTGCAGTCCATCTTGTCTCTGGCTGGCTATGAGTCCAGTCTTGATGACGACTCTGACGTCCATGTTGAGTTGGATGAGCATCAAGTCCATGTGTCAGGGGTGAGTGATTCTGATGTGGACACTCCTCTGTCTGCGACACCTGCACTGAGGGATCAGACAGTCTTGGTTCCTCCGCCCGTGGTGGATTGGGACGCAGGGTCACCCTCCACACCAGTCACTGATGTGCCTGGGACATCACGTCGACGGGGGCATGTAGTCGTGCAGCCGCAGGCGGTGCCAACACAGCGAGGACCCCCGGTCCTTGGGTCCCGCAGGGGTCAAGCCCGGCAACGCGGACGCCGCGTGCAACCGCTGTATACTGAGTGGGATCAAGACATGACTGCCAATTCCGAACGGCAGGGGGCAGCAATGGAGAACATCGCTGAGAGCATGGAGCGTGTGGCCCGATCTGTGCTCCCCCCTGCTAGGCAGGTGCTTCTCCAGCAGCAGGCGGCACGGTCCACGGCCCGCTCGCTCAGGCTGGGCATGGCGGCCTCAGACAGGGCACGCCGGGCTGAAATGTCGTCTCTGCGTCAAGCAATTGCTGCTCACGCAGAGGCGCACATGGATGCCCTGAGGGAGGAGTATGCTTCCCTCAGATCCACTCTGGGTGTCCTTATGATGTCCCAGAGGCAGCAGGCAGAGGATAGGTTTGCACAGCTTAAGCGTACTATCTCGGCTGAGCTACAGGCTTGCCGGGAGGTGCAGCGGTTGTCCAGCCAGGCCTTGCAGGAGGAACTCCGTGTTACACGTGCTACCTTGCAAGAGGAAGCACGTGTATCACGGGAGGTTCTGCATGCAGACCGACGTCACATCGCCACACAGAACCAGGCTCACCCGTCCGGCAGACTTGCTGCTGACGAGGGGTAAGCTGCGGCTAGGCGTGGCCAGGCTACTGTGCCACGTCCTCCTTTCCAGGATGAGCCAGAATCGGACGACCATCTATCTCCCACATAGGTCGTGCTGTGCAGGCGTTGAGCCCATGGAGGATTTTTTTTTGGCTCAGCATCATTGCATGTGGATGTTGAGCAGCACCCTGTACCTCCCCCCTCCTGGGTGCCTCCCCTTCCCCCTGGGTCGTATGTGGCCATTTTTGATTTTTCTTTTAGTTTAGTTAGTTAAGTTTCTGTTTGATAGTTAGTTTAAATAGGTAATGTAGGTTTTCCATAGTTAGTGTAATTAGTTAATAATTGATTTAGTTTAAAATTGCTACTCTATTGTGCTTTCATGTGACGGTGCGGTGCTTTGTGGCTTTTGAAGGCATCCGCTGTCTGTTCCAGCTGGGCCCTTCATGGTTGTCTTGTGTATGTGTTTGCTGCTTGGGTTCCTTGACTCACATATGCCACTCCCGCCTCCCTTATCCATGGGCTCGCAAGGATGGTTCGGTGTTACAGCATTTTACACAAGGGCCTTGGACTGTCATATCTGTGGCATGTCTGGTGCTGTGTGACTTGTGTTGACACCCCTAGTGGGGATGATTTAGGTGTCATTGTCCACTGTTCAGCTTTTGCTAGATGGGGTGTGTCATGATTAATGTGGACATTGATTGCTATGCATTGTGTAGTATGTTTCATATCTTTCCTGTACATGTGCCTGTTGCAATTCATGCTGTAGATAGTGTTCCACACTTTGGAGGTGAAAGACGGACTGATGGTGTGATTTGTGATGTGACTCTCTGACATGGTCAAGTAATGAGATGCCTGATGAGACACACACAGGTGACTTTGAAGCATTAATCATGTGTTTCATGCCCTTTCTGCAGGGGGATGAGCCTCCAGAGCACCTTAACCAGCAGACATGGCCCATTGGACGACGGAATTCTGGACCCGTTTGTTGGTGCCCACATGCACATGTGTGCAGAAGCAGAGGCACAGTGATTGCAGACCCACATCCTAGAACTGCTGACATGTTCCAAGGAACTCCAGGCAAGGTGAGCATCACAGGGGGGCCACGACACAGCAAAGCTTGCACCAGGCGAGTTGCACATGCAGGCTTAGTCACAGCACTGAGGGTGAGCATAGACGAATATTGGTGTTGAAGCACACAATGCAGCTCAGATGTGTTTGTGGACTGATGGCTGCTGATAGTAGGGTTGTCTGGGACACATGCAGGGGCAGTGGCACATACCCTCCGGTACACCAAGGTCCATTGAGGCACTTGTATCAACCATGTAGCCTTACGAGACATGGAAAGGGGCAGCTCACAGGGACATACATCAAGGGACATACTCGGGTGCAGTGCATGTCTTTTCCACGTACTTCATGATAAATGCACTGCCAACTTTGTTTCGGTCATGGTGGTACGCAACTTGCTCTGTAGTCATGGCTTGCTATATGGGTCTGTCTGCTTACCCAGGGAACATTGCATGTTGTATGAATTGTGACACATTGGTGTTCCATTTGCCACGCACCCAGCAGCGGCTGCCTTACTGCATTGACTGTGTATGACCCGTCACAGGGGTGATGTTTTATATGGGTATGAAGCATCAACCACAGATTGTCTGTTTGTAGAGTAGTCTGTTTCTATGGGGCATGTTTGGTGTTGTGTTTTTGTGCAATTGGCACGTACAGGTTGTTGACTGTGTCTCTCTTTGCAGCATTGCAGTGCTCCTGTAACCGGACCTGAGAGTGCGCAGGCAGGAGGCCAGCACTCAAAACCAGAGCTAAGTGTCTTGTTGTTTTTCTTACAAACTGCTCTGTATAGGCTTGCTGGGGGATGTATGTGTGGTTCAATTTGGTAGGTTTTTTTCTCCCTAATCACCTGTGATCCTATGCAATTTTGAAACCTGTACCCTCTACCCGGTGTTCCTGCTTCCCATGCCTATCCAAGCAACGTTCCCTGACCCTCTTTCCCCACTGGGGTTGCGGATGCCTGTGTAAGCCCCGAACTTGCAGGCGCCAAAACCCTAGAGGGGGTGGTTGGTTCGTACCACTCCTGAGCCTGGACTACAGAAGGCCATGACAATGATGTCCAAGTTTGTTTGGATTGTGCATGTGTTCATGCAGGTTGTACATTTTCATGCATTCCCTAGTTTCATGTGTCATTCCTCCTCCCCTCTCCTGCCGCTCATTCCAGTCATCCAGTGTGTCAACACCTGTCCCGACTGCATATCCCTGAACCTCATTCCCCACCAGGGTCTCAGGGGCCTGTGTGAGTTTGACCTTGCAGGCACCCGGGACATGGTGGGGGTGGTTGTTTCGTGACACTCCCGCGCCTGTACAGGGGACCTGTGACAGTACACATCCATTCATGGTGCATCATCCTATGTCATGTACCACACATGTCTCACATCCTGTCGTGACATTGTTTTGCTGTGCTACCTTGGTTGTTGCATCATTGTGGTAGTACATGGCCTTTGTGAGGTACTGCTATGTCAAGCCATCTACTGGAGAGTGTTCAGGTTCGTTTATATGCCTTGGATTTTGTGAATTTGGAAATGAGTGTGGATTCTGAGGGTTCAGGCATCTTTTTACACACAAGGTGGGAGATGGTGACGAAGGGTAAAGGTGATCTTGTGGCCAGGTGGAATTGAGGTTTGGAGGCTCCATGACCCAGGTGCAGTTGTTCAGTGGGTCATGGTCATTTGTGAGGGAGGGGGGGGTTGTTGTTGATAGTTGCCTTGCCCTGCAGTGTGATGGGAACTCTGACATAGTAATGGTGGTATCCTATGTACATGTGGTGTTCTGCTGATCAATGCCTGTTCATGTGTTGTGTTTTCCTTTCAGGTGCGAGGGGATAGTTGTGGTTTGACATGATGGGGTGTACACATGGTGGATGTTCACATGTGATGTGTAGGGAATACTGATGGTCACTTGAGTGCACATGCATATGTGGAGTGCATGTCCTTGCAGAACCACACACTTGCACTCTGATGCACTACATGTACTCCCACCCTTGCATATCCACGTGTACACTGTTTGCCTTCTGGTGCCCACTGTGTCCCGGCAGCACATGTTCTGTGACCGATCATGGATCCAGTACATGCCTAATTTGATGTTTGACGTGGTCTGTCACTTAGATGTGATGCTCAGAGTGTGCATCACACACAATGGCTGTTCACTGTGCTGTGCGCTGAGCAGTGTGATGCAGGAGTAGGACACTGCACACATGAGCTGCAGTGTTGATTTTGCAATGCATAATGTGCATGTAGACAGGCATTCATTGTGATGTAACGTCTACGACTGTTGTAATGCATTTGGAAATGACTTATTTTGGGTGGGAGGTTGTTGGTCTGTCATTTCATCTGATTCCGGGTCAGGCAGCAGTGTCCGATGCCACTGTGCATTTAGGACATGACAATGTGTACCTTATCGTTACTGCGTTGGTGTATGGGTATTGCGTGCCATGTCATGTTGATGTTTGGGAGGGTTTGAGTGACATGACAGTGATGGCCATGGCCTGGTTTGCAGGCGTGTGTGATGCACACCTTGCATGTCCGGGTCATCCGCTTCTCAGAGCAACTAGCTGGGGGTAGATTTCTCTCCGCAGCAGGGCCCTCCCCCTGGAACAGACTTCCGGCCTGACTTGAACTTGAGGGGAATCATCTCCAGTTCTGGAAGCACCTCAAGACCTTCCTCTTTGCTTCTGCTTACTGTCTGCCTCTCCCTTGCAGAATTCTCCACTGGAACTGCACAGAAGCTGCAACTGGGCCACACTCACCGACCTCGGTCCCTGGCCCAGCCACTCTCCACTTGCACTGCCTCCCTGGCAACCCCTGCACTGCAGTACTTTCTCTCTATCCCTACAGCCCTCCCTTCCCAGCACTTGTCTGTACTTACCTTTGTAGTTGCCACCAGTTTTTTTGGGCTACTTCCCCTGTACTGGACTCCCCCCACCCTTCCCCTTGCACTTTTCCCATTCCCCCTACCCCTGCACTTGCACGATCCCAATGACACCTGGCCTAGTAGTACCGTTCTCTGTGTTCCCTTGTTCCCCCGTCCCTGCCTCATTGCGCCTTGAAATACTTGTGTATGGCCCATATCATGTCATATGTCATATGTGTGCCTTTTGGTCACACAGGATAGCTTGTGTTTAAGTAGCTAGGGATGCAGACGATGTGGCACTTCCATGGCAACTTTCTCAGGGTGGTAGGGTTGTGACAGTTAACTGTCTCATTGTCATCATCGATTGTCACCTGGTATGTGCCAGGCCTGTGTGCACTCCGCAGTTGTGGGAGTTTAGGTAAAAAATGTGGCCACAAGCTGGGTCCGGGCTTCCTCGCCACGTGCCCTGTCCCCTCCCATGGGCAGCGCCTGTGCCTGTGGTTGGGGATGTGGGGGCACCACCATGTCCACCGGGGCGCCCTGCTGTGTTGCAACATTGTGCAGGCCACATGCTGCCACAATGATCCTGCACACTACTGGTGGTGCATAGAGTAGTTGCCCACCAGAGCGGTCAAGGGAGCGGAAACGTGACTTGAGCACTCCGAATGTGCGCTCCACTATGCCCCT
The DNA here is from genome assembly GCF_040938575.1 of Ambystoma mexicanum. NCBI lineage: Eukaryota > Metazoa > Chordata > Amphibia > Caudata > Ambystomatidae > Ambystoma > Ambystoma mexicanum. Next base: position 655,596,431 of record NC_090934.1, read on the forward strand.
GGTTGCAATATGGGCGGCGTTGTATCTTACCTGGGGTGGTGTGGTGGGGTTCCGGATTGGCGTCATCATGTGGTTGCTCAGAGGGTAGGCACTGTCCCCTGGGGAGTTGATAATAGTTGAGATTATTAGGGTTTGGATATTTGTCTGTGTGTGACTTGCATGCATGTGCAAGGGCATTTGTACTGACCTAGGAGCCATGTGTCGCCATGCTGCCCAGCTTCCAGGGCCCGGCTCAGGGCGGACATTCTGTATATGAAACTGTCATGGGTGGAGCCAGGGTAGTTTGCATAGACAGAGGTGATGATTCCCTTTGCATCACATACCACCTGTACATTGATGGAATGCCAGTGCTTGAGGTTTCGGTAGATGTGCTCAATGGCCCTAGGTGGACGTAGGGCCACATGGGTGCAATCTATGGCACCGAGCACTTTGGGGAAGTGTGCCACCCTGAAAAAATCCAGGACAACGGCCTGCCTTTCTGCGGGTGTTCTGGGCATGTATATGTGCCTGCGGACTGAGGGGCGCGCTGTCATGATTGCCAGTACCTGGTGTAGGCAGCGTGACTGCGTGGCCTGTGAGACCCCCCCACTATGGCAGTGGTCCGCTGAAATGACCCACTGGCCAAAAAATGCAGGACATTGAGCAGCTTCTCCAAGGGGCTCAATGCTTGGGAGCAAAGGGTGGGGGATGTGAGGTCATCTTCCCACTCCCTGACCAGGTCTAGGATGATATGGGGTGGAAACCTATACCTGCCATAGACCTGGTCGTCAGGCATCCCAAAAAGGCTTGTCCGTGGTGCGAAAATGCGTGCCCTGGCTATTCTCCTCCTCCTGCGGTGTCCCACGATCAGTGCAGCGACAAATGGGGCATTCATCGTAGCTGTATATGCGCGTTTGTTGTTTGCGCGCACGTTTATGCTGTGCGCGGGGACGCTTCCGCCTGCCTTCGTGTGGCAGACGCGTTGACGCCTGTGCACGTCTTTTGCAGTGCGCGGGTTTCCCGTATTCGGATACGGTCCGAGTGTCATCGCGTGTGATCGGAGGGGAGTGAGCGTACACGCAACTGGCCTGGGTACGTGTGTTTCGGGGTGCGCGGGAAGTTCCACATGCGATTAGCCTGGGTACGTGTGTTCCGGGGTGCCGGGAACTTTCACACGCGATTGGTGGAAATCCACGTGTGTTCTGTCATCACGTGCAATGAGGGAAACACCTGCGCGCGTCACGTCACAGACGCGCTCACGCGCTAAGGGCCTTTGGTCCAATGAAATCGCATATGCGTGCTGCCGTGCATACGCGCTGAGGGCCTTTCCTCATATTACACGCGGACGTGCAGTTTTCCACGCGCGCTTACGCGCATATGCCCTTTCCTCGTATTACACGCGGACATGCAGTTTGTCACGCGCGCTGCAATGCCCAGGCACGTCTGTACGCGTCACGTCACAGGGGCGATTTCTGTCCAATGAAAATGCGTATGCGTGCAGACGCGCTTACGCGCTAAGGGCGTTTCCTCGAATTACACGCTGACGTGCAGATTTTTCACGTGCCAAATCACTCCGTATCAAGCTGGCCACGCGTAAGCACACGGAAGACCACGCTCCTGCCCAGAAGGCCGAACTACTGCCCCCCAGAGCCCCGAGCACGCTCCCACCTGCCATCTGCTGCTGCCTGACTGCCTGCTGCCCACGTGCACTGCCATTTGCTGCCTGCACATCAGCCAGGGGTGCTGTTGCTGTGACCACCCCTGCTGGAACCGAAGACTCCCGACTGGGATTCCATCGCTCCACAGCCCAGTCCCAGGACCCAGTTCCCAACCCACTCCTGCCTCTGGGGTTGTCATGTCGGGGCAAACACCATCTGTGTCCACTGACAACTCCCGGCCAGAGAGGCAGAGGGGCACCAGCTTCAGTGCCACCGAAGTTGGTGTCCTGGTGGAGCAAGTCCTGGGGCAGTATGATGCCCTCTTCGGAAGTTCCCGCGCCGACAAGGAAGGATGGACTCGGATCTGGACTGACATCGTGACTGCCATCAACGCGGAGGGGGTGGCAGTCCGCGACTTACAACATGTCAGGAAGCGCTGGGAGGACTTCAGGTCCAGGTCCCTGAACAAGGCCCGGCGCCTCTTGAAGCAGCGGATGCCAAGGGGCGCCGGGGCCACTTGTCGGAAGAACAGATGAGGGTCCTGGAACGCATATCCCCAGTGCTCCACGTCCAGGTCCTTGAGAAGCAGACCCGTCTGGAGTCGAGCGGTGAGTGTACATGCATCCTGATTGTGAGCAGTGCGTGTGGTGGTTATTCAGTAGTGTGCAGGTTGCACATCTGTTTGTATGGGGTCGAGTATGGGTGGGGGTGTACAGGGCCGTGGGGCTGACACATGCGAGGGCTGTAACGTGTGAGACATGGATGGTGCTTGTGTGTGTAGGCTTGCATGCCATATGCAGTTGTGTGGGCACACATGTTTGGATGAATGTGTATGTAAGTAGACATGTCCGTGATGTCACGCATGTATGTTGTTTTCGGCTGCATGTATCAGCACTGTGTACATGTGCATGTGTGTGTATTTGCCAAGGGTGCAACAGTGATGCAACATGGATGCATGTGACAGCGGTATGTGGAAGCCTGATTGGCAGATGTGACATGGATGCCCGTCTGAACAGTGCGACACTTGGCAGAGGTGTACACATGCATGCAAGTGTGGTGGCGTGTGTACATGTGTGGTGCACTTCCTGTGTTGCATCTGATGTCTGACTCACCTTTGGCTGCTCATGCTGTTGTATGTGTATGGATGGTGGTGGCAGTTGCGATATGGCTGTGGTATGGCTCATGTGTGCGAGTTGTAATGACATGTGTGTTGGGGATTGTGATGACATGTCTGAGGTTTGCCAATGCCACTCATGTACAACTGTCATGTGTGTATGTGTCCATTATACAGTGCCCTGATGCCTGTGTTTTGTTTCTCCCTGTCTGCAGCGTCAACTGATGAAGAGGGCGGAGAAGGTGCTGTGGAGCACAGCGGCGGGGATCCGACCGCCAGCCGGAGACGCAAGGCCCGGCTCCCCTCCCAGGTTGTCATCTCGTCGGGGAGTGAGGAGTCCGGTGCCGCGTCCCAGGCCGCAGCTGCCGGGGGGAGGTCCAAGAGGCGGAGGTTGGAGTTGGACTCCTCGGCAGCAGAAGGGGCAGCTGGGACCCCACAGGGTCCAACAGGGGAAGATGGCACGGAGTCATCCAGGTTGGTGGGGGGTTTGGTGGAGGAGGAGGCCGTGCAAGCACCAGAGACGGGGTCTGGAGGTGGGGATCCCACTGGTGCTAGTGGTGCAGTGCAGGACCAGGGACAGGAGGCAGCACAGGCCGCCGCGGAGGTGACTGTGTGCAATCCTGTCCCCGATCCTGTCCCTGCATCATCTTGCACCAGCAGGGATGCCTACGTCCAGACCCGTTTTCAGGCAGGGGATGAGCTCACGTCAACTGGCCTTCCTCTGCCTGCGGACGTGGCTATCCAGGTCCGGGTTGAGCCTGTCCTGGCTGGTGTGGCGTTGCGTCAACGGGCCATGCGAGGTGACCTGCAGTCTTTTCATGAAGAGACTGCGAGTCATCTCGAATGGCTCGTTGACCACGTCAGCCTGCTGGGACAGGTCACCCAGGCCGGTTTCCTCTGTCTGATGGGGCTTGCTCCGACCCCCTCCTCAACTGAACCCCCTACGCGCCAGTCGTCCTCTGTGCCATCTTCCCACCCATCAGTCACCTGGGTGCCCTGTGGAGCTGCCTCTGACGGTGCGGCCAGGCTGGTGGAGGAGGCATCCCTGCCACAGTCGGGAGTCGGACGTCCAGCAGGGGTGGCCACATCAACAACTGCACCCCAGCCGGCGAAGGATGTGCAGGCAGCAGGAGGCAGTGCACAGGCAGAGGCACAGCAGCAGTAGCAACGTGGTGGGAGCCATGAAGGCTCGGAGCCTTTGACATCGGAGGGGCAGGCATCGGCCGGAGGGCAGGAGTACCCAGGACAGAGAGTGTCTTCCGAGTGGCAGCGGTTGGGCCACGCCATAGATGCAGAGCGGCAGCGGGCGGAAGATTCACGGCTCACAATGGCTTTCTTTTTTTATTTCCCATTGGATTTTGTTTTGTGGACATTGACTTTGGACATTACTTTGGATTTTTATTTTTGGTTTTGCTTTTTTTGACGGACATGCTTCTTTTCATTTTTGTACATTCACGTTTCTGTTTCTTCATTTTTTATTCTATTGATGTTTCCTTTAATACATATTATTTTTGGTGAACTTCAATGTGTGGTATAGCATTGGTTTCATGCATTTCATGATATGTGTTTTGAGATTCACTGACACCCATTGGGTGTATGTGAGGGAAATGTGTTTGTTTCGGAACTTGCAATTGGTGTTCTGTGATGTAATTGCAAATTATGAGTGGGTGGATGCAATACTCGGGAGGGTGTTTTGCATTTGCAGGCTGACCATAGGGACCATGGATGTAGATTATGATGACATGTTGGCTGGGGAACATGAGTTGGACATGGGTGGGGGCCTGCTGGCAGGTGCCCCACAGTGCTGGGGGGTGGGGGTGGTGGGGAACATGAGTTGGACATGGGTGGGGGCCTGCTGGCAGGTGCCCCACAGTGCTGGGGGGTGGGGGTGGTGGGGAACATGAGTTGGACATGGGTGGGGGCCTGCTGGCAGGTGCCCCACAGTGCTGGGGGGTGGGGGTGCAGGGGTACATGAGTTGGACATGGGTGGGGGCCTGCTGGCAGGTGCCCCACAGTGCTGGGGGGTGGGGGTGGTGGGGAGCATGAGTTGGACATGGGTGGGGGCCTGCTGGCAGGTGCCCCACAGTGCTGGGGGGTGGGGGTGGTGGGGAACATGAGTTGGACATGGGTGGGGGCCTGCTGGCAGGTGCCCCACAGTGCTGGGGGGTGGGGGTGGTGGTGAACATGAGTTGGACATGGGTGGGGGCCTGCTGGCAGGTGCCCCACAGTGCTGGGGCGTGGGGGTGGTGGGAGACATGGGTGGGGGCCTGGTGGTGGGTGCCCCTGCTCTGCTGGGGGGTGGGGGTGGTGGGAGACATGGGTGGGGGCCTGGTGGAGGCTGCCCCTGGTGGCTGGGGGTGGGGGTGGTGGGAGACATGGGTGGGGGCCTGGTGGTGGGTGCCCCTGCACTGCTGGGGAGTGGGGGTGGTGGGAGACATGAGTGGGGTCCTGGTGGTGGGTGCCCCTGCACTGCTGGGGGGTGGGGGTGGTGGGAGACATGGGTGGGGGCCTGGTGGAGGCTGCCCCTGGTGGCTGGGGGGTGGGGGTGGTGGGAGACATGGGTGGGGGCCTGGTGGTGGGTGCCCCTGCACTGCAAGGGGGTGGGGGTGGTGGGAGACATGGGTGGGGGCCTGGTGGTGGGTGCCCTTGCACTGCTGGGGGGTGGGGGTGGTGGGAGACATGGGTGGGGGCCTGGTGGTGGGTGCCCCTGCACTGCTGTGGGGTGGGGGTGGTGGGAGACATGGGTGGGGGCCTGGTGGAGGCTGCCCCTGGTGGCTGGGGGGTGGGGGTGGTGGGAGACATGGGTGGGGGCCTGGTGGTGGGTGCCCCTGCACTGCTGGGGGTGGGGGGGTGGGAGACATGGGTGGGGGCCTGGTGGAGGCTGCCCCTGGTGGCTGGGGGGTGGGGGTGGTGGGAGACATGGGTGGGGGCCTGGTGGAGGCTGCCCCTGGTGGCTGGGGGGTGGGGGGGTGGTAGACATGGGTGGGGGCCTGGTGGAGGCTGCCCCTGGTGGCTGGGGGGTGGGGGTGTTGGGAGACATGGGTGGGGGCCTGGTGGAGGCTGCCCCTGGTGGCTGGGGGATGGGGGTGGTGGGAGACATGGGTGGGGGCCTGGTGGAGGCTGCCCCTGGTGGCTGGGGGATGGGGGTGGTGGGGAACATGAGCTGGACATGGGTGGGGGGCTGTTGGCAGGTGCCCCACAGTGCTGGGGGGTGGGGGTGGTGGGGAACATGAGTTGGACATGGGTGGGGGCCTGCTGGCAGGTGCCCCACAGTGCTGGGGGGTGGGGGTGGTGGGAGACATGGTGGTGGGTGCCCCTGCACTGCTGGGGGGGTGGGGGTGGTGGGAGACATGGGTGGGGGCCTGGTGGTGGGTGCCCCTGCACTGCTGGGGGTTGGGGGTGGTGGGAGACATGGGTGGGGGCCTGGTGGAGGCTGCCTCTGGTGGCTGGGGGGTGGGGGTGGTGGGAGACATGGGTGGGGGCCTGGTGGTGGGTGCCCCTGCACTGCTGGGGGGTGGGAGGGTGGGAGACATGGGTGGGGGCCTGGTGGAGGCTGCCCCTGGTGGCTGGGGGTGGGGGTGGTGGGGAACATGAGTTGGACATGGGTGGGGGCCTGCTGGCAGGTGCCCCACAGTGCTGGGAGGTGGGGGTGGTGGGGAACAAGAGTTGGACATGGGTGGGGGCCTGCTGGCAGGTGCCCCACAGTGCTGGGGGGTGGGGGTGCAGGGGTACATGAGTTGGACATGGGTGGGGGCCTGCTGGCAGGTGCCCCACAGTGCTGGGGGTGGGGGTGGTGGGGAACATGAGTTGGACATGGGTGGGGGCCTGCTGGCAGGTGCCCCACAGTGCTGGGGGGTGGGGGTGGTTGGGAACATGAGTTGGACATGCGTGGGGGCCTGCTGGCAGGTGCCCCACAGTGCTGGGGGGTGGGGGTGGTGGGGAAAATGAGTTGGACATGGGTGGGGGCCTGCTGGCAGGTGCCCCACAGTGCTGGGGGGTGGGGGTGGTGGGGAACATGAGTTGGACATGGGTGGGGGCCTGCTGGCAGGTGCCCCACAGTGCTGGGGGGTGCGGGTGGTGGGGAACATGAGTTGGACATGGGCAGGTGCACCACAGTGCTGGGGGGTGGGGGTGGTGGGAACATGAGTTGGACATGGGTGGGGGCCTGCTGGCAGGTGCCCCACAGTGCTGAGGGGTGGGGGTGCAGGGGTACATGAGTTGGACATGAGTGGGGGCCTGCTGGCAGGTGCCCCACAGTGCTGGGGGGTGGGGGTGGTAGGGAACATGAGTTGGACATGGGTGGGGGCCTGCTGGCAGGCGCCCCACAGTGTTGGGGGGTGGGGGTGGTGGGAGACATGGGTGGGGGCCTGGTGGTGGGTGCCCCTGCACTGCTGGGGTGTGGGGGTGGTGGGAGACATGGGTGGGGGCCTGGTGGTGGGTGCCCCTGCACTGCTGGGGGGTGGGGGTGGTGGGAGACATGGGTGGGGGCCTGGGTGAGGCTGCCCCTGGTGGCTGGGGGGTGGGAGTGGTGGGAGACATGGGTGGGGGCCTGGTGGTGGGTGCCCCTGCACTGCTGGGGGGTGGGGGGTGGGAGACATGGGTGGGGGCCTGGTGGAGGCTGCCCCTGGTGGCTGGGGGGTGGGGGTGGTGGGAGACATGGGTGGGGGCCTGTGGAGGCTGCCCCTGGGGGTGCAGGGGGACATGCGTTGGTGGGCAGTAGTGCAAGTTGACATGTGGGTTGGCTGGGGGGCATGGCCATGGTGGATGGGGTGCCTGCAGGACATGTGCAGGGTAGGCCCCTGTGGTGTGAGCCACCTGCAGGGGCCATGGAGGGTGTAGAGGGAACACCTGGGAGGGCCCACACGTGCAATTCACGTGTGGTGCTCCCCGCGCACCCCTGTAATACACGTACCCTGATGGAATCACGTGTCGAACTTCCCCCGCACCCCGAAATACACGTACCCTGATGGAATCGCGTGTGGAACTTCCTGCGCACCCCTGGAATACACGTACCCTGCTGATTTTGCGTGTGTAACTTCCCCTGCACCCTGAAATACACGTACCCTGCTGAAATCGCGTGTGGAACTTCACGTGCACCCCTGAAAAACACGTACCCTGCGGAAGTCACGTGTGTAACTTCCCCTGTACCCTGAAATACATGTACCCTGCTGATATCGCGTGTGGAACTTCACACACACCCCTGATAAACACGTACCCTGCTGAAATCGTGTGTGTAACTTCCCCTGCACCCTGAAATACACGTACCCTGATGGAATCGCGTGTGGAACTTCACGCGCACCCCTGGAATACACGTACCCTGCTGATTTCGCGTGTGTAACTTTCCCTTGCACCTTGAAATAAACGTACCCTGATGGAATCGCGTGTGGATCTTCCCGCGCACCCCTGGAATACACGTACCCTGCTGATTTCGCATGTGAAACTTCCCCCGCACCCCGAAATACACGTACCCTGATGGAATCGCGTGTGGAACTTCCCGCGCACCCCTGAGATACGCGTACCCTGCTCGCACGGGCCCAATCGCGTGTGGAAATTCCTGCGCACCCCTGAAATACACGTACCCTGCTGGAATCGCGTGTGTAACTTCCCCTGCACCCTGAAATACACGTACCCTGCTGATATCGCGTGTGGAACTTCACGCGCACCCCTGAAATACACGTACCCTGCGGAAACCGCGTGTGTAACTTCCCCTGCACCCTGAAATACACATACCCTGCTGATATCGCGTGCGGAACTTCACGCGCACCCCGAAATACACGTACCCTGATGGAATCGCGTGTGGAACTTCCCGCGCACCCCTGAGATACGCATACCCTGCTCACACGGGCCCAATCGCGTGTGGAAATTCCCGCGCACCCCTGATATACACGTACCATGATGAAATCGCGTGTGGAACTTCCCGCGCACCCCTGAAATACGCGTACCCTGCTCGCATGAGGCCAATCGCGTGAGGTACTTCCCGTGCACCCCAGTGATACACGTAGCCCACTTGCTGTGCTGGTACAGGGTTGGCGCAGCCCTTTGCGCTGGATTGGGTATATTGATGGCTTTTCCTGCGCGAGAGGCGTTCTTGGGGGCGTAACTGGCGCTGCTGCAGGGTCGCTGCGCCACTGTGCGCCACGGCTGGTTTTGGTGGCTGGAATCCATGAATACGCTGTGCGTGCGCGGAATTGGATTTTAGCGCACGCGGCTGGCGCAGGGATTCGCACACGCACACTGTGCGCCAGCCGCGTGCGCCACTTGTGCGCTGGATTCTATGAATTACCCTCATAGTGTTTTTGGAATAAGACTACGATTGGACTACTGTGCTGGAATGGTGAAATTCACTATAAACTCACAGGAAGATCCACAAGAATTTCTAATGTACTTACTACAAGTACTGGAAAACAAAATCATACCTATAAATGAAATCTTTCAGATTTCATACATGTGGAAACATACATGCACTCTCTGCAACAATGTGACACAAGAAGAAATCCCCAATGAACGCTTCATATATATATCAATACCAAATTGTGAATCCATTCCATTCCAGCAACTTGTACAAAATGCAAACCATGGTAGATTATGCTCTACCTGCAATTCAGATAATCGCTCCACGTTAGTAATACAAACACATAGTAAATACGTAATACTAATGCTTCTACGTTACAATGCAGATGGTACCAAAAACAACTGCAAGCTGACTGGATTCACACATGGTCAAATATCACTTGGTACGAAAACCTTCACAACAATAGGTATAATCTACCACGCAGGAGCCACAACCAATTCAGGGCACTACACTGCATATATAAAAAAGAAATGTGGATGGTTTGAATGTAATGATAGTACCATTACTCTAAAGCAGAGATTACCAGCAAATCTTACAAACGCTTATTTGATGTTCTTAAAACCAAAATTTGATAAATAAACTGTATTTAAACCTTTAAATAAATTTGTGTTAAAAAAATATAAACTGTTAGAATACTCCAAAAGCTATCTAACTGCTCAAAGATTCTACAACAACTAATCAGATAAATGAATACCACTAAATTAGACCAAAAAATAAACAGTTAGAATACGCCAATTGGTATCTAACTGTCCCAAAATTATAAATTTGTGTTAAAATAATATAAACTGTTAGAATACTCCAAAAGCTATCTAACAGCTCAAAGATTCTACAACAACTAATCAGATAAATGAATACCACTAAATTAGGCCAAAAAATACACAGTTAGAATACGCCAATTGGTCTCTAACTGTCCCAAAATTTAACAATATCCAAATAGATAAATCAAAACCACTAAAATATATTAAAAAAATAGACAGTTAGAATACGCCAATTGGTATCTAACTGCTCCAAAATGTTATAATATCAAAACAAATGAAGAATCTGTTACTGCTCCAAAAAAATACAACAAAGCAAACACTGAAACAAACAAACAAATAAACTGTAGCATAACAGAAAAAGTTTTTTTTTTAATCCAACATGGATTTTTTTTTCTCCCACAGACCCAATGATTTTAGCAACAAATACAGAAACTGAGCAAATTGCACAGTACTCTGATTTGTACTCTACTAAATATGAGGGTCGAAAAAAAATAAAAGTATATTGCTTATACAATGTAATAAGGCATTACAAAATACTAATACTAACATGTTATTTTCTTTTATCACAGAAATGAAGAAGAAAAACATGGACTCCCATTACTAGACCAAACAGTAAGTATACAATAATAAGGACAACCATAGCAGCATATCACATCCATAGTATCTAATACCTTTGTTCCTTATACATTTGTTTTTCACCCAAAGTTATAAGCAAATATGAATGTGATATGCTGCGGTGGTTGTTGCCAGGGCATACAGTCTTGGGTGCATGGCCAAATTAACACTTAGAACAGTTTCACTTTGCTTGCGAACAAAACAGACACATATTGACTCCTTAGAACACCCCCTAGTCAGTTTATTTAGAACATTTCAGAACGCCTGTGATGGCCGCAAACAAATCGAACACAAAAAGAACGTCTAACACATAAAAAACACAACTTTCATCCTATCTCATACACTCCCACCCTCCCCAAACACTCCTACACACCAACACACTCTACAAAATACACATTTTGAACAAAGTTTCACTGCGCTGTCCGGGGACGTCCGCGAATCCAAGATGGCTGGCACTACCAAAAAATCTGACGCGCTTCACGCTCCACGCCCTCCAATCAGCGAACAGGTTGCATGTCCGCGAACATCACGCAAGACGATTGGCCAATCAGGACACTGTCCGCGGAGCGAACAGGGAAGTGTGTCCGCGAACCGAACACAGATATCACTAATTTTTTTTTACCTACTTTTTGGTCTTTTTAAAAAAAACTACTGGACAGATTTTCACCAAATTTGCAAAAGCACGCTTTCGGGACCAAGCCGCTGCTCCTGGTCCAAATTTGGTGGAAATCCGTCCAGCGGTTTGGGCTGTAGGCGCGAGCAAACATTTTTTCCCATTCACTCTATGGAGAGTGAGTATAATGTATACAAATATGAGCATATAGAGGGAAGGTAGAGTAACCCCTTGTCTTGATGGCCATCAGATCTACCCCTTCTTCTGCAACAAAAATGTCTCCATTTGAGTTGATGACTGGATGAAGGATGATGCTACCCCAGCATCTGCTCTACAGAACCCAAGAGCAGACCTTGATAAATGCCTCCACAACTCATGAGTATGTTGAGAATCTGATAAAACACCTTCAACATGCTTTTGCGTATGCTCAGCAGAATCTAAAAAGATCTGCAGACATTATGAAGACCCACTATGACCTTAAGACAACTAAAAAGGAATATTAAGTAGGAGACCGGGTCTACTTGTACAATTTCAAAAGGAACCAAGCCAAAGAGCGCAAATTCCTCCCAAGTTGGCGGGGTCCTTTTGAGATTGTGGACAAAATCTCACCAATCGCCTACAGGATCTGCATCCCCAAGGGCAATTTGACAGAGGGAGAAGGCAAGTGGGTCCACATAAACCAGCTAAAGAGTTGCCACCCCAAGCATACTTTGCGGCAGATAGAAGAGCTTACCGGAAACCCAGAGGGGGAAAATCCGGACCTCTAGAAACATTATTAAATATTCATTGATTACACCTGAGAAAATGGGTAAATTATCACTGAATATAGGCAGGGGACATTGCAAATTGTTAGGACATGCAAGTGTCCTTCCCACTGTTGAGATACCCCGAAGATGTTTGGGTACAGTAGTGGCAACATTTTCATAACCGTGTTATGTTCTGTTTTCTAGTATTGCCACTAAATCCCAAGAATCACCAAGGAAGACCACTTGGGGACCGGGAGGAAAAACCCAAAGAATCCGGAGTATCGTTCCATCCCAACCCGAACCGGTGAGGAGAGCGTGTCGCCTCAATCGCTGACGGGAGAAGCATCTGAATGTCTCCACATGGACAGAAAAGAACATCCCACTCGTCTGACTCTCCCTCGACTGGAAGTCAAAATGAAGACCGGAGGGGGAATTTGTGGGATGTATTGACCCACTCCGCTATACTATGTGGCCTCACTCTGCTATCTATGGTGCGAGAAACAGTAAAATGGTGGCAAAACCCTTGTACGCGCCAAAACCTCCAAAACCGCAATTTCAACATACAAAAAGATGGCTGCACAACCTGCCACCCATGGTTCATGTGTGGTGGAACAGAGCACACGCTGCAGAAAAAGTGCCAGTGGGCTCCATGACAAGTCAACATAGAGTGCAGTGGGAGAAGCAGCGCTTTACAAGTGAAACTCAAAAATGTGCCTGTAAATGACATTTACTTTGCTGCTGAAACTTCAGAATGCCTGTACATAACATATTCCAGCACTCAAAATCTTGCTTGGCACTAAAATTAATTTAATCTAATGAAGCACTGTGAATTTATAAGATCCTGAAATTTTAAGAGCAAAACACCTTCTCAGCAAAACTGGATTGCCTGTGAATGACAACTCCTGTCAAAAATCTGTGTGCAGCCACACTGGGCTACCGTGAGTGACAGCCCCTGTTAAATGGGCTCGCCTAATTAAACTTTAAGGTTGTCTAAACTAAAGGTCTGCCGGATTAGCAAATAGAAAAGGACTGTTCCTGAAAGAAACACAGATCTTAGTTGTTTTGATCCCACAGGTTAAATCAAGAATGTAAATCATATATGTTATCTGATGCAACAAGTTTGTTTTATGCTGGATTTCAGGTCAAGAAATTAAAAATTAACCTTGGCTGGCTGGGCCTGCAAATGGTTGACAAACAGGTTTGTCAACCTGTGACAAACCAAGGGGAGGGCATTGCTCTCAGCAGATGCTCACTGAGATATGATAATTTTGGGGTATGCCATACTTGTGTCTGCTGCCAGGGTCTGAATAATGGCAGATTCTCCAGGCCAGGAAATGGGCGTGTGAAGAGGTCATAAACTAGGCACGCATAAGGAAATCCCAAAGGTGGGGGCTGCTCCTTGCCTGCAGAGACAGAAAAAAGGCTGACCATTTGCTATTAAAGAATATGTAATGAACATTTTTAGAGATTTATAACTTGCTATCAAAAGCTGTGAAAAATATAAAACGGGCAGATTTGTTAATCTCGTGTTTGGCCCTACAGTTGAAAACTTGGTGGAACTGTGTAGCATATTCTGAACAGGAATGGCAATATATGGGGTTTATTGGAACTGTATTTACGCTAGAATTGTTAAACTTTACACACACATTCCTATGGTAATCGCGCATATTTGTGGACATTTTGGAAAATATTTTCATGGCGAGATGGACAATATGCTGCAGAAAGGCGGCACAAAGTCTCACAGCTGAGGGATTTTGATGAAGAGATACTCCATAAAATATTTAATCCTTGTATGTGATTTAGACACACGGGGCATGAGTGGGGGTGGGCGGGAGGGATAGAGACACACGGGGCATGAGCGGGGGTGGTGGGAGGGAGAGAGACACACGGGGCATGAGCGGGGGGCGGGTGGGAGGGATAGAGACACACGGGGCATGAGTGGGGGTGGGTGGGAGGGCTAGAGACACAAGGGGCATGAGCGGGGGTGGGTGGGAGGGATAGAAACACACAGGGGTTGAGCGGGGGGTGGGTGGGAGGAATAGAGACACACGGGGCATGAGCAGGGGGTGGGTGGGAGGGATAGAGACACATGGGGCATGAGCGGGGGGTGGGTGGTAGGGATAGAGACACACGGGGCATGAGCGGGGGTGGGTGGGAGGGCAGAGACAAACGGGGCATGAGCGGGGGTGTGTGGGAGGGCTAGGGGCAAGAGCGTGTGGTCGGTGGGAGTCCTAGGGGCATGAGCGGGGGGTGGGTGGGAGGGCTAGAGCCACACGGGGCATGAGTAGGGGGTGAGGGGAGAGACACACGGGGCATGAGCGGGGGTGGGTGGGAGGGATAGAGACACACGGGGCATGAGCGGGGGGTGGATGGGAGGGCTAGGGGCATGAGTGGGGAACGGGCGGGAGGGCTAGAGACACACGGGGCATGAGTAGGGGGTGAGGGGAGAGACACACGGGGCATGAGCAGGGGGTGGGGGAGGGAGAGGCACACACGGGGCATGAGCGGGGGGTGGGTGGGAGGGCTAGAGACACATGGGGAATGAGCGGGGGGTGGGAGGGCTAGAGACACACGGGGCATGAGCGGGGGTGGGAGGGCTAGAGACACACGGGGCATGAGCGGGGGGTGGGTGGGAGGGCAAGAGACACACGGGGCATGAGCGGGGGGTGGTTGGGAGGGCTAGAGACTCACGGGGCATGAGCAGGGGGTGGGTTGGAGGGGAGAGACACACGGGGCATGAGCGTGGGTGGGGAGAGGGAGAGAGACACACGGGGCATGAGCGGGGGGTGGGTGGGAGGGATAGAGACACACAGGGCATGAGCGGGGGTGGGTGGGAGGGATAGAGACACACGGGGCATGAGCAGGGGTGGGTGGGAGGGATAGAGACACACAGGGCATGAGCGGGTTACAGAGACACACGGGGCATGAGCGGGGGGTGGGTGGGAGGGATAGAGACACACGGGGCATGAGCGGGGGGTGGGTGGTAGGGATGGAGACACACGGGGCATGAGCGGGGGGTGGGTGGGAGGGGAGAGACACATGGGGCATGAGCGGGGGTGGGGGGAGGGAGAGAGACACACGGGGCATGAGCGGGGGGTGGTTGGCCGGGTTTTAGAGACATACGGGGCATGAGCAGGGGGTGGATCGGAGGGATAGAGACACACGGGGCATGAGCGGGGGGTGGGTGGGAGGTATAGAGACACACAAGGCATGAGCGGGGGGTGGGTGGGAGGGATAGAGACACACGGGGCATGAGCGGGGGGTGGGTGGGAGGGATAGAGACACACGGGGCATGAGCGAGGGGGGTGGGTGGTAGGGATAGAGACACACGGGGCATGAGCGGGGGGTGGGTGGGAGTTGAGAGACAAACGGGGCATGAGCGGGGGGTGGGCGGGAGGGATAGAGACACACGGGGCATGAGCGGGGGATGGGCGGGAGGGATAGAGACACACGGGGCATGAGCGGGGGGTGGGCGGGAGGGATAGAGACACACGGGGCATGAGCGGGGGTGGGCGGGAGGGATAGAGACACATGGGGCATGAGCGTGGGGTGGGCGGAAGGGTGGGCGGGAGGGATAGAGACACACTGGGCATTAGTGTGGGGTGGCCGGGAGGGATATAGACACACGGGGCATGAGCGGGGGTGGGGGGAGCGAGAGAGACACACGGGGCATGAGCGGGGGGTGGGTGGGAGGGATAGAGACACACGGGGCATGAGCGGGGGTGGGTGGGAGGGATAGAGACACACGGGGCATGAGCGGGGGGTGGGGGGAGGGGAGAGACACATGGGGCATGAGCGGGGGGTGGGCGGGAGGGATAGAGACACACGGGGCATGAGCGGGGGGTGGGTGGGAGGGATAGAGACACACGGGGCATGAGCAGGGGGTGGGGGGTAGGGGAGAGACACACAGGGCATGAGCAGGGGGTGGGGGGGAGGGATAGACACACACGGGGCATGAGCGGGGGTGGGGGAGGGAGAGAGACACACGGGGCATGAGCGGGGGAGGGATAGAGACACACGGGGCATGAGCGGGGGGTGGGGGGAGGGATAGAGACACATGGGGCATGAGCGGGGGGTGGGAGGGACAAACAAAAACACGGACATGCCGCACGGACATGAGTTCGTGTGGCAGATCCCGCTCCTCGGCCCTCCGCTGTCCACCGGCATGGGGCATGAGCAGGGGTGGGGGGGAGGGAGAGGGACACACGGGGCATGAGCGGGGGTGGGGGGGAGGGAGAGAGACACACATGGCATGAGCGGGGGGTGGGCGGGACAAACAAAAACACGGACATGCAGCACGGACATGAGTTCGTGCAGCAGATCCCGCTCCTCGGCCCTCCGCTGGCCACCGTGTGCGATGGCGTGAGCGGGGGGCTGGAGGAACAGGGGACACACGGAGCATGACTGGGGGTGGGGGGGACAGGAAGGACACACGGGGCATGAGCGGGGTGGGGGGGACAGAAAGGACACACGGGGCATGAGCGGGGGTGAGGCAGACACAGGCATGAGCAGGGGTGCGAGGAACAAGAGACAGACACGCTCCTGCTGACCTGACAAAGCCTCTCATGCGGCAAAGAAAGATGGTGGCCGTCTCTGAAGCCAGACGCACTGCACACTTTCACCGCATCCAATGAGAGAGCACGTCAGATGTCCGCGGACTTCACGCAAGCTGCTGGCCCAATCACCGTCCTGTCCGCGGAGCGAACAGGGAAGTGTGTCCGCGAAGCGAACACAGATATCACTAATTTTTTTGGACCTACTTTTTGGTCATTTAAAAAAAAAACTACTGGACGGATTTTCACCAAATTTGGGCTGTAGACGCGAGCAAAATTCTTTTCCCATTCAGTCTATGGGAAAAAAAAGTTTTGGGGCCCCCCCTATAACTTTCCCCCCCTGGACGAATCTTCACCAAACTAAAGATATACTGACTGAATTTTTAAATCACTTTTGGTTTAGAATCTAAAACTCAGGAAGTTCACCCTGTGAGGTGACAGGCCCTTCAGGACTATTACCAATGACTGAGCTGTTTAAATCTGCAGTGTAGTGTGATTATTGCATTGCCATCCCTAATGGTCGACCTTCTTCCAAGTGATTCTTCTTTCAGTGGATTCTTGATCAGGCAACCACGTTTTATGAGGTAATTTCACATGAGGGTAGAATTAAGGAGTCAAAGCAGCAAAAAGCAAAAGAATCTGCCCTTGCAGTGTTAGAAATCAAATATGGGAAAACATGCTATTAGAGACTGCTATAATAAAGAATGATACACCACATAACCAGAAGGGTGTGGCCATGCAGGGAAAGTCATCACTATGCCAGGCTACTGCATTTCAATCTACAGATCCCAGCCAAAGTGACACGTACATTATTTGTAATGTCTTTATTTGGTATTTATAAAGCACCTATACAGCAAATTATGTTTCAAGGTGCCACAAGATAAAAGGGGTGGTGGGGACAGGGAAGAAGAATACCAAAAAACAGTCCTATTAGTTTGTGTATCATTCAGATCATGCACGTGCAGTAACAGGAAGTGCAGGGGAGTGGGGGGATGAGGTCCCACATGCTAAGTGCGATAACGTGGCTCGATCGGGCTAGGTTTTGGTGCAGGCCAGGCTATTACATGGGGAGGGAGCCCGGTGGGGTAAATGCAGATTATAGAGGGGTAGGTCAGGGGAGAATGAAGTGCTTGGGTAGACTGGGTGAGGAGGGACCTGGTGCCCTGTAAAACTCAGGCGGAACCAGGCAGCCAGTCAAAATGAGGCAGAGGGGGACATTATCAGAGGAGGGGGAAGAGGGAAGAAAGACGAGAAAAGGAGGGTCTTGAGAAGCTTCCAGAATTTAAGGAGATCTGGCTTAAACTTGAGAGGGGCAGGGAGGTCCATTCCAGATGGAGGCTCCTGTGGGAGAGAGATATCTACTCCACACTCTCTGCTTGAAAAAGCATCTGATCTGCAGAGAGTTGGTGCAGGAAGACCAAAGGTCTCTAGCAGAGAGGTATTTCGGCAGGGAGAATTGGAGGTAGCAGGGTCCATGGCCGCAGAAAGCCTTGTGGATGATGCAGAAGGTCTTGAACATGATCCATGTAACAACCAAATTTTAGGGCTGGAGAGATGTAGTCCCTGGGCTTGAGGCTAAGGATACATCTCACAGTCCTATTCAGGATTCGTTAAAGGGGACAAAGGGAAGATTTAGGCAGATTGAGGAAGAGGCTGTTTCAGTAGTCCAGGCTAGAGAGGACCAGAGCTCTGGAGACAATGAGTTTCTGGGGGAAGGTGGGGAGAGAGAGAATGCCTCTGAGGAGATGCAGCTGAAAGTGGGTCTTGTTGGTAAGGTCTTTGATGTGAGGAGAGAACAAGAGAGAGGAGTCAAAAGCTGACACCAAGGTTTCGAGGGATGCCGCAGGTGCAAAGTGCGATGAGAAGAGGAGGGGGGCCAGTTGAACCGGGGAAGGTCAGTCAGAGAGGAAGAAGATCAACCAGTCCAGTGCCTGGTCTGTGATGCCGAGGGTATCACAGAGCCAATTTATAATGGTGGCATTATTGACTGTATCAAAGGCAGAGGAAAGGTCAGGAAGGATAAGAAAGGAATGGGAGTTAAGGAGTGCAGTTTCCGTGCCTCTGGCTGCTTTGAAGTCAGACTGGTGGTCATGGAGACAACCAACAGATTCAGTGTGGTGGATCAGCTGGGAGGTGACCAGCACATCAAAGAGTTTGCCCAGGAAGGGGTTAATGGAGATAGGGTGGTAGTTAGCTGGGCATGAGAGGTCAGCAGTAGGCATTTTGAGGAGAGGGTACACAGGTGAGTGCTTGAAGGGTAGCGGGAAAGAGTGATTGCAGAAATCAGTCAGGGCTGGAGCAAGGGATGTAATGTTGTCCTTGATAGTTCTGGAGGAGAAGGGGGAGCACCTGTTTGGAGGAGACTTTCATAGAGTGGACTTGTCGAAATATATCATCCGGTGGTATGGGTGAGAAAGAGGTGAGTAGAAGGGAAGGGGAGAGGGGGCCAGGGAAGGCCTGAGAATGGGTGAGGGAGAAGGGAGGGGTGAAGAGAAGAGTGAGGACAGGATGTCTTGAGTTTTGGTTCTGAAGTGACGACAGTTCAGTGCAGAGGGTATGGGATGGTAGAGGGGAGGTGGAAACTGCAGATGGATTGGCAGATTCCTTGCAGATTTTTAACAGTTCAGCCGTGTTGTTTGTAGCCCCAGAGATGCAGGCTTGGATATAGGCTTTCTTCTTCAAGTCTGTATTGCCTATCGAGCAGGTGGCAGGCCAGTCTGTCAGCAGATGTCAGAGGATGTCCTATATATCTTGGTAATTCGCCAAAGATTGTGTTACTATGATATTGTAGGGCCTAATAACACACAGAGTCAAGTGTATAATCATCCATATAAGGCCTTGGGGGGCCAGAGTAGGTTTAACCCTGCAACAATGATATGGAAATCAGACAGGGCCAAGATATGTGGATATGTTTAATCGAAAATGGAAATCAGCAAAGGGAACAGTATCAATCAAGTGAGAGACACAATTTAACCTATAGTCCTTGCCCTTATGTTCAAGCTTCCCACAGGTAGAACATGGGCAGAGGACGGTCAGCCTGCATTCTCAACCAAATATGTTGGGATTTTTGTTTGCTACAGTGTAGGGAGTTAGTTTATTGGTCACCTGTTTATTTCTATGATTTTATTTGGCATCTTTGGCTAGCATAATGTCAGGCTTAGTACGGATCGGATTGAAACAATTGTTTGCTCAATGCCATTTGGGCTACCTTAAATCATCACTTCCCATAAGATTGGACAGACAATCATACAACACGCGGAACAGTGAGTATGCATAGCTTTCAAACTTGTATATTGTTTGAAACCTTGAGTACAATTGTACATCAGGCTCTGCATGATTTTGATCATTACTGTGTGTGTGAATCGACTAGTAGTTGTACTACAGTCTATTGAGACAACGAGTCCTAAGCAGTGGAATACTGCATTCTATTACAGATTGCGTGTGATACCGATGCTCTGAAGTGAGCAATAGGTGTACCAAAACGATCCTTAGTGAATCATCCACTATCCACGCCATAAATTTCCTTCCAGACTCAGCACAATATTCAAGTAAGTTAAAAAAAGGTGTATACATGCCACCTTTATGCACCAATTAGTTGAGTGTTGGTGAATAACTCACAGTTTGAGAGTTGTTTAAAAATAGTGTTTAAAATAGTGAGCAGCGGTCATTAATGTTTGGTTCATATTTATATGCCTCCTTAGGTAGGCAGCCGTATGGTGGATTGAGACCCCCAGTTGCACTACCATTGAAAATGATTACATTAGATACGTGAGTGCTGTGCTGTGTTTAGTGAATAAGGCGCTAAGCTTATGGCATTCAATTTTGTCAAGTCATTTTAATTTGACCAACAACAACCTACAATAAGTTGCTTATATTTCTGTTCACATTATAGAGTATCATGAAATAAGTAAGAACAAGATACACCATTCACAAATACTGGTGGTAATACAGAAATCTAGCAGAAACCCCCTGAAGAATATCAGATAATTGTACATACTAATGACTGTATGGGAATGAAACATGTTGTGTGATTTTGAGCCATATTGCTTATGCTCTATGAATTTGCGCAATCTTTTTTGTGTTTTTGAGTATGTGTTAAAAGGTTTTAATGATCAACGTGCTGTTTTTTTATTAATTGTGAGTGTTGTGAAATGTATAGTTTTTTGTTTTTGATAGGTAGACTGTGTATAAATACCACAAGAGTGCAAACTATCAAATGGAAAATCTTATCATTGTTTGTTCTGTGTTTTCGTAAAATGTGTTTTCTCAAAATATGAATTTTTAAAATTATTATATTCAAATTAAATGTATGATATTTGTGTATGAAAATGGGTAAATCTAATTCCTTTCCCCTTTATATATGCTCTATTCTTGATTCTCTATATTTGAAAGAACCTTAGTATCCGGTCCTTGTTTATAGTCTTTTTGAATTTATACCCAGGGTTCACCAATTTGCTTCTCCATGGAGTTCCCCTTTGGTGTATTAGTATTATAGTAGGCACACTGCGTTTTCATAACATCTATGCTGGATACAGCAGACGTCACCACATATTACAAAATAAACAGGTCACACAATAATAAAACACAGACAGGCTTTCGTGATTTTTCCCGCAGGCACTTTGTATTCATTCTAAAAGCCGGAATATAAAAACAAATGCGCAGTGAATGACATCAGCATTACATCCTTATTGAACACTTTCAAGAAAGAGGAAGAAAGGCATAAACATAGCTTGGCAAAACACAGCTTTCATAATGTGTCAGTGCAGATATATTCACAGTTATACTGGTATAAATTCACTTAACATCCCCCACCAAGACAATGATTTCTCTTTCGCCTTCAGCAAAACTAGTTATTACTTGGCAAACTTGGCAGACTACATGCATACTTACACAGCCTTAAGATTATAATGAACAACTTTAGCACTACTGTTAAACACCCCTTTTCCCAGTGAATTATCACTTGCACTCGTGCAAGCAATTTGTCCCTCTGTACCTAAGAACAAATGTGTTTTTTGAACTTTTGAGGCTAATGGGACAATTAACTAATTGGACTATGAGGTGTACTATTTAGTTATTTGTTTCCTTCTTTTTAATTATTATACTCACCAATAATTTGGTATCGGATGATTCTGCCTGTGCTGCCAAACAATCTCCTTTTCTTTTTGGCTGCCCTATCTCACTCCCACGGACTGTCTCCAAGAGTACAGCAAGTTTTCATCTAGCACCCATCTCCCTTCTCTGCAACGAGCAGAGCACAGCCCAGTCATCACCCGATCTGATCTCCTTCATTTTCATTTTTCTCCTTCCTCCTCCTAATGCAGCCAACACCTTCATTTCTCCTTCCCCCAGCTTTTAAGTTCTCTTTCCTTCACCTGGCCTATGTCTTTATCTTCGTAAAGATCATTTTCTGTTTTTTCTACCCATTTTCATGCATTCTATAGTGATGTCATGAATGAAGCTTCTTTTCAATCAGCACCCACTTTTTGGCCAAACCTCCCAGTATCTGTCCACCCTTTCCTGGCTTTTCCTAAAATGACCTGTGTACAATGACCTGTGTACAGCACTGTTGTTCACCATGCCATCAAACAAGTCCAGATGAAATGTGAAACACAGCATCCTCCCAGCTGCCTGGCTTTCCTGTTTGAACAGAGAAATTGTTCTTTTCCAGCACACATTCTACTACCTCATTGTGCTCTGGATCTAACATCCGCAAAGCACAGTGCCGTTCAGCTTCCAATTTTCATATTTATTTTTCTAGGCCCATAACACAGTATTCATTCATGCACTTGCAGCCTGCAGCACGGGCTATGCCCTAAGCAAACCGACTCTGACCCCAGTCTAAATACTAATGTCAGTAGGATTATAATTAGTTATTGTTAGCGGTGTTAGTTTTTAGTGGTTAATGTTAACACCCTACACTACACTATTCTATGCTATACCCCAAATCAACCCCCTCTTTAGTTTACCCTCACTGCCACACATCAGTACTAATATCCTAGCTCACACCCATAATCCATGCTGTAACCTTAGCATCATTTTAAACTGGTGCACACCATCACTGTTGAAATCAGTGGTCCCACTGAAATGAGTGCATGGTTGTAATTTGTGCATTGCATTATTCCAAGAAGGACATAACAATATTTTAAAAGCAATACCATGAGTCTAATATTTACATATGTACAAATACATTCTTCACACACTATGCAATATGTTTCTGCCGACATTTGTTAAACTGAAAATCACTGCTTTACTCAAGATACCTATCGGGTGAAAACCCTTTGGGTCCAATTCACAAAGTATTAATGGGTAGGAGTGGGGTGTATTCAGCGGAGTATCAAAGAATGGGGGTATGCAAATAATGTTTGCACCATAGTGCAGTCTGATTCACACAACGAAAAAAGAAAAGGGCCCCTTACTTTTATACATTTTTGCCTGAAGATGGATCACTTCCCCAAAGATTGACACCAAGTTCATTTTACTTATCACTCACGGTGTCATTTTTGGCTCTCAATGATTTATGGTTGGTTTGAGCCTCAGTAGTGGTACTATTTAATAGTAAGTGAAAACTAAAAGAATAGAAAACAAGTATTTCTTTAGTATTCTTATAGTCATCGATATGCCTTCCACATGGGAAGTATTCTTCATACGCTAGCATTCACAAAAATAATACAATGGAGTACTAAAAAGACTAAGAGGGTAATTCATAGAATTTCGCAGAAAAGTGTCGCAAGCGGCTGGCGCAGAGTGTCCGCGTGCGATTGTCTGCGCCAGGCAGGTGCGCTAAAACCGATTTCCGCGCACAGCGTATTCATGGATTTAAGGCTCCCAAACCAGCCGTGGCGCAGAGAATCGCAGCGACCCTGCAGCAGCGCCAGTAACGCCCCGAAGAACGCCCTCGCGCAAGGAAAAGCCATCAAAATCGCTAAATCATCGCAAAGGGCTGCGCTAACCCTGGACCAGTTCACCGGGCTGGCAAACAGCAAACGCCAAGCGGGGAACATGTATTTCAGGGGTGCGCGGGAAGTTCCACACGCGATTGGCCCAGTGCGAGCAAGGTATGTGAATTTCAGGGGTGCGCGGGAAGTTCCACATGCGATTTCAGCAGGGTATGTGTATTTCAGGGGTTCGCGTGAAGTTTCTCACGCGATCGGGCCTGGGGTAGCGTGCTACGTGTATTACAGGGGTTCGCGTGAACTTACTCACGCGATCGGGCTTGGGGGAGCGGGCTATGTGTATTACAAGGGTTCGCGTGAATTTCCTCACGCGATCGGGCCTGGGGGAGTGGGCTACGTGTATTTCAGGGGTTCGCATGAACTTTCTCACACGATCGGGCCTGGGGGAGCGGGCTACGTGTATGTCAGGGGTTAGCGTGAACTTTCTCACGCGATCGGGCCTGGGGGAGCGTGCTACGTGTATTACAGGGGTTCGCGTGAAGTTGCACACGCGATTGTGCCAGTGCGAGCAGGGTACGTGTATTTCAGGGGTGCGCGGGAAGTTCCACACGCGATAGTCCCAGTGCGAGCAGGGTACGTGTATTTCAGGGATGCGCGTGAAGTTGCACACGCGATAGTCCCAGTGCGAGCAGGGTAGGTGTATTTCAGGGGTGCGCAGGAAGTTCCACACGCGATAGTCCCAGTGCGAGCAGGGTACGTGTATTTCAGGGGTGCGCGGGAAGTTCCACACGCGATAGTCCCAGTGCGAGCAGGGTACGTGTATTTCAGGGGTGCGCGGGAAGTTCCACACGCGATACCAGCAGGGAATGTGTATTTCAGGGGTTCTGGGGAGTACTACACGTGAATTGGCCGTGTGGGTCCTCCCAGGTGTACGCTCCACAACCTTAACGGCCCCTGCAGGCAGCCCACACCACGGGGGACTACCCTGCACCCCTGCTCATGTCCCGCAGGCAGCCCATTCACCATGGGCATGCCCTCCAGCCAACCCACATGTCACCTTGCACTACTGATCAACAATGCATGTCTCCCACCACCCCCACCCCCCAGCAGTGCAGGGGCAGCCTCCAGCAGGCCCCCACTCATGTGTCCCACCACCCCCACCCCCCGGCAGTGCAGGGGCAGCCTCCACCAGGCCCCCACTCATGTCCCCCTGCACCCCCACCCCCCAGCATCCAGGGTCACCCTCCACCAGGCCCCCACTCATGTCCCCCTGCACCCCCACCCCCCAGCATCCAGGGTCACCCTCCACCAGGCCCCCACTCATGTCTCCCACCACCCCCACCCCCGGCAGTGCAGGGTCACCCTCCACCAGGCCCCCACTCATGTCCCCCTGCACCCCCACCCCCAAGCATCCAGGGTCACCCTCCACCAGGCCCCCACTCATGTCTCCCACCACCCCCCGGCAGTGCAGGGGCAGCCTCCACCAGGCCCCCACTCATGTCCCCCTGCACCCCCACCCCCCAGCATCCAGGGTCACCCTCCACCAGGCCCCCACTCATGTCTCCCACCACCCCCACCCCCTGGCAGTGCAGGGTCACCCTCCAGCAGGCCCCCACTCATGTCTCCCACCACCCCCACCCCCCTGCCACCATGTGCAGCCCCCACCAGGTACTCACAATCCCCAATCATGTGCGTAATGGTCAGCCTCCACAGCCAAAAAGCCCTACCAAGTAACCCATTCACCCACATGGAAATGGAAATCACATGTTACACCCCCAATGTTCATGAAGCTAATGAACCCATGTCCGTCACACACATTTTTTGCAATTGAATGGGAAAACACACAACATGACATGCATGAAACCAAGAGATGAAACCACACAGTGAACTATGGCAACAAAAATGTATTGAAAAAAAAAAGAATGCTAAAGAAAGAAAACTAACTACAATGTAAATGTGAAAAAATAAGCTGCATATCCGCATAAAAACACAAAACTGGAAATCCAAATCCTAAAAATTTTTGTCCAAAGTGAAATTAAAAAAAATCTCCATGCAACAAAGAACTATGTACAAAAATAACAAGGGTCCATGATCCCAACAGAACTAAGAAAACCTCCTAAAAAACCTACCTAAATATCAACTATATACAAAAAGTGGAGCAGTGTCCGTCGACTCCAAATCATAATAAGAACGAAAGGAAACCTAAAACTAAAGAACTATATACAAAGGCGGCGGGCAAGTCCAGCGGCTCACTCTGTGGTGTCCCGGGCCAGGGCATCATCGAACTCATGTTCGATGTCCCGGAGGCGGTCCAGTTCCATGGCCCCGAGGGTCCGCAAGGACGACGCTGTGTCCTCCTCCAACCCCCTGCGGATTGCCTCGAGGCACTCGGCCCGCCTCAGGGCCCTCCGCATGGAGTTCTCCGCCCTGACCATTGTGAGCCGCGCCTCTTCCGCCCGCCGCCGCTCCGCACCTATGGCGTGGCCCAACCGCTGCTACACGGAAGACACTCTCTGTCCTGGGTCCCCCTCCCCTCCTGCCGATGCCTGCCCCCCCGATGTCGAAAGCCCCGAGCCTTCATGTCTCCCACCATGTTGCTGCTGCTGCTGCTCTGCCTCTGCCCGTGCACTGCCTCCTGCTGCCTGCACATCCTCCGCCGGCTGGGGTGCACTTGTTGATGTGGCCACCCCTGCTGGACCTCCGACTCCCGACTGTGGCAGGGATGCCTCCTCCACCAGCCTGGCCGCACCGTCAGAGGCAGCTCCACAGGGCACCCAGGTGACTGATGGGTGGGAAGATGGCACAGAGGACGACTGGCGCGTAGGGGGTCCAGTTGAGGAGGGGGTCGGAGCAAGCCCCATCAGACAGCGGAATCCGGCCTGGCAGACCTGTCCCAGCAGGCTGACGTGGTCAACGAGCCATTCGAGATGACGTGCAGTCTCTCCATGAAAAGACTGCAGGTCACCTCGCATGGCCCGTTGACGCAACGCCACACCAGCCAGGACAGGCTCAACCCGGACCTGGATGGCCACGTCCGCAGGCAGAGGAAGGCCAGTTGACGTCAGCTCATCCCCTGCCTGAAAACGGGTCTGGACGTAGGCATCCCTGCTGGTGCAAGATGATGCAGGGACAGGATCGGGGACAGGATTGCACACAAGCACCTCCGCGGCCGCCTGTGCTGCCTCCTGTCCCTGGTCCTGCACTGCACCACTAGCACCAGTGGGATCCCCACCTCCAGACCCTGTCTCTGGTGCTTGCGCGGCCCCCTCCTCCACCAAACCCCCCACCAACCTGGATGACTCCCTGCCATCTTCCGCTGTTGGGCCCTGTGGGGTCCCAGCTGCCCCTTCTGCTGCCGAGGAGTCCAACTGCAACCTCCGCCTCTTGGACCTCCCCCCGGCAGCTGCGGCCTGGGACGCGACACCAGACTCCTCACTCCCCGACGAGATGACAACCCAGGAGGGGAGCCAGGCCTTGCGTCTCCGGCTGGGGGTCGGATCCCCGCCGCTGTGCTCCACAGCACCTTCTCCGCCATCTTCATCAGTTGACGCTGCAGACAGGGAGAAACAAAACACAGGCATCAGGGCACTGTACAATGGACACATACACGCATGACAGTTGCACATGAGTGGCATTGGCAAACCTCAGACATGTCATCACAATCCCCAACACACATGTCATTGCAACTGGCACACATGAGCCATACCACAGCCATATCGCAACTGCCACCACCATCCCTACACATACAACAGCATCAGCAGCCAAAGGGGAGCCAGACATCACATGCAACACAGGAAGTGCACCACACATGTACACACACCACCAAAATTGCATGCATGTCTACACCTCTGCCAAGTGTCGCACTGTTCAGACGGGCATCCATGTCACATCTGTCAATCAGGCTTCCACATACCGCTGTCACATGCATCCATGTTGCATCACTGTTGCACCCTTGTCAAATACACACACATGCACATGTACACAGTGCTCATACATGCAGTCGAAAACAACATACATGCCTGACATCACGGACATGTCTACTTACATACACATTCATCCAAACATGTGTGCACGCACAACTGCATTTGCCATGCAAGCCCACACACACAAGCACCATCCATGTCTCACACATTACAGCCCTCGCATGTGTCAGCCCCACGGCCCTGTACAGCCCCACCCATACTCCACCCCATACAAACAGATGTGCAACCGGCACAATGGCGAATGATCACCACACGCCCTGCTCACAACCAGGATGCATGTACACTCACCGCTCGACTCCAGACGGGTCTGCTTCTCTAGGACCTGGACGTGGAGCGCTGGGGATATGCGTTCCAGGACCCCCATCTGTTCTTCCGACAAGTGGCCCCGGCACCCCTTGGCATCCGCTGCCTTCAAGAGGCGCCGGGCCTTGTTCAGGGTCCTGGACCTGAAGTCCTCCCAGCGCTTCCTGACATGTTGTAAGTCCCGGACTGCCACCCCCTCCGCGTTGATGGCAGTCACAATGTCAGTCCAGATCCGAGTCTGTCCTTCCTTGTCGGCGCGGGAACTTCCAAAGAGGGCATCATACTGCCCCAGGACTTGCTCCACCAGGACACCAACTTCGGTGGCACTGAAGCTGGTGCCCCTCTGCCTCTCTGGCCGGGGGTTGTCAGTGGTCACAGATGGTGTTTGCCCCGACATGACAACCCCAGAGGCAGAAGTGGGTGGGCAACTGGATCCTGGGGCTGGGCTGTGGAGCGATGGAATTCCAGTCGCGAGTCTTCGGTTCCAGCAGGGGTGGTCACAGCAACAGCACCCCTGGCTGATGTGCAGGCAGCAAATGGCAGTGCACGTGGGCAGCAGGCAGTCAGGCAGCAGCAGATGGCAGGTGGGAGCATGCTCAGGGCTCTGGGGGGCAGTAGTTCGGCCTTCTGGGCAGGAGCGTGGTCTTCCGTGTGCTTACGCGTGGCCAGCTTGGTACGGAGTGATTTGGCACGTGAAAATCCTGCACGTCAGCGTGAAAACCGAGGAAAGGCCCTTAGCGCGTAAGCGCGTCAGCACGCATACGCGATTCTATTGGACCAAAGGCCCTCAGCGCGTAAGCGCGTCTGTGACGTGACCCGCACGGGTGTTTCCCACACAGCACGTGATGACAGAGCACACGTGGAAAGACTGCACGTCAGAGTCTCATCGCGTGTGATTGGTGGAAATGGCCGTACACGCAGAAGTGACAAAGCGTGTAATTGGTGGAAATGGCCGTACACGCATAAGTCACAAAGCGTGTAATTGGTGGAAATGGACCTAGCGCGTACACGCCGCGTAAGTGACGTTGGACGTGTGGGCCTGTATAAAAGGTACGCGTAGAACACCATTTCCTTGTACGTGCTTTTCGTGGAGAGCGAGTGGGTGAATTCTGTACTTCTTGTCGGTTCACACGCGATTTACTTCAGGGCGTTTCAAGTTCGTATTCCCTGTTACCTCTGACAGATTTTTCTCTTTTTTCTCTTTTACTGGTTTACCTGGGCCTGTTCCCTCAAACAGTGTTCCCTTCTACTGTTTCCTGTCTCCTCAGACAGCGTACAAATCTTCTTTTGGCGGGGGTGTTGCCAACCAAACGCGCTCCTTTTTCACGCTCTTTTACCTGGCAGACGGTGAGTCACGCACGTATCTAACATCTGTGCTTGCCCCGTGTGTAGCCTACCCCTTCAGAGGTCATTCTAGGCTGCGTGTGACACGCATGCGTTCATTCTTGTGTTACTGGGTGCCACAGCGTAGTGCAGGTTTTTCTTTCTGCACACGTGGTCTAGGAGGGGTTGCGTGCACGTCATCTCCCTTTTTTGGTGCTCCTGTGCGTTGCGTGACCCGTCATCTTTCCCCAGGGGTTACAATCAGCCTTGCAAGAGCACTAGGGTACAATTACCATCTGGTACCCAACCCCTTTGACCCCCAATTGCCCAGGACAATATTTGACAGCCACTCCCATACGCACATCAACATCAGTGCCATGGTTGGGAGGCGAGGATTCCGTAAGGGTGGCAAAGGTGGAAGAGCCACAAGTGGTGGCTGTGGTGGATCCGGTAGGGGACGTGGTCGTTACTTGCAGGGTGAGCCTGTCCCCCCATGTGTGGAGGACCAGTCAAGGGCACCCATAATCCCCCCTCCCCCCGTTGAGGCTGATGTGGCTGACACCATCCATGCTCAGCCCTTGTTGGACCAGCCCATTGTGGCACCAGACCTGGCTGACTCCATGGCTGACTTCCAGGTCAGCAGGCCTATGACACGTGCGCTGGTGCACGTTGATGTCACCATGCCACGTGCATCTGGGGCAGCAAGGTCATCTGCTGCACCAAGTAGGCAGGGCGGAGAGGCTGCAGGGGCAGCTGCGGCTCCATCCACCCCAGCCCTCACACACCCAGCCCGGACAGTGTCGGTCCTAGTCCATGCTGCTGATATTCCCCCTGACACCATCACACTAGAGCCAATGCCTGCACCAACTCCCATGCTGAGTGTGCAATCCCACACTCCTGATACAGAGTCCACCAGGGCTCCTGCCCCTAGTGTCCAGAGCGGCGCAGGACACTCAGGA
Source organism: Ambystoma mexicanum (assembly GCF_040938575.1). NCBI lineage: Eukaryota > Metazoa > Chordata > Amphibia > Caudata > Ambystomatidae > Ambystoma > Ambystoma mexicanum. The sequence goes on from NC_090934.1 coordinate 655,626,280, forward strand.
TCACCACCACCTTCCAAGCGGAAGAGAAAGAGTGCTCGTCCGGCACAGGCTGATGCCCCAGACACGGCTACACAGTCCGGCCCGTCCAGGAAGCCCAGCTTCACGGATGACGAACTGAATGCACTTGTCGAGTATGTGTCCGCACATGACAACGAGATGGTCATTGTTGCAGGATCCAAGACCACACCTGCACAACGTCAGGCACACTGGCAGACCGTTGCGGACATCGTAAGTGCCCTTGGAATCGTGAGGCGCACAGCCAATGATTGCTATAAGCGCTGGAATGACCTAAAGCGCAGGGCAAAGAGTAAGCTGGCCTCAAGTCATGCCGCAACTCTAGTGACTGGAGGTGGGTCTCCAGTAGTAGACACGGAACTCACTCCACATGAGTCAGTGGCTGGGACCTACTTCACGGAGGAACAGATCCAAGGCGTGGGAGATCTCCCTGATTATGAGGCATTGTCCGGTGAGTGCACATGCATGTGTGTGTCATCCATGTGCATGGTGTGTGTGAGGGCTTCTGTTTGTGTGCCAGGTGAGAGTGTGTGCGCCTGAGTCGTATGGGTCATCCATGTGCTTCATGCAATACATCCTGTGCAGCTGCATTTGGCCATAGCTGTATCCCTTCTGCCAACAGTAGACATGTAGTCCAACTGCACGCCAGTTGCCCTTGAAGTGTCACCTTGCCACAACATTGTTGAAAAATTTAGCACTGTTCATTTAGTCAGATATTTACCATTCCACCACTTTTACTAGGCATATCACAGTCCTCTAGTCACATGTCTGACATGGCTATGGTAAAGTTGAGTGACTTTGTTACCTGGATATCATTTGTTCAAACATGTCCCTGTGCAATTGCACCATTTCGGACTGGCAGCTCCAGGTGAAGAATCTGACCTGTTAGAATTAGAAAAGCTATTACATGGGGGAACTGGACAGTATGCATAGGTGCTGCCCTCCTCTCCATCTTCACTCAATAGCAATGGTACATGCAATCTGTGTGATGGCATGTGTGTTTCACCTGCCAATCACAGGCCAATGTGTGATGCCACTGCCAGGCAGCATGCAGAAAATGTGTTCATCTTCAATCTTGGTGTCATCAGTGTGTGCCATTTGCCTGCCCTTCATACGCAGTGAGGCTGCATGCATGGGAGGGTTTTAGTCATGTGGGACATGTGTCAAACAAGTACTGTTTCTCTTGCTTCTCAGCCCTCATTGTGTGCCATGGTGCTAATGCCTATTTCCATTTCTTTGTTTTTATGTCTTTGCAGGGGAAGACGCACCTGATACTGCTGGGGTTGTGGAGATGGTGCAGACCCAGGAGGGGCCCGAGGGCCGACCAACCACCAGTGAGGGACGTGGTGTGGTGGTGGGTGAGAACCCACAAGTGCTGCAGGTCCTGCTCTCAAGGGGTGTCTCTGGCTGCACCTCCCCCGAGCTGTACTCAGGTGTTGATTCGGATGAGACCTACGTGCCGTCGCAGGTGAGTGTTCCAGGGAGGGATTCTGTTCTGTCTCACCCACCTGCACCAGGGTCAGAACCCTCAATGGGGATGTCAGTGTTGGCAGCTACGCCTTTGGTGGTTACGGATGCAGGGTCACACTCCGCGACATCTGATCCTGTTCCTGGGCCAGCAGATCAGAGGGGGAATGCAGTCCTGCAGCCTCAGGCAGTGTCGGCACAGCAAGGCGCAGTTCGCCTTGCCCCAGACAGGTGTGGTGCCCGCCGACGTGGTGGCCGTACGGCACCTGGCAATACTGCATGGGAGCAATCCATTTACGGTATGGCAACCCAACAGGCAGCATCATCCGAGATGATGGCTCAGGCCATGGATAGGGTGGCCACTTCCATTGTCCCCACTGAAAGGCTGATGGAGCGACTAGAGCAGGCAACCGACACCATCTGCCAGTCACACAGGGAGGACATGTTGGGGTCCAACAGGGACAGGCGGGCGGCACTGGCGACTCTGCAGGAGGCCATCTGCATTGAGTCCCAGGGCCACAGGGAAGCCCTGAGGCAGGAGCTCCTTCACCTCAGGACGACTCTTGTTGAGCTTGAGGCTTCTACACACCAAAGGACAGAACAGCAGCTGGAGCGTCTCACCCGTACGCTCTCAGCTGAGATGCAGGCAACGAGGGCGGAGGTCCGGGCATCCCGTGAGTTGTTGCATGGGGACCTCCGCACACTCATCCTCCAGAACCAGACCTACCACACCCGCATGCTTGCAGCCATGGAGGAGCAAACTAGGGCCTTGCGTGGGCTGCCTCCCATAGTGCAACCACCTCCGGATGCAGCTGCACAGGGTGATAATAGCGACAGCAGTGATACTCCCACAATAGGGTAGCCGTGTGGGCCATGAGCCCATGGAGGTGTTTTTTTTTCCCAGGATCCACGCAGGTGGGTTCTGGTGTGCATCCTGTCCTCGGACCTCCTGGGTGGCCTCCCCAACCCCCCCGGGCCCTTCAATGGCCATTTTTGATTTTTATTTTTATTTTTTTTTATTTTTATTTTTATTTCTTTTATTCCCAATTTTTTTGGGACGATTTGTTGGCTTCTGTGGTTCCTGTGGGCATACGCTGCATTGTGGCTGGGCACATGCAGGCTTGTAATGTATTTGGTTCAGATGCTTGGGTTTGAGTCACACACACCCCTCCTGCTTCCCGTTTCCATGGGCTTGCAAAGGGTGTGCCCAAGTGACAGTGAATTACACAGTGACGTTGGACTCCCATGAGCTGTGTGGGCAGTCTGTAGTCAATACTGTGTATACATTCCTAGTGCATAATGCTGTTGTGTTGTACACTGCATGTTGCATTGATGTGTAACTCATCTTCTGTGTCTACCTCCCAATGTGCAGGTCCCTTCCTCATGTCTACACAAGGACCTCTAGTCTGGAGATGTGGTCCATGTTGGCAGCAGTGCACCTACAACTCTACAGGCGCCAACACTGCACAGTTGGTAGTGGTGGGAGTGCAGGCATTTCCAGGTGGTGAGACTACTAATATTATACATTAGTGATGTCATGTTAATGGTAGTACGTGCTCAAGTTTGTTGTTGGTCCGGCATTACTGTGAGCATTTCAGGTGTTGCAAGTTTCTAATAGGGACACTGTACATTGTGACACTAGTGTCATGTTGTGGGGATTACTTTGTTTACGTGCAAATAGCATGACATGGCACGGTGTGTCGTGTGGCGGTGCTGGGGTTGGGTTGGCTGACATGGCACTGTCCTCTTGTTGCATTTTGCAAGTGGGTATTCATTTCAGCTGCTTGAATTTGTAACTTCACGAAACTGCATTGGTGGTGTCAGTGTGGGTAGGGATGCACACATTGTGACACTTCCAGGTGAACAATCTCAGGCTGATATGGTTTTCACGGTTCTTTCTCCAGACATTCAGGATCAGTGTCAGGTTGAGTCATCATTGATTGTCAGATGGAATGTGCCAGGGCAGTGTGCACTCCACAGGGGTGTGATTTCTATGTGAAGTAATTAGCCACTAGCTGTGTACGGGCTGCCTCCCCCCGTGCCCTTTCCCCTCCCATGCGCAACGGCTGTGCATGTGGTTGGGGATGGGGGGGCACCACCATGTCCACGGCCAGGCCCCGGCATGTTGCAACGTTGTGCAGGACACATGCTGCCACTATGATCCTGCACACTACTGGGGGAGCGTACAACAGCTGGCCGCCAGAACGGTCAAGGGAGCGAAAGTGTGACTTCAGCACCCCAAATGTGCGCTCCACTATGCCCCGGGTTGTAATGTGGGCTGCGTTATATCTTACCTGGGGTGGCGTGGTGGGGTTCCGAATTGGCGTCATCATGTGGGGGCTGAGAGGGTAGGCACTGTCCCCTGTGGAGGTGGTGATTGGTATCATTGGTGGGGTTGTGACCTTGCTCAGTATCTGACATGCATGCATGTGCAGTGGCATTCATACTCACCAAGCAGCCATGTATCGCCATGCCGGCCAGCTTCTAGGTCCCGGCTTAGGGTGGACATTCGGTAAATGAAGCTGTTGTGGGTTGACCCAGGATAGTTGGCATATAGTGAGGTGATGATTCCCTTGGCATTACATACTACCTGCACGTTGATGGAATGCCAGTGCTTGCGGTTCCTATAGATGTGCTCAGATGCCCTGGGGGGACGTAGAGCCACATGGGTGCAGTCAATGGCACCTAGCACTTTGGGGAATCGTGCCACAGCGTAGAAATCCAGGGCGGCAGCATGCCTTTCTGCAGGTGTTCTGGGCAGGTATATGTGCCTGCGGACTGATGGGCATGCAGTGATGATGTTCAAGACCTGGTGTAGGCACCGTGACTGGGTGGCCTGTGATACACCACCCACAATGGCACTTGTCCGCTGAAATGATCCAGTGGCTAAGAAGTGCAGTACATTGAGGACCTTCTCCAGGGGGCTGAGTGCTTGGGAGCACAGGGTGGGTGATGTGAGGTCGTCCTCCCACTCACTCACCAGGTCCAGTATGATGTGTGGTGGAAACCTGTACCTCCCATGCACCTGGTCATCAGGCATCCCGAAAAGGCTGGTTCTGGGTGTGAATATTCTGGCCCTGACTATCCTCCTCCTCCTCCTTTGGTAGGCCACAGCCACTGCTGCTAGGAACGGTATGTTCATCCTGGGTCTGAGCTAGTTATTTTGTTAGCGCGCAAATTAATGCGTTGCGCGTGTTGTAGGCGAGCGTGTGACCCGCGCACCCCTCCAATCCAGTGCCCAGTACAATAGCGTGTGGAAATTGGCGCGCACACCGGGATACAGGTGCGTTGACGTACTTACGTGTGTAAGTGTCCGCGCACACCTGATATACACGTACATAGGCCAATCGCGTGTACACGCACTTTTGTCCAATTACACGCGATGAGACTCTGATGTGCTGTCCAATTACACGCGATGAGACTCTGACGTGCAGTCTTTCCACGTGTGCTCTGTCATCACGTGGTGTGTGGGAAACACCCGTGCGGGTCACGTCACAGACGCGCTTACGCGCTGAGGCCCTTTGGTCCAATGGATTCGCGTATGCGTGCTGACGCGGTTACGCGCTAAGGGCCTTTCCTCGGTTTTCACGCTGACGTGCAGGATTTTCACGTGCCAAATCACTCCGTACCAAGCTGGCCACGCGTAAGCACACGGAAGACCACGCTACTGCCCAGAAGGCCGAACTACTGCCCCCCAGAGCCCCGAGCACGCTCCCACCTGCCATCTGCTGCTGCCTGACTGCCTGCTGCCCACGTGCACTGCCATTTGCTGCCTGCACATCAGCCAGGGGTGCTGTTGCTGTGACCACCCCTGCTGGAACCGAAGACTCCCGACTGGAATTCCATCGCTCCACAGCCCAGCCCCAGGACCCAGTTGCCCACCCACTCCTGCCTCTGGGGTTGTCATGTCGGGGCATACAACATCTGTGATCACTGACATCCCCCGGCCAGAGAGGCAGAGGGGCACCAGCTTCAGTGCCACCGAAGTTGGTGTCCTGGTGGAGCAAGTCCTGGGGCAGTATGATGCCCTCTTTGGAAGTTCCCGCGCCGACAAGGAAGGACGGACTCAGATCTGGACTGACATCGTGACTGCCATCAAGGCGGAGGGGGTGGCAGTCCGGGACTTACAACATGTCAGGAAGCGCTGGGAGGACTTCAGGTCCAGGACCGTGAACAAGGCCCGGCGCCTCTTGAAGGCAGCGGATGCCAAGGGGCGCCGGGGCCACTTGTCGGAAGAACAGATGGGGGTCCTGGAATGCATATCCCCAGCGCTCCACGTCCAGGTCCTAGAGAAGCAGACCCGTCTGGAGTCGAGCGGTGAGTGTACATGCATCCTGGTTGTGAGCAGGGCGTGTGGTGATCATTCGCCATTGTGCCGGTTGCACATCTGTTTGTATGGGGTGGAGTATGGGTGGGGGTGTACAGGGCCGTGGGGCTGACACATGCGAGGGCTGTAATGTGTGAGACATGGATGGTGCTTGTGTGTGTGGGCTTGCATGGCAAATGCAGTTGTGCGTGCACACATGTTTGGATGAATGTGTATGTAAGTAGACATGTCCGTGATGTCAGGCATATATGTTGTTTTCGGCTGCATGTATGAGCACTGTGTACATGTGCATGTGTGTGTATTTGTCAAGGGTGCAACAGTGATGCTACATGGATGCATGTGACAGCGGTATGTGGAAGCCTGATTGGCAGATGTGACATGGATGCCCGTCTGAACAGTGCGACACTTGGCAGAGGTGTAGACATGCATGCAAGTGTGGTGGTGTGTGTACATGTGTGGTGCACTTCCTGTGTTGCATGTGATGTCTGACTCCCCTTTGGCTGCTGATGCTGTTGTATGTGTAGGGATGGGGGTGGCAGTTGCAAAATGGCTGTGGTATGGCTCATGTGTGACAGTTGCAATGACATGTGTGTTGGGGATTGTGATGACATGTCTGAGGTTTGCCAATGCCACTCATGTGCAACTGTCATGCGTGTATGTGTCCATTGTACAGTGCCCTGATGCCTGTGTTTTGTTTCTCCCTGTCTGCAGCGTCAACTGATGAAGAGGGCGGAGAAGGTGCTGTGGAGCACAGCGGCGGGGATCCGACCGCCAGCCGGAGACGCAAGGCCCGGCTCCCCTCCCGTGTTGTCATCTCGTCGGGGAGTGAGGAGTCCGGTGCCGCGTCCCAGGCCGCAGCTGCCGGGGGGAGGTCCAAGAGGCGGAGGTTGCAGTTGGACTCCTCGGCAGCAGAAGGGGCAGCTGGGACCCCACAGGGCCCAACAGGGGAAGATGGCACAGAGTCATCCAGGTTGGTGGGGGGTTTGGTGGAGGAGGGGGCTGCGCAAGCACCAGAGACGGGGTCTGGAGGTGGGGATCCCACTGGTGCTAGTGGTGCAGTGCAGGACCAGGGACAGGAGGCAGCACAGGCGGCCGCGGAGGTGCCTGTCTGCAATCCTGTCCCCGATCCTGTCCCTGCATCATCTTTCACCAGCAGGGATGCCTACGTCCAGACCCGTTTTCAGGCAGGGGATGAGCTGACGTCAACTGGCCTTCCTCTGCCTGCGGACGTGGCCATCCAGGTCCGGGTTGAGCCTGTCCTGGCTGGTGTGGCGTTGCGTCAACGGGCCATGCGAGGAGACCTGCAGTCATTTCATGGAGAGACTGCACGTCATCTCGAATGGCTCGTTGACCACGTCAGCCTGCTGGGACAGGTCACCCAGGCCGGATTCCTCCGTCTGATGGGGCTTGCTCCGACCCCCTCCTCAACTGGACCCCCTACGCGCCAGTCGTCCTCTGTGCCATCTTCCCACCCATCAGTCACCTGGGTGCCCTGTGGAGCTGCCTCTGACGGTGCGGCCAGGCTGGTGGAGGAGGCATCCCTGCCACAGTCCGGAGTCGGAGGCCCAGCAGGGGTGGCCACATCAACAAGTGCACCCCAGCCGGCGGAGGATGTGCAGGCAGCAGGAGGCAGTGCACGGGCAGAGGCAGAGCAGCAGCAGCAACATGGTGGGAGACATGAAGGCTCGGGGCTTTCGACATCGGAGGGGCAGGCATCGGCCGGAGGGCAGGGGGACCCAGGACAGAGAGTGTCTTCCGTGTGGCAGCGGTTGGGCCACGCCATAGGTGCGGAGCGGCGGCGGGCGGAAGAGGCGCGGCTCACAATGGTCAGGGCGGAGAACTCCATGCGGAGGGCCCTGAGGCGGGCCGAGTGCCTCGAGGCAATCCGCAGGGGGTTGGAGGAGGACACAGCGTCGTCCCTGCGGACCCTCGGGGCCATGGAACTGGACCGCCTCCGGGACATCGAACAGGAGTTCGATGATGCCCTGGCCCGGGACACCACGGAGTGAGCCGCTGGACTAGCCCGCCGCCTTTGTATATAGTTATTTAGTTTTAGGTTTCCTTTCTTTCGAATTATGATTTGGAGTCGACGGACACTGCTCCACTTTTTGTATATAGTTGATTTTTAGGTAGGTTTTTTTAGTAGGTTTCCTTTGTTCAGTTGGGCTCATGGACACTTGGTAGTTTTTTATATGGACATGCATGTTTTTTGTTCTCATTCATATTGTAGTTATTTTTCTTTCTTTTGCATTCTTAATTTTTTTTAATACAATTTTGTTAGCATACTTCACTGCGTGGTATCATCTCATTGGTTTCATGCATGTCATGTTGTGTGTTTTCCCATTATATTGCAACCATTGTGTGTGACGGACATGGGTTCATTAGCTTCATGAACATTGGGGGTGTAACATGTGATTTCCATTTCCATGTGGGTGAATGGGTTACTTGGTAGGGCTTTTTGGATGTGGAGGCTGTCCATTACGCACATGATTGGGGATTGTGAGCACCTGGTGGAGGCTGCCCCTGGTGGCTGGGGGGTGGGGGTGGTGGGAGACATGAGTGGGGGCCTGCTGGAGGCTGCCCCTGCACTGCTGGGGGGTGGGGGTGGTGGGACACATGAGTGGGGGCCTGCTGGAGGCTGCCCCTGGTGGCTGGGTGGTGGTGGTGGTGGGAGACATGAGTGGGGGCCTGCTGGAGGCTGCCCCTGGTGGCTGGGGGGTGGGGGTGGTGGGACACATGAGTGGGGGCCTGCTGGAGGCTGCCCCTGGTGGCTGGGGTGTGGGGGTGGTGGGACACATGAGTGGGGGCCTGCTGGAGGCTGCCCCTGCACTGCTGGAGGGTGGGGGTGGTGGGAGACATGAGTGGGGGCCTGCTGGAGGCTGCCCCTGGTGGCTGGGGGGTGGGGGTGGTGGGACACATGAGTGGGGGCCTGCTGGAGGCTGCCCCTGCACTGCTGGGGGGTGGGGGTGGTGGGAGACATGAGTGGGGGCCTGCTGGAGGCTGCCCCTGCACTGCTGGGGGGTGGGGGTGGTGGGACACATGAGTGGGGGCCTGCTGGAGGCTGCCCCTGGTGGCTGGGGGGTGGGGGTGGTGGGAGACATGAGTGGGGGCCTGCTGGAGGCTGCCCCTGCACTGCTGGGGGGTGGGGGTGGTGGGACACATGAGTGGGGGCCTGCTGGAGGCTGCCCCTGCACTGCTGGGGGGTGGGGGTGGTGGGAGACATGAGTGGGGGCCTGCTGGAGGTTGCCCCTGCACTGCTGGGGGGTGGGGGTGGTGGGACACATGAGTGGGGGCCTGCTGGAGGCTGCCCCTGGTGGCTGGGGGGTGGGGGTGGTGGGAGACATGAGTGGGGGCCTGCTGGAGGCTGCCCCTGCACTGCTGGGGGGTGGGGGTGGTGGGACACATGAGTCGGGGCCTGCTGGAGGCTGCCCCTGGTGGCTGGGGGTGGGGGTGGTGGGACACATGAGTGGGGGCCTGCTGGAGGCTGCCCCTGGTGGCTGGGGGGTGGGGGTGGTGGGAGACATGAGTGGGGGCCTGGTGGAGGCTGCCCCTGCACTGCTGGGGGGTGGGGGTGGTGGGACACATGAGTGGGGGCCTGCTGGAGGCTGCTCCTGGTGGCTGAGGGGTGGGGGTGGTGGGACACATGAGTGGGGGCCTGGTGGAGGCTGCCCCTGCACTGCTGGGGGGTGGGGGTGGTGGGACACATGAGTGGGGGCCTGCTGGAGGCTGCCCCTGGTGGCTGGGGGGTGGGGGTGGTGGGACACATGAGTGGGGGCCTGCTGGAGGCTGCCCCTGGTGGCTGGGGGGTGGGGGTGGTGGGATACATGAGTGGGGGCCTGCTGGAGGCTGCCCCTGCACTGCTGGGGGGTGGGGGTGGTGGGACACATGAGTGGGGGCCTGCTGGAGGCTGCCCCTGGTGGCTGGGGGATGGGGTTGGTGGGACACATGAGTGGGGGCCTGCTGGAGGCTGCCCCTGGTGGCTGGGGGGTGGGGGTGGTGGGAGACATGAGTGGGGGCCTGCTGGAGGCTGCCCCTGCACTGCTGGGGGGTGGGGGTGGTGGGACACATGAGTTGCGGCCTGCTGGAGGCTGCCCCTGGTGGCTGGGGGGTGGGGGTGGTGGGACACATGAGTGGGGGCCTGGTGGAGGCTGCCCCTGCACTGCTGGGGGTGGGGGTGGTGGGAGACATGAGTGGGGGCCTGCTGGAGGCTGCCCCTGGTGGCTGGGGGGTGGGGGTGGTGGGCCACATGAGTGGGGGCCTGCTGGAGGCTGCCCCTGGTGGCTGGGGGGTGGGGGTGGTGGGAGACATGAGTGGGGGCCTGCTGGAGGCTGCCCCTGCACTGCTGGGGGGTGGGGGTGGTGGGAGACATGAGTGGGGGCCTGCTGGAGGCTGCCCCTGGTGGCTGGGGGGTGGGGGTGGTGGGACACATGAGTGGGGGCCTGCTGGAGGCTGCCCCTGGTGGCTGGGGGGTGGGGGTGGTGGGAGACATGAGTGGGGGCCTGCTGGAGGCTGCCCCTGCACTGCTGGGGGGTGGGGGTAGTGGGACACATGAGTGGGGGCCTGCTGGAGGCTGCCCCTGGTGGCTGGGGGGTGGGGGTGGTGGGACACATGAGTGGGGGCCTGGTGGAGGCTGCCCCTGCACTGCTGGGGGGTGGGGGTGGTGGGAGACATGAGTGGGGGCCTGCCTGAGGGTGCCCCTGGTGGCTGGGGGGTAGGGTGGTGGGACACATGAGTGGGGGCCTGCTGGAGGCTGCCCCTGGTGGCTGGGGGGTGGGGGTGGTGGGAGACATGAGTGGGGGCCTGCTGGAGGCTGCCCCTGCACTGCTGGGGGGTGGGGGTGGTGGGAGACATGCATTGTTGATCAGTAGTGCAAGGTGACATGTGGGTTGGCTGGGGGCATGCCCATGGTGGATGGGCTGCCTGCGGGACATGAGCAGGGCTGCAGGGTAGTCCCCCGTGGTGTGGGCTGCCTGCAGGGGCCGTGGAGGTTGTGGAGCGTACACCTGGGAGGACCCACAAGGCCAATTCATGTGTAGTACTCCCCAGAACCCCTGAAATACACGTACCCTGATGGAATAGCGTGTGCAACTTCCCACGCACCCATGTAATACACGTACCCTGCTCGCACTGGCCCATTCGCGTGTGGAACTTCCCGCGCACCCCTGAAATGCACGTACCCTGCAGAATTCGCGTGTGGAACTTCCCGCGCACCCCTGAAATACACGTACCCTGCTCGCACTGGCCCAATCGCGTGTGGAACTTCCCGCGCACCCCTGAAATACACGTACCCTGCTCGCACTGGGACTATCGCGTGTGTTACTTCCCGCGCACCCCTGAAATACACGTACCCTGATGGAATTGCGTGTGGAACTTCCCGCGCACCCCTGAAATACACGTACCCTGCTCTCACTGGCCCAATCGCGTGTGGAACTTCCCGCGCACCCCTGAAATACACGTACCCTGCTCGCACTGGGACTATCGCGTGTGGCACTTCCCGCACACCCCTGAAATACACGTACTGTCATGATCTCTGCTTCCAAAAGGTCAGGGTTTTCCCAACTCCCTTGGAAGCAGATCCATAACCCAGGTTCCGAGTGCCAACCAGTCCCAATTGGGACCTTTTGGACCCAGTCCTGGCGCCAGTGGCACCAGGCTCATAATTATGCCCAGTCCCAGCGCTGGAAGCGCCGGGCTCATAATGCTTGGGTGGACTTACCTGCAGCAGACCATGCTGCTTACTTGCCTGCCAGTTGAGCCTCGGATCCTCTTCTGTTTGGAACTACTTTTCCTGTTGGGTGGGGCTGGAGCCACTCCCTAGATTCAGAACACTGGAACTCTTCTGGAAGGCAGGAACTCTTTTCTTACCAGGAACTCTTTTCTTACTTAGGTGTGGCTGTGGAAGGAGACACCTAAGCACTACAGGAGGCTATTTAAACCACACCCGGTGGATGAATCTTGCTTTGCGTTATTCTGTAACCTCTGCAGCAGAACGCTCATCGTGTCTTCTGCATCCGGTCCTGGGCCTAAGGAAAAAGGCTTACCATCCTGAATCCAGTCTTCAGCAACACCTATAAAGACAAGAAAGAACAGGTTAGCATTCCGGCATCTGAAAGGCAAAGGCTTACCTACTCTTCGTGCACTCCGGAGGTCTTCACACTGCATTCCGGCATCTGAAAGACAAAAGCTTACCATCTCTTTGCACGCTCCGGAGGCCTTCGGCGCTGCATCCCGCATCTGAAAGACAAAACAAGGTGCGTTTAAAGACATTGGGGAACTTTAATACTCACGTGCCATTACTCCTTTCCACCTCTAATCCAGTGGGTATTCCGGCACCCTGCAGCCGCTCCGAACTCGTACCTGCAAAATAAAAAGACAGTTAGAGCGCATCGTGAAGCAGGCAACAAGCGCTTACTTAGGTGCTTCCAGGCGCTTCTATTCATCACACGGGCTCCATCTTCAACTCACTTCAGCCCGTCATCCGCCATCGCCGGAACCCTGCAAAACAAGAGACATCATTACTAAAGACTTTAAAGACAATTGAATGACTCGAAACTTACCGTTCGTGCAGTAAACGACGGACAGCAGTCCTCTGAAGTCAAGAGGCCTGCGCTACCTATCCAGTGAAGAAACTGGTTATAGCACCCTGCCCCGAGGCAGATGGAGAGCTCGGCATTCACTTAACTAAGGTGAGAGCGTTAACCTTTGGGGGTCTACAGGAGAGGAGAAGAGGAAAGAGATAGGGACACCCCAATAACCCCAGTTCATTAACCCCATATTTTCTATCTGCAGACATCTTACTCTACACGTCAGGCATACAGTGCACAGAGGTCCAGCCCAAAGAGCCAACCGGGTGCTACACATCACCTTTGAAGATACGGTAGTCGCCCAGTCAAGACCGGCGCCTCTGCGAGAATCAGGTGAGCGTTACACGTACCCTGCTTGCACTGGCCCATTCGCGTGTGGAACTTCACGCGCACCCCTGAAATCCACGTACCCGGCCAAATCGCGTGTGACACTTCCCGCGCACCCCGGTATACACGCACACGTATTTTTTGTCAGCGGGTCCGTGCTTGTGGGTACCCCTTTGCACGTCATTTGTCCTGGAGGGCCACAGTATAGGACATTCATCATGGCAGTATATAGGTGCTATTTGTTGGCACACCTTTTGGCGCACATTTCTTACAGCCGCAGAGACGCTACCACCTGCTTTCTTGTGGCGGTCGTGTTTGTGCCTGTGCGCTGGTTTGAGTGTGCGCTTTTTTGCCCTATTCTATTCCATGAATACGTGTTGTAGGCTAGCGTGTGGGCGTTCCGCGCACTTGTGCCCTGTACTTCCCCCGTGACGCCCACGTTTTGGCAAGTTGTTCCCCATTCCGAGTGTTACGCCCGTGTTCCGCCTACTTTTGTTGCGTGCGCCGCACTATGTGCGATTTTCGCTCTGGCCTGTGCGATTTTCGCTGTGACCTGGCGCACGCTGTTAGATGGCCTGTGCGCCAACGTGCGCCGCGCACTTTTTTATCGCACATCCACTGGTTTTCTCGCGCACGGACTTCCATGAATCGATGTGCGCTGCTTTTCGTGCGATTTTTGCACTTGCACTGCGAATTTCGCTATTCCACTGCGATTCGCACGTTTTTGCCCACTTGCGCCGCGATAATTATTCCATGAATCGGCCTGTAAATATGTCCTTTGAATACACTAAAAAAGTATACTTAATTACTAAATGTAGTATTCAACTTTGGAAACTTTGGTAAGGGTAATGAACCTTTCACCTACAAATGTGATTCTTTTTCAATGAGACCCGTTGTCCTAAAACCATATTAAAATGTAAGAGCATGAGTGCCAAGTGAGTTTGTCATATACAAATCTCAAGGTTTCTTGTTATACTCATTAAATATGTGTACCTCTACAAATCGATAAACAATCTAGCTTTGCTATATATCAAATTGTAATTCTTCTTGATTCCTCATCAAATTATGTTTTCAACACTGCCTTGCTATATCTAGTGATTTGTTGGGGACTTTCATTTGGCAGGAGTAGTGTGATAATGAACACATGGCTGGAACCTATGCTCAATGTTATTGACTGGCTTGGTAAGGCCTTTAAAGATCCAACTGTGGAGTCACCTAGCTTTGCAGGAGAACAGACGGTGATTCTGTTATATGTAGATGATGTCGTCTCCTTAGTAGGACCAGGAGCAGTCTAACCAAGCTTTTACACATTTTTGTGCTGATATTGTTCCGGTGATTAATATCTTTTAATGTAAGGTGTTAACATTATGAGCACATAGAGCCTCTTGATATATATTTTTTCTCAGTGGAGAAGTCTTTTGAGAATGTGAAATTCAGAGCAGTCATTCATTACCCACATAGAGAAGACAGATTACCTCTGTCCCGCGGCACTGCTTGTTTAAGGCACTTAAACTATTTATTTAATGGTTGCACCTTGTTTTCTCACTTAGGAGGAAGAAGAGCAACATTTTAATCTGCAGCACTGTGCAATATTGTGAGTTCCATGCAACTGCACCAGATACGCAGTGACAGGGAATAATGTTATAGCACTATTTTACCCATCGTTGAGGTCATAGCATCAAGTTAATTGAATGTTCAATGTATTGAGCAAGTACCTGCTTTTAGGCCCCTGCTATTCTAGATTAATCTTGTGTCTAATTCTAGTGGGCTAGTTTTTAAGGACACTCTTGTCAACCGTGCCCCTATGGCACACCGACCTTAAAAAAGATGTCGGGTACCTTTAACTATTAACATCAATTGACTTTGTAGGAGACTATGACTAAAACAGATTTTGCTGAATTATAGTCTGTTTATACGCAAATGAAAGAACATACATTCTACAGTGCCCAGGGAGGATAGCTCAGCGGCAACGTGTATGCCTTGGACGCAAGATGACACGAAGCAACACAGGTTCAATCCCCGGGTCCGCACTTAGAAACCTCTGGGTGTTTAAGTGCATTATAAATACGCAACTAAGACAAAAACAAATACGTGACTAAATAAAAAACGGTTCCTGCAACAGCGCCTTGATGCCCGCGGCCTGTGTGAGTGCTTTAAAAATGTAAAATATGAATGAATATATAAACATATATATAGTGTTCTAGCTAATCTGACCTGGCATTCTGACATTTTAAACCCGCACTCATGATCTTCTCCTGTCTTTGCAGGGACCAGCTGCACTAGGGGAAAACCGGACAGGATCAGTAGTGCTTAGCCCTCTGTTCCTTGCCATATTAGATTGCCACACTATTTTGAATTACCTGCATGAACAAATGTAATGTAAGATGTCTTGTATAGTACTCGTCAGCCACTATTAGTTGGCTCGCTGTGCTTGGCTCTGTAAGAAAAAAGGGGGGGATGTTCATTAGTGGGACTGTGGGAAAAGCTAATGAGAAGTCGATGGCTCCTGGTCGGAATATCAGATCGACCACAGCAGTTGGGGTCTGGGTATCTGCTGATGTTGGAGATTGTGCTGGGGTACAGGGGAGTGCTTAGTTGTGACTCAGTAAGTGCTGATGTGCTCGGTTAGTGCTGATGTGCTAACACCTAGGCCTATGGTGGCCGTCTCAGCGGGCAGTTTTGAGTGTAGGTGGAAGTAAGCCTTTACAAGGCAAAACTTGCAGAAAAGGAGGTCAGCCACCTCTTACTTGGAAACAGGGGCCATCAGGGCCAGAGAAAGCTACACAAACAAACAGAGGTTATCCCTTATGTTTTTCAAGTCACAATTGCTGGAGAACCATTTTACAGAGTAGTAAACCATCAGACACTGTGTGATTTATAAACCAAACACATTTTAATCAAGTTTGAATTCACGCACTCTTGGAAATTACAAAGCACACATAGATTGCTTTGGGGACATGAACAAGAGAATAATATAATTTGGTCTTCGCTCCCCTAGAAAAAACTCATCTAATATATTATGTATTCATCCAGTGAGAAAAGTTCAAATCTTACCGCAGTCATACCACCAAACTCGTATACACATTCATGCTATCATATGTTACCACAAAGGACACATATAAACCGCAAAAACGTTCTTAGGCCAAACCATTGCAAGACTCAGAGCAAGCAAAACTATACAACTCAATTGGGGGCTAAACATGCCTGTCAGCTCCCACCATCTGTTTTAACAAAATACAGCAGGCACTGTCAATGATAAACACTCTGCACAATTACTCAGTAAGACGTGGTGAGTCAGAGAGTTTTACACCTAAGTCACTGTTATTTCTGTACAAGGGCCAAAGAAAGTTAGTAAAGACTGATTTTGAAAAAGTAAACAATTTGTGGCAACTCGATTTGCGGCCATGGCTGTGACAAATCAAGTGGGGGGCACAAAGCCCTTCTTCAGGGCAAAGAGATGCGGCAGATTGGGTGGTCAATAAACACAGTCACAGAATGGCCAAACAATTCAATCTTTGTGTAAAAACAGGTGTGTGTGTGTGTGTGTGTGTGCAAACAATTGTAAGTAACAACAGCTAAAGGTTAGAATAACATTAGTGCATCTACTGGTGTTGACTGTGCGTTGCCAGACCTAAAGTGTGTGTCCCCTAAAAAGTATATGTGGCGGTCAGAGTGCCTGGTGCCTCACCAACCTGTTTCCCCTCATCACTCACCCACCGCTGAAGATACCTGTGACTGGATCATTCCTAATGTGGTTGTGTGCCTGGTACCTCTAATGGTGGTCTCAGGGGCCATACACTGTGGTGCTGTGAATGCAGTCAAATTGGATAATGCATGGAGAGGTGGTCGAGTCTGTGACCCAATGGTGTGACCGGATGCCCAAAGAGCTTGCATGCATGCAGGCTATTTAAGTAGTGGACTGGGACTGCTGCCTATTGCTGCGTGTGCATGTGCGGAAGCGGGTACCACTGGTGGTGTGCTGACCTAATAGGCAGTATTTGTCAAGTATGGGGGGCTGGTAATTACACTTCATATATTAGTTCTATCTATTTTTTTCAATCTTATAAAGCGCAAAGCTTTCACCAAAGGCACAAAGATAAGTCTTAAGTTTATCTTTAAAAGATTAAAATCTGAGTTTAGCTTTAAAAAGATTAAAATCTAAGAGAAGACGAAGGGAGACAGGAAGCGAGTTCCAAAGTTTAGGTACGACCACCAACACGTTTCAATCGATAACTTGGTACTACAATGTGCGCTGAATTTCAGATCGCTCCCCTGCGTTAAATTCATGTTGAAGTCTAAAGTGGCATGGCCTAGAGCGGCACGTCATCAGCTATTATCCATTCCATTGAGTGCCAGAATCTCTTATGAAATTGTCGAAAACAGGTATTTAAAAAAAAAATGTCAACACTCATCATAAGCAGAAATACAAACACGATAAAGAGTGTAATTAGTTTTGACTATTAGGTGATGGTGAAAGCGCTGCCTATACACAGATTCAATTGTCATTGGAAATGAATAAAAGAGAGAGATTACATGTGAGGAGGAACACACAGTCTGTGGGTGTAATTTGGTTGTTTACCCACCCATTGGCTACCCCAACCATGCTAATTTCTATGGCCATTCCAAACCCACGACGACGTGTCTCCACACCCAAACCACAACCATCTGGGATCTCTTTGAGCTAGCTATATAAATCAGTAACATCCAGAAATGGCCTGTCAGTGTGATTTCTAAGACGTCTGCTGAGATGTAATGGCTTAATAGCAGCTGGAAATTTGCTACCGGTGTATAAAAAAAATTATTTAACCAAGTGGGACTTCTACCTCTGTTGTCATCTGATGTCCTATAAAACACAGCCATTGACAAAGCCAGCATTCTTCTCCTGTGTACTGGCCTTTGCTAGGAACTTCGATCATATTCCCAGGACTCACACAATTTTACAGCTGTTGTCATCTCGTAGTAGTCATAGCAGTGCTTGGAAAATGTTCATCAAAAAGCCAAACCTATTGGCTTTGACAATACTTATTTTTCTTGTCAGCAATGTTAGAAACAGTACGTTCAGAGGTTTCTGTACCGCTTCATATGGAGAACAGCAAGCTATTTATAAATATAATATGACCAGCATACGTGCAGCGTTCATTGATACACTAATTAATTGAACCATTACCAATTTAACTTAATGAAATACCCAAAATAATTCACAGAAAGGAACATCACTGTCTGTTCAAACTGCACCTTTTTGGCCAGGTGGGAAGGGCTGGTTTTGTGGAGAGTAGCTAATGACAATATTTGCTCACAATCTTATTTGAGGAAACAGTTAATGGAGTGGAACACAGCTGGACTTACACATTATGTGAATTGATGTGCCGTCAGGCTTTCTTGGGACCCCGCCATTTGGGAAGCTCATCAGCGTGAGCATGTGTTCTTTTTGATGAACTCAACGGGCCATTACTCTTTCACCTAATGGAGCAGATCTAGAATCATAGAAATCCAATGAAGTCACATACCTGCTGTATGTGAAACATGCCAACCATGTCGTCTTAAAAATGTGATGTTTTCAATTCTACACCAAAGAAACACAAACATTGAGTGAATGGAATTATTAAACAAGTTCTTTTAATTTTCATACAAGCTCATTTTCCTTTTAAAACGGGCCAAGTACTGAAGGTTTTTTGTGTGCATTGTTTGCGTCTTCTGAGACGAGCGTGGGGTAGTTATTGCTGGCTCTTACCATTGTTAGGAAAACAGCATTCAAACACTGCTTAATTCATAAGCAAACCTCATCTTGTGGCATGTACTTAGGACTTCCTTATATTCACCCTTTATAAAAGATATTTTATTGATCCAAAAACTTTCAGAGTATTTGCTGTTACACTCTTGGGGGCCCAAAATAGAGGCAGGCCAGTATATTTAGGAATGAAGGAGGATGAATTGCTCACAGTCAGTGGTAGAAGTGAACCGAAAAAAGTAGTGGAACTGTGGTCTTGGCAGGGGTGGGGGGTAAGCAGAAGCATAGCGCAAAGTCTGACAAGGTGCTGCAGCTGGGGCGTTGCAATATGATTAGTAACTAAGGGCTCGATTCATGGAATTCTTTGCACGATTCAAAGTGACTTTGCACTGCTGAAAAGTGACTTTGCACTGCCGACACAAACCCTGATTCATGGAACTGTGCAAAGTGTTTTTTTGCAGTGCAATGCAGTGCAAAGTCAGCAAAAATGACTTTGTACTGAATTTGCACTGACTTTGCACTGCAAAAATACACTTTGCACAGTTTCATAAATCAGGGTTTGTGTTAGCAGTGCAAAGTCACTTTTCAGCATTGCAAAGTCACTTTGAAATGTGCAAAAAATTCCATGAATCAGGCCCTAAGGCTTCAATTACAACTTTACACTTGCAGAGGGACATGAATGGACAAATCCTCTATATAGAATAGTGAATAAAGTCGTAAAAAGTAGAGGAATGTTAAACAGAAAAAAAAAGTAGTGGAACTCAGCTCCCGAACGTTCCTGCTCACTTCGATTACCAATTCGCCAGAAGGAGCTGTAAAACCAGTCACTCATTTTGGTTTTCTTTTCTTCGTGCAACTCGACTGGAGCGCCCAGTGAAATCACACTAGCTCGCTGAGAGGGGCTGTCCACCGCCTTCCTAACCCATGTGTAAGGGCTAGATTATGAGTATGGTGGGAACCGTAAAAGCAAGAGGTATGCTAAGTACCCTACTATTTTAAACATACCACTTACCACCAGGCAGTACTTTCTATGTACCCCATGCACTGTTGCAAAACTTGTGTAAAACACTACATTTTTCTGTTATCACCATACTGGTGATGAAGACCTAAATTGCCCTTGCTATAATAGTACCATACAAAGGGAATCCTCTGGTCATTCTATGACAGGCAAAACCGTTGCATTGAAGGGATTCACCACATGCATCATTATTCTTTGTAATTTATCGGAAAAAGCACATGTGTAGAAAAAATGCATATGGGTGAAACAACACGAAAAGTGAAACAGGGTAATTCATAGAATTCTGTGCACAAGTGGCGCACGCGGCTGGCGCACAGTGTGCGTGTGCCACTTTCTGCGCCAGCCGCGTGTGCTAAAATCCATTTCCGCACACAGCGTATTCATGGATTTTAGCTTCCAAAACCAACCGTGGCACACAGTGGCGCAGCGACCCGGCAGCAGCGCCAGTTACACCCCCAACCCCTCCCCGTGCGCCATGCACAGCGCACAAATCCCGTACATGGTGCACAGGCCCCGAACCACAAAAACGCCAGTAAAACTCCCTGCGCACCCCTCCGAATACATGTACACCCCGGCGCAGGGAGTTTCCAACGCGATTGGCCCTGTGCGAGTGGCGTACGTGTGTTACCGGGGTGCGCGGGTACTTTCACACGCGATTGGCCCTGTGCGAGCGGGGAACGTGTATTACTGGGGTGCGTGGGTACTTTCACACGCGATTGGTCATGTGCGAGCGGGGTATGTGTATTACTGTGGTGCGCAGGAACTTTCACACGCGATTGGCCCTGTGCGAGTGGGGTATGTGTGTTACTGGGGTACATGGGAACTTTCACACGCGATTGTCCTTGTGCGAGCGGGGTAGGTGTGTTACTGGGGTGCGCGGGTACTTTCACACACGATTGGCCCTGTGCAAGCAGGGTACGTGTGTTACTGGGGTGCGTGGGAACTTTCAAACGCGGTTGGCCCTGTGCGAGCGGGGTACGTGTGTTACTGGGGTGCATGGGTACTTTCACACGCGATTGGCCCTGTGCGAGCGGGGTACGTGTGTTACTGGGGTGCATAGGTACTTTCACATGTGATTGGCCCTGTGCGAGCGGGGTACGTGTATTACTGGGGTGCGTGGGTACTTTCACACGCGATTGGCCCAGTGCGAGCGGGGTATGTGTATTACTGGGGTGCGCGGGAACTTTCACACGTGATTGTCCCTGTGCAAGCGGGGTATGTGTGTTACTGGGGTACATGGGAACTTTCACACGCGATTGTCCTTGTGCGAGCGGGGTAGGTGTGTTACTGGGGTGCGCGGGTACTTTCACACACGATTGGCCCTGTGCAAGCAGGGTACGTGTGTTACTGGGGTGCGTGGGAACTTTCAAACGCGGTTGGCCCTGTGCGAGCGGGGTACGTGTGTTACTGGGGTGCATGGGTACTTTCACACGCGATTGGCCCTGTGCGAGCGGGATACGTGTGTTACTGGGGTGCACAGGTACTTTCACATGTGATTGGCCCTGTGCGAGCGGGGTACGTGTATTACTGGGGTGCGTGGGTACTTTCACACGCGATTGGCCCTGTGCGAGCGGGGTATGTGTATTACTGGGGTGCGCGGGAACTTTCACACGTGATTGTCCCTGTGCAAGCGGGGTATGTGTGTTACTGGGGTACATGGGAACTTTCACACGCGATTGTCCTTGTGCGAGCGGGGTAGGTGTGTTACTGGGTGCGCGGGTACTTTCACACACGATTGGCCCTGTGCAAGCAGGGTACGTGTGTTACTGGGGTGCGTGGGAACTTTCAAACGCGATTGGCCCTGTGCGAGAGGGGTACGTGTGTTACTGGGGTGCATGGGTACTTTCACACGCAATTGGCCCTGTGCGAGCGGGGTACGTGTGTTACTGGGGTGCACAGGTACTTTCACATGTGATTGGCCCTGTGCGAGCGGGGTACGTGTGTTACTGGGGTGCACAGGCACTTTCACACGCGATTGGCCCTGTGCGAGCGGAGTACGTGTGTTACTGGGGTGTGCAGCAATTTTCACACGTGATTGGCCCTGTGCAAGGAGGGTACGTGTATTACTGGGGTGCATGGGAACTTTCACACGCGATTGGCCCTGTGTGAGCGGGGTACGTATATTACTGGGGGCACGCGTACTTTCACACACGTTTGGCCCTGGGCGAGCGAGGTACGTGTATTACTGGGGTGCGCAGGAACTTTCACACGTGATTGGCCCTGTGCGAGCGGGGTACGTGTATTACTGGGGTGCGTGGGAACTTTCACACGCGAATTTGCTCTCAGAGCGGGTTACGTGCATCCATTGTGGTGCACGGGGAGTCCTACACCACGTGAATTGGCAGTGTGGGTCCTCCCAGGTGTCCCCTCTACCCTCTCCACGGCCCCTGCAGGCAGCCCACACCACAGGGGACTACCCTGCACCCCTGGACATGTCCCGCAGGCAGCCCGTCCACCATGGCCATGCCCCCAAGCCAGGCCACATGTCACGTTGCACTAGTGATCACCAACTCATGTCCCCCAGCACCCCCACACTCTATCAGTGAGGGGCACCTGCCAGCAGGCCCCCACTCATGTCCCCCAGCACCCGCACACCCCAGCAGTGAGAGGCACCTGCCAGCAGGCCCCCACTCATGTCCCCCAGCACCCCCACCCCCCATCAGTGAGGGGCACCTGCCAGCAGGCCCCCACTCATGTCCCACTCATGTCCCCCAGCACCCCCACCCCCAGCAGTGAGGGGCACCTGCCAGCAGGCCCCCACTCATGTCCCACTCATGTCCCCCAGCACCCCCACCCCCCATAAGTGAGGGGCACCTGCCAGCAGGCCCCCACTCATGTCCGGAAAAAACAACAGGGTAAATTAAAGCTCAAGGAGCCGGAGTGGCAACTGCCTTCCCAAACCGTAGGGAGATACTGATACACAGGGGACGGTTTACTGGAGAAAAGGTTCGTCAACTTGCCAATAAGGGCAAGACAGAACAACTAATGGAAATGCTTGAACAGTGGTCCTGTTCTCTTGGACACAGGGTGGAGAGCTGGTCTGGTGCTCTATTGAGACACTCATTCCCTCCCTCCCTCCTCTCCTCCCCCCTTGGGGTTTATTTGTCTACGTTTTAGCCACCATTGCAGTGGTTTTTTGCTCACAATTGGCGAGCACCCCTTTTTTGTGATAACATTCACTTGCCTTGTAACAGGTACTTAAGCTGTGTTCTGGATGCACCATTGTTGCAACATTGCAGTTAGAGGTTCACTCATGCCCTCTCTGCAATGTGTTTCTTGTGTCTCCTATTCCAGGATCCCCATGCAGCCTGTCACCGCTGCCCCACTAAGAGGACAGATACTATCAGTAGCACATGAAGATCGATCTTGTCCTGAAGAAGATGGTCGGTAATTACTAACAAACCATCGAAACCGGTCGACCTCACCTGTTGTGGCTCCACCACAACATTTTATGATACCCCCAAGATCAACAGGGGTTACTGCACGAAATTGAAAAAACCCAGAAAGCATGGGTTTTTCCAGCACATCCCATAGCTAGTGGGATAGTGCATTTTTAGTGAAAATTTGGTATCACCCAATCCACTCTCCAGGCAACCACCCATTTGCAAGGAACTTTCGAGTCATCAGGGTGAATAAAATTACATAACAATCCCGATGCCTCCATTTTTGCACTTGTCATCTCTAGCCGTCTAGATCCAAGAATACGAGATTTAATCCCCCTCTCGCACTCTTTCACATAATAGTGCTGGTTGCCCCACTCCCATCCTGTTCTCCCCTCCCCCGCCCCCTTCCATCTGTCAGGCTGTTGGTGACCAACAAAACAAACCAAGCCAGACTGCCCTCCAGTCAGGTAGCACGCTCATCATCGCTTGTGGCTAGATATCCCACACGACACCTCCCTCTACCCCCTGCTCCCCACCGGTGGGATTGGGTGTCTCAATAGAGCACCAGACCAGCTCTCCACCCTGTGTCCAAGAGAACAGGACCACTGTTCAAGAATTTCCATTAGTTGTTCTGTCTTGCCCTTATTGGCAAGTTGACAAACTTTTCCCCACTCATGTCCCCCAGCACCCCCACCCCCATCACTGAGGGGCACCTGCCAGCAGGCCCCCACTCATGTCCCACTCATGTCCCCCAGCACCCCCACCCCCCATCAGTGAGGGGCACCTGCCAGCAGGTCCCTAATCATGTCCCCCAGCACCCCCACCCCCATCAGTGAGGGTCACCTGCCAGCAGGCCCCCACTCATGTCCCCCAGCACCCCCACCCCCATCAGTGAGGGGCACCTGCCAGCAGGCTCCCACTCATGTCCCACTCATGTCCCCCAGCACCCCCTCTCCCCATCAGTGAGGGGCTACTGCCAGCAGGCCCCCACTAATGTCCCCCAGAACCCCCACCCCCAGCAGTGAGGGGCACCTGCCAGCAGGCCCCCACTCATGTCCCACTCATGTCCCCCAGCACCTCCATCCCCCATCAGTGAGGGGCACCTGCCAGCAGGCCCCCACCATGTCTGCCAGCACCCCTACCCCCAGCAGTGAGGGGCACCTGCCAGCAGGCCTCCACTCATGTCCCAATCATGTCCCCCAGCACCCCCACTCCCCATCAGTGAGGGGCACCTGCCAGCAGGCCCCCACTCATGTCCCCCAGGACCCCCACCCCCATCAGTGAGGGGCACCTGCCAGCAGGCCCCCACTCATGTCCCACTCATGTCCCCCAGCACCTCCACCCCCCATCAATGAGGGGCACCTGCCAGCAGGCCCCCACGCATGTCACCCAGCACCCCCACACCCCATCAGTGAGGGGCACCTGCCAGCAGGCCCCCACTCATGTCCCCCAGCACCCCCACCCCCATTAGTGAGGGGCACCTTCCAGCAGGCCCCCACTCATGTCCCACTCATGTCCCCCAGCACCCCCACCCCCCATCAGTGAGGGGCACCTGCCAGCAGGCCCCCACTCATGTCCCCCAGAACCCCCACCCCCCAGCAGTGAGGGGCACCTGCCAGCAGGCCCCCACTCATTTCTCCCCCAACATATCATCATGACCCACATTCATGGCCTTCATGGCCACCAAAATCCCACGGAACGCCACCCCTGCCCAAATAACCAACCATGCATAACATACACCCCACATTGAAATGCCCATTACATGAAACAACCCAAATGGCATGTATGTACATCAACACATGTCCGTCACACACACACAATGGGTGCCAGTGAATGTGAAAACCCACATTATGACATGCATGAAACCAATGAGAGAATACCACACATTGAAGTACAGGAACAAATGTATTGAACATAAAATGTGGTGAAAGAAAATCAAATACCAAACAATGGACATAAGGAAAACAATGCAGAATGTCACATAATGATAAAAAAGGAAATCATAATCCAAAAAAATATATGAAATCAAAAATGTCTCCAAAGTCTCCTTCCAACAAAGCAAATCCAAACAGAAATGAAAAAGTAAAATCCATTGCTCCATGGAAAAATCAAAAAAGAAATGCCCACAAATCGGGAGCGATGGTATCCCAGTCGGGAGTCTTCAGTTCCAGCAGGGGTGGTCACAACAACTGCACCCCTGCAGATGGATGATGTGCAGGCAGCAAATAGCAGGGCACGTGGGCAGCAGGCAGGCAGGCAGCAGCAGATGGCAGGTGGGAGCGTGCTCTGGGCTCTTGGGGGAAGTAATTCGGCCTTCTGGGCAGGAGCGTGGTCTTCTGTGTGTTGTTGTGTGGCCAGCTTGATACAGAGTGGTTTGGCATGTGAAAATCTTGCACGTCTGCGTGTAATTCGAGGAAAGGCCCTTCGCGCGTAAGCGTGTCAGCACACGTACGCGGTTTAATTGGACCAAAGGCCCTTAGCGTGTAAGCGCTTCTGTGACGTGACTCGCACGGGTGTGTCCCTCATGATGTGGGCATAGTGGTTCAGCAGGCGTGAAAAACTGCATGTCCGCGTGTGAATGCGTGTAATCCGAGGAAAGGGCCTACGCGCGTAAGTGACGTGACGCACGCAGGCG
Source organism: Ambystoma mexicanum (assembly GCF_040938575.1). Lineage (NCBI taxonomy): Eukaryota > Metazoa > Chordata > Amphibia > Caudata > Ambystomatidae > Ambystoma > Ambystoma mexicanum. Next base: position 655,651,764 of record NC_090934.1, read on the forward strand.
TTTCCATCAACACAGGTGCATCTTCATCGTACACGTCCAAAAACTGCACGTCCAAGTGTCAGCTCGTGTAATTGGAGGAACGGACCTTAGCGCGTACACGCGTAAGTGACACTGTACGTGTGGGCTGCTTTAAAAGGTACTTGTAGGACCCCATTTCCTTGTATGTGCTTTTCGTGGATAGCGAGTGGGTGAATTCTGTACTTCTTGTCGGTTCACACGCGATTACTTCACAGCGTTTCAAGTGCGTACTCCCTGTTACCTCTGACAGCGTTAATTTTTTTTTTTGGGCCTGTTTCCTCAAACAGAGTTCACTTCTTCTTTTGTCCTGTCTCCTCAGACAGCGTACACATCTTCTTTCGGTGGGGGTGTTTTGCCTTCGCACACACGCGCGTTTTTTTACGTTCTTTTTCCAGGCAGACGGTGAGTCGCGCACGCATTTACCAACGGTGCTTGCACCGTGTGTCACGTACCCCTTCAGAGGTCATTGTAAGCTCCGTGTAACACGTGTACGCTTATTTTTGTGTTTCTGGGTGCCACAGCATAGTGCGGGTTCATTTTTCCACACACGTGGTCTACGAGGGGTTGCGTGCACGTTACTTTTTGTTTTCGGGGTGCCTGTGCGTTGCGTGACCCGTCAGCTTCCCCCAGGGGTCACAGACAGCCTTGCTAGAGCACTAGGGTATGAATTCCATCTAGTACCCTACCCCTTTCACCCCCAATTGCCCAGGACAATTGTTTACTGCAACTCCCATACGCACAACAAAATCAGTGCCATGATTGGGAGGCGACCAAGCGGTAAGGGAGGCAAAGGTGGCCTACCTCCAAAAGGTGGGCGTGGTGGGTGCGGTAGGGGACGTGGCCAGGGTTTGCAGGGTGCCCCTAGACCCCCATGTGTGGAGGACCAATCAGGGACACCCATGCTCCCCCTCCCCATGGTTGAGGGAAACGTGGCTGACACCATCCCAGCTCAGCCCTTGTTGGACCAGCCCATTGTGGGACCTGAGCCGGCACAGGATGACTCCCAGGCTGACTTCCAGGTCAGCAAGTCTAAGCCATGTGTGCCGGTGCAAGTTGGTGTCAACAGGCCATGTGGATCTGGGGCAGCAATGTCATCTGCTGCACCAAGTAGGCAGGCTGCGGAGGCTGCAGGGGCAGCTGCAGCTCTATCCACCCCAGCTCTGATTCTCCCAGCCAGGACAGTGTCGGTCCTGGTCCATCAAACTGACGTTGCCCCTGCCAACATCACACTTCAGCCAATGCCTGCACCAAGACCTATGGTCATTGTGCATTTGCACACTCCCAGTACCCAGTCCACCTGCGCTTCTGCCCCTACTCACCAGAGCGGCGCAAGCCACTCAGGCTCTGCTCCACCTTTGAAAAAGAGGAAGAAGGGTGCTCTGGCAGTACAGGCTGAGATCCCAGAAACGGCTGCACAGTCCGACACGTCAAGGAAGCCTACATTTAATGACCCCAAACTTGATGCACTTGTGACCTATGTGTCAGCACATAGCTGCAAAATGGTGGTGACTGCAGGGTGCAAGACCACACCTGGTCAACGTAGCCCACACTGGCAGACCATCGCGGACCGCATAAGTGCCCTTGGATTTGTGAGGTGCACAGCTGATGATTGCTACAAGCGGTGGAATGACCTGAAACACAGAGCAAAGAACAAGCTGGTCTCAAATCATGCCGCTACTCTGGTGATTGGCGGTGGGTCTCCACCAGAGGACAACTAACTCACTGAACATGAGTCTGTTGCTGGGATCTTCTTCACAGAGGAACAGATCAAAGGTGTGGGAGAGCTACCTGATTACGAGGCATTGTCCGGTGAGTGCCCATGCATGTGTGTGTAATCCATGTGTATGTTGTTTGGGTGATGGGTTCTGATTGAGTGCCAGGTGAGGGCGTGTACTCCTGAGTGTTATGGGTCACCCATGTGCTTCCTCCAATACATTCATGTGCCTTTGATTTTGGTATGACAGTATCCCTTCTGGCCACAGTAGCCAATTAGCCCCACATTACTGCTGTTGCACTTGAACTATCATCTTGCAACAACATTATTCTGATTTTTTCTGTGTTCATTCAGGCTGATTGTTTAGATTATCCCATTTTTCATATGCTTTTTTCATCCCTAATGCCACATATGTGACATGCTTCTGTCATTGTTTACACCCCACATTGTGCCACTTTAGTTACCTGGTTATGTGAATGTTTAAACCATTCAGAGCGAGGGAGTATTGGCCTGCTGAAATATATTTTTAGGGCCTGTTTGCATGTGGAACATGATAGTTGTTTCCTGTCATGCTGAAGTGACCAACCATTGATGTGTACATCTGCCTACAATCACTGTCTAATTGTACACTGGATGTGTTGCAGTGTGCGGCACATGCATACTTTGCAACACTATTCTGCATTAATCTTCTCATCATGTCCATGTGACATGTATGTGTGACAGTACTCATTCACTGACATATCGCTGTAGTTGTCTAATTTACCACGGCTATGCTACATGACATCTGTGTGCTGGCAAGTGTCATGTATGTGTATTGGACATGCCACTCACAGGCTGATGTGTGATGCCAGTGCTACACGACATGCTGCAAATGTGTCGCGTTTCCATCTTGGTGTCCTCATTGTATGCCTTTTTGACTCCCCTTCAGATTCATTGACAGTGCATGCATGCCAGGGTTATGGTCACGTGGGACATGTGTTAAACATGTACAGGATCTCTGACTTGTCAGGCCTATGTGTGTGCTATAGTGCTCATGCCTGTTTCCATTTCTCGTGTTTCATGTTTTTGCAGGTGACGATGCACTTGATGCTGGTGAGGTTCAGGAGATGGTGCAGACCCAGGAGGATTCTCAGCCACGACCAGGCACCAGTGGGGGACGTGGTGTGGTGGTGGGTGAAAACACTTTGGTACTGCAGACCATACTGTTGAGGGGTGCCTCTGGGTGCAGCTCCCCAGACCTCTATTCAGGTGCCGAGTCGGATGATGAGACTTATGTGCTGGCGCAGGTCAGTGCTTATAGCAGGCAGTCTGTGCTTTCTAACCTACCTGGACCAGGGGTAGAAACCTCTATGGGGATTTCAGTGTTGGTAGGTCTGCCTTTGGCGGTTACGGATGCAGGGTCACACTGCACAGCATCTGATCCTGTTCCTGGGCCAGCAGATCAGAGGGGTAATGCAGACCTGCAGCCTCATGCAGTGCCAGCACAGCAAGGTGCAGATCGCCTTTCCCCAAACAGGTGTGGTGCCCGCCGTAGCGGTGGCTGTGCGCCACCAGGCAACTGTATGGGAAAACTCCATGTACGGTATGGCAACCCAACAGGCAGCATCAGTAGAAATGATGGCTCAGGCAATGGAGAGGGTGGCCACTTCCATTATCCCCCCTGAAAGGCAGATGGAGCAACAATAGCAGGCAACAGCCTCCATTTGGCAATCACACAGGGAAGACATGTTGGCGTCCAACAGGGACCGACGGGCGGCACTGGAGACTCTGCGCAAATCCATATCAATAGAGTCACAGGGCCACAGGGAATCCCTGAGGGTGGAACTCCATAACCTCAGGCAGAGCCTGCTTGAACTTGGGGCTTCCCAAAATGTTAGGGCAGAACAGCAGCTGGAGCAGCTCACACATTCGCTCTCAGCTGAGCTGCAGGCAACACGTGAGGAGATCCGGGCATCCCGCGAGGCCATGCGTGCAGAAGTGCAGGCAACCCGCGACGTGCTGCATGGGGAACTCCGAACTTTAATCCTCCAGAATCAGACCTTCCAGACCTGCATCCTTGCTGCCATGGAGGACCATACCAGGGCTTTGCGTGGGCTGCCTCCCATAGTGCCACCACCTCCTGATGCAGCAGCAGAGGGTGAAGAGAGCGACAGCAGTTCTCCCACAATGACATAGCCGTGCAGGCCATGAGTCCATGGAGGTATTTTTTTTCTCGCAACAGCCACACAGGTGGGTGTTGGTGTGCACCGTGTCCTCGAACCTCCTGGGTGGCCTCCCCCCCCGGCTCCCACATGGCCATTTCTGATTTTTTTTTTTTTTTTTTTTTTTACAGTGTGTTGCCTTGTGTGGCTCCCGTGGGCATCCACTGTATTCCGGCTGGGCACATGCAGGCTTGTCCTGAGTTTGGGTTAGATGCTTGGGTTTGTAACACACACACCCCTCCTGCTTCCTGTTTCCATGGGCTTGCAAAGGGTGTGACCAAGTGACAGTGACTTACACAGTGACATTGGGCTCCCATGAGCTGTGTGGGCAGTCTGTAATCAATACTGTGTGTACATCCCTAGTGGGTATTGTTGTTGTATTGTACACTGCATGGTGTATTGATATGTGCTTGTGCATCGATGTCTTCCTCCTAATTTGCAGGTTCCTTCCTAAGCCCATCTCCTTTGCAGATGGAGTTCATGTTGTATGCAGTACACTAACACATTTGCGTGGCAGCAACACTCTACAGTTGGAAGGGGTCGATGTGCTGGCTTATTCAGGTTGTAAAACTACCACTACTTTGACTTAGTACTGTCATGTTTTTGCAATGTTTCATGGTGTGTTGCTGTATTGTGTTGGTGGTAAGTATTTGTTCATGTGTGCTGTTTCTTATTGATTACTGGGAGCATATTGTCTGTGAGCAGTTTCCATTCGGGACAGTGCACTTTGTGACACTTGTATCAGGTCTTGTGCATTGCTTTGTTTGCTTTCACATTGCATGACATGCCATGGTGTGTTGGGTGGCGGAGCTGGGGAGGGGTTGGGTGACATGGCACTATTTTCATGTTGTATTTTGCAAGGGGGTAGTCATTCATGCAACATAAATGTGTGTTTTTTTTGTGACAAAGCATTGGTTGTCTTTCGGCAGGTACAGATGCACACAATGTAACAATTCCAGGTGACCAATCTCAGGCTGGTATGGTTGTGACATTTGACTGTCCCTTATGTCATCATCATTGATTGTCAGCTGGTATGTGCCAGGGCTGTGTGCACTCCACAGGGGTGTCATTTTAGGTGAAGTAATTAGCCACCAGCTGCGTACGGGCTGCCTCACCACGTGCCCTTTCCCCTCCCATGCGCAGTGGGCATGCTTGTGGTTGGGGATGTGGGGGCAGCACCATGTCCACGGGCAGTCCCCGGCGTGTTGCAACGTTGTGCAGGACACATGCTGCTACTATGATACTGCACACTATTGGGGGCACGTATAGCAGCTGCCCACCAGAGCGGTCAAGCGAAGCGAAAGCGTGACTTGAGCACTTCGAATGTGCGCTCCACTATGCCCCGGGTTGCAATATGGGCTGTGTTGTATCTTACCCCGGGTGGTGTGGTGGGGATCCGAATTGGCATCATCATGTGGGTGCTCAGTGGGTAGGCACTGTCCCCTGGGGAGGTGATGATGGGTATCATTAGTGGGGTTGTGACATTACTCAGTATCTGACATGCATGCATTTGCATGTGCATTTATACTCACCAAGCAGCCATTTATCGCCATGCCGCCCAGCTTCTAGGTCCCGGTTTAGGGTTGACATCCTGTAAATGAAACTGTCATGGGTGGACCCTGGATAGTTGGCATATACTGAGGTGATGATTCCCTTGGCATCACATACTACCTGCATGTTGATGGAATGCCAGTGCTTGCGGTTTCTGTAGATGTGCTCAGTTGCCCTGGGAGGACGTAGAGCCACATGGGTGCAGTCATTGGCACCTGGCACTTTGGGGAAGTGTGCCACCCTGTAAAAATCCTGGACGACAGCCTGCCTTTCTGCAGGTGTTCTGGGCAGGTATATGTGCCTGCGGACTGATGGGCGTGCAGTCATGATGGCCAACACTTGGTGCAGGCAGCGTGACTGCGTGGCATGTGATACCCCCCCACTATGGCAGTAGTCTGCTGAAATTAACCAGTGCCAATAAGTGCAGTACATTGAGCACCTTTTCCAAGGGGCTCAGTGCTTGGGAGCAGAGGGTGGGTGATGTGAGGTCATCCTCCCACTCACTCACCAGGTCGAGTATTATGTGAGGTGGAAACCTGTAACTCCCATACACCTCGTCATCAGGCATCCCAAAAAGGCTGGTTCTGGGTGTAAAAATTCTGGGCCTGACTATCCTCCTCCTCCTCCTCCTTCTGTATCCCACGACCACTGCTGCGAGGAACGGTATATTCACCTTGGCGTCTGAGCTTGTTTATTGTTTGCGCGCACTTTTCTGCTGTGCAGGCCCACGTACGCCTGCTTCCAGCTGGCATACGTGTTTCCAGATTAGCGCGTCTTTTTTGGAGCACGCGTTAGCCCCGTTCAATTCCATGAATACGTGTTGTAGGCGCGCGTACGGGCGTTCCGCGCATTTGCCTCCTGTACTTCCCCCGTGATGCCCACATTTTCACACGTTGTTCCCCATTCCGTGTGTTACGCCCCGTGTTACGCCTACTTTTGTTGTGTGCGCTTCGCTATGTGCGCTTTCGCTGTGCGCGTAGCGCACGCTGTTTGAAGACGTGTGCGCCAGCTTGCGCCATGCAAGATTTTAGTGCACATCCATGGATTTACATGCGCACGGACTTCCATGAATCGCTGTGCGGGGGTTTCGCTGCGATTTTCGCACTTGCGCTGCGATTCGCACGCTTTTGCACGCTTGCGCAGGAATTTTCAGCGCACATTAATTCCATGAATCGGTCAGAAAGTCTTTAAAGTTGTAGGCAAATCAGCTGTAAGAACAAGGAATATCAAGTGTTGCCAGTCAGTTTTTGGAAGAAGGACTTAATGTGAGCCAGTTACATTTCTTGCCATTGAATTTATCAAAGTTCACTTCAAACGTCACGATTGTGAGACACAATTGTAAAGAAGGAAAACATTTTGTGTTTGTTTTATTATTTGCATCCATTATTAACTACTCTACGAGATGAAGGAACGTGTTTGAGGGAAAGCACACTATTTCTTTAAAATGATGCTGCATTAACCTTGGTTCTTTACTTGTATTGACATTTTATTTTAAAATGTGAATATTGTTTAAAAATCAATGTGGATGAAATGTAAGTATTTATGTTGTAAACAAATGAACGCAGCAGTGCTGTATGTTTCTATAGCAGATTCAAATCAGGTCAGTAGTTTGTGTAGCCATCACAAGGTGCACGAACTTCCTTTTTTGTTCTGTCAACACATTGTAGTTGCTAAAGAGTGATATCAACAAGTACATGTAATCCAGTTAATTTTGAAGCACTTGAATTACAACACATTTTGGGCAGCTATACATGTACTGGAATTGAATACAGTTTATGAAATCATCAGGTTTCTAAAAATCAATTGAATGTGTCCCACAATGGTGGGATTTCACCTTTCAATTAATGGGTAGGTAGGTAGGCGGAAATCTTATAAAGCGCAGCAACTTGCCTCCCGATTGGCACCTATGTGCTAATATCAGATCTCAGAGCTGTCCACCACAAAGGTAATCACTATATAACAACAGCCAGGTCTTTCTAAAGTTTCATGAAGATCTGATAATCAGGTATGCCTCGAATTGAAAAGGGGAGCGAGTTTCCAGATTTTACACAACTGGTCATTTTCGTTTCTATTAAATGGTTAACAGAATCATAATCTTGTTAATCGTGGAGAGCAAATGTGAGGCATCTTACATTTTATCAGAGACAGATCTGAGATGGCTTCCAGAAACATTGTGAGAGACTAGGTTCCTGAACAACGCAGAACCTGTTTTGTAATCGGCCTGATGGATAAGGCACAGAGCTTTGTGTTTAATCCTTCCTTTTGACCACTTGACCACTGGTAGCCAATGCAGAGAGTGAAGGGAGGGTGAAACGTGGCCACATCTTTTCAGATGGATGATCAGTCTTGCAGCTGCATTTTGAAAGTGCTAAATAAATGGAGTTGCTGTTGTCAAGGCGACTAGAAATGAATGCATTCATTGGCTGCACCCTTTCTGAAAAAGAAAATTTATTTTAGGAATAACTCCAAGGTTTGTATTTGAAAGGAGCAGCTGCTAGAAACCGTGCTAATTTGTGCTTCTAAGGACAGATCGGATTCCAGCCATTCTCCGAGGTTGTGCACCAAATCTGATGGCTTAGGGCAAAGTCGCACCGCAGATGGCCAAAAGTCCCAAATTCCTGTTTGGGTTTACAAATAAGTATTTCTGTTTTTTGCTCATTTAATTGAAGACAGTTGGTCATCATCCAGACCTTTACTTCAATGCAGCATTTGAATTGATCGATCTGATTATCGTTGGAGTCACTCAAATGCAATATTAGCTGGGTGTCATCAGCATACAGGTAGCAAGTCATGATTTTTTTTTTTGTTTATTTCATTTAGTTTTTACAAACTTTTTGAAAACTTTTACTTTTACCATTCTTAATTCCTAATTTCCATAATGACAGAAAAGAAAACAGAGAAAAACGCTCAAATAACTAAAAAGCGACTGATTGGTCGTGAACTTGCACTTGACTCATCTCAAGTCATGTTAAAAATATGCACTAGCTCAGAGAAAACATATACAGATATTAAATAGCAATGGACTGAGGGAGGATCCCAGAGGGAGCCCACAGGTGATATCGCTCACGGCTAAGAAAAGAGTGGAAAATGTGCAGTTTTTTCTTAATTGCTAAAAAAAGATTAGATCCATTCCCAAGCCTTTCCCTGTGGTCCGAACTCGTAGATACAGTTAAATGGAAGTTATGGTCAAACGTTTAAATGTCTGTGGACAGACCCAAGAGTATGAACACACCCATCCCTCCAGCATCCACTCAAAATCTTAGATCATCTAGCGCAGCAAGCAAGACAGATTCCGTGTTATAGCCTGGACAAAACCATCCTGAATGTAATCAAGCCAACCAGCTTCTTCAACAAAGGTTTGAAGTTTTGATGTTACCACAGCCTCTAACAGTTGAAATTGACTAGTCATTTATAGTCTGTGCAGAGTCCAAATACGTTTTTTTAGAAGTGGGGAGACAGCGATTAGCTTATATTGGTCAGGCACTTTGCCTGCTTTCAATGATTGATTCATGATTAGCCATAGATCAGAAATTACACAAGATATCAGTTGTTTCATAATTCTGGCTGGGCAAGGATCAGCAGGAAAGCCTGAAGGATGGCGATTCGCAATCAAAAAAAGGTGATGACTAAGGATTCATACTGTAATCCAGTACAGAGCATCTTTAGTCCCTAAAACCTTGACTTTTCCATACATTCCATCACCTTCACTAACCCCTAGAGAGACACTGTGTTGGCAACATTGGAGAGGAGGCTGGAAAGAAGACGTGGTACCTAGATGAGTTTCTAGACATGGGGCCAGCAGTGAAACATGAATGCTCCATGTACAGAGGGGAGGGCATGAGTGAGACTGTCAATCAAAGATGGGATGGGCAGGGTGGACCAAGTGAAGATGTTTCAGTTAAACTAGAGCACTCAGTGTGATTTCTGAGAGACACAGGAAGCTTTGCCAGGAGGGAATAGCAACGAGGTGAGGCAATGCACAGGCAAAGAAGTCATTTTTGGAACATTGGAAAGGAGGGGTGTAACTATGTTGGCCCAAGAATGCAACCTACGTTTCGGCAATGAAACATGGTGAAATATGTGTTTTTAAGTCGGAATATGATGTTACATTTAGTCCCATAGGACTCCATGGAAATGGGGGACATGGAAGCACCGGCACTGTTGCTAATAGTGCAGTGCTTCTGTTACAACCATGGCGTTAGGGGCCTGAAAGCCTGGAAGGTCAGGCCTGCCCAGGGATCCATGGCCCCTACCAACATCGTTGTAGTATGGCGGTCTGGAAAGGGTGCTGGTCAGAATGAGGCCCAATGTCTCCAGAGCTCTGGTTCTCTCTAGGTTGGACTACTGCAATAGCCTCTTCCTCAACCTACCTCTTTCCACTTGTCGCCCCCTTCAAGTTATTCAGAATAGGACTGAATGACTTATCCTTGGTCTCAAGTCCAGGGACTGCATCTCTCCTGCCCCTATATCTCTCCACTGGCTCCCGGTAGTTGCAAGGATCAAATTGAAGACCCTCTGCATCATCCATAAGGCCATCTGGGGCCTGGGACACCACTATATCCAACTCTCTCTCTTTAAATACCTCCCTGCAAGAGCCCTTTGGTCCTCTAGCTCCAACTCTCAGCACATCAGACGTTTTTCCAATCAGAGAGTGGGGGGTTGATCTGTCTCTTCGGCAGGTGCGTCCCTCTGGAATGGCCTCCATGACCCTCTCAGACTTGAGCCAGACCTCCTTCAGTTCTGGAAGCTTCTCAAGACCCTACTCTTCTCTACCTCTTTCCCCCTCCCCTCCCTTGCTAAATGCCCCCTCCTACCACTCTGACTGATGGCAGGTGCACTTATGAGTCACACAGTTTACCAGGCCCTCCCTGACCAGTCTCCAGCAGTATCCCCTAACCAGCATGTGCCTGGCCCACAGGCTGGTCCCTTCCCTTACCCTCCCCTGTGTCTATCCCTGCCAAACCTGATGGATGGGCAACCCCCCCCGATCCCTAACCACCCAATTATTTCACAATTAGGTGTTAGCCCTCTCCTAGCCCCCTGCCTGATCACTTGGCTGGCCCCTGTTCCAGGCCATCCCCCTGAGCACTTGCCGGGCCCATGGGCTGGTCCCATCCCCAACCCCCCTCCCCAACCCATCCCCTCCACCTCCCATCTACCCCCAGCACTTCTCCCTGCACTTGCACGATCTGAATGGCACAAGGCCTAGTAGGACCATTACTTTGTTTATATCCCCTGTTCCCCACCCCCTGTTGCCCTGTGGTGCCTAGAAACACTTTTTCTTGTACAGTGCGGCTTATAAATGCTCAATATATAAATACATTAAATAAATGTACAGCCACCTCACTGATGAAGATCACAAACACATATGGCATCACTTGTTACAATACTGCACTATAACCCCACATGAAGGCAAAAGTAAAAAGTACATCTGCGCTGAATCAGACCTATTATACCATATCCACTTTCCCACACAGAATGCTGACCATTATTTCTCTAGTTCTCTCGAGAATTGATTATACCTACGGCAAATATCCAGGTAACTACAATGAATCCAAAACACAGCGGAGAGACCATTACTCGGACTCAACAGAAGGTAACATATAACACCAGCTCTCAGCGCATTGCACTGACTGCCAATCAAGGAAGAATGCATCCCAAGCCCCTATGCATTGGCCATATCGCTCTCCAAAGTCCAGGAGCCGAATTCACCCAAAGCAAAATCTCACCATACCAGCCAACTGGAGATCTAACATCCAGAATGATCATGCTAATTATAACCAGGAGACTCTGCAGAGAAAGCGACAGAGGCTCTGCCATTGCCACTATGGCGGCCACACTTTGGAAAATGCTACCAAGGGAAATCTGCAAGTTAAAGGACCACGTGAAATTCTTGAAAAATCTGAAAATGTGGCTTCTCAATGCATGATCAATGAGAATCGGCCAACCTTCAAAACACAGGGGAAACATCACCTCTCAATCGATCAACTACCACACACAGACACACTGGGGAACAGTATACTGGTTGCCAAATGACCATTTCTAGACAAACAGATGGCACACATAGGAGGATACCAATGACTAGAAAATATCATCACCTTTGGGACACTGCAAAAACTCTAGGAGAACATTTCACCTTTGATGTGAGAAACACAACAGAGGACATCAGCCTACTACAACCACGAAGAATCTCAAACCATTGATAGAGAAATCCTGTAGGACAACAACAGAGCCTAACAACTAACTTTCCATTCCTCCAGTGTACTCACCATACGCAAATTCAAATTAGCCACCAGATTTTCTTTTTTTAAAGAGCTTCTCCACAGAACCAAACAACACATTTCTAAACATCTAAAGCCAACTGACACATGCAGCCAGTGCTCAATGCTCACCCACAGTGCAAGCATGTGGTTCCCTCACTGGGTACAAGGCCCTCGATGCTCCTAGTACATCACACCTGGAAAGCTTTCATGCAAGCAGAGCTCAGGGTAATTCTGAACTGTGCCATCAGGACAAAGGAAGGCCATCTCACCATATCTTTCTCCTCACAGCTAACCAACCCACCCACTCTCTTCCAGATCGGCCACAGTGCCTGGAAGTGGCATTGGTGTGAGGTACAAATCCTAATACCATATCATAATATCTCCCAGCATTGTTTGGTTTCTTCCACATTGAACTTAAGAGCTCAGAAAACAAACTGTTGGCTCAAAATTGCATTGCAGCACTTCACCCCAAAATCCCTACAACTCTCAGGGTTCAAGGCTTTTCTCCCCATGAACAGTAGGATTTTGTGATACATCTTTTGCGCCAGATCACAAGGGTGCACTGAAATGAGTCACATTCTGTACCACTGCTAATTAATTCCCCAATACACCTGTGCTTTGAGTAGATTACATTGTGTAGTATGGGTCTAGAAGGTTAATGTCACTTTGTTGTTTATGTCTTCCATATAAAGCCATTAGAAACAATTTCCTTTTCTGAATGTTGTATCCCCTACCTGTGACATCATGGAAGAGGATTATGAATTCATGATCAACTGCTGTGCCATTATGGTCAGTGGAGACAGCATTTCCACATGCTGTTTCTACTTTTCAGGTTGGTGTGGAGTGAGGAGAGAGAAAACCTAGTATTCTGTATGTTGCCTGTGGTTCCCTGATGCCTCCCCTTAGCACCCCCTGCACTGTTTTGTCATGGGGACAGTGCACAGAGAAAAATAGGGATAGGGGCAATTATCCATCTTTTTTTCCATCTTTTTTTTGTATTAATGAGTAGTTTGCTTGCAAATTTGACATTATTTCTTTTGTGCTAAAAAGGTTTCTTTTATCCAACTTTCCATCTCATTTTTCGATAAACAATAAAAATACAAGGGGCAATAAACAACATACAATGAAATATGTGTAGCATTGAGCTGCTGGCTGCATTACAATGCACTTGGTCGTGTTATCTATGATATGACTCTCAGAACCCCTCGGAGGAACATATACCCATGGCTGATAGGTAGATATCTAAAATTCTATATGCTCACATTTTTCTGTCAACTCTTACCGTTTATCGCCTACATCACCAAAACAAGCATACAAATAATAGTTCTTAGAACTCCCATATACTCATGTAACCCTCTCCCCCCAATAGGCTGGTGCGTTTTGATGCTCAAAGTACAGTCAAACACTTTTTTTTTCAACTGGCAGCAAAAAATATATGTTCAATTTTCTTTGGGTATCCTTCAAGTACTCTGAGGATCATTCACGGCTATCATGTATGAGCGAAAATAAGTAACCCTAACTTTGATGACCTCTAGTGTTGATTAGGGCAGTTGTATGCCCCACTGCAACAGGGCAAAGATTGGGTTGCAGAGAATGCTGCTGCCCAGTTGTCTCTGGAATTGGAGTAAAGATGTATTTTACACGACGCAACTGTATACATCCGGCCTCTGATTATCTTCTCAGGACGGTGGGCTATTAGCGCCCCACGCCACTCAGACACGGATGGCATAAGAAAATATTTGGGTTTCAGAACTTTGTCACAGTGCCTGAGCCTGTAATACATTTGCACGTGGTTGTGGTTTATCAGTCTAAAATGCAAAGCTTCAACAGGTCGAAAAAAACAACTAAAATGTGCCACCAAAAAGAATGTGCTGCCTTCATTTTGCAGTCATATTTTCTCATATGTAGCAAATAAATAGTCTGTCAGACAGACGAAAATCTGTTTATTTCTACAGAGCACCCCTGGGGGCAGTTGACACTCTATACCTCAATTCCTATTATACAAGGATCATGCATCTAGTCACATCGTGTACCAGCAGCAACTGCTGCACACGTTCCAAAATGTGGCAATCTGAAATAAGAATTCACCTTCTCCTTACTGACATCCCTTGGGAAGTTGCAGGGCTCAAGTTGAGGGTACACACGGGTGGAGGGGGCCCCCCACTTTTTTCAGGACTCTCCCCACTTTTTGAAGAGGGCACCTTGATATCCTAATTCCTGGTGACGCCCCATTCAATCGATATGTTAATAAGTCCACGCACTTGTTTTTTAGGACTTGATCCCTGAGAAGTTGTCTTATTTTGAAAAGGAATGTACGTGCCTTACTTTGAAAGGTATGGAATGCTGGACGTAATTCTACAATTCTTAAAGCAAAGACTCCATTATGTTTCTTGTCAAATATGATGACCATCTATGCAACATCTAATGACATTTCCCTCCAAAAATGTTTACTATGGGGTGGCATAATACTTTCAGTTCAGCCCTCATGGTGGTCATTCCGAGTTTGTCTGTGAATTAAAAAAAGGTGTTAATTGTACTGCAAAAATGTAACGGGATTACTGCCACCATTTCTACCATACCCCACATTTTGAGTTTGTCCTTAAGCTGTAGGATTTACCTCCAGCAAATTGCTGCAGGAAAATCCTGCAGTTTAATGCCAAAAATCTGAGGAATTACTGTGGCCAGAATGGCCACCCTCAGTAATGCGTCTTATAAACCCATGGTGTCCTATAGACCCCAAATATTGTGCTTAACGCTGCCATATTGCCAATCAGAATATGGAGGCAAATGCATCAGAAATAGGGGCAGGAACAGTAATCGTGTTTGGCAGTCGCTGTAGAAAAACTGCAGAATTTCAGCCAAGCACGGAATGCTTTGCAACTCCGTCCTCCCAAAATCGTATGGCGTTCTCTTATGACTTTTGGAAAGGTTTATATTATTGTCATGCTTACGCTGCCATTTTGTTTGTCTAGACTCAATAACCTTGCTGTGAGACCTTGACGATATTCATCTTGGGGTATGCGGGGTACAAATCGAATACATTGATTTAAAAAAAAATACAATCTTAAATACTAACTGATGAGTTAATAATTAATCATTAGTTCATTGCAACAAATGTAAAGTAGAAGAGATTTGAAATATCAGCTAATTCAATTCATCCCCGGGACCCCAATGTCACTTATTAATCATGCAGAGCAGGGTCTTACGTAATATGCTGTACCCCAAATCTTAAAATTCAGTTTATTCTGTGCCAAATGTCTGTGTATACTCAACCCTTCTTGCAACCCCGAGTCAGGTCCCTGAAATGGTCATTATGCAATCAACAAATCGCATATAGGCAGCAGGGTCCTTACATATCTCCCAGAATTTAAAACATGAAAATGGGTTTATACCAAAAAGCTAATCTTGTTCTATGGAAATGTTAATCTTCGCATGCCCTTTATTTAACATTTTGAAAATAAGTATGTAAGCCGTGTAAAACTATTTCTTCACTTTGAATTTATTGAAATATGTCGAGTGTGTATACATTGAATGGTCCTGGCTAAAACATAACAAAAGTTTTCAAATAAATTAATGGAAAACCAGTATTGTTGCAGCCGAAGTTTTTGATTTTTGTTGATTTCGTTTTCTGATGTTTCTTTGCCAATCTGAATCTGTGTAGGGAGACATGTATCACATGTCGTACTTGGCTCGTGAGCTGGGGAAAAACAAGGGGGTGGACAGCAGTGTCATGTCCCAAGGCAGTCTGCTTGCGAGGACGTCTTGCCAAGTGACTATCTTTACATTGGGTGGGAGGTTGGTTCGTAGCCCGCCATTAGGACCCAGATCAAGCACCTAGTGCCGCAGTTTCTTTCCTGGCTTAAGCTTAAACCTTCTAAATGTATTCGGCAAGCCGCTGAAGCCCAATAAGTGGCAGCATCTGGCGTCAACCTACATCATCTCTGCTGACTGTCAAAGTGACTATTTCAGCACGCTAAGGGCTGCGGACCAAATTGGCAATAGGATTTCAGTAGGCGTAGGAGAGGAAAACATCTTGCTTTTGTATCTAGTTCATCCTTTGGTAGCGTTGCTAGTCATTTTTCTGATGTAAACGGCGTGCACAAAATGTACTCAAGAGAACAGTTGCACCTGCCCCAATATAAGTGATTGAATAAAGACAACTGTGCAGTGGATAAAGTTGCATAGCTCTAGTTCATAGAGAGAATACAGTGAGGTTTTTAAGGCATTGCCGAAGAGACATGTAAGCGCTTTAAGTGACACAAATCGGTGAATCAAAGGTGTAGTCTAAATCTTGTTAAGTAGAGATGTATTGCTGCAAAATAGAGGTTCAAGGAAAAGTTGGTTCACAAGTATGGCTTTGAATGTGTTACAGCAAACTGGACTATGAGCCGAAATCCTGTCAGACTCGCCACCCTGGGACTGTACACAGGAGATGGGAGAGTTCAACTTGAGTCTCCTCAGTTCCAACTGTGTAATTTGTGGAAAACGATTTGCACCCGCTGTTTTCAGAGTCACAGAAAGTGTAGTTGGTGCAGCCTTAGAAAAAGGTCATACAACATCTTTCATTAGCTCTATGTCAGCAGCAAAGACATATTTTCAAGGCCAGGGAGAGCTCGCATCCAGGATGCCCAGCAGGAAAGCCTGTATTACATCTCACCTTCACATAAACGTATAAATACACGACAATGAAAGCTAGCATCAGATCCACAAGCACAGGATATTCTGCTAGACCTCCCGATGAAGATAAAAATGGCTCTACCTGATAGAAAATTCTGAATCATTGAACAGTGACTTTGGGCCCGATTCATAGAAAAGTGCGCAATTCCCCAGCAATAAATGTGGACCCCGCATATTCTAGGAATCTACTGCGCAAAGTAACCGAATTCGCAAGTCGTGCCCGGAACGCCCCGACACGCTCCCACGCAAAGCATAAACAGCCAGAAGAGCTACATTTGCGTGCTCGACCGGTTGTGATTACACGCGCCCTTGAAACATTGCGTGGGGTCCCCCACAAGCAGGCCTGCATCTCGGGGATCCTGCACAAGGTCCCCCGTAACTGTTGCCAGCACCCCAACAACATGTGCATGATACTTCGTAACTCAGGTAAAACTCGAGAAATCTGCATGGGAACCCAGTAAACTGTTCCTCCGCCCTGCTACACCACATATGCGCACCCCTACGTTAGAACAGAACCCTGTCTATGTGCACACACCCCTAAATCCAACATGCAGTCCCACCTCTGCACAGTGATTCCTATGCGAAAATGTCTGTACAACTGCCTACAGGTGGCGTGAGATCGAGGTATTGGCATGGCCATTTCTCTGCTGAGAGGCTGCCTGGCTGGTTCCATGAATACGTGTCATTTGGCGCAATTGTGGGCGTGCAAGGGACTGCCTGCAAGACATTCCTCATAACGCCCCCTTTTTAGCATCTTCTTCCTTTTTTTTTTAAATGTCTTTATTAACCAGTTGGCATCATCAAGTTATCCGATCACCATGGTACAAGCAAGAAATTATACATTCACCACATGAGCATTCAGGGTGCGATTATTAGCCCACTTTGGTTAAAGTATGTCCACACCAAAATACCCCGAGGGGCAGACAGTCTTGTGTTCCCTCCCCTGTACAGCCCCCTTCAGGTTGGAGCAGTATCTAGTGTTAACAGATAGGGGGTGAGCAGCCCCCATATATACTTGGGTTTCTTCTGGGTCCCACAGAGAGCAGCATAGTCCCTGTCTGTATTGCTCATCCAAATTAAGTCCACCAGCCATCTGGACGTCCCTGGTGGAGATGCATTAGTCCACTTCATCAAAATACACCGGCTAGCTAATATCATACATGTTGCCAGCAGTTTACGATTATGCTTCGGCACCCCCGGAGACCATCTGAACATACCACACATTAGTGTACAAGAAATTGTGAGCCCTAGCATATCTGACATTATCTTCATTACATTTTCCCAGAAGGGTCTTAACTGTACACATGCCCACAACATGTGTGTGATGTCTGCAGGCTCTGTGGAACATCTCGGGCACCTGTCCAACCTGGACTTGTCATATTTGTGAGCTCGTGCTGGGATGATGTATGTCCTGTGAAGGTTTTAAGTTGTATTAGTTGCAACCTGGAGCTGAGGGCTGCCGTGTGGGTGACCCCGCACAACACCCTCGATTGTTTGGTGCTAAAAGACTCCCCAGTGACCTCCTCCCACCGGCTTTTGTTCTTGGGGGGTTTGCGATGTGTGTCTCCCTGGATGAGTTTATATATAGAGGATAGTACCCCTCAACATCTGGGGGAATTCTTGATATAGTGCAGGAGTGGTGTAGTTTCTGGCATGGTGGGGACAACTGGGTACCATTCCCTGATCGCCGCTTTCATTCTGAGATACTGGAGTCTACGCTGGAACCCTCTCCCCATCCTATCGATAAATATCACTTGTGACACAAACACCCAGTCCGGATACAAATACTCCATTCACTTGATCCACGTGCCTCCCCAATCTCGAGCCAGGACTTCAGCGTCGGCTTTAGGACTTCTATGTGCCATAGTGAAATGCCAGGGTCAAAGGGATGTCCCGCCCCAAGCCTTTTCAGGGCCCTCCTACATACATGCACTGTGCATGCCACTGGGTCGATCCCACACCTGTCCGCTACCTTGCCCGAGATCAAAACCCTCTGTAAAGAATATGGTTTCACCGATCCCCACTCTATGCGTACATGGGGTACGCACAGCGCACCCAGCATCAAGTATTGAGTAAATGATAATTGAGGCACCAAGAAGTATCCTTCAATGTCCGGTGCACAGATCCCCCCTTCCTCCCATGGTTGTGTTAACCCATCCCATCCTATGCACCGGACGTTTGGGTTCCAGGCCAAGTTGATCAGCTGGGTGTGCACCTTGTGGAACAAGTCTACCCCTGGCCACACCGGGATGTTTTGGAATATGTAGAGGAGCTTACGTACTACCACCATTTTGGCCAAGGCTACCCTGCACATAAGCGTGAGCGGGAGCCTGCACAATTTGTCTACGTTCTTCGTCAGGGTCTGCAAGTAATCCATATGATTATCTCTGATTAATGATTGGGCCCCTCTACTTACCTTAATTCCCAAGTATGTGACGACCGACCGTTCCCACCCGAACCCTTCGGTTTTAAGCGGGCGTGTGGTAGTCGGATTGAGGTGGAACAGTGTGGACTTGGAACGGTTCAGTTTGAGTCTGGAGGCCACTCCCAAACTGCTATTTCTTGTGTCATGGGGCCCAGGTTGATCTCTGGGTTTCTGAGAAACATAATGGCATTGTCAGCGTACAATCAGATGAGTTCTTTCAACCCCCCATGAGAAGGCCCCTATGCCCGTGGTACTTTTGCAGTCTGCATGCTAGCACCCCTCCCTGTTACCCCTTCCCAGTCTAAAAAAGGCTGAGTGTGAGCTTTGATGATGATCCGGGTGCCCGAGCCTGCATAGAGTAGTTTTACGGCCCTTAGAAAATACGCTGGGATCCTCACCTGGGACAAGACCTCAAACAGGTAGTACATTCGACGGAATCAAATGCCTTTTCCATGTCCAGCAGTGCCGCGATTGCCTGCCTGGAGGGGTCTATCTGGGCTAGAATCGCAAAGAACCTCCTGAGGTTCAGCTCGGTCGACCTCCCCGGGATAAATCCTGATTGGTCTCTGTGGACTGTCGGTGTAATGTGCGGGAGTAGGCGGTCTGCCAGTATTTTGGCAAAGATTTTTGTATCTAGGTTAAGCAGTGATATCGAACGGTAACACGAACAATCCAGTGGGTCCTTGCCCAGCTTGAGGATTAAGGTTACCAGAGATTCCCTCATAGTGGGTGGGAGTTGTCCCAATGCCATACCCTCCTCCCAGGCTCCCAGCATGTGACGTGCCACTTCCGGTCCCCATTCGTTATAAAACTTAACCGTTGTGCTGTTTGTTCCAGGCGCTTCGGAGGATGGGAGATCCCGCACCGCCCTCAGAATATCCTCTACCGTGATGGGGGCCATCATGGCCTGCTCTGCCTTTTCACTGAGTAAGGTGAGAGCCCCCACCTTAATATACTCCATGAGAGGCGCTCCCGAGAGAGTGCCCCTTGACGAGTACAGGGATTCATATTAACCGTAGAAGGTCTCCGTGGTCTCGCTGGGTTTTACAACTACCCCGCCACCCGGGGTGACCTCACAGCAGTGATTTCCCTGTGTCCCCGCTCAAGCCTCACCAGTGTCGCTAAGTGTCTACCGGGCCGTCCCTCCTCCCCGTACCTACGTGCCATAGCTGGTCTTGCAAGTACTTTACCTCCTGTTCAGCTAATTTGTGAAACCGATCAAGTCACTCCTTTAGTTTAGCGAGCATGCGCGGGGTGCTCAATCTCCCCACCTCTTCCTCCCAGTGTTTAATCTCGAGCTCTGTTTCGGTTAGCTTCCTACTAATCAGCTTCAGTACTACCAACTCTGTGGACATGCATCCTCCCCTTAGCACCAATTTGAAGGCCTCCCACAGTGTTCCCCTCTCGGCCACCGTTCCCGGGTTCTCCTCAAAGAAATGTTTGATTAAGCGGTGTATCTCACATTTGAAGGCAATGTCAATCAGCGCAGCATGTTTAAACCTCCAGCGGGGGCGAGGAGACGTTTCCTCCAGACGCAGGGTCCATAAAACTGGTGTGTGATCCTAGAGTGTCCTTGGGAGTAGTGTGCAATCCTCGGTGCAGTGCATCAGGTGCCGACATGACAAGATGTTGTCCAATCTGGACGAGGTATTGTGAGCTGTTGTGTTGTGTGCAAAGCCCTCCACCCTCGGGTGTAGCAACATCCAAACGTCCTGTAATTCAAGTAATTCCATGGCATTCAGCACTGCCTCAGCAGCCCTTGATCTCCTCCTTCCCCCCTCCCAATCTTTCTATCTGAGGATCCAGCACCACATTCAAATCGCCCACACACAACAAGTTGGTATGCCTGAATTTAAGGCAGAGCCCCAGCATCGTATTGAAGAATTCGGGGTCGTCTACATTTGGCCCATATATATTAACAAGGGTCAGTGATGTGAGATACAATGACATACATCCCTCCTGGATCTATCACAGTATCGCTCACCTGAAACCCCAGCGACTTTTGGATCAACGTTATTACACCTGTCTCCCCATCTCTTAGCCACTCCTTCATTCCCTTTACCTTTAAGGTGGGTCTCCTCGAGCATGACTATTCGCGCCCTGTGTCTCTCACAGTATTGCATCACTTTCTGTGCCTTCCATGGGTCGTTCAGCCCCCTCACATTCCAGGTAATTGCCTTATATGCCATTCCTGGGGTGCAGGCAAGATAGAAGGGCTGGGCTTCTCCCATTGACCATACCTTCTGCTAATGAGCCTGTGATCCAACTGAGACGATGTGAACCATTTTGTATTAACTCAAAACTGCCGTAGTGGCACTGTGTTCCCTCAACTCCCACCTTCCCCCAAACAGATCCCATAACACCCTTCTGCACCCTAACTGCCCACTCCCAACTAGCAGTGGCTCCTTCCCCTCCCTGAAAACACCCGAACGATGATGTCTGCATGAGCAACAGCCCGGGGGCGCTGGATACCATCACCCAAGTGGCCCCTCATTTCCCCGTTGTCGAGGGGAGGTCGGCTACTCTTTTCCTTTACAGGTACGCCATTGGGCTGACTCATTACATGTCCATTGCTACTGTTTCTATGCCCATCGAGCTGATGGTGAACAGATAGGATCCTTCGAACCATAGTGGCCCTTGGCAGTTAAGGGTTTGCCTCTTTTTGCAGGCCTCCTATGGTCAAGTCACTGTCTGCACCGAGACAACTGTGCTGTACATTATTTTGGGAGAGATTCTATAAAGTCATGCACGGCCTCTGGGCTTGTGAAGAAGTATGCCCTTCCGTTGTGCTGTACCCATAGCTTGGAGGGGTATTGCATAGAATACTGAAGCTGCCTGTCTCGGAGTGCCCTCTTCGCTGCAGCGAACGACATACAGGCCTTCTGGACAGCGGGAGTGAAGTCCGGGTAAAAAGCCACTCTACAGTTTTTGAAGGTGAGGTCTCCGAACTCCCGCGCCCTCCTCAGGATAGCATCCCGGTCTCGGTAATTAAGTAGCTTAGCTGTCACCAGTCTTGGGTTCTGGCCCGGTCTCAGGACCTGTTTTGTGATTCTGTGGGCCCTTTCAACTAGAAACTGGGATGACAGAGCTGGCCCTTGCAGCACCTCCTTGATGAAAGCTCATCTGCTGCAGTATCGTTTCTGGGATACCCACCACCCGAATGTTGTTCCTGCGAGACCTCGCCTCAAGGTCCTCATTCTTGTCCTTTATTACCTTCATCTCTCTCCGCAAGTATTGCTCGCTTGTACCGTATCATCACAAGTGTCTTCTAGCATGCTGACCCTGGTCTTAACCTCAGTGCTCCTGCTGCTCTCTTTATCGATTCGTTCTTGCATCCTGTCTACCTTATAGGTCAGACCGTCTAACTTGGAGTTGATGGCAGTGAAGCCGCTTTGCATTTCAGCAAGGACCAAGCTCAGCTCGGACGCGGGAGCATCTATACTCGCACCCGCCATTGCCCCCTCTGTTGATGAGGAAGACGCCATGGCTGGGGACTGCGCGGGGAGTAACTGTCCGACGCTTTGCTTCCTCTGTTCTTCTCTCTGTGTTTATGGATGGCGGGTCTGCCTCTTATTAACCATTGCCTGGTGGATTCTGTATGGCAGCAAAATTGCGGGCGCTTGCTGTCTCACATCCCGCAGCAAGGCATGCCAGTTGCCACAATTCGTGAGAATGGGGTCCCCTCCTGGACAGTCTTTGTTTCACTCTCCACTGTGTGTGGGTGCAGAGGACCTGGCATTCCTGTCTTCCCCCCCGTGCGACTTGCTACATTGTTGGGTCATTGGGATTGGTGGAGCTTTGATTCTTTTCCAGCTCCAGGGTAGCAGCGCTCCCCCGTACATCTGCTGCAATGTACCCCCAAGCCGGCGCCCCTGAGTTGAGAGGGGAGGCTCTGCGCGGTTTTAGGTCTTTGCTGTACTGGTTGCCGTTGCTATAAAGAGATGAGGGGACTAGTCACTCCCTCTGTTGCTGTCTGCACTGTGTGTACCCCTGTCGTTGCCTTGTGGCGCCTCTTATAGCTGTGCCGCTAGCTGCCTTGCTGTTCGAGATTGATGCCCCTGTGTGTGCCTCAGCTCGCCTTCTCGGCTGGTGCATGTCCCGGTCCACACCTGACTCGCCCGCCCGCCACGCGGCCCTCCTCCTTGATGTTTAACTTGGGGCCGCAGGCGCCGACCCACCCGGGGCGGCTGCTTGCATGCTTGTAGTAATCCGCCCGGCTTATCTCAACTTATGGTTAACAAAGCCACGGCCGGGCCTCCATCATGCTGGTGCGGGCTGGGACCTGTTTCTAGGCCTGGGTGCTCTCCCCACCACAGGAGCTCTCTGCTGTTGCATTTAGTGGTGGGTTGGTGGACTCCCCCTCGCGGGGGCAGTGGAGGGCCTGCTCTCGCTATCCTGCTGCTTCACCTGCCACTTACTTGTATGGCCCCTGGGGTCCGCCATTGTGGGCCGCTCCCAGGGGCGGGACTCCGGTCTAGTGCCCTGGGTTCGGCCGTGCTCCCCCCTCCCAGCGGGCATTGCCGGGTCTCTTCAGGCTTGTTCTCGGGGACAGCACACCGCTGCTGCTTCCCCAGACCTCCAGTGGGGTCACCCACTCTGCTTCTCCTCTCCGCCGACCAGCGTGGGCCTTCATAGCTGGGGCTCCTTCTCGGGACGCTCCTGTTCAAGATCTCGGCGAGTCTCCCCAGCACTCAGGCTCGCTGTCGGCACCGACAGTCTGCTCTCATAACCCTTCTCGGGGGCGGGTGCTGAGACACGCACAGGCACTCAGACAAAGCCTACTCCGAGCCGTGCTCTCAGCCTCCAAGCTCCCTCCACGCACCCGTACGACGGGCGGGTTTTGAGGCTACAATTCTTCCCAAACTCGGCGGATAGCAGCTCCAGCCTTTCCCAGGTGTGGCGCTGTCTTCAGGACACAAATTTGGCTTAATGGGTGCAGATTAGACATCCCCTCAATTTGGGCTGCCGGGGAGCTCACAGAAAGGCGGCCATCATGGCGCCAGGCTCTCTAGCGCCCCCCCTAGCATCTTCTTCCCTATTTTCTGTATTCCACCCCCATCCCAGCCCTCTGTGCAAGCCACACCCACCCTCTGCGTGGTCTCTCACGCAATGCGCTCGTGTAAAATCTACAGAAGTCCTGGAAAAGTACTCTGCATTCGAATCCATGAGTCGACCAATGGGATTAGGCACGCAGTTTGGCGTGCAAGTCCCCTATTTCCCACACAAATAATTCCATGAATCTGGCCCTTTGTCAGGAGACACAAAACGGAAAAAGAAATACCATTGATATTAAGTCATGGGATCCAGGTTCATATGTCGCCATCAAAAGAGCAAAGTTCTGGTGGGCTGCCCGGAAAATGTTGTCCCTGTAAGGTCCCTGTGCTTTTTTATGGGGGTCACACCCTGCACCGCTTTCCCCCCACCTCTCATCCTCGCATTCTCCAGCCCCTCTCCAGCCCCTCTCCTACGCTCTTTTGCCACTGTTCCATTCAACATTGCAGCCTCCAGAGCAGACCGTGATGTTCTTTTATGCATTGTGCGGTAACCCAGCATGATGGTGGAGGCAGTCAAAGTCATAGCTTCTGGTTTGAGAGAAGGCACGTTTGAAGTGAGACCCTATATAGAAAACATTCTAAATTCAAACGTGAGTTAACCAGCAATATCAGTGGCAGAATGTAACAAAAAGCTTTCTGTAAATGGCAGTAGGTGTATCTCTAAGCATTATGAGATATTACTTTTAAGTCGGATACATTAGTTTTGTGATTAAAACACTCACTTCAGCTATCACTGCACAACCTGCAATTCATCCTTTCCAGGTTAATAATTTGAGCACTATTGAGACCAGATGGACACCCAATGGTATGCTGCTGAACACTAGGCAGGACCCAGCCTTGCTTACCCTTGCTTGAAGAGGTGTGCGTGGTCTTATGAATGTCCCAAAAAGGACTGCAGCAAAAGGAGTTCACTACCAGTAGATGGAGAAGCCATCAGCAGATCACACTGGAAGCAAATGCCAATAGGGTCAAGCCGGCTCTTAAAGGAAGATTGTGTTACGGGATGAAGGGGTGGACGCTTCATGGATTTTTCTATTGGGCATGTTATGATACAACCTGTGCAAGGAAGTTATCAATGACATCAAATGTTAATCAATTACAAAAGGATAATCATAATTGTGGCCTAGATGTTCTGGGCTTGTACCGAGATGTTCCGGGCTTAAGCCTACAACAAAACTTCTGTCCAATAGTAAACCTGGTAGGTGCTCAGGGCAAGGCGTTTTTCTTGCCCTAGTCACAGTGATCCAAATGTATCCAGGGCCTTGCAACATGTATAGCACTACTCTATGTTTTGAACCTATCACAGCCAAAGGTGGTCATTTTGACCACATCTGGGGTGGAAGTTAGCATCTAGCAATCGCTGTATAATGAAAATCATGACAAATAGAGAAAGACGCATCTTCAGTTATGTTTAGCTTTGACTATTAGGTAGTGCTTCAGCACCACCTATAAGCTGAAACTATGGAATTGGAGTATAGCTAGGAGGGACACGCAGCTCATGGGGTTTGTTGGTAATTTATCTGCCAATTGACTGACCACAGCTATACTAATAGCTATGCCCATTTTTGCCCAGTATGTGCCCCTCCATGCCCACAACACATCCTCCTGGGATCTCATTGAACTATATTTATCAAGCAGTAACATCAAATGTTGGCATGCCAGTTTTATTTTTAATCTGTCTGCTGACAGTTAATTGCTTAATTGTATCTGTAAAATGTGCTACTCGTGAACACAGAATGTCTTACCCAAGTGTTCCTTCAGCCCCTGGATTTATATTAAAAACAAACATCGATAAAGCCAAAAGATTTATCTGACTTTCTCACACTACTCACACCTAACATGGGGCAGTATGAGAGTTGTTAAGTAATGTGATTTAATTTGACTATTATATAAGGCAGATTCTATGCCTTAAAATTTGCTGAGTCACACAAGTATTTGGGGTACAAGAACATTGTTGTAATGTGTCTCTGAGTGTGGGTGGCATCACTGATGGTGGAATGTTGTGATGTCAGTGAGTGTGGAGTGTTGGGGTGTTATGTTCTGAATACTGGTCCTAGGATTTATAGTTGGAGATCTAAGCTGGCATGAAGGAATGTGCCGGAGTCTTCCTGGCAACTAACTAGAAATAAGCCTACTGATAACTTACCTGTTGGTCTGGGTGTTACTTCAGGTACTACGTTATTTCACTGGCGACGAGGATGGGATCCTGTCGAGGAGGGGGCAGGAGTTGAAGTCCAGGAACATCGCCCTCCGTGTACCTACGTCCCATGGGTGATGCCAGTTATTGTTTGCTCTTGGTTTCCTGAGCTGTGGACAGCATCTCAGCAGGCCGGGTGGTGCTGAGCACTAGTGTCCAGGTGTTGGGAGCAGAGCTGTACTGCACTCATTGCTGTTGTGGAGAGAAAGGGGTTGCTGTGGAGAAAGTGCCTCTTTGAAGCCCCTGTGAAGTCAGGGCATGCCTTCAATGTGCTCCCCACTAGGTGGGAGCTGTACGGCACACAATTTGGTGTGCCGAGGAGGACTTGGAGCTTTGTGTGTTGGCAGATACCCGTGGCCTGAATGGGTCCGGAGCGGGATTAAGGACATCCCTACGGCAAGAGAGGGAGAAGAGGTGAAGAGAGCTGTGGAGTTCTTGCCCGCAGGAGAGACTTTCTGGGTACCGGGTGGTCCGGTCAGCGGGAGATGCGTCCCAGGCAGTGGCTTAGAGTGGACGCCTGTTGCTGCTGCAGTGAATGGAGGCCGGGCGGTTTGGTCAGCAGCAGGCACGTTGTAGGCAGATGGTGATAGAGCTATCATCTGTGGCATCGACTGCACCCTAGGAGCATCAAAGGGGCTGTCTGTTGGCGTAGCATGTCCAAAGGGCATCAGTGAGGCGGTAATCCGCTGCCATGGACAGTCAGCAGGTCTCCTGGGGTCTGAGTGTCCAAGATGTGCCAGCTACAGCATCCGTAGCAAAATGATTACGTTGAGGGGTCATCATGGAGCAAGTGGAGCTGGAACATGGAAGATAATTTGTGCGCACTGCGTGTACAGCGCAGGTTCATGGAGCGTGTTTAGGAGTCATATTCAAGACAAGGAAGTCATTTCTTCGTGGACTTGTTGATGTTGTTTCTGAACGTATTACGCCTGAACTTGTGATGAGGATGTGCGAGATAAACAGGAACAGGACCTGCTGTCAGCTGTTGGGGTCCTGTAACTGTCGGACGGATATCTATACCAGTCATTCCGTGGCTGCTGCCGTGGCGGATGTGGAACTGTGGGAGTGTAAAATTTCATTTTGGCAGCAGCGCCGCGGAAGGAGGAGGAGGAGGAGGAGGAATGTTGGCGTTTTACCAGAGTGTCAGTAAGCCAACATATGTGTATGAGGCCGGTGTGTGACGTGTCTTGTCTGTTTGTTGTGGTCTTTTGGGTTGTGATCTTTTGAGTGTGAGTTGGCCCGTGTGAGTTGCAAGTGAATATGTGCTAATGTATGTTAACATTATGATTCATTTTCTTGCAGGGGGGATAATGGACTTGTGGGTTGTCTGTCCCATTCATTGTGTAGTACCAGGGATTTGTGTATTTTTTGCATGTTGTTGATGAATAACACGATTTCTTTACAGGTGGGGCCAAATCTTACAGCCGGGGCCTAATTGGTCTTAAACCTGGACTCGCGGGTGGGGAGGACCAATGGGGCTGTTGGTCCACACATGACTCGCGGGTGGGTTTTGACTTTGTGGTGATGCAATATTGCATATAATTGACTCCCAACATGTGAATTGGAACTTTCGACGGCCAATGATGACTTTTAGTCACATCATCGTTGTAATTATTCTTGCACTGTGTTCCCCTTCTTATGTGTGGAGGATGTGGTGGGTGAGTGAAGAATTTGGGCAATGATTTCAGGGGGGCAACGCGGTCCCGTGCTTAGGTCTGCATGTACAGTGTGTGTTCTGTGATTTGGTGTGTTGCAGAATGGGTGACCCAATGGTAGCCTAGCTTGATCTAGGGGTCCCATAGGTTAGTGATATGGTGTTGCATGTGCAGTTTGACTAGGACTTGGGGTCCAGAGTTGTAGAGTTGTAGTGTTGGTGTGCTGCGGTGGTGCAGTTGGCAAGGACTAGGGGTCCTGACTGGTAGTGTTGGTGTGCTGCAGTGGTGCAGTTGGCTAGAACTTGGGGTCCTGTGTTGTAGTGCTGGTGTGCTGCGGGGGTGCAGTTGGCTTGGGCTAGGGGTCCTGGGTGTTTGGTGTACTGTCATGGGCAGTCAGCAGGGACCTGGCATCTCATAGTATGGTGGCTTAAGGAGAGTGTTTTGGCGCAGTTTAGTTTGACTGTGTTTTTCTTATGGTGTTCTTGGGTGTTAGGTGTGCTCTTTATGGGTGCTGTGGTGGGCTGATGTTAGCATGGTGTGCTTGTTGTTGCTCTTGGTGAGCTGGGATTGTGCCCGGGGGTGGTAGCCCTGGTGCCCTAGGGTGCAGACTAGGGTGGAAGGTCGTTTTGGTGAACAGAAGGTTTGGGCTGTTAGATAATGTACTTTTGGGGAACGCTGGATGTGGCAGGGTCTAAGTTTCAAGGGGCAGCTTAAAACAGATGGAGTACATAGTTTATTATTTTTGACCCTCGTGTGTCTTTCAGTTCTGGTTTCAGGGGAGGAGTTAGCCCTTATTGTACTTCGGTGGGTTTCTCATTGTTTGTGTTTTGTGGGGACAAGGGGAGTTGGAAGGATTCTTCAGTGTTGTTAGCCAAATTATGATTCTCTGGCATGGTTATGGTTCTTTGTTGTCCATTGTTAGGCACAGTTAGGGTGCATATTCTTGAGGTGCCACGTAGGTTATGGGCGCTGTGGTTATAGTGCGAATTGAGGCTCATTTCTGTTAGTGTGGTTTCAGTTGGTTGGCTTCCGGTCATATAATGTATGGTGTTGGGGGTGTGAGTGTGCTCCAGGTGGCCAGTTTTTCTTGTCGCCGTTTGGAGTCTGGTTCGTTGGTGCATTTACGTGCACCCAGCAGGAGGGGGTCGAGTGCGGCAGTGGCGGAGGCAGGGAAACCAACGTGCGGCAGAAGTAACCGTTGTGCTGGCCGGTGCTGCCTTTGAGCAAACAAGGTCGAGCGCGGCAGGCACAACAGAGGAGAGCGTCCATCCAGTCCGCGTAAAAACATACACAGCGCCTGCGAGGATGTAAGCAGCTGTTTCCCATTTCCTGCCTTTTCCAGCTGTGGGTGGAGCTACACGTGCCCACCTGACTCCAGGCCCAATTCAGCACCTGCCAGCACACATGTTGCGAAGGAGGCAGGGCAAGAAACGATCTGGCAACGCAACAGGACACTTCCACCAGCCGCAGCGCTGAGTTCAACATGCCTCACAGAAGGCAGCAGGCGCAACACCTTCACTGGACCCCGGCTACAGTGCTACTGCTGGGTGGTGTGAGTGGCCTGTAAACCGGTGTTACGGCCGGGTCCTTTTGTGTTTTGATGTTAGAGGCTGTGACTTGGGGTCACATTAAGAGTGTAGTGGTAGTAAGGCTGTGACTTGGGGTCACGTTGAGAGTGTAGTGGTAGTGAGGATGTGACTTGGGGTCATGTTGAGAGTGTAGTGGTAGTGAGGTAGTGCAGCATTACACATGCAAGAACAATTTGTCCATTCTTATTTGGCCTGGACATCACAGCCCCTCCAGAGTGGTGTAGGCAGTGGAAACAAGCCATCAACAGGCCAAATGTCTGCTTAATACAGAGCCTAGTCTGGACGTGTGGCACATTGTAGGACATGTCCTGTGGCATCTGTGGATTCCACTCTGGTGTCATGAGCCAAGGAAGATGGATGTAACTAGAGTCCCCTACAAGGGCAAAGGTCACAGGTGACAGTCACAGTGCATTGTGCATGTATTGCCTATTACAACGGCATGTTGATAGACGGTCTATACATGCAATTCACATGCATTGTCACACAACATGATTGATTTTCCATTCCAGTCCGCGCATATGGAGTCATTCACTCTGGGGGTGAATTTGCACTTTTGTGGAACATCATGCACACTGCTCGCAGTCTGCACTGTTCACTTTTAGGGTCTTTGATTGATAGGGCAGCATGCCATGGTGCATGTGTTGGGCCTGTGTGTTGCTCTCATCCATATGCCCTGATGGGTGTTTGATTTTACTTGTGCTTGCTGTCTGCGTCTCTTCCATGATGGATTAACATCCATGGTCACCTCAGTACATGGCATAACCTCTGTCAGTGTCACATTTCTTATTTGCATATTTCGAAGCATGTTTTTCGATGTAGAACAGTGGTCTTTCAACGTTTTCATACCAATCATCTTCCCTGCAGTTCAAATAGTGTTTGCTGCCCCCCCACCTAGGGGTTAGCTCCTCCATTTAGGAGGCCCAAAGGATGTCTGGGGGCCAGGTTCTTCATGAAATGCTCAGATGTTGTACTGCTTCTATATTCTATATACATCCGTCATCTTAATCCCTTTTGCATATTAAGAACAGTCCCTGTGGTCCTTTTTTATATTCACAACAGTCATCTTCTCCGTTTTTAGCAGACTGTGCCTCCCCCCCCACTCCCTGTACATACTTTGGACACCTCTAGG
The DNA here is from genome assembly GCF_040938575.1 of Ambystoma mexicanum. Classification (NCBI taxonomy): domain Eukaryota; kingdom Metazoa; phylum Chordata; class Amphibia; order Caudata; family Ambystomatidae; genus Ambystoma; species Ambystoma mexicanum. The sequence continues at coordinate 655,682,237 of NC_090934.1, forward strand.
GTGATCAGCCGCCCAGTTTGAAGACCACAGGTGTATAGGGATGTGTAACACTACACTGAGGTTCCTGTCTTCCAATGTGTGTGTAGCTAGCCTGTTGGGCAAATGTGCATTGGTCATTTACTGCAGCATTATCACTCTTGTCCTAGTCCTGTGGGTTGTAGTCTGTCATGTGCAAGGTGTGCAGACAGATCCTTCATGTACAGGGCCTTGACAGGGGATGCAATCTACATTTGTGGTAAATTCCCCCTCACATAGCATGTCTATTTGACTGCGAGAACAGTTTGACAGCACTTGTACTCATCCAATATCCAGCTCTCGCCATGTATTCCAGCAATGTGTTGTTCCGCAGGACCATGGCATTGTGGATGGAACCAGGGAAGCGGGCACAGCAGTGTTTGATGATGAGGTCAAGATTACAGGTGACCTGGACATTGAGGGAGTGGTACTGTTTCCGGTTGCGGAATACCTCTTCCGATGCCTGGGGTGCCACCAGCTACACATGGGTGCAGTCCAGGGCTGCATTGGCATTGGGCATGTGGGCTGATGCATAACATCGTGCCTTCATGGCTTTCACCTGTGGTGGGTTCGGAGATGTACCAGGAGACATGGTGCAGGAGTGCTTCCATCACCTCCATGAGCACTTGAGAAAATGTGGGCTGTGGCATGCCATGAAGTGTGCCCACGGCATGATAGACTGTGCCAGTTGCCATGAAGTGCAAGACTAAGACAAGCTTCACCAGATGTGATATGGCTTTTTTTGTGTTGATCCTGCTTCCAATGTCCTCCTGGATCAGGGTCAGCAGCTCAGCAATGGTTTCCCTGTTCAGCCGGTACAGGGTGCGTATCAGTCTGTCGGGGCCAAGGGTGATGGCTAAGCACAGGGTATGGGCGCTTGCCTTGCATCACGTCTCCTCCTTCCCCTCCTCCTGCTTCTCACATCTGCTTCCTGCACCCTGTGTTGCTCTTCCAGCCACTGCAGCTCAATGTGGAGCAAGAGGAGCTACATGTCCATGTGACAGAAACCAGTGGCAGCAGGATGGTGTTGGAAAGTTTGTTTGGGGAAGCTGTGGCGCTTATGTAGCCTTCCTTAGTGCATCACTGTAACTGTGGGCTGATTTCCATCTGCTGTGTTCTTGGCGGTATTACCACACAATTTCTGCAGTATTACCACCATTTTCCTAACTTGTAATACAACAGTATTACTGTTTTGGTACTGTCAGCAGTATTATCATTGGTGGTAATACCGTTGATGGTAATACTGTAATCGGCCGGCAGCCTTTCCACCAACTGTATCACCACCGATGGTACTACCATCAATGTTATTACCGCTGACTCGTGATTCAGTGGTACAGTAAAAGTGGCAGTAACTCTGTTAGTGCCATTTCTAACGTATACTGCGTGACTCATAATGACCGCCATTGTCTCCTATTACTGTAGCTAGTGTGCAGTACTTTATATGTCAGGTATTCCATAGTACCAAAATCTGACATTGCATAACTAATGATAGTGAGCTACCTACATTAGATATTGATATATATTTCTAACAATTGCATATTTTGATAACACAGGCCTTCATATATTTATGGCCCGAGGTGTGGGCAAGCTCAGACTCGACAATGCCCGAAGTGCTGCCTTCAAGGTCAGTGTGGGCCTCCTTTCTGGGCCAACGAGACACAGGATGATTACTTGGACCCTCTGCAGCTGTGCAACTGATTGAATGATACTGGACCCATGTTTTCTTAGAATTCACAATTTGCTGTGATTATTTCCAGAAAAATGGCACTCCAGACACTACTCTAGTTTACTGTGAAAGATGATGAATTGTGATTTGTAAACACAGGTCAATTTTTTCTTGTCTTTTTTTTGCTGCCAGGGACCATTTTCTGTCCCGGTCCTACCTCGGCTGTCGAAGACTACAGAAGAGAGCACACAGACTCCAAAGCACGTCACACTTTTGTTGATGCAGATTGTGCCCACATTTGCAAGGTGGCCTGGGCCACTTTCAATATCAGTCCGGAAGGTCCATCAGAAAATCCAAACACAAGGGTTTTGACCACATGCCATGTACATGCCCTCTGCAAGGAACTTGAGACCCCTTGTTGAGCTACAGAGACTGTTTGACCCTCAACCACAATGATGCACATTTTTTATAACTACAAAGTACTGGTTTGTTTAAAGCAGTAATAATTAAGTTTATGCATACGCTAATCCGAAGTGTCTTCTGTTTCAAAATGACTACCACAGGCCTTCTAACATCATGATGTTGCTTGGGATACCTGGAGATTTCACTGACTACTCAACTTTTCAATGTAATCTTTCTGGATGAAGAAACTGGATATCACCTGATGCTTTACACATTTGTTCTAATGGCCAATAAGAGGATTCATCCGCACAATATTGACATGAAACTTTCTAAACCAAAGCCAAAGACTATAAATAGCAACCTCATAAAAAGGCAGGCTACAGATAAATGATGCTGGCCTTTTCTGGCTGTTTGGGCATGTGCACACTGAAATCTGATAAAAGATACTAATGTTCTCCCACAAGGAAAGCAACTAGAGCACAACAGTTTCAGATGATCATTAAAGCATTTGTTTAATCTGCCAATGGATATAAAGATGTGTGTTATATTATCTTGTATATTATCAACTGTAATGTTGTATATTATCTACCTCATCAAAGCATGTGAAAAATAAAATTCCATTGCTTGGTTTTCAGGAATCACCCAAATGCAAGATTATTACATTAATGGAGAAGTTTTGCAGAACTTGCCTTTAGAAAAATACACATTGGGCCTGGTTGCCGCTGAACTCCCCTTTGTGGACCCTAATTGCTGAATGTGGTGCAACTCATCTTGTGCATTCCTTTGTCTACAAATAACATATCCCGTTGAAGGTGCGTGGCATTCTGGTTCTCGTATAACAATGTCCACAATGCATTCGATTTCACCTACTTTAGAGAATTCTAAATCACTTTGAAGCAGCATTCTGAATAAAAGAAATACAACTACAATTGGTTACATCAAATACGTCTTATGACCAGATTTCACTCTTTATGCCTGATTTAAAAAATCGTTTTACAATTGTGCATTCCCATTGAAAAATGTGATGTAAATCAGGTCCGTTCTGTCAGTCCTCATGCGATATATCGATATTCGATGTGTTATTCTACTTGATCTGCTTTTAAGGGCATTGCACATTAATATATTGGTGTTAAATCTGCACAGCACGCCAGATGCCATACACGTATGATATAACTGGGTTTACGCCATATCTCATGTTGATCCACAAGGACCCAACTCATTTTAGCTTAACCTTAATGGAACCTCTGCTACCCCAACTTAAACGCAAAGGTGCCTCTAACCCATGCTAAAGGTAACCTTTAAGATGAATATGGTGTGGCGACACATATATGTTCCACAGTATGTAACAAAATACATATTTGCACTTCTATATTGGCATTCTAATAAGAAATCCACATCTATCATCTCATTTGGACTGCTTGGCATTTATTTATTGTTTACTTATCGGACATTTGTAAGGTGCCTATACACAAGTGTTTTCAGGCGCCACAAGACAATGGGGGCAAAGGTGAGGGGAGAAAAACGAAAACAGTAATAACACTCCTATTAGGCCATGTCACCTTCGGTCAGTGCAAGTGCAGTGACAGTAAGTGCTGGGCAGATCAGGGAGGAGCGGGTGTGCTGGGGCAAAAGGGACGGTGGAGAAGTGCAGGAAAGCATGGGCCCCAGAAGCTGGTCAAGTGCAGAGGGGAGCCCAGAAAGGAGAGTGCTGGGGGGAAGAGGGTGAAGGGGTTGGGCGAGGGTCGGCTAGTGCAAGGAAGGGGGAGGACCAGATTCATACTAGTCAGGGAAGGGTGCCCAAGGACAAGTGCTGGTTAAGGGGTGCTGGGGTAGACTGGACAAGGAGGGCCTAGCCCCATTAAGGCCCATAGGGGACCAGGCACCAGTCACAGCGGCAGGGGGACATTAGCAAGGGAGGGGGAGAGGAAAGGAGGAGAGGAAAAGGAAAGTCTTGAGAAGTTTTCAGAAAGTAAGGAGATCCGGCTCAGGTCTGAGAGGGGCAGGAAGACCGTTCCAGAGGGAGGCTCCTGCGTGAAGACACTTCTGATCAGCAGAGAGTTTGAGCTAGAGGACCAAAGGAGTCTAGCAGGGAGGTATTTAGGAGGAGAAAATTGGATGTGGCGGGATCCTAGGCCCCAGAAAGGCTTGCGGATGATGCAGAGTGTATTTCATTTGATCCTTGCAGCCACAAGTAGCCAGTATAGAGATGTTTGGGCTGGAGAGATGCAGTCCCTGGGCTCGAGGCCAAGGATAAGTCTTGCATGCCTATTTTGAATTAGTTGAAGAGGGCGAATGGAGGAAAGAGGTAGATTGAGGAAGAGGCTGTTGCAGTAGTCAAGCCTAGATAGAACCAGAGCTCTGGTGACATTGAGCTTCTGGGGAAAGGTGGGGAAAGGGAGAATGCCTCTAAGGAGGTGGAGCAAAAAGTTAGACTTCTTGGCAAGGTCCAAGGTGTTGGGGGAGGAGGAGAGAGAGGAGTTGAAGATGACCCCAAGGTTTTTTGCCTCACAGAAGGATGAGGGGAGGGAGCTCAAGGAGGGTGTTCGGAGAATGAGAGGGAAACAAAGAGCTGGTGTCCCATTGAGAAGGATCTCAGTCTTACAGGCATATGCAGAGCACCATGCGTGAATAGCAGTCAGGCAGTTAGGTTTGATGGACGAAGAAGGGGTGTAGAGGAGGGTAGCTTAACGGAGAGCTGTGTGTCATCAGCATGACACTGGAAGTGAGGAGAGAAGGTGGAGATCAAGGGGGCCAGAGGACCAAGGTAAATATTGAAAAGCCACAATGATGGCATAGAGCCCTGAGGAACACTGCAGGTAGAGCGTGAGGTGGCAGAGAGAAAAGCACACAGTTGCACTTGGGAAGGATGGTTGGAAAGGAAGGAGGTCAACCACACCAGTGCCGGTCTCTGGAACCTCTTAAACAGGAACATTTAAGAGAAGATGTAAAGAAACTCCCTCTTTCCTCATCACATTATAACATCTTCCAATTTAGAGGTAAAATTATAGGCATACCTGTTTTCCAAGTAGTACAAATACTCAGAAATTCTATGTTTCCTAATAGTGTACCCTCAATAGTTGCATTCATTGTTCCATTAGTACCCTTCTTAAGTCACTGTCAAAAGTAATTTGGTATAATCTGTGAGTTGTAAGTTAGCTGTAGTAACATCCATGAGTGGTGCTTATCGTCTGCCTGGTTTCTGTACAAATACAAATAACACCATTGTGTGCTTTTCTATTGGCAACCATCTTTCGTCCAGAGTATGTTGTGTTCTGCAAAGGATGTTTAAACAATATTTAAATTTACATTTGTACATCTTTTGCACTTTCAAAAGCAGGTTGAGTTGAAGAAAATATGTGTAGTAATGAGTGTGTACTAGAAGGCACATTTTCAATTTTTGCAGTGCTCCCTAGGAATGCACTTAATGTAAAGGTAGAAAAGAGGTATGAGAGCTTCAATGGTATGGATTCCCCAAAGAATAGGTAATATTCACCATTCAGGATGGGCTTGATAGCTGTAGATCATCTAACATACCTTTACCCTTATTTTGGATAGTATCTAAATAATATTGAAGTATATGTGTCTGCATATTTCTACTTACCATTAATTTACATCTACGCAATCAACTTTCCCCGGTCCCATAACAAGGAAACACAATTTTCATAGTTAGGTAGACAATCCAAAACCTGCTATGAGAAACCCTCGAGAATTCGGTAAAAGCAGCAAGATGTCTTAATACCTGCATCACTGCCAGAGACATGAGATCTCATGCACTGAGCTAATCAGCAATGCTTGTATTTCCATGAGTCATGCCAATGAACCATGACTGTATTGTATTGTTTTTAATTCATTTGTATTGTATTATATTGTATTGTATCGTATTGCAGACATGCTGTGTATGTGAGAGCACTTGCCTCTGTAGAGGCAAAAGTGCACGCCTCACATTCCTGGTTTCAAATGTCCATAGGTAATTTAAAAAACACAAATTAAATAATTCATTAAATCTAACAGAACCCTCATTTCACCACATAATTCCATCTAAATGGAGTTTTTAAATGATTACATATGTGTAGTGCTGGTTTGCAAACTTGTCCTATTTTCAGAGTTAAATAGCATATTTGTGGTGTATGTGTACGCTTTTTATGCCTTTTGGAAAATAATAAAAAATATGCCATCCATGTATTCATCACGTAATGAAGTACAAAATCGTTAAAAGGCACAAAGAGATGTTACCACATCTTATTCATTATGAAGGAGCTGCACTGGCTAACGCACTAGAGAAATCAATTTCTCTTCGGTGTTAGCCATTAACAATTATTGTTACAGCATAAAACCCTACAAACAATATAACAATTACAACCAACCCCTATAACACAGATACAATACAAAAAAGGACTTCTGAGACTTTTAAAAGCAGCTTTAAGAGATACAAACATCAAATAGAAAAGTTTATCATTCAAATGTATAAATAAATACATTTCACCCTCTGACTGCATTATTAATAATATGCTTTCTGAGACATTGCCTTCTAAGTTTGCGCAATAAAGGGCCAATCAACAAGAAATGATTGTCTGTGCTTTATTGCCAAGCCCCCTGAACCACAGCAAGGTATTGAATAGGCAGCAAATCTGCCTTTGCCTGTTTACTCATGTAAAGCTGTCTCGTGCCAGCAGGGCACTATGCACTCCAAGTTATACTTGCAAAGGACTGACCTAGCCAGGGTGTGTTTTTTTTTTTTTCCCACAGTGGTTGGGTCATCCACCAAACAAATCATTGATTGACAGCATGAGTCAGTTCATTCTACCCATAGGGTCTTCTGTGTCTGTAAACAAGGCCACATGTTCTACATAACCCCTGTCTGAGGTACAGGCTGAGTATTGTGTGGATACCTGTCTCTCAAATTGGCAGCAGTTTCTAGTAACAAATAAAACGTCTTTTTGTGTCTTGTATGAAACATTGATGCATCCATGTATCCTATTTCTGCCTCCCTCCCCTCTAGGACTATGAGGAAGGCTCGACAAAGATGCTGCAAATATTGGCAGGCCGAAACGTGTATTAGTGCTCATCCTGTTTAAAGAAATATGCATGAGTACTGTCTAAAAATGTTTAGATTTGTAACACACACGTAAGCAGACTACAAACATGATCATTTATTGATCGCGTCTTTAGAATACAGAAAAACAAAATCAACCTATCAGGAGTATACCAATAGGTACCCTGGTCTTTTTCAAAGTAGTAACAAGTCGTCTAGCGCCCTGATGCCTGCGGGCTACCAACGCATTACAAACAAACAAATACAAAATAAGTATACTGTATAGGAACACTAATGATTGTTTGATTTAAGTCTGTGTTTTTTCTGTTCTCAATTTCTTTTGATTGTTTTTTCATTCGCTGTTTGTATTTTATACTCTATGTAATTTTGGAATTTTTACTCTTCACGAAAAATATTGGTTTCAGGTTTTAGGTATTGTCTCTAAGTATATACCAGCCACTATTTACTGCATTATTAAAAATGTTGATACACTTAGACACCTCTTTATGTTTTTTACTTGTGACTCTTTGAGCACAAAAAAGTCTTCTAGATGAACTCAAATGAATATTAACAGCAAACTGTGTTGCCCATAGTGTGGATTTCCAATTTCTTTGTCTAATAAAGAATTGCATCATAGCCAAGCCCACGAGCACAACCATAAAATACCTAGCCCCTAGAATTCACAGCAACGTCTGTAAAAACCAACAGATTCTGCAGAAGTTTATTGACAACCGAAAATCAACATAATTCCACACCTAATCACAATTAGCACCTGGGGCACGGGGAGCAGTCAATCAGGTTCCTTTGATTGTGGGCTGAAACTGCTAATCTCAGCCTGTGTCCCATGGAACCTGAAGGTTGCTTCTCCCATACCGTAATGGTGACCTTCTCACCATCCTCACTCATCGTTCCATTTTCCGTTCCACGACCCCACTTACCCCTTTGGCAGTGGCTGACTCTCGACTGCCACGCTGCTGCTGCCACTCGGGGCGCCATGGAAATGGAAGAGGGGCTCTGTACCGAGCCCCAACGTCCACATCCATAGCGGCCATTTTGAGACAATATTTTCATTCAATGAACAGGATGCAGGCGGCGTCCCATGTTTTGATTGAACATATAATTTTCTTAGCACCCCGGGTTTCTAGATTGGAAACCCGGGGTGCTAATAGTATTAAACACCCATTCCAAGGGCTGGAATGGGTGTTAACGTTCTGGGGCCCTCGTTAAGCACCATCATTTTGCTCTGGCCTTTAGCTTGAGCGCCGGGCCATTAACACCCATTCCAACCCTTGGAATGGGTGCTTAACGCTATATTATAATACCACCCTACATTCATATTTCTTTGAGTCATAACACAAATGTGATTGGGGAATGCCAGAACTACAGCCATGTCAAGTATGTTTTCAGCAACTACAAAGAGTCCATGTTCAAGAAAGAGCTTGCCCTCAGTCTCTCACCTATGGATCTGTCTATCTAATACTGGGTAATGCATCAGGTTCCATTCACCACTCAGTGCTGTAGGTTACTCCCACATTCTTTCCGCATCACCGCCTACGTTAGTAATCTCTTAAGGAAACAGAAAAAAGTTGATTTGGGGTTGTTCTGGCACACATTGAAACAATCACCAATTTGGGTTTAAATAATCAGTGTAACCAATACAGCTGTTCCTTCCACCAATAACCATGGTTTAGGTATCTTATAACTCATTGGTATATTGTGGATAAAGGCTAGTTCCCCTTTCTCTCTTCTTATGCGATGACCAAAGCAACTCAACCTCTGTAATGAGATATTGTTTGTGCTTGTTCGAAATGCAGGGCTGGCTCGTCTATAATGGGCGAGGGTGTGTCGACCAATCAGGTATTGGCCCTCTCTAACCCATTATAGAGGAGCCAGACCAGTGAAATATGAGCACTCCCACAGCAGTTTTTTTCAGCTGAGGGAGTGCTCTTAACTGTGAAAGGGAAACACTGTTTCCCTTTAACAGTTAAAGTTCCCTGGTCGTGCAAGCTCAATGAGCCATGCAAGGCTGGGGGTGTTTGCTTCCCCAGCCTTGCATGTCTCAATGGAAATGGTGGCTGGGGAACCGAATGTCTGTATGTGTAAGGGGGCGCTCCTGCACCTCCTCAAACATACAGAGAGAACAGGCTGGAGTGGGGCCTCTCGTCACCCATGGTCAGGCCCCTTTACACACGAACAGAAACCTGGAAGCTTCCTGTTGCCTCTTCATGCTAGCAGGGGCCTGAGTGCTGTTGAGGAAAGCCATGAGGATGAAGGTAAGTTGGTTTATGTTCTTTTTAAAATGTAAATTATGTGTACGGATACGTGCATGCTTGTGTTGTTAGGCAAATTAATGTATGATGATGAGGGCTGGTGTGCATGAGAGCGTGAATATTGTGTGCATGTTGTGTAAATGTGTTTGTATGTTAACGCCCCTCCCCAAGGCCAAAATCAGCTCTCCTTCTGAGATACTGTGGGGCCCACTATAATAGATGTCTAGTAAAAAATACCATACCTGCCCCCCTGCCCTCCCAGGGCCTTGCATACATACATAATCACTTTGACTGCGTGTGTGTGTGTGTGTGTGTGTGTGTGTGTGTTTGGCGCTGTGGGGCCCAAGGGACAGAAATGGAAATCTATGATAGATGACCAGTAAAAAATACCATCCCCGCCCTCTGGATCCCCGTTGCCTAGTGTACACACATAAGCGCATTGATTGTGTGCATGTGTGAGGACCTCTGGACCCAGGGGACAGGCGTGTCATTTTATTTTATTAGGCATCTATGATAGATGTCCAGTAAAAAAAACAGGCCTTACCCCAGAGTCCCGCCGGCCTTGCATACACACAATCACATTTGTCAAGTGCGTGTGTGGTACTGGGGCCCAGGGGGCAGGCATGGCATATTTTACTGTGTATGCCAAGTAAAGAATGCCAGCCCAGTCTGCTGGGATTCCTGGCACCTCACATGCAATGTCAAGCCTGACCCCTAAGCCCCCCAGCGCCTTGCATGTACACACAATTGATTATCTGTGCATGTGAGGCACTCGAGAGCAATGAGGGAAGGAATAGCATTTGTTAATGGGCATCTGATAGATGCCTAGTAAAAAATACCTGACTGGTCTCCCCAGTACCTTGCATGCACACCATTAATGTGTGCCTGTGTGGTGCTCAGGGCTTCAGAGGGTGGGCATGGCAGTTTTTCCTTGATATCTATGCCCAATAAAAAATGTCATGACTGTACCCTGGGACCCCAGATCCTGACACGCATCTGCCCCCTGGGTCGCCCAGCACTTCGCAATCACACATTATCACATTCATAATTAATGTGATTATGTCTTACTGCAAGGCGCTGTCACACCATGGAGCAGGCATGGCCTTTTTTACTGTGCATGGTTGATAAATCAGTAATGTTAAGTTATGTAGCTAGACTTGCATGTTAATGCAGCCAGTCCAGCCATTTTGTATTGTGGAATGCCATTTTATATTGAGTAGCTTTGATAATGCAAGCATGATCAGTGGTATTATTCTTTCTGAGGCATAACATTTTGTATTGGGGATCTTTGATAAAGCAAGCATGATAAGTGTTAATATGTAACTAGACTGGCATTTTAATGCAGCTAGTCTAGCTATTTCTTATTGTGGTATGCCATTTTGTATTGACCATCTTTGGTAAAGCAAGCAGTATCAGTGGTATTATTCTTACTGTGGCATGGCATTTTGTATTACCCATCTTTGGTAAAACAAGCATAAGTGTTATTATGTAGCTAGACTAGCATTCCAATGCAGCCAGTCTAGTCATTTCTTATTGTGGTATGACATTTTGTACTGGCACATCTTTGGTAAAGCAAGCATGATAAGTGTTATTATGAAGCAAGGCTGGCATTTTGTATGCAACCAATGTAGCCATTTCTTCCTGTGGCATCGCATTTTGTATTGGGCATCTTTGATAAATCAAGCAGAATCAGTGATATTATTCTTACTGTAGGATGACATATTGTATTAGGCATCTTTGTTAAAACAATCATAGGTGTTATTATGTAGCTAGACTGGCATTCCAACGCAGCCATTCTAGTCAGTTCTTAATTGTGGCATGACATTTTGTATTGGACATCTTTGGTGAAGCAAGCATGATAAGTGTTATTATGTAGCTCGACTGGCATTTTTGTACAACCAGTTTGGACATGTTTTCATACATTGGCATGCATTTTTAATGGTGAAGCCAACTGGAGTATGTTCCTACGTGGGGATACTGCCATATATTGGCAGAACATACATGGATATGGTTTCTTATAGTATCATTACTGGCATTATGCACAAAGCAAACTTGAGTATGTTCTTATATGGGAGTAATAGGGTATAATGATGCAGTCAGCATGGAAATGTATGACACAGCCAGTGTGAAAATGTTTTATACCGGCATATATTGTGGGAAAATCATCATGAAAAATGAGTTGGAGAAATCCTCCTGTGAACTGTTGGTGACTTGCATCTATTGGATTTTTTTTCATGAGTTACTCTACTGTTACCATTTACTTCATCAAAACCATACAAATGAGACAGTACAAGACTCCACTTTTATTATAAGGCTGTATCACGTGAGTTCAGGTTAGCATAGACAGAGCTGCCAGGTTCATCGTAGGAGGGAGAGAGGGCTGTAGAATCAGTACAAAGAAATTGTAATACACATATGGTCCAAAGAAACACTGAAACACTATGGGCCTCATTACGACCCAGGCGGTAAGTTACCGCCTGGGTCGTACCTTTACCGCCATGGCGTAAACTACGTTTACGCCATGGTGGTTGGCGGATTTACCGCCCCATTCCAAGGTGAGTGGGGCGGTAAATCCCCATTTCCCATTTACCCTTCCCCATTCCCATTTTTGCCTCATAGGGCATAATGGGAGTGGGGAAGGAGATAATTACGCCACGGTAAATTACGGTGCCGTAATTATCTCCAAGGTCCCTTAGCGCCATGGATTTTAACGCCTGCAAAAAGGAGGCGTTAAACTCACCATGGTGCTAAGGGACCTTGTAATCAGGCGTTAAGGGTCGGTGCCGTTTACGGCGCCGTAAACCCCTTAAAGCCTGGGTTGGAATGAGGCCCAATGTATCGTAAAAAATAAATTGTTTATTTAAATACAAGTAGGCTGAGATAGATCTTGGGGGAAATAAATACTATCACATTTTATGTAACCACAATTATAAAAACACAACGCTAAGTACACAGACCAAAGCATAGACCTTATTCAGAATACCTAACAGTAATTCTAGGGAAGTCAAACCTTATCCTTATCATACACATTCAGTATAGGTCACACCTATTCTTGGGAAGTAAAACCATAAGTTACTTTCAGATTACTTTACAGTAATTCAAGGGTAGTAGACGCTGTCAGTTATGCAGTGACACTCAACAAGGACATCACAAAGTAAACCAATTTGAAAATATACTTTTCTGAATAGTGTAACACAGAGTTAAGGAACAGTATGTACCTCTACTGCGTTTGTGATAACACACAGTTGTACTAGGTGAGTAAGACCTTTTTCGTGTAATATTCAATTACAGTTGCTTTTCAGCTCAATGGAGCACAGTCTAAGATAATCAAGAACTATTTACACTTATTCTGGAAGCACAAGGCAGAACAAGGTCAGCTACACCTAAAGGAATGTCACACAGCTATTCCAGGCAGGTAAAACCTAGTGCTCTACTATACTATTACAGTTGCTTTTCAGATCAGTGCAACACAGATTGAGGTAAGAAATAACTCTAATTTGTTTTAGGATGGCACACAGGTAACTCAAGGTAAGTAAAACCTATATACTTTTTAAAGGAGCTATCAGCAACTTAAAATGTAAGTATAACCTAAGGCAGACTTATTCTGGACAGGTTAATAACAGGTCAGGGAAAGCAAGACGCAATTGGGGAAACTCATACATTTATCCTAACAGGAATAGTAAAGTGAAACCAACAGCATTACTTTTGGGAAGAGGGGGACCCAATTCACAGGTGAGTAAAGTAACCTTATATATATTTTTCTGAATAGTAGAACACACATTCAATGTAAGTAAGCACGTTTGTAACTGTTCACTCGCAGAGTTACAGTTACCAACCAACTTCTTTTACAAGTAAGTAACTTTTTAACACTTGTTACTCTTCTCAAGGCAGAATCTTTTCTTATCTAGTTCTTCCCGTATTCTATGGCATGAGTTCACTGAGAGGCAGAAGAGGGACCCTATTGGTCTAGGTGCCAGCTGTAGGCAGGGTGAGATAGGGTTCAGCTGCAGGCAAAGTCAGAGGAGGAAGACTGTTCAAACACGTAAGTATTTCACTTTAAAGTTAGTTGAGGGTCCAGGGACATTAGATAAGACACCCAAGGAGTATTCCGCAGTGGGCCATAGTGAACTGGATGAGTGGCCTCTCAATCACAGGAAACACCCCAAAGCTATACAGAAATCACAAAGGCTTAAGCTAGGTAAAATACCCCAGCCAACACAGTACCTCAGCAGAGAAGAGGATTTGCAGCAGGAAGACTTCAGGATCTGCAGCCAAAAACCTGTTTGATGGATTCCTTTGTCAAGAAGATGGAAGACAGGAATTTGGAAGGACTTTTGCAGCAGGGATCATGGGAGAAGGCTCCAAGCAAGAGTTTGCTCAAGACTGGATGCAGCTCTGTGATTTTTGCACCCTTTTTCAGGAGCCAGAAGAAGACTGAACATTGCCAGTTGGATTTCCATTGTTTGTAAGGTCCAGCACACTAGTGAGGGGACTTTTCATATTCGATTCACATCTCTGGAGGTCCAGAAGGATGCCTACATAGTTTCAGCAAGATTTGGAATTCGGAAGACCATGCACCGCACAATGGCTTGAGGTCCCAGGTTATTGGGGTAGTGCAGCCCTGCAAGGTTGCAGCACAATGTGGCATGGCTCAAAATTCAGGTCTCCTTGCAAATAGTGGATCCCACCAGCTTTTGGGTGGGAGTCGTTGTGTTCACGACTCGCAAGTCGATGGGAAGGGCTGCATCAGGCTCTCCGGTCACTGGAAATCATCTCAACTGCCCTTTCTTCTTCATCCTCTTTGGATTTTGTTCCAGTGGTTGACTACCTCTTCAGCTTCTAGGATCTGACTTGTATGCAGGAACCCAGCCAATCAAACAGCCATGCAACATTCAAACTTGGGTGGTTGGCAGTCCTTTCAGGACAGCCAGCCACCCAGTTTGAACTGGATTCTCGCAGACAGTCTGGAAGACAAAGGGGTTCAAAGTTTTTGACTCCTCCCTCGCTTCCTGCCTTCCTAGACACTCTGGAGCCTGAGCGGGGAGTCCACAGGACTCCCGTCGAAGATAAAATGAACACAAAGGAATTTACCACCCTGAATGTCAGAGGAAAGAACAAGAAAGGACAAGAGACACTAAAATGGCAAAAATAGAGGACAGGGCCATTTTGGTAAAATGAGCACCCATGGGTGCCTTAACCGGGGCTGTGGAAACAGTCTGCAGTAAAGTTGCACCAAATTAGTTAAAAGGTTCACTGCCACCAGCCATTAAAGATACGTTTGTCCTTGTAACATAAATGTTACATTTATAATGAGAAAGGGGATACCCAGGTGGGGGTTGCTGGTCTCACCCAATAAAATGTAAAAGGGATCCAAAGATCCTTTCTACCCTTTGGATCTGTAATTCTCACAAGGGTAGTCAGATAAAGTTAAAAGGTGAGCCCCCAGGGCAACAAAGCAACAATAGGCAGTATGTGCCAAAATACACTATGGATGTTCTTGAAAATGACACCCATAAAGAGTAAAAGACTCGGTGAGGTTGGAAAAAGGTTCCCACTCACTGAGGTATCAGCAAAAATAATCCACCAGTAAATCAAAAGGTTCTGGGGTTGACACAGGTCAGGAAGATTGATCATTGCTATGAAAATGTTACCTAACACCTACAAAGCCCAATTGTAAACTGTTTGGCTTTTTATCCAATGTTATAAAAAGTGTGCTCTAAAAGGCACCATTCTCACCTATTATTTAAAAAAGATTCTCTGGGGCAAAACCCCCCCGAACCATCCTTTTGGGTGGTATGGGCTCCATCGCTATGCTCGATCGCTCTGGCATAACTGGGGCAAATATGTACGGCCCTCCAGTTAAAAAATTCACCAGCTGCTGGTGTCCAAATGTGTTTCCTGAATTAAAGCAATAATTGATGGTTTTGGATTTCAAATTCAAATACTATAGGTTTGTCTTTCCCTTAATAGAAGTATTAAGACCATTAATATTTAATGACATTATATTCAATGGAGCCATCACAATCTCATGTATTGTGCATATAGCATTAATGGCAGCCTTGCGAGGTGGGGGGGCGTTCATGGTATTTGAAGGTGTGCTCTGTGAACCAACACTCTTATATCGGCTGTATATCAAAACAGTTACAGATATTCAAGGAGGATGTCCATCAGAAAAAACAATAGCAACTATGTTTTAAAAAAGTGTTTCCTAACTACTAATTGATATTTAGTCACACTCACTGGATGGGTGCAAACACATATCCACCTCATCTGACCATGACCCAGGAACAATGAAGCATATTGTAAATATACAATAGTTACTATGTAAATGTCCAATTAAAATGGAGTAAAGTACATGGACACGTGTAAGTATTAGGAAAGTGGTCTAGAAAACTAGGGTGACCTGTTCTGTGTCAATGCAGCTTGTATGCAATTCATTGAATAATAAGGATAAATATACTGTTAAAACTGACCAATCATAAGCAGGACATTGTCATAGTGATTGTTTGATAGGAAATGTGCCAATATTGATAGACAAAGGACATTAGAATGTAATCAGGGCATGAGTATCTCTGTTAGTCACTGGTTCGTATAACGTTTCGTTATATCGTGAGTAGCACATCGGGGAAGAAACTGATCTATCCGTAAATTGGATATGAACTTATTCTAACATAGTAAGTTAAAAAAGTATTGAAAACTCAGCAGGTTTTCAGTACAAATCTTATTCAGGGCCATTTGCACTGTCAATTTGCCCTCCCCTAGACCTAACCTTAATTTGTTCCTGTGATGGTCTTTATGTGCTTCTTGTAGGATTTTCCTTGCTACGATGGCAGTTACCTTCATCCCCAATGTGAAAATAAGGATCCATTGCTTTTGTATAGGGGGCATAAAGGAAAAGCTTCAGGTCTACTGGCTTTTTGTTTCCATATTCAGTGAGCATTATTTGGGCAGATACTAGTCCTATAATTTGAGATCAGGGAGGAGCACTTAAAATGGTTCCTCATTATTCATATTATTTATTATCTATATACTAGCTGGGGTACTCAGTGTTACCCGTGTCCTGATTGCATGGTGTCTCATGTTTGGTTGTTTTATTACTTGTATTGCGCTCCATACCCATAGGGCTCAGGGCGCATAGCATAAGATTATTCACAGTTTAGTGACACATAAAAAGTGCACCTACATAAAATAATTTGGTTACACACAGGCGAGTTATATACATACAGGATATATACATGCACATCATTCTGATTGCAAGCCGAGAGCAGTCCTGGTTCATACAATGGTTGTATAAAAGTGCAGGAAACAATCTGTGATGTGACTAGAGGTTAGCTATATACAGGTGGGCCAGTTAGTCTAAGGTGTCGTAGGCCAGCCTAGAAGTCAGCGGGCCTCATTACGAGGTGGGCAGTAAGGGATTACCGGCACCGGTAAGGACACCGGTGCCGGTAATCCCTTACCACCCTATTCCGAGGTCCCTTAGCAGGTCCCTTCCTCAACGCCTGGTTTTACCAGGCGTTATGGAAGGGACCCGTTAAGGGACTTCAGAGCTAATAACGGGCCCGCTAATAGCGGGCCCGTTATTAGCTGCATCCCCATTCCCATTGAGCCCTATGGGGGCTCGAATGGGAATGGGGAATGGTTCCCGGAATGGGGACTTACCGGGTCCTCCAAGGTCGGAATGACCCGGTAAATCCCTATGCCGGGAACACAGACCCGGAATGCGGTAAGGGGGTAGCCATGGTGCTAATAGTGCCATGGCTACCTCCTACCTCATAATGAGGCCCAGCGTCTTTGATCCAGTTTATTATATTACAACGGAAATTTTGGTAGGTTTGATCCACTCTTAGTGGGGAAGGTAGTGAGTTCCACAGTTGGGCGGCCTTGACCTGGAAACTGCTACCTCCAACTCTAGATAGCTTAAATCTAGGGACCAAGAGACAGTTTGTATTGGAGAGTCTGTTTGTTCTTGTCGCAGGTTTTGTAGTGATTCTATCAGACAAGTAACGGGGTGCCGCGTTGTTCAGGCATTTATAGGTGAGGGAGGCAACTTTTAGTTTGATTTTATTGTGTGTGGAGAGCCAATTGTTAGCTCTTCTTGTCTCAGAGATGTCTTCCCTCTTTGCAATTCCTAATGATGCTCTAAGAGCACTGTTTTGCAGGAATTGAATTTTGTTGATGGTTTGTTTGTTAGCCCCTATGTACAAAGCATTACAATAGTCGAGCTTTGATAAGATGAGTGCTCTATCCAGGGTGATGCAACTAGAATTTGACAAGAAAGCTTTGTCTGCTCTAATCAGTTTGCAGGTGTATGCCATGGCCGAGGCCATGGCCTTAAACTGTTTGTTGAAGGAGAGAGTCGAGTCCAGATAGAAACCCAAGGTTTTTACCTCCTTGGCTACAGTAATAATATTATGGTCTATATTGAAGGCCGAGTATTTGGGACTCAGTTTTTTAAGGGTCAATGGCGTGCTCAAGATGATGATCTCTGTCTTGTCATCATTCAGGCATAGTCCATGGGTGGCCATCCATGCCTGAATGATGAGATATACCCTGTTCACCAAGGCCAAATCCTTGTCATAATCACCAGTAAGAGGTAGGAGGATCAGAGTATCATCGGCATAATTCGTGTAAGTGATACCCAGATGATCCAAATCATTGAAAAGGGGATTAGTAAAGATATTGTATAGGGTAGGTGAGACACGAGATCCCTGGGGCACTCCACAAGTGATAGGGATGGGGTCGGCCGCTGCGATCGGTGAGAAGACTCTCATAGTCTGATAGCTTAGAAAAGATTGTTTCCACGCTGTAGCTTCTGTTGAGAAGTATGCCACAGAATCCAGGCGACTGCATAGGACCCGGTGGTCGACCAGGTCGAAAGCAGCAGATAGGTCCAGGAGTAGGAGAAGGGCTGATTCCCCTTTATCCCTAAATTCTTCAATCTGGGACTTCAGGTCTATTAGCGCTGCTTCGGTCCCGTGTTGGGGCCGAAAACCTGACTGCCTAGTTCCTAGTAGAGAGTTAGATTCCAGATGTTTTTGTATTTGGGTGTATGAC
This sequence comes from Ambystoma mexicanum, assembly GCF_040938575.1. Taxonomy (NCBI): domain Eukaryota; kingdom Metazoa; phylum Chordata; class Amphibia; order Caudata; family Ambystomatidae; genus Ambystoma; species Ambystoma mexicanum. Next base: position 655,700,679 of record NC_090934.1, read on the forward strand.
ATTTTATCTATGATTTTCAGAAGAAAAGGCACTGTGGTGATTGGTCGGTAGTTAGTGCGTATCAGTGGGTCTAGAGTCTGTTTTTTCAATAAAGGGAGCACCCACGATTCCTTCAGGTTAGCTGCATCCTTTATAAATTGAGCAGGGCATTGGTCACCATGACAGTTGGAGGGTTTGAGTGATAATATGATCTTTTCAGTTTCCTTTATGGTGACTTTGGAAAACTTAAAGCGGGAAGGATTGACAGTGTTATTGGATGGTTCTGGGGTGATTCTGGTAGGTGTAGTGCTGGTTAATGAGGCTTTTTTCTTAGCAATTTTTACTTGTAGAGTTGTAACTTTTTTGGCTAATGCTTGCTGTATGTTGGAACACCAGAGTTTGTCCTTTATACAGTTGTCTGGCACTGGGATAGGGGCTTCCAACTCTTTGAGGATGACAAAGAGTTCCTTCATACTTGAGTTGGCTTGAGACATTCTGGCGTTATAGGTTTCACGTTTAGCTAGGAGTATTTCGTTTTTGTATAAGGCTGTGATGGTGCTGGGATTAGTCTTGTTTTCCTCAGATGGTTGTGAGCTCAAGGATATCTCATATTGCCTTTTTTTAGTGCATAGCATTTTTAAATATGGAATATACCAGGAATTGAGATGGGCTTTAGGTTTACTTTGTCTTAGTTTGAGTGGCGCTTTTGAATCTAGGGTGGTGGTCATGATATGGTTATATATGCCGTAGTGGATGTCTCTTGTCCTCATGTCAGCAAGTCTTGCTTCAGTTTGCACTGGCATCTCATTTGCACTGGAGAAAGTTGTTCTTGTCCTCTGGCCGGCAAGTCGTGCTGCTGTTTGTTGTTGTGTTTCAGGAGCTCTGGATATTGATTTTCGCTTTGCATCAGATGGAGCTTTTCCAAGTGATGCTCGTTTTTTGTGCAGCATGTTTCAGTCGCTTAATGGCTTCAGCACATTTGAGAAAGTGTCCAAGAAAGATTGATTGATTGTGCTCTCTTCTTGTGAATGAATGTAAGCAAACAGCAACCCTGCCATTTCCCATATTTGGAGTGGTGTGATTAAGCAAAATGTATTTGTTTTAAAATTCTCTTTAAAAAAGCTTTAATAAACACTTTTGAACTGTATATAGCAGTAATATATTTCAGAGGAATAACCAAGGCATTTACAATTTTGTTTCAGACACTTTTCTAAATGTTTCCTCCTTCTAGTACCTACGGCAGTGAATCAGGGTGAGCATCAGTAAATGAGGGTGCCTACGGAGGGAAATCTTTGCATCCAAACATAGACTACAATCTTGCCCCAGAAAATGAGGAATACATGCAAAATTTAGTAGCAGTGGGTTAATCGGTGTGGATTTGCATAGCCAGAGAAACATACACACACACATCTCAAAAATGTTTTGCATATAAGATTTTTGCATCCAAACATAGACTACGATCTTGCCACAGACAAAAGAGGAATCCATGCAAAATTTGGTAGACATGGGTTCAGCGGTGTGGATTTGTATAGCCGGACAAACATACACACATACATACATTCTGCTTTATATATAAAGATGTAAAAGTCAAAATGTGTTTGTTTGTGGTGTGATTTCTGGCAAAGCATTGTTCCTTATACACCGTTTCACCAATCTGCACCAAATGTTGCACAGTTGCCTGTTAGGACCCTCCAGACATTACTGGCTACATAACATTTGGACACTCCTCCCCTTTCCCCAGATTTCGGCAAAAGTTGATATTAGTTTGTTGGTTTGTGGGTTTGTGGCAAAGAGTTTATTTATTTTATTTATTTGTTTTATTATATTGCGCTCCTAACCCGAAGATATCTGGGTGCAGGTTTGCAGGTTACAATTAAAGTGCTGGTAGTTTCATTTACAATTAACAAAGTAGACACAAGTATAGGGGAAGCAAATTATTATACAACACAATAGTATGATTACAGTGAGGAAGATACAATTATAGTACAGCACTGAAAACAGTTACAGTGCCGGGGTACATTGGGTTCTCAACCTATGTCAATAATTGGGTACTTGAATCAGTATTCTTGTGAAAATAGGCATGTTTTCAGTTTTGTTCAGACGGTCCAATAAACTGCCTCAGTTCTGAGGTCTGACAGCAGGGCATTCCAGAGTTTGGAGGCTAGGACTGGAAAACCCTTACCCCCTGTTTTTTCTAGTTTGTATCTAGTTATCAGTTGGTTGACTTGCAAGGCTCTGGTAGGTCTGATAGATTGGTTCTTAGGTATTTTAGGGCTTTGTTTGCTCGGCACTTGTGGGTAAATGATAGTGTTCTGAAGGCGATTCTGTCTTAACTGGAAGCCAGTAGACCTTGATAGCTGTAATGTGATTGACTTTTGGAATGTTAAGTGATGCTCTTAATGCGTTGTTCTGTAACACTTGTAGTTTGTTTAGGCTGAGGCAACTGGTGCTGATATATAAGGCATTACAGTAGTCCAATTGCGATAATATGAGGGCTCTAGCCAAGATGATACAGCTGTCGGAGAGAGGAATGGCCTGCAGGCGGTAATGAGTGTTGCTGTATATACCACCTAAGAGGCTGGAGCATTAATTTGTTTAGTAAGTGAGAGTGTTGGGTCAAGGTAGATCACCAGAGTTTTGACTTCTTTTGCTACTTTGATGGTATTTTTATCAATGACAAAAGATTTACATTTTTCAGGTAGTTTGTTTAAACGGTTTTGGAAGCCAATCAATAATATCTCCATTTTGTGGTCATTCAGACCGAGGCCATGAATGGCCATCCATGCCTGAATAACTTGGTATATTTTGTTCAAATGTTTCAAATCTGTATTGTAGTAGCCTGAGAGGGGTATGAGTATTTGGGTGTTATCTGCATAGTTTGTGTAGGTGACACCCAAACTGTCCAGGTAGTCAAATAGTGGTTTAGAGATAGTGTACACAGTAGGAGAGACACAAGAACCCTGGACTGGTGCCAGGTCAGCCGTTGCTGTCAGAGTGAATACTGTCATTGTCCTATTGGAGTGTAAGGATTTAATCCAGGATGTGGCTTTGGCAGAGAAGTGTGCAGCTGAAGTCTAATGTTTGCATACAACATTGTGGTTGACCAGGTCAAAGACTGCAGATAAGTCTAGCAGGAGAAGGAGGGCTACGTTACCTCTGTCCTTTAACTCATCCATTTATATTTTAAGGTTGACGAGAGCAGATTCTGTGCTGTGACCTGGTCTAAGACCTGACTGGCGAAGGTCTAGGAGATAGTTTGATTCAAGATAATTTTGAATTTGAAGGTACACTTTTGAGAAGGAAGGGTACCGTAGTTAAAGGTCGATAGTGGGTATATTTGGATCTAGTGCAGATTTCTTTAGGAAGGGGAGGGCCCACGCATCCTTGAGATTTGTCGGGACTGTGCTAGTTTCGAAGGATGCATTTATTAGGAAGGGAGCGATCTCCACTACCGCATCTTTGATAAGATGAGTAGTGGAGAAAATAATAATTGAACGCCTCACACCTTCAAGATGTAAGAGTGGCCGGGCATATGTCTCTCTTACATCTTTAAGGTGTGAGGCGTTCAATTATTATTTTTTTATTTTTATCACTTCAGGTACTGAGACTGGGGCAAACTGAAATGGGGTACGCCGATTCTCAGGGGTCTAGGTATACTATGTTTTTTAATATCAATTTCAGTTTGAAGGAGAGTGATTTTATCCAGCAATGCTTTTTGGATGTTCGAGAACCAAGTGGCATCTTTTATGCAATGTTCCTATGGATTCACTGGGGTTTCTAATTCTCTTAGGATAGTAAATAATTATTTTGTACCTGATTTTGCATTGCTAATTCTCTCCTTGTAAGTGTCACTTTTAGTTTGGTGGATAGCGTTTTGTAGTTATTTTAAGCTGTGTCAAATGTCTCTTTGTTGATAGAGGCCGTTTTTCTTTCTCCAGGTCCCTTCGGCTACTCTCTTGGTATTACGTAGGCTTTTTAGACTTGTGTCCATGGTATTACATACACCTTTTTAATAGTTGTTCCTAATACAATTCCACACCGTTTGATACTTTTTACATGCCATTTGGACACCCAGCCCCGTTTCCTGGATTTCAGCACAAGTCAACATTTATTTGTGGGTTTGTGGCTTGGCGAAGAGCAGTTCCATGAACAATTCCACATCGTTTCACCAATCTGCACCAAATTTGGCATAGTTTCCTGTTAGGACCCTGTGGACATTACTAGCTACAGGACATTTAGACACCCCACCCCTTTCCCTGGATTTCATCACCTTCACAAATGAGACGGTTGCCTGAAATCGGCTAAACATCAATGTGGTCGTAGAAGGAATGTTCCCAACACAAGGAACACAACTCGAGGTCCAGGCCCTAGGATGCATGCTTTCCAAGATATTTGCACCACAATGCACTGCAACAAACTGTACCATGCCAGGGTGAGGTGACAGATGGGGAAAAAGCACAGATGGTCCCAGTATGCAGCAGCACATCAACTCTCGCCTCACCCCAATGTCTGCTCTGAGGTATGTCAGCCAGCCACACGTGGCCATTCTCAGTGAAGTTTACTTCAGGGTGCAAAGCACAACAAGTGATAAGCGATCAGTGTTTTCATGTCTGTCTACAGAACCCATTCAGACATGGATCTGCGTGATTTTTCCGTTGCAGAAAAGTCAGCGACGGGAAAGTTTGCATGAGAAATGTGCGAACCACAAAAGGTTTGTACATTTCCCATGTGAACACGCATTTAAAACCCCTACAAACCCACACCCACACCCACAACACACCCACGACACACCCCTACCCACACCCTTAACACATCCCCACCCACACCCCCAACATAACCAAACCCTACTTACCTTTCCGTCACGCTCTGTCCCTGTGGCGCAGGTTCCCTTGCACTTCCGGGATCGGGAACCGGTGCCGCAGGGACCTTTTCTTTTTTCTTTTTTTTTCTTTTTCGGAAGCTGCAGGGGTTTCCCCCGCAACCGCTGCTCACTATACTGTAAAGTATAGTGAGCAGGGTGTTGAGGAGGAAACCCCCGGAGCCTCCCCCTTTTTTTTTCTCGGGTGTTCTGCGGGATTGTCCCCCGCAACACCCCGCGCACTATACTGTATAGCATAGTGAGCGGGTTATTGCGGGGGACACCCCCGCAACACCTGGCTTTTTTGTTTTTTTCTTCATTTGGCAGGGGCAGGGGGTTGTCCCCCGCAACCCCCGCTCACTGAAGTGAGCAGGGTTTTGTAGGGGACAACCCCCCACCCCAAGTCCGACCCCACCGAAAAACCTAAACACACACCGCAAAAAGTTCGGACTTTTGATAGTCTGAACTTTTCGTGGTGTTTGTTTTAGGTCTTTTGGTGGGGTCGGACTTTTATAGTCAGTCAAATCATACAATACCTTCAGACAACGGGTACCTCTGCTAGTCATTTATAAAAAAGGATGTGTTAGGCACAGACTGATCAACAAAGTGCACTAAAGCACTGCAACAAAAGACATATGTAAATGAAAACAAAACAGAAAGAATAAGTAACACCTATGAATAATAACATTTGTTTAAGAACACTTAGAAACAAAAACATCCAGTATTAGAAAGCTTGCGACCAGAGCCAAATCCTCAAAGAGAAACAGGAGCAAGTCACTGTAGTGTTGAAGTGGAGTGCATATTTTCTTTTGACAACTCACAGACACGTATCTCTTATTTTCATCAAGAGTGTACAGTTTTTATTTCATAGTCACTTGAAGTATCCAGGTAGAATGTGATACTTAAACAATCAGTGCTTTCACACTGTCTTTTCTAGAAGGATACCTGCCGCTTTTCATGTGTGCACTTAAAAATTCCAGAGCCAGATCAAATTGTGTTTGCAACAAAGTCGGAATCTACCCCTGTATGAATTACACAACATAATTCTGTTGTGGTTTGCTTGCATCCCTCAATTCTGCAAAAAGGTAGCATGCGCCCCTCTGGAAAAAGAAACATGGCATTATAACCTATTCTGTGGTTTTTAGAGAATCTGCAGCCAAGGCTTTTAGCTCATTGTACTTTTCACAAAGGAGGAATATCCATTTGGATATCAGTCTTTGTCCCGCCCACAAGGGCAGTCCAGCACCGAAATGCAAGGCAAACCTCCTTTGAACCAACAGCAATCCCATACACGTATTTCAGCCTTGTTGGGCCTCATCAGTGAGGTGGAGCCCTCAATTCTGTCCTCATTGTATAAACCCATACTTCAATAGCAGTGGTCCTGTCTGCCTGTGATGATTTGAATTCTTTCTTTCTATCCTTTCCTTCATTGTACGTCTGGGGTACCCTTATATCATTGGAATTCACAATAGCTCCAAGCTCATGTATTTCCTTCAGGTGCTGTTCTAGTGGCAGCCATGGTGGGTGCAGTTCCTGTACCAGTTATTGTTTCTGGAAAAGTGTTATGCAGTATCAGTTATATTCTTTCTGGGTGCAGATTGGCATCTTGGTTCATTCTTCAATGCCTCAGTGTGCAATATGCCCAAACTGATTCATAAAAAAATTGCAGACGCTTTGGAGAGTCTCTGTGCCTCATTTACAAAATATTTAGTGTGGCACAAAGTGACCTTGCACCATAAAAGTACACTTTTTGTTGCACTAAAAACCAATACCCGAATCACAGATCCGACTTTGTGCTGGCCCTTCCCACTTTCCACTCCGCGGTGGCAGAGGGTGGGAAGGGCCAGCGCGAAGAATAGAAAGGTGGCGAAGCATGAAAAATCCACATTATACGAGGAAAATGAGGAAGAACATGGGTGTTGGGGCGGAGGCACCAAGAAAACAACAAATGCTCCCATTAAGTGCTAAGTAAACCCTATCCATAGAAGTTATCATGCAATGGTGTTGACTCCAAAAGAGAACGATCATCCCGTGATCTGACCGCCACCCGTTACCTGTCGCAAAGCACAAAGCCCAATGAAAGCTCATGCATAAAAGTACAATGCAACCCCAATGAACATACAATTGCCCCAATGCCGGATTCTGCATTTCTAGCACTGATATAACTACATGAAAGGAGGAGGAGGAACAGAATATTGCATCCACAAACAACATTATTTGGGATGCCAGATGAGGAGGTGCATGGAAGATACTGATTCCCTCCCTATGTCATCCTAGACGTGGTCAGAGAGTGGGAGAATGACCTAGTATCACCCACCATGTGCTCACAGAATGTGCCACCTCTGGTCAACGTGCTATCAGCTTTACACTTCCTGGCCACAGTATAATTCAAGCATATCACAGCCATTGTGGGTGGTATATCACAGCCCACACAATCATGGTGCCTCCAGCAGGTCTTGAGCTGCATTTTAGCATGTCTGCATAAGCATATTCACATGTCAAAAACACTGCAGGCAATGTAGAGAGTGCGCCAGGAATTCTATGCATTTGCACACTTTCCACGAGTCCTGGGAGCCATCAACTGCACCCATGAAGTGCTGCAACTATCCCTGCGAAACAGATCACATTTATTGCAACAGATAACATTGGCTTTCCATCAATGTGCAGGTGTTCTGTGATGTCAAGTGACACATCATGCATGTCAATGCCAACTACCTAGGGTGCACGCATAATACCTACATCTTCCTGCATTCCCCCATATACCAGGCGCTTGCATTGTGTACCTTGGGAAACAGATGGCTTGTGGGTAAGTATCAACTATCAAACACACACAAGCAGTGCCATGACACACCGAAAAAAAAAAATTACAATACATGCAATAAATAACCATTTTCCCCTTTTCAGGGGGCAGTGCCTAACCGCTATCACCATTCCTATTGACACCCATAAGGAATCCAGCAACCCCAGGTGAGGCGCACTACAACGCACCACACATAGCTACTAGTGGCATAGTGGAGAGGATAGTCTGAGTACTTAAGGCACGTGTCCGCTCCCTTGACCACTCAGGTGGCGTATTGCTATATGCACCCCTTTAGTATGCAAAATCATTGTGGCATGTTGTACCCTGCATAATATTGCCACACGTTGTGGCATAGCTCAGGGGCAACGCGCTTGTCTTGGAAGCAAGATGACGCTGAGTAAGACAGGTTTGATCCCCAGGTCAGCGCTTCGAAACCTGTGGGTATTAAATGTGTTATATATAACCCATTACAATAGCAGTAGAGGTGCAGGAGGGCTTCTGCCCTCATCCACAGGCACTCCTCATTCCCTTAGAAGGACAAAGAGAACAGGGACAGGAAACACACTACCAGGTAGTACAAACCTACTTTACATGAATAATAACTCATGTGGAACTCACACAGTAAATCCACATCCATGATGGCCTTCAATAATGCAATCAGGACAATCCAGCTAACCCATAACAACACCCTGAGAATGTGCCTCTTGGATTTCCAAACTGTATGTGCCCCATACATTTAAAAGTACACTGAAACCTCATTAATATCCTTGACATAAAGTGCACAAAACATGTCCACAGTCATGTCAAGTTGGAAGAAAATTGTCCATGTCACATGCCCAAAATACCTGAAATTGCAAAGCCATCCCCTGGCATGATGGCTCCATCACATGTTTTCCATTAAGTGCCTTGCATCAAGTGGACAATAAAATGTCTCACCTGACAGCCACCTAGAAGCTGTGTCCCTCTGCAGCATTGTAGCTGGTCCTGCTCACCACCACTCACCGGTGACATGTATGTGCACCTGCAATGGGGAAAACAACAGCTGCCGCTCCACTCCCTCCCTATGCATGTCTCTGATACCCTCAACATGTCCCTTGTCCCATAATGAAGATGCACATCCAATCTTCCAATGGCTATCTAGCCACTCACAGGATACACAAACATAACAAAATGATGCCATGTTACACAACTCTCACTATCAACAGTCCCTGGTCATATCAATGGGATAACAGAAGCAACATTACACTTCACACATGAGAAAGATGATTAGGCCTCCGACACTGCTGCAAAAAATTGCTGCACTGTATTTCTTGTGAAATACAGAAACATCACACTTCACACATCATCCACATGCATACCTGTCATCTGGACCATTTACCTACGTGTATTGTGATAGTCAAGTATATTGCATGCCCATGCATCATGGACACAGGTGAACAGGGAACCAAAAGAGGACCTGGAAAATATTCTCAAAGTGGCCCCATATCACACTTCTGCAACAAGCCCAACCCTTCACCCATGAGAACATGTGGAAATACCACACAAAAGAGGCCCAGGGTGAAGAGGCCCTCCAGTAAACTACCAGACTCTGCTATAGGCCATTCCACCCTGATTATCAAGTGGCTACTTGACATGACACATGTCAGGAGATAACGCGCTGACATGACAGGAGTGCAAATGTATTGCCACACAAGAAAGAAGCTACTGGATCAGCCCTTGCCAAAAACATGTGCACAGGAACATCCCAAGGCAACTGACACCAAGCATCAAGTCGTGGAGGTGTGACCAGTAACACAAAGCACATGAATAGCTGCTCAAGGTGAGATGCATGCACACACAATTATGTAGGACCACTCATATCTTCAGTGACAGTGACCATTACCCAATTATCCCCATATTGCATTATTCAGGCAATCCCTATGTGTGCCACTTCATTCCATGATTGGGATGCATATGTCACCAGCCATAAAAAAAATGACAGCGCACAGCCTTACATTGTGTTACAGCTGTTGTGCTGTGAATTCCAAACCACCTCCACCTTACACTGGGACTCTGAATTGGTGTTAGGAGACTCAATATTTAGCATTGCCCAGGTAGAATAGAGTGCTGCGTGTCCTCTCAGAGTGTGGGCACTGGATGAGGCAAGATGGTTGAAAGGGCATAGGACATTTGTTTGGACCAGCTAAAGGAGTCTGTCTAAGAGACTTCACATATACACATCAATGTTGCACGGTATGGTCACCTGCATGTGGGAGGCTGTAGAAGCCCATAAGACTATGTCAGTTGACTCCACTGAGCATGGCCACATGTCTAGTCACCCAGATAAAAAATGTGCCCAGTACCATGAGCACTTGAAACACTTGCAGGTTTATAGGTGCTTTATAAATAAACATTACCATTAACCTGAGCAGTTGTCTTGCTGCCCTTGAGATAACAATGGCACAACTTGAGGCCCAAAACTAATGATACAGTCCACCCTGGACGAGGACACAATAAAATACAGTCCACACTGGATGAGGACAAAAATAAATAAAATAGGACAAATTGGTCCATCCTGGAGGAGGGGGTTAAGAAATAGATAAAGGGAAAAAAAACATGCCCCCTTAATTGGCTCATAAACGCCAGGCTACATGAAGAAGGGGTGGTGGTGATAAGAGCATAGAGGTGTGTGGGGGCATGGCCAATGTCATCACATGTGTGGTTGAGGTGCAACCCGCATTCTATGGTGGATCCTGGGATGGTGCATTTTGACCAAGCAATGCCAAAGCCTCGTCAATATTGGCTATGGCCCCTCATGAGAGGAATGTATGCATGAGGGCCCCAATTGCTACAAGGTCCAGGTGATGGATGTCACGAGTAGTCAAACAGTCATTACGCATGCAGGCCCTTGATGTCTCTAACTGCATGTTGAGAGATTGTCTCAAGGAATCCATCTCTTGGCAGTGGATGTCCCTAGTGGCTTCCCAGATGGATTCCCTTAAGGCCAACATCTCCTAATACAGGCATTCACCCAGGAAATCTGTGTCTTGATTTTGGGATTCCCTTATGGCCAACATCTCCCATGAAGGGTTTCCCTCAAGGTGTCCATCTCCTGCAGCTGGTAGTCCCTTGGGGCCAACAACATATTATGCAGGGATGTTTCAAAGCCAAACCATCATCATGAATCACCTGCCTCAGTTGTTGCATGTCCGCTCTCCTCTCCTGCCACAATGAGCGGAGTTGTTGCATCATTTGAAGAGATTACATTTTCTGCCTGGCAATGGATGTCCCTGGCCATCTCCTGCAGGACCTCGCCCCGTTGGGCACTTACACGCAACAACTCCTCCTCCCACTCTGAGTGTCCGGCAGGCACATGTCCATCATGTGGGCGGGGACTACCAAGACGGATGCTGAAGCCTAGGCCTGTCACAGTGAGTGCATTGTCATTTACTAGTTGTCTATAACACTCAGACTGACACAAGCCTCCGCTACTGCCTCCATGATGGATGAAGGCAATCTTGCAGACACTGCAGACACTGAAGCCACTATTGATGCAAGGCTTCCCCCTTCCAGGGCCAGGGTCTCCTGGCTCCCCTCCTCCAACTCAGCAGCAACAACTAACTCAAGACATCCAAACTACTCAGTGGTATACCCTCCACTATGTCCCCCAGTATGCCCTCCACATCAGATTTGGCATCAGAAGAGTCGCCAGTCCTGCTGATAATGACCTGCAACACGTGGGGATTCTCACCAGGTACAGCACCCTAGCCCACACTGGTGGATGGTTGTGCCTCATCATTCTTCTCCTCCTCATCCACTGTCCTCACCTGCACAAAGTCAGACAACAATATTCAGAGGCCACTACTTTCCGAGAACACCAAACTGACCTCCCAAATACTCCTGCTTGGAGATTTTAATTTAGGATTTAATCCCAATGATCACCAAGCCTTGGCCATTGCCAATGTACTAACAGAACAAGGGCTCACACAAAGAGTGACCCAAGCCACCCACGACAAAGGGAAAACCCTTGACTGGGTTGCTGGCTATAACTGCATCACCATGATCACATCGAGAACACCCCTAACTTGGACAGATCATTATCTGATATCATTTACTAAGCCAGCCTTTACCCCTAAACCTAAGGTTATTCCCATCGCACCATCCCTCCCTACATGAAATAAAAAGAACATCACTGCGAATATGAACATTCCACTTATCCTGCCGACTCTCAACCTATTTCCTTACTCAACTAGCCCATGTTGACAATGATGCTATGACAAAAGCCCTTGATACAATTGCTCCACTCAAGAAACGGAAAAGCAAACCAAAAGCCCACTTGCATTCATGATTTACGCCCCATCTAAAAACCCGGAGAAAAGAAAGCTCAAGTACTAGGGAATTATTTACCATTCTCAGCGAACTGAAAGCTCCTATCCCACAGATAGATGATTGCCTCAAGGACAAGTCCTGGTGCACTAGCATGCAGAATGCCTTACAGAACAAAATATCCCAACTCCAAAGCAGAATTGCTGATAAAAAAGCCACACAACCTAATATAGACAATCCCAGCATTACTACAGCAGTCACCAATAAACCCTCCAACCAGTTAAAATGTTCTCAAGTCTTAATCTATGAGGTTGAAAAAGTCATTCTATCTCTTAAGCCGTCTAATCGCCAAGGAGACAGCTGCCCGGCACAGATCATCAAAGACGCTTCCAGAGACCTCTTGCCCTTCATAACTAAACAATCAATTCCTCATTTACTTCTGGCACTGTCCCCGTCAACTTAAAAGAATCCTTGGTCTTACCCCTCCTGACAAAAACAGACCTTAGATCCCTCTATCCCAACTAATTACAGGCCTATCGCCACTGTACCTTTTTTACTCAAGATTCTTGATAAAGTGGCCTATATTCAAATTCAGGAATACTTAGAGTCAAATTACCTCCTCAGCACCGGACAATCGGGCTTCAGACCCTGACACGGTGCCGAGACAGTGTTAATAGATTTAAAAACACAGATCCACGAACTGAAGGACAAGGGAAAAACAGCCATGCTGTTACTCCTTGGAGCTTTGGCACATTCAACTTGGTGGACCACCAAGTTCTCTGCAACCATTTGGACTCAGCAACACATTTCTCACATAGTGCCATTACCTGGATTAAATCCTTCCTCAATAACAGGACCATGCAAGTCTTCTCACCTCTTGCAGCTGCTGACCCTATCCCTATAACCTGTGGGGTTCCACAAGATTCCTGTGTTTCCCCCACTTTGTATAATATATTCACAAAGCCACTGTTTGATGACTAAGATCATCTGGGTGTCACCGACACTAACTATGCAGATGACACCCAGATCCTCATTCCCCTATCAGGCGAATATGACAGGGACCTGGCTTTGGTGAATAAAATATACCTCATCATTCAGGCATGGATGGCCACACATGGACTTTGCCTGAATGATGACAAGACCGAGTTGCTAATACTTGGTTCAACATCCAACCTCAACAAACTTGACCAAAACTATACCACCTTCAACATTGATGGCAACTCCATCAATGTGGCAAAAGTAGTAAAAACCTTAGGTTTTTACCTAGACTCCACCCTCACACTCAATAAAAAATTCATCTCCTTGGCTTCTGCCACAGCCTACACATGTAAGCTGATCAGAGCATGCAGACCATTCTTGTTGAAGGTAAGCTGCACTACCCTAGCGAGAGCACATATCCTATCCAAATTAGATAATTGTAATGGACTCTATCTAGGGGCCAACAAATACCTCATCAATAAAATCCAAACCCTGCAAAATAATGCCTTGAGAGCCTCTCTCGGTATATCCAAGAGAGAAGACATTTCACATCTAAGGAGACAGACCAAATGGCTTAACACCAGAGGTAAAATCACGCTCCAAACCTTATGCCTAATGCATAAAGGTCTAAACCATGCAGCCCCTACATACCTTTCTGTGAGAATTAACAAACACGCCTCGACCGCCCCACTAGGACCATCAATTCAGCAGCTGGGGATCAGGTGCAAGTGGATCTAGGTCACCTGGCCTAAACCCCACCCACCTGGTGCCTTCCTGGTTGCTGCTCTTGTTCACCACTTAGCAAGCCACGCCCACCTGGTGCCTTCCTACTTACCACTCTTTTCCCTACTTAAGGAGCCCTCCAGCCTCTTTTCCTTTGCAGCTGGGGAGCAGGTGCAAGTGGATCTAGGTCACCTGGTTTAAGCCCCGCCCACCTGGTGCCTTCCTGCTCGCTGCTCTTTTTCACCACTTAGCAAGCCCCGTCCACCTGGTGCCTTCCTGCTTGCCGCTCTTTTTCACCACTTAAGAAACCCCACCCAACTGGTGCCTTCCTGCTTGCTGCTCATTTCCCTACTTAAGGAGCCCTCCAGCCTCTTTTCCTTTGCAGCTGGGGAGCAGGTGCAAGTGGATCTAGGTCACCTGGTTTAAGCCCCGCCCACCTGGTGCCTTCCTGGTTGCCGCACTTTTTCACCACTTAGCATGCCCCGCCCACCTGGAGCCTTCCTACTTGCCGCTCTTTCCCCCTTCTTAAGGAGCCCTCCAGCCTCTTTTCCTTTGCAGCTGGGGAGCAGGTGCAAGTGGATCTAGGTCACCTGGGCTGAGCCCTCCCCACCTGGTGCCTTCCTGCTTGCCGCTTTTTTTCACCACTTTGCAATCCCCGCCCACCTGGTGCCTTCCTGCTTGCCGCTCTTTTTCACCACTTAGCAAGCCCCGCCCACCTGGTGCCTTCCTGCTTGCTGCTCTTTTCCCTACTTAAGGAGCCCTCCAGCCTCCTGCAATTGTATTCACTCTCCCCTCTTGCTTCTCCACTCGTTTTAACTGCTTACTCTCTGTTCTCCTCCCTTTCCTCCTCCCCTTACTTTCTTCTATGCACTTACTCTATCAGAATTGTCCCTGGACCTAGTAAGATGACAACCTTGTCTGCCTCCTCCCACCTCCCCTTACTGTCACCCCCACCGCCCCATTCAGCACTATCTGAAATGTTGTCAGGCCTAGTACGATAGTCGCTTGTTTGTTCCTCCCCGCCCCTTCTACACCCCTTTCCCTCACCTTTTGTTTTTCTCCGGCTCTACCAGAAATGTCGTCAGGCCAAGTACGGTAGTCGCATGTCTGTTTCCATTCCCTTCCCACTCTCCCCCTCCCGTTCTTATCTGTGTCTTAGCTCTTGCACTATCTGAAATGTCGTCAGGCCGAGTACGATAGTTAATTTCACATCCTTACTATTCATGGCCTGTAAGAATGTCATTGTTTTTTCCCTTGTTCCCTTCACTTGCCTTGAAGCACTTTGAAACATATTGTGTATAGGCGCTATATAAATAAACTATCATATCATATCATGTCTAGTGGTACCTAGATTCAAGCTAAAAAGGGCAGAGGGAACCAGCTTCCTGGTCTTGGCAGCCCATGCCTGGAACACCTTACCCAATCCTTTCAAAGCAGACCAACCCTTTTTTCATATTCAGGTGCAATATCATAAACTGGCTCATCACCTACGACACCCATGGCCAGCCCTAGTCCTGTATATATCAGAACACACTAGAAAGTAGACCACCCTTCTGTCTGTCTGATCCACAAGCTGATTATGAAGTCTCTTATCTCCTTTTGTATATATGTATATTAATTTTTGCACATGTGTTTATTGTATTTCCTACCTTACACTCTGCAATATTACTGTCACTCCATTCTATGTAAATGATGCAACTAAGATGAAAGTATTCCTATAACTCACCATGTAAAGGCGTCCAGATACCCTTAGGTCGGGTGCGCCATAAAAATAAATAAACAAACAAACAATAGGTCCAGCCACGCATACATCAAACATTGAAACATTCTGAAATGTGAAAAGCACAGGTGACTAACATATAATGTTCTGTGCAATAATGTTGATGCATATTAGACCATGCATCAAGCCTTGAATTGGGGGAGAAGGTGGCGATACATACATACATGTATGAGAGTGGAAGGTCTAACAGTAGATGGATGGAGGTCCATGCTTCATTGTTGATCCCCGTCTCAACTGCCGCCATGCCTACTTGCAATTTGTGAAAGAATCAAGTTTTCTCCTGCTGACCAAACCTGCATGCAGGCATTTGTGTTGCCAAAACCCCCATCAACCCTTTCACCACATTGGCCATGGCCATATTTGTCGGTACCCACGCTCACATGCATCTCAACTATGTGTGAGGAGAGGGGAACATGGATATGACCAGTGTGCACTTGCATGGCCACTGAATAATTGACCCTCCAAATGTGGAATAAATATCACTCGAACATCTTTTGGCCAACCTCTGCAACTTCTCTCTGGTACACACCCTCATGCGACTTCTCACTGACATTTATTACTCATCCATGCCCATTGGCCGCCAGGGCCAGTGAATGGATAACTTCATGACATCATCCACTGCTTGGTATTATTCTATGTGAGTCAAAATGTGTGTTCACAAAGCACTATCCACCAGCATGACACTGTGAGTGTGTCCAATGACATGTGACTTGAAGGCCTTTGCCACATATAGGTGTATTGGCATTGCTGAAGAATTCTGTATACAGTAATGTGTTCTGTATGATCAATGTTGACCGCAAACAGAGTTCAAGCATCCACCTTCTAGGATACACAATATGTAATGGAAGAGACCATGGATTCATTACTGTAGTACTCATGGATGGGTGAGAAGGAACCCGACCAACTGTACCACAACATTTGATAGCATATCATTTGCAGATTAAAGGATATATAACATGCACACATGGCACTCACCAGATGAGGCTGCATAGGTGTCTGCGCCGCCCATGCCAACCACCTGCTCACTACTGATGAGGCCACTGGTGACCTCTTCAAATGGAGTAATGAGGTGATCCACCTCCAGTAGCCATAACAGAGGCCACATTGCTGCCAAGCTTCTCTGTGGTCCATCACATGAGGTCTCCCATCCTCTTGTGGACATCTTCTGCAGTGTGCCTCTCCACCCAACAGGCATTGATGTGATCTGTGACCTCTTGCCACATCCTCCAGTGATGGGTCACAGGAAGGGTACTGCTAGCCCAAAGGTACAGGTCTTCCTGCTGTTCGTCGACATAATCAGTGAGGAGTCTTAGCTCCTCATCTGTAAAGTGCCTCTTCCTTGGTGGCCCCTTGTCCTTGACCTGTGCCTCTTTGTGGGGTGCTGCCTGTTCCAGCTAGTGGGCTTTGGTGGTACAGGGGCACCTGTAGGCTCACTACCACATTTAGCAGGTGGACCCTTCTTCTGCCTTCTTCCCTGTCCTCATCCTCTCCATCTCTGCGGAGCCATCCACTCATGGTGCAATCAGCATTCCCAGGAAGGTACCTACAAAGGTTGGTGCAAAATCCATGCTGTACCTCCTAAATGTCCCACCCTCTGTTCACACCAGGTAATCCGAGCTGTACCCCCTAAATATTGCTGCCTCCATGCACGCCAGGTAATCTGAATTGTACCTCCTAAATATCTCCTTCTCTGAGTATGCAAGGAAGGGCATGTGATTTACAGGTTACACGCGTAAGCGCAATGTGTGCAGCATGGAAATTATCACCATAGGGCCCTTCCTCTGATTTTCTCACTACTACCTCGCGCGTGGAGTGTAGACACCTGTGCCTTGCTGTAGCTCCTACTTTGGGCCATGTCTTGCCTCTTCCAGCCTTATTTTTCCTCCATACTGCAACATCTCCTGCTGCTAGGAGTGTGTCACCACGTCCCTTGCTGTTTACTGTGGGATCCCTGCATTTTTTCATTTTTCTTTTTTAATGTATTACATGACTTTTCATTTCCCCACTGTATTCTGTGCATTGCATGACTTAATTTCCCAATGTATTGCGTGGCTTTTATTTTTCCTAAATCTATTTTCCTCTGTGTCCCCTGCACTGAGCCAGATGTACCTGTTGCTCAGCTTCTGCTTGGGACTGACCCCTTTCAACTCTTATCAACCCTTTGTCTTTTGACTGTGTCTGCCTCTCTCCCTCCCTGTGTTTCTGCGCCTCTCTCTCTCTCGCTCTCTCTCTCTCTGCTGCTCTCTCTCTGCTGCTCTCTCTCTGCCACTCTCTCTGTGCCACTCTCTCTCTCTGTGCAACTCTCTGTGCCACGCCCTCTGCTGCTCTCTTTCTCTGTGCCGCTCTCTCTCTCTCTATGTGCCACTCTCTCTCTCTGTGCCACTCTTTGTGCACTGCTCTCGCTCTCTGTGCACTTTCTCTGTGTGTCTCTCTCTGACTGTCCTTGTGCGTCTTTTTGTGTCACTTGCTCTGTGCCACTCTCTCTGTGCAACTCTCTCACTGTCACCTTGCTGCTCTCTCTACGCCACTCTCTCCAGGTCTTCATGCCTCTCTCTGTGCTACTCTTTCTGTGCCTCTCTGTCTCACTCTCTGTCACTATCTCTCTTTACCACTCGCTCTCTGTTCTGCTCTCTCCCTCTTGCTCTCTCTCTCTCTCTCTCTCTCTCTCTGTCCGTTTCTCTCTCTCTCTTCCTCTGGGTGTGTTTAGCCAGTATGCCCGTCCCACAATAGGATTTGGGTATTTTTATTTTAATGATTTGATAAAAAACAAAGGATTTTTGGTCAGGAATACTTTGCTATGTATCATAAAAAGACTGTCCTCTAAGTGAAGCACTTTTTTACTTTTTTCGGTTTCCATAGAGGCCAGATTTTCTTTAAAAAACCCACAGTTTCCTGGTTTTTGTTGTAACATTTTTACCACTGTGACCGTGGTGTTGAAGGGTGGGTGCAGTTAATACATAATGGACCAGTATCAATTTATTTTTGTCTTCTTATTTTATTTTTGTCTTAATGTTTTAACTCCCTGTGTCATGGATACACAGCAAAAGTCCTTGATCAGTCCTGTTTTATGTTTTATGGAGGGATCAGACTGTAGTCTGGCATTTTTCATTCAATTTGACTGCACAGGTACAGTTTTATGATGAGCCGACCGGTTTCAGTGGTAAGGACCACTTTCATCAGGGCTGAGACAGCTGATAGTTAATAGCGCTGTTGTTGTAAAGTAGCTGGATCTAGCTTGTTTATTCACAAGAACCTGCCCTAGACATTGGGGTCTTCTCACATCGTGGTAGTCCTAATGTGTGACTGTGGAGCTTCAGTCCCACTGCAGGTGCTGACAATGTTCAGCTGTGTGCAAGGTCACCTGTTTCACGTCTTTTCTTGTTTTAACTGGTCATGCAGAAAACAGAGTCTTTCCGCAATTCAAAAGCACACTGAGTTGCTATGCTTGCATGTAAACTCTTCCTGCAGCCCGGCCGTCTGGAGTATGTACCAGTTTTTGAAACGCTGTACGCTCTACCGGTTCCGAGTGTGGGCATAGCCAGTATGCCTGCCATCAATACCCTGCCTTGTGCCCGCAACCCAGTGCAGACAATCATCCATGTCCAGTGTGCTTAATTTACTCGGCTGGCAATGAGACTACTTCTCTGCCTGTAATAAATCGTTCCTGATTTCTGCAAAGACTTCTGTGCCTTGTTTTGTGTTCCCAATTTTCTGTGTAGATGGCCTGGTATTGCCAGAGGGGGAACCAGTCTACATACACAACACACCCTCACTGGGGTCTGTTAACTCCCTGGGCCAAAACTGTGGCCCTGCCTGTCGTCTCCCTCATGGCCTTCCCCATTTTGGCCTGCCTCCTACTTCCACAACTGCCTGCTGACCCCTGACATTGCCTTGGAGTGTCTGGTGTTCATCCTCAGTCTGTTATTTTGTGGCCCTCCAGTCAGGCTCTGCGACCATCTCTTCTGCCATATAAGGACTTCCGCACCTCAATACCACCACCACAGCTGTACAGCATGGGTAGTCAGGGCCCGGCTACACCCCACCAGCCTCAGGTGCACCATGTCTAGAATATCGACCAGCATGCCCAATGTGAGGCTGAGGGCTGTCAACTTCTCAACTGGAGAAGTTGGCACCCTGGATTATCAAGTCCTGGCCAATGATGATGCCCTCTTCATTACACTTAGGCATCTTGGATGTGTGCCAATCAACATATCTGGGTGGACATCACAGCTGCCATCAATGTGGAGGGGGTGTAGTCTGTACAGTGGAACATGCAAAGAAGCAGTGGGACAACCTTAGGATTCAGAACCAGGCAAATGCGACCTTTGAGGATCAAGGAACTGCTGACACATATCCAGCCCTGCTTGTGAGTGCTTGTGAGTGCTCACAGGATGTACATTTCCAGAGATTTGGTAAGTCCTGCATGGGTATGCATGACTTGATCAAGTTTGTGCTTTTCACAGAGTGTGTGTTGCACAATCCTTCAATGGAATGTAGCCTCATGCCAATGCTGTAAGTATGTAATGGCACACATCTGTGGAGTGGACATGTGTGGGTATGAGCTCAGGCAACCTCTGGTGACAAACTCGTGTGCATGCACGGTGAGATGCTAACAGCAAGGCCTCTGGCAGGAACAGTTGCCAGATTGAGTTGTTGGGGTGGAGTTGTGAGGTACATTCACACATACTCCTCTATGGGTTGCTCCACTGGGCATGACAATGTAATCATCCCCAGTCAGCAGCTGACACTGGGAGATGTGTATGGATTTCTGGTTATGACAATTTCTTGCATTTGACTATCCGGATCTACATTGGGATCCATCAGGCCATTGAATGAGGGGGGCATACATGGTATGTCACTATGAAATTTGGTTATGTTGGGAGCAAGAGCATTTCTGTGTGATCCTCAGCAATGGGTGCATGTATGTACGTGTTGCTTGGTTTCATTTTGGATGATCAGGGCTGCATGTTGGTAAATGTGGATGGGTGAAGATGTGCCCCTGAGCACATGTGGGCAGGTGCCCTTTCCATGGCCCTGCCTGCCAGATTCACTTAGTTCACTGCTTCATTGTGATTGTGATGTGTACGGAGTTACATCTGTATGTGGCCAGACATGAATATGCTATGGAGTGCCAGGAGTGGTGTGCAGCCAATGAACTCTACCTTAATGCCAGCAAGACTGAGATTCACATTGGCTCACCCACTCCCTCCTTTCCTGTAGCTCTGTGGCCGGCCTCTCTTGGCTCTCTTCCTGCTCACACCTACAAGGCTAAAAACCTTGGGGTCTTTGACTCCACACTCTCTTTCCCTCCTCACATCTATGACGTCTCAAAGAATTCACACTACCAGCTGCACCTCCTCAGAGGTAGTCTTCCTTTCCTCTCCTTCCCCCAGAAGCTCACTGTCTCCAGAGCTCTGGTTCTCTCTAGGCTGGATTATTGCAACAGCCTCTTCCTAAATCTGCCTGCTTCTACTCTCTGCCCTCTGCAACTCACCCAGAACAGGACTGCAAGACTTGTCCTTAGCCTCGAGCCCAGGGAAGGTATCTCTCCAGAACTGAAATCTCTCCACTGGCTCCCAGTGGTTGCGAGGATTAAGTTAAAAACACTCTGCATCATTCCCAAGGCCTTCTGGGGCATGGGGCCTCAATACCTTCAACTCTCTCTTCCTAAATATCTTCCTTCTCGAGCTCTTCTCTCATCTGCCTCCAACTCCCTCAGGGTCAGTCGCTTCTTCAAGCAACGAGTTGGTGGTAGTTCTCTCTCTTTGGCTGGGGCCTGCCTCTGGAACAGCCTCCCTGCCTCCCTGAAATTTGAGGAGAGCCGTCTTCAGTCCTGGAAGAACCTTAAAACCTTCCTCTTTGCTTCTGCTTTCTCTCCCCCTCTCCCCTGATGAATTCCTGGCTGATAATGAGCCAGCACTGGTTACCTGGCCACCCTTCTGTTGTCAGGCCCAAGCCCTGCCTGTTGCATGCCTGCACTGCCTCCCTGGCAACCCCTGCACCTGGGGACTGTTTTCTGTATCCCTACAGTCCCCCCCACCAGCACTTATGTCTGCACTCACCGTGCACTTGCCACCAGCTGGCAATTTTTTATTGATCTTGTTATTTTATTATCCCATGTACTGCACTTTCCCCTCCCCAATCCCCCTGCACTTTTTCCCTTTCCCCCTTCCTTTGTACTTGCACGATCTGAATGACACCTGGGCTAGTAAGATCATTGTCTGTCTTCCCTCTGTCCCCCCTCCCTTGCCTCGTCGCGCTTTGAAACACTTGTGCATAGGCTTGTTATAAATGCCACATCATATCATACCATATCATATGGTCACATGTGCATGTCTCCTCATTGTGAACAACCAACCATACTGTCACTGCAGCTACACTTTGGTCCCTTTATGTTCAGGTGACATTGTCCACATGTGAGGTGTTTGTAGCCCAGTGAATAAGTACATGGGCCTGTGTGTGTGTGAGGCAGCTGCTTGTTTACTGATGCTAACGTCATGCTACTGATGCACTTGGAGAGACTACACATTCATTTGCGCTTATGATTGATCCCTATGTTCTTTGTTCACTTTTCCACTTTTGCAGTGGCTGGAGAAAAGTGTATGAGCTGTGGAGTGGCATCCCAGGGGCAAGGCCTCCAGATGCAAGCGCAGACCCCAGGTATGCCAAGCTATATCCACCTCCTCTGAGGGCGATGTGCCTGGGGAGCATCCCATTCCAATGGCAAGGCTTCTGAGGAGAAGGCACATGATTCCATAATCGTGGTGAGCACCTCAGTTGCAGAGGGACAGGGTGGTGGTGGTGAAGTTACCACACAGGCGCGCCAAGCCATGGAGACCTCATTGGAGTTGTCTGGGATGACGGAGGAGAAGGAGGAGAATGCCAATTCAGCCCTGGCCACTGTGTCAGGTGGAGGTACTGAGGTGGATGTGGGTGCTGCACAGCTGGCCCTGAGACAGGAGGCTGTGCAGTCCACTATGGAGGGGTCAGCACAACCTCCTGTCCCAGAGCCATCTGCTGCAGCACTGGCCACCTTCAGCGATGCCTCTGTCCAGACAGAGTTTGCACTTCTGGCTGATGTGGCCATCCACGACACAGTACTGCCACTGTTGATGGGTGGCTTGAAGCACCATGCATTGATGCGTGATGCTGTACAAGAAACTTATGAGCTGCTTGTATAGAATCCCAGACAGATGGGCCACCATGTGTCGCAACTGGCAGCAGCACTGCTTTGCAGTGGGCACTTTGGACAGGCCACTGCAATGGACCCCTCCTCCTCATCTGTTCTCAGTCACCCTTAACTGAGGCATCCATCCCAGCTACCACCATGGCCTCCTGTGCCCCTGTCCTGCCATTGGACAGTCTAGATATGACTCTGTCCGTGGTGGAGGTGAAAGTCCATACTGTGGCAGATGAGGTGGCCACTGAGCCTGTCCAGAAACAAACAGGGGAACAGGCTGTGGGGGAACAGCAGCCACTTGATGGTAGTACAGGTGCTGTACTCCCCTAACACACAGACTGTCATCCAGTTGGAGGGAGTACCTGCACCCCAGACACATTGCCAGCACTGGTGTCATGGCAGGTGGCATGTGTGAGGCCAAGACCAAGGACCAAGGCCAAGAGACCAAGAGAGGCAGTGGGCATACAGGTTGGCAATCGCTAGGGCCGAGGTTGAGGAGAGGCTAGCGCAGATGCAGGCTGCCATCCTGGGTGATTCTTGCAGGACAACAGAGAAGATTGAGTCCCAGATGAGGGAGGACCTGTAAGCCCACCCGGGAAACAATGGAGGCCCACCTGCAAGATGGGGATGTGGATGGCGAATCGGCCTTGGCTCAGGCATTGTCTGAGATGGGCATGAACTAGCCCTCTGACTCATGTATATAGTTCACTAATCATAGGTTTCCTTTCAATTTATTTATTCACAGACAATTTTTCTGTTACCATCATTGTACATAGTTTTGCGTAAATACTTTATATTTTATTTTTCAACAGCACCGTTTGCTGTCTCTTTGTGCCAAGAGCAGTATGTCTTGGCTTGCTGGCGTATGCTTGCTTTTGTGTTTCTTTCTCGATATGCTCATTTTGTTTGAACATAATCTCCAACTAAGCATGTCCTATGGCTGTCATGTGTGTTTGGCCACACTCTGTGGGTCATACTGGTACTAGCATATTTGCTGTGGGACATGTGTGCATGCTTCCTGTGAGTGTGATTTTTAGTGTGATGCCTTCATCACAGTATCGTCCAATTTCTTTACTTCCAGCTATGACGAACGTGTTAAGTCCATTATTACTCCTCATCTTTTGGCCTACTTTGAGGCCAACAACATTCTTAACCCTCTTCAGGCTGGCTTACGCCCAGGGATGGGCACGGAATCGGTGATGATCGCACTTCATGACGATATTGCGATGTTACACTACTGCCGAGAGACGAGTATTCTTATTTTACTCGACCTCTCTGCGGCCTTTGACACCATTGACCATTAGAGACTTTTACAGTGCATTTCAGATGCTGGAGTTTAGGATGTCCCTTTAAAGTGGTTTTCATCTTTCCTTTCTGATCACACTCAGGTGGTGTCTCTTCCCCCCTTCACCTATGGTGTTTGATTGTGGAGTACCACAAGTCTCGGCTCTTTCTCCATTGCTTTCTAATATTTACATATGTGCGCTGGCCAAACTTATCTCTAGTTTTGGTAACCCCTTTTTGATATAAGCCGGCGACACCCAGATTCTCTTCCGTCTTAATGCCCCTAAGGAAAGTCCCCACGCCCCCGCTACTGAGAGACTATCTCTCAGCGGTGGGGATGTGGATGACTACAAAGTAGCTTAAGTTAAACAGGGAGATGACTGAGGTACTAGTGGTTGTCCAGGCCTCCATAAGCCCAAGCTGGACCTCAGACTACTGGCCAGCATGCCTTGGGCCTTGCCCAAAACCTTCTGCTGTAGTCAAGAGCCTTCGTATTAAGGTCATGGCCTCCAGTTCCAGAGAAGCACAAATCTCCTTGGTTTGCCAGACCAGCTTCACCAAACAAATTTTTTTAAAGAAGGTTCTTCCTTTCCCTTCTTACGAGGCCAGGGTCATAACTGTGACTGCCTCCATCATGGGGGCAATAGATTATTGTAATGGCATTTATCTTGGTCAGCCAGAGTTGCTACTTCAGCGCCTCCAGATTCTTCAGAACGTGGCAGCTAGGATTGCCCTTAGCGCTCCAGATTGTCCCATTCTTGTGATCTTCTTCATCGCCTTCACTGGCTGCCTGTTAGAACTCGGGTGAAATTTTAAATATAATACACAGTTCATCGTGCTATTCACTCTTCTGGAGCTGAATTCCTTCAAGCTAAGCTCTCTCTTTACCAACTCAAGAGATATCTCTGCTCATCCAACCAATTTCTGTTGTCTGACCCCCCCTTTCGACGTGCCTGTGTGGGAGGCAGAGCTTTCTCTGTGCTGGCCCTGTCTTTGTGGAATGCCCTTCCCTTCCATTTTAGGAGCAACCACGTTTTATCAATCTTTTGCAAACAGCTCAAAACACTGTTGTTTTAAATGTGGATGCTAACCTCTCCTCTCTGGTTTCTTTTTTTAGCGCCTTGATGCCATCAGCTCTTTGTTTCACTTTATAAATACTCTTACATTACATTACATTCATGGCCAATGTTCAAATGAGGACAATGGTAGATGTGAGGAGATGACATGTTTTAAAGTTGCATGTGTTTCACGTCTTTGTCATACACATCTGTTGCTTGGCTGCTTCCATGCCTTGCAGTACAGGCATGTTGGTCATTAATGGACATGGTGTGTCTGAATGTGTCAACCATGTATGCTGTGGTTGGCCTGGCTCTTCCTATGTACATGTCTTGATAGGTGTTGAGTCATGCTGGGAGTTGTTAGGGGTAGGCATGGTGGGATTTCTTTAACTGAATTGGCCATATAGCCATGTGGACATGTGTTTCTCACGAGTAGGGAAGGGACCATCGCAAGGGTGGGAGTAGCAAGGGATGGTTTCCTGATGTCATTCCTTGTGTTGGGGCAATGCATGTTTGCTTTCGGTGTATCAGTGTTGGTTGAGTATGTTTTGGATTGTGTGTAGGATGGAGGTGATGTGTGGAGACATTTGAAGATGAGAAGCATATTTCATGATGATTTTGGTGTCCCTTATTGGGGATGGGTACTCATTCGTTTTTGGCGTGTGCCCAGATGTTCCACAGAGCAGGGAGGTTTGGAATGTATGTTGGCAACTCATTCATCTCTCCTGATTCACTTCTCAAGGTTTCTTGTTCTTGTATGTTGTATTCCTTCATGGCACCACAGCTGTTTAGGTATCCCTTTGGCACCTGCTTGTCCATGTGCTCACACTTCCTAAACAGGTAGAGCTTATTGGCATTGGGGATGATGAGAAGGGATGTGGCCTCACTCCTATTCACTGGGCTACACACCTCACATGTGGACAATGTCACCTAAACATCAAGGAAACACAGTGTATCTGCAGTGACAGTACGGTTGGCTGTTGTTGTGCAGCTGTGTGTGCTCCAAGAGAATGCCAGTGAAGAGGTGACAGTCCTGGATTAATCAGCACTGCTTCCAAATGATCATGTTGGAGGAGGAGGTCTGCCAAATGAACTTCATGGGACACACTCGCCAGAGGAGTTGAGGTAGGTCAGTGCTCCACAGTGAACTGGGGCATGGTTCAGGATGCATAGCAGGTTAGTGTGGGAACTGGGACGAGGGAAGACTTGTGGGGGCTGCCTTAATGTAGGGGTTTGGGGTGCAGGTTAGTGTGGGTACTGGGATGAATGCAGACTTGTGGGTGCTGCCTTAATGTAGGGGGCCAGGACACAGGTTAGTGGCGGAACTGGGACAAGGGCAGACTTGTGTGTGCTGCTTTAATGTAGGGGGGGGCTCTGGTGCAGGTTAGTGTGGCTACTGATCCAAGTGCAGAATTGTGGGTGCTGACTTAATGTAGGAGTCTGGCGTACAAGTTAGTGATGGTACTGGGGAGCGGGCGGACTAAGGGTGCAACCTTAATGTAGGGGGCCGGGACGTAGGTTATTGTGGGTATTGGGACGAGTGTGACTTGTGGGTGCTGCCCTAATGTAGAGGCCTGGGGCGCAGGTTAGTGGGGAAACTCGACCAAAGACATGTTGATCGCAGGAGTGGAGTGGAAGTAATGGTGATTGCGGCTAAGTATTCCTTGATACATGTTTTCCAGTGCTGTTCATTTGGTCCGCACATTGTTCTTGTTTGCGCTAAATACTTAGCGCTGACTTATTGCTTTTTTTGTGAATTCGGCCCTCTGTGTTTATAAAATTATAAAGTTGTTACCAAACCGCAAGCAGGAGTGATACATTGTTTTCATTCTTACTGCATACCTTAAACGCTCCTCATTACAAGTATAGTAAGAAAAGGTAAAGTATCAGAATCAAAATGTGTACATCTTTCACATCTGCACTGCTGTTCAATCCGTTATCTCATTTGCATATACCTTTGGCCCAGTGTGTAGCCCCCCACATCTGGGCATTTGTGCTGGTTTTGCAAGACACTAGCCACAAGTGCAGTTTCCTCATACTACTCTAGGTGACAAGGGGGGGAAAGGGAGTGAGAGGGGAAGGAGAGAGGGTGTTCGGGCCTTTAATACCTTGAAACCTTTAAGAACAGTTCATGGCAGAGGTAGTGGGAAGTGGGAAATGTGCAATACAGCCAAGTGAGAGCAAGAACAACACGTAGAACAAATGCATAGTACAGAACATTACATTTAAGGGATACACGGGGTCACAGACCAGGTCGATCAGTGTTAAGGATAGCAGCTTGTCCCATAAGAATGCATGAACTGCCAATTTCAACATTACTCGAATCAGAATGTAAGCCAGTTTCCGAATGCCACATAGCCAGGATCCCAAGATGAGGGGTGACATAGCTTGAACAGATTGTGGATATCCTGCTTGGTCACAGCCTATGCTGAAAACAATACTTTTCTGTTTCTAGCACTTGAACAGATGTGCTCCTGAGTACCACTGCAAGTTGTTACAATGCCACCAAGAGACTAGCAAACATTTGGGGACCACCCATATTTTGTGAGGGATGACCCGAGAACAGTTGTGTGTTCCTTTACATGTCTGATTAACTACTATGTTGTGGTGTTTAAGATTCATATTGGTATTGTATGCAGAAGAGCTTTTTCAAATGTTCTTGAAAACCTGAACTTGGTGGTTGAAGGCAATGGCCAGTTGTTCTTCTGACTAGTTAAATTTGTTATCAACAGGTGTACTTGACTGCCAGCTATAATTGTAATTACCTTCTGCATCCAGCATCATGTCTTATTGGCCAGGAGAATGTAATCATCACGTGCATTGTGTCTTAAACAAGCCAAACTAAAATGCATGTATGAACAATACTAAGTAACTCATATAGCTCAGTCAGGAACAGCAGGCCTTCAGTTGACATCTCCCACATGAGCCACGGCTCGGAAGATTTTACTGCACTCAAAAGCAACAATGTCCTCCACAAGAAAGTCTCCATTTAAAGAAAAATGTCAATCTTTTCCCTTGGGTGCAGTCTCTACGAGACGCTAGCTTGATGCACTTCCTGTATGTCTCAGCACTAGTGCCTCACCAGGCCAATCAATTTCATCCACAGTAAGACTGCTTGATGAACATTTACTGGCAACATGGATGTTAATACACCTTAAAATAAACCTTTATTATAATGGCCTTTTCACAAAATCTTTGGGGTCATTAGAATTATTTTCATCTCATTGGTCGAATTGCAGCTTCTTTTACTGATATTTCAGTGTTTTAAAGAAAATGCGTGCCTTATGTTTTTGGAATATTCTCTATTTAGGCTTTAAGCTGTTTATCTCTTAAATGTCTGTTGTTTCCTGTGTTTCACCAGATCATGTTCAGAGCTGAGCCCTTAGCTCAGTCTCACTACCAAAGAAAGAGGCAAGGATCTCTCTGAGAAACGTTGCATTACATCGGTCTGCAAAATGCATTTAGTTTGGGTATTGTGCAGGCTTGTAAAGATAACGGCATTCGTTTCTTCTCCCTACTTGTATTTTACAACATTGAGTTACAGAAAAAAACATAATACTCAATAAATGCAAACATGCAACTTAATTATGAGAGCTAGCATACATGTTTCTACATTACTTAAATGGTGGTTGGAGGGGTATGAATAAAGAGGAAAGCCATTGAAACTAGTAGACATGTCCTCATACAATGTAGTAGCCAGTAACAAAACTATAAACTGATTTATGGGAGAATTATGCATAGAACAATATTTGATTCGGACCAGTTTTGGAGCAATCTATAAGGAGCAGAATCAGTTGTCATTTCAATTGCAGCCTTTCATATTTGTAAGGAGTTTCTAAAAAAAAAAAAACATTGAGGTCATACAATAACGGACAACTGTTGAATACTTCCTGAAAGGGTAATTGTTAAAGGGTTCTATGGAATATTGCTAATTTACATGATATAAACTATTTTTATGAATACTTTGAAGCCAATATGAAATGGGGATTTCGAAACTTTTAAATTGGAGTTCGAAATTTATGAAATTTGTTTTGGACAGAAGATGCTTTTATTTTATGTATGTTATGTATTTGTTGTCAGTTATGTATTTTTAGCTTTGATCATTTAATGTATGTTATTGTACATTATTAATATTGGGTTTAAGGTTGAAATACTCTACCCAATATAGCACTTTACAAAAAAAGCATTACTTAAATATAAAATGTCTTCTGGCACTTTTAGAAATAGAGAAAGCAATCCAATGTATCATAATGTATTTGCATTATTATAACGCCTTCCGTGACAAGGTTACCTGAAACACCACTGGTCAGTCATTTAAAAAAAAAAAATAAGAAATCATTTGACTTTTCCTGTCGATAGAGAGCATTCCTTTAAACCATTCTAAATAACTTTCGATCTGATTTGGTTTAGTTAACAAATTTCGGACATGGAAATCAAGCAGAATGACAACCTCTACTTGTGTTATTTTATCAAAACACGTTTTACAGGTGTCCATCTAAAATGCCAATACAAACTCTATTAGGTTAAGCCCCTTCTGTTGTTCCTTCCATTTCAAATGCATGTTATGTATTTATTTATTTATTTATTTATTTATTCATTTATCTATTTATTTATTTATTTATTTATTTATTTATTTATTTATATTATTATGTTTATAGCTCAAAGAGCTTTATCAGAATATACAAACAACATACATTACATAAATAAATAAGAGTGCACTTACAATTACAGATGCAAGCACTCTGTTAAGATCATTCCCATGTACAGTTAAGGCATTCGATTTCTAAAATGTCCATCTGCTTAAAATTCTTAATAGTAACTACCTTTACAAGTTTAACAAGAATACAAACAAACAGACCGGCAACATGCAACAGTCCAGACAGCTAACAGGCAAATTGATGTGGCCCATTTCTCTGAACCGTTCCTGTGCCATTCTAAAACATATGTATTTGCTCTTTTTGTTCGTTTGCTTGAAATAATGTCTATATTTTAAAAACATGGAGTCAATACTTCTATTATTAAGTCTGTATTGGACAACATTTATCATCAAACCATCTGGCGCCATTATTATTATTATCAGTAAGTGGCTTTTGGTGCAATTATGTTTCTGTTTCAAGTTGTGCATGCGCTCAATAAAACAAAACAGATTTGTCTAATAACGTGCTGCGCTATGGCTTTATCTTCCCTTTTGTTTTTCTGTCTCAGACATTCCCACATTAGTGAAATGTATTTATTCTCTGCTTATATTCAATTTTCAAACTATGCAGTGTGAATTTCTTGTAGTGTGTGTGTGTTTGTTTCAGATTATTCAACAGAGCTTCTTTGGAGGAGACTAAAAGGTCACCTACAACTGGACCAGGTCCAGTTGAGATCTTATTCAATACTGAGCGGGATCCGCACCTCTGCACGAACTGGAGGCGGATTCTCATCTGGCTCGTTACTGCAGTTATACCAAGCTAAGGTTGCCTCCCTCCTATTGTATGGTGCTGAAATGTGGGAACTCACACAATTGGGGGAGATAAGTAAGCTTGAAGAATCCCTTATGAAAAGCCTCTTACTCCTCCCAAAACACACATATATGGAAATGGTTGTACTATAGTTTGGACTTTTGCCCATTGAATCTAAAATATACCTCAGCTGCTTAACTCTTTTCTGGAAATTGGTCAACGCCCCGGTGGGCTCTCTTCTGGGCCTAATCTTTGAGGCTTATACAACTATAATGGCTTCTACACCTTTGATCACTATTGCTACGGCATGTGGCATAGCTGAAAAATTGTTGCGTCTGGTCCCTGGGCTCCCACTGGACCTCCATCTGCTAGGCTTCAAGAAAATCATGAAAGTTATTATATCTGGGTATGGGTCAGAACAAGCTTTGGTTAATCTCAGCACAAAAGGGCATATATCCAGAAATGGAACCGCATACCTTTCTACATCCAGCAAATTGCAGAATTGTCTGATATGGGACTATCTGAAATTGAAATGTAATGCTGTTAAAACAGAGGAACTGGAGGGGATTTGGAGCCGAGCAACGCAAGTAGGAGGGATTGTCGTCTATGTGGGGAGAATAAGATGGAATCAGAAGAAACAACTCCTGTGCGGCTTTGAGGGCTGGTGCCTTAAGTTAGGTGGAAGTGAGAGGGGATCTTCCCTCCAACTTGACTTATGTATGAAAACAACTAGGCGTACATTTTGTTTACATTGTTGTGGAGAAAAATTACTTGTGTCTTCGAAGTTTGAAATTGAAGCAGTCAGCCCAAGTGCCTACTATGTTCTTATGGGATGATGTATTTCTTTTTGTATTTCTGGTTAATCTTGTTTAATGTATTTTAGAAGGATAGATATACTGTATTTTTTAATTAATGCAACTAGCAGGAGTCTGCTTTTGAAATGTTATTTTGTTAAAACTGTAACACAATAAAAAAAATAGATTTGGATATTTAGAATGTATTCTTAAACATCTGGTGGTGGACACATAAAGGTTTGTACAGGCCACAAGTCATTTTTCTCACGAAGATGTGAGAGATATGGGCCTGATTCATGGAGTGTTTTCGTATAGGATTGCACTATTATAAAACCATTCTGTGAATTAGGCCCATAATGTCTACCACAAATACACTATTAGCCACATTTGCTATCACCTCACTAAATTCCAATATTCCACATGAAGATGGCATTGCTTCATTGCTGAGATTCCTGAAAGAATCTACTCTTAAAACGGCCACCAAAATCAACACCATTACAGATCTCATGAAGTTCATACTCCCACACAAACATTTTTGAATTAATGGAAGACACTTCCTACAAACAACCGGAATGGCTATGACCACAAAAATGGTGTGTCAATATGCTGACATTTTCATAGTAGACCTAAAGCAAGAGTCCTTACAACAACAAACCCAGAATCCACTTATATGCCTCTGATACAGTGAAGAACTTTGGTATTTGGTAGTTGGTTTTATATTGCGTGCCTACCTCATGGGCATCTGGGCACACATTTTCTTGAATTGGGCAGATGGCACAGTTTGCTTTCCTTAAACATTACCATGAGTCACTAAATGGCCACCACCACTGCATTCAGTCAACCACGGAAGGCTCCAAGAATAGCATATACTTCATAGATGTCACTATTTCAGTTGGAAGGAATGGTCACTTTAACAGATGCCTAAAAGAAACCCACAAGTAAGAAAAACTGTCCGCACTGGAAAAAGCTTCAATCCAAGTCATACTTAAAATACTATTATCCTTTAACAATGTTTATGTTGCAACAGATAGACAAGGGATAATCAGCTTGCCACAGTCCATACAAAAGGGTTCCTCTGACAGGTCAATTGACAGGGACATGCAATGTGCATTGAAAATAGATACAACACAAAGACAGTTAAAATACAACATGAATACCCCTAGTGGTTATTTAACATCAGAACGAATACACCTGGCAACACTTGTAAAGGACCTACAGCCAATATTCAACCGGGATGATTAATTTGGGGACATTTCAAAAGAAACTCCCCTAATTGCATACACACACCTTTTATCGAGCACGAGAGATACTTAGGTAATATTAGGCAATGGCGCTTTAAAACGTTGGTAATGGATTTTTGAATTTGTCACCTATTAAGCGAGTTAATAAGCATAAGTCACTGAACATTGCATACTTCAGAAAGACTGCAAACATAGACACCTCTGACCTGATATTTTAGTGCGCACAATGGTGCAAAGTGCTATTCTTACAGTTAATTGGGATTTGCAATCACTACTAGTTAACTGTGTGGGTGTGATTGCAGAAGAGACGCAGCCAAACATTGCTTTTGGGAAAATTGTAAAGATGGTTGCAGCAATGGAATTTTAAGATTTTGTGAAGATCAATGGAAACAAATCCTGCTTTCAGGTTGTGGGTTTTAAGTCATGAATAAAAAATAATGTTTCGTTTTTCAAACGTGCTTGTTCTCACGTTATGGTGACGTGCACCTAATTTAGCAAACACATTACACGCAACTGTCTTCTGTCAGTAACGTGTGCCTTCTTAAAATGTATTTTCACACAGTGGTGCAAAGTGCCATTTGAAACCCGATTGGGCATTGCAATCACTAAACGTAATTTGATATAGATTTGGCTACCAGGGAAATGGAGACGAACATTGCATTAACAAAAACACAGAGTTCGTTACAGCAATGCCATGTTAAGCCTAACTATAAACATCTGTATACTCACGATTTTAAGTCTTACATTTCAAGATGCCAAAAAGACCATGAATGCTTTTTCAAACTTCCCACTTCAGACAATTTAGCAAACACATTACGCACAACCAAATTAGCGAGCAACGTGTGCCTTCTTAAAATTGTATTTCCCAGCACTGCTAATATTGAAAATTGTCTATCCTGGTTCCAAATGTATTGCTGTGTGTATACGGTGGGCGTCCAAGGACTGAATTCCATGAATACTGTTCCTGCAGTTTATGGACTGTAAAGCAAATCATTTCTCCTGGTCCTTTTCTACATGAAAGGAGTGTCCAACACTCTGTTCGATTAATGTAGCTTTTATTCTGTGAACACCATATGAAGAAATGATCTATTGGGCTTCAAAGATCAACAATAAACGGCCTGCAACAAGCCCGACTATCTAGTCTGGGGAAGAACGCATTAAGTACAGCCATATCGTGTCATGTCTGCCTGAGCGGTTTTACTCCCTGGTATGACACATTCCTCAGGCAAAGGTAACTAACCTACTTGAAGGACCAACAGATCCTCAGAGCCGCCTTAAAAGACTCTTTCCATGGCAATGTGCCCTCTTCCAAGGAAGATGGCAACTAACATCGTGTCAATAACATTTCATATGAAGGACCTGGGAGCCATAAGGACCTGAATTGGGAGGTGGAATCTCGGATTTTCCAACCTGATTCTGGCATGGTGTTTCACAGAGAGGGAAACTGAAGCTGAAGAAACAACGAGATTGTCTGGAACAATGGCTGGATGACTTTGAGTCAAGCGAGTGATGAAACAGAAAAAAAGTCCTTGGAGTACCAGAGGGAATGAGGAACAGAACTCAAGGTATTCTTTATTTAACGTTATGCAAATTACAAGAGGTACAATCCAGACCCTCAGGAACAAGAGTGGAATATTCTTCTGCAAAGATCTCACGCATAGTTTCCTGTAAAAGAGGCAACAATTTGCTACAATGAAGGAAAAAACAAATTCCTTTACCAAAATCCCATACCGAAGGGGCTTTGCTCAATTTTACATTTTTATTGTGGAGGTAGTAAGCACAAGGTGGTGACACTTGTAGACATTGTTTCAATTCGGATAGACAATGGGGATTACAGTATATTGCGCTAAGGAGACAGAGATCTTGTTCCTATTGGGTTCAAAAAGTAGAACACTGAACGTAAGTCAGTCCATTCAAAATAAGAGTTTCAAGAATTCTGGGTCAAACAGTAACTGGAAGTGATTGATAAACACACAATAATCAGAAATGGCAAACAATCTCACAGATAAGACCTTCCAATTTCTCTGAACAGCCTGATATACAGTGGTAATAAATGTGCTTAGCTAAGGACACGGGAAGCAAATATCACCTGTTTAAGGAGACACACCTCAATGGGGAAGAAGATGCAAAATCAGCAAAACTATTGAAAAGAGAATGTCTCTTCAGGCCAGCTGCAAGGAAAATAATCTAGTGACAACAGTAGTATACAAAGATGTGCCTTTCACATCTTTACTTGGTATGAGAAATCAAAAAAGCAGCTGGTTGGCAGTTGTTGGCAAGCTGGCATGTCATGGCCTGATTCTGGTGTAGCTTATGGCTGGACAAAATGGACCTGTTTTTAAAGCTTAGCAAAATCCATCTAAGACTGTCACAACAGCACTTGATTCTTGCAGGTGATTGGAATGAAGTGCTGGATCCCACTTTGGGTAGATAGGGAAGACCAAGGCAGGTCATGACCCAAGCCAGGAAGGGATTAAAACATCTGCTAGGCAACCATGGTTTAATGAACGACTGGATGCTCCTAGAATGCTAAAGTACACCTTCTAGTTACTGACACCTGACTGCCTTGTGAATTGACAGCATTCTCATTTATGTTTTACAACTCCACACTCTATAATGCAACATGCCTCTTCTGTCCTTTCTCCACAGGACCATGGTCATATCATCACTGGTTGTATCAAAACTGGAGTACGCAGCCTCTATCTTGACCTCCGGCAATAACTCATGGAAGAACTTTAGAGAGTCCAAAATGCAGCAGCCAGACTGCTCCTTATGATAAAAAGTTTGAAACTCATTACCTCAGAACTGTTCACTTTCCATTGCCTATAGGTTAAGAAAACAATACACTTCAATTCCCTCATGGAAATGGCCCAGTTTGATTCAAAACAAAGTTCCAGCAGCACACCATGAGGGCTCTAAGGGCCATTAACACTGCTTTAGTACTGGTTTTCTAGCTTGAACACAGACAGACATGCAGGATCCTGATTCTCAGTACCGGCCATCAAACTCTGGAACTTCCCAAGCATGCAGAAGAGGACCACCGGACATTGAGGAAACAGCTCAAAATGTGCTTTGTTAACTAATTCCTATACCCGCTTACTCAAAGATGAGCAAGGAGATAGTCTACTGTAATCCCACGCACAGACCACAATTTGTGTTCTTTTGTCTGAAAACATATCCCTTATCTACAATCTTCAAAATGGGGTACACTGTTTGCAAACAAAAGACTCCATCTTGTGTCTGAGGAATCTTCTTCTGGGCCCTTACTATCTTTCCTCTTTTTCCCTATGTTTCTGGCCTCACTAACACCCTCACTGCTAAAATCGTGAATGTTTTACACCACAGTCACTCTCAATCAGGCAACCCATAAGCTCTAGCATACAACTAACAGATTCTTACCTTCTGCTGCTTCTGTCAACACTCACACCACATCCTTCACATTGCTCCCAACCCTGAGGCCAACCTTATGTATAACCCTCCCTTATGGTTCGTTGTATTCTCATGAACAGAGAGAATCCCTACTGCTACACAGGTAATAGATGCCTCCAACCTGCACCCAGTAGCACAACCGTGTTCTGCATCTGCTTTTCCCAATATCCCACTAACAGTCATCTGTCTTTTTACAGAGCCACGGGGAGAGAGACCAACACTATTGGCAGAAGGGAGCTTTTCCAACACCACTTACCTTACCAGATTAAGGTAAAATATCAAATAGGGGAAAACAGAGTGTCTCCCACTAATAAACGGCAGTCACGACATTGATCATTCCAATATGCCGGCGATTAAACTGTCCGAAACTCACCTCTCTTTGAATCAAGCTTTAGCAATTAATGAATGTTGGTGAGATATGAGAGGTGTATTAGAAATGCGTACAGCTCTGGAAGAACTTTCCAGCATTGGGGGGGAAGAGAATCTCCCTCTTCAAGATGGCCTCACTGTCTCAACTAACCCACCTCTTCAGTATGCTGCCAGTACCAGTCTCCTACTACCAGGTGATTATCCGAATTAGGGTAGTGTTTCTTAGGCCGAAGTAAGGCAAGGATTAAACTAATCACAATCTACAAGGATACATGCAGATGTGTTTTTTATGTGCAATGCTTAGAAATCCACTTTTGGGTTGATAGGCTAACTAGACCGAACAATAATAATGAGTGCTGAAAGACTGATACAGGAGAGCCACGAGGATGTCCTAGGTTAGCCCTTCTGGACCATCCATTTATTTAGCCAGGCTAATGCTCTCCCAAAGCCTTATTCAGGGTGAGGGATCTGAACATGTGTCTCAAGTAGCCACATAATCCTGTTAAAGAGAAGCATAAAAGCACATTAACTGGGCTCCTATCTGCAATGTATGTTTCCCAGGGTAGCTGTGATGGCTGAGGTGGGGTTGATGTCCTATGTAGGTGTGCTCAGTGTTTTCTCTTTTGTTTTAACTGTTGAAACATTATTTTAAAAATATATTCTAAAATCATAACTATTCTTTGAAGGCAACCACCACCTAGTCAAGCACGAGGCTCTGAGACACTCATAATATCAGTCATGAATGAGCTCTCAACAGAGGACAAGGAGAAATTGGAATTCGATTTTGACTTACTTTTATTAAGCCATTAACATGGTTTACCAATATTATGTATTACATATTTTTCCCAGAGCTCTAATAAAACATCCAGAACTCAGGGATTGGCAATTTGTCATTACCATTTATTATAGTTTTCCTCCCTTTAACCTCTCTTAAAATATCAATTGGATTAGCTTGTTTTAGCTACAACAGTAAAAAAGCATCATACACTAAAATTGCTATAAAGATGTTTTATTGTTCTGGATACGGCCTCGACTTCTGAAGGTGTCATAAAATGGCATTGAGTCTAGATTGAAGAATGTATCTTTGAAGAATGTGGCTTTGCCACTTACGTCACCATATATTTGCTTGACAGCCTTGCTTTCCAAATCAGAGTCTTGGACATTGAATTGTTCACCTATAGAATAATGCTTTGACATGCCTTGATATGTTGATCTGACCCCAGAGGGACAGTGATAAAGTTGGTCCATTGCAGCATCATTTATGTTTGTTCTATGCCTTTCTCCTAATGAGTTGACATTATTATTAAGTGAGTCTGTGTTTCTTCTATGGAAATGTGTCCAGACTGCAGATTCATCCATCCATTGCCCTCTAGTTCCCCATATGATTCATTTGAAAGTGTTCTGCATTAACCACCTGGGCTTCATTAACTACTATGAAACACTCTTTTCAATTGATTGCGTTGATGGGTGCGGATAAACCTTTGGGCGTAGATTATTAGAGGGGAATTCCCTCATTTACATGTTGACCGTTCATAAATCAATTTTGTAATGATGCAAATAATATCACGTTTTTGTATATTGTTTAAGGTCATAAGACTCCCATTTGCCATAATCACAATAATTGCCTTTAGTGCTGACCAATTTAATGGTATGAAAGCTAAACATTTCTGGAGGGTGAAGGTCTGAGTTGGTCATGCAGTGATTGGAGCTTTATATCTTGCGGGCTGAAAACAGGTGTCCTTGAAAAGTACATAACTTACTGAGCTAACTTGCTGGTTAGGTCTATGTGCATACTTTGAATTAAGAAAGTATGGGCAAGAACAATTAGGGCGTAGGGTGTGCTCTGCATCAGTGAAAGCCTGGAGGTGGTGCACATGAAGAGGGCACCCTAAAGGTGCCAATTTGAGGTGGAACGGGTGCCCTAAGAACCGTCTATTGGGCTTTTCAGTGATGGGATGCAGTGAGAGTTTGCTCCCCTTGTGGAGGGAGCTAGCCCGTGACGAAACGAGGGTACGCTACAGTTGTAATAGCAGTGACAGTTTGGCTCCAGCTTGTTAGTTTTAGTGTTGCTGGTACCATATGCAAATTTTCCGTGAACACTGAGTAAAGCCACCGATCTGTTACCATTCGCTGCTTTGATCAAGAGCCCTGCCATTAATGCACGCACCATCTTTTCTTTATTTGTTACTAGTGTATAGGCCTGTGTTAAAGGGCCAAAGTGCAGGCTTCCATTAACACAGTAGGACCACTGTATAACCTAAGGGAACAGCTCCCTCTAGCGGAGCATTCTGTGCGTTCGGGTAGCCTCTACTGCGCAAACATACATCTGGCCTTTTATATTATTAGTAGATAGGGGCACGATAGCCATTCATTTTGACTTTTGGTTTCCCTACTAGAAATCGATCTCTTTCCAAAGTAAATGTTCTTGCTAAGCTGTGCGTGTAGGTTCAAGTCAGGTCCTTCCATCTCCATGAAGTTATTATCATCAATGCCGCTAATAATGTAATATATTATAATATAAAATAATACAATATGATATGCAGTAACGAAGCATAACACATGACGAAACTATAATTAAATAGAAATCATTTTTTACAAAGGGAGGAAGTGCAGTCACAGGTTAAATCCTTGGTGTTATAGTCTGGGGACCTGACTAATTCAAATTGCAACTAATTCAAATTGCAACCTAATCTCTCCTTGCCACGTTTGCTGATCTCAGACAGGTTGTTTTGTTTCCCTCTGTCACAGGCACTCATCTGCACATTGGAAGTAATTAGCACTGGCCTAATGAAGGGTTATCTAAGGCGATCCATAAATATGATGTTTCATGGAAGCACCCCCAAGGACTATTATTCACTCGAGGAAAAGTGAAACATCAACGCAGATGCAACCTCTTCTGCAGACCCGAACGAGTGTAGGAAGTACATACATTCATACTCATGATGGATAAAGGGGCAAGAATTCCCAACACACATGTCTCATCCGATGCTATTCAAACCTAAATGTAAGCCTTTGGGAATGGTACTCACTTTAATTACATCCTGGACACATTTAGAAAACGATAATTGTCATCATAATGAAACAAATTATATTACATGGACTGAAATTATTTGAAGATGATATACATAATATGAATGGAACAAATATTTCTGAAATGTGTAATTAAATCTTAGCAAAAAAAACCCATCTTCTGCCATGACTCGTGTTAAATGAGCTAATTAGTACGTGGACTTCTATTCTCTGTGCACTTTTTCATTGCAATGATTCCAATGCTGTTGATTAACCGTTTAGTTGTTAGTAGCTTATATTCTTCCATCAGATTCTATGACAAATGTCCGGCATAAGCTGGGAAACTTCCACTTCCATAAAACGCATTTGCATTATCTCCAGTACTTTAAGTGGAGTGAGAAATCGAGAAGGGAGGGGGCTCTTATTTCTGGCATAAATGATGGGCGTCATCTAAGAATGGATGAGCGTGGCCTAAAAAGCACAAGTAAGACCAGCAGACTCTGGAGTGGTGTGTCGTAACTAGCTGCAGATCACAACACTGCCTGCTTGGTATATTAGCACTTACACATACTCTCCTTTTAAGTATAACAGATCAAAGATCCAAGTCATTATTTACAAAAGTTTAGGAAGCAGGTGAACTATCATCTCAGTTTATATGTTAGGCAATACAACCATTCAAAACCATTGCTCATAGCCATGCCTACACTGGGATTTAATACTACAAACATCCACAAATCTCCCAATAGTTAATTCACATTTTCAAACAATTAATTGACAATTTCCCAGGATTCCATATAGCAATCTTCAAGGGCATCTTGAATCTGGCTATCTATAAATCTCTCCTGTCTAACACTTTATTCTCTTCCTTTTGGGTTTCTGAACCAATTATTGCAAGCTTATCCAAGAGTGACATAGCTCTAGAAGGGCACCATACTGATGCTATGTTCACATTTCTAGCTAGTGCAGGTGCCTTGTTTTGTAACATACTAGGTGTTACTTTCAGTATATGTACACACAAGTTTCTCTACCTCAGCAATAGGAAAGGTAGAGTCAACCTTGCCAGAACTCAGTACTGTGATCGTGCATATAAACATGTTCTCTGCAATAGGTGCTGAACGCACTGAGCTACCTTCTGAACCATATCGACACTCAAATGTATCAATATTCATTTCAGCTTTGCTTTTTCATATGATCACTATATTGTCCACAAAAACGTGAAAAAACTACAGGAGTTGTACTACAGTAAACACAGAAACTGTTTGCAAAACACTGAATGCACGAAGCATTACATGATTTATTGACCTGCACTTTTCATCAACAGATAGGTAGCAGGTTTATACCTTCACCAGTTCACTATAAAATATCCTGACATGTGTTATTTAGGATTTTGATGAAAAAATGCTAAAGACTGATTTGGAGGCACACATGGTACAGCCGCATGATGAGTTGCTTCCTTACTGGGGACCCGCAATGTGAGAGTTGCTATTGAGAATGCTAGTTCCTCCCCTGCAGCCACATCCTGCAGGGTTCCTCAGGGTTCCTCCATCTCACCTACTTTGTTTAACATTTTACATCCTGCCGCTCCTGATGCTCCTCGACGACCTGGGCATCCTATATACCAAACTATGCTGATGACACCCAGGTGGTCCTATAGCTTTCAAGTATTTACGCACAGGACTCTTTGGTTATTAATGCCATATACAGTGCCATCCAGGCTTGGATGACAGCCAACTCATTTGCCCTAAATACGTACAAGATAGAGCTCTTTATTGCCACCGCAGGGCCAAGGCTAAAAAACCTCTCACCAACTATCAGAGCTTTGTTACTGAAGACACTAACATTACAGTATCCAAGAGGGTGAAAACGCTGGGCATCGTCCTCAAGGCCGAGTTAACTGTGAAAAATCATGTCGCACACACCCGTGAATCCTGTGGTTATGTTAACAAACTACTCAACCCCATCTGCCCCTACATGTCCCCCAGGAACCGATCCCTGCTGGCCTCTGCCCCAGTGAACTCCTGCTTGGATTACTGCAATAGCCTGCTGCTCTGTATTTCCAAAGCAAACATCACAGCTCTGCAAGTCAAACAGAATGGGGCATTGCGTGCAACTCGTGGCCTTACCCAGCTTGATCACATCACCAATGCCAGGAGGGACCTTCACTGGCTCCCCGTAAAACACAGCATTACTCACAAACTTCTGGCACTGACCCACAAATGCTGGAAGCGGGAGGCACCCATATACCTTAACGATCGCTTAAAGGCATACCAGCCTACTCGCACTTTGAGGTCTCAGGATCAGTCTAGACTTCTCCAGCCCAGGTTCAAATTGGTCAAGTTTGGTGGCTCTAGTTTTGATGTCTAGCCCCCATCAGCATGGAATGCTCTCCCTCTTGGATCCAGGAGGATCAAACCCTCACTGAGTTTAAAAAAGGGATCAAGACCTATCTTTTCGACTTGAAACCAGGCTAACTCGCCACTCTGTTTGCGGAGCCGACACCACCCTCCTGACCTGTTCTATCTTTATTGTATGTCTTGTTGTGTTCTCTGTGCGCCCTGAGGCCTGTGAGCATGTGGCATGCTACAAAAATTAAAATAAACAAATAAATATGTTGTGGATTTATTTATTTATTTATATTTATATAGCGCGCAAGAAGCCCAGGGGCATTGAGGCGCTGTTACTTGCAATAACTTAGTTACATGGTACAGGCATGAAAGCGATTGATAACACATTATGAATACATCATCAGGTAATGGAGTCCCCTATTTCTCTCCCAACACACTGGCTTCCAGGCGGCTGTAAACAGTGCTGCAGGGAGATAATGGGGCAAAGCTGTCTTCTCTGTCGCCTCCTTATGCAAAGACACCCCACTGAAAGCACTGCCTCAATGGCTTTGCAGTTCCCTAAGCAACCCCATCCCGCACCCTGACATGGATTTCTTATAACTTCCTGACTACTTTGCACGTGCACTTATATGAGGGCAGGTGTTTGGTGGCAAGCCTCATAAGTGACTGCAAGAGCACAACTCCCACTGCAGAGAGGAACCGTGCAAAAGCAGCTCTACTCTCAGCATGACTCCTCCTGCAGAGCAGGACTATGGCATGTTGGTGGCTGGTGTGACACCAGGGATCCCTGGCATAGCCTTGGATGAGCACTACTTTTTGGAGACTGCCATGGCTCTGTCCAAACTAGCCCCAGCCACTTAAAGCTGTGATTATCTCAATGCTTTGAAAATGCTTTGGTAGAATTATAAACATGTATGGCCACACTATGCTCTTCAATCCCCCTTCTTTCCCCCATCCTTCGCAGTAGAGCTGTGTGAAGTTGAGAAACTTCGACTTTGAATGCTTCACGAACTTTATTGGAAAACTGCAAAATTCTAGAAGGTGTGCGAGATTCTGCAGATAAGCACTATGATATGAATGTTATGCATATAATAATGCTTCATGTAACTTTAATTTGTAAACGGTTCTACATGACCATTATCATTTGTTCGAAACTGGTCCATCATGATGTGTATGAAGATCACAATAAAGGTTTATAGTCATAATGTAGAAACCAATAATATCGAAAGTCATTTTTACGAGAAAAAAAATGTCGAAAAAAAAAATGTCGAATTTTTTTTAATGCATTTTTTTTCGAAATCAGGGGGTTCCCCCGCCAACCCCCCTTTTTTTTTTTTTTGTTTTACCCATTTTTTTTTATCCCGAACACCAAAATAAATATATAATTTAAAATAACGGAATTCGACATTTTTTTTCCCAACATTTTTTTTAAAAAAAATTGTCATTCAACATTATTTTTTCGAAAAAATGACCGATCACCCACAATAAAAACAGAAAGAAAGTCGAACACAGAAGGAAACGGTAGCTTAACTGACAGTCCGCCTGTGGTTTACCTTCCTGGACAGTTCGGCTTCACAACGCTGGGAAAGAACTTACCGGAAGCTATATTTGCAAGAGCCAAGAAAAACAATGATATAAACAAAGAGCAAAATCCATAGCCCAAAATCTAATAGTCTGGTCATCAAATCCCTCCAGAGTTCCTTTGACTGCCAAGGTCTCCCCTTAGATTGCCCTGCATGTGCCAACAAGTTTTTCAATCAGTGTTGCTCCTCCTTCTGGCACACAATGTGAGATCCTTCCGGCTGTAAGAGAGAGTTCAGCCACTGTCCACAGCAAAGACTGCCGCTGCCTGCCCTCAGCTTTTCCTATTTATAATGTGTAGGGGGGATATAGTATCTCTGTTATCATAAATTAATTATATGTATATATGGATACTATTTATAACAAATACATATAATACATGGGTTGTGTATTATGCTTAAGGGATGGAACATGAGGATGGAATCTAGATGTATGATCCTAATGGAATGCCTTATGTCACATCTGGCAGCAGTTCGTGTAAGATCCTACTAGGCACTGGTTGGGGGTCTCTATGCTCGCATATATCTTCTTAATAAAAGATGAATGCCAACTGATTACTGCGTGGAAGCCCGTCATTACATTGGCGATGAGAATTTAAAAGGCCCTGGCAGAGCTGAAGGAGGAGTGTCGTTCTTAACAGAGAAATACTTCCCTGACTTCATCATGGACAAAGAACAACAGTGCTAAAGTTTGCCTGCAGCTTTTATCCAGAATTCAGCTGGGGTAAGAGGACATTGCTTAAGGAGAGGGTGGTAGAGTTATTTGGAGTGCCAGCAGATGTGTTAATAAGCACCACGGAAAGAAACACGGACAACATTGCATGCGCATGGCTGCGTATATGAGAGCACTTAAGTTGTGAACTACAAACTTTGGATATTGGTTCAGTAACATTTCAGTGAATGCGGTAGCAGCAGCGCTTTTGTTTACTTTTGAAATGCAGTTTTTCAAATATACACTGCTCGTGTTATGGGAAAAGGGCCTTCCGGCTTCTTATGAAGGAGTGAACGCCTTCTATGACATAAGCCTGCACTGACGTGAGCTTGTCAGGAAGGCAGGATCTGCACACAGCAGTCGCAGAGTTGCGGAGACCGGGGGACAATGCCGGCGACGTGAGCTGCGTCCCTGGCAACAGAGAAGAAGCAACGCATTCAGTGGATGCAGTGGAAGTAGAACGCAGCATTATCGGAATACGACATGTCGAGTCTGCTGACAAAGGGGACGCTGACCGCTGAGCGTCCAAAGGAAATGCATTGATAACACATTCCGGATATCTTCGGTCTGCGCAGCCCATCACCACAACAGCATGTACGCCCAGGGCCCAA
This sequence comes from Ambystoma mexicanum, assembly GCF_040938575.1. Lineage (NCBI taxonomy): Eukaryota > Metazoa > Chordata > Amphibia > Caudata > Ambystomatidae > Ambystoma > Ambystoma mexicanum. Next base: position 655,745,161 of record NC_090934.1, read on the forward strand.
AAAGGGCAGGGTGCGCACGTTTCTATGCATTTTGTTTTATGTAATACACTCTTCGTCTTTTCATCACGAGGCGTTGCGCGAGCTCACCTCGTGATGGAAGGACGAATGGAATGTTATGACGCGCGACAAGAACGAGCGTTTCAAATGCAGCCGTTCAGTTGCTGCCCATGGTCGGTGGGGCCTGCCCACATATACTTTAGTTCTAGTAAATAATTAAATATTCTGTTTACCTCATAAGTTTCCTGGTCTTTCCTCCGGCACTTCAAGTGGCGACGAGGATAAACTTCAGGCCCCACTGCCCTTTTATTGTGAGCCTGCATATTTCCTCCGGATCCTCCCTGCGACGATGTCGACTTCCAGTCACACATCTTTGAGCGTGTAGCAGGCCGCGCAGTTGTCAGAAACTGTGGCCGCTCCGCTCGGGTTGTCAGCTGTGCATTGGGCATGTAGCAAGCCTTGCAGCTGTACTAAAAGCTGTGGCCGCTCCGCCCCATCGGTTTCCTGTTCCTTGATCCTGAGCACGGGAATGTTACCACAGTGAGTGCCTGCGTGACCCCAAATTGTTTTCATTGTGCTGCGTGTGTTTCTTCCAGTTTCATCTCGTCCGGATAAAATGTATGCTGCATTGAATCCTTACCATATTACGCAGTACACGAGGACAGGCAGTTTTATAATTCAAGACGGTTCTTACTGTATAATACTGCATATAAGGGCAAGTGCATTTGCAAATACAACTGTATTGACTTTGTGAAGAGAATAATGCAGATGGCATTTGTTTTGTGCTAAACCAAGCACAATTTACTGGACATATATCTCTTTTTAGCATATTGGGAGTGCAGCTACTGAATTTTGTTGATAAATTCTGCAGTAAATCCATTTTCTACAGCCACACATTTAATTTTCCCAGCACACCTGTATGACAATTCTCTTACAACATGGCTTTCAGTAGTGTGCCACCACCCATGTTCTTTATGTCAGATGTTGGCGAGCCGGCAATTCCATGGAAGAGGTGGATTATATCGTTTGAACATTACGCTGGTGTTGTGTGTGGCCAAAACTGCAGCGTAGAAAAGAGGAAGTCCCTTTTGATGCATTGTTTGGGCCCAGCAGGGCAGGAGAAGTTTGAAGATCTGCCGGATCTACTTCCCAATGAAGATATCGACCTGAATGAATATGAACGATCAGTGAAGAAAATGGGCAAGCATTATGAAAAGAAACTGAGCACAATCCTAGCACGTTATAAGTTTGGGAAGAGGACTCAAGGAGAAGGTGAAAGTATAGAACAATACATTACAAATTTGAGAAAATTGGCTAAAACATGTAATTTTAATGCCCAACTGGATGAGAGATTAAGGGATCAATTCATGTTGGAGTGTAGGAGCAGTAAAGTGAGAGAAAGGTTGTGGGCTGAGGACGATCCCACTTTGGACACAGTTTTACGTGTGGCCAAGGAGGTGGAACACACCGAAAAGTGTGTCAAGGAGTTGGAGAACAGACTACAAAATACTGAAATTAAACATGAAATCTCCAAGGATAAGACTACTATACCCACAGCGATCAAGAATAATGAGTCCATTGCTCAAGTGACAGAAAATCCTGGTAAAAGATACAAGTCAGAAAGGAGTGGAAGACTGCCTTGGAATGACGATAAAAGAAAAAACTTAGCCTTAGACGAGGAGATGAACCTAGAAAGAAGAATACAGGGAGATGTTTTAGATGTGATAGCATAGATCATTGGGCAGATAACCCAGAATGCCCTGCCCTGAAAATTATATGTGGGAAATGTAAAGGTAAAGGACATTATGCTCGATGTTGCAGAATGCAGAACACTTCCACTAATTGGATAGGAAATGATGAGTGTAGTGATGAAGATGGAGAAGAATGCGTGTTTGTCGTAACAGATGAAGAAAATGAGCAAGAGATGGAAAGTCCCAGCGCTGTAGTGTGTGTTGATGGTACTGACATGCACATGATGATCGACTCAGGAGCTAAATACACTCTGATACCACAAAATCTCTGGGACAGAAAGAGACATGAGTATCTACATGAACCAGACATAAGACCCAGAGCATATGGGGAAGTTAAAATAGATGTCATTGGTTGGTTCTGGGGAGCACTCAAGTTCAAAGAGAGGAGAGCCAACGGAAAAATATACATAACAAAGAAGGGGAGAACACCTTTGTTAAGCTGGACTCACCAGAGCAAATTAAAAGTGAAGTTAGATGCCGCATCTGACGAAGCAGTATATTCAATTGAAAGTGGTACTGGAGGAATACGAAGAGTTAAAGAGACCACAGATAATGTTGACATAATGAAGGAAATTTTCAGGGAGGAAATTGGATGCTTACGTGGGTTTGTTCATGAGATTAAAATGAAGCCAGACCATGTTCCTGTAGTGCAGAAGTTGCGCAGCATCCCACTTTCTATGAGAGAAGAAGTAAGAAAGGAAATTAAATTATTGGAAGATCAGAAGATAATTGAAAAAATAGAAGCCAGTGAATGGGTCTCACCATTAGTAGTCTTGAGAAAAAAATCCGGAAAACGGAGAATATGTGTGGACATGAGGGAATTAAATAAAAATGTGATCCCAGACAGACATCCACTTCCTAACATACAGGAAATTGTGTCCACCATCGGACCTTCGAAGTATTTTTCTACTCTTGATCTAAGGTCAGCATACCACCAAGTTAAGCTGCATAAAGAATCTGAGAAGATGACAGCGTTTATTACACCGGATGGATTGTACCAATACAGGAGACTGCCTTTTGGGTTAGTATCAGCTGCTTCGGTATTTAAAAGGATCATGCACCAACTGTTTGAAGGCGATGAAGGAATCATTTGTTTCCAAGACGATATTTTAGTGCATGCCATTGACCAAAAGGTACATAATGAAAGACTACAACACGTTTTTAAGAAATTATATGAAGCAGGAATGACCCTCAGTAGAGACAAATGTAACATCAATCGCAGTGAAATTGAATATTTATGGCATAACATTTCTGCTGGAGGTATAAGGCCAAAGAAGCAATTGGCTGATGCCATAGTAAATAGGCCAAGACCAAAAACAAAAGAAGAGGTGCGGACGTTCATTGGGATGGCGGAGTACTATTCTAAATTTATAAAGGACTTTGCAGTGCACACAGTTCCACTCCGTGAACTTTTAAAAAGGAAGATATTTGAATGGAACATAGAATGTGAGGAGGAATTTGAAAATATCAAATTGGAATTAAATAGGGCACCATCGTTGAAGGATTTCAAGAGTGGGAGGAAGACCATAATTACAACAGATGCAAGCAACTTGGGATTAGGGGCTGTTGTCACCCAAGAAGTTGATGGAAAAGAAGTTTTAATTGCTTTTGCATCAAGATTATTAAAAGGTGCAGAAAGGTTGTACGCTGCAATAGAGAAAGAAATTTTAACCATCAAGTGGGCGACAGAAAAATTCAGGAACTTCATCTGGGGAGTGGAGGTAGAGATTTGCACTGACCACAAACCATTAATACATGTCATTATGAATAAAGGTTTGGACAATGTATCTAACAGGATCAAAAGATGGGTTGTACTTTTGCAAGAATACAATTGTACAGTACGATATGTACCAGGAGTGAAAAATCGTGCTGCTGACTGTCTGTCAAGGCTTACCAATAATTCTGAAGCAAACGACGAAGGTGAAAATAATTCGGAAGTGGTTTTGAATATAGAAACATTATCTATGTCTCAAGCTGAGTGGGAGGAAGCTGAGAGGCAAGATGATAATATGGCTAATTTGAAACAGATTATACAAAACGGTGAAAACCTGAGGAAAGTCAAATTCGAGGAATCCAATCTCATGGAATACTGGAGAGTAGCGGATGAACTCAATGTGACGAATGACAGAATCATGAGAGGAGGTCGAATAATTCCACCTGTGGGCCTACGACAAAGAATCGTTGAATTAGGTCACGAAGGTCATCAAGGGATAGTGAAGACTAAACAGAGAATATGTGATGATTTCTAGTAGCCAGGATGCGATCTGCAAATCGAGAGAATCATCAGAGAATGTATCCTTTGTAATCAGAGTGACAGAACATGTGTGAGTGTGAAGTACCCGATGGTAATAACAAACATTCCAGGAAAGGTATGGGATGAAATAGGCATGGATATACTGGGACCTATTCATTGTGATGGTAAGCAACAATTTTGCTTGGTGGTCATAGACCTTCTGACCAGATGGGTGGAAGTTTTAATTAAGCCTAACATGAATGCAAAGATAGTTATAGAATTTCTGTCAGAAATATGTGCCAGAGAAGGTTTCCCAAGAAGCATTTTAACGGACAATGGTGTCCAGTTCACGTCAAGAGAAATGGAGAAATTCTGTGCTAATAATTCGATTGTACACAAAACAAGCGCAATATACCATCCACAAACAAATGGAGTAGTTGAGAGATTCAACAAAGTTCTCAAAGACGCCATTCACTGGGCGTGGGCTAATGGACTTAGCTGGGAAGAAGCAGTAAGAAGAAAAATAATTGCTCATAATTTCACGCCACATAGTACAACAGGTTTATCGCCGTTTGAATTGAGTAGAGGACGCAAAGCAAATACCAAATTGACCCCATCCTGGTTGGGGAGGGAGACTGTGGTGAGGAAAGATTTTGGAGAAGCGGTAAAAAACATCAGTGATACACAGATTAAGAACAACGTAGCTCATGACAGTCATGTAAAGAAAGGAAAAGAGAGTGAGGTCCCAAGAGTGGGGGGTTTAGTAAGAATTAAATTACCTCCAGTACTAAGAGATGGACCTTGCAAATGGCCCAAACCAGTGGGTGTGATTGGAGTTTTCAAACACGCGGTGAGGGTGCAATATGGCAGAGTTTGGAACATTGAAAGGGTGTGTGTGATGAAATCGTGCAGAAGTGGGATGAATGGAGAAACAATGTGCAGAGAACAACCAAGTCATAGTAGTAGTGAAGACATGAAAGAGAATGGTGAACATGTGAGACCAATGTTGAATAGAAAGGCAATGTCACTAATTTCCTTGCCAAAAGTAAAATCAGATTCTTCACGTGTATCAAGAACAGGAAGGATAATCCGCAAACCAGACCACATGAAGGACTTTGTCTAAAAATATGGAGTATGCAGAAGGAAGAAGAGATCTTATCAAAATATTGTTCAAATAACAGCAAGAAATTAAGGAGGGGAGATGTGTAATGTAATACACTCTTTGTCTTTTCATCACGAGGCGTTGCGCGAGCTCACCTCGTGATGGAAGGACGAATGGAATGTTATGACGCGCAACAAGAACGAGCGTTTCAAATGCAGCCGTTCAGTTGCTGCCCAGGGTCGGTGGGGCCTGTCCACATATACTTTAGTTCTAGTAAATAATCAAATATTCTGTTTACCTCATAAGTTTCCTGGTCTTTCCTCCGGCACTTCAAGTTTGTCATTTCATGCATGTCATTTAAGCAGCGGTCCCTACGGTGAGACAAATACAAGTTGTATTTGGGTAATAAAGCCTCCACTGGGAACTGTGATAGGGTAAACAATTGTTGCTATCCTAGGAGCAGACACCAAAGGGTGATAAGTGCAAAGGAAAACCGGTTTATACAACAGTTTCCCTTTAGTGCAGTGAAGTGCACATATAATGGCTATGGCAGGGGAGCCAGGTCCCCCTATGTTTATGGTCAGTCCAAGACCCGTCAAGATAAAGCGGCCTGCTTGGAAAAAAGGATTTCTACATTATATTAAAGCAGCCTGTGGAAATGGAGTATCTGCAGAACGCAGGGTGTCAATGGTTATGCATTTTATTGGGTATGAGGCGCAAAGAATCTTTGAAACTTTACCTGATATTCTCGAATTGGATAATGAGAGTGGTGTAACTGAGTTTGACATTGCTTTGATGAAATTAGATCGCCACTTTGATGTCAGGGAAAGTACTGTCCTGGAAAGATATAACTTTGGAATGAGGAAACAGCACGAGGGGGAAATTGTGTAGGAATATATTATGGCATTGCACCAACTTGCTTGAGTTGTAAATTTGAGGATAAACTTGAGGAACACATTCGTGATCAATTTATGTTGCATTGTTCTAACAACAAAATACGAGAGGAAAAATGGCTAAAGGACGAGCCTGATTTGGAGGAGGTGATTGGAATGGCCAAAAGAGTTGAACATACTATGCAATGTGTTGCTAGATTGTCTAGAAAGGCGTCCAAACCAGTAACAAATGAGGTATTAAGAGTGGATGAGCATAACAAGGAGTATAATAGAGATGTAAAAAAATAAAACCGAGAGAGAAACCCTTTAAGGGACCCGAGATGGGGGTTGAGAAAGGTCCCGTAATGAGGGGAGCAAGAAGAGAGGAGAGGTTGTACCTCCGTTGTGCGAGTTCTAATCCTTTTGCGAATTCGCTGGTGTGCCCAGGTAGAAAAGCATCGTGCAACAAGTGTAAGAGGGGGGCGTTAGGCAATTTGCTGTAAGAATTATGCCATTGGAGGTGGAAGAAAGGTGTTATATATAGGAGAGGAAGTATGGCAATCATCAAGTGAGGAGGAGGAAGAGAAAGTCAGGTAGTTACAGTAAATATGGTAATGTGTGATGATGAGGAAGGATGTGACAGTCCCTTTGCCAGTTTTTCCGAAGTATTTTCCAAGGAAGTAGGGTGTGTAAAAGGCATGGTCACAAAATTGTCATGAAAGAGGGAAGTAAGTCTTTAAGTGCGACACTTCATCCCATTCCACTGGTCCTCAGGGATGGGGTGCGTAAAGAGATTGAGAGATTGAGGAATGCAGGAATAATAGAACCTGCAAAGAGTGCTGAATGGATATCACCACTGGTTATAGTTAAAAAAAAACATTGGGGAATTGAGAGTTTGTGTTGATTTGAGAGAAGAAAATAAATGTGTGCTGGCAGAGAGACACCTGTTACCAAATATATCTGAAATGTTAACTAGGATTGGAAAGGCCATATATTTTACGACGCTTGATATGGCCTCTGCATACCACCAGATTGAACTTGATCAGGAATCAAAGAAACTCATGGCGTTTATCAGGCATGATGGTGTGTACCAATTTTGTAGAATGCCATTTGGGTTAATTTCGGCATCTTCGGTATTCCAGAAGGTGATGTACAGGTTGTTGGGTGGTATGTGGGGTGTGTGGTGTTTCCCGGATGACATCTTAGTGTTTGGGGAGACTGAGGAAAGTCATGAAGAGAATGTGAGGAAAGTGGTAAGGATTTTGAGTAGGAAGGGTATTACGTCACGAGCTGAAAAGTGTACATTTGAAGAAAAAAAATTGTGGTATCTTGGAGTTGGTTGAGGGCATTAAGAAAATAAGATCACCTAAGGACAAGGCGGAACTTCAATCTTTTCTAGGCATGTTAGAGTTCTATCAAAGGTTTGTGGATAATTTTGCTGACAAAGTTGATAAAATGATAAGCTTGTTGAAGAAGGGTGTAGAATTGGAGTGGAATAGTGGATGTGCGAAATAATTTCAAAATATAAAAAAGAGGCTTGATATGGCTGGTGCATTTTCAATGTTTGGTACCAAAAAGAGGTGTATTATATCAGTGAATGCCAGTGAGTCGGGTATTGGGGCAGTGCTGTTTCAGGTTGGAGTGGATGGCAGAGATATGGTCATAACGCATGCGTCAAGGATGCTGAATGAGGCTGAAAGAAATTAATCAGTTCTGGAAAAAGAGGCTTTGGCATGCCATTGGGGAATTGAAAAATTCTGAAACTTTGTTTGGGGTACAGAGTTTACCTTAAGAACTGACCATAAACCTCTTAAATCGATATTTGAAAAGAACGGTTTGGATGAAGTTTCTAGGAAAGTGGCATGTTGGGTGGCCAGGTTACAAGGTCACAAGTTTGATGTAGAAGCTATTTCTGTAAAGGAGAATATAAGAGCAGACTATGTTTCCAGATTGCGGGAGGAGAATGGGAAACTGAATCAGGCAGCACCAGACGATAATCCCACTGATATGGTTTGTAATTACTTGTGGAGAGTGGGTAGAAGCATTAAGATTGGATGAAATGTGGAGACGTGTCATGTAGTTTGTTCAGGGGGAATGGCCCGAAAAAGACTTTTGAATGGCGAGGAAAGGTCACTTGGGAGGTGAGGTCGGAGTTGAGTGTGAGGAATGGAAACTTGCATTAGTGGTATCGAGTTGTTGTTCCATGCAGTTTGTTGAGAAGATTATTTTAGTTTGGTCATGATGGTAATATTGGGGTGTATAAAACCAAAGGAGTACTCACAGAAGACTACTGGTGGCCGGGTTTCGACCGTGACGTAGATAGGATGGTGGGAACATATGTAGAGTTTGAAGTGTCAGGAAAGAATGTTTTGTCTAAATGCCAACCTTGTTGTGAAGGTGGATGCACTGGCCGGTGTGTGGTGTGATTTAGCAATGGATATTGCAGGACCAATGGATTTGGGAAATGGACGTGGTATGTTCATTGTGGTGGTGATCGATTTATTTTCCAGGTGGACAGAATTTAAGATTGTGAGGGATGTGTCATCCCAGTGTATGATAGAGATTTTACAAAGTATCTTTGAGAGAGAAGGATTGCCAAGGTCCATGTTGACAGACAATGGGAGACAGTCTGTAGGTGAATTGTTTCAAGATTACTTGAGATTGTGTGGAATAAAACATAAAAGAACAGCATTGTACCAGCCCCAGACTAATGGTATGGTAGAACGAGTTAATCGTGGTATTATGGAGGCTGTGCGCATGAGAGGAGCATATGGTAAGGACAAAAAAGACTGCTGTAAGAGAGTGTTTATACGCATTACGTTTGACACCTCATATCGAAACTGGCATAAGTGCCTTTGATTTGATGAGGGGCAGAAAGCCCAACACCAAGGTTTCTCCACCATGGTTAGGGAGGGCTAGAGAATCTGATTGCGTGGTGGAAGAGTTTAGAACAAGAATGATTAAGAGAAAAGATGAATGGGTGAGAGTAATTAATGAGAAAATGGCAAGAAGAGTTAACAAGATTTGCGTTGGGGATTGGATATGCATCAGGAAGGGAGTCATTAAGAAAAAAGGGGATTCAATGTATTTCGAACCAGTACGGGTAATGCAAGTATTAAGGGGTGCTGTGAGAGTGCAAAGTGGGCAAGTTTGGAATATGTCGAGAATTGGCAAGGTGGTGGTAAAGTCTGATCAGGATCGCAATGAAGAGAAATAGTTGTAACTGCATATTGTTTGATTTTCTGTGCCTAGCTGATACCACCCAACGCAAATTTTGCGAGCTAGGACAACTTTCCAGGACCCAATAGAATATAAATAGTTTACCCGTATTATACATGTTACGTGTATATAGTTTATGGAAAATATTGGTGTTGTGTGTTTTATGTGTAAAGGGGGGAGGTGTAAGATCTGCCAATGTAATGACGGCCCTCCACGCAGTAATCAGTTGGCATTAATCTTTTATTAACAAGATATATGCAAGCATAAAGACCCCAACCAGTGCCTAGCAGGATCTTACACCAACTGCTCTTAGATGTGACATGAGGCATTCCATTAGGAACATACATCTAGATTCCATCCTCATGTTCCATCCCTCCCCTTAAGCATAATACACAACAACATGTAATATAGTAGCCAAGAAAATTATTATATATGTAGCAATATCCATCATATCCATACACTGATCTCTCTCTCCCTCTCTCTATCTGACTCTCTCTCTGACCTTCTCTTTCGTTGTGAACTATCTTTATCTCTTATCTCTGCCTCTCTATCTCTCTGTCTAAACCCTATGTCTGTATCGCCCTCAAGATGTGTGAGAGTGAAATTGCGAGGTGTGTGTTTGCTTGAGGGAGCCCAGCCATTACTGACAATAGTGGGACCAGGTATGAGGGACCATAAGGCCCCGTACGGCCAGAGCTGCTGGTTTTTAAAGCTATTAGAACACTGTCAGTATTGTATTAAATAAGAAAAAAGACACATGATTAATAATATAGGGACAAAGTTAGTAGTTGCAAATGTAGATATAATATTGATTTATTTAAACTACAAAAACGAGTTTATTGCTAACATTCAACAGGTGGGCAGGGCATAATGTTCACTTACTTTTGCTTGTAGATGTTTCAGATTCTTTGTGTTGCAGTGTTAGGTTTTTCACTGTTATGGATCCCAAAAGAAAGCTTTCTTCTTTTCAGGGCTGTAATGGGCGGTTGAGGTATGTGGCTGCAACAATTCCAGGCTGTATTTTATCTGCGGGCCATACCACTTTGTACAGCCCACAGATTAGCCAATCAAGTTAATGGAAACACCAGAAGGGTGTTCTAATAATGGTTATATCTAGAATGAGATCAAGAGTGAAAGAGGATTCCCTCCAATTTAGGGAACATCCTGGAAGTTGCAGACACATATCACCATTGTGTGTCTTGCAGCAATATTGCCATCATACTGAGGAGTTATTGTCCACATAGGGAGGGGTGAGGAGGCCATGGATTGGCTCAACAGGGGATGGTGGGGTTCTCACAGACAATGCAGATTCTTAAATAGCATTTGGTTTTTTTCATGTGGTGTTAATTATTAGTGTTTGTGGTGCATACTGAACAAATGCGATAACAGCTGGTCAGTGGCTAGCACAGATAAATAAAGGTCGCGCTGTTGCTTACAGAAGAAACTGATCATTTTTATTTTCTTTATTTAATGTGCATTTGGTAAAATTTAAAACCTTAAGCAGAACATATACAATACATTCAATAAGGTAAAAAAACACACATCATATGACAAGAGTTAATGTAAATTGGAGTCAAAACATCACTTCAAATTTAAAAAGAGATTAAACTATGGATTTCTGATTGTTCTAAAACTGTTAATACAAACTTCCATATGAAATGTCCCGTCGCAGTAATACCAATTGACTTCGCCCTGTAAATTGTGTTCCAAAATTGATCAGACTCAATGCTCTCCAGGGCTGAAACAAACTTCAGTAACCCTTTGCATACAAAGGTTTTAATCTGCAGCACATATGTGACAGTCACTTTCAATCTCTGTCTGGCAGAGTCGGCGGCATTGCCTCATCTCTTATGGAGTGCCTCTCCAAACTCCCTGGTACTCCCATGCAGGCAAGGAATTTAACCGATTATACAGGATGGATATTTTCAGAGCTTAATCGCTATATTTGGTCAGATGTGAAGGAGTATTTAAAAGGAAGCTCGGAGTTGAGTATCTCTTGTATCTTTTCTTATTTTCCAATCGATCCAAATTTTGGATTCAATCCCATTCTCTCGAAAAAAAAATTAGAATCATCTCAATATTCGCTGCATCAAATGCCTGACCCAGAAATATACCCACATTTGCCAGGCAGGCCTTTGCTGACTCCTACAGATCAGATATGAAACTGTTGTACTTTCTATTGCCATCTCTGAAGCCCAAGATCTGCACCAAATTGTTTGCATTACTACGAGGAGAGCGCAGTTTCAGATATAATAAAGAGCCTTGAACCAATCACATAGTAACGAGGGAACAGGTACCAAACTCCATTTGTAATGCCTCAATGGGCACAGAGCTGGGTAGATTCGCCACAGAACGAAGAATCCGTCCCTCAAATGTATCCAGTCAGGTGACATATTTGTGGGGAAGAACGTGAAGGCCATACAATCTTGTTGCAGTGATACTAGTTTAATAAATGTTTTGCAAACCTTGCAAGTTGTTGCCACCAGCACTAATGATGTAACCTTCAATAACAAGCCATTTTCGCCAGATCTTACTCGACACAATAACTCCATAGAACTGAATTGTGGGATTAAGCCTTAGTGGGCAGTCAAAGTATACGTAGCGTTCCACTACTTGAAGGCTAACTTTCCTCAATTTCCATATGAAGGGCGGCGTTAGTTGCAACGTTCCCCCAGGCAAATGATTTTGGTTTTGTTTGCAGTTCTCTTCATGCAATTCTTTTGCGCAAAAGAGTCCAAGGCATCTATTGTGGGCTGTAAGCCTAGGGCAGTCTGATCGAATAGCGCTGTGTCATTGACAAAGCCTAGTCATGGCACTATCACACCATTTACTTTGGGCGGAAAGTTTCCGTTTTGATCGAGGCATCAATATCAGAGATGTATAAATTGAAGAGCAAGACGGTGAGAGCACACACTTGCTTCAATCCTGTTTGTGTGTAAATAGGTATGCTCCCTCCTGGTTTAGCCTGACTGTTACATTTGTTTCTGACTACAGTTCCTTGATAAAATACAATAAATGTGGGTCTATCCCCCACTGCATAAGTGTGACGCACAACAATTCACGTGACACTAAATCAAAAGGTTTACTATAATCGACCAGCCAACAATATACGTTTTAGTGGATTCTATGCTTAACTTCTGCCATCAGACATTGTATTGTACATACATTATCCAATGTGCAGTGCGCCTTTCTGAAAGCCGTTTGAAAGGTGTTTAATAGGCCCTGAGCATGAGCCCATTCATCTAATCTCCTCAGCAATATGGTTGCAAATATTTATTAGCTTGAATCAATCATATCAAGGAGTCTATAATTAAGCGGGTCATGCCTAAGTCCCTTTTTATGTACTGGGACAAGTAAAGAACTGTTCCAGCGATCAGGAACGCGTCCTGTAAATTTAATGTGTCTAAATAGATTTAGCAAAACTGTTGCCCAAAATGCCGTATTTTCTTTCAAGTTTTTATTAGCTATTCCATCCGGGCCCGGGGCACAAGTGGACTTTAGTGTTTTAATGAACATGACTTTATCATCTTCTGTAAAATCTGGATGAAAGAGCTTCCTTTTGGGGAGATAGCTGCCCTTCTTAGGTTTTAATTCATAGGGCAGCACATATAATTGTGTGACATGCTCGACCCAATAGGATTCTGAGACAGCATTTAACCCCAAAGTGGTTAAGCCTGCCAAATTTTCCCTAAAGCGAGACCAGAATGTTTTACTATCATTGACCTGCAGAGTTTTAAACAAACTATCCAATTCACATTATTTAAAGATAGTTTGTGCCGGGTCAGGCAATTTTTATACCAAATGGCAAGCTGTGTAAGTTTCGCTTTTTTCTCCTTTGATGAGAGATGATGAGATTTTCTGACCTTCAATTTGTCCCCTCGAAGGCGCTTCTTACTAGCCAAAATGATAGGATCAAATTTAGCAAGGTTAGCTTTCGGAGGGCCACAATTAGAACTTTGCCTCTGGATGTCAATAGATTCAGCAAGATTTTTTACCATTAGCTCAACCTTTCAATCATGCAACGCTAGCCAAGGTTCAAGATAACAATTGAACTCTCGTATCATATTGCTAATCCCTATTTTCGTTTTTGGAGACCACATGTTACGATTTTTGGTGTTATTAATCTTATGTGCCATAGGGATATATGCCATTGTATGCAAGCTTTTTTTCAGTGGACCAAGAAAGAATTGCATGGTCATTAAGGCTGTTGTATGCTCTACCTAGCGGGCCCCATCCTTTGGCAAGCTTCTTATTTATTATCACATAGTCTAAATATGACATAGCGTGACTATATTCCCAAGTAGAGATTGACTCATGAAGCTCAGGATTTTGTCTCGGAAGGCAGTTAAGGTAATTTTCACTCAGAAAATTCAAACAGCCATGGTCAGTGTCATTTCTACAACTAATGCAAATTAATTCTTTATTTCTAAATCATCATCCAAAGCCCCAGCAAGATGTACGTTGTGGGTATTTAGATCACCGGCAATCAGAACCTTACTGATCGGATACTTACTTGTATAATTTTATGAGTGATCTTATTATCCGGAGGGTCGTAAATATTGATCAGGAATATTCTTTCAGCGGGATCTGAAAAAACAATGAGACTGACATGATGTTTGGAGAAGTAAAATAAGGACAAACATGTTCTAGCATTATAATAGTGCTTGCACCCATTGCCAAGCCACCACTCGGCCAACCTCTACAATGATATTAGTGGGGCTACAGAGTATTTTATATCCATCAATGCTAAAATTGCCCATCAGCCAAGTTTCCTGTAGCTACAAAATGTCAGCTGTGGTTAGGAAAGATAAGCCCCTTTGTTGAACAAGGAATGAACTATGCAGTCTAGAATTCCAAGATATCCAGGATAGAGCTGTTTTTGAGGTTTTTTGTCAAATTGCATTTGGGAGAACTGCTTTGCAGAACCATTTATCAGCCAAATTTTGCAATGAATGATGGACCGGTGGAATAACAATCGATGCAAATAACGATTCTATTCATATCAATTGTTTTTTGGCCAGATATATTGACTTGCTGCAACTTGCTGAGGTCTCTGTGCCTCTGTATTTGCTTGCCATGTATGTAGATTGTTTTCTGCAAACTGTCAGCCTAAAACCAACATGTTCCAAGTCGAAAGCACTTTGTTTCAATAGTGCCTCCATCAAAGGCAAAACAAATTCAATGACTACCCAGTTTGTGGCACTGACAATCTTTGGTAAGTCAATTCTAATGATGTCACTCGAATTTATTATAGACAATTGATTAATCTGAGTGAAAATCTCCATGACAACTCTGATTCAGGAAGGGCCTGCATGCTGTCGAATAGATTTCTTCTAATTTTGCCCATTTACCCAAAGAGCTTGCAGTTTCCTCTATACCAAGGATTTTTCATGTCGTCCCCGGAATGCCTTCTTTGTTTGCCATTATGGCCATTGAATGGTTTAGTGACAGCTTCAAATGGGCATTTCTACCAAAGGACCCTCCCTCAGCAATGGAATCCAAGGGAACTTTTCGATTTCCATTGCATGTGTTGCCCATTATGGCTGAATCTCTAGACATGCTCTAAAGTTCCACTCGGGCCGTCATCTCAGCCTCGTGCTGCTCTGGTTCCACAAGCCAATGGTCAAGTGGGCCTTGCAATTGAACCCGCCTGTCAGGGCCATCACTCAAAATGTGTGACAGAGTAGTCTTGGGTGCCATGTTCTGTTTGGGTTTTTTACAAGCACAGGCTATTTCTGGTGGGCCAGCTCTGGAGGTAAGCTTAGAGCCTGCAGCCTTTTCCTTCTTCTTCAGAATTTTAGGTTTGCCGTTTCTGCCCTGCATTTCAGAACCCAGAGGCAGGCTTCTATTGCTTGTTAAGCAGCAAGGCTAGGTGAAATAGTTATCTCCTCATAATCTCATTTGGCATTCTCTGATGCTTGTATATAGATGCAATCTGCTTCCAACGGGTCATGCTGATTCATATGGTTTCCAATAGATGGAGCTTGAAGTGTGCGTATTGCGATGCTTTCATGAGCGGATGAACTGTCCTTTTTCGTGCCAGTGGTTGAAGGAGGACTCGATTGTCAATGTGCAGAATTCTCAAAGATTATATCAACCACCTTCACCATAATCTGTTTGGATTCCTTCTGTTCCTGGGCAACAGTAGAACATAAAACCAAAGAGCCTCCACACTAGAGGCAATTGCATGTAATCTAGACGCATAGTCTATATTGTTTTCAACACTCCTGTTACAATGAGCAATAGAATGGTTCAGCTCACTTTCACCATTACTATTGCTACTGGTAGAATCTGTGTAATCAGAGGTTGAGACACACCTTGTAAAATCTGGTGAAGCAGAGAGATTAGTGCTAACCAAATGGGGTGACTCAAATTGCTCTCTATTTCCCAGGGAATCCCGCACCGAAGGCCAAACCACGTTTTCCGAAGTGACTGATTATTGTCCATGATGGGCGAAGAGTATTCTGTTTCAGGGGAGTTGAGAGATTCTTATTGTTGATTAGTTTTATTAGGAATGCTGTGATGGGAGGTTGTGCTGTTGCCACTTGATCCTGCCTGACTTTCTTTTGCATTTTCACTTTGGTCTCCGGATTTCTTTGCCTTTTAGAAGCACTGTGCAAGCCATATTTGGTAGTTAAAACATGCATCGTTTCCTTGATGCCTGTCACTGTATGCGTTGTACGCTGGGCGGGACTTGTACTTAGCTGAATAGTGTCAGCAGAATTAACCCCACTATCCTCACCCAGACAATTATAGGGCAGCAGTGTCAAGTTTGCCAGCCCAGACGCAGCAAATAGCACAATAGTTGCATTTTGTCCACGAAGCAGGCTCAATGCAATAGCTGCCAGTAAATCCAGGCCCTAGCAAGCGAACTCTGGAAAAGACAGTCAGTTTGCTAATATCTGCACAGATTTGGTTGGCTCGATAGTCTATAGACAGTTGCAGTTGGGTCAGGCTCATAGCATAGGCAATAGTTTATGAAAATAGAATACGTAAATATCGCCAAGTGTGAACTGCAGTGTTGTATTTGTCTTACCTTTGAGGGCCCAAACTACTCCCACCTCACACCATGCACCTAACACACAGGCGCATAGCCGCAACAACCCACACAGGCCCCAGTGCCCTGCACGTTGTAGTGCTTAGTTTCGCCTCCCGCTTGATTACTTCCCCTGCAATTGCCTCCAGCAACATGTGCCCCACTGCCTTGCCCTCTGCTCCCAGCCCCCTGAAATAACATGCAGACACTCATTGTGGGTGGACAGGCCACAGTTGCTTTATTAAGCAGGAGGTAACTTACAGGTGCCCCGTTATTGACAATATAGCATCAGGATTCTGCTCTGAGCTGGAAAACCCTTTCACTTTCTAACTTGGCAGAGCAGCATCCGGTATATGCAGAGCTGGCGTTCTTATACTTTACTAACTTTCAAACATTGCCCAGTTCAGGAAACGGCTTTTCAGGTAGCCACTTCCACTTGACTACTTTTCCCAGGTGCAGGATCGTTAAGCAGCTCTTTTTCCCTGCCGCCTCACCCCCTCCCATGCTCCCCTCTTGGCCAGGTGTACTGTGCGCTTCACCTTTTCATACACCCCAACCCATTGGTACCCCGACCCCCAGTTTCCATGTCACCATGTCACTTTTTCGCGCCTTGAAACACTTGTGTATAGGCGCGTTACAAATGCCATATCATATCATATCATAACTGATTCCTTGCCTGGATTTCTTGGAAATCTCTCGCCTCCTAACCCACTCCCCTGGTGCTTTAACCTCTGCCTCCTTTACCCAGTGTCTTGGCCTTCTACGCCCTTCCCTGTTGCTTGTGTGACTTACCCCCTTACCTGCCTCCATTTTGGTTTCCTGTCCTCATTAATTCCCTGTTGCACTTGCCTCCTTCCTGTTACCCCCAGGGACTTCTCCTCTTTCAACTGGAGTTGGCTGCTGGCTTCCCACTACCGCTTTTCCCGACTAACTGGATTCCATGCACCCTGCCTCCTTGTTGCCTGCCAGCCCCTTCCACCTGTTGCCTTGTCCCCGCCATTTTGATCCTTGCACCTTTCCACCTCCCCTTCCACCTCCACTCCCTTTCCTGCCTTTCCCCATGGTCTGCAGAGTTAGATACTCCATCACCAACAAACTCGGTCACTGCACAGGTTCTGCTGTAGATTAGAAAATCATGACATATTAAACATTTGACATTACAATTTGGGTGGGTGGGCGGGTAATTCTTTCTACCCAGCCAGTTCGAAACGAGGATGTTTGCTTATAGTGAGGTACTTATAAGCACTTATTTTTGGGGGTGGGCTAACCTTTCTCCTCCCAGCCTGCCCTTTTCGCACCCCAAGTTTCGCTCCCATCACCCACTTCCTGGCCTCCGCCGTCGCCCAGTCTGTGTGGGCTCCCCAGCTGCCCCTAGCTGCCGGAGGATGGGGGAGACGGGAGGATGCTGGTTGATGCGGCTATGGCAGCGTCTTCTCTATGTCTCCCTTTCCTCGGCGCATCCCCTGGCTCATCATATATTTCAAGTATCAATGTGAGCACTCACTGAATAGCTTGGACGACTCAGTCAAATAGACTCGGCTGAGAAGGATGTGTTCATCGAGATTTCTGGGTGACTTTGGATTAATATAGGGAGGCACGAGTCTGAGTCCAGGGAAGCAGAAGCAATGTTGCTCCTATTAAGCCGTCCACGGGGAGGTGTTTTAGTTTCTACTGCCGCTCTCAATATCAGCAACTCGAAGCATGAGAACTCAGAAGATGAGTAAGTCGGTCCTAACAATTTAACAGAAACGGAGAGTAAAGAGCCCAGTCCACTCCTGCGAACTGCGGGAATTGCAATCGCGGCAGCAAGCGCTATGCTAGCGCTTAGTAGCCGAGATTAACTCCTCACTCTGCCTTCTCCAACAAACAGCAAGAGCCGAGTTCTGGAACCGCAATCGCGACAGCAACCGCCACACTAGCGCTTCGGGCCGGGTTTAACTCCTCACTCCGCCTTCTACAACAAACAACAGGAGTAGACTACGGGAACTGCAATCACCACAGCAAGCCAATCATTGGTTTAAATCTTTGTAAGAAGGAAGGGGATTCTGGGAGACAGCATGTTGTGTATTCTTGGGAATAGAAAATATAATAAGAAATAAAATTATTTAATTGTACTAACGTTATAAAATGTTACTTTAACCTTTTACAATGCTAATTTGTATTCCTCACTTCCATAACATATTGTAGTCACAATACGAATGTACACTTCTCTTACTGAGGAAACATAGAAAAACATTGACATTATTTTCTGGCAGAAGTTGGTAACCGCCCGATTGCACTTCTAGTTGTGCTTAGTAAATTCTTTGCAAAATTGTTGGAATGCCAGCTCCATTCTTGGGTGGGCTCGAAATGGGCCAATTTTCTTTCTTCCAGTTGGACTTCATGAAGGGCATGGGAACAACTCTCAATGGCTTTATACTGAATTTGATTAAATTAGCAAAACACATGGGCATTTACGTGGCATTTATTGATTATTCAATGGCCTTTGAAAGCGTAAACCGTGCACTTCTGTGGAGAGAACTGGCTAATTGGGGGTGTCCTTGCTACTCATTAGATCTAATCAAAAAGCTATACTCGAATACCTTGTAAGGTGGTCCCAAAACCTGCAATGAGTACAATTGTCTCGGTCCGAAGACCACACTATCTTCAACTTTATCTTACTAAATACACTCTCTCTAGACCACTATGCTCCCCTGCCTCCAACTCTCTGCGTGTAAAGCTTTTTGATAAACAGAGGGCAGGGGGTGGTACGCCTTCCTCGGCTAGCTGCCTCCTATAGAACAACCTCCCCCTCCTTCTGCGCCTTGAGCAGGATCTCCTTAAATCCCAGAAGCGCCTTAAAACTCTCCTCTTTACATCCTCATTCCCTTCCTCTCTCCACTGATAATTTTACAGTTGCTGGGATTGGTGTCCTGGGCCCTTATGCATCCTTGGGGCCCTGACCTCCCGCACCCAATCGGCCCAGCTCCTGTCTATCGTCTGCACTTGCACTTACCCCCTCTGCATTGGAGATTCGCACTTACACCACTTGTGGCTCTATGCCGTGTAGCACTCAACATTCCCAGCACTTCATCTGTGGCTCACCCAGGAGCTCAGACTCCCCAGCACTTACCCCTGCCCTCTTCCTTGCTGCACTTTCATGTTCTGAATATTTACAAGGCATAGTAAGTTTGTCTTCTTTTCCTTTTCCCCCCACTGCTCTTAAAGTATTTTGTTTTATCTATTTTAATGTATTCCCACTCCTACTCCCTCCCATTCCCTCTGGGTGCTTTGAAACTGTATTTCTTATTGTATAAGCACCTAACAAGATAACAAAAATAATTAATCCAAAGGGCAAAAATGAGTGTGTGAGTTTGTAAGAATAACAAATGTTTATTACATGCAGTTTCGGCAGGGAAAAAAACACAAACTTCATTAAATGCATCTTCATTAAATGACATTATACATAGGAAAGAAGTCATGGCATAGCTTTGACATTGTTTCAACCACATGTACATCTTTATGCATCGATTGGCTGAAAATGTAAGTCCACTAAAGTAACCGTACATTAATTAGCCTTATTGGCTCAAACCTCTCCCCCATGACCAGACCAGTACCATCCCTCTAAATATGAACAAATATTCTCCTTAGGTAAGGTTCTTCATTCTCTCATTGGCTAACTCTGGTGATACATTTAGCTATTTTTGATCTCCTTCTCCATTGGTTGTCCCATCTCTGGGTATCTCTTCCCCATCTCCTCATGGCCGATTAGTTGGTCCCCTTCCTTGCTCAGATTCTTATTTCCCTTTACTGTCATGTTTCCCAGGTCCTCCATTCATTTGTCAGCCACGTTCCCAACTACCTGCCTGTGGTTCCATCCTAAGTGATCCTTTTCTGCCAGAGCGGAGAGTGTGTTAATAACAAGATCTGTTGTTTCTGGCCCCCACTCAGCATTACTGTATTCTCACCAACCAGTGTCTTTTGCCTGCTTAAACATCAGCTGTGAGTTACAATGTTTACTTGTACTGTTGTCCCACGCTCAAGGAAGGCCTGAGTACTTGCTGCGCCCTTCCTTCCTAACCAATCCCTGCATGACTCTTCACTGTACCGCCAAGGGCCCTGGCCTTTTCTGTGCATCATCTAAAATGTACATGAATAAAGTGTATTTTACTGCAAAGACAAATCCATGTGCCACTGTAGCATGATAGCCTGCAATGGCCCAAGAAGCTGCTTCTTCGAAGGGGCCTATTTCATGAATGTGCAATCTAGATTCTATGCAGTCAATGGGCTGTTAAAAATATTTGTACTGTGATTTATAGCTACTCCTGTGACATTATAAAATAAAGCTTTTTCCAACTACTTGTGGTGCCCTTTGTACCTTTCTCTGCTTATGAATGTATTTCAAACCTAATGCACTACTGCACACTATTTTCCGACTGCATTATGTCACATAATCTATAATCAAGTGTGACTTCTACTATATGTTGCTGACCTAAATTTCTTCAGTGCTGTCAGAAATGTATCTAACCCCATTGCTGCTTACACAGAGCAGGGAGAATGCATATGTGACAAATGCCACTGGCACTCTAAAAGGCCATAGTCCATTATATAGGGATTTCTTAATTCATACTTTCTCTCACATCTGGGGTATTGCAACTGCATCCCAGCTTTCCCCCCTTTTGTTACTTTATCAACCTCCCCCGTAAATTCCTTATCTCTCAAATCTTGCTCCCTTGCCCAATCATGTACATCTTTGGGGATCCATACTTTGCTGACGTGTCTCAAATTCCCTCCCGTCTCTGCATAATCCCACATACTACATCCTAGGAAGTTGCAATTTCCATCTGCTCAGGGATCTACATAACATTCTAGGTAGTTTTCTGGATCTGGGGGTGGTGGCCAAAGTGTGCCTTCGGGGGCCAACTGGGTGCTCAATACTTGGCATTTTTGATTTGTTATCATTAACCCATTTGCCAGTCTGGGTGCTTTCATCTGTGCAATATGAAGTGACATCACCTGTTCTTACTGTAAGCACTTTTGTTTTATTACCAAAGAACAGGCAGCATGCCACTATAATTTGGTATGTGCAGTAAATCAATATCAGGAAGATCAGAACAGGGAAGAGTATTGTATATTTCACTGTTACCCAGGTGGGCACCCATGAGAATAATTAGTCAAACCAGTCTTGTTGCCTGGCAATTATTTCAAGAAAGGTAGCAGGCACTCCTCTCCAGAAAGAACATGGCATGATAACATGTTCTGAGATGAGAGTTTGCAGCACACGCTTTTTGCTCACTGCACCTTTCACAGATGGTAAATACCCATTTGCATATCAGTCTTTGTTCCCTGGTAATCCCTCCTTCCTTCTCCATTCCAGTTCCCACATTGTGGAGTGCTTATTGAGCAATTGTTTATATCGTTAGGTGGCTCATATGTGCAACATGTGGCACCAATCGTTTTACAAACCCCTCCTTCCATGGCTGTGAGGAAGTCCAATACAAATCTATTTTGAAGTGTCATTATTCTGATTGTCCTAAGCTCCATTCACACAGCACTGAGGCCATGCTCAGTTGCATTTGATAGTTGAACCACATTCCTGCAAACTATCTGAAGCCACTTGGTATTTTTGACTGCTTGTGTACTGGGAAGTAGATGTGGTGCAAAAAAACGTTTGTGTTCGGTAGCCATAAGCAGGGATCCAATTCTATCTCTAAAGACAGAATCCTCCACACTATAAATAGGAAACTCTATGGTAACCTTTCTACATCCACCAAGGCCTTCTGAATAGCTTATGGGAAGTGTGTTCCATGTGGTATTCTCTGCTGACTATGGAAGAGAAAGGATGTGTTTTCTGCAGGCTGTTGTGCTGTGCATGAATACTGGAACCAGCCCTTTTAAGGAACTTGTTTTTAAACCCTCTTAAGTCGCAAAGTGACATGAATCGATGCAAAGTGAGGGGAAGTGTGTAGTGTGTGGTATTCTCTGCTGACTACGGAAGAGAAAGGACATGTTTTCTATGGGATGTTGTGCCGTGCAGGAATATTGCACCAGGCCCCTTTAAGGAACTTGTTTTTAAACCCTCTCAAGTTGCGAAGCGATGTGAAGCGAGGGGAAGTGTGTTTGGTTGTCAGTGGCATGACGTTGTATGTGGTCTCTCACTGCTGCACTGAACTTGCTTGCTAGGGCCAGTGCTTGCAGTTTGGCCTCGTGTTTGGAAGTTCCCACTGTCAGAGCATGTGTTGGTGAGTGGTTCCATGCATGTGCAAAAGTGCCTCTAATACAGATGGACAGTATTACTTAATGGTGAAGTTGAAGAGTGGTCCACTGGACTTGTTATTATATCATTCTGTCCTGGGATCACAGTGCTTGGTTTTTCAAGGCAGTGCAAGTCCAAGTGCCCCTCTGAAGCATTATTGTACGCCGGAGGAGTAAAGCTAGGCTAAGAAAATGGCCACTAAACTCTGCTCACATAAATCTCAAGGTACTAAGCAATCCCACAGTCATATCTCCGGATATTTTCACTCTTCTATTGTTGATGTTCGGTCATTGAAAAAAACTAAAAGACAACAAATATCCAAATCAGTGAATGATGGCAGGGACACTAAGGAGGGCATTACTAAGGACCAGACTAAAATCACAGAATCTCTAGTTTCAAGTGTAATTTTATTGATCCTGTGAACAAAAGTAAAACTGTGGACATATCAGATCACATTTTATTAACTAATAATTTAGCTAACTCTGTTGTGTATAACAACTCTAAAACTTGCTAAAATTAGTATATCAATTAAAACGCCAATCGTTGGGTGCTTTATCCCCACTTGAAGAAAATGACCCATGTCCGAGCACTGAATGGTGTGAAAATGTTATTGGTAGAAAAACCCTTCTACCTACGGGTGAGCCAGGTGGCAATCTGTCGGCGAGCCCGGACATGGCAAGTTTTGCTGAAGTGCCCAGTTCGTTTTCTTCTGAGAAATGTTTATTGTTTGACAGTGCTATTCTGTCTCATGCCTCTGAACATTATGAAAAAGCTGACTCTGTTTTCACTTCTAATAAATTGGATGAGATTATGGCTACGCTATAGGTGGTGTTTAATCTATGCGCTACATTTATGACAGAGCTTTGTGATCTTAATTACATTGTGGCCAAAAGCATAGATGTCATACTGTATAACAGCAATTGTAAGAATAGTGAAGAGTCTTTTGAGTACCAGGTGGCCAATTCTGATGAAATGATAGAAGATCTGTGTTCTGTTATTATGGAGAATGCCAATCATGATGTCTTGTTGGATCTAGGGAAACAAGGGTATGAAAGACCAATCAGTGGGGTGCAGGGGGTTACCTGTAATACACCAGACCAAAATGTTAAAGTCAGAACTGATGCCCCTAGTCCTAGGATAAAAAAGAGGTCAAATTGGAAGGGTAATACAAAGAAGGCTAAATCTAAGAATATAAATAGCAGGGTAACTTTGATAAAACACCCTAAAAAGAATAGTGCCTCATTGGCACAAACCAAATCTGATGTTATTGCCTGTATCAGTATCGATAATTGCTATGATTTGACCTCTCCTAGTGGCCACCCTGTGAAAAAGATTATGGTCGGCGAGAAAGCCAGGGGACCGTTGGATACATGGATAACAGTGACAGGGGATAGGTCTGCACGCTCTTTAATGAGTTTGGGTTAGAATTCCGATCCCTACAACATTGCTAACCCTACAAAATCTAATGATGGGGACAATTCGGAGACATTGTCAAATGGCATGGTAGCATCTAGAGTGGACTACATGTTTGTGAGTTAATGTTGACCATGTTATCCAGAAACTCACCGTTAATTGTAGATTGGCACTACCTCAAAGACATAAGAATATGGGTTTACAAGTTAATGTAAGTGGTAATAGGATCTTCTGGTTGGAACTTAACATCAGTCGCTTTGAGAAGCTGTTTTTGGAAATTGATGCACAATGTCTGGCCACCCTAAATAGCAGTGATATTTATAGGATGTTGGAGCCCATTCTTGAGCCTTTACCTAAATGCCAGGTTTATTTATACTCAGGGAAAAAGCACAAGAATAAGAACTATGGTATTATATATGAAAGGAGAACATTGTTGAAGGAAAATATTTGTAAGAGAAATCTTAATCAAAGTATGAGTGATTTGGAGAAAAAGAGAATGAGGATTAATGTAAGCACACAATTTAAGAATTGTCTTCCTTTTTTTATAAAAGTGATATTAATAATTCTAATTGGAAAAGGATTTTTACAATACCGTATACGAATAATTCCAAAGGTTTTTGGTATTTATATAGGCAATACCTGACTGAAATAGCTATAAAGTAGTGAATGATATTGGTATTGAGGAATGGATTGCATATGTTAAAGGGTACTATTTCGATGAGAGGACCGAGTCCATACATTTGATTAGTGTCAAACGGGGGTTTGAGACCCTTTCCTTTTGATATTGATGATATTCGCATGGTAATTTAGAAACTTAAAGCATCCAGGGCACCAGGGCTGGGCGGTATCACAAACATTGTAATGAAACAGAATCCAAAGAAGTGGGATACGTTGCTACTTAAATTATTCACGTCCATATGGGAAAGTGGTGAAATACTGAAGGAAATCGATCCTGATTCTTTTTTTTAAGAAAGTATCTAGATCTACACCATCTAACTACAGAATGGTAGCTATGTCAGACACCTGTTGCATCATTTGTAGCTATTTACTGCTGAAAATAATCAATAAAGCGATAGAGTTTCAGAATATCATTCCTTATCAGCAAACTGGTTTTGGGGGTGTATATAATACTTTAAATATTATATATTTGCACATAAATACCTCATCTCTGATATTTTAAGACACCCCGAGAGCAGTTTGTATCTGTATTTTACAGACTATAGCAGTGCATTTGACTGTGTAAACCGGGAAAGACTTTGGTCAAAGTTGCAGAAATGGGGCATTTGCCTGATGGTATTACATTTTATTATGGCAATGTATACCGTGACTTCTATCACTGTGTGTGTTGATAGGGGTGGATCTCTTACAGCCCCGGTTCAAACAACCAAAGGTTTTAAACAGGGATGGGTTATGTCTGTGGTTTTGTATAATTTATACGTGGCAGATCTGAATTTTAGCCTGTCAGGTCTTAATTGCTTCCCTCCAAAAATTGGAGATAATGGTATAAGATGTCTATCCTACGCGGATGACACTGTTATGATGGATAAGAATGCTATCGGACTACAAAGATTATTGGAAGCATTATGTGTTAACTAGCCTCAATGATCTTGTTATTTACACACAGAAGTCCAAAGGTTATGATAATAGGTGCCCAGTCAAAGAAAAAGAGAAAATCCTATGTTTGGAAGATCAGCAATGAAGACTTAGAGGTGTTGGATGTTTATCCATATCTAGGAATGCCCATTGTAAACCACCTCTTGATTTCATGAAATGAACAAATGTTGTCTTGCAGGATGATAAATAGGTGGAATGTTATCAGAATGTATCTTGCAGCTAATGGGCTCACTCTATCGAGGGGTTTACTTCAATATACAAAGAATGCATTGTTCCAGGATCCCGGTATGCATTAGATGCACTAGAGGAGAAATGTGTTTTATGGTTAGACAAATTAGAGAGTAGGATTTGAAGACCAGTACTTAAGCTTCCTGGTACGCTTCCGCCTGAAACAATTAGATGTGAGTTGGGTACCGTATCACTATCTACACTGAGGAAAATCTGCTGTGTCAAAACAAACTGTATTATAATGTTATGAGAACAGTTGAACATGTGAGCCTTTTTGGCATCATAGCGAATGCTACCCGATCTGCATATACAAATACTTATTTGAGTACGCTAAAGCAATATGTGAATTCCTTTCTCCTTAGTGTCGATCTAAGTAATGCTGAACAGGATAATGATGATCCACGCTTTGACTTAATAATGAGGAAGAATGCTATACAATGGGACATGATTAAATCCGTGGAGCACCTAAATACTAAAAAGAGATATGTTCATTATACTATGCAAAGTTTTTAAAATTGACAAACCATGTGGTTATTTAATGAAATATGCAAATTGCGATTTTAAAAGATTTATGATGGTTTCTTTTTTTAAAAAAATATATTACCCTGTAAGAGTATACCAATGGTTGGAATTCTGTCCCATATGAGCTTAGGCAATGTTGTTATTGCTGTAATGAGGTAGAGACGATGAGACACCTACTTACTGGATGCTCTAAACTAAGTAGCCTCTATGTTAAGAGCTACTCAGAATTAGTAAGTGACATAGCTTTTATTACATCGTATCAATTCTGGCCTGCTATTTATGCTGCTATATTTCGGGTATATATTGGCACTGCTTAGTACACATGGAAGAAAATTCTAAGTAATGCAGTTTGATGATGATTGCTTCTTTTTATGATGAATTTGGATTATACATTTGTATGTGCAAGTTGATTTTACATTGTATTTCATAATGTGGTATTTATTTATATATTTTAATGTTATGTAATAAGTTTGTGTATAAGGTTTTAATTAACCAATTTGCACATTAAAGTTATATATTTTTTTAAATAGCTTACCTTGCTAAATTGTGAAACTTGACAAGGCCTAGTCCACTCACATGTGTTCAGGGATTTAGGGAACACGTTTGAGAGGGGAAGGTCCCACTCTTTTCTCTGGGGCTCACAAAAGGCTCAGTTCAAACCTAAGCTAGCTTTGACAAGTCTCTCTCACAGACCAACGTCCTGTGGATGACAGATAAGTGACATTTGACAGGTCACTTCAACCTCCTTCCACTGGATCTGACCATTACTGAGTACAGTGGAGCAGCTACCTCTGGTACTGACACTCAGTAAGGTATCAATGTGTAACGCTCACCTGATTTCCACGGAGGCGCAGGTCTGGCTTCGAGTGCTGATGCTTCTTCAATGGTGAAGCGCAGGACTCTGAAGATGGACAGGAAGGGCCCTCTACTCTGGCTTCTCCGGCTCGCAGGAATATTCCCCTGTGCGTGAAAAGGGAGTATTACCTACTGACTGAGTTATGCTCAAGCCTCCCACTCTCTTCCAACCCTCCACGATACCCTTCCACGATTCCCCGTGAAGTCTCACCTTAGGGTCTGAAAGGACGAGCTCTCCATCCTGCTTCTGACGCAGGGGCGCGTTGAACCCAGTTACTTCACTGGATTGAGGTTGGATGGGAGTTCAGGTAAGCTTGATTATACTGGTAAGGCGCTGTAAAAGTTCTGTTGCAAGTTCAAAAGTTCAAGCTTTAAATAATAATGTTCATTGTCTTTTTTCAGGTGATGAATGAAGATTCCTTTGGAGACTTCTTGCAACAAAACGCTGATGTTGATGTCTTTTCCCCATAGGGGCCGGGGTTCGGAATGCCGGAGATATGGCGCCGACCCGAAGTGAAACGTGCAGTTCCAGTAAAGATCTGGTAAGTCCTAGATGAGCGCTCAGGTAATGTTTTTGCATTCGCTCATCTAATGTCTTTGTCTTTTTTCCCAATAGGGGCCGGGGTCCTGCTTGGAAGCAGCAAGACCCGAAATGAAATGGGAATGACCCAACAGGTAAGTCTTAGAAGGAAACTGAGCTTTTCCTATTCCCTTCCTTCTCTCACCTCTTGTTCTTGTCTTTTTCTCTAGGCTCTGGGAAGTGGCTGTGTATCCGGATGATTGCTGCTGAAGATGGAGGAACCCAGGAAAGGTGAGTGAAATGCAGCGCTGCAGCGATCGTAACGAAATGCTTTTAAAAATGATGTCTTCCCTTTCAGGATCGTCGGTGATGTCTCTGTGGTGCAGATTAGCTGGTAGGTCTCTTGTCTCCCTTTGCAGGTGACCCAGGATGCTGACAGGCGTGGCTGAAGTCCAGATGCAGGAGCTGACACGGTGAGCGTCCAGCTGCGAGGAGCAGAACAACGCGAAGTGTGAGTTACTGATCGGGTGTGGTTTAAATAGCTTTGGAAGAAGTTCCAAGTGTGTATCCTTCCTCCAATCAGGTATGTATCCTTCCCCGACCACACCCGGGTGGAAAGTAGTCCCACAGGTAAAGTAGTTCCTATTCAGGCCTCAAGAAGGCCTGGATGTGGCAGCATGGTCTGCATCAGGTAAGTGCACATTAAAACGCTTGAACACATGTCTAGCTTTATGAGCCTGGCGCCTAAGGCGCCAGGACAGAGGTCCAACATGAGCCTGGTGCCTAAGGTGCCAGGACTGAGTCCAAAGGGCCCCAGCTTGGGCCCGCTGGCACTCCCCTGGGGGAAATGATGCCTGCCTCCGGGGTTGCTGGGTCGGACCTGGCTCCTTGGAGGTAGGCATCATGACAGTACCCCCCCTCAAGGCCCCTCCCAAGGTTCTTCCCTCCGGGGGTTTGGGCTTGTTCGGAAATCTCCGGTGAAACTTTTGTACTAATCGAGGTGCGTGGACATGGTTACTAGGCTCCCACGATCTCTCCTGAGGTCCATATCCCTTCCAGTCAACAAGATAGAAGGGTTTCGACTTTACCACCTTGGAGTCTAAAATGTCTTTAACTTCGAATTCCAATTCCCCTTCAATTTGAACTGGATCTGGAGGCATGGACAATCGGGTTCCTGGTTGTACTGGCTTCAAAAGTGATGCATGAAAAACTGGATGAATACGCATGTTGGACGGTAGATCCAGTTTAAAGGCCACTGGGTTGATTATAGCTTTGATGGGATAAGGTCCTATGAATCTGGGATTGAAGGTTTGCGGGCCCTTGAGGGGTAAATGTTTAGTTGCTAGCCATACCTGGTCTCCTACTTGGTAAGGAGGAGTTTTACTTCGGTGCAAATCAGCGTTTTCTTTATACTTTTTCTTGGCTTGCTGTAAATGAGTTGCAGCTTCTTTGAAGGCTCGGGTTATTGTGGAATGCAGATGATTTACTGCGGGCATTTCCAGGGTCAGAGGTGGATCTAGATCAGAGGTCCGAGGATGGTGACCATACAAAGTATAAAAGGGGGTTTGTCCGGTTCCAGAATGCACTGAATTGTTGTATGCATATTCCGCGATCTAAAGGATGTCTTTCCAATTTAACTCGGATTGGTGTAACATGCACCGAAGATATTGCTCGAGAGTCTGATTGGTTCTCTCGGTTTGTCCGTCGGTCTGGGAGTGGTGGCTGGTGGATAACTGCACATCTATTTGTGCTAGTTGGCAACACTTCTTCCAAAAATGTGAGATAAATTGACTTCCACGATCCGAGACTAAAATGGACGGGAAACCATGTATGCGAACTATATTCTCCAGGAATTCCTTGGCCAAGGTGGAAGCTGAAGGCAAACCCTTTAAAGGGATAAAGTGGGTCATTTTGGAGAATAGGTCCACAATTACAAGGATTGTGTTGTAACCAGCACAAGGAGGCAGATCTGTTATAAAGTCCATTGACAGGGTGTGCCATGGTGCCGGTGGAATATCCAAGGGTTGAAGTAGGCCAGCTGGCCTTTTCTTTTGAGCCTTGTTTTGGGCGCAAATTCCACAAGACAGTACAAAAGACTTTATGTCTTTTCTCCAAGAAGGCCACCAGAAGTGGCGTTTGATTTTTTCCTCCGTTTTAGCGATACCAGGGTGTCCTTCCATTAAAGATTCATGATGATGGGCAATAACAAGTTCTTGCAATTCTTTACTTGGCAGAAACAACCGCTCCTGGAAGTAGGGTAAGTCATCCTTAACTGTGTAATGAGGACCCTTTTGACTCCATTCCAGTAAGGTTGAAGAGTCTAGAAGTTGTTTTACTTGCGTTTGGATATCCTCAATAGATTGCAATGAAGTTAAGCCTAAGATTCTTTGCTCAGGTATGATGGGCACAGGTTCTAAGCTCAAATTAGGTTCTTCCATGCCAATCCGGGATAAGGCGTCTGCTTTTCCATTCTTGCAGCCAGGGCGATAGGTAATTACAAAATCAAATTCTGCAAAGAATAGAGCCCATCGGAGTTGTCGTGAAGATTGAGCTTTGGCCGTCTTTAAATACTGTAAGTTTCTGTGGTCCGTAATTACGGTGATGGTGTGTCTTGCCCCGAGAAGGTAGTGACGCCAAGCCTTGAAAGCAGATTTGATGGCCAGTAACTCTTTATCGGTAATTGCGTAGTTGATTTCAGGAGGAGAAAATTTTCTGGACCAAAAGGCCACTGGGTGTAGTTGGTTAGTTTTTGGGTCTCTTTGCGACAGGACAGCTCCCATGGCTGGACTGGAAGCATCGGTTTCCACTATGTACGAGAGATCTGGGTGCGGGTGCTTCAATACAGGTGCAGAGGTGAATTTGGTTTTCAGGTCCTGGAAGGCTTGTTCAGCCTCAAGAGTCCATTCAAAGCGTTTGCTTTTCTTTAGGAGAGCGGTGATGGGTTGGACTGTTCGGGAAAATTTCGGATGAATCTTCAATAGAAATTAGCAAAGCCGAGCATGCTCTGAACTCTCTTCACCGAGCTTGGAGATGGCCATTTGAGGATGGCGTCCACCTTTTGCGAGTCCATTCGGACTCCTTGAGGTGTCAGGATGAATCCAAGAAACTCAACTTCTGTGGTATGAAAAACGCATTTTTCGAGTTTTGCAAATAGTCTGTGCTGGCGCAGTTTCTCAAGAACTGCCCTAACATGTTTTCTGTGATCAGATTCTGAAGAAGAGTACACCAGGATGTCGTCAATGTAAACAATGACGCAGACATCAATAAGTTCCCGAAGAACATCATTCATAAAGTACTGAAAGGCGGCAGGTGCATTGCACAAACCGAAGGGCATCACCTGATATTCGAAGAGCCCAAATTTGGTGCGGAATGCAGTCTTCCATTCGTCGCCTTCTTTTATGCGCACCAAGTGATAAGCTCCTCCGAGATCTAACTTGGTGTACACACAAGCGTCTTTCACCTGGTCGATAAACTCAGGGATCAAGGGCAGAGGATAACGATTCTTAATCGTTATTTGATTTAGGGCGCGATAGTCTATACACGTTCTAAGGTCGCCTTCTTTTTTTGGCATGAAGAACAGAGCTGAAGAGACAGGAGACTTGGACGGGCGAATAAAACCATTGGCTAGGTACTGATCTAAATACTGACACAAATGCAGGTTCTCAGGTTCCGTAAGAGCATAAATCCTACTACAAGGTATTTGAGCATTGGGTACCAGATCGATCTGGCAATCATAAGACCGATGGGGAGGTAACGTGTTAGCCTGTTCTTTCTGAAAAACGTCTTGGAATTCTTGGTATTCTGACGGTAGCTGTACAGGGGTGGAAGTTGCTGTGGCTAGACCCATAGCTGGATTTCTTGGATAACAAGTTGGTTCACAATCAGGAAAACTTATCTTCTTTGCTCGCCAGTCAATTCTGGGATTATGTGTTTCTAACCAAGGAATTCCAAGAAATACTTGAAATTGTGGGGCCTTGATCACATCAAACACGATTGCTTCCCGGTATCCATCCTGACCCACCAGTGTCACTTCAACAGTGGAATGCGTTACAGGCCCTGAGGCTATTTCGGTTCCATCTACTGTAGTAATGACATCTTGGGTTACTTTCGGGCGGAGAGGAAGCTTAATCCTGGAAGCCAATTCACGGTCTATGTAATTTCCAATAGCTCCACTGTCGATGTATGCTTTTATAGCATGCAACTGCTGAGGCTGTTTTGGGTCCACGAGCACCATTGGCATGACGAAATGCGAGGTCAAAGAGTTAGTTTTCAAGCTCGGCAAGCGGACCCCTACGCTTGCCGGGCTAGGTCGTTTCCCGAATCAGGTCTCTAATTCATTATCAGTAGCTCCAACCACCTTCTTAAGTGGTTTAACTGGACAATTTCGAAGAAAGTGACCGGAAGTCCCGCAATACAGACAAAATTGCATTTGCCGCCTTCTCTCTCGTTCTTTCTGCGTTAATGGTCCTTTAACACCACCGATTTGCATAGGTTCAGATACGTCGGTACTCTTGGAGGTAGCGTGGGTTTTGATCGGTGCTCGGTTTTCATACTTGAACTGATCTGCTTTTCTGTTTTGAAGTCTGTGATCAAGTTGAACCACCAAGTCAATGTAGTCTGCGCAGACCTGGGGTGGGTTCACTATCTGAGCTAGAACATCCTTAAGCTCTCCGCGCAGGCCTCGATGAAACAATGTGATCCTTTTGCTTTCTGGCCATCCAGTTTCCACAACCAGTCTGTTAAAGGTGGCTATGTAGGACAGAAGATCCTGATTACCTTGTCGTAAGGATAGCAGTTCGTTATCAAGGGCCTGTCCTTGAGAGTGTCGAGCGAACAATCTTTCCATGCTGGCCTGGAAGCCCTGAAAATTCTGGAGAATGGGATCATCCTGATTTACCAATGGAATAGACCAATCGGCAGCACTGCCACTGAGGTAAGATAGTATAAAGGCTACCTTGGTCTGGTCGTTAGGGAAGGCTCCGGGTCTGCATAGAAAGTGTAAACGACATTGGTTCATAAAGACGGCATATTTCTTGGGATCCCCCGCAAAACGTTCAGGCGGGGCCAAAGGCATGTGTCCAGGTAGATTAATTTGTACCGGGTTACTCAAACCCATTGATGTGGAAATGTCTCCGGAATTAGGTAAAGGAGTGTGCCCTGCCTGGGCCTGTAATAACCTTTTGGCTAGGTCATCAGTTCTTTCCTTAGATAAGATCAGTTCTCTTTTGAGAGCGTTAGTCTCCTAGCGGGCTGAGTGCACCTCTGCCCGTAATTCCCTCAAAAGCTGGGCCAGCTGGTCAGTCTCGGAAGTCTCCATAGCGCCCGGGTGGGAAATTGTGGGTAGGCTTCGCGTTCTGTAACGCTCACCTGATTCCCACGGAGGCGCAGGTCTGGCTTCGAGTGCTGATGCTTCTTCAATGGTGAAGCGGAGGACTCTGAAGATGGACAGGAAGGGCCCTCTACTCTGGCTTCTCCGGCTCGCAGGAATATTCCCCTGTGCGTGAAAAGGGAGTATTACCTACTGACTGAGTTATGCTCAAGCCTCCCACACTCTTCCAACCCTCCACGATACCCTTCCACGATTCCCCGTGAAGTCTCACCTTAGGGTCTGAAAGGACGAGCTCTCCATCCTGCTTCTGACGCAGGGGCGCGTTGAACCCAGTTACTTCACTGGATTGAGGTTGGATGGGAGTTCAGGTAAGCTTGATTATACTGGTAAGGCGCTGTAAAAGTTCTGTTGCAAGTTCAAAAGTTCAAGCTTTAAATAATAATGTTCGTTGTCTTTTTTCAGGTGATGAATGAAGATTCCTTTGGAGACTTCTTGCAACAAAGCGCTGATGTTGATGTCTTTTCCCCATAGGGGCCGGGGTTCGGAATGCCGGAGATATGGCGCCGACCCGAAGTGAAACGTGCAGTTCCAGTAAAGATCTGGTAAGTCCTAGATGAGCGCTCAGGTAATGTTTTTGCATTCGCTCATCTAATGTCTTTGTCTTTTTTCCCCATAGGGGCCGGGGTCCTGCTTGGAAGCAGCAAGACCCGAAATGAAATGGGAATGACCCAACAGGTAAGTCTTAGAAGGAAACTGAGTTTTTCCTATTCCCTTCCTTCTCTCACCTCTTGTTCTTGTCTTTTTCTCTAGGCTCTGGGAAGTGGCTGTGTATCCGGATGATTGCTGCTGAAGATGGTGGAACCCAGGAAAGGTGAGTGAAATGCAGCGCTGCAGCGATCGTAACGAAATGCTTTTAAAAATGATGTCTTCCCTTTCAGGATCGTCGGTGATGTCTCTGTGGTGCAGATTAGCTGGTAGGTCTCTTGTCTCCCTTTGCAGGTGACCCAGGATGCTGACAGGCGTGGCTGAAGTCCAGATGCAGGAGCTGACACGGTGAGCGTCCAGCTGCGAGGAGCATAACAACGTGAAGCGTGAGTTGCTGATCGGGTGTGGTTTAAATAGCTTTGGAAGAAGTTCCAAGTGTGTATCCTTCCTCCAATCAGGTATGTATCCTTCCCCGACCACACCCGGGTGGAAAGTAGTCCCACAGGTAAAGTAGTTCCTATTCAGGCCTCAAGAGGGCCTGGATGTGGCAGCATGGTCTGCATCAGGTAAGTGCACATTAAAACACTTGAACACATGTCTAGCTTTATGAGCCTGGCGCCTAAGGCGCCAGGACAGAGGTCCAACATGAGCCTGGCGCCTAAGGTGCCAGGACTGAGTCCAAAGGGCCCCAGCTTGGGCCCGCTGGCACTCCCCTGGGGGAAATGATGCCTGCCTCTGGGGTTGCTGGGTCGGACCTGGCTCCTTGGAGGTAGGCATCACTGACTTGACAGTCATTCTCTGCGGGTTGGCACAATGACATATGGTGTTGTGTTCAGCAATCCCCAATTATAACCTGTTGTCTGAGGTCTCCAGAGACAAGGGTTAACCCAATTAGGCCTTGTCTCTGGTACAAGTGAATCTAGTCCTAAACCCGAACTCTGGAGTGACTGAACACTTATCTCACTCCTGTCAACCTGGTGACAGACAGTGAGACGCCTACGGTGGCTTTCTCCTGGGACCCCCATCTTAGGCCAGCAAGAATGCATTCTATACCACTCTGGTGGTATCCTGACATTAGGATGAACCACCAGGGGAATGTCTTACGCCAACTGTAGAAGAAATGGCCACACATCCTGAGGAACCACCAACCTCTCAAGGTTTTCTCTAATGGGCTCTGTGGGATTACTTTTCAGTAACCCACCTTCCCGCTGTATCCTTTGCTTCACTGGTGGGGAACCTTCCCATTGAAAGTAGTCCCTTCTCCACAGGCCTATCTATGATGGCTCCTTTCTCTGTTGGCACATAGGGATCTCCCCCTAGGGATCTCCTCGAACCAGCAAACTGCGTAGTTCAGGTGTCCCATAGGAGCCAAGATTTTCTGGTAGTCCTTCTTCCAAACTTGGATTAGAGAAATGACCACCTACCTCACCAGATGTTGTAGGTAGGACAGGTGCTATAAGAGCCTCATAACTTCAAGCAGATTAGTGTTACACATAAATGCTCTTAAATAGCTCCCGAATTATGTTCTGGATTAAGGAGAGCATGATGTTCTGAATAAATGTGAGACTTAATTCCCCAGAAGCCTAAAACGAGACTTGTTTACTTGTTCATATCTGACATGGTACAAATTGGTTTGTGCTAATACCGAGAACAGCCTGCATTATTGTCACCTGCTTATAGTAATTGTTTGAAATATGCATAATGCATAATGTGTATAAACTTTATAAATATAAAAAATCAAGATTGGAAACATCATTTCAACAGGCTTCCAGTCAAAGCATCCTCCTATAAACTGAGAATATCTAGTTATTACTGAACTTCAAATGTTTTATTTTTAACATTTTTCTTCAGGTGCAACTAGCGCTTTACGTTATTGCAGAGTGCTTTGTGTGAAAAAACTGTTAAATATGCAGCTACTCTCTGCATGTATACATCATAGAGCATCCTGCAGTCTTCCCCCAATTAGATGTGTATATCTTTAAGCCTGTATACATGCCTCAAAGTACATATGGGAAAGACTCAAAAATAGGTGATTATATTTCTTCTATCTAATAGAAGAAATATCCTTGCAGCTGATGCTGGATTTGTCGCTTATTTGTGTGCTGTACTGTCTTCTTTTGCCTGACATTGTTTCTGTCCATATGTTAAGTGTGCTCATGTATTTGCACACTGAGCAGTATAACCCATGAACAGCAGCAGCAGCTTGCTTCACCTTCATCTCCTCTCCTGCTTCTAAAGGTGACGGTTTAGACCTGGAGAAAAGGGAAAGGGCCTTGGCCATCAGGCCACAGTCCATTTACATCCCTTGTACCAGATCACAGTTACAATTCCTAACAAGACAGACCCAACCTTTCCACTCCCTGTGACATGTAAACTTGGGTATATGATTTAAACAAAGATGCAATGTGAAGAACATTGACATGCCAGTTTTTGCCACAATAGGTACATAGTGATGCAAGCTCATGTATGCACCTTCATGTGCTGACCACAGAGATGCTGTAGAGCAGGATTAACATGCACATCTATTTCAACCCAGAGGCATTGAGGCACACTTCACTCTCTCTAACATTGGTGGCCTGTGGGGATGAAAATTCATGGTTCACCGGTAATACAATGGGGACTAGAGTTCAATGGTGGTGTTCGTCTCGTCAATTGGGTGAACACCTCATGGACTGGTTGACCCCCAAATTAACTGGGTTGCAGAATGCGATCCATGATCGTTGCTTCTTGTAATAGGTACATTGCATTAGAATGCATTTGTTTTACACCTGCATGAAAATCGATGCAGGCATAAAATGAAGTGCTCTCCTGAGACATAGGGGGAGAGCAAAGCTGAGATTCTACTTTTGCTTTGCTGCCCTCTTATGGGCCTCATCACGAGTTGGGCTGTAGCCTGTAAATTCGGTGGTAACGGCATTACCGCTGCAATTGAGGGCTGGCCCTATCACGCGTCTGGCTTAATTACCCCCAGTACTGTGCTGGTGGTAAATTTGCCAAAAATATTCCAATTTGTGGTGCAATTACCACCAGCGGTATTACTGTGCAGTAATTGCACTGAAAATTCCCCATAGGGTCCAATTGACCCAATGGGGAGTAACATTTAATGCTCAACCTGTGATCCGACTGTAATACCGCCAAAAGGGTGGGCGCTATTGCAAATAAAGTTGGTTGGTATCCCAATCGGGATGCCGCCCAACTTGTGATGTGTCCCAAAAATCCTGCTTTCCACCCATTTCCCACTGTTTTTGGAGCTATTATCACCGGCGCAATTACGCCCACCAAACCCGTTGGGTCCATTGGACCCAATGAGGAATGGGCAACAACCGCCCACCAGCTACTCGTGATCCAGCGCTATTAGCCAAGGAGCGGTAGCGCTATTTGCACTGGTGGTATCCCGGCAGTATTACCGCTGAGATACTACCATACTCGTGATGAGGCCCTATGTCTCAGGACAGCTGCAAAATGAAGTGGAGCATCAATGAGACACATAAGTTGTTTTTCTGCTGTTTTTCCGCTTTACTTTTTTCTCTCCATCTCATTAGAAAATGACCTCCACTATAGTTCCAGCTAATCCAATAAGAGGTATCAAAACCTGTATTTTTTTGTGATTTTAAAACTGTACTAACGTTGTGCCAAACCTTCCTTTGCATTGCAATAATATGTTAAGAGGAATACTAAAATTACTTTATTGACTGCGTTCTTTATTTCCTTGAGGAGTCATTCCTTAGAAAACAATAACATTCTATGAGGAACTGAGAAGCACTGGGTTGATATACATTGGATTTGAGAGTCCCTTGTGCATTTCCATGATGGCATGTGATTGTGACAGGATGTTGCGATAACGTGGATGTCTGTCAGCCACACACACTAATCCTAGGGGTGTGTGCTATTATAATTGTGCCGCAAGAGCAATGTTAATTGAACCACGACTGGCGTTCTCTTAAGACATACATCTTTAGCGTAAAAAATATAACCTTTCATTGTATATGCTTTTCTGTGTAAAGCATATGTCCGGCTGTGTGTTTATCATTGCTCATATTACTGTGTGACAATCATCTGATTGAGAAATCTATGGGACTTCAAAGCTAATGCCTTTTACCATCTCAGAATAATATTTTAAGCTAGTCTAATAAAGGTATCAATAGTTGGATTGTGTTTCATGAACTGGACTAACACTGCAACCAACCTTTTCTCTGCCCATTATAATTGGTACCGAAATGCACCAGAAATAATGACACATCTCCTTGCTGAGTAAGAAAGAATCATAGCAGGAGAGCGACATTTACTACCGAGATGTTTACAAGAAACAGAACCTGATATCAAGTGAACTGGGGGTCTTGAACCCACTGAATACTACCCACAACACAGCATATGCTGAGCAGACATGCAGGAACTTTGGAGGAGGTAGACTCCACTCCTGAAAGTTTGTTTCTCCAAAAGGGGAATGCAAATGTTTTGGGGATTTGGTATGTGGTACTTGGGCGGGTCAGAAGAAAGAGTCGGACACCTTAAGGATGTTACTTTTCTTAACAGAAATTATAGGTGAAACGGCCTATTTTTCCCTCTTACTAAAGGGATCCTCCTACCTATCTCAATCATCCAAAAGTGCTTGTCTCTCATCAGGAAGTCCAAAAATAAATATCCTACATCCCAAACCTATCTCTACCTGACCGCACTGCTCTCAGATAAAGAGCTTCCGGCTGGTGCAGAGGATAGGATGTTGTATGCCATCATACTCTCGGGAGAGGACTGCACCCAAGCCAATTTCATAGGCACCAGTCTGCAGAAGAAACTCTATTAAAATCCAGCATCTTAAGAACTGGCTCCAGACAGAGGATGTTTTTCAGTTCATCAAACTAGATTGATCTTCTTCATCCCAAGTTAGTTTCTGGGCCTTGGAATTCTTTAGTTTGTCAGTAAACGAGGTAGCCAGGGTCGAGTTCTTTGGAATAAACCTTTTCTAGTACCCAATTAACCCCAGGAAGGCTTGAAGATCTCTTTTTGTCTTAGGGGTTGGTATGTGCTGCACTGCCTTCACTTTCTCCATCTGAGGTTGGATAAGGCCATTCCCCACAAAGTAGCCAAGATATTTCACGGCCTACTTAGCTAAATGGCGCTTTCATGGATTTGCTCTCACCCCTGCTTTTCCTGAGAGAAGGGGCGATTGAAGCATGCTCTTTACAGCTATTACTGGTGACCACCATATTGTCTAGATAGGTCCCAAATAAAGCAGGATGGTTTTAAAGACTTATCTATAAGTCGTTAAATGGTGGCAGCAGCTCCATGTAAACCAAAGGGAAGCACTTTGAATTGAAACCAGCCTTTGGGTGTAGAAAAGGCAGTATTTTCCCTGTATGCTGGATTTAATGGACCTTGCCATACCAATTTGTCTTTAGCTGAACCCAAATATTTGATTAGGTCATCAATCCATGGCATAGGGTAATTGTCAAATATGGAGATCGAATTCAATTTCCTAAAATCTATACAGAAACCCCAGGATTGGTCGGGTTTTGCAACCAGGACAATAGCGGAGGTCCAGGCACTCACATCGGGCTTAATGAAATCCGTCTTGAGCATCTCCTCCATCTCCTCAATTATTGTTCTCCATGCCTCTAGGATTCTTTAGGGTTTTAGGTTGATAGTCTCCCCAGCTGGTGTTCGGATATAATGGCAGATATTTTTGACTCTACCGGGTTGCTACAAAAATACTTTGGGGAATTGGAATTGTAGGTCAGTAAGATCGTACTGCTGGGATTGAGGTAATGACTTGGAAAATTAAGATATTTTCATTTTCTGAGTCAGTAAGAAGTGCTGGCATAGAGACTGTGGTTCTCTTGCTAGGTTCCACCGTCCACACTTTGAGTAGGCTAACATGGTAGATTTGAGTTTTGTACTATCTATTTGGCTGAGATATTAGGTCAGTCAAGGGACACTTTTTTCTAGTATTTCATGGGGTCCATACCATTTGGTGATCATATTATTTTCACATTAGGGGAGTAGAACTAATACTAACTGACCCACAGAAAAAGATATGGTCACTGTGTTTTTGTTATAGACTACCTTCTGATGTTCTTGAGCTTGGCCTATGTGTTTTCTCACAATTTCTCCAACAGCCGCCATTTGAGTTGGACGTTTTTGGGCAGTTTGGGAAATTGGTAAAATGGTGTCCTCTCTCTCCTCCCATGTCTCATTTAGAATATCTACAATGTCCTGATGTTCTCTCCTATAAAGGAGCTCAAAAGGGGAATATTGCAGGGAGACCTGAGGGGTCTTCCGGACTGAAAATAAAGCCCAGGGTGTCATGACATTCCAATTCCTCCATTTAGTTTCAACCAGTTTGTGCAATATTGGTTTTAACATCTGATTGAACCCTTCGACCAAACTGTCTGTCTGGGGATGATAAACTTATATTCTTTTGAGTTGTAGCAACTCCTTTACCTCTTGCATTAACTGGGACATAAACATGGTGTCATGGTCGGTAAGGATCTCCTTTGGGAACCCCACTGTAGAGAGAAAGATCAACAGATGTTTTAGAATCTTTTGGGTGGTGTTATTGCAAAGGGGAAATGCCTTGGGATATCAGGTGGCATAATCTATAATCACTAGAATTCATTTGTTTCCCAATGTGGATGTTTTGAGCGCCCCACTATGTCCATCGTTATTCTAGAGAACGACACCTCTATAATAGGCAAGGGTTGTAAGGGCGCTATCAGGACTGGAATTTCTGTAGTCTTTTGGCAGATGTTTCAAGCCAAAATTATCTTAACGTTAGTGATATTTCCGGCCCAGGAGAATCTAGGAATTAGCTGATTCAGAGTTTTTTCCACCTGTTAATGAGTGGTCATCAGATATGAGTGTGTCAGCTATAATATGATTCCTCAATGGCCTGGAGGAACCATTAACTGTTTTAGGGTTGAGCCACCTCTCTCAATATCTCCCCAATATCACAACCCTTTTTCATGAAGAAAAAAGGCCTAGCCTGGCTGCACCCAGTCTCTTCGGTGGTTACCCTACCAAAAGCCTCTGTAAAGGCTGGGTCATTTCTTTGGCAAAAGTCAAATCAGGAAGGGGTGTGACCTTTTCGACCACTTCTCAACATACTTCTTTTATGGGGAGGACGACTCCTCCAAAACCCCTTGTGCCCCTCTTTGTCTCTCTCTTAATTCCTCTACCTCTTGGGGTATCCCAAACAAGCTACATTCTAGGATCTCTTGGGCTATTTTCTCTCCTTCTTTGGCTGTGTAAGGGTTATTTCAATGGTTATGGAGTAGGACTTTTATATCTCTCCTGAAGTCAGGATCTATCACCGCAGCCATAACATCTAAGCCATATCTCCATATGAGTCCTGATTTTGAGGCTAGTCTGATATAGGTACCCGAGGGTGGGGAGAGGGAGAGTGTGAGTTGCATGGGAATCAACCGTCTCTCATTTGCAGAAATTAAAATGTCCTGGGTGCTCTGTAAACCAAAGTCTATGCATTACTTAGTAGCTACAGCAGGGGCCTCATCCATTGGGTTTAAATGTGTAAATAGCACAGGTCCCCACCTTTTATCAGTTGGGTGGCCTCCCACTTCTGACACCATATGTTGTGTGTCGGAAGAAGGAGTAGGACGCATTAAGGACTTTTTTATTGAAATTTTAGATAAAAAGACCTATCTTAAGGGATCACCCTACCTATCTAAATCAACTAAAACTGCTCACCTGTCATCATGAAGTGCAAAAAGTAACTGTCCTCCATCCCAAACCTAACTCTACCTGACCGTAAGACTGACGAGAATAACACAAAAGGGGCCAAAATAATGTCTCGTTTCTTTTGGTAGTTTCTCTTTTTGCCTTCCTTCCAGTGTCTTTCGCTTTCATTCGGTATTTTATATCCTGGGGTTATTAATACACACATTTCTTTGTTTAGAATATGTCCTTCCTTCAGTTATCTTCCCTAATAGTCTCTGAAGACTTCCTGTAGCTCATCCCATATTCTTTTGGGTTTTGCAGATTATTTAAAGCCATCTTTATGACAATTTTTCTTGGAATACTTTCTCACCCTTGTGTCTTTTATCTTATAGTGTTTATATTCTTGAGGGTTAATCATCCCTGGGTTTTGTATAACTTTAAGGCAACTATGGGTTCCCCTCTCCTCTGTTCTTTGTAATGGATTGCATCTTTTCTGATTCTGTTCCTTTAACAGTCTCTTTCACAACATTTGGGCGGTCTCCTCTCCTCTCCTTAAGGCTCTGTACCAGGGTGTTTCTCCCTTACTCCCAGGGTATTTGCTTCCACTTTATAAGTTTTCGATTCAGCATTATTCGTCATATATTGTATTGACTTCATCTAATTCTGCTTGTCTAATGTTTTACTTTTATACTTTTGATTGTGCAAAGTTTCTCTCTTACTCATATGTTGCCCCTGTGGCCTCCCATGTTTCCCGTTCTCCCCGGTACCTCTACTGATGTAGGGGAACCTTGCTGGGCTCAAGGCGCATTCAGGTCTTCTGTTTCCCAACTCCTCTTTTCTGTGTCTGGTCTCATCTACATCACGTTCTCAGCTCCTCAGCAGTGAGATGCCATCTACGGTAGCAGGTAGCTTGCAGCACTCCCTCCTCGTATGGTCTCAGCATTGTTAGTTAAACCAGTCAGTGACAGGCCTTACCTTAGACGCTTTATGGGGCTTGGGATCAAAGAGGTAAGGCCTGCCCCTCCCCCAAGTACTCACTCTGCCACCTAAAATGAAGCACAAGAAGGAGGAAATGGCTATCCTGAGACAGCAAGTCTAATAACGAGGAAAAACCCAATACTGTGGAAAACCCTTGTGGTGGGTATGGTGGTATAATAAGTACTGACGTCCACAGAATCTCTTGGCAAGGATGACTGTAGCCGAGGGGCTCTAGGCAGGACTGATAGGATTTCAAGGAAAGTAACACATGTCCCAAAAAGCTCTGACACTCCTTTGAGCATTGTTTCCCAGGAATAGCAGAACACAGGTAAAGCAGTGAGGAAACAGAGAAGGGAGAGCTGCAGAGTGCGGGTAAATGTTCGGACAAGAGATCAGCAGGTAAGCTAAAAAAGGTAGAGATTCAGAAAGGGGAGTCAGTGCCAGAAAGGAAAACAGCACTGTGCAAGTCAGAAAGAACCTGAATTTGGACGCAAGGCTTACCGGTGACTTCTGTGCTTTATGGTGGTTTCGGTCTTTCATGTCTCTGCGGTATCTGACGTCACTGCGTCATGACGTAGATATTGCGGGCGCTATCTTCGATGTGGCAGGAAGCCTTTCTGAAAAAGCTTTATAAGTGTCGTCTGAAATTAATGAGATGAATAGCAGTGCACTCTTGTCGGGAAACATCCCTTAGTAATTAAAGAAAGGGTACTCAATCAACTTATACATTAACAGAGAAAGGTTGTTGTTAGTTTTAATTACCACATTATTTGTAAGGTAAAACATAAAAGTTGTGATCACATAACTCTTATTGAATAAAGTAATGTAATCTGAATTAACAAGTCAAAAATTAATATGTATCATAATTTGAACAGTATGACAATTCATTTGGTCATTAAAATTAAAAAGAAATTAATGAATGGTATGAGTTTATTTCAGAAAACTCCCAATGTTGATTGTCTACAAAATGGAGAAACATGTTGTAGTGGAGGTTTCCTATCACTACACGTTTCAGAAGTAAATCTCTTCTTTAAATGATGAGAACTCAAAGCCTTCCTAAAAAATAAAAAAAATAAAATCTAATTACTCATAGATGGGCAGTTATTGTGAACATAAGTAATAACTTTGCTAAAATGCAGTTAAAATAGAGAAAGAAAACCAACCTGATATTTCTGTAGAGTGTGGCTCACACCATTATGGTGTGTGTTGGATGTCACTGTGACCAGCAAGAGTCTTTCTTCAAACTGGCAAGGTGTCATGGAGTCCCTATAAGTGTGGGCTCAGTTCAGTGACTGAAGTTAATAATACTGTATGCGGTACGCATCTTACAATGTGGAAGTAAGGGATGTTAACTTTTAACTATGCTCATTGGCATCCAAGTGTGTTATTGCTGTTCACTTTCTTCCCACATGCTGTAACTGTAAAGTAAACAACAGAGTCCTCTAATTAGTCAGTGGGCCTCATTAGGACCATGGCGGTGACGGTATGAACGGTGCCGGTAAGGCACCAGCGCCGTTCATACCGTCCCACTGCATTACGAGTTCTGCTCGCGGGTTCCTGACAGCCCGC
Source organism: Ambystoma mexicanum (assembly GCF_040938575.1). Classification (NCBI taxonomy): domain Eukaryota; kingdom Metazoa; phylum Chordata; class Amphibia; order Caudata; family Ambystomatidae; genus Ambystoma; species Ambystoma mexicanum. Next base: position 655,789,010 of record NC_090934.1, read on the forward strand.
CAGGTCTTACCTGGAGGGCTGTGCGGCACCCGTGAGCATAACTCAGAATTCGTCCGGCAACGTTATCAACGGTGCCAGCGCATCCATGCTCCCCACCCCCATTTTGCCCTATTGGGCAAAATGGGGATCGGGAGCCCGGCAATACCGCCACCCGTTTACCAGCCCATTCATCTCGTAATGGCCCAGTAATTGCCCAATTGCGGGAGGCGGTGCCGGTTGCGAGCATGGCGGTAGCCGTGCCTGCCATAAAGGCACGGCTACTGCCATGCTCGTAATGAGGCCCAGTGACTAGTCAGAAACTCTCACTGTAAAAATATATCCTGTTGGACTATGCTACTCCTTCTAGTTCTTACCTGTTTACTAATGTTGAAGTGTTTTAAAAGCAAAACGCAGGTGGGGACAGCAGAGAAAACGCAGCCTGCCATCCAGCTTTCGCTTTAAAATAAGTGCAATCTCGTGACATGTGGGCACGCTGCATTGTGTGGCCCTAGTCACATGATTGCATTGTTAAGCGTGTCTAGAGGTTGAGTGAAAAAAATATAATTAAAAGTGGCCATCGTTGATAAGCTGTGCGAGTGATTGCAATACCATGTTAGTAATTTCCAGAAGCTCTTTTGGCTATAATTTAAAAAAACTGCACAAATTTGGTACGTCGGTGTACAGTTGACATCATTTTGATTTAAGAGTAGACAAGGACATCATTCTAAATAGGTGCACAAAACATAATTGTCTCAAGTGTGTTCTAACTAAAAGAGCAGAATTCAACTTGTCTGCTGTTATAAGAGTTGTACACAAAACCATAATCACTGGTACATAATTTCAAAGCCTATATAGTTTCATGGAGTTAAACATAAGGCAAGTGAAGTAATCATATTCAAGTCAAAATAATGCTAACCATGGTCTGCAGACAATCATCTTGATTTAAAAGGTCTATTGTTTCAAATAGTTGAACATGATATAGTGAAATATATGAACCGTTATGATCTGTTTGTTCAAATTGTCAGACATGGTACAATACAAGTGCATGGACCAATAGTACAAACTTCACCTGGTGTTAGACATTTTTTTCAATCAAATGGTTCTGCAAAGAAAGACTGATGGCAGGAAATGTATTGTCAGTAAATGATATAACTAAAGAAAACAAGCCAAGTCATACTCTGTATTCATCCCTCTGGGGGATAATATGTTTAAGAGCTCAATGCACACTATTTCTTTCTGGAGTAGCATCCTCACTAAGTCTCCTCCGTGAACCAGAACAGCCGACTCAGCCCTTTAAGACGAGGTAGCAATACTTTGAGATGAATGGGGATGCAGAAGATACTCAAACATCAATAATCAATATGACTCAGGAAGCTGGCAAAGTTGACTGTTTTAATATCAATTATCTAAAATAGGGAGTACAACTGACATCAATGGACGTCTCATAGCATGGTTTCTCGATGCATTTCATAAAAAACATTCTTTTTGTAGAAAAAACTCATCATTGATGACGTTAACCTATGTATTTGCTGACGTCAGCCTACGTGGCAAACTACAAAAACCTATTTGCAAATGTGATAGGCTTAAAGGGAACATCTAAGTATACATTCCATACTAGTCTAAAAAATTATAGGCTCTTCAACATCAGATGGGAGTACTAAGCCGATTCCCCAAACAAGTCACTATGAACGTCACTAAATACATGACATCCCATTGGTTACACAAGCTATAGGGCTCTTAATTACGCAGCCCTCTATACTTGGTTGGCACTCTTGCATCCATCAGTACTTTTGCACCCGCGTTAGCAGCACGCAGGCTGGACTTCCAGATGCTGGTGAGCTGGTCATTACCATAGCCTCTCACCAATTAGCACATCATCTGTCATCTCAGTGGTCTGCATGTCAATTAAGGCTTTGAACTTGGCCTTGGAAATGTTCCTTGCTGTGGAGAATTTAGGGAGGTAGAGACACGCTCTGCCTCCCTGCATAGGTGTGGTTTGTCATGGTTGTCCAGTTCCATCCCTTCACGTGACTGAAGACCACAAATTTGAGCTCTGGTGCATTTAAAATACTATTATTTAATGAACCTCTGACGTCTTCCTTGTTTTTGTTAATGCCTTCTGAACAGGAGTTTCATTCTTTCACACTACTGCAACTAATGTCTGCTCATCCCAGTCCGATAGGACCTTGGCTTCTTGGGGCTGATCCAGCCTCGCCCTTTTGAGATTCACTTTTATAATTCAATTACTTTTCAACTGCGACACAGTGGAAAAGAGACCTTCCTATTCTGGTCCAGCTCTGCTATAACACGTAGTGGAAGCATCCATTCGTTACTTACTCCTATATATGTATACGTTGGAGCTTGCTGCAATCCATTCACTAATACTTCGTCTGCTTGCATTTCTTTGCATCTTTACACATGTAAAATGGCTTGATATCTTCATCGTTCCTGTAGAATAAGCCTCTTCATTTTGAGCCTGAGATGTCACGTATCTTTGATATTCTCTTGATGCCATATAGACTCTCTTTACTTTCTTGTTTCTGCATCTCTTCTAGGTGCCTCAGTATTACTTTGCATGACATCACTAGTCTGCTCTTTTGCTCTTTTTTCATACTTTTTCGGGGATTTCATTCAAAAGGCCATCATACTGTCTTGTATGCAGGTATGGCTTTCTCAATGGGAACCTTGCTTCCAGGATTCTCCTTGGTATCAGTATTTCACTGGTACTGCATGTGTCTCACACTCTGGTTTACAACGTATAGGAAATATGGGTGAGATCCTTGAGATAGGTGTACATTGCTTCTTCTCTACACTCCCCCCTCTGGGCGATTCATCGACCACTCTCCCATCATCCTTCACATCTAGACATCCTCGTTTGAAGAAATGCTTCTTTGGGACCCAAATCTTTATTACTCCTTTCAGGCATCCAGCTGATTTGACATGCTCATCCTTGTTCCAGGTCATGAGCATGCACTGTGCACTTGGACTGTAATAGATCAATTTCCCTCATACTTCTTATGGTTCCTTGCGTAAAGTAAATTCGTTCCCTCAGGTGCATGGATGCTTGCTCTCACAAAATCTCTGATTTCTTCCTTTGTCAGCTCCTTGGTCTTCCATCCTAACTCAACATCAATCAAGATCTTCATCCCTATGGCTTTCTTTGCAGTCTTTTTGCATTGTGAGATTATGATCCTAATCACAAAAAATCCAAACAATACCATCACTAACAGGGCTCCAAAGAATGTGAACATATCTGCCCTCCATTGTGGAACCCAAGAAAACAGGGATCCAAACCAGCTATCATCAGCAAAGTTTTCCACTTCGTCCACCATTTGGACGTGCAGCTTCATCAGCATCTCTATGGCCTCTGTCAAGGTGCCATTCTCGTTATCATGAGAAGGTATAAACGTGCAACATGATTCTCCAATTTTTGCACAAACACCTCCATCCATAGCTGTGAGGTCCAGGGGGTGTCTATTATCAGTCAAATGGCTCTCAGTTCTTCTCTGATAACATTGAATCCCTTTATTGTAGTGTTGATTGTCTGCAACAACTTTCATCTGGTGATCTGCAGCCATTTAGTATTTGCTGCAGTCTGGATCCTTGGCATAAAGATCATCATAAATATCAATAAAGTCTGGCTGAACAACCTGTGCCCATATGGAATGGCATCAAAAGCTTCTATTGTTTTGGCTGAGAAATATTTCTCTCTCTTCATTCTACTGATCAGCTCCACAGATCTCTTCTTCCTCAGGTGAGCGTCTGCTTTAGGAAATCTTCCAATGTCCAAGTGATATTTAGGAATTACCAATGCTGGAACGTGAACATTTACTATCGTCCTCCCCAGTCCTTGGGCAGCTTCATGTAAGCTCAGGATCTGCACACCCAGTAGTGTTCCATGATCACTGCTGTTCCAATGTTCATTCATGGTACATCAAAGATTTGACCACAATCATGGTTTTCGCTGAATTTTCTTGCGCCATTGTTCTGAAGCACAGCTTTGCACTTTCCAAAGACACTATCTGCAAAGGTCCTCCTTTACCTTTCACCCATGTCAGTAGTTTAGCAAGTTTTGTCCATAGAGGCTTGCATCCATTCTGCACTTTGTCAATGGTTGGCTGATGGAAAACAATGACTACCCAGGCTCTGAAGATAACCACTCCTTCTTCCCATCCATTTGGTGAAAGCACTGATCCCCAAATGTACATCTGGCCTCTGTTCTTCCATCTGCAAATTTCTTATGCAGACTTTCCTGGACTTTCAAGTCTCCTGTTTACTTCCCATCTGATTCCAGCTCCTTTTACTCCAGGCTTTTCGTATCTGACCACTTGATTCTTATTATGAGCTCTTATTCTTGTCTTTGTGTCTTGGAAATTATCATCTTCTCCTGGATGTGTCCATTCACTTGCCCATTTGAGATAGGCTGCTTGGCCCATGAACTGACCTCTTGTACGGCAGAGTGCTATGTGTGATAGACAATGTGCTTTCTGGTCGTCTATTTCAATAGCTATGAAGATCTTCGACTTCCCCATGCTATAAGGCATCAGTGCACATACAAAGCATTCCTCCTTTGAGGTCCTCCTTTCTACGTATTTCATATGCTGATACCATATGTTATTACCCAAGTGTGATGTACTATCCAGGTAATCATTCAACTCATGATCACCCTCTCTAGCACTTCTCTTAGGTCTCATTCTTTTCTTATGGGTTTCTATAATCATCTCATGAAATATGTCAGCATAACTCCTTCTTAATGGACCGATTACAGAAACATTTGTCAGTGGACTGTTTTTACATGTGCTACCTGTGTAGGAGAAAGTTCCAGAAGCCACATCCTATTAACATAATATGAAGGCATCAACGACTCCTGTATCATCTCCATATGTGACCTTCCCCCAAAAGGAAGCCTAGATTTATCTATCACAGGGCTAGGTGCCTTTGACTGTGCCTTTAGAGTAGGGACAATTGCATAATGGTTGGCTGTCTGGTAGTTGCCACATCTGTACCCTCCTTCTGCATAGGAAGGTACACAGGGATTCTTTCTTTATTTGGATCCAAATAGTAAGGAGTACGTACTGTAAGAGAAATAAGGATCACAATACACAAGATGCATGTGTAAATAACATATAGATAGGCCCACTTCATGCAGCAGTAGCTCCTTGCTCGTCGTGGTGGCCTCTCATTGTTAGCAACATTATTGTTGCTGTCTATATTACCCATTCTTAATCTTTTTTAAGGAAGGAAAAAGAGAACTTTATTTGGGTATTATATACAATACTCTGGCAATATCTAAATCTTCTCCACAAGTTCTTCAAACAGCTAGCTGATCTCAGGATGATTAACAGTGTTCCTGATGTACAGATAAAATGTATCCTTTCGCCAAACAAAATGTGGATGTGTTTCCAGCATTAAGTAGAAGACTACAGATAGTAGACCTTGCATCTCTTCCCTCGAAAGTCTCATTCAGAACGTTCTCAATGTTTGCTCCAAATATAGATTGACTTGTTCAATTATGTCGCGTAGCAATTCGTTAAGGGCCACTGTATTCCTCGGGTCTCTCAAGAAAGTGCGAACATCAGTTTGTCTTCCAACAAGATGTGGGCATTCTTCAATCAGATAGTAGAAAACCAACCCTAATAGTCTCTGAGCATTATCATCAGAGAGGGGCATTTTTGTTTTCTCCACTGTACTCAGGATGTTGGAGAACTTGCTCTATTATGGCTGCGAGCAATCTCTTCACAATTGGGCAATCCTTAGGATCTTGCAGGAACAGTTGAATGCTAGTAGTTCTCCCCACAAGTGCAGGATATGCATGAAGAAACTTTAAGAATGATCCGACAAATGTGGCCATTAGATACTACCATGATGCCTCCGAAAAGAAACTCAGTGAGAACGGAATCAGGGAACTGTTCCCTTTTCTGGTCATCAAAATGGAACTCCAGATCTGGCATCGTTCCTTCTCAATCAAGATTTAATAGTGTCTCAGTCCAATGTTAGCAAGCTCCTGTGGGTTAAGAAAAAATTGTTTTCTATCACTCCTTTTTAGCAGCTTAAAAGCCGGTCCCGAAACAAGCCATTCTCCAAAGTATTCTTTATCTGTTTATTTGACAGTCTCTGCGTCCTTCTTCCTCGTCATGCATCTGATCTGCATGTGCTGCGGTTCTTCCCCGATGCTTGCTTTCGATTGGGGTGAGGGTGAAGGGGGTTCTCCAGTTTAGATCTTTACGTCTCCAAGAAATATCCACGCATGTTTTCCTAGCACTTTCACTGCTGACAGCGGTATGTCCTAAACAAAAAACAGGCAGTTAAATCTTGGCTCGTGCCATTTACGTGAAAAGTTCCTGATTAGGATCTCACACTGGGGAAAAGTTTTGGAAGACGTAGTTTTCAAATCCGGTTGTTGTATGGTCTCCATCTGTGTTCCAAGCCCCACACCCTTTCCGCTTGAGCTGATCTGAAATGACAGAGATACTTGTAGTCCTGCATGTTAAGTAGGCATGCAAATTCTTTCCCAACAATTCTGCTGTCGTCTGGGCACCACTTCTAGTTCTAGATGGAGGTGTGAGGGGTGTCCACATCCGTCTCCCTGTCACTATTTCATGGGATGTAAAATGGTGATCAGATCCTGGTTGATTTCTCAATGAATAAAATGCCAGTGGTAGACAATGCAACCATCCTTTCTTCAAGGTAAGCTTGGCTATTCTTTCATTAAGCAAGCTGTTGAGTCTCTCACAGATCCTGACCGCTTGCAGGTGATAAGCCAATGAAAACTTATGCTTTATACTGAGCAACAAGTCTATCTGTTCAAAGACTTCATTAACAAAATGGGGGACATTATTTGATCTTAATACTTCACATATTCCCCATCTAGGGAACACTTCTTATACAAAAAATGTCTCTGCACAGGTGGAATCTGGATGTGTGCATGGACCAGCTTCAATCCACCTTAAAAAGGGACATACTACAACTATCATATATCTGTTTCCTTTACAGACTTGTAGCATATCAACATAGTCAAGGGGCCTCATTACAACCCTGGCGTTAAGGGGTTAACGGCGCCATAAAAGGCTGCAGCGTCGTTAAACCCTTAACGCCAGATTCACACTTTAACACCTGCTTTTTGCAGGCGTTAAAGTCCATCCCGCTAAGGACCTTGGTGCTAATTACGGCACCGTAATTTACAGTGCCGTAATTAGCGCCTTCCCCATTCCCATTGAGCCCTATGGGCCAAAAATGGGAATGGGGAAGGGGCCATGGTGAATGGGGATTTACCGCCCCGCCAACCTTGGAATGGGCCGGTAAATCCGCCATCCAACATGGCGGAATCCGGCATGGACCATGGTGCTAATAGCACCATGGTCCAACGCCAGGGTTGTAATGAGGCCCAATGTGTACATGCTAAAAAGGACCATTAGGTCTCAGGATGACTCCTCTAACTGTACGCAGCGTGTGCCCAGCAGTAAATGTTTGACATACAATACAGTTTACTACATACAATGCAACGTGTTCTACCAAATTCGGGACAAACCATTCCTCTGCAATGGTTGCTGCAAGACTTTCTCTACTGATATGCACAGGGTAGTGCAGCAGTTCTAACGCCACTCTTAATAAGGCTACAGATATCACCGGTTTACCAGTGCTTTCCTGTCACCACAATGATTCGCAGGGAGTTAAAGAACACCCCTCCGTGTCCACAGATCTTCCTCCTCCTGCAGCGCTTCCCCTTGTATTTCCATCAACTGAGCCTTAGATAAGTTATTAAAGCTCTCATGCACACTCATCATTACCACCATGCTTTCATTCACATCAGGTTTATCAAATGTCATAATAATTTCTGAACATGCAACACGTTTCACTTCCTCGTCTGCAGCTTGATTTCCACGTAAGATAAAATCTTCTCCTTTAGTGTGAGCTACACATGTAACTACTGCGATGGCTACTGGGAGTTGTAGTGCTCTAATAAGTCTGTCCAATAAGGCAGCATGTTGCACTGGATTGCCGTCAGGTCGGAGGTAGCCCCTCCTTTTCCAACGTACTAGCCATGCATGTACCGTCGACATCACATAGGTGGAGTCACTGTACACGGTTACTTCCTGGTCTGCGTTTTTCTCGGGCGTGACAATCAGTGCCACTAGCTCTGCAGCCTGTGCTGAAAAGTGAGATGGTAGTCGTGCACTTATCAATACTTCAAACTCTCCATTGGCTATGTGCTTTACCACAGCGGCACCTGTATATCTCTGTCCATTATTCTGATCAATTCTAGAAGAACCGTTAATGAAGGGAAACTCCCCAGCTGCCAAAGCATTTTCTTTTACCCTCAGGATCTCATCATAGTATTCCTCATAGTTTGAGCAATCATGTGTATGCTCGTCTTCCACCAGTGGTTCTGCTATAAACATGGCAGGGTTCACTATTCTGTATCTGACTATTTTGATCACTGGATTCGATATGACTACCTCGTAGGCAGAAGCCCTTTGAGAAGTCAATGTACCCTTAGGCAAACAAAGCATGTTCAACAAATAAAGTCATTGAACATCCCATTACTAAGCTAGAAGCCTTCTCAATGACGAACGTGGCAGCTGCCAAAGATTGTTTGCAGGGAAAATGACCCCGCATCACTGGGTCTAGAATCCCACTGTAATATGCTAGAGGTGTGTACCCCAACGTAGTCCTCTGTGTGAGTACTGCTGTCATGACTGTGCTATTTGTGTGTGAAAATAAGAAGAATTCCTCAGCATAATTGGGAATCCCCAAAACTGGAGCTGTGCAAATTGCCCATTCTCTCACGGAATTGCATAGTCCCAAAAATCTTTGAATGTGCTTTATCATATGTGGCTTTGCTGATTTTAAAATAGGCTCAGCTCTCTCAGGAGTAACTCTCTTTCCTTCATGTGAAATTAGCTGACCTATGTATTGCACTTCTTCGCAATACTGTAATTTATCCTTGTCTACTTTATGTCCTTTATCTGTGAGAATAATCATTAGCTGAACTGAGTCCTGTCTGCACTCTTCCTAAGAATAGCAGCTAGAAGACCTTTAATGTCTCCTATAGCTAACATGTTACCTCCTGTAATTTTCTCTAACTTGTGTATCCATTTCCCAGCACCGGAACTTAAACTCAGAAGTTTACACCTTAAATTGTCCTTATCCATCTGTGGCCATGGTATATATTGTGGTCTGGCTCATCCTTTTTTTAACAAAGGAAACTGTGATATCCAAAACTCATATTCGTCCCCCATCGTCTGTCTGTCCATAGCAGAGACAATGGTTCCACACCGCCTTCTTCCTGGTAGCGACCTTAGACTGCTTACATAAGGTGTTTAGTCCCCCCTCTCACTACGGGATCGCCCTCTAGATCAATCTAGCCACGCCAGAGATTCTGATGCCTGAGATTTGGGTAGGTCTAGATCTGACCATCTCACTTCTCTGTCTATCAGTGAACATCCTTAGGGACCACATGGGTCACCCCCCCCCACAAAAGGTTTCTCTATCCTTGTCGGACATATCCTGTCCCCAATTTGTATGGCTTCCCTCTTTTTAATCTTTATTCAGAGTTAATCTCTCTAAAGACAACTCTTTAGGCTCAAAACTACACGAGCCTCCCTCTTTATCGTATTACTGTGTGCTTTCGAGTCAATCATTTTTACCCTTCCCTTTTGATTCTTGCTTAGTCCTCATATCATAATATACTTTATCGATTCCATCCCCAATGCTTCTAGAGTCATACTCATCCTGTAGATTTGCTCTAGATGGACCTGGCATTGGTTCATGTGCCGGAAATAATTCTTCTATTTCCTAACATGCTACCACTAGATTCTTTTTCTACACGATCAATGTCACATTCTCTCTGACTTCTTTTACGTTTCATTTCTTCATCAAGCTCTCTTCGTTTCCTTGCTTCTTCTCTTACCCTTTCCTCCTCCTGTCTTTTCATATCTCTTCTCTCATTTGCCCTTTGTATTTCTTCATCTCTACGTCTTTGTATTCTTTTATCCCTTAATTTTTGTTCTTCCTCTCTCTTTCTTTATAGCCTTTCTGGTTCTTCAATTGACCTCTGTCTGTTGTCATATGTTCTTTGCTCTTCTGACCTTCCTTGTTTTTTTTCAGTTGTTCATCTTGATACAACTGTTCTCGTCTTTGTCTATCCTTCTTTCTTGCCTCATCTTCTTTCAATCGTTCCTCTCTGTCTCTATCTTTTTTGTCTCATTCGTCTCGATCTTCCTTTTGCCTTACTTCCTCAATGCTCTTTCCATCAAGTTTGAGCAAAATCTGATGACCCATCCATTCGTTCTGTATGAGCGCTACCTCATCAGCCTTATCTTTTTCTCCTTTCCATCTCTTTATTTCCCATCCTATATCCAAGAATGTACTTGGTCGATCACTTCTTTCGTTGTCCTGTCTCTCTCTGTCCCTCAGTACTTTAGAGATCACATCTCTTTCGGGAATCTACTCTGTACCCTCGTCTCTGCTATGTGCAGGTGACTCATATACCGGATTGCTGTACCCTGTCGCTGCCTTAAATTGTCTTAATGGGTACATTCCGTCAGCCTTTGTTCTATCACCTTTGACTTCAGGCGCGGCAGGGGGAGCAGAGGGCTCCACACCCCCCCTCTTTTCATTTGTTAAGTATGCAGTCCTCAGGAGTCAGCTCTTCTCTTTCCTCCTGGTACATTTTTCAGACCTCGAAGCTCACTAGCCTTTTATCTAACTAGTTTCCTGTGTATGCTGCACGTAAGTATGTCGTCATGTGCTGCAAAACTGCCGTTGATACTGATCCCCCTTGTGGCCATGGCATGAACATCTTTTCTGCCGTGCCTTTGACCCATTCCACACTGTACTGTTTAAGCTTGAGTGCGTGTTTTGGTAGCTTCTTGCATAGATGTCTAAGCGGAGTAATATCCTCCATGTTGACTCATCATACTTAACTGTCAATACTCACCTTTACACTTTGCACTTTTCAAAAATACATTTCAGGAAAATAATACGATATGAGTGTGCACCAATCGTCACAGCTCCAAACGCTTTATATCACGTTTTTACTTCAATCTATTTATTCACTAAACACCATCAATTCAACTAAACAAATAAATAATTAACTCTCAAATCTCGTGTTTTCTTTTTCACGTCTCTTACTTCGTCTATTATTTCTTCACCACATATATATTTATACAACACATAAAACAAGCAAACTGGCGTCCTCGACTGGCCACATATATCTCAGTCTGCGATTCTCCAGACTTATCCTTACCCCTAAAACATACCCCGATTGCGATGTGAATTGTTCTCTTTGGACCGTCTTTAAACAAGTCTGTGGCCTATGTCATCCGCTAATGGGACTCTAGATACGACTCCTTCTGATACGTACTATGACGCAGGACACTGGGCTTACTCTAATGTGACGTTCCTCATCTCACATTTTCTCAATTGCTTGGGTCCTCTCCTCAAGTCAATTACTTAATAGCTCGATGCTCATCGACTCCAGTTGTTTACCTCAACCTCCCTCCATTACTCCTTTCCCCTTATCACTCTCTACATTCACAGCCCATTCACAATTTTGCCACCATACTGTTTTACTCACCATTTGCTTTTTCGACTTCTGACTCTAGGGATTGTCGCCTCTTCAACCAGACTCTTCAACTTTCCATCCACTCAGTTTCCTGTAGAAATCGGGAGGGGTGTTTGCCTGAAAACAAGAGACCTGTCTCACCTACGCGTGCAAGCCTTATTTTAAACTAATATCCGCTATCTACAGGGAGCTTCACGTCCTTTTAGCCGAATGGCAGAGGACATCCGATATTGCCTGGACCCCAAAGCATATTATGTCGACGGTTCTTTAACCATCATCTCTGCTATCACATGAACCGGGACAGCCGAACCAGCACTTTAAGACGAGATAGCAATACTTTGAGATGAATGGCGATGCAGAAGATACTCAAACATCAATAATCAAAATGACTCAGGAAGTTGGCAAAGTTGACTGTTTTAATATCAATTATCTAAAACAGGGAGTACAACTGACATCAATGGACGTCTCATAGCATGGTCTCTCGATGCATTTCATAAAAAACATTATTTTTATAGCAAAAACTTTTCATTGATGACGTTAACCTATGTATTTGCTGACGTCAGCCTATGTGGCAAACTACAAAAACCTATTCGCAAATGCGATAGGCCTAAAGGGAACATCTAAGTATACGTTCCGTACTAGTCTAAAAAATTATAGGCTCTTCAACATCAGGTGGGACTACTAAGCCATCCCTCAAACAAGTCACTATGAACGTCACTAAATACACAACGTCATATTGGTTACACAAGCTATAGGGCTCTTAATTACGCGGCCCCCTATAATTGGTTGGCACTCTTACATCTGTCAGTACCTTTCCACCGTATGAAGGCTGGACTTCCAGATGCTGGTGAGCTGGTCATTACCATAGCTTCTCACCAATAAGCATATCATCTATCATCATCTCAGTGGTCTGGATGTCAATTAAGGCTTTGAACTTGGCCTTGGAAATGTTCCTTGCTCTGGAGAATTTAGGGGAGTAGAGACACGCTCTGCCTCCCTGCATAGGTGTGGTTCATCATGTTCGTCCAGTTCCATCCCTCCACATGACTGAAGACCACAAATTTGAGCTCTGGTGCGTTTAAAATACTATTATTTAATGAACCTCTGATGTCTTTCTTTTTTTCTTTCATGTCTTCTGAACAGGAGTTTCATTCTTTCATACGATTGTAACTAATGTCTGCTCATCCCAGTCCGATAGGACCTTGACTTCTTGGGGCTGATCCAGCCTCGCCCTTCTGAGTTTTACCTCTATAATTCAACTGCTTTTCAACTGCGACACAGTCGAAAAGAGGCCTTCCTATTCTGGTCCAGCACTGCTATTACACGTAGTGGAAGCATCAATTCTTTACTTACTCCTGTATATGTATACATTAGCGCTTGCTGCAATCTATTCACTACATAGCTGGCCTTAAGAATACTTCATCTGCTTGTTTTTCTTTGCATCTGTACACGTGTAAAATGACTTGATATCTTCATCGTTTCTGTAGCATAAGCCTCTTCATCTCGAGCCCGAGATGTCACGTATCTTTGATACTCTCTTGATGCCTTATAGACTATTTTCACTTTCTGGTCCCTGCATCTCTTCTAGGCGTATCAGTATTACTTTGCATGACGTCACTAGTCTGCTCTTTTGCTCTATTTTCATGCTTCTTCTGGGATTTCATTCAAATGGCCATCATGCTTTCTTGTATGCAGGTATGGCTTTCTGAATGGGAACCTTGCTTCCAGCATTATCCTTGGTATCGATATTTTCACTGGTACTGCACGTGTCTCACACTCTGGTTCCCAACATATAGGCAATATGGGTGAGATGCTTGAGGTGGGGGTACTTGGCTCTTTGTCTACATCCCCTTCAGGGTTATCTTAGCTGTTCTCGTATCACAACCTGCTTTTGGGCCACTGAATGGTGAAATTCATTGAAGTGTTGAACAACTGGAGATCTATATGAATGAGTTCAAATGTTGGACGTGTGTTCTGTCCAACGTAGCTTGGCTTTCTGGGTGGTAATTCCTTCATAATAGATGCTACAAAGGCCTCTGATGCTGTAAACTACATTCATAGAGTCACAGGTAGATGTGTGTTTCAAGGTGACTGGTTTGCCTGTATACGGATGATTATACTGTGACCTTTTATAATGTTATTTCAATGTTGTCAATTAGTGCTAGTCAAAGTGCCTCTGAAGGACCTAGTTAATGTTTTGGGTGCAGTGATATCTGCTCTGATCACTAAGTCACGAATCGATTGACTCTTTTTGTAGGCAAAAATAGGCACTGTTGGGAATAACCTCACTAAGGTTGGATCAAGGTGCAATATATTCAAGTTAGATTTTAGGACCTGTTTAATCTGGGAACTCTGGTGTGAATAAGTCGTCACATACCCCAATTTGAGAAAGAGTCCTTCACTGTCTGTACTAAACTAGTAGTACGAGTGATTTCGTTGACTTCTTGGGCAGCTTGTTGAATGTTGTTCATTGAGTATCCTCTTTTTAAAAAATGTTGACACCATGATTTTTGTATATATTGTTGGTCATCTAAAATTATTCGCCAGTACCTTGGCTGAACGGAATACTTTTAATCTTGGTTTCCAATATCGCCATGGTGACGTGGAATCTTGCAGCTTCCAGGCCCGGTGGTGATGATTCCGTACACCACCACGATGCAGGTGTGGTCATGCCACCACCTAGTATGGGACTTGGTTTTCGTTCGGGCAACGGTCCTCCCATTGCAGGATTCTTTAGCTCTCTGGCATTTCACCTGTCCAAAAGTTGCAAGCTCCGTGACTTCTCTCTACTCCACCTCTCCAAGGTGTAATTAAGTCATGGGGCTTCCACTTCTTACCCTGCTCTCTCTTCTCCCAAGAGCTACTCATCCCTGTTATGTATACATCTCTTTTTAAAGAGACATTTCCTTTTTCTTTGTATGGCTGGTTTGTTCCCACTTTGCTTGAAGCCAGATATAAGGATGACAGATCAGTCTTCACACCTAGCAGCACCGAATGGGCAGATATGGTATTGTACCTAGCAGTTTCCTCATCAGAATGGGAGTCCTTGTCCCTAAGAGTGAGGCACTCCCGTTGAGGCCCCACTTGCCAATACCCCTAGGGAGGGTCTTGCATAGCCGGCTCACCTCCCTAGCTTCAAAGGGGGTGGCTCCCACTTGGGAAGAAAGGGTGAATACCCGTGATTCAACACAGTACCCTGAAGAACCAGATTGACCCCAGGACCAGGATGTCCAGTTTCCGTTTGGATCATTGATGAAGAATTGCTATTCCTCTGCAGCACCTTTATGACCTTAACATAAGTAAATCGGGGATCCAGTACTGCAGGTACTCTGCTTGCCAGTAAGGAAGCTTTCCTACCAAGAGGTATATGTCTGTCTGAATGTCCAGAATGACTTTCTACTCGCCAGACCGTTGATGGCCCAGGAATCAGGAGGCCACCTTCTTGCCAGAATCAGGACGTGCAACCAGTTTCAATACTGCAGCTGGTGCCAAACATCCTCAAACACCTGTCGATGCTTGGAACCCATGACAATATTTACCATAGCCTTCTGTCCAGGCAAGTCCCAAATATGGACTACAGTTGATGTCTGAAATGTAACTGCCAAAACCACAGAGAACACACAAACGCTTACTAGAAGTAGCTTATCCAGTGTCTGATACAATTGATACATTTCCTAATTCCAGTTGTAAGTGGCATGTATGAAGGACAGTGACTTGTTAAATCAAGACCAATTAATGTTAGAAATCAAATGAAGACACCAACAACTGACTCAGTGGGGACTAACAAAAATTACACAAAGAAAGGTAAAGTCATTTTGGAACTATATGAGGTATGGCCTGCTATCTCTCCTACATGACTCCTAGATATGCTAAATGTGTTTTTCTAGAGATATTTCAAGGCATAAAGTAAGCCGAACCACGTAACAATTTGCTATGCAATTCTGTAGGGTTGCTAATTAACTTGTTTAGCAAAGCTGCTATTTTAGCTTGCCCTGTATTCACCTCTTGGTTGCAGGGCTTCTCCGCCCTCTTTTTTCTGTTCACTGTAAGTTCAAAAGGGCTAATGGTGATGTAGTGCAGCACTAATCTTCTCCTCAACTCTTCTGTGCCAAAGGCCTCTGTGGTAGTGCTAGGCAAGAATATTAATTTCTTTTTAAATAATTGTAAACCAGAAGTAATCAGGATGATAATATTTCTATTAAATTAACTGTATACTGTCTGCCACAGACTAGTATGTGTACACTTATTTATGTTAAAACCGTCATACAATTCCATTTCTAAAAATGTGTAACATAATGCATAGTTTCAGTATTGCTACTGTAAGACACTGCATTGTCTCCATGCTTTACAGTAAAATGTAGGTTAGTGTATCTAAATCTCATAGTGTCAAGTATATTTCATTTTGTTGGGGAAGATGCATCATATTGACGAGTGGACATGACCACACGGCCAAAGGTTTTTGATGGCAAATCTCGTTCTGTAACCTGCTGGTTACATATATCTTGCAACGGCTGTTCAACCTTGAGCTTCTTGACAATCTATCTGATCACTGCAGTGCTTTTTTCTACCTACCCGAAATGTGAGAGAGCCGCAAACTACAATATTCCACCTAGTGTGTCCAGATCTCTGCCTGCTATGCCATAAACTCAGCTTAGCCTCTTACTTTCATTCCCCTTACATACTGAATACACAAAGCTAGCTAGATGTTTATGCCAAGTAGTGATCAATAGTTCCATCCAGACCATACATCTATAGATCTACTGCACTACAACACACTGTAGTTAGCCTCCACTGCGCGCCGTGCTTGTGATTATGCTTCCATTATATATTAGCACCTGCAGGAGAGAGCTGGGTAAACTGTTCTCAGGGCCTGTTTATCATAATTGTTTGTCTGTGTCTAATCAAGCAGCTAACCTTTTACATTTTATAGACACTCAGTTAGGGCTTGCAAGGTATTTAGGCCCATTCGCAAAGTCACATAGGTTTTAAGAAGGGCCAGTACCATTTGTAGGGGATGTTTGAAACTAGTATTTAACAGCTACTTTGTTTGCAGTAATTGTCAAATAAAAGTTGTGTTGTGCATGGTTGGCCTCTGAGTGGCAGCAGTGCGCCAAACTAAAGTGGGTTTGTGGTGACATGAAACATTTTACAGAAAGCACATTTACATTTGCTGTCATCCGTTGCAATGGGTCTAGTGCATTTCTCTTAGGTTGAGTGGGTAAACTAGGTTACTCGACCTGCAGGTCTAGTGCAAGGACTGACTCATCTCATTAATGTCATACCTCAGTGGTAGAAACAACTGCTGTATTGTTGCTCATTTTATATCTAGGGTGCAAGCAACTTCTGGTGGCATTACAAATATTAGTACAGCATTGCTAATCAAATGGGTTTGTTTGCTTATCAAGAACATTTTAATTAGCGAACTCTGCTGAAACATTTTTGAGAACTAACTTATGCGTGACTTGATAGGCTGTCTTTTTAGCCTCAACAGTACCGGATGAATTTCCAAGGAAGAATGGTTTGTCTGTTCTAGTTGAAAAGTGAGAAGGGGACCCCTGTAAAAACTATTTAAAAATCATTTAAAAAAGTCCTTTTAGTGTATATGAATATAGCTGAAATGTACCCTGTGGCATGAGTGATGCCAAACCAGGACAAATACAATAAATAGGTAAATGGTTGGTAAGAGCAGCTTAAGAGCAGATGTAAGTCATTCAATGTGTGCCATATAGAGAATCATACATCAAAAAACTTATGAGTTCTGTTTGTGGAAGAGGCCTTAGTTCCAAGGAAATAGTGCAGAGCCAGGTCTGACAAAGCTGCCGTTGAATGTTCATCGCAATCTTGAGGATCGGGTAATGATGGAAAGGAGAAGGGAAAAATTCTTCACCATGGAATCACAAACTTCCCCAGACAGCATTGACCTACACATTTGCTTTCATCGGTCTGGCATTGGTGGTTCTGTGAAGTGTCAACTTTGGAAATGAGATAAAGAGTTTTTTTTTCCGAGAGTGAAGATTAAAACACCTTTTGATGTAACCAAACCCGTTTAGAGAGAAAATATTCTCCAGCCAAACCCTAAGGTTCTTGACCATATGTGTTTGGGAGCTTATTTCTCAAAAGAAAGCAGGATAGTGACGTGATGATGCAGTGGCCTCTCTGACCCCAAACCAATTACCTAAATATTGCAAGCATTAAGTTTTGGGTATTTATTGTCATACACACCCAAAGCTTGTAGAGATAGGCAGTTAAAGCCCTTTCTAATCTGCTATTCACTTTGAAATAATGTTGTGTACCATTGCCATACAAATGAAACAGAATGTGATCAGACCACATGGGATGTACAAGCTGTGGACTCGAGATAAAAGTGTTACATTAACAAATTATACATTGTATGTTTAGTAAGTTGCAGACGATACTGACTGAACACTATTAGGGGTTTCATAATCTCATTCAAGTCCAGATCCATATTTTTTTTTATTTTTATGTTTTGCATTTCTAAAGCGCTCACACAGCCAGCGGGCATCGAGGCGCTGAGTTGTTATATTTTTTCATTGCATATTTATAACATGCTTAAATACCCAGAGGTTACTAAGCGCGGACCCGGGGATCGAACATGTGTTGCTTCGTGTCGTTTTGCTTCCAAGTTCCAAAGCAAGCACGCTGCCGCTGAGCTATCCTCCTGGGACCATATCATCTTCTGGAATACCTGCACCCAGTATTATGTTGAGGATGTGGGGACAGACTGTCCTCATAGTTTAGCATGACCAGTGACAGAAGTGTCAGTCACATTGTTCAACTGGCTTGGCCCCAGACTTTTACACCTGTTTTTTTGGAAGTACCAACCTGTGAAGTCATCTGACTATTGCAGACACCTCATAGGCATACTATTTCTTTGAAATGTGCATCCATTAATCTTCAAAATAATGTGGAACACCCAACGATACCCCACTATATTCAGCAAGCTCATTTTTCAGTGTGGGTTGCTTTCCTATCCATATCTAGGATAGGATCTCCTTTCATTTACATTCTACCATGGCACTGAGCTTGTCATGTTTGTTTGCTCAAGCAGGTTCAAATTGGACTTAAAGGGAAATTTCTCTCAGGAATTGTATTGGTCCAATGCATTGGACATGTATTTTGGAGCATAAATCGATCGATCTCAAAACATTTCCAATGCATCTTACCTTAGGTTTTCACCCATTTACACATGCAAAACTCATGGGTTGGAAAACATCACCTTGTGCTAATCTTATACGGTTATCCATCACCCTATGTTAAAGTGCCCTTGCGACAGTAAATCAGGTCACCCGCCCCTCAAGTTGAAAGCGACATGTCAAACTGATATGCTCCACCTCTTCTCAAGACATTTGTGGACAGCAAAGCCAAATGTACTCTGGCATCACCTATGTCATCATTTTACCTAACACAAATCCAGGAAAATCACCACACAAACACCCAGCATAAAAGTTTACCTATTTTTCACAAAAAGAAGAAAACAACTTACAATTTTATGAAAACAGGAATTTACCAAGTCGTTATATTTTTTCATTCAAATTAAATATAGAAGATTGCATCCAAGGAATCATTGAAAACATTTGAGTATATAATGATTGTTTACTACAAGGCATAGTTCCAATGTTTAGTGCAGCTGTCACATTCCATCAAATCTTTCAGATTGTCTTCATCAATGTGTGCTTGTCAAAGTCTGTGTGGTAAAATCTAATGCAATTGTGTACCATTTTAGATTTAGTATTGAAGCATAAAGCATTCCATTGGTGAGAATAAAGGTCTCCCTTCACGTCGAAATGCAACACTTTGTCATCCGCACTTCTTCATATCATAAATGCTGGCATGTTGCTCTGTAACACTGGCAGCGGAAATGGGCAAACTGGTGCCACACGATCGTCCCAGAATATGGGTATTACTCTTTTGTTACTGATAGTTATTGTCCAGTGTTGGTTAAATAACTCATTCACTGGAAGATGGCATCCATGGCACACGCACATCCCAATGACATAATTATGTAAATTTTGGAAGGCAAAAATATATATCAGTACTCAATTTGAAAAATAATTTAGGCAATACATCAACATGTTTGGTAAAATGTACATTTACATGCCCAGTCATTGTGTCAACTTTAATAGCAATGTGGCATATCGTCAGCCATCAAATGCATACATATTATGTAAACATTTCCTTACATTATTTGCTGATTTTCCATCCAAGCAATGTAAGTTCAATTGCTGACGCTCAACGTCTCTTATGAATAGAAACAAAATTGTGTGCTTGAAATTGTTAGTACAAGGGATTCAGGAACAAATATTAAAGAGACCCTGGGGTCGATTCATGGAACCAATGTGCGCCGAAAAAAGTAGCACAAGCAGGCGCAAACGTGAAAAAACAGGCGCGTGTGATTCATGGAAGTCCCTGCGCGTATTTTCCTCGGGATGTGCGCCAAACCAGTGCATGGCGCACACGTCACTGCAACATCCCGAACGGCGTGCGCGACGCGCACAGTGAAAGCGCGCACACCAAAAAGGGGCGGACCACGGGGCGTAACGCGCGGAATGGGGAACAACGCGCGAAAATAAGGGCGTGACTGGGATGTACTGCTGGGAAGCAGACGGAACGCCCACACGCACGCGAACCACACGTATTCATGGAATCGAATAGGGCAAAGCTGCGCACGGCCAAAGACACGCACAGGCCTAAACACGTCCGCCACACGAAGGCAGGCGGTAGCGTCCCTGCGCATCACAAAAGCACCAATAGACAGCAATGATGAATGTCCCATACTGCTTTGTGCCTGTGCGAGCGGGGTATGTGTATTTCAGGGGTTCGCGTGAAGTTTTTCACGCGTTCAGGCCTGGAGCAGCGGGCTACGTGTATTTCAGGGGTTTGTGTGAGGTTTTTCATGCGATCGGGCCCGTTCGGGCCTGGAGGAGCGGGCTACGTGTATTTCAGGGGTTCGTGTGAAGTTTGTGAAGTTTTTCACGCGATCGGGCCTGTGCGAGCGGGCTACCTGTATTTCAGGGGTTCGTGTGAAGTTTTTCACGCGATCGGGCCTGTGCGAGCGGGCTATGTGTATTTCAGGGGTTTGCGTGAAGTTTTTCACGCGATTGGGCCTGGGGGAGCGGGCTACGTGTATTTCAGGGGTTTGTGTGAAGTTTTTCACGCGATCGGCCTGGGGGAGCGGGCTACGTGTATTTCAGGGGTTCGCGTGAAGTTTTTCACGCGATCGGGCCTGGGGGAGCGGGCTACGTGTATTTCAGGGGTTTGCGGGAAGTTTCACACGCGATCGGCCTGGGGGAGCGGGCTACGTGTATTTCAGGGGTGCGCGGGAAGTTTCACACGCGATCGGCCTGGGGGAGCGGGCTATGTGTATTTCAGGGGTTTGTGTGAAGTTTTTCACGCGATCGGGCCTGGGGGAGCGGGCTACGTGTATTTCAGGGGTGCGCAGGAAGTTTCACATGCGATCGGCCTGGGGGAGCGGGCTACCACTCACCGTCTGCCTTGCGTGTAGAATAACGTGCAGCCAACACCCGCTGTGAAGTAATAGCGTGTGAACCCCAACGGCTGAAAAACACACGCACCGCACCCCACGAAAAGCACGTACAGAGCAATGTAAAGGCATGTGGGATCTACAAGCCCTGCCAGGGAAACGCCCGTGCGTGAAACGTCACAGACGCGCTTACGCGCTATGGGCCTTTGGTCCAATGTAATCGCGTATGCGTGCTTACGTGCTTACGCGCTAAGGGCCTTTCCTCGAATTACACGCAGACGTGCAAGATTTTCACATGCCAAATCACTCCGTATCAAGCTGGCCATGCGTAAGCACACGGAAGACCACGCTCCTGCACAAAAGGCCGAATTACTGCCCCCCAGAGCCCCGAGCAGCCTCCCACGAGCCATCTGCTGCTGCCTGCCTGCCTGCCTGCTGCCACCGTGCCCTGCCATTTGGTGCCTGCAAATCAGCCATCTGCAGGGGTCCATTTGCTGTGTCCACCCCTGCTGGAACAGAAGACTCCCGACTGGGATACCATCGCTCCACAGCCCAGTCCCAGGACCCAGTTGCCCACCCACTCCTGCCTCTGGGGTTGCCATGTCGGGCACTGCAACATATGGCACCACTGGCAACCCCCGGCCAGAGAGGCAGAGGGGCACCAGCTTCACTGCCACCGAAGTTGGTGTCCTGGTGGAGCAAGTCCTGGGGCAGTATGATGCCCTCTACGGAAGTACGCGCCCCAACAAGGAAGGACGGACTCAGATCTGGACGGACATCGTGACTGCCATCAACGCGGAGGAGGTGGCAGTCCGCGACTACTAACATGTCAAGAAGCGCTGGGATGACTGCAGGTCCAGGACCCTCTTGAAGGCCCGGCGCCTCGTGGAGGGGGGCTGGGGCCGCATGAGTACCATCCAGCTGAGGGTCCTGGAACGCGTAGGCCCAGCGTTCCACACCCAGATCCTTGAGAGGCAGACCCGTCTGGAGTTGAACGGTAAGTGGCCAAGCATTGCTGTGTGAGACAGGGCATGTTGCAGTGTGCTGGTTGTCTGATACTTGCCTGTATGTGTGACATAGGCCATGTATGCATGTGTGTGTGCAGGGACGTCATGCATGTGAGACCAGTAATGTGTGAACCACACGGTTGGTGCATGTGTTCAAATGCAACATGGGGTGCCCTATGCGGAATGGCCACATGAGAGCATGCCAGTCTCTGTTCCTGGACATGGGTGGGGGTGAGGAATGGGTGCTGATGCCATGTACATGTATGCTGTCCATGTCTGTGTGTCTGACCTGCGTGTCTGTGACTTGTGAATGCCAGGGATGCATGACACATGTCTGTCGCAATGTTCAGGTTCACTGATGCAGCCTAGTCATCCTTGTATCCACTGTGTCTGTGGTGTACGAGGCCAGATGGATGAAACTAGGGTGAAGTGTGATAGGCATGGCCCATGATGCATGTGAGTTCCAAAACAACATTGTATGTTTCAAGAATCCCTTGGACATGTATGCTGATGTCCATAGCATGCACCATGCCTGTTACTGCATGTGTGTTACCTGCACTGACCCATGTGTTGTGGAGGGACATGATGGAAGTGATCTTTGACAGTGCCACTCATCTGCTATTGCTTCCTGTCTAGGGGACCATTGTACAGTACCCTGATGCTTGTGTTCTATGTCTCCCTCTACACAGCGCCAAGTGAAGAAGAGGGCGGAGACGGTGCTGTGGAGCAAAGTGGCGGCGATGCCCCCACGGTTGCAGCGGAAGGGGTGGGTGTGCCCCCACATGGGCTTGCAACGGCAGAAGACAGTGTGGAGCCATCCAGGTTGGTGGTTTCCACAGAGGAGGAGGAGGCCGCTACTGTGCCGCACATGGGGCCTGGTGGGGGCATCCCTGCTGGTGCAAGTGGTCCAGTCCAGGGGCAGGGGCAGGAGGCAGCACAGGTCACCGTGGAGGTGCCTGTGCATGTCACTGTCCCTGACACTATGACTGCACCACCATGGACCAGCAGGGATGCCCCATCCCGGGCCCGTCCGCAGGTAGGGGGGATGTCCATGTCATCTGACTCCCCTCCACCTGCGGACGAGGGAACCCTTGGCTGTATGGAGAAGGTCCTGATTGGTGTCGCGTTGCGCACGGGTGTCATTCGTGATGAGGTGCGTGCTTCACGGGGGGAGCACGCACGTCATCACGAAGAGCACCGTGCCAACGTGGCCCAGTCGGGAGCGGTCATAGTCAGGGGTCTCGTACATGTGTCGGGCACTTTGGCGACCCTCTCCTCCTCTGTGGAGGCTATGCGCCAGTCGTTCTCCATGCTGTCTTCCGGCCCAGATGCCACCAGGGCCCCCTGTGGACCTGCCCCAACCAATGCAGCCAACTCGGTGGGGATCCCATCCCTGCCACAGTCGGGAGTCGGAGGTCCAGCAGGGGTGGACACACCAGCAACTGGACCCCAGCAGATGGAGGATGTGACGGCATCATCAGGCAGGGCACGTGCACGATGGCGTCAGTGGATTCCATCAGCCTGGTAACCGTCGTGCTGGCACAGGCAGTTGCGTCGGAGGCAGCGGCAGGCTCGACGTGGGAGGCATCATGGCTCAGGGCCATCAACATCAGGGGTGCAGGCATCGGCCAGAGGGCAGGAGAACCCTGGAATGGGAGTGGCTTCCATGTGGGAGCGGTTGGGCCAGCAGATAGGTGCGGAGCGGCAGCGGGCAGAGGAGGAACGGCTCACAATGGTCAGGGCGGAGGGCGCTGAGGCGGGCTGAGTGCCTCGAGGGTCTTCTCAGGGAGTTGGAGCTGGACACTGCTTTATCCCTGCGAGACATCTGGGCCAGGGAACATGCCCACCTCCAAGCCATTGAACAGGAGTTTGATGATGCCCTGGCCCATGACAACATCCAGTGAGCCGTTGGACTAGCCTGCTGCCCTTGTAAATAGTTATGTAGTTAGTGTTAGGTTTCCTTTGCTTTTTTCTTGATTTTGGACCTTTTGGACAATGGCCAACATTTTTGTATATAGTTTTTTTATTATGTAGTATTTTTAGATAGGTTTCATTTCTTCAGTTGGGATCATGGACCCTGGATTGTTTATCTGTATATAGTTGACTGTTGGATTATGTTTTTTTTTTTTGATTTACCCATGGAGCAATGGTTTTTGGTTTTGTTTTTCCCTTGGATGTACTTTTTGGAACTGTGACTTTGAACACCTTTCCTTTGGATTATGATTTGTGGTTTTTCATTATTTTACGGACATGCTGCTTTTTTGTTTTTAATTCTCATTGTTGTTTGTTTATTTTTAATCCCATTTATGTTGCTTTTAATACATTTTTTTCATCAAACTTCAATGTGTAGTATCATATCATTGGTTTTATGCATGTCATGATATGGGTTTTGACATTCACTTACACCCATTGTGTGTATGTGAGGGACATGTGTTCATTTACATACTTGCCATTGGGGTTGTATCATGTAATTGGCAATTCTGAGTGGGTGGATGCAATACTTGGGTGGGTGTTTGGCATGTGGAGGCTGCCTATAAGGGCCAGGGATCTAGATTGTGATGACGTGTTGGCTGGGGGACATGTGTCAGGGCCTGCTGGCAGGTGCCCCACAATGCTGGGGGGTGGGGGTGCAGGGGGACATGAGTGGGACATGAGTGGGGGCCTGCTGGCAGGTGCCCCACAATGCTGGGAGCTGGGGGTGCAGGGGGACATGAGTGGGACATGAGTGGGGGCCTGCTGGCAGGTGCCCAACAATGCTGGGGGTGGGGCTGCAGGGGTACATGAGTGGGACATGAGTGGGGGCCTGCTGGCAGGTGCCTCGCAATGCTGGGGGGTGGGGGTGCAGGGGGACATGAGTGGGACATGAGTGGGGGCCTGCTGGCAGGTGCCCCACAATGCTGGGGGGTGGGGGTGCAGGGGGACATGAGTGGGACATGAGTGGGGGCCTGCTGGCAGGTGCCTTGCAATGCTGGGGGGTGGGGGTGCAGGTGGACATGAGTGGGACATGAGTGTAAGGTAAAACATAAAAGTTGTGATCACATAACTCTTACTGAGTAAAGTAATGTAATCTGAATTAACAAGTCAAAAATTAATATGTATCATAATTTGAACAGTATGACAATTCATTTGGTCATTAAAATTAAAAAGAAATTAATGAATGGTATGAGTTTATTTCAGAAAACTCCCAATGTTGATTGTCTACAAAGTGCAGAAACATGTTGTAGTGGAGGTTTCCTATCACTACACGTTTCAGAAGTAAATCTCTTCTTTAAATGATGAGAACTCAAAGCCTTCCTAAAAAATAAAAAAAAATAAAATCTAATTACTCATGGATGGGCAAGTATTGTGAACATAAGTAATAACTTTGCTAGAATGCAGTTAAAATAGAGAAAGAAAACCAACCTGATATTTCTGTAGAGTGTGGCTCACACCATTATGGTGTGTGTCGGATGTCACTGTGACCAGCAAGAGTCTTTCTTCAAACTGGCAAGGTGTCATGGAGTCCCTATAAGTGTGGGCTCAGTTCAGTGACTGAAGTTAATAATACTGTATGCGGTACGCGTCTTACAATGTGGAAGTAAGGGATGTTAACTTTTGACTATGCTCATTGGCATCCAAGTGTGTTATTGCTGTTCACTTTCTTCCCACATGCTGTAACTGTAAAGTAAACAACAGAGTCCTCTAATTAGTCAGTGGGCCTCATTAGGACCATGGCGGTGATGGTATGAAAGGCGCCGGTAAGGCACCGGCACCGTTCATACCATCCCGCCGCATTACGAGTTCTGCTTGCGGGTTCCTGACAGCCCGCCAGGTCTTACCTGGAGGACTGTGCAGCACCCGTGAGCATAACTCAGAATTCGTCCGGCAACGTTATCAACGGTGCCAGCGCATCCATGCTCCCCACCCCCATTTTGCCCAATTGGGCAAAATGGGGATCGGGAGCCCGGCAATACCGCCACCCGTTTACCAGCCCATTCATCTCGTAATGGCTGAGTAATTGCCCAATTGCGGGAGGCGGTGCCGGTAGCGAGCATGGCGGTAGCCGTGCCTGCCATAAAGGCACGGCTACCGCCGTGCTCGTAATGAAGCCCAGTGACTAGTCAGAAACTCTCACTGTAAAAATATATCCTGTTGGACTATGCTACTCCTTCTAGTTCTTACCTGTTTACTGATGTTGAAGTGTTTTAGAAGCAAAACGCAGGTGGGGACAGCTGAGAAAACGCAGTCTGCCATCCCGCTTTCGCTTTAAAATAAGTGCAATCTCGTGACATGTGGGCACGCTGCATCGTGTGGCCCTAGTCACATGATTGCGTTGTTAAGTGTGTCTGGAGGTTGAGTGAAAAAAATATAATTAAAGTGACCATCGTTGATAAGCTGTGCGAGTGATTGCAATTCCATGCTAGTAATTTCCAGAAGCTCTTTTGGCTATACAATAAAAAAAACTGCACAAATTTGGTACGTCGGTGTAGAGTTCACATCATTTTGATTGAAGAGTAGACAAGGACATCATTCTAAATAGATGCACAAAACATAATTGTCTTACGTGTGTTCTAACTAAAAGAGCAGAATTCAACGTGTCTGCTGTTATAAGAGTTGTACACAAAACCATAATCACTGGTACATAATTTCAAAGCCTATATAGTTTCATGGAGTTAAACATAAGGCAAGTGAAGTAATCATATTCAAGTCAAAATAATGCTAACCATGGTCTGCAGACAATCATCTTGATTTAAAAGGTCTATTGTTTCAAATAGTTGAACATGATATAGTGAAATATATGAACCGTTATGATCTGTTTGTTCAAATTGTCAGACATGGTACAATACAAGTGCATGGACCAATAGTACAAACTTCACCTGGTGTTAGACATTTTTTCAATCAAATGGTTCTGCAAAGAAAGACTGATGGCAGAAA
The DNA here is from genome assembly GCF_040938575.1 of Ambystoma mexicanum. Lineage (NCBI taxonomy): Eukaryota > Metazoa > Chordata > Amphibia > Caudata > Ambystomatidae > Ambystoma > Ambystoma mexicanum. The sequence continues at coordinate 655,815,978 of NC_090934.1, forward strand.
ATGTATTGTCAGTAAATGATATAACTAAAGAAAACAAGCCAAGTCATACTCTGTATTCATCCCTCTGGGGGATAATATGTTTAAGCGCTCAATGCACACTATTTCTTTCTGGAGTAGCATCCTCACTAAGTCTCCTCCGTGAACCAGAACAGTCGACCCAGCCCTTTAAGACGAGGTAGCAATACTTTGAGATGAATGGGGATGCAGAAGATACTCAAACATCAATAATCAATATGACTCAGAAAGCTGGCAAAGTTGACTGTTTTAATATCAATTATCTAAAATAGGGAGTACAACTGACATCAATGGACGTCTCATAGCATGGTCTCTTGATGCATTTCATAAAAAACATTCTTTTTGTAGAAAAAACTCATCATTGATGACGTTAACCTATGTATTTGCTGACGTCAGCCTACGTGGCAAACTACAAAAACCTATTTGCAAATGCGATAGGCTTAAAGGGAACATCTAAGTATACATTCCATACTAGTCTAAAAAATTATAGGCTCTTCAACATCAGGTGGGACTACTAAGCCCATTCCTCAAACAAGTCACTATGAACGTCACTAAATACATGACATCCCATTGGTTACACAAGCTATAGGGCTCTTAATTACGCAGCCCTCTATACTTGGTTGGAACTCTTACATCCATCAGTACTTTTGCACCCGCGTTAGCAGCATGCAGGCTGGACTTCCAGATGCTGGTGAGCTGGTCATTACCATAGCCTCTCACCAATTAGCACATCATCTGTCATCTCAGTGGTCTGCATGTCAATTAAGGCTTTGAACTTGGCCTTGGAAATGTTCCTTGCTGTGGAGAATTTAGGGAGATAGAGACACGCTCTGCCTCTCTGCATAGGTGTGGTTTGTCATGGTTGTCCAGTTCCATCCCTTCACGTGACTGAAGACCACAAATTTGAGCTCTGGTGCATTTAAAATACTATTATTTAATGAACCTCTGACGTCTTCCTTGTTTTTGTTCATGCCTTCTGAACAGGAGTTTCATTCTTTCACACTATTGCAACTAATGTCTGCTCATCCCAGTCCGATAGGACCTTGGCTTCTTGGGGCTGATCCAGCCTCGCCCTTCTGAGATTCACTTCTATAATTCAATTACTTTTCAACTGCGACACAGTGGAAAAGAGACCTTCCTGTTCTGGTCCAGCTCTGCTATAACACGTAGTGGAAGCTTCCATTCTTTACTTACTCCTATATATGTATACGTTGGAGCTTGCCGCAATCCATTCACTAATACTTCGTCTGCTTGCATTTCTTTGCATCTTTACACATGTAAAATGGCTTGATATCTTCATCGTTTCTGTAGAATAAGCCTCTTCATTTTGAGCCTGAGATGTCACTTATCTTTGATATTCTCTTGATGCAATATAGACTATCTTTACTTGTCTCTGCATCTCTTTTAGGTACCTCAGTATTACTTTGCATGACATCACTAGTCTGCTCTTTTGCTCTTTTTTCATACTTTTTCTGGGATTTCATTCAAAAGGCCATCATACTGTCTTGTATGCAGGTATGGCTTTCTCAATGAGAACCTTGCTTCCAGGATTCTCCTTGGTATCAGTATTTCACTGGTACTGCATGTGTCTCAGACTCTGGTTTACAACATATAGGCAATATGGGTGAGATGCTTGAGATAGGTGTACATTGCTTCTTCTCTACACTCCCCCCTCTGGGCGATACATCAACCACTCTCCCATCATCCTTCACATCTAGACATCCTCGTTTGAAGAAATACTTCTTTGGGACCCAAATCTTTATTACTCCTTTCAGGCATCCAGCTGATTTGACATGCTCATCCTTGTTCCAGGTCATGAGCATGCACTGTCCTCTTGGACTGCAATAGATCAATATACTTCTTTTGTTTCCTTGTGTACAGTAAATTTGTTCCCTCAGGTCTATGGTTGCTTGCTTTCACAAAATCTCTGATTTCTTCCTTTGTCAGCTCCTTGGTCTTCCATCCTAACTCAACATCGATCAAGATCTTCATCCCTATGGCTTTCTTTGCAGTCTTTTTGCATTGTGAGATTATGATCCTAATCACAAAAAATCCAAACAATACCACAGGGCTCCAAAGATTGTGAACATATCTGCCCTCCATTGGTGAACCCAAGAAAACAGGGATCCAAACCAGCTATCATCAGCAAAGTGTTCCACTTCGTCCACCATTTGGACGTGCAGCTTCATCAGCATCTCTATGGCCTCTGTCAAGGTGCCATTCTCGTTATCATGAGAAGGTATAAACGTGCAACATGATTCTCCAATTTTTGCACAAACACCTCCATCCATAGCTGTGAGGTCCAGGACGTGTCTATTATCAGTCAAATGGCTCTCAGTTCTGCTCTGATAACATTGAATCCCTTTATTGTAGTGTTGATTGTCTGCAACAACTTCCATCTGGTGATCTGCAGCCATTTAGTATTTGCTGCAGTCTGGATCCTTGGCATAAAGATCATCATAAATATCAATAAAGTCTGGCTGAACAACCTGTGCCCATGTGGAATGGCATCAAAAGCTTCTATTGATTTGGCTGAGAAATATTTCTCTCTCTTCATTCTACTGATCAGCTCCACATATCTCTTCTTCCTCAGGTGAGCGTCTGCTTTAGGAAAGCTTCCAATGTCCAAGTGATATTTAGGAATTACCAATGCTGGAATGTGAACATTTACTATCGCCCTCCCCAGTCCTTGGGCAGCTTCATGTAAGCTCAGGAACTGCACACCCAGTAGTGTTCCATGATCACTGCTGTTCCAATGTTCATTCATGGTACATCAAAGATTTGACCACAATTATGGTTTTCTCTGAATTTTCTTGTGCCATTGTTCTGAAGCACAGCTTTGCACTTTCCAAAGACACTATCTGCAAAGGTCCTCCTTCACCTTTCACCCATGTCAATAGTTTAGCAAGTTTTGGCCATAGAGGCTTGCATCCATTCTGCACTTTGTCAATGGTTGGCTGATGGAAAACAATGACTACCCAGGCTCTGAAGATAACCACTCCTTCTTCCCATCCATTTGGTGAAAGCACTGATCCCCAAATGTGCATCTGGCCTCTGTTCTTCCATCTGCAAATTTCTTCTGCAGACTTTCCTGGACTTTCAAGTCTCCTGTTTACTTCCCATCTGATTCCAGCTCCTTTTACTCCAGGCTTTTTGTATCTGACTACTTGATTCTTATTATGAGCTCTTATTCTTGTCTTTGTGTCTTGGACATTATCATCTTCTCCTGGATGTGTCCATTCACTTGCCCATTTGAGATAGGCTGCTCGGCCCATGAACTGACCTCTTGTATGGCTGAGTGCTATGTGTGATAGACAATGTGCTGTCCGGACGTCTATTTCAATAGCTATGAAGATCTTCGACTTTCCCATGCTATAAGGCATGAGTGCACATACAAAGCATTCCTCCTTCAAGGTCCTCCTTTCTATGTATTTCATATGCTGATACCATATGTTATTCCCCAAGTGTGCTGTACTATCCAGGTAATCATTCAACTCATGATCACCCTCCCTAGCACTTCTCTTGGGTCTCATTCTATTCTTATGGGTTTCTATAATCATCTCATGAATTATGTCAGCATAACTCCTTCTTAGTGGACTGATTACAGAAACATTTGTCAGTGGATGTTTTTACATGTGCTACCTGTGTAGGAGAAAGTTCCAGAAGCCACATCCTATTAACATAATATGAAGGCATCAAAGAGTCATGTATCATCTCCATATGTGACCTTCCCCCAAAAGGAAGCCTAGATTTATCTATCACAGGGCTAGGTGCCTTTGACTGTGCCTTTAGAGTAGGGACAATTGCATAATTGTTGGCTGTCTGGTAGTTGCCACATCCGTACCCTCCTTCTGCATAGGAAGGTACACAGAGATTCTTTCTTTATTTGGATCCAAATAGTAATGAGTACGTACTGTAAGAGAAATAAGGATCACAATACACAAGATGCATGTGCATATAACATATGGATAGGCCCACTTCATGCAACAGTAGCTCCTTGCTTGTCGTGGTGGCCTCTCATTGTTAGCAACATTATTGTTGCTGTCTATATTACCCATTCTTAATCTTTTTTAAGGAAGGAAAAAGAGAACTTTATTTGGGTATTATATACAATACTCTGGCAATATCTAGATCTTCTCCACAAGTTCTTCAAACAGCTAGCTGATCTCAGGACGATTAATAGTGTTCCTGATGTACAGCTAAAATGTATCCTTTCGCCAAACAAAATGTGGATGTGTTTCCAGCAAGAAGTAGAAGACTACAGATAGTAGATCTTGGATCTCTTCCCTCGAAAGTCTCATTCAGAACGTTCTCAATGTGTCATGATCTCTGCTTCCAAAAGGTCAGGGTTTTCCCAAATCCCTTGGAAGCAGATCCATAACCCAGGTTCCGAGTGCCAACCAGTCCCAATTGGGACCTTTTGGACCCAGTCCTGGCGCCAGTGGCACCAGGCTCATAAATATGCCCAGTCCCAGCGCTGGAAGCGCCGGGCTCATAATGCTTGGGTGGACTTACCTTCAGCAGACCATGCTGCTTACTTGCCTGCCAGTTGAGCCTCTGATCCTCTTCTGTTTGGAACTACTTTTCCTGTTGGGTGGGGCTGGAGCCACTCCCTAGATTCAGAACACTGGAACTCTTCTGGAAGGCAGGAACTCTTTTCTTACCAGGAACTCTTTTCTTACTTAGGCGTGGCTGTGGAAGGAGACACCTAAGCACTACAGGAGGCTATTTAAACCACGCCCGGTGGATGAATCTTGCTTTGCGTTATTCTGCAACCTCTGCAGCAGAACGCTCATCGTGTCTTCTGCATCCGGTCCTGGGCCTAAGGAAAAAGGCTTACCATCCTGAATCCAGTCTTCAGCAACGCCTATAAAAACAAGAAAGAACAGGTTAGCATTCCGGCATCTGAAAGGCAAAGGCTTACCATCCTGAATCCAGTCTTCAGCAACACCTATAAAGACAAGAAAGAACAGGTTAGCATTCCGGCATCTGAAAGGCAAAGGCTTACCTACTCTTCGTACGCTCCGGAGGCCTTCGGCGCTGCATCCCGCATCTGAAAGACAAAACAAGGTGCGTTTAAAGACATTGGGGAACTTTAATACTCACGTGCCATTACTCCTTTCCACATCTAATCCAGTGGGTATTCCGGCACCCTGCAGCCGCTCCGAACTCGTACCTGCAAAATAAAAAGACAGTTAGAGCGCATAGTGAAGCAGGCAACAAGCGCTTACTTACGTGCTTCCAGGCGCTTCTATTCATCACACGGGCTCCATCTTCAACTCACTTCAGCCCGTCATCCGCCATCGCCGGAACCCTGCAAAACAAGAGACATTTGAATGACTCGAAACTTACCGTTCGTGCAGTAAACGACGGACAGCAGTCCTCTGAAGTCAAGAGGCCTGCGCTACCTATCCAGTGAAGAAACTGGTTACAGCACCCTGCCCCGAGGCAGATGGAGAGCTCGGCATTCACTTACCTAAGGTGAGAGCGTTAACCTTTGGGGGTCTACAGGAGAGGAGAAGAGGAAAGAGATAGGGACACCCCAATAACCCCAGTTCATTAACCCCATATTTTCTATCTGCAGACATCTTACTCTACACGTCAGGCATACAGTGCACAGAGGTCCAGCCCAAAGAGCCAACCGGGTGCTACACATCACCTTTGAAGATACGGTAGTCGCCCAGTCAAGACCGGCGCCTCTGCGAGAATCAGGTGAGCGTTACAGAACACAAAGCCTACCGCAAAACTCTCGCCCAGGCGCTATGGAAACCTCGGATACTGACCCCCTAGCCCGGTTACTTGGGGAACTAAGGGCAGAAGTGCATGCAGCTCGTCAGGAAACGAATGCTCTAAGAAGGGAACTAATTATTTCCAAGGAGAGAACAGACAATCTTGCTAGACAAGTGCTACAGTCACAAGCCGGACAGACCCCGTTACCCGCATCAGGGGCAAATCTTCCTTCAACATCCTCTATGAATCCAGTGCAGATCAACCTACCTGGGAATGTACCTCTGGCTCCGCCCGAACGATTTTCTGGTGACCCAAAGAGGTTTGCAGTATTTATCAATCAGTGCCGGTTGCACTTCTTATGCCGGCCAGCAGCCTTTCCAACTGATCAAGCAAAAGTAGCTTTTGTACTTTCGTACCTTAGTGGCAATGCGGCAGACTGGTCGATCCCTCTAGTTAATCAAGATGATCCGGTTCTCCATGATTTTCAAGCCTTTCAGCTTAGTATGGAAAAACTGTTCGCAAGACATTCACAGGGGCAGGCCTTGGACAATGAGCTTCTTTCGTTGCGACAGGGTAATCAAGACCTTTTGGCTTATATTGCATCTTTCAATAGACTAATAGTGGAAACTCAATGGCCTGAGGACAAAAGGATTACGCTGTTTTATAGAGGTCTACGTGGAGAGCTCAAAGACGTTTTAGCCCAAGTAGTGAATCCCCCACAAGACTGTTCGGATTATATAGACTTGGTCGTTCAAATAGATCACAGGCTGCAGAACAGGAAGGCCGATCGTTCCAAGTTTGATGCTCGAGTATTTTCCAAACCGCCAACTCCTTCCAAAGGAGTAGACTCCGGGGAACCCTGCAAATAGGGGGTCTGAAAGGTCCTCTTACACAAAGGGAGCGGGAAAGGAGGAAACAGTTGCAATTATGCCTATATTGCGGAAACTCAGGGCATTTTCTTCGAGACTGTCCGGTGAAACCTGCCAAGAAGGCAGTAGGAGCTGCAGTTACCAAAGTTACAAACTCTGAGCAGGGAAACGACCTCGCCCGACAAGAATAGAGGTCCTCTTGCCGAGCGTGAAAACCAGTTCCGTGACCTCGCATTTCGTGATACCTATGGTCCTCATTAGCCCTGATAATCCGGATCGATTACATGCAATTGAAGCTTACGTCGACAGCGGTGCCATCGGCAATTATGTGGATCATGAAATGGTTTTGAGGATGAATCTAACTCTTTGTCCCAAGGCTGTAAAGGACGTCATTACTACGGTGGATGGTACGGAGATAGCCTCCGGGCCAGTAACGCATACCACTCAAGAGGTGACGCTAGTAAGTCAAGATGGACACCATGAGAAGATCGTGTTCGATGTGATCAAGGCCCCTCAGTTTCAGATTATTCTAGGAATACCTTGGTTAGAGAAACACAATCCTCTGATCGATTGGCGAGCAAGAACGGTCCAGTTTCCAGAATGTGTCTCTACTTGTCACCCTCCACCTGGTGTTGCACTGGCCGCAATTTCTTCAGAGACTCCCCAGTTACCTCCCGAATACCTAGAATACCAAGATGTTTTCCGGAAGGATCAGGCTAACTCTCTACCTCCTCATAGGTCTTATGACTGCCAGATAGACCTGATACCTGGATCTACTCCTCCTTGTAGTAGAATTTATGCCCTCACCGAGCCTGAGAACCTTCACCTTCGACAATACCTGGATCAATACCTGGCAAATGGGTTTATTCGTCCTTCCAAGTCCCCTGCTTCTTCAGCTTTGTTCTTCGTTCCAAAAAAGGAAGGAGACCTTAGAACTTGTATCGATTATCGCTCCCTGAACCAGATCACCGTTAAGAATAGATATCCGTTACCTTTGATCCCTGAACTCCTGGACCAAGTCAGAAAAGCATGCATATATACAAAGCTGGATCTTAGAGGAGCTTACCACTTGGTACGAGTAAAAGAGGGCGATGAATGGAAGACGGCCTTCCGCACCAAGTATGGGCTATTTGAATATCAGGTCATGCCCTTCGGACTTTGCAATGCCCCGGCCGCCTTTCAATATTTTATGAACGATGTCCTCAGAGAGCTCATAGATGTATGTGTTGTTGTTTACATTGACGACATCCTCGTTTATTCTTCATCGGAATCTGAACATCGGAAACACGTGAAAATGGTCCTCGAAAGATTGCGTCAACACAAACTTTTCGCTAAGTTGGAAAAATGTGTTTTCAACGTGACTGAAGTTGAATTCTTGGGATTCATATTATCACCTGGCGGAGTGCGTATGGATTCAAAGAAGGTCGATGCAGTTCTCAAATGGCCATCACCATCCTCCGTAAAAGGTGTGCAAAGCATGTTAGGCTTCGCTAACTTTTACCGCAGGTTTATCCCCGAATTCTCTCGAATAGTCCAGCCCATCACTGCCTTGTTAAAGAAAAACAAACGTTTTGAATGGTCTACCGAGGCGGAACAAGCTTTCCAGGATTTGAAGACTAAATTTATCTCTGCACCAATCTTAAAACACCCTCGCCCCGAACTCCCCTACATCGTGGAAACTGATGCTTCAAGCCTTGCCATGGGGGCAGTTCTATCACAAAAGGACCCGGTAACCAATCAGTTGCATCCCGTGGCATTTTGGTCCCGCAAATTCTCGCCTCCTGAAATCAATTACACGATTACTGACAAGGAACTTCTGGCTATCAAGTCTGCCTTTAAGGCTTGGCGGCATTATCTGCTGGGGGCCCGACACACCGTTACTGTGATTACGGATCACCGAAACCTGCAATATTTGAAGACCGCAAAAGCCCAATCCTCTAGACAACTCCGTTGGGCATTATTCTTTGCCGAGTTTGACTTCATAATTACCTATCGACCTGGTACAAAGAACGGTAAAGCCGATGCCCTTTCTCGGATGGGAGTGGAAGAACACTTGGTCAACCCTAAACCTGTACCAATCATTCCCGAACAAAGAATTCTGGGTGTAATCGCCACAGAATCCATAGAGGAAGTTAAGGATAAAGCCAGGCAACTTGTAACTCCAGCAGACATACAGAATTGGCATCTGCAGGGAAAGGACTTTGCAGTAAAGGACAACTTATTGTATTTCCAAGAACGATTATACCTACCCAGCACAGATTTACAGAAAAAAGTAATCTCTTGTTATCACGACTCTTTAATGGAAGGTCATCCCGGTATAGCCAAGACCTCAGAAAAGATCAAGCGCTACTTCTGGTGGCCGTCTTGGAAAAAAGATATCAGAGACTTTATAATGTCCTGTGGAGTATGCGCCCAAAACAAGAGTCAAAAGGAAAGACCAGCAGGCCTCTTACGCCCTATTGACATCCCACCTCGCCCTTGGCATACGCTTTCTATGGACTTCATCACCGATCTACCTCCATGCTCCGGATACAATACGATTCTAGTAATCGTGGACTTATTCTCCAAGATGGCGCATTTCATTCCGCTCAAAGGCTTGCCAACAGCAGCAACTCTGGCCCGAGAATTTCTCGAAAACATCGTCCGACTGCACGGTTTTCCTTCGGTTCTAATTTCGGATCGAGGTAGTCAATTTATTTCTCATTTTTGGCGAAGTTGCTGTCGGTCGGCTCAAATTGATGTGAGACTATCGACCAGTCACCACCCTCAGACCGACGGACAAACCGAGAGGACCAATCAAACTCTGGAACAGTATTTACGCTGCATGCTGCAACAAACTGAAAAAACTTGGAAAGATATCCTTTGGATAGCCGAGTATGCCTACAATAACTCTGTCCATTCGGGAACTGGGAAAACCCCGTTTTTTCTTTTGTACGGCAGTCACCCTCGAACCTCGGAGTTGGATCCCCTCCAAGATCTTGAAACACCAGCAGTAGACTACCTGCATTCTACAATCACCCAAGCCTTTAAGGAAGCTGTTTCTCACCTTCAAAGGGCTAAAGAACAATACAAGAAAGGAGCAGATCAACATCGGAAGGAAGCCCCTCACTATCAAGTAGGGGATCAAGTCTGGTTATCCACCAAATATCTATCTCTAAAAGGGCCACGCACATTCAACCCAAGATACCTTGGTCCCTATTCCATCACTACCATAGTAAACCCAGTAGCGGTCAAGTTGGACTTGCCCCCGCACATGAAGATACATCCGGTCTTCCACGTCTCTCTATTAAAACCCGTGCAACCTCAAACCCGACTAACCAAACCTCCAAAACCTATCCTAGTGGATGGAGAACTCGAGTTTGAAGTCAAAAGCATTCTGGACTCCAAGATCTCCAAATCTAAACTATTCTACCTAATTGACTGGAAAGGCTACGGCCCCCAAGAGAGATCCTGGGAACCTGCTGAATATGTCCACGCTCCTCGCCTAATCAAAAGATTTCACCGAACATTTCCTGACAAGCCAAAACCCCCGGAGAAGCCCGGTTTGGGAGGGGCCTTGAGGGGGGGTACTGTCATGATCTCTGCTTCCAAAAGGTCAGGGTTTTCCCAAATCCCTTGGAAGCAGATCCATAACCCAGGTTCCGAGTGCCAACCAGTCCCAATTGGGACCTTTTGGACCCAGTCCTGGCGCCAGTGGCACCAGGCTCATAAATATGCCCAGTCCCAGCGCTGGAAGCGCCGGGCTCATAATGCTTGGGTGGACTTACCTTCAGCAGACCATGCTGCTTACTTGCCTGCCAGTTGAGCCTCTGATCCTCTTCTGTTTGGAACTACTTTTCCTGTTGGGTGGGGCTGGAGCCACTCCCTAGATTCAGAACACTGGAACTCTTCTGGAAGGCAGGAACTCTTTTCTTACCAGGAACTCATTTCTTACTTAGGCGTGGCTGTGGAAGGAGACACCTAAGCACTACAGGAGGCTATTTAAACCACACCCGGTGGATGAATCTTGCTTTGCGTTATTCTGCAACCTCTGCAGCAGAACGCTCATCGTGTCTTCTGCATCCGGTCCTGGGCCTAAGGAAAAAGGCTTACCATCCTGAATCCAGTCTTCAGCAACGCCTATAAAGACAAGAAAGAACAGGTTAGCATTCCGGCATCTGAAAGGCAAAGGCTTACCATCCTGAATCCAGTCTTCAGCAACACCTATAAAGACAAGAAAGAACAGGTTAGCATTCCGGCATCTGAAAGGCAAAGGCTTACCTACTCTTCGTACGCTCCGGAGGCCTTCGGCGCTGCATCCCGCATCTGAAAGACAAAACAAGGTGCGTTTAAAGACATTGGGGAACTTTAATACTCACGTGCCATTACTCCTTTCCACATCTAATCCAGTGGGTATTCCGGCACCCTGCAGCCGCTCCGAACTCGTACCTGCAAAATAAAAAGACAGTTAGAGCGCATAGTGAAGCAGGCAACAAGCGCTTACTTACGTGCTTCCAGGCGCTTCTATTCATCACACGGGCTCCATCTTCAACTCACTTCAGCCCGTCATCCGCCATCGCCGGAACCCTGCAAAACAAGAGACATTTGAATGACTCGAAACTTACCATTCGTGCAGTAAACGACGGACAGCAGTCCTCTGAAGTCAAGAGGCCTGCGCTACCTATCCAGTGAAGAAACTGGTTACAGCACCCTGCCCCGAGGCAGATGGAGAGCTCGGCATTCACTTACCTAAGGTGAGAGCGTTAACCTTTGGGGGTCTACAGGAGAGGAGAAGAGGAAAGAGATAGGGACACCCCAATAACCCCAGTTCATTAACCCCATATTTTCTATCTGCAGACATCTTACTCTACACGTCAGGCATACAGTGCACAGAGGTCCAGCCCAAAGAGCCAACCGGGTGCTACACATCACCTTTGAAGATACGGTAGTCGCCCAGTCAAGACCGGCGCCTCGGCGAGAATCAGGTGAGCGTTACACAATGTTTGCTCCGAATATAGATTGACTTGTTCAATTATGTCGCGTAGCAATTCGTTAAGTGCCACTGTATTCCCCGGGTCTCTCAAGAAAGTGCGAACATCAGTTTGTCTTCCAACAAGATGTGGGCATTCCTCAATCAGATAGTAGAAAACCAACCCTACTAGTCTCTGAGCATTATCATCAGAGAGGGGCATTTTTGTTTTCTCCACTGTACTCAGGATGTTGGAGAAATTGCTCTATTATGGCTGCGAGCAATCTCTTCACAATTGGGCAATCCTTAGGATCTTTCAGGAACAGATGAATGCTAGTAGTTCTCCCCAAAAGTGCAGGATATGTATGAAGAAACTGTAAGAATGATCCGACAAATGTGGCCATAAGATACTACCATGGTGCCTCTGAAAAGAAACTCAGTGAGAACGGAATCAGGGAACTGTTCCCTTTTCTGGTCATCAAAATGGAACTCCAGATCTGGCATCTTTTCTTCTTGATCAAGATTTAATAGTGTCTCAGTCCAATGTTAGCAAGCTCCTGTGGCTTAAGAAAAAATTGTTTTCTATCACTCCTTTTTAGCATCTTAAAAGCCTGTCCCGAAACAAACCATCCTCCAAAGTATTCTTTATCTGTTTATTTGACAGTCTCTGCATCCTTCTTCCTCGTCATGCATCTGATCTGCATGTGCTGCGGTTCTTCCCCGATGCTTGCTTTCGATTGGGATGAGGGTGAAGGGGGTTCTCCAGTTTAGATCTTTACGTCTCCAAGAAATATCCACGCATGTTTTCCTAGCACTTTCACTGCTGACAGCGGTATGTCCTAAACAAAAAAACAGGCAGTTAAATCTTGCTTGTGCCATTTACGTGAAAAGTTCCTGATTAGGATCTCACACCGGGGAAAAGTTTTGGAAGACGTAGATTTCAAATCCGGTTGTTGTCTGGTCTCCATCTGTGTTCCGAGCCCCACACCCTTTCCGCTTGAGCTGATCTGAAATGACAGAGATACTTGTAGTCCTGTATGTTAAGTAGGCATGCAAATTCTTTCCTAACAATTATGCTGTTGTCTGGGCACCACTTCTAGTTCTAGATGGAGGTGTGAGGGGTGTCCACATCCGTCTCCCTGTCACTATTTCATGCGACGTAAAATGGTGGTCAGATCCTGCTTGATTTCTCAATGAATGCAATGCCAGTGGTAGACAATGCAACCATCCTTTCTTCAAGGTAAGCTTGGCTATTCTTTAATTAAGTAAGCTGTTGAGTCTCTCACAGATGCTGATCATTTGCAGGTGATAAGCCGATGAAAACTTGTGCTTTATACTGAGCAACAAGTCTATCTGTTCAAAGACTTAATTAACAAAATGGGGGCCATTATTTGATCTTAATACTTCACATATTCCCCATCTAGGGAACACTTCTTATACAAAAAATGTCGCTGCACAGGTGGAATCTGGATGTGTAGATGGACCAGCTTCAATAAACCTTAAAAAGGGACATACTACAACTATCATATATCTGTTTCCTTTACAGACTTGTAGCATATCAACATAGTCAATGTGTACATGCTAAAAAGGACCATTAGGTCTCGGGATGACTCCTCTAACTGTACGCAGCGTGTGCCCAGTAGTAAACGTTTGACATACAATACAGTTTACTACATACAATGCAACGTGATCTACCAAATTCGGGACAAACCATTCCTCTGCAATGGTTGCTGCAAGACTTTCTCTAGTGATATGCACAGGGTAGTGCAGCTGTTCTAACGCCACCCTTAATAAGGCTACAGACATCACTGGTTTACCAGTGCTTTCCTGTCACCACAATGATTCGTAGGGAGTTAAAGAACACCCCTCCGCGTCCACAGGTCTTCCTCATCCTGTGGCACTTCCCCTTGTATTTCCATCAACTGTGCCTTAGACAAGTTATTAAAGCTCTCATGCACACTCATCATTACCACCATGCTTTCATTCACATCAGGTTTATCAAATGTCATAATGATTTCTGAACATGCAATACATTTCACTTCCTCGTCTGCAGCTTGATTTCCATGTAAGATAAAATCTTCTCCTTTAGTGTGAGCTACACATGTAACTACTGCGATGGCTACTAATAAGTCTGTCCAATAAGGCAGCATGTTGCACTGGATTGCCGTCAGGTTGGAGGTAGCCCCTCCTTTTCCAACGTGCTAGCCATGCATGTACCGTCGAAGTCACATAGGTGGAGTCACTGTACACGGTTACTTCCAGGTCTGCGTTTTTCTCGAGCGTGACAATCAGTGCCACTAGCTCTGCAGCCTGTGCTGAAAAGTGAGATGGTAGTCGTGCGCTTATCAATACTTCAAACTCTCCATTGGCTATGTGCTTTGCCACAGCGGCACCTGTATATCTCTGTCCATTATTCTGATCAATTCTAGAAGAACCGTTAATGAAGGGAAACTCCCCAGCTGCCAAAGCATTTTCTTTTACCATCGGGATCTCATCATAGTATTCCTCATAGTTTGAGCAATCACGTGTATGCTCGTCTTCCACCAGTGGTTCTGCTATAAACATGGCAGTGTTCACTATTCTGTATCTGACTATTTTGATCACTGGATTCGATATGACTACCTCGTAGGCAGAAGCCCTTTGAGAAGTCAACGTACCCTTAGGCAAACAAAGCATGTTCAACAAATAAAGTCATTGAACATCCCATTACTAAGCTAGAAGCCTTCTCAATGACGAACGTGGCAGTTGCCAAAGATTGTTTGCAGGGAAAATGACCCCACATCACTGGGTCTAGAATCCCACTGTAATATGCTAGAGGCGTGTACCCCAACGTGGTCCTCTGTGTGAGTACTGCTGTCATGACTGTGCCATTCGTGTGTGAAAATAAGAAGAATTCCTCAGCATAATTGGGAATCCCCAAAACTGGAGCTGTGCAAATTGCCCATTCTCTCACAGAATTGCATAGTCCCAAAAATCTTTGAATGTGCTTTATCATATGTGGCTTTGCTGATTTTAAAATAGGCTCAGCTCTCTCAGGAGTAACTCTCTTTCCTTCATGTGAAATTAGCTGACCTATGTATTGCACTTCTTGGCAATACTGTAATTTCTCCTTGTCTACTTTATATCCTTTATCTGTGAGAATAATCATTAGCTGAACTGAGTCCTGTCTGCACTCTTCCTAAGGATAGCAGCTAGAAGACCTTTAATGTCTCCTATAGCTAACGTGTTTCCTCCTGTAATTTTTTCTAACTTGTGTATCCATTTCCCAGCACCGGAAGTTAAACTCAGAAGTTTACACCTTAAATTGTCCTTATCCATCTGTGGCCATGGTATATATTGTGGTCTGGCTCATCCTTTTTTTAACAAAGGAAACTGTGATATCATAAACTCATATTCGTCCCCCATCGTCTTCCTGTCCATAGCAGAGACAATGGTTCCACACCGCCTTCTTCCTGGTAGCAACCTTAGACTGCTTACATAAGGTGGTTAGTCCCCCCTCTCACTACGGGATCGCCCTCTAGGTCAATCTAGCCACACCAGAGATTCTGATGCCTGAGATTTGGGTATGTCTAGATCTGACCATCTCACTTCTCTGTCTATCAGAGAACATCCTTAGGGACCACATGGGTCACCCCCCCCCCACAGAAGGTTCTCTATCCTTGTCGGACATATCCTGTCCCCAATTTGTATGGCTTCCCTCTTTTTAATCTTTATTCAGAGTTAGTCTGTCTAAAGACAACTCGTTAGGCTCAAAACTACACAAGCCTCCCTCTTTATCGTATAAATGTGTGCTTTCGAGTCAATCATTTTTACCCTTCCCTTTTGATTCTTGCTTAGTCCTCATATCATAATATACTTTATCGATTCCATCCCCAATGCTTCTAGAGTCATACTCATCCTGTAGATTTGCTCTAGACGGACATGGCATTGGTTCATGTGCCGGAAAGAATTCTTCTATTTCCTAACATGCTACTACTAGATTCTTTTTCTACACGATCAATGTCACATGCTCTCTGACTTCTTTTACGTTCTATTTCTTCATCAAGCTCTCTTCGTTTCCTTGCTTCTTCTCTTACCCTTTCATCCTCCTGTCTTTTCATATCTCTTCTCTCATTTGCCCTTTGTATTTCTTCATCTCTACGTCTTTGTATTCTTTTATCCCTTCATTTTGGTTCTTCCGCTCTCTTTCTTTATAGCCTTTCTGGTTCTTCAATTGACCTCGGTCTGTTGTCATATTTTCTTTGCTCTTCTGACCTTTCCTTTTTTTTCAGTTGTTCATCTTGCTATAACTGTTCTCGTCTTTGTCTATCCTTCATTCTTGCCTCATCTTCTTTCAATCGTTCCTCTCTGTCTCTATCTTTTTTGTCTCATTCGTCTCGATCCCCCTTTTGCCTTACTTCCTCAATGCTCTTTCCATCAAGTTTGAGCAAAATCTGACGACCCATCCATTCATTCTGTATGAGCGCTACCTCATCAGCCTTATCTTTTTCTCCTTTCCATCACTTTATTTCCCATCCTATATCCAAGGATGTACTTGATCCATCACTTCTTTTGTTGTCCTGTCTCTCTCTTTCCCTCAGTACTTTAGAGATCACATCTCTTTCGGGAATCTTCTCTGTACCCTCGTCTCTGCTATGTGCAGGTGACTCATATACCGGATTGCTGTACCCTGTCTGTGCCCTAAGTTCTCTTAATGGGTACATTCCGTCAGCCTTTGTTCTATCACCTTTGACTTCAGGCGTGGCAGGGGGAGCAGAGGGCTCCACACCCCCCCTCTTTTCATTTGTTAAGTAGGCAGTCTTCAGGAGTCAGCTCTTCTCTTTCCTCCTGGTATATTTTTCAGACCTCGAAGCTCACTAGCCTTTTATCTAACTAGTTTCCTGTGTAAACTGCACGTAAGTATGTCGTCATGTGTTGCAAAACTGCCTTTGATAGTGATCCCTCTTGTGGCCATGGCATGAACATCTTTTCTGCCATGCCTTTGACCCATTCCACAATGTACTGTTTAAGCTTGAGTGCGTGTTTTGGTAGCTTCTTGCATAGATGTCTAAGCGGAGTAATATCCTCCATGTTCACTCATCATACTTGACTGTCAATACTCACCTTTACACTTTGCACTTTTCAAAAATACATTTCAGGAAAATAATACAATATGAGCGTGCACCAATCGTCACAGCTCCAAACCCTTTATATCACATTTTTACTTCAATCTATTTATTCACTAAACACCATCAATTCAACTAAACAAATAAATAATGAACTCTCAAATCTCGTGTTTTCTTTTTCACGTCTCTTACTTCGACTATTATTTCTTCACCACATATATATTTATACAACACATAAAACAAACAAACTGGTGTCCTCGACTGGCCACATATATCTCAGTCTGCGATCCTCCAGACTTATCCTTACCCCTAAAAAATACCCCGATTGCGATGTGAATTGTTCTCTTTGGACCATCTTTAAACAATCTGTGGCCTACGTCATCCGCTAATGGGACTCTAGATACGACTCCTTCTGATACGTGCTATGACACAGGACACTGGGCTTACTCTACTGTGACGTTTCTCTTCTCACATTTTCTCAATTGCTTGGGTCCTCTCCTCAAGTCAATTACTTAATAACTCGATGCTCTTTGACTCTAGTTGTTTACCTCAACCTCCCTCCATTACTCGTTTCCCCTTATCACTCTCTACATTCACAGCCAATTCACAATTTTGCCACCATACTGTTTTACTCACCATTTGCTTTTTCGACTTCTGACTCTAGGGATTGTCGCCTCTTCAACCAGACTCTTCAACTTTCCATCCACTCAGTTTCCTGTAGAAATTGGGAGGGGTCTTTGCCTGAAAACAAGAGACCTGTCTCACCTAGGCTTGCAAGCCTTATTTTAAACTAATGTCTGCTATCTACAGGGAGCTTCACATCCTTTTAGCCGAATGGCAGAGGACATTCGATATTGCCGGGACCCCAAAGTATATTATGTTGACGTATCTTTAACCATCATCTCTGCTATCACGTGAAACGGGACAGCCGAACCAGCCCTTTAAGCCGAAATAGCAATACTTTGAGATGAATGGCGATACAGAAGATACTCAAACATCAATAATCAAAATGACTCAGGAAGTTGGCAAAGTTGGCTGTTTTAATATCAATTATCTAAAACAGGGAATACAACTGACATCAATGGACGTCTCATAGCATGGTCTCTCGATGCATTTCATAAAAAACATTATTTTTATAGCAAAAACTTTTCATTGATGACGTTAACCTATGTATTTGCTGACGTCAGCCTACGTGGCAAACTACAAAAACCTATTCGCAAATGTGATAGGCTTAAAGGGAACATCTAAGTATACATTCCATACTGGTCTAAAAAATTATAGGCTCTTCAACATCAGGTGGGAGTACTAAGCCATCCCTCAAACAAGTCACTATGAACGTCACTAAATACACAACGTCATATTGGTTACACAAGCTATAGGGCTCTTAATTACGCACCCCCCTATAATTGGTTGGCACTCTTACATCTGTCAGTACCTTTCCACCGTATGCAGGCTGGACTTCCAGATGCTGGTGAGCTGGTCATTACCATAGCTTCTCACCAATTAGCATATCATCTATCATCATCTCAATGGTCTGGACGTCAATTAAGGCTTTGAACTTGGCCTTGGAAAATGTCCTTGCTCTGGAGAATTTAGGGGAGTAGAGACAAGCTTCACTACATAGCTGGCCTTAAGAATACTTCATCTGCTTGCGTTTCTTTGCATCTGTACACGTGTAAAATGACTTGATATCTTCATTGTTTCTGTAGCATAAGCCTCTTCATCTCGAGCCCGAGATATCACGTATCTTTGATACTCTCTTGATGCCTTATAGACTATTTTCACTTTCTGGTCCCTGCATCTCTTCTAGGCGTATCAGTATTACTTTGCATGATGTCACTAGTCTGCTCTTTTGCTCTTTTTTCATGCTTCTTCTGGGATTTCATTCAAATGGCCATCATGCTTTCTTGTATGCAGGTATGGCTTTCTGAATGGGAACCTTGCTTCCAGCATTCTCCTTGGTATCGTTATTTTCACTGGTACTGCACTTGTCTCACACTCTGGTTCCCAACATATAGGCAATGTGGGTGAGATGCTTGAGGTGGGGGTACTTGGCTCCTTCTCTACATCCCCTTCAGGGTTATTTTAGCTGTTCTCGTATCACAACCTGCGTTTGGGCCACTGAATGGTGAAATTCATTGAAGTGTTGAACAACTGGAGATCTATATGAATGAGTTCAAATGTTGGACATGTGTTCTGTCCAACGTAGCTTGGCTTTCTGGGTGGTAATTCCTTCATAATAGATGCTACAAAGGCATCTGATGCTGTAAACTACATTCATAGAGTCACAGGTAGATGTGTGTTTCAAGGTGACTGGTTTGCCTGTATACGGATGATTATACTGTGACCTTTTATAATGTTATTTCAATGTTGTCAATTAGTGCTAGTCAAAGTGCCTCTGAAGGACCTAGTTAATGTTTTGGGTGCAGTGATGTCTGCTCTGATCACTAAGTCACGAATCGATTGACACTTTTTGTAGGCAAAAATAGGCACTGTTGGGAATAACCTCACTAAGGTTGGATCAAGGTGCAATATATTCAAGTTAGATTTTAGGACCTGTTTAATCTGGGAACTCTGGTGTGAATAAGTCGTCACATACCCCAATTTGAGAAAGAGTCCTTCACTTTCTGTACTAAACTAGTAGTACGAGTGATTTTGTTGACTTCTTGGGCAGCTTGTTGAATGTTGTTCATTGAGTATCCTCTTTGTAAAAAATGTTGAAACAATGATTTTTTAATATATTGTTGGTCATCTAAAATTATTCGCAAGTACCTTGGCTGAACGGAATACTTTTAATCGTGGTTTTCAATATCGCCATAGTGACGTGGAAGCTTGCAGCTTCCAGGCCCGGTGATGATGATCCGTACACCACCACGATGCAGGTGTGGTCATGCCACCACCTAGTATGGGACTTGGTTTTCGTTCGGGCAACGGTCCTCCTATTGCAGGATTCTTTAGCTCTCTGGCATTTCACCTGTCCAAAAGTTGTAAGCTCCGTGACTTCCCTCTACTCCACCTCTCCAAAGTGTAATTAAGTCATGGGGCTTCCACTTCTTACCCTGCTCTCTCTTCTCCCAAGAGCTACTCATCCCAGTTATGTATACCTCTCTTTTTAAAGAGACATTTCCTTTTTCTTTGTATGGTTGGTTTGTTCCCACTTTGCTTGAAGCCAGATATAAGGATGACAGACCAGTCTTCACACCTAGCAGCACCGTATAGGCAGATATGGTATTGTACCTAGCAGTTTCCTCATCAGAATGGGAGTCATTGTCCCTAAGAGTGAGGCACTCCCGTTGAGGCCCCACTTGCCAATACCCCTAGGGAGGGTCTTGCATAGCCGGCTCACCTCCCTAGCTTCTAAGGGGGTGGCTCCCACTTGGGGAGAAAGGGTGAATACCGGTGATTCATCACAGTACCCTGAAGAACCAGATTAACCCCAGGACCAGGATGACCAGTTTCTGTTTGGATCATTGATGAAGAATTGCTATTCCTCTGCAGCACCTTTATGACCTTAACATAAGTAAATCGGGGATCCAATACTGCAGGTACTCTGCTTGCCAGTAAGGAAGCTTTCCTACCAAGAGGTATATGTCTGTCTGAATGCCCAGAATGACTTTCTACTCGCCAGACCGTTGATGGCCCAGGAATGCAGGAGGCCACCTTCTTGCCAGAATCAGGACGTGCAACCAGTTTCAATACTGCAGCTGGTGCCAAACATCCTCAAACACCTGTCTATGCTTGGAACCCATGACAATATTTACCATAGCCTTCTGTCCAGGCAAGTCCCAAATATGGACTACAGTCGATGTCTGAAATGTAACTGCCAAAACCACAGAGAAAACACAAGGGCTCACCAGAAGTAGCTTATCCAGTGTCTGATACAATTGATACATTTCCTAAATCCAGTTGCAAGTGGCTTGTATGAAGGACAGTGACTTGTTAAATCAAGACCAATTAAGGTTAGAAATCAAATGAAGACACCAAGAACTGACTCAGTGGGGACTAACAAAAATTACACAAAGAAAGGTAAAGTCATTTTGGAACTATATGAGGTATGGCCTGCTATCTCTCCTACATGACTCCTAGATGTGCTAAATGTGTTTTTCTAGAGATATTTCAAGGCATAAAGTAAGCCGAACCACGTAACAATTTGCTATGCAATTCTGTAGGGTTGCTAATTAACTTGTTTAGCAAAGCTGCTATTTTAGCTTGCCCTGTATTCACCTCTTGGTTGCAGGGCTCTCTCCGCCCTCTTTTTTTCTGTTCACTGCAAGTTCAAAAGGGCTAATGGAGATGTAGTGCAGCACTAATCTTCTCCTCAAATCGTATGTGCCAAAGGCCTCTGTGGTAGTGCTAGGCAAGAATATTAATTTCTTTTTAAATAATTGTAAACCAGAAGTAATCAGGATGATAATATTTGTATTAAGTTAACTGTATACTGTCTAGTATGTGTACACTTATTTTTGTTAAAACCGTCATACAATTCCATTTCTAAAAATGTGTAACATAATGCATAGTTGCAGTATTGCTACTGTAAGACACTGCATTGTCTCCATGCTTTACAGTAAAATGTAGGTTAGTGTATCTAAATCTCATAGTGTCAAGTATATTTCATTTTGTTGGGGAAGATGCATCATATTGACGAGTGGACATGACCACACGGCCAAATGTTTTTTGATGGCAAATCTAGTTCTGTAACCTGCTGGTTACATATATCTTGCAACGGCTGTTCAACCTTGAGCTTCTTTACAATCTATCTGATCACTGCAGTGCTTTATTCCCCCTACCTGAAATGTGAGAGGGCCGCACTACAATATTCCACCTGGTTTGTCCAGATCTCTGGCTGCTATGCCATAAACTCACCTTAGCCTCTTACTTTCATTCCCCTTACATACTTAATACACAAAGCTAGCTAGATGTTTATGCCAAGTAGTGATCAATAGTTCCATCCAGACCGTACATCTATAGATCTACTGCACTACAACACACTGTAGTTAGCTTCCACTGCGCGCCGTGCTTGTGATTATGCTTCCATTATATATTAGCACCTGCAGGAGAGAGCTGGGTAAACTGTTCTCAGGGCCTGTTTATCATAATTATTTGTCTGTGTCTAATCAAGCAGCTAACCTTTTACATTTTATAGACACTCAGTTAGGGCTTGCAGGGTATTTATGGCCATTCGCAAAGTCACATAGATTTTAAGAAGGGCCAGTACCATCTGTAGGGGATGTTTGAAACTAGTATTTAACAGCTACTTTGTTTGCAGTAATTGTCAAATAAAAGTTGTGTTGTGCATGGCTGGCCTCTGAGTGGCAGCAGTGCGCCAAACTAAAGTGGGTTTGTGGTGACATGAAATATTTTACAGAAAGCACATTTAAATTTGCTGTCATCCGTTGCAATGGGTCTAGTGCATTTCTCTTAGGTTGAGTGGGTAAACTAGGTTACTCAACCTGCAGGTCTAGTGCAAGGACTGACTCATCTCATTAATGTCATACCTCAGTGGTAGAAACAACTGCTGTATTGTTGCTCATTTTATATCTAGGATGCAAGCAACTTCTGGTGGCATTACAAATATTGGTACAGCATTGCTAATCATATGGGTTTGTTTGCTTATCAAGAACATTTTAATTAGCAAACTCTGCTGAAACATTTTTGAAAACTAACTTATGCATGACTTGATAGGCTGTCTTTTTAGCCTCAACAGTACCGGATGAATTTCCAAGGAAGAATGGTTTGTCTGTTCTAGTTGAAAAGTGAGAAGGGGACCCCTGTAAAAACTATTTCAAAATCATTTAAAAAAGTCCTTTTAGTGTATATGAATATAGCTGAAATGTACCCTGTGGCATGAGTGATGCCAAACCAGGACAAATACAATAAATAGGTAAATGGTTGGTAAGAGCAGCTTAAGAGCAGATGTAAGTCATTCAATGTGCGCCATATAGAGAATCATGCATCAAAAAACGTATGAGTTCTGTTTGTGGAAGAGGCCTTAGTTCCAAGGAAAATA
The DNA here is from genome assembly GCF_040938575.1 of Ambystoma mexicanum. Taxonomy (NCBI): domain Eukaryota; kingdom Metazoa; phylum Chordata; class Amphibia; order Caudata; family Ambystomatidae; genus Ambystoma; species Ambystoma mexicanum. The sequence continues at coordinate 655,838,652 of NC_090934.1, forward strand.
GTGCAGAGTCAGGTCCGACAAAGCTGCCGTTGAATGTTCATCACAATCTTGAGGATCGGGTAATGATGGAAAGGAGAAGGGAAATATTCTTCACCATGGAATCACAAACTTCCCCAGACAGCATTGACCTACACATTTGCTTTCATCGGTCTGGCATTGGTGGTTCCGTGAAGTGTCAACTTTGGAAATGAGATAAAGAGTTTTTTTTTTTTCCGAGAGTGAACATTAAAACAGCTTTTGATGTAACCAAACCCGTTTAGAGAGAAAATATTCTCCAGCCAAACTCTAAGGTTCTTGACCATATGTGTTTGGGAGCTTATTTCTCAAAAGAAAGCAGGATAGTGACGTGATGATGCAGTGGCCTCTCTGACCCCAAACCAATTACCTAAATATTGCAAGCATTAAGCTCTAGGTATTTATTGTCATACACACACAAAGCCTGTAGAGATATGCAGCTAAAGCCCTTTCTAATCTGCTATTCACTTTAAAATAATTTTGTGCACCATCGCCATACAAATGAAACAGAATGTGATCAGACCACATGGGCACAAGCTGTGGACTCGAGATAAAAGTGTTACATTAACAAATTATACATTTAGTAAGTTGCAGCCGATACTGACTGAACACTATTAGGGGTTTCATAATCTCATTCAAGTCCAGATTTTTTTTTTTTGTTTGCATTTCTAAAGCGCTCACACAGCCAGCAGGCATCGAGGCGCTGTTCCAGGATTTTTTTTTTTTTTTTTTGCGTAGTTGTTATTTTTTTTTCATTGCATATTTATAACACGCTTAAATACCCAGAGGTTACTAAGCGGGGACCCGGGGATCGAACATGTGTTGCTTCATCTCGTCTTGCTTCCAAGTTCCAAGGCAAGCACGTTGCCGCTGAGCTATCCTCCTGGGACCATATGATCTTCTGGAATATCTGCACCCAGTATTATGTTGGGGATGTGCTTTATGAAGCTTGTTTCTCTTCTGCAATGTGTTAGCATACCTATTTTCCTTATGTGCAGTTTGTGGGGACAGACTGTCCTCATAGTTTAGCATGACCAGTGACAGAAGTGTCAGTCACATTGTTCAACTGGCTTGGCCCCAGACTTTTACACCTGTTTTTTTGGAAGTACCAACCTGTGAAGTCATCTGACTATTGCAGACACCTCATAGGCATACTATTTCTTTGAAATGTGCATCCATTAATCTTCAAAATAATGTGGAACACCCAACGATACTCTACTATATTCAGCAAGCTCATTTTTCAGTGTGGGTTGCTTTCCTATCCATATCTAGGATAGGATCTCCTTTCATTTACATTCTACCATGACACTGAGCTTGTCATATCTGCTCAAGCAGATTCAAATCGGACTTGAAGGGGAATTTTTCTCAAGAATTGTATTGGTCCAATGCATTGGACATGTATTTTGGAGCATAAATCGATCGATCTCAAAACATTTCCAATGCATCTTACCTTTGGTTTTCTCCCATTTACACATGCAAAACTCATGGGTTGGAAAACATCACCTTGTGCTAATCTTATACGGTTATCCATCACCCTATGTTAAAGTGCCCTTGCGACAGTAAATCAGGTCACCCGCCCCTCAAGTTGACAGCGACATGTCAAACTGATATGCTCCACCTCTTCTCAAGACATTTGTGGACAGCAAAGCCAAATGTACTCTGGCATCACCTATGTCATCATCTTACCTAACACAAATCCAGGAAAATCACCACACAAACACCCAGCATAAAAGTTTACCTATTTTTCACAAAAAGAAGAAAACAACTTACAATTTTATGAAAACAGGAATTTACCAAGTCGTTATATTTTTTCATTCAAATTAAATATAGAAGATTGCATCCAAGGAATCATTGAAAACATTTGAGTATATAATGATTGTTTACTACAAGGCATAGTTCCAATGTTTAGTGCAGCTGTCACATTCCATCAAATCTTTCAGATTGTCTTCATCAATGTGTGCTTGTCAAAGTCTGTGTGGTAAAATCTAATGCAATTGTGTACCATCTTAGATTTAGTATTGAAGCATAAAGCATTCCATTGGTGAGAATAAAGGTCTCCCTTCACGTCGAAATGCAACACTTTGTCATCCGCACTTCTTCATATCATAAATGCTGGCATGTTGCTCTGTATCACTGGCAGCGGAAATGGGCAAACTGGTGCCACACGATCGTCCCAGAATATGGGTATTACTCTTTTGTTACTGATAGTTATTGTCCAGTGTTGGTTAAATAACTCATTCACTGGAAGATGGCATCCATGGCACACGCACATCCCAATGACATAATTATGTACATTTTGGAAGGCAAAAATATATATCAGTACCCAATTTGAAAAATAATTTAGACAATAAATCAACATGTTTGGTAAAATGTACATTTACATGTCCAGTCATTGTGTCAACTTTAATAGCAATGTGGCATATCGTCAGCCATCAAGTGCATACATATTATGTAAACATTTCTTTACATTATTTGCTGATTTTCCATCCTAGCAATGCAAGTTCAATTGCTGACGCTCAACGTCTCTTATGAATAGAAACAAAATTGTGTGCTTGAAATTGTTAGTACAAGGGATTCAGGGACAAATATTAAAGAGACCCTGTATTTTGTGGTCACATTGCCAAAAGAAGGTTTTGTTTCTGGGTACAAATACCACAAACATGAACAATATTATCTACCAGCTTCAACTTCAAGCTGTGCAGTGAAAATAATAAAATAATTTTACTCTTCTAAGTAAGCAAATATTTTCTTGGTTCTTTCCTATGAATAGACACATTCTTAATGTAACCTTGCTTAATTATTTTAATAATTTTAATGTCCAAGACTCAATGCAGACAAGGGAGTGTTCATCTACTCAGCTACTTTTACTATGCAAATAGACTAAGTTGTCTTCAAAATAAAATGTATGTTGGTACAATTAATAATGACTAACTTCTTTCAACCACATTCAAACAGTGTTCTACTGTAACAATGGCAATTGTATCCACGGTTTTATGTGTGTTGGATACAATAGTAACCAGTGGTGTCAGGAGCGTGGTCTGCTGAGGGAGCTGCTTGGTGTCCCACTGCCAAGACAATTATGCCAAGACTATTATGTTGCTGTCTGAGCAGGAGCACACAAGAAACAGGGGTACATGGTATGTTGTTATTATGATTTATACTGCACAATGTCCCACTCAGATCTAGGCCACTACAGCTGCTGCAGACGAGAGCAGTGCAGGGCATGGACTCCACAAGCCATGGACACTCTGTGCAGCTGAACGAGAATCTGTGACCATAGGGGCCCTGCAGGCACCAGATGCCTGCTGCCAGCTGCCTATCTGCCTGCTTACTGGAATTTTGCTTCTGGGCATGTTTAATAAGGTTTGTCAGAAATGCAGAAGGGGGTTCTTCACGCATCATGGGGATTGGAGAGAGGGAGGTTGGACTGTCTGCCCCTAAGGTTCCAGTCTGACTAGGTGGTGACGCCTACCATGCTTGGTTTGAAACCAAGAATGGTGTGCGTTGTTGCTTGTCTAGAATGCAGTTTTTGGCTGCCAGTTCTGCACTTTCTTGCTGTGTCCTGATGGCTTCTCTTTTGGACATCCTGTCTGGCTCAGCAGTATTGCCATGTGTTCCTGCTCATCCTGGCTGCCTGTAGAACAGCAGCCTGGGACAGGGGAAGGACAGCAGTGAGGCTGCATGCTTCTGCTCTGTACCCCACATGCACAATGGGTTGCACAGTAGGAGAACCATTTGTGTCACACTCCAGGACTTCAAATGTACTGCAGGCACAATAAGGGGCAGAGCCAGATGCAGAGCATGAGCACATGGCTCCATGTCCCACCACTGCCGAATGTTGCAGGGAGAGGGCGCTTAGTCAAGTCACCATATGAGGGGTCTGAACAGTTGTGTATAGGTTTATGATTAATTGTCCAAGGTGTATTTGGTGTGAACAGTATCACATTTTTCGTGACATGCCCTCCCAATCCTGCAACACTGGATAGTCCCCTATAAATAGCAGTTTGTAATATACCACCAACACCTACATACAGTTGACAGGTGTGTTCATGTATTTCCATAATTGCATCCTCTCTATGGAGACAGCCAGAATCGAACACAGGGAAAACACACTTACATTCTTGCACCTATGCACCAAACGGTGGCCAGCACTCTGCTTCTGCTCTGGCTGTTGGGTGGCGTGTAACAGGGTCCCATGTGTGGGTTTCACAATCTTGGTGATATGTTTGAAGGATGCAAATTATAGGGCTTGTGCTCTATGTGTTGGGGAGGCTGGATGTGAGCTTGGGTGTTTGTGCGATGGGTCTTGGGAGTGTTGGTTTATTGATTTTGTTTTACTTTTGGGGTTTTACACCACTTACTGTGAATTGATATAACATATGATTGCATTACTGCTGCAAGAGCTTTTACAACAAGCTTTTATGGCGCATGCTTCTTCAATGTAAATTCAAGTACCCCATTACAATGAATCAGCATTGTATCACACGCCGGGCACGGCCAACCCATCTTCACACTTCTCAATAAACACCACTCGATTACACATACCAAAGACATGCATTGCCACCTCAAACTCAGTGCAACTTAGACACACGCAAAATTCTGGCCATCAGTTACATCATTTTACCCTTGTGACTCTCCAACCGCCTTCAAATTGAGTCAGTGCTCCTATTCCCTCTCATATTCCCGCACCTGATAACTATGTGCTGCTGCTGGCTACTTAGGCACTCCTTACCCACCTTCTGTGCTGGAAGGACTGATTTTATCAATCCTCTCTTCATGTCGATAATAAATGTTGACTAACTTTTATTAAAAAAACAGTAAATCAAAAGTAATTTTTTTTACAGTTCTAGTTTTTTTTTAAAACACATGTTTTAATCAATACAGATTCTAAACATTAAATACATGATTGAAACATGTTTTGATAGAAATTGTAAAGACAACAACACTTTATTTGAATCGTGAAGTCAACTTTTCAACAAGTTTAAGTTTTGGAGGACAGACCACATTAGCATGTTCTGTGGCATAGATTGGCCCCTGGAAACATATTCTGTTGCCAGTCCTTGCGTTTTCATGGCCAGGACAGTCAATTTCAGATCGTTCACACAGTCAAATTCCATCTGCTTAATATTGGTTTTGCCACCCATTGTTTTGTTCTTTTTGTAAAAGACGTGGTGTAACAAAGCATACCGCAAGAGCCTGCAGTTTTAGCTTGATCCCTACCAATGTGTTAATTGTGTGCAAGTATAGGCAGCCTTGTTCTGGCCTCCATATCATCTATGCTGAAAGGCAACCTTTTAGGCCTGTACTTTAGGCACATATTATGGAAATCCTCCAAATCACCAGTGTGGGAAAATTCTGTCAGGGCCTTCATATCTGTGGAAAGCATTTTGTTGTGCACAATCTATTCTATTGTAAATTGTATTGTATATTAATTTGTAGAGGGCAGCTAAGGACAAAAAATCATCAAGACGCTAACAGTCACTGTTGGGGGAGGAAAGAACTACTCACTCAGAAATCAAAGAGGAATGTCTTTCGAAACTGTAGATGGTCAGCAGTATCTTGAAGATACATCAGTAAGGAATTCCACATTGTGAGTGCCACCACAGAGAAAGAGCGTCCTCTTGCTTGTGCCCTTCATAGACTCAGAATGCTAAGCAAGCTTTGAGAGGAGGGTCGAAGCAGTCTGGCCGGCTTATATAGAGTAGGTTTAGAGCACAGATATTGCATGCCAGCACCATGAATGGCACAGTGTACCAAGCAAAGTATTTTAAACTTAATTTGGCTGCCAATCGGGAGCCAGTGCAGCGGGCGAAGCATGACCAGAGAATGCAAAAGTCTCAGTAGCCCGGAAGCCAGTCGAGCTGCAGAGTTCGGTAAAATCTGCATGCTCTGAAGCAACACTGCAGGCTGTCCGAGACAGATGCTGTTGCATATATCAATGGAGTCCATGATAGAGGAGGTAACCACCTTGGTCTGAGATTCAGTTAGGAGAAACGGGAGAATTTTTCTCAACACTTTCAGCGTAACAAATCCCCACTGGTACACAGAGGAGATTTAGGCTTGTCTGGATCCAGATGCAAGCAGTTTTACCCCCAGGCTGTTAACCACCTGCAAAGGCTCAGGACAGGGCCGTAGAGAGGCAGGCCAGTAGTTCACACTCCATGAGGCCCCAATGAGGGAGAACAAACCACCAGGACCACAGTTTTGTTGCCATTTAACTTTAGCTAATTCACGGCCATCCATTATCGAATGGAAGACCGGCAGATCCTCAGCTTAGAAGGAGGCTCCGTTGCCAGGACATTTAAACAAAATAAAATCTGCATAGGTATAAAAGCTTATTCCATGGTCAGCAATAAGGTTGGCCAATGGACGCCGATACAAATAAACAACAGGGGAGATAAGGCCATGCCCTGGGGGACATCACAAGTTAATGCAGTCGTGAGGATTTAAATGGAGGAAGTTACGCTGTTTGGAATCGATCTGACAAAAAAAATGAAAACCATAGAAGTGTGTAGCCTATGATACCAATCCCCTCCAAACTCTGTAACAGGATGATACCAATCCCCTCCAAACTCCGTAACAGGATCCTATGATCAATAGTTTCAAAAGTTCCAGAGAGGTCAGGTAGGATCAAAATTCTGATCAAAACTATTCAAGGGCTATGTGAGGAGGGGAGCCTTGCACCAAGCACTTTTTCTTACCCGTGTACACAGTCATAAAAATGCTTGTTTTCCTCCCACGAGTGCAGGTTTGAACAATGGTGCATTATCGTATTCCACTGATCAACAATAATATCTATAGGAACCCTCACAAGTTTTTTTAACTCCACCAAGGATGGTTGCTTATTGATTATGACCATTTTAAAATGTCTTCTGGACCCTTTTTTTTTACCAGCAGCTGTTATTTTATGGGATATTGTTTTTGCGACGCGCCACACATCATATTGATGTGTTATGTGCAGGAACTGCTCTTGCGTGGCGTTTTCTATTCTGACATGCCTGTTAGTGGCCATCAGTTCTATTTACATTGCCCTTGATTGCAGAAGTTCAATTGATTTAATGAAACCACATTTCTCCATTGCAACAGAAGAGGCACATTGAGACACTTGCACCAGGACAGAACTCAATATTTTTTGTGTGTCCATGTCCTGGAAGTTTTTAGTGCAGTACTTGGCTGAAAAACAAGGACTGTCACACGTTCCACCACCAACAAGCCTGACCCTTTTCTCTGCAAGAACATTGACTATGGATATCTGTTTGAGATTCCTGGCTGACTAATAACGGGGAACATGATTTTCTCTGATATCTGTAATGCATGGTTTTCTCAAGGAACTCGAGTCCTACAAATGTACAGATACAAACTTTTACTGAATGTTGATCCACTGAACAACAGAGCAGAAGAACAAAGTACATTTCCAGCAGGCACATTTCCAAGAAAAGCACAACCACGAAAATGACTACTCCAGTAAACTTCACCAATGGCTTCCCACAAATACTCTGATCTATCCTATAGTCGCATTTAATCATTTGTATAATCTGTAGCAGGCACATGTCAAATACAAGGTATTTTGGAGCCCGTAATAACTAATCATGCTGCAGTACAGTAGTTTGTTTTTCTATGGTGGAGAATAAGTCCTCCACACTAGGAATAGTGAAGTCAGGATCGTTAACATAGTAACCGATCAATTCTGAAGATGCTTCAGTGATTTCAATCTGTGATATTTCAGAATGTTCAAAGTGTATTGGGGAAACAGGGAACATAATGTCTTTCTTGGAATGCAATTGTATATGGTTGTGGATTATGTGAGAGGATATGCAAGTAATGATGAAACATCTTCAGTGTTGGCTGTCACTTCTTGTAGCTATTGTGTGATGTAACAACAATCCATTGTTACTTTCCATGGTTAGCTGGTGATATTCAGTTAAAATTCTGGTCACTGGATATTGACATCCCGACTCTGAACCTTGGGACGAGCATGCTCAACCTCAAACATCAGTTGCTCCCAATTAAAATTGGTTTGGCAAGCAACATCATTTGTTAGTGGTGTGGCCTGAGTTTTCCTTCTCTTCTTCTTGTTAGGCCTCTAACAGATTAAAAAAACAAGAATTATTTATTTCACACTTACTGAACTTATGACAATCAACCTTACAATTTCTAAACAAAAATGTGAAAAACATGGATGGTGTTTACCCTTGTTTTTGAGTGTGCTTTAATAAAGTCAATCTCGAGTCGCTGATTTCATCACCCAACCATAACAGAGCATTCACACAATTTTGCAAACAACTGTAATACATAATTACATAATACATAGAACATAATTTCAGTATGAAAAACACTCCACACACAATCAAAGTTCAATCAAAGTGAAAATAGATGGAAAATGATAATTATCAGTATTGTTTGCATACCTGTGGTTAATGTATCTCTTCACTATTGATGGATTTGGTAGTACACTCCTTCTACATACTTACACATTCAATCAAAATTGGATACTAGTTAGACAATTTAATGTACATTTATTTGATCACAAAGATTACAACTTCATAAGTAAAGTTATCTGATTGATGACCTTCCACCATTAGTTATCCATAGAACACAAGAACAGTAAATCACTTGAGGATTTTGTAACAGAATATATTATTTAACAAGCTAAAGTTGAACATTGTAAGTATATATAAAATGTTAACATTAATTGATTTTGAAATCTACCTGTTGAACTTCACTGATGTCACAGAGAATTGGTGTTTAGATTTAGCGCAAGGCTTTCATCCTGCAAAAATAATGAGAAAAAAATTATTGACACCAAAAATATGCTGTATTATAATGTTGATTTTCATTAATGGCACTTTAGATGTCTAGCAGCAATATATTAATATTTACATGGACCATTTTGAGAATAAAAGATTCCATGCAATTCTTCTATAATCAATGATTATGGGATGGTTTACTGTCAATGCTGCATGTAGGAAAGTGAATGACACAACAAGATTGATCATTGTATGCATTCTGATTTTTAAAAAAATGTTAATTTTAAAGAAATTATCATTTATGCTACTGCTTAGAAACAACATATTAATCACCAATCATTATTATCATTGGACAAAGTAACACGTGTCATACCTCGTCCACCTGACTGGTTGCAATAGAAGCAGAGTATGTTGCTGAAGTACCTGTATATACATTTTTCATTTGAAAAATTATAATGTTGGAAGAGAAGTAGCAAAATAAAGTACATTAAAAAGAGAATAGATTATGTGATAAGATCCTATATTCTAATTATTATATTAGAAACATATCAACAACAATTGACAATTTTTTCGTAAGTTGAACTTGACTGTATACATCTATAGCATAGTTGCATATAAATGTAGAAAATATGTATTTGTATTTGAAAGGGAAGTGAGCTTGATGTTGATTCGAGAATAGTTGTAGATGTGAAAGCTTGTTCCTTTGTTACATGTATATAATATATTCATATCAATTGTCAATAGAAAGGGTATATAATGTATACAAAATATACAATTTAATACACTATACATATGTTTACGTGCATCTCAGTAGGGTTCACTGTTTGGATATTTGAGTGGTCTGTTTTCTCCTCAGAGGTAACAGTCTGGACTTTCATCAGTGTGGTGTATGTAATAACAGACATTGTAATCATCACATTTAGTAAAATAACCAATGTTAAGATACTGCTATTAAGGTTTTTAGAAAGAGTCACATTGCAGTGAACTTTGTATGTATTCCAAAAGTAGCAATGATTTCAAAGGCAACGTGTAAAATGTAAATACATGGCTAAATTGTAACAGAATAGAAACATGTTCAATAAAATATCTCTACCAAAATTACACAAAAACTCGAATAATTTCATCCCATTACCTGTTGGCACACAAGTTCAATATGTTGTGTGATTGTTTTTTTTCAGAATATATATGTACACTAATATGTATATATGCACATACATTAATCTGTCAGTGTTCACTACTCACCTCACTGTGGGCTGAAATACAGTTGGAACAGCATTGGGAAGTAATTTGGAAAGGAATCCGGGGCAATGCTTTTTTGTAAACTTTGATGGTTCGTCCAAATCCTCCAAGAATTGCATGCTACAGATGCAGAATTGATTCTCCGAGACATCCTTAGCTTTGCTGTCACTCTCGGATGCTGGAAATCTACAATTGAACAACCATGTTATTATCAACAACAGATCCTTTGGGGAATTATGCATAACTGTACCCTGAGTGTTGACATGGCTGATGTTAGGGCACCCCAAAATGATAAATTAAGGCATTGTTTGATAGTTTGGCAGAGCTAGAAGAAATTATAAAAAAATTAAATTAATAATGTATGACAGTGATTAATTCGACCAGCAAAAAGCTTGCAAAGAGAAAGCTCTGTACAGTCTGGCAACTGCCCTGTAAAACAGTCTGACCAGTCATGCAAACACAGTAATTTTAAGTCAGTGGTCTGTCACACAAAGAGACTAATTAGTGGTACATTGATAATCCTTGGAGTCACTGAAGGAAAAGAGGGATGACAAAACATTACATTTTCAAAAAATACACTGTCATGTGATGTGGTAATTCAAGAGATAATAATACTTAGAAAGGTTGATCATGGTAAAGTCATTGCGATGAATGAACATGGAAATTGAGTAAAAAGCACTGTAAAAGTACCTGGTTGAACACGAGGACACTGTAATAACCAAGAGTTCAATTACTTCTAATATAACACATCTGCAAGGTGATTCTGCAACACAGATAACAAATGGTTGATAATGATATCTGCACTACACAGCAGAAATGTTTTCTTGCTAACGTTGAAGGAGTTTATAAATGTTCAGAAAAGTGGGTGCGTATGTGAATGTGTCATGTGAAGGGACTGCCCCTAAATTTAGTTGGTTCTTTTCCTTTTAGCTGAGTGATGTACTATTTTCACTTAGCCATATATGGGAATGTTTAAAGATAGATAGCAGTGAGGGTTTGATGATATCACATTTCAAAGAAGAATGTGGGCACATACAACCAGCTATTCCGAGGGCACCTGAAGACCTTCTTTTTCTCTTCTGCTTTCTCTATTCCTCTCCCCTGCTAATGTCCCTGATAGCTCTGCACACTGGTCACCTGGCTACCCCTGAACTCAGGGCCCAGGCTCCTGCGTGTCCAGTTGCCCTTGCACTGCCTCTGGGCTCCCTCAGCACTTAAGGATCTTTATCTGTAACCCTACAGAACCTTCTCCTTGCACTTAAGAGCCACCATCTGGCAGCACTTTTTGAGTCACCTGAAATTCTCCTCACCCCCACCTCCCCTTGGCACTTCTCCCTTCTTCCCACACTTGCGCGATTTTAATGACACAAGGCCTAGTAAGACCGTTGTTTGTCCTCCTTCTGTTTCCCCTCCTTGCCTTGTCACTCCTAGAAACACTTGTGTACAGGCATGTTATAAACGACTTACCATATTATGTCATATCATGCTCTCATGTCAATACTGCCATTGATACGGGAGGGTGGTGGATGAAGATGAGGCGATTGCAAAAGACCTGGAACCTAATCAGAGGACAAAGAGATATGTTGATTGCAGGGCGGGGTCTTCAAAGGGGAGTATGGAGGTCTGGATCAGCAGTGGCCATGTGAACAATGGTCCCTAAAGGCAAGACTACTTTGACTTGCACATGGAATTCAGCATCTGTGCATTCTCATCCACCCAGCCTCCTTGAGAGCGCATGGTCACAGGTGAGAGCTGCCATTGATATGGGAGGGGGTTGGATGTGGATGAGGTGAGCGCAAAAGGCATGGGACCTAGTCAAAGGAAAAAGAGGTATGTTGATTGCAGGGACTGGGTCTTCAAAGGGGAGTATGGCGACACTGGGTCTGCAGTGGCCATATGGCCAATGGCCCCCATGTGAAATACTCCTTGTCGGTGTACATGATATGTTATGATATGGCATTTATAATGCACCTATAGACAAGAATGCCTTACCATCCACCATGCATGCCCCCTTGGCAGCGCATGGCCCTTGCCAGAAATGCCATTGACAAAGGGATGGGAGATGCATGTGGAAGAGGCAAGCGCAAAAGGCCCAGAACCTTGCCAAAGGACACAAATATAAGTTCAATGCAGGCATGGGGTCTTCAAAGGGGAGTATGGAGACAGCGGGTCTGCAGTAGCCATGTGGACAATGGTCCCTAGAGGCAAGACTCCTCTGACTTGAATATAGTAGTCGGCACCTTGTGCGTTCTCATCCATCCAGGCCCCTTGAAAGCACATGGTCACAGGTGAGAGCTCCCATTGATATGGGAGGAGGTTGGATGTGGATAAGGTGAGTGCAAAAGGCCCAGAACCTAGTCAAAGGAAACAGAGTTATGTTTATTGCAGGGACTGGGTCTTTAAAGGGGAGTATGGAGACACCAGGACTGCATTGTACATGATATTAGGCACCATGTGCCTTCCCATCCAATTAGCCCCCTTGGCAGCACATGGCCCATGCCAGAAATGCCATTGACAAAGGGATGGGAGATGGATGTGGAAGAGGCAAGTGCAAAAGCCCCAGAACCTAGTCAAATGACACAGAGGTGAGTTCAATGCAGTGAAGGGGCCTTCAAAGTGGAGTATGGAGACCCTGGGTCTGCATTGGCAATGTGGACAATGGTCCCTATAGGCAAGACTCCTTTCACTGGAACATGGTATTCAGCACCTTGTGCGTTGTCATCCACCCAGCCACCTTGAGAGCGCATGTCACAGGTGAGAACTGCCATTGATACAGGAGGCGGATGGAAGTGAATGAAGCGAGCGCAATAGACCCGGCAACTTGTCAAAGGACACAGAGATATGTTAATTGTAGGGATGGGGTCTTCAAAGGGGAGTATGGAGGAACCTGATCTGCAGTGGCCATATGGACAATGGTCCCTAGAATCAAGAATCCTTTGACTTATAGCTTGTATTCACGACCCTGTGTGTTCTCATCCACCCAGCCTCTTGAGAGTACATGGTCACAGGTGTGAACTGCCAATGATACTGGAGGGGGATGGATATGGATGAAGCAAGTGCAATAAAGTGTAATAGGCCTGGCAACTTTTCAAAGACCACATGGATATGTTGATTGCAGGGACAAGGTCTTCAAAGAGGAGTATGGAGACACTGCATCTGCAGTGATGTGGACAATGGTCCCCATACCAAAAGCCCCTTTGCGTTGGCACCCAGGCAAAATACCTTTTTGTGGTGTACATGGTATTCATCACCTTGTGCGTTTCAATCCACCCAGCCACCTTGGTAGCACATGGCCCATGTCAGAAATGCCACTGACAAAGGGATGGGGGATTGTTAGGCAGAATTATATGCAGTACCCTTTGGGAACACTAGACACAATTAGGACTACAAGTGGCAGCACAAATTCACCTTTGGTACAAGCCTGTACTACACAGTAAAGTGGTGGAAATGGTTGAGCAGCTAGACTTATCTCAAGAGAAAGTGGGCAGTATCAAATAGGTACACAAAGGACAGCAGTTACTATGATTCAAGCAAACACTGACTCAAGGTTTCCAAGTAAAAGAATATACATTTATTTACTCTTCAGTTGTATAACATTTCATTCAAGTAAAGCAGTTAAAAAATCACACTCTTAATACACCACACCACTCCCAAAAGTTTCAAGACAAGCTAAGCTCACACAATGAAGTGGGAGCAAAATGGCACTCTGTTAATTAAAAAGGGAGGGAAAGACAAAATTAGGTAGAAAGGGAGCAGTACCAACAGGTAAATAAGCAGGGCAATCTAGAAAGAGGAACTACAGTGATGGAATCAAGTCAAATAGGCTTAGGGCCAAAGTCAATAGGACAAAAGTGTTTTGCTCAAGATCACACAGTTCAGGGTAGTTCGCAGTTAAGTCTTTGCCAAGAGTTCAGAACGAAGTTGGTCGGCATAAAAGTTAGCTTAAAGAGGAGAGAAGGACAAGCCCTCGGGTTGGCGAAAGGTTTCACACCCTTTCACCACGGCTGGCCGAAATGAACAACCGGATGTTGAACATTACCTTAAATGGAGAAGAAGCTGTAAATGCGGCGGACGTTCCTGGTAGTTCCAGCAGGCTCACGGTTCCTGAAGTGACTGTCGGACTGACACGAAGTAGGAAGACTAGAGGATCCTGCACTACCCAGGGAAGAAACCAGCAGCAGAGCAAAGCAACAAATAAAAGGTGTGTTCCTTAAAACCCAAGCAGGGTCCAACCTTCCTGGCTATACGGCCCACTGTAGCTCTGTACAGCAAATTTGACCAGAAGAGGGGGTCCTGGCTTGTAGTTTGGGGGAACTGGTTGGTCCCACCAGCTCAAGGTAAGAAGAATCTTGGAAGATCCTCTTTGTCGTTGTAGTCTGAAGATTCGGACCTGCAGCAGGGCTTCACCGGGCGGTTCAGTCGTGGTAGGGGTCTTCTTCTGTCAGCTCCTCTTTGGTTCTCTCGTTCTAGTGGTGACTGCTCTTCCAGACCCAAGGACCTGCTTTTTATGCAGTTTTTCCCAATTCACTCAGCCGAGCTGTCAATCACACAGCAGGGTGGCTGGCGGGAACAGTCACCCAGCCAATCAAACAGGAGTGCGACTTGGGTTACCAAGGGAACCCATGGCAGGGGTCCTAAAACCCCTCCCTCACATCCTGCCTACCCAGACTTTCAGGCGCCTAAAGGAGGGCTTCTGTGCAGAAGCCCACGAAAAGATGGTGAACAAACAAACCAAACCTGGTTTGGCGCGTAGAGACAAACACAAGAAAGACTTTTCCAAAAAGAAATGATGACTAAACCCAGCCGGAACAATATTAAAAACAATATGGTCAAGCAGGTTTAAGTTCGAGGATACCAAGATAGCCTAAAACAATACCATGGTTATTTAAGATAACCATGTTAGGAAAAATAGGGCAGTTACCACTGCCACCAGCCAAGTCTTAATGGAAAGGAAGCAAAACAATACTCCAAGAGAAACAGACAAAAAGGGATAGGTATTAACCCTTTCCAGTACTCCATGTAAAATGGTTTGTACTGGTTCTGTGGATTTAAAAGAGACTAGTAAAGTTAATGGCAACTTTACATGTTCTGGGGGACAGTAGTCAGCCCCAGAAAATGGAGTCTGAGTTGGGAAGTCTAAAAGACAACCCTGTGTCACTGCACTGAGGGTGCTGTGTAACACATAGAAAAAAGATGATGCCTGTGGAGTAGGTGAGGCTCCACAGTCCATAAACACAAAAATGTTAAACACACACAGCAAAACACATATAAGAGTGGGGAAAAAAAGGCTCACACTCTTACCAGGTGAAAAAAAAAATCCTAGAAACCCAACAAAGCTGCTGATGGACTCACTAGGTAAGAGACATTCGCCATACTTGAGAATTCTCCCTAACAGGGATGGATGTGGAAGAGGCGAGCGCAACAGGCCCGGAACCTAATCAAAAGACACAGAGATATGTTCAATGCAGGGACATGGACTTATAAGGGGGGATGGAGACAACAGGTGCTAGTTGGACAATTGTTGATGGACGCTAGAACACCTTGAGTTGTACATTCACTTACACTGTGTTTAAGCTGCAGGCACAACAATTAAAATAATAAACACTTATAGGTTTTGAATAAATGAGTGCATTGATAAGGGATAACTCTTTGGCTACATTATGATATAGTGAGTATGATGTTTAAAAATTATTGATGGCACTAACAGTAATCTTTCAAGGTCCAACTGGTATAGCACATATTCAATAGTGTACTTAGAGGTGTTGGTGACTTAGAAATTACTTTTATTCACTTGTCACATGACCTTATTGATTTTATTTACTATCACAGTAAAAGTGTTATCATTGTTAACTTTTATTGAAAGAGTTGCTTATTCAGCAATAAAAAGTAATATAGAGTACATGAACGCAAAAGTAACATGCAAATAAATGACAAGAATATGATTTGCAGTTGCCTTTTAATGCAAGCATAGATATCTTTTTTTTTATTTTCACTGTATTGTATGTGCCTTGCTGTATGTTGTTGTTGAAAATTTGAGATTTGAAAGGAAAACTGAAAACTTTACATTAAACTCATAGTAAATTGAAATACATTGAAACAATCCAATGAAAAATTATTATTTCCATATATTTTGTATTGAAGTATAAATATTTTTGTAAAATGCAAGATTTTAGTAAAAATAAATGGTTGCTGGTATGTTCAAAATACCTATTATGCTGTTGTGGTTGAGGTACTGTCTGTATAAATCCTATGTTTTGTCTGGAGTCACTAGGGCATTCTTCACAAATGGCTCGGACCACACAGACAGGTATGCATACTCATGGAATGCGTAAATCCCAGTCTTCCATGAATCCACCACGTAAACACTCAATAGGCCACACACATGTACCATTTGTGTAACAGATACAAAAATAGTTTTGTTGAATTCATCCAATAATTGCATTTATCTTGTTTGGTTTACCATCTTAAATACAAGGAATTGGTATTCTTTTAAAAAAGTACCTTTGTGAGTAAGGTACTGTCAGTAAAATTCTCTTCAAGTAGGAGTGATATAGAAATGTGTACGCCCCCTTTAACCAATAAAAGATAGACACATAGGGAAACTTTTTTTTTACTTTAAAGTCAATTACATTTTATTTTTAAGTTGTTAAATAGGATGTTGAATAGCTTGGCTTGAAGTAAGAACTATACCTTTTTTCCAATATAAGAAATATGTTATCGTATGTGAACAATTGCACTCACAATTTAGTAGGAGAACAATGTAAACGGCTGCACTTCAAGGTTGTCAGAACACAAAACAAACCTGTAAATACAAAACATGCATTGAAGTCATGCAGCTGGGTAACGCATAGCGGTGGAGTCTCTTCGCCAGCTATGTAGGCCAAGCAGCCATAGTTTTCTCTGCAACAGCAGTTCTCGATGAAAGTTGGCATTACCTCACATCGAAGGCAAGTACACCAAGTGGAAATGTCTTCCATGAGAACAGGATCAGGCTATTGTGATTGATCGTCATGACTTGCAGTAGGCTCCCCATCTTTTCGGGTTCTTTCTCTCTCAACCATTTCCTCTTCTGTATACTCCAGCTCATATAGGTAGGGCTGAATTGTTGCCATAATTCTTGAGTATTGCAGAAGTATAAGGTCAACTGAGGGAGAAAAATAAAACAATAGTAATTTGGATAAAGTAACACTATGAGGTTTTAGTTCAAAATGCAATCTAAGAGAAATGATAATAAGAAACAGACATATAACAAAAACCCATAGTGCAAAGGCAAGTGAAATACATCCAAACATTGAAATGTCACATTGGCACATGTAAAAAAGAAGTCATGTAAATATAAAATGTTAATATATTTTGGGAAAGTCATTTGTGCATTATATAACAAGTGTTTACATAGAAAGCGCTTACAGAGTTAATTAATTTGATGGGATGTAAGCACCTGGTCTCAGTACGTCGTACTTGGTAGATAGCTGAACAGAGCAAAAAGAAGTTGTGGAGGCTCAGAATGAAATAAGCTGACATGTAGCAAGAAGAATCTCCAATGTTTTCCGATCAGAAAGATTTTGTTAGTACTTATTGAGGAAAGAGGTGTCTTGACATTTCCATGGAAACACGTCAATAGATTGCGTACAGAGGCATGCGCTGGTGTTATGACAAGGGGCGTAAGCGTATAATGGCATCAGTGTGAGGGGCAGCTCTGATTTACTGCCTCAAGAGCACTTGAACTTAGGGCGATGGGTCAGCAAATAAGATAAACACAAGATGTCGGTTTCCGGCACTTGAGTTTTGCATGTGTAAATGTGAGAAAACCCAAGGTAAGATGCATTGGAAAAAAAGAATTTGATTGATCGATACATGTTCAAAAATACATGCCTTATCCATTGGGGCCATAACATTCCTGAGAGAACTTTCTCTTTAACTATGGTTACAGTCTTTCTTGACTGTATAGAGCCGAGGGTCAGGCTTCTATGAGGTGCTACCGGAATTACTGTTATCCCCTCTACAATTTACTGTATGTTTTAAACCAATATAGCCCTCTTTTGAGTCCAAATATGTTTGCAGAAGAGGCTGTGACAAGTTGTAATTCTTTGTGACCTAATAGTGCTGAGTCAGAGAGCTTGTCCGTGGGACAAAATATCTATGAGCACCCTTGGCGGGTGCGGGAGCCAGTCAGGCTACTGAAAACCCAGGCTGACTCTACTGATGCAAGCCCAAGCTCAGAGCAACCCGAGTGCTCTGTGCACCCACCCTCCCTTGACACTGACGTGATCCGTCCTCCTCTCCCTTCCATCCCCCAATCCAGCAGAGTCCTGCCTTCTATTTCCATAGCAACCCTGCCTGACTCTCCCAGGCCGTTGCTGTCAACGAAGTAGCATGGGTAGGATTTTTCTTTTTTATTGTTGCAATTAGCACCTCAAGGGTTTGCCTCGGGGTGCTAATAGCAATAATCCCATGTTCTGCTGGCTTCACCAGCCTGGTAATGGCACCGGATCCTGGCATTGGAGCCCTCATTTCGCTCAGGCCTGTAGCTTGAGCACCGGGCCGTTACCGGCTGGTGTAGTCTTGAGAATGCAGGATTGTTGCTAAATTAAGAAAATGTATCCATCCTACCTCTATGAAAACGAAGGGCAAGACATTGGTAAATAAACAACTGTGAGACACTTCAGCCTGAATGCTCAAGTGGGGTTATTAGTTAAAAGCTCCTTTTACCAATAACAGGTGTCATTGTATGTTTCTCTGTGTGGCCTTTCCACCCCATAGCCCCCCCCCAACCAAACATACCTCTCCCCCCTCTCCCTCCCTGCCCACTTACCTGCAGGACCACAGCTTTTATGTCCGGTCCAGCACATCCCCCGCTCTGGCTACCACAATTGGTGTGCCAATCTCCAGAAGGAATAAAAGAAAATCATTTGCACCCTGAAGGAACCCTGGGGTGCAAATGGCTTTCATGCACCAGCGGGAGGTAGGACATGGCCAGTAACAGCCCACAGCCCGAGCCAAGGTCCTCACTTCTCTGGGGCCTACCATGACTCAGGCTGGCGGGCGTTACCGGCCATGTCTGCCCTACTGCCAGTACATTAAGTCCATAATAGCCCTCAGGAGGTATCGTTCTGACTAGCGATAATGCCCTTCGGAACTTATCGGTCTCACAGTGCTCTGGTAATAATAACACAGAGAAGGCCTTATCCCATCAACAATTACCCATCCCTCAGACTTAATTACGAAAAGTGGCAATGTGTGTACTTTACACAACTAGATTAAAACTGAAAACACACACAATAGAAAGGAATTCGATTCTCATACAGCATAAGGAGAGCCTTAAACCACTTCGACTACGATTCTCCAATTTGACTGTCAAACAACCAAATAGAACAGGGAAGTGAGACACGATTTCTTTTTATGAATGTATCTCGTTAATCATTTGACTTGCATGAAGTTACACGATTTATTTTATGCAACGTGCGTGACGCACAAACATTTCATGCAATTAACAAATCATCTGCATTTGTAGACCTTCCCGAGGGACCGTGGCACATGAACCTATGAATAAAGTACTCTTTAAGTGCAATGAAAATTAAAGTGTCATAAAATAACATCGATTGCCTGGCTGCTTTACGGGAGCTGGCCCTTTTCCTGTCAGAAGTTACAATGATTAACCTCTTTTATATTGTATTTATTTTCTTACAAGCTCAAAATTAAAGGACATACATGCTGTAGATGTGTTGAAAATCCAATAGATAAAAGACGGAGTGCTAATATATTCTGTGTAAAAGTATCGTGTGCCACTGTTAATAACTCGATGTGCATATATTAGGGAAGCATCTTTGGAATTAATATTAAATTGACTGTACAGAAATGCAGTCAAGACATTATCAACCTCTTCTGTTGCTCCAGCCTGTTTGGTTTAATCTGAAGTTATTGCAAGTTATTTGAAGTTTCACTTTTAATCCTTGTTCCTTCAATATTGGTTATGGAGGAAAAGTAATAATCTGATGAGAAAACATGGAAAAGATGCTCTTTTCTGTGAGCCTCAAGGTTTGCCGAATGCAGGTCTTATTGTCAATGTTGACTTTTTCCTTATTTTATTTTTATTTAATTGCTTCTAATGCGAACATCGCCCAAGATCGGAGGGGCGCTTTTCAACTCGAGGGTGCCGGAGTGGGCACTGGCATTTTATACAGTAGCATAGTACTGTTGGTGGATAGAGAGAGGGATTTGTATTTGTCCGGCAGGTATTGTTGCAGGAGCCATGTTCTTAGTGATTTGCGTAACTGGAGGATGGTGCAGGCATTTTGACCCTCAGTCGAGATTCCATTGGGTCGGGGAGTGGCACGAGAATGGCTGCCTGTGTAGGTTCTCTTTATGAACTGGATTATATTCCAAACTTTTGATTGTTTTGTTACGTGAGGTGCGATAGCCACCAGAATTGTGGAGCTTAGCCACCACGTATGTTGGTGTTCCATTTGAAACTGATTTGTAGGCGTTATAAGTGTTTTGAATACGATCCAGTCAGAGAGCATGAGCTAGTGAAGCTCACTCAATGTTTGAGAGATACAATCGAAATTGTGGCCCCTGTAATGAGGCTGGCTGCGGCATAGTGGGCTGCCTTGGGGAGGCCCTATATGCATCTACAAGCCCAGTGAGGAGGGTATTTCCCCTGCCAATGTTTGAGATCATGAGGGCTTAGCCCACCATGCGGAATTCATGAATGATGGGTTTGATTGTGCCAAGAGTGGAGATCTTTAAACACATGGTTTGCGCCTGTTTGGTAATGTGCTTTTGAAAGGAAAGCCTGGATACTGTCAACAATGAGGCTCAAGGATTTATATGAGTTTGACAGCTCAGGGTGACTCTTTCCAGACGCATGTCGTCAAGTCATTGGTCCAGCCATTGTTACACCAGTTGCTGTTTGGTGGGGGACCATCAAAGATAAATTCGGTATTGTTGGGGTTCAGTTTAAAGTAGGCATTTAACACCCATGTTTTTTATGGTGGACAGGCATTAATGGAGGTGAGGGATGTTCTGGTGGCCACGGACCTTATGGTGCATCTTAGTGTAATGGATGGCTATTTTGGTGCTATTAAGAGTTCCTAAGGGTTACATGCATAGATTGAAGATGGTTGGGTAGAGAATGGAACCTTGGGGGACCCCATAGATGACCGTGAGTCAGTTAGATGTGAATAAGCCCAGCTTTATAGACCTGTATCTGGGAAATAGAATGGATGGAAACCATTTTAGGATGGTTCCAGGAAAACCCTTCCTGTCAGTGATTTACATTGTCCAACATTTGGATGGTTGTACTCTCAGAGCTGCAGTTGGGGTGGAAGCTGGACTGGTAATCACAGAGAATGCCAAGCTGTTCTATTTTGGCTTGTACTTGGGTTGTAACTACTTTCTCAATAATATCATGATGAACAGGGTCAAGCAACGAGAAAGGGATCATATGAGAACTGTCTTCAATGAGTCTGGGAATGCACCTTCAGTGAGGAAGGCATTCAGAATACAGAGGAATGCATTGAGACCAGGGCCATTGAGTTGTATAATGAAGGAGGCCAAAAGGAAGTTGCCTGTCTAAGCAGTTAGTGTAAGGGAAGCAAGTGTGTCTGAGATGGCTTTAGGAGAGAGGAGGGTGAAGTCGGTCGAGGGTGACAGAGCACAGGGAGGAGGGATTGTGAGCCTGTGCATGATTGTGAGACATTATCGAGACCTCTGATCTTATCAACTATGTTAAAGAAGAAGGTGTTGAATCAGTTCAGTTCTCTTGTGAAACTGGCACCTCGGGGTCAGCTGTAGGTTTGGCACAGTGCTTGACTACTTCAATTAAGGCTTTGCTCCTTTTAGAGCTGGCCTCAATGGTGGAGGTGTAGTAATTTGACTTAGCCTTGAAGAACACAAGTCTGAGTTGGGTGTGCATGGATTTGAGGAATGATAGATACTCTGGGCTGCGGTCCTTGCTCCCCGCTATTCAAATGATCTGATTGAGGGTTTGTTGGTTGCCAGCTCGGGTGTGTACCAGGGTGTGGACAATTTTACTTTGGTCCAACTAGACTTTAGAGATGAGTAGGTGCCCATTAGTTATTTTGCAAAGTGGTTGAATGTCCTGAAGTGCTGAGGCTTTTGCTGTTGTAGGGAATGTTGTCAACATTGCCTCTAATGTGTCTAGCGGGATATTCGTGAAGGAGCAGCACTCACAAAAGGGCATTTAGTCTTTCCTTTGTGGGGCAGCTTTGTGTGTGATATTAACAGAAGGATTGCAGCATGATTGGTTCAGTCGAAGGGGAGAGGATTTGAGTGCGAGTTTAGAGATGAGGTTAGATGAAGGCCAGCGTGTAACCTCTGACATGCCCGGGGGAGAGTACAATCGGTTATAAGTCTATGCAGTCAGTCAGTGAAAATAGGGAGTCACGTAGGTGTTTTCCTGCTTTGAACTCAGAGATGTTGAAGCCTCTGAGGAAGATGTTATTAGAGTAGGAGACGATTTCAGAGGAGATGAAATGCGATGGATCATCAATGCACCTAGCATTCTCTTGTTGTGGTCCGTAAATAAGGTGGAATGCAATCAAATTGTTGCTTGAGATGGGGGAACCAGTATGAGAAGGATTCAAAGGTCTGTGTATGAGGTCAGAATTACCATGCACGGCCAGTCATTCTTATTATGGATGACTGCCACTCTACCCAGTTTTTCATGTGCGGTCATTATCTTGAATATTGTAGCTGTGGGGTAATAGAACATTGAAGAAGTAGGGCCCAGAGGGTCTAAATCATGTTTGTGTAATCAAACAAGCGTTGAAATAATTTTTGGTTATGAGGTTGGTGATGTCTATGGTGTGTGTTTGACTGCTGAGCATGTATTAACCATCATAAACAGGTGGACGCAAATAGTAGGAGTATGTTGCATGGGGTGTACAGGAGATATTGGTTAGTTTTGCCAGAGTAGCAGTCCAGGGCTGATTTGAGCCTTTGGTTGCACAATCTCTGGATGGGGTGGGAATTACTTGAAGTGAGAGGAGACACATGGTGACGTCTACGTAGTGTATGATGGGCAGAGTAGCTGGCTCATTCATGGTCCTTTCGAGCCACTAAGGGAGCAAAACAGGTATTACCCTTTTGTTCATCTGCCCTTCACTTTGGATCCCCAAGCACGAGATGTTTTTGGATCCAACAGTTAAGAAGGAAAGAAAGAAACAGGGGTAGGCCGGTAGGTTGGAGTAGGTCATGTGATCTAGATCCTCTTGCACCAGTTGACCTACTGAAAAAGAAAAGCTTTAGGTAGGGAAAAAGAGTGGCAAAAAAAGTCACTAAAAGATTAGAAGTGACTGGACAGGTGGCCTAGGTCATGTGACCTAGATCCACTTGGACCAGCTCACCAACTGGAAAAAAGAGGCTTGAAGGCTGTTTAAGTAGGGAAAACATTAGCGTCAAAACAAGTAGGCACCATAAGATTCTACTTGTTTTACCTGCAGGTATAAGAAACATCTGGTGCAAGCTATTGGATGCTTGCACCCACTTCCCAGACCTCGACCTCCTGTTCCTTCTGTGCTTTCCCATGGCTGCAAACCTGACCATCTCATTAAACTCCACCTGCACCACAAACAATTGTAATCATGTATCTTCGTGGACACTGTCTCCTCCTCACAGGTCCCCTCAATTCAGACTTTCAGCTCCACACTGCTCCTTGTCAACACCATTGAAATGAACGAGGGGTACATCTTAGTTTTATATTTTTGGTGAGCAAACACGGATTGCATGCTAGCCATGGCCTGTGTTTCCTCATGAAGTGCATGTGATTCTTAGCACTCAAGGCCCATTGCCAGGGCTCCAGAAAATGCATTAATTGCTATTGCAGGTGGCTAACACAGTCGGTAATGACTTTAAGCCATTGGTAAAGGACACTTTACTTAGGTCTTTTACCCTAGGCTACCAGCCCAACCCATCTGTGTCAGCACCATTCAGCAACCATTAGCACTAAATTAAATGTCATCTTGTAATGTTGTATTTGATAACTATAGCGAGCATGAAGCCACAGAATACAATATTTTTAGACTACAT
The DNA here is from genome assembly GCF_040938575.1 of Ambystoma mexicanum. Lineage (NCBI taxonomy): Eukaryota > Metazoa > Chordata > Amphibia > Caudata > Ambystomatidae > Ambystoma > Ambystoma mexicanum. The sequence continues at coordinate 655,862,702 of NC_090934.1, forward strand.
CGTTGTGGGATCTCTAAACTGGTAATCAAGCATGTTACCCCATTGGAAAGTGATCAATCTGAATGCATCTGATGATATGTATGGCAAAGTTAATCACATATTTGTCAAATCAACAACACATTGTAAATAACATAAATGTATTTTAGTGCTAAAGATAATTTACATGATTTTACCTAGCGTACAATTGCACTATTTACTAAATATCTTCTACAAAATAAGCTCAGAAATTGCCTCCATTTAATATAGTGCACATGAGTTAAATCTTCTAAAAAAAAATTTTTTTAAGTGGTTTTATATTGTAGCATTCATTCTTAAACATGCTGACAGCAAATGCTTAGAATCCAAGTGAAAAATAATCTCTGTAATAGGGTTATTGGTGTTTATTAAAAGAATTTTAAGATTCCAAGCTATGCTGGCCAATAGCCTGCCTTAAAAGAGGTCTTGATTCTAAATGATATAGACTGTACGAAAAAGCAGTATCATTACAATTTATTATTAAAAAGAGTGCATCTCCACATAACCTGATATTACAGTCATGAAAATACTGGTTTAAAATTCCTTACATAGCTCAGAATAGCATGTGCAAACCAATACAAAATTCACCAATTCTCCACCACTCCGGCATTACAGTGACAATTCCTATCTATCGCGGACTTGTCCCACACCCTGCTGTCTTTATAATTTTTTATTTTATTTTATTTGTACATAGTACTTTAATTTTTACAAATTTAAAACATCACTTTAATCATAATTATACACTTGTTGATAAAATATCAAAGCACACTAATTTGAGATGAATTAAAACATTTTATAATCCATTAACGTGTGAGGCGGAACTATATTTCATTAATCAAGAGCTACACTCCTTTCCTCTTGCCACAAGGGATCCAAAACATACATTCGACATAAGGTTGTGGTCAGCAATTAAGAAGTTTAAAACCATGGTTGGATTCCCACTGGAGACATTCCTAATTTGTATGAAATATTTAAAAACTTTAATATTATAAATACTAAAATTATAAATCATCTAAAACTTGTACAATTAAAATCAATTAAGATGGGTAGTGATAGTCCTAGGCATCAAATATTGCAATAACACCCAAATTGACCCTACAATAATCCTTAGGAAAAGGATTCTTGATGATAGCCCACAATCTGCACAGAGCTAACTTTACCCTTTCGCTCTCTGTGTTAAGACAGTAAGTCCAAAAGGAGTCCAGTTTTATGGATTCGTAGCTGTGAACAAAGCCACCTAGCGTAGTCATAATAGCTGGATCTAAATAAGTACATCAGTAAACAAATGTTTTGCTGTCTTCAGCGAGACTCGGCTATTACAAATGTGACAAGTCAGTTCCAGATTTGGTATGTTGTACCTTGCCTCACAGGTTGCCAGAAAAGGGAGTTGGTTAATCCTTAATAATAGTAAAAAAACACCTAACAGCGGGGCTTGGACACTGTATCAAATATCTTTGTCCTGTAAGATACGAATGTGTTACATTTATAACATCTGCATAAATTCTCAAGGTTGAGAGATGAGAATAATTGTTGGTCCAGTCCCACTGTTTTAGTTTTCTGATAAATATATGCTGCAATGTGGTGAGACTGGTGCCACGTTTAAAATCTGGAGCCATATTTACACAAAACTTATCAATCCAGTTATTACATTCATTACCTTCAGTCGGCCTTCTCTAGCCTTTAGATATCGTCATCAAGGGAAGTAGTTGGTATTTCGGGCTAGAATTTGTTTTTAAGTACAACATCCCCTGTCTGGCCTGGCCTTTTAAGGATACAAGAACAAGCTCCAACGTAAGAACTCAATTGGTGTTTATAATGGCAGTTTAAGCATCATTTTACAGAAATAGCCCTCGATACTATCGAGCCACCGGAAGATCCACATAGCGAGGGCATCAAGGCAGTAGAGGACCATCAGGCACAACCATGAACTATACAGGGTAAGTACCCCTTCAAGAGAGTAGCCTGCAGTATGGTTCACAAACTTACAGATCAGGTGGGTCAGGCGTTTAGCTTTTTTGCTTTTAGATTCTTTTATGTGATGATAGGATCTAGATGGGCTAATTTCCAGGCCCAGGTACTGGTACTTTCCACCTTTCTACCTTTCTTTTACAAGTCACTCTGCCTCACTCCATGTGTTGTCTTTCAGGGAAGCAAGATCAATCTGGCCATCAACACCAACCTCCAATATTCCCCAGATTTAATAGAAAATATTTTGCCACCACGAAACGGAGTAACATGTGGACCCCCATAAAGGGCAAGCTATGGGAATGTTCTTGCTGTCCTCAAACTGCTCTCACAGTCCATCCATATTGTTCTCTGTTTCACCATGGTCTTCAGATAAAACAGGGAGGGATAAGAGGAATCCACATATAAAATTCCCAGAGGTTTCCGATAGTTTGAGCCCCTCCCTAACCCAAACATATTTAGTGGATGCAAGAGACCCCTCACCACCACCTTCTTCACATTAGGGTTTTTCGAGTGGCTCAGGCACGCCTTCAGGAAGTAACAGAGACATCTAAGTTTTGCCTGTATTTCAATAACAAAAATCCCTAGTTCTAACCCAAACAGCTGTTGGGGGCACTTTTGGCCAGTCCTACCAATTATTTAGTAGTTCAATTCTGAATCATCTCCAGAGCAGAACAATTGGAATAGCTCCAAATCCTGCTCCCACATAACAGCAGAATGTGTACCTTGACTTTGTAGAAACTAAGGCATTGGTCCAGCATACGACCGCCATACATATGATATATCCTGAGCAGCCCCCCTAACCTTACAGCTGCCTTTGTGGCAGTGGCCTATATATGTCTTGACTACTTCCCATGTTTGGTAACAATTAAACCAAGGTAGCACTATACCAATTCAATTTGTTTGCTGTTAAGTTCCTATCATGATTGGTTTAATCGTTTTCCAAAGATCAGGACCTTGGACTTAGACCTGTGCAGTTTCAGCTTGTGGGCAGAAATATACTCCTCGGTATAAGAAAGTCTGCATTGCAACACCCCTGGGGTCAAATCAAGCAGAGTTGTATCATCAGCACACAGGAGCGCTCCAAAGGTGGTGCCATGGAGTGAGGGGTGGTTAGCCCTACAGCCCAATGCCTTAGTATTAAAATCAGAAAGAAATAGGACAAATAGTTTAGTTTAGTTTAGTTTGTTTATTTATAAAGCGCAACCAAACCCTCAGGTAACTGGGCGCATAATCATGTGTACAGCAGAGTTACATATCGTTACACGAACATCATAAATACAACAGACAGAGCGTACATTAGTTCAGGCTCTGAGAGTTTACATACAGGAGTAGAATATACTGAGAACAGAATGTACAGAAGGCAAGTTACAGTGGCAGATATGGACCGGGTTAAAGGTTGGTCCTAAAATGCTATGGCTAGAGTAAACATTGCTATAAATCGAGCGCGGCAGCTAGCCAGTCATGTCGTGAAATTCTGGATGTTTAGGCTAGTAGCCATGATTTTACCATGGTTCTGAATGGCCAGAATGCGGTTTCCGATCTAATTGTAGTGGGGAGGGTGTTCCAACATTGTGCTGCGAGCACTGGAAAGCTGGAGCCTCCTGCAGTTTTTAGGTTATACTTGGGGATCTTTAGTTGGTGCAGGTAAGGCGTTGTAGTGGGTCTAATGGGGCAGTTTCTAGAGAATTTGTCAGAAAGATAGCGTGGGGCAGTACGTGATAGGCACTTGTGGGTGATGACCAGTGTTCTTAGCTTGATTCTATCACGGATCGGGAGCCAGTGGACTTCTTTTCTAACCGCGGATATGTGTGCCTTGCACGGGAGGTTGAGGGCACATCTTAATGCATTATTTTGCAGGATCTGGAGTTTGTTCAGGTTGTTAGAGGTCGTGCCTAGGTAGAGTGTGTTGCAATAGTCTAATTTAGAAAATATCAGCGCTCTCGATAGGGTGAGGCAGCTGGGGGTGGAGAGGAAAGGCCTACAGGCATTGATCAATTTATTGGTGTATGAGGTAGCTGAAATGGTCGAGTTTATTTGTTTCTTTAGTGATAAGGTAGAGTCGAGGTATACACCTAATGTTTTAACCTCTTTGGAGACTTTTATGATGTTGCCATCAATGGTAAAGGATTGGTATTTTTGGTCTAGTTTCTTGAGGCGAGCCTGGGAGCTTACGATAAGTAATTCTGTCTTATCGTCGTTGAGGCACAGACTGTGTGTGGCCATCCAGGCTTGGATTTCTGAATAGATATCATTAAGCTTTGCCACATCTTCTTCATAGCTACCAGTGAGCGTGATGAGGACCTGGGTGTCGTCTGCATAATTGGTGTAGCTGACACCCAGATCATCAAGACGGTCGAATAGGAGCTTCGTGAAAATGTTGTAAAGAGTGGGAGAAACGCAAGAGCCTTGCGGCACTCCACATGTGATTGGGATAGGGTCCGCAGCTGCAGTGGGGGCGAAGACTCTAGTCGACCTGTCCGACAGAAATGACTTAATCCACTTAGTGGCATTCTGTGAGAATGCAGCAGCTGAGGAGAGGTGTTGAGTGAGGATCTGATGGTCGACCAGATCGAAGGCCGCAGAGAGATCCAACAGGAGCAAGATGGCTAGTTTGCCCTTGTCTTTAGCGTCATCCATTTGGATTTTTAGATCCAAGAGGGCAGTTTCAGTCCCATGCCTAGGTCTGAAACCGGATTGTCGCAGGCCTAGGAGGTTGTTGTCTTCCAGATGGAGCTAGAGCAGCTACCAGCGGAGCTAGAGCACAGCCCTGCTTTACCCCTTTAATTGTTTGAAATATTCCCCAAAGCCATGCTGTACACATGGACTGCACTGATGCATGGGTGTGTGCCAATGTAGCAAAGTTCTAATGGCTTCAAGAACCCTGCCAGTATCTTTAATGCAAATAACTTTCCGCATAACTTGTGCCTTGGGATTGAGTCGAAGACCTTTTCTAAATCAATGAGAGCCATGTATAACTTCCACCACAGATTGCACAATATTTGTCTATCCACGTGTTTGACAGCAAGCAATTGTCAATCATGGAATACCATCTTCTAAATCCTGCTTGGGATGATTTTAACAGGTTCAAAGAAGTGGCCCATTCCTCTAATCTGGATAACAGACGCTTGGCAAAGCTTTTGTCCAGTATGTCAAATAGGGAGAGTGGTCGGTAGCAGTTAGGGTCATTAAAGTCCTCTTTCTTGAAAATGGGGACTATGATACTCTGCACCAATGAACAAGGTAAGACCCCAGATTGGCTAATTTAATTGAAGAGCTTAAATAGAATCAGAAACCACCAGTTTGAGAAGTCTGCAATGATGCCTGAATAGATTCCAAACTATGGATATTTATACTGAATTGTTGAGTGGTCGCATGTGACAAATAGTCTACTGCCATCGATGATGTTATGAAGATAAATGCATTTGGAGATAGGTTGTTGCTTCTGCTACAGACCAGTTTACATTAAGAGGAAGCATGCCTTATTTAATGTCTCCCCTTTAAAGGGGATGTTTTAGGCTAACATAGAGTATCCTGCTATATGAGTAAGATTTTATTCTGCTTAAAAGTCTCCATGTCAAGAGGAAAAGGGATCAATTTGAATGAATAAACACCTGCTTCATTCTGAAAAAGAATGCCAACCATCAAGTGCATGGTTTCATTCTGATAAAGTGCATCTGCTTTCAAATGGAGGTTGTCTTCTGGTACAGCGTCTCCCCCATCAAGGGGGAGAGTTTATTCTGCTACATTTGGGATCTAGCCCAGTGAATTGGACACTTTGGGATTCAACCCATTTATTCTTTTTCTTTTTTCAGGTAGTATATTGGCCAGGACTTGGAGCGCGCGCCTCACCCCCCTTTTGTTTTTACATGTAATTTGTGGAGATCCGGACTCCAGAGGCTGCAGCTCCTGTAGGGGAGTCTTTTCTTGGTCACCTGAATTGAACAAAGGATTTCACTACAGCTCCCATAATCCTTGGAGACTACATTAGCAACTTCTTTGGATTCACCTGAAAAGAAAGTCAACACAGCCTCAGGTAGTATATTGGCCAGGACTTGGAGTGTGCGCCTCACCCCACTTTTACCCCCAATTTTGTTTATTCTGCTACATAGTTTACCTTTGAAGGGGGAGAGTTTATTTTTCTATAGTGTCTCCCCTTCAAGGGGGAGAGTTTATTCTGCTACAGAATCTCCCCCATCAAGGGAAGAGTTTATTCTGATACAGAGTCTTCCCTTTGAAGGGGGAGAGTTTATTCTTCTACAGAGACACCCTTGTAAATTGGGAGAATTTATTCTGATACAGTGTCTCCTCTTCAAGGGGCAGAGCTCATTCTGGTACAGAGTCTCCCCCTTCAATGGGGAGAGTTTATTCTGATACAGTGTCTCCCCTTCAAAAGGAGAGTTTATTCTGGTACAGAGTCTCCCCTTTCAAACGGGAGAGTTTATTCTGCTAAAGAGTCTTCCCCATCAAGGGGACAGTGTATTCTGATACATAGTCTCCCCCTTTAATGGGGTGAGTTTATTTATTCTGATATGGAGATTCCCGCTTTTATGGTAAATGTTTATTCTGATACAGAATCTCCCCCGTCAAGGAGGAGAGTATATTATGATACATAGACTCCCCTTTAAAGGGGAGTGTTGATTCTGATACAGAATCCCCCCTGTCAAGGGGGAGAGTTTATTCTGATACAGAGTCTCCCCCATCAAGGTGGAAGTTTACTATGTTACAGAGTATACCCTTCAATTGAGAGAGACTATTCTGATATAGAGCCTCCCCCATCAAGGGTGAGAGCTTATTCTGCAACAGATTCTCTCATTCAAGGGGTAGCATTGATTCTGATACAGAGACTCCCCCTTTCACAGGGAGAGTTTATTCTGGTACAGTGTCTCCCCTTTAAGGGGGAGAGTTTATTCTGCTGCATAATCTCCCCCATCAAGGGGGAGAGTTTATTCTGATACATAGTCTCTCGCTCAAGGGGTAGAGTGTATTATGGTACAGAGTCTCCCCTTTCAAAGGGGAGAGGTTATTCTTCTACAGAGTCTCCCCCATCAAGGGGGAGAGTTTATTCTGATACATAATCTTCCCCATCAAGGGGAGAGTTTATTCGGACACAGAGTCTGCGCTTTCAAAGGGGAGAGGTTATTCTGGTACAGAGTCGAGCATTCAAGCGGTAGCGTTGATTCTGATACAGAATTTCCCCCGTCAAGTGGGAGAGTTTATTCTGATACAGAGTCTCTCCTTCAAGTCGTAGAGTTTATTCTGATACAGAGTCTCCCCTTTCAAAGGGGAGAGGTTATTCTGCTACAGAGTCTACCTTTCAAGGGGTAGCATTGATTCTGATACAGAATCTCCCCCGTCAATTGGGAGAGTTTATTCTGATACAGAGTCTTCCCTTCAAGGGGGAGAGTTTATTCTGCTGCAGAGTCTCCTCCATCAAGGTGGAAGTCTATTATGTTACAGAGTATACCCTTCAATTGGGAGAGATTATTCTGATATAGAGCCTCCTCCATCAAGGGCAAGAGCTTATTCTGCAATAGAGTCTCTCATTCAAGGAGTAGCATTGATTCTGATACAGAGACTCCCCCTTTCACGGGGAGAGTTTATTCTGGTACAGAGTCTCCCCTTTAAGGGGGAGAGTTTTATCTGCTGAAGAATCTCCCCCATCAAGCGGGAGAGTTTATTCTGATACAGTGTCTCTCCTTCAAGGGGTAGAGTGTATTCTGGTACAGAGTCCCCCCTTTCAAGGGGGAGAGGTTATTCTTCTACAGAGTCTCCCCCATCAAGGGGGAGAGTTTATTCTGATACATAATCCTCCCCATCAAGGGGAGAGTTTATTCTGACACAGAGTCTGCCCTTTCAAAGAGGAGAGGTTATTCTGGTACAGAATCAAGCATTCAGGCGGTAGCATTGATTCTGATACAGAATCTCCACCGTCAAGTGGGAGAGTTTATTCTGCTACAAAGTCTCTCCCCATCAAGGTGACGGCTCACCGATATTTCAACAGAGACTCATCTGACTAGATTTTTCCAAAACCGTTTAAATGTAATGATTGTGAATAACAATCATAAAGTGAGTCTGGAATTTGTTGTTAAATAGTAAACATTGGCCTTTTTGTTATTTAGGCAAAACGAAAAAAGAGTAAATGAAAGAATGTCAACCTGATAAAATTAAGAAAATATATAATATATGTTCTTGTTTTGTGGATTCTTTATAAACTGCAACAACAAAAAAGTAGTTGGGATCTCGTCGATGAAGGGGATTTGGTCTCAGGATACCCATACTCTTTCCCTCAACAGAAGATGGTGAAGTCTGTGTTCTTTCCTGTTATAACAAGTGGTGGTTAAGCAAAGCCCATACTTGAAAGTTTACCAGTTACTCTGGCTGCTGGTGTTGTGGTAATTTAGGATTGGCTGTTATGTCTCACATGCATTGCAGTGTTGCATGTTGCATACCTGTTTGTGGCAAGACAAACAGGACATTTTATTTTCCCATTTCTGCTGTCCTTGAGGTAGTGGCAAGCCTTTCCTGAAGCCTCTGTGTCAGCCCTGGGAAATGGAGGATTGACAGAATGAGCCAAAATAGTCGTACCTAAATGTGAAGAAAAAACACAGGCAGATGAAAACCTCTAACAGAGGAAGTGATATCTAGTAGAAGGATCGTGGGAGAACCAAATAAAATAAAGCTGGAGACAAGGTGAGCAATGATACAAAGTTAAGTGTAGAATCAGGGATGTCATTTTGGGTCGCCAGGGGTCTCACCTGCGACCGCTGAGGTCTCCCTCACTTCCCCTGTGGTCTCCCTTGCTAGCCCGAAGCTAGACCTATGGCTCTTTGTTTCTGGAGTGGCTGGCTTTCTTGTTCAGGCCTCCTCAAGAAATGGGGGGTCCACAAGTGTAACACTTTGAGCAGTGACCCTAAATAAGAAAGAATAGGAACAGCAAATAATTTGTCTTTCTGGAATTCTATACAATAATTGCTAGACTCATTAAAGGCTTATTTCAGGCAAACTTCGGGGCGGCGAGTCACTCATTTAGTCTGTTCTTAAACACCACAAATTCACAGTGCAGACAAAAACTTCCCAAAATCATTTAGAGTAGAGTAAGCATTCATTTCGGACTATGTATTTTGCTTTTCGCAAGTTGCTGTTATAACATGCTTTTTTCTGCCGTTGTCTCTGTTACGATTATCACCAGACATTCCATCTCAGTGTCCTTGGTCACTTGACAAAATCCTTGTGCCTAAAAGCTTGTGTACAGTGCAGAAATATTTGACCATAGCACATAACGTGGCCCTTCAATTCATTGTGCCACAATTACTGCTTTGATGCAATGTGTCTATCTCAATGGCCTGCTGTTCAGGATATTTGTTTGCATGTATGAGGTAACGAGTGCCCAGAGTACGGGATGCCCTATGAGTGTGCTGTTTTCCCCGAGCTACTTCTAAATTCTTTAATACACCGTTGAGATTTAGCCAACTTTGCACCAGACCTGCCGGTTGTTAAATCTCAGTTACCAGTTTAATGGTATCCACTACAGAGTATAATTTGCTTTCTGACTTTGAGAAAATTCAAACATGTAATTGGTCATGGCCGCTAAAATAGATCAGTGGGTTGAGTGCTCGCTGCTGCAATGTGTTGTGATCAGCAGGTTGCAAGTTTGAATCCTGGCAAGGCCAATTTAACCTTTCATAATTATGAGGTTGATAAATAAGATCCAACGTAGGTTTGTTGATATTATATGTATATTTGTTCTGTATAAAGCGCTGAAGCCCAAGCGCTATATAAAAACACATTATTCTCTTTTGGCCTTGGACTTCTGCTTGCATTCACAGTAATTTGGTAATATGGGCCTATACACACTGACAATGCATATGGTGATCCATTCTTGTATGAAATGTATATCACATTACAGTGATATTGTAACCATATTTTTCATAGAGTACTTGGGAACAATGCTATGTGATGCCACTTCCTATTTTGTGAAGGGGTGAAAGGTCATGTTCCATCAACCTCTCGTGATGTCACTTTGGATTGGGTTCAAATGACATCACTCCCTGTGATGCCATCAGAGGTCAAGGGCCGTGTGATGTCACTTTTGCTACCCCAAGTATTTTGGTGAAATGACGTCCCTTGTAGAACTGCAAAGGAAGAAACAAAAGTTAAGTACAGAAATAGCTAGGAGGGAAGAGGGAAAGGCCTAAGAAAGAAGAGATCATAGAATGACAGGCAGGACATTAACATGACAGTAGAAAGATACCTGAAAGTGCTGAGATGCATCTTTCACAAATGCCTGATCCCCTTAATGCTGGGCAGGTGACAAACTGAGCCAGAAGAGGATGGACTCCGTTAGGGAATGAGGACAGTTGAGGTCAGGCACAGTGCTGCTTGAGAACAGCACTAATCTTAGATGCAGAAACGGTATCTTTCTTTGTCCATTCCCGTGTGTGCTGGTATATTCTAACACTGGTGCTGAGTTCAGACTCCCCGAAGAAGCCTTCAAACCACTGACATTAGATTCCCCTAAGTTCCCTTGATAATTGGACCTTGACAAAGTAGATCCTAATGCTGCTGCTGTTGGTAGGGGCTATGGTGCAGGGAGGGTGGTGCAATGGGAATCAAACGCCATCTTAGATAGTAGCAGCCATATTAAAATCAAGGCCTCGCTTTGTGCTGCAGCCTTGGCTGCATGCCCATGCCACAAACATGGAAATAAGTGTATGCATGTGGGAATAGATTGTAGCTTGGGCACAGGTGAGAAAGGCGAGAGCTGCAGAGATTCATATGTCCTTAATTGTCTCATGTTGCCGGCATTCGTATCCCAGAAGGAATGCACCCTGCAATGCCGAGAGAGAGAGAGAGAGAGAGAGAATGTGAGAGACAGAGAGAGAGACAGAGAGAGAGAGAAAGAGAGAGAGAAACCAGGTGTTCAATTCATGAAGTAGGAAACCCTATTTGGACAGTTAAAGGATGAATCACATGAGGGACCACAAAAGGACCCAGAGATAAGCATGGGGAATGGGTAGGCACAAATGATGTCAGGCACAAAATGCAATACCCTTTCTTTTCATCAGGTGCTTAACAATGTGTATGGTTAGCAGTCTTGGACATCAGTTTGAGTCTCACAGTGATTCTGCAGGCCATGGTTGCTTGTTTGAGGGACTAGGTTCCAAATCTCAATTACACCAGGGACTGTACAATCATATTAATCAAGAACGGGAAAGACACATGTATAAAGGTGATAAACCCAGGAGGAAAGGGACTATGCATTGACAATATATATACTGTGTTGAACAAGCAACCTTTGCAATAACTTGTAATTGTTTTCAATTGGAATGTGATGCATTACGCAAGCAGTAATATTTATTCTCAAAGTATCGTTGGTTTATTCTGGTTATATGTTATTCTACGGGTGGAAGCCTGCCGAAAATGCATGTTGAATACTGAGACTATTTACTTAAAGGAGCAAAAATATTGCTGTTATTTCTGGCACTCTGAGAATTGTTTTTGTGTAATGCCATTTAGAAACGTTGGGCCTCATTACAAGTTAGATAGTATTCTGGTGGTAAATCTGGTGAATACCACCAAACAGAATTACTGTTACTGTCACTTGGTCCAGCAGAATTACCACCAGATTACAATTGTTGGTATGGTAGTTGTCGTCCCAATTTATGGATTCCATAGGACTCCAAAGGGATTTTAGCGGAATTACCACCACCCATTGTTTGCCATTAATGCAGCAGGAATTACCACCAGCATTTTGCTAGAGGTTTTTTCTCTGTTTCACCACCAAAATTATAGCACAGTGGTGTGGTAATGCGGTGGTAATACAGTGGTAGCAAAGTTACCACTGAATTACTGCAATTTTTCCCACACCTCCGTACTTGTAACAATGCCCTTAATCTCTGTAAGACACCGTTGAGCCATTTCCAGGGCCATTGGAAATTTGGGTAATGAAGAAAAGAAACCATCAAAGAATATGTATTTACTTTAGGTATGTGCATGGTACACCCTTTTGATTGGGGTAGGCCAGTGATGAAGTAGTGTACGCAGTTTTTCGTTTTTATTTTTTGGACTAGGCACAAACAATATATGTGGTTACATATTTGTCAACCTTTTTTTGCATGAGGACTCACAAAAAGGAACGTAAAAGCAGGCTTCAATAATAGCCTTTCTCTTGTGACAACCTTCCAGGGCGTCGTATGGACATCTGACAAAGAAGTGAGCCTTGCTCACTCTATTGTTGGATCTTTTTAAGAAAGGGGGTTACAGCTACTGTATAAATAATTTCTGGAGAAATAATGTGCTCCATTTCTAGCAAGTAAATGATCAATTCTTGGTATAAATGGGATAAAGCATTAGCCACATACTTTTGGGATCCAGGAATATCTGTTACTTAAAATGAACACAGAGAGAAAGCATAGTCTTAATTGGCCTGTCAGCTATTTCTACTCCAGACCTGAATTAGTATTTGTAAATTATGTGAGTCTGTTTTTGATTTCAAGAAGGGGCTGCCTCCAGTCTTGACAGGCCACCTGCCTTGACAATAGTTATTTCTTTACAATGTAAACATTTAATGGTTCTTGTCCCATTCTGTCAATTGCCTGGAGAGGGCGAACACAAGGTCCTACTCTCTGTCATTGGGTGATGCAAAAAGTGCTGCTGGTAATGCTTGCATTGCTTCTATATTGCATATTGCAAATGATTGTGGCGTGTGTGAGGATGTCCTTCAAAAGCTGAAATGAGCGTTCTCTATTTTCATTTCAATGACATTTTCCCCTTTTTCAACAAGTGGATAATGCCAGTGAAGTACCTATACAACTCAGATCTCGTGATCCAAGAAAGCATTGTACTTATTTTATGGCATTAGGGAGTACTAGTCAGTTAAACAGTGAATCAATCCAGGTCTTCACCATGCATAGAAACACACTCAAGAGAGCGAGAGAATACATACCTCAAATATGCCAGTGTATTTTTGCAAATTGCACTTCAATGTTTTTGCAGAAAGATTATTCATGTGCACCATATGTAAAAATGTTCTCATATGTGCAGATGTGAAATCTATCACTGCAAAAGGGAAAGGACTGGAAAACAGGCCTTTTCTGCCCACGCCCCAAGACTATGGAATCTCCTCCCCATCAGTATCAGACTCTCCCCCATGCTTCTAAAATTCAGAAAAGAACTCAAGACCCACCCCTTCAAGGGATCTCTCCTCCTCAACACCTATGCCATCACATCACCCCCCACCACCTGGCTAACTAGATGCCATCCTCCCCTCTGCTCCCCTCCACCCTGTGCAGATGTGTCCCTCCTCTGTGCCCCTCTGTATCCTACCCCTTGCTGTATATAGGTTCTGTTGTTACCTCTAAAAAGCTCTCCGTTATGCATCTGTACTGTTGTAGATCTATGTAAAGCGCTCCGTTGTGTATCTGTCTTGTATACGGCTGTAAAGCACTCCGTTCCTTCACAAAGCTTGGTCCACACTCAAGAAATACCATAATATTAAGAATAATATGCTGTTGATGTTGGCTGTTATTTTCATGACGATAAGGATATTTTCTAAGCACCTGATTACATATTAATTGAACAGATTGTAAAACACAGCATCCAGGTAACTTTGAAACACTGCAGGGTTGCTGTGTAGCCCTAACAGCATCAATCTGTACTCATGCTATTAAAAGTGGGAAAGAGCAACAACTTGGCCAAACTAGGGGAACTTGTTTGGCTAAGTCTGGAATTGCCCACATTTTGGGTGATTCAACAGAACCAAATATTTGAGAACTTGGTTTGAGTGATGCTATAGCCCAAAGGTTTTGTTTAATGAATGCATGGCTGGAATTTCTTATCAGCCATTTAGACACAGTAAGTGGCAGGTGACTTATGGAGTGTTTGAAGGAGAGGTATTAAACTGAAGTAGGATAGGGCATCTTTTACATACAGATGGCACATCTTATGTCAGTCATGAGTAAGGAGGAGCAAGAATACAAATGGTTTGAAAGCAGGACATTACATTCAGTGGTTATGCAACGTACGTAAATGAAGTTTGGTGGTTGGAAGGTTATCAATACATTTTAACAATGGGTAATTGCTTTGGGCAACTCTCTGGGCCAGCTCATTTAAGCCTGCCATGCCATTACAGAATGTTGCATCTGTTCTCCACTTGGGGATGATCAGGGATATTTAGGTTGGGCATCTAGGCACAGCAAGATTGGGTTCCACATCTGGGAATACCCATAACACTTCAGGTGAAAAATGCAAAACTGAAGGTTTATGGCAGGAAGGATATAAATTATTATTTATCACTGACTATTGCTCTGGGCAACCCTCAAGACTATTGTTTTTTAGCCTTGAATTACCGAGTAGAAAATACCATTTGCAAATTTGGCTCGGTCACACCCCAAAAGGGGAAGCCTAGACCCACTGCTAGGTCACATCCCTTCTGCATGAGACTACTAGTACTAGGGACTAGAGAGAATCCCAATACCTACATTTCACGGCTTACACAGCAATGACGTGTCTTGTCAGAGATTGCTAGGAAGGAGGCATTCTGAAAATAGGTTGGAGAAAGGAACAAGATTTCATTCAGTGATCTAACAGAGCATGCCATCTTTTTGTGAGAAGTGAATATTAGCAAAGAACTGCTTGGAGGCAGGAGATTAATTGTAATGGTTGTGAATAAGCGTGGAACATGTGTCATCATTTTGTGGTTTCATGTACTAGAGGCTGGAAGGAATCTCAGTGACGAACCTATATGTCATCCAGGCCTGTGACATTTCTTAGTGAATAGTAGGGTGGAGCAATTCTCAGAAAAGGTTGGAGAAGGGTGGGAGATTGCATGTAGTGGTAGCTACTGAGTGGGCAACACCCATGACATTTTTTCGTGTTGCCACTATTACTAGGGAGTAGATAAGCCCATAACCTCCGTGTGTGACAAACACACATGTGGCATTGGATGTCAGTAATTAGGGTGATGAAATTGCAGGTTATGTTTAGTCTCCCTATTTGAGAGAAGTTATGTCCAGGCATGGGTTCCTTGTATATGTGCCAAAGGAAACCAAGCTTCACCTCACTGATCAAGCTAAACATTGAGGAAACGTGTCTCATGTTGCCTATGTTTCTAAACAGTGTGGGATATGGCCTAGCAGTTCGAGGTGGACTGCGCCATGGGTGGCAGTACCAGTGCTGATTTGTATTTTGCTGGTCCCTTTCTGCAATGGCGTAAATGGGCAAAAAACGAAGGAGTGGAAGGTTGCCCAAGGCAATATCATTTGTTAAGATTCATTATTAGCCATCCACCCATCAAATCGTTTTCTTATATTTTGTCTCCTGTGGTGAGTTGGAGGAACTGCTATTTTACGGCATGAGTAAAGCGAGACATGGATAATGGGATTGACCCGGCCAATGCCAGATGTGAACCCGGAGAGTAATTGGAGAGGCCACCCATTCCCTGAGCCCATGCCACTACAGTCAGCTGCCCCTGCTACATCAGTCAATATTTCCTAGCAGTCCACACACTAGGAACAGGAGTGTGTACCTCCATTAGGGATCCCAGTGAGACAGGGGGGCTTGGCAGAAAGAAACAGCCCGTACTGTCTCTTTCCCAGGAGCACCAACTCCGAGAATACAGCCAAAGGAGTGGATCAGATTATAGAAACAAGCGGTGGGGTGCTAGCTCACCAAATATTCTCCCTCCCAAAATGGGGGAAATGCTGGCCCCAGCAGGAGACATTGGGAAATGCCATGGAGCATCTGTCATAGACGGTGGGAATTCCCAGGTTGCTCTGAACACCAAATACACCTTAGAAAACTCTCAGCTGCAACATACAGGGGAGGAAATCACCAATTGTGCAATACAAGGAACCAATCAATGGGGAGATGGTAAACGTTAATAGGGTATTTAATAAGGCTAAACAATCGAAGAGAGGGAGACTGGGGAGTCCAGATGAGAACAGATCAGACTCCATTGCACCAGAGCCTCATGGTTTTTCAAGGGGCTGAAAAACGTAGGTTTGTGCCATGTATCCGGAGAAAGCAGATATTGCTGTTGGAGCTCCCTTGATACAAGGGGAGGCTGGGGAAGGGAGGATTCATGGAAGGACTAATTCCATTCCTGGAGGCAGAGTGGTTAAGTGTGTAGAGGTGAACGGATGTTGAGACCTGGAAGCCCTGTAGGAAGAAGACTGGCCATAAGGGCACAACAGCCCCTCTCAACTCCTTTGGGGAACTAGAAAGCAAATGTGAGTGACTTTCCACCACCCACCCCAGGACAAAGATAAAAGACGTAACGGACACTGGCAGAAGGGGCCAGGACCAAAGGGAGAGGCCTTCTGCGGATAGTGAACCCGAGGCCTATGAAAGAGGCTGGCTATGAATACTAAAACCTAAAGCCTATGCGAGAAGCCTGATGTAAAACTGAATCCAGGTCTACGAAAATGGCCAGTAAGTTTGAATGCTATAAGAGAGACAAACTTTGAGTCCTGTAACCCAAGACAAAGCATGGAGGCCTGTTCTGCGAGCTGTAATCACAGGCCTAGGAGAGGTCGATTGTGAATCCTGTTACCCAAGGACTGGTTGAGAGTCCTGTGGTGAATGTTGAGGCCTAGGAAGGAAGCCTGCCATAGATAATGATACCAGGTGCCAAGAGGGACCTGTCGCAGATCCTGACGCCAAGGTCCAGCAGTTACCTTTTATGAATTCTAAAATCTATGGTCCTATGAAGTTTATGTTATAAGCTTAGGGTAGGTCGGAGACTTTGGGCTCAAAGGTTAGGCTTGAAGAACTTTTGTTGGCAAATCCTTTGGAGCTTTTATTTATTAAAAGTAGAGCATCTCTGGAAGGGTGAGGTCTTCTTAGAATAAGTGTTAAACATGTATGATTTTCACAAAGGAATTGTTTTTCACTATTAATCACTGCTTAGTTGAACCCACCCTGACACATTCTTATTCAGAAGTTATTGTTTAGTTGTATAGTATCCTTTAGTAGTTGCTAGGCATTTAGCTAACCATAAACATTGCATTATCAAAATAGGCAGTTGGTGAACCCTAAATCAGTAGTGACATGTATCCTGGCCTCGATTTCCCCACAGTCCTATGTGAGAGAGGGCATGCCTGGACGTGAGTCCCTTGTTCACTGCACCATGTGGAACCTTGCATCACCCCACTGTTGAGGCCAACAATGCCAAAATATGTGTGCGTAAGTACATTATCATGTTTTTCAGCCAGCAGGGAGGATGTTTAGTCCACTGTCTCTGGGGCAAAGGAGAGAGGTGCAGACTGCACCTATTAATGAGCCAGTACAAACAACATGTTAAAGAGAAGAAGGAAGTGGAAAGTCCCTGGACTCTATAACAAGCAACATCCAGTGACTCTGGGAATAATGATGAAGATGTTTATGAGAAAAATAAGAATTAGGAGCCATACTAGTTTGTGCTGGAACACATGATTATGGAAACCACTAATAATGAGGAGGATGAGAAAAAGTAGGCTGACACAGTTATATATATGGGAAAGAAAGACAAAGTTACTCCCCATGTGTACAGTGCCTTTTTTTTAACACAGTCTGGAAGATCTAAACGTGCACAATGTTAATGTGTGACAGTAAGATCACCAATGCCACCACACTCACCTTACAAGCAGATGAGCTTAGAAGAATACATTTTAGCCTACCATGAAAATCCAATGTGTGTTTTATTCCATGCAGTTGAAACAAATCAACACAATCATTCCATTTTGAATGGGGTGGAACAGTAAATCAGTGTGTAAAAGCAAGCATAATGCTTTTATACCTGTATTAACCTTTCAGCACCATTTTCAAAAAGTGACAAGACTGGGGAAGGGCAAGACTGAGAGGAACTCTTCCATGAATTCCTTCTTCCTCTGGTGGTTGCATTTCATTTTGCACTTGCATGACATTTTTCAAGCAGGTGTAAAATGAATGGAGTACTATGGAATCCGCCCCACATTAGCACCTACTAATGAGCTGGCAGTAGTGTGACATAAGTGTGGTCGGCTCGTAGTACCCTACTTTGCTACTTTGGTGTTCCTGGGAGTACGCTTTCCAGCAGCACACCAGTCATCTTGAAAATCCTGCTGCCAGCGTGGAGCATAGTGCATGAGAGCTGCGTAAGTGTGGTTAGCTGTGGACGACCCAACTTTGCTACTGTGTTGTTCCTGGGAGTGTGCGCTGTTCAGCAGTGAACCAGTCCTCATAGCTGCCAGCATAGAGCATGGTGCAGAAGGGCAGTGGAAGTGTGGTCAGTTGTGGTTAGCTGCGGGACGTAAGCAGAAAAACTACAGCTCACTGGGAAAAATGAATCACTGATCATCGCTAACTCTAGCCCTGGACTTGACATTACGCTAAGTAGCGGCAAATATATTCAAGTTATGGTTCATAGAGAAGCACCTTTGATCAGTGAGCCCATACTAATGGTTAATGAGCAGGAGGTATCTGATAATGCCAGAGGGCCGGATGTGCACTCTTCAGTACCTGCTCCTCTACTGAATGAGAACACTGGCCGAATGTCTAAAGCACCTATGGCTCACTGTCAAGTTCAAACCGACCAGCCGTCACTGCGGGACTCAGTGATCCTTGAGGAGTTTTTCTTACGAATGCATCAAGCATTGTATGATGAGGCGTTATGGATATTGTTGAGGTTAATCTTTCTATTTTGGGTATTACATATTTAGCTTAGTGGTAGTAGAATCTTAGCTGTGTGATGTTCTGCACTTCATGTTTTGCTGTGTGGTGTTCTACACTTCATGTATTGTGATGCTATGTGATTCTACCTTAGAGTGTTTTTCTTCACTGTGTGTTCTAAAGAGTTCAGTTGAAGCCTGCCTCTCAAGGGGGTGCCTGCTGTCTCTTGACTCGGTACTCAATAAAGCAGTTTTTGAGTTTCTACTGGTATGGACATTATCCTTAACATTGGCGACGAGGATTGTAACCAAGGACCCACCGTCGAGCCGTTTCAAGTTTCCTCTTAGCCGACTCCGCTCGACTCTGTATGCTTGGCTAACAACGTGAAGTGCCCTGGCTTTCTCCTTCTGTGTATGCATACAGCGGGCGAGAGGCGGACCAAAGGAGAAGAGAAGACGGTCTTCACAAGCTCAGGCGAGTGAGGGGAGCGCTCGCTGCAGGCAGGGGTACAGCGCCGCTATTATTGGAGGAAGCCTTGCGCGAGCCCCCAGTGCGAGCCCCCAGCGCGAGCCCCAGCACGAGTGAGGAGCCCTGCGCGAGCCTCCAGCGCGAGCATCAGCGCGAGTCCTCCGCTTCCTCCGCTCCCTGCTCCTGTGCGCGCCAAGCAAAGCACGCGCAGCTGGAGGCGTGTCAGTCTCCAGGAACCCCGGTCCTCCCATTGTGACGTATACTGCCTGGAAACTATTCGCCTACGCCTGGGAACGGCGAAAAGAACACGAATCTTGCTTCGTGAATTCTATAGACCGCAGTCCTCCCATTGTTTTTTTTTTTTTTTTTGTTGCCGCCCAGCAACCCAGTTCCCATGCCTGGAGGCCCCTGAGGAACGCTGCGTGTGGGCTGCAATATATTTTTTTGCTAATTCTCCCACAGCCAACTACTCAATGGACTCAGTTAATTTTTTTTAAGGGGTGATGCCACTATCCTTTGCACAATAATTCCTCAAGTGCAACCTATGTTTTTTTCACAACATTTTCAGGTGCAGTACTGCTATTTCTACTACATCAGTTAATATTCACATCTGGTCAAGTCACCTGGTGTCTTGCCCCTTGCACAATTCACATTGTTAGACATGACCGCCTCCATTCCTCCTCCTCTCCCCTTTCTTAGTGAGCCGGGTCGGCCTACAGTCAGATGGGATAGGTGGAAAGATATGTTCGAGAACTACCTGGTGGCCATGGGCAGTGATAGATTTTCTTCTACACGCGAGAGGGCCCTGCTTCTTCACAACCTCTTTAAAATCTGCAAGGAGCTTGCCAACCCTGCTGCAGTCTCTACCTCTCCTGTCCCCTCCCAGGCCCTCTGCACTGCACTGGCCTCTCACTTCATCTCCAAAACTCAGGACATCCTATCCTCACTCTCCTCCTACCACCTCCCTCCCTCTCTGTCCGGCTCTTCCTCGGGTCCTTCTGCAGCCACCCCTCAACCCTCCTTCTCTGCCTTTCCCCTTTTTTCTGCTGACGAGGTTTCCAGACAAGTCCGATCTATGAAAGTCTCGTCTAAACAGGTTCACCCCTGTTCGTCCAAAACTATCAAGGACCACATTGACTCCCTGGCCCCTGCCCTGGCTGACTTTTGCAAACACTCCTTCGCCTCTGGAGTTTTCCCATCCCCCCTTAAGCACTCCCTTGTGCACCCTCTTCTTAAGAAACCCTCTTCAGACCCCTCCTGCCCGGCTAACTATCGCCCAATCTCCATCACTCCCTTCCTGGGCAAGCTCCTGGAGAAACTGGCCATCTCCCAGCTTAACCTCCATGCTGAATCTGTTGGCAGTCTTCATGACCATCAATCTGGCTTCAGAGCTGCCAGAAGCACGGAAACTGCTCTCCTGAACATCCGTGAGGACCTGCTTGTGAACCTCGACTCCAACACTCCGTGTGTTCTCATTCTGCTCGATCTCTCTTCTGCCTTTGACACTGTCAACCATGCCATCCTGCTCAACCATCACCGTGATAACCTGGGTATCACTGGTCAGGCTCTGGCATGGCTGACCTCTTTCCTCTCCAATCGACCCTCCCAGGTCCAACTCGGGTCCTTCCTCTCTGACATCTTTTTCTCCACCTGTGGTGTCCCCCAGGGATCTAATCTCTCCCCCTGGCTGTTCAACCAGTATCTGGCACTCCTTGCCCACCGCATCGCCGCTCTCTGCCCCAACTTTCAGTGCTATGCGGACGATACCCAGCTCATTTTTCAGGCTACCCTCAGCCTCCTCCTCTCCCTCCTTCATCTCTGACTGTCTGTCTTCTATCCAGGAATGGTGTGCCGCCAATGACCTCTGCCTTAATGCCAGTAAGACTGAGATTCTGCTCATCGGCACACCCACTCCCTCCTTCCCTGCAGCTCTCTGGCCGGCCTCTCTTGGCCCTCTTCCTGCTCCTACCTGCAAGGCAAAAAACCTTGGGGTTATCTTCGACTCCACACTCTCCTTCTCTCCTCATATATCTGACGTCTCTAAGAAGTCACACTACCAGCTGCACCTCCTCAGAGGTATTCTTCCCTTCCTCTCCTTCCCCCAGAAGCTCGCTGTCTCCCGAGCCCTGGTTCTCTCAAAACTGGACTACTGTAACAGCCTCTATCTTAATCTGCCTGCCTCCACACTCCGCCCTCTGCAACTCATCCAGAACAGAACTGCAAGACTTGTCCTTGGCCTCAAGCCCAGGGACCGTATCTCTTCAGGTCTGAAATCTCTACACTGGCTCCCAGTGGCTGCGAGGATAAAGTTCAAAACCCTCTGCATTGTCCACAAGGCCTTCTGGGGCCTGGGGCCTAAATACCTTCAACTCTCTCTTCCTAAATATCTTCCTTCCCGAGCCCTTCGCTCATCCATCTCCAACTCCCTCAGGATCAGCCGCTTCTCGAAGCAACGAGCTGGGGGTAGATCTCTCTGCGGCAGGGGCCTCCCTCTGGAACAGCCTTCCTGCCCCCCTGAAACTTGAGGAGAACCATCTCCGGTTCCGGAAGCACCTCAAAACCTTCCTCTTTGCTTCTGCTTTCTCTCTCCCTCTCCCCTGCTAATTCTTCGCTGAAACTGCACTGAATCTGCAACTGGGCCACTCTCACCGACCTCGGGCTTGGGCCCAGCCACTCTCCACTTGCACTGCCTCCCTGGCAACCCCTGCACTGCGGGACTGTCTCTGTATCCCTACAGCCCCCCTTCCCAGCACTTGTTCTTCACTTACCTTGCACTTGCCACCAGCTGGCCCTTTTATTTATTTATTCTACTTACCTTGTACTGCACTTCCCCCTTCCCCTTCCCCATGCACCTCTCCCCTCCCCCTCCCCCTGCACTTGCGCGATCTGAATGACACCTGGCCTAGTAGGATCGTTGTCTGTCTTCCCCTTGTTCCCCCCTCCCTGGCTCGTCGCGCCTTGAAACACTTGTGTATAGGCGTGTTACAAATGCCTTATCATATCATATCATAACCTGGGCATGGAAGGACGCAGGATTTTTGATGGCCTTACCAGGAGCCATTTGCCCGAAGCTGGGGATGTGGATGAATACGCATTGGCCTTGAATCAACTGCGTGATCACTTTGAGCCCAAGAAGAACATTAGTTTCGAGAGGCACAAGTTCTTTCAGAGAATACAAGAAAAATCAGAGTCTGTGGAATCCTACATTGCTTGTCTGAGATCTCTGAGCTACTCATGTGAGTTTGAACAATTGACTGACTCCTTGATCAGGGATCAGTTGGTAAGATGCACTAATAACGTGAGGGTTCAAGAGAAACTTCTTGCAAAGGATATGAAGCTGGACGAAGCAGAGGAGTTGGCCAGGAGCATTGAGCAGACCTCAGAATATGTTAAAGAACTCAGGATTGACAGGCCCACTACTTCCTTGGCGTCGGTATGTGCCGTTGATCAAAAGAAAAGAATGAACTTCTCCACAGGAAGAAAAGGAAATTGGAACGTGAGAAACCAGTGTACTCGCTGTGGCAATTCCAGACATGGTGCCAACTTTCCGTCCTGCCCTGCAAGGTTTGCAGAATGTTTCAGGTGTAAAAGCAAAGGGCATTTTGCTAATGTTTGTAAGGCCAGCTCTGTTAACTGTATGGAACCTAGGGCGGGGGGCAATGATGAAGATAGCGTCAAAAGAGGTTACAACATTCATGAAGTGTCGAGTACACAAGAGTCCGCCCCTAAATACATCTTTGAAATTTCAACAATATCTGGAGAGACCAAAGGTCCAGTGGACATGTTTCAAGTTGATGGTACTGAATTTACCATGAAAGTTGACACTTGTTCCCCTTGCACTATACCTAGACACATTGGTAGATGTCTTAGGAAAAGGGATTGCTATAATTCGCCCCACCAATATCAAAGCTTGTGGGTATGGAGAATCCAAGATAAACATTCTGGGTGAATTTCCTGCGAAAATACTGTACAAGTAGAGAGACTGCCAAGCCACCGTTTTGGTAGCAGAAAGAGGAGCCTCTCTACTAGGTTGGGAAGAACAAAGGAAGCTGGGTGTGCGTGTACAGGCTAGTGCGCTCAACCCTGTCACCATTGCTGAAGTTGGAGATGCCTGGACAAGAGAGTTTCCAGAAGTGTTCTCTGAGAAACTGGGAAGACTCAGAGAGTTTGAACACCACATAAAACTTAAAAACAATGCTCAGCCTGTGGTACACAAAGTACGTCAAGTACCACTGAAGATGAAAGCTCAACTTAGCGAAGAGTTGGATGCATTGGTCAACAAAGGGGTCATTGAACCTATTGTGGCTACAGATTGGTTGTCTCCCATTGTTCTGGTTACTAAGGCTAATGGCAAATTGAGATTGTGTGTTGATTTGCACAGTCTTAATCAGAACATAGTGGTAGAGAGGCATCCATTACCAAACATTTCGGAAGTGCTGTCCACACTGGGGGAACCAAGGTTGTTTTCCATTATTGATCTCTCTTCTGCATATCATCAGGTACCTTTGTCAAAGGATTGCCAGCATCTAACTTCTTTTATCACTCCTGAAGGTATTTTTAAGTATAATCGGATGCCTTTTGGATTAGCTTCTGCGGCGTCTGTTTTTCAGAGAATAATGGAGAAGGTACTCAAGGGACTCAAAAAAGTAGCTGTATTCCAAGATGACATTCTCATATTTGCTGAAAATAGTCATGAACATGATGAGCTTTTGAGAGCTGTACTGGTCAGGCTCAGAGAAACTGGTTTGTCTGTACAAAGGGAGAAATGCAAAATTGCTGTCAAAGAAGTAGATTATTTAGGGCATAGAATATCACATGATGGTATTTCCCCCAAAAAATCTTTAGTAGATAGTATCAAACGTGCTCCCCAACCCCAGGATAAAGACCAATTACGCTCGTTCATGAGGTTGGCGGAGTACTACCACAAATTTGTTGAAGGTTCTTCTGCCCTATCATCTCCATTGAGAGCCTTACTAAAAAAGGGCACAAAGTATGATTGGTCTGATGAATGTGAGAAGGCGTTTTGCAGAATCAAAGAGTCTATTGTGAGAGCACCTTCATTGGGAGGATTTGTTACTGGCAGAAGAACTGTTCTAGAAGTGGATGCAAGCACGTTAGGCCTTGGTGCTGCTCTTTCACAATACGATAGGAACATTGAACACATCATAGCCTTTGCCTCCCGGCCTTTGAGGGGGGGAGAAGCTAATTATTCTGTAGTGGAAAGAGAGGCTTTAGCTGTTTCATGGGCTGTTGCTCATTTCAAGTTCTTTCTCTGGGGTCAGTACTGTAAAAACGGATCACAAACCTCTGGTTCAGTTGTTGGGTAGCTCAGAGTGGGCCAAAGGTTCCCCAAGAATTTCGAGATGGATGATTGACTTACTGGCAGACGATTTTAGGGTTGTGTACATACCTGGGGGAGAAAATGTAGTGGCAGACTGTCTCTCTAGGCTCCCTGTACAAGGTTTAGAATCCAAGGAAATTGACACTGAGTGTACGTTAGGAATTTGTGAAGTTCAATACAATGCTATAGAAAAAGAAGAATGGCAAACTGCTGATGAAACAGATGGGATTCTAAAGCAAGTCAAATTGTGGACAAAAATAGGTTGGCCCAGAAAAGATCTGGTTGAAAAGAAATTTGATAGCTATTATTGTGTTAAAGAAGAACTGAGTTTGTCAGAGGATGGACTACAGCTCAGGAAGGGTATGAGGATAGTTCCACCCTGTGACATTAGATCTAAATTGGTGAACATAGCACACCAAGATCACCTAGGTATGGGAGGTACAAAAAGGCATCTTAGGGAAACTTATTGATGGCCAGGAGTATATGGCGAGGTAGAGAAGTGTGTGAAATGTTGTAAGGAATGTGTGAATAGTGACAAAAGTAAAATAGTTAGAGAATCTCCCATAATACTGGTGAGTGTTCCAGGAGAACCTTGGAGAAACTGGCAGTGGATCTAATGGGGCCTCTACAAGATTTGGGAGAGGATTTTAAATATATAATTGTTCTTGTCGATTACCACACAAAGTGGATTGAGTGGAAAGCTGTTAGGGAAGCAACCACCTCTCAGATGATTCTTTTCTTCGAAGAGGTATTTTATAGAGAAGGATTTCCTGCAGAACTAGTATCTGATAATGTAGTTCAGTTTTGCTCAGATAAGATGGTGGAGTTTTTGAGGAAGTTTGGTATCAAGCATTACAGGACGCTCTCTACCAACCTAGAGCAAATGGCCTGGTTGAAAGAGTTAACAGGTTCCTAAAAGGGGGATTGCAGTTAGCCATTTCAGCAGGTCTAAAGTGGCAGACAATCCTCAGAGAGATGGTGTGGAACTATTGTACAACCCCACATACAGTTACAAAAGTTTCGCCATTCATGTCTCTTAAAGGTAGACAACCGGCAACAAAGTTATGTCCTGGATGGTTGGACTTAGCGAAGAGTGTGCATGTTAACAGAGATAAGATTATGGGTCTTATTAAAGAAGCTCAGGATGAATATAAAGAAAGATTCAATTTTGGAAGGAAACTAAAGAATATATCATGGGAAGTAGGTGACTGGGTCTACATCAAAAATCCCAGAATATCTCTCAAATGTATTTAAAGTAAATTTATTGGCCCTAAGAAAATAGCTGTGGTTAGAGGGAATGTTGTCATCATGGAGGGCGGAGAATGCTGGTCAATGTCCAGACTTGTCAAGTGCAATAATGATGGTAATGCAGAAGCTTGTGAAGAGAGGGAGGAACAATTTGGAGATGAACTGTTGTATAGACCAAATGTGAGCAGAAGTTCTAATGAACATAGTAGTTTGAACACAAGTTCCGACAGGGTCAGAAAAAAACCTCTCAGGTTACATGATTATTACCTTGACTGATTCTGACATCATTTAAAGGGAGAAGATGTGTTGAGGTTAATCTTTCTATTTTGGGTATTACATATTTAGCTTAGTGGTAGTAGAATCTTAGCTGTGTGACGTTCTGCACTTCATGTATTGCTGTGTGGTGTTCTACACTTCATGTATTGTGATGCTATGTGATTCTACCTTAGAGTGTTTTTCTTCACTGTGTGTTCTAAAGAGTTCAGTTGAAGCCTGCCTCTCAAGGGGGTGCCTGCTGTCTCTTGACCCGGTACTCAATAAAGCAGTTTTTGAGTTTCTACTGGTATGGACATTATCCTTAACAGATATCAATCAACAATGAGCAGTCCATAAAAATGACAGTTTTGGCCATGATTAATATTGTTAATATCCAGTGCATTCATCTGGCCCTAGGTAGAGAAAAGCAATTTAAGGAATGTGCTGATCCTTTGAGAAATGAAATCTTATCACAGTCCTTCTCTCTAGACATTCTAGGGTCCACCTCGATGTTATGTCTGCATCTGGTTTTACAATCATTGCTGAGGCTCTATGTTGATATAAAAGAGATGGTTCATGCAAATGCAAGACAGCTTGTGATAATAAGAAATATGTCAGATCAAGAACAAAAACATGGAAAAAGAATTACTTTAAATACATCAACTGGTCAGCCTTTTGATTTAGACGACTCACTTCCTGGAAATCAAAATGTGCTAATTGAACAGTGATCACCAAAGTAACATACGGAGGACCAAATACCAAATTCATGTGTTGAGTAGATTGAGTGCCTCCCCAGACTTGTTTCCTAATGCTCAATCGCCACATGATGTGGGGATTCGACTTGCACATAACTCAAAGCAGTCTAGAAATAAAGAGTATATGATGGTGGCTTCTCCATTGATAAATAATCAAACAGTGAAAATGACCTGCAGTAAATAAATGAAGAAAACTAAAAACCTTCCAAAATCAAAACCACTTAATAGATCTTCAACCCTGAAATGTCTAAATTCATAATCTGGTGCAAGAGATAACAGATCGAAATGATTATTCTGTGAACTGGGACATCTCTATTGTAAAAGCGAGGTGATCGAATGAACAGGAAGCAAAATTAATTGAGAATAATTTTAGTGGGATTGATAATCTGGAAGATGGTGAAGGCTAAAATAAACTTGGGGAGAGTGATGTTAGTTTACCAAAGAAAAGAAAACCAAGAAGAACAAATCGAACAAATTGATGCATGGAAACATGAAGGCTTTTCTGGTTAAACAAAAGGCATTGACACTACCAAAAAATCCTCAGGCCGATTTTCTACCATCGCAAGGTAGGGATTGCCAAACAATTGCGTCAACCTCATCATCTGAAATTCGCCCATAGTATCAAGTGAAATCCTGGCCTCCTCTTCCAAAATCCAACAGATCTCCTCAATCATACCTGATCCTAAATATCAACTATGTTCACCTAAGGTCCACAATTGTGGGCTGGTAATAACAGAGAATGAAAGAAGAAAGAGCCACATCAGTGAGATTGTAATGAACACAGTGCAGGGTTCTTCGCCTTCATATGGGGTAATTACTTATCCAGAGGTTTCTATGGGAGCCCGTATTGTTGTATTTGAAAACGTGAAACATTGACCGAGTAGGTTGCTTTTAATCACTAAGTACTGTTGCAGTACTGTTGCAGATATGTATACAGATATGTATACATCGATTCCTGTTCTAAGATTAATTAAATCGGGCAACATATAGATAGACATTCTGATAATTGCCATGATTGTATTGTAGCCCACTTTGGTTCAAGGGTTTTAGCCTGCTTAGTCTGGAATCATGTGGATGATTTTAGAACCATGGGCCTGTTATCATTTTCAAATCCGGATTCATTGAAAGCTTTTTGGGGATTTACCTTCTAATGGGTTGAAAGAATTATACTCATCTTCCTACAAGTTTCTGAATAAAGATAGTTGGTCTTCAAGAATGGAAACCCATAGTCAAAGAAGGCTGGTCATGGCTTATGAAAGCCTTAGTCGGGCTTACAAAACGTGGATTCTAATCTTTAGCCCAAAATAATTGTCAATATTTTCATGCAACTTTTGTGGTTTTGTAAATATTGGTAATATTCTTAATAGTGGGTTTATCTATGATATGGACATCATGCTTTTCCAGGAAACAATGTTAGTAGAACCTTTTGAATTGGTGGGTTAAAAGTCATATTATGTGAAAGGAAAGAAGGGTGTGGCTAGGTGACCTTATAGGGGACTAGCAATGGTGATTGACCTTAAATTAAATGTTGCCTCTTTGTAAGTGGCAACTTATGGAGACTCACTTTTAGCCATTAACATTAATATCACACAATATGATGATTATAAGGAAATGTTAATTTTAAATGTATATTTTAACCCACAAAAAATAGACTTAGATTTGTTACATAAACATATTGAGCAAATATGATGTACTTGACTCAATGATGGTCACCAGAATAATATCTTATTCATAGGAGATTTTAACTGTAAATGTGCAGATTTTGTTGCAGATGATAAGTTATATCCTCCTTACTCAAGCTATAAGGGGAAATCTTCAACTAATATCAACTGCGATGGACGCAATTTATGCAACACTGGGACTTTGGTCTGGTGTTTCTGTTATCTTTATGCTCCTCGGTGGGATAGGAGTCTAGCCCACAAATTACCAAAAGTAGAGGCAGACCTTGCAATTGTTAGCAATTAGATCAACAAAGCAATAAAAGGTACTCTTACCTTGTCTTTGTAAATCACAGGCTGAATAGAGGAATCTACCTAACACCCCCTCACCCTGCCTAGATCACTGGCATGGTGAGAAGGTGCTAGGGAAACCCTCATGGGAGAAAAAAACCCTGTGAGGCTGGAGTGTGATGAGATATCCCGTGGGGCTGCTGTTGAGGCTAGTGAGTGTAGATGGAAGACAGCTGGGATTAACTAACTTGTTACATCGTGTCTGCTGTTCAGACCTCTGGGAAGGACTGTAGGTAGAAAAGTACAGGTTAGAAGGAGGAAGGGGGTTAGATATACCCTCTAGGGGAAAGGAGATGTCTGCGACTGGGTTAGTACCTTTGGGTGAAGTCGTAGTGTCTCTAATTGGACAAGAAGGCAGCGGATGCTGCAGAATCTCCAAAGAACAAAAACAGCAGGTGGGGCTTCGAAGAGCCCGGCAGACGTTCGTTCTTTGATGAAATAATGGTCCATAAATTGTAAACAAGAAAGAAGAGCAGAACTAAAACTGATAGTTTGTAGAACCTGTCAAGTAGAGCAGGATTCTAAGAAGACCTCTGGAAGGTAACGTACTACTCAGGACCAAGGAGCATGTTGGGTAAGGTAGTTTGCGGGAACTCGGATGCATACAGTAACTATTGCAAACAATGGAAAGATGTTATTTCTCCAAAGATGAACACGAGAGTGATATGAATCCTGGGGAGAGAAATAACAACTTATGCAAAAGAAGGGCTTGGGTGTCTTCTGACCTGATGGTAAGCAGGATGTTTGAGTGGAGTTCCTTGGGATAATGGAGGGCCGCTAATAGTAAATGAAAGAGAGAAATAGGGTTAGCGCAGGCAGGTCTCAAGACGACAAATTGGATAAACAATTTGGGGTGTGATAACTCACGGAGTGTGGCAGTAGAAAGTCGTAGCAACGCAAAGCCGTGCTGGGTTCGATTCCAGAAACACTCTTTCCTGATAGAGGGGAGGAGTTACAGATTTGCTAGTCGGCCGGAAAGCTGAACCGTTACTTGATGAAACTGACGCCATCTTCTTGGGGTGTACATACACGCTGGAAAGATGACTCCAACGGCACCACACTGACCCGCCCAACGACCTCCTATGACAGTTTCGGATGAGAATAGCACTTCTGATAGCACTGTTACGTGGAGAAGAGACGGGTCAAGCTCTTGGATTAATCATATGTTTGTATCAAGTTCTATTTTACCATACTGTATACATTTTAAAATTCACCCTGCGAATTATAGGGATCATGCCATTTTAAATATTCAGTTGACTCTTCCTAACTTACAAGTTTATAATAATACACATGAGCCAAGTTTACCCTTTCATCCCATAATAGCAGGAGATCTGCAGTAATTGGAATACAAATTCTGTTATGAAGCTTAAAAGGTTTCTAGATAAAGTGATTGAAGAAAATGTAAACCTCATAGCACATTCAGGATTCACTATAAGGGATTATCCAGAATTTATAAAATAGGTGTTATTATGAGTATCGGGTAAGGGGAAACCGAATATGAAATCCTGTAATAGACAGAGATTTAATTTTAATATAGTGCAATCTAAGAAAGAATAGTACTTTATTGAGGCTTAATCTGTAGATTACCAAATTAAAAATGGACATAGCACTTCTAACCACAGCCATAAAATGCTTTGATGCCTTAGAAGACATAAGACCCCTAACAACAGTAAATCACCAAACAATTCACAGCTTGTACAGTCCCTCCAGAAAATATTGCTGTTATGTTAACACCGTATCGATCTCCTTTTGTGCTAGGTCAGCGTGATGCCAGCATTTGAGCATAATGAAATATATCATGGGTCGAAAGAGAGTGTGCGCTTGCTTAAAGCTATCCAGGCAGTTAGTCATTCACTGATGATAACTTCATTGTTGATTTGACTTTTCACAAAGGAATGTGTCAGGGTTACACAACAAGGTCCTGTCTGTAATGGGACAGGCACTAGATCACTAGAAGGGCCAGAAAATGAACTTCACCATGGATATGTGAACCAGTACAGATTACATGGATGTGACTGCACAATGGGTGAACCTCATTTCCTCTGCCAGTCAAAAGAGGTCCTAATCTTAATGTAATACATAAGGGTAGCAGTTGCATGCACTTTGGCAACAGGCCACTTTGAGCAATACTCTGATGGCAGAGGCCATACAGAAGTTGACTTTGGGCAGAAGGTGGGGATAGTGGCACAATGACTAAGAGCCTGACACCTAGTCCGGCTGACAATGGGTGTAATATCCATGTAAATATGTTATTCAAATGCTGAAAGGGGTGTTCTTTATTTTCACTGCAAATACTTTCCCCTTATTGAGAAATTAGATCATGTGTGAGTGAAGTGCTCATAAAACGTCAGATCTCGCCAATCTGTAGTGGGGGTGTAAGTTTTGCATGGAAAAAAGGCGCAAACAGCTGCGGGAGTAGAAGACTACAAGGGGTTGGGGCTTTAGTGATGGCTGCATATGCTTATGCATCAGGCTGAAAAAATGCCTCTTTCTGATAGCGCTCTAACTAAATAAGGCTTAAACTGTGGGGCATAACATTAGATTTAGGCATTGCTAACAGGCCTGGGTGCTCACGTTGACTAGAAAATAAATCTGATCTTTTATTTATTTATCTAGCAGTGGTGGAATCTGGATCTGGCCGCACATTGCAAACTACACGTTCTGAGGCTAATACGGAAATAAATAAACAGCTCTCGATACATTCGAGGTCAGGAAACAAAGCTAATGGGTGCCAGGGGAAGGCATCAACTGCACAACCATCTTATAATTCAGCATATTAGCTCTGGAAACTGGTCTACTGACAGCTTCAAAATACCCCATGGCGGTTTCAAATCACCTCTCAGCACATCTCAGCCTGGGATATGGCTCAAAGAGTTCCTAGGTTGCAAACATTAAATCCATAACTTGTTAACAGTTCAAGGCTTTTGTGGTGTCATGACTGATTGTGCTCTCATGGGAAACTCATGGGAAACTCGCGGAGATGTCTGGTGGCAGATGAAAAAAGTTCCGCTGGTCATCTTTAATGTCTCAATGTTTTCGCATGATGTGGGAACCGTGGGTTGGACTGTGACATCACAGCGGGGGGCTTAGAGTGGTGTGGTAAGACTTACAGGACCCAATCATTGATGGATAATATATGTCCCGCTATAGAGGAATCAAAGAGCTTCATCAATAAGCCTCAGTTGGAGGATTGACCTATGACCTATTGTTGCAATGTGTTTTGATGCTAATTAGTTTGTACCATTATAACAGTTCTCATCTTGGGGCATAACTTTGACAATGCATTTTATGCAGTTCGGTTCTGCATTCTGTTTCATTTTCACTTTGACAGCTGCAAATGAGCCCAGAATAAATTGTGTTACTTCTTGCCTGGAATACACTCCTTTTTTTGATTACTTTTGTAATTTTTATTGGTGCGTTTCGAGGCAACCCGCAGTACATTTTTGGTGGCACACACGGGGAAAAGTCAGCTTTCCCAATCAGACTTGTGGATTCCAGGCGTACTCCCAGAGTGGTGCGGGACAGCGTGTGGACCAGTCTTAAGAGCTCAACACAGAGGAGGGACAGCAGACGCCAAGTGTGCAAAGGTCTGCTTGGTCCAAGCACCCCCTGCTCCTGGAAGGGGGTACTGTCCTTTCAAGAGAGACTCGGGGAAGAGAAGAGTCAAAAATCTCAAAAAAAGGATACATGAGTGTACCCATGCACAAACAAACAAGGAGAGGGAGGATTATTTTTTATGATGTACAGGATGCACCCACAAGAGGTGGAGGGTGATTGGCTTTAGTAGTCATAAATCTTAGGTCCACACACCAGACAGAGAGTGAGTGGGCGGTGGCACATTTGCGTTAGAGCATGGGTTGCGTTGTACTTCAGAGCTCACTTCTTTTATCAGTGGATGGACATTCCTACACTCGTACTCATTTCTTATTTATTTATTTATGTATTTATTTATTTATTTATTTGTATATGGTTTGTTACAAACCTTTAAAAAAAGATGTAAATACATATACAACAATTATTTCACACTTATTTCAGCTGAAACATCAACCACAAGTGATCTCAAACAGAAATAAAAAAATCTGAGGCTCTACTCACTTTACATAGTATTGAGATTTCTTAGATGACAATTGATTTTTCATTACATCTCTTAATAATAAATTCTAAGAAAGGTGTTAATGCGATCGTTAGTTTTCTTTTTGAGTCTTCAAAACATAGAGCCCACAAGTTGTCGGCACTCAATGTTTGATGATCACCCAGAACCTTACCCAAGTAAATAGTTCCCACTTCTCGCAATGCAAAACAATATAGAGTCAAGTCCTTTATGGACTCTGGTTCGATATTACATAGATGACATTTGGAATCTTTTGCCGAGCCCTTGTCTCAAAGTGCCAGAACTTCCTTAGTTTTAAATACATTGAAACGAAATTTCAGGAATAAGTCTCTCTGGCGTTTATCTGGAAATTTTACTTGATATTTCTGGATTTCGTTCGTTAAGTTTTTTTGCTTCTGGTGGAGACAAAAGCATCCGTTTTTGTTTGTGTCTAAGCTCACCAGTTTCATACCAGTCTTGTTAAAAAAGGTGTTCCTTAACTTTTTTTTGGGCTTGTGTGAAGCGTTTCCATCTCTAAGTTGTGGTGTTCCATTACTTTCTCACATCGTTTCATCCACCCTGCAAGCATATTGGATTTGTCTAGGCCATCTGAAAACTGCAGTATCTCAAATTGGGGTAGGGTTGGCTTGATGGGTATTTTGTGATAGAGAGCCAACATGTTCCAAGAGACTCTCGAACTTAGGGATGTCAAGTTTAGTTTGTGTCTTATGCACACTAAAAAGTAGAAAAAAAGGAACTATTGCGGGAGAAAATTCATATGGAGTAAAGCAGCAATATGATGGAATGGTAGCAAAGGTGTCAGAAACGAAGGCAGAGTCCCTGCAGAAGGCACCAGTCAATGTTTGAGGCATTATACACAAGGTAAAAGCACTTGATCAAGGCAAAGGAAGATCCATTTTAGGGTTGTGTCAGTTTAAGTTTGGAATGACACTTATCTTGAATATGTTTATCCCTGTATTCAAGTTTGCAATTCTGCTGGTTATGATCGAGGTTGAGGCCTGTCCATTGCAGCTTGCAACCAAAACATTCACAAAGCCCTTTTTTATTTAGGTGACACATATCCTTGTGGTTAGCGTGGCTTCACAGTCAATGTATTCTCATCCATTGCCTCCTGTTCTTGTGCATGTAGGTATTGGTATCTTTCACATCCAAAAGTAATTATGCTTGTATTTGGTCACCATCATATATTCTGGCTGGATCAGGCCATATTTGAGATTCCACAATCTAAGCTCTGGCCGTAGGTCTAGAAAACGCTTCTTTTTGTCCATTATTGCCTTCGGAATGTTCAGTCCAAAGATACTTTGGCCTTCATAGTGGAACTGGTTATGATTCCTAGCCAAATGTATGATGGACAAGTGTGCCTGTACCCAAGAAAGCAGATAATAAATGGCCTAGATATCTTCCCTTGAATTGTAAAGTGCAGTCTGCCATTGCAATTTACAGCTGGAGCGAGGGGTGGATAAAAAGTGGTAAGAAGCAGCTCCATCAGCCATGTCTCCATTAATGTCAATGATCTAGTACTTCAAACTTTTCAGGATACAGAACAGTTGCACCATGTCTAATCTGCTGCAATCCTACATATCAGTATTTGCATTTTACATGACTTTGAACAGTGGATGTTCAAGCCTGTTAACTTGTTTTTCCACCGTCATGACCTGCCCATTCAACTCAGTGATCGTGTCAGCAGGTGATTTCAAGTTTTCTTTCAAGTTTATAGGTCTGTGTGTGTTTGTATCCTTTGCGCATTGATGGGATCGATTGTTGAGCACAATGCTGCCTTTTGCTCAAGCAGTTGTTCAAGGTCTGATTGCATGATAGAATCTTTTATACTTTTAACAGCTTGAAACACCATTTGTTGTGTAGACGCCTTACAAATATACAATGAATAAATAAAATTCACGCTGAGAGCAGCAGGTGTCAAACAGGTCAGGGCACAGGTGTCTAAAGACTTCAAGGAATGGATATTGCCATCATGGGAGGATCATTGGAGTTAACAAATGTAACTAGTAAGATCTGCAGCTAGCATGCCAACAGCAGTTAAATTTCGTTGTGCAATACAAAAGTCAACACGTTACAAGATCCCCTTTGTGATGGTTTAAATGCATATTGGCCATTATCAGGATGAGCTATCAAATAAGTGCCTTGACAGGGAAGAGTCACAGCACCAAGCAGGATCAACAACATGTACACATGTGTGTGTGTGTGAATATATATTCAGTGAAAAAATGTTGTTAAAGGGACGTTCTGGTTAAGTTGCACTAATATAAACCTATGAAATTCAGTGAAAAAACTTTGTTAAAGGGATTTTATGGTTACTAGTAAAAACAGAAAACCCCACAACTGTGCTGGTTATGGTAAGCTAAGCAACAGTGAGGTTGCAACAATGGCAATGGGGGCAGCTAGATTAGCCAGAGAGAATTAAGTGGTTCACCATTTTGCATTTTTTGGGGCTCCCTTTCCTCTCCATTATCTGTGAAATAAGGAACTCTGGGTATGATGCAGGAAGTAAAGGTTCACTAGTTACAGCGACAGGAACTGGACCCCCTACAGCAGGCTTGCTTATGTCTTCTGTTCAATCCATGGTGATATTTTACCTTTTTATGGAAGGGGCCTCCCACTTTTCTGTCACCCTGTTGGGAGTGCAGTCCATTTCAGCCTCTTCTGCCATAGATATGAAGACGTGCATCCAAGGCAGAAGAGAGCTCCATCCCCTAGGCATCTCCAGTGAACAGTGAGGGTAACTTCAGTTGGGCCAAGTCTCTGTGTTAGCTAATCTGGAACCAGGAACGTATTCACTAGAGGTGAAGTTTCCCAGGTAGGTGCCAGCCAAGCTCCCTATAGTGGGAATTCAGCCAAAAGTCATACCTTTTCTTTGGAGACCCCGGATTGGTCCTCCCAACAACCTAGTAATCAAGGAATAGCTCTGAGCCCTCATTCCCACATGGAAGCAATCATGTGCTACACCAGTCCAGACATTGCCTGCCTGTCTAAAGCTCCTTCATGCCATGTGTCGTTAAAATGCTTGGACCAAACCATGTGTTCAATGCAGTCGACCAGCTAAACAACAAAAGGCTAAGTTACTGCTTCTGGAAGCTCCTACGATCCTGACGTAATGCCGTTCAGCTACCAAAGGCCAGATTAAGATACTATGAAGAAGCCCTGTCCCCCTGGTCCACCTTTAGGATCAGAGTGACTTACAAACCTATTTTGCACCTTTTCTGGAAAGGCGTTTGATTTTAAATATCAACATTGCTGCAATACCTTGCAGGATCACCCCTGCTCAAGCACCCAGAGAGTTATTCTATTCCAGTTTGTAGAGTTCTGTGCTCTCTTAAAGGGGTGGGTATTTGTTTATGTTTTCTAGTTAGTTATTTGCATTTTTGATTGTTTAATTAAAGTACATATTTTCATAGAACCCTGATTGGACACTGTTTTTTTAAAAGGCTTTGTACTGTTGCTTTTTGGCTTGTGCCTGCTTTCACTTCACAGCCCTCCTGGAATTATAGCTTGCCCTCAGTCCACATTATTACAAAAGGACAAGGAGTTATACTTGTTGAGCTGTGTATGTTTTACCTTTATGACTGGGATCACTGCTGGTTTAGTAGTAGTGTGCGCTGAGTAGGTGGCAAAGCCACTAATCAACCTGCACTACTGAAGAACAGTAGTTATTTCATCACGCTAGTGGGCAGCAGTACGATTTTATACAGACTGTGCCTTCAGCGTAGTCTTTCAAAATAAAAAAAAGTCTGTAATTAACATTAGAAACACTGCCAAGCACTTCTTAAGTGCTACTATGGAGATACGTGCTCATTACAAGTTAACCGGCCTGGAAAAAATGGCAGTAAAATTGTTGGTAACTCCAGCACCAGCATTTCTTCCAGACCGGAAAACACAAGTTTGATGGTGGGGGCACTGACTTACTGACCGACCTGACATGCTGGTAAAGCAGGCCCCTTCCAGCAACTAAATGATGGAATCACTGCACCGATACTACCGGAGCCAGTAATTCCGGCAAATCCCATCCATGGAGTCTTATGAGACTCCATGGAATTCGAATTTACTTCCCTTTTCCCCCCGCATGTAATATCCGGGTTATACCAGGATATCAGGCGGCACTCAAGTCGCACTCTGGTGTGATTGGCCCGAGTGGTGAGCCGCCCCGCTCACCACTTAGCATGTTTGATTGACAGCTAGGCTGAATGAATGGGGGTTTTCTGCATAAAAGCAGGGCTTTTGGGACTGGAACTTCAAAAGTCGCCACAGGACCTAAGAATCCGATGAGGGTAAAGCTGAGCCGACCTGCAATGACGACACCTCCGGTGGAGCCCTGCTGAACCGACTCACCATTTCCCAACGACAGAGGAGATCTCCCTGCTGGAGAGTCTTCTTCCCCTGACTGGTGGGAACAACCAGTCCCTTGCTTTTTCTTCGCTTCCAGGACGTCTAGTGGTCGAATTGCCCGTGCTGAGCACCCCGGAAACCGGATAGCCACTAACCACTGTACCACGACCAAAAGGTGGTGCCTTGTGACGGAGCACTCCGCAGCCGGTCTCATCCCTGGTGGTGCAATGATCTTCAACTTTTCCTCGACAACGGGATCATCTCATCTTCTGGCAAAAACCTGACTTGCATCCACCACCAGGAACAACTGCCCCCGCCAGAGCTGTCTCTTCACTTGCAAGGTACTGTGTCCGCCTGGCTTCCCTTGAAACGGTTAGCGTGAGGTGTCTTAAATCCTTACCTTTCCATTGGGTCGCCTCCAGACCTTCTTAAATGTTTGTTCTAAACTGGTCCAACCTTTCTGTGACATTTTGCTACAAAGACTTGAAGTGCATTTCCACTGTGATACTTTTTGGGACATATCGCCTTGCCTCTCTCCGAGTGGGCCTGGCCTCTGAACTTTGTGATTTACAGTAGACCCTGCCTTGCTCGCCTTACATTTGTTTAGTAAAAGGGTTGGTACTGAGTTGGTTTCATACCCTGCCTCTTTCTCTCCCTTTCTAACGAATACTAGAGTGCCATCTAGGTTAAATCATTCACCTCTGTCTGCAAATAAGAAGTGCCGTTGAACCTAGACTTGTCGAAATATTGTTATGGGATTGATATATACTTATAGTAACTTTGATTGAAGTTATTTGCCATATTAGTGCCAGTGTGTTTTCCATAGATGTGTTTTTAAATAAATAATTATATATCTTTACACCCAAGCTCTGATCAGTGTCTGCTTGTTCTACTGTGTAAATTGCCCTATCCTGTATACTCCAAATACAGCCTAACTCGTCTTGAGAGAAGTCTGACTGCTCAGCCACAGCTACCAGGTAAATCTGGATTGTGCGGACTGCTACCAATTGGGTTTACTGCTAACTCCTGTAGACTTAAACGTTTTGCAGTGGTCCCAGAGGGAACTGCACAGGTTTCTGCCTAACAAGGAAAGAGGGAGATCTAAGCACAGGTCTCCGGGGACAGCACGGGGAGGAGCGTGGCAAGGGAAGGGGAAGGAATACAGGGACGACTAAGGATGATGGGGATGATCGGACGCTACAGACCAGGGACACATCACACATTTCTGACCACCTGATCCTATACATTGAGAGACTTAGCGATCTCCCAGGATGAAGGAAGGGGGAGACGGCCATAGCATGTACTGACACTAAGCACTGGGGATTCGGATAGATGTACGCAACTGACACAAGGACCAAACAGGGAGATATGGTTCACACAGCTGCCCTTATTGGAAAAAGGAGGGGGTGACCTCAACATATATCATGGAAACACATAGACAAGTAAAACCTGAGGTGTAGGCTACCCTCATTAACCGTTGGTGCAGGGAAATGGATATACAAAATGCAAAGAATGACAGCAGGACTGAAGTTAGCAGTGGGGGATGTAAAGGGACTACTGGTGGCAATCCTCGGGGAGGCCACTGATGATGTATGGAGAGGTGTGGGGCACCCAGGAGTGACCACCCAGGACACAGCACATGATGGTTCACCATTTACAAATTGCTGAGCAGCCATATGGCAAGCCCTAAGGACACAATACCCAGACATGTCAGAAATTAGTGCCATTATGACACACAAGATGGGGAAAGATGAAGACCCCTTTGTTAAGATGGATTTCTGAACTCTGTCCTGGAGGGGCAGAGGTTCAGAAGGCCAGCCTAGTTTCTTGGAACAGGGTAACCTCTGGACAAGCCAGACCAATCAGGGTAGCAATCGCGGCGGTCAAGACTAGGTCTCAAGAGGGGTGGGGGTGATTGAAAGCCCTCAATGAGCACACAAAGCAAGGACACCTACAAATTACTCCAAGCAGGTGTTATATTAAAAATATAGACACATTTATTACAAGGCCTTTGTAACATTGACCGTAGCAAGGAATCACAATAAAACTCAAGTAAACCAACACATCACAATCAAATACAATATATATACAATTACCAACGAGTCTAACGAGTTAGACGCATGAAATGTGAAGACCATCTAGATGGGGAGGAAAACAGGCAGTGCGAATAATAGTAAGACCCAGCCCGCCTTCAGAGGCACCAAACTAAAAGGAAGTCCGAGCCCTACGAAGAGTGTAGCCTTGTGCTCAAAAGTACCTGCACACGCTGGTGCCAACGGGCAAAGGGGAGTCTCTTCAAGGGAATCAGGCAGTTTAGTTCGATGAACAAATGAAGATGAACAGAGCTCCGCGACTCAAGTGCAGCCTCCACTGTGGGCAGAAGCAGAGCGCGAGTACGGAAAGGCGTGCTGTTAGACACAGCGGGGAAAAGTATGGGCTACTGCAGGAGGGAGACCAGTTCCTAGCGATGCTACTCACCGGTCCCCGATGCAGGCAGACCCAGGCTTCTCCGCATCAGTTTCAGTGCTGGCAGGTTCAGATACGAGCAGGGGTCGTCTCGGCATGGTGTAGATTCCGCAGCAGCAGAAGTAGAGTTGAGGATGACCCAAACGCAGTCTACCCTCACAGTGTGTTACCACAGCAGGGCAACGGAGTGGCCGTGTGTATTTCAGCCCAATGTACACTACTCACTTCAGACCTGGGAATGCCAAGTGTACGAATCGTGTGAGAGTGACAAGGACTCGTAATAAAACACAACCTGACAGCGGTTATAGAGCAAGACTCCTGGGTAGGCTGGTCAGTCCACTGGATGTCCCAGAGACACTTCCGAAGGCTTACGTGCAGGAGATGGTGAAGATGCGAGAATAGTTGTTTCAACTATTCCAAGGGGTCGAAGTACCAGTACAGGCCTTCTCGTTCGATCAGAGGTAGAAAGGGTTTCACCAAGCGACAGCAGTGCATAGGAGCAGTCCTTCAGCGGTCACCAGCGATTCCTCGGTTCAGCCTCGTAGTTGCAGGATACTTGGCTCCTGTATTCCTTTGTTCTTGAGAACTCACGAGATCGACCTCATAGTGCTGTTTCCAGCCTCCTCTTATCCACGATTCCCTTCGCGCCAAAACGGAGGGGACCCAATGGGAGATCTGCTCACAAAACACTCACACCATACGTGGACCTATCACGGACCACGGTGGTCCCAGGAATTCATGACACACTAGACTCTCTGGCACCCAGGATGTGTATTGGGACCAGACATCCCAGCCCACATCCTGGAGGCACACACAAGGCTTGTAGAAGCCCGTGAAAGCATCTGTGTTTTGCGGGAAAGTACATGCCCAAATAAGGAAGGCCCCGGGTCGGCTCGACCTGGGGAAGGTTAAGGGGGCAAGACGGTCAGTGGACAGGACAAAGAGCCTCGTGGTCTGGCCATTTTGGGAGCCAGGCCACCATTTTGGGCTAAGCGTGAGAAACGCGCTTAAACAGCCAAAAGAAGCTCAAAACACAAAGAAACGATCGCTGCCACCAGTCCCGTCCGTGATTCACTTCACCGTTCGTTAACAATCCAAAGAGAGTATCTAGGGTCTGTAGAAGACTAGAGACCCAAGAGAGCAGTAACTTAGCTTACAGTGCCCTCTTGTGCCATGTTGCGCGAAAGCTGCAACATGATAAAAGAACTACGGAAAACAACGTTTCCCGGTACTGACTGTCTTAAGGGCATGTCAGTTTCCCCGTAAGAATGGAGCGAAAGGCCAGAGGAGTGCGGCAAAGTCTAGATCATGTTGAAAACAACAGCAAAAAGTTTAGGGGTTGCCACATGGAAGGAAAATTACTCACAATTAAGAAATCTCTCCTAACACCCTTACACTACATTCAGCCGATTCAAAAGCTTTGATTGACACCTTGAAACACGAGAACCGTGGGATAAAACAGTAGCATTATTTTACATATTTTTACCACATATTGTGCCATGGGTTGCCAGAACTGCTACAGAAGCAACATAAGAAATTAGTAGGCATGGAGGCGAAACCTTGGCTGGAAATACAGCTTACGATAGTACACTATTGTAGGCTATTGCAGGAAAATGCAAGGAAAAAGCATGAGGCAAGGAAGCAAGAGGAAGCAAAGTTAGTGTAGAGGATGCTATCCAAATATGTCATGAAAGGGGAAGTTCTGACAAGCACAGGATGACAAGGGTCACCACAGCCACAGTACCCACAGCTACCCGCAGGGAAGGATTCATGGGTCTGGGGAAGATGCAGCACAGGTTGTTAGGAAGAGGGGGGCCACCTAGATGACGCAGGTATGGGCCACAGATACAACACAACCAAGGAGTATTTCCAGGGGGGTTTTGAGGATACGTGCAACAGGTGCAGCACGGCCCAGGCGAGTTTTATGGGGGTTTCCTAGGGCAAGGGAGGGAGCAACCACAGTGCTGCGTGTGCCGGCAGATAGGGCACATTTTGAGAGTCTGTAGAAGCAGAGGGGTGCAACAGAATGTGGGGATGCAGTGCCAGCCAGCATACCAAGGAGAACAAGACGAGTACACAGGACCAAGCACAACAGCAAGGACTGGCACTGATGTGTCCATTGTATATTTTCACCCAATATATGTCTTTTGGGCCAATAGCCTTCGGTTGTGCCCACTGTATCACTTAAAATACTACCTTTCTTTCCTGTTCCCTAGCCATGGCCTTCACCCATGACCATTGGCCCGGCATTCAGCCATGTCCACTTTACATTTTCCCCCAATAGCTTTCTTTTGGTCCCACAAGTCATGGTTTTCGGCCATGCCCAGGGTACACAGCCTTTGGCCGTAGCGACTCTTCTCCTTGCTCCAATAGGTTTCATAAAT
Source organism: Ambystoma mexicanum (assembly GCF_040938575.1). NCBI lineage: Eukaryota > Metazoa > Chordata > Amphibia > Caudata > Ambystomatidae > Ambystoma > Ambystoma mexicanum. Next base: position 655,904,689 of record NC_090934.1, read on the forward strand.
AGGCACATTAGCCATGGCATCTGGCCATGGCTAGTGGCCCCGACCTTTGGTCGTGGCCACACCACTAGGTTTCCTTTGGGCACACTAGGCATGTCCTTTTGCTGTGGCCCCTTGACATGTTGCCCACTAGGTTTTTTTGTGACCCACTAGCCATGGCATTCGGCCATGGATACTCTCCATATTGCACCATTTGGTTCCGTAAAGTAACCCAATAGCCATAGCCTTCGGTCACACCCATTACCAGCCACCACATTGTAGCTGTAAAATTCCCCTTTTTTGTCTTAATCTCATGGTTGTAACTGTCTTTTAAAAAAAGGTTTTCCCCATGAACGCAGTTATCAATGTACTACAAATAACTGTGTGCATCTGTAAACGCACACAAATAACTGTGGTTATCCGTCAAAAGCAGGCAAAATCTTCTTTGCCCTCCCAACACCCATCCCTTTGTCTGATGCACTTTAATTCCTGATCTAGTTTTCAATTATAACTGCAGTTATCCTATTGGATAACCCCAGGTTCTGCAAAAACGCTCAAGCTCTGAACTTGGTTCACAGCCCCCCACCCCAAAACCCCAATTTCATATGATATCCTCTTCCCCTCCCCACCTCTAGCCTGATGCCTTTTCAACATTCCTCCTCCTCCACATGGCATTTTTTCCGATTTTATTTCTGGCTAACTCCGGTTATACCAGTTACAACAGTGGATATCTCTCAGATTGAGCACAAAAAAAGCAGATTTTTCATTTCTGAAAAGCCTTGCTGATGCATTGTGGAGCACATATATAGCTATAACATTGGCAGAAGGGGGTACCTTTCAAATATTTTAACACTATTTTTACATTTTAAGGCCATCACATCGCCCCTCGCACCACCTGCCTCACTAGATGCCACCGGTGCCTCTCCTCCCCGCCATCAGCGCTCTGTTATGCATCTGTAATGTTGTACACCTCTGTAAAGCGCTCTGTTGCTTCTCGAAGCTAGGTCCATGCTCAATAAATACCATAATAATGATATTATAATAATAACAACCACTAAACGCGATAACCCCGTACCCCTACTGGAAATTTTATTAGCCTCTCTCAACCTCTCTGTAGCAAAGCACCAAGACCAACTTAAAGGTTTTAAGGAGCAGGGACCACCCTGCTCTCTGTGGAATATTTTAAAAACTACTGGATGTATTTACCCCAAACTAGTCAAGGAAATTAAGTCAATGATTTGTTCCCAAATTGTTTCTTATTTGGTCCATATCTTCCATGCGGTTTTCCCGCTGCAGCTGTTTTAAGACTGCTTATTTTATCTATGGGAAAATGAATGGGCTGAAATCTGTGAAACTGTGGTGTTTTGTTTTCTTAACAACTTTTTTTTATTTGTAAATTATTGGACCAAAAATGTACTGTTTGTGGTGGCCCTTGACAAACATTTTGTTTTGAGAATTACATCCAAATCCATCCAGTAAGTCAACGGTTATTTGCAATAGGCCATGAATACAATATTGTTTACAAAATGTCAGCCAAATCCGTCATACGAGTCAAGAGTTATTGGCAATACATTTTTTGGTTTTCCTATGGAACGCAATACTCAAATTAACTATAGTGTAGTGTGGTGACTGCCGCATTACAATATATATATATATATTACAATGTTACAACATTTTGTCATATATAACACATAACCACATGTATCTAACTGAGCACATTAGTCTTCTAACTTTATTTGGTGGGTAAATACACCACGGTAGATGTGGCTATGCTTTGGGTTTTAGTGATTTAATTTGTGTATGACTTTAAAAAGCGGCGCTGTCATTATTTTAGATTCATGACAATAAGGGACAACAGTATAAAACATCACACATGATTATGGGCATGGGCGAAAGCGTTACTTCCAAAATGTCCGCTGCTAATGAACTAAGCAGACTAGTTTGCTCAACTTTGTTCCGCATGTAATTTCGCCATTCCTGGAAGGGCCCATTTTTCACGCAGTTTATTGAGATTCCTACAAAGACAAATTGTCATGCATTTTCTGTCTAGTATTTGGAGGTCCGGTTATCAACCTCCTGGTGTCAAAAGACGATGATCTGTTTTTGGTAATCATGAATTAATACAAATACGTTCCTGTGTAGATAAGTTGTGGGATGTGTACATTTTGGTATTGTGCAATACAATTACCATTCTTATTGCTGTCAGTGTGGCCCCTTAAATCGCCCCATGAAGATAAGGATATAAATGAATTGACTAATCATAGAAAATAGTCGGCTTTTCTGTAAAGTCATATATCCTTATGTATGAGAATGTACTCTATTCAGTATGTTTTGCCTTAATGATGTGTACACATTCTTCTGAATTATGTGTGTAATTTGCATTATGTATTGGATCCTGATTTTGTGCTTCTGTGCTGTCTCAATTCATGGTATGTCTTAATAATGTATATTTATCTTAATTCTGGCGGCATGTGCTTCATCCATATCTACAAATTGAAGTGGAATCCTTTGTAGTCACATGTCTTGTTGAATGATTCTGATGCATTCTTTTACTGAATAGAATGTTTTGTGTTGTATTAAAAAATGTCTCATTCAGAGAGTGTGTTGTTGCTATATCGGACACTGTTATAAAAATGTAATGTTTGGTATAAGTAAACTAACTAAGCAGGTAGATCAAATATTGTTAGAAGGAAAACATTGGGCACCCAGATGGTTACAAAAATGAGGATAGATGCCCGTCACACGTGATACACTGGAAAGCACCAATGGTGTAACATTTGAGGATTTTAGAGTTTCAGCATTTGTATGCATTTAACCTCATTCGGCATTCCTCACTATGACACATAAGAAATAAGAGCATGGATTACTTCAGTTTCACATTCAATTAGATAAGGTGTCAAATCTTTTGTGTGAGAGCCGCCTACAAGAAACAGATTAGAAAACACCCTTACAAACAGGCCACCTTCAAATCAACTGCAGTATCAATTCCCTTAACTATTTACACTCCTATTAGATTACTATCAAAGCCGAGAACTGCATAATTTAGCAAATCTGTCATCACCCAGGGTTTCTCATTCTGCAAGCTGCTATATACATCCTTTCCCCTGAAACATCAACCTGTGAAAATAGGTCCGTTGCTGTTAAAGTTAAAGCTGAACATCCGATTGTTTGGGTTTCTGCAAGCACAACCTCTGCAATTTGAGTTTCGTCCATTCAGGACACATTGGTCAGGGTGCAATGCAAATGCGTAAATGTTGCAGTATAAGAAGCAGTAATGCAGCAATTCCAGCCAGGTAGGTGGTTACTACATCCAAGACAAGGATTAGAAGCCAAATAGGGTGTAACCTATACAAACCCAGTCAATTGATCCAAGGTACATTGTACATGTTATGGTAGTGCATTGGAAGGCTGATGTAGATATTACAGGATCGGAGAACTGCTGATTCCAGTGCCAATCCTGTCCACGTAGTATGCCCGCTAGAGGGTGATGTCGCCAATACATACCTTTGTGATTAGAGACTTTCTGTAATTTTAATGGTGTAGCCTGTAGTTAGGGCAAAGTAAGCTGTGTCAACTGATGTTGATCTCCTTAATCGCATTAGAAGTTTGCATTATCCTCGCTGGACTTCATCGCAATGATGCTCCAGTTGTTATCACAGCAATGGAAGGCCTAAGAAATATGTTGTCAATAGAATCTTAATGCCCAGTGCAAGCTCCCTATGTCGGGTGCATTGAACCCCACATTACAAAGATGGCTCTAGATTCAGGTTGCTGAAGCAGCAGAGGCAGCCCCAAGTCAGTTACCTGTCATACCAAAAAAGAAACGTACTAGCCTATCATGTAGACGGATGAATATTTTAAATATAACCTTTGTGTACAATGTAGGTCTTTCTTAAGGGAGCAGAGGTCACTCAAAAGGCAATTAAAATCAGAACAAAGCTGCAACTTGCACCCAGTCAGGAATGCTGAGCGCAGAAGGTTCAGATTTAGACGTAAACTGACGTTGAGATGTTTGACTTCCAACTCTGTTGAATAACATGAATCTGGTCCATCAGTTACAGTTACAGCAATGAATCTCATGCAAACACAAGGGTTGTTGTTCCTCTTGCCAGAGAGAGCTTCCTAGACAATGGTGGAGCTTACTGCTTAAGCACTGAACACAAAGAAAGCAAATTCCCTAAGGAACACAAGATACAATTATCTGTTCTTTGTAGTATGACAGAGTTTGCTTCTACTGTAGACACCTATGCCAGAGATTCTCAGGAAGTCTCAAAGGTACTTAGATAGACTGTAATTATCAATTCCTATCACAGAGCAACCTCTGTTCCAGGTAAAGGGTTTCAAAGGTTTTGAGGGAATCCAAGACAAGGCCAGTATTAACATGAGCAACGCTCCAGTCGTTGCCTGCTGGTTTAATATGACTCCCCTAGGCAGACCCGGTGTCTGTATCTTTGTCAGCATGTACATCGAGCACATGACTGAGTGATGTCCATGATGGCTGCATCATGATATTCCCCATGGAAGCACAGTGTGTATGTGTTGTAATTTAGATTTGTGTAAGCATACTGTTTTGTTAAGGGGTCCTGATGACTTGAATGACTCCTATTTTAGAGACAAGTTGTAGAGACCTTGTTTGACAGATCTAATGTCCCCTGTGTGATGCTGGAAATGCATCGGAGGGACAGGGCCTCTGTATCCTTGTCCTTTACTGCTTTTTATCATGTGTTCTGTCGTGTTTTCCACGCAGGAGTTCATGTGGGACTCCTGGCGGTGCAGCTCTCTCTTCTTTGGTTTGGTGAACGGACCAGTGGGTTACCCTTATGGCACCCATGGGTAGGGGTACAACCCTGTGCCCATAGTGCATGTTTTTGGGCACCTGTGTGTGACCTACAGAGCAGGGTACGGGCTGGTAGCAGCTCTGTGCTGAAATGACTGGTGCCCTGAGCGTCCTCCATTTTGGGATGCCCAGGCCCTGTCATTGGAATTGGTAGATTCCTGATGGAGACAAAATGGCCCCCATGGCCTCTTGCCTTCCATCACCTGTTAACCTGATCTTCCCGAAGTCCTGGGAAGCCCTTCCTCTGTCCCTTCCCCCTGACTGTCTGTTGGGTGGAAGTTCTGTATATGGTAGTGTGGGGAAGTGCTGACCAGACTGGCTGGAGCCTTCTCTAAGACTGTATGTTGTGGCTACGCCTGTGGGTGGGACCTGGGTGAATGGAGTGTGTGACGAATATACATTCTATGTTGTGGCTGTCTAGTATCTGGTGGTTGACACAATGGTACAGCCCTGCCCGAAACCAGTATGAATGCAGCTTGGAGTGTTGAATGGCTCGGTACTTGTCCCAATACACATAACTTGTTGTGAGTGTCTGGAGAGAAGTGAATGGCCTGAATACCTCATGTGCCTGATTGGCTGCCTACCTGCATGAATGCCCGTAGTCGTGATTTGATGCTTGAGTGTGACCCAGCGGAATGAATGGGAGATCAACAGTATATCTGGGGATCTCTCACTACTAGGAATCGTGTTCAGAAGCTGAAGTCCACTATAACGAGTAACTGGAGTAACTGAAGCTTGATCCTGAAGCCTTGCTGGACAAGAAGAATTGCTGTTGCTCTCCTTCGCAATCGGAAGGCTGCTGTGCTGCAAGAACTGACCCAGAGAGGACCTGGTAAGGTGCCCTCTTCCCGAGCTATGAGGGACCATCGTGCACAGCTGATCTTTGCCTAAGCTCCCTGGTAGACAGACCTTCGACAGGCTGCCGACCCAAGACGGGGACTGCTGCGGAACTCCAAGAAGAAGCGCCCGGACTGTTGTCCACCACTGTCGACGACCGCCATCAACGACTGGATCCGCCGTGCTCCTGTTGCCTAAGAACTTCATTGATCCAAGGACGCTCCCGTCCGCATCGTTGCCACCGTATCTTGCTGGAGAAGGCCTGACCGTCGACGCGCCGAGGAGCATCCACTGATGGGTTTCCCGCCACACAAGGACCACAGAAATGCAGACGACTTGACGCCCTTGCTGGGCCACAGTTCTTCAACTCTTTGCGGTCCAGAACTATCGACACCGAGGTGCCCCGCTTGCCTCTTCAGGCAGGACGTTTACGCCTCCCTGTCAATGAGCACCGTTAGAAACAACGCAGCCACTTCACCGTCGTAGCTCGACCTGTTCTCCGTCGGACGTTCGATGGCCCGTGACTCCTGCCTGAAAGGGAGGACACTCAAGAAGGGTTATCAATTTCCCCGATGCGGAACGCTACAACACCAAGGTACTTTGGGGTTGCAGAACTATTGGGAAGTCTAAGGTTGAACAATATATGGACTGGGCTTGTATCTTTCTTCTACAGGTTGCCCAGGTGGGGGGATCTCCACACAGAACTGTGTCTAGGTAGCAGGATCAGAATTCTGCCTATTGCTCAACCATCTTGCTTTCCCTCCTCTCTCTACTGCTGGTTTCCTCTTTATTTTGATCTGTGTGTCATTCTGACTGTATGCACTTGAATAAGATCTAATAACGTAAGTGGTACCACTTTAGAATTGTACATATTTACCATTGTTGATTTTCGGAGTACAAAGTGAGTTATTCTGATTGTGTATATGACCTTAAATATTAATTATATAAAGACTGTGTTTTAACCGGCAGAGTGTGTGGACATTCCTCTTGGGTGCTCGGGGACTACACTGTACTTAAGAACCAGCTTGCATCACCTCCTGAGAAGCTAGGCCTTGATTGCTCGACCACAATACCAATAATAGAGAATCTTTGCAGGGGTCTCTGTGCCTCCCCTCTATCATATAGAGAGCGAAAGTGCAGACCCCCCCTCCGGTCTTTACACCCTGAAACACCATGAAAGGTGACTAAGCATACCAGTGAATGGTTTAAGTGAATCTTGGGCGTGTCAGATTTCCTTACAATAGGAACGATTGTTGGAGATCAAGTATAGATCTGGTCACTTTCTGTCATGATTGCAGTTGAGAAGTAGGTCATTGGTGAGTTCCCTAGTCAAGTACATTTTCACTCGAAATGTCCCCTCTATAAAGTCATGAATTGTTTTGCCTCTTTCACAATGTCTTACTCAGTGAGCCCACTTCTGTGCAAGTGTTATGGCAGGGCAGTGTCTAGACAATATAGCACCCAGGGCGAATCAGTAGTTTGTACATGGCCCAAGGCCTTGATCCAATGCCCTGAACCCCACACTGCAATCTCTCCCCACACCATTCAAATATTGAACTTTAAAGTTGTATTGACCTGTGCTTAAAAGTAATAAGTAGACAACAACATAGATAACAATATTACAAAATGGAGCTCATATTCATTATCTCATGTGTATGGTGATTGTCTAAATGAACTGCACTTTACTAGATTTTGTTACCACAAAAGCATCTATTGCTGCTGCATGAACTTTATTCCTAAACGTCTCATCCACTTAATTTGTTTTTCACTATTCTACCCATTCCTTGCTTTATCAATGCTTTCAGCTACTTGTCCACCTAATTGTGGATATCTGTTTCCCTCCATTTCTCTCTACATCTCACTATACTGTCTGCTTTTGGACTCACTGCACACAAATCCAGACTTGCATGAATTGGAAAAGGTCGCTTTCATGTGACAGGCCACAGCTTACAAACAAACACTAACCTGGCTCCCTAGCCTTACAGACTACAGAACATTTAACAATTTCCAAAACAATTCATAAATTAAAACAATTAAACAATTCATCACGTCCTTCCCCCTGCTACCTCCGCTCCCCTCCCCTCAATTCCTCTCAAGCTTCATTCCCGCTTTCTCCCCCAATCTTCTCCCTGAGGCCATGCCCCTCCTTCTTCAATACCTCTTCCCCCTCGTTGTACATACTGGGCTAGCCTGTTCATGCAAACAGTGCCACCGCTCATTTACCGTGCTAGTACCCCTTTTTGCTTCCCCTAACAATCCTCCAAAGGGCCAGGTCCCCAGCAAGCCCTTACCCCTAGTCCCTGACCCCACCATGCTCCCCTCATCGCCAATTCTGCTCTAGCCTACTCTATTGCATGCAGCCAGGCTGGCCTGCCAATTCAGCAACAAAGTGAAGCAGTTAATATAACCATTGCCCAACTCTAACTGCCTCAGCCTGTCACACCGATGCCACCATCCCCACTTATAACAAGCCACCCCACATTCCCCACCATCCTCCCTAAAAAACAAAGAGGACTTAAAAACCTCCCCGGCCCGCAAACTCCCTCAGCGAGACCAAACTGAAGGGCGGGAGGGAGGGCGATGCTCGAAACGCCACCAACTGTCGTTTGCTCCCAAATTTTGCCTGTCCCCTTTAAACTGCAAGGGAAGGGGGGGCACGCTATCCCAGGCCAGCTGGCTGACCTGTGCAGCACCTAAAAACACCCCTTATTGTGACAGGCAACAGTTTGCAAATACATGCTAACCTGACTCCCTGGCCTTACAGACTACAGACCAAATAGCAATCTCCATAACAATTAATTAATTAAACAATTCATCACTTCCTGCCCCTCGCTCCCTCCCCTCCCCTTCAATTCCTTTTAACCTTCATTCCCTCTTTCTCCCCCATTTTCTCCCTGAGAACACGGCCCTCCTTCTTCAATACCTCTTACCCCTATTTGTACCCCCCGGGCTACCCTGTTCACACAAACAGCGCCACCCCCCTCATTTACTGCACTAGTACCCCTTCTTTGACTCCCCCGTCCATCCTCCAACGGGCCATGTCACTGGCACCAGAAAATCCTCCCCTGAGCCTGAAGTGTTCTTTCTGCCCCTCAATCCCTTCTACTGTCACCCCTTTATGATAGCCCCCACCACCAACCTAACGTCCATCAAACAGTACTGGTTCCTCATTAGTGACAAATGAACTCATCCTCCTGAAACAAATCGAAAATGTCATATTTGATCTCCAGCTGCGCGAGCGTCTGCAGCGCCGGGACTTCTCCCTGTTAACCTTCTTCCTCATCTGTTCCACCGCCCCCTCCTTCAAAGCTCCGCTCCATACCCTCCTTGGTATCAACTCTGTCAAAATCAAAACAACCCCAGGCAAGATCTCCTTCAACCAGCCAAGGTCAATCTTCATCTTTTTTAACAACGCCACATCTGTCTCCCTAATCAGATTGTTTCCCTGCGCATGTAAAACAAAAGCCGCCGGCATCCCATGAATCTCTTTCATATCTGTCAACATAGGCAACAGTTGGTCCCACTGGACCCCTCCAACCCCAGACCATCTCAACAATGCCAAATTATAACTACACCCTAACTGGGTACCGAAAACCCTTTTAGCCGCATCTTTCCCTGCCCATTTCCCTATGGAGTGTCCGCATATCCATATCTGAGGCAATTCACCACACCTCCGAGCCAAACCTGAAAAAAGACAATGAGCCTCCCCTCTGATGAGCCCGCCTCCCAGCCCTTTGTTTCTTAAGAGCCCCCTTTTCCCAAATCTCTGATGTACCTTTTGTACTTTGCAAATTTTCAGAGCCCCAGGCTCTTCACCTTCTCTTCAGACAAATGAGCCTGCTCCATTCGGAAGCCGCCCCCCATCCTGAACGAATGAGCCCCTAAATCCTCTGCTTTCGCACCCACTACTAACAGAGCCCTCCTCATCACTCCCAAAACCTGAGCAGCCATCAACACCTCCCCATTTTCGTGCTGAAAAACCAAACTCTCCCTTCCTTGACATCTCTCCCGCCACAGTACACCGACTCTCACCGGACACAACTCCCTACTACCCCTATCCAAATATACCCAAAAACCCCTGCCCAACTGATCCGTCTTCGATATACACATTTTTCTGTCCACGCTGTCCTCCGACAGACATCCCTCCACATGAAACCTCCCTCACCTCGCCTTTTCAGTACCAACTCTGACACCTAAAACGCCCCAAAAAACAACGACTTAAACCACACCGAAAACATGTCTCTTTCCCATGGCGACCAGCATATGCCCTCAAGAACCTGGGACAACCTTCTTAACAGGGCCGCTAACACTGGCCTCCTGCCATCCTTTCCCTTCCCCTTTTCCCTTGTCCATCCTGCCAACATCCTACATGCCATTCCCCCCCCACTAGGCTGAAAACCTCAGAACCACTTCCCATTAAACACAATGCACGCCAGCTTCCCCGATATCATTGCCCTGGACCAACCCCTACGCACACAGCTCAATATAAAGTTGATCACATCCTCCCTCCTTCTGTCCTCTGCATCCTCCAACCCCCATTCCCTTTCACCTGCGCACTCCCCCTTCACAAACTCCACCCATGCTCTCCTGTATGCGGCGCACAATGCTGGGGCCAGTGAACCCTCCACTAAATGCAGGGCTCTCAATCTCCTAGCTGCCACAGCTTCTCCTGGATCCAGTGCACCTCCACCTCTGCTTCAGGTGCCAGCCCATGGAATTTATGCTACTGTAAAAGAGATAATGCATCATCGATGCCGTTATCCTTCCCTGGCTTGTGCGTAACATTCCATTGCAGGCACCCACAAATCTGACGCCATGGCAATGGGAAACATTCTAGGAAAGCTATGCTCCTCCCCCTCTCTTCCACTGCTCAGGCCACCTCTCTGCGCACCATCCACCCCTCCAGTACACGCCAAATCCTCCAGCACCCGCTGCATCGGAGAAAACGTGAACCTCCAAAGCCACTTGGTCCCCTTGCAGCCACATAGACACATCATTAAATTCCTCCAGAAATCTCAACCATACCCTACAATCCTCTTGGCATAGGCCCTGAAACCCTCACCCTGTGATGTTGGTACCTCGCCCCGGCCATGGAACGGGCCATATTCCTACAAAAAGTGCGACTTGTAACCACAAACTGACACAGAAAATTGAGATGCATGTCCACCAGCATCATCTTATACGCCACTGCAACCCTCTGCAGCAACTGTACCAGCTTGCTCACCTTGTCGTCCGGTAAGCGTGAGGTCATGGCCCCTGAATCAAGCTCAATTCCCAGAAAATTCGGATACACGGCCGGCCCCTCCATCTTATCCTCCACCAATTGCACTCCCAAATCAAACATCAACAACTGCAAAACCTCCAGCATTCGCTGGCACTCCTGCTCTTTGCCCGCCCCACTGATAAACAAGAAATCATCCAAATAGTGCAAAATTCGCCCAAAATCAGAACTGTAAGTGAAAACCCACTGCAGAAAGATGGTAAACTGCTGAAACAATGCACATGACACAGCACAGCCCATTGGCAATGTTTTGTCCACGTACATTTGACCCTCAAACTGCATCCCCAGCAACCAAAAATCCTCTGGATACACCAGCAACAAACAACTTGATGTCACATTTGGCCATAGAAGCACCACACCCTTTCTTCCTCACCAAACCCACTGCCTGAGCCACACTTGCATAGGACACCCCACACTCCTCTGGGGCAAAGAAATCATTCACGGACATGCCCTTTGGCCATGACAAGTGGGGAATCAACCTGAACTCAGCATCTGCTTTTTAGGCACAAGCCCTAAGGGGGACACCACCAGATCACCCGGCAAATCTGGAAACGGCCCAACCACCCTTCCTTCCGCCACCTCCTTCTGCAGCTTCACCCTTATCACCCCTGAATTCTCTGAGCTGACTTCAGGGTTTCTGCCCACTACAGCATCCTCAGTCCCTGGTACCCCAACTTAAAACCCTCCCAGAAACCTGCACCCAAAATCCTGGCCCCTTCCCTATCCGGGGAAAACCAGAGCCATTCCGCCAGCTCATCGATCTTAACTGGTGTATATGCCTTTCCCCACAACCCCTCGCCCTGCCTCACGCCCCCTCCTTCTTTCTCCTGTCGCAAAAGATTGCGGGATGAGATGCCGTCCTGCGCATCTGGTGCACTCATTTCTGAATTTGCACACCGGCATTGAGCAACCATCTTTATTATAGGCCCAGCATGCTGCTGACAGCTGTCCCCTGCCACCTCGACCCTCCCCATTGAGGGTGGTGCAACCAGGAAAGGGCTGGTAAGGCACAGGTAAACTGCTCGCTTTATGAAGCTTTGGGACCTGTCGCATGGTGCCTTCCACTCCAACCATAAGTCCATATCATTCTCCACCCACTCTGCCTGTTTGTCCTCACCCATCCTTGCCCTGAACTCCTGGTCGTGCCTCACTCAAGCAAAACCTCTGAAATGTGTAAACGCTTTCCTAATCACATCCATGTATTTCAACAAAGCTACACACCTCTCAGAGTACTTTTCACAGTAGACGCTAGCGTATATAAGAAATGCTGACGTCCAGTTCTCGATTGTAACCGGTACCTGCGGTCTTGCTGCCATCTCCTGCTCCTCTTCCTTAGACCCCTCTGTAGCTCTCACCTCCCTATGTAAAAGCTTGAACAAGTCTTGCAACCTCTCTGGCCCAAATCTTCACTTTTGTAGCCACCAACAAATGCACACCCAATGGCTTTGTAATACCCATATAGGGTAGCTCCTTAGCCTTCTCTGTGCTCTCCCCTGTACTTACAGTAGGCACCTCCACCACCCCCTGTGCCTCAGGTTCCGGGACCTTATCTGTCTGTACTTCCACCAAGGCTACACCTCTCCCTTCTGCCCTCACCAAGGCCCCCGCCACCACACCCCCATCTTCACCTGCCCAAGGTGGCCCAACCCCCTATGCCTCACAGCTAGCCCCCAACCTGACCCATGCTGCTGAGAATTCTGTGCCCTGCTCACCTGCAGCCCTGTCTTCACCCAGTCGCTTCATCCTGGCCTCCATGCAGCTACTCCTAATTTCTTTCCTCAGCTGGCTCCTACTGCAGGGACAAAAAACATCAGCAGAGTCTTCAGCCATATTCACCACATTCTCCCCATACGCCTCTGACCCCAAGCCCCACCTCCCACCCGAACTCATCACCACATTGTCCTCTTTCTCTTCCAACCCACTCCCCTCGTCCTCTCTCCTCCCACACCAAGCAATCCTCACCCCCTTCATCCTCACCAGCCATATACCATTCATGTTGTGTATGCCCATTCGGCCAGGCAGATCCTGCTTGGGCCAGCACGGGGTGTTCACCCCAATGGTCCTGTGTCGTCTTCTCAGTGGGGTTGCACCAACCCTTTCCTGCTCCCCTACTCTTCTCGGGTGAGGCATTCCCTCCTCCACCCTGCGTTCCATCTTGCTAAGGGCTGTACTGCACCCTCTAGGCTGCCTGCTTCTTCTCACCAGAGTGACCTCTCTGAAGTCTTCTCCTTCCTTCTCCTCTGCTGCAATGAGGACCATGCCACACCCTTCGTCTTCAACCCCGTTGGGCGGTGAGGCCCGTCCTGTACCTGTCACTGCCATCCTTCAGGGAGAGTGTCTTCCTCCTCACCCATGCACTATTCTGCAGGCATTTCCTAGCTTGCCCCCACTTCACCACTGCCCCAATCCCCTCTGGCCTCCCCCTATTGTGCCCACCATCTTGCGCCCTGCACTCTTCCACCCCAACCTCGCTCGCACCCCCTCTAGCAACTGCCTTCCCAGGACCACGCCCGGACCCCTTCTCCTCTGCTCCCCTGCCCCTCGCATGCCTCCTAGGTATATGCACACTGCTGCACCTGGCCTATTTTTCCTAAACCTCACTTCTCCCTGCCGATGAGATGCAAGTCACTGATGCAATGGCCCCATCCAAAGCTGCTCTGCGCTGGGTCTCCCACCATTGGGCCCCTGCCAGCTGAGCCTTTGATCCCCTGCTGATAATGCTCAAGGCCTTCCGCAAAGGCCTAGGCGTCCACTACAACATCCTACTCAAGGAGGCTGAAGGTAAAAACAGACCACAAAGCGACCCCTTCAAAAAGGTGAAAAACCTTTAGTCTACAAACATAAACCGCTTTGTGGTATAGGAATATTCGTTATTTCGGGAAGATATTCACATTTGCTGCCTTACTATAGGCATTCAATCCATATCGACAAATCAAAGTTTTTTTAGAAAAATACAAATTTTAAAGATCATACAGCATGGTTAAAATCATGACAATCGTCAACATTACTATAACAATACCTAGGGGATGGTTCAAAACAACACAATAGCAAATCAGGAAAAAAAGTGAATAATTCCCTATTAAAGTGGCTTGTGCTGTGTGATTTCACACTAGTCATACCTCGTTCCACAAGCACTCATCAACTCTCATATCTTTCATACCATTCTCAACATACCAGAGTTCATAAACAACATATACATAAACAGCACATTTGTATGCCCAACATGTTTCTTTCCGTAACATTTGGTGTCATGAGTTTTTGGAAATTCATCCGGGGTTTATGGTTCTGTACATCATAACTCCTAGGTATTCGAGGAAGGCAACCTAAACATTCATTTTGGTTCCTGCTCTGGTTTGAATTAGAGCCCAAGTCCTTAAATCTTGAGCAATTCGTTTTTTATGCAAATGTGGAGATCTTCCCCTACAACAAAAACAAACATAGGAATATCAATTGTCCATCTGTTTTGAGTGTAATTCTCAAAAAAACTAACAATGTCCAAATTTGTTAATTTAATCTGGGTCATGTGTGAGAATAATCATTTATCTCGCACTGCTCATCTTTTCAAAATGTAACATTCTCTTCTGTCCAGTAATTCTATTTCACGGGTTGATGTAGTTTAAACAATGAATAGTCGGCTACGTTTATTCAAATCCTTACACTGGAGGCCTCCCAACATCAAAAGGAGAAGTGTCTTTATCTATATGATATGTGCAGTAATCACCAACGCTGTTTAGGGCCATTAGTGATGGTCAATCTTCTATTCAGTTTGCTACTAATCAAAAGGACGCTGGTGGGCTAGTAGTGCAGTTCCCTACCCTCTTAGCATATGTGACCAGACTTCGGTCCTGGAATAGATTATTAGGGTGGTCCCTTGTGGATCATTAGGTCTGAGGTGCCTCCTTGTCTCTTTTAAGTTTGTGGCAGACTGGCGAGCCTTAAGTTCGGAAAACAAAACAGACCACAACTTACTATAAATTGGTTTCATAGTTTGTTATAGTAGAACAAGTCTCAACTTTACATTGTAATGCGCGGTAGTTACAGCGTCTTAAATATCTTACCAAAATAGTGAGTTGGTGAGATCTGGCAGTATTTTATTCCTTGTATACTTCTCTTGGTATTGGCTCACTTGGGTCGTTATGTAGCATTTTCATGTGGCCAAACCGAATACGCGTGTTTCAGGATCTAATGCACATTCTCTCTTTTTTGCATCAGGTTACTTATTCTTGTTACTTCATAGCCTAGGGGAGCATTGAGGCAAAAAATGCACCTATGATTAATCTATTTCCTTCATTTTCTTACAGTTATATTTGGAGAAACAGTTTTTACTGTGAGTTGAACAGCCGTGCATTTGTCACGAGGGCTTACCTAACTGTGAGGTAGCTATCAAAGACCGATTATTCTTATCCCTCGTCGTTCCGAGTTGCTAGGGGCTTGATAGATGGTTTTTGATAGCGGCAGCCCTTATCACTGAAGTTATGCCGTTCCAATCGCCTATGCTAGAGTGAGAAAAGTGGAACAAACCAGAGCGACAAGTTACTGCCGATCTAACGGGCAGGGTCACTGCTAAATTTCATTTTTGTTGTGCAAAGCTCTTACCGGTAATCTGTGTATCCCGGTCTTTCACTCCCATCCGGCGGTTCAATCGTCTCCTCCAGGCGCCTGTACGGCATGCGTCATTCTGTTTTCTTTTTATGCATGATGAGGCCTTCTGACTGATACCTATTGGCTGTGGGCAACTACCCTGATTCGTAGTTGTTTGTCCTCTTTTTTTTGTTTTTGATTGTTTACTCTGTCTGCCGTAATTAACCCATTACCTTAGTATGGTTTTTATTAAGTTGGTGGCGAAAGTGACCCGACTCTACATATTACTCACCCCCAGGGGGGATGGAGGCATATAAAGCCAGTCGTTACGTTTCGTCATGGGGAAAGAGAAAAAAGAAAGGTGCTTCACATGCACAAGCGATCATAGAGGCTTCAGGAACCATAAAAATGTGTCACTGATCGTCAGTTCCTTCCACGGTTGGACCCTAATTTATCAGGGTGAGTGTTTGCATGAATTACACTATATCAACCAATCAATTTTTGTCATTTAGCCCTGTTTGCATGCTTTTTGTCAAAATAATTATCTCTTGTTCTTTTTATCAGTAGAGTCTTATTTAAGTCTGTATAAAATAGACCATTTTAGATCCTCAACACTGTGTATACACTCGATCCAATGGTCTACTAGAGGAGTGTTGGCTGTACGGTTTTTAATGCAACTTTTATGTTCGCTTATCCGTACCTTAAACTTTTTTTCTATTTTCCCAATGTATATTTTGCCGCATGGACACCAAAAAACATAGATAACCATCTGGGGATCGCAGTTAGTGAGGGTCTTTTGTTTCCAAGGCGTTTGTAAACCTAGGTCAATAGAAGTGCTTTTCTTTGTGGACTAACAGCAAGAACATTAACCACACGGGTAATGTCTGACCAACTCTGAAAGTCCCCATTTTTGGGGTAATGTTTTCTGTCTCATTGGTTTGACTTGAAACAAGTGGGGAGGCGTCCTGCCACTTACTTTAGGCCCATTTACCTATATGGTAAAGGCTGAATTTCTTTGCATGCTAGTTATGACAGAGGTTATATTATTTAGCTGACTGTCATAGGTTTTCTAAAAAGATGAGCAAGAGATAGACCCTTATGGAAATGCATCATAGCATACTTTTATTATTCTGCTAGAGCTAGAAGGTACACTACATATTTTATGCTTATAACGTTTTTTTCAAAAATATATATTGAAGATGCTATTTCATAATATGCATCTTAAATCAGAATACATTCAATTTGTTTTACAAATGCATTGAAAAAAAAAAAAAAAAAAAAAGGAGTGAATAACAAATATGGTTGTGACAAACATTTAACAAATGCACTAAAAAAGTGTAACAAATGTGATATACAGAATCACCATTAATATTGTTTGTTCGTGTCTTGGATAGAACATATATACAAGACTGTATGGTGTTTGTAGGCTCTATAGGAGACAGGGACCTAGTCATTGGTTTGAGGCTCACATCATTACGAGTAATGAGGTCTTTTTCATTCCGGCTTCTTTTAAAGGCAATAATGGATATCGGTACTGGCTGGTCACCTTTTTCCATAATATGCCAGTTTCTTCTGATGACTTTCTTTATGGTGTTTGACATATTGCTGTAAGTGTTAACAAACACAACGCATTCTGTTTTGGCCTTCTCAACTCTCTGTTCTTTAAACTCCAAGAGTGCATCTCTATTGTTATTACTTGCTCTTTTCAGAGCATGTGTAGTCACTTTGGTGGCATAGCCTCTCTGAGTTTGGCGTTTCTGCATTTTATTGGCTTCCTCTTTGAAGTCTGTTCTTCTGGTGCTATTCCTTTTCAACCTTAGGAATTGGCCCAGCATAAGGTTGTCATGCCCATGCCTGGGATGGAAGCTGGTGTAGTGGAGCATCACGTTTTTGTCTCTAGGTTTATTAAATGGTTTCACATATAATTTTCTGTTTACTTGATCAACTGTAATTGTAATGTCCAGAAATGAGAGTGCCGCTGTACTATGATTAGATGTAAATTTCAAAAATCTGTCTTGTGTGTTTATCCATTGAAAAAAGTTTTCAAATTCCGTGGTTGTTCCTTTCCAAATGATGAAAATGTCGTCTATATAGCATCTCCATATTTTTATGTTGTTTGCAAATGGACTGTTCTGGTTAATTATTTTAGAGGTCTCAAATTTTTCCACGTATAGGTTGGCTACACTTGGGGCCAGAGTGGCCCCCATAGCGGTTCCCTGGATCTGCTTAAAGAATTTGCCATTAAATAGTAAGTAGCTTTCCATAAGAGCCAACTCTGCACACCATAAAATGAACAAAATTGGAGTTGACTTCACTGTGTGGTCTTGAAAGAGTTTTTCCTCGAGCATATCTAAAGATGCTCGCTGTGGTATGCTTGTGAAAAGTGCCACTACTTCGAGCCCTATCAGGATTTCTGATGTAGGATCAAATTCCACACCTTCTACTTCTGAGATCATTCGTGTTGTATCTAGAACATGTGATGCCATTTTCCGTACTAGTGGTTGAAGAAATGTGTCTGCGAAGCGGGAGAGAGGTTCCAGAACAGAGTTTACACCGCACACAATTGGTCTCTCTGGAGGGGTAGTTAATGTTTTGTGGATTTTGGGGAGTATGTAAAATTGTATAATTTGTGGTTTGTCCTTGATCAAGAAGTAAGCCTCTTTTGGAGAGATCCAGCCTCTTTGGGCTGCTTTGGCAACTTTGAGTGAAATAAGGTTAGCCAGTCCCATGGTTGGGTCTTCCGTCAGTGGTTCATAGCAGGCTAGATCTAAGAGTTTGCGATTGCATTCTCTGACGTAATCTTCTCGATTGAGGATCACAGTCTCTCCCCCTTTATCGTTCCTCCGGATTACATTTTTCCCTTTTGAGCTCATTTCCAACTGGTTTAGATCAGGAAGAACTCTTTTTTGAAATACCAGAGCTTCTGCACTGTGTGATGCAGTGGGCACACAGAAGTTGTATTTGTTCAGTAGCCCGGAATCAAAGTCCTTAGCTTCATAAAGTTTATTCTGAAAAAATTGGTAGAGGTGAATTTTCCTCATAAATGCGAAGAATTCCTGATGGTATGTGAAAGGGCTATGTAGATTTGTGGGGACAAAGCCCATCCCTTTCTCCAGGATTCTCATTTCTTCTAGCCTTGGTTGATATCTGGATAAATTCACCACAAGGCCTTCATACTCCTCGTTATGCAGGGTTCCAAATCCCAGGCCTCTGGGCCTTTCTCTAAAAAATCATGGTCGTTGGTTCTCCCACCTTGGTTGTTGCCTCTGGTACCTTGATTATCATCTCGTCTTCCGCGATATTTTCCTCTATAGGGTTTGCGGCGGTTAGGCTTACCACGATTACGAAAGGTATTGTCACTCAGGCTACCGTCGCTTGAGCTGAAAGAGGTGTTCCTAAAATTCAATTGTCTCTTACGTCCTTGGCCTCTAAAATACGATGATGCATCAGTTTTTTTCATTGGTTTGGTAGTTTTCCTGAGTATATGGAAAGGCTTTTTCATGGCTGAAGTTGATTAAATCCTTGTTCATCCTTCGCACCCGTTCTCGTAGAGTGTCCTCTTTAAAGATGCTCATTTCAGCCATTAAGGTGTCTACCTTTTCTTATATAGTTCCAATGGTATGACTTTCTGTATTTCTTCTTCCAATGTTTTGAGGTCGACGAGTATCTTTTGCGTCAACTCTGTGGCTGTGTCTATTATTAAGATCAGCTAGTCGCGGCCGCATTTATTTGCCACGTAACTCCATTGTACTATAAAATTTTTGTTATCAAGAAGGAGCCTTGGCTCATTTCTTACTACCAATGCCTGGGGTACCCTTAGGTAAGTATTTTAGCATTATAGAGCCATGAAGTTCCGTTCTTATTAGTCTTTTTTTTCAAGTTGCTCAGTTTGTCCCAATTGGTTATATTTGTAGTAGTCTCAGAGGACCCGCCTAACAAAGAGGCTTTTTCCAACAGGTCCGCAATGTATTTGTCGTCATAGCTCTTGCATCTCTCGAGAGCTATTATGATGGTTTCTGAATGATCTCGTATCTAATGGTTAAGGTCCTACCCTTGCCCTTGCGTCCAACCAACAGACATGTCTTTAAGTCTCTGGTCAGTACGTCTTAAATCTGTCAAGTTATCCTCATAACCTGTGAGTGTGGCAATGAGAGATTGTTTTCTTTGAAATGATAGTAAACAGTAAATGTCAAAAAGCCTCACCGTCTAATGGCCGTATAAGAAACAACATCCTACTCAAGGAGGCTGAAAGGAAAAACAGACCACAAAGCGACCCCTTCAAAAAGGTGAAAAACCTTTAGTCTACAAAAAAAAACGCTTTGTGGTAACAAAGTGACCCCTTCAAAAAGGTGAAAAACCTTTAGTCTACAGTGATATAGGAAAATTCATTATTCCAGGAAGATATTCACATTTGCTGCCTTAATATAGGCATTCAATCCATATCGACAAATCAAAGTTTTTTTAGAAAAATACAAATTTTAATGATAATGCAGCATGGTTAAAATCATGACAATCGTCAATATTACTATAACAATACCTAGGGGGTGGTTCAAAACTGAACACAATAGCAAATCGGAAAAAAAGTGAATAATTCCCTATGAAAGTGGCTTGTGCTGTGTGATTTCAAACTGGTCATACCTCGTTCCACAAGCACTCATCAACTCTCGCACCTTTCATACCATTCTCAACATGGCAGAGTTCATGAACAACATTTACATAAAAAGCACAGTTTTATGCCCAACATGTTTCTTTCCTTAACATTTGGTGTCATGAGTTTTTGGAAATTCATCAGGGGCTCATGGTTCTGTACATCATAACGCCTAATAATTCAAGCAAGGCAGCCTAAACATTTGTTGTGGTTCCTGCTCTGGTTTGAATTAGAGCCCAAGTCCTCAATTCTTGACCAATTTGTTCTTTATGCAAATGTGGAGATCTTCCCCTACAAGAAAAACAAACATAGGATATCAATGTCCATCTGTTTTGAGTGTAATTCTCAAAAAAACTAACAATGTCCAAATTTGTTAATTTAATCTGGGTCATGTGTGAGAATAATCATTTATCTTGCACTGCTCATCGTTTCAAAATGTAACATTCACTACACCTGTCATGTTCCCCACACCCTCCAACCCTCCCAGAAATGCCACTGCGAAAACCCAAACTCAGAAGACCAACTGCTGTGGTCCCTATATATATATATATATATATATATGTATAAAAAGAAAAATTTGAATGATTACGAAAAGTAGTGTTCTATTACACGGCCCGCGGTAGCAGCCGTGTAGTGTTATGGTTAAGTTGCTAAATCCATAGGAAGATCTCTTTTTGGGTGGTTTATAACTTCGCTCCCCCAGGACGAATACTCGCCAAACTTTGCAAAACATGTATGTTGCCCACTCCGAATCTTTTTGTAAAGTTTGGTGAGGGTTCGTCAATGGGGGGCAAAGTTATAGGGGGGGTAAAAACATATTAAAGAACACAACATTGCACTTGTCAAACTTATTAAATAATTTCTGGGGAGGTGAGGTCTGATGAGGATGGGATGGGATATGGGTGCAAGAAGCAAAAAAAGGAGTGTTTTGCACCGTAAAAGTCAGCGAACAGTCCGGATGTTCGTGGACACCTCTGTATTACAGGGTTGATGAAAAGCAGTTCTTGGATGGCTTATAACTTTGGCGCCACTTTATAAAATTACAATTAAATTCTTGACCTGATCCTGAATGAATTTGCAAAGTTTGGTGGGATGATGTCAGGAGGGGGCAAAATCAGAGGGGGTCCCACAATAATGTAAAGGCTGATAAATTAGGTGCCATTTGACGAATCTACACAAAGGTTTGCAAAAAGATTGTAGATCTAGGTATAAATGTTTCTGCAAAGTCTGAGTGGATTTTGCCAAGTGGGGGCTAAGTTATATGAATATTGTATGTGCATAATTTGACACTTTTGAAAAAAATAAAACATAGGTGGATTTCCAGGAAACTTGTGTAAGGAGCATTGGCAAGGACCTTAAACCATGGTTTTGCAAATGTGCCCGTGTTTTATTTTTTGACAAGTGTCATAATGTAGGTACAAAAAATAGTGATATACCTTCGGTGACTGAGGTGTAGCCTGTGGACATGGGCAGTGGCCTCATAGTCTGGGTCATGGAATAAGGTCATGATCCGGACAATCTGGCTACTGGCCCTGACCACGAGGGAGAACACATGGGGTTGAAGTTGCCATGTCCACCTGGGACCGGCTTTGTGGTAAAGTTATTCGAAAGTGGGATAGCTTTGAAAGGGAAGAAAAATGTGCTTGTGGTAATATGGTCACAGCGTTCTTTCTTTGCCTTCTGCAGGCTGCCATGGAAAGCAAAGAGGGGCCCTGTAAGGAACCCCACCTTCCCTTTCCATGGTGGCCATCTTGGAAAAGGATGTTCCTTCCTATCCCGGGACACCGCAGCACCCCATGAAATACCCAGTAACTTGAGTTTTAAGAAGACCAAGGAAAGGCTCTCTTTATGTTTATGCTGGCCTAAGTTGGGGTGTGATGTCAATTAGTACTGTAGGTAAGAGTGCAGCCAAGAATGTGGCACCCTTAGTGCCTCTCCCAGTGGTGAGAGTCCCTTTTGAGAGGGTAGGAATTGACATTGTTGGTCCCTCAAACCCTCCAACATCTTCAGGTAACAGGTTTATCCTGGTTGTAGTAGACCATGCTACTAGGTATTTCGGAAGAAATACCTATGAGAACTGTTACAGCTCAGGCTGTGGCTAAGGCCCTACTTGGTATTTTTACCAGGGTAGGTTTTCCTAAGGAATTTATCTCTGACAGGGGATCCAATGTTATGTCCCACTACATGCAGGCCATGTGGAAAAACTGTTGAGTAACTTACAAGTTCTCAACTGCCTACCCTCCTCAGAGAAATGGATTGGTAGAGAGGTTCAACCGTACAATGAAGAGCATGATAGGTGCTTTAGAGGAACCCCTTAGGAGAAAGTGGGACCTTCTACTGCCATGCCTTCTATTTGCTTATAGAGAAGTCCTTCAGGAGGGAGTTGGATTTAGTCCCTTTGAACTTCTCGATGGCCATTCAGTTAGAGGCCCCTTGGCTCTGATTAAGGAGGGGTTGCAGAGAGCTCTTTTGCCCAAGCCAGTGAGAGTAACTGACTATGTGATAGGTCTCCGGAGGAGAATGTCAAACATGATGGCAGAAGCATCAGATAACTTAAAAGCAAGTCAGGCTCTGGTCAAACATTGGCATGATCAGAAGGCCAACATGGTTGAGTTTACTCAAGGCCACCAAGTTTTCGTTATGGTTCCAACAAGGCAGAGGGCCTTACAGGACAAGTGGATAGGACCCTTCAAGGTTTTGGGAAACTTGGAGAGGTCAACTATCTGGTGGACTTAGGCAATCCTAAGGAGGCTCTCAGAGTCTTTCACACCAACCATCTAAAAGCTTATGTCTCAAGACAGAAGTAGGAGCTTTGCTTCTAGCTTCATCCCAAGAGGAGGAGGAGAGTGAACCTCTACCTGACCTACTCAGAGGTCAGCCTTTAGATGAGAAAATAGAAGGAGTTAAAGGCATGGTCTAGTAATTTTTTTTTATTGTCCCTACGGGTCGGCCATGTTTTTTTAAGCCTAAGTGGCTCGATTTTAGAAAACTTTCCTATGGACCTTATCAGAGTCCATTAAACGCATGCGAAAACAGGCACCAGGGAGCCGCCATTTTGTGATAATCCTATCACTTGCCGCATCGCCCTGGTTGACCTGCTTCTGCGGCACTAAATCAATTCCCCCGCCCCTGAGCCTGACATTATCCAAACATTCATATTCCCCGCCTCTCTCCGTGACGTTACTGTGCTGCGTAGGCAAACGCACCCAGTCGTCTTCTACGCGACCCCACACAGAACCCGGAAACCAACACAGACCATCTCACAACACAGCGCGCCACAATTCGGAATATGAAACTGTACTTTAAAATCAAACAGCAACACGGTACATTTGGTAAAGTATATTTATCTGACATTAAATGTTTAGAGAATATTCAGCAATTGCCATATGAACTCCGAAAACCATTTATTTTCTTTTATCTGTATCCGCAATGGTACACAGGGTGTTGCTTTTTGTTAAAAGAAGCACTTTGGAAGCACGGTGAACCGCAAGGCTGTTCCATCAACTAGGCACTAGTCCATCGTAAAGGTTGATATGTTGCTTCTAGCAACTAGTACAGCGTAAGGGCATGTGGGCCCTTGGTAATCGTCCCATAAAATTGTCAGTGTGCTCCATTTGTTCACACGAAGCTGCAGGTGTCTCACGAAGAAACCATCTGCTGGTGTCTCAAACCGACGGCAGTAGCAGAAGGGGAGCAAATACCTGTTATGAAAACAAAAAAATTATAATTAGTCTCGCCAGCCGATCTTCATTAATATTACTCATTTTATTTATTACAGCCGATCAGAACTATTTGCTTGCAAGGATAGTTCAATGGAGTATGTTCGCCTCTAAAATCAATGCGAAAAGTAACGAAATAAATCGAGGCCAACACACAATGATAAACGACAGTTAGTCTACATGCGTGAGGAATGATATGATATATGATATGGCATTTGTAACGTGCCTATACTCAAGTGTTTCAAGGCGCGACGAGGCAGGTGGGGAACAAGGGCAGACAGACAACGATCCTACTAGGCCAGGTGTCTTTCTGATCGCGCATGGGGAAGGGGGGAGGAGGGTAAAAGTGCTGTACATGGTTAATTGAATACAAATTAAATAATAGGGCCAGCTGGTGGCACGTGCAAGGTAAATGCGGGGAGAAGGGGCTGAAGGATACAGAGACAGTCCCCTAGTGCAGGTAGGCAGTGCAGGGAAAAGTGGCTGGGCCAAGGACCGAGATCGGTGAGACCAGTGGACCTGCATGCCCATGTGCCCACTACAAATACGTTTTCCTTGCTTTTCCTAGCTCTTCATTCATTCATTTATTCATGCATCCATTCATTAAATCTTCATTCCGGTATAAAAGCATGTAAAGATTTACTTACATTATATTTGAATTTTCCATTGTGTCTCTTCGTAATGCAGTCTGTAAAACGGACCGTGCTCTTGACAACGATTTTTCGTATACTGAACTAAAATGAAACTCGGTCTAGTTTCAGAATTTTCTGCCTTATCGTCTCTTACGTTATTGCGCACCCCCTTCAAATGTAGTTCTTTCGGCATGGTCCCTGTCTCAAGGTCAAAAAACAATAGACCCTTATACTTCCAGTGCGACTTGTGGGCTTCATCTGGGCGCGAGCTGAAAATCAAAGCCGCTGTCCTTCGCATTCTTTATTTGCAACATCACGTAGTATAGGCATCTGTGAGAACTTGAAGTTTGGAATCCCTCTATGTAGTGCGCCTCAATGTGCAAATGCGAACTGGCTTCTCTCCCAAATACCACGGCCCGCTTGGCGCGTTCTAAGTGCCCCAATTTTGTCCCCGTTGTCTGCGAGCTTTGCAACCCAAATTGAGACATTTCATTTTTGGCGGAAGGTCAGGGAAAGTATAAAGTACCACAGGAGTTGAGTTAAAAGTGAGATTTATTGTTTGTTTGTTTGTTTTATTATTTGCAATACTCAAGCCTCCCCTCCGTTAACAGTGCGCAACAGTGTGCAGCATTTACATTTACATGAGATGAGACATGAGAAAAATATATACATACACATATATGAGGTGAATAGAGAGAATTCAAAGATGACATCCAGCTTGTTTGCCACCCATGATGGTGAAGATAGGGGTTAGGGTTACAGGTACACTGTACAATAACATTTATCTACAAAAAGACAATCGTATTGCAATTATTTAAACCGGGATTTGTACTTCACAACCAGCTGTGCTTCGGGTGGGCATGGCACAGTCGCAATGTTCGGTGGCAATGGATCACTGCTCTGCACAGAAATGTTCAAAATTCCATATCTGTGCTTCTCTAACACAGCAACAATAAGGCCTTTCACAAAGTCGAACTGCATTTCATCATAGACTGGTTTGATCACCCATTGCTTACTTCGTTTTGAAAACACCTTAGTGTAGCGAGGCATACTTACTTTACCCCTAGTCCTAGATTGTTCACGTCCGACATTGCTGTTATGGGCCAAGACCACTAGTAGAGTGCGATGTTTCATGCCCCGAAAGCTAAAATGCAAGCGCTTTGGCCTGTACTTTAGGCACATATTGTGGAACACCTCCAAATCTCCTGTGTGACAGAATTCTGTCAGTCCTCTCAAATCTCTTGATAGAGTTTTGTCGAAAACAATCTTCTCAATGGCTTTGGGTGTCGGTGAAGATGGAATCAACCACTTCTTCTTCCGTGCCTCCTCTAAGGACAAAGGGCCATGTTCACATTGGTGGAAATGTTGATTTGCTGTCCAGCGGTGAACGTTGGTACAGTGGTGCATCAGTGACCGCCATTTTTCAAGTAGTATTTCCACTGACCCTTCACAAGTTTTTGAGCTCCACCAAAGATGGTTGGTGATAGAATGGGACCACTGCAAAATACTTTCAAAACCTTTTTTTTCCTGCAGCCGAGATTTTCTTACTGATTGATTTAGCAAGATGCCATACGTCGAATTGATGATTAATATGTGGGAACTGCTCTCTCATTGTCTTGGCAATTGAAACGTGTCTGTCCGTGGCTATGAGGTCAATGTGCATTCCCCTTGATTGTAGATATTCCACTGATTTTATAAATCCTAGTTTCTCCATGGCCACTGACGATGTACATTGTGTTACCTGCACGACCACCGAACTCACAATTTTCTTACTATCCATGTCCTGAAAGTGGTAGGTGCAGTACTTGGCAGAAAATCCAGGGCTGTCGCACTGTCCATCACTGGCTAGCCTGAATCGTTTGCCTTCGAATGTACTTGCTAGAGACAATTGTTCAATTTTCCAAGCATCACTAATGGCCGGAAACAGATAATCACGTTGGTATATGTAGTACAGCGCTTTAGAAATGAAATGGAGTCCCACAAACTGAAAGAAAGCCTCTAACTTTCTAAAACTGGAGCCACTAAAAAGTGATGCAGCTGCACACAGTAGATTGCCTGCTGGCAGTTTCCCCAGCATCGGTTGTGCAGACCATGAGAACCTATGATTTAATCTACAGGCGGAATTTATTTTGACGTTACTGCCTTTTATTTGACGAGTCACATTAATCAATGGCTTCCCACAAACTTTCCCTCTAATGGAATGCACACATTTCACCATACTTATAATTTCCATCAAACAACTGTTGAATACAATGTATTTGCTCTCTTTCATTAGATTGTCATCCTGCGTCAACGTTGTTTCGGCCTGTGACGTAGTGGAGATTTCAACACATTGGAAAGTAATATCGCTGATATCAAGTTCTGATGCATCTATGGATGCTGCGACTGGTTAATTCTCTGTCATTTCGACATCTATTACTTCAACATTGATGGGAGAACACAACAATGTCGACAGGTTTTTGGGTGGCAAATTTTTGGCGGGTGGAGATTGTGTGAATTGATCTGCAACTACTTCAGAGCTATCTTCAATACATTCAATAACATCTTCTTGTGGTGGTGCGGTCGCACTGTAGCAATGGTCCAAAGCAACTTTGCTGCAGTCTCCAAACACAGTTAATTCATGTTCTGGCCATTGGACATGAGCATCACGAGCCTGAACACGTCTCACCTCAATTAATAGTTCCTTCATAGTGTACATGGTCTGGTAAGCAACATCTCTCATTCGCTTCACTGTCTGTGTATGTATAGTTCTGACACCCACGGGTAACTGGAGGAGAGATTGGAAAAGGGATGTTCAGTTTAAACACAAGATAAACTGTAGTCCAATTGACTGGAAAAAAACATAAAATAGTCCCCAGCACACATTTTTTTTAAAATTATGAACTGTTTGTAACTAACCTTTTTTTGTTTTTTTTTCTTTGCAACTTTTTTGACTCGACCTTCAACATCTGCACGCTGTAGCTCCGATTCGTTTCCGCATGTCCTCCCTTCCTCTTGCGCTGCAACGACTATATTTTCTGTATCCGCATAGACAGCACGGAATGAGGCTCCATCGTCTCCCTGAAAGATAGTACTTTCATTACTATGTATCAAAATATTGTTAGCATAAAACACACGTGAGGACGAACACACAGGTACATCTCAATAGCCAAACACGATTTAAACATTGTGTGCAAAAATCAAACGACAAGTATTCGACCAGTGATGATCTATTTCGATGGAGCTGTCAGTATCCATACCTCTGGCTCTGCATTGACTGCCATGAATGGTTGGATTGGAGAGGAGGCATCCGCATCTCCCGGAAACA
The DNA here is from genome assembly GCF_040938575.1 of Ambystoma mexicanum. Taxonomy (NCBI): domain Eukaryota; kingdom Metazoa; phylum Chordata; class Amphibia; order Caudata; family Ambystomatidae; genus Ambystoma; species Ambystoma mexicanum. The sequence goes on from NC_090934.1 coordinate 655,932,507, forward strand.
CAGTACTTGCATTAGTATGGTTTTCAATATTGGAAACATAATACACACTTGGGGTCGACGGCACAGGTACATATAAAGGGATAACCACAAATGATACATTGTCTAAAATAATCAAGGAAAATATAAGTATGCAGATTTCATCGACTTATTTCTCCGATTCCTTTACATCTGCATCATCAAAATGGGATGTTGTGATTGTAGTGGAAGCTCCGTCGTCTCCCTGAAACACAGTACTTGCATTAGTATGGTTTTCAATATTGGAAACATAACACACACTTGGGGTCGAACGCACAGGTACATATAAAGAGATAACCACAAATGATGCATTGTCTAAAAGAATCAAGGAAAATCTAAATATGATCACATTTCATCGACTTATTTCTCCGATTTATTTTCATCTGCATCATCTAAATTGGATGTTTTGATTGTAGTGGAAGCTTTGTCGTCTCCCTGAAACACATCACTTGCGTTAATAGGGAAGAAAGTATAGCAAATGGAATCACGTTATATGATCACGCATGATGGAGCTGTCAGTATCCATACCTCGTGCTGCTGAAGAATATCTATGGATGTTGCAAATGTAGTGCGCACTTCCGAAAGCTGTTGCGCCAATTCGTATATGCATGGTCCCGCTTCCACTTCCCCTGGAATTACTTGAATGTCAGGCTCTGCATCAAGTGCAGGGGTTGACGCTCCATCAACCGCCTGAAACATAGTACTTGCATTAGTGAGGATTACAATAGTGAAAACATAACACACACCTGGGGTCGACAGCACAGGTACATATCAACGGCTAACCACGAATAAAACATTGTTTAGAACAATCAAACGACAAGAATTCCAGCTCTGATGATGACGCTCGATGGAGCTGTCAGTATCCATACCTCCTGCTGGTGAAGAACATCTAGAAATGTTGTAGATGCGGCGGATGCTTCAGCATCTCCCTGAAAGAAGTACTTGCATTAGTATGGATAACACTAATTATAACTGAAAACAAACACCAGTGGACGATAACTAAGGTGTATATCAATTGGAAAGCACTAACCAAACATTCGGTAAAATAATTAAACGATAAAATAAAACTATTACTTAACATGCATAAAACAAGTATGTAGCGGATTAGCCTAGTAGGATTACCTGATACGCGCTAGAAATGGTTGATAACTGCGATCACATCAAGGATGTAGAATGTTCTTGCTTCAGATTCAAGGGATAGTCAAGAAGTTGTAAAGGTAAATTAATGATTGATAATGAAATGCCAATATTAAAAATAGCCATGTAAGGTGACAGAATACTTGAAAAATGCTCAATACAGCACAGTTCCCTGTTCCCATATATATACATTGCGTTTGTGGGTTATGAAATCGAAAAAGAATATATGATAAATGTCATTATTCAAAGAAACTATACACTCATATCAATATCGAAATTATTACAAGGGATAGAACACCTACAATATCAATTAATCCATTCGGCTACCTACACACTACCGCAAGGCCTAAAGCTAAATCCGGACACTTGACTCACCGGTGGCGGAATGTGGATGAATAGAGTGGGAATAGCGTTTTCGAGCAATTTCTGTGTCGTTCGCCGTTTAATCTTCTTTGTTATCCAAGATGTTGTGTACATGTCCAAGGAAAAGTGCCGGCTGCAGATGCGGTATCGATCACCCCTCTTGTCCTGTAAGACTTGTTGGACTCTACTTTCCAGCTCATTCAGTGGATATCCGCAATGTCTGACCCATTCTCTTATTCGATCAACAGTTTTCGGGAATACATGCATTGTAGTGCCTGCAGATTTCGCATGGGTCTTCGAAGGGCAACCGCTAATCGAACGGGCAGGCATTGTTGATAAATCTGAAAAGTAAATATCGACATTATTATACAATCTTCAAGAATAAAGATTTGATACAAAAGTAAATGAATCATACAATGATCAATGCAAGGTTTGTTTTGGTCGCAGGAACTATACCAGTTCATTATGTGCGGCTTAGTATTTGCATAAGTTGCAGAAATGTATAAATGATGTGACTAAAATCTGAACATGTGACTCGTCCCTTGGATGTTCTGTCTTGCACGAGAAGGAAACATGCTTACATTATAGACTGGACCCCCGAAGGATGCAATTCGATGACAATAGACACAGATGAAAATAAATAGATCTATTGATAGCATAGCAATGGAAACTCAAGTCAATAGCAATGAGAACAATGAACATAGCACTATTGTGTACTCTACTCGCAAATAGATAGAAATTTAAAAATCTGTGAAATATGACTAGGATACATGGCCTTACCTTGACCAACAAACAGTTGGATTCAGCAAGCAGAGCAGTATGTTGCAGGAGAATAGGTGGGTGGCCACAGGTAGCATACTGATGGGTTTGCTCTAAGCGGTCACAGAAGTTCACGGATAGCACGACGACGAGCAGATTAGCGTAGATCTCAGTGGTTGCCAGGTAGCACGTTCAGGAGTTGACTTGCAAAGCACAAAGATGTTCTCATGAGACATATCAAGTGGTTTATAAAGTATTAGAAACAGGGGTGTGTTTGTGAATGAATGACGTATGTATGCCGTGGTCTTAGGGGGGCGGCCTGCTTGAAGGGGAGGCCTGGCTGGAGACACGGGGTCTGAGGAGGCCATCTGAGCAATGGCCCCTGGGCGTGGGATACCTTTTGAAGTGTATATGCTGTTTGGCAGCTTGGCCGTTTGCGCCCGTGGCAGCTCCCCATGCCAGCGCTCATCCCCGGGTGCGAACCGCCTTTGATAGAGGGGGTGGGATGGATGGGCCTGGGGCGTGCAGATAAGGCACAGGAAGACTGCTGAATGGAGACACACTTATGTGGATTGCAGGGGGCGGCCTGCTTCAAGGGGAGGCCTGGCTGGAGACACGGGGTCTGAGGAGGCCATGTGAGCAATGGCCCCTTGGCATGGGACACCTTTTGAAGTGTACATGCAGTTTGGCACCTTGGCCTTTCGCGCTCCTGACAGCGCGCATCCCCAGGTGCGACCCGCCTTTGATAGAGGGGGTGGGATGGATGGGCCTGGGGCGTGCAGATAAGGCACAGGAAGACTGCTAAATGGAGACACACTTATGTGGATTGCAGGGGGGCGGCCTGCTTCAAGGGGAGGCCTGGCTGGAGACACGGGGTCAGAGGAGGCCATGTGAGCAATGGCCCCTTGGCATGGGATACCTTTTGAAGTGTACATGCAGTTTGGCACCTTGGCCTTTCGCGCCCCTGACAGCGCGCATCCCCGGGTGCGACCCACCTTTGATAGAGGGTGTGGGATGGATGGGCCTGGGGCGTGCAGATAAGGCACAGGAAGACTGCTGAATGGAGACACAGTTATGTGGATTACAGGGGGGTGGCCTGCTTCAAGGGGAGGCCTGGCTGGAGACACGGGGTCTGAGGAGGCCATATGACCGATGGCCCCTTGGCGTGGGATACCTTTTGAAGTGTACATGCAGTTTGGCACTTTGGACTATCGCGCCCCTGACAGCCCCCCATTCCAGCGCTCATCCACTGGCGCAAACCGCCTTTGATAGTATATCGTTGCTTATCAATAACAAATGCCACATACCAGAGATTGTTGTGAGCACAGACCCACACTTCAACCTGTGTATTATAGTGGTCAAGACCCTAAGGCCTGTATAATCCAATGGTAATTGTTAGTATAGATATATGTGTGACTTTTATAGAGACATAACCTACTGAAAGACTTTGAACAAGTGTTATTTAGTGCATGCATTATCGAGAATATGTTATGTTAGCTTAGATAGATAGTGACCACCCTGCTTCACAGCGACCAGACCTTCACCCATTCGGAGCACAGATGTCTGACGTCCATCCTTGAATGGAGACACACTTGATTCATTTAAAAAATCGAAACAACCGTTGTTAAAATATATGTGGTGTTTTATTTTGTATCTTATTTTCATGACACAAAAATACAAGACTTTAAAGATTATACAAGTCAGGTTGCAGCACAGCGAGAGAAAATCCCCTGTACTGACCGCTGTCACTCGGGAACGTTTCTCTAATGGCACGAACGGCACAGGCGGGTATCACTCTTCGAACGCGGTGTCCAAGCCTCCCGTGGAGCCACCATGTAAAGGAACGATAGGCCACCAGCCTGTACCAGCTGTGAAAAGGAATGAAACAAACTGTTTTTAAATGACCAAGATAAGTTTAATAATCGTTTGTTGTCAATGACAATTCTTTTAACTAATGGCATTCTGCACGGACAAATGCTATCTAGACAATGCACACTATTGAACGACTTGCATGCGTTACAATGATATGTAGATGTCATTTTGGATATAGTAGAAGAACATGAAATAGGAGTGGCATGACAAGCAGAGTATACTTACTCGTTAATCGGATTACGAGGACGAACAGTTGCGCGAAGTTCGTGCATAAGCACCATCATTATTCTCAACACGGCCCGTGTGAGGCAGGATGCCCTGAAGACTGGCAGCTTGGTGATGCATTGCGGTCGTGGCTCGCCTTCCGAAATGTAGGCCAGGCATCCCGAGTTTTCTCGGCAGCAGCAGTTCTCCTCCTCGGTTGGCATTAGCTCGCACCGATTGCATGTGCACCAGGTGGAGACGCCATCCATGCGACTAGGCCCAGGCTCTTCATCTGTTGATTCGTCCTGCCAATTGCCGTCCGAATCCCCATCATTTTCGCGTGCTTCCCTTTCAAGTAGTTCCTCCTCGGTATACTCGGGCTCGTACATGTAGGGCATTATTGTAGCCATTGTGTGGTAAACAAAGTAAAATAATTTACCGAGATGGTACAGGTGTTCACACGGGCTACAAGCGGTGAAGGTAGCTGACATAGAGCACAGAAACGAGTCACAAAATACTCTAAGTAACACAGAGAGAGGAATGGAATCGAAAATCTGCTGCTGTGTGTTGTGAAACGGTCTGTTTATACTTATTGAGGAAAGAGGCGTCCTGCCATTTCCATGGCGACACGTCATTAGCTGAAGCGCAGCGAATGTTGACACAAGACGTGCTTTGGCGTTGGGAAATGGGCGGTACGAGTCTGCTGATGACAGGCTCAGGGGCGGGGGAATTGATTTAGTGCCGCAGAAGCAGGTCAGCCAGGGCGATGCGACAAGTGATAAGATTATCACAAAATGGCGGCTCCCTGGTGCCTGTTTTCGGGTGCGTTTAATGGACGAAAACTCGGGTAAGGTCCATAGGAAAGTTTTCTAAAATCGAGCCACTTAGACTTAAAAAAACATGGCCGACCGGTAGGGACAATAACATTTTTTACTAGACCATGCCTTTAATCTCTCTTCTCATTTGACACCTGAACAACAGGAGGAGTGCAAGTTTCCATTAAATCAGTTTGCCTCCCTGTTTTCACTATCACCAGGCTTGACCCCTTGGGGCCAGCATGATATTCTCACTGGTGACTGTTTACCTGTTAAAAGCAGAGGTTACAGGATGTCAGATCATGTTAGATCCCACATAAAGGAGGAGGTCACAAAGATGCTTGATCTTGGGGTAATAGAGCCCTCTAGCAGTCCATCGTCTAGTTCAGTTGTTTTAGTACCAAATGCAGGATCCAAGGAGTTGAGATTCTGTGTGGACTATAGAGCTCTTAATGCAGTCACCAAGACTGATGCCCACCCTTTACCAAGGACTGATGAACTGGTGGACAAACTTGGTTCAGCCAGCCAGGTACCTCAGTACATTTGATCTCACTTCAGGCTATTGGCAAATAGCACTGACCGACCATGCCAAGGAGAAAACTGCATTCTCAACCCCAGCAGGCCTCTACCAGTTTAAGGCAATGCATTTTGGACTAACGAATGCACCTGCTACATTCCAAAGGATGGTTAATCAAATTCTGAATGGGATGGAGGACTGCTGCATGGCATACTTGGATGACATTGCAGTGTTCAGCCCTACTTGGAAAGAACATGTTGACCACTTAGGATATGTTTTGCAGGCTCTTGAGCAGGCCCATCTGACCATAAAGGCAAGTAAGTGTCAAATTGGTCAGAGCAAAGTGGTCTACCTTGGACATGAGGTAGGAGGAGGTGAAATCAGGCCATTGCCTAACAAAGTAGAAGCTGTACAAAACTGGGCCACCCCTACTACTCAAACCCAGGTGAGAGCGTTCCCTGGTCACTATAGGAACATCATAGAGAACTTTGGGACCATAGCTTCTCCCTTGAATGTGGTCTCCTCTCCCAAATTCCCTGTTCCCTAAAAAGTTAAGGTGGAATGAGGAGTGCACTCAAGCATTTGAATGCCTAAAAATAGCCCTTTGTCAAGCTCCAGTCTTAAGAGCTCCTGACTATAACCAAACCTTCATTGTGCAGACAGATGCTTCAAATACAGGTATAGGTGCAGGTCTGAGTCAGCTGGATGAGAAAGGTAGCTGAAGGAACCTGAGACAAGGTGGACAATTATTGAAAGAGAATGTCTTGCTATTGTGTGGTCACTGAAGAAGTTCAGTCCATACTTGTATGGATCTACTTTTGTGATTCAGACTGACCACCAACCCTTGAGATGGTTGATGCAAATGAAAGGGGAACACCCAAAACTACTGAGATGGTCAATCAGCCTGCAAGGGTTTCATTTTACCATCAAACACAGGTCTGGGTGTCACCACCAAAATGCTGTTGGTCTCTCCAGGTTTCTTGAGCGACTGGAGTAAGGAGATTCATCCAGGAGTGGATTAAATCCTCCTGTCCCTTAATCTCTTAATCTGGGTGGACGAGTGTCAGGGAGAATTCTCAAGAATGTGCTAATTTCCCTTACCTTTTGAGACCCCCAGCAAATCTGCTGGATTTCTAGGATTTGATTTTTTACGTGGGAAGAGTGTGAGCCTTTTTTTCCCACTCTTCCATGTATTTTGTGTGTGTTTTACTTTTGTGTTCTTTGGTTATAGTGTTTTAAAATAACTCCATAGACATCATCTTTTCCTGTGTGTCACAAAGCACCCTCAGTGCAGTGGCACAGGGGTGTCTTTCAGACTCCCCAAGGTTTCAATAACTTCTCTGGGACTGACTACTGTCTCCCAGAGCATGTAAAGTTAAATTGACTTTACTAGTCTTTTTAAATGTACAGATCCAGCACACACTATCATACTATAGAGTGCTGGTCGGGTTGCCTAGCTTCCACTGAGTCTAAACACTCATGTAACAGTCAAATGTTACCCTTTCCTACTTTAAATGGCTGGTGGCAGTGGTTTAGATCAAACTACCATGATTTTTCCCAACCGCGAACAATGGTAGCTAAAAAGCGTGTCATCCATGTTTTTCAATATAGCGCCCCAGACCTATCTGTAAAAACAGACTCTGGTCATCTTTTTTCGCATTTCTTTTAGGAAAGGTCCTTCTTGTGTTTGTCTCTGCATGCCAAACCAGGTTTGGTCCCTTTGCTCATTGGCCTTTGGCGCGCTTCAGTGCTGAAGCCTGAAGCCCTCCTCTTGCGCCTGAGTGTCTGGTAGGGATGTGCCCGAAACTCCCTGTGCTTAGTCTCCTAGGAGACCTGCTTGCACTCTGGTGTGATTGGCTGGCAGGCTGTCAGGCAAGGACAGCCACCCTGCTGTGTGAGTGACAGCGTTGCTGGAATGAATGGGGGAAAACTATTTAAAAGCAGCTCTCTGGGACTTGGAAAAGCAGAGTCGACCACTGGAACGAAAGAACCGAAGACGAGCTGAAGGAAGACAACTGCTGCAACTCCTGGATGATGGGTGAAGCGCTGCTGCAGGTCCAAATTGCCTGAAACTCCATCGACAGAGAAGCCCTTCAAGGTTAACTTCTTCCTATGAGTTTGGTGGAAACAACCAACTCGCAAGCCACCTGGACACTGTCCCCATCCTGGCTGAATTTTCTTCAGAGTGCTGTTGAAAACCAGATAGCCAGGGGGAAGGAAACCAGCTTGTGGACTTCAAGGCACTCACACCTTAAACCGACATTTTGCCAAGCTTGTGACCTCATCCCTGGGCAGTGCAGGAACCTCCCGACGTCCTCCTTCTTGTCCCCATGATTGTAGCTAAGGAACAGCGAGATCTGCTCGAATTGCCAGGAACGACTGCCTCAGCTACAGCTTTTCTTCAATACTAAGGTACTACGCAAACGCAGTCTGGAAATCTTTTCGGCCACAGCAAAAGTTTGTGAAACAATCCCGACTTCAAAGGCGTGTCCTTCCCTAAACATTTGTCTAACTTTTTGTCTGACCAAATTCTTCTAAGATCCTTGGCAAAGGCTTAACCGTTTACTACCAGAACTGTGCATTCCATACAAAGACTCTGAACCATTGTCTTTGGTCCAGGCCTACGACCTGAATTGCTGGTTGTAGTTCACTGAAACACTTTTCCCTGCCTATGCAAGTATTTGTGTTGCTAATTCTTATAACCTTGTCTTTTTACTCCTTTTTAAACTATCTGAAGTGCCATTTTGCTCCCACTTCAGGGGAGCTGAACTTGTTCAGTAACGTATTCATTGTGTAATTGTAGTGTATTAGTAGATGATATTGAGCTGCTCTTGCTAGTGTAATGTTTACCAAATGATTGTGTAAATAAATGTATATGCTTTTACCAAGAAACCTTGAGTAAGTGTTTGTTTGAATCACTGTATTTGTTGGTCCTTTGTGTAACTTGTTCTACTGCTCACTTTACTCTTGAGATAAGTCTGGCTGCTCATGCATTGCTACCACTTTACTGTGTAGTACAGGCTTGTACCAAATGTGAAATTATACTTACACTTGTAGTCTTAATTGTATGTAGTGTTCCCAAAGGGTACTGCATATGATTCTGCCTAACAGCCGTCTCGTGTTAAGGCCATTTATAGGCCTTCCTCACGGCTGTATTAAACACATATCCGGCATAATATATGATACACATTTGTTAAATCCTCACATCACCATTGGATATTCCCTGGTTATCAGAATTTCAAATATAAAACACAAGTACATTATCATATCATATGTATCAGTATATAATTTCAAAAGCACAAAGCATTGAAATATGAGTCACACAGGTTAGAGAAGAAGTACTCAGGAAGGCCATCTGATGGACAGAAGTCAATGCACCAGAGATTCTTGCCTCATTGCAGCAGACGGAACTCCCCAGAACGGCATTGCACCTCACTGAGGAGCCCTAAATGCACCTCCGGACGACGCTATGAACGGCGCAGATCCAGCACGTCGAGGACCAGAAATGAAGGCCTACACAGCCAAACGTGTGTTATATTGACTCATCTCCCAAATACCATTCATCATCAAGTGGCGACAAACATGTAAAACCGACGGTTCAGCACTAGAGAGGCATTCTGTTGCAGATCCAGGTACAAATCGAACAGGAGTTACAATCCCTGCTTGCACAGGACATTAGAGAGCACGGAAAAGGGTGGACACTTTGGGTTTCTCACACTGTGACAGTGCCCAAAAGAGAACACAGTGACAAAATACGTCTCTGCGTACATGTGAGAATGCCAAATCAGAAGATAGAAAGGGAGAGACATCTCTCGCTCTGAATTACCAATATGGTGCACTTGCTGTTTGGTGCCAAAGTGTTTTCTAAATTCAACCTTAATAAAGGCTATCACCAGCTGGAGCTACTTCTGGATAGTCAATACAGCACCACATTCACAACACACATGGGACTGTTCAGATATATATAAGAACTTAAGCTTTGGTGAATCTCCTGCTGTCGATTTCCTTCAAAATTAGATCCACCAGGTCCTCAAGCATATACCCCAGTGATTACATTACAGGGGCCACACAAGAAGTGCACAATGACATCATGTACATAATCTGCATGTCACTGCAACAAGCCAATTCTACTCCCAACCCTAATAGATGCAAGTCCACCTTGGAGTTCTTTGGAATATTTTCTCATTGGATGGACTACAACCAGATCCAGCCAAAGTGCAGGCACTGGTCGGCACGCCCGCTCCAACTTCTGTCTCTGTAGTACGGTCCTTTTTAGGGATGGCCAGTTACTGTAAGAGGTATATTAAAGACTTTGGGCCTCATTAGGACCCAGGCGGTAAGGGGTTTACGGCGGCGTAAACAGCGCCGACCCTTACCGCCTGATTCCGAGGTCCCTTAGCGCCATGGCGGATTTAACACCTGCTTTTAGCAGGTGTTAAAATCCATGGCGCTAAGGGGCCATGTTGTTGATTACGCCACCGTAATTTACGGTGGCGAAATTAACGCCTTCCCCACTCCCATTATGTCCTATGGGGCAAAAATGGGAATGGGGAAGGGTAAATGGGGATTGGGGACTTACCGCCCCGCCAACCTCGGAATGGGGCGGTAAGTCCGCCAACCACCATGGCGTAAACGTAGTTTACGCCATGGTGGTAAAGGTACGACCCAGGCGGTAACTTACCGCCTGGGTCGTAATGAGGCCATTTGCATCTGTCAGCACGCTGATGCGACTCCTCACAACAGGAGTTCTTTTGGTCTCAAGAGTACGAGAAGGCATTCCAGGAAATAAAATCTTGCATCTCATCGGCCACCTGCATGGCATATTATGACTGTTAAGTGACCTCAATTCAGCACTCCAACTAAGTCAATGCCGAGTCTGGGATGCCCAAGGGAAGCCCTTAATTATATATTTTTATGACAAGTTCATAGATCTGGATGATAAACCCTTGTAAAACGCCCCTCTCTTTGAATCCCCCTGACCTCACTGAGCCAAGAAGTAGGTTTGTTTTGCAAATTAAAAGATTATTTGGAAAAATTAAACAAGATGTATATCACATTTTTATAAATAAATTAATATTTGATAGCACACTTATGAATATGACAGTGATCAACAATGGATAATATTACACTAGCACACTTTTTTAAATTACTTAGGAGTTGGTATAGAGAGGATAAAGTAGCTGAGAATGCTTAATGGTTTCAAGGAAATGCAATGATGGAAAATAATTCAGCACAGAAATAAACTGAAATGGTTTCCACAAGAGATAATATGATCACTTTTTCTTTTGACAATTCACTCCCCCCCTATGCAATATAAGGTGATGGAAGAAGAGCACACAATTTTCAGGAATACAATCGAATGCAATACCAATTCAGTTCCCCCCAGCAAGCTTAGAGCAACCGGTATGCTTTTAAAACATGCAGAAATACTTTTAATGTGATTTACAATGAAGTGAAAATGAATTTAATTCCCTTTAGGAGATTAAGGGTAGGTGACAGCTACTTTGAATTAGTCCAGGTCAACACTAGCAATGATTCATGAGGGATTATCAGGTTGAAAACGGATTTCAGCAGTTGCCAGCAAAAGACAGCGATTTTGACAGGTGGAGAAATTTGATTCAAATTGCAATTCGCTGCACTTTTTCCGAGTGCGTCGAGCGCGATAACGGAAAAACTATAAAGAGTAGAACGTTTAGGGCTTGTTGGAAAGCTGAGGATCTTAGCTTTAATATGAAAGTTAAATCTCGTTCCTAGCACGTATGGTTCAAAAGATACGACGATTTTGTGGAGGTAGATTTCAGAAATGAAATAATGATTCCGAATGGCAATTGATACTTTCACAGGTTTGAAATCACAGAATGGAAACACGATTTCTATGCAGTTCTAATTAGGTGGAAATGGTTTGAATTAGATTATTTTAAACTGAGAGATTGGTTTGCACAGTTATCGCTGGATACTCACTCCTAATTTTGGAAGGAATGGGCCTTGTCACAGATCTGGTCAACAGGTTTAGCTGCTGTTCTCTCTGCTCTACTGGTCTGGATCTCTGGTTCTGGCAAAAGTTCTGGCACTGCACAGCGGTCTGGTCTGGTATCTGGTTTTGGCAAAAGTTCTTGGCACTGCACAGCGGTCTGGTCTGGTCTCTGGTTTTGGCAAAAGTTCTTGGCACAGGGTTCTAGCCAGAATCACACAGCTCGCCCGGCTGTTGAATGGTTTGGTTAGGTTTCTGGATTCTGAGGCCTCTGGAAAGGATTCAGCTTGTGGACTAGGCCTTTCTGCTACAAAGTTCTGGAATCTGGAGTCTGGTTTTCTAAGTTCTGGTCTCTGAATATTGGTTGGATTTGAAGTCCTCCGGCAAAGTGCTTCGCAAGATAGTGGAAAGAGCAGTCCCTACCTGGGTCTCAGTGGCTCCTTTTATGTCTTTTGAAAATGGGTGGGAAGGCTGAATTTCTATGCCCCACCCTCTGAGGATCTTGATAGGTTAAAGGATTTTCTGTGCTCTCACTGGAGAACTGAGTTTGAGTCATCAGGCCTCATTTTTATGGCATACAGAAAGAACACTCCCCTTGTCACTTTGCACACTAATCTATTTTTGATCCAAATGCATATTTATCTATGTACAATTTCTCTAATATTATGGGGTCGATTCATGGAGCAAACGTGCGCCGAAAATCCCAGCGCAAGCAGGCGCAAGGTAGCGCAAGCGCGAGAAACGTAGCATACCCGCACGTGTGCGATTCAAGGAAGATGTTGCGCGTGTTTCCCGCTGTCCGTGTGCCCAATCCTGCCATGGCGTACGCAGGCACACACGGCGTGCGCTACGCGCACAGCAAAAGCACACATAGCGCGGCGCACACAACCAAAGTGGGCGGAACAGTGGGCGTAACACGCGGAATGGGGAATAACGCGTGAAAAAGAAGGCGTAACTGGGGAAGTACTGCAGGGAACTACACGGAACGCCCACACGCACGCCAACAACCCGTATTCATGGATTCGAATATGGGAAACCCGCGCACGGCAAAAGACGCACACAAGCGTCAACGCATCCGCCACACGAAGGCAGGCGGAAGCGTCCCCGCGCACAGTATAAAAGTGCGCGCAAACAACAAACACATATATACAGCTACGATGAATGCCCCATTTGTCGCAGCACTGATCGTGGGACACCGCAGGAGGAGGAGAATAGCCAGGGCATGCATTTTTGCACCACGGACAAGCCTTTTTGGGATGCCTGACGACCAGGTCTATGGCAGGTATAGGTTTCCACCCCACAACATCCTACACCTGGTCAGGGAGTGGGAAGATGACCTTACATCCCCCACCCTTTGCTCCCAAGCATTGAGCCCCTTGGAGAAGCAGCTCAATGTCCTGCATTTTTTGGCCACTGGGTCATTTCAGCGGACTACTGCCATAGTGGGGGGAGTCTCACAGGCCACGCAGTCACGCTGCCTACACCAGGTACTGGCAATCATGACAGCGCGCCCCTCAGTCCGCAGGCACATATACATGCCCAGAACACCCGCAGAAAGGCAGGCCGTTGTCCTGGATTTTTTCAGGGTGGCACACTTCCCCAAAGTGCTCGGTGCCATAGATTGCACCCATGTGGCCCTACGTCCACCTAGGGCCACTGAGCACATCTACCGAAACCGCAAGCACTGGCATTCCATCAATGTACAGGTGGTATGCGATACAAAGGTTATCATCAGCTCTGTCTATGCAAACTACCCTGGCTCCACCCATGACAGTTTCATATACAGAATGTCCGCCCTGAGCCGGGCCCTGGAAGCTGGGCAGCATGGCGACACCTGGCTCCTAGGTGAGTACAAATGCCCTTGCACATGCATGCATGTCACACAAACACACACAAATAAACAAACCCCAATAATCACAACCATTTACACCTCCCCAGGGGACAGTGCCTACCCTCTGAGCAACCACATGATGACGCCAATCCGGAACCCAACCACACCACCCCAGGTAAGATACAACGCCGCCCATATTGCAACCAGGGCCATAGAGGAGCGCACATTCGGAGTGCTCAAGTCACGTTTCCGCTCCCTTGACCGCTCTGGCGGGCAGCTATTCTATGCACCACCAGTAATGTGCAGGATCATTGTGGCAGCATGTGTCCTGCACAATGTTGCAACACGGCAGGGCGTCCCGGTGGACATGGTGGTGCCCCCACATCCCCAACCACAGGCACAGGCACTGCCCATGGGATGGGACAGGGCACGTCGCGAGGAAGCCCGGACCCAGCTTGTGGCCACATTTTTCACCTAAACTCCCACCCCTGCGGAGTGCACACAGGCCTGGCACATACCAGGTGACAATCGATGATGACAAAGAGACAGTCAACTGTCACAACCCTACCACCCTGAGATAGTTGCCATGGAAGTGCCACATTGTCTGCATCGCTAGCTACTTAAACACAAGCTATCCTGTGTGACCAAAAGGCACACATATGACATGGCATGATATGGCCTATACAAAAGTATTTCAAGGTGCGATGAGGCAGGGAGGGGGGAACAAGGGAAGACAGACAACGGTACTACTAGGCCAGGTGTCATTTAGATTGTGCAAGTGCAGGGGTAGGGGGAAGGGAAAAGTGCAAGGGGAAGGGGAGGGGGCAGTGCAGTACAGGGTAAGTAGACCAAAAAACAAACACATAGGCCAGCTGGTGGTAACTGCAAAGGTAAGTGCAGACAAGTGCTGAGAAGGGGGGGCTGTAGGGATAGAGAGACAGTCCCGCAGTGCAGGGTTTGCCAGGGAGGCAGTGCAAGTGGAGAGTGGCTGGGCCAGGGACCGAAGTCGGTGAGAGTGGCCCAGGTGCAGATCCAGTGCAGTTCCAGTGAAGAATTTGGCAAGGGAGAGGCAGAGAGAAAGCAGAAGCAAAGAGGAAGGTCTTGAGGTGCTTCCCGAACCGGAGATGGTTCTCCTCAAGTTCCAGTGAGGCAGGAAGGCTGTTCCAGAGGGAGGGCCATGCCACGGAGAGAGATCTACCCCCAGCTAGTTGCTTTGAGAAGCGGATGACCCTGACATGCAAGGTGTGAATCACACACACCTGCAAAACAGGCCATGGCCATCACTGTTATGTCCCTCAAACCCTCCCAAACCACAACATGACATGGCAAGCAATACCCATACACCAACACAGTAACAATAAGGTACACATTGCCATGTCCAAAATGTACAGTGGCATCAGACAATGATGCCTGACCTGGAATCAGATGAAATGACTGACCAACAACCTCCCACCCAAAATAAGTCATTTCCAAATGCATTACAAGAGTTGTAGACGTAACATAACAATGAATGTCTGTCTACATGCACATTGTGCATTGCAAAATCAACACTGCAGCTTCTGTGTGCTGTGTCCTACTCCTGCAACACACTGCTCAGCGCACAGCACAGTGAACAGCCATTGTGTGTGATGCACACCCTGAGCATCACATCTAAGCGACAGACCACATCAAAAAGCAAATTAGGCATGTACAGGATCCATAATTGGTCACAGAACATGTGCTGCAGGGACACAGTGGGCACCAGAAGGCAAACAGTGTACACGTGAATATGCAAGGGTTTTTGTACATGTAGTGCATCAGAGTGCAAGTGTGTGGGTCAGCAAGGACATGCACTCAACATATGCATGTGCAATCAAGTGACCATCAGTGTTCTCTACACATCACATGTGAACATTCACCATGTGTACACCCCAGCATGTCAAACCAAAACTATCCCCTCGCACCTGAAAGGTAAACACAACACATGAACAGGCATTGATCAGCAGAACACAACATGTACATAGGATACCACCATTACAATGTCAGGGTTCCCATCACACTGCAGGGCAAGGCAACTATCAACAACAACCCCCCCCTCCCTCAAAAATGACCATGACCCGCTGAACAACTGCACCTGGGTCATGGAGCCTTCAACCCTCAATTCCACCTGGCCACAGGATCACCTTTCCCCTTCGTCACCATCTCCCACCTTGTGTGTAAAAATGTGCCTGCACCCTCAGAATCCACACTCATTTGCAAAATCACAAAATCCAAGCCAGAAAAATGAACCAGAACACCCTCCAGTAGATGACTTGGCGTAGCAGTACCTCACAAAGGCCAAGTACTACCACAATGATGCAACAACCAAGGTAGCACAGTAAAACAATGTCACAACAGGATGTGAACCATGTGTGGTACATAACATAGAATGATGCACCATGAACGGATGTGTACTGTCACAGGTCCCGTGTACAGGCGCGGGAGTGTCACGAAACAACCACCCCCACCGTGTCCCGGGTGCCTGCAAGGTCAAACTCACACAGGCCCCTGAGACCCTGGTGGGGAAGGAGGGTCAGGGATATGCAGTCGGGACAGGTGTTGGCACACTGGATAACTGGAATGAGTGGCAGGAGAGGGGAGGAGGAATGACACATGAAAGTAGGGAATGCACGAAAATGTACTACCTGCATGAACACATACACAATCCAAACAAACTTGGACATCATTGTCATGGCCTTCTGTAGTCCAGGCTTAGGAGTGGCACGAACCAACCACCCCCTCTAGGGTTTTGGCGCCTGCAAGTTTGGGGCTTACACAGGCAAGCGCAACCCCAGCGGGGAAAGAGGTTTAGGGAACGTTGCTTGGATAGGTACGGGAAGCAGGAACACCGGCTAGAGGGTACAGGGTTCAAAATTGCATAGGATTCCGGGTGATTAGGGTGAAAAAAAATACCAAATAGAATTACACATTCATCCATGCATTAGTGTACCCCCCAGCAAGCCTATGCAGAGCGGTTTGAAAGAAAAACAACAAGACACTTAGCTCTGGTTTTGAGTGCTGGCCTCCTGCCTGCGCACTCTCAGGTCCAGTTACAGGAGCACTGCAATGCTGCAAAGAGAGCCACAGTGAACAACCTGCACGTGCCAATTACACAAAAACACACCACCAAACATGCCCCATAGCAACAAACTACTCTACAAACAGACAATCTGGTGTAGATGCTTCGTACCCATATATAACATTACCCCTGTGATGGGTCATACACAGTCAATGCAGTAAGTCAGCCGCCGGTGGGTGCGTGGCAAATGGAACACCAATGTGTCACAATTCACACAACATGCAATGTTCCCTGGGTAAGCAGACATACCCATTTAGCAAGCCATGACTTCAGAGCAAGTTGTGTACCACCATGACCGAAACAAAGTTGGCAGTGCATTTATCAAAATGTACATGGAAATGAAATGCACTGCACCCGAGTATGTCCCTTGCTGTATGTCCCTGTGAGCTGCCCCTTTCCATGTTTTGGAAGGCTACATGGTTGATACAAGTGCCTCAATGGACCTTGGTGTACCGGAGGGTATGTGCCACTGCCCCTGCAGGTGTCCCAGACAACCTTACAATCAACAGCAATCAGTCCACCAACACATCTGAGCTGCATTGTGTGCTTCAACACCAATATTCGTACATGCTTACCCTCAGTGCTGTGACTAAGCCTGCATGTGCAACTCGCCTGGTGCAAGCTTTGCTGTGTTGTGGCCCCCCTGTGCTGCTCACCTTGCCTGGAGTTCCTTGGAACACGTCAGCAGTTCTAGGATGTAGGTATGCAATCCCTGTGCCTCTGCTTGTGCACACATGTGCATGTGGGCACTAACAAACGTGTCCAGAATTCCGACGTCCAATGGGCCATGTCTGCTGGCAAAGGTGCTCTGGAGGCTCATCACCATGCAGAAAGGGCATGAAACACATGATTAATGCTTCAAAGTCATCTGTGTGTGTCTCTTCAGGCATCTCATTACTTGACCATGTCAGAGAGTCACATCAGAAATCACACTATCAGTCCGTCTTTCACATCCAAAGTGTGGAACACTATCTACGGCATGAATTGCAACAAGCACGTGTACAGTAAAGATAAGAAACATACTACACAATGCATAGCAATGAATGTACACATTAATCATGAAACACCCCATCTAGCAAAAGCTAAACAGTGGACAATAACACCAAAATCATCCCCACTAGGGGTGTAAACACAAGTCACACAGCACCAGACATGCCACAGATATGACAGTCCAAAGCCCTTGTGTAAAAGGTTGTGACACCGAACCATCCTTGCGAGCCCATGGATAAGGGAGGCAGGAGTGGCATATGTGAGTCAAGGACCCCAAGCAGCAAACACATACACAAGACAAGCCTGAAGGGCCCAGCTGGAACAGACAGTGGATGCCTTCAAAAGCCACAAAGCACCGCACCGTCACATGAAAGCACAATAGACAAGCAATTTTAAACTATATTAACTAATTACACTAACTATGGAAAACCTACATTACCTAATTAAACTAACTATCAAACAGAAACTTAACTAACTAAACTAAAAGAAAAATCAAAAATGGCCACATACGACCCGGGGGGAAGGGGAGGCACCCAGGAGGGGGGAGGTACAGGGTGCTGCTCAACATCCACATGCGATGATGCTGAGCCAAAAAAAGAACCTCCATGGGCTCAACGCCTGCACAGCCCGACCTATGTGGGAGATAGATGGTCATCCGAGTCTGGCTCATCCTGTAAAGGAGGATGTGGCACAGTAGGCTGGCCACGCCTAGCCGCAGCTTGCCCCTCGTCGGCAGCAAGTCTGCCGGATGGGTGAGCCTGGTTCTGTGTGGCGATGTGACGTAGGTCTGCATGCAGAACCTCACGTGATACACGTGCTTCCTGTTGCAAGGTAGCACGTGTAACACGGAGTTCCTCCTGCAAGGCCTGGCTGGACAACCACTGCACCTCCCGGCAAGCCTGTAGCTCAGCCGAGATGGTATGCTCAAGCTGTGCAAACCTCTCTTCTGCCCGCTGCCTCTGGGACATCATAAGGACACCCAGAGTGGATTTGATGGAAGCATACTCCTCCCTCAGGGCATCCATGTGCGCCTCTGCGTGAGCAGCAATTGCTTGACGCAGAGACGACATTTCAGCCTGGCGTGCCCTGTCTGAGGCCGCCATGCCCAGCCTGAGCGAGCGGGCCGTGGACCGTGCCGCCTGCTGCTGGAGAAGCACCTGCCTAGCAGGGGGGAGCACAGATCGAGCCACACGCTCCATGCTCTCAGCGATGTTCTCCATTGCTGCCCTCTGCCGTTCGGAATTGGCAGTCATGTCTTGCTCCCACTCAGTATACTGCGGTTGCGCGCGGCGACCGCGTTGCCGGGCTTGACCCCTGCGGGACCCAAGGACCGGGGGTCCTCGCTGTGTTGGCACCGTCCGCGGCTGCACGACTACATGCCCCCGTCAACGTGATGTCCCAGGCACATAAGTGACTGGTGTGGAGGGTGACCCTGCGTCCCGATCCACCAAGGGCGGAGGAACCAAGACTGTCAGATCCCTCAGTGCAGGTGTCGCGGAGAGAGGAGTGTCCACATCAGAATCACTCACCCCTGACACATGGACTTGATGCTCATCCAACTTAACATGGACTTCAGAGTCGTCATCAAGGCTGGACTCATAGGCAGCCAGAGACAAGATGGAATGTAGCACTTGGGGGTTTTCGTGGCCTACCACTTCACGACCCCCACTAGTGCCGGGTTGATGTAGTGGTAACAACCCTGTGTCTAGCATGACAACACCAACCTCCGCCTCCATTGCGTCATCACCTGAAAAATAGAGAGAAAAACGGTCACTACACATGTCAGAAGCACACAACACACACCCACACCGACAGTAAACACATCAGGCAGACAGGTGACACACAACATATAACCTGGCATGCATACTGGGTCAACTTTGAATTGCTTCTGTGATCAGACCTGTTGAAAGGTGGCAGTTTCCATGGAAGTGGGTAATGCAGTGCAGAAAATGTGTACGCCACTCACTACCTACATGTACAAGGACTCCATGGTGTGTGCCAGGAAATGTGAAGGCAGTGCAATGTCAAATTCAGAGATCACGTGCATTGTGCATTCAATGTGTACCATATCTAGAAGCCAAGCACCCCTCCACTCCAGTACCAAAGCAGGGATGCCTAACATGGTATTAAAAGGCTGACCATACACCTGTGTATTGACAGGCAGTGTTGACTGGCATCAACAGCTTAATGTGATTCAAGTGACAACACTGCAAATGATGCTGGGACAGTAAGCAGGACACATGATGAAAACACTGGATGCCGCCCATGTGTGAAGAAGACACAACAACAGTTGGACAGAGTCATTGGCCATTGAACAGGCTGAGGCCTGTGAGCCACACAGATTGTCAGACCCTAAACATGTGTGCAACGCAGGACTGAGCCACAGTTGACATGGGAAGGCTGATGAGATGCCAGGCAGGATATGTAACCAAGGACTTGTATTACAGTGATCATCCAGTCAAGGACACATAGGGGCAAGCGTGCAATGTACATGGAGCATGAATGGGCACTCATGTTCCTGCGGGACATCTGACCTATGCACAGTACAAGTGAGATACCCTGCATCAAGTACTAAGGCTGTACCACACGGCATATGTCTGGCAGATTCTACGCTGGAAGTTAGCATCTACACAGGACGCATGAACAAGAAAGTACACATTGGCAAGATTGAAGCAGACCAGTGCAAAGGTGGAACTGGGGTGCAGAGTGGCGGAGGAGGGGCAAGGGAGCATGCCTACATGGAGTCCCCGCATGCAGGCAGAGGAGACATGCATCACGGAAGCATTGTATATCTTACACATCAGAACCATGTACATGTCACACGTAGTGGCAATCATGCACAACACATCCCACAAGTGAAAAACACACATCCTCAACAAACACGCATCAACACTCACTGGACTGGGCATCAAAGTCCAGCATCTCTCCCACTCCTTCGACCAATTCAAGTGGTATGAACTCCGCAACGAGTGCCTCATGCAGAGTGAGCACTTCCTCCTCTGGTGCAGGCCCACCGCTACTCACCAGAGTCAAGTTGTAATTAGAGGCACGCTTAGCCTTAGTGCTGCGTTTGATGTCATTCCAACGCTTTTTGCACTCTTGCGCCGTGCGCACCTCATGGCCGAATGAACTGACATGTTCCGCAACATGCTTCCAGTGGGTGTCACGTTGGGCAGTCGTAGTCTGACTATTGGCACCCACTAGCATGTCACGGCTGTGGCCCCGCACGTAGTCCACGAGGAAGTCCAGTTCCTGCTTGCAGAAAGGCTTCTTCCTCGACGTGCAGGAGGTCGTGGCTGTGTGTGGGGTCCCAGCCTGTGCTGCAGGTGCAACCTTCCTCCTCTTGGACTGTGGCGCAGACCCTGGCTGGCTAATGCCGCCCTGACCAGTATGGCCAGTGGGTTCGGTGGATTGAGCCAAGGGAGTGGCAGGTGGAGGGACGACCAAAGGCCTGACTTGTGTCAGTGGCAACTGGGTGCCCTCTAATGGACCCTGCGCAGCAACATCAGCTGTGGCAGGGTCATTGACCGCAACAGTCCTGGTTGGCAGACTCACAACCGGGGTGTTGTTGGGTGCATCTGCCCCTGCACTTGCCAACACCCGACTGTTCGGGGCAGCAGATAACATGACTGCCCCAGGGACACGTGTCTTGGTCTGAGCAGCCCGGCCTGCCCCTATGGTTTCCCTCCTGGCCTGTTGGAGATCTACCAAGGGCTCCTCAAGTGCCAACGCAGCCTGCGCTGGCAGACCCTGAGCCTGGGTGGCGGTGTCCACAGCTGCACCTGCAGCTACCACTACCCTTGGGCCCGAGGCAGTCGATGGAACAGACTGCCGGGTCACACGGGCACCAGTGCCAGATGCAGAAGCCGCATCCCCCGGAACCACAGGGGGTGGTGGCATGACTGCACTGACACATGGCACAACATTGTGCTCAAGTGGCGCACCCCTGCCTCTTCCCCCTCTGTGGCCACCCTGGACACCCTGGGGTCCCCCTACTCCCTGGTCACCACGGCCACGTCCCCGACCACGCCCACCACGAGGAGTACGCCCAGCTGAGGTGCCCCTCACCTTTGGTGGCCTCCCAACCATGGCACAGATGTAGTAGTGCCAGCACAGATGGGGTGGTGCCAATGGGAGGTGTACACCACAATTGACCTGGGCAATTGGGGTGAAGGGGGTGGGAAGCAAGTTGTTAACAGCCCCCCTGCACCTGCAAGGCTGTATGTGACCCCGGTGATGTAGTGACGGGTCACGCAACGCTCAGGCACCCCAAAACTGCAGTAAAACCGTGCACGCAACCCTGCAGCCTACGTGCGTGGATTCAACCTCCCGCAGTACGCGGTGGCACCCAGTAACACGAATAACGCGTACGCGTGGGACACGCAGGCTACTATGACATCGAAAATGGGTGCGATACACAGGGGCACCCGCAGTGGTAAAAAGAGCGTGTGCGACTCACCGTCTGACTAGCGCGATGCAGAAAAACACGCGTAGCCAATACCCCCGCCAAAAGAAGAGATACGTCCTTGATAGCTGTGAAGTTGTGATGGCTCGCGAAACAACAGGAAGCAGCAACACACGTCGGTCTCCACGAAAGGCACGTACAGCGAACTGCTGGGCCCGCTCACCTTTAACCCATGCTGAGGGAAACGCCCATGCGCGTCACGTCACTTACGCGCATGGGCCCTTTCCTCGGATTATACACGGACGTGCAGTTTTTCACGCACACTGAAATGCCCATGCACGCATGCGCGCGTCACGTCACAGGGGCGCTTGCGCTTGAGGGGCCTTCTGTCCAACGAAATTGCATATGCGTGCAGATGCGCTTACGCGCTAAGGGCCTTTCCTCGAACTACACGCTGACGTGCAGAATTTTCACGTGCCAAATAACTCCGTATCAAGCTAACCACGCGTAAGCACACGGAAGACCACGCTCCTGCCCAGAAGGCCAAATTACTGCCCCCCAGAGCCCCGAGCACGCTCCCACCTGCCAGCTGCTGCTGCCTGACTGCCCTGCCATTTGCTGCCTGCAAATCAGCCAGGGGTGCTGTTGCTGTGACCACCCCTGCTGGAACCGAATACTCCCGACTGGGATTCCATTGCTCCACAGCCCAGCCCCAGGACCCAGTTGCCCACCCACTCCTGCCCCTGGGGTTGTCATGTCGGGCACTGCAACATCTGGCACCACTGACAACCCCCGGCCAGAGAGGCAGAGGGGCACCAGCTTCAGTGCCAGGGAAGTTGGTGTCCTGGTGGAGCAAGTCCTTGGGCAGTATGATGCCCTCTTCGGAAGTTCCCGCGCTGACAAGGAAGGACGGACTCGGATCTGGACGGACATCGTGACTGCCATCAACGCGGAGGGGGTGGCAGTCTGCGACTTCCAACATGTCAAGAAGCGCTGGGAGGACTTCAGGTCCAGGACCCTGAACAAGGCCCGGCGCCTCTTGAAGGCAGCGGATGCTAAGGGGTGCGGGGCCACTTGTCGGAAGATCAGATGAGGGTCCTGGAACGCATATCCCCAGCGCTACACATCCAGGTCCTTGAGAGGCAGACCCGTCTGGAGTCGAGCGGTAAGTGTACATGCATCCTGATTGTGAGCTGTGCGTGTGGTGATGTTTCAGTAGTGTGCAGGTTGCACATCTGTTTGTATGGGGTCGTGTATGGGTGGGGGTGTACAGGGCCATGAGGCTAACACATGCGAGGGCTGTAATGTGTGAGACATGGATGGTGCTTGTGTGTGTAGGCTTGCATGCCAAATGCAGTTGTGTGGGCACACATATTTGCATGAATGTGTATGTAAGTAGACATGTTCGTGATGTCACGCATGTATGTCGTTTTCAGCTGCATGTATCAGCACTGTGTACATGTGCATTTGTGTGTATTTGACAAGGGTGCAACAGTGATGCAACATGGATGCATGTGACCGCGGGATGTGGAAGCCTGATTGGCAGATGTGACATGGATGCCCATCTGAACACTGCGACACTTGGCAGAGGTGTACACATGCATGCAAGAGTGGTGGTGTGTGTACATGTGTAGTGCACTCCCTGTGTTGCATGTGATGTCTGGCTCAGCTTTGCCTGCTCATGCTGTTGTATGTGTATGGATGGTGCTGGCAGTTGCGATATGGCTGTGGTATGGCTCATGTGTGCGAGTTGAAATGACATGTGTGTTGGGGATTGTGATGGCATGTCTGAGGTTTGCCAATGCCAGGCCCGGCTCCCCTCCCAGGTTGTGATCTCGTCGGGGAGTGAGGAGTCCGGTGCCGCGTCCCAGGCCGCAGCTGCAGGGGGGAGGTCCAAGAGGCAGAGGTTGGAGTTGGACTCCTCGGCAGCAGAAGGGGCAGCTGGGACCCCACAGGGCCCAACGGGGGAAGATGGCACGGAGTCATCCAGGTTGGTGGGGGGTTTGGTGGAGGAGGAGGCCGTGCAAGCAACAGAGACGGGGTCTGGAGGTGGGGATTCCACTGGTGCTAGTGGTGCAGTGCAGGACCAAGGACAGTAGGCAGCACAGGCCGCCGCGGAGGTGCCTGTGTGCAATCCTGTCCCTGATCCTGTCCCTGCATCATCTTGCACCAGCAGGGATGCCTACGTCCAGACCCGTTTTCAGGCAGGGGATGAGCTCACGACAACTGGCCTTCCTCTGCCTGTGGACGTGGCTTTCCGGGTCCGGGTTGAGCCTGTCCTGACTGGTGTGGCGTTGCGTCAACGGGCCATGCGAGGTGACCTGCAGTCTATTCATGAGGAGACTGCACGTCATCTCGAATGGCTCGTTGACCGCGTCGGCCTACTGGGACAAGTCACCCAGGCCGGATTCCTCCATTTGATGGGGCTTGCTACGACCCCCTCCTCAACTGAACCCCCTATGCGCCAGTCGTCCTCCGTGCCATCTTCCCACCCATCAGTCACCTGGGTGCCCTGTGGAGCTTCCTCTGATGGTGAGGCCAGGCTGGTGGAGGAGGCATCCCTGCCACAGTCGGGAGTCGGACGTCCAGCAGGGGTGGCCACATCACCCCAGCCAGCGGAGGATGTGCAGGCAGCAGGAGGCAGTGCACGGGCAGAGGCACAGCAGCAGCAGCAACGTGGTGGGAGCCATGAAGGCTTGGGGCCTTCAACATCGGAGGGGCAGGCATCGGCCGGAGGGCAGGAGGACCCAGGACAGAAAGTGTCTTCCGTGTGGCAGCGGTTGGGCCACGCCATAGATGCGGAGTGGCAGCGGGCGGAAGAGGCACGGCTCACGATGGTTAGGGCGGAGAACTCCATGCGGAGGGCCCTGAGGCGGGCCGAGTGCCTCGAGGCAATCCGCAGGGGGTTGGAGGTGGACACGTCGACGGCCCTGCGGACCCTCGGGGCCATGGAGGAGGACCGCCTCCGGGACATTGAGCAGGAGTTCGATGATGCCCTGGCACGGGACATCCAAAAGTGAGCCGTCGGACTAGCCCGCTGCCCTTGTACATAGTTCTGTAGTTAGTGTTAGGTTTCCTTTGGTTTTGCATTTTTTTTTGGACCTTTTGGACAATGGGCCACATTTTTGTATATAGTTTTTTTTATTAGGTAGTGTTATTAGATAGGTTTCATTTCTTCTGTTGGGATCATGGACCCTGGCTTGTTCATCTGTACATAGTTGACTGTTGGATTTTCTTTTTTTTTACAATTTACCCATGGAGCAATGGCTTTCAATTATAATTTTCTGTGACTTTGGACACCATTCCTTTGGATTATGATTTTTGGTTTTGCATTTTTTCACGGACATGCTTCTTTTTATTTTGTTACATTCCCATTTCTGTTTGTTTATTTTTGATTCAATTTATGTTTCCTTTAATACATATTTTTTGTTCAAACTTCAATGTGTAGTATCATCTCATTGGTTTCATGCATATCATGATATGGGTTTTGAGATTCACTGACACCCATTGGGTGTATGCGAAGGACATGTGTTCGTTTCCAAACTTGCAATTGGGGTTCTATCATGTTATTGACATTTCTAAGTGGGTGGATGCAATACTCGGGTGGGTGTTTTGCATTTGGAGGCTGACCATAGGGACCAGAGATCTAGATTGTGATGACATGTTGGCTGGGGAACATGAGATGGGGCCTAGTGGAGGGTGCCCCACAGTGCTGGGGGGTGGGGGTGCAGGGGAAAAGGAGTTGGACATGAGTTGGGGCCTGGTGGAGGGTGCACCACAGTGCTGGGTGGTGGGGGTGATGGGAGACATGAGTGGGGGCCTGGTGGAGGGTGCACCACAGTGCTGGGAGGTGGGGGTGATGGGAGACATGAGTGGGAGCCTGGTGGAGGGTGCACCACAGTGCTGGGGGGTGGGGGTGCAGGGGAACATGAGTTGGACATGAGTGGGGGCCTGCTGGCAGGTGCCCCACAGAGCTGGGGGGGTGAGAGTGCAGGGGAACATTAGTTGGACATGAGTGGGGGCCTGGTGGAGGGTGCACCACAGTGCTGGGGGGTGGGGGTGCAGGGTAACATGAGTTGGGGCCTGGTGGAGGGTGCACCACAGTGCTGGGGGGTGGGGGTGATGGGAGACATGAGTGGGGGCCTGGTGGAGGGTGCACCACAGTGCTGGGGGGTGGGGGTGCAGGGGAACATGAGTTGGCCATGAGTTGGGGCCTGGTGGAGGGTGCCCCACAGTGCTGGGGGTGGGGGTGCAGGGGAACATGAGTTGGGGCCTGGTGGAGTGTGCACCACAGTGCTGGGGGGTGGGGGTGCAGGGGAACATGAGTTGGACATGAGTTGGGGCCTGGTGGAGGGTGCACCACAGTGCTGGGGGGTGGGGGTGATGGGAGACATGAGTGGGGGCCTGGTGGAGGGTGCACCACAGTGCTGGGGGGTGGGGGTGATGGGAGACATGAGTGGGGGCCTGGTGGAGGGTGCACCACAGTGCTGGGAGGTGGGGTGATGGGAGACATGAGTGGGAGCCTGGTGGAGGGTGCACCACAGTGCTGGGGGGTGGGGGTGCAGGGGAACATGAGTTGGACATGAGTGGGGGCCTGCTGGCAGGTGCCCCACAGAGCTGGGGGGTGGGAGTACAGGGGAACATGAGTTGGACATGAGTGGGGGCCTGGTGGAGGGTGCACCACAGTGCTGGGGGTGGGGGTGATGGGAGACATGAGTGGGGGCCTGGTGGAGGGTGCACCACAGTGCTGGGGGGTGGGGTGATGGGAGACATGAGTGGGAGCCTGGTGGAGGGTGCACCACAGTGCTGGGGGGTGGGGGTGCAGGGGAACATGAGTTGGACATGAGGGGGGGCCTGCTGGCAGGTGCCCCACAGTGCTGGGTGGTGGGGGTGCAGGGTAACATGAGTTGGGGCCTGGTGGAGGGTGCACCACAGTGCTGGGGGGTGGGGGTGATGGGAGACATGAGTGGGGGCCTGGTGGAGGGTGCACCAGAGTGCTGGGGGGTGGGGGTGCAGGGGAACATGAGTTGGCCATGAGTTGGGGCCTGGTGGAGGGTGCCGCACAGTGCTGGGGGGTGAGGGTGCAGGGGAACATGAGTTGGGGCCTGGTGGAGTGTGCACCACAGTGCTGGGGGTGGGGGTGCAGGGGAACATGAGATGGACATGAGTTGGGGCCTGGTGGAGGGTGCCCCACAATGCTGGGGGGTGGGGGTGCAGGGGAACATGAGTTGGGGCCTGGTGGAGGGTGCGCCACAGTGCTGGGGGGTGGGGGTGCAGGGGAACATGAGTTGGACATGAGTGGGGGCCTGCTGGCAGGTGCCCCACAGTGCTGGGGCGTGGGGGTGCAGGGGAACATGAGTTGGACATGAGTGGGGGCCTGGTGGAGGGTGCACCACAGTGCTGGGGGGTTGGGGTGCAGGGGAACTTGAGTTGGGGCCTGGTAGAGGGTGCACCACAGTGCTAGGGGGTGGGGGTGATGGGAGACATGAGTGGGGGCCTGGTGGAGGGTGCACCACAGTGCTGGGGGGTGGGGGTGCAGGGGAACAGGAGTTGGACATGAGTTGGGGCCTGGTGGAGGGTGCCCCACAGTGCTGGGGGGTGGGGGTGCAGGGGAGCATGAGTTGGGGCCTGGTGGAGGGTGCACCACAGTGCTGGGGGGTGGGGGTGCAGGGGAACATGAGTTGGACATGAGTTGGGGCCTGGTGGAGGGTGCCCCACAGTGCTGGGGGGGGGTGCAGGGGAACATGAGTTGGGGCCTGGTGGAGGGTGCACCACAGTGCCGGGGGGTGGGGGTGCAGGGGAACATGAGTTGGACATGAGTGGGGGCCTGCTGGCAGGTGCCCCACAGTGCTGTGGGGTGGGGGTGCAGGGGAACATGAGTTGGACATGAGTGGGGGCCTGGTGGAGGGTGCACCACAGTGCTGGGGGGTGGGGGTGCAGGGGAACATGAGTTGGACATGAGTGGGGGCCTGCTGGCAGGTGCACCACAGTGCTGGGGGGTGGGGTGCAGGGGAACATGAGTTGGGGCCTGGTGGAGGGTGCACCACAGTGCTGGGGGGTGGGGGTGCAGGGGAACATGAGTTGGACATGAGTTGGGGCATGGTGGAGGGTGCCCCACAGTGCTGGGGGTGGGGGGTGCAGGTGAACATGAGTTGGGGCCTGGTGGAGGGTGCACCACAGTGCTGGGGGGTGGGGGTGCAGGGGAACATGAGTTGGACATGAGTGGGGGCCTGCTGGCAGGTGCCCCACAGTGCTGGGGGGTGGGGGTGCAGGGGAACATGAGTTGGGGCCTGGTGGAGGGTGCACCACAGTGCTGGGGGGTGGGGGTGATGGGCGCGAAACAACAGGAAGCAGCAACACACGTCGGTCTCCACGAAAGGCACGTACAGCGAACTGCTGGGCCCGCTCACCTTTAACCCATGCTGAGGGAAACGCCCATGCGCGTCACGTCACTTACGCGCATGGGCCCTTTCCTCGGATTATACACGGACGTGCAGTTTTTCACGCGCGCTGAAATGCCCATGCACGCATGCGCGCGTCACGTCACAGGGGCGCTTGCGCTTGAGGGGCCTTCTGTCCAATGAAATTGCATATGCGTGCAGATGCGCTTACGCGCTAAGGGCCTTTCCTCGAACTACACGCTGACGTGCAGAATTTTCACGTGCCAAATAACTCCGTATCAAGCTGGCCACGCGTAAGCACACGGAAGACCACGCTCCTGCCCAGAAGGCCAAATTACTGCCCCCCAGAGCCCCGAGCACGCTCCCACCTGCCAGCTGCTGCTGCCTGACTGCCCTGCCATTTGCTGCCTGCAAATCAGCCAGGGGTGCTGTTGCTGTGACCACCCCTGCTGGAACCGAATACTCCCGACTGGGATTCCATTGCTCCACAGCCCAGCCCCAGGACCCAGTTGCCCACCCACTCCTGCCCCTGGGGTTGTCATGTCGGGCACTGCAACATCTGGCACCACTGACAACCCCCGGCCAGAGAGGCAGAGGGGCACCAGCTTCAGTGCCAGGGAAGTTGGTGTCCTGGTGGAGCAAGTCCTTGGGCAGTATGATGCCCTCTTCGGAAGTTCCCGCGCTGACAAGGAAGGACGGACTCGGATCTGGACGGACATCGTGACTGCCATCAACGCGGAGGGGGTGGCAGTCTGCGACTTCCAACATGTCAAGAAGCGCTGGGAGGACTTCAGGTCCAGGACCCTGAACAAGGCCCGGCGCCTCTTGAAGGCAGCGGATGCTAAGGGGTGCGGGGCCACTTGTCGGAAGATCAGATGAGGGTCCTGGAACGCATATCCCCAGCGCTACACGTCCAGGTCCTTGAGAGGCAGACCCGTCTGGAGTCGAGCGGTAAGTGTACATGCATCCTGATTGTGAGCTGTGCGTGTGGTGATGTTTCAGTAGTGTGCAGGTTGCACATCTGTTTGTATGGGGTCGTGTATGGGTGGGGGTGTACAGGGCCATGAGGCTAACACATGCGAGGGCTGTAATGTGTGAGACATGGATGGTGCTTGTGTGTGTAGGCTTGCATGCCAAATGCAGTTGTGTGGGCACACATATTTGCATGAATGTGTATGTAAGTAGACATGTTCGTGATGTCACGCATGTATGTCGTTTTCAGCTGCATGTATCAGCACTGTGTACATGTGCATTTGTGTGTATTTGACAAGGGTGCAACAGTGATGCAACATGGATGCATGGGACCGCGGGATGTGGAAGCCTGATTGGCAGATGTGACATGGATGCCCATCTGAACACTGCGACACTTGGCAGAGGTGTACACATGCATGCAAGTGTGGTGGTGTGTGTACATGTGTAGTGCACTCCCTGTGTTGCATGTGATGTCTGGCTCAGCTTTGCCTGCTCATGCTGTTGTATGTGTATGGATGGTGCTGGCAGTTGCGATATGGCTGTGGTATGGCTCATGTGTGCGAGTTGAAATGACATGTGTGTTGGGGATTGTGATGGCATGTCTGAGGTTTGCCAATGCCAGGCCCGGCTCCCCTCCCAGGTTGTGATCTCGTCGGGGAGTGAGGAGTCCGGTGCCGCGTCCCAGGCCGCAGCTGCAGGGGGGAGGTCCAAGAGGCGGAGGTTGGAGTTGGACTCCTCGGCAGCAGAAGGGGCAGCTGGGACCCCACAGGGCCCAACGGGGGAAGATGGCACGGAGTCATCCAGGTTGGTGGGGGGTTTGGTGGAGGAGGAGGCCGTGCAAGCAACAGAGACGGGGTCTGGAGGTGGGGATTCCACTGGTGCTAGTGGTGCAGTGCAGGACCAAGGACAGGAGGCAGCACAGGCCGCCGCGGAGGTGCCTGTGTGCAATCCTGTCCCTGATCCTGTCCCTGCATCATCTTGCACCAGCAGGGATGCCTACGTCCAGACCCGTTTTCAGGCAGGGGATGAGCTCACGACAACTGGCCTTCCTCTGCCTGTGGACGTGGCTTTCCGGGTCCGGGTTGAGCCTGTCCTGACTGGTGTGGCGTTGCGTCAACGGGCCATGCGAGGTGACCTGCAGTCTATTCATGAGGAGACTGCACGTCATCTCGAATGGCTCGTTGACCGCGTCGGCCTACTGGGACAAGTCACCCAGGCCGGATTCCTCCATTTGATGGGGCTTGCTACGACCCCCTCCTCAACTGAACCCCCTATGCGCCAGTCGTCCTCCGTGCCATCTTCCCACCCATCAGTCACCTGGGTGCCCTGTGGAGCTTCCTCTGACGGTGAGGCCAGGCTGGTGGAGGAGGCATCCCTGCCACAGTCGGGAGTCGGACGTCCAGCAGGGGTGGCCACATCACCCCAGCCAGCGGAGGATGTGCAGGCAGCAGGAGGCAGTGCACGGGCAGAGGCACAGCAGCAGCAGCAACGTGGTGGGAGCCATGAAGGCTTGGGGCCTTCGACATCGGAGGGGCAGGCATCGGCCGGAGGGCAGGAGGACCCAGGACAGAAAGTGTCTTCCGTGTGGCAGCGGTTGGGCCACGCCATAGATGCGGAGTGGCAGCGGGCGGAAGAGGCACGGCTCACGATGGTCAGGGCGGAGAACTCCATGCGGAGGGCCCTGAGGTGGGCCGAGTGCCTCGAGGCAATCCGCAGGGGGTTGGAGGTGGACACGTCGACGGCCCTGCGGACCCTCGGGGCCATGGAGGAGGACTGCCTCCGGGACATTGAGCAGGAGTTCGATGATGCCCTGGCACGGGACATCCAAAAGTGAGCCGTCGGACTAGGCCGCTGCCCTTGTACATAGTTCTGTAGTTAGTGTTAGGTTTCCTTTGGTTTTGCATTTTTTTTGGACCTTTTGGACAATGGGCCACATTTTTGTATATAGTTTTTTTTATTAGGTAGTGTTATTAGATAGGTTTCATTTCTTCTGTTGGGATCATGGACCCTGGCTTGTTCATCTGTACATAGTTGACTGTTGGATTTTCTTTTTTTTTACAATTTACCCATGGAGCAATGGCTTTCAATTATAATTTTCTGTGACTTTGGACACCATTCCTTTGGATTATGATTTTTGGTTTTGCATTTTTTCACGGACATGCTTCTTTTTATTTTGTTACATTCCCATTTCTGTTTGTTTATTTTTGATTCAATTTATGTTTCCTTTAATACATATTTTTTGTTCAAACTTCAATGTGTAGTATCATCTCATTGGTTTCATGCATATCATGATATGGGTTTTGAGATTCACTGACACCCATTGGGTGTATGCGAAGGACATGTGTTCGTTTCCAAACTTGCAATTGGGGTTCTATCATGTTATTGACATTTCTAAGTGGGTGGATGCAATACTCGGGTGGGTGTTTTGCATTTGGAGGCTGACCATAGGGACCAGAGATCTAGATTGTGATGACATGTTGGCTGGGGAACATGAGTTGGGGCCTAGTGGAGGGTGCCCCACAGTGCTGGGGGGTGGGGGTGCAGGGGAAAATGAGTTGGACATGAGTTGGGGCCTGGTGGAGGGTGCACCACAGTGCTGGGTGGTGGGGGTGATGGGAGACATGAGTGGGGGCCTGGTGGAGGGTGCACCACAGTGCTGGGAGGTGGGGGTGATGGGAGACATGAGTGGGAGCCTGGTGGAGGGTGCACCACAGTGCTGGGGGGTGGGGGTGCAGGGGAACATGAGTTGGACATGAGTGGGGGCCTGCTGGCAGGTGCCCCACAGAGCTGGGGGGGTGAGAGTGCAGGGGAACATTAGTTGGACATGAGTGGGGGCCTGGTGGAGGGTGCACCACAGTGCTGGGGGTGGGGGTGATGGGAGACATGAGTGGGGGCCTGGTGGAGGGTGCACCACAGTGCTGGGGGGTGGGGTGATGGGAGACATGAGTGGGAGCCTGGTGGAGGGTGCACCACAGTGCTGGGGGGTGGGGGTGCAGGGGAACATGAGTTGGACATGAGTGGGGGCCTGCTGGCAGGTGCCCCACAGTGCTGGGGGGTGGGGGTGCAGGGTAACATGAGTTGGGGTGTGGTGGAGGGTGCACCACAGTGCTGGGGGGTGGGGGTGATGGGAGACATGAGTGGGGGCCTGGTGGAGGGTGCACCACAGTGCTGGGGGTGGGGGTGCAGGGGAACATGAGTTGGCCATGAGTTGGGGCCTGGTGGAGGGTGCCCCACAGTGCTGGGGGTGGGGGTGCAGGGGAACATGAGTTGGGGCCTGGTGGAGTGTGCACCACAGTGCTGGGGGTGGAGGTGCAGGGGAACATGAGTTGGACATGAGTTGGGGCCTGGTGGAGGGTGCACCACAGTGCTGGGGGGTGGGGGTGATGGGAGACATGAGTGGGGGCCTGGTGGAGGGTGCACCACAGTGCTGGGGGGTGGGGGTGATGGGAGACATGAGTGGGGGCCTGGTGGAGGGTGCACCACAGTGCTGGGAGGTGGGGGTGATGGGAGACATGAGTGGGAGCCTGGTGGAGGGTGCACCACAGTGCTGGGGGGTGGGGGTGCAGGGGAACATGAGTTGGACATGAGTGGGGGCCTGCTGGCAGGTGCCCCACAGAGCTGGGGGGTGGGAGTGCAGGGGAACATGAGTTGGACATGAGTGGGGGCCTGGTGGAGGGTGCACCACAGTGCTGGGGGTGGGGGTGATGGGAGACATGAGTGGGGGCCTGGTGGAGGGTGCACCACAGTGCTGGGGGGTGGGGTGATGGGAGACATGAGTGGGAGCCTGGTGGAGGGTGCACCACAGTGCTGGGGGGTGGGGGTGCAGGGGAACATGAGTTGGACATGAGTGGGGGCCTGCTGGCAGGTGCCCCACAGTGCTGGGTGGTGGGGGTGCAGGGTAACATGAGTTGGGGCCTGGTGGAGGGTGCACCACAGTGCTGGGGGGTGGGGGTGATGGGAGACATGAGTGGGGGCCTGGTGGAGGGTGCACCAGAGTGCTGGGGGGTGGGGGTGCAGGGGAACATGAGTTGGCCATGAGTTGGGGCCTGGTGGAGGGTGCCCCACAGTGCTGGGGGGTGGGGGTGCAGGGGAACATGAGTTGGGGCCTGGTGGAGTGTGCACCACAGTGCTGGGGGTGGGGGTGCAGGGGAACATGAGTTGGACATGAGTTGGGGCCTGGTGGAGGGTGCCCCACAGTGCTGGGGGGTGGGGGTGCAGGGGAACATGAGTTGGGGCCTGGTGGAGGGTGCGCCACAGTGCTGGGGGGTGGGGGTGCAGGGGAACATGAGTTGGACATGAGTGGGGGCCTGCTGGCAGGTGCCCCACAGTGCTGGGGCGTGGGGGTGCAGGGGAACATGAGTTGGACATGAGTGGGGGCCTGGTCGAGGGTGCACCACAGTGCTGGGGGGTGGGGGTGCAGGGGAACTTGAGTTGGGGCCTGGTAGAGGGTGCACCACAGTGCTAGGGGGTGGGGGTGATGGGAGACATGAGTGGGGGCCTGGTGGAGGGTGCACCACAGTGCTGGGGGGTGGGGGTGCAGGGCAACAGGAGTTGGACATGAGTTGGGGCCTGGTGGAGGGTGCCCCACAGTGCTGGGGGGGTGCAGGGGAACATGAGTTGGGGCCTGGTGGAGAGTGCACCACAGTGCTGGGGGGTGGGGGTGCAGGGGAACATGAGTTGGACATGAGTGGGGGCCTGCTGGCAGGTGCCCCACAGTGCTGTGGGGTGGGGGTGCAGGGGAACATGAGTTGGACATGAGTGGGGGCCTGGTGGAGGGTGCACCACAGTGCTGGGGGGTGGGGGTGCAGGGGAACATGAGTTGGACATGAATGGGGGCCTGCTGGCAGGTGCACCACAGTGCTGGGGGGTGGGGTGCAGGGGAACATGAGTTGGGGCCTGGTGGAGGGTGCACCACAGTGCTGGGGGGTGGGGGTGCAGGGGAACATGAGTTGGACATGAGTTGGGGCATGGTGGAGGGTGCCCCACAGTGCTGGGGGTGGGGGGTGCAGGTGAACATGAGTTGGGGCCTGGTGGAGGGTGCACCACAGTGCTGGGGGGTGGGGGTGCAGGGGAACATGAGTTGGACATGAGTGGGGGCCTGCTGGCAGGTGCCCCACAGTGCTGGGGGGTGGGGGTGCAGGGGAACATGAGTTGGGGCCTGGTGGAGGGTGCACCACAGTGCTGGGGCGTGGGGGTGATGGGAGACATGGTGGGGGCCTGGTGGAGGCTGCACCACAGTGCTGGGGGGGTGGGGGTGCAGGGGAGCATGAGTTGGGGCCTGGTGGAGGGTGCACCACAGTGCTGGGGGGTGGGGGTGCAGGGGAACATGAGTTGGACATGAGTTGGGGCCTGGTGGAGGGTGCCCCACAGTGCTGGGGGGGGGTGCAGGGGAACATGAGTTGGGGCCTGGTGGAGGGTGCACCACAGTGCTGGGGGGTGGGGGTGCAGGGGAACATGAGTTGGACATGAGTGGGGGCCTGCTGGCAGGTGCCCCACAGTGCTGTGGGGTGGGGGTGCAGGGGAACATGAGTTGGACATGAGTGGGGGCCTGGTGGAGGGTGCACCACAGTGCTGGGGGGTGGGGGTGCAGGGGAACATGAGTTGGACATGAGTGGGGGCCTGCTGGCAGGTGCACCACAGTGCTGGGGGGTGGGGTGCAGGGGAACATGAGTTGGGGCCTGGTGGAGGGTGCACCACAGTGCTGGGGGGTGGGGGTGCAGGGGAACATGAGTTGGACATGAGTTGGGGCATGGTGGAGGGTGCCCCACAGTGCTGGGGGTGGGGGGTGCAGGTGAACATGAGTTGGGGCCTGGTGGAGGGTGCACCACAGTGCTGGGGGGTGGGGGTGCAGGGGAACATGAGTTGGACATGAGTGGGGGCCTGCTGGCAGGTGCCCCACAGTGCTGGGGGGTGGGGGTGCAGGGGAACATGAGTTGGGGCCTGGTGGAGGGTGCACCACAGTGCTGGGGGGTGGGGGTGATGGGAGACATGGTGGGGGCCTGGTGGAGGGTGCACCACAGTGCTGGGGGGTGGGGGTGCAGGGGAACATGAGTTGGACATGAGTTGGGGCCTGGTGGAGGGTGTCCCACAGTGCTGGGGGATGGGGTGCAGGGGAACATGAGTTGGGGCCTGGTGGAGGGTGCACCACAGTGCTGGGGGATGGGGGTGATGGGAGACATGAGTGGGGGCCTGGTGGAGGGTGCACCACAGTGCTGGGGGAGGGGTGATGGGAGACATGAGTGGGAGCCTGGTGGAGGGTGCACCACAGTGCTGGGGGGTGGGGGTGCAGGGGAACTTGAGTTGGACATGAGTGGGGGCCTGCTGGCAGGTAGGTGCCCCACAGTGCTGGGGGGTGGGGGTGCAGGGGAACATTAGTTGGACATGAGTGGGGGCCTGGTGGAGGGTGCACCACAGTGCTGGGGGTGGGGGTGATGGGAGACATGAGTGGGGGCCTGGTGGAGGGTGCACCACAGTGCTGGGGGGTGGGGTGATGGGAGACATGAGTGGGAGCCTGGTGGAGGGTGCACCACAGTGCTGGGGGGTGGGGGTGCAGGGGAACATGATTTGGACATGAGTGGGGGCCTGCTGGCAGGTGCCCCACAGTGCTGGGGGGTGGGGGTGCAGGGTAACATGAGTTGGGGCCTGGTGGAGGGTGCACCACAGTGCTGGGGGGTGGGGGTGATGGGAGACATGAGTGGGGGCCTAGTGGAGGGTGCACCACAGTGCTGGGGGGTGGGGGTGCAGGGGAACATGAGTTGGCCATGAGTTGGGGCCTGGTGGAGGGTGCCCCACAGTGCTGGGGGGTGGGGGTGCAGGGGAACATGAGTTGGGGCCTGGTGGAGTGTGCACCACAGTGCTGGGGGTGGGGGTGCAGGGGAACATGAGTTGGACATGAGTTGGGGCCTGGTGGAGGGTGCACCACAGTGCTGGGGGGTGGGGGTGATGGGAGACATGAGTGGGGGCCTGGTGGAGGGTGCACCACAGTGCTGGGGGGTGGGGTGATGGGAGACATGAGTGGGGGCCTGGTGGAGGGTGCACCACAGTGCTGGGAGGTGGGGGTGATGGGAGACATGAGTGGGAGCCTGGTGGAGGGTGCACCACAGTGCTGGGGGGTGGGGGTGCAGGGGAACATGAGTTGGACATGAGTGGGGGCCTGCTGGCAGGTGCCCCACAGAGCTGGGGGGTGGGAGTGCAGGGGAACATGAGTTGGACATGAGTGGGGGCCTGGTGGAGGGTGCACCACAGTGCTGGGGGTGGGGGTGATGGGAGACATGAGTGGGGGCCTGGTGGAGGGTGCACCACAGTGCTGGGGGGTGGGGTGATGGGAGACATGAGTGGGAGCCTGGTGGAGGGTGCACCACAGTGCTGGGGGGTGGGGGTGCAGGGGAACATGAGTTGGACATGAGTGGGGGCCTGCTGGCAGGTGCCCCACAGTGCTGGGGGGTGGGGGTGCAGGGTAACATGAGTTGGGGCCTGGTGGAGGGTGCACCACAGTGCTGGGGGGTGGGGGTGATGGGAGACATGAGTGGGGGCCTGGTGGAGGGTGCACCAGAGTGCTGGGGGGTGGGGGTGCAGGGGAACATGAGTTGGCCATGAATGGGGGCCTGCTGGCAGGTGCACCACAGTGCTGGGGGGTGGGGTGCAGGGGAACATGAGTTGGGGCCTGGTGGAGGGTGCACCACAGTGCTGGGGGGTGGGGGTGCAGGGGAACATGAGTTGGACATGAGTTGGGGCATGGTGGAGGGTGCCCCACAGTGCTGGGGGTGGGGGGTGCAGGTGAACATGAGTTGGGGCCTGGTGGAGGGTGCACCACAGTGCTGGGGGGTGGGGGTGCAGGGGAACATGAGTTGGACATGAGTGGGGGCCTGCTGGCAGGTGCCCCACAGTGCTGGGGGGTGGGGGTGCAGGGGAACATGAGTTGGGGCCTGGTGGAGGGTGCACCACAGTGCTGGGGCGTGGGGGTGATGGGAGACATGGTGGGGGCCTGGTGGAGGCTGCACCACAGTGCTGGGGGGGTGGGGGTGCAGGGGAGCATGAGTTGGGGCCTGGTGGAGGGTGCACCACAGTGCTGGGGGGTGGGGGTGCAGGGGAACATGAGTTGGACATGAGTTGGGGCCTGGTGGAGGGTGCCCCACAGTGCTGGGGGGGGGTGCAGGGGAACATGAGTTGGGGCCTGGTGGAGGGTGCACCACAGTGCTGGGGGGTGGGGGTGCAGGGGAACATGAGTTGGACATGAGTGGGGGCCTGCTGGCAGGTGCCCCACAGTGCTGTGGGGTGGGGGTGCAGGGGAACATGAGTTGGACATGAGTGGGGGCCTGGTGGAGGGTGCACCACAGTGCTGGGGGGTGGGGGTGCAGGGGAACATGAGTTGGACATGAGTGGGGGCCTGCTGGCAGGTGCACCACAGTGCTGGGGGGTGGGGTGCAGGGGAACATGAGTTGGGGCCTGGTGGAGGGTGCACCACAGTGCTGGGGGGTGGGGGTGCAGGGGAACATGAGTTGGACATGAGTTGGGGCATGGTGGAGGGTGCCCCACAGTGCTGGGGGTGGGGGGTGCAGGTGAACATGAGTTGGGGCCTGGTGGAGGGTGCACCACAGTGCTGGGGGGTGGGGGTGCAGGGGAACATGAGTTGGACATGAGTGGGGGCCTGCTGGCAGGTGCCCCACAGTGCTGGGGGGTGGGGGTGCAGGGGAACATGAGTTGGGGCCTGGTGGAGGGTGCACCACAGTGCTGGGGGGTGGGGGTGATGGGAGACATGGTGGGGGCCTGGTGGAGGGTGCACCACAGTGCTGGGGGGTGGGGGTGCAGGGGAACATGAGTTGGACATGAGTTGGGGCCTGGTGGAGGGTGTCCCACAGTGCTGGGGGATGGGGTGCAGGGGAACATGAGTTGGGGCCTGGTGGAGGGTGCACCACAGTGCTGGGGGATGGGGGTGATGGGAGACATGAGTGGGGGCCTGGTGGAGGGTGCACCACAGTGCTGGGGGAGGGGTGATGGGAGACATGAGTGGGAGCCTGGTGGAGGGTGCACCACAGTGCTGGGGGGTGGGGGTGCAGGGGAACTTGAGTTGGACATGAGTGGGGGCCTGCTGGCAGGTAGGTGCCCCACAGTGCTGGGGGGTGGGGGTGCAGGGGAACATTAGTTGGACATGAGTGGGGGCCTGGTGGAGGGTGCACCACAGTGCTGGGGGTGGGGGTGATGGGAGACATGAGTGGGGGCCTGGTGGAGGGTGCACCACAGTGCTGGGGGGTGGGGTGATGGGAGACATGAGTGGGAGCCTGGTGGAGGGTGCACCACAGTGCTGGGGGGTGGGGGTGCAGGGGAACATGATTTGGACATGAGTGGGGGCCTGCTGGCAGGTGCCCCACAGTGCTGGGGGGTGGGGGTGCAGGGTAACATGAGTTGGGGCCTGGTGGAGGGTGCACCACAGTGCTGGGGGGTGGGGGTGATGGGAGACATGAGTGGGGGCCTAGTGGAGGGTGCACCACAGTGCTGGGGGGTGGGGGTGCAGGGGAACATGAGTTGGCCATGAGTTGGGGCCTGGTGGAGGGTGCCCCACAGTGCTGGGGGGTGGGGGTGCAGGGGAACATGAGTTGGGGCCTGGTGGAGTGTGCACCACAGTGCTGGGGGTGGGGGTGCAGGGGAACATGAGTTGGACATGAGTTGGGGCCTGGTGGAGGGTGCACCACAGTGCTGGGGGGTGGGGGTGATGGGAGACATGAGTGGGGGCCTGGTGGAGGGTGCACCACAGTGCTGGGGGGTGGGGTGATGGGAGACATGAGTGGGGGCCTGGTGGAGGGTGCACCACAGTGCTGGGAGGTGGGGGTGATGGGAGACATGAGTGGGAGCCTGGTGGAGGGTGCACCACAGTGCTGGGGGGTGGGGGTGCAGGGGAACATGAGTTGGACATGAGTGGGGGCCTGCTGGCAGGTGCCCCACAGAGCTGGGGGGTGGGAGTGCAGGGGAACATGAGTTGGACATGAGTGGGGGCCTGGTGGAGGGTGCACCACAGTGCTGGGGGTGGGGGTGATGGGAGACATGAGTGGGGGCCTGGTGGAGGGTGCACCACAGTGCTGGGGGGTGGGGTGATGGGAGACATGAGTGGGAGCCTGGTGGAGGGTGCACCACAGTGCTGGGGGGTGGGGGTGCAGGGGAACATGAGTTGGACATGAGTGGGGGCCTGCTGGCAGGTGCCCCACAGTGCTGGGGGGTGGGGGTGCAGGGTAACATGAGTTGGGGCCTGGTGGAGGGTGCACCACAGTGCTGGGGGGTGGGGGTGATGGGAGACATGAGTGGGGGCCTGGTGGAGGGTGCACCAGAGTGCTGGGGGGTGGGGGTGCAGGGGAACATGAGTTGGCCATGAGTTGGGGACTGGTGGAGGGTGCCCCACAGTGCTGGGGGGTGGGGGTGCAGGGGAACATGAGTTGGGGCCTGGTGGAGTGTGCACCACAGTGCTGGGGGTGGGGGTGCAGGGGAACATGAGTTGGACATGAGTTGGGGCCTGGTGGAGGGTGCCCCACAGTGCTGGGGGGTGGGGGTGCAGGGGAACATGAGTTGGGGCCTGGTGGAGGGTGCGCCACAGTGCTGGGGGGTGGGGGTGCAGGGGAACATGAGTTGGACATGAGTGGGGGCCTGCTGGCAGGTGCCCCACAGTGCTGGGGCGTGGGGGTGCAGGGGAACATGAGTTGGACATGAGTGGGGGCCTGGTGGAGGGTGCACCACAGTGCTGGGGGGTGGGGGTGCAGGGGAACTTGAGTTGGGGCCTGGTGGAGTGTGCACCACAGTGCTAGGGGGTGGGGGTGATGGGACACATGAGTGGGGGCCTGGTGGAGGGTGCACCACAGTGCTGGGGGGTGGGGGTGCAGGGGAACAGGAGTTGGACATGAGTTGGGGCCTGGTGGAGGGTGCCCCACAGTGCTGGGGGGTGGGGGTGCAGGGGAGCATGAGTTGGGGCCTGGTGGAGGGTGCACCACAGTGCTGGGGGGTGGGGGTGCAGGGGAACATGAGTTGGGGCCTGGTGGAGGGTGCCCCACAGTGCTGGGGGGGTGCAGGGGAACATGAGTTGGGGCCTGGTGGAGGGTGCACCACAGTGCTGGGGGGTGGGGGTGCAGGGGAACATGAGTTGGACATGAGTGGGGGCCTGCTGGCAGGTGCCCCACAGTGCTGTGGGGTGGGGGTGCAGGGGAACATGAGTTGGACATGAGTGGGGGCCTGATGGAGGGTGCACCACAGTGCTGGGGGGTG
Organism: Ambystoma mexicanum; assembly: GCF_040938575.1. Classification (NCBI taxonomy): domain Eukaryota; kingdom Metazoa; phylum Chordata; class Amphibia; order Caudata; family Ambystomatidae; genus Ambystoma; species Ambystoma mexicanum. The sequence goes on from NC_090934.1 coordinate 655,973,100, forward strand.
GGGGTGCAGGGGAACATGAGTTGGACATGAGTGGGGGCCTGCTGGCAGGTGCACCACAGTGCTGGGGGGTGGGGTGCAGGGGAACATGAGTTGGGGCCTGGTGGAGGGTGCACCACAGTGCTGGGGGGTGGGGGTGCAGGGGAACTTGAGTTGGACATGAGTTGGGGCATGGTGGAGGGTGCCCCACAGTGCTGGGGGTCGGGGGTGCAGGGGAACATGAGTTGGGGCCTGGTGGAGGGTGCACCACAGTGCTGGGGGGTGGGGGTGCAGGGGAACATGAGTTGGACATGAGTGGGGGCCTGCTGGCAGGTGCCCTACAGTGCTGGGGGGTGGGGTGCAGGGGAACATGAGTTGGGGCCTGGTGGAGGGTGCACCACAGTGCTGGGGGGTGGGGGTGATGGGAGACATGGTGGGGGCCTGGTGGAGGGTGTACCACAGTGCTGGGGGGTGGGGGTGCAGGGGAACATGAGTTGGACATGAGTTGGGGCCTGGTGGAGGGTGTCCCACAGTGCTGGGGGATGGGGTGCAGGGGAACATGAGTTGGGGCCTGGTGGAGGGTGCACCACAGTGCTGGGGGATGGGGGTGATGGGAGACATGAGTGGAGGCCTGGTGGAGGGTGCACCACAGTGCTGGGGGTGGGGTGATGGGAGACATGAGTGGGAGCCTGGTGGAGGGTGCACCACAGTGCTGGGGGGTGGGGGTGCAGGGGAACTTGAGTTGGACATGAGTGGGGCCTGCTGGCAGGTAGGTGCCCCACAGTGCTGGGGGGTGGGGGTGCAGGGGAACATGAGTTGGGGCCTGGTGGAGGGTGCACCACAGTGCTGGGGGGTGGGGGTGATGGGAGACATGAGTGAGGGCCTAGTGGAGGGTGCACCACAGTGCTGGGGGGTGGGGGTGCAGGGGAACATGAGTTGGGGCCTGGTGGAGGGTGCACCACAGTGCTCAGGGGTGGGGGTGATGGGAGACATGAGTGGGAGCCTGGTGGAGGGTGCACCACAGTGCTGGGGGGTGGGGGTGCAGGGGGACATGAGTGGGGGTGCAGGCTAGTCCCCCGTGGTGTGGGCTGCCTGCAGGGGCCGTAGAGGTTGTGGAGCGAACACCTGGGAGGACCCACATGGCCAATTCATGTGTAGTACTCCACGGAACCCCTGAAATACACGTACCCTGCTGATATCGCTTGTGAAACTTCCCGCGCACCCCAAGATACACGTACCCAGGACATTTGCGTGTGGAACTTCCAGCGCACCCCTGAAATACACGTACCCTGCTGATATCGCGTGTGAAACTTCCCGCGCACCCCAAGATACATGTACCCCGGACATTCGCGTGTGGAACTTCCAGCGCACCCCTGAAATACACGTACCCTGCTGATATCGCGTGTGAAACCCCCCGCGCACCCCAAGATACACGTACCCAGGACATTCACGTGTGGAACTTCCAGCGCACCCCTGAAATACACGGACCCTGCTGATATCGCGTGTGAAACTTCCCGCGCACCCCAAGATACACGTACCCCGGACATTTGTGTGTGGAACTTCCAGCGCACCCCTGAAATACACGTACCCTGCTGATATCGCGTGTGAAACCTCCCGCGCACCCCAAGATACACGTACCCAGGACATTCGCATGTGGAACTTCCAGCGCACCCCTGGAATACACGTACCCTGCTGATATCACGTGTGAAACTTCCCGCGCACCCCAAGATACACGTAGCCAGGACATTCGCGTGTGGAACTTCCAGCGCACCCCAGTAATACACGTACCCTGCTGATATCGCGTGTGAAACTTCCCGCGCACCCCGAAATACACGTACCCAGGACATTTGCGTGTGGAACTTCCCGCGCACCCCTGATATACACGTACCCTGCTGAATTCACGTGTGAAACTTCCCACGCACGCCTGATGTACACGTACCCTGATGGAATCACGTGTGGAACTTCCAGCGCACCCCTGAAATACACGTACCGAGCTGAAATGACGTGAGGTACTTCCCGCGCACCCCAGTGATACACGTAGCCCACTTGCCGTGCTGGTACAGGGTTAGCGCATCCCTTTGCGCTGGATTGGGGATTTTGATGGCTTTTCCCTGCACAAGGGGCGTTCTTGGGGGCGTAACTGGCGCTGCTGCAGGGTCGCTGCGCCACTGTGCATCACGGCTGGTTTTGGTGGCTGGAATCCATGAATACACTGTGCGCGGAAATGTATTTTGGCGCACGTGGATGGCGCAGGGATTCGCACGCGCACACTGTGCGCCAGCCGCGTGCGCCACTTGTGCGCTGAATTCTATGAATTACCCCCTAAATGTCCAGTTAACATATTTTCTGTAGCGCCAAACCATCCAATCCCTGTCTTTGTAAGATGTTGTGTCCACTTCTGACAGAATTCTGCCCTTTTCATCCAGAACACAATCTCTAAACCTTTCCAGAATTTACACAAATGTGCGCAAGGAATATGGGCATCAGATGATGAAGTGTCAGATTTTTAACATACAGACATTTGGAATAATACCCTATTTTCCGCTACTACCCCCCAGAACATACCACAGAATCCTAACACCTCTTAAAATGTGCACAGAAAAACCACAGGAATCATGATAATATTGATATAATTTTGACAATTATGTACTATGAATTATCCATCTTTCTAAAATTATGCTCTGGCCCAGATGGGTGTGGTTTAGGTCCCAAAGCACATGGGGAATTCCTTGTTCGTCCCCGCCTCCAAGCTAAGCTGGCTCACAGAGGCAGTGCCCCTCCTATTTCCTTCCAGGAGGAAGCCATTTACGACCCCCTGATTTAGCATTTGCCTGAGCCAAGGAAAGTTCATTGTTCTGTTTCCTGCAGTCTCAGGTACCCCTCCCCTAATTCAATCAGAGAGGTGTAATCTCCTTTTGGTGGGGGCAGGAGAAGACAGGCCAGGCCTGTGAATGCAGTTGCTGGGCAAGTTTCAACTCCTGTCGAGGGTGGTTGCCGGGCAGAATTCAATCTCTTTAAGCCAGGCTTCAGCCAAATATCACTTGTGTTCCCATTTTTCTTCATTCAAATCAAACTTACAATTTTGACACAAAACCTTATTCTGAAAAAATTGGTAGAGGTGAATTTTTGAACTTAGAATCAGCTAGGACGCGGATTCTAAGTTCAAAACTATGACATTTAAACAGTTGCAACCTATGTGACACTCCAAAGTAAATCACTCATTTATTTTAAACATTTCGATTTTAGTGGCTTTAAGTCCAATTTCACTTAAGCTGCTGACATCCACAGCTCAGCCAGTTTTGTTATGAACATTATTTTAGGCTCTTCATCTTTCCAGATTTTGTATGCACACAAGACTTCATTCTGCCAGATGTCTGCTGGTGTTCAGTAAGATTTTTGAATATCTTGCGATGTTTGAAATAGGCATTTTGAGCTTTCATTCAGAGAAACAAAGGTGATTTCAAAGCGCTTTTTGAGCTGTCAGGCACTGCTGTTTTTCCTTTGGCACCACGTTTCACTCATGGCGCTTCTGGCCCCTCACGCTCACACTGGCGTGTGGCAGGTCAGGCAACCATTTTGGTGTGCGCGGTTTTCCTGGATTCTGGCACAAATGTGGGCTTTTCGGCCATCTTGGATTTTCTAAGCCTACGGCACCAAATGTTGTAGCATAATGATTCAAATGTGGGTCAAGACACCAGACATGACCCAGAAAAGGAGATAGAGTTTACGGGCGACGCAAGTCCCATGGGGCTAGGCGACATCTTTGTACAATATAAAAAAGGATCCACGTCACCAAAGCTCATCATCTCCTATGCCAACAGGAGCCTATCCAACACTGAACATGCCTACTCACAGCCAGATAAAGAAAGATTGGCTGTGAATGGGGGTTTGTGAGCATTACCATTTATTCTTGGATGGGAAAACATTCATCATCTGACTGATCATGTCCTCACCACCATCTACAGTAAGGCCAGTGCTAATATACCTCCCAGAATAACCCGGTGGGGCTTTTACTTGCAGGAATACTCCTTCAACTTAATTTACAAGCCTCGGATGAAGAACAACCCAGCTGATTTTCTATCCAGGTTACCACTCCCAGAGGCTGGCAGGCGCAGACTTCTAAAGCAGATCAATACGTCAACATACATACATCTAGTGAACAAAGTGCTTCCCGCAGCACTGTCCATTCAGGAAATAGTACAATCAACTGAGAGTGATGCACGGCTTCCACTACTAAAGGAGAACATTCTCACAGGTCGATGGTGCACCACGGCAAGGGGAGAGTCAGCGCTGGATGAGGATCAGCAAAGGATGATGCAAATGTTCACGCTCATGAAGGACATAATATCCATGCTGGCGTAAGGGCTGATAATACTAAAGGAGAATAGGATTGTCATTCCACAGCATTGACCTTGCACATACATGTCACAGAGGCATTGTATCCGCCAAGCGACAAATGAGGATCAAGGTGTGGTTTCCCAAAATGGACTCGAAGATTATGACAGCGTTGGAAGACTGTTTAGTGTGCAAGACCGCTGCGCCTCACACTTTTCCTCAAATCTTGCAAATGACTCCCATGCTGCTCAATGTTTTGGATGAGGTGGATGTTGATTTGTTTGGGCCCATGGCTAATGGAAAATACATTTCAGTGGCCATTGATGAGATGACTCAATACCCAGATGTGCACTTGGTGTCCTCATCGAGTGCAAATGGCATTATCCCAGCACTCAAAAAAACCTTTGCGAACTACAGTGTTCCCATTGTGGTGAAAATGGACAACAGACCTCCATACAGTGAGCAGGAGTTTGCCATGTTTGCCGAACACCTCAGATTTCAACAGCGAAAAACCACACTGCTTTTATAGCCCAATAGCACATGAGAACGTTTAATGTCCAACATTAAGCACACTTTACAAGTATGTACCATCACCACAGGATCAATCTTGCAAGACATCTGTGCATTGTTGAGGGATTGCCAAAATACTCCACACAGGACCACAGTTCGTGCCTACGAAAAAAAGGATGATGTCAACAAGCGGAGGATGAAGAGATATGCAGAGCAAGGGAGCATGAGATCCACATAGGGGACATTGTTCTCGTGCGTCAGTGACAGACTCAGAAGGACAAGCCTGCATTTCATCTCGGGCCACTATTAGTGATGGTGGTCAAGGGGTCCATGGTGTCGGCCGAGAATGACGCCCATTCCATCACCCGCAACTCGTCCTTCTTCAGGTAGGTGAGGCAATTTGTCACCAAAGCAATCTCGTCAGAAGAAGACTGCAACAACAGCGAACTGTCCAATAGCTGTTGTGAGGACATGGACCCTGATGTGAACATTGCCAACAGCAGTGACAGTGAGGTAATGATGCAGCCACCTGGTCGGAGCCCGTCTAAACAGGTTGTGCGTCAACCTACGAGGTGGATCGAGGAGATGGAGTGAGTTAATGCATGATGTGGCTTACGTGGGGGGGAGATGTAACATTCTAGTGTTTGGGCCTCCTGCCAGCCTGCTTTCCATGTTCATTTTTTCTTAGAGGCAGGAACCACGTCACTGTGATTGCCACAGGCAGCTGCGATCGGCAGATCAAGTAAGAAGATTGTGCCCTGGTTGTCATGCGTGTCTGTGTCATCTTTTGGGGTTTAACCTGTGGCCATAAATCCATGAGTGTTCCATACTGGGGGCAGATCTCTGTCTTCAGCTGGGGACTCCCTCTGAAACAGCCTCCCTGCCATTCTGAAACTTGAGGAGAACCATCTCGGGTTCCGGAAGCACCTCAAGACCTTCCTCTTTACTTATGCCTTCGCTCCTCTTCTCCCCTGCTGATCTGTTCTGTCTTGGCATTGTGCACCTGGTTACCCTCTGACTTTCGGGCCCAGGTACCTGCTCACCCTGCCACCCACCCGCACTGCCCCCTGGCAACCCAGTGCACTGGGGTCTGTATCTGTAACCCTACACCCCCTCATTCTTTTTGCACTTATCAGACACACCCTTTATATTGCCTTAAACCAAGCTCTTGCCACTTTCTGGCTGCACTACCACTGTTTGTTGCTTTTTATTATTTAATTATTTATTTATTATTTATTTATTTTTATTTCTTTGCTCAGCACTTTCCACTTTCTCCCCCCTTCCCACGCACTTTCCCCTTTCGCTCTCCCATTCACTTGCGCGTTCTCAATATCACTGGGCCTAGTAAGAGTGTTGTTTTGTTTCTCCCTTGTTCCTCTCCCTTGCCTCGTCGCGCTCTTAAAAACTTGTGTACGAGCGCGATACAAATAACATATCAATATCAATAGTCACCATAAAACTCATACCCTGAATGAGTATCTCATTCTGTGCTGATACTGCTGGTGAAATAGCATCACTTAAATCACTCTTTACATGGCTCGTAATTAGGTACGTGATCCAAGTCCATTGCTCACTGTCTGAATATGTGTATGCTAAATGTATTGTGCATGTGTTTTTTACCGAGATGGAGGCCAGAAAAAGCAACAATGTACAGTCGTTATCGTTATGTGGACAGTAAATTATAGTATGGTTTTGAAGACTACTGGCTTGGGGTGCGTGAATTGTATTTAGCCATCTGCAAAGCAGGTGATTTTTGTCTGAAAATGTTATCAACAGCAAATAGCTAATGAAACCCATATTTGCTTGAAATTCTAAATTTGCTAACATGGGCTTGATTTTCTATTCTTTATTCTCCTTTCTTCTGGTTCTGTCCTAATTACAAAGCAGCTCCATGTCATGCTTGTCACCTTGAGCCAATCATTGCTTTTCACTTTGCATGCTGAGGGATGTTGGCCTATACTGTTAATGGAAACGGTTGGTAATTTACTTCCCTTACACCATGGCATTTAAAAAATAAATTCAAAAATTATTTTGGGGTCCCCCATAATCAACTACCCACTTGCCACCCACTCCCACCCCTACGCTTACCACCTTCACATACCCCTTATTCATTAAATATGCATATGTATATATTAACACATAACATTAATTTCAAGAAAGTAACTTACCACAAGCTAATTTACTTCCATAAAACAACAAAATATGGGGAAAAACTACAAATCCTAGCATGTGATGGGAAACGAAAGGATTGGCTCACAGTCACATGTATGATACAGGGCCACACTGCAGCTATGTTCTGTATTTGAAGCATTTACCCTGCACATAACAAACAACTTCCCATTTCTACAGGTTATTCCCATCTGCTCTGAGCAGTCAATAGCAAGATAAATCATCCAATTGCACCCGTTTTTGCCCCACTTATTTGCTCGGCATTCAGACAGGAACATCATTTCACTAAAATGCAAGGGATAGCGGTAGTGACATCACAGGATCCTTGAACTCTAATGTCATCACAGAAAGTGATTTCATTTGACCCCCACCCCGAAGTGGCATCACGGGAAGTGATGGCACATGACCTTCAAATGTGTCTAAAACCCGTGTTTCTAGGTGCTCTCATTTCAGCCAGATATAAGAACCGAGGCACAGAGGGAGGCACGATTTGTCCACAATAACACATTTGGAGAATGTAATTTTCCAGATTCAACGTGGGGCCTATATGTAAAACATGCATAATGTAGTACTTGTAACAGGGTAACCGAAATCTCTAATGCAGGCTACAGCTAGTGTATGAAACATCTATAGATCAATGAACACAGAAGTACTCGTATCTGTGGCATTGATCTGTTAATCCAAAAAAGCATTGACCTGGAGAGGCGTGCACTGTCTGTTCACCCAGGAGCAAAATGTTGCACAAGTAAGGCCTGAAAATTAAATAATTGATCAGGATTTAGTATAAAAGAATTCCCTGGCTATATATGTATCGATGAATGAACTACCACTACGATAGAATAAACTTATTGTGTGGGTGTAAGCTGAGGCCATCTGTCTCTGTGTGCATTTATCTAAAGGGTTTTGTGACAAGCAATAGCCAACCACATGCTGTACCCCACAACCCATATCCAAACATAACACCTTATAGTCCTAGGCTTTGATACATTGATCTCTTTTTGACTCTGACGAGGTTTTAGATTATTAGTTAATTTTAAGAAATTGTTGATATTATGATTAGAATGTTATCTTCCGTTGAAGGTTTTAATGTGGATGAATTGTTGTTAGGCAGAATCATATGCAGTACCCTTTGGGAACACCCCACACAATTAAGACTACAAGTGACAGTACAAATTCACCTTTGGTACAAGCCTGTACCACACAGTAAAGTGGTAGCGATGGCTGAGCAGCCAGACTTATCGCAAGAGTAAAGTGAGTAGTATCAATAGTTACACAAAAGACAGCAATTACTATGGTTCAAACAAACACTGACTCTAGGTTTCTGTGTAAAAGAATATACATTTATTTACACATCTGATGTAAAACAATTCACTAAGTGAAGCAGCAGAAAAATAACACTCTTAATATACCTGATGAATTCTGGACAAGTTAAGCTCAACATGAAGTGCGAGCAAAATGGCACTCTAGCAATTTAACAGGGAGGAAAAGACTTATCCCTTATTCTAAATTGATGGAATAACTCAAGTTAGTCTTAGAGTTGACTTTTAGATTCTACATGTAGATTGAGACTGGGGCCTTCAATAGGATTCCAACACGATATCCTTCTTTTTGTTCCTATGCCCCCCATTCCTTTGTCTCTATCTGTTTTCCACTTGCCCTGCCCCCCCATATAATTGTTTCCTTTTTCCTGGGGGACAACTGCATTTGGTGTTCACTCTGCACCACAGAGTGTTCAATTGGCTATCATGCACTTTAATTGTATATATTCAATATTTATTGTTTATTTGTATGCTGTTTTATCATGGTTCCAGCACCATGTGTCATGTAATTTGATATGTGTATAACAAAGATTATCTGATTTTACATTATCGTTGACCTGGCCTATCCCCTCATTGGGCGCTCAATTTGATGGTTACTTATTTCGCTAGATCCTTTTAGCGTTTTGCCCCACGTGACCCCCTTCTTTCCCTGTTTACTTGCTTTGTTACTCCCCTGGGTCTACGCGGTAGGGGATGCCTATCCTTGTTCATATATACAAAATTAAGCAGCACCAACAAGTCAGTAGGCAGGGCAATCTAGAAAAGGCTTGCTACAATGAGGATTCAAATCAATAGGCCTGGGTCAATGTTAATGGTACAGAGTCTTTGCAGAGGATCACACAGTTCAGAGTAGTTCGCGGTTAAGTCTTTGCCAAGAGTTTGAAACAAAGTTGGTCAGAAGAAAAGTTACTTAAAAGAGTAGAGAAGGACAAGCCCTCGGATTGGCAAAAGATTTCAAACACGTTCACCGCGGTTGGATGGAACGAGCGACCGGGTGTCATGATGCCTACCCCCGGGCATCCGGATCGAGTCCATCAGCCCCGGGAGCAGGCATCCAGATACTCATTAAAACCCCAACAGCCCTGGTTGGTGGCTGTTTGGATTCAGTCCTGGCGCCTTAAGCACCAGGCTCATAGACTTTACTTACCTTATGCAGACCATGCTGCAAATGAGTCCAAGCCAATGTGAGGCCTGGATGGGACTGTTTTATTACAGGGACTATTTTTTACTCAGGTGTGGTTCTGGGGAACTTCTTACCTGCGACTACTTTGCAGGCTATTTAAACCACGCCCGAACAGCAGCTCATGCTTCGTGTTATTCTGCATCCAGCAGCGTAACGCTCACCGTGTCTACAAGTCAGCATCCAGTCTTCTGCCATGCCCGCCTTGAATCCGGAGCTCCTAGACAAAAGGAAAAGAAAGGAGAAGAGGTTAGATCATGGACATTATTTGATTCCTTACCTTATTCCGGACCCAGCACATCTCCGAGCCTGGAAAGGACATTATTTCAGCACGCGTCGCTTTGCCAGCAGCAGCGCCGCGTTATACTCACCAGTCCACCGCATCTTTCAACTCAGCGCTGCCTCCATCATTTTCTTCGTCGAAACCTAGCACCTGGGGGGAAAACAAAAGGAATAACAAGGTGAGCCAAGAAAACCGACAAAGACAATCTCTTTGCCACCATAGGCTTACCTGCTTTACCATCGGAGGTATTATCCTTTAATTCGCCGCATCTTTCTATGCTGCACCTATAAAGGGAGAGAAAACAGCAAGTTAAACTCATGCAACTTTTACCGGACAGTGTTTGGTAATACATACTCTTACCTGAACGCCATCAGCTGCCTCCAGGCAATATTCTTTTGGACCCAGCTGCAACCTAACGAGGGAATGGAACAAGAGTGAACATCGGACATATTGAACTCGTTGAACTTTATAGACAGTGGAGTCAATATTCCTCCGGAACTCCTCCAGTACCTTCAAACCAGTGAAGTAACTGGTATCTACGCGCCCCTGCATGCCATGCAGGATGAAGAGCTCATCATTTAAAAACATAAGGTGAGGTTACCAAGGGGGGATATCGGAGGTGATTAGTGAGGAGAACGAGAACAGTTGGGGGGGCCATCACTAAGGTCCACGTGTGGCTAAATCCCTTTCTCCACTTGCAGGAGAATACTTCTACGAGTCCAGCAGACAAGATTAGGCGGGCCAGTCCAGACTGTCATCTCTTCACTACGCATCACGTTGGTGGAGACCGCAGCTGTCCGGGTCCGAACGACGCCCCTATGGGAACCAGGTGAGCGTAACACCGGGTTAGAACAGTACCTTAAATGAAGAAGAAGGATGTAGCTGAGGCAGACTTTCCTGGCAGATCCTGCAGGCTCACGGTTCTTGAAGCGACTGTTGGACTGACACGAAGTAGTAAGACTGGAGGGTCCTGCATTGCCCAGGGAAGAAACCAGCAGCAGAGCAAAGCAACAAATAAAAGGTGCGCTCCTTAAAACCAAAACAAGGTCCTGTCCTCCTGGCTATCCGGTTCACTGCAGCTGTGCACAGCAAATTCAACCAGGGGAGGGAGGCCTTGCTTGGTGTTTGGCGAACTAGTTGGTCCCACCAGCTCAAGGGAAGAAGATTCCTTGCAGATCTTCTCTGTCGTCGAAGTTTGGAAATTCGGACCTGCAGCAAGGCTTCACTGGGAGGTTCAGTCGTGCTAGTGGTCCTCTTCTTTCAGCTTCTCTTTGATTCTCTCGATTCAGTGGCAACTCTTCCTTCAAATCCCCAGAGACTTGCTTTTTATGCAGTTTTCCCCCATTCACACAGCCTGGCTATCAATCACACAGCAGGGAGGCTGTCCTGGCGGGACAGTCACCACAGCCAATCATACAGAGTGCAACATGGGTCTCCAAGGAGACCCTGTGCAGGGAGTATCAAACCTCTCCCTCACATCCTGTCCCCCTCAGACATTCAGGCGCCTAAGGAGGGCTTGTGTGCAGAAGCCAGCCAAAGGACAGCGAGTAAAGGAACCAAACCTGGTTTGGCACGCAGAGTAAAACATGAGAAAGACCTTTACAAAAAGAAATGGTGAATAAACCCAGCCGGAACCAAATGAAAGTAAATGGGGTCCAGCGGATTTAAGTTTGAGGCTACTAACTTAGCCTAAAACAGTACTATGGCTATTAACATAGACCGCAGTAGGAAAAATAGTGTAGATACCACTGCCACCAGCCAAAGCTTAACGAAAGGGGAACAAAATAATGTTCCATGAGAGACAGACAAAAAGGGATAACTATTAACCCTTTCCAGTACTCTATAGAAGATAGTTTGTACCTGTTCTGTGCATTTAAAAAGACTAATAAAGTAAATGGCAACTTTACATGCTCTGGGAGACAGTAGTCAATCCCAGAAAAAGGAGTTTAAAGTGGGAAGTGTGAAAAAGACAACCCTGTGTCACTGCACTAAAGGTGCTGTGTGACACACAGTAAAAAGATGATGCCTATGGAGTAGGTGAGGCTCCACAGTCTATGAACACAAAAATGTTGAACACACACAGCAAAACACATGTAAGAGTGGGAAAAAAAAGTCTCACACTCTTACCAGGTGAAAAAATAAATCCTAGAAATCCAGCAAAGCTGCTGAGGGACTCAGTAGGTAAGGGAAATTAGCCATTCTGGAGAATTCACCATAACAATTGTAATGTAATGGAGATTATGTGACAAGTAGTATTTACTTTATTTTATATGTTTTTTTTCTTCTTTTCTGTATTATATGTGTATAGTTTATTTATAAACTATATCACATTAATTAAGTTAAAGATTAATCTTTTTCAATCTTTTTTAATGGGGTGAGGTGTGGGGACGGGGAGCTGCACTTCACTCAACAGCGGGGCACAATGCATCTAGGATTTTCAGAGCTCTACGTGCAAAGTGTGTTATTCAATGACCCCCAAGCCCCTAGGTCTGGCTCATGAATGAAGCTTCCAAAAAGCCCTTTCCAAAACGGAGTATGAGTGGAGAGGGGTGGGTCACTCCATGGCTCTCTCACTTCGGAGACTCTGTGTCTAGCGCTTATTGCATCATAGCAGGGTCCTGGTCAAGTGTGTGGCCCTTCTAAACCATTCCATCACACTTGAATGTGTTCAAGGTGAGCAGAGCCCAATGGGTGGCTCTTTCCCCAATTCTCGACGGAATGTCGCTCCTTCCCTCCTTGTTCCAGCTTTCCCCAGAATTCATTCAGTTGGCAGGCCATACTTGGGTGTCATTTGGGTTGGGCCCTTTTTAATACCCTTAGGTCTGCAAACTTGGATTGGGAGACAGGCTCTAATACCTGTCCAGACACTCCTTAGCAGCGACAAATTTGGTAAAAGGCATGAGGACAGACAGACAACTCAGGCACCACAAGGCAAGATGCACTAGAGCCTTTTGCCTGTTGTAGCCCCAGGGCCCAGAAAACATAAAACAGCACCTGAATAAAAGTTACCCATAAAATGCTGTTCCGGAGAGGTAGGACTTGCAATGCATGATCTGGGGTGCATAAGTCTTTGTTGCATGGCTGAGACAGCAGCCAAAAGCCAGGAAGGTGTGGCAGGCAGCTCTAAGGGGAGGCATAACTCACCCTGGCTCTGTATTTACATTTCATTTCCCTTTCTCCTGAAAAATCCAGAGCAGTGGTGGCTGGTGACCATGTAAAGTGGCAGGATGTACATGCTCGACTTAAAACTATCGAGCAAGCCCAAAACCAAGTTTAGAAGGATGTTGTGGGGAGTTGGAGGTTCTGACCACCACCAACCCCGAGAACAATTTGTCAACACTCTAATTTACTGCAGAATTTCACACTAACATTGCCTAAAAAGGACTGAGATTGAGGCACAGATGAGGGGCTCTTACAGCCAACCATTTAGCAATTTCCAGTCTGGGAAAGTGCCAGGATGAATTCCTAATGTGTGCCAATTGGTTTCTTTAGGCTTTTCAGATGTGTTGCCTCTAGAACTCATAAACATGGCATTGCTTGGATAAAAAGCCTTTCGAAAAAAAGTCATAATTGTCAATTCTCAGACATGTCATAGGCGTTAAGCCGCTCATGGCTTTTTGACCAACAATATTTTGTATTCTGATACTGGTTGACCCATACTTATGTTGTGCAAGATTCAAAAATAGCCCTCAGCATCATATGTGTTGTTACCTGAGTTGAAGCCAGAGCTGGCTACAATCTGCCATCCTACCATAGCACCCAGTCAGCAGATTTGACTGATGTATTGTAGATGGCCTTAGCAATATAATGCTAAAAGCGGATGTTGATCAGTGGGCGAATTGCCTATCAACTCTGTTCATCTACATTGTCAAGGTCAACTAAATACAATCATCTTGGAAGAAATCCATCATAGTCCCAATTTATAAAAAAAGGGCAACCGGGCAGAGCTGGTAAGCTATCGCCCTATATCGCTGCTTGATGCGCCTGGCAAGATCTTTGGCACCCTTATTCTTAAAGCGCTACGATTTTGGGCCAAAACTTCCAACCACATGGACTTGTGGCAAGCGGGATTCGTTTGTGGAATCGGGACCGCTCTTAATATATTCATCTTTAATTTACTCAAGAGCAGAACTGGACGAAATAAGGATTATAAAATCTACATTGCGTTCATTGATCTCACGCAAGTGTTCGACAGTGTATCTCGACCTTGACTTTGGGCAAAACTATCACAATGGAAATGCCCTTCTTCCATGCTAGCTCCCATTCAAGCCTTCCATCAAAATACCAATCTTCAAATACGGCTTAACAAAACAGGCCTGCTGACGAAATCTATACCAACAAACAGAGGACTGAAGCAGGGATGCCCTATGGCATCAGAACTATTCAATCTTTTCACCTCAGATGCTGGCAATGCATTTCAGGACATCAGGCACTTTCCTCCGTCAATAGCAAACATGAAAGTGAGCAGGCTTATGTACGCCGATGATGTGGTCCTTATAGACCAGACTCCAGTAGACCTTCAGAGACAATTGAATGCTCTATATAACTATCTGAAGACAAATGGCCTCACTATTAATCCAAAATAATCGGCAATTTTGCCTCTAGGTCTGTGGAAACATCAAATAAAAGCTAAAGGCTTAAGCTGGTCGCTATTGGGGATAAACCTCCCAGTGGTACAGTCGTTTGTTTACTTAGGAATCTGCTTGAATTCAAGTAAGGTAGATGCACCAAGACAACAGACTTTGATCAAGAAAACAATACATCTTGTAAACCTAGCCAGAGTCCTGACAAAAAAATATTGCAACTTCAGTCTTCCTCCACTAATTAAATTCTATAAAGCCAAAGTGGTTCCCATCTTGACATATGGAGCAGAGACCTCATTCAACTTTGATGCAAAGAACTGGTCATTATTGGAAGGTCACTTCTGGAAAACAACATTGATGCTACCAAAGGGAACCCATATCCAATCAAAAAGGATGGAATTGGGTCTGACGTCTTTGGCAGCAAATGCCGAATGGAAGATGCTTGCCTTTTATAGGAAATGCAGAGATGATCAACCAAAAGGAGGCTTTGTATGTTTGAAAGAGGCTCTATTGAAACAGTCAGAGCTGACATTGACCAAATGGAAAGACAAGTGTCTGACCATTTTACATTGCCTGCAGGAAACCAGTGATACTTTAATGAACAATCCCGACAAAATCAAAAGGAAACTTTATTTGCTGGACTGGTTCAACACTGAAGATGAATGACGCAAATACAAGGGATATGGCAAACTATGGGAACTCAGTCAAAGACCGTATTCCATCCCTAACTATTTGAAAATATTCCCGCATTGGTTCTATCTGGCCCAGTACTTATGATTCAAACTAAAGAAACCACCTGGTGTAAAACTTTAAAAGCAGGCCCACAGACATGTTGTCTATGCAATGAAGAAAATTCAATCGAAAACATAAGACACTTGATGATGGATTGTTTCATTTTTGAGAGCCAGAGATCAGTCATAATGCATGATGTAATTAAGAAATATGGCCACAGGTCAAAGGATCTTTGGTGGAAAATGCTATTGGCTAATGAGAAGACACCTATAACTCTGGCTGTCGTTAAACAGCTAATTATCATCAAGGGACAGCTTTCTGTGACAAATTAGTTGAAATTATTTTATTCATGATGTAGTCATTCTTAATCTTTTCTTATTTGTTTGAAGTGAAAACATGTGATTAAAGGTTGTCAAATGTATAATCATATGATCACGTTAAATAAATAAATAAAATAAATGTAAATATTTCTTTATTAACAGCAACCTGCCAACCCGTAAATGGTCCCATGTCAGGTATGAAATATTGTGCCAGACATGCCTTATTTTTTAGCTTGCATCATACTGCATTATGCCACTTGCAGTTTCCCCTTCCTCTTCCAAAAATTGATTACAAGTGCCAGAATGCAAAGAGTTATGATGCAGAAGCCTTTGGATAGCTAAACGCCACACATGACAGAGGAACTTGAGATCCCTGCAACGTATGCCCTCTCAATTTGTCCCATATCTTGTTTCAGTAACCTATGTGGTCCTGGTTTAAGTCATTGCCTTCTGGCGCTACTATTGTAATACTGCATGTAATACAGAAAAGCAAAACTACTAGTACCAGAATGCAAAGAAAAAATAGAACTGGTGTGATAACGATTTATTTATATAGAGCTTTCACCAAAACGCTTTACATAGAACATATACATACAATTATCACCTAACTAAAGTTGGTACTCATTGATTGACCTTGGGAGGAAAATAAACGCAGTTGGCTTTGTACCTGCGACCTGCACATCACACACAGATCGCAGCAGCAAGTGCTCAACCCGCTGAACTATCTTACCAAATGTGCGCTACTAATTCCTGGCATGGGGGACTAAATAGTTCTTCCAATGGAACCAAAAATCAAAAGATGCAGTAGTTGATCTTCGACCGATTCTACATTATGTGTACATTGGTAGAATTGTTTGTTGCATGCAATAAGAAAATGTTTGCATTTTGTGTCTGTGGTCTTCAATCTTCTGTAAAATGTGCATGGGTTCAGCAAGTCCTTTTTAGTGTGTGCCAGGAATAATAACTGTAATAAACCGCATAGGCAAAAAAATACACAACTGACAGCTTATTGCCCCCACTTATTCCAAACGTACAGCACTCGTGTGCAAACTCCTGACGGAATGCACTGGTCGAGGAGTCCAGATTTCTCTCAGTGACTGAAAAAGACAGCGCTCCACAAAGCTGTTAGAACGGCGACGGCTAAAAAGACCAGGGGATCGCTTGCATGTGTCTCGCTGTACATAAAACCTTTCATTAGCAAAACGCATGGCTAAACGCAATCAGGTCTAGCAGTATTAGTGTAGTAATCACTGTGATCTCCAGGTACAGTATATGCATTTTCACGTTGGAAATTTTTGCATTTATTATTTACATCTAGCCCCTGTCGGGGGGTTATCTTAAACGAATCCTGTATTTTCGAGCAACAGTGGACTGTTAGACCTGTAGTTTGGCTTTTACCGATTTGGTATGGATTTAGAAATCCCAGCATGCTAAGACCTGTTGGACAAAAACACAAAATGGCTGAACATGACCATAAGGGCGGCTTTGGGACAGATACCGTACCGATTTGGCACTATCCCATATTTAATCTGACTTGTGTTTATTAATTAATCATGCTGTTTTAATCCTTTTATTTAAACGTTTTTGAGTTCCCCCAAAAAGGCACTGGGTAAGTGACGCCCTTTTGTGTTGAATATTTGCCTTCGCCTATGTGAATGTGAAATCATTCCTTGGCATTCATCTGATGCTTAACAGGTGTTTGGTTTATTGGGAAAGTTGCTGACCTGCACGTGCACCTGGGTGTAATGTCCCAGGCATCCGTGTTAGAGGACACACTGCACGGAAGGGCTTTCTAAGACAGTGGGCGAGGAAAGGAGATCAAGTCCTCTATGAACACTAGATACCCTGTGAGGAGATGCTTGGAGAGTGGCATGCATTTATTTGGGCTGGTTCCTGGCCTAATAAATTATACTGACGCTAAGCCTTTTGAGTAGCCCGTGACCAGGCCATAAGAATGTGGCTACTGAAAACATGCACGGATCCATGTAACACTAGATATAACAATGTCTTTCATGTTTTGTCGTTCGTTTTGAGTGCTGAACATTTTAAAATGCGTCTGTCCGCGGAGATAGCAGACCGGGCGACCTAATGCTTTAATTAGCAGAGATAGTATTTATGAAACAAAGGATGATGAGAGGCCAAAGGTGAGCAGATTAGCTGAAGGTATTGTGTATCTGCTTTCCTGTGGGTGCATAGCAGTACATCCCTTCTCCATGTTTTGCCCTGCAGTACTGGAGTAAATCAAATCGCCTTTGCAGACCAGTTATAGTGACAAAGGATTTATTACCATAAGGCATTATGTACCTCTTGCAAATAACTCACTGACTACCGACTTCGAGCAGACTTTTACAATCTGGGAACAGCGACCAAGTGATTTATAGTGAGAGGGTCACGCCTTGAACTATAAACCCCCCTCTATTGTCCTGTTATGCTTAGCTGCCCGTAGTTTCATGCTGGGCAATTTCTGCCAAGTAGCCTTGCTCTCCTTGAAAGCGACACATGAGGCACGTGCTTGCTTAATCATTTCCAGGGTTCAGATGTCATGGCGCGGAAGGCGGGTGTAGCACCGTGTCTATGGGGTGCGCCTGAGAACTGACCCGCATGTCCACGCTGATCGAGAATTGAGACACACATAGCTCTGCCAGTATTACTCAACCCAGTCATGTCATCCTTCTCCTATTTCACATGTACACCTTTTGCATGAGTTATGCCATCCCTTGCTATTGCTGCACTGGTAATTGCAAATGCACCCCAGCGATTCCAGTACCAAGACTCACAAATAGCTCTGACCGTGCACCTTAACCATGACTTGTAACAACCTTCTTTCCTTGCTACGACCCAGCTCTGCCAGTGCACCTCAAGCTCGAGTTGCTGTACTCCGTGATAGAACCCAGGATAGATTGGTGCTCTTGACTATGCTACATTCAGAAGAATGAGTTTGTGGACTCAAGGCTGACCAGTGATTATTTGAACACTCATGAAGCTTTCTGCTTACCTGCATTTCTTTGTTATCACAATCTGCATTGTATTCTTTTCCCATGTAGAGATATAGGTCCTTTTCAGGTTCATTCCTGATAAACGGCGCAACTCTAAGAGCTCGAATGAACAGCCCTGAGCCCGCTCCCGCACATGTCATGGTAGAATCCCATTGGCTGTAAAAGCAGCCAATGGATTTTGATTGTGTGCATGATTGACAACGGACCTAGCCTCTCTGAAACCAGGTATTCATGAATTCCTGGTTTCAGATTGGTCCAAGTTTGTTGACAATCAAAATGTTACATTTGCGCTGTTTTCACAGAGCTTACGTTGACGAGGGGCCAGACATACGACGTCCTGCTTGCCTCCAATGTTAAGGTTTACACAATATGCGTAGATCCTGTCGAGTTCACCAGTGGTGGAAATGGAAAAAAATTGGTGGGAGATCCCACAATCCAATTAGTGGACACATCCGATGTCCGCGCACATCAAGCAACCTTCTAGACCAATCAAAGACCCAAGACTTTTTTCAAATCTACTTGTTGGCCATTTAAAAACTACTGAACGGATTTACACCAAATTTACAAAAGCACGCTTTCGGGACCAAGCCGCCTCTCCTGGTGCACATTTGGTGAAAATCCAGTGAGCGGTTTGGGCTGTAGGCATGAGCAAATATTTCTTTCCATTGCATCTATGGGAAAAAACACATCTTTTGGGACCCCCCCATAACTTTGCCCGCACTGCACAAAACCTCACCAAGAATCAATTTGACCATATAATTCTTCTGCAAAGTTTCGTAAGGAATCGTCTAGGGGGGATGATGTTATAAGTCGCCCAAGAAGTGCTCTTCCTATGGGTTGAGCAACTTAACCATAACTACATGGCCACTACTCTTTACACCATCATTAATCATTTTACATGTATCCAAGCGTGTGAATATTTTCTGAAACAAAGCTCTATCAGCTTCAAACAGCAAAATGAAGTGATTTTTGAGCTTTTAACGTTTTGCTTGAATAACAATATGTTTCTATATGTTGAAAAGCTTTACAGACAAAAAAGAGATACCTCTATGAGTTTGTGTGTGTCCCCCACCTGTACGAATTTGTATTTGGGTTGGTGGGAGGAATGTATAGCCTGGTCATTGGAACACGATAAATGGATGAAGTGGTGGTATGGTTTAGGTACATTGATGACCTGATATTAATTTTGGAGGAGCCCCAGCCAAATTGTTGGTATATGTTGCTATCCTGAACTGCAATGACCTGAACTTACAATTGACTGTGACTATGACCTCAAACCAACTGGAATTTCTTGATGTTTGTTTTGAAATTGTAGATGGAAGCTTGAAAAGTCGATTATACAGAAAACCCACAAAGGTTAACAGTATTCTCCATGGTAACAGTTTTCATCCCAAATCTCTCATTAGGAGTATACCTTTTGGAGAGTTCATTAGAGCAAAGCAAAACTGCTCGAGGGAAACAGATTTTCTGCAGGAAGCAAGAAAAATGAGCACACGCTTTAACAATAGGGGCTATTCCAAGCAAGTTGTTACTGACACCTTTGAGAAAGCACAAAACTTAGCCGTATGGACTTGTTGAAGAACAAGAAGTCTCATATAAGGGAAATGAAAGACACATTAGGTTCCTTACCAAATACAGTACTCAGGCGGCCAATGTAAGAAAGATATTACAGAAACATTGGGCGATATTACAATCGGATCGAGACATTGTGAAGGTGGTAGGGTCCCATTCTTTGGTCACCTTTTCCAAAGCAATGAATATCAAAAATGTGGTGGCTCCAAGCATGACCAATATTTCTCCTTTGAATTAACCCAATTGGCTTGAACGACAACACAGACCCCATGGGTTCTATAGGTGTGGCAAATGTAAATTATGCAAGTTGACAATCTGCACCTCTGAATTTAAATATAATGAGAAAGTTAAATGAAAAATTAAGCAAGTAATAACATGTTTGACCAAATTTGCTGTATATATCATACTCTGTCCTTTGTTACAAGCTTACTTTGGTTCGAGCATATGTAGTCTAAAAATTAGGATATTACAACACTACTGTTCTATAAAGAATTAAGATGAGACTTATCCTCTGGCCAAATATTTTATTGAAAAACACAATGGTAATCCTGAAAAGATTACATTTTTAGGTTTAGCTCATGTGCCAGAACATAATCGTAAAGGTAATCGAGAGTTAAAATTATGTCACCTTCAATCTATTCTCATTATTCTTTTCGATACATTGCAACCCCATGGGCATAATGTGGACAATGTACTACATTTCTTCCTATGATTAGTCTCTTTCACTTTACCATTGGTGTTATGATTGTAAACAAATACTACAATATTTTGACTGGTGATTTATTGGTAATAGACTCCTTCATGAATCCACCAGTTTTACTATGAAATAATCTTGCTTGTATCTCTATTCCTGTATTTTGTATCTCTTTTTTATCTATCTTTGTATGTTACACTGTCATTACCTTCTGCTGCACGTTAGTGCATATTAAGAACATTTTTTTATGATAGATTAGCATTGCAGTGGCACTTTAAGATCTGTTGGTCTGTTAAACTCAAGTATGGAACAGTATACTCTTAGCACCTTATGC
This sequence comes from Ambystoma mexicanum, assembly GCF_040938575.1. NCBI lineage: Eukaryota > Metazoa > Chordata > Amphibia > Caudata > Ambystomatidae > Ambystoma > Ambystoma mexicanum. The sequence continues at coordinate 655,994,103 of NC_090934.1, forward strand.
TGTTTTAAACATCAACTTCTAACTCTACATTTTGCACTTTGGTGTGTGTCCACAGGTTTTCAATTTTGTTTCCTTATTTAAGCTGCTACAAGCTGCTACAATTGCTATTTTGCTCATTCTTGTTTAATATTTACAATGAAGATGTACTGCTATTGTTGCTATTTTGCACTTCCTACTATATGTTAAGACTTGATGGTCATGTAGAAACCTCGCCCCAAGTAACACACGGGCAAGTATAGGATATAACTGCCCGTGCAATCTTTGGGGCCACAGGTGTTGAGTGTCGTCAGCCTGGAACCAGGAATGCCGGAGGTGAACCCCCTGACCACTGTAAGGCAAGCAACCAGGTTAGAGAAAGCAAGACACAACAGTGAATGAGTACAAGGACAAGTCACAATCTTTCTTACCCCAATGGCAGTGGTCAGATACCCTGGGTGAAGAACTGGGCGGGGTTCTATTATGATCGACGGCAGTAGGCAGCAGATGATAATGTGGCACTCTTGAGAGAAAGAAACACCTGATTTTGCCAAGAAACATGAACCAAGTACTGTGATGGGAAATCCGTAATCAGTCCAAGATGAAGTCCGTGGTCAGAAAACCGGCCGGTCACGACAATAACAATGGATGATCCAAAAGCAAATCCGAGGAAAAAACCAAGTTCGTATCTTGATCCGGAAAAGATTGCCAAAACAAAGGTACCGAGGAGAAGCAGAGCAGGTCTGTGAAAGCACTCCGTGATCAAGGATTCCAAACAACAAGAAGCAAGAAAACGCTCTACAAACATGCCGTAACCAGCTGTGAAGCGAAGTCTGAGCATTTGCTCGAACCTTTTGAAAGCAGAAAAGTCACGTGAGCATGTCACGTTACGCTTCCTTCCTGATCGCATGATGCATGCTCCTCGTCTCGTGTAACCCATTGAGCCTGTTATTTCCTGATCACGTGCCGCTTAACACGACGGGGCCCAACACCAAGTCGGAGACCATGAAGTGGCGTGGACAGTCTCCATGGTAACCGCCACTGGAGGTAAGGGAATCGTGTCGGAAAGGAGTTTCTCTTGAGTCCTTTGCTATGCCAACATGAGCTGTAGTCTAACCGCCGTCAGGAATTACATGGGGGCATGATAGTAGTGCAATGTGTGACCGGGGATGTGATAGAGCCCCCCTTAAAGGCCCACGACCCAGTGGGCTGGAAGGATGTTCCCGGTGAAACTGAGCAACCAATTTCCGGGAATGGACATCAGAAGAGGGGACCCATGACCGATCCTCCGGACCGTAACCCACCCAATCCACTAAATACTGTAACCGCCCCCTAAACAGACGGGAACCCAGAATGGCACTAACATCAAACTCATCAGGGGAAACCACAGAGATGGGAGCAGGAGGGGAGACAAGGCTGGTAGGGCCAGGGCATGGCTTGAGTAAGGAGGTGTGGAACACCGGGTGTAACCGCCAAGAGGAAGGGACGTCTAGGCGATAAACGACTGGATTCAGGACTTTAGACACTCGGTAAGGACCAACAAAGCGTGGTAGCAACTTTCGACAACCAGGGATGTGTAAATGCCGAGAGGACAACCAGATCCGATCACCCACTTGATAAACTGGGGCATTCACTCATTTCTTATCTGCCGTCGTTTTCATGGACGAATGTGCTTCCCGGAGATGGACCAGGGTCTGGGCGTGAATCATGGTGAGATCGCGGGCACAATCATTAACAGCAGGGGTGTTGGTAGGCGTGAAATCAGGAAAGGGCAGAGTGCGTGGATGCTGGCCATAGAGGGCATAAGACGGGGAAAAGCCAGTGGAAGAATGTAGCGCATTATTGTAAGCGAATTCTGCAAGGTGGAGTGAATTAATCCAGGTATACTGGAATTGCAGGGACAAACAACAGAGGTACTGCTCTAATACCTGATTTATCTTCTCTGTCTGTCCATCGCTTTCAGGGTGATAGGCTGAAGAGAAACGGGTATCAATACCCAGAAGTTTAGTGAAGGCCTTCCAGAAACGGGACGTGAATTGAGAACCACGGTCTGACACAATGACTTGAGGCAGACCAAACAGACAAAACACTGACCTAAAGAACAACCGGGCCAGGGATGGAGCGGAAGGGATTCCTTTACAAGGTACAAAATGAGCCATTTTGGTATAAGAATCCACCACCACCCAGATTGAATCAAACCCTTGTATACGAGGTAAGTCAGTGATAAGGTCCATTGAGACTGTGTGCCAGGGTCTTGGGGGTATAGGTAGGGGTTGGAGCAGTCCGAGCGTGCGACTCCTACTTGACTTACACTGCGCGCACACCGAACAGGTGTTCACATAATCCTCCACATCACGTCTCATCGACGGCCACCAACACCAACGTTTGAGCAGATCCAAAGTGCGTCGTTGTCCCGGATGACTGTTGATGAGGGCATTGTGGGACCACTCTAGTGCTTGGGTGCGTGTGTCAGTTGTGGGCAGGAATAGCTTCCCCTGTACGAATGGCAACCCGTCCTGCAATACCGGGTCCCATTCTGAGGATGCTGTATGATCCATTGACGGATAGTTTGTAACATGGGCAGCGAGGGTGTACAGGCACATATCACGTGTCCCTTGTCCAACAAGGTTTCCGGAAAGGATGGCAGAGAACCCCCCCCGGGATAAAGCATCCGCTTTACCGTGAACAATCGCTGGTCTGTGTTTAACCACAAAATCGTATGCTGCAAAGAACAAGTGCCAACGCACCTGTCGACTGTTAACGCACTTTAGTGACGCCAGGTCTTGCAGATTCTTGTGATCAGTGTAAACAACTGTTTGGTGTTTTGCCCCTAGGAGATGGTGCCTCCAAACCTGAAATGCATCCTTGATGGCCAGGAGCTCTTTTTCAGTGACCGTGTAATGCGTCTCAGTCGACGTGAATTTCCTGGAATGGTAAGCCACTGGGTGCAAGTGGCCCGTGGTTGGACAAGGTTGGGAGAGAACCGCACCCTATGCAAATGAGGACGCATCAGCCTCTACAATGAAGGGAAGTTCTGGATCTGGGTGCTGTAAAACCGGAGCGGTAGTGAATGAGATTTTGAGGGATTCGAAGGCAGCCTGATGTTCGGAGGACCAATGAAACGGCACCAGCGGACTGGTCAGGGCAGTCAATGGGGCTACGATGGATGAAAAATTGACGATAAAACGCTGGTAGATTGTAGTTGCTTCAAGGATTTTGGGATCGGCCAGTCCGTGATTGCACGTATTTTCGACTGGTTCATTGCTAACTCCCCAGGAGAGATGTGAAATCCTAGGAAATCGACCTCTTTTGTGTGAAACAGGCACTTTTCAGGTTTAGCGAACAAGGCGTTCTTCTGAAGTCAGAATAGCACCTCCCTGACATGGACTATGTGTTCTTCGAGTGTAGAAGAGAAGATAGGTATGTCATCTAAGTATATCACAACCTAAATGTCTATGATGTCACTGAATATGTCGTCAATAAACCTTTGAAAAGTGGCCGGTGCGTTACATAGGCCAAAAGGCATAACGGTGTATTCAAACAGACCTTGGCGTGAACAGAAAGCTGTCTTCCATTCGTCCCCTCTGCGCATACGGATTAGATCGTAAGCCCCTCAGAGGTCTAGTTTCGTATAGATGGAAGCATGTGTGAGTTTGTCTAGAAGAGTAGAAATGAGAGGAATCAGATATCGATTCTTTATGGTGACAGAATTCAGCCGCCTGTAATCCACACAAGGAAGAAGGTGCCCCTCCTTCTTCGGAGCAAAGAAAATGGGGCTTGATGCAGGAGAGGAGGAGGGTCTGATGTGACCTAAAAGCAGGGTTTTCTGGATATATTCCCTCAGGTCTGTTTCTTCAGTTGGTGACAAGGAATAAATACGGCCTTTAGCTATCGAGGCCCCAGGAACTAGATCGATAGGACAATCATAAGGTCTGTGGGGTGGCAGACCCTCAGCCGAAGCCTTGTCGAACACCATTTGGTAATCATGGTACACTGAAGGTATACCCGTAAGGGTGGCCCCTACCGTGTGAATAGTTTCGGAGGATTCAATCTCATTGACTGTTAATGAAGCCACCGCCCCAAGGGCACTTGCGGGATTCGAGATGTGTCCAGAATCTACCAAGCAGAAGTGTTGACAAATATCGGACTCAAACAGAACCTGGCCTGTACTCCAATTAATGTGAGGGTTATGTTTCCTCAACCAAGGAATACCGAGTATGATCCCAAACTGTGGTGTGGAAATGAGGTCAAAAGACACGATTTCTTTATGGGTATCATGGAAAATCATTTCCATAGGGGCTGTTTGTTGCTTAATTGGACCAGAGACCAGGGAGGAACCATCCACAGCCTGTACGGGTTTGGGGTGTTTCCTTGATATCAGTGATAAGTTCAATTCTTTTGCCAAAATGATGTCTATAAAACAACCGGTAGCACCAGAGTCGATGACTATGTGTACTGAGTGTGAATGTTCTCTAGTAGGGTACAATAGAGCATGAACTATGACTGGTCTGATAGGACCGAACATAGGGAGAGTCTTTGAGGAGTTCTGTGTAAAGCTCGCCTTGTCCCCCGTTCTCAAGGGCGAGCCTTCTGAAAACCGAGTGCCTGTTCTTTGGGCGACGCGGACACTCCTTAACGAAGTGCCCATTTAGGCCGCAGTAAAAACAAGCATTGTAGGTTCTCCCACGCTCCCATTCAGCATGAGTGATAGGGCTACATATTCCCCCTATTTTCATGGGTTCACTAGAAGGTTCTGCCGTACTGGGAGACTGGTTGGTAGAAAGGCCGATTTCTGCCCGACGCTCAGTTCTCCGTGCATCCACTTGGAGTGTTAGATCAACCAGATCAGAGAAGGCAGCTGGGAGGGACGGCACAACCGAAAGGGCAACCTTCATAGTGTTGCACAAGCCTCGATAGAAAACTACCGACTTTTTATTTTCGGGCCAAGCTGTTTCTACGGATAACTGATTAAATTGTGTGATGTATTCAATCAAGGTTAGCTTGCACTGAGTGAGGTCTAGTAGCTCTAAATCTCTGGATTGTGCTTTGTGTCTGGTGTCAAAAACTTTGGACATTTCGCTCACCAGGAGATCGAAATTGTAGAGCGATGGATGATCATTCTCTAATAAGGGATTTGCCCAGGTGGCAGCAATACCCGTCAAATGTGAAAGCAAAAAGGCTGCCTTAGTGGTGGAATCATGAAAAGCCTGGGGTCGGCAGAGGAAATGGAGTTTGCATTGATTTAGAAATGTCCGGAACCCCCTGGGATCACCCTGATACCTCTCTGGAGCTGCTAGAGGAAAAGGGGTAGGAACAACCACTGGGACAAGAGGTGTGGGAGGCGTGGAAGGACTTGGGTTTGGGGGCGTGGTGTCTCTGAACTCAACGTCTGCCGGTAATGGATGGCGGGCACTCTGCAAGGAGTCTAGCCGGTGGTGTATGGTGGTTGTGGCTGTCGCCATGGCTGTTCTTAGAGCTGTGACAGCTTGCATTAAAGCAGCCACGGGGTCCTCGGCTGAACCAGGAACGCCGGAACTGAACCCCCTGACCACTGTAAGGCAAGCAACCAGGTTAGAGAAAGCAAGACATGACAGTGAATGAGTACAAGGACAAGTCACAATCTTTCTTACCCCAATGGCAGTGGTCAGATACCCTGGGTGAAGAACTGGGCGGGGTTCTATTATGATCGACGGTGGTAGGCAGCAGATGATAATGTGGCAGTCTTGATGGAAAGAAACACCTAATTTTGCCAAGAAACATGAACCAAGTACTGTGATGGAAAATCCGTAATCAGTCCAAGATGAAGTCGTGGTCAGAAAACCGGCAGGTCACGACAATAACAATGGATGATCCAAAAGCAAATCCGAGGAAAAAACCAAGTTCGTATCTGGATCCGGAAAAGATCGCCAAAACAAAGGTACAGAGGAGAAGCAGAGCAGGTCCGTGAAAGCAGTCCGTGATCAAGGATTCCAAAGAACAAGAAGCAAGATAACGCTCTACAAACTTGCCGTAAGCAGCTGTGAAGTGAAGTCTGAGCGTTTGCTTGAACCTTTTGAAAGCAGAAAAGTCACATGAGCGCGTCACGTTACGCTTCCTTCCTGATCACATGATGCATGCTCCTCGTCTCGTGTAACCCATCGAGCCTGTTATTTCCTGATCACGTGCCGCTTAACGCGACGGGGCCCAACACCAAGTCGAAGACCATGAAGTGGCGTGGACAGTCTCCATGGTAACCGCCACTGGAGGTAAGGGAATCATGTCGGAAAGGAGTTTCTCTTAAGTCGTTTGCTATGCCAACATGAGCTGTAGTCCAACCGCCATCGGGAATTACATGGGGGCATGACGTAGTGCGATGTGTGACCAGCGACATGACACTATATTTGGGACATTGACACATCTATTCCTCCAAATATAAGATGCTATTATTTCTATTTGCGCAATGGTGTGCTTAGATAGCGAACAAATTATAACAACGAAATATCAACATGGCCCCTTTTGCACATTTGAATGTTTTAAATTATAGCTATGTATGTATATAGTATTTATACATCGTTTGATGAATGTTTGCTGCTATCATTGCTTTTTGCACACTTGTGCTGTCTATTTCAAAGAAAAATTGTAGCATATACATCTCTGTAAGATGTCATTTAAACACTAAATGAATCAGCCAACACATGTTTCAACCCTCACAGGACTTTCTCAAGGCAAAAAGATTCTGGGTCCCAGTAAATCTGGGTCTTTCACTCTGTGTGATAGAAATGATCTAACATATGAGTCTGGCCAATAAAGAAGTGACCAATACAGAGAAGAGACTGTAAATGGTGTGTGGATAGAAGGGCTGGACTGAAAGAATCCTGAAAGCTTCCTGATTCAGCTAAACAACTGCAGTGTTCCAATAAAGTAGTGTGAAAATGGCCACATCAGTTGATGCACCGGCAATGGCATGGGAGCTCGGCTGATACTTGCAGACTGCTTACGCTACCTGGACAGCTCGCACATTGACACAAGAAAGGATTTGCGAGCGGATTCAACCAGCTGCTCTGCCCGAGATGACTCTTTGACTTAAGAAGATGCGATGAAACTATAGCACTAACACCGAGATATCAGCAACAGCAGACTCCAGCGCCAATTTACATGAAAAGGACATGAAAAGACTATTAACCAAATGCAGCTCTTTCTGCCTGAGTTTAAAGGCTGTCTTGATCCTTTCATTAGGTGGCCCTTTATTTAACTAGATGATCAGTTAAGGGATATTCAGGCTACTCTCCCTTGAAAACGCTATGCACCAACGCCTGAGGCGATTCAATCCCACTTCCAACTGAGATTCTACTTTACTTCGAAACTGAGAAGCCCTACAGTACTTTCGCACAGGGCTATACAGTTGGCAACGTGGGACTACTATTAAGCTCTCTGACAATTGACACAGGAAGGTGTTCGCCCCCACAAGAACCTACTAAGGTTATACTTATTTTAACTTCTACTCCAGTCGGACTTGCTGAAATAGGAATTTGATTTGTACTCACCCTCTTGAAGAATGTTCAGTATTTAATTCCTTTTGAACAGAAACATGTCGAGACTTTAAAGCTCTGGATTCCAAAAGTGGCTCAAATGAATTGTATATGCCAACAAAGTGATGATTGTATGCATGGTTAATACGGCATGAGTGATAGGGCTACATATTCCCCCTATTTTCATGGGTTCACTAGAAGGTTCTGCCGTACTGGGAGACTGGTTGGTAGAAAGGCCGATTTCTGCCCGACGCTCAGTTCTCCGTGCATCCACTTGGAGTGTTAGATCAACCAGATCAGAGAAGGCAGCTGGGAGGGACGGCACAACCGAAAGGGCAACCTTCATAGTGTTGCACAAGCCTCGATAGAAAACTACCGACTTTTTATTTTCGGGCCAAGCTGTTTCTACGGATAACTGATTAAATTGTGTGATGTATTCAATCAAGGTTAGCTTGCACTGAGTGAGGTCTAGTAGCTCTAAATCTCTGGATTGTGCTTTGTGTCTGGTGTCAAAAACTTTGGACATTTCGCTCACCAGGAGATCGAAATTGTAGAGCGCTGGATGATCATTCTCTAATAAGGGATTTGCCCAGGTGGCAGCAATACCCGTCAAATGTGAAAGCAAAAAGGCTGCCTTAGTGGTGGAATCATGAAAAGCCTGGGGTCGGCAGAGGAAATGGAGTTTGCATTGATTTAGAAATGTCCGGAACCCCCTGGGATCACCCTGATACCTCTCTGGAGCTGCTAGAGGAAAAGGGGTAGGAACAACCACTGGGACAGGAGGTGTGGGAGGCGTGGAAGGACTTGGGTTTGGGGGCGTGGTGTCTCTGAACTCAACGTCTGCCGGTAATGGATGGCGGGCACTCTGCAAGGAGTCTAGCCGGTGGTGTATGGTGGTTGTGGCTGTCGCCATGGCTGTTCTTAGAGCTGTGACAGCTTGCATTAAAGCAGCCACGGGGTCCTCGGCTGAACCAGGAACGCCGGAACTGAACCCCCTGACCACTGTAAGGCAAGCAACCAGGTTAGAGAAAGCAAGACATGACAGTGAATGAGTACAAGGACAAGTCACAATCTTTCTTACCCCAATGGCAGTGGTCAGATACCCTGGGTGAAGAACTGGGCGGGGTTCTATTATGATCGACGGTGGTAGGCAGCAGATGATAATGTGGCAGTCTTGATGGAAAGAAACACCTAATTTTGCCAAGAAACATGAACCAAGTACTGTGATGGAAAATCCGTAATCAGTCCAAGATGAAGTCGTGGTCAGAAAACCGGCAGGTCACGACAATAACAATGGATGATCCAAAAGCAAATCCGAGGAAAAAACCAAGTTCGTATCTGGATCCGGAAAAGATCGCCAAAACAAAGGTACAGAGGAGAAGCAGAGCAGGTCCGTGAAAGCAGTCCGTGATCAAGGATTCCAAAGAACAAGAAGCAAGATAACGCTCTACAAACTTGCCGTAAGCAGCTGTGAAGTGAAGTCTGAGCGTTTGCTTGAACCTTTTGAAAGCAGAAAAGTCACATGAGCGCGTCACGTTACGCTTCCTTCCTGATCACATGATGCATGCTCCTCGTCTCGTGTAACCCATCGAGCCTGTTATTTCCTGATCACGTGCCGCTTAACGCGACGGGGCCCAACACCAAGTCGAAGACCATGAAGTGGCGTGGACAGTCTCCATGGTAACCGCCACTGGAGGTAAGGGAATCATGTCGGAAAGGAGTTTCTCTTAAGTCGTTTGCTATGCCAACATGAGCTGTAGTCCAACCGCCATCGGGAATTACATGGGGGCATGACGTAGTGCGATGTGTGACCAGGGACATGACACTATATTTGGGACATTGACACATCTATTCCTCCAAATATAAGATGCTATTATTTCTATTTGCGCAATGGTGTGCTTAGATAGCGAACAAATTATAACAACGAAATATCAACATGGCCCCTTTTGCACATTTGAATGTTTTAAATTATAGCTATGTATGTATATAGTATTTATACATCGTTTGATGAATGTTTGCTGCTATCATTGCTTTTTGCACACTTGTGCTGTCTATTTCAAAGAAAAATTGTAGCATATACATCTCTGTAAGATGTCATTTAAACACTAAATGAATCAGCCAACACATGTTTCAACCCTCACAGGACTTTCTCAAGGCAAAAAGATTCTGGGTCCCAGTAAATCTGGGTCTTTCACTCTGTGTGATAGAAATGATCTAACATATGAGTCTGGCCAATAAAGAAGTGACCAATACAGAGAAGAGACTGTAAATGGTGTGTGGATAGAAGGGCTGGACTGAAAGAATCCTGAAAGCTTCCTGATTCAGCTAAACAACTGCAGTGTTCCAATAAAGTAGTGTGAAAATGGCCACATCAGTTGATGCACCGGCAATGGCATGGGAGCTCGGCTGATACTTGCAGACTGCTTACGCTACCTGGACAGCTCGCACATTGACACAAGAAAGGATTTGCGAGCGGATTCAACCAGCTGCTCTGCCCGAGATGACTCTTTGACTTAAGAAGATGCGATGAAACTATAGCACTAACACCGAGATATCAGCAACAGCAGACTCCAGCGCCAATTTACATGAAAAGGACATGAAAAGACTATTAACCAAATGCAGCTCTTTCTGCCTGAGTTTAAAGGCTGTCTTGATCCTTTCATTAGGTGGCCCTTTATTTAACTAGATGATCAGTTAAGGGATATTCAGGCTACTCTCCCTTGAAAACGCTATGCACCAACGCCTGAGGCGATTCAATCCCACTTCCAACTGAGATTCTACTTTACTTCGAAACTGAGAAGCCCTACAGTACTTTCGCACAGGGCTATACAGTTGGCAACGTGGGACTACTATTAAGCTCTCTGACAATTGACACAGGAAGGTGTTCGCCCCCACAAGAACCTACTAAGGTTATACTTATTTTAACTTCTACTCCAGTCGGACTTGCTGAAATAGGAATTTGATTTGTACTCACCCTCTTGAAGAATGTTCAGTATTTAATTCCTTTTGAACAGAAACATGTCGAGACTTTAAAGCTCTGGATTCCAAAAGTGGCTCAAATGAATTGTATATGCCAACAAAGTGATGATTGTATGCATGGTTAATACGCTCTGCGGTATCCACGTTGTTTCCAAACAAGATCAATTTATTGTTTTTTTGTATTCCTATTGTATCCCTATTGAATGTCTTTTACCTTGTTATTAGCACGCAGGTACAATTGAATGTACAGTGATTTAATACTCTTTTAATAGCTGTTTGAATTTAATAAAATAGTTATATATGAAGGATTGTTGCTATTTGCCACTTTAGATAGTATAACCTGTCACACTGAGCCCTATCTCCTTTATTATAATGGGAGCTCTGAAGCCTGTTATGGCTCATATGGAAGTGTTGTTAGGAGTGGGGAGGACTGAAATATGTCCTAATTTTGCCTTCCAGCTCACTAAGGAATACAAATTCCTTGAAAAAGATCTTGAGTCCATCTTGGATCCGGCCCATGTTTTTGCTCATCGAATGGGCTTTGCAGGACGATCCCATTTCCCTTCCCTTGGGAAGTGGCAGTGAATTGTATGGTGTAGGTTTCTGGTCTCCTTGTGAAAACAAAAAGAAGATATCGAGGCTTAGTACCCCAAAAGGAAATACACCGAACACGGGTTACAAAGGAACATACAAAGATCTTTATTTTATACTGAACAGTTTCAAAGGACAAAGCAACAGATAGCTATCGGCCCTCAGTACAACACAGCGAACTCCAGCATGGTTCGGTGTGCTCAGTGAGTGGGGCTGTACATTAGAATAGACGCATTCTTTATACCCTCGAAAATACGATGTTCAACCCATTTCACAGTTAATATTTGTTAATACATTACGGATCTAGGGTTCGTGCCGAGTTCACGCATCTGTGCACTTAGGGTTTACCTTTAATGTATTCACTTAACAAGCCTCAATGGTGACAGTGTATCTTAGGATTTCATGTTAAGCCTTCTTAAACAGTTTTATACAATGTAGTCAAGCAAGCGTTCACATTTCAATATTTGAATACAGTGTGTTTAACATGTGCTTGCAGTTTAGCTTTGTTAACCCAAGTAATCCTCTACACACAGGTCAGCGAAGGACAAGGTCTCAGTTCATGACCCCAACATGTAGCCTGCAGGCAAGTTATACATTAGTTTATACACAGAGGTCAAGACGGCCATATTGCATTCGGAATGACATTGTCCACTATCTTAGAACACAGGGTGACTTTAAGAGCGAGAACCTAAAATGGCGGATGTTTCTAAAATGGCGGCTTACACTAATCGAAGGTCAAAACCTTGCAACCGGATTTCCTCACAAGTGGCTTATAAGCAGCTTGGCGTAGACCAATATACATATATTCATACAGTATAGGAGACACAATCTAATTTCCCGTTCGACAAACCCTCCTTTTGGCCTATGCCAAGTGCTAACTACTTCTGGTCACTCTATGAACAACTCCACGTCTCAACATCCATACACTCTGAATCACTGTCAGAAATATCTATTGCCATTAGATCATCTATCAAGATCTCTTCCAGCAGATACTGTTTGCAATTATTATCTGGGGTGTATACCTTGTTTTCCTTTTGTACCTATCGCTTGTGCGCAACATCCCCCTAGCATCGAACATATACTAGGTAAACACTGTATACAGCAACAAAGAAACAACAGAACCCCCAAAATGATCAGTAAGACCGAAAGCACCTTCCAACCCCAAGATCGCAAGAAGTCCCAGAACCAAGCGCTAAGATCCCATTTTCCCTCGGGAACATGCACTTCTAAACTTAGGACGTACAGATTCTTTATTGCCTTGAAGATAGTTGGGGAGGAATCTGGCACGAAAACACAGCAAGCGGACCCCACCAATTTACACACTCCACCACATTCAGCCAGAATGACATCTAATACTATCCGGTTCTGAAGTGCTACTAATCTTATTGCTTTCTGTTCTAATGTCATATTGTAGAGTATGTCCGTGGTCCGGTTGATGGTTCTCTCCAGTACTCTCTCTAGTCTCCTGATGTCTTCAGAGTTTGCTATTTGTCCCCAAAATGGCACAAGGGATTTCGCTCATCCCCCAAAACCTGTACTGGAGTGTCGCCATTCTCGTCCCGCCGTGGACAAGCCTTTGAAACCTCTACAGTACTGGCTATGAATACCCCGGGTAACAGGATGCCTAAATAACAAATTCCCTGCCAATCCCTGGGTAACCATGAAAATGCTACATTACCACAAACAAAGTTGACAGGTTCGCCTACATACAAAGGTCTGTCTTCCCCAGTCAAATTTGCAACGTTGGCACAACCTTTAAAATTTCCCATTGACTGAGTACCATTCCTCTGTATGCAGAAAGAAACTGAATCGGGGCTATGGTTAACAGTGTACGAAGGAGGCATGGCATCCTTATTGCCTATTGGAGCCAGCTTAAAAGAAATCAAAGATTGAAAAGGACGAGACAGTCTATCAGAAGAGCTAATAGAAGCAACGTTAGGTTTACTTCTATTTGCGAAAAGCAAGCATCCGAGGAGAGTCAGAACACGTTTCTCAAAACTATTCAAATTAGTACCATCAAAGTTCCCCGAGATGCTATCGTTCCATCGGCCAAAGAACAGTGCTCTAAGAGAAGCATAACAAGCAGTTGTCAAAGGTAAAGGATGAATATACCAACCCAGCCCCTTTTCCCCATGTTGCGGTAAATGCGAGCAGACCCAACAGTTGGGCCTATTAAAAATGGCATGTGTAGCATTCATGATAAGTAACAAGGTATTGTTGTAATATCTTTGTCTAGGCTGAGAGCCTCTAGGAGAAAAAGTATGCAAATGCACAAAGGCAGTAGAAACAGTGGGTACATTTTCAGTCGGTAACAAGGTCTCTAATGGATGCAGTTCTTCCAGGTACCAAAGACTTAGCACAGTTACTATTATAAAACCAATCTACATTATAAAAAGATAGCAGTACGTTTTCGGGGACCAAACAATGTGTCCATTCTCACTGCCGGTCACATGATCATTTATCAGTCCTGTATGAGCGGTAGCGGTTGCAGGCATTGCCATCTTCAAATGAAAAACCCCAATGTTATTTGCTGGAGACCTCACGGCCGCGCGACTTCTTAGTCCTTCCACAACCCTAGCCAACAGAATCCCCCTTTTTCTCAAACAATTACTTGGGCAAAAACAAGCCCTTGATGAGTTTCCTTTTTTCTTGGAATGCACATCCGAACCGTGCCGTAAGTCTATTTTCTTGGACGCAAATTGTGCCTTGTTGTCCCCGGTACTGATTGATCTGAGAACAATGTGTCGTCACTTCCCGTTGGAAGCGACGTATCAAGAGCAAGTGAAGATGCAAGATCCGGAACAACAGTTTCCGGAAACAAAACCTTTGGAGAGTGTGGAGACAAAATGGAAGGTTCCCCAGGCTTCACAGGCTCAGAGGGAATCTCTGATGCACTCTCGTGGCTGTTTACTGCTTCGGGATCGTTGGTTGCAGTATCGTGAGGGGTTCTGTTTCTTCTGTATCGTATTGGCACTGGGTGAGGAAGTCTCTTGACATGCGTCGCGTGGATCCAATGTTTTCTGCCTGCAAACACGCACTGCAGTCTGTGTGACCAGCAGGACCTGGAACGGGCCCCGCCACCAAGGTGCAAGGCAAGAAGAACGCTCAAAGGCCTTGGTTAATACCCAATCTCTAGGCCGGATGCTATGACCTGGGCCCTCTTATCGTACAGGTAAAGCTTCTCGCACCTGGTGATGAATCAAATACAGGTTTTTAGTCAACTGGCTACAGTAATCTGAAAGGAGTACATTTTCAACATCCCTTAAAGATCGACATTTAGGAAGATTCCAGATATTGGCAGGTCTCCCCATTACCACCTCAAATGGAGAGAGCCCAGTCTTAGTTTGAGGGGTTGTACGCATGGCTAGTAACATGATCGGTAAGGCGTTAGGCCATTTTAGTTTGGTGCCGGCACACATCTTAGCAAGCTTGTTCTTGATGATGCCGTTGTGTATTTCCACTAAACCGGCACTCTGAGCATGTCTTGCCGAATTGAACCGTTTGTCGATTTGTAATGCCGCACATATCTGCAGAATTACAGCAGCGACAAATTGTCCGACCAGATGATTCTTGGTAGCCCAAACCTAGGAAAATATTCTTTTAACACCGTTTTTTCAATAGTCATGGCTGTAGCGTCTTTGACAGGGAAAGCCTCGACCCATTTGCTGAAAGCACAGATAACAACTAACACATATTTCAAATTATTACACCGTTCCATTTCAATAAAATCAAAGTGGATGACCTCAAAGGGGACAGAAGGTGAACCAAAACTTCCCCTCAGAGTTGATGTTCCCTTTCCCACATTGTGCTGTAAACAGATCATGCAGTCTTGAATATAGCGCTGACCTATTTTAGAGATTTGTCATTCGCCCAAACTTTCTCTAACATTTTTGTAACCTTCTGGGCACATATATGTGTAGGACCATGAGCCATGATGACCATCATCATCACGTATGCGTCAGGAAGTAGCCATTTCCCTTCAACTATGTCTACCCAGCACCCATCATCATCAAGTTTCCCCAAGCCTTCAGCCCACCTCTTGGATTCTTCTAATGTGGCATCGGCTTGGATATCCCTTACGGAGTCGACACCCTCATCCATTACATAAGCATTTATGGTCTCCCTTGAAACATACATATCCTTAAAAAGATTGGTGGTAGTCTGTTTAGCTATCTGATCAGCGAAAGCATTCCCTTTTTCTATATCATCTATAATCTTTCAATGTGCTGCACATTTCACGACAGCTAACTGAGTAGGGAGAGCAAGCGCTGAGAGCAGTTGTACTATTAGGGAGCCATGCTGAATCTTTATACCGTGTGAAGTTAAGAACCCTCTTTCTGACCAAAGTCTCCCAAAGTTGTGAACCACCCCAAAGGCATACTGACTATCAGTATATATGTTTATTTTAAGCCCTTCGGACAGTTCACAAGCTCGGGTCAATGCTATAATCTCTGCGGCCTGCACAGAGCTATGTGTGATTCTCTTGGTTTCCACGACCATGCTCAATGTAGTGATTGCATGAGCAGCTGTGGATGTACCATCTGGGAGTTTGAAGCAGGAGCCATCACAAAACAGCTCCCCTTCTGGATTGTTCAAAGGCGTGACTTTTAGATCAATTCTACCCTTTGTCTCTTGCTCAGTAGTATACAGACAGTCATGTGACTCTTCGTCACTGCAAGCAGTACCTTGCGGGAAAGGTAAGAGTTCAGCCGGATTAAGAACACAACACCTCTTAATTTGTATGTGGGGAGCGAACAAGATCAATTCATATCTCGTCAACCGTGCGGAAGTGAGGTGCTGCATTTGAGTTCTGTTCAGTAGAACATCTACAGAGTGAGGCACCATCAGGGTTAGATCATGGCCTAGGACCATTCCCTCACTCTGTTTTACAGACACAGCAGCAGCAGCGACAGCTCGCAAGCATCTTGGCAAAGCGCATGCTACAGGATCAAGGGCGGAAGAAAAGTAACTGCATGGCCTATTCTTCTCTCCATGTTCCTGCGTTAATACAGCCAAAGCACATCCATCACATTCATGCACAAACAACACAAAGGCCTTTTCATAGTTTGGTGTGTCCAAAACCAGTGCCAAGCACAATGCAGTCTTGAGCAGATCAAATGATTGCTGGTGTTCCGCGTTCCACGGCAATGGCAAAAAAATGCCCTTCTTCGTCAAAGCCAACATCGGCTTAATCACTAGTGAGAAGTTTGAGATCCACAACCTACAATAAGAAGCCATACCTATAAAGGCTCTAACTTCCTTCTGCGTATTTGGGACAGACATGCCAGAAATGTGTTTTATACATTCAGGTGTCAATCTTCTTCCCTCCTTTGACAGGAGATAGCCCAAATAGGCGACCTCCTGACAACAATATTGAAATTTTTCAAGCAAAGATGTGTGACCATGTTTAGCCAGATGAATAAGCAATAACACAGTGCCCTCCTTACAAGCACTCTCAGAGTCTGCAGCTAAAAGCAAGCCATCAACATACTGAAGCAATGTACAAGAAGAGGGCAATTCAAGGGTATCAAGCTGTTCTTTTAAAGCCCTTCTATAAATGCTTGGACTTTCCGTGTAACATTGCGGTGCACGGGTAAAGGTGAACGAGCGTCCCCCTAAGGTGAACGCGGACAAGTATCTACTGTCCTTGTGTATAGGAATACTAAAGAAAGCATTCTTCAGATCCACAACACTGAAGTAAGTAGCTGAAGCCGGAATCATAGTTAATATTGTCGTCACATCAGGCACAATTGGAAATTGCGGAGCGACGACCTTGTTGATGGCACGTAGATCAATTATGAAACGGAAAGGAATTGCATTATCGCCTTTTTTGTACACGGGCAAAATTGGACTATTGCACAAACTAGCTGCAATTTCCTCAATCACCCCTCGATGTACAAAAATTGGAAACGATGCATTTCAAAGCATGCTTGCCCTCAACTGAAATCTTATATTGTGGAATACGTGGCAGCTTTATTCCATGTTCCAAGACTATTTTAACAGGCTTGATCTGTATTACGCCAACATCATTATCGTCAATTGCCCATAAACTCTCTGGTACATCACTGAATTCTGGCAGTAAAGGTCTGGTTAAGAATTGAGAGGCAGAAATTTGCTGTGGTGAAATCGTCAAACGCACTCTGTCATAAGAACAATGAATTACCGCATTTAATTCCTTCAACAGATTCAACCCCAGCAAATTCTCTCCACAATTCAAAGTCAAAAGGAATGGACAGTGGTCCGTAAAGGGACCCAAAGAAATAGGTACCGGCGAAAAAACTGGACAAACAACTAGTGTTCCAGAAAACCCTACAGAAACATTGGTTTGCCCTGACAGTGGAATGTTTGGAACCCGAGAATGATCAATGGAACACTTCTGTGCCCCAGTATCTACCAAGAATAGATGTTTCCTATTTCCCACTATCATCTCAACGTAGGGACCTTTCTGATTAATGGGAATAGGCGTAGGTTCCAAACCCTGCTTCGGGCAATCCTAACGAAACAAAATATCGTCAAAAGGAAGCTCTTCAGAGAGATATGCAGCAGAAGGATGATCAAATATGTTTCTAGTATCCACACTTGGTACCTGATTATCCTGCGAAAAAGGTCGCTGTGGATCCTGTGCAAACCGACCTCAACCAGGGCCCCCTGCTCCCGGGCGACCTCTGGCTCATCTACCCATATTTCCGAATGCATTATTTGACCTTTGTCGAAGGATCGGGCATTGTGCATGCCAATGACCCTCTTGCCGACAATAGGCACACTGGTTAATGTACACAGGACCCAAGGGCACACTTCCTTGTGGAACATACTGACCTCCAATCTGCGAACTACCCCCTCTAGGGCCTCTAACAATTTGCTGTAATAACACTTTAGTCTTTAAATCACCTTTTCTTTTCTTGACTCTTTCCTTTTCATGATTGACACGATTCTCATAGCACTGAGCCATGTGCAGTACTTCTGATTGAAACTTCGCCTGCCAAGCGCCCTCAGAAGACAAAAATTGTTACTGGATGTCAGGCAGCAATCCACACACAAATTTGTCCACAAATAATCTTTTCCCAGACTCTGTGCCTAAGTCTTGTCAACTGAAATCCGAGAATACCTGTTCGAACTGATTGAAGAACTCGCTAGCACCCTCAGACTTCCCTTGGACACAGGCCATAAGCTTGTCCCAAATAATTCTCTTTTCAGGAATTATGGTTTTCAATTTCGCAATGATTCTATCAAGTAAAGTTAGTATCACGTGAGGCGGTCTCTTGCCAGCCGGCCTGTCTCCATCAAGTCTAATTATGTTAGCCCATGTATCTCTCAACCCTGGTACGTCGTCTATAGTCCTAACCTGTTTCCACAAATCTACGGGCAGGAGTACAGGAAATAACAGATCAATATCACCCAAGGTGAATACTGAGGACTGCAAGACAGACTCTATCTCTTTATAGAATCCTGTTGGGTTTTTCCTAATGTCAGGAATAGATTGTCTAATAGTATTCACTTCCTGTCTTGAGAACGGGACATGAACAAACTGCGATACATAATGTGCAGGAATGTTCACAGCAACCATACCCGCTGCAGCATCGGCCGCAATCTCAACCTTCGGGACAAATGTCGGAGGAACCTCTCTCATAGGCAACTGAGAAGTGGGCAACTCCGAACGCTTACTAAGCAGCAGGGCCAAATCGAGCGCTAAAGCAGCCGAAGAAGTGTCAAGTGAAAAGGCTCTCTTATAAATACTCAATAGTTCTGTGGGACAACAAATCTTTCTTTTCACACAATCATCCCGCAGGTACTCTACCATTACCTGTATCACTTTCCTCTGCATTTCTAGTATATACTGACTATACGTATCATATACTTCAATTGGAGTTATCGATATGTCTGAAATCCATCTAATCGCATCTTTCATACAAATTTGTGTTGCTTCGGATATCGATTTGCAACAAGGAAGGAGCCGTTTCTGTACATACATACTATCCTCATCATCATTCTCATTCTGTAACCTTTCCAACTCCTTCCTACACTCAAATATCCTCTCGACATGCTCATGTGCTTTCTCCACAGTGGGCCTCATTACGACCCGGGCGGTAAGGGAATACCGGTACCGGTAAGGGCACTGGTGCCGGTAATCCCTTACTACCCTATTCTGAGGTCCCTTTGCGGGTCCTCCCTTAACGCCTGGTTTTACCAGGCGTTAAGGACAGGACCCGCAAAGGGACTTTGGAGCTAATAACGGTACGGCAATTAGCTGTACCATTATTAGCGCCTTCCCCATTCCCATTGAGCCCTATGGGGGCTCAAATGGGAATGGGGAAGGGCCATGGTGAATGATGAATTACCACCCCCGCCAACCTTGGAATGGGGCGGTAATTGCTCCATTCACCATGGTGGAATCGGTAAGGTTTTGGAGGCAACCATGGCGCAAATAGAGCCATGGTTACCATCTGGGTCGTAATGAGGACCAGTGTCTCTTGAAAACGCTAAAGTGTTTAGATCTCTCAACCCTTGTGGGAGATCTGCATTATTTAATTTGCCCCACATTACACATAAGTGTATCCCTAATCCCTCAATAAAAACATTTTTTTCAGGAAAATTGTCCATATTAGAAAGTGTGGCAAAAACATTAGCTTGATCATCTCTCTCCATACAGTGCTTAGCCCATGCAATCAAATCACGTTTCTTCTCTGGAGGTACAGTATTGCAAGTGACAACCCTCGACCCCGCACCCTGATCGACTACAAGCGGTGCAAGACCACTTGGAAGAGGGGGAGCAGGCAAATTCAATGGAGGTACTATTACCAGTGCAATAGGAAGAGGTGGAGGAACAGCAACTGGAGGAAGAGGAACATTAGGAGGAGCAGGATCAACAGGAACAACAGCAGGAAAAGCAGGAATAACAGGAGGAAGAGGCAAAGCGGCAGGAAGAGGAACATATGGAGGTGGCGCAGAGGCACCAGGCCTTCGTTCATTTAACAATTTGTCAATACATTTGTCAGAAACATGAAGGTCCTTAGAAGGATAGATTTTCTGAATGCCGTGTGAGAAAGCCCTATCCATATTCCTAGTCGATTCAGACTGTTTATCTTGGTCATATAACAATGCTTTTTCGGCGTTCGTTTTATGACGGCGCGCATGTTTTTCTCTACTCTTGAGCTGCTGTAATGCTTCTTTTTTCCAATTCTGCAAAACATCAAATGCTGCAGGTCTAGCCTTTATCTTTAACAAAATTGACTCTAAAAACTCAATACGAGGGATTTCAAAACTACCAGTGATTGGCCACTGAAGTTCGGAGGCATGTCTGGTTTGTCTGTGCCAAATATCATTAAACACTATACTGCCAATGCCATGCTTACAGTACATAGTACAAGCCGGCGACCCCTCCTGTGGTGCCGGACGGCTAAATTCCAAAGATTGCCTATCACTGCGGAATAATGCCCTGAAGCAGGTAGTCAATTTCCCAGGCATATCAAATTATTGGTGTTACCTGGTCAATAATTGTATTTGCAGATACAATGCGCCAAAACAAATTATCAGGATTCACAACTCACCTGATCAATCCTAAGGAGGTCCGATCGGATTACAAAGATTCTTACCTAACTAATCTTACCTCGTGTTTGGTGATTTCGGCAAATCTGCCTGCCTCGATAAGTGGACCCTCGTCAAGATGCCGTCTCAGACCACAATCTAATCGTCCAGGGATCGGGTCGTGCAGCGCTGCTGAGGTGTCGCGTCTCTTTCAGAAAGGGGCCCCTTTATTTTGTCACACCGTCCGATCCCGGTCCGATAGCGTGTGTCAACCTTCGATGATCCGGCATCAATTTTGAGGGTCCCTATTCGGGTGCCAACTGTGAAAACAAAAAGAAGATATCGAGGCTGAGTACCCCAAAAGGAAATAAACCGAACACGGGTTACAAGGAACATACAAAGATCTTTATTTTATACTCAACAGTTTCAAAGGACAAAGCAACAGATAGCAATCGGCCCTCAGTACAACACTCCAGCATGGTTCGGTGTGCTCAGTGAGCGGGACTGTACATCAGGATAGTCGCAACCTTTATACCCTCGAAAACACGATGTTCAACCCATTTCACAGTTAATATTTGTTAATACATTCCGGATCTAGGGTTTGTGCCGAGTTCACGCATCTGTGCACTTAGGGTTTACCTTTATTGTATTCACTTAACAAGCCTCAATGGCGACAGTGTATCTTAGGATTTCATGTTAAGCCTTCTTAAACAGTTTTATACAATGTAGTCAAGCAAGCGTTCACATTTCAACATTTGAATACATTGTGTTTAACATGTGCTTGCGGTCTAGCTTTGTTAGCGCAAGTAATCCTCTACACACAGGTCAGCGAAGGACAAGGGCTCAGTTCATGACCCCAACATGTAGCCTGCAGGCAAGTTATACATTAGTTTATACACAGAGGTCAAGACGGCCATGTTGCATTCGGAATGACATTGTCCACTATCTTAGAACACAGGGTGACTTTAAGAGCGAGAACCTAAAATGGCGGATGTTTCTAAAATGGCGGCGTACACTAATCTAAGGACAAAGCCTTGCAACGCGGATTTCCTCGCAAGTGGCTTATAAGCAGCTTGGCATAGGCCAATATACATATATTCATACAGTATAGGAGGCATGATATAATTTCCCGTTCGACATCCTCAGGAATACATTTACCCATCGCAGCCTTACAGCTACACGCCCCAGCGCCTCAAATGCTGGGGCTCTTGGGACCCATAGGCTAGCAAGGACCGGTTCTTCTAACGCTTCCTCTTCCTCATGCATTCCCCTCGGATGAAGGGGCTCCTGAATGATATCGGGAAGGAGGTCATCCTGCTGGTGGTGCCTCTCCGGCCTCCTCCTATGGGCACCCCTCCCATTCCTCCAGCCCTGCTGGTTCCAGTGCCGGTCCCTCCTCCGGTCCAGGCCCTACTGGTTGTTCAGACCCCTCCATCTCCTCCTGTACCACCAACACCTCCCCCTCAGCAGCCGTTAGACCTGTCTTCAGTCCCGGATTCTGCGAGGACCCCTTTGGCACCTGTGTGCCAGGGCCCCAGACTCTTCTCTGAGAAAAAAGGGGGGATTGTAATGATGATGAGGACGATGACGCTCAGGATGATGAGACCTCAGCATCTGTTAAGGCCTTTCATGACCGCCTTCAGGGCTTGACAGAGTTCTTGGGGTTCCCTTTTCCCTAGGAAGCCCCTCAGGAGTGATAGCAGAGGTTTTGGGTAAGCGCACCACAATCTGGTCTGGCATCTCTCTTCAGAAGGATGTCCTGCAGGTGGCCCAAAAGTCTAGGAGAAGCCCAGGCCCAATGCCCAGATAAACAAGAAACTGGGCAGCAGGTTCAGGCTGACGAACGGGGAGCCATTCCTCCTGGCTTCCCACCCACAGCCACACTCTTTGTTGGTGGCCACAGCCACCTTATATTTGTAACCACCGTCTTCATCATCTTCCTCCACGGGAATCTCCACCAGTTGACTCTCCAAGGAGGTCAAGGTCCTCAAGTCTTTAGGAAAGCGCTGTTACTCCATCTCAGGACTGCACCTGCAGAAAGCCAATGCAGAAACCCTCTTGGCTGTGGCTAACCAGAAACTGTGGTGGGAACTCAGGGAATTTCTGCCCAACCTTCCCTCGGACAAGCAAGCCTCCTTCAAGGCCGGTCTGGCTTTTGTCTGGGCCATTGCGCAAGACCTCATGGAGTCTTCGGTCTCCCACATCGACACAGCTAGCAGAGGGATGTGCCTTGGTGTTGAGATGAGAAGGACGGTGTGGATGCATGCCACTAAGTTTTCATCAGACATGCAAGAGGGCGTGAGACTTTTTCATTTGTCAACCAATGACGAGTTAACAAAGAAGAAAACATCCACTCAAACTGCCAATTACTTGGCCATCCGGATAAACCCTGGACAGAAATCCATCCCTCAATCACAAGACAAGACCGAGTTCAAACCCTGTGCTTTTACTGGCTTTATGGGGTTTGGAGACTGCGGCACACAGAGCCGTGACAGGTCACGCAGCGACAACAGGAGGAAACAGCAGAGGACTTTGCACAGATTTTTCTGCTGCCCCTCCTCAGCCCACGCTTCTGACACCAAGAAACAGTGACGCCAGGGTCAGGGAACAGAGCTCACCTTTGGGGGGCCATTTGGCTCTTTTCCAGGGCACCTGCAAGCATCTTTTCAGCAACACATGGATCCTATCTGTAGTCTACACTGGCTTCAGTCTTCCTCTTTCTTTTCCAGGGCACCTGCAAGCATCTTTTCAGCAACCCATGGATCCTATCAGTAGTCTCCAAGGGCTTCATTCTTCCTCTTCCTTTTTTGTCTCCTCCCTTACTCTGGCCATCTTCTATCAGCCACCAGGACAGTCCACCCTCTTCCTCTCAGAATGAGCTGACTTGTCATCCCCTTTCCTCTTTCTCCCAACTCCTCATGCTGGTGGATCTTAACATCCATCTTGACTCTCCCGACTCTTCAGGACCTTTCTACAACCTATGCAACTCTCTCTCTCTCTCTCTCTCTCTCTCTCTCTCCATTCGACCCTCTGGTCCGACACACACTGATGGCCACACCTTGGATGCTCTCATTTCCACAGACATCTCTCTCTCTATCCCTCTCATGGCCTCACTCTCCTGGACTGGTCACTCTCTTATCTCTTCTCACTTGAAGCTTACTTCACCTTTAACAGTGGTACACCTTGCATTGCCTCCCACCTTCAAGGTCACCCGACCCATGAAAAGCAAGTCAGTGGCTGCCTTTGTCTCTACCTACTCTCCTCCTCCTACTCTTGCGGCTGACTCCCCACCTGACACAGCCCTCTCTAATTTTCCACCTTTCCAATTCCAACATTCTCAACATCCTCACCCCTGTCATGAGGGTTTGTCTGAAGCCTGCCGAAAAGTGCAACTCTTGATATGACTCTGATTTGGCTGACCTTAAATGCAAGTGCAGGGCAGTGAAACGGAAATGGGAATCTCCAGGTGAACCCTCTGACAAGCTGGCCTGCCGCCTTCTGCAAAGGTAATAGAGATTTTGCATCCGGTCCAAGAAAAGAGTTCATATTCAATCTTGTATCTCCATGCCATCCAACAACACGGCCGGACATTTCAAAGTCTTCAAGGAACTAGCCAACCCTACTGCAGCCTCATCCTCTATTGTTCCCACCCAAGCCCTTTGCTCGGCCCTGGCTGCACACTTCACCGGCAAGACTCAGGGCATCCTTTCCTTTCTTTCCTCCACACCCACTCATGCACCATCATCTCTTGGGCTCCCATCGTCCGCCTCCTCCCCCTCTTCTCTAGTCCCTCTCCACTGTCACACCTAAGGTGTATACCAAACTAATCCGGTCAATGAAAGCCTTTTCCAAACAGGTGGGCACCTGCCCCTCCAAAACCATCAAGGACAACATCGACTCTCTCTCTCTCCAGCCTTGGCAGACCTCTGCAGCCTCTCTCTTTTGCCACTGGAGTTTTTCCACTTCTCTCAAGCACTCTCTTGTGCACCCCCTGCTCAAAAAACCCTCTGCCGACCTTTCCATTCCATCAAACTATCACTCCTTCCCTGTGCAAACTCTTGGAGAAGCTAGCCGTCTCTCAGCTTACCCTCCACACAGAACCTGTTGGCTATCTCCTTGACCATCACTCTGGCTTCAGAGCATCCATAGGCACGGAAACTGCTCTTCTGAACACCCGTGAAGACCTGCTCTCAAATCTTGACTCAAACTGCCCCTCTGCCCTCATCCTCCTTAACCTCTCTTCTGCTTTTGATAGGTGAACCACAACATCCTGATCTCCCATCTGCGTGATACCCTGAACATCACAGTGCAGGCCCTGGCATGGCCAGCGTCCTTTCTCTCAGATCGTCCTTCCCCGGTGGAACTTGGGTCCTTTCTCTCTGCTATCACTCTCTCTACATGTGGTGTTTCCCAGGTTCTTCAATGTCTAGATCTGCCCTCTGGCCCACTGGATC
The DNA here is from genome assembly GCF_040938575.1 of Ambystoma mexicanum. Lineage (NCBI taxonomy): Eukaryota > Metazoa > Chordata > Amphibia > Caudata > Ambystomatidae > Ambystoma > Ambystoma mexicanum. The sequence continues at coordinate 656,019,133 of NC_090934.1, forward strand.
TCCACCTTTACCTCCAAATTTCAGTGTTATACGGATGACATACAGCTCTCTTCCAGGCTACCCTCGGTCTCTTCCTCCTCCTCCTCCTTGCTCATCCATGACTGCCTGTCTGCAATTCAGTCCTGGTGTGCCGCCAATGATCTCTGCCTTAATGCCAGCAAGACAGATCATCCTCATTTGGACCCCTGCTCCTGCTTTCCTTCTTGCACTCTGCCGGCCTCGCTTGGTCCTGTGCTCTCCCTCACCAGTGAGGCAAAAAAATCTGGGGGTGATCTACGACTCCACTCTCTCCTCTCCTCACATCTTGGCCATCTCTCACTTCTCACTTTCCCCCAGAGGCTCACCGTCTCCAGAGACCTGGTTCTTTCTAGACTGGACTTCTGCAACAGTCTCTTTCTCAATCTTCCTACTTCTCTCCAACCTCTTCAACCTATCTAGAACAAAAATGCAAGACTTATCCTTGGCCTGAAGCCCAGGGACTGCATCTCTCCGGTGCTGAATTCCCTCCACTGGATCAAGTTGAAGTCCAAGTCCCTCTGCATAGCCCACAAGACTTTCTGGGGCCAGGGTCTGCACTACCTACAACACTCTCTTCCTAAATACTATCCATCTAGGGCCCTCTGCTCGGCTTCCTCCAACAGTCTGCTGGTGAGCCATTTCTCCAAACAGAGATTTGGGGTTAGAACTTTATGCTCTGCAGGTGCCTCCCTCTGGAACAGCCTCCCTGCCTCTCTCCATCTTAAGCCGGACCTTCTCAAGATCCAGAAACTCCTTAAGACCATCCTCTTCTCTTCCTCCTTCTCTCTCCCTCTCCCCTGCTAACCACTATTTTCCTCATCCTGCTTCCCTCATCCTTTATCCCCCCAACTCTCTTGAGTTTGGCTGATTGGTCGCCTAGTGCACCCCTAGAGCCTCACAGGTCCCAGACTCCCCCACCAGTCCCACATTTGCCTCCGGGTCTCTGCAATCTTCCATGCACTACTGCAGTCGGAATATGTTCCATGTGGGGGTCAATCCTCTCTGCACTTAACCCAGGCTCTGATGGACTGGGCACCATTGTTCCCCCTCCTCTCTACTTCCTGTCTGCGCACTTACAAGACCTTGAATGCACTAGGCCTATCAAGATTGTTTATCCCGTCCTCCCTTCGTCTCCCCTCCATAGCTTGGTTGTGCATGAAACACTTGTGCATAGGCGCATTATTGATGATGACCTATTCATCAATCAATCTGAATGGCAACAGGCCTAGTACAGTAGTTTATTGTTCTGTAGGTCATTTCCCACTCCCTTTTTTCTTATCTCGACCCTCTTTCTCATGCACGTGTACGTTCAGACAAGTCGTTAGGGCTAGTACAGCAGCCTTTTGATTGTATGCTCCTTCCTTCTCCCCCTTCTCTCCTTCCCTCCTGTCATGCACTTTCACTAGTTGAAATGCCTCAGACCTAGTATGCTGGTTAATTTTGTCAGATCATTCGGAAACTTCAAGGCCTAAGAATGACTACCGTTTTCAATTGTTCCCTTCCCGCCTTGAAGTGCTTTGAAACACTTCACTTGTGTATAAGGGCTCTACAAATAAACATTTGCAATTACAATTACCATCCTCTCCTGCTCTTCCTTAGATCAGGTCCTTGGCTCTTTTTCGGGAGGTCCTATCTGTCTTGGAGATACAGGGATGGACTGGTTCCTCTTTCAGACAGGAGCTCCAGGTACTATTCCAGGATCTTTGCGGTACCCAAGAACAAACAGGCTGGCCTGAGGGTTGTCCTGGTCATTTCTAAATCTGTCTTTAATGCTGGAACGCTTCAAGATGATTACTCCCACACACATTGACGAGTCTCTATGTGCAGGGGTTTGGATGTGTTCCCTGGACCTCAAGGACACGTACCGGGAACTACCCATCTACTAACCACATCGGGAGTTTCTGCAGTTCACGATTATGTCGTACCACTTCCAGTACAAGGTGCTGCCCTTCGGCCTGAACTCGGCCCCTCGTGTCTTCACGAAGTTGATTAACACAGTGGCGGGCCTTCTCTGCTTGGAGGCTATCATATGTATCCTTATTTAGACGACTGGCTGGTGAGGGTGGGGTCACCAGAAGGGGTGTTACACTCCTGCCAGAGAATGGCAGATATGCTTCATCAGCTGGGGTTCTCGCTCAACTGAAGAAGTCACAGTTGCACCTAGCTCACACCCTGGTCTTCCTAGATGGGCGTTGGGACACCACAGTTCAGCGAGTGTTCCCTACGCCAGAGTGGCTCCTGTCTTTCTGCAAGGCGGTGGGGAATTTTCTGGCCAACTCAACCACCTCGGCATTGTGGTTCCGGCATATTCTGGGCCTGATGGCCTCCTGCATGCTCACTGTACAGCAAGCTCCCCTCTAGATGAGGCGCCTCCAGCTCCACCTAGCGGCCAATTGGGATCAGGAAACGGGGTCTCAGTCAGACAATACCACCGCTCCCTCTGCCCAAACTCTGCTGGTGGATGATAGATGGCAATGGATCAGTGGGTGCCCCCTTTGCCTGACCGGAGCCTACCCTGGTGGTGATGACAGACACCTTCCTTTCAGGCTGGGGGGCTACTCTGGAGCGCTACGCGATTCATGGAGCCTGTTCCAGGTTGGAAGGCTTCCTGCATATCAATCTGCTGGAGCTCAGTGCAGTGGGCCTGGCTCTAAATGCATTTTTGCCCCTCATCAGGGACAGGTCTGTTCTGGTCAGGATGGACAATTCTACTGCAATGTTTTATCTGAACAAGCAGGGTGGCACCTGTTCCCCCCCACTCCTCTACATGGAGGCAATATCAATCTGGGAATGGGCCCCGATGGAAGGGGCCAGGAATTCAGCAGTCCACCTCCTGGGGGACAGCAATGCAGAAGCGGATCAGCTGAGCCGCTTGGGGTTCACCATCTATGAGTGGGAGTTGCACAACTCCTTGTTGCCCCTCTTCCAGCATTGGGGGTTTACAGACCTGGATTTGTTTGCCTCCCCTATGAATTACAAATGCACCCAGTTTGATTCATGGGCAGGACATGGTCGGGGGTCTCTGGGAGATGCCTTCCAGATCTGTTGGCACGGACGCAGGTGTTATGCGATCCTGACCCACCCCTCTGCTCCAACAGACCCTCTGTAAGTTTTGGGCTTCGGTGGACTGCAGCCTCATCCTGATTGACCCCCACTGGCCGTTGAGACCCTGGTTTTCGGATCTGCTGCAGTTGTGCTCCCAGGGTCCCATCCACCTTCCGATCTCTAGTAGGGGATTCCTGACTCAGCATGGCAGGGCAAGTCAAGCTGGCTCTGGCAACCTGGTTCCTGATCATCTTAGGCTTCAACATGCTCAATTCTCAGATGACAACTGGGACATCATTCAGGAGGCCCTTGACTCGGTCTCAGTATGAGAGTAAATTGACTAGTTCTGCCATAGGGCTTGTGACAAGGGCCTGGACCCTGTCACCTTTCCTCTGGATGATGTTCTGGCATTTTCTGCATACCTGGCTTACTCCGGGGTTAAGGTGGATACTTGCCGCACTTATTTAGCGGCCATTGGGGCCTACAAGAATTACCCATAGCATATGTTTCCCGCAGCCAACCCAGTGGTTAAGGCCCACCTTAAGAGGTTGTCTAGGCTTTTCCTGACGGTGCATAGTTTGCAGCCATTATGGGACCTCAATGTGGTTCTGGCAGCTTTGCAGCACAAGCCCTTCGAACCGATGGCTTCTGTGAACATCCGCTTGGTGACACTGAAGACAGTTTTACTGGTGGCTCTCACCTCTGTGCACAGGGATAGTGAGCTGCAAGCGTTGTCTTCGTGCGAACCCTTCACCACGTTCACAACAATAAGGTCATCTTGCGCACTCACCTGAACCTCTTGCCCAACATGGTCTCTCCATTTCATCTTAATCAAGAGGTCTGTCTGTCAGTGTTCTTTCTGAATCAGCATTCGGAGGCAGAGAGGGCCTTGAATTATTTGGACCTCAAGAGGGTCGTCAATTTTTACCTCTCTCGGACAAAACCATTCAGCAAGTGTGAGGCATTGCTTGTGACTTGTGGGGGCTCCTCCCCCGGATTGCATGCTTCCAAGGCGTCCATTCCCCGTTAAATGGTTCAGGTTATTTCGGAAGCATACACGGCCATGGGCAAACCTGTTCTGGCAGGGATTCATTCCCATGAGGTCAGAGCTAAGGCCACAGCTGTTGCATTTCAGAGACATGCTTCTTGGGATGTCATCAGCAAGACGACTACTTGGGCCACTCCATTGGCCTTCTGGAGGCACTGCTCCCTGGACAACAGCTCTAGGCACGATGCAAAGTTTGGTCAGATGGTTGTGAAGAACCTTTTTGCTTTGTCCTAGAAACGAGGCAGGTTATCACAGCTCTACCCAATTTTTTTGTTCAGTGGGATCGCCCACTCAGACGGAGGAAAGAAGATGGGATGTATGAGTAATTAAAGTTACTCACCGTAGTGACTAGAGTACTCATAGTCCATAGTCCCCTTTCCTCCATACGTCACACCCACCTTCCCCCGCTAGTATGCCAAAGAGATTATATTTTCTGAGAATAGCCAGGTATTTAAGCATCTGATGTGTTCAAAAGGGACTGAGGTGAGATGCCAGAGGGAGGGGCCTTGTTGGGATGTTCCCACCCCCGAGGCTGCTCCCCGTGCGCTGTACAGAATTTGAAGGGGAAGCTCCATTTTTTGCTGCCAAAGGTTCTGGTACCGTCCCCATGCTAGGCGACGCCCACAAGGATGGACGAACGGGGACTATGGACTATGGGTACTCTAGTCACTAAGGCGAATAACTTTAATGTATCCAACAACACTGGTCAAAACTATTAGCCGCATAGTGAAGTAACTCATCAAACTGGCCCACATTGGCAAAAAAAGTGGGCCACACTAGCATTTTGCATTTTTGGTTCGGGCATTGCCTTATGGGCCAGTTCGAGCCCTGCGTGCGCATTGAAGCATGAACATTTTTTGCCAGGAGCATGGCATGTTTTACTGGCATTTTTGGGCAAAGCCAACTTGAGTTTTAATATCTGAAGGAGGGTTTGCAGTAGTGGAAGGATACTGCAATGGGGCTGGCTGGGTCCTACTGTGGCATTGAATTTTGTACTGGGATAAAGCCAGATTTCTGAGTGTTTGTTCATGGGGGAGGACATATTTCCTTACTGTGGCATTGCATTGTTCTACTGGTGTTAAGGTCAAAGTCAACATAAGTGTTCTTACATATGCGGGCGGGAGCCTTTGTGCAGCCAGTATATCAATGTTTTCTTACTATTGCATGACATTTTCTACTGGCATTAGGGGGCAAATAAACATGAGTGTTCTTATATGGGAGATATGTGTAATGATAATGATTTATTTTTATAGCACTTTCGCCAAAGCACTGTACAGAGAACATATTTATATAAAAATATCACCCCACTGAAGATGGTACTCATTTATTGACTCCAGAAGGATGAAAAGCTGAGTGGGCCTTTCTGGGATTTCAACCTGTGAATTGCAGATATCACACAGATTGCTGCAGCAAGGGTTTAACCCCCTGAGCTATTGTACCAGGTAGCCAGCAAAGGCATGTTTTATTACTGTGGCATGGCTTTTTCTTTAACTGGCATTAAGGCAAAACAAACAAGAGCATGCTCTTATGTGAGGATACAGCATACATTGGCAGAGTCAGCGTGAACATGTTTTGTTATAGTATCTTTACTGGCATCATGGGCAAAGCAAACAGTAGTATTTTCTGATGGGGTATACTGGCATATATAGGAGCACCAGAATGGACGTGTTTAGGCACAATCAGTATAAACATTTATTTTACATTTGTGGGGTAGTGGCATACAGTGGGCAAAGGCATTATGAAAATGTGTATGAAAATGCTCTTCTGCATTGTTGATGACTTTGAATCAATGAACCTTTTTAACATTTTACCCTACAAAACCGATTGTAAACTGTGTTACTTTTTACCTAATCTATCACAAAATGTATACTGTTGAATTCACCATTTCAAAACTCTATTAAAAAAAAAATTCTCTGGGAGAGAACCCCTCTGAACCAACCTGAGTTGGTTCACTCGCCATCGCTAAGCTTGGTAGCTCCTACAGATTTGGTCGGGGGCAGAACAAGCTCAGTTCCCTCTTCAGGCTCCCCTTAGGGTTAACCCTACTATGTTAGCTCAAGGTCCCGCTTGTTACACAATCCTTGATACACCTCTGGTGAGTTGGGATTGAAAGATGCATCTAATTTTCCAAAGGAAGGCACAATATCTACGCAATATCTAGTTAGCCTACTGGGCTCCAGGTGGAGATAAACTCACTACCAACATTCAAAACTTCCATCCAACCCACCCAAAATGTTGTGGCTGGCTCCGCCCCTGATTACGAGATGCTCTGTAATTTAAATTATTTGATTTCATATATAAACATTTATTGTGTGCCCATTCAAAACAAGTGTGTTTCTTTGCACGAGGAAACAAAATCATAGTTCAAAGAATTGGGCGATATGTTTAAGGAAAAATGCCAACAATTTATTTAATGTTAAGGTAATCGTAAAAAAAATGAGTATTTCATTATGAGTGTTTTACTACTCGTTCTTAACAGTGTGTAATCTGGTTTAATCTTTAACACTGGGTTATTGGACAGAATTGTCGAGAATGTAATACATTATTTTGATCCTATTCTTAAAGCGCAACAACATTCCTAGCTACTTCATGTTACACCAAAATAGCACATTTAAACCATTCCAGTATTGATCAAGTGTGAAACAATATCATAAAGGTGTTATTAAATTTAGACTCCATGTAATCTAACACTATACGCACTGGACTGGCAACATTAGGCAAATCTAGGATACTGAGACGATTTTCCTTTTAATGTCGCGTACAGTAGTTACTTTACCACATGCCACCAAAAAGGGTGCTATTCATAGGTGTATTGCAGATCACGTTTACTGGAAGTGAAGTGTTAGTTAGCCAACGCACTATAAATGCAACCAGAAGGGAGATAGTCAAACGTAGACTTGAAAGCATTAAATATTAAATATACACGTTAAATATTAAATGCTATTATTAAATATTAACAAAGATAAACACATTCAATCTAAAGTAGAGAATATTAGGGCTATTTCAAGACTTGGACTCAAGCAAAAGAAGTCTAACCATAATGCCGACAGTCCTCCCCTCTTTCCCAGCAGTGGATACCACATCTGGAAGTTCAGCCAATTTTTCGTCAGACGGAGATTTAGAAGGCCTTGTCTTTCTGACGTTGGTTCAGTATTGATTCTTTCCAGAAGTGTGGGTAGCTTGACAGACGGCAGGCCCTACAAGATGGATGCTAAAATAGAGAGGCTTGGATGAAGTGACTGCTGAATGAAAGAGAAAGTAATTTACAGCCAGTAATACAACTTGCAGGAAGTCAGTAATGACCGGAGTCAACACCAAACCACATCGGTCTTTTACTCTCACTGATGGCTACTACGGGAGTAACTTAGCATGAATCTGTCAACAGGTCACGAAAAACTGGAATAGCCTCACCACATGCGCTCTGGATCACTGAAAACACTAACAATCACACTGCAAACCATGCATACACTTAATCCCCAAAGGGATGTAACATACAATGGTCCGAGTAGGGAATGAAGTGGGAAACCTTCCAATGTGTAAACAAAACACAAAGGGGCTCTTCTGCAAAAGCTTTGCCCAGAAGAACTGTGCCATAAATCTTGAAAAGGTATACTTTTACACCAGAATAAATAACACCTATTATAAAATCACTGTCTTGTGATTTACGTAAAAGCGTACGTACTTGGGCTCAAATGTATGCAGCCTGTTGAGCAATGTGGGCACTGTCAGGGGCATTAATGTGTGTTTGTGTATATTCACTGAACAACTTTAGTTAAAGTGCATTTAATTTGAACAGATTTAACGCAACAAAACCCTTGAAATTCAGCAGATGTGGGAAGTCATGAACAGCTTTTCTCGGCATGTTCCCGTTGCAAAGCCCATGATCACATACATATTATAAGAGAGGGGATTGCCAATGACACACCAAATGGCAATATCGGGGACATAGCATTTTGGTGGACATCAACAGGAGCGTGCTGAGTTTTTGCTGGTCATGACTTCCCACATCTGCTGAATTTCAAGGGTTTTGTTCTGTTAAATTCAGTGGTAAGAAACGCGTTTCCATCTTGCAAAAGATTTGCCAGAAAGTTCAATATAGCAACTATAGCAACTATAGTGGCCAAAACGGGAAGAAAATGTCTTGTCGACCACTGGTCCAAGCCGCGTCGTAGCTCCTCCTAGTGGATGGTACCCAGGACTCTGCGATGAGCTCTGTAGCTTGAGACGAAAAACATGGCAGCGCCCAGCATCTCCTGATATCCTGATATCCTGCACGCTATTAGCGGGAGAGTCCCTCTCACTCTCAGAGGATGAGATGACCCAGCTGGGTCCGTTAAAAGTCATTCTCCATCTGGAAGGACTCGAGGTATGTCTGTTGCCAGCTCCATTAGTGTTGGAAACCAAAATTGTGACTTCCACAGTGGTGCAATCAAAACCAATTCTACTTTCTCCCTCCGACACTTCGCTAATGCTCTGCTCAACATCACGAAGGGAGGAAACGCATAGGGCAGTATCCTGTCCACTCCTGGAGAAATCCATCCATGCCTTGAGCGCCTGGATCCAGCCTCCAGATGAAGTAGCTGGCTGTCTGCGCGTTGAGGTGAGACGCGAACAGATCTGTGTGAACTGGACCCCACAGCTGATTCAGATGCTGAAATACTTGTGTGTTCAGCACCCAGTCACTGGAGACTGTCAGGTAATGCGAGTTCCAGTCAGCCACTGCGTTCAGTGAACCTGGCTGATATTCTGCCATCACAGAAGTCCCTGACTAAAGGCAGAAATGCCCAAAGTCTTTTGTTAGTTCCGCTAGCAACTTGGATACTGTTCCTCCTAGGTGGTTTATGTACCTGACCGCTGATATATTGTCCATTTTGAGTAAGGCACATGAACTCACTCTCCCTTTCGTGAACGTCTTGATCCCGAAGAAACCTACTAGGAGTTCCAGACAGTTTATGTGAAGGTGGAGTTCTCCATTTCCCTCCAGTCTCCAGAGATCTGCATCTCGCTCCCCAGCCTATCCGGCTGGCATCTGATTCCATCAATAGATCTGGTCGATCTCTGAAAATGGCACGCCCATTCCAGGCGTCCATATTCTTCAACCACCATTCCAGTTCTGCAATGGACTCTTGATATAAGGGTATTTGCTGGTGGTATTTCAGACCCTGTTGCAAGTGATTGATCTTCAGCCTCTAAGGCACAATAGTGCAAGGGAGCTGGAAAGATAGCTTGAATCCACGTTTCTTGCATCCCTACTATCCTCGCTAGAACTCTGATCGATATCGTCTGCTTGCTCAAGCAATCTCGGATCTCCCTCTTGATGCCCCTTATCTTCCGAGCCGCTAACTCTAGCGTCACTTTTCTGGTATCTAGGACGAAGCCTAGGAAGTCCAGTCTTTGCGCCGGCGTGGTGTCCGATTTCTCCACATTCACTAGGAATCCTAGGGACGTCAGGAGGTCTTGTACCCTTCTCTCGGATCGCTGCTGCTACTGGCCTCATCAACTTGGTGAAAGCCCAGGGAGCTGAGGCTAGCCCAGAGGGCATTGTTCTAAATCGCCAGAGCTGCTTGTTCCAGCGGAAAACCAGGAAGGTCCTGAATTCCTCTTGCACTGGCATAGTCAGGTATGCGTCCTTCAAATTTAATCTTGTTAGCCAGTCTCCCTCTCTTAGGGAATCTCTGAGCTGGTGTAAGCCTTCCATCTTCAAGTGGTGGTATACAATCCAGCCGTTCAGCTCTTTTAGGTTTATGACTGGTCGCACTTTTTACTTTCTGTAGACAAGGAACATATTGCCCATGAATCTGGGGCATGCCCTACATCTCCCTATGGCTCCTCTAGTTGGCTCAGCTTGTGGTCTAGACTCTCGTGTTCCGCTTGCACTAGGTGTGGCTAGTGTGGCCAGTATGTCTGTACGGGCTGTTGGATAAATTCTAGCTGCAGACCTCTGACGGTTTGCAAAAGTATCGCTGGAAAGCGTGTGCCAATTGTCCCAGAAAATCACTGTTCTCCGCCCCACTGGTGGGTATTTCCTGACTCTCACCTGGTGTAAAGCTTTGGCGTCAGCCGGCTCCTCTTCCTCTGCGCCCTCTTGGGAATCGTCCTCTGGCCGGGAAGAAGGAGGCCTGCTGCTTATCTTCCAGTACTGTGCTCTGGCATTCTGGGGTCTTCTTCCTCTTTGAAAACAACTGGCTGCTCTACCCCGATAGTGGCCTGTCCCGGCAAAATCTCTGCCTGGGTAATTTTTCGTATGGACGCTTGCGCTTTCACCAGTGAAGTATAGGTGCTGAATAACCGGCCCACGGTCTCCCCAAAGAGGAGACCCTGTGCCGCTTCCCCCAGCTTTGTAGAAAGCTAGATCAATTAATTTAGGAACTATTTTAAGTAGCAAGCCTCTCCTCCTTTCCGAGGAAATGGCAGAGTTTGCGTTGCCTAGTAGGCCAACTGCTCTCTGTGCTCAGCTAGCCAGCATTGGGATTGACTTCTTCTCCAGTATCCATGGCCCTCTCTGCTAGATGCATTATTTTGGCTACTGGGCCACATATATCTAGTACCTTTTCCTGGCAACTCCTCCAGGACATGTCTATCCCATTTTGTGGGTCCTTGCTGGTCTTTGACACGAAGGTCAGCATCTTAGAGTCCAATTCTGGCGTCTATACCACCTTCCCTGGGAGGTCTGGTCACCAGCATGCTGCGTGGGGCGTTGGCTCACCTCCTTGTCCAGGGAACTTCCTTAGCCTTAGGGCCATGTACTGTGTCACTCTAGGGGAGGGCTATCAATCAGAGGATCTGGGGTTCCTGACACTGTCTGGGTCAAACATATCCATGATCTTCTCAGGCTCCTCATCCAGATGCTTCTCTTTGTGGGCTTTCTTACCCCCGCTGGGTCTCGCCCACTCTTCCTCTGCTTTCTCTTCCACTTCCTGAGGGGATAGGTCCCCCTCTGCCGGCTCCTCTTCTGAGCCAAGGTCTTCTTTACCGATATTATCTTCCACTGGGAAGGGGGTGGTGAGGCCTGGCACTGTCTGTCTTTGCAGGAATGCTTCTTTCAGCTGGGCAAAGGCGTCGACTGCCTCTGGGGTCTTCTCTTCTATCCCGTAAGGTCGACCCAGGGGGTAAATAGAGGTTTTCCTCGTTTTGGGTCTGGTTACTCCCCTTCGGCCCTGTTTTCGAGGGTCCTCTGGGCATGCTGTCAGTATCTCTGGTGCTCTCTCGTTGCTGGCTTAGCATGGTCCCAGCCTTTCCTGTAAGGGTTTCTCCCCTTGCGCCACGGCATCTATCACCAAGCTCCCCAGCACTTATTTAAAACTGGCGGTGAGGTCTGGAGGCTGCTCCCCCTCACTCCACTCGAATTTAGACATGTGCTCGTGTGCTGTGTTTCTGGTACCTGAATCAAGTGTCTCTTGCATGCCCACGGCTACGTTGACTAAGATGCTTGTGCCATAACTGTCTTTGTAAAGGACAATAATTTCCCCCCTTTTTTTGTGGCTAGCCCAAGTCTTTGTTTATTCTTATCTCTATTGTGGCCGTATGCCTCAGTTTCAGCCTGTCTGGGGCCAGTTCGTGCTGAGAGGTGCACCTCTCTGTCTCGTGGGTCGTATTCGCCGCTTATAGCTTTCCTGATCTACTAGATCAGCTGGCCTGTGCTGCTTGCTGTGTATGTTTTTGCAGCCAAGACTTATATTAGCTGATGAATGTAGTGCATGCTACGAAATTAATCTCTTATTCATAAATCACCGCCGGGCCCGGCATACACTCTTCACTGTTTCGGTTGCAAAAGTGATAACGCTGCGATGTGGCGCTCTGGCTCTGCCTCCCCTAGTGAGGGTGGGGGCTGCCGTGAATCGCTGAATCCCCGGATGTGCCGATAATGCGCCAAGGGGCTGCCCACCTCGGTGCCGAAACTATGGAAAATTTGCAAAATCGCAGTCTTCTCGCATGCCGACCCACGGTCATGCTGATTTAAATATGTTCTCCACCTCTGGTCGCTGCTAGTTGCGACTTGCCTACTTTACGAATAATTAACAATGCATACCGAAGTTACAGTAGCTATATAAGCCTATATATACACGTATACGATATAACATTATATATAAATCCCTTATTTCTGTATAACAGCTAACTAACTATGTACAATACACGGAGAAGTGTTAAAATGGTACTTATTTGCTGAAGAGCAGTAAAAGAAGAGGAGGATTCCAGGAACAGGAAGAGTGTTTCAGTGTTTTCTTATGTTTTTGTTGAAACTGCTGAGGAGTAAGTAAATAGAAGTTGAATCATAATGCTCGCCTCCAGTCTTGACATAGAATTGTAATTGTTTATTAGTATTGCACTTATACACAAGTGAACTGCTTCAAAGCGCTTCAAGGCAGGAAAAGAGCAAGGGAATACAGTAATCACTCTTAGGCCTTGAAGTTTCCGAATAATCTAACAAAAAAGTAACTGGCATTCTAGGCCTGACGGAATTTCTCATAGTGCAAGTGCATGAAGTGTTTCAGGCTCAACCAAACTAGAATGGGGAGACAAAGGGGGGAAAAGACAGAACTTACTAGTCCTTGTAAATTTGGGTCATGCAAGTGTACAGACAGACGAGCGAGGGAGGGGGGGTAAGTGCACCCAGTCCTCATGGAACGTATGCTGAAGTGCAGTTGAATGAACATAGTGCAGAGGCCTGGAGGCAAGTGTAAAGACTGGTAGCGGGAGCCTGGGACCTGGGAGGCTCTGAGGACCAGTCAACAAAAACGAACAGAGTTAGTGAAAGGAAGGAGAAGTGAGGTAAGAGAGAAAAAGAGAGGAGGTTAGAAGGGGAGAGGGAGAGAGAAGGAGGAAGCGAAGAGGAAGGTCTTGAGGAGTTTCTGGAACTTGCTCCGGCTCAAGGTGGAGAGAGGCAGGGAGGCTGTTCCAAAGGGAGGCACCTGCAAAGGATAACGATCTACCCACAAACCTCTGCTTAGAAAAATGGCTCACCCGCAAAGAGGCGGAGGCGGAGGAGGACGAGTGGAGGGCTCTAGAAAGAGAGCATTTCAGATAGTGCAGGCCCTGGCCCCAGAAGGCCTTGTGGACTATGAAGAGGGTCTTGAACTTGATACTAGCAGCCACAGGGAACCAGTGAAGGGATTTCAGTGCCAGAAAGATGTGGTCCCTGGGCTTGAGGCCAAGGATACGTTTTACATTTAAGAAAGAGACTGTTGCAGTTGTCCAGCCTAGAGAGAACAAGGGATCTGGAGATGTGGAGCCTTTGGGGGAAGGTGAGAAAAGGTAGAATACCTCTGAGGAGGTGAAGCTGGTAGTGAGACTTTTTAGAAACGTCTGAGATCTGAGAAGAGAAGGAGAGAGTGGAGTCAAAGAAGAACCCCCAGATTGTTTGCCTCACTAGCAGGTGAAGGCACAGAGCTAAGGGATGCCAGTGGGAAATTGGGAAAGGGAGAGCAAGGGTCCCAATGAGGATGATCTCTGTCTTACTGGCATTGAAGGAGGGATCATTAGTAGCACACCAAGATTGAATTGCAGAAAGACAGTCTACATTGAACGAGGAGGAGGAATAGGGCGAGGGTAGCCGGAAAGAGATCTGTGTTTCATCCGCGTAACACTGACGGTTGGAGGTGAAGGTAGAGATCCTGTGGGCCAGAGGGACCATGTAGACATTGAAGAACCATAGGTAAAGCTTAGATCCCTGGGGGACACCACAAGTAGAGAGAGTGGTAGAGGAGAGAAAGGGCCCAAGTTCAATGTGGAGGGTAAGCTGAGAGATAGATAATGTCTACAGGAGTTTGCGCTGGAAAGGGGTGATAGAGATCGGGCGATAGTTTGCCGGGATAGAAGGGTCAGCAGAGGGGTTTTTGGGCGGAGCATGAACAATAGAATGCTTAAGTGAAATGGGGAAAACTCCAGTGGTGAAAGAGAGTTTTCAGAGGTCGGCCCAGGCTGGAGCAAGAGAATAAATGTTGTCCTTGATGGTTTTTGCAGGGAATTGGTCAACATGTTTGGATGAGGCTTTCATGGACAAGACTTGTCTAGAGACCTCCTCGGGTGTGACAGGGGAGAGTGAGGAGAGAAGAGGGTGGGGGTGGCCAAGAGGGGCCCAAGAGATGTGGGTGCTTGCAAAGGTGCAGGGGAGAGAGAGACAGTGAAATGTGCAGCCAGGGCCAAGCAAAGGGCCTGGGTGGCTGCAGTAGAGGAAGAGCCTACAGTAGGATTGGCCACTTCCTTGCAGACTTTGAAGAGTTCAGCCGTGCTGTTAGATGCCGCTGAGATGCAGGCTTGAATATTGACTCTTTTCTTGGAGCAGATACAGAGTCTATATTGCGTTTGAAGAAGGCGGCAGGCCAGTTTGTCAGATGGTGCACCTCAAGATCCCCATATCTGTTCCACTGCTCTACACATTCGTTTATGGGCAGCCAGCTCGGAGTCGTACCAAGAGTTGCACTTTTTTGGAAGGCTTCAGACGGTCCCTTATGACAGGTGCAAGAATGTCAAGAGTGTTGGAAATGGAGTGGTGAAAGATAGACAGGGCTTTGTCAGGGTGGGAGTCAGCTGCAGGAGTAGAAGAAGGAGAGTAAATGGATGCAAAGGCGGCCACTGTCACTCTTTTCATGGGTCAGATGACCTTGAAGGCAGGAGGCAGTAAAGGGTGTGCCAGTGCTAGAGGAGAAGAGAGCTTCATGTGGGAAGAGAGAAGAGAATGACCAGTCTAGGAGAGTAAAGTAGTGAGAGGGATAGAGAGATGGATGTCTGTGGAGATACAAGCATCTAAGGTGTGGCCAGCGGTGTGCATCGGGCCAGAAGGAAGAATTGAGAGAGAAAGAGAGTAGCATAGGTTGCAGAAAGGACCTGAACAGTAAGGAGAATCAAGGTGGATGATAAGATCCCCCGCCAGGAGGAGTTGGGAGGAGGAGGAAAGGAGAGAGGAGGCCAGTTCAGCAATTGAGAGAGGAAGAGGGTGGACTGGCCTGGCGGCCGATAGAAAGTGGCCACAGTAAGAGAGGAGAGAGTAGTGAGAGCCTGCCGACCAGACATTCAAAGGAAGAGTGGGCCTATGTGGGAATGATGGAAACAGGGATCCACCCGGGAAAGATCAGGGCTACTCCCCCTCAGAGAGAATCTTGTAGCCTTCAGGTAGAAGTGTGTCAAAACTCATGACAGAATTGTCCTTGAACCTTGTCTCAGTAAGGGCTAGGACATCGAGATTCAAGTGTTCAAGGGGCAGATATCAGAGGAGTGTTTGACAGCAGATCGAGAGATAAACGTGGCAATGTGGAGCAGATTGCTGTTTTTGAGAGACTTAGGAGAGGGGGCTCAGGGGATAGTAGTCCTCCCAGTAAGTGGAGAGAGTGCCTGAGAGATAGAGGTGGGAAGGGGCAGAGGAGCCAAGTCTGACAAGGATGTCGGTGATGGAGTGTAGGCAAGGGGGCCAGGACAGTAGTAGATAACAAGGGAGCTAGTGTAGGAGGGGCCACAGAGGGCGAGGGGGCCACAGAAGCAGCAGCAGTGGCCGGAATGGGCACCAGAGTGGTGGAGGCTGACAAGGTTATCAAAGCAGTGCTTGTAGGCAAGAGAGTCTGTACAGTAGCAAGCGACAAGCGGTCAGCAGTGAGAGAGGCAGTGAGGTTAGTGGGAGGCAACATAGCCAGGGTGGGCATAGCTGGCAAGGGAGCCTGGGCGGTCAAAGAACCAGGTGGCAAGGGAATCAGTGAGGAAGAAAGTGGAACATTGATAAGGCAAGGAAGGAGCCTGTCAAAAAGTAAGAGGTTGGATTTAGGCCCTTGTACCAGGATAGTACCATTTCAATAGACATTTATGATGATTCTGGTGTTGGAGAAAGAGGCAAGAAGGATCTCCCAGTTGGTGCACCATTAATATGAGAGGAAGAGTAAGGAGAGAGCAGAGCAATCATATGCTGAGTCCATAGGCCAGGAGAAGGAAAAATAAAGAGAATGTTGGTGAGAGTCTCTCTTGCGGAAGCACTGACGTTGTTGTCAGCGATAATAAGGCCTGGGTCAGAGCCCAGTATGTCCTTCTTAAGTTTCTTCCTGCCAGACTTAGCGAGAGGAGAAGGATAGGAATTAGAGAAGCAGTTAGAGAAGAGAGGAGAGATAAAAAGTGCCATAGTGCTGGGCACAGTGTCATACAATTAATCCAGGTAGAGCAGGTGAGGTGCGTGGGAGGAAGCAGGCAAGGAGGGAGCAAGCACAAACAGAGGCACAACAGGACTGGGAAGAAACAGTCAGAACTGAAGAGGGTGGTGGCACAGAAAACAGACCAGAACAGAGAGCAAAGGGTGTAACAAGTCAGAGCAGCCCAGAAAATGCAGGATGAGCACACACCTAAATTTGATTTTAGCTAGCAGCAAAATCAATGTACACACCTAAATTCGATTTTAGTTAGCAGCAAAACGGTGAAAGATGAGCACACATCAAAATTCGATGTTGGCTAGCGGCAAAAACAATGCAAACACCTACATTTGAAAACTAGCATGTTTTCAGTGAATTTCAAAGGATTTTTATACCATAATATTTGTACGCACCATAAACCAGGCCATGGCCACTGGTCGCCCCCTTCGGCTGTATCCCCCTGTAAATAATTGCCGATTGTTACTTTTAGACCCATTAGGTGGACACACCCATCGGCCGTTGCCACTATACATGCCTTTTGGGTCCACAAGCCAGGGCCTTTGACACTGGCCATGTCCACTCTATATTTTAAAACAGTAAAGGGCCTCTACCCATGGCCTTCACCATGGCCATTGGCCACGGCCTTCGGTCGTGTCCACTGCATATGTACCCCCAATATGTTCCCTTTTGACCCACTAGGTGGCAACAGCCTTTGGCTGTGGTCACTATACATATCTTTTGGGCTCTCTAGCCAGTGCCTTCGACCCAAGTAAGTGACCCACTGTGTATTTCAAAATGCTGCTGGGCCACAAAGGCCATGGCCAGTGACAGGGCCTTTGGCCGTGACCACTTTCCACCACGACCTCACTGTAGCTGTACAAATCATTTTTTTTGTATTAATCCAATATTGTTTACTCTTTTTTAAAATGTAACTTTTTTCCACTAACCACAGTTATCTTGGTAATGTACTGCAAATACCCACAGTTATCTGTAGGCACCCGAAACCCCCAAATAACTGTGGTTATCCATAAAAACAGTGAAAATAAAATCTTCCCTGCCCTCCCAGGTACTCACCAAGTGTCCCCTCTCTTTGGTATGCTCCCTCCAACCCCCCCAACTCCCTTTTCCCTTCCTAGCCCTCTCCCATTCCTCCCCAACACTCAGAGCTCTGTGTGATGCACTTAAATTCCCGATCAGGCTTTCTTTCACAACCTTTTTTTTTCTTGTACCCCACCCAGCTGCAGAGAGGCACTTTCTACTGCGCATACTTTTCACCAGCCTTCACAAGCCAAAGGGCCAAAACATGACTTGACTAGTTGGCCTTCTAGGAGCACACTTTTGATGATGTTTGTCCAGTGGGTGACTGTCTGTGGTTCCTGTCCCTGGTTTGGGCTTGGGTGGTCATGGTGGGCAGGAGGCTTAGTGGAGACTATCTCTAAAACATCCCCGGCCTTCAGTAAGTTTACACATGCTATGACTGACTCTATCCCATTCTTTCATGCCTCTCTGAGGTTTCATTGGGGCTCACTAGCCATGAAGTTGTGCAGGGATCCATTACTCCCTATCTAGGAGATGTGATCACTTCAGGTGTAAAATGTTATTTTTTTCACTCTATCCCTATTGCTGCAGGATTCCTCCAATATTCCCCCGATAATGTCAACAAACAACACATACAGTGGCATTTAACTACCCATTCCTGTGGGATTTCCCTGGTATTCCCCCCAAAATGCAAGAAAATCCTAAATTATTCCCTGTACTCATAGGTACTCACCAAGTGACCCCTGCTCTTTCCATGTCCCCTCCCCTCAATTGCTTTTTTCCTCCCTGTCCCTGTCTTGGCCATTACCCCTTATCACTGTTTGGTTAGTTTGACACATATTTGTTCTCCAAGGCAGACTGAATTATGAGTGCTGAATTTCATGGGTTTTGTTGCATTAAATCTGACCATCTTAACTCTAATGTTTTTTTACTGAATATCAAGTGCTTTGCTATATCTTATTTTCCTCAGGACATACTAGCCATGGTCATCAGCAATGGCCACTGCAGATAATCTACCAATAGTTTTCTTTTGGGCCCACTGGCCCTGTCAAACCATTACTTTGAAACCAAACACCCATTGCCCATTGCCCACTGCCCACTAGATGTACCAGATGTAGGCACAGCAAATGTTGAACCAGTTTTCTTCTAATTCCTTACTCCTGCCATAATTTCACAGTAATCATTTCCAAGAACATAAATTCTGGCTAAAAACTGAGGGAGAGTTACATCCTGTCTGGCTCTACACTACAGATACCAGAATTATTTGCAGCTACAACACTGGTAAGTACTAGAGGGATTCAACCCTATACACCTGAACCCAATTAGCCTTTATGATGATTGCTGAGGCATGAAACCACGCTTGGAGAAGATCTTTGCGCTGTTGAGTATGTTGCAGCTGGGACCAAAAGTTGCACCCTTGCCACCCTCACCTTTAGTTTGGATGTATATATTTATATGTATATTACTCGGCCTGCGGTGGTAGACGTGTAGTTATGGTTAAGTTGCTCAAACCATAGGAAAGCACTTTTCAGGTGGCTTATATCTTTGCCCCCCTCCCGGATGAATCCTCACAAAACTTGGGCAAAATAAGTATATGGCGCTGTCTGATATATTCTGCAAAGTTTGATGAGGTTTGTGCAGGGGGGAAAGTTATAGGGGGTTCCAAAATTTGAGGTATTTCCCATGGACGCAATGGAAAAGAAATTAGCTCATGCCTAAAGGCCAAACCGCTGGACAGATGTTCGTCAAATTTGTGGCAGGAGCGGCGTCTTGGTCCCTAAAGCGCGCTTTTGTAAATGTGGTATAAATCTGTCCAGTAGTTTTTTTTTTAAAACGTCCAAAAAGTAGGTACAAATAATTAGTGATATCTGGGTTCAGACTTCGCCGTTCGGTGCGTGGACGGGCATATAATTGGCCCAGAGGGCGGTGTGAGGTCCATGGACATCAGATGCGCCCGCTCATTGGATGGTGAAAAGCATGAGATGCGTCATAATTTCTGAAATGCCTGCCATGTTGTATCCGCAGACAGTCGCGACTGACAGTTGGCTGTCTCTGTTTGGACCTCCCCCTATCCCTGCTGCAGCTGTTAGAAAACTGGGTGTCAAATTATCTGTGTCCCTGTGTATGGCTACTCAGATCGGCTCCATCTGTCAAGCCGGACACTTTTAGCTGAAGATTCTTAGAAGGGTTTTGCAGTTCATCCCTCAGCACCTTCATGCTTTGGTTGTTGCAGCCTTGGTCTTTCATTCAGCCAAAAAGAGGGAGTCCAAAGAGAAGCTGGAGAAGCAGAACCAACTACCATGACCTCAGATTTACCACCATTCAATTTGAGCCAGTTGCTGCTCATCATCTTCCCTTGCCTCCAGACAGTGTTTAAGCTGAGTAGCATGGGAAGGATAGAGCAGATCAAGGCAAACTATGATCTCTATCATCCCTGTACGAATAACACCTGAAGCCGTGGGAGCAGATAAGAGCAACACGCTGCTGAATGTAGATTTTGAACAGGGTGGGCAAAAGGGTAGATCCCTGAGGGGTGCCCGAGGTCAGAGATACCACAGAAGAATAAAAAGAAGGAAGAGACGGACTGAGAGTGGTTTGAAATAAAGGAATGAAACCATGATAGAACCGCACCAGAAATCCCAGTTGCAGAGTCAACTGAGCAGGATGGAGTGTTCAACATTGCCAAACACCGCTGGCAGGTCTAAAAGAATCAAGGTTGCCACTCCACCCTGATCAGAAATAAGAGTCAGATCGTACAGCAGGGATACCAATAAAGTTTTGGTGCCCCGACCTGGCCGAAACACTGACTGGAAGGCATGTTAGATATGTTTTGAGATTATACCTATCACTTCATGGCATTTTTATTATGGTGGTATTGGATGGTATTTTATACTGTAATATATTGTTGTAACTCGTTGGGGTATCTTTATAGTGATGAGACTAATTTGAGAATATTTCCTAATAATTGTTTTTACCAGGGTCACTAACAACAAACAAAATACTGGACTTGATACACTCTGGATGAATGGCTCATTCCCCCCTCGTGGCATCTTATATACAATACCACAACACTAAAACAGGCAAATTGAAACACTGTACATTCATTCAATCTCTCTAGCTAAACAGTTCACAGCAGTTACTTCACTTTGAGATATTTCTTACTGCACGCCTGTTTCTTTTTGCATATCAAATAACAAGGACTGACTGCAGCAAAAAGTTAACAAAACTACAAGTTACATTGGAATCTGTTGCTGTTATCATAAAATAGAAATATGCAAGTCACACAGAGTGGCACGTATGCCCACATTATAGTTCACAGTGCGAATCAGCTTTCTGAGTTTTATTGGTGCCAAGTATTTTCAAATGTCCTTGGTAACGTGGCACTTGGCAAGAGAAATACACTTTGGAACAAGAAAACAAAGCAAACTTTCAAAGAATAAATGCATAGTTAAATACACGTTTAAATATAGACAGCACCTAATATGAAATGTTCTATTTAGCCTTGACTAACAGACCCCATTCAACACAGCAGCTCCTCACTTAAACCCATATCTACCTAGAATGTTGGCAATGATTCTGATTCAATATAGCACAGAAATCTTCATCAATCTTTCCGACTGCCTCCACCAGGGTCACTCAGATAATGACTGATACCGGATCAGACAGCCCGCCAGCACTGAATTTCTTCTGCCTAGTCACCCTCTGTTACCTTGTCTCCCGGGGCCCAAAGATGTCTGCCTGTCCTTCCTCTCAAAACCCCTTTTTATTACATCCCCCTGTCACTCAAGGGAAACACCTCCCATTGAGCAGATCATTCCACTTAAAATGGCACATGATTTCATTGCTGGATAGCGAAAGATAAATTTTTCCTTGAGCTTCCTGCTTCAATACAATGCAATTTTTTCAGCTAAATTGATCTTCACATTTCTTTCATCACCCAGTGCAAATTCAGCCTACACGTTTACTTCCCATTTTAAAGACCATCATGCATTTTCCAATCTGCATTGCGACTATTTCATTATGGACAAACTTGCAGTAAATGTTATTTAGGGATTCAGTTAAATGTTACTGAGGTTGGGTTAGTATGTTAATTTATATTAGTATTATGTTCAGTGCAGCTTAGCCCAATGAAATATCATCCTGAAGCAATGTGCAATTTCAAGCATGTGCTCTGTGCATTGGCATTTAATTCTGCCTGAGATTCACACTCTTGAGTCCAGAAATTAGTTTCACCCCCTGGGCCCCTATTGCAGTTCAAAACCCCATGGTAACATGTGCATGCTAAAATGATGAAGCTACCATCGAAATGTACAGAGTCACCCCCAAAATAATTAAAAGCCCCTACTCCTACATGTGCATGCTAAAATGGTGAAGCTACCGTTGAAATGTATGGACTCACCACTTAAACTCAGAGCACTTACAGCTACTCCTTCACTCCCTCCTTTTTTTACTGCTGGGATATAACCTGAAATCACTGCAGGAAAAATAAACATAGAGTTCTAAAACACGTGTGCTTCTCCCAACTGAATCTTCTCTTATCAGTTGAAAATAAATAAAACGCAAATGGAAAAATTCCTACATGAGAAACATTATCTATACATTTCTAGTCTTTAGAAAAGAATTATGAGTCTTGATGAAGAAAAAGAAAACCACCTATATCTTTCAGAAAGAATTTTAAAAAACCTTTTTTATCTCTTTTTTTAATTGGTGATCTGTTTTTTCCCTTTTTTGGGATTATTATTTTCTTTTTTGGGGGGAGAATTTTTATCTTTTAATCTTTTGATCACCCTTATCTTTTATCTTTTTTAATCAGTGATCAATTATTTTTATCTTCTTTTAAAATAAATTATTATCATTTTCAGAAAACATACATCCAACAAAACTGTGTCATTGGCTTCAGTGAAATGCAAAAGCAAGTTAAAAAATAAATAATAATTAGTTTGTGATAAAAATCTATTTGTGATAAACATAGGCTGTGATAAAAAAATAGTTTTTGCAAATACAGCTTGTAATAAAGCAGTTTGTGATAAACATTGTAAGAATAGTCTGCAATAGAAATAGACTTTGTAAATAATAGTTTGGGATGAAATCACACAGGAAACCATTCTTGGTGGAACTCCTCCATTCCTGGACTTCATGCAACCTCTTTCGGGGTCATCATCTCCAGATCTTTTGTGGTCCTCGTCTTCACCCCCTTCTTCAGTCCACGGGGCTTTCCAGGGGACTCCAATCCAATGGTATCATCCAGGGATCCAGCGTTTCAAGAATCCGTCACTGACGTGGAAAAAAATAAAACACAACTTAAGCGTCAAGCACATCAAACCTTTTACTTTCCTTTCTCACTGGAACATCTCAAACTAAATTTGGTTATGCACACAAATGCAAATTATAGAAATAACATGCTATGCAGCCGAGACATTTTCCCACTAACTATTGAAAAATGTGTATAAAGTAATGACACCTAACCACTTGCTATGGCAATTCTATTATTTATTTTTTTTACTCCCTGTTAGTTTCAATTCGCTCTAGTCTTTTCACTTCATGCTTCGGGTGAAAGGGTTTAATTTGATTAACATGGACAAACTGTTCCACTGTTAATTCTCCCTCCTTTTTAGCAATTATGTAGACCACAGGTGAAACCATATCTACAATTCTATATGGCCCTTGCCATGCTGCAAGAAATGTCGAGTTTTTATGTTTTCCCTTCACAAAGTTAAATTTGTAAATCTGGTCTCCTATTCCATATTCTCTCACATATGCATTCCTACTATAATATGTCTTTGCATCAACATCAGCCTTTTCCAAACTTTGCTGCACAAATGCAAATGCATATTGCAAGTGCTTTCTCAATTATTCCACATATTCATGAATTGTGAACGCATTTACAAGCACCTGTTCATTTGTTCTGTAAAGTAAGTATTGTGCAGAACTATTTTCCTTCTTGTCAATATTTCATGGGGGCTGAGATTAGTTGATTTAGTGGACATCGACCTGTTAGAGAGAATTCTCCAAATGTGCTAATTTCCCTTACCTTTTGAGACCCCCAGAAACTTTTCTGGATTTCTAGGATTTGATGTTTTACCTGGGAAGAGTCTGAGCCTTTTTTTCCCACTCTTCCATGTATTTTGTATGTGTTTTACTTTTGTGTTCTTTGGTAAATGAAGTCTTTAAAACAACCTCCATGGCATCATCTTTTTCTGTGTGTCACACAGCACCTTCAGTTTTAAATACCTTTCCTGCAACTGACTACTGTCTCCCAGGGCATGTAAAGTTAAATTGACTTTACTAGTCTCTTTAAATGTACTGACCCAGCACATCCTATCTTACTATAGAGTGCTTGAGCGGTTGCTTAGCTTTCCCTTAGTCAAAACACTAATGTAACAGTAAAATGTTACCTTTTCATATTTTAAGTGGCTGGTGGCAGTGCTTTAGATCAACTACCATGATTTTTCGCGACCGCTAACAGTGGTAGCTCAAAATCAGGGGTATCCATGTCTTTCAATATGGCACCCCAAACCTATGTGGAAAAACAGACTCCGGTCATCATTTTTTGCCATTTCTTTTAGGAAAAGTCCTTCTTGTGTTTGTCTCTGCGTGCCAAACCAGGTTTGGTCCCTTTGTTCGTGCCCTTTGGCAGACTTCTATGCTGAAGCCCTCCTCTGGTGCCAGAGTGTCTGAGGTGGACAGGATGTGAGGGAGGTGCCCGAAATTTACTGTGCTTAGTCTCCTAGGAGACCTGAATGCACTCTGTTGTGATTGGCCGGCTGGCTGTCTGGCAAGGACAGCCACCCTGCTGTGTGAGTGACAGCCAGGCTGAATGAATGGGGGGGGCAAACTGTTTAAAAGCAGGTCTCTGGGACTTGGAAAGCAGAGTCAACCACTGGAACGAAAGAACCGAAGAGGAGAGGAAGGAAGATTACTGCTTCAACTCCTGGATGACCGGTGAAGCCCTGCTGCACGTCCAAATTGCCTGAAACACAGATTACCCAGAAGCCCTTTACGGTTAACTTCTTCCCTTGAGTTTGGTGGGAACAACCAACTCGCAAGCCACCTGGACACTGTCCTATTCTGGTCGAATTTTCTTCATAGTGCTGTTGAAAACCGGATAGCCAGAGCAAAGGAAACCAGGGGGACTTTAAGGTACTCAGACCTTAAATCGACGTCTTGCTACAGCTTTTGGCCTCTTCCCTGGGCAGTGCAGGAACCTCCCAACGTCCTCCTTTTGTCCCCACGACTGAAACTCAGGAACAGCAAGATCTGCTCGAACTGCCAGGAACAACTGCCTCAGCTACAGCTTTCTTCATTTAAAAGGAACTGTGCAAACGCGGTCTGTAAATCTTTTCCCTCATCGAGACTGTGCATGAAACTTTCCTCAACTACAAAGGATTTTCCTTTTCTAAACATTCTTCAAAGTTTCCGCCTAGCCAAATCCTTTAAAAATCTGTGGCAAAGACTTAACCGTTACATATCGGAACTGTGCTATCCTATACAAAAGACTCTGAACCATTGACTTTGGCCCCCGGGCCTATTGAGAAGAATTGCTGGTTGTATTTAACTTGAACCCTTTGCCCTGCCTATGATTCTATTTGGGCTGTCTATTCTTATAACCTTGTCTTTTACCTCCCTTTCTAAGTATCTAAAGTGCCATTTTGCTCACACTTCATTTTAGAGCTAAACTTGTTTAGTTACTTACCGGTTGGATTTCTGTGGTGTATTAGTGTGGGATATTAAGCTGCTTTTGCTAGTGTAATGTTTTATAAATGATTGAGTAAGTGTTTGCTTGAATCACTGTATTGGTTGGTCCTTTGAGTAACTTGTTCTACTGCTCACTTAAACTCTTGAGACAAGTCTGGCTGCTCAGCCATCGCTACCACTTTACTGTGTAGTAAAGGCTTGTACCAAAGGTGACATTGTGCTTACACTTGTAGTCCTAATTGTCTGCAGTGTTCCCAAAGGTTACTGCAGGTGATTCTGCCTAACACTGGTGTACAGTGGTGAGGATAAAGTATACTTGTTACATTTAGAGTGCTACTCTTACTTTTGTTCAAGTAATCCTCCCAAGGCAAAGCAACACTAGTAAAGCAATTGTTTTACCTTGACTGATATGGAAAGCTACAGACAGGAGACCCTAGTGGCTTTAACTTTAGATCAATTGAGAGATATGTGTAAAGCTAGGAATCTCACTGTAAAAGGCAAAAAGGTTGAATTGATAGAAAAGTTGTTAGAATACCAAAGTCTGAGGAGTGGGTCTGAATCCCTCACACCTGCAGCAAATGTGGAAAATGTTGATGAGGATGATAATATTTCTGAGAGTAACTCAAATGCTATAGATGAATTAGAGGTGGAAGAAGAGTCTTCAAATGTAGGCCCTGTTTTACCTCTGTCTGCTCATAGGCCTCAACCTCTGACCAAGTCCAACATTAAGTCCTAAATTTGTCTCTTTAGAAATAATGAGACTTGAGTTAGAGTTTAAAAGAATCCAAGCTCAAACTGAATGCAAACATCAAGAACTTAAACTCAGAGAGATGGAATTGAACCGTGCACTAGAGATGAAAAAGTTGTCTGTTGAAACTGGTTCTCTCCCAGAGTCTTCTAGGTCTTCCAGTCCTAACAGGCCTCGCATGCCCAAAGATGCAGTAAGTATGTATGAGGTTAAGCTTGATTTTTTGGATTGGTTGGCTGCTTTTAAATATAACCATAGGATTCAAGACATTACAGGGAATCAGTTGATTCCTTGGCTTTTCTCTAGGCTACCCCCTGTTGTAACTGATGTTGTAATGGAGTTGGGGGATATAGACAGAAAGGAGTATGAAACTGTGAAGCTAGCTTTGATAGCTAGATTTGGGAAGACCCCTTCTCAGTATCTTAAGAGGTTTAGAACCCTCAAAAAGCATGATGGTACCCCTTGAGCTACCTGGGTGACTGAATGTTTGAAAAACTTAGAGGGTTGGGTTAAGGGTTACAGGTGAACACTTATGAAGGTATGAGGAATGTTTATGTTGGAGTCTATGAGGTGTTTATGTTGGAGTCTATTTATGATGCCTACTCTCCTGAGCTGAGAAGGCACTTGGTTGACTCTAAGGTAATGGATCCAAAGAAGTTAGCTAGGGCTGCTGACTTGTGGGTTGTCAACAGGGCTACTCAAAAAGATTCTGGGGTAATTCAGAAGAACGATGAGGGAAAGCACCACAAAAAGGACAACAAGGATAGTTCTAATACCGCCAATCCAAAAGAGGGCCCCAAACATAACAGGGTAAGCAACAGGGAAAACCAAATCATGCTAGTGTACCTTCTGGGGACAAACCAGAAGGAGGTCACAACAAACCCCCATTCATAAATACATTTGGTAAATGTTATGCTTGTGGGTCAACTGACCACATGAAAGGGGATCGCAGATGTAAGGGTAAACCTTCAGGGGTCCAAACTGTCTCCTTAGCCTTCAACCCAGTGGATGAAGTACCGATGACATGTGGAAACTTTCACCTACTGGCTGAGGAACCCATGAAAGACTCAGCTAGTGTTTCTTTAGTATCCCTGGATCTGTGGGAACAACATAATTTAGATGTTTAGAACTCTATTCCAGAGAATACTAAAAAGTATTACAAAGACAGTGTTCTTGTCAATGGTCAGGAGACCCCTGCCATTTGAGTCACTGGGGCCAGCATAACTGTAGTTGATGAATCATTTTTCAAGGTTGAGGATGTTGCTAAGGCACCCAAAATCTTAACTAAGCTTCCTGGATGCCCTGTCCAAATGCTTCCACAGTTACTAGCTCTCATCCAGTGTAATGATATGACTGTCAAGATACATGTAAGTGTGTAGAGTGAAGTAACTAGGAGAGTTCTGTTGGGGAATGACTTAAAAACTCTTCGAGTTGTATCAAGCACCCCCAGGCCTCCCAGCAGAAGGAAACCGGAGCAGACTAGGAAGGCCAGAGAGAGTACCTAAGGGACTCTCCAGAGGAGATTATACAGGAAACTATAACTCCCAGTGCACAGGATTTACCGACTGCAATTTCTAGGAAGAAGGAGGAAAAGGGGCACCCTAATACCTCCAGTAATAAACTAGCCAGCACTCCTGTGCTACCAACAAGGACATCCCTGAGAGGACTGTCCAAAATCACAACTGTGATCCCTCCACCAGCAGAGGCTGAGTGTGTGGAACAACGTTGTGTGGTTGAATCAGCTGCTGAGGAATCAGAGCTGGAAGAGGACATTGCTCCTGTTGGAGATCTGGATCCTGCAGACCATCCTGAGCTGCAGTAATTACTGGCAGAAGGTGGACCCTGTAGGGCAGACTTCAGCAGAGGTCAAAGAGAGTGCCCTACTCTTACAGCTCTTCGGCAACAGGGAGCTTCCAAGCTTGATGGGCAAGGGCCAGGGAAGCATAGGTTGTACTTGGGAAGATGGCCTCTTCTACAGTGAACCGACTGAGTCTATCCCAGGGGACTACAGAAGACTTGTAGTGCCTCTTGAAAGCAGACTCCAGTTCCTAGAGTTAGCCCATGAGATACCTTTGGCTGTTCACTTAAGTTTTAAGAAGACCACTGAAAGGCTGTCTTTATATTTCTACTGGCCTAAATTGGGGTCTGATGTAGATAAGTTCTGTAAGAGCTGTCACACTTGCCAAACCTCTGGCAAGAGTGGAGCCAAGAATGTGGCACCCTTGGTGCCTCTCACAGTGGTGGGAGTTCCGTTTGAGAGGGTAGGAATCGACATTGTTTGTCCCTTAGACCCGCCGACATCTTCAGGAAACAGGTTTATCCTGGTTGTAATAGACCAAGCTACTAGGTATCCTGAAGCTATACCTCTGAGGACTGTTGCTAAGGCCCTACTGGGTATTTTTGCCAGAGTAGGTTTTCCTAGGGAAGTTATCTCTGACAGGGGATCCAACTTTATGTCCCACTACATGCAGGCCATGTGGAAAAACTGTGGGGTAACTTACAAGTTTTCAACTGCCTACCATCCTCAGACAAATGGATTGGTAGAGAGATTTAACCATACCATGAAGAGCATGATATGTGCTTTAGAGGAACCCCGTAGAAGAAAGTGGGACCTTTTACTGCCATGCCTTCACTTTGCTTATAGAGAGGTCCCACAGGAGGGAGTTGGATTTAGTCCCTTTGAACTTCTTTATGGCCATCCAGTTAGAGGCCCTTTGGCCCTAATTAAAGAGGGTTTGGAGAGTGCTCCTTTCCCCAAGCCTGTGAGAGTCACTGACTATGTGATAGGTCTCCGGAGGAGAATGTCACACATGATGGCAGAAGCATCAGATAACTTAAAACCAGGTCAGGCTCTGGTCAAACATTTGCATGACGTCTATGGAAACAAGGTGGGTCACCACACACGATAGAGACGCCAGACACGAGGTTGTATTCCCAAAGCTAGGGTTTTATTGCAAAGCAAAAGTCTCAGTTGGCCAACTCGGTCTCACGCCCCGCGACGTGTATCTCTAGACCTCGAGGGACGCAAGAGAGTGAATTACGTACATCAGTTACATATATACAAAATGCATGTCAAACAGTCAGCTATGACATGTATAACACCCCTCTTCATTGGGTTTCTTTGAACTTGGTGTGATGATGGACATCTCCGACCACTATGACACCTTCAAACATCTATTCTAGTAACAATTTGCAATTTGTAAGTGCGTAGGCATCTTTCGGTTATTGAATAGAACACAGCGCTTCTGTTCTTGGAAGCGAACTACATACAGGGTGTAGTTGCATTCCGGACCTTGCTATCTAAAAGGTGCTTATTCGTGTCCTGGGTGCCGACATGCTCTTAGCGGGCTCAGCAAAGGGGGGCCATTAGAAAAGCATAATTCAAGCCTTTAGCGGTATTATTCTAACATATTCTACCATATAACGAGACTGGCTGGCAGCTGTGAAATGATTAAATTCCCTGCGGCTCTGCTTCAAGGCTACATTAAGGAGGGAGCCGGGCATTCTTCCTGGCGTTGCCTACGTTTGTGTTCCAGCAAAACTCTTGTTATCCTCTCGGCCCTGTGGCCTTGTCCTTTTCATATGCAGACAACAATGTTCCACAGTCGAGCAGTGTAAGTGGAAAATATACTGTCAAGCAATAGGAACAGAAAGCAATGAGCAATGGTTAGAAAACAAAATGGCGATTCTTGTTACATCAAAATGGCCGTTCATTGGAAAACTCGAAAACCTATATTCTGTCGTATCGTGCATGAGACGGTTGGCCCACGGCCACCAAAATGCGTTTGCGGTCTCAGATTAGATTTCTAGACTGAAAAACCCTCCTTTGGCCGTATGCCAAACGTCTCATCTATTTATTGAAACCTCCTCTAGTGATGATGAATCTGAAGTACTTATGTCTGAGTCTCGCATGCTATTGTGGATATCATTGTCTTCATTAATATCTATTGCCATCAACTCTTTCATTACTATCATCTCATTTGGGTCTGGGCTAGTTCGATCATGAGGTTGTTTTTTCTTTGTTATCATTTGCATGCATCCTTCCGTACATCCCTCAGTTACCTCTGCACAAACTATGGGTAAACAATGTATACAACAACAACACGTTAGGAATATTCCGAAGACCACTACTAGTATTGAGATCAGCTTCCATCCCCAAGATCATAGTATTCCCCAAAACCAAGATCCTATTTCCCAGCTCCCTTCTCCCGTGGGGAGATCAGAGCTTAGAACGTGCATTTTCATTATTGCTTCAAAGGGCGTGGGGGAATAGTCATCGACATAAACGCAACATGCTGATCCCACTATTTTGCAAATTCCCCCACGATCAACCAGGATTACATCGAGAGCCATTCTATTTTGCACCGTCATTAACCTAATTCCTCTTTCTTCCAACGTCATGTTAAATAATATATCTGTTGTTGTGTTTATTGTATTCTTTAGGATTCTAGACAGTTGCCTTATATTATAGGAGTTCACTATCTGTCCTAAAAATGGAATGATGATTTCGCTACATCAGTTGCTATTAAAACACCTTTGTCAGTCCTTTTGACTCTAGTTCTGGATAATTTGGCCATGGCTGCTGTTTCCAAGAGGAATAGTCCTGGGAACAATATCCCGAGGTAACATGTACCTCCCCAGTTTCTGGGCAACCAAGGGTATGCTTTCTCTCCACATATAAAATAAACTGGATCACCTACGTATACTGGTTCTATTTCCCATTTTAGTACCACTGTATTCATACAACCAGTATATGTTCCGACTGAAAAAGATCCTTTCTTTTTTAGGCAAAAAGGGACAGTTCTTGGGCTATAATTCACCGTGTAAAATGGGGGAATCGCATCTTTGTTCCCTTCTGTTCTTACATGAAACGTCATTACAGATGTTTTTTCTGGCGGGGACAATCTATCTCGTCTATTTTGTCGTGTTATCTTTCGTGTGCCTTTCCTCGTGGGCTCTGGGGCTATTACTTGTGCTTTATGGAAAATGGAACAACCCACAGGCTTCATTATTATCTCCTCAAACTCATTCATGTTGGTTCTGTCTAATTGACCCGTATTACTCTTATTCCACTTCCCATAGAACATTGCACCTAAAGATGCACTACATGCAGAACTTAATGGTAATGGCTGCACATACCACGCTATTCCTTTCCCAGCATGCTGTGGTAAATGGGCACATACCCAGCAGTTTGTTTTCTTCAGGATTGCATGTGTAATGTTCATTATCAGAAGTAAGGTGTTATTCGTAAAACCTTCCTGGTGTTTTTCTTCCATTGGGGGTAGGGTATAAGTGATCACCTGAACCGGGCTTTCAGTAGTGGATATGTTAATTATTGGTAAAAACATTTCTAATGGGTGTATTGTTTCTACCCACCATAATATTAGGGCTGTCGATATTGGTGCTACCACGCTCATAAAGCACATTATTATCGTTAGTGTCAGCATACAATTTGTTTTACCATGTGTTTTTCTTAAACTTATAGTCTTTATAACTGACTCATTCTCAGCGATGGTGGTGCAGGAGGAGGCTGGAACCGGTCCTGGCATGTTTCTTGTCGTCCTTCTTCTTCCTTATCACAGTTCGTTGTGGATATCTCTCTTCGTCGCGCTTGCTCTGATGTCTATAAGTTCAATGGATTTCTCACAATACAGTTTTGCCTGTCCTTTTTTTTTTAGCCTGGATTCGATTATTCGTTTTTAGGCGAGATCACTTGCCCCTTCTTATTCTGCTCAGAGGACCTTTGATCAGTTATCGCCTCAGTATCATGTGCGCCCAGCTTGTCCGCTCTGGTTCCGGACAGTGTTAATCAATTATCTCACTTGTCATAGTACCATATGCGCCCAGCTTGTCCGCTCTGGTTCCAGACACATGTACTTTTATGATCACACCAAGGAGCCGCGAGTCTTAAATTGTCCGACTTGCACAATTCTCACGCTTCTCTCCTCTACACCCCTGGTTCCTTCTCCGTCGATGAGCTGAACCAGAGGTTGACATAAACACCAAAAGAAAAAGAATGCGGATCACTTTGTCTTCCGAGGCCGCAGGTTGTATCGCCTTGCTCCTGGTATCGCCTGATCCGTGAACAGTGCCGGTGCACTTTCAGATTCAGGCTTGAAGTCAGCCTTTGGCGCTACTGCAGGTGCTGGTGTGTGCTGCGCCAATGATGCAGATTCGGTCTTTGGCGTGCTGGCAAGTGCTGGTGGGCGCCAAAGGGGTACACGATTTGGTTTTGCTGGTATCTGCAAGGCAGATTTCACGTCGGTCAGCAGTGATGTCGATTCTGCTGGGCAACATTGGGGCACTCTTTGCCCTTCCCCCTCTTTGGCAATCGTCTCAGGCTTTGTTTCGAGTTTCACTTCTCGTTTTGGCAGATCAGGTGGCTGCACACTGGCAACAGTTTCTTTCATTTCTGGGACCGCTGTCTCTTTCCGGTCATCAGTGTCAGGCAAGACTTTCAGTGCAGTTGGAATCTTTTTGGCATGGGTGGCATGGATCCACGACTTCCTTCCATCCACCCGTATTGCCATCTGCGTCGCCAAAAGTACTTGATGGGGCCCGCGCCACCTGGGTGCTAATGATGACTTTCTTTCTAAATTTTTTAGCAGCACCCAGTCTCCTGGCTCCAGCGCGTGCCCCGGACCGGTATACCGCATGGGTAATGCCTCCTGCACCTGCTGATGAATCAAATGCAATTTCTGCATTAAAAGGCCACAATAAGTACTAAGCACAGGATGTTCTATCTCACTGAGTCGTTTTGGCTGAGGTGTGCACCATACATTTGCCGGCCTCCCCATTATGATCTCGTATGGGGAGAGCCCAGTTTCAGCCTGTACAGACGTACGCATGCATAACAGTGCTATTGGTAAAGCATCCACCCAACTCAACTTGCTTCCCGCACAAATCTTGCTAATCTTTGATTTAAGAATCCCGTTGTGCCTCTCCACAAGACCGGCAGAACTCGGATGCCTTGAACTATGGAATCTCTTATCAATCTGGAGACCTGCACATATCTGTAACACCACTGCATCCACAAAATGTGGTCCATTATCGGACCATAGGACACGGGGCAAGCCAAATCTGGATAAATACTCCTTCAACATTACTTTTGCAGTAGCCACTGCTGTGCAGTCTTTTAAAGGATATGCCTCCACCCACTTACTGAATGCACAGATTACCACCAAGACGTATTTTAAGTTTTGGCACCTTTCCATCTCTATGAAATCAAAATGAACTACCTCAAACGGCATGGAGGGCGGGCCAAAACTGCCTGTTGGTGTCACTGTTCCCTTTCCTACATTGTGTTGTAAACACTTGATACAGTTCTGCACCAACCTCTTCTTTATCTTTGCATTCTGCCATACTGTAGAAAGGTGCTGTATCATTTTCTTGGCACAGATGTGCGTAGGGCTGTGGGCCATTGTGACCATTGCAGTCACATATGAATTTGGCAACATCCAGTTTCTAGTTCCCTTGTCCACCCAACAACCCTCCAAGTACAACTCAGCAGATCCCTCTGCCCATCCCTGTATTTCATCGGCCGTAGCCTCGGCCTGCATTTCTTTTGACAGTCGCAACTCCATCTTCTGTCATACAAGGTACTTCCTCTGTCTGAACCGTCATCATCTTGGTATTCAAATCAGTGGCAGTTTGTTTCGCAATCCTGTCTGCAAACACGTTTCCCTCTCCTATTTTGCATGTTACTTTTTTATGTGCCTCGCATTTCACTATTGCTAGGCGCTTTGGAAACGTGAGTGCAGAGAGCAATCGTACAATCAAAGGGCTATGTTGAATTCTGGCACCATGTGATGTCAGAAACCCTCTCTCAGCCCAGAGTCGACCAAAGTTATGAACCACTTCAAACGTGTACTGACTATCAGTATATATATTCACATTCAAATTTTCAGAAATCTCGCAGGCTCTGGTTACTGCTATTATTTCTGCGGCTTGTGCTGAATTATAGGGGATTCTTTTACTTTCTACAACACTCTCTAGGGTAGTGATAGCATATGCGGCAGTTATCGTGCCATCTGGTAATTTAAAACATGAGCTGTCACAAAATAACTCTCCATCCGGCTCTTTCTGTGGAATATCACTTAAATCAACTCTCCCCTTGGTTTCTTCCTCAGTGACCATTAAGCAATCGTGCTGGAGTGATTCATTCTTCCCAAATTCTTTTATGGTTAATGGCATTAATTCTGCAGGATTCAAAGCGCTACACCTCATAATTTGGATATGGGGCGCGAACAAGATAATCTCATATCTTGTCAATCTAGCAGAGGTGAGGTGTTGCGTTTGTGTCCTATTTAATAGAAAGTCTATGTCATGTGGCACCATCAGAATTAAAGTGTGCCCCAAAACCATCCCTTCCGTTTGTTTCTCTGACGCAGCAGCTACCGCGACAGATTGCATACATCGTTGTAGTGCGCGCACTACAAGGTCCAGCGCAGAAGAAAAATAGCCGCACGGCCTATTTCTTCCACCTTGCTCCTGTGTCAAAACCGCCAATGCACATCCTTCACTTTCACACACAAATAGTCTAAAACTGTTCTTATAATTCGGCGTACCCAAAACTGGAGCCGAGCATAATGCAGTTTTCAATCCATCAAATGCTCTCTGACATTCCTCATCCCACCGCATCTTTTCTAGTCAAATTCACTAATGGTTTCACAATCAATGCAAAATTACCAATCCATTGTCGGCTATATGAAGCCATGCCTATTATGGCTCTGACTCCTTTTGGTGTCTTTGGAATAGGCATACAAGAAATACTTTCTATGCGTTCCGGCGTTAGTCTTCTCCCTCCTTTCGAAAGTAGGTAGCCCAAGTAAACTACCTCCTTTCGATTATACTGAAATTTCTTCAAACTAGCTTCCTGGTCATGTGCCGCTAGGTGTGACAGTAGTAATACAGTGCTTTCTTTACAAATCTCCTCTGTGTCTGCAGCTAGCAATAAATTGTCTATGTATTGCAAAAGTACACAACCCACGGGTAATTCCAGCATGTCTAGTTGTTCTTTTAATGCTCTACTGTAAATACTTGGACTTTCCGTATAACCTTGCGGAATCCGCGTAAATGTAAATGATCGTCCTCCTAATGTGAACGCGAACAAGTATCTACTGTCCTTGTCCAGTGGAATACTAAAGTATGCGTTCTTCAAATGTATTACACTAAAATATTCTGCTGACACAGGTATCACTGTCAATATTGTAGTGACGTCTGGCACTAGAGGAAATTGCGGATGTACTACCTTATTCAATGCGCGTAGATCAATTATGAAACGGTATGGTACCTCATTACCTCCTTTTTTATAAACCGGAAGGATCGGGCTGTTACATGTACTGCTTGTGATTTCCTCTATTACCCTAATTTCACCAAATCTGTAACAATACTCTTCAATCCTTTCTCACCTTCAACCGAAATTTTGTATTGGGGTATTCGCGGTAGGGTAACACCTTCTTTTAAAATAATCTTTACTGGCTCTATCTTTAAACATCCCACATCGTTGTCATGCATTGCCCATATGCAGGTTGGTACTTTACTTAGTTCCCCTGGTAACGCTTCGGACATGAATTCTGACACAGGGGCATTGTGTGGCCATATCGTTAGAAACACTCCGTCTGCCGTGCAATGTATAACAGAGCCTAGTTTTTTCAACAAATTTAATCCCAACAAATTTTCTCCACAATTGTCTGTTAGAAGGAAAGGACAATGTTCGGTAAATGGTCCTATGGTAACTGGGACTGGTTTGGACACTGGGTTTATGACTGGTGTACCTGCGAACCCTACGGAAATATTCTTTTGCCCTGAGAGTGGTATATTCGGAACCAAGTGATGGTCTATTGAACACTTCTGTGCTCCTGTATCTACAAGAAAGTGGTGTTCCTCATTCCCGACTCTCATTTCTACTTAGGGTCCTCTCTGATTCACGGGAATAGACACTGTTTCCGACCCCTGTCCTGGGCTGTCCTATTGGGGAAATAACACATTGTCCGATGTGTAATCATTACTATTACTGTAATACGTGTTTGGCTGTGTATCGAAAACATTTCCACTCTTCCCTCTATTTCCTCCACTCTGATTTCCATACTGTTGATTTTGCTGTCCCTGACTCTGGTTTGGGGCATTTTGGTTTTGGCCTTGGTTTTGATTACATCCATTATTATGATGCTGCTGCATACTATTCCGATTTGGTCCATTCGCTCCTGGGTGTCCTCTATGCTGTCTCCTCTGACCAGACCCATTTCTATTCTGTAAATGCGGGCATTGCGCTCGCCAATGTCCTTCCTCTTTAAAATCTGCACACTGATTCGGCCCCACTGTTCCCCCATGCATATTCGAACTACTCTTTACTTGTGCGTTCCCTCACCCTCTATTATGTCCGACTACTTGCTGCATTAATACCCTTGTCTTTAGATTTACCCTATCCCTCTCTTCTTTTTCATTTCCTGCAGTCACTCTGCGCTCATAATATTGGGCCATATGCAGTACTTCGCCCAACGTTTTTGCTTGCCATGCACTCTCTGATGTCATTATTAGATCCTGAATTGGAAGTTTTAACCCCCTCACATATTTGTCAACAAATAACCTCTTCCCTGCTTCTGAACCCACATCCTGCCCGCTGAAGTCTGTGAATACTTCTTCAAATCTATTAAAATAATCTGTAGCCAACTCATCTTTGCCTTGTACACATGCAGTCAATTTGTCCCATTGGATTCTTTTCTCTGGAACAATTGTTTTTAACTTCTGTACTATACGTGCTGGTAATGCTGCCAGGTTCGGTCCTGGTGTTCCTCCAACCGCTTTATTTCTATCCTCTATTATCAAGACGCCCATGTGGCACCAAAGGCAGTTGTGTCATCAACCTTCCTTATTTGTTTCCATATATCTGCCTGCAGGATCATCGGGAATATTAGGTCTATATCACCCACAGTAAGCACGGATGACTGTAGGCAGGACTCTACTTCCTTGTAAAAACCTGCAGAATTCTTTCTTATATCCAGAATCATCTGCTTTATGTTGTTCACCTCTTGTCTGGAAAAGGGGACATGCACTTATTGGGCGGTGAAATGGGCTGGTGTTCAACAAAGGTAGCAGGTGCCCCTCTCTCGGAAGACCAAGGCATGATAACCTGTTCAGTGGTTGTTAACCACATTGAGAGTTCGCAGCCATCTGCTTTGGGCTGGTGTTACTTGCGCCGCTACATTGCCCGCTGCGGAAACCTCCACTTTGGGCACAAAGGTAGGTGGGACCTCTCTCATAGGAAATGCCCCACTTACCGTCCCTCCCCCTTCTCTTAGATGCAACAATATTCCCAAATCCAATGATAGGGCTGTTTCTCCTGTCCCTCGTTCTAATGCTCTCCTATATACTGCCATTATTTCAGGCGGGCTGGCCTTATTGTTTTTTATATCTTTATCTAATAAATGTTCAACCATCGATCGTAGCACTTTTCTTTTCATATGCATGGAATATTCATCAAATATCTTGTGTATCTCCATTGTGGGAATACTAGGATCTGACATCCATCTAGACGCTTCTCGCATACATACTTTTAACTTGTCGCCCCTTTGTACTGATGACATCGAATGTCGTCGCTGTATATATGGCTCTACAGTTTCTTTTCTATTTCTCCCGATATCTTTACTCCTGTACTCGGGTGCAGTAAACATTTTGGCATAGTCATTATCTAATTCATCTTTAAGCTCAAAAAGTCTATACACATGTTCTCTCACTTCTTCATCCCTCTCCCTACAGCGTGCTAATGTATTGAAATCTAACAATCGCTGCAGTGGTAATTTCACAATTAGCTGTTTCCATCTCTCCACCAAATATTCACCCATGCATTCCAACACTACCTGTCTTTCGTTGCTTCTACGAAAGTCATATATCGAAGCCAATGTTGCCGTCCCATCATTCCCGTCTACATACATTTATGCCTGTTGCTGTAATTCCACCTTCCTTTCCTTGCTGATTGCGCTGCGGGTTACCCTTGTGCACTGGCGCTGGTCAGTCCCACCTCTTGCCCCCGTGGTTTCAACTTCAACCCTGGGAGGAACGTACAGTACCGAGTCTGTGTCTAAGGCGGGAGGTGCGGATGGGACAATGGGAACAGCGAGTGTCTGTTGTGGGCCTGGTTGGCTAGTAGGAAGTGGTACGTGCGCGGTCTGTGGCTGTGGGAGGGCTTGAGCTACCGGAGGGGGAGCTTGAGCTACGGGCAGATCTGGGCAAAAGCTACTGACGTATCTGGTCATACTTCTGATCTTGGGCCTTGTTTTGTATGGGTCAATATATTTTCTATCAATTCATCTGTCATTGTCGTTGTGGGTATATCTTTTCTATATTCAACTGGTCACGCCTGCCTGCCCTTCTTAGACTCTCAGTCCACTCCTCCTCTTCTTTTTCTTCCGCTACCTCACCTTTTGATTTATGCCTGCACGCATGCTTTGCGCTGCTTTTAAATCGGAGCATTGCTTCCTTTCTCCAGTCTTTAATAGTTTCAAATACTGCAGGACGCACTTTCTTTCTTATTAACACCCTTTCCAAGTTATCTATCCTCCCCATCTCAAAACTACCCTTAATCGGTCACTGATGGTCTTGTTGCTTTCTGGTTTGCCTATGCCAAGTCTCACAGAATATTATCGCACCCACTCCATACTTCACATACATCTCATACGCCGGCATTCCCCCAGGTGGTACAATTTGGCCATTTTCCAAAGATTGTCTACCACAGCGGAAAAACCCCGCTAAGGTGGACAATACCCCAGGCATGTTTCAACCTTCCCCTTGGTTAATCAACCTTACCTAGGGCATTTGATTTTGCAAAGTCAACTCTCAACCAATATCAGGATGCTTTGAATCGGGGAATGACTCACCTGATAAATCAAGTCGTCTGTATACTGACGCACCAAAGGACGTCGTGCCTGCGTTTCTTGGCTTCCGCCTCGTTTCGGGACCCTCACCTCCTTGTTCTCTAGCCAGGCACGTCGATCAGGGATCAGATGTGTGCAGATCTGCAAAGGAGTCTCTCATCACTTTTACAGGGCGCCCCGAACACCTCTTGACCCCGGCTCGATCGTCCCGTCCTCGCCATTCTCTGCCTTTCTCAATTACAACGTTACATGAAGGAACAAGTGGGGGAGGGTCCCTATTCAGGCGGCATCTTGAAAAGGGCCCCTAGGGGATCCTGACGTCTATGGAAACAAGGCGGGTCACCACACACGATAGAGATGCGAGACACGAGGTTGTATTCCCAAAGCTAGGGTTTTATTGCAAAGCAAAAGTCTCAGTTGGCCAACTCGGTCTCACGCCCCGCGACGTGTATCTCTAGACCTCGAGGGACGCAAGAGAGTGAATTACGTACATCAGTTACATATATACAAAATGCATATCAAACAATCAGCTATGACATGTATAACACCCCTCTTCATTGGGTTTCTTTGAACTTGGTGTGATGATGGACATCTCCGACCACTATGACACCTTCAAACATCTATTCTAGTAACAATTTGCAATTTGTGAGTGCGTAGGCATCTTTCGGTTATTGAATAGAACACGGTGCTTCTGTTCTTGGAAGCGAACTACATACAGGGGGGAGTTGCATTCCGGTCCTTGCTATCTATCAGGTGCTTATACGTGTCCTGGGAGCCGACATGCTCTTAGCGGGCTCAGCAAAGGGGGGCCGTTAGAAAAGCATAATTCAAGCCTTTAGCGGTATTATTCTAACATATTCTACCATATAACGAGACTGGCTGGCAGCTGTGAAATGATTAAATGCCCTGCGGCTCTGCTTCAAGGGTACATTAAGGAGGGAGCCGGGCATTCTTCCTGGTGCTGCCTACGTTTGTGTGCCAGCGAAACTCTTGTTATCCTCTCGAACCTGTGGCCTTGTCCTTTTCATATAGACAACAATGTTCCACAGTCGAGCAGTGTAAGTGGAAAATATACTGCGAAGCAATAGGAACAGAAAGCAATGAGCAATGGTTAGAAAACAAAATGGCGATTCTTGTTACATCAAAATGGCCGTTCATTGGAAAACTCGAAAACCTATATTCTGTCGTATCATGCATGAGACGGTTGGCCCACGGCCACCAAAATGCATTTGCGGTCTCAAATAGATTTCTAGACTAACAATGGTTCCTACAAGGCAGAGGGCCTTACAGGACAAATGGATAGGACCCTTCAAGGTTGTGGGTAAACTTGGAGAGGTCAACTCTCTGGTGGCCTTAGGCCATCCTAAGGAGGCTCCCAGAGTCTTTCACACCAATTGTTTAAAGGCTTATGTCTCCAGACCAGAAGTGGGATCCTTGCTTCTAGCTTCAGCCCAAGAGGAGGAGGAGAGTGAACCTCTACCTGGCCTACTCAGAGGCCAGCCTTTAGATGAGAAAGTAGGAGTTAATCTCTCTTCTAACTTGACATCTGAACAACAAGAGGAGTGAAAGTTTCTGTTAATTCAGTTTGCCTCCCTGTTTTCACTATCACAAGGCTTGACCCCATGGGGCCAGCATGGTATTCAATCTGGTGACTGTTTACTTGTCAAAAACAGAGGTTACAGGATGTCAGATCATGTAAGATCCTACATAAAGGAGGAGGTCAACAAGATGCTTAATCTCGAGGTAATAGTGCCCTCTACCAGTCCATGGTCTAGTCCAGTTGTTCTAGTACCAAAGGCAGGATCCAAGGAGTTGAGATTCTGTGTGGACTATACATCTCTTAATTCAGTCACCAAGACTGATGCCCACCCTTTCCCAAGGACAGATTAACTGGTGGATAAACTTGATTCAGCCAAGTACCTCAGTATATTTGATCTCACTTCCGGCTATTGGTAAATAGAACTAACATACCATGACAAGGAGAAAACTGCCTTCTCAACCCCAGCAGGCCTCTACAAGTTTAAGTTAATGCCTTCTGGACTAAAGAATGCACCTGCTACATTCCAAAGGATGGTTAATGAAGTTCTGAATGGGATGGATGACTTCTGCATGGCGTACTTGGATGGCATTGCAGTGTTCAGCCCTACTTGGAAAGAACATGTTGACCACTTAGGATATGTTTTGCAGGCTCTTGAGCAGGCCATCTTACCATAAAGGCTAGTAAATGTCAAATTGGAAAGAGTAAAGTGGTCTACCTTGGACATGAGTAAGGAGGAAGTGAAATCAGGCAATTGCCTAGCAAAGTACAATCTGTACAAAACTGGGCCACCCCTACTACTCAAACCCAAGTGAGAGCCTTCCTAGATCTCACTGGGTACTATAGGAACTTCATTGAGAACTATGGGAACATAGATTCTCCCTTGAATGTGATATCCTCTCCCAAATTCCCTAAAAAGGTCAGGTGGAATGAGGAGTGCACTCAAGCATTTGAAGGCCTAAAGAAAGCCCTTTGTCAAGCTCCAGTCCTAAGAGCTCCTGGCTATAACCAAACCTTCATTGTGCAGACAGATGCTACAAATACAGGTATTGGTGCAGTTCTTAGTCAACTGGATGGGAAAGGTAGGGAGCACCCCATTTGCTTCATCAGCCGGAAGCGGAAAGAACCAGAAACAAGGTGGGCAACCATTGAGCGTGAATGCTTTGCTATTGTGTGGTCATTGAAGAAGTTAAGACCATACTTGTATGGATCTACTTTTGTGATTCAAACTGACCACCAACCCTTGAGATGGTTCATGCAAATGAAAGGGGAAAACCCAAAACTACTGAGATGGTCAATCAGCCTGCAAGGGTTTGATTTTACCATTGAACACAGGTCAGGGTGTCACCACCAAAATGCTGATAGTCTCTCCAGGATGTTTGACTGACTGGAATAAGGAGATTCATCCAGGAGTGGATTAAATCCTCCTGTCCCTTAGTCTGGGTGGGACGAGTGTTAGGGAGAATTCTCAAAATGTGCTAATTCTCCTTAGCTTTTCAGACCCCCAGCAACTTTGCTGGATTTCTAGGATTTGATTTTTTTTACCTTGCAAGAGTGTGAGCCTTTTTTCCCACTCTTCCATGTATTTTGTGTGTGTTTTACTTTTGTGTTCTTTGGTAAATGGAGTCTTTAAAACAACCTCCATGGTATCATCTTTTTCTGTGTTTCACACAGCACCTTCAGTGCAGTGGCTCAGGGGTATCTTTCAAACTCCCCAAGGTTTAAATACCTTTCCTGGGACTGACTACTGTCTCCCAGGGCATGTAAATTTAAATTTCCTTACTAGTCTTTTTAAATGTACTGACCCAGCACACCCTATCTTACTATAGAGTGCTGGAGGGGTTGCTTAGCGTCCGCTGAGTCAAAACATTCATGCAACAGTAAAATGTTACCTTTTCCTATTTTAAATGGCTGGTGGCAGTGGTTTAGATCAACTACTGTGATGTTTTGTGACCGCTACAACAGTAGCTCAAAATCAGGGGTAGCCATGTTTTTCAATATGGCGTCCCAGACCTATTTGTAAAAACAGACTCCGGTCATCTTTTTTCACCATTTCTTTTAGGAAAAGTCCTTCTTGTGTTTGTCACTGCACACCAAACCAGGTTTGGTCCCTTTGTTCGTGCCCTTTGGCAGACTTCTGTGCTGAAGCCCTCCTCTGGTGCCAGAGTTTCTGGGGTGGACAGGATGTGAGGGAGGTGCCCGAAACTCCTTGTGCTTAGTCTCCTAGGAGACCTGAATGCACTCTGGTGTGATTGGCCGACTGACTGTCCGGCAAGGACAGCCACCCTGCTGTGTGAGTGGCAGCCAAGCTGAATGAATGGGGGCAAACTATTTAAAGGCAGGTCTCTGAGACTTGGAAAGCAGAGTCGACCTCTGGAACAAAAAGAACTTAGAGGAGAGGAAGGAAGAGGACTGCTGTAACTCGTGGATGACCGGTGAAGTCCTGCTGCAGGTCCGAATTGCCTGAAACTCCGACGACAGAGAAGCCCTTCAAGGTTAACTTCTTCCCTTGAGTTTGGTGGGAACAACCAACAAACAAGCCACCTGGACACCATCCTATTCTGGTTGAATTTTCTCCACAGTGCTGTTGAAAACCGGATAGCCAGAGGGAAGGAAACAAGGGGGACTTTAAGGCAGTCACACTTTAAACCAACGTCTTTTTTGCCTCTTCCCTGGGCAGTGCAGGAACTTCCCGACGTCCTCCTTCTTGTCTCCGTGACTGAAGCTCAGAAACTTCGAGATCTGCTCGAACTGCCAGGAACAACTGCCTCAGCTACAGCTTTCTTCATTTAAAAGGTACTGTGCAAACGCATTCTGGAAATATTTTCGGCCATCGAGAAAGTGCGTGAAACTTTCCTCAACTACGAAGGCTTGTCCTTCCCTAAACATCCGTCAAACTTTTCACTCAGCAAAATTCTTTAAAAATCTGTGGCAAAGACTTAACCGTTACATACCAGAACTGTGCTATCGTATACAAAAGACTCTGAACCATTGACTTTGGCCCAGGCCTATTGAGAAGAATTTCTGGTTGTATTTAACTTGAACCCTTTGCCCTGCCTATGATTGTATTTGGGCTGTCTATTCTTATGACCTTGTCCTTTCCCTCCCTTTCTAAGTATCTAAAGTGCCATTTTGCTCACGCTTCTATTTTTGAGCTAAACTTGTTTAGTTACTTACCGGTTGGATTTTTGTGGTGTATTAGTGTGGTATATTCAGTTGCTTTGGCTAGTGTAATGTTTTATAAATGATTGAGTAAATAAATGTATATTCTTTTACTAAGAAACCTTGAGTAAGTGTTTGCTTGAATCGCTGTATTGGTTGGTCCTTTGTATAACTTGTTCTACTGCTCACTTAAACTCTTGAGATAAGTCTGGCTGCTCAGCCATTGCTACCACTTTAATTGTGTAGTACAGGCTTATACCAAAGGTGAAATTGTGCTTACACTTGTAGTCCTAATTATCTGCAGTGTTCCCAAAGGGTACTGCAGATGATTTCGCCTAACACGACCTGATAGCCATCAGTACCAATGGAAGCCGCCAATCCCAAACAGATCCTGCTACAGCTACAAACTTTTTCAACATATCAACTATTTATCTGTTACAACGTTCTGCTCCCCCTGAAGAGGAGGGCCGGTAAGAAATGTGTAGCTTTCTCTTCACACCAAGATTTGCCATATCTTTGTCATCAAGGCACTAGTGAAATGATTTACAC
This sequence comes from Ambystoma mexicanum, assembly GCF_040938575.1. Lineage (NCBI taxonomy): Eukaryota > Metazoa > Chordata > Amphibia > Caudata > Ambystomatidae > Ambystoma > Ambystoma mexicanum. Next base: position 656,062,949 of record NC_090934.1, read on the forward strand.
CGTCTGACTCTTTACTCTTTGAGGTAAACCAAGTCTTGAAACAAAATGATTTACAAGTACAGTGGCTGCTGTTTGCACACTGCAGTCTGGAGTTGGAATGCACTCCACCCATTTCCCATTTGGACATTAGACAGGTTACTGTCAGCATGTACCTGTTTCCCCTTGCTGATCTTCTAACAGGCCCGACATAGTCGACTTGTAAATCAGACCATGGGAGTGTCAAACCCCTTTTCATCATCGGTGCTCTAGGTGATGTATGTTAAAACTGTGCACACAGTAAACACCCTCTGGTATAGAGCTCACCATCTTGGGACATGTATGGCCAGTAGGCATAATCTTTTAAACTTTCCAAGGTTTTTTGAAAACTTCTGTGTCCTGCTGTTATGGCATCGTTGACATGATGTAACATCAATCCCCAAAATGACAAAGGCACTACCCATTGGATTTGGCCTGTCAATGATTCTCTAATCATTAGTCCATCCTGTAATCTAATTTTCTTTTTGTTTTTTAATAACACTCTCAATTCCTCTTTCCCTTTGCAGTCCTCTTCAGTCAGAGGATTTTGTTCTGCATCTAGCAAATGGTTATAACATAGTCCTAGAATAAGGTCTTCCTTTTGCTATTTGATCGGGTCCTGATCTGGAGAATCAAAAGTCCATTGTACCACATGCTGCTCAATTGCTTTTGGAGTCTTGGAGCATGTTATCGCAGCTACCTGTATTTCACCAAGCAGGTGTTCAATAGGAAATAACTTCCCCATTACAGCTCCAACTTTGGCTAACTAATCTGCCTTATCATTTCCCTCCTTATCCTCACCTGGCGTTTTCAAATGACCACATATTTTCCTCCAATGGATTTTCAGGTCATTTAATGACATAAGCTTGTCTACAGCTTGAATCATCTAGCACTGTTGAAGTGGCTTCTTGTTATAGGTGAACATTCCTTTCATTTTCCAGCCAGGTAAATACTCTACAAAACTAATTTGTGCATAATCAGAATCAATTACTAGAACTATTTCTTTGAGTTTATTTTCTACTGCTGTAGATATTACTTATAAATAGCAGCCAAGTCTGCCACTTGACTACTAGTGGGACCGATACTCAGGCTTACTCTTGGAATATTGTCACATTTAAACCATATGTTTCCTATTCCCTCTACTCACTCTCTTTCTGTATCATTTTCTACATGGTATGGGCATCCATCTACTAACACAGTTGGTAAATCCTTACAAGTTTCTTCATTGAATGTTTTGTATGTGGAATGCTAAAATTCATTCAAACGTGTTTCTAGCTCTGTGTCATCAGGTGCACATACAGCTGCACAATCATGCAACTCTGCTAGTCCTTGAGCAACTGGGCTCTTTTTATTTTGTCCATATTTTTCACATCTGCAGGAAATCCCTGAAGTGCTAATGTCCTGGAAGTAATTCTTGACTGGCCCAAATTCCCTGATCTGATGCTCTTACTTTACAGAAACTGTAGAGGCTGGTGATTTGTTTCAATAATCACCCGCTCCCCTTGAATTAAGGGGCAGAAATGTTGTAACGCCCCAACAGTGGTCATAAGCGCTTTTTCGCATTCACTAAATTTGGTCTCTACCTGTGACAATGCTTTGCTAGCATATGCAATGGGTTTGTTATTCACATCATGTGTTTGATAAAACACTGCTGACATGCATTGATTTGTAAATCCTATTTCTACAAAGAAATCCTGGATTTTCATTGGATATGCCAAACATGGTGCTTTCATTAGACACTCTTTTGCCTGACTACTGCCTCATTTTGTTCCTTTTCCCATTTCCAGGGTACGCCAGGTTTCAATAATCTCTTTAAAGGTTGTGTAATCTCTGCATAATTCTCAATACATTTTCCTCTTGTAACTCGTAATTCCTAACAAACTCTTTAAACTTTTCATTAAAAAATGGTGAGTCTTAAAAGTTTCTCTTTTTGACTTTTATATATATTTTTGATTATTTCATTTTATCTACTAAACTAACAAATATTCAAGAGAACATTTATTTTTCCCAACTTTCACAAAAAATGCTTCTTATTTATTTGTCTCTTATATCCTTTTTGTTTAATTCAACTTCTAACAAACACTTCAATCCATATTTTATGTGTTCACAAAAACTTCTTCAATGCATTGAAACTTGAAATTCATTGAATCCAAGATTCTCAGGCAATCTCCAGTGCTCAGAATACACATTCAGCCAATGGATCCAAGTGTCACCCAGAATGCCTACACTCTGCTTCCTCACACAAATAGCCATAGCCATCTTCAGTGCACTCACTAAACAAAACTCCTGCCACCCTATCTTCCTGTACACCACACCCACAAAGCCTGATTGACTGATCCCCCGATGTCCGCGGACATCCACAACTGTCCGCGGTCTCTGCAGTCCCCTTTCCATGGCAGGCATCCTCAAAAGACCCAGGCTTGGCACGTGCCATCCGTGGATTACCGCGGTGTCGGCGGACACACCGTCCAATTGAAGGGGGTGTAGAGCTTTGCACTCAATTAGTACAAGGCAGCCCTTTTACCCTTTTCAGTTGTATGCTTTTAACACTCCCTCATTGTCTGCTTTCAAACAGTCACACATTCATCCACCAATTACTTCCAAAAACTCTACATGTAACCCTGTCATCTCAATTCAACACTTCAGATGTACACTTGAACTCTAAGAGTACATATCTTCTGTTAATCACAGCATCTGCATCATAAACTACTGTAAAACTCTCAAAAATGTTTATTTGCAGATTCAAGAACATTTGCATCTAACAGGGCATAGTACGGGTATGCTTATATTCATAAAAGCATTTTCTTCAACTCTTTTACAAATATATACATACATGGTTCCTGGTACTTAACCTGTAATAAGGTTCTTAAAAAGCAGATTTTCCTTTGTAACCACTCTAGCAATTGCCATGCATTGCAGCTTTTTGCAAATACTTACAATGCTGTGCATTTAGAAATATTTCTTTTTAGGAGCACTTTCATGAAAGTTAAAAATATAATTGTACATTCATAGTAACACTGTGTGTACATTTTTTCAAAAATAAAAAAGCATATGCAAGATAGTTATAATACGCGAACATAAAAGGTAAAAAAAAAAACCTTCATTGCAATACACTTGAAATACACCATCACAATTCTTATTACTACAAAAAGTCTTCTAAACTCTAATGTAGTTAGAATATGCTAACAGGTATCTAAGTACTTTAAGCATTTCCTTGACAACAACACATTTCAAACAAACAAACTATCACACTAACATAACTGTAGTAGTTTTTTTTAATCCTCTATGAATTGTGTTCCCAATAATTATTCAAGTCAATACAACAACACTGTAGCATGCACTAATGTTGTACCAAACAGAGTACATAAGACGTACTGTTCATGAGGGTAAAAAAAAGGAAAATGTATATGTAAATCCTGCTTAAAAAATATACTGTTTTTTTGTTTTAGAGAAAACAAACCAGGGATTCCAGCTTCACTACTGTAGAAAACTAACTAACCGTACAAAGTGTAAACAAATACATATTCCATAAGCACTATCCTCAATTCTTCTACAATCATAAATGCCACATACTTTCTACTCCCCCTACAGTACCTATAATTACTATACACATATTACTATAATGGTAGTGTCCAGTGGCCCCAAGAATGAGGCCACTGGGCACAAACACCACAATATAAGTAAACCATATAACAAGTGCATAACAGAACTCGCCCTTAACCCCATGCCATTGAAATGATGTCACCGGATATCAGAATTGGCGGCTGACAGTGCAGCATTTGCACGTCCTTTCTCACCAGACCCATATCATCTTAATTCCACTCCCAGACCCTTTACAGGCCCTCTTTTGGCCACCAAATATCCCAAAATGTGTTTTCCAGACTTTTTCCCCACCGCGCCCTATCCGCGGACAATGGCTCCTGTCCGCGAATCCAACAGGGTGGCCATTTCACAAGTTTTGACGCACCTCATGTTTTTCACCAACCAATCAGCAGGTGCGTTAGATGTCTAGGGACATCACGTCACCCCCTGATTTGCCCAGCGGCATGTCCACAGAGCATATAGGGAAGTGAGTTCATGTACCAGACCCAGATATCACATATTTATTTATACCTATTTTTTGGCTGTTTTTAAAAAAAACTACTAGACAGATTTACCCCAAATTTACAAAAGCATACTTGCGCCATTCCTGCTGCAAATTTGGTGAAAACATGTCCAGCAGTTTCGGCTTTAGGCGTGAGCAAATTTTGTTTTCCATTACATCTTTGAGGAAAACAACTAATTTTGGGACCTCCCCTATAACTTTTCCCCCCCGGACGAAACCTAACCTCACCAAACTTTCCAGGATCAATCCGAGGGGGACATGTACTATGAGGATTTGTCCAGGGTTGGTAAAGTTATATGCTGGCCAAAAAGTGCTCTTCCTGTGGGTTGAGCAACTAAACCATAACTACAGGGCTGCTACCACAGGCACTGTAATATATATTCAAGGAAAAACTTTAGTTGCAGGGACATTAACGTGAGAATTTAACGCAGCAAAACCACTGAAATTCAGCTAAAACCACCTTAACTTTGCGTCCCCTGTTGCGCAGCCAATGACCACAATGATGGCACCACAGATCACATCACTGATGACATCACTGATTACATTACAACAGTAACTAGCAGTAAGCATGGCCTTCAGCCATGGTCAGTGTGCATGGCCAAATATATTTTAACACATGAATGGGTACTAGTAATGGTCTTCAGTTATGGACAGTGGTCACAACCTTCACCCATGTGCACTAAATATTTTAAAACACTAACAGGCTACTAATCATAGATTTTGGTCTTTACCAGTGGATACAGCTTTCAACCGTGTCCACTGTATATTATATACACTGATCAGGCACTAGTAATGGACTTTAGCACAATACTGGCCAGTGGCCACAATCTTTGGCTGTGCCCACTAAATATTCTAACATATAAATGAGCCACTAGCGATGCCCTTTGACCTTGAGCAGTTTGTACATCAGTTGGCCATATTCACTGTATGTTTTAAAATAATACAATGCAATAAGCGATGGCCTCCGGCCATGCCCACTGTGTATTATACAACACTAACCAGCCACTAGCTGTGCCCTTCGGCCGTGCCTACTGTATATTATATACACTAACTAGCCATGGTCTAAACACATTACTAGCCAGTAGCCACAGTCTTTAGCTGTGCAGACCATATACACTAACATATTAATGGGAACTAGCTATGGCCTTTAGCCATGTCCACTAACTACAGCTTTCAACGTTGCCCACTATATATTTTAAAACAGTAATGGGCTACTAGGCATGACTTTTAACATTCACATTGGTATTTTTTTTTAACACTAACCAAGCACTAGCTATGGCCTTTGGTCCTGGCCAGTGACCCCAGACTTTGTCATGGCCAAGTCCATGGCCAAAATCGTAATTAAGGTAATCAAGGTTTTCATGAGCTAACTTATAAATGATGTTAAGTCTAATTCCATTATGGATGTAATCAGTTATATTCAATGTAATTAGTATTGTCACCGGTGATGGCATCAGTGAAGTGATTTGTAATGTCATCTGTGTTCTCATACAACATGTAATTAGTGATGTCATCAGTTATTTTATCTGTGATGTCCTTGTAGTGGTCATAGGCTGCGCAACAGGGGGCATGAAGTTAAGGTGGCTTTTGCTGAATTTCAGGGGTCTTGTTGCGTTAAGTTCTCACCTTAACGTCCCTGGAACTAACGTTTTTTTCCTTGAATTTCAAAGCTTACGTTACCATGTATTACTCACCTTAACGTCCATGCAACAAAAATTATTTCGTGAATTTCAAGTGTTTTGTTATCCCATAGATATTTAGAATGCTTCCAGACCACTAGCATGGTGTTCAGCCATGATCAGTGGGCACAGCCTTTGGCCATGACCACTGTCCATTTTTAAATGCTGCCAGACCACTAGCCATTGCCTTTGGCAATGGCCAGGGGGCACGGCCACTCTATGTTTGAAAACAATTGCAACCCATCATTCACGGACGTTAATCCATCACAAACTGATTTTGTCCTGTTTTGATAGTGGTACTGTTATTCATAAAACATTGCAGGCTTTGAGAACTCACAATGTTTTTAGGCAATGTGCAGTGAAATTTAATTATTTGCCATGGACCACACACTTTGATTAAGCATCCCCTTATTTTATGGCAGGTCTCTTGGTGACTGTTGTGATACATCGCAAAACCCCAACTAACCACATTTAGGCAGCATGGGATCAGGAAAAAAATGACTGGCTGGAGGAATAACATATGTCCAGGTACTGTCAGCACCCACAGCGAAAATCAAAAGCTGGAACCCGTGAAATATGGACCGTAAGTGAACATATAACTTTAAGTGAAATATACAAATGTAGTTCATTTGACCTTCCCCTTAGAAGAAAGTGCACAAGACAAAATAACATGGGAGACCTTGATGGCAATTGTCCTGACTTCACTGTAGCTATGAAAATATTCTTTTTTTAAAACCTGTGACTGTAGTTGTCCATAGTCCTTTACAGCTTCCAATATAGCTGTGAATATCATAAAACCAGCTGGAAAAAATACTATGCTTCCACCCCAGGACCTCACTTAGTGCTCCCCTCATCTGTGCCAGCTCCTGCCCTCCCTAGATTGCATCGTCACCTCCCCTGCCCTCTCCCTTTCCCCCACACACATGCTGTTTCTGTGACGCAGTTTGCTTTGAGATGTCAGCTATGTTCTGCTAGAGCCGAGGCTACAGAAAGCTTGGTGTTGCAAACTCAGTCCCTAGATCCCCTCCAACTACCAAATCTCTGGTCGGATGGCATTTGCATGTTTTTTGACCTGCAAAAGGCTTTTTTCCTGGGTTTCATTTTCCCATATCCTCAGCTATAACCTCGAATATCTCTCAAATCGAGAGAAAAACAAGATGGCGGCTGCTTCATTTCTAAAAGCACCCCCTTTTGGGTAAATCCCAGAGATATAGCTATCTATTTAATGCGAAGGGGCACCGCCTTCTCTGTCAAATATTTAAATAACTACTGCACAGAATAAACCCAAACCAAGCATTAAACGTGAATTAATGCATTGTGCTCAAGTTGTTTCACACCTGGTTCAAATCCGTCCAGCAGTTTGGGCTGTGCACTTTGGCAAACATTGACCTTCTTATTTTATGGCAATATGAATGTGATGTAGGCCACAAATGTGGACAGTCTGGGGGAGGCATGAGTCCCTAATCACTTTCAACATTTCGGTCAGATCTGTTACTCAAATCAAAAGTTATTAACAATAACTACCTTATCCCACTGGAAATTCACTTCAACCAGTCCACGCCTAAGAAATACCCCCTGGCACCAGCTTGCCCAACCAGAAACAAACGCAACATCACTGCGGAAGCACTATTACCTCTGGTCCTACCTACCCTTAACGCTCTACCGGACACTGCTGACCTTAACCTCCTAGTTGACACCTTCAACAATTCCATGGCCACCGCCATCGATACCATTGCCCCTTTGAAATTACGCAAAAGTAAACCAATAAACCACTTGAATTCGTGGTACACTCCCGAACTCAAAATACTCCGGAAAAAGAAAGCTAAACTTGAACTACTATGGAAAACCAACCCATCACCTGTAAACAAATCCAATTTAAATACCACCTCTGCACTATACAAAAGTGAGATTATTCGCACTAAAAAAGATGCCTACAACGTTAGGATTAACCAGGCAGGTTCTTCCACTAAAGAATTATTTAAAATTCTAAAGGAGCTAGAAAACCCTATTCCCCTCCTAGACAACTGCCCAAAAGACAAACCTTGGTGCTCTAGCATCCAGAATGCCCTCAACAATAAAATCACAGGGCTCCAGACCAAAATTGAGGACAAACGTCAACAACTCTTCAGCAACAAAACCACTAACCCTAGCTTAAGCCCACCAACACCGATCAAACCCAACACAGGCTTCACCTTTAAGAAAGTAACTATCCTAGAAGTCCAAAAAATCATCACTTCCCTAAAACCTTCTAATTGCAAAGGGGACAGCTGCCCCGCCCAAATAATAAAAGACGCTGCCAGAGACCTCTCCCCTTTCATCACTAAGCTTATCAACCTGTCATTTGCAAACAACTTTGTCCCCAACAACCTAAAACAATCTTGGGTGCTCCCCCTCCTAAAAAAACAATCCCTAGACCCTGCCATACCAACCAACTATAGACCCATCACCACTGTCCCTTTTCTGCTAAAAATTCTGGACAGAGTTGCCTACATCCAGATTCAGGAGTACCTGGAATCTAATCAACTGCTAGGGATACGTCAATCTGGCTTCAGACCTCTACATGGAACTGAAACCGCTCTGGTTGACCTCAAAAGCCAGATTGACGAAATCAAAGACAAAGGCAATGCAGCTATCCTACTTCTCTTAGACCTCTCAGCGGCCTTCGACTTAGTCGACCACGAAATCCTATGCAACCACCTATCTATCGCAGCCCACTTCACCTCCTCTGCCTCCGCTTGGATACAATCCTTCCTGGCGAATAGAACCATGCGAGTCTTCTCAACTACAGCCGCTGCTGACCCCATCCCCATTACCTGTGGAGTCCCTCAAGGCTCCTGTGTCTCCCCCACCCTGTACAATATATTTACGAAGCCCCTATTCGACAAACTGGACCGTCTGGGTGTCACCTACACCAACTATGCAGATGACACCCAGATCCTCCTCACCATCTCAGGCAACTACAACGCGGACGTCTCCCGGATCAACGAAATCTTCTCCATCATTCAGGCATGGATGGCCACCCACGGCCTCTGCCTGAATGATGAGAAGACGGAGCTTCTGCTGGTCGGCTCTCCTCATAACCTGTCTAAACTCAGTCCTAGCTACAAGAATATTATCATAGACGGTCACACCATCCCTATTGCTAAAAGTGTGAAAACCTTAGGCTTTCACCTCGATGCCAACACCAACCTCTCCAAACAAATCAACTCAACTGCCTCGGCCACCGCCTATACGGGCAAGCTAATCAGGGCTAGCAGACCCTTCCTATCCCCCGACAGCTGCCTCACTCTGGCCAGAGCACTCATTCAATCCAAACTAGACTATTGCAACAGCCTGTACCTAGGAGCCAACCTATCCGTAACTAACAAACTCCAGGTTCTTCAGAACAATGCTCTGCGTGCAGCACTGAACATCCCATGGCGTGCGCACATCTCCACTACCAGGAAAGCGTGTAAATGGCTCTCCATACAGCAAAAAATCGACCTCAAAACTATTTGCCTCACCTACAAGGCCTTAAATAACCTAGCCCCACTGTACCTCTCTGACAAATTCACTCTAAAACCCACACCCAGAACCACCAGATCGTCCAACTCCCTATGCCTGTTAGTGCCCAGATTTGCCTTAAAAAGAGCAGGAGGCGCCAGCTTCACTGTACTAGCCTCCCAACTCTGGAACACCCTACCACTCAACATTAAAACCACTGAGTCCTTCCCTATCTTTAGGAAACTTGTTATAGGCTGGTTACTGAACAAAGAGTAGCTTTTAACCTCATCTCGAAACTCTAACAGCCGTAACCACACCTGTATTATACGTAAATTGTTGTACGTTGTAAATCTATTTGATGTACTTTGTAATTGTAAATGCTCTCTATTTGATGTACTTTGTAATTGTAAATGCTCCCTGTAACTTGTTGTACTCTGTATCTGTAAATGCTTATCTTATGCCTGTAACCGATTCCTTAAGCGCCCTTTTACCCACGGGTCCGGAGCGCTCTACAAATAAATAAACAAACAAACAAACAAACAAACAAATAGAATTTTAAGGGGTTCCTATGAGAGTCAGACTCACCTTAACTATAGGGTGGCTATCGATGCCCTATGATTATACATCTGGCTACTGAAGTTTTATCTGTTAGACTGTGATTTGCCAACAGGAACACAGGGGTGGTTCTTGCTCTTATGGGACCCCCGATTTGTATATGTATTTCAGCAATATCTATGAAATTTTGTAAAAGGAGAGCTCACACCCTTTACGTATGATGATTAAGCAAACCATATAATTAGGTTGTGGGGAATGGAAACCTAGGGGATATCTGCTGGTATTCAGAACACACATTGAGAAGATATTTCCAAGTATGCTGTGCTGTTTCTGGATACTCAGAATTATTTAATTAATTTTAAAGTGTACCGTTATATGCTGAACTCTGATTAAAGTCTTCCTTGGAGTCTCTGGTGGGGCATAGTGATGAATGTGGTAATAACGTAACAGTAATTAGCATGAACTAGGGATTGGTGCCAATGCAGACAAGCACATCATCCCGGATCATGAAGAGGGCAGATTTAGGGGTGTATCTCTGACAAAGTTCGATTTGCAGGAATTTCAGAAATTGGTGCAGCTTTGATATTGAAATACTTTCCTAGATCTTTCAGGCTAAAGTTAAAAGAGCAATGAAAAGATTCTGGGACTGAGCCAAATATCAAAGCGATGAGGTCACATAGCTTCAGAAGATAATTCTTTTGGAACAGATTATCCTCTCACTTAGCTATTTTCTTATTAATTACACAGGACCCACGTCTGGGCATACCCGTCCCACTCGGGGTGACAAAGCAAAAACAAAGAGGTGATGGCTGGAAGGTTTAGAATGAATCTTAACCACTGGCATTGCTCTGGGCACCCTCCAGACCATCATTCTTCGCCTGCCAAGCCATTACAGAAGGGGAAAGACCATATGCAAATCAGGCTTGGTCCCACCCCAAAAGGGGCAGTCCAACAAGGCTGAAACATGTCTGGGGATGCTTGTGGTCTCGTGCAAAAGGGATGTGACCTAGCAGTTCGGGCTGGACTACCCCTTTGGTCAAGATTTATTCTAAACCTTCCAGCCATCAACTCTTTTGTTGTGCTACAACTCTGGTAACTATCAACATTTCACACCTGTGCACACGCACAGATTGAGAAATGTCCAATGGAATGTGTGCTCTTGTTGTAAAACAGAGAACAACACCTTCAACAACAAGGGGTACTCCTACCATCCATGGATCAAGTGCTTGCTCAACTTCATTGATATCTTGGTAAAATGTAATATCGTAGAGACCAACACATCCTGCTGAGGTACCTATTTTATGTCATTGTAAACAAGGACACATCACTCTCCTAGTTCACATATTTGTTGAAAAAACGGTTGAACCAAATAACTTTTTCAGATTCTTTCAGAACTCCTACCATTTGCAAAAACCACAATCTCAGTAATCATAGTTAGCTTGTAAAATACCCCTCTTTGTATAGTATACTATCTAACTTTGACATAGGGGTTGTTTTATATGTGTATGGTGATGATACCAGATGCCCTAAACTGTAATGTAGAGGAAGATCCAAAAGCCCCTACCAAAAGCTCTGCCCCTCTGTATATATGTTGGGAACCAGTGAGGATGCCTATACCACAAAGAATTCTTGAAACAAGGTATCCGCTGAGAAAACCCTATATGCATTCAAGAATATATAAGTCTCAAAATGGATGGTGAAAGAGGACTGGTGACATCATGAAGAGCAGTACTGACGCACCCAGAAAAGATAAGTGAGACAAAAGAACATAGACATTCTATAAGATCTGAAGAGGAGGTGTCAAATATGAGCAACATTTCGGGTTCGAGATGAAGATGCTCATTCAAAGAAATACTGACGAAAATCCGAAGTCATTTTACAATTGTACAGATGCAGTAACGCAAGTAGACAAGGTGATTTTGAGGCTGGCTACATAGTGAATAGATTGCGGTGATGCACCAATGTATATACATAGGAATATATAGCACATTTATGTTCCACGATGCACTTTAGCAAGGCTTGAAACCTGTGAATAGAAAGGGTTTTCAATGTGGCGCAGTTAGAAAATAACTAATGGCAAAGGAGAATTCAGGAAAGGCTGGCTGGCCCAGGATCAAGAGTCGAAGCCACTGTGAGCCTGGTTGTCTGTCAAGTAGCTAAATGAACGTGAGAAACAAACTTCTGTTTGAGATGGAATGAAAAAACACTGAAGGTGTCAATAGATCATCATTTAATAGTATTATGTGCAGCAAGTGAGCTCGAAAATGTGGTCTCCAGTCACATAGTCAGATGAAAATAGACTTTGTGTCGAGCTACACCGAAGGAACAATAACCCCAACTCAGCTGTGGCCAGACATTGGTATGACAGAAAACACAACCTGGCTCAGATCCGATTTGTGATTTTGGAAGTGGTAATTAAAAGAGATATCCACAAGAATTTTCAGAAAAGGATGGACCAAAGAGAATCCTCCTGGATTGACCGCTTGAGTTCCTTGCCTCCAAAGGGGCTCAATGAGGAGATTAATTTCATGTGCTTTTTATAATGCTTATTACATTGTAATGTTTGGTGGGTGTAAGCCACACAACACTATTTTGGATATTGGTCACTTTTGATATTGAAATTTCAAAGCGCACGTACTCTTAACCGGGAGATCTGTTTTGGCTTCTATTCCAATTGTTAGTTTTGTGACCAATACTAAGTTACTGCATATCTTTGCAAATATCATGCACTATTAACTTTACAACATCTACCACCGTACACTTCTTTAGTCATGGTCCTATGTTAAGGTACTATGCAACCCCCTACTGAAGCTCCCTCAGTGCATAACATATGAGTCACTCTCTACAGACCTTATACATTTTTTTAGAGAAGTGGGAGAAGGTCCATCTATACTCCTCTATACCATCAGATAGGCACACAGGGTTTAACCTGTTTACTTCCCGGTGCTGTCTTGCAACGCATACACATCCATTCTCTCAAGTTTTCGAATTGCTAACTGATGAATACTAGATGCAACACACGTACACTCTCACAGCGCATACATTTCTTGTACAGTAGCAGATACTTTTCTGTACAATGCGTCCGTTCACTCCTAGTTTCCATGGTAACATCCCCGACCTGGGGTTCAAATTGTCTACCTCCGCGTGTTCACTTGCAATGCAGATACACTCTCTTTTTACATTAGGCGTATTGCCAATTTATAGATGCATCAGACACCCGCATTCTGAGCGCTGAGTTTTCTCGAACACATACAGATATTTTTCCACCAAAGGCGTCCATCGCCTTTGAGTTTCCATGGTGACATCCCCGCCCCAGAACTTACGCCCGGGGGTGGGGCGCGAGGCGTACGTGCTCCAGCTGGACCACGACGCCTCACAACGTCTCCATGGCAACTAACAAAAGGAAAGTGAACCGACGCGAGCACGCTTTACAGCGGCTCACTCGGCTCACACGACTCGCGAGCAGAAGCTGGACGGTAAGAACGGCTCGCGCAATAGACTACATCTGCTGACTTCTTTGAGACTAGAAGTAGAGTGACATCCAATCTTTCTGTTTGTAGATACAACTGTGTACAGACACGTACATAGTCAAGAATTTAACATAACTCAGGTAGGACATGTAAATTAATTCCATATCTTCAGATAGAGTACATTACACTGCTAGCTAACTAATGTATGCATTTATTTTGTTTTCTTTCACCTATGAGCACGGATGCTATCCACACATGATATGGTATGTGATTTTGTATTGATTTAATGGAAATGTTATGTTGTTTGAATATTTACCAGATATGAATGTAATATCAGTTATGTGACACTAATTTTGCCATAATACCGCCCTGAAGAAGGTTTAATCCGAAATGCATTGGCACTTGCGTATTATGGGCAATTAAAGATGTAAACCCATTTACTGATTTTGGATGTGCAAGATCATGTCATTTTACAGAAAACTACAGGAATGTGAATTAAACATTTCCTGCTACAAAACATATACTTTTGAATCTATTTACTATTTTTGACTCAGATTGTTATACACATTTTATGAATTGGCAGGAACCGAATGGGGCAAACTGAGAAGCACCATTCCTAACAAAGTAGAGTTACTTTGTTTTTAAATATTGGATTTGACATTTAATGTAAATGAACATACTTGTCAAGGTATTATTCACAAACAAATATTCACCTGCTGATTTACACGTGGTTGGTTGATTTGAATAAAGGAGGTCAACTCAGTGATGCATTATTTATTTTAGTTATTAGAAACATAATGTCAGATAGACAGTTTTGTTTTTAATTTGCATGTTATTGTAAGCTTCTATCTGCCAACAGTGTTTCAGGTGTAATTCGCTTTATTGTGAGAGGGGAACACTGGTCAAAATACATAGGGCCTGATTTATAAAGCATTTTTCGATGGGGTTGTGCCATTATGAAATGTTTTTTTTTTTTAAATCAAGCATATTGTTTTAAATTTTAAATGAAATTGAACATGATTCAGACACAATTGTTTCTTGTCCCAGAGCATGGGAGTGGAATTGTGGTATTTGAAGGCTACTACACTGGAGATGCCCACGTCTACACTAAAGAATCACATAAGTAGTTGTTCAGATAGTGTTTCGGGGCATGTTGTTAAGATATAATTATAGTGAAAAACGACTAATTGAATTTGTTATAGTCAGAGAAAGTAAACAATGTATTAGGGTGGGTATTTGAATCAATCATAATTTTTAGATAAGTTTGCTAATGTTTATAATGTATACAATATATTTTTGGGGCTATTTACATATTTACAAATTTAAATATTAACATGTTGTAAGATGATTTTATTAGTACGAATTTGTTAAAAATAACTTAGATTTCTTAAGTGCAGAACCTATTACTTTAAATGTTCAAAAGTTGAACTAGTTAAAATATATTCATGTTAATGTTTTAGTTCGTTATTGGTTTTATTGTTCTAAAATGTTCTTGTTTTTTAATCACACTCTCACACCTTGAATTCTGCATACTAGACTAAGTTATTCTTTTGCATTCCATGATAACTGGCACCCTTTAATCGCAGAATGAACACAGTTTGCAGAATTCTCAGTGGACCTTATCACCAATTACAATGCTGTGAATTCCTTCAGAGCTGCCATTTCCTCCAGGCATGCTCTGACTGATGGTTTCACACTTCGTGAACACCCTCTGGTATGTAGGTTGCTATGAAATGTTCGTACTAGCCATCTCATAAGCCTTCATAATTTTGGAAGTCAACTTTGTACTCTCTCTGGTCTCATATTGGCTGGATAATTGATATCTGACTTGTTAAGCTCACTCAACTAAATTAGTAATGCTTATGTTTTCGGGAGTGTGGCAGACTATAGGGCTCTGAATCTGGTGAATTGTCTTTCACCGAGGGTATAACTTTCACATTCATTGCAAAACTAAGATCAGTTTGAGAGCCATTCAATTCCCCTTCATTTATGTATTTCCTTACCTGCACATAGTAATATGTCTTCATACCTATTAATTTCATAACATCAACCTAAAAATGTCAGCAGGTCCTTATTTATTTCCTTTCATTGACCATTTCAACTAGTATCATGTCCTGCTCTGGCCATTTGTGTGGGGTAGATTATGTCAAAGGGTGGACTTGGTAGGTGCTTTTTTAGAGCTCCTTCCATGATAGGTCCCATGTCTTCCAAAGCAATTTGGTTAGAGCCAGGCTTGAAGAGAACCTTAGGTTCCCTGACTGGTCAAATTAAAAGGCATTTTACAATGTCTACAGTGCATGCTTGAATTGCTGTTTTAGATCAGCTTCGAATAGAACAGGAAGCTTCATGCATCCATTGGACTGTTGATTAACCCGCATAATGTATGATGGAGAGTTGGGATTCTATCAAGGGCTTGGAGGGGAGTATCAGGCCACATGCTCTAATACCCCTGCTTACATTGTTGCTTTTATTGCAGTTGCATAGGATTTCGACAATGTCCAGACTTTTTTAGGAATTGGTTTCCTTTCTCACAAGATGGATTTTCATAGTCGTTACCTTCAGGATGTTCCTCCCATGGAAAGAAGATTTGCATGGAAAAATAGTGAGTGATACATGAGTCGTTTAATGGTGTTTGGACTATACAGGACTATGGGGTGTGATTATGAGAGTTGTAGTACAGTAAAATATGTACATGCCTTCGTACTGCTATATGAAAATAATCAAACGGAGACGTGCATATAAGGAAGCCTCACTGCTATGCCATAGAATGTTCCATACACTTAAATTCAATCTCAGCATGTAAGTGTGAATGGGGGGGGCATGAATATTTGAGCCAGAGTGACACCAATTGATTAAGGAAAGGAATGGTGGCATTGATCGGAATCTATGTGTTTGTTCCGTTTTTGCTTTCATCACCTTTTTTGCTGGTTGATACGTGTCTAATAACATTGAGCTGTTCTTTCTTGTACTGGTTCCAGTGAATCCATTGCGTGCCCTTCTTTTGTCCTGCTCTACCATACGACTGATTCTGACCTTTTCCATTTCTTCCATTCAAGTTTCAGAAGTAGTTGTTAGCGTTTTACCATTGGTTCCAGTATGCTTTGTTTCTTTACCTGGTGTAATCTTCTTTTTAAATACCTCTTAATTATGTACAATGAATGGATGTGTTTTAAAACCCAGTATTCATAGCAGTTCTGACATTTCTCTTTGGACACTGAGGGGGTAATTCATAGAATTCGGCTCACAAGTGGCGTACGCGGCTGTCGCACAGAGGGCGCGTGCGGCAGCCTGCGCCAGCCACGTGCGCCAAAACCCATTTAGGTGCACATCGTATTCATGGATTAATACATCCATAAGCAGCCATGGTGCAGCAACCCTGCAGCAGCGCCAGTTACGCCCCCAACCCCGCCCCGTGCGCCAAAAACATCACACAAATCCAGTACATGGCGCAAAGGCCAGTGGACCAGCATACAGCCCCCCAAACACGGAAATGCTTGTAAAACTCCCAGTGCACCCCCCAGAATACACGCACCCCACTCGCGGCAGGCCTATCGAGTGTAAAACTCCCCACGCACCCCTTGGAATAAATGTACCCTGCTCGTGCCATCAAAAATGCATGTAAAACACCCCGCACACCCCTCGGAATACACGTACCCCACCTGCGCCAGTGAAAATGCATGTAAAACTCCCCGCGCACTCCTGGGAATACATGTACCCTGCTCGTGCCAGCAAAATCGCGTGTAAACCTCCCTGCGCACCCCTCAGAATACACTTAACCCGCTCGTGCCAGGCCTATCGTGTGTAAATCTCCCCGCGCACCCCTCGGAATACACGTACCCCGCTCGCGCTAGCAGAAATGCGTGTAAAACTCCCCACGCACCCCTCGGAATACATGTACCCCGCTCGCGCCAGCCAAAATGCATGAAAACTTCCCGTGCACCCCTCGGAATACACGTACCCCGCTCGTGCCAGCGAAAATGCGTGTAAAACTCCCCACGCACCCCTCGGAATACACGTACCCCACCCGCACCAGTGAAAATGCGTGTAAAACTCCCTGCGCACCCCTGGTAATACACGTACCCCGCTCATGCCAGTGAAATCGCATGTAAAACTCCCTGCGCACCCCTCGGAATGCACGTACCCCGCTCGCGCCAGGCCTATTGCGTGTAAAACTCCCTGCGCACCGCTCGGAATACATGTACCTCGCTCGTGCCAGTGAAAATGCATGTAAAACTCCCAGTGCACCCCTCGGAATACACTTACCTCATTCGCGCCAGAGAAATCGCGTGTAAAACTCCCCGCGCACCCCTTGGAATGTACGTACCCCGCTCACGCCAGGAAAATTGCGTGGAAAAAGTCCCCCCTGTGGTGTGGGCTGCCTGTGTGGCATGCCCAGGGTGGATGGGCTGCCTGCGGGGCATGGGGAGGGTGAATGAGCTGCCTGCCGGGCATGGGGAGGGTGGATGGGCTGCCTGCGCGTATTCTGGGGGTGTGCGGGGAGTTTAACACGCGATAGGCCTGACGCAAGCAGGGCACGTGTATTTCGGGGGTATGCGGGAAGTTTTACACACGATTTGGCATTGTGGGCCTTCCTGGGTGTGCCCTTTCCTCCCACCCCATGCCCTGCAGGCAGCCCGCACCACAGGGGACTACCCTACACCCCTGACCATGCCCTGTAGGCAGCCCACATGGCACCATGCACTTGTGAGCTCCGACTCATGTCCTCCACCCACCCACCATTGACGGGCACCTGCCAGCAGGCTCCGGCACATGTCCCCCAAATATAACACCCACCCACCATTGACGTGCACCTGCCGGCAGGCACCGACTCATATCCCCCACCCACCCACCCACCATTGACGTGCACCTGCCAGCAGGCCCTGACTCATGTCTATTGACGGGCACCTGCCAGCAGGCCCCGGCTCATGTCCCCCACCCGATTGACGGGAACCTGCCAGCAGGCCCCGACTCATGTCCGCCACCCACCCACCATTGATGGGCACCTGTCAGCAGGCCCCGGCTCATGTCCCCCACCCAAACACCAACCCACCATTGACAGGCTCCTGCTAGCAGGCCCCGACTCATGTCCCCCACCCACACACCATTGACAGGCACCTGCCAGCAGGCCCCCGACTCATGTCCCCCATACACCCACCCACCAACCATTGACGGGCACCTACCAGCAGGCTCCGGCACATGTCCCCCAAATATTGCACCCACCCACCATTGACGTGCACCTGCCAGCAGGCCCCGATTCATGTCATCCACCCACCCACCATTAACGTGCACCTGCCAGCAGGCCCCGACTCATGTCGATTGACGGGCACCTGCCAGCAGGCCCTGGCTCATGTCCCCCACCTGATTGACGGGAACCTGCCAGCAGGCCCCGACTCATGTCCCCCACCCACCCACCATTGACGGGCACATGCCATCAGGCCCCCGACTCATGTCCCCCATACACCAACCTACCAACCATTGATGGGCACCTACCAGCAGGCCCCGATACGTGGCCCACCAAACACCATGTTCTAACAAAAGAGACCCATGGGCTTAATGCCTACACAATTCCCCCAATCCTCCCAGTACAAGCATGCAAGCATCCACTGCCCCCACTCCCAAATTACCCATGCCATGAGGGCCTCAAAAGAACCACCATGGCCATGCATAAATGTACAACAGACCCACACAGTGGCAACACATGACTGAGGCATGCTCATTGAGACATGATGAAAAAACATAAAGAAATATCAAACTTGCAAATTAAGAAATTATTGAATCCAAAAAAAAATCAAATACAATGTAAGCCAAAAATCCACAAGGGGAAAAAAGGGAAGTGGTCCTTTTCAAATGTCCAAATAAAGTACATGAAAACATTAAAATAAACCATTGATCCATGGGATGACAACATAACTAAAGTATGTACAAGTCTGTGAAAGTCCAAGGATCCATGATGCCCAAACAAAATGAAACCTACAAAAAGTCCTATAAAAATAAATATGTACATAAATGGGAGCAAAGTCCATGGACTCCAAAATAAACACAAAACAAAGGAAACCTAACCCTAAAGAACTATGTACAAAGGTGACGGGCAAGTCCAACGGCTCACTTGTTGATGTCCTGGGCCAGGGCATCATCGAACTCCTCTTCAACATCCTGGAGGCGGGCCTCTTCCCTGGCCCTGAGGTCTCGCAGGGATGCAGCCATGGCCTCCTCCAATTCCCTGCGAGTTGGCTCGAGGCACTCAGCCTGCCTCAACGCCCTGCGCATGGAGTTCTCCGCCCTGACCATAGTGAGCCATGACTCTTCCACCCACCGCCGCTCTGCATCTATTTGCCAGCCCAACCGCTGCCACACAGAAGACACTCCAAATCCAGGGTCCTCCTGCCCTCTGGCCGATGGCTGCCCCTGTGATGTTGATGGCCCCGAGCCATCATCGCTCCCACCTTGAGCCTGCTGCTGCCGTGCATGTGCCCTGCCTGTTGATGCCTGCACGTCCTCCTCCTGCTGCGGTCCAGTTGTTGTGGTGGCCACCCCTGCTGGACCTCCGACTCCCGACTGTGGCAGGGATGTGTCCTCCACCAGCCTGGCTGCTGTGTGGGGCAGGAAAATGGCCTTCTGGCAGGAGCGCAGTCTTCCGTGTGTTGTTGCGTGGCCAGCTTGGTACGGATTGAATCGGCACGTGAAAAAATAGCACATCAGCGTGCATTTCGAGGAAAGGCCCTTAGCGTGTAAGCGCGTCTGTGACATAACGCGCACAGGCGTTTCCCTCATGACGGGTTCATAGTGAATCAGCATGTGAAAAAACAACACGTCCGCGTGTTAATGCGTGTAATTCGAGGAAAGGGCCCAAGCGCGTAAGTGAAGTGACGCACGCGGGCGTATCCCTCAGCATGGGTTAAAGGTGAGCGAGGCCAGCAGTTCGCTGTACGTGCCTTTCGTGGAGACCGACATGTGTGTTGCTACTTTGTGTTGTTTCGCGCGCCATCACAACTTCACAGCGGATCAAGGACATATCTCTTCTTTTGGCGGGGGTATTGGCTACACGTGTTTTTCATTATCACGCTAGTCTGACGGTGAGTCGCGCACACTATTTTTCCCACTGTGGGTGCCCCTGTGTATCGCGTACCCTTTTTTGAGGTCATAGTAGCCTGCGGGTCCCACGCGTATGTGTTTTTCGTGCCCCTGGGTGCCACCGTGTACTGCGGGAGGTTAATTCCACACACATGGGCTAATGGGGGTTGTGTGCACAGTTTTACTGCAGTTTTGGGGTTCCTGAGCGTTGCATGAGCCGTCACTTTATCACCGGGGTCATATACAGCCTTGCAAGTGCACAGGGGTGCTCTTAACATCTTGTATCCCACTCCCTTTACCCCAATTGCCCAGGACAATTGTCGTGTACACCTCCCATTGGCACTACTCCACCTGTGCTGGCACTACTCCATCTTTGCCATGGTTGGGAGGCCACAAAAGGTGAGGGGTGCCTCAGCTGGGCGTACTCCACATGGCAGGTGTGGTCACGGACGTGGCCGGGATGACCAGGGAGTAAGGGGACTCCAGGGTGTCCAGGGTGGCCGCAGAGGGGGAAGAGGCAGGGGTGTACCAGTTTGGCACAATGTTGTGCCATGTGTTGGTGCAGTCATGCCACCACCCCCTGTGGTTACGGGAGATGCAGCTCTTGCACCTGACACTGGCGTTCATGTGACCCGGCAGTCTGTTTCATCGACTGCCACGGGCCCAAGGGTAGTGGTAGCTGCAGGTGCAGCTGTGGACACCACCACCCAGGCTGAGGGTGGGCCAGTGCATGCTGCGTTGGCACCGGAAGATTCCCTGGATGATTTCCAGGATTTCAGGAGGCGCAGGGTAAGTGCACGCAGGGCTGCCCTGACCGAGGCACATGTTCCTGGGGCAGTATTGTCATCTGCTGCCCCGAGCAGTGGGGTGTCGGCAAGTGCATGGGCAGATGCAGCTGACACCACCCTGGCTGTGAGTTTACCATACAGGACAGTCCTGGTCAGTGACCTTAGCAAAGCATATGTTGCTGCGCAGGGTCAAGTCAGGGGCACCCAGCAGCCACCGACGGAAGTCAGGGCTTCCATCATTGTTCCACCTGCCACTCCCTTGGTTCAATCCACCAGCGCCACTGCCCATACTGATCAGGGCGGCATTTGCCAGTCAGGGTCCAGACCACTGTCCAATAGGAGGAAGGTTGCACCTGCAGTAGAGGTTGGGCCCCCAGACACAGCTCCGGCCTCCGGCATGTCGAAGAAGAAGCCTTTCTGCATGCAGGAACTGGACTTCCTTGTGGACTACGTGCGGGACCACAACCGTGATATGCTAGTGGGGCCGAATTGTCTTTGTGATGTGTCGTGCTTGACTGCCACTACATGTCATGTGTACATGGTTCTCATGTGCGAGTCATGCAATGCTTCACTGATGCTTGCCTGCTGGGCAGCATGCTGGACATGTAGAGCAGAGGGGGACTGTCCTCTTCACCACACTTGCACCCTACCCACATGTTACTCTGCCCCTCCGATCCATGGTCCAGCTCACTGGCCCTTCTGCATGTAGCCTGGGGTATCTTTCTTCTCAGCACTGGGACTATGTCATCGCATGACTGACGTGCATGTGTGTTCTGCCTGCATGCGGGTACTCCATGTAGGCATGCTCCCTTGCCCCGCCACCCCCCTGCACCACAATTTCACCATGACACTGGTGTGTATCATATTGGAGTACTGCAATGGCCTGTTCAAGGCTCCTGTGTACATGCACACTTCCCCCAGCCAACCTGCCGACACAGTGGGGTACATCCTTTGTCCTTGATGAAGGGTGTCTCACTTGGGCTGTGCAGATGACAGATGCTCCACAGGGACATGAGTGCCCATTCATGCTACATGTGCATTCCATGCATGCCCCTATGTGTCCTTGACTGGATGATCATTTTAGTACGTGTCCAGGATGACCTACATTTCATGGCATTTGATCATCCATTCCATGCCCACTCTGGCTCAGTCCTGCATCACGCACATGTTTAGGGTGTCACAGTCTGTGTGAGGCATAGGCCTCCCCCTGTATCAGGCCCCCTAACTCTGTTCAACTGGTGTAGTGGCTTCTGCACACATGGGTGTAGTACTGAGGGTTCATCATGTGTCCTGCTTACTGTCCCATTATCATCTGCTGTGTTGTCAGTTGACTCAGATTATGCAATTGACGCTAGTCAACACTGTCTGCCAATACACAGGTCTCTGGTCACCCTTTTGCTGCCATGCAATTCCTCCCTACATTTTCACTTAGGGGGACGGGGGTTTGCTTGTATCCATGCAACCCATTGCATGCACATTGCATATGATGCCTGAACTTGCCCTTACACTGCCTTCACGTTTATTGATAGACATCATAATGTACTAGTTCATGTAGATAATGGGTAACGTACACATGTTCTGCACTGCATCAACCCTCTTCTGAGCCGTGTTACACCGTTCTACATGCCTACTCACTGATGCAATGTCAAAGTGACCTGGCATGTATGGTCAGATTTTCATGCCTTCTCTGTCATGATTGCCACGGGAACGGGTGCATCCTGTGACACATGTACTCAGTAATGGACCTCCCTAGGGGTTGTTTAGAAAAGTTGATTGGTCAATCTGCAGCCTATACCAACTGCCATAGGGTGCAGATTGAATGTAGCCTACCAATTGGGTTGTAATGACTGTGGAGCTGCCTTCACGTGTGTATGTGTGCACTTCCACATACATCAAAGCAAGCAGCGTTGTAGCTGCTTGCTTTGCTGTATTGGATGCTGTTCATGTTCACAATACAGGTGTATGGGGAAAGGGGTGTTTTTAAATGCTTTCACATGTACATATGCAAGCAGCTTCAATGTTGTGTAGTTCAACATTGCGACTACTCACTTATGTGTGTGTCAAAGTGTTCCTTTACACATGTGTGTTCTGCAGCTTTCTTGTTGACTGACTAATATGTAGTTGATTGATGTTCATGCTGATGAGATTTCTGCAATGCGCACATTATGTTCAACAGGCATAATCCTGAAGGTGCATTGTTGTGCAGTATGTGTACGCCCAGGCCCACTTAGCTAACATGGTGGTGCCTGGCTGTGGAGATTTTACACAGGAATGATGGAATAGGGCACATTCACAGCACAATGTGCTCAATCAGGCCCTAAGGGGTGTTGTGGAGGCTTCATGTCCTGCAGCTCGGATAGTACTGGGCGTTATGGTCCCTCATGCCTGGTTGCAGGCACTTGCTTTGCTTGGGACATTCACTATATCTGCATGGCCCATGCCACCCGGTACGGGCTGAGCTGCAGATGGATGGAGCTATTTGGTGATGATGGTTTAGTGATGCATGTGTACATGCATATTATGTGTGTCATTGTGTGTTTGGATTCACTTACAGCAGTGGTCAATTTGCAGTTCAGACATGCTTATGGTATGTGCCATCTCTTTGTTGCCATCTGTCTTTTCTGCCTGTGACATGTGCCTGACCGAGATGGTGTCTGATGGAGTTCATATACTACTTTTTGTTCTTGTGTTGGCTTTGCTGTTCATACACATCCATTTCTGCTTTTGTGATGTCTTTGCATATCAAGGCCACTGGATTCATGCCAGGTTCTCATTTGTGTGTGACATGTCTGCTTCATGTGTTGGTTGTCAATGTGATGTCTATGTGTGTGTGGATTATGTGCCACTGACATGTGTACTCATGTTTGTTTTATCCCCCTTTTCAGATGATGACGCAATGGAGCCAGAGGATGGTGCTGTCATGCCAGGCACAGGGTTGCTATCACACCAGCAACCCAGCACAAGTGGGGGTCGTGGGGTGGTAGACCACGAGAACCCACTTGTGTTCCAGACCATCGTGTCTAGGGCTGGCAAGGAGTCTAGCCCGGATGATCACACTGATGACAATGTCGAGTTGGATTTGCGTCTGGTCCATTCGTCAATGGTGACTGATTCTGATGTAGACGTTCCTCTGTCCGTGACACTTGCACTGAGGGGCCAGATGGTGGTGGGACCTCCGCCTGTGGTGGATCGGGACGCAGGGTCACACTCCACACCAGTTGCTGTAGTGCCTGGGGCATCACATCAACGGAGGCAAGTAGTCCTGCAGCCGTGGGCAGTACCAACCCAACAAGGACGGCGGCTCCTTGGGCCCTGCAGGTGTCAAGCCCAGCAACATGGTGGCCATGCACCACCAGCGTATACTGAGTGGGAGCAAGCCATGGTTGCCAATTCCGAACAACAGGGGGCAGCAATTGATAATATCGCTCAGAGCATGGAGCGTGTGGCCCAATCTCTGCTCCCCCCTGCTAGGCAGGTGGATCTCCACCAGCGGGCGGCACAGTCCACGGCTCGCTCGCTCAAGCTGGGCATGGGGCTTCAGACAGGACACGCCGGCCGAAATGGTGTCTTTGTGTCAAGCAATTGTTGATCACGCAGAGGCACACATGGAGGCCATGAGGGTTGACTATGAATCCCTCAGATCTACGCTGGGTGTGCTCTTGATGTCCCTGAGGCAGCGGTCAGAGGAGAGATTGGAGCAGCTTGAGAATACCATCTCGGCTGAGCTACGTGGTGTACCAGTTGTCCAGCCAGGTCATGCAGGAAGAACTCTGTGTTACACGTGTTACCTTGCAAGAGAAGGCACACGTATCATGAAAGGTTCTGCATGCTGACCTACGTGTCATCGCCGCAAAGAATGAGGCTCACCCTTCCCGCAGACTTGCTGCCGATGCGGGGCAAGCTGTGCATAGGCGTGGTCAGGGTACTGTGCCACGTCAACCCTTTCAGCCTGAGGGTGAGGAGGATGACGACTTATCTCCCACACAGTTCGGGCTGTGCAGGCGTTGAGCCCATGGAGGTTTTTTTTTAAATCTCAACATCATTGCATGTGGGTGTTGAGGTGCACCCTGTACCTCCCCCCTCCTGGGTGCCTGCCCCCCTCCGGGTCGTATGTGGCCATTTTAGATTTTTATATTTAGTTTAATTAGTTAATATATTTTTTATAGTTAGTTTAATTAGTTAAAATCGTTTTTTATAGTTAGTTTAATTAGTTAATATAGTTTAAAATTGCTTGTCTATTGTGCATTCATGTGACGGTGTGGTGCTTTGTGGCTTTTGAAATTATCCACTGTCTGTTCCAGCTGGGCCCTTCAAGCTTGTCTTGTGTATGTGTCTGCAGCTTGGGGTCCTGACTCACATATGCCACTCCTGCTTCCCCTATCCATGGGCTTGCAAGGATGGTTCGGTGTTACAACCATTTACACAAGGGCATTGGACTTTTGTCATATCTGTGGCCTGTCTGCTGCTCTACAACTTGTGTTGACACCCCTAATGGAGATAATGTAGTTTTTCTCCACGGCATGCCTGCAATCAATTTTGGTGAGTACATATTTGATATGTCCATTTATTAATGTTGATTGTGTTGTGTGTTCTTTACTTGCCTGTATATGTGCTTGATGCACTTCATGCTGTAGACAGTAGCCTGCACCCTTTGGCTGTCAAGGTCACACTGATGGTGGGAGGAGGTCGGATGTACATCTCAAACATGGCCCAGTGACAACCAGCATGAAGAAACACACACAGGGAGCTTTCCAGGCTTGTTAATTGTTTTTATGCGCTTTTTGCAGGAAAATGAGCCTCCAGACTACCTTTCCCAGCAGACATGGGGTCAAGAACTACAGAAACCTGGCCACATTGGGTGGTGAACACGTGCCCATGTGTGCGCAAGCAGAAGCACAGGGCTTGTGCTCAGACGTCCAACAGAAGCAGACGTTTTTCCAGGAGCTCCAGGCAAGGTGAGCAGCACAAGGGGCCACACCCCAGCCGAACTTCCTCCACGTCCCTTGCACATGCATGCTAAGTAGCGCCAGTGCTGGGGAGCTTGGCCAGGCATTGCGGGACAAAGCGCACAGTACAGCGAAGACGCGTTAAGGTACAAATGTGAATTAGCTTTACAAGTTGTCAGGTACACACGCAGGGGGGGTCGCCCATATCCTCGAGTCCCCCCTGCTCCATAGAAGCTGAGTTGTTAGTGCAGTAGCGTTCCTAGCCAGACACTTATACAGCGCACGGGGGTACCCATCGACGCACAGACTCAAGTGCTGTGCATATAATTTGCATATGCAAATTGCTACGTGCACTACCTATTGAAATCCGCGGCTGGCAGAACACAACTTGTACTGAAGTCGCACATCGCCAAACGCATCTAGCAGATCACCCAAGGGCCATTCTATCATGTGTCCCTACTGACACACAAACTTACACAATGCTCCACCACACATACAACCATCCTTCCATGCCCACACGTGCACACAGATTGCCTTCTCTGGCATGCTGTGTCCCTGCAGCACATGATCAATTACCATGTGGGAATCGTGTACATGAGTAAATAGGTTATTTTTGTTGCTTGCCCTTTTTATGTGATGCTCAAGGTGTATCCCCAACACAATGGCTGCTCACTGTGCTGTGTGCTGAGCAGTGTGTTGCAGGAGCCACACACAGCACATGGGTTAGGGATTAGCTGATTTGGCTTGGTCAATGTGCATGAGAACAGGCATTCAGTCTCTTGTTGATGCTACCACTGGTGGCAAGCATTTGTGTATGACTTGGTATGTGTGGGAATTTGTTGGTCAGTCATTTCATCTGATTCCATGTCAGGCGTGATTGTTTCGGGCCTCTTTCCATTTAGCACATGTCACTTTGTATGTAATTGGGCATGTGTTGGGCTTTTGCTGTTGCATGCCATGTCATGGTGTGGCAGACAAGGGTGATGTGGGTTGGGAGGGTTTGGGTGACATACCAGTGATTGTCATGGCCTGTTTTGCAAATGGTGGTGTGATACACAACTTGCATGTGTTCCTTTTGGTCACACAGGATTGGTTATATTTAAGTAGGTAGGGATGCACACAGTGTAGCACTTCCGTGGCAACATTCTCAGGGTGGTAAGGGTGTGACAGTTGACTGTATCTTTGTCATCATCGATTGTCACCTGGTATGTGCCAGGCCTGTGTGCACTCCGTAGAGGTGGGAGTTTAGGTGAAAAATGTGACCACAAGCTGGGACCGGGCTGCCTCACCACGTGCCCTTTTCCCTCCCATGGGCAGAGCCTGTGCATATGGTTGGAGATGTGGGGGCACCACCATGTCCACCGGTACGTCCCGCTGTGTTGCAACATTGTGCAGGACACTTGCTGATGTCCACCGCCCGATTGACGAGCAGGCCCCGGCTCATGTCCCCCACCCGATTGACGGGAACCTGCCAGCAGGCCCCGACTCATGTCAGCCACCCACCCACCATTGATGGGCACCTGTCAGCAGGCCCCGGCTCATGTCCCCCACCCAAACACCAACCCACCATTGACAGGCTCCTGCTAGCAGGCCCCGACTCATGTCCCCCACCCACACACCATTGACAGGCACCTGCCAACAGGCCCCCGACTCATGTCCCCCATACACCCACCCACCAACCATTGACGGGCACCTACCAGCAGGCTCCGGCACATGTCCTCCAAATATTGCACCCACCCACCATTGACGTGCACCTGCCAGCAGGCCCCGATTCATGTCATCCACCCACCCACCATTAAAGTGCACCTGCCAGCAGGCCCCGACTCATGTCGATTGACGGGCACCTGCCAGCAGGCCCTGGCTCATGTCCCCCACCCGATTGACGGGAACCTGCCAGCAGGCCCCGACTCATGTCCCCCACCCACCCACCATTGACGGGCACCTGCCATCAGGCCCCCGACTCATGTCCCCCATACACCAACCTACCAACCATTGACGGGCACCTACCAGCAGGCCCCGATACGTGGCCCACCAAACACCATGTTCTAACAAAAGAGACCCATGGGCTTAATGCCTACACAATTCCCCCAATCCCCCCAGTACAAGCATGCAAGCATCCACTGCCCCCACTCCCAAATTACCCATGCCATGAGGGCCTCAAAAGAACCACCATGGCCATGCATAAATGTACAACAGACCCACACAGTGGCAACACATGACTGAGGCATGCTCATTGAGACATGATGAAAAAACATAAAGAAATATCAAACTTGCAAATTAAGAAATTATTGAATCCAAAAAAAAATCAAATACAATGTAAGCCAAAAATCCACAAGGGGAAAAAAGGGAATTGGTCCTTTTCAAATGTCCAAATAAAGTACATGAAAACATTAAAATAAACCATTGATCCATGGGATGACAACATAACTATGTACAAGTCTGTGAAAGTCCGAGGATCCATGATGCCCAAACAAAATGAAACCTACAAAAAGTCCTATAAAAATAAATATGTACATGAATGGGAGCAAAGTCCATGAACTCCAAAATAAACACAAAACAAAGGAAACCTAACCCTAAAGAACTATGTACAAAGGTGACGGGCAAGTCCAACGGCTCACTTGTTGATGTCCTGGGCCAGGGCATCATCGAACTCCTCTTCAACATCCTGGAGGCGGGCCTCTTCCCTGGCCCTGAGGTCTTGCAGGGATGCAGCCATGGCCTCCTCCAATTCCCTGCGAGTTGGCTCGAGGCACTCAGCCTGCCTCAACGCCCTGCGCATGGAGTTCTCCGCCCTGACCATAGTGAGCCATGACTCTTCCACCCACCGCCGCTCTGCATCTATTTGCCAGCCCAACCGCTGCCACACAGAAGACACTCCAAATCCAGGGTCCTCCTGCCCTCTGGCCGATGGCTGCCCCTGTGATGTTGATGGCCCCGAGCCATCATCGCTCCCACCTTGAGCCTGCTGCTGCCGTGCATGTGCCCTGCCTGTTGATGCCTGCACGTCCTCCTCCTGCTGCGGTCCAGTTGTTGTGGTGGCCACCCCTGCTGGACCTCCGACTCCCGACTGTGGCAGGGAGGTGTCCTCCACCAGCCTGGCTGCTGTGTGGGGCAGGAAAATGGCCTTCTGGGCAGGAGCGCGGTCTTCCGTGTGTTGTTGCGTGGCCAGCTTGGTACGGATTGAATCGGCACGTGAAAAAATAGCACATCAGCGTGTATTTCGAGGAAAGGCCCTTAGCGTGTAAGCGTGTCTGTGACATAACGCGCACAGGCGTTTCCCTCATGACGGGTTCATAGTGAATCAGCATGTGAAAAAACAACACGTCCGCGTGTTAATGCGTGTAATTCGAGGAAAGGGCCCAAGCGCGTAAGTGAAGTGACGCACGCGGGCGTATCCCTCAGCATGGGTTAAAGGTGAGCGAGGCCAGCAGTTCGCTGTACGTGCCTTTCGTGGAGACCGACATGTTTGTTGCTACTTTGTGTTGTTTCGCGCGCCATCACAACTTCACAGCGGATCAAGGACATATCTTTTCTTTTGGCGGGGGTATTGGCTACACGTGTTTTTCATTATCACGCTAGTCTGACGGTGAGTCGCGCACACTATTTTTCCCACTGTGGGTGCCCCTGTGTATCGCGTACCCTTTTTTGAGGTCATAGTAGCCTGCGGGTCCCACGCGTATGTGTTTTTCGTGTCCCTGGGTGCCACCGTGTGCTGCGGGAGGTTAATTCCACACACATGGGCTAAAGGGGGTTGTGTGCACAGTTTTACTGCAGTTTTTGTGTTCCTGAGCGTTGCATGAGCCGTCACTTTATCACCGGGGTCATATACAGCCTTGCAAGTGCACAGGGGTGCTCTTAACATCTTGTATCCCACCCCCTTTACCCCAATTGCCCAGGACAATTGTCGTGTACACCTCCCATTGGCACTACTCCACCTGTGCTGGCACTACTCCATCTTTGCCATGGTTGGGAGGCCACAAAAGGTGAGGGCTGCCTCAGCTGGGCGTACTCCACGTGGCAGGTGTGGTCACGGACGTGGCCGGGATGACCAGGGAGTAAGGGGACTCCAGGGTGTCCAGGGTGGCCGCAGAGGGGGAAGAGGCAGGGGTGTGCCAGTTTGGCACAATGTTGTGCCATATGTTGGTGCAGTCATGCCACCACCCCCTGTGGTTACGGGAGATGCAGCTCTTGCACCTGACACTGGCGTTCATGTGACCCGGCAGTCTGTTTCATCGACTGCCACGGGCCCAAGGGTAGTGGTAGCTGCAGGTGCAGCTGTGGACACCACCACCCAGGCTGGGTGGGCCAGTGCATGCTGCGTTGGCACCCGAAGATTCCCTGGATGATTTCCAGGATTTCAGGAGGCGCAGGGTAAGTGCACGCAGGGCTGCCCTGACCGAGGCACATGTTCCTGGGGCAGTATTGTCATCTCCTGCCCCGAGCAGTGGGGTGTGGGCAAGTGCATGGGCAGATGCAGCTGACACCACCCTGGCTGTGAGTCTACCATACAGGACAGTCCTGGTCAGTGACCTTAGCAAAGCATATGTTGCTGCGCAGGGTCAAGTCAGGGGCACCCAGCAGCCACCGACGGAAGTCAGGGCTGCCATCATTGTTCCACCTGCCACTCCCTTGGTTCAATCCACCAGCGCCACTGCCCATACTGATCAGGGCAGCATTTGCCAGTCAGGGTCCAGACCACTGTCCAATAGGAGGAAGGTTGCACCTGCAGTAGAGGTTGGGCCCCCAGACACAGCTCCGGCCTCCGGCATGTCGAAGAAGAAGCCTTTCTGCATGCAGGAACTGGACTTCCTTGTGGACTACGTGCGGGACCACAACCGTGATATGCTAGTGGGGCCGAATTGTCTTTGTGATGTGTCGTGCTTGACTGCCACTACATGTCATGTGTACATGGTTCTCATGTGCGAGTCATGCAATGCTTCACTGATGCTTGCCTGCTGGGCAGCATGCTGGACATGTAGAGCAGAGGGGGACTGTCCTCATCACCACACTTGCACCCTACCCACATGTTACTCTGCCCCTCCGATCCATGGTCCAGCTCACTGGCCCTTCTGCATGTAGCCTGGGGTATCTTTCCTCTCAGCACTGGGACTATGTCATTGCATGACTGACGTGCATGTGTGTTCTGCCTGCATGCGGGTACTCCATGTAGGCATGCTCCCTTGCCCCGCCACCCCCCTGCACCCCAATTTCACCATGACACTGGTGTGTATCATATTGGAGTACTGCAATGGCCTGCACACTTCCCCCAGCCAACCTGCCGACACAGTGGGGTACATCCTTTGTCCTTGATGAAGGGTGTCTCACTTGGGCTGTGCAGATGACAGATGCTCCACAGGGACATGAGTGCCCATTCATGCTACATGTGCATTCCATGCATGCCCCTATCTGTCCTTGACTGGATCATCATTTTAGTACGTGTCCAGGATGACCTACATTTCATGGCATTTGATCATCCATTCGATGCCCACTCTGGCTCAGTCCTGCATTACGCACATGTTTAGGGTGTCACAGTCTGTGTGAGGCACAGGCCTCCCCCTATATCAGGCCCCCTAACTCTGTTCAACTGGTGTAGTGGCTTCTGCACACATGGGTGTACTACTGAGGGTTCATCATGTGTCCTGCTTACTGTCCCATTATCATCTGCTGTGTTGTCAGTTGACTCAGATTATGCAATTGACGCTAGTCAACACTGTCTGCCAATACACAGGTCTCTGGTCACCCTTTTGCTGCCATGCAATTCCTCCCTACATTTTCACTTAGGGGGACGGGGATTTGCTTCTATCCATGCAACCCATTGCATGCACATTGCATATGATGCCTGAACATGCCCTTACACTGCCTTCACGTTTATTGATAGACATCATAATGTACTAGTTCATGTAGATAATGGGTAACGTACACATGTTCTGCACTGCATCAACCCTCTTCTGAGCCGTGTTACACCGTTCTACATGCCTACTCACTGATGCAATGTCAAAGTGACCTGGCATGTATGGTCAGATTTTCATCCCTTCTCTGTCATGATTGCCACGGGCACGGGTGCATCCTGTGACACATGTACTCAGTAATGGACCTCCTTAGGGGTTGTTTAGAAAAGTTGATTGGTCAATCTGCAGCCTATACCAACTGGCATAGGGTGCAGATTGAATGTAGCCTACCAATTGGGTTGTAATGACTGTGGAGCTGCCTTCACGTGTGTATGTGTGCACTTCCACATACATCAAAGCAAGCAGCGTTGTAGCTGCTTGCTTTGCTGTATTGGATGCTGTTCATGTTCACAATACAGGTGTATGGGGAAAGGGGTGTTTTTAAATGCTTTCACATGTACATATGCAAGCAGCTTCAATGTTGTGTAGTTCAACATTGCGACTACTCACTTATGT
Source organism: Ambystoma mexicanum (assembly GCF_040938575.1). Taxonomy (NCBI): domain Eukaryota; kingdom Metazoa; phylum Chordata; class Amphibia; order Caudata; family Ambystomatidae; genus Ambystoma; species Ambystoma mexicanum. The sequence continues at coordinate 656,095,465 of NC_090934.1, forward strand.
GTGTGTCAAAGTGTTCATTTACACATGTGTGTTCTGCAGCTTTCTTGTTGACTGACTAATATGTAGTTGATTGATGTTCATGCTGATGAGATTTCTGCATTGCGCACATTATGTTCAACAGGCATAATCCTGAAGGTGCATTGTTGTGCAGTATGTGTACGCCCAGGCCCACTTAGCTAACATGGTGGTGCCTGGCTGTGGAGATTTTACACAGGAATGATGGAATAGGGCACATTCACAGCACAATGTGCTCAATCAGGCCCTAAGGGGTGTGGTGGAGGCTTCATGTCCTGCAGCTCGGACCGTACTGGGCGTTATGGTCCCTCATGCCTGGTTGCAGGCACTTGCTTTGCTTGGGACATTCACTATATCTGCATGGCCCATGCCACCCGGTACGGGCTGAGCTGCAGATGGATGGAGCTATTTGGTGATGATGGTTTAGTGATGCATGTGTACATGCATATTATGTGTGTCATTGTGTGTTTGGATTCACTTACAGCAGTGGTCAATTTGCAGTTCAGACATGCTTATGGTATGTGCCATCTCTTTGTTGCCATCTGTCTTTTCTGCCTGTGACATGTGCCTGACCGAGATGGTGTCTGATGGAGTTCATATACTACTTTTTGTTCTTGTGTTGGCTTTGCTGTTCATACACATCCATTTCTGCTTTTGTGATGTCTTTGCATATCAAGGCCACTGGATTCATGCCAGGTTCTCATTTGTGTGTGACATGTCTGCTTCATGTGTTGGTTGTCAATGTGATGTCTATGTGTGTGTGGATTATGTGCCACTGACATGTGTACTCATGTTTGTTTTATCCCCCTTTTCAGATGATGACGCAATGGAGCCAGAGGATGGTGCTGTCATGCCAGGCACAGGGTTGCTATCACACCAGCAACCCAGCACAAGTGGGGGTCGTGGGGTGGTAGACCACGAGAACCCACTTGTGTTCCAGACCATCGTGTCTAGGGCTGGCAAGGAGTCTAGCCCGGATGATCACACTGATGACAATGTCGAGTTGGATGTGCGTCGGGTCCATTCGTCAATGGTGACTGATTCTGATGTAGACGGTCCTCTGTCCGTGACACTTGCACTGAGGGGCCAGATGGTGGTGGGACCTCCGCCTGTGGTGGATCGGGACGCAGGGTCACACTCCACACCAGTTGCTGTAGTGCCTGGGGCATCACATCAACGGAGGTAAGTAGTCCTGCAGCCGCGGGCAGTACCAACCCAACAAGGATGGCGGCTCCTTGGGCCCTGCAGGTGTCAAGCCCAGCAACATGGTGGCCGTGCACCACCAGCGTATACTGAGTGGGAGCAAGCCATGGTTGCCAATTCCTAACAACAGGGGGCAGCAATTGATAATATCGCTCAGAGCATGGAGCGTGTGGCCCAATCTCTGCTTCCCCCTGCTAGGCAGGTGGATCTCCACCAGCGGGCGGCACAGTCCACGGCTCGCTCGCTCAGGCTGGGCATGGGGCTTCAGACAGGACACGCCGGCCGAAATGGTGTCTTTGTGTCAAGCAATTGTTGCGCACGCAGAGGCACACATGGAGGCCATGAGGGTTGACTATGAATCCCTCAGATCTACGCTGGGTGTGCTCTTGATGTCCCTGAGGCAGCGGTCAGAGGAGAGATTGGAGCAGCTTGAGAATACCATCTCGGCTGAGCTACGTGGTGTACCAGTTGTCCAGCCAGGTCATGCAGGAAGAACTCTGTGTTACACGTGTTACCTTGCAAGAGAAGGCACACGTATCATGAAAGGTTCTGCATGCTGACCTACGTGTCATCGCCGCAAAGAATGAGGCTCACCCTTCCCGCAGACTTGCTGCCGATGCGGGGCAAGCTGTGCATAGGCGTGGTCAGGGTATTGTGCCACGTCAACCCTTTCAGCCCGAGGGTGAGGAGGATGACGACTTATCTCCCACACAGTTCGGGCTGTGCAGGCGTTGAGCCCATGGAGGTTTTTTTTTAAATCTCAACATCATTGCATGTGGGTGTTGAGGTGCACCCTGTACCTCCCCCCTCCTGGGTGCCTTCCCCCCTCCGGGTCGTATGTGGCCATTTTAGATTTTTATATTTAGTTTAATTAGTTAATATATTTTTTATAGTTAGTTTAATTAGTTTAAATCGTTTTTTATAGTTAGTTTAATTAGTTAATATAGTTTAAAATTGCTTGTCTATTGTGCATTCATGTGACGGTGTGGTGCTTTGTGGCTTTTGAAAGTATCCACTGTCTGTTCCAGCTGGGCCCTTCAAGCTTGTCTTGTGTATGTGTCTGCAGCTTGGGGTCCTGACTCACATATGCCACTCCTGCTTCCCCTATCCATGGGCTTGCAAGGATGGTTCGGTGTTACAACCATTTACACAAGGGCATTGGACTTTCGTCATATCTGTGGCCTGTCTGCTGCTCTACAACTTGTGTTGACACCCCTAATGGAGATAATGTAGTTTTTCTCCACGGCATGCCTGCAATCAATTTTGGTGAGTACATATTTGATATGTCCATTTATTAATGTTGATTGTGTTGTGTGTTCTTTACTTGCCTGTATATGTGCTTGATGCACTTCATGCTGTAGACAGTAGCCTGCACCCTTTGGCTGTCAAGGTCACACTGATGGTGGGAGGAGGTCGGATGTACATCTCAAACATGGCCCAGTGACAACCAGCATGAAGAAACACACACAGGGAGCTTTCCAGCCTTGTTAATTGTTTTTATGCGCTTTTTGCAGGAAAATAAGCCTCCAGACTACCTTTCCCAGCAGACATGGGGTCAAGAACTATAGAAACCTGGCCACATTGGGTGGTGAACACGTGCCCATGTGTGCGCAAGCAGAAGCACAGGGCTTGTGCTCAGACTTCCAACAGAAGCAGACGTTTTTCCAGGAGCTCCAGGCAAGGTGAGCAGCACAAGGGGCCACCCCCCAGCCGAACTTCCTCCACGTCCCTTGCACATGCATGCTAAGTAGCGCCAGTGCTGGGGAGCTTGGCCAGGCATTGCGGGACAAAGCGCACAGTACAGCGAAGACGCGTTAAGGTACAAATGTGAATTAGCTTTACAAGTTGTCAGGTACACACGCAGGGGGGGTCGCCCATATCCTCGAGTCCCCCCTGCTCCATAGAAGCTGAGTTGTTAGTGCAGTAGCGTTCCTAGCCAGACACTTATACAGCGCACGGGGGTACCCATCGACGCACAGACTCAAGTGCTGTGCATATAATTTGCATATGCAAATTGCCACGTGCACTACCTATTGAAATCCGCGGCTGGCAGAACACAACTTGTACTGAAGTCGCACCTCGCCAAACGCATCTAGCAGATCACCCAAGGGCCATTCTATCATGTGTCCCTACTGACACACAAACTTACACAATGCTCCACCACACATACAACCATCCTTCCATGCCCACACGTGCACACAGATTGCCTTCTCTGGCATGCTGTGTCCCTGCAGCACATGATCAATTACCACGTGGGAATCGTGTACATGAGTAAATAGGTTATTTTTGTTGCTTGCCCTTTTTATGTGATGCTCAAGGTGTATCCCCAACACAATGGCTGCTCACTGTGCTGTGTGCTGAGCAGTGTGTTACAGGAGCCACACACAGCACATGGGTTAGGGATTAGCTGATTTGGCTTGGTCAATGTGCACGAGAACAGGCATTCAGTCTCTTGTTGATGCTACCACTGGTGGCAAGCATTTGTGTATGACTTGGTATGTGTGGGAGGTTGTTGGTCAGTCATTTCATCTGATTCCATGTCAGGCGTGATTGTTTCGGGCCTCTTTCCATTTAGCACATGTCACTTTGTATGTAATTGGGCATGTGTTGGGCTTTTGCTGTTGCATGCCATGTCATGGTGTGGCAGACAAGGGTGATGTGGGTTGGGAGGGTTTGGGTGACATACCAGTGATTGCCATGGCCTGTTTTGCAAGGGGTGGTGTGATACACAACTTGCATGTGTTCCTTTTGGTCACACAGGATTGGTTATATTTAAGTAGGTAGGGATGCACACAGTGTAGCACTTCCGTGGCAACATTCTCAGGGTGGTAAGGGTGTGACAGTTGACTGTTTCTTTGTCATCATCGATTGTCACCTGGTATGTGCCAGGCCTGTGTGCACTCCGTAGAGGTGGGAGTTTAGGTGAAAAATGTGACCACAAGCTGGGACCGGGCTGCCTCACCACGTGCCCTTTTCCCTCCCATGGGCAGAGCCTGTGCATATGGTTGGAGATGTGGGGGCACCACCATGTCCACCGGTACGTCCCGCTGTGTTGCAACATTGTGCAGGACACTTGCTGCCACAATGATCCTGCACACTACTGGGGGAGCATATAGTAGCTGTCCGCCAGAGAGGTTAAGGGAGCAGAAGTGTGACTTGAGCACTCCGATTGTGCGCTCCACTATGCCCCTGGTTGCAATATGGGCAGCGTTGTATCTTACCTGGGGTGGGGTGGAGGGGTTCCGGATTGGCATCATCATGTGGTTGCTCAGAGGGTAGGCACTGTCCCCTGGGGAGGTGATAATGGTTGTGATTAGTTGGGTTTGTGTATTTGTATGTGTGTGACATGCATGCATGTGCACAGGCATTTGTACTCAAAGAAATGCGGGGCCTGGCTATTCTCTTCCTCCTGCGATGTCCCACGATCAGTGCTGCGACAAATGGAGCGTTCATCATAGCTGTATATACGTGTTTGTTGTTTGCGCGCATCTTCATACTGTGCGCTGGGAGCCTTCCACCTGCCTTCATGTGGCGGATGTGTTGACGCCTGTGCGCGTCTTTTGCCATGCGCGGGTTTCCCGTATTCGATTCCATGAATACGTGTTGTTCGCGTTGGTGTGGGCGTTCCGTGTATTTCCCTGCAGTACTTCCCCAGTTACGCCTTCTTTTTCACATGTTGTTCCCCATTGTACGTGTTCCGCCCCCTGTTCCGCACCCTTTTTGGTGTGTGCACTAACGTTGTGCGCTTTTGCTGTGCGCGTCACGCATGGCGTTCAGGATGTTGCAATGACGTGTGCGCCTGCGTGCGCCATGCACGGATTTGGTGCACATCCTGGGGTAAACACGTGCAGGGCCTTCCATGAATAGCACGCGTGCGCGTGTGCGTGCGCTTGCTTTTTCACGCTTGCGCCACCTTGCTCCACAATTTTCGGCGCACATTTTTTCCATGAATCGGGCCCCCGAGCATCTTGTGAATTTCTGATGTTTTATCTTTCTGTTTTATCCTGCATTTTTGCTGTATGTCTTTTTTTTCTGTACCGAGTAGTGGAGCTCATTTTATAAAAATGCATAAACTGCAGGGATGGGACCTGTTTTGTTTGGCTTACGTGCAAACATGCCCTCTATGCAATTTCAGTAATATGAACTACAAAGTGCATAATGTAGATGTAAAAAGCAGACAAAATCACATTTAGTCCTTCTGGCAGAATTTACAGTGGACACCTATGGAATCTCCCTATTTTTTGCTGATGTTAAAAGCTGGTGGATTGTATAGAAATCCACTTGGGGCCAGATTACAGAAACCTTGCACTGGTGCAAATGCAAAGTTTGCACAGTATTAGCACTACAGCAAAGTTTGCCCTATTTATAAAAACACTGGGCTACATTGAAAAACCATTGCACCTTGAAAAGTGCAGTATGGCATATTAAAAGCACCAGGGCTAAAATTGCCCTAGTGCTAAAAAGATACATTTCTGATGCATGTTTGCATTAGCGCAAAGTTTGCCCTGGTGCTAATAACATTGCGTAATAGCACTAGGGCAAACTTTGCCTTGGTGCAAAAATGTAGCTCACCAAAGGAGCAGAGAATGTAATAAAAATCAGACTTCTTGTATTGCACCACTTCACTTTTGAGTTGGTGGATTCCAAGAGGAAATATGCAATGAATAATTGTTGCATACCAAGGTGTGGCATACAATCTGCATATTGTTCCCTAGCCACGACATTCAAATGTTGTACTAGCCTCTGGTTTGTGAATCCTTGAGAAAGCAAAACTCTTTCCTCAGGGAATCTGTACAGGACTTTTACCACCTTACTCTTATCGTATGTTATCAGCTCTGGGTGCTCATAGGCATGTGGTATATTCAGGAAACTAAGTCATTTCTTAACGTAGTCTGATTTTGCGATTTTCTCTAGTCACTAAGGTTTTCATGGTTTGGGGTCAACCATTTGTGTGGAGAGCTTTGGTTCATAATCGTAAACCAATTATTTTTAAATTGCCTAAAATAATGCAATTGGATATGTCAATGAATTGGTGTATTCTGCAGCATTTCTGAACAAACAAAAAAGTGAGTATACATGCTTTACAGCAATATAATTACATAAAAGCAATACATTTTGAATATATGGAAACTGAAATCGAGCTACTAGATTTAAAAAGAGCTGGGTGGAAATGCATCGCGAGGCTTTTTACGGGAACTAAGATACTATGTAAAACAGTGGGAAATTGCTTGCTTATGTGCATCACTTTATTGCTTCTATGACAGTGCCCCCAAAACAGTTTCAAAAAAGGGTTACAGCCAGCAAGCCGACAGTCGAGTGTAATGGGAACAAAAATGCACCCTTTAACTACAGATGCATTCGTATTAATTATCTTCCAAACCCTCCCAGCACCCCAGAGTGAATAGACTTGCAAATGGCAAAGGATGAAAGCCTAGTAGGGTAAACCTGATGTGTCAACCTGCAACACCCCGTTAACCATCCCACTAAGTCTATCATTGTCTGTTCATCTTTGAATGGAAAATGAATGCATGATAAATATATATATATACATTTGTGATGTCATCTTTGATGTACTGGGTGTTAGTCTTAGCAGTGCACGGTGGTGGCGCGAGTTATGGTTGCTTAGCTTACCATACTGGCGAATTTCTGAGGTTTTTCGGTTTTACCTGTAACCATAACTTCCCTGCAACAATATTTTTCCATTGAATTTCATAGGTTTTTATTAGTGCAACTTAACCATAATGTCCCCTTAACTAAGTTTTTTCATTGAATTTCATAGGTTTTTAGTAGTGCAATTTAACCCTAAAGTCCCTTTAACAAATCTCATGGGTTTTTACCAGTGCAGGCTATTTTCCTACAACTTACTAATATCATACTTAGCCAATAAGCAATATTGTTGTCCAATTTACAAAGTTTCACCTTAAAACTCTGCCATTTCCCACCTTGTAGCATCATTTTTAACACGTCTATGCACTTTTTGCAACTTTTAAAAATAATTTTGCATCCGTAGACGTCCGGAAATGTCTGACTTCATCGTAGACCTTCTGGACAGTGCCACGTGACCATAGACTTGCGTGCGGCATGGTGATGTGTACGCGAAGGCGTCTGCACTTTGTGATCATATCCGTGCTTCGAAGACAGTTCGGATTTGCATTTTCTACTGATCTAGGAACTTTCAACTTCAAAGTTTCCCTTGCACACCTCCGAAACATTTTCGTACTCTTTATCCATTACCAATCTAGTACACAGTAGATACTTTGAAGAATTTTACCAAAACTGCTATTTATCTTAAAAATGGCATACATATTTGCCATCCCTCTTCCCCAAGAGCCACACCACCACCAGTTGGAGGGCCTTCACACCAAAAAAAGCGCAGTACTTTCAAAGACAATGATGAGGACCAAGAAGATGAGGTAGAGCAAGTGCCTACTTCTAGCAGCAAGATCGAATCATGGGTGTGCCAGTTATTTGCTACTGTTGGGAGTGTACCAAAGGCTAAAGCTACTAAAGTGAAATGCACTGAGTGCAATTTTGTACTCAGTCTTTGACTACCTGGACAGTACTCCTACGGGACCACCTCCATACGCCGCCACACCAAATCCTATGACCGCAATGCTCTCAGAAAGGTTGTTCCTTTCTCAGTAAGCTGTCTTCTTCCACCTCATCTTCCACAACAAATACTGTAACCACACAGCCTGATGTCTGCGGGCATTGGTACGTTATAAATAAATAAATAAAATAAGGAGGGCTACGGACCATTATCGTTCATTAGAGCCCCTGAAATGGGGGATAAAGGCCATTAGCACCCCTGGTTCCCAAACCGGGAACCCAGGATGCTAAAACATAGATTTTTCTTCCTATAGTGGAACGACAAAGTTATCCCGCTGTAAGAAGGAAGGAAAATTCTTTTCCAAGACAGCCAACATGGAAAGAGAAGGCGGGGCTCCGTACACAGCCCCTCTTCCCTTGCCATGGCAGCCTGCAAAACCCTATGAACATATTACCACAAGCACTTTTTTCTCTTTGTAACCTATCCTACCTTTGAATAACTTTACCACATAGCCGGTCCCAGGTAGACATAGCCACTTTAACTCATTTTTTGTCCCTAGCGATCATGGTCAGTAGCCAGATTGTCTGCGTCATGACCTTATGCGATGACCCAGACAATCTGGCTACTGCCCACGGCCACAGGCTATACCTCAGTCACCAAAGCTATATGACTATTTTTTGTACCTACATTATGACACTTGTCAAAAAATAAAACACTGGCACATTTGCAAAACCATGCTTTAATGTCCTTGCCAATGCTGTCAATGCTCCTCACTAGTCTGCTCGAAATCCGCCCATGTTTTATTTTTTTTAAAGTGTCAAAATGTATGTACATACAATAGTCACATAACTTAGCCCCCACTTGACAAAATCCATTCGGCCTTTACACAAACATTGAAGATTGGGTCTATAATTTTCTCAAAACATTCGTCAAACCCCCCCTCGAATTTCACCCCCTGTTGAGAAAATCCCACCAAACTTTAGAAAACCATTTATATCTAGATCCAAAATCGTTTTGCCAAATGTTGTGCAGATTCGTCAAATGACACCACATTTATATGCCTTTACAATATTTTTGGAACCCCCCTCTAATTTTGCCCCCTCTTGACAGAATCCCACGAAACTTTTAATAAAAACATTCAGGATTAGTTCTAGAATACAATTGCAAAATTACATGCAGTTTCATTGAGTGGCACAAAAGTTATAAGCCATCCAAAACTGCTTTTCCCCAACCCTGTAATCAGAAATCGATACAGATGTCCTAGGACATCTGAAGTATCCGCGAACACCACAGGACTGCCTCACAACATCTGGAGTGTTTGCAGACTGTTGGGGGGGGTGAAAAAACATGTTTTTTGGCTTCTTGTGGCCATATCCCATCCCATCCTCATCCCCCCACATTGTTTTTTGAGTTTGACAATTGCAATGTTGCTTTTTTTATATTTTCACTGCGCTGCCCGCAGACGCTAAAAAAATCTGCGAATCCAATATGGTGGGTGTTTCAGGAAAACTGACACATTTCACGTTTTCTCACCTCCCAATCAGCCGCCGCGTCCCAATGTCCTCGGACCAAACAGAGAAGTGAGTCGCCGGAGCAGACATAGATATCACAAATTTGTTTGTCTTACATTTTGGTTGTTTAAAAAAAAACTACTTGATGGATTTACACCAAATTAACAAAAGCATGCTTTCAGGACCAAGCTGCTGCTCCTGCTGCAAAAATTGGTGAAAATCCGTCCAGCGGTTTGGGCCGTAGACGTGACCAAAATGTTTTCCCATTATGTCCATGGGAAAAAAATAAATTTTGGGACCCCCATATAACTTTGCCCCCTTCCCCAAACGTCACAAAACTTTGCAAAAAAATTCAGAGTGGGCCATATACTTTTTTTTGCAAAGTGTGGTGAGGATTCGTCCAGGGGGAGCAAAGTTATAAGCCACCCAAAAAGTGCTCTTCCTTTGGGTTTAGCAACTTAACCATAACTACATGGCCGCTACCGCAGGCCATGTAATATATTATATTTTCATTGCCCCAGAATTATCCAATTCCTTTGTGTTTGGATAAAGTACCATTTGTGCTTTTCCCTCGTCTGGTCAGATAATTCTTAAAATAGAGTAAAGCCCAGCTGCTGTAAGTTAGGATCCTAGCATGCTTTCCCACGAGTGAGTTTATAAGTCAATAATGTTACTTTTGGTTATCGCAGTTGAGTTCTCCCACATGCTTTTGCACCTGATTTCCCATGATATATCACCTGCATAGATAAACTAGAGGTCTTTATTTAACTCGAAATATATTTTTTCCCTCATTGAATCATTCACAATCTTCTCACTGGTTTGCCCATAGTCTGCCTTGCATGAGCAATTTGGTGCTGTATGCACCCGAGGCCATGGCTTGTCAGTCATTTACATCTAGGAAATCTTGTGCTGAGGGGCCATCATACTAGGTGTCAAACCTCAGTACCCTTTGGCCACTTGGCTACTGCAGTAGCAATTTTAACTTCAAAGTGGGTGCAGGATCCAGAGTTGTGGAATCCCAAGCTCAAGCAATCTAAATATTCAACTTTCTCTCAGTCCGCAATTACATAACTGTGCCCATTCTGTTGTCTGCAGCCCCAACCATCATTACCTTGGCTTTTCATTGATTAATGATGTTTTCCCTTTGATACGATGAATGTGCTTAATGTAGTGAGGAGCCCCATCCTCTCTCCCCAAGTCTGGACCAGAAACATTGCATCATCTGCATAAAGAAGAATTGGGATCCTAGAGCCATCCACGACTGGTATGTCAACCTGGATCCCCAATTGGTTGATCAACACGATGATATAATGGATGAAGTGGTGGGGTGCAAAAGCACTTTCCTGACACACTCCCTTTTGGACAGTGAACCCAGATGTTTGCTTCCTGCAAGACCCGAGCCTCGCGCTGCCTTTGGCCTAGGTGCAGTCTTTTGACGTAGCTGGGGAGAGAGTGCTTTACCCCGTTTTCATGGAGTATACATAATAGGCGGTGTTGGCTGAAAATATGGAAAACGTGCCTGAGATCAATGCCGGGCAGAACCGCAGATCTCCTCTTTGCCACTAGATAATTTAAAGTTGTCAGTTGTGGTAGCAGGCAGTGCTCCCTGGTGCCAACATTTTCCTTGAAGCTGACTTTTTGAGGGAAGAACAGACACTTGACCCAGCAATCCCCACTAACTACAGGCCCATTACTACGGTCCCATTTCTCCTTAAAATCATCGACAGAGTAGCCTACCTCCAAATCCAAAACTATTTAGAGCCACACCAACTACTAGGTTCACGACAATCTGGCTTCAGACCACTTCACGGTACTGAAACGGCCCTTATTGACCTCAAGACGCAAATCGACGAGTTGAAGGATAAAGGTACTACAGCTATGCTCCTCCTCCTTGACTTATCAGCGGCCTTTGACCTGGTGGATCATGCAGTATTATGCAACCACTTAGCGTCTGCCGCCCATTTCTCAAGTGAAGCTATAGCATGGGTACAATCCTTCCTAGCTAACCGTACAATGAGAGTGTTCTCCCCTGTAGCGGCAGCGGACCCAATCCATACCACTTGTGGTGTCCCACAAGGTTCCTGTGTCTCCCCAACAATGCATAATATATTTACTAAGCCACTCTTCGACAAACTTGACAGATTACGGGTAACTTACACCAATTATGCGGACGATACGCAGATTCTCATACCACTATCTGGCAACTTTGTCGAAGACACAGCTTTAGTAAATAAAATTGACCTCCTCATTCAGGCATGGATGGCCTCCCACGGCCTCTGTCTAAATGACGACAAAACAGAGATACTGATCTTGGGTTCCGACTCCAATCTAAAAAAACTATAGCAATTTCAACATAGATAGCAACATAATCAAGGTGGCAACCGAGGTAAAAACTGTAGGTTTTTACCTCAATTCCACTCTATCCCTCAAAAAACAAGTTAACTCCTTGGCATCCTCCACAGCGTACACCTGCAAACTAATCAGGACCTGCAGACCGTACCTCTCCAAAACTAACTGCATCACCATAGCTAACACATTAGTATTGTCCAAGCTGGACTATTGCAATGCTCTCTATGCAGGAGCTAATAAAACCATCACAAATAAAATGCAAATCCTTCAAAATAACGCTATTAGAGCAGCCCTTGACATACCCCGTAGAGAACATATTTCCAACATCAGGAAAGACCTCCATTGGCTTCAAATCAGCGACAGAGTCCTTCTTAAGACACTATCGCTCACCCACAAAGGGCTCAACAACACAGCACCCCCCTACATTTCGGCCAGACTGACCAGAAAAACGTCCAGACACCACACTAGGGCTACCAACCACTTCCTGCTTGAAACCCCGAGATTCAGACGATCCAAAGCGGGCGGAGCTAGCTTCCCTGTCAGAGCTGCCCAGGGGTGGAACGCATTGCCTACTGCATTAAGGGCCAACCTACCCTACACCAACTTCAGATGTAGGTAAAAAACTGGCTCTGGTCCAACGACAACTAATTTGCGCAGCACTTACGGCCATGATACCCCTGAAACCAGACCATTACTATTCTGCTTTTACCCATTCACCTTTTGTATACACCTTTAATACTGTAACATGTTAGTCTTTCATTTTCAACTGTTTGTATTGACATGTATGCACTGCATTGTTATGCTTTTTATCCTCTGTATGTAACTTAAGCTCAAGTAACCTTGTACCTGCTGCGCCCGGCTACCCCTGGGTTTTGTGCGCATTATCAAGTAATAAACATAAACATAAGATTATTGTCGCCTCTTCTGCCCATTGTACGAGTCTCCCCAAGAGTAGTCACACAGAACTCATGGAAGCTGCATCTAGTAGTGAAACTGGCCTGTAGGAACAGGGATCAACCTTCTATTCCTTTTTAAAAATTGGGACTATGTTGGCAATTGAGTAGCTTTAAAGGGCAACTTCAAACAGTCATGACACCAAGAAGCGCATTTTGGATTGGGCATAAGAGGCTTTTACACTTTGCATTCAAGCCACATTCCATTTTTATCAATTTGTATGGCTGAGAGATGGGGACGCACAAAGAGCAGGCGGACTCCAAAGGGATCCATTGTTTAGTTCATTGCAGTGGAGTGCAAAAGGGGAAGGCAAAAGGTGGCTCACACGCTTGTAAACCGCCATTTGTCCTCCCCTTTTTGCACTCCAGTACAACCACATCCAGCAATGGCTACTCAACTCAGTATGTAATTACTATAACTACTATACTATTGTGTGATAGGCCACTGGTAACAAATGTAGCATGCAGCCTTGTGCTGTGCATCTCCATTTCTTTCATATAGAGACAACATCATTTGAGATGTGGGTGCAGGTTGAATGCAACGTCCAAACTAACAACTGTACTTCGGACTCTTGCTGCAGGTATCTGATTAGAAATATGTATTTAGCTCCATAAATAACGGTTGAATTTTATTACTGTAACTATAGCGAAGAGATGTATTCTGCAGAAGTAAAAAATAGCTGTGCAAATGGCCCATGACCTTTAAAAAGGATTTAATGTCCTATATTCATAACCAGAATATGAAAATGTTATTTTTCACTTTTAGAAGCTCGACTAGCAGCAGCGTGGAACTCAAAATGAAAATCCCAAATGTTTTATTTTTTTAGTGCCTTTCTTTATTGCTGTTCCGTTTTCCACCAAGTTGCAATAGGTCTGAAGCCGGATACTTTCTAGTGAACATCTTGGCAAGTACTGAACATGATGTGTTGTCCTTGAATAAGCAGCGATGAAGTTTTCTGTGCAACACAATTACATGAAGTACTGCTATCGAGTGCATGTAACACCCCTTCAAGAGACATTAGGACCCAGCAGCATTTCTTTGTATTATTAGTATTAGTATTATTAGGGAATTGTGGGCACTCAGCATGCATGCATGCATCCACGTGGTTGCTTTAAGACACTATCCATTCGTTCTGTGTCCACAGTATCCGCAAAAAACCTAACACCCTAGGACCATTAATGTGGTCAGCGGTTCAGAATGTCTGATTTACAAAAATGTTTTCGATGGGACTTTCCCATGTTAAAAACCTTTTGGTAAATCAGGCCCTTAACCTCTCACAGACACTTTGCACATGTGCCGTGGTGATTTGCTTGGTAGCCTGGTATTTGCACCAGGACAAACATTCTTTGAACAGATACAGATTTGCGCTAATGTAGTCATATTTGTCTCTCCACAGATAAGAGAATGTTTCTCGTTGTGCAAATTCCAAACAAAGCACCACGGCACCCGTGCAAACGTTCTGTAAAATGGGCTCAGATGGATTCCGCTGCTTTGAGACCTGATTCCAGTGGTGTTACGGACACACCGCCCTGCAGATGTTTAACCAGCACACGTGTCAGCAACCTATTTAAAAGCGTGTCACAATCCATGTTACACGAGAAAGCAATTACAGTTACACTGCACCCACCTCCTCCTCTTTCTTGAGGATTGTGCTGTAGATAACCAGGCGTGCGGTTAAATGGTATTGAGCTGGAAAGTGATACACTGTCCTTGTCATGACCACAAGCCCAAATCAATCGTTGTCGGATGTCTTTTTTTCCTTCACTCAGTACAGCTTTCTCGCTGCACCAGGGTGATTACTTTACGCCTCTTGATCGGTTTAGAGGAGTTCCTCCTCAGGTTGTGGGCAAAGGAAGGCTGCAGGGCACCGGGCAAAGCCAAACAGAGCGGGAGACGAAAGCAGCATTGTAATATACATGTAATGCCAGTCAACATGGCACGGAGAGAGCACGCATTTCATTCTCAGGACATATTCCAAATATTTGTCTCCGGAATGGTCACCCACGCCTGCACCTTTTCACAATGAATCATCGGTGCACCTGCGCTGCACCTCGTATTGACGGATTATACGTGTGTTTTCTGCGGAGTATCACTTACAATTCCATGCACTTATCCATGCAACCCATCCTGGTTCGCAGCAGCCATCTTGTGTTACCCTAAAGACAGACGTGGACAAGTTAAGATTCAATACTGTGCAGTGCAATACGGGGCATACACCCCTCCTTGGTGATGGAGTAAAATATAGCCTCAACACATGCATGCAATCACGTGTCGTCATGGCAATGCAAAAGATGCGTTCATCTGCAATTCATATCAACAAAGCCTTTCTCCATGTTCACTTTATTAGCCATGTGTCACATTCATTGTTTAAAACTAAATGTTTGCTTTAGCAAATCACTTTCTACATCTTGGTAAACACGGGTGGCCTGGGAAGTGGGGCAAGGAGTAAATAGCCCCTTATGCTGGGTGGGGTTTTGCTCCCTGGGCCAGAGCAGCAATATTTAAAAGAAATCATTGAAAAAGACAGAATCCTTCGGAATCCGTCCTGCCTCAAAGGAAGTGAGTGCTGCAAGACCTGCTTGGCTTCCGTGTCGACGAGGGCAGTCACTCGTCTTCATTTCACCAATGCTGCAGATGTGCCTGGGTGGCCGCACATGGACCTCCACAGTGAGTGAGAGCGAGAAGAGCGTAGGCTGCACTTGCATGTACATACCATCCGGCAGCAATGGATGCATCTAAACTACAGAATCTCTAACACTGGATGTTAATGTGAGCAACACTGCGGCCCATATTACATTGTTCTGTTAGAACCCATAACAGCTTATCGTGACTCCTACTTGTCAAGGAAATAAGGGTCCATATCTTATAAGACTTTGCTCTGGGTTTCATTCTGCAAGAATGCCTCCCCTATGCTCTGGGGAATTTTTTGATCACTGGTGAGTCCATAACAAAAAGAGTTTAATAGTACCCTGAATAGCACCAATGTATGTTAATAAAAAATGGTTATAGAAATGAGTCTTGGATTGCTTGCAGTACTTACTTTCGGGCGCAGCTGATAAACACACACAGAAAGGTATTATATTCAGGTATTATTAGTGGACTACAAATTAAGGGGGGGTCCATCAGAGTTGTGCAGATTTTTTCATGAAATACGGCTGAAGAAAGTTACCACCTCCACCAGTGATATTTCTGTAAATCCAACCAAATCAGAGCTACCAAATCGGAAGAGGTAGTATTTCTGGAATACCCCCAGAGGTATTTCCAAAATACTACCGCTGCTAGTGATAAAGCATACAGGTGATTTTAAAATATTTTTGCAACCGTTAGTACTGTTAATGGGCCTCATTCCAAGTGTAGTGGTCTGGAAATAAGAGTGCTGGTCGCACTGTGCAGTCACCCTTTCTGGACGGCCACACTCAAACTTTGCCTTTGCAATGGCCCGAGTAGGCGAGTTGTCATGCAAACACCGGCACAATTAGCAACAGTGCCAGTGCTTCCATGTCCCCATTCCCATGGAGTCTTATGGGACTCCATCAGTATGGGGACTTACGCTTTCCGCCGCCTGATATCCCGGGCTGCCGGGACTCCCGGTGGCACTGGGATATCAGGCAGTAGAAACAGTGTTATGAGTTTGACGACAACCCACTGGTAGCACCGGCGGGTTACCGCCAAAATCATAATGAGGCCCAATGTGATGGTAGAAATGGACTATGTAGAATATTGGCTCATCCCAGTACTGTACATTTATTGTGCACAAATGGTCAATTTTAAACCGTTTATGCGTTATATGGGAACATTGATGAGAAGGTGGGTATCAGAGATGCTCAGTCCCTCTACCGACTTTTCCATGGCATTTTGTAAACTCTTTTTTCATTGTATTGAAAGAAAGCACCTGCACTACCCTTTGAATTTGAATGTTTTCCTTGCATCTCTCAGGTGGAGGTATAAATAGGTAGATTTGCAGCAGAAAGTCCACCTAAACTGCTGCCACCAGTATTCGTATGAAATGCCGCCAGTAGTACTTGATTCAAACCCTGAATCAGGTGGATGGTAACATCAGTGGTATTTGCCAAATACCGCTAATTTTACCCTTACCACCCAACTCTGAATGATTACCTAAGTCTGTGATCATTTTTCATTGTCTTGTCCAAAACGCTCTTATGTGACCAACAAAAGACACACATAAAAATGACCAACAACTCTAATATGCAGATGCATATAGTCACATGAACACCGATACATCCTTCCACATAATTTACAGAGGCACAAAAACACTAAAACACATCCCTGCAGTCACACAAACTGAAACAAACAGAAACACAAAGACACACAGACTCCACCTCCTTTGAAAACACAGATACATATTATAGGTCACTCTTACGCCCTCTCGATCACAAGATTCCAGGTGGACTCACCTCACAGTTCACTCTGCTTTCAGGAATTGAAATGTGCAGCCCACTTTCCAAGACAGTGCACTTGGGGAGCGCCTTTGGCTGGGAAGATAGCTCGGGGGCAACAGAGACCAGTCTCTGAGCATGGGACTGGGATTGAAACCTGTGTTTCTCTGCATTGTCTTGCTTCCAAGACAAACGTGTTGCCCCTGAGCTATCCTTCCGGCCTCTGGCAAAGTAGGATTTAGTGGCTGTTGTTGGGATTGTTGAGATCTGTGCATGATCTGCACGCCACTGCACCTGATTATGGGACTGGCTCCACTCCTTTATTTCTTCTGGTGAAATAATAGTTTCAATTACGACTTTGCTTATATTGTGTCAGGTTGCTTTATCATGTCATTCGGTGCTTTAAAAGCCTGATTTATTTAATAGTTTACTAGGTTAGCCCTTGCATAAAAACATAAGTGTTCTGTTGGCTCTATTATGTAAGATGAAATCGGATAAGGCTTAAATCCCTGCCTTCCATACTTCACACATTAAGTGATCCTGATTATATCACTTTTCATCACTGTGCGTATTTGCCTTAACAATCTTTGGGGATTGCCTCACTCATATGGGTTTATAGACTAGAGTGCTTCTTTCTGTTCTCAATAAATAAATATGATATTAACCACTTAAATAATTCCTACTGGTGGGGAGGCTGCCTGCCAAGTGAGGGTCTTATTTTGTCAGAGGGGTCGGTAGATAGGGTTGTGCTGCTGGGTGAAGAGGCAGGGACCCTGCTATGGGTCTTTTGCTATGCCAGCTCTTTTTTGTCTTATTGTGATTTGGTTTAGACATTTAGACTTTGGTAAAAACAGAACATATATAGAAAACATATAAAACAATATACATACATTTCTCCTATCAACAGCAGCAACTAAAGCATGATCATTCCAATATTGCCTCGGATTAACACAATGAATACAATTATAAAGTGCAAATGTCAGTGCATTATTGTTTTTTTCCCTGGGCTACAATACATTAAGTAATTCAGTAAATTAGACAATCAGAAAATGTGTATATGCATCAAATTGAAGAGAGATAAATTAAAAATCTATAAAGTTCTAACAATAGTGCAATTCTGTTTTCCTCCATTAGCCAAAACCGAAGAGATTCGCCTGCTTGGTCGACGTCATGGTATACAAAAGGGTTCCAATGCAATCTTGGAATACTCCCAATTTCCTCACAATATAATTTTAAATGTTTGAGTGTTTCTAATACATGAGGTTTCTTACAAAGTTTACAGCACTTTCCTTCTCTGTTCTGACCTAATGTAGGCCCATCGCATTCTTAAGTCAGAGGCTGATTCAATTTAAACCTAAGGTAAATGTTGCAGACTTTATTGCGATGAAAACGATAAATATAATCAGACAGAATAATTCTGTTCCTAATGATTTTGGATTATTCTGAAAACAAATAGTATTGACCTGGTTGGTCAATAGTCATTTGCCAATCTAAATCATGAAGTTTCCTCTCTGTTTTGTTCAGATTGTTGGTCAACTCCTCCACGTCGAATCCTATTCTATATAGAAGATGGCACATTGTTACTAAAATTATTAAGAGAAGGAATAGTTTTATCCTCTAATGCTATATGCAAATCCACAGAAAGCGATTTTGCCTGTGGAGCTATAATTCTAGAATATAGACATAACTTCTTCCACACTACTATTACTTCAAGGGAAATGACACCCAGCTTGTGTCTTATAACACAATTTGGTATTGACAACGCCAAGCCTGAAACACATTTCCAGACAGAACCTTGCAAGGTATTTAGACATACTCCTAAATCCATTAAATCATTTCCAGTCCATATAGTAGGTACAGTTTTTGCCAAATTAAATCTCAATACCGGGAGCAATGAAATTGTACACAAACTAACATAGACCCTTTTTAGTTGTGCTAACAACGGCTTTGGCCTTGCTCTCAGTCGCTCAACAATAATGTACATCAAATCACTGAGTAGCCAATTCATTATTTTTGGCTTTCTTTTAGTTGTATAAATGATGACCCTAGACCTGACTCTGTTTAGTAACAGATTATTATCTAAGGCAAATCTGAGGAATAAGGTTAATTTCCATTGTAAATCTATCAGTGTCAAATCGAAGAATAGTAGGTCATCAGCAAATGCCAACCAGTGCAATCTAGTAGCACCTAATTTAACTGGAAAGGTATTTACGGTGTCCCACAACTTATCAATATCTGCAACATATACATTAAAAAGTACAGGAGCAAGGACGCAGCCGTGCATTAACCTAACAAAAGTTTCAATAGGTCTAGTTAACAAGCCATCCTTGGTCAACCTGATCCTCATGCATGAATCTTAATGTAGTAAGGATATCAACTTGAGCAGTGCTTCTGGAATCCTCCAACTCAAACGTTTAGACCATATGTGATTGATTCCTAAAGCTCGGAATATCAAATCCCATAGACCAGAAGATATCAGTTTTTCCACAAACCTAACGAGCCACTATTTGTAAATAAAACTGGAGCACCAATTTATTGGCTCTATGTTCTGGGATTTCCAACCAGTCTATATCCCCAGAATGCAATAGACGGAGTGCCTGAATTATTTTGAAAATGTGCAATAACCTTGATTGATTCAATTTTATTGTATAATTTATCTGGGTTATATTATCAAGGCCAATCATGCAATCATCATGCTGATTTCCAATAACACCACCATCTTCAGTCTGGTTTAAGGTATTTTTCACTCCAGATTAATTAATATTTAATCTCAAGTGTAATCACCAGAGTCACTGACAGGGTCAGACATTGAATTTAAATCAATAACCCCCCTTCTACTTCAGTCTGACTTAAAGTATTAAGCACTTCAGGTTTCTTAGTTATCAATCTCAAAGTGGAATCACCAGAGTCACTGACAAGATTGGAAGATGTTTGAACTAATGGTGATGAGCCCTGACCAAGAACATTCCAACATCATATTGAGTCATCGCACGTTTCATCTCTTCCTTGCTGTATCAAAAATGTAGTAATATTCTTTTGAGAGACATATTTCTTGTTCTTCTTTTTCTTTTTACCTTTAGCTGCAATAGTAACCCTGATTAGAATAAGAGTAATAATTGGTTCATCAACAGTTGACGCCTCAGCTGGCTTTGTATTCAGATCTATCATTTGGCCCTCGGTCGGAAGAGACCGTAATAATGATCTTGAAGACCTTCTTTTGTTTGCATTTACTTTAGGGTGCGTTTTAGATTTCTTCTTTGGCTGTCCTGGTTTATGGTTTTCTGTCTCATTCTACCAGATTTTCAATATGCTTGAGATTATAAAACCAACTTGCGGCAAACGCCTTTGTTGTTCAGAATTAATAAGTGCTTGATTATGAAAAGAGGAAAGCAAAGTTTTAGGATCTGAGACCGTATCAGTCAAACCCTCACCATGGGAGTTGTCGCGTAACTTCCAACACATGAGAAGGAATGGCTCAATCTGCTTGTTCTGGATTTGTGTTTGCAGCGGTCGCCACTGTAATTAAGTGAAAAGTCTCAATATACTGTGGGGGATCACTGGAGTTTTTTTGCTGACAGAATTCTGTTATTTTCGCTTGTTTCCTCTTGCAATGATGCCCAGGATCTACTGTTGTTTCTATTGTAGGGAGCTTTTCCTTGTTCATAGGCACAGTAGGAGGAATTATATCAGCATCCATGTTCATGATGTTACAACATTTGGTCAGACTGTCAAGTGTGCCCAATAGATAAATTATGTGAACAAAATCAATAGTTCCATAAAAACGGGGCTCTCTTGGTGAAAGCTTTTTATATTAGAGTATAACAGTAAAGTTTAGATGATTTACTCACTCAGCACTCAATCATGAAATGCTCTGAGCCATTCATCCCTACCATCCACAGACCACTGCATACC
Organism: Ambystoma mexicanum; assembly: GCF_040938575.1. Taxonomy (NCBI): domain Eukaryota; kingdom Metazoa; phylum Chordata; class Amphibia; order Caudata; family Ambystomatidae; genus Ambystoma; species Ambystoma mexicanum. The sequence continues at coordinate 656,116,356 of NC_090934.1, forward strand.
ATTCACTTTGCACCATTTCTACACCACACTCTGCAGCATTGTTTCTTTTAACAGCCAGCAGTTCCTCTTCCTATAAGAGTCACAAGCTTCAGGCTCTAAAAGAATTACTGATCTTGTGTGGCTCTTAGTGCAAAGTCAGACCTATTGATTCAACTCTACCAATGATTTATCTTGCTTTTCAACCTCTTTACATGTGTCTAAAACTATAAGATGGGATGGGATAGAATGAGATGTGATCTGAGGAGATGTAGCCTGCTGTCAGATTGAAAAGTGTCACACAAGAAAACCAAGGCTAACATTCTTAGCTTTCCTATATCACAAAATTATATTATCCTAGTGAGCTCAGTTTAATATGTTTGGTATGTGTGAGTGGTTCCCTAGAGATAGGGTCTCTATCAAACCACAGAAGTATCTGAAAGATATGGTGCATACATGGAAATCATTGTCAATAATGTCTATTATATATACTTGACAATGTGTGGGTGGCGGAGACAATGATATTGAATTTAGTTGTTCGGGAGGTTGGGTCTGCTGCATTGTGGGCTTGGGCTTCTGCCAGGCAATTGTACTTGCGCCCAATGCTAACATTTGCCGGTACTCCCCTGTTGGTGCAGCAGCAACCTACTTGATAATCCTCTACATCAGTCAGAGTAAGTGTTTAACATTATGTATGTTAGCAATGCAGCATTTGTTTGGAGAAGAATGCATGCACCCATCAAAAAGATATTTGTTTTGAATGTTTTCAACCACAAAAGGATCTGCTGCTGTCACATCTGCATTTTACTAAACAGTTGCTAATAATGTGATTTTTTTTTAAATATGAGATTTTCTGATGTTTATGAACATGTGCCGTGTAAAATCATTGCATCTTAAGCATTTTCTCTACATATCCCTCTCAGTGTATACATTTCACAAACTATATTACTATTGTTCCATTATTTATAATAATTTTTGCAAATACAACATACAAAACTAAACAAAACAAATTATGCAAAAATGTTCCTTTTGCTTAATACTTTAGATCGTATTATTTAAGAAAATATGTTCATTAACAATAGTGCCACGTAAACCAACAATAATTATGATATAATATGATATATTTTATTTATATAGCGCTCCGACACAGGTGTTTCAGAGCGTGACCAGACGAAGGGAGGGGAACAGGGAAGAAGCAAAAACGATCTTTCTAGGCCCAGTGATATTGAGAACGCGCAAGTGCATGGGTAAGGGAAAAAGGGGGAAAATGCCTGGGGAAGAGAAAAAAGGATAGAATAAGAGTAATAATTGGTTCATCAACAGTTGACGCCTCAGCTGGCTTTGTATTCAGATCTATCATTTGGCCCTCGGTCGGAAGAGACCGTAATAATGATCTTGAAGACCTTCTTTTGTTTGCATTTACTTTAGGGTGCGTTTTAGATTTCTTCTTTGGCTGTCCTGGTTTATGGTTTTCTGTCTCATTCTACCAGATTTTCAATATGCTTGAGATTATAAAACCAACTTGCGGCAAACGCCTTTGTTGTTCAGAATTAATAAGTGCTTGATTATGAAAAGAGGAAAGCAAAGTTTTAGGATCTGAGACCGTATCAGTCAAACCCTCACCATGGGAGTTGTCGCGTAACTTCCAACACATGAGAAGGAATGGCTCAATCTGCTTGTTCTGGATTTGTGTTTGCAGCGGTCGCCACTGTAATTAAGTGAAAAGTCTCAATATACTGTGGGGGATCACTGGAGTTTTTTTGCTGACAGAATTCTGTTATTTTCGCTTGTTTCCTCTTGCAATGATGCCCAGGATCTACTGTTGTTTCTATTGTAGGGAGCTTTTCCTTGTTCATAGGCACAGTAGGAGGAATTATATCAGCATCCATGTTCATGATGTTACAACATTTGGTCAGACTGTCAAGTGTGCCCAATAGATAAATTATGTGAACAAAATCAATAGTTCCATAAAAACGGGGCTCTCTTGGTGAAAGCTTTTTATATTAGAGTATAACAGTAAAGTTTAGATGATTTACTCACTCAGCACTCAATCATGAAATGCTCTGAGCCATTCATCCCTACCATCCACAGACCACTGCATACCATTCACTTTGCACCATTTCTACACCACACTCTGCAGCATTGTTTCTTTTAACAGCCAGCAGTTCCTCTTCCTATAAGAGTCACAAGCTTCAGGCTCTAAAAGAATTACTGATCTTGTGTGGCTCTTAGTGCAAGGTCAGACCTATTGATTCAACTCTACCAATGATTTATCTTGCTTTTCAACCTCTTTACATGTGTCTAAAACTATAAGATGGGATGGGATAGAATGAGATGTGATCTGAGGAGATGTAGCCTGCTGTCAGATTGAAAAGTGTCACACAAGAAAACCTAGGCTAACATTCTTAGCTTTCCTATATCACAAAATTATATTATCCTAGTGAGCTCAGTTTAATATGTTTGGTATGTGTGAGTGGTTCCCTAGAGATAGGGTCTCTATCAAACCACAGAAGTATCTGAAAGATATGGTGCATACATGGAAATCATTGTCAATAATGTCTATTATATATACTTGACAATGTGTGGGTGGCGGAGACAATGATATTGAATTTAGTTGTTCGGGAGGTTGGGTCTGCTGCATTGTGGGCTTGGGCTTCTGCCAGGCAATTGTACTTGCGCCCAATGCTAACATTTGCCGGTACTCCCCTGTTGGTGCAGCAGCAACCTACTTGATAATCCTCTACATCAGTCAGAGTAAGTGTTTAACATTATGTATGTTAGCAATGCAGCATTTGTTTGGAGAAGAATGCATGCACCCATCAAAAAGATATTTGTTTTGAATGTTTTCAACCACAAAAGGATCTGCTGCTGTCACATCTGCATTTTACTAAACAGTTGCTAATAATGTGATTTTTTTTTAAATATGAGATTTTCTGATGTTTATGAACATGTGCCGTGTAAAATCATTGTATCTTAAGCATTTTCTCTACATATCCCTCTCAGTGTATACATTTCACAAACTATATTACTATTGTTCCATTATTTATAATAATTTTTGCAAATACAACATACAAAACTAAACAAAACAAATTATGCAAAAATGTTCCTTTTGCTTAATACTTTAGATCGTATTATTTAAGAAAATATGTTCATTAACAATAGTGCCACGTAAACCAACAATAATTATGATATAATATGATATATTTTATTTATATAGCGCTCCTACACAGGTGTTTCAGAGCGTGACCAGACGAAGGGAGGGGAACAGGGAAGAAGCAAAAACGATCTTTCTAGGCCCAGTGATATTGAGAACGCGCAAGTGCATGGGTAAGGGAAAAAGGGGGAAAATGCCTGGGGAAGAGAAAAAAGGGGGAAAGTGCAGAGCATAGGAGAGAAACAAAATAGTCACAATAAATAGTCAATAAACATCACCACAGTGAGTAAACATAACAGACATTATCAAAAAACGACAAACATGCACAAATATATTCTTAATGAGGGCTACAATCCCACATGTTTCATATATATGCATAGATTCATTACATTGTATTTTTCGTACAAAAATGGAATACATTCCTACTTTGGAGCAAGTAGGAATTGATATGCTTTTCTATCTCCAACATGGTTCTATCTCTTTCTGCTGCTATTAGACATTCATCAGGGAGTTGTATATTAATTTCTCAACTTCCTAGATTATATCACTTCAACAAAGTCACCAATTTGAATTTATTTGTCCAAATGTTTGTATATTTCAACAATGACAATTCTTTTGATCTTCAGGATTTGGTTTTCAAAAGGTCCTTTTCAGCATCATAATGCACTGCAAATATATTTGAAAACATGTATGTTTATGTTTCCATGGAAATAATCCAGATTGTATTTGTTTTAGGAACGGTACTGTTCATAACTTTATTCATACCCACTTTTGGGTGGATTCAACATCAATCTTAGGTTTGGTTATTCCTTAACTTGTTTTAAATTCGAAGCAGTGTCAAATTCTTACCTACAACAATGCATACATCATCTTTATTAATGTGTTTGGAGCCCATATAATGTATTACAATTTAACTTCAGCAACAAAATATAATAATGTCTATTGAATGGGTACCTTAGTGTGGTTATGAACTTTGTATGTTCTTATTATACATGCCTCAATTCAGTCCTGTTACCCAATGTTTCTGGTTTGGAAAATCTATTTTTCCACCAGATACCAATAAGGAAATTAGCCACTGTATGTTGTGTTTAAACTGGATTAGCACTTCATGGTCAAAAACTATCACAGACAGATGGAAAGCTCAGGAATTACCTTTTAAGTTTATATGTAGAAAATGTGTTTTAAAGTTGGCCTCATTATGTAAGCCTGGCTCACGTAGGTACAGGTTGACTTTGTGGATGCTACCCCAACTCTTTGAAAAATATGTTTATTCACTTTATCACCGAATGTTTATTAAATGTGGCCCGATGAAAAGGTGTACCAGTCACCGTATTAGGTTAATCCTATGCGGTCTAAGTCTGATGGTCTGCTACTCAAGAACTGAGTATTCATCATGTATTTCCTGTGTATATATAGCTCATATTAGTGAGTAGACAGATTAAAAACCTTGGAACATATGTAGCCTGACTCATGCTCTGATTTGGTTATTATCCTGATGGGGTTGTCAAAAGAAAATATTCATACATGACTATTTCAATATTGGTTGAGTTGTTCTTTTCATTGGTCAAATATATTTCTGCTCAGAGACTAACAAAACATTTGTGCAGGATTTCCACATTTTTCATACCTCTACAGTAAGGGATTTGATTATCTCCATTTTGTCCATTTAATGTTCTCATTTAGACCTTGGATATGACTCTGGGTAATAATAATACATTACTGTTCCAAGGTATTTTGTTTCTTTTTGACCTGATTTATTTAAGGCACTGGCACTTGGGTAATCACTGTCCACTGAAAATAGTCAACATTATGTGATGCTTCAATAAACTGTTTTGAAGGATGTCGGGGTATTCTGTGTCCTGTTGCAGTGAGACGCAAGTTGCAAATAGCAAAGAGGACAGTTGCGTGTTTAGGGGTCTGTGGCAAACCCTAAACGATAGAGCATATGTAGTGTATGAATACCCCTAGCTCTTCACGCTTAGCCTAAAATTAGAAGGTTCCTAGTTATACACTTTGGATAAGGGTGCCATATATCGAAAGATAGCCACAAATTATACACAAAATTACAGTTGCAAGCTACTTTTGTGAAAGAAATTATTCTGGTTTGTGTTATTCTTGATTTGTGAGTTTATTCACTCCAAATTCATCATGAATTGAACAGCCAACACGTGTTTCGACTCTCCATCTTTTTCAAGGCTACATGTACACCAGTTAAAGTCAGTTCACATGATTAACATATGGTTGTTTGAAAAAAGAAATTAATATTAAGCAAAACATTATTGTTTATACAATTTGCATGGAGTGTATGCCCAGACAATAAAGTACAATAAAGTTTCATTGATACATACCAAAGATGGGATTCGAAGAGAAAGGGGGAAGACAAACAGGCATATGGCCCTATGAATTAATTTTGTCATGAATAATCATGTGAGAATATGAGTCTCAAATATTTATCAGGTTGATGTTGTGTTGTGGTACCTTTCATACTAATAAGCTAATAACCAGTATATAGTGAGTGATTGTCACAAAATGTCTTCAAGTACTAGATAATAACAGTACTAGTGTTGCAAGTGCTACATTACTGCAGGTAGCAGGGTGGGTTGTGCACTCCCAAACCTTACTTGGTAGTGACTAATACATATTCGTGGTCTTGTTAGACAAATAAGTGTTGTCCACTGCTTGCATGTTTTGATCATATTTGGTTGATGGTGAATAAGGCCCACCCCCTTACAGTTTGCCAAATTCTGCTGTCACACATTCTCCTCTGGGATGTATGGTCCTTTCCTCTACCCCAAGCCATCTCGACATCCAGTTGGAATGTTGCTACATGGTCCCTCTAATCTCCTTGTCTGATCTTAACACCATCTCTGTAGCTCTTAGTAAGGTGGTCGCAAAAGCCCATGGTGATGGACTCTGTGAGGACTGCATGTCTACAGTTGTGTGCTAAAGTGACAGACACTCGCGTCCCCTGAACACCATTTATACTGAAACAAGTCAGTCAACACTTTTGAATGTACATAGATAAATATAATGATTCATCACGATACATGTCAATGTTAAATCACATCAGAGTGTGAATGGATAGTTTTAATAAAGTCCTAGATAAACAAATTAATGAGCTCCACGCATTTTGGGAGTTTTTATTCCTTCCTCAGGAGCAGCAAATCTTTAACACTATATGTGTGTGTATTTCTTCATACTTCATGAGGACTAACAGTAAGGCAGTTGCTGCCCGGTTTTGCCGTTTTATCATATTTGTAGGTGTGTTGCTAAATTCTTAAAATTGTGTTCCTACCTCTCCCCAAACATCCTTGTTGCTGCTACTATTCTTATTTGTGGGCTTTCATTTGACACGCTGAGTTACAGGTCATTTGGGTTCTTGAGTTTTTTTTCACATACCTCTTGCTAGCGGTCACGTGATTTCTCAACACTGCCTTAAGGCTCAGAGCGGAGAGGGCATCTGACTAACAGTAAGGCAGTAACTGCCCGGCTTTGCTGTTTTATTTTACTATGTATGTGTGCTGCTAAAGTGTTAAAATTGTGTTCCTACCTCTCCGCAAACAGCTTTCTTACTGCTACTATTTTTACTTGGGGCTTTTATTTGATATGATGAGTTATGCGTGATTTGGGTTCCTGAGTCTTTTTTCACTTGCTGCTTGCTTGCGGCCACATGATTTCCAGACAGTGCCTTAAAGCTCAGAGCGGCGAGTGCATCTGGCTAACAGTAAGGTAGTTGCTGCCCAGATTTGCCATTGCATCTTACTTTGTATGTGTGTTGCTGATTTGTTAAAATTGTGTTCCTACCTCTCCCCAAACATCATTGTTGCTGCTACTGTTTTTACTTGGGGGCTTTTATTTGACACGCTGAGTTACCCATGATTGGGGTTTTTGAGTCTTTTTTCACTTGCCACTTGTTAGTGGTCATGTGATTTCCCAACACTGCTTTTATGTGTCAGCATATCAGAGAGTGCAGCTGGCAAGCCTAATGCGTGCCAAAGGTGAGCAAAAGGGAAATGGCGTGCTGCACCTTCTAATGATCAGCTTATTAATTCCCACATGAATTTGATAAAGTTAGCTCCTCTGGATATATTGTTCCCATTGGGTTTTACGTATAATAGGGAAGGCCTATGATACCCCCTTTACTTGTTGGTAAGGGTCTTAGCTGAATTTTGTACAACAAACCCGTTCTTTGCCGGCACATGCAATGGCAATTTATGAACTTCTGCAGGAATTTAAGCCTGCTATTGCCTGTGTTACGGAAACCTGGCTCTGTGAATCCTCAGGCCTTTTCATCACAGAGGTGCTTCCTCCTGATTATAACATACTGCATTTAGACCGTGACTCAGCCCACACGGGTGGGGCGGGTTGCGTTAATTTAACAATCCAACATTAAAGCCCCTCTCATCCCCCTGACTCACAACATTAATATGGAAGCATGTTTGTGGTACACTTATTTATTTCACCTACTGACACTGATATGATATGATTTGGTATTTATAACGTGCCTTTATACAAGTGTTTCTAGGCACTACAAGACAAGGAGGGGAGACAAAAGGATGACAGACTAATAATTTTAGTAGGGCTTGTGACATTCAGATCGTGCAAGTGCAATGAGAAGTGCAGGGGAGAGGGTGAGGGTGAGGGGAGCAATTCATGGAAGGGGTCTAAGGGGAAGTGCATTCAGGGCAGCAGGGCTCTGAGTAAGTGCGAGGATACTACATGGGTGCAGTCCCACACCGGAGTGCTCGGTTAGCCAGAAGGCAGTGCATGGTGACTAGTCAAGGTGGGGGCGTGGTACCCTGTGTGCCTCTGATGGCAACTATGCCACCTGTCAGGATGAGCAGAGAAGTAGATTAGCAGCGGAGAGGGGGAGAGAAGGAAGAAGAAAAAAGGAAGGTCTTGAGCAGCTTCCAGAACCTCTGGTGATCCTGCTCAAGTCTGATAGGGGCAGGGAAGCCATTCCAGAGGGAGCCACCTGTAGAGGAGAGAGATCAGCACCCCACTGACAATGTGGAAATGTGTCTGACCCGCAGAGAGTTTGAGAAGCTGAGAGGAGGGCTCTAGAAGGAAGGTATTTAGGAAGAGAGTGTTGGATATAGAGAGGACCATGGCCCCAGAAACTTGTGGATGATGCAGAGGTTCTTGAACTTGATCCTCGCAGAACCAGGGAGCCAGTGGAGAGGTTTCAGAGCAGGAGAGATGTGGTGCTTGGGCTGGATGCCATGGACACGTCTTGCAGTCCTGTTCTGGATTAGTTGAAGAGGGTGAAGAGTAGAATTAGGAAGATTGAAAAAGAGGCTGTTGCAGTAGTCCATCCTGGAGAGAACCAGATCTCTGGAGACAGTGATCTTCTGGGGGAAGGTGAGAAAAGGTAGTATACCTCTGATGGGGTGCAGCTGGAATTGGGCCTTCTTGGCAAGGTCTGTGAACTGAGGAGAAAACGAGAGAATGGAGTGGAAAATGACACAAAGGTTTTTTTCCTCACAGGAGGGTGAGGGTAGGGGGCACAAGGAGGGTGGCCAGAGGGAAAGAGGAAAAGCAGGGGCAGGCTCCTAATGAGAATAATCTATTTCTTACTGGCATTAAAGCAGAGGTCGTCAAAGGTGCACCATCCCTGAATAGCAGATAGACAGTCAGGAAAGAGCGAGGAGGGAGAGGAGGCTGAGGGTAGCCTGAAAGATAGAGCTGAGTGCCATCCACATAACACTGAATGTTAGAGGAGAAAGTAGAGATCAGGTGGGCCAGGGAGGACCAGATAGACATTAAAGAGCCTGGGGAAATCCACATGTGGAAAGAGAGGTAGTGGAGAGAATGGACCCAAGTTGAACCTGGGAGGACCGGTCAAAGAGGAAGGAAGTCAGCCATGCCAGAGCCTGACTAGTTATGCCAAAGTTCACACTGAGACGGTTGATCAGGGTGGCGTGATTGACCATGTCAAAGACAGAGGAGAGGTCAAGGAGGATGAGGACAGAGTGAGAGCTGGATTCAAGGTTGGAGAGCAGATCTTCACGGTAGTTCAGGAGAGCAGTTTCTGCGCCTCTAGCCAATCTGAAGCCAGACTGATGGTCATGGAGATAACCAGCAGATTCAGTGTGGAGGTTCAGCTGAGAGATGGCCAGTTTCTGAAGGAGTTTGCCCAAGAAAGCAGTGATAGAAATTAGGCAATAGCTGACCAGGCAGGAAGGATCAACAGAGGGCTTTTTCAGGAGAGGGTACACAAGGGAGTGATTGAGAAGAGAGGGGAAAGATCCAGTGGCAACGGAATGATTTCAGAGGCTGGAGCAAGGGAGACAATGTTGTTGTTGATGATTCTGTAGGAGCAGGGGAGCACCTGTTTGGATGAAACTTTCATAGACCAGTCTAGAAACATCATCAGGTGCTATAGGAGAGAGAGAGGGGAGATAAGGAGAGGAGAGGGAAGGGTGGCTGGAGGATGCATGAGAAAGGTAGAGGGAGAGAGGTGAGAAGAGGAGGATGACGTGGACAGGATGTCATGAGTTTTAGTGGTGAAATAAGAAACCAGGGCCATGCAGAGGACCTGGGAAGGAACAGGAGAGGTAGAGACTGCAGTCAGATTTGCCAGTTCCTTGCAGGTTTTAAAAAGTTTGGTCATGCTGTAAGAGGCCGCAGAGACACAGGCTTGAATGCGCACCCTCTTCTTGAAGAAGACAGAGAGTCTGTATTGCCTTTGGAGCAGGTGGTAGGGCAGTTTGTCAGAGCACGTGTCCAAAGCCCTCTACTTCCGCTTGGCCACTCTGCTCTTGTGTTTCAGAGCGGCCAAGTCAGAGTCATACCAAGAATTGCACTTGGGGGCAGGCTTCAGACGGATCCTCATGACAGGGGCAGGGATATCGAGAGCATTTGAGATCAAGAGATGAAGGTTGGAGAGGGCTGTGTCAGAGTGGGAGTCATCCGCAGGGGTAGGAGGAGGAGAGAATGTAGAGGATAACGCGGCAACTGACAACCGCTTCATAGGTCGATTGACCCTGAGGAAGCTGGCAGTGCTGGGGTAGGTTTTGACAGGGGGACAGACAAGTTTCAGGTGAGAGGAAAGTAGAGAGTGGTCAGTCCAAGAGAGTGGAGTAGTGAGAGGGTTATAGAGGGGGTGTCTGAGGAGATGAGAAGATCCAAGGTGTGTCTGACTGAGTGTGTCAGACCAGATGGAAGAATAGAGAGCGAGAGAGAGTTGCAAATGAGTGGTCAGAGGAGTCCAAGTGGATGTTGAAATCCCAGAGGATGAGAAGCTTAGAGGTAGAGGCGAGGGGAGAGGAGGAGAGATTGGTCCATTCAGAGAGGAAGAGGGTGACCTGGCCAGGTGGCCAGAGTGAGAGAGAGGCAAGGAGAGATAGAGAGCTTACAGACCAGGCATTCAAAGGAGGAGTAAGCCTGGGTGGGAATGATAGAGACAAGGACCCATTCAGGAAAGATCAAGGCCACTCCTCCTCTGGGCCGATTGGTCCTGGGGTCAGAGAGGGTCTTGTAGCCCTTGGGTAGGAGAGTGTCAAAACTCATGACAGAGCTGTCCGTGAACCAAGTCTCAGTGAGAGCAAGAAGATCCAGACCAAGGTCTACCAGGAGGTGGCAGATGTTAGAAGAGTATTTGACAGCAGAGCGAGCATTGAGAGTAGCTACATGGAGCAGCTTGCCACTTTTGAAAGACTTCTGGGGTGGGGTACAAGAAAGAGGTACTCCCGGTGGAAGAGGCAGGGGTTCCCAAGAGAGGGCAGGGGTAGAAGGAGGAGGCAGATGGCCTAGAGAGGAGGAAGAAACTGTCGCCAAAGAGGAGGCCGCAGAGGAGGAGGTGAATGGCAGAGTAGAAGAGGAAGGTGTCATAGGAGCCAAAGTGGTGATAGAGGTAGCACTAAGTGGCAAAGGGCCCAGAGAGGAGGCAAAGGGGATAAACACATATGGGGGATCAGAAGTGGAAGGGAGTGGCAGAGGAGCCAGAGAGGTAGAGGTGGAAGGTGGCTAAGAGGCAAGAGAGGTGTTAGATAGGGTAGCAGGAGAAGGGAGGAAGGTGATAAGACATGGGGGACGCCTATCGAGGGGGAGGAGGTTGGGCTGAGTGAACTGGGTCATGATGGTCCCATTAAGATAGACATTAATGATGGTTTTGGAGGACAAGAAGCAGGCCAAGAGGACATCCCTTCTTGTGTACCATTAATGGGAGGTGAAGTGAAAGTATAGAGCACAGCGACCATATATAAGGTACATAGGTCAGGAGAGGGAACGGCAAAGAGGATGTCATTTATGTCATGTTTTAATTAGCTATCATCCTCTGCGATATGATGCCACTTTTTGTGTTGAAAAGAGGAGTTTTGTTTCCTATGTAGGCCTGTGCGCTTTGAAATAAGTTGTCCTCACAAACTTCTCAAATTCTATGATGATTGCAAGGTATATGTGTTAGTATTTTTCATACAATATTGTGCTTTATTTAGATTTGCTTCACATTTATTATCTTAACACAAGTTACTACACATGGTGTTAACTTGATTTGTCTCACATTCATCATATAGACACAAGTTATTTCACTTTGTGTTGTCCCTTTCAGTTATTCTACTTATTGTGACTTTTTTGGTGAGTGAAGTGACATTCTTCAAAGTGCAATTATGCAGTGACAGATTTGTTATCCTTAGAAAACCTTTATGCCAACATATATTTGCACATGCTACTGTTTTGCCCTTCCTTGGGCTTTGTCAAGGCACTATTAATTCCATTGTAATGCATACATGTCTTAGTTATGACACACACATATGCTTAGTTCTAAATTTAGGTGACAAGATTAATATTCTTTTTCCTGTTTCTGAGTGAACAAACTTCTATGGTTCTTAGGTATCTGGTGGTGGTGGTGCATTGGTTGGGGGTCCTGTCTAGGTGTTGTGTTGTTGCAAAAGTTAATGCTCCTTTGTGTACCTCGCAATCATTGTAGAATTTGAGAAGTTTTTGAGGACAACTTATTTTTAAGCGCGTAGGCCTACATTGGAAACAAAACTCCTCTTTTCACAAACAATAGACTGATGGGTGAATATCAGTCCCTATGGAGCCATGCAGCCACTGACCCCTAATCCTAAATTGGATAAGCCAATTACACGGGTACAGCGCACAAACTGATATTATTCAACAAAAACAAAAACACTTTTTGTGCTGCTTTTGTAGAAGTAGCAGCAGAATTACAACTGCTATACACTAATATTATTATAATTGGTGATTTTAATTTCAAAATCAATGATATTGCCTCTCTTATGATAAATCGGTTTGTGGCAGGGTTGGTTGACCAGTCTATCCAACAATATGGAAATATTCTTGATTTCATTTTCTCATCTGTAGATCTTGTTTCGGTGATACCGGTTTTCCCTGTCCACTGGTCTGATCATCGTATTGTGCCCTTCCATTTCAATATCAAGATGCAATGCAGCTTGATTCGTTGTGGTAAGATGCTCAGCCGCCGTTGTGGCCCTGTTTCTGATTCTACCATTATTGATCAAATTAAGGATGGGTGCTTGAAGACACAGTATGGTGATTTTTCTTTTTTAACACAGACACGTATGGCTGTTGCTGACAATCCAGTTCTCCTTAGACTTTCCACTGTCCATTCTTCCCCTTTTGAGTCTTGGTTTACTGGTGATATTAGGTTGCACCGACTCAGATGCAGACAGGCTAACTGAAAGTGGAGAAAATCTTACTCTGAGCCTGATAGACGGCTCCTGCAACAGGAAACTAATAGCTACCATAAAGTAATTTGTGAAGCTAAAAGTAATTTGTATACCCTGAAGATGTAGACAGCTATTAATCAGCTGAGGGAACTCTTTAGTTTGGCTCATAGACTCTCATCACCTCATAATACTCAGTCTGGGATTATTCCTTCACAGCTTCCATATGACTCTCTCTCTCAATACTTCTTTCAGAAGATTGTGGAACAAAACAATTGTTTACTCTAGCTTGAGATCTGTGATTAGGCATCCTTCGACTGTCACTATTGTTTTTTACAGCCGTGGTCTGCCTTCCACACCTTTAGCCCTGACAAAATAGTAGGAGCTACATTGAAATTGAAGTCTGCTTCCCCTCTTGACCCCATCACTTTGAACATTATGAAGAATACTAGTTCTCAGATTGCTTTATGGTTTACGCAGGTGGTAACCATTCTTGCATTTCTGTAACCATTCCCACCCACTTAAAGCATGCTTTGGTTATCCACCTTCTTAAAAAACCTTCACTGGAACTTCTGTGCTTTCTAGGTTTTGCCCTATATCTTTGCTGCCTTTTCTGTGAAACTGCTTGAACCACTTATTTCACCTTTACTCAGTTCCTTTCTTGGGAGAACTGGTTTCAAGTGTTTTAGTTTCCGTTGTAGACAATCTCTCCTGCCTCTCCGACCAGGGTGGGATGGATGCACTGATACTTTGAGATCTGTCAGGTGCATTCCACACTGTGGACCATGCCATCCTGGCTGCTTGTTTAGTGAAGGCTGGGGTTTCTGGCCAGGTGTTGGCCTGGCTGAAATCTTTCCTTACTGGGTGCACGCAATCCTTGTCTTTTTCTTCCTTTCAGTCTAGCCTTCTCTCTTTCCTGCGTTGTTCCTCATGGCTCCACCCTGTCCCTTATACTTTTTAATGTGTACATTCAGCCTTTGGTCAAGCTCGTCCATTCCCACAGCCTCAGGTGCTACTCGTGTGCTGATGATAAGCAGATAATTGTTCATATCAATCTTCATCAAATGGATGCTGTGTCTCAGCTGTGAGAGTGCCTGGGGCAGTGGGTGGTGGATGAGTGACAATAGGATTAGGCAGAATGGGGACAAGATGGAGGTCCTGGTGGTGGGTTGCCCTTCTGCTGTTTCTCTGCGTACTTTGGATTTTCTGGCCTGTCTCTCTTGGTTCCCTTCCTCTCCCTGTTCTTGTGGTTAGGGGCCTTGATGTCAAACTTTCTACCTCAATTTCCTAAGAAGTACAGCTTTCAGCTGTCTGGCAACCTGGGCATTTCAAACTAAAGATACTCCGGAAAGTACTCCCTTTCACCACCATCTTGCGCATGCTCTGGTGGTTGCTTCCCTTGTTTGGAGTGGTTCTGACTACTGTAATTCACTTTACTTAGCTCAACCATCCTATTTTCTTTGACAGCTTTAGTTAATTCAAATTTCTATTGGCATATGTGGTGTCTCGGGTTTAGTATTTCTCTCATATTACTTCTGTGTTTCGCAGGCTGCACTGGTTCCCTATTGAATAACAAGTGCAGTTCAAATCCATATGCCTGGTTAATAGGGCTTTTAATGGGGCCTGAATACCTGCAACAAACGTTTCAGACATATGTTCCCAGTCGCATACTTCGTTTTCAGGATAATGCTGTTATAGCGATCCACAGGATCAGGCTCTCCTGTGTTGGTGGTCTTGCTTTTTCTGTTGAAGCCGCCAATCTCTGGAACTTCCTCTCTTGTGAGTTGCGGCTTACGAAGAACCTTTGCATTTCGTCGTGCAGTAAAGACCTACCTTTTTAAATGGAAGGTCTTGACTCTTCTACTTGCTGGTTATAGCGCCAAGTTGACTTAGGGTGTTTGCGCGCTCAATAAATACTAAATCAAATCAAATCAGTTGCGAATCGTCTACAAAAATAAATGGAAACTTCCATAAGTAAACAAGGTTCAAACAGTCACAATAGTACCTTGTAGTTAACATTACGTGAGTCTGACATCTAAGTTACAAGCTAAAATCCACCTCAGTAACTGCACAGGGACTCTATGGTTGCGGAATAATTCTTGTTGTTCTGATCACAAGCATTTTCTTAATTGGAGGATCACTCCACCTAGTGCAATATTTGAAGTATATGGTCATCTCTCTAATTCATGATAAGAATGTTTGATGTCATGGGGGTACATGTGAGTGAATATTTAGTTCACTTCAAGTAGTTTGTGAAAGGTCAGATATTCGTAACATCAACAGGGCTCTAAGGGTGAGAAGTATTCACATAGTCCCGATATCCAGGTGTGAGGCACAGGGTTCTTCCTGGGTTGGAGATGCATCGTTTAGGCCAGTTAAGTATATCAGTAGGGTTGAAACGTCCAATATTGTTCAGTCCTTTAGACGTATACAAGCGCTAACTGAGAAACAAATGTCTATATTTAGTGGAGGAGGTATAATAACTTTATCTTTATGAAAGAGGTCCAGTAGTGTGTAGTGGGAAAATTCAGTTTGAGGTGAGGCAATATAGTTTTACTCACCATAGCATTCACAGACCTTTCTGACCACGGGGCCAAGACGCTTGTGATCTAAGAAGGCTGCTGAAAAGTTGTGTACACAACGTCAACACGGATGTGGTGACGTCAACCCAGTGACGTGTGATGTTACTATTAGGGCAGTACATGAGAGTGCCTGTCTGGTTACACAACTCCAGTATCTGGCAAATAGATTCTAATTATGAAAGAAAGTAACGTGCTAACCTTGGAGAAACTATTGCGTGGAATGTACAATGTGTAATATATTGTGTGAAATCCATGTGCAGGAGATGGAAGAAGCCAGTCTGGCATGTATTTGTCACACTGTGCAGTTATAATTTCCATTAGTGTAACCTCACAATTTGATACTGATACGAGTTGATGGAGTACATCGTCTTGTCACATTTGCAACATATTTAGCTATGCCCTTGTGCATGGTTTCCGGGCCTGTATAACATTAGAAACCATGCCTTTATATGCAGCGTCTCACAGTTCAATACATACATAGATTAGTAAAATGTTTTACAGTGTCACATTGTCAAATACATTTTCGCTTTATAATAGTGCATGTGGGAGCCGCAGCTTCCAAGAATGTATGAAGTTTACAACCATGTGCGCAGCTTCCAAGAATGTATGAAGTTTACAACCATGTGTTCTCTTAATTACAGACTTGGTTAGTAATGCAATATATCAGTGAGCATTTAGATTTGAGATGTACATTTCTGGTGCATTGTCACAGACAGTTCATCTTTACATTGCACCAATATAATAACAGATGGGCATCTGTAATTTAACGTATACATGGCTCACTATTTTGATAGCAATCTTCTTTTCAACAATGCACAGTAGGTAACTGATGTAATAGTACACAATTATTAAAATATGCTACCATATCAAGCCATGATAGTGTTATGGAATAGACGAAGAACAGATGGGTCCCAATTCTGTTGTTTAAATAAGGGCTAATGTATCTCTCTTTCTAATGCGCAGTTATTAAAGAATGGCTGTTAGTGAGAACGCTGATGAGGCGATAAATAACATGTTCAGTGTCGCAGGTAGCGTAATGTTTAAAGGAAATCTTCTGGCCAGTGCGGGGGTGTCTCACATGGTCACCTTTCTGTAAATTATTGCAATGGGCCTCATTACGAGGCGGGAGGTAAGGGATTACCGGCACCGATAAGGGAACCGGTGCCGGTAATCCCTTACCGCCGTTCTACGAGTTCCCTTTGCGGGTCCTCCCTTAACGCCTAGTTTTTCCAGGCGTTAAGGACAGGACCCGCAAAGGGACTTTAGAGCTAATAACGGTACTGCAATTTGCGGTACTGTTATTAGCGCCTTCCCCATTCTCTATGGGGGCTCAAATGGGAATGGGGAAGGGCCCTGGTGAATGGGGAATTACCGCCCAGCCAACCTTGGAATGGGGCGGTAATAGCTCCATTCACCAGGGCAGAGTCGGTAAGGGTTTGGAAGCAGCGATGGCGCTATTAGCGCCATGGTTACCTCCAAACTCCTAATGAGGCCCAGTGACTGCAATGTAAACATGGGAAGGTACCATGTTATGGTTTGTTTGAGAATGGTTGTCTTGGTGTGTCAACTCTCTCTGCTTTGACTAAATTGTCTCTCAGATTCCGTCCGCTCGTATATGCAACCAAAGGGGGTTTTGGAAACAGTTTTGTCAGTTAGGCATCTAATCATGTGATTTTCCAGTTCTTTTTGAGCATACGATTTATCTGGGCACTTTGCCTGGAAAATGTAATTAGTTATATCAGCGGAGGGTCTCTTTTACCCCTGTTAGGTTTTAGCAAGGTTTTCCTGGTCTGCATGTTACTCCTTTTTTTAGCTAGTTCGAGTATAGGTTTGGGGTATCAGCTGGATCTAAATCTAGTGGTCAGTATTTCTGATGCTATTATATTAAATGATATTATATTATATTATATTATACCGCCTCCACTAAATCTAGGCATTTCTTTCTCAGTTAGCGCTTATATACGTCTAAGAGACTTTACAATATTGGAAGTTTCAACCCTACAGGTATACTTACTTGGCCTAAATGCTGCATCTCAGACTTAGGATTCTGTATCTCAGATCCACCCACGATAAGGTTGGCTACCTGTTACGTTATTGACTATTAACCTCATGACATCTAACATTCTTATCATGAATTAGAGATGACAATTTACTTCAATTATTGCACTAGGTGTAGTGATCCTCCAATTAGGAAACTGCATGTTATCAGAACAACAAGAAGACTTCCACAACTCTACTGTCCCTGTGCAGTTACTGAGGTGAATTTTAGCTGTAATTTAGAAGTAAAACTCACATAATGTTAACTATTGTGACTGTTTAAACCTCGCTTATTTATTGAAGTTTTTATTTACATTTGTAGATGGTTAACGACTCATGAAGTATGTAGACATACACATTCAACTATTTGGTAGTGCCTGGGGGGAAGAGTAAGAGAGGGTTGATTCTATACGTCACTCGGGGTACAACCTGTCAAACACTGCTTCACTTCAGATGTTAGAACTTTTGTTGTCTTACAAGAAAAGACTCCACATAAACTTGTGTACATTTTCCCTCATCCCTCTCCTGAAATACTATCTATCCCAAATCGAACCAATCCTACTATGCAGGCTTGATCTGTGATTGTTGGATTTGGGTTCGTATTTGGATTCTATGCAGGGTCATATTTGGAACATGTAGTGGGACTTGCCAACTCCATTCTGAATGCGATAGTTAGACATGAACTTGACTTGGTATCACTTGAGGCTCGATACCAGCAGAGGTTGCTGTCTAATTATCGAAAAATTGTCTTTCCCCCAGCCTATTCTTTGTATCTTGACCTGCAACAGATTTTACTTGCGTCTTCTGTTAAGTCTGTCAATGCTTATAACATCCGGATGTTCAACTTGCTTGAGCATAGTGGCACTTCTACTGAGGAGCTCAAGTTAGGACCTGATGCTGTGAAAACCAAGCTCGTCAGGGACGACTGGAAAACCACATTTAAGGCGCTCTGCTCTTTCACTTTGTATACAGAATATGCTAGGTTTCGTCACAAAAAAGACCATCTTTCTGTCTACCTCAAACACTTTCTGTGTAATAAATTAAGATCTACTTACTTGCGCTTCAGGCTCAATCAGTTCCACACTAAGAAAAGGATCAGAGGCTAGTCAAACTCTACGCCAGAGGTGTTCTCCCGCCTTTGCTGGTTCTGTAATCTCACAGACAAGTTAGAAACCCTAAAACACTGGGTCCGGGCTGTCGGCTTTAATGCTTCTGTTTGCATAAAGGTGTTTTCTAAACACTTGGATTGCTTTTACTCCGACTGCTCCAAGGACTTTTTCTGGTCGAGACTAATGTGGTGGGGGGAACATGTCTCTGATCATTGCGCTGGGCTGTTTTTTAACTGATGATATTTTTCTAACTGCTTGATTATGGATGCTTTGTTTATTTTGTTATTTACTGTTATTTGATTGTCTTGTTTCTTCTTCTTTTGCCCTTTGTCACCTGTTAGTCCATTTGTCACTTTGCTGTTTTTGTGTAAGGTTTTATGCAAACCACAAAACAATAGCAACATTAAAAAAATAAAAATAGAAATACACATACATATTGTGTTAAAGATTTGCTGCTCCTGATGAAGGGATAAAAAAAAAACAAATGCATAGAGCTCATTGTTTTGTTTATATATAACCTTAATAAAAATATACATTCACACTCTGATGTGATTTAACATTGACATGTATCATGATTAAGAATTCTAATTATCTATGTACATTCAAAAGTGTTTACTGAATTGTTCCGGAATATGTGGTGTGCAGGTGATGGGAGTGTCCATCACTTAAGGACACTGCTCTTTTCTTTTCTTTTTTTTTTTTAACTCTTTAAGTTATTCAAAAATAAGTACAATTCAGAACAGGCAATCAAAAATGTAACAAATAGAGCATAACAAAATATCAAATGTGATAACTAAATCAAGGCAAATACAGTGAGGAAAAAAAAACTCTACAAACCTTAATTGCCAATTCACCACTAACCAATTATCCTAAACAGCACTTTTACACTTAACTAACAAAAATACAACATCAAAGACACCCCAAACATCAACCCTCCCCTTCCACCACCCATTGCCCAAAAAGAATAAAAAAAATAAATAAAACATTCTGACAAAGCATCAGTCATAAAGCTCATTGAATGTATTCCATTGTTCATTGTAAATTTCCTCTTTGTGTAATCTACCCAATTTCAATTTCTCAAAACGAGAAAGGATTTGCAACTGAACTAACCAATCATCTACACATGGCTTTTTCCTAGTCTTCCAGACTCGTAATATCAGTCTGACAGCAACTAGAAAGACTTTATTAATCCAACACAACATATTCAAGATGTCTCACACAACTCCAAGATTTCAATATCACCGCTAATGGGTTTCTAGGAAAAGCAATCTCACACACCAAATCAACCCTATCCAAAACTTGTTTCCAAAACCCCACTACCTTTTCACAATCCCATAACATGTGTAGCATAGTACCCTTCTCCCTCAAACAACCCCAGCACCTATCAGTATCACCAAGTCCCAATTTAAACATCCTATCAGGAGTCCAAAAAAGACGTCCTAAAGTCTTCTGGTGAATAAAGTGCAAATTCAAATCAGCCTTTGCCTTAATAGGAACCTTCCACATACCGTCCCAATCATTCAAAGGTATAACCTCTCCAAGTTCCTCAGACCATGTTCATCTCAATTTATCCCAGAATACTAGGGAACGATTTTCAGTCAGAAAGAGTTTTAAAAAACTAGACACCCCATGAGGAACAATAGAGAGAAAATCATACCTCTCAGGTCTGTGCAATAGAGGCAAATCATTCATCTGACTCCTCTCCATCATTAAAGCAGCCAACAAATTATATCTCTGTAGTTCCTTTTGATGCAAATCAAACATAACCTTCAAATCCTCAAAAGACCTCATACCCCCATCATACCAGATAACCCGTAACAGTAAAATGCCCTTATTAATCCAGCTTCTCCAACACAACATCCGATTATTAATCTGCAAACCCGGATCTGCCAGATGAAGCTTCCTCATATAAATATAATCCTTGTCCACCACCGGTAATCAGAGAGATAATAGCATCTTTAGTAACTATTACAGATTGCAATTTAGCCATTTAGTGTTTCAGAGCTGCATTGTTCTCCCTTGCGCCATGAGACAGTTGATATGAACTAAACGTTTGTGGAAATCGTGACCATGCATTCACTCTAGATAGGTGAACGCTCCATTTGATCAGAGATCTGAATGTCTAGCCATCCATTGTTCCCACCGCAGTCAAACTGCCCAGAGTAGAAATTGACTTCACCATTTTGACCCTCTTGGGACTACTTATCCACATTTTGTTTTTATACTCCAAAAGTGGAATGTGTGTGCTGTACACATCAGTGTGCATTTGACTCACATGCAGTGTAGGCGTGTGGTGATATTCATTTTTGTAGATACAGGATGTGTTGCACTTAGCCAGCAACCACGCCCAGTGTTTCATGAATTCCCTCCCTGATGGATGGAATGCTGCTTTGAGCCACGATTATAGAGTACCGAAATCTGGTACACACAAGAGTGAAGTGCAAGTCTGTGTCACAGAGCATCTGCACATTGATTCAATGTTGCACACATCTGTTATGTGGTAGACCTGATCTCTTGCCCTGGGTGGTTCAAGGCACAACTGTGTGCAGTCCACTTTCCCAATCGCACTGGGGAAGCCTGCAATGGTGTAGAAGTGGTATTTGATCTGATTTATGACTACTGGGTCGCTGGGAAAAGATATGTGGTGACATATCTGTCTCATCATGTCAGCCAGCACATGTGAGGGGATGCAGGAGTAGCATGACTGCATGATGTCATATGACAGGGCCACAGTGTTCTGAAAGGTACCTTGGAACAGAAATGTAGCACTACAAAGAGATTGAAGTTGGGATGGAGATGTCAGTCTGCATGTTGAGCTCAATGTACCACTCAATGACTGGAAGAGGCTGTAGATGGTGGGAATATTCAGGTGGAAGAAGGAAAGGACCTTTTGGCCTGTGTGGCCATGGCAGTACAGCCTGGGCATGTATACCCTTACAGGGGATTATGGACAGGATATTGGGCTCCTGCTGTTGAGGGCTTGGGAGTAGGCTGATTGGCTAGCTTCAGGTAGAACTGGGGATCAGGCTGTTGGGCTGTCTATAGGGGAGTGGGGCAGGTTGTTTAGCTGCCTGCAGTGGGGACGGGGGTAGGCTGTTGGGCTGCTTGCAGAGGGCTCTGCATGTAGGCCTATGGGCTGCCTACATGGAGGTCTGGGGAACAGGCTGATGGGCTGCCTACAGGGGGTTTGAGGTAGGCTGCTTGGCTCCCTGAGGTTGTTGCTTCTGTGTCCTCCTTGTCTGTAGCAGCATCCTTACCTATGGTGTCAGGAACATGCTCCTGCTCTTTCCATGATGGTGGGGAAGTTATACTGTGGTGTGTCTGCTTTGGATGTGCTGTTTCAAACCCCTCATTGCTGGTTTAATTCATGTCTGTCCAATTATGAGTTGCTGGAGTGCTTGTGTAGTTGATTTGGTCAACCTGTACGAAAGGACAATTGTGCACCGGAAAATTGCACCTGCACATCCTGCTTTTGAGGTGCAATTTGGGGCTCTAAAAGTGGGTCGTAAATGAAGTGGTGAGGTGATTGAAAATTGTATTAGGAATTTTTCATAGGTGTTATGTTGAGGCATGATATGGATGTGCAAAGTCAAAAGTAAACACACAGTGGTACAAACGACTAAGTTTTACTTGATGTTTGCAAGCCGTAAAGTGTAGGGTTTATGGACACCATATGTATCATGAGGCACAACGTAGAACCAAGGTGTAATGCATTCATGACTTCATTTTACACCTTGGTGTTACACCTTTTCTGCCTATAAAATGTGGATAACTGTTTTATTTTGAAAGATCTAATTGCAGTCTGTGGCTTGAGAAAACCATGTTAACTTTCTCTGACAGAGCATAACCTTATCAATAGAAAGTTAGTTAACTCATTTTTAATTCTCATACTATTGATTTTAACATAAAATCTGACAACTCACCGTTTTGAAGATCCAATGTCATAGAAGAAAATAGTGAATAGTCGCAAAAGCCAGTCTTGCCAAGGAGGTGCTAATTGGTTACAACTGTAATGACCAGGCTGTATGCCCTTTATCTATAACTGTAAATATTTTGTGAAATAACACCTTATTCACTGAGAAACAGAACTTGTAAGCCAGAGCAGCTTTTAATATGAGCTGATAGAGGCCTGCAGTGATATGGCACTCATTTTGAGAGGTTGTTACAAACTGTGTTGAGATTATATGCAGGGTACATTTTGCAAATAAAACATGTTACTCTCTGAGAAACACGAGCCCCTAGAGAGAACAGCTGATCAAATCTGTTTATTAACAAAGAACACCAACAAGGTAGGATAGGCTAACAAGCACAAGTGAAAACAACCCACAAGTCATGGTCAGCTGGCAAAGAAAAAAGGTTGGTTCAGATTAAACAGATGGGTGGCTTTCTATGCTACATAGTTTCACAAGGAGGAAGATGATCACAAAACACAGAGGATGCAGACGGCCATATTCCTGAAGAAGTCAGATCAGCTAGGGCTGGAGGACCCAGCTGATTCACGAGCGTGACTTCCTCTGCAAGTAAAATCAAACAGCTATTATTATACATGGTGCATGACAGTATTTCTTTTTAGGGCTTAGAATTCTATTAATTTTTCATGCTTGCTTCAATAATTTGGAGTCAAAGCTAAACTATAAGACTGAACTGCTTTAGTAAGAACAAGCAAACAGCTTTCCGACACCTTCACGGTGATACAGTGGAATTCGGCCCCTTTTCAATTTTTACACATTCCAATGTTTTTACTTTTTTAATATTTTGGGTCCTGAAATATGCTAATTTTACCCTTTTTTGCAACATATTTCAATTACACCATTTAGAGGCAACATGATGTATTTATGTTTGGAACATTTCAATCATCCCTGTGTTGATGGATCACTACGTTTATCATGCTCTATAGTGTTGACAGAGCACATAGCATCAGCTTGTGCTGCCCCTCATATTTCTTTGGCCAGGATTAGTGTATCTATTAAAGCAGAAAGGATAAACGAGAGGAATCTTTACAGGTTTGGTTGAAAGTTTTATCTGTAACTTTTTAAGCCATTGATTTAGATTGCTCCTAGGATTTTTGAGGGAGTTGTTCAAACAATGCCATTTTATTAAGTCATTAATCTTGTGATTAATCAAATTTGGGAGTACCAGTGGTCCAGGAGTGAATGTCAGGTTCTAAATCATGAATCAGCGCCACACTGCTAATACACCAGAATGGATCAGAACAGATTGGGTTAAACAAGCATACAATTAAAATTATAAACCTCCTTGTCTAATGTTGGTAACGTGGATGGAACTGCAGACTTATTTCCCCTGAAGGTCGTGGATCATTCGTTAGTTGTAATACAGCAAAAATACAATTATTACTCAGTGATAAAAGGAGTGTTCAGTCTAAGTTGTATAAACATATCTACTTTATAGGAAAAGGGATGCACTCTGGATACTGACAGGAGGGTAGTCGGTATGGTAAATAACCACAACAGTTTGTTAAGGTTTTTTGGCTTCAGCACAAAGGGAGAAAAGGATCTTAAAATGTCTCTAGAGGTCTCTGTGAAGGATCGTGGGAACAGCACTTCTCCCAGCTTCTTCAATTGGCTTGCTAGGTCCTTTAAGGTGGATGGCCCAAAGCTAAGTAGTGTCTGGCAGGCATCTGCCTTGTCCTTGTTTTTAGGTTTAGAGACCTTCTGGCACACCCTGTCCTGGGAGCTTGCTGCAGAGCCTAGCAGGACACGCTGTGTGCTGCCTGAGTACCGGTTCTGAAGTGGCCGGAGGGTCCTTTGAGTAATTTTCTTCCTCTGTTCCCCGGGGAAGTTAAGGGGAGAGATCTTGCTTCACTATTTGGATGTCCTGGCCGTCCTTCACTGACAGAAGCTGTAAGGCAGACTGTACCTTCAGCCAGGGTGCAAGGATGAGTGCAAAGCATTCAAATGATCTACCTAAAGAGGGGCTCCAGCCCTCTTTTATAGTGAAGTGGGAAACAGTGATTGCTGTAGGCTGAGCCTACCTTAGTGAACCAATCGTGGGGTCACTACCAACAATCTTCTGTATCTGTGAGGTCGTAACCAGAGTGCTTTGATACAGGAAAAGTTGAAATAGGAACAAAGGGTGTCCCATAACTAACATGGCAGAACCTTTCTCTCACCAGAAAGAGTTGTGGGCTCTCTCCCTTGTGCTACTAGATCCCACCCATCTTCTTGTCTGCTGTGGTCAAAGTGTCTCCCTGGTTTATAGTCCTCCCTGTGTGGTACCTTTAAAGCGACATGTCTCCCTTGAAGATGCTGAGAGACCAGAATATATGGCTCCTGCAAACCCCATTCTCATACCTTATGATTGGGGACAATCTAGCAGGGTGGCCTACTGCAACAATAGACCCATACATGTCAGTTCACTGGCATTGATACTGAGAGGTGGGAGCTGGCTTCAGGTTGACACAGTTACATATGAAAGGCTGTTGGGTTTCCTGTCTCCTTTGTTATCCTCTGCAGTCACGCCACCTGATGACCTGTTTAAAGTACCATCTATTGGTATGTTAATCGCTGATACCAACTGCTGGGCATAACAAAAGAGCAGGGTGGTTCCATGGAACCTTTGTAAGTCACTCAGGCTGACCATGGCAGGGGGAGGTTTGGTCACGCGGATGGTGGCATTCATCACAAATATTTTTTAATACACTTAACACAGGAGACCAGTCTCTAAGCATTGGATTGGAACCTGTGTTGCTCTGTGTTGTCATGCTTCCAAGACAAATGCATTACCCCTACACTATCCTCCTGGCCCAGGGTTATTCAAGAATTGGCACACATAATCTCACCTGTCCTGTGGCTTGCCAATTCTGACAGCGTTATTGTGAGCATGCTTCTAGGTTGTACTGTACAATGATGACCACACATACATTGCTGATTGAAGTTGGATTGGTTTGACATTTTGGGAGTCAATAGAAGAGTAGGATGCTAGGACTCTATTCAACTACTGTATTGCTAATATTGAGAACTGCATATTATTTTACAATACTGTTTTCAATGTTCATATGTCATCTCAACTAGAAAATAAATATGCATATATGCTAAAGGAATGAGTGAGATAATTGTTAACGTGTGTCTATGTATGAGTCCAAAAGATACTGCATTCCAAGTGTATATATTTGTCTGTTTATTGATAAACCTTTGTAGGGAAGATATTGATAACCACTAATGTTTATCATATACACAAGAGTGGCAATAATTGGTTCCTAGCAACTCTATAGGTAGTCCCATAATGGTATTGCTATCCAATAGTAAGCCTTAGAGGTTCTGAGATGTAGTGGTTTTTCTTGCAAAGATTGTACCCTTTCCTTAGCATTAATTAGGGTACAGCACTAGTCTCTTCTGCAAAATGTGTCACAGCCCCAGGTTAGCATTTGGAACCCGGGTTGTTTTGGAGGTTAGACGCTGGGATACAAGCATGCCAATTTTAATAATTATGAAGTCATACTAATAGCAAGATCAAGGATTGAAGGATTTAGCAAAGAGCAGTGATTTGAGTCTATCTCATTAGCCAACGTGTGAAAGGATGGATTGAATTTTAAGTGGATGAAAGTTCCATAGTGTATGAGCAAGAATCAAAAAGGCAGGCTAAATCATGGGCAGGCTAAATCCTTGACTTACTTCTACTTACCTCTCTACCCCCTTTGGCTTCTATCTTTGGAAACAAATGTCCTTTATGTTTTCCTACTACCTACTCATGGATGATACCCAGATTTAATTTTACTTTTCCACCCTTACGTCGTGATCTCTGCTCTTGTATCTATAATTGTTTTTAGTCATCTATCACTGGATGGTACTTTGTTGTTTTCTGCTCAACTCCTACTAGAAAGACGGTATTTACCTCTTAGCACATCATGCTGCGCTCCTCTTTCCCTTACCTTATAATTTCCCCTAACATTCACTCATCATTCTCCCTGGAGTACAACATTAGAGTCCTCTTAAAGAGCAATATCAAATGTCATCACTTCATCACTTCTTTGTGATTGCTGTAAGACTCTGCCAAATAAACCCAAGAAAATCTGCCTGTCCTTACCTTCCACACTACTAAACCTCTAAGCTCCATCCTTGTACTTACTTAATTTAAGCACTAGTCTAGACTTTATCCCAAGCCTCCCCCTCTACTATTGTTACCTCCTTGACAAAGTTATCAGCTGAAAATACTATGCACTCCAACTACCACCTCTGGTCACTGTCTCCAGTATGTCTGCCTCTCCACTGTGTAATCAATCCCTCTTCAAATTCCTTCAGCCTTTTGCTAAATCAATTCATAGCCTACAACCTACCTTCCCCAGCTAACCCTGTCCCCCATCACTGCCCACATTATGCCCTTTGTTGTGCCACCTTACTCAATATCTCTGTTCTGCATCCCTTTGTGAAGCATCTTCTTGTCCACACCCTCCCTTTTCTTGCCTCTAAACTCAATCTCCTATCCCTAGTAGACCCTACCCTAAGCTGCACACAAGCCCTTCCTCATGATCATCTCCTCTCCCAGTTGTACATAATATTTAGAAAGATATCAAACAGTATATTGTTATCTGTCTACAGTGTACACAATCTATTTTGTTATTATTTGTTTTCTCCAGACTTTTTTCTCACTAGAATCTTCTCACGCTACAACCTGGATTATTACCTGCTCACAATTATCATATTGACCATGTACTCCCTAAAAAGGGTTTGCTCTGCTCACCATCATCCCCATGTAAGGTGCTCAACTTGTTAAGTAAAGATACATACAATACACCAAGGTTAGTAGGGTTAGGGACATTTTATATCCTACTCCATTGAGCAGGTGTACAGCAATTGTATCCACCTACCATGCATTATCCGAGCTTAAAATGTTCAATAAGCATCCACTTCCATCTTACTGACTCAAAACATGTCTCTGTATCGGTTCAATGTCATTTCATCGTGGGATGTTATTTCACAGGGTTTTTTACTGTGACTTTTTTTAATGAAAAAACTCATCAAATTTTTTTAAACAGTTTTTATTGGGGGGTTCTCCCTAAACCCCCCCGTTGTCTTTCATTTGCATTTATTCCCAAACAGCCACACCCCATATATATATTTTACTAATCCCACCTAAAAAATTCGATGGGTTTTTAAAAAAAAACATTTGCGGAAAAAACCCTGCGAAAAAACCTCCGGTGATGAAAGGACCTCGTACCCTCTGTATCCACAGATGCAATTGCTAAGTCCTCAAACCAATCCTCAATTGTCTTAATTTTGTCATGCAGCATTGAACATTCATGTTTCTGCCTGGCATGGACACTTCCTTATTTCTGTGGAAACCTTGGACAACACAACTTGTATCATACTGTGGCTAGTAGAAGAATCTAATATCCTGATTTGACATTTATATGTTGTAATCTGTTATTATTATTATTATTATTATTATTATTATTATTGTATTTATTGAGTGTGGACCTAGCTTCGGGAAACAAAGAAGTGCTTTACAATCATAGGGGGAAGAACACAGTGAGGGAAGTAGAGAAAAAAGGAGCGGGGAGAAAGAGGGGAAGGTGGGCAATCAGCAGCATGGGGGAAGACAGTGGGAAGCAGATTGACGTGTCTCAAGTAGGGTGGGGAGTGCAGGGTGTGTGGACCTAGGTGTTAAGGAGGAGCCAGTACTTGTAAGGTAGAATGCAAGTGAGGGCTAAACATGTTTATACTTTTATACCTAGCTGCCAAGTGGCCACTTGCCATGTGTGACCCATGAGCGACCCATGAGCCAGTTCTGGCTTTCACACTTGGAATTTGTACTTTGTATTTCATGTTAGCATCTATGGCTGTTGGAGCGATCAATAAGGTTTAACAAAACATGGGCAGGCTAAATCCTATGATAATGGCACACATTACAAGCAGGATGCTGGCTTCCTTTCTGCTAGACCCTCACTTGAGTAACTCCCAGGCCCCAATACCCCACATATCCACTTATACAGGAATATATAAAAATGTAACTGACTTGCTGCACCCCTTTCCACACTGCTGCCGGCCGCCAGGGCAATAGGAAAAGCATTGTTCCAGAGGCTCTCTTGCCGATTACCATGATGGCCATCTTTGTTTTATGTTAAATGAAGACTTGCTCTCCCATATGCATACCTTTTCTCCTGCTCCAAAAAAGTCACTATCAGCCAATTTGTTTTCCGAGGGTACTCGTGGCAATAATGCCCTTAGTGGTTGGTCACACCAGGATGCTAACTATGCTTCACTATATTCAGGCCTTTTCAACCGGGCAGTGGGCTGTTACTATCCAGTATCACCACTAATGATGGAATTATTGCCTGAGTAAAAAGGTTCTGCTGGCTAAAATGACAAGATTGGTAGCAGATTCACTCATGCAAGGAGCAATTTGTCTAATAATATGATTCAAAGCACTGAAGCAAATGTATGTTCACGTTTGCATTTGTCAAACAACCACATTTATCAGCAACTTGTACTTCTTTAGCCTGCAGAATTTCACATAGAGCTTCTTGTAGGAGCTGTGATGAGGCGGATTCACCAAGATTAGTTCAAGACCATTACTCTCCCTTATAGGGAGGACTGGAGGAATTCCCATAGGAAATAGGGAAAACACAAAAACGTAACAATTTCAGGATGGTGGTGTTACTCAATATGGTGCTGGGGGTCTAGGTTAAAAGATGCAGGGCCTGATTTACAAAAATGGTTCCAAATGGGAACGTCCCATTGAAAACGTTTTTGTAAATCAGGCCCAGGGCACGCCTTGAAAAACAACATTAAGTTCACTCAGAGTCTCCTGTAGTCTAAGTCAACTCGACACTAATCTTTATTGGCTTTGGCCACTTGAGTTCACAGATAAGTAGTCCTCCTGCATTCCTTGGTTTTGTTTCCAACAATATCTTACCAGGGATAGACTGTGTGCTTTCATCTGCCCTTTCCTGGGGATACTTTCAATAGGTGTGCTTTTCTGGCTGAGGTCGCGGTAACCCCCAGCCAGTGCTCACTCTTCATCTGAGACCACTGCATGCTCTTCTCCAGCTTACACAAATCTCTTGTGTCTGCCAAGCTCCAACCCTAGCATGATTTCTATGCTCCAAACTCTCATTCTCTCCAAAAGTGGTGGACTTCATCAATCCCATTTGTACCTTGATGGGGAACAGGGTTACGCCACGCAATGTGTGTACTCAACAAGAGGAACAAACAGCTTTCTCTGTGTCTTCCAAATCAAATATTACTTAACCTTCAAACGTTGTCAGATTCCCATTATTCGATATAGCCTGCATTGAACAACCTGTTTTGAAAAAACACTTGCCCTCGTTTTCAAGTAGTCTGCAAAATAAAGAAGAAAAATGAAAAAATGGCGTAACTAATTTACTAAACAATTTATATGGAACGTAATCACTCACAATTTTTTCCTGATAAGCCAACATATGAATTAAAATAAAACCCCTTAGATCCGCAGTATGGTTTGTAAATGTAAATCTTGGGTTCAACAAGCAGCTACTAATTCATAATTCGAATGGTGGAAGACCTTCGGGTGGTTTGTTGACAGCTATCAAAAAATCCAAAATTAAACATATAAATACATAGAAGTCATATCTAACAATTAAGAGGGAATTTTGCTAGTGTCTATTAAGGTTAACTTAAATGGGAAAAACACTAGTATACTAATCGTAAATCTTTACTGGAACCCAGTTACAATTAAAATTGACGTTTTCCTGAAAATGTTATGAAATCTACTGGGAGATTGGATAACCGCAGCCGGGCACATCCATCAACTCACCCCTGAGGTACTCTGGGATACTATTATGGGGTCTTATTTTACCCTCTTCTGGAAAAACATTGTTTGTACTTTAGAGAAAATAATGTAAAATTGATCTGTTGCAATTTTTGTTAATGGGAGAACTTCCCCATTTTCTTCCCTTTTGTTGGTTCTGATGATTTAAATAGGCTCTTTTAAACTGTTTATTTGTTGTCTCAAAAAGCTGTTGAAAATACTGCTGTATGACTCAGTAATAATAAAAATAAATACAATAGACAAATGTGATAATGGCAGGAGACCTTAACTCCCATTGTTATTCGGATTTTAGCAATGACATTGCATATAGTACCCAGACTGGTACGGAATGGAGAGCCATGTTCGAAAAATGGGGATTTGTCATTGCAAATGGAAATGTGCAAGGTGATTTGACTCCAAAGACAACATGGAAGTGTGGTACCAAATCCTTCATTATTGATTATGTGATTTTATCCAAAAGTATGATGGATGTATGTAATTTTTTCATGGTAAAAGAAACTTCCTTAAGTCATCCTAATATGTTAATAGCAAAACTGGAAATAAGGACTGTAACCACAACATCTAATAATCATGAAATTTAAAGATTAATTGTGGTGGACATTTAAGATTGGGTGACATATCTTGGATAAAGTATTGGGGAATTACGTAGATAATGCAACTAATTAATGTTAGATTTAGCTTGCAGTGGTGATTTGTATGGGATAGACAAAAACGTACCTATTTGAGATCCATAAAAAATAGTTATACCCATGCATTTGACAAAGAGGTATGGGTTAGAAAGAAAAGGCATAAGCAGCAGTTGTGACAACTAAGGACATGTTTTGTAGACCGTTCACAATAAAAACATGTATAAAAGAAAGCTTGTGAGAGTATAAAAACTGGCATCGCTCTCACAAGCTATTGCTTGTACAAACTGATGTTGAAAAAATGCTTTGCTGCCTGCTGCAAAGGAACTCTAGAAACTTTAGGTCTCTAAATAATGATATGGAAAACATAATCTTACCAACAAAGTAATGCAGTTAGTGAGGTCAGTTGGCAAACACAGGATACACCTTGGGAGCTGGATTTTGAGATTGAAGATATTGAGCAATTAATGACAAAAGCCTCAAACTCAAATGCAGCCAGCCCCAATGGTCTAACAAATAAAATCTTACATTTGAATAAGGGCGTATGGGCAACACTGCTAATGGTGAGAAATGTATTGAGATTAACAGTTTAGTTCTACTCAATGGCAGCAGGTAAGAGATGCAATTGTGGCTGATCTTCTCCAGTGTAGAAACCTTTACAATTTTGGCGTATGGCTGAACATAGTGGACAAAGTTGTGACACTGGTGCACCCTGTTAGGGTGGACAATTCATTTCAAGTAGATTCACTCTTGGATATGGAGGTTGCTAATAATATCTCTCGATCGATCACATTTCTGGATGCGGACAATAAGGTCTTTGATGATCTAATCCTTGAGAATGTGGAGGAATGGGTATTGGACAAGAATATATTCTCAAAAACCCAAACTGGATTTAGTAGAGGAATGGCCACCAATCTTATGTGGTCAAATAAAGCAAATATGTGGCAATGGTTGAACTTCCCAAAGCCTTTGACACAGTGAACCGGTATATTCTGTGGCAAATATTAAGGTCGGGTAATTTAACAAACCCTATAGAATGTACTGGAGGAATGAGACAAGGATGCATTTTTGCACCTTGCCTTTTTAATTTATATTTAGCCAACCTCAATGATACATTAAGTAAGGCAGCTTTTGTTAGTCCAAAATTTGGCAATATGCAAGTAAGTTGGGTGGCATATGCAGACGATATAGTGCTGCTAGATGCAACCCCAATAGGCTTGCAGCGATTACGTATTACTTTGGGAGAGTATGCAAAGGAAAACAAATTCATTTATTTATTTTTATTTTCTTTGCATTTATTTCAGCTCACAAAGCTCAGGGGCATCTAGACCCTAGTTACAGGAAGTGCATTTCATAAATTGCAAGAACACATGTGTAGAGTACAGCATATATGTATACATATTGAGCCTCACCTCATGGTACAGGTGGCTACTTCATGCATGCAGACAAGCATAAAGGGTCATAAAACCAACATTTGGTGCAGTGCACGGTCCAGTAAAGCCTGAGCCAGGAGGTTGACAGGCCGATCGGCCATGCTCAGACAGGGCCATACAAGGGAGATTGGACTTAGAGCCAGACTTTGGCTCCACCTGCCAGCCCATGCTGGGAGTCATGGATAGGGCCTTGGGCAGCCAATAAGGGATGTTGCTGGTGGGGGTACAACATCGATCTGCAAAACAGCTTGGCAGTCAGGCCTTCTCATCGGGTGATATGGCGGTGGCCATGTTTCCATGTGCTTTGCTTGGTGTTTCCTCCAGGTGCTGAAACACACAAAAGAGCAGGAGTGATCCCGCTCTAGAAGGGGCTGGAGCTGAAGCTGCTCCAAAGATGGTGGTCGCACAGCAAGCGTGTAGGCAGGGCCAGACAGGAGATGGGTCTTAGAGCCAGGCCTTTGGGCTGGGCTGGCTCCGCCTTCAGGTCAATGCTGGGAGCCACGGACAGGGCCTTGGGCTACCAATCAAGGCTGGCAATGGAGGGGCACGATATCTAGCTGCAATGCAACTTGGCAGGCAGATCTTCTCATTGGGTGATATGGTGGTGGCCATGTTTCCATGTGCTTTGCTTGGTGTTTCCTCTAGGTGCCGAAACACACAAAGGAGTAGGAGTGATCCTTCTCCAGCAGGGGCTTGAGCTGAAACCATAAACCAAAAGAAATTAAACACTATGCATTTCATTAAACATCATAGAAAAGGAGGGCATCATAAATGGTTTATTGATAAGGCTCAAATATCATACTTCAAGGAACTTACATACTTAGGTTTTCTAATTACAACTCATCCGAAAAAAGAAGAAGTAGTAACTATGATTGTGAATAAAAGCGATCAGTTAGTATTCCAAATGAAGGAAATCTATAACAAATATTCTAAGTTCACAATTCTACCATTGCTTCCATTCCATGTCTGTAAAATAGTTTCTGTGATCGTATTTGGATTAGAAATCTAACCAATGACCTATGAAATTTCATGGTAAAGAATGAAAGGGAGAATATGGAAAAAAAATACTAAGGCACTGATTAATGGAATTATTTGCGTGTAAAACTGCTATTTGCGTGCCCTTCTGCCCACGAATACCTGTTTGACGAATGGGGATTTGCGCCCAGAATGACATGCAAATCCCCATTGTACACGCTAATAATTCCACGAATCAGGGCCTAAATCTCCCACTCTCTGTCCCTATGGCGTCATTGCGCTATGAGCTTGGTATACTATCCTTACAAGGGTGGTTCCAATGTTGCGTGATATCATTGTATGCCAACATTATTTCACCAAATAAAAAGAATCGATGTACCAAGATTTTCAAATAACTGTGCACAACAAGACGTCTAATTTTCTGTTTGAATTGGAATCATGTGCCAAATCCGTTTTAGAATACTGTGGAAGAATTAAAAAAAAATATTGAATGAGCTGGACTAGATCAATACAATCGACGAAACAAGAAATTATCGTTTGCATTTCACATTTTCACAAGTTCATAAGCCTTTAGGATTTGTGCCAAATTATTTGAAACAATGTGCCTCATTACGAGTTTGGATGTAGCCATGCCCTTAATAAGGGCATGGCTACCCCCGAACCCGAGTCCGGGTCCTGCAAATAGGGACTTACCGGGCCATTCCAACCTTGGAGGGCCCAGTAATTCCCTTTCGCGGGACCCAGACCAGGTGCATCCCCATTCCCATTTGAGCCGCCATAGGGCTCAATGGGAATGGGGAGCATGGTAGCAGCGGTACCGTTCATAACGGTACCGTTGCTGCCATCCTCGTCTGTTCGCTGGTGCGGCTCTGCACGCCTGGTAGGGGGACTTCATTTATAGTCCACCTAACCATAGAAATAAGGTCAAATAGGCAGGGCACCCAACAGGAAAAAGCAAAACATTTCGGGGGTCACACAAAGCCATCAATGGAATTCTGCCCTAACAATGCCCTACTTCATCTTCCCACATTGAATGCTGGCCATCACGTCCCTGGTTCTATCAAGAATAGATGTTGTCAACTGCATCTACCTCAGTATGCTAAATCCCACATGAAGAGAATCCAATGCATCCAAAACACCATGGGTAGACAACTACTCAAACACAAAGCCAGCTCTAAGAGGTATGCACTGGATACTGGTTAAAATGAGAATCCACTTCAAAGCCCTCTGCATTGCCCACAAAGCACTGAAAGATCAATGAGCTGAATTAATCCTATCCAAAATGTCACAATATGAACCAACCAGAGAATTAAGAGTGGGTAACAACCTACAAATCAAAAGCAGTCGTTACTCCTGCAAAAGAAATGGCGGATCCACCTTCTCCACCACGGTGGCCAAACTGTGGAACAGACTGCCTAGGGAAGTGCACACTATGCAGTAGAACCGTACATTAATAAAAACGCTGAACATGACATTCAGACTCATGACATGGAACATACTGTAAGGGAATTCCACAATAGATATGGAATACACAGATAATTCCTATTGATCAGAGCCCAAGGAGCGACTCCTGTGTGACCACAGAGACAAAACCAGCAAACCTTGTAGGACGAGAAACCTACTCCAAGGGAACAAAACACTGGCTTCCATCACTGACCATTTCTTTCTGGGAAAGCAATGCAGGGCACCCACTTACTAAGCAAGGACCAAACAAATAACACCCAGCAACATTTACCACAATGTAACAAATAACAGCAACTGAATACACGCTGCAGTATGAACCTTATCTACCAATCCCTAATTTCTACACCAAACTGCAAATGCAAACCTAAACTAGTCACTCAATTGCAGCTTTTTATGGGCCTATCCCTAATAAAAACACTCTGAGCTCTAGATCTCAACCATCCGCATAACTTGTGGTGCGCGCCCAGCCAACACATTCCTGCACCACCAGAGAATGATGTAACCTCTCTTGACACAAAGCCATTGATATTTCTTACTGCAACACACATAGAAGGCTCACATGCACACAAAGCTAAGGGTACTTCCAGTCTGGACAAAACAACACAAAGCAATGAAATCTCTCCACCTGACTAGACCATCCCTCCTACTCTCTTAACAAGTCCACGGAAATTATAGCAGTGTGCAGGCCAAATCATATTCACATTATCAATATTTTTGAAAAAGTAGTTCTTGGTGAATGTGAAAACACTGTTCATGAAGATTACAGTTGTTTTTCGCTAGCCTATATTATAACTTTGGTAGATTTAAAAGGTCCCTACAGGCTTGGACTCCCATTCCCCTCTTACTGCACTTCATACCCTACTTTCATGCACACAAGGGGCATTGCCTGACTGTCTTAGGCACACTGGTGTTGGGACACCATTCGAAAGTGCTTGCAACACAGACATCACACTGTTCTATAGTGCATTTATATATGTAAGTATGTACTTTATTTTAAGAAACAAAATCCCATAAAGGTCCCATCTGCGAATACAAAAATAAAATGAAACATGAATCATAAAACATAACGCCAAATTGCAGCATGCAGTTTAAGATTGATAGAACAATGTACATGTTTGTTATAGAAGCTTAGATTTGAATTTTAAAGTAGTAACAATAAAATGATTAACACAAGCACACATATAAATATCGGAAAGAAGTAATACAAATAAAAATGCGGGTTTATATTGATGCACGACCCTTTCACTTAGTTATGTGATTTTCTAGGTGCTACATGTATTTCAGAGAATAATAACGGTTGCATACAAGTTTCTAAAGCTCCAGATTTCTATACAAATGGCATTTCACGTCCATGCCAACTACACCATCTCCCATATGTAGTGGAAAAGGGTGGACAATTCAGTCTAAAACAAGTTAGTAAAATACATTGATATTTGTTTCATATATGTTTCATGTTTATATGCTAAAATGCTGTTTGCGCCCATACAATCACAATAATTGCAGTGTCTGTGCATGTGATAATATGGCGGGTTACTCTATCCATAATGTTTTGTTTGACGCTTTGTATCCAGATTATTATTTTGTACAAGTTAGCCTTGTAAATCACAAGTCAACTTAATTATACTTTCTCATTTCCATTATCTGTTGCAGAATGTAGCTCATTTTCAGGCAGAATTTCTTTTATTAGACCTTCTTGTCACTCTTTGTCCTTATTTCCCTCGACGTGTTTCTTTCAATCTCCAATTTTTAATACCCTCCTTTTACAGGCTGATTCATGTAACTCCTCTCAAAAGTGTCACACGCGGCTGGCGCACAGCGTGCCCTTGCGAATGTCTGCGCCAGCCGCGTGCGATAAAATCAATTTCCGCGCACAGCGTATTCATGGATTCTCACCTCCAAAAGCAGACGTGGCGCAGAGTGGCGCAGCGACCCTGCAGCAGTGCCAGTTACGCCCCCAAGAACGCCCTCGCGCAAGGAAAAGCCATCAAGATCGCAAAACCATCGCAAAGGGCTGTGCCAACCCTGCACCAGTTTACCGGACTGGCAAACAGCAAACGCAAAGCTGGGAACACGTATTACGGGTGTCGGGAACACGCGTGCGCAAGAAGTTTCACACGCGATCTGGCCTGGGTGCGTGTATTTCAGGGGTGCGTGAGAAGTTCCACACGCGATTGGCCTGGGCGCGTGTAGTACAGAGGTGCGCGACAAGTTCCACACGCGATCGGGCCTGGGGGAGCGTGTGCGTGTATTTCAGGGGTGCGCGAGAAGTTCCACACGTGATTGGCCTGGGCACGTGTATTTCAGGGGTGCGCCAGAAGTTCCACACGCGATCGGGCCTGGGGGAGCGTGTGCGTGTATTTCAGGGGTGTGCGAGAAGTTCCACACGCGATTGGCCTGGGCGCGTGTAGTTCAGAGGTGCGTGAGAAGTTCCACACGCGATCGGGCCTGGGGGAGCGGGGTACGTGTATTTCAGGGGCTCGCGGGTGGTTTTACACGCGATCGGGCCTGGGGGAGCGGGGTACGTGTATTTCAGGGGTGCGTGAGAAGTTCCACACGCGATCGGGGCTGGGGGAGCGGGGTACGTGTATTTCAGGGGTGCGCGAGAAGTTCCACACGCGATCGGGCTGGGTGCGTGTATTTCAGGGGTGCGCGAGAAGTTCCACACGCGATTGGCCTGGGCGCGTGTAGTACAGAGGTGCGCGAGAAGATCCACATGCGATCGGGCCTGGGGGAGCGTGTGCGTGTATTTCAGGGGTGCGCGAGAAGTTCCACATGCGATTGGCCTGGGCGCGTGTAGTTTAGAGGTGCGCGAGAAGTTCCATACGCGGGGGAGTGGGGTACGTGTATTTCAGGGGTGCGTGAGAAGTTCCACACGCGATTGGGCTGGGTGCGGGTATTCCAGGGCTGCGCAGGAAGTTTTACACGCTCGCCTACAACACGTATTCATGGAAACGAACGTGGCCAATCCGGAAACACGTACGCCAGCAGGAAGTAGGCGTACATCCACCCGCACAGCATAAAAGTGCACGCAAACAAAAAACAAGCTCAGACGACAGGATGAACATACCGTTCCTAGCAGCAGTGGCCGTGGGATACCGCAGGAGGAGGAGGAGGATAGTCCGGGCCAGAATTTTTACATCCAGAACCAGCCTTTTTGGGATGCCTGATGACCATGTGTATGGGAGGTACAGGTTTCCACCTCACATAATACTCGACCTGGTCAGTGAGTGGGAGTATGACCTCACATAAACCACCCTGTGCTCCCAAGCACTCAGCCCCCTGGAGAAGGTCCTCAATGTACTGCACTTCCTGGCCACTGGATCATTTCAGCGGACAAGTGCCATAGTGGGGGGGGGGTGTCACAGGCCACGCAGTCACGCTGCCTACACCAGGTCTTGGCCATCATCACTGCACGCCCATCAGTCCGCAGGCACATATACCTGCCCAGAACACCTGCAGAAAGGCAGGCTGTTGCCCAGGACTACTACAGGGTGGCACAATTCCCCAAAGTGCTAGGTGCCATTGATTGCACCCATGTGGCTCTACGTCCCCCCAGGGCAACTGAGCACATCTATAGAAACCGCAAGCACTGGCATTCCATCAACGCCCAGGTAGTATGCAATGCCAAGGGAATCATCACCTCAGTATACGCCAACTATCCAGGCTCCACCCACGACAGTTTCATCTACAGAATGTCTACCCTAAACCGGGACATAGAAGCTGGGCGGCATGGCGATACATGGCTGTCCGGTGAGTATAAATGCCACTGCGCATGCATGCATGTCAGATACTGAGTAATGTCACAACCCCACTGATGATACCCATCACCACCTCCCCAGGGGACAGTGCCTACCCTCTCAGCACCCACATGATGACGCCAATTCGGAACCCCACCACGCCACCCCAGGTAAGATACAACACAGCACACATTGCAACCCGGGGCATCGTGGAGCGCACATTCGGAGTGCTCAAGTCACGCTTCCGCTCCCTTGACCGTTCTGGCGGGCAGCTGTTATACGCTCCCCCAGTAGTGTGCAGGATCATAGTGGCAGCATGTGTCCTGCACAACGTTGCAACACGCCGGGGCCTGGCCGTGGACATGGTGGTGCCCCCACATCCCCAACCACATGCATTCCCACTGCGCATGGGAGGGGAAAGTGCACGGGGTGAGGCAGCCCGTACGCAGCTCGTGGCTAATTACTTCACATAAAATCACACCCCTGTGGAGTGCACACAGCCCTGGCACATACCAGCTGACAATCAATGATGATTGTAACTGACAATTATGATGTGTCAATGGACAGTCAACTGTCACAACCATACCAGCCTGAGATTGTACATCTGGAAGTGTTCCATTGTGTGCTTCCCTACCTACACAAACAGCACCAATGCTGTGTTCAAAAGACACACTTCTCTGCTGCTAAAATCATTACCCCCTTGCAAGACACAACATGACAACAGTGCCATGTCACCCAACCCCTCCCCAGCACCGCCACCCAACACACCATGGAATGACATGCCATGTGAGAGCAAACAAAGTCATCCCCCAAACATGACATGTGTCACAAAGTACAGTGTCCCTAATGGAAACTGGCCACAAACAATATGCCCACATAAATGTAGAAACAACAACACACATGACCAAATACTTACCACAATACAATCGACATAGCATAAACATGACAGTACTAAGGCAAAGGATACATAGTCTTACAACATGAGAATGCCAGCACATCCACCACCTCCAACTGTACAGTGTTGTTGCCACGCACATCTGGAAGTCCACTGCTCACAACATGAGCTCCATCTCCAAAGTGGATGGCCTTCTGAAGACATGAGGAATGAACCTGCAAATTAGGAGGGAGACATGGATGCACAAGCACACATCAATACACCATGCAGTGCACAATACAACAATAATATCAGTAGGTATGTATACACAGTATTGACTACAGACTGCCCACACAGCTCATGGGAGTCCAACGTCACTGTGTAATTCACTGTCACTTGGGCACACCCTTTGCAAGCCCATGGAAACGGGAAGCAGGAGGGGTGTGTGTCTCATGGACCCAAGCATCTAACCCAAACTCAGGACAAGCCTGCATGTGCCCAGCCGGAATACAGTGGATGCCCACGGGAGCCACACAAGGCAACACACTGCAACAAAAAATCAAAAATCAAAAATGGCCATGTGTGGGCCAGAGGGGGTGGGGGAGGCCACCCAGGAGGTCCGAGGACAGGGTGCCCACCAACAGCCACCTGCGTGAATGTTGCAGAAAAAAAACACCTCCATGGGCTCATGGCCTGCACGGCTACTAAATAGTGGGAGATTCACT
The DNA here is from genome assembly GCF_040938575.1 of Ambystoma mexicanum. NCBI lineage: Eukaryota > Metazoa > Chordata > Amphibia > Caudata > Ambystomatidae > Ambystoma > Ambystoma mexicanum. Next base: position 656,156,464 of record NC_090934.1, read on the forward strand.
GCTGGATTCGCTCTCCTCAACCTCTGCTGCTGCTGCCACAGGAGGTGGTGGTGCTATGGGAGGCAGCCCACGCAATGCCCTAGTTTGGTCCTCCATGGCAGCAAGCATGCGGGTCTGGAAGGCCTCGTTCTGGAGGGATATGGTGCGGAGATCCCCATGCAACACCCGACGTGTTGCCCGGACCTCCGCCCGAGTTGCCTGCATCTCTGCTGAGAGCGTACGGGTGACGCGCTCCAGCAGCTGTTCCGTCCTGGTGACAGTGGAAGCCTCAAGGTCCACAAGAGTATGCCTGAGGTGCCGGACCTCTCCCCTCAGGGCTTCCCTCTGTCCCTGGGCATCTATAGAAATTGATTCCCTCAGATTGTCCAGGGCCGCCTGTCTGTCCCTGTTGGATGCCAACATGTCCTCCCTGACTGATTGGCAAATGGAGTCTGTTGCCTGCTGTAGTAGCTCCATCTGCCTTTCTGGGGGGACAATGGAAGTGGCCACCCTCTCCATGGCTTGAGCAATCATTTCTGATGATGCTGCCTGTTGGTTGGCCATACCGTAAATGGATTGCTCCCATGCGTTATTGCCTGGTGGCGGACGGCCACCACGTTGGCAGGCACCACACCTGTCTGGGGCAAGGCGAACTGCGCCTTGCTGTGTCGGCACTGCCTGAGGCTGCAGGACTGCATTTCCCCTCTGAACTGCTGGCCCAGGAACAGGATCAGATGTTGCGGAGTGTGGCCCTGCATCCGTAACCACCACAGGCGCACCTACCAACACTGACATCCCCATAGTGGGCTCTACCCCTGGTGCAGGTGGGTCGGACAGAACAGTATCCCTTCCATGAACACATACCTGCGAATCCACATAGGCCTCATCCGAATCAACACCTGAAAAGAGTTCTGGGGAGGTGCAGCCAGGGACACCCCGGGACAGTATGGCCTGCAGCAAGAGAGGGTTCTCCCCCACCACCAAACCACGTCCCCCACTGGTGCCTGGTCGTGCTTCAGATCCCTCCTGGGCCTGCACCATCTCCTCTCCCTCAACAGCATCAGGTGCGTCATCCTCTGCAAAAACATGAAAGACAAAAAATGGAAACAGGCATTAGCACCATGGCACGCTATTAGGCCAGACAAGCTACAGTACCAGTACTTGATTTACACATGTCCCACATGACTATAACCCTCCCATGCATGCACTGTCCATGAGTTGGAAGGGGAGGAAAATGTCAGACACTGATGACACCAAGATGGGAGAGCAACACATCAGCTGCATGCTGGCTAGCAGTGCCATCACACATTGGCCTGTGAGTGGCATGTCCAATACACATACATGACACATGCCATCACACAGATGGCATGTACCATAGGCATGTCATATATGTGACAATAGGGCAGAGTGATGCACAGTAGAACCAGGTGAATTCCTACAATCAGCCTGAATGAACCCAGCTAAATACGGAACAATGTGGTAGCAAGATGCCACTTCAAGGGCAACTGGCGCGATGTAGTGCAAAACGCCTACTGTGGCCAGAAGGGATACTGTAATACCCAAATCCCGGGGTGCAGAATGCATTGGATGAAGCACATGGGTGGGCCAAAACACTGAGGCACACACACCCTGACCTGGCACTCAACCAGAACCCTTCCCACAAACAACATACAGATGGATCACACACACATCCATGTGCCTCGTAATCTGGCAGTTCTCCCACACCTTGGATCTGCTCCTCTGTGACGTAGGTCCCAGCAACATGCTCATGTAGAGTGAGTTCTATGTCCTCTTGTGGAGACCCACCTCCAGTCACCAGAGTTGCGGCATGACTTGAGGCCAGCTTTTTCTTTGCCCTACGCTTAAGGTCGTTCCAGCGCTTGTAGCACTCAACAGCTGTGCGCCTCATGAACCCAAGGGCACTTATGCTGTCCGCGATGCACTGCCAGTGTGCCTGATGTCGAGCAGGTGTAATCCTACACCCTGAAGTGACCAACATTTCGGCGTCATGTTCGGACACATACTGCACAAGTGCATCCAGTTCGGCATCATTGAAGCTAGGCTTCCTTGGCTGCCGGACCGTGTAGCCGTGTCGGGGTCATCAGCCTGTACTGGACGAGCACTCTTCCTCTTTCTTTTTGTGGGTGGTGGGGATCCGGAGTGCCCTACGCCGCTCTGGACACTAGAGGCAGGAGCACCGGTGGACTGTGTAGTAGTAGTGTGCGATGGCACACTGACCACATGACTTTCTGCAGGCATTAGCTGAAGTGTGATGATGGCAGGGGGAACCTCAGTCTGATGTACCGGGACCAACACTGTCCTTGCTGGGGGAGTCAGAGCTGGGGTGGACGGAGCTGCAGCTGCCCCTGCAGCCTCCCCACTCCGCCTACTCGGGGCAGCAGATGACATGGCTGCACCTGTACCACGTGGCCTGGTGACACTGGCTTGCGCCGCCACCCGTGGCCTAGACTTGGCGACCTGGAAGTCAGCCTGGGAGTCACCCTGTGCTAGGTCAGGTGCCACAACGGGCCGGTCCACCAAGGGCTGAGCAGGGATGGTGTCAGCCACGTTTCCCTCAACCATGGGGGGGGGATGTGTGTCCCTGACTGCTCCTCCACACGTGGGGTGCTAGGGGGAGTCTGCAAATCCTGGCCACGTCCCCTACCATGCTCACCACGCCCACCTCTTGAGGCTCGGCCACCTTTGCCACCCTTACCACTTGCTCACCTCCCAGCCATGGCACTGATGGAGTTGTGCGTATGGGAGTTGCAGTGGACAATTGTCCTGGGAAATTGGGGGTCAAAGGAGTAGGGTACTAGATGGAATTCATACCCAAGTGCTCTAGCAAGGCTGTATGTAACCCCTGGGGAAAGATGACGGGTCACGCAACGCACAGGCACCCCTAAAACAGAAAATGACGTGCACGCGACCCCTCGTAGACCACATGCGTGGGAAAAGGAACCTGCACTACGCTGTGGCACCCAGAAACACAAAAATGAACGTATGCGTGTCACACGCAGCCCACAATGACCTCTGAAGGGGTACGCTACACACGGGGCTAGCACAGTTGGTAAATACGTGCGCGACTCACCGTCTGCCTGGGAAAAGAGCGTGAAAAATATGCGCATGTGCGCGTTGGCAACACCCCCGCCAAAAGAAGAATTGTACACTGTCTGAGGAGACAGGACAAAAGGAGAAGTCAACGCTGTTTGAGGAAACAGGTCGAAGAGAAAATCAGAAAAATACTGACAGAGGTAACAGGGAGTACGAACTAGAAACGCTGTGAAGTAAATCGCGTGTGATCCGACAAGAAGTACAGATTTCACCCACTCGCTCGCCACGGGAAGCACGTACAAAGAAATGACGTACTACATGCACCTTTTAAACCGCACCACACGTCCAACGTCACTTCCGTGTATACGCACTGAGGCACTACCCTCCAATTACGCGGGCTGACACTCGAACGTGCAGTTTTTGGTCTTGTAACATTCCCCCGGGTACAGGGACACGCCCGCGCGTGTCACGTCACAGACGCGCCTGCGCTGTCAGAGCCTTTGGTCCAATGGAATCGCGTACACAGGCCAATCCCGTGTGAAACTTCTCGCGCACCCCTGGAATACACGCGCCCAGGCCAATCGCGTGTGGAACTTCTCACGCACCCCTGGAATGCACGCGCCCAGGCCAATCGCGTGTGGAACTTCTCGCGCACCTCTGAAATACACGCGCCCAGGCCAATCGAGTGTGTAACTTCTCGCGCACCCCTAGAATACACGCGCCCAGGCCAATCGCGTGTGAAACTTCTCGCGCACCTCTGAGATACACGCACACGCTCCCCCAGGCACGATCGCGTGTGTAAACACCCGCGAGCCCCTGAAATACACGCGCCCAGGCCAATCGCGTGTGAAACTTCTCGCGCACCCCTGGAATACACGCGCCCAGGCCAATCGCGTGTGAAACTTCTCACGCACCCCTGAAATACACGCGCCCACGCCAATCGTGTGTGAAACTTCTCGCGCACCCCTGGAATACACGCACCCAGCCAATCGCGTGTGAAACTTCTCGCGCACCCCTGGAATACACGCGCCCCAGCCAATCGCGTGTGAAACTTCTTGCGCACCCCTGAAATACACGCGCACAGGCCAATCGCGTGTGAAACTTCTCGCGCACCTCTGAAATACACACACACGCTCCCCCAGGCCCGATCGCATGTGGGCCTTCTCTGGCGCACATTTTTTTCCTGCGAAGGGACGCTACCGCCTGCTTTCGTGTGGCGGACATGTATGGGCCTGTGCGCGTCTTTGGCCGTGCGCTGTTTTTCCCTATTCGATTCCATGAATATGTGTTGCAGGCGAGCGTGTGGGCGTTCTGCACACTTGCCTCCTGTACTTCCCCTGTGACGCCCACATTTTCACGAGTTGTTCCCCATTCTGCGTGTGACGCCCCGTGTTACGCCTACTTTTGTTATGTGCGCCGCGCTATGTGCAAATTCACTGTGGCCTTATCGCACGGCGTTCGATGGCCTGTGTGCCAGCATGTGCCGCGCACTTTTTCAGCGCACATCCCACATTTTGCGCGTGCACGGACTTCCATGAATTGATGTGCAATTTTTTCTGTGCGATAATCGTACTTGCACTGCGATTTTCGCTATTTCACTGCGAATCGCACGTTTTCGCACGCGTGCACCGTTTTTTCAGCGCACATTAATTCCATGAATCGGCCTGTTAATTTCCTCAGGTATATGTCACGCTTCCTTGTGTTTCTCTGCCTATTTTTGCAAACTTTCTTGGTGCATAAGAACCATATGAATACCAAGCAACAAACCATCACTGTTCACAAAGAACAAAAGTGAAGTTCCTTTTTCCCCCTCCCTCAGGTGTCTACCCCCTCCCAATGCACAAGGTGAGGTGTACAGCTTGACTTAATTTTCTGCCTGCCATTTCCGACACTGAGTTCACCAAGAATGGTTTATGGCACAGTAACGTGGATCCCGTTAATGGAAGACAACAGAGATTTTAACTGTGACATTGTTTCATCACCATGTATTTGTATCTGCAATTAGCCATAGGAGGCACAACCAACCTGATTGTATCACATTGCTTGTACTAAATAAGGATCAGTGTGTTGAGTAGAAGGAAAGAAAAAGGTCAAGATAAAAAAGATAGGTTTTCACTTAACTACATCGTCATTAATTAATGCAATTAGACAATGGTACAATATACATATACTACATGGCAGCCTGCAACATCTGTATATAAGCCTGGAAATGTCTTATTACAGGCTAGTTGTAACATCCCAACATACCTGTAAAAAGAAAATGATATCACAACCGTTATGTAATCAATTATTGCACTTTGGTTGTGATGTTGCAATGTCTGCTGCTTCAGCCAGCACAGAGCTGAACTCCAGCTGTCACTTCTGAACTTAAAGCAGTGACATGCTTTTAAATTTCGTGTTTGTAAAACATTTTTCTGTCACACTTTACACACATTCATTGACAAATAACTGGGTATATAGATTGTTTCATTTCTGCACGTATGTTTTTACCTTTTTTATAACACAAACGAAATGTTACAAGCTGCAAGCAGCATGGTAGCTTTTTTAAAATCCAAATACATTCTACATTAATTATAACGAACAGAAAAAGGAAGATCTCCATTAAGCATGAGGCCGGGTAATAAAGCTCATTTATTATACGGAATAAAATAACCCCTACTATATGTAAAAAGGATATTTTCAAACATCCTTGGAGTTCCATGACCTTATAATGGAACTCAGCTGTAGCCACGGAACTACTCAGTGACTTGCAATATCCTTATAACGTATGGTAGGCGGTACATTATCCCATATATTAGGTACAGGCCTATCAACCATCAACCATCAAGACCTTATAATAGCAAGAATAGTATAATGGGTAGGATCATCTTTCAAGCATTTAAAAATGATTGCCTTGTTACATATGTTAACTCCCAAAAAGTAAGAGATTATCTATTATATCCAAATCTTATGAATGACTTTCCTAAGAGAGTTACATGTTTATAATTACTACTTTATTTTTTACCCAAAAATCTTTTTCAAGTACACAATGTTTCAATCTTCTGTTATGGCCCCAGATGCAAGAAATTAATTTAAAATTCCACTTTGAAATCAATTCACCCTTCTTTATTCCCCAGAGAATAGTGTTTGAGTATGGGATTATACTTTTCAAACAAAATGTGCTGATGAACCTGTGGGGGACAAATCCTCCACTTTACATAAAAATGTTTAATTCAGTGGTGCTGAAAAAAGTCAGTTAATGCCAAAATAAGTGGCAGCAACAAGGACCTTAGTGGTCATAAATCTGTTTAGAACCCACATTACTGATATTGAGCAATGTTTGCATAATAGTCAGAATGTTTTAAATGTATTGTCCTCTTTAATCATAGAAACATGATCTTGCAATAAGAAGAATAGTACTGCTTTGCATGATGAAGATGGTATGCATTTGAAACAGCTCCTTGAGGCACTGAAAAAAGAGAGGTATTGGCATATGATTCATTTATTAAGAGGTACTTACAAACACTTGAAGCAAAGAAAAAGGAGTTGCCGAGAGCATGTCTAGGATGATTTATTAGAGGCTTCTATAAACAAAGGATCAAGATGATTTTTGAAGATACTAAACTATGGCCCAGAATATAACAAATCAAATCAAATTAACACTAATATTATTGAAGAGAATTGGTTTACACATTATTGTTCTTTGCACAGTAACCACAAATAAGCAACTGAGCAGTCCAAGGAATGATGGTGTCTCAATTTGATATCAAGGATCCATTATTCTTAAATGTTGTTAATAGTATATTTATTACCAAACAGTTTTGAGAGTCCTGGGCTACTGCAACAATTGTTCCTATAATCAAAAACGAATGAAGTAATTTAGCAATTATTTTTCCGAATATCCCTATTAGATTAATCTTTGAAGCTGTCTGGGCAAATTTTGTTCAATAAATTAGATAGCTGCGTTCCGAATAATTACTTGATATCTCCCAATGAATAAAGATTTAGAGCAGGCTTAAGTACTAATCACCAAAGCCTACATTTAATTAACAAGGTCCCCCTCTAAGTGGCTTTTAAAGATTGTATGACAGGGTTTGATTCAGTTAAAAGATCCAAACTTTGGTCAATATTAAACCAGATGGGTATCCCACCAGATTTACTGTCTAACCTGATGGCGTTGCATAATTCCAATAGGGTGGCAGTGAGATTTCCTAAAGCAGGTACCCTGAAAAGCAATGTTCCAGTTACCCGTGAGGTAAGACAAGGTTGTGTTTTAGCTCCCATTTTATTTAACCTATATTTAAAATGGCATTGACACTGTTTTAGTGGATCTTAAATAGGGTCCCCATTATGAGTCTATCTTATGTGGATGATTTCAATTAATTGCCAGTCCCTACAGGCTTTACAGAAAGTAGTCACAGGTTTTACAGATTTTATGTTATCACTTGACCTAACAGTTAATATGAAAAGATTGCCCATTATGTTATTCAGCCCTGGATCCTCCCAATATTGTTTAACTTTTTTTTAAAGCAGGTTTTGGTCCTATCCCATTTGTTCCTGAATTTGGTTTCCTAGGGATCATCATTGCACACAGTCTATATGGGAAGAAGTGCATAGAAAAGGATGCTGTAAAATTTATCAAGCAATGGGGGTTATACCTTGCTTTTGTACCCGTTTTAAATCTCAACCAGTTGATATAGTTTAAAAGGTGTATGATGCTAAAGCTAAGTACTGTAAATTGTATGGGGCAGAGCTATATGGGCATTAGAGCGTGTACAGATTTTAGAACATAAATTCTTGAAAAAACATTTGTATCATCCCTGCTTTACATAAAGAGCTGAGGGTCCCATATAGAGTGGACTTGATGGGGCTTACACACATTTTTCTTTTTCTAAGGAACACATTTTAAACAAAAAGTCTAAGGTTTCATCTGTTATTTTAAAATATGTATTGAAGCACCCAAAACGTTCAGCTATTCAATGGGTTAAAAATGCAAAATGTAGATGTACTTCATTCATATGTTGACTCTCTTAAGTTATGTATTATGGCACATCTGGAGTCTTTGGAATTAGAACGTGTCACTAATGCTTGGTTAGAGGATCTTTGTACTTATGAAGCCGTGCAACCCTATTTGTTATTCTCACTGCATACAAGGGACATTTTTTTCTGATTACTAAATTTAGATGTATCCTTCCATCTGCATATCATGTTATGTACAAATAACACAATGATGGTACTAGGAATCAATACTGCCCCTCTGTTTAACTCTTCTGGAAACCAGTCAGCAATGTTTTATTTTATTTGCCCAGTATAAAAATATATACATCACCAGACTATGGTGCCAACCTTGAAGAGATACATGTGTGTAGCTTGTTTCTCACCTTCTAGCTTTTTTTTCTTGTTCCTGTGAACTCTATGGGCCTAATTCACAGAAGTGTTTTATACTGGCAAAACCCCATTGAAAAGAGGTCTGTCAATTCGGCCCTATATCTGTTGTATGGGCTTTTTTGTTTATTGCAGACATTTAAGAGGAGAAAATGTTTACTAAAACATAGTATTTAATACTTGATTGTTGGTGTGTTTTAATCATGAGTTTAACTTTTTGGGACATCTATTATATACTATGATTGGAACTTAAGGTTTTTTGTGAATAAGGTTGTATGATGATGATGGCCTTCCTTTGAAGGAGTATATCTCCAGTGTATTGAATATCCTCTGGTAGCTCATTCCATTGTGTAGGTACCAGGTCAGTGCATGATCTTTCAAGAGATCTAGATAGCTTATACCAACTGAAAAACATGGGGAAATTCATGGCAGCTCTTTGCGGTAGGGATGATATATGTAATTTTATGTTCCATTTTAGCTATTCGTGTTCTGACTCATAAAGAGCTCTCAGTGCCGTGATAAGTAGTTTAAAGACTATTGTGGATTTTACGGCAGCTAGTGTCATTTAATAGGGTGTAGGGTAATATGGACCTTGCTTGGAGTGATAGTCAGTATTATACGATCAGCTACATTTTGTAGTACATATAATCAATGTATAATATACTCAGTTGCTCCAGCGTATGAAGTACTACATAAATGTAACTTGCAGCAAAAGACGGCTTGCACAATACTAGCACAATAGGGTCGTAGCAGGAGGTCGCAAGGTGCTCAAAGGTCTGCAACTCAATTGTTTCATATATTACAAGGTTAAGTACCGCAATCAAGGCTTGTTTCTACACTAATCAGAGCCAATTGGCATATCCCAGGGACATTAAAATCGCCCATCTGAAATGTTGAAAGAAGCAGAGGTCACCAAACCTCAATAAAATGGCAGGTAGGCTGCGGTTAGCTATCACTTAATTACGTATGAACAGAGTGCCACAGTCAGCGTTAGAATGGCATATGAGAAAGACATCATAAAAAAGACACACGGCCTACAGACAACGCAGACACCAAATCATCATGCGAAACACGGGACCTGACCTTATGAAAAAAAACAGAGTGCTGGTGAAGATTGTTGGGTACCTCTCTCAACGTCAATTGAAGGGTATTCTCACCCATTATCAAAGGCAGTCCTTCCTGTACAGGACCCAGCAAAAATGACATGGTGCAACCAAAGCATTATTAGTGTATATCTCGTTAAATGCCTGAAGTATAGTGGAATAAACAAGATTGTTAATATTTATGTCTCTTTGTATATGCTCTAGGCGTTTTCAGATTTTGTTGGCAAGTCAAAATTGGTTCAGGTATGGCTTGCCAATTCGAATCTAACCACACAAGCATTACAGATGTCTGAGCTTTCATTCCTCTGACAATTGTATCAAGGGACTTGTAGTCTTAAACACATTGTATGACAGAAATCCATTAGTAATAGTTTGGCATGCCCTCAGTTTGCTCTACACACAGTTTCTCACACATCAATCAATAGCTTGTTTTAATTGTATGCCATTGTAGAATGACAGAACAGTAATTAAATCATACATTGTCAAGGTTCCCTTTGAGATGGAAATAGACACGTTGTTCAACTGATCAGATTATTCTTATTTTGTTTTAACTATGAGATTAGGCTACAACATTAGAGGCTATTTTAGGTCATAGAGGTTTACAAGAAAATAACAAGAGTTCCCAGCTCAGCTCCCATGACTTTTCTTTTTTTTACATTGAGTGTGCAAACATCTACACTATTGTGATTGATACCCTTATGGGTTTGGCATTGGGTGCTGACTCTGCAGGATACCACGCTGGGGATAGCGTCGAGCTTTAAAATGGGTAGATTGGTTTGTGTCTACCAAGACACTTTGGAGAGAGTGCAGAGGTGCAGTTAGTTTGCCTTTAAGCCTGCCTTTGATGGGGTAAAACGGAATAAATATATTGGAGCCCCCTCAGCGAGACAGAAGGTCTCCTATTATGGCAATGTGTGCATTGATTGTCAGAGATAGTACAATTGGTCAAGAATCTACTGTTTGTGCCAATGTGCCAAACCCTTATGCTATACAATAATGCATACTGGTATGCCCTAGAAGACCTAAATTGCCCAGGAACATTAGACACATTGGGGGTCATTTTCAATGGCCTGGAGTGGTAAACCAAGGTGTAAAACCAAGGTGTAAACCTTGCTTTATCTCCTGGGTCAGTTAGAAAATGTTTTTCAGGCACAATGGCAGAATAGACTATTCAGGCAGAGGAGACAATGCCTGTTTGGCACTTTAGTGCCAAAGGACCACTAAGTTCAGTATTCATCTTGTCCACCATGTCATGGAAAGTAAAATAGGCAGGCACTTAGGCACAAGTGCATTTACTCTTCACTTTTACACTACGCTGGTGGAAAAGTGTAAATGCCCTCCACAATTAAAGAGTGCGGGAGTCTTTAAAAATGTATTCATATGGAATCGGGAAGCTTTTACCAGGTGATAATTTCATAGCCTTGCTGCCAGCATGAAAATCCATAAAGCAGCCACATTTTCCTGACAGCGCAGGAAATGGTAAAGGACACTCTATGTCCGCCCGCTTCTCTACTCTGACTGACAAATGCTGGAAAATGAGGCTGGTCTTCAAAAGTGGCTGTAACCTTTTTCCCACCACTTTTACCGATCGGCTTCAGAACTAACATGAACAAAGAGTTAAGGCGATTTCATTACTTGTTACTCTTTACTTTTAGCAAATAAACATTGCATGGAGGGAACCCAATAGCATGTACGTGCGTACTTTGGAGATCGCCTGCATGCAATTAGCATTTTTTGTAGCTGCTTACAGTTACAGACAACCTGCAATCTACTGCTTTAAACTTCACACTGGGTCATTAGCAGCCATTTCAGAAGCAGGTGCCAAACGCAACAAGTTGCTGACATTGATTACAAAGATTGTGTGACACCAGCAGCAGAACAAATATTTAATCAGGGAAAAAGAGTAAGAGGATTCGTCCGCAACTCCAGGATTTGGGATTCAATTTAATAAATACCCATTGTTTGTGGTGAAACATACATAATGTATAACAACATGTTCTTTAGTGACATTAACACACTGTTTCAAGCCTTGTTTCCGGCAATGGTACAGGTAGTCACTGGGAAATGCCTTTACGAATATAAAATCAGCAATCGTGTGTGAAAACCCATATTACAAGAGTCAGTCCCTTGGGTGCCTTGTCAAGTAAGCTGCCACAAATCTATAGATTCGGCGATCAATACTTTCTGGGGCAACCACAGGAGTTAAGCCACGCAAGAATCCCTAAGCGGAATGCATATCACATTCAAGTGCAGGGAGTCAGCGTGGCGCTCTCAATGTGAACATCCGACAGTATTGATCATTGTCAGTGATTAAGGGCGATATTCATAAGAAAAGACTTTGTCAGGTAAAAACAACCATTCGGATTGGCTGGGGTAATCTGCCGATGTTTTCTCATCAGCAGGTTTCTCAAAAGCACATCTTGGCCTGAAAAAACAAAACGGACTTGCGTTGTTCTAGGGAAGTGCAAATTACAGGAAGTTTCTTAGTTTGTTGGAAAGAAATGACTGAGAATTCTGTTCGGTTTACCGCCATGTTCGCTGTCTACTTTATTATTCAACACGGAAGCGGGATAATGGTTCGTTAGCCACTCTTTGTGGCGCTCATGGGAATTCCAGGAACATCAGCGAACTATACGGCGTTGTGAGGAAGGCGCTCGTATTACTGTAAACGGACTTCAGAGCTGTTTCCTGGGCCCCATTTTGCAGGAGGCACGGTCAATTATTATGTATCTAGTGCAAAAATAACAATAATGCATTACTCACTGAGCACATTTCACCTCGATGTTACAATTCCAAAGTGAATCACAAATACATTTTGATTGGCCGTCATTTCACATCCTTTGAATGTTAGCGTGGCGAATCAACTTGCGGAAATGTGAATCAGTGACCACCGGCTTCATGCTTCTGGTAAGTGTCAATTTTGGCAACACAAACAGAAAACTAAAAAATGTGACTCATGACAAAAGGCGACCTTTACTTCATTTCAGTATAATCAGTAGAAAATCATTGGCCTTCATCTATCGTCCTGATGCCAGTCCAATGCCATAAGGTGTCCTACCTCCGAAGACACTTCGACCGAATCCTTTCCTCTGTGGTAATCATTGGCCTAAGACGGGCCTCCCTTGCCAGAGGTACAAATAATATCACCCCTCCTAAATTTTCCTTTGCATTCCCTTGGGAAAATGTCCTGTTAAAGAGGTCGTGGATTGGGGGGGTACTGTCATCAATATGCAAAGTCTCTCCCGAACCTTAGTATGGTATCACAAGGATAAACAATGGGTTGATGTCATTGGACCGCCTGAAGATGTTGTTTAATCGTTCTGCCAAACACTGCAGCGTGTGCGGAAGGTGGAAATGGTGCCGCACTGCTGAACAAGGAGATAGCCCGGTGACTTACCATTAGGATGTATTTTCCATGTTCTTAGTGCAAGAGCTGTACTTTTAATTGTCCTCTACATTTGTTTGCTACAATTTATTACTGGAGGACAGAGAGAAGGAGGAGGAACACCATGCTTCATCTTCCATTTCTTCTCTGAAAAGGGGAGCACAAAACACCTCATAGGAAGCATAGAACTTCATAGCTGCCCTGAGTAGGCACAAACCATGTTCAATTTAAACAAGAGTGTTGGAGCCCCTCTACTGAGAATGAACATGAGTGAAATACCCTGGTCTAAGGAATTTCTTCCATACAAGAGGGTCTACAACCACGTTTTAGCTCACTGCACTCTTCACAAAGGAGAAATATTAATTTGCTTATCAGTCTGGTTCCAACCACAAGGGTAGGCCAGCACCAAAATGCTAGGCAATTCTCCTCTGACCAAGAGTAACATCAGCAACCCCAGACAGTGACAGCGAGAGTTGTGGAGACAAAATATGGTTGGAGGCGGAAACAAATGGCACAAGGTAGGAGGAACAGCAAGGCACTGGTGTCTCCACTTATGAGGTAGAAGTGACAAAATTAAAGAAATGGCACAATGCCTGTAATTTGCACACCGCACGCAACATGCGCATACGCAGCTAATGCTGTAAATAAAATGCCCATGAGGGCCTCCAACCTGCATGTACTTTCTCTGGTGTGGGCAGCAATATTTGGGGGTACCAAGTAGACGTCCTGGCATGCACAGAGGCAGTGTTATTTGGGGGTACCAAGTAAACTTCCTGCTGTGCGCAAGGGTAATGATATTTGGGTGTACCAAGTGGACATCCTGGTTTTGTAGAGGTGGCGATATTTTGGGGGTACCAAGTAGACTTCCTGGCGTGCAAGGAGGCAGCAATATTTGGGGGTGCTGTGCCATAAACATGTCTTACAGAGTGCTTTGGGGAACCTTTTTTACTCAACCATCCCATTGCACCGTGAGTGAGAGGGCTCCAAGGAGAGGACTTGGAAAGGGATGAGGGCAAAAGAAGGGTCTACCTACAATACGTGGTGATGAGGCTACAGGTGCCCCAGTACCACCTAGGCCCAATAGGTTTAAGAGGTGCCAGCCTGCAGAGCAGGCAAAAGCAAAACCCCATGAACAGCCACAGGATAAGGAGAAGGGGCCACCGAAGGAAGAAGCACTTCATTGATGAGGAACAAACAATCCTCATGGATTACGTGAACAGACATCATGTCAACCTGTACCCTTAGGCTGGCACTACCCTTTGTGTGACCCAGTGGTGGAGGATGTGGCATGAGGTCCCAGATCTCATAAATGCCTGTGGACTGCAGAAGATGTCCACAAGAAGCTGTCTGACCTCACTAGGCAAACCAAGGAGAAGCTCAGCAGCATTGTGGCCTCTGCACAGGCCACAGGAGGTGGTTCACCACATGTTGAGAAGCTTACTCCATTTGAAGAGGTTGCCAGTGGCCTCACCACCAGTGAGCAGGTGGTTAGCATGGGAGGCATGGACACCTATTCAGCCACATCAGGTGAGTGCCATGAGTGCATGATAAATATGTGCTTTCCTCAAGACATGATATACTATCAAATATTGGAGTACTGTTGGTCGGGGTCCTCCTCCTCACCCATCAATGAGCACTGCAGTAATGCATCAATGGTCACTTTCATTACACGTTGTGCAACCTAGAAGGTGTATGCTTGGTCTATGATGGTGTTTCAAATCTTACTGCACACATTACTGTATACCGAATTCCTTAGCAACACCAATGGCCCTATATGTGCCAAGGGCCTGCAAGACACATGTCATTGGACACACTCGCAGTGTCATGCTTGTGGATAGTGAATTTTGGCCAAACATTTAGCTTCACATGGAATAACACTAAGCAGTGGATGATGTCAGAGTTATCCATTCACTGGTCCTGGTGGCCAGTGGACATGGATGAGCCACAATGTCATTGAAAGTTGGAGTGGTTATCCAAAATATGTATGATAAGTGACGTTCATTCCACATTTGAACTTCAATTGTTCAGTGGTCATGCCAGTGCAAACTGGTCACGTACATTCTCTAGTCTCCTCAGACATGGTAAAGATGGCTGTGAACGTGTTTAACCACTATGCATGCCTTGCCCATTCTGGCAAAGAGGGTGATGGAGATGTTTGCAACATAAAATACTGTAGGACAGTAATGTCATCAGGAGAAACATGATACAAGTCTTGCATGTATGCATATATGTATTTGAGAATGGGCTGAGCAATGAAGCACGGAACTCCATCTGCCTGGTGTTACATCTTCCACTGTAATACATGTATGGCTGTATGCATGGTCACCCACTCCTCCAATCAGTGGCTTGATGCATGACCCAATGTGCCCCGAAAAGATTGCACAGAGCATTTATTGTTAGCCACCCATGCACTCCACAGTACAAAACGCCTCGTTTCATTGTCTGAAGCATGTGTGCCATGCCCTTTTGTGTCTGTATGCAATTGATTCTGAATATGCATGTTCAAGTGGTAGGTGGTCCTCTGAATATTGTTGTCTTAGTTTGTGCAGGTGATGATGCAGTGGATGACAAGCAGCAGGAGGAGTAGCTGGAGGAGGAGGAGGAGGCACAACCATCCACCAGTGCAGCCCAGGGTGCTGTCTCTGGTGAGAATCCCCTCCTGTTGCAGGCCATCATTTGCTGCCTTGTCTTCCGATGATGCTGTCGAATAAGATGTGGATGGCATATTGAAGGACATGGCAGAGTGGCCAGCATCATCGGAAGACAAGGCAGCAGGCCTGCTGATGATGAGTAGTGTGGATGCCATGAAGCTCCTTGAGCTCCTAGAGGCTCCTAAGTCTGAGAGCCTGGAGACCCTGGGACTGGCAGTGAATATGCTTGCTTCAATGATGGATTCTGTGTCTGCAACTTTGCCACATGTCAGGGGTAGGGTTGTACACCACCAGCCTATGACAGTTCACTCACTGTGACAGGCCCAGGCTCCGGCATCCCAGCTTGGTAGGCCACGCACACATGGTGGACATGTGCTTGCCAGACACTTGGAGTCGGAGGAGGACTTACTGCTTACAAGTGCCCAAAAGGACAAGGCCCTGCATGAGATGGCCAGAGACTTCCATCGCCTGTTGGAAAATGTCATCTGCTCCAATGTCGTACTCAATGCCGAACTAAGCCTATTGCGTCATGAGAGGAGAGAGGATATACAATATCAGAGCCAGGCAATGCTTGAGAGGGGTTCCATATTGAGGCAATCCCTGCATGATGAGTTTTTGTCCTCAAAGGACATCCTGTGGCAAGAGATGGCCACCTGAAGGCATGCCCTTTACACAGAGTTGTTGGCCTCAAGGGCAAGCCACCATCAAGACAAGGATCCTTGAGACAAACTCTGCATGAGGAGATGTTGGCCTAAAGGGAATTTGGTCACGCAGACACAGCTTCCTTGAGACAAACTCTGCATGAGGAGATGTTGGCCTCAAAGGAATTCTGCCATCAAGACATGGATTCCTTGAGTCAATCTCTGCATGAGGAGATGTTGGCTTCAAGGGTCCTCCACGGCCAAGAGATGGCAGCATTTACAGCAAACTCTCAACATGCAGGTGGAGATGTCAAGGGTCAGCATGCATGCTAAATTTTTGGACACTCGTGATAGCCCTCATCAGGACCTTGTTGCAATTTGGGCCCTCATGCACGCATCCGTCTCACGAGTAGCCCTAGACAAAGAAGCGCAGGATTTGACATTGCGTGGTAGAGTACACCATCCCTGAATCCACCACAGGATGGGGGTTCCAACTGAACCATGCAGGTGATGCCATTGGCCATGTCTCTACACAGCCCTATCCTCTTGCCACCACCACACCATCTTCACGCATCCTGGTGTCCATGAGCCCATGGCAGGAGTATGAATTTGTTCCTATTTCTTTGCCCCCCATCCAAGATGGACAGCATTTATTTTGTCCTCATGGCAGGGCCATAGTGCTCTAGAGGGCAGTGACTCAACTGCCAATGACTCAACTGTCCATGCTGCTGGGCACATCAAAGAGCTGGGGGACTGGACATGTGGCCATGCTCAGTGAAGTAAACTGACGTGGTCATGTAGATTACTACAGACTCCCACTTATACGTTAACATTCCATTCAACATTGATGTGTGCATATACAGTCTGTCAGACAGGCTCGCTTAGCTAGTCTAAACAAATATCCAATGTCAATATCATATCATTGTGGATTTCTTGCATCATCCTGTGCCCGTACTCCCTGAAAGGACACCCCAAGCACCCTATTTCCACATAAGTCTCCATTCCCTCCGCTGGGCACTTACCCTCCTACCACCAATGTGGAGGCCCAGTGTTAGGTGGAGATGGTGAGGGATTCATAGCGGAACAACAGTACCACCAGGTAAGTTTGTGTACTGACACTCACTAGCATGACTTTTGATATATGCTACCCAATAGTGGCATGATGTTGCACACGTAGGGTTCAGAATTTCTGAGTACATATGGTGATAATTGGGTGATGGTCACTGACACTTAAGATTTGAGTTGTCCTACATAATTGTGCATGTTCATGTCTCCTTCATCAGCTATGCACATGCTTCGTGTTACTGTTTACAACTGCACAACCTGCTGCTTGGACTCTATCTACTCAGGATGTGTGTCTGATGTTTTGGTGAGGGCAGATGCAGTAGCTTCTTTTTTGAGTGGCATCACATTTATGCTCCTATAATGCTAGCTTTGCATGTCATCTCCTGACATAGGTCAAGTTGCCACACCATGATCGGGGGTGGACCGCCCTGTAGGGAACTCAGTTGGTTCCCATTCCACCATTTTCCATGATGCATGAGCGTACAACACACCTGACTCTCACAATCCATGTACGTGGATGATCCAGATGACACATAGGCATGTGAATGATGCATTTAGTCTGCTGTGCTTTGCTGGTGATGTGAAGATTTCAGAGACCTAAATATCTTTCTCATACACACCCATTTGAATCTATCAACATTTCTTTCCAAACATTTCCCAAATGTTGACCACAATAGATACAGTAAGGGGTTTTGGTCCCCTTGATCTGTCATTCTCATACAACCTGATTGGTCTGCATGAGTTTGTGTGTCATCTCTCATCTTTCATTACACCAATAGCTTTCAGGTTTTGCCACACATCATTTGGTCTTGTATAATCATGTGCAGTGTTTCAACAAATTATGCTTGAGCTTTTGCTGATATGCGAGGGTTGCCCCTTTCCAGGATAACATCTGGGGGAAAGCAAAGGAGGATGCGAGGATAATGCACACACACAGGGTACGAAAGGTCCTCTGAGAGAAGGGTATAGCTGTCACATCGGAAACATACAAGTTCTAGTTGGGAGTGTGGGGGTTATTTGTACAAGTCATTTGTGGTGAAGGTTTGAAGCCAAAGCTGATCTGGTTAATGTGATGTGCAGTGTAAAAAGACCCACATGAAAAGGGGGATCTACATTAATTCCTAGGGATCATGGAATATCATATGAAACCCATTCCCAATTGTGCAGGCACATTTTCAAACATGAGACTACTTGTTAGGAAAGTGAGATGTGTATGGGAATAGGTATGTCAGAGTGATTTTACGATTTATGGATTTAAAAATAGCAGACAATGCAGCACCCATCTAACAGGATTGTCCCTTTCTAGGATAACATCTGGGAGATAGTTAAGGAGGAAAACAAGGATAGCGCACACATACACAGGGTAATAATGGTCCTCTGAGACAAGGGTATCACTGTCACATTGGAAACATAAAAGTGTTACCTGGGGGCTAAGGGGTTTATCTAATACAAAAAATTTCAAGGTAAAGGTATGAAGCCCAAAGATGATCTGGTTAAAATGATATGCAGTCTAGCAATACATATGAAAAGGGGGAATCCACATTAATTCCTGTCATTCCCAAGGTTATGATATCATATGATAAGTCATTGATGAGGGGCCTGCACACATGTCTTTCTAGGTGCGACAAGACAAGGAAGGGAAGACAGAAGGAAGACAAAACAAATGATCTTACTAGGCAGGGTGTGATTCAGATTGGAGAAGTGCTAGGGGGGAGAGTGCAATGGTAATGCGGTAAGTGCTGCTGTGGAGGTGGCACAATAAGTGCAGGGAGTCCGGGAACTGTAGGGTTGCAGATACAGTCCCTAAGTGGTTGAGAGGCCCGGAGGCAATGCAGGGGCAACTGGTCATACAGTAGCCAGGTCCCATAGGTTCAGTGGGTGGCCAGATAACCAGTTTGCGCAGCAGACAGGAGCATCAGCAGGGGAAAGAGAGAGAGAGAAAGCAGAAGTGAAAAGGAAGGTCTTGAGTTGCTTCTGGAACCTTAGATTGTCCTGCTCAAGTTTGAGAGAGGCAGGGAGGCTGTTCCAGAAGGAGGATCCAGCCGAGGACAGAGATCTACCCCCCACTCTCTGCCTGGAGAAGCATCTGACCCTCAGAGAGTTGGAGGTGGATGAGCGGAGGGCTCGAGAAGGAAGATGCTTAGGAACAGAATGTTGGAAAGCCCCAGAAGGCCTTGTGGATGATGTAGAGGGTCTTGAACATGATCCTTGCAACCACAGGGAGCAATTGGAGAGATTTCAGGGCTGGGGAGATATGATCCCTGGGCTTGAGGCCAAGGATAAGTCTCACGGTCCTGTTCTGGATTTGTTGCAAAGGGCAAAAGTAGAGGCAGGCAGATTTAGGAGACTGTTGCAATAATCCAGCCTAGAAAGAATCAGGGCTCTGGAGACAGTGAGCTTCTGGGGGAAAGTGAGAAAAGGAAGAATACCTCTGAGGGGTTGCCAGACATTTGGTCGAAAAAAATTGGTCGACCAGACAAATGGTCGAACCAATTTGATCGAAAACCAAATGGTCGAATTTTTTTTTTTTTTATTTTAACCCTTTTTTTTTTTTTTTTGGGGGGGTCCCCCCCAACCTCCTTTTTTCTCTAAAAACCCCTTTTTATATTAAACGAAAACCCGAAAAATAAATATATAAATAAATAAAAAAATTCGACCATTTGGTTTTCGACCAAATTGCGTCGACCAAATTGCAGTCGACCAGTTTTTTTTCGACCAGTTGACTGGACACCCTCTGAGGAGGTGCAGCTGATAGTGTGACTTCCTAGAGATGTCAGAAATGTGAGGAGAGAAGGAGAGGGTGGAGTTGAAAATAACACCAAGGGTATTTGCCTCACAGGAAGGTGTGGGTAGAGGGCCCAGTGAGGGCGGCCAGAGTGCAAGGCGAGAAGCTGGAGCAGGTGTGCCAATCAGAAGGATCTCAATCTTACTGGCATTAAGGCAGAGATCGTTGGAGGCACACCATTCCTGAATTGCGGACAGACAGTCAGGTAACAGAAGGTAGAGATGAGGTGAGCCAGAGGTGCCAAGTAGTGGTTGAAGAGCCAAGGAGAGAGGTTAGACCCATGGGGCACACCACATGAGGAGAGAGAGGTGGCAGAGAAAAATGACCCAAGTTGGACCTGCAAGGGTCAATCGGACAGAAATTAGATCAACCAAGCTAGGGTTTGACCAGTGATGCCCAGGTTGTCACAGAGATGATTGATCAGGATGGTGTGGTGGACCGTATCGAAAGCAGAGGATAGATCAAGGAGAATGAGGACAGAAGGAAGGTTAGAGTCAAGATTAGAGAGAACGTCTTCACAGGGGTTCAGGAAAGCAGTTTCTGCACTTCTGGTGGTCGTGGAGACAACCAACAGATTCAGTATGTAGACTAAGCTGGGAGATGGCTAACCTTTTCCAGGAGTTTGCCCAGGAAAGGAGTGATGGAGATCAGCAGTAGTTTGCAGGAGATAAAGGTTCGGCAGTAGGCTTCTTAAGGAGAGGGTGCACAAGGGAGTGCTTAAGGGGTGAGGGGAAGGTTCCAGTGCAAAAAGAGTGATTCAAGAAATCGCCCAAGGCTAGAGTGAGGGTGTCAATGTGGTCCTTGATGGTTCTGGAGGAGCAGGGGAGCACCTGCTTTGATGAAACTTTCATAGATCGGACCTAACTAGAAACATCATCGGTAGTGAACAAGGAGAAGGAGGAGAAAGGGGAGGAGAGACGGGCAAAGAGAGGCCTGGAGTGGTACAGGAAGAGGAAGAGGAAGATGAGATAGAGGAATAGGAGAGAGTGGACAGGATGTCCTGAGTTTTAGAGCAGGATTGGCCAGCTCCTTGCAGATTTCGAAAAGTTCAGCCCAGTTTTTAGAGGCCGCAGAGATGCGGGCGTGGATAGAGGCTCTCTTCTTGGACAGGACAGAGAGTGTATATTGCCTCTGGAGCGGACAGCAGACCAGTTTGTCAGAGGATGAGCCTGATGCCCTCCACATCCTCTCAGCCACCCTCCACTTGCGCTTAAGGGTGGCGAGGTCAGAATCGTACCAAGAGTTGCACTTGGATGTGGGCTTCAAGCGAATGCTCAGGACAGGGGCAAGAATATCAAGAGTGTTAGAGATTGAGAGATGAAGGTTGGAAAGGGCTGTGTCAGAGTGTGAGTCAGCCGCAGGTATAGAAGGAGGAGAGAAAGTAGCGGCGAAAGCCTCCACTAACACACTTTCATGGGCCGGATGACCGAAAAGGTGGGTGGCAGTGCTGGGTTTGGCTTAACCTGGGGGACAAAGAGAAACAGGTGGGAGGCGAGAAGAAAGTGGTCAGTCCAAGAGAGAATTATGGTGAGACGGTTGAAGAAGGTGATGCCTGACAAGATCAGAACATCCATTTTGTGCCCTTCAGAGTGTGTCATGCCAGAGGGAAGAATAGATAGAGAGGTTAGTGGAATATTTCATCAAACTAATTTCCAGTTTTGTAAACACATTTTCAAGCATGACAGTATTTGTTAGGAAAGGGGTGAAATGTGTATGAGAAGAGGTATGTCAAACTGAATTTAGGGATTTAAAAATGGCAGACAATACAGCACCCATCCAACATGTGTTTGACTTAAACGCCAAAAATACCAGCCTATGGATGCTAGTGATTGGGGCATTGAGGCAGTGTTCCTACAACAACAAGACAGCAGTGAAGCTACCATTACATTTGTGCCCTGAGCGGTCATGGGTACCACATTCAATTATGCAACTATTGGAATTCATCTCAAGACATCACTTACTGGTCACACTAAAGAATTACCACAAACTGTTAAAATATGTGTTTTCATCCAAAGGTAGTAACACTGCACCACTCAAGAGTAGCAAATGATAGCTAGATCTGATGAAGAAAAACCTTAATGATTTTTGTGCTCGCCAAAATCGTAGCAAGGTTGTAGATGATGTATTTGATGTACCTGTTAGAAATCTGGTACAGATCCGGGTGACAGTCCAGGTAAAGGTAAACCAATTGCTTATCAATCCAGCCATCAGTAAGGAGTAGCCAGCTGGAATGATGAGCAGATCAATTTCTGCAGAAAAGATTTTCGTCACACTGGAGAGGGGTGACAGTCCCATTGCCTGACTTTGTGTAAATATTGGCAGAATTGGCAGAGGGAGTGGGGAAGCCCAAAGGATAGAATTGTGAGTGTTACTCACGAGCGCTAGCTAGGTGCAGTCTGGCCATTAAAAAAGGCTGTGAAGAACTGTTGTAACCAGGAGTTATCTGAAGAAATCTCCCCATTAAAAGGGTTCTGACTATAGTAAAATGGCTAGTGCCCCTACAATAGTCAATAAACTAAATTGATGTCAATAGGACATACACTACCTGACCCTATTTAGGTATATGTGTCACGACTATAGTGTCTGTTTTTAGACAGTGTTTTAGTATTTAATACTATAGGCGACAACAGATTACTTTATATGTTTTTTGCTTTTTTATAAAAATAATTTTTGGCATATTTATGAATATACTATTAACTATGTATAACAAAACAGTATTGTTTTAATGTGTGTTTACTGTGATGTGTTGATAAAAGCTCACTATTTCTTCGGTATATGAGTGATCTTTCCTGATATAAGGTAGAGCTACCACTCTAGTGGTTCTATTGGGTTTCCCCCTTTAAGTGTATTGGTAACCAGGATGGATACATTAGTAGAGTCAACTGAAGAGATGGTGTCCCATATGCTGACAATGACAAGTCTAGAAAACCTGTAAATCCAGCACTCACCACTCTACTGATACTAAAAAAGCCTTGTCCAAAGCAGCTCTGAACTGTGTGTGCCACTTGAACTCCTGGGACATAACAACACCTATTTTCTAGTCCTAAGAGAGTACACCTCCAAATTGCTGTAATGAGAAAGCATGGGCTGTACTCGCAAGAGCAAAGAAATCAATTATTGACCGCCTCCACCCATATTTTCTAAGGAGTGAATACCTGTGTCTAAGGTTAATGATAAAAGGGTGCAGTTCTACTAATCTTAGGGACATGGATACCAAGCACAATGGTACCACACTGTATCACCGCCACATAAATGTCCTGGTAGACTTATTGGCCTGTGCAACCATTCTGGATTGGAAACAAGAATAGATAAGTTCACAATGGCTTACAGTGTGGCTCTTCAATCGGTTCAATCTGTGGCTCCCTTTTTCTTGCAGAGAGGGCATAGGCCTGGAAGAAAGTGATGTCCTTGGTGGATTGAAGCAGGAGATACCAATGAGGTGAACATGGTTAAAGTTACCAAGAGAGACTGAGGCACAGGGAAAATAAAAGGTCTGTTATGAAATGCACCACAGTATGAAGGAGCTTCGGGTACAACCGAGGTACTGGGTTGAGAGTGAGAAGCCCCAGACTGGTGGCCAGGAAGCGAATGGCCCATTTACCAACCACCAAACCAACCATTGCAGTCTCGGCAGAAAGTGTTGTAATAAAAGTGGGGTAGAAATTAATTCAACATTATGTAAATGCGAGCTCTAGATCTTGAGGCGAGGACAGGCGGGAGAGTGATAATGAGGACGAACTATGGGTGATGTGGAGAGGAGTGCACCTTTGGAATTCAGACTCCCAGTACCAGGTGTAGAAGACAGCCGTAGTGGATGAAGAGTTATGTGCAGTGATCCTGGTCAAGGGACAATATTATGCAATCCAAGAAGACAAAGGGGCGATGTCCGTTGTTCTTAATACATGTTGTAACCCACAGTAGTGAAATGCTTTGCCAAATGGGATGCAACTAATTCGCTTTTACATTTTGTTCTTTGTTCCAAAATTGTCTTGCCAGTTAGGGAGGTTGGGCATGTCATAAAACCGACTCCAAACTTAACCTGGTGTCTTGCATTACTGTTTCTGATGTCATGTGCTTTGAAATTGCAACTGCTGCGTTAGGCACAACTCAAGCCAACAAAAAACACATCATTATTACAACAGCATGTCACACCTAAATAAGCATGGCAAATTAACATAACACATCCAGTCTTCATGGCGTAGGGAATGTCAGCTATATTCAACTGCTTGGTAAATCCTTCAATAACAAAGGTGTCATGAAAAATGATTGAGGCCCACAGTCAATGAACGTGCAGGAGAGCCTTTGGGGTATCTGTTTGAGAGGAGTTGCAGTCTAATGGTTCAGCTAAAAGCAGTCGCAGTAGAAGGCCGGAGCTCTCAGCCCAACTTCCCAATCTTAATAAATTGTTAGCCTGAGTTTCCGTTTCTCCCAAAACCTGTGACAAAGAAAGGGAAGTTGAGAAGGACACAGGCGAATGCATTTTATGATACTATCGCAACGGTGACTAATGAATTCTGACCTTTACTTCATTGACCAGGACGCCAGATGAATAGATAAATTATTAGGTAAGGCTTGACACAGAGCAAAATAGTTTTGATAAATCTGGACCGTTATGTAAATGTATTATTTTACTGTTTATCCTATGCACTGCACTGCCCCCTCCCCTTTACCCCCGCACTTCTCCCCTTCCCCCCTCCCCTGCACTTGTGCGATCTCAATGTCACCTGGCCTAGTAGAATCGTTGTCTCTGTCTTCCCTCTGTTCCCCCTCCCTTGCCTCGTCGCACCTTGAAACACTTGTGTATAGGCACGTTATAAATGCCATATCGTGCCCCATGACCTAAAATGAAAGCCACACACACAATTCTATGTAGCAGTGGAGCTTATTTAATGTGCAACTGGGAGAGTTTGACCCTGGAAAAGCTGTCAGTGAGAATTGGGTATCCTGTGAGCTTCTGAGAGTCAAAGTGAAATGTTCGGAGATGGCAGTTTGTCACCTGATTGGGGTGGAGTAGTGTGTACCTGCCTCTTATTCTGATGGCATCCCCCTGAGTATCTCTCCTGTGGTCCTTCAATTCATCACACTCGAGTTGCAGTGTGTGTGTTTGTGTGTGTGTGTGTATAACACCTATGGCATGCAGTACGCACACAGTGTGATTGCATATGTGCATGGTTTATTTATATGAATTATGTAAACACGCAATCAAAAACCGTCATTTTCATGGTGGCCGATCCATTGCAACTGAAGGAATAGCCCCTCATTAATGAACATCTGGAAAGATAGCACTAGCTCATTCTATATGACAGAAGTGGTCCTGTAGCCCCTCCGATAACACTAAAGAGTGCCCCATGCAGCGCAAACAGCATACAGTGCTGTTGAGATGGGTGAGCTGTTTTAGTAATGATGGTTCTGTCTGCATTGATGAAACAAAAAGTCTGTTTCACTTCTCATGATAAAGAAGATGCGTATAAAGGAAACATGCTAACCAAGGCAACTGTGTGCTAGATAACTAAACATTTGCTAAATAAATACAATACAGTGTGGTGCTCGCCGCACTTTAGTTGAATATCATGTTCCATAAGAAACCCAAACAATGAATTTCTAATAACTTTTGACTTGTATGACAGAATTGGCTGATATTTTCCAAACAAAAGGTTTGTCACAGGCCCCCCTCTGCAGTCTGAAGTTATTAAGAAATCAAAATAAGAAACGCTGTTCTGAGCCTACTCCCATTCATTTCCCCATAGAGAAAAAGTCAAAATTTCGGTGCAGCGCACAGCAAAAACCTCTCGACGACATTGGACGGAATTGGACCACATTCGAAACAACATGGGTGTGAAGCATTGACTCGATTTCCGGGCAGAATCTGGGGTTATTCCATCCATTAGTTGTTTAAATATTTAAAATATTTCACTGAGAAGGGGGTGCTCCCTTCTACCAAAAGTCACCCCTCACTGCCCCCCTCGTCTTCACACCCTCTATGGTGCTCTCAATTTCTCCCATCTTCTCTAACTGCTACTCTATATTCTATCCTATCCCTCTCACTAAGTCTGGAAGGAAGAAGTTCAAAAGGGACATCCTGGTCACCAACCCAGGCCTCTCTATCGCTGATACCTACATCAGTGCTTTCTCCAGACATACTTTCACCAACATCCTCTTTGTCATTCCCTCACCCGACCTATGGACCCCAAAAATGGTCTCTGTCCTCTCTTCTTTCTCCTCCTCTCCCATTAATGGTAGCACTCGGTGGGAAGCCTCCTTCCACTTCAATTCTGCAATCACTCTTTCGCCACTGGATCTTTCCCCTCTTTCCTCAAGCACTCCTTGAGCACCCCCTCCTTAAAAAGCCTTCTGCCGATCAGACCTGCCCGGCAAACTATCAACCAATCTCTCCCTTCCTGGGCAAACTCCTTGAAAATCTGGCCATCTCCCAGCTTACTCTTCACACAGAATCTTTTGGTTGTCTCCATGATCACCAGTCTGGCTTCTGTGATTATCTGCTCTCTAATCTTGACTCCAGACTTCCTTCTGTCCTCATCCTCCTTGACCATTCATCTGCTTTTGACATGGTCAATGATGCCATCCTGATAAATCGACTCTGCAAGAAGCTGGGCATCACGGATCAGGCCCTGGAGTGGTTGACCGCCTTCCTTCTGGATCGACCCTTCCAGGTCAAACTTGGGTCCTTCTCTCCACCACCTCACTCCACATGTGGTGTTCTCCAGGTCTCTACCCTCTCACCCTGGCTCTTCAATGTGTACTTGGCCCTTTTTGGCGCACCTGATCTCTACCTTCTCTTCTAACTTTCAGTGTTATGTGGATGTCACTCATCTCTATTTCAGGCTCCCCTCAGCCTCCTCTCTTCTCTCGCTCATTTCTGTCTATCCACAATCCAGGAGTGGTGCTCCTTCAACGATCTCTGCCTTAATGCCAGTAATATTGAGATCCTTCTCATTGGGACCCCTGCTCCAGCTTGCCTTCTCTCACTATGGCTGCCCTCCTTGGGCCCTCTTCTTTCGCCTTCCTGCGAGGCAAAAACCTTGGAGTCATCTTCGACTCCACTCTTTCCTTCTCTCCTCATATCACGGACTATGCCAAGAAGGCCCACTACGAGCTGCACCTCCTCAGAGATATTCTTCCCTTTGTTACTTTCCTCTAGAAGCTCACTGTCTCCAGAGCCCTGGTTCTCTCTAGGCTGGACTACTGCGACACTCTTTCTCAATCTGCCTTCCTCTACTCTCTGCCTTCTTCAACTAAGCCAGAGCAGGACTGCAAGACTTATCCTTGGCCTCAAGCCCTGGAACCGTATCTCTTTAGCCCTGAAATCACTACACTGGCTCCCGGTGGTTTCAAGGATCAAGTTCAAGACCCTCTACATCGTCCACAAGGCTTTATGGGTCCGGGACCTGCATCATATCCAATTCTCTCTTCCAAAATACCTTCCTTCCCGAGCCCTTTGCTCAGCTGCCTCCAACTCTGTAAGGGTCAGAGGCTTCTGGGGCAGAGAGTGGGGGGTAGATCTCTCTCCTCTGCAGGTGCCTCCCTCTGGAAGGGCCTACCTGCACCTCTGAAACTTGAGCCGGACAACCTGTAGTTCCGTAAGCAGCTCAAGATGTTCCCTTTATCCTCTGCTTTCTCTCTCTCCCTCCCAAGCTGACCTACCTGTTTGCTGCACTGATTGGTTGCTTGGCTACCCTCAGAGTCTCACTGGGTACCAGGGTCCTCCATGATCAGTCTCCCCTGCACTGCCTCTGGCCTACCACGCACTTAGGGGCTGTAACTCTAACCTGTACAGTCCCCTGCCTCCTTGCACTTTCCTAGAGCCCTGCTACCCTGGATGCACTTACTCAGGGCATTGCTGCCCTGATTCCACTTCCCCCTTCCCTCTCCCTGGCAGTTCCCCCACTCCTTTCTCCCACACTTTTCGCTGTTGTACTTGCATGATCTGAATGACACAAGGCCTAGTAAGATTGTTTGTCTTGTCCTCCCTCTGTTTCCCTCCCTTGTCTTGTCGCGCCTTGAAACACTTGTGTGAAGGCACGTTATAAATGACATATCACATAGCTATATCTCTCATGGTGCTTTGCAGCATAGAGATGTTTCAAAAATGAAAAATCTGACATTTGTTTTTTGTTGGATGTGAGAGATAACCGTGATTATAACAGGTATAACTAGAGTTAACCTGAAACAAATGCCATTTGGAGGAGGAAAAAGGATGAAATAGCATCAGGCTAGAGATGGGGAGGGGAAAAAGGTATCATGAGAAATTGGGGAGTTGCAGGGGTGGGGGCCAAGTTCAGGGTTTGAACGCTTGCACATAAACAGGGTTATACTGGCGATAACTGCGTTTATAGTAGAAAATGGGATTAGGAATGAAAGTACATTACACGAAACGTGAGTGTTGGGGGAATGGGAGATGGCTAGAGAGGAGAAAGGGGCTTGATGGCAATGGGGGAGCATGGCAAGAGGAGAGGACACTTGGTGAGTGCCTGGGAGGGCAGGGAAGAGTGTGGGATTTTGAATTTTGCACACTTTTTATGACCGCGGTTATCGGTGGACGTTTGACATTTTGACAGCATTCTGTTGGGTCATATAAAGAACTTGGTGAATGCAGACTCCTGTGCCATGGACTGGTTTACTTCATTCCTCACGGGGCGCAAACAGTGTGTACAGGTGGGAGGTTTCTTGTCTGAAATCCTCCACCAGTGTTGTGGCGTACCACAGGGATCGACACTCTCCCCTTGTTTATTTAACATTTATCTTTGGTTATTAATGGACATTTTGGAGAAATACCATCTTATATTCCATTCATACGTCGATGACACACAACTGTACATTAGGCTCGATGATGTGGAAGATGCCCTGGCTACGGTGGCCAAGTGCCTGGAAGAAGTAGGGTTATGGATGGTGGAAAACTGCTTACAACTTAATCCTAACAAGACAGAGGTTATCTTATTTGGATCGAAACATCTGCTTGAAGGAAAAAGCAGTCCTCCACACCCCCAGTTTTTGGGATCCAACCTTAAATATGCTACTAAGGTAAAACATCTTGGCTGTTTGTGGCAGAGTGACCTGGGCTGTAGTGGCCAGGTGTCATCCATTGTACACTCAGTTTTTATAACATCCCTCTTCTCCTCCAGGCACTACCTTATATACCTGACACTGACTGTGCTTTGGTGGTGGGAGCTCTGGTCAATTCCAAACTAGAGTATTGTAATGGACTTTTGGCCAGAGCACCGGCTAACTAAACAGATCCATTGCTTACAAAAGGCACAAAATGCTGGCGTAAGACTGGTGTTTGGTGTATCTAAAAACACCCCAATCTCTGATCTTCGTTGCTCTTTACATTGGCTAGCGGTAGAAGACCTAATTAAATTCAAGATTGGGTGCTTAGTCTGAAATGCCTAAATGGATTGGCACCAATTTATTTAATAAATAAATTGAAGCGGTATCATCCTACTCAGGCTTTAATATCAGAAGATTAATGCTTGCTTAATGTTCTGAGGTCCAATTGTGTCACAAGAGGAGATTGTTGGTTCTCAGTCGCTGGACCCAAACTATGGAACATTTTGCCTTTGAATCTAAGAAATGGCAAATTCTTTGCTGACTTTCAGAGCAGGTCTAAAAACCCACTTATTTATATAGGCTTCTCTCTCTTATCATCTCTTTGGTAAATTTTGTTGGCATTAATACTCATCTGACCGATTCTCTACTCGTACTAGCTAATTTTCCACCTGCTCCAGGATTCGATTCAGTTCGTTGTGTGCGCAATATACATTTATCAAAGAAATTGCTAATAAAGCCATGGTTATGGGAAAAAAGAGAGTTAGAAATTAGATTAATACAAAAAAAGTGGAATTTTACAGCTACAGTGAGGTGTAATGGGTGAGGCTGAATGATATGGCTCCCAGGTTACTTTAAGGAACCAAATGGTGCAATATGGAAAGTGGACACGGCCGAAGGCCATGGCTAGTGGGCCCCAACAAAACCTATTAGGGGTAATATGTCAGGGGGTGCAAAATGGAAAGTGGACACGGCTGAATGCCATGGATAGCATGCTGAAAAGAAATCTAGTGGCATGGCCACGACCAAAGGCCATGACTAGTGGGACTGAGTGAAAGCTATTGGGGAAACATGTAAAAGGGCCACGGTCGAAGGCCCGGGTCAATGGTCATGTGCGAAGGCCATGGCTAGTGAGTAAAAAAGAAAGATAGTGTTTTAAATACAAAAAAACCTTTTTTGAAGTGTTTTAAAATATGCAGTGCACACGGCTGCAAGGCCGTGCCCACTGGCCATGGGCGAAGGCCATGGCTATTGACCTGGCAGTGTTTTAAAATATACAGTGTGCATGACTGAAGGCCCCCGACTAGGTGTCCCAAAAGACATGTATAGAGGCCCCAGCCAAAAGCCATGGCCACCAAGTGGGTCCTAAAGAAACATATTTTGGGAACATGTACAGTGGACACGGCAAAGGCCATGGCTCTTATGGTATAACAAAACCCTTGAAATTCACTGACAAAACATTAGTTAAGGTGCAGTTGAGCAAATTTAACTCAACAAAACCCTTGAAATTCAGCAGATGTGGGAAGTCATGACCATTTAAGGCGGCGCGTTCCGTTGAAAAGCCCATGAGCACATACATATTATAAGAGAAGGGATTCACAATGACATAGACCTACAATGATTCACAATGACTAGACCTGTCAGCGGCCTTCGACCTCGTCAACCATCAAATTCTAACCAGACACATCACCACAGCTGCAGCCTTCTCCACCAATGCATCAGACTCGATAAACTCCTTTCTTTCCAACAGGACACCCAGAGTTTTTTCTCCCACAGCCTCAGCAGACCCGAGCGCGACACTTTGTGGAGTCCCCCAAGGCTCCTGTGTGTCTCCCACTCTATATAACATATTTACTAAGCTACTCTTCGATCGACTGGATAACTTGGGTGTCATCTACACCAACCACACAAATGATACCCAAGTCCTTATCCCACTCACTGGCTGCTACGATCTAGATTCCAAACTCCTTAATGATATCTGTCTAGAAATCCATGCCTGGATGGCCACCAACAGCCTATGCCTTAACAACGACAAGACCGAGCTCCTGATTGTCGGCACTCAGGCACGTCTAAACAAACTAGACCATAGATACTCAGCCTTCAACATTGACGGCAATTCAATTAAGGTCTCAATAGAAATAAAAACATTGGGGGTCTATCTTGACTCCACTCTCTCCCTTAAAAGACAAATCAGTGCGGTGGCATCCACCACAGCCTACACCAATAAGCTAATCTAAAGCTGCAAAGCCTACCTATCCACCAATAGCTGCCTAACGTTAGCCAGAGCACTAGCGCTCTCAAAAATGTACTATTGTAACACACTCTTTTTAGGCTCCTCGGAACTCAACTTAAACAGACTCCAGATCCTGCAAAACAACTCACTAAGAGCTGCACTTAGTCTGCCTAGATCCAGCCACATTTCAATCTTCAGGCGTACCACCAATTGGCTGCCTGTTCGGGACAGAATGACCCTCCGCACACTAGTAATCACACACAAGTGCCTTGCAAGCACAGCTCCCAAATACTTGGCCAACAAAATCTGCAAGCACCACCAGACCATCCTCATCACACTGCCTTACAGTACCTCGGTTCAACCTAAAAACTGCTGGTGGAGCAAGCTTCCCAGTCCAAACAGCCAAACGTTGGAACTCCATACCAATTGCCTTCAGACAGGAGCCCTCCCTCATAGCCTTCAAATCTCGAATCAAAATATTGGTTGAGCAATAAGCCTCTCCAATAATGACCATGCCTGCACTTTGCGACCATCCAGTACTTACCCTTCACCTTCGACTGCACTGCACCCCTGACCATGTTTTGTCATAAATACTATTGGTTTCTGGACCGGCTGTAACCATTGGTCTCATACCTTCAACTGAAACTACATGTATCTACTTCTCGTCTGATTCCATATATCTAACTTACAAGTCTTCTCCAGCACCAAGTTACCTCAGAGTTCGGTGCACGATAAAAATAATAAGCAAACAAACAAACATACAAAATGGCATTATGGGGCACATCAATGGACGCGTGCTGAGATAAACAGGTCATCACTTCCCACATTTGTTGAATTTTACCTTAAGTTTCCTAGGGTCATCCAGACATGGACCCCTTGCTCACTGTGCTCAGAGAGGCACAGCTCCACCTCACTGATGAGGCCCAACAAGGCTGAACACATGCCTGGGGTTGCTGTTGGTACTCTTGTTCAGAAGAGAATTGCCAAAGCATTTCAGTGCTGGACTGCCCATGTGGGCGAGACGAAGACTGATATGCAAATGGGTATTTCCCTTCTGTGAAAGGTACAGTGAGCTGAAGTGTGGTTGCAGACTCTCGAATGTGTACCATCCCAAAGAATAGGTCATTTAGCCATGTTCGTTCTCACAGAGGGGTGCCTATGGACAATTTTTTCATATATGCATATATATTCACTGAAAAAACTTTGTTAAAGTGATGATATGGTTGAGCTGCACTAATAAAAACCTATGAAATTCAATGAAAAAACTTTGTTAAAGGGACGTAAATGTTACAAGTAAAACTGAAAAACATCTGAAATTTGCCAGTTATGGTAAACTAAGCAACCATAGCTTGCGCCACCACCATACACTGCTAAGACTAACACCCAAATGGCACTGATGATTAGTGCTTGGTGCGTCTTCTTTCATTTCCCTCCCCACCTTATGTTAACCCCTCCTGATTTTTTTTTTTAAAAACAACAAAAAATAAGGTTCCTTTAGGAAACACCTTCCACAATTGAAAAAAATGATCTTAAAGCCTTCATCTACCTTACATTCCTCAGTAATGTACATAGACTCAATAAGATTTGCCAACATTTCCATTAGCATTTTGTGCTATGCTAATGGGAATACTGTGGTGTTCATCTCCCGTTTCAGGGACTGAAATGGGAATAAAACCACGAAAGCCCATGTTATCGGCCCAAGGAAAGCGAGGGCGGATAACGAGGGTTCCAGACCGTTATCACCCGTTCCAGCCCCTGCAATGGGGATGAAGGTCATTAGCACCCCGGGATGCCAAGGCGGTAACCGGGGCTGCTAAAAGAAGGATTTTTCTTCCTACACCCTCTTCCCTTTCCATGGCAGTCTGCAGAAGGCAAAGAAAGAACCCTATGATCACATTAAGCTTCCACACACCAACTGCAACCTTACATTCTTTTACAAATCTTTTCCATCTACATTTCCCTTACTTATCCAAAAGTATTGTACACAATGCTCCTATAAATGCACACATGCATTGTGCAGTGAGAGAAGTGCACAAATAGAAGGGGCAGAACAGATGGGCAAATGTTCATGAGAACCCAGGAGGGAAATGCCAAGGTGGGATGCCACTGGGTAACTACTGGAGCATAGGAGCCCCAAGGGTTGGATGCATCTTAACCATACATTTTTTCTGTCAATTTAATAGATGCTTATAAGTGAACATGTTTCGTGGTGTT
Organism: Ambystoma mexicanum; assembly: GCF_040938575.1. Classification (NCBI taxonomy): domain Eukaryota; kingdom Metazoa; phylum Chordata; class Amphibia; order Caudata; family Ambystomatidae; genus Ambystoma; species Ambystoma mexicanum. Next base: position 656,190,001 of record NC_090934.1, read on the forward strand.
ACATCACTGCATATAAGTTATTCATATTTCCTCTTTTCTCATATATGAAAGAAATATAAAGATCCTTTAAGAAACATATTTTTTGCAACACATACTCATGTCTGTCATTATCAGCAGGGCATGCTGGGGATGGAAATCATTGTTCAATTGCCTACTGCATTGGCCTGCTCCTGCTCCCCCCTCCCACTTCCTGGTCCTCCTCTCCCTCCCCGCCTCCCTGCCCGCCCACCCCCCCTCTGATTGGCTGTGTGCCTGCTTCCCCTCTGGCCTACTCGACGGCCGTTCCCCCCGCTCGCTTCTTTCTTCAGCTGAGCGTGGAGAGCGGTCGCCAGTAGCCCGAGGGGAACAGCAGGCCTGGGAAACCCTGCCTGGGCCTCCGTGAGTGCTTTGATTTAAAATTTTGTATAATTGCTTTTTCGCGCACTGAGCGCGGTGTTTGGCCTGCTCCTGCTCCCCCCTCCCACTTCCTGGTCCTCCTCTCCCTCCCCGCCTCCCTGCCCGCCCACCCCCCCTCTGATTGGCTGTGTGCCTGCTTCCCCTCTGGCCTACTCGACGGCCGTTCCCCCCGCTCGCTTCTTTCTTCAGCTGAGCGTGGAGAGCGGTCGCCGGTAGCCCGAGGGGAACAGCAGGCCTGGGAAACCCTGCCTGGGCCTCCGTGAGTGCTTTGATTTAAAATGTTGTATAATTGCTTTTTCGCGCTCTGAGCGCGGTGTTTGGCCTGCTCCTGCTCCCCCCTCCCACTTCCTGGTCCTCCTCTCCCTCCCCGCCTCCCTGCCCGCCCACCCCCCCCTCTGATTGGCTGTGTGCCTGCTTCCCCTCTGGCCTACTCGACGGCCGTTCCCCCCGCCCACTTCTTTCTTCAGCTGAGCGTGGAGAGCGGTCGCCGGTGGCCCGAGGGGAACAGCAGGCCTGGGAAACCCTGCCTGGGCCTCCGTGAGTGCTTTGATTTAAAATTTTGTATAATTGCTTTTTCGCGCTCTGAGCGCGGTGTTTGGCCTGCTCCTGCTCCCCCCTCCCACTTCCTGGTCCTCCTTCCCTCCCCGCCTCCCTGCCCGCCCACCCCCCTCTGATTGGCTGTGTGCCTGCTTCCCCTCTGGCCTACTCGACGGCCGTTCCCCCCGCCCGCTTCTTTCTTCAGCTGAGCGTGGAGAGCGGTCGCCGGTAGCCCGAGGGGAACAGCAGGCCTGGGAAACCCTGCCTGGGCCTCCGTGAGTGCTTTGATTTAAAATTTTGTATAATTGCTTTTTCGCGCACTGAGCGCGGTGTTTGGCCTGCTCCTGCTCCCCCCTCCCACTTCCTGGTCCTCCTCTCCCTCCCCGCCTCCCTGCCCGCCCACCCCCCCTCTGATTGGCTGTGTGCCTGCTTCCCCTCTGGCCTACTCGACGGCCGTTCCCCCCGCTCGCTTCTTTCTTCAGCTGAGCGTGGAGAGCGGTCGCCGGTAGCCCGAGGGGAACAGCAGGCCTGGGAAACCCTGCCTGGGCCTCCGTGAGTGCTTTGATTTAAAATGTTGTATAATTGCTTTTTCGCGCTCTGAGCGCGGTGTTTGGCCTGCTCCTGCTCCCCCCTCCCACTTCCTGGTCCTCCTCTCCCTCCCCGCCTCCCTGCCCGCCCACCCCCCCCTCTGATTGGCTGTGTGCCTGCTTCCCCTCTGGCCTACTCGACGGCCGTTCCCCCCGCCCACTTCTTTCTTCAGCTGAGCGTGGAGAGCGGTCGCCGGTGGCCCGAGGGGAACAGCAGGCCTGGGAAACCCTGCCTGGGCCTCCGTGAGTGCTTTGATTTAAAATTTTGTATAATTGCTTTTTCGCGCTCTGAGCGCGGTGTTTGGCCTGCTCCTGCTCCCCCCTCCCACTTCCTGGTCCTCCTTCCCTCCCCGCCTCCCTGCCCGCCCACCCCCCTCTGATTGGCTGTGTGCCTGCTTCCCCTCTGGCCTACTCGACGGCCGTTCCCCCCGCCTGCTTCTTTCTTCAGCTGAGCGTGGAGAGCGGTCGCCGGTAGCCCGAGGGGAACAGCAGGCCTGGGAAACCCTGCCTGGGCCTCCGTGAGTGCTTTGATTTAAAATTTTGTATAATTGCTTTTTCGCGCTCTGAGCGCGGTGTTTGGCCTGCTCCTGCTCCCCCCTCCCACTTCCTGGTCCTCCCTCCCTCCCCGCCTCCCTGCCCGCCCACCCCCCCTTCCTCTCCCTCTGCCTATAACCTCCCCCCTCCTGGGCAGCCCTCTGCCCGGCAGCCCCCGCGGCTAAGGGCCCCAGGCCAAGGGCGACTCCTACAGTGCGGCTCCCTGTGTGTCTGCAGGTGTCCGCAGGGGACGCCAGGCGCCAGTTCCACCTGTTCTCCGTTCCCCGGTCCACCCCTCCTACTCCTGGTTACATCTGCATGGGGCCTTGCCTCACTGTATTCACAGTTGAGGTAAACTAGGTGGTTTTATTTTCTCCCCTCGCAGGATTCTCAAACTTAGGTGGCCCGGTACCTAATACGCATTACTGTTTGCTCTGAACTGTGGTAAACTAGGGTGTTTTTTCTCCCCTCGCAGGATTCTCAAACTTAGGTGGCCCGGTACCTAATACGCATTACTGTTTGCTCTGAACTGTGGTAAACTAGGGTGTTTTTTCTCCCCTCGCAGGATTCTCAAACTTAGGTGGCCCGGTACCTAATACGCATTACTGTTTGCTCTGAACTGTGGTAAACTAGGGTGTTTTTTCTCCCCTCGCAGGATTCTCTAACTTAGGTGGCCCGGTACCTAATACGCATTACTGTTTGCTCTGAACTGTGGTAAACTAGGGTGTTTTTCTCCCCTCGCAGGATTCTCAAACTTAGGTGGCCCGGTACCTAATACGCATTACTGTTTGTTTGCTCTAACTGTGGTAACTTGTGCCTGCCGCTCACTTCCTGTCTGCGTGCTCTCGTTTCGTCTGTCTCCCCCCCCCCTCCCTCCTACTCCATGGTGCTCTCTGTCTCGCCTATCTTCTCTAACTGCTTCTCCATTGACTATCCTGCTCTCCTCACTAAATCTGGTAGGAAAAAGTTTAAAAAGGACATCCTGGTCTCCAACCCAGGCCTCCCTATCGCTGACACCTACACTAGTGCCTGCTCTAAGGAAACTCTCACTGACATCCTCTTCTTCGTGCCTTCGCCTGACCTATGGACCCTTCATATGGTCTCTGTGCTCTCTCCTTTCTCCTCCTCTCCCATTAATGGTGGCACCCGTTGGGATGTCCTCTTGGCCCCCTTCCGCTCCTCTAAGGCCATCATTAATGTCTACGCTAATGGGACCATCTTGGTCCAAGGCCCTCAGGCCAACCTTCACCTCTTTGATAGACGCTTCCCACACCTCATCAACTTCCTCTCCTCTCCTGCTGTCCCCCCTCCTCTATCCTTGTAACGCTCACCTGATTCTCGCAGAGGCGCCGGTCTTGACTGGGCGACTACCGTATCTTCAAAGGTGATGTGTAGCACCCGGTTGGCTCTTTGGGCTGGACCTCTGTGCACTGTATGCCTGACGTGTAGAGTAAGATGTCTGCAGATAGAAAATATGGGGTTAATGAACTGGGGTTATCGGGGTGTCCCTATCTCTTTCCTCTTCTCCTCTCCTGTAGACCCCCAAAGGTTAACGCTCTCACCTTAGGTAAGTGAATGCCGAGCTCTCCATCTGCCTCGGGGCAGGGTGCTGTAACCAGTTTCTTCACTGGATAGGTAGCGCAGGCCTCTTGACTTCAGAGGACTGCTGTCCGTCGTTTACTGCACGAACGGTAAGTTTCGAGTCATTCAAATGTCTTTAAAGTCTTTAGTAATGATGTCTCTTGTTTTGCAGGGTTCCGGCGATGGCGGATGACGGGCTGAAGTGAGTTGAAGATGGAGCCCGTGTGATGAATAGAAGTGCCTGGAAGCACGTAAGTAAGCGCTTGTTGCTTGCTTCACTATGCGCTCTAACTGTCTTTTTATTTTGCAGGTACGAGTTCGGAGCGGCTGCAGGGTGCCGGAATACCCACTGGATTAGATGTGGAAAGAGTAATGGCACGTGAGTATTAAAGTTCCCCAATGTCTTTAAACGCACCTTGTTTTGTCTTTCAGATGCGGGATGCAGCGCCGAAGGCCTCCGGAGCGTGCGAAGAGTTGGTAAACTTTTGTCTTTCAGATGCCGGAATGCAGTGTGAAGACCTCCAGAGCGCACGAAGAGTAGGTAAGCCTTTGCCTTTCAGATGCCGGAATGCTAACCTGTTCTTTCTTGTCTTTATAGGTGTTGCTGAAGACTGGATTCAGGATGGTAAGCCTTTGCCTTTCAGATGCCGGAATGCTAACCTGTTCTTTCTTGTCTTTATAGGTGTTGCTGAAGACTGGATTCAGGATGGTAAGCCTTTTTCCTTAGGCCCAGGACCGGATGCAGAAGACACGATGAGCGTTCTGCTGCAGAGGTTGCAGAATAACGCAAAGCAAGATTCATCCACCGGGTGTGGTTTAAATAGCCTCCTGTAGTGCTTAGGTGTCTCCTTCCACAGCCACGCCTAAGTAAGAAAAGAGTTCCTGGTAAGAAAAGAGTTCCTGCCTTCCAGAAGAGTTCCAGTGTTCTGAATCTAGGGAGTGGCTCCAGCCCCACCCAACAGGAAAAGTAGTTCCAAACAGAAGAGGATCAGAGGATCAACTGGCAGGCAAGTAAGCAGCATGGTCTGCTGAAGGTAAGTCCACCCAAGCATTATGAGCCCGGCGCTTCCAGCGCTGGGACTGGGCATATTTATGAGCCTGGTGCCACTGGCGCCAGGACTGGGTCCAAAAGGTCCCAATTGGGACTGGTTGGCACTCGGAACCTGGGTTATGGATCTGCTTCCAAGGGAGTTGGGAAAACCCTGACCTTTTGGAAGCAGAGATCATGACAGTACCCCCCCTCAAGGCCCCTCCCAAACCGGGCTTCTCCGGGGGTTTTGGCTTGTCAGGAAATGTTCGGTGAAATCTTTTGATTAGGCGAGGAGCGTGGACATATTCAGCAGGTTCCCAGGATCTCTCTTGGGGGCCGTAGCCTTTCCAGTCAATTAGGTAGAATAGTTTAGATTTGGAGATCTTGGAATCCAGAATGCTTTTGACTTCAAACTCGAGTTCTCCATCCACTAGGATAGGTTTTGGAGATTTGGTTAGTCGGGTTTGAGGTTGCACGGGTTTAATAGAGAGACGTGGAAGACCGGATGTATCTTCATGTGCGGGGGCAAGTCCAACTTGACCGCTACTGGGTTTACTATGGTAGTGATGGAATAGGGACCAAGGTATCTTGGGTTGAATGTGCGTGGCCCTTTTAGAGATAGATATTTGGTGGATAACCAGACTTGATCCCCTACTTGATAGTGAGGGGCTTCCTTCCGATGTTGATCTGCTCCTTTCTTGTATTGTTCTTTAGCCCTTTGAAGGTGAGAAACAGCTTCCTTAAAGGCTTGGGTGATTGTAGAATGCAGGTAGTCTACTGCTGGTGTTTCAAGATCTTGGAGGGGATCCAACTCCGAGGTTCGAGGGTGACTGCCGTACAAAAGAAAAAACGGGGTTTTCCCAGTTCCCGAATGGACAGAGTTATTGTAGGCATACTCGGCTATCCAAAGGATATCTTTCCAAGTTTTTTCAGTTTGTTGCAGCATGCAGCGTAAATACTGTTCCAGAGTTTGATTGGTCCTCTCGGTTTGTCCGTCGGTCTGAGGGTGGTGACTGGTCGATAGTCTCACATCAATTTGAGCCGACCGACAGCAACTTCGCCAAAAATGAGAAATAAATTGACTACCTCGATCCGAAATTAGAACCGAAGGAAAACCGTGCAGTCGGACGATGTTTTCGAGAAATTCTCGGGCCAGAGTTGCTGCTGTTGGCAAGCCTTTGAGCGGAATGAAATGCGCCATCTTGGAGAATAAGTCCATGATTACTAGAATCGTATTGTATCCGGAGCATGGAGGTAGATCGGTGATGAAGTCCATAGAAAGCGTATGCCAAGGGCGAGGTGGGATGTCAATAGGGCGTAAGAGGCCTGCTGGTCTTTCCTTTTGACTCTTGTTTTGGGCGCATACTCCACAGGACATTATAAAGTCTCTGATATCTTTTTTCCAAGACGGCCACCAGAAGTAGCGCTTGATCTTTTCTGAGGTCTTGGCTATACCGGGATGACCTTCCATTAAAGAGTCGTGATAACAAGAGATTACTTTTTTCTGTAAATCTGTGCTGGGTAGGTATAATCGTTCTTGGAAATACAATAAGTTGTCCTTTACTGCAAAGTCCTTTCCCTGCAGATGCCAATTCTGTATGTCTGCTGGAGTTACAAGTTGCCTGGCTTTATCCTTAACTTCCTCTATGGATTCTGTGGCGATTACACCCAGAATTCTTTGTTCGGGAATGATTGGTACAGGTTTAGGGTTGACCAAGTGTTCTTCCACTCCCATCCGAGAAAGGGCATCGGCTTTACCGTTCTTTGTACCAGGTCGATAGGTAATTATGAAGTCAAACTCGGCAAAGAATAATGCCCAACGGAGTTGTCCAGAGGATTGGGCTTTTGCGGTCTTCAAATATTGCAGGTTTCGGTGATCCGTAATCACAGTAACGGTGTGTCGGGCCCCCAGCAGATAATGCCGCCAAGCCTTAAAGGCAGACTTGATAGCCAGAAGTTCCTTGTCAGTAATCGTGTAATTGATTTCAGGAGGCGAGAATTTGCGGGACCAAAATGCCATGGGATGCAACTGATTGGTTACCGGGTCCTTTTGTGATAGAACTGCCCCCATGGCAAGGCTTGAAGCATCAGTTTCCACGATGTAGGGGAGTTCGGGGCGAGGGTGTTTTAAGATTGGTGCAGAGATAAATTTAGTCTTCAAATCCTGGAAAGCTTGTTCCGCCTCGGTAGACCATTCAAAACGTTTGTTTTTCTTTAACAAGGCAGTGATGGGCTGGACTATTCGAGAGAATTCGGGGATAAACCTGCGGTAAAAGTTAGCGAAGCCTAACATGCTTTGCACACCTTTTACGGAGGATGGTGATGGCCATTTGAGAACTGCATCGACCTTCTTTGAATCCATACGCACTCCGCCAGGTGATAATATGAATCCCAAGAATTCAACTTCAGTCACGTTGAAAACACATTTTTCCAATTTAGCGAAAAGTTTGTGTTGACGCAATCTTTCGAGGACCATTTTCACGTGTTTCCGATGTTCAGATTCCGATGAAGAATAAACGAGGATGTCGTCAATGTAAACAACAACACATACATCTATGAGCTCTCTGAGGACATCGTTCATAAAATATTGAAAGGCGGCCGGGGCATTGCAAAGTCCGAAGGGCATGACCTGATATTCAAATAGCCCATACCTGGTGCGGAAGGCCGTCTTCCATTCATCGCCCTCTTTTACTCGTACCAAGTGGTAAGCTCCTCTAAGATCCAGCTTTGTATATATGCATGCTTTTCTGACTTGGTCCAGGAGTTCAGGGATCAAAGGTAACGGATATCTATTCTTAACGGTGATCTGGTTCAGGGAGCGATAATCGATACAAGTTCTAAGGTCTCCTTCCTTTTTTGGAACGAAGAACAAAGCTGAAGAAGCAGGGGACTTGGAAGGACGAATAAACCCATTTGCCAGGTATTGATCCAGGTATTGTCGAAGGTGAAGGTTCTCAGGCTCGGTGAGGGCATAAATTCTACTACAAGGAGGAGTAGATCCAGGTATCAGGTCTATCTGGCAGTCATAAGACCTATGAGGAGGTAGAGAGTTAGCCTGATCCTTCCGGAAAACATCTTGGTATTCTAGGTATTCGGGAGGTAACTGGGGAGTCTCTGAAGAAATTGCGGCCAGTGCAACACCAGGTGGAGGGTGACAAGTAGAGACACATTCTGGAAACTGGACCGTTCTTGCTCGCCAATCGATCAGAGGATTGTGTTTCTCTAACCAAGGTATTCCTAGAATAATCTGAAACTGAGGGGCCTTGATCACATCGAACACAATCTTCTCATGGTGTCCATCTTGACTTACTAGCGTCACCTCTTGAGTGGTATGCATTACTGGCCCGGAGGCTATCTCCGTACCATCCACCGTAGTAATGACGTCCTTTACAGCCTTGGGACAAAGAGTTAGATTCATCCTCAAAACCATTTCATGATCCACATAATTGCCGATGGCACCGCTGTCGACGTAAGCTTCAATTGCATGTAATCGATCCGGATTATCAGGGCTAATGAGGACCATAGGTATCACGAAATGCGAGGTCACGGAACTGGTTTTCACGCTCGGCAAGAGGACCTCTATTCTTGTCGGGCGAGGTCGTTTCCCTGCTCAGAGTTCGTAACTTTGGTAACTGCAGCTCCTACTGCCTTCTTGGCAGGTTTCACCGGACAGTCTCGAAGAAAGTGCCCTGAGTTTCCGCAATATAGGCATAATTGCAACTGTTTCCTCCTTTCCCGCTCCCTTTGTGTTAGAGGACCTTTCAGACCCCCTATTTGCATGGGTTCCCCGGAGTCTACTCCTTTGGAAGGAGTTGGCGGTTTGGAAAATACTCGAGCATCAAACTTGGAACGATCGGCCTTCCTGTTCTGCAGCCTGTGATCTATTTGAACGACCAAGTCTATATAATCCGAACAGTCTTGTGGGGGATTCACTACTTGGGCTAAAACGTCTTTGAGCTCTCCACGTAGACCTCTATAAAACAGCGTAATCCTTTTGTCCTCAGGCCATTGAGTTTCCACTATTAGTCTATTGAAAGATGCAATATAAGCCAAAAGGTCTTGATTACCCTGTCGCAACGAAAGAAGCTCATTGTCCAAGGCCTGCCCCTGTGAATGTCTTGCGAACAGTTTTTCCATACTAAGCTGAAAGGCTTGAAAATCATGGAGAACCGGATCATCTTGATTAACTAGAGGGATCGACCAGTCTGCCGCATTGCCACTAAGGTACGAAAGTACAAAAGCTACTTTTGCTTGATCAGTTGGAAAGGCTGCTGGCCGGCATAAGAAGTGCAACCGGCACTGATTGATAAATACTGCAAACCTCTTTGGGTCACCAGAAAATCGTTCGGGCGGAGCCAGAGGTACATTCCCAGGTAGGTTGATCTGCACTGGATTCATAGAGGATGTTGAAGGAAGATTTGCCCCTGATGCGGGTAACGGGGTCTGTCCGGCTTGTGACTGTAGCACTTGTCTAGCAAGATTGTCTGTTCTCTCCTTGGAAATAATTAGTTCCCTTCTTAGAGCATTTGTTTCCTGACGAGCTGCATGCACTTCTGCCCTTAGTTCCCCAAGTAACCGGGCTAGGGGGTCAGTATCCGAGGTTTCCATAGCGCCTGGGCGAGAGTTTTGCGGTAGGCTTTGCGTTCTGTAACGCTCACCTGATTCTCGCAGAGGCGCCGGTCTTGACTGGGCGACAACCGTATCTTCAAAGGTGATGTGTAGCACCCGGTTGGCTCTTTGGGCTGGACCTCTGTGCACTGTATGCCTGACGTGTAGAGTAAGATGTCTGCAGATAGAAAATATGGGGTTAATGAACTGGGGTTATCGGGGTGTCCCTATCTCTTTCCTCTTCTCCTCTCCTGTAGACCCCCAAAGGTTAACGCTCTCACCTTAGGTAAGTGAATGCCGAGCTCTCCATCTGCCTCGGGGCAGGGTGCTGTAACCAGTTTCTTCACTGGATAGGTAGCGCAGGCCTCTTGACTTCAGAGGACTGCTGTCCGTCGTTTACTGCACGAACGGTAAGTTTCGAGTCATTCAAATGTCTTTAAAGTCTTTAGTAATGATGTCTCTTGTTTTGCAGGGTTCCGGCGATGGCGGATGACGGGCTGAAGTGAGTTGAAGATGGAGCCCGTGTGATGAATAGAAGCGCCTGGAAGCACGTAAGTAAGCGCTTGTTGCTTGCTTCACTATGCGCTCTAACTGTCTTTTTATTTTGCAGGTACGAGTTCGGAGCGGCTGCAGGGTGCCGGAATACCCACTGGATTAGATGTGGAAAGAGTAATGGCACGTGAGTATTAAAGTTCCCCAATGTCTTTAAACGCACCTTGTTTTGTCTTTCAGATGCGGGATGCAGCGCCGAAGGCCTCCGGAGCGTGCGAAGAGTTGGTAAACTTTTGTCTTTCAGATGCCGGAATGCAGTGTGAAGACCTCCAGAGCGCACGAAGAGTAGGTAAGCCTTTGCCTTTCAGATGCCGGAATGCTAACCTGTTCTTTCTTGTCTTTATAGGTGTTGCTGAAGACTGGATTCAGGATGGTAAGCCTTTGCCTTTCAGATGCCGGAATGCTAACCTGCTCTTTCTTGTCTTTATAGGTGTTGCTGAAGACTGGATTCAGGATGGTAAGCCTTTTTCCTTAGGCCCAGGACCGGATGCAGAAGACACGATGAGCGTTCTGCTGCAGAGGTTGCAGAATAACGCAAAGCAAGATTCATCCACCGGGTGTGGTTTAAATAGCCTCCTGTAGTGCTTAGGTGTCTCCTTCCACAGCCACGCCTAAGTAAGAAAAGAGTTCCTGGTAAGAAAAGAGTTCCTGCCTTCCAGAAGAGTTCCAGTGTTCTGAATCTAGGGAGTGGCTCCAGCCCCACCCAACAGGAAAAGTAGTTCCAAACAGAAGAGGATCAGAGGCTCAACTGGCAGGCAAGTAAGCAGCATGGTCTGCTGAAGGTAAGTCCACCCAAGCATTATGAGCCCGGCGCTTCCAGCGCTGGGACTGGGCATATTTATGAGCCTGGTGCCACTGGCGCCAGGACTGGGTCCAAAAGGTCCCAATTGGGACTGGTTGGCACTCGGAACCTGGGTTATGGATCTGCTTCCAAGGGAGTTGGGAAAACCCTGACCTTTTGGAAGCAGAGATCATGACAATCCTTGGCTACCTTGCCTCTACCCTCCCTCCCTGCCCCCTCTCGTGCTCCTTCTTCACCGCCTTCTTCAACACCTCCGCAGGGCGTACCTCTGATCTGTACCCCTCCCCGGAAGTTCTTCAAGGATGGCAACCTTCTCCACATCGCCACTCTAAATTCTCGCTCTGCCATCAAGCACTCCTCTGATATCTGTCACCTTCTTGAGGAACTTGACCTCGACGTCCTCTGTCTCACTGAGACATGGTTCACAGCCAGCTCTGCCACCAGCTTTGACACACTCCTACCTGACGGTTACAAGATCCTCTCCATGCCCAGGCCTAACCGTGCAGGGGGTGGTGTTGCCCTTATCTTCCCTGAGTGGATTCCTGCCACTGTCACTCCTACGCAGACCTACTCCTCTTTTGAATGTCTTGTCTGCCGACTCTCTCTCTCTCCTAGCCATTCCCTTACCGTGGCTACTATCTATCGGCCACCTGGTCAAATTTCCTCCTTCCTCTCTGAGTGGGCTGACCTCTCCTCCTCACTCCTGTCCTCAACCACTCAACTCCTCTCACTTGGTGACTTCAACATCCACCTTGATGCCTCCAGTCCCCCCACTGTTCTCTTTCGTGACCTCTGCGACTCTCTCTCACTCTCTATTCTCCCGTCTGGGCCTACTCACTCTGCTGGGCACACTCTTGATGCTCTGATCTCTTCTGACCTTCCCTTCTCCGTCCCTCTCTCCACTCCTCTCTCCTGGAGTGATCACTTTCTCCTATCCTCCCACCTCACCCTCCCTACTCCACAGGCAAAGCCACCCTCTTCACTGCCACCCACCTTCTCGGTCATCCGACCCATGAAGCGTGTGTCAGTTGAGGCTTTCGCTGCTACCTTCTCGCCCCCCCCTGCCCCTTCGGCTGACTCCCACCCTGACACAGCCCTCTCCATGCTCCACTCTGCTATATCTGTTACTCTTGATATCCTTGCCCCCGTCATGAGAATCCGCCTGAAGCCCAAAGCCAAATGTAACTCCTGGTATGACTCGGATCTCGCCACCCTAAAACGCAAGTGCAGGGTTGCAGAGAGGAAATGGAGTGCTTCATGTTCATCCTCTGACAAACTGGCCTGCCGCCTGCTCCAAAGGCAGTACCGGCTCTCCGTTCTCACCAAGAAGAGAGCCCTTATCCAAGCCCGCATCTCTGCGGCATCTAACAACTCCGCCGAACTCTTTAAAATCTGCAAGGAGCTGGCCAACCCTGTTGCAGTCTCCACCTCTCCTGTCCCCTCCCAGGCCCTCTGCACTGCACTGGCCTCTCACTTCATCTCTAAAACTCAGGACATCCTGTCCTCGCTCTCCTCCTTTCACCTCCCTCCCTCCCTTCCCGGCTCTTCCTCTGGCCCTTCTGCAGTCACCCCTCCTCCCTCTTTCTCTGCCTTTCCACTTTTCTCTGCTGACGAGGTTTCCAGACAAGTCCGATCTATGAAAGTCTCGTCTAAACAGGTTCACCCCTGTTCCTCCAAAACTATCAAGGACCACATCGACTCCCTGGCTCCTGCCCTGGCTGACTTTTGCAACCACTCCTTCGCCTCTGGAGTCTTCCCTTCCCCCCTCAAGCACTCCCTTGTGCACCCTCTTCTCAAGAAACCCTCTTCCGACCCCTCCTGCCCGGCTAACTATCGCCCTATCTCCATCACTCCCTTCCTGGGCAAGATCCTGGAGAAACTGGCCATCTCCCAGCTTAACCTCCATGCTGAATCTGTTGGTAGTCTTCATGACCATCAATCTGGCTTCAGAGCTGCCAGAAGCACGGAAACTGCTCTCCTGAACATCCGTGAAGACCTGCTCTTGAACCTCGATTCCAACACTCCGTGTGTTCTCATTCTGCTCGATCTCTCCTCTGCCTTTGACACTGTCAACCATGCCATCCTGCTCAACCGTCTCCGTGAAAACCTGGGTATCACTGGTCAGGCTCTGGCGTGGCTGACCTCTTTCCTTTCAAATCGACCCTCCCAGGTCCAACTGGGGTCCTTCCTCTCCGACATCTTTTTCTCCACCTGTGGTGTCCCCCAGGGATCTAATCTCTCTCCCTGGCTGTTCAACCAGTATCTGGCACTCCTTGCCCACCGCATCGCCGCTCTCTGCCCTAATTTCCAGTGCTATGTGGACGATACCCAGCTCATTTTCAGGCTACCCTCAGCCTCCTCCTCTCCTTCCCTCATCTCTGACTGTCTGTCTGCTAACCAGGAATGGTGTGCCGCCAATGACCTCTGCCTTAATGCCAGTAAGACTGAGATTCTACTCATCGGTACACCCACTCCCGCCTTCCCTGCAGCTCTCTGGCCTGCCTCCCTTGGCCCCCTCCCTGCTCCTACCTGCAAGGCAAAAAACCTTGGGGTCATCTTCGACTCCACACTCTCCTTCTCTCCTCATATTTCTGACGTCGCTAAGAAGTCACACTACCAGCTGCACCTCCTCACAGGTATTCTTCCCTTCCTCTCCTTCCCCCAGAAGCTCACTGTCTCCCGAGCCCTGGTTCTCTCGAAGCTGGATTACTGTAACAGCCTCTATCTTAATCTGCCTGCCTCCACTCTCCGCCCTCTGCAACTCATCCAGAACAGAACTGCGAGACTTGTCCTTGGCCTCAAGCCCTGGGACCGTATCTCTCCAGGACTGAAATCTCTACACTGGCTCCCAGTGGCTGCGAGGATAAAGTTCAAAACCCTCTGCATTGTCCACAAGGCCTTCTGGGGCCTGGGTCCTAAATACCTTCAACTCTCTCTTCCCAAATATCTTCCTTCCCGAGCCCTTCGCTCATCCGCCTCCAACTCCCTCAGGGTCAGCCGCTTCTCGAAGCAACGAGCTGGGGGTAGATCTCTCTCCGCTGCAGGGGCCTCCCTCTGGAACAGCCTTCCTGCCTCCCTGAAACTTGAGGAGAACCATCTCCGGTTCCGGAAGCACCTCAAAACCTTCCTCTTTGCTTCTGCTTTCTCTCTCCCTCTCCCCTGCTGAACAGCTAATATCCTTCACGGAAACTGCACTGATTCTGCAACTGGACCACTCTTAACGGCCTCGGTCCTGGGCCACTCTCCACTTGCACTTGCACTTGCACTTGCATACAGAGACAGTCCCTCTGCACTGCGGGACTGTCTCTGTATCCCTACAGCCTCCCCCCCTTTCCCAGCACTTGTTCTGCACTTACCTTGCCACCAGCTGGCCCTATCTATTTATTACTTTATGCCACTTACCTTGTATTGCACTTCCCCCCCTCCCCTTCCCCTTGCACTTTTCCCCCTCCCCCACCCCTGCACTTGCGTGATCTGAATGACACCTGGCCTAGTAGGATCGTTGTCTGTCTCCCCTTGTCCCTCCCCTCCCTGCCTCGTCGCGCCTTGAAACACCTGTGTATAGGCGCGTTACAAATGCCATATCATATCATATCATAACCCAGCCAAATCAAATCACCCCTATTATGCGCTGCAGCTACCCTACATCCTAGTTCAGTGTCCACTATACCATAATAATGTAACCATTGGCCAGTGCTCATGGCTTGCAGCCATGGCCAGTCTCCAAATCCATGGGGCATAGGCTTCGGGCATGCTGGATTGCCCAATAAGCACATCAGAGTACACGTTTGCGTTTGCCGAGGGCCAGGCCCACTACCCAGAAAGCAAATGTATGTCACTAGTTGTTTAAACTTACATTCTTACACTTTGGAAAAGTAAAACACAAAATATATTTCCAAAAACATGCCTACAGTTCCTTGCTAATGCTTGTCATGCAAGTGTATTGTAATCTACTCCAACACCTCAGGCTGTAACTGCAAGCAGAATATTTGTTCCCATTCAAACCTATCGCTTCGGCCATGCCGCATGCCCCAATAAGCAAATAACAGTAGACATTTCTTTTTGCTGATGGCCAGGCCCATTGGCCAGACACCACAGTTATATCACTGCATTGTGTACTTACTATTTATACTTTTTTTTTAAAAACAGGACATATTTGCAAAACCATGCTTTCCAGTTCTTGCTGATCATGTTCATGCATATTTGCTGCAAACCCAGCCAGCACTTCAACCTGTACTCACAAGGACATTTTTCCACTTTCAAACCTATCCCAATTTCGAAAAACTTTACCCTTAGCCGATCGGCCACTTTAACCCCATTGGTCGTCCCTCGTGCTCATGGCCAGTAGCCAGATTGTCTGGTTCATGACATTATGCCATGACCCGGACAATCTGGCCACTGCCCATGGCCACAGGCTATACCTCAGTCACCAAAGTTATATCACTATTTTTTGTACCTACATTATGACACTTGTATAAAAAAAAAAAAAATACACATTTGCAAAACCAAGCTTTCAGGTCCTTGCCAATGCTCCTTACACGAGTTTGATGGAAATCCGGCGATGTTTTATTTTTTCAAAAGTGTCAAAATGTAAATACATAAATTAGTCAGATAACTTAGCCCCCATTTGACAAAATCCAATCTTTCGGAAAACCTTTGTCCACATTCGTTAAATGGCAACAAAGTGTTAAGCCATCCAAAAATGTTGAGACCCCACGTCTAATTTAGCCCCCTCTTGACAAAATCCCTTCCAACTTAGCAAAAACATTTACATCTAGATCTAAAATCTTTTTGCAAACGTTTGTGCATATTCATCAATTGCACCACATTTATAAGCCTTTACAATATTTTGGGACCCCCCCTCTAATTTGGTTCCCTCTTGACAAAACAGCACCTCACTTTCCAAAACCATTCAGAATCAGACCTAGAATGAAATTCCAAAATTTCATGCAGTTTCATTGAGTGATCCCAATGTTATAAATCATCCAAAAACTGCTTTTCACCAACCCTGTAATGCAAAAATAAGCATAGATGCCCCCGAAAACTTAAGATGTTTGCGGACATCATAGGACTGACCGGACTGTTCGTGAGAGAAGGAAATATGCCTGTGTTTTTGGCTTTTTAAGGCCATATACCATCCCATCCTCATCACCTCTCACCTCCCCAGGGATTGTTTGATAGGTTTGACAAGTGCAATGTTGTGCTTTTTAAAATGTTTTTACTGCAATGTTCGCAGACACCAGCGGATGTCTGTGAATACAACATGGCGGGCGTTTCAGAAAATCTGACGCACCTTAGGCTTTTCACCATCCAATCAGCAGGCATGTCCGACCGAACAGGGAAATGAGTCTGCGGACTGAACCCAGATATCACACATTTTTTGGGACCTCTCTTTTGGTTGTTTTGAAAAGAGCTATTGAACGGATTTACACCAAATCTACAAAAGCATGCTTTCAGCACCAATCCGCCACCCCTGCTGCAACTTTGGTGAAAATCCGTCGAGTGGTTTGGCCTGTAGGTGTGAGCAAAAATATGTTTCCATTCCGTCAGTGGGAAAAACCACACATTTGGGGACCCCGCTATAACTATACCGCCGCTAAACGAAAACTCACCAAACTTCGCAGGATTAATCTGACGGTAACGTATACATTGTTTACAAAGTTTTGTGAGGATTCGTCCAGGTGGGGCGAAGTTATAGGCCGCCCAAAGAGTGCTCTTCCTATGGGTTGAGCAATTTACCATTAATACACGGCTGCCGCAGTCCCTGTAATATATGAAACTTTGAGAAAATGAAACTACAAATTTGTTTTTGAAAATATTAAATGTACCCTTTTCTAGCATGTAGCACGCAACCTTTATTCCATGATTTTCAGTGCATTTTAGAATATCTTTCTTCATTTTGTCAAATACTTGACCCATCTTCAGCATTTCCGTCGCACATTTTTAATAGTGAGATTTCATTTTGAGAGACCTTGAAGCGGATGCAGCCGCTGGAACTCAGAGAATGAGTCATTCACAGCATTAGGAAGGCAGCCAGATCAGTATTCTACTCCTCACGGTGTGCCATAATTTACTGAAGTAATCAGCCATGGTAAATAGCCACTGATATATTGCTTTATGAATGAAGGTGTCAACCAGTCAATTAGCTGTAGAAATAACAGTCTTTCCCTCAGGGTGGTTTTTCCATGTCTTATTGATACCGGCTCAAATGTCAAACATGTTGTAAATGCTGTGAGCAAGAGGGAGCTGCAATTGGTGACTACATGTAGTTTCAAGAGCCACTAGATTTCGTGAAACCTCCTCCTCTGCTACATTTCACATTTATTGTAAGGTTTAGTATGAAATATTTTTCACTGATTTCCATTTTTCTTTTTTTGTGTAGCGAGATTCGGATGGCATTTTAAGATGCTGCCTTTATCTAGCATGCATTGTATACATGATTGAAAACAAATACTAAAGGCCCTATTGTGACGAAGAATGCCTCATCTCTGGATCCTAATAAATAGGACTCCTCCCTTTGAGGGGGCGGAGGTCAGTTATGAGAATTCACTTGCTCTGTGTCATTCATTCCCTACTTTTCCACCATATGCCAGCCGTCATCCCGGCCCCATGCCACAATGAATACAGCCTCTATCAACGAGATAGTACAGGTGTGAGGGGAAGCTTCACACGCCGGCTCCACATCTGCTGCAACAGACAAATCCACAACACACTGGTGCCTCCGTCGGGCTGACAGCCAAGCCAGCTTAGCTGATCTGACAGGGCAAGGCAAAGAGGCTTGTCATGCAGCCTGACCGCCATTTCTATACGCTACGTGGGAGGCGTGGCAAACCAAACCACATCATCAGAGTCTGCAGATCCCCAGGACCAGCTCAACACCTTCCCACGCCAGTAACCATTTCCAAATCTAGACAAGCCAGAGTAGCAGCTGTCGCTAAGTTGGACCACAGGGGGAATTTCATACCAGGAGCATGGCGGAAGTGCTCTTCATCTCAGCAGTGCGCCAAGGCAAGACCGGCAAGCAGAGACAGCCGGTCAGTGCTATAACAATCAAGGCCGAACAAGTAGTGGTATTGATAGGCACTGGTACATTGATAAACGTCATGCCAGCAGCTCACTTGTGGCTTTACCGCCTGGAACTTCACCTTCCCCATCAAAAATATGCATATTCACATTTGGAGTGACTTCTAGACAAGTGATGCATGACCGAACTTATACATTCTATGTTACTGCAGAGGCTGAAGACACTCAGCTTGGCTGTGACATGGCACTCAGTGTGTATCAGGAGGATGTTCAGGCCCTCATACACAGCCACCAACATCTCTTTGAGAGCATAGGGCGCCTCAAGGGTAAAATAGCCACCTTCATACAGATCAGACTGTGAAGCCAGTGGTGTTCAGGCACTGCCAAATCACATTTCATAGGAGGCGAAAGGTTAAATCAGCGCTTGCGCAAATGGAGGATGAGCACATTATTGAAATAGGGAATGGCCCAACCCAGTGGGCTTGCCTGATAGTCATCGACTGAAAACCAAAGCAACCCAGTACGACGTTTATTCATCCACCTTTATTTTTGGCTTCACTTTTTGCTGAAAAATGTTTGCCGAAAAAACATCAAAAAATATGGGGGCATATAAGGGGTAGGGTGGGGTGGTGTATAGTGATAAATAATAGGTGTTCGGGGACTCGGGGAGAAACCCCCCCAAATGAAAAGAACAATGTGATTTTTTTGGGCAAAAATGTTTCTGCAAAATGTTGTGTGGAAAAAAAACAGGTAAAGAATGAACGTAGAACCAGCAACCCAAGGAGGTAAGAATATGCATCAACATGAGGTTGCCCAAAGGGAGTAGTGCCCCACACTCTATCGGACCATATAATTATGGACCTGCAGGGATCCATCATTTTCTCAACAACAAACGTGATGTCTGGGGAACAGAAAGTGCCCCTGCATGTAGAGTAAAGGCTGACTCACAACCATTTCATCAACCCTAGGGAACATCTGTGAGAAAAGGCTGAGCTTCGGGGTCTTCGTCAGCAGCCAAGCTGTTTTAACACACCATACGGTGCGTGCTGGCGGGAAGCTTGGGTTTAATTAACATTAGCGGCTATGTGCTTATTTACTCCTCCTCAGAAAAGGAAGCTGTCTGCTGTCCTATGCAGATTTCGACAATACAAACCGGAGAAAGTGAACATTCATGCAAAAGAAAGTGGATTGCTTTGGGGGGTTTCATAGTCCAAGAATAGGGCCCATTGGCAGACCCAAGAAGCAAGACATTGCGAGGTATGGAGTTGCCACATTGATGGACTCCCAGGATTTACTGATAGTGTCTTGTGGGAACTCACCAGGAACAGATAAGGTCTCTCCTTTCAGGGAAGAGAGAAAAAGAGAGAGAGAGAGAGAGAGAGAGAGAGAGAGGGAGAGAGGGAGAGAGAGAGAAAGATAAAGAGAGAGAGAGAGAGAGAGAGAGAGAGAGAGAGAGAGAGAGAGAGAGAGAGAGATGGAGAAAACCTGAAGATTGTGAGCATGAGTCTCCAATTTGGAGATACAGTCCTGAGCAGGAATGCAGATGGTGGCAGCAATTATAGAGCCAAAAGGTTGAGAGAAGAGGGACCAAACTGCAGGGAAGACACAGAGTCACTAGAATGAAGGGAAAACAGACTGAGAGCAGACAGACCAACAAAGCAGCAAGGGAAACAACAAGGTCACGGATCAGGAACAACAGAGGAGCGGAAACTCTGGGGAGTGTCATTGCAAATAGGGGACTAAGTTTCTATATATAAGCTTATAAGAGCCGCCAGTTCTTGTAGCTCTGGTTTTTCCAGTGTGGGCGATTCCATCGGCCATCTTTGCATGGGCTTGTGCATCGTGGCACAGAGGCCATCTTGGGGAGGTCGTCGTTGTCCTCGGGCAGTGGCCATCTTGGAATAGGCCGGCTCGCTTCCACTGAAGGTGCAGGCTGACATAGACGTACCCCGGGCACTGACAAACAAAGGCCAACCTTGGATCTGGGGCATGACTGAACAGGCATCATTTTAAAATACGAAAATGGCCTTAACAGGCTTGTGTACAATCTTAGTTCAATTTGAGCAGGTCGGTACAGGATGTCTGATAGCTTAAGCCAGCAGGTCTCTAAGGCCTATACAGCAAAGGTATACCCAAATCAAGCCTGAGGCATTGGCTATAATCTGTGGTTGTTGCCATTTTAATTTGAATATTTTCAGGCATCCATTCACGGTGGTCGAGGACTATGAGCCCCTAACACCCATAATGTTGGGTTCCCCATGCCCTCTCATTAGGTTGGAGTGCTGGCTGCTGCAACTCCAACACTACAGTGTCTCACTACAATTCAGAGATTAACAACCGTGCATATTATTTATTCAAACACCCACTGCAGTGACATCCACAGTTAGATCCGTTGATGAGGAGATAGAAGAACACTTGAGAATGATAACAATGACTTCCATCCCAAAGACCATGGGCCTCATTACACGGTAGGCGGTGAACCATGGCGCTATTAGCGCCATGGTTCATGCCGGTAAAATACCGGCACCGCCTTGGTGGAAAGGGGAATTACCGCCATATTCCAAGGTTGGCGGGGCGGTAATTCCCCCTTCCACCATTGCCCTTCCCCATTCCCATTTTTGCCCCATAGGGCATAATGGGAATGGGGAAGGTGCTAATTACGGTACCGCAAATTTGCGGTGCCGTAATTAGCACCGAGGTCCCTTTGCGGGTTGGTTTTTAACGCCTGCAAAAAGCAGGCGTTAAAGTACCTACCCGCAAAGGGACCTCGTAATAAGGCGGTAAGGGTTAACGGTCATCGGTACCTTTACCGGTGACCGTTAACCCTTACTGCCTTCCGTGTAATGAGGCCCCATGTCGCTGCAGGACATAGTAGTTTCCATGGACAGTCATCAAGGCATGCAAATGATAATGGAACAAATTGTGACAAGCCAATGGAGAAATGTAAGGTTTATAGCGAACACAGGCCAAACTATTGGTTGGTTCAAAAGTAGCAATACTCCGCGACTCCCCTCTGGTCATTCCCCTAGAACGCACAGCCAGGGAGATAGAGCTTGCTCACATTGGACATCAAGGGGTGAACAAAACAAAAGCAAGTTTACAGGAGAAGGTCTGGTTCCTGGATGTGAAGAAGGAAGTGGAATTTTTTCTGGGAAGCTGCAGAGGTTTTCAAGCACCTGTCACGGAAACGCAGCCACCCCCGATAGATCCGCGAATTCAGAGCATGACTTTGTGGACATCTCTGAATATAGATTTTGGGACAGCGTCGCCGTTCGGGCACTTCCTGGTTGTACTAGAGGAGTTTCCCAGTATCCTGAGGAAACATTAATTTCATCCCAGCAGAAGAGATGTTACCCGATCATATGGGAAAGACTTTGAGGAATTTGTCAGATTTTATGGAATTTCACACAAAAGGATAACTGCCTGCCAACTCGGATGTCAAACAATTTATGAGGAAAGTGAAAAAGTCATTCACTCGTGTAATTTTGGAATTTCGGAGAACACTACATACAGCCAAAGGCATAGCTTGGCGCCCATGGACGCATTATGGTACTGATAAGTGTGTTCACTTATTCCGAGCAAAAGAAATGGTCAAGGGTTGAGAATGACACAAAGGGAGCCATTTGCAGACACGTGGAAAGGAATAAAAAAGAAAATGTCAGGAGAAAGCTACGTCAAGCACCAATGGCAGTGGGAGATCAGGTGCAAATCTGCACAAGCCACTGGCGACCAAGCTGTGCCTCCCATTTGAAGATACTGTGGGCAATTGCAGACACAAAAAGGGAACACCAGCGTGGACAGGAAGTAGATCGTTAAGCTGTGCCTCCCATTTGAAGATACTGTGGGCAATTGCAGACACAAAAAGGGAACACCAGCGTGGACAGGAAGTAGATCGTTATGAAATATACCTAGTGTTAGCCCAGGATTTGCCTGTGAAAATGGTGAAACCGATGCGGCCTGACAGAGAGTCAGAAAACCACATAGTTGTGAAGAAAGACTCGCTGTACAACATGGCAAACAACTGGATCACACCATAACCACCCTGCAGATACCCAACCAGTTTAAAGAACTGTTAGATTACAATGATTTGACATCGTTTTGAAATGTTGTTATACAAAGCGGATGTTGTGACGAAGTACGGCCCATTCACAGTTTACTGCGTCATCTGTGGAACCTAATAAATAGGCTTCTAACCTTGCAGTGCTGAGAACGTTACCTGCATTGTGTCTGTCATTCATTCTGCATTGCTCACCACATGACGAATATTGCGAGAACAATTTTCAAAACATGTTCAAGGTGTCAGTGGACTAACGCCTGAAAAAAGTCACAATACAGGCACATCCATACATTTTGAATGATTCATGAAAAGGAATTCCTACGAGTCAAAGTGATTTTTACGAGTATATAATCTGATGATGGGTATATTATGAAAAAGAAACCGTGGGAGTATTAGGGCAGGGAGGATAGCTCAGGTGCAAGCGTTGTTCTTGGAATCTAGACAACGCGGAGTCACACACGAACAATGCCGACCCCGCGCATAAAGACTGATCTCCGTGAATATAGGATGTCATAAAAGAAGAATTCATAAGTGAGGCGAGGGCAAATCCAGGGCAACGATCATTCTCATGAAAACCCACATAGTATAACTTGAGTGGGTCCCAAATGCTTCCTCACATTTCTCTGACGCCTAATTTGCACGTGCGTGATCTAGGCATGGATGGCGCAATACCCGCGCACTAAGCGGTGTGATAGTGGCGGTAGGTTGTAGGATAAAACAACCACTGTGGGCAAAATATTTCTAGGTATGAGAAAAAGTGGGAGCTACAGTTTGTTCTCTGAAATGACTCCTTTGCATTCCTGCCCATGTTTTCAGCACAGCATGCCTTTGCAGTCAACCACTGTGCATATATTTTGTAAATGCCAGGTGCAGTCCTAATTTACAATCATCTGTCGGAGCAACTTTCGTACAAGGTATGTTATGTGTGTGTGTAAATATTTACATATGTGAATTTGCATCATATTCATGTTTATTCTTATTGAAGTGCACACCTACGCACTGAAAAATGCTTCTTGTCACAAAAGGGAAGATGAAGAGAAATGGAATGATTGCGTCAACGACAAAAATGAAAAGAAACTTATAGAACAAAGAAAAATCCATCTATGTAATACATTCTATAGTATTAAATGAGTCCATGTTGAAGAAAAAATTCAGAGACCAGTATGGCCAATTGGGTTCTGAAGCCAACCAACAGCTTGGATGCTTGTTAGGGAGCACTCATGCCTCATGTAAGCCCAATGATCACTTACAAACAACGACAAAGAAAAAGCAAGGAGGACAAAGGAAAAAGTCACTTGGGTCACGACCCAGAACAGAGTTTGTGACAGTTACGATGTTCCACCTACGACCTTATTAGGATGAGGAGAGAAAATCTCCTCAGAATTCCGAACTCCCAGAGTCCCCCAACTGTGCTCCAGATTGGTCAGTCGACATTAGACAATGAAACAGTTCATAATTGCATAATTGTAAGGAAGTACTCAAGATGGAATGGGGGTAATCCATAAGGCAAGAAGGAAATAGGGCAATTCCCAACAGCCTAATTTCCCTCGTTTAGAGTGGTGGGAAGGAGTGGGGAAGTGGTGGTGCTAGGGTGCAGGGGAGGAGAGGCAATAGTGAAACGCACCTACTACCAAAGCATCTTGCCACAACCAATGGCTGTAGTCAATCAGACCCCTCAATCCCCATCTCACCTCAGACACTTGTATACACATAGCTTCACAAATTCAGATCCCAACTCCATAATAGTTTTCATTTGGGGCATGGTGTACACATCTTGGGGACAGAGCATCCAGGCCCCATCTGGATCATTCATGATGCTTGTATGATCCCCATCACAGTCCACTCTCCATGTTCATCAAGCTGCAGCACCATGCTTCCTCCAGTCACCAATAATCAAGGGAACTATTATGGCGCTAAGCCCCCATTCCAAGGGCTGGAACAGGTGTTAACGGCCTGGCAGCGCAAGTTATCATCCTGAGTAAAGCGAGGACGGATAACGAGGGATCCGGCCCATTAACTCCCGTTCCAGACCTTAGAATGGGGGCTTAAGGCTATTAGCACCCCAGGTTGCCAAAGCGGTAACCTGTGCTGCAAAAAAAAAGGATTTTTCTTCGTACAATGGGATGCTTGCTGTGTCCTGTTGTAAGAAGGAAAATCCTTTACAAAGATGGCCGGCATGAAAAGGGAAGGATGAGCTCTGTACAAAGCCCCTCTTCCATTTCCATGGCGGCCATTTTGAGCAGAGCGGTGGCTGCGGGTGCGGTACTGCAGCCGATATAAGGTAAGTTGGGGGTGGGGGGACATTTAAAAAAATAAAATAAATCAGAACAGAGAGTGGGGGGAAAATGGTAGCATGGGGTGCCGGTCATCAGGTGATATGAGACGCAGGCTTTCACTGGCGGTTCAAGCCTGCATTCCTAGCCACCTGATTGGCTGGCACCCCATCGCCAGGGTGCTTATATGGGTAAATTCAGAGGAAGCATTGATGTCACACCATGTTAGGATTAAATCATGGACATTATTTAAAATGGAATAATAATGTTCTTGGCTGTTAGGGGATATTTGTCAAGTACCAGTTTAGAATTTAGGAAACCAAAGTGAAAGTTATTGTGCATGTTTTTTTATGCTAGGTTAGATAACCTAGATATGTTCGAAATTTTGGGTACTCATGTGAATGGGCTCTAATTAAAAGTTAGAATTGCTTTCATGAAATGCTCTGTGTCCTAAAGGAATAGTGCGCTCAAAAATATTATTGTCCCGAGCCTTCAGGCATGTGGTTTTAAGCAAACTAAAGAAGAGACACCGCCGGTATGTGTTACCGATCTGCATGATGTCAGGGCAGCCTGCCTCACAAGGTCCATGTTGAGGATTATGATGATGCTTATGCACGAACTTCGTGCAACAGTTCGCCCTCGCAATTCAAGTAACGAGTAAGTGTACTCTAGATGTGAGGTCACTTAGGCCACTCACATTTCATGTTTGCCTCCTCTATTGTCGTAACTTTCATATATCACTGCCAAATGAATGTAGTCTGGCAATTCAATACATTTCTTGCGATTTGGGGAAATCATAGGGGTCATCTTATGTGTCTTTCAAGTACAACCAAGAAACAATATTTCTCTGTGTGTGCCCCAAACGTTATTGATTGCATGGGTGTTCACTTTTGTAATGTGGCTACACGTTAAAGCCCAAGTTGATTGATCCATGAAGTAACATTTGTACTGGCAACTATGCCATAGGTTACAAGATTGCATGTACACTTATGTTAATTTAAATACAGTTTGTATGTTTCTCTGCCACAGGTGGTACAGGCTGGTGGCCTATCGTTTGTTTACATGGTGGCTTCATGGGAGGCTTGGATACCGCATTCAACGAGTAATACCCGTCTGTCTCGTTGGTGCCATTCGAGCCAAATTCCCCAGTGACAGCGATCAATGCTGGGGATTTTCCCACACTGTGCTGCAACCCGAAGTATACAATATGTAGTACATTTGTGCCATGAACATCAGCAACAAAATAAAATATAAGTCCTCTTTTATGAATAGTTGTTTCAATTTTTCAGTGAATCAAGGACACGCTCACTTGTCCTGGCAGGTCTGGCAGGGTGATATCGGCCAAGGTGCCAAACACCATGCACACGTCAAAGGTATCTTCCACGCAGGGGCCATTGTTCACATGGCCTAGCCAGATCCAGTGTCTCCAGGCAGGCTCCCCTGAATCAGACCGCCCCCTACAATCCACATAGGTGTGTCTCTCCCTTCAGCAGTGTTCCAGGCCTTTTCTGCATGCTTCATGCCCCTCCATCCCCCCTCCAATATCAATGGCAGTTCGCACCTGTGGCCATGCTCTGCCATGGGGGCTGGCAGGATGGGAACGGCCAAAGTGCCAAACACCATGAACACTTCAAAGGTATCTTCGGTGCAGGGGCCATTGTTCACATGGCCTCGACAGACCCAGTGTCTCCAGGCTCCCTTGATTCAGACCGCGCCCCTGAAATCCACATAGGTGTGTCTCCATTCAGCAGTTTTTTCAACGCCCTTTTCTGCATGCCTCTTGCCCCTCCATCCCCCCTCCAGTATCAATGGCAGTTTGCACCTGTGGCCGTGCTCTGACAAGGGGACTGGCAGGATGGGAACAGCCAAGATGCCAAACACCATGTACACTTCAGAGGTATCTTGGGCGCAGGGGTCATTGTTCACATGGCCTCTCCAGACCCCGTGTCTCCTGGCTCTCATGAAGCAGACTGTGCCCCTGCAATCCACAGAAGTGTGTCTCCGTTCAGCAGTGTTCCAGGCCTTTTCTGCATGCCTCATGCCCATCCATCCCCCCTCCAGTATCAATGGCAGTTCGCACCTGTGGCCGTGCCCTCCCAAGGGGGCTGGCAGGCTGGGAATGGCCGAGGTGTCAAACACCATGTACACTTCAAAGGTATCTTTCACACAAGGGCTATTGTTCACATGGCCTCCCAGACCCAGTGTCTCCAGGCAGGCTCCCCTGAAGCAGACCACACCAGAAACATGCCACTCATTCACATATGCACTCACTTTTTTAATTCTTTAAAAACCCCTAGATATTTATCCTGAGAAAATCTGTGAGCACTGCAAGTCAACTCCTGATCATGCAACCTGTGAACATCTGTGAGCACTGGAAGTCAACTCTTGATCGCGCTACCTGTTCTCCTGCTACTAACTAACTGCTTGCTGAATCTAATTCTTTTTTAGTCAAGGTAAGGGCAGGTCCCCTAATCATCTCTTTCTGATCTCAAAATGTGTATCTATTTCGAACAAATGTACCCAGTAGTGTAATGTGCATTCATCTCATTGGGCCTCATTACAAGTTTGCCGGTCTGGTAACTGCGGTACTGGTAAACTTGCCGGTACCGTAGTTACCGGACCAGCAAACTACGAGTTCTGCTTGCGGGTGCCTTTTCACCCTCCAGGTCGGACATGGCAGGCGTACCGGCACCCGGGAGCAGAGCATATCGGATGCACCAGCACCATTCTGAATGGTGCTGGTGCATCAGGCCTCCCCATTCCCATTGAGCCCTATGGGCCTCAAATGAGAATGGGGAGTAAGAGTTTCCGGCCCCTGGCAATGGGGAAATACAGGGTATGCCAGGGTTGTAATGGCCCTGTATTTCCCCATTGCCAGAGGCCGGACAAATGTGCAAGTTTGGCGGCAGCCTGCCGGTTTTATCGGCAAGGCTACCGCCAAACTTGTAATGAGGACCATTGACTTTACCATTTTCTACTGTTTAAAGGGTTCTGATTTCGATTTATAGCAAATTTCATCAGTGTCAATTGTGATAGAATTGCATCTTTCTCGGACCATGTCTATAAGCATGTTTCCTTTTGTTGCATGAAAGTACATTCAACGGACGTGTAACACGTTACGATTTCCTTTGCTTCCATCAATTCTGTATGAAAGTTATCCCAGTGTATATTCGACTACGCTACACAGCTATTGTTTCTTTGACCGAAACAAACATTGCATAGAAAACTTTGATATAATTCCATCAATCTCATGTATTCAGTAGAATTTCTTTGAAATTATGTGTATTTATTTTATACAAAAGTACTTACAAAAGTAAGGGCACAATCAAGCATACATTCTCGAGTTATATCGATTTAATAAGAGAATGGGTTTGACATTGTGGATTTCCGGTGGACGAGCTTGAAAGTAGAGCCACGATGTCTTGGGAGATTCTATTCCACATCTGCAGCCTGCACTTTAGCCCGGATATGTACAACCAATCGCAGTACACAAAAAAGCATCGACTCAGAATGTCTCATAAATTGCTTCCAAATGTAATTCCAATTCTATCCATGCACATGCTGCCTCAGGTGAATCCCGGATGATGAATTAGCTATAGGCGGTGGGGTACTGAACAGGTAACTGCATGAACGGATTGGTGCTTTCGGTGTAAATGTGTCTTACTAAAGTTTGCATATTTACCAGATTGTATTACTTTTTAACTATACCAAATTTTACCACACATCTTTCCCTGGTTTATGGAGCATCATAGAAAGTAATTATGACCATAGAAAACAATGCCATGGTGCCCTTCAAAAGAAGCATAATCTTTTCATAATCGGTTGCTTGACATGTCAATTTAATTAGAAGAGAATACTGACGGAAGCACAGACCCTCGCAAGTGACGATACCACCAACACGTCCAGTACACCAAGGTTGAGCCCTATAGACTTGTAGAAGTTCACAAAAGAAGGAGCAAGATTCTGCATCCATTTCTTTTCCGGAGTCAACAACAAATTTGAGCGCCTATCGGGTAATTTTATTTCATAGTTTACACTATGTGTCATTTATGGGTTTCTCTTCATATGTGCCATTGTCTGCATCCTTTTGTCTCTGTTCCTTTTCACTGTTTTCATCCATACTAAAACAAGTACTGTGTTACAGGGAGATGCTGGTACTTCGACTACAATTACATCATCCTTTGTAGCTGGTCCAGAGTATGAGGTATGCGTACTGACAGTTCCTTTGAATGAAAGAAAGCAAATCCTACATAGGATACTATTAGACAGTGACATTCATATAAACGTGCAGTGTTTCAAACATTTATCATTTCAGTTCTAACGTTACAATTTCTACCCTAATACAGAATACATTGCAAAATGTTTGAAGGCAACATTACAATCAGTATGTTTTGCACAGTGATCTCTGATCGAGCAGATTCACCATCAATCAGGTGAAATTCGAAATGTATATTTTGACTAAATGACTTACACTCTTTACGAGGGTATGTATGTAAGCAATGTGTGCTATGAAAGATTTTAATTCCAAATACGTTTGACTTTTGTTTTTTTTTAAATAAATATTCTATTCAAGGAATGTATACAAGGTCGGGAATTAGAAGAGGAGGCACATGGATCAGAGGTGGTGGACCAACTTGCTTGTGCAGTTGTTACAGAGAAGACCACAGTTTCACAGAAAATCAAGAAAACAAGGGTAACTAACAAACAATTTCATATACTAAAAGTGTTTTGAGCTGGTGTTTTCTTCATAACATGTTTTTTTGTAATCTAAAGTGCTATCTACCGTATGTGTGATTTACATTGAACATGTTTTTACAACCCATCTCCTCGAGGCCCAGAAGGAAAAGAAGTATAAAGACACAGACAACAAATTAAACCCAAGATGCTTCTTGCCAAACAGATTTCACCATGGGGCAACTACTATTTGAGGTGCAGCGTGGTCCAGTCAATAAGCAGACTCGAGATGCTTATGGCTAATGGCCATAAAATGAATTGAATGTGACCGGCGCAGCCAGCAAAGTGTTGTTGGACCATTGCTACAATGTGAAACTGAATATAATGAAGATGCTTTTGAATTACTCGCTGATCACTTGACACAATCTACACCCACAAAAAAAGGTCCACCCAATAAACAATCAACCTTGATCGTATCTCCAATTCGTGAGCAAATAACACAAGCTGAAGTAACAGAGACTGAAGCTTCTACGCAATTAACCGAGGAACTTGCCAAATATCTCGACTACAGTATGTCTAGTTTGGCCAATTTGCCCACCACAGTTGAGTCACAAACCACAACCATGCAGGACAATTGGCTAATAAAGGAGCAGAAATACATTGTATTCGACAGCTGCCTGGAAGAGATTATACTGATGCTGAAATGTGTCCATCCAGTGAGGGGGAAATATGCGGGGAGCCATTGGTGAATGTGACTCACGTATTACAAGGCACTAACCTGAAATTCTAAGCCACCTATCCCCACCTCCATGATACAATTTCATGATCTGCTCAACCGATGCTGGGCAAAGTGCCAACTGGAAATCTACTGTGTTCAGCAGCTTTAGTTTTCAGTGGCTCTACTTTTAGTAAGTTGTCCAGTTTCTGTCAATTTGTGGGACTTCAGTTCCTTGCTAAAACGCAGTACCACAAATATCAAAGAGAATTTTTACTCCCTGCTATTAGTCAAGTCTGGAAAATTTAACAAATGTCAATTGAAAGGACATTCTCTAGCAAATGGTTCAGGCTAGCTGGCAATGGACAGTGTGACAGCCCTGGATGTTCAGCAAAGTACTGCACATACCACTTTCAGGACATGGAAACTAAACAAATGGTGAGTTTGGAGGTTGTGCAGGTGACCCAATGTAAATTCGCAGTGCCCATGGAGAAACTTGGTTTCATAAAATCCCTCGAACATCTTCAATCAAGGGGAATGCAAATAGACCTCATAGCCACTGACAGACATGTTTCAATAGCCAAGGCCATGCGAGAGCAGTTTCCAAACATTCACCATCAATTTGATGTATGGCACGTTGCCAAATCAATCAATTAAAGAAATCACAGCTGCTGGTAAAAAAAAAGGGTTCTGAAAATATTTTACAGTGGTCCCAGTCTTTCAGCAACCATCTTTGGCGGAGCTCCAAAACTTGTAATGGGTCTGCGGAAATTCTACTTGAAAAGTGGTGCTGATTAATGCACCACTGTTCCAACGTCCACTCATGGACAAAAAACCAACATTTTCACCAAAGTGCACATGGACCTTTATCGGAGTAACAGGAACGCAAGAAGAAGTGGTTGGTTCGATCTTCACCTCCACACAAAGCTCTTGTGAAGATCGTGTTTGATAAAACTCTTTCAAGAGACCTGAAGGGACTCACAAAATTCTGTCACACCAGAGATTTGGAGGTGTTTCACAATATGGGCCTAAAGTACAGGCCCAAGAGGTTACATTTCAGCATAGATGATATGCAATCTCCAACATTATTAGCCGTATTAGTGCATAACGGGAATCTATGCCAAGAACAATCGAAAACTGCAGAAAACATGATTTCATAAAATCCCTCGAACATCTTCAATCAAGGGGAATGCAAATAGACCTCATAGCCACTGACAGACATTTTTCAATAGCCAAGGCCACGCGAGAGCAGTTTCCAAACATTTGCCATCAATTTGATGTATGGCACGTTGCCAAATCAATCAATAAAAAAAATCACAGCTGCTGGTAAAAAAAGGGTTCTGAAAATATTTTACAGTGGTCCCAGTCTTTCAGCAACCGTCTTTGGTGGAGCTCCAAAACTTATGATGGGCCTGTGGAAATTCTACTTGAAAAGTGGTGCTGATTAATGCACCACTGTTCCAACGTCCACTCATGGACAGAAAACCAACATTTTCACCAAAGTGCACATGGACCTTTATCGGAGAAACAGGAACGCAAGAAGAAGTGGATGGTTCCATCTTCAACTCCACACAAAGCTCTTGAGAAGATCGTGCTTGATAAAACTCTTTCAAGAGACCTGAAGGGACTCACAGAGTTCTGTCACAAAAGAGATTTGGAGGTGTTTCACAATATGGGCCTAAAGTACAGGCCCAAGAGGTTACATTTCGGCATAGACGATATGCAATCTCACACATTATTAGCCGTATTAGTGCATAACGAGAATCTATGCCGAGAATAATCGAAAACTGCAGAAAACTTAGGAATGCTTCGTTATACAATGACCTTTTCAAAAAGAAGCAAAAAATGGGTTGCCATGCCGTTATACCAGGAAATGGAATTCGATTTTGTGAAAGATCTCACTTTGAATATGTTTGACATGCATACTTATGGAATCGATCCTAATTTTGTACCGAGGATACACACATTGCCACAAAACATTGCAAACGAGCCCTGTCCACCAAAAGTGGAACTCGTTGAATGGTTGACTTCCCGGTATAAATGATTAGCAACGGTGTGTATGCTCCACAATGTTTGTACATTGTGCATGACCAATGGAATCTATTGACCTTGAATTTCAAAGCTATTCAAAGTATTAAGAAGTATTAAGCGTCCAAATTGTCTTTTCATATGTATCTTCTTTGTTATTTTGTTTTTTGCAAGAAGTTCCTGTTGGAGACTGCGATACAGTGTAACTCTGTGTTTTCCACCTTTCCGCTTTCGGCCAGCTCTTGTGGATTCTTCAGTGATCAGGGCACGGGAAGCTCAGATGGATATTAGCATGAAAGCAACTGCATGGTCTGCATTTGCCTTAGTATGCACGTGTCCAAATAGACAGAATATATACGTGTCCCACTAGGGAATGAGACCTAAGCTGAATAACAAACTTGGCACGCAAGAACTAATGACTGTAAGCAAAATACCACATGAAAGAGGGCTGTTGGTGTGAAATAGGTGCATTCTGACCAATATTTTATTGGGGGTGTGTGTGTTAGGGGTCATTCCTTTCGGATGCCTTATAAGAAGGGCTGATCTATGATTTGCGGACTTTGGAGTCTTATGATTTCAAAAACAGTGAGGATAGGTGTTAATGTTATTAAAATATATGACCACTCTAGATTAGATACATGGTAGGTGAAATGGAGGTGGTGCGAGGGTAGGGTCTGGTGACCAGATGCGTTCAAAGGGAATAGGGGGCATGGGTTCAGTGGACCGCGGCCTGGCAGGGAGGGGTTGGAGATGGCATGAGTCGGTCAGCAGAGATGGATGGGGCACTAAGGTTGGAGCAGGCCTTGGTCTCACATTCTTGGATGAGCAAATTTTGTCAGGGCTCGATACTCGCTACTTGCAAAATTGAATAGGTGCATTTCTGTGAGAACAGGAGACGCTCTGAGCTGACAGAGGACAGAGGTGGTGGGGGCTGGCTGTGCTCGGTGCTGGGAGAGGGAGAGTGAACATTTTGCCAGAGGGACAGAGGGCATAGAAAAATATGGCATTTGAAAAGACACATAATGGAGTTCAAAGTATACACATTACCAATGAAACATGGGTGATGCAAAAAGGTACAGAAGGGGTGGAGATGTATTCCACCTTAGCTTATGCGTAATTTGCCCGGTACAAGAATGGTGCAGGGGGGCGGGATAAACTGTCTCTACTACAACATTTGAGAGTGCACAGGAAGTACACTGGAGATGGTAGGGCACTTGGATTTATGACTTGTCATTGTCTCACGTTATCCGCAGAGCACATTCCTCAGAAAAAACAGGGTGCACACAGACGTGACAATGGGGAGGACTCTAACTGGAACGGTTGCCCTAAAATAACTAAATCACTATCAATATAGATGAGTAAAAAAGTATTCACGATAGCCCGGCATTGGTGGATGCCAGCAAACAATTTTTTTATTTTTCAAACATATTTTGAATGCCACGTTGGACGGCCGGTCTAATCGGCCCCATGGAGTCAAGGTCACTGCATTTGATGTTGCTTGTGGGCAGTTCACACCAACACTTTCTGTACAGTATGTTTTTGATTTGTGGTTTTCCTTCACCAAAAAGAAAATTAGCATACACGCTCCTAAGAAGGTCCAATTGTTGTTCGCCCTTGGAAGAAAGGGAGGATTCACTATGGATTGAAGGACAGGAGGTGTGTAATACCTGCAAAAATTATAAGGTTCACCATTTTAAAACTGGACAAAGGAACATGTAATTTAATTTCATGAAAATCGTTGATCTGAGCGGACACTCTGCGTTACGCCAAGAGAATGGAAATACCAAATATAATGTAAGTTTTACTGAAGTTGGGGCATATTGGTTGGCGCATATTGTGACGACACGAAAACACAACCTGTATGTATTCGTCTTTGTCCCAGGCACATGGGCAGTCCAGCAACGGAATGCATGGAGTCCATGTCTGGGTTCCCCCAGGTTCCACCAACACCAAGTTCGTTGCTAATATTCCGTTAAAATGACGTTTATGTGCTGTTTGAATTCTTCCGTCAGCTTCTGCATCCGCATCCGCATCCCATCCACATCCCATTGTGAGCTAAACCTACTCCACAGCACACAGCACTCCATAGTACATACAAATACTCCATACACATGCTCCACAGCACTAATCTTTCAGCACATCGTACACTGCAACTTTCCACAATGTTTTCTCTGTGTTTCCATTGTTTCTGGTTTGTGTTCAATATTAGGTTTTACCCGGTGCAGAATTAAAGGGCAAATGGATAAATTTGAATAAAGAACGGCTACTGAAATATATTACTGTTATGTTTTCTACACAGCTACATCCTTCCTTTCTGCGAATGCCATTGATTCTAGTCTGCATTGCAATTACTCTTTTGTTGGACGATCGCCCGGGACCGATATGCCCTTTTGCAGTACCAGTGACAAAGAGCAACCTGACATCATTTACAGTGGTCTACCAAGAAGCTGATGAGGAAGCCTTGCGATTCAACGTGCGTCCAATGCGCTTCTTCTACAGAAAGGAACACTGTGTGACTCATGATAAAGATTTGATGTACGAACACAACGAAATGAAAAATTTGGTTGAAAATGTAAATTGGCGGATGTTCTCGGAGTGTTTATTGTGAAATAAAAGCACATTATAAATTGGAGAGTATTAGTGTTTCCTTTAAAAATAGTGTTTTCTATTCCGATTTGGCAAATGCTGTGTGGTGAGAGGATGCGTGTGTTGATATTCCGGGTTCTGTGTCAAGTAAAGTGAAGATGTAGGTGATGACTGGGCACGTTTGGCTACACTGCACACTAACGTCATGAAAATAGGTGGAGAATATCGCTTGGAATAGTGATTTCAGCTTCAGGGGTGGAGGATATGATTTAGTGCCACTAGGGCAGTTCACCTTAGAGTGATGTAGCAACGGATAAGATTAGCACAAGAGGGCCGTGCCTGCTGCTTGATTTTGCATGTGTAAAAGTGAGGAAAACTAAGGTAAGGTGCATAGGAATTTTTTTTTACGATCGATCACAGTTTGCTTAAAACCAAATGCCCGAACGCTCGGGACAATAATATTTTTGAGTGCACTATTCCTTTAAGTGGCTTCAAATGTGTCTACCCATGACGGTCTGCGAGTCATTACATGCCTCCAACTGAATTAATGGCATGGGCATACTTTCTGCAAAGCACTGCCAATGAACACAATAGATGTTGTTAGGCAATATGGATGCCTTTCAGGAAAGGTTACATATAGCAGAGTAAGGTGACAATGGCACACTGAAAGCAGCGTCACATCCATGAAATCTGATTTAAATGCCCACTGGTTTAGAAAGGGAATTAACATTATTTAACATGATACAGTTATCAATTCACATCCTTGACCTTTGTGGCACAAAAGTCACTACTCAGAGAAAGTATATTATTAATTTTAATTACAAGCCATGCTACAGCAGAGTGATGTTTTATTTTAAAATGTAGGCCCACGGTACAATACATTGACCTTTTCTTTTCTTTGACGTACCAAGTGGCAGTGGTGTAGCGTCCTACAAATTGGATGCTTGATGCATATCAACATAAGCAGCTTTTCTCCAAAGGATCTTGCTCTGGTACGTACAGAACCTTAACATGGTCGATTTTGTATTTATCTTTTAAATGTATACATAGACATCTCTGAAGCCATTTTTACTATCTCCTCCCTTCAAGAACCCACAGGCCCTAGGAATATGTACTCATATCAAACAGATATCTCTTGGCACCACCGGTGTCTTCCCTACTAAATGACAGAGTTTGTGAAAGCAGATTCTTATTTAATAAAGTATGCTACGGCATATTATCACCAGGTAGCAATAAGGATTCACATCTAAACATATATCCATAGTATATAACGTTAAACTATGGTGTGTAGAGAAATTAAGTTATGTCAATTCTGATTGTTTTGTTTTAAAGTTACCCAAACCTTGTCTAACATCCTTGGCTGATCAAATGAAAGAGACATCTGCTAAAAGCAAATCTCTTTTACAGCGTGATATGCATATGGTGCCATACCACCCAAGAGGTCCCTTGGTGAGCCTCAAGTGAGACTTTAACATGTCTCCCAAACAGGGAAGAGCTAGTTTACAAAGGTTGGGCAGACTCGTAAACATCTCAGACTCGTAAACATCTCAACAGGATCCTGCAAGCTGGATGGGCAAGAGGAATGTAATTACTAACAGAAGCTTTGTTCTCCTGGTGACAGTATAAGAGCAGAACTAAGGCTGGCAGGTAACTATGAATAGGGCAAGCTTGTTTCTAACCTCCTTTATGATTATCTCTGCTTCAAACAGACGCTTTGGCAGCACAGGTCTCTGGTAACTGCAATGAAAGAGGGTGGGCACTTCCCTAGGAAGTAATCCTTATCGAATTGTAGCATTGAGCTTGGACACGCACCATGCCCATGCTAGGAATCTACTGCTCGGTTGATTCCTGTTGGAGTTATTGACATCTCAAAGTCCCCTTTCATAGGGGATCTAGAGAGACCATCTGCTTAATGATCCCTGGCCAACGTAGGGACCGGCTCCGATAGAAGACATTTGAAGAATGCCTTGATTAAGGACATTTTAAAAAGGGCAACTAAGTACCCTAAGAGAAGTCAGTGTTCCTGTAGGTGACTTTTTATTCTTCCCTTGGTTAGTAGGTGAAGAAGAGTGCTCCATCTCAGTAGGGTTCTTGTACTAAGCACCCATCACTGTTATTAAGCCAGAAGTCTTACCTAGCAGTTCATGAAGAAGCACTTGTGTGAGTATTTGCGAAAACAAGCTACATCCGGACCCTATTGAGCCACTCAATGATACATGCACTTTATAGCGTTCTGCACCTTGCACCAAGCTACACTTGAAGACCCTGCTCAGACATCCAGTTGAGATGTCCTATTCGATGAAGTCCCTGCTGATCAAGCCTTTCTGAGCTGCTCACCACATCAATAGGCACAACCAAATCCTACTAATCTACCACACAGAGAAGTGCCATGATGAACTACTTGATGCTGTCAAGCCTTCTAAAGACACTAAAATAGCGCATTATGTAGATCAGGTGACCTTTCATATGCATTCATAGGTATTCCGATGCCCTGACCTTCACTTTGGCACTAGGCAATGGCTAATACAACTTTCCCTACCTAACCAATGACATTTTGTTCTTTTTTTGCCAACATTATCCCTTCTCCAATATAATTCTCAGAGTATACAGTCTATATATATATATATAGTCTGCACTATCTGTTTGTTTTCATTGCAGAGGTGGGCTTTTAGTGTTTTTCATTGTTATCTATAACTGAGTGAAGTTTATATTTTTGTGAGCTTTGCTGAATCTTTCCTTTTAGTTTGACAATTACTATACTTTTGTTTGAGGGTTTTGCTGCTCACTTACATTTCGGATGATTATAGCCTAGAGTCATCCTGTGCTCGTGCTACCAATTTAGAGGCAAAGGAGGTATGCTTTTTGATTGCTATCTGTTTTTCCTTTACAACTGAAATATCAGTGAGCTGAGCTGTTTTTCAAGTTTGGTCATGGTGCATAGAAGACTTTGCTCTACCTTGTACTTCGGCTGTCCGGAACTTGATTTCATTAAATATACATATGCTTGTAAATTTCATCAAATATTGGCCAGAGGCGTATCTTTGATTAAGATTATGGCAAATTCACCAACTATAGTTCTAATCAAACATACATACACCCACACTCTGAGGGGTTTTCTTTAAGCATTGGTCATTGAGTCTGGCTAAAGGAAGGATTAGATCCATCCCACACCGATTGCATCACTATATTGCATGGACTCTTCTGCCAGCGAGCAGTTTGACAGAGTGCTGCCAATTGCTCCATTGCATTTATCTTTCTCTGTGATTGGTACATGCATCTCAACGTTCTGTCCGGAGATGTATTTTATTTGGCATAGTGTGTTTATCCAAAAGCAACAAGTGACCAACGTACTGAGAGTTTCATTGTAAAAGGCCCATTTATGGCTGTTACTCAGAGACCCCGTAAAACAATTTAAGGATTTTCCCCTTCTCCCATCACACATAACCCTGGCCTCTAATAGAATCACAATAAACTCAATAAACTGTGTGTGTCTATGACATCCACATTTTGGACCATATTTCAAGGTGGCCCTATCCACTGCGCTTCCACTCACACAATCTATTTCTGCCTATCTTGGCCCAACCTGTCATTGAGGTTTGTATTACAACTGTGGTGGTTGTAGATACAAGGTTAGGTTTTGCAGCCACTGCCAATGACCAGTTTTGAATGCTGCAGACAAAAGTAATGTTGATTGCACCTTCCATTGATTCATCTATCCACACAATTGCACACACCCATTCAATCATGCATCCACACAATTCAATCAACACATCCAGAAAACCACAACCATCTGCATAATCAGATTCATCAGTACCACAGATTGAACTGATCCATCCATACATGCATCCTTATACCGATACATGCAACCTTCCTCCACAAATTCTTCCCCATTGACCTATCCATTCAGCCATACCCATGATTCCATCAAACCACAAAGTCACCATAAATTAGCACTCACTAACCCAATTATAAACCTACAGCCATTAATCTGAATTCGGAACAAAAATACACTAGTGAATTGGTTGTGCCAGTCGCACAACAAACTATTCAGACATCACGGGGTACACTGTTGATGCCAAAGACTGATAAGTCACAGTCTTCGTTGATTTACATTACCAAATTATCGGAAAAAAGACCCAGAATTTGTTATATTGTCAACAAAAACTAGCAGATATTTAAACTTTATCCTACATTGGAGAGATTATTTCCCTCCCCCTTATATTTGCTTATAAAGAAAGCAAATCTCTGAGAGATTATCTGATTCAAGCTGATGTTGAGTTTAATGAACAGAAAGAGTCAGGCTATAAGGGTACTCAACCATGTAATAATTGCCAACATTGCAGCAATATAATGAAAGGTAAAACAGTAGCTCATCCTTACTCTGAGAAAAAGATTGCTTTAAGGCACTCATGTTCATGTGATTCATAAAATGCTGTATATGACTGCAAATGTCCATGTGGGTTAATCTACGTTGGTATTACTACAAGGAAGGCCAAAACGCAAGGGACCAAGCATAAGTCAAACATTAGGCTCAAGAATTTGAAGTTGCCAGTCACTGCACATTTTCTAGAGGCAGAAACATAATGTTGCGCAAATACAATTGGTAATTCTGGAACAGGTGCTGCCCCTTAGAAGGGGTGGTGAATTGAATAATCAGTTTCTGCAAAGGAAGGTATTTTTGGATAGAGTTTTTGGACTCTATGATTCCTAAAGGTTTGAATGCAGAGTGGGATTTGCCGAGTTTTCTACACCTTAAATATATTAAGACCGCTATTCAATACAGAGAGTAGAATCTCATGAGACACTGATTGGGATCTTTAGAAATATACTTGTAGATCTACAACATATGGGTGGTGTTAATTTGTGAAGTAGATTGTATCTGGTAGAGGCGGAAGAATGTGAGCAAGCATGACTTGGGGGTCATCATCTGACAGCAGCTGGAGTTTGGAGAAGTCAAATTACTATGATTGGACTGACACTTGGCAACATCTAAGTGATACTCATTTAATGTGTATGAAATGATTAAACAGTGAGTAACCTTGATAAGGAGTTTTGGTGGTAAGAACAAATAAGTAATGGATTTTCATGAGTTTTAGTGATGGACAACATTGTGAGTGATGGGCATCTCTAGGAAGGATGAGAGTAACTGCTATAGGATTTATGCAACAAGATCATGAGCAGTGTTCCTGACAGGAAACAATGAATTAAGAGTTTTGTATCTGATTGTATTGTTAGGGTATATGCAAAAAATGGACCGAAAGATTGAGGGTGGCAAGAAGCTATTCAGTGATTATTTCCAAAAATATATTTATTTCCAATTCTGACCCTTATTTAGTGGTGCTGAACCAACATAGGTTTACAAAGATCTTGCATAAGTCAAAATACAAATCAAACTCCATTCAATTTCATCAATCATACTCACTCACTCATTCATAGATATATATTACTTCTTCACATTGTGTTTAGGTCTAATAATATATAGGACCATTTGACAAATTATTTACAAAAAATGTTTACACCCCTTTCTTGTATCAGTGTCTATCTGTTCTGCAACAGATGTTTTGTAGTCAACACAGGTTTCAGCTGGTTTCTGTGGGCTTCAAACTATGGCCCTTGATTTTCCTAACCTTCTTCAGGACGGAAGTTGAGCACTCATTATGCCTCACTTCTGTGTAAATGCTTACATTGAAGTGGTTTTTATGCCATGTATTCAACACAGAATGGTTAGCATTATCTTCCTTGTCCTGCCTCATCGCGAGTTGTGCGGTGCAGTGAAAATCTGACAGTAATACTGTTATTGCCCAACTATGAGTTGGGTGGAAAGTCAGAGGATTCACTTTCAGCTCTGAGCTGGTGGTAAATCTGCCAGCTTTCTTCCCATTTTTGGCAGAATTAACATGGCGGTATTACTGCCACAGTAATTCCACCGAAAAAGCCCCATTGAGTCCCATGCACTGAAAATAACTGGGGATTTACACAGCCACTGTCACTTGTAATCCAGCAGTAATAGCGCCGTACCAAGTTACAGCAATTGGGCAGCATTTTGGCAGATTTACCACCGGAATACCGCCCAACTCGTATGTTTTCTTGAACTGACTCTGATAACATTTTTACTTCGCTTTTCGGTATCTATACATTTGAGTGAAAGATTACTGTCTTTGAAGGTTGGTTATACATATCAATGAAATTACCATGGCTTATTTTATAAGGAGACTAGGTTAAGTTATGAATTCATTATATTCCGTGAATATGGCATGATTTCCTTAGAAAAAGGATATATGTGAACACGATCGTAAGCGGACAGACCAGCACTTGGAGGGTATAGGAGTGAGGAGAGACAACAGAACAGACCCTCCCCACATAAGAGTCAACTGCTAAGACATCTAGCTGCAGTAGAAACCATTTGAGACATACAGCGCATTACAGATTCTGGGACTCTACCACAGAGGATCAGAAATTGTTTGCCCTATCCAGTTTTGGACCCTAGAAG
Organism: Ambystoma mexicanum; assembly: GCF_040938575.1. Lineage (NCBI taxonomy): Eukaryota > Metazoa > Chordata > Amphibia > Caudata > Ambystomatidae > Ambystoma > Ambystoma mexicanum. The sequence goes on from NC_090934.1 coordinate 656,230,474, forward strand.
ACACCCTCTAATTCTTCACAGTGCTGAAGATAGTGTTGAGAATACAAGAATTGGAAAAAAGTATTCGTCCTGAAGAAAGCGGCCACTTGAGAATCCCACTGAAACAGATTGACTGTTTAATTGGTCTGGTGGATAACCCAGACCTCAATTCCCTTACAAAGAAAATAGAGGGCTTGTTAAAAGAAATTGAAATCGTTATCCACACGTATTGTTTTACCTAACTTTGGGTTGGCGAAAAATACCGTTTTTTAAAATCCTTTCTATTGGCAACCGTCCATAGAATCAGTTGTTTTGTTTTTATGATAAGACACACACCTTGGGGGCGACAAATTAAACATAAAGGAATCGACCTCCATTCTGTGTGCACGTACTAGACAACAGGAAAGTGTTTTAGAGAGAATAGGGATAAGATCTCGACACCATTTGTAGTCGGCCACCAACTAGGGCCACCAACTGGGGCCCAGATTCACTTGGCACGAGATTATTCACAGATAGGGTCATTTAAGTGTTCTGCTAGGGACTTAGCCACAGGAATAACTTTATAATTATTTAGCCTTCTGTTTTCTGAGTGTTACAATATCCAAGACGAGTCGGGACTAATGAAGAAGTTGGCGACTATTTCTTCTACTAATTCATACCGTCTAATGTACCTTTGTGTGACAAATGATGCAATATATTTGAGAGGGTGTCACATTTTTTGTGTTTTGAATAAGATGTTTTTTTATTATGAGATATTCTAAATTATTTTGATGCAGAGGCTCTAAATTATTGAAGAAAACTGTTTCATAAAACGTACATTACCTGGGTGGTGTTATGTCCTTTATTTTGCACTGCCTTTATAAACGCCTCATTCAACTCCGGTATTGTGCCTGACAATCTCAAGGATGATTGGGTCCTCCCCCTACTCAAAAACCCATCATTAGACCCAGGCATTCCGGCCAATTACAGGCCGATCACAACCGTCACCTTCCTACTCAAAATACTGGACAGAGCTGCTTACTTACAGATCCAGGAATATTTAGAATCCAATAACCTTCTTGCTCTCAGACAATCTGGATTCCAACCCAGGCACGGAACCAAAACATCCCTAATCGATTTAAAAACTCAAATCAAAGACCTTAAAGACAACGGTAAACTGGCCTTCCTATTGTTGCTGGACCTATCAGCAGCCTTTTATTTGGTTAACCATCAAATCCTCTGCCAACATCTCAAATCCTCATCCCACTTTCCTGACAAAGCTACACTGTGGATCAGATCCTTCCTAGAGAATAGATCTATGAGGGTCTTCTCCCCACTTGCCTCCACCGATCCGTCCCCAGTGCTGTATGGGATCCCACAAGGATCAGGTGTTTCACCAACACTCTACAATGTGTTTACGAAGCCCCTCTTCGATATTCTTGACTATTTGGGTGTCACCTACACTAACTATGCAAATGACACCCAAATACTCATCGCCATCACAGGAAACCACTCAGTTGACTCCAAATCTTTAAATGACGTCTATCTGGTCATCCAAGCCTAGATGGCACAACACAGGCTCTGTCTTAATGATGATAAGACAGAGCTACTCCTCCTGGGATCCCAACCGAGGCTCAACAGATTAGATCCCACCTTCAAATCTTTCATCATCGATGGCAATATTATAAAGGTGTCTAACGACACTAAAACCCTTAGCATTTTCCTTGATTCCACATTATCCTGATCTAGACAAACTAATGCCGTAATTTCCTCAACAGCATACACATGCAAACATATCATGGCCTGTTGACCATTCCTTACCACAGCTAACTGCACCACTCTTGCTAGGACCCTCATCATGTCAAAACTTGACTATTGCAACACACTTTATCTAGGAACCAGTTAACAGAACCTAAATAAATTACAGGTAACACAAAACAAGCCATTAGGGCAGCACTAAATATCCTGAGAATTCACCATATCTCTGAGTTTAGACGCAGCTTACATTGGCTATCGGTCCCTCAAAGAATCAGCCTCAAATCTCTCTCACTTACACACAAATACCTGGCCAACCAGGCACTGAAATACCTGGTTAACAGCTTCACACTTAACATCCTCAACCGCCCACTTAGAGCTGCCCAAGCAAACACTCTATCATTACCGAGGTTTAAGCTGCAGAAGGCAGGGGGCAGCAGCTTCCCGGTGCTTGCCACCAAACTGTGGAATTCCCGACCTAACTCACTCAAGTCAGAACCCTCATTTAATTCCTTCAGAAGCAAAGTCAAAACTTGGCTTGTAGCCCAGGACTGCTAAGTCCCCTCGTTGCTATAGGATGCTTTGCTGTGTCTTGTTATGTCATTTTCAATCTCAACTGTAAATACAATGTATGTAAATTGTATATTTAATGTTAAATATAAATAATGTTATAAATATTAAATACATATGTCCTTTGTTTATGTTGTGTCAATGTAAATGTAACCTTATAAGACATGCGCCCAGATGCCTTTGGGCTAGGTGCGCTATACAAATAAACAAATTACAAATACAAATACAAAGGGTCTTTCTACTGTCTACAATATCAAGAGGGACTTTCTCTATAGATAGTGCATTTGGGCCATGCAGGTGAGTGGGTGAGCCCCCAGCCCCCTTAGGCCTCAATGCCCTTGCCCGCTTCCTCTTAGAGCCCCCCCAGACCCCCCACATGTCACCAGCGCAGGCCGCGTTCTTCCTGCATCCCCCAGTGCCCGCCCTCGCTCCCTCCCACCAGCCCTGATAGGCCGCCTTCCTCCCGTGAATTTATCCCTACTCGACCTGCACGCCACTACCATCCGGACCGCCCAGGTGAGTGGGTGAGCCCCCAGCCCCCTTAGGCCTCAAAGCCCTTGCCTGCTTCCTCTCAGAGCCCCCCAGCCCCCTGGGTCCCCAGTGCAGGCTGCGTCCTTCTTGCATCCCCCAGTGCCCTCCCTCGCTCCCTCCCACCAGCCCTGATAGGCCGCCTTCCTCCCGTGAATATATCCCTACTCGACCTGCACGTCACTACCATCCAGGGCCGTGCAGGTGAGTGGGTGAGCCCCCAGCCCCCTTAGGCCTCAAAGCCCTTGCCTGCTTTCTCTCAGAGCCCCCCCAGCACCCTGGGTGTCCCCAGTGCAGGCCGCGTCCTTCCTGCATCCCCCAGGGCCCGCCCCCGCTCCCTTCCACCAGCCCTGATAGGTCACCTTCCTCCCGTGAATATATCCCTACTCGACCTGCACGCCACTACCATCCGGGCCGTGCAGGTGAGTGTGTGAGCCCCCAGCCTCTCCGGGCGCTGCATCAATCGGAGCGCAGTTAGCCTCGCCCCTGACTGCTGCTAGTGGCTTTTGGGATCATTGTGTGTACTCAACAAGGCCAGAAGCCCCTTGCAGACCCTCTCCCACCCCTCGCCCTCTTCTTGCTCCTATTCCTCCCACCACCTGACCCGCCCCCCCTGCATCCATTGGTCCTCTCAGCCCTCATCACTGCTCCTCCCAGGGCAGCCCTCTGCCCATGCAGCCCGGGACTAGGGGCCGAAGAACCGGGGCAGCTTCAGCAGAGGCGGCTCCGGGAAGCGCCAACAGGTGTTTGCAAGGGAAGCAGTGACCAGCCGTCAACCATTGACTACAAGGACCAGTAAGGTAGGAGTGGCTTGGGTCAGGAGCAGAGCAACCACTCTACCCCAGACTCCGAGCCACTGCTCTGTACGCACTGTATGATCCGGACTGCATTGATAGGCCTCTCTTCCACTATACAGGTCTCTCAAGTTTAGCTGGGGCTCTGTCTCCAAATTGAACTGTATGATACTCAGATTGCATTGATAGGCCTCTCTCCCACTATACAGGTCTCAAGTTTAACTGGGGTTCTGTCCCCAAATTGCACTGTATGATACTCAGACTGCATTGATAGGCCTCTCTCCCACTATACAGGTCTCTCAGGTTTAGCTGGGGCTCTGTCCCCAAATTGTACCTTATGATGCTCAGACTGCATTGATAGGCCTCTCTCCCACCATAAAGGGTCTCAAGTTTACCTGGGTTTCTGTCTCCAAATTGCACTGGGTCATGCTCAGATTGCATTGATAGGCCTCTCTCCCACTATACAGGTCTCTCAAGTTTAGCTGGGGTCTCTCTCCAAATCGCACTGTATGATACCCAGATTGCATTGATAGGCCTCTCTCCTACTATACAGGTCTCTCAAGTTTGGCTGGGGTTCTGTCCCCAAATTGCACTGTATGATACTCAGATTGCATTGATAGGCCTCTCTCGCACTATACAGGTCTCTCAAGTTTAGCTTGGGTTCCCTCCCCAAACTGCACTGTATGATACTCAGATTGCATTGATAGGCCTCTCTCCCAGTATACAGGTCTCTCAAGTCTAGTAGGGTTCTATCTCCAAATTACACTGTATAATACTCAAATTGCACCAATAGGCCTTTCTTCCACTATACAGGTCTCAGGTTCTGCTAGGGTTCTGACTCCAAATTGCACTGTATGATGCTCAGACTGCACTGATAGGCCTCTCTCCCACTATACAGGTCTCTCAAATCTAGTAGGGTTCTGTTTCCAAATTACACTGTATGATACTGAGATTGCATTGATAGGCCTCTCTCCCACTATACATTTCTCTCAGGTTTAGCTGGGGTTCTGTACCCAAATTGCACGGTATGATACTCAGATTGCATTGATAGGCCTCTCTCCCACTATACAGGTCTCTCAAGTCTAGTTGGGTTCTGTCTCCAAATTGCACTGTATAATACTCAAATTGCACCCATAGGCCTTTCCCCCATTATACAGGTCTCAAGTTCTGCTAGGGTTTTGACTCCAAATTGCACTGTATGATGCTCAGATTGCATTGAAAGGCCTCTCTCCCACTATACAGGTCTCTCAAGTCTAGTAGGGTTCTGTCTCCAAATTACACTGTATGATACTCAGATTGCATTAACAGACCTGTCTTTCAAATCTAACAAGGCTCCGATGCCCAGACTACATCAAGGGAGGAAATACTAGCTGCACCCCTCAAAGTCGCTCCACAGCCAGTGCATGTCCCTCCTAAACACACATGGCTAACTCACCACAGTGAACCACGTTCAGGGAGACAGATTAAAGAGAGCCACCCTTAACACCCAACTATACTACCCTCAACCACTTCCCTTACCCCCACCAAGACAGCGACTGAATGAATAGGCAACATCAGCTGGAAATTACCAACTACAGATAAAGACTAAAACCGGTAGAGGACAGCATCCACACCAAGTACTACACCACAAGACAACCAGACCAAAACATAACCAACTGGAATTTATTTTTAATCAACTCCTTTAAAGACCCAGGGGGAAAGAAGAGAAGAATGAACAAACACTCCGGAACTGCTACTAAGAACCGCAACAATAGAACACACCCCCACAGACAGGATCAAAAATCAAACCAACTTTCAGAGAAGAGACAAATCCCTCTACCTAACTCCATACCTCGCTGACAACGGCTCACCAGACCGAACCAACGCAACGCCAGAAGGAGCAACATTAAACAACCTAACTAAATCACGAAGAAGAAGGATGAACACCGGCAGAAATAACAAACACACGACTGAAGTGATAACACCTTACATCACCGAAGCTAGAAGAACCTACAATCGACAACCGCAATCCCTGGGAGACGAACCCGATGAAAACAAAAACCCAAGACAAAACCTAGAAGAACTATTCGAGGACGCCGACAACCCGAAACCTACACCACACGATCAGAAGACGACCCTAACAAGAAAAGCCAAACTAAACTACACCTCCAAACTCCACTGCAATCTAATAAAGGCAAGATACATGTCAAAACACTCTACAGAGATCTTCGACCTACTCGATGACAATGGTATTGACATCCTATTCATCACAGAAACTTAGCTGGACGACAACTACAAAATCACACTCCAAAGCTGCCTTGCAGCAAACTTCAAATGACTTCAAATAAACAGGAAAAACAAAAGAGGAGGAGGCATTGCAATAGCATTCAAAGAACACCTAAAAATAATAACAGACAAACCACTCAACATCCTCAACTGTGAATCCATGGTTATACACCTAACAGCGAGCCCAAAAACCAACATCACATTCATCCTGGTGTACAGACCTCCAACTTATGATACATCCTTCGTCGACAACTTCATAGAAGCCATCACCAAAATAGCCATCAACCACGAATACCTAATCATCCTGGGGGACTTCAACATCTGGTTCGAAGACAATCACGCCAACTCCCAAAACTCACTAACTGAACAACTCACCACCATGAAACTACGACAACTAGTAAAAGGGGCAACACACGCGGCAGGACACACACTGGACACAATTTTCGCTGAGGAAAAACTCATCACCACGGCACCACCAATACAAATAATGTGGAGCGGCCATCTCCTCATCCCATTCGTAATCACTCTGCCTCCGCAAGTTTGCATCCAACTCCCTAAACTCTTAACCACCACAAAAAGAAACTGGAAAGACGTCAAAGAAAGCAACTTATTCGAACAACTGGAGTTAACCAAACCCTCAACAACAGAACTAGAGCTAGCAGAGATATTACACAAATGGATTGCAGATACAATTGGCAAGATAGCCCCGGAAAAACCATTTACACCATCAAAAAAGAGAGCAATGGCTAAATGGTTTACCCCACTATTAAGCACCATGAAAAAGGCAAACAAAAAGATGGAACTTGAATGGAGAAAAGATTACAACCAAGACAAAAAAACACAGTTCCAGAAGCAAATCCGTGCATACAAGAAGGAAATTCTAAAGGCAAAGAGAAGGCACTATGCGGACAGAATCACAAAGGCCACCAACACTCAAAAAGAAATGTTTCACATCATTAAAGAAATGAGAAACCCACCAAGCTGTGACAACACCCCAACCCCCTCGGAGAAACTGTGCAATGACCTTGCAGACCACTTTAAAAAAAAATCGATGACATCCGACAAACCATCCAACAGAGGCCAACCAACAGCAACATACCCAAAAAACGAACCTATCTCAGAACTGCAGCACAAACTCAATAACTTTCCTGAAATATCAGCAGAGGCATTCGCAATGTTGGTAAAACACAGCAAGAAAGCGGGTTCACCGATGGATCCTTGTCCCCCAGACATCTACAAATCCATCCTCGCACAAGGAATGCCAGCAGAATACTACAGAAACCTTCTAAATCTATCACTAGCAACAGGAACCGTACCAAGGATCTTCATATCAGCTTACATCAAACCACTTTTGAAAAACACAAGCGGCGATGTAGATGACCTCTCCAACTACAGACCAATCTCTAACATCCCCTACCCAGCAAAACTCCTCGAAACCTACGTATACAAACTAACCCAAGAATACGTTGAAAAACACCACCTGCTAGACCAAGCTCAAGTTGGCTTCAGACCCACAAGAGGTACAGAAACAGCACTACTATCCATATGGGATGACCGAAAAACAAACGCATACTCCAACACAACATCAACCCTTATCCTGCTCGACTTCTCCGCAGCCTTGGACCCAGTTAGCAATGACACCCTAACCAAAAGATTAGAAGACATAGGCATAACAGACACAGCGCTACGCTGGACTAAATCATACCTAGCAGACAGAACAGAAACCAGTTGGATTAAACCCTTCAAATCCACCCCAAGTGTTAACGACTGTGGAGTGCCACAAGGATCCTCACTATCACCACTGTACTTCAACATCTACCAAACCCCAGTTATCAGAATCTTCAAGAAACACAACATCACATGCTACAACTACGAAGACGATACTCAAATCATCTACAAAATCAAAGACACCCGAGCCGATCATTCAAACCTAACCGACTGTCTAAAAGAAGTCTTCAACTGGATGAATGCCAACAACCTGAAAATCAACCCAGGAAAAACAGAAATCATGATCATATCCAAATACCAAGAGAAGGAAACCACCATCCCGTGGCCAACGGAAATGGGAACCGCACCATTACCGTCTAAGGCAGTAAAAAATCTGGGAGTCCTAATGGACAACACCCTAACGTTAGAACCGCAAATAAACGCAAGAGTCAAGAAATGCTTCTTCCTCCACCACACGGCAAGAAAAATACTACCTTTCCTCTCCTTCACACACAAAACACTCACTATCGTCGTCCTCATCATGTCAAAAATCGAATATGCAAACAGCCTCTACCTCGGAATACCGGAATACCTACTGAAGGAGCTACAACGGATCCAGAATGCAGCAGCCATACTACTCCTCAAACTATCCAGAAGAGACCTCATCACCCCTGCACTCAAAACACTACACTGGCTCCCAGTAAAACAATGTATCACCTTCAAAACAATGTGCATAACGCACAGGGCAGTCTGCGGACAAGGAGCAGAATTCCTATAAAAGAAAATAACAATCTACAAGCCAACGAGACCCCTCAGGTCAACCAACGAAATCCGCCTTGAACTAAAACCTTACATCAAGAAAAAACTCGGAGGAACCGCCTTCTACCACTTAGCTGCAAAAACCTGCAACAACATCTCAAAAGAAATAAGGAACACCAAAGATCACCTTAAATTCAGAAAATTACTAAAAACCTCGCTCTTCAATACCACAGACTAAAACAGAAAAAACAGTAAGACTAAATGACTAAACAGGAAAGGACATTGACAAGCTCCCAGAACCGACTGAGAAGCACTCAGGGCACCGGAAGGGGTGACGGCGGACAGAGTGGTTCACATGCGAGACCCATGGAGATGGAGGCAACAACCCCAGCCAATCCATACCATCCCCAACCGCCCGTTTAGCTACAACTAGGTACCACTGGGTTGTGGAACTAGCGAGACACCACCAATCACCACACTAACTGAGGTATGGACACTGGCAGGCGCACTGGCCATGTGGGTGGGGATGAGGAACATGCAGGGTTGGTGACGGAGCGAGCTGAGGAGGCAGCTAGATGTTCAAGGGGCCTCGAATGCAAAACGGGCAGGCACCTTCAGAGGCTCAGGGTGCCCAAGCACCCCATCGAGTGAGATTACGAGAGCCCAACTGGTCAATTCAGGATAGAGATGCCAACTAACCAATACCACTAACAATTTCCTCCTCTGCATACACTTCTCAAACTCCAACCCAAACACAACCACAAACCTCCAGCACAACAAACCGCACTAACTTCACTAAACTGCAACAACAAAACAATAAACACACATAGACTCGCACATCAGTACACAACGACTACTGGCCGCATACAGCCTAGGCCCAGCCGATGGACCCACAGGGCTGAGGCTGCCAACAGCACATCACTGCACTCTTGCACTATTCCAGCCTCCACCCAGTAACTCACCTTCCCTCCCTTTTTTCAGAGCCGCCAGAGTGCCAGGGGACCACTCCGGTGGTGATAGAGCGTGGTACAAATGTCCTTTAACATTAACATTAACAACTCATTTGATAAATGCATTTTTGGATTTGCATTTATGGTTTTTCCTGTTGGCCAAGGAAATATCCCAGTTCCATCAGATGAAGTCTTAAAGCGTATTTACATAATTATTGACCATTAACTAGGTACCTAGCTGTGCACCCCTACCTTGTATATTATTTCATCCACATATTTACTTATATTCATTAACTCGATTGTCCCCATCCACATAATGATATCCATCAATCCATCCATTACAACCATCGAAACAACTGCATCCAACAATTAATCTATTTGTTGATACATACATACATCAACAAATACATAAATTCATCCATCCATGTTATATCTTATACATCCATAATTCCTCCACATAATGGTGTCCATCCACTCCTTCATTTAAAGAAAACCAAAATGTGATAAATGGAGGGTTTTGAATTAATAACTCCTGGTAGAGTAACAGCAATAGATAACCATCATGACGGATCAACGTTTAATAACTGTAAGGTGAATATGTGGAAGCATTAAGGGTAATGGACCGAGACACATCAGAGATGAGTGCCAGCTTGACGTGGAAAATACAAATAGATGAGGACCCCACACAATACATTCAGGAGATGAAGGAAAAGTTGTGCTAAGAAGCATGAGAAACATGGAACAGAATGCCCCTTTGTTTTACCATATTATATGCAAGGGTCTTCCTGAAGATATGAAGGTGCAATTAAGAAAGGTGGAGGACAATGAGATAATACAGTGGCCCAAAATAAAATCACACAGTGTCCATTTTTGTAGGTTGAAAAAGGAGAAGGAAAAGAAGAAAGTACAAGAGAGGGAGAGAGAAGAAGCTAAATTGGTGCAAAAGGAATTGGCAAAAATGGTGGTAAAAGGGGCAGTGATTACAAAAGTGGGAGAAGAACAATATGCAAAAAAGCTACGAGCAAGCAAGACCAATGGGGTATAATGTAGGGAGGTATGAGAAACCTGGGGGTATTCTCCCCGTAGAACCTCTGGAATCCCTTATTCAGGTGGCCAGGACATGGCCATCACTGTTGGATCCAGTTACTGGGGGTGGACCAGTGGGGGAGGATCACCTGCCAGAAACGGACAGAAGGGCAAGTTGTCTGAGGCTTTCATGGGCTGTATTACATCTGCCTCCCTTCCTCCTGTTAAATCTCTCGGCCTAGATCAAACAACCCCTCCGCAAGAACTCAATCTTCTAGGGTCTCAAACCCGATTACACCCAAAAAGCATCACTCCTAGAATCATTGTTTTAACGGTCTACATTTGAATACCCCCAGGCATTCTTCCTCCAGTCTCTCTGATTACTATCTTCTGCACTCCCAACCCACTCAAGTAAAATACTACAAATCCTAACTCGAGAGACTCTGGTGAAGCCCCATATTGAGAAACTACAGAAACCAGTCGGCCATAGGAAGACAACCAAATGAATGCAAAGTGGTCATACGTGAGTGTCAAGCAAAAGCTCTGTACATTCATAAGACTATGAATCATGAATTGGCAAGAAAGCAGGGGAAGTGAATCCCAAAACCTTTAACTGTATAAAAATTGAAATTGAAAGTAAAGAGCGGTCAGCTCAGAAGAGGGGGACCCAGGTGGTGAACCACTATCAGCCTGCTCGAGAGCCATAGTAAATCTGATGAAGGAAGGCTAAGAATCGAGAAGGGTCGGAGCCCGGTGGAGGGGGATGCAAGGGTGAAAAGTTGTCACCTTAAAGTAGAAGATGGAAACGAGACTTGGCCATTGACGGTCCTGAGAACTGCCATTTGAAACTGTTTGGGTGAAGTCATCACCCTATCAGAATTGTGAAAACTGACAAGTGAAGGGTCAGTCCAGAAAAGGGGAACCCATGGATAAAACCATCACCCACATTTAGCCTTGGAAATGAACTTTCATTTGTTAAAGGAACTTTTGTTTTGTTGTTCAAACCCATCAGGCCCGAAGGCAAGAGACTTTCAGAGGAAATGAGACTTGGCCATCGACGGTCCTGAGAACTGCCATTTGGAACTGTTATCTTGTGCTGTAGAAGCCCGAGACTGTCTGCCATTGGAAATGTCGTCCCCTGCTAGAGGAACCCGAGACTGTATTGTGCTCAACCAGTTCTCATCCTAACCTATGCTAAAACGTGGGGAAGGGAGACCCAAACTACTGCATCTTGATTCATTATTTGAGAACCCTTCTTTCTTTTCTTAAGAACTATCCCACACCCTGTTCTGTAATAGTTGTAAGGTTTTGCAATAGGTTTCTTAGTAAACGCCCTTTTATTTTTATACAGCGCCACTAGGACTGCCTTATTTTTCATTTGATGGTCGACACCTGTCCCTTTCTAAGATTTAGGCTTAGATTAGGCGTTTTTCCAACCCACATACCATTTTCATTGTCAAATAAACACCCTTGAACTGTGATCACTTTTGTCTGTCTTACTTGTGTCAACATGAGCTTCTAATGTATGGTGTCAGGGTGGGATTTGATCCAATTGATAATAGTTGGAGTACCCATTCATATATCCAGAATCCAAATAGAGAATTCCCTGTCCTACCCTCAGAGTTGGAGAGCAAACAACATAAAATATGTCTACCAACAGATTCAAACATAATAGAGTCAAGAGGTAAACGCTATCAGAACCCTTGTTCTATTACTGGAGTAAAAACCATGGAAACCCTGACAATACACTTCCAGTCCTTGGAACAAAGAAAGGGAGTCAAATTTTCTTCCCTAACCTCTCGAGCCATATAACCTATTCGAAAAGATGTTGAGGGCAACACTTACCATCTTTTTTGCCCTCAGGACTATTTCCTACAGGGAAGGGACAAAGTTATAATATCATTGCAAATAAGTGTACAATATCCCTTGGGTTGGTCCTTTTTTGTTTTGCCTTCTAAAGAAGGTAAATTCAAAATGTTACCTCTTATCTCCCACTAAGATTAATTAACCTTTGTATGTTTAAATGTTTCCCCAAACCCTGTACCTCTTGTCTCCTGCGAAGATTAATGAACCTTTGTATGTTTAAATGTTTCCCCAAACCCTGTAAAAATCTAAAGGGGAGACCGAGTAGGGATCCTTGCATATGAGACTCCTTGGAAAACACCCAGAGAAAGTCTCATATGTGAAACCTTAGGGGGAGTGTCCCCTGAGAATCCATAAAGAGGAGTCCTAGAAATCCCTTCTACTGAAAATAAAACCCCAGAACTCCATCTTTACTATTCAAAGGGGACAGTAGAAGAGGAGCAAGGAAGAGAGAAGGAGGGAAACCTGAGTGACAAAATGCGAGAAGTACCATATTTTAATTGGGAGAGACATAATCTAGAGAATGATGACATTTGCAAAACAATTTTTAGCCCCATGAATAACAATAAAAGAAAATCAACATCTAATATGTGCCTAGATGTATTTGAAACCCTGCAGCTAGATGCATGCTTATTTTGTGGAGAGAGGGGCTATGCAAAAGAAATCTGCCCTAATCCAATAAAAGAGGAACTAATGAATATTCAGGGAAGGGAAATGAAAATCGAAAGAGAAAAAGAAGTAAAAGAACTCTTGGAATCATCTTCTCTGAAAACCCTGATCAACCGGGAAGGCATTGAAAGTCCCCATGATCGACATCCCGGTATTATGCTGGAAGGCTTGGACCAACTGTTTAGGTGCTCCATGGTGGAATTCCCTCATGAAAACCCCTTGTCCAACCAGCATAGGGGAAGGGCATGTGAGAAACCTGATGGTTTTCTCCCAGTAGAAACTCTGGAATCCCTTATTCGGGTGGCCAGGACACGGCCCTCACTGTTGAATCCAGTTCCTGGGGGGGAGGATCACCTTGATAGGGGAACCCAGGGTTATACTCGGGGTAATGTCCCAGGTGACATGCAGTATTGTGCCAAAGACAGAGAGAAGGGCAAGATGTCCAACAGCCCCTCCACATTAAATCAATCTTCTAAGGTCCCAAATCCAATTACACCCAAAAAGCATAACTCCCAGAATCATTGTTTCACAAGTCTCCATTTGAATACTCCCAGTCATTCTTCCTCCTGTCTCTCTGATTGCTATCTTCTGCACTTCCAACCCACTCAGGTAACATACTACAAATCCCACAATCCCTCTCGTTTATTTCATGGCCCCATCTATTCCCATTTTCCCCACAAACCCTATCACTCCTGTCCCTCTGATAGTTATTTTCTGAATAACCAAACCACTAAAACAAAACATTACCGTTCCCACCATCCCCTATGTTCTGTTCTCCACCTCGGTCATTCTCATCCATTTTGTCCTTCTCAATCTACCAACCGACCCCCTGTTTATAATAGCACTGTTTCCCCATCCTATCCAGTAGGACATTCCGACATTCCAACCCCTTCCTTTCCCGACAGAAACACTGTTTTACGAACTTGTAATAAAACTGTTTACTTGACATGTCCCGACATGAAGATCAGGCAAAGTCAGACAATTGACTTGAACCACACACACCTGACAGCCCTTCCTTTTCCCCAATTAAAGGTGGAGCAAGAAAGCACAAGGTGAGCAAGATGAAGGCGAATACCAGACAGCACAAGATGGCTACCAAGCGGAAGCTAAATTAAAGGAGAAAGGCAACAGAAGGCGAGGAGAGAACTAACCTTGCCCTTTTCGTCCCAGGCCCCATGAACCTTCGTAGAGGGGAATCTAAGACTGCGTACAATAGAGCAAGTGTCCTGCTGCAGATTTCAATGGATTTCAATGGTACATGGGACAAGCCTATGTTGATAGGGCGGAGCAGAGGAGACTCTGGCGCCTGTGGTACCAGGCTTGACTCCAGAGAAGCCAAAAGCCAAGCGGTTCCTCACAGCTGGTGAGTCGATCAGAGAATCGATAAACACTGGACTGTGTTGTGTGAGAATCGCAAAGTGGCATGTTTTCTCTAACCAAGGCTAACTAACTTTAAAGAAACTGTTCAAAGTATTAGGGGGAGACCAGCTACAGAGGAAAAGTGCTACCACGTGAGTGCTGACTCGAAAGACTCTGTTCAAGCCCCATATTGAGAAACTACAGAAACCAGAAGGCCATAGAAAAGCCGCAAAAGGAATGCAAAGTGGTCATACATGAGGGTTGAGCAAAAGCCCCTAACATTCGAAAGACTTTGATTAGTAAATTGGCATTAAAGAAAAAGAAGTAAATCCCGAAACATGTGAACTATATGAAAGTGAATATTAAAAGTAAAGAGGGATCAGCCCAGAAGCGGGGGACCCAGGCGGTGACCCACTTTTACCCTGCACAAGAACCATAGTAAATCCAATGAAGGAAGGCTAAGAAACGAGAGGGGTCGGCGCCCAGCAGAGGGGATCCAAGGAGGAAAAGTTGTCACCCTAAAGTAGAAATTAAAAATGACGGTAATAGTGAACCCGAAGGAGGGATGGCAGAGATGAAGCTATCACCCAAGTACTAGAAGTCAAGAGAGGTCTGAGTACAGCAGAGGGAAATCCGAGGGCAAAGCTTTCATCAGAACTTTATGTAGAAAGTGATTCCTGAAGGCTCAGCACCCTATTTTGACTTTGGAATACAATTGAGAAGAGTGAGCCCAGAAGAGGGGGGGCCCAGGGGTGAGACCATCACTCACATTGAACCTTGGAAACAAACTTGCATTTGTTAAAGGAACTTTTGTTTTGTTGTTTAAACCCATCAGACCTGAAGGCAAGAGACTTTTAGAGAACACAAGACTTGGCCATCGAGGGTCCTGAGAGCTGCAATTTGGAACTGTTGTCTCGTGCTGTAGAAGCCAGAGACTGCCATTGGAAATGTCGTTTCGTGCTATAGAAGCCTGAGACTGTATTGTGCTCCACCAGCTCCCATCCTATCCCATGCTAAAACGTGGGGAAGGGAGACCCAATCCACTGCATCCTGACTTATTATTTGAGAACACTTCTTTGTTTTCTTGAGAACTATACCAAACCTTTTACTGTAATAGTTGTAAGGTTTGGCAATAGGTTTCTTAGTATAGGCCCTTTTATTTTGACACAACGCTTCTAGGATTGACTTTTTTTAATTTGATGGTCAACACATGTCCCCATCTTAGATTTAGGCTTAGATTAGATGTTTTTCCAACCTGCATACCAATTTTATTGTTCAATAAACACCCTTGTGTCTGTCTTACTTGTTTTACCATGAGTTTCTCTCAGGGGGGGGGGAACAGATGTATTACCCAAGAGGAAGGGGGAAATCACAAAGGGTTAGGGGAAATGGATTTGGACACACATTCAGAGGCGGATTTGATGGTGGCAGAGCTAGTTTTGGGGAATTCTGGAATTTTGGAGGACAATGTTGGAAATGAAGGATGACAGGACATCCTAGCGGATGTAGGAATAGAGGAATGACACATATGGATTAGCACCTGATGGCCAAAATGGTAGAATAGCACATTCTGCGCCCATGCATCCTCTACAATATCAGACACAGAATACCTACAATGCACCACTAGCACAGCAGACACCATACACCCCAACACACACTTTTGATTATACACAGCAAAAGACATTTCCAAATGTAGCAGTACAGCCGCAGCCCAAAATGCAGCAACATCAACCAAATGCCTTGCAGATACAAGAACAGCAAACAACACAACAGTGGGAAAAGAATTTGATACCAGCAGATGTTGTACCACATTTTGCTAGGGTCCCATTACAGCAGGGAACCCCTTTCTATCTACAGGTACAAGTACATAGAAGGGATGTGGCCAAGCAGTTTAGGCTGGACTGCCCCGTTTGGGGTGGGATCAAGCACAATTTGAATATGGTCATTCACGTTTTGTAATTGGCACGTTCTATAAGACTTGAGAGTCGCAAAGAATATGAATACCTCTGTCCCCAAGCAACCAACAGTGAGATATAATATACTCACTGTTCGAGGAATAGGGCCACAGGTGCAGGAACAGGAACCAGAACAATAGGTCCTCTGGATGGCTGCTGAAATGCAATGGGTTATTCGTAGAGTGCAATGCAGTACGATAGTACAATATCAGTGATAAGGAAAGTGTCACCTACCAGGAGATGTAGAAATACGTGATCTACGAGGAGGGAACCTAGTGTGAGTAGCAGAGAGGGTACCTGTTCCCTCAGTGGGGTGAAGCAGAAAGGAGTTGGAACCCCAAATGGCAGAACTGGATGATAAACAGTCCCACTGGAAACGACTGTGTTGATGCGCACATATCATAGAAGAAGAATGCTGAGTTCACTTGCGAGTAAGCCAAAGTCCGTAGAATCTAAAGCAAAAGGAGAGTTCCAAGCCAGTCCGTAGAATGTTCCAAGGTCAAATCTGTAGGCGAGGTATTCAAGGGATAAGCAAAAGGCGCCCAAGAGCGTGGTCCAAAGTCAAAATACACAAAATATCAGATTGAGCAACAGAAACACCAAACGCCAAGAAATATCAGATGAGAAGCATAGTATAGCGGGAGCAGAGCTGATTTAAGGCGTTCAGCGAGAATCGCATCATGTGATCTGGCTGTGTGTGTCACGTGTCGGGCGCCGTTGTTTTTTGCTAGGGAAGCGTAAACACAGAGGCGTGTCAATAGGTGTGGCCAAAGACCGAGGCAGTGTTCTCATTTCGGTCCTTCTCTTTACTGTGTGTTGTACTGACATGGGAACGCCTTTGCTTACCCGCATGTACATGCGCCATGGAAGTTTCCATTTTCCAGACCAGCGTTGCTATCTGCTCCTGTATAGTTTCTGCCCAACCCAAACTGAAGAAACAGGTCCCAGATGTAAATGTTTATGAACAGAGCAAGTGAGCATGGGTGATCCATGGGGCCTGATGTGAACCCCTGAATGCCTCCGTAGATGGGTGTGCATGACAGAACCCCCCCAAAGGCCCACAACCCCGTGAACTAGAGGGTTATCCCTATGAAACCGAGACACAAGTAGAGGTGCTTGAACATCAGAAGCGAGTACCCAGGACCTATCCTCTGGACCGTAGCCCAGCTAGTCAACAAGGTAGTACAAACGGCCTCTAGCAATGTGAGAACCCAGGATAGCACTGACCTCGTATTCCCCAGGCTCACCCGGAGACACAGGGGAAGGGGGAAGCACCACCCTGGTGGCAGGGAGACACGGCTTCAGAAGGAAAGAGTGAAAAACAGGGTGCATGTGCCAAGTCAAAGGGAGGGCTAACTGGAAAGCTACCGGGTTCACGATTCTAGTGATCTCATAAGGACCCACATATCAAGGTAGTAGTTTCCAAGAGCAGGGCAGGTGGAGGCGCGTAGTGGACAGCCATACCCTATCCCCCATAGCATAGGGAGGAACCGGAGAGTGCTGCTTGTCGGGTGCCTTGCGCATCGTCTCTTGCGCCTCATGTAGATGAGTGAGTGCTGTGAATGTACTAAAGACAGTTCCCTAATGCAATCTGAAGCTGCTGGGGTCTGAGACAGAGAGCGGTCAGAAAGCGGTAAGGTATGTGGATGCTGTCCATACAATGAAAAAAGGGGGAAAAACCTGTAGAGGCATGAGGTGCGTTGTTATAGGCAAACTCAGCTAAATGCAACACACGATACCAGGATTGTTGACTTTGTAGTGAAAGACAATGCAGATATTGTTCCAGTACCTGATTGACCCGTTCGGTCTGGCCGTCCGTCTCAGGGTGACACGACGAGGAATAGCTAGTGTCAATACCCAATAGCTTAGTGAGCGCCCTCGTGAATCTGGAAGTGTACTGGGATCCCCTATCTGATACAAGAACCGAGGGTAACCTGAATAAACAAAAGACCTCCTTGAAAAACAACCCTGCCAGCTGGGTAGCCGTGGGTATGCCCGAGCAAGGAACAAAACGGGCCATTTTGGTGAAGGAATCAATGACCACCCATACTGTGTCAAAGCCTTTCACCTTCGGGAGATCCGTCACAAAATCCATAGTGAGAGTGTGCCATGGTCTAGGGGATATGGGCAGAGGTTGAAGTAACCCTAGGGGTCGCCCCTTCCTATGTTTGCATTGTGCACAAACGGAACACGTGTTAACATATGCGTCGATGTCCCTTCGCATAGCGGGCCATCAACACCATCTTTGGAGCAAACCCAAAGTGCGTTTTTGGCCCGGCTGACCATTGATTGGGGCATCATGAGACCATTCTAATGCCTGATTGCGAGTATCTGGAGTAGGCAGGAATAGTTTAGCTTGATAGTATGGTAATCCATCACGAACAACCAGATCCCAATCTGACAGCTGTTCAGGGTGACGGACTAACCACTGTCGAATGGATTGTAGTAGATCGGGTGCAGGTGTGCACACACATACTACATGACTCTTGTTCAATAAGGTATCAGGGTATGTGGGAAGTGAAACACCCCCAGGGGAACGTGACAAAGCATCAGCCTTCCCATGTATGTTTCCGGGTCGGTGTTTAATGACGAAATCATATGCAGAACATAAAGGTGCCACCGTACTTGTCTACTGTTGATGCATTCCATAGCAGCCAGGTCTTGTAGATTTCTGTGGTCAGAGTACACAACGGTCTGATGGCTAGCTCCTAAGAGATGGTGTCTCCAAACCTGAAAAGGCTCCTTTATAGCTAAGAGTTCTTTCTCTGTGACAGTGTAGTGTATTTCTGACAGAGTACATTTCTGTGAATGAAAGGCAACAGGGTGTAAACGCCCTATATTTGGACATTTCTGGGACAAGACAGCCCCCATAGTGTAAGAGGAGGCATCGGCTTCCACTATGAACGGGTGATACGGGTTGGGATGTTGAAGGACGGGGGCAGAAGTAAAGGCTGCCTTCAGTTTCTCAAAGGCTTACTGGTGATTTTCTGTCCATAGAAAAGGTACTCGAGGAGAGGTAAGGGAAGTAAGGGGAGCTGCAATAGAGGAAAACCCGGCAATGAAGCGTCTGTAGAAATTGGCAAAACCAAGGAAGGACTGGAGTGCTTTTACAGACTTGGGGATTGGCCATTCTAACACCACCCGGATTGTAGTAGTATTCATGGACAAACCACCCGGAGAAATATGAAACCCCATGGATTACATGAAACAGGCATTTCTCAGGTTTAGCATAAAGATTGTGTGTACTGAGTCTTGACAATACCTCACGCACATGCGCTACATGTTCCTGCATGGTGGGTGAAAACAGTAATATATCATCTAGATATACGATAACAAAGGCATCCAAGATATCACTGAATATGTCATTCATGAAATGTTGGAACATGGCGGGTGCATTACATAAACCAAACGGCATGATCAGGTACTCGTAGAGTCCATACATTGTGCAAAATGCTGTTTTCCACTCATCACCTCTGCATACCCGGACTAAATTATAGGCGCCTCAGAGATATAATTTAGTGTATACAGAGGCATGAGTCAACCGGTCTAACAACGGACCGATGAGTGGAATAGGGTAGCTGTTCTTGATAGTAATGGCGTTCAAACGCCGGTAGTTGATACAAGGATGCAAGTCCCCCTCCTTCTTTGGGACAAAGAAAATGGGGCTAGCGAATGGCAATGTTGAATGTCTTATGTGACCCAGGTTTAGGGCGGTTTGTATGTATTCCTTGATTACCTGGTCTTCCGTGGGAAACAATGAATATATTTGTCCCTTGGGAATACTGGCATCGGGTATCAAATCAATAGGAGAGTCGTAAGGCCTGTGGGGTGTAAGGGTTTCAGCAGATCCCTTATCGAATACTTCATGTAAATCCTGATACTCCAAAGGGATACCACCCGTAATGGCCCCTACCACGTGAGGAGGGGATTGTAACTCCATAGATTCTGGGTCATTCAACGTAAGTTGTGCAACAGCCCCCAATAGTTGAGATGGGGACCCCCAAAGATCAGGGTGAGCAAGACATGAGGTTTGGCAAAATGCGGATTCGAAATGCAACTGACCTGAGGCCCAATCAACAACAGGGATGTGAAGGCGCAACCATGGTATGCCAAGGATGAGTACAAACTGTGGTGTAGTAATCGGATCGAAAGTGATACATTCTTTATGGGTATCTTGTATCACCAAATTCAAAGGAGTGGTTTGTTGTCTGATAGGCCCTGAGATAAGGGACGTGCCGTCCACTGCCTGCACTGGTTCGGGTCGGGTCTTTGACTGCAATGGTAGGTTCAGAGTAGTTGCCAGGGAGATGTCTATATAATTCCCAGAAGCTCCTGAATCGATGACTAAATGGACCATGTGTTTGGTATCAGGAGAAAAGAACAAGAGAGCAGATACTGAGATAGGTTTCATTCCTCCATAAGATGGTGTGGTCAATATGGGGGCAGATCTGGGCCCGTTCATGCCCCCGAGTCTATGGACGAGCCTTCTGAAAATCCTGAGTCCTAAGTCTTGGACATCTGGGACACTCTTTAACATAATGCCCGTTAAGGCCACAGTAGAAGCAGTCATTGGCATTTCTTCTTTTTTCTCTTTCTGCAGGAGATATCGGACTATGAACCCCCCCCACCTATCTGTATGGGTTCACTTGGTGCTTCAACTGTCGGGAAGGGCCGAGCAATAGCAAAGCCTGATTTGTATTTCCTTTCAGCCCGTCGGGCATCGACTTGTAAGGCAAGGTTGACCAGTTCATGGAATTGGGCAGGCAATGACGGAACAGCTGCAAGTGCATCTTTCATGGCATCACTCAAACCCTTATAAAAAACAATGGCCTTCTTATCTTCGGCTCATGCCATTTCTACTGCCAGTTGGTTGTAACAAATAATGTACTCAATGAGAGAAGACTCCCCCTGTGTTAAGTTAAGTAATTCGAGGTCCCGGGACTGTGCATTATGTCTTATGTCGAAAATCTTGGTAATTTCTCTCACCAGAAGGTCAAAGTCATACAGTGCCGGACTATTACTCTCTAACAGAGGATTGGCCCATGTGGCAGCAATACCACCCAAATATGACAAAGTGAAGGCTGCCTTAGTGGTAGAATCAGGGAAAGCTTGTGCTTTGCACAAAAAATGGAGTTTGCATTGATTGAGAAAAGTATGAAACTTCCTAGTGTCTCCCTGGAATTTTTCAGGTGAAGACAAGGGGAATGGGGTAGATACTATCACATGTGTTGTGACATTTGGGGCAAATTGAGAGGCAGTAGGCGGGGCGTGGGATCCCCGAATTCAGGGTCT
This sequence comes from Ambystoma mexicanum, assembly GCF_040938575.1. NCBI lineage: Eukaryota > Metazoa > Chordata > Amphibia > Caudata > Ambystomatidae > Ambystoma > Ambystoma mexicanum. Next base: position 656,251,924 of record NC_090934.1, read on the forward strand.
GCGGGTAGTACTTGGCGTTCACTTTGAATTGTATCCAGCCGTTGATGGATTGCTACTTTGGCAGTTGCCATGTCAGAGCGTAGGGCGGAAATTGCTTGTACTAGAGAAGCCACCGGGTCCCCGGTGGAGGCATCCGTACCCCAGGCAACAAAGTAGGCTTCTCAGTCTGTCACGTTCTGTAAGACTTGAGAGTCGCGAAGAATATGAATACCTCTGTCCCCAAGCAACCAAAAGCGAGACATAATATACTCGCTGTTTGAGGATTAGGGCCACAGGTGCAGGAACAGGAACCGGAACAATAGGTCCTCCGATGGCTGCTGAAATGGAATGGGTTATTAGTAGAGTGCAATGTAGTACGATAGTACAATATCAGTGATAAGGAAAGTGTCACCTACCAGGAGATGTAGAAATACGTGATCTACGAGGAGGGAACCTAGTGTGAGTAGCAGAAAGAGTACCTGTTCCCTCATTGGGGTTAAGCAGAAAGGAGTTGGAACCCCAAATGGCAGAACTGGATGATAAGCAGTCCCACTGGAAGCACCTGTGTTGATGCGCACGCAGCATAGAAGAAGAATTCTGAGTTCACTTGCAAGTAAGCCAAACTCTGTAAAATCTAAAGCAAAAGGAGAGTTCCAAGCCAGTCCGTAGAACGTTCCAAGGTCAAATCCATAGGCGATGTATTCAAGGGATAAGCAAAAGGAGTCCAAGTGCATGGTCTGTAGTCAAAATACACAAAAGATCAGATCGAGCAACAAAAACGCCAAACACTGAGAAAGATCAGCTGAGAAGCGTAGTATAGCAGGAGCAGAGCTGATTTAAGGCGTTCGGCGAGAATCGCATCACGTGATCTGGCTACGTGTGTCACATGTTGGGTGCCGTTGTTTGTTGCTAGGGAAGCGCAAACACAGAGGCGTGTAAATAGGCGTGGCCAAAGACCGAGATGGTGTTCTCTGTTCAGTCCTTCTCTTAACAGTGTCTTGTACTGACATGGGAACGCCTTTCTTTACCCGCGTGTACACGTGCCATGGAAGTTTCCATTTTCCAGAGCAGCGTTGATATCTGCTCCTGTATAGTTTCTACCCACCGCAAACTGAAGAAACAGTTCCCAGATGTTTATGAACAGACCGAGTGAGCATGGGTGATCCATGGGGCCTGATGTGAATCCCTGAATGCCCCCGTAGATGAGTGTGCATGACAGTAATGGCTTGGCAGTCGAAGAACAAGTAGGGCTGCCCGTAGCGATGCCAGAGGTTGAGATTAATTCTAAACCTTCCAGCCTTCACCTTTTTTGTTTAGCTACAAGTACATATTCACAATAGGGTCACCCACAGATGGCTATGATGTGTCCAGTACTTTCAGTAACCCCAGACCCAGAAGAGGATCCTAAGGTAGGGGTGAGAATAGGAAACTGGACATTTTCTTTCTTGGTAGGCGCAGAGGCAACTCGATCTTGTGTCAGAGAGGGGGGATTTCCATTGTCAGACATGATCATGGACACACAGGGATTGCCTGGGGCTCTGATGGCAGTTCATTTTACAGAAGATTTACAGGTCACAGAAGGAACACACATGATACCAGCACCCTGGTTATCTTCATGAAATACATCAGTGAACATAGTAAGCAGAGATTTGATGAGCAAATTCAACATGGCCATTTCGTTCAGGGAAACCGGTATAGTGTCTTCTACACTACGTATTCACAATATGCATGCTCAAACATTAATACGGGCATTTTGTGGCCAAAGAGCTTTGAGAGGAATGATGCTCAATCCAGATTTGTTCTCCAGTAAAGTACAAGTGTTATTAAGATGGGTCCCCAGAACACAAGACAAACCATTACAGTTACAAACAGAGTTTTTGTTCAAACCCAAAGTACCAACAGACATGGAACATGTGACAGTTACTATAGTGCACTTACAAGCAGCAGTGGTAAGGGTGGACTGAATAATACTGCATGGGACAGACAAAGATGTCAATGACTGGTGCTCAGTTTTAGCTATTGATCCAGTGACGTGACTGATGAACAGGATGAGGACGATGATGATTAATTAATATTTCAGATATATATTCCATGTCAAGTAAAAGTAGAACACAGAGAAGTCCTCCAGAAGATATTATTGCTCAAAGAATTGTCACCAGTTTTTCATGAAAATTCTGAGAAAGTACAAAAAAAGCTACGTACTAGCAATCTCCATGATGTAGGGCTCCTTAAAAGCATGGCAATGGTCAGAATTTCACTGAAGAAAGGGGCAATATTACTCTGAGCAAGACAATACCCCATGTCAAGAGAAGCAGATAAAGTATGTGATACCTTTGCTGTGCTATTACAGCAAGGCATTATAATACCATCAGAATCCCCATGTAACACAACCATGTATCTAGTGAAAACAATCAAAGGGAGGATCGTAGAAATTCATTCATGATTTATGTCCCTTCAATAATATCGTGGAGGCAGGGTTTCCATTGGTTCCCAGTTTAGCCACAATTCTGTGTCCCATACCCACCACAGCCTCACTTTTTAGAGTGATTGATGTTAAAAATGCATTCTTTTCTATTCCATTGCTTCCAGACTCACAATATCTCACTGCGTTTTCGTACTACCCTGTCTGTGCTCGTCCCTGTGCAGGACGGCCAGATACCATGGCTAAACACCTCTACGTCTCATATTGGTGTGCTGTCTCATGCATACCTGCTCAATTTAGCATCTAAGGAGACTTTACTCCCGGCTGGTTTTGATCTGGTAAGTTCCAATACCGCAGATGCACGTGTTATCAATTCCTCCTCCTTGTTATGCCTCCTTACAAATGCATGATCTCTTGTTGCTCACTCCAAGGATTGTTGTAATCTTTAGATGATGTTTGCCCCGACTTACTCTTTGTCACTGAGACTTGGCTTCAGGAGTATTCCGGCCCATGGGCAACCAAATGCTAGCATTCAACTACAAAATCCTTTGTTACGACCGTACTTCCTCCTATCCTGGTGGAGGCTTGGCCGTAATCTTCAATGATGTAATTAGGGTTAGTGTAGCTCCTCTAGAACATAACCTCAAGATTTAAATGCTTCTGGTTGACATCGCTATGTCTGCTTCTGCTACGCTAGCAGTTTTACTGCTATAGGGCCTCATCACGTGTTCTGCGGTAATGTGGCGGTTTTCCCATCGAGCGTAAATAGCGCTAATGCCAAGGCCCCCGGCGGATAGTCCGCCAGATCACGTGTTTTCGTGCACGCGCACAGGGACTTGGAGGTAGCGCAAAGAGCGCTCGACGGGAAAACGGGCAAAGAACCCGTAAATCCGGCGCACCGTGTGCTACCGCCATACTGCGCTAATAGCGTGCACCATGAGCGTGCACTATTAGCGTGTGGGAAATGTGTCACTGCTGGAACGGGAAACAAAGCAGGACCCTGAGGGCAGTGCACCCCAACCCCGCATGTGATCTTGTCACACAAACATTCCCATGCAGTGTGCCTCCACACTCACACATCACACCAATCACCACATGGTGACTGAACAAAATGCAAGTTGAATGCATAATTGATACTGTCTACAATCCCACTTGATGGCATGAAGTGCTTAATACTTAGGTAGATTGCCTTGAACTCAATCCACACCCTATTTACCCCACAGGCACACAGCAAACCTCACGGGATGAAGATGATCGGGAGGAGGCCACACCATCACGGCGCCCAAGGCAGCGTGCCTCGACCAGCACCACCACCCCACAAAGGGGCCGTACGGAAGGGACTGACGCAGGCAACATCCCACATCACCACAACGCAGCCCAACTAGACCGCTGCAGCACCCACATGTCTGCAGGGAGTCTGCGGCCAGCTCGCCCCAAGCCAGCGGGCATACCCCCGATGCAGAGGGAGTCACCTGTGGATCGGAGCCCGACGTGGGAGTGACACATCCACGTGCGCATTAGGCATGACGTCTCCATTCAGCCGGAAGCAGTGACACTGAAGGAATGGGCACACCACAGGGGACCCCAGGGCCAGGCACACAGGTAGCACAAACCCCACCTGTGCATGTGCGTCGTGTCCGTACACCACAGCCAGATGAAGACACGCCATCATATGGCAGCCCTGAAGACCGGCACTCAGAGCCCGGCAGCCCAATCCCAGCCGGCAACATGTCCCCATGCACCCCCCCCAACTGCGCACAAGTGGAAGGCCGGTACCTGCCACACCAGGGGTACCCTCAGTCACAGAGGCAGCAGTGATGGGACGACTGGACGTGATCGAGGTCAAACAGGCCAAAGTTAAATCCATGGCCAAAGTGCACAGCCGGCACATCAAGGCCATCAGTGCATCCATACGCCATGGATGCAAGTGCATTGCGCGAGACAATGCACTTACACGCAGAGTGGTGGAGCTATGCACCTCAGGCCTGAAAGGGTTTGGTGAAAGGGTGAGGGAGTTGTGCGCGGCAGTATCAGCACTTGCTGAGCAGACAAGGGAGGGGAGCAACCTTCTCCGTCAGCATATGCAAGCAACTGGGTCAGTCCCATCGACCTCCACTACACCCACTGAGGGATCCCTTGAGCCTTCTCCGAGGCGCCGTTCAATGCGCCACCTGAGGTCACACACACCAGAGGGGCCTGGACATGGAAAGTGCCCACGACCATCGTAGTTGGACGTGGCATCGTTGTGGGTGCCCTGAAAACAAACATGCACCTACCTGCACTGTTGTGGGGAGTTCACTGGGGGGGGATTGTGTGTTGGGTGTTCACTGGGGGAGGGGGGATTGTGTGCTGGGCGTTCACTGGGGGAGGGGGGATTGTGTGCTGGGCGTTCACTGGGCGGAGGGGAGATTGTTAAACTGAGAATAAATCACGTTTCAAAATTCACAAAGCATGTACAATAGTGATTGTGATTAAGTGCTCTTTAATGTTGAAGTGACATGTGCAAAATGTAGCCGTGACCGGTATAAAAAAAAACATCAATCAAGCCCTGTCTGGTCAACCTCCCCTCCCTCAGCCCAACCCTTTGTGCACGTGCAACACCTTCAGGCACGTCATCACCTTCACTCCTATCCTCGGGTGGCTGCACATGAGCATCAGGGGGCAGTGGCACATTCCTGCGACAGCAGATGTTGTGCAGCATGGCGCATGTCAGTACAATTTTTCCAACTTTTTCAGGTGCATACATCAATGCCCCTCCTGTACGGTTTAGGCACCGTAAGCGTGCCTTTAGCAGTCCAAATGCCCTCTCCATGCAGATCCGTGTACGACCATGGGCAATGTTGTATGCCCGCTCTGCTGCAGTGTGTGGATGACGCACAGGGGTCATGAGCCATGTGTACTGGGGATATCCAGAATCACCTGCAGGGGAGAGAAAGCAGGTTTGGGGAGAAGGTAAGTTCAATGGGTGTACAGGGCTCAGTCATCAGTGTAATTTTGGCATACTTGTCATTTGGTCACTAACATTGTGGAGTGTGCTGTGCTACGAGCAGCATTGATTCAATGTAGTACTCTCAACTTGGTACACCTCTGTTTCAGAATGTAATAGTACTCATTCCCTTGTCACTGGGGAAGGGGACCCTTCCATCTGCTTGTGCATGCGAGAAGTGGCTGCTTCATGTGTCATTGCCATTCCCTTTGGCTGCTGTTGCATTTGCTGGTTGTCACTATTGTGTACTGTTCTCCAGGCATTTCATTGGCCAATCAGGGGAAAGTGTTTGTGGGATGTACATTGGCATTAATCAGACTTCTTATGTGTGGTGCTTTTGTGGATGTGCCGACTTTTGTGTTACATTTGCATGACTGTCGGGTGGGCAGGGTGGGATGTCTGTACTGTGTCAGTGTGGGAAGCCATAGTGCTACTCACACAGGAGGCTTTCTGGTGGTAGGCCTTCCATAGGTCACTGTGCTGCCACATGTCTTTTACACCCTAAATAGGTGTCTTCTGCTGTGTTGGACATGTCCAAGGTTTCTCGTGCAAGGTGCTTGAATGGAAATGCTGCACTGATGGTGCTTCCTATTAACATTCAGGGATTTCATTGTGTGTGACCAGTCCCATCAATGTGGATTAACATGCATTACGGTATATATTTGTACTCACCCAGCAGCCATGTGTTTAGCCCTCGGTGCCTTTCCATGTACGCTGGCAGGGTACTGTTGCGCAGGACCATGGAGGCGTGGGTGGATCCTGGGTAGCGGGCACAGCAGTGGCTGAGGGTGAGATCAGGGCCACATGTCACCTGCACATTCAGGGAATGGTAATTTTTCCGGCTTCTGTAGGCTGCCTCATGTGCCTGGGGTGGTACGAGTGCTACAAGTGTGCAGTCCAGGGCTGCTATTACATTCGGGACTTGGGCAATGGCATGGAATTGACCCTTCAGCTGGTTCACCTGTGCCTGTGTGGCTAGCAATGCGATGTGCTCATTCACATGATTCAACAGTTCATTCAGCACCTGTTCCAGCATGGCACTGAATGTGGACTGGGCCATGCCATGCATCAGTGTGTTGGTAGCTGCCAGTCCCGAGGAATTGTAGCACAGACACGAGCTTCACAAGCAGGGGTACTGCTGTGCTGATGGCTATACGGCTGCCGATGTCAGCCTGGATTGTGTCCAGCAACTGGGTGATGGTTGCCCTGTCCAGCCGATATTCGGTCACCAACTGGTCATCAGTCAGGGCCCAGGGTGTTGGCCTGACCCTGGGGATGGCTGGCTGCCTTGCTGGTGCTGCTCTCCTCCTCCTCCTCCTTCTCCTCATCGCCACCACCCCCTGCGCTCCCAGGGCCTTGGCCTGGTTGGCTGGCTTCTGTAGCTCCAGGCGCAGCAGGTGAAAGTACAAATCAAGGCTACCGGCTCCAAATGGCAGCATGGTGTTTGGAAGTGTGTGTTGTGCATGGGTGGGTCCTTTGTAGGCCTTTGATTTGCATTGGTTTCACCTGGACCCTTATTGATGTCTCCTTCCTGCTCCTGCTGGTGGAATGGTGTTGGGGAGATTGTGTTGTGCATGGGAGGGTCCTTTGTAGGCCTCTGATTTGCATTGGTTTCACCTGGGCCCTTATTGCTGCCTCCTCCCTGCTCCTGCTAGTGGAATGGTGTTTGGAAGTGTGTGTTGTGCATGGGTGGGTCCTTTGTAGGCCTCTGATTTGCATTGGTTTCACCTGGGCCCTTATTGCCGTCTCCTCCCTGCTCCTGCTGGTGGAATTGTGTTGGGGAGGGTGTGTTGTGCATGGGTGGGACCTTTGTAGGCCTCTGATTTGTATTGGTTTCACCTTGGCCCTTATTGCTGTGGCCTGTGTTCTTTTACCTCCAGCATTTTGCTGGGGGTATTTTCGCCGGATTGTCTGCCTCTTTTCTGGCGCTAATTGCGCCTACACCAGACTAGTGATTGCTATGTTTTAGCGCAGAAGCATACTGGCGCATTTACAGCTGATGCTTGTACAGCCGGCTGTACATGCGCTGGCTGTAATGGCGCCGGCGGTATTTGGACTGGTGAAACGACGGATCCTTAAAATCGGTGCTGATAGCATTACCGCCGATTTTAAGGGTTACCGCCCAACTCGTGATGAGGCCCATACTGCCCACCAGGGTATGACTAAGGGGTTTGTGATGAGTTTACAGCCCTGATGGCTGATTTACAATGAAATCACCCCAATTTGACTATTGTTGGCGATTTTAATCTTGATGCCAACAAGGCTGAAGACCCTCTGTCCTCTCAATTTCTGTGTGCCATGCTGGACCTGGGCTTCTGCCAACATGTCAATTAACCTATACATCATGTAGGGAATACCCTTGATCTTGTGTTTTCCTCTGATCCTTTTCTGTTAATCTTTGCTGCATTTCCTGTCATCTGGTCTGATCATTATATTATTCCATTTTCCTTTTCTTTTTTTCCTCACTGTCGTACTGGAAAAAAAGTGAAACTTTTAAGGGAAGTGGCATACGGTCTCTATGCTGGAGCTGGGCACACATATTATTGAGACTGTGGGGCCCCTGTGGATTGTAATCTGCCCACTCGTATGCAGTCACTCAGCAAGGCTGCTGATTTTCTCGCTCCTGTGATAAAATGTAAAGAAAAAATGTGTCTTTCTGAACCCTGATTTAGTGAGAAATTGCATTCCCTCAAGGCTAAGCGAAGACAAGCCGAAGAAAAATGTCAGTTAACATATAGGGCATCAGACAGAGTTTTACTTCATATAGCTACTGTCTCCTATAAGGTAGCCATATGCCTTGCTAAGAAAAAAATGTTTTGCCTTAGAATTGAGGGTGCAATCAATCAGCCTAAACAACTGTTTGTCATAGTCTGCTCTCTGTCCTCTTCTGCTTCCACCCAGTCCTCGATTGTCGCATCCCAAACTTTTTGCGACTCCCTGCCTGACTTATTTGTGGGTAAAATCGACAATGTTCACAGTGTTATAGCTAATTCTACTGCCCCGTTAGGTCTTCGTCCTCTTCCTGCACTTGCTTGTAACCAGGATCATTTTAAGCACTTTTGGGGCCCTGGGCACGGACATCTACAAAGAGGTTACTGTTCTAGAACATACAGGATGGTATGCAGCCTGTAGTATTAATGCAGAACTGTATGTAAAAGGTACATGTAACCCATAATAGTCACAGAACTCACATTAGCTGCCTCACAGAATGCAAAGGTGCTCATCAGGCAGCTTTGTGGGGGCCCCCTCCAAGGTGGGGACCCTGGGCAAGTGCCTCTTTTGCCCTCCCATAAAAATGTCTCTGCTTGTGTTGATATCTGCTCCTGTATAGTTTCTGCCCACCGCAAACTGAAGAAACAGGTCCCAGATGTAAATGTTTATGAACAGAGCGAGTGAGCATGGTTGATCCATGGGGCCTGATGTGAATCCCTGAATGCCCCCGTAGATGAGTGTGCATGACAGTAATGGCTTGGCAGTCGAAGAACAAGTAGGGCTGCCCGTAGCGATGCCAGAGGTTGAGATGAATTCTAAACATTCCAGCCTTCACCTTTTTTGTTTAGCTACAAGTGCATATTCACAATCACAATAGAGTCACCCACAGATGGCTATGATGTGTCCAGTACTTTCAGTAACCCCAGACCCAGAAGAGGATCCCAAGGTAGGGGTGAGAATAGGAAAATGGACATTTTCTTTCTTGGTAGACGCAGAGGCAACTCGATCTTGTGTCAGAGAGGGGGGATTTCCATTGTCAGACATGATCATGGACACACAGGGATTGCCTGGGGCTCTGATGGCAGTTCATTTTACAGAAGATTTACAGGTCACAGAAGGAACGCACATGATACCAGCACCCTGGTTATCTTCATGAAATACATCAGTGAACATAGTAAGCAGAGATTTGATGAGCAAATTCAACATGGCCATTTCGTTCAGGGAAACCGGTATAGTGTGTTCTACACTACGTATTCACAATATTCATGCTCAAACATTAATACGGGCATTTTGTGGCCAAAGAGTTTTGAGAGGAATGATGCTCAATCCAGATTTGTTCTCCAGTAGAGTACAAGTGTTATTAAGATGGGTCCCCAGAACACAAGACAAACCATTACAGTTACAAACAGAGTTTTTGTTCAAACCCAAAGTACCAACAGACATGGAACATGTGACAGTTATTATAGTGCACTTACAAGCAGCAGTGGTAAGGGTGGACTGAATAATACTGCATGGGACAGGCAAAGATGTCAATGACTGGTGCTCAGTTTTAGCTATTGATCCAGTGATGTGACTGATGAACAGGATGAGGACGATGATGATGAATTAATATTTCAGATATATATTCCATGTCAAGTAAAAGTAGAACACAGAGAAGTCCTCCAGAAGATATTATTGCTCAAAGAATTGTCACCAGTTTTTCATGAAAATTCTGAGAAAGTACAAAAAAAGCTACGGACTAGCAATCTCCATGATGTAGGGCTCCTTAAAAGCATGGCAATGGTCAGAATTTCACTGAAGAAAGGGGCAATATTACTCTGAGCAAGACAATACCCCATGTCAAGAGAAGCAGACAAAGTATGTGATACCTTTGCTGTGCTATTACAGCAAGGCATTATAATACCATCAGAATCCCCATGTAACACAACCATGTATCTAGTGAAAACAATCAAAGGGAGGATAGTGGAAATTCATTCATGATTTATGTCCCTTCAATAATATTGTGGAGGCAGGGTTTCCATTGGTTCCCAGTTTAGCCACAATTCTGTGTCCCATACCCACCACAGCCTCACTTTTTAGAGTGATTGATGTTAAAAATGCATTCTTTTCTATTCCATTGCTTCCAGACTCACAATATCTCACTGCGTTTTCGTACTACCCTGTCTGTGCTCGTCCCTGTGCAGGACACCAGATACCATGGCTAAACACCTCTACGTCTCATATTGGTGTGCTGTCTCATGCATACCTGCTCAATTTAGCATCTAAGGAGACTACTCCCGGCTGGTTTTGATCTGGTAAATTCCAATACTGCAGATGCACGTGTTATCAATTCCTCCTCCTTGTTATGCCTCCTTACAAATGCATGATCTCTTGTTGCTCACTCCAAGGATTGTTGTAATCTTTAGATGATGTTTGCCCGACTTACTCTTTGTCACTGAGACTTGGCTTCAGGAGTATTCCGGCCCATGGGTCAACCAAATGCTAGCATTCAACTACAAAATCCTTTGTTACGACCGTACTTCCTCCTATCCTGGTGGAGGCTTGGCCGTAATCTTCAATGATGTAATTAGGGTTAGTGTAGCTCCTCTAGAACATAACCTCAAGATTTAAATGCTTCTGGTTGACATCCCCATGTCTGCTTCTGCTACGCTAGCAGTTTTACTGCTATAGGGCCTCATTACGTGTTCGGCGGTAATGTGGCGGTTTTCCCATCGAGCGTAAATAGCGCTAACGCCAAGGCCCCCGGCGGATAGTCCGCCAGATCACGTGTTTTCGTGCACGCGCACAGGGACATGGAGGTAGCGCAAAGAGCGCTCGACGGGAAAACGGGCCATGAACCCCTAAATCCGGCGCACCGTGTGCTACCGCCATACTGCGCTAATAGCGCGCACCATGAGCGCGCACTATTAGCGTGTGGGAAACGTGTCACCGCTGGAACGGGATACAAAGCAGCGGCCATCTTGGAAATCACAATCCGTCGCATATCACAGCCCCTGGAAGCCATCCACCCCTGGGAAGACAGAATCATGTCACAGGAGCGCACTAGGGGCAAGTCTGCCCTGGACAGGGTGAGGAAGCCCAAATTTAGCGACCAGGAGCTGGCCGTATTGGTGGAGGAGGCAGAGATCCACCATAAAGAGCTGCAGCAGCGCAAGACCAGTGGCCAGCGCCGAGCACAGATTTGGCACAACATTAGCCAAAGGGTAACTGCAGTGTGGTGCGTGCCCCGGGATGGCGAGGATTGTCGCAAGTGCCTCAACGACTTGCGTGTGAGAGTCTTCGGCATCCTGCCACAGCACAGGAGTGCAAGCAGGGGCACTGGAGAAGGGCCACCAACTCCCCCAACCGAACTCACACCCTGGGAGGAGAAGATGAGTGCCCTGATTGGCATTGGCACCATCGAGGAAATTGGTGGAGCGAAGGCAGGCACTGGCATTGATCCGACTGCAGGTGAGTCCCACCCCAAATGCATGCAACTGAAAGTACCACACATGCAGACCCTGAGTGAATGAATTTAAAGAAATGCATGTGAGGCACTGCAGACACCCATAAGTGACCCCTTGATCCATTGAACCGTAGTGCTGCCTAGACTACCCTGCAAGTGCAGTGCATCAATAGAAGGGGCCGGGGACAGACATCCATAGCCATGGGACAGCTACGTAGAGTGTGAGTGTGCAAGAATACACCCCCAGGACCCTGAGGGCAGTGCACCCCAACCCCGCATGTGATCTTGTCACACAAACATTCCCATGCAGTGTACCTCCACACTCACACATCACACCAATCACCACATGGTGACTGAACAAAATGCAAGGTGAATGCATAATTGATACTGTCTACAATCCCACTTGATGGCATGAACTGCTTAATACTTAGGTAGATTGCCTTGAACTCAATCCACACCCTATATACCCCACAGGCACACAGCAAACCTCACGGGATGAAGATGATGGGGAGGAGGCCACACCATCACGGCGCCCAAGGCAGCGTGCCTCGACCAGCACCACCACCCCACAAAGCGGCCGCACGGAAGGGAACTGACGCAGGCAACATCCCACATCACCACAACGCAGCCCAACTAGACCGCTGCAGCACCCACATGTCTGCAGGGAGTCTGCGGCCAGCTCGCCCCAAGCCAGCGGGCATACCCCCGATGCAGAGAGAGTCACCTGTGGATCGGAGCCCGACGTGGGAGTGACACATCCACGTGCGCATCAGGCATGACGTCTCCATTCAGCCGGAAGCAGTGACACTGAAAGAATGGGCACACCACAGGGGACCCCAGAGCCAGGCACACAGGTAGCACAAACCCCACCTGTGAATGTGCATCATGTCTGTACACCACAGCCAGATGAAGACACGCCATCATATGGCAGCCCTGAAGACCGGTACTCAGAGCCCGGCAGCCCAATCCCAGCCGGCAACATGTCCCCATGCACCCCCCCCAACTGCGCACAAGTGGCAGGCCGGTATCTGCCACACCAGGGGTACCCTCAGTCACGGAGGCAGCAGTGATGGGACGACTGGACGTGATCGAGGTCAAACAGGCCAAAGTTGAATCCATGGCCAAAGTGCACAGCCGGCACATCAAGGCCATCAGTGCATCCATAAGCCATGGATGCAAATGCATTGCGCGAGACAATGCGCGTACACGCAGAGTGGTGGAGCTATGCACCTCAGGCCTGACAGGGTTTGGTCAAAGGGTGAGGGAGTTGTGCGAGGCAGTATCAGCACTTGCTGAGCAGACAAGGGAGGGGAGCAACCTTCTCCGTCAGCATATGCAAGCAACTGGGTCAGTCCCATCGACCTCCACTACACCCACTGAGGGATCCCTTGAGCCTTCTTTGAGGCGCCGTTCAATGCGCCACCTGAGGTCACACACAACAGAGGGGCCTGGACATGGAAAGTGCCCACGACCATCGTAGTTGGACGTGGCATCGTTGTGGGTGTCCTGAAAACAAACATGCACCTACCTGCACTGTTGTGGGGAGTTCACTGGGGGGGGGGGATTGTGTGCTGGGTGTTCACTGGGGGGAGGGGGGATTGTGTGCTGGGTGTTCACTCGGGGGGGATTGTGTGTTGGGTGTTCACTGGGGGTAGGGGGGATTGTGTGCTGGGCGTTCACTGGGCGGAGGGGAGATTGTTAAACTGAGAATAAAGCACGTTTCAAAATTCACAAAGCATGGACAGTAGTGATTGTGATTAAGTGCTCTTTAATGTTGAAGTGACGTGCAAAATGTAGCCGTGACCGGTATAAAAAAAAACATCAATCAAGCCCTGTCTGGTCAACCTCCCCTCCCTCAGCCCAACCCTTTGTGCACGTGCAACACCTTCAGGCACGTCATCACCTTCACTCCCATCCTCGGGTGGCTGCACATGAGCATCAGGGGGCAGTGGCACATTCCTGCGACAGCAGATGTTGTGCAGCATGGCACATGTTAGTACAATTTTTCCAACTTTTTCAGGTGCATACATCAATGCCCCTCCTGTACGGTCTAGGCACCGGAAGGGTGCCTTTAGCAGTCCAAATGCCCTCTCCATGCAGATCCGTGTACGACCATGGGCAATGTTGTATGCCCGCTCTGCTGCAGTGTGTGGATGACACACAGGGGTCATGAGCCATGTGTACTGGGGATATCCAGAATCACCTGCAGGGGAGAGAAAGCAGGTTTGGGGAGAAGGTAAGTTCAATGGGTGTACAGGGCTCAGTCATCAGTGTAATTTTGGCATACTTGTCATTTGGTCACTAACATTGTGGAGTGTGCTGTGCTACGAGCAGCATTGATTCAATGTAGTACTCTCAACTTGGTACACCTCTGTTTCAGAATGTAATAGTACTCATTCCCTTGTCACTGGGGAAGGGGACCCTTCCATCTGCTTGTGCATGCGAGAAGTGGCTGCCTCATGTGTCATTGCCATTCCCTTCGGCTGCTGTTGCATTTGCTGGTTGTCACTATTGTGTACTGTTCTCCAGGCATTTCATTGGCCAATCAGGGGAAAGTGTTTGTGGGATGTACATTGGCATTAATCAGACTACTTATGTGTGGTGCTTTTGTGGATGTGCCGACTTTTGTGTTACATTTGCATGACTGTCGGGTGGGCAGGGTGGGATGTCTGTACTGTGTCAGTGTGGAAAGCCATAGTGCTACTCACACAGGAGGCTTAGTGGTGGTAGGCCTTCCATATGTCACTGTGCTGCCACATGTATTTTACATCCTAAATAGGTGTCTTCTGCTGTGTTGGACATGTCCAAGGTTTCTCGTGCAAGGTGCTTGAATGGAAATGCTGCACTGATGGTGCTTCCTATTAACGTTCAGGGATTTCATTGTGTGTGACCAGTCCCATCAATGTGGATTAACATGCATTACGGTATATATTTGTACTCACCCAGCAGCCATGTGTTTAGCCCTCGGTGCCTTTCCATGTACGCTGGCAGGGTACTGTTGCGCAGGACCATGGAGGCGTGGGTGGATCCTGGGTAGCGGGTACAGCAGTGGCTGAGGGTGAGATCAGGGCCACATGTCAACTGCACATTCAGGGAATGGTAATTTTTCCAGTTTCTGTAGGCTGCCTCATGTGCCTGGGGTGGTACGAGTGCTACAAGTGTGCAGTCCAGGGCTGCTATTACATTTAGGACTTGGGCAATGGCATGGAATTGACCCTTCAGCTGGTTCACCTGTGCCCGTGTGGCTGGCAATGCGATGTGCTCATTCACATGATTCAACAATGCATTCAGCACCTGTCCCAGCATGGCACTGAATGTGGACTGGGCCATGCCATGCATCAGTGTGTTGGTAGCTGCCAGTCCCGAGGAATTGTAGCACAGACACGAGCTTCACAAGCGGGGGTACTGTTGTGCTGATGGCTATACTGCTGCCGATGTCAGCCTGGATTGTGTCCAGCAACTGAGTGATGGTTGCCCTGTCCAGCCGATATTCAGTCACCAACTGGTCATCAGTCAGGGCCCAGGGTGTTGGCCTGCTCCTTGGGATGGCTGGCCGCCTTGCTGGTGCTGCTCTCCTCCTCCTCCTCCTTCTCCTCATCGCCACCACCCTCTGCGCTCCCAGGGCCTTGGCCTAGTTGGCTGGCTTCTGTAGCTCCAGGCGCAGCAGGTAAAAGTACAAATCAAGGCTCCCGGCTCCAAATGGCAGCATGGTGTTTGGAAGTGTGTGTTGTGCATGGGTGGGTCCTTTGTAGGCCTTTGATTTGCATTGGTTTCACCTGGACCCTTATTGCTGTCTCCTCCCTGCTCCTGCTGGTGGAATGGTGTTGGGGAGATTGTGTTGTGCATGGGAGGGTCCTTTGTAGGCCTCTGATTTGCATTGGTTTCACCTGGGCCCTTATTGCTGACTCCTCCCTGCTCCTGCTGGTGGAATGGTGTTTGGAAGTGTGTGTTGTGCATGGGTGGGTCCTTTGTAGGCCTCTGATTTGCATTGGTTTCACCTGGGCCCTTATCGCCGTCTCCTCCCTGCTCCTGCTGGTGGAATGGTGTTGGGGAGGGTGTGTTGTGCATGGGTGGGACCTTTGTAGGCCTCTGATTTGTATTGGTTTCACCTGGGCCCTTATTGCTGTGGCCTGTGTTCTTTTACCTCCAGCATTTTGCTGGGGGTATTTTCAGCGGATTGTCTGCTTCTTTTCTGGCGCTAATTGCGCCTACACCAGACTAGTGATTGCTATGTTTTAGCGCGGAAGCATACTGGCGCATTTACAGCTGATGCTTGTACAGCCGGCTGTACATGCGCCGGCTGTAATGGCGCCGGCGGTATTCGGACTCGTGATACGACGGATCCTTAAAATCGGTGCTGATAGCGTTACCGCCGATTTTAAGGGTTACCGCCCAACTCGTGATGAGGCCCATACTGCCCACCAGGGTATGACTAAGGGGTTTGTGATGAGTTTACAGCTCTGATGGCTGATTTACAATGAAATCACCCCAATTTGGCTATTGTTGGCGATTTTAATCTTGATGCCAACAAGGCTGAAGACCCTCTGTCCTCTCAATTTCTATGTGCCATGCTGGACCTGGGCTTCTGCCAACATGTCAATTAACCTATACATCATGTAGGGAATACCCTTGATCTTGTGTTTTCCTCTGATCCTTTTCTGTCAATCTTTGCTGCATTTCCTGTCATCTGGTCTGATCATTATATTATTCCATTTTCCTTTTCTTTTTTTCCTCACTGTCGTACTGGAAAAAAAGTGAAACTTTCAAGGGAAGTGGCATACGGTCTCTATGCTGGAGCTGGGCACACATATTATTGAGACTGTGGGGCCCCTGTGGATTGTAATCTGCCCACTCGTATGCAGTCACTCAGCAAGGCTGCTGATTTTCTCGCTCCTGTGAAAAAATGTAAAGAAAAATGTGTCTTTCTGAACCCTGATTTAGTGAGAAATTGCATTCCCTCAAGGCTAAGCGAAGACAAGCCGAAAAAAAATGTCGGTTAACATATGGGGCATCAGACAGAGTTTTACTTCATATAGCTACTGTCTCCTATCAGGTAGCCATATGCCTTGCTAAGAAAAAAATGTTTTGCCTTAGAATTGAGGGTGCAATCAATCAGCCTAAACAACTGCTTGTCATAGTCTGCTCTCTGTCCTCTTCTGCTTCCACCCAGTCCTCGATTGTCCCATCCCAAACTTTTTGCGACTCCCTGCCTGACTTATTTGTGGGTAAAATCGACACTGTTCACAGTGTTATAGCTAATTCTACTTCCCCGTTAGGTCTTCGTCCTCTGCCTGCACTTGCTTGTAACCAGGACCATTTTAAGCACTTTTGGGGCCCTGGGCACGGACATCTACAAAGAGGTTACTGTTCTAGAACATACAGGATGGTATGCAGCCTGTAGTATTAATGCAGAACTGTATGTAAAAGGTACATGTAACCCATAATAGTCACAGAACTCACATTAGCTGCCTCACAGAATGCAAAGGTGCTCATCAGGCAGCTTTGTGGGGGCCCCCTCCAAGGTGGGGACCCTGGGCAAGTGCCTCTTTTGCCCTCCCATAAAAATGTCTCTGCTTGTAACCCTGACACAGGATGGTCCACCTTCCCTTCTTTTACTGTTCAGGATGTTTCTGAAGCTATAAATAAATTAAAATCTGGCTCACCTCTGGACCCATTCCCTTTGGCCATGCTTATGAACATCTCCACCCATATCACCCCTTGGATTACAGCTGCAGTAAAGGACTGGTTTGCAGTGGGAATTATCCTGGAGGAGATGAAGCATGCCCATGTGATCCTGCTCCTGAAGAAACCACAATCGGATCCCTCTGAACCATCTAACTTTTGCCCAATTTCCCTTCTGCCATTCTTTATGAAATGTATGGAATCTTTGATCACCCCCCTGCTTAGTTCCTTTGTAGAGTCTTCTAATTTATTCAATCTGTTTCAATCTGGCTTTCATCCTGGTAGGGGTACGGAATCCGTTCTTGTATCAGTGATGGATTATCTGACACGCCTTGTCGACCAGGGTGTGGTGAGGGCGCTGATTTTATTAGACCTGTCGGGTGCCTTTGATACTGTTGACCACCCCATCCTGATCACCCGTCTATCCTGTGCTGGACTCTCTGGGCAGGTACTTGCGTGGTTTTCCTCCTTTTTTGGAGGGTTGGTCCCAGGCTATCTTTCTATCACCTTTCTACTCTAGTTTTGTCTTTAGTCTGAAGAGTTCCTCAAGGCTCCACTCTATTGCCAATTCTGTTTAACATTTATATTCAGCCACTTGTTGGACTCATCCTCTCCCACGGCTTCATGTGCTATTCCTTCGCTGACGACACTCCAATTATCTTGTGGCTTCATCCTCCATTTAGCTCTCGTATGACCCCACTGCTACACCAATTACACTGGCTCCCAATAGAGAAACATGTTCTATTCAAGTCTCTATGTATTGTGCGCAGAGCATTCTATAAAATTGGAGCTAAACACATTCAGGCCACATACTGTCCCTATATTCCTGCTAAGGCAGTGCGCTCCCAATCGTCTTTGACAATTCGGATCCCTTCTGTAAAGCACTCTTGTGTAGGGGGACAAGCCTTCTCTATGGCTGCTGTGAAAGCCTGCAACTCCCTCCCCCATTCTCTGTGGGCTGTGACTCCTCATCTATTATTTTGCTGCCTATTTGTCCCCTCTGTCTGCTGCCCTGGTCTGGGCCTGGATGATGTGTATCGCCAAGATGACTTCAGGTGTACGTTGCGCTTTAGAAGTGTACTTAACATAACATAACATACCACGGGCAAATATTTCAAAACACAAGATTACCTCAGGTGTACTGTGAATCCCCCAGTGCGTTTAACGGAGTATTACAAATGGAGTTGGCTAACATACAGACACAAGGCACCATAATACAATATGT
This sequence comes from Ambystoma mexicanum, assembly GCF_040938575.1. Lineage (NCBI taxonomy): Eukaryota > Metazoa > Chordata > Amphibia > Caudata > Ambystomatidae > Ambystoma > Ambystoma mexicanum. Next base: position 656,270,375 of record NC_090934.1, read on the forward strand.
TGATGATCTATTCATGTTTAGCACCAAAGAGGAACAGTACGGGCAGGATTCAGTAGTACTTCTAGCATGTGTAGCAGAAAAGGGATATAAAGTTGACAAGGAGAAAGAGCAGTATTGCCAGAAAGAAGCAATTATTTTGGAACAAATAACATCGTCATAAGGGAGAAAGGTGGCACCATAACGACCACAAGCAAATCACAACACACCCCATCCAACCACAGTAAAAGAAATGCAACTGCTTTTGGCATTGTGCAATTATTGCTGATTATGGGTCTTCAACTATAACACATATATTTTTGCAAGCACTAAAAGAAGCACAGAAAGAGAAAGTTACCCTCAATTGAGCACGAGAAATGACAGAAGCATTTAATGACTTGAAAGATACAATCACTACTACCCCAGTTTAAGCAATACAAAATTATGAAGCGTTATTTTTATTTTCCCATTCAAATGGGTATGTGATGATGGCTGTCCTCACACAGAAAGGTTTGTTAGGGTATAAACCCCTAGCACATTACAGTGGTCTTTTAGATCCAGAATTGAAGGGACATTTCCTGTTCGAACAAGCATTGGCTGCAGTAGCCTTTGCTATTGAGATATCAGCAGCGATAACGATGGGTTGTGCCACGACATTTGTTAGGGGAGTTTTCCTAAAGTCTATCAATAGGTGAGACTCTATAAATTATTGCTTGGTATATAGGCTCCAGCTCTTAGTATAGGTCTGTACTACCCAAAGGTTAGGTAAAATAGAATAGTAGCCAGGCTTATCCTATGAGGAGGATGCGAGCTGTAGGTCAGTCCAATGAAATCAGTAAATACATTAGCCGAAAGAAACTGTCACACACTTGTAGTTATAGTGAATTAGACATTTATTTTATATACACAAGGCAAAGGTAAGTAAATACTATTTAGACTAACCAACACAAATGGAAAATGTAAGTAACACGTTTTCAGATGAATGCTTCAATAGCAGTGGCTTGCACTAGAAATACATAAAGTTCAGATAGAAATCAATTCACTTTGTAAAGTCACTCAGATGATGTTCTGTTGTAAGGAAAAGGAGTTATTCAGCACTAACAACAACAATCTATACTATTTTGTATTACCTTTCAAGGAGTTTAATACTTTAGCAGTGCATTCCATGCTTGTTAAGAGTTCTTCAAAGTCAGTTGCTGAGGGGTGCAAAGTCTTATGCAACAGCAGAAAAGGAAAAGTTCCACAGGACACATTAGTTACTTTTAAGTATAATACTTTAGTGGAATACAAATGTTAAAGGGACCTTCGTAAGGACTCCCACTAGGTGCACAAACTGTTAGGCCTGTGCAAGAAGTATGGTTGACAACCAGAACACCTGATATCTCACTCCAATCACACAGGGGTGAGCATTTGACTTTATGTAAGTACTACCTTGAGCCCCTCAGTACTTTAGAAGTCTAGAAGAAAATGCACCTGGATTATTTCCTTTGCAACAGTGGTGGACCCGGTCTCCTGTTCCTTGGTCATGGTGATGAAAGGAGGGACTCTGGAATGGATGTTCCAGCAGCAGTTGCGAGAAAGGACCCTCAGCAAGGAATTATTCAGAGTCCCATATCAGTGTACAGTTTTGATGCCTTTTTTGCAAGCTCCAACAGTGAACAGTTACTGCCTGGTTGTTCCACCTCATTTCTGCAGTCCTGCACTAGGGTGAGGGTTCATTTGAAGAGGTGCATCTTGCCTATGGAGGTCTAACTGGAGCTCACCAAAGTTCTGGGAGGATTTGTTCACTGCACACTTCAATTTGGTCAGAGGTCTCCTGGTATTGGTGGCTTGTAGCCCTGGAAGTTCACAGCATGTTGGGGGATGGCTCGGTCTGCAGATTGTCTAATAACTAGTTGGTCCCATGAGCCAAAGGGAAGGAGTTGTCCTCTACAGAGCTCCTCTGTTGTTCAGAAAACGGGGCCAGACAGGAGTGGTCTCTTTGCGGTTACTGGAAGGGCCTGCCGGGATTCTGGTCAGCTTCTGCTTTCAATCTTCTGTTCCAGTGATCGACTTGCCTTTTGCCTCAGAAACCTCACCTTTTTATCAGGATTTCCCATTCATTCCTCTGCAAACTTACCCCACTTTTTACAGAAAGGGGTTGGCGGCTGTCCAATCAGGACAAGCAGCTCCTCGGGGCGAACTGGTTCCATTCAGGCACATCAGCAGATAAAGGACATGGGAGTTTCGGCTCCTCCCATGCTTCTTGTCCTCACAGACACATTGGAGACTTGGCGGGCACACAAAGTGCTCCTGCAAATGACAGAACTCACACCAAGACCTTTGCCTCCCAGGATGGTAGAAGAAGGGCAAACAAAGAACATCTCCACAGGAAATGGCAAAAAAGAAAGGAGCCACCAAGTTAGAACATAGCTGACCCTCTTGTGCATTACTGCAGCTGTGAATAATTGCACAAAAGTCGGTAGAACACCTCCACTGCCACCAGGTGGGGTGTTCTGATATCTTCAGGGTTACATTTAGGAAGGATACAAATTATCCCTCTTTCCTTAAGAACAGTTGTTCCTAAGGAACATAAAAGAATATAATATAAATATAAAAAGGAGAACCTAAAGGGTTCCTAGCAAAACTGCAAATAGGGTTCTGCTGGCTGCAAAAGTGAAACACAGAAGCCTTCAAAATATATGGAGGAAAGCAAGATTCCATCAAATAAAGTAAAACATATGTAACGGGGTTCCCAAAATTAGAGCAGTAAATAATGAATGGAGAATAAGAAAAAAGTCCATAAATCCAGCAAAAAGTGCTGGGGATCTCACTAGGATAGGGGGATAAGCATAACACTGACAAATCTCCCTAAAATCATTGTATCTAGAGCACACCCTGTTCATAATTTTGTAAAAGCCAAAATCCATGCTCATGACACAGCAGGCATCTGGATATGAAATGATAATATCCAACCCCACAATCAAGGTTGTAAGGTGCCGCACAGTGAAGACAGAAACCTTTATCGCCAAACCAGTAGGAGAAGGCAATTCTTTACATGAGTGCTCCACATATACAGACGTATATGATGACATTCCTCAAGTTAAGGAGAATACACTTGATGGGGGGAGCAATTGGGTATTTTGACGGTTCGTTGACAATCGATCAGAATACTGTATTAAGACACACAGTGACTATGAAGTTCTTGTGGGAGTGGAGAGAAAACGACCGCTGCACTACTTGCACAAGTGTCAGAGCTAATGGCATTGAAAAGAGAGCTTGAAATCTACGTTCACAGAGATGATGATTTACTCGGATTCCATGTACATAACATTGACACTACATTCAGGACAGTCTCACCGGAAAAGAAGAGGGTTTAAGCGAACAGACAGCATGCCAGTACAGCATGCCGAATTGTTGTCAAGACTAATTATGCATTGTCACTGCCCACATCAATGGCTGTTGTGAAATGCACCGCCCACTCTAATAAGTTAGTTGCATTATTGAGCGATGAAAGGGTGAATAAGACACAAATAATCAAACCATATAATGCATTTCCCCTAACACAGATAATAGACAGGTACGCACACCAGAGCAAGAGCAGGAACTGTGGACAAAGAGGTATTGCCCCTTGTCCCCCACTGACTTATTATGGAGGCAGAACATCACAAGTAAGCACCCCATGCCTTTAGAATTGTAGACAGTAACATTAGACTAACTATATTACCCTGCACATGCGTCTAGAGAATATGCCGCAGCAGAGTTGAAGAAAAACTGGTTTATTCCCAATTTGCATGAGCTTGTTCAAAATGTTATTGTGAATTGTGTAGTTGGCCAGCAATTTACTGTAGGTCATACATTAAGGATGCTGAAGGTGACATTACCCGACCCTTCTGGCCTATTTCAGAATCTTCATATTGATTATGTTGATATGATAGAAACTTGTAATGGCTATCATTATATGATTGTCGTGGTCTGTCCCTTTTCACCATGGACAGAAGCAGGGCCTTCTGCTCATCCAGATTCAAAATCAGCAGCCAAATTCCTCATATACAAGGTATTCCTCCATTGGGGAGTGTGTGAAGGGTTGCAATCGGATAATGGGCAACACTTTGCAAACGATTTGTTTAAAGAGATCATCTGTTTATTGGGCAAAAAGCACAAATTGTGCTGTCTATCATCCTCAAGAAAACAGCGTGGTGAAATGGCTAAACAGCTTGCCAAAAGAACGCATCACTAAATTAAGAAGCAAACTTGGTAAAAACGGACAAGTTCGTTACTGACAGACAAATTAATGTTCCCCTTGTTCCTGTACATGCCCTGTCCGATTCCCAATGTTCCGCTGCCATATTAGGAGAGGGGTTTCACGCATATTTGACTGCCATGACTGATGTCTTGAAGTGTATTTCCCACTAGGTGAAGCCCCAACAGGGTGGCCCGGCCACACCAAACAACAGATGAGAAGAGCGCACAGACACTGCAGCATTGATACCACCACTCTTTCAGGTGTACCCAGGCGATATTATGTTTTGCAAAAATATGTGCGCAAGTGGAACACTCTCCATTTTACTGGACCGCACATTGTGCAGTGGGCCACTGAATCAGCTATGAAGATATGTGACTGCAAGGGATGACTTCACCTAGCAGACATCAAGAAGAGCAACAGCAGTGGCCCACTGTCCAGAGCAGGGCGAAGTGAAAGAGGATCCTTTCTGAAAGTTATTTTGTTGAATTCTGTATTCCACAGACTCAGTGTCTGTTTTCCAACACAACACAGGAGACATCACTTAACAATAAAAACAACATTTGTTCTTTGATATGAATATAGTAGAAATGTGATAAAAAAGAAGTTTTTGAAATATATGTAGTAGATAATAGTAGTAGGACAAGTATAATGGTAAAAAGATAAATATTTAATGAAGAACTATCACTTAGAAATAAGTATGAAGGCTCAGAAACTGATCATATGTGGTACAGCCATATGCATGAAGTGCGTAGGGAGAGACTGAATGAGAGATGCTATGTTTGCTTTCTCATTCCTCATGCCATGGGTGCCTCCAGGCTGTTTGTAGCGCTGGAAGTACCAACCCACACATCACACTGCCTAATTTATCTCACATTTTGCAAAATGAGAGGGCTATTTCAGGGACATTTGACCTATGTTAAATGGGTAGAAAGAGATGATTCTTCTTTCACAGATAATTTCATTAAACAAAAAAGGATGGCAGACAGATTGGGATAAAAATAAATCGTCATGTAATATACACAGCAAGGACCATATGGAGGCGAAGTGACATATAGAAAACAAGATCTCAAAAAATGCATAAATGCCAGTGGAGCAATAAAAATGTGGTGCTGGATGAGGCGACAGCTACACGTAATTGGACAAGTGTTCACAAAAGCAGAATGAGTAGAATGGCTAATGGGATGCAGTGTAGAGTTGATGGTTGGATTGGCTAAAGAAACAGTTGCCATTCTTAATGATACGTGTCGAGCTGACTGGAAGAAATATGCAAAGCTGCTCACCTGGGTCAATGTGAAATTAGAACCCATGCACATACAAAGACTTGTATGCCTTCCTTATGCTTCAGATACAATGGAACAGTACAAATAGGGAATAATACACAGTGTAGACGTATCATGGACCTGCTAGGTATGCAAATGTGCACTGCAGTATTGATGGACGATTATTGGTCATGTGGCACGCAAGCGTGCATGCACCTCCCACTGAATTGCAATGGCGTTTGCTCTATTACCACCCTGGACTCAGTGGCACTGGTAGTGCCTCAGATCCACGTTGTGGCAATGGACGAACATCCGGCAGTAATGGATGTGGTGATAAAGAAAAGAGCTCCTAGAAGTTTGGGGTTACAAAGGACCAAAAGGGAGAATTATTTCTCACAGGCATTAGCCAATACATTCGCAGCAATCCTGACAAGCAACAAACTGTTCATCAAATTGGCTGTATTTTTTATGTCCTTGCTGTCCTCTGGTACACAGGCGGTAGCAAATTCAAAGTGGCTTCAATTACTAGGTTGGGCTTATTGCAGCTAGCGGATGCCACCGAGAAAGGACTGAATCCCATTAAGCAAGAAATACGGGTGGCCAGACTGACTGTTCTCCATAGTAGGTATGTGTTAGACCTCTTCACCTATATGGAGGGAGGAGTCTTTGAAATAATAGGGGCCAGTTGCTGTGCGCTAAAACCAGCAAATGAGGAAGATAATGGCAGTTTTGACAGATGCCATATCAGCCCTGCACATGTTACATACTACTATGGAGAAGGGGAGTGGTAAAGTAGTGGATAAGGACTGGTACCCTTGAATGTTCTCATGGGTGCCTAGTTGGGGAAAACATTTAAAGTAGTAGTGCCTCTCCTTATTGTATTATTGATAGGCATGTGCACTGTACAGATAGTATTGGACTATTGTAAAGATGTAGGGGAAAAGAAGTACAAACACACATGATGTCTCTTACACTTGGTACTTTAGGAGTTACTGCCCTCCCAGTACACACTGGTATGCAGACAGATGCTTCCCTTTACACAGAATACATTAGAATGGTCCTGATAGAAAGAGCCATCAGACCTCCTGGAGCTAGGTTTACACCCCCTTTTGATCCCAAGAACTACACTCAACACTGGGTGGAATGTGAAGGAGATGGTGACTGCTGCCCTATGACCTGCAACCCAGAAAAATATGTAAAAAGAGGAGGCAGCTTGAGGGGGTTTATAGAACTTGGGTTCCAAAGGACATATATGACAGGATGAAAGAAAGAGGGTTTTTCATCAGTCTCCAAACACACCCAGTGAGTAGCTTCGCAATCCAAGATAATTTCTAGGTAGTTCACCATCTGAAATGTTCACTCTTCATCTTAGTGCCCATCGTCACTACGCATGTTCCAGAGCACCTCATATTTTGTGGTGGGTAAGCCAGGGTTTCCTTATAATGTACTGGATCCCAAAAACACAAGCAGATTCTATCAAATGCCTGCATAGAAACCAATCTTCAACTACATTGATCTGGGCTCCAAAGCAACTTGTTGTAGTGGGTTCTCAGATCAAATCTCACTTTCTAGTCAAACATTTCTTTCTCTTCAGCATTAACAGAAATTCCTTACTGAATTGTACACATGACTTTTCTGTCATGGAAACAAGCCCATTCTCTCAGACTACAACAATAGATTTGCTAATTAAAGCAAGAAATAAACCTTCGTGCATGAATGGCTTTCCAATCAATCGACATGGAACCTCTGGGGCTGCTGCAGGCTCACAAGTGCCTGAAATCACTGAAGGGAGTCAGCAAATACGACTGAGGCTACATGTTGACCTAGATTCATAACTTTCTTTCTTCCCTGTAACCTGGCCCTTCTAGATTGCACCCATTGTCCCTTTGGCAAGTTTTCTCTCTGGGAAACATTCTCCTTGTTTATCGCCTTTCCATGATGTCCAGTCCGAGTTCCCTCTGAGTTTGTAAACGTCCTGGAGGGGACTAAAATCTTAATGTTGTTGAAGGACTCTGGATCTTAGGGAACTTCTACATACTGCTTCCATCATAAGTTGGTGTTGACTCCCAGTCTCCAGGATCAAGCCAATCCCATGTATCCAGGCACCAACATGAAAGTGTGTGTGTGTGTGTGTGTGTGTGTGAATATAAGAACATGCCATTTTACTTCAATTCAATAGCTTTAATGCTGGGTAGGGAATATAAGCGAAATTAAGTAATCACTGCTTTGTAAATAATAACAGCTAACACCTTCACATATAGTTCTTTAATGAGATCAGTTTATGGGTAACTTAAATGTGCACAGCCACCTCTAATCTGCAACCCAGGAATTGGGAAAGAAAATATTTTCCCCCTTAAACCACCTGATGCCAATGAAGTGAATGATGTAGCAACAACACAATCTTGCATCCAAACCGTGATGCTGCCTGAATCTGTATATATGGTTTAGTGTTACAAACAATTAAATGTGCACCAAGCCCAGTGTGCATTATGTACTTGGTGATTCAAGCATAAATATCTGTCATTACAGACATATTTGTCAAATTGAAGGATATGTGGACTTCTTATGTTCGCAAAATGAAGTGTAGACTGGAACCCTGACTAGGGTTATTTGTACCCTTCCCCTCCCCATAGAAAGAGTACAATAGCAGTGTACCCAACTGTCAATACTGGAATTATAAACGTTTATCAGTAACTAATGAATATGATTATTATAGGTGTTGATAATGTATTTTCCCCAGTAAAACAAATGTAACATTTGTTGCTGAATACAATATATACTTAAAGTGATCATTACAAATAAAGATTCTAAAAAATGTAAAAGATCCAATATAAAATGTTAGTGCCATTTATTGTTTTCCTTTGGTAACAGCTGCAGTTGCAACAACAAAAAAGAGAGCCCCCTCCCCTCCCCGCCCCACAAGATATCTGGGTATCTTTGGTTGATTAGCAGTCAGCACCGACTGGTGTGGCTTTAGCTACCGTGCATCTCACAACAAGACTCACACACACAGGGAGACATAGAAAGAGAACAGAGACAGAGATGTAGAGGAAGAGAGCAAGAGAGAGAGGTTAGAGCAGCTAATGATACAACATGTTTCGCAACTATATATATATATATATATATATATATATATATATATATATATATATATATATATATATATATATATATATAATTATATTTGTGTGTAGAGCTTTGATGTGCAAAACATTACATTACATATCGTTATAGTTTACTGAGTAAAGTCTCATATTGGAACTATTGTGACAGTTTAACACAAACATTCAGATTGCACACAATAATTAGCAAATAGCCTATTTAACAAACTCCTTGTTTTGGCATCAGGAAGCAACTTTTTGAACCGTCCTATGTTCTATCAGCATTCCTGCTAATATTGACCAATTCTCTGGATCTAACTGTGAGGGAGCCATCTAGTATCACTTGAAAAAAAACATAAAACCTTAGCACTGTTTTCAAAAGGAACTGCCTGAGCGAATGTAAGCTATAACAGCTCAGATAGACAGAAACATGCATCCTAGTTCTCTCAAACATAACTTACACATAAACTGCCAGAATAAACTTTCCCATCATGAACTGAGGAGCACATGGCTATGGGTGGAAGCCATGTCATGTGTAATAAACATAAAACAGTTGTGCTGCATTAAAGGTATTCTGGTCACCCTACTGAAAAGAATGGATTCATCTGAATGTCCTTTCTAGGGTAAATAAGGAGTAATTCAACCCTTCAGTCTGGCTCAAGTCTCCATCTGCTCTCCCTGGAACAGCAATCCTCACTTAATCATTTAATAAATCCTACTCCCTGATCTACTCCCTGACTGTGAAGACCAGCGGTTTCATACTGTACTTATCTGTCTACTTCTAAATATGGTACGCAATCTATGTGGAAGGGGTGGGAGGGCACGCCGGAGGGCTTCAACAGTAGCCATTAATTAAGCCAGCAAAGGATGGCAAAACATGTTTCTGACTCTGGCTAAGCTCTATGGACAATTTGCAAAGAAGATGTCATTTTGTAATTGTGCAGTACATTGTGTATGGCATTATGGGAAATACTATGACAAATTGAGTGTGAATTCATTGGACTGTCATAATGATTTTTGGTTTCTTTCTGAGAAACATTAACAATACATAAGTGTTCTTTGTGTGTGACACTTCTTTAAGCTATAAGGTAATATATGTTGTTGTTTAATACCTTGGTTTGGCATAGGTCATATCGGCAAAACACAGCAATGCAGTGCATTTCAATAGATCAATACAAGTTGAAAAAAGAAAAAGAAAAGTGCTAAAACAGTATTAAGAACACAATTCGTACATCACAGAAGGTAAAATGATCATCTAATGTCAATTAGGCAGCCATTATACCGCAGTGAGTGACTCTACCTTGCAGTTTGCTTTCCCATGCAATGTATGCTGTCAATGTTCCATCTAGTATCTGTTCCCATTGTAGGTCACCACTGCTTCCTACCCCTTCATAAGGATCTCTGTCAAATTTTCAGCAATTAATTGCTATGGTTAACATTAGTCTTTTTATGTACTGTGTTTCTTGGAGGAGCCTCACCCGGTATTCCCCATCAGATACATACCAGCTCTTATTATTAGATCCCATCAGGTGTTCACATACAACACTAGGATTCTAGTGGCAACTTGGATAATCGCCGTAGCTTCAGTCAATATCAAGGGAACCACTCTTTTAATATGGAAAATGATGAACCTCACTTGAGTGTGACAAGAGAAATTTGGATCATGCCAATAACATCAAATCATCTTTAATACCATCACACAGTCGATCGGTTGTCTGCTGGACCTCTCCTCCTATACCAACAAGACAAATGCTATTTTTTGTAAGATACTTTGCCAGATCAAAATGACTTCTGCTGACAGTAGTGGGTCAGCACTAGGTCCAAGAAGACACTGACTGAAAGGTGGGAACTTTTCATGTTCATTCTTTCATCACTATTCCATCAAATGTAAAATTAGGAGGATGTGAATTTCCCACACAGTTTGTTTGCAGTGGAAATTGTTTGCCTCCAAAATTGAGAAAGCGCAAAATCAGAACCTGACCCATGGCCTGAGCCGCTTGGGAGCCACTGCATTGCATTTGCTGAATCGAGGAGTCAACAACAGCAACTGCGTCATTATTTAAAATAGCTTAAACGCCATTAGAGCAGAAGAAGGACAGTACTGGCACATGGAAAATACATTACAATTCAAAAAAGACATTTAAGAAACAAGGAAAAATCGCACTTATCTCTCAAATGTGCTGCTTTTTTCCTCAAACTGTTATTTTTTTAAATGAAATATCACATCAGTTTGAAGCTGCACATTCACATTATTGCATGTACTCTTCTGCATCGCATTGTCACACGAAACATATTGTTCAAGCAAGCATGTAAATAACGGGGATATTAAAACCCGGCAAGGGCACCATGACCATACCGAGGCAGGTGGCCATATGTCAGGAGCTCCTTGGTTACTCGCAGTTGCTCGCGTCTCTATGGCCGGGTACTTTCCTTGTCTACGTACTTCCCTTCAATTTCTATAGCAACCCCCAGTCCTGAAGTCGTGTTCCTAAAATGCCAGACATGCAGCAATACATCTCGATTTTACGCTGTTTTAGGCACTGTGAATCATCATGCACACTAATTACCATGTGCAATTATATCCGCAAAGCTTCTTAATGTGTTCTACTGTTTGTGTTTGTCTAATTAAACCACATACCCTGGCAAAGGCTGCTGACAGGCTCCAATGGAAATATATGTGTTAATACAAACTTCAGGCGTGCAGAACAAATAATCATAACCATGTTATGCAGTGATCAACACACCCCTTGGATAACAGCTTGGACATATATAATATTCGAAATAAAAACAGGGCAAACGCATTTTGTATTTCCTTTAACATATCGACATTAAAATAAAACCTAAAAACCGCTCAGCCGCATTTTAAATTCTCACTATCGTGTCAGTGAATACTTTAGATGGGTATCCGTAACATTCTCAAGTCATAAATAAAAATGTTCCTGAAGGAATTTTCCACCACGCATTGACATGAAATGAAGTTGCACTTTTCCAAGCATACAGTATCGCCCTGCAAAAATTAGCAGACCGGCTCAACAAAGCAACCAGAATCAGCAACAGTGCAACGGAAAACTACATGTGCACAAGTGCTTTCTCATTGTAAACATGCTATCTCCGATTGACATGTGACTCAGAGGGAAAAGCTGCCTTTGGAATATAGGAACATGAAATATCCATAGATAGTATTCAGCTGCAGCATAACAACATATTAAATGAAATGTAAAGAATAACTGAACAAACCATATCCAACCCACATCACCCTTTTTTTTTAGATAATGCTGAATGATGAGCAACCCAACGCACTACTGTATATCATATGATCAAACAATACTAAAACATATCATATCAGCAACAGCAAAACACCTAGAAACTATATATATATATATATATATACATATATATATATATATATATATAATTGAAAATATTTGGGTGTGTGGGTTTGTGGCTTTGTGTATGTTCCCTATACAAATGCACACCGTTTCAACAATCTGTACCAACTGTTCCACAGTCACCTGCTAGGACCCTCTGGACATTAGTGGCTACATGGCATCTGGAAACCCCACCCCTTTCCCTGGATTTCAGCGAAAGTGCACATGTGGGTGTGGGTTTGTGGCTTTGTGTATGTTCCCTAAACACTTCCACACTGTTTCACCAATCTGCACCAAATCCTGGAATTAAAAGTGGCCTAGGCAATCTTTTTCAAAGTAGCTCCATTTAACGCCAGGAGAGTTAGCATAGCAAGCGAGATGAACCGACCTAAATAGAGTTTGATTACAATGTAGGTACATTTAGCAAGAACGGGCCTATAGGTTTTGCTGGGAGGGAGGAATAACATACTAGAAGCGTTTTAATGAATACTTTCCCTCAGGTTGTTGTGGGCGAGAGGAAAGGGGGTTTGGAAGGAGGTGGCGGGAGAGATGGTAAGAGGAGGAGAACACCAGGGCACCTACACAAAAGATTCCCATGGTGCAGAGGCCCATGGGGAAATCTGCACTACTGTCCAAAACATGAACAAACCATGGCCATCCCACATTACCCCTATTACAGAATGCTGAGCAGCCCAACACCCTACTGTATATCATGTGATCAAACAGTACTAAAAGAATATCATATGAGAAAAAGCAAATCACCTAGAATAACAAATTAATGCGAGTTCCATCCATCCTAAAGCATCATTTGAAATTGTAAAACGCACATCAAGCCCAGTGTAAAAGATTCCTTTTGCTGAAACCCAGGATATTTCTTTCTTCCAATAACCCCTTCTATGACATCAGGTCGTCCCGTTTGAACTTCTAAAATCAGAATTGCATACGTTTTGACAAGGCAGTCTGGAGCAAAGGCATGTAACAATATTCCCTACCAATGAACATAGGCTCTACTATGATGTCACTTGAGATAAACCAATGGCTAGAAGCCTATCTAAAACACACACTAGAACCCTGCACTATTGACATGTTTCTAAGTAACTTAATATATATGTGTACCAAACGTTTTCCCCTGGTTTGAATCATAGTGAGTTCTAATTGTGTAGTTTCAAAAGTAATGTGTGCATTGGATGAAGAGGGGAAATGGAACAATTTGATGAGTGGAGAGAACACCAAATAGACCATTGCTGTGACAGGTTTTATTGAAACGCCTGGAGCTGGACAAAATAGACTGCATTACTTGAGAAGATTAAACTCTTTCTCTTCCTTGTCCCTCTCTTCCCTCTTCAAATAGCAGAGGCTGGCACGATTGGGACTTTTCTTTGCTTCTCTTTTAAGGACTGAAAGATTAACCTATTTGAAAACCACACAAGCACCCTGTACTAATGACGTATTTCTCAGTAACTTAACATATATGTGTACCAAAGTTTGCTCGCTGCTTTGAATCATAGTGAGTTCTAGTTGTGTATTTTCAAAAGTAATGCCTGCATAATAGTTTCATGTTTCTTCATGTTTTAAATATACATTTTGCTGAACCACGCCGACCCTTTTGTAAACTGAGCTGATCCCTTGTTACTTGCTATGCCAAGCCAGGCCCCTCCCTGTCATAGATGTCTTCAGAGGTTTCCAAGCATGTTAACCATTTGTTAAGACACATACCTGAGAGCAATCTTAGTTTCCAAGGCGATGTAAGGTACTTTGCTGCACTGCAGTGCTGTGAGGCCACCTATCATGTGCAGAGGAGAACTGGAACAGAGTTCACAAGTCAGATGAATCAGGAGCTTAGAGGATGAACGTGAGGGACAAGAGGTGAGAGTGAGACATTCTCCAGTTTTGTAGCTTGATGAGCAAAGACTGGCAAATCTGTTGCCTACCTCATGCTGGAATAGAGAATAGCACAGGGCCAACGCACTGGTCTTGGAAGCAAGACCACACAGAACAACAGAGGTTTGAATCCCAGATCTGTGCTTATAAACCGAACTCAAGCATGGCATTAGGATATGACATTGTGTTTGTATTGCACTCATATACAAGTGTTGCAGAGCCTAATTCATTAGGCGTGTTATAAGAAACCTAGCAAATAAATAAATCTCATTTTTCTGGGGGTGTCACTGGAGTGGGTGTGCAGCATTGGTCTCCTTGCTTCCTGGCACTACCTCATGGAACTCTGGCAAGAGCTAAGAAATACCATGAGACTTCACTTGACGTGTTGGTGAAAGTTGTGAGTAGTCAGAAGAAAGAAATAAAAGCAAATAAAGCAAGGCTTTCACTCGCCACTTTGAGAGAAATAAAACACTGCCTGCAAACACGCATTGCAAACAGCCTTACATGAAGAATTGCAATGGAATCCACCTGTCTACACCAGCTGTAAAAGCAGGTATATTCCATTGGAATGTGTAGTTATAAGTCTGCATGAACATCTCATACAGGTGTAAAACCAAATGCTCTTCTGAGATTGAGGATGAAAGAATAGCAGTGAGACTATCTCTACTTTGATTTCCACCTACGCCTCAGGACGGCTGTAAAATGAAATGGAGCATAAAAGGAAAGCATTTACTGATTTAAAACTTTTCTTTTACACTCACTTCATTAGAACGCTGAACCTATCCCCATTAATTTTTTTGTTTAAAATGTTTAGTACATGCGTTTTATTTTAAAACGTGCGACAATCCTTTTGTACACATCTAAATAGAAAAGACACATTATTTGTTATTGTGAATTTATCACACTCCAGAAACAATATTTTTCTTCTCATGTTACATTTAGGATAAAAAGCACAACACGCCCTACCACTCTCATTCAAAATATCTGTGTTTTCTTCTAGGCAAGCTGTTGTCAACAACAAGTGGTTTGGCACTAGCAAAGGAGACCATGACAAACGCATCTCTCACCCACAGAGAGTAAAAAAAAGAGACGTAGAATGAGAGAAATAGGAAGAGACCGAGGGAGAGAGCTATGGAGTGAGATATAGAGCCAGGGGCATCAATTCACCGACCTCTCTGTGGTAGTGGAAGTGGATTCTCACACTCAATGGTATTGCAGTAACTGGCATTAGATAGTATGTTGCCCCTCGTGGTTTTGAAGTGTTGTTTCAAAGTCTTTGACCCGATAACCTCACAGGAAATTACATCACTGATGGAAAAAAAAATTACAATATGCACTAAAGTGAGGAAATAATAAAAATGTATTTGAGCAGACAAAAGGTTATCAACTAAGAATTAACTTCATCGCTGCTATGCACCACTGGTTCAGCCAGTATTTGTCAGGTACACAAGCACCCCCCTGCACACCCACACTTCCACACACATCCACTCACTCCCATGTCACGTAGCTGGATGCACTGCCTTCATATAGCAGAACAACCTCAAAAAGGTATGTACTCTTATGCCAGCTTTAGCCTCTCTTCAGGTATACCAGGTATACTATTCAAAAGGAATGTACGTCTTCACAAGCTCAGGTGCTGCCATCAATGGCACGTGCAACCATAAATGCCCAAAGACTGACATCTTGTTTCCAGGTTGTGATTGGGCTGTTGTCTGGGTTCCATGTAATAATGTTGCCACAAAAATCTTGCCATGCAAAAATATCACTGAAAAATGGCCGTTTTTTGTGGCGACATTATTTGCCCCTGTCCCCATATATATGTTCACCCAAATAATATTGTCACAACATTTTCCCGGCGATATTATTTACGGCGACCATATATATGGCGATATTATTACCTGATACCGTTGTCTGCTTTGGGGAGGTGGCAGCAAATGAGCCCAAAAGCCAGGGTCGGACTGGGACAAGAAATAGGCCCGGTGACATCCCAGGAAGTGATGAAACACAACCTTTCACCCTTTGACAAAACAGGAAGTGGCATCAAATAGCATTGTTCCTAAGTACACAATGAAAAATATGGTTATGATTTCACTAATGTGATATACATTTCATACAAGAATGGATCACCATATGTATAATTAATATCTGTGTGTATCGATCTATATTGTCAAATTACTGTGAATCCAAACAGACGTCCAAGGCCAAATGATAATATGTTATTGTATAGCTCTTACGCTTAAGCTCTTTTTTTATAGAGCAAATATGCATACAATATCACCCAACCTGTGTTGGTACACATTTATCGAACTAAGAAGGATGAAAGGCTTTTTGAAAAGAAAAAAAAATAGAAAAAAAAGATATATTTTTGTACTTTTTTTTTTTTTAAACTGGCCCAGGCATGGCCACAAAACTGGCCCCCACTTCCCAGGGACGATTTTTGCCTGGCCAAGGGCTGAAAGTCAGAGGGGCCAATCTGACCCTGCCAATAGCACCAATGAATGGAGGCCTGTAACGAAGCAGGGTGAAGGGTGAAACTGTGTGGGATGTTCCCCTGCTGTTTCTGCCGTGTTTTCTGCTGTGGCTGAGGGTCTTCCGCATGACGGGCAGCTTTCACTACTTTGGCCCCTCCCATGCTTGCACAGGTCTGATGCATAGAAAATGGAAAATAGATTGGCAAATATCGACAAGATTGTTGGTAGCAGTGATCTGTGATGGTATGATTTTTAGGACTCTGGCGTGAGCGTTCTGGTAAATTCTCGAAGGGCTGTGAAACACAGGTCAACACAGGTCAAAGTAAGGTCCTACTGGTTGCTGCAGCCTCCAGTGCAAAGCAATGCTGTTTGTATGAGTTACCCTCCTACTATTTACTTTCAAGTAGTTTTTCCCCACACTCAGGTTTCCATTACCAACAGCCATAGCCCAATTATTAGGAGTCCAAGCCCTGTAAGTAGCATAAGGGCACAAGGTGGTGCGCAAGTGTGGTCTGCTTGCAGATTATGCTTTG
The DNA here is from genome assembly GCF_040938575.1 of Ambystoma mexicanum. Lineage (NCBI taxonomy): Eukaryota > Metazoa > Chordata > Amphibia > Caudata > Ambystomatidae > Ambystoma > Ambystoma mexicanum. The sequence goes on from NC_090934.1 coordinate 656,287,189, forward strand.
TTTACGGTTCGATTTCGTTCACTATCTCGGGCTGTGCGTTAATCACACAACATTAACTTAAGATTTTGAAAAAGTATGTCCCAAATGTTTGCATGAGCTTGGTCCTGTTTGGTCCTGCTTACATTCACAGGAAGAGTCAATTGGATTTCTGCATTATCCTGTGACTGTAAGCCCCAGTTTTGAGTGGTATACTAAAGATAATAAACACCAACTACCTGTTCTAGTGGACCTTGATGATAGTGTGGCAAAAAATGTTGCCAGTTGTTCTGACTTGAAATTAAATCTATTGTTGGCAGATACAGATGGGCATTGGTGGGAATTGAACTGAAAATCCGTACATATATTTGTGTTCCAGGGAGTGGAATTAAATTGAACTGTATTGAACTACCCTAAATTGAATGTAATCCTTGGCTATCAAGGTACTGCCAAGACATTCCGATTGAATTTTCTTTAACAGGAGAGCATTGTCATTTTTTTGAATCGCTCCATTTACTACTTTTGGGGGGTTATATGAGTAAGACTGTAGTAGGAGGCAAGCTATGGATTCCCCTTGATCCACCATGAAGGACTGTATGTTTATTCTTATGATGATTTGATCTGATACATTTTATCTGTTTGTATTTCATGTTGAGTGCTAGGTGTGGTTATGTCTACATGTGAGGCTTATACTAGATCATCCCCAGCCCAGGGCACAAAGAAATCTTTACAACATTCATCCCCAATTACTTAGGCAAATACATTGATCTCAGAAAATGAATTAATATTTTTGGGAAACAACACTTTACTAAAGGGAAACAATGCTTTTGACATATTTGCAAGTGTAGACACAGTCATATCTTCTCATATGGGCACAGAGAAGGGGAATGCCATCACACGGACTACATTAAAGTTCCCAGTTCAATGGGCAATGGAGCCATATACCGGGTATTGCCTTATTTGGACTGTGGATAAAACAGACAAGGCAAAAGGTTACCTGGACAAACATGAGATGGAACATACATTGAACCAGGTGTAAGAGGTCGTGCTTATATGATTCCAGCTGAAGTAAAATGTCATGCACAGTTACAGAATAACATCTCGAGAAAGGAGCATGCAGAAGCATTAGAAATAAGCTAGACATGGACAACTACCCTCATTCTTATTACTGGAGAGTAGTCAATTTCACTGTCTTGTATAGTAAATTATTTACTTTTAAGCAATAGATATTCTGCTTTGAGAGGTCCAGGAGCTGAGGAGAATACAGAATTGCATGGCCTGGGTTGTCATCAAAGCAGAGTCTGTGTGTACACCAAATTTTAGAAATAAAGATAGTTAGGAGTCTCTTTTATAGAACAATTCTCCATCAACCTAAATTGAGAGCATAGGTATTCGATTAATGGTATCCACTAATGCCAACCCTGGTTTGGGCACTTTTGTAACTCGGAAAATAAAAGGTTTGACTGATGCAATTGCATATGAAACTGGAGACTGTTATGATTTTGTTACAATCCCTCAGATTAGAATTCTGTGATCTGAAATCAGAGATTACAAAATTAAAGAATGTCTGCTAATATGCAGGCTAGAAATTTCATAATCTGGGCTAATGATAGGTTGAACCAAAAATGTTACTTCCGTGGGCTGTCCTGAATTATGTAATCAACACGTTAGAGAATGTATGAGATAAAGAGTTTGTGCAGTACATGCATTAATATTTAGAATTGAGAGGTGAGTTGAGTGAGGTTAGATTTACTTAGGCCATGCACATGTTAGATTGTTGGAGTATAGCACTCTTCCCTCAAAGAGGCCAATAACTCAAATCATATCCCTACCTCCATCTGATGTAAAGACACATATAATAATAATAATTTGGCATTTTATATAGCGCTACAAACCCTTAGGTATCTGAGCGCTGCTTATTATTACCCACGGTATGTGGTGCTCATTTATCGACCTCGGAAGGATGAAAGGCTGAGTTTGGCCCCAAGCTGGGATTCGAACCTGCGTTAGCAGGCTCTGCACGGATGTCAAAGCCAGCTCTACTCGCTGTGCCACTTGACCGGCTTGTCCCCAGATGGGGATTCAAATGCTTCCAACAATATATTGTATGTTAATTATTCAAATCTACACTCCGGATTCGGCTTGTGGGAGGCCCCATTAATGGAAGTTGATCATTTTCTACTAGAAGTCAGTGAAACAGGCTGACGTGTAGGTCCCTCCACTAACATTTCACAAGTGACCCTCCATGAACCTTGCACCTCTGTATCCCAGAAGAAATTAAAAATCATATCCTGGAATATTGCAGGGTTGACTATAAAATATGATGGATGAAAATGGATGAAGAGTGGGTCCCTTTTATTAGTTAACATGATATTGTTTGCTTCCAGGAAATCTGGGCAGTAGTGGCGATGTGTTTGGCAGGTTAAGTAAGCTTAGCTGTGCCAGCAATGAAATGCTCATTGGGTGTTCTAGTGGAGGGTTGATTGCATAGGCCTAAGTAGACTTAAATGCTCGAACATATCCATTGACAACAGTGCTGCTTGCTAAACTAATAATGACAGCTAGAATTTCTGATAGCATTTTCCTTCTTGTTGTGAATATTTACAACAGTACCTATGGTGAGGATCACTCTGCCTCACCATATACACTGGGTGATCTGCTTAAAATGGGGGATCAACACTAAAAACTGAATAGCAATCTGTATAAACGTACTCATGATTGATTTCAGGGTACAGTTCGAGTCCAGAGCAGTTCTAGAGGGTGTGATGGATGAGAAAGATGAGAGCTAGGGTATTTTTTCCTATCTGTGCGTGAAATCTCAAGTGTTAACATCGCCATGCTTATGCGCCTTCACAGCAATTTATGAAAGATGAGTTATGGTAATGCTTTGATAAAGTGGTAGGTGATGTTCCTGCTGCCTCTACATTCAGGAGGTGTGATACATGTGGTCTGATTGACTACATTTTAGTTAGTTTAAAAGATTGGTGGTATGTGCAACAGAAAGAACACAGACCACCATTCGGCAGTACTGCAACTGGTCTGTGGCATAAGATCTGGAAATTGAAAGGCGGGCAATACTATTGCAAGTATTTCCAATAATAGGAATGGAGTCAAACCGGATTATATTGATAGGTAAGGAACCATTCCAGAACGATATAGACATATCCTCAACAGTTTAGAGGAAGTTTGTGTAACTGCGATCTCAGACCCAGAAATAATATTATGGTGATATGATAAAATGGTTAAATTAGTCAAACCTTTTTTTACAAAACCATTTAAGGTAATAAAAAAACATATCCCTGAAGAAACCTGCAACGTTTTACTCTGACTGTAAGAGGTCAGAAATCCTCCTCCTCAACTTTTTGATGAGTAATGAAGGAAGTGTCCAGAATAAAATCATGTTTGTGCTGCAAGACTATAAATCACTGGTTGAATGCAAAAAAAGCATTATTCCTAAATAGATGTCAACATGTATTTATTTTATTTATTGCATATTTAAAAGAAGAGTTTGGTTCCCCATAATATTGCATCATGGAAGATGTAAGCTTCCTTCTTTTTAATGGTTTGTTTAGTAAAGAGAGTAGCCTCTCTCGAGGTGCCAGGTGGTTCTGGGGGACCCAAGAAGTTTATATATGAAAGATCTTAAAACCCTCAAATCTGGCACTGCTGAAGTGAAAGGAAGGCTGCTTTAATGCAAAAGAAAACCTGCAAAGCCACTGGTCCTGATGGATTGGCAATAGATTTATTTATGGAGCAATCTGCAATGAGGGTCTCTTACTTAGTAGCGTTGGTTAATGCAGTTGGTGTTACAAAAGCTGTACCTATGTCCTGTCACTCTGCAGAGATTATCATTCTGTATAAAAAGGGAGAGAGAAGACATCTAGGAAATTACAAATTACTGTCCCGTAACTCTGATTGACACAGTCAATAAAGTATATTGGCAAGTGTTAATTCGGCTAGATACCTGGTTGGAGGACTCTAGGGTGTTCTACTCATGGCAAGACATTTTCCAAAGGGGTTTGAGCAAGATTGATCAAGCATTTAGACGTTTGCCATTAGTTCAGGTACATGTGATGCTGATGCTTATACTTAATTTTGATAGCATAGTACCCTCTGAACTTTAGAAATGCATGATCATTTATAAAGTTCCTCTTCCACTTCTCATGGCAATAATGGGCCTGTACAGGAATAGCTCACCTTTGGTCAGGTGGAGCACTGTGGGTGGTGAAACTAATTCCTTTCCAGTGGAAAGGGTGTGTTTCTGGGTCTGTACGTACATATGGCTGCCTTTCACTCATTTACCCTTCTGGCTCCCCGTCACTTTACCTTCGTCTCCCCAGAAAGTATGGACATTTCAACACTAACTGGTTTCAAGATTGATCACTCTTAAGAACCACCTTCTCACCCAACGTTTTATAGCGTTATCATCCATCATCCATCCCAAATATCCAACAACCAGCATTTCAGATGTGTATATGTTTGTAAAGTCTGCAATTAATGGAGATGTATTAATTGATTGGCATTTTCTTAACCTCATTATGTATTGACAGGGACATTTGTTGATGATCAGCCCAACCAGTTTGTCAATTAGCCCGATACAGGTACAATAATGGGATAGTCGCATCCAGAGTTTTAGAGAGGGGGGATTTGTGCAATTCCCCTCTCAAACTATATATTCCATAAGGCATTCTCTATTTACCTTGGGCTACCAGTATTTTTGGGAAGATATTGGCTAAACCAAAGATTTTACATTTCATTTTTTGACCACATTATCATATAAAAACGGGTTTTAAAACATATATAAGGCCTGATAAACGAAAAGTTTTACAACTGCCCAATCCCATTGGAAAATGCTTTGTAAATCACGCCCATTGAGTTTATAGAGGCATTATGTTTCATGAATTCGGTAATAATAGGGAACCGTTTTCCTGGAAATTATAATCAATGAAAACCCATTCAGATGTATCAACACATTTTGCAAACTTTTCAATTGCTGTACAAAATGCAACAACATAGGGGTCATGTCTAAGTCTTTGAAGTGTAAAGGTAAAGCAGAACACCAAGGCATAACCAGATTAAACCTTACTTTTACAAATGTGGGGATTTGTATTGTGTTGGGTGGTGGAGTTGAAGCACCGAAGGGAATATATATTGTCACTGTGAAGTTCAGCCTTCAAATGCTGTATGGTTGTACGACAACATGAAATGTCCATGCTAGAATAAAACCAATGCTAAAAGCAGTCAGATTCCATAGGAATCCATTGTAAATGACGTCTGCCATATGTAAATGGCACAGCATCTACGCTTTTTGCAAACTTGAATCCAAAAACATGGTGGAAATGTGATGTTGCCACTTTTTTGCACTCTGTTTGCCAATTGATTAAAATTGCATATGGGCACCCAGCAGCACACAGATGCTACAATTGTTGGTCCATGTCAATGCAATTTGCACCTTTTGTAAAATGACCCCCATAGTTTTTGTCTCCTTTGGGTTTATTGCACTTTGCTGTTTTCCAGTGCACCTTTGTGCAAAGTGACACATTCACTCTGGTGAATAGTATAACCTGTGCATGGTGTGGTCATGTTGGAGTTTGTATTTCACCAGTTCCACTATTTTCTGTTTCAAGTTGACAGATTATACCAGAGTGCGCTTTCCTGGACTGGTACAGAGAGGTGGAGAGAGAGCTAGAGAGTAAGACTTGTATTCGGATCGGTAGGGTATGGCGGTGTGGCAATAATGGTAGTAGAGTGGAGGTAATTCTGTGAACACCACTTTACCACGGCCTTACTGTTCAGTCCTCCTCTTTATCTCGAAAACTACTGCTCATAGTAAATCCATTGAAAGTCGTCATGGAGGCCAAAGGAGTCCGCAAATGGGATATTATACCACTTTGCCACCATTTGTAATCCTGTGGTGAGTCCCAGGACCGAATAATGTTAATATTATTCAAGTGTGTCGGTAACTCTGCTGGTTTACTGCCAAAGTGCTGCCAGACTCATAATGAGGCCCATATGTAGTCTGGTTTGAATGTTAGTTTAATATTGCAGTAAGCAATGGTATGGAAAGTGGAGGGGTTACTGAGAAAGAATGAACTGTGCAGGAGGGAGTGATCAGAAGGAAAGCATTCACTGGCAAAGTCAAGCTGAGCCATGAGGAGAGGAGCAGTTGTTCAAGAGGGTGTCCATGATGTCTCAGGAGGATAGCTATCGGGCAAAGTGCGCACCTTTGAAACAAGAAGACATGGAGCAACACAGGTTCCATCCCCAGGTCTGCACTTAGAAACCGCTGCGTATTCATATCATGATTGTGCATGGGTTGGTTGTGGAGGGCATAACCAATCATATCATATCCAATCATATCATGATTGTGCATGGGTTGGTTGTGGAGGGCATAACCAATCATATCATATCCAATCATATCATGATTGTGCATGGGTTGGTTGTGGAGGGCATAACCAATCATATCATATCCAATCATATCATGATTGTGCATGGGTTGGTTGTGGAGGGCATAACCAATCATATCATATCCAATCATATCATGATTGTGCATGGGTTGGTTCTGGAGGGCAACCAGGGGCTGGTTGAAGAAGGTGTAGCCATGGTCAAGATGTCAGGCTTTGGGGGTGAAGAAGATTGAGGTGAACCGTGAAGATGATAGGCTAGTTGAAACATGCCATATGGAGGGAGTACCTAGACATATGGTGGGCTACAAAGGCATGAGTCTGGAATACCTGAAAATATCATGGCAATGGCAATACCTGTCATATCAAGGGGCAACTGGGGCTGATGATGACTGATGTAAATAGCTGTAATGTGGTGCATATGATGGCAATAAATGCCTTCCAATGTTGAGGGTGCATCAACATTATTAGGCCCATACCACATAGCGGTGGGACAGCTTGGCAGCACTATTCCATTCCTATGTGGTATCTGTAATAGACCCACTTATGCAAAAGTCTAGGTATAGGTACATCAATTCATATAGCTTAGAGTATACAAATATAATATCAAAAAAACCATTTCATGTGTTCTCCTCTGAAATTAGGTCAGTCTGCATCTAAGAATTTGAAATTCCAGCTGGGCTGGCTTAGCCCATGCTTCAGAAGCAGCTACATGAAGTATCATTAAATGGGGTAATACCAATAGCTACTAGCACTGTGCTTAGAAGTGGGCTGTATTAGGCGTGACATGCTGCATAAAAACCACAGTCTAAACCACACAACATTGCAGACACTATTCAGCTGTATTTGCTACATAGTGATAAACCTTATGACCATTGGGCACTCACAAGAGCGCAATTTGATTGTCTATGGCTTGGGGCCCGAACTAAAAACTGGTCTCACAATGTACAGTCTCTGGCTTGCCCTTGCTGTCAGTGCCCCGTGGGGACCTTCTGCATTTTGTGCTGTTTTGCCCAACATACACGGACTTAAGGAAGAAAACACTCTTGCCCCTACTGAGGTCTGCTAGAATGTCTCAAGCTAGGCTGGCCCTGTGTTATCTACTGTCAGCTGCCATGTTGCCCGTGGCCTGGGGCTCGGTGGACTATTTGAGAAAGGCCTGGCACCGGAGAACTAAAATCATCTCTCAAAATTTGACTGAACATTGATAAGCTAATGACTATTCTGGTACTCTTTTGTAGGCTATTAACTGGCATACACACACACTTTTTCAAAACTGTGTTTATTTTAATGTTTTTATCTCTGTGTTATGTATTTTTGCATGAATGCATTTTATCTTGTATTTGCTGTTTATGGAAAATGTGTTTCCGAATAAACGTATTGATTGATTGATTGATTGCATACACACGTCCATATCCTGCGCAAAACACACCCTTGCAGTGCAGATATCTTAAAATATGTATAACTTAAGTGTAGGCAAATGCAGCTGTTATTTAAACACTGCTCCTGTTAATGGTTCCTGCATCGAGAGGGAGGTTCTATTAACAATCATTAATGCCCATAAATGCTAAGAATGAGGCAACAAGCACTTCGGGTTTTAGTTGCTTATCCCTCATACTGTGTTGTCCTGACGATGGCATCAATACAGTTCTCATTGACCTTCAGCCACCCCTCACTATTTCAGAGGTATCAAATAAGTGCTTTATTAAGGGTGAACTAAGAACATTCTTGGATCCGGCGAATAGCAACATTTCATATTTGTATTGCCCATGAGTAGGAAAGAAAGCATACGTTCTACAAAAAATAAAATGTAAGTAAACTCGATTTTGTAAACTCGATTTCAAATTGCAGTGGGCAGCTTTTTAGTTATTAAATGAAATAATATTGAGACGAAAATGAAAGAAAAAAATGTTTTTACTTATAATTAAATAGCAAAGTGACATGAAATATAATGTAACAACTAATGTTCATTCTGCACCGTCGGCAAGGCGCAGGAGTGAGCACTTAATAGTTATTCGGCGGGTATTCTAGCAGATGAGGAACTATTAGCAATTGCATGGCAGATGGTAAGGGGGCATTACGACGATGCCATTGTGAGTGAGCATCTTCACCTTACTGGGCATCTTCCGGTACATCTCTCCAGTATGATTAAGATGCAGCTTGGCTGCTGCAAGTTCAGCATCTACTTCAGGGGTTAACGTTAACAGCTTGAAGAGAATGATCGAGTGCATGCAAGAAACCAGCCTGCCACTGGAGAGGCAACTCGGTGTGATTGGTCAATGTGTGCTGCACGCATTCCATTCATAATTCAGACAAAAAAAGTGTTGAGGTTCTGTCAATAATAAAAAAAAATCTGAATATTTGATATTGACGCATGTGTTCCCTTAAAGGACAAAGCATGAATATTGTAGGCGTTGGACGTCATAAGAGAAAATTAATAAAAACCTTCTGCGAACAAAATTTACACATCAAATCTGAGAAATGAATTATCACAAACATTTCCACTTCACTGGGTGCTACCTCAGCAAAGGAAGAGGTGCAACCTTATTTAACATACTAGAAATTCAACGCAGAATAGCCATCTAAGTAATGCACTGAAAACATTTTTAAAGAGCACTGCCTAAGCCAGACAGTGGTACATTCCCCTGCATTACTGTTTATATGTAAAACATTTTCTGTTAGCATTTGTAAACAGTTTCATACATTGGGACACTGCACTTTACTGAATGGCAGTAAACCTCATGATTCAAAGGATATTGTTGAAAAACTAGAGCAAAAAAAGTGTTCATAACATTAGAATGCCTCTCTGCTGGCATTATGCATTGCCTAACGATAACGTCATAAACACATTCTGTGGGATTTGACAGAATAAAGGTTTGGCCCAAAGTTACAACTGAGAGTTTATGTTTGAGCTTGTCCGTGTGGACGTGTGTGTTGTGTGCATGCATGTATGTATGCGTGTGCATGTGTTTGAGTGTGCGTGAGAGAGATGTTCCTCCAAGCGTGGTAAGGTGCAGGCATTAATGCATTTGTGTGTGTGTGTATGTGTGTGTGTGGGTGTGTGTGGGTGGGTGTGTGTGTGTGAGAGAGAGAGAGAGACCAAATCCACAGAGCTCTATACAGGAAAGGGACATTGTCTTGTTAAGGGGTAATGCAAGATTGTAATGTAGGTCAAAGTGGAGTAGTTTGAAATCGATTAAAGAGTCTGCCTAGGTTTATGGAATGAGGGTAGTATTTTCCAGGGGCGAGGGGTTGGGGATTGAACCACATTGCCTGTGGGTGGAGGAGAAAGCACACCAAAACCTAGTTTGGCTTGTGTTTATTTTTCTTAGGCACACTTTATTTTTGTAGGTTGGAAGAGAGCATGCCAAAGCATTCTTAGTCACACGTCATTTTGCATGTGGAGGAGAATGTGTCAACACATTTTTAGGGTACATCCATTTGTAGGTGGAGAAGAGAACACGCCAACGCATTCTTAGTCACACAAAATGTTATAGGTGTAGCTCTCCAAATCATTCTGAGGCACATATTCCTTTTGTGGTGGGAAGAGAGTGTGCAAAAATATTCTTAGGCGCACATTAATGTTATAGGCTGCAGAGAGGAGCACTACTAGGCTGTTGTGTAGCCTGTTTATTGTACTACAGAGTAGCTACAGATATATCATGTCTGAATCCACTGCATAACCCCAATGTGGAAGGGGCTGGAAAAGGAATGTATCTGTTGAGCATTGTTCACCAGCTCCAGCGGCAGTATGACTTGGAGAAGCCCAGATATAATGTGGGTCTGTGCACTGGCCAAATACGTATTTCTCTGCAAAGAACTGTGGTATCTGACTCAAGGTGAACAGGAGAATTGGCAAGAAATGTAATGATGCATGCACCATTATTAAACTTGCAACTGGAACTGGTAAGAGAGGAGGAAGTTAAGGATGAGGAAATTGAGCCCTATCGTGCAAAGCGCAAGAGAGAAAGAAGAAATGGCATCACCTCAGGAAGAAAGAGAACAATGTACTTATGACAAACAAGAGGGAATCCCTTAGATTCCCCAGCTCTGATTTCCTTGGAAACAGATGATAAAGTGGAATTTGACAAGGATTATGCTCCATCCCCTGATTCTAGAATGAGACTTAGAAACATTTTCTTTGATGATACCTCAGATAGCAATATACATAGTAAGAGAGAGCAAGGGGATTCATTTATTGACAAAGCCACAGAGTTGTCAAGTTCACGCACTGAGCACAGGAAGTGAGCCTCAGATCCTCCCTGCACTTCAGTGTACAGTCTTTTTCAAAGACAGAAAACATACATGATAGTGGTTGTTCATCTTTACAAATATTCTCATCAACCATGCTGACAAACCTAGTAGTACAACCCATACTCCAAATACAAAAAATGTCACTAAGCAAACAGCAAGAAGGAGGAGATGGGGTTAGGGCCTGACTCAGCTCTTTAAAAAAAGCCTGGCATGTCGAGGTAGCTCACAGTTGAAAAGCAGAAACCACATATTTCCACCCATCACTTACCCAAAAAAGAAATCTGTGAGAGAAGACACACATGATTTTGGGCATCTCTTCCCAATGGGCCCACAAGAGATGGCATCATCCAAATGTTTTGGAAAAAAAAGGTGGCGGCCGGCCTCCAACCCACAATCTAAAGGCAAAGAACAGTTTAGCACCAACATTCCACGCAATTACACCAGATAATATTGCAAACACACAGCTTTTCAGAAGCCCGTTTTTAACACATCTTTGCCAGCTGCTCCTTCAGCATGCAGACAGCACATTCCCCCTCAATGCACCAGCCCACGATTCTGGTGGCTTTTGACAGTGTTATGAAATGTCACACAAAAAACACACAAGTCTTTGGCTCTTCAATGAGAACATTCCTGTAATGTTGGCAATAGATTTCCTGCCCTACTACTTTATGGAAAATCAAGGGTTCAGACGAACCATGGCTTGGTTGATCCGTGATGGAAGATTTCCAGCATTACTTCACACATAAAACTGCAGTCCCATGCTTCAACAAACATATTCTAGAAGCAATGGGCATGAGACTGGACCACTGTGAGGGTAAGAAAGCTCACCCGACAATGTATACGTGGACCAATGCTTACGGCATGGATTTTATGGCTGCCATCAGACACTGGTTTACCTTCCTTGATACCTCATGGCAGCAAAATCCAGGAGAGCAGTAATTGATGGAATTCACCACCAGGCCACCTTGTGTATGCAGGTGTTTGACAGCAAGTCCCACTGGAGGATTTATCTCTAGGAGACAGTAAAGGAGATTATGGCACTGGCTCACTCCTCGTGGTTTGGAAGTCGTTTGTTTTCCTCCAGAAGTCAATGGGTCTAATGTTGTAGTTGACCTAAGAAGAGGTGAAGCCATGCATGGGCACTGATTTGCCCAGTTCCTCCATCTTCTGATGACCTACTTCATAATCCATTACTGACCATACGCGATGTGGTTAGTGTGGCCCAGAAAATCTCTTTAACCACTCCTACAGTGCCTAAAATGTGATAGTAAACATGCCATCATGGCGCCAGCTCCCTTACAACCCACTGAAAGCTGCAATGACTCTGCCAAATTCAACCCTCCATGTGCTAGGCCATCTGTAGGCACAGTCTAATGCAGTGATTGGCTGCTGCAATAACCATACATGACGATTGGGCGATGCAAACGTAAAACGTGAAAAAGGGCAATGTTGGAAAATGGTTGCTCTTTACTGTAGCCATTTGAAGAGGCCACACAGAAGACTATCCTGCATGGTACATCAAACAGCGAGGGGATGCCACTGGTGTATCTGTTGGATTTAGAACTATCCAACATGATAAAGGAATATAGAATGCTTGGCAATGCTGAATTAGGGCAAATGGCGATGCAAAAAGATCTCAAGTTTCTGGAAAGATCCTTGCATTGCTGGCATGAAGGGGACTATGGAGAGCCTGCTGGCATCTTTTCTTGACCCACGTTTAAAGTCAAGGTGGCAATGTTTAATCAAAATGTGTATTAAGGCAAGACTGAGGACAGGACAGCAGATGGAGCATTCATCCACAAGAGGGCATGCTAACCATATGCAAGGATGCTCTGAAGAGAGACCTAAAGGCAGAGATGGAACAAGAAAAGTGAGACAAAGTCAGAGAACAACAACCAAATGCACTACCTTTCCATTGCAGAGTAGGCACTCAGACTCTGCACACTCTGCATATTCTAGCAGTGCTTCAGAGGTCACCATGATGAGCATTTGAGCAGCAAAAAAGCAGGAAATACCACAGTACACACTCATTTCGCAGTTGGGGTTGCTGTATGAATTGGTTCCCAAGAATTCTGTGGGTCCATTACAGACTAGATGGTTGATATCTGTGCTCTCGACACACGTCAGTAGGTAGTATTGACAATCTACTGCAATTGTAGATTGGCAAGTGGACATTGAGACCTTCTGTTCTAATCAAATTGTCTGTGGAATCCCTAACCTGCCCCTGGCGTGTATTCAGTGTAAATGGGTATTTAGCGTGGCTGGGCTAATGTCTCAGACCACAGGCGATACCTAAAAGATACACATATGAAAGAGCTTACTTTCACAAAAAATAAACACGCATCTTATCTCTGAAGACTACAGCCGAAATGTGCATTCAGAACAGACCAGGCAGCAGACTTGACAGATTAAGTACATTTGAGTTCCTTGAGTTACTTTTCCCTTCCTTTAAAGTTTAGTTTCCCGTCAAATGAAAAGTTGAGTTTTACCTGGAATTCAAGTTTACTTAAATTGTAATTTTAGACCAGACTGTTATCTTCTTCATTCAGCCTGGTTAACGCCAGCATTGTACCCAGAGGAGATGCTGCCTCAATCCAACAGGAGCCTCCACCCATACCTGCATGTTAAATTCACCCCAAAACTCCAGGGGTCAGATCAACTTGAGGATTATATGTTCTTGGTAGTTCCACCTGAGTCTATCTGCATCTACCTACCAGTGGAGCTATGTCCAAGTAGTGCACTATCAAACTGGTGGTGCTGCGTCAATTTCCTTGACTCTACCTAACATCAAAGCAACTCCTGCTTTTATTCAAGGCAGCCCAATTTCTTTCTGGGACCATCCAGTACATCAGCGCTCAAATTTTTCTACCCTATTGACAGTCCGCTTCACATGGGTAGAGTGGTGCTGGAGCATTTGCCTCACAACGGCATCCTTCCTTGCTGTGTGGTCCATCTCCCCTTGGCTTACAGATATGTAACAATACAGGAAATATATGCTTGCATGCCCCATCATTCAGTGTCTCCCCACCTACCCAAGTAGCTGAACACCCTGAACTCCCCATCACTATAACACATTGGTAGTGGTGGTAAAGCTGTGGCCCTGCTTGTTCATGGTGCCATTTGGTGAGGTTATGACTAGGCCAAACACTGATGGTCAGGAAGACATTTCTGCTGACACAATGTCAGGGAAAACTGGAGTCACATATTGCATGGCTGGCAAGGAGTTGGAGTGCCATCCGACACTCCCTTGTCACTGCCATCACTGCTCAAGGAAGGTGCTGCACTAGTGGGGTAAGAGGAACATGATGTGTGATACTCATCATTGTGCTCCCTTCTGCAGTGATTATTCATCAAGGAGTTGCCCAAGGTGCTCTTACTTTTGCCACACCCATGATCTTTTTGCCAAGGTTGCAGATTACACTGCCTGCCTCCCTGCTCAGTCACACTCTCCAGCAAGCTAATGTACAGCCACACCCATAACGTGACTGACTAGGATATAATTGGCGAGGGTACCTACTGAACACTCCTTGCCCACTGAATGCAAACTTGAGCCTGCATTGCACCTCCTCCTGATCAGGAAAAGGTGCAGTGCCCCCTTTCTCCCCTTTGCAGTGGCTTCATTCTACTCCGCCTGAGCCTGGAAGACTATCTCTCGCTCCTCACCCGGATGTCCTTCAGTCTTCTGAAGCCCCCACACATCCACTGCTATCTCTTCTTCTCATCATCCCCTTGCTAATGTGACTACCACTTTCTACTGCTGTGGTACCACTACTTCTCAATCAAAGTCAAGGTCAAAACACTGGTCCATGTGATCCAGGAATTCCTACAGTGACCATGTGGCTAACAAACAGCAACCCCCTAATTGCTGGTAGCCTACCCCTCAACCGATGCTACCTCTATCACAGCCAAGGTTGCAACCCCCAGAGTCACTGTCTCCCTCTCCCCACACTTCATCTCCTATTTCTGACTGTCACTGACTATCTCTTCTGCTCAGAGGCTGAGTAGCAAAACAAAATAGGTGATGGCTGGATGGTTTAGTATTCATCATTCATCTTAGTATTCAACCTTTGGCATTGCTCTGGGCAACCCTCCAGACCAATGTTCTTTGCCTGCCACGCCATTACAAAAGGGAAAAGACCATATAGAAATCAGGATTGGTCCCATCCCAAAAGGGGCAGTCCAACCCAAACTGGTTGCTCACATCACTTCTGCACCAAACCACAAACATCCCCAGACATATTTCGACCTCATTGGCCAGATCAGTGAGGGGTAGTTTGGGCCTATATGCCCAGCAGGCAAGGGTCCTGGGTCCTGGCATACCTGTTGCACCTGGGGTGACTATAGTGAAACAAAAGAGGTGAGGGCTGTAAGGATTAGGATTAATCTTAACCTCTGGCATTGCTCTGGCAACACTGCAGACCATCGTTCTTAGCCTGCCAAGCCCTTACAAAAGGAAAAAGCCCATTTGCAAGACAGGTTTGGTCCCTTCCCAAAAGGGGCAGTGCAGCCCAAACTGCTTGATCACAGCCCTTATGCATGAGACCACAAGCATCCCTAGACATGCTTCAGCTCATTGGACCTCATAAGTGAAGCGTAGTTTAGATTTCTAGTCCCAGCAGGCACAGGACCCATGTTTTGGCATACCCGTTCCACTCGGGGTGACTATAGCAAAACAAAAGATGTGATGGCTAGAAGATTTAGAAATAACTTTAACCTCTAACATTGCTCTGAGCAACCCTCCAGACCATCACACTTCGCCTGCCAAGACATTACAAAAGGGAAATTTCCATATGCACAAAAGACACAGTCCAGCTTCAACTGCTTGGTCACATCCCTTCTGCATGAGACCACAAGCATCCCAGACATGTTTCGGCCTAACTGGGTCTCATCAGTGAGGAGTAGCTTCAGTCTCTAGTCCAAGCAGACACGGGACTCATGCTGGACATACCTGTCCCAGGGTGACTATAGCAAAACATAGAGTTTACGTAGTCCAGCTCCCTCACGTCTCCACCCTGCACTCCCAACTAGCCCCCACACTACCTCTGCAAGAAACGACATGTTGCTGTGTTGCCTAACGTGTGAATGTACAGTAGTAACACAGTGAAAAAGACAAACAAAATGATTCATGTAAGACTCGCAGAAGGGGAACGATTTGTCAGAAAACAAAAACAGCACGGCTAATGGCTGAGGCTGAGCAAATGTAGAGTTCTTTGGTACACAAAAAATGAACATAGGAAAGAAAAGATGTTAAGAAACAAATTAATGCTTTATACATTTTTTTGCGTGACATTAAGGAAAAAGGGAAGTTAAGAATGGGTTCCTAACACACACACAAATAGACAAGGGGTTAAACAGGATTCAAGAAACACAAGAAAAGCAAAAACAACTAACAAACTCCTCAAAAGATCTCCTGAATCCACAAAATTCACACCAAAACCCATCCAGCATGCCACCAAATTAAGAGTCTGCCCCCCACAGCCAAGCACAAATCACAAAGAAAGCCGGATTTGAGTTTGGTCTTTTTAAGGTCCTCAAACCTTTTCTAGAAAGCTTGTGTTCTCTGATTGGTTGGTCGAACTTCTTTAATCGAGACACAAGCCACCTGATTGGACTGAAGAACTCAAAACCTGCCTTGAGACCTGAGGCCTGGCACGACCCATAGGAAATCCAGCAATAAATGTATAATGTGTGTTTTTTGCATATGTTGTACATTTAATACGTGTTCTTTATTGTGGTATGTTCTTGGTATATGTTCTAAAAACATATGTGCTAATATTTCTCTTTTAAAAAACATTTTATCACAATTTTCTTTGCTTCTTTTTAAACATGTGATGAAATAATAACTACTCTTCTGCAGAAGTACATAGATGGGTTATGGCGACACTGCCTACGCAGCCCTACACTACTACTAAACCACAAATTATCCCAATCATAAAGGGAAAACAGACACAGCCCAAAGGGTATACCTTTTCACCTCTTTTGGTTTTGTGGGCCAAGGGCAGTTGATACTCTTCAGAAGGTGTGTGAATTGATAACAGTACCAACCACAAACAATAGTACATAATACAAAGATTCCAAAACATAGGAATATCCAGTACTGGGCCTATACATATATATGCTCTAAGTAAAAATTAAATAGGAAAGTAACTAAAGGTAAACAACTCACCCTTGTAAAGGGAACACAGAACACGCAGACAGGCATTCTTTTGCACTCTTGGTATTTGAACTGGGCTCATCAGGCAAGAACTTGCAGCAATGTCACTGTTCAAAAGTATATGTTCTTCAATAAAAAGGTGGAAAAAGGGGCTTACAAGTCACTATAGTCCCATAAATTGGACCAGGTGGCCAAGGCACCTTTTCATGACATTATTATTTGTCTTTGATGGTTTGAAAGCGTAGAATTGGACTTCTGGGAACTTTTCTTGTGGATTCAAACTGAGGGGAGTCAGTTTGATCCAGCAGCAAGTCAGCATTGAGTCAGTATTGATATAGGGCTCTGTGCGCTGTTAGTCAGTGTTTGAGACAACACGGTTCAGTGAGTCCAAAAGTTTCAAATGTCTAGTCAGTGTGTGGCACGATGACTTCCAGTGGTTAGAATCAGTGGATGAGTACGGTCAAGATGAGGTTCTTTTGGCTCAATTCAGTGCTTGAAGATGCAGTGAGCAGGATGCTTCTGCAGCGGCGAGCTGGCACTCAAATTGATGCGGCAATGAGCTCTACTGGTGCAAGGTGGCGTTAAACTAGCTTAAAAATGTGGTCAGAAGTTCAAAGGTTGCAAAGAGTGACACACGTATCTCTGTGAGTCCTGTGACGTTTTGAATGCTTGCTACACAGTTGAAGCAGTTTAAAAGCAGCTTGAAGCAGTGAAACATAATTATTGCTGTTAGAGGAGTAAGGAGAGCTTAGGGGGCAATGTGTTTGTCTTGGAAGCAAGACAACACAGTACAACACAGGTTCGAATCCCGATCCCACACCTAGAAAGCACACCTGGTATTATTGTACTTGTCAGGTTGCTGTGAGTCTCAATCCAGGGGCTCTAGCAGAAGGTGAATCCTTCTTGCTCTGCATTCCTAGTCAAAGACGTTTGGCTGGTGTAAGGAAATCATGGTGGCAACAGTAAAGACAGACACAAGTGTTATCACAGTTCAAGGGTGATCACAGTTCAAGGGTGTTTATTAAACTGCAAATTTAGAGTGGAAAAATGTCTAACCTAAACCTAAATCTAAGGTGGTAGCAAGCGTCGACCATCAAATGAAAAATAAGCTGTCCTCGTGGCATCTTGTCAAAGTGAAAAGGCCGGTACTAAAAAAGAAATATTGCCAAATCCTTACAACTAATTACAGAAAGAGTGTGGGATAGGGTTTTCAATAAAGAAAGAAGTGTTCACAAATAATAAGTCAGGATGTGATTTCCAAGGGTCTCCTGAGCACAGCACACACGTAAGCTTTCCCAGCGCGAGCCGACAGTTCTGCTCTAGCTATCAAGTTCTCCAATGGTTAAAGTCTCTTTTCAATAAAAAGTCTCTTGCAATCGAGGGTCTGATAATTTCAACAAACAAACACAAAAGTTCTGTTCCACGTATGGCTTTGGGTGATGACTTCACTCCTAGGTCCCACTCTTCCGGGCACAGAACCATTGCAGTCATACTCGACAACTCAATAAAATGATTCCTTTCTAAACACATTTTGGGTGCTGACTTTCCACCTCTGGATCTCCCTCCTTCGGGTTTGGACCCCTTTTGATTACCAGTGTACATCATTCAGGTCCACTTTGTGAATTGTTGAAAACTAGTTCACTATGGACATCCCTCCGGCGGGTTCACTCTTGCCAACACAACGTTAATGTACTTTTCAAACCATGCAGGATTAATTTCCCTTAGTTTCCCTTTCATCTGCCGGTTAAAGACTTTTGACTGTACAGAGGATTTGAGAAGACCCTCGTACAACCACTTTGACCCCCTTTTGCCTTTTCCTTAGGCCCTCTGGTTATTGCAGTTCAATAGCAGGGTAAACGCCTAGCGTTTTTCAAGCGAACACCCACGTAGTGTTTGATTACGTTGTGCTGGCTTTCCCCTCTTCATATATCAACAGTTCTTTGTTATTTCAAAGTAAAATTAGCCGTTTGCTACTTTCGTTCAACACAGTTCGGTTTCTTTATCGGTTCTCCCCTCGACTCACTTGCTGTGATGACATTTTGCTTTCTTGTCTTTAGAGTCAAGGCCAGTACTATTGGGCCATTTGTCTCTCCTCAGCTTGGCTGTCAGCGGAGGAGGCGCCCAAGTACCGTTGACATCTGCTGCAACACACGCTGGCTATTGTCTCCGGTCTTACAATTCCTTCTCTTGAGGCTTCATGGGTCTCTGTTGATAAGGGCAAGGTCACTTCTCCCCTTTGTATCCTCTCAACTCGTGCCAACTTTCGCCTTCTCACGAACTGCTTTGCTTAGTTAGCTCTCACGTCGTGCTGTCTGCCATGTTCATCCTGTGCTCTTGTGCTCCTCCTTTTATCCCTGTGGGGAAGGGAAACGGCCATCAGGTATGTGTGATTCTGGTCAATTGCCTGACTTTGCCTGACCCTTGTATTGGGACATGTCAAGTAAACGTCTCTGGTGTTAGTCCATTGTCTTTTGGGTTGTGCAAAAATGTTTGTGTAGGAAAAGGGGGGCAGTGTTTTGGAATATCCAATGCGGTAAAAGGGGGAGGTGTTCAAAGAAAGGGGAAACCGTGTCTCACCTGTCGGTGTCCCACTCCTACTCCCCAAGGACCCCCCATCCAGGTGATTCTACCCCACTGGTCCACCCCCAGGAACTGGATCCAAAAGTGATGGCTGTGTCCTGGCCTCCTGGATGACAGATCCCTGGGAACTAGATAGGGAGACACCTTCAGGCTTCTCACACTGGCATCTAAAGGGGTTCCTTCACCTCCAGTGATGTGCCTTGTTCCAGTGCAGCTGGTAGAGCGGCAGGCGTTGGTCCACAGCAGTTAACCCCAATGTATCCTCATACTGGTTAGGGAACAGAGCTTTACTATGCCTTGGATGCCTCAGTAAGTAGGGTTTCCAGGAGATCTCCTGGTGAGAGCTCCTATGACCTGAAGGGAGATGTTACCCTTCCTCACAGGATATCAAAGGAAGGCAGCCCTCTCAATATTGTCCCACTTGCTGAAGTGGTGACAGCCAGGTTGGGTGTAAATACAATTGTTCAGGACATAGCTGGGTGGGCTCAATGAGGTGAAACTTGTAGGAGATCAGATTTCTGTGGCTTTGATAATCATGCCCTCTGACCAGTCACATACCATAATCAGGTATGGTTTATATGAGAGATTGCCCTGCCACCAGACTGATTAAGACACATTTTTGTTTTAAATTAGAGGTTAGGGGTGCCACTGTCCCAGTAAGTGTCAGGAATGGATATGTGACATAACATAACATAACAGGTGTATTTGTAAAGTGCACATTCACAGCCGAAGGGGCATCTTGGCACTAATACCAGAGGTTTCTTTTTACCCAACATGATGGTACTCATTTTATTGACCTGTGAAGGAAAAAAAGGGCTGAGTGGACCTGCCAGGATTCGAACCTGTGACCATGAGGTCAAACACAGGTCCCTGTAGTGGATGCATTAGTCCACTGAGCCACATACCCAGTGACCTTTGAACTTGCTCTGTGCCATTGAATATTAGGAACTGCAGATATCAGGAAACTGGTGGAGCA
The DNA here is from genome assembly GCF_040938575.1 of Ambystoma mexicanum. Lineage (NCBI taxonomy): Eukaryota > Metazoa > Chordata > Amphibia > Caudata > Ambystomatidae > Ambystoma > Ambystoma mexicanum. The sequence goes on from NC_090934.1 coordinate 656,307,533, forward strand.
AGGGCACATGGATGCACTCTGCTTTTGGCATGGACATTATATGAAAAGGGGAGTCTGATTAGAAGGCCTCCCTCTCAGAGACAGAATAAACCCCATTATTTTGTTGAAATACAAATAAAAAAGGTTAGGGCTTTCACATTCATGCTAGATGTAATTCTGTCACATTGAGAGTATTGTATCATTTACGAGTTACGTGGATACATTTGTGTGGGTGTGGTAGATCATTTGTACATTTTGTCAAATTCATTTTATTTCACACTGTGTATTTCTTTTCAATTTGTCGCTCCAACCATGTTGTGCACATATAGGAGCACAACTGTGTCGAATGAAGCACACTCATTTTGTATGTTTTGATGAATATATTTCATATCACAGTATGTTATTAATTTTCTTTTGACCCGCTGATGCTACTACACATGTATGGTGGACGTTCATTTTCAAAATGTTTTCATTTAGCTTTCTTCCTTCCTCCCTACTGTGCATATACAGCAGTTATACTGTGTCCTGGTGTGGCAGATATTCTTGCACATTTTGCAGTATGTTTTTCAATTTGGTATACATTTTTCCCAATATTTTGTTCCTCCAAACCTACTCTTCCTGGATGAATGGGTGTGTGTGCATGTGTATAAGTGTGTGTGTGTATTGTGTATCTGCATGTGTGTGTGTGTGTGTGTGTGTGTGTGTGTGTGTGTGTGTGTAGACAAGCGGGAATATGCTGTTTGGGACAGGAAAGCACTGTCAATTCTATTGTACTCCCCAGTTCCCATGTTGTCAATGGTGTCACAGAAGCGTGATTTAGTCTGTGATATCTTGGCTCTCATGTTGACTGTGACCACAGCGAGCTTTGTGAGTTTTCCATTGGAGTTGCTACCTAGATGATGACTTTACCAAGTACTTATGACATTGTGAATCTAGTATGCTTGACTGTGATTCCTTAGGTATGCTGGTAAGAATATCCTGCTCTCCGGGGCTGAGGCTCTCTGGTGCAGAGTTGGGCCTCCTTTGTTTTCAACTGCGAAAATCCTGGTTTGCGTTGATCTCACCCAACACATTTCATTGTTCTATTTCTTTTCGAGTTCTTCGATGTCCATCGCTCAATTTCCAGAGCATTCTCCTCCTTGATGACCCTTCCTAGAGAGCAATCTATAGTCTGATGGTGGCACCGTAGCAGGAGGTGGAGTCTGCTTCCGTGAGGTTGTACTTCCTCTGGATGGGCTTTTGGGGAGCCTCTGCACTGGTCATCCTTAAATGGGCGAATCATCATGTATGGTGTGCCCTGTTTTAAGTAGAGTTTGTGGATCAGGGTTGTGTTCCCATGATACTGATTATGATTATTCATGATTGACAAATTTTGGAAGAGTGAAATGTCTTATTGGTTGACGTTACTGCACGCTTATCAGTATTTGCTGTTCATGCTTATGTAGCCTATTTACTTTGATATGTATCTGCTGCCAAACAGTGATTCGGCAGTTGGTTCATTTTACAGAATTATTTACAGCTGGCAGGGCAGTCCCACTGTCAGAAATGGTATTCAGCGAGGTTGTCCTGGACTTTAGGTGTATATCATGGAGGGTGTGCCAAAATAGTATCTGTGTCTAGAGGTGCGTGCATATAATTGTGGTTCTGTGTCTGTGGGAGTGCCTTGTAATCTGTGGGTGTGTCAGGAAGTTGGTCATGGCATAATAGGATCAGGTGTAAATTGCTTACAATTTACTAAAGTTTTCAGGTGCTTGTAAGACTTTTCTCCTCGTCATAAGTTAAGCCTGGAAAATTACATTGTAAGTGTGATGCCAGTGGTGTTTCAGTGCATCATGTGTTGCATTATCAAGTTGAATGTGTGGTGTGATGTGTATGTATGGGTGTCTGGTAAAAAGTGTTGTGCTTGATAGTGATATTTCTGCTGTCTGGTAGTGATTTCTTGCTTCAAGGTTGATGGGTGGAGAAAGTGTGCATGGTTGTGGTAGTTGCCATGGCGGTTCTGAGGCATAGGTGTCCTTTCTTAATGAATCAGGTACAATTTACATGGATTTTTCCCCTGCTGTGTGTTATACCTGGTTTAACTATTTGGCTTAGTGAATTAGTGAGCTCAAGTTTCTACAGGACGCCGTACTGAGCCGAAAGGCCAATCCTTTATTATGCTGAAAGGCGGGACAAGGACAAAAACTCTGGTCCCCCCTGACCATCTTAATAATTTGTTGCAAGCCTCATTGGGCTATATTCCTGTACGCTTTACTGGTGTCCTAACTAGGGCATTTGCGCCCAGCTAACTCAAACAATGCTGTAATCAATTGGGATATCTTATCCAGATCCATTCAATTGTACTGAGATACAAACCCAGATGACAGGGAACCTTGAAAACATCTTGCCTTGAAAAAGACCAGTGGGGGTTGAAACACGTGTCGGCTGATACACTCAATTTTCAATTACATTTCTTTTAATGTACATATACGAATAATGTCATTCTTGTTTATTTGGATTAACCAGCACAAGATATCCCCTACACCTCCATTTCCTGTGTTCTTGCTGCGGTTTACGTTACCCAATTAGAAGTGCTAAATTCATGTAGTGTACTATTTATTTCAAAGCGCTGTGAATGTTGATTCAGTTTCTAGTGTCCCTTCTCATGTTTACCTAGTGAATTATGTATATTCATGTAAATTACATATATAATGCTTGGTGGAAAAAACAATTCAGTTTTACACTGGGCAATGGGCTAGAACCAGGGCAGACATTGTCCTGGTGCCATAGTTCTTTTACAAAATGTTTTTATCAATAAGATAATTATTGCTCTACTGCTGATTGCATTGGCACTGGTGCAAATTATCTATACTCCCGCCCCACGAGAACCTACTTCATCACATTTAGATTCAGTTTAAGAGAAGGTGTGTGTGGATTTTCAATTCATTGTTTAAAGTTTGCTGAGTTGCAGGTTGTAACTTTTTGTGCCAATACTAACCACATTTCACCCTATTCAAATGCAATTTTGTTTGTTTGTTGTTTTTTTCAGGTGAATTCTCAAAATCCATTTGCTCCCTATATGAATTATGTTAATAATTTCCTATGTTAGGTTTGTTTCAGCTAAATGAATACTCAGTAAACTGACATCGGAAAAGAAAATGGCGTTTCACAGATAATATAAATACTACAGATGTGTACGAGAGAGTTATCTGAGAATATTTCTAGAAGGTATATCTCCGAAATCATGTCAGGAAATCATCACTAGACACTCTGTTTATATTGATACAGGTAAAAGATGAATGATTTATTTTATTTATCGTTCACTTGTTAGGCGCCTATACAGCAAGTAAATACTGTTTCAAAGCACCCACATGGCAAAGGGGGGGTAACAAGGGAGTGAAACACATTAAAAAACACAAAAATATTAAAAACAGTGGCGGGAAAAGGAGAAAGGATGAACCTACTATGCCTTGTGAGTATTCAGGAAATGTAAGTTCCCCTTCTTTGCTCACAGGGTGTCCGCAGCACGAGCTCCCAGGTCTGTGTGTTTGGGACCTGTAAATTAGTCAGTGAGCACACTTGTGCCTAACGGTAGTTTCCTTCCAGGCCCATGCCGCCTTTCCTGCTCTTCTTTTCTACGACTTTCATACAACAACCATTGCCGTGTGCTTGCCCAAATGTACCTTTTCCATTAGTGGGTGGTATCCGGTGTAAGGGTGTCCCTAATGATGCTCACACCAGAATCAATTCACCCTGCTAGGGAAAATAAGGCCAAAGGCGATCTTGTAAGGATAACAAGTTTAATCTAACAAATGAGGATGCTAGCAAAGGATTCTGTTACCTGAACGGTCTTCTCCTGTCCCTCTTCCCATTCCTTCCTGCCAAAGTGGTTTCAAGAAGCAGTTTATACAGGTCTGGCTTGCCATGGTGATGTTACTGGAGCTGAATCATGACTCCAGCCAAATCCATCCTTTTTCCATAATAGGGATGCTCCAAAGCCTTCTTTCTTTATTGTCAGGGGATACAGTTCTACATTTTGCTATCTATGCTAAAACACACTGCAGCTCATGCTTTCCTCCAGTTTGCTAAGCACGCAAAAACACACTACAGCTCTGCAGACTTTTACAATCCTTGAGACCTAGCTTAAGGAAAATTAAACATTGTTATCCATGTATAAACATTTTTCATTCATTCTATCCATATTCCACTCATCCTGCTCCCGTTATCTGGGTCCTGTAGTTTGCTCAACAATTTAGATGTATCATTTTTAACTCTAAATGCACTTTGCCGCAAAAAACCTCTGAGTCATATTTTTAACCCGCATGGACCCTTGACGGAAAGTGGACACCTGGTGAGTCCATTTGTGCTGGCCATAGCGAAAAACACTGCACACTTAAGTGCATGTGGTCTATTTAGACCCCACAGGCTGCATTTCTTCTGGGGAAGAGGGGGAGTTTGACTCCTCTACAGCACCAATTAAGCTTTTAAAATGCCTGGGATCTGACATTAAAAATGTATCAACTAATAGTTAATTACACCTTATATATAGACAATAAATACCTTGTTCAGTGCTTGCCTATGTCTATGTGTCTGTGATTATGCTTGCATGAGAGAGCCTTGCCGGTGCCCCTCCTCCCTCCTGGTCCATTATAGTACCTTAAAGATGTCTTGCCTAGCTCTAAAGTGCTTGGGAGTTCAGAAGGACCCTGGTTCCTTCCCAACATTCTCCCCTTTCATACTTCTACAGTAACAAACTCATCCCCATCCGACATATCTACAACCCCAAAAATATCAGTTTGAGTTTCGCTGTTTATTATATGGCAAGGTTCATTAGAACCCCCAACTGATACCATCATCTTTGCACTACTAGGTACTACATTGACACAACATCAGAGACCCAATTGGCACATGCAGTAGAGAACCAAGAAGAACACGATAACAGGCACCAGTATTTTTACTGCTGCCCTCAGCCATGAGAGGACCCAAATCAAAGGCAAGCGATAGCCAATACGGTTCTGAACTCCACCTTCATTATTCATTTGAACGCCTAGATTATACACCACCTCAATGATGTGGCATAGTGACCCATTCTCGGCATCCCCCAAGGTTACCAAAGTGCAACAGTTGCTTTCTAACTTTTTACACACTCCTCCTCTATGGTTTTTAACAGATCCAGTATACAGCGGTTCTGCATAATCATGAGTCTCAACGCATGGAACTCTACTTTGATGGCATTGAACCCATTCTCTGTATCATTTGTGAGCCGGACTAGCTCCCATCGGACGATTAGCTGCTTGTACCATAGGATCCAAAAAAGATGAAATTAAAGTGTCTGCTGAGCTAAAAAGTCAATACTCATCAGGTATCCCTCTGAGCAGTGTGGAAGAGTCTTTTGAGATATAGTTTGATCTCTTCTTTCTTTTCAGCTGTTGAAATCTTTCTTTTTCTGACAGCATATGAAATTCTTGTGTGATCTGCAAGTCTCTGTCTGCTTCTTTAGGTGCTGAAGTGGTTGTTAGTACCTTGACAGGCAATTATTTTCTCTCAGGTGTTCTTCCAGCATTACTAGTAGTACTGAGTGCAGGGCGACCTGTGAACACTTGCCCCTCCAGGATGATGTGAGCTGCAAGTAGGCTTGATGGCCACAAACCCAGTAGTAATCCATCACCGCTGCCATACCTTTTGTCACATCAGGGATCACAAGAGTGCACTGTGTGTCTGCGCCAACAGGAACTGTTACTTCATTGTTAAAACAAAGTTCATATACCATGTCTCTATGTATTTGCACTGGCTTCTCCACTATCGCAATCCATGTCAGCCTTGTGATGTATTGGGACCATATTTGTGCACACATAGTCTCTACTCAGGCTATTATTTCTTTGCTTTATTCGATCAGTCCATCTGCCTGGCACATCACTGTGATGCCCTGCCATTTGTTGTTGACATGTGAGTGACCTCCCACAGAAACATATGGTGCTTGTAGACCTTTGCTGTATTTTGTACTGCTATTGCATAGCGATGGGTCTAGATCGATGCGCCTCAACTGCACGCTGTGTGCCTGGAATGTGCACTGTGCCTATATAATTGGGACTGGTCATGGAACTAAAAACTTAGGAGCCCCTGATGCATGCAGAATGAGTGCACACATGTAACAGCTTTCATTCATCACATTCCTTCCCACAGTATGCATATTGGAGTACCAGTTATTAGACGGCTCCGAATGCTGAATGTCAGAAATGGCCTCAAAGCCCAACCCATTATATAAATCATATGTCATTCGTACTTCCCGTCTTATTAATCTAAGAAAAACTGTGTGGGTGTCCGGCAAAAAGTGAGACATTGTTTGATTCTTATTTATCATAGACATATTCATACCATATTCATAAGCACCCAGTTACCTCAGGGTTTGGTGCGCGATACAAATAATAAACAAATACAAAAAAATACGATTGTTCATAAATCTATTAACATTATTCTCCTTTATATGTAACTGTCCCTACACCCTTTATATGGCCACCCCATATAACAGGCATACCTTCATCCACTCCAACAACCACAAGTGTCAGGCATCCTTGCTTATCCCTGGAGAGGAGAAGAAAGGTTTACCAAAAAAGAGTGAAATGAGGAAGAGAGAGAGAGAGAAAGAGAGAGAACGTGAGAGAGAGAGAGAGAGAGAGAGAGAGGGAGAGAGCAAAGAAAAAGTGAGGGAGAGGGAGAAAAGAGAGTGTGAGAGAGAGAGAAAAGGAGTGTGAGAGAGAGAGAAAAAGAGTGAGAGAGTGAAAGAGAGAGAGAAAGAGAGAGAGAGAAAAATGGAGTGAGAGAAACCCTTTTCCTACCAGGGCCAGCCAGGTTTTAGACCTTCACAAATCGAAAACTGAAAAATTGAAAAAAGATAAAAAATAAAAAAATAAAAGAACAATAAAAAATGAAAAAAAGGAAAATCAGGGGTGTGCCACTGCACACCACCCTGGCATGGATCTTTTACTAAACATCTTTTTCATCAGTTATGTCTTTGAGACATCAATTGACCTTGTAATGCACTTGTCTCAGGTGCTCCTCGAACATCTGAAAGATGCACCCAAAATTGTAACTCCAGCTGGTTGTAAAATTGTAACTCCAGCTGGTTCTCCAGCCATCTTAAAACCCTTAGATTGGAAAAGAGTAAACTGGAACAAGTCTGGAGACAATCTCCGACTGACCACAACAAACTATTGCTTAACAAAATAACGGCCAACTATAAAAAAGAAATCATAGCGGCCAAACAAGAATCCTATAACCTGAGAATCTCCCAATCCAACTCCAGCTCCAGAGAATTTTTTTCTATCCTGAAAGAATTGGAAACCCCGGTAACAATCCCAGATACTTGCGTTAAAAACAAACAATGGTGCACCAGTGTCCAAAATGCACTAAACAACAAAGTCACTGGCCTTCAAACAAAAATTAAAAACAAGAAAGACTCCCTCACCGATCTTACCAACCCCATCAACGCCCACTCGAGCCCTCCACCCTCACACCACACACCTAACTCTGCTCGCTTCAGCTTTTCCAAAGTCTCTTCCCTCGAAGTAGAAAAAATAATTCTTGGCCTTAAACCCTCCAACTGCAAAGGTGACCTCTGCCCCCCACAAATCATTAAAGACGCGGCACGAGACCTCTCGCCATTCATCACCAGACTCATCAATGCCTCTTTTTCCTCAGGAACAGTCCCCAGTAACCTTAAAGAGTCCTGGGTCCTCCCTCTCCTCAAAAAACCCTCCCTTGACCCGTCCATCCCAACCAACTACAGACCGATTACCACCGTCCCATTCCTGCTCAAGATACTAGACAAGACAGCATACCAACAAATTCAAAAGTATCTTGAAACAAACCACCTTCTAGGAATAAGACAATCCGGCTTCAGACCCCAACATGGAACTGAAACAGCCCTGATAGATCTGAAAGCCCAAATAGACGACCTTAGAGATAACGGGAAAACTGCATTACTACTCCTGCTAGACCTCTCTGCGGCGTTTGACCTAGTTGACCATAAAATCCTATGTAATCATTTAGACTCAGCTGCCCACTTTTCACAAGAAGCCATCAGTTGGATTGAGTCATTCCTCAACAACAGATCCATGCGAGTCTTCTCCTCCTCTGCCGCCGCCGAACCCATCCCCATTACATGTGGAGTCCCACAGGGCTCGTGCATCTCCCCCACTCTGTACAACGTGTTCACAAAGCCCCTGTTTGATGATCTAGACGGCCTGGGTATCACCTACACTAACTACGCCGATGATACACAGATCCTCATCCCGTTGACGGGAGATTACAACCAGGATTTGGCCTTGGTGAACAGGGTGTATCTCATCATCCAGGCATGGATGGCTTCGCACAGTCTATGCCTGAATGATGACAAAACTGAACTCATCATCCTTGGTTCTACGTCCAACCTAACCAAACTCGACCACAATTATGCCAACTTCATCATAGATGGGAACCTAATCAAGGTTTCGAAAGAAGTAAAAACCCTAGGAATATACCTCGACTCCTCCCTAACCTTCCACAAACAGGTTAGCTCGATGGCATCCTCTACGGCCTACACATGTAAGCTCATAAGAGCAGCCAAACCCTTCCTCTCCACCCACAGCTGCACTACACTTGCCAGAGCATTGGTATTATCCAAACTGGACTATTGTAACGCCCTCTACATAGGAGCCACCAAACAAATCACCAACAAAATTCAGACGCTACAAAACAACGCCCTTAGGGCAGCACTCAATATTCCCAGGAGGGAACACATTTCCAATATCAGGAAATCCCATAACTGGCTCAGCACAACAGACAAAATCCTGCTTAAAGTAGCATCGCTCACCCACAAATGCCTGAATAATGCTGCCCCACGCTATCTGGCAGACAGAATATGCAAACACAGCCCCATCAGACCCACCAGAACCTCCAATGCTAATCTGCTCACCGTCCCCAGGTTTAAACGCACTAAAATGGGTGGCAACAGCTTCCAGGTGAAAGCACCCCAACACTGGAACTCCCTACCACCATCGCTCAGAACTCCCCAACCATACTCACTTTTTAGACGCAACTACATCCATTGGTTAAAGAACACGAACCACTAACACCTCTAACACCACACGGCTGCTCTCCGCGTTGCATGCTTTAAGAGAATCTGTAAATTTGTAATACTAAACTTGTATATATTTGTAATTCTTTAAATACATCTACTGCATTCTCTCCTGCCAAACTTTACACATGTTCCTTCATCGTCACACTGTAATTATGTAATGTAAAGTATAATTATGTAATGTAAAGTATAAGCATCCTGTAACCAAGCTTTGAATCACCTTGCTGCTCATGCGCCCTCATACCCTCGGGTCTGGTGCGCAATACAAATGAATAAACTAAACTAAACTAAACCTTCACGCGGATGGCGAGAGGTGTACAGAACACCACCTCATACGGACCTTGAAACCTGGGATTGTTCCATCGACAAACAACATTTTTCATATAGATCAGCTTCCCAGGTAATAATGGTCCAGTTGTGGCAGAAAAGTTTGCAGTTGCTGTCTCCTTCCTTCCTGGTGTATTCTGTCCTTCACTCCTGGGTGGGGCATTCTGTAGGGAGATATATTTGATAGCATGTGTTAGTGCCGTTAAATATTACCTAAATTCTCTCCTAGTACTGTCACTGCTTGATGTGCATTTGATGCTTTCCTCACAGAGCATATGGGGTTTGCATGCACCTGCCTGTGACGATTTCAGGTGCTGTCAAATGGTGGTTCTTACCAGGCTATGTGCGTAAACTGAAGAGGGACAAGGGCAAACAGTGTACCCCATTTTTCTTCAACGTGGAACACAATTTTGACATTATACTTTTCAAAAGCCCATTATTCCACTCCACAATGCCATTAGCCTGAGGGTGGCAAATTGAGCACATTCAATGGTTTATGCCCAATAGAGCTGTGACATGCTGAAATAGCGCATTAAATAAATGTGTGCCATTATCCTATCTCAATACTTTGCACACGCCCCATTGTGAAAACACCTCTCTGACCAGGAACCATGCACCACACTTTGTCCTGCTTCCACCCATCTTGAAAAGGGGCAAACCACCACATAAGGTACCCATATCCATTGCACCTTTCCGCCATATCTGCATAATCTATATGCAATTCACAGAACGGCCCTGTAGGGCGAGGCAATGTACCTCTTAATGTCTGTAATGTCATCCCTGTGCTGAAACGTTGGCATGTCAGAGAGTATATTACTCTTTTTTAAATGCTTTCCTGGAGGTTTGACACAAGCCAGTCCTCCTGGTTACCTTCCACGATATGTTGTTTGGAGCTGTGGGAGGGGAAATGTAGTTGCTCAAATGCCACAGAGAGTAATTCTTGCATGAACCATGCTCAGCCTCAACATGCAGCTGCTCCCAGGTCACGTCTGTTTGGCAACAGACATCATTGTTTAGTCTAGTTGTCTGTGTCTGTATGTTCCCCTTTGTCCTAGGGCTCTATTTTAAGAGAAAATAAACATGTTTAATTATAGCACACATACAGAATGGATCAATTACAACTTGAAAAAGTATTATCAATGGAGTTAGTCCTAAACCAATTATCAATTATTTTTGTTATAAAACCTTTTTGCTGATTTTCCTTGGAACTGTCAAATTGTATTCGGCGACCACCAGACCAAGATGAAAATTGTATTAATCTTGAAATGTGCTCTTACACCTAAAGAATAATTTATCCCTACATCAAAATATAACAAAATATCTTTACAGAAGAAACTAAAACACATTAAATATTACTTATCTGTAAAAATGTATGATGCATTATATTTAACAATATGTTACGTATACCTCGTGTCCTTGTGTGTCTTCAATTTTGTCCACTTCAGTAGCACAGTCCGTGTACATAAGAAATTCAAATAAAATTTATTACATTTTCATATATTATAATGTTAAAAGCTTTCGATCTCACAGACTACATCTTGATAAAGAGATTTTAATGATTGTCGACCTTGCAATATGAGTTAAACTCTCTAAAAAATTAAGTTTCATCCTCCAATTATAATTTTTAAATTAATAATAATGTGGAGTCGGACAATGTGTGTATTTGTGACATTTTTTAATAGATATATGAATATGAAAACTATACCTGATAACCTTCAGAGATGTCACAGGGAGTTGGTTCGAGTTCACCCTGGAAAACGTATTGATTAAACTGTGTCCCCTCTAATGCCTTGTAATGTTATTTTGTTTCATCCATTTCATTTTTCGCTAAGCAGCTAACATTTATGAACTTAAAAGAAACACAATTAATATGGTGAAAGGGTCTATGTTATTCAGTAACAAAGTTAATTTTTCTGAAGGTTTCCTTTCGTAGTTGCATGTGTTTCTGCAATAAATACAGGAAGGTTGTTGATATAATGCTTTGCAATTTGCTGACAGTATTGCAAATCAGTACAAAAAAAGTAAACTTAAATGTAAAAAACATGTTAACATATTGTTAATCTTTCACCATTAGTATAAATCAATACATTTTAACTTACATTACCTCATCCTCTGGACCGGTTCCAGTAGAAGAATAGCACGCTGTCGAACTTAGAGGCTCCACCTATGTAATGGTAATTGAAATATGAAAGATGTAAAAGCAAAATCCTCAAAAATAACATTGAAAGGGTCTTTCTTGATGAAGAAGCCTAAAAGTCAACATTATACATAACCATAATCAATAGACTTTTGGTTTGAACTTGAACAAAAACATATTTTGTGAAGTTGCATGTGAAGGATTATTCTAAAATATTTACTTGAAAGGTAAGTGAGGTCTTTGTGTAATAGTGGTCAATCTATCATCCTGGTCCTTTAATCAATGCAAATAGTCAGAACATTGTTCGTTAGAAAATGTACATTGGTTTTTTAACTTATACCACATCAAAAACAAAAAAGAGAAGTTTGTGTGCAAGTCTCACCATTAGGATGTTGGACATGTCTTTTGTTTCCTCCATGTTAACGGTCTGTACTTTCATCTGCATGGTCTATGTGAAGACAGAAATGGTAATTTATGAAAAAAGATTACATCATTTTCAAAAGGCGCAATGGGAGTGTGTGTTTGGTAAGGCTCCCATTGCTGGGAGCTATTTGAGTATCTCACAAAGTAATCTAAAGTTACACATTTATAAACCAAAGAAAATAATGTCAAGAAGGAAAGACATGCAATGAAATATCACTGAAATTATTCCCCAAAAAATGAAAAACGTTATTTATGGTACTTGCCCACTGAATATTTCTATGTGAGTTTTCACTTCAAAAACGCATTATACATGCAAACCTAGAAAATGGTAAAATACATTTAAAAATGTAGCATCCACTACTCACCTGGGTCAGCGGCTGCTGAAATTGAGTTGCAACTGCATAGGGCAGTAGTTTTCGAAGTAGTCTGGGGCAACGCTTTTTGGTGTACTGTGATTGCTCATACATATTTTCAGAGAAGTGCATACTGCAGACATGGAATTGATTGCCCCTCACATCAGCCAAGACATCCTTGGCTCTACTTTCAATTTTGGACACTGGAAATCCGCAGTTGGAGAGCCATGTTCTTATTAAACTTAAATCCTTTGAAAAAAACAAAACATGAAGGATTGTACTATCACTTTTAGCATGGCTGGTGTTACTGAAACCGAAATTGATCCAAGAAGGCATTGTTTGATTGACCTTATAATCTGTTAAAGAAATATAAAAAAAAAATGTATTGAAAATGTATCAGTGTATCGGCCACCACAGGGCGTGTGGATGCAGACAGACTCTGCATGAGCTCCACACCCAAAGGTCCCTTAAGTGGTCTGAGACCCCACTAAGAGACCCCCCGGCCAAAAATACCATGATATATCAGAATGTGAAGCTCCCCGCAATTCAAGGAACGAAAAAAAAGAGAAAATCAATGGAGGAATGATGAAGTTCCACTGTCTACTGGACAGAGAAACAAAGCGAAAGTAACTCGGCCCACGAGAAATCGTCCGAGAGGTGCTTTATTCGCCACAGAAGAAGGAGTAATGAAGGGCTTGTGGACCCCAGTTTAGGGGAGCGAACAGCATGGGTTATCTTGGTGAAACAGGCTAGTGAATATGCTGCGGGAGGAGGAAAGAGAACAAGAGCCTTGGCGCATAACCCGGTCGGATGTAGATGACAGAACCCACTTGCTGCTGGCGATCACCCGGAGAAAAGTGGGCTGCTCCTCGTTGAGGAACGAGGAAGCCGCATGTATGGCAGCGTGACCCGCTGGCACAGGACCGTAGAGGAACAACTCTGGCTGATCCACCCAGCCGGCCCAACCCATTGGAGTGGGTAATCCTGTCTGATACATGGGCAGCGAGCAAGCAGGAGCCGTGGAAGAGTCGCTGGCAGTCCCTCCAGTATGCCAGGACAACGTGGAATTCTATGCGGAACAGAAACATCACACGCACCCTGGAGGGGACTACAAGGACTAGACAATGCAGGTACGGTCTAGCGAGGTCCCAGGCTGTGTCATTAGAAGCCCACGGGTTACACAGGTGTGGCGGAGCGATGAGGGGCGAAGCACTGGCCTACATACTTGTGAAGCTCCGGGGAGGGGGAGCTGGGCCCCTGAGCCTACGAGCTTAATTTCTCTGTGTTGAATTGCCCATAGAGCAACCTCTGTTGGACACCTGAGGCCCTGCATATGTGAACCTGTCACTGAGGGAAGATGGGATTGCAGGGGGAGAGCCTACTGGGCACAACTAACTAGAGGGGACTACTTTATAACTACAACAAGCCCTGACCGCCCCACTTAACACATCCAGCACTGGTTCATAAAGTTCTACTCAACCTCCCAGCAAGTGGAGTTAAGAGGAACAGTGGCCTGGATACGCTTGGGACACACCCTTTTGCCCTCCTTCCTGCTACTGTGCATAGACTTCCTGGCGCGCGCACTGCCTCAACTCTGCAGTGAGGGAGAGAGTGCATGATCCACTAAAGCTGTTCACCAGCGAGAGGACCCTGTCGTGTGATTCCCTAGTGGCCTATCCTGTGTGAGATAAGGGCTCACGCCCTGTACTAACGTTGCACAGTGGTCCACTGGGTGTCAGAACGCAATTCATGGCCCCCGCAGTTTCCCTGCAGCATTCCAGACACTAGAGGGCTCAGTGATCGTCGGGCATGACACAGAATAAGGCAAGAATCTCCACCAATATCGGGAGGAGAACAAGAGGCCATCTCCCCATATTTGGCACCTTGTGCAGGTCTCAGATGCGACAAACTCAATTATGACAGAAGGAGGGTCCTCTGTTATATAGACTCCACATTCACGCACTGTGGCCCTGGAATGGATGACCTCATGCTCAGAGGATAATTAACACATATAATAGGGGGAAGTGAAGGGCTATCATTCAGCCAGGTGTAAAGTGACCCACCTAGGTAGCTCCATCGCCGCAGGCTTCACGGAGGCATCGAAGCGTTGGGCCCCCAGTACTGGGGCATGTGCCCTCCTTCTGAGCTCTGGAACAAGGGACGACTCAAACAACGACAGATACGAATGATCCCCATTGGCGTAATTATAGGAGGGGACAGGGGGTTTTGTCCCCCCCCAACTTCTGTGGCATGCCTTTTTGTCCCCCCCAACTTTTGGAGTGAGGGCAGGGGGGTTGCAATCATCAATTATGTAATTGGACAATGCAAGCCCGGCTGGGGTGCCCGGCAAGGCTTGCGCTGTCTCATTACATAATGCTGAGATGCATGGCAGCCGCGTTGCAACACATTCAAGGCCAGGATGCCCTGCATGGCTCAGTCCCTCACCCTGGTTGGCCTGACTCAAATCAGCAGCCAGGGTGCTGAACTGGGTGTTGCAGGGACTGGCGCCTGTGCTGCCACGCTAGCAGCAGCACTTCTAGGGGCCGCGGTGCAGAGAATCGCTTTCCAGCTTTGTGTTTGTGCGAAACACAGACAGGAACTAGGAAGCTCATTCAGCTTGCTGGTTTCTGTCTGGAGGTGCGAGAGTGTGAAGAGGTTAGGTCAGTGTAACATAAGACGTGGCCCGGGCGGCATTTGAAAGCAGAGCAGAGGTACTTTTTTTAAATGTAATAATGTTTTATTGTGTTTGTGTATGTTTGTTGGGGGCTGCGATGCGGGCTGACCCTAGTGAGGGTGCGTGTCACATTTGAACAATGTGAGCAGAGCTCACAGTACACATTAAGGCCCCAGGTATGAAGACACACTAACAATAACAAATAGTGCATTCTATGGGGCAAGCCAAAGCTCTGCAACGCCTCTAAAATTAGTCTTGCCACTTTTCAGATGCTACTAAAGCACCACCATCCTAATTTCAAAATGAAGTTGGCGGAAGGGGCACCTTCCCCAAATAGAGTGGAAAGAGTCAAGCTGAGAAAACCTGTGAGCCAAAACTGTGGTACTCTGCAAATTCTGTGAAATGAATTGGAGTGCTTTACGCCTTCCAAACAGGGTGAACTTTTGTTAAGCAGTTGTTGCTGTAGGTGCGCAGAAGGAATCGTATGGGATTTTGTGTTAAAAGCAAACTTTTAGGAGCCCTGTAAAACTTTTCCCCCGCCGCCAAAAATAATCTTCACCAAACTGGCAAAAAGTATTTCGAGTTTGCAGACACTTTTTGAGGACGGTTTGGTGCAGATTATTAAATGGGTGTCATGGTTCAGGTTACAGGCCACCAAAAATTGCTTCATTTACCATACTAAGCAGGGGAGTATCCAGCATTGTGAGAGTGGGTGGTGGGGGTGAGCAACGAAATGCGATATGTGTAATTCATGGTCTCAATGGCGCCCCCAAACCACCCACACCTGCCCAAATCTACCTTTTTGGTGACATTAGGGGAAGATGGCATTTTAACACACAATAACAACAATAAAACTGCAGGATCATTCCAGATGCGGGAAACTCATCTATTAGAGCTCTGTCCAAGCCCTCTGAGGCAAAATACATGCAGACTTCCTAATTATTATATAGATTGCACCAACAGAAGTGACATCACAGAAAAGGGGACATTGCAAGGTGCATCATCAGTCCTTGATAATTGGAGGCACCATGGAAGTGACTTTAGAATAAGTTGCCATAAATAAGCCAAGTGACAAATAACTTTGTGGTGCTGAATACTGAAATTGCACTTTTGTTATATGTGGAGCAACTCTGTAGTCATCAGGCTTTTCCATTATAATACCATGATACATTAACATAAGCTTTGACGTGAATCAGAGTCACTTGCAGAGCTGCAGATAAGGCACAAGGTGATTACATGATTTGCTCAGGATCACACACTTGGTTAAATGGTGAAACTGAGATGTGGACAACTTAAGCGGCGGTGCACATCTTTCCAGGTTTAGTTGATATTGGTATTTATTAAGGTTTTGCTTTACATTTGATGTGCTTACATAATTATTTATAGCAATGCCTTGGAAGCAAACCACATTACATTGTAACAAGCCTTTCATAGTAAACTAACCATACACTATATACATTGTCATAGAAATATGTTGAGCGATGGAAGTATGGCTTTAGTATTATTTTCCCCATTCTGCATGCAAAGTCACAATCGCATCATGTAGATTAATGTAGCCTAACAAATCCCCCTTGGGTTTTAAAGCCATAGTCATTATTTCATAAAACATGCACAATTATGCAGCCTTCTCACTTCTGATCACTCCCTCCCATTCACATTTCTAAAGGGACAAAATAGTCCCTGCTAATTTTAAACTCCCTCCCATCAGTGCCTAATCGCTCACATTGTAATGCTCATTTGATACAGAGCAACGTGAGGACCCTCTGCTGCCCGGAGCTCCTTGGGACATTGTCCTGGCAGCGGGACACCTCTACCATTCAGAACGGGTAAGGTGTCCTGCTGCCAGGACAATGAGCGTGCTGAGCAGGAACTGCTCAGCACACATTGTCCTGCCAACGAGAGACCTTTGCTGTTGGACGTCCTCTTTGATGTGCCAAACAGGAGAGGTGTCCCAATGACAAATGCCCCGGGTGGGCTCTTAAAAGAGCCACGGGGGCAGCTTGCCACTCCTGCCTCTCCCACTTAGTACTTAATTTTACTCAGTCTGAATCTTGTAGAAAAATCTATCAGCACATACACATAGAAGGTGCTGTGCAGAACCCAAGTTTGGAGATATATGGCATTTAAAAATTGATACCAAGTATACTTGGTCTCCCACTGCACTGCATTAACCGACGGCTTCTGCCTTTGAATGAATGGAAAAAGGGAATTGCTGACATTCCAGTGCATATGTTCCTTTCGGCCATGGCTTCATAGTTCAGCTAGGTCAAGTCAACTTAGCTTAACATTTCAAGGGGTGATAAAGTCTGGTCTGCTCAATGGACTTTGTGCCACTGTTCGCATGTGTTATTGTATATGTACATATAAATGTTGTGTGCAGACAATGTATGTCAATGGAGGTGCTGGGTGCATTTGTGTGTGAGTGAGAGTGTATGCAAGCATATGTTTGTTGACTTTTGTGTCTGAATGAATGATAAATAATGCATTGTTTGTATGTTCTATTGGAATTAAGTTTGTGAATGTTATGTTGTGTCAGTGGGTGCATGGCAGGCCTGCTGGAGATGTGAGGGGCCCAATTGAATTTTAAAGATAGGCCACCAGTTGTATGAAAGTTATAACAGAGCATCAGCAATGGAAGCTTGTGGTGTAGTAGTCTAGTGTTATCCCTCAGGGATTTAGGATGTTTGACCGAGGTACAAAATCATGGCGAAATTGACTGTAGTCATTTTCGCTGCAAATACGTTTTTACCTCAGTACAAAAACACCAAACCCATGACCCCCCAAACCACCAGTACACCCATAAACCCACCCCTACTTACCTTTTCTCCATCTGCCGCCTCTCCTGTTCCCTGCAGCATCAGATCCATCCATCTAACGCGGGTCGGATCTGATGCTGCAGGGTCTCTTTTTCTTCTTTTTTTTGTTGGGTCCCCTGCCACCAGTGCTGAGAAAGCGGGGGACACACCCGCAATCGCTGAAGTAAAAAAAACAAACATAGGGAGCAGGGACCCACCTGCAACCCCAGCTCTTCATGTTCGGTATCTTCGGCTTCGAACTAATGGTGGTGACCCAATTCAGTCAAATCTACCATTCAACCAAATTTGATTGAACAATTCGGCAGAAACGATCCCTAAGAGCCACCACTCAACCTCCCTCCACTCCACCCCTGCCCCCTCCCAACATTTTCAGCAAAGTTACTCCACTGATGATCCCTCTCTGATACAACAAAAGTAAGGCTTAAAGTGAAGCCCCACCTGACACCCTCAGCTGGTCGACAACAGACCAAGCGCTACTTCCTTACGTACGCTGGCACTTTTTGCTAGGCCCCAGCTACCATGGTCTTGACGGAGATGAAAATCAGCGATGAATGCATGATGCACACAACTCTCTATCTGAAGAAATGATTCTGCTTGAGCGCCTCACTGCCTGATTCCCAGTAATCAGGCATAGGCCCTCTCTGATACAATCTTTGCTGTCTAGTTCAGGACACTGCCGATAGCTCGGCACATGAGTACCTGTGAGGGTTGGGCCCCCATAGTTACTTGGGGCGTGTGCCCTCCTCCAGGGAGCAAGTGAACGCCAACACACGTATCCATACTGATGCCTTAGGGAAAAGGATGGATGGCCTTGAGTCTGGCAGCGCAGCTTCAGCCGTAACTGTGTTCTTGTACCAACTGGCATTAAGAACTCTTACACAGAGTGCATGGAAATACAAAAGAAATTGGCGCCATGCAGATACTCCCCGCTTCCCCCCGCACCTGAAACCCACTCAAGATTGGACATGGCGACTTCGGGGGCCGAGGTCACCACTACCAAGGGAGATGTGGCTGCCCTACTTGAGGAAATCAAAAAACATGGGAGCGAACATTGGAGTCAAGATTGACAAAATTACTCAAAGGATGGACAAAATGTCAGACTTCTCTAAATACCTTGGAGATGCAAATGGACCATAGAATTGTTGCAATAGAACAGCAAGAGGAACAACAGAAAGAATACTCAGAGCAGGAGGGCAAGCGGGTGGTTCAAGATCCGTTCTGGCTCGCTCTCATAATTATCGAGATAAGGCCAGAGTTCTGTAAAAAGCAAAACGTAGTGAACCAGTCATCCTTGGCGAAGCACGAGTGACGATTTGTCAGGACTTGACTTCCCTGACGCTGCCCTGAGGCAACTGTGCATACCCCTCACAAAATGGTTGAAGGAGCGCAGAATATGCTTCAGATTGGGCTACCCCTTATCCTTCTCGTTCGAGCTTGAAGGCTAAAAAGAGAGGTTGATATCCAAAAGAGACTTTAAGAACTGCATATCTGAATTAATAAACCACTGTGAAGAAAGGCGAGACCAGTGAGAGGAAGGTAAAGGGGACAGACACTGGCGCATCCAAGGCCCAAGGAGAAAGCGTATTCAGGCTCGAGGAAGTACCGAAGATGAAATGCCTCCCCTGATGCTGAAGACTGACCATACCAGACAATCCGCCACTTCTCGTGGACACCACCTATCACTTCACTATCTGCGGGGTTTGTGCGCTCACTGACAAATGATGCTCGAGGGTGAACGGCTGGCGGGATGGCAACACTGTGGAAACCCTCCCTGATTGCTTGGTGCATGATGATCCAGGGAGCACCCTTCGCATGGTCTCAGGAGTATAAGTTTGCAAATATCCCAAACATGGGGAGACCATGTTTTTTGGGAGGCCAGTGGTTGGGACCTTGTCTACATCACAGCCCTCTGTTATGCCTAGGCATCGAGACTGGTCATTGTGGCATAGATGGCATTACCCAAATTGTTTGTTTACTATTGTTCGAATTTAAAGGGTCACAATTGGCCTTTTCACAATTGACCGCATATGTGTGTATATATATATATATATATATATATATATATATATATATATATATATATATATATATTCAGTGAAAAAAACTTTGTTAAAGGGACGTTATGGTTAAGTTGCGCTACTAAAAACCTATGAAATTCTGTGAAAAAACTTTGTTAAAGGGACGTTATGGTTCCAAGTAAAACCGGAAAACCCTTGAATTTCGCCAGTTATGGTAAGCTAAGCAACCATAACTCGCACCACCACCGTGCACTGCTAAGACTAACACCCAGGACATCAAAGATGACCTCACAAATGTCATTGATGACATCACTGATGACATCACATGTCTGGCTCACTATTTTTTCTTTTGCTGACATATCTAGGCCACATGGTTTTCTTCAGTAACAGTCAGAAACTAAGAATTTTATTTTATTTGTAGACATATCCTTCTAGTAGGTTCTTACAGTAATTCCCTTAGAGTACAGTCACATCATATGAAACATATACATATGGGAAAACACAAGCTTGAAAGACAGCAATCCTTTTTGTGCATAAAGATAATCACTAGACTTATGAGCACTTTCTGATAGTTCTGTCGTTTTTTTTATGGCTGTACTTTCCCTGTATATGGTCATATTTGTATACATTGTACTCACACTACTTTCCTTAGGGTCCAATCACATCAAGTGATACATATACATAGGGTAAATAGCAGCTTTGAAAGCAATCATTTATTTGCATGCAACTAATCAGTTAAGTTATGAATTGTTTCTGCTACTACTTGTGCTTTTTTGCTAACTTCACTTTCCCTGTAAATACCCATATTGGTATGTGTTCTTGTGTCTTTGTGTTTTGTCTATAGTAATGCAATTATGTAATACATGGGTTTTATTAGCTGCTTATTACATATTTCACAGTACACAAAAATCTATTAAGAAAACAATTATCATTTCATTATTCAACATATTAACATTACGAATATCATACCTTCATCTTGTACGCTGCACACAATGTTATATTTCTGTATGAGTAGCTTAGTATACAAGATAGAACCCCATAATAGGATGCTATTTATATCAATGCATTATTCAATGCACTTATTAGGGTATATTTCTTGCAATGATTCTTGACACTTTTTTCGCAACATAATAAGAATCCCTTCTACACATATTTCATGAGAAGTACATACACATGTGATGTCATCAGTGATGTCATCAATGACATTTGTGATGTCATCTTTGATGTCCTGGGTGTTAGTCTTAGCAGTGCACGGTGGTGGCGCGAGTTATGGTTGCTTAGCTTACCATAACTGGCGAATTCCAAGGGTTTTTCGGTTTTACTTGGAACCATAACGTCCCTTTAACAAAGTTTTTTCACTGGATTTCATAGGTTTTTCGTAGCGCAACTTAACCATAACATCCCTTTAACAAAGTTTTTTTCACTGAATTTCATAGGTTTTTAGTAGCGCAACTTAACCATAACGTTCCTTTAACAAAGTTTTTTCACTGAATTTCATAGTTTTTTAGTAGCACAACTTAACAATAATGACTTTGACTTTATATACATGTCATATGGAACTGACTAGATCTCTTCTTATAAACTTGATGTCCGCGAACTTATTTAATGTTCACGGACATGTTCGGAGAACAGTACCACTACCTAAAAACTGTGGGTGGGGTGGTGGGGTATGTTTGATTGTTATATCATAATATAGGAACATTTAACAAATTCAAAAAGCAGCACACAAACACATTATATATAGTAATACATAATAAATGTAACCCATATATGTAACACACTAACCATTCATTTAAATACAATATGTTCTGAAATGGAATATACCACAAGAAGATAAATTGGCTTCCAACATAATTACCTCACAGACACAACAGAACTGAGAACAAGACCAGACCCACTGAATACATAGGACTTATTTTACCAGAAATAGTAAGTGTACTTCATTTTACTCATATATTTATAAACTTTCTGTATTAGATTAAAAAATATATTATCTTTTTTTTTATTCTCACAGAAATGTCCAGTACTCTGGAATGGCAAGAGGACAATTTCCCACATGAAGAAATGTCACAAGATAGTGAAACTAATGGTAAACACTTTATAATATAAACCATTTATTTATTATTTTTTTTATATACATTTAACATATATATTATTTTTTTGTACAGAGCATACCAAAATAGAAAAAACTTCAGAAAACCCTGTTATGGATAACAGTCTTCACAATATAGAAGATAAAATGGATGTATTGTTGGCTAATTTTAATAATTTAAAAACTTTTGAAGAAAATCATTTCAAACCAAAAACCTTGTACCATTGCCCCACATGTACTTGTCCCTCCTCACCATATCCCAGTCAATTATCCCCAAACCCTCTCCATAATCCAAAACGTTTTGATGAGACTTCCATTCCTTCTTCACCTAATACCAATCATGTTAAAACCCCAAATTCTCCTGTTTTTGTTTCTGTTTCTGCCTCACCTTCTCTGTCATAAATTATTAATATATGTAAAATAAAGTTTAATTTTTTATATTGTATTGTAAATAGTTTCCGTTTTTTTTAAAAAAAAAACAATAAAAGTGTGCGCAGACAGAGCGAGTGTTCTGAAATGTTCGTACATAAACGAAAATGGAGGTGTCCTGAAGAACACCACACCTGTTCGTACTGTTTGCTAGCAAGTTGAAACTGTTCTAAGAACACACGTGGTGTCCTGAAATGTTCGTAGAGAAACAAAAATTAAAGTGTTCTAAAGAACACTATATCTGTCCGTAATGTTCGCTATCAACTTAAAACTATCCTAAGAACACAATTGGTGCCCTGAAATGTTCGTAAATAAGCGAAAATGATGTGTCCTGAACAACAGTACAACTGTTCGTAGTGTTCGCTAGCAATATGAAACTGTACTAAGAACACACGCGGTGTCCTGAATTGTTTGTAAACAAACAAAAATTAAAGTGTCCTAAAGAACACTATACCTGTCCGGTACTGTTCGCTAGCAAGTTCAAACTGTTCTAAGAACGCTATTGGTGTCCTGAAATGTTCGTACGTAAATGAAAATGGAGGTGTCCTAAAGAACACTATACCTGTGCGTAGTGTTCGCTACCCAATTGAAACTGTTCTAAGAACACAATTGGTGTCCTGAAATGTTCGTACATGAACAAAATTACACGTGTCCTGAAGAACACTATATCTGTCTTTACTGTTCGCTACCAAGTTTAAACTGTTCTAAGAACACACGCGGTGTCCTGAAATGTTTGTTTCACATGTGATGCACTTTTAATTACTTCAGAACCTGAACAGTGTCCGTAGGACATCAATGCGCATGCGCTAACCAATCTCCGTGCACTTGGTGTCCTGCGGACAGGCGCTTCCTTCGCGGACTAGTTCGCGAACGGATCATATGACCGCGCCCACGCTCATCGTGTGTCCTGAAATGAAGACACTGTTCGTGTCCCCGAACAATTTAAAAGTACATTTTCAGTTAATCCATAATATTTTTCAATAAAATCTCACCATGGCACAAGTCCCACATAGCAATCTTGAGTTTCTATATACCTTTTGAAACTTTCCGATCCTTTTTTTGTGTTCGATCTGTCTGCGGACAGTGCGCATGTCTGCGAACCGCGCACAAGCACCCCTATAAAAGACCACGCCCAAGAGCTTATTCCCATTGTGTTTCTGGCTATTCTTCAGAACACAGTGATTTTTGCTGCCACCTGCAGACTACACCATCATCGAGATGGCATCCTTGGCTGCTGAACTGCCACTTGGTGCTGCACCTGCTTCAGCACCACCCCCACCCCCTCCACCACCACCACCTCCCCAAGGGCCTGAAGAGGGGAACAGGAGTGAGGATGCGGAGGAGGAAGAAGAGCATGATGAGAATGAGGTAGAGGAAAACCCTACTACGTGCACTAGACGTGAGTCTTGGGTGTGGCTGTTATTTACCATTCATGGTAATGTTCCAAAGGCTCGTGCGAACCGTGTTACCTGCAATGAGTGCAAAATGATACTCAGTCGCGGAAAGCACGGTAAGTACAGCTTTCGGACGACTACTATGAAGCGACACCTGAGGTCATTTCACTCTGGGGCTATTCGCAGGGTTGTACCTTGCGAAGAACGTATCAGGTTGATTTCCTCTACTTCATCATCTGTTTCTGATCCTGTCACCACAAGGACCACCTCTGTGGGACAGCGTCTTCCTCAAGCTGCCTCACAGGCCATACAGAATGCGGATGACCCTTACCTTTCGAGATTCACAGTTGTATGTATGTACTGTGACACAGTACTCTGCAGGGGGGAGCGACTTCGGAGTGCTTTTGAGACTATCGTCTCAGAGCACGAGAAGACCTGCTCACTACCCAAATAAAACCCACTCTACATCTTCCTCTCTCAGCTCGCCCTTTCTTATCCCTCTGGTTGGTGTCCCCCCTTTACCCTCCTTTACCCTCCTCTCCTAGTGTGTCGTGTCTGAAAAACCAAAAAAAAAATACAAAATTACAAAAATCAAAAAAAAATAAGGCTCTTTTCAGGGCCGCCTTTCCCAGTTAAAAAATAGAAGTGAAAATAAATGAAGCAGGGCTCTTTTATTTTTTAGAAGTCCGCGGACAGTTCGCGAACATTAAAAAAATTGGGTTGCTACTCCATCACAAACATTGTAATTTTCTCTGGAAAGAAGTGCTGGCTCTGAAAAGAGCCTTTGGGTGGTGTTTGTAAGTCAAAAATTGTAAATGCTTAACATCTACTTCAAAATCGTTGTTGTAATTCCAAAAAAGGTCGCAATGCATTTTGTACATTTCTCAGAAAAATCGATTTGCCAGCATAAGTAAGATGAACTCCATCTCTGCGAAAAATGTATGTACTACAAAACATAATATTTTCATTGTGAAAAGAAGACATGCCAAAATCTCTTGGAAAGGCACAAACAGCCTTATTAACATTGCGCCTTGCTTTTTCCATTTGTGGACCAAATGAAGAAGAACGAAGCCACATTTGTCTCTGCGCAATCCGTGGAAATATCACTTGAGAATTAGGAAACATATCCATAACCTTCCTAAGTCTTTCTTTCACAGCAAATTGCAAAAAAATCCAGTCACATGTCCTAAACTGTTCCCTCCACAATGAATTACAATTATGTCTGGATGTTGCTCTTTCTCCAAAGTAGCACAGAGAGGTAGCAAGTCCAACCACTTCATTCCACGTACTCCATGCCAGTGTACTTCCACATGTGGGAATCCAAGATCTACAGCTACTCCACAGCTTTCTGCATGCACCTTCAACCAATCAACCAATGTATCCACGAATCTCCTAAAATCCAAACAATCTGTTTTCTGAAACACACAGCCATATCTATCTTTTGTTCTCTCAGCAAAAAGAGTATCTGAGAAAATCTCTCCTGGCCAACACACCCACCAAACTTTCCTGACCAATCCCTTTCAGTGATTATTCTCATTTGCATGACTTCTGAACCCAAAAATCCCCGGATGTAACTCCTGATGTCCGCGAACTACCGCCATGTCCGCGTACATATCATAACATGAACAGCCCTTCTACCATTTCCACTACACTCTCTCTGCCATTCCCTCATTGGATGTACCTCAAAAATCACAAGAGCATGCACCAATCACATTCAAGACCTCTACATCTAACTGCATCATCATAGATCAGCACTGCAAATGTACTCTGAATCTCTCTGAGTACAAGTGTCATATCATTGGCAAGCAGCATCTACCAGAAATACTGTACAAGTCTTCAAGATTTCTACCTGCAGCTCCATGCATATCCATATGCATGAACACAAACTTCAGGTATGCATATTTTCTGTATAGTAGATGAACACATTTTCAAACAGACTTTTACCTTGTAAAATCTGTAAAATGAATTTACTGGAATTTTTTTAAATTTCCTAAAATCAACTATCACTTATAAACCTTTATACTATTTACTTTCTTTATACACACACACTCAAATCATGTTAAACTAACATTTTTAAATGAAATATATAGACTACATATATTCAAAGAAAATTGCATGCAAACATAATCTATGTTTAAACCTTTATAAAAATACTTATACAATTTCATATTTTTTGTTTTTATTTATTTATTTACTTAATTACTTTAAATTAGACATGCCATTGAGGCGCTATTACCTAGAACAGTTTACTTACAGAAATAGTGGTATTCACTAATATATTATAAATTTCACAAGACATAGTAAAGATATTTTTTTTTGCTACAGTTAGTCATTCAAGACAATTTGTTCATTAAGAACATATCATGTGTACTGAACTGATGCAATGTATCTTATGTAAATAAATTAGTTTAATGGTTTCACAGAAGGCACTGAGGATTTCAATTAAAAAAATCAATATCTAAATTAAAAACAGTGCTATGTACAAACAAAGTTACTAATTTGAAGCTTTTACAATTGCAGTGAAGACCAGTTTCCCGAAAAGAAGCAGCCGAATTCGAAGAAGAAAGAAAAACTAAGAAGTTACCTGTTAATTTTAAAAAAAAGTAAGTAAAATATCACCATAATATTTGTATTATTAATCAAATATACTATAACGTTAATACGAGCTATTTCGGCTTCTAAAAATAGAGATTTTGTACCATTTTGTCCAAAAATGTCCATGTCTTAAACAGCCATTTACAGCCAGAATGGCCCACAAATTTCTATTTTTGGACACACAAATTACCCAACTGAACCACTACAATTTTCATATTATAGAACAAACAACTGTTTTAATTGTATACATTAGATTTACTATTTGTACTTTTCCACACCACTAGCTTACTTTTTTTTTTGTCATCTGAACCCCAGTTTAGTAACACATAAATTCAAGAATACCTATCCCTACTAGTTTTAGTTCCCAATGCACAATCACACACCATTACATACATCTTTATCATCTTACTCAAACACGCATGCACACAGCACACATACATTCCAGAACACCCCAACCCATATCTTCTTTATTTTTTTCAACAGACCCTAAAGAATGCCTACCAAAAGTCAAGTCCGTAGAAAGCAACGCAAAAGTAGAGCAAATGAAAATTAAGGTGGCCAACATAAGCAGCCATCTCTAGCAGAATGTGTAAAAAAAGTTGAAACAAAACAGCTAATACAATCATTTAGTGAAACACCAGAAGTTTCAAGTACAACAACTTCGCTTCCTCTATCAAAATGTAAAACAAACGAAAAAACAATTAACAGAAAATCAGCTATCAGTACAGATAAAACAACTTCTTCAAATTTTAATATAGTGCAAAGTAAGCATACCAAGAAAAGTATTTTAGCCAAAATATACTGTCACAAAGTCCTTCAAAATCTTATAAAAACAGGAGAGAAATCAGGTTCAAAGCTTAAAACCTATCGTAGGAAATTAATCTTAGAAGCATTGATGGACAGTGCAATTCTTCTCAAAAGAAATGTATTTATTTTACTGTTAAACAAAATGAAACCACTAACAAAACTAATAACTAAAGACTTCTCAATAAGCGAAATATCAACAGAAAGAACTTCTTTAGTATCAGCAGAGGTGAATGGAATCACACTACAAGCACAGAACCATATTTTAATGAAGAAGCGAACAAACAAAAGCAAACTAATACAATTGCCATACACAGCAGTGGTCGAGGTTATGAAAAAGTGAATAATACCATAATGGAACAAGAAGTACTTCTTACAAAAATATGCCCTGAAAACTTAGAATTACCCCTCCATTCAACTGAATCAGAACGTCTAGTGTACAAATGGCCATGCACGTCAATGTGTAACATTCTCAAACAATGTTTCAAATCTTTACGCCAATTCCTCAATAAATATGTAAAAAGCAAAGACAAAATCAAAAATAAATTACTGCAAAATATAGATACCTGTCCAGTGCGCAAGTACACAGGACTCCAAGGACATTCATCGGCCTGCATTACAGGACCTACTTGTAAAACCACTTTCCATGATATCAAAAGGATATCAACACATCATTCAACTATAAGAAATCTAGTCTATAAACTGTACTATGCTAAAAGTCCTGCTTTAGCACTAGCAAAGTTAAATAACATCCTTCGACATTGTACAGCAAAAGACCTACTTGAAGAAATTCACTATATCCAGAAAAAATATTTTGGAAGTGAAAGCCATTTACAGAATGAAATAGCTTTAAACCAATTAAGCAACAATTCTACACATGGCAACCTTTTGCTAAACACATACAAAAAAGAAATACTAAAATGTAAAAGTACATCAGCTGAAGTACCAAACCATGTATGTGTATGTTGCCGTAGAATTTTTTTATAAAAGTAACACAAAAACTGTGGACCTATCATACAAAATAGAAGACAATGAAGATTCTAAATGGTTTGAATTAGCTCTCTACCTTGTAGCAGAAAACAAATATGAAATAACTGAGCCCTTAATACTTTGCAGTTATTGCACTACAAAACTTGACAACAACCAAACTCCTTCACGTTCTATCACAAATAATTTGGAATTATACCCAGTACCAAAACCTCTACAACAACTTAATTTATATGAGAGCATCATAATTCAAACAGTACACCCATTTCAAGCAATAATACGCCTTCAACCAAAAACAGCAAAATTACCTCCCTCTGAATTGGTAAAAGGCATTTGTGGAAAAGTAGTTTATTTACCATTAAATCTAAAAGAAAATGTGCATACTCTAGGAGTGCAACGTCCAATGCAGCAATCTTTAATTATATTAGTAAATAGAGTACCTACAAAAGACAAAAAAATATGGCAACAGCTGGTAGATTTCTATAAAGTTAGACAAGCCTTCCAATATCTTAAAGAGAATAATGAATATTACAAAGAAATTAATATTGAAGAAAACTTGAAAGATACAACTGAAATAATTCAAGAAATACAAGAAGCTGGTCAATTTGAGCTACTAGATCCTGCTACAATATCAAATACTTTAGACCATTATACAATTCATCCTTTGCACTGTAATGACACCGTACAAGATGTACTGGAAACTTACCAAATGCATCAAACAAAAGGATCGCCAATCAGTATATGGGAAAAAAGTATAGAAGCACGTGCTTTTCCTCTACTCTTTCCTACTGGCAAAGGAGGAAGGTATGATGATAGACCTATTCAAATATCAGCTTCAGAATACCGCTCATTACAGATGTATTCTGAAGATCCCAGATTTAGACAAAATGTGGAATACATATTCCACCTACTCTTTGAAAGTGAACTAGCAACTTTATGTTACGGAGTTGCACACATATTAAAATCAGGATCACACTTTCAAAATATGACAGCTACACAATTATTAGAGAAAGTGCAACAAAAGGATGAGGTTTTATAATCAAATATTACAAATCTATTAGCAAATATGCGTGGTACTAAAGAGTACTGGTTTCAACGTCATGGAGATGTACGTTGTATGATCAGAAACCTTGGCCCACCCACTTGGTTTGTTACATTACATTAAGTTGTGCAGAATATGCATGGGACGATTTACATGATTTCCTATGCATATCAAATAAAAACAAAACAAACATAGATAATCTAACACCTGGAGAACTTTGTTCTTTGGATCCTGTTAATGTTTCAAGATATTTTCACCATCACTTCATTGCTATGCTACATTTTATTTGTAATAAAACTGTTCCTCCCCTTGGAGAAGTGCAACACTTCTTTTGGAGAAAAGAATACCAAGCCAGAGGAGCACCACATATCCACATGCTTTTATGGATTAAAGATGCTCCTTAATTTGGTCAAGTCAGTGATGCCACCGTTTTACAGTTTATTGAAAAATATGTCACTTGTGAAATTCCATCAGAAGCCACAAATAGTGATCTTCATGCACAAATTTTATAATTTCAAAGACACAAATGTGGAAAATATTGTCGTCGCAAATACAAAAACAAAGGCAAATACTACACCAAATGCCGATTTGGTTTCCCTAGACCATTTACAAATACAGGTCAAGTAAACAACCTCATGTCTTCAGTTAGACATAGTGTTAAAGGTAAGTCACCTAAAAATACATATTACATAAAATGAAAAGAAGAAGAAAAATATATCAATGATTATAATGCAATCATTGCCCACTTATGGAATGCAAACATAGATGTGCAGTACATTGCAGACAATTCTACTGCAGTTTACACGATATGTCACAGCATACTTAACTAAAGCAGAAAAGACAGAGCTCCAAGACCTCTGGAATGACCTGTCATCAGATAAAACAGTATCTGAGAAATTATACAGCTTGGGCATAAAAATGCTCACCCATAGAGAATGTGGATCTTATGAAGCAGCTGATCGTTTAACTGGTACTTCATTGTATGGTAAATCTGAAAATATAGTATGGCTAAGTCTTGGTCCAGCTAAAACTAGAAAAAGAGTTCTAAAATCATATGAAGATATAGAAACAATAGCCAAACATGATCCCAACAGCCAAGACATTTTAAAAAACAATTTATTGGACACATACTACCCAAACAGAAGTAATACTTTGGAAAATATGTGTCTATACCAAATAGCCCAAAACTACACATACAAAAATAATATGAAACCTGATGAAAAAAAGTAAATATAGAGTGACAGACTGTGAATGCAGCTTAGTTAAACTCACTAAACCAAATTTAATTAATCATATCAAATTGTCATTGAAGACTCCTCAACATAAAGAAGTATATTACATGTCCCTGCTACAACTCTTCAAACCATGGAGAAAAGAAGAACAATTACTAGATAACTATGACTCATATGAGGATGCTTTCAAAGCAAATGAAAGCACTATAACTGATGTAAACTTTACACAGTACAAAACAATGTTGCACAATGAACAGCAACATGAAGAAGAACTCCAAACCCAACTAGATAAGGATACTCCTGACAGTAGTCAACCTTCTGTAACAGGAAGCCAAGAACCACTGGGAGAACCACTAATAACAAATGAGGCAGAATCAGCTATGATAGAAGTAGAAAACACCATGTGTCAGTATGAAGATAAGGAAGACTTACCTATACTACAATCAAAACTAAACAATGAGCAAAGTAGCATTTTTTAAGAAGTAACAAAACAAATTGCACATGGTGTAAAACATGAAAATAAAGAATGTTCCTGCCATAATTATAAACCTATACTACTGTAAGTCAGTGGTGAAGCTGGTTCTGGCAAAACATTCCTAATCAAAATCATTAGTAAGTTCCTTCAACAATTGACAAACAACAAACTGTCAGCTGTTGTCACTGCCCCCACAGGTCTAGCTGCCTACAACATAGGTGGTGTTACATTACACCAATTACTACTATTACCAGTAGAACACCAGAACAAATTACACTATTACAAACTTTCTGCAGAAGCTGCAATGGAATTACGCAGAGTATTGAAACAAATGAAAATGCTACTAATAGATGAAGTGAGCATGGTCTCCAACCTGATGTTAGCTTTGATTCACCTCAGATTACAAGAAGTACTCAAAACATACTATGAAGAGCTCTTTGCAGGAAAACACATCATTGTTTTTGGAGATCTGCTTCAATTAACACCAGTAAAAGGTGAACCTATTTTTAAAACATTAGGGCACAAACTCTGCCGTAAAACTGTTGGCAGCATTGGAAATGTCAACCTTTGGCAACATTTCCAATACAGAGAATTAACAGAAAACATGCGCCAATCTGCAGATCTAACTTATGCCAACATTTTAAAAAGTTTGAGAGTTGGTATACTTTCTAAAGAGGCAGAAGTAACATTGAAAACCCGGCACATTAATGCACTTCATGGCAATAATGCATGTGCTACAGATGTTATGGAACAATTAGCCCACAAAAATGTCAATTGTATGGCCTTAATGCCAACTCTTGCAAGCTGTCTCAAATTCAATGAAATAATGTTAAGTAAAGAAATGCAACCAATAAGGGAAATTAGTGCCACAGACAAACTAGATGTACATGGTATGACACTACCCATGTGTGACCAAGCCACAACAAGACTAAATAATTTAGAAAAATCAATCTCAAACACAGCAGGCTTGGAAAAGATGTTAAAATTATCCTTAAATTGCAGAGTAATGCTTAAACGCAACCTTGACGTGGACCAAGGACTAGTTAATGGAGCACTGGGTATAGTTGTTGGCTTTCAAACATACCCACGTGACAACAAAATTCAGTTTGTCAATATACTCTTTGACAAACTTTCAGAAGTAAAACGGATACGACGCTCAACAGCTAGATTCCTTCTCTTCAAAGATATGTATGTACGCAGAGAACAAGTTTCTCTAACTCTTGCATACGCAGTCACGATTCATAAATCACAAGGTCTTACCCTAGACAAAGCAATGATAGATATTGGTAACACAGTGTTTAAAGAAGGCATGAGCTACGTAGCACTATCACGCTTACGTACACTTGACGGTCTATTTCTAATCAACTTTGATGCAAGTAAAGTAAACGCTGATATTCCTTGCATTTTAGAATATAATAGACTTCACTCACTATACACTCCCCATCTAAACACATATTCTGTTCCACAAAAACTAAAACGTTGTAAAAGAAAACTAAATCAAACAGAAATGCAACAGGACGTCACTGCAAATCCTCCAAAGAGAGTAAAAGAAACTAATACTTCATCAAGTACCACAAACAAAAAAGAATCAATTAGAGAAAGTAAACCAGGTACTTCTTTAAAGAAGGAAGACAAACTACAAAAAAAGCAGTTAGATACAGAACTACCTGGACAATTTAAATTCTCAAATATAGTTGGTGTAAGTTGCTATGCAAATGTAGCAATGAATATTCTATTTCAATTACCACCAATTGTTGACAACATTTACTTACACAGTACAGACCCTTTGTGTTTGCAAATGTTAGTACTTCACAGAAATGCAGCAAACAATCCTGACAACACATATAGTTTTTTTGGAATAAGACGACAATTGGACTACTGTGCTGGAATGGTGAAATTCACATTAAACTCACAGGAAGATCCACAAGAATTTCTACTGTACTTACTATTAGTACTGGAAAACAAAAACATGCCTATAAATTAAATCTTCCAGATTTCATATATGTGGAAACATACATGCACTCTGTGCAACAATGTGACACAAGAAGAAATTCTCAATGAACGCTTCATATATATATCAATACCAAATTGTGAATCCATTCCATTTCAGCAACTTGTACAAAATGCAAACCATGGTAGATTATGCTCTACCTGCAATTCAGATAATCGCTCCACGTTAGTAATACAAACACATAGTAAATACGTAATACTAATGCTTTTATGTTACAATGCAGATGGTACCAAAAACAACTACAAGCTGACTTGATTCACACATAGTCAAATATCACTTGGTAAGAAAACCTTCATAACAATAGGTATAATCTACCACGCAGGAGCCACAACCAATTCAGGGCACTACACGGCATATATAAAAAAGAAATTTGGATGGTTTGAATGTAATGATAGTACCATTACTCTAAAGCAGAGATTACCAGCAAATCTTACAAACGCTTATTTGATGTTCTTAAAACCAAAATTTGATAAATAAACTGTATTTAAACCTTTAAGTAAATTTGTGTTAAAAAAATATAAACTGTTAGAATACTCCAAAAGCTATCTAACTGCTCAAAGATTCTACAACAACTAATCAGATAAATGAATACCACTAAATTAGACCAAAAAATACACAGTTAGAATACGCCAATTGGTATCTAACTGTCCCAAAATTATAAATCTGTGTTAAAATAATATAAACTGTTGGACTACTCCAAAAGCTATCTAACAGCTCAAAGATTCTACAACAACTAATCAGATAAATGAATACCACTAAATTAGGCCAAAAAATACACAGTTAGAATACGCCAATTGGTATCTAACTGTCCCAAATTGTAACAATATCCAAATAGATGAATCAAAACCACTAAAATATATTTAAAAAATAGACAGTTAGAATACGCCAATTGGTATCTAACTGCTCCAAAATTTTATAATATCAAAACAAATGAAGAATCTGTTACTGCTCCAAAAAAAATACAACAAAGCAAAGTATAAAGCATTAGCCAGAAACAACAAGTGAACACTGAAAACAAACAAACAAATAAACTGTAGCATAACAGAAAAAGGTTTTTTTTTTATCCAACATGGATTTTTTTTTCTCCCACAGACCCAATGATTTTAGCAACAAATACAGAAACTGAGCAAATTGCACAGTACTCTGATTTGTACTCTACTAAATATGAGGGTCGAAAAAAAATAGTATATTGCTTATACAATGTAATAAGTCATTACAAAATACTAATACTAACATGCTATTTTCTTTTATCACAGAAATGAAGAAGAAAAACATGGACTCCCATTACTAGACCAAACAGTAAGTATACAATAATAAGGAGAACCATAGCAGCATATCACATCCATAGTATCTAATACCTTTGTTCCTTATACATTTGTTTTTCACCCAAAGTTATAAGCAAATATGAATGTGATATGCTGCGGTGGTTGTTGCCAGGGCATAGAGTCTTGGGTGCATGGCTAAATGGCCATGCACCCAAGACTCTATGCCCTGGCAACAACCACCGCAGCATATCACATCCATAGAGTCAAACATTTCAACTATGATCTATGTGAGTTCTTAGAACACTTTGAACTTGCCAGCGAACAATATGGACACCGTTTTCAGGACACCCCCTACAAACATTTCAGAACAACGCAATAGTTCTTAGAACACTTTCAACTTAACAACGAACAATACGGACAGCGTCCTAAGGACACCCTCTACGAACATTCCAGGACACCGGGAGTGTTCTCAAAAACGTCTTCAGAACACCCCCATTTTGTTTATTTGCGAACATTTCAGGACACCGCGAGTGTTCTTAGGACACATTCAACTTGACAGAGAACAATACGGACAGCGTCCTCAGGACACCCCCTACGAACATTCCAGGACACCAGGAGTGTTCTTAGAAGCTTCTTCTGAACACCACCATCTTGTTTATTTGCGAACATTTCAGGACACCGCGAGTGTTCTTAGGACACATTCAACTTGACAGAGAACAATACGGACAGCGTCCTCAGGACACCCCCTACGAACACTCCCCGGACACCGCAAGTGTTTTTAGAAGCGTCTTCAGAACACCCACATCTTGTTTATTTGCGAACATTTCAGGACACCACAAGTGTTCTTAGGACACATTCAACTTGACAGAGAACAATATGGACAGCGTCCTCAGGACACCCCCTACGAACACTCCCCGGACACCGCGAGTGTTCTTAGAAGCGTCTTCAGAACACCCCCATTTTGTTTATTTGCGAACATTTCAGGACACCGCAAGTGTTCTTAGGACACATTCAACTTGACAGAGAACAATACGGATAGCGTCCTCAGGACACCCCCTACGAACACTCCCCGGACACCGCAAGTGTTCTTAGAAGCGTCTTCAGAACACCCCCATTTTGTTTATTTGCGAACATTTCAGAACACCGCGGGTGTTCTTAGAACACATTCAACTTGACAGAGAACAATACGGACAGCGTCCTCTGGACACCCCCTACGAGCATTTCAGGACACCCGGAGTGTTCTCAAAAACGTCTTCAGAACACCCCCATTTTGTTTATTTGCGAACATTTCAGGACACCGCGGGTGTTCTTAGAACACATTCAACTTGACAGAGAACAATACGGACAGCATCCTCAGGACACTCCCTACGAACACTCGCCGGACACCGCAAGTGTTCTTATAACAGTTTCACTTTGCTTGCAAACAAAACGGACACATATTGAGTCCTTAGAACACCCCCCAGTCAGTTTATTTAGAACATTTCAGAACACCTGTGATGTCCGCAAACAAATCGAACACAAAAAGAACATCTAACACATAAAAAACACAACTTTCATCCTATCTCATACACTCCCACCCTCCCCAAACACTCCTACACACCAAAACACTCTACAAAATACACATTTTGAACAAAGTTTCACCGCGCTGTCCGCGGACGTCTGCGAATCCAAGATGGCGGGCGCTACCGAAAAATCTGACGCGCTTCACGCTCCACGCCGTCCAATCAGCGAACATGTTGCATGTCCGGAAACATCACGCAAGACGATTGGCCAATCAGGACACTGTCCGCGGAGCGAACATGGAAGTGTGTCCGCGAACCGAACACAGATAATACTCATTTTTTTTACCTACTTTTTGGTCATTTTAAAAAAAACTACTGGACGGATTTTCACCAAATTTGCAAAAGCATGCTTTCGGGGCCAAGCTGCTGCTCCTGGTCCAAATTTGGTGGAAATCCGTCCAGCGGTTTGGGCTGTAGGCGCGAGCAAAATTTTTTTCCCATTCAGTCTATGGGAAAAAAAAAGTTTTGGGACCCCCCCTATAACATTCCCCCCCTGGACGAATCCTCACCAAACTTTGCGAAATTATTCAGAATGACCCAAATACTTCTTTTGCAAAGTTTGGTTAGGATCCGTCCAGGGTGAGCAAAGTTATAAGCCACCCAAAAAGTGCTCTTCCTATGGAAACAGCAACTTAACCATAACTACATGACCACTACCGCAGCCATGTAATATCGCTTTGATAATATATATATATATATATATATATATATATATATATATATATATATATATATATATATATATATATATATTCAGGGTATTGGGCGGGTTTGAGTTGGGTGGGGGGTTGTGGGGGGTTTCCCCCTGCATATATGTTACAATTGACCTTCACAATTCGGTCAATTGTGAAAAGGTCAATTGTCATTCATATGACAGTTGTAATACGAACAAATCGTATACAACCGCATAGATGGCGTCAGGTGCTTGGATTGGATATAGCCCCTCTCAAGATGGAGCCCGCTATTCATGTTGATGGTACAGCTTACACAGAAGAAGTGCCTGGATCTGCTCCTCCCCTTCACCCAGAACCAGTATATCAGAAGCCTGGTCCGGAGCAACAGTGCATTGCTGCTATTACTACAGTTACGCTCTGTGAGTTCCGTGCTAAGCAAGTTTCCTGTTCTCTCATCTTGAGTTGATTTCATCGCCCCTGTTTCTGACTTACTGTTTAATCTTCTGCTTTTTTTCCTCATAAAGTCGCCACCCACTGCGCAGCAGTCATCCTTCCCGGTGCCGATCGCATGATCACGACCCATACTTCCAGCATTCTCTACACACATCTAAACGTAGGTATCCTGTTAGTGGGGAACACATTTGTTCCTCGGTTAGCCTCAAACATTAGCTTATGTACACTCTATCCCGCACCAGCTCTTAGGTAAACCTCCCAAATTCGAACTACATTACCCGGCACCCACCAGGAGAAATCAGCCACTACCCTTGTCATTTCACTAGATGAGGATGCACAGCTTTCGGGCATAAGTAAGATGGCTTCTATTCTTTTTTTTCCACTTCTGTATGTCCACTCTAAGCTCCTACTTTCAGTCAACTGGGATATAATTTTATTTATCAGAATTACAGCATACCACTTATTCTCCAACTTCCACCACACAGCATTGTTCGGGCCTAGAATCCTAGAACAGGGTAAAGTATCCAACAAAGGTGAATACCCTATACGGCGTACCAGTAATTTATACTCATCCCGTGCTTTGCATTTCAGCATACCAGAGGAATCACACAATAGAGAACACTTCCACCGTCCTCCAGTCCATCAGCCAAAAATCCACGCTCACAAGTTATGAAGGGTTTTATTCCCCACAAGGGTTTCCCTTGCGGTTTCTCTTCGCGCCAGACTTCACTGGTGCAGAGAGTAACAGCGAGGTGAATTACTCAAAGCTTCAGGACTATAACGAAGACAAGGTCAGTGTTTGCCAATTCTTTTGACTGCTGCCTGCTGGGTTTTTCTAATTGTAATTGCATTTATAATTGTCACGGTTCGTAATACCCTCAGGCTCTGACACAGATACAATCGTACTAATTTTGACACCCCTCGCTTGGAAGATGGGGGATTCTTGTGGTTGGATTTATACAGGCAATATAAATTCTTTCCTTGAGTTTAATGTTTTGATCTTGAAGGGGTAGTGGGGGCTCAATGGTATTGTGATTGTTGCATGCACAGGGCTGTGAGGTAACGGTCTCCACTAGTGGTCCGGCATTGCCTTAGTGAAACTAACTGGCTCTGAATGGACGCCGACAGGGGCACAGTGGAAGGGGGGCCAGGATCCAGGGGGGGTGTGGGGAGTACAAAGATGAGAACAGGATAGTTATTATATTATACATTAGTAAACATGCTGGTGTCCCACTGTGAGTCCGGTTGCCGACCCACATGGGAGAGTCACATAATGCACCCCAACACAAATGGCAGTTAGCTCAAACTTGCAGAGGACTGGTGTAACGCTCACCTGACTCCCACGGAGGCGCTGGCCTGGTTCGCACTGCTGTGACCTCTTCTAAGGTGATGCGCAGGGTTCGGAAGACGGACTGGACTGGGCCCCCAAATCTGGCTTGTCTGGCTCACCGAAGTATCCTTCTGTAGGCGAAAATAGGGGATTAACTGTCTGCGGGGTAATGCAATCGGCCCCCCCACTTTCCCCTCTCACCCTCCTCGAAACCCTTCTGTGATTCCTCGTAGCGTCTCACCTTAGGGTCTAGAAGGACGAGCTCTCCATCCTGCTTCTGATGCAGGGGCGCGTTGGTGTCCAGTTACTTCACTGGATTTTTGGATTGGTGAGAACCAAACTTGCTTGGCTTCCAGGTAAGTTTTTTGATAAGAGGTTCCCCTTGTGTCCATGCATTAATGTACTAATGCTAGTGTCTTTTTCCCCGTAGGGGCCGGGGTACGGAATGCCGGGGAACAGGCACCAACCCGAGATGAGAGGTGAAATCCTTGTAGAAATCAGGTAAGTCTTTAATGAGCGTTTTTTGGTAATGTCTTTTCATTCGCTCATTAACGCTGATGTCTTTTTTCCCCTTAGGGGACGGGGGCCGGAAATGGCAGGATGCGGCGCGGACCCGAAATGAAGAGGGAATGAATCAACAGGTAAGTCTTAACATGGAGATTTAGCTTTCCTTATTCCCTTCTCTCTCTCACCTTTGTTCTTGTCTTTTTCTCCCTAGGCGCTGGGGCATGACTGCGAATCCGGATGATCGCTGCTGAACATGGAGGCGCCCTGTAAAGGTGAGTGGAATGCGGCGCTGCAGCGATCGACGCGATGAGATTTTAAATAAAAGTCTTCCTTTTCAGGATTGTCGGTGAGATGTCTCTGGGATGCGGATTTAGCAGGTAAGGACTTTTCCTTCTTCTGCTCTCTTCTTCTCTTCCTTTGCAGGTGATCCAGGATGCTGGCAGGCATGGCAGAAGTCAGGATGCAGGAGCAGACACGGTGAGTGTCCAGCTGCTAGATGCAGAACAATGCGAAGCACGTGTGGCTGTTCGGGTGGGGTTTAAATAGCCTTGGAAGAAGTTCCAGGTATGTATCCTTCCTCCAATCAGGTATGTATCCTTCCCCGACCACGCCCGGATGGTAAGTTAGTCCCACAGGTAAAGTAGTTCCTTTCAGGCCTCAAGGGGGCCGGGATCCTGCAGCATGGTCTGCATCAGGTAAGTGCACCCAAGCACTCCCATAATGAGCCTGGCGCCTATAGCGCCAGGACTGATGTCTTTTATGAGCCTGGCGCCATAGGCGCCAGGACACTGTCCAAAGGGCCCCTATATGGGGTTTTTGGGTCCTTCCTTGGAGACTGGATGTCCGCTTTCGGGGACGCAGGGCTTGAATCGGCTCCCCGGGAGCGGGCATCATGACAACTGGTCTCCTCAAGGTAGGGACACTGAACGTCAAGGGTCTGAACTCACTGACCAAAAGGTCCTTGGTTTGTAGGGAATTCCGTAGAGTGGGATTTGATGTCCTCTTCTTACAAGAAACAGTGTATGCTTCTGGAGAAGAGCGAAGGATACTGAATGTGCGAATGGGGACATGTGGGAAATTTTGACACATCCCAGTGTGCCCCATTGCATCACTTTACAAATGGGGAAAGAAACAGCCAAAAATGGATGCGATAACCCCTCTGCGTGCAAAACTTTGCAAACCTGCATTTGGGTCACAACCACAAAAGGCTGCACACCTTACCACACAGTCAAGGGGGAGTGAAAACAGAATTCTCACTGCAGGAGCATGCCAGTGGGCTTTGCCACATTCCACATGGAGTAAGAATGGTGCTAAAAACTGAAAATGCCTTTTAACATGTAGCTTTGCATCCTTCAAAGTGCTGTTTTAGTGCTAGATCCATTTATTTTCCAGTGAATCCTTGAGAGTAAAAATGTTACATATCATTCAGTGTGGCTCAGAGGAGCTGGGCCTCATTGACTGACAGTAACTAAGAAATGTATCTCATGAAAAACCAGCCCAACAACATTTGTTTTAGTTCCATAGGAAGAATGTGGCTAAAATGGCAACATGTAACAATTTCAGCTGTACAGAGAGAATGCCAAACAAAGGCTGGATACATATATCCAGACTGCAAAACAGATCCCAGAACTCAAGGGAAGAACTGGTGCTGAATAAAATGTGTGTGCTGCAGAGGAAAATCTGAATGAAAGGACTCTATTTAATGTGCTTTTTCCAGGAAGGAAGTGCAAAATCGCCTGTTTTTAAAGCATGTTTTGTTGAAAGGCCTAATTCTGTAAGAAACGTCAAAGGATTGCTAATGTCAAAATCCACCTATAAACTGTGTCATTTATATGTTTTAATGAAAGATGTAGGTAACTTAAAGGTAAAACTCTGTCTTGAGTTAATTAACTATTTCATTCTGATCTGACAGCCTCAGCCTGGGAATAGTTTACACCTCACTGCTGGCAGGAAAGGACTAATTGCTGCTGGGAGGTTTTTGCATACTCATGACAAAGAACTCATCGGACTTTTGTCTGAGCCCCAGCCAAAGACAATGGCAGACTTGAACACTCATCCCTACATGGGAGGGGCAGGAAACTTCTCTCTCAAGGAAGAAGACCCCTACCCTGACCAAAGGAATCTCACAGCTGTTGCCAGTTGAAAGAAAAGTAAAGAAAAACTGCTAAAGACTTTTTGTGGTTAAATGCCTATTTGTAATTAAGCTTTAAAGACTTTTAACTTTGCCACAAGAAGGAAGATAAATCTAAAAGTTGGTATTTGTAAATATAATTTCATGTTCTTTCTTTGAAGACGTGATTGAACCTGGTACTGCAAAAGGTACAAAAGTTATACAAAAACACTAATTGCGCAGAGACTATTGATGCTGCAAATCTAATATTGTATACCCGTGTTCTAGGGGTGATTGCACAGATATGTACCGAATTAGGAATTGTAGGCCAGCACTTTATGTTTAAAATTGACAAAATTCAATAGAAAGACAAAGCCAGGTCTCAATGACATGGGAGTTGGATGTAAAGGTAACCCACAAAATATGTAATGTGTGTGTCCAATTTTATTAGAGGGCATAATCATAGAAATGTGTATTTGTGAGAAAGTTACATTTTAGTCCTAATAACTGTGGGAGTTTCCCAAGTTACATCATAAAATATGACAGCCCTTTCTGGCTTCCAACGAGTAAAAGACAAGTGCCTTTGACCTATCAGAGCCTTGTGGGTGGGGGTTGTAAATCTGCCCCTACCATAAACTGAATGATGTCACTTGGCAGGATAAATAAGGGAACCTCACAACACACAGACACACACTGATTCCTGACTCCATCCTGATTTCTGCGTGATGCTCTGTTGCTCAATTCTTTATCTTGCTACTGATTCCAGACTTCTTTGAAAAGCCAAGGCCTCAGCATTTGCTGAACTCTTTTCAGCTAGGCCCAAATCCGGAACCATCCCAAACTTCAGAGAAGCAATTTTGATCCAGTCTGGCTTGCTACCATTAATGCTTGTCTGCTGAAACTTGCCATCCCACTGATCTATAGTGTCCAGTGACCAGAAGAGCCAATCCAATCCAATCCAGTCTGAGGTGCCAGTCCAATTGACCAGAACCGCCCAGCTGACCATCCCACCAGAAGTGCCCTGCTGACTGTCGACCTGATCCGTAATGACCAGAACCTGATGGTCGAATCTTAATTTACAGTGGACTGTAAGTATAAATAGTAATCCTAGTAACCCATTGTATATTTGCCTTACTTGTCCTATCCCAATCTATAACCCATCCTCTCTTTAACTTAAGAACTTGTAATAGTGTCACACCAGTCTTGAAACATTGCTTGATTTCTTGTGCTAGTGATAATTTCTTTAAAATCCTTTTGTCTTGTGAAATCCCAAACCCTTAAAATCATCCCATGGGTAATCCGGCTGAGTCCTCCAAGGAGGACATGGAGGTGCTGGGGTTGGTTTCCGCATACCACTCTGGAGCTTACTGTGTTTCAATCTGGTGACCAGCCTGAATACCTTAGTTTGGAGCATAATTGTCATTGTAAAAACTTCCTCAATTTTATGGCTAGAGCCTTAATTTCAATTCTGACTTAAACCTAAGATGTGTAGCTACATCCCTATGCTAAAACCAGTGTCTTTGACCCAATTTTATTAAAATCACATAGTGAAAATTATGCAGGAATTTGCAATTTTGCAAAAGTTTTACACGTGTGTTTTCCCATTCAAAGTATTTCCAAACTTCCATTCTGATTCTAAGTATGTATTGTTGCTCATATGATAGCTTATGTTTGTTAGAATCTATTTAGTGTTGCTCCCATAGGAATTTATATCAATTTAAGGATTTTTTGCACACTTTTCATTGTTTTTCTAAGCCATTTTCAAATGTCATTTTAAATGTGTATAAGTTCCGAAAACATTTTCTCTCTTGTTTGGGGAGGGGAGATTGCATTTAAACCCTGTACACTGTTATATATTCCTGAATACCTGCTACTTACTTACATCTGTGTAGAATTGCTTATTTATGAATTAAGAACTTTGCAGGGGGAAATCTTAACCTAAGCGCTGTCTTTTCAACAAGACAAAACTGTTCTTTTCTCTGTGTGTTATCTTCTGTATTGCTATAAGTGAACTCAACTACCTTACTTACTTTCTTATATGTATTGTCACCACATTGGTGATTGCTGCCCCTATATATTAAAACATATGTGTGATTTGAATTTTAAATAATAAATGCATATTTACCTTTACAAACCAGCTTGATTCCTGGTCTATTGTGACCTGGGGGATATTATGATAAGGGTGTGAAATGAGTGGTA
Organism: Ambystoma mexicanum; assembly: GCF_040938575.1. Taxonomy (NCBI): domain Eukaryota; kingdom Metazoa; phylum Chordata; class Amphibia; order Caudata; family Ambystomatidae; genus Ambystoma; species Ambystoma mexicanum. The sequence goes on from NC_090934.1 coordinate 656,350,515, forward strand.
TATCACTCAGAATATTGAACCTAGGGACACAATAAATACATGACCCCCACACAGCTTGCTATCTATGCCTAATACCTGTACAACTTAATTTATGCCTTCTCTCCTTATTCACCCTGTCCACTGCCTCTGCCTGTAAACACTCCTAAAGCACTGCGGCAGCATAGCTCCAACCTAATCTAACAAGCGATGACTCTAATGGTTTAGCTTACTGCTTTGTGACTGATCTAGCCCCCGGAACAATGCTGTCAGACCCAAATCGCTATATCAAATGCGTTGCGTGTTGAACATTCATTGTTGCTTACTGTGATCGAACTGAACTTAGTCCACTGATCCCGGCTGATGCTTACCCACTGTATGCCATCTGATGCTAGCCCGTTGTGTCCCATTTTGATGCTAGCCCACTGTGTGCCATCTGATGCTAGCCCACTGTGTGCCATCTGATGCTAGCCCACTGTGTCCCATTTGATGCTAGCCCACTGTGTGCCATTTGATGATAGCCCATTGTGTCCCATTTGATGATAGCCCATTGTGTCCCATTTGATGCTAGCTCATTGTGTCCCATCTGATGCTAGCCTACTGTGTCCCTTTAGATGCTAGCATACTGAACCCTCAGCATGTTCACTAAAACCTTTAGCCAACGTATCTGCTTTTCATTAATTATATCAAGTAGCACACTTTTAGACACCACACACAGGCCCTTGGAGACTCACCCTCAACAACACACCCCAACAATATGACAACTACACAGCCTCTAGATATGGATGACTCTATACACCGAATCCTAAGTAACCCCTGCTCAACAGAATCTAGGGATACTCGCCTTAGAGCTAGACTAGCCAAAGTATATGAGCCACCTAGAAGCTCGCTACCCATCTCTATAGGAAGAAGGATCCCTAAAACTATGCCCAGCCTAATGCCCGCAAGTACCGAGCTATCTAATAACCTTCCTCCTAAGACAAAAAGTTTCCCAGTCCAGCACTTGAAGCCCAAAACCAACTAGTGTCTCACCCAGCAACTACAGTTCCCACTAGCCAACCCATCAAAGGAGCTCTAATAAACTTTAGATCCCTAGTAGCCCATGCCACGGAAATTGCCAACCTGATTTTGAGAGATAACCTAGACTTCCTCACCATCACCGAGACATGGTTACACGCCGCAGCAGGCCCTATGCTCATGTTAGAAGTCCCAGATGACTATACTATCTTGAGACAAGGCAGACAAGGAACTAGAAGAGGAGGCATTGCCATTATCTACAAATGCAGTCTCGCTATGAGACTAGCCCCCCTTATGATATTCAATCATGTGAAGCACTATCAGTTAAAGTACCTCTGATCAACTCTCAAACCCTTAACATACACCTGATATATCGCCCCCCCGGGCCCAATTGGGACATTCGAGGATGATATCAACATGACCATAGCTAATTACCTCAAAAGCTCAACACAAGCATTACTAATAGGTGACCTTAATCTGGGCTTCAATGATCCCTTGGATCTGCCTGCCCTGGCAACAGCAAATACTCTAACAGAACTAGGCTTCACCCAAAGAAGCACAACCCCCACCCACAATAAAGGTAGAATATTAGATTGGGTGGCAGACCACAACTGCCATGCTAACATCCTCTCCATCGCACCTTTAGCCTGGACCGACCACTACCTACTCTCATTTAAACTCTCCACCAATAGACCGCTACCCATTCCTGCCCCAATGGCTCCACCCACACTTACCAGAAATAAAAAGAGTATCACAGCGGATAGGCTTATCCCTGCCTTACTCCCTACCCTTAATGCACTGCCTGACAGTGCTGACCGAGAGAATCTAGTTGAGGAGTTTAACAAAATGATGGTCTCGTCCTTAGACCAGATTGCCCCCTTTAAACTCAGACCAAGTTAGCCAAAAAGCCATCTGAACAAATGGTTCACACCCTTCCTAAAAAACCTAAGGCAAAAAAAAAGAAATTGCGAGCTGCCTGGAATTTACTACCCTCATAAACTAATAAATCAAAGCTCACCAAACTCTCATCGCTTTACAAAAAGGAAATCTGCCTAGCAAAGCAGGCATCCTACGACACTCGGATCTCCCAAGCCAACTCCAATATGAAAGAATGATTTACTATTCTCAAAGAATTAGAGACCCCCATCGCTATACCAGACACCTGCAACAAAGACAAAAAATGGTGCTCAGACATCCAACATGCACTAGCTAATAAAGTATCCACCCCACAAAATAACGCGGAACACAACCAAAACCCAACCTACCTGATTCAACTTCTCCAAAGTATCTATCCTCGAGGTCGAAAGAATCATTCTATCCCTCAAACCATGCAATTGTCAGGGCGGCCACTGCCCTGCACAGCTCATTAAGGATGTGACCTGCGACCTATCACCCTTCATATCCAAGCTTATCAACGCTTCCTTTACCATCGCCACTATACCCACCATCCTCAAACAATCTTGGGTACTTCCACGTTTAAAAAAAACAACGCTAGATCCCTGAACTCCCACCAACTATAGGCCAATTACAACAGACCCTTTTCTTTTAAAAATATTAGATAAGGTGGCCTACACGCAAATACAAAAATATTTGGAATCACACCACCTACTAGGAGCGAGACAATCAGGCTTCTGCCCACAACATGGAACAGAGACTGCCCTTATAGATCTCAAGATCCAAGTCGATGAGCTTAGAGACAAGGGCAAATCAGCCTTGCTCCTCCTTCTGGACCTCTCAACTGCGTTCGATCTGGTGGATCACACAATATTATGTAACCATCTCGACACAGCAGCACACTTCTCTAAGGACGCTATAACTTGGATTAGATCCTTCCTAAGTGGCAGAACTATGAAGGTCTTCTTGCCCTCTGCAGCTGCAGACCCCATACCCATCGCTTGCGGCGATTCCACAGGGATCATGCGCCTCGCCCATATTGTACAACATATTTACCAAGCCCCTTTTCGATGATCAGGACCATCTTGGTATCACCTACACTAATTATGCAGATGATACCCAGATCCTCCTCCCACTTTCAGGGGATTATGACAAGGATTTGGCCTTGGTGAGCAGAGTGTACATCATCATCCGGCATGGATGGCCATGCATGGCCTATGGCTGAATGATGATAAAACAGAACTCATCATCCTGGGTACCCGTACTAAAACTGGGACGTGACTACTCCTCATTCATAATCGACGGCAACTGCATCAAGGTAGCACAGGAGGTAAAAATATTATGTTGTTATCGCAATTCCACACTCTCATTCTCCAAACAGGTCAACATGCTAGCAGCCTCTACGGCCAATACGTGTAAACTTAAAAGAACAGGTACGCCATTTCTCTCTAACAATACCTGTACCATCCTGGCCAAAGCACTCATCCTGTCTCGCTTGGATTATTGCAACGCCCTGTACATAGGTTCCAACAAATCCACTATTAGAAGAATCCAACCCCTACAAAAAAATGCCCTCAGAGCGGCACTAGGCATTTCCAAATGAAACCACATCTCCTAGAGCAGACGACAGAATAACTGGCTCCGAACCAACGACAAAATCCTCCTAAAAACGTTGCAGCTTACCCACAAATCTCTTAACAACGCCGCCCCTACTTACCTCTCTAAGAGATTCTACAAACAGACATCCTCAAGACCCACAAGATCAGCAAACAGAGACCGCTTGTCCATCCCCAAATTCAAACTATCCACGATTGGAGGTAATAGTTTCCCTGTTAAAGTGGCCAAACTATGGAACTCCCTGCCTCCTACACTGAGAATAGACCAGTCCTATCTTAACTTCAGAACAAACACCATCCTGTGGCTGAAAGCCAGTGACCACTAACTCACAGGATTTCAAATGAATTGTAACTAAAAAACCCCATCCCATTTGTGCAACCCACACCAAGCCCTCCATGTATATAACATTTGTAAATATCTTTAAACTCTGCCATTGTAAGAACCATACCACATTTCATGATTTAACATATGCTACCCCGATGGGGATAACTATAACACTGTACACAATGCCTGTAATATCTGTAAATAGCAGTATATCCTGCTTTGTAGCTGATGTTTTATATTTTTCACCCTTTGTAACTAAGCTTTGCATTGTCTTGTAACTGTTGTGCCCTGATAATTCTGGATCTGGCGTGCATTATAAATAATAAACAAACAAACAAACAAATATTTCATTTGCACACTACATACTAGGCTGAGACCAGGGTGTATTGCCTGATTGAAATCCTTAACAGATTTGGCGGCTTGTGATTTTGAGTTTGGGTTACCACCCGTGACAGTCTAACACAGCAGACTAGCCTGCAGGGTACAGACACCTTGCTGGGTTGGTGTACTGTGCTACACCGTACAAGCACCTCTCAAAATAAATACTCCAAAATCAGGTGTGTTTGTTAAAGTAAAAGTAAATTCACCCTAAAATAAGTCATAAGGAAATTGATAGCTCCAAAATGGCAATCCCAGTAGAAATTAATATAGCTAGGGAACACCTCATGCACAAACTGTTTGTCAGGGGTGAATGGCCAGAACAGAATGAGCAGATCTGGCTGCAGGAAATCAAAGAACAGGTCACTGCCATGGACCTGGATACATGGCAGGACAAGGGCTCATTACACCAAGCTCTCATGGCTGTACATGGCCCCAAAAGCGAAAGAGGAGCAAAGTAAAATTGCCAAAATAGCGGCCTACCTGTACCTCCACATAGGAGTAATGCAGGAAAAGCATGCTGAGAACATAGTTTGGGCAAGGAATCAAGTGGAAACACTAGAAAGAATCCAGACTGATCTGAAGAGTCAAGAATTAGAGACCGAATCCAGACAGAATGTCATACAGCAAAAGAAGGCAGAGCAGGACACCCAACTACAGGCACTGAAAGAGGAGTGTCAGGAAAGGGTGGATTCTCTACAACAGAGTCAGCCAAAGCTGACGTAACAAATTTGAATAGAACCTGTGCATAGCAGGTAGTTACCCTACAAACCACATAGAATCCATGAAAGAGGAAAATAATAAATTAATTATTAAAGACATCCATTGTCAAGAGTAATTTGATCAGGAGCACCAGAAATCCAGTCTGTTTAAAAAACAAAGGGATTACCTAAATAAAGAGTATCCTACTGACCTCTTCCCAGGTAGGGCAGTGAGAAGGGGTACTCCGCCAAACCTGAGAGCAGCGTAGAGTCAGAAGTCTCTTCTGAGCACTACAGGTATCAGGAAACTAGGCCCCCACATGCTGCAAGTTTCTCAAGCTTGCAGAATCAGGGAGGGCCTAGAGGATCAGGTAGCCACCTCCAATAGTAGTGCCTCTGAGTCAGAGGATTAGTGGACGCGGGTGAGCAGGACCAAAAAGGCCAACAAAATCAAGAGCACTGTACAAAAAGATCCCCTGAAGCAGTTCAAGGCCATTAGGAGTGTTATAACTCCCTATCACAAAAATTATAAGTATTCAGTGTGGGAGCACCTTGAATTATACAAACAGATGATGGATACTTTTCATCTGAAAGATAGTCAGAGTTACATCCAATATGTAAAATGGACATTCTCCCCTGAGTACTCCAGCTTCTTTGTAGGGCTGGAGGATCTGAACCACTCAGGTCCACCTACAGGTGGCCGTCTTAAAACCCTTCTCTGTCCATAGAAATCCTGAAGAGGCCGCAAGGCGGCCTACAATCTGCAGTGTGGGGAAGATCAGGCCCCACAAGAATTGTGCAGGAACTTAAACATGCCTTTGCGCAGACCACCAGGAGGGTGCGCACAGATAGTAGGGAGTTCGTTAACAACCTTTACCATGCACTCCCCAAATACATCATGACTCAGCTGGTGAGGGACTTTCACGAGAAGAGATCACTGGACTGGTTCATAGAACAGTTGACCTGTATTTAAGAGGTGCAGAAACTTGTAGATGGTAAGAACACCAATGAAAACCCCAAGCCAGCCAACACCCCTGCTGCTGCTAAGCTGGCAGAGGTTTGTTTGTTTGTTTGTTTGTTTGTTTGTTTGTTTATTCACTTATTACGCGCTCCAGACCCGGATGTAATAGGGTGCGACAGTATGAAAATGCAAGGCTTACATAGTTATGGAATGTACAGAAATACACAAATATAGTAGGAATTACTGTACATACAAAACACAGTTCAGTGTATGAATATGGCAACAATACAGTTACAGTAATATATAAATTGGTGAAAGTTGCATCCCATTTTAATATATAAGGTGAAGGTTGCCCCCATTTTAGATCTGGAGATGGGGGGCCTAAAAATGTACCTGCACAGAACCCATCCAATCAAGGAACGAGAAGGCCCTCGGGCCAATCCAAAACAGGTAGTCAGGGAGGTAATCCCACAAATGGGATCCCTAACTCCCCTAGTTACATTAGCCCCCGATACAAGGGCAACAAACCCATCCTGGGGTATGTGTGTACTCCCCCAGCCCAAGGGGGGATCCAACCAGGTAGGTACCAACTCAGGAAACTTCCCTCCTAACTTTCCCCCGGAGGGCAGTAATCGCCCAAATGGCGGGTTGACCTTCTTTCCCCGGTACCGTCAAAACCTCAACCCACAAAACAACCCTCCTTTCTTTCCCCACTTTCCTGAGCCCAGACAGCCCAATCTGGGAGAGGGGAGGCCAAGGGTGGAGGGTTACCCAAACTATCCAAACCCAGGGTATTATGGGTTAAGGGATAGCTACCCTTCCCGTGATCCACCTAGGATGGACCAGAGACCCCGTACCAGCCAGAGCGGGTGTCCCAACTGGAGCGCCAGGTCCAGAACTTGTCCCAGGATCTGGGTCGCTTGTGAGGGCTCGGAAAAACCCTCAGATGAACATTGCGGCTCAAAACTCCACAAACCAAAGGTCAGGTACTCCAGAGCAATGATGATGAGAGAACCCCGACAATTCACCAGTTCCAAAGGACGAGGCACGGGGGTAAGAGGGGTGTAAAGCCTTAGAAGAAGATTCCTTCCCCACTTGTGAGAAGCTTCTGGAAACCCAGAAACCAGAAGCAAAATCTCCTGCCCCCGAAAGTCTGCAACCTAGGGAACAGAAGGAAGGTAGGAGAAATAAAGGACCTAAAAAGACCCATTTTGTGGAGGAGGTTAGTGTCCTCCAATTTCAAGGAGAGGGGTCCTCAGAGGACTCTGGGAAAAATATCTTCTCCTTCAGGGATGGGGGAACTCCTCCCAAAGAAAAATGGGTCCTGAGAGATCCTCATGAAGACTAGGTAAATGTGGGGACTGAGTTAGAGCCGCCCATCATTGAACCCCAGAATGATAAGCCAGGACACCACCTTGCCCAAACCTATTCTGGGGACTGCCTCCAAAAAGGGGGAGCGGCCCAAAATTAGAACCTGGGGAACCCGAAACTCCCCCAATATCCAACTGCCACATTTTTATTTTGCAGATCCCCAAGCTCCCACACAGTATCCGGCCCAAACTACCCCTGTGTCAGAATCAAGAATCAAGAAACTAACCCACCAACTGGCCCAAAATGCACATTATCTTGGCCCCCTTGAGGAGAAGGAGGGAAGATTTTATACCCTGGTCCAAGTACAAGGCCAATGTACATTTTTGGCACTGGTGGACACTGGGTCCCAAGCCATTCTTCTATCAAAGAGAACATTTGATTAGCAGAATTCAGGAAGGGGGGAGAGATACCAGATCCCTCTCGCCCGTCTTCCTGGACAACTTCAGAACTTCAACGGGAATGAAATTCCTGTCGAGGGGACTGCAGATTTGAAAATTAAAATTGGGCGACACAAGGTGAAACACCCGGTCATAGTCGTGACTCCGGAGGGCACACCATGTTTGGGGAATGACATCCTGCACCGATTTTCTCCCCTAACAGACTGTGTAAACAAGGTCCTCTGGACCCAGACTAACCGACCAGTAAAATTAAAACATAGTGTCAACCATATGTTGCACATGCCACATGGTTGAACAAAAACAGGATCATATTGAATTCCATTTTCAAAACAACCAAATCCCTGATGTGACAGTAATTGCAGTAGGACAACAAACTGGTGATGGGAATTCCTCTCTATTTCTTAAAATCAACCTTCCTTCTAGTTTCAAGTGGCATTCAACACTGGAAGGAAATACCCTAAATTCTATACTAATTCACAATTAGAAAATCCCACTTCCATAGTCTAAAATGATGAGAAACCAGCTCAAAACTTAGCTGACATTCAGAAGATTACAGAACAGTTGTACATCCCCATTCAGTTAAATGAAGGGAAGGACTCTGTTCTCGGCCGAGTGTGCGTGAACAACGGTAAGAGCTTCATCAGCCATGTTCCGAAAACTACCAAAAGATCCAGCCATTACCACATTTAAATTGATAAACAAATAGGAAATGGATCTGGAAACTCCCAATTCCAAACATCTCCTGCCAAGCAGGTGCATGCTCAAAATTTCGATGGGCAACAAAAGCATAGTGCATAACTGTTGGGTTGTGCGAGATGTCCCTGCTGCATTCAATTTAGGTAGTGACATTCTCAATCGCTTTGCCATTAGATTGGACCTGATAAACTTCAAAGCCTGGTCTCGATTAGGGGGTAATCCCATGGACTTTGATGATTCAGAAAAAGCATTTCAGTCAGCCCACTTTCTGCCGTATGCAGTTGAAGTTAAAATTGGAGAGGAAGTCACCATCCCAGGACGGACACGACTAGTCCCACTTGAAGTAAACATTAAAAGAGGACAGAAACTGCAAAATCCTGACGCATATGTTCACCTCAACGCCCATCTTCAACAGCAAGGGTTGGGGTTAAACCCAACACCATTAGTCAATATAGAACACAACACCATTCCAATATTGGTGGATAACAGCGACCTTAGGAGTATCACTCTGGGTGCAGGCACCATTATTGGAATGGCGGTTGATGAACAACATTTTTCCATAGATTTAAGTAATGAACTGATAGGACCAATCCCCAATGACTGTTTTGACAGTGATAGCGACAATGACACAACACCAGACAGGATCTTCACCCGGCATGGGGGAATTTCCTGGTGTATTCTTCCTGCCCTTATGGTAAAGAAGAGGTGACCTGTGACTTCAGGAGGGATGAGGTGATCTTCCAAGTCCACAAGGACTGCCTTCCCTGCCTGAAACCCCCTGTCCAGGTCAACACTTTAACCAGGGACTTCTCCACCCAGCTAGAGGAGGCAGCTGAGATAGCCAAACCAGAAGTCTTTCCAGGCTTCAGGCATATGGTGGAAGAGAGAGTCAACCTAGCTGATGCCTTTGATACTCTGGAACAGAAGCAAAAGTTGAAGTTTTCTAGATTTTCAGGATCTCTTTGCGGTGGACTCATATGACTGTGGTCACACCGAAATCCATACAACAACAATTCCCAAGGACCCTGGCATGACTCCAGTGTTTGTGAAGCAATATTGCTTGGCTCTCGCATATATGGAGTCCCTCACAGAAATAATTAAAAACCTTGAGTCCAGTGGAATAATTTGTCCAGTCCACAGCACCTTTAATAATACGGTGCTGAGGATTTCCAAAACAAACGGCCATTGGAGACTCTCTGCTGACCTAAAGGAGCTAAACAAATGGGTCCACACGTCCCGATGGCCTCTTCCCTACATTGACCAAGTGCTGGCCCAGATCCAGGGGTCAAAGGTATACACTGCCATTGACCAGACCAATGGGTACTGGACCCTACCTGTCAGTAGGGAGTACCAATACAAGCTGGCCTTTACCTTCGGGGCAGCAGTACACCTGGACCCAGACTCCCTTCGATAAAGCAACTCTGGCAATGAATTTAATATCTTCTAACAAAAGGCCATGCACGACTTGGGTAAAAGGGGTAACCTGCCCTAAGTTCATGATGTTCTCATCTAAAGCTCGACTGTGGAGGAACACATAGCAGAAATCTGTTATGTTGTGACACAGTTGAGGGTTGCTGGAGCAAAACTATCTTTCCAAAAGGCACAGTGGTGCAGGACCCATGTCACTTTCTTGGGGCATGAGATAACTCCTGAGGGTCTCTGTCCCCAGTAAAAGAAAGTGGAAGCACTCCTGAAACTGAAAGACCCCACAGCTCTGCCTGAGCTATGAGCCTCCTTGAACTGACTAATTACAGTAGAAAGTTCATTGAGAATTGCACAGAGATTACAAGACCCCTGATCCACCTGTTGAAGGGGAGGGTCAAGTGGGAGTGGGGTCCAGAACAAGCCAAGGCAGCAAAGCAACTCAAAAGGAGCCTCTCACAAGTGCCTTGTCTAGCTTACCTTGTCAAAGACAAAGGCCCTCATTAGGACTCCGGAGCTAAACCATGGTGCTATTAGCACCATGGTCCATGCCGGAGTCTGCCATGGCGGAATGGGGAATTACCACCCCATTCCGAGGTTGGTGGGGCGGTAATTCCCCAATGCCGCCATGGCCCTTCCCCATTCCCATTTTTGCTGCATAGGGATCAATGGGAATGGGGAAGGCGCTAATTATGGTACCGGAAATTGCGGTACCGTAATTAGCACCAAGGTTCCTTTGCGGGCTCCAACTTTAACGGCTGGTAAAACCAGCCGTTAAGGTCGGGTCCCGCAAAGGGACCTCATAATTAGGCACTAGGTGGTTAACGGCGCCGCAGCCTTTTACGGTGCCGTTAAACACTTAGCACCTGGGTCATAATGAGGCCCAAGGAGTTATTCTTGAAGGCAGGGTTCTCAAATGCATGCTTGACCACATTATTATACCAAAAGCATGACAAGGTCAATAGAGTCATCTCCTATGCAAGTAAGACTTTATCCTCTATGGAGGAAAAATTCAAAGATTGTGAGAAGGCACTCCTGGCAATGGTGCGGGGATTGAAAAATTACTGCGCATTCATCCAGGGGGAACACATCTTAGTGGAGTCTCCACACAAGCCTCTGCAATATCTTCAAAGTGACAGAATCCGGGCCGGAAATGTGAGTAATTCTAGAATTACTTACTGGATTCTGTCAATGCAAGGCTTTCCTGTGCAGGTCAGATATGGCCAAAACAAGAAGAGTCCCCTTGCGCAAGGTCTGGCTGACTTGCATGGTTGTGCCAGAGAAAACTGTCTCAAAGACGAAAGTATTAAAATCCAGGACAACATGGAGGCATAACTGAATTCCCTGCACAAAGTCTATGAAGAAGACAAGTGTGAGGGAATATCCACTATCTATGTGGATGGGTGCTTCTACCATGTTGACAACAACAGGGAAAAGGCACTAGTGGCCAGCGATGGGAATGCCTGGGTGAAGGATTCCCCGGAACCCTCCACTGGGTAAAAAATTGGTCCCCATAGTAGTCAGGTGGCAGAGCAGATGGCAGTTCATCAAGCCATCCTCACTGCTGTCCAAAACCAACTCCACAAACTGGTCATAATCACTGATTCAGATTATGTCCGGAACGGGTTCGTGGAGCACCTGGTTAATTGGAAAACCAGAGGCATGCTATGTGCTAACAACAAACCACTAAAACATGGAAAACTAATATAAAATATTGATGATCTGGTCACCTCTAGTGGGATGACCATCAACTGGAAAAATACCATGGGTCATTCCAAGGTAGAGGGACCAGACAAAACTGAAAATGACTTAGCTGATCAGCTGGCCAAAACTGGAGCCATCCAAGGTGATCTCATTGAGATCGAGTCCCTGTTGGGGGAAATCCAGGTCACTGCTATCACTAAGTCCCAGACAAATGCTCACAATGAGCTCTCAACTGCCCAGTGGATTAAGGAGACCCCAGATGCTGATTTAATCACGGCTCAAAAAGGGGATCCAATCGGTGGTAAGTTTTATCGACACAATGAGGACCCTGTGAACTTTCCCCTGGCGGATACTGATTGCATTGGGAAAGAGTACCTCAGAGTGTTGATGAAATGTCCAAAAATGTTCCAATTCCGAGACGGTTTGTTGGTGACAAGAACCATATCTGGCTGTGACCAGTGGGTGGTCCCTGCCTCTTTCCGAAGCCTGATGCTAAGTCACACCCATGATGCGGCCACAGCCGGTCATCGGGGGTTTCATACTACATTAGAAATCTTGCAAGAGGTTGCATACTGGCCACACATTGGGCAGGACCTCGACCAATACTTGAAGGGGTGTCTTGTGTGTGCACAATTTCAGCCAACATCACTCACACACTGTGCTAATCTCCAAAAGAGAGGGATGACACTGCCTTGGCCAGATTTACAAGTAGTTTTCATCGTGCCCGTGATTCGCTTCTCTAGGGGGAACAAGTAGATATTAACCATAACATGCTTGTTTACTAATTGGGTGGAATGTCTCCTGGACCCAAATTGCAAGGTAGGAACATCAGCTTGCCTGATGATCAATCACATCTTCTCGCATTTTGGACTACCCCAAAGGATTGAGTCAGAACGAGGTAGTCACCTCACCAGCAAAGTGATGACAAAGATGTGGGAGATACTCAGGGTAAAAGGAAACTACACATTGCCTACCGGCTGTCCACTAATGGTGGAGTTGAGCGGTACAATAAAACCATTGTGAGCATATTAAAAAAGTTTGTGGCAGACTCTGGGCCAAGTTGGGATATTTGATTACCCCTTGTCCTGATGGCCATCAGATCTACACCTTCATCTGCAACTAAAATGTCTCCATTTGAGCTGATGACTGGATGAAGGATGGTGCTACCCCAGCATCTGCTCTATAGAACCGAAGAGCAGACATTGATAAATGCCTCCACAACTCATGAGCATGTTGAGAATCTGACAAAACACCTTCAACATGCTTTTGCGTATGCTCAGCGGAATCTAGAAAGATCTGTAGACAGTATGAAGACCTACTATGACCGTAAAACAACTAAAATGGAATATCAAGTAGGAGGCAGGGTCTACTTGTGCAATTTCCAAAGGAACCAAGCCAAGGAGTGCAAATGTTTGCCCAGCTGATGGGGACCTTCTGAAATTGTGGACAAAATCTCACCAGTCGCCTACAGAATCCGCATCCCCGAGGGCAATTTGACAGGAGAAGACAAGTGGGTCCACATCAACCAGCTAAAGAGTTTCCATCCCAGGCATACTTTGTGGCAAATAGAAGAGCCTACAGAAAACCCAGAGGGAGAGAATGATGAAAGCTAGGAAAAATTGAAATTGTCATTAAATACATGCATGCAATATTGTAAATTGTCACTGAATGCATATGTATATATCACAGCTGTCATCCCTATTGGCGGGCAGTAGTGGGAACATTTTCCATAACTAGGTTATGTTCTATTTTCTAGTATTGGCACTAAGTGTACCTAATCACCAAGGAGGACCTCCTCGGGGACACGGGTGGAAAAACCAAAGAGATCCGGTGTGTCGGTCCACACCTAAAAAGAAGCATGAGAGAAGATGGGGGTATCGGTCCTATTCCAACCAGAGCCGGCGCGGAGAGCGCGTCGTATCATTCGCTTACAGGAGAAGAACCTACACCTGAAGAAACCTGTGTTCTTCACATGGACAGAAAGAAAAAATCCCACGTGCCCGACTTCCCCATGACTGGAAGTCAATTTGAAGTCGGGGGGGGGGCTTGTGTAGGATATTTTGACCCATCCCAATGTGCCCCACTGCATCACTTTACAAATGGGGAAAGAAACAGCCAAAAATGGATGCGCTAACCCCTCTGCATGCAAAAATTTGCAAAACTGCCTTTGGGTCACAACCACAAAAGGCTGCACACCCTACCACACAGTCAAGGGGGGGAAACATAATTCACACTGCAGGAGCATGCCAGTGGGCTTTGCCACATTCAACATGGAGCAAGGTAGCAGAATTGTGCTAAAAACCGAAAATGCCATTTAGGCTGAATACATATAACCAGACAAATCTCAGCACGCAAGGGAAGAACTGGTGCTGAATTAAATGTGTGTGCTGCAGAGGAAAATCTGAATTAAAGGACTCGGTTTAATGTGCTTTTTCCAGGAAGGGAGTGCAACATTGCCTGTTTTTAAAGCATGTTTTGTTGAAAGGCTTAATTCTGTTAAAAATGTCAAAGGATTGCTAATGTCAAAATCCACCTATAAACTGTGTCATTTATATGTTTTAATGAAAGTTGTAGGTAACTTAAAGTTAAAAGCCAGTCTTGAGTTAATTAACTATTTAATTCTGATCTGACAGCCTTAGCCTGGGAATGGTTGACACCTCACTGCTGGCAGGAAAGGACTAATTGCTGCTGGGAGGTTTTCTCATACTCATGACAAAGAACTCATCAGACTTTTGTCTGGGCCCCAGCCAAAGACAATGGCAGGCTTGAACACTCATCCCGACATGGGAGGGGCAGGAAACTTCTCTCTCAAGGAAGAGGACCCTCATCCTGACCAAAGGAATCTGATAGCTGTTGCCAGTTGAAAGAAAAGTAAAATAAAACTGCTAGACTTTTTGTGGTTAAATGCCTATTTGTGGCCAATTAGGGGACATTTGACACCCGGTTTTTGGTCGAATCCCCCAGACTTTGCGCTTTATAGCAATGTCGGAACAGCATTTTTTGGTTTCATCCCAACCGTCCCGCTCGGCATCTTCTACTGCCTTTGCAGATATGCCATTACGCAGCCATCTAAAAGGAACCTCCCATCTGATGACGAGCACCAATCCAATATCACAGCACATACTGGGCCTCCACATGCTGCGTGGTCACCATAGATACAAACATAGCCCTTCCACATTCCGCATTAGTCTTTGGAGCTGTGGCACTCTGTACCCGGGACTGCGCAGCTATGGCAATTTTGGCTCCTGTATACCATAAGGAGTTTTGCTCTCTTTACGATCGGTCAGGTAAGCGCCCCCTCGCTTTATGGCGCGCACCCTTACAACTCACTTCAGAGCCTTCGTCTTCCGGCTCTCCGTGAGGACGTTTACGGGCATTCAGATGCTTTTCGCAGGGAGCCATGCGGGGCTTATCTCACCCTCCCGTCTCTCTCTGCTTTTTCTTCTCTCCGATTCAGACATTCCACGCTGCAGTTAGCAAGCAATTGGTGGATTTTGGATTGGAGAACCCAACAGGCTGTACACTTCCCTTACTCGCCCGAATTATGGTGCAGGATATAAGCTGTTGTCCAGACTACATGTGACAGCAGATAGATGATAACTGTTATAACACAGGTACTTTCTTTATCCTTTTTTACACGCCGGTTGATGGGCATGAAATTCGCTTATTACCCCTACATGTACACATGTATTAAGAACAGGGCAGCACACACATTTGTTTAACATCCTCACTGCAGAGACATGATTAAATATAAAAAGAACTACATAGACATGATTATAATATCGCCATACATTTGTTTGCGCAGGTGCACCATATCTGATGTTCGATTTTTTAGACGTCAGACCACTGCAACCCCATACACGTGCGGTAGCATTTGTTTGCACCCACCTATCAGGAACGTGATGCGTGTACGTGGGTCTCCAATAATTATAGGTGAGTTTTGATCCCACTGGGTGGATCTCACCCAGTCCTCTATCCAGCCTCCCTACCCCTCACTCTCCCTTCTTCTGTCCCCTTCTCCACGTGGGGTTGCCATCTATGGTTGCTTTGGATTTGGGATCCATGTCGGTTTATAGAAGGGGCACGAAAACCATGATTTTTTTCTCCCTCAAGGATTTTTTCTATATACAGTTAGATTATCCCCGCAATTGGGACCTGATACATGGTTTGGAGTCTCTGTGTAAGCACCATTATGCTTATTGGATCACATCTAATTAATTATATTACTCTATATTCCATACATATAGACCCCACCACCTTGTTAGATAAAATCTCCCTCTCTACCCTGCTGTCTTTTCTTTAAATATTTTTTCATTTACTTTTTCCATCCTCTGCTTGAAACACAGGGTCCTGTCACCCACTGCCCTGATGAAGGCGGACTACTTTCATCTATTTTGAATGAAAGACTCCATCTGTCAATAACCGCCGAAACGCATTTGGACAAGAGGGGAACCTTCCAATTTAGACCTTGGACCGTTGAGAGTCCACCATCTGTAGGAACATCCCTCGAGGTTCCTTGCAAGTTTCCCCCTTCTGTGTTGGCAGACCCAACCCCAGATTAGAATAATCCCAATTCTGGGTTTCTGTTGTAAACTTGAAAAAGAATTAGCATTGTTTACAATTACACTGATTAACTGAGCGTGAAATTTATATATGCCTTTCTCTATGCTCGATCTTGTCTTTATTTTGGCTTTGAATTGATGATCTTTAATGTATGCATTTTATGTTTATGTCTAAGAACGTGTAATTGTTGATGCTAATGTTGTTTGAATGCACCCTTATATGATGGACTTCACTGTATACAATTTCTCTTCATTCCCTTTTTTTCCAATTACAACATGTAAATGTTATTTATTTATTCTCTTGTTTTTGTGATTTGAATGTTTCTTCAATTATATTACTCTGTTCTTTGAAAGACCAGGTGATGACAAGGTGTCCTTTGTTCTGTATGAGTGAATATAGTTAGAATGACCTTTGTGGCTAATCAGGATTGGACCAGGGAACTGCATTTAAATAATTTAAACCCAACAGGCCCAATCCATGATGCACCAGAACCATTTGTTGTTTTGAACACTCATCCCTACAGGGGAGGGACATGAAGCTTCCCTCTCAAGGAAGAGGACCCCCACCCTGATCAAAGGAATTTGACAGCTGTTGCCAGATGAAAGAAAAGTAAAAAAAACTGCTAAAGACTTTTTGTGGTTAAATGCCTATTTGTAATTAAGCTTTAAAGACTTTTAACTTTGCCATAAGAAGGAGGATAAATCTAAAAGTTGGTAGTTGTAAATATAATTTCATGCTCTTTCTTTGAAGACGTGATTGAACCTGGTACTGCATAAGGGACAAAAGTTATAAAAAAACACTAATTGCGCAGAGACTATTAATGCTGCAAATCTAATTGTGTACACCCGTGTCCTAGAGGTGATTGCACAGATATGTACCGAATTAGGCATTGTTAGGCCTAATGTTTAAAATTGACAAAATTCAATATAAGGACAAAGCCAGGCCTCACTGACATGGGAGTTGGATGTAAAGGTAACCCACAAAATATGTAATGTATGTGTATAATTTTATTAGAGGGCATAATTATAGAAATGTGTATTTGTGGGAAAGTTAAATTTTGGTCCTAATAACTGTGGGAGTTTCCCAAATCACTTCTTAAAATATGACAGCCCTTTCTGGCTTCCAACCAGAAAAAGGCAAGTGTCTTTGACCTATCAGAGCCTTGTGTGTGTGCGTTGTAAATCTGCCACACCATAAACTGGGTGATGTCACTTGGCAGGATAAATAAGGGAACCTCACAACACACAGACACACACTGATTCCTGAATCCATCCTGATTTCCGTGTGATGCTCTGTTCCTGAATTCTTCATCTTGCTACTGATTCCAGACTTCTTTAAAATGCCAAGGCCTCAGCATTTGCTGAACTCTTTTCAGCTAGGACCAAATCCAGAACCATCCCAAACTTCAGGGAAGCAATTTTGATCCATTCTGGCTTGCTACCATTAATGTGTGCCTGCTGAAACTTGCCATCCCACTGATCTACAGTGTCCAGTGACCAGAAGGGCCAATAGAATCCAATCCAGTCTGAGGTGCCTGTCCAATCGACAAGAACCGGCCATCTGACCATCCCAGCAGAAGTGCCCTGCTGTCTGTAGACCTGTGACCAGAACCTGACAGTCCAATCTTAATTTACAGTGGACTGTAAGTATAAATAGGAATCCTAATAGCCCATAGTATATTTGCTTTACTTGTCCTATCCCAATCTTTAACCCATCCTCTCTTTAACTTAAGAACTTGTAATAGTGTCACACCAGTCTTGAAACATTGCTTTGTCTTCTTGTGCTAGTGATGATTTTTTCAAAATCTGTTTGTCTTGTGAAATCCCAAACCCTTAAAATCATCCCATGGGTAATCTGACTGAGTCCTCCAAGGCAGACACGGAGGTGCTGGGGTTGCTTTTCGTGGACCATTCTGGATCTTACTGTGTTTCAAACTGGTAACCAGCCTGACTACCCTAGTTTAGAGCATAATTGTCATTGTAAAAACTGATTTCTGTTTTCATGTTCGCGCCTTTATTTTCAAAAACACCTCTCATTTTAACTCACATAACTTCCTCAATTGTATAGCTAGAGACTTAATTTCAACTCTGACTTAAACCTAAGACCTGTAGCTACATCCCTACTCTAAAACTGTCTTTCACCCTTTTTTATTAAAAATCACATAGTGAAAATTAGGCGGGAATTCACAATTTTGCAAAAGTTTTACACGTGTTTTTTCCCATTCAAAGTATTTCCAAACTTCCATTCTGATTCTGAGTGTGTATTGTTGCTCATATGATAACTTATGTTTGTTAGAATCTATTTAGTGTTGCTCCCATATGAATTTATATCAATTTAAGGATTTTTTGCACACTTTTCATTGTTTTTCTAAGCCATTTTCAAATGTCATTTTAAAAGTGTAAAAGTTCCAAAAACGTTTTCTCTCTTGTTTGGGGAGGGAAGATTGCATTTAAACCCTGTACACTGTTCTATTTTCCTGAATACTTGCTACTTACTTACATCTGTGTAGAATTGCTTATTTGTGAATTAAGAACTTTGCAGGGGGAAATCTTAACCCAAGCGCTATCTTTTCAACAAGCCAAAACTGTTCTTTTCTCTGTGTGTTATCTTCTGTATTGCTATAAGTGAACTCAACTGCCTTACTTACTTTCTTATTTGTATTGTCACCACATTGGTGATTGCTGCCCCTATATATTAAAACATATGTGTGATTTGAATTTTAAATAATAAATAAATATTTACCTTTACCAACCAGCCTGATTCCTAGTCCATTTTGACCTAGGGGGTATTTTGAGAAGGGTGTGATATGAGTGGTATATCACTCAGAATATTGAACCTATAGACACAATAAATAAGTATTTCATTTGCGCACTACATACTAGGCTGAGACCAGGGTTTATTGCCTGATTGAAATCCTTAACAGGCAGAGTACTGGAGGTCTGGGCCTCTGAGGAAGGTGGGAGTTGGAAATCTCATTCAAAAGGGATTAGATTTCGAGGTCACCAAGACATGGGCTTATGTAGAAGGGCGAGCGCTCTTAGTTGGGAGTCTCATAAAGTAGGTGACATCATGTTTGCCGCAGTGTACTCCCCCGATTCGGGACAGTCCTGATTCATCACTAGACGATTCCCAAAATGATAATAGAAGACATGGGTCAGGTTCTCCTTGGAGCGGACTTCAATGAATGGGCGGACCCCAGATAGGACAGGAAGGCAGGTAACCCCAGTGCACGGTACCTACTCGACAGAGGTCTGGTGGAGGTCATGGACATGATGGACTTCTACAGATTGCGTGATGTATGGAGGAGGCTCCACCCTGAGGAAACGGGATACACCTTCTATTATGCCCCCCATAACACGTTCACTAGAATTGATTATAAATTCCCATCCGAAGAATTAAGGGACGCAGCAATGAGATCAGAGATAGAACCGGTCACCTGGTCAGACTACGACCTGGTTACGGTTGACATGAAATGGGATAGTCTCCCTAGCAAAGGAGGGCAATGGAGGTGTACTGAATCCCTTTGGAAAGATCCCACCTTTAAGACAGAGATGGAAAAATGTGATCAAGGAATACTTTAAGATAAATAATATGTGAGAAGTAGAGAAGTATCCAAAATGACGGTGTGGGAGGCAGGGAAGGCAACATGGTGGGGTTTTCTAATTAGAGAGGGCGTCAACATCAAGAGAGAGAGTTCACTGGTGAAATGCAAACCTAGAAAAGAGATAAGCCAACTAGTTGAGGAGGCAAGGAGGACTGTGGATGGAAGGGCGGACAAGATCTTAGAGGTGAAACGGAAGTGTGAGGAGCTCTGACTCCTTGAGGAGGGGCAAGTAGTTTGCAAACTGAAACTTCTGAAGCAGATTTTTTACGAAAAAGGGGACAAAACGGATGCATTGTTAGCCACAATATTAAGGGAACAATGAGCCGAGCGGAGGGTCGTGGCAATAGAAGAGGGGGGAGTTCTCAGAGGACAGTAGATGAGCTATCCAAGTAGCTTTCACAACCTTTTACAAGACTCTGTATAAATCTGATGTTGGCTCGACACAATCGGGCATGGATGGTTACCTAGCCTTGGTTGAGATGCCGAAACTCTTATATGATGAATCTCTCAATCTAGAGGCCCCTATAACGGTGGATGGAATTAAGGGTGCAGTTAGGAGGCTAACATTAGGAAAAGCCCCTGGTGAAGATGGATACACTGCTGGGTTTTTTAAGTCCTTCTTCTCCCCACTCCTCCCGTTCATGGTGGAACTCTTCAACGAGATTCTCAACACTGGTGTGGCCCCTGACTCCTTTGTTCGAGCTCTCACCTCGGTGATTCCCAAAGAGGGCTGGGACTGCAGTGTGGTTCATACCGTCCCATATCCTTGTTAAACATAGATGCAAAAATGTATACTAGAGTCTTCGCCTCAAGGTTGGAAACGATCATGCCCCGTCTGGTCAATATCGACCAAGTCAGATTCATATTGGGTAGACAGAGAGCGGACACCATGCAAAAGACATTACACCTGATTAATGAGTCATGGAAAATGACCAATGACCCTGCTCTCCTTTGGGTGGACTCACAGAAGGCCTTTGATAGGGTTGAATGGGGTTTTCTGATGGCGGTCCTGAGAAAGGTGGGAATTGGTCCAAAATTCAGGAAAGGGATCTCAGCGGTATTTATGTCCCCAAAACCTTGGTAATTGTAAATGGCAAATACTCCCGTTGGTTTGAACTGGGTTGAGGAACATGGCAGGGATGCCTCCTTTCAGCGATACTCTTCACCCTCTCCTTGGAGCCTCAAGCCCAGAAATTGAGAAGCGACCACCAGGTAGAGGGACTTCAGCTGGGTTGGAAAGAATATAAGGTGGACCTATATGCAGACGATCTACTCTTACATATTAAGAATCCCACATTATCCATACCCAGAGCGGTCCGTCTGATTGAAGAATATGGAGAGTTCTCATAGTTTAAAATAAATAGAGCCAAGTCCATTCTATTCCCCCTACATGAACTTACACAAGAGGACACAGAAAGGTTTTCCACATTAGGCCTTATGATCAAGAAAGGCACACTAAAATACCTCGGAATAAACATCACGAGGGACCTTAACAAATTGTATTATGCCAAACCCCTCCCCTCCCTTCCTCTTGAGATTCCATGATGACCTGGCAAGATGGGGGAAACTCACAATACTGTGGCTAGGGAGGCTCAATGCAGTTAAGATGATATGTCTCCCCCAATTCATTTACCCATTTCAGATGCTCCCGATTCAAATGCCAAAACACTTCTTTGACAAGGTTAAAAGGATGATGTTATGGTTCTTGTGCCAGGGGAAAAAAGCAAGAGTAGCCTATGAGACTCTAACATTGCCCAAAGATAAGGTTGGGGTGAGCCTACCGGATCTGAGGAAGTACTATGAGGCAGCCCAGTTAAGAATCCTGATCCCTCATTTGAGAAACCAGAAAGAACCTCAATGGGTTGCGCTAGACAACTACTACCTAGCCCCGGTGATAATCTCTGAATGGCTTTGCGTCCTGAAGGGAAAATTAATTAGGAGACTAAGGGATCACCCAATATTGGGGACAATATGGGACATATGGAGGGAAAGGAGTGGCAAGCAGGGGATCACTACGTAACCGTTGCCTCTGAGACACCTTTGGGCTCCGGGCATCAGGGAGGATATCCCCAACCTGGATAGATTTCAATCCTGGTACGAGGCAGGTTTGGAGAGAGTGGGCCAACTTTGGAAGGACGGCTCCTTTATTACAATTTCGGAATTAGAGGAAGCCCTGGGGCTGGGCTCCCTTTCCATCTTTCAATTCCTGCAGCTCAAAGGCATCCTTACAAGGGACAAATGGAGGGAGATGATCAGTAGGGACCTCACCTCCGTTGAAAAATTGCTGAACTCTAGAACTGAAATGATTGGCCTGATATCCACCATATATAGAGAAATAATTGAGGCTGTGAAGGGATCAACCCTGCACCTGAAGGGTAGATGGGAAAGAGAGATAGGAGAATTTGCAAAGCTGCCTCTCAGGCCTCGATAGCCAGTAGGTATAAACTCCATGCTATTAAATTACTACATAGATGGCAATATGACCCGCACAGACTATCCCAGATGTTTCAGTCAATGAGCCCACTTTGCTGGTATGAATGTGGAGAGAGTGTGACCGATTGGCACATGTGGTGGAGTTGTCCTCGTATTAGAATTTTCTGGGATGAAGTCTTAGCATGGATCAGGGATCTAGATGGATTTCAGCGGGTAGCTGATCCACTCTTAATCTTATATGGGTTTGAGAAGTGTGGGGATGATTGCAGAAGGATCACGGCCTGGTAGCCCCCCTGTTGTTGGCAGCATGGGCTACTCTGGTAATGAAGTGGAAATCAAAGAGGGTACCGACGAAAGGAGAATGGGTCAATGTGGCCATCAACATTTGTGTAATGGAAAGGATCACTGCAGCCTTACATGCTAAGTCCATGCAATACAAACTAATGTGGGGAGGTTGTGTGCATAAATACATGCCCGGGGCCTGATAATGTTGAAAGTGGATGGGTCCGGACATCTGGACCTGCCTAATTACTGGAAATAAAACAATTGTTCCACCAGAGGAGACCGCAGTGGTTGTTTCGAAAGGAATTTGAGGAGGCAACCATTCTTATTGCTGACTGAACAACAAAAACACTACGCATGGATCACATTTCTTAGATCCGTTCAAAACTTCTAAAGCATGAGAAAACACTGTTCCAAAGGGGGGGGATTGTTCTGAATATTATGTGTACAGGTTGAAGGGGGGAGGGTACTGGTTAAATGCAAATGCTCTCAATAAGTTACAAATGATCCACCTGTATCGACTTTACCTTGTTTTGAAAACTTCAATAAAACTAAATAAAAAAAATATATATATATGTATCAGTGGCTAAACCACACAACTCATTCCTGATGATAATAAAAATAAATTGACTTCATAGAAAATGGCACCGAAAGCACATAGAACATATGCACCACTAAAAATGACATCTAAAAACAATATTCTGTAATTTTATGTCCTAATTACTTAGATAAAAATAATTATGCCGGTTGATAATTGTGTAGGCTTTTAAAATAAAATAAAGTGAGAATAGGGTATACATTGCAGTATAGAGCAATCAAAAGTGTCCTAGTGGAGATCATTGACAATACAGAAAACTACACTAAATGTTGACTAACTGTTACTTGGAACAACAGATGAGACAATTCAGCGAGCAAGGTAAGAAGTGGAGATGCTGATATCTGTTCTGGATTTCACAGATGGCGTCTATGTATATTAATGTCTGACAGGTTTGTTCACACCCACCAGATGTCTATGACAATGTTTGACCTCCTGAATCCTGCCAGTGCAGCCTCCTCTTGCGAGCGCACATCCACAGATGCAAACTGCCATTGATAGCAGAGGGGGTATGGATGAGGATGGGTTGAGCGGAGAAGGCCTGTAACAATGTTCAAGGGATGCAGAGATATGTTGATTGCAGCGACGGGGTCTTCACAGGGAAGTCTGCAGACACCGGGTATGGGGTGGCCATGTGGACAATGGTCCCTTTGCGAGAGAACCCTTTGTGGGGTACATGGTATTCAGCACCTTGATCGTTCCCATCCTTCCAGCCACCTTGCGACCAAAGGCACATAGGTGCAAACTGCAATTTATGCATGAGGGGGGGGGTGGATGTGAATGAGGTGAGCGCAGAAGGCCAGAAACAATGTACAAGGGGCACAGGGACATGTTGATTGAAGGTATGGGGTCTTCAAAAGGGAGTCTTCAGACATCAGGTCTGGGGTGGCCATGTGGACAATGGTCCCTTTGCAGAAGAATCCTTTGTGGTGTATATGGTATTCAGCACCTTGAGCATTCCCATCCTACCAGCCCCCTTGCAAGCCGACTCCCAGAGCTGCAAACTGTCATTGATAGTGGAGGAGGGATGGATGAGAATTGGCCAAGCACAGAAGGTCTGGAACAATCTTCAAGGGATACAGGCATATGTTGATGGCATGGACTGGGTCTTCAAAGGAGAGTCTGCAGACACCAGGTCTGGGGTGGTCATGTCGACAAAGGTCCATGTGAGGAAGAACGCTTTTTGGTATACATGGTATTCAGTACCTTGAGCATTTCCAACCTCAAAGCCCCCTTGCGATTGCACACCCGCAGGTGCAAACTGTCATTGATAGTGGAGGGGAGATGGATGAGGATGGGGTGGGCACAGAAAGCCTGGAACAATGTTCAGGGGACACAGAGATATGTTGATTGCTGGGATGGGATCTTTAAAGGGGAGTCTGCAGACATCGAGTCTGGGGTGGCCATGTGGACAATGGTCTTTTTGTGGAAGAACCGTCTGTGGTGTACATGGTATTCGGCACCTTGAGGGTTCCCATTCTCTCAGTCCCCTTGCGAGTGCACACCCACAGGTGCGAACTGTCATTGATAGCAGAGGGGGGATAGATGAGGATTGGGCAAGCACATAAGGCCGAACACAGGTAAAAACTGTGATTGATAGCTGAGGGGGGATGAGTGAGGATAGACCGAGTGCAGAAGGCCTGGAACAATGTTCAAGGCACTGAGAGATATTTTGATTGCAGGGATGGGGTCTTCAAAGGGGAGTCTGCAGACACCGGGTCTGGGGTGGCCATGTGGACAATGGTCCCTGTGTGAAAGAACCCTTTGTTGTGTATATGGTATTCACCACCTTGAGCATTCCCATCCTCCCAGCCCCCTTGCGCAGTCACACACCCACGGTGCGAACTGTCATTGATAGCGAAGGGGGTGGATGAGCATGGGTCAAAAGCACTAGGACTGGAGCAATGTTCAAGAGACACAGAGATATTTTGATTGCAGGGATGGGGTCTTCAAAGGAGAGTCTGCAGACACCGGGTCTGGGTGGCCATGTGGACAATGTTCCCTGTGCGGAAGAACGCTTTGTGGTATGCATGGTATTCGGCACCTTGAGCATTTCCATCCTCAAAGCCCCCTTGCGATCGCACACCGCAGGTGTGAACTCTCATTGATGGCGGGGGGGTATGGATGAGGATGGGGTGGACACAGAAAGCCTCGAACAATGTTCAGAGGACACAGAGAAATGTTGATTGCAGGGACAGGGTCTTCAAAGTGGAATCTGCAAACTCTGAGTCTGGGGTGGCCATATGGACAATGTTCCCTGTTCGGAAGAACCCTTTGTGGTGTACATGGTATTCTGCACTTGGGGTATTCACATCCTCCCAGCCCCCTTGCGAGCGCACGCCCACAGGTGCGAACTGTCATTGATAGCGGAGGGAGGATGAGTGAGGATAGGCTGAGTGCAGAAGGTCTGGAACAATGTTCAAGGCTCACAGAAATATGTTGATTGCAGGGACGGGATCTTCAAAGGGGAGTCTGCAGACACCGGGTCTGTGGTGACTATGTGGACAATGGTCTCTGTTTGGAAAGAACCCTATGTGGTGTAGATGGTATTCGGCACCTTAAGGGTTCCCATCCTCTCAGCTCCCTTGTGAGTGCACGCCCACAGGTGCGAACTGTCATTGATAGCAGAGGGGGATAGATGAGGATTGGGCAAGCACATAAGGCCCGACACAGGTGCAAACTGTCATTGATAGCAGAGGGGGGATGAATGAGGATAGGCCGAGTGCAGAAGGCCTGGAACAATGTTCAAGAGACACAGAGATATTTTGATTGCAGGGACGGGGTCTTCAAAGGGGAGTCTGCAGACAATGGGTCTGGGGTGGCCATGTGGGCAATGGTCCCTGTGTGAAAGAATCCTTAGGTTGTCCATGGTATTCGGCAGTTGAGTGTTCACATTCTCCCAAATCCTTGCACACCAATATCTCATGATGCGGTTATAAGTTTGCACATGTAGTGGACTTACAAAACATTTCTCACAACTGTTCTGCTTGAATTATTTTTTATTTTTTTATTTGGTTTGGTAAAGTGGATGTCAATGTCATTACAAATTGTACTGCTGCGGGTACTAGCTGCATTAATCCACAGTATTGTCCGCTGTCACTGGGGAATTCATCACAAATGGCTCGAACCACACAGGCAGGTATTACTCTTCAGAAATGAAATCCCAATCTTGCATGAATCCACCATGTAAACATGCGATGAGCCACAAGCCTGTACCACCTGTGTAAGAGATGCAGATTTAGTTTACTGGAATGAACCCAATAATTGCATTTGCACTACCTTGTAAAATGTACAGCATTATTTTGATTTAAAAAGTAACTTTTCATCCAACGTATTGACAGTAATTATGATTTGAAAAATGGATCAGTTACAAATGTAAATGCACATTAAAGAAAGACATTTTTGGAAATATTTCAAACTAAAAAAACATAATTGTTTGGACGAAAAATCTACCGTGGAGCACTTTGGCTTCATTTCACAATGAGTAAATTATTAAATTTACAGAAACATTCTTGCATCAGTGATCTGTCAAAATTATATTGATCTAGGGCAACAACGTATTAAGTTACCCATCTCTATTGTGAGACAAATAAGATATGAAGAGCGAACGTACTCGTTACTTGGATTACAAGGGCGAACTGTAGCTCTAAGTGTGTGCCTAAGGACCATCATCATTCACAGCACGGATCTTGTAAGGCAGGCTGACCTGAAGTCATGCAGCTCGGTAACACATAGTGGTGGTGTGTCTTCTTCGCCAATGTAGGCCAAGCAGCCAGAGTTTTCCGTGCAACAGCAGGTACACCAGGTGGAACCGTCTTCCATGTGACTGGGTTCAGGCTCCAGCGATTGATCGTCCTGACTTTCATCTGATTCCACATCGTCTCCACTTTTTTCTCTTCCAAGGATCTCTTCTTCTGATTATTCAGGCTCGTACATGTAGAGCTGAATTGTTGCCATAGTTCCTGAATAGTGAAGAAGCACAGAGTCAACAGAGAGGCAAATGAACACCTTTTTCTTTGTGTAAAGCAACGAAAAGAGGTTTCCCATTAACATTGAATGCTATAGAAAGACAAGCAAAGATACAGCCAAAGTCCCAAAAGTATATTGTAAAAAGGCAAGATTATTAGTCTCAAACTATAAAAATTCCCATGGACACATTTTTTTTACATATGGTTTGGAAAAGACCTCTGTACATAATATAAGAAATAAAAAGCGGCTACTGGTTTAATTGATTTTAGGCTGTATAAGTGCCTGTTCTAAGTGTGTCATACTTGCTAGAGAGCTGAACACAGCATAATCAAATCAGGGAGGCGCGAAATGAAATACACGGACACGAAGGAAAGGAAACTCCAGCAATGTGTGATCAGAAAGGGTTTGTTTGTACTTGGCGAGGAACGAGGCGTTTTGCCATTTCCATGGAGACACTTCAATAGATTGCGCACAGAGGACTTTGACATGAGCCGTGCATTGTCGAATGGGGGGTGATCATCTAGTGATGTCAGCCTTAGGGGCGGGCGATCCGATTCATTCCACTATGGCACTTGAACTTCGGGAGATAGATCAACAGATAAGAATAGCACAAGATGGCGGTACCCGAGCCATCGTATTCGCATGTGTTAAAGTTAGAAAAACGTGAGTAAGTTGCATCGGAAATTTATTTATGAATGTGCGATGTATGTTATGAAATACATGCCCGATCCATTAGGCCAACAACATTTCTGACCGAACTACCCCTTTAAGACATATCTATATTCTGGTTCACATTGTGGTTTAGTGTTACATGTCATTTTGATTTATTGAGTCCACTGTTGTACCATGACAGGAGACAGATCATTTTACAGTTTAGGTCATCTGTCATAATTTGATCATGAAAACAGATCACAATTATAGAAACAACTAGAGGGCTGGCAGATTTATAGGGGACTACAATTCCTTACACTTCTCCACTTACAGATGTGTGAAGGCCAACTTCTGAAAAAGTGACTGGATCTATACATTTCAGATCTTTCCAAGTCACTGGGAAACCGAACAGGTATACCCCCATCCTCCCCAATGGACATTGTCAATTGCCAGTAATAACAAATAATAATGACACAGTGATTGATGCACTCTAGAAGCATTGTGCGGTTAACAATCTAAGTATTCATTGTGGATAGATCAACATAATGTGCAGTGATAAATGTAACAAACTGACACATTGGAATTAATACCCTAGAAATGAACTTGGAATATGTGTATATGTGCTCGATATTTGATGTTTTTAATACCTGGACCTATCTATAGTATAGACAAGGAAATCTGCCCAATTCATGCTAATGATTTATTAATGATTTGTTATTTATATGGCGCTGGAACGCAATTGTTAGGTAAGATTTTCATAGCAATGATAAATCTTCCTGACCTCTGTCACCCCCACAACATTTTTCTTTACTGGGGGATTATATTTCCTAACACCTCTGTGAGTTGGAAACTTTTACTCTTTTTATGAGTGTCATTTTTAAGACTCTCCATAGTGCCTTTTTAATGTTATCCTTTTTGACAACTTTTGGCACATACTGCCTATTGTTCCTGGGTTGCCTTTGGGGCTCCCCTTTTACCTTTCTCTGGCTAACCTTGTGAGAACTACAGTTCCCAAGGGTAGAAAGGATCTTTGGATCCCTTTTACATTTTATTAGGTGAGACCAGCACCCCCGCCCCCCACCTTATGTGGAGTGATGGGGAGATACTGAGCATAGACCTTCTCATTCTAAATGTAACATTTATGTTACAAGGACAAACTTACCTTTAATGGCTAGTGGCAGTGAACCTTTTAACTAATTTGGTGTGCCTTTACCGCACGCTGTTTCCACAGCACATGTGTGATTATTTTACCAAAATGGCCCCTGTCTTCTTTTTTCACCATTTCAGTGTTCTTTGTCTTTTCTTGTTCCTTCCTCTGACATCCAGGGTGAGAAAACCCTTTGCATCAATTTTGTCTTCGGTGGGAATCCTGTGGATTACTCGCCCAGGCTCCAGAGTGTCTGTGAAGGTAGAAAGTGAGTGAGGAGTCCAAAACTCTGCAGCCCTTTGTCTTCTAGCTTGGCTGCGAGAATCCAGTTCAAATTGGAAGGCTGACTGTCCTGATAGGACTGCCACCCCCCCAAGTTTGAATGTTGCATGAATGTTTGATTGGCTGGGTTCCTGCATAAAAGTTTGACCCTGCAAGCTGAACAGGTAGTTGACCACTGGAACCAAAACCAAAGAGGATGATGAAGAAAACATGCATGACACGATTTCCGGGCACTATTCTGAAAAATATATAAGGTTAATTTACTCAGCTGTGAATGGGTTGTTCCTCTTCCCCAAAGGTAATGCGTTGGTTTCACTTCACTAATACTGTTAGCATAAATGTATGAGTGTACGCAATTGGGTCTTGCTTCCCCTGACTTGCTGTTAGCCTGTCCAGAATAAGTCCACCTTAAGTCATACTTACTCTTAAGTTACTGATAGCTCCTGTATAAAGTGTATACGTTTTGAAGAGTTATTGCTTATCTCCATCTGTGTTGCACTCATCTGAAAAGGACTGTAAAAGTACATTATAATATTCGGTTTTACCTGCCTAGAATAGTTGTGTGCCATTCTTGAATAGTGGTCTTTTAAGTGTAGCTGACCTTGATGTGCCTGGTGCTTCCACAATTAGCGTAAAGAGTTATTGCTTATCTTAGACTGTGTTCCACGGAGCTCAAAAGCATCTGTAATTGTATATGACACCAAAAAGGTATTACTCACCTAGTATTACTGTGTGTTATCACAAAAGTAGTAAACGTATATACTGTCCCTTGAATCTGTATTCCACTATTCATAAAAGTATATTTGCAAGTTGGTTTACTCTGTGATTTCCTTGTTGAGTGTCACTGCATAACTGACAGGGTTTACTACCCTTGAATGCCTTTAAAGTAATCTGAAAGTAATGTATGGCTTTATTCCCCAAGAATAGGTGAGCGCTATAATGAATGTGTATAATAAGGTCTGACTTCCCCTGACTACTGTTAGTTTTCTAAATAAGGTCTATACTTTGGTCTGTGTACTTTAAAGCATAATATTGTGGTTTTCTATAATGTGTTTAAATGATTTCTGATAGTACTTACTTCCCCCAAGAATTATCAGGGCCTACTTGTATTTCAATAAACCATTTATTTTTTACAATACATTGCGTTTCAGTGTTTCTTTGGCCCATATGTGTATTACAATGTCTTTGTACTGACTCTACAGTCCTCTCTCCCTCCTAAAATAAGCCTGGCTCCTCTGTCTATGCTACCATGTTCTCAGGTGGTACAGCCTTATACTAAGAGTGGAGTTTTGTACTGTCTCAGTTGAATTACTAACCCCTTAGTTGGACTTAAAAAATGGTCCTAACACTGTTGGCATGGGCTGGGATAAATGTAGAGTTCATTACATTGATTATTGAGATACTTTGTGTCCAAAGGAAACGATCCAGTAAGTTTGATTTAGCCAAATTGAAGTGTTCTTATTGTATTTAACACAAGAACCAACATCATGGGCTTATTTAAACCCGAGGCCTTCCTTAATGTACCAATGGAAAACGTGTTCACATTTCGTAAGGAGTATGGCCTCCCCTGTAAAAGAAGCAAGCTAGAAATAATACAAAGGTTTTGGGACCACCAAAATGTCTCCACAAAACCTATGTCTCCTTTTAACAATATTGCTGAGAGTGATGATGAGGGTTTAGACAGCTGTCCAAACTCCTTTTGGGATGAGTATTAAGGTTCTGATGAGGAGGATGTTAGTTACCCCCCTCCCCTTCTCCTGTCCCCTTCCTTACCCTCCACCATGACCTCTGAAATTGCTATGGAACTTTATAAAAGACAACTCATGTGGAAACACAATTTAGTGATCTGGGAATGTGAGAAAAAGTATAACCAATCTGTAGGAAACAGGTTTCTGGACACTTCTTCTTTTTCAGGGTCTTCTGTTCCTGAAGCTTCCAGGATTGCAGAATTGGTGAGTCAGTATGATAGAAAGGATGACATTGTTGTATGGATGAAAACATTTGACCTCACTTGCAAAATGTTTGGTCTGTGTGAGAGTGATAGAAAACCTTGGGTTCTTTTTAGGCTTCTCGAGAGAGACTACCAAGTAATCTTGGATTTACGTGTAGCTAAAAGAAGCAACTGGGATAGGGTTAAAGAAACTCTCATAACTAGACAGTAGGAGAAAGTTTCTCAATATCTAAACCCCTTAAGGGCTCATGAGAATAAAGGTAGGTCTAAAAGTGCTATCTCATCATCCCTTAAAGGATCTGTTAACACTAAGTGTAGCAGAAAAACTGTGGTCTTAGACTCAGCTGAACCACTTTGTAAAAGCGTTTGAGGCTCTTATCCTTCAAGAGA
The DNA here is from genome assembly GCF_040938575.1 of Ambystoma mexicanum. Lineage (NCBI taxonomy): Eukaryota > Metazoa > Chordata > Amphibia > Caudata > Ambystomatidae > Ambystoma > Ambystoma mexicanum. The sequence continues at coordinate 656,381,841 of NC_090934.1, forward strand.
GGTCCCCTTAGGAGACCCCTCCTCAGATATAAAAGCCATTAACTGCCACTCTGAAGGACAATTGGGTGTAGCACCCATAACATCAAATCGGGGCAACGCTGTAGGCCCATCAAGCTAGATTACACTCCTGTGACCCCACCTTTAGCTGCTGCTAAGGTGACAGAGCATCTTGAAAAATCACATATAGTGGAAGTGGTTCTACTAGTTGCTAGAAAATTAAATGCTTCTGTCCTACTGTGGGCCTAGTCTAATTCCATGGTCTAGGTCACTGCTATGACCCCACCTTTATTTAACCCTGAAGTGGCAGAACCTCTTGAAAACCCACCTAGGGAGGAATTGGTTCACCCTGTTGACAGAAACTTAAATGTTTCTAGTCAAGAAATAACACTGTGTAAAAATCTTGTTCAAGTCACTGATGTGACTCTGTCTACAGCTGAGCCTGAGGTAGAACATCCCCCTGAAACCTCACAGACAGTGGAAGGGGTCCTTGAGTCTCAAAACCTGGACCCTCGACCAAATGCCGTGGAGGCAATTGCTTGGGCTGACAAGAACCTTGGCGTTCATGTTACACACCCTGTGTGGTATATGTCCTTTAGACTAAAGGCCTCATTAGTTAAATCTTTAGGGGCTGAACCACTTGAAAATCCACTTACCATGGAAGTCGTTCCCAAAACTCTAAAACTGGATACACCTGAAAACCCACCTAACGTGAAGTGATCCAGACGGTTGTAAATAACCTATATTTTTTTATCAAACCTAAGAGGGAAAGGAGTTTCTCCTTTACTTCAGAGTGCCAAGAAGGAATCTTCCAGGCCTGAAAAACTGAACTACCAAAAGAGCAATAAGAATTCTAAGAATAGCTTTTTTGCTAGGCGTTCTAATAAAAAGCCTGTGACTCCAACTACTCCTACAGGAGAGATAGATAGGTGTTCTGACAAGGCTAGGGTATGTGTTTCAAGAGACAACCTTAAATCAGTGGCATCCTCTACAGAGGATCCTACTGTAGGTCCGTATGTTAGTAGGGCAACCTCTAACAAAGACAAATCCAAAACTAGAATGATGGGAGCCCAAAACATGCTCCACCATTTCATTTCCAATTGCAAAGTCTTTGACCCGCACTGCTTCTGAGGAAGAGGTGGATAGACAAGTTGGAAACCTATCTAGACCTTTGAGGATTGGTAAACCTCAAAGCTGGGGGAAATCAAGAAAGGCTCAGGCTAAATACCTTGAGACTATGGGATCTTCTGTTGAAGACTTAATTGTAAATCCTAGAAACCCCTAACCAAGTTAAAATTAGATCTAAGAGGAAGTGGAAGCATGTAAAATGCTTTGCCAGATCCCCTCCAACCAGGGACTTCATTTCACCAAAATCCCAGGGGTAGCAGAAGTGACATCACATGACCCTTGACCTCTGATGGAATCACAGGAAGTGATGTCATTTGACCCCACCCCAAAGTGACATAACGGGAGGCGATGGAACACAACTTTTCACCCCACGACAAAACAGGAAGTAGCATCACATAGCAGTGTTTCTGAATACACTACGAAAAATATGGTTACGATATCACTGTAGAGTGATATACATTTCATACAAGAATGGAGCACCATATGTATCATTAATATCAATGCGTATAGGCCTATATTACCAAATCACTGTGAATGCAAGCAGACGTCCAAGGCCAAACGATAATGATGTGTTATTATATAGCACTTACGCTAAAGTGCTTCATATAGAACAACTATACATATAATATCACCCAACCTGTGTTGGTGCTCATTTATCAACCTCAGCGGGAAGAAAGGCTGAGTTGACCTTGCTGGGAGTCGAGCTCTGCGACCTGCAGATCACACATGCATTGCATCCAGCGCTCAACCCACTGAGCTTTCTTACCGGCTATAGCTATCATAACACCAGCCACTCCAGAAACAAAGAGCCACATGCTGATGGCCATGGCCTATGAGCCTCAATGTAAAAAAAAGAAAAACAAACTTTTTTTTTTTTAGGGGTAGCAAGGGGCCACAGGGGTAACAAGGGAGGCCTCAGGGGTCGCACTAGCGACCCCTGGCGACCCCTAAATGACGTCCATGCCTCCAACTAAGATACCTGATACACAACCAGCTCCAGAGGGAGAGGTGGTGAGGAGTCATGGAGCTCCCTCTAGCCCTAAAGGATTTCTTTACAAGAACCCTTTAAAAAGCCTATTGTAACTTCTGAGGGACTGTTAAATCAGATCCCCTATACATAAGACAAGAGAAAAGTGGCCAACAATACTTGTAGTTTTTTTTACACTTATATGCCCAACAGTTTTTTTATATTTTATTTGTCACCATTTTTTGTTAATTATACTAGCGTTAATGAATCACTGTACTTGGAACTCAACATTAACAACCAAATATATAATTTATCGGTACATTTTTGTCCTCTAAAACATATTCTTGTTTCTGGTTTACATTTTCTTCTTTTGCAAGCATTTTTTTCATTTCGGCACATCGTCATCAATTACTTTCTTTTCTATGCCTGTGCGTTTTATAAAATCTATTTCTACATGAAGACAGACATTTCCTCTGAATAAGACATCATATACACAACAATGTTCTGAACACAATCCAGAAAGCATTCCTCTCAAACACATTGTTTTGTGCTACCTCTCATCACCTAAGTATCAATTTATAAAATGGGTATATAGCAAAATCTGTAATCATCTAGGTACATTCCATCACAGAGATAAAGTTTGTGCAGTTTTTCTCGTATATTTCTTGAAAACTATCGGAAGGATCTAACTTTCCCCTTCTATTAGTCTGACGTTTTCGGCGGAACTGGAATTATACAACCTTCTTCAGGACCTCTTGATACTACTCAACACTGAGAAAATAACATAAAACAACATGGCCCTCATTACGACCCTGGCGGAAAGTGACTGACCGGACCGCCACAGCGTAAATAGCGTTTCCGCCATTGCACGAAGGAGCAAAGTGCGGCCCATTCCGACCCATCGGGCACGAGCACCACGGCATGGCGGAAGTGCAAAGTCCGCGATGGCGGAAATGACCCCAAAACGGCCCACACCGCCGCCGTACGGCGCCCTAGGTGCAATACCGCCACCCATCACAGCGGACACCGCAGTGTGCGCCTACCAGAAAGTACGGTGACCGGAAATATACGGAAACGGAAGTTAAAACATGGGCCCGGAACGGGAAACATCCCGCCGTACACCTATAAAACCACTAAAACCACACAACCACTAAAATCACTACCCTGAGACACACCCCAACCCGTCATCCACCCTAGCGAAACCAAGAAAAATGGGAAAAGTAGCGAAGAAAGCGTGCGACCGCAAGCGGCAGGTCCACTTCTCCCGTGAGGAACTCACCGTGCTAACAGAGACCCTCCAGGAGAATGCTGCCGTCGTCTTCTGCACGCAAATGACCAGGACGGCACTTGCAAACAAGAAGGCCATATGGGCTCTGGTGGCACAGGGGGTAAGTGCGGTGGGGACCGCACCCCGCACCCCACAGCAATGCCGTAAGCGATGGGACGACCTGCGGATACGCGTCCGCAGCATACTCTCTGCCAACCGCAACATTGCCACAGCCACCGGGGGAGGTCCTGAATCACCCATCAAGTTGACCCCCTGGGAAGAAATCTGTGCCTCCACCATCGGAATGGAGAGCATAGAGGGAGTCGGAGGGATGGAGAAAGGAGTGCAGACATCCGAAGATTCAGGTAGGTGGCCCAAATAAAACAATGCCAAATCCACGAAGTCCATCCATGTGAAGTACCATGCGTCCACATAGTGCAACAGAAACACATGTCCAGGAGAACGTCCACACACATCGGCCTGATAGCGCACGTTAAAACCCACAATAAATACATAAATAATTAAAAACCCCTAAAACACGCACTACACGTGCAGCAGGCACACCCTAACTGCAGGCTGCCAAACAACTGCACCCTCACTCCACACACAAATGAGAGCACCTCCAAGGCCCCGACCCAAATCACCCTCAGGTACCACCCCAATGCATGTGATACAATGCCATTCCAATTCCCACAGACCCATCAATAACCCTCGCCCTCCTTTACTCCACCACAGGGTCCGATCCAAACGACGAGCTCCAGGACACCCCTACCAGCACACCTGCAAAGAGGGCCAAGACCGACGGCCAAAGACCCTCCACCACAGCTGCACGCATCAAGACACGGCAGCAGCACAAATCAGGTGGCAGCACAGAGGAGGGAACATCAACAGGCACCCCAGCAGCCAGCATGCCCACAACACCACCACCACAGGTCCCCCCAACGGATGCCACAGAAGGCACTGCCTCCGGTGGCAGCAGCACCATAGGTGACACCCCATTGATGGCAGCATGCTCCGACACAGAAGACGGGGATGTCGAAGTCAGATCCATCCATGACCTGTCCCAATCCCCCTGTCTGTCCCATCCCGTACAACATGAGGATACCACGCAGGGGCACCCACAAGACGACGACTGGCCATCCCCCACAAGCCCTGTGGCAAGGCAACATGAGGACAACAGCCCCTCTGTGACACCCCCGCAAATGGCCATGGCCCAGCAGAGGCAACAGTCCCTCGACCAGTTAATCGTGCAACAGCAGCAACTGGCCACGCTCCTCAAGGACCATGCCGATGAATGTGGGGGCACCAAGGCAGACATAGAAACATCAACTGAGACACTTAGGGCAGAAATGGAGAGAGGTACAGAGACACTAAGGGCACAAATGGAGAGAAGCACCGAGAGCCTGAGGGGGGAACTGCATGCGACGTCCAAGGACGTATGTGCCGAACTTGCCGCAGTGCGCCGTGTGCTCACTGAGCTCTCGCAAACCCTTAGGGACATGCATGGACGTGAGCAGGCAGAGACATCATCCGTTGCAAGTTCCGTCCAGGGCAGCCCCCAACGTAGATCTGGGAGGAACCTGCGCTCCACAGGCAGGGGTGCCCCTGATACCCGCAGAGGGGGCTTGCAATAGCGACTGCCCACTGACAATGAGCATCTTTGGACACTGGTGTTCGGGGGGGAGGTAGGAGGGTGGAGGGGGTGTGTTGGGCTCACTTGGGTGGCGGGTCGATAGGGTGTACAACATGATATCACATATGCCATAAAAAGTGCACGATCAACCAATGAGATGTGTGGACATTGATCTTTGTGTACTAGGCCATCATAGGCGTACGGTCCATATTGTGCATGTCCCAGACACACACAGTGCCACGAGTCCCGTGTCCATGTATCAGCCACCAGGCGTGAGTGCTAGAAGCATACATCAATGAGATGCTGACGAATGTCACGGCCCTCCGGTGCCTCGCAGACTCCTTGAGGTGCTGCCACATCCCCACCCTCATCATGACCATCATCAGGTGCTTGCAGTTCTGCGTCAGGGGGCATGGGCACATTTCTACGTACGCACATGTTGTGGAGCATGACACATGCCATCACCATCTTTGCAACCTTCTCATGGCGGTACAGGAGTGCCCCGCCAGACCTGCTGAGGCAGCGGAAACGACCCTTCAGTAGGCCGAATGCCTGTTCAATGACTACACGGGTACGTGAGTGGGCATGGTTGTAGTCCTCCTCATGCTGGTCCCGTGGGTTCCGGACTGGTGTGAGGAGCCATCTCTTCAGTGGATATCCAGCATCACCTGTATGTGGACGAGAAACGTATGATGTGGAATGCCATTGCTACGTACGCACACCCCCCCCCCCTTCCTGCCAGGTCATTGCCGAATCACATACCCCACATTATCATGCATGAAATGAGACTCACCGAGTAGCCAGGATCTGTTCCCTGCGTGTCGCTCCATGTAGCGTGGTATTGTAGAGTTCCTCAAGACCATAGAATCATGGGTTGATCCAGGGAATCGGGCACAACAATGTGTAATGATCCTGTTGGAGTCACACACCATTTGTACATTCAGAGAATGAAATTGTTTTCGGTTGCGGTACTGGGCCTCCATGGCATGTGGGACGACCAATTCCACATGGGTGCAGTCGATGGCACCAATGCAACCCGGTATGCCGGCAAGTGCATGGAATCCCACTTTTGTGTTGGTAATTTCCTGCTCCGAGCGTGGTAGGGAGATGTAGTCGTCTGCGTGCTGCAGGAGGGCATCGAGCACTTGCAATAGTGTCCGTGAGAACAGTGGCTGAGAAATGCCATGCAACTGTCTGACTGTGTGCTGGTAGGTGCCTGTGGCCAGGAAGTGTAGTACAGACACCACCTTCAGTAGGGGTGGGATGGCGGTTGGGCTATCTATCATGCTGACAAGGTCAGCCTGTGTCATGTCCACAATGGCGGCTATGGTGTCCCGGTCCAGACAGTAGAGGGTGTGGATCTGCTCATCAGTGAGGTTGAACGGATGTGCTCGGAGGCGTGGGATTGCGGGCTGCCTGCGTGGTGGTAGTGGCTGTGCTGGCGGCCCTTGCTGGCCCTGCCTTGGCCTCCTCCTCCTCCTGCGTCTCCTCCGTGCAGCCGGTTGTAGTTGGTGTTCGTCTTCTTCTTGGAGTTGGAGTACTTGCAGTGCTATCAGGTCCCCCAGGGCCAACATCGCGAGTCCTGCCGGTAGCATTTCGGTGTGGTTGTGGGAGGAGACTGGCTGTGCAATTTATGTGTTTTCAGGCTGAATGGCCTCCACCTGTGGTGATTCATTCCACCTGTGCAAACTGCTCTCCCCTTTGGCCGAGCACGTCCCGCGCACAACGCTGCAATTCGTGGAATGGCATCTTGCTATTGCAATCATGTATTTGTACCCGATGGCCGTGTAACATTGGTTGATATGTTCATTCTGCTGTGGTCCCATTGGTTCACATACTATCTGTGCAGTCGCTAACAGAGTTGTGAAGGGTCAGTGGAACGTAGTACTCGAGTAACGGTGGGCCCTCATTCATCACTGTACCGAGTTGCAACGACGGGCGGGGCGTCCCATTCGTGGGTGAAGGCAGTTGCCATTTTCACACACAGCCGCACTCGATGGATTAATTAGTGTATTCAAACGGCCACAGATGCCTCTTCGACGTGATGTTGCAAATGAGGAATTCGAAGGGCGGCGCTTTCGGTTTCCAGCTAGCGGCGAGGAGATGCCCACAGGTCTGACTGCAAATATAACGTTCTATTGTTTAATGTCCTTGGGACAGGGGCCATGGCGAGAATGCAATGATTGATATGAATGGTTTGGGATGCGCAATAGCGACGTGGGCGATGAGGCCGGACGTTCCCAAATACATGTTACTTCACTACACTGGAATTACGGGCTGGGGCACTGTGGATTTTGCAGGCTGCATAACGCACAGACTCAATGGATATTTCTAATGTTATGTGAGTAAATATTCAGGCGTTTTAATCCCGGGATGAGGGAATGATGAATGGATGCATGGGCAGGTGATTTGATACAGAGTTTGCCATGTACAGGGCTTCTTGGGATCTATCCGCCTCCCCTACGCTATGAGATGCAGGGCTGCCATGGTGGGACCATCGTCTATCTGGCCTTGTTGAGCCCTCCCTGTCTCGACGCGCCCTCAGACACTTGTGTCCATGCACGTTACCAATCCCATCAGATGGATTCTGTTTTCACAGGCGCATGCACAGGTACACTCGTTTGTGATGGTGTTTACACCTCGATATGGATAGTTATGAGTCGCAAGTGGTTTTTGGGTGGTGATGGACCTTTGGAGTGGGCTAGCATGCATGTGGCTGTGGATTTGGTGTGATCATTGCAGTGAGTTGTTGGAATGTAGTACTGATGGCCATTCTGTTCTTTTTCTTTTCTTTTGGTTGACAGGTATCTCCTCCCCTTTTGCCACTGCCATCTGTATGCCAGTCCTGCAGATGGGTTTTACTCCCGACACCTGCTGCTTCGTGTTAATCAGTGGAGCAGCATTACGATCTTATGGGACGATCGCCAATGGGCCACATGCCCTTACGCAGTACTGGTGGCTCGGAGCAACATTTCGGCCTTTCAGCTGGACTAGTGCCTCCCCATTGGGACGGCCCTGCGGTTCTGTGCGCTTCCATGTTGCCTTTTCGTACGTGAATGTGGCTCTGTGTACCATGAGGGAACAGGGCGTCACACAAGTAGTGGCTGGTCATTTCTTGCGGATGCAGCCCACAATGGTGAAATGTGTTTTGGAGTTCATGGCCTGATGGCTGTATGGGCTTGGTGATTTTGATGTGCATTAAATTTCTATTCTGATTTGGCCCGTGTAGCGTTCTTCTTTGCAAGTGATGTGGCATATGCCTATTTGGGGGGCGATGTATTGTGAGGAGATCTGCACTGGGTTCCAGCTTCGGAGTTTAGTTGCGTGGTACTGTACTGGGCGCGTTTGCCTACGAAGCCCGTGAGGTCAGGGATGGGGGCTGCCAATATGACAGTTTGAATGTTGTCATGCTCAGGGGCGGGGGATTGGGTTTTGTGTAACAGATGCCGGTCAGCCAGGTGGACTGGTGGAATGATGTGATTTTCGGAAAATTGCTGGTCACAGGTGCCTGTGTTTGCGTGCGTTTCTTGGTGGGGGACTGTGGTCATGTCCATTGGGATGGCTTCTGTCTTCGTGCCATCTGTGCCCTGCAGCTCCCATTGGCCCCTGTTGTGTTTCTTTTGTTCGTTGGCATGCATGGGTGACTTGTACATTTCAATGGTTGCATTGTGACTTCATTGCACCTACGGGGAGTTGTACTTTGTGGGCAGGGAGCGGTGTACGGGCACTCAGTGGGGCCGTTTACGGTTGATTCGCGATGCCGTACTTCTCACCATGGCGGAATGGTGCATTCCGCCATGCTTGATGGCGTTAGGTACATGTCCGCTAGGGTCGGAATTGGCGTACCCTTGCGCCATGGTGGTGTTTACGGTTTGGCATGGCGCGCGCGCGCGTGCTTGGTGCAGTTAGCGTTGGCGTTCACTACGGTGTCGCTAATGGCATCGTACTTTGCGGTGACGGGTCATAGTCGCACCGAGCGCTATTCGATGGCGGTATTGCATTTCCGCCTTCGTTTTCCGAATTCCGCCAGGGTCGTAATGAGGGCCCATGTAAGTTAATCTCACATTTCTCAAAAACTCTATGTGTAACATTGGTATAAGTTCCAATTTCATTTTAAGTGTAAGTATAGCACTTGCCTTGTGACCTGCTTTGCCTCTCCCCTTTCAATCCTTTCCTGTTTCTCTTCTTCCTTTGATGAAAGTCCTGTGTTCTTGTTTAAGCACTGTGCAAAGAAATTGGCATAGTCAAGTGAGAGGGTGTTGTGAAGCTCTGTAGTTCACCCCCCTGTGCATCTCATTGAGTTGCCTTTCAATGGTACTACCTTTAATTAAATGAGACAGTGCTTATCTATTGATGGTTTATGATTTGCTGTGGCAGTGCCATTCATGGAGTAGAATGTTTTCTTGGCCTGTCCTCTATGGTCAGCCATATCTCTAGTTGCTGCCGTCTAGATTTCAATTATCTTTGTATAGCCTGAAAATCATGTATTGTATACATTTTTAAAGTGCTGTCTATGTTAATGCTTTCATACCTCCATTTTTACTGGAGGTATGATGCCAATTGCTACAAAGCTTCAGTTTTTGTCAGTTTGTTTCCTTTGCCCTTGGGAACATTGTACCCATGTGCAGCTCTGGGCTCTCTCTACAAGTTCCTAGAGGCCTTTAGGGGGCCATTCCCTCAAAATGAAAGGAGAAGAAATGCCTTCCTTGTGCTTGCCGCCCATTTTATTACTAGAGCCGTACTGCTATGCTCAATTCTAAAATGATAACATGATGTAATTCTGTACCTTTCTATATATCTCGCACTCTGTTTCTATGGCTCGGATTATCATATGTTGTTCATATGTGAGCTTGAGGATTGACGGTTCAGTCATTCCTGCGGCGTCTTACCTTCAGAGAGCCCACATTGCTTCTAGCGTTCTTCACTGGCTGGTAGGTTCCTGTCTCTGCCATTTTGTTGACTCGCTGGAGTGCTGTGGAAAAAAGAGCATGCCTCGGTCAGCCCTCCGCCTAACTGCTTCATGACTGTTGTGTCTGCTTACACTACACCTGAGTCCCTACGTGAAGAATCCCAAGTGTCTATGCCCTGGAACTAGTCACACTTACTTTTGTGTTCAACCGTGTTCCGTGCTGCACTGGTGCTCACAGTTTTCGGGCAACCTGACGTTACTTGGCATGTCTGTATATCCTATCAGCATGCTTTGTTTCAATTGTGATTCTGTGGTTTCCTCCAATAGTTTTCTGCAACCTGGAAATCTCCATGGAGATGAGGTTGTGTGCTCTCCATCCACACTGATCCTTTATTTTTTGCTCTTTTAGTCTAAGTCTGCACCTGCTGGCCCTGCATTCTCCCTACTACATTGACGCCGCAGAGTGCACTGGCAAATCCGACGTTCGGCAAGTTGCACACAAGCCACCCCAACTTTCATCTCTATGGAGGACACGCTTGTGTGTTTTCATAACTACATCTCCTTCCACATATATGTACACCTGTGTTAGGGTATATGGTTGGATGTGGGGTGATACGGTGGGCAGTCATAATTTCGGAAAAAAAATGTCGACAGACAAAAATGTCGACAAATAAATGTCGAAAAAAAAAATGTTGACTTTCGTTTTTTTTAATTATATATTTATTTTAGGGGTTCGGGAGTTATAAAAAAGGGAAAAATTTAAAAAAAAATTAAAAAAGGGGGTTGGGGGGAACCCCCCCATTTCGAAAAAAAATGCATTGAAAAAAAAAGTTGCCATTTTTTTTTTCGACATTTCTTTTTCGAAATTTTGATGTTCGACATTTTTGTTGTCGAAAATTATCACTATGAACCGAGTGATACACTTATTATTAATTGTAGGGTGTGTTACTCCAAGTCTCCAGTGTAGCCCTGCATGTCCTCAGTAGTATTCCCCCCAGCAGGTTCTTGTTTTGGAGACCCATGGTTGGGTTAATTCATCCTCCAGCCTCCCTGTTTACGAACCAATGGTTTTCCCTAAATTTTTGTGAGTCCACGCTGCATCCTATCTTTATGGAAAGAGTAGTTCCTCAGTGAGTCCACTCATGTGGGTCCCTAATTTGTGGCTCCACCGCACTTCCATGTGAAGGAGCCCCATGTTTGTATTTGGTGAGTCTTTCACTGTATTAGTTATCCACCACAATATATCATCTGCCGAGTGCTGGTGCAAGATGTAGAGTCCAACCAATGGCGCTGACTGTGTTCTACAAGGAATTCATGAGCGATGTTTCTCGATCCTCTTGTTGGTTGGCCTACTGGTCTTCCCACATACGTTTTGCCACAGGGGCATTGTATGCAATAGATGGTGTTCTGTGTTTTTCAGTTGGTGAAATGTTTAAGTTCCCATTGGCGGCCTTCCATTGTGAATTATGTTATTTTCCTCGTAAAGCTCCATACTATGCAGTTACCGCATGGGTGGTGCCCTGTTAGCTGTCTTAAGTTCCACAATGTGCTTTTCACTGTTCTTTTCTGGAATTGGGCATGCGTCAGGCATTCTTTGAGGTTATTTGATCTTTTCAACACCATTCTCGGCAGTGGTTCGTCTGGTAGTGCCAACCTCACCAGGGGCCAGTATTTCTTTAGCATTGTTCTTAGTATGGGTGTACTTTGCATATATGTAGTTAGACACATCATTGTAAGATTTTAATTTTCTCAGTCTCTCGTCTTGGGTGTTAGAAGTGATTCCCATGGTGTAAATCTTGCTTTCTTCTGTGAGTGATTCAGTGATTTTTGGGGTATCCCCTGACCTTTAATCTCTGAGTGAGTGAGGCTGCATGCATTTGAAAATAATTGAGAGAGGACAATTTCTACGTGCCCTCAAATATTGGCCATATGGTATATTTACTTTCAGAGGAAGTGGATGGAAGCTGTTGTACTGTAGTAGAGTGTTTCCATCTGTTTCTTTTCTGAAGAGGGTGCATTGTAAATTTCCCTCTTGATGGAAGATATTCAAATCAAGGAAGTGGATCTCCTTTGTATTCCAGCTAATTGTACAGTTGATATGGTGATCTTGCTCATTTACCGAATGCCAACATTTATTTAGAGCTGTGGCGCTAACTTTCCACACTAAGCATGCTGTCGTCGATCAAAGCATCTCCAATGATGGATGTTGGCTCCAAACGGATTCAACATTGAGTAGATAAATTTCTCCTCAGAGTTTGCCATGAAGATAATTGCAAGGCTTGGGGCGAATGTTCTTCCCATTGCAGTGCCATTAATTTGTTGGTAGAATGCATTATTGAATTTAAAGAAATCCTTTGTTAAAGCTATTTGAAGAAGCTCCATGATAAATTCCACAGGCACCCTTGTTTGTAAGTCAGGGCAACTGAGTTGTGCGCATGCACATTCCAGTGTGTCTTCTTGTGGAATGATGGTATACAGAGCTGTATATCCATTGTTACCAACAATTCCTTCGTTTGTTCAAAGGGTTTCCCCTCAAAGCAACTTATTGTGTCCATGCTGTCCCTAAGGTATGATCTTGCCAGAGTGCTGGATGGTTTCAGAAAGCAATCTATGAATTTGTTAATTGGCTCCAAAATGGAGCCACATTTTGAAACTATTCCATGGTGGACCAGTCATTTACATTGGCGGGGACAGAGGAAAGTCAATTTCCTAGTATTGACAGCTCCTTAGAAAATATCTGACCTGATAGGTTGAAAACTGGTAATTCCAGGTTTGTCTCTACCATCTGGAGCGCCTCCTGTGTGGCCGAACCCATCTGGCCCCCTGGTTGCAAAATCTTTTGTTCTGGGGGCCCCATAGTCTTCCTCTGGGATCCCCCCACCCTAGAAAAGGCCTCTGTAATCCTCTATTGGGTGGCTGTGTATTATCACTATAATCCCAATGATCTTCTACTGTGGAATCTCAGCTTCATGATCCAGAGAATGCTACCCACAATTTCCGTGATTTCTGTGAGTATTGTTGTATGTAGGTAATACAGATTGCAAGTGACAACTAATATTGAATAGTATCACAGCAAGTGTTACAAAAAGATTGCTGGTGGACCAATTGAAACATGAGATCCATCCTGGTGAGGATTAGAGGATCCTGTTCCTTAGTCTGGGAGGGACGAGTGTTAGATAAGATTTTCATAACAAAGATAAATCTTTCTGATCTGTGTCAACCCCAGAACATTTTTCTTTACTGGTGTATTAATTCTCCTTATCCCTCAGTGAGTGGGAACCTTTATCCACACTCACAGAGTCCTTTACTCTTTTCATTGGTGCCATTTGTAAGACTCTCATTCGTGGCTTTTTAATGTTATCCTCTTTGACAATGTTTGGCACACACAGCCTATTGTTGCTGGGTTGCCCAAAGAGCTCCCCGTTTAACTTTCTCTGGCTAACCTTGTAAGAACTATCCCTTTTAAATGTTATTAGGTGAGACCAGCACACCACCATACCTCCACCTTATGTGGAGTGCTGGGGAGATCCCCTGTCTCATTCTAAATGTAACATTTATGTTACAAGGACAAATGTAACTTTAATGGCTGGTGGCAGGGAACCTTTTAACCTATTTGGTGCACCTTTAACACATGTTGTTTCCACAGCCCCTGTAAAGGAACCCATGGGTGCTCATTTTACCAAAAATGTCCATGGTCTTCCTTTTTTGCCATTTCAGTGTTCCTTTCCTTTCTTGTTCCTTCCCCTGATATCCAGGGTGGGAAAATCCTTTGTGTCAATTTTATCTTTGGCTGGACTCATGTGGATAACCCGCCCAGGTTCCAGAGTGTCTTACTGTTAGGATAAATGTATGAGTGTCCACAATTGGGTCTTCCTTCCCCTGACTTGCTGATCGCCTGTCAAAAATAAGTCTGCCTTAGGTCATACTTACCCTTAAATTGCTGGGTTCTCCTTTAGAAAGTATACAGGTTTTGCTTACCTTGTGTTATCTTTGTGCCATCCCAAAACAAGTTAAAGAGTTATGGCTTATCTCCATCTATGTTGCACTGATCTGAATAGCAACTGTAATAGTATAGTACAACATTAGGTTTGACCTGCCTAGAATTGATGTGTGACATTCTTGAAAAGTGTTACTTTAGGTATAGCTGACATTGGTATGCATGGTGCTTTCAAAATCAGTGTGAAGAGTTATTGCTTATCTTAGACTGTGTTCCAATGAGCTGAAAAGCAACTGTAATTGTATATCACACCAAAAAGTTCCTACTCACCTAGTATAACTGTGTTATCAAAAAAGCAGCTGGGGTATATACTGTCCCTTGAATCTGTATTCCACTATTCATAAAAGTATATTTGCAAGTTGGTTTACTCTGTGATTTCCTTGTTGAGTGTCACTGCATAACTGACAGGGTCTACTACTCTTGAATTATTGTTAAGTAATCGGAAAGTAATGTATGGCTTTATTCCACAAGAATAGGTGTGGCCTATACTGAATGTGTACAAAAAAAAGGTCTGACTTACCCTGACTACTGTTAGTTTTCAAAATAATTTCTATGCATTGGTCTGTGTACTTTAAAGCATAGTGTTGTGGTTTCGATATTGATATTGTGTTTATGTGATCTGTGATAGTACTTATTTCCCCCAAGATTTATCTGGGCCTACTTGTATTTAAATAAACCATTTATTTTTACAATACATAGTGTTCCAGTGTTTCTTTGGACCATATGTGTATGCTACAGCCCTTTCTCCATCCCAAGATAAGCCTGGCTGCTCTGTCTACGCTATCATATACGCAGCTGGTACAGCCTTATACCAAGAGTGGAGTCTTGTACTGTCTCAGTTGAATTTTTTTGCTAAACCCTCAGAATAACTGTCCTAACAGAAATAAATCATAATTACAGAGGGCTACTTGTAAAGATTTTTGGCAGGGCCAATGGGGAAAGTGGTGCCCTCTTTGCATTGCTGGTGCAAAAATATAGTTTCTACTGGGAACCATTTACCTAACCATTGCAGAAGGAAAGTTCTGGAAACCTGTATAAGTTTCTAGACAGGGTACAACACTGCAATTAACTATGCATGAATACAGTAGTGGGGTTGATGGGCAAGGCATTGCCAAAGTATTTATGGGACTGTGGGATGGTAGAAATGACCAAAAACAATGACAATATAGGATTTTTGAAAGAGATGTTGTTTGGCTGAAGGCTGATTGAGCATTTTTGACATGGTTTTAAATATAAAAAGTGGGAGATTAGAATTTAAGCAGGTTTAACATAGGTAGGGCTTTTCGAATGCCAAGTAATGGCCCAATGTAAGAGGAAAGTATACAGGGGCATTAACCATAAAGACCAACTTGGCTACTGAGAGTGAAATTAGCAGCCAGTGAGCATGTTTAGGAGGCTTAATAGTAATGTGTCAGATGATTTCTTTTTTAAGTTGGTTATTTAAGCAATACG
The DNA here is from genome assembly GCF_040938575.1 of Ambystoma mexicanum. Classification (NCBI taxonomy): domain Eukaryota; kingdom Metazoa; phylum Chordata; class Amphibia; order Caudata; family Ambystomatidae; genus Ambystoma; species Ambystoma mexicanum. The sequence goes on from NC_090934.1 coordinate 656,397,191, forward strand.
GTATAGCGGCCCTAGAATGGTTTCTTTCACAACATGATGAAATTCAGATTCAAAAAACCTTTGCTATTGAACTTATCAACCTGATACTCTACAACAATTATTTCAGATTTAATGATAAGTACTATTTACAGATCGCGGGTACCTCTATGGGTTCGGCTGTGGCTCCGTCCTACGCAAATATCTTTATGTTCTACTTTGAGAAAACCTTTGTTTTGGATCACCCACATTGGAAACACAGAATACACTGCTGGTTAAGATATATTGACAATGTATTTGGCATTTGGAACGGCACACATCAAGAACTGACAGATTTTTGGAAATATATTAACCAATGTAACCCACGAATCAAATTCACTATGGAAATTGGCACACCACAGGTGAACTTTCTGGACGTAACAGTAGAATGGAAAAACATGGAATTAACAACACTAATGTACAGAAAACCAACTGATGTTAACAGCTCCCTTCATTTCAACAGTTTTCACCCGAGACATTTAAAAGAAAACCTACCGTATAGCCAACTATTACGGGCTAAACGGATAACCTCCAACATAGAAAAACTTCAGACAGAATTTGATACTATACGATCAAGATTTCTAGAAAGAGGTTTCCCGGAAGTAATACATCATAACCCTTAATAGCTCAAGCTATTTCTACGACAGAAGCACACCCCCGTGACTTATTACTTAACAAACAACCGAAACAAACTCAGTCAAACCTCATCTACACATTGAAGTACTCTGCCCAGAGCTTTCAAGTCAAAAAAATCATCACTAAGAATTGGGACCTTATAAAATCGGTTCCTAATCTCAACCGTCTCTTTCCAGCCCCCCCAATGCTAGCATACAAAAGAGGACGGAATTTCAGAGATATGCTAATCAAAGCTGAAAGACCTAAAATATCTACTCAAAGGACTTTGAAGCAATCAAGAAATGGCACTTTTCCGTGCCTAAATTCTCAACACTGCTCGAACATCATCAAAGGTAATTACATCAGACATCCGAACAATGGTAAAAAGATTTTCCTAAAAAACTTCGCAACCTGTGACTCCAAAAATGTCATCTACACCATTAGATGCCCCTGTGGGAAATATTATGTTGGGAAAACCAGTAGAAAAGCTAAAGAAAGATGGACTGAACATAAGTCCCAGATTCGCACAAAAAATGTGAAGTCACCTGTATTCCGGCATTTTAGAGACAATAAGCATAACATCTCGCAAATGAGATTTGCAATACTAGAAGTATTACACCCCCTCCAACGAGGAGGTGACCTACCCAAATTTTTGGCACAAAAAGAATTGTACTGGATTCATAGACTAGATGCAATGACCCCACTCGGTCTAAATGAAGAGTACTATTTAGGTCCATTCATTTAAATAACACCTACACTAAATTTTCTCTTTCCATGCATCTTCATTAATGTCTCTTTAAAAACACTTGATATGATTGTTGGTTAGAATTATCATAACCACATTATAAGATTGTGAACCAACTAACTTGGACAGTTGACTAGAAATGTTAAAATGTTTTCAAAGTTTATTCATATCCAGTCATTCTGTTGACTCCATCTCGGTAATATACATTCTGTACAATTGATACTCTCTTTACTAGACTGTGAACCAAATGTGTGGGCAGAATGGCATTGGTTGGTTGCATTATAAGAATGTACCTAACCATTAGTATCAACTATGTTTATTACTACAACTACAACTCCAGTTTTCTAGTTTTACACTATTCATGACACTCTAATTGCGTGGATGTTGTTCCATATGATTTTTATAAGCTTAGCCATCATGATTCCTGACCCTCGCACGAATTATATTAGTTTCAACTATTAAGGGTTATGCACATATTGGGCATTGTCATTCCCCTAGAGGTCACATTGTAACATTTCCTTCACCCAGACACTAGGTTTGTTTACATGTTGCGTCATGCACGCGATTGCGTGATGACGTCACATTGTAAACACGCCGCGGTCTGTTTTTCTCTTTTCACTCAACTGATTAAGCTCTTATAGCCCTACTTGCCCCTGTAGAGCATCTTTCCAGAGGAGGCTAATTAGATTCCATTTTGTCTAATTTTCATCCATCTGAGCCTGGAGCTCAGCGCACAGTATGACGTATCAAACGCAAGCACGTGATTACGTCACACTACTAACTACTTGATAAACAGTGGCGGCACTTGCCAAGGAGTCGAGCAACCCTTCGGCAGCTGGTCTCCATGTGTGCCACACTGTCATACACTAGGTAAGAATTTTAAGCTTCCAATACTGGCTCAACCCAGGTTTTTTTTCACAACAAAGCTTTCGAACACCCTGTTCACTTCTTGTGTCCATTACTGAGACTCTACCTACTTTTTCTCAGCGCTCCAGTCCTGAATAACCTCCATACCTTTTGCGGTCATTGACTACCACTTCCCCTCAGCTATCCTTGATATTGGTCAACCGCGATACCGCTGAAGTGACTCATTACTGGCTTAACTTATTCTATCACAACTATGTCACACACAACGGTCTAAATAGACGCTTTTTATGTTCATTTCTACAGATAAGGACTTACCATCTAAGACCTGCTGTCTTGTTTAGACGAAGGCCTGGATTTCCCGTCCCAGACCACCCCCGTTCTCTTGAAGTACCTCTCTCATATTTAAAAAAAACACAAGGTTAGACTCTCTAAATAGTTGCACAGTTGCTCACTTTATCATATTAGAACTTCAATGTATTTACTTTCAGGAGTTATTCTCTATATATATTTTTTCTATACATTTCCTCATTCGATCATAGCAGAGAAGATACTATTAACCCAGTGAATTTGCCATCAGTTTCTACAGTTATTAATGAGGGACAGGTTGTCCTCTTGTGGGTTAGTGTATACTCTGTATATTTAAAATGTCATACGGTCTGCTACATAGGTAATCCTTGTATGTCATGGGTTATTGTGATACATATCCTGATCTAAAATGAGTTATTTAGAAATGTTGTTGAACAAAAGTTGTTGGTGTAAATATATTCCTAATGTACATATTATATATATTTTTTCCTAGAAACCTTTGTTATTGCCCCTGATGAAGAGTGTTGTAGCACTCGAAACGCGTTGGGCCTTCCACAGCTTCAACATCAAGAATAAACAATGAAGAATGGTTCTTGTAACCTTATCTGATTCAAAGTCATGTTTTTGAACAAATTACCTTTTTCTACGCATTACCATTTACAGACTTCCTTGAACTTATTAAGAAAAATCACTTGTTAGATATATCTAATTGTTGGTCTGGTATTCCAGATATTAGATAGTGTGCAGGGGACGTAAGTTCCTGGCTTGGGAACTTAAATTCTCTTCATTGTATTGTGCAACCAAGGTGTCATGGTTGCCCCTCTCTCCTCTGCACCTCATACTTGATGAGTAAATTTTACAAACACCTAGTATCCAAGTTGACTCTTACTATTTACAAATATTTTTCCTTACTAGGGTGTGCCATAGTTGTCCTATCCTTCCCTTCTTTTATTTAAGCAATACGGCCAGAGCAGGGGGGCATTACTGCTTCAGGTGTAACCCATAGTTGCAGGCCCTGAGGCATTACCTAAAGTAGTAATGCCCATCCTGCGAGGAGCTTGTTAGCACCCAGCCCGTATGGCCGGGGTACTAAAAGTATTTTTTTTCATTTGAGAAACGATCCTGAAAATAAAGAGAAGAAAATGGCTGCCAAGGAAGGGGAAATGAAGTCTGTTCTCACTTTCCATGGCAGCTATTAAAATTGGTTAAAAGCAAACAAAATGACCGCCATGGAAAGGGAGAAGGGACTACATATAGACTCTTCTCACTTTCCATGGCGGCCATTAAAAAAAATAGGAAAAAAATAAATAAAGAAAATGGCCACCATGGGATGGGACAAGGGACTTCACGTATTCCTTCTTTCTTTCCATGGCAGCTTGTCACAGATCGGGAAAGACACGCTGGGGACAGAAGTGCTCCCAGTGCGTCCCCTCCTGAAAAGGATGCAAAAGAATAAGGTAAGTGGGGGGAGAGAGGGAGGGAGAGAGGGAGGGAAATTTGTGGATTAGAAGGGAGAGGGAAAGGGAGGGTTAGGGGGGGGAGCACTTGCCTTGTTCGCCTGCAGAGAAGTTGTGGCCTCCAACCCTGAGGAGGCTCAGGGTGGCAGAATTATCGTCTGGTAATGCCCCCATTCCAAGCCTCCTCATTGGCTGGAAGGCTGCCACACCCCACCCGCTGCAGACTAATTTGTTTTAACAGTATTAATACTTGAAAAGTTATTGGTGCAAGGGGAAAAATCCCCAGAAAGCATGTAGTTGATGTTTGTGCTTTGAGACCAATCAGTCACTAGAGTCTCTTTTGTTGAATGTGATTAGGTTGAGAAACTGTGGGCCTAATAATATGGTAATTGATTTCAGAAAATGTGTAATTTTTACTGTGTAGAATCTGGTGCTCCCAAGGATGGATTGGGAATGAAAAGTGGCCATGGAAATGTTTTTAAAAGGGGATCCCTATCACAAAGTGAAAGCAACCACAAACCTTCTCAGTAGGATTTGGCCAGTTTTCGAAAGAAGAAAATTTGGGGGAGGAGGGGAATGGGACAAAAAAGTGCATTTTAAAGCACTTTTGAACCTATATATTCAAAAAGTACTTAAACAAAACTTGTACCACTTTTTAACAGTGAGAAATAACATACTTTTTATAACACATTGGGCCTCATTACACGGAAGGCGGTGATCCAGGGTGCTATTAGCACCCTGGACCATGCCGGTAAATTACCGGCACCGCCTTGGCGGAAAGGGGATTTACCGCCCCATTCCAAGGTCGGTGGGGCGGTAAATCCCCCTTCCGCCATTGCCCTTCCCCATTCCCATTTCTGCCCCATAGGGCTCTATGGGAATGGGGAAGGCGCTAATTACGGCACCGCAATTTTGCGGTGCCGTAATTAGCTCCGAGGTCCCTTAGCAGGTTGGTTTTTAATGCCTGCAAAAAGCAGGCGTTAGAGCACCAACCCGCAAAGGGACCTCGCTGTCCGTGTAATGAGGCCCATTTTCTACTTCAATGGGATGTGGAGAGTCATTGGAAATGGTAGGAATGTGACATGCGAAAGAGGGTAAGAGGCAGCAAACAAGGCTGCCCATAAAAAAGAGGCCCATGGTGCAGAGGCTCACTGGGAAATGTCCAGAGTTCACTGTAGGCCAATTCACCACTAGTTTGAATGACCTCATCTGAAGGTGTAATTGTTGTGTTAAATAGAGAATATGTAAAAAGAATGTGAGGGAGGTGATGAGGAGGGAGAAGTGGAGTTGCTTGTTTTTTTTCTAAACTCGCAATTTGTGTGTGTGTGTGTTTGTTTATATTCTGTGATAGTTTGCATTAATTGTAAGTAGATTCTGAATGGTCTATAGGATTAGAATGAAGATTAAGGGCCTCATTACACGGACGGCGGTAAGGGTTAACGGTCACCGTTAATGGTACCGGTGACCGTTAACCCTTACCGCCTTACTACGAGGTCCCTTTGCGGGTTGGAGACTTTAACGCCTGCTTTTTGCAGGCATTAAAAACCAACCTGCAAAGGGACCAGGGAGCTAATTACTGTACCGCAATTTGCGGTGCCGTAATTAGCACCTTCCCCATTCCCATTATGCCCTATAGGGCAAAAATGGGAATGGGGAAGGGCAATGGGGGAAGGGGGAATTACCGCCCCACCAACCTTGGAATAGGGCGGTAATTCCCCTTTCCTCCAAGGCGGTGCCGGTATTTTACTGGCATGGACCAAGGTGCTAATAGCCTATTGCACCAAGGCTAATAGCACCTTGGTCCACCGCTGTCCGTGTAATGAGGCCCTAAATGGCCTTGAGCTGTGCACAGTCAAAAGGTACTAGAATCAATGGAGCCTCTTACTACTCTCCAATAAATGTGTCAACCTCTAATAGAAGCAAATGCCTCTTCACAAAAGTAAAACACTGCAAAATCCCTTACCAGACCCAGAAATATGTGAGTCCTTAGCCAAGTCCAGTGCCATCACTGATTTTTTAATTTGCAAAATCGCACAGACATCACATCAGTGCTCGAAATCATCTGCCCTGCAACTGTCTACTGCACCCTGTGTGCCTCTAACCTGCACTGACTTCCCCCGACTCACCATCAAGGATCTCACTGACAGTTTATGAAGCCCACACTGGAACCGGAAGACCTTGACAACTACTGACCAATCACCAGCCTCCCATTCATTTGTACTATAATTGAAATGGTAATGGTGAACCATCTACACAAGCAATTGCTCCAGGACTGCCAATACGGGTTCAAGCTTAAATGCAGCATTGAACCACCCACCATGAAGGTCATCAATGATGCTCTCCAGAGAAAGGACAACGGGGATTCCTACCTCCTCATCCTTTTAGACCTATATACCCCATTTAAATGGTGGGACACTAGATTCTGATCAGTGCCCTCACACAAAAAATGGGCCTTGTGGAAACATTTCTTACATGGCTCTCATCCTACCTCTCAGTCAGATACCAGGCTGTCCAGATGGGCACCTTTAGATCTGATCACTGCCTATTTACCTACATAGTGCCGCAGGTATCAATCATCTCCCTGTGATCTTTATATTGGCAACTGTTGGAATCACTCCTTGGTGACCCAGACGTCTTGCTACACCAGTACACAGATGACACTTGGCTGTACCTTGTAAATGGCTGCTAGGATGTCACGTGATTCTGACAATGCCTGGCCACCATTTAAATGTGAATGACAAGTGCATACCTAACTATCAACCAGACGAAAGCATAATTCATGCTCCTTGGACACACATTCAAAACAAAACTATCCAAAAGTGGATCAGTAAGATACGCCTGGATGGATTCTCATCCCAACTTACTATACTCCACCACATCCCTCCTGGTCATCGAAAAAAGTAACATCTCCTTTCAACAGCACATCAAAATGAAAGTGCAGTCCATATGGGACCAGGTCAGGCTGCTCCACAAGATTTAGCCTTCCTCACACCCCAGGACTTTGCAATCATAGTTTAAGCTCTTGTGATTTCACACATTGATGGGGGTAGATCCCACCTCATTGTGCTCCCTGCAGTACACCTGGCTAACCTCAGAGTAGTCCATCATGCTGCAGCCCACTGTATCACTGGTTCTAAAATATTCGGCCACTTGACCCCCATCTTGCGCAACCTTCAGTGGCTCGCTATCCCTGCCAGGATTCTTTACAAAATTGCCTGTATGACCTACAAGGCAGCCTGGGCCCAGATTCCCACCTATCTTGCAGACATACTAACACCTTGTGTGGTACATGCTCTTCTAGGGGTCAGGCCATTGCTAGGCTGGAAAATAAACTAACGCTCAGGGAAAAATCAAGGAAAGAGTCCTTCTCCTGCTATCCCCAGCATAGTGGAACAGCATGCCGGTGGTAATCAGGACCGTTCCAAAGCCCCTACAGTTCAGGAAAGAAAGGAAACCCTACTCTTTAGGGAATCTTTAGTCGTGACTTGGGTAACCCAGTCCCCGGTTCTACCACCACTTCAGATCCTTTGTAAACTGCCCTCCTGTTCCTTGAACTCTTGTACAGCCCTCCGTTGCTCCTGCAGAAGTTCTGTTCTATATAAAACACAAATAAAAATATAAATACCAAAATACATTAACACATATATAATATAGAAACTATGAGGGATGTAAAAATCTTAACTGTTCTGAAAAGTTACCATCAGAATGGGTTATAAAAAATATCTATCACCTGTATTTGTTATGATCAGAAGGTCGCCCAGAAACCCCCAAAACTTCCTTTGTGGTTAGTTCATAAAAGACATTTCAACAATAACATTTGATTGTAGTCATTCCTAGCTCTATCTACAATACACACAGTATTTATGGCTTTCCAATGTCCAAAATAAACATTATTAGAAATCTAGCTATTTAATATAATGAAATCCCCACATCCTTTTTGATTGTTTAATGCTCATTGCGGTGATATGGAAGGACTGTACAGCAAAGGCTACTGCAGGTTCTTTCAATAATTGTAAGTAAGGAAACCCTGGTATATAGTCTGTAGCCACCTACTTTCAATAGTGGACTAATAAAGATCATAAATGAAGACATGCCAAAGGGAAAAAAGCCAGGATGTGTCCTGCTACATCAACAACAGCTTGTTGTCGCCCCATAATCCTGCAACAGTATTTATAGGACGGCAGTTGAGTAATCCGCTCTTGGATTTTGAACACATGTCAGGTATGCTTCCCTACAAACAGCAGAATAAAGTCAATGGGCCTCATTACGACCCAAGCGCTAATGGGTTAACGGTGCCGTAAAAGGCTGTGCCGCCGTTAACCCATTAGCGCCTTACTACGCTGGTCTAGACCAGCCGTTAAAGTAGGGACCTGCAAAGGGACCTTGGTGCTAAGTATGGTACCGCAATTTGCGGTACCTTACTTAGCGCCTTCCCCAGTCCCATTGAGCCCTATGGGGTAAAAATGGGAATGGGGAAGGACCAATGTTCAATGGGGAATTACCGCCCTGCCAACCTTGGAATGGGGTGGTAATTCCCCATTGAACATTGGCGGACTCGTTACGATACCGGCACCAACCATGGTGCTAATAGCGTCATGGTTTAGCACTAGTATCGTAATGAGGGCCAATGCCACAATGATGTCAAGTAATCCGTCCTTGAATGATTAAATGTGCGTCTCTTTTTATTGGCAGAAGAGGGGACCACTCCGACTGTAGTTACTGCAGGGCTTCCTGCCTTTAAGGGTGGCGTGCTTACCCCTCATGAATGGCTCATTCCTCCGAGTTTCCATGCAGCCTTTGAAGCAGGCCTTCCGTCTAACTTTAACTTCGGCATATTCCACATCCAATCAATAAGCTCGGGGAATATTGCGTCACTATTCTTTCTGTATTTTCAGCTTCAGCTATTAATGTTCCCAGAGAAAAGTCGCACGAAGATCCTTTGAAGAGAGAGGGAGAGAGAGAGAGAGAGGTTAGTTCTTTTTCTGGCTTTATAAGTTAACAAAGTGCCATTTGTTTGACTATGAGTCATCTTCAACATTTGATAGCAATGAATCAGATGACCCGACACCAGCAGCTTATGTTCAAAACACTAAACTCAGTAGGCTTCAGATGTATTATTTTTTTTTAATCTTCAGACATAGCATACTTCTGGAAGGCTGTATGATAATGACCGCCCATTTTTTTTTTTTTTTTTGATCAGCCTTCTCTGGAGAGTGGGGGCTCCGAAAATCGTGTCTTGGAAAGAAGACTGGGGCTCGTGCTCCCCAGCCAGGCACAGCAGTCGCATTTGATTGCGATGAAAGCGACCTAGAAAGAAGAAGGACGCCGGCTGAGTGTGTATGCATTGGTGACGTAATAACCCTACTGTGCCAAGAAAACATTTTGGGACCTGATGCCGGGAATACTTTGTGAACACGTCAAGGAAATATTTGATCTGTGCGTTCACGTCTGAAAATAGGCCCGACTGCTTAGTGGTGGTTTAAAGGCAGGATCTGATGTACTCTTTCGGCGGATGTGTGACCTCTACCTACAGCTTGAAGACCTAACACGCACACAGAAATGTATTGCCTGTGGATTTTAGTTTCAAATGATGTCCTTGCATTGCTGTTGTATTCCTTGCATTGTTTTCCCTTTGTTTTTCACGCTGAACGGTCGGCCTCAGATTTACACATCTTTTAGTCCCAAATGTCATCATGCTCAAATAGAAACGGAATTGTGTGATAAGGGCCAGGACTTTCAAGATGGCATGACAAGCTCGGTTAACCTTCACATACCTGTCTTCAGACGCACACTTTGCATGTTATTAATTTCATTCTGTCTAGGTAACCTTAAGGTCAGTGTCTTGCACCGGACTCATCAATATATCTGCTTTCCTTTCCCATCCTCCCTTAATTCCTGCTACTTTTCATACCTGAGGTGGTGGTATGGACTCTAGATGAAAATTGCCTTATTAAGCGTGTTAGCTCCTGTTTCACACTGGGGCTGACGAATCCTGCAGTCCATCACCAAATAATCCCATAGGGAAACCAGACAACCAAAGTAGAGGCAAGCTTTATTTACATAAAGCTGTGCAGATAAGAACAGGGAAAGCGTCAGAATATCTGTCGGAATTGGCATCTGGTAAGAGTGTAGAAACTCTGGCGTTTTTTTAATTGTATTAAATAAATAAAATAATGCAGGTAATTCCATCTCTGAAAGGCTAATCTGCTAATCAGATCTCCCTTTCATAAACTCCATGCCAGAACCATAGTGTACACCTTCTTGGTGGCATGTCCTTTGTAACCATTAAGCTAAAGCGGCTGCCCTGTAACCACTCTGCCAGCTACTGCCTGTAACCACTATGCTCACCACTTTCATTGCAACCAGCGAGTCTGTCTGTAACAGCGCCACGATGCCTAAGGGCTGTTGTGCGCTCTATAAATGCTAATAAATACATAAATAAATAGTGACAACCGACCTCTCTGCTGTACAGGGGCTGCATTTAAGACATGCACCCCTGTTCCAAAAACTACATAACTATGAGCATGCTATCCTGTGGCATGATAAACGGGAGGTATACGTCATACCTGAGTTTGAGGTTTAGTGGGTAGCATCACTTATAACTATCCAAGCCACATCACATTTATGTCACACAAGTTCAAGGCCTGTGATGCCAGTTCAGCTGTGGAATGGTTGTGTGTATTCCCCCAGCAAGTCTGACTTTGCTGTTGCCAGCAAGACTGCACCCCTGGGTGCTGTCCTGAGAACAGGAATCAAAGGGCACACCCATTCACAAAAGGAGTAGCCTTAAACCAGGATGCTGCATACCAAAATAACCGTTGAGGGTTAACAGAGACAGAGGGAGTTCCTTGCAGCTATAGGAAGGTTCCATCAACTTGTTTCTCTCTTCCTCTATCTTTCCTCCCTGTCCCCTACACCTCTTGTAGGTGAAAGCACTTTGGGTGTGATGTCAGAAGGCAAAGTCCACTTGTTCCAAGGACAGGTATTGGACTGCTAACATAGGCTTGCTTTTGTCTAGTCACCTGTGTACCTTTGCCTTTAAAATAATTAGTCTTCCACACATTTGAGCACTGCCGGATTGTGGACTGCCCTCCCTGAACCTCTCTGGTGTTCCTAACTGAGAGGTAAAGATCCTATTTCTAAACTTCCAAGGGTGGCTAGGAGGAGGATGACCGTAAGAGTTGCTTTTGCTTAGCTGCTCGGGGGACAGGGGGTTTTTGCTCAGAAGCCAGACATGACACAGATCTAGGTAAATACATAACATCCATGACTGCAAATGCAAAAACATTGCATCATTTACAGGGATTTTATCAAAAATTAAATGTGGGGACGCCTTGAAGCCCCCTCCACATCACCCTACTTTAATGAATACCCCAACCCAACCCCATCTATATTTTTGCATGAAATCGTTGTAAATGATGCAATGTTTTTGCTTTCGCAGTAATGGTCGGCACAGTAATGTGGCGATACCCATGACACAGGCTTTAAGGTTTTCTCTGGTAATGACTGGTGAAATAAACTAATGGTATAGGGCAGCACATACAAATCCAGTGTATTCTGAAAGTAACTATCCCATTTTCCCGCAGACCAGTTTGTTCAAAGGCCCATTTGTTCTTTAGTTTTGTTACCACATTTCACCAAAAATGTAGATGAGCGGTTTGGTGTAGGTATTTATAAAGGTGGGGTAATGTGAAGGTAGGTTGTAGGGGTCTCCCCTAACCTTTTTTGCAATGAAATGTGGCAACAAAAATTCAACCAAATGGGCCTCAGGTAAATTACTGTGAGGAAACATCATAGATCCGACTGAAATATGCCCCCTCTGGTAAATATTAGTTTGGTAAAGGATTAAACTGTAAACCCAGTGATTACATCAGGGCTGGATTAAATAGGGATATGTGTGCATGGAGGGTGAATGTTTTTCCCTCTGAGGACCACTTAGAAGAGACTCAAGCATGCAAATCCCCTCCACTCCCTCTTAGTGCCTCATCCTGACCGACCGCAGGCTGTGTGAAAGGAACTAAAGCCACTGAAAGAGAGGGGACAAGAGGGGTCTAAGCAAATGCTCATACCATCTAATGGTACATTGGCCCATTTTTTGTTTACACAGGATAATATTGCAACATGCAAATATTTAGAGTCATGGCACGATTTGGTGCAGGAGAATTGGCAAAGCCAGTTCCTGCTCAAAGGTGCATTTCATTTAATTTGGGTAGCCAATTGAAAGCACCTATTAGAATCCAGGAATGGAAAGGTTGGCCCATAGCAGTGGGGATCTATGTCACCTGTTATAAGGAAGCATCAGAAAGACAGAATGCATTCAAAATAAGGAGGTTAAGTTTTTGAATGAAAAACTAAGGGATGAAATTAAAAACCGAAAGAATGAATCAGAGGAATCAGAGGAAGAATCAGGCCAGCATCCACTCTGCTTTAACCCCATTCAGTAAAGAATAAGCAGCATGAGACTGCTTAGGGTTTCACAGATTTTTGACTAACCTGGCTCTTCAACACCACAGACTCAAACTGAAAACCGATTCGGAAAGGAAAGGGATGAATGAACTGGACTCGGAAAACCCCCAGTACAGACTGTGGACATCTCCCTATGTGAAGAAGCTCCCACGGCACCTGGACGAAGGACGCCGGTTAGAGGGGAACACAGGCGACACCCAAACTGAGACAGAATATACTCACCACCCAACAACTGCACTCCTCCGTAAGTTGCCACCGGGTACCACATATAGTGTAATTATCGGAATATAAGCAATCACCACAAAATATGAGCTGTGGACATGGGCAGGTGTGCTAGCCGTATGGGTGGGAAGGGAAGCCTGGGGGAGGAAGGGGCCAGATGTGAAAGGGACCTTGAAGGCCGGACGGACCAAGATCTAGACAGAGGCACTGGGGCGCTCCCGAACCCCACCTGGGAAAATTACAGAAGCCCAGAGCCTCAATTCTGGATAAAGATGCCAAGTAACCAATTGGACTAACAATTTCCCCCTCTGCATACACCTCTCAAACTCCAAACCAAACACAACCACAAACCTACAGCACAACAAACCGCAAAAACGTCACTACATTGCAACAACAAAACAAAAAACCCATAAAGACTCGCACAACAGTACACAACGATTACCGGCCGCAAAACAGCTCAGGCCCAGCCAACGGAACCACCGGGCTGAGGCCGCCAACAGCACATCAATGTTCTCTTGCACTTCTGCAGCTACTTCCCACTAACCACCCTTCCCTTCCTCTTTCAGAGCCGCCAGAGCACCAGGGGACCAGTCCGGTGGTCATAGCGCGCAGTACAAATGTCCTTTAACATTAACATTAACATTAGCATAAGTGCAAGAATGCCTGTGCACCAGCATGCATGTACAGATGATGCAACCACCATCCCCAGACGGATAATATGTCTGCCACACCCTCACAGACAGTGAAACTGCAGTTGTCTCACAGACCAATTGTCCAACAGCCCCTATCCGACCAACAACTGATTGCCCGTCAAAATTTGCCTGCAATCTCCCATGTCATTCAGACACCAAGATTAGGGGGACAACACAAGCCTATGCCCTAATGCAAGCACATGGGTCGCTGAACGCCCCAGGTTCTCACTGGTAACCATCTTACCTCTATTTGCATCGTCTCTGATGAAGGATGGTATGCACTATGGAAGCAAGCCTCCAACATTTCAAGCCCCTTTGAGGCATGTACCTGGGAAGGGAATGGCAGGAAAAGATAGGAGAACACTTGGTGACAGTGCATGTACTATGGTCTCCTGGAGACTTAAGGAACTTGTTTAAAGAATTCCCGAACATTGGAAAGGATCCCCAGAGATTTGTTGAAGATCTCCAGACCATGCTCCAGTGTTAATACCGTGCTTGGCTGATATGAACCAGCTCATGACAGTAAGTATGCCAGCATAGGTCAGATAGAGACTTGTACAACAGAGTCAGTGCGCTGTGACCCAGCATCCCAGAGGTATGCCATGGATTACGTTTTGGGGCAAAATTAACAACTGCGAACAAAATAGAAGGGAGCTACTGGCAGAAGACTTAGAACTATTAAAGATAGTATTCAGCCAGCATTCAGGCAGAGTAAAAACCGAGAACACTGACAATGAGGAAGTAGACAATGCATTTGATTCAGGACTGCAGCCTTAACTCTAAGCCCTGGTGAAGATGATTTGCTATCAAGGGCAGAATACACACCTGTCTAAACTTGTTATACTAGCAAACCACTTGTCAAGAAAAAAAAAGACACTATCACGAACAGGCTTATGGTATTAGAGCTACAGAATCTCTAGGGGCAGGCCCCTTCTCTGGGAAAATGATAATTCAGAGGGGCTTTATGGGAGAGGATGAGGAAGGGGCAGTGGTGTCCTACAGTTGGGTCTGCCGGTGGAGTTATCCAATTTGAAAATGTGGAACTACTGGATGAACAAATGCCCATATGGACCACAGCAGAATAATTTGCCCGCAACCACAGCGCAGGTCACATTCCCTAATTAAAATGCCCCCAAATTCAAATCAAATAAGTCAGTTCATGCAATGTCAGATGAGAAACAATGATTAGTCAGTCTAAGAGACTAACTTGCCATGAAGCCCACATGGAATGTATGTTCAGTGTGAAGTCAGTGGCCAAACTATTTCATCTCTGGTGGACACTTCAGCTAGTAGATCAGCACTTTTTACCTATTGTTACACAGACATTCCTTTGTCCACTGAGACGGTCAATGCCGTAAGTATCTCAAACACCTCAGTGCCGCACCCTGTCACTGAACCAATATCCATTACACTGGGGTCCATACAGGTAAACACTCCTTTTTACTGAGCCCTTCAGCCCGATCAATCAATGAGGGAAATGTGAGGCAAGTTCAAGTATAAGATACATTTCACACCTCATGGAGTACTTTTAGATGTCCCGATTAGACAAGCTGAGGCAGTGCTGTCGATATTATATTACCTAGATTGAGTATTTACAAGGGTTATTCAATTTAGTCCCTGATGCATATTTATTTTTATCTATTTTATCATTTTTAACATGAACCTAGCTTGAGAGCAGCAGAGCGATATACAACAAGGGGAAGTCAGTTTTGGGCGTGGAATTATTTTACAGCAGTGTAATTCTGTTGGCGGAAGGGTGGAAAAAATAAATTTAGTTGTTTGTGAGGTATTAACAGAAGATCCATACTTTTAGTGTTTTGTAGAACTGGAGCATGGTAGTGGCCTTCTGAACCAGTAGTAGTATAGAGTTACAGAGGGCCAGAGCAGGACAGAAGAAGGACTATTTGCTTGTCTTTTCGTTGTGGGCTTGCTTTGATTCCAACCTTTTGATGGATCTGCTACTGGAGGCGTGAGAACCTAAAGAGGTGTGGGGTTGTGCTGCCAGGCATGTTTGGTGTGTCATTCAAGACTGCTTTGTAGCGGAGGTAAGCAGTTTTGAATAGGATCTTGGTGGGAAGGGGAGCCTGTGAAGCTTATGCAGGGAGGATGGGATGTAGTCAAATGTGTGGAATCTGGTGATCAGGCAGGCTGTGGCATGGCGGATTTCCTTGAGGGGGCCAGATGCATGGTTGGAGCCCAGTAATGAGGTTGTTGTCCCATCAATGTGGGCAATCATGAGAGTCTAAACCACAGTACAGAAGTCATGCTGGGGGTGAAGGGCTTCATTTTGCAAAGTGTAGTGATCTGTAGCTAGGCTTTTTGGGCTTTCTTGACTATGTGATTTGGGAAGGAATGGCTGCTGTATACAATAAAGCATAGAGATTTAGCTGACAGATTTGGGGTGAATCCTTCCAGTTGCATATTGTCAAGCCACTTTTGGATGTGCTGACATTTGTCAGGGGTATGTATGACAATACATTCTGTCTTGGTGAGTTTAAGCTTAAGGTAGGCATTTAACATGCAGGTTTGGATGGTGGTCAGGCACTCAAGGAGTCAGGTTATGTCGTGGGGGCCTTTAACCTTGAAGTACAACTGAGTGTCATTGGAGTATTGATGAATGGCTCTGTTGGGGCCCTTTAGAAAAAAATCCAGTAGGTGAAGGAGGAATGAGGAGAGGATGGAACCTTGGGGGACCCCACATATGACTGGGAGTCACTTGGACATGAACTGACACATCTGCGCAGTTTGGTGTCTGTCTGATAGGTAGAAAGCAAACCACAGTCTTTGTTTTTCTCATGGCACCGAACAGGAATGCAGAACCAGTCAATATTAAGGAACATGAGTCCAAGAGACTTGGCACAATTCTACAATATCCATTATACCTAGAAGTGGCAAAGGATGTAGTACACATGATATGATCCCTGTCGAACAAGGGAATAATAGCCCCTATGTGTACCTTATGTGTAGCCCTTCTTATACCCAAATATTGCCGGTCAGGAAACCAGAAAGAGATACATTTACATTTATTCAGGACATTTGAGTCACTAGCGAAGCAGTTGTACCAGCTTTGTAAGTGGTCCCTAACCCAGCTATTACAATATCCTATATTCCTCCATCCGCTAAACATTTACAGTTGTATATCCCTGCTTGCCATTCTTTGTAATCCCCATGCATTCAGACAGCCAATATGTTCTTACCAAGGAATACAATCTAACCGGACTAGACTCCAACAGCGGTACACAGAATCTGCAAATCTTTTATCATAGCAGCTTAAGAAGGACATATATTACATAACATTCCCTGGACAGTAAGTTGTGGTTCAGTATATATATGATTTCTTACTTGCCTCACACTCATATAAAGCCTGCAAACAGGGCACACTGGTACTTTTAACTGCATTAGCTAACAAGTTACACAAAGAATCCAGACATAAACCACAGCTTTGTATCGAGAGATTATTATTTATGACATGAGATAATGTTAGGCGTAGCGAAGATATTATGAATAACGCAAATGAAAGTGTTTTGGGGGATGACAGGATACTATAGTCAATATTAGGTTATACTGAAATTGTAAAACCTCTACAGAAATATACTATGCTTAATACATGTGAGCCTCTACACTGGATTCAGGAATCAGAAGAAGCATTTGCGAAAATTATAAGATCATGATCCCGTGCACCAGCATTACGGTTACCAGATTACACAAATGATTTCCTACTCTAGCATCATGAAAAGAATGGATTCACATTTGCCATCCGCACACGGACTCATGGACATGAACAGTGGCCAATTGCCTATTGTATGACAGCCTTAGATACAGTTGTGGCAGGACCTCCCATATTAGTCAGATCTGTGGAAGCAGCTACCATAGAAGTCCAACCATGCAAGAATATTGT
The DNA here is from genome assembly GCF_040938575.1 of Ambystoma mexicanum. Classification (NCBI taxonomy): domain Eukaryota; kingdom Metazoa; phylum Chordata; class Amphibia; order Caudata; family Ambystomatidae; genus Ambystoma; species Ambystoma mexicanum. The sequence continues at coordinate 656,414,474 of NC_090934.1, forward strand.
TTTAGGGTCCTACTTAGAAGTAGCAGTCCTTCATGCTATTGGTGCTTTGTTATTCAAATCCCAAACACAACACATGGCCCTGTCATGATCCACAAAGTATGACATGTTATTGTTAAACTCATCAAAAATGATCCTGACTTCTTGCTCCGTACTTAGTCCAGCTACCTACTACATCCCCACTGGAGAGAGATCCACATGACTGTGAACCTTACGACTATGTAGTCATCACTGCAAACCTCTGAAACCAAGACGGGACATGTTTGACACAACAATCCAAAATGCATTGCTGTTGTATTTTGTGGAAGGATCTTGTTACAGAAACAAAAACAGCTGATTAGTAGCAGGGCGCACTGTCGGTTTGCTAGTAGATATCATAGAAAGTGGTGGACTGCTCAACGTTACTTCAGCACAGGCAGTCAAGTCAGTAGCACTTAGACAAGCATACAAACTAACTGAGCAAAGATTCCTAATATGCCTTTTCTCTGTTGTGGAAACAAAGAGGATTCTTGACAACATCTGGTTCTTTGATAAAAAAAAATCATGAATGTGGGTCAAACCTTCTGGAAGACCAGATCTTGCCCAAACAGATAGCCATTATTAAGTGCACAGCAAGCCAGCCCATGAACGACAAGGTCTCTTGTGGAAATGCATTTAATATATTTTAAAAAGAAGGAGTGTAACAAGTTCCTCCATTTAACACCTTAAAAAAAACTAGCATGTATCCAAGATACCACTGATGAAGTAAAAGAGAAGTCATGGTTAAGGGGAGCTTTCCATTTGTGTGAATATACTCTTTGGCTGGATAAACATGGTTACCTAATCACCCTGAAAATCCTTTCATCCTACCTGCCTCGTATTTATCATGGATTCACCCATTTATGTTAACAACCTTTAACCAAGACTGGTATGCCTCAGACTTTTCTGCCATGCCACACATTTATTGCAAACAGTGAATCATCTCCCAGCAGATTAATGGTGGTCAAACTGTCCAAAGTACACCAGGAGTGCAACCATGGGCCTGTGGGCCCTTTGTGAATCTCCAGGTTGATTTTGTGCTACACTCCAGAAGAGCAACAATTTTGAGTACATTCTTGTAGTAGTAGACCCCTTTTCGGGTTGGGTTGAAGCCTTTCCAAGTAAGGGGCAGATACTGTGGCTTTGGAAACATTTTCATAAGAGAATTTTCAGCAAGATTTGGAGTGCCAGTCAGCATATACAGGAAGAGATGGACACATTTTACTGGCCTGTTATTTTTATTTTCTATTTATTTATATATTTATAACGCGTTGAACGCCTGCAGGCATCAGGGCGCGATAAAGACACAAGGATGGAAAGGTGACAGGACAGAACAATAAGGAAGGGAGGAACCAGGCTCTATATGAGCGCAGATAATGTTAATTAGATAATTGTTCAATCTCTTGGACATCCAGAATAAGCTCCACTGCCCAAACCACCTACTATCGACAGGAGCAGTAAAAAGACAAAACGGGGTCTTGAAGAACCGCTTGTAAAAGGGGTTCCACGCATTGACATTAGTGTTATTTAGCATGCACAGTACAGCCAGCAGGAAAAAATGTATATCTATTTCCTTACATCTCTCTTGCTCACCTTTACTCTAACTCAAAACCTTGGCAAATCAGTGACAACATAGCCCTTGGGTATTTAGCTTTCTTTCATCATAGCCTAGAAGTGTTTCTTAATTTTGATCATGGCTACTGCATGTCTATTCTGCCTGTTATCTAATGTTGAACTACTACTGAACTCGGTTGAAAGGCAGTTGCTTGACTTACATTTTCTGCAAAATAGCTCTGAACTATCACAGGCCTCTGATCTGTGCCATGATCACCATCTGTCTGACTTACATACTGTCCAACCTTGAGCTACCACTAAAGTAAGATTGCATTGAATCTTCCTATCCTTGTAAATCATAATTAAACCAAAATAAAAACTCCATCTGCACAATCTAATGTTATGTTATGCAACTTACATAGCGCCAAAGCCCTAAGGCATCCAGGCGCTAACTTACAGAAACAGAAAAACACAGGCTGGTGGGCAGATGCTTTATGTGAACAGTATAGTTTTTATGGGCTTTCTAAAAACCAGGTGGTTCTTTTCCTCTCTGAGTACTTGTGGCAACTTGTTCCATGCAAAAGTCACCAAGACTGGAAACGAATGTCCATTTCCACACGCTCTCTTAACCTGACCCACTCTCAAGAGATGGGCGGTGGTGGATCGAAGGTCTCTCATTGGCTTATATATGGAGACCTTTTCCTTAAGGTATATGGGTGCAGATCCATGGATGCACTTACGACATAGAGTCAACAGTTTAAATGAAATCCTGGCTGATATAGGCAGCCCGGGTAGTAGCTTTCTAGGCAAGGGTGGTAGGTTCATTTAGTTTCATAACCAGTTGGTACTCATCCAATTTTGTGTAGCTTGGTAGACCTCACTAAGTTTGTCCTGATCCTCCTGGTAGTTTCCAGACAGCTGCAGGGGCAACTAAAGGTCATCTGCATAATTTGTGAAGAAGAATCCCAGTCTTTCCAACTCTCTACAGAGGGGCACTATATAAATGTTAAAAAGTAGGGGGATAGAGACGCTCCCTGGGGGACACCACAGACAATGGTATAATGGTATAATGATTCATTTTATGGAGAACTGTACTTGATCTAATACTCCCCACCATAACAATTCCACCCCTCTGTCCAGGACATGAAGCAGGCTGATTTTAATAATATAATATTATGCTGTATTTTAAATAATAAATCAAGAAATTAAATATAGGCAGCTTGTCTTCCAGAAAGAAAACACAACCTGCCTGCTATGGTCAAAAGTGTGTTTGCAGTCACAATACAAAATCCAACTTATTTTGCAAAATCACGCATTTATATTATAAATGACTTTCCATGCAAAAATAGGGATCTTCTCAAAACTGTAAATACTCAAACCTAAATCCTGCATTCTCTGCTTTAAATCACACATGACTCAGATGAAACAGTTCAATGATATCAGGAAAATAATTCTACTATTCACTTGTTAAATTTTACCCGCGTGAAAAGAGATGTTTTCCTGAGACTTCATACAAAAATTGGAAGGGGAATTAACAAATTAACTTAAAATGGCATTCAAATGCCCACTAATCCTTATAATTTTGCAGAAAGCCACTTAGGAAAATGGTGTTGTGTATTTAAATTGACATTATTTAATTGGGACTAAAGGCAAGCAACTAACTTTTCATATTCCATTTTAATAAGTAGAATAATCTTTTAGTAATGTATTTTTTATAAACAATGCTTTTTACAGGTCTAGAAGTTTACCAATCCCTGCAAATCTGTGAGATATGTCGTATACCTCACTAGCAAATACAGGTATAATTCTCCCCTTTGAAATCACGGGAAATTAATTATTAATTCATTAACGTCAGAGACAAATATCCCCTACACAGTTATAGATTCTGGGGTAGTCTATTTTAACTTTAGTTCCACAAAGTTTCATTTGCAGTCCCAGTCCCCCTTCAATGACTTGGTTTGTAAAGTACTTGTAATTGTTATCTTAAATGTAATTAATTTATGGGATATTTGTCTAAATGTAATTGGGAGTATTGTACTCACTTCTGGTTTGTCTTTGAAAAGTACAAGACAGGAAGGAACATCAACCGGATAGGCTATCCCTTTAAGTCCATCTGCTCCTACAATCCATCTCATGTAATCTGGTTCTGTTTTGGGAATGGTCTCTGCATTCAGACCCATTTGAAAAAGGCCTTCTTTGTTTGTCTTTCCATAAACTACTTCCAGATGGCACCCTAATTCACTTCCTTTTCTGCTTTAGAAAAAAAATTCTCCCTTCTTCCCTTCTTCCTTTGTGTTTGAATTTAAATAACCAGCCAACTCCAATCATGTAGCACCATTTGACTTATCAGTTTTTGATTAGACAGAGTCTGTGATAGGTTCCCTTCATGTACTCACGCCCACCAGGATCATCCTCCTTACGTTGACTGACACATTGAATTATCTTTATCATAAGGAGATGTGCTAGCTATGAGATAGCCGTACCCTTTATAATGTGAAATCAAAATCTGACTGGAGTATTTATTTCCCAAATAATTCTGGGTATGGACATGAGATATCAATCAGAATTATGCATTCTGATTCCCAATAATAGTCTAAATCTGAAGACATCCTTTTATTTTTGTGAATGCATGTTTAACAGAGTTATTAAATATGTGAATTTGTTAATATTGTATACATTATACATTATATATGCATTTGATTTGTATTATTCCCCTGAATCCAGATCTATTTTTAATTTTCAAATCAGACAAGTGGTTGTAAAGTTATAGAATATTTCCCATTTCTTCTGTATCAATATTGACCTTTATTACAAGTATGGCAGTGCAAAAACCTGGGGCTAAATCATCCACCTTACTGACAAAAACAGTCAGCTTTAACACGCGGAACTACAGCTAGCTGTGAATCTGACGATAATCCCCGTGGAGTCCTAGAGACTCCAGAAATAGGGATGAACACCCCTGTGCCACCACTTATTATCCCATGTAAGTCCATTGGACCGAGTGGAAGTAACAGTAATTAATTGTGTTGGTAAATGTACATATGTATTGCTATTTTACCACTAAACTCTTATGGAGGACCATTGCTTTGGGCAACACATTTTACTGTATGATTTAGCTTGAATTACATGTGTTTCTAAGGTGCTGTATCAACAGAATATCTGATGTTATGAACAAAAGACCCTTTTATGGTTTAATGGATCATACATATTTTACATGAGGCCTTACTGCTGTGCCAGGTCACAGGTCATTGTTTGAGTAGAGATGATTATTTAAAGTTATCATTAATGATTGCCAATACATTTTATTTATTTATTTTATTTATATATGAGGAACAATGCTCTTTTGATCACAAGAGAATGTACAATAGATATGAAATCAGATTTGACCAGACGCAGTGAGCTTCTTACAATGGGGGCGAGTTTGAGAGGCATTCTGACCAGGTTGCGCAGGGGAGTCAATGGAACAGTCACCGGGCACTACACATAAGTGGACAGACATAGATTAAGGAAAACCAACACTGGACATTTTTAAGTGCTGGTAGGCAGTGCAGTCAGCTGAGCTCAGGTGGTCACCATGATGGGTGAAGTACTAGAGTGGAGGCAGCAGAAGTGGGGGACAAAGGCAGGTTAGAGACAAGGGAAACATGTTGGCTAGCAGGCAGATGAGAGGCAGCTAAGAGAGTAACTCAGGGTGGAGGAGGTGGGATTTTAGTTTGGTTTTGAACAAATCAGTATGAACTGTTTCTCGAATGTCTGGAGAAAGAGAATCCCATGCAAGTGGAGCAAGAAGAGAAAGAGTGCAGACGTGAGAGGAAGCAAAGGGAGGCCGAGGAGCCACAAGGGTAGTAAAGGAGGCAGAGTGGAGATTACAAGAAGGCCTGTAGAGTTGGATAGAGGAGGATAGATGCAGTGTAGCCATACAATGGATATAATTGTGAACCAGGAGAATACATCTAAATCTGGCCCTGCCTTGCATCATCAGTCATCCAGTCTGGTGACAGAATAAGGAAGTGGGTGTAAAGTGAGGAAGTTCAAAGAGAGTCCTGGTATCAGAGTTAATGATCTTATTGAGAGGACAGAAAGCATAGTTGGGGAGACCAAAGAGACATTCATCATTCTCCTAGCATTCATTTTGGCTTTTTTTTCCGTATTCTGAACACATGCCTTTGTTTCAAGTAAACACATGTGTGCAATTTCTCTTTATAATGCCTCAGTCACAGTGATGGATAATGGCGCCTGGGAATTCCTGGTTTTAAGAAATATGGCACTTGCATAAACAGTCTTTTCAAAGTTCAAACTAAGCTGACAATTGTGAGGTTGCATGTAAAGGGAAACTGTGCTTGTTGTATCATTCTTATTGGTAAGGACGATCTAATAAAGTGCAGGCCTATACACTTATTTATTTCAATCTATCGGATAGTTTGCAATGCACATTCTCTCTATCATTCCCTTGAAGAAGACTAAAATACAATTTGCACAGTCTATATGTTTCATGTAGACATGGCAGAATAAAAACAGCAGCTCCTCTACATTAGATAATGTTCTGTTTCATTAAAATGTTTGGTCTTATTTTCAAAATTAATGACATGATTTTTCAGTGTCAAGCCATTCTGAATGAACATGAGCATTACATTTAAGTGAATAATACTGAACAATAGATTAGAGATATACGACAGACTGGAGAACTACTCCTGTCCTGCAGGAGCACAGGGATGATAAGTATTTTTCTGAACTCTTACTCAAACCCACACTACAACTAATCCAGCAGTAATTCCACTCATAAAGGTGAAAAAGGCACACCCCAACAGGTATACCTCCTTTGCCACTTGTGCAAAAGTAAGCCAACTATAGGCTATAATATTCAGGAGGGATGTGAGTTAGAAAATAACCATCTAAATGTCAATAGTGCTGTGATACCAATACAAGTGAAATGTCCAATTTAGGGCCTATAAAAATAGCAGTGTTTAATTAAACTTATGATACACACTGATAAAAAAATATATAAGCCACCCCTGTAAAGGAAGACCAGAATATTAAGACTTTTGCATGAATGATGGTTGAGTCGGGTGCTCCAAATGGATTAAGTCAAAATCTAGATGGTTGAGTCAGTTTGACTTTATCTAGCAATATGGCTGCAACAGTGATCAGCTTGAATCGGCTGATGTTACGTTCACCTGGTCTCTGCGGGGACGTTGGGGCACGGTTGGAGCCCTCCCTGGATTTGGCCTCCCTGGATCTTGCTTTACCCCCAGCTGCAGCAATTTGGTCTGGTCAGGTCGCTGGCAATGCCCTTGAGGAAAGGTAAGAAGCAGTGAGAATTCAGTGACTGAATTGCAATCCCCCTCAAATCCCTCGTGCCAGAATGAGATGTGCAAGCGTTTTCCCATAGGCTCTCACCTGTTATTTTGCAATGATGAACTCTCCGTCCTGCTTCTCTACAGCAGGGGCGCTATAGACGGACCCATTTGTTTCACTGGCCCGTATGCGTAATGGCCCAGACCGGCTGTGACCAATCCTCGTGGGAGGTGAGTGTTGATAACAATGATTATTGTTTGTATGCTTCTGTAAAGTTTTTCCCAATGATTATTGTCCGTATCCTTAATAATGTCTTTCTTTTCCCCAATAGGTGTTGAAGATGGTTCTGCTGAGTTGCATTGCTGACAGCGTACCCATGCGGTGTCAGAAAAGAATGGATCAGAACCCACTAGAAGGCAAGTAGGGTTTTTAAATGAAACGCAAGGTTTAGGTGTTGCATGGCCAAGCGTTAAATGTTTATGCGGTTTCTAACCTTGTGCTGTCTTTATTTCTTGCAGGGATGGCCTGGCGTTGGAAATTGGAGAAAGGCTATCCGGAAAGCTGTCCGCAGCTGCAAGATGGAAGAACCACGAGGATGCCTGATGAGAAGATTTCTGCAAGAATGAAGACTCCGACAGGTGAGGAAGAGGCGCCTATGAGAAGATGGATTTGAGGAGACAGGTAAGGTGCGAGCTGGAGATACTGACGTGAAACTCGTAGTACTTCAAGCAGTGTTATGGCTGGCTTCAGGTAAGTGTTAGGCTCACCTGGTATCCACGGGGATGCCACCCACCCCTGGTTGGATGATTTGCACTCTCGAACCCTCTCCCGGTCCCTTGGTAAGGCCTCTGGTTAAATATGGGTCTTAATATTGTAAAAGGTGGATTCTCCATCCTGCTCCTCGTGGCAGGGACGCGTAGATGTGGGGGGTGAGCAGCAACCAAGTTACTTCACTGGTGCTTTATCTTCCCTTCTGAGCTACTCTCCCCACTCTCACCTGTCTTCCTTAAATCAAAAAGATTCCATAATGACCAACTTAGTGAGAGCTTTCATTTGTCCTGGCAGGACATGTCTTTGAAGCACTGGTTCCCAACTAACCCCGTGGCTGTATATCCTGTCCTCCTAATAAGTTGACATGCTTTCTCAATACCAGCCTCCTTTTTTATTTTAAATAAAACGCTCACTAATGGCATTTTGTCATAGAGACTGGACATAATAATTCTGCTATTAATAATTATGCATAGCAACCCTTAAATATAGACCATACCAGTTTGTGTTCATACTTCATACTTTGAGTTCTATCTAGAATGGGGCATCCTTGTCCTAGCAGAAAGGGTTAACAGGACCAGTGCCAATCCTCACTTGGTCAATCACTTGTTTTCCATTGGATCAGTATCTCTTTCCTCACCAAAGTCTGTGCCCTAGCACCTATTGGCGGAAAGTGTTTGCAAGTGCTTACAGCAACCTGCTCTTCCTCCACTGCAAATGCCCACAATCGCCACCTATGCTTCCTTTAAACAGTGGGACTGGGATGGGTGTAACCATCAGCAAAAACTGAGATTGGGGGGTACTAGGAGAAATTGGTGTTTTCTGCATGCCCATCTCCATTACACAGGAAAATGACAGAGTTGCATTGGCTGCAGTGGGGGGATGTATTGGTGCCAGCAGGTTCAGTTGTGTTGGTGGGATTAGTGAGGGAAGATGGTGTGTGCTGCTGAATATTTACAGGGGAACGTGTGAAGGTGCAGATAGTCTGAGCGTATTTTGTATTTGTATTTTATTTGTGATTTATATAGTGCCTCACGCCAAGGCGCTGTACATATGCCAACTTACAGTATAATTATTATGGGCACAGGAAAAGCAATTCATCAGAATAAATAGGAATGATAGACATTACAATAACAAAAAACTTAACATGGTACATAATTTAGGATTGATTAAGATAGCTCTTTAAGGAGGCGCGTAATAGAGGATAAGATATAATAGGTTGAAGAGAAGTAGGAAGAGCATTCCAGTGAAGAGAAGCAAGTAAGTAAAAAGAACAAAAGCGCGACTGAGAGCAGGAAAGGGCGGGGAACTGTTACAGAAACTGAGATTGTGATCGAAGGACACGAGAAGGGAGATAAAAAGAAAGAAGGGAAGTAAGATAGATAGGAGCGAGACCATAAAGAGATGTGAAAACAATGCAGAGAAAATTACATTTTAGCTGGGAATGAAAAGGTAGCCAGCTAAGAGAAGATAGAGCAGTAGAAGCAGAATCCCAACGAGAGAGAGAATGGAGGAGACACATTGAGGCATAGACTTTAAAGGAGCTAGTCAGGAAAACCCAAAAGACCAAAAAGTGAAACAGAACAATAGAATAAGCGTGAGAACATGAAAGATGAAATCAGAAGTGTAGTGGCACTGAAAATAAGAAAAGGCCAGACTTTACAAATATTAAAGAGATGATAGCGACAAGAGCAAGAAGTAATAGAAATATGATATGAGACGGAAAAGTCTGTATTGAGATAAAGACCAAGATTCCGGGCAGAAGAGGAAATCGGAAGGTGAGTAGGAAGAAACAAACCAAAATATGGGGGGGAAAGAATAGGGGATGGTACAAGCTGTAAAGAAAAGAACCACGGTTTTTGAATGATTAAGAACAAGAAAGAGAAGCACATGAGTGTCATGTGCATTAATCTCTGAGGGTGCTGGCATTGAAGGCAATGAAGGCTGGGGTACAAGCAATTAGTTATTCCTATAGAGGTTTTCTATAGTATCTTTTCATAAGTGCTGCTCACTACTGTATGGTGTTAATGCTGTTTCTTGATTCATACTTAAATTGGGTTCTTTTATCGTGCTTCATGCCATAGTCCAACCTCCAAGCGCGGGACTGAGAATTGAACATGTGCTGCTTGGTGTTGTCCTAGTATCAAGACAACCGTGTTGCCCTGAAGCTATCCTCCTCGCCCATAGTCTGCATCAAGGTGGGGGCAGACATGCAGGTTCCAGGCTATTTTGTTGGGGGCCGAGAGTCTTGCTTCAGCATTGGATGCAGTCTCCAACAGTCTACCCCCATTCATTTCTGCAGCTACCTGTATTTCCTGAGACTGCTGCCCCTCTGTGGTCTTTTCGACCACTGCTCTTTCTGCCACTCAGTAGTGTTGTCCAGTAGCTTTGTCCAAAGACATTGTCTGGTATTGTGTCCAACATAGCTATGGGTGGGGTTAAGGTGTGCACAATACAAAATAATGCTACACCTAGGGTTTAGTAAAAATGAGTCATAGTCCTAAGTACTTTCCAACCGTTATGTATACTATTTGTAACACTAAGAGACGGTAGTGGAGGAACAATATTGCAAGGTCATTATGTGGCTGGTGGTATCCCGCCGGTAATTGGCACCAAAACGGAATTAGCATTCCTGCCGCCTGATATCCCTTTATTACTGGGATATTATGGGCAGCAGAATTGCCTGCAACTCCCCATTCCATGGAGCTGTATCCCTGCAATTACCGGCACTGGTAGTACCAGTGCTTTTACCTACAGCATTTTTTTGCCGGTGGGGGGCCTGATCTACTGACAGGTCAAGCCTGGAGGTAGATCCGTGGCCCCAACCAGCAAACTTGTGTTTGCCCATTCCGGTAAAAATACTCGTGTTGGAATTACCAGCAATTTTACCAGCATTTTATCTGGACTGGGGAAAATGTAATGAGCCGCATGCCAATGCAGTTGGCACAGTCTGTAGCCTAAGAGAAGACAATGTAGTCTAAACAGTTTGGACGGGAATAATAATTATAATGTGGTGATTTACATAGGGCCTCTACAGCTTTTTAATCCTGTGATAAAGTGTGTCGCTATAATTGACATGGCTAGGCCTCTTTGGGAGTCTTCAGTCAGCTGCTCTTCTACACAGGATATTTGGCCCCAATGTTGATCTAAAGAAATGATTGCAGGAGTCCTCTTATCCAAAATCCAGTCCAAGCCCACCTATGGTAAGGATCTGCACCATTCAAACAGCCAGCAGTGGTCCAATCAGGGACCACTGTGGGTTTCACTCATGGGCCAGACCTAGACTTTCAGGTGCCCCAGATGTGGAGTGGGACTAGCCACATCCTCTATTCACACACACCAGGCCAGCAGTAGCCAACGAAAGCAACAGCAGCTTTCTCGGGTGAATGCATGACCCGGGATTTCCTGACCCGAGAAGGCACGAATAAGGCCAAATAACAACATGGCCAAAGTAAAGGCAATGAATGTCGTGGCCCAGCCATTTTAGGGCACTAGCCACATTTAGTAGCCAGACGTGGTAAATACGAATGTGCACAGTAAGAGTAATGCAAAAATTGTAAAATGTATCTGCTGTCACAAGCTTGTCTCTGGGAACATATAAAAGTAACCAACACATTTTTTTGCCACAATTTGCTTATACGCTGTGCACAAATAAATCCACTGATTTATAGATCAGCCTCTGTGCAGATTCCCTGCTTTGTGCGCCATGTCCCTGGGCTTGTGCAAGGCGGCCGGGAATGGCCAGTGCAAAGACCAAGAAGGGTGCAGAATACGCAAACGCCCTAATTAAATCAGAGAAATGAGGGATAACATGGGTGTGGGGAGGGAGACCCTGTGATATGTGATAATGCACAAACACACCCAATGAAGTGCAAACAAACCCGTATTTACATATTCACCTCTGCATCTGCGCAAACAAAAAAGCACAAATATCCTACCGCTAGTCATGACCAGGCGCAAGGTGAGAATGTGCCATGCATTCACAGGTTTAGAACTTGCCATGCAATCGTAGTGAAAGCTCGACACCATGCCTGTCCCTGCATTGCTCACATACCTACTGCTACAAGGAACGAGTAGGCAAAGGAGGAGGAGGGCCAGAATCTACCATAAACGTACAACGATATTTGGCATGCCCGATGAGGAAGTGTATGGGACACATCGCTTCCCCCATGTCATCCTTAAATTGGCCAGAGAGCGGTAGAATGACCTGGTGTCACGAACCATGTGCTCACAGCCAATACCACCCTTGGTGAAAGACCTAACTGCACTCCACTTCCTGGGGACCGGCAAATTCCAGCGGGCCACAGCCATTATCCAGGAATTTCACAGCCTACACAATCATGCTGCCTCAGACAGGTCCTAAGCTACATCATTGCACATGTGCACAGCCACACAGACATGCCATGAAACCTGCAGTCAAGGCAAAGAGTGGCACAAGAATTCTATTCAGTTTCCCAGTTCCCACGGGTACTTGGGGCAATAGATTGCACACATGTTGCACTACAGACCTAATGAGCCACTGAACACAAATATTGGCATTTGCTGAACATGCAGGTCATCTGCGAAGCCAAGGGTCACATAATGCATGTGACTGCAAACCACCCTGGATGCACCCACAACAGCTGCAAACTATGCCATTCCACCATCCACCAGGTACTGTCATTGGGAACATTCAACAACACTTGGCTTGTTTGTGAGTATCAGCCAGCACACACAAAAGCACATTGAAGTTGGGTCACATCCAATACAAACCACCATACCATCACATGCCATAACAAAATACTGTCATCCACAGGGAAAAGTGCATATCTGCTAGCTCCATTCCTGATGATGCCTATCCGAAATCCAACCACACCAGCAGAGATCTGCTACAATGCAGCACACATTGCGACCAGAGGCATAATTGAGTGGACATTTGGAGTGCTGAAATCATAGTTCCGCTGCCTTGACCATTGTGGAGTACTGTTTTATGCACCAGCTGTGTCATCGAAAATCATATTGCCATTGTTCATAATATAGCCACATGTCGAGGCATACCAATAGAGTTGCATGAGGGGTTGCGGCCACAGGCAGAACCCATACCAATAGCAGGCCAAATCAGCTTGTCCAGGCAAACTTCACATGAAAAACATACAGTGTGAAAGTCACACCATAGCCACATGCCTGAATGCCATAGATGATGAAACATGGCATGTCCAGTTGGGCCATACACAACTACCTGAGATTGGCATGCCAGGGTGGACATATGGTGTGTGCCTCATACCTGTAAAAAACACACATATCCTCCGTCATATCCTCCGTCTACAACGTTATAGAAATACATGAAAACATGGGCAATTTCACTAGTATTACACATCGTATATAATATGATATGGCATTTATAACGCGCCTATACACAAATGTTTCAATATCCAATGTCACTCACATAAGCATACAAATACAGACAATAGGGTCACTTGACAACACACATCAAATAAAAAAGGATAATGGACATGAGACATCAAATAATGACAAACCAAGAGCATGGCACACCATCCCAAATTGAGTCACTACCATTACCTGTTTATGAGGCCTGAACCCTCAATAAGTACAATCTAAATGACTGATTCTCACCCAGATAATGAGCATGTACCACTGATATGCCACTAAAAGCAGACCCTCACCCCTGGTGGTGGAGCTGCAGGCTTGTGTTCGCCGGGAGTTGCCAGGGCAGAGGGAGAACTGGGGACTGCGGGCAGCATCCGCCCAAGACTGGCCGGGGGCAGCTTTAATGCTACAACAGCACAACAATGCATGTTCAGTGTCTGACTTGGTGGGTGTGGGCCAGCTCACCATCACACTGGGTGCGCCGGTGCCTCATCGGCAGTGCCACATGATTACAGGTGCCACGCCGTCACCCTCCCAGGGGCCGTCCATAGGGTACACATGGAATGGGCACAAAGGGCGGGGTTGGTGGGTGGGGGCATTACTCTAGGATGGCAGTGGGCTGCAGAGCCATGGAGCATTCCCACAGGAGGTGTACACCATGGCATGGCAAAGTTACTTAGCACACAGGGAGGACTTTTCCCTGCACCATTCGAGAAAATAAGAGCACAATTCACTAATCACGGCCATACAAACTGGTGAAAAGCACAATAAATGCTGCCATATGTCACTGAACAAATTCCCCCATTTGGATGTTGAGACTCTGGTGTGCAGGATGCACATGAATGATGTACTGGCTACCCGGTAACAATCATGGCCCGGTAACAATCATGGCAGGACATGGCATGCAAGGAACACAGGACATGACACCTTATAATCCAAGAATAAACAAAGATGTCAGTGTATGGGCCAGCACCACGAATACATGCACATAAGCACCACAAGTGGATGGACTACCACCAGCATGCATCAGATTCCTAAACAACGTACAGAATAATTGAAATTGTAACTCCTCCATATCAGCTGCCTGTGACAATAACCCACATAACACCAGAAAGACATATGCATGCACAACCTTACCTGTGCCACATCAGGACAGTACTGGAATGCATAGGACAACCAACATGCCAATGCCTGGCATGGACTACCTTACCTCATGTCACTGCCCTTGTATTGTACATCCCCACCACCTCCATCTAGCACTCCTTGTTTGTGTCAGGAGGATCAGTGTCCAACAGAGGGAATGGGGAATTGGAATAAAGGAGGAGTGTCGTGTTTGCATTCACACGGAGGGTGTGAGCTGACTGTGGAAAGTGACCTGAATGAAAACAGATACATGACCATTAGAGTGCATGTACCCTGTCACACATTTTCCACTCATAATGCACATCATGGGTCCACATTATGTTTACTTGTATGTCCAATCATGTCCCTTGGGAAACCAATATGCAATTTAACATCACTGAGCATGTTAGTCTGAACATGGCACCTTCAGCATCACTTGCGAAGTTCCACCGTGAGAGATACAGCTGTACACAGTGCAAGGTGGCAATGTCCATTAAAAAAAGAAAATTAGTCTACCTTGGACAGCAAATAAAGAATTAAAAAAGAAATATCCATGTCCATGCATATAGTCAGCGGGGGTGATGAGGAAGGTGTGTGGTGGAGTCAGAGGTTACATGAGAAGAGAAAGTAATGCAGGGAACTCAAAAGATAGGCTAATTTGGCAAAATCCAGGCTATGACCCACCCTGTGGATCATCATCGGAAGGATGCTCCTGCCAACGCAAGGACAATTCCTTGTCTTCCTGGGAGGGTACCACATGTGACACAGAGGCATGCAACAGGACACCAATTGCAACAAGGTCCTTGGGACTCTCCTTCTGTGTCTCACTCATGTCTGCCTGCTTAGCAGCCCTTGTTGCACCCATCTGGATGTTGATGGTGTCCCTCAGGGAAGACATCTCAAGACGGAGACTCTCCCTTGAGGCCTTCATCTCCTCATGACGGCATGCCCTCAAGGCAAATATCTCCCCATGTAACAGCTGATGTTCTGTGCACATTGTGGTATTGGACGCAATGATGTTGTCAGCCAGGCGATGCATGCCCCTGCGATCTCCTGCATTACATCGCCCTGCTGCATGATTTCATGGATCACATCATCGTCCCAGTCAAGGCGTGGAGTAGGCATACGTCCCCCAAGTGTGTGTGGGTGCCAAAAACGTGATGATGCAGTGTGTCCCTGCTTGATTGGTTGAGCTGGCACGACCTGCAGTTCAGCATGCCTCCCACAACCAGCACACACCTCTGCTGCCACCAGGACGGGTGTACACTGACAGTGGCATGCATTTGAATCTGGCTACATGATCTGGAGATGCAAGTGCCATGTCCCATACAAGCAGACACCATCAGCTTGCCATTGAATACCTAGCAGTCATGACCTTGCCACCATGATTGGATGTGCATGTCAAAATGTGCATGTATGTGTCTGCTACAGCATACACACATGTGGCCAGCATCATATAGCTGTACGGACAGAGCAAGCAACAGATGGATGTTGTGGCAGCACAGGCAAAAGACATATAGCTGGGCTAGAATGTGTAGTAAATGCACAATTTGATGATCAATGGGACATGCACGTAGGTGAATGACGATGGTAGGAGTATGAAATAGAGACACAGTGGCATAGTTGCAACTACAAGACTTATGTGCCAAGGTGACAAGAGACTGGCCAAGTTAGATACAAACCCTGCAACCTGTCCAACAGATAATCAAGTCTACATGTGTGGATGTGGCGATAAATACTATCCCTGTGTGGACAGGCAGTGCCAAGGTGACTGTCATCCTCCCTGCAAAGGTTACAGTTAAGGTTGCATCTAGGGACAAATGCACACATGCACCACAGGCATATCATGCCAAGGACTGACACGGAGGTCACCAGTGTGCACTTCCATGTTCAACAGAGCATGGACACCTGAAATGCCCCAGCATCCTGTGCATACATGGCCCTGCTGTATGCTACCAAAATAAAGGCTGCAGAGGATGTTCCCTCCCCTCCCCCTACTACACTGGCATTGCACCTGTCTCTGGGTCACTGTATGACCAGAGCATTGAATGACACACACACATACATGAGCCATTTCCAGTGGAGGAGCCATGTGAGCGCATGCAACTTTGAGAGTACACATTACATAGACATGGCACAGATGCTCTGCACGCTGATATGCAGCACCTGGTCACATTGGCATGCAGGTAATGCCATTCACATCCATGCCTGTAAGGTGCAGTGAAGTGTCAACTATGCATCCAACAGTCACACTGCATTTCATGTGATTGGACCCATATGTATGTACAGCTGGAACATCAATCCCATGAAGTGGATTGCACTCTGCAACACCAAATCACTCATCCTTTGTCATGCACAGTGGCATCATGATCGCATGTATCAGTCACACATATCACTCACCTGCAGCTTGTCCAAATGTGCCTCTGACACCAACAATCTGTTCACTTCAGATGAGGCCAGAGGCCAGAGGCTACCTCCTCAAAAGGAGTGAGATCCTCAATATTCAGAGGACCACCACCATACGCCTGTGCAGAGGACACTTTTGCACCCATCTTCTCCTTATTACGCCTGTTTAGGTCATCCATCCGCTTATGCACCTCTTTCGCAGAGCGCCTCTACACCCCACAGGCATTCACAAGGTCAGTCACCTCCTGCCACTTCTGCTGATGCTGTGCCAGTGTCAGGGTGCTTCCAGCCCAAGGGTATAGCTCAGACTGGTGTTTTTCCACATAGTCCATGAGGACTTGTAATTCCTCCTCTGAAAATCTCCTCTTCCGGCTCTGCCCATTCCCGGTGACTGGATCTGCCCCTTGGATGTAGGGGTACCAGTTGCACCTGTAGTAACTGTGTTAGTGCCTGTCTCCGCCAGTAGTGCATCCCCAGCATGTGGCGGTTGCGCTCTCCCCTTGGCATGCCTTGGTGCTGGTCCCCTGCCCTTCACTGCCATCCCAGCCCTGCCAGTTCCCCTTCAATCCATGTCAGAGTCTGGAAGATGGATATTTGCAAATCCTGCTGTTCAGTACTTGCACCGCATATTCTCCACTTAAGACCGTAATTGCGATAAAGGTAGTGCTCTGCCTCCTTCCACCGTTACAGTTAGCAAGGCGTGACATGCCTAACTTACGTGACACAGCCCAGCTTGTTTTGGCATCATTAGTTGCATGAGTCCACAGACAGCTCCCTGCCACCGGTTCAAGACCCATCTTGGCCTGCTCTCACACTCCTGTAATCCCCCAGGTGTGGACTTATTGGCTAGTTTGCTGTACATTGTCAGTGACATATTGGTACAACTTCACTTAATTGCTGCTGTTGCAGGTGAGTGGGGGAATAGCAAAAGGGCAACTCTGTGGCTTCATGCAGGAAAGTGGGGGTGACGGGATGGGGCACTCATGGGGAGAGGGTACTGTTGTGGGGGGCACAATGTGTTGCAGGTGGGTGCTTACCTATGCAATGATATGCAAATGTTGCATGGTTACTTTTGCAATGAGTAGTAGTTAGCTACAAATTGTACACTCATGCATATGGGAGATGCTGCAGCAGATGCATGAATTGTGCTGGTAATGTGCCTGAGTTGGTTGGACTGCAGAGAAATGTACAACTGGTCGTTGTGTGCGCATGTGTGAGTGTGTCGGTCCATGCCCATGTGTCACTTCTGACATTGGCAGTGGCTGATTGGCCATGCATAGTTTAATCAATATGGGGCCAGGTATGGGGGACAACTTCCTGGGAGCATACTTGGGGCCATGAAGTGTGGCCCCGCACCATGGGGATCAAACTGAGTGTTGTTACATCATCACATTGAAGGTTGGTACAATTATTGCTCTGTTACAGGTGCATTCCAGGCACTGTGCCAGTCCACCAGCGTCAACATCAACATGTCAGCCACCTCCACCTCAAGGGTTGCACAGATAAGGGCAGCTTACTTCTCGGAGGTGAAGTTACCATACAATGTGAACAGATGCTGCAGCACTATGACGTCGTGTTCCACCCCGAGCAGCACCCTGGGGAGGTTGGTCGCAGGAGGATCTGGCTGGACATCGCCACAGCCGTTAATGTTGAGGGTGTGGCCATGCAAACCCCTAAAAACATTAAAAAGAGATTGACTATGAGGATCCGGCGCCAAAAAAAGGCCAGGTCGGTCATCGAGGCAGGACCCGCTGCAGAAGTGCACTTGGGCGGGTGCCATAGGATTCCTCCTCTCCATCTCAGAATCCAGCAGAGGGTGAACCCAGATCTTCACGCCCAGGTCCTCCCACTGCAGGACCAGATCTAGGCAGCAGGTGAGTCCACACTATCAGATCAATGGGGCAATATGTGTATGCCATATCATGGGAATGCATTTTGGGAGGGCGATTGTCGATGGACACAGCAATGTTGTGTAACGTAACGGTACATGCATGGTTGTACTCTGTGTGGGTCATATGTGTTTGAGGACCTTGGGAGGGTGTGCCAAGGGTGTCCTTGTAGTCCGCTGTGGCATTGTGCAGTTGCATGTTGATGTCAAGGGTGTTTGGCCATGTGTTATAGGTCAAGGGACCATCCTCCTTCATGTTCACTTCCCAGTGTTATATTTACAGATGGACACATGTGGTCCAATTCATGGCTGTGTGCCCATGCCTTAATCTGCATTGCAGGATGTGTGTTTACCTTTGGATGATTTGAGGGCTTGAGTGACTCATCTGTTGCAGCTACATTGTCAGTTGTTGGCTGATCTGATGCTTGTGAGTGGGTATTGTGCCCTGGATGGCCATTGATTGGGGTGGGTGATGGATTGCTGACTTGCCACAAGGCAGTATTTTTTGTATTTGTTTATTATTTATATCGCTCACCAAACCCTGAGGTAACTGGGTGCTTGAAAAATTTCGAGGTTACATACATGGTGAAATAAGTACATTACAGTCAAGTCAGGAGACAACGAATGGGACCCTAGTTACAGGTGGGTCAGAAAGCAGATATAATGTACAGTAGCATAAAAAGCAAAAGGCATTGAACAATTGCATAGATAAGCAGTGGTTAGATAGACATAATGGTAATATCTTAGTGAAGAGGCTTGTTGCTCAGCCATTTTTTTATTCTGGCTTTGAAAGTAAGAAAGGAGGGTTCTTGTCTAATAGGGATGGGAATAGAGCTCCAACGTTTGGCCGCTTGGACTAGAAAGCTGGCTCCTCCAGCTCCTCTGGTAGTTTTTAGATTGCATCTTGGTACCACCAGGTTGTGGGATTGAGACAATCTAGTGGTACGAGCGGGTTGGTGTTTGCACATTTTGTCGGACAGGTATTTCGGGGCTGTGTTTGTGAGGCATTTGTGCGTGATGGCCAAGGTGCGAAGAGTGATTCTGTCATGGATGGGCAACCAGTTGACGTTGTGTCTGTGAATGGATATACGGTAGGATCTGGGAAGACTGAGTGCTGCTCTCAATTAGTTATTCTGGAGTACCTGGAGTCTTTTTAGGTTGTGTTCATATGAACCTAGGAATAGTGTGTTGCAAGAGTCTAGTTTAGACAGTGCAAGTGCTCTAGCTAATGTTAGGCAGCTACTTGTAGATAAGTACGATTTGCAGCTATTGATCAGTTTATTTGTATAGGCCGTGGAGGACGCCACACTGCTGACTTGTTTTCTGAGAGAGAGTGTTGAGTCGAGGTAGACCCCCAATGATTTTATCTCTTTAGATATGTTGATTATGTTACCGTTATGGGGAGCATGGAGTCTACCATGCCCACCTTACCCATGGCCATTGAAGGCACACCTCTGTACACTCACACCAGAAAAAATGCAACCCTATAGGGAAGAAGGCCAAAGATACGCTTGCAAAGGTAACAGGTGTATATTGTCCACAAAACAGGAAAAACACCAGCAAAGAACTCTACTGAATGAGACAGTCTGCCCTCTGCAAGCATGTGCAGTATCTCATAACTACAGACAGCGTCACTCATGACATCATATTCTGCAATACAATTCTACCATCCCAATTGGATGGGCACTACACATATAGGTTCTGCTCCATATGGGATGCCAGGCCTTTGGCCCATCTTCATTTGTCCATCTTCATCCATGTGAGTGCTGCTGGGCTAATTATCTATGGTAATGCTTGTCTAACACTAATTGGCTGTTATGCACTGTTACCTTATCATTGTTGAAAACACCTGACACACACATCGATGGGCTGTAAAAGAGCTGAGGTAACACCAATTCATATACTTCATTCATTCCCAGGCAGCTCAGCAACTCCCAAGATCCTGCACCTTAGTTTTGGGCTATAATTTAGTTGTTACTCTGCACTTCGCTGCACGAATCACATGACCCATTTCTGAAGACGCGATAACCTTGCCTTCTGATCTTAGAGATGGATCGAGGTTGTAAAAGGTTTATGGTTGGTGATCTGGGTTTGGGTAATGCTACGGCATGTGGGGGATCCTAGAGTAAAGTATTACAAAGCTGTATCTCTCATGTTGGGACTGTTGGGTGCAGGAAGCCTTGCTACCTGTCTCACAGGATGGTACTGCCAAGAAGCTCCCTGCTCCCTTCCCATGACATTCTTCCCTGTGGTGTGTGTGAGGGCCTCTAAGTCTTTGAACAATGGAGGAGTTCATGTGCTGTGTGGGGGTTTTGTTCACGCTAATGCGAGGGACCTGATATTCAAACGCCAAATACTATTTGCTGAGCTTGGCCTACATTCTAGGATGGCTGCTTTTTTTCTAAGATGCATTCTCATTTGTGTGTCTTCTGTGGCTCCTAATACATGCAGTATAGTGGCTGTTCACCCCACTTTATGTGCGCCCTCTTCCCCCCCTGCACCCTGGATTTGTCTTCTATCATTTGTGTCTTATTCGGTATCGAGTAGGGGGGTGGGAAGACCCTGTCTCCTCCCCAGCATTCCCCACCTTTGTTACCTCTATAGTAAAAAAACTCTCAAATAGGTTCCCCCAGTGGTCCATGAGTTTGTCTATATTCTTCAGCATTCCTTCTGGATTTCTCTTCTTCTAGTCACTTAACCTCTACGTATGTCGGTGAATCTTTAATTGAGACCCATGCCCTGCACGCATCTTGAAAGCTTTCCCCAGCCTGGGCATATTCTTCCCGAGTACATGTCATGTAAATGCAACCCCCAGCTAGGTCAACCCAGTGTTCCGTGTAGTTTCTGAGGTCGGGTGGGGGTTTGGTGACAGTGCCAGGGGGATCTAAGGGGTGGTAAATCTCAACCATACGTGATTTGTTTGGGTCATCTGCCTGGGTACCGCTTTCTGTGGTATCATGAGGTGCTCTGGGTATTAACCCAACTAATACCCTAATCATTGCGCTGCTTGGCACTGCTTTGGCACAGCATAAAAGTCCCATCTGGTAGGTACAAAAAATGACCAAAATGAAAACAAGGATAGGCACCAGCATCTTCACTATCGCCCTTATCCAGGATGGAGCCCAAGAAAAAGAAGCACCAAACCAGTCCTCATCTTGTATGCCAACTTCTTCCGTCCCAAGTGTACTCCCTAGTTGTGCACAGCCTCGATTTGTGAGAATGAGCCATTCTCGGCATCTTCGGGAGGCACAAATTTGCAGCAAGAATCACCAATCCTTTTGCACACAACACCTTGCATGGCAGTAAGCATGTCCAGCACCTACCTATTCTGCATTGTTATCAGTCTTAGGGCCCAGAGTTCCACCTTCATGACTTTATTGCCTTGTTCAGTGTCGTTTTCCAGTTGTATTAGTTCCCAGCAGACAATTTGCAACCATTTGGCATTGGCCGCTGCTTGCATCACAGGTAGCATCAATGAGGTGAAAAATGTCTCTGCTTTGCTAAAGAACTGGTATTCGTCTGGTATCTCGCTAAGCAGGGTTGCTGAGTTTTGGGACAGGTAGTTCGACCTCTTCTTTGTCTTTAGATGTTCACACTTTTCTTTCTTTGGTAGAATTCAAAACTGTGGTGCTGGCAAGGTGTTTCTTGTTTCTTCTTCGGGTGTTGGCAAGGTGGTAGGGGGAAACGTTTCAGCAGGCCTCTCTTGCAGGTGTGCCTCTGGGATCACTGCCGCCATACCTTTCTTAAGATTAGGAATTAGTAGGGTTTTGTTGCAGTGTTCATTAGATCCTACAGGTATAGTTCCACAACTGTAAAAGCAAAGTTCATATTCTTCTTCTCTATGCACTTTTACTGGCGTTTCCATTGCTTAAATGTTAGTGTTAGTTTTGTGATATGTTCCATCCAGAATTGTGCACATGCAGCTTCCACCCTTGCCATAAACCCTTCTTCATATCCTATGAGGCCCTCTGCCATACAGCTCACTGTCATCTCTTGCCATTGTTTATTGGAGTATTTCTGTCCTTCTATTTCCAGATCAGGTCTCTTTAGGCATCTGTTGCTTTTGGGTTGTTGCATTTCAGGCGATCTGCATCCACCATTTCGAGTCTAACATTGTGTGCCTGGAAAGTGCCTCTGAGCCTACACAGCGCAAAATGTACTAGGCATTGGCTCTGTGATTGGTATTTTGTGTGAAACTAGGGCCTTGGGTGTCCCTGACGCATGTGGTACCAATTAACACACATAACAGTTCCCATTCACCCCGTTTCTTCCAACCACAGTCATATCAATGTACCAACTGTTAGACTGTTCAGGGTGACGTACATCTTCTATAGTATCTAAATTCAGTCCACTAAATGCATTTTAGTTTGCCTGCGTGCTTGTCTTTTCGTTTGTGTGGTCGTATGTGTGGTTATCCCTCTATTTCCATTTTTGATTGTGGTCACATTATGTACATAAATAGAGGTGGTACATTTGGGAAACAATAGGGATCTAGCAATATATTCTAATATTCCAGCTGGCAGGGGAGGGTGGTATGGTTCTCTTGGGGCATGAGGTTGTTCTTTGGCAGCAATACATTAGCTTGTTGGTTAGGCTTTGAAAACAATAAATACCTCTACGGAATGTTTGTTTTTGTCTGATCTTACATTTAAGAAATTATTTATTGTAATTTTATAATCTTCTCCTGCCCTCCACCCTTTTATATTACCATCTAAAATAAAAATGCTTACAAAATAAATTCACAAGCTAACCATGGAAATTGCAAATGCAATAGCTATAAGATGCACAGCACACATATGAGAATAGAAAAATCTAGACCCAACATCCAAATCATAACGCGTTCTAACGTATATTGAATAGTTTGATTGTATTGGAGCAAAACAAAAAGGTGATGGCTGGAAGGTTTTGAATTAATCATAACCACGGGCACAGCTCTGGGCAACCCTCCAGACCATCGTGTTTTAGCCTGCCAAGCCATTACAGAAGGGGAAATACCATATGAATTTCAGGCTTTGTCCTACCCCAAAAAGGGGCAGTCCAACCCGAACTGCTAGCTCACATCCCTTCTGCACGAGACCACAAGTATCCTGACATGTTTCAGCCTTGTTGGGCATCACCAGTGAGGAGTAGATTGGGTCTCTAGGCCTGGCAAACTCGGGACCCTTGTCTGGGCATACCCGTCCCACTTGGGGTGACTTTAGCAAAACGAAAAGGTGATGGCTGGAAGGTTTTGAATTAATCATAACCACGGGCACATCTTTGGGCAACCCTCCAGACCATCTTTTTTCAGCCTGCCAAACCATTACAGAAGGGGAAAAACCATATGCAAATCAGGATTGGTCCTACCACAAAAATGGGCAGTCCAGCCCGAACTGCTAGGTCACATCTCTTCTGCACGAGACCACAAGCATCCCCAGACATGTTTTCAGCAGTTCGGGCTGGGTTCCTACCATTGGTGGCAGTACCTGACTGATTTTCATATGGCTGGACCCCTTTTGCAATGGCGCAGACGGGCTAAAAAAACAGTGGTCTGGAAGGTACCCCAGAGCAATGCCAGTGGTTAAGATTCATTCAAAACCTTGCATCCATCACTTTGTGGTTATAGTTTGTCTCACTATGTGAGTAAGGATATGCCCAGACGTGTGTCTCTTGCTCACTGCGCCATAGGGAACCAAGCTGCACATCACCGAGGAGGCCCAACAAGCCCGAAACATGTCTGGGGTTGCTTGTGTTTCCGTGCAGAAGGGACCTTGCCCAGCAATTCGGGGCTAGGCTGCTACCATTTTCAGCAGTACCTGACTGATTTGCATATGGCTGGACCCCTTTTGCAATGGCACAGACGTACTACAAAACAGTGGTGTGGAAGGTTGCCCAGAGCAATGCCAGTGGTTAAGATTCATTCAAAACCTTCCACCCATCACTTTGTGGTTATTGACTGTACTGGAGCCATTTGCTCATATATTGAGTTATTTAAGGATGTGGTTTCAATGTGTCAAAGGATCTGAAAGGCAAAATGTATGCACACAATAGGAATAGAGAGAGAGAGAGAGAGAGAGAGAGAGAGAGAGAGAGAGATAAAGAGAGAGTGAAAGAGAGAGAGAGAGAGCAAAAGAGAAAGAGAAAGAGAGAGAGAGAGAGAGAGAGAGAGAGAGAGAGAGAGAGAGAGAGAGAGAGAGAGAGAGAGATAGAGAGAGAGAGAGAGAGAGAGAGAGACAAGCACAAGAGAGGACCTGGCAATCTAACCTAAGAGTTGTAGCAGCTTTTTGCATGTGCACATGTTTGAGGAGGATGTGAAACCAATGTTTGGGCTATGGCAGTAGGCAAAGAAAATGAGGTAGATGCACACTACCAATTATCAAAGCACTGCTGTGGCATCTAAAGGAGCCTTCATAATGTTGGGCAGGTGAATGAAGTACCAGAGGCCCTTAACCTTGACGGCAGGAGGAGTGGAATAGACCACCTTGAAGGGTCAGTTGAACCTGGGGCTGTTCCACCTTCGGACAAACGCCGAACATACAAAGTTCTCCTGGCAGCAGCGGTTCAGTGGGTGGATGGTCAGCTCTGCGGTCAGCATTGGTGTTTGACATGTCTTCTGATCGGGGCGGTGCAATCTGTCAGGAAATAAATGTAATGGCACGTGTTAGGGATGTTAAATAGTCTTTAAACATGTCACATAGAACCGCTGCTGCCCTGTGAGCGCCTGGCGCTCTTCGATTAGGGGATATTGGTGTGTGCATGTGACAACCAGTTACCACCTCGTGGGAAAATAGATGGTGGTCCTTGCTGGGCTGTGTGTTGTAAGGGAGGCATGATATCACAAGTATGACACTGACACAAAGTTATAAGTTTCAAAACCTTTATGATATTTTTGGGGTTTGGAGAATCTCCTACTCGGCCCTATAGCTAAGACGGGAGTAGTCTCTACCATCAAATAATAAAGATAATACAGACCTAGGCAGGCAATGTCAAATCAAAATGACCTATACTAACAAAACCTAATGCCTGCCCTATCTCTTATACAACAATTTTGTAAAGGGGAATATGTATGCAAAGGAAAGTCAGTGTTATAACATAAAGAATCAATGGGGCTGAGTCAGCTCTCCTTACCACGTTGGACAGAACGGAGGAGGGCAGCCCCTGAAAACTGGATGACACACTCTGGCTGAGGTTCACAAAACAAAAGCAGTTCAAAACGTGGATTGAGGCCTGCTTGGCATTCCATGTGAAAGTCACTTATTCCAGCTTTCAAAATTTCATTCACAGTTAAACAAAAGTTCACGCAGGTCTCCCTCGGTTGGGCTCAGACCACTCAAAGCATAAATATTCACAAAGGTCTTCCTTGGTCAGGTTTGAACCTTTCAACCAAAAAGTACCTGACTCAACATAGATCTCCCTGATTCAACATAGTTCTCCCTCAGCCAGGTTCAGACCTTGCAATCACAGCACTTGGCAGGGGTTCCCTTCCCTAAGCTTTATTCAATATGGTGTTTGGAGCTGTGGGAGGAATGGTGGAGCTGTTCAAATGCTGATAAGAGCAGACTTGTGGCATTGCTATCTTTCCCGTACATTATTGCCTCCACAATAGATCTGTGTGCAACCTCTCTTTACCCACAATTGCTTCTCTTCGTATCAGGCACTTACCTTTATTTCGATAATTTGTGCAATAGGCAGGTGCTGATCAGTGGTAGGTGTTGTGAGGACGTGTTAATTTACATTGGGAACTGGGAGGTATGCTGCAAGTTTGCCGGGGATGACTGCGACAGAGTTTCCCAGTGCCACTTCGTAAGTTCTGTTAGTGTGGGCGGCGCATTTGATGACTGTTACAACAGAAGGTTGCGATAGTGTGAAGATCAGTCTGTCTAAGATTGTGGTGTTCTGTACTGGGGAACCATCTGCCCTTCTAAAGCCCCTCCTCTTCCAGCACGACAGACTGGTGTACACAGTGTTAGTGACGTA
Organism: Ambystoma mexicanum; assembly: GCF_040938575.1. Taxonomy (NCBI): domain Eukaryota; kingdom Metazoa; phylum Chordata; class Amphibia; order Caudata; family Ambystomatidae; genus Ambystoma; species Ambystoma mexicanum. The sequence continues at coordinate 656,440,845 of NC_090934.1, forward strand.
TGCCGAGTCCGAGTAGATTGTCACGTGGTTGTAAAGGACTGGATGGGGGTGTCTGTACTTCTGCTCTCTATATGGTAGAGGAGAGGCACAGAGGACCCCAGGCAAGATTCTCTATTATTGGTACGTGATCGAGAAATCAAGGCCTAGCTTCTCAGGAGGTGATGCAGGCTGGTAGTCCCCAAGCCCCCACAAAGGAATGTCCACACACTGTATTACTGAAAACACAGTCTTTAAATAATTAATATTCAAAGATATGTACACTATCACAATAACGCACTTTGTACTCAGAAATCAACCATGGTAAATATATACAATTCTAAAGTGGAACCACCAATATTATCAGATCTCATTAAAGTGCATCAACTATACTGTTAGAATGTCACACAGATCAATAACAAGGAAACCAGCAATAGAGATAGGAGGGAAAGCAGGATGGTTGAAATAATAGGCAGAATACTGGCCTCTACCGCAAAGCACAGTTCTGTGTGAAGATCCCACCACCTGGGCAACCTGTAAAATAAAGATATATAGCACAAGCCCAGTCCATATATTGCTCAATAGTCTTGTTTTCTCCTATGATGTTTCCCCCCCCCAATGTACCTGTTGGAGTAGAGTTCTTCGAAGGAGCGTCGACGGATCCTTGTTGAGTGATTTCCTTTAAAGAAGGAGCCACGGATCGTCGAGAGGCGTCGAAGAAGGTGAACTTGGCATCGATGACGTTGATGAGAAGTTCGAGGGTGCCGAGACCACAACGTCGATCCAGGCGGTGCTCGTCGGCGACGTCCTGCGAGGATGAGGTGTGCAGGGCACCTCAGTGATTGATTGTTCAGGACCGCAAAGAGTTTCGAAAGAACTGTTGCCCAGCAAGGGCGTCGAGTCGTCGAAGTCATTGTGGTCTCTGGGTGGTGGGAAACCCACCGTGGATTCTCCTCAGCGCATCAGTGGCCTTGACTTTCTCCGGCAGGACAAAGCAGTCGACGTTGCGGACAAGGGAGTCCTTCGATTCAAATGTTCTTAGGCAAAGGAGCGGCTGGCTCCGGTCATCAGCAGCACGGCGTCAATCGGTCCCTTCGTCTGGGCAACACAACTTCGACGGGCCTCCAGCGGTTACACAAACCTGCGAACCCTGGTCGACGGCAATGGACTTCGACAGAGGTGAAGTCCTGGTGCTTCACTTTGTTCTCCTCAGCGGTCCCGTCTCGGGTCGGCAGCCTTTCGAGGGTCTGACTTCTAGAGAGCTTTGGCGAAGGTTAGCGGTACTCGATGGTCCCTCAGAGCATGGAAAGAGGGCACCTTACCAGGTCCTCTCTCGGATCAGTCTTCGACGAATTCAGCAGCTTTCAGATCAGGTCAAAGCAAATGCCACACCAAGTCTTCTTCTTCCAGCTGGGCATCGAGGATCAGCAGTTCCAGTTACTCTTCAAGTGTAGACACAGCTTCTGAACTATTTCCAGTGTTGAGAGGACCCCAGATATACTATCCTGTCTCTCATCCACACTGCTGGCTCACACTCAGCAGCAAATCCTACAGAAGGGCATTCATGCAGTGAGTCAGCCAATCAGGCACACAGTGCATTCAGGTCATCCTCCTCCCTCTCAGACACTCACAACAAGGAATGTGGATTGGGAAAAGTACCCAGCCATTCAACACTACACAATGCATTCAGGCCAGTTTCGGGCAGGGCTGTCTCAGTCTTTGTCTCTCATACCAGACACCAGACAGTCACAACAAGAAGTGCATATTGGTCACACACTCCATTCACCCAGGTCCCACCCACAGGGTGTACCCACAACATACATTCACTGGAAAGGCTCAAGCCAGTCTGGACTGGACTTCACAACAACGGGAAAACAAGGTAACAGGCAATAGAAAGCAAGAGGCCACAGGGGCCATCTTGTTTTCCATCAGGAATCAACTGATTCCAATGGCAGGGCCTGGGTATCCCAAAATGGAGGATACTCAGAGCACCTGTCAATTCAGCATGGAGCTGCCACCAGCCCATACCCTGCTCTGCGGGCCAACCACAGGTGCCCAAAAACATACACTAGGGGCACAGGGTTGTACCCCCACCCATGGGTGCCATATGGGTATCCCATGGGTCTATACACCAAACCAAAAACAGGAAGAGCTGCACTGCCAGGAGTCCCATGTGGACTCCTGGGCAGAAGACAATACAGAACACAAATGAAAAAGGACTACGGAACAAGGACAGGGAGCCCCTGTCCCTCCAATGCATTTCCAGCATCACAGTCACCCCCCTCTAGACTGACATTAGGGTGCCTAATCTCCCAAGGGGTAGGCACCCTCATCCAGACGGTCAACATACTTTCTGGAAAGGCCATCTGAATTATCGTGACTCTTCCCTGGTCTGTGCTCTAGGGTGAAGTCTAGCCCTTGCAGGCTAATGGACCACCTGAGCAGTTTCGGGTTTTCACCCTTCATCTGCATAAGCCACTTCAGGGGCTTATGATCTGTTTGGACCTTGAAGGTAGACCCCGTAAGGTAGGGCCGAAAATGATTAAGGCTTCAAACTATACTGAAACATTCCTTCTCAACAGTAGCCCACCTAAGTTCTCTACCCACGAGTTGTCTACTGATGAAGATGATAGGATGTTCTCCCCCTTTGTCATCTAACTGGAACAAGACAGCTCCAATTCCGGTGTTGCAGGCATCCGTCTGGACGATAAAGGGTTAGCTGTTATCATGTGCACACAACACAGGTGCCCTACACAGACTTTCTTTCAAGCCATCAAAGGCCCTCTGACAGTCTTCAGTCCAATTAACCTTCCTAGGCTGTTTGGGTGAAGTCAGAGCTGTCAGGGGTGCAGCTATGGTTCTATAGTCTGCAATGAAATTGCGATAATACCCAGTGAGGCCCAAAAAGGATCTCACCTGGGTTTGAGTAGTGGGAGTCTCCCAGTCCTGTACATCCTGTACCTTACTGGGGAGAGGTTGGATTTGACCCCCTCCTACCTCATGACCAAGATATCTGACTTTCCTCTGAGCTATCTGGCACTTGGTGGCCTTGATAGTGAGGTTAGTCCTTTTTAAGGCCTGCAACACCCTATCCAGATGTGTCAAATGCTCTTCCCAGGTGGAACTGTAGACAGTGATGTTGTCTAAGTAAGCCACACAAAAGGCTTCCAGCCCACTGAGCGCATGGTTGACAAATCTCTGGAAGGTGGCAGTGGCATTCTTCAACCCAAAAGGCATGACCCTTAACTGGTAGAGTCCCTCTGGTGTTGAGAATGCCATCTTTTCCTTGGCATGGTCCGTCAGAGCTATTTGCCAATAGCCTGAGGTAAGGTCAAAGGTGCTCAAAAATTTGGCAGCACCTATGGTGTCCACGTGCTCATCAGCCCTGGGCAATGGGTGCTCATTAGTCTTGGTGACGGCATTGACTCCTCTGAAGTCCACACAGAACCTCCAATCCTTGGTACCTTCCTGGGAACTTGCCTTGGGGACAAGGACCACGGGACTGGACCAGGGACTGGTTGAGGGTTCAAAAACACCCAGATCCAACATCTTGGCAACCTCAGCCTGGATGTGGTTCTTAACAGTATCCAACATACGGTAGCTTCTGATTTTGACAGGCACACTGTCACCAGTATCAATCTCATGCTTGCACTACGGTGTAAGGAATGGCGTCAGTGAAAACAGAGAGACATACTGCTGCAGCAAAGTCCTGCAAGCCCACTGATGCTCTGTTGTCAAATCGGGATAGAGATGCACTCCCTCCACTGAGCCATCCTGAGAGTTGCTATGCAGCAAATCAGGACGTGGCTCACTCTCATCCTCTTCTTGCTCTGAAGCGAGCAAGAGACATGAGACTTCTGCTCGCCTGTGGAAAGGCTTGAGCCTGTTAACATGGAATACCTGAGGGGCTATCCCAGAGGCCCCCATGTCAACCAGATAATTGACCTTGTCCATCTTGGAGATTATCCTGAAGGGTCCAGTCCATTTACCTGCCAAAGCCCGAGGCTTGGTAGGTTCCATCACGAGGACCTCCTGTCCCGGAGTCCAATCCACTTGCGATGCTTTAAGGTCATGCCAGTACTTGTTCAATTTCTGGCTGGCCCTGAGATTCGCTGTTGCTTGACCCATCATCAGTGTCATTCTCCGTCTGAGGCCTAACACATAGTCCCCCACTTGCTTGGCGGGACCTGGAGGGGTGGCTTCTAAACCTTCGCTGATCAAGGCAAGGGGCCCCCTCACGGGATGTCCAAAGAGTAACTCAAAGGGGCTGAAACCAACACCCTCTTGAGGTACCTCTCTGTAAGCAAACATCAGGCATGGCAGGAGGAGATCCCATTTCCTCCTTAGGGGCTCTTCCAAAGCACCTATCATGCCCTTGAGTGTTTTATTAAATCTCTCAACCAGACCATTGGTCTGGGGATGGTAAGAGGTGGAGAATTTATAGGTTACCCCACACTCTTTCCACGTGGTTTTCATGTAACTAGACATGAAGTTGGATCCTCTGTCAGAGACAACCTCCTTAGGGAATCCAACACGGGTGAAAATGCCCAGGAGAGCCCTGGCAACCACCTTGGGAGTTACAGTCCGAAGGGGTATAGCCTCAGGGTACCTGGTGGCATGATCTACCAAAGCTGGGATGAACCGATGTCCACCTGAAGTGGGAGGGTCCAGGGGACTGACAATGTCGATGCCCACCCTCTCAAATGGTGATCCAACCACTGGCAAGGGCAGCAGTGGGGCAATGACACTGCCTCAAGTCTTGCCAGACAACTGAGAAGTTGGGCAGGTCCTGCAGTGGGACTCCACTTCTACTCCCATCCGAGGCCAGTAGAAATGGGCAGAGAGCCTCTGCTTAGTCTTCTTGGTACCAAGATGACCAGCTAAGGGCACCTCATGCGCCAACTGCAGTAGGAAGGGCCTGTAAACCTGGGGTAGCACCAACCTCTTGAGGGCACCAGGTTCAGGCTTAGTGGGCTCACTAACAAGGAGCTCACCCTCCCAATATATCCAGAAGGTACTAGGCACTTCTACTTGTGCCTGGGACAGGGCCTGTTTCCTCAGAGCCTCGAGAGAGTGGCACTCTCTCTGTCCCTTACAGAAGTCTGCCCGGGAGGGTCCCCCTTCAGGTAACAAGCATTGAAGATCGGGATGATCCTCCAGGTTGACAACCTCTCCCACAGGAGAGTCTTCTGGCTCTTCTCCCACAGGAGTTGAGACAGGGTTTACCACTGGATCCATCCCGTCCGCAGCATGGACCCCAATGGGTGTTGTAGGAACAGCAGGAAGAGAAGGAGTCCCTTACACAGAGGTGGCCTTCTTGTTCTTCCTTCGTCTTGCCTTAGGCCTCACCTTTGGCTCGGGTACCTGACTCACAGCCAGACCTTGTGTCACCTGTGACCTAGTGACTGCAGCAGCAGTCATGGGAAGACCATCCGAGATCAACCCCAACTCTAATAGATCATTACCTAACAGAATGTTAGCAGGGACGTTGCCCTGAACCAGGACAGGAAGCTTTGCTGTCTTGTCTCCAATTATGAGCGTGACTAAGGCTACAGACGATAATTTGGGAGGCCCACCAGCTAACCTGGTGGTTCTCAGAGGAGCACCTACATAGTCCTCTGGCTTGAGCGGGGTCCAGTCCACCACTGTCATGCTTGCCCCAGTGTATCTCAAGCCAGTAGAAGGCTGGCCATTCAAGAGGACACTTCTCAAAAATCTACGGGTGTTCTATGGGATAGTCACCAGTACTTCCACGTACTGGTCCCAGGCCCCAAGGGACACTAAGGAAATCTCTACAGGAGCACCAAATGTGATCCCTGTAGAGGAGGTGAGGACAGTGGCCTCCACCTCAGACATGGGGTAAGGGTAGGTCAAGCTGACAGCCTGTACTCCAAGTGCCTTACCTTTACACTTGGGGTCACCCCTCTTGTGATCCACAGCCCCGCAATCCCAACAAGTACCGGCAGTGTGGGGTACGGTACTGGAACCACTGGGAGCCTGCTTTGCAGCAGGTGGACCACTACTCTTATTCCCACCCACAGATGACTTATCCCCACTAGATTTTTGGGTTTTAGGAGAGGAGGGTTTAAGTTTACCCGACTGTGACTGCTTATGGGACTCCTCAGCTTTCTGAGAGGCCCCCTTCTCTTTGTCCTTGACCTTCCCAGTGGAGTCCTTAGGGGACACCCGGTGGGAGACCCACTTGTCAGCCAACCTAGCCAGCTTAAAGGGATCCAAATGTTCTGGTCAGCAACATACTGACGCAGCTCTGGTGAACAGGTTTCAGAAAAATGCTCAAAAAACAATAGGTGGGACAATTCAACAAACATTTTCACTTTGTATCCATCAATCCATCCCATCATGTTCATGTGCGCAGCACTCACCCAGTCAACCCAAGACACATTCTCTCTTTTCTTAAAATCCCTGAACCTTTTAAGGTCTTGGGTAGGTGTCTTGCCAAACTTGGCAATCAAAGCAGAATTCATACACTCATACTGACCCCTTTCTTCCACACATGACAGAATACAGTCATACCCAGTCTGAGGCACTCTGCTTAACAAACATTTAGCCCAATCTCTTTTATCAACATCATGAATTGCACAAGCCATTTCAAACGCTGCAATCCATTGGAGGATATCCGAACCCTCCACGTGAAGTCCTGGTGCTTCACTTCGTTCTCCTCAGCGGTCCCGTCTCGGGTCGGCAGCCTTTTGAGGGTCTGTCTTCAAGGGAGCTTCGGAGAAGGTTAGCGGTGCTCTATGGTCCCTCGAAGCATGGAAAGAGGGCGCTATCCAGGTCCTCTCTCGGATCAGTCTTCGAATAATTCGTCATCTTTCAGATCAGGTCAAAGCAAATGCCACAGCAAGTCTTCTTCTTGCAGCTCGGCGTCGAGGATCATCAGTTCCAGTTACTCTTCAAGTGTAGACACAGCTTCTGAACAATTTCCAGTGGTGAGAGGTCCCCAGATATACTATCCTGCCTGTCATCCACACTGCTGGCTCACACTCAGCAGCCAATCATACAGAAGTGCATTCATGCAGTCAGTCAGCCAATCAGGCACACAATGCATTCAGGCCATCCTCCTCCCTCTCAGACACTCACAACAAGGAATGTGGTTTGGGACAAGTACCCACCCATTCAACACTACACACTGCATTCAGGCCAGTTTCGGGCAGAGCTGTCTCAGTCTTTGTCTCTCATACCAGAAACCAGACAGTCACAACAAGAAGTGCATATTGGTCAAACACTCCATTCACCTAGGTCCCACCCACAGGGTGTACCCACAACATACAGTCACTGGGAAGGCTCTAGCCAGTCTGGACTGGACTTCACAACAATACCATAAAATGAACTTCCACCCAACAGCCAGTCAGGGGGAAGGGACATAGTCAGGGCTTCCCGGGACTTTGGGAAAACAAGGTAACAGGCAATAGAAAGCAAGAGGCCACAGGGGCCATCTTGTTTTCCATCAGGAATCAACTGATTCCAATGGCAGGGCCTGGGTATCCCAAAATGGTGGATACTCAGAGCACCTGTCAATTCAGCATGGAGATGCCACCAGCCCATACCCTGCTCTGCGGGCCAACCAAAGGTGCCCAAAAACATACACTAGGGGCACAGGGTTGTACCCCCACCCATGGGTGCCATAAGGGTATCCCATGGGTCTGTACACCAAACCAAAAACAGGAAGAGCTGCACTGCCAGGAGCCCCATGAGGACTCCTGGGCAGAAAACAATACAGAGCACAAATGAAAAAGGACTACGGGACAAGGACAGGGAGGCCCTGTCCCTGTCCCTCCAATACATTTCCAGCATCATAGTGGTACCCCTGTGATGCTTGCAATGCTTCAATCAGTGCAATGAGTTATGCTGTCTGGGCGGAGTAATGCATTGGAAGCCTGTTTAAAATCAATGGGCCTCATTACGAGGCTGGCGGAATGAGATTAACGGAGAGGGTAATGCTGCCGTTTATCCCATTCTGCCCTATTATGAGGTCCCCTCGTGGGACCAGCTCTGGACATCTGGTTTTATCAGACGTCCATAGCGGGTCCCACAAGGGGACCAGGGAGCTAACAACAGGCTTGTTATTAACAGGCCCGTTGTTAGCTCGCTCCCCATTCCCATTGAGCCCTAAGGGGGCTCGAACGGGAATGGGGAAGGACCGGGTCCAGGTTCCCTGAAGGAGGAAATACCGGGCCCTCCAAAGTCGGAATGGCCCGGTATTTCCCCATTCAAGGAACCCAGACTCGGACATGATTTTAGAGGCAGCCATGCCCTTATTAAGGGCATGGCTGCCTCCAAAGTCGTAATGAGGCCCAATGTGTCATTTTCACCATCTGCTAGGCTTACTACTACCTCCCCAGTATGTCTGAGACCTGTGTCTTGGTCAATTTTTGTTGACCTGTCAACGAAGAGAACATCCCCCTTGGAGTAGCCTGTTCTTTGCCTTGGGGATATCACCCGTGTATGTCACATAGTCATGACTGGCTATCTCCTCATCAGTGCATGGCTCTGTAATGAAGGTTGCAGGGTTCACTGTTTTACAATGCACAATGTGAGTATTTGGGCTGAAGAGAATGATCTCATATGCTGATGCTCTTTGCATGCTTAGAGTGCATTCAGATCTTTCTAATATTGCAAAGACGGCATGTTCCACATAAAGTGTGACAGAACAGCCATCACAATTGTGGAAATCTTCTCTAAAGCAAATGCTACTGCTGCAAGAGCCTGTTTGCCTGTGACTGGCCCTGCATCACTGAGTCTAACATGGCACTATAATAGGCCAGTGGCTTGTTGCCCATCACGCTATTTTGGGCCAGTACTGTAGACATAAGTTGGCCATTTGAATCGGAGAACAGGTAAAACTCATGTGTGCAATCTGGTGTTGCTAACACTGGGTTAGTTGATATTACTTCCTTGAGATCATTGAAGCCCTGTACCATCTCTTCAGTCCATACCACCCCATTGTCAATCTTGTGTGTATCTTTGAAGCCCTGCAAGAGCAGCATTGTGTATGGTGCATAGTCTAGTATCCATGCCCGACAGTAGTTGTACAACCCTAGGAACCTTTGCACCTCCTTTACTGTCATGGGTTGTCTGGTGGCAGGCACAGATGCTGCTCTGTCTGGTATTATTCTCTTCCCATTTGCTGATGTGAACTGCCCTAGGTATAAGACCTCTTGGAGGCAGTACTGCAATTATGCTCTGTTCACTTTGTATCCCTTGTGAGCTAAGAGCTGCCAGAGTGTGAGGGAGTCTTGTCTGCATTGTTGCTCACAGTTGCTGTACATGAGCAAGTTGTCAATGTGTTGGATAATCGTACTGGGCACTTGAATGTTGCCTCAGTCTGCATCTAATATCCTGTTGAAGAAACTTATGCTCTCACAGTACCCCTGGGGCAGACGTCTGTGTTTGTATCTTATCCCCCCATGGGTAAATGCTGTCAGGTACTAGGAGTCTGGGTGTAACAGTATGGAGAAAAAGGTGATTTTCAGGTCAACTACTGTGAAATGTGTCACCTCTTTGGGGATGCTGCTTATGATCATGGCAGGGTTGGGAACCATGGGAAATTCTTGCTGTACAATATCATTGAGGGGGCATATGTCCTGGATCACCCTCTAACTCCCCTGCTGCATTTCTCACAGGGTATATAGTTGTTTTGCATGGGGAGGTGGATGGCACAATTATCCCCTGGGCAGTTAGGGCATTGATGGTGTATTTTATTCCTTCTTCTGCCTCCCTTGAAAGTGGGTACTGTTTTACTCATGGCAGCACTGCTCCTGGCTTTATTGTAATACGTACTGGGGTCACTCGCTGCAGGAGTCCTACGTCATGGGGGTTGGTCGCCCACAGTCTCTGGGGCACCTGCTCTAAGTCTGCATCAAGAAATGGGGTCGGTACTGCGAGGGCCATTATGGGACACTGCACCTTCCTGTACTGCAACAGAATCTCACAAGGGATACATATTTCCAACACAATTTCTCCATCCCCTGGTTTGTCCTCAAACAATTCTGGGTCTGTAACCTACTGTTCACCACATGCATCCATGTGGGGCAGTGCCTATCACTACAATCCTTTTTGCTAACACCACCAATCCTTGTAAATCTAGGGACAATATTATACCTGGTGTCAATTCAGTTGACATAACAGGGCAAAAATGAAATCTGAGGGCACTCGCCAGCGACCTTTGCCAATTTGAGGCTCCACAAGCACAGTTATTCCATACACAAACATGTCTGGGTCAATGGGAATTCCCAGAACCACCATTCCTCCTCTCATTTAGTGTATTATCAACATTGCTCATATGGCGCACATTCCTGGTGTGGCACAAACTATGCCTTTGTCATTGAATTAAATTGTCATGTTAAGATTGCTGAGCAGGTCCCTGCCTAACAAGTTAACTGTCAAAAGGAGAACAATAGGGGGGCCGCACCACCTATCCCCCTATGTTGATGGGAACCTCTTCAGTGTATGGAACCGTGAGACAGCCCCAGAGAAGCCCTCAAGAGTTTTGCCAGAGAGCAGGAAATCCCCTCACTGATGCATGATTTTGTAGCACCTGAGTCAACCATAAAAATGAAGTGTTTGTTTCCTATCTCTGCACCACCAAGGGTTCCTCATCACATCGATAGGACCGGACACACAACCACCCTCTGTGGTCTGTCCTAGTATGGGTAGTTATTGGACCCCGGGACCATGAGCAGGTTTGTACCCATCATGCTCATCCCTCTATATGGTACTATGGTGCCATTTGGTACTTTGTTGGGTGTGTACATATTACTGTTTCCCTGCTGGAGCATAAACTGTTGTGAATACTATTGCTCTTGGGGATGTTTCTGAAGTGCTTTTGCCCCTGCGGGCCAGGGTGGCAGTTGCATATAAACTTTGTGTATCTCATAAGGGATGGAGGTCATCGTCAGTGCCGGCATCTAAGGGGCTCTTGTAACGCTCACCTGGTATGCACAGGGACGTCACTCAGCCTGTCCTGGCCTCTTAAAACCTCAAACCCTTCCCTGGAGGCTATTCGACTGGCGACTGGGCCTGAAACACAGGATTGGTAGAGTTTAACCCCCGATTGTCTCTGTGTGCTTGAACCCCTTCTTCCCCGGGGTCCAACCCTTCCCTTTGATGCACAGCTCACCTTGTTTTCTTGGATGGTGTGCTCTCCATCCTGCTTTCAGCGCAGGGGCGCGTTGATTGATGCAGGCTCATTGGTGCCTAGTTACTTCACTGGCAAGAGTCTGACTGGTAAGTATAATGAGTCTTTGAACAGTTCTCTGACTTTGTTCCTTTCCTTCTTTAGATGATGGCCGGCGTCCGGGGATGGCAGCGTGCTGCTGAAATGAGTGGCGCTGAAGGTGAGTGAGAGGGCTAGGCGCGATGCACCCTTTTTGTATTTGTATTGAACTGAGTTCTTTTTCTGTGTCTTTTAGGTGCTGCAATGTTTTCAGCGTGGATGCTGGTTATGAGGAACAAATGCGGTGAGTAAGCGCAGTATGCAGCACCTCTAGATGTTTCCGCGCTAACCTGGAGTGTCTTTTCCCCCTTCGCAGATAGATGAGAAGTTCCAGAGACAAAGTTCCCCAGAGCGGCTGGGATTCAGGTAAGCGTTTGAAGCTCGTACAGTATTTGGAAAAATAAGCAAAGATCTGTGGAATGCTTACTAATGCCTTTTTCTGTTCTTTTCCTCTTCCTTAGGAAGCGGCGTGCCGGGATGGGAATGACACCACCGAAGATTCCCGCAGAACAGAAGGAGCGTTGAATGAAGGGCAGAAGCGCTGCAAGATAAGGCTGTTCCTAGCGGCATTCTTGTTCTTGCAGGATCTGAGTGCAGAAGAAAGATGCAGGCCCATTGGAGACCGACCCGAACACGGTGAGTGTCATGCTGCAGGTGCAGAAAACGCAAAGCATGCTTCTCAGCCTGGGTGTGGTTTAAACAGTCTCTGGATATCCCAGGTGTCTCTGGGCTGAACCACACCCAAAAGACTAGACTGCACATGAAGTTCTGGAACCAAAATATGTGGGGGCATCCATCTTGTCCCCATCAATGCATTACAAGCCCAATCCCCAATGTTATCCTATGGGAGTGAGTGAGTCTGGTGCCACAAGCGCCAAGTCTGACTCCAAGTGGGTCTTTGGAGGGATGGAGAGGCCCTTGAGGGCCATGTAGGTGATTGTGGCCTGGCTCCAGCCTGACATCTTGGAGGGCTGGGTCTCATGACAGCTCTCTGGGGTGGTGGGTGGTAAGTATTGTACATGTTATATCCACCCCCTTGTCTGTTTCTGCATTCCCTCAAAAAGTGTCCGCACTTCCTGTAATTCCAAAACTGGGAGGGACCCATGTCCGCTCCTCTTGGCCCCATTCCTCCAAAGCCCCCTCAGACTTCCCTAAACCCACCCCTCCCACGCTGCTGACCTCCATGATGCCACTCTTTCTTGGGGTACTGCTGTACTCCTCCCGACTGCCCTTGTCCTTCTTCTGGCCACAGCCCTGCTCATCCGTACTTCTGTATCGTCTGTATTTTCTACCCACCTCTTCTCCTTAATGCCTGCCTATAATTTTGTCTAGGGCCTTCTGCACTTCCTTCAGTAAGCCCGGTTTAATGACGAAATAGGAAAGAGGAATTGATCGGACCCAATGGCCACCGTCTCCACTCTCCACATCTCAGAATCTTAATAATGCACTGCCGGTGTCTTTGTCATCACCCATAGTGTTTTGCATTATGGACTACAATAACAACGAACAGAAAGCACTTATAAACTATTTACATTATGCGTGTGGAATACAAGGGGTCATACACACCTTTTCCAAATTGAACAACCAGAGTTGAATATAGCAAATGTAATATGTTGACAAGAGACTTGGCTAACCAAACCACCGGTATGTGAAGGATTCCTCACATATACTAACCCTGCAACATCCAACATTGCAGGTAGACCACCAGCAGGACTCCTTACCTTAATCAGACAGGACATGGCCTTCGAACTGATTGAGTACCAAAATATTGGAAATTGGGCACAAAATACTTTATTGAAGATACAAACAAAGAAACAACAATTGAATCCGTCCACGTCAATAAGCGACAAATACCTAAATATCATAAATGTCTACTGGAACCCAATGAAATTTAATGAAGAAACAGTAATAGACTCTATACTGACAAAGATTGATAACATCGCACAGAAACATCAAGGTGTAGAATTCATCATATGCTGCGATTTCAATTTGCATATATTTGATGACAAAGGAGAAATAATTGAAGAACCTTTGCTCGAACACAGAGCCCAAAGATGGTCAAGAGAAACACGCAATAGAAACTTTGAACGATGGGATGCACTAAACACATCAACTAATAGACCAACACCGACATTGTCACGTGGGGAAAATTAGGTCAATCATTGACTACATTTACATCAGCAAAGGAATCGCACAAACTAAAACCAAGGCCACAAATGTGTTTAGTACACATAGCGATCACTTAATATTTAAGCGCTCGTGGGAAATGAACACTGAAGAACGCTTAAAAATAAATATTCCCTCATTGACCCTGACAAACAGAATGAATCGTCTGAGGATACCACAAAACAAACTAACAGAGATCACAGATTCTTTAAAGAACTCAAAGAAAGACGATACTAGTAACATCAATTATGGATGGTTATTGAACCAATCCCAACTAAAGCAGAGACAGACCAAACAATTACAGTCTGAAACAAAATACACATATAATAAAACAATTGCGGAAAAGAAACACGAAAAGAAAATTGAAATTAAGAAAGCTAAAAAGGAATCCCCACAAACTAAAAAAAGAATGATTGGCCAAGCAAAACAAAAATTTAAAAACTTGCTCAAACATGCAAAAATGATGCAAGAACAAGAAAATGCCGAACGTATGATGAAGACTCTCAAAAACAGCAACACAAGACGCCTATGGGAACTCCTGAAACAGGATAAAAACACAGAAGAAGCGATGATAGTAGATGTCTCAGAAGAAGATTGGGTAAAGTATTTCACAGACCTTTATAATGAAAGAACGATAGCTGGAAACAAAAGCCTGCACCCCTCAGGACAGACATGGAGTGTAAACTACGATATGGAAGAATTGACCAGCACAATAAAAAAACTAAATGCATCAAGAGCCCCTGGGCCCGACGGCATGTCAAATGTAACATTAAAGCAGAACCCAGAAATCTGGGCACAATTTTGCGGTAAAATTAAAGATCTCATTAATCGCACAAAAAGATCCCAGATTCATGGAGATTAGCAACACCTATTCCTATATACAAACAAGGATCATCGAAAGATCCAATGAATTACCGACCATTGGCACTCTTGGACCCCCTAGGGAAAATTTTTGCTAATCTGCTACTTACAAGACTAAATATTTGGGCAAAACAAAATAACCATCTCGCAGTTCGACAGACAGGATTTGTACGCAATTTTGCCATGAATGCAAATTTGACAATTTTAAACTTGATGAAGCATGAAGCAGAAAGAACCAAAACGGACATTATTGTTGCATATGTCGATCTGAGCTTGGCCTATGATAAAATCAACCGAGACTTGCTTTGGACCAAACCTGAGAAATGGAGATGTCCCTGTGACATACTGGAGCCCATAAAACTCTTGCATACTAACACCAAAATACAAGTAAGAATGACAGCAGAAGGGATTATTACTAATCAAATTAACACCTGGCACGGGCTTAAGCAAGGATGTCCGTTAGCAGTAGCTCTGTTTAGCCTATTTACGTCGGATTTCAAAGAGTCGACTAAGGTACCAAACATCAACCCTCCGAAACTAAATGCAACTGCAGTGCCATGTTTGATCTAGGCAGATGATATTATTCTGCTGGCAAAAACACCATGTGGACTCCAAACGGCACTCAACAAAACACAAGAATACATGGAAAAAACAAACTCACAATAAACATTAAGAAGACAAAAATCACGGCCCTGACATATAGAAAACAAATAGGGGAAAAAGTGTTTTCATATTATTTACAACAGGAAAAATTGATACAGGTTACTACGTACAAGCACCTTGGAATATGGATTAATCAAGCATCCACAGAAATTCCATGGGCTGAACATTTGAAATCCAAAACCAAAGCACTGGCACGACGGGGTCTGGTGATTCATAAGAAATTCAGAAAATTCTCGCTAAAGCCGATGGTAACCTTTTATAAACAAAAGGTTACTGCGATACTTGCGTATGGGGCAGAAGCAATGATCAATCTGGATAGATCAATATGGACAAAGCTGGAGGCGATGTACTGGCGGAAAGTACTAGGCCTACCTCAAAATATGCCGATGGCCCAAATACGATATGAGCTGGGCCTGCAATCGCTGGAATCAATAATAGAATGGAAAGCATTGGATTTATTCAGAAAATTGAATAGAGTTACAACGATACAGCACTGAAAAAAATGGAAGGAAGCGTCAATGGGCATTTGTAACGAAAAGGGAATAACACTGGAGACCCAAACAGGAATGCCACAAATTGCAAAAAAAAATTTATATCCCGATTGAAGAATTCAAGACAAGTTTTTAAGATTAAATTTACTCCCCACAAGAGAAGTGCTGGGTAAATGGTATTTAAACAAAAATGCGAATAGCGACTGCAGATTCTGCCTAACGTTGGGGAAAACAGAAACCCTTTACCACGTTATAATGGAATGCGAAGCACTCAATCAAAAAAGACTGTTATACAGTGACAAATACCAAAGTGCACCTGTCGAAATGGAAACAGAAGAACGATGGAGTCAAATCCTCATGGGAAACAACAGAAAGATGGTCGCGGTGATCATACATTTCTGGGAAACTATAATCTTAGAAAATGACAGCAACAGTCAGGAGCATGAAAATCAAAGATCTTAATAAGTGAAATAAACAAATCAAACGATTCATAAATGTAAGGTTTAAGATTTAAACCGAACGCATTTTGAATAAAAATAAATAAATTAAAAACATTATGGACTACAAATCAGGCCTATCCATGTTTGTGTCGAAGCGCGCCCTACACCTGTGCCCTAATATTGTTGTAAGGCGCGCCATCATGCACATCATCATCCAACCTCACTTATGGGTACCCTGCTTTAATCCACACATCTCCCGCTTGCTCTCCCAATATCGATAATAACACACTTTTCATGTCACCCGCTTCAAGGGGTACACCCACTGTCAGTTGTCACCCACACCTATTTACAAACTGCCCCTCCTTGGGCATCCACCCTACACAATATAAAACACAAACACAATAAACAAAAATAACAAGCTAAAACAACAACCACCACTGTTCCTGAGCCCACTAATTATGCAGGGCTCCTATGTATTTCCTTTTTTCCTCCGTTACACAATGTAAGTGGTACCACCTTCTCCCCTAACTCATGGAGGCTCCCTAACACTCTTCTCCTTTCCTTGTACTCCACATGCTCACAACTCCTCACACTTTCCCATATACCCTTCTGTCACTTGTTACCACTTGCAAGAGTATACTCACATGCACGTTTTCATCCAAACCCCTATGTCACAGGGTTCCAACACCGACTTGCACTATCTCCGAAGCTGCGCCCCGCTCCAATGAGCAGACAGGAATTTTGCAAAGACGGCTTCTGTAGACCACTAGATATTATGTGTTTTTAGGGACTGGTCACTGCAGGTGAGCGTGGCCCCTCTTGAGAAGCGGCCTGGAAACCACCACAGGCACGGGCAGCACTGGAATTATCTCAGTGTCACCAAATGAAGATACGTTGTTGTGTACATTCACACCAGAAAAAATACAACCCGCTAGGCAAGAAGGCCCAAGATACGCTTGCAAAGGTAACAGGTGTTTATTGTCCAGAAAACAGGAAAAACACCAGCAAAGAACTCTGCTGCACAAGAACGTTCTGCCCTCTGTGAGCACATGCAGTATCTTATAACTACAGACAGTGTCACTCCTGACGTCATGTTCTACAATACAATTCTACCATCCGAATTGGATGGACACAACACATGTAGGGTCTGCTCCATATGGGATGCCAGACCATTGGTCCATCTTCATCTGTCCATCTTTGTCCACGTGGCTGCTTCTGGGTCTCGTCATCCCGGTGAGGATGGTTTTACAGTAATTGGCTACTCTGATATGCACTGTTACCTTATCATTGTTGAAAACACCAGGCACACACATTGATGGGCTGTAGAAGAGCTGAGGTCACACTTACTCTATCCCTTCACTCATTCCCAGGCAGCTCAGCAACTCCCAAGGTCCTCCACCTTCATTTTGAGCTATAATTTGGTTGTTACTCTTCACCTCGCTGCACAAATCAAGTGGCCCATTTCTGAAGGTACGATAACCGTGCCTTTTGATCTTAGTGATCGATCGAGGGTGTAAAAGGTTTATGGTCATTGGTTTTGGTTTGGGTGATGCTATGGCATGCGGGGTCCCAGGATGAAAGCATTGCAATGCTGTTTTTCTCATGTTGGGATCGTAGGGGGTCTAAAGCATTGCCATCTGTCCATGGGATGGTTCTGCCAAGAAGCGCGCTGCTACCTTCTCATGACCTTCCAGGGCTTATTCTTCCCTGTGTGCGAGGGCCTGTAAGACTTTGGAACAATGGAGGAGTTCATGTGCTGTGTGGGACCTGACCATGGTGGGGTTTTTGCTCGCTCTGGTGTGAGGGATCTGCTATTTAAGCACCTAATACTATTCACCGCTCTGGCCTTTATTCTAGGATGGCTGCCATTTGTCTAAGAAGGTGTTCACATTTGTGTGTCTTCCATAGCTCCTAATATATGCATTATAGCAGCTGTTCACCCCCCTTTATGTGCACCCTCCTCCCCCCTGATCCCTGAATCATTTGTGTCTTATTCAGTATCAGTAGGAGGGTGGGAAGACCATGTCTCCTCCCCAACACCATGTACCATGGTTATATGCGTGTGGAGGGTCCTGAATCAGTGGATGTTGAGGGATGTTTGTGTCGATAGTGCAATGATGATGGCTGCGTTGTCTTGGTAATATGCTCCAGTCCTCATATATACCCCATCCATGTTCCAAGTTGGCCATAGTGACTGTTGTGCCCTTGGGGTCGCGAATGCACATTCTCTACATTTCCATGAATGCATTTGAAGGGATTTGACATGTTGTGTTGTGTGCTCATGTATCTGTCTGTTATGGGTGATTTGTTGCATTTGTGTTGTGATTGGGCCATGCCTTGAGATGGCAGAATGTCACCATGACCATCTTCGGCCTTGCACATGTGTTCACACATGCTGAATGGCCTCTCCTCTCTCCCTTCCCATCCAGTGTTGCGTACAGATCAGGAGATCTGCTCGGAGGATGAGACAGTTGCAAGGTCAAGGCATTCCAGGAGGCTGCGTAGACCACGACAATGGACACCATCAATCACCTCATCTGAGAGACAGGTGGCTGCCGGGGGTACATCTTCTAATGGCGCTGGGGATGACATGTGGGATGTTGGCATGGACCTGGAGGGGGAGTTCTCAGGGTCTGAGGTGCAGGGGGATTCAGCCATCCCCACAGACAGGCCGGTCGCCACAGAGGTGCCATCTGGGGTGTCAGGTTCAGGTGTGAGGAGGGAGCAATTGGGGGCCTGGCCATGGTGTCTGGTGGGGGTACATTGTGTAATGTGCAGGCTGGGGACATGTGCCTGGGACAGGAAGGTGTGCAGGACACATTAGTTGGGTCAGCTATTCACACTGTCCCAGAGGCATCGTCTACAGGGATGCACACATATGTTGACACCACAACACAAACTACCCCGGCAGTGAGTGCTGCCGAGGCAAATTCTGGATGCTGTGTTTCCCATAGTCATATCGGGCTGTAGCCATCAGATGGCTTCACTGGAGTCCACAGACGTGATGTGCCACATCTTGTCTCAGATGGCTGGTGCACTACTGGGTGTGGTGGACATGGTACAGGCAACACAAGTGACACCCACCTCCTCCTCAGCTGTTGTGTCCCAGGCACCCACAGGTATGGCCTCCATGCTGGCAACCACCCCAAGCTCCTCTGCCCACGTACACCCATTTTCTTGTCTGCTGCCTGCTTCACGGTCAGTGGGGGTGGAAGTGGTCACAGAAGGCATTCCGGTGGGACCCGGCCCTGGTATGTCAGTCAAGCAAGATCAGGCAGTGCAGGTGGACATGGCACTTAAGTAAAGTGGTGGGGCAGTACTCCCCTCTAGGAGTAGGTCATCTCTCTGGAGGGAGGCCCAGCACCAGAGGCGGGATGCCAGGCGGCATGAGCAGTTGCAGCAGCAGAGGCAAGCACGCTGGTGGCTCTTGGCATGGAGGTACAGCAGGCATTCTTGCTCTGGCAGTGTAGGCAGGTGGCAAGGCAACTGATTCATGTGGCCATAACATGCAAACTGAAACACATGTGGCAGCAGGAGGAAGAAAGGCTGCAGGCTATAGAGGAGGCAGCTGCCAGGGGCAGGGATGCAGCATGTGCAAGGATGGAGAGGTTACGTGCTGCCATTCTGGGGAGAGCAGGAGGGCTGCTGAGCAAATTGAGCAGTCCACTTGTGAGACCCTGCATGCCCTCAGGGACAGCACAAAGGCTTGCCTGTGGCAAGTGGAGGCATAGTCAGATGCAGCATTGTAGCTTGAGTTGTCAGGACTTGGGCTGCAGCAGTGACTGTTGATGTTTAATTGTGTGTGTGTTGGCCTCATCATTGTTAGTTTTTGAAGGAGGATTCATGTAGATTATTTTGGACTATTTGTTCCATGCTTTTGGTTTAGTTTCAATACCAATATTGTTGAGTTTTTTTGTTCTATCAAAATCATGTGGTTATTTTGGGATATTCAATTTCTATAACGCTAATGTGTGTGTGCAGTCATCTTTTGCAGTGCAAGTCACACTGGTCTGTTTTTGAGGGTGCATGCCACATAATCATGTGGTATGCTTCTTGGGATTCATGTGTCATCACTCAGCCTATCATAATTTTGTGTTGACAAGGTTCTGTTTGGCATTTGTACAAGCGACATGTGTGCTGTATGCAGATGTCAGATCACAGACCTGCGCATATGGCTCAGCATATGTGGATGTCTTCATTGTGGCCTTCTCAGTCTGTTCATGTAGTCGATGCATGTGCATGGGCTTGGTACATGCATTTCTGTGGTGTGCAGACTGTCATGTGCATCTGTGACTGTATGTGTTTGAGGGTGGTAGATGTGTGGTATTTTTATTGTTCGTCATTGTGGTTGCCAGTGTTGTCCTGCATTACATTCCTTGCACAGATGGTGTGCCGATGATGACTGTGCCTTGCATTGGGAATGGATGTTGCAGTGGAGGCGAATGTTTACAGGTGATGTGGTTGATGCATTTGGCCCCACTACTCATATTTGGGATTGTGTCGTGAATGTGGGTGTTCTCTCATGTGTGACGTTGCTATTGACAAGGCTTGGTCGATGTTGCATGGGTGTCACAGGTGTGTTAGGTGTGGTTATGTTGCCAGTGATGGTGTTTGTTGCTCTGTGATTTTGATGATCGCAGTGATGATGACTGTTATGCTCAGTATATGTATTGAGAACATCTGTACTCCCGGATTTGTACTTTTGTACAGGGTTGCATTCTTTTCACTCACCATGGCTGCTGATGCATGTGTTACTCAACAAACAACGGTCTGACATCTGTAGGTCTGATATCTGTGTGCACAAGGGTGCTTGAGGCTGTACATGTGCTTCAGGTGAATGTGTGTCAACACCACCATGTGTGCATCCAATGTATGTGGTCATTGATTTCTCCATGGCGTACATCATGTGAGACACATCTGTGTAGTATTTGTATCTGTCCAACCGATGTACTTGGGTGGGAGGGGATGTGATGGACCACTTATCGCTCACACATCTAGGGATAGTGTGACAACACATTCATGTGGATGTGCAGATACACTCAGGTGGTAGTCCACCATATTTTTGTGGCGGGACATATGGTGTCAATTTGCTCTGGGGTGGTGTTATGGTGGACCAGTAGTTACACCAGACATACAGTGAGAATGTCAGTAATTGGGGTTGTGACAAATATAAGTTGTGTCAGTGATTGTGGACACTCATTTGGATATAAGCACACACAGGTTTTAGTTTGGATGATGTTTGATGTTTGCTCAATGTCCATCAATAGGTTAAAGTAGGGTGTTGTGGGTGCACACTGGGGGTGTTGTCACTACTGGTGGAATTTGTTGGGTATTGGGTTGTGTACTGGAATGCGTTGGTCTTTTCATTTGGGCACAGGGCTGAGTTCTTGTAGGGTGCAGTACCAAGAGGACTCCGCCTGTTGTGGCCCTGTCCAGGCCCACGGTCGAGCCCTCACTGCATTATCATTGCCTGTGCTTCCAGCTGATGTGCTTAGTTGTGACTCACATTCAACTCTGGCCGTTTGGTTCAGCTTGGTGAGTGCCCAGTGGTCAGGATTGATGCCAGAGAGTGTCATGGTCCACCTCACGGTGCAAATTAAGCTTTTCCCCTGGGACCCTGGCAAGGGGTAGGGAGCCACATGGTCCACAGCTTTGGGTCTCACTTCAGCATCAATCTGTCCTCAGGGCAATGGGGCGGTGCATGCACTGGGGGCACACAAGCCTAGTGTGGGGGGGATGCCTTTTTTCCTTCCTGTTGCAAACTTACAGGTACAGGTGGGGCATTTGCATGCTACAACACAGACCTGCTGAGTGGGGTGGACACTTCTCATCCACCGTTGTGCCCCCACTGGTGTGTGATGATGGTGACAGCCATGTGACATTTATATGGTTTGGACTTGTGCCCTATTTTTAGATTCCAGGGGGATGCATGGGTGCTCTGTTGTGCGGTTTAGTGGTGCACCTTGTGTGTGCTGGTCCTTTGAGGGGGATGGGTGGGTGTGGGATTATGTGTGTGGTGCAGTTATTGGTGTGAGTACAGGGGTTAGGTTTATTGGGTGTAGGTGAACTATGCATGTGGCAGGCTCTGTTTCTTGGGTGTACAGGTGGTGGGAATAGTGGGGGTAGGTGCACTTTGCATGTGGGTGGCTTAGTTTGGTGGGTGTATAGTGAGTAGGAATGGTGGGTGTAGGTGCACGCTGCATTTGGGGTGCACAGATTTATTTAATTCATGGGTTGTTCATGGTTAGTATGGTTGCACCTAATGGGGATTGCTGGTGGGTACTCACCATGCTATTTGCGTTTTTTTCACTCCATCTGGCCTCACGGGTTTGAAATGTGTGCAAAATGATCAGTTTCAGTGGCTCCTTGGTTTGCACTAGTGACATGTTATGGGCGTGGGTATTGGGTTGTGTACTGGAATGCGTTGGACTTTTCATTTGGGCACAGGGCTGAGTTCTTGTAGGGTGCAGTCCCAAGAGGACTCCGCCTGTTGTGGCCCCCGGTGCAATCCTATTTTATTTGCACTGTTGGTCATTGCTTGCGCTTATTTG
Source organism: Ambystoma mexicanum (assembly GCF_040938575.1). Classification (NCBI taxonomy): domain Eukaryota; kingdom Metazoa; phylum Chordata; class Amphibia; order Caudata; family Ambystomatidae; genus Ambystoma; species Ambystoma mexicanum. The sequence goes on from NC_090934.1 coordinate 656,463,229, forward strand.
CGCCATGTACTCCTAGCGCACGCGCAACATTTTTGCACATCATTTGCACGTTTTTCTGTAAATCAAGCCCAGTGTATTACCAGTATATTATGAAATCACTTCCTAATGAGGAAAGAGAGGGAAGAAGATTGACTCTTGATGATCCTGATGTGCTGCTTGTATGAAAAAACAACAAACAATATGAACAAGAAGAAATGGTTTTACTGCCTTAAATGTTTCTTCTCCTTGTAAATCTATCATTTTAATATTGAAAAAACAAAAGGAGGTACAAGCAAACACTACAGCTGTGGATTCTCATTCAGTGGGCCTTCAGCTTCAGAAAGCTGAATTAACGTGCAAAGGACATTCACTATATCGCCTTAGATTGATGTTTCAGCGCAAATCAAAGCTTTATTTCAGAAAATTACAAGTGTATCTATACAAGCAAATCATATAAATAATAGATGCATAATTACATTAATAATTCTTAATAATAATTTTTGTAATGCCTTTAAAATGCTCCAAAGACTTCACTAACTGTAAAAAACAAACTTTTAAAATTCTGCAACCTACGGAAAGAAAGCTCGATTAACATACATTATTCGAAAATGTGTTCTCTCCTTCCTTAAATTGTTGTATTCCTAAAAATCACTTGTTCTCTTAACGATCCACATATACAGTAGTTGATATTTAAATACAATAATCCGAATGAAATACATTTTTATGTTTGACTGCTAAGTACTAAAAGTAAACGCTTTGCTTTACTCCTGTTAGAGCACCCAGTTTTACGCCTGTATGATACTTTCATACAGGCGTGAAAAAAAAGGGTTACGGTGCAGTCTGCCTTGTGTTTGCACTTGGTAAATAGCAGTCGGATTCCATTAAATTTATTATAAAATGCCTCCTGAAAAGCATGATTTGCAGGCAGCATTTAATTTCTCACAAAGATTTACTCCTCAAATTTACATTCCACCTAATGAGTGTTGAAATTTGCATTCAGGAGACGCAACAGCGCATAAATGCAATTTGCATTCTTCATCAAATGACCCCCTATATGTCCACTGAACAGCTTTTAAGCTCCATTTGTCTGCAAGATGTTAATGTAGTTGAAACCAGAGTAAAAAGGCGACAAGGTGATAAGAACACTGCTGGATACCTCAAAGCCAGAGAGAGGTGACAACCTAAGTATGAACGCAAGCAATGCAGTCTATAATGTGCCTGCTGCAAGTGCAAACGGAATTAGAGCAACATTTAGCTTCATGATAAGACTTCCAACATGGGGGCAGCAGCTCAAGCCTTCTTCAGGCCACTTCCAACAGAAACAGTTGAAAGGCCCTCGTGCAGTCCCAACTATTGTGATTAAGGGTACGAATTCATAGCAGATTCCAATGAAGTAGATCCTTAGGTGCAAACACTGTAAATTGCTGATTCTTTTCTTTGGGTGGTAGTAATGTAACCTTGGTTCATCTTGTTATCGATGGGAGGTTGGGCATCTTGCATGTGTGCCTCTGGTTTGGCATTTGGCAGTGCCACTTGTCCTAGAATGCAAAATGGGAGCTACAACTAATTTAAAAGGCAAGGCGTTTTGCATGTTTTGATTTCCGATGATGCCCTTCCCTACCTCCAGCGAGTCCTGACTCACTGGCTCACCTGCTACACACATTCTTCTGATTTACAAGCACTCAAAAGTAGGTATCCTCTGCAGGAAGCACAACATATATGAACAGTACATTACATTGCCAGAATCATACTGCAGCTGAAGTCGCAGGGAAACATAGTGCCTTCTCCCTTTACCTTTCGGATCATTCATTTTCGTGCATTCGTGTCTTAATGCTTCTTTGGGGCTTTTCCCACAGCTGTTCCTCCTCTCCTTCACCCATTATTCTCTTTGTGGAAATGACCGTGAACAGCTGCGCACAATGCATCCGAATAGGACCCTTGACATTTGCTCCAGACATTTCGAGACACTTAAGTCGTCCTGCAGAAAGTCATCAGTCCTGCAAATGTAATCTGAAAAATACGAATTTCTCATTGGAGCCACCTATTATTCGTTCTCTGTTGGCTCTAACATTCCTTTGAAGGATATATACATTATTCGCGATAGGCAAGGACACAGAGGGTGGAGGGGAAACCGCGCATAAGCAATTCCAGTAAGGAATTGTGGATATCTTTCTTAACACAATGATGGCTTGATCAAATTGCACCTTCCGACCCCCCACCCCTCCCAACACACAGACTGTTAAATGACAATTAAAGGTGTTATGTCATTTTTCAATGGATGTTTTTGTTTTCAGACCGTGGGTGGTGTATTGTACCTGGAATAGCACTTTCCTACTGCACTGGCTGATATCCTATGCAACCCTGTACATTCTAGCGTTGTTTAAGTGGGTCTAGAGATAAACCCGATTGGAGAAGCATCAAGCCACTGCAATCAGCACCGAGAAGCTAACGGAGGGGCTAATATTCACAGGGTCATTGAATGGGAGGTTGTCCAGGCTATCCCACAGTAACATTATAATCATGCCAAATGTGCTGTTTTGCTCGTTGGTTTTGGCTCACAGGTGGCACTCTAAGACCAAGACACAAAATAAGACATGATTTTGGAGCCATTGTCTCGCTTCATCATAATGGCCTCCACGAGGTATGCTTTTGGCATAGCAGTAATTGACGTGTATTTACATACTTTATGTTGCCTCCCCCCATTGCTTCTAGTACTTTCTTCAGTGAGGTGTGGTGTGCTGTTCCAGAGTTGTCATGCACCAGGATGACATTGTGAAAATAGACGACATTGGCTTAGCCACAGTAAGGTACCCCCATGGACTGATGTTACCCTAACACCTATAGCACTATAATGCACACAGACACATGAATGGCTCTGGTTTCTTACCAGCAGCATTGTATTGCAGGTATGATGACCTAATGCACGTTTAACAGTTGTCCAATGAAAGGTTGGATCAGCGAAACCTCTGAGGAGATTTTGAGTGGCATGCTTGCGTACTGACAGTCTCCCTCTGGAGTATTTGGTGATAGGCACTCTTAAAGTCAAATTCAGTGAAATAGCTGCCATTATGCAAACACCACAAGTTCCAAGATGTTGGGAAATGGGTTGCAGTCTGATACAATGAAGATTACCCGTGCTAACTGAGCAGGAAGTCTTGATTCTATTAAAGACACAGAGCATTATGCTTCAACCTCTTTACTTGTGCTCCACAGCAGTCTTAATAAAATACAACAGAAAATGCTCTAACCACTCATTTTCTTTTTTTTTTACTTTTAAACTGCATTTCCCAGTTCTGTAGTCCATCTCACTTCCTGTCTTTGGATATCTGCCCCAGCCTGCCTCAACGCTCCACCTCTTCTTTGGATGCGCTGAACTGATCCTGGGCCCAATGCAACTGGAACTCAAAAGTCAACTGAAACTTGAAATAAACCTTGTTCTAGCTATGAGCCGCAAATGACCATCTGGGGTCCAACGGGCCGACTGCTCATGCCAACTTCTTCTGCTTCGTAGATCACTGCCTATCAACCAGCTGGTCTTCTGATCATCTTGTGATAATTAAGAAAAACATCATTAAGGGTGGGCAATGCATTCCCTATTCACATTATTGGGAATAAAACTTGCAAATGTAATTTGCCAACAATCATTCAGAATACAATTTCAGTATGCTATTACATCACAGTGCATTGCTGGGCGGGATAGTAGTGCTCCTCCTCTGTGTCCTTAATAGAATCAAGACTCCCTACGCAGTTAGGAGGGGTAATCCTCATTCTATGTCAAGAGCGGAAGCGAGCATTATGCTTGTTCAAAGCTCTGCATCACCGCTCCTGCTACTGAAGCTACTGGTTTGGAGCAAAAGGTCTGAAATGAGCTGTCACTTAGCTATTCTGCTGATTTCAAAATGTCCACTAGGGCTACGTCTGTCGTGAAAGCTTTGGATGCCATAGCTCCTCTCAATGAGTGCGCTGCGAGTCTGGCAATTGCCACTGTCGCGGCTGCTCTGAACGACTTCCTATGCCTAATCAGCAATTGCGACACTCCTGACGGCTGCAAATCTATTGTCCTGAGCTCATACTCTCGAATGCACTCTGCTTCACAAAATTTTGGTTGCAAATGCAGATAGGGGTACGAGATCGAGGAAGAATATGTAGTCATCAGAGTGAAGGTAATCCTTCCGGTCCGTATGCTTTCTTGTCTACATATAGGGCCCTCACGTCCGTGACTCATCGACAGGACACTAGTCACAAAAGCATTGCTAGTTTCCCTGATAATTGAGTAATGGTCAGGTACCTATGTGTCTGCCAGCTTGTGAGAAACCGAAGGACTATATTCACATCCCACAGATATATGTACTTGGACACTGGGGGGGGGGGGGGCAGAATCATGCCCATTTCATTAGCCTGACCACTGCCGGGTGATTTTTTCCGATCGGCGCTCTGTCCACTGGGGAGTGTCCTGCCGAGATTGCTGATCGGTACACCCCCATGGTCCTAAATGCTCTACCTTCCTCTCTGATGAATGCTAGGAGGTTCAGCACCGCCACTACAGGGGCTGAAATGGGAGGAATACCTTGCCCTTTGCACCATGTTTCCCATTTGCCCCATGCATCATCATAGCTCCAACGCGTGGATGGTGTCCAAGATTCTGAGCGCAGCGTATCCCGAAATGCCTGGCAGAGCCCATCTTCTCCTGATACCCTGCATGCCATCATTGGGAGCGTGCCCTTCACTCTCAGAGGATGAAACAACCCAAATGGGTCCATTAGCAGTCGTGCGCCTGATGGAAGAATCTGCGGAAAATCCGGGGAAATTTCTATTAGAACAGGAAACCACACCTGTGATTTCCAAATGGGTGCTACTATCGCTAAGGTTGCTCTCTCTCTCCGCACTTTCGCCAGATCTCTGCTCAACATTATGAATGTAGGGAAGGCATAATGCATCTCTCTGTTCCAATTCTGCAGGAACACGTCGGTTACTTGCGCACTTGGGTCTAATCTCCAGCTGAAGAATCGCCTCATGTGTCTGTTCAGCCTAGAGGCAAATAGGTTCGTGTGGATTGCTCCTCACAACTGGTCCAGTTGCTGGAACACCATTCTGTCGAGCCTCCAGTCGCTGGAGTCTATAAGATGGTGTGAGTTCCAAAGCACTACCATGTTCAGGGTCCATGGTAGATACTCAGCTGTGACTGGTATCTCTGCCCCAGGCAGTAATGCCAGAAGTCCTTCGCCAATTCTGCCAGGAGCCTGGACTCTGTTCCCCCTAGGTGGTTTATGTATCTGACTGCTGAGATGTTGTCCATCTTCAGCAGTATGCAGCAGCTTACTCTGTCTTTGGTAAATGACTTTATAGTCAAAGACCAAACTAGAAGTTCTTGGCAGTTGATGTGGAGCTGCAGTTCTTCGGCGCTCCATTTCCCCACTTTCTCTAGCCCGCCACAGCGATCTTCTCATCCTGCTTTGCTGGTGTCTAACTCTACGATTAGGTCCTTGCTGTCTCTGAAAATGGCTTGCGCCTTCCATGCATTCATGTTCTGTAGCCACAACAGTAATTATGTGTTCGATTCTTGATCTAGCGGAATTGTTTGATGGTACCTCAGACCCTGGTGCAAGTGCCTTATTTTCAGTCTCTGAAGGGCTCTGTAATGTAAGGGCCCGGGAATATGGTCTGGATGGACGCCGCTAACAGACCCACTACTCTTGCCAATGTTCCAAGAGAGACGTTCTGAGGTCTTCGGGCAGATGCAAAATGACAGGTTGATCGACCTCTGTATCGACCAGTGCCAGCAAAAACGCGGCTAGGGAATTTCTTCTTGATTGAGACTTGTGCCTTCTCTAAAGATGTATATGTCCCTATGAACCTCCCCATCGCTTTACCAAAGGTTTCTCCAAATAGCAGTGCTTGAGGTGCCTCCCCTGCCACGTAGGTGGCAAGGTCGCTCAGTTTAATGTCAATCTTTAAAAGGAGTCCTCTCATCCTCTCTGATGATATTGCAGAGTTTGTGTTTCCTAGTAGGCAAACGGCTTGCTGCACCAAGTTTACCACACTGTCAACGTCTATCACTTCTAGCACCCTCCGCCAAGTCCATAATCTTAGCTAGGGGCCCTGTGAGGTCTAGACCTTTTTCCTGGCATCTTCTCCAGGCTCTGTCCATACCTTTCTTGTGGTCCTTTGCAGACTTGGTGATGATTGGCAACATTTTCGGGTTGGGCTCTGGTGCTTCTGCCACCTTACCCATCAGATCTGGCCGTGCTCATTCTGCCCTCATGTGCAGCCTGGTCTCTTTGTCTAGAGCCTTACACATCCTTTGCACCATGTACAACGCCACTTGGGCAGGCTGATGATCTTGGATTCATAAAGTCCTCTGGACTGAGCATGGCCACAATATCAGAGTCTGACACTTCTAGATTCTTCTCCATGCCCTTTTGCCACTATTATGTGCTACCCACTCCTCTTTCGGCTTGCTCTCCTCTTGTGGAGAGGCTGGGGCTTCTTGTAACTCATCTCCTGACTCTGTGTCAGTATTGTCCATATTGTCTTCCCCTGGGTTGGGTGCCTTGAGGTATGGCACTGTTGCCCTTTGGAGGAAGGCTTCTTTCAGTTTCCCAAAGCCGTCAGCTACCTCTGGGGTATTAGGTTCTACCCCATTTTTCCGACCTGGGGGAGTCAGCGAGGATTTCCTCTGCGGGTCATGTTACTCCCCTGCAGGCTCTTACTAGCCCTTGTGTATGTGCTCTCTGGCCTGGGCGTGGTTCCTCTCTGGGTCTGTCCTAGGAGGGATTTTAAAGTGGCCAGTTGTTCCTGAATGGGTCTCATCCTTTCTGCCACCACTTCAACCAAAGAGCTTCCCAGCACTGTTTTAAAGCTAAGCACCAAGTTTTGCACTTGCTCTTCATCTTCCTACTCGTGATCAAACATTATGGGTAATTGTGTGCTGTGTGCCAAAGTGCCTGAATCAACAGGTTGCCATGCACATCCACTGCTCAGATGGTTGGAAAGTATAATCCACAGGGTTTTCCCTTATGGCGTATTGTAAGATTTTTTTTCTTTTGTTTTTGGCTTGCACCTAATACTGGTGGTATTCTCCTCTGTGAGATTGCTTTTCACTTTAAGTAGCTGGCTGCTGCCACTAGTTGCCGTGCTGGGCTCCTGCCGATGGCTCGATAACTCAGTGATCTGTGAGCTGCGCCCTCATTGCCATGTCACACATGCAACAGCTTTCGTGTTCCTGGCTCCTCCACCCCAAAAGAGGGGGTCACTGCACGTTCCTGGAGCCACTCTGAGCCCTTTCATGCTTCCGCCCCCTCCCCAAAGATGGGGGCCACCACACAGTCCTAGAGGTGTGCCGAGCCCCGGTGAGCTGGAACAGAACCCTGGTCATGCTCGGAATGAAGTACGGGTTCCGCTAACTCAACGTGGGTGGTGTTGCACGCTCCTATTCACGCTAAGTGCTCTGCCGTGCCTCCTAAGCCTTACATGCAGCTGGAGGCCGGCGGGACTGAGTGAAGGCTACTTCTACCCAAATCACACCGCTAAAACCGCAGCTATACTCACACTGCGCTTCCATGTCCTTACTGCTCTACAGTAAGAATGGGTACTTATCTTGCAGAAGAGCAGGAAAAGAAGAGTTGGAGCATTGAGGCAGGAAGGGGAAGATAGCAAGGAAGTGAGATGGACTACAGAAGAGCCTGTGGAAACAGGGAAATGTAGTTTAAAAGAAAAGAAAAAGAAAATGAATGTTTAAAGCATTTTCTGTTGTATTTTGTTAAAACTGCTGAAGAGCACAAGAACGTGAAGCATAATGCTTGCATTCAGTCTTGACATAATTTGCCATTTGCAAGGATTTGCAGCACTACGCAGAGCCTGAGACCTTTGCTATCTTCTTTATGCATCACTACCCCCAGCCTTCAATTGTTTTGATGATATGTTCTGATATTCGGCAATCCAGTAGCTGGCGAAATTCGTTTTGGTTTGATGGCAACAGGGCCTTTTCAAAAGTTGTGCTTGCAGTGTTTTAAGTGTGCCTGCTTCATCGAGGAACTATGTAGCATGTATCTGGAAATGTGCTGTGAGAGTGAATATTGCCCGAATGGATAGTACATGGTCTAAGGCATATAGGTTTGGTTTCATTTTCCGAATGCTTTGTTTGTGCCAGCTCAAGATTGAAGGACCTTTGGTTTATACATAAACTTTCTGTTTTGCTTTGTGACCTTTAAATGTAGATCACAGTAGACCTATCCGAGCAGTCAAAATGTTTCTTCGTTATGTGCCCTGGGGTTTATGAGAGATATAGAAAGCTTGGCTGCATAGTCAGAGAAACTAATAGGCATCTTGGTTGTAGAGCTGTTGGAGTAGTCAGAACCAGAATATGGCAGAAGTGTATTAGCTTTCTACCGATTTGTTTGTTAGGATATGGTGTCTTGTCATGCCTAAAGGAACTAAACTCTAAAATGAACAGTATCAGATGTGCCATTATGTTGTCTGCATCGTCCATGTATTCATCACTGGGTGCACCAGCTACTGTTTAGTGTGTTTAGCTTTACACATGGATGTGGTGTGGCCAGTTCATGGGCTCTTTGCTGCAAGTATGAACATTTTTGTTATTTGCCTATGAGGTTGACCACATGCATAGTATTCACAACAATTTTCTCTTGATCTGTCGTACCTGTGGTTTGTGAGCCCATGTTAACATTTGGTGTTTTTCATTCATCTGTTGTTTCTCTCACATTTGCGATTAACAGTGAATACTTCGTCTAGCAATTAAGTTATTAAGATTGTGGGCTTCATCACGAGTTGGGTGGTAGCCCTTAAATGCAGCAGTAACGGTATTAGTGCCGGCAATACTGCTCGGCCGGATCATGACTGCAATCCAGCCAGCCCAATTCCAGTCAGGCGCTGCCGGCTGTAATAGTGCAGACAACCAAAGGCGTTATTAGAGACCTAGCACAAGTGTGGTGCTGGTGCTCATAGTGGCGTACAACGGGCACTAATGCCGCTGAAACTACCCCTGGACAAATGCTGGAGGTAAAAGAACACATGTGACAGTAACAATGCCCCAGGTGAAAACAATGCACACAGGAGGCCTACAAAAAAGACCCATCCATGCCCCACACAACCTCACCAACATCATGTTGCCATTAGGAGCAGGGAGGAGACATCAATAAAGGCCCCAGTGGAAACAATACACACAGGAGGACTACAAAAGACCTACCCAACCCCACACACCCTTCACAACACCATGTTGCCATTTGGAGTCGGGAGCCTTGATGTGAACCTCTACATGAGGCACCAGGAGCTACAGAGGCCTGACAACCAGCCCAGGGCACAGGGAGCACAGGGGGCGGGGGAGGAGGAGAACCGCACCAGCAGGGAGGACAGCCATCCCCAGGGTCAGGCCAACACCCAGGGCCCTGATTGAGGTCAGTTGGTATCTGATTACAGGCTGGACTGGGCAACCATCACCCAGTTGCTGGACACAATCCAAGGTGACATAGCTAGCCGGATAGCCATACGCACCGCTGTGCCCCAACTCGTGAAGCTTTAACTGACAGCTTCCAACACACAGTTGTCATGATGCATGGTATGGCCCAGTCCACATTTAGTGCCATGCTGGGACAGGTGCTGGATGCACTGCTGCGCCATGTGAATGAACACATATCATTGCCTGCAACCCAGGCACAGGTCAACAAAGTCAAGGCAGACTTCTATGCCATTGCCAAACTCCCCAACGTGATTGCATCCCTAGACTGCACACATGCCACACTTGTAGCACCCAGTGACTATGAGGCAGCCTACAGAATCAGATGAAATTCCATTTGCTCAATGTGCAGATGACCTGTAGCCCAGACCTGACTATCACCCACTGCTGCGCCCGTTACCCAGGATCCACCCACGACTCCATGGTGCTGCACAACAGCACACTGCCAGCTTACATGGAGAGGTACCAAGGCCAACACACATAGAAAGTGGTTGAGTGCAAATCCTGCATGAAATGCATGCCAAGGTACACCAGATGAAAGGGGGCGGACAGACAGGAATCCTTGCATGCCACCAGGAGACACAGCCAGCACAGCACCAGTTCCATGAATGTGTGGCAAACAAGGACTCCTGCGCATGTCCCCCACACCAGAACACATAGAGGTTGAAGGGCACACACTTGTGAATTCACAATCACATTTGGAAACACAACAACCACAATGTCTGTGTTGCAGTGCTGCTTCTCACCCTGACACCCAAGACCAACATCCCCCAGGGCACCACACAGGAATGCTAAGTGAGATCAATGGAAATCCCATCCACCAAACCACTGTAGATGTGCTGGGAAATGTGTGACCATGAATATCCCTGAGAGAGTGACCCATGAATGCCCATTTACATGCATGCAAACATTTCAAAATAATGTGCATTATAGCAAAAGACAAATTAGCCACAGAGACAGCCACAACCCACAACCCATTACTATTAAACATTGTCCATGAACAGGTAGATATGACGGGAGCCTAATCCTGACGTATGGGATGTACCACTGTAGCAATAAAACGCAGGGGGGTGCATGTAGAAAGTTGCCTTCAAGGGAAATGGCACACATTGCAGAGCAAACCTGATGTGCATGAAGACACCATAATCAAAGGACAAGTGGAAAAATGACGGTACTTGTTCAGCATGAGTGTCACACACATATCCATACACATAGTCCATGAAACAGTGCTACAAGTACATTAACACCAAGTGCATGCAAATGTAACATTACTCATTGACACAGGCTGCATGTAGGGGTCAGATTGTGCATGTCCCTAAAGATGATGGATTTATACCAATATGCCAATGACATAGCATGTACCCATTGCACACATACATGACCATAGTGCATGGAGAATTGATGCATATCCCTTGCACACCCATTGAAGCGACCTAGGCGTAATGTACACAATGTGTCCCCTGCAGGTGATTCCGGATACCTGCAGTTCACATGGCTGCTGACCCGTGTACGAAATCCACAAACTCCTGCAGAGCTGGCATATAACAATGCCTATAGTTGTACCCGCCTATGTGTGGAAAGGACATTTGGTTTGCTGAAGGCACTTTTCCGGTGCCTAGACCATACAGGAGGGGCACAGATGAATGCACCTGAAAAAGTTGGAAAAATTGTACTCACCTGTAACATGCTGCACAACATCTGTTGCCGTAGGTATGTGCCACTACCCCCTGATGCTGATGCAAAACAGGCAGTGGATGGCCATGTGCCAGTTGCTGGGGCCAGTGCACACAGGGATGGGGTGAAGGAGGGGAGGTTGGCCAGACAGTCATTTATTGACCATTTTTTTTATTTCGTCGATGGGTACATGTCACAAAGATCACTTGTCAAATAAACTGCACTTGAACAGTTCCATGTAATAATATCGCCAAAAAAATATCGCCATACAAAAATAACGCCGAAAAATGGTCACATTTACCCGGCAATATTATTTACAGCAACCATATATGTGGCGATATTATTACCTGATGCCACTTGAACACAATCATGAATGTCCACACTTTCTGTCAAGTTTCAACGGGCTTTAATTAGCCTGCAACATACCCCCTCCCCACCAACTCCCGAGCACACATTTCCCCTCCCCACCAATTCCCCAGCACACATTCCCCCTGCCCTCACCAACTCTCCAGCACACATTCACCCTCCCCCACCAACTCCCCAGCACACATTCTTCCCTCCCCCACCAACTCCCCAGCACACATTCCCCCATTCCCCCATCAACTCCCCAGCAAACATTCCCCCCTCCCCAATGCAGTGCATATGGGTCCATGTGCCCGGCCCTTAGGCCAACAGTGCATTGTCCAACGAGGAAGGACATTGATGCTTTCCACGTCCTCCATCTTATAGTGAGCGACGTTGTGAATGGCGCAGGGAACGACGCCTGGGTGAAACCTGTAGGGAGCCCTCGGTGGGGGTTGTTGATGTTGATGGCAGCAATGCAGTCAACTGCAGCTGCTGGTGGAGGAGGTTATTGGCCTCACGCATCTGGTCAGCATGCGCAGATTGCACCTCACATAGTTTGCAGATTCTCTGCCCAAACCCTGTGAGAGCTTCAGTACACAACACCACAACATTACAGGTGTGGTTATTGTCCCGCGGCATAGTTTCTGCTGCCCCCCGAATTGCACAGCTGATGGCCTTGATGTGGCTGTTGTGTTGGACCACCATGCCCTCAATACACATCTGACTTGCTTCTATCACGTCCAGGCGTGCCGTGATTGCTGTTTCCAGAGCTGTGGGTATGTTACCTGTCTGGCTGATTGGCCTGGCAGGTCTACGGGGGGTTAGTGGGGTGCTATTGCTAGTCGTGGCTTCCTGTCTGGTGGGGCTACCGTGGATGTAGAGGCTGCCAGCAGGTGACCCATATGAGGATGTGCCCTCATCCACCACTGGTGTGTGCGCATGTTATTGGCGTGCAGAGACATGGGGACTGTGGCTTTCACTAAAAACAGGCTTCCGGTTTCACTTGCGTTGTGGCCATTTGGTGATCCGGATGGGAATTGGTGACAACAGCAGTGCCCCATGCTGCTCCTCACTGGATGATTTGCCGTCCTCTGGGGTGGTTGCACTGGTCGCAACCTCGACATCCTGCGACCCTGGTGACTTGGTGCCGTTGAGGCGGTGACCCCCTGGTGTCATGGTGCCGTTGAGGCGGTGACCCCCTGGTGGCTTGGGGCCGTTGAGGCAGAGACACTCTGGTGACTTGGGGCCATTGAGGCAGTTACCCCCTGGTGGCGTGGGGCCTTTGAGGTGGTGACGCCCTGCTGCACTGGGGTGTGTCCTCTGCCTTGGTGTTTTGTGACGGTGCCTTCACGGGATGGTGGTGCCTGTGGAGGTGCGTCTGGGCGGATGTCGGGATGGGCCTGCCTCCTCTTATTCCACATTGCCCTCAGTTGATGCCTGCGTTCCTGTAGGGTACATAAGGTGTTGTATGAGGAAAGGGCAACTTAAATAGTTTCATGCATTTTATGGTTTAAAGGGGGTAAGAGGACAGTTTCTATCATGCTTGGACATGACCTGTTTGGTATTTGCAATGTTGGGATTGTTGGGGCGTACTACATGGGGGCAACACAGTTCTGACTTGTTGGGGTGGCATTTTCATATGTCTGATGTGAATTTACAGCTGGCATGCCGCTGTCAGTGAGGGTTGGTTAGTAATACACACGCACACCTGACGTTGCTGTGCCCAGGCCACGGATGTGTGTGCCATGGTGCTTACATTTCTACATTGGATGCACCTGTGACTAGTCTGGATACCTGGGGTCACTTGGGTGCACTGATACAAGGGTCCAGTCGTGGGTCCTGGTACACTCTCTGATATAAGAGGTTTGTGAGGACCTGCCCTTGTGAATCATCGGGTTCTACATTTCTGCATCCGTCCCTAAGATTGCGGATCATGACCATGCAAACGGTAACACTGCACCATCATTTTTGTTGAGATGAGCGTGCCAAGTGAACACCAGAATTAGAGACCAGCTGTGAGTTGTTGGTGTAGTCTACATGTTCCTAATTCCACTGACGTTCCTTTGACAACGCTGAACTGTTGTGCCCCTGAAGAATTTCTGTTGAATAATCGTTGTACAGAAAGAAACATGTCGGGTTTGGAATGTGCTGTCATTAGTAACAGCACTGATATAAATGATATGGGCCTTTTTGTGATGTACTAGACCAAATAATTGAGGTCGACTCAGTTGTTAAATCCTACTGTTCATATTTGTAATGGACACAAAGTGGTATTGTTGTATTGTAGGATGTTGTTTTTAAGTGATGATTTAGATATTAGTCATGAATGAAATGATGAATCATCTGAGTATGAATGAGGTATGTTTGGTGTATGGTTTGATGTGGTTTTAGATGAGAACGATGTATTTTATCAGAAGAACCAGTGATTTTCTCAGATTGGTAAATGTTTACACTGACTTTGACACTTGTGATGTTTTTTTAAAAAATAATGAGATAAATCTTTTACGATGTTTTTTCTACTTATTAATAAAAATATTGAATTATTAGAGAGAGTCCTTTGATTTGAATTGAATGCCTTTCATCTCACTGTTTAGAGACACGTTTTCTTCACAATGCTTTGAAGTTATGATGAAATGGTGACTGTCAACATGAGATAACTACGCCTGAGCTCACCACATAGAAACACAAGTACTATGATCTCTGATGTTAACATAAATACATAGGTTCTATCCAGGCCAGATCATAGTACCAAGATATTCCTGGTATCCCCTGCCTCTTCTGTTTTGTTGTGGCTGTGGAACACCACATGCACTGCACCCACTCACAGTGCCCGGATGTCAGACATTCACACCGGGAATGGACTTGTGGGCTACTCACAATGCTCTTTGCAAGCAGGGGGTGACTCACCTGCAACCTCCTGGGTGGCAGTGCCTGCCTCCGCTCCTCCCAATCCCTCAATCTAAGTCATGTTGATGAGGGTGCTGCACTGCTCCTCCCATGGCGTACGCTCTGGTGCTGGTGGTGGTAGCCCTCCTCCAGTCCCCATGGACTCACTCCTGTGCTGGGCCAGGAGGCCCCAGACACGGACCTGCAAGTCATTGAAGCACTCTCCATCCCTGGGGACACGGCCCACTGCTGTCACCTTCTGGCTGATGGCTTTCGAGATCTGGGTGTGCCACTGTGAGCATGTTTTTTTCTGCTGTTGGGCATACAGCTCATCCTGAACTGGCAATTACCTCCTCCACCAGTCTTGATATGATATGATATGATATGATATTTGTAACGCGCCTATACACAAGTGTTTCAAGGCGCGACAACATTATGATATGATATGATATTAAAAGGAATCCGACGAGGATGGGATTCGAACCCACGCGTGCAGAGCACAATGGATTAGCAGTCCATCGCCTTAACCACTCGGCCACCTCGTCTTAGTTTAGAGCCAGTTTAGAGTCTAAAAACTTGGGTTTATGCACCCTGTCCATGGCAGACCTGCCCCTGACATGCTCCTGGGACATTTTCCTGTGTTTTTTGGTGTGGATGGCTTCCCGTGGCTGTGATTTTTGGTGGATTGGGATTTCCAAAATGGCCATCACTTTGTTTCCCGTTTTGGCGGTGACGCATTTCCCGCGGCACTATTAGCGCGCACTCAGAACATGCGCTAATAGCGCGGTACACCAACGATAACGCAATTTACACTGAGTTTTCGGGTTCACAGCCCCTGTTACCGCCAGACTCTATTTGCATTAAGGCCAGATCCGTGTGGGCGTGCCTGCCAACTCCTTGTTTCTGCCACAAATCATGGTGTTAACGCAAATACCTCTCGGCAGCATATGCGCCCGGATACCGCCCAACTCGTGATAAGGCCCTGTGTCTTTGCGTGCATGCATTTTAATGAATATTCCATTGTTTTGCTAATGGTAATTGTCTTGGCCAATGGCAGGTCCCCACTCAAACAAAACGCTTTCAGAATTTTCGAATCGTAGCAGTTTACAATCAGTTGATGGCGAATGAGCTGGTCACTGATAGTGCCAAACGCATACATGTTTGCCAGTTCACATAACGTTGTGATCAGGTCATGTGTGAAAAAGCCTCTTAAACGACATCATCATAGGCAGAGTCATATGCAGGTATAGCTGGTGGAGTCAAACACACAGATGTTGACCCTCGGTTCCCAAGTCATTTAGGAGAAAATCTCTCTGGTGGCTTGAAGGAAAAGTCATGCTATCAACTGCTTCAAGTTAGTTCTGGAAGGGGAGTCTCTCTTGTGAACAGGGGGTGGACAAAGAGCAGTAGTCTGCAGAAACTGAGTTGGTGGCGTTCCTTGTGTGGCGGTAAGGGCACCGTTCCACTGCAAAAGAGGGAGCCGACAAGGGTGACGATAGGCAAATGAGCATAAAGTTTGAGGCTGATTCTGAAGTGGTCCCTGGTTAGAGAATGGTATTTCAGAGAGTCCTTGTCGCAAGGTTAATGATCGCACGCAAGTAAGTAAGTTCAAGGATTCAGAGGGCAAGCATTGTGGAGTTGGAAACCCTCTCTATTTATGGATTCATGTAAGTGGAAAATTTCAGGCCTTGCGGGAGAACACATTCATACCTACTCTCCCGTTGACAACTGCACTGAGTTCTGTAAGATCCATTCATGAATATACAGCCCGCCTGCTTCGTTCTTTGGTTATGTGGTGTCTACAGAAGTGCTCAGAGGAATTGAGAAGTGCAGGCAGGAAATGGACAGCGGATAAGAAATAAGATACTACAGAACCCTTTAGGACATTTCTGTCAATGTTCTCCCACAGGTAAGTAAACACGATGACTGAAGTTTTGCCAATAGGGCTAATATTCGGATGACATTTATGTAATCAGCAGTGACTGATATTTTTGTGGACTCATAAAACAGGTTGCTATATGGCAAGCATCTGTGCTAAATCACTGAAGACATAACCTTCTCCTGAACATCAAACCCATTCAATCTGATGTAGTAGATTCATTTGCCATGAACAGTTTCTTTGTATTCAGCTAGGAGTGGTTCTGTAAATTAATGATGCCATTCTGGAAGAAATTACATGCACAATAATGTTAACTCAAAAACATAATACTTACCTTTTCTTCAATGTGCAGCTGGTGATTTAACTGTGCTTGTGCCATCAGTACCTGTCATGTGAGAGACACTAACACCGCTTAGCAATGTTGAAGAGTGCCAGCGCTGTTAAGACGCATCTGGCACCTCTATCTTCATGAATCAATCCCAGTTTACCAAGTTGGGTCCTAACTACAGAATTACATTATTGCATTAGTCATTAGTTGAATCTATGGGTGAAGGGAACCAGTGTTCTGAGGTAGAATTTGATGAGGATGTGAAGATCGTCATACATGACATGAATGGTAGCGGTATCGGTCCTGCACCTAGGTCTGAAGCCAGATAAGTATTACGGTAGGGGATTTTACTCTTTGATCTGTTCATGGAGCAGACTGGCAACTTTTTTCTCTATGACCATTCTGATGAGAAATAGGTGTTTGATGGGATGATAGATGGCAAATACATCTGGGTCAAATATGGAACAGTTGGAGGATCTGGTCTGTCTTCAAATCATTGTCTTTCAAGAGGGAGACATTTATTTGCAGGAGTGGTATATTTGCTTCCACTATGATGTGTAATGAATCTGCAACGAATCCCCCATAAAACCTGGCCTGGGACCCTTCTCATGTTGCCACAGAAAGGCAGACGCTTTCTGAGTCTGACCCTGGGGGTGGTGTTCTGTGTGAGGAGCACGTGATGCAGGAAGTAGGTCAGGAGGAATGAGAAACCCCCTTGTTCAGCTTTCATCGAAGCCCCACTCTTCTAATGGCTTTTTGTATAATAACAGAAATGAGAAAACCTAACTTTGACATTAGGGACTTCAAGTACTGGGATGAAGAAGATGACTAAAAAGGTACAATGTTGCAGAAGTGGTCAGATCGTTAATTCAGATGACCCACACAAGACAGAGAGGCTTAAAAGTTCTCCTCAGGTGCAGGCCATGAGGAAGAGCAGAGGAAGCAAGAAGCAGAAAAAGAGTGGTTCGTACAGGCAGCCCAGGCAGAAGCAGGAGAAGAGAGAAGATGCAGGGACCACAGTTTGGCAGATATCAGCGGCCGGTCCTGAGAGAGTCTGCGTCTCTCGAATCCTGAAGTGCAGAGGTTGCGCAGCGGGAAGTGTGCAGGAGGGAAGCTTTCCCCCTGGAGACCTGTTCTACAGATGCTGCACAGCAGGGAGTGAACGCGGGGGAAGTTTGCTTCCCAGGAGGCTGTCTCTGGTGGCTGGCATGCACACAAGGGCCTTGAGGCTTTCTCCGGTGGCTGGTGTGCACCAGAGGGCCTGAGGAGCAAGAGGAGCTCCTATTGCAGGTGGCACAGGCAAAGGCGGTCTAAGAGAAGCAGTTTGCCAGGTCACAAAGAGCCACAGAAGCAGATGTCCTGCAAGCGGCAAGGGGACTGGAAGCATATGTCTTACCCAGTGAGATCATAGGCTGGTAGTGACACCGGAGCACGCCATACTTGCTTGTGTGTGCAAGGCAGGGGTTTGCGAGTAAGGAACACACGCGTATGAATGAAAGTAGTTCAGAAAGACATTTTCAATCCCAAACTATTGAAAAGCTGCAGAAGCAGCACTCACATATGAGTGAAAGTGATTCTCAAAGCAATATTGAATATCAAACTAGTGAGCAGCTAAAGACTTTTGTAACAAAGCCAAATGACTATAACTGCACACATGTGATTCAGTGGCAAAACCAGCAACCCGATGGGGTGACATTGTTAAGAATTATTATCTATAAGCATTGCCAAAGGCACGAGACACTAGAATCAAGGTAAATGTAATCCAGCATATATTGCCAACAGCAGAAGGGGGGTAATGAAAGGTCCATAACTTGTGAAAGTCGTTGCCCATACTTTGTGCAACATATGGTAAAATCTGGTATAAACTCACATTATGAAAGCCAAGGGAGAAACAGAAAAATACCCTATGCCTGTGAGTCTTTGGTTACTTGTGTAGTGGGGAAACAAGTGTGGCAAAAAGGCTGCCCTTCTGGAAAAGGATATCCAGGATGAGAGGAGCATTATTCACAGAAGAGTATTAAAGTGCACCAATGTCAATCGTGTTTTCCCTGAAGATTTGTTGTAAGTTTTGAAAGCTACAATGTGTTCAATACTGTGAAGCTGTTGTGAATCTCTTGTCAGTTGATCTTACCACAAAAGCACTTGTTGTTGTGAAACGCTATTCGAACTGGGGAGTATACCCAGATGGCAAACCTTTGGAGGAGTAGGCCTGGCATTGGAGTAAACCAGCTGTGAACTGAGGTATTAGGCCTGGCATCAAAGTAAACCAGGTGGAAGTTGAAGAAGTGCTGCAAAGTGGTCCAGACAGACACAATTTGTGTTGTTTGTTGTGCTAAAGATATGGCTGAGTAAAGATGTTACAAAGAAGTTATATTTCTGTAAAAGGTATCAGTTGTGGCAAATCATCCTGACCAAGACAATTACTGTTGCTATTGATTAACTGAGAACCTATTCAAGGAAAAGGAAGAACCTCCTATTTTCTGTGTTGGAACTTACTGTTGACAAGTTGAAGTTGCACCTAACTGTGTTAGAACGTTGTTGCAAACCATTATTTCCTTGTTTTCTTTTCTTGAACTGTGAAGCAGAATCCTGTTTGAACCGGGGCAAAGAGAGTGTTCTCAGATTATAAAGAGAGATTGTGTTTACATTGTGAAATCAATCACAATTGTTTTGAACTGCCATTCATTTCCTTATTTATTTGTTGTATGTATAAGTGTGAGGGACCGATATCCTTTGTTAGAGGATTTCCTTTAGTTTATTTTAGGCAGGGAAATCCTCAACAGGGTAGGGACAGTGAGGTGTTTATCCAACTTTCTAATTTAATAAAATGGTATTTGTAGAGAAACCTTCACAAAATTGTCCACCTCACATTTCTGACCCCTCACAGATGTTTTTTATTATGTGGGAAACACACATGTTGTCGTCAAAAGATATGAAAGTGTTGGTTGGGTCCTTTGAGCTGACAGTTCTGAACTATGTCCATACCCGAGTGCTATGTGGTAGGATAGGGGGTGTGTCTGAGGTGAGTTTTGAACTATCAGTGTATTGCCCATCTTGACAATTATGTGTGTGAAGAACTTGTTAAAGGTGTTGCACTTAGTGAATAATTGTTGGTTGTCTGTGCTACTGGTGGGTTGCCGCGGGACTTGCAATATATTCCAGCGCCTGGCTTGCGGGTAACACTGGGGTATTATGACCCCGGTGTTCCAGGAAGTCAGGCGCCAGTAATTGTAAATCCCCATTCCCACATAGGACTCAATGGGAATGGGGACCATGGAAGCACCGGCACCATTAATAACGGTGCCGGTACTTCCGTGAGACTCTGCAGGCGGATGCCATTCCACCCGCTAGCTCTGACCCTGGCGGTTGGGACGGCACCCGCCCGCAGAGTCGTACTGTGCCGGTCCGTTGTTACCGTTGTTACCGGACCGGCACAGTCGTAATGAGACCCATTGTCTCGTATGGGCTCTAGAAGAAAGTTTAAAAAGGAGTGGAGGAGAATCTTGTGTGATTATAGTTAGCTGTGGCATTTCAGGTGGTGAAATAAAGCTGGAATAGCATGGCGGCATGACCTATTGTGTCCAGTAAGAAGTGGGAATACAGTGATGTTTGAAGATAGTGACCTTGCCAGGTGAAGTGCTGTCTTTGATGTGGGTGAATTCAGTGATCATTTTATGTTCAGAGTAGCTTGGGCAGCGCTTCTTTGGTTTTCATTGCAGCTTGGTTATCTGGTACGTTGAAGTTCCTGACAAAGATGCTGTTTGAGTGGTTCATAGTTTTGCCGTAACAAGGACAGCGATTTCCTTGAGGATGGCTGTGTTTGTTAAGGGTGGTCATTAAATGAGTTGAACGTGGCTATCTATTGGTGGGAAAAATGAAAGTGACCCGGAAGAACTACATAGAACAAAACGTAGAGGTTTCCTAAAGGATGAATTAATGAGGTGTATGGATGTCTCCAGGGCCTGATTATGTTTTCTATTTATTGTTCATGTTCTTTATCATGTAGGCTGTGGTGTTGAGGACATCGAAAATCTGGGTGGAGATGGTCAAACGATGTTTCTGTGATAAAGAGTGAGTCAACGTTTGTGGTCAGCAATGTCTGCCGCATGGAGGACTGCAGTGCATGCTTTGACAAACATGAGGTTTTGTCAGTGTCTGGTTGTAGTATATTAGTCTAATGAGAAGAGTGTGGATGAGGTTACATGGATTGGAGATCTGTGTGTGTTGTGTTTGTGATGAGGTATGCATGAAAGGATGATATTGGGGATTGTAAGAGGTGCATGCAGCCTTATTTAGTGAAGTTTAGTGCAGTGTTTTGTTTACCTGAAGTGGTCCCAACAATTGTCACCTAATTGGCTGATGAGGTCTGGGCATGGAAACGCAGTGTGATGAACTAAGTGGGGTAGGATGGATCACATCACATTGTTTGTTCTTGGACATGTAACTTGCTCAGCAAATGGGGTACTCCACTGGTACAAGGCTGCCAGTGGGTCTTTTATTGGTGTAATTATGTGTTGTTTTGTAACAAAAATATGGTACAATGACAAAATGGGAAGAGGGAATACAAAAACAAAGAGTGGCAAAGTTGGTCCCCCCTGTTTTGAAAAAAAAAACAGAGCGTGGTAAAATAACTACGTGTGTACCAATGCAACGGCAAATGACAGCCTGCATATGTGCAACGACATGGATTCATAGCTGTTTATCACCAGCAGAGAGACTGGCAGCTTGGCCTCTGATTGGTTTGCTCATTGTGGCAGAAGGGAGCTCTGAGAGAGCGATGCTCTTCTAGCCTGGAGTGGAAAAAGGTTGGTGCATTTGGACTTTTTCTTGACTGGGAAAAAAAATGCTGCTTTGAGACCTAGGTGCTGAATTGAGGGACCAAAGTGCTGTTCAGCATTACACAACCTCTTTTATTTCTGGTCATACGATGTTCTAAGCCAATGGGGTAGGGAAGAGGTGATAAGGTATGTGCTGCTGGCTGCTGAGAGAAGAGGGAGCAGTGCCGAGATGCACCAATTGTTGGGCAAAGGTGAGCCTCGATAATGCAAGGGTATGCTAGCTCATAGTGCGAGAAGTGCCATATATTTGAACCTTTTTTTGGTGGCAAAAAGTAGGTCTTGTGTGGTGCAATTGGCCTGGATCACAGGACCAGAAAATGTGTTCAGCATCTCATGACCTCTGTTGTTCCTGGTCATGTCAATGGACTGGGGGCAGGGAGCTGCTGTGCAGTGTGCTGCCAGAAGAGAGAAAAGGTGACCGGGTCAAAGAAACAACATTTGCATGACAACATTTAACACTCTTAAAGCAAGAGCCTTCTGGCCTTCTTTTGCATTACCCAACCTTCTAAAGTGTAACTCAACCAACCGTTGGGGTTGGGAGTAGGTGCTGTGGTGTATGCTGACGCTTTCTGCTTATATAGAGAGCTGGAAATTGGATCTTGGCTAGATCCTGCATAAGGGCTGAGATGAACAATGTTGGATGAAGCTGTGCTGGCTCAAAACATAAGAAGCACTATGCATTTGCCATTTTCTTGGTGAGAAAAATCAAGGCTGGCCTGGTACAAAGGTGCCTATTCAGGTGAGCAGTTCACCAATTCAGTGGGGCTTTGCCTATGTTGTACCTGGTCAAGTGGTTCAATCAGCCAATGGAATGGGAAGGAGCTACTGTGGAGTGTGCTGCTGATTGTTTCCAGAAGACAGAGTAGGTAATCAGATCATAGAGTGTTTGTGGTCTGTGAAAAACTGGAGGTTCATGGCTGGAAGGTTATGAATTCATCTCAATCGCTGGCAACTGCTCTGGGCAACCCTTCATACCAGTGTTGTTCATCCTGTCATACAATTACAGAAGGGGAAACGCCATATGAAAATCAGGCTTGATCCTACCCAAAAGGGGCAGTCCAGCTCGAACTGCAAGAACAAGGGAACAAGAAAGTGACAGAAAGAATTACAGTCAATGATGAGACAGAGGGAGATGGTGGAGGAAGGAAAGAGAGAAACTGGAATGTATCAGGAAGCTGCCATAAACCTATTATGTCTTGGTAAAAACAATGGATTAGCCTACTGGTAGCCACCAGTCAAAGAAACCACTGGGCTGGCTCTAAATAATCAGCTATAATAAATCAAGCCTCTGAAATGTTCCACTCTTCATTCAAGTGGCTCACAATATGAAGAAGCATCATTGATGCAAAATCCAGCAGAGATTCAACAGGCAGTTGGATCAGCGCAGAAGATGAGTAATCCTATTTTATAAACTCAAAAGCAAAAAAGCCATTCACATTTTTGTCGATACGTAGTATCTCAAAGATATCATACTTGTGCCCATGGTTCTCCATGGAATCCTTTCTAGTTGCAAATCCCAAATCACCTTGTAAACAATCAGTTACATTTTGTGGATTTCGGCTTTAGATTTTGTATGATTGAATTTGCTGTGCAGAACTGGTCAAAGCATCCATCAGTGGATCTCTATAAAGTTCTCTCACAGACTCTTTCATGAAGATGCATGAAAATGTCTGCATGAACAAACAGACAAGTTCCTTTCCATTGTACTCTGTAGCTTTCTCTTCACAACCACAATCCATTCCATAATCTGCAACACGTATTCATGACCGGAAGAACAAGATTCAATTGTATTGCCAAAAAAATATTTCTTCAATGGAGTAACATACCTACTGAAATGCTTCTGCTTTATTTTGTAACTGCAGTGTGGAATGGAAAAAGCACATGACTCAATGGGTTTTCAACATCTAGGGGCTAATTCATAGAAATATGTGTGCTGAAAAACGGGGATTTGTGTGCCATTCTGCCTGTAAATCCCTGTTTCACAAATGGGGATTTGCGAGCAGAATGGCGCACAAAGCCCGTTTTTCAGCGCACATAATTCCATGAATCAGCCTCTTAATTTCTTGTCAGAGTGTCTGTAAGATAAATGTCTATAGGGTGCATTGGATTATCACTACTATAAATAGGGTGCTCCAATGTTGGAAGGATCTGAGTAAAACGTTTGAGGAATGGCCAAATTATGAAGTGGCAGTGTTTGTAGTTTACTGGATCAGAGATCTCCCTGTGATCTTAGATTGCACTGTGACACACGAAGAATAACACTAAGTAAACGTCTTGCATCTCTGATCAAGAGAGGTATGTGGATAAACCCCTATAGAAATTAGAGCATAATCTAGCAATATCTATATGATGTTTTCCTCCTGGAATAATCTAGGAAACAGACGTCTGGATTAGATGTCAGGGGATCTCTCGTTCTCTTCTCTTTGAAGGGACTGCTGATCTCCCCTCTGCTTCCTAAACTTTAGACAGTGTAAGAGATATAGCCCATCAATCCTCTTAGTGGCAGTCACCACTATTAGGGATCCACCTAGGTTTATAGTGTCTGGTTCATTAGTTCTGGTTATATTCATCTTGTGCCCTTCTTGTTGCTAAGCAATATAGTACTCATCTCACTCTTAAGGGATATAGTGCCCATTTCACTGTTCAGGATTATAGTGCCCCACTAACACCTAGGGGATATGGTGCCCATTTCACTGTTTAACCATCTCATTGTGTCCTTCACGAAAGCAGGTTCTTCTACTCCTGAGCCACCTTTTCAGTTCAACAACCTGATCAGACCTCCAAGTTTCTCTAGGCAAGCATGGCTCTTGCTTGCTTCAAGGCCCTTGGGCTCTGTTCTTGTGATGTCTGTGGCTACTTGCCATGCTATCCTCCTCCTAGTTCTTGTCTGTCTGCTTTCTTCCAGCTGACTGCCTGCTCCGACATTGTATATGCCTCTACCTCTGTTCCTAAACCTACCAAAGGTTTGATTGGTTATTCATATGATCCGATCTATGGATAATCCAGATAGGCTTTGCTCCTTAAATGCATAATTTGCCCCAGTTGCTTTTCCATGCTGTCTCACAGCTTTAAATTGCTTCTCTGGTATCTGCTTTGGCTGAGAGTCCTGCCTTCTCTCTTTGGCCATCCCCTATTCATCACCAGTCCCCCAGTGTTTAGCCACTCTGTTGTTTTCCTGGTCTTTATTTCCCTGCTTTTTTGGCTGAGTGTTCCCAGAGATCCTTTCAAGGTCCTGGGATACCACAAAGTGACTTCACACACTGCATATGTTTCTTTTTCTTTGAAGCAGTTGCTTCTTCCTCTCTCCTGTTCCCGTGAGTATCCTGCTTGGGTTATGGGATTGTGTGTTTTTACAGCAGATAGTATCTGGACTTTCACGCCCTTGGCAGACACCTGTGAAATTAGGTTCTGTTGGGGACCCCTTGATGTCTGGGACCTCACGTTGAAGGACTTCCATTTCCTTGGCTCTCTGATTTTACTTTACAAATGTTCTAAACTGCCACATCTCCACTATCAGTGGGATTCATTTTTTACTGACTCCATGCACAAATAGGGACAGTATGTGTATTCTTTATCTGAAACCGGCTCATCGCGATTTGAGAGTGTGTGGGAATCAGGTGGATCACTTGGAGGGGTACGCTGCAGCTTCCATGCTGTAATGCATCTAGACACTTTGAGCATATGGTAATGGGATCCTGATTGGTTGGCTTTCCTTGCCTGCTGAATTCCTCTTTGGTTTTGGGATGTCCAGCGACCTGGCTTCATCATAGTGTGTATCATCTTTCTACGCTCTCACAACTTAGTTTGCAAAACTATCAAAAGGTTGGAGTCTAAGCTAGCCTGTAAAGAGAAGAGTCGGAAGCAGTCCTTCTCCTACCACGCTGCAACCACCTGGAACTCAATTCTGTCTGAGGCTCGAAATGCCCCCACCATCTTCCAATTCCACAAAATGCAAACAACATAACTCTTTCAAAAATAACTGCAGGGCAAACAAGAATACCACTCCCCCTCCACCAACAGTATCGGGCTACTCTATCAAATGCCAAACCCAATGCTGGCACCCTCCTGTTGTGAAGCTCACTGCTGCTCTTGAGCTAGGTTTGCGCTATTTGCAATAAATAAAATAAAAAATAGCAACTAATAACATAACTGTTCTACATGGACACAGTTTACAACAACCTTTTTTGTATCCGCTGGGATGGGGCTCCCTAGCTGGGTTATGAACTCTGTCCCAAGCCCACTAATAATAAGGAATGGAAGGTGTCATGATTCCTGCCCCTCATATCCCCAGCCCTCCAAGATGTCAGGCTGGAGCCAGGCCACGATCACCTACATGGCTCTCAAGGGCCTCTCCATCCCTCCAAAGACCCACTTGGAGTCAGACTTGGCGCTTGTGGCACCAGACTCACTCACTACCATAGGATAACATTGGGGATTGGACTTGTAGTGCATTGATGGGGACAAGATGGATGCCCCCACATATTTCGGTTCTTTCGGTTCCCAGAACTGCATGTGCAGTCTAGTCTTTTGGGTGTGGTTCAGCCCAAAAACACCTGGGATACCCAGAGACTATTTAAGCCACGCCCAGGCTGAGAAACATGCTTTGTGTTTTTTGCACCTGCAGCGTGACACTCACCATGTCCGGATTGGTCTCCAGTAGGCCTGCATCTTTCTTCTGCGCTCAGCTCCTGCAAGAACAAGAACACTGTTAGGAACAGCCTTACCTTGCGGCGCTTCTGCCCATCATTCATCCCTTATTCTGTTGTGCGGGCATCTTCGGCGGTGTCATTCCCATCCCTGCACGCCGCTTCCTAAGGAAAAGGGAAAAGAACAGAAAAAAGGCATTTGTAAGAATTCAGCAAATCTTCGCTTATTTTGAAAGACTGTACGATCGTAAAATGCTTACCTGAATCCCAGCCGCTCTGGGGGAACTCTCTCTCCGGAACTTCTCATCCATCTGCAAGAGGGCAAAGACACTCCAGTTTAGCGTGGAAACATCTAGAGGCGCTGCATACCGTGCTTACCTACCGCATTTCTTCTTCATAACCGGCATCCACGCTGAAAACGTCGCGGCACCTAAAAGAAACAGAAAAATAACTCAGTTCAATACAAATACGAAAGGGTAGCATTGCGCACCACGCTCTCACTCACCTTCAGCGCTACTCATCTCAGCAGCACGTCGCCATCCCCGGACGCCGGCCATCATCGAAGGAAGGAAAGGAACGAAGTTAGAGAACTTTTCAAAAGACTCATAATACTTACCTGTCGGACTCTTGCCAGTGAAGTAACTAGGCAGCAACGAGCCCGCATCAATCAACACGCCCCTGTGCTGAAAGCAGGATAGAGAGCACACTTTCCAAGAAATCAAGGTGAGCTGTGGATCAAAGGGAAGGGTTGGACCTCGTGGAAGAAGGGGTTCAAGCACACAGAGACAATAGGGAGTTAAACTCTACCAATCCTGTGTTTCAGGCCCAGTCTCCAGTTGAGTAGTCTCCAGGGAAGGGTTTGAGGTCGTAAGAGGTCAGAACAGGCTGAGTGACGTCCCCGTGGATACCAGGTGAGCATTACAGAACACAAAGCCTCACATCAAAATCCACCTGGGCGTCATGGAAACATCAGAAACTGACCAGTTAGCCCACATGTTGGGGCAGCTACGTTCCGAAGTACATGCAGCCAGGCAGGAGACCAACACCCTGAGGAGAGAGCTAATAGTAGCCAAAGAACGCACTGATGATTTAAGCCGGCAACTTCTCCAGTCACAAGCAGGGCATGCACCATTGCCGGGAAGCGTGCCCACGATGCCAGCACCATCAGCCAATCCCGTTCAGATAACCCTTCCTGGGGCAGTTCCCTTGGCCCCACCCGAACAATTTATGGGGGATCCCAAGAGGTTTGAAACGTTCATGAACCAGTGCCGCCTGAACTTCCTTTGTAGACCAGGGGCCTTTCTGAATGACCAATCACGGGTCGCTTTTGTGCTACCCTACCTGAGTGGTAGCGCCATAGAGTCTGTACACTTTGTGGCCCAAGACGATCCTTTGCTGCATGACTTCAGGGGCTTTTAGCAGGAGATAGAAAAGCTGTTCACCCGTCGTACTCATGGGCAGGCATTAGACAACGAACTTCTGTCCCCACGCCAAGGGAATCAAGATCTATTAACATACATAGCCGCGTTCAATAGACTCGTAGTTGAAGCAGAATGGGCAGTGGGGAAGAAAACCATGTTATTTCATCAGGGGCTGCGGGGGGAGCTCAAGGATGTTCTCGCACAAGTAGTGAACCCCCCGAAAGACTGCTCAAAATTGATTGACCAACTGACCATCATAGGTTGCAGGACCGAAGAGCAGAACGAACCAGACCAGACCCTCGCCCTATGTATGTGCGTTCAAAGGACAATATTGCCTGCACAACGGAAGGTTCAGGAGAACCAATGCCAATCGGGGGGGTCAGATCCCCCTTGACTAATGCGGAAAGGGATAAAAGGAGACAGCAGCAGTTATGTCTGTACTGTGGAATGTCAGGTCATTTCCTTAAAGAGTGCCCTGTGAAGCCACCAAGGAGGACGGTAGGGGCCATGGACAAGGAAGATACCATCAAGGAATCAGAAAACTTCCCTGCCCGGCAAGTGTAGGGGTCCACTTGTCGAGTGAAGAAAGTGAACTACAGACCTCCCATTTTGCACTATGTGTGGTCTTGATCAATCACCAACAACCATCTCGGATGCACGCCGTAAGAGCGTACATTGACAGTGGAGCCGTTGGGAATAACATAGACCAGGATCTTGCGGCAAAGATGGGGCTTCCATTATGCCCTAAATCAACCACTGACACTGTCGACGGCATGGAAATAACTTCTGGTCCAGTATCCCAATGCACTGCAGCTTTAACCCTTCTGTGCCAGGATGGACACCAAGAATCTATCGTTTTCGACCTCATTAAGGCACCTCAGTTCCGGTTAATTTTTGGAATGCCATGATTGGTAGCTCACAATCCTCGAATCGATTGGCGAGCAAAAGAATTGGCCTTTCCCGAGACTTGTGCCCACACATGTTATCGCCAAGAGAAACAACCAATAGACACCAGAACCTCCACGCTTGTGACTGTGGCAATCGGCACCCTACCAAGTGAATACCAGGACTTTCAAGATGTCTTTCAGAAAGAACAGGCTAATACCCTGCCACTGCATAGACCATACGATTGCCAAATCAACCTGATACCCAGCGCACAAATCCCTTGTGGGCGAATTTACGCACTCACGGAACCTGAAAACCAGCACCTGAAGGCCTATCTTGCCCAATACCTGGCCAACGGGTTCATCCGTCCCTCGAAGTCTCCAGCAGCCAGTCCTCTATTCTTTGTACTGAAAAAGGAGGGGGACTTGAGAACAAGTCTACTCCAGTCGAGTAGACTCCAGGGAAGGGTTTGAGGTCGTAAGAGGTCAGAACAGGCTGAGTGACGTCCCTGTGGATACCAGGTGAGCGTTACAAAGGTTTTCCTGCTGGCACATCCTATATGGTCTGAGATAAAGTAGCAAAACAGGGCCAATAAGCCCTTACTCGTTGCCTTTAGAAATGCATGCAAGCATTGCATTTGCCCAAAATGCATTGGTACTAGAGTAAGTGTTTTGCGAGACCTTTACACTGGACAAAATAGTCTAATGGGATGAAACCACTGGAAATAGATGAAGAACCAGGAGAGTGCCCAGGAGCAACATGTTGAGCCCAGCTGAGAACTACTCTAGTTGTGCAATACCCAGCAACCATAATGCCGTGTAAAATGTTAGGCAGCTGGTCAGCTGATGGAAGTAGATCTAGGTCACTTGAGTCAAGCCCCAACCACTTGACAATCACCGCTAAACTGTTGGTGCTCCTTGTAATGCCATTCCTTTTACCTTCCTAAGACACCCACTAGCCACTTTTCTTTTGCAGTTGTTCAGCTGGAGCAAGTTGGTATAGGTCACTTGACCTAAGTTCCACCCACCTCTGTCACCCAGTCCTTTGCTTTCCTTTCTTAACTGTTAGATCACATCTCTTGCCCAGGCATCCGAAGCAAAAGATATACAAAGATTCCTTTTTGGTTGTGTTTGTACTGGGAGGCCACAGGCACTGAACTCCTTCTATTCAAACATCAGGTAAGCTCCCTCAAATGTGTGTTTTCCCCTGTCTCCCATCAGCCCATTCCCCCTTTTACCACTCATCAGCAACCACAACACTCAACAGCAACATCATGGAGACTGCATTGCAATAATCATAAACATCATCAGCACTTCATCATCCACCTCTACACAAAAACCGATGCTAGTCAACGTCAATCTTTTATATGAGGGAAATCACAGTCAAAATAAACTTTCCCACGGCGATATCACAAGGTTATGATTATTTTTTTCCCGGTTGTCAAGCAAAGGTCAATCCCGCTAATGTTACTGCCTCATAGCAAACATGTTGTTTTTTAGGGAAAAGGGAATTGTCCATATGCTCCAACTGGTTTCCTAGGTTAATAAGGTTTTTCAAATAAGACACAGATGTGATTCACTGTTTTCAATCAGTTTTAATTTTCCATAAGCAGTTGTCAAGTCACTTTTTGTAGTTTTCACATAAATGATTGTCAAGTCACTCTCTCATCAGCAGTTGCGAAAATCACTCTCTCAACACATGTTTCACCACTTCTTACAGTCTCATCAGGAGAGATGTCAATTAGGTCTGTTTCACTGTAGTGAGAGGTATGCCTATCTTTGGATAATTGATCCTTTCAGTCTTTTTTGTCACAATTTTAGTTGTTTTGTATTTTCCTTCATATTACTTAGGCCACAATATGCCATTCACGTCAACGTCAATGTCTGCTCAGCAATCAATCACACAGCAGACCTTGACAACCTCATCACCACACATTACTTGGATGCAGTCTACATTACAAAGACCTGGAGGTAACATCCACCTCTACCCACATTCTCGACATCCTTACCCCAAATGGATAAACCATTCTACAAAGAGACCATCCAAGCAACATGGGCAGAGGTCTCACCATCATTCACAATGCAACAAGGACATGCACCCAACTGTACGTCTACACCATCAGCACTTTCGAAAATGTTTCCTACTACTTCTTACACTCGTCAATGGCCACAGTCACCTTCCACCTCATCCACAGGCCACACAAATCCAACACCTCCTTCATCAGAGACTTCACGGACCTGGTAACCACAGTGTCTCTCACGCATGCCAACATCTTATTCAACGTCTTCAACATCCTAGGCAACCCAGCAATCCACTGCCTTTTTGACAGCCTGAACCTCACAAAGCACACAAAAGTCCCAACTCACATGAAAGGTAATATCCTCAACCTCATCATACAGCTCTGTTCACCCACCTTCTCAGCTCTCCAATCCCACTCGAATAGTCGGATCATCTGGCAATTCCTGTTGACATTGATCACACTACCGCAGTCAAGCAGATCCATTGGAAATCCAGCAGAAAAGCCCTCAGATCATTCAAGAACTTCCCACTTGAGGCTCTCACCGAAGACCTTGTCAGCCTCAACTTCACATGGGCCAATCAATCTCACCTCTCACGGAAGACCTTGCCAACCTCGACTTCAGATGGTCCAATCTATCATTTGCCCCAGTAAAACAATTCACTCTCAAGCCTAAACCTTCCTCATCATGGTACACTCAAAATATCAACCTCAACAAAAGAATCATCAGAAAACAAGAAAAGACTGAGCAAAAATCATGCAGCATATCCAACCTCAACCAACCAAGCCAACAATGAAAGCAGAGGCGTGCGTCTTCAAAGTCATCAATAATTCCATCAACTCCTTCACATTCCATCCCATACTACAATCTATCAAATAATCCACTGCCATCAACTCTTTATTTATCAACAAGTTCAGCATGATCTGCCTGCACATAGACACCAGTGCCACAACTGACAGTACACCACACCTCCTACCCTGCGAAACCACCACTGCCTAGACAACTTTCAAGACACCATGATAGACCCCATTGCCACTCTAGCATCCCTCAAGGCCACATTGTGTGCGGTTGACATCCTCCCTACATCTGTACTGAAAACCCTTCTGACTGAAGTACTCTGCCCTTACCTGATAATCACCAACAACACCCTCCACCTTCTCCTTTGCCCTCAGCATCAAATGAATCCTTCCACTTTTTAAGAAACCAACACTGGAGCCCAACGACCTCAGCAACCACTTCTACATCACCCAACTTCCCCTCCTAGGTAGGATCCTTGGGAATGCAGTATCCACACAACTGCTCCAACACATTGATGCCAACAGCCTCCTTTAGACCTACCAATATGGTTTCAGAGCCAGATACAGTGTGGAACTGATTACCATCATGGTGATTGATGACGCCCTTAAAATCTCCTTGACTTCTCAGCCGTGTTCGACACAGCAGACCACCCGACAGTCAGCTTCATTCTACGTTGCACATGGGGATGGATCTGCAAGATGGGGTTCTCAGCTAGTTCAATCCTACCTTGCTAACCACCATCAATTCCTGATGGATTCCAAATGGATTCCTCCAGATCACCAATTCTACCAATAACCTGTGGAGTCCTGCAAGAATCCATCTTCTCCCCTTTATCTTCAAACTTGACATAGGGCCACTCAGAATCCTCCTGCTCTGCACAACATCCAGATCCTGCTTGTGATAGTTTCTTAAAAAACAAAGGTTTTTATTATGCTTTTGTTGTTTGTCAAATTTGGCAAATTTGTATGTAGCTGACTTTGAGGAACAAAAGATTTATCCATCAACGAACCCATGGCTTGGTAAAATAGACCTGTGGAAAAGATACATAGATGACATCATTATGATCTTCAAAGGAACAGATGAAGAGCTTGCGGCTTTCCTGACACGGCTAAATCAACAAAACCCTTCTCTGTCTTTCACTGAGACACATAGCCACACAACCTTACACTTCTTGGACCTCAGACTTGAAATACGTAATAATGCCATCTCTACTGTAGTATTCAACAAACCTACTGACAGGAATTCTCTGCTGCAATTTTCGAGTTACCATCCAGCAAGCCTGAGAAAGAACCTACCATTTGGACAATTTTTAAGATTCCGTAGGAACTGCTCACATGTAACAGACTATGAAAAGCAGGCAGACCAACTAAGCCAGAAATTGAGAAACAGGGGTTATCCGAGAAGGATTATAAAACAAGCAAGAAAAAGAGCAAGGAACATCCCAAGGGATGAGACCCTAGAACAACGCACCAAAGATAAAAGTTCCTTGGATGACAACATTACAGCTGTCTTGACCTACTCCCCTCTAACAAATAAAATCAAAAAAGAAGTGTAAAACTCTGGTCGATCCTAAATGTAGGTGAAACTCAACTACAAAATCCTAGGTTTGCTATCAAGAGAGGAAAAAATCTGAAAGACTCCCTGATGCACACCTATAGGGAACCTGCAATTCCGACACAGGCTACTTTATGGAATCAAGAGAAACCAAGAGGCCATGGTCCCTGTGGTACATGCAGTTCCTGCACAAGTACCACCAGAACAAAAGAAATTGACATTGGTCTAAACTACCCCTGGATACACAGGGACTTAACCAACTGTAATACAAAGAATGTCATTTATATTATAACTTGCCCGTGCGACCTCCGGTACATTGGAATGACTACACGCCCTATTAGGACCAGGCTGGCTGAACATCGTTCATGCATCCGGACAAAGAAATTAGCAGCACCAATGGTGGAACATTTTACCAGCAAGAATCACGCTCCAGATAATTTTATCTGGTCTATCATTGAGAGAGTAAACATCCGATCGAGAGGAGGGAATCTCCACGACTTACTTTTTCGCCACGAGCAGCAGTGGATATTTAGATTAAAAACAGACACTAGGGGTCTGAATGAACCAGCATCCTGGCAAACTCTCACAACATTATGAAGAACAAATAGAATGAATCAATATCTTGGTAAATTTTTGCAACACATAATGTAGGGGCATTTGATCGAATACACTACCCATATGTGACCCAGTCGGTAATTCCAGCCCCAGAAACTACGCTCACACAGGAGGGTATGATTGTGTTAATCCCTAATATGAGCATTGGAGTTTGCCGCCAAGGGTGTTGGTGATTCAAACTGTCCTGAAAATAGCACAAGTTTGACCGCAAATCGAGTAATTAAAATGCTTTATATATTCTTTTATGTAAAATCTTTTAGGTAATTCTTTATGTAACTTTTTATGAAAAAGATTTTTTATGAAGAAAAACATTTTTATGTAACTTTTTATGTAATTTTTTATGTAACTTTTTATTTAATTTTCTATGTAATCATTCACATGGGTTTCCTTGTATTGCTCGATGTAACTTGTTATGCCATTCTTTATGTAATTCTTTATGTAATTTGTTATGTACCCTTCTGGGCTCAGTTCCGCCCATTTTTTATGATTGACTGAGCAATTTGTCATCTCTAGCCCTGCAGTCTCTTTGAAACTGATCCGACTGTGCAGGCTCATAGACACTACCAGGTTCCCGTGTACACTCATTCAATGTATCCACAAGCATTTCGTGGCCTGTTTGAATTAGTGTATTCACCTACATTCATGGCACAGGCAGCAAGGCGTCCATTCTTTCAGCTGTAGACACTCATTTTGTCAGCAGCGGATCATACTTACACCCGCGGTAATTACCGCATGCCCGAGAGCATGTCCACACATTGCTAAAAAACTACAGCTCCCAGCCATTTTTCCACACGCAGCCACTCCCACTGCATGTCGTACGTAGTTATTTACGCACAGGGCGAAAAGAGCGCGGAGCGAACACATCACGTGATGAAAACCGCGAGCTTCACTTGACTGCTCTCCCCCTGTGAGCCCGTCAATCTCCCGGCACTGCCATCCCGAAGGAAACACCACTCGGGACGCATACCAGCCGTCAACTACTGAATAAGATTCAGGTATTAAGGGATCCCATGCAGCATTTGGTATGTTATAGCCTTGCAAATAAGCCTGCATTTGTTCAATACTTTTTCCTCCTCTGCCCCGTAGAGTGTGATGCCTGACGCAAATTGCAACCCGAATTACCCGCCCGTCCTGTATTAAATGACTAGCGAAACCAAGGGGACAACAGGTTAGTCCAGCCATGTTCATAACCTTCTGTCAGGAAACTTTTACATCAATCAGTGGACTACTTTCACATAATGTCTGTGTAGGTCCCTGTGTACACTTGCATGAGGGTACAACACCCCTGTGTCTGCCACCCACCGGTTCTGGTATATGTACCTCTCAAAACATACACCACTAGAAATGTGTTGGTATATTTTTGTTCTTTGCGAACATTGCCCACTATAAGCAATGCAAGTTGCTATAAAGGTAATGTCATAAAAGCAGGCACCTGGATTGACATAAACCACATTTTGGTTTACATCTAGGGGCCTGACGGAGAAGCCTGATACTTAATGGGATCTGCAGTGGTACTGAAGTCTTACAGTTTCCCATCTAGGACCATTCTCAAGAAGAGAAGACACTCGAGTTGAGGGTAAGCCATTCACCTCATTAGGCGACACAAAGACAACTTGTGTAGCCCTTGTATCACTCACCTTTGTGTTGTGTCTCTCCTCCTCTCCTCTCCTTCCCACCCGTACCCTTCCCGTTCTGTAACCCAACAGACTGGTCCATCCGCATGTAAAGAAGCTAACAATAGCCACTTCCAACCACAACAGCGTTACTTCTGCTCAGCTGTTCCTAGTCCTGATGAAAGTGGTCTTTCACCACTGAAACCGGTCGGCTCATCACAATACTGTATCAGTATAACTGAATGCAATACACCAGAATACAGTTTGGTCAGCCCTAATGAAGATAAGGACTGATCATGGATCATTATTGTGTATCTAATACACAGAGAGATATAAAGAAAAACTCTTTGTATCAATAATATCAAGATAAAGAAGTAAAGAAAAACACAAAAAGATGAATGAAAAGAAATTGACGTGAGGACCGTAGGTCCCAAATGTAGCATACATACCCACCTCCCAGTGAAGATATTAACTAGGGATCAGTGGGGGTCTTTTAAGAACTACCTGCCCTCACGGGAAACCTAATAAAGTCAATACTGCTTCACCTTGAGGTCAGCCTTTTATGACAAACAACAAAAGCATTATAAAAACCTTTGTTTTTTAAGAAACAATCACAAGCAAAATTGCCCAAATCCTAATGTGAAAACATGATAACCAAGGGAAGGTTTGGGTACTAGCCCACCCTTAAGGTCCAGCACGTGGATATCCCAACATCCAGATCCGCCAATATGCAGATGACACAGAGCTCTACCTCAAGATTTTCTCTGTCAAAGACATCCACAGGATCAAGGCCTGCCTCACAATGATCCAGTCTTGGATGTTTGGTGCTTGCCTGAAGCTCAACCCCTCCAAGGCCGAATGCTAACTGCTGACCAACATTGTCAAGCACCCTGAAATCCAAACCTGGCTCTCAGATATGAACCTAGAGGGTTTCACAACTGAGTTGAACACCTATGCCATGACCCTTGGATTGGTCATGAACAGGCACCTCTTCTTCAAGTAGCATATATCAATAAAGGCACACATGGCTTGGTAACAACTTTCCCTCCAGCAGACAATAAAGCTATTTATCCCAAAAAACAATGTCAGATCGGCTTTTCAAGTCTTTGTCATCTACCACCTGGATGGTAGTAATGCCCTTCTGGAAGGCCTTCCGGTAATGACCTTGTCACCCCTGGGAATTTTCCTACATGCTTCAGAACAAATCATCAAAGGACTGAATGAATGTGACCACATGATCCTGACCTCTCCAAAGCCTGCTGCATCATCTACAAGACTGTCACCCTCAAGTCCCCATGCTACCTCACTAAGAAGCTTAGCATTTCCAGAGGCCTACGATCCACCAAATGTAAGGACATGTGCGGACTTGAGCTCCTCCAGTGCAGGAAGGAAGAAACCAGAAGGCAGGCCTCCTCTGTGTACACCCACAGACTTTAGAATGTTATCCCTGTCAACACCAGACTCACACTCTCACTTCAACATGTCAGGAAGGAGCTCAAGACCCTCCCCTTCAAGGAATGGCTCCTCCCTAAGACATAGGTCCATGCCCCCACTCCCCACCTAACCTGAGACTGGGTGATCTCCTTCCCCTGTTTCCTCCACTCGTTGCATGTAGACCCTTGATACCAAATTGCCAGACCCTTCTCTTCCCTGTTGCTAGCTCCCTGCTTCCCTCACCGTGCACTTCCCCTCTGACTTGCGAGATCTGCACTCAATAAATGACCTAATAATAACCTTATAAAATGAACAATACATGTAATCTAAGAGACACTTGCATTGATCTAAGGGACTCAGATCCTCTATCACACTATGTTACCACCTCCCTCCAATTGGACACCCAAAAATGTGCTAACACAGTGCACCCACAGACGTTGATCCAAAATACCTACCAAGGAGAGGATGCACAGAGATTCAAATGCTAGCTAACATGCTCCATTCTCTTGATTCATCTTCTTGCACTTGGAGCCTTTTCTTCATTTGGAGATTACAACAGAAAAAACAGTTAAGCCAAACCAAACCTCTTTGGATATTGTCAGCGACACTCTAAAAAGTTAAGTCTCTGTCAAATCTATCCCCAAATGGTTTTCACGTTATGTATTTTTAAAGTGTAATCTACAGGTGAGTTTTCAATGAAAGAGATCAAAAAAACGATTGCCAGGCTGACTTAGTAACAGCAGATATAGCCTGATTGCCTGGCAATAGAGACGTCTAAAATCTTTCAGTTTGAGGTGGCCTACAGCCTTAAAATAGGGCTACCTCATTCTGGATGGCTCTATGATATTGTTTGGGATAAACTGTACCCTGTACAACTGATATCTCTGTAGGAGAGATCACTTTGCTTGCGTGAGTGCTGTTATTTTCTTTTGCACAACTGGCCTCTATCTAGTACAGTCCTGTTTCCTTGAGTGAATGTGAAAGTTGGACTAAACAATTAGAATCTAGGTAGACAACCCAACAGTTCTTCAATGAAGTCTATAGTTCAGGTACCTCAGCTCTAGCAGAACTTCAGGATGGCTGCAGGCAAGTGTGCACTTTAAGTGAATTTTCATATTCATGGCCCCCTGCCCTGCACTAGCCTGACAGGTTCTGCACCCCTTGAGCCCTTCCAGCTCCATACCTCCACCTTAGCATTTTGACATGGACCTCCCCCGCACACTCTGCATTCCCATGGCTCTGTCCGCCTGCCTCCCCTGGTACTCGTTAACCCACAGGCCCTTCCACACTGACCAGCAGTTCCCCCCTCCCCACCGCACTTCTTATTACTGCACTTGCATGATGCAAATGTCACAAGGCCTAGTAGGAACATTTTTGTTTTTGTCATTCCCATTCCCCCCTGCTTGTCTTCTTGCGCCTTGAAACACATTGTGTATAGGCACTTTATAAATACCCAATGAATAAATAAAGATTTGGAAATGCAAAGTGTATTCATTTTTTTACTTAAAGTAGAATGTAAGTGGTAGAAGCAAAATACCTTCATGAGAGATTATGTTTAGTTATATGACGTTATTTATTTGTATTTGAAAGAAGGTTTGCTCATGTTTATTTAAGTGCCAAAAAATGGGCCAGTTACACAAATGTGTGGTCACCAGGTAAATGGAACATTGTGCTGTTAGCGCTTAAGGGGGCACACAGTCATATAACTTTCTGGAAGTTAGCGTGCTACTGCTGCCTTTGCAGGTGCACATTCTGGAGGGGTTGTTCCCTCATTTACATGAAGGTTCGCCCAATGCAAATGAGAGTATCCTATTTTTTAAAACTGGGACTAGGTTGATAGCCGAAAAGAAAAACTACCTCTGAAAAGCTACTTCCCCATTACATCAGAGCTAAACCAAGAGAACCAAGAAAGGGTTACAGGAAAGTAGTGGAGTTGCCCCACCATCAGCCCCACACCAAAGATATATCAGTCCCTAATAGGTGGCCTAGGCTGGTTATGTTCATGCATCAAGGTTGGACTTTATGTTTCCACTTTCATACATAGTCACTAACCTGCCTTCTGGGCATCTTGCTGCAACCAAAAAAAGAAAAAGGCAGAAGTCTAAACAGTTCAATTTCCCTTTGAGCAGCAGCCTTCTGGAGCACCCTGGCAGGAAACATTCGTACCCTGAGAGAGTGTGGGAAAACTCAGAAGGAGAGACTTGGCATCGACTTTGGGTCCCATCACTGAGAGTGTGGGTATAGCAGTATTGAGACAGCAACCTACTTCAAGTGACCTAAAAGACTAGACCTGATCTAGCCCTTTACAACCAACAACCCCTGACAGCAGCACATCCCATCCCTATAAAGGAGAGACCACCACTTCAGACTGAAGTGTAAACTGCACATACCCCACAAAAGGTTCCTCTTGCCCCTAAACCATCGATAACTGATAGCGTCTTCGTGAAGAGACTCTTGCTTCATCACCTACATCATCTTGGGGCTTGGGTTATTTACAGCGCTCCTAACTCCAACATTAAGCACCACAAAAGTGGTTACATGTAGACTTGCAAAGGGGACAGTGTGCACTGAGACCATCACCAATATCACAAGGATAAGGAGACCAAAATTCCTCAATATTATACAAGACATTTCCTCAGAGGCTCCTTTTCAAATTTCCTCTACTAATACATGTTAGATATATTCATTCACATTAGAAACATTGCACCGACAATCATCTATATTCAAAATAAAATGCTGACTCTTTCAGTGCCTTGAATTAAATTGTTTTAGATGAATACTTGTAATATTGTCTCCCCTCGCACATCCCTTCCCGCAACGCAATCCTCTCCACACAGCACTCATACCCAGACCACAACTTTTAATGGCACATTATCAAGGACTGCATTTGCATTACAGAATGCACACGTGAATACATTTAAGAGATTAAGTTAGTAGCGTTTACTGGGAGAGGAGCCTCTGAGACAATATTCAGGAAAGGCAGACACTATCTCAAATGAATCCATTTTCCAGATCAAAAAGCAAAGTTTTCACTGAGGAGATCAAAGTGTGGTTTTGTGCATTCACAGAAGGCAAACGGAGCTGAGAGCTGTGACGTAGGTGTTGGTTTGTCTGGACCATACATAGCTCATTTACAGTCATAGGAAAGAATCTCTTGTCCACCCTCCTCACCTGCAGACCTGATCATTGAATACCGAAGTTGCGTTTGGATCTTCGTCAGAAGCTTGACAAGCCATCACCACCTCACATGAAATAAGAGGAGCCTCCTTGATTCCAAGCAAGGGTTTGTTCCTCTCCTTTATTGCTTGGCCACATCCCCTGCTAGGATAAATGCCATCCTTCTGTCCATCGGCATGTAGAGATGGGACTCAAGCATGCTAACCATCTTGTACCCAAACTAATGGGCCCCTTGTCCTCCTGGTGAATACTTCAAGGCCATTATGTGCATGACACCCCTACCCAACGCTAGTGGTTTTCACCTTGGGGCTCACTCTTAACCTTCTTCACAAGATCCTAGCCCTTACATTATAGACTATTACCTACTCTGCTGGGACTGACGGACGCTATCCTGTGTCTTCTTGTCTTACAGATAGATGTACCCATAACAACCCAGGAGGTGAAGCCTCACTGCCATCACCAGCTTAAAGGTCGGCTGTGGACGTTGGAAGCACACTTGTTCCTTCTCCAGGGTAAGCAACAAGGGGGCGCCCCACCCCCCGGGGCATTTTGATTCATTTTAGATGTTTCTCTAGAGTGTCACTGATACACTAATATTTACGTTTACTGGGTCGTTTCCAATTGCCCTGAGAAAGGTGGCTAGACCTCTACCAAATCCGCACAAACGTGTTTTTCACAGGGATCTTACTCCATTGCTCGACCCCTACAACTCATTTTGAGCAACTTTATACACATTGGTAGACCACCCTGTATACTAAACTTTGCGAACAGGGTATCCAAATGAATGTAGGAGAGACCAGTCTCAATATGCAATGAAATCAAATCAATTTACTGAAATTGTTTAATATTATTAATTTTGCATGTATTAATAAACCAAATGACTATTTCATTGATTTAACCCTATTTAAGAGAATTTGAACACATGTGGCATAGTACCTATGTGGTGGTGTCATTGAATGAGTTCTTTTAGACTATCTCTGGCATTATCTTCTCCATCAACACACCTATTCTTTTCCGGGTAGGGGAAAAGAGAGGTTAGCCGAAATCACAGGCAACCTCACCCCTTCCCCTCCCTTGTTTTTCTATCAGGTCTTATACTTTTTCCTCTCCTTAAACTCTTTGTCCAAGGGTTCTGTTCTTTTCCCTTGGGCTAATTTGTGTTTCCATGTTCCATGGTTTTGTGAATAATTTGTTGTATTTGTCATTATAAGCAAATTGTAATTGCTTTTCTTTATTTATTTCTTTGTTTCTACAATAAACATACATTTAAGGCACAAATCCTTGCCTTGGTCAAGATTTATATTTTCTATATTTTCTATATTTTTCATTTTCAGTACACATTCTATGATATGGTTGCGTTACACAGTGTCACACTAGAATTCTGTCAAGTGGGATATCAGGCTAGATACCTGCACATGTTAAATTAGCAGATCTGTTTAGATAAGTAGATTTTCTAATGGTGGACCTTTATGTTTTGCATTGATCGTTTATCCCAGCCACCGCTGAAAGTAAGGGTGACCCCTATAAATGTCTACCAGATCAAAAAGCAAAGCTTTTACTGAGGAGATCAGGGTGTGATTTGGTGCATTCAGAGAAAGCAAATGGAGCTGAGAACTGTGACGTAGGTGTTGGTTTGTATACTACGCGGACCTTGCATCCGGATTACACTGTGCATGCGGATTGATGTGTCCTCAAGACACGAGCACAACAACACTGCACGCATACTGTTATGCACATAGCCTTCTGCACAAAAAACTTCTAGTAGCATTTCAATAACGCTACAGTGTATAGAGCACAACCAATATTGACCGTTTTTGGTCTCCCATTCACAGCTCCCTCCCACACTGAAGCACGAAGAGGGCCTGATGTATTTGGGACGCCAACACACAGTACCCAGACAGCCTGAGAGGTGGGGACATGAACCCTACAGGTACTCTTACCCCATTGTGGCCGCATGTTGACATTGCCTATCTGTTATAGCACCTAATGCACCAAGGACACTATAAGTGGATACAAGTGACAAATGAGGACTTCTTTTGTAGGCCATCTGAACAGGAAGTGACGAAGCATACAAGTGAAACCTACTAAGCCATCATCAACACTAGTGATCCAGTGATACAACAGGTAACATCTCCTGCTGTACTGTAAATTCACGAGTAATTGAGTTCCCTACCCCCCATACTGAACCCCCCCCTTTTGTCCATTTTTGTAACCCTACAGGGACCGGGACACAAGCTGTACTGCCCGTGGGAAACCCAGAGAAAACTCTCCGACCATCCACACGTGGATACCTGTGAAGGAATCATAGTGCCATTGAGAATGCATGATTCTCTGTCCTGAAGAAGGCTCCGAGTAACCCACTCCGATGAAACCGGTTGACTAATCTAAGAGTTGTTAGGCCGATGACCGCAACTCCAAGATCCTACATACATTTGAAGATAGGGCTCGAGTAATCATGCATCATTTTAACCCTGTCCAACAGTAATAGGATACTTACTGATAGATTGCACAATTATTTCCTAGCTGCATTCGGCCAGTATGACCTAACAGACCTTAACAGTTTATTAATAGTTTTTATAATAAGACCCATTCACTGGTGGCAGTACAAATAAAGAAGAGAACCGACCACCAAAAATGTGCACCTAATTAGTTTGTTTTAGGAAAGTAGTGAGAGAGCTGAGGGCAAGTAGCTCTACACCCCCTTGTAGGCGGCACAGCATCACTATTCTAGGGATGGGTGTGTTACACAATCGGGGATATGAGATATTTGAACACAGGGCCAGTGAGCCATCTATAGGGATTTAGACCCAGGAATAATCTATGTTTTAATGAAATAACTACTGTCTGTGTTGTGTTATATACATTGGGGCGTAGACAAGTAGTGGAAGCCCATTGACTTCTACTGTTGGTTTGTATGGACCATACATAGCTCATTTACAGTCAAAGAAAAGAATTTATTGTTCACCCTCTTGACCCGCATTCCTGACCATTGAATACCCAAGTTGCGATTGGATCTTCCTCTCCTATTCTCTTCTCTGCACAGGTACTTGTTGCACATACTTCTGCTACACATGTGTATGCCCCTCAGACATTCTATACTCTTAATGAGAATCGAGGAAATTGGCAACTGTTCTGCCAACACAATTTAATGGTTTTGGGCATTTCTTAGCAACAAGATTGTCTGGGGAAATGCCTTCTCGAATCCAGACATTATCACATGCTGAGTTCCTTAAGGGGCATGGTTATCCCCTGCTCTCTTTAATGTTTTCTGTCATCCGCTGTGTCACCTCTTAGATTCTATTGGGCTCCAATTTACTAATTATGCAGAAGACACTCAGCTGAGTGGAGATCATGCAAAAGATGCCTGCTTCATTGCGTCCGTATATGAAAAAATACGAACATGGATACCATAAAATGGGCTGTGTCTTAATAGCAAGAAGACTCAACTCCTTGTTTTCAGATCAGTCCAAGCGAGAAAAAAATTAGGAACTGCCTATGCCAATTTTTGCATAGGCCAACATTCTGTAAAAACAGTGAGCAAAGTAAAAACACTTGACGTCATAATGGAGGCATCCCTTAATGCAGATGCCGAAGTTGTGAATGTTATGAAAAAAATGTAGTAGTACTTCAGGCTCCTGTGCCTATGGAACCCTTTCATCTCCGACATAAACTGCGTCACCCTAGTCAGAGCCTTAATCATACCAAAGCTGGATTGTTGTAACGCATTGCTAGGAGGAGCCAGCAAATCCTGTGTTAAAAAGCTGCAGATGTTACAGAATGACGCTGTTAAGATTCATAAAAAATGTACCGAAACATGAGCACATATCACTGCGTAGAAGAAAACTGCACTGGCTGCCTATATAAGCCAGAAAATAATTTAAAATCAACACCATGATCCATAAGTGTCTGTTTGGAGATGCACCCAGTTATTTAGAAGAGCACATTACCATTCAGAACTCTATTAGGACTACTAGAACAAAAGACTCTATGTGACTGACATGCCCTAGATTCAGACGGACAAAGGGAAAAGAAAGGTTGTATGCTGTGAAGGCTGCCTTGGCATGGATTAAACTACTGATAAATATGTACTGTGAAGGAAACATGACTGCCTTCAAAAAAGCATTAAAGCCTATTTTATTGTTTTAAGTGAGTATATCTAGCTTATAAACTTCTATCCCCTCTATCACTTTTTCTCATCTTATATTTCATCTGTCACCTGCGCACCCTGATGCCCACGGGCTACAGCATGTAAGAAATACGTAAATAAAAGTAAATAAGTATATCTTCACTGCTTTTCTGCATGCAGATCTCTATGCTGCTGTTCTTATAGAGCCCATGTAAGATTCCACTGTCTGGTGCCTCAGTAGAAAGCACAATTTCTCATCTATTTAGAAGCCATCAATGGGCATGAATTTTCACGGACTCCTCAAAGTGCACTTTTTCATAATGTGTTTGGATCAGAAGACCAAAAGCTGGTTGCATTGACTTCCTTGGCCAAGGAGATGATGGCATTGAATTTCCTCCCTTGAATCTGAGGCCCAAATTACACAAGACTTTGGGAGAACCAACATTGTAGTGCTAGAGAGGCAAAGTTCTATAATCTGTAACTGAATCCATTGAAGACTTTGTCACTGTCCTCTGAGAATTTACCATCAAGAGCACTTTCAGTAATGTAAGTTCACGGCAGCTCATTGCCCAGTGTCATGATTCCAAGATCCAAGAAGCACTGTGGAGGACACATGATCTATCTCTTGATGAAGCAATCACCAATGCAAAAACCATCAAATGTTCCATTTGCGACATGAAGGAACTAAACTCACCTAATAACAAAGAATAGGTATGCGTGGTAATAAGATGCTGCCTCAAAACCAACAAGTCCCTATCTGACCTTAGGCTTACATAAAAGGGGAAATCCAGGAGTGACAGATACACTAACTTCCCATGGAATAGTTTACACAGATTGTCGGGCAACTGGGCAGGAGTACAAAATTGCATAATTCGCAATTGTGTGTAAAGCAAAGGGCTTCAAGAATGTGGCATTTGTCAACAGTGATGCAACATAGGAGGAGCTAATGACACAATGGCTCATCAGGTGCTAAGCATTCCATATCTTGTCACTACTGGCAAGAGGGGACAACTGCACTGCAACATTACCATTGATGTTATCTTTGTGAAACCTCCAAACAATTCTGGCTTGGACTATACTATAATTCTTGACCAACTATTCTTTTGACTCTTTCCCTCTCTGAAACATGCCTTGCAGGACACTGACATTGAACCTGGCATTTAAAATTGGCATTCAATCAATCAGCTAGGAGTTAAACGGTACAGACTTGTTTTGCTGCAGTCTAAGTTTCTAAAAAGGGCTGAATGAATACAATTTATAACGCACATATCCGAAGAA
The DNA here is from genome assembly GCF_040938575.1 of Ambystoma mexicanum. Classification (NCBI taxonomy): domain Eukaryota; kingdom Metazoa; phylum Chordata; class Amphibia; order Caudata; family Ambystomatidae; genus Ambystoma; species Ambystoma mexicanum. The sequence continues at coordinate 656,508,195 of NC_090934.1, forward strand.
CCACGCGAGAAATGCATCTGGGCGCAATTGATAGAAGAGAATGATACAGTCAGCAGCAGAAACATACATTACTGAAACAGATGAGTTTATAACTTTTTTTTAAAGATCTCAAGAGATTCAAATTTTCATAGATCAAGTGGTAGATCATTCTAGATTTGCGGAGACATGCATGAAAAGCAACTGTTCCCATAGGAAACCAATCTGGAGAATGGAACCACCAGAAGACATCCTCCTGAGGACCTCAAGGGTTGACAGGGCTGAAAGATAGGCTGGTGCCAGGCTGTGAATACACTTGAAGACCAAGCACATCGTCTTAAACAAGACTTGTTGTTGCACCGGGAGCCAATGAATGCTCTGCAGAAATGGGACACAGATACCTTCTTAGGCAGAGAAAACATTAATCTCACTGCAGAATTTTGGGCAATCTGCAGAGGCTGCATTTGGTATTTCGGAATGCTCAGCAGAAGAGAATTCCAATAGTCTAGCCTCAAATGTATATGTGCTCCAACCACTGAAAAATGATCATTATGCATAATAAGAGGCATAAAAGGTTTCAACAGATTAACAGGCCGATTCATGGAATAATTAGCGTGGCGCAAGTGGCCCAAAACGTGCGAATCGCAGTGGAATAGCGAAAATCGCAGTGCAAGTGCGAAAATCGCACGAAAAGCAGCGCACATCGATTCATGGAAGGCCGTGCGCGAGAAAACCATCGGATGTGCAATAAAAAAGTGCGCGGCGCACGTTGGCGCACAGGCCATCTAACTGCATGCGCCAGGTCACAGCGAAAATCGCACAGGCCACAGCGAAAATCGCACATAGCGCGGCGCACGCAACAAAACTAGGCGGAACACGGGGCGTAACACTCGGAATGGGGAACAACTTGCCAAAATGTGGGCGTCACGGGGGAAGTACAGGGTACAAGTGCGCGGAACGCCCACACGCTCGCCTACAACACGTATTCATGGAATAGAATAGGGCAAAAAAGCGCACGCTCAAACCAGCGCACAGGCACAAACACGACCGCCACAAGAAAGCAGGCGGTAGCGTCTCTGCGCCTGTAAGAAATGTGCGCCAAAAGGTGCACCAACAAATAGCACCTATATACAGCCATGATGAATGTCCTTTACTGTGGCCCTCCAGGACAAATGACGTGCAAAGGGGTACCCACAAACACGGACACCCGCTGACAAAAATATACGTGTGCGTGTATACCGGGGTGCGCGGGAAGTCTCACACGCAAATTGGCAGGGCATGTGAATTCCAGGGGTTTGCGGGAAGTTCCACACGCGATTTGTCAGGGTACGTGGATTGCAGGGGTGCGCGGGAAGTTCCACACGCGATTTGTCAGGGTACGTGGATTGCAGGGGTGCGCGGGAAGTTCCACACGCGATTTGTCAGGGTACGTGGATTTCAGGGGTGCGCGGGAAGTTCCACACGCGAATTGGCCGTGTACGTGGATTTCAGGGGTGCGCGGGAAGTTCCACACGCGATTTGGCCGGGTACGTGGATTTCAGGGGTGCGCGGGAAGTTCCACACGCGATTTGTCAGGGTACGTGGATTTCAGGGGTGCGCGGGAAGTTCCACACGCAATTTGGCCGTGTACGTGGATTTCAGGGGTGCGCGGGAAGTCTCACACACGAATTGGCAGGGCATGTGAATTCCAGGGGTTTGCGGGAAGTTCCACATGCGATTTGTCAGGGTACCTGGATTGCAGGGGTGCGCGGGAAGTTCCACACGTGATTTGTCAGGGTACGTGGATTGCAGGGGTGCACGGGAAGTTCCACATGCGATTTGTCAGGGTACGTGGATTTCAGGGGTGCGCGGGAAGTCTCACACACGAATTGGCAGGGCATGTGAATTCCAGGGGTTTGCGGGAAGTTCCACACGCGATTTGTCAGGGTACGTGGATTGCAGGGGTGCGCGGGAAGTTCCACACGTGATTTGTCAGGGTACGTGGATTGCAGGGGTGCGCGGGAAGTTCCACACGCGATTTGGCCGTGTACGTGGATTTCAGGGGTGCGCGGGAAGTTCCACACGCGATTTGGCCGGGTACGTGGATTTCAGGGGTGCGCGGGAAGTTCCACACGCGATTTGTCACGGTACGTGGATTTCAGGGGTGCGCGGGAAGTCTCACACGCGAATTGGCAGGGCATGTGAATTCCAGGGGTTTGCGGGAAGTTCCACACGCGATTTGTCAGGGTACGTGGATTGCAGGGGTGCGCGGGAAGTTCCACACGTGATTTGTCAGGGTACGTGGATTGCAGGGGTGCGCGGGAAGTTCCACACGCGATTTGGCCGTGTACGTGGATTTCAGGGGTGCGCGGGAAGTTCCACACGCGATTTGGCCGGGTACGTGGATTTCAGGGGTGCGCGGGAAGTTCCACACGCGATTTGTCAGGGTACGTGGATTTCAGGGGTGCGCAGGAAGTTCCACACGCGATTTGGCCGTGTACGTGGATTTCAGGGGTGCGCGGGAAGTTCCACACGCGATTTGGCCGTGTATGTGGATTTCAGGGGTGCGCGGGAAGTTCCACACGCGATTTGGCCGGGTACGTGGATTTCAGGGGTGCGCGGGAAGTTCCACACGCGATTTGTCAGGGTATGTGGATTCCAGGGGTGCGCGGGAAGTTCCACACTCGATTTGTCAGGGTACGTGGATTCCAGGGCTGCGCGGGAAATTCTACACGCGATTTGGCTGTGTGCTCCCAGGTATTCCCTGTACACCCTCCACGGCCCCTGCAGGCAGCACACACCACAGGGGACTACCCTGCACACCTGCTCATGTCACCCAGCACCCCCAGCATCCAGGGGCACCCTCCACCAGGCCCCCACTCATGTCTCCCACCACCCCCACCCCCCAGCCACCAGGGGCACCCTCCACCAGGCCCCCACCCATGTCTCCCACCACCCCCACCCCCCAGCCACCAGGGGCAGCCTCCACCAGGCCCCCACCCATGTCTCCCACCACCCCCACCCCCAGCAGTGCTGGAGCAGCCTCCACCAGGCCCCCACTCATGTCTCCCACCACCCCCACCCCCCAGCATCCAGGGGCACCCTCCACCAGGCCCCCACTCATGTCTCCCACCACCCCCACCCCCCAGCAGTGCAGGGGCAGCCTCCACCAGGCCCCCACCCATGTCTCCCACCACCCCCACCCCCCAGCCACCAGGGGCAGCCTCCACCAGGCCCCCACTCATGTCTACCACCACCCCCACCCCCCAGCAGTGCAGGGGCACCCTCCACCAGGCCCCCACTCATGTCTCCCACCACCCCCACCCCCCAGCAGTGCAGGGGCACCCTCCACCAGGCCCCCACCCATGTCTCCCACCACCCCCACCCCCCTCGCCACCAGGGGAAGCCTCCACTCATGTCTCCCACTCATGTCTCCCACCACCCCCACCCCCCAGCAGTGCAGGGACAGCCTCCACCAGGCCCCCACTCATGTCTCCCACCACCTCCACCCCCAGCAGTGCAGGGGCACCCTCCACCAGGCCCCCACCCATGTCTCCCACCACCCCCACCCCCCAGCCACCAGGGGCAGCCTCCACCAGGCCCCCACTCATGTCTCCCACCACCCCCACCCCCAGCAGTTCAGGGGCACCCTCCACCAGGCCCCCACCCATGTCTCCCACCACCCCAACCCCCCAGCCACCAGGGGCAGCCTCCACTCATGTCTCCCACCACCCCCACCCCCCAGCATCCAGGGGCACCCTCCACCAGGCCCCCACTCATGTCTCCCACCACCCCCACCCCCCAGCCACCAGGGGCAGCCTCCACCAGGCCCCCATTCATGTCTACCACCACCCCCACCTCCCAGCAGTGCAGGGGCACCCTCCACCAGGCCCCCACCCATGTCTCCCACCACCCCCACCCCCCAGCCACCAGGGGCAGCCTCCACCAGGCCCCCACTCATGTCTACCACCACCCCCACCCCCCAGCAGTGCAGGGGCACCCTCCACCAGGCCCCCACTCATGTCTCCCACCACCCCCACCCCCCAGCAGTGCAGGGGCACCCTCCACCAGGCCCCCACCCATGTCTCCCACCACCCCCACCCCCCAGCCACCAGGAGCAGCCTCCACTCATGTCTCCCACTCATGTCTCCCACCACCCCCACCCCCTAGCAGTACAGGGGCAGCCTCCACCAGGCCCCCACTCATGTCTCCCACCACCCCCACCCCCCAGCCACCAGGGGCAGCCTCCACCAGGCCCCCACTCATGTCTCCCACCACCCCCACCCCCCAGCCACCAGGGGCACCCTCCACCAGGCCCCCACTCATGTCTCCCACCACCCCCACCCCCCAGCAGTGCAGGGGCACCCTCCACCAGGCCCCCACCCATGTCTCCCACCACCCCCACCCCCCAGCCACCAGGGGCAGCCTCCACCAGGCCCCCACTCATGTCTTCCACCACCCCCACCCCCCAGCCACCAGGGGCAGCCTCCACCAGGCCCCCACTCATGTCTCCCACCACCCCCACCCCCCAGCAGTGCAGGGGCACCCTCCACCAGGCCCCCACCCATGTCTCCCACCACCCCACCCCCCAGCCACCAGGGGCAGCCTCCACTCATGTCTCCCACCACCCCCACCCCCCAGCAGTGCAGGGGCAGCCTCCACCAGGCCCCCACTCATGTCTCCCACCACCCACACCCCCCAGCCACCAGGGGCACCCTCCACCAGGCCCCCACTCATGTCTCCCACCACCCCCACCCCCTAGCCACCAGGGGCACCCTCCACCAGGCCCTCACCCATGTCCCCCTGCACCCAGGTCCTCATAATCACAAACCATGTGCGTAATGGTCAGCCTCCACAGCCAAAAGGCCCTACCAAGTAACCCATTTACCCACATGGAAATGGAAATTACATGTTACACCCCCAACGTACATAAAGCAAATTAACCCATGTCTGTCACACACAATGGTTGCAAATGAATTGGAAAACACCCAACATGACATGCATGAAACCAATGAGATGATACCACACAGTGAAGTATGAAAACAAAATTTTATTAAAAAAATATGAATGCAAATGTAATGAAACAAACTACAATGCCAATGAAAAAAAGAAAAGGTGCATGTCCGTCCCAAAAAATTAAAAACACCAAATCCCAAAAAAATGTACTTCAAAGTCACATAAAAAATGAAATCAATCCGACAGAAAAATAAAAAATCCAAACACCATTGCTCCATGGAGAAGAAATAAAAAATTAAAAAATAAAACAATCCAATGAAGAACTATGTACAAAATATCCAAGGGTCCATGAGCCCAACTGAACAAAGGAAACCTACAAAAAACCCTAACAAAAATGCAACTATATACAAAAAGTGGAGCTGTGTCCGTCGACTCCAAATCATAAGAATAAACAAATGAAACCTAAAACTAAAGAACTATATACAAAGGCGGCGGGCAAGTCCAGCGGCTCACTCCGTAGTGTTCCGGGCCAAGGCATCATCAAACTCCTTGTCTATGTCCCGGAGGCGGTGCTGTTCCATGGCCCCGAGGGTCCGCAGGGACGACGCCATCTGCTCCTCCAACCCCCTGCGGATTGCCTCGAGGCACTCGGCCCGCCTCAGGGCCCTCCGCATGGAGTTCTCCGCCCTGACCATCGTGAGCCGCTCCTCTTCCGCCCGCCGCCGTTCCGCACCTATCTGCTGGCCCAACCGCAGCCACACGGAAGACACTTCCTGTCCTGGGTCCTCCTGCCCTCCGGCCGATGCCTGCCCCTCCGATGTTGATGGCCCCGAGCCATGATGCCTCCCACGTTGACTCTGCTGCTGCCTCCGACGCAACTGCCTCTGCCAGCACGACGGCATCCAGGCTGATGGAATCCACCGACGCCGTCGTGCACGTGCCCTGCCTGATGATGCCGGCACATCCTCCATCTGCTGGGGTACAGTTGCTGTGGTGTCCACCCCTGCTTGACCTCCGACTACCGACTGTGGCAGGGATGGGATCCCCACCGAGCTGGCTGCATAGGTCAGGGCAGGTCCACAGGGGGCCCTGGTGGCATCTGGGCCGGAAGACGGCAAGGAGAATGACCGGCGTATAGCCTCCACAGAGGAGGGGAGGGCCGCCAGATTGGCCGACACATGCAGGAAACCCCCGAACATGGAAGATCCCAATTGGGCCACGTCGGCACGGTGCTCTTCGTGATGATGTGCGTGCTCCTCCCGGGAAGCACGCACGTCATCACGAATTGCACCCGCGCGCATCTCAACCCCAATCTGGACCTTCTCCATACGGACACGGGTCCCCTCGTCCCCAGGTGGAGGGGAGTCAGGTGACATGGACATCCCCTCTACCTGCGGACGGGCCTGGGACGGGGCAACCCTGCTGGTGCATGGTGGTGCACTCACAGGGTCAGGGACAGCGACATGCACAGGCCCCTCCACGGTGACCTGTGCTGCCTCCTGCCCCTGGCCCTGGACTGCACCACTTGCACCAGCAGGGATGCCCCCACCAGGCCCCATGTGTGCCCCTGTGGCGGCCTCCTCCTCCTCTGTGGAAACCACCAACCTGGATGGCTCCTCACCGTCTTCCACCGTAGCAGGCCCCTGTGGGGGCTCACCCACCCCTTCCGCTGCAGCCGTGGGGGCATCCCCGCCACCTTGCTCCACAGCGCCGTCTCCGCCCTCTTCTTCACTAGCCGCTGCGCAGAGGGAGACAAAGAACACAAGCATCAGGGTACTGTACAATGGTCCCCTAGACAGGAAGCAATAGCAGATGAGTACCACTGTCAAAGTGCACTTCCATCATGTCCCTCCACAACACATGGGTCAGTCCAGGCAAAACACACACAGTAACAGGCATGGTGCATGCCATGGACATTTCCATACATGTCCAATGGACTCTTGAAACATACAATGATATGGAACTCACATGCATCATGGGTCATGCCTATCACATGCACACACTTCACCTCAGTCACATCCATCTGGCCCCATACACCCCAAACACAGCGGATACAAGGGTAACTAAGCTGCATCAGTGAATCTGTGCATTATCACACACATGTGTCATGCATCCATGGCATGCACAAGTCACAGACACGCAGGTCAGGCACACAGACATGGCTACCATATATGTACCTGGCATCAGCACCCATCCCTCACCCCCACCCATGTCCAGGAACAGAGACTGGCATGCTCTCATGTTTAAAATCTGCATAGGGCTCCCTATGTGGCATTTAAACACATGCAACAACCATGTGGTTCACACATCACTGGTCGCACATGCATTACCATGATGTCCCTGCACACATACATGCATACATGGCATATGTCACACATACAGGCAAGTATCAGAGAACCAGCACACCGCAACATGCCCTGTCTCACACAGCAATGCTTGGACACTTACCGCTCAACTCCAGACGGGTCTCCCTCTCAAGGATCTGGGCGTGGAGCGCTGGGCGTACGTGTTCCAGGACCCTCATCTGGATGGAACTCATGCGGCCCCGGCCCCCCTCCATGAGGCGCCGGGCCTTCATGAGGGTCCTGGACCTCAAGTCCTCCCAGCGCTTCTTGATCTTCTGGACGTCGCGGGTTGCCACCCCCTCCGCGTTGATGGCAACCACACAGTCGGCCCAGATCCTCTTCCGTCCTTCCTTGCTGGCGCGGGACGATCCAAAGAGGGCATCATACTGCCCCAGGACATGCTCCACCAGGACACCAACTTCGGTGGCAGTGAAGCTGGTGCCCCTCTGCCCCTCTGGCCTGGGGTTGCCACTGGTGCCAGATGTGGAAGTGCCCGACATGGCAACCCCAGAGGCAGGTGTGGGTGGGCAACTGGGTCCTGGGGCTGGGCTGTGGAGCGATGTAATCCCAGTCGGGAGTCTTCAGTTCCAGCAGGGGTGGACACAGCAACTGGACCCCTGCAGATGGCTGATGTGCAGGCACCAAATGGCAGGGCACGGTGGCAGCAGGCAGGCAGGCAGGCAGGCAGCAGCAGATGGCACGTGGGAGGCTGCTCGGGGCACTGGGGGGCAGTAATTCGGCCTTCTGGGCAGGAGCGTGGTCTTCCGTGTGTTTTCGCGTGGCCAGCTTGATACGGAGTGATTTAGCACGTGAAAATCCTGCACGTCAGCGTGAAATTCGAGGAAAGGCCCTTAGCGCGTAAGCGCGTCAGCACGCATATGCGATTCTATTGGACCAAAGGCCCTCAGCGCGTAAGCGCGTCTGTGACGTGACCCGCACGGGTGTTTCCCACACAGCACGTGATGACAGAGCACACGTGGAAAGACTGCACGTCAGAGTGTCATCGCGTGTAATTGGACAGCACGTCAGAGTGTCATCGCGTGTAATTGGACAAAAGTGCGCGTACACGCGATTGGCCTATGTACGTGTATTTCAGTGGTGCGCGGGCACTTACACACGCAAGTACGTCAGCGCACCTGTATCCCGGGGTGCGCGGGAATTTCCACACGCTATTGGACTGGGTACTGGATTTCAGGGGTGCGCGGGTCACATGCTCGCCTACAACACGCGCAACGCATAAATTTGCGCGCTAACAAAATAACAAGCTCAGACCCAGGATGAACATACCGTTCCTAGCAGCAGTGGGCGTGGGCGTGGGCTACCAAAGGAGGAGGAGGAGGATAGTCAGGGCCAGAATATTCACACCCAGAACCAGCCTTTTCGGGATGCCTGATGACCAGGTGTATGAGAGGTACAGGTTTCCACCACACATAATACTGGACCTGGTGAGTGAGTGGGAGGATGACCTCACATCACCCACCCTGTGCTCCCAAGCACTCAGCCCCCTGGAGAAGGTCCTCAATGTACTGCACTTCTTAGCCACTGGATCATTTCAGCGGACAAGTGCCATAGTGGGTGGGGTATCACAGGCCACCCAGTCACGCTGCCTACACCAGGTCTTGAACATCATCACTGCACGGCCATCAGTCCGCAGGCACATATACCTGCCCAGAACACCTGCAGAAAGGCATGCTGCCGCCCTGGATTTTTACGGTGTGGCACGATTCCCCAAAGTGCTAGGTTCCATCGACTGCACCCATGTGGCTCTACGTCCCCCCAGGGCATCAGAGCACATCTATAGGAACCACAAGCACTGGCATTCTATCAACGTGCAGGTAGTATGTAATGCCAAGGGAATCATCACCTCAGTATATGCCAACTATCCCGGGTCCACCCACGACAGCTTTATTTACCGAATGTCCACCCTAAGCCGGGACCTAGAAGCTGGGCGGCATGGCGATACATGGCTGCTTGGTGAGTATGAATGCCACTGCACATGCATGCATGTCAGATACTGAGCAAGGTCACAACCCCACCAATGTACCAATCACCACCTCCACAGGGGACAGTGCCTACCCTCTCAGCCCCCACATGATGACGCCAATTCGGAACCCCACCACGCCACCCCAGGTAAGATATAACACAGCCCACATTACAATCCGGGGCATAGTGGAGCGCACATTCGGAGTGCTAAAGTCACGCTTTTGCTCCCTTGACCGTTCTGGCGGGCAGCTGTTGTACGCTCCCCCAGTAGTGTGCAGGATCATAGTGGCAGCATGTGTCCTGCACAACGTTGCAACATACCGGGGCCTGGCCGTGGACATGGTGGTGGCCCCACATCCCCAACCACATGCACAGCCGCTGCGCATGGGAGGGGAAAGGGCACGGGGGGAGGCAGCCCGTACACAGCTAGTGGCTAATTACTTCACATAGAAATCACACCCCTGTGGAGTGCACACTGCCCTGGCACATTCCATCTGACAATCAATGATGACTCAACCTGACACTGATCCTGAATGTCTGGAGAATCAACCGTGAAAACCATATCAGCCTGAGATTGTTCACCTGGAAGTGTTACAATGTGTGCATCCCTACCCACACAGACACCACCAATGCAGATTTGTGAAGAAACACATTCTAGCAGCTAAAATGAATACCCACTTGCAAAATGCAACAAGAGGACAGTGCCATGTCAGCCAACCCATCCCCAGCACCGCCACACGACACACCATGCCATGTCATGCTATTTGCAGGTAAACAAAGTAATCCCCACAACATGACACTAGTGTCACAATGTACAGTGTCCCTAATTGAAACTTGCAACACCTGAAATGCTCACAGTAATGCAGGACCAACAACAAACTTGAGCAGGTACTACCATTAACATGACATCACAAATGTAATGAATTAGTAGTCTCACCACCTGGAAATGCCTGCACTCCCACCACTTCCAACTGTGCAGTGTTGGCGCCATGTAGAGTTGTAGGTGCACTGCTGCCAACATGGACCCCATCTCCAAACTAGAGGGCCTTGTGTAGACATGAGGAAGGGACCTGCAAATTGGGAGGTAGACACAGATGATGAGTTACACATCAATGCAACATGCAGTGTACAACACAACAGCAATATGCACTAGGAATGTATACACAATATTGACTAGACTACCCACACATGTAGTGGGAGTCCAATGTCACCATGTACGTCAATGTCACTTGGGCACACCCTTTGCAAGCCCATGGAAACGGGAAGCAGGAGGGGTGTGTGTGACTCAAACCCAAGCATCTGAACCAAATACATGACAAGCCTGCATGTGCCCAGCCACAATGCAGCGTATGCCCACAGGAACCACGGAAGGCAACAAATTGTCCCAAAAAAATTGGGAAAAATAAAAATAAAAATAAAAATAAAAACAAAAATAAAAAAAAATCAAAAATGGCCATTCATGGGCCCGGGGGGGTTGGGGAGGCCACCCAGGAGGTCCGAGGACAGGGTGCACACCAAAACCCACCTGTGTGGATCCTGGGAAAAAAAAACACCTCCATGGGCTCATGGCCCACACGGCTACCCTATTGTGGGAGTATCACTGCTGTCGCTATTATCACCCTGTGCAGCTGCATCCGGAGGTGGTTGCACTATGGGAGGCAGCCCACGCAAGGCCCTAGTCTGCTCCTCCATGGCTGCAAGCATGCGGGTGTGGTAGGTCTCGTTCTGGAGGATGAGTGTGCGGAGGTCCCCATGCAACAACTTACGGGATGCCCGGACCTCCGCCCTCGTTGCCTGCATCTCAGCAGAGAGCGTACGGGTGAGACGCTCCAGCTGCTGTTCTGTCCTTTTGTGTGTTGAAGCCTCAAGCTCAACAAGAGTCGTCCTGAGGTGAAGGAGCTCCTGCCTCAGGGCTTCCCTGTGGCCCTGGGACTCTATGGAGATGGCCTCCTGCAGAGTCGCCAGTGCCGCCCGCCTGTCCCTGTTGGACGCCAACTCGTCCTCCCTGTGTGACTGGCAGATGGAGTCGGTTGCCTGCTGTAGTCGCTCCATTAGCCTTTCAGGGGGGACAATGGAAGTGGCCACCCTATCCATGGCCTGAGCCATCATCTCGGATGATGCTGCCTGTTGGGTTGCCATACCGTAAATGGATTGCTCCCATGCGGTATTGTCAGGTGGCGTACGGCCACCACGTCGGCGGGCACCACACCTGTCTGGGGCAAGGCGAACTGCGCCTTGCTGTGCCGGCACTGCCTGAGGCTGCAGGACTGCATTCCCCCTCTGATCTGCTGGCCCAGGAACAGGATCAGATGTCGCGGAGTGTGACCCTGCATCCGTAACCACCAAAGGCGTAGCTGCCAACACTGACATCCCCATTGAGGGTTCTGACCCTGGTGCAGGTGGGTGGGACAGAACAGAATCCCTCCCTGGAACACTCACCTGCGACGGCACGTAGGTCTCATCATCCGAATCAACACCTGAGTACAGCTCGGGGGAGGTGCAGCCAGAGACACCCCTTGAGAGCACGACCTGCAGCACTTGTGGGTTCTCACCCACCACCACACCACGTCCCTCACTGGTGGTTGGTCGGCCCTCGGACCCCTCCTGGGTCTGCACCATCTCCACAACCCCAGCAGTATCAGGTGCGTCTTCCCCTGCAAAGACAAAACAAAGAAATGGAAACAGGCATTAGCACCATGGCACACAATGAAGGCTGAGAAGCAAGAGAACCAGTACTTGATTGACACATGTCCCACATGACTAAAACCCTCCCATGCATGCACCCTCACTGCATATGAAGGGCAGGCAAATGGCACACACTGATGACACCAAGATGGAAGATGAACACATTTTCTGCATGCTGCCTGGCAGTGGCATCACACATTGGCCTGTGATTGCCAGGTGAAACACACATGCCATCACACAGATGGCATGTACCATTGCTATTGAGTGAAGATGGAGAGGAGGGCAGCACCTATTCTTTCAGTCCAGTTCCCGCATGTAATAGCTTTTCTAATTCAAACAGGTCAGATTTTTCACCTGGAGCTGCCAGTCCAAAATGGTCCAATTGCACAGGGACATGTGTGAACAAATGATATCCAGGTAACAAAGTCACTCCACTTTACCATAGCCATGTCAGACATGTGACTAGAGGACTGCGAAATGCCTAGTAAAAGTGGTGGAATGCAAACAATCTGCCTGAATGAACAGAGAAAAATAAGCAACAATGTTGTGGCAAGGTGACACTTCAAGGGCAACTGGCGTGCTGTTGGGCTATATGTCTACTGTTGGCAGAAGGGATACTGCTATGGCCAAATGCAGCTGCGCAGGATGTATTGCATGAAGCACATGGCTGACCCATACGACTCAGGCGCACACACTCTCACCTGGCACACAAACAGAAGCCCACACACACACCATGCACATGGATGACAAACACATGCATGTGCACTCACCGGACAATGCCTCGTAATCAGGCAGATCTCCCACGCCTTGGATCTGTTCCTCCGTGACGTAGGTCCCAGCGACTGACTCATGTGGAGTGAGTTCCATGTCTACTACTGGAGACCCACCTCCAGTCACTAGAGTTGCGGCATGACTTGAGGCCAGCTTACTCTTTGCCCTGCGCTTTAGGTCATTCCAGCGCTTATAGCAATCATTGGCTGTGCGCCTCACGATTCCAAGGGCACTTACGATGTCCGCAACGGTCTGCCAGTGTGCCTGGCGTTGTGCAGGTGTGGTCTTGGATCCTGCAACAATGACCATCTCGTTATCATGTGCGGACACATACTCGACAAGTGCATTCAGTTCGTCATCCGTGAAGCTGGGCTTCCTCGACGGGCCGGACTGTGTAGCCGTGTCTGGGGCATCAGCCTGTGCCGGACGAGCACTCTTCCTCTTCCGCTTGGAAGGTGGTGGTGATCCTGAGTGTCCTGCGCCGCTCTGGACACTAGGGGCAGGAGCCCTGGTGGACTCTGTATCAGGAGTGTGGGATTGCACACTCAGCATGGGAGTTGGTGCAGGCATTGGCTCAAGTGTAATGGTGTCAGGGGGAATGTCAGCAGGATGGACTAGGACCGACACTGTCCTGGCTGGGTATGTGAGAACTGGGGTGGATGGAGCCGCAGCTGCCCCTGCAGCCTCTCCGCCCTGCCTACTTGGGGCAGCAGATGACCTTGCTGCCCCAGATGCACGTGGCATGATGACATCAACGTGCACCAGCGCACGTGTCATAGGCCTGCTGACCTGGAAGTCAGCCATGGAGTCAGCCAGGTCTGGTGCCACAATGGGCTGGTCCAACAAGGGCTGAGCATGGATGGTGTCAGCCACATCAGCCTCAACGGGAGGGGGGGGATTATGGGTGCCCTTGACTGGTCCTCCACACATGGGGGGACAGGCTCACCCTGCAAGTAACGACCACGTCCCCTACCGGATCCACCACGGCCACCACTTGTGGCTCTTCCACCTTTGCCACCCTTACGGAATCCTCGCCTCCCAGCCATGGCACTGATGTTAATGTGTGTATGGGAGTGGCTGTAAACTATTGTCCTGGGCAATTGGGGGTCAAAGGGGTTGGGTACCAGATGGTAATTGTACCCTAGTGCTCTAGCAAGGCTGAATGTAACCCCTGGAGAAAGATGACGGGTCACGCTACGCACAGGAGCCCCAAAAAAGGGAGATGACGTGCACGCAACCCCTCCTAGACCACGTGTGCAGAAAGAAAAACCTGCACTACGCTGTGGCACCCAGTAACACAAGAATGAACGTATGCGTGTCACACGCAGCCTAGAATGACCTCTGAAGGGGTAGGCTACACACGGGGCAAGCACAGATGTTAGATACGTGCGTGACTCACCGTCTGCCAGGTAAAAGAGCGTGAAAAAGGAGCGCGTTTGGTTGGCAACACCCCCGCCAAAAGAAGATTTGTACGCTGTCTGAGGAGACAGGACAACAGTAGAAGGGAACACTGTTTGAGGGAACAGGCCCAGGTAAACCAGTAAAAGAGAAAAAAGAGAAAAAGCTGTCAGAGGTAACAGGGAATACGAACTTGAAACGCTGTGAAGTAAATCGCGTGTGAAACGACAAGAAGTACAGAATTCACCCACTCGCTCTCCACGAAAAGCACGTACAAGGAAATGGTGTTCTACACGTACCTTTTATGCAGGCCCACACGTCCAGCGTCACTTACGCGGCGTGTACGCGCTAGGGCCATTTCCACCAATTACACGCTTTGTCACTTCTGCGTATAGGGCCATTTCCACCAATTACACGCTTTGTCACTTCTGCGTGTAGGGCCATTTCCACCAATTACACGCTTTGTCACTTCTGCGTGTAGGGCCATTTCCACCAATTACACGCTTTGTCACTTCTGCGTGTCGGTCCATTTTCACCAATTACACGCTTTGTCACTGCCGCGTGTACGCGCTAGGCCCATTCCCACCAATTACACGCTTTGACACTCGGACGTGTCTTTCATTTTTTTCACACGCAACATTTTCAAACGTGTGCCCAATTCAACGTGCACGTGACTTCATAGACGCGCATACGCTGGCGACGCGTTTACGCGCTAAGGGCCTTTCCTCGAATTACACGCAGACGTGTTGGATTTTCACGTGCCAAATCACTCCGTATCAAGCTGGCCACGCGTTCACACACGGAAGACCACGCTCCTGTCCAGAAGGCCAAATTACTGCCCCCCAGAGCCCTGAGCACGCTCCCACCTGCCATCTGCTGCTGCCTGACTGCCTGCTGTCCACGTGCCCTGCCATTTGCTGCCTGCACATCAGCCAGGGGTGCTGTTGCTGTGACCACCCCTGCTGGAACCGAAGACTCCCGACTGATTTTCCATCGCCCCACAGCCCAGCCCCAGGACCCAGTTGCCCACCCACTCCTGCCTCTGGGGTTGCCATGTCGGGCACTGCAACATCTGGCACCAGTGGCAACCCCCGGCCAAGGAGGCAGAGGGGCACCAGCTTCACTGCCACCGAAGTTGGTGTCCTGGTGGAGCATGTCCTGGGGCAGTATGATGCCCTCTTCGGAAGGTTGCGCGCCGACAAGGAAGGACGGACTCGGATCTGGATGGACATCGTGACTGCCATCAACGCGGAGGAGGTGGCAGTCCGCGACTACGAACGTGTCAGGAAGCGCTGGGAGGACTTCAGGTCCAGGACCCTCAACAAGGCCCGGCGCCTCCTGAAGGCAGCGGATGCTAAGGGGCGCAGGGCCACTTGTCGGAAGATCAGATGAGGGTCCTGGAACGCATATCCCCATCACTTCACATCCAGGTCCTTGAGAAGAAGACCCGTCTGGAGTCGAGCGGTAAGTGTACATGCATACTGATTGTAAGCTGTGCGTGTGGTGGTATGCCAGGAGTGTGCAGGTTGAACATGTATTTTTATGTGGCCAAGTAGGGGGGGTGTACAGGGCCGTGAGGGTGACACATGCGAGGGGTCTCATGTGTGACACATGGATGGTGCTTGTGTGTGTGGCCTTGCATGGCACAGGATGTGGAGGAATGATTGTCAGGTGTGACATGGATGTCGATCAAAACACTGCGACAGTTGACGGAGGTGTACACATGCATGCAAGTTTGGTGTTGTGTGTGCATGTGTAGTGTACTCCCTATGTTGCATGTGATGTGTGGATGACCTTTGGCTGCTCATGCTGTTGTATGTGAATGGATGGTGCTGGCTGTTGCATTATGGCTGTGGTATGGCTCATGTGTGCAAGTTGAAATGACATGTGTGTTGGGGATTGTGATGCCATGTCTGAGGTTTACCAATGCCACTCATGTATAACTGTCATGTGTGTATGAGTCCATTTTACAGTGCCCTGATGCCTGTGTTTTCTTTCTCCCTGTCTGCAGCGTCAACTGATGAAGAGGGCGGAGAAGGTGCTGTGGAGCACAGCGGCAGGGGTCGCACCACCAGCCATAGACGCAAGGCCCGGATCCCCTCCCAGGTTGTGATCTCGTCGGGGAGTGAGGAGTCCTGTGCCGCGTCCCAGGCCGCAGCTGCCGAGGGGAGGTCCAAGAGGCGGAGGTTGGAGTTGGACTCCTCTGCAGCAGAAGGGGCAGCTGGGACCCCACAGGGCCCAACGGGGGAAGAGTGCACGGAGTCATCCAGGTTGGTGGGGGGTTTGGTGGAGGAGGAGGCCGTGCAAGCGACAGTGGCGGTGTCTGGAGGTGGGGATTCCACTGGTGCTAGTGGTGCAGTGCAGGATCAGGGACAGGAGGCAGCACAGGCCGCCGCGGAGGTGCCTGTGTGCAATCCTGTCCCTGCTCCTGTCACTGCATCATCTTGCACCAGCGGGGATGCCTACCTCCAGACCCGTTCTCAGGGAGAGGATTGGCTTACGACACCTGGCCTTCCACTCCCTGTGGATGTGGCTATCCTGCACCAGGTTGTGCCTGTCCAGGGTGTGGTGGCGTTGCGTCAACGGGCCATGCGAGCTGACCTGCAGTCTTTTCATGATGAGTCTGCACGTCTTCTCGCATGGCTCGTTGACCGCGTTGACCCACTGGGACAGCTCACCAGGGCTGGATTCCTCCGTTTCCTCCGTTTCCTGGACCTTGTTCCGACCCCCTTCTCCACAGAACCCCCTATGCCCCAGTCGTCCTCCATGCCATCTTCCCACCCATGTGTCACCTGGGTGCCCTGTGGAGCTGACTCCGACCGTGCGGCCAGGCTGGTGGACAACAGATCCCTGCCACAGTCGGGAGTCGGACGTCCAGCAAGGGTGGCCACGTCAACGACTGCACCCCAGCTGGAGGAGGATGTGCAGGCACCATCGGACAGGGCACATGGACAGCAGCAGCTGCAGCAGCAGGAGGCTGTAGGTGGGAGCCACGATAGCTCGGGGCCTTCAACATCGGAGGGGCAGGCATCGGCCGGAGGGCAGGAGGACCCTGGACGGGAAGTGTCTTCCGTGTGGCAGCGGTTGGGCCACGCCATAGATGCGGAGCGGCGGCAGGCAGAAGAGGCGCGGCTCACGATGGTCAGGGCGGAGAACTCCATGCGGAGGGCCCTGAGGCGGGCCGAGTGCCTCGAGGCAATCCGCAGGGAGTTGGAGGTGAACATGTCGGCGTCCCTGCGGACCCTCGGGGCTATGGAACAGGATCGTCTCCGGGACATAGACGAGGAGTTCGATGATGCCCTGGCCCGGAACACCACTAAGTGAGCCGCTGGACTGGCCCGCCGCCATTGTATATAGTTATTTAGTGATAGGTTTCATTTGCAGTTTATTTTTCTTTGGAGTCGACGGACACTGCTCCACCTTTTGTATATAGTTCCATTTTTTTTTGGTAGGTTTCATTTCTTCTCTTGGGATGATGGACCCTGAATACTTTGTACATAGTTGGACTTATGATTTGGATATTTTTTTGACTATTAATATTTTTTGCCATGGAGCAATGGTTTTCTATTTCTTTTTTACCTTCATTTACTTTTCATGGACTTGAACTTTGGAAGATATTTTTTCGTATTGTCATTTATTGATTTCATTTTGAAAAGAGACAGCCTGCTTAATTTTTAAATTATTTTACTTGTGTATTTTGTTTGATTTTGATAGCCATTACTGTTGTTTTTTATACATTATTTTTATATGTGTGGTTTCATCTCATTGTTTTCATGCATGTCATGATATGGGTTTTCAGGTTCCCTTGCAACCATTGTGTGTGTGTGAAACACATGTGTTGATTTACATTGTTTCCATTGGAGTAGTATCATGGGCACATGTAATACTTGGTTGTGTCTTTGGGCTGTGGTGGCTGGCCATGAGGCACATGCTTGAGGATTGTCAGGGCCTGTGGGCAGGGGGACATGAGTGGGGGCCTGGTGGAGGCTGCCCCTGCACTGCTGGGGGGTGGGGGTGGTGGGAGACATGGATGGGGGCCTGGTGGAGGGTGCCCCTGGTGGCTGGGGGGTGGGGGTGGTGGGAGACATGAGTGGGGGCCTGGTGGAGGCTGCCCCTGGTGGCGGGGGGGTGGGGGTGATAGGGGACATGAGTGGGGGCCTGGTGGAGGGTGCCCCTGCACTGCTGGGGGGTGGGGGTGGTGGGAGACATGAGTGGGGGCCTGGTGGAGGGTGCCCCTGCACTGCTGGGGGGTGGGGGTGGTGGGAGACATGAGTGGGGGCCTGGTGGAGGGTGCCCCCGGTGGCTGGGGGGTGGGGGTGGTGGTAGACATGAGTGGGGGCCTGGTGGAGGCTGCCCCTGCACTGCTGGGGGGTGGGGGTGGTGGGAGACATGAGTGGGGGCCTGGTGGAGGGTGCCCCTGGTGGCTGGGGGGTGGGGGTGGTGGGAGACATGAGTGGGGGCCTGGTGGAGGCTGCCCCTGCACTGCTGGGGGGTGGGGGTGGTGGGAGACATGAGTGGGGGCCTGGTGGAGGGTGCCCCTGCACTGCTGGGGGGTGGGGGTGGTAGGAGACATGAGTGGGGGCCTGGTGGAGGGTGCCCCTGCACTGCTGGGGGGTGGGGGTGGTGGGAGACATGGATGGGGGCCTGGTGGAGGGTGCCCCTGGTGGCTGGGGGGTGGGGGTGGTGGGAGACATGAGTGGGGGCCTGGTGGAGGCTGCCCCTGGTGGCGGGGGGGTGGGGGTGATAGGGGACATGAGTGGGGGCCTGGTGGAGGGTGCCCCTGCACTGCTGGGGGGTGGGGGTGGTGGGAGACATGAGTGGGGGCCTGGTGGAGGGTGCCCCTGCACTGCTGGGGGGTGGGGGTGGTGGGAGACATGAGTGGGGGCCTGGTGGAGGGTGCCCCCGGTGGCTGGGGGGTGGGGGTGGTGGTAGACATGAGTGGGGGCCTGGTGGAGGCTGCCCCTGCACTGCTGGGGGGTGGGGGTGGTGGGAGACATGAGTGGGGGCCTGGTGGAGGGTGCCCCTGGTGGCTGGGGGGTGGGGGTGGTGGGAGACATGAGTGGAGGCCTGGTGGAGGCTGCCCCTGCACTGCTGGGGGGTGGGGGTGGTGGGAGACATGAGTGGGGGCCTGGTGGAGGCTGCCCCTGCACTGCTGGGGGGTGGGGGTGGTGGGAGACATGAGTGGGGGCCTGGTGGAAGGTGCCCCTGCACTGCTGGGGGCAGGGGGTGGTGGGATACATGGATGGGGGCCTGGTGGAGGGTGCCCCTGGTGGCTGGGGGGTGGGGGTGGTGGGAGACATGAGTGGGGGCCTGGTGGAGGCTGCCCCTGGTGGCGGGGGGTGGGGCTGATAGGGGACATGAGTGGGGGCCTGGTGGAGGGTGCCCCTGCACTGCTGGGGGGTGGGGGTGGTGGGAGACATGAGTGGGGGCCTGGTGGAGGGTGCCCCTGCACTGCTGGGGGGTGGGGGTGGTGGGAGACATGAGTGGGGGCCTGGTGGAGGGTGCCCCTGGTGGCTGGGGGGTGGGGGTGGTGGTAGACATGAGTGGGGGCCTGGTGGAGGCTGCCCCTGCACTGCTGGGGGGTGGGGGTGGTGGGAGACATGAGTGGGGGCCTGGTGGAGGGTGCCCCTGGTGGCTGGGGGGTGGGGGTGGTGGGAGACATGAGTGGGGGCCTGGTGGAGGCTGCCCCTGCACTGCTGGGGGGTGGGGGTGGTGGGAGACATGGATGGGGGCCTGGTGGAGGGTGCCCCTGGTGGCTGGGGGGTGGGGGTGGTGGGAGACATGAGTGGGGGCCTGGTGGAGGCTGCCCCTGGTGGCGGGGGGGTGGGGGTGATAGGGGACATGAGTGGGGGCCTGGTGGAGGGTGCCCCTGCACTGCTGGGGGGTGGGGGTGGTGGGAGACATGAGTGGGGGCCTGGTGGAGGGTGCCCCTGCACTGCTGGGGGGTGGGGTGGTGGGAGACATGAGTGGGGGCCTGGTGGAGGGTGCCCCTGGTGGCTGGGGGGGTGGGGGTGGTGGTAGACATGAGTGGGGGCCTGGTGGAGGCTGCCCCTGCACTACTGGGGGTGGGGGTGGTGGGAGACATGAGTGGGGGCCTGGTGGAGGGTGCCCCTGGTGGCTGGGGGGTGGGGGTGGTGGGAGACATGAGTGGGGGCCTGGTGGAGGCTGCCCCTGCACTGCTGGGGGGTGGGGTGGTGGGAGACATGAGTGGGGGCCTGGTGGAGGGTGCCCCTGCACTGCTGGGGGGTGGGGGTGGTGGGAGACATGGATGGGGGCCTGGTGGAGGGTGCCCCTGGTGGCTGGGGGGTGGGGGTGGTTGGAGACATGAGTGGGGGCCTGGTGGAGGCTGCCCCTGGTGGCGGGGGGTGGGGGTGATAGGGGACATTAGTGGGGGCCTGGTGGAGGGTGCCCCTGCACTGCTGGGGGGTGGGGGTGGTGGGAGACATGAGTGGGGGCCTGGTGGAGGTTGCCCCTGGTGGCTGGTGGGTGGGGGTGGTGGGAGACATGGGTGGGGGCCTGGTGGAGGGTGCCCCTGGTGGCTGGGGAGTGGGGGTGGTGGGAGACATGGGTGGGGGCCTGGTGGAGGCTGCCCCTGCACTGCTGGGGGGTGGGGGTGGTGGGAGACATGGGTGGGGGCCTGGTGAAGGGTGCCCCTGGTGGCTGGGGGGTGGGGGTGGTGGGAGACATGGGTGGGGGCCTGGTGGAGGGTGCCCCTGCACTGCTGGGGGGTGGGGGTGGTGGGAGACATGAGTGGGGGCCTGGTGGAGGGTGCCCCTGGTGGCGGGGGTTGGGGGGGTGGGAGACATGGGTGGGGGCCTGGTGGAGGGTGTCCCTGGTGGCTGGGGGGTGGGGGTGGTGGGAGACATGGGTGGGGGCCTGGTGGAGGCTGCTCCTGCACTGCTGGGGGGTGGGGGTGGTGGGAGACATGGATGGGGGCCTGGTGGAGGGTGCCCCTGGTGGCTGGGGGTTGGGGGTGGTGGGAGACATGAGTGGGGGCCTGGTGGAGGGTGCCCCTGGTGGCTGGGGGGTGGGGGTGGTGGTAGACATGAGTGGGGGCCTGGTGGAGGCTGCCCCTGCACTGCTGGGGGGTGGGGTGGTGGGAGACATGAGTGGGGGCCTGGTGGAGGGTGCCCCTGGTGGCTGGGGGGTGGGGGTGGTGGGAGACATGAGTGGGGGCCTGGTGGAGGCTGCCCCTGCACTGCTGGGGGGTGGGGGTGGTGGGAGACATGGATGGGGGCCTGGTGGAGGGTGCCCCTGGTGGCTGGGGGGTGGGGGTGGTGGGAGACATGAGTGGGGGCCTGGTGGAGGCTGCCCCTGGTGGCGGGGGGGTGGGGGTGATAGGGGACATGAGTGGGGGCCTGGTGGAGGGTGCCCCTGCACTGCTGGGGGGTGGGGGTGGTGGGAGACTTGAGTGGGGGCCTGGTGGAGGGTGCCCCTGCACTGCTGGGGGGTGGGGGTGGTGGTAGACATGAGTGGGGGCCTGGTGGAGGCTGCCCCTGCACTGCTGGGGGTGGGGGTGGTGGGAGACATGAGTGGGGGCCTGGTGGAGGGTGCCCCTGGTGGCTGGGGGGTGGGGGTGGTGGGAGACATGAGTGGGGGGCCTGGTGGAGGCTGCCCCTGCACTGCTGGGGGGTGGGGGTGGTGGGAGACATGAGTGGGGGCCTGTTGGAGGCTGCCCCTGCACTGCTGGGGGGTGTGGGTGGTGGGAGACATGAGTGGGGGCCTGGTGGAGAGTGCCCCTGCACTGCTGGGGGGTGGGGGTGGTGGGAGACATGGATGGGGGCCTGGTGGAGGGTGCCCCTGGTGGCTGGGGGGTGGGGGTGGTTGGAGACATGAGTGGGGGCCTGGTGGAGGCTGCCCCTGGTGGCGGGGGGTGGGGGTGATAGGGGACATGAGTGGGGGCCTGGTGGAGGGTGCCCCTGCACTGCTGGGGGGTGGGGGTGGTGGGAGACATGAGTGGGGGCCTGGTGGAGGTTGCCCCTGGTGGCTGGTGGGTGGGGGTGGTGGGAGACATGAGTGGGGGCCTGGTGGAGGGTGCCCCTGGTGGCTGGGGAGTGGGGGTGGTGGGAGACATGGGTGGGGGCCTGGTGGAGGCTGCCCCTGCACTACTGGGGGGTGGGGGTGGTGGGAGACATGGGTGGGGGCCTGGTGGAGGGTGCCCCTGGTGGCTGGGGGGTGGGGGTGGTGGGAGACATGGGAGGGGGCCTGGTGGAGGGTGCCCCTGCACTGCTGGGGGGTGGGGGTGGTGGGAGACATGAGTGGGGGCCTGGTGGAGGGTGCCCCTGGTGGCGGGGGGTGGGGGGGGTGGGAGACATGGGTGGGGGCCTGGTGGAGGGTGTCCCTGGTGGCTGGGGGGTGGGGGTGGTGGGAGACATGGGTGGGGGCCTGGTGGAGGCTGCTCCTGCACTGCTGGGGGGTGGGGGTGGTGGGAGACATGGATGGGGGCCTGGTGGAGGGTGCCCCTGGTGGCTGGGGGGTGGGGGTGGTGGGAGACATGAGTGGGGGCCTGGTGGAGGCTGCCCCTGGTGGCGGGGGGTGGGGGTGATAGGGGACATGAGTGGGGGCCTGGTGGAGGGTGCCCCTGCACTGCTGGGGGGTGGGGGTGGTGGGAGACATGAGTGGGGGCCTGGTGTAGGGTGCCCCTGCACTGCTGGGGGGTGGGGGTGGTGGGAGACATGAGTGGGGGCCTGGTGGAGGGTGCCCCTGGTGGCTGGGGGGGTGGGGGTGGTGGTAGACATGAGTGGGGGCCTGGTGGAGGCTGCCCCTGCACTGCTGGGGGTGGGGGTGGTGGGAGACATGAGTGGGGGCCTGGTGGAGGGTGCCCCTGGTGGCTGGGGGGTGGGGGTGGTGGGAGACATGAGTGGGGGCCTGGTGGAGGCTGCCCCTGCACTGCTGGGGGGTGGGGGTGGTGGGAGACATGAGTGGGGGCCTGGTGGAGGCTGCCCCTGCACTGCTGGGGGGTGGGGGTGGTGGGAGACATGAGTGGGGGCCTGGTGGAGGGTGCCCCTGCACTGCTGGGGGTGGGGGTGGTGGGAGACATGGATGGGGGCCTGGTGGAGGGTGCCCCTGGTGGCTGGGGGGTGGGGGTGGTTGGAGACATGAGTGGGGGCCTGGTGGAGGCTGCCCCTGGTGGCGGGGTGTGGGGGTGATAGGGGACATGAGTGGGGGCCTGGTGGAGGGTGCCCCTGCACTGCTGGGGGGTGGGGGTGGTGGGAGACATGAGTGGGGGCCTGGTGGAGGTTGCCCCTGGTGGCTGGTGGGTGGGGGTGGTGGGAGACATGGGTGGGGGCCTGGTGGAGGGTGCCCCTGGTGGCTGGGGAGTGGGGGTGGTGGGAGACATGGGTGGGGGCCTGGTGGAGGCTGCCCCTGCACTGCTGGGGGGTGGGGGTGGTGGGAGACATGGGTGGGGGCCTGGTGGAGGGTGCCCCTGGTGGCTGGGGGGTGGGGGTGGTGGGAGACAAGGGTGGGGGCCTGGTGGAGGGTGCCCCTGCACTGCTGGGGGGTGGGG
Source organism: Ambystoma mexicanum (assembly GCF_040938575.1). Taxonomy (NCBI): domain Eukaryota; kingdom Metazoa; phylum Chordata; class Amphibia; order Caudata; family Ambystomatidae; genus Ambystoma; species Ambystoma mexicanum. The sequence continues at coordinate 656,531,796 of NC_090934.1, forward strand.
GTGGTGGGAGACATGAGTGGGGGCCTGGTGGAGGGTGCCCCTGGTGGCGGGGGGTGGGGGGGTGGGAGACATGGGTGGAGGCCTGGTGGAGGGTGTCCCTGGTGGCTGGGGGGTGGGGGTGGTGGGAGACATGGGTGGGGGCCTTGTGGAGGCTGCTCCTGCACTGCTGGGGGTGGGGGTGGTGGGAGACATGGATGGGGGCCTGGTGGAGGGTGCCCCTGGTAGCAGGGGGGTGGGGGTGATAGGGGACATGAGTGGGGGCCTGGTGGAGGGTGCCCCTGGTGGCTGGGGGGTGGGGGTGGTGGGAGACATGGGTGGGGGCCTGGTGGAGGCTGCCCCTGCACTGCTGGGGGGTGGGGGTGGTGGGAGACATGAGTGGGGGCCTGGTGGAGGCTGCCCCTGCACTGCTGGGGGGTGGGGGTGGTGGGAGACATGAGTGGGGGCCTGGTGGAGGGTGCCCCTGGTGGCTGGGGGGTGGGGGTGGTGGGAGACATGAGTGGGGGCCTGGTGGAGGCTGCCCCTGGTGGCGGGGGGGTGGGGTGATAGGGGACATGAGTACGGGCCTGGTGGAGGGTGCCCCTGCACTGCTGGGGGGTGGGGGTGGTGGGAGACATGAGTGGGGGCCCGGTGGAGGGTGCCCCTGCACTGCTGGGGGGTGGGGGTGGTGGGAGACATGAGTGGGGGCCTGGTGGAGGGTGCCCCTGGTGGCTGGGGGGTGGGGGTGGTGGTAGACATGAGTGGGGGCCTGGTGGAGGCTGCCCCTGCACTGCTGGGGGGTGGGGGTGGTGGGAGACATGAGTGGGGGCGTGGTGGAGGGTGCCCCTGGTGGCTGGGGGGTGGGGGTGGTGGTAGACATGAGTGGGGGCCTGGTGGAGGCTGCCCCTGCACTGCTGGGGGGTGGGGGTGGTGGGAGACATGAGTGGGGGCCTGGTGGAGGCTGCCCCTGCACTGCTGGGGGGTGGGGGTGGTGGGAGACATGAGTGGGGGCCTGGTGGAGGCTGCCCCTGCACTGCTGGGGGGTGGGGGTGGTGGGAGACATGAGTGGGGGCCTGGTGGAGGGTGCCCCTGCACTGCTGGGGGGTGGTGGGAGACATGGATGGGGGCCTGGTGGGGGGTGCCCCTGGTGGCTGGGGGTGGGGGTGGTGGGAGACATGAGTGGGGGCCTGGTGGAGGCTGCCCCTGGTGGAGGGGGGGTGGGGGTAATAGGGGACATGAGTGGGGGCCTGGTGGAGGGTGCCCCTGCACTGCTGGGGGGTGGGGGTGGTGGGAGACATGAGTGGGGGCCTGGTGGAGGGTGCCCCTGGTGGCTGGGGGGTGGGGGTGGTGGGAGACATGGGTGGGGGCCTGGTGGAGGGTGCCCCTGGTGGCTGGGGGGTGGGGGTGGTGGGAGACATGGGTGGGGGCCTAGTGGAGGCTGCTCCTGCACTGCTGGGGGGTGGGGGTGGTGGGAGACATGGGTGGGGGCCTGGTGGAGGGTGCCCCTGGTGGCTAGGGGGTGGGGGTGGTGGGAGACATGGGTGGGGGCCTGGTGGAGGGTGCCCCTGCACTGCTGGGGGGTGGGGGTGGTGGGAGACATGAGTGGGGGCCTGGTGGAGGGTGCCTCTGGTGGCGGGGGGTGGGGGTGGTGGGAGACATGGGTGGGGCCTGGTGGAGGGTGCCCCTGGTGGCTGGGGGGTGGGGGTGGTGGGAGACATGGGTGGGGGCCTTGTGGAGGCTGCCCCTGCACTGCTGGGGGGTGGGGGTGGTGGGAGACATGAGTGGGGGCCTGGTGGAGGGTGCCCCTGGTGGCTGGGGGGTGGGGGTGGTGGGAGACATGGGTGGGGGCCTGGTGGAGGCTGCCCCTGCACTGCTGGGGGGGTGGGGGTGGTGGGAGACATGAGTGGGGGCCTGTTGGAGGGTGCCCCTGGTGGCGGGGGGTGGGGTGGTGGGAGACATGGGTGGGGGCCTGGTGGAGGCTGCCCCTGCACTGCTGGGGGGTGGGGTGGTGGGAGACATGGATGGGGGCCTGGTGGAGGGTGCCCCTGGTGGCGGGGGGGTGGGGGTGATAGGGGACATGAGTGGGGGCCTGGTGGAGGGTGCCCCTGGTGGCTGGGGGGTGGGGGTGGTGGGAGACATGGGTGGGGGCCTGGTAGAGGCTGCCCCTGCACTGCTGGGGGTTGGGGGTGGTGGGAGACATGAGTGGGGGCCTGGTGGAGGGTGCCCCTGCACTGCTGGGGGGTGGCGGTGGTGGGAGACATGAGTGGGGGCCTGGTGGAGGGTGCCCCTGCACTGCTGGGGGGTGGGGGTGGTGGTAGACATGAGTGGGGGCCTGGTGGAGGGTGCCCCTGCACTGCTGGGGGGTGGGGGTGGTGGGAGACATGAGTGGGGGCCTGGTGGAGGGTGCCCCTGCACTGCTGGGGGGTGGGGGTGGTGGGAGACATGGATGGGGGCCTGGTGGAGGGTGCCCCTGGTGGCTGGGGGGTGGGGGTGGTGGGAGACATGAGTGGGGGCCTGGTGGAGGCTGCCCCTGGTGGCGGGGGGGTAGGGGTGATAGGGGACATGAGTGGGGGCCTGTTGGAGGGTGCCCCCGCACTGCTGGGGGGTGGGAGTGGTGGGAGACATGAGTGGGGGCCTGGTGGAGGGTGCCCCTGGTGGCTGGGGGGTGGTGGGAGACATGGGTGGGGGCCTGGTGGAGCGTGCCCCTGCACTGCTGGGGGGTGGGGGTGGTGGGAGACATGAGTGGGGGCCTGGTGGAGGGTGCCCCTGGTGGCTGGGGGGTGGGGGTGGTGGGAGACATGGGTGGGGGCCTGGTGGAGGGTGCCCCTGCACTGCTGGGGGGTGGGGGTGGTGGGAGACATGGGTGGGGGCCTGGTGGAGGCTGCCCCTGCACTGCTGGGGGGTGGGGGTGCAGGGGGACATGAGCAGGTGTGCAGGGTAGTCCCCTGTTTTGTGGGCTGCCTGCAGGGGCCGTGGAGCGTGTACAGGGAACACCTGTGAGGACCCACCCAGCCTAATCGCGTGTGTAACTTCCCACGCACCCCTGTAATACACGTACCAAGCCAAATCGCGTGTGATAATTCCCGCGCACCCCTGTAATACACGTACCTGGCCAAATCGCATGTGAGAATTCCCGCGCACCCCTGTAATACACGTACCCAGCCGAATCGCGTGTAGAACTTCCCGTGTACCCCTGTAATACACGTACCCAGCCAAATCGCGTGTGATAATTCCCGCGTACCCCTGTGATACACGTGCCCTGGCTAATCGCATGTAAAACTTCACGCGTACCCCTGTAATACACGTACCCTGGCCAATCGCGTGTAGAACTTCCCGCGTACCCCTGTAATACACGTACCCTGGCTAATCGCGTGTATAACTTCACGCGTACCCCTGATATGCACGGTACCCGCTTTGCGTTCCTTGTTTGGCAGCGCTGTAAACTGGTCCAGGGTTAGCGCAGCCCTTTGCGATGATTTAGCGATTTTGATGGCTTTTCCTTGCGCGAGGGCGTTCTTGGGGGCGTTACTGGCGCTGCTGCATTGTCGCTGCGATACTCTGCGCCACGGCTGGTTTGGGAGCCTAAAATCCTTGAATACGCTGTGCGCGGAAATCGGTTTTAGCGCACGTGCCTGGCGCAGACAATCGCACGCGGACACTCTGCGCCAGCCGCTAGCGACACTTTTCTGCGAAATTCTATGAATTACCCTGTTAGTTGGTAGTAAACTGTTTTGATGATTTGATTCACCTGGCCATTGCAATTCATGTTTGACTGCCAAATGCAGTCAAGGTTCTTTACTTTCGCTTAGAACTTTGTTGGAGCACCAGTAGGCCCGAGATTTCTATAGCAGAGTACAGTATGACATGAGTTATTAGGAGAAATACAACATCTACAGACAAAAATATCAGAGTTAAGGTCCCATTTAAGGGTATGAGCATTCAGTATGTCGATATAGGATCTTCCCAAAATAGTAACTCCTCCTTCTTTCTACATTTCTCTGTACAACCACTTAATTTGAAAATTATCTGGGACTAATGGGTGAAAATGTTCAACTGAATGGACTGTAAACCAAGTCTCCATCACAAAAAGAATATCCAGCTGTAAAGTTCTAATACGTTTGTTCAGTAAAGTGGCATTTTAGCGCAGAGAATCAAAAGGCATTCGCGAGACGTACTGGAGTGGGAGGTTCGGTACCTACTTCACAATGCTTTGATACCTACTCCCAGGATGAAGTACTTAGTATCCAACTGCATCATGTTCTGATTTACTGATCAATCAGGTAGATGTTTTGGTAAATCTGCTGCTACACTTAAGCAGTATGTATATGCTTAGAATAACATTGTCAAAAGATGCCATAACAGTAAAGCCCAAGGTTTGGATTGTTATTCTGATAGCCAGGCATGAACTTAAAGACCTTCAGAATGACCTTATTGTTGACCACATCATTCAGCCAGTCAAAAACTACCAATTGACTTAGCCCCATTTTAACAGAAAAGATGATGGGACTAGCCTTTCATTGACCTGCACAGCCTTAAGAGAAATCTCATTATAGACGTCTACCTGTTTCAAAAGATCACATATCTTTTCCTCTTCCTAAAATAAGCACAGACATTTTCCAAACTTGGACCCAAATGTACATACAACCAGATCAGGCGAGACCCAGACTCCAAGCACTAGGCTGCATTTGCCACCGGCAAATGCATATTTCAATGCACCAGAATGTCCTTTGGACTATCCTCTACAGCCTCCGAAATCTAGCAAATCATTACGAGCCTACTCCAACGAGTGCCAAAGGTTGTATGGTTACACCTTGGCATCTCACTCTATGATGACTCACAAGATGGCCAAACTGCACCCTTTTTTGTGTATTACAAAGAATTCAGGAGACTGGCCTCTGACTACATTGAGCCAAGCGCAGTTTTAAACAACAGGAGATTGAATATCCAGGTTACTTAATTTCAGAAGCGGGCATTCAGACCACTCTGTAGATGCCTTCTGACCACTTACATTATCTTACATTACACCGCTAGAAACCGGCACAGACCATTTATGGATGCCATGCTATGCAATGCTAAAGTTGCAGAAAAGCTTTCTTTGAAAATGTAACCATTACAGTCTCTACTCAAGAAGGATGCAACATATGCATGGATAGACCACTGTTATCTTTATTTGTAATCTAATAAAGTATTTGAACAGGTTGCTTTCATGTTTGCAATTTGTCGGGGTTTAATTGAAAGATGAATGCCGACAGTCACCAAAAGAATTGATATATACTTCACTCTTCTGAGAGAGCCTTGCATCATGAACACCACATTTAAACTAAACAACAACAACAAGTGTATGCATACTGTTGTATATATTTTGGGGTTATATCTATTACTTTGTGGTATTTTTTCATGGTGGTATTTGGTGGTATTTTATAATCCTTGGCAATATATTGTGGTAACCTGTTGGGGTATATTTATAGTGGTGAGACTGATTTCAGAATACTGCCTAATAAATATTTTTACCAGGGTCACTAACAACAAACAAAATACTGGACTTGATACACTCTGAATAGATGGCTCATGCCCTCCTGTGGTACGTTATGTACAATGCCACACTACGCCCTTTTGGCTGAGTTTCAACAATTGTAAAGCATGCAATTGAAGTACTGCACATTCATTCAATCTCTCTAGATAAAAAGGACACTGCAGCTACTTTACTTTGAGCTATTTCTTACCACACCTCTGTCTCCTTATGCATGCCAAATAAAAGGGACTGAATGCAGTTACTTATTGAATCTGTTTCTTTTATCGTAAAATTGAAATATGCAAATTGCACAGAGAGACACTTATGCCCATATTGTACTTCATAGTCCAAGTACATTTCTTCTTGCAATAGCTTTCAGCGGTTTATCTGTGCAAAGCTCTGCCAACTGTCCTTTGCATCCTGGAATTTCGCAAGAGAAATACACTTTAAAAACACAGTAAGACTTTGAGAAATATAAACGCAGTATTACATGCACATTGCAAATCAGATCCCTAATACAGCACCTAAAATGAAATGAACTATTTAACCTAAGCTACCTATTATCATTCACATCACCAGCCCACCATTTAACCTCATATTTACCTAGATGTGTTGGTGGTATTTCTGAATCAATTTAAATCTTCCCCATTCTTTCTGCCTGTCTTGCACAGGGTCAACCCAGATAAGGACAGCTTCAGAATCAATCAGCTTGCCAGCACTGAACACTCTCTACCCAACAAGCACTCTGCTCCTTTGTCCCCAGGGCCCGAAAAGAAACTGCCTCCCTCCCCTCTCTCAAACCCCTTTTTAACCAAACCCCCTGTCAGTCAAGGAAAACACCTCCCCTTGAGCAGATCATTCCACTGAACTGGCATGTGATTTCATCGCTGAAGAGCAAAAAGATACATCTCTCTTGTGTCTGCTCTAAAACAATGCCATGTTTTCACTATAACGAATCTTCACATTTTTTTTAGTTTACCACCCAGTGCAGATTCCTCCTGCACATTTAACTTCCCAATTTCAAAGCATCATGCATTTTTCTCAATCTACACCCAGCTTATTTCATCATGGACTAATTTGCACTAAATGTTATTAAGGGATTCAGTTACATGTTAACTGTTGTTGAGTTCATTAGTATGTTAGATTATGTTCGTATTATATTTAGTGCAGCTCAGTTCATTGAAATATCATCCTGAAGCTAAGTGCAATTTCAACCATGTGCTCTGGGCACTGGTATCTATTTAATTCTGCCTGAGGCTCACACTTTTGAGTCCAGTAATGAGTTTCAAACCCACGCTAACATATGAATGCTACAATGCTGTTAAAATTCAGAGCCCATACTCCTACACTCACTCCTTTTTTCCTGCTGGGATATAACCAGAACTCACTGCAGGAAAACAAACACAGATTTTCTAAAACACATGTGCTTCTCCCAACTGAATCTTCTCTTATCAGTCGAAAAGAAATAACATGCAAATGGCAACATTCATACATGAGGAACATTATGTATACATTTCTAGCCCTGAGCAAAAGAATTATAAGTCTCGAGCAAAAGAAACAAAATCTTTAAGAATGAATAAAAAAAGTTTTTAATGTCTTTTTTTTTAATCTCTTGATTACCTATAGCTTTTATCTTTTTTTTTTAATTGGTGCTCTGTTTTTTGTTTCTCTTTTTTAAAATGTTTTTTTTTTCATTTTAATCTTTTTTATCGCTTGATCACCTTTATCTTTTATCTTGGTGATCCATTTTTTGTACCTTTGTATCTTCTTTTTGTAAATAAAATATTAAAGGAAAGCATTATCATTTTCAGAAAACATAAATCCAAAAAACTGTGCCATTGGCTTCAGTCAAGAGTAAAACAGTCAACAGTAAAAATAATCAGTTTGTGATCAAAATCAAATTGTGAAAAAAAATTGTCTGTGGTAAAATATTTTGGGCCTCATCACGACTTTGGCGGTAACCCTTAAATACGGTGGTCGCGCTATTACCGCCGGATTTAATGGTCCGTCAAATCAGGACTTCGGTGGATTTCGCCCCAGCTCTTGGCTGGGGGGAAATCTGCTGAAAATATGCGGTATTACCGCCGGCGGGAAATCCGCCGGCGGTAAGAGTGCGAATGTTCCCCATTGAGCCCAATGGGGAATGGGGCATTCCGGAATGGGCTCAATGGGAAATTACATTAACGCCGAACTCGTGATCCGGCGCTATAAGTGCCGGGTAGTTCGGCAGTAGGGCTAATACCGCCGGTGGTAATACCGCCGGCGTTACCGCCAAAGTCGTGATCAGGCCCTTTGTGACATAAATAGCCTTTGTAAATAATAGTCTGTAATAAAATAGTTTGTGATAAATATAGTCTGTGATAAATTCACACAGGAAACCATTCTTGGTGGAACTCCTCCATTCCGGGACTTCATCAGACTTCTTTCGGGGTAAACATCTACACATCTTTTGAGATCATCATCTTCAGCCCCTTCTCCGGTCCAGGTGGCTTTCCAGGGGTTTCCAATCCAGTGGTATGCTCCAGGGATCCGGTGCTCCAAGGATCCGGTGCTGATGGGGAAAACAATTATTTTTCTAGAGTAAAAAGAAAAGACAACTTAAGTATCAAGGACATCAAACCTTTTACTTTTACTTTCTCATGGGAGCATCTGAAATCAAATTTAGTTATGCACACAAAGGCAAATTATAGGAATAACATGCCATGCAGCCAAGACATTTTTCCAAATGACTACTGAAAACAACATGAAGTAATAGCCTCAAGCACAACACTCCTTTCTCTTATTTGTTTATTTATATTTTGTTCACTAACTTGATATATATATTATATATATATATATATATATATATATATATATATATATATATATATATATACATATTCTTTTTACCACTTTAAATCTCCTTTTGACATCTTTGCACTATTGCACTATTTTAATCTCTACCTGCTATGGGAATTCTGTATGTTTTTTTTTTTACTCCCTGCTAATTTCAACTCGCTCTAGTATTTTCACTTCATGTTTCGGGTGAAAGGGCACAATTTGATTAACATAGACAAACTGTTCCACTGTTCATTCGCCCTCCTTTTTAGAAATTCTGTAGACCACAGGTGAAACCTTATATACAATTCTATATGGCCCTTGCCATGCTGCAAGGAATTTAGAGTTTTTATGTTTCCCCTTTCCGAAATTAAACTTTTATGCCTTTATCTCTCACAGATGCCTTAAGATCATAATACGTCTTTGCACTGACAGCGGCCTTTTCCAAATTTCGCTGCGCAAATGTAAACACATATTGCAAGTGCTTTCTCAATTCTTCCACATATTCATGAATTGTGGATGCATTAATAAGCACCTGTTCATTTGTTCTGTAAAGAAAGTGTTGTGGCAGAACCATTTTCCTTCCTGTCAGTATTTCATGGGCTGAGATTTGTTGATTTAGAGGTCGTCGATATCATTAGTACCAATGGATGCTGCAAATCCCAACTAGAGCCTACTTCAGCTACAAACTTTTTCAACTTATCAACTATCGATCTGTTACATCGTTTCACTCCCCCTGATGAGGAGGGCCGGTAAGAAATGTTTAGATTTCTCTAAAGACCCATGATTTGCCATATTTTTGTCATCAATGCACTAGTGAAATGACTTCCATGGTCTGACTCTATTCTTTGAGGTAAACCAAATCTTGAAAAAATATGATTTAGAAGCAAAGTGGCTGCCATTTGCGCACTGCAGTCTGGAGCTGGAATACACTCCACCCATTTGGACATTAGACAAGTTACTGTCAGCATGTACCTGTTTCTCCTTACTGATCGTTTTATGGCTCTGACATAGTCGACTTGTAAATCAGAGCATGGGAGTGCCAAGCCCCTTTTCATAAACGGTGCTCTATGAGCCGGTGACCCAGGTTGAAACTGTGCACACACTAAACACCCTCTGGTGTAGAGCTCAACATCTTGGACATATGTGGCCAATAGGTGCAATCTTTTAAAATCTCCACATCTTTTGTGATTCTCTGTGTCCTGCAGCTATGAGGTCATAGGCATGATATAACATCAATCCCCGAAATGACAAAGGCACTACCCATTGGATTTAGCCTGTCACAGATTCTCTAAACATCGGTCCATCTTGTAATCTATTTATATTTTTGTTTTTTCTTCAGTCAGAGGATTGTGTTCTACATCTAGCAAGGGGTTATAAAATAGGCCTAGAATAAGGTATTGCTTTTGCGCTTTGATCAAGTCTTGATCAGGAGTATCAAAACTCAATTGTGCTACAGGCTGTTCAAGTGCTTTTGGAGTCTGGGAGCGTGTAATCACAACTATCTGTATTTCACCAAACAGGTGTTCAATAGAAAATAACTCCCCCATTACAGCTCACATTTTGGCTAATTGATCTGCCTTATCATTTCCCTCCTTATCTACACCTGGCGTTTTCAAATGACCACATATTTTCCTCCAATGGATTATCAGATCATTTTCTGACACAAGCTTGTCTATAGCTTGAATCGTCTAGCCATATTTAAGTGGCTTCCTGTTATAGATGAGCGGGCCTTTCACTTTCCAGCCAGATAAATACTGTACAAAACTATTTCGCACATAATCAGACTCAGTTACTAGAACTATTTGTTTGAGTTTATTTTCTACTGCTGTAGATATTGCCTTATAAATAGCTGCCAATTCTGCCACTTGACTACATTTGGGACCTATACTCATGCTTACTCTTGGAATGTTGTCACATTTAAACCATATGTTTCCTATTCCCACTGCCTACTCTTTTTCTGTATCATTTTCTACATGGTATGTGCATCCATCTACAAACACAGTTGGTAAATCCACACATGTTTCTTGGTGTGGGGAATACTCAAATTCATTCAAACTTGTTTCTAGCTCTATGTCATCAGGTTCACATACAGCTGCACAATTATGTAACTCTGCTAGTCCTTGAGCAACTGGGCTCTTTTAATTTTGTCCATACTTCACTTCTACAGGAAATCCCTGAAGTGTTAATGTCCAGGAAGTAATTTTTTACTGGGCCAAATTCCCTGATCTGATTCTCTTACTTTGCAAAAATTGCAGAGGCTGGTGATTTGTTTCAACAATCACCCACTCCCCTTGAATTACGGGGCAGAAATGTTGTAACTCCCAGACAGTGGTCAGAAGTGCTTTTTTGCTTTCACTAAATTTGGTCTCTACCTGTGACAATGCTTTGATAGCATGTGCAATGGTTTTGTTATTTGCGTCATGTTTTTGATAGCAGTGCTGACATGCATTCATCTGTAAATCCTGTTTCTACAAAGAAATCTTGGTTTTTCATCGGATATGCCAAACATGGTGCTTTCATTAGACACTATTTTAGCCTGGCTACTGCCTCATTTTGGTTCCTTTTCCCATTTCCAGGGCATGACCTGCTTCAGTAATATTGTTAAAGATTGTGTAATCTCTGAATAATTCTCAATACATGTCCTGCTGTAATGTAATTCTTAAACTCTTTAAACTTTTCAAATTGGTGGGATCTATTAGTTTAGGAATCGCCTCCATTTTATTCTTGTGTGGGTTTAACCCATGTTCTGTCACCTCATGACCTAGAAAGTTTACCTTTTCTCTACACCACTGTGCTTTCTGTAAAGAAACCTTTGCCCTAGCATTCCCTAGCTGACTGAGCACATGTCTAATCTCATTGAAGTGGCTTTTCAGATCTTCATTTTTGATCAGCACATCATCCACATAAACTACTGTCCCCTTTTCAGCTGCATCCGGGAGTGCCTTGCTCAGGAATATCCCAAACTCACTCCCACTATTGACATACCCAAAAGGTGTCCGGGGGCCACGCATATGGTGATTTGTCAAAAGAAAATGCAAACAAATTTTGAATATCTTCAGCTAGTGGAACACAGCAGAATCCAGCTGCAAGGTCTAATGTTTTAAACAACTTGGACCCATGAACCTGTGCAAGACACTCATCAATAAATGGAAGGGGCCACCTTGAAACAGGTACATTTTTGTTTAATTCTCATAGATCTGCACACAAGTGCTGCACCTGATCACATTCACTGTCCAAACTGCATTGTAACTTGCTAATAACTTCACTGTCATTCCCTTGCATATTTATGGACCTGTGTAGCAGGAACCACACTTTTGCGGATAATCTAATGATACAGTATTTCTCCTGCTTGCGTTCTGGTGCATGAAATAGCCTAAGGAGGCAAACCTGCACAATGCTTCCTTCATCAAAAATGTTTTCAAATGCCTCCCTTTCTACCTACCTCTGTGATAATTCTGTTTTTCCTTTTCTATATTGTCACATTTTCTGAGGCCCAAACTGCATGGGGATAAAGCTTTGCCTCAAGATAGTTTGCCAATTCAGAAACCTCAGCCTGGATTTGGGACATGGCAGCACTATGAGTAGAGTCAAATGGGCACACAGTACTGCACTACCTCACAACACTAATTTAATTAATGAGTGCACAATATGGTTATGCTTAGAATGCAAGGCCACACCAGTAACTGTTTTAAAGTTTCCCAATGGCCAACACATGAAATATGTTGGATATATGTTGGGGTTATATCTATTACTTTGTGGTATTTTTTTATTATGGTGGTATTTGGTGGTATTTTATAATCCATGGCAATATATTGTGGTAACTTGTTGGGGTATTTTTATAGTGGTGATACTGATTTCAAAATACTGCCTAATCATTATTTTTACCAGGGTCACTAACAACAAACAAAATACTGGACTTGATGCACTCTGGATAGATGGTTCGTGCCCTCCTGTGGTACCTTATGTACAATACCATACCACACATTTTTGGCTGAGTTTCAACAATTGTAAAGCATGCAATTAAAGTATTGCACATTTATTCAATCTCTCTAGATAAACAGCACACAGTGGCTACTTTACTTTGAGATATTTCTTAAGACACCTCTGTCTCCTTATGCATGTCAAATAAAAGGGACTGAATGCAGAATACATATCATGAGACTAAGTTACTTTCTGAATCTCTTTTTTTATCGTAAAAAAAATATGCAAATTACACAGAGAGATACTTGGTAATGGTAATGTTTATTTATAAAGCACCTATACACAGGCAAGTGTTTCAAAGCACTCAAGGAGGGTGGGGAACACAACAGTCACTCAGAGTCCTTGAAATTCTGAGACGATAATAGTCTGCACAGGCAGAGTAAGTGCATATAATACATTTAACAGTTGGGGAACAGAAAATAGGTCTGACGATGATTATGCAGTTTTACCAAGTGCAATTATGGGGGTGAAGACAAGGGAAAACAGACAGACCATCTTCAGGCATGGTGCATTCGGATCGTGAAACTGCACAGATGGTCACAGGGAGGGGGAGGTCCAAATGCACCCAGTTGGAGGAGACTGGGTTAAGTGCAGAGAGAACCACTCTAATGGGTTATTTCTCAAGTGCAGTGAGGATGGGTGGGGTTCAGGGCCCTGAGGCAATTGCGAGAGAGCACTGCCGGGGGATGCCAGGGACCTATGAGACTCTGAGGTACACCAGCCGGCCAGTCAGCACTCTGTGAGGAAGAGGAGGGAGAGAGGGAAAGAGCAGAGAGCTAGGTTAGCAGGGTAGTGGGAGGGAGAAGGAAGAGGAGAAGAGCAAGGTCTTGAGGAGTTTCAGAACTTAAGATATCAGGCTCAAGATGGAGGGCAGCAGGGAGGCTATTCCAGAGGGAGGCACCTGCTGAGGATAAGGATCTCCCTCCAAATCTCTGTTTGGAGAACAGGCTCACTTGCAGAAAGTTGGAGGAAGATGAGCGAAGGGCTCATGAGGGACAGTATTTAGGTAGGCAATATTGCAGGTAGGTGGGTCCCAGTCCCCAGAAAGCCTTGTGGACAATGCAAAGGGTCTTGAACTTGATCCTTGCAGCCACAGGGGGCCAGTGAAGGGATTTTAGTGCTGGAGAGATGCAGTCCCTGGGCTTGAGGCCAAGGATAAGTCTCGCGGTTCTGTTCTCGATGAGTTGCAGAGGGCGAAGGGCAGAGGGAGGGAGGTTGAGAAAAAGGCTGCTGCAGTAGTCCAGCCTTGAGAGAACCAGGACTCTGGAGACAGTGAGCCGCTGGGGAAAGTGAGAAAAGGTTGAGTACCTCTGAGGAGGTGTAGCTGATAGTTAGACTTTTTGGAGATGTAGGAAATATGAGAGGAGAAGGAGAGAGTGGAATCAAAGAGGACCCCAAGGTTTTTAGCCTCATATGTGGCTGCAGGCACAGGGCCAAGGGAGGTCAGCCAGAGTGAAAGTGGGAAAGGGGGAGCAGGGGTCCCATTGTGCATGATCTCAGTCTTACTGGCATTGAGGCAGAGGTCATTTGCAATGCACCATGACTGAATAGCAGACAGTCGGATATGAGTGAGGAGGAGGAGGCGGCAGCTGAGGGTAGCCTGAAAGATAGTTGCGTGTCATCTGCATAACACTAAAAGTTAGAGGTGAAAGAGGCTATCACATGTGCCAAGGCAGCCATATAGACGTTGAAGAACCAGGGGGATAGGTTAGATCCCTGGGGAACGCCACAGGTTGAGAGAGCTATAGTCGAGAAAAATGCTCTGAGTTCCACCTGGGATGGGCGGTCAGAGAGAAAGGAGGTTATCCACACCTAAACCTGACCTGTAATTCCCAGGGTGTCACAGAGACGTGCGATCAGGATGTTGTTGTTAACCACAGGTATTCACAGGTGTTCAGAAGAGCAGCTTCTGTGCCTCTGGATGCTCTAAATCCAGATTGATGCTCGTGGAGGCAACCAATACATTCAGTGTGGAGGGTCAGCAGAGAGATAGCCAACTTCTCAAGGAGTTTGCCCAGGAAAGGAGTGATAGAGATGGGGTGGTATTTTGCCAGAATGGAGAGGTCGGCAGAGGGTTTCTTGAGAAGTGGGTGCACAAAGGAGTGCTTAAGAGCAGTTGGGAAGACTTCAGTGGAAAAGGAGGGATTGCAGAGATCAGTCAAGGCTGGGTCCAGAGGAGTCAATATTGTCCTTAATGGTTTGGAGGGACAAGGGTCCACCTGTTTGGATGAAGCCTTTATAGACAGGACTTGTCAGGTAACCTCATCAGGTATGATGGGTGAGAGAGAAGAGAGGGGAAGTAGAGGGGGGGGCCAAAGGAGGCTCTGTTGTTGCTGTTGGTGTATGCTGTGGTGTGGAAGAGAGGGAGGAAAGGAGGATAGCTTTCGGGCAACACGGTCGCCTTGGAAGCAAGACGACGTGTAGCAACACAGGTACGATCCCCGGGTCCACGCTTAGAAATCTCTGGGTATTAAGCGTGTTATAAATAACCAATTACAATTACAAGGATGTCTTCGGTTTTTGTGATGAAGTGTACAGCCAGGGCCGAGCAAAGGGCCTGGGTGGGCGTGACATAAGAAGTGGCTGCTGCAGGATTGGTAATTTCCTTGCAGTTTGTCTGTGTTGCTTGATGCCGTGTTGATGCGGGTTTGAATATAGGCTCTTTTCTTGGAGCGGATGAGGAATTGATATTGCCTTTGAAGGAGGTGGCAGGTCAGGTTTTTCAGATGGTTCGCCCAACGAGTTCCATTTCCGCTCAGCTGCCCTACACTTGCATTTAAAGGGCAGCCAAATCTGAGTCGTACCAAGAGTTGCACTTTTGGGATGGCTTCAGTCGGACCGTCATGTCAGGGGCAAGGGTATCAAGTGTTTTGGAGATAGAGAGATTGAGGGTAGTGAGGGCTGTGTCAGGGTGGGAGTCAGGCGCAGGAAACGGAGGAGGAGAGTAGGTTGAGGCAAAGGCAGCCACTGTCACTTTTTTCATGGGTCTGGTGACTTTGAAACTGAGTGGTTGTGCCGCGTGTGCCGCTGCAACAGGAGAGGAGAGCTTCAGGTGTGTTGAGAGAAGAGTGTGGTCAGTCCAAGAGAGAGAGGTAGTGAGAGGGATAGAGAGAGGGATGTCAGTGGAGATGAGGGCATCCAAAGTGTGGCCCGCAGTGTGTGTGGGGCAAGACGGTAGGATAGAGAGGGAGGGAGAGTCACATAGGATGCGGAAAGGTCCTGAGGAGTCAAGAGAGTCCAGATGAATGTTGAGATCACCCATCAGGAGGAGATGAGAGGAGGAGGAAAGTAGAGAGGAGGCCTAGTCAGCCCATTCCGAAAGGTAGAGAGTGGACTGTCCTGGTATCCATTCTGGGAAGATCAGCCCCACTCCCCCGGCAGTCTTCTTTGGCTTGGGCACAGAGATGATTTTGTAGCCTTCAGGGAGGAGTGTGTCAATGCTTGTGACAGTGCTAGCCTTGAACCATGTCTCAGTAATAGTGAGCACATCAGATCCAAGAGTTTGAGAGGTTGCAGATGTCAGACGAGTGTTTGACAGCAGAGCGAGTGTTGAGAGTGGTAATGTGGAGCAGCTTGCCACCATTGAAGGTCTAACGTGGGGGGGCACAGGGGACAGTGGTTCCCCCCCAAGGGTGGCAAGAGGGCCAGAAGGTTAGAGGAGGATGGCGGCGGAGCCAAGGCCGAATAGGGAGCCAGGACAGTAGGGCAGGCAAGGACGCCTGTGCAGAAGAAGTGGATGGCACAGTGGGCAAGGGCGCCAGTGCAGAGGAGAAGGAAGGCACAGACAGGCAAGGGAGCCTGTACAGAGGAGGAAGTAGGCACAGAATGCAGGGGAACCTGGCCAGAGGGAGAGGTAAGGTTGGAGAGGTGAGGGAGGAGCCTGTCAAAGAAAAGAAGGTTGGGTTTAGGACCCTGAACCACGATGGTTCCATTGAAGTAGACATTAATGATGACCCTGGAAATGCCAAAGACGTCTAGGAGAACCTCCCAGCGATTGCCACCATTAATGGGGGAAGAGGCGATAGGAGAGAGAAAGCTGACCTTGTAGCGAGTCTAGAGGTCAGTTGCGTTATCGAAGAAAAGGATGTCAGTGATAGTCTCTCTGGCAGAAGCCGTGACATAGGTGTCTGCATTAGTAAGGTCTGGGTTGGAACACAGTATATCCTTCTAAAGTTTATTCCGGCCAGTTTTAGTGCTAGGAGAATGATAGGAGATAGTGAAGCAGTTAGAGAATATAGGAGAGATAGATAGTGACATAGCTAGCTGTAGTGGTGAGGAGGACACTTAACAGTCTGAAGTACTGAGGCACAAGGAGGAAGGGGGGCACAGGAGAGGGGAGGGAGAATAGAGGGTAGTACACACAGGTTAGTTCAGCATTAGCAGGACAGAATGAAAAACACAATCAGCCACTGGGCACAGCTAAGTTCGGTTTTAGCAGGACAGGTGAAAAACACAATGCAGGCATTTATGCCCACATTGTACTTCATAGTGCAAGTACATTTCTTCTTGCAATAGCTTTCAGCGCTTTATCTGTGAAACACACAATGCAGCACTGGGTACAGCTAAATTTGTTTTTAGCAGGACAGGTGAAAAATACAATTCAGCCACGTATGCCCACATTGTACCTCATAGTGCAAGTACATTTCTTCTTGCAATAGCTTTCAGCACTTTATCTGTGCAAAGCCATGCCAACTGTCCTTGGCATCGTGGAATTTAGCAAGAGGAATACACTTTAAAAAACACAGTATGACTTTGAGAAATATAAACGCGGCATTACATGCACATTACAAATAGGATCCCTTATACAGCACCTAAAATAAAATTAATTATTTAACCTAGCTACCTGTTATCATTCACATCATTCACATGAGCTTACCCTCATATTTACCTAGATTTGATGGCGGTATTTCAGACTCAATTTGGCAGGGAAATCTTCCCCAGTCTTTCTGCCTGCCTCGCACAGGCTCAACCCAGATAACGCCAGCTTCAGCATCAATCAGCTTGCCAGCACTGAACACCGTCTTCCCAGCCAGCACTCTGCTCCTTGGTCTCCCAGCAGCAAAAAATAAACCGCCCCCCTGCTCTTTCTCAAACCCCTTTTTAACCAAACCCCCTGTCAGTCAAGGAAAACACCTCCCCTTGAGCAGATCATTCCAATGAACTGGCACGTGATTTCATTGCTGAAGAGCAAATTGATACATCTCTTATGCGCTTCCTGCTCTAAAATAATGGCAATTTTGAGGAGAAATGATCTTCACATTTTTTTAGTTCATCACCCAGTGCAGATTCCTCCTGCATGTTTAAATTTCCATTTTCAAAGCATCATGCATTTTCCTCAATCTACACCCAGCTTATTTCATCATGGACTAATTTGTACTAAATGTTATTAAGGGATTAAGTTACATGTTGACTGGAGTTGGGTTAATTAGTATGTTAGATTATGTTAGTATTACCTGCGGAATTTTATAAGATTTTGCCAGAGTCAGCTGTGGTACTTTTAAGGGACATGTTTAATGAGTCTAAAGAAGCAGGATTGGTGCCGACCTCTATCAACCATGCAACTATATCAGTTTTTTTTTTAAAAGACAAAGGGCCTCATTACACGTTGTGCGGTAGGGATTTAACATTACCGGTAAGGGAATACCGGTACCGTTAAATCCCCATGCCAATTACGACCTGGCTAAACGCTATTTGCGGCACCGCTAAGTACGGTGCCACTAATAGCGGCCAGTCCGCGGGCGCGCGACCCTCAATGGTGTAAATAAAGCCATGCCGCTAATAGCACATCATCACAAGCCAGGCGGACGTGCTAATAGCGGCATGGAAAAGCCCCCAAAACCCCTTACCGGCATGGCGCAAATAACGGCTTCGCGAACCACCCGTTATCAGAACCTAGCAGTGTTCCCACCTGCCACAGGTGGACAAAATCAGCACAGGTGGAGGCAATGGAGACTGTGGCAGCACAAAAGGAGCACACCACACCCCTTCAAACACCCATTCGCACACCAAGATGGTTCCAATACTAGCAGCATTACATGGGCTGGAGGACATGATTGCAGTGCAGCAGCAACAACAACAGGCAGCACAAAGGAGACGCAGGAGGAGAAGGAGGAGGATGGCAAGACAGGCGCAGCAAGCACCACCAGGGCACCTAGGCATACCACATAGGCAGCCACCAATCCCCAGGATCCGAAGCAGTCCATTAAACCTAACCCCTGAGCAGATATACACCCTGTTCCGTCTGGACCGGGATACCATCGCCAGCGTCATGTACATGACACATGACGACATTGTCAGCCTCATAGACATCAGAACTGCCATTCCCCCCTCTACAGAAGGTGGTGACTGTGCTCCATTTCCTGGCCACAGGCACCTACCAGCATACAGTGGGGCAGATGCATGGCATCTCACAACCAGTATCCTCACGCACGCTGAACCAAGTGCTCGATGCCCTCCTGAAGTATGCACAGGAACACATATTCCTGCCACGGACTGCCCAGGAGATCGCAAACACCAAAGTAGGCTTCTATTCAGTGGCAGGCATCCCAAGTTGCATCGGGACCAGCGACTCTACCCATGTGGAATCGGTGGTCCCACATCAAAACGAAGTAGTCTACCAAAACACAAAAAAAATCCACTCCATCAAAGTGCAAATGGCATCTGACGCTAAGAAGACAATCACACATTGTTGTGCCCGATTTCCCGGATCAACCCATGATTCCATGGCCCTGCGTAACTCAAACATGCCACGCTACATGGAGCGACAAGCCGGTCAACGTTTCTGGCTACTTGGTGAGTAGCAGGGCAATCGCATGGCAGTGTGATGTGGTGGGGAGAGATACATACTCCTGCTGGGTGTTGACTGTCGTCTGTAAGACAAATGGACATACAGACGTAGGCCAATGTCCATCAGGGAAGGCCGCAATGTCCTTGAGGAGAACCCACATGCAATTATGAGCTGCACAACATAGAGTACATGCCAGGTTTCTGAATATTGCACATCCATCCACATCCACATTGCACATCATGCCACACCACATACCACACAAATCAGCAACATGGCGTTAAGATGGTACTACAGAATCAGCACAGCACAACATCAAGACAGCAATGTGCCCTTGAAAGCATGCAAAGGTAACACCCCTAGCCATACCATTGAACCACACACCTATAGCACCACTGAAGTGATGCCACACAGCATGGCAACATCCTGGCCATCGCCTCTTGCATGGCCAGGAGGGACACGATGAGTGTCAGCATCTGATGTATCAAATGCAATAAGATACAAGGGAGAACTATTATGAATGGAGATGGGTATTGTTGCCCTGATGTATGTGGTGAGGCCCACAAAGGACGCTCTCCCCAATGAAGTACACATACACAATGATGGAGACCAAGCCTGTGTTTCAAATTTTCAACAGTGTATTGTAATCATAATGTGTACAAAAAGTGCATGGCCCCAACTGTGCAAACACCCTTTCCCGCCCTCCCCCCTCCCGCCACAACTCTCCCAAAAACACCTTTTCCCCCCTCCCACCTTCCCCCACAACCCTCCCAAAAACACCCTTTCCCCCTCCCCCCCACAACACTCCCAAAAACACCCTTTCCCCCCTCCCCCCACAACACCCCCATGTGAGTTTCATAGTGTGCAGGTGCCCTGCTCGACAAGTGCCAGCAAGTTCTTGATGGCCCTAATTCTCATGGGCTCCTCCGCCATTGGGTGGTTGAGATGCTGTGCGCCTCATGGTACGCAGTTAGCGGCGGCGGGGGCTTGTTTGTCAGGAACTCGCAGAGGAGGAGGTGCCCGGTTGATCCTGTGATGGGGGGGTATTGTCGCTCCATGGCGTCCGCAATACGTGTGAGTGCCTGCCTAAATTGGGCCATTTCCTCACAAATCCTGTTCGTGCAGGCCTCCATGGCATCCCTTGTCTGGCTTGCATATGAACTAAGGTCATCCCTCAGACAGGCTGCCTCTCCCACATGCTGGCCAACCAGCGCAGTGATTTCGACCTGCCTCCGGCTGATGGTAGCAAGGTTGTGTTGACTAGATCCAGCTGTTGGGGTGGCTGCTGCACCCTGGTCCATGCCTCTGGCATCAGGTGAGGACACCTTAGGGCTCCATCGCCCTTCCACAGTCTCGTTGCCTGAATCTAAATGGCTACCTGATGGTGATAATGGCCTTGGGCTTGGCTCAATGGACCGTGGTGGGCTGGGGGTCTGGCTTTGAATCAGAACGTCAATTGCCTCCTCAACATCCGAAAGCGGGGCGGTGGCTGCTGCCTTACCAGTGGAACTGGTGGCAGCAGAGTGCGGGCCCTCCATGCTGGTTTCCAATGTCATGGGGTACACTGCCGTGGGTGGAACAATTGCAGCAGCCGTGGCCTCAGGCTGTGTAGAACTGGTGCTCTTGCTGCCTTTGCCTCTCTGCTGCTGATCACTCCTCCCGGTTCCCCTTGAGGTGGTGGCAGTGTCCCCTCTGTCATGTGTCCTGGGCTTTTTCTTAGCTGGTGGAGCAGGTGTCACAGTGCCCGGTTCATCAGTGTCTGTCTGTGACCCTGTAGGGGACAAAAAAAGGGAATATCATTGTTTATGGTTCTACGTGCCTTATGCAGAATGTTTACGTCATGCCGCTCTATGCATTGGGGCCTCTTTATTTTGTAATCCGGTAATGGGGATGTCGGGTGGGTCATGTATGAATGGGTCTGTGTTGCACGTGGATGTGGTGATGCGTGCATGTAGGTTTGTGGCTGGATCGATGGCCTGATTATGGACTCATATTTGGGGGGCCCATCACCCTTCACTGTGCATTGTTTGATGTATACACTCACCTCCATCTGATGAAGTGGGCGCACCATGCTCCATGTCTCCAACACCCTCGATCGATTCCACACCAATTGTGGCGGTGCAGGTCTGCTCCCACTCCCGGAGTTTTATAGGGGAATCTGCGCCACCTCCTGTGGCCATTGCCAGCTTGCGATTCACGGACAGGATGTTCCGTACACGGACCCGTAGGTCGTCCCACCGCTTTCGGCAGTCCTTGACAGCGTGGGTGGTAGTGCCCAACGCACTGACTTTGTGGGCAACCTCTGCCCAGATGGCCTTTTTCTTGAGGAGGGTCTCCCGCCGCATGTCATTTGTGAAAACGACATTGGCATTTTCCACAAGTGTCTGAGTAAGCATGATCAGCTCCTCGTCGCTGAATTTTTCTTTTCGCTGGCGATCAGCGCCTTTCTTGACGGCCTTGGGCATCTTCGCGCTGTCCTGGATGATTTTGTGTTGGAGTCTTGCCGAAAGAGGTCCTGGATGCAGAGGATGGCAATGGGTTGTGTTTTTAAAGATGGCCGCCGTGCTCCTTCCCGTTCCTGTGCGATGACGCTATTTCCGGTTCTGCATTTTAACGGTTACCGCTAATAGCGGTGACCGCTATTTGCATGCAGAGTGAGGGCGGAGGTGCTATCTGCACTTTCGTGGAAGCCGGTAAGGGACTTTTTTGGATCTTTAGCGGCATGGCGGTAGGGTCATTACCGGCATGGCGCTATGCTCGTGTCCGCGTACTCGTAATGGTACGCTATCAGCGCCCTCTTGCCAAGGCGGACACGTTAATAGCACCATGCCGGTAAATGTTGATTTTTACCGAGGCCCAAAGACAGTAGTTTCACGTCTAGCTATCGCCCGATAAGCTTGTTAAATACCGACAACAAAATATTGGTAAAATATTAGCTGTTCGTATAGAAAAATTGCTTGAAAAACTGGTACACACTGATCAATCTGGTTTTGTTCATGGACGTAGGACTTTTAGTAATGTTAGAAATCTATTGTTGTTAATGTCGCAGGCCCGAGATTCAATGGAAGACGTCGCAGTGTTCTCACTAGATGCTGAAAAAGCATTTGACCGGGTTAACTGGCAGTATCTGTTTTCTGTCTTGCGTGCTATGAACTTAGGTGAGGAATACATTTCGTGGATTACCCTGTTGTATGCGTGTCCAACGGCCAATGTCAAAATGAATGGACAATTGTCGACTTCTATTCAGCTACATAGAGGTACAAGGCAGGGGGGCCCGCTATCGCCACTGTTATTTGTTTTGGCCATTGAGCCGCTGGCGATTGCCTTAAGGTATAATGATGGGATACGAGGACTGAACTTCTGGGGTGCTGAACAAAAGGTATGGTTGTATGCGGACGATTTGCTGGTGGTATTGAAGGATTTGGCTACGTCATTGCCTAATCTGATGAGTCTATTGGACAGGTTTTATGGTGTCGCGGGGTACCAAACTAACTGGTCTAAGTCCGAGGTCTTACCCATTACACGACATTGTGATAAACGTTTGGTATCTGACTGAGGTTTTCAGTGGTGTGCCAAAAAATTGAGATATTTGGGTGTTTGGCTAACCCCTGCGATAGAAGATATGGTGGGAGAGAACATGAAGAATGTATGTGTGGACCTGAAAATGAGTGTTCAGACATGGTCTTTATTACGATTATCGCTTTGGGGCAAAGTTAACGCTCTGAAGATGACTGCAGTTCCGAAAATTAATTATATATTCGGCATGCTTCCAATGAAAATAAGTCAGTTCTATTGGAAGAAAATTGATGGCTTGCTACAATCATTTCTTTGGGATGATAAGCCACCAAGACTGCAGTTATGGAAGGTGCAATTGCCCATGGAAAAGGAGGACTTGGTGCGGCGAATTTTAGAGCTTACCATCTAGCCTTTTCTAGCCGCTTTGTTATCCCATTCTTGGAGGAATCACCGGATAGGTGGGCTGTGGCAGAGGCAAGTCTATTGGGTCCACTTCCCCCAAAGGCTATCCTCACAGCCACGAATAGGCACTGTAAAAAAATTCAATTGACTGTGTTCTTGAGGGACATTTGGAATAGTATGCATAAAATACTGGGCTCTGAGGCTTTGAAAACTTCCCACGCTTCTATTTGGTTGAATCCGGGAATAGTTGAGAGGGGTAAACCTTTTTTTTGGCCGGAATGGTCCCTCAGTGGAATAAATTGGATTGGTGATGTTCATAAGGAAGGTAGATGGGTTGAGGAGGAGGAATTATGTACCAAATTTACTATAGCCGGCTATTCCAGTGGTGATTTCAGGAAATTAAAAAGATGTATAAAAGAGATGGATGAGCAAGGAGATACTATTGTGGACCTCTTTCTACAGAAAAGTGAACCAGGTGGCGGTTCCATTGCCACCAGAATGTACAACCGGATTGTGTCCAATTATAGAGAGAATATAGGCCTAAGAGCAGAGTGGGGCAGGAGGTTAGATTGTGAGATTTCTTCTGAGATGTGGATGGGGATGTGTGCTAACGTTAAACTTTGCTCAATTAACTTAGAAGAACGTTCAAGGCAAATTAAAATCCTCAACAGAGTGTATTGGAGCCCAGAGAGATTGAAGATGAGAGGTATGTTGGATTCGGATGACTGCTTGAGCTGTGGAAATGGAGTGGGAAGCTTAGAACATATGATATGGGACATTATACGTGTCCGTGGATTGTGGCAAGATGTGTGTAACATATGCCTACGGTTTTTACATCAGGATATTGCTCTAGATTTCAAAACGATGGTCTTGGTTGTGACGATCTACTTGAAGATCTTTCAGTCTCTCAGAGAAAATGTCTATTCAGGGGGGCTTGTGTGTGCAAGAAGATGATACTGAGGAGTTGGAAGTCTCGAACAGCACCAACAGTTGTGGAGTGGATTGAGGAGATGAATTGTCTTGCCAGTATGGAAAGGATAATCTACAGGAAGCAAAAGAAGCTTGGCTTGTATGCTAAGATCTGGGATGAGTTTCTAGTTCATTGTTTGTAAATATGTGCTCTATTATATGTGTGCCTTTATATTGTTTTAATTCCATTGCTTGCTCTTTGCTGTTTTGTCTAAACTGCAAATAAATGATAACAAAAAGATTATGTTAGTATTATATATAGTGCAGCTCAATTCATTGAAATATCATCCTGAATATCATCCTGAAGCAAAGTGCAATTTCAATCATGTGCTCTGTGCTTTGGCATCTATTTAATTCTTCCTGAAACCCACACTTGTTTGTCCAGTAATGAGTTTCACACCCTGGGCCCCAGTTGAAGTTCAGACTGATGCTAACATATGAATGCTACAATACTGTTAAAATTCAGATCCTATCCTGCTACAATACCGTAATACACTCTGTCAGGCAGCACATGGAAACACCATATCTGCACAGCTCCTCCAGAACAAAAGGATCATCCTTCAAAAAAGTGAAATATTTTCAGCAAACACATTAAAACCCTCCCATATTTAGGGGATCATTGCATTGTCCACATGTTGACCACTTTCAGTCATTCACATATGCAGACATTTCTTTAGTGATTTAGGTCCCCTGTCAAAGAAAGCTAACTGACTACCAGAAGATAGACATGGTAATGGCCTGTTTTACACAATTAATGATTTTTCTTTATTCACCCTACACATACGAATGTGCATCTGTTCCATGTTGGTGCAATACCTAGCAGATGGTCATTGGTTAATTTGAAACCATTATAAGATATTGCATGTTAATGTACACCACTTTTCTTTGTATGCTTCATTATTGTACTTGTAGTGACTGTTCTATTAACTGCTGTTGTATCTGCTGTAGTTCTGTTTATTTGTAACGACGTGTATGGAAGAATTGTAAAATAGAGAATAATTCAGTACATTCAGCACCATCATTTGTTTTGCACAACACGCTGTAGGTACATGTGAAATAAATACGCAACCAATCTGATTGAATGTACATGATAACACATTATTAGCGTTTCTATGCAAAAGTAAGCTTGACAATTTTCTTTGCAGTGTTGGCCTTTATCTTAAAGTGAAAGAACATTGTCAATGCATAGAGCTAAATACTTTTAATTAACAATTACCAATAGATTAAACAAGATTAAGAATGAGCTGTAATGTTGCCATTGATGACTTCTTGATAAATACAAAAATGTTTCATCACATAGTAGGGGGCTTTCTAAATACATGTCTACGATCTACATGGGTAACATCGAATGGAGAAACAGCTAAACCTAACAAATGTGAAGTACATTTACATAAGGGCAAAGTTTAAGACAAGACTATTAGGTTTCCATGCACAGTTTCTCCTTGGATTACCTAGTTTGCAACATTGTCAACTATGTTGTCCAGTTCTGGTAGCGAAATGGTTCTCTGAGTTGTAATTATTAGAAGAATGCTGTGCACACTGCTTTCTCATAAGAAGACACAGACCTTCTGCAAGAGCAGCAGGACCGACAGCACTAACTAGGCCCAAGTCACCCCTGTGAAATCCTGAAGCTCCACCCACATGCTTCAGCCCTCCTGAAGCTCTCTCTACATGTTTCACTCCCACGGAGCTTCACTATGAGAAGGCACAGGCCCTATTCAAAAAGGGTAGTTCTCTCAGGACCAACCAGACACAGGTCTTCTAGTGACCCCTGCATCTCCACCCATCAGAGAGAGTGTCAGAAGCAAATTAAAAGAATTATGTCTATAGTAACTCCTGTTTGGTTCTTTTAGGATCTGGAAAGGCCAAGTGCAAGTACCTCCACTCCTCCAACACAAGATACAATTTTAATATGTGTCTATACCATCCTACATATCCAGAACCCCAACATACACACCTGTATATTTTCACCTACCAGGCAACCTCAGACACAGGGCACCCTCATTGACACTCACACTCCACCACCCACCACCCAATCCCAAATGCTACCCCATCCTAATCAACTCATGCCCTACAATTCTACATGGAAATTACATCACAGATCATAGTACCACCCATAATCACCCTCATAGATGTCTCAGTCATCATAGGCTGCATCATACTAAGCATAGATTGCATAGACAATGGGCCTCATTACGACTTTGGAGGTAGCCATGGCGCTAATAGTGCCATGGCTGCCTCCAAAATCGTGTCCGGTCTGGTGGAGTGGGAATTTAGCGGGACATTCCGCCCTAGGCGGACCCGGTAAGTCCCCATTCCAAATGCCATTCCCCATTCCCATTTGAGCCCCCATAGGGCTCAATGGGAATAGGGAAGCCGGTAATTACGGGCCTGCTAATAGCAGGCCCGTAATTAGCGCCTTGGTCCCCTAACGGAACCCGTAAAGGATGTGTGGTCCAACCACACACCCCTTGCGGCTCCCGCTAAGGGACCTCAGAATTGGGCGGTAAGGGATTACCGGCACCGGTCTCCTTACCGGTGCCCGGTATCCCTTACCGCCCAACTTGTAATGACCCCCAATGTATGGGAAGGCCTCACAGCCATCCAAAAGACATCCTCAACCTGCATCTTCCAAAACCTAATGACCGTCTTATCCTTGGAGCTCTTCACCTGCCACTATCCACAATCCTCAGCAGATACAGTAACCTTCCCTCTGATCTACCGGCCAACCTGACCCAACCAACCATTCTTAGATTAAGTCATTGACCTCTCACCACCTCAGCTATCAACAACTGCACCACATTCAAGAACAGGTGCACTTATAGGCCGGTAAATAAATATAATTCATGAAATATAATTCATGAGCACTCAAATGTTCATTGTTCTGGAAATCAACTGATAGGAACTCATTATTAAATTATACAAAGTTCCACCCATGTGTACTAAGTGACAATCTACCATATGGTCAATTTCTAAGAATATGCATAAATTGCTTTTCTATCTCAGACTATATGGACCATGCGACAGCCTTTAACACAAGACTATTGGCACAAGGTTTTCTCAAGAATTGACATAAAAATACCTAAATCTGCTAACGGTATTACCGCTGCATTTAAGGGCTGGCCTTATCACAAGTCTGGCTTATCTAACCCCAGCTCTGAGCTGGGGGTAAATTCACAGAACAAATTCCCATTTTGGCACAATTACCACCGGCAGTATTACCGTGCGGTAATTGGCTGAAAATTCCAATGGACCCAATGGGGAATAGGGATTAACAGAAAGCGCCTGCCCATGATCTGGCTGTAATACCGCCAGACCAGTGGGTGCTAACGCTAATATAGTTGGGTGGTATCCCAGCCGGGATACCGCCCAACTTGTGATCAGGCCCACTGGCAATTTTCCTAACTGAAAATGAATGAGATACCAGACCCTGTTTGCCATTAAATGTGGACAAAACCTAAAGGAGCAATTAACCCACTCATATTGCCAAATGTAACATACCATCATTAATACAGTTGAGGAGTCCAAGCTCACACAATATAGTTTGGATAAGGCAGATACAGTTATACTGCATTGAAATTCAATAGAATTTGACAGCATATCTCTTACAACATTAGGAAGCAACCTAACTGCCGCATCCCAAGACCCTCACTTTCAGATCAACCAGGCCATGATGAATTAAAATTGAAAGTTAGAAAGACCAGACAATGAGGGCATTGCTCACCCAAACGAGGCCTTTGTCAATATCCATGGCAGATGTGTACTCATCAGACCCATCACCTGATCTGGAACCTTACAGAAAGTCTAGTCTAATAGTGGCCTCCAGCTGTCAGCCACCCCCCGCTTCTACAAATGCTGGTACTTTTCCATTAGTTCACACATATCCATGATCCCACATTGTCAGCAGTCGAATAATGCACTGCCAGTTCTAAACCTATGGTCTCATATGCCATGATATTACTTTCAACCAGGGTAGTTTTCTAACATATTGATAATGTGCTTATAGTGTTTACCACTTAGAAGTACAAATCCATGCCGTAATAGAAACACAGAAAAACTATCCCATAACATAAAACATTACAAAGCTTAAACATTAAAGATATAAGAGAAAATATGTTACGACAATACTCTATGGAACCTACCACCAGTCACACATCATTCATGTGGCACTAGAGCAGTATGTAAATTACGTTTCTGGTCTAGATGCCGTGGCACCGAAGCCTGAGGCACTAAGGTTTACTCACAAAAGAATGGCATGCTGTGCAGCAGGCTTCAGGGGACGTAGTATCTAGGGCGCAAATGGTGAAGGCAGGAGGCAGCAGGAGACCGGACCCTGCAGCAGGTAAGTGGGGATGGTTGGAGGAAGGTGGAGGGTGAGGAGGGTGCTGTGTAGTTGTTGGGTGTTTGGGGGGAGGGGAACCCCCTAAAAGAGGCAGAGAGAGGGCCGGTTACAAAAGGCTGCCCATGCTGAACGCAGCCTTTTGTGCTGGAATGCCCAGGCACAGCTTTTTGAAACAACCTTTAGATGTAGATCTGTAAATTCACTAGAAAAATTGAATGTCCCATAAATTAATGCTCATGGTAACTGAGGACACTGTCTAATAATAATATAAAAAGGCCTATTGTACTTCTTGGATGTATGTCATTTATTGGTTTTTCACCAACAGAATTCACATAATCAGACCTCACTGCAACATGATTCAGTCAACCGTCATTTCTCCACGCATTGCTCCCACAACACTCCCAGATGGATTAATTTGAAAGAAACTATCCTTGTTGACATAACCAACATCTTTGCCACCTTCAAATCTACTTTCCATGAAGCTGGTACCCTCCCATCCTCCCTCATGAAATCACCCACTAAGGAATCCTGTGTACTTCTCCTCAACATCATCAGTGTTTTGCTCGCCCAATGCATCTTACTTGATAGTCTCAAAATGGTACATTTCTGCAATCTGTTCCAAAAACACACAGTTAACTCTGATAATCTTGACAACTACAGACCCAACACCCATCTGTCCTTCGTAAGAACTCATCTGTCCTTCGTAAGAAAGAATATTGAGAAATCCATCATAGATAGTACACATACACAACTACTATGTGGCACAAACATTCATCTGTCCTTCATAAGAAAGAATATTTAGAAATTCATCATAGATAGTACATATACACAGCCACTATGTGGCACACACATTAATCTGTCCTTCATAAGAAAGAATATTGAGAAATCCATTATAGATAGTACATATACACAACCACCATGTGGCAAGCATTTACTGGAGCATAAAGGAGATAACGACTGGATGAATGTAGATATCTGGTTCTAAATTTAGGACACATGAAGGTGTATTCTAATATATTGAGGGTCTGCATATGTTCAGCATTACATCTGCCTTCTCCAGCATTGTGTGGATGCACATTTGAGGCCAAAAGACATGATATCAAAGAGAGGGCATTATCAAGTTAACAATGAAAATTAAAAGAACAAATGTACACTATTCTTCTGGGATGACAGAACGCAAGGGCAGCATATGCGGAAGAAAACATAGGATCTTATTTCCAAAATTGCACATACATGAAGTCCTGGGAGCTTACTGCAGCCTTTTGTTGTGGTATTATTGTGGTTGTGTGGCCTTGGGCTATACTGATCTGTGTTTCTCTCTCCATGAATTATAGTCTTGACCCACAGGCAAGGATCTTTTGTGATGGCAAAGCATGTGGGGGCTTGAGGCCCACAGTCCAGTGGCTAAAATTTGAATATGATACCTCACATGTTAAGGGTGAAATGTTTTGTTTAAAACCATGAGAGACACAGGGTGTGGCCAGCAACCCACAATATTCCTTAGCTTCTCATCAGATGAATCAATTAAACCCATTATGAGGTATAAATTGTCCCCTCTTGAACTTTGCTTCTAATTCTGTTTGAATTAACTAGTATTGATTCCTGAATCTCCATGCTTCACCAGCACACCTTGGCCATACAAGAAGACTTTTACTCATTTAAAAACGATTTTAAGGACTTTTGTGGCAGATTGGATGATGGAGAAGGATGCATTTCATCAGTGGAAGACTGAGTTGCGGGGTTGGAAAATACACAATATAAGCTGTGAACGTTTGTAAATCAGCAATATTGAATTGCAAGATTATGTGTAAGGCTGAGAATGATGATCCTATTTCTAGAAAATCTGATTCCTAACGATCTTGCAATCACATGTTCCCCTTCATTAGAATTGGAGAGAGCTCACAGAGCTAGACCCCAAATTACCTCTAGTAACCCCCCTACTAGACTGTTAATAGCTTACTGTTTGCGTTATCAACAGGCACATCAGGTATATTCAGTTGGCAAAAACTGTCTCTGATCCTTTATGCAGTTAGTCAGAGAATGTTCCCTACCCCAGACTTCTTAAAGAGTCAAAATAAGAGAAAAACATGTGTAGATCTTAGACATTTGCTCTAGAAACATGGTGTCAGATATGGACTCTTGGATCCCACAGACATGATTATTACTTTTCATAATGGCCCCAATAAAGAGTTCTTCGAACCATATGAATGTTTTTAAATGTATTCAATCTATAGATCTCAATTCTGTGGAGATTGCATGGTCCAATTTTTCATCAATGTTGTACAATTCCTATTCTATGAGTACTCACCTTTCTTACACAGGTCAAAAGCGTAAAAAAAGAAACCTAGAAAATGTAATCCATCATGAAGTAGAATTGATCTATCAATCAATTAATCAATTAGGATATTTATAACATACACTATCGCCAAAGGCATCCTGGTGCAGCAGTCTACCAATGGTGAAGCATAACTCTCATTCAAACAAATGGGTTTTCAATCCATGCCTGAAAAGCTCGAAATCAGTGATATGCCATAGGGCTATCGGCAATGAATTCCAGAGTGTTGGCCATGCGTCAGAGATTGCTCGGCCACCCACTCGCTCTTTGCGGTAACTAGTGGTACACAATAGCGCTGCCTCTGTTGACCTGAGTGGTCCACCTGGGTGGTACAACTGTAATTTATCCTGAATGGCCAGACAGCCTTTATTGTTCAAGGCTCGATTAATAATACACAAACCCTTGAATTATATTTGTGCAGAAACAGGCAGCCAATGTAACGACTGGCGAGTCTTTGTGACATGCAGCCAAATGGAATGCTTTTAATCAGGCAAACTGTTGCATTTTGCAGAATATGGAGGAAATAGATTAAATATGCGGGGTGGCCAAGATAAATGGCGTTGCAATAATCAATGCTACCATTTAAGCAGGCTGCAACCACTTGTGCATAAAGCTCTGTCGGGATAAAGGGAAGAACTTTATTTAATTGCTTCAATTTACAGAAGCCAAGACCACAGACAGAATTTGTCTTGCTATCCATTGTTAGATTGGAGGATTTTTTAACACCAAGATTTCGAACCATCTCTGCCAGGGCCGGCAACTGTCCCAGCATTGGCGGCCAAAAGTCTGAAGTCCAATTAGCCGTGGCACCAGAGGCACACATGATCAAGACCTCGGTCTTGCCGCATTTAATTTGAGCCAATCTGCCTCCATCCAGGCACTGGCAGCATCCAGACACAGCCTCAGCTGCGTTGCTATCCCTGTGGTATCCAGGTCCCTCCTAAACAGAATTTGAGTATCATCTGTGTAGGAAAAGAACTGGAACCTAAAGGACCGAATAAGCACTGCCAGGGGCTCGATGTATACATTAAAGAGCATCGGCGACAGAGCGGAGCCCTGCGGCACCCCGCATGTCACTGCAACCTGTGCTGACCTGAAGGGCAGAAGGGAAACCAATTGTACGCGAGTGACCAAAAAAGCACAGAACCGGTCCATCACTGGCCTGATATTCCTGCATCATGCAGCCTGGATATGAGGATCTCATGATCAATGGTATCGAAAGCGGCCGACAAGAGTTAGACCTGCCATGCCGCCTCTATCCTGATCATGGTAAAATCATCCAGTGCTGCTATGAGAACTGACTCTGTACCCATCAGCGGACAAAAACCCATTTGACAAGGGTCAAGTACATCATAATCTTCAAGAAATTATCTCAGCTGAGGAGTAACAGTTGCTTTCAGCACCTCCATCAAGAACAGTAGTAATGAAATTGGACAGTAGTTTGAGAACACAGAGAGATACAGTGCGGTTTTCTTTAATAAAGGAATCACTAAAGCTTTCTTTAGCGAGGCTGGAATCTGCCCATAAGTCAAAGAGGAATTTGTAGCTTCAGCAATGATCTCCCAGAGATTCAACGGGACCCGTTTAAGCAGATGCAGCATAATATAATCGAGCAGTGAGGCTGATTTAGGACCTGCCACTATGCGACTGATTTCCATGACATGGGTGTAAAAAGGTGAAAAGGGTTGGCCACAGCCTTCTCTGATATGCCTTGTAAAGGGGGAATAACAACAGGGGACTCTCTGGCCTACTAACTCCTGCATGAGCAATCTTATCCCTAATCCCAACAATTTAATCAATGAAAAAGCTCAACAAATCATTGCACAGCACCTGCAAGTTCAACGACACAGAAGCTGTGCTGGGACTAGTCAAGTCCTTCACTATTTAAAAAAGATTTTTGGGTGCATTTGTTGCAGATTGCATAGAAGTCGTAAAGTGAGCCAATTTGGCCACTTTAAGATCCTTCTGCTAAAAAGACAGTTGTTTTTTAAACCCGTTTTGCAAAAACTGATCATAATGCCTTCGCCACCTAAACTCCACTTGGCGGACTGCAAGGCACAGAAGGCACAATTCACTGTGAACCAAGGAGGGGAAGAGCGTGAAGACTTAGTTATCCACTGAACTAAAAGTAGAAGCAAGTCTGAGTATAGCTGATGGTGCCGGACAACACTCAAGATCTGTCAAAAAGAAATGAGAAGTTACCATAGAGAACAAATTAACCGAGTCCACTCTTGTCCAGTTCCTTTGATACATTTTGGTAGGGCGATTAGTATGTTCAGGATTCCCCAAAACCTGAATGATGAAGGGAACCACCCGATAATCAGACCACGTCAAAGGGTGGCTGGGAAAGATACATACCAATTGTGCCAGTGTGAAAATAAAATCTAAGGTTTGACCCTTTATGTGTGTAGCGCTTAGCACATCCTGCGCTACCGACAACTGGTTCAAACCAGTCAGGAAGAAACTGGCAGCTCGATTTGAACCTATCTCGGCCCAGGGATTAAAATCTCCTAGAACCGTAAGATTCTTCTAATGTAGCATCAATTCCGAGATGTCATTCCAAGTAACATAACATAACATTAGAGATTTGAGAATTTGGGAAAGCCCCTGGTCCTGATGGATTCCCATTCTAGTCGTGCTTTTAGTGCTACTCTTTCTCCCATGTTACTTCAGTTATATTCATGTTTCTTGATCTCAGAAGAAAATATCAGCCCTTTCAGAGAAGCTCTTTTGATACTATTTCCTAAACCCCATAAATATCCCTCGTTAATAGCAAATGATTGTCCCATTTCTTTGATAAATTCAGACTAAATAATGTATAAGAAGATTCCAGCTAATCTAAGAAAAACCTTTTCAAAGACATTTAAGTTAGACACTGGGCGACGATAGCCCAGCAGAAAATGACACACAAAGGAGTCATTAATAATAATCCTCGCTAATAAATACTCCATCTCAGCCAAAATAGAAATAGTCAGCAGTGAGCAGGAATATTCAAACCTATAGATTAATGCAACCCCAACACCTGGATGAGGCAAGTCTCTGTCCATATGTCACATAGCGTACCCCACAGGCAGAGTTTTTACTATATCAGGACTCGATGAACCAGAGAACCACATCTTTGTTACAAATATAAAATCCAGTGTATGGTTTTCAATAAAACTAAACATTTGAGTTTCATCTGCTCATAAGGAGCATGAGCGGGTGTTAATTGAACAAGCTTGCAGCAGGCTGTCAGAGAGAGTGGCCGAAAAGGGATAGATGTATGGATACAACCTGCCGGGAACTAGGTATTTACTTCAGGTTTCATATTTGACTCACAAAATAAATCCAGAAACAAAACTTGGCCCTCAGTTAAACCAACTCATGTAGGCTAAACTAGTTTGCAGAATCAAAGTAGAAGATGGCCAAGCTTTGTTAATATTGTTAAATTTCCTGTATTATCTACAGACATAGCATGTTTCATAATCTTTCTGTGTTTTAAATAACCTTTCTTCACTACTTAATCTCAAGTATTTGTCTTAAGGGTTACTAATGGTTATATTGTCTCTTCACTATGAGTCATTCTTTATCTACTTTTTTATGTCACTTCAGTGAGGGATCACTTTGGAGAGGATGTATTTCTTCTTTTGGCTGCCTCAATATATTTGCTTATTTTTATTACATATTTGCATTCATCTGTTTTTCGCATGTATGGTTTATTCTTTTGTTTTATGTACGAATGTTACGATGAATGTTTTCCCTTTCCTTATGTGATCCCTCTTTTTGATGGTTTGTTATAAAGTGATATGCTGTCTTGTAAATTAACATTTAGTAATGTCATTTATTCATGTTGCCTGCTCATATTTGTTGTGTGTATATTCACTACTGCTTTATATATTTATTGTTTATATACTTTATTATTTCCCATCATCTATGCATATCAAAGTTGTTTTTTGGAATGTTAAAGGTATTAATCATCCACTAAAAAGACGAAAGATGTTATCCCACCTGTCTAGGTTTGAAATAGACATATCTTGCCTACAAGATTCACATGTGTACTCTGAAGAAGAGAACCTAAAACTCAGAAGGCCAAGGGTAGGTCATGTTTGTTTTACTCGGTTTTGCACAAAAAATGAGGAGTCATTATTTTGATTGCAAAAAAAGGTAATTTCCAGCTAGTCAATGAAGAACTATATTCTCATAGGTGCTGGATTATTGTTGATGCTCCTATTAATGAGGATCCAGTTACTATTGTTCATATTTAGGGCCCTACATTCCCAGATCTGTTATTTTGGGATAACCTGAAGTGAAAATTAGTTAATCATAACTTCGATCATATTATTGTTTGCAGTGATTGTAATTGTAATTGCTTATTCATAACGCTCTTAATAACCAGAGGTTTCTAAGCACGGACCCAGTGATTGAACCTGTGTTGCTTTGCGTCATCTTGCTTCCAAAATGAGCGCATTGCCCCTGAGCTATCCCCCTGAGACGATTGTATCCAGAAGTGTGATTTTAATACTGTAAAGCAACTATTACATGGGTTAATTCTAAATTCTGCAAATGTTTTTTGAATATTAAAGAGGAATTACATTTATATTATACTAAGCATTTTCACAATCCTGATTTCAGAGAAAATACATTCTTTTCCCCTCCACATGCTTCTTTTTCATGATTAGATTATGGGGCTGATTCATGGAATTTGTGCGCCGAAAAACAGGGATGTGTGCGCCATTCTGCTCACAAATCCCTGTTTAACAAATGAGGATTCGCGGGCAGAATGGCGCACAAATCCCTGTTTTTCGCTGCACAAATTCCATGAATCAGCCCCTCTATATTTGTTGATTCTGCTTTAATTGCCACACTGTAGCCATCTCAAATAAGTTCCCTGATTATATATGATCAGGTTCTGGTCACTTCCACTTTTGAATGGGACCTTGTCTTGATTGGATTGAACAGATGGACATCCAAGTGTATCTTATTGAAAGATCAATAATGCATGCTGAGCCTTAATGATTTTATTTCATAATGTTTTAAAATAATTGTCCTAGTAATACGCTGATACATAATAATTAGGATGCTTTTAAAGCTAACGTTCTTGGCCATATTATTCAGTATAATCTCAGAAAAACACATTACATGAAAGGCGATCAATGATCTTACTTCGTACTATTAAATCTTGAAAGACTTTTTATAATAATGCTGCAGATTTCATATTTAAAGAATTAACAGCTACATGTATTGCACTGTATGCACTGAAAAATCATGTGGCTCTTTTCTCTGCGTTAAAGACAAGCTTTGTGGAGAATTTAATAAAGCTGGCAAGCTTGAAGTATCTTTTCTAAAATAAAAGTAACAGAAATCCATGACAACTTTAGTTTTTAATTCAGAAGGTACTCGTGTTATGAACAAGTCTGATATTTCCGAAGCATTTCTTGATTTCTATACTCTTCTACAAATAATAACAGTATCTCTGAATTTTTAGCAAATGTTATGCATCCACCAAAATGCACCTCCTTTGCAACTTTCTACTTCATTCAAAAAACATGTTTGACCCTCTCCTTATTGCACATGTTGCCGAAAAAGCCATTGGCCATATTTCATAGACCTTTATAGCTAAATCAGTCAAATTGCATGTCTTCGGTCCTAAATTCTTGTATTTTCATTAATAGTTCTGTGTCTCCTTCCCCTTCTCTCTTGAGAGGAGTTCAGAAAGGTTGTACATTATCTCCCCTGCTCTTTGTATTAATCCTTGAAATATGACTTCAAAGTATCAGAGTAAATGATAAGATTTCTGGTATTCAGACAGGAATATAATTAGTTAAATTGTCAGTTTATGCAGATGATATATTGGTATAGCTTTCTAACCTTTCAACATATATTTCTAATATATTAAATGCAATTAAAAATGAAAAGATATCAAATTCACTATTTATTATAGTTTAATAATTTGTATTTAGGTTTACATATAACAGTAGAGCATCATAGCATTAGCCAATCATGATTACAACAATTTAAATTAGGAGAACAAAATACAGACAATGTATACAACAAATTTGTACAGGAACAAAAAAGTACAATAAGTGTAATAATACCGTGAGTGTATAAAATTAACACTGAATGCATTAATATCAGCAGAAGAAGAGAGAATGAATAAACACTAGACTCACAGGGGGACATACATGGAGACACACAGGACACAATAGGGAAGGAAGGGTAGGGAATGATGGCGCATTAAAGATGTTTGGTCATGGATCAACAGAGGTAAATGCACATAGTATTTTTCATTAATTAAACATGTTGAAATAGATGTAAAGGCAGATCATGAACCATGTGTAGACATATTATGATGGTCAAGAGAGTTGGTTAAATTAGCCCATTTGGTGTTGTACTTGGGCATTAAATCAAGATATGTAGCCATACAATGTTGAATCGTATGTATTTTGAACATGTTTCCAGTTGGCAGTGATAAGTTTAATAGCAATAGCGATGAAAAGATCACACAATATGGAGGAAGGGTGTAATTTTGCCACATCAATGGTGATACTCCCCAAAAAGACATTTGCAAAGGAAAGTGAGATATCAATTTTAAATATTCTTTTAGATATTACCACATCTCTTGCCAGAACCTATATACAAATGGACGATTACAGAACATATGCGTATAAAATCCAGGTGTGCCTCCAAAAGACCAACATTTCCCATGTGATCCACTCTGGATTTCATCAATTTCAAGGTTTTTATGAAGCCTCTGTGCATGAAGGAAAACATATTTTGTGTAATATTGGTTGTGTTGGAGACACACCTGATCCTAGCCCAAAGAAGAGTACACATATCATCATCAAATACAAGACCACAATCGTTCTCCCATTGGGATTGAACCAGCTTCTTGATGGCAGAGTTATCAGTAACCAATAGTTTGCATAATTTGGCAGCTTTAATATCGGTAGCCGTGGCTAGAAGCAGTAGTCTAGAGGCATCAGGCATAATAACATTGCTTGCATATTTATGAAGTCCATCAAGAGAGGCATTTACTAAATTATTGTAGAAAGTAAAGTCAGATATGTGCTGGGAAATGGAGTATCTGAGATCTTGAAATGAAATAAGGGTGTAACTTTGGAAAATTTGTTGGATGTACCTGATGCCTTTATTTAGCCAGCACTTGTGACATACAACTGCCATTGATAGTGATTGATCTGTTATGCCACACATAGGGGTACAGTTCTCGGGAAGGGGATTTGTTTAATTGGAAGAGAAAGATTCTAAGGGCAGATCTAGAGGCTTTGACAGGGTTGGACACTGAAGCAAAAGCGTTGCCAAAAATATATAACAAGTCAACAATATTACAGGGGGATACCAGTTGTTTCTCAAGAACACACCAGGAAGGGATGTTAGCAGAATAAGATGGAAGAAACCAGCATTTTGTTTGTTTAATTAGGAAACCAATATGATGACTTTTGAAGTCTGGAAATCGGACTCCTCCTTTTTCAAAAAGAGCCTTATGCTTATTGAGTGCAATTCTCTTGCTTTTACCGTTTCACCACAAAAAGTTTTTTATTGATTTGGAAACGCAGGGACAAGGTATTACGAAGATTCAGATCTGATGGCGATTGGTAGTATTGCTTCTTGAAGTAAGAGAGCTGAAGGTATAAGGCATCAAGGTACTTTTTGTATTGCTACTTTTTTGTACTGGAATATGAAATGATGTGACCTCTCATGGTGGCTTTAAAAGCATCCCAATCAGTGACCAGTGAGGTATCTTCATCTAAATTTCCAGAAAAGAAATGTTGTTAGAAGGGCAAGAAGGACTGGATACATTTTTTATCATGAATTTAACTATTTTTAAATTTCCATCTTGAAGACAGCTTCTTACTATCAGAGAGGTCAAAGGTGGTAATGACGGGGGCGTGATCTGAAATTATAATATTAGAAATGTTATAGTCAATGTTAGTGCTTGTGAGGGATTTAGTGTTGAAAATATAATCAAGGCGGGAGAGAGTGTCGTGGGGATGAGATTGGAACATGTCCACCACAAGGGCAAGTCTCCACGTGTCAAGAGCCCAGTTTCTGTCAGGCAATGGGTAAATGCTTTATGGGCCTTAGAAACTTTAAACATACATCTGGATTTCCTGTCTAAAAAAGAATCTAAGGAATGGGTAACATCACCACAAGAATTAAGTTTGATAAATTTTTTTTTTAAGAATAATTTGTTTAGTGGTATCCCAAAAATTCAGGTCGGGCATTGTAGCACCGTAGATGTTCATTATAGTGACAGTATCCGAACCAATAAGCAGTTTGACTCAGGCCCATCTCCCATTGGTATCCACATCTTGACAAAGGATCTTGTACAATCATCTTTACTGATTAGTATGGCTACCCCGTTTTTTTTTGTTTACCTACAGCCGGTCTAGCTTTAACATCCTTGACCCGGAGGGATTTTAGTTTCATGGCTTCTGCGAGAGAGAGATGGATTTCTTGAATACAGGCAACTGATGGATGCAGCTTTTTAAGGTGGGAAATAATTGTATACCTTTTCATTGGGCTGTTACCATTATACCTGTAAAGCAAAGCGAATAGAAACAATATGAAAATACCAGAGAAGTGCTATGTCATATAATACTGTAAACATATTCAGAAAGTTGATCACAATGCGTAAGAACATATTGATGTGGAAAATGTACCAATGGGACCAAGGTGGAATACGAAAGGATAAAACAAATGAAGAGAGCAGAGGGAAAGGGATACTTGACAAAATTCTATGGACTAGGAAGCAGAGACATAAAGTGTAAAAGCTCAAGGTATGAAAGAACATTGGAGAGTTGAAAAGGGGAGAGGGTCAAACTAAACCAGGAGAAAAAAGGAAGAATGAAGTAGGAGCAAATGACACCAGCTGAGCCGAAAAAAAGATAAAACCAGCCCAGGAGGAAGAGAGGTACCAAAACGGCACCAAGCCCACCATAGTTGAGAAGAAAAAAAATTAAGACTGCAAAATGCTGAGTGAGTGAAATATGCTCATATATGGGGCAGAAAGTCAGGAGCCAGAAGCAGCGGAGTTGGAGGGAATTTACGTGTCCATATTCTCAGTCTTGAGGGAGTGAATGAAAGTCTTAAGATCAGCAGGATCATCAAAGATCGATGTTTGTCCTTCATATGTCACTTTTCAAAGAGCATGGACAATATAAACCATATCTGACATTAAGTTTTTTCAGTGCAGGACGATATGAAAGAAATTCCTTTCTGCGTTGGGTGGTCTTCTTTGCTACATCTTGGGAAATGTGAATCCTGCAGCCCTGCCAAACAAGGGTATTCTTCTCTTTGGCCTTTGAAATGATGAGCAACAGTTGTGTGTACTCCAATAAGTAGAAAATCAAAGTACGTGGTGGAGATTGTGACAACTGAGAGCTTCTCATGGGGGTGATGCGATGCAATTAAATGTTGAGAGAGATTTCCTTTGTAATAAGGAGCAAGGCTGATAACATATTTTGCAAGAACAGAATAGAATCCTTCCCCTCCTGTAAGCCAGAAATGCATAGGTTATTGCTCCTTCTTCTGTTCTCTAATTCTTCATTATGTTTTTGGAGGTCCTTCACTGCTTTTTCCGAATGAGTAACATTTGGTGAGACGTCTTCAGCAAAGCTTATTCTATTTTTGATTTCACTCATTCTATTTTCAAAGACATTTTGTCACGCTGCTGTAATTTTTGGTTGGGAGTTTCCATAAAAGGTTTGAGTGACCTAATCTCTCATAAAATAGCTTCAATGACAGGTCAGTGGAGGAGAGCGGCAGAGCCGTTTCACTCTTAAGTCTTTTGAGAGTGGCAGATGGAGATTGTAAGTCCTTGGAAACGGTTAAAGTTTTTTGGCCATTTTTACCAACGGCCATGCTGAGGAGTTATTACTAAGGCCAAACATCAGATAATAGCAGTATCCAGGAGGAGGCAGTTGGAAAGACTTGATATTCAGAGGTTAATGAAAATAAAAAATGTTACCGGAAAGTATGTATTTGTTTCTTTATAGGCAGTTCTTTTCTTTTCTTTAGGCTGTTATATATAAAGGCCATGAGGTGGCACTGAATGTGAGCGAGAAGGCCCAAGCAGGCCCTCTCCTGCAGTTTGCGTCAGAGATGTCACCGGAAGCCTCCACATGAGGGGCAGATTCAAATGGAGAAGGCGGTCGCTGTGGGCTCCAGGCGATGCAGAGGTCTCCACACCAATGAATAGAACACCACACAAAAAGGAGAAACAGGCAGGCCCCAACTAATCCGCGATGGAGTGCATGGAAAACAGGTAAGATTTTCAAAAGGAGCGCATTACAAGTAAGATAAGCAGATGGTGGACTGGGGCTGCACGTCTAGGCGTCCATCTTCCTCAGCGCCAAGACACGTCCAACAAATTCACTATTAACTTATTTGCCTCTACTATTTTAGAGAAAATGCAAGATCTTACTTTGAAATGGCCTTGTTTTACTTGTCCTTGTGGGATTGTCTTGACTTTATTAAAATGACTTTAACTCCCATTGTTTTATGCATTCTATACATGATTCCTGGATCTATTTCCCAAGCTCTGACCCCTCTGGTTCCAAAAGAAAGGACACTGTTACTTTAGGCCTACCAGGTTTCCCTTCCCCAAGTCTAGGCCTCTGTCCCCCGCACCTAGGCCCCTCTGACTCAAAAAGATTCACATTTTTTTAATGCATAACTCAAATGACGATTCACAGTTCCTTTCACAGTTTCCTTTGGGCCTCTCAGAGTTCCCTTCCCCAAGCCTTGGCCTTTCTCGTTCTAACAATGTCTTTCACAATTTTCTGTGGGCCTCTCAGGGTTCCCTTCCCCAAGCCTAGGCCCCTCTTCTCTCAAACAAAAGTTCACTTAAAAGTTCACAAACACAAAACACCAAAGGTTCACCTTGTCAGGATGCACCACATATAGCACAGTTGCTTCTTGTGCGATTGCAATAGCCTTTCATTCACTTCAGAGGATTTTACTCCCACTTTACTCTCACAATAGCTTCCCCCATTTTCCACCTCCCTTTTCCACCTTCTATCAAGTGGCGCTGTACACCCCTTTGGTCAACACAGAGCAGTATCAGGGACTTTCGAGAGCACATGGGTTTTTGCTCCACCCATTCGTGACCACTCTGATGTCTGGCCACTCTCCATACACTCTGTACTTTTCTTCTGGCACCTTTTCCTTCCCGTGTCTCTTTCACTCTGTTCTTGTATTTTTCACCTTCCGTCTGTTCATGCCCACTTTCCGCGTGCCTTGTGCACACTTCTGTTACTCTGCTGTGTTTCTTCTACCTTCTTTTACGTTGCTGTGCACAGTTCTTTTACTTTGCTGTGCCTCTTGCACCTTTTCCTTTTCTCTTTTGGGTTGTTGAACCTTCCATTTGCTTTCAGTTCTTCAAAATGATCAATTTTAGCTTTTTTCTGCTTTTGCGTCACTCGCACACCTTTTTTCTTCTGCTTTCTTTTGTCTTTCACACTTTTTCACTCTGTCACTGTTCCCGCTCCAACCACAGACACGCTACTGAGTTGCTCTCTCTCTCTCACATGAATGTCACCACGTAGCGCGGTGCTGGCGGGCAATATCATCGGCTCCTACAGCTGCAGCCTCCTGTCTCCTGACTTTCACTGTCTGTCCAGCAATGCCAGCTCGCTCCTCTACTCTGGCAGAACCCTTTTATAACCCTAACTGGGAGTGAAGTGGAGTCGGGTGTGTATGGATAATGTGAGGTGCCTGACCTTGCCTGTCTCTATTACCGGGACAGCCTAGTGGTGGAGTGTAGTAGGCCTCTCCCTGCATCTTCCTCTTCAAAGTGTTGTTCCCATGGGTAATCTTTATAAATCTCAGTTGCCTCTTTCACGTCCCAGTACATGTGGGAAATGGGGAGGGGGAGACGGGGTGAGATTGAAACAGATGTTTGTAGGCTGAATAATCATAGGGTAATTGAAATAGGAGAAAAGGGAATCTCTGGACTTGTTTTTATACAACTGGGTAATTCCCCTTTTTTAAAGTTAGTCTCTGTCCTTGGTACCCTGCCATGAAAGTACTGGTCCTGACAGCACACTCTATGATCTGAAATAGGGGAAGTTAAATAGGTGTTGAGGTCTAAGCCTGACCTTTGTATCTTCTGACCCCCCTGATGTCCTGCTTCTATTCTGGTACAATACTCTTGCCTCCCACTTAGATCAGCGACAGCAGGACTTGCATATCCCATGAAGGTTTCAGGGACTTCTTACTCTTTGCCTCTTGTTCCCTTTGGTATACTGTGTCTCACCTGTGGTCTTCCCATGGGCCCAACCCCAGACTCCCCTACCCAGGTGATCCTCCCTCACTCGTCCACCCCCAGAGTTGGGATCCAAAACCGATTCCCTCCATTGGACACCTGAATAGAGGATTCTCGGGATCTACATGGGAGAATACCCCCAAGTATCTCACAAGATCCATTAAAAAATATTATCCATGCGCATTGAAAGCCTCCTTCCAAACGTTTGCAACTCCTTTTAAGTAATCCTTGTTCTAAAGGAACTAGATGTTGTGAAATGCCTAATACAAGACATGATAGAAATGTGTGAAACTAAAATCATTAGAGATTAGGAAGGTGATTTGCAACTTAACTTTACTTCAGCTACTTGAAACTAAAATGTGGTTGCTACTAACCTAACAAAATGTGAGTTTTATATTTTACTTTGTGCATTTATTACTCCAATTAGAAGCTCTAGATTCTCTCCTAAGAACCTCAACCTCTGTTGAGGTTGTAAATTACCTAACACTGACTATATTCATTATATGTTTAACTGTACATTTGTTCAGGCTTTCTGTTGTGATAAATGGAAGACTCTACAAAAATGTTCACCTTTAAAGCTCCTCTTAATCTAGCAAATGTGAGTGTTTGTTCATTAAGCAATGAGGACATTACTAAAGTTGTTTATC
Organism: Ambystoma mexicanum; assembly: GCF_040938575.1. Lineage (NCBI taxonomy): Eukaryota > Metazoa > Chordata > Amphibia > Caudata > Ambystomatidae > Ambystoma > Ambystoma mexicanum. The sequence continues at coordinate 656,575,345 of NC_090934.1, forward strand.
CAAAGTTGTTTAATCTTTATGTTGATGTTGGTTTTCACCTGTTTTCCTACATGTGGAAATGTTCTGATAAATTAACATTTATAATGTGGAACTATGTTTGTTTTGTACACAGAATAAAAACATGCTATGCTTATAATGCAGAAGATGTTTTGAAATGTAATAAGAAGTCGATGGTGTTTGTTAACTACCATAATACTTCTGAAACTTGTGCTCATAACACCACAACTTTAATGACTATTAATGTTACCAAACCACTATAAATTTACTTCAGCTATAAGATTAGAATTTATTATAGAAATCATATCCACCCTTCCAATTGTGTTTCTGTCTGTCCTCTTATTTCTCCCCTGTTTCTAAATATCTTCATTGCAGTGTTTGTACATATCTGCTTTGATAATCTTAACAAGTTATTTTGATTTGATGTATTGTATTGTAGTTCACCTAATTAAGTTATTTAACTCTAGTCAAGAATTGAACTTTAGCATTTGTCATTTTGTCATTTTGAGTTTAGAAATGTATTCATAACACATTTTAATTGAAATGATTTAACAGGAAACAGTGGGTGACAAAGGAGAAACCTGGTGGTGTTGAGTTAGACATTATAAGCATTCTGGGACATCAGTGTCTACAATGGACTAATCAACATCCCAATGTTCTAAGAGTGGTTTAATGTAGCACTCATCCCCATATCCCAAGCCGGGTAGCAGCCCACTAGCCAAACCAATGTAGGACCAAGCAAATTGAGGTCCTCGATGAGGGTTTAGGGCAGGCACTGCCCAAGACAACCCCGGAAATCAGAGATTAATGCTATTAGCATCCAGCTTGTTTCTTCTGAAACTAAAAGAGTTTTGTGGGTGAAGATAATATGTTTCCTTTGATGGATAGGCATGCACAGAGGCCTACCCATCCATCCAAAGTAAGGTCAGCACAAGACAAGAAGGCCACAATGGTGACGCGAGAGGGGCTCAGGAGTGAGTCCCTTTTATATTCCTATGGCAGCCATGTTGTGGGAGCCAAGTAGGCAGCAGTTAAGTTGTGGGGGGTGGGAGGTGTCCTGGTGGTTGGGAAAAGAGGTGGGTGTAGAAGTAATATTGGTGTGTGAAGAAGCAGCAATAAATTGTCCTGGAATGCAGGATTTTACTGGAGGATTCGTCCACCCATTCCAGGACACTGATTGACAGGCACCCCACCACCAGGTGCTAATATTAGTGCACTGTCTGTGAAATAAATAAGCCCCTGTTGTGATTGAATGCCATTTTCGAAGGTGGACAATCCATGCCAGTTGCAAGGGTGGGCAATCCAGAGCTTTTTACATTGTTGCTATGCAAAATAATTCTGAACAGACCACTTGAATGGGGTAGTTTGATTAATGTCAAATGGAATCGCCAGATGATCTGACCAGTTGAGCGGAGGTTTAGAGATGTGGCCGAGGGTTGCCAGCAAGGTGATTATGATGTTGAGGATATTACCTTTCCTGTGAGCTGGGTCTTTCATGTGCTGTGTGAGGTTCAGAGTGTGGAGAAGACAGTGGAGATCTTCCTCCATTGACTTGTTGCTGGGTTGCCAGTGATGTTAAAGTGAACAGGGAAGATGTTGATGGCATGCATGAGAGACCCGATGATGACCAAGTCTTTGAAGTCTCTGATGAAGGAGATGTTAGGATTGTGTATCTAAAAGTGACTGAGCCAATTTGGGAGAATGGGAAGTGTCAGGAAAGGTTTTTAAAGGAGCCAATGGTAGCGACATCCAGTTGGGTGCATAACCATGATGCCTGATGATGGTAGGGCCTCTGCCCATCTTGTTTGGAGGGTCTCATTGTACAATTATGTAGCTTTTGCGGATGAAGACTTCTAGGATGTGGGTGGAGTTGGCTGTCATTTTGGTCTCTGTAATGAAAATGGGATCCATGTCAAGTGGGGTGACACGTTTGCTAATGTCTTCTGCATGGTTGATTGCGGAGCAGATGTTGGCGAGGATCCATTTTCGTGTTTTGGTGAACGAAGAAGTGCTGATGGGGACGATGGTGATGCCGGAGATGTTGCTGCAATGCAATGGCCATGCTGTTTCTGGTGAGTGGTGTGTTTGGTGATGAGTGGTGACTGTCAGGTTGGGCTGTTGGGAGAGAGTGGTGAAACACATATTTGAGGTGCTTACCTGAAGTTAGAGGAGCAGGCATTCTTCTGCTCTGGGTCCTGCCGGTCCAAGAAGGAATTGTACTTTTTTTTGTCTACCCTTCACTTCAGACACCAGGGTGAGCAACATGACCTTGATCCACTTGCACCAGCACACCAACTGCAAAGGAAAAGGGTCTGGATGGCTGCTTAAGTAGTGAATAAAGCAGAAAGCAAGAAGGCACCAAATATTTAGCAGCTAATTAAATGTGGCTGGGACATAGTCCATGTGCCCTAGATCCACTGGAACCTTCGAACCACATGGATTAGGAAATCACTTCTTGTCCCAAACACGTTTGTGCCTCGCGCCATTCCAACTTGTTGAATTGCAACTCATTGCTTATTCCTTTTGAACCTCCCTGACTAACTCAAACTCAATTTGACGCACAAAAAAGGTGCCAGAAACTTGGCTCGGCACTGTTGAGCTGCTGAAAAAAAGACAATAAGGTATCCAACAGTGGTTCTGTTCTTCTGGCTTCGCTCTAGTGAAATCTAATCCTTCACCTTTAGGACTCAGACCACTGTTGATCGAGTAGTAGTCTAAGGCTAAGAAGATGTTAAAAAACCACTGCTCATCCCTGTTTCCCTGCACATTCATTCCGTTGCACCTGCCATTTTAATTTTAAAGGTAAGGCTGATAGAATGTCTTTGCAATCTTGAGTAGAAATATGATATATTATTGTCAGGACACTGAGTTAATTCCTGCATACAACTTAACCAGGGACGTCATTTCACCAAAATGCCAGGGGTAGCGGAAGTGACATCACATGACCCTTGACCCCCTGATGACATCACAGGAAGTGATTTTATTTGACCCCACCCCAAAGTGATATCGCGGGAAGCGATGGAACACGACCCACCCGTTGACAAAACAGGAAGTGGCATCACATAGCATTGTACACTACGAAAAATATGGGCATGATATCACTATAATGTGATGTACATTTCATACAAGAATGGATCGCCATATGTATTTTTAAGATCAGTGTGAAAGTGTTAGACTTGTGGCACTCCTGTTCTTATTTTTCTTCTTTTTTTAAGGGGCCTGAACATGAAAGCCATCCACTCCAGAAGTAAAGAGCCACATGGTGCTGGCTACAGTCCAGGAGCAAGGAGAGACCACAGAGGTTGCAAGGGGGTCGCCAGAAGCTGCGACCTCTGGCGACCCCTAAATGACTCCCTGAACTTAACAGGTTTTACATGAGTCATTATTCGTAAATCAAACTGGATGAGATCATTTTCTACTACCTGGCTACCTTGATGGAGAATGTGTAAATCGTCCCTTAGGAATATGTCATCTTCACCTACCTGAGTCAGAGATAGGACATGAGTTTTCTTTGATATAACACCTTTGATACTTATATGATGTTTATAACTATTCTTCCATTATAACGGATACCGATAACACAGAAAATGTTTAGTTATTCCCTGCAGGTCAAGTAGAATCACTGCTAAACCAACCCGGTGGGAATCAGTGGCACCCTGAGGGTTTTGAACACCTTGAGAAAGAATATTAGACATAACTGTGTAATATTTTATATCCTCAGTTGAGGCTAAGACTACTTATTATCATCCTTCCTTTGTAACTCAATATTGGGCATTAAAACAGATTTCATTAAACATATGCTACCATTCTTTTATCAGAGCAGGCTTGGAGTTCTCGCCTGGTAACCCGGTTTGTTCCAGTAACTCGGAACAGATGCCAACAGATTTGACTGTATAGCTTTGACCCACAGAGGTGAATCAGAATGGAATGGACCATGATAGATTTTGTTTTTGATAGTATTATGAGAAATAAGTTTGTATCTATTACCCATCTAAAGTAGTTTATTCTCTATTAGAGTTTTAGATCACTGTGCAGCGTCACGCACAAACGAAAGTACGATCAATAGCTGACCAAAGGAATGGTTTTCTCGAAACTCGTCGAGCAGACGATTTCAACCTGTTGATAATAAAAATGTCTTTGTTTTTGTACATTTTGATTGTAACCTGAGGGAAAGCCTGTGACCGGACAGGACAATAAGGCTATAAAAAATATGGCTATAAAAATATTTCGAACAAGAGGGTCCTGACCTCAAATATTTAGGCTACAGTTGTTTGCTGTAGACACAATTCTCATACCTCTCCACGTACAGTACTTTGCATTTTACAGATTATGTATCCTGAGAGGAAAGTGTACAAATCCAAATTCTGGAAAGACTGGAAAACCAGTTTGGGGACCTTTATTACTTTAGGTTACATATTTCAGTGAAATTCAAGCACTTCCACTGTTTAGCAATCTTACAAATGAATAGAAAATACTAACAAACAAAAAAACATAGTCATTAGCTTGCTCAATTGTATAAAGCGAGTGCTCAAGTGTTTGGACAAAAAGAGAAAATCATTCAAAAACAACTTTTTGTACTTGTAGGCGAACAGAGATCAAGACATAAACTGTTGGCATTCTGCCTATATTTTGAGAAAGAATACATTGGCAGGAATAAAGGTGCAGTTTGTTAACTCCACAATGTTACCCTTTACTCTCTTATTTTATCTGTGTTTTTGGTGTAACAAAATATTCATTCATATTTGTCTCCACATATATATAACCAATACTTTGTACAAGGCAATCTATTACTTCATAGAACCTAAAGATTTGGTCTGCTGAGAGGCAACACTAATGCAGACAGTGCTTTGTACAAGTCAATTTTTTGCTTCACGACACCTAAAAATAGGAGCTGCTAGGAGGCGACGTCAACACTCAAGGTGGTAAGGATGATGTGTTTCATTGGTCTCAGTGTTGTAATTATAAGACAGGAATGACGCGGGACGTTTCGGCTGTGTAGAGATGGCAGCCTTATTCTATGGCCCGAAATAGCAGGTCTTCCTATGGTTAAAAAACAATATGTACAATATTGATGAGTATCCAGAAAGTGGATAGTGTAAGCAAATGTTAAAATACCCGTTGGGTGCTACAGAGTGTGGACTGGCCCTCCGGACCCAAACACTGACCTTGCACTTCAAAAGAGTGGGAGCTCGTGTTGACTGGGCTCCTGGTGAGGGAGAGGTGGAAGCCCGTTGGTTTGATGCGCCGCAGGGCACCCTGCAAGAAACACGTGAATGTGGGTTACACAGATGGCTGGGGAACCTAGTTGTGGTTTGGAGAAGCCAATTGGGAAGAAAGGGTACCTTGTTGGTGGGGGCACCGTAGATGTATGGTGCTGATGGAATCCCGTGGTAAGGAAAGGATTAGGTGGAACCGGGCAGTGGTTCCTGTCCAGCGATGCGAAGCGGTCAGGCAATGGTTGCTGCTGGGCGGGGGGAGAAGGAGGAAAAGAACAAAGCAGTCTATCAGAACATAGTCCAGACTGAAGATTGGAGGCAGGGGTGGACAGGGATTGCCCAGGATGGGAATCTGCTTACCTGTCCGCCTGTTGTAGTGCGATCGCTTTAGCTCTGCTCCATCTCGTCTCGCGTTTGTGAACGAAAGAGCTGTGCGAGTTAGGTGGTGTGCGCATGTGTGTAGGCTAAGTGTTCGCCCGGCGCGCATGCGCACGGGTGCTGGGATACCGTTACCGCGGCGACGTGGACGCGAAGGAGTGCGTCGGAAGGTCCTGTGATGCGCCTGGGCATCACAGGCCAGTTTTTTTGGGGGGTGATCGGAGACGTGGGGGTCCCGGTGGTGCCGTGTTGAGGGCGGGGGGCCCAGAACTGGATATGGCTCGGAAACTGGAAACTAATGCCTGAGTGGAGAGGAGATAGGGGCTCCGGAGATCGCGGGGGTTGTGCACCCAAGTTGGTACAGGAGAGACTAATTGTAAAGGAGCAGCTAGATTACTGGGCCACTAGGCAGTGGCATTCAAAGTAAATGCATTCCCAGGCATGGTGAAGTGCTTGAGCTGGAGGGGGGCCCGCCGCAAAGGGGCGGGGCCGATGTCTATAGATACTCCACTGGTGTAAGTTCATTAAGACCTTGAGTAGTGGTCTGCAGCTTGAAAATCCACCAGGATTCTTTAAAATTAAGGGCATTGGCAATATTGGAACAATCACTCACTTTGTCCACCACCCACCATTTGAAGGAGTCGCAGTTGTGTTGGTATTCGAGAAAGTGTGAGACTAATGGTGCGTATGAGTCTTACATCTTATTCTCGACTTGTGTTCCCCTATTCTCTTGTTCACTGGCCTTGATGTTTGTCCTATGTAGCGTAGGTGGCATGGACACAACCTTTAATGCCAACACATCCAAACTCAAAGGCATTATCAAAAAACTATGGCCTATTGTCCAGCTGAGCCTGCCAGATGAACCGCTACCGAGAATGGCTTTGAAAAGATCCAAAAATCTCAAAGACCTGCTAACACATGCCAGAAACAAGCGCAAAGATTCCAGATCCACCTTGTGGAATATGCGGGAGATTCGGGGATACCACCCCTGTGGCAACTGCTCTGTCTGCAGTCAAACCAAGAAACTACTGTCTTTTCCGGTGGATGGTAAAGAGTGGGAAATCCACCACTTTTCAAACTGCAAGACCCCTAACGTTATCTACCTTATCGAATGTCCATGCCACCTACGCTACATAGGACAAACATCGAGGCCAGTGAACAAGAGAATAGGGGAACACAAGTCGAGAATAAGATGTAAGACTCATAACGCACCATTAGTCTCACACTTTCTCGAATACCAACACAACTGCGACTCCTTCAAATGGTGGGTGGTGGACAAAGTGAGTGATTGTTCCAATATTGCCAATGCCCTTAATTTTAAAGAATCCTGGTGGATTTTCAAGCTGCAGACCACTACTCAAGGTCTTAATGAACTTACACCAGTGGAGTATCTATAGACATCGGCCCCGCCGCTTTGCGGCGGGCCCCCCTCCGGTTCAAGCACTTCACCATGCCTGGGAATGCATTTACTTTGCATGCCACTGCCTAGTGGCCCAGTAATCCAGCTGCTCCTTTACAATTAGTCTCTCCTGTACCAACTCGGGTGCACAACCCCCGCGATCTCCCGAGCCCCTATCTCCTCTCCACTCAGGCATCAGTTTCCAGTTTCCGAGCCATATCCAGTTCTGGGCCCCCCGCCCTCAACACGGCACCACCGGGACCCCCACGTCTCCGATCACCCCCCAAAAAAACTGGCCAGTGACGCCCAGGCGCATCACAGGACCTTCTGACGCACTCCTTCGCGTCCACGTCGCCGCGGTAACGATATCCCAGCACCCGTGCGCATGCGCGCCGGGCGAACACTTAGCCTACACACATGCGCACACCAACTAACTCGCACAGCTCTTTCGTTCACAAACGCGAGACGAGATGGAGCACAGCTAACGCAATCGCACTACAACAGGCGGACAGGTAAGCAGATTCCCATCCTGGGCAATCCCTGTCCACCCCTGCCTCCAATCTTCAGTCTGGACTATGTTCTGATAGACTGCTTTGTTCTTTTCCTCCGTCTCCCCCCGCCCAGCAGCAACCATTGCCTGACCGCTTCGCATCGCTGGACAGGAACCACTGCCCAGTTCCACCTAATCCTTTCCTTACCACGGGATTCCATCAGCACCATACATCTACGGTGCCCCCACCAACAAGGTACCCTTTCTTCCCAATTGGCTTCTCCAAACCACAACTAGGTTCCCCAGCCATGTGTGTAACCCACATTCACGTGTTTCTTGCAGGGTGCCCTGCGGTGCATCAAACCAACGGGCTTCCACCTCTCCCTCACCAGGAGCCCAGTCAACACGAGCTCCTACTCTTTTGAAGTGCAAGGTCAGTGTTTGGGTCCGGAGGGCCAGTCCACACTCTGTAGCACCCAACGGGTATTTTAACATTTGCTTACACTATCCACTTTCTGGATACTCAACAATATTGTACATATTGTTTTTTAACCATAGGAAGACCTGCTATTTCGGGCCATAGAAGAAGGCTGCCATCTCTACACAGCCGAAACGTCCTGCGTCATTCCTGTCTTATAATTACAACACTGAGACCAATGACACACATCATCCTTACCACCTTGAGTGTTGACGTCGCCTCCTAGCAGCTCCTATTTTTAGGTGTCGTGAAGCAAAAAATTGACTTGTGCAAGGCACTGTCTGCATTAGTGTTGCCTCTCAGCAGACCAAATCTTTAGGTTCTATGAAGTAATAGATTGCCTTGTACAAAGTATTGGTTATATATATGTGGAGACAAATATGAATGAATATTTTGTCACAGCAAAAACACAGATAAAATAAGAGAGTAAAGGGTAACATTGTGGAGTTAACAAACTACACCTTTATTCCTGCCAATGTGTTCTTTCTCAAAATATAGGCAGAATGCCAACAGTTTATCTCTTGATCTCTGTTCGCCTACAAGTACAAAAAGTTGTTTTTGAATGATTTTCTCTTTTTGTCCAAACACTTGAGCCCTCGCTTTATACAATTGAGCAAGCTAATGACTATGTTTTTTTGTTTGTTTGTATTTTCTATTCATTTGTAAGATTGCTAAACAGTGGAAGTGCTTGAATTTCGCTGTAATATGTGACCTAAAGTAATAAAGGTCCCCAAACTGGTTTTCCAGTCTTTCCAGAATTTGGATTTGTACACTTTCCTCCCAGGATACATAATCTGTAAAATGCAAAGTACTGTACATGGAGAGGCATGAGAATTGTGTCTACAGCAAACAACTGTAGCCTAAATATTTGAGGTCAGGACCCTCTTGTTCGAAATATTTGTACATTTTGAAGTACCTTTTTGATCAATGTGCATTAATTATATAAATAACTGATTTTGTAAAAATCACTTTGAATGATTGGTTCTTATAAAACTCTGTCTAATGAAATTCATACGTTTTTGATCGTTATACATTATATTTAGGTGTGCAGGGGACTGGACTGTTCCACAGACTGTGGACACCTGTTTGTTTGTCTTAATTGTGTTGCAACCCACTGTCAGGGTTGCCGTTCTCCCCTGCACCCTTTTACCTGCTTAAATAAGTGATCATTTTGATCAGAGAGAGGTGAACTCCTGACTACTGGAGAGGGTCAGCAAATACAATTTCTCAATCCCAGAGAATGAGAAGAGCCATAGATAAAGGCACTTACAGAGAGACACCCGGTGAATGATGTACAAAAATAAAGAGATAAACACTAAAACAGAAGCAGACACACAAAGAAACATCAGTCGGGGGATAGCTCCACAATTTAATTGCTTGCCGGAGGTCCTGTGTACAGCAAGCCGGGGAAAATGTTTGAAACCCTACTGAGTCCACTCAGCCCTCCATCCTTCATAGCTTATAAAAAAGAATACCTTTGTATTGGGTAATAAGAAATGCGCTGTGATATAAGCCCAGAAGAACTTCCTGTAAAGGGACTCACAAATATTTGCCGGTCTCGCCTCTTAAAATGCGATTTATACGCCAATGTTTAAATATCAATGAGGGTTTCAAACCCCAACAAAGTGCCCAAACCAGCAACAGAATTGAGCATTAGCATAGCCCTTGCACAAATAATATACTTTTTCTATTTCTTTTGTATGATCTGCCCTAGAAATAGAAAAACAAATTTAAAAAGTATGCTGCACTGCACGGTCACTACACTGTAAGTGCCTTCAATAGGGCCGAGGTCATGCAAGAACACTGTAATTGATGCCAACCTTCCTTAACGGAATCTACCCTCCCACCCCCTCTCTTCCGTGGCCAAATGTTTTAGGCCAGATCACTGCAAACGTCAGGTGAGTCGGGAAACCGTGAATCACCAAAATTGACGAGGACATCATTTGAGGGTTGCCAGGGGTCGCAGTTGCGGCCCCTGAGGTCTCCCTTCCTGCCCCTAAAAACTCCTGGGCAGTGGCCAATGCCATGTGGCTCTTTGTTTCTAGAGTGGCTGGCATTCTTGTCCAGCCCTCTTAAAAAAAGGGGGTTCCACAAGTGTAGCATTTTCAGCAGTAACCCTAAATTAGAAAGAATAGGGATAACAAATTATTTGTCTTTCTGGAATTCTATACAATAATTGAAAGACTCAAAGGTTTATTTCAGGCACACCTCAGGGGGTGAATTACTGATTTTGTCTGTTCTTAAACGTCTCAACTCAGCCTTTCATCCTTCTGAGGACGATAAATGAGTATCAGCACAGGTTGGTGATATTGTAGGTATATTTGTTCTGTATAAGCGCTTAAGCGTAAGTGCGATATAATAACACATCATTATCATTTGGCCTTGGACCTCTGCTTGCATTCACAGTAATTTGGTAATATGGGTCTATACACACTGATATTAACGATACATATGATCGATTCTTGTATCAAATGTTTATCACATTATTGTGATATCACAGCCATATTTTTCATAGTGTACTTAGGAACAATGCTATGTGATGCCACTTGATGTTTTGTCAAGGGGTAAAAGGTTGTGTTCCATCGCTTCCCAGGATGCCACTTCTGGACGGGGTCAAATTACATCACTTCCTGTGATGTCATCAGAGGTCAAAGTTCGTGTAATATCACTTCCGCTACCCATGGCATTTTGGTGAAATGACGTCCCTGAAAATGGAGTGAAATAGTGTCTATACATAAATGATTGGGATAGACTATGGTGATGTGTGGCAGCTCTTAGCAATAGATGAAATGCGTACATCGAAAACAAGGTGCCTATCAGTGATGATGCGATCATATTAATTTTCCCAAGAACAGTCTCTTACTGGAAAGAAAAGCATACAGTGTGACAGACATACATAACAATCTGTCCCGCATCAAGAAAAGTTCATTTCCTAGCACGCAAGTCCCCCCACCTTTCATCCTTCCAAAGACGAGAACATGATTCCAATTTAATTAACTAATAAATGAACAAATAACTAATAAACGAATTAACTAATAAATAAACATCGCTAATGTCCCTAGCGGCAATTCGATTTGAGGTTTGACCTAATTAAAAAGTCATTATTTGGTGACAATTACCTCACACTGTTAATGGTGTGTGCTCACTGACGAGAAAAGAATACTACCAAGATGAAAGCATACACTCTAGCAGGAGGTGCCTCTCACTAAAATATGTCTATTCTCTGATTCTCTGATGTAAGGAGGCAGTGAAAGTGACAGCGTACAGACAATAGAGTTGCTTGATAACGAATAACATACTCCAACGAAAGCGCTCTCCCCCATACCCGTGCACTCTGTGCTTTACTAATAACTGTAACACAAGCGCGACTGGAGGGCGCTGCAGGGAGAGGCTATACGCGTATATATTGTGCTGAGAGGTGTCAATCGCAGATAATAACGTTGCACTGCATTCATAGAAGAGAGCTCTCTTGAGGGTAATGGCGGTATTTACACTGTGTTTAGCCATGTTGCCACATGATTATAGGTTGAGTACCCTTGATGAGGGGTGCCACTCAATGATAAGTACACGTACACACAAGCCGTATTGCTGATAAAACTGAGTACACAGGTGGTGCTTAGCGTTCACATTGGGATGCATATATACCGACGAGAGAGGCCCCGCGCTGAATACAACACACGTTCACTTTCTGAGCCTGCATCTAATACCAGGCCGCACTCTGGTGCTGACATAAGATTGGCGGCTCGTGTTACAGCGCATTTACTCCCACATTAGAGAAAGGCCACGTAAGGAGCGCTAAACCTCCTTACTTGGCTCTAAAATGATGTGTGATATCACACTGCCTACTGCTGCCTGTGGGAAACCGCGAGCCAGGGTGTAATATGGCGCCTGTGCCTCAGGAGTTTCATGCTCACGTTGAACCCTTATTCTCGCAACCCTACCAACCTTCTCGGAGAACAAATAGTTTTCTCTTTACTTTTCAAAGCTATGTGATGTAATTTTAAGTCTCAATGCAAAAAGCCTGATAATTAAAAACAAAAACACAGTCTGCAGAGTCTGTTGCTGTTCATCATGTTTGGTTGCTTTATCTTTGATTTAAAAAGCACATCAGAATAATGTGCAGCAATCAAATTTAAATAGGCTCCCAGACCCCCCTTTCCCCACCTCCAAAAAGCCACCCTCCCGCAAAGAACAGACCAGGGCACGATTATATTCATAGCAGTTCACATGAATGGCTTGGTAACACGAATGCACTCCACGGTAATTATAAAGCACTTTGGGCAGATCAGCTATTCAAGGAGCTCGATTGAATATTCTGAGACCTCCAGCGAAGCCACCTATACCAGTGCGGAGAAAATAATTATCCCTAAGTGCCCTGGGCTGAATGAAGGTCATTAAAAATACCATGAGAGCATTGTGGGAAGGGATCCGGTGTCCTGCAGGAGGAGAAATATTGTTACTACTCGATGCAGTCTCATTTTTAAATAAAGCCGATGATGAAAAGTTGACTCAATTGTATTGAATAAATTCAAAAGCCTCCCATATTAAAAAAAACCTGCCAGCTCAGTCAGAGGTTGCTGCGTGTCCTGTATGTTGACCAAATGTTTTACATGCAAAGTGGCTGGACATTTTTTTTACAAAAGATACTCAATACGAGCCTATCAAATAAATCAGCATTCATCTAACTATTGAATATAAAAAAAAATACATATTTAATGGTTCACATTCGCAGATAAATACGTGGTTCCAGGTAAACATGCTAGAAAAATCGAAATAATAGTATAAGCCTTTAAGAAATATACAATTCACAAAAAATGAGGTCTGAGAATTCAAGGGCATATTTCAATTATGAATTGGGACCTTCAAAGATCCAACAGGTCAATTCAGGAGCTTTTTTTTTACTCCAATTGTGGACAATTATCCCTGAGCAAGAAATTCTTTAATGATAATGCTGACACCACAGCCTTAAAACTAAATTTGTTTATTTCAGTGTTTTCTTTTGCACCAAATATGTCTCCTTATGGCTGTTTCTGGCCACTTCATTAGAAATTGTATGATATCATGCCATCTGCAAGGGTTAAGTATCCTGAGCTTTTTTCGTTTTTTAAATATTAAATGATGCAGGTAATTCTGTTTGTAAAAGGGAGGCCTGCTAATAAGACCCCCTGTCATAATGGTTCATGCTGCAGTCATAGTGCCCTCATGGGCCTTTTCTGTGACTGTCTCCCCAAATCTCCAACAGATGCCCTGAAGTGGCAGCAGGGCAGGATCAAAGGTCACATATTTATTCGTGAGCAGCTGCTGAAAGTCAAAGTTACAACAGGCAATGGTGGCTTTTTAATTGTCTACACATCTGGTTTAAAACATGGTACACGTGTAAACCAGCTACCCCGTGGCACAGTAAAATGTAAATATAAACCATGTGTAGTTAGGACATGGTGCATGTTAGGGAGAATTCTCTGTTTAGGCTGAATTTCCTAACCTAGTGAGTCCCCCAGCAGCTTTGCTGGATTTCTGGAGTTTGTTTTGTCCATCCTGCCAAGAGTGAGACTCTTTTCTCCCACTCTTGGACATGCATGTGTGTAATTCCTTTGAAATGTCAATGTGTTCTATGGGCCATGGGGTCTTTTACTCCATAGGGTCTCATATGTTTTACTATGTGTGTTACATCGCACCCTCCGTGCCGTAACACTGGGGCGTCCTAGAGGATCCCCACCATAGACTCCATACCCTGGGACTGACTACTGTCTCCCAGGGCATGTAAAGTCACCATTGGCTTTGCTAGACCTAAATTTACTAACAGAACTAGTACAAACCATCCCATTGTGGTCGTACTAGTAGCGGTAATTCGATTACCCCTGGGTCTGTTATTCGAAGGGGCACTGTCCCGTCCCCCCTCGTCGAGTTTTGGCTGGTGGCAGTGGAAACTACTTGTTATATTCGACCTAGAATATAATTCTATGGGATTCTTCCCATTGTTGGAGGCTAATACTTTTCCCTGTTAGTCTCTAACATACCGCCGGTTTATTTGTCTTAAATAAATCTACTGGTCGGTATTTTCTGCCAGGACTCGGTTTTTAAAATGGCGTCTGTGTTCACCTCTGTAACTCCGCACCAAAGGAACCTTTGTTCCACTTTTGGCTGGCTTCTACACAGAAGCCCTCCAAAGTGGTGCCACTCTGTCTGGGTATCACAGGGGGTATGGGAGGGGGTTTAGGCACCCTGGACTGAGTTGCCTTGCCAACTCAAGTCGCACTCTGGTGTGATTGGCCCAAGTGGTGAGCCACCCCGCTCACCACTTTGCGTGTTTGATTGACAGCTAGGCTGAATTAATGGGGGTTTGCTGCATAAAAGCAGTGCTTTTGGGACTGGATCTTCAGACGTCGCCACTGGACCTAAGAATCCGACGAGGGTAAAGCTGAGCCGACCTGCAATGACGACACCTCCGGTGGAGCCCTGCTGAACCGTCTCACCACTTCCCAACGACAGAGGAGATCTCCCGGCTGGAGAGTCTTCTTCCCCTGACTGGTGGGAACAACCAGTCCCTTTGCTTTTTCTTCGCTTCCAGGGCGTAGTGGTCGAATTGCCCGTGCTGAGCACCCCGGCAACCGGATAGCCACTAGCCTGTACCGCGACCAAAAGGTGGTGCCTTGTGACGGAGCACTCCGCGGCTGGTCTCTTCCCTGGTGGTGCAACGATCTTCAACTTTCCTTCGACGACGAGATCATCTCATCTCTTGGCAAAGCCCCGACTTGCATCCATCCCCAGGAACAACTGCCCCCGCCGGAGCTGTCTCTCCACATACAAGGTACTGTGTCCGCCTGGCTTCCCTTGTGACGGTTAGCGTGAGGTGTCTTAATCCTTGCCTCTCCATCGGGTCGCCTCCAGACATTCTTAAATTTTTGTTCTAAACTGGTCCAACCTTTCTGTGACAATTTGCTACAAAGACTCAAAGTGCATTTCCACTGTGATACTTTTTGGGACATATCGCCTTGCCTCTCTCCGAGTGGGCCTGGCCTCTGAACTTTGTGATCCACAGTAGACCCTGCCTTACTTTCCTTGCATTTGCTTCGTAAAAGAGTTGGTACTGAGTTGGTTTCATACCCTGCCGTTTCTCTCCCGTTCTAACGAATATTAGAGTGCCATCTAGGTTAAAGCATTCACCTCTGTCTGCAAATAAGTGGTGCCGTTGAACCTAGACTTGTCGAAATATTATTAGAGGATTGATACTTATGGTAATTGTAATTGAAGTTGTTTGCCGTATTTGTGCCAGTGTGTTTTTCATAGATGTGTTTTTATAAATAAATAACTATATATCTTTACACCCAAGCTCTGTTCCGTGTCTGCTTGTGCTACTGTGTAAATTGCCACATTTTGTATACTCCACATACTGCCTAACTCTTCTTGATGGAAGTCTGACTGCTCAGCCACAGCTACCAAGTGAATCTGTGTGGTACAGACTGCTACCAAGTGGGTTTACTGCCAAACACCTGTAGGCCTAAATCTTTTGTAGTGGTCCCTGAGGGAACTGCACAGGTTTCCGCTTAACAGTGCATGCTGAGGTTACACAATTATACAGCCAGAACATTTGGTTGTCATAGTACTGTCTTGTTGATGAGGTGATTTACACATTAAATGGCTGGTTGTCTAGTACCCATCTGGCCTGGGTGTACCCACAACAACTATGTGTAGAGGCCATGCCTATGAAGCTGCCCTTTGACCCCCCCGGGGAAGGCCAAAAAACATCACTCATAGGGTCCTCTGGGAACTAGTGCTTCAAAGATATACCTGACAGGGATTCCACCATTAATTCTGCTGGGGCTTACCAAGCTTCCTTTCCCCTCCCCACTCCCTGCAGACAAGGCCCTCTGAGTACGACATCAGCAGGTAAAGGACAGTTGTTACAGCGACCTGTCTTGGATCCTTGGCAATAGGCCTGCACTAGACCAAGCCGCTGTAGCAGTTTGCCAATATATGAGAGAGACCCTACCCTTAATTAGTTTATCTTTGGACTTCAAGACCAAATGGATTTACCTCGAATGCTGTTGTAGATTAAGGGCCCGATTCATGGATTTGGGCACAGAAATTGTGCAAAGGCAGCATGCTGAGAAGGATGCTGTGGCGCAGAAAAAAAGTGCGTGCCCTGCGTATTCATGGATTCAAAGCCGCATTACTAGCCGTCACGCAAGTAAAAATGAGCTGCGCGAGGAATGCCCACAACATGCCCCCACGCACACCAAAAAGCAAGCAAAATCCCAAACCAGGCGCAACCCTCCATGTCCAGACCTGGCCCACCATCCAGTACCCCTACGAGAAGGAACGCCCTCCCTCGCAAGCCCATGCTGCACCCCTCTGAAAATGCAGGCCTCTTTCGTAAGTGGAGGCAGCACCCCAGCAAAATTGTGCGTCTCATCTCGCAAGCCCAGGCTGCACCCCTGCGAGAACGTGCACCTTCCCTCATAATTAGAGGCAGCACCACAGCAAAATTGTGCGCCCCACCTTGCAAGCCCAGGCTGCACCCCAGCACAAACACATGCCTTCCTTGGCAGCCGAGGCTGCAACCCAGCAAAAACGTGTGCCTCACCTCGCAAGCCCAGGCTGCGCCCCTGCAAAAACCCAGGCTTTCCTTCGCAAGCCCAGGCTGCACCCCTGCAAAAACACAGGCCCTCCCTCGCAAGGCTGCACCCCTGCGAAACTGCACACTTTCCCTCGCTAGCCCAGGCTGCACCCCTGTGAAAATGTGGGTCCTCCCTCGCAAGTCCAGGCAGCACCCCAGTGAAAATGCATGCCTCACCTAGCAAGCCCAGGCTGCACCCATCCAAAAACATGCACCTTTCGTCACAAGCCCAGGCTGCACCTCAGCGACAAATAAGACCCTCACCTCGCAAGAACAGGCTGCACCCCTGTGAAAACACGGGCCTTCCCTCACAAGCCCAGGCTGCACCCCTGTGAAAACGCAGGCCCTACCTCACAAGCCCAGGCTACACCCCTGTGAAAATGTGCACCTCACCTCCAACATCACCCCAGGCATCTCCATCCAGTCTGGACACAATCCAGCAGCCCCGTCAACTCCAACATCACCCCCAGGCAGCCCCCACCAGTCTGGACACCACCGACCAGCCCTCCTCACCCGGACATCACCGCAGGCAGCCCCCTGACAGTACACTCCCCTCCCCACACCTCTTTCCCCTGTGACACCACCCCCAAGCAGCCCCCCCCAGTCTGGACACCACCCACAATCCCCCCTTACCTCCAACATCACCCCAGGCAGCCCCCTCCAGTCTGGACACCACCCACCAGCCCCATCACCTCCGACATCACGCCAGGCAGCCCCCTGACAGTTCTCTCCCATGCCCACACCCTCCTCATCTGTGACACCAACCCCAGGAAACCCCCTGCAGTCTGGACACCACCCACCAACCCCCTCACCTTCAACATCTCCCCAGGCAGCTCTCTCCAGTCTGAACACCACACACCAGCCCCCCTCACCACCGTCATCACCCCAGGCACCCCCCTCTAGACTAGAGACCACCCACCACCCCCCCCTCACCTCTGACATCACCCCAGTCAGCCCCCCACAGTCTACCACACATGCAGTTCAATGTTTGGCTGCAACTCACCTGAACCTCTGTGGTCTGCCTCCACCATGAAGCACACCGCCAACATGTCCACCGCCAACACGATCAATAGAAAGCAATGAAGAACAATCCTGGACCGGAGCATCCGCTGTCACTCCATGGCAGAATGCAATTTGAAGACCCCATCCAGACAGAACTACATTGCATCAACAGCACCGTGGGCACCCAATCAACATGTGACAAGTGAATGCATTGCAAAGTGGAACATGACTGTTGGTCGTGAGTAATTGGAAAGGCATCAAAGCACACCAACTGAATGTGTGCCGAGGACAGAAGTACACATATTCATACATCGGCCAGCTGCACAAATAATGACCTGGCGCATCACAGTCTGAGCACGAGTGAACTGGGTGGAAGTGGCGTCAAAGTCCCTGTCAGGGACCACAACATGACAAGCCCATGGTGTGATGGGAGGGCAGTCAGAGAGTGCATGACTCACTAAGACAGGAAATGTGCTCTGTCACACAGAAAGAGCAAATATGGCTAGCAAATGCATTCCAGTTGCAGAGATGTAGCAAGACATGAGAGCAGGCAGTGTGTGACTGCACATGCTGGTGGCCGTGTCCGCATGGCATGGGTTTAAGACAGCAATGACAAACAAATGTGCAAGTAACATGACCATGGCACACCTCCACAGTGAGCCCAACTCCCTCCACCCCAACCACACTGATACCAAACACACAGTGATGCTGCACATGTAAATGCAAATGTTAACATACAGTGCAGACCCAGTTGTCTGATGGAGCCACCCCCACATATCAGGCAAATGTTCATCCTTTCAACTGCAACCATTACAGTAACAACAACACACACACAGGCACGCCAAAAGACACATGACTTGCAATGGAGAGATGCAATGGCTGAAAAGTGAACTATCAAAGGTGCATGCACACAAATTAACTGCATGAAGAGTGGAATGTAACAAAATGAAAGGTGTACTGAATAAAAATATGTACAAGTAAAACAGAGAATGAAGGTCCAAGCAGTCCGGGGGAAAATATGAAATGACAAAACAACCCTAAGCCTAAATATATACAGTTAAAACAAGGAAAGTAAGCCTGCAAAGTGTGGGGCAAATAATAAATGAAAAAAGGAAACCAACACCTAAATAACTATCTACAAGGGCAGCGGGCTAGTCCTCCTCTCCAATCTCACTCAAGACTTCTACCAGGGCTGAGTCCAACGCCACATAGTCCTCCATCAGGTGGGCCTCCCTGGTTGCCTGGAGGGCTTGCAGGTTGGCCAGAATCTGAGCCTTGGACTCCCATGCCACCCTGCAAGTGGCCTCCAGGATAGCAGCCCACCTCTTTGCCCAACACAGCCCAACCTCAGCCTTGGCCATTATCAATCTTGCTTCCCGTGCCCGCTGCCTCTCTGCCATGATGTGTCGTTCATATCGCATGAACACGGAAGACATTTAGTGCCTCATTTCCACTTGTTCCTCCTGCCTCCCACTTCCCACCTGCCTCTTTGGGGTGGTCTACCCTGCAGCATAATGCCTCTTCAGCCACAGTGCACAGTGCCTGCCCCATAGGTACGCCCTCCATCCTGATGACGATCGTCGGGGGTGTACCGCACTTGCACTGCTCCAAGGTGCCTGCTGTCCCTCCATTGCCTGTGACCCTGTCCGTGCCTGGGTAGGCACAGTGATCACCTCAACTGCTGTGCATGGCACTCCCACCTCGGGCAGGGATTTGAGCTCCACCAGACAGGGCGTTGTGGGTGGGAATGGTGCACAGGGGGCCCTGCTATGTTGGCCAGCAGGCACCCTGGAGGATGATGGGTGCAGGGAGGAGGAAGAAGAGGATGTGGTTGCAGCAGTGAACAGCCCACAGAGTTCACCAGGAAACAGGCATGCTGCATGCAAGGCCATTGAGGCGGTATAGCTCATTGTGATGATGGGCAAGCAGACTACGAGTAGCCTGCCCATCATCACGAATGACACCTGTCCGCCTCGTCAACTGGGCCAGCAGGGGCAGCACATGATCCCAGATTGACACACCAGATGTTAAGAGGGTGTCAGTCTGGGTGGACACACCAGCCAAAAATGGGGTGTCGGTCTGGGTGGAGGCATCTTGGCAGGTGCACACTACTGCATTTGATGGCCCAGGGACAGGATTTTGCACAGACACCTCCACAGTGGCCTGCACAGCCTCATGCCCCTCGGACAGGACTGCACCAAGCTCCGCCACCTCAATACCCCCACCTGACCCCATGGGCTGGGCTGCAACAGCCACCTCCTCCACCTCCCCCTCCATAAACCTGGATGACTCCAGGGTGTCTTCCATCAAGAATAGCCCCTGTGTGGCATTACCTGACCCCACTGCTGCTGAGGAGTCCCATCCCACCTTCACCTTCTTGGACTCACCCCCAGCAGCCATGCCCGATGTTACCAGTGCTGCTACAGCCACATTGCTCCCCAAAGATGAGCTGTCACGGGTGTGTGGCTGCGGCCTGTGTCTCTGTCTGGTGGAGGCATCCCAATCACTCTCCTGAAATATATTACTATTGATCTCCGTAAGTGTTCTGCGTGAAGCCATTTTATCAAACAACCCTGCAGGTTTCATGAATGCCTATCCCTTACAGCAATGAACTCTCTTGTTTACCAGAGATCATATCTTCCCTTCGCCCTTCCAGCACTTGAGCCAGCAGCAAACTAACCGCAACAACCCTGTTGACCAGCTTACAGAACCTGTTCCCTGACTGCTGACGTGCCCTTGCCATGATTGCGAAAACACCCCTTGATACATAGAGTAGCCACACCTCATATATTTGATATCTTTTACTAAATTCGAAAAATACTTCTCATGCATGTATTCCATTATGATCTCCTCTCATGACTGCCATTCATACAGCTAAACTCCACATGCACATATTGATCGCCTGCTTCACCTGAGTGTGGAGGCGCCCTCCGTGTTTCAATGTTTCATCATTATGTTTCTGCGTGCATGCAAATCTACAAATGTATTGCCTGTACACAAAATAACACAAAGTAACCTAAATGTAACACGTAGCCCATTTACCATGAATATTTTAATATTTGTAGCAATTTGTGAAAAGTGACAGAAATTACGATGATGATGTGTCCACCCCCCAGTCAGTGGTATGGCACATGAAGTTCAAGCTTTACCAATTTCCCAACACTCCACAGCACTGCTTGTGCACTCTTCATCAGATGCAACTGTGGAAAAGGAGACACAGAACAGCAACATCAGTGTACTGCACCAAAGCTGGAGTGGCATCACCAACATTCACAGGAACATGACTTGTGAAAGGAACAACCATAAACCTCCACACCCACGCACATCGACATGCAATATACATCCATGCAGACACCTGCCTGGCCATCACTCCACACATTCACATCAAACTACATGCCACTGTCACAACCAATCAATTGCGTATGCCATTCACACATGCATCAATTGCATATGCACACGTGAGCATGCCAAAGCACTAAGCACATACACATGAGCATCATGCATGCACATGACATGGGCAACACTACCTCAACTGGCACACTTGCCATCCTGGCATGTCTCATACACAAGTAACATTGCATGTACATGGTCTGCAAGACAGCACTACAACACACAATGAAAGTAAAAGCACATTTCAAAATTGCAGATGTCTAAATGCACACATGGGGAGCAATGTCTGGGGCATGCATGCAGACATCCATCTCAGAAACATACTTGCTGCAAGCCTAAGGGTGTCACTGCCAACATGCAGGCACATGTACAACATACATGCACCGTAGAGCAGTGCAGCACATTCCTACTCACCAGTCGACTCCAGACATTGTCGTAATTTGCAGTCCTGGGTATGCAGCGCCTGGTAGAACCTCTCAAGGACTTGTTGTTGTCCGACATCAGGCACCTGCGCGCATGGTGCCCCTGCGCGGTAGTACTGGTCTGGATGTAGCGCACGCAGAGCCTTGCTGTGGGTCCTGGATTTCCGATCCTCCCAGAGCTTATGGATGGTCTCTAATGTGCAGACTGCCACCCCTTCCGCATTGATGGCATCCATGATCTCATCCCAGATCTGCTGACGTTCTTCCTTGCCATGTTGCATCACTGGGTGGGAGAGGGTATCATTATGCTCCAGGACCTTCACCACCAGGATGTCAACTTCACTGGGGCTGAAATTGACAGCCCTCTGCCTCGCTGCCATGGGGCTGGCACTCTGGTCAGAGGATGATGGTGCTGATATCTCAACGCCCGAGGCAGGTGAGGGTGAGCAAGGTGGTCCTGGAGATGCGCTGTGGAGTGGTGGTGGTGGTATGGCACGGTGCAAGTCCAACAAAGCAGCTGATGTTGTCACAGGGCCAGAGACAGGAACACAGGCAATAGCTGGGCAGCAGGCACACCAAACACAGTGCAGGTGGGCAGCAGGCACACACAGTGTACAGGCAGCAGCAGATGGCAACGTTGGAGGCAGCACAGGGCAGGAGGAGGCAGGTAAAATGGCACAGAGGCAGGAGCGTGGGTCTTCCATGTCTCACAAAGAAGGCAGACGGGAACAGAGTCAAGCGACTAGGCGTGTGAAAATATAAAACTGGAAAAAGCATTGACACTTTAAAAAAGAGGAAAGGCCCTCAGCATGTAATTTAGGTCACACGCGCTGCGTGCAGACGTTGACCATGCCATAGTCGGGAATATATAAGGACGTGTGAAATCATCTCCGATTGTGCGTGCGAAGAGGAGGATATGGACGATTGCAGTACATGCATATTTTGGGATGCCACGCATTCCGTTCACTTCAGGGACTGTAAGTACTTGTTATTTTGGTGGAGGTTTTGCCTACGCGCATATGTGCATTTCCTTTTGACTTTTGCAAGGTTAACAGTGAGTTGCATACGCATTTGTTTCATCTCTGTGTGCCCCTGTGTATCGCATACCACTATTTTTACATTTCTTGTAGCTTTCCGGGTTTCCTGTATGCAGTTTGTGTGTTGGTGGGCGCCACTGCGTATCGCGTAATGCTTTTTTGTTATTTTGGAAGCTATCCTGCTATTGCATACGTATTTCTATTGTTTTCTGGGTGCCTGTGCTTTACACGTACCATACAATCCACATCTGGAGTACATTTGATCGTTGCTGGACCACAGAACTACATTTCAAATCACGTAGACTGCCCCCTCACTTATATTGCTCAGGACAATAACTTGGTGTGCCTTCTATTTTTCAGTTACACATGTGATATGAGTGGAAAAGGCCCCAAGAGGGAAAGGGGCAGACTGGGCCGGGGTGAGGGATGTGCTGTGGGACCAGCTGCCCAAGCCCCAGGGGGTCAGAGACGTGCTGTGGAAGCAGCTGCCCTAGCCCCAGGGATCAGGGGAATGTTGTGGAAGCCGCTGCCCCAGCCCGAGAGGATAAAGGATGTGCTGTAGAAGCAGCTGCCCCAGTTAGAGGGGGTCAGGGACATGCTGTAGAAGCAGTTGCTCCAGCCCCAGGGGTTCAGGGATGTGCTGTGGAAGCAGCTGCCCAGCCCAGAGGGTCATGCAATGCCCCTATCCACTTGTGGTCTGGGATCTGGACCCCAAAGTGGGCACAGCCACATAGGGGTGGCACCAACACCTCTTGCCACCCGTGGCAAGAAGGCAAAGCCTGAACAGAAGGAACAGGCTCAACCCCATGACAGGGCACAGTACACTGGCACGTTGAGGAAGAACGTCCATGATGAAGAACTCCAGATCTTCATGGACTACGTGACCAGTCACCACTGTGACATGTGCTTGCATATGGTGCATTGGCAGCATGTCATGGACGAGATCTACTCCTTAGGGTTTGAGAAGCGCAGTGCTGCACAGGTGGTGAAGCTCTGGAATGGTCGCACCAAGGCCAAGCTGGGTGCCAACCTAGCCTCTGCTCTGACAACTGGAGGAGGATCACCAGAAGAGGAGGAGCCGACCCGGCATGAAGAGGCTATGAGCCAAGGCATGGTAGGCATGGAAAATTACGAGGACACAACCGGTGAGTGACCAGCATTGTGCATCCTGAGTATGTGAAGTAAATCATCAACAAGATGTATAATTGTGGTGCACATCTGGCTGCATTGGAATGACTGCTCTGGGTGAACCATGTCATGTGGTGGACTGTATCTTTTTCAGTGGACACAATAGTGGTTACAAACCATGTGGTGTACATCAGTGGAACATGTCTGTGTAACACTACTCATCTCTCACAAGCATCCACCCAACATCTGCAACATGATACCACAGTTATCCTAGTTACACCTCATACCATGCAGGGTATTGAATCTCTTTTCACAAATGTACGTATGTGCTGCCATTCCACATAGACCATCCAAGCTGAAATACAACATGACTTATGGCATGCCCTGAGTGAGTGTGCATATGTTCAGACTGTACACATCCACACTGTCCCAATGGCAATGACTCCAGAGGCAAATCGTTGTGACGCCTGCTCCCTGTTACCCTCCCACACTCAGCCCACACTCCATGGGCCCACGCCCGTCTCCCTCTTGTGGGTCACTGTATCTTGTTCTTATCTGCGACTCCATTAACTTACTCTCCAATTCACAGACCTTGCCTAGGTGGACCTCTTACAGCCACACATCACCTGGGACTATTTCCTGTTACCAAAACTTACGGCATGTTGTCATTGTCTCCAGTCCCTGTAACAAGACATCACTGTTGTACCATGTGATGGCTGCAGCCTTATATGTGGATATGTGTGGCTGCCTGTTGCCATGTATTGTATTTGCACATCACAGAGACACATGTCCATCACCATTTCACTGGTATTAGTCAACAGTGGCCGTTACCATGGCCCAGGATGTGTTTCTTAACGACTCTGATGGTTGGCAATGTGTCCACTGCCAGGATGGCCCTGAGAAGGTGATTTGGTGACGAGTCTTCATATGCCATGCTCCCATTGCTTGTTGGGCATAGTGTGTGGATGCTGTATTTCTCATGACTACATGCCCTGCATTTTGTTGCATGAGAGAAATGTGATACACATGTTTACTGTAGATGCGTTGCACATGCCTCCACATGTCTTTTTCTGTCCATGTGATGGTGAGGATGCACCAGATGGAGGGGAGGAGGAGGATGAAGAAGAGTTTGTGGTGCTACAGACCACCAGTGGAGGACGTGGTATGACAGGCCGTGAGAATTCACTGGTGCCCCAGACCTGCCTCAGCTGTTCTGCACACTCTCCTGACTCTTGGGACTCAGCTGTCTTTGATGCTGAAATGGACATTCAGTCCTCCATGCTGGCGGAGGTGAGTGCACCAATGGGTGGAGCAGTTGGGGACCGTGAGTCTGCAGAGGGTCAGGTGCCTTCGCATGGCCAGTCAGTGGTGGCCCCCTTCTGCAGTGGCTACAGCTGCAAGGCCCCCCTCCCATGTATTGATTTCTGGTCCTGGGATAGATGTTCAAGGGAGTGTTGCAGACCTACTGCCATGTACAGGGGCATCACAGGAAGGGCCATGCTCCCTTACATCAGGCAGACGTGGGGGACATGTGCAGGTGGGGCAGACAGAGTGGGAGCAGCAGATGCTGTGTTCCACACACCAACACAGTAATTCCTTTCAGAGTTTGGCTGAGGGCATGGATATGGGTGCCCACTTCCATGACACCCCAGTAACATAGGTGGCACAACAGTGTATGCAGGCATCCCTGCTTGCAGAAGGTTGGGCACAGAGGGGTGCCCTGAGGCATGAGATGTTGGCCCACAGGACGGCAGTCTGTGAGGCATATGCAGCCACCAGAAGACTGTTCCACCAGGAGGTGTTAGCTTTGAGGCAGACAATCTCTGAGGAACTCCGTGCCATCTGTGAGGTTGTGCAGAGAGGCCTCACAACCCTCAGTCTGCTGGTACATTCATCAGTGTCACGCCTGTCGGCTGCCACTGGAGACCCAGCCAGAGAACTACATGGTCAGTCTCCAGCACCACTTCCACCTGCAGATTCAATGCACACCGTTGCCGGGTTGTTCATGAGCCCGTGCAGGGTGTTTTTTGTGTGTGTTTTTGTATTTATATCAGACATCCATACATGTGGACCTTGACATGCACCCTACCCCTCCCCCCTTTTGGGGGGACCCTCCGTCCATGATGGACATTTCTTTTTTGTTTTATCCATTTTATAGGCTCCAGGCCCGGATGTTTGCATGTTATTTATGTGTTGCCCTTTCCAGGTGTCTATTTTTTCTTATTTCTTCTTTTTTATATTTGAGATTTTAACGTGAGTTGTACAGTTGACCTGTCAAGGCAATGAAGTATGCAGTAGTGGACATGCAGTCATGCTGAGTGAGGTCAACTTGAATGTTTGCATGGTAGTGCTCAGGATGGCATGTGCAGGTAACTATAGGTTCAGTTTATCTTGACACATGTGTGCTGTTTGAATGGTACTGTACTATGCCTATTGTAATGTGCATCTATCAGTACCTAAAAGACATGCATTTGGTGTTTCCTAAATTGTCCCATGTTGTTTCAGTAATCCGCAATGAGGTGCTGACTGCAGTCCCAGGGAAGACACCCTGCACCCTTTGACATCCATGCTCCCCATGCCCTCTGCCAGGCACTGGCCCTCCTGTCACTCATTTGGAGGCACAGTTCCAGGTGGAGGTGATGCAGGATTCACATCATGCCGGCTCAGTTAGCAGGTAGGCATGAGCATTGTCTTGCATGTTGAGCATGCATCATTCTTCCCTGTGTTTGCCGCATGTGACAGTTGCCTTATATGTGCTTTGCATGTTACCATGCCAGGATGGCTTTACAAGTGGTATTCATGTCACTGTGCTCTTCCCCCAGTCAACTCAGTCGTGCCTGCATGTACTGTGGTGTAGTGCATGTTTTTGGCCATCTCCACACCAGGCAGTGGACCCCTTGATGTGTTTTTCACTTGGCCTTCCCTCTCACTCTCACTCTCTCCCTCTGTTGTGCTATGCTGTATGCATGGGCAGATCACATTCAATGTCCTGTCACCGTCTTGCACCCTGTGGTCCTTCTGCTGTGGGTGGTCTCTGCATATTTTCGTCATACATTCATGTGTTGTCATAGATGTGCAGTTTCTTTCTGTTGTTACTATGCATGTATTTACATTTAGGGGATGTGTCTCCCGGTGGGTTGCAGCATATGCAAGGCAGGTGGGTACCATGTGCAAGTAAGTGAACAGCATTTGCAGACACTTGTGTGGTCTTTGGCTGGAAGTCTTGCACTGTGTGTGATCATTTTAGATTGACTTGTCTTGTGGGGAACGGGTACTACTTCATGGGTGCATGTGTCATATGGTGTGGTTCTGGTCATATGTCTGGGCATGGTGTGGTTTCTATGGATTCATGGCGCCACAGGTTGCAGATTCCAAATTGTGGGTGTTCCAGCTGTGTGGTGGTTGTGAGTGGGTGGCAGAGCCAGCTGTTTGTGACCTGTGACAGATATTGATGGTTGTGCTGGTGTGTGTTTCATTGCACTTTGCACATGTGTACTGAGAAACACTTTGCATTCCATGGAATGTTTGAGGGGTAAGGGTTCAACAGCACATTTGGCCTCTCTTGCTCAGGGTTCCCCATTGATTTTGTGCAGCCCCAGTTACAACCCACAACGATGGGACCATTGATGCACAGTTTTGGAATGCTATGTTGTGAACATAGAACATAGTTGAGAACATATGTTGTGACTACATTGTGCAGTGTTGGTGTTTTCACATGCCTGCCCCATGCATGCTGCACCATGGTGTTTGCAACTTCAAGTTGACCCCAGCTGAGTGCATGTTGCAGGTGCATTCAATTGAATGCACAATTGAACCAATTGTATGCTGTCACAATGAAGTCTGCATTAAACTTGCACTTTTCCCTTGCATCCTACCTTTTGCATGCATTTATCCTTGTTTTCAGTTTCACATTGCTCTGTCATGTCTGCTTATGTCTTCCATGGCAGTTGCCTCTGTGGCTAGCCTTCCAGTCTGACATCAGCCTCTGTGAAATGCTGCCTCCAGCATGATCCTGCCTGGAGTGCAAGAGGTGAGTTTTTGTGTACTGGATTCTTGTGCTTTGCATCATGGGCTCTCACTGTCCCACTTCTACGCTGGTGGTGGCATGCCTTGTCATGTCACTGCTTTTCTTCCAGGGGGGTCTCTGCTTTTTTGGGGTCTCAATATCTGCATTTCTGACATATTCTCATTTTCATGCAGGATGTTGACTGATGCGTGTGTTGTATATGTGCCATTGGCTTGTAAATGGACATATGCGACATGCACATTCCCTGCATGACATTCAGAGGGTCAGGCAGTGTGGGGGTTGTGCTTGTTTGTCAGTGTGTGTGTTTGAATTGCATGCAGTGTACAGGTGTTGCTGCATGTGTGCTGGGACACATGTTGATGGTTGTCTTGTGAGTTATTTGCATGTGTTGCATGTCACTGAGGGGGGCACGTGTGCCTGTACTTTTTTTGTGGCATGGATGTGTTGGCTGAACTCAGTTTGCATTTGTTCATTGTCTGCAGATCCCTCCGTCAGGGAATGAAGACTATTTCATGGGATGAATTTTGACTGTTGAAACTGCATACCCATGGGACAGGTAAGATGTGCATTTATGTTGAACCATATGGAATGGCTACATTATAAGCTGCATGTGTGGATGTGGCCATTCTGGTGTGTCGCTCTCTTTGCCACAATTGTCAATTACCTCTTGTTCAGTGGTTCATTTGGGGTGGGGTGCATTGTGGCCATGTTGCCAGAATCTATGTCACATGTGGATCCTTATTGCACTGCTTTTACACACACCACAATAGGGACATGTGTGTGCACATCATGCACATTCTCGAACAGGTGTGCAGGAATATGGCATTGTGCATCTGGTATTTTCGGGACTTATTACTTTTGGAGGCCATGTATGGCTCACAGCTCAGATATGATGGTTGATGAGTGTATGGAATTATCAGTGGTTACACATTTGATGGGTATGTTAGTCATATGGGAGGTTTTTGGGGCCGAAGAGGTGATTTCATTCAATGGTTGCCATGGTGGTAGTGATGTACTCCCTCATCAATGTGTTTCCTTAGGAAGCACCAAATGCATGTCTTTTAGGTACTGATAGATGCACACAAACTTGCACTTCCAAGGGCACATTCTCAGGGTGGTTTTGTGGGCACAGTGGATTGGCCCATTGTCATCAATGAATGGCACCTGGGATTTCACTGGAACGTGTGCACTCCACAGGGGAAGGATTGTAGGTGAAAAAAGATTGCACAAGTTGGGTATGTGCAGCCTTTCCACCAGCCCTTTGCCCAGCCATACGGAAGGGGGGTGCCTGTGGGGGTGGATGGTGGGGCAATACCATGTCCACTGGGATGCCACGCCACGTTGCGACATTGTGCAGGACACATGCTGCCACAATGATCCTGCAGACTACTGGTGGTGCATATAACAACACACCACCACACTGGCCAAGGGAGAAGAAACGTGACTTGAGCATTCCAAATGTGCGCTCCACAATGACCTGAATTGCAATTTTGGCAGTGTTGTACGTTGCCTCAGCAGGTGTGGTGGGGTTGTGTATGGGTGTCATCATGTATGTGCTCAGAGGGTAGGCACTGTCCCCTGTAGAGGTGAGAATGGTTGTCATTTGCATTTCTTGACAGTGTCTATTGGTCTATGTACAGCGTGCATGCATGTGCATGGCCATTCATACTTACCAATGAGCCATGTTTTGCCCTGCTTCCCAGCTTCCAGTGCCCGGTGTAGCAGGGACATCCTGAAGATGTAACTATCATGTGTGCTACTAGGATAGTTGGCATACACTTTAGTAATGATGCCCTTGGCATCACACACAGCCTGAACATTGAGGGAGTGCCAATGTTTCCAGTTGCGGTAGATGTGCTCTGTTGCTCTAGGTGGACGTAGTGCAACAGGGGTGCAAGCAATAGCACCTAGCACTCGGGGAAAGTGTGCCACTCCATAAAAATCCTTGACCACTGCTTGCCTTTCTGCCTGTGTTCTGAGTATACAGATATGAGAGCAAACAGAAAGTTGTGCAGTTATACATGTGAAAACCTGGTGTAGGCAGTGAGCCCGTGTAGCCTTGGAGATACCACCTACTATGGCGGAGGTCCACTGGAATTACCTAGTGGCCAAAAAATGCAGAGCAGTGAGCACCTTTTGCAAGGGGCTAAGTGCTTGGGAGCACATAGTGGGTGATGTGAGGTCATCTTCCCACTCCCTGACCATGTCTAGGATGATATGGGGGGCCTATACCTGCCATAAACCTGGTCATCAGGCATCCCAAAAAGGCTGGTCCATGGGTGGAAGATCCAGGCCCTGGCCATCCTCCTCCTGTGGTGTCCCAGGTTGATTGCTGCAACAAATGATGCATTCATCGTGGCTGTATCCGTTCGTTTGGTGTGTCTTGCGTGCTTTATAGGCATTTGTTAGGGTGCATGTTGATGTTTACACCTGCAATCACGTGGCGTAGGTGTGCAGGTATAGGCATTTAATCATGCGTTTTCACGACACAATGTTCCCAGTTCAATTCCATGAATATGTTTCTTTTGCACACGTATGGGCGGTGCGATTGCTTGATAGTGGAACATCCCTCGTAACGCCCACATTTTAACTTGTTCTTCCTCATTTCGCGTGCTCCACCCCCTTTTTAGGTGGCTGCACAGGCCCGGCCCACCCTCTTCTTTGAGACTCGTGCAAGACGTTTGTCGAGTCGCAGTGAAGTGGTGGACCAGTACAGATTCCCCGCAAGTCTGCAGTACCCAGCGTAATTGCGTTCCATGAATCGATGGATGGGTATTTGCATGCGATTTCACACGCAAGTCTCTTTTTTTCTGTGCATAATATTCCATGAATCAGACCCATAGTCTATTCCAAAGGCATAAAGCTGAACACAGAAGGTTCCAAAGAAAATCAAAGCTCTTCTCCCATCTCACTTGAGGGGCACATTTGGCATGAAACTGCTGTGCAGCAATGCCTCTCTGTTATCTGTGCACCTTCACGAGTGCTCACAGAGGTGAAGTACTCCTGCAGGTCGCATGCAATGTTCCTGGAGTGGAAATGTGGAACTATGGACTTACCTTGTCCTTAGAGGCCCTAGGATGTGCCTCCCAGCAGGCCAGAAACCCAAAAGCAGCTCAGAACTCTGTTTACCATCTCAAGTCACCTTCGAGCCAGCTCAACCACGCTCGACTCACTCCTAGCTGCTGTCAGACCATTGGTGCTGCTTTTGGCACTCTAACTGCTTTGAACTGCTTAACTGCTCTTCATGCTGTCCAGATGCTGAATTGATCCATTGAAGCAGGCAGCATCAATTCAGACCAATCACCAGATTGACTTCATGGAAGCAACCAAATAAAATGCTGACCCAACCTGCTGGAAGCTTCTAACACTCCATCTCAAATGTCGACTCCATTCACCATCTCACTGGTAACTCAACACCAACTCAAACTGCTGGAAGACAGCGGCGTGACCCATTTCGAATGGAAACTTGATCAATCGGGAGCTTATGCATTGAACCTACTCAATGCTGACTCCCCATTGGGAAAGGATGGCTGAACGTCTTAACATTGGCTTGACTGCAGTAACATGCCTTGTGGCCTGTTTCCATGCTGATGAGCCCCAAAAAATAGGAACCTCTTGTAATTTAAGAGGAATTGTCCCCTTAGTCTGCATTTATGACTTTTAATACCTCTACTTTGCCTTTTGTAAGACATATCCTTGAAATGACATTTTCTGCTGAAATATTTTGCTTGAACCCTATGCCTATCAACTCAATGTAGAGGAGCAGGGAAGGCATGGTCAATTCCACCCACAAGCACCTGGGGTAAAAGCTTGTGTGCTGCTACCGAATGGAATATTCCAGAAGGGTACAAGCATGCCAACCAATTATAGAGGTCCAAATAGTAAAGACTAACATAGTTTGAAAGCCAATGAAAAATTGTGTATTTTATGACAGTGAAGCTGACTTGTACTAGGGGTGGGCATAAGTTGTCCACCTGATGTTAGAGATCCAATCATGATCCTATCCCCCATAGAAAGTATACCTAGATGTTCCCCTTAAGCCTATCACAACCCCAAGTAGGTCTTCTTATTTTGCCATGTAGTATGAGCTCACTGATGACAAGCATTTGTTATAAATATGTGTTTTTTCATGTGAAATGTTGAGAGACTTGAGCGAACATCCGTTGATGTCCGTTGTACTCCCTGTTTTAGATAATTGCAAATAAAACAGCTAAGTTTTGCCAACTTCCTGAGTCAGTCTTATTATTGGTGTAAGAGTAACTTCTGAATCCCCATCCATCTGATAAATTGTTACATTGCTTAAAGGGCCTACGGGTTCACATGGTAGCAGAGGGCGGATGGTTAGAGTACCCATCGACCAGTAGGTTGACAGCATGCTTTCCCAATGGGGAGTCAGTATTAAGTCGGTTCAGTGCATAAGGTCCCGATTGATCAAGTTTCCATTCGAAATGGGTCACGCCAAAGTCTTCCAGCAGTTTGAGTTGGTGTTGAGTTACCAGTGAGATGGTGGATGGAGTCGGCATTTGAGATGGAGTGGTAGAAGCTTCCAGCAGGTTGGGTCAGCATTTGAGTTGGTTGCTTCCATGAAGTCAATCTGGTGATTGGTCTGAATTGAGGCTCTGGAAGATGTATCAGGAAGAGAGAGAGTATCCTGAGGATTGGATGCTTAATCAGTATAAGGAGGAAGGTGTTGAGACTTCTGGTCCCCTTACCTCACCAGAAGAAAACTGTGATAGTGCAGAAAACACAGTATAGTATCTATTAAAGGAACTAAAATTGGCAACAGGTTATAGTAACCCGATACATGTACCACCTGCTTATAGCAGTGACGATAGTACAGAAGACACTAGAAGAAAGGAAGAGATCTTTAAGATCTTACAGAATAAGGAGGAGAAAGCTGAACGATCGAATGTAACCACAGACATAGAATGAGAGATTAAGAGATGGAAAGGAGAAAAGGAGAAAGCTGACGAGTTAATGCTTGTACAGACGAATGGATGGGAGGACAGATATTGCTCAACCTTGATGGGAAAAGTATCATGGAAGTTAGGCAAAGGGAACATCAAGATGAGCAAGATAGAAAAGACAAGGAACAAGAAAAGTGACTGAAAGAGGATGAACATAAGAGAAAGAATAGGCAGAGGCGAGAACAGATGTATCAGGAAAAACAGCAAAAGAAGAAAGCACAGAGATTAAGGGATACAAGAATACAGAGTCAAAGGGAAGAAGAAGAGCGTAGACTGAATGAAAGAAGGGAAGAGAAAAGACAAGAAGAGGAAAGAGTTAGATGGGAAGTCAGAAAGCGAAGAGTTAGATGAAGAAATGGGGCAAAAAAGGAGACAAGGGAATGCAATATTGATTGCATTCAGAAAGAGTTAATAGAACCAAGTCCAGCAATATCATGGGGCAATATAGAGGAGTTCCTCCCCTCACAGGGGGCAAGTCAGGAGAGCTCCTCCTGTATGTTGGACATGTGGGATGACAGGGCACATTGTGGAAGCCAAGGGTATGTACAGAATGGGCAATTCTCAAGAGGGGGTACAGCTTATCCTCCAGCATATAGCTTACACTCTAGGGATGGGTTTGCCCAAGATCAGACAGTGTATCAAGCAAAAGTGCTGTAAATGCAACAGGCCGCAAATTTAACAGGCATTTCAGCCGCAGCAAGCCCCATTGAATCCTCCACAAGGGCAGTCACAGCACGCACCCATGCAGATACAGCAAAATGCAAACACAGGACAGCTACTGACACCTAGAGTAGGGGGTGTCACTGTGGTAGGAGGAAGTCCTTTCACAGGGATGGGGATAGGTATGTATCCACAATAGGACAGCTCACAGGGCAACTTGATGTGTTCAGTACTATCGGTGACACCAGACACTCAAGAGGAACCAAGGGTTGATGTGACGATAGGAGGCAAATCTTTTTCATTTTTAGTAGACATTGGTGCTACTCGTTCATGTATACAAGAGAGAAAATACCCAATGTCGGGAAATGCCATGACTGCGCAAGGATTCTCTGGAGCTACAAGTCGAGTTCCTTTTACTGATGAATTACCAGTTTCCATAGGACAGTGTGACATGTCTGTTCCCTTATTGTATTCAAAACAGACACTGGTTAACGTTCTAGGACGAGACTTGATGAAACTTAATATGACGATTTAATTTACTGATGAAGGCATAGTGTGTTCTACTCCAGGGATACATTATATGAATATGGGCGAATTCATGTTGGCATTTACAGGGCAAATGGCTCTGCGAGGAATTCCATTAGAGCCTGCAATATTTCTTTATAGGGTACACATTTTGTTGACATGGCTACCCAGCTTAGTGGGAAAGATTATGAGAATACCTGATGAGTTTTTGTTCAGGTCACAGATACCTATGGACGAAGAGCGGGGACAGATTATTCCCCTAGAGTTAAATACAGCCATAGTCCGAGGGGAAATGGCCATGCTCGAAGGAACCGATGACGAGGGCAGGCCATGGAGAACAGTGATTGCCATTGGGGACGGGTATAGATCGGCTGACGTCACAGACAAAGACATGTTCAGAGATTATCCATCAGATGATGAAGTTTATTCGAGATGAGTATTACATATTGTATCAGAATAGAGAAAAGAGAGCTCCCACAGCGAATGGTGATAGTACGACAGCACCCAGCATTTTTTGATGAAGATTTGGAAAAAGTGTGAAACTCTTTATGAACTAAAGGCCCTTATGAGGTAGGCCTATTGAAGACGGTAATAGACGTTAAGATGAAGCTGAAGTCAGGAGCAATTTTACCTTGAACAAGACAGTACCAAATGTCTCATAAGGTGGATGAGGGTATTTTTAAGACTATATCAGCCCTAATGGAACAAGGTATTTTAGTGACGTCAGACTGTAATACCGCAGTGTATCCTTTCAGAAAATCGAAGGGAGGGTCTTGGAGATTCATATAAGACATGAGACCGATGAACCAGATTGTAGAAGCAGAGTTTCCTTTAGTTCTGAATCCTGCGATGATACTGTGTAGTATCCCAGCAGAAGCACAATATTTTACGGGGATTGACTTGAAAAATGCATTTTTCTCAATCCCGTTGCATATGGACTCCCAAGATCTTAAATCTTTTAAGTTTTGCAAACTAAACAGA
Source organism: Ambystoma mexicanum (assembly GCF_040938575.1). NCBI lineage: Eukaryota > Metazoa > Chordata > Amphibia > Caudata > Ambystomatidae > Ambystoma > Ambystoma mexicanum. The sequence continues at coordinate 656,610,059 of NC_090934.1, forward strand.
AAAGCACTTGTTTTTACCAAGGGTACTGTGAGTCTCCATCAATATTTAATAGGGTCCTTCAGATGGGTTAAGCAATATTGATTTGAAAAGCATTGTGATACAGTATGTAGATGATATTTTGGGTAGTAGCATAACAGAAGATGAGTGTAGACAAGTATTGATTCAGTTAAAGACTATCCTGGCAGACAAGGGATATAAGGTAGACAAAGAGAAGTTGCAATATTGTCAAGAAGAAGTGTTGTATATAGGCCAGTTGATCTCATATAGGGGAAAAGGGTCACACCTGAAAGAGCTGAGGCAATCATGAAAACAGCAAAACCACACACTGTAAAACACATGCGACCATTTTTGGTATTATGAAACTATGTTAGAACAAGCGTGTTTGGTTATAGTTCATATACAAGACCCCTTTTGCAGGCTCTGAAGAAAGCACAAGTGAATAAGAAAAAAGTAGAATGGACTGGGCAAATGGAGGAAGGGTTTGAAGAACTGAAAAAAACAATTTGTACAGCTCCAGTTTCAGGAATTCCCAACTATGAAGAGGAGTTATTTTTATTTTCGCACACAAATGGGACAGTCATGACAGCAGTGCTTGCACAGAAAATTGCATTAGGGTATAAACATCTGGCATTATAGTGGGATTCTGGATGCAGTTATGAAAGTGCCCTTTACTTATGAGCAATCGCTGGCAGCAGCCGCATTCGCAATAGAGTACTCTACTAGTATTGTGATGGGGTGTTCTTGTTGAGCATGCTCTGTTTGCCATTTTGCAGAAACCCAAGGGTACATTGATATCTCAGAGAGCTTCCGCATATGAGGTAGTTATTTCAAATCCAGCAATCAAAATAGTCAGGTGTAAAATAGTGATACATTTGTAGCTGAGCTCCTGGCAGAGGATGAGCATGTGCATGATTGAGCTAAATAAGAGGAATTTTATGATGATATCCTGTGCGTAAAGGAAAATGCGCTAGCAGGGGGGAGCTTCTCTTTATTGATGGTTCATTGAAAATCGATCTAACTAGTGGGGAAAGGCATTCAGGTTCAGCTGTGGTAAGACACAGAGCCAGTGGTGAATTTGTAGTGGTAGCAAGTGCAAGATTATATCTCACTTTTCAGCGCAAGCAGCAGAATTGGTGGCGCTTATTGTCGTGCTTGAGAAACACACAGGGCAGGAAGTAACGGTGTATAGTGACTCTGCCTACATGACGTCAAAGGTGCATGCAGGGTTAGCACATTGGAAAATTCGAGTGGATGGCACTCCAGTGCAACACGCAGATTTATTGGACAGGCTATTAAGGCACTACTACTCCCAGTAGCCATTGCAATAGTTAAATGTGCAGCACAAACTAAGCAAATTGACTTTATCTGTCGCAGGAACGATGCCGCAGACGAAGAGGCCAAGAGAGTTGCATATTCGTCAGATATTTCAAGTTTTGATACTCCAGATGTAAAGGAGAAAGTAGTTATGATTATGACAGTAAATGAAGGATTTAATCATTTGTCATGAACACAGTTAATGGAAGTTCAAGGCAGTGCACCACGGGAAGAGCAGGAATTGTAGAAACGAAAGAAGTGTTCTTTGTCCCCCTCTGAGGCATGATGGCGACAGGACATCCCTGGAAAGCCGGTGATGCCAGTAGCATTGTTAAAGGTAGCCCTTGAACAGCTGCACTACCCGCGCATGTAACTAGGGAAAACCTCTCAGCAGTTATTGTGGCAGACTGGTTCATACCGAACTTGTTAGAACACGTTGCATTTTATGTAGTAAATTGCATCATATGTCAAAAGTTTACCAGTGGGGATATGCTGCAAATGAGTGATTCCTCGAGCAAATGGTCCCTTTCTGCATTTACATATTGATTATGTTGATATACTGCAAGTATTTAGTGGATATATGTATATGATAGTGGTGGTGTGTCCCTTTTCCAGGTGGATTGAAGCAGGTCCTTGTACACACCCTGATGCCACTTGCACAGTCACATTTTTAGTCTGAGAAGTCTTTCCCATATGGGGAGTATGTGAGGTGAGGTGCAGTGATCCGACAATGGGCCCATTTTGTTAATGAAGTATTTGAACAGATTAGTCTAATGCTTAGTATAAAACACAGGTTTTCTTCTGCTTATCATCCACAAGCAAATGGAATATGTGAGAACTTAACAGTCTACTTAAAGAGAGAATTGCAAAATTAAAATTGACACTGAAGATGGGGTGGCTGTACTGCCTGACCCTTGCATTATATGCATTAAGGAATCAGCCTGGGTCGGACCACCACCTCACAACCCACAAGCTAATGACAGGGAGGTGAATGAGAATGTCTTTGTCTCCTCCATTGAGGAGCAAGAGTGATGCCCAGAAGACTGCAGAAATGTTAGCAAATGACTTACATGCTTATTTGACATGTATGACCGCTAGTATCTCTGTCATTTCAGATCAAATCAAGCGCAAAGGGGGTTGGTCTCATGACACAGATGAAGACCATTCAGCAATCAGACTTCAAGAACTACTTCCTGTACCTCAACTTTTTATTGAAGATTTAGTTCTAGTGTGTAATTTCACCCGGAAGTGGCACGAGCCACGCTTTACTGGTCCTTTTATTATAGCGAATATTACTCCCTCAGCAGTAAAAGTCCAAGAGAGTCGCGCCTGGATCCGCTTAAGTTACATAAAGCCATACGCTGGTGAGACCGACGCACCCTCAGCGATCAATACGGAAGCAAGGCAAGAAGAAGTAGTTCAGCATGTGCAGACCTGATCGATTACGAGGATAACGCTAAGATTGCTGATTAAATAAATGCAAGTGTACATTTGGTCTGTGGCCCACCCTAGACTCTCTTTATAGATATTGTAGCAAGAGTGCAAACCAAGTTCTCGAGTCATAGGAATCTGTGAATTGGACTTTAGAATGTGGTGACATAAATATGTCAAAACTGGAGTTTGAATTTGACGACTGGAAATGTGAGCAGTTTCCAGATTCATTCCTCAGTAATTTTCTCTTTGGTTAATTCAAATTATCCTAGCAGATGCTGATGCCCATAGGCTACTTCTCACTGTTTTTGTTTACATACTTCGAGCTTATCCTGCTCTTGTTTAGAGTAGTACTAATATACGTGTTTTTCTGCAAGATCCTAAAAAATGACCCTGCAATTAGGAGGCTTCTTATGGTGATAGTTGAACAGATCCTACAGTTACCTGATCATTTAACAAGGTTGCCTGATTAAAAAACTGTGTTCCTTCCTTAAAGCAGTGCACAGGCTGAATGAGGAAAGTATAGAATGGTACAGTTTTGGTAAGCAAGCAAGTTCAACGCTGTGTGTAGAATCGTAAATGGTGGGGATTGATGTATTGGTGCATAATATATGCATGCTCAGCATTTATTATTGTTTTCCTGGTTGTGTTGGTCCATACTGTCTACTTTATTGGTCCAAGCAAGATAGAAGTCCCTTTGATTCTTCCAACTTCAGTGATTCTCACAGATTTATCTATTACTGAAAGGCCAAGACCATTTGTGATTGTTCCCACACCAGTGGCACGTATGAGGCCACCCATTTCTATGACAAGTGTTCCTATTATTCCCCTTGTAGGTAGGACCCTTATTGATATACTTCATGCGCATTATGCACCACCCTCCTTGCAAGAGAGAGACACAGGAGAAGCACAAGGGAAGTTAAAGAATTATCTAGACAGCACAGCACACTTGGGTAGTAACATGAGGTATCAGCACATTAAAAATGTGGGAGAGAGAACGTCCAAGGAGAGTTGCTATGTTTGTGCTCTCATACCTTATGTCATGGGGAATTCCAAGATATTCATAGCTATAGAAGTAGCTGTCCAGAAAGCTAATTGCCTGACGCACCTTGAACTCTGCCATATGAGAGGTCAGTCCAGGGTCGAACAGCATCCTTGGTATGGGTGACCGAGAAGACAGCTCCAGAAGAAGATGATTATGTGCAAGATTTTACAACAAGAGAGAGACCCCATACCAGAGATCACGTGATAAGATATGAACAGCCTGAAATGAATGGAGCAAGAATCAGATGGGAAGTAAACAAAAAGCTCAGTTGTCAAGGAAATGACCCTAAAGAAATACGAAGATGCAAGGAGAGAGGTCAGCTGCAAGTTAAGGGAAAAGTACTTGCACCAAATGGATGTATTGAAGGCCTGATTCTGTGTAAAGCACCAGCACTAACCGGACAACCTGAAGCAATTGTGTGGCATGCAGAAAATCAATGCAAGCATCATTGGCTGAACATTGTAAAGTTACTGACATGGGTCGATGATAAAGGAGGACCGTTGCAAATAGTACCTCTAGCAAATGCATCCTTGTTTTTCAGAAAAAATGGCACCAGGAAGGTTGGAATGAATCAGCAGTGAGGCCAAATTTTCGATGTACCAGGAAGGAAGGATGGAACAGCAGTGATAATGGACCACTACTTGGCCTGCGGATCCAGAGCATATATGAAGTTGCCCAAAGACTGGGGAGGGCTGTGTTCCATAGTTCCCATTCATGTTCCAGCATTGGTGATTCTGAATAGTGACCTGAACATTGGATGCTCACCTGAGGAAGAGGAGATCAGTGGAATTTCTCAATCGAACAAAGAGGGAGAACCACTTTTCAGCTAAGTCCATGGAAGCCTTTAATTCAATTCCATATGAGCACAGGTTGTTCAGTCAGACTCCTGCAGTATTCACGACTATCTTCATGCCAGGGATCCAGATGATGGAAAATGCCAAATGGTTACAGATTACCTGATGGGAACTTCTACAGACGATTAATAGTACCATAAACGTATTCAAAGCTATCAAGAGAGAGCTTAGATCTATAAGACTGATGACCCTGCAAAATAGATATGTCCTGGACATGATTACAGATATGAATGGAGGTGTTTTGTGCCAAAGTCGGAGAGTCATGTTGCACATTCATACCTTCTCACGACGACGAGAATGGGACCTTAACAGAGGCCATAACAATGCTGACGAACTTGCACATCAAGATGGTAGATGAGACAGAAGACATTGCAGATGACGGCTGGTTTGCATCGATCTTCTCATGGGTTCCACAATAGATGGAGAGTATTTTCAAGTTCCTCTGAGAACTATTGGTGATTATCATGTTAAGATTCTGTGTGATCAGAGTAATAATCACACAGTGCAAGAAGACAGCAAAGAAGGCAGTCGGAATGAAGATCATGATCGATGTCGAGTCTGGGTTTGGACCCAAAGAGCTGACAGATGAAGAAATCAGAAAATATATAGAAGAAACCATTCTAGTACCTGAGGGATTGAAGTTCCTGTATCCAAAGGACCACAAGTATGTGGGAAGATGGATCTAATGCAGTCTAAATCGACAATGTAGTCACATGAGCTGGAGTGTTGATGAACATGTACAATCAGCAGGATCTCTGAAAGGAGTAATGAAGATATGGACTCCAAAGAAGCACTTTTTCAGACAAGGATGTCAAGATGTGAAGACTGATGGGAGAGTGGTGGATGAATCAATCAGAGGGAGGAGTGTAGAGGAGGAGCCAAATTCCTGTACCGAAAGTCCTGCCCCATTCTTCCTATATGTTGGAAGCTAGAAATTGCGACATGCACAATGTCAATAATGGTACCTATCCCACAAAGAATGCTGGAAACTAGGTATCCATTGAGAAAGTCCTACATGATATATCTGCGGAGAAATTACAGTTTTTTAAAGAGGTTGCAGAAGAAGTGTGTAGTGACAAAGGCAAGAGACTGGTGACGTCACATGAAGCAGGGATGATGAACCAAGAAGAGATGCCAAGGAAGAAAGTATATGAACCTTATAGAATCTGATGGCAAAGTGAAGAGTTGAGTAACATTTCAGGTGTAGGAATGAAGATTGCACGTGCGAAGAGCACTGAAGAAAATGCAAATCGCTTTATAACTGCCCAGATGCTGTAACGCAAGTAGACTTATTAATCATGAAGGCTGGCTATACATAGTGAATAAACTGCAGGCGATGCCACCAATATATATATGCGTGTATAGAATCTGGATGTTCCACGTCATATTTTAGCAAACTAGGACCCCACAAACAGAAAGTACTGAAAGGGTTGCACAGCAAACAAAGACAGCTGAAGATGAAGGAAGATTCGAAAAGGCTTGTCTGCCTAAGTGTCAAGGGTTGAGGCAGCCAAGAAACTGGTTATCTATTTGAGAAGATACAATGAATTTGAGAAGCAAGTCAAGCTCCAGTTGAGGTGCAATGAAAAAATACTATGAGTGCCAAGTCTTATTCATTTAATAGTATTACAAGTGAGGAAAGAGCTAAAACACTGTCTGCTGTCACATGGTGTAGATGGAAATAGACTTTGGGCAAGCCACATCAAGACTGGAGATAAGACTGTGCTCACACACCCCTTTATTCTCAGGTGCAGTGATACTTTGCAAGGCTGAGTTCAAAAACAATTTGAATGGCAGACAGGAGGAGTGATGATGGATGGTGGGCTAAATAGGTGGAAAGGCATGGCCAAGTCCACCCACAAGCACCTGGGGTAACAGCCTGCGTGCTGCAAACAAGTGGAATATTCCCAAAGGGTACAATAACGCCAACCAATTATAGAGAGCCACGTAGTAAAGAACCCTATAATTTGAAAGCCAATGAAACGTTTTGTATTTTATGACAGCGAAGATGACTTACACTATGGGTGGGCATAAGTTGTCCACCTGATGCTAGAGATCCAATCACGATCCTGTTCCCCATAGAAAGTATACCTAGATGTTCCCCTTAAGCCTATTGAAACCCCAAGTAGCTTTTCTTATATTGCCACGTAGTATGATGTCACTGATGATGAGGTTTTCTTATAAATATGTGTTTTTTCATGTGAAACATTGAGAGACTTGAGCGATCGTCCGTTGATGTCCGTTGTTGTCCGTTGTACTCCCTGTTTTGGACAATTGCAAATAAAACAGCTACGTTTGCCAACTTCCTGAGTCAGTCTTCTTATTGATGTAAGAGTGACTTCAGCATCCTCATCCATCCAATAAATAGTTACCTTGGTTAAAGGGCCACATTATTCCAAAGCCTGCTTTATCTGTGTTGCCTTTACTTGGATGAACCAGCAGTGTTTTCATTAGGCGTGTACAATTATTAGTTTAATTAAAGATATTATTTTTATAGAAACTTGGTTGGACATTATTTTATTTTGTTACCACCATACTATTGTTGTTTTTGTTGCAACTCTAACAGCTCACACCCCTCCTGAAGATTATAGCCCGCCCTCAGCCCACTTTATCAAAAGCGGCTATGGAGGTATACCTGTCGAGCTGTGCATGTTTCCCCTTTCCTTTATGAATGCAATCACTGCTGGTTTAGTAGTAGTGTGGGGCTGAGTAGGCAGTTTAGCTACTAGTCATTCCTGTGCTCCTCCAGATCAGTAGTAATTTAATCACAAATTGTAATATGCATTCCCATGCACACGGTGTTATTGAGTTTGACCAAGACAGAGTCTTGGGCAGAGTTTACTCCTTTATCCTGTAGTGCTAATGGCATCTATATTTGCCCCATAAGGAATCATAGTAGGCTCCATCCACCCAAGCACTTTAGTGTGATCAAGTGAGAGGGGAAGTCATTTTACTGTTAATGGTCCAATAAATGAGGTAGTGTTGTAGTGGAAACATGTGCGGTTGGAGAATGGTGTTAGTAGGAACTATATGTTGAAGTATGATGACAGTTAGAGTCTAACCAGAATGCGTTCAGGAGTTTATCTTTTGCTGTGTCTTTGGCTGTTACTAATCGAAATAACGATTTACTTTTTCTCCAACCATGAACAAAAAGTGTGGTACTTTACTTCAATAAAACAATGAGGTACTTTACCGAACTCTGCAAACACGAAATATGGATCCTATGAAATGCAGTGCAACACTTCAGATAGGTCACTAATACCACCATTCCTTGCAAATAGTGTGGAGCAAAATCAGAGAAACCAAAAAACTTCCTGAAACCTTTTTAAACTTAATCTGGAAAGAATGCTGCCAAGTATAGAGGTGGAGCGTAGATTAAAAAGCAGGAATGTCTTTATTAAAACCATATCAGCTAATCTATTCACCTAAAATTTCATAAGCCAACATGTCACGTGTTTTCAAATGGAGCACAGCTTCCTGTTACATATGAAAAAAGGACTTTGAGTTAATAATTGACAATGTTCTTTCTAATTCTGTAATGTATTTCATTAAAATCAAGTGAGATCATGATTGTAAAAATAGTTTATTTTCCTGACAGCAATACAAGTTATGGGGAAAAATTAGTTGTAATGCAACATTAAATGGGCGAAGCATATTTAAAATGTATAACATGCCTATAATTAAATGTTAGGTGGTTTAATATGCGTTGCCAGGCAGTCAATCTTTCAACTGTTCTGAAACCTCGAGAGCCTCTCCGGAAAAAAATAGACTAAGCAAAGCATATCCATATTTATTAATAATGTATACTTTATATAAACATTAATAATTCAGTCAGAATTCATCGCAAAAACTGTGGGTTGTGTGCCTCAGAATTATGCTTGATCATGCAAATCAACAAATCCATGTTTCCTTAATGGGAAACATTCCAACCATACGATATGGAAGAAAATAGGATTATGAGTCCAAATTGTCCAGCTCCACTGTCACATGTGCAAAAATATGATCAACCTATGAAATTAAGGGGTGTTTCTTCTGAGAGTGCCAGTCTGTTTAGCAAGCCAATGGAAAGATTTTACCAATAAGAAATCCAAAAGTCAATATGACATATTATGGGGAAATTAGAGGATATTTAACCAGAATTCCACATGAAATGGGGAGAGAGCTCTCGGATTGTGAAGGCCGTGGACAAGAAAGCCTGTAATTGGTTTCAACCCAGCACTCCAACTAAGTAAATGCCTAGTATGGGATGTCCAATGGAAACCCTTATTTATATATTTTTATGTAAAAAGTTATTTTATTTCTGGATGATGTACCCTTATATAACATAATATGAGGGCACACAGGTATCAGGAATAACAATCAAGAATTGCAGTTTCAATCCGATTCCCCCCAGCAAGCTTAGAGAGAACAGACATGATTTTAAACAGGACAATTGCTTTTAATTGTGGTTTAAAATGAATGGGAAAATGCTAAAAATGATTTTAGTTCGCTAAATGGGATTCAGAACTAGAGTGAGTTGCTTTGGATTGGGTCAGGTAAACACTAGCAATGATTGTAGAATGATTAGCAGATGGAAAACGAAATTCAGAAGTTGAAAGCAAGAAATAGCTGTTTTTACATGTGGTGAAATTGAGCCAATGAGAAATCGCTGCAAACTTTTTAGCGCATGAAAAACGTGATTACAGCAAGACTATAAGGAATTGGAATACTTAAGCTAAGAGATGACTATGGACAGTTCTATGCTTAATACTCACTACTATGGCTTTGGAATGGAATGGACCCGTCAAAGATATGGTCAATGGTTTGGCTGGAATTCGCTCGCCACCGGACAGGATTCAGGACACCTGGACTGCTCTCAGCAAGGCACTCTAGTCTGCACAGCCTTTTGGACTGGATCTGATGGGTTCTGGGTTACAGCTGTGCTGGACTGATTTGGATCTTGGGTTCTAGCAAGGGATCTTGGCCAGAAGCAGCAAAACAGCTCAGCCAGGCTGTTGAATGGTTTAGGCCCGTGGAAGTTTATGGGTTAAAATCAGGTTGCAAGATTTTAAAGGCCTGCTGAAGAGGGTTCAGCTTTTTGGTTTGGGCCTCTGCTTCAGGGTTCTGGAGTCTGGTTCTAGAGTATGGAGTCTGGTTTCTTCCTGCATAGCGCTTCATGTTCCTAACATAATCACAATTGCTAGAATATGAACTTTTTCATGGTTCGGTCTCTGAAAGTCGCAAAATTTCCAGAGTAGTTTCTACTTGTGAGCAATATTTTCATTTTAATAATCTCTAAGGTCCATATTTCTGTCAGTTCGGTACAATATTTTATAAGTCTTTTCCCAAAACAATATTGTCTGTGCTCTCTGAATACACACAATGGTTTGTCTCCGCCTCCAAGGTCTTGGCTGGGCTAGAGAGTCACATGGGCTTGTCTTCCTGGGCAGTTGGTGTCAGTCACACCCGAATTAGCATTTTCTTTCAGTTCAAGGAACCCATTGTCTCTTTCCTAGAGCAGCAGAGGAAGTCTCCTCCACTTCTCATTAGCAACCCCATGAGATATTCTCTCCTTTTGGTGGGAATGAACAGGGTGGTGTGTTGTCAGTGGGGGAAAACCTCTTTGAAGTTTTAGCTGAATCAAATTACCTTATGGTCAATTGTGACATTGCTCCTTGTGAAAAGTTACAGTTACAAATTTAAAATAAGCAAACATATCTTCAATTCCAGTCTTTTTCAACATGAAAATCAATGTGTGGAACCGTATATTCCATTTGATGGAAGTCCCTTCTTTGGCATCTTTAGCTTTGGAGACACAAGTTTCAACTGGCAGATTTAGAGATCGCCAGCGTCTGACAGAGGCGAGTAACGGTATTGCACCCATTTTTGGCATATTTCTTTCCAGCAAGTATCTTTAAAAGTGTATTTTGTTCTGATAAAATATACTTCTGCTGATATTATATATATGTGGATTCTTGAAGTAGAATGATGTTCAACACCCAATAAGGAGGTTGGATCTTTTGGGTGGTTTGTGAGCCATGATTCTTGCAAATTTGACAACCAAGAAAAATGGATTTCCACACAGCTCTGTGTTTCTTTTGCAGTCATTTTGCTCTGTGGGCAGCCAAATGATGGGTTTTGGCAGTGGTCTCCTGTGTTACCACTGACATAGGAAAAAGTGGATGGCGGCCTATTTTTCAGATTTTTCCTGCACACTTCAGGGTGATTTTTAGCGAGTGCAATGCTTTCCAGCGGCCATTCCGATGTTCCTGATGCAAGCAGCGCACAGGAATGTTGCAGGGCCTGGACGCGTGGTGTAAAAACATCCCACAAGCCGCCCCTCTTGCGATTTGGCGTTGACCGTCCATCAATGGAATTCGCAAGACTGGGATGTCAGTTTCATCTCTTCTGGTTCCAAAAACGGCAAAGTTCATGATCTTTTCCTCCATCAGGGGTGGATCAATCAGTTCTCCTCGCCAGTCCTTATGTGAGTATTGAGCGATACTCCGGGCCCTTCGGATCTTTCCTCCCGGTCCCCAGGTAGTCCTCCTTGGTTAGTCTCCATGGTTTTCAATCCTAGGATGACAAAACAAAAACATATTTGTAGACATTTCCCCACCACTATTAATGTAGTGGGGCGGACACATACATTTTGATAAATCAAGACACATTTTTATTATTGTATTTTATAGACTATATATGGAGTATTTTATAGTTGGAGTTTTATGGAGCTGGAGTGGCCCCCTCTGGGGTTCCAGAAGACTCCTCCAGTTGCTGCAGAGTGTGCCTAGGATGGCAACACTTTAGTTGATTAATATGGACCCACTTATCTTCCCCTTCTGCCAAACTGCCTTTGAGGATGCAGATTTTGTAGGCGACTGGTGAGATTTTGTCTACAATTTCAAAAGGATCCCTCCAGGTAGGCAAAGATTTACGCTGTTTGGCCTGATTCCTTTGGAAATTGTATAAGTAGACCCGGTCTCCTACATTTTATTCTTTTCTGGTAGTCTTCAAGTCATAGTGGGTCTTCATGCTGTCGGCTGATCTTTCTAGATTTCGCTGAGCATAGGCAAAAGCATGTTGAAGGTGTTTTCTTAGATTTTCAACATACTCATGAGTTGTGGAGGCATTGATCAATGTCTGCTCTTAGGTTCTGTGGAGCAGATGCTGGGGAAGCACCATCCTGCGTCCAGTCATCAGCTCAAACGGTGACATTTTAGTTGCAGATGAAGGGGTAGATCTGATGGGCATTAGGACAAGAGGTAATTGAATATCCCAAATTGGCCCAGAATCTGCCACCATTTTTTTTAATATGCGCACAATTGTTTTGTTGTATCTCTCCACTGCACCACTAGAGGCCTGCCGGTAAGCAATGTGTAGCTTCCTTTTGACCCCAAGAATCTCCCACATCTTTGTCATTACTTCACTGGTGAAATGGCTACCTCTATCTGACTCGATCCTTTGGGGTAGTCCAAAATGCAAAAAGATGTGGTTGATCATCAGGGCAGCTGCTTTTTCTGCCTTGCAGTTTGGGGCCGGGAGACATTCCAACCATTTAGTAAACAAGCATGTCACGGTCAACATGTACTTGTTTCCCCTAGAGGAGCGAATCACGGGCCCAATGAAATTGACTTGTAAATCTGACCATGGCAGTGTCATCCCCCTCTTTTGGAGAGGTGCACGTGTGTGAGGGATGTTGGCTGAAATTGTGCACACACAAGACACCCCTTCAAGTATTGGTTGAGGTCCTGCCCCTTGTGTGGCCAGTATGCAACCTCTCTTAAGATTTCAAGTGTTGTATGAAACCCCCTATGACCGGCTGTGGCCGTATCATGGGCGTGACTTAACATCAGGCTCCGGACTGAGGTAGGGACCACCCACTGATCATGGCCAGCTAGTGATCTCCTTACCAACAAACCGTCTTGGATTCGGAACATTTTTGGACATTTCATCAACACTCTGAGGTCCCCTTTCCCTATGTAATTGGTATCCGTCAGGGGAAAATTCTCAGGGTCCTCAATGCGTTGATAAAACTTACCAATTATTGGATCCCCCTTCTGAGCCGTAATCAAATCAGCATCTGGGGTCTCCTTACTCCATTGTGCAGTTGAGAGTTCATTGCGAGCATTTGTCTGGGACCTAGTGATAGCAGTGACCTGGATTTCCCCCAACAGGGACTCAATCTCAATTAGATCCCCTTGGATGGCCCTGGTTTTGGCCAGCTGATCCGCTAGGTAATTTCCAGTTTTGTCCGGTCCCTCTACCTTGGAATGACCCTTGATCTTTTTCTAGTAGATGGTCATCCCATTCGAGGTGACCAAATCATCAATATTTTGAATTAACTTCCCATGTTTCAAAGGTTTGTTATTAGCACATAGCATGCCTCTGGTTTTCCAATTAACCAGGTGCTCCACGAACACGTTCCGTACATAATCCGAATCTGTGATTATGACCAGTTCGCAGAGTTGATGTTGGACAGCAGTGAGGATGGCTTGATGCACAGCCATCAACTCTGCCACTTGACTACTTCGGGGACCAATCTTGTACCCAGCAGAGGGTTCTGGGGTCTTATTCGCCCATGCATTCCCCACGCCGGCCACAAGTTCTTTTTCCCTGTTGTTTTCAACATGGTAAGAGCATCCATCCACATAGACAGTGGGCATTCCCTCACACTTGTCTTCTTCAAAGACTTTGTGTGGGGAATTAAGGCATGCCTCCATGTTGTCCTTGATTTTCAGACTCTCATCCTCGAGACAGCTTTCTCTGGCACAATCATGCAAGTCAGCCAGACGTTGCGCGAGGGGATTCTTCTTGTTTTGGCCATATCTGACCTCCACAGGAAAACTTTGCATTGACAGAATCCAGGAAGTAATTCGGGAATTACTCACATTTCTGGCCCGGATTCTGTCACTTTGGAGATATTGCAGAGGCTGGTGTGGAGTCTCCACTATGATGTGTTCCCCCTGGATAACCGGGCAGTAATTCTTCAATGCCCACACCGTTGCCAGGAGTGCCTTCTCACAGTCGTTGAATTTTTCCTCCACAGAGGATAAAGTTTTACTCACATAGGAGATTACTTTATTGACCTTGTCATGCTTTTGGTATAATACTGCAGTCAAGCATGTATTTGGGAACCCTGTCTCCAAGAAGAACTCCTTGTTTCTGACAGGGTAAGCTTGGCAAGGCGCTTGTGAGAGGCTTCTTTTGAGTTATCTTACTGCCTCGGCTTGTTCTGGACCCCATTCCCACTTGACCCCCCCCTTCAAAAGATGAATTAGTGGTCTTGTGATCTCTGCGTAGCCCTCAATGAACTTTCTGCTGTAATTAGTCAGTCCAACGAGGCTCCTTAGTTCCCGCAGAGTTGCGGGGTCTTTACATTTCTGGAGTGCTTCCACTTTCTTTTCCTGGGGACAGAGACCCTGAGGAGTAATCTCATGCCCCAAGAAATTGACACAGGTTCTACACCACTGTGCCTTTTGAAAGGAAAGTTTTGCTCTGGCAGCCCTCAACTGTGTCAGAACATAACGGATCTCTGCTATGTGTTCCTCCACAGTTGAGCTTTTGATGAGGACATCATCTACATAAGCCAGGCTACCCCTCTCACCCAGGTCAGGCATGGCCTTATGTAGAAAGATGTTGAATTCATTGCCAGAGTTGATGTATCCAAAGGGAATCCGGGTCCATGTGTATTGCTGTACCCCAAAGGTGAAGGCCAGCTTGTATTGGTCCTACCTACTGACAGGTACAGTCCAGTATCCATTGGTCAGGTCTATTGCAGTGAATACCTGTGACCCCTGGATCTGGGGCAGCCCTTGGTCAATGTAGGGAAGAGGCCATTAGGAAGTATGGAGCCGTTTGTTGAGCTCCCTAAGGTCGGCGCAGTGTCTCCACTGGCCGTTTGGCTTCAATATCTCCAGCACCAGATTATTGAAGGTGCTGTGGACTGGACGGATTATCCCACGGGACCCAACTTTCTAAATTATTTCAGTAAGGGACTCCATTGATGCGAGACGCAAGCGACATTGCTTCACAAACACTGGAGTCATGCCAAGGTCCGTGGGAATTGTTGTTGTGTGGATGTCGGTGCGACCACAGTCATATGAGTCCACCGTAAAGAGATCTTGAAAATCCAAGAAAACTTGTTTCAACTTTTGCTTCTGCTCCAGATTCTCACAGGCATCAGCTAGGTTGACTCTCTCTTCAACCATATGTCTGAAGCCTGGAAAGACTTCTGGTTTCGCTATCTCAGCGGCCTCCTCGAGCTGGGTGGAGAAGTCCCTGGTCAGAGTGCTGATTTGGACTGGTGGCTTCAGGTGGGGAAGGCAGTCCTCACAGACCTGGAAAATCACCTCATCCCTCCTGAAGTCATAGGTCACATCTTCCTTGCCATAAGGGCAGGAAGTGTACACCAGGAAGTTCCCCCATGCCGGGAAAAAATCCTGTCTGGTGCTGTGTTGTCATCACTGTCACTGTCAAAACAGTCCTTGGGGATTGGTCCTAACAGTTAATTTCCTAAATCAATGGACAAATGTTGGTCATCAACCACCATTCCAATAATGGTGCCTCCGGCTAGAGTAATACTCTTTAAGTCGCTGTTATCCACCTCTATTGGAATGGTGTCATGTTCTATGTTGACTAATGGTGTTGGGTTTACCCCCAACCCTTGCTGTTGGAGAGAAGCGTTTAGATGTATGTAGGCATCAGGGTTTTGCAAATATTGTCCTCTTTTAACTTTCACTTCCAGGGAGAATTGTCGGGTCCTTTCTGGGATGGTGACTTCCTCTTTGATCTGAATTTCAACTGCATAAGGTAGCAATTGAGCTGACCTAAATGCTTTTTCTGGATCATCAAAGCCCATGGGATTATCCGCTAATCGGGACCAAGCTTTGAAGTTTATTAGGTCCAAACTAATGGCAAAGCGATTGAGAATGTCACTGCCTAAGTGAAAGGCGGCAGGGACGTCTCGCACGACCCAACAATTGTGGACTATGCTCTTGTTGCCAATGGAGATTTTGAGCATACACCTGCTTGGCAGGAGATGTTTGGAATTAGGTGCTTCCAGGTCCATTTCCCATTTGTCTATCAGTTTGAAGGTGGGAATGGCTGGATCTTTTGGGAGTTGGCGGAACATGGCTTCGCTGATGAAGCTCTTACCGTTGTTCACACACACTCGAGCGAGAACAGAGTCCTTCCCATCATTTAACTGAACAGGGATGAACAACTGCTCTCCAATTTGCTGAATATCAGCCAGGCTCTGAGCTGATTTCACATCTTTCTGGACTATAGGAGTAGGAATGTCTGATTGTGGATTGGTAAAGAATTTCAGATTGTTTCCTTCCAGTGTGGACTGCCACCTTAAACTGGAAGGAAGGTTGATTTTCTGAAAAAGAGAGGACCCCCTATCACCAGTTTGTTGCCCTACTGCTATTACTGTCACATCTGGGATTTGGTTGTTCTGGAAGTGAAATTCTACTTGGTCAGATGTTTGTTCAACCATGTGGCAGGTGCCGTTTAAACTACCATGGTTGACATTCTGTTTTAACTTTATTGGTTGGCTACTCTGGGTCCAGAGGACCTTGTTTACGCAATCTTTTAGGGGTGACAACCTTCGCAGGAGGTCATTCCCTAGTAAACAAGGGGTGCCCTCTTGAGTCACAACTATGACCGGGTGCTTCACCTTGTGTCGCCCAATTTTAATGTCCAAATCCGCAGTCCCCTCGACGGGAATTTCCTTCCTGTCAAAGTTCTGAAGTTGTCCAGGAAGAGAGGTGAGAGGAATTTGGTAGTTCTCCCCCCTTCCTGAATTTAGTTAATCAAAGGCCTTTTTGGACAGAAGGGTAGCTTGGGATCCAGTGTTCACCAGGGGCAAAATTGTACCCTGCCCCTGTATTTGTACCGGGCATAGTATCTTCCCCGCTTCTCCGCAAGGGGGCACAGCTAATGCACATTTTTGGACAACTGGTGGATTCGTTTTTTGGTTTTGGACATTGAGAGAGAAGAGATTTGGGCATAATTCTGTGGGGAGTCTAGGGAATCTGCAAAGAAAAGGTGGCAACTAGAAATGGGATAAGTTTTGAGTTCCCCTGGTTCTGCCCCCCCCCCTTTTTGGAGGCAGTCACCAGGTTGGGTTTGAACCAGGGGATTTTCATGTTGTTGGTTCTGGGGTTGGATGATGGGTGGCACTAGCTCAGTCCCCACATCTACCTAGTCTGGATTTGAATCCTTTGGGACCCATTTTTCTTTGGGAGGAGTTCCCCCATCTCTGAAGGAGAAGATCCTTTTCCCAGGATCCTCTGGAGATTCCTCTCCTTCAAATTGGAAGATCTGTACCTCCTCCACTAAATGGGTCTGTTTGGGTCCTTTGTTTCTCCTACCCCCCCTCTGCTCCTTGTGTGGCAGAGTTTCAGTGGCAGGAGATTTCGGTTCCGGTTCCTGGGTTTCCAGGGGCTTTCTACAAATGGGGAAGGAAGCTTCCTCCAAGGCTTTACACCCCCTTCCCCTTGTGCCTCCTCCCTGGGAACCGGTGGGTTGTCGGGGTGCTGCCCCTGTCATTGTTCTGGAACACCAGGTCCAGAGTTTGGGGCATTCTGCGCCAGCATACTCATCTGAGGGTTCTGTTGAGCCCTCAGCATGCGACCCAGATCCTGTGCCATGTTTTGGACCTGGCGCTCTAGCTGTGAAACCCGCTCAGGCTGATGCAGGGTTCTCATTTCTCCCCTGGGCTGATCCCGGAAAGGGTACCTATCCCTTCTCTGGTAATACCCCGGGTTTGAAAGATTTGTGTACCACTCCACCCTTGGCCTCCCCTCTCATGGATTAGGTTGTCTGAGCTCAGCAAAGTGGGGAAAGAAGGATGGATTGTTTTGGGGTTGAAAGTTTTGTGGGTACCTGGGGAAAAGTTCTGCCCAGGATTTGGGGAATTTCTGCCCTCCTGGGGGAAGTGAGGTGGAAGTTCCCTGGGTTAGGTGCTGCTTGGTTGGATCCCCCCCTTGGGCTGGAGGAGTCCATACATAACCCAGGATGGGTCGGTTCCCCTTTTAGCGGGAACTAACATAGTCAGGGGAGTGAGGGATCCCATTTGTGGGACTACCCCCTTGGCTCCCTGTCTGTGACTGGCCCGAGGGCCTTATGGGCTTGGGATTATTCTGCTGTGCAAGCAGGTTTTTAGGCCTCCCCATCTCCAAGTCCAAAATGGGGGCAACCTTTACCTCTGCCACCTTAGCAGCAGCAGGGGTGTTGGTTGGTTTGGGGCTTTTTTGAGTATTCTTGTTGTGAATGGGCTTTTGCACCTCATAGATCCGGGTGGCCTGTTCAATGACCCAGTCTAGTGATCTTTTCTCATGAAAATCTCTCACTAGCTGGGTCATGACGTACTTTGGTAGAGCCGGGAAAAAAGTATTAACAAATTCTTTGCTGTCCGTGCGCACCCTTCTGGCAGTCTGCGCAAAGGCACGCTTTAATTCCTGCACAAATTCTTGTGGGGCCTCATCCTCCCCACATTGTAAATTGTAGGCTGCCTTGCGAGCCTCTTGGGGATTTCTGCCAACAGAAAAATGCTTCAAGATAGCCGCCCTATATGTGGACCATCTAGAATGATTTTGGTCCTCCAGCCCGCAAAGAAACTGGAGTATTCTGGTGACAAGGTCCATTTCACATATTGAATGCAGCTACTGCTGTCTTTCAGATGGAAAGTTTCCATCATCTGCTGAAAGAGCTCTAAGTGCTCCCAAACAGAATATTTGGCGTTCTTATGATAAGGCGTGATGACGCTCCTTATTGCTTTGATCTGTTTTAAGTGGTCCTTAAGCAAGGCCATTTTTGCCTTATTGGCCTTCTTGGTTCGGGTAACCCTGGTCCAATCCTCCTCTGACTCAGAGGCACTGCTCCCAGAGGTGCCGGTCTGGTCTTCTAGGTTCTCCCGGATTCTGCGAGCCTGGGAATGGCTGGCAGAATGTGGGGATCTAGTCTCCTGTGTCCTGGGGCGCTCAAAGGAGTCTTCTGATTCCTCCTGGCTCCCAGGATTTGATGGGTACCCCCCCCACTGTCCTAGCTGGGCAAAGGTTTTTAGGATGCCCTTAGTGGGCCTACCCTCCTGGAGTTCCCCACTAAACTTCACAGTACTTGGGTACCCATACCCAGATGCATGCCCATCCATTCCTGGGAGGTACTGGTCTATGAGCCCCATACTTCTGACTGGATAGTAATCTGCCATCCCTGTGGCCCTGGGCTCATGTGCGCCAGTGGGCATGGGGGTGGCAGAGTCCAGGGACTGGGAGAGATGAAGGCCTCTGGTAGTAGGGTTCCTGGGGTTATGCTCAGGTGTTTCCCTTTCCCAGCAAACCTCATCTCTATCAGCCCCTGATCCCTGTCCGTACAAGAACCTGAGCTTTCTGTTCCTCAATCAAGGCCTTACTAGTCTCTATCAGTCTCTCTTGCATGGCTACCTGCCTGTGGAGCATATCATTGTTCTGACAGAGAGCCTCATTTTCTCTCTGTGCTTCCTGGTTTGTCTTTGAGTACTGGGCCAGTCTTTGCTGCAGGAGGGTTACCTCCTGAGTCCTGTCCATACTGGCCTGCTCCTTCCTTGCCAGAGCATCTTCCACCCTCCTGGTGTGCTCTAACAATCTATCATGCTCTTTTTGGAGGTCACCCAGTCCCTGGAGGGCCAGGTGATTTTCTTCCAGTGTCCCTTTTAAGTGACAGACTTCCTGGCCTAAGGTGTCCCTTTCCTGAGAAAGAGCCTGCCTCTGTTCCACCAGGTCGTCCCTCTGTCTTTGAAGGGCACCAGTTCTCTGGCGCTCTTCATCAAACTCTGCCTGGGTGTCCAGGTCTTTCAGAATTAATTTGTTGCTTTCTGCCTTCTCTCGATCTAGGTGGCTTTGCAGGGTGGCTACCTGCTCTGTGCATGCCCTGTTGAAATCCAATTATTGCTCCAGCTTTTTCTGGCTCTGCAGTAGAGAGTCCACACTTTCTTGGTACTCTTTCTGCAAGGCCAGAATTTTGGTATCCTGTTCTGCCTTTTCCTGTTGCAGGATACCCATATCCTCTTTTATTTTAACCGTACACTTCCTGCTTTCATTTTCTGACTCCTGGCTCCTCTGCAGCCTCTCCTCAGAAGAGTCCAGATCAGATTGGCCCTTTTCTAATGCCATTGGTTGCCTACTTGCCAGATTTTGGCCTTCAGCATATTTATCCTGTATGGCTCCCATAGATAAATATAGATATGCCACTATCTTGGCAATCTTATTTTGCTCATCCTTGGCCTCAGGGGTTCACTCAGGGCCACATGTAAGGGACCCTGGTCTTTCCAGATATCTAACCCTGTTGCAGTGATCTGTTGTGTGATTGCATGCAACCACACATTCTGGTCCTGCTCAGTCCATTCACCTCTCACAAATAACTTATGTAAAAAGTGTTCTCTAGCCATCTTGATGTCTACCAATGTCACCATTCTGGAAATATTGATTTCCTTCCTGACTTACAGAAGTTTATTATTTTATTTTTGCAAAACAGACCATTTCCTTAGAGTGTTCCCTTTTGGGGGTGCTTTCACAGTGTAACACAGCGTGGTAGCCCAACAGGATTTATGTATCCTGTCAGTTAGCACACTGTATTAAGCTGTACAAGTGGTAGGTCTAATCCAGAAATCCCGGACACGAGCCCCCAATCTGTAAGTGGTTTCAACCCAGCACTCCAACTAAGTCAATGCCTAGTATGGGATGCCCAATGGAAACCCTTATTTATATATTTTTATGTCAAAAGTTCTTTTATTTCTGGATGATGTACCCTTATATAACGCCCCTCTCTTTGAATCCCCCCGGTCTCACTGAACCAAGAAGTAGGTTTGTTTTGCACATTTAAAAGATTTATTTGAAGAACTGAACAATATATATATATATATATATATATATCACACTTTTATGAATATGAACAATATCTTAAATCACACTATTATGAATATGAACAATGATCAGCAATGGGTAATATTACAATATCAACAATCTCTTTAATCAATTAGGAGTAGGAATAGGAAGAATAATGTAGCAGAGAATAACTTTGTATAGGTTCAAGGAATGCAATGATAAGAAAGAATGCAACACAGAAATAAAACTTGATATGAATTCAGTCAAAGACAAGGTGATCACTCTTTCCCCCTGTTACTACACACTCCCCCAATATACAATATGAGGAGATGGAAAGAGGGCACACAGGTATAAGGAATAACAATCAACAATTGCAGTTTCAATCCGATTCTCCCCAGCAAGCTTAGAGAGAACAGAAATGGTTTTAAACAGGTCAATTGCTTTTAATTGTGGTTTCAAATGAATGGGAAAATGCTAAAAATGATTTTAATTCACTAAATGGGATTCAGAACTAGTGATAGTTGCTTTGGATTGGGTCAGGTAAACACTAGTAATGATTGTAGAATGATTAGCAGATGGAAAAACGAAATTCAGAAGTTGAAAGCAAGAAATAGCTGTTTTTACATGTGGTGAAATTGAGCCAAATGCGAAATCGCTGCAAACTTTTCAGCGCACAAAAAACGCGATTAAAGCAAAACTAAGGAATTGGAATGCTTAGTTCGTTTGAAAGCTGAGGATGTTAGCTTCAAAATGACATTTAAATTTTGTTCCTAGCATGTAGGGCTCAGAAGTTACAGAGGTTTTAGTGAAGGTTAATTTTTCTCAAAAGAGTCAAGATTTCAAAATGAAAGATGCGTTGTTGAAGATTTGGAACAAAGATTTCTTAACATTATGGAGTCTATGGAGCCGCAAACTACATGGACAGCACAGCCTGAAACGATTGCCTTTCTCTAGAAAATATATATTAGCGCCAAGATGATTATCACTACGATTATCACAGGATTATGTGGATGAGAGAAGAATTCAAGATAGACAAAAGAGATTCAATAATGCAGTTATGGATGTGTTGGAATGGTTTGGATGGGATTACTTAAGCTAAGAGATGACTATGGACAGTTCTATGCTAAATACTCACTACTATGGCTTTGGAATGGAATGGACCCGTCAAAGATCGGGTCAAAGGTTTGGCTGGAATTCGCTCACCACCGGACAGGATTCAGGACACCTGGACTTCTCTCAGCAAGGCACTCTGGTCTGCAAGGCCTCTTGGAGTGGATCTGATGGGTTCTGGGTTACAGCTCTGCTGGACTGATCTGGATCTTGAGTTCTAGCAAGCGTTCTTGGCCAGAAGCAGCAAAACAGCTCAGCCAGGCTGTTGAATGGTTTAGGCCCCGTGGAAGTTTAGGGGTTAAAATCAGGTTGCAAGATTTTAAAGGCCTGCTGAAGAGGGTTCAGCTTTTTGGGTTGGGCCTCTGCTTCAGGGTTCTGGAGTCTGGTTCTAGAGTCTGGATTCTGTATTCTTCCTGCAGAGCGCTTCGCCGGTATATCAGTGATGAGTGAATGTGTGTGTCCTTCTGGGTCCCCAACAGTCCCTATTTATCCATCTTCCAAAGGGGTGGGGAGGCTGATTATACTATGCCCAACCCTCTAAGGATCTGATAGGTCAGAGAATTTCCCCTCTCCTGAGTTGAGAAAGGAACAGTGTGTCATGATGTGTCATTATGTGTCAGAGTGACACAGTGTTTAGGGTCCAGAGAAAATCCCTCCGCTTTGCTTTTACCCAGGAAATCTATTTTTCCCAAAAAACATATTTCCAATATGCACAACTTGTTAATAATACATATTTACATGACAGATTGACTAAGGTATGTTTCTGTCCAAGCCTCATCTTCCTACCAGTTTTGGTTCACAAATGACAATTTTTTGCACTTTTGGGTGGTTACTCAGTGTCAGCTCTGTACCAATTTTTACACATGCATACACATACCATCTGGGCATATTCCTGGAAAATTTCGTGTTCCTAACATAATCACAATTGCTAGAATATTAACTTTTTCGTGGTTCAGTCTCTGAAAGTCGCAAAATTTCCAGAGTAGTTTCTATTTGTGAGCAATATTTTCATTTTAATAATCTCTAAGTTCCATATTTTTGTCAGTTCGGTACAATATTTTATAAGTCTTTTCCCAAAACAATATTTTCTGTGCTCCCTGAATACACACAATGGTTTGTCTCTGCCTCCAAGGTCTCGGCTGGGCTAGAGAGTCACATGGGCTTGTCTTCCTGGGCAGTTGGTGTCAGTCACACCCGAATTAGCATTTTCTTTCAGTTCAAGGAACCCATTGTCTCTTTCCTAGAGCAGCAGAGGAAGTCTCCTCCACTTCTCATTAGCAACCCCATGAGATATTCTCTCCTTTTGGTGGGAATGAACAGGGTGGTGTGTTGTCAGTGGGGGAAAACCTCTTTGAAGTTTTAGCTGAATCAAATTACCTTATGGTCAATTGTGACATTGCTCCTTGTGAAAAGTTACAGTTACAAATTTAAAATAAGCAAACATATCTTCAATTCCAGTCTTTTTCAACATGAAAATCAATGTGTGGTACCCTATATTGCATTTAATGGAAGTCCCTTCTTTGGCATCTTTATCTTTGGAGACACAAGTTTCACCGGACAGATTTAGAGATCGCCAGCGTCTGACAGAGGCGAGTAATGGTATTGCACCCATTTTTGACACATTTCTTTCCAGCAAGTATCTTTAAAAGTGGATTTTGTTCTGATAAAATATGCTTCTGCTGACAGTATATTTATGTGGATTCTTGAAGTTGAACGATGTTCAACACCCAATAAGCAGGTTGGATCTTTTGGGTGGTTTGTGAGCCATGATTTTTGCAAATTTGACAACCAAGAAAAACGGTTTTCCACACAGCTCTGTGTTTCTTTTGCAGTCATTTTGCTCTGTGGGCAGCCAAATGATGGGTTTTGGCAGTGGTCTCCTGTGTTACCACTGACATAGGCAAAAGTGGATGGCGGCCTATTTTTCAGATTTTTTCTGCGCACTTCTGGGTGATTTTTAGCGAGCGGAATGCTTTCCATCGGCCATTCTGATGTTCCTGATGCAAGCAGCGCACAGGAATGTTGCAGGGCCTGGACGAGTGGTGTAAAAACATCCCACAGCCGGAAGCAAATGTTACCTGAGGAGGAGGTGATTCCAAAGGTGGATAAAGCAGAGAGTGGAGGGGCCTGGCTTACTGGTACTATTACCTTGGGACTGTGAACATCCAAGCAGGATCTACAGCTTAAACTAATTGTTTAAAAGTGAGTATAAATATCTGTAATGCATGTCCCCTAGAATAATCGATGTGCTACTTTTTATTTTTTTGATTGTGCTAAATCCCTAGATTGGATCAACTCAGGAGGAATGCCACTAGGGGGAGGTAATTCCAAATGGAATGTTTCTGTCTTTTAGCTGAAATGCAACTTGCTTTCTCCTTATATTTGATTGGGGGTGTAAAGAGGATGAAGTACATGGAACGGATGGGAGTGCATGGAGCGGATGGGAGTGCATGGAGCGGATGGGAGTGCATGGAGTTAATGGGAGTGCACGGAGCGGATTGGAGTGCACAGAATGGCGGGACGTACATGAAATGGTTTGGAGGGCATGGAACGTCTGAAAGAGCATTTAAAGGAACGGTCTGAGTGCTTGAAACGGTCGTAATGCACGGAACAGTCGTAGTACATGGAACGGATGAAGTTCATGGAACTATTGGAGTGGGCGCGATCTCAAGCACCTACAGTAAACCACCATATTCACATCTCCATGCTTACTCTCTTCTTTACACCACCACTCAAATAGAACACAGCGATACTATGACACCATTCGGTATAGCTGTTCTCATACCAACATCTGCCTCATACTCCCCATCACTCTAACTAAACACTGCTCGTTACACCCCCCCAGCCAGGCGTTTTCCTCAGGCCTAACGCAGCCACGATCGGTCTGTATAATTCCTGCCAGAACGAACACATACTATTGACCTCTCAACCACCACACCTATCGCTAAGAAGCAGCTATTACACGAATGCCACACCAGCTGCACACATATCCGTTTCACACGCACCTTTGACTCTTTCTACTCTCTCTACTGACTTGAACTTCGGTTCCGAAGGGTGTTCAACCTACCAGCGCCTTCAGATCATACCAATGGTATATACGGCGCTATATAAGTGCAAAGTAACATAACATAACATATTCAAATTCAAGTGAGACCTGATTTAGTGTAGAACAAGTAGCATGTTATTATGTTTAGCGTGCAGTTTCTGATAATCTATAACTAGCTGAATTCAAGTAGAATGTTGTAGCATGTTAGTGTGAAATGTATTCAGCTTTTGCTTTCTGAGCATATTCAAATCCAAAGGAAGATTATTTTAAACTGGAACTCAATAGCATTTCTGCAGTTCCTTGCATCCAAAGCTAAGTAGATTGAACTCTGAGTATTTTCACAGGTATAGTCAATAACTGGGGCTATGAACTGAGGTGCATGCTTCATAGCTTGACAGAAAATGTATAAATCAACACATGTGTATACCTCGGCATTTATAAGAGATATTGGGAGTCAAGGGTGCTTAGGTAAACAATAGAGAATGATGTAATATTAAATTAACAGTTAAGGTTCACCAATGATATTGTGTTGAAGAGAGAGGACCTTGAATTAGATGCACCCAAGACATTGGGTGTATAATAGTTTCAAAAAATTATAAATTTAGTTTGACACATAGTGTAGACAAAACATATTCTGTGCGTTTTACATTTAAATTGATAGCTTCCCTAAACTCAATCCTGTACATTGATGAACTCACCATAGTTTGGGTTTCATTTACGTGCACCTACTAGGAACCCAATTCACTACATCTACACTTCATTCAAATGTAACTCATACTATTGACGATTTGTATTTAACTTTTATCTGATACCAATGCCTGTCATTCATGTTGGAGAAAATAGAGTGTTCTGAAGAATCTGTCATTTGTCAATAGGTAGTTGTATCTAAATGCGAGCAAAGTATTTAAACATACTTGCCGACAAGCAGCCATAAAGACTGAAGCACTTTGTGCTGCTTAGAAGTTGCATTGCATTAGTTAGGAATTGAGGTTTAGAAATATAAAATTGTATTACTGTGAATGATTGTGTGTGTTCTAGAATTAGTAACAATTGTGAAGGCAGGGTGATTTCATCTGAAGGCAAGTTATCTGTGTTTGTAAATTATATTTTGATGATTTGTGTGATTGTTTACAGTGGTTATGGTGTTTTAGGGCACACTAAATGGGACATACCTACCCAGGGACACTGCATTTCTTTTTTATGGGATTCAGACCGCTGCATGCAGAATATTTTTGCTGTTTGCATTGGGACTGGGGCGCTCTCAAATTTAGGGGCTGCAAAAAGGAATAGTCTAATCAAAAGCACCATCTAGTGCTAGTTTCTTTATTTGGTACCATTGAGGCACAGTTAGCACGCCTTCATTCTCCAGTACCTATTTGGCACCATTGAGACAGAGTTAGTACACCTTCCCCGGCTAGTATACATTTGCCAGAATTGAGACATGATTGGTACTCCTTCATCTTGTAGAATGCATTTGGCAGCTTGAAGAAAGAGTGAGCACACCTTCTTCCATAAGTATAGGCTGAGCAGGATTTTCGTAGTACTGGCCTAACTTCCATATTATTTTTTTTTCAGACAGAGATGGACAAGGAGGAATGTGGGTGTCATCAAGGTACACCTCTAATGAAGCTAGTGCAGCTGGATTACCTGTGAATGTGAGAACATTTAGATGATGGACAGAAAAGGTAAAGTGGATGAACCTGAAATATTCAATGTTAAACCATTCTTCTGGTTGAACCAACTGACCCGATTCATATTTTGTATCGTTGTTATGTACGACTGAATGCAATACTTCATGACACTTTAGGAAGAGTTAATCCACTGCACTTTCTTCTAGGGCAATGAGAGATTAACAGTGATGCTGAGAGGTGAAATAACTCTATTAAGGCTCCTCCGAACTCTGCTACACACACTCTCCTCTATGCTGTGAACCTGCCACCATCAGCCTGGCAATAGCTACAAAGAAAAGAGAGGCAAACAGTGTCTTTTATAGAGATTCTGGTTAGCTGCTCAAACTTACCGCCCCTTGCTAGAATGTTCAAGGCTCCTCTTTGGTACATCACATCGTTGCAAGACTCACTCTCCCATCTGACATGCAGATTGCAGTTTGGGGACTGAAAACACCACAGGTGCCTTCCAATGGCTGCTTGATCTCCCCTAAAGATCCGAGGAGCCTGATGGTCTGAGTATGAGCATGATTATCCATATGAAGCCACTGCAGGCAATGTTAGGCTGTGGATTCCGAATCCTATCATACAATCATCAGCCCAGGCTTCATTAGGCATTACGAATGCTTTCATGTTTGCAGACAATGGGCCTCATTACGACCCTGGCGCTAAGTGTTTAACGGCGCCGTAAAAGGCTGCAGCGCCGTCAAACACTTAGCGCCTTACTACAAGATCCCTTTGCGGGACCCGACCTTAACGGCTGGTCTAAACCAGCCGTTAATGTAGGGACCCGCAAAGGGACCTTGGTGCTAAGTACGGTACCGCAATTTGCGGTACCGTACTTAGCGCCTTCCCCATTCCCATAGAGCCCTATGGGGCGAAAATGGGAATGGGGAAGGGACATGGTTCAATGGGGAATTACCACCCCGCCAACCTTGAAATGGAGTGGTAATTCCCCATTGAACCATGGCGGACCCGTTACAACACCGGCACCAACCATGGTGCTAATAGCACCATGGTTTAGCGCCGGTGTTGTAATGAGGGCCAATGACTCTCAAACATTATATTCTGGAAACATTGACACCCTAACATGTATACAATCAAAACTGATTGCTTTCAAATATCATCACAGTGTTTTAAAACTAACATTGCTTTAAAATATCTTCATTGTTATAAAAGTAGCTTGACACTCACTGTTTAGTCAAGATAATAGTTGAAAAATCGGTACAACGCAGAATTCTGTAATGCAACATAAATATTCATGTACTCATTCTTCTGGGACAACCTCCTTGTAGGCGCTTAGACGTTCCTCCTTTAAGTTAAATAAGGGAGGATTCAGTAAAGTCAAGTGTGAGAAATCAGGAGTGGCCAAAGCAATAGCAGGAGTGGCCATAGCAGGAGCAGGAAGCAGTGGGAAGGCGTACTATGATGATCAGCGCAGGCAAAGGCCTTTCATTGAAAGCCCACACCATTCAGGATTATAAATAGATACATTGGGTGCAGAGGGGTGACAAACAGGGGTCTCATCCCCAATGGGTTTCTGGTAAAAATAAAAAGGATCGAGGTGTTCTCACGAAAAACAAAAACTCGAAAGTCAATTAAAAAACGATACAAAATTTAAGATAGGAATATTTAATTTTTTTTATTTAACATTTATAAAGCGCTCACACAGCCCGCAGGCATCGAGGCGCTGTTACAGGGATTGTTGTTTTTTTTTTTTTTTGTTTTGTTTTTTTTTAGTTGCGTAATTGTGTTTTTGTCTTAGTTGCGTATTTATAACGCGCTTAAACACCCAGAGGTTTTTAAGCGCGGTCCCGGGGATCGAACCTGTTGTTGCTTTGTGTCGTCTTGCTTCCAAGACGCGCACGCTGCCGCTGAGCTATCCTCCCGGATACATTTTACATGCATTTATCTGTGGGAAAAAAGCTTTGGGTGGCAAGAATGCCCCTTTGAACGATCCCACAAACTAGTAAATCCACAAACTGATTGCATTCCAACTTTGAGTGCACTAAAGCACAGAATACTGCTTGTCTATCTGATAGGAACTTGAGAATGGGGCATGTTAAGCTGGCTTACCTAAATATCGACTCCACGTACAATGGAACATTTTTGACTGTTATCCTGTTCCTTTCAGGTTGCTATACTATCACTGTCGGGAATAGGGCAACTTCATAAAATCAATGGAGAAGACTTTAAATTTATTTTGAAAGAAGGATAGAATTTCTTCACATAAATGACCCACTGAGTTGACATCCTTCATAAGGAAGTTGATTTAAAATTGTCTATGACTTTAACCATTCTTTCGAGATATTGCTGAAAATAGTGATGTTTGCAAAATAGGCTTTCTTGACCATAAGAATATTATGATTATAATATTTATATAATATTTAGACATGTGTTTTCAAATAATCTCTGTGTTTTGTTCATAGACACCTTTGATCTGTCTGGCGAAGGCAAAGCTTGTCAGCTTTTAGAAGTCCTTCAAAATGGGAGAAAATTGACTCCTTCCAAGAAGCCTTGTCAACCAACTCAGGTGACATGGAGTCTATGTACTAATCAATCACCCAGTCATTTCTCACTTTTGTCACTTTGAATAGTTTTATAAAGAGAAGGCATAAAGAGTGCAACCTGTGATTCGATGCTGAAAGCACAGATCTCAAGAAGAGACTCTATAGAAGTCCTGGTGATGCAGAAGCTATCATAAATGCGTATTCCCTGTATAAGTGTACTATTAAGGTTAAGAAATTAGCAGCAGCTTTGGAACTCTGAATTATACTTTTAGAGGCTTCTGTGAAAAAAGAAAACAAGCTCTTTTGGAACACAATCTCTATAAGCATGAATTAACTAAACTTATGTGAGATCTCAGCAAACTTTTGCTCTTAAAATATCAATTTTGAGCAATAATATAGCGCAGCATCCATCGACACAGAAAGTATGATAGATTCAATCTCAGTACTCGATGGTCTACCTTTAGAATTCCAGGAGGCAGAGGTTCATAAAGCACCAATCTCCCTGCAAGTGGCAAGGCCCTGGACCAGGACAGAATTCCTGTCGATCTCTTTTTAATGCCTACAATCTGGGTGTCGGTGGTAACAGCTTACTTTAATGTTATCAATAGAAATAATATTGTTCCACCTGACTAGCACGAACATGAAATGGTGCCAATTTATGAAAAAATGTGATAGGTGCTACCTGGGAATTTACAGGACAATTTCACTGCCAGATTGTTCAGTCAAGATCTAGGGAAAGGTGATTCTATCAAAATGAACAGAATGGGTTGGAAACCCATAAATAAATAAATAAATAAATAAATAAATAAATAAATATCAAACAATAATGTCATCACGGATCATTAAGGTGGGTTCCGGAGAAAATGTGGCACAATATTATCTGTGAAAGTGTTGCTTTATTCCTTTGTCATTGAATTTAAAACAGCTTTCGACATTGTGGAAAGGGATGAACTTTGGGAGGTGTTGCATATACTAGGAGCTCCATTAACCCTCATAAATATTCTAGTTAATATGTGCCATAATAACTATGCAAGGGTTCGATTTGGACAGAGTGAGGAATGCATAGACCAGAATAACCTAACCTCTAGGGGTAGATAAGACTTTGTTTTAGCCTGACTCATTTTCTTAATGTATATTAACAATCTACCTAAAACTATTGGGAGCCTGGAATTCAATGCCCCAGCAATTGCCAGAAGGAAGTTTGGCATTCTGCTATTTGCAGGTGATGTTGTTTTTATTTCAAAATCCCATAAAGGGAATTAGAAAACAATCCGTACACTCACAGAGATGGTGTACCTAATTCTGTTTGGAACTCCAAACTGTTAAAACTGTTGTCATGGCTTGTCATAAAACCAGAACTGTGACATATGTTTTTGAGCTCAATGATGAAAATATTCAGCAAGTATCCTCTTTCAACTACCTGGGTATTAGGATATTGTCAAATGAGAGCTGGTCAAAACATGATGATCGCTGCAGAGCATCGTTTGCGCAGAGAATAGGTACAATTTCTGCATTATCTGCTAGAATGTACCCCAGAGCTCGTTAACCAGTTCTCGAAGTTTACAGGGTGAAAGATTGTTCCGTTGCCCTATTTAGGTCCAAACTATGGGTTATTGACTACAGAAACCCTACAGAAAGAGGATTTTTTAGTAGACTATTTTTTTTTCCTAATAGTGCACCATGTATTCCAGTTTATTTAAAGCAAGGCCTTCGTTTTCGCTCAAATTCATGGTACAAAGGATCTGTCCGTAGGATGATGATTTGGGAGATGCAGGTCGACTTAACTATGTGAATGTATTAGATTCAGTATAACATGTTGATTTATTTAGCTTTATATGATCTGCCCCTTTTGTATTATGATGTGCTCTTTCTTTTTATGGAAAGTACTTATTTTAATAATATAAAAGGTTATATGTTTGTTTGTCAGATGCTGTCATGTGCAGTAGAGGCTGCTAAAACGCACAGAATGCTCCGCTAGAGGGAGCTGCTGCCTTAGGATATACAGTAGTTCAATGTGCATAGGTTTGCCTCTAGCTTCACTTGTTGTCAGGGTTAGAGGGAGCGGTAGCCTTAGGATATATAGTGGTCCTACTGTGTTAATGAAAACCTGCACTTTGGCCCGTGTACACGGGTCTGTACACTAGTTTCTGAATACATTATTATGATGAGGATGATGATGACTGGGGCAATACTCTCTAACACCCTAGACAAACAACAGTGGAAGGTGTCAATCATCTGCTTAGAGTAGATCCAAAATATGGGTGAGAGAGATTATACCCGGATGCCTACGGGCCTGGCTGCGCTTTACAAATACTTTTTACTCTCACACCCAGAGAGTGCCCTCTCCCATTGGCTTTCTTCTCACCTCCCCAAACCTGGCAGCCTTTATTTCAAAGACCAAGAGAGGTATTAGAATTCTCTCAGATCACTCCCCATATCTCAATCATTAGATTGGCCCCAGCCCGAAACCATCCTGGTGCTTGAACCATCCTGGTACTTTTTACTCTCACACCCAGAGAGTGCCCTCTCCCATTGGCTTTCTTCTCACCTCCCCAAACCTGGCAGCCTTTATTTCAAAGACCAAGAGAGGTATTAGAATTCTCTCAGATCACTCCCCATATCTCAATCATTAGATTGGCCCCAGCCCGAAACCATCCTGGTGCTTGAACGAGGCGATACTCCGAGACCCTGTCCACAAGGGAAATAGCAAACTTGATCAGGAATTACTTTGAAGTGAATATCACCCCAGGTGTTGGTTGGAATACAATCTGGGACGCCCTTAAAGTCATGTTCAGCGGGTGTTTATATCCAATACTACAGCATATACAAAAGCCAAGGTCATTATATGCACCCAGTTAAAAAAAGAACCCTCTGAACATGAATAGACTCACAAGGCCACAGGCTCATGCAGTGCTTTGTGGAAGTGGTGGATGGCCTAAAAATTATTGCAGGCTCACCTTTCAGAGCATAGAGCACAATATATCACTTTAACAAAGCTTTAATATATACCAAGGGCAACAAGGTGAGCAGATTGGTAGCCCGCAAGTTCAGAAACGTTAAAACAAAGGACTATGTCCTGAAACTACAGGTCACAGAGGGAACCCTTCAATACAGGGAAGAGGAAAAGCACAGTATAGTATTCCAGCATTACACTGACCTAATGATGGGGGGGGGTCCTTAGATCCAGTAACCCAAAATAAATATATTATGCAAGCCAACATGGCAAATATATTGGAGGATGAATGGGCCTCCCCAGACCAGCCAATAAATACGAAAGAGCTTGATGCCTCAATCCACTCCCTTCCATTCCAGAAGGCTCGATGGACTGTTTCAGTTCCTCATATTACAGAATATTTAGAGCCCAATTAAGCACCCCACTGACCCATCTGTTTAACTCTTTCCAATCCTCAAAAAGGTAACTGAATCCATGTCCAAATGAAGTACAATTTGATTCCCAAACCCGGAAAGGATTCCACATTGTGCGATTCTTGTAGGCCGATAGCACTATAGAACCATGGTGCAAGGATTTATGGCAAAGCATTGCCTAGAAGAATGGCGCGGATGTTCCCACCTTTTATTGAAGATGACCTATCGGGGTTCATCAGAGAGAGATCTATGCAGGATAGTATACGCATAGTGATAAATGTTCTATAAGTAGGCCAGAGAATTAAGGACAATTTTTCACTACTGGCTTTAAATGCCCACAGGACCTTTGATCGGGTTGGCTGGGGCTTTTTTAAAAGAGACGCTAACACCAATAGGTCCTAATATGAAGACTTGGATACTGGCATCCTTCATCACTCTAAGTACCAAAATGCAGGTAAATAAGCATCACACAGATCATAATCGGATTACCAGAGGAACGAGGTAGGGATGCCCCCTGCCCCCACTTCTATTTGCACTATTCGTAGAGCCGATGGGCAGACGATGAGAGCCAACCAGCTAGTCCAGAGAATAAAATGGGGAGGAGCACATAAGCTCGCACTATACAGCAGAGGACATTCTACTTTTTTTTTTAAAGAACACAGTCAAATGCCTACCGCTATTCCTGCAAGAACTGCAAAAGTATGAGGGGACAGCTGGATTTCAGATAAATTATGATAAATCAGAGGGCTTAATTGTTATCGAACAGGCAAAAGTCATAGAAACTGCAAAACAGCATCCACTGGTCCACCACCTCTATGGAATGGGGCCTACATACGCAGACCTGTTCAGACTAAACATTCCTCCATTTATCTTGGAGCTGACGCAAGACCTTGAGAGATGGAGATCCTTAGAAATATCTTGGTAGGGTAGAGTATATTCTTTGAAAATGAATATAGTGCTCAGACTTCTGCAGGTATTCCGTAGCTTTCCACTGAAGATAACAGCACATTACATCCATAAGCTACAAAGGAATCTATCCTCTTTCATATAGGACAGAAAATCACATAGAATTGCCCAAAAAGTGCTCTTGAGATCAATACATTCAGGTGGCTTAGGTATCCCTATTGTAAAAAGATATTTATTAGTTGCGCAAATCACACAAATATTTAGAGGAACGAATCCCACAACACTCTCGAACTGGGCAAGTATAAAAGCAGTAGGCCCCCACAGTTCCATTGTTGGAGCTCCCATTTTTGCACACACAAAGCTGTGTCGCAAAGGGAGTGCTGCTAACCTCAACATTCCCAACATCACATATTGGGACGTCATTCAGAAACAATGGGGTCTAACTCACCCTTTCACCCCAACCCTCAACAATGTAGAATTTGGACCGGGTCAGGATATAAATGCATTCCGCCAGTGTGGGGAAAACAGGGCAAAGAAGTTAGGAGATTGCTATAAAGATGGCGTCCCGTGCCTTTATGAATTAAAATGGGATTTGGGTTTATCAGTGAGTGAAAGATACAGGTACAAACAATAGTGCCACTGGATCATCAACTCACAAATGAGACAGACAGGAGGTAGGGAGCCATCTGCACTTGAGATAACAAGAAGATAAGACCCAGGAAGAGAGAGGAAATCAAAAAGATATGCACTGTTCGAGGGAAACCGCTAGAGCGAGAATAACGTATATATGATGAACTGGGAAGAGGGGCTAAGTTTGGAGATTCCAGAGGGGACACAGTCTCGGATATGAACGAGGGCATAAAAGAGTTCTAGATGGTGAGATGCTACTTCACCCTCCAAATCCTGAACCGACTTACACTCGCAATATCCACCGCAGTGCTAGAGAGGCTGCACACATATATGCACAATGGGACACATGTGGTGGGCATGCCCCAAGACACAGTTTTATTGGAAGGAAATTCTTTAAAAAATCAGGGAAATTACTGGGATACAGCTCCCTTCACATCCCTGAATCGTACTCCTGGTCGATGCACATCAAGAGGGCACGTACAGATTGAGTGGTTCTTTAGCCGCATTAATTGCACAACTCCTCAATGCAGCAAGAATGCATTTGGTACAGGCATGGAAAGGACAGACGACACAGATCGGGTGGAGTGGTGGGGTAAGATATGGGAGATGTGGGCCATGTAAAAGGTATCCTACTGCCAAAATGATAAAGTGACTAAATATAATGCAACATGGAAACCCTTTGCAACTTTCAGCTGAACTACATTTACTAACTCATACAGACCTTCCTCTTTAAAGTATATTGCAATGGTCTAATTCGGAGACAGTTGGAGGAGCAAGTTGGTTAGGGGGGAATACGCAAAGAATGTAGCCACAAGTAAATGTAATTGAGTAAGTACTACTGAAATACTCTATTAGGTGGATACAAAATATAACTATCCATAAGTTGGAATGGAAATGTGGGGTATTAATGAACTCCTGATGCTTGATAATGTTTTGAATGTGATTCAATGAGTGCCTTACAGCTAATCAATGATGTAAATATGTCTTAAAAATGAAAAATAAAGTTGAATAACAACACAACAAGGAAACCGAAACCAAAGACACTGCTCAAACAATGGAAATGTAGAATGGCATAGAATGAATGTTCAATGAAACAGTCCATGGAGAAGATGAGCATGTCATCTGCGCATCACAACTGACCTACAACTTTGCAACAATGTAAAAATATAAACAGAGATAACGTAATTCAAAATTAAACATCTTCACTTTTTTTAAATGGTGACAGTTACTGTACCACCTGTCTCAAGGGCCTTTTAATTAGGAGAGGCTACAACAGAGAATCACAATGTACTAAACGCTTTGTTTTCTGGCACACAGTTAAACGGAAGGATCTAGCAAACGACATCTCCCATTTCATGTAACAGTAACGTTCTGGTTAAAAAAAAAAAATCCCTGTTAACAACGTTTCCAACCCCGCTTAGCAAGTAAACAGAGGGAAAAGCCAGGAAGCTTTGTTATCTGGCCTTGTGTGCTCTGTTTTCTAGCTCCTTCGGATAACCAACATTCAGCTACCCAGCATATTTATTCTGTCATTGGGTTCAACAGGCGTGGAGGCTACTAGCTGCTATCATCATACATGCCAACATGAGCAATTCGAGTAGGGAGATGATAATTCACTCCTTGTTTCAACTTTGCATTCTAGGACTTGTAGTCCTGGGTTTATAGGAGAAATCTGGGACTACACATCATAGAACGCAAAGTTACAACCACGACTGGACAAGCAGCTCGTGACTGGAATTAGGCACGCAGGCATGTACGATGATAGCAAGTAATAGCCTCCACACTAGTTGAACCCAATGATAAACACATGGGGGCGGGGCAGTTCTAGCCTGCACTAGACCACATAGCTCACCCCTGCAGTAACACACAACAGTTCACAACAAATGGCTGTCTGAAGGGTGTGTTCAAGGTAAGCTACTGGACTTTTTTTTACACTTCGAAATATCGCCTTTTGTAAGGTTTCAGTGCTTTGTGTTGTACAATATGTATCCTGACAAAGAAAACAATAATCCCATCGTTCCATAAAACGACACATGAGCAAACAACATCTTTCCCAGTGAAAGCAAAATCGATTCCTGAATTAATTGCACTGACTTGTGTTCCTGTGCATTATTCTGGATGATGGTTAGCCATACTAATCATTGTCTCTATTCAGTGAATGGCCTTCCCTAGACAGCCATGTTCCGGTGGATTTCAAAACATCAGCCAGTGCCCTTCACCTGAGGAGTACACTCATGGCTCTGTCGATTGTATGGGGGCAGGTTCAGTGTTTCTACTTTTACTTAGAATGGCACATTTCAGGTTCGCGTTGTTTTTAATGACCCAAAGTCATACAAAAACAAGAGAATAACTGAGAAGCTACATTTGTCCATGGCTCGGATGGTATAAATGAACACACATCTGCGAATTGTACAATATTAATTCCCAGGCCTGCGCTTTGAAAAAGTAACAACGAAGTGCAATTTAACATATAGAAAGCTACTGGAAGTTGGGAGATCTTTAGAATATTATCCATTCAAAGTTAAGTTTTTGATCATTTAGAGTGGGCAACGTTTGGAAAAGCTGTCAATAGCCTGGCCAGGACATTTTTGGAATGGCTATAAGACAGCTTGTTTTAAAGTGGTAGGGATCCATGCCACGAGAAAGTGTGCTAGGTGGTTGGCCCAGAGACAAGACATATACCACAAATTAAACCTTGCAAGACTAGAGAGGGCATTGTGCTATCCCCTGGATCATCTGTTGTGCTATGACAAAAGCAGTGTAGTTCACCCCCTTGCTCATCTGTTCCAGCGGAGATGGAAACATTATACGACCAAGGTATAAGGACCGACATGCGCGTAGTGATGGTTCACTATGCCAATTCTATTACGAATCACATCAAAAAAGATATTGCAGATTGCTGCTGCACAAACATAAA
Organism: Ambystoma mexicanum; assembly: GCF_040938575.1. Classification (NCBI taxonomy): domain Eukaryota; kingdom Metazoa; phylum Chordata; class Amphibia; order Caudata; family Ambystomatidae; genus Ambystoma; species Ambystoma mexicanum. The sequence continues at coordinate 656,646,697 of NC_090934.1, forward strand.
CATGGACATGCTGTCAAGCCAGATTCTGAATATTGAGAGCGTTGCGTCTGCCCATTGGTATGTTCCATTTATATGGAGGGCTATATAGAACAGAAGTCATCCATCTGAAGGGACGAGGCCATGGTCAGGCATGGCTCTTAAGAAGGCAGCAAGCTGAATAGATTCAGCTGATCAGTAGCTGACTGTCTTTGACAAAGCGTTTTGATGAGCCTGGCCTTGAGGAATATGAAAGCGATGGAACACCCATACAACGATGGCACATCATACCCAGGGTCTCTGAAAGAAAGAACTACGCAACGTGCCCATGCATGATGTTTCTACCAGCATTTATTTTTCTGCGCACAATTTATTTGTGTGATGGCCACAGATATTGCAAGGGCATAGGTATGTGTTTCCCGCATATGCACTTCTTTAGGGTTTTGCAAACACTGTGAATCTGCTGCCAATCTATGTAAAAAGGATACTCTGTACGTTTACCCCTAAATATGCCCGTGTCTCAGTGGTCCCCGTGATGCCTGGATAAAAGAAATCGACAAGAATATTTGTGATGGCGGATGCAAGATTTTGGTGTAATACGAAATGCAGTTGAAGTGTCTAGAAGACGCTCACAAGAACGACCTGAGAAAATGTTTAGCGTTTCATTAAGTGCCCATGATCCATGAACAGCAAGACGGACGGATAAAGGTGGATTTTTAACAAGCGATAGTTACTCTTTATGGATTTAACACCAAGTGTGTCTTTCCGCAATTCCATTAAATGAACCCCCATTGAAGAATTCTGTTAGCTGCATTGGCCACCTAACCTGATATCACTTTCGCTGAAAAATCTGCAAACCAGCATATGGGAGTTTACTCCAAAAATCTCTAAGTAGGTCATTTGCTAGCAGTAGGTAGAAATGGGATCATGTGGGACTGAATATGTAAACACCAGCTAGACCTGAAAGATTGAATAACTAGAGGTAAGTAGCTCACAGAACCGGAAAGGGGGATTCGTGATATGTATGTTCCATATTCGACGGAGGGTATCTTTATAAAGCTGAACACATTGAATGAAGTTCCTTTTTGGAAGTGAGAGACATGGGTGGGAAAACAGACGGACATGTATGAAGCTCTGCAGTGCTAACTACTGATTTTGGACTTTACATAGATAACGGCTCTTCTGGTCACATTTTGCATTTAAATAAGGGAGTTCCCTAAGCATTTCATCCACATTATCTTTGTGCGAGTGAGCATACACTTTATTGTTGTGCGATTCATCTATGGCCTTTGCTTTTGTGGAGGTCGACCATTCGCCTGTTCCTTACACACATACTGTGACAGCTTTCCACAATAAACACTGCGCCAAGCCCCAGTAAAGCAAATCCTGTGCCAGCTGTCTTTAAATGAAAGACGGGCCTGATCACGACTTTGGCGGTAACGTCAGTGGTAATGTTAATCCCCATTCCCCATTAAGCCCCATTCGGGAATGCCCCATTCCCCATTGGGCTCAATGGGGAATTATCACGCTCTTACCGCGGGCGGATTTCCCGCTGGCTAGAATAGCACAAATTTTCGGCGGATTTCCCCCAGCTCAGAGCTGGGGCGAAATCCGCCGAAGTCCTGATTTGGCGGACCCTTAAATCCGGCGGTAATAGCGCGACCGCCGGATTTAAGGGTTACTGCCAAGGTCGTGATGAGGACCATGTCACCTGTGACTAACAGAGAGACTTTACTGCACAACTTTATAACAAAATGTGCCACAAGTCTTTAATGCAGAGTGTGCGTATTGGCACTAATAACCAGACTGTCCTAATCTGTATAGTACAGAGATGCCCCCTCCTGTACTTAAAACATAGACTGTGATACCTGTTCTTTATTACGATAGACTGACTTTTTCTTAATACACAAACTATGCCATATTTCCATAATTCACACACTTTGCTGCCTGTAATTAACACACATGTCCTTCCACATTTCCTTGATAAAATCCACGTCACCAGTAATTTTGCAGAGAATGTGCTGCCTGTCCTTAGCTTAGGCTGTTACACCTTTTCTTCATACAAAAGTGTGCCATTTGTCCTTAGTACACACTATGCCATTAGCTTTAAACACAGATTTGCCACCGGTCCTTTCTACACATGCAATATTGCTCATCTTTAATACACACTGTGACACATATGCTTAAAGAGGCTGAGTCACCTGTCCTCATTTCAGCAACTAAGTCACCTCTTTTACAAAATGTTTTCCAGAGCGCAAAATGAATTTGCGCCATAAAAGTACACTTTGCGCAGTGCTAAAAAACCCAATTTCTAATTCACAGGTCAGACTTTGCGCTGGTCCTTTTCACTTTGTGCAGTGCAAAAGTGCTTTCTGCGACACAGAGCGCAACAGTCGGGAAGGCCCAGTCCAAAAATCTAATTAGGGGGCTGTAATGCAAAATCACATGCCACGCACACTGAAGGCAATGCAGAGAGTGTGCCAGGAATTCTATGCATTTGCACACTTTCCACAGGTATTGGGAGCCATCGACTGCCTCCATGTAGCGCTGCCACCCCCCCAAGACACCAAGCACATATACCGAAACAGGAAACATTGGCATTCCATCAATGTACAGGTGATCTGTGATGCTAAAGGATACATCATGCATGTCAATGCCAAGTACTCAGGACGCACACATGACAGCGACATCTTCTGCCATTCCTCCATATATCAGGCTCTTACCTTCGGAAACACCTGGCAGGTGGGTGGGTATCAAATATTACGTGCACACGCAAGCAAACACATGACACACAAAAAGCACAATAACAATGCATGTGATTAGCAACCATGTACTCCTTTGCAGGGGACAGTGCCAACCTGCTGTCAGCATTCCTGTTGACACCCATCAGGAATCCAGATGCCCCAGGTGAGGCGCACAGCAACTCAGCACACATAGCCACTAGGGGCATAGTGGAGCAGACATTCAGATAGATAAAGTCACGCTTTGGCTTCCTTGACCACTCAGTTGGGGTATTGCTATATGTACCTCCTGTAGTATGCAAAATCATTGTGGCATGTTGTGTCCTATATAATATTACCACACGTCGTAGTATAGCAGTAGAGGTGCAGGAGGGCATATGCTCTTATCCACAGGCACAACTCATTCCCTTAGCTGGCCAACGGGCATGGGAACAGGACACACGCAACTAGGTAGTACAAACCTATTTCACATGAAAACCAATCCCTGTGGAAGACACACAATAAAGCTGCATTCCTGGTGGCCTTCAATGATGCAATTGGGCAAATGCAGCTTGCCCATAACAATACCCTGAGAGTGCACCTCTCGGACTGCCAAACCTTGTGTGACCCACAACATGAAAAGTACAATGCCACCCCATTGACATTCATCACATGAAGTGCACAAATCACCGTCATAGTCATTTCAAGTGGAACAAAAAGTTACCATGTCACAGGCCCAAAACGCAAGATATGGTGAAGCCAGCCCGTGGCACAATTTCCCAATACAATGTACCCCCCTGAGTGGCATAAATCAAGTGCAAAAAAGGGTTCACCTGACTGCCGTCATGATGATGTGTCCCCCCACACCATTACTGCTGGTCCAGCGCATCCCCACCCCCCACAGGCCAAAAAGCTAAACATAGTGAAGTCAGCCCCTGACACAATGTCTCCATACCATGTGCCCCCTCGAGTGGCATGCATCAAGTGCAAAAAAGGGCTCAATTAACTGCCATTGTAATGAGGTGTCACTCTGCACCATTGCTGCTGGTCTTGCCCACCTCCACACACCATTTCCATGTACGTGCTCCTACAATGGGGAAAATCAACAGCTGCCCAGCCAGCCACTCAACATAGATGTCTCTGATAACCTCAACATGTCCCCTATCCAATAATGAAGATGCACTCGAGGAATACCCAAAAGAAAACTAGACAACCACAGGATACACAAACAGAAATGCAAATTTAAGGTTACACACTACTCTCCATCAACAGCCCTTGATCGTAGGAATGGGAAACACATCAGCAAATTTATACATGACACATAAGAAGGAAGTACCTGCCCCTGACACCTGTACCTCACCAGCAATGCACTACATACTACACACATCACCAACATGCATACTTGTCAAAATGAATATCCACAAATGTGGATTGCAAGTGCCAGGTGTTTTCCATGGATGTATGTGATTTCTTCGGAAATGTTTCTCCTAATGGAGATTTCACCGAATCCATTCACTGAAAAATGAAATCTACTTTTTACTTTTTCTACTTTCTTTTTTTTAAATGCAGGGGGAGAACCACCGCCACCCCCTCACCCCTCCCTACCCTAACGTATACACTTACCCACACCCCACCTATTATGCATTACACATATACCATTTCCCCTACCATTTTTGGTGAAATAAATTCAGTGAAATCTCATTAGGTGAAATGGTATTAAAAAAAATCTAAAGTAACAGTTTTCCATGCCCGAGTAACATGGACAGTTGTGGACTAGTAACCAAAAGAAGCCATGGAAATGATACCCAAAGTGAACCCATATCACACTTCTACTACAAGACCAACCCTATTACCATTAAACAATGTGGAAAAAACACACAAAAGGGTCCCAGGGTGCAGAGGCCTACAGTGAAATTACCTGAGTTCACAATAGGCCAATCTACCCTGATAATAGAGTGGCTACCGGACATGACACTTGTCAGGAGACAGCATGTAAGGCTGACATGGCAGCAGTGCAAATGTTATGTCACACAAACAATTAAGCGACCGCATCATCCCTCACCAAAAACATGTGCACAGGAACATTCCAAGGACGCTGTTTCCAAACCGCAAGTCGTGGATCTGCTACCAGTAACCCAAAGCACATTCATAGCTGATCAAGGCGACATGCACAGACACAATTATGTAGGACAACTCACATCGTCAGTGACAGTGGCCATCACCCCCACAATCAATTGGGATGCATATGTCACCAGCCATAAAAATCTATGACAGTGCACAACCTTACCTGGTGGTACAGCTGTAGTGCTGTGGATTCCTCACCACCTCCACTTTACATTGGGCCTCAACAATGGTGCTATGAGGGACAGTGCCCAGCAGAGGGAATGGGGGCTTGGGTGCAAATAGGGTGCCAGGCAGCCTTTCAGGGAGTGTGGACACTGGATGAGCCAACATATGTGAAATAACATTGGACATATGCTTGGACAAGCTAAAGGAGTCTGCACATATACACATCATGGTTGAATGGAATGCTCACCTGTATGTGGGAGGCTGTAGCAGTCCACAACACCAAGTCAGATGACTCCACTGAGCATGGTCTCATAGGCAGTCCCACAGACTGAAACTTTGCCCACTACCGTGAGCAATTGACTCACTGCCCTCAAGAGCGAAATGGCCCTGTAATAAGGACCCACAAATAATGCAATCCACCCTGGACAAAAACAAAAGTAAACAGTCCACCTTGGACGAGGACAAAAATATAGAATACAGTCCTCCCCCGGACAAGGACAAAAATAAAGAATACAGTCCACCCTGGATAATCACAAAAATAAAAACTACAGTCCACTCTGGACGAGGAGAAAAATAAAAAATACAGTCCACCTTGAATGGGGTAAAAAAAAAAAAGAAAAGTACAAAAACATGCCCACCCCAGAGGGGGGAGGTCAAAAAGAAACATGCACAAGGACCCAATATCTGTATGGTCCTGGTGATGGATATAGCGAGTGGCCAAGTAATTATGCATAGTGACCCTTCATGTCTCCAACTGCATGTTGAGATATCATCTCAAGGAATCCATCTCTTGGCGGAGGTTGTCCTTTGTGGCAAATATGTCATTGTGTAGAGATTGCTTCAAGGAATCCATGTCTTGATGGCAGGACTCTCTTAAGGTCAACCTCTCTTCCTGCAGGCATTTACTCTGGGATTCCCTCTCTTGATTGTGGAATTTCCCTTAGGCCAACATCTCCACATGCAATGTTTCCCTCAGGGTGTCCAACAACTCATCATGCAGGGATTGTCTCAAAGCTGAACCATCATCACAAATTGCCTGCCTCAGTCATTGCATGTCCTCTCTCCTCTACTGCCACAATGGGCGGAGTTCGGCAGTGAGTGCAGCATTACAGAAGATGGCACTTTCTGCCAGGCAATAGATATCTCTGGCCATCTCCTAAAGGACCTCACCCAATTTGGCACTTGCACACAACAACTCCTCCTCCCACACTGAGTGTCTGGCAGGCACATGTCCACCACATGCGCGGGGCCTACCAAGCCAGGATGCTGAAGCCTGGGTCCATTGCAGTGAGTGCACTGTCACTGACTGGAGGTCTACAACCCTCTGACTGACAACAATCTCCGCTGCTGTCTCCATGATGGGAGAAACCAATCTTGCAGACACTGAAGCCACCATTGAAACATGGCTTCCCGCTGCCGGGCCCAGGATCTCCTGACTCAGCAGCCTCAAGGAGGTCCATGGCTTCCAGACTACCCAGTGGTGTACCCTCCACCATGTCCCTCAGAATACCCACCACATCAGATTCAACACCATCATCTGAAGAGTCGACAAGCCTGCTGATGATGGCCTGCAACATAAGGGGATTATCCAGAGGCACAGCACCCCGTGCTGCATTGGTGAATGTTTATGCCTCCTCCTCCTCCTCTTCCACCTCCTCATCTGCTGTGTCCTCACCTGCACAAAGTCAGACAACAATATTCAGAGGCCTACCTATCTGACTGAACATGCATAAGTGGATTGAAATGCATGACTATACATTAAGGCTAGCCACATCATGCATACAGAACACATTGAGACTGGGCACTGTGAAATGTGAAAGGCACAGGTGACTGACATTCAATGTGGAGTGTAATCATGCATATTAGGGCCTGCATAAAGCCACTGATTAGAGACATGTGTGAGAGTGGAAGGCCTAACAGTAGACAGATGGATGAGCTCCTCTCTACTTCAACCATGCCTACTTGCAGCATGTGGAAGTATCAAGTTCTCTCCTGAGGACCAAACCTGCCTGAAGGCATTAGTGTTGCCAAAACTCCCATCACTCCCTTTGCTAAATTGCCCAAGACCAGATTAGTGGTGACCCACACCCACATGCATCTCAACTATGCGTGAGGAGAGTGCAACATGGACATGAACAGTGTGCACATGCATGACCACTGAACAATCAACATTCCTAATGTGGAATGAACATCACTCAAACATCTCATGTCCAACCACTGCAGCTCTTGCCTGGAACTCACCCTCATGCGACTTCTCCCTAACAATGTTGCTAATCCATGTCCACTGTCCACCAGGGCCAGTGAATAGATAACTCAGACTTTGTCCACTGCCTGGTGGCATTCCATGTGAGTCAGAATTTGGGTTCACAATGCATTATCCACAAGCATGACACTGTGAGCGTGTCAATGAAATGTGTCTTGCAGGAAAACAATATATGAATACAGTAATGTGTGCTGAAGTTTCTATGTCAACCGCACACAGATTTCAAAGATCAACCTTGTAGGATGCACATGTGATGGAAATGGCCATGCAAGCATTACTGTAGCACTCATGGATGGCTCAGAAGTAGCCCAGACAACTTTACCACAACATATGATGGCATACCATGTGAAGATGGAGGCATGCTTGACATGCACACATGGCATCTAACTGATGAGGCTGCATAGGTGTCCATGCCTCCCACGCAAACCACCTTCTCACTGCTTATGAGTCCACTGGCGACCTCTTCAAATGGAGTCAGCTCATCCACATGTGGTGATCCACCTCAAGTAGCCTGTGCAGAGGCCACATTGTTGCTGTGTTTCTCCTTGCTCCAGCACAGGAAGTTGCCCATCCTCTTGTGCACCTCTTCCACAGTGTGCCTCTCCACACCACAGGCATTAATGTGGTCTGTGACCTCCTGCCACATCCTCCACTGCTGGGTCACAGGAAGGGTACTGCCAGCCCAAGTGTACGGGTCACCAAGGTGTTCATCTACTTAATCAGCAAGGATTGTCAGCTCCTCATCTGTAAAGCGCCTCATCCTTGATGGTCCCTTCTCCTTCACCTGCGCCTCTTCATAAGGTGTTGCCTGTTCTGGCTCTGCAGGCTGGCCCCTCCTGCCCCTAGTGAGAATTGGTGGTACAGGGGCACAGATATGCCCACCACCATGTTGAGCAGGTGGAACGTTCCTCTGGCATCTTCCCTGTTCTCTCAGTGGAGCCATCTGTAACGCTCACATGGTATCCAGGGGACGCCACTCAGCCTGTTTGGACCTCCTACGACCTCGAACCCTTTACTGGAATCTGTTCGACTGGAGACTGGGCCTGAAACACAGGATTGCCAGAGTTTAACTATATTGTCTCTGCTTACTTGACCCCCTCTTCCCTGGGGACCAAACCTTCCCCTTTGTCCACTCCTCACCTTGCTTTCTTGTGTAGACTTGTCATTTTGCTTTCACTTGTGAGACTGTATTAATTCTGATTTCAGGGCATGGGACTGTGTGTGTGAGGGAGTTGCTTATTGACTCATGCTGACTGCATGCTATTGGTACTATTGAGGAGGCTACATGTGCATTGGCACTGATGATTGATACCTATGTTCTTTGTTCCCTTTCCGATAGTTGCTGTGGCTGAATAAGAAGGTACAAGCATTGCTGTGGAGCTGCAACTGAGGGGCAAGGCCTCCAGAACCAGATGCAGCCCCAGCCATTCTGTGTTGCTCCCCCTAAATATCATGGCCTCTGTGCACACCAGCAAATGCGCATTGCACCCTCTAAATGTCTCTGACTCCATGCACAGAAGGGAGGGCAAGTCACATACAGCGTTTTGCATGCAAGTGCGATGCGTGCAGTTCGTAAATTGTATGCATTGGCCCCTTCCTCAGATTTTCACACTGCTGCCTCGTGCATGTAAAGAAGACACATGTTCGTTCATGCATCTCCTGCCTTGTGCCATATCTTGCCTCATCCTGCCATATATCTCCTGCTGCCTCGCAGTGTGTCACCAGCTGCTGACCACTAGCACTTCCTTGGACTGCGTGGTATTTCCTCCTAACCTGTTCTCCTGTGGCTCACCTGTCAGGCTCTGTTACACCTCATCTGCCATATTAGGACTTCCACACCTCAGAACCACCACCAGAGCTCCACAGCACCGGTCGTCAGGGCCCAGCTTCACCCACCAGCCTCAAGAGGAGCCATGTCTGGAACATCGACCAGCACCCCTGAGGGGAAACTGAGGACTGTCAACTTCACTGCTGCAGAAGTTGCCATCCTGGGGGAGTAGATCATGGCCCATTACAATTCCATGTTCAATCTGCAAAAGCAGCTTGGGACGTGTGGGTATCAGAATATCTGGGCAAACATCATGACTGCCACCAATGTGGAGAGATTGGCGGTCGCTACTGTGGACCACAACAAGAAGCGCTGGGATGATCTCAAGATTCTGAGCCACGCGAAGGCAGCACTCGAGGCAGGTGCTTCCGTGAAGGTGAACTCTGCAGGCCACAATCAGGTGTCACCTCTTTACCTCTGGGTCCTGGGGAGAATAAACCTACCTGTCTATGCCCAAGTCCTTGACCTGCAGGCATGGATCCAAGCTGCAGGTGAGTACTCACAGGGTGAACTTTTCCACAAGGTTTGTGTGTCCTGCATTGGTATGCATTAATTGACCATGGTGGTTCTTTTCATGGCAGGTGTGTTGTACAATTCTTAACTGGCATGCATCCTCATGCCGACACTGGGAGTATGTGATGGCACACATCTGTGAAGTACACAGGTGTAGGGAGGTGCTCTGCCAGATCTTGGTGACAAAGTATACTCGTGTAAATACAATGTGAGATACTGACAGCAAGGCCTCAGACAGGAACAGATTGAGATCTTGCAGGCATGTGAGATACATTCATGTGCACCTTCTCTATGGGTTGTTCAATTGTGTATGATGATGGCATCATCCCTACTCAGCAGCTGGGACTGATATATGTGTATGGATGTGTAGTAATGGAAAATTGTGTGCATTTGTCAGTCTGGGATGACCTTGTGATCTATCAGGCTACTGAATGAGGCGCCATACATGGTATGTCATCATGGCATTGGTTATGGTTCGGAGCAGCTGCATTGCTGCTTGATCCTCAGCAACGGTTGCATGTACGTGTTGCATGCTTTCCTGTTGTACTGTCAGGGGTGCATGTTGCTTTATATGTTTGGTTGGAGATGTGCCTATGGTGCTACAGACACATGTGGCCTGGTGCCCTTTCCATGGCCCTGCCTTCAGGATAAACTTGGGTCACTGCATCATTGGTATTGTGATGTGAAATGAGTTGTTTCCATGTTTATGTGGCCACATATCAATGTACTAGGTTCACATGGGCATGTCTTGACATTGTGACTTGTCATTTTGCTTTCACTTGTGAGACTGTATTAATTCTGATTTCAGGGCATGGGACTGTGTTTGTGAGGGAGTTGCTTATTGACTCATGCTGACTGCATGCTATTGGTACTATTGAGGAGACTACATGTGCATTGGCACTGATGATTGATACCTATGTTCTGTGTTCCCTTTCCGATAGTTGCTGTGGCTGAAGAAGAAGGTACAAGCAGTGCTGTGGAGCTGCAACCGAGGGGCAAGGCCTCCAGAACCAGATGCAGCCCCAGCCATTCCCACTTGTTTCCACCACTTCTGATGGAAATGTGGCTGGGGGAACATCCCATGCATCTGGCAATGCTGCTGAGGGGGAGTCCCAGGATTCCATCATTGTGGTGGACACGTTGGCAGCAGTGGTGGTGGCATTGACACATAGGGGCACCAAACCATGGAGACCTCATTGGATATCTGGGTTGATGGAGAAGGAGAGGGAGGGAATTGAAGACATGCCCATGGTGTCAGGTGGGTATACTGAGGCAGATGTGCAGGCTGCAAACCTGGCCCTGAGACAGGAGGGTGTGCAGTCCACCCTGGAGGAGTCAGACAACCTCCTGTCCCAGGGCCATCTGCTGTAGTACTAGCCACCATCACCAATGCCTCCACCCAGACAGAGGCCACACTTACAGCTGATGTGGCTATCTAGGATGAGGTGCTGCCCCTGCTGATGGGTGGCTTAAGGCAGAAGGCTTCTATACATGATGCTGTGCAAGGATCTCATGAGCTGCTTGTAGAGTATCATGTGCAGATGGGCCATCTCTTGTCACAATTGGCAGCAGTACTTGTTTCAGGTGGTATGTCTGGACAGGCCACTGGAATGGCCCCCTCCTCCTCTTTATTTGTGCCCCAGACATCCTCAACTGAGGTCTCCATGCAAGCTACCACCATGGCCTCCTGTGCACCCGTCTCACCATTGCCCAGTCTGGATATGCCTGTGTCCCTGGCGGAGATTGGAGTCCATTCGATGGCAGATGAGGTGGTCACCAAGCCTGCCAGGAGCATACAGGCGAACAGGCTGTGGAGGAACACCAAGAACACGAGGGCAGTGCAGGTGCTCCACTCCCCCGACGAAGACTATAATCCAGTCTGAGGGAGTACCTGCGCTGCAGACACTTTGCCAGGCAATCACAAAGAGGGACCTGCCAGAGAAAAAGCAGTTTGCTCTGTTGCTCAAAATTGTTGAAAAACTGTTTGAGAATAAATCACAGAAAATGGTCATAGAAGACTCTTATACAACTGAAGCTAAATCAGTCTACAAGGATGTACATTCCTTTATTCCTTTATATAATTTGTGAAACAGAAATTGTTATAGCATTATGATCATACAATTTTTGAACTAAATTGCAAACTGTTTAGAGACACATTATTATATCCATAAAAAGCACATCAAGGTGCACCAATACTACATCAAACAGATTGTGATGAAACGGTGCATGGTGAAGTGAAAAGAGATACGAGTGCACACGAAACAAATTTTAAAAAGTAACAAAGGCGGTATCTTTCTATATGATGAATCCAGGGTCTCTGCTTAGAAAGCATTTTGCAGGATAAGAACGTGCCGCCTTCATCAGGACCAAAAAACACCCTGGTGCAAGAGGAAAATTAAACTATGGGGGTCATTCCGACCCTGGCGGTAGGGGATTAACGGCACCGGTAAGGATGCTGGTGCCGTTAACCCCCTACCACCCTATTACGAGGTCCCTTAGCGGGTCCCACCAGGACCGGCTGGTTTTACCAGCCGGCCTTGGCGGGACCCATTAAGGGACCATGGAGCTAATAACGTGCCCGCTATTAGTGTTATTAGCTCCTTCCCCATTCCTATTGAGCCCTATGGGGGCTCAAATGGGAATGGGGAATGGTTTTCGAAATGGGGACTTACCGGGTCTGCATAGGTCGGAATGTCCCTGTAAGTCCCCATTCCGACACCACGGACCCGGACCCGAGTTTGGAGGCATGGTGCTAGTAGCACCATGGCTGCCTCCAAACTCAGAATGACCCCCTATAATTAAAGAAAGACTAAAAAGGCAAATTAGCAAGTGCACCTAAGCCCATAGAAGTGAAAGTTACTAACTTTATAGGGCACTAGCCCACACATGCACCTCAGCGTGTCCAATTCAACACATTGCGGTTCAATTATTTACTAGGCACTAAATACAAAAGAAGGAGGGCAGACAATGAAGCATGGTCACTCAAAAGTGGTATAGGTTATGTCAAAAGAACGTATTTCTCAAAGATTAAGGCAGAACAATAAAAGACTGCAAAACACCCACAATAACATACCTCAGTTACATTGCTTAGAGAGTATGTGGGGTAGTTGCCAAAGGATCCTAATGAATTAACAGCAGATTAACTGCCGACTTCGGTGGGGAAAGCTGATCAAATGTTTTTGTCTGCAAAGCCAGACCAAAAAGAAAAAATCAGTCTAGTGTCAGACAACACGAATGTGACTGGTCACATACAAGAAACCTGTGGATTTCGTTTTGGAAAATGAATTTATGGGAAAATTTCGAGCTACTAAGATGCTCTTTAGAATGTGGCTCCATAAAGTTATCATGAATCAAATCAAGTGGGGTGAGACCGTGCTCCATTGTCTTTGCATTTCAAGCCTTTCCCCAAAACTCTGAGGCAACAAAACGCCATGATGTCATCACGCGGCCAACAAGTCACAGTCACAGAGAAAAAGCTTCAAAAGAGCCTGGACTTGCCTGACCAACGTGCAGTGAATTTGTACCATTGTTAGAAATTATCAGATCATACGGATTTGGCAGTAATAGAAATAAATTACAATGGCCCTCATTACGACCCTGGCGGAAAGTAACTGACCTGACCGCCATAGCGTAAATAGCGTTTCCGCCATTGCACGATGGAGTAAAGTGTGGCTAATTCTGACCCATCGGGCACGAGCATTACGCCATGGCGGAAGTGCAAAGTCCGCGATGGCGGAAATGTCCCCAAAACGCCCCTCACCGCCGTCGTACGGCGCCCTAGGTGCAATTCCGCCACCCATCATAGCGGTCACCGTAATGAGCTGTAATCGCAAAATACGGTGACCGTAAATATACGGAAACGGAAGTAAAAACATGGGGCCGGAACGGGAAACAGCACGCCGTACACCTACAAAATCAGAATCCCAACACAACCATTACAAATCCGACCCTGAGACACATCCCAACCCGTAAGCCACCCTAGTTAAAACAATCAAAATGGGAAAAGTTGCTAAAAAAGCGTGCGACCGCAAGCGGCAGGTCCACTTCTCCCATGAGGAACTCACCATGCTCACAGAGACCCTCCAGGAGAATGCTGCCGTCGTCTTCTCGACGCAAATGACCAGGACGGCACTTGCGAACAAGAAGGCCATATGGGCCCTGGTGGCACAGCGGGTAAGTGCGGTGGGGACCGCACCCCGCAACCCACAGCAATGCAGAAAGCGATAGGACGACTTGCGGATACGCGTACGGAGCATACTATCAGCCAACCGTAACATTGCCACAGCTACCGGGGGAGGATAGGAATCACCCATCAAGTTGACCCCCTGGGAAGAAATCTGTGCCTCCACCATTGGAATGGAGAGTATAGAAGGAGTCGGAGGGATGGAGAAAGGAGTGCAGACATCCGAAGAATCAGGTAGGTGGGCCAAATAAAACAATGCTAAATCCACAATGTCCAATCATGTGAAGTACCATGTGTCCACATAGTGCAACAGAAACACATGTCCAGGAGAACGTCCACATACATTGGCCTGATAGCGCACTTTAAAAGTCACATTAAATACATAAATAATCAAAAATCCTAAAAACACCCTCTACACGTGCAGCATGCACACCCTAACTGCAGGCTGCAAAACAACTGCATCCTCAATCCACACAAAAATGAAACCACCTCCAAGGCCCTGACCCAAATCACCCTCAGGTACCACCCCAATGCATGTGATACATTGCCATTCCAATTTCCACAGACCCATAAATAACGCTCGCCCTCCTTTACTCCACCACAGGGTCCGATTCAAACGACGAGCTCCAGGACACCCCTACCAGCACACCTGCAAAGAGGGCCAAGACCAACGGCCAAAGACCCTCCACCTCAGCTGCACGGATCAAGACACGGCAGCAGCACAAATCAAGTGGCAGCACACAGGAGGGGACTTCAACAGGCACCCCAGCAGCCAGCATGCCCACAACAGCAGCACCACAGGTCCCCCCAATGGATGCCACAGAAGGCACTGCTTCTGGTGGCAGCAGCACCATAGGTGACACTGCATTAATGGCAGCATGCTCCGACACAGAAAACGGTGCTGTCGATGTAGGACCCATCCATGACCTGTCTCAATCCCCCTGTTTGTTTCATCCCGTACACCATGAGGATACCACGCAGGGGCACCCACAAGACGACTACTGGCCATCCCCCACAAGCCCTGTGGCAAGGCAACATGAGGTGATCAGCCCCTCTGTGACACCACCGCAAATGGCCATGGCCCAGCAGAGGCAACAGTCCCTCGACCAGGTGATCGTGCAACAGCAGCAACTGGCCACGCTCCTCAAGGAGCATGCTGATGAATGTGGGGGTTCTAAGGCAGTCATAGAAACATCTACTGAGACACTTAGGGCACAAATGGAGAGAAGTACAGAGACACTAAGGGTACAAATGGAGAGAAGTACAGAGACACTAAGGGTACAAATGGAGAGAAGCACCGAGAGCCTGAGGGGGGAACTGCATGCGACGTCCAAAGACGTATGTGGTGAACTTGCCGCTGTGCGCCGTGTGCTCACTGAGCTCTCACAAACCCTTAGGGACATGCATGGACGTGAGCAGGCAGAGACATCATCCGTTGCAAGTTCCGTCCAGGGCAGCCCCCAACGTAGATCTGGGAGGAACCTGCGCTCCACAGGCAGGGGTGCCCCTGATACCCGGAGAGGGGGCTTGCAATAGCGTCTGCCCACTGACAATGAGCATCTTTGGACACTGGTGTTCGGGGGGGAGGTAGGAGGGTGGAGGGGGGGTGTTGGGCTTTCTTGGGTGGCGGGTCGATGGGGTGTGTAATATAATTTCACATATGCTATAAACATTACATAATCATCCAATGAGATGTGTGGACATTGATCTTTGTGTACGAGGCCTTTATTGGCGTACAGTCCACATTGTGCATGTTCCAGACACACACAGTGCCACAAGTCCCGTGTCCATGTATCAGCCACCAGGCGTGAGTGCTAGAAGCATGAATCTATGATATTCTGACGAATTTCACGGGCCTCCTGTGCCTCACGGACTCCTTGAGGTGCTGCCACATCCCCACCCTCATCATGACCATCTTCAGGTGCTTGCAGTTCTGCGTCAGGGGGCATGGGCACATTTCTACGTACGCACATGTTGTGTAGCATGACACATGCCATGACCATCTTTGCAACCTTCTCATGGCGGTACAGGAGTGCCCCGCCAGACCTGCTGAGGCAGCGGAAACGAGCCTTCAGTAGGCCGAATGCCTGTTCAATGACTACACGGGTACGTGAGTGGGCATAGTTGTAGTCCTCCTCATGCTGGTTCTGTGGGTTCCGGAGTGGTGTAAGGAGCCATCTCTTCAGTGGATACCCGGCATCACCTGTATGTGGACAATAAAGGATGTTTGTGGAATGACATTGCTACGTACGCATCCCCCCCCCTTCCTGCCAGGTCATTGCCGCATCACATACCCCACATTATCATGCATGAAATGAGACTCACCGAGTAGCCAGGATCTGTTCCCTGCGTGTTGCTCCATGTAGCGTGGTATTGTAGAGTTCCTCAAGACCATAGAATCATGGGTTGATCCAGGAAATCGGGCACAACAATGTGTAAAGATCCTGTTGGAGTCACACACCATCTGTACATTAAGAGAATGATATTGTTTCCGGTTGCGGTACTGGGCCTCCATGGCATGTGGGACAACCAATTCCACATGGGTGCAGTCGATGGCACCAATGCAACCCGGTATGCCGGCCAGTGCAGGGAATCCCACTTTTGTGTTTGTAATCTCCTGCTCCGAGCGTGGTAAAGAGATGTAGTCGTCTGCGTGCTTCAGGAGGGCATCGAGCACTTGCGATAGTGTCCGTGACAACAGTGGCTGTGAAATGCCATGCAACTGTCCGACTGTGTGCTGGTAGGTGCCTGTGGCCAGGAGGTGTAGTACAGACACCACCTTCAGTAGGGGTGGGATGGCGGTTGGGCTATCTATCATGCTGACAAGGTCAGCGTGTGTCATGTTCGCAATCGCGGTTATGGTGTCCCCGTCCAAACGGTAGAGGGTGTGGATCTGCTCAGCAGTGAGGTTGAACGGATGAGCTCGGAGGCGTGGGATTGCGGGCTGCCTGCGTGGTGGTAGTGGCTGTGCTGGTGGCCCTTGCTGGCCCTGCCTTGCCCTCCTCCTCCTCCTGCGTCTCCTCTGTGCGGCCGGTTGTTGTAGTAGTTGGTGTTCGTCTTCTTCTTGAAGTTGGAGTACTTGCAGTGCTATCAGGTCCCCCAGGGCCAACATCGCTAGTCCTGCCGGTAGCATTTTGGTGTGGGTGTGGTTGTGGGAGGGGGTTGGGTGTGCAATTTATGTGTTTTCAGGCTGTATAGCCTCCACCTGTGGTGATTCATTCCACCTGTGCCAGCTGCAATCCCCTTTGGGCGGGCACGTCCCGCACACAACGCTGCAATGTGACGCATGGCACCTTGCTATTACAATCATGTATTTAATCCCGATGGCAGTGAAATATTGGTTTATATGTTCATTCTGCTATGGTCCCATTGTTTCACATACTATCTTTGCAGTCGCGAACAAACTTGTGAAGGGTCAGTGGAATGTAGTACTCGATTAACGGTGGACCGTCATGCAGCACTGTACCGAGGTTCACCGACGGGCGGAGGGTCCCATTTGTGAGTGAAGCCAGTTGCCATTTTCATACACTGCCGCACTACATGGATGAATTTGTGATTTCAAGCGGTCACAGATGCCTTTTCGACGTGATGTTGCAAATGAGGAATTCGAAGGACAGCGCTTTCGGTTTTCAGCTAGCGGCGAGGAGACGCCCACAGATCTGACTGCAAATATAACGTTCTATTGTTTAATGTCCTTGGGACAGGGGCCATGGCGAGAATGCAATGATTGATATGAATAGTATGGGATGCGCAATAGCGTAGTGGACGATAAGGCAGGACGTTCCCAAATACATGTTACTTCACAACACTAGAATTCCGGGCTGGAGCACAGTGGATTTTGCAGACTGCATTACGCACAGACTCAATGGAAATTTCAAATGTGATGTGAGTAAATAATCAGGCGTTTTTATACCGGGATGAGGGAATGATGTATGGATGCATGGACAGATGATTTAATTGAGAGTTTGCCATGTACATGGCTTTTCGGAATCTATCCCCTTCCCCTGCGCTATGTGATGCAGAGCTGCCATAGTGGGACCATCGTCTATCTGCCCTTGTTGAACCCTCCCTGTCTCGACGCGCCTTCAAACACTTGTGTCTATGCACGTTACTAATCCCATCTAATGGATTCTGTCTTAACAGACGCATGCACACAAACACTTGTTTGTAATAGTGTTTTCACCTCGATTTATATAGTTATGATTCGCAAGTGATTTTTGGGTGGAAATAATCCTTTTGAGTGGGCTAGCATGCATATGGCTGTAGATTTAGTATGATCATTGAAGTGAGTAATACAAATGAAGTTCTGATGCCCATACTATTCTTTTTCATTTCATTTGGGTGACAGGTATCTCCTCCCCTTTAGCCGCTGCCATCTGTATGCCACTCCTGCAGATGGCTTTTACTCCCGACACCTGCTGCTTCGAGTTAATCAGTGGAGCACCATTACGATCTTATGGGACGATCGCCAATGGGCCACATGCCCTTACGCAGTACTAGTGGCTAGGAGCTACATATCAACCTTTCAGCTGGACTAGTGCCTACCTAATGGGACCGCCCTGCGGTTCTCAGCGCTTCCATGTTGCCTTTTTGAATGTGAATGTAGCCCCTGTGTACCATGAAGGAACAGGGCGTCACACAAGAAGAAGCTGGTCATTTATTGCGGATGCAGCCCACAGCAATGAAAAATATTTTGGAGTTTATGACCTAATAGCTGTATGGGCTTGGTGAATTTGATGTGCATTAAAATTTGATTCTGATATCAACCGTGTAGCGTTATTCTTTGCAAGTAATGTAGCATATTCCTATTTGTGGAGCGATGTATTGTGAGAAGATCTGCATTGGGTTCCGGCTTCTGAGTATAGTTGCGTGGTACTGTACTGGCCGCGTTTGCCTACGAAGCCCAGTAAGGTCAGGGATGGGGGCTGCCATTATGACTGTTTTAATGATGTCATGCTCAGGGGCGGGGGATTAGCTTTTGTGTAACAGATGCCGGTCAGCCAGGTGGATTGGTGGAATGATGTGATTATCAGAAAATGGCTGGTCACAGGTGCCTGTGTTTGCGTGCGTTTCTTGGAGGGAGACTGAGGTCATGTCCATTGGAATAGCTTCTGTATTCGTGCCATCTGTGCCCTGCAGCTCCCATTGGCCCCTCTTGAGATGAGCCTGGCTGCTCAGTCACTCTGCCAACTTGTGTGGTACATGCTTATGCTGATGGTTGGTTTGTTTACTGGCAAGGGTACAGGGCTGGTGCAGTCTCCCTCAGGATACTGCTTTGAATGTTGCCTTACACTCGTGTCAAGCGATGGGGGCCTGTTGTTGTTTTGTCTCATGTTTCAGTTCATATTGCTGTACTTGAACCTTCACATGCCTGTGCTGCATCAGTACGGCAATGGTGCCATGCCAAATATGGATGGCCACTCACAAGGCACTTGGAGCCCCTACATTCATTTGTTCGTTGGCATGCATGGGTGACTTGTACATTTCACTGGTTGCATTGTGTAACTTCATTGCACCTACAAGGTGTTGTGCAATGTGGGCAGGGAGTGGTGTACAGGCACTCAGTAGGGCCATTTACGCTTGGTTCACGATGCCGTAATTCTCACCATGGCGGAATGGTACTTTCCGCCATGCTTGATGGCGTTAAGTAAATGTCCGCTAGGGTCAGCATTCGCGTACCGTTGCGCCATGGTGGTAATTACGGTTTTGCATGGCGCGCGTGTGCGTACTTGGTGCAGTTAGCGTTGGCGTTCACTACGGTGTCGCTGATGGCATCGTACTTTACGGTGACGGGTCATAATCGCACCGAGCGGTATTCGATGGCGGTATTACATTTCCGCCATCGTTTTTCGATTTCCGCCAGGGTCGTAATGAGGGCCAATATCTTGCAGCTACAGTGGCTGGAACGGGCTATTGTTCAAATGAAAACGTATGCAGGTGGGAAAGTATAAACATGCCCACTAAGTACAGAGCAGCTTACAACGAAATCCGAGCAAGCCCACTGTCATACAATCAATATAATTTTAACAATAAGAGCAATGTGTAGATGCAGACTAAGCTTGCATACGTTCAAAGAACTAGCACCAGTATCATAACATTGCAGAGGCACTGTGATTTATTAAAAAGAATGTTGATGTTCTTCTTCTTGCCATACGCATCAAAGAACCAAAACGCATTATTACAGTACAATTACTGTAATTAGAGTGCACATTGTTCATTCAGACCTTGCAGATGTGTGCCCATTCTATTTATCCACCTGTACTCTTTCACCAATAGAGTGCATTCTATATTCATAGTTATTTTTATTGAATCTATCACCCACCACTTGATGTCATCAGGGGAGTGTCCAAACAATAGAAAGTGCTGGACCATAGTGGTGTTAGTAACCTTGCATCTTATCCGAGATCTATGATCTGAAATACTAATATTCACTGATCTCATTGTTTGCCCTATGTACCTCAACTTGCACGGGCTTTCAATGCAATACATTACTTTCTGTGCTTTGCAGTTTGTGAATTCTGATAAGGACCATTGCCTATCACTGTTCATGAATGATAATGTTATTTGAGTGAATTTACAGACAGAGCACTGACCGCATTGATGGTGTCCAATCAAGGTTTGTAAATTCCAGTTTTTTTAAGTTGTTTCTTGAAAGTGGCATGCACTAGTTGGCATGCACTAGTTTGTCTTTCAAATGTGTAGCATGTTTAAAAGCGAACTTCCTCAGGTAAGATATGTTTTTCTATTGGCCAATGTTGTTCTTTAATTTGGATGTCATGGGTGAATGTGTAACATATGTCAGTCGATTCTAATTAGTAGATCTGTCACATTTCTCAAGAAGACTCTTGTGCGGAGTAAACCCATCACTTTTTTAGACCTTTTCAGCAGTTTCTTTGGATATCCTCTCACAAGCATCACATTATCCAGTATTTTAGAACAGAGGTTGAAATCCCACAAATCAGTGCAATTCCTGCGAAGGCATAGATATTGCCTGAAGGGAAAATTATCTTTTAGACTTGGGTGGAAACTCGTATAATGCAGGGCCATGTTCCTGTCTATTAGTTTTCAAAACAAAGTACAGTGGATGGAATTGTCAATGATCTTAAGGTTCAGTTCTAGAAAGTTGACCTCGGGCAGGCTATAATCGAGAGTAAATTTAATGTTTTCATTACAATTGTTCACCCAACTATGAAATAAATGGAGACTATTTTCATCTCCACACCAAATAAACCAAACATAATTGATGTATCTTCTCCACATCAATGGTGAAACTGTTTATTGAAGGCAAAATAGTTCTTCTGGAGGGCCATTGTCATTAACGCAAGAAGAAACTTGATAAAAACACGGTTGTCATGCTAGTGACAAGATTATCTCTTATGTATTCCATCGCTTCCTCTTGTGGGATACTTGTGTGCAAGGCATGCACCTCCATGTTGACTAAAATGTCCTCTGAGTGCCTCACCCATGTCCCCTAAAAAGCTGTAATCACAGAGGTAGTATCTTTTAAGTAAGAGCTTGTGGTTTGCAGGCAGCAGGAGATGTTGACAGTGAGGAGGCAAATCCTGGATGGCATTGCCATAAGGAGGAGGCAAGGATGCACACACATGGTACAAGTGAGGCCGGAAGTACAACATCACCTGCAACCTCTGGTGTTGGCCCATGCACACTTTATGAGAAGCAAGAGGAAGAGAGACAGCTGGCCCATGATGGGATAAGAGCCAGGCCCGAATTTGAGGAAAGGATGGCACAGGTGTGGGCTGCCATCTTGGAGGATTCTTGCAGATCAGCGGAGGAGAGCATGGGATTGTGGAGGCCCTGCAAGCACTTCAGGAAACAATGGAGACCTGCCTACAGGAGGCAACAATGGAGGGAGAATCAGCCTTGGCTGAGGCATTGTCAGAGATCTCCATGAACTAGCTCGCTGACTCCTGTATATAGTTCAGTAGTTGTATGTTTCCTTTTTTCAGATTTATTTTTTCCAGGACTAAGCATTTGTTGGCAGTCTTATGCATAGTTTTTCATCATTACAGTTTGCTTTTGTAATTCAACACCACCATTTGCCACCTCTTTGTCCTTGTGCACATTTTGTTTATACATGATCTCCAACTAAGTTTGTCCTATGGCTGTCATGTGGGTTTAGACCACACTCTGTAGGTCATGTCGGTACTGCCCTATTTGCTTGGGAACATGTATGCATGCTTCATGTGAGTGTGATGTTTACTATGATGTCCTCGTGTGCTATGTCGACAATGGTAGATGTGGGGAGATTACTTGTTTGGAGTTGCATGTGTTTGATGTAGTTGTCATTCACATCAGTCGCTTGGCTACTTCTGAGATTTGCAGTACAGACATGTTGGTCATTATTGTGCCTGGCTTGTGTGGGTGTTTCTGACATGTATGCTGTGGTTGGCATGGCGCTTCCTTTGTACATGTGTTCATGGTTTTTGGTTATGTTGGAGGTTGTCTGAGGTAGGCCTGGTGCCATGACTTTGATTGACTTGCCCATATGTCCATGTGAACATATGTTTCACAAGTAGGGAAGGAGGCATCATAAGGGTAGAGGAGACAAGGGATGGTTTCCTGATACCATTTATGGTGCAGAGGCATTGCATGTTTGGTGTTGGTGTATCAGTGTTGGTTGGGTATGGTTTAGATTGTGTGTCTGATGTTGGCAATAACGAAATTCATTTCAAGATGGAAGGTGTGTTTCATGATTAGGTTTTGGGTCTCTCATTGAGGATGGCTACTCATTTATTTCCATGTCTGGCCAGATGTTCCACGGAGCTTGAATGTCTGAGGTATCTGTTAGCAGCTCATTCATCTCTGCCCTATCATTTCTCAGGAATTCTGTTTCTTGGACGTTGTTTTCCTTTATGCTTCCACAGAAGTTTATGTGTCCCTTTGACACCTACTTGTCCATGTGAATTTGCTTACACTTCATGTATGGGTATTGCTTATTGGCATTGGGGATGAAGGAGAGGGATGAGGTTTCAATCTGATTCCCTGGACTACACACCTAACATGTGAAGTATGTCCCCTGACTATCGAGGGACAAATGTGTAGCTGCTGTGATGTTTTGGTTGGCTGTTTTTGTGCAGCGGAGTGTGATCCAAGGGAAGGCCATGGACGGGCTGACTGACCTGGATTAACCAGCCCTGCTTCCAAGTGATCATATTGAAAAAGAGTGTCTGCCAGGTGTAGTTTATGGAAGACACTGGCCAGAGGAGTTGAGGAAGATAAGTGCTCCACAGTGAACTGGGCCATTGGTGTTCATGATGCATAGCTAAAAATTGATGTAGGTCTTACAACGGTTATAAGACTGATGCCACATCAAACTGAACAGCCAGCTTGTCACCTTGTAGGGACCGTGTATGGGTGTGGGTATCCATTGCTGTTGGGTATGTGACATTACCCTTTTACCAACAGATCATGGGTGTGTGCAGGCATACTGCTTTGTTTGTTCAGCAGGCAGCAGGATTAGTGCATCTGTGGGAGTATGATTATTGTAACCCAACGTTCAAATGGTCTGAGGGGGACATCCAGTGAGCTATTGTCAAGCTAGTGTTGTAGCTAAATTACATGGGAGTATATGTGGTCTACTTAGGTGGTATGGGGATTCATCATAGACCTCTGTAAGCAGAATGGTTCAATTGATGTTCTGTCAGACATGTCAAATCACATCCAAATCATGGTGTCAGTACTTTGCACTGTATGAGTTAGTGTGGGTGTTGGGGTGATGTGTGTTTGGTTGCTTGATTGTGATGTGGTACCTTGTTGGGACAAGTACTGTGTGGGTGAGGAGTGGGCGTAGAGTGATGTGGATTGGGTGGCACAGTTTAATTGGAGGTACTGGAATGAGGGTGGCCTTGTGGGTGCTGCCTTAGGTTTGGGTTTTGGGGCACAGATCAGTGGGGTTACTGGGATGAGGGCCGACCTGTGGGTGCTGGTTTAGGTTAGGGGGTGGGGCAGAGATTGAAAGACCAAAGGAATATCGAAGCTTAGTACCACAAAATGAAATACGCCAATCACGGGTCGAAAGATACAAGTATCTTTATTTCTGTACAGAATTCAAAGCAAAACAGATAGCTATCTGGCTCTCAACACCTCGCAGTGTATACCAGCAGACACAGTGAGGGGTGAGAGTGCTGGATATCTTAATGTGAGCTGTTTTACACATTTCCCCAATCATTGTCCAGCCCCACCCCAAATGTAACGCTTACCTGAACTCTGCGGGGACACACACTCACAACAAATTATCTTGTACTTCTTCTCGTCTAACAATACATCTATTCTCAATTCTTCTTCTATACAGCTATACTTATCCTCATGCTTTTTTGGGGTGAGCCCTCCATCCTGCTTCTGAGCAGGGGCTCTAGTTCTGAAGAGGTGAAAGGGGCCCTTAGGGGTCCCTCGCGATATGGAAACAAGTCAATAACCATACACGAAAGGATGCGCCAGACACGAGGTTAAAATTCCCAATGCTAGGGTTTATTGCAAGCAAAATAGTCCCAATTGGCCAACTGTGGTCTCACGCCCCGCGACGTGTATTCTCTAGACTTCGAGGGACGCAAGAGAGTGAATTAAGTACATCAGTTACATATATACAAAATGCATATCATACAATCAGCTATGACATGTTTAACACCCCCCTTTTATTGAGTTTCTTTGAACTCGGGATGATGATGGACATTTCCGACGAATATGACAATTATGACACTTTGGATGTCTATTCTAGTAACAATGTGCAATTTAGAAAGTGCGGAGGCATCTTCTAGTTGTTGAACCGAACACAGTGCTTCTATTCTTGGAAGCAAGCTGCACACGGGGGAAGAGTCACATTCCAAACTTTGCTATCTATGAGGTGCTATTCGTGTCCTGGCAGCCGACACGCTCTAAAGGGTTTTGTGAAGGGGGGCCGTAAGAAGAGCATAATTCAAGCCTTTAGCTGCTTTATTCTAACATATTCTACCACATTACGAGTCTGGCTGGCAGCTGTGAAATGATTAAATGCCCTGCAGCTCTCCCTCAAGGCTACAGAGAGGGAGCATGGGCATTCCTTTCTGGGCTGCTCATGAGGAGTTTCTACGAACACCTCCGGTCCCGCGGCCTTGCCCTTTCAAATTCAGACAACAATGTTAACAGTTGAGCAGAGTAAGCAGAATTCGCAAGAATTGCAAGCTTCAAAGCAGTTTAGACAGAAAGCAATGAGCAATGGTTAACAAGCAAAATGGCGATTCTTGCTACGTTTAAAATGGCCGCTTGTTGTTCAAGCATAGCAGTCTGTATTTCTATAATTCTGTGCATAAGACGGTTGGCCTTCGGCCATCAAGATACGTCTATCATCCAAATTAAGGGTATTCCCTTTTCCAGATTGACAAAGGGACTTTACTGGAAGGTGACTTCTTAGTAATGGATTGCGGAAAGCACTGCACTTGGTGACTTTGATTTAACCTGTAACTGGTCTGGGGGTAACTATGTCGCTGCAGTGACAAAGAACCCAATAGAAGGTAATGAGATAAGTGCTCTGCGGTGAGTGGGAATACAGGGTCTATTACCCCAAAAAACAAATAAATGGGAATTCCCAAGGGCAGCAAGGACATATTCAAAATGGATAGCTGGCCTAACCTATCATCCCAGAACCCACTAGAAACTCACATGTAACCTTCAGGGACTACGTGACTGAAAATGAAGATTTTCCTCAGAGGCTTGCTCAGGTGTAACTTTGAATACCCACAACACGATAGCTAAACCCCACTGCAAGGATTACATCATCTCAAACAACCAGCTAGTTTCACATGAATATATAAATGTTTGTAGTGCAGAAACCCAGAATTGGAATTACCAAAAAGGTCCGCGCAATATGAGGAAGAGCGCAACTCGCATCAATAAACACTTTCACCGCGCTTCTAGCGGTGTACAATAACGCTTCATGAATTCAGCGCAATAACAATGAGGTGCGTACCATAAGAGGGAGAGCGCAACTCGCGTACAACTAATTACATAAACCACGCCTCAAACTGTATGAACAGTGCAATACAACGTATCTAAGTACGTGGAAACACAATGGGCATTTTAATACTGAGCGAATAATACTTGCTGTGAATGATTTGACAGGAATGAGGGAACGGAGAGAGGAAGGCACTTGCCCTGACAGGAAAACGAAAGTTACTAAAAAACGAATTCTGGGACAGGACTGGGGAATCTACAGTGCGGGGAAAACACTTTGGAGAACTGCTACACTAAAACTTTTAACTACTTATAGATAATTCTGACTAAGCCGTGACTGGACTGCGATAAGCGTTTCACTGCTAGGCAGAAAATGACACGAAGCGCGGAGCGCTCGAGGGGAGTGGCTTAAATAGGAACTGTGCAAAACCTTTCATGAAGTCAACTTGGTGGCCATGTTATGTAACGAGGAAGTAACCATTAAAACCTTCTAACAACACAGCGTTGCTTGCCCACCACCCAGGAATGGTAAACTGATGACCAGATTATTTTACAGGCTATCCCTGGCACCTTCTCTGTGATCATGACACCAAACTAATTATTTGCATGCTAGGGTTCGTGCCCAGTTCACATGACAAATATGACAATATTATTTAAAGGATTTATCAAGTTTGCATGTCCATGAAGATTCAGTGGCAGTATTGGGTCTCTGGCTCATAGTAAGCCTAGTTTCAAGAAAGAACACAATATATTACAACCAAAGCACACGGTTTGAGTTTTCTCTACATTGTTCCATTCTTTTTATGAGGATGAGGCTTGTGAGCGCAGCCAACACTTGGATTGCAGTTCATATGAGTAACAAGGTTTCTTTGCACAGAACAAACAGTCTGCTCTCGGTCAGCCTAAGTGTTGACACTACTCAAAGGTTGTTTGGCTCGGCTGTAGTTGAAAACACAGTCCACCATTTTAGGACACAAAGCAAGAGTTAAAATCAAAATGGCGGATAGTTCTTAAAATGGCGGCGAAGTTAATCAGAAATCAGAACATTTGAAACGCGGTTTTCCGTGTGACGCAAATGGGTTTAGGCCAATATTCATAACAAGGTGCTATTATTCAAATACAGTTTAACAAACCCTCCTTTTGGCCTAAGCCAAAAGCTTTACTCGAACATTTGCTTTATTCAAAACCTCACGCCTCAATATCCGTACATCCTGAATCACATTCTTCAGAGATATCAATCGCTGTGATTTCTTTGATAGTAATATCCTTCGTCAAAAAAGCATTAGTAGTTCTTGGCTGTATGTACCTTAGGTCCTAGTGTACCTATCGTTTGTGCACAACATCCTCCTAACATTGAACATATGGCAGGGAGCCATTGTACACAGCAACAACAAAACAGTAGAACACCAAGAACTATCATTAGGACTGCAAAGAGATTCCAACCCCATGATTGTAGTAAGTCCAAAAACCAAGCACTAAGATTACAGTTTCCCTCGGGGACATGTACTTCAGTACTCAAGGTATGCAGATTTTGTATTGCCTTTAATATGTTAGGGGAGGATGCAGATCCCACCAATTTACATACCCCACCATGCTCAGCTAGGATGACGTCTAACACCATCCTATTTTGGAGGGCCACTAATCTAATTGCCTTTTGCTCCAACGTCATGTTGTACAGAATATCAGTAGCCCTAATGATGGTTTTTTCCAGTACCCTTGCTAATCTTCTCATATCCTCAGAGTTCATTATCTGTACCCAAAATGGCACAAAGGATCTTGCTACATCACCCATAACTTGTGAAGGAGTGTCACCATTGTCATCCCGCTTTGGACAAGCTCTAGAAACTTCCGTAGTGGTAGCCTCATATACCCGTGGTAACAAGATACCAAAATAATAAGTACCTTGCCAATCTCTAGGTAACCAAGGATAGGCATCATTGCCACAAAGTAAATGGGGTCTCCTACATACAAAGGTCTGTCCTCACTGGTTAGATGTGCAATGATAGTACAACCCTCGAATGTACCCATTGGCTAGGAACCTTCCCTTTTTATACAGAAAGAAACAGAGTTAGGGCTGTGATGAACAGTATAGGAAGGAGGCATGGCATCCCGGTTGCCTACGGGAGCCATCTTGAAGGAAATCAGTAATTGAAAAGGTCTAGAGAGTCTATCAGAAGGCCTAATAGTAGCAACATTGAGTTTGCTTCTATTTGCAAAGAGAAAACATCCCAGAGGTATTAAGACTCGCTTTTCGAATTCATTCAGATTAGTCCCATCGAAGTTCCCAGAAATACTATCATTCCAACTACCAAAGAATAGTGCCCTGAGCGAGGTGTAGCATGCAGTAGTCAAAGGAAGAGGATGAATATACCAGCCCCGTCCCTTTTCCCTGTGTTGTGGCAAGTGTGAACACACCTAGCAATGTGTTCTGTTCAGAATCGCATGGGTCGCATTCATGATCAGTAGGAGAGTGTTATTATGATAACCCTGTCTATGTTGGGAGTCTCGAGAAGGAAGAGTGTGAATATACACGAAAGGTGGAGACACAGTGGAGATACTTTCAATGGGTAACAAAGTCTCAAGCGGATGCACTCTTTCCATGTACCAGATCCCAAGCGTAAATATACCTATGAAACAGACCAGTACTATGATTACAAAACAGTGGGTCCTCAAAGACCATGATTTTTGATGAACAGATTCTTTGTCAGCCAGAAGACCAATAGCTTGCTCCACACGAGTGGATTTAGGAAGGGACACTGTTTTTGAGAGTCCTTTAGACGCCTCTCCGTTAGGTTCTTTTAGTTCATCCGTTGGTGGCTCCCGACCACCTGGCCTATCTTGCTTGAAGGTAACTTTTACCGGTCCCTGCCTCTTATTTATTTTTCAGCAAAAGAGTGACAAGGGACTGGCTCAACAATGATTCCTTCTGGGCACAGCCGATGCTGTGCTGTATGTCCGGTATCTCGGATGCAGATCGTACCTCAGGACTCCATGTACGGTGTGATCTGGTAACAGAGTATCATCGCTTCCTGAAGGCAGTGATGAAACGGAAGCAAGTTTGCTCAATGGTGAAGAAAGAACCACTTAGGAACTTGAAGGCAAAGCAACAGTCTCCCCAGGCCCCAAGGTCTCAGGAAGGATTTCCATAGGCAAAACAGGCTTGTGATGAGTATCAAAGTGAACAATTTTCTTCTCTTCCCCTTTGTCGTGGGGCAGAGGAAAAGGTATCTTCTTGATGTGCGTTGCGTGGATCCAGTGCCGTTTCCCTTCCACTCGTACATCGGTCTGTGTGGCCAAGAGGACTTGGTACGGTCCTCTCCAGCGAGTGTGATACAGGAGGCTCTTTCAAATTATTTTACGAGCACCCAGTTGCCAGGTCGGAGTCGATGACCTGGACCCTCGTATTTTACTCAGAGGGCTTCTCGCACCTGTTGATAAATCAAATACATGTTTTGAGTTAACTGGTCACAGTACTCAGAAAGGAGTAAATGCTCTACATCTTTTAGCTGCTTGGGTTTAGGTACATTCCAAATATTGGCTGGTCTCCCCATGATTATCTCATAGGAAGAGAGCACTGTCTTAGACTGTGCAGTCGCCCGCATGGACAATAGAGCTATCGATAAGGCATCTGGCCATTTCAAATTGCTATTCGCACAGAACTTCGCCATCTAATTCTTTAATATACCGTTGTGGCGTTCTACAAGACCGACACTCTGAGCGTGTCTGGCCGAATGGAACAGTTTATCGATCTGCAATCCCGCGCATACTTGCAGGATAACAGCAGCGATATAATGTGGACCATTGTCCGACCAACTGACTCTCGACAAATCAAACCTAAGAAAATATTCCTTCAGCATGGTTTTTGCCATCGTCATTGCTGTGGCATCTTTTAGAGGAAAAACTTCGACCCATTTACTGAAAGCGCAAATAACTTCTAGAACATACTTATAATTCTGACAACGGTCCATTTCAATAAAATCTAAGTGTATAACCTCAAAAGGCATAGAGTGGGGACCAAAACTACCCTTCTGTGTCGATGTACCCTTCACAATATTATGCTGCAAGCATACCATGCAATTTTGAACAAAACACTCAGCAGTTTATGAAATATTCACATTAACCCAGACAGGTTCTAACAATTTACAAATCTTTTTAGCACATATGTGAGTTGGGCCATGAGCCATCGTAACCATAGCGGTGACATAAGCATCGGGCAGCGTCCAATTTTGTTTTCCATTATCTACCCAACAACCATCATCATCTAAACTTGCTGAACCCTCAGCCCACTGTTTAAGTTTGTCTGGAGTTGCATCAGCCTGAATGTCTTTTATACAACCAATTCCTCCATCGATGATATGATATGATATGATATGGCATTTGTAACGCACAATCACACAAGTATTAGTGACCTCCTTTGTTACATACATTTTGGAATGCAAATCAGTGGCAGTCTGTTAGGCTATTCTGTCAGAAAAAGTATTTCCTTTCCCCAGATCATCTGTTACTTTCTGGTGTGCTACGCACTTCATAATTGCTAACTGAGTAGGAAGTGCAAGTGCTGAAAGTAGCCGAACTATCAGGGTAGCATGTTGTATCTTAGTTCCATGCGAGGTCAAGAAACCTCTCTCTGCCCATAATGGACCGAAGTTGTGAACCACCCCAAAGGCATAATGACTGTCCGTAAATATATTCACACTAAGCCCTTTGGAAAGTTCACAAGCTCGAATCAATGCAATAATCTCTGTGGCCTGCATGGAGTTATGCAGTATTCTTTTGTTTTCCACAATAGTGCTTACAGTAGTGATTGCGTAAGCAGCAGTAGGTGTACCATCCTGAAGTTTGAAGCAGGAGCCATCGCAAAACAGCTACCCTTGTGGATCTTTTAATGGTGTATCATTTAAGTCAATTCTACTTTTAGTCTCTTGTTCTGTGGTATAGAGGCAGTCGTGTGACAACTCGTCACTGCAAGCAATTTCTTGCGGAAGAGGCAATAGTTCGGCCGGATTTAATGAGCAACATCTTTTAATTTGGATATGCGGTGCAAATAGAATCAGCTCATATCTTGTTAATCGTGCTGATGTGAGATGTTGCGTTTGCGTTCTGTTTAATAGAATGTCTACAGAATGAGGTACCATCATGGTTAAAGAGTGACCCAGAACCATTCCCTCACTTTGTTTTACAGATGCAGCGGCAGCAGCAACAGCTCTCAAACATCTTGGAAAAGCACATGCAACAGGGTCAAGCGTCGAGGAAAATAACTGCACAGTCTATTCTTTCCTCCATGCTCCTGTGTTAACACAGCCAAAGGGCATCCATCACATTTGTGCACATACAAAATAAAGGCCTTGTCATAATTTAGTGTGCCCAAAACTGGTGCTGAACACAACGCAGCCTTGAGCAGATCAAAAGCTTTCCTGCAATCCATATTCCATGGTAAAGGCAAAGTAATGCCCTTCTTTGTCAATGCCAACATTGGTTTTATGCCAATGCCAATTATGCCAATGCCAACAAGTGGAAGGCAACTCAAGTGTATCAAGCTGTTCCTTCAAAGCTCTACTATAAATGCTTGGACTCTCAGTGTACCCTTGTGGCACACAGGTAAATGTAAACGAGCGTCCCCCTACGGTGCACGCCAACAAATACCTACTGTCAACATGTACAGGAATACTAAAGAAAGCATTCTTTAGATCCACAACACTGAAATTTTTAGCTGAAGCTGGAAGCATTGTCAATATAGTAGTCACATCAGGCACAATCAGAAATTGTGGAGCAAAAATCTTATTGATAGCGCGCAAATCAATAATAAAATGGAAAGAAATCGCATTATCCCCTTTCTTATACACCGGTAGAATCAGACTATTACACAAACTTCCTGCAATTTCCTCAATCACCCCTCAATGTACAAAATCAGAAACTATACTCTTTAAAGCTTGTTCACCATCAACTGAAATCTTGTGCTGTGGGATACATGGTAGTTTAACACCTGGTTTCAACACAATTTTAACAGGCTCAATGTGTAAAATACCAACGTCATTATCATCAACCGCCTATAAACATGTCAGAACCATATCCAAATCAGTCGGTAAAGGCCTAGTCAAGAATTGCAAAACAGAAGTTCGTTGGGGTGAAATCGTTAAATGCACTCAATCCGGAGAACGGTAAATTACAGCATTCAATTTTTTCCACAGATTCAACCCCAACAAATTTTCACCACAATTCGTCGTCAAGAGAAATGTACATGATTCAGTGAATGGCCCCGGTGAAATCGGTACCGGCTGAGAAACCGAACTAACCACTGGCGTACCAGAGAACCCTACAGAAATGTTGTTCTGCCCTGACAGTGGAATATCTGGAACCTGTGAATGATCAATGGAACACTTCTGTGCTCCTGTATCTATCAAAAATAGATACTTCCTATTCTCCACCTTCATCTCAACGTAGAGCCCTTTCTGATTGATGCTAATAGGCACTGGTTCCAGACTCTGCTTCGGGCTGTCGTAACGGAACAGTACATGATCAAATGCAAGATCCTCAGAAAAATAGAGTCGAAGGATTATCAAAAAGGTTCCCATTATTAACACCATGCTGCTGACTATCTTGTGAAAATCACTGTTGATTCTGAGCGAACTGATGTCTACCAGGAACCCCTATCCCAGGACAGCCTCTGGATCGTCAACCCATGGTGCCATACGTGTTATTCGATCGCTGCTGAAGGATCGGGCATTGCACCCGCCAATGACCTTCTTGTCTGCAATAAGCACATTTGTTCATGTGTACAGGACCCATTTGCGCATTACCCTGTGGTGCAAACTGACCTCTAAACTGTGTATTCCCACCTCGGGTTCCTCTTACTATTTGCTGCAACAAAACTTTTGTTTTCAAGTCTCCCTTCTTCTTTTCTATCTTCTCTTATTGAGTATTAACCCTATTCTCATAATACTGAGCCATATGCAACACCTCAGACTTCGATTTAGCTTGGCAGGCACTTTCAGACATCATAATTTGTGATTGGATATCAGGCAACAATCCACGCACTAATTTGTCTACAAACAGCTTTTTTTCCTGACTCGGTACTTAAATCCTGACTGCTAAAATCTGAAAACACTTGTTTGAACCGATTAAAAAATTAGGTAGCGCCTTAAGATTTCCACTGGATGCAAGCTGCAAGCTTGTCCCACACTATTCTTCTCTCTGGAACCAAAGTTTTCAATTTAGTTACTATTCTGTCTGGCAGTATCAATATCACCTGCAGCGGTTTCCCACCAGCATTCCTTTATCCATCTATCCGTACCAAGTTAACCCATGTGTCACCTAGTCCTGTCTGATCATCTACAGTTTCCATAAATCAGTAGTTAGGATGACAGGGAACAACAAGTCTATATCACCCAGCGTGAAAACTGACGAATGCAAGACAGATTCAATTTCTTTATAAAATCCTGTGGATTTTTCCTGATATCTGGAATCGTTTGTCTAATGGTATTCACTTCCTGTCTAGAAAATGGGACATGAACAAACTGTGAGACATAATGAGCTTCAATAGTAGCAGCTGTTGCGCCTGTTGCAGCATTAGCTGGAATTTCTACTTTAGGAACATATGTCGGAGGAATGTCCCTCATTGGCAATTGAGAAATAGGCAATTCTGAATGTTCATTAAGCAACAAGGCTAAATCA
This sequence comes from Ambystoma mexicanum, assembly GCF_040938575.1. Taxonomy (NCBI): domain Eukaryota; kingdom Metazoa; phylum Chordata; class Amphibia; order Caudata; family Ambystomatidae; genus Ambystoma; species Ambystoma mexicanum. The sequence goes on from NC_090934.1 coordinate 656,680,086, forward strand.
AGTGACCAAGTAGCCAAAGCAGAATCAGGCGAAAATGCTCTCTTATAAATGACCATCAAATCTGCGGGACAACAAACCTTTTTCTTCATAAACTCATCCTGTAGGTACTCTACCATTACCTGTAACACTTTCCTTTGCCTTACCGGAGCATACTGACTAAATGTGTCATATACTTCAATGGGAGAAATTGAAACATCCAAAATCCATCTAAGCACGTCTCTTGTGCAAATTCGCGTCTCTTCACTCATTGGTTTACATGAAGGAAGAAATTGTTTCTTCACATATGAGTCTTCCAATCTATTGCCATCTATTTCAATATTCTGTAACCGATCTAACTCCCTCTTAAACTCAAAAAACCTCTCAACATGCTCATGTACTTTTTCCGCAGTGTCTCTTGATCGAACTAGGACATTCAAATCCCACAACCCCTGTGGGACATTCATGTTCGTCAAACCACTCCAAATATGAGCCAAATGCATTCCCATCCCCTCTATAAAAATATTTTGTTCAGGAATACTTTCTTTGTCATAAATCGCAGTTAGGACAGCTCAATTTTCACCTTCTTCTATACATTTCTTAGCCCATGCATACAATTATTTTTTCTAGTTTTAGATACTGTACCACGAGTCACTATCCTTGAATCAGCGCTCGCCTCTTCAATCGCTACAAGTGGAGAAGAACCACTTGGAAAAGAAAGTTCAGACAAATCTTGTACAATAGGCAGTGGAGACACAATACTCTCTTTAAATATTCTCTCTACTCTTAAATTGCTGCATAGCTTCCTTTCTCCAATTCTTAATTACATCAAATGCTGCAGGCCTAGCCTTTTTCAGCAACAATATAGACTCTAAATACTCTATACAGGCAATTTTAAAACTACCATGAACAGGCCACTGAAATTCGGAAGCATGTCTAGTTTGTCTGTGCCAAATATCGTTAAATACAATACTATTGAGGCTGTACGTACAGTACATTAAACTAGCCGTGAGCCAACAGGTGGTGCCGGTTGACCTCGTCCCAAATATTGTCCGTCTCTGCGGAATAAACCCCTGAAACAGGCAGACAATTTCCCAGGCATGTCAGATTACTGGTGTTACCTGGCGTCATTTGTACTTGCGAGTGCAAATCTGCAACCAATATCAGGATTCTTAGGAATCGGAGCACGACCTGATTTCAAAGACTAAGGAGGTCCGATCGGATTACAAATGATCCTTGTGGTTGGTGATTTCGGCAAAGAGCCCGCCTCGATATGGGCACCCTTGTCAAGATGTCCTCTTGAACTGCGTGCTCACCGTTCAGGGATCTGATCGTGCAGTCCTGTTGAGGTGTCGCGTCTCATACAAATGGGCCCCCTTTTTCTCACTCTCCGATCCTGGTCCGATCCTGGTCTTCTTTTCAGCAAGAAGACATCAATCTTGAGGGTCCCTATTCGGGCGCAATCTGAAAGACCAGAGAAATAGCGAGGCTTAGTAACACAAAATGAAATTAGCCAATCATGGGTCAAAAGATACAAGTATCTTTATTTCTGTACATAATTCAAAGCAAAACAGATAGCTATCTGGCTTCCAACACCTCACAGTGTGTACCAGCAGACACAGTGAGGGGTGAGAGTGCTGGATATCTTAATGCGAGCTGTTTTATACATTTCCCCAATCATTGTGCAGCCCCTCTCCAAACTAATAATTTACATGCTAGGGTTCGTGCCCAGTTCACATGACAAATATGACAATATTATTTAACGGATTTAACAAGTTTGCATGTCCATGAAGATTCAATGGCAGTATTGGGTCTCTGGCTCATAGTAAGCCTAGTTTCAAGAAAGAACACAATATATTACAACCAAAGCACACGGTTTGAGTTTGCTCTACATTGTTCCGTTCTTTATATGAGGATGAGGCTTGTGAGCGCAGACAACACTTGGATTGCAGTTCATACGAGTCACAAGGTTTCTTTGCACAGAACAAACAGACTGCTCTCGGTCAGCCTAAGTGTTGAGACAACTCAAAGGTCATTCAGCTCGGCTGTAGTTGAAAACACAGTCCACCATTTTAGGGCACAAAGCAAGAGTTAAAATCAAAATGGCAGATAGTTCTTAAAATGGCGGCGAAGTTGATCAGAAATCGGAACATTGCAAACACGGTTTTCCAATAACGCAGAAGGTCTTATGCCAATATTCATAACAAGGCGGTATTATACGAATACAGTTTAACAAGATTATTAGGGTTACTGGGATGAGTGCAATAGAAAGTCCACCAATGCACTCCTAAGTTCAATGGATTCATACAGATCTCTCTAACTGTTATCTTGAATTAGTGTGCGAGGGAGAGTAAGTCCACCCTGGCACAAGGTGGAGAAATAATGTGAAAGAAGAGAAGAATCTTAATAACTAACCTTTGTGTCCCCTGCTCACCTCTTAAACTGAAATTCAGTCAATTTTCATATATGTGAGAAAGTTCATACAATTCGAGTATTAGATCAAATGCTGCAATCAAAGACAATTCAAAGAAAGAAAAATGTATGTAATTAATATATGTTTTTCTGAAAACAAAAATATATTAAAGCTCAATATGTTTCAGGTTTTCCCTTCATCAGGTGCAAAGTGACATCATTTGTCATTGTTTTCCTGAACAATTCAATCTTTCAGTCAGTTCTACAAAGTAAGTGAAATTATTTTTAGTAAATGCATCTCATGAGTGGTTGTCAACCAAAGTTATATTACAGGACAAATTCTTTTACAATCTCCCATGATATAAGATAATTATTCAACTAGATTATTGGAGAGTTAATCACTCGTTTTCATTCTTATCCTTATTAGAACTGATTGAGTCTGAATCAGACCTTCTCTATTAGTTGTATCGCATTTAAGTATAGCTGGTATGAGGGCAGACTTGTGGTTGCTGCCTTAGGTTAAAGGGTTGGGGCACAGATCAGTGAGGTTAATGGGACTAGGGTGGACTTGTAGGTGCTGTCTTAGGTTAGCTGGTTGGGGGCAGAGATCTGTAGGTTTACTGGGATGGGGTGGACATGTGGGTGCTGCCTTATATTAGTGGGTTGGGGCGCAGATCAGTAGGGGAACTGGGACGAGGGAGGACTTGTTAAGTTTAGTGGGGGTACATGGGTGCTGCATTAAAGTAGGGGGCTGGGGTACAGTTTAGTCAGGGGGCTAGGGTCAGGGCTTGTCGGTCGCAGGAGTGGACTGGGTTGGGAGTAATTGCTGGTAAGTAATCCTTGATAACTTTTTTCCATGGTTCCGGCGCAAAGGTTGTTCAACACCACTATGTTCTGTTTGTAAAGGTGGCATTTTCGGGGCGTTCTGACATAGGAGTTTTTTATGTAAATTAGGCCCTGTGCCTCTTGTCCTAAATACACTTTAACACATATCCTTAATATGGTACGGCCTCTTGCCCCTAATACAAACTTTTTCACCTGTCCCCAAAACATGTGTGTCCACTGACACCCCCCCCTTTAAACTTTATGTACACGTTTGCATTGGTTTTGCTGTTTGTTGGATGTACATTTGTCTCACAGAGCTGTGGTGCATTTAGTACACCAAAATATATATTTGGTTGTCTGTGTCTCCAGCCCTTTGCTTTTCAACGTTGCCTCCAATGTTGCAAAGTCACAATAAATGTGGTGTGAGGCATACATGCATATGTTTGAATTATTTGTTTGCACGTGTCTGGGTCCGTCCATATGAATGACTACCGGGGCAGGGTGGCACCATTTCTGCTTCATAAGCACAGTCTCATTTGGCATTTTCACTCCACCTGCAAACACTGAGTTATGAGGACTGGTAAAGATGGAGGGACTTGGTATCTGTGAATGTGGTCTGTGATTATTTAGCTTTGACATTTGTTGTTTTAATTCAGTAAATATATAGAATCTCTCTCTCCCTCTCTCTCTCTCCCTCTCTATCTCTCTCTCTCTCTCTCTGCAGCTCTTCTCTCTCTGTTTCTGTTCTCACTCCCTCACCTTCCCTCCTGTCCCTCCTCCCTCATAGTGCCATCCTGCCATCAAGCCCACTTATCTCATACTCCTTTCTTCCATCCACAGCCCATAGAAGCCATACATTCAGGGAAGTGCAGCATACACCTGAAACTTCTTTTCACGTATCCAACCCATGAAATGTACCTCTTACCATTACGTAGACAATGAAAATCTTCAACTCCACTAAAACACCACTCTTGTACCCAAAACCATGCCTGGCCTTCTTACTACAGTCTACCAGAAACCTACGTCTATGGACTAACACAGGAGCATGTAGAAAAATACCAGCTGCCAAACCAAGCACAAGTCAGATTTAGCCGAGGGACAGAGACGGCACTCCTCTCTATCTGTGATGACCTGAAGACAAACGCAGACTCCACCGCAAATGTAGCCATGTTACTACTGGGCCTCTCCTCCGCATTCAACACAGTCAGCCGTGACATCCTTGTCAATAGACTAGGAGAAATAGGAATAACCAGTTTAGCCCTGCTCTGGATGAAATCATTCCTAACTCATAGAACAGAAGCCATCTGGATAAAGCCTTTAAATCCTCTCCACGGGACACCAACTTTGGAGTACCATGAGGAGCGTCCCTATCCCCACTGCTCTTCAATATCAACCTGACTCCATTAATCAAGCTCATAAAAAGACACAGCCTCACGTGCCATAACTACACAGATGACACACAAATCATCTACAAAATCGAAGATGCACAAGAAGAGTACACAGGAAGACTGTCTAAAATAACTCTTTGAATGGATGAACACAAACAGCCTCAAACACAACCCAGGAAAGACAGAAATCATAGTTATACCCAAAAACCAGGAAAGTAACCATTACATCTCATGGCCCACAGAACTAGAAGTAGCACCCACACCATTGAAAACAGTCAAAAACATTGGAGTCCTAATGGACAATGAACTAACACTAGAACTACAAGTAAACACAATAATCATGAAATGCTTGTTCCTCCTACACACAGAAAAAAGGATCCTACCATTCCTCTCCACTCATAAAACAGTTACTGTGCTCACCCTCATCAGGTCCTATGCCAATAGCCTATACCTCGGAATGCCGGAACGCCTACAGAACAAACTGCAACGTATCCAAAATGCAGGGTCCAGACTTCTCCTCAGACTACCATGAAGGGACCACATCACCCGAGCACTAAAAAAGCTACATTGGCTGCCTGACACACGATGAATCATGTTCAAAACAATGTGCGTAATGCACAGAGCGATCCATGGCCAAAGAGAAGAATTCCTACAAAAGAAGAGAACCATTTACCTACCAACAAGAACACTCACATCATGCAACAACATCTGCCTGGAACCAAAACCATTCACAAGAAAATTCTGAAAATTACTTAAAACCTGGCTCCACCTCAGAATCAGATGGGAACAAATAGAAAAAACAAATTGAATCTACATCCTACTATAGAAAATAAAACAAATCTAATAAGTATCTCAATGCAATACAAAAAGGATATCATCACAGCCAAACAAGAAACATATAACAACAGGATTACACAAGCTAACTCTAGCATGAAGGAGCTCTTCTCCATTCTAAAAGAATTGGAAACCCCAATTGTAGTATAGGACGACTCTATTAAAGATAAAACCTGGTGTACTGACATACAGTGTGCCCTCACTAACAAAGTGGCCATGCTCCAAAACAAAATAGCCTTAAAGAAAGCTTTACTATCAGCTGAAACTCAAGATCCTCTGAACAAAACACAGAAGTCCAAACCCATAGAACATACCCAATTTAACTTCTCTAAGGTCTCAGTTATTGAGGTAGAGAAAACGATTCTTGCGCTTAAACCATCCAATAGCAAAGGTGGCCAATGCCCAGCACAACTGATCAGGGACGCTGCTAGAGATCTAGCCCCCTTCATCACCAAACTCATTAACGCCTCCTTCACGATTGGCACCAACCCGCGCAATCTAAAGGAATCCTGGGTACTCCCTCTTCTGAAGAAACAAACATTGGACCCGAACATACCCACTAACTACAGGCCCATCACCACGCTGCCATTTCTACTAAAAATCCTAGATAAGGTAGCATACACCCAAATTCAGAACTTCCTTGAGGTGAACCTACTCTTAGGCGCCCGCCAAACTGGCTCCGACCACAACATGGCACAGAGACAGCCCTTATCAATTTAAAGGCCCAAATAGACTCACTAAGAGATGAGGGAAAACTAGCACTTCTCCTTCTACTAGACCTCTCAGCTGCCTTTGACTTGGTGGACCATAAAGTCCTGTGCAGTCACTTGGATTCAGCGGCTCACTTCTCAAAGGAAGCTATAGTTTGGATACAGTCTTTCCTTAGTGACAGGACTATGAGGGTCTTCTCAACATCGGCCGCAGCAGACCCGATACCCATTACTTGTGGGGTGCCCCAGGGATAATGCCTCTCGCCAACACTCTACAATATCTTCACCAAGCCACTCTTCGACGATCTTTACAATCTGGGTATCACTACCCTTCTTCCAATCTGTGGTCCTCATGCCCTATTGCCATTTTCTGTGGTACTGCTTGCTCTCCTATCCCTCTCTGCATTCTGTTTCATTCTACAGTTTGTGTTTTTGCATCTCATGGGTGTGTGGTTCTAGTCACGTTGCATCCAAAGTAAACCAAGTTTCCATCACAGCCGAATTTGCTGTTGTTTACCTTCTTTAAAGCTTAGACTTAGTATAATTGTCTATACCCCGCTTCTCATCTGTGTCTATTCAAGCCCTTCTGCCCTCAAATCTGATGATTCCGATTTATCTTTGGACTTTTTTGAGTTTGTGGCGATATTCCTGCAGAAGATATGCATTCTGGACCTCATCCTGAAAACATTCCTATAAAACCTCTACATTTAGCTATTTTGTAAGAGTGTGAGCCTGTTAGGTGGTCTCGGTTTTGTAATATATTATTTAATTTCTGTGGATGTCCAAATGTGTTTATTTCTTTGGTTTAAATGTCCATAACCAATTAATGTTGAGTTATGTCCATATTTCTTGTTGTTAGTTGTCTTAATACTGTATTCTATTCCCTGCAGTTATGTAATATGTGTACATTATTCTACTCGTTCTTCATCATTTTGTTTTATTCTGCTTAATTAATGTACGTTATTCTATTGAACTGCATAACATTTCTCAAAGTGCAATTTGGTTCCATTAGGTCTCAATTATTATAGTGTACATTTTTAAATACATGTTTTGCTCCACTGCACGTATGTTTTGGAAACAGTTGTGCCAAATCATGAACTTGTGTCAGTTTGGTTCTACACTCTACAATATCTTCACCAAGCCACTCTTTGACGATCTTGACAATCTGGGTATCACCTATACCAACTACGCAGACGATACCCAGATTCTCCTACCTCTTTCCGGGGATTACGGGGAAGATTTGGCTTTGGTGAACAGAGTCTTTAGCATCGTTCAGGCATGGATGGCCAACCATGGCCTTTGCCTGAACGATGACAAAACGGAGCTCATCATCTTGGGCACCGCTGCTCGCATTTCTAAACTCAACCCAAATTACTCTGCATTTATCATCGATGGTATCACTATCAAGGTCACCAGAGAAGTAAAAACGCTAGGTTTCTACCTCGACTCGACCCTATCCCTCACCAAACAGGTAAACTCATTGGCTTCATCCACGGCCTATACATGTAAATTAATACGCGCCGGGAAACAATTCCTATCAGATGACAGCTGCCTAATCCTAGCTAGAGCCCTTATCTTATCAAAATTAGACTACTGTAATTCCCTTTACATAGGGGCAACTAAACAAACCATCAACAGAATACAAGTGCTCCAAAATAATGCACTTAGAGCGGCCCTGGGTATTCCCAGAGGAGTACATATTTCAGAAATAAGACGGAAACACAAATGGCTCTCTACTCAGGAAAAAATCAACCTCAAAGTTGCCTCCCTCATCCACAAATGCTTAAATAACAAAGCCCCTTGTTACCTAACAGAACGTTTTACTAGAAAAATCTCCACTAGACCATCAAGAACAGCCAGTCCCAATTGCCTGCTAGTGCCCAGATTTAAACTAACCACTATTGGAGGGTCCAGCTTCCCAGTCAGGGCAGCTCAACTTTGGAACTCCCTACCTCATGCTCTTAGATCCGACCAAACGTTCAACAAATTCAGAAAGAACACAATAAAATGGCTCACCGAGAATGCTATGTAACCCGCATTCGCCCCACGTATCCTCTGCATGTACTGTACTTATATAGATTTGCTATCATGTAAAACGTCAGCTATATGATGACCGGCTTTCTGCACACCGTATTGTACATGCACTTTACTGCCTTAACTTCACCATGTGGAGCCTAGAAAACTGTTTGTACCATGCTCTGTATATCTGTAACTTCTGTAACCAAGCTGTAAGTCCTCTTGTCTTATGCGCCCTGCTACCTCAGGGTCTGGTGCGCACAATAAATAAATAAACAAACAAACAAACAAACAAACGTAAACAATAAATAATTACAAATCGAATTATTTGAAATGACAAAGCAGATCAGATTAATATAAGTGTTTGCTATGTTTCTCTAGACAAGGCGTAGTCCTGTAGTGGATGTTGCACACATTTAAAAAGTCTTGTAGTTATGATCATGTTAGTTTTTGATTATGTACAAATCTCAGTTTTTAAGATTCAGCATAGAATCAGACAGACCATGGGAGGGTTCTTAAACAAAGGTTACTGGAACACTAGTCGTGCCCAACAATTAAAACAATAGTCTTTTGGGATTATTCATCTCCCCAATGCTTGGCAGAATACTCTAGACAATATTTCCCACCCACTACCTCCAATATGTCGTACCAGTCGCTCACTGCACCACCGCCTATGTGGCCAGGCACTACTGTTGTTCAAATGGTGATATACACCAACTCACTCTTCAACAAAGCACATTCTTTAATCAGAAGGTTGATTGATGCATTCATATTTAACTTTGCTGTGGATGTTCTTTGGTAGTAATCTACTTTACAGTCATGAAACATGAAGTGCATATGCAATTAAATTCATGATCCGCTTTTGTATGTTAAGAATATGAGAGCATGCATGGTGAAAATGGGAAGTGGCAGGTGCCATAAAGCCAAGTCGGGTCACGCAGATCTACCTCTAGATATCCTCCATCAAGGGCATCCACAGGCTCAAGGCCTTTCCTCACAATTATCCAGTCCTGGATGTCCAGTGCTTACTTGAAGACTGAATTCCTACTGCAGATCAACAACACCGAAAACCCTGATATGAACCTCGAGAGATTCACACCCCAGCTGGCCACCTGCGCCAAGTCACTTGGGTTTAACATCGACAGACGACTGTTGTTCAAACAGCACATAGCAAGGAAGACACAAATGGCATGGTACTGACTTTCTCTCCTCTGGAAAATCAAGCCCTTCATGCCAGAAAACAACTTCAGATCCACTGTCCAAGCCTTGGTCCCCTCCCACATGGATGATGGCAATGGCCTTTTTGTGTCCTGAATGCTACAGCAAGACTCATTAAATGACTCTGCAAACACTTGTGTATGTGCGCAATATAAAGAAACTATCATATTATATCATATCATCACCCCGACCCACATTGAACGGTACCAAAATGTTGTTTTAAAAAAAATGACACTTTGAAAGCCTGATTTTGAAAGATCACTCTGTGACTGCACATAGCGGTCTTTCTAAATCTAACTGTCCCTCCCCCGCGTGCACTCTCATGTCCCTGTGGTACATGAGTGTGTGCATGGGCTGACAGGTGTGGCCGATAAGAGCACAGGATGATAGAAGTGAGCAAAGTGTGTGTGTGTGTGTGTTTGCACGTCTGTGTGTATGTTGAGGGGTGGTGTTTGGAGGTGTGTGGGGAGGGGGCTATGTATTGGTGTATGTGTTTCTGGGGGGATCTAAGAGGTGAGTGAGCAGGGCGAGGTTGAAAAGTGACATTATGCGAATATTAAAGGCCACACCAAATCGGCCAAAATAAATCAGTCTTTTATTAAATGCAGCATTTAATATTGGACAATATCAAACAGAACACATTGAACTGCACTGGCTCCCACTGTAAGCATGTACCATCTTCAAATCCTTTTACATCATCTACAAGGCTGTCGTCCTGAAGTCACCAGCCGACCTCATTGAGAAACTCAACATCTCCAGAGGTCTGCGATCCACCAGAAGTAAGGAAATATCGAGACTTGAATTACGATGGTGCATGAAGGAACCAGGAGACAAGGCTTCTCTGGCTATGCTCCAAGACGCGGGAACCTCCTCCCTGTCAACATCAGACTTGCCCCATCACTTCTACAGTTCCGGAAAGAGCTCAAGACCTTCCTCTTCAAGGAATAGCTACACCTTAACACCTAGGTCCACACACCCTTCCATCCGCACCTTAACTGAGACTCAATGATGTGCTCCCCACTGCCTCCCCCATGGTTGCTCATAGATTGCTGCCAATTTGCCACCCTCACCCTCCCCGGTTAGCTCCCTGCTCATTTTTTCTCTGCTTCTCTCACTGTCTTCTTCCCCCTGTGGTTGTAAAACACTCCATTGCTTCCCGAAGCTAGGGCTGTGCACAATAAATATCCTAATAATAGCAATAATAATATTAATAATTACATAAGACAAACAGAGATATATATACTTCAAGCAGGGTTTATTATGGACAGTTACATGTGTTGGGATGGAAATGAGCCTATCCCACCCTCCCTAGGTGCTTTCAGGTTAGGTGAACACCATATGAGGTGCTCTAGTGTGCAAGGGGGAGTAATCCACACTATTAAGCACCATATAGAGGCACTGTAGCGCCTACAATAGATGCACTGCACTAGAAAACCCATAACACAGGACTCCATTTTGTAGTAGGCCCAAACAGTAGTAGGTTGCACAATTGTGCTGTTCATGAATCCAGCTCACCAGGCCCAATCTCATTAAAACAGAATGGATCTGCCGAGCCCCGTTCCCACAGAAGTTCACTTCTCCCTTGTCCCTCCAGTGTTGTGAATATTTAGTATCTTCCAAAGGAATGGGCCCTACAAGAGCGTGAGACAACACCATGCTCCACACTGCGCCCATTCATCTCCACTAAACTGCCAGTAGGCCTCTAAACCCCCACCCAGCCAGTCCGGAGCCAGCCCCACACCACTGACTCGACCATCACAACTTTGCATTCCCCGGTAAGCAAATGACCCCCCTGTTCCAACACAAAACAAGGGTTCGCAGAAGATCTAAGCACGCACGGCTGTACTTCTTCAAGCATGAAAACACACCTCTTGTAACACGAGGTACATTAAAGATCAAAACCCCGGGCGGAGACCTTGAGTGCAGGAACTGCGGTATCAACAAAACTCTGAATGTGTCACTTAGCGTGACTGTATTTTATCTTCCATTCCCCCTGGCACCATTTCCCGTGCCGCCCAGGTGCAAACCACAATGATATAGTAACTAGGCTTAGCATGTTTAGCTTAGAAAGAAACAAGTTTATATGTATGGGCCCCGGCCTTCACCGCGAGGATGAACCCAGCTGACTCACATGGATCCTGATCGACGAGAGAAATAACTAACCAATTGTAGCTTGGCATCTACTATAGAGCAGGCCCATGTGTAGGGTGCCACCAATTGATGCCATCCTTTTGTACTATATGTGATGATGTTCTTATGCCTTTTAAGCTCCTGTTTGTAGAAAAGAGAGCTGATCGCTCTTCAGCAGCAGAGTCCTTTACTGATATTTGCATTTTGTACAATTAAACCTTGTTATCCTTCCAACGCTGTCTCCTGGTCTATTTCCCTAACGGGTTGTCTTTATTTTGGAGTGTGCATAAAAAGGAACTTGCCTTCACATGGATGGACTGAATATGTAATAAAATGTTTTTTAAAACAATGGTGAAGAACAACAGGGTGGCTTCTCTTATAATTCAACTTAAAGAAGTTCCACAACACCCACAGCATAATCTTTCTTTGAGGTCAGCTTTGTTGGTTCAACAACATCCTTGGAATAACATCTTCTTTAGCTCATCTTTCTAAGAAATAATATTACCCAATTAACAACTTTTGCTTGAGCTCAGCTTTGTAAGTTCAATAAGACCCACAAGATTACTTCTCCTTGAGCATCACAATTTCTGGGATTAGTAATTCTCAATACAGGCCCCTTCATGGAGAGGACACTAGGTTTACAATCACTCACAGTCCTGAGGCTTTGCATGTGTCGCAAACATTTCTTTCTTGTCTCCTGGTCAGTGGTCTCAAGTTATCTGCTTGTCATCTTGGATACAGCAGAAGACCCTGCCCAAAGATCTTCAGGTCTCTATGTATTTACATAACAGATCTCCAACAGACAGTACTGAGTTTTCAGCAGTCTGCGAAATCTAAAGCGTGCCCCTAATGAACTGCCAATTTAACCTTATCTCCTGTATATATTTTTCTGTCTCAGGGTCCTAGCTCTATTCCTCACACCCCAGCCTTATCTACCCTTGTTTCCACAACCTACTTCTTTGTACTTCCTTCCACCTTCTTCCAGACATTTCACTGACTGCCTCCTTTTTAGTCTCTTTAGTCTCTGTGCCTTTCTCACCATTTCCTAGCACTCACCCACAAAATACGATGTTTGCCCCTCCTTCTGCAATGTGTTTCCCCTCAATGGTGCACCTGCAGGGAGTAATAGGTTTGGCTTCATAAATAATTTACTAAAGTTGCTGGGTTTTGCGAACCTTGAAAGAAATGTGGTGCCTTGGCACTGTAACAAAATGTGGGCTGAGCCATCATAGTGCTTGTCTGCAATCTTGTAACTAACATGTATGCTTTGAGCATGGTTAGACAGCTGGCTCATGTGAAGCACTGCATGGATAGACTGATGTGGCATGCATGCTTCTCGTATGCTCCGGAACCAAAATCTGATATTCCTGCAGCCATAATGAGTTTCATGTTATTTCATTTCACAACCAGCCAATCATACTATGTAGTGTTAATGCACTTGGCATCAGAACAGTGCTGCACAATGGACACCAGGGTACTGCTTAAAAGGGATAGACTAAGCATGGGCATGCTTCTTGTGTCAGTACTCTGCCACAGAAGTGGGGCATGGTGGGGTGGACCAAGGTATAGCCCATGCATCAAATATAATCCCAGCATCATGCTATGGCTGGTGGCAGTTGGCCATTGCAACCACCTCATCCAGAACCCCAAGAGACAGGCAATGGATTACATCACATATCGCCCTTCTTCCCTCAGAGTGGCCCACTTGGTTGTTGGTTTGTGATCGATCGGTGGGGGCAAGGGAAGATGGTTATTGAAGTCTTGTTGCCACTCCCTGGGGCACCCCAACCAATGTGTCCAGGTTCTTCTCTTTTTCTCATCGATCTTGACTCTGTTCGAGCCACCACAACTGCTGCTTCCTGTTCTCCAGGCACAAAGGTCACGGTATCTCCAGTTCAATTGTAAGGTAGTTTTTACTCCTCCTCTTCCTCGAATGAGTATCTACTTTTACTTTGGTATCATGTCCACCCAGTCCATAGGCCCCAGTCCCTGGCTTCTAGTCCTGTAGTCACCTGTACAAAGTAACTTGCTATCATATATTATTTTATTAAATATATCATTACACTGAAATGTCAAGTCATTAATGTTAAAACGGCCAAATAAACAGAGAAAGCATTCTATGATGTAGGACCTGGTAAAAATAAAATAATGTAATTTATAAGAGCTTCTGTATGCATGCTGCCATTTTCAATAAGCAAAAGGACAGAATGTTAAATCAAATACCATGTTAGATTATGAATTATAGACCATACCATATCTGTTGATTTTATCAGCTTGCCATTACTTGCAGGTAAAATGACACATAGAGAACATATTCTTATTACATGTTACATCAAAATAATCACCTTAGTTTGAAATAATAAATGTCTGCGAGTGCAGAAGTCAGCCCTTTTCTGAAACATGAATGCCCAGACCCCTTAACTATCCCTTTGATACCTGCTTAAAAGAGTTGATGGGCTGATCTGTGTTTACCCAAGACGGAGCCTCCGTTTTCAAACTCTAAGAAATACATCAACTGCCATTGTTTTGCCTCCAAAATCCCAAGTCCACGGTCTTATATTTTTAAGCTTATTTTAAGCTTATTTGAAAGTCAGCAATTTCAATAATCAGAGTCCAGGCGGGTCATCAAACTTTAACACTGGTAGAGCATTCACCCTCACGAAGAATGTGTCTGTTCCATTAATCTGCCATTAACATTAAGCTGCCTATTAAATGTATCCCTTTGTTCAAATGAATATCTTCATCAGAAGATGGTGTATTGGCATTGACCTAACTCACACACAGATGCAATTCAGCTAGAATGTATGACACAATGTCAGTTTGAAATGTCCAAAACAAAATTTACATAAGAAATAGATATTCGGTTATAACTTCGGAACACTTGGTCTGATTCAATAACTGGGTACAGGTTTAGATTCAGAAGAAAAACACATACCACGTGCATGTAAGATGATACATTAAAACGTATAATTTATTAATATTTCACTCATTTTACTAACTCTACTATTCATGAAGTGACAGGAACACAAACCTTATTGCCAGATTCGGAAAATTCTAACAAATATGAATATGTGATTTTCAAAAATATCAAATAATATATCATGCCTACACCAAGAAATATAAGAAAATTGAATTTTCTCTCCAATTTTGATTCCACATTCCAACAGAGAAGACGGCTAATTCATAGCTGACTCACCACCTTGTGCCACAGAGAATTAAGTTGGCCAATGGAAGCAAGGAGGCAGGCCCATGTGGGTGTGAGAAAATCAAGGAAACCTATTCCATGATCTGTCCAATCCACAAATGTTGCGTCACATGATGCTGCATTAATGAAGTTTGCTAGGTATTTAAGCTCAAACACATATGAAGAGGAGACAGTTTTGGAGAAGCAAAAAACCAAGAAATCCTGTCCAACAGGGGAACAGGAGATTTAGACTCCACCTGGAAACAGCTGATGTGGAATGTTCTTAAGAGGGCCTTTTCCATAGGGGAGTGAAAGCAGGGGCCAATTACCACAGCAAGACTAGATTACCTTAGAAGAATTTTGAGGGCAGGTGCACAGACTAGAAAGAAGCATTTACCTGGAGGAGCTGCCTGTGGCCAGTCAATGTCCCTACCTGTCCCGGGCTTTTAAAAGACAAACAATAAGTGAGTAATGTGATCCCAAATTACTTAGACAAATGTCCCAAGAATTAGGCAAATTCTGGAAAGCAATAAAAATATTTTGGAAGGACTTTTTAAAAGCTATATCACTGAAAGGGGAAATGTAGTGACCGGTTGTATGTGCTTTGTGGTTTATAATTACAATTGAAACCCTAGGTGGCATCAGCATAATACGCTTTTTTCCTGCAATTTAGATCTCTGGGGGACTCCAAAATGTCTTTTTGAAATATGGAATAACAAGTCTATTGATGGGTGTCTGCCATAGTCAATACAGTATTTGAAATCAATTTCTTAATGATCACCCGTAATTGTTGTGTTGTCAGGGTGAACCTAAGTCGTTGAGAGTAGTGAACGTGCTAGAGACTGTCATCCCAGCATTCCAAATGAAATATAAACCCTAAGAAAACCAAGCCATCACAATTATTTGGAACACATCTATCATCATAAAACAAGCTCATTGTATCAATGCCCACTCTAGAAAACAATAATTTTTGTCACAGATACTGCCCAACATTTTATATCTGAATCAGTCCAAGAATAGGTGAGCTATCTTATAGCAACATGATTCTCTAACGCCAATACGTGTCAATGGTATCAGAGAAAACTAAGAAAATAATTTTGTTTAATTTTGTTTAAAACTTCGTTCTGAGGACTCCTTTACCTTTCGTTTTCAGCATTGTTTGAACAGTTCCTGGAAATATGTCCAAGTATTCCATAAGCACAAGACCTAATCGAAATGTTATACATTAGGGGAGGATAAATCTTCTTAGCCTTGTGCGAACTATTGGTAAAAGTGCCTCAAGGATAATTACGAAATATTGCATGTGATTAGGTTAACGGATTCAATTAAGACATAAGAATTGTATCAGTAAAGGACAGCTCAAAGCCCTGTTTAACCCCTTGAGATGTTTGTTAAAAAGAATTTTTCAGATGAACAGCCTTAGTGAAAACACTGTACATTTGTTTTTGATTGTTCTTGGTTTTCAAAACCTGTGTAACTTTATTCCTCGAAATAATTCTTATTTACTATTATGCTGTATAATGTCTGTGATCAAATGTGTGTACTCTATATGAAAAGCTGCGCTAAATGTTTCAGGAGTAATGTATAGACGGACATAGTCCGAGAAGAGTGCACGTGGGTGATCTGTGGGCAGCTACAGGCTTTATTGTGTTTAGATTTCAATATATACAATGCTGGCCTAATTCTCTTTTTCCAAAAGGATAGAATTCCACAGAGTAAAAATGACAATCAGCAACATAGGTGCATGCCAGGAAGTGATAAGCTCCCTTCATGGATTGCTTTACAAACTTTAAGCCAAATGCATCTGAGTCACTTGAAAAACCAAAACACATCTGATAATTATATCATTATCCTGCAATTGTTTATAAACAACGCAATAGGAAGTGCACAGAAATCTGGCCAATGAGAGTTTGGCATGCATGTGCAACAAAATAAAATTGCCACAGCCTGGGAGAATGTTATTAATATGTATGACGTCAACTACTCTCCGCTCCTTATACAAATCAACACCTAAGAAAGGAACCTTATGAACCTTGGCTCCACCATACAGAGGTAAATTATAACACATTACTACATTTGGATGTGCTCAATTTATATTCAGAAGCCTATCAAAACTGATTAGATAAACTAAACAAAGAGGAGTGCCCTCTACAGTTATGTAGGGACAATCAATTCATCATCAGATAGATTATAACTACAAATGTAATAATGGAATGTGGGTATGATGAAAATGAAGCCACACAACCGGCCAGCATCATTTATTTGTCATAAGGAACTTCCTGGAATATACCTCTAGATAAACGAAACAGTACCAATGTATATCTACCCATTCCAAAAGCAACCTCTGGGTATGAAGCGCTTTATAAATACACAACTAAGACATATTCCGGTAACAGTGCCTCGATGCCCCCAGGCTGTGTGAACGCTTTAAAAAAATGCAAATAAATACACCTCTACTTGGCATATAAAAGACTTGTGGACAGCTACAGACATATCCAGGAAATACTTCTGTTCTTTAGTTTTGAACGAGAATTCCCAGCCAAATAATCAAAAAGTATGTCAACTTCTAATATAATCAGGGTCAAAGGAAAAAAGATGAACATAGCTACATCAGTCAAAAATGTCATTAAATGGATGTGATCTGTCCCACCTTTGTTGGGTAAAAACCTATGCGTGTCTTTAAGCACTGGAGCAAGACATTAGATAGATATTGAACGAAAATATTACTGCCTACATTTAGTGGGTATCTGGTCGATAACATGCACTAATGATTATTTCCCCTTTTACAAAAATGTGCTAATTCTAAAATTATTCCTTGTATCAATATCTTCCATTAAATACGCAGCAAAACTCTGAAAATGGGGTGGGATGATATATCAGAACCTTTGGTTAACATCTAGGGGAATACTTTCATCTCTGGTGGTTTTCTGCCAACTCAAAATCCACCATTTTTGAAGGACAATCTTAAACCCTATGAGCCGCCGGTGTCACCATGTGTCACTAAACGACATGTTGTGGCCTGAAATAATCATCTTAAGACTTCTGTTGTATTACCTTCTAAGGATCACATAGCAATTATGTCCATCTTCCAAGATAATGTCAGGTGACCCAGTGGTTTACAAAAAACACATAAATAGAATTGGAGAAGTGAAATAAGCCTGAAAAGCGGCAATGTGAGTAGAGTAAAAACTGGGGCAGCACCACAAGCAGAAACATAAATTCACTCATTCCCTTTACAGACATGTCTGATGTGTTGTACTGACTATAAGAACAAATAAGCCGCACCGGAGACAGTGTAATTCTATCAAAGGGGGACACTTACGGGACAAACAATAAAGGGCACCACACCGCAATGTAGCAGCGAGGTACCAATGATACTTGGCAATATTCAGGCATACATTATAAACAAAATTGACCTTATTGCTGCATTTTCTACTAATGGCAGTAACTAACAGCTGATGGATGTGGTGGTTTTCAAATTGCACAGTGCTTAAAAAATTACTTTCACTTGTGGAGGCTTAGAAGTACTCTTAAACATGCTCATGGTATTTTATTTTCCTTGAATGTCCCCAGGAGTCCCCCTGTGACAAATCCTACTCTAGCCAGAAAACGTACAAGAGAGAGCAAAGGTTTCTGTATGTTATACCCAAACCTGTACCACCAAATGACTCAGAGGAGTTCAGTCATAAAGGTAAAACAGGTAGAGGTGATTGTATACAACTTTGATCTCTATATCGGTTATAAGGGCAGAAAGCAGGCTATAATCTCCTGAGATCTGAATCAGCAGCAGAAGCTTCCAAAAAACAATTGCACAGTAAGTACCAAAATAAAGGTTATGTCCAAGCAAGGCGATATAATAATCAATGTTCTCAAAACACAAACACTGGTCATATACACTAAAAGCCAACCCCTACAAGAAAAATCAACACATGCAGATAGATCTATTGACATGGTTTAGGAATTGCAGAGGTGGTTAAAGTCAACATGGATCGACAGTCTTGAATGCAATCTTGAATCTTTCAGAAGTGGAATGCTTGGTCCAGGCATCTCAATTAGGGAAGCTGTTTGAAGAAAATAAATTGTGGCAGTGAAGTAATGCCTCTAGACTAAAAGAGTACAGTGGTTCTACAAATAAGAACCATGCACAACTGTAGACTTCAATATGCACTTCTAACATAGGCAGACATATGATTCTCCAACCAAGGAAACACTATCTCCCAAATGGCGACTAAGGTGTCCTGGTCTCTGTCCTCAGTGGAGGCAAGCTCCAACGTTCTTCCAGCAAAGTCTCTTATGTTCCACAGGGACAGTAAGGAAAGGATCTCTCACACTCCTCTGATCAGATGTCTTTCACCATAGGAAGGTTACGGTATACTATCCACTGCTCTGGTTGTTTTATTCAATCCATTTAAAGTAAACTCTAGTAGGGAATTGGTAGTATTCAAGCTCCCTGTTGGAATCCAATAGAAAAGACGTCCCAGACAGAAAAGGGCCCAATGTCTTTTGCAACAATTCACAGAGGCCCCAGCTCCCAGAGGAGAAAGTGCAGGAGAGAGCTGAGTATTAAGGGAGAACACAAAATTATGGAAAGGATCTTCCCCTGGCCTTAGCTCTGCCTCTGTCCTGCCTCCTTGAGATCAAATAAGCATCTGCCTGTGATTACCTTGGCATGCTTAACCACCCTATTATATGCAGGGCTTCATAGCATTGGTATGGGTTAAGCAGACACTCTGCTTCCCAGTTGGGATACACTGTGTTCATGTAACTCTGAACAATGTCAATAATTTGGGGTGTCAATGCCCATGAAAGGTAGAGAGGAAAAGGAGGATTGTGTGATTGCAAACGAATTAGAATGTATTGATAGATGTACACCCCTAAGTGGCACTATGGAACTAATTGCTGAAAAGCATGGACAATGTAAACAGCCAATTGAAAAATATAATGTTAGATGGTACCCTGAGGAACATTTTCAAAGATAAAATGTGTATACATTTTGAATGAGTCATTAATATTCAGAGACAATAAAGTCAATTATGGAGGTTTGGGATCTGATATGAGAGAAATTGAAATAGAGATGAGGAAATTAAGGGATGTAAGGTAGAAGTGGGAGGAGATGGGAGAAACAGAGGCGCCAGGACTGTACCCAAACAGCCCCTAACTGGGGTTTTTGGGCATGCTCCAAGTGGCATGATGCCTGCTTCCGGGGCTGCTGGGCCTGGTCTGGTCTTCCGGGGGCAGGCATCATGACAGCACTCCCCCTCAAGGCCCCTCCTAAAGTCGTTCTCCCCCTTGGCCGTAGTTTGTCTGGAAATTCCCGATGGAACCTCTTCACTAAACGAGGTGCATGCACGTGGTCACTAGGTTCCCAAGACCTTTCCTGTGGAACATAACCTTTCCAGCCAATTAGGTAAAAGAGTTTTGATCTCACTCTTTTTGAGTCCAAAATATTCTTGACTTCGAACTCGGGCTCCCCGTCTATGAGGATAGGTTCAGGTGGAGTGGTTAGCCTTGTTCCTGGTTGCACTGGCTTCAAAAGAGACATGTGGAAAACGGGATGGATTTGCATATGAGCAGGTGGGTCCAACTTGACGGCCACTCGGTTAATAATTGCCTTGACAGGAAAAGGTCCCAAATACCTGGGGTTAAAGGTCCAAGTCCCCTTGAGTGGTAAGTGCTTAGTGGCTAACCATACTTGGTCCCCTATTTGGTATTAAGGAGCTTCACTTCTGTGCTGATCCGCATCCTTTTTGTATTTTTCCTTAGCATTTTGCAAATGGATGGTTGCTTCTTTGAAGGCTTGTATAATAACAGCGTGGAGATGGTCTACTGCGGGCATCTCTAAATGCTGGGGTGAGTCCAAATCCGAGGTTCGAGGATGGTGCCCATAATTGGTAAAAAAAGGACTTTGTCCAGTTCCTGAGTGTACGGAATTATTGTACGCATACTCTGCGATCCACAGAATGTCTTTCCAATTCCCATCAGACTGATGTAGCATACAACGAGGTACTGTTCAAGAGTCTGGTTGGTCCTCTCCGTTTGACCGTCGGTCTGAGGGTGGTGACTGGTTGAAAGCCTAACATCAATTTGTGCCAGTTGGCAGCATTTCCTCCAAAAATGTGAAATGAATTGACTGCCCCGATCTGAAATTAACACTGAAGGAAAGCCATGCAGGCGGACAACATTTTCAAGGAATTCCTTGGCCAGGATTGAAGCTGAAGGTATACCTTTTAAAGGAATGAAGTGGGCCATTTTAGAAAAAAGATCTACAATAACTAGAATGGTATTGTAACCTTGGTACAGGGGTAAATCCGTGATGAAGTCTAATGACAAGGTATGCCAAGGGGTAGGTGGTATGTCTAATGGTTGCAATAATCCAGCAGGTTTTTTCTTTTGCCCTTTATTTTGTGCGCAAATGCCACAAGACATGACAAATGACTTGACATCCTTTCGCCAGGTAGGCCACCAAAATTGCTTCCTAATTTTAGCTTCGGTTTTTGCAATACCCGGATGCCCTTCTATTAAGGTGTCATGGTAATGGGAAATTACAAGTTCCTGTAGTTCCTTTTGCGGTAAAAATAGCCGGCCTTGCTAATAAGGTAAATCATCGATGACAGAGTACTATGGACCTTTCTTTGCCCAGTCCTGTATGGCAACGGAATCAAAGAGTTGGTGGATCTTGTTTTGAATGTTCTCCAGTGTCGGTATGGAAGTCAGGCCAAGGATTCTCTGTTCCGGAATTATGTGTACGGGTTCTAAATTTATTCCTGCTTCTCCCATTCCAATCTGGGACAAGGCGTCTGCTTTACCATTCTTACAACCTGGTCGATAGGTTATTACAAAATCAAACTCGGCGTAGAACAATGCCCAACGGAGTTGGCACGAAGATTGGGCTTTGGCTGTCTTTAGGTATTGTAAGTTGCGGTGATCGGTGATGACTGTGATGGCATGTCTGGCACCCAGTAGATAGTGCCGCCAAGCCTTGAAGGCGGACTTGATGGCCAGCAGCTCCTTGTCAGTTATGGCATAGTTTAATTTGGGGGCTGAACATTTTCTTGACCAAAACGCCACTGGGTGAAGCTGGTTAGTTTCGGATCCTTTTGGGAAAGGACTGCTCCCATGGCTGAACTGGATGCATCTGTTTCCACTATGTAAGGAAGCTCAGGGCGCGGGTGTCTTAATATGGGAGCAGATGTGAACTTAGCTTTTAACTCTTGGAAGGCGTTCTCGGCTTCCTCTGTCCACACAAAGCGTTTGTTTTTTCGCAATAGTGTTGTGATGGGATGTACAATGTGCGAGAAGTCCGGGATAAACCTGCAGTAGAAATTGGCAAAGCCAAGCATGCTTTGAACTCCTTTGATTGAACTTGGCGAAGGCCAATTAAGAATGGCATCCACTTTTCGTGTATCCATCCGGATTCCTCTCGGGGTCAGAATAAATCCAAGGAATTCCACTTCCGTAGTGTGGTAGATGCATCTTTCCATTTTAGCATATAATTTATGCTGGTGTAACTTCTCTAGGACTGCTCGGACGTGTTTTACATGCTCAGATTCTGATAAAGAGTATACTAAAATGTCGTCAATGTAAACAACCACACAAACGTCGATAAGCTCTCGGAGGACATCGTTCATGAAGAACTGGAAGGCTGCTGGTGCATTGCATAGTCCGAAGGGCATCACCTGGTACTCAAATAGTCCGTACTTGGTGCGAAAAGCAGGCTTCCATTCGTCACCCTCTTTGACACGTACCAGATGATATGCCCCCCGAAGGTCTAGTTTCGTGTATATACAAGCGTCCTTCACCTGGTATAGTAGTTCTGGGATCAAAGGCAGTGGATATCAATTCTTGATGGTTATCTGATTCAGTGCGCGGTAGTCTATACATGTTCTAAGGTCGCCTTCCTTTTTCGGTAAGAAGAACAAAGCTGAAGATGCAGGGGATTTGGACGGGCGAATGAAGCCATTAGCAAGGTACTGGTCTAGGTACTGGCGCAAATGAAGATTTTCGGCTTCCGTAAGGGCATAGATTCTGCTGCAAGGTGGTTGTGCTCCAGGTACAAGATCTATTTAACAATCATACGATCTGTGAGGTGGTAAGGTGTTTGCCTGTTCCTTTTGGAAGACATCCTGAAAGTCTTGGTATTCAACAGGTAATTGCATGGCTACTGGAATTACTGGGGCCAGGACTGAGTTTTGAGTTTTTCTTGGGTAGCAGGTGTGAGCACATTCTGGGAAGGTTAGTCTCTTCTCTCACCAATCAATACAGGGATTATGTTTTTCCAACCAAGGTATCCCCAGTATCAGCTGAAACTGTGGGGCCTTGATCAAGTCAAACATCATAGCCTCTCGATGGCCATCTTGACTCAGCAATGTCATCTCTGCAGTGGAATGAGTTACGGGTCCAGAGGCGATTTCCGTTCCATCTACAGTGGTGACAACATCGGCCATGGTCTTGCAGGTGAGAGATAGATTCATCCTGGTAGCCAATTCCCAGTCCAAGTAATTTCCTATGGCTCCACTGTCTACGTACGCCTTTACCGCGTGCATGCGTGATGGCTGCTTTGGATCTACAAGGACCATGGGTATGGTGAAATGTGAGGTCAGAGTGTCCTTCGTTAAGCTCGGCAAGCGGACCTCTACGCTTGCCGGGCGTGGTCGTTTCCCGAGTCAGATTTCACATGGTTTTCGTCTGCTGCTCCTATAACTTTCTTGGGTGGTTTTACAGGCCAGTTCCGAAGAAAATGGCCAGCAGTTCCGCAATACAAACATAATTGCAGTTGCCGTCTTCTATCTCTCTCCTTTTGGGTTAGGGGTCCTTTAACCCCCCTGATTTGCATTGGTTCTGAGACATCTACTCCCTTGGAGCTTACGTGGGTTTTAACCAACACCCTGTTCTCAAACTTGGTTCGGTCAGCCTTCCTGGTTTGAAGTCTGTGATCGAGCTGGACCACTAGATCTATATATTCAGCACAGTCTTGAGGCGGGTTCACGATTTGGGCCAAAACATCTTTGAGTTCTCCTCAAAGTCCTCGATGGAATAATGTGATTCGCTTGGCTTCAGGCCATTCGGTTTCCACTACTAATCTATTGAAAGTTGCAATGTAAGATAAAAGATCCTGGTTACCTTGACGTAGGGATAAAAGTTCGTTGTCCAAAGCCTGTCCTCGGGAGTGTCGGGCGAATAGTCTTTCCATGCTTGTTCGAAAATCCTGGAAATCTCGAAGAATCGGGTCATCCTGGTTAACTAGTGGAATGGACCAATCCGCCGCACTGCCGCTGAGATATGACAGTACAAAGGCTACCTTGGCCTGATCGTTTGGGAAAGCTCCAGGTCTACATAAAAAGTCCAAGCGGCATTGATTCCTGAATGTTGCAAACCGTTTTGGGTCCCCAGCAAAGCGTTCAGGTGGAGCCAAAGGAATGGCTCCAGGTAAATTTATCTGCACCGGGTTACTCGACGGTACAGGAGCTGGACTTGCCCCAAGTCCTGGTAGAGGTGTTTGTCCAGCCTGGCTCTGTAATAGTTGTCTGGCCAACTCATCAGTTCGTTCTTTTGACACTATCAGTTCCCTCCTGAGGGCATTGGTTTCTTGGCGGGTGGAATGCACTTCGGCCCTTAATTCCCTTAATAATTGGGCCAACTGATCAGTTTCCGAGGTCTCCATGACGCCCAGGTGGGTATTTGTGGGTAGGCTTCGCGTTCTGTTACGCTCACCTGGTTCCCACAGGGGCGTCGACCAGAACTGGGCCGCTGTTATTTCCACCAGCGTGACGTGTAGCGCCGAGATGACTGACTGGACTGGCCCGCTCAGCCTAGTTTGTCTGGTTCGCAAGAATATTCTTCTGCAAAGGAGAAGAGGAATTAACCAACCGTGGAATTGAGTGTCAACCCACCTTCCCCACTCCTGTTGTCTTCCCACTGATCACTCTTGATGTCCCCTCCTTAGTCTCACCTGATGGTTTGGAAGGATGAGCTCTCCATCCTGCGTCGACCGCATGGGCGCGTTGATGACCAGTTACTTCACTGGCGTAGAGGAATTGGTGAGTTCCAGTATTGACTCTAAAGTCCAATTGTTCATAAGAGTTCAAATGTCTGCTCTTCACTCTGTCCGATTCCTTGCAAGTTGCCGATTAATCCACTCGAAGATTTCCAAATGGCACTCGGTAAGATTCAAGTAAGTCTATTGTGTTTTTCCCCTTAGGGGCCGGGGTACGGCGATGATGCAGAGTTGACTGTGCCGACCCGAGATGAGGTGAGACCCCCGTGGTAAATCAGGTAAGTTTTGTGGGGGGTAACTGGTATTGTCCTTGCTTTCTCCCCTTAGGGACCGGGGTACGGCGATGAAGCAGACTTGACTGCGCCGACCCGAAATGAGGTGAGTACCTCCCGTGGTAAATCAGGTAAATCCTTGGGGGTAGCTTGTATGGCCTTAGAGAGTCCCCTTGCTCACCTTGCTGTCTTTGTCTCCTTAGGTGTCGGAGGGCAGCCGCGAGATGGAGAGAGCGTGATGGAATGCTGAAGTACCACCAAGCAGGTGAGTTCAGCGCGGCGCCGTAGGAATGCGGAGCGATGCTTCAAAGACTTCTGTCTTTCAGTTCCGTGGTGAAATGGATCAGGATTCAGGTAAGGATTAAAGTTAAAACTCCTGTTCTAACCTTTATCCTTTTTGTCTTCTTGTTTCAGGAGTCCCAGGACTGAAGCGGGCGTGACTGAAGACTGGAGCTGCTGAAAACACGGTGAGCGTTACGCTGCAGCAAGCAGAATAACGCAAAGCACGTGTGGCTGTCCGGGCGTGGTTTAAATAGCCTTGGAAGAAGATCCAGGTAAGTATTCTTCCACAGCCCCACTCAAGTAACAAAATAGTCCCTTCAGTAAAATAGTCCCTCCTAAGCCTCATTTGGCTTGAGTCTTCATGCAGCATGGTCTGCCTCAGGTGAGTATGCAGCATGGTATGCTTCAGGTAAGTTATCAATAATGAGCCTGGCGCCCATGGCGCCAGGACTGACTTTATCTTTATGAGCCTGGCGCCATAGGCGCCAGGACTGTACCCAAACAGCCCCTAACTGGGGTTTTGGACATGCTCCAAGTGGCATGATGCCTGCTTCCGGGGCTGCTGGGCCTGGTCTGGTCTTCCGGGGGCAGGCATCATGACAACTGTATAATGATCTGATACACACATGACAGTTGCACATGAGTTGCAGTGTAAAACTTCACAGATGGCATCACACTCCCCAACACTCATATCATTTTAACCCACACACATGCACAAATTAACAGGAATCGCGCAGCAGGCATCAGCATCCATACACACACAGCTGCATGAACATCCAAAGGTTGTCATGACATCACAAGCAACATGGGGAGTGCCGAACATATGCACACACGCCACCAGACAGACATGCATCTGTACATCTCCACCACCTGTCACAATGCAATCATCAGCAACTATGTCACATCTGCCAATCGGGTACCTACATGTCTGTGTCACATGCATCCATGGCATCTCCTAGTCACACACATGTCAAACACCCATCCATGTCATCCATGACTCATCCATGACAGCATCAATGTGTCACACCCCAAACACACAGGCATGTAAACATGTGTGCATCTTCACATGCAGTTGTGCATCATGCTTTGTAACACATACACCATTGATGTGCATGAGACATAACTGGACTTACATGCAGCACGGTCATGTCCCTGCACATACACATCCATACATGGGCCATGTCAGACATATGTCCAAGCTGCACACTCCTGGCACACCTCAAAATGCACTGTGTCCAATGAGTATGCATGCACACTTACCGCTGAACTCCAGACAGGTCTGCCTCTCGAGGACCTGGTGGTGAAGCACTGGGCGAATACGTTCCAGGACCCTCATCTGGTCGATGGTAAGCTGGACCCGGCACCCCACTGCATCCACTGCGTCCAAGAGGCACCGGGCCTTCTGAGGGTCCTGGACTTGAAATCCTCCCAGCTCTTCTGGACGTGCTTCAAGTCACGGGTTGCCATCCCCTCTGCATTGATGGCAACCACGATGTCTGACCAGGTCCTCCTCCATCCTTCCTTGTCGGCTCACGGTCATCTGAAGAGGGCATCATAATGTCCCAGGTCTTGCTCCACCAGGATGCCAACTTCTCCAGCTGAGAAGCTGACAGCCCTCTGCCTGTCTGGCTGGGGATTGCCAGTGTTCTTAGATGGTGCTTGCCTCGACATGACAACCCTCGAGGCAGGTGTGGGTGGGCAACTGGGTCCTGGGGCTGGGCTGTGGAGCGATGGAACACCAGTCGGGAGTCTTCTGTTCCAGCAGGGTTGGTCGCAGCAACTAGACCCCTGCAGATGGCTGATGTACAGGCACCAAATAGCAGGGCACGTGGCCAGCAGGCAGGCAGGCAGCAGCTGATGGCTCGTGGGAGGCTGCTCGGGGCTCTGTGGGGCAGGAAAATGGCCTTCTGGGCAGGAGCATGGTCTTCTGTGTGTTGCTGCGTGGCCAGCTTGATGCAAAGTGAATCTGCACATGAAAATCAGCACGTTTGTGTGAAAATCGAGGAAAGGCCCTTAGCGAGTAAGCGCTTAAGAGACATGGCACACGTAGCTGTTGCTGTGAGCAGGGGTTAATGGTCTGCGCAGGACGCCATTTTCTTGTACGTGCTTTGTGTGGAGAGCGAGCGTGTGATTCTTGTACTTCTTGTTGGTTGACACGCAATTACTTCACAATGGTTGCAGTACGTACTCTTTGTTTACTGATCCAGAGCTCAATCCTTCTTTTGGTGGTGTTGTTGCCAACGTGCACACGCACGTCTTTTTTCTGTTCATTTTCCAGGCAGACGGTCAGTCGCGTACGTATTTTTCCATTGTGGTTGCCCCCGTGTGTCGCATACCCATTCAGAGGTCATTGTAGCCTGCGTGTACCACGTGTACACATTTTTTGTGTTTCTGGGTGCCACAGCATACTGCAGGTCCTTGATTCCATCCATGCACGTGGGCTACCGAGGGGTTGCGTGCATGTTTGTTTTTGTTTTTGGGGTGCCTGAGCATTGCGTGACCTGTCATTTTTCCCCAGGGGTCGCAGACAGCCTTGCAAGAGCACAGGGGTACCCATTCCATCTAGTACCCTGCCCCCTTCAGCCCAATTGCCCAGGAAAATTGTTTTCTGCACCTCCCATTCGCACAAGTACATCAGCGCCATGGTTGCGAGGTGACTAAGTGCTAAGGGAGGCAGATGTGGCTGACCTCCAAGAGGTGTCCACGGTAGGGGATGTGGCCAGGATGAGCAGGGTGGCCAGGGTGGCCATGGTGGCAGTGGTGGCCAATGTGGGCAGGGTGGCCCAAGAGGGCAGTGTGTCCAGGACCATTCAGGGACATCTATGCCCCAACCCAGTGGGTCAGGGAGATGCAGCTGACACCATCCCAACTCAGGACCTGCTAGCCCTGCCCGGATTGGTCACTGAACTGGCCTGGGATGACTTACAGGCCGACTTCCGTGTCACGAAGTCCAAGCCATGTGTGGCGGTGAAAGTTGCTGTCACCAGCCCACGTAGATCTGGGGCAGCAATGTCATCTGCTGCCTTTAGTAGCCAGGGTGAGAAGGCTGCAGGGGCAGCTGCAGCTCACTCCACCCTGGCTCTGAGTCACCCAGCCGGGACAGTGTTGGTGCCGAACCCTCACACCAAGGCAGTTGTGCTGCCTGGTCCTGGCAACAGCACCCAGCAGCCAATGCCTATAGTGAGACTTTTGGTCATTGTGCCATTGCCTGTTTCCAGTGCCTAGTCCACCTGTGCTTCAGCCCCTACAAACCAGAGCGGCGTAAGCCACTCAGGGTCCGCACCACCTCTCAAGAGTAAGAAGTGTGCTCTTGCGGAACAGACTGGGACCCCAGACACGGCTCGCTCCTCCGGCACTTCAAGGAAACAGAGTTTCAATGATGTGGAACTAGACGCACTTGTGGGCTATGTGTCGGCACATGGCTGTGACATACTGTTGACGACAGGGTGCAAGACTACGACTGCTCAGCGTGGGGCCCACTGGCAGTGCATCGCAGACCAGATTAGTTCCCTTGGATTTGTGACGCGCACAGCTGATGATTGCTCAAAGCGTTGGAATGACCTCAAACGCCGAGCAAAAAACAAGCTGGCTTCCAATTACACCTCTACTCTGGTGTCTGGCAGTGGGTCACCACGAGAGGAGGATGAACTCACAGAACATGAGTCAATTGCTGGAGGGTTCATCGCAGAGGATCAGATCCCAGCCATGGGAGACCTACCAGATCTTGAGACAATGTCCGGTGAGTGTCCAGGGATGTGTGTCCAGGAGTGTGTGTCCAGTTCCATGTGTATGTTGCTTGGGTGATGTATTGTGATTGAGTGCCAGGTCAGGCTGTGTAGTCATAACTGCTATATTTGACCCATGTAGTGCCTCCAAGCCATCCCCCGCCCTTGGGTTTGGGGTTTACTATATCCCTACTGACCGCTGCAAACACTTTGCACATGATGACTGCTCTTGCCCTTAAACTGCCATCATGCCACGACATTGTTAATACAGTTGTCAATTGTTCAAGTAACTTTTCTTAAAAACCAACGTTGGCTTAATTCTGGAGGAAAATAAGTATTATGGAAGAATTTTGAAATATTTGCATACATTTAAGCAAGTTGTCTGGATAGAAGCAAAAATAGAAGGAAGGCATTTAAACTGCATAGTATATATATATATATATATAGTGATCAAGCGCTCAGTGCAGCGCGAAATGCTTTGTGTCGCAGGACTTGCTCCATGGCGTTTTGCCTCTGTTTTTTTGTTGCTATCCTTTGTTGTTTTTTTATACCAATAAAACTCGTATCTATTATGATGTGAGTTTCCTATTTATTTTCTGCTTTGGAGATGTTCGTTGGCCGGCGGGGAGTGCTGTTTTTCTTTTCCTCCTTTCTTTGCTGATATATATATTACATTGCCTGTGATAGCGGCCATGTAGTTATGGTTAAGTTGCAAAACCCATAGGAAGAGCCCTTGTTGGGCAATTTATAACTTATAACTTTGCTCCCCCCTGGACGAATCTTCACCAAACATTGCAAAAAAAGTATACGGCCCACTCTGAATTTTTTTGCAAAATTTATTTTTTTCCCATAGACTGAATGGAGAAAAGAATTCTGTTCCGCCTAAAGCCAAAACCGCTGGATGAATTTTCACCAAATTTGCAGCAGGGGCAGCGGCTTGGTCCTGAAAGCATGCTTTTGTAAATTTGGTGAAAATCCACCCAGTAGTCTTTTTTTAAATGACCAAAAAGTAAGTCTAAAAAAATTAGTGATATCTATGTCTGCTCCGCGGACACACTTCCTTGTTCACTCCGCGGACAGGACACCAATTGGATAATCGACTTGCATCATGTCCGCGGACACGCAACGTGTTCTCTGATTGGCTGGGATGATGCATGAGGGAGCGTCAAATTGTTTAGATGCGCCCGCCATATTGGATGCGTGGACATGTGCATGGAAGTGAGCACAAATCCAATTTTGGGGAGTGTGTTGGTGTGTATGAGTTCTTGGAGAGGGTGGGGGAGTAAGAGATGGGTCAAATGCTGTATTTGTTTAGGTGGGAGAAGGCCGTGATGCGTTCGCGGTCACCACGGTTTTCCGCGGACATACTAGAAACTGGCCACACTACTGGCTATTTTAGTTTAGTATGATGTTGGTGTGGGTCGTTAGAAGAGCATTGGGTGAAGAGGGTATGTATTGAGAGTTTGTATGTTGGTTGTAATTATTTTTTAGAATGCTAATTGAAGTGCATAGTTTTGAGGTGGATGTATTATGTTTTTGGGTTGGGGTCATTTCGTAGGTGTTTGTTTCTATGGGTGTGTTATACTGCGGTGGTTTTGGCCAGGGCCTAGAGTCTTGGGTGCATGGCCGAAGGCCATAGGCCTTCGGCCATGCACCCAAAACTCTAGTCCCTGGACACAACCCCCACAGCATACCTCTACAATGCTACCAACCATTTTGATTGTGGTATGTGTGTTGCTTATGGGATATGTTTTCAAAAATGTGAGTACTGATTAGTAGTAGTGTAATAGGATAGTTAGATGATGTGTGTTTCTTTGTTGGATTGTGTTCAGATTGTTGGTATTGAAGACACTAGGCATTTTGGGTTGTATTTATTGGTGAGGTGTTCATTTGCATGGCTGTGTTATGTTGCAGTGATTGTGAGTTTAATTATTATATACTTACTGTTTCCTTTGTTGAGGCTGTATGAACAGTTTTGGCCAGGACATGCAGTCAAGATTGTAGTGTTTGGCAACAAGCACAGCAGCATAAGATACCCATGGAAGCAAACATTTTGGATTGTGGTTTATGGTCAGGTGTTTGCTTGAATGGGTGTGTTATGCTGTGGTGTTTGTGAGTCCAATAATTATATACTTACTATTTGACTTAGTGTGGTTGTATGCAGTTTTTTCATGACATGGGTAGTTGGAGCACACATTCTTTTTCAATCACTGTGATAAAAGAAAAAATCACGTTAGTGTAGGAAGTTTATAATGAGTATTGCATTGCACAGTAGAAATGTCTCTATTTTGTCGACCCTCATAGTTAGTACCTTAGAAGTGCTATAATTCAAACCAGTGTACTGTGCAATTTGCTCAGTTCCTGTGTTTGTTGATTAAATTAT
The DNA here is from genome assembly GCF_040938575.1 of Ambystoma mexicanum. Lineage (NCBI taxonomy): Eukaryota > Metazoa > Chordata > Amphibia > Caudata > Ambystomatidae > Ambystoma > Ambystoma mexicanum. Next base: position 656,711,435 of record NC_090934.1, read on the forward strand.
TGAGTCTGTGGGAAAAAAATCCATGCTTTATAAAAAAAATCCTTTCACCTTTGTAGTACAATATATTTCTTTCATTGATTTCAATAGGAGGAATTGAATAGGTGTATGGTTTTTCATTTGGACGTGGTGGCAGTATTTTTGCAAGTAGATAGCAGTTAGTGTATTTTATTTATTTATTTATTTTTCCATTTTAGTGGTACTCATCTATCTGTTGGCTTGTTGCAGATTTTTGGGTCAGTTAGATGCCTGTTGGCACATTCTAACTGTTTATTTCTTGTTTTATTTTAGTGGTATTCATTTATCTGTTTCTTTGTTGCAGATTCTTGGGGCAGTTAGATACCTGTTGGCGGATTCTAACTGGTCATACTTTTGAAGTTCAAGTTTTGTTTATGTTCATACACAGATTAGTTAGTACATTTTGGTTTTAACAATATTAAGTAAGCGTTTAGAAGATTTGCTGGTAATCTCTGTTTTACAGTAATGTTGGTATCATTACATTTGATCCATCCACAATTCGTTTTTATATATGCAGTGTAGTGACCTGCATTGGTTGTGGCTCCTGCGTGGTAGATTATACCTATTGTGTGAAGGTTTTCTTATTAAGTGATATTTGACCATATGTGAATCCAGTCAGCTTGCAGTTGTTTTTGGTACCATCTGCATTATAACATAAAAGCATTACTATTACATATTTACTATGTGTCTGTATTTGTAAGGTGGTACGATTATCAGAATTTCAGATAGTACATAATCTGCCATGATTTGCATTTTGTACAAGTTGTCGAAATGGAATGGATTCAAAGTTAGGTATATATACATACACAAAGCGTTTATTAGGAACTTCTTCTTATACTACATGCCTGCAAAGAGTGCAGGTATGTTTCCACATGTATGAAATTTGCAAGATTTCATTTATAGGTATGTTTTTGTTTTCTGGTACTTGTAGCAAGTACATTAGAAATTCTTGTGGATCTTCTTGTGAGTTTATAGTGAATTTGACAATTCCAGCACAGTAGTCCAATTCCTGCCTTATTCCATGAACACTGTAAGTGTTGTCAGGATTGTTGGTTGCATTTCTATGAAGGACTAACATTTGCAAACAAAATTAGTCTGCACCGTGTAAGTAAATGTTGTCAATAATTGGTGGCAATTGGAATAGAATATTTATTGCTACATTTGAGTAGTAATTTACACCAGTTGTATTTGAAAATTCGAATGGACCTGACAGTTCTGTGTCCAAGTCATTTGTTGGGAGTGTGCGTTGCTTCTTTAAAGAGGTAGTTGAGTTACTTTGAGCAGTAGATTCTTCTTTGGTTGTAGTCCTTGATGAAGTATTGCCTTTTTTTACTTTCTTTGGAGGAATTGCTGTGAGATCCTGCATAGATTGAGTCTGAAGTAGTTTTCTTTTACAACGTTTTGCTTTTTGCGGAACAGGATAGGTTTTTACATGGGGGAGTGTAGAGTGAATGCAGTCTATTGTATTCTAGAATGCAAGAAATATCAGCATTTACTTTACTTGCATCAAAGTTGATTAGAAATAGTTTGTCAAGAGTATGTAAGTGTGATAGTGCTACATAACTTATGCCTTCTTTAAAGACTGTGCTACCAATATCTATCAAAGCTTTATCGAGGGTAAGACCTTGTGATTTGTGAATGGTGACTGTTTATGCTAGAGTTAGAGAAAAGTATTCTCTGCGTACATACATGCTTTGAAAAGAAGGAAGCGGGCAGTTGAGCATCCTATCCTTTTAACTTTAGATAGTTTGTCAAAGAGAATATTGACAAACTGAATATTATTGTCACGTGGGTATGTTTGAAAGCCAACAACTGTACCAAGTGCTCCATTAACTAGTATTTGGTCCACATCAAGGTTATGTTTAAGCATTACTCTACAGTCTAAAGATAATTTTAATATTTTCTCCAAACCAGATGTGTTAGAGATAGAGTTTTCAAAGTTGTTTAGCCTTGTTGTGACTTGTTGACACATGGGTAATGTCATACCATGTACTTCTAGTTTGCCTCTGGAGGCAATTTGAACTATTGGTTGCATTTCTTTTTTAACATTGTTTCATTAAATTTTGAACAGCTTGCAAGAGTTGGCATCAAGGACATACAATTGACATTTGTGTGTGCTAATTGTTCCATGACATCAGTAGCATATGAGTTATGGCCATATAGTGCATAGATGTGCCTTGTTTTTGATATAGTTTGTGCTTCTTGAGATAATACACCAACTCTAATACTTTTTAAAATGTTGGCGTATGTCAGGTCTGCAGACTGCCGCATACTTTCAGTTAATTCTCTGTATTGGAAATGTTGCCAAATGTTGACATTTCCTATGCTGCCAAGAGTTTTACGGCACAGTTTGTGCCCTAAGGTTTTAAAAATAGGTTCAGCTTTCACTGGTGTTAATTGAAGAAGATCTCTGAAAACAATAATGTGTTTTCCTCCAAAGAGCTCTTTGTAGTCTGTTTTGAGGACCTCTTGTAGTCTGAGGTGAATTAAAGCCAACATTAGGTCGGCGACCATGCTCACCTCATCCATTGGCAGCATTTTCAGTTGTTTGAAAACTTTGCGTAGTTCCATTGCAGCTTCTGTAGAATGATTTTAATAGTCTAATTTGTTTTGGTGTTCTACTGGAACTAATTGGTGTAAAGTGACACCGCCCATGTTGGAGGCAGCTAAACCTGTGGGGCAGTTACAACAGCTGACAGTTTGTTATTTGTCAATTGTTAGAAGAACTTTCTGATGATTTTGATTAAGAATAATTTGCCAGAACCAGCTTGACCACTCAAGTATAGTAGTATAGGTTTGAAATCTTGGCAGGTAGAGTTTTTATTTTCATGCTCAATTTGTTTTGTTAATTTTTGAAAACTTCTCCGCTAGTCAGTGTTCAGTTTGGATTTCAGTACAACAAAGTCTTTTGTAGATTGCTAATACTGACACATGGTGTTTTCTACTTCTGTCCTGGCTAATTCTGCCTCCTTTGCTATTAGTGGCTGTCCAAGTGGTTCTTGGCTTCCTGTTACAGAAGGTTGACTACTGTCGGGAGTGTCCACATTTAGTTGGGCCTGGAGTACTTCTTGGTGTTGATGTTCATTGTGCAACATTGTTTGGTACATGTAATACAGTTCTTTATGTTGAGGAGTTCTTAATGACAATTTGATATGATTAATTAAACTGTGTTTGGTAAGTTTCACTAAGCTGACTTCACAAATTGCTACTCTGTATCTCCCTTTCTTTCATCTGTTTTAATATTATTTTTGTATGTGAAATGTTGGGCTCCGTAGTAGAGACACATGGTTTCCAAAGTGGTACTCCTGTTTGGGTAGTATGTGTCTAATAAATTGTTTTTCAAAATGTCTTGGCTGTTGGGATCATTTTGGCTATTGTTTCTATGTCCTCATATGATTTGAGAACTCTTTTACTAGATTTAGCAGGACCAAGACGTAGACATACTATATTGTCAGATTTTCCATACAAGGCAGTACCGGTTAAACGGTCTGCAGCTTCATTGCAGCCACATTCTCTATGAGAGAGCATTTTTATGCCTAAGCTGTACAATTTCTGTAATAGTGTTTTGTCAGATGATATGTCATCCCAAAGGTCCTGAAGCTCTGTTTTCTCTGCTTTGTTTAAGTAGGCTGTGACATATCATGCGACTGCAGTGGAATAGTCTGCAATGTACTGCACATCTATGTTTGCATTCCATAAGAGGGCAATGATTGCATTATAATCATTGATGGATTTTGATTCTTCTGTCTTTTTATGTAATATGTGTTCTTAGGTGATTTACCTTTGACACTATGTCTAACTGAAGACATGAAGTTGTTTACTTGACCTGTTGATGAAAATGGTCTAGGGAAACCAAAGCGGCAATTGGTGTAGTATTTCCCTTTGTTTTTGTATTTTCAACAACAATATTTCCCACATTTGTGTCTTTGAAGTTGTAAAATGTATGCATAAAGGTCACTATGTTTTTTTTGTGAAGGGATTTCACAAGTGACATCACTATCCTGACCAGATTAAGGAGAATCTTTAATCCACAAAAGCACGTGGATGTGTGGTGCTCCTCTGGCTTGGTATTCTTTTCTCCAAAAGAAGTATTGCACTTCTCCGAGGGGAGAAACAGTTTTATTACAAATTAAGTGTAGCATAGCAATGAAGCGATGGTGGAAATATCTTGATACATTCACAGGATCTAGAGAGCAGAGTTCCCCTGGTATTTTTATATCTATGGTTGTTTGGTTTTTGTTTGCTATGCGCAAGAAATCGTGTTATTGTTCACATGCATATTCTGCACAAATTATTGTCACAAACCAAGTGGGTGGGCCAAGGTTTCTTATCATACAGCGTACATCTCTGTGACATCAGAACTAGTATTATTTTGTACCATGCATGTTTGCTAAAAAATTTGTAATGCTTGACTGTAAAATCTCATCTTTTTCTTGAACTTTTTGTAGTAATTCCGTAGCTGACATATTTTGAAAATGGGTACATGATTTCAATGGGTGTGCAACTCCGTAGCATAGACTTTCTAGTTCACTTTCAAAGAGAAGGTGGAATATGTATCCCACGTTTTGTCGGAATCTTTGGTCTTCAGAATACATTTGTAAACAGCGGTATTCTGATGCGGTTATTTGTGTGGGTCTATCATCGTACCGTCCTCCTTTTCCAGTAGGAAAGAGTAGAGGAAAGACATGTGCGTCTATAATTTCCAGTGCATCATCTATGGTGTCTTTAGAGTCTAATGGGTGAATTGTATAATGGTCTAAAATATTGGATTCTGTAGCAGGATCTAAAAGTTGAAATTGACCAGTTTCTGATGACTCTTGAATTATTTCAGTGGTTTCCCTCAGGTTTTCTTCAATATTAATTTCTCTGTAGTATTCATTGTTGTCTTTTAGATATTGGAGGGCTTGTCTGACTTTATGTCTACCTTTATGTAAGTCCACAAGTTGTTGCCAAAATATTTGGTCTTTTGTAAGTACGCCATTTACTAAGATAATTAAAGATTGATCTATTGGACGTTGCACTCCCAGAGTGTGTACATTTTCTTTGAGATCTAATGGCAAATAAACTACTTTGCCACAAATGCCTTTCACTAATTCAGAGGGAGGTAGTTTTACTGTTTTTGGTTGAAGGCGTATTATTACTTGAAATGGGTGCACTGTTTGAATTATGATGCTCTCATATAAGTTGAGTTGTTGCAGGGGTTTTGGTATATTTCCAAGTTATTTGTTATAGCACATGAAGGTGTTTGGTTGTTGTCAAGTTTTGCACTGCAGTAAGTGCAAGTATTAAGGGGTCAGTAATTTCATGTTTGTTTTCTGCTATAAGATAGAGAGCCAATTTGAACTATTTGGAATCTTCATTGTCTTCTATTTTGTACATTATGTCTACAGTTTTTGTGCTATTTTTATAAAAAGTCCTGCAGCAACACACACACAAATGATTGGGTACTTCAGCTGATGTACTTTTAAACATAAGTATAGCTTTTTTGCATGTGCGTAATAGAAGGTTGCCATCTGTACAGTTGTTGCTAGTTTGTTGTAAATCTATTGCATTTTGTAAGTGGCTTTCAATTCCAAAATATTTTCGCCCAATATGCTCTATTTTTTCGAGTAGTTGTTTTGCTGCACCATGTAGAAGATTGTTATTTAAGTTGACTAATGCTAAAGTAGGACCTTTGGCATAGTACAGTTTATGGACCAGATTTCTTATAGTTGAATGATGTGTTGATATCATTTTGATATGATGGAAGGTGCTTTTGCAAATAGGTCCAGAAATGCAGGCTAATGACTTTCCTTGTAGTCTTGTGTATTTGCACACTGGACAGTGGTCCATATTTTGTAGTAGTTTAATTTTGAATTTGTCTTTGCCTTTCACATATTGATTGAGGAAGGGGCGTAAAGATTTTAAAGATTGTTTGCCAATGTTACACATTGATGTGCATGGCCATTTGTAGACTGGACAAATTGGTTCAGAGGAATGGACAGGTGATGCTGAGTTTTCTGGGGATATTTTTGTGAGCAGCTTTTCTTGTTCCATGATGGTATTATTACATTTTTCATACCCTCGTCCACTGCTATGTGTCGCAATTGGGCTTATTTGCTTTTGTTGGTATGCTTCTTCATTGAAATATGGTTCTGTGCTCGTGGTGTGACTCCATTCACCTCCACAGATGTTTGTGAAGTTATCTTTGTTGATATTCTGTTTATTGAGAAGTATTTTTTGTAGTTTAGTACTTAGTTTTGTTAGTGGTTTCATTCTGTTTAAAACTAAAATAAATAATTTCCTTTTGAGAAGGATTGCACTGTCTAAGAGAGCTTCTAGGATACATTTTCTACGGTAGGTTTTAAGGGTTGTGCGTGATTTCTCTCCTGTTTCTATAAGGTTGTGAAGGCCTCTGTGGCGTAACATTTTTTGTAAAAGAATTTTTTTGGTATGCTTACTTGCCGCTACATCAAGATTTATAGGTGCAGTGTTAGCACTAGAGGTAGCTGCAGTCTTGTTAATCGCTTTCTGTTTTGTTTTACATTTTGAAAGAGGAGGCAAAGTTTCTATACTGATAGCTTGTTTTGTTTCGCTTAATGACTGTATTAGCTGTTTTGTTTGAACTTTTTGTACAACGTCTGCTAGAAGTGGATGCTTATTTTGGAGAGTTTTTGTTTGATTTTGTTTACTTTTGCATTGCTTTCTACAGAGTTGCTTTTTGGTAGGCATTCTTTGGGGGCTGTAGGAGGAAAAAAGAAAGTGTGGGCTGGGATCTTGTGCAGTGTATGTGTGCTTTGTGCAGGAGTGTCTGAGTATGATGGTAAGGATGTATGTAGAGGTGCGTGATTGTGCAATGGGCTGCTACATCAGGTTGGGAATGTTGATTACTTTAAAGAAGATGGCATGTCTTTATCTTTTGTAGGAAATGCAGTGCTGTTTTGGAACATTAGGGTTGCTTTGGAGAAGATAATGTGAACATTTTTGGAGGAAAATAAGGAAAAAATAACAAAAAATACAAAATAAAAGGTGTTTCTGAAGCATCTGCAAAAAAAAAACAAAGAAAAGGCTCTTTTCACAGCCAACCTCAAAGGGGAAATGGGGCATACTATTTAAATTGTATTCCCCACGCTCAGATTTTCTGATTTGTCCACGGACACTGCGGTTGTCCGGGGGCAGCGCATATTGCATACAGGAATTTTGCAGTTGAGGGGGATGCAAATGAGACATAGCTCAGCAAGGGAATGGTCAATAGGGTTTACTGGGTGTGATGTGTGAGCAGAGAGTTTGTTAGAAAGTCTTTTTCCTGAGAGGAGAGGAGATAGCCATGGCTGTGTGTTTCAGAAAGCAGATTGTCTGGATTTTGGGAGATTCGGCGATAAATTGGTTGGAGGTGCATGCAGATCACTGCGGAGTGGCTGTACATCTTGGATTCCCTCATGTTGAAGTGCACTGGCATGGAGTGTGTGGAATGAAGTGGCCGGATTCGGTACCTCTTTGTGCTACTTTGGTGACACAGTGTCATCCAGACATTATTATTATTCATTGTGGAGGGAACAGTTTAGGACATGTGTCTGGAATCTCTTTGCAATTTGCAATGAAAGAAGGACTTGGGAAAGTCATGGACATGTATCCAAACTCCAGAGTAATTTTTTCCCGTATCGCGCAGAGACAAATGGGCTGCGTTCTTCTTCATTTGGTCCACAAATGGAGAAAGCAAGGCACAATGTTAAAAAGGCTGCCTGTGCCTTTTTGAGAGATGTTGGTATGTCCTCTTTTCACAATAAGAACATTATGTTTCATAGTACACACTTTTTTTGCAGAGATGGAGTACATCTTACTTCTGCCGGCAATCAGATTTTTCTGCGAAATATACAAAATGCACTGCAAACTTTTTTGGAATTACAGCAATCAATTTTGCAGTAGGTGTTGACCATTTTAAGTTTTCGAAACACAAAAAAACACGACAAAAAGGCCCCTTTCAGAGCCACCACTTCCTCCCAGAGAAAGTGCATGGATTGTGACAGGGCGGTTGTTGTTTGTGTCATATTGCAATTACACGCACATATAACTTTTGTGTGTACTTGCCGTTGTCTCAGGCACATGAGCAGTCCAGGATCAAGATGCGTGTACTCCACTAGTGGGTTCCCCCAGGTTCCATAAACGCCTAATTCAACGCTAATATTTAATTTAAATTCTGTCTATGTGTTCTTCGATTTGTAGCATCAGCTTCTGCACCCCATTTCGAGCTGAACATACTTCACAGCACTAACATCTGAAGCAAATTGTAGACTACTTTTCACATTGTTTTGTCTGTGTTCCCATTGTTTCCCATCTATGTTCATCATTAGTTTTAACACAGGCCCGAATGAATGGGTAAAATGATAAACTGTACTAAAGATCGGCTACTGAGACACATTTCTGTTCTCGTTTTCAAACAGCTACATCCTCCCTTTCTGCAATTGTCATCGATTCCACATACCAACTGCAGATACAAGTGATTGCCATGGGCCCATATGCCCTTACGCTGTACCAGCGATAAGGAGCAACCTGACATCGTTTACGGTTGCCTAGCGCCAAGCTGATGCCAAAGCCTTGCGATTCACAGTGGATCCAATGCGCTTTTCACGAAAAACATTTGTGGATCGAGAATGAAGAAAAAAATTACCCATTGGCTTGAATATGCCAGTCGACGGATGTTCTCGGAGTGATTATTGTGAAATAAAATTACTTTAAAAATTGTACAGTTTGGCTATTTCCTTTAAAAGTATGGTTTTATATTCAAAATTGGGACGTGCTGTGTTGTGAGATGATCTGTGTTGATATTCCGGGTTCTGCGTCAATTAACGTTATCATGTAGGTGATGACTGCGTGCGTTTGGATACGCTGTCCAGTAACATCCTGGGGATAGGCTGAGAATATCACTAGGTTTGGTGATGTCAGCCTCAGCAGCGGGCATATGAATTAGTGCCACCAGGGCAATCCACCTTGGGCATGCAGCAACGGATAAGATTATCACAAGATGGCTGCACCCTGCTACCTGATTTCTCATGTGTAAAAAAGAGGAAAACTATGGTAGGTGCATAAGAAACGTTTGGACGATCGATCAACAAATGCTTAGAAGCATATGCCCGAACACTCAGGACAATAATATTTCTGAGTGAACTATTCGTTTAATTGCTGCAATCGCTGCAGATGATTTTCTAAGGTCTCGGTTTCTGTATTATTTTTAATGTCTGTATGGTGTGTTTAAAAAAGAAAATTTGGTAAGTACACACAAAGTAATGGGTAATAATTGGTTTACATAGAGAAGTGTAGTGTCTACCATTAGTATCACAGTTTTCAATCATTTCATCAAAAGAAAAAAAATGTCTAGGCATTCCAAAGTACTAGACATTTGTGTGTCTTACATATACAGTATCCCTTATTTATTATTGAATGTAATGTATTTATGTGCTGCTTTTTTAACATGTTTAGTGGTTTTCTTTTGGATGATATAACAATGTAAGATACCCCCTGAGCTTTTGAATAGTGTTGATGTTGTCCGAGTCCGTCCACGAACCGGCGCATGGTCCACGGATATCAGACCACTAGCGCAAGTAGGGGGTTCATTATGTTCTATGTTATAGGTACATAAACTAAGGGCATCCTAGTAAACATTTATCAAATTTACATATCTATATATCTATATTCAATGAAAAAACTTTGTTAGAGGAACGTTATGGTTAAGTTGCACTAGTAAAAACCCATGAAATTCAGTAAAAAAACTGTGTTAAAGGGACGTTATGGTTAAGTTGCGCTACTAAAAATCTATCAAATTCAGTGAAAAAAGCTTTGTACAGGGTGGTTATGGTTCCAAGTAAAACCGAAAAACCGCAGAAATTTGCCACATTTGTGATGTCATCTTTGATGTCCTGGGTGTTAGTCTTAGCAGTGCACAGTGGTGGTTCAAGTTATGGTTGCTTAGCTTACCATAACTGGCAAAGTTCTGGGGTTTTCCGGTTTTACTCGGAACCATAACGTCCCTGTAACAAAGTTTTTTCACTGAATTTCATAGGTTTTTAGAAGCGCAACTTAACCATAACGTCCCTTAAACAACGTTTTTTTTACTGAATATATATATATATATATATATATGTCTGTGAAAAAACTTTGTTAGAGGGCCGTTATGGTTAAGTTGCACTAAGAAAAACCTGTGAAATTCAATGAAAAAACATTGTTAAAAGGATGGTATGTTTACAAGTAAAACCAAAAAACCCTTGAAATTCAGCAGCAACCATAACTGCGCCACATAACTTTGCAAATTTAAAGGCTTTTTCTGTGTTACTTATAAACATAACATCCTTTAAAGAAAGTTTTTTCACTGTATTCCATAGGTTTTTTTAGTGCAACTTAACCATAAAGTCCCTTTAACAAAGTTTTTTCACTGAACTGCATGGCTTTTTACCAGTGCACCATAATTTGATACAACTTACTAATATCATACTCACCCCCAATATAGCAGCCTATTCACCCAATCTAGGAAGGTTCAACTAAAAACGGTGCCATTCCCCATCTCCCAGCAACATTTTTAACACTTTCTGTAACTTTTTACACCAGTTTTAAGTTTGTCGGCGTCCACGAAAGTCTGATGGAATCACTGACTTTCCAGCCAGTGTCACGTTGCCACGCGTGCCCCATGGGGATGTGTTTGCGAACACATATGCGCTTTGCCAATGTGTCCGAGCTTCACGAACAGTTCAAAACTGCATTTTCAGCTGATCTAGGAAGTTTCAAGCTGAAAGTTTATCCTTGCACAGCTCCTAGACCTATTCTTAATGATTTTCCATCAGCAATCCAGGAAAGAGCACATGCTTAGAAAAGTATTGCCACAACTGCAATTTAACCTCAAAAATAGCTTCAGCCATGGCCATCCCTCCTCCGCAGGAGCCACCACCACCAACACCACCATCACCACCAGCTAGAGGGCCTAGAAAAGAGAAAAAGCGCAACGATGTAGAAAACAATTAAGAGGACCAGGAAGATGAGGTAGAGGAAATGCCTACCTCCAGCACACAGAGAGAATGATGGGTGTGGCAGTTCTTTACCACCATTGGGGGTGTACTGAAGGCTAAGGCTACCAAGGTGAAATGCACAGAGTGCTCAGTCGCAGACAACCCGGGCAGTACTCCTACGGCGCCACCACACCAAATCCAACCACCGGGATGCTATCAGAAAAGCTATTCCTTTCTCTGGAAGTAGTACGCTGTCTTCCTCTACCTCATCTTCCTCAACCAATACTGCCACCACACAGGCTACTCTTGTGGGGCAGACAATTCCACCAGGTATCTTGAAAGACATAAAAGAGGCTGTTTATCTATATCTTTCCAAGACAACAGTACTCTGTATACACTGCAACACACCACTCTGCAGGGGGGAGCAGTTTTGAAATTTTAACACACACCCCACATTTCCCCTGTCCACCTGCCCCTCCCTATTTGTGGTCGGCATGCCTTCCCTTATTTCACTCCCCCACTTCCTGACCTCTCCTGCAAAGAAAAAAAGGAAAAAAGGAAATAATAAATAAAAAAGGTTCCTTTAGGAACCACCTTTCGCAGTTAAAAATAGAACTAAAATAATAGGCTTATAGACTCCCTCTACTTTACCATTTGCATTTTATACTATGCTAATTGAATTAATGGACAATTGTACACTAAAGAAAAAGAAAAAATCACAGAAACAAAATTCTGTCCCAAATACTTTTCTCTAGCATACAATAAGCACCATAATCCATGGAGCTTCATGACGATCCGCCGTCTCCACAGCCACCCCTCTAGGTCACGCATTATTAAAACCCCCTGATTGCACATGCACAACATCGCACAAGACAGCCCTTGTACCCTTTTTACTGTTGTGCTTGTAGCACTCCCTCATTGCCTGATTTGAAAAACTGACACATATATCCACTAATCAGTTTTAAAAACTCTACATATAACCCTATCAACATACTAAACTTCCACACACCAACTGCCACTTAAAAATGTTCTACAAATCTTTTGCATTTACATTTCACTTGCTTATCCAAAACAATTGTACACACTGCTGCTATAAATGCACATATGCATTGTGCAGTACAAGAAGTGCATGAATGGAAAGAGGAGTAGGGATTACAAAGCAGGGATAAAAAGCAAAGACAGCAAATTAGTTCTGGAAGTTTAAGGAAACCTGTGTGTTATTAACTTAACACTGGAAATGAGAAAAGAAGAAGGATATCGGGTGTGTCAGAGGGACAAAATAGATTTGGAAGAGCCACACATATTGGATAAAACCCTGGGGTACTCTGCATTTACACAGTGAGGTGGTGGAGTACAAACAGCCCATTTGCAGATGGTAAGAGAGGTTAGTGAGGAAAACAAATCAGCCAGTCCAGTTACTGCTCCATGATGCCAATGGTATCATGTAATCGTTTAATGAGTATAAAATATTTGACAGTGTGAAAGGTGGACGAGATATCACTGAGCACTATCCTCAATTGTACTACAATCATAAATGCCATTTACACTTTAATTATATCATACCACCATATTACAAATACTGTATACTCCCCAGACAGTACCTATAATTACTATATGCATATTACTACAGTGTGTGTGTGTCCAGTGCACCCAAGAATCTGGCCAGTGGCCACAACCACCACAATATCATTAAACCATATAACAAGTACATACAATACACCTTCAAAGAACAAAACTCACCCTGAACCCCCTCCAATTGAAACGATGTCCGCGGACAGTAAGAATTGACTGCAGACTCAGTGACATCTGCAAGCCCTTTTTTAACCTATGAAAACAGCTCCATATCATCTTTATTCCACTGGCCTAACCTTTCTTTGCCTTCTTTCAGCCATCACATAACCTAAAATGTGTTTTCCAAGCTAAACAGAGGGGGGTCTGGGAAACTCTCTACCAGCACAAACACAGCCCATTGACTTGTTCTTGGGTGGATGGCCCCTGGGAGAGTCTCAACCAAGTCTTTAGCTCACTGTTCTTTTCACAGAGAAGAAAATTCCCCACACGTCAGTCTTTGTCCTGCCCAGGGGCAGTCCAGCACCAAAATGCTGGGCAATTCTTCTCTGAACAAGAGTACCACAGCAACCCCATACACGTGTTTGTTTCAGTCTAGTTGGGCATCAGTGAGGTGAAGCTGTGCCTCTCTAAGAGCAGTGAGCAAGGGGTCCACGTCTGGATTCCCCTGGTAACTTAAGGTGAGACCCAAATTTACTTGGTATGCAAAACAGAGGGGGCTGAAACACACGTATGGGGTTGCTGTTGGTACTCTTGTTCAGAGGAGAATTGCCTAGTATTTCAGTGCTGGACTGCCCCTGGGCAGGACAAAGACAGATATGCAGGAACATTTCTTCTCTGTGAAAGGGACAGTGAACTAAAGACTTGGTAGAGTCTCTCCCAGCAGTTATTCACCCAAGAACAGGTCATTCATTGTGCTGTGTTCCTGCTGGTAGAGAGATTCCCAGACCCCCTAGCCCCCTTGTTTTCAAAGCTCTTTGTTCACAGCACTGTCCACAGACTAGCACTGTGTTCACGGACTGGTTGGCACCCGCATGCACTTTTTTCACCTAGAATAACAGCTCCATTTCATCTTTATTTCACCCCCAAACCTTCCAGCCCCTCTTTCAAACACCAAATAACCCTAAATATGTTTTTTAAGAGGACACAGTCTGTGGATCCAACAAGGCAAACGTTTCATAAAATGTGACGCACCTCATGCTTTTCACCATCCCATTAGCGGGAGCGTCTGATATCCGCTGACATCACGCGGGCCCCTGATTGGTGCAGGGGGGATGTCGGTGGACCGAATCGTGAAGTGAGTCTATGGACCAGTCCCAGATATCACAGTTTATTATCTACTTTTTTGACAGTTTAAAAATAACTAATGGACGGATTTACACCAAATTTACAAAAGAACACTTTCGGGACCAAGCCCCCGCTCCTGCCGCACATTTGGTGAAAATCCGTCCACCGGTTTGGACTGTAGGCATTTGCAAAACATTTTTGTGTGAATAATAGTACAAATATTCACAAAAGGAGAATAATATTACAAATCGTGAAATATGGAGAAATCTATCATGAAAGAGGGTCACTGGATCAATCATAGTAAAGTCGGGATCCATATTAACTGCAAACAACCTTGCTTGTAAGTTGATAGATGGCAACCCTTTGCTCTTTTGCGGTCAGCTTCTTGGAACCACTTTGCAATTCTTTGGGTAACAGGTTGAAATCCAGTGTTAGTTCTCCTCCTTGCCAGTTCTGGTGATTCTACTAGCTCACTGCCTTGGATTTGCAATTTCAGTAGGTGGGCATGTCTTTTATACTTTTATTGCTGCCTTGCAGTGTGCGTCTAGCAACCTCGTTGGTCTCAATCCTTTAGTTTGCTTTGACAGGAGGAAATGTTCAACTTAAAACAGATTTCTGTAATGTCTCCTTATTTAGGGTACTGCATCACTCGCCTGTCTGACACTCAAGCTGAGGGCTTCTGGAAAGTGTTTGGCAGCTTCACCCTCGAGCAAAGATCTGGCATCATTTACAGACCCCGGCTCGAGGATTCAGTGATCCAGAACCTCACCTGTATTTCTGGTCTCTGTTTCTGTATTTGCAAGAGAGCATTTGTTTCTAGTTGCTCTGCTATCTTTTCAGTTGCTTCTGGCTTTCTTTCTGACTTTCCTTTAGTGCAGTGTTATCGATAACAGGGTTTCATTCCTGCAGGCTACTCATCAAGAGGCTTCTTTTGCTTTTCCTGGTTGTGTCTCCCCCCTCTAGCAGAAGGGCACGTGCTGTGTACCTTCTTTCTGTCATTCTTCTATGGGGCAGCTGAGGGACACTTCTTCTCCTGGTTGTTCAGCAGTAGACCTGGAAATGCTGTGCAGTGCCTTTTAGAGAACAAGGTAAACTACTTGTATATTTTATCTGGTTAGAACAGGATTCGCAGTGACTCCTAAAGAATCCAGAAGATTGCACTAGCCATTAGCATCCCTAGCGCTGTGCTGTCTTTAAAATAGTGGCATGTTAAGTCTGTGGCAAGATGTTTTTCGCTGCTTACGGTTGTGAGTCTGTGCTGGAGTTAACACATTTCTTCTTCAGTTAACAAGTCCTTTTTAAAACAATAATTTCAGTGGATGTCAGTGCATATCAATTAAGACATGTATGTTAGGGAAACATCAGTAATGCCAATTCTCTTTCGAATCGACAGAATGGCACCACAATGTATTTCAATGGCAATGCACTTTCATCAAGCCCACTTGGAGATGTTTCCTCTTCTTCACTTTTGCAAACAACGGTGCACAGCGATGCAGATGGCCAGAGGAAGAAAGTGTAGGCTACTGAAGACTAACGCTGCGGATACGCTTTTGTAGAACCAATTCCCATTTATCATGTGCTTTCAGAACCCGATGGGTGATGTGGGGTTCACATATTTGTGTGTTGTTTTTGAAAAATATTTTACATTCACGCTAATTGAAAAATTCCTTTGTAGGCTCAGTGAAAATCAATTGACATTTTCAGAAGAAGCTCTCTTGACCAGATGTAGTGCTCGACAAAGTTAGACCAGCCACTTTGATAAACAACTTCAAGCAGAGCAATAGAGAACAGAGAAAGTGAAGATTCAGTGAAAAGAAATGCCTTGGTGTGGATTTATAATCCTGTGTTCATGTGGCATATGTCACTTGAATGCATAGGAAGTGTTTACATAGCTGTGCCCAAAATGTGTTGCTGTGGGGAGCAGTTTTTTAGAAACTCTGTCCTAATTTCTGCCTTTTACTTTTTTAGACCTATAGTTATGGAAACAATATTCAATAATGAGATGTCGGTTCACTTATCTCTTTGCCTATCATAGTTATTCAGTTCACGCATTGTTAATTTCTACATATGATCAGAACAATAATAGCCAACACAGGCTAGCAGGTATACCCTAAGCCTTGCACTTTTCCTACTATAATAGCAAATATGAAAAAGTCATTAAATTACATTAACAATCAAATTAGCATAATCTAGAGATATATATACATTTAGTAGTGGGTTTGCTGAGCTGGCCCACCTCCCCAACCCATAACATTGCAAATATCAGCACTCAGATATACATACCAGAGTGGAGATTACATTTTATTACATGAATCAAATCTGACATATATATCATAGAATGATAAAGGGAAGTCTTGAGTATGACATGAACTTTCCAATGTCAAAGAGAAGGAGCTGAAACCGCAGTCTACTTATGACTCGTCAACATCTTTTAAGTATGTATTCATGGAGGTCGGGTAAGCAATAGCAGATCCCAGAAGCTGGAAAACTACACTGATTTCATACTAGAATAATGCATGTACACTATATGGCACTGTATATAACACACCATATCTCACATAGCACCACACATTGTAGGTGATGGGTGGGCAGAGCATATTTGAATCATATTGTGTGCCATAGGGTGTGATTTCATTTCACCACCAATTAAATGTGTAGGCACATTTACATAAAAACTCTAACAATTGCTCATATAGCACCTCTGCAAACCTGCATGACTATGGGCATCTTTAGGTCTTGTCTAGGTTGGTGGTGACTGAAATGTTATTGTGCCTGTAAACTGTTTATTAATGTAGTACTTGAATGTGTTTTAGTTCAAAACTTTACACATATAAAGATGACTACAGTGAAAGCAGAAACAAAATATAAAAGAACATAAAATAGACAGAACAAATTCTTATTTCATCAAGTAACCGTCTTACTGTATTAGTATAAAGCGTAAGGTATGCCGTGGATCGTTAAGTTATAGACATATGCCTAGACCAAGACACAACAGACAGAATACCGTTTAGCATACTAGGGCGAAAGCGAAACAGTGCATCAGGTCAGTGTGAGACAAACAGCAAAATACTTCTTGTTACAGTATTACATTCACTGGCACGCCATTTTGATGTCAGACTAGAATGAATTAGCATACAACTGATCAGATGTTCAAAATGGATCCTTGTACGGTATAGAGCTAGATGAAAAATTGTTACTAATTGTATTCAAGCAGTGGATTCAGAAAGCCCTCCCGCTGATTGAAACTGGGTTATGAACATATTCAGGCAAAATTTACAGAATAATTGTTGCCCTACCAGGGCACTCAGTGAGAACGTGTCTCACAGTCTCCAAGCACTTTTACAAACATGGCAATTGTTTTCACTCCGCCTCATTTTTAAAGCTGTTCGCTGCCCTGGACGGATCTGGACTGCTCTGGAAGCCTCACCTGCTCACCAACCACAAGGAATAGGCCCCACTACCCTTTTTTGGACACTCTTTGCCTTCACATGTATTCCATTTCACTGCTCTGGGACCACACCATTCTTCCCATTGTGCAGGGGTGTCCCTCTTTCTGTTCTCCTAAGGTGGGTGGCCTTTCAAGTGGGACATCACCATGACCTCTAGAATTTTTCCTGGGGCCCCCATCCTTTGCGTTGCCAGGGTGTGCTTCCTGTCCTGGTCCTCCTGCTTCCCTATTCCCCCCAAGCCTGCAAGTTCAACCTGCCCCATAACCGATTGAATATCATTACCAATGCAGAGTCATGCACCACAGAAACATCACTATGGTAACATGATCTGCGCCCTTTCTACCAGGCACAAGCTTTTCATATTCCACCCCGGACCAGGACAGCAATGTGAATAACACAAGGCAATGGATATTTAAAATGGGTATTATTAAAAGTGACAAATGATTGTTGAGTTTTTAGAACGTTTATTTCAGAGGAAAAGTTATGTCTAATTCAATTAGCTATACTAGAGTGTTCAGTTTGTTAACAGTGATTTGCATTGTTATTTTGAAATTAATGCCATAGGGCACATGAAGGTATTGCTCTAAAATCTTGAGTAAAATGGTGGTGTGGAAGGAGTTATGTGCTCGATCATCGAAGGTGATAATTATCCATTGTCTACTGGAGAAGATATTGGGGACGTAATTTGATCATTGTCAGAGCTGTCTTCCAAGGCATACAACCAAGGCGTAAAGGAGTTTCTGCCTTGCTACACAGCTCCAGGAGATTTTACTAATGTTGTGCCTGAAGAATTGGAGAAGTAAGGGACAGGCGCTTCCTCCTTGTATGTCCCTTTCTGCCTGCAAAACCTCCCCAGTTTAGGTCAGCATGAGAAGTATGCAGATTCCACAGGGATCCAATGTAAATGGTGCCTCCAAAGTATACATTGCAGGTGGCATTAACAGTTTTCACAAAACTGAAAATAAAAGGAAAGACTAAAAGTGATTTTAACTGCATTAATGTTTTCCTACCGGATTCCATTTTCTGGAAGCTAGAAATTTCATTCAGGGCACCCAACAGCATGTCACGTTCGAACATTGGTGCCCCCCCTGCGTGGAATTCACACTTTTAATAATATGACTCCCAGAGTGGCAGCATTGAGAATGGTACCTCAATGAACTTCAAAGGATTCCCTCAGAAGTGGTAAGATCGATCCAAAGCTAACACTTCTCTTTTCCTCAGAGATTTTAAAAATAGTGCTGACATGCTGACTTGAGATGCATAGGGAGAGACGTGCATGTATTTTAACAATAATGAACCAATAAAGTATATCATCTTGAAATAATGTTGTCATATTTAGCTTATTCTACCAGCACCAGGATTCACAGATTCACCAAGAATATCACTATTTCTAAATGCATTAATTTCAAAATACCTTTAAAGACCCTAAATTTGAATTACACCCTGACTTTGAGTTGGGTCACTCTCTACCACCTTTGAAACTCCACACAACAATTCCCTTGACTTTTCACTTCCCTCACCAACATTTCCTTCACTTTTTCACATATGTGAAATTCTTTATTTATTCACACTCTCCCATATTCTAATTTCACATAGTTCTTTCCAACCTTCACTACTTTCATCATTGGTAGAAATGCTGGCACACCTTTGACTATAATCTGTGGATAGGTATCCCTTACTGTGTCATCAAATTGCAATTGAGTATTTGTAACCTTTGAATCCTCATCATAACACCTTTTGTACCACAACGATAATCACACGTGTTTTCCAATACCCTTTTAATACTTATTTCTCTTGGATAACTATGCAAGGTGGACACTATGAAGTTGCATATTTTCCACCCTCATTGTCACAAATGGTGTCTGGTCTGTTTCTTCTTGCGGTATTTCTTGGTAGCTACTGATTCCATACCACATGTAGCTCCCACCTGAATGTTTTTCTTCAGGGATCCATTTACCCTTCCACACATCTATGTCTTCTAGCATTGTATAAAGCACTGGTTCATCCTTGAACGCTACAATTCCCCATGAATCTCTTCATCTCCTCCCATATAATCTAGAGACCATTGTCCATGCTCATGAAGTTGATAACTGCACTCCTAGTCACATCCTGACCAAATTTCATCACAAATCACAGCCTCATTTTTCCCAGTGAGAACCTGCTGAAAATATTCAACCGATACCGCTTCTGGGCTCTTTCTGAACCCGATTCTGCTCCTTTACTGCATGAGGCAATGTTAGACACAGGAACCCAAATGAGGACTGATCCAAAACTGTGTGAACACACGAAAGTCCAGTGAGATTAGTTTCTGCAGGTTTTTACACTTCTGTACTATTTGAACCAAAATTAAAATGAGAGTGGTAAAGGTACAAACACTAGGAGAAATCTTGCACTCCTTCATAAAACCTCATTAGAACCCATAATATCTAAAGTCTACTTTTCCTACACCTTACCCAATCCCTCAACCTATTGCCCTTTTGGTGTATACATCCTTTGTGCTTTATAACTCCAAGTATAAGCTGCACATTCTCTGGCACACTCGCTACTTCGAGATCCACACCCCCTCAAACCACAGATAATCTTGAGTAAAGTCCTCCTATATCTGCACCTACCATGGGAGCACCACACCTCTCTCGTTCATCATGTAAAATAACGTGGGTAACATTCTCTAAGGATCCACCTTCTTGATTGTGGGCAACTTCTATCTTCACTACCATCTCTGGTTTCACTCCTGCACATCCAAGCAACGTGTTCACTTTTACCCACTTCCAAAGCATGACTCTAATTGCACCACACTCTTTTGCTGTGACTCCAAGTCCTTTGTGCCCACAATGAAATCACATTTGTCTGCCTTTTCCAGTCACTACAAATTAACTCATTCGCTCAATGAACTTATTTGTGTTCAAGGTCTCTTTCAATAGGGGTGTTCAAATAGTTTTATTCACAGTTGGTGGAGCTGTAGAGTTCACATATTTCATTCACCTGCAGGCTCATTTTAATTGAGCTGTCCAATCCCTCGGATCAGACTATGCCTGCAGTCTGCTCTGGGGATTGTGATCATTTGCCAATCAGAGATGACAAAAAGGCATGGGAATCCAGTGGAGTTATGAGTTTCCCATGCCTTTTCCTGCTCGTACCGGGAATTGGAGCTGCAGGTAACCACAATGGGTGTGCATTTTCTTTAGGTTTTTTATGGCTATAGTCCACCTCCTAAAAGTGGCGGGACAAGAGAGGACACAAAACAGCTATTTGTTTTCTTACAAATGGGCCCGGTAGGTATTCCATCTACCCAGTGGCAAAAAAGTGTTAATATAATTGTCTTACGTAGGCAATTCTTCTGGAGCACCCCTTTGGGCCAGAGGGTATCCTAGAATGCTGCAATGTGCCATGTTTCCACATTTGTACAGTACAGGTCCAGAGGACCCTGTACAGAGTCTGCAAAGAACAATGGCAACAGAGTGACTGTTTTTCAACTGGCCCATCCGGTTGCCCCACACTACCATTTGTGACTCTTCACACCAATGGGTCTGCAGACTGTTCAGGTGTTCAGGTGAACCCGAATATCACATGCAGGAATTTGGCATGTTTTGGCCATATATAAAATAAATCACTGACAAATTTGGGGCAACCAAGTAAAACCATGTGTTTGTGACCATACGCCTACTCCTCACTAAGATTTGGCGTAAAGACATACCGTAGTTCAGGCAGTAGTGTAGAAAATATTGCACAGAATACAGTTTTCGTCAATTTTTGGGTTTCGTCAAGTTCTTATATTTGCACTGCTCTTTGGCTGGAGCTTGGGGTGTTTATGCTGCCGGGAGTCAGGACACCTCCATCAAGCTAGTCGATGTTCAGGATAGCCATTATCATGCAAAACCTGTACAAAAAGCATAAGCACATGTTGATTTCTAAATCCTCAGTGGCAGAGAAAAAAAATGTACTTTATATTTGCTGGAAAACAGCCAAAGCCCACACGGTTCATGATTTGATCAACAACTTTATTTACTTGATTGCAATGGACCGTTCTGAACGTTGACACTGAAAACATATGTTTTTGGTGGAAACCATCTGGACATCTTTATAACCTATGTTTTCAATCCTCCAGAAATGTTCTCTGTACCCCTTTGATTATCGGTTAATGCTGGCCTCTTCAGAAAGCAAGCAGGAGCCTCTCATAGAAAACATGTTATTCCTCATTATAAGTATAGTCATTGGGTAGAAGGGCAAGGATAAATCACTGCTCACATCACAAATCAGCCACCCAGTTCTTAACTGAAACACATGAAACAGTCACCCTCAGCACTCACTCAAAGCTCTATCAAGCAGAGCATTAATAGCATCACACTAAAATCCCTCTCACAGCATTATGTTTTCAAGAAACATCCAAAATTACCTCTTACCTTCCTGCCAGAAAAGTGAAAGAAGAAACAAATGCAAAAGGGTCTCAGTACAATTGATTTATCCTGCATTTGGTGGTAGAAACGGCTAGTAACAGGCCACCAGCCAGAGCCTAAGTAGGCCCAATGAATCAAGGACCTTTACAAGGGCGTCGTGATTTTACTAGCCCAGTACGTCATCACATTTTTTTAAAAACATTTTATTGTATTATTTCAAGAGCGGACCTAGCACGAGAGCAGATGAACGGTTTGTACAGAGTGTGGGTAGCCGGCATTTGGGCTGGCATCTTTTAACAGTAGCGCAGTACTGTGAGATCTGTGCATCGGTATGTGCGTCCACTGGAATTAGTCCATGTTCAGGTGTTGTTCAAAGAGCCATATTTTGAGAGATTTGCAAAATTGGAGAATTGTGGGGGCATTCAGAGTCAACGCCAGGATCGAGTTCCAGAGGGTGGGTGCATAACAAGAGGTATGTTTGCGGGACCTCTCTTTGCGGATGAGTTGGGATTCAAGCCGGTTGGTTGATTTGCTGCGTGAGGAGCACTGCCACCAGATAGGTGGATCTTAGCCGGCAGGTACGCTAGTTTGCTACTCGTGCCTGCTTTGTAGAGGATACATGCAGTCTTGCACACTATCCTGGCTTGGAGTGGAAGCCAATGTACTTGGCGTAGGATGGAGGTAATTCAGTTAAATCTATGTGCTCCCGTAATAAAACGTGCTGTAGAGTGGTGGACTGCTTTTAGCAGATGCAAGAAGCCCTTCCTCGACCACCAGAAACACCATCACACAGCCTCCTGCCTGGGGACTAGGTGGTCCTGAAAGTGCATCAGAGAAAATCATCCCAGCATCCTCGATGGAAGGGTCCTTTCCAGATCCTGCTGACAACCCACACTGCAGTACGCTATAGAGGCCATGACTCCTGGGTACACGCCATCCAATGTGTGAAGACAGCACCTCCAATCGATGATGAAAAAAGAAAGGGGTACAGAATAAAGACACCCCTCCTCAGCTGCCCACTGGGGTCCCAGCAGCTAAAACTCAAGGTACAACTTGCGGAGTGCGGCCACCACCACACCTACCAGAAGCATGCAACCGCTACACCTGTCTCCTATGGGTGGCCCATCACTCTCAAAAGATTTTTCACCAAGCAGCTACAATAACGCTGCGTACCTGGAGTATAGGTGCATAAATCCTTGAGCCCAAGGGATTTGGGGGCCATCTGAATGTGCCCAGCACCTCAGTGGAAGGATATGCAGGTACTGATCTCTGCATATGCCATCTGTGCCTGACCCACGTGAAGCACCTGGGTCCCCTCCTCGCTGCTCGCTAGGCTAGAATAGTGGGACAATGGCCTGATTTCATCCAGCTCTATGCTTATATCATCGTCATTCTTACAGGGATTCAGAATCTTTGCATCACCCTTTCTCCTGTCTACTGGGTCCTGTAACGACTGACACTCTTTGGAACTTTTGGGCCTAAGGCCCCAATCTCCATCTGGTTGGACTGCTAAAGCAAGCAATAACACTACTATTGCATTATTGATTCAAAATTGTTTCCAATATGTTGCTGTTACTGTTCTTTACCATGGTATTGGCTCTGCCTCCCCCTCTGCCATACTACACCCAGAAATGAACACCTTCCTCAACTTCTCTTGGGTCTAAGCTGACCTAATCAATGCTTACAAATGCAAAATGATCACACACTCCTATGTACGCCAGTGGGAGGGATTCCCTTCATCCCTGTCCCGTTCAATCTTGCTGAATGTTGTGATGACCTCCTGATCAAAGACTCTTCTTGTCCCATTTTTACCCATCCCTTCCCCCAGGGATTCTTCTACCCCAGCTACGCCAATACTTTACCACCTAGAATACTATTTCACTGCGATAGGCACCGTGCCTTCAATGGGTATCACACCAGCTACCTATGTCTTTAACAGAAGTGCTACTACTACAACCTATAACCACACAGCTGTCAGTGGGATAGGAAAATTTCATAGTAATGGCACACCTAGCACCACAATAGCACTCTACACCCACAAAGGGTTATATTTCCTTTGTGGGGCTAGTGCCTTCCAATGGCTGGCAGCTAACTGGACTCGTTAGTGCACCATTGGGTTCATTCACCCAGTAATCCGCCATGTGTCCCTTTTTCCAAAAGCTCACTACACATCCCGAGATTACACACATGACACCTGGCATGGTTCAAAGGCCTCCTAGGGTACCTGATCCCGATCATTGGCACAGCAATCAACAGGGTTGATCTTCATTCCCTATCAGTCCTCCTCGAGCAAGTAGCTAACAACACTGCAAAAGGAATA
This sequence comes from Ambystoma mexicanum, assembly GCF_040938575.1. NCBI lineage: Eukaryota > Metazoa > Chordata > Amphibia > Caudata > Ambystomatidae > Ambystoma > Ambystoma mexicanum. The sequence continues at coordinate 656,735,442 of NC_090934.1, forward strand.
CAGATACTTGCAAGTTGCACTCCACTATGGTCCGCCAGAAAAGAATGGTGCTTGATTATTTACTAACTGCCCAATGGGGGTACTTGTAAAATTATAGGACAATAATGCTGCAGCTGGGTGCCGGATAGCTTCTTGCAGGTTGAGGATGTCATCAAACACCTCTGAGGGGTTGGTACCACCTTACACAATATAAACAAAGGTTATGTAAGTTCACTGTTAACTTGGATTCAAAACATTTTTGGTTCTCTGGGCTCCTCCGTTCTACATGGTATTTTAATTATTGTTGATATAATTGCTGCCTTTCCAATGGTAGTTGTTCTTATTTGCTGCCTTCTACCCTGCTGTGCTAAACATGTGTATCACTTGCCCGCGGAGCCCAGGCTGCTGCCACTCGAAATCGAGACACATCAATTTAAGGAAGACGCCTCAAAAGACACCTCCAATGAACAGAAAACGGTAGATGTGTTAGAATAGATGTCTGACGTCAAATTGTATGCATTTTTGAAGTGGGACCTTAGAGGCTGACTATCTATGTCTCTGAAGTAACAACCTTTCTTTGATAATTCCTGTGCCTATCCACCCTATTCCCCTGTCACCTGTGTACCTGGTCATCTTTGATTGATGCCATGCCCCAATCCTGCTCCATGTGGTCTATGCCCTGTCTCAGGGACGACCAAATTGGGGCTTTATGTGGTGCAATTGTTATGCTATACTATGTTATGCTATGATATGTTATGCTATGCTATGGTATGGTATAATACATTATGCTCTCTCATACATTTAGGCCTCAGATCCTTCATTTTGCCTTTCCCTCTGCCTCCCTCTGCCTCCTTCTGCACTCAGCTCTTTTGACATACTCAAACCCCCTCCTGGTACTGACTGGACCAAGACTCTGTAACAGGGCAGAGGGACATGTCAGACCATCTATTCCATTTGCTCTCCACAAGTACAGCATGAGCACCATATATGGTAGATAACAATAGTGTTTCTGCAAATACTACTAATATGACAACACAATGTACCAAGCCCATTCCCCCGCAATACTTTGTCACAAGGTCACAAGTGCTATTGCCACATGTCTACAATTTCATGCCAAGTACCTCTTTCAGGAGAAGAGATACTGGGGAAGATGTAGGAAGAGAAAAGGGAGATGTAGTGACACTGTATATGAAAGGCAGTAAGTGGGACATGACATTACTTTCAATGGAGGCAGTAAAGTGAATGCAAAATGCAGACAGTAAAGGGAAATGCACATTAAGCACGTTTAAAATGATTCACTTCAGGGGGAATAGGTCATCTGTCCAGCTTGCACTGTATACACATATTAAGCAAATTAACCACCAACTAACAATTCCCAGTAAGTAATTAATTTACCCTTAACAAAGCAGTGCAAAATGCGTCAGATGAAATGTCAAAGTAATGTGCTGTTTTAACATGCAAGCAATTTGCTGGCTGTGATTCAGTGCACAAACTATGAAAGGAAGAGTGTGCTCTGGTGAACAGTTCCATTGTTTCAGAGGAAGTGTTGTTGCAAATTTAGAGAAATCATCTGGAATGATATGTAGACGTCAGGAGAAAGGGCAGGTTTTAGCTTGAGTGACATGGCTAACCTATAAATTCAGGAATCAGAGAAGAGGTGGGGGAGATGTGGTTCTTCCAACAGATGAGCGAGTGACTGGCTGGGATCGTGTAGGGCAGAGAGGCAAGATTCTCCCAGGCAGCAGACTGAGGAGACTGGTCTGAGGGAGGTTGTGGCCTTCTATCTGGATTGCCTGAGTGCAGGAGTTGCGATACTGCTGCACACTGGCAGTACAACAAAGGAGAGTTGCCCGTCATAACAGCGCGGAAAACTTATTCATATTTGATATGAGTATATTTGTGATAATTGAGGTGCACGTGTGTGAATGTATTCTGAGACAGCCAGGGAAGTTTTATTTTTATGTAAAGGAATTCAGCACATTTCGAAAGTCAGTTGGGGAAAGTGAATCTTATTCTTGCCAAATATTCACAGCCCTAGTTCGAAGTGGGTGAAACTCACACTGTGTCATTGAGCTGAGTTCATGTTGAAATTTCTCTCTTGCTGCTTATTTTTGCTGAACTATATTCCCATGACTATTTGTGTCACTAATCAATGTTACTGTTTTACAATCGGTAAGTTCATTTATAAATGTACATTCTAAAAGTTACTGCATGTCTTGATACATTATACATGAGGCTCGGGTTGGGTAATTTGTTTTAATGTGGGTTTATAGATAGACAGGTTATGTGAGTGCAATTTCTCAGCTGTGCATGCTTACACCTTAGCAGATTTGTCAAAGGCAGTAACTTTTACAGTTAGCTCTGTCAACATGTCAAGTGTGTAAGGCCTAGACGGCTGTGTTTAGAGTTGACCATAAATAGAATACAGGTATTAGAGGGGAGTTTTGTCTCATCATATAGGGCATCGCCATAAACACTCTGTATCACCATTTTACCACTATTTTACCACTGTACCAAAATACCAACAAGTTAAAAAATAGCACTCTGACAAAATCCCTAACACTCCCACCATTGTACAAATGCTATAATATATTAGTAATTGCATATGATATGCTATATAACCTGCAATCTAAGGTCTGTCCCTTGAGAGCTCTGAGTGCTGACTGCCCGCCACTTGTCCATCTGTATTTTCTTGCTTCACCACTGATAATTTCTCTGTATGCTGTATATTTTCTAACACAAGAAGCTAGTTTTTATCCATCAGTTCAGTGTCTTGTCTCCTTATTGCTGCCAGCTGAGGCTGTCTTAACAGATTTGGTGAGAGTAGACCTAGTGGTGGTCCCACTAAACGTGGAGTGCGCTTAAATGGGATAAAAAGGGCTTCACTGTACATAGATCACGGTTCCCCCTTCCCCCAGGACCGTTGAGAAGGGGCACTCTTTTTAATCACATTGTATTAAATACAGATTTGCACTAATTTCTCCGTGCACTTGATAAATGGCATTTGTGATTCCACAGAAGCCCTTTTTATCCCATTTAAGTGCACTCCACGTTTAGTGGGACCACCACTAGGTCTACTCTCACCAAATCTGTTAAGACCTACACCACCACCTCCCTAGTCACACACTAACTATGGGCTAGAGAGGAACCGCACCCTTAGGGCGCCATTTAGTAATCCTACCTCCTTATCCCCCGACAGGCGTGACTGCACCTGTTGACAAGATGACGAATGCATCCTAGAGAAGTGGATCCTTCCACCTCTGAATCTGAGCCACTAAACTCCTCGGATTCGGTAAGCACTAGCATCCGCCTTACATAGTATTCATAACTTCTCTCTGCTAGATCTTTTGCTGACCACGTACATCCTGACACGTTCTTTGTCTGTTTCACCCCTACAGACCACATAGGACCCTCCACTTGTAAAGACACTCCTGTCCTGATGAAGGCCTACACCACTAGAGCTCACCTAGCTCCACGCAAAATGGCCGAAACACTGTCGTGTTGACATGTATTATATGTTGTTGTTCAACTCTTGATTGTGCCCACACTCTATGGGCCCCCTACCTGTCTATGATTCCACTGAATTCTCTAAGCTTCCTTCCCAAGGAACCTATAGAGAATGAACAAACTGTACAAGTAGATGTCTCAAATATTGACAACTTGATCATTCGTACCTAGGTACTACATTTTGTATGTCCTCAAATGTGATTGTCCTATGTTTTTGAAAAATACCAGTGTATTACTACACCACTGCACTTCAAAATAAAAAACCCTTTTGTGCAGAAGAACAGTTTCATGAGAATTCTGTGACCACCCACACAAGGGGTCACCCACTCAGGGTGTAGCAGTGGTCACTCTTCAGCAGAGATCGACCTGACCTTGCTCATTCGTTTGTTGATATTAGTGTACCGACCTGGGCAGAGCAAGGCAGTAACCAGGTACCTTTCCGAATACCAATGCCAGAATATCCCATCCTGTCAGCCAAGAGGGAGAGAATGATACAGTGGTCGATAGTGTTGAATGCAGCCCAAAGGTCAAGGAGGATGGGGAGGCATGAATCGCCATTATCGATGATTTGGAGAGGATCATCCATCACCTGGATGATGGCTGTATCAATGCTACACTTTGCGCTGAACTCTTTCAGAAAGTCATTTAGGAGGTGGAGTTCTTTGATTCTGGCGAGTAGTAGTGTAGCAACTACTTTTTCCAAGATATTGCCAAAAAACAGCAGGTTTGTGCCTGTGGTTGGCCAGGTCATCTGGATCTCAGGTTCATTTTTTTATCAGACCATTCTTGGGGGTGTCCGGGAATGATCTTTTTGCGAGGGAGGTATTGATGGTGCTGAAGAGCACATTGAGCACCGGCCTGTCAATTGTTTAATGATGAAGGCTGGAGTTATATTGTCAGAGTGAGAAGTAGGTTTGATGGAGGTAATAATATTCAGGGGATCCTGAGGAAAGAGAAGAGAGAATTTGGTCTGTAGGGGCAGTGTGAGTGCCGGGGTGCAGGGAATGCTAATGCTATAAGCGGTTGATTCCACGGTCTCTCAGATTTTTTCTATATTTTCAATAAAAAATGTGCTGATTCTGTCAAATTTTTCCTGAGTTGCTGGTACCTCTGGGTCGAGTGATGGTTTGGTAAAATGCTTTACTACTTCAAAGAGGACTTTGCCCCTGTTAGAGGCTGCTGCAATTGTGGTCGAGTAGTAAGCAGCTTTGGCCTCAGTAATTAGATTCCTATGGTTTGCATTGAGAGATTTGAGGTTGGTGAGCTCTCCCGAGTTATGTATTTTTGCACCACCGTTTCTGTAGGGATCTGATTGAGCATTTGTTGGAGGCTAGCTCAAGGGGTGTGCCATGGGGTGGATAGTGTGGTCTTAGCCTGGTTGAAATTTGGGGGAGGGAATGAGTGTCTACCAAATTCATAGCAGAGTTGAGGAGTAATACCAGGAGGCCTGGGGCATTCTCTGTGGTGCGGAGGTCTGCAATGTTTGCTTCTAGCTCATTGACTGGGAAGCGTTTGAATGAGCAGCGTTGAGTGAGGGGGCATTTAGCCTGACCTTTGTGAGCCGTAGTCGAGTGGGTGACTGATGGCGGTATGGTCAGACCAGTCAAGTGGGATAGGGTCTGCACAGGTGATGCAGGGGAATGATGAGATGACTAGGGTGTTGCATTTGTTGTGAGTGGGGAAGAGCACTATTTGCTAAAGGTCCATATAAGCGGTCAGTGTGAAAATCATGCTTTGAGTGTGGTTGTTAGCCTGTGACTCAGGGATGTTAAAACCACAGAGAAAGACATTATTTGAAGGTGCTAATTTGGCAAAGGAGAGTAAGTTGGAGATGTCTGCAATGAAAGAGTCACTCTTGTGAAGTGGTCTGTAGATGAGGTGGAAGGTGATTGATTCCTTGTGCGATGGAGGGAACCGCAGGCGAGTGATTCAAATGAGCTTGTTCTGGGAGAGTGGATGATGGAGCATGGCCAATCACTCCTGTGGATGCTTGCCACTCCACCTCCTGCCCTTCCTGGCCAGTCAGCATGTAGGATTCAGTAGCTTTGGAGGATGGCAAAAACATGCGGGGAGGATGGGGTAAACCATGTTTCAGTGATAAACAGGGAATCAAGGTTGATGTACAAGATGAGGTCAGAGATCTCTGCAGCATGAGAAACTGCTAAGTGAGCTTTTATTAGCTTGAGGGGGCATGTGAATATGGACCGTGAGTGTTGGATGTGGCAAGGGCAATATTGATAAGGTTTCCTAGGGTAGCTTGACAGGGCTGCCCAGGTTACTTGGTCATTCGAACCCTAGTGAGAAAGGGGATGGGCTGTGGAGGGAGGAGACACATGGTGATGTCTTTTGGTGATTGGTTTGAAGGTAAACTGCAGGGTAGCGGGTCAGTCCCTTGGCCCTATCAGACCCTAACAGGCCCAAACAGGGGAGGTCCCTGTCTTTGCACGCCCCATACTGATGACACCGGTGATGAGGACGCCTAAGGAGGACTGATTAAAAAGGTGGTGGGTGGAGCAACTGATTGGCAGGGCCTTGTCATGTGACCAGCACCCTATACAGTGCTGTCTGCCTGGAGCTGGCCTACAGTCCTTAAGTAGAGGCTTGAAAGTGGCAAAAACTGGAGGAACTGAATAGCAGGGCCTGGTCATGTGACCAGCAGCCTAGTCAATGTTGTCTGCCTGGAGCTGGACTACGGTCCTTAAGTAGAGGCTACAAATACAGGGTTATCACTATTAACACTCCATGCTCCCTCTGGAGTTCTAATCATGCTTTAATTTTTATGGGAAATGGGCACCACACATATTGTGTGTGCCAAATTTCTACCAGCTAAGATGGTTACCATGGAAGAAAAAAGTTTAGGAACCTAGTCTCTTTTGTATTTCCAATGCATCCAGCGGGAATTAGTGTGGGCCGAACCAGCGAGAGCAGGTATGAGAGGGTCAAAGGGGCGGTGGTGCTGTGGGCTTGCTTGGTCTTGGGGAGGGAACATATGGTGGAAGCAAGTCTAGGCTGCCAGGGCCCACAAAAATGGCAGATACCCAGGTCGGGCTCACAGGTGGGTGGGAGAATTCAGTCAGTTGCTGATGGATAGCACCCACTTTCCCAGTCACCTGCTTGTCAAGGCAGTCTCCTCTGTGTGCTAATAAACCTTGATCCTAAGTAGATATGCATCCTCTTCCAAGAGAAAAGAGAGTTGGAAGATGACTACTTCAAGAATGCAAGAATGCAGCGCACCAGCTGGTATGGAAGTATTCGGACACGTTCCCTGGAAAAAGCAGTACACTTCCTGGAATGAGAACACAACACATAAAATGCATTCGGGCAAAACCCTGTGTACCTTCTGGTGAAGATCCACACTGGCATACACCCTTAAAGAAATTCCATCACTTTGGATGCACACTGACAAAGCGCTCTGGTACACTAAACTCTCTTAACATGCCTCATCCCAAACCACCAAGGGAAATGTTTTGAAGGCTAAGGGCCTCATTACACGGTAGGCGGTGGACCAAGGTGCTATTAGCACCTTGGTCCATGCCGGTAAAATACCGGCACCGCCTTGGCGGAAAGGGGATTTACCGCCCCATTCCAAGGTTGGAGGGGCGGTAAATCCCCTTTCCGCCATTGCCCTTCCCCATTCCCATTTCTGCCCCATAGGGCTCTATGGGAATGGGGAAGGCGCTAATTACTGCACCGCAATTTTGCGGTGCCGTAATTAGCTCCGAGGTCCCTTAGCGGGTTGGATATTAACGCCTGCAAGAAGCAGGCGTTAAATCCTCCAACCCGCAAAGGGACCTCGTAGTACGGCGGTAAGGGTTAACGGTCACCGTTGCCATTAACGGTGACCGTTAACCCTTACCGCCGTCCGTGTAATGAGGCCCTAAATCTTTACAATATGTGATCATCATCTCCTGCCTCCCACACTGTGATGCTTAACCCTTCCCTTACCTACTCATACCACATCACTCAAGATCTTCCAAACTACCTCTACTGCCTACCTTTAAGCACTATCTCAGCATTATATGCCCTAATCGTGGGAGAACTGATTACCAATGTAAACCTCAATGTACTCTGTCTCACAGTCACTTAGCTCACTATTTGCTGCAATCTGATCCTCTCGCATCTTGCCCCTCAAGGCTACAGCATCTTATGTACTGGCAGAACAAACCCATCTGGTGGAGGCATTATCTTTCTCGCTTGTTCCTTTTTCAACTCAAAACATTTCAACACCTAGTCCTCCTACAAAAACCTACCTGCTCAATGACTCCTCAACAAGACCTTACTTTCCTTCTTAACTACTGCCCTCCAAAACCCAAAACCCTTTTTTCAGAAAGCTAGCAAAAATCACAGGTAAACACTAAAGTTCTCAGTGAAATGTATGCTTAATGGGACCCATCCACCTGTGATCTGAATCTAAAAATTGACTCTCTATGTCTTCCACTTTGCACTGTCTTGGCCATACTTTGCCTAGTATTCGCACAAGATTAAATTATTTTTGTCACAAAATATCTACCTCCTGCCTGACCCAATCATCTTGCAATTCTATTCATAATTCCACCCCACCTCCAAAACACCAACCCAACCACCTCTCATAAAGCTCTGACAACGGAAATAACTATCCGTTTAATATCTGATTCTTCAACTCTTTCAATCAGGAGCCTCCTTATGAGAAAACCAATAGGCCTGCCTCATTCGACTCTCTTATTACTGGGTGATCTCCTCCATAGGGGGCCTTCTCTCATTCAAGACCGCAGTATCTAGTCCTAAATCCCTTTCATCAAAATGGTTCAACCCTTGTTTGCAAGACCAACATTTAAAGGCATTGTTTTCAAAAGACATTGATGGAAATACCTACTCCCCACAAACAAGCTTACATGCAACAAAGAATTCAACAGGTAAAAGCCCTACTACTCTGCCAGAATATTTTATGCCATGAAGCTGCAAATCTCTTCATGGTTATTTCCAAACTCTCAAACCCATAATCCACTAACACTTCCTTCTTTCCTTTTCCGAAACTCTGTAATGGCTTGATACTTTTATCCCAAATTAAAATGTCAATGATCTGACAGAATAACTGCAGTCAAGCTATCCTGGGGACATAGCCCATAAAGATTGCCTAACGCTGGCCTCTCTCTCCCAGGTCTCCTCACGGTTGCCCTCTTAATTGGAAACTCAATTATCTACCTACAAAGCTCCTGCATCACACCCATGATACTTGTCCCGCAAGAAAATACAAAACATGCCAGCCTACAATCTCAATCTGTATTGTGTACTTCATTGACTACTTGCTCACCTCAGGTGTTATTCCTTCACTTTTGAAATAAACTGTGGTCGTCCCACTCCTGAAGAAAACTGTCCAGATCATACAGACCTCTCTAACAACGTGCCCATCTCGAAAATTACTTTCCATGTGTAACTGCTACAGAAGTCCATTTGCATCTAGCTCCAATCCCATATCAAGAGCAATTTCCTCCTTGTCTCCCGGCAGGTAGATTTCAGTGCGACAAAGAGCACAGAGTCAGTGTACATCTCCCTACAGAGTGATCTGTGAATGGCCACAGGCTCTGATTATGTCAACGCCCTGATACTACAAAACCTATGGATCACCTTTGGCACAATCAAGCATCAGATTCTGCTTGCCTGTGTATAATCAGTTGATAGTCGTCAGGGCACTGTGTGAAATTGGCACAGCTCCAAAACTGAAAAAAAAGAAAGGATTCTGCTATCCCTTCCCCTCTCAGTCCTTTTGTATGCCCTCTGAAGAACTATAGGACATAGACTTATCACCCCTAGTCTTCAATCTGTACCATTGACTGTTTGATAACCTCATTCACGCATTTAATTTCTATGAAAATGTACATTGAATACACCAGAATCTACTCCAGTTAGGTAGGAAAGAATACCAAGCAGACCATCCTCTCACCTCCAGCTGCCAGCCCATACATTTCTAGCTAAATGCCTATTTCCAGAAGTTGAACCTTAGAAAAACATTGATCATGATCCTTGGAAAAGGTCCCCGCCATTGCAGGGAACATCTTTAGCCTGCTCCCATGAGTGAGCTAATTCCAAATAGATGTAGGATTTGGCATTGGCTGTGATCTCTCCCTCAAACCACAAGTAAGTGTGGTCATCAATTCCTGCTTCCTTCAACTGAAACTACTCTGTCAAAAGTTGCTGTTTCTCTCCTTTTCCGACAGTTCCACCATTGTGAAAACACTTTTCTCATACTACTTTTACTATGGCAACTATCTCTACTTGTGCCTCCAACCTGGGCAAGTCCAGTGTCTTAAGAGTGTTCCAAACACATGTGCCTTTTGTTTAGTAACAAGCTTCAGGGTTATTGACCTCCATTTGTTAATTGCCTGTGGCAAAAAAAATCCAATTTAAAGGAAACAACTTTGTTCATGTAGGCCTGCATGGGCTGAGCGCTGAGAGTGAAAGCCAAACCGCCATCTCTCCAAAACATCTCAGTACTATTTTGGGCCCATTGTATGTATGATACATACTGGGCACAGCCATCAGCGATTCTGTTTATCATTTACAACTGGGTGGCTCCATGTCATTGAATGAGGTTCAAAGCGATGTAGTCACTTCTTTCAAGGACAAAGGCACCCTCCTGCTACTTGTTCTCTCTAATAGGTTGCGGGCTTGTGCACCTACCTGGTGTAACCTTCATAAATTGGGGCCCAGGATTCAAACACGGTGTGTGCTTCATCAACTCAGCAATTGCCTCATCAACTGACACCAGGTCAACTCAGTCCCGGGTTTCGATCCTCTCCACTATTGTTATTTTTAACAAGTTCAGTAAATAGTACCTTTAACACCTGAGGTGTGTATTTATTATTTCATTGTTTTGATTTATCCTTTGCTTTTTATTGCATATGTGTTTGATCTGCATGTCATAGGTTTGAATCCCAGCAAGGCCAACTCAGCCTTTTATCCTTCCTAGGTCTAAAAATGAGTACCAACTTCGGCTGGATGATATTGCATGCAAATATGTTCGATGTAGAACGCTTTGGAAAAAGCACTATATAAACAACACATCATTATCATTTACTGTTACAGCAGAACAGTTCAGTCTTGCATTCAGCTGCCTCCTCACTGCAGCCACCCTCCATCTAATTCAGAAAACACTCAGTAAGAACACCATCCAACAGAACCCAGTACTAGGGCAGCAGCTGAGCACATGAGTTGAAAGCGAAGAGGTTAGAGTTAAAGTGTAAACAAACAACAAAGTAAGTGAGAAAACCTCACCTACACTATATTCAGAACTCATCAAATACTGGAATTTCAAAATTAACAAGGTGTATCTCTACAGCCCCACACAGCATAGGCCTTTACCCAAGCCCCCGATCTTGTGTGAAAGCCCACCAGTCTCCTGAAAGCAACCCCTCCACATCAACCTCCAGAGAAGATGACCAAGCATCATGTTGCATACGGGTCCATGCCATCCAAGCTCCATTTGCTTGGTTTCACACCAAATACTGTCAATTAGTTTCAACAGGTGAACTCAGACAATGCCTCCTGTAGATTCCACGGGTAGTCCAGACTCATGCTACACATTTATCCCCTACTTGGGTGCTGATAGACGAATGACCAGCTGCATTTCAGAGGTCCCCAGGATTTCCTATGTATTTTATTTATTTTATTGGACATTTGTATGGTGCCTATACACAGGTGTTTCCAGGTACCACAAAACAAGATTGGGGGTGGGGACATGGGGATCAAAATGATAAACAACCAACATACTGTTATATAGGCTTTGTGACAATCCTACGACGCATATGCTTTACAAGTGCAAGGGGGAGGAGGTAGAGAGAGAGGTGCATGAGTGGGGTACCCCCAGGGGTAGGATCAGGCAAGAGCTGGGCGTGCCAATGCAGCAAGAACCTGGGGAAAGAGGGTGAAGCAGAGGGGGGGTGCGGCGGATAGGGAGGATCCAAGTTGGGCAAGCCTGGGAAAGGGAGCCTGTGGGTACATGCTGGCAACAGATTCTAAAGGTTAGGTAGGGGGGTGGTCTGGCCCCTGTATGACTCTGAAGCAACCATGCCCCAGTCACAGTGGCAGATGGAGAGTTTAGCACGGGAGGAAGAGAGGGAAGGAAGAGGAGAAAAGGAAAGTCTTGAGAAGTTTCACGAACTTGAGAAGTTCTGGCTCAAGTCTGGGGGGGAGGCCATTCCAGAGGGAGGAGCCAGCCAAGGAAAGGGATCTACCTCTCACTCTCTGCTTGGAGAAACGTTTGACTTGTGGAGAGTTGGAGCCAGAAGACAAGGAGGTATTTTGGGAGGCAAAACTGGATGTGAAGAGGTCCCATGCCCCAGACAGCTTTGTGGATGATGCAAAGGATCTTGAATTTGAGCATTGCAGTCGCAGGGAGCCAGTGGAGAGATGTTAGGGCTGGAGAGATGCGGTCCCTGGGCTTGAAGCCAAGGATAAGTCTTGCAGTCCCATTCTGGATTAGTTGAAGGGGGCGAAGGGAGGAAAGAGGCTGGTTGAGGAAGAGGCCATTGCAGTAGTCAAGCCTAGAGAGAACCAGGACTCTTGAGACATCAAGCTTCTGGGGGAAGGTGAGGTCATATAGCTTGCATAACCTGGGTCACAAACAGTTAAGCCAAGTGTTTGTCCGCCCTTCCCACCCAAGGACAATGTGAAGGGTCCAATATATACCACTCTACATTCCACAAGACACGCTGAGTTTCTGTACACATTACAATGCCTGGACAACGTGCAACAATTTGAGCTATGAGCTCTTGCTTATAACATGCTCATAACTCAGTCATTAGATTTGAATGTGAGGCTTGGCCACCCTGTCACTTCTGGATTGAACCAATGCACAACATCACCAAGAATAGGGATGAGGAGACTGAGAATCCTCCTCCTAAGTAGTCCAAGTGACTGTTTCCATTGCCAGAGGCTGAAATGACTGAGGCGATCGCCAATGCCATTAAAGTCTTTGCTCTGCTTACTAAGGTTGCAAAAGTGAAATAAAATCGCTCTTGCTGGACTGCTTGGGAAGGTGGACAGTTTGGAAAGAAGCCTGTTGAGAGGAGAGCTGGTGTCGTGAAATTAAAGAATGCTAGACATAATATACCATACCAATAAGGAAATTAACATAGGTGCACACAAACAAGGGTGCAGAACCTGTACCTGGAAATGTAAAGCCATGGGAAAAACCTGTGAGTTGTTGGGAAAAATCAAAACTCAGATGGAAATGTTAAATGTCCTATTCAAATTGAGTGTGTAACTGGACAACAGATACGGTGAAACCAAAGCAAGTAGATTCTTCAGTCAAAATACGCTGTTGAAACAGATTTTATGAAATGATGCAAAAACAAGACTGCCGACACGTGTTTCGACCCAGAACAACGGGTCCGGGAAAGTCCCTCAGTGGCCCATCCTAAGCCACTCATAATAGGTCGTACCCGGGGTAATGTTGTGTATGCCTTATGAATTTTGGGCAGAAAATACATTGTAGGAATGACCGGATTAGGTCTGTAAAGGAAAGCCTTTTCCTCATCTGTCAATGTCCCACGTGAGTGCCAGTCATATAACAAAACTTTCAATTCAGATACCGTCTCTTTGGTAGGGTTGCCAGGTAACAATTGATAACATCCAGGAGTACTCAGATGTTCATTAGCCATAGTAATATAATCTGCAGTATTTAAAATGACAATATTACCACCTTTATCGGCTTCTTTAATGACAATGCTCGTATCCTCAGCAAGAATTTTGAGAGCAGTTTTTTCGGAAAGAGTGAGATTGCTCTTGGTTGACTGAAACTGGGAACGATCTATTTGTTTGTGTATGTCTTGAATGACTGCCTGATAAAAGGTGTCTATAACAGTAGCATCAGTAATAGCTGGTAGAAATTTGGATCTGGGTTTGTGCTCCATCATTTCAAAATCATGTTGATGAATGCCTAATTCCTGTTGTAAGCCATTGGAGGTGCTAGCAGTATCAACGTTAAGTGACATAAGAAGTCGTGTGTCTTCTATGTCGGAAATGGTTAAGCTACTCAGTGATGGAGAGGCAATATGTGGCCTGTGGATTGCAACTTGTTGATGGAAATACTTTTTAAGTCTAAGCTTGCGAATAAATTTGAATAAATCAATTTGGAAATCAATAAGATCAGAATGACAACTCGGTACAAAAGAAAGACCTTTATTCAGAAGGGACAGTTCAGCGGAGGAAAAGACCTTACTTGATAAGTTACAAACTAAGTGCGGAGTATCGATTTGGTTGGCAAGTTTTTGGAGCTGGAACGAGTGTGCCTCTTGTTTGCGTTTCTCCCTTTGTCTGGCCCTTGCTCCTCTTCCTCTTCCTCCTCGGAAGATGTGGCGGGAGTTATAGTTTTTCTTCTCAAATTTAGTTCTAACCCAGCGCCTCACCACACCGGCACACCTCAATTTTGTTTTTCAATTTACAGTGCCTTGGAGGCCTGCAGGGTTATCATAGCTTTTGTATTTGTACTTTTTCTACACGTCGCATTCTCCTATTTTGGGGTTAACCATGGCAGAATATATTGCTAATCGTGAAAGGGACAGAGTAGCACTCTTCGCCCCTAAAGGTAGCATGAGCAATGCCTTTTCCAATTATGGCAAAGCTACAGAAACACTATCTAATAAATTTGTCCGATTGGAACGACTGTCCAAACGAGAAATAAATAAATATTGGGAGAAGGTATCACTCGATAATTATATTGAGCACAACATGATTCCTAGAGGTCTGCGTATTCTTATCTTTCCGGACTTCACTCATAATGATGACCAAGATCTAGCCCAGGAATGGGAAGAAAATCTTATGCTCAGTTCAGAGAAAATGCTCAAGTTATTGGTTATCCATGCTGAACGTGAACTCACACGTGCCACTACACAAATTGATGCATTACAAAAAGAAATAGCTGAAATGGCCAATCCTAACACAGTTAAAGATAAAAATTATGATAAAATGCATGCTTTACTCAAGGACTATCAGGATGAGGTGAAAATCCGGAAATTTCGCAAATTTTATCGTGACGGAAGGGATTATAACAATGATCGAGTCTATACCTTTCAGGCGAAATTTGATCAGGATAACATCAAATCTGTAATCGCAACTCCCACCACCACACCGGTCTCATCTGAGATAGAATCCGAGGAAGATCAACCCAGTGCTACCGATAAAGGGGAGGAAAGTTTTACTCCTGCTCTTACGCACCAACGCAGAGGCTTTCTAGCTGAAATCAAACGATACAAAAAAGGCAACATCCCTAGCCAAACTGCTCTATCAAATAAAACAGTTCGCTTCACTGTCCCTTTAGGGCGACCTACTATAACTCCCGCCACATCTTCCGAGGAGGAAGAGGAAGAGGAGCAAGGGCCAGACAAAGGGAGAAACGCAAACAAGAGGCACACTCGTTCCAGCTCCAAAAACTTGCCAACCAAATCGATACTCCGCACTTAGTTTGTAACTTATCAAGTAAGGTCTTGTCCTCCGCTGAACTGTCCCTTCTGAATAAAGGTCTTTCTTTTGTACCGAGTTGTCATTCTGATCTTATTGATTTCCAAATTGATTTATTCAAATTTATTCGCAAGCTTAGACTTAAAAAGTATTTCCATCAACAAGTTGCAATCCACAGGCCACATACTGCCTCTCCATCACTGAGTAGCTTAACCATTTCCGACATAGAAGACACACAACTTCTTATGTCACTTAACGTTGATACTGCAAGCACCTCCAATGGCTTACAACAGGAATTAGGCATTCATCAACATAATTTTGAAATGATGGAGCACAAACCCAGATCCAAATTTGTACCAGCTATTACTGATGCTACTGTTATAGACACCTTTTAACAGGCAGTCATTCAAGACATACACAAACAAATAGATCGTTCCCAGTTTCAGTCAACCAAGAGCAATCTCACTCTTTCCGAAAAAACTGCTCTCAAAAATTTTGCTGAGGATACGAGCATTGTCATTAAAGAAGCCGATAAAGGTGGTAATATTGTCATTTTAAATACTGCAGATTATATTACTATGGCTAATGGACATCTGAGTACTCCTGGATGTTATCAATTGTTACCTGGCAACCCTACCAAAGAGACGGTATCTGAATTGAAAGTTTTGTTATATGACTGGCACTCACGTGGGACATTGACAGATGAGGAAAAGGCTTTCCTTTACAGACCTAATCCGGTCATTCCTACAACGTATTTTCTGCCCAAAATTCATAAGGCATACACAACATTACCCCAGGTACGACCTATTATGAGTGGCTTAGGATGGGCCACTGAGGGACTTTCCCGGACCCGTTGTTCTGGGTCGAAACACGTGTCGGCAGTCTTGTTTTTGCATCATTTCATAAAATCTGTTTCAACAGCGTATTTTGACTGAAGCATCTACTTGCTTTGGACTCTTTGTTTCACCGTATCTGTTGTCCAGTTACACACTCAATTTGAATAGGACATTTACCATTTGCTCAGGGCTGCGCAATCATTTAGAGGTGACAATTTCAAGTGTTTGTATCTATTAGCAGTTTATGAGGTGACTGCTGGTCCCTCTTTCGTGCAGCAACCCAATCTTATTTGGTTTGTAAGGGTCTCATTGACTTTAGTTTGTCTTCTCAAATTTAGTTCTAACCCAGCGCCTCACCACACCGGCACACCTCAATTTTGTTTTTCAATTTACCGTGCCTTGGAGGCCTGCAGGGTTATCATAGCTTTTGTATTTGTACTTTTTCTACACGTCGCATTCTCCTATTTTGGGGTTAACCATGGCAGAATATATTGCTAATCGTGAAAGGGAGAGAGTAGCACTCTTCGCCCCTAAAGGTAGCATGAGCAATGCCTTTTCCAATTATGGCAAAGCTACAGAAACACTATCTAATAAATTTGTCCGATTGGAACGACTGTCCAAACGAGAAATAAATAAATATTGGGAGAAGGTATCACTCGATAATTATATTGAGCACAACATGATTCCTAGAGGTCTGCGTATTCTTATCTTTCCGGACTTCACTCATAATGATGACCAAGATCTAGCCCAGGAATGGGAAGAAAATCTTACGCTCAGTTCAGAGAAAATGCTCAAGTTATTGGTTATCCATGCTGAACGTGAACACACACGTGTCACTACACAAATTGATGCATTACAAAAAGAAATAGCCGAAATGGCCAATCCTAACACAGTTAAAGATAAAAATTATGATAAAATGCATGCTTTACTCAAGGACTATCAGGATGAGGTGAAAATCCGGAAATTTCGCAAATTTTATCGTGACGAAAGGGATTATAACAATGATCGAGTCTATACCTTTCAGGCGAAATTTGATCAGGATAACATCAAATCTGTAATCGCAACTCCCACCACCACACCGGTCTCATCTGAGATAGAATCCGAGGAAAATCAACCCAGTGCTACCGATAAAGGGGAGGAAAGTTTTACTCCTGCTCTTACGCACCAACACAGAGGCTTTCTAGCTGAAATCAAACGATACAAAAAAGGCAACATCCCTAGCCAAACTGCTCTATCAAATAAAACAGTTCGCTTCACTGTCCCTTTAGGGCGACCTACTATAACTCCCGCCACATCTTCCGAGGAGGAAGAGGAAGAGGAGCAAGGGCCAGACAAAGGGAGAAACGCAAACAAGAGGCACACTCGTTCCAGCTCCAAAAACTTGCCAACCAAATCGATACTCCGCACTTAGTTTGTAACTTATCAAGTAAGGTCTTGTCCTCCGCTGAACTGTCCCTTCTGAATAAAGGTCTTTCTTTTGTACCGAGTTGTCATTCTGATCTTATTGATTTCCAAATTGATTTATTCAAATTTATTCGCAAGCTTAGACTTAAAAAGTATTTCCATCAACAAGTTGCAATCCACAGGCCACATATTGCCTCTCCATCACTGAGTAGCTTAACCATTTCCGACATAGAAGACACACGACTTCTTATGTCACTTAACGTTGATACTGCAAGCACCTCCAATGGCTTACAACAGGAATTAGGCATTCATCAACATAATTTTGAAATGATGGAGCACAAACCCAGATCCAAATTTGTACCAGCTATTACTGATGCTACTGTTATAGACACCTTTTATCAGGTAGTCATTCAAGACATACACAAACAAATAGATCGTTCCCAGTTTCAGTCAACCAAGAGCAATCTCACTCTTTCCGAAAAAACTGCTCTCAAAAATCTTGCTGAGGATACGAGCATTGTCATTAAAGAAGCCGATAAAGGTGGTAATATTGTCATTTTAAATACTGCAGATTATATTACTATGGCTAATGAACATCTGAGTACTCCTGGATGTTATCAATTGTTACCTGGCAACCCTACCAAAGAGACGGTATCTGAATTGAAAGTTTTGTTATATGACTGGCACTCACGTGGGACATTGACAGATGAGGAAAAGGCTTTCCTTTACAGACCTAATCCGGTCATTCCTACAATGTATTTTATGCCCAAAATTCATAAGGCATACACAACATTACCCCAGGTACGACCTATTATGAGTGGCTTAGGATGGGCCACTGAGGGACTTTCCCGGACCCGTTGTTCTGGGTCGAAACACCTGTCGGCAGTCTTGTTTTTGCATCATTTCATAAAATCTGTTTCAACAGCGTATTTTGACTGAAGAATCTACTTGCTTTGGACTCTTTGTTTCACCGTATCTGTTGTCCAGTTACACACTCAATTTGAATAGGACATTTACCATTTGCTCAGGGCTGCGCAATCATTTAGAGGTGACAATTTCAAGTGTTTGTATCTATTAGCAGTTTATGAGGTGACTGCTGGTCCCTCTTTCGTGCAGCAACCCAATCTTATTTGGTTTGTAAGGGTCTCATTGACTTTAGTTTGTCTTCTCAAATTTAGTTCTAACCCAGCGCCTCACCACACCGGCACACCTCAATTTTGTTTTTCAGATGGAAATGTGTCTAGGATTCTCTCCTACTAAAGATCCTGAATAAATCACTCAACCCTGGCATCCAGTACATTGGGGACATTGATTATTCTTGCAGAATTGGCCAAAGGTGCCTGGAGACGTCCACACTGATGTGGTGCTCACCAAGTATTTTACCAAGTAAATAAACATCTATAAGTACTCAAGAGAAAATGACAAAATTATGTGGAATGGGGACCAGCTCTTCTTGCATCCTGACTTTCCAAGGGAGCAGTGGAGAGGCACAGGGTGTTTGGTGGAGCTATATCACTAACCAAAGAAGCTAACATAAAGGTGATGCTTAACAGGCCTCTGACCCACAAACTGTGCCTCCTCGATTAGGTCAGATCTACCTTCTGACACAAAGCAGGCAGTGTAACATCTAAGCAGTTTTGGGCAAAATTGCCTAGAAGACTGGATCGGCTTAAAGATCTGCACTGGTCAAAGATGCATCTCTGAGAAGCTCCCATCCTTTCACACTCTCTTACAGCATGTTTTGGCCTTTTCTGTCACCCTCCATGATTGGGCACTTTGATTTTGCCAAATACTTTTAACTGTTTTGTCAGCTAACTGACAAGATAGTGCCTGAAACCAAAACCAGATAAAGGCTCATTCACGTAGTTACCCAAATGCCTCCATCCCATGCCACCTTCCCATGATCAGTGGCATTGACACACTGTTCCAGCATGTCATGCTGATCCTACCCTTTGACCTCAGGCTGTCAACTAGTGTCCTCGGCGGAGGCCCATGCTTACATCATAATTGGAGGGTTGGTGTGCAGGCTTGGCGGTACCATATCTAAAGAATAAGATGATGGCCCATTCAGGAATGCCCAAGCCCCAAGCAACCACACACCAGACTTTCAATGAGGTATGTGATGTGCCTAATTCGATATACATGTGCTATTATTTTAAATAAGTTAATGACAAATGTTTCAGAAGGGCATATATATGGCGGAATTGCTCTTCCTCAGATAGTACTTGCCCTTTAAAACATTTTGGAACAGTGCTATCGTTCAAGTGGTAGTGCACCATTTCCTGTCTACATTTAACATTTAACTTTTGTAAAATGTGATTGTGCAAAGTGGTGTCAGAGGCTCTACAATCACGGTGTGTTGTTAAGTGAGAAATCAATTTACTTAAATGTGAGTTTGAAAGAAGACATACATTACACAACGATCTATTAAAACCCATTTAAATCCATATGCCATTGGTACTCCACAAACTAGATAAGGGAGTAGGGGACCTTTGATTTGTGGCTGAAGTGCCATGACAATTATGTCTAAATGATCAGTATGGAAATTGATTCCACGGGTGCCACCATTAAACTCAGCATGCCCACTAGAGGCATCCATAACCCATGAACATCTTTAATGTACACACAAGGATATAAGTACTGTTCTCGATTTGTGATGACCTCAATTTTTCTCCCCTCCCTTTAACTATGTTGAATAGTGCTGAATATCAGATTCCCATTCAGATTATCATCTGTTAGCTGCTCTCATTTTATTTTTTTTAAAGTATTTTATTGGCATTTATATAGGTACATAATAACCATCAAACGGTAACACAACAAACAAACAACAACTAATTAACTACCACAGTCTTCATAGCTCAAAATATTGTTCTTAATTGTGGTGAGGGGGAGAGGGGCCAGTAGTCGGTGTACCCAAGGTCATGGGGGATGGGTTTCCGGGATGTCCATTCTTGGGGGTAAACCCCAGGCAAGTCTCTGGCAGGGGTGAGAGCTCAGGGGGTTTGTGATCCGAAGCGTATTGAATGTCGCGCAACAGGGCCTTCCATGATTCTAGGGTGTCATTGGAGTCATCATCGTTTGAGTGGATTCCATCCTGCCAGGCTCTGGTCTCTGCCTCTGTCCACTTTTCCAGGTCCTTAAGTCAACGTCCATGCCTCGGGCCCCCTGGTGATTTCCATGCCATAGCTATGGACCTTTTTGCGAGGATACAGGCTAGGTCCATTAGTTTGACCAGGTGTTTGTATTTGCTGAGTCTGGGATGGGCTCCCAGTAAGCATTCCTTTGGGTTCCACTCATATCTTGTGAGTCCCGCTTTGGTGCAAGTGCTTTCCACCATGGACAAGAATTTTGCCGTTTTGGTGCAGGTCCAGAATATGTGGATCATGTCCGCTTTATCATTTCCGCACCAGGGGCAGTTCGGTGATGCTTGTTTGTTAAAGGTAGCAACTCTTAGTGGGGTCATGTAAGTTCTATATAGCACATTCAGTTGAACTTGTTTGAATCTAATGTTCCTCGACACCTCTTTGGGCTATAGTAGCATTCGCTCCCATTCACTGTCAGTTAGTATGGTCCCTAATTCGGTTTCCCATTTTTGTCTCAGGGATGCGCTTTTTGGATTGGGTCTATCATTCAGTTTGATGTATAAGCAGGAGACCGGCTTCCAACCGTCTGCTAGATCGTACATCTCCTGGAGGAGGGGGTCCGGTGGGGGTTCCTCTGGCCAGACAGGCCATTGCGCCCTGGCTGTCCGCTTGAGGTGGTGGTAGCACAGGAATTGGGTGTTCGAGATGTCTTCATTAGCTTGTAGCGATTCAAGAGTTCTGAACATGCCGTCTTCAAACAGGTCACCCCATGTGTAGATTCCGGCTCTCTCCCATTTCCTGGCTGTCGCTAAGTCTGCCTGAGTTTTGCATACAACCGCCAGAATGGGGGTGTTGGGGTTGTAGGGATGTTTTAATTGTCGAAGGATGCCAGTTCTGGCCCATATCTGCCTGCCCAGGGTAACAATCATGGGAACTTCGGATGTTTGTTTCGTCGGGTTCCAAAGCATTTCTTTGGGGAATATTTTATATAGGTACATAATAACCATCAAACAGTAACATAACAAACAAACAACAAGTAATTAACTACCACAGTCTTCATAGCTCAAAATATTGTTCTTAATTGTGGTGAGGGGGAGAGGGGCCGGTAGTCGGTGTACCCAAGGTCACGGGGGATGGGTTTCCGGGTTGTCCATTCTTGGGGGTAAACCCCAGGCAAGTCTCTGGCAGGGGTGAGAGCTCAGGGGGTTTGTGATCCGAAGCGTATCGGATGTCGCGCAACAGGGCCTTCCATGATTCTAGGGTGTCATTGGAGTCATCATCGTTTGAGTGGATTCCATCCTGCCAGGCTCTGGTCTCTGCCTCTGTCCACTTTTCCAGGTCCTTAAACCAACGTCCATGCCTCAGGGCCCCTGGTGATTTCCATGCCATAGCTATGGACCTTTTTGCGAGGATACAGGCTAGGTCCATTAGTTTGACCAGGTGTTTGTATTTGCTGAGTCTGGGATGGGCTCCCAGTAAGCATTCCTTTGGGTTCCACTCATATCTTGTGAGTCCCGCTTTGGTGCAAGTGCTTTCCACCATGGACCAGAATTTCGCCGTTTTGGTGCAGGTCCAGAACATGTGGATCATGTCCGCTTTATCATTTCCGCACCAGGGGCAGTTCGGTGATGCTTGTTTGTTAAAGGTAGCAACTCTTAGTGGGGTCCTGTAAGTTCTGTATAGCACATTCAGTTGAACTTGTTTGAATCTAATGTTCCTCGACACCTCTTTGGGGTATAGTAGCATTCGCTCCCATTCACTGTCAGTTAGTGTGGTCCCTAATTCGGTTTCCCATTTTTGTCTCAGGAATGCGCTTTTTGGATTGGGTCTATCATTCAGTTTGATGTATAAGCGGGAGACCGGCTTCCAACCGTCTGCTAGATCGTACATCTCCTGGAGGAGGGGGTCCGGTGGGGGTTCCTCTGGCCAGACAGGCCATTGCGCCCTGGCTGTCCGCTTGAGGCGGTGGTACCACAGGAATTGGGTGTTCGAGATGCCTTCATTAGCTTGTAGCGATTCAAGTTCTCTGAACATGCCGTCTTCAAACAGGTCACCCCATGTGTAGATTCCGGCTCTCTCCCATTTCCTGGCTGTCGCTAAGTCTGCCTGAGTTTTGCATACATCCGCCAGAATGGGGGTGTTGGGGTTGTAGGGATGTTTTAATTGTCGAAGGATGCCAGTTCTGGCCCATATCTGCCTGCCCAGGGTAACAAAAATGGGAACTTCGGATGTTTGTTTCGTCGGGTTCCAAAGCATTTCTTTGGGGAATATTTTATATACGTACATAATAACCATCAAACAGTAACATAACAAACAAACAACAACTAATTAACTACCACACTCTTCATAGCTCAAAATATTGTTCTTAATTGTGGTGAGGGGGAGAGGGGCCAGTAGTCGGTGTACCCAAGGTCACGAGGGATGGGTTTCCGGGTTGTCCATTCTTGGGGGTAAACCCCAGGCAAGTCTTTGGCAGGGGTGAGAGCTCAGGGGGTTTGTGATCCGAAGCGTATTGGATGTCGCGCAACAGGGCCTTGCATGATTCTAGGGTGTCATTGGAGTCATCATCGTTTGAGTGGATTCCATCCTGCCAGGCTCTGGTCTCTGCCTCTGTCCACTTTTCCAGGTCCTTAAACCAACGTCCATACCTCAGGCCCCCTGGTGATTTCCATGCCATAGCTATGGACCTTTTTGCGAGGATACAGGCTAGGTCCATTAGTTTGACCAGGTGTTTGTATTTGCTGAGTCTGGGAAGGGCTCCCAGTAAGCATTCCTTTGGGTTCCACTCATATCTTGTGAGTCCCGCTTTGGTGAAAGTGCTTTCCACCATGGACCAGAATTTCGCCGTTTTGGTGCAGGTCCAGAACATGTGGATCATGTCCACTTTATCATTTCCGCACCAGGGGCAGTTCGGTGATGCTTGTTTGTTAAAGGTAGCAACTCTTAGTGGGGTCATGTAAGTTCTGTATAGCACATTCAGTTGAACTTGTTTCAATCTAATGTTCCTCGATACCTCTTTGGGGTATAGTAGCATTCGCTCCCATTCACTGTCAGTTAGTGTGGTCCCTAATTCGGTTTCCCATTTTTGTCTCAGGGATGCGCTTTTTGGATTGGGTCTATCATTCAGTTTGATGTATAAGCGTGAGACCGGCTTCCAACCGTCTGCTAGATCGTACATCTCCTGGAGGAGGGGGTCCGGTGGGGGTTCCTCTGGCCAGACAGGCCATTGCGCCCTGGCTGTCTGCTTGAGGCGGTGGTACCACAGGAATTGGGTGTTTCGAGATGCCTTCATTAGCTTGTAGCGATTCAAATTCTCTGAACATGCCGTCTTCAAACAGGTCACCCCATGTGTAGATTCCGGCTCTCTCCCATTTCCTGGCTGTCGCTAAGTCTGCCTGAGTTTTGCATACATCTGCCAGAATGGGGGTGTTGGGGTTGTAGAGATGTTTTAATTGTCGAAGGATGCCAGTTCTGGCCCATATTTGCCTGCCCAGGGTAACAATCATGGGCACTTCGGATGTTTGTTTTGTCGGGTTCCAAAGCATTTCTTTGGGGAATAGCTTAGAGGTCGCATGTCGCAGGAGCCCCACTTCAGCTGACGGGTCATCGGAGAGCCATTTCATCACGTGGCTGAGCTGTGCAGCTAGATAGTACCTTTGCAGATCGGGTAGTTGTATCCCTCCTTCCCTGTACGGGAGCGTAAGTGTAGGTAAAGAGAGCTTGTGTCTGGATGACCCTCATATGAAGTCCTTGATTAGAGAGTCCAGTTTCTTGAAGAAGGGAGGTCTGATGTAGAAGCAGACTTTCGTGAAGTGATATAAGAAACGGGGGAGAACTATCATCTTGACTATTGCCGCTCTGCCCATTACTGCCAGTGGTAGCTTCGACCAAAAGTTCATGGATTTGCGGAGGGCACCTACTGCTTTTTCGGTGTTGTGTCCATGCGTGAGCGCAGGGGTATGACACACTTCAATTCCCAGGTACTTAAACTTCTCTAATTGCCATTGTATCCCAACGTATGGAAGGTCGGACTTATCCAGATCCCTGAGTCTGGCCAGTGGGAACGCACACGACTTTAGCTTGCTAAATGTTATCCCAGAGTATCGGGCATAGTTGTCTAGGATGTCCAACGCGACTTGTGCATTGAGCTGAGGGTTATTCAAATACAGGAGGACGTCGTCTGCATACATGGATATTATGGCATGGTCACTGCCCAGCTCAATGCCCGCGTCGAAGTGTTGTTTCCTGAATTAGGCAGCCACTGGCAACAGGCCCAGTATGTATAACATCGGGGACAACGGGCATCCTTGCCTCGTGCCTCGCTGTATCGCCCAGGCTTCGGACACCGTCCCTCCAGCCTTCACTCTCGCTGCCGGTGTATTATACAATACCTCGACCCATTTTACAAAGCCCTCGCCAAAGCCAAATTCCCTTAGCACTTCGATCAGCCACTCCCAGTAGATGGAATCGAAAGCTTTTATAGCGTCTAGCGATAGCACTGCTAGGTCCTCATCTCAATCATAGGTCTCTGCCATGATGTGTTGGAGCCTCCTCAGGTTTGCGGTAGTATTGCGTCCTGGAACGAAACCATTCTGGTCCTTGTGAATCAGGGTTCCTACCACCCTCGTCAGCCTCTTAGCCAGAATTGTGGTCAGGATCTTGCAGTCATAGTTTAGCATGGCGATTGGGAGATATGATTCACAGTTGTCAACAGGTTTGTTGGGTTTAAGTATAGGGATGATAATTGTTTCTTTCATGGAGTTGGGTAGGATTCCGTTTTCGTATGCCTCCATATACACCTTGTGGAGTATTGGGGCGAGGGTCACTTAATATGCTTTATAGAATTCTGGCGGAAGCTCGTCACTCCCGGGGGTCTTGCTGGTGGATAGAGATCTAATCGCCTCCGTCACGTCTTCTGGAGTGATTTCCGCGTCCAGTAGCTCGCTTTGGGCCTCCGTCAGTCTTGGGAGCTCAATCTCAGCCAGTGTAGCCGTTATATCCTCCACTGGTATTTTGGTGTCGTGGGCATACAATTTGGAGTAGAAGGCCGCAAATGCAGAGTTAATATCTTGATGCGTCCTGTGGGTTGTCCCCCTTTCGTCAGTTATTTCAGTTGGGAGGTGTCTTGGGAACTCGCGTTTGCACAGCCAGGCCAACATTCTACCAGGTTTATCTGCTTCTTTGTGTGCCCTGGCTATGTAGGTCGTGTAGTCAAATTTAGACAGTCTAATCCAGGCCAAAAGGCATTCCTCCCGGGTGCCCTTCAGTTCTGTTTCAGCGTCCGCCATGATGTCGATTTCAGATTCCAGGTGTGTAATCTTATTCTCCAGTTCCTCCAGTTCCAACTTCAGATGCTTGCGGATGCCACCGGCTCCGGATATGACTTCTCCCCGTGTCACAACCTTCATGGCCTCCCATAGTGTGCTCCAACTTGACACTGAGCCTGTGTTAATGTCTAGATATTCCTCAAGTTTAGCACCAAGTTCCTCCTTAAATGCGTGGTCTGTGAGTGCTGCCGGTGGCATTCTCCATAGCGGGATTGGCGGTCTGGGTCCTCTAGGAGCCCATTGCATAAGCAGCGGTGAGTGATATGGTTCTGCCTAGATACAATGTGGAGTCTACTTGTTGAGCCAGCTCACGATCAATGAACAAATAGTCTATCCTCGTATGGACCTTGTGCGGGGCCGAGTAATAAGAATAGCACCTCTCGGTGCGATGTTGTTCCCTCCAGATGTCCACTAGGTCGAGCTGCTCTATTGTGGTGTTTAGTACGTTAGATGCAGAGTTATTTAGAAGACGGGGGGTCTGATCTGTCCATAGCTCCGTTCCTGATGCAATTGAAGTCGCCACCCCATATGAAGGCACTCTCTCTGCGAAGAATCATTTTAGCACTGAGCATTTCGAGGTGTGAGGGTATTCCGTGTTGCGGAATGTATGAGTTCACCAGGCAGACTGGCATGGATTTGATAGTTCCCCATAGTATTAGATATCTGCCCTCTTTGTCGGCTTCATAGTCCAGTAGCTGGAAGGGCACAGTCGGGTTCACCCACGAGAACACTCCTCTGGCAAATTTGGAGTATGGCGCCCCTCTTCCGATCCCACCCCATCTTTCGGATAATTTGGCTGTGGATTCTTCCGTGAGGTGAGTTTCTTGAAGCATCACTATCGATACCTTTTTCATGCGCAGGTAAGAGTGGATCCGATTCCTTCTCAGGTACGTGTCCATACCCCTCACATTCCACGTCATCACCTTAAGTTGGAGTGCCATTGAGTTGGTGTCTCGGTTTCATCTTTCCGGTCGCCCCAGTTTTCACGGGGCGGTCCTTTCTCCAGGTGGTGAGGCTCTCCCCTGGTGTACTCTCTTCTGGTGTACTCTCATCCTCGGCCATCAAGGACTTCCGGTCTCGTGCTTCCCCTCTCTTAATATTTCGAGGACTGTGGTTTGAACAAAACGATTAACAAAACTGGAAAAGTTCCTGCTGGTGCTCAGGCACTCTCGTACCATCAGGACCCATCCGGGTGTCAGGCACGAGGGAGGTCGGTCAGGCAACTGGCCTGTCCTGAACTGTTCGTGGGGCTGGGGCTCTGTGCCTGGCGTGGGCCGAGTGAGGGCCGCATCTACGTAGCTAACTGTTGGGTGATTTTACTTTCTCTTTGGTCATTTGCCTTGCGTCTGAGTTAGCTTTATGAGTCATGGATTTGTCCATGCCTCAAACGCAGGGGATTCTTCAGTTTTCCGTGGGTTGAGGATCCTTATCCGCGGCTATATTGTTGTCTTCCAGCCACATGTTTGCAGCTGCTGGGGATTCCAGGAAGATCGCCCTCCCCTTGTGGATCACTTTCAGTCTGGAGGGGTATAACAGCATATACTTCAGGTTCAGTTGCCTGAGCCGGCACAAATGAGTTCCTCTCCCGTTGGACTTTCGGGGTGTAATCGGGGTAGATTGTGATCCTGGAGCTCCCGCGTTCAATGGGGCCCTCCTCTCTGGAGTGCCAGAGGATGGTCTCTCTATCCTGGAAGTTGAGTACTTTAGCAATTATAGGGCGAGGATGTGAGCCCGGCGGGGGTCTCTTCTGAAGTGATCTATGCGCCATTTCGATCGAGAATCCTTGCGTTAGTCTTCCAGCGCCCACCTCCTGTTGTATCAGGGATTCTATATAGGCTGTCGGATTCGAGCCCTCGCTTCCTTCCGGGACCCAAGTACTCTGATGTTGGCGCGTCTGGCCCGGCCCTCAGCCTCCTCAGCCCTGACCTTGAGTGTGAACATCTTTCGTTCCAGGTCCAGCACCTTAGCTTTCAGCTCCGCTGTGTCGTCTGATGTCTCTTTTATGGTTGTTTCGGCAGTGGTCACTCTTTCCGTTAGGTTGCGGGCATCCTGGCGCATGAGTTTTAGCTCGGATTTGAACTCCCCGATTCTGGAATCTATAAATGTGCGCAGTGATGCAATTGCCTCCAGTACCTGGGCTTGATTTTCGAGGGAGTCTGCCGGTTTTGCTTGGGAAGGTTCGGGGGTGGAAGTGCGTGGCTGCGGAGGAGTTTTCACTTTAGCAGATACATACGTGTCCATGGTGCTTGTTTTCGTCTTATTCCTGGCCGCCATGATGAGGGGCGTTCGGAGACGCCACTCGGTTGTGTGGGGGTAGATAGTAGTGGATGTCGCCTCCTCAGCAATGCCCCCACCAGCCCAGTGATTTTGGTGTGCGGGCTGGGGGAGCTTATGGTTCCGGGGGTGGGGTGGTCTGTTTTTCGCGGGATCAGTGTTCAAGTTCTCAGAGGGGCATACAACAGCACATGTTCGATTGGTTTATGCCCTCACCCAGTGCTCTCCTCACCTCCACCTTCTTTTGCTGTTGATGGCGGGGTTCCCCGCACCAAGGGGTCAGCGTGTCTACTCACAGTGCCGTAGTCCGGGGCCCGGGCCCAGTCTCCCCGGATGGGAGCGCCCGGTTGTCTCCCTGGTCAGTCGCTGCAGCAACAGAAGATCGGACCCGGGTGGAGGGGGAGGCTCCTCCTCCTTGTTTCAGTCGTGGCAGCGGCTTGTGGATCGGCTTCGCTGCGAAGGCGGCTAGCGTTTTCCTCCTGCACCGGCTTCAAGAGATGGCCGCCATCTTGGGTCCCGCCAGCAGTGGGGGGGACCTTTGCTGGGGAGAATACGTGGGTCTGGAGGTCCGAACCCAGGAGAAAACCACAGGATTGTGTCTGGGGTCAGTTCTCCTTCCCTCGGAACCGGTTCTTTCTGTCTCAGGTGTGATTTCAGGCAGGCAAAAGGATCAAGATACGGCGTCTCGGCCGGAGCACGGCGACTCAGCTTCCACTCGCCATGAGCTCCAGGCTACGCCCCCATCTGTTAGCTGCTCTCATAACCTTGCCCCGTTCATTTTAATATGAGCAATTGCCTGACAGAAAATGTCCTGTGTAAGAGTTTGATAAAAAAATAAAAACCTTGTAGATGCCATCAATTAGCCCTGCTCTACATTTCCCTTAAATTGTGCATCCTCCATTTCTCAAGTCCGGGGAGTCAAGCAGAGTCTGATCCCAATGAGGACCAGGGCTGTCTATACATTTTGCTTGAGATGAACGGTAGGGATTGATGTTCTGTATTATTCTTAAGTTTGGGGTATTCTAGTTGGAATGCATACTTACATGGTGGACCAGTGCCCCACAAAGTATGTTTTCCTTAAAGAAGAAAGGTCCATTATGCCATCAAAGATGATGATGAGGCATGCTCCATTCTTGCAGGTTCCCCTATACACAGACTTTAACTAGGTGTTGGCTGTGCTTTACTCAACAGTGTCCCTCTTCTTTGATGCACCATCTGGTTGAACCTCTATAGAATGGATGCCTCATCTGCGAACAGCACATCAAAGTCCTCACCTGTCTAAATTCACTGTCTTCTGTGCAGCACCCGCTTCTCCTTCTTGTCATCAGGATACAGCATAAAATAGAAGCACAACACCATTAATGGACTCTACACACACAGCCATTGCCTGTTAACCATGCCCAACGTGCAAGGCTGCTTTGTTTGCCCCCTAGGTTGCAACCCCGTCATGCAGACTACTATACCTCCCGTTATAAAACAAGGTCTCCAAAGCCAAGAATGCAGTTAATAGGGGGACTGCATATATGCCAACAGATATGAATGGGATGCATTACGTTGGCAATTACGGTACACAATTGTTTGTGTACTGTAGAAACTATTTACACAAACAATACACAAGCCCCCCCCCTCAGTGCCGCCCAGTGAAACATTTAAGTCTAACTCATTTTATAGTCTACCGTTTTCAACCAAGAGAACTCTGAGCATGGTAGATGATTTTATCTGTAACTTTCAACCCGTTATGCGAGGACAACAGAGATTAATCTGTCACAGGTGTCAATGATCTCACAGAGGGGCCTAAAAGCACAGCAAGAGGAAAGTAAGGGAAGATCATTGTGAGTTTTGAGAGGGTAACTTTGAATGCCAAATGTGCCTTTAATTGAGGTGGGTAATATTCTACAGTGAGTAAGGAGAGAGAAAACATAAATAAGTAGTCTACCCTGCTACTGTAATTTGCTATGGTTGGCAATCCCATTACTGAGTAAAGAACAACAATAACTCGCCATCAAGCTTATCTATCTTCTTCTGCAGGTTTGCTTGCATACTGGTCTGATAGTAGTATGCAGACCGTGTGAAGAACGACCCAAGAGTGACAAGCTATTTCTGCATTAATGTAACAGCAGAGCTAATGCAAAAAAGCTCCCTCAGTTTAGCATTCATTTCTGGGCTGATGAATTTAGGCATTGCAGGTATGGCAGACATAGCATGTGAAATAGGTCCGTGGCAAAGCACAATAAATAACTTCAGTCATCTTCAAAACAGGGTCCTTTTAATAGGGTAGGGCAGGAGGAGGTGGTCTACAAGGCAAATACAAGTTTGCAGTTGTATTGTTGTATATAGTACCAACTTAAGTACAGCCATCAGTCCTTGGTGTCTTAATCAGGACCTACTGACATGTTGCATCCCGAATAAACAAAACTCCTCCTTGTGAAAATATTCACACAGAGTAATGATTTGGTACTCTGCAAAAGGTTAACATCTCCATATCAGTACGGCAACTTCACTCCAAGTCAACCCAACACAAAGTGAGTCCTGCCACCACACTGAGTAAATCACATTGTAATCAGCTGATCAAGCTATAAGAGAATTGCCATGACCCCTCTGCAATCCCAAAATAAAATGACACAGAGTTTACTGTTTCACATTGATGGTTCTGATAATCCTGGCCCTGATAGTAATTACAGAAAATACCACCTGTGAGGGTATGCGTCTGGGAAATAGTCACATACCAGATGAGCCTACCAAAGACCAGTATGACTTAAACAACTGCGGCAGAGTCTTTAAACATGCTAGGCTGTTGCTTCTTATAGGTATGAAAAAGGCATCCCGAAATAGCAACAACAAAAACAGAAGTGTGTTTTAAGTGATGTAGTAATTAAAAGGTGGAATTTGTGATTGGTAATATCCTATGCACGTGGCAAGAGAGTTGTGTGGCCCAAACCTAAAACCAAAGATTCAAAGGAAAGACATTGAAAAAAGTAGCACCAACTGCTTGTGGATGGGGATTGGTCCAGCCCCATGGGTTTAATTCAGCAAACTATTAGTATTTTATGATAGAAAAAAACACCATTGGATGTCAAGGATGAACCCTGTTTTAATGGATGGATTACCGCCAACTCCCAAGTCACTGGGCTCAAACTCTGGCCCGAATCTGCAACAGGGTTAATTGCTATTCCAATCATAAATAAGTATTGACCACATAAAACCTCTCTCTATCCTTTTGCTGTGCGCACACATAAGCACACAATCAACTACACTCTACAGACCAAAAGGTGTTAGCAGGGGTAGTATTCGAAAGACAGTGTACTAACCACTTTACAATTAATGGTATACACATAAAGCCCGTAAAAGCCTATATAAGCATTAACGAACCCTCATACATTACAAAGTACACGCACAGAACCTTACCCATGTGCAGCGTAGTTTCCCTCTAGCACCACACCATGGAGAGAGTGGAGAGGTGTCCTTAGTTTTAGTTTTTCTTTAGACAAAACAAGTGGGCATTGTTTTGGCACAAATGGTGCACTGTGTGACAGCTGATATCTCAAATGTTGAGGCAAGTACTTTATTTGCAATCCTATGAAATAATACTAGAAAGGACACACACAGACATTCGCCCTTGAACAAGTGAGCACACCTGCAGCTATGAGAACAAAACTCATATATGCATTCCTAAGAATACTCAGCACACCTGTCGGAAGAGACATGGTGGGCCTGATTCACAGAAGGGGTTTGTAATGGTGCAATCCCATTGAAAAATGCTGTGTGAATCAGGCCCATAGACTTACATTCTTAATTTAGATTTAGCCAGCGCAACTGCTGCTAGGATACACAAGTGTGTAACATGCAGAACACCTAGCTAAACTGTAGATATGCCCTAAATTCCAATTGTTGAAGCCATTGAAAACTTGGAGAAGCCAAAGACCTTTCCTCATTTCAGTTAAACGTGTTGGAGTCCTTAATGATAAGCGTCCACTCGCCCTCTATGGTTTGTCAACAAAGCGTTTACAAGCCTAGGATTACTCTATACCAGCGGTCTGCAGCCTGTGGCTCTCCAGATGTTTTGGACTACAACTCCCAAGATCCCTACCCATTGGCTAAATTGGCTAAAAAAAACTATTAAGCAACCTTGAGTGGCAGTCGAAAATATGTACATATGTAATTGCGACGTTAAAATAATGCCTATTTCAACTCATTCATGATAAGAACCTGATGGGCTGTATGATCTTAAAACTTGGCATTTCTCAACCACTCTCAATTAAAAAAGTGTGTTTGATTTGCTTAACAACAGAAACATGTGATTATTGTTTTTGAATGAAGCATGAATTTTGCAGCAAAAATTCATTGTTCTTACAGTGTCAATTTAAGATGCAGTTTGCTTCTGATTTTCCTATGCTCCTTAGAAAATAACTGGGCTTGGAATGCAACCCTTAAAAAGAAATGAGATAGTTCCTGTTTTAGACTTCTTCTGGGTATCAGGTGTTACGGTGTACTAACTGGCAATTAATACCTGTAATTTGATGAGCAGGCAACTGAATCCACAGACCTGAATCTGATAAACACACATTTCTAAGCAGAATAAAGGAGAAAGTTTAAACAGGTAGTGTGGTGAATCCTTTCAAACGGTTAAGACTGCAGTACACATTACAAATGACACCTGTACACTGAAGCTGGGACCGTTTTAAATTGTGCAATACATCTAACAGCTCGGAAAGGAAGGTTTGGCAGGTTCAAAGAGCTTAGCACCAGAAACATTAACTTATTAATGTATCTGTGGGTATGTCAATAAAATATGAAGCTGTATTTGGGGAGTATACTAGGAGCATGGCAGCCATTCTCAAAAAAGGGTGATTTGAAAATAGTGCTTATGATGCTCTCTTTTAGCTGCTCGATTTCTGGAAACAGACAGGTCATGTTACTCACAAAGGTCACCTGCACCTGCGCCTTTCCATCGGGCTAGGCACCTGCACACATGATCCCTTGGAGGAGCCCCCTTGCTTATTTTGGTGTTCAGAAACGTAGTACGTCAAAAAAGAAACACATGCTTTTCTATCCCAGTTTACAGGGTAGAATTATACTGGTAAAAGGGAAGGGGGTACTGGAACGGTGAGTCTACTGTGCTCAGTGTGTAAGGTCGAATATCATTCTGAAAACCCTGCTTCATGCATCTAGAGTGGGGTATGACGGTACCCTTTCGTCTTTTAATTGATAAAACAAATAGGGTACCCCTAACACAAATGCGATGTGTTATAAATAGTCATTGCAAAACTTTAATGGGAGTTTCCACGTGAACATATAATACTGCAAATCGTGCTTCAACCTTGACAGGGTATTTTTCTAGGTACCAAAGTCAAGTCAAAAGGTATGATTGTGCAGCCTTGCAGGCAATTACAGCCACGTGCTGCTAATACTGCTATCTACTTTGAGATGTTTTTCTAGATGCAATGCACGTTTCTTCTGGAGCCAGATTACTGTGGATAATCTCAAAACTCTGCAGATAAATTACACGGCCCGCAGTAGCGGGCGTGTAGTTATGGTTAAGTTGCTAAACCCATAGGAAGGCCACTTTTTCGGTGGCTTATAACTTCGCTCCCCCTGTTGGAATCCCCACCAAACTTTGCAAAACAAGTATATGGCCCGCTTTTTGGTGAGGTTTCGAGTAGGGGGGAAAATTTATCAGGGGGGGGTCCCAAATTCATTTTTTTCTCCAAAGACTGAATGGGCGAAAACTTTGCACATGGCTACAGCCCGAACGGCTGGACGCATTCACACAATATTTGCAGCGGGAGCCGCGGCATGGTTCAGAAAGCGTGCTTTTGTGTGTTTGGTGGAAATCCAACCAGTACTTTTGTTGCAAAGAACTGAAATGTAAGTCTCAAAAAATTACTGATATCTGGCTCTGCTCCGCAGACCCATTTCCCTTTTCGGCCCCGCAGACAGAAGTCTCATTGGCTTGCAATATGCTTGGACGCGGCCGGTGGATGGCTGGAGGGAAATGTGTGTGTGTCAACGTTTTTGGGAAATGTCGCCATGGTGTATCGAAGGACAGTGCAGCGCCGAAAGGGACTGACAAACATAATCTACAGCATGTGGTGGTGGGAAGAGGGGATCGAAAGTGTGGGGTAGAGAGAAGTGGCTCATCTGAGATGTGTGATTATTAGGTGGACGAAAACGGTGGTGTGCCTGCAGTATCCGAGCGTATTGCGCCAATTCACCGGTCCCTGCACAGGGGACTACCATGTGTGGTGAATGCAGGCAGCCTTTGTTACGGCACGATAGCTTGTGTCGCAACCTCTTACCGTGCTGACTGGTGGTAGCTGAATAGCAGGCGGGGAGTGCATTTCAAAACATATAACACCATGTGGTTGTGGGAAGTAGGGATGGAAAGGGTGGGGGAGTGAGAAGTGATTCATCTGAGATATGGCAATAGGTGGATGAAGGCGTTGATGTGGCTGCAGTATGCGTGCGTACAGCGTCAAATCGCAGTTCTCTGCACAGTCGACTACCATGTGTGCTGCATACAGGCAGGCTTCGTTACGGCATGATAGCTAGTGCAGAGACCTATTTCCGTGGTGACTGGTGGGAGCTCATTTGCGGAAGGGGAGTGCATTGCACATGACATGCACTTTGTAAGATAGCGTGTACTCTGGTGTGTTGCATGTGGTAAGCCCGTAGGCCATTCCATGCACAGATGGAGGCCTTGCACTGACAACTATGTGCCGTGGTTGCAATTTGGTTCCACATTGTTGCCGTCTTTGTGTGGTTCATAAGCATTGCACGGTGGAAGCTAATTCTTATTTTGGTTCCAATTAATGGGTGACCTCAGATAACTATTTTCACAGAAGGTTCCTCATAATATATGAGGAGTTCTGTCCTTAGGCATGGAATGTGCGGGAAAGGAAGCGCTGTTGGCCTTTTGGGAGTCATCGGGTTAGTTTAAAAAGTGAAAACTTGGGGCCACATTTCGGAGAGGAACTGTTTTAGAATGTATTAACCTTCATAGGAAGTGTGTGGTCCCCGAGTTGTTAATTCACTCAGTAGTTATTTGAAAAACAAGCAAGGATGTTTGTTGAGAGTTAAAAACAAGGAACTTCATCCTTAGTATACTGTCGTATGGTTTAATTCACGGGGTATCCCTGGTTGGTTTTTGGCTTGTGGCCTCACGGCTAGACACAAGCAGCCGCCCACTGAACCAACACAGTGAGTGGCTTTTACATTTCAAAAAACCAGATATGCTCCCTACTTGAGCAGTGATATGCCGCATGCATTCCTTTAGAGCACTAAGCACTGTGAACGAACTAAGCGCCCACATGTAAACAGCACTGTAAAGGGCACCAAGCCTTTTCTCAAAAGACACACTCTCCGTCTAGCGGCGACGGCCCATGCTTGTCTAAAAGATACGAGGCCCAGCAAGCGAACGATCGCGAACCGAGGCACAGGTGTGTGTTTTTTGCATACGGCCGCATCCGCGACCGGCAATGCACAGAATCATACCATTCCCGAACGTAAACTGCGGGATGCCATCTGGCGGCCCAGCCCACGAGGGGGAATCATATAGCGCTTACATTACTATGAACCAATACAAGGAACGGACAACCGGGCGCACATCCACGTCCCGGCCTCTGGGCATCTCTAACCAGATAGGATTGAGACCAATGTAGCATGCACATAGATCAGAACTAACCATTCAGAGCGAGCAGCCTCTAAATACTCTTAGACCCTTACTGTTTTACAGGATTATTGAAATACCCCGAAAAAAGCTGCACAGCTGAACAACTCTCGTGCACTCGCCAGATTGGTCCTAAAGGTAATCCACTTTCACCAACTGCCAAAGAGCCTCATGTAGCCAAAATAGCCGTTTAGACTTTTTGGATATCCCATAACTCTCATACATATACTTTGTTTTTAAAAAACAAATCTTTTAACTCAAACGTATTCATGATTAAGACTGCAGAAAAGCAATTACAGTGACCACAAGACAAAAAAAAAAACATTTCTGGTTTTCTTTCTCTTAGGCAGATGGGATGTTGGCCTCTGTGCCCTTCCCCAACCCTTGATCCTATTGGGACAAGCCAAAATCATAGTTATGTTATGTTATGTTATGTTATTTTGCACTTATATAGCGCCTTATATACCATTGGTATGGTCTGAAGGCGCTGGTAGGTTGAACGCCCTTGGGAACCGAAGTTCAGATCAGTAGAGAGAGTAGAGAGAGTCAAAGAGGTGCGTGTGAGCACCGGGTATGTGTGCAGCTCGTGCGGTATACGTGTGATAGCTGCTTCTTAGCGATAGGTGTGGTGGTTGAGAGATCAGGAGAATGTGTTCGTTCTGGCAGGATTTATCCAGAACGGATGTGGCTGCGTTAGGCCTGAGGAGAAAACCTGGCTGGGGGGTGTGAAACCAGCAGATTTACTTAGAGTGATGTGGAGTAAGCGGCCGATGTTGGTATGAGAACAGTTATACCGAATGGTGTCATAGTATCTCTGCGTTCTAGTTGAGTGGTGATGTAAAGGAGAGAGTAAGCGTGGTGGTGTGATAGGATGGGTTATAGTCCTGAAGAAGATGATAAGCAACAATCATCGAAACCGGTCGACTGCATTTTTCAAAGGATATCCCAAAAACCAACCAGGGATACCCCATGAATTAGACCATACGACAGTATACTAAGGATGAAGTTCCGTGTTTTTAACTCTCAACAAACATCCTTGCTTGTTTTTCAAATAACTACTGAGTGAATTAACAACTCGGGGACCACACACTTCCTATGAAGGTCAATACATTCTAAAACAGTTCCTCTTTGAAATGTGGCCCCAAGTTTGCACTTTTTTAAACGAACCCGCTGACTCCCAAATGGGCAACAGCGCTTCCTTTCCCGCACATTCCATGCCCAAGGACAGAACACCTCATATATTATGAGGAACCTTCTGTGAAAATAGTTCTCTGAGGTCACCCATTAATTGGAACCAAAATAAAAATTAGCTTCCACGCTATAAAAAAACTGTGGACCCCCACAAGTGTTTATGTGTGTTAAAAACATTGTCCCAAGTAACACTTTGGGTGAAACGTGAAAGCACAATGCAACGCCTCCCTGAATGTGATTCATCAGCATTGCATACATTTTTCATTCCATGGGTGTGGTGCATCTTAACACATCCTACAGTGTTTACCCCATGGCTGAAGCTACTGGAGTGAACAGTCCTGCAGTGAGTGCACTGTGGGCAGTGTTGTAATACTATCAATATAGAAGAGGGTAGGGTTAAAGTGCATCTTCTATGTGCATGGATAGTGCAGTGTGTGAAGTGGGTGCCATATTCAAATAGTGTGTGCATAGAAGTGGATAGGAGTGAACTGCACATTCCATTGGATTGCGTAGTGTCCATTGGGCAGAGTGCTGCCTACTGTACTCCATTATGTGGTACTGTTTTTGTGCACTGAATAGAGGACGGCATGTGGTGGTTGGAAGAAGGGATGGAAAGGGTGGGAGAGTGAGAAGAGGTGCATATGAGATATGTCAATAGGTGGACGAAGATGTTGACGTGCCTGCCGTATCTGTGCCTCAGCGCCAATTTGCAGGTCTCTGCATAGGCGACTCCCGTATGTGCTGAATGCAGTCAGACTTTGTTACTGCATGATAGCTGCAGCGGACACCTCTTTGCATGGTGACTGGTGGGAAGTCAATTGCAGAAGGAGAGTGCATTGCACATGATATGCACATTGTAATGATATATGATATGATATTTTATTTGTATCGCGCTCGTACACAAGTGTTTCAGAGCGCGAGTAAGATAGCGTGTAGTCCGGTGTGTTGCATGTGGTGAGCCCGTAGCCCATTCGCTGCACGGATGGAGGTATTGCACCGACAATTATGTGCCATGGTTGCAATTAGGTTTGACATTGTTGTCTTCTGTGTGTGGTTCCTCAGTGTTGCCTACATTGTTGATTCCATTGGTGTGGTGCTTCTTAGCACATCCAACACTGTTAACTACATGGCTGCAGCTAGTGGAGTGAACAGTTCTGCAGTGTGTGCACTGAGTGCAGTGTTGGAATACAGTCAGTATAGAAGAGGATAGGGTTGAAGTGCTTCTTCGATGTGCATGGATACTGCAGTGTGTGAGGTGGGTGCAATTCTTTGATAGAGTGTGCATAGAAGTGGATACGGGTTAAACTGCATATCACATAGGATTGCGTAGTGTCCATTGCGCGGAGTGCTGACTACTGTACTGCAGTAGGAGGTATTGCTTTGTGTACTGAATACATAGTGCTGGGAGCCATACTGTGTGCATGAAAGTGTGTATGGATGCCGAAAGGCTGTGTTATGTTTGTAGATTCTGCTAACTGTGCATGTTTCCATGCATAGCTGTATTATGGTGCAGAGGTTGGGTAGCACTGGCGGTGGCTTTGGTACATGTGTGGAGTGTGGTACCTGGATACATGTTGCCATGCATGTCTGCATTATGTTGCAGTAGGTGTGGGCACAGCCTAGACTATTGGGTGCATGCAGGCCATGCACCCAATAGTCTAGGCCTTGCCCACACCCACCGCAGCAATGCAGTTTAGATGGCTTCTGTCCGAGGGTGCTCGCCTTTACAGAATGGTTGTGGAGCACATTTTAAACTTGACAGAGCACCAGAAGTCAGCTGACATGCATATACTGTTGGTTGGTTCGGTTGGCAGTAACACCATCGTATGTGAATGAAAGTGGGTGGGGTGCCTGAGGCTGTGTCAAGTTTGTAGATCCTGCTACAAGGTGCATATGTCCATGCATACCAATATAACAGTCCGGAGGTTGGGTAGGAGTACCGGTGGCTATGGTACGTGTGTGGATTGTGGTACTTGGTGACATGTTGCCATGCATGGGTGGATTACGTTGCAGTGGGTGTGGCCAAGGCCTAGACTATTCGGTGCATGGCCAAAGGCCGTAGGCCATGCACCCAAAAGCAAAGGCCTTCACCACACCAGTTTTGACTGCATTTCCCAGAGGGTGGTCACCTTTACAGAATGGTTGTGGAGCCCATTTCTCTCTGCATAGAGCACCAGAACTGAGCTGACATGCATATATTGTTGGTTCCATGGGTGCGGTCATTTTTAGAACAT
Organism: Ambystoma mexicanum; assembly: GCF_040938575.1. NCBI lineage: Eukaryota > Metazoa > Chordata > Amphibia > Caudata > Ambystomatidae > Ambystoma > Ambystoma mexicanum. Next base: position 656,774,379 of record NC_090934.1, read on the forward strand.
CCAATGGTTTTAGGTGTACGGCAGGAGATTGTGCAGTGAAAAGTCTTGCAGTGTGCCCACTGGGTGCAGTGTTGGAACACTGTCAGTATAGAAGAGGGTAGAGTTGAAGTGAATCTTCTATGTGCTTGGATATTCTAGTTTCTGTAGATTCCTGGGAGTAGGCCCACTGTTGTGAAGATTGTGTGGTTTGGTTGCCTGTGACATATTACTTTGTGAATGGAAGTGGGTAGGGGTGGCGAGGGCAGTGGTATGTTTGTGGAATCTGCTGTTACATGTTTGCATGCATCGCTGTGTTATGGTGCTGGGGTTGGGTGGAAGTGCCGCTGCCTATGTTACATTTGTGGATTGTGGTTTCTGGCCACATGTTCGCATGTATGCCTCCATTATGTTGTGATGGGCGTGGACAAGCAGTAGACTCTTGTGTGCATAGTCAAAGGCATGATGGGTGCCGCTCTGGATGAGGTTGGATGCTGAGATGCAGTCAAATCTGCATTGCTGCTGTGGGTGTGGCCAAGCCCTAGACTATTGGGTACATGGCCAAAGGGTGTAAGCCCTAGGCCATGCACATGAAAGCCAAGGACTGCACCACACCGAGAAAAAGCAGATGTAAAGAGAAAGGCTTTGAGGTGCTTCCGGAACTGGCGATGCTTCTCCTCAAGTTTCAGGGGTGCTGTTGCACAGGGAGGCCCCAGCCGAAAAAAGACATCTACCACCAACTGGTTGTTTGCAGAAGTGTCTGACCCTGAGGGAGTTGCAGGTGGATGAGGGAAGAGCTCGAGCAGGGACATATATAGGAAGTGGGAGTTGAATGTATTGAGGTCTCAGGGCCCAGAAGGCCTTGTGCATAATGTAGAGGGTTTGCACCTTATTCCTCACAGCCACTGGGAGCTATTTCAGACATTTCAGTGCAGGAGAGATGCCATCCCTGGTCTTGAGGCCAAGGTCAAGTCACGCAGTCCTCTTCTGGATGACTTGCAGAGGGCGGAGACTAGAAGCAGGCATATTTAAAAAGAGCCTGTTTCAATAGTCCAGCCTACACAGAAGCACAGCTGTGCAGACAGTGACCTTTTGTGAACTTGCTTTTGGTTGGTAAGATACATTCAATGCTGCTTTTGGTGGCATATTTTTTACGATTTATGTAGGAGATGGGTTAGTGGGGAAAACAATTCTTAGCATTGCAGGAATTAGAGAGTTACTGTTTCGATATTACAATGTATGATATGGGTAAATGAAAACGTTGCAAGCACATACCACTGAAGTGACACTTGATGGGAGGGGATGGGGAAAAAAAACAGTATGCTTTTAAAGAATGTAATGGATGCTCAGTGGCAGATACCATGTGCAGAGGTACTTATAACACAGTTGTAAACATACTGCAGACCAAGTTTTCATACCTTCATTTTGTGGTGATGGGTGCTCATGTGGATGCACTTATCTTGCAATATTTTACTGAACTTTCTACTGGACGTGCTTCTGAATGACAGGACACTTGTAGGCTGAGTTTGTAACGGTACATATGAAGTGATGTGCAGAACTGCCAGTGTTAGATGCTAACGTCTTAGATGGCATTGGTGGATGCGTGTGTGACTATTTGTCCGTACCCAATGAGCTAGTGGGGGACAAAATAGTGGAAATGGAAGAAGGACTGCTCCTGCTTTAGTGGGGCATGGACCTTGCAGTACTTTGGGAAGCGCATGTGCCACATTCTGTGCTTCTCACCATGCTGGCCAATGGAAATGGGACAGTGAGGATTATTCAATCAGGTACTGTGGGTGTGGCTCACAGGAAGGGGCGGTCATACTCTGCATAGTGAGGCTGGCTGACATGGTGAAACGTATTGTGTTGACTTTGGGTGACGCCTTTTGTGATAAATCTGCACAAGTATGCCCTGGAAAGACACTTGGATGGCAATTTCGGTTTGGAAGGAGTGGACTCATTATGGTGTGCTGTCTATGACCTCAGTTTCGCTGATATGCATGCACTTTGCAAAGACCTGACCACTTTTGCTACTGTCGATGTTATCGTCATGCACTACAGCAGTATGCATATGGGTTACGTGACTTGTTTAGGTTTGTTCCGTCGACTGAAGAGGTTGCTGAATGTAGTGAAGAGGCTTTTTCCCACTGCCAAAGTGCTTTTCTCAACCATAACACCAAGGAGAGAATGGGACAATGCTTGTGGATGTTGTTCCAAGCCAGAGGTTGGAAGGTGTCTCATCAACAGAAGCATGTACACTTTTTTGTCCACCTATGGGATGTTCTTCTGCAACAATTACCTCATTAGTTGTGGAAATACGAAGTTTTACCAAGCAAATGGCATTTTGTTGTCACCCATTGGTAATGCTGTTTTGTTTGCCTGTCTATAGGATGCAGTGAAGAGTTCACTGTAAGAATGTGAGCACAAGACAACACAAAATCAAATAAAAAACAAAAAAAGGTTGTTTCGCTAGAAGCACCTCAAACAAAAAAACAAAAAAGGCTCTTTTCAGAGCCGCCTCTAAAAACAAACTCCCCTACCCTGGTTGCAATGTATTCCCCCACGCCCGCACGCAGCGCGAAATCCACATCCGGGGATTTTGAGGATGGCCATGGAAATGGGGCTGTGCAGGCTGAGGTATTGCGCAATACTGTTTCTGGGTGTGGTGTGTACACAGAGGACTGGTGTACATAACTGATACTGTTACATTGAGAGCTCTTCAATGTGTTTGGTGGATGCGTGTGGATCCTTCTAACAGTACCCAATGATGGTGTGCTGGAAAGAAGGAAGTTGAAAGGGAAGAAGGAATGTGTCTGCTTTATTGGGGCACGGCCCTCGCCATACTTGGGGAAACGCGCATGCCACATAGTACCGTTTTCAGCATGTTACCCATGGGAATGGGACAGTGGGGACAATCGCAACTGTGGGTGTGGTGCACAGGAAGAGCTGTTAATACTTCACTCCCTTACTGTGCGTAGTAAGCCGGGCTGACATGGTTGCCATTACATTACTTACAAAGGCAGTGTTGCACAGCAGATTCAGTCCAACATCAATTACAAGTCAAACCAATGTGGCCTGCTACTCAGTTCTGAAAAGCTACAAACAAATTGTGGAGCAGCTCTGGGTTCAGCCTTTTGTAAGGCTACTGTGGAGAACTTGCACCTGAAAAAACAGGCCTACATTGTTCAAAAACATTTATACATGTGCAATGGCACATTGTGGTGTGTATGTAAGTGTGTACTTTCCAAAAATCACACTGTACATTACACAACACTACTTTTCTGCTGTCCAAGGGTCCGCATTGTGTCCCCGAAATAAGGGCCCATGTGCAGCATGGGTGCGGTCACCTGGTGACGTCGCCACTATTGTTCCTTGGGACGTCTGTCTGCAGGACGTGCTTTGGGTGGAATACATTGTGCGCATGTGCATGGGTGTCCGATGAACCCCATTGCCACTTCTGTACTGATTAATAGTGCGACACACGTGCGCCGACCATTTTGGGACATGTTGGGTGTTTATAGCGTATAGCAGATGGAATGTTTATGTGTATAGCTATCTGCAGAATGTGGGTGGGCGGCTCGAACTAATTAAAGTTCATTCGCATATGCTGCACAGTGGCGGTGTTACCAGGACACAGAGGCACATATACACAGGCGTGTAATTGCACAACGACCAAACGTCCGCTCCCACACGTAATTATAGGTGGTGCCCAAGATTCCGACTTGTGAGTCGTAATAGCGTCGTACGGATGCCTCCACTGTCATTGCAGATAGGCTGGGCAGGTGCGGTGTGCGTAGGACACCTCCCTTTTGCTTAATTGCAGTCATTCCTACGAGGACTGTGCGCCACTGAGTCATAACAGCATTGCAAAAAAAAAATACCACATATACACTCAACAACAATTTAAATATCAACTTTTACTTGCACACATTCACACGCAGCATTAGGAAAGGGAAGGGGTAGCAGAAGTGGATACTTATTGTGGGGAATTGGGAATTTGCACAAGTTGGCTGTGAGGGAAGGTATCACCGTAACGTCTCCCATCACACGGATTTTGAGGGGATGGTGGGCTGTGACATGGGGAATGGGTACACGTGCAGGTCTGCCAGTGCTGTTTTATTTTGTCCATAATATACCCTTGTACGCAATCTTTTAAGGTGGCACAATTGTTCACCAATTATTCCATTTTGGCTTCCAGGCTGTCCATTTTGCCATTTACAGAGTTTCTTTCCCTTCCTATGCCCGTATGTTGTTGTGGAAGGGGTGCTGCTTGGGCTGCCTTGCTTTCTTTTCCAATATGTTCTCTTACATAAAAAGAAAATGTGTCAGTTGTACATGAAGCAATATATATCACATAAATTACATTTCACACTACTGTGTGTACCAATGGAGTTACTATCGTCACTGCGTCATGAGGGAAATGTTCTTCTAGCCACTTGTGATGTCATCTTTGATGTCATGGGTGTTAGTTTTAGCAGTGCAGAGTGGCGGCGCGAGTTATGGTTGCTTTTTCCATAACTGGCGAATTTCAGGGGTTTTTTGGTTTTACTTGTAACCATAATATGGATAGGTTGTTATCAGTGCAAGGTAAGTGTAATGTTCCTTCCAAGTACTTGTTGCACTGAATTTGATAGGTTTTTCCTAGGGTAACTGAAACATAGCGTCCCTCTAAGAACCTGTTTTCTCAGTGAATTGCATAGGTTTTTAGTAATGGAATTTAACCATAACGTTCCTGTATATTAATATATATCTCAATTGAGATGCAACATAGTAGAGAAACAGACTGGGAAGGGCCCGTTCTGCCCAGCCTTTCAGCATTAGGCTATGGTGCATCTCAATTGAGATGTATATTTACCTGCAGGGTTTTGGGGATTATTCACAGTAATCAGGCTCCAGAAGAAACATGTGCATTGCATCTAGCACGATATCTTAAAGTAGACAGCCATTTTGGCAGCACTTGGCTGTAATTGCTCTCAACCCTCTCCAATCGCACCTTGTGACTTGACTTCGGTGCCCTCAAAAACACGTCAGGGTTGAAACACGTGTTGGCTGTATTTTCAAATGGTTAACATATCACTAAGCCTGACACACTATTTGCAGTATTATATGTTCACGTGAAAACTCCCATTAAAGTTTTGCAATGTCTATTGATTACCCAGCGCGTTGTGTTAAGGGTACCCTATTTTTCCTGGAATTATTCCAGGATAGCAGCAGTTTCTAACACTGCTGTCCCACTTCAAAAAATGCATGAGAGACAGAAAAACTGTGCATCTCCCTGCATCTGTTCCGAACATGTGTAGAGGTATGCTTTGCTTTTCTACACAATTCAAGGTGCATGACACTTAAATTCGGGATTTACTTTAAAATACCCAGAAATTGCCCCTTCAGCTCCCTATGTCACACAATTGCACAAAGGGGGCCATCTGAATGTGGGCATCTATTATGCGCAGTCCATTTGTGAATTGGGAAATATATTTTTTCACGCAAGTGAAGGGGATGGGCTTGTGCATTCCCATAATGTGAGCCCAAAATTGTCCCTGAACCGCACCCCAAATGAATATAAAGAGACAACATCTTTGTGACCTTACAGAATGTGTCAGCTGATTCATGTTTTCATATGATCGGACTGGCCCTTCATGGATCCTGGTGTATTTCTAACATTTGTATATGTGTTGCTTTGCTACGCACGTGAAAAAGGACCACTATTTATCTACTTTGTAAAGCGTTTTACAGGGTTTCTGAAGTTGCCTAACTCTGTAGATAAAGAGATAGAGAAAATGCAGAATAATCGCCTCCCTCATTCGGAAATAAAACCAATTTAGATAAAGCCTGTTACCTTCTCATTCGAAGTAATCTGGCCTTCCACATGCAACATCGCCCTGTTTAATGTAGCACCACTGGAATCCAAGCAGCAACAATGCTCTTGATTTCCACCACCCAGCCCAGTCCAGGCAATCTGCTGCATGGCGTGATGACTATGGTACCCACAGTGTATCCCAGCTATTGTATTTCCTTCCATGGCGTGATGACTATGGTACCCACAGTGTATCCCAGCTATTGTATTTCCTTCCATGGCGTGATGGCTATGGTATCCACAGTGTATCCCAGCTATTATATTTCCTTCCATGGCGCGATGACTATGGTATCCACAGTGTATCCCAGCTATTGTGTTTCCCCCTGCAAGGGCTCCACAAACAGGAAAATCATTGTTGCCTCTTTAGTGTCTCGAAAATTCAAAGATACCTCACCGACGTGCTTCTCTTTCCACAAATGACACGGGGGTCTCTAAGGACAATTAAAAGAGCGAGGTTTAGTGTACATGAGCCTCACCTTCAATGGTGTGACTTAGTTCATGGCTGACTCATTGCCTGCCTCCTGTCTTTTTGGAAGTGGTTATAAAGGGAAACAAAAGAAGGGCCTTTTCGGATTTGTTTTCAACTTACAGTCAGCAACCCTACACCCCTGTTGTATCATAGCTTCATTGTTGCTTATTATTAAGGTTAATTTCTAAAACACCAGGGCTATCGTAATCCTGACCAGTAATCCAGTTGTGAAGGATCCCTTGCACTGTGCACGCTTGGGAATACAGATGCCTCACCAGATCCCATATGCATGTTCGTAATATGTTTTCCTCATTGCTATTCCCTTGATTAAACAAAAAAAGCCTTATTTCCTTTTCATTAAAGCATTTTCAAGCAAACCAATTGGATTGCTTCACTGGGCTGATGGACGGGACACGACACCTGCATTGTGGGAAGTCTCAGTCACCATTTCTGTGAAAGCACAAATAAAAACACTTTTTATGAAAAGAAATTGCCTCTAAACTGTAACAAAAACAATTGTACACACCTGCTCATAAAGGACACTTTATTAACATTAAAGTTGAAGGGTATTTGACTTTGCTTGGAGCAAAACAATTCATCCAGCCGGTCATCATGTATAAGGACATGACCTTGTTGTCAGTCATTTCAGCGTTAATGCTAATGAAGTTAAAATTTATAATAGAGACCTTTGGATGGGAAAATAATTAAGTCGTTGACAGTCGATCACATTATCAAAATGACAGGAATGCAAATGGCATGAACACGTTGGTGATCTCTGGTGTCAGCAGCAAAGGCCTTGATATGAACATGCAAGTTGTTAACATAATGCAATTAAAAATTGCTTTCTAATAAAAAGAACAATGCAATACGAATTTGCGTCAGACGCCAAGTTTCCCAGGAATAGCATAATATTTCATTTGGAGGAATAACTATAAAGAAAATCAATAGCTGAACAGTAGGTCATGTCTGAGGCTTAACTGTTGACCCTTTCCTCGGGGAAATAAACAGTATGACCACGTGTCAAGCCTTCTGGGATTAGGCAGGCCTTATAACTAGCACATGAGCAGGAAGTATGTATTCATGAAAAGGTTTTGGACTCCATTTGTTAACACTTCCTACACAAGGGGGTACCTCTTCCCAACAACCTTCATGATCACCAGGAGCTGAAATAACATCATTCAGCTGCCGCTCTAGAGATTAGCATAGTTTTAGAGTTTGTGTGCCCTAACGTGTTCTCTTGACTATGTGACCTTGAGTCAAGTAGAAGTCCGATGCCATTCTAATATTGAGGTTGTTAATGCGCCTGTTTTAACATCAACTACACATGATCACATGATCATACTCCCCCCCCTGTGGCCCTCTAAATTGATGATGGGTGCCAATGAACATCCCTCTCCAACCAGACCTCATCCTCTCCAGTTTTGGAAGGGGCTGTTTGGTATCCCTTGCTATCAAAAACCTACCTAAAGGGAAAACAAGTTGTAGATCAGTGCTTGTTTCATCTACAACACGTGCTCTTTTTGGAGGAATGGTTAACTTGGTAAATGTTCTGGTTGCCTTAATTTATCTTAGAAGATAGTCACGTTGACATGAACCATTTCAAAGTTTCTATTTATGAATTCCTGACATGGTAAAATGTGTGGACCTCGACAGACCTCCGCTTTTCTGTCTGGTCATATTCAGATGGAAATGCACAAATACCCTTTAAACATTGTGGTAAAGAATGGGTTTGGCCTGGAGGACAAGCACTACCTACTTTTCCAGTGACCCCAATCTGTCGCATGGGTATAGTTCAGCCTTGAAACCACCCTTCCTTCAGAACCATGGGGCATTCACATACTTTTAAACATGTCCGGCTCCTTACAAACCTTACTACACAGTGCTGTGGAGATTTGGGAGCTCTAAAACTATCTTTTCCATTTCGCTTCTCATTTGGATCCATTCCAGGCTTTTGGAAGCCAATATGATTATTTATTCAAAAGACTATGCTTCCCAGAATGCCTGGCCCACTGCTTCATTTTGACCCTGCAGCAAAGGTTTGGGTTTAGGATAAGGAACATCTGTGGCTTTCACGTGCTAGTAAGCATCACTCCTGAGGCATATAATCAATAGACAGCTTTACTAGCCTTAGTTTGCTTCAATCCAGTGCTGATCATTGTTGCAATGCTCCTGTTTGTGACTTATTCCCTTGTTCTTTATTTTTAGTGTTTAGTTGCTAGTTCCTGGTTTCTTGTTCCTGGATTTCGAATGTAGTGTGCTTAATAGTATTTTCTGCTTCCTGGCTTCCCTTTCTGGCACTAGGAATCTAAAAACGTGTTACTAGAAGAGTTATTTGTTTTGTACATATTGGACTGTTCACCCAGGAAAATAACCATGCAACTTTCTGAGACTGGATAGAAGTCCTTTTGTTTGTTTTTTTGTTTCCTTTCTCTACACCTGAAAGGAACCACAACACTTGTCCGGACACTAGTACTGCTGTGTGTGCCTACCCTGTTTGTTATTCTGAAAAGTCAATGTGCACGTTTTCCAAATAAAACACATGTTTGTGTTTGGTCAAAGTATTCAATGTATGATTGTACTTTAACAGATAAAGTGAAGCTTTTGGGTACATGTGCAGAACAATGTAAGGATCTGGGACAAGATAAAAGTGAGTGTGATGACCTTTGGGCATATGGGCAGATCGTGTGGAGGTATGGGCAGAAGCAGTGTGAGGAGCATTGGGCAAACAGAAACAAGTGACAAGCTTTGGGCACAAGGACAGATTATTGTGAACATGTTGGACATAATGAGAAATGGTGTAGGTAGGTGTGGGGAAATCAGCAGCCTTTGAGTATCGTTTGGTACTTTATGAGACAGTAATGCCACCGAGAGAAAGGGACATCTGGGTTTTCATCACTTATATTGTTCATATCCTTCACAGCAGACGAACATTGGCATAGGACATGTTTTTTGGGAGCACATTGAACATCAGTGGAGATGGAGTACAGCTCACAGCCTCAGACTTTAGGAATGCAGTGTGTGCTGGAAAATCCTTGGAAGAGCTGACCAGAAACCACATTTTCAGTATGGGTATCACCTTATTCCAAGATTGCACGAATCCTGCTAGACTTAATTTGTATACCTATGGCTCTATCTCAACAGGGCTGTTTTCAATTCCAGATTTGGCATTGGTTGCATTGACAGGCAACATTGTGATATGTAACTCAGATTTTGGTAATTGACTCAAAAAACAATACCGGTCTACCTTTCACTTCAGTTTTCACTTTCTCTGTCAGGTTCGTTCCTATCTGTGGAATCCTTGCTGGAGTGTTTGCTGAATGTTACCTGCATTTATCCTGCTTGCCTCCTTTTCCTCTTTGTTCCTCATGTCTTTGTGTTAAGTTTATTATTCTTGGGTGTTACTGCTGAACTCGTGCGTCCAACACAAGCCCTTTAAGATGAGGTAACATTTCTTTGAAATAGATGGGGATGTAGAATATACTCAAACATCAGAAACAAAGACTCAGGAAGTTGGCAAAATACATCTGTTTTAATATCAATAATATAAAACAGGGAGTTACAATGAACATCAACGAACACGCTCGATCTTCTCACTCAATGCATTTCATAAAAAATGTAGCTTATATACTAAAAACTCTTCATCATTGACATCAACTTATGTGGTAAACTACAAAAACCTACTTGGAAAAAGTGATTGGCTTACAGGGAACATCTAGGTATATGTTCCACACTTGTCAGGGAAGGTGACTGGGTCTCGGGGGTCAGGTGGGGCAACTAAGCCCTCCTCTAGTGCAGGTTTCTACGAACGACATCAAATACACGACGTCTGATTGTTTACACAAACTATAGGGTGCTCTAGTACATGGCCCTCTATAATTGGTTGGTACCCTCGTACCCCTCTGTCATATTCCACACACGCAAGCAGCACGCAGGCTGGCATCCAGGTGCTGTTGGGCTGGTCATAACCATAGCTTCCCACCAATTAGCCTGCCATCTATCATTACTCTAGCCGCTTGCCAGTCAATTAGACCTTTGAACAGTGGCCTTGGAAATGTTCTCTGCTCTGGAGAATAAGAGGGAGTATAGGCATACTCTGTCTCTTAGTTTCGATATAGCTCATCCCATTATCTATTTTCATCCATCCACGTGACTGAAGCCGTGTTTTAGAGTCCTTCTGCATTCAAAATACTATTAAATGATGAACCTCTGATGTCTTCAATGTTCTCGTTCCTCACCTAAGACATGAGTTTAGTTCTTTTCACACGTTCTGTAACCACTGCTCGGACATTCACCTTCACGGTGGCCTTGACTTCCTGGTGCTGGGCCAGCCAAGCCTTTCTTGAATTCACCTCCATTGTTAGGTTTTCGATTTCTAACTGTGACACATTGAACAGCCTTTCTGCTCACGGGATCCAGCTCTGTTAAAGTGTGTTTGTGGAATCATCCCTAGTCAATACATTCCTATGCACATACTTTGGCGCATCGCTGCAATCTATTCTCTACGTAGCCAGCCTTTAAGAATATTTTGTCTACTTGCGTTACTGCGTCTGTACAATTGTAAAATGAATTGATATCTTCTTCATTATTTCTGTAGCATGAGCATCTTCGTCTCGAGCCTGAAATGTTGCTAATCTCTGACACCTCTTCTTTAGAGTCTATAGAATGTCTATGGTCTTCAGCTACTTGTCTCTTTTCTAGGTGCGTCAGCTCTGCTCTGCATGACATCACCAATCTTCTCTTTTGCTCATTTTGCACACTTCCTCCGGGATTTCATTCATTCAAATGGCCATCATATTGTTGTGAATGCATGTATGGCTTACCCAATGGGAACCTTACTTCCAAGATTCTTTTCGGTATAGGTATTTTCACTGGTACTGCACATATCTCACACTCTGGCTCCCAACATATAGGCAGCATGGGGGAGGAGCTTTGGGTGGGGCTACTTGGCTCCACTTCTACACTGCCCGTGCCACTACTATGGCCACTTTTACATAGTGACATCCCAACGTTACCAGCATCACCAACAAACAGAAGGCACTGGCATCTATGTATTTAACCATGGACTCAATGACATATTCTCCCATGGTCCTTTATTCAAAGTACAAATCCCATTTTTGAATGTTAATATTTCCCTATGTCATGTTTTGAAAATTTAACAGAAACTTAAAGGAGCTTCCTCTTTTTTTAGATACTCTGCTGTACAATATACACACACAGGATGGTCATTTTGCAGGGCTTCTCTTAGCTTTACTGCAAGGCACCTCCTGTCCGGTGCAGGCAGCCGAGCCTTGCCTTTAGGAGTCCTAGTTGCTATTGGATGATGCCACTAGCCAGATGTGTGTGCCATTAGAGCTCACCACTTGCACATTCTGGGGTGCCCAGATGTCCCTGACAAGCTATGATATTAAGGGGTAGTGAAAGACATGTAAAATGTCATTAATGTAAGAATGTCAGGAGGTAAATAAATGCATGTGATACGATACTATGCACATGCAGTCAGTGGCCAGGATTGCGTCACTGGTTTCGCCTTTCACCTCCTTGCATTTCACTTCTATCCTTGGTGTGCACCATAAATTGGTTGATGATGGGGAGGGGTGCCATGAAGTCATAGTTGATCCTAGTAATTGGGCTCCACAGTGGTTGATGTAGAGACTGGGATCACGCTGTATCTGCACGTCCACAGTGTGCTGTTATTTGCGGTTCCTGAAAACCGGTTCTCTTGCCTGTGTGGGTGCCAGACAGCTTGTGTATAATCCACGGTTCCCAGAATTTTGTGTATGCCAGCGACATGGTAGAACCTGGCTTCAACACCTCTGAGTGTTGGTGCAGAGATGTTCCCACAGGCGTGAGACAGGATGTAATCTAACGTGTGGTACAGGACCACTGACAATGTGTGCTGGAACATATCACAGAGCATTTCCAAAATGTGTTAGATTGTCTCCTGTTGAGTAAAAATGCAGCAGAGTGGTTGATGAATTTGAAGTATTTGAAGAAGGTGCAGAGCACAATTATAACGATGGTGTGTGCAGCAGTTGGATTTATGTATTTTGATTTGTAAGGTACTATAAGCAACATTAGCTACAGAGTGCCTAGAGATCTAATGCAGCTATGCAACTATCTTTCATGTTGGGTTTCAGTAGTGCATCCTCTGCTGTCTGTATATCTATATGCTGGTACTAACAGGTTTGCTTTCTAAGACCATGTGAGAGGGCTGATGTCCTATGCACATGTGATCTCAGAAAATTTGAGAACACAGAATAGTCTGCTGAGGGTTGGTCATATTATCTATTAATGCTGCTTGTTATTTTGGGGATTTGGAACAAGCATTGCATTATGTGGCTAAGAAATTCAGAGTTTATTTCTTGCTTGTCAAACATGTAGGCAGCCTTGTACATTTTTAAAGACATTCAATTGATGTTTTCTTTCAGAAATTAACTTATCTGCTACTGTGGAGACTTGTTTTTAAAATGCACATGTCCCATCATACTTTTCCTAAAGAATTGGAATTTCACATATGAAAGGTTACCAAAGAGAAACTTGCCACCATGACCCATTTACTATTAATTGTTCCCTATTGTGGAGCCTGTGTCTGACAATAGAGCTGTAAATCACAGCTCACACCAATGAAGCCAAGCAGAAAGACTATTAATTACAGCACTGATGCAAACCTGACCTGCAGAACAACTGAGTAAACATTGGGGGGGTGTCCCACCTCTCAACACCTCCCCTGAAGCAATGTCCCTGCATATCACACCCATGCACAATAGACCGTTCCGGCCTCATCTCCTGGGCTATCACTGCTTATTTCCCCTAATGCAGTGGCACTGACGATGTGGATCTCCTGGCGCACCTAGGCTTGATCAATTGCGTTTTCTGAACACTTGCACCAATTGTGCTGCTAATGCAGCAGGCTCCGAAGCAGCCGAAACTCCCCTTGAGTGCAACCCATGGAAGTTGGTTGCCCCATTGTGTCATGATATTGTATTAAAACGATATGTTAGTTCTGGTGCCATTGGATCGTCCTTGGGCATGTTATGGACTGTCAGTCCATCAAGTCTGCCCATTTTAGACTTTGGGCCTCATTACGACCCTGGCGCTAATGGGTTAACAGCGCCGTAAAAGGCTGCGGCGCCGTTAACCCATTAGTGCCTGATTATGAGGTCCCTTTGCGGGACCCGACCTTAACGGCTGGTCTACACCAGCCGTTAAAGTAGGGACCCGCAAAGGGACCTTGGTGCTAAGTATGGTACCGCAATTTGTGGTACCGTCCTTAGGGGCTTCCCCATTCCCATTGAGCCCTATTGGGCAAAAATGGGAATGGGGAAGGGCCATGGACTAAGGGGGAATTACCACCCCGCCAACCTTGTAATAGGGTGGTAATTCCCCCTTTCTCCATGGCGGAGTCGGTAAGTTACCGGCATGGACCATGGTGCTATTAGCACCATGGTTTTCCGCCTGGGTCGTAATGAGGCCCTTTGTATATTGGTGTTAGCGCATTTTCTTGGGAGGCCTTGGAACCTTTATCTTAGGTCTAGGGATTACTGTAGCGTTCCCTGGGATGGAATGAGAGAAGGACGCTCGTGTCTGAGTCTCCACTTGTGGTGTGCGGCATTACTCACTGTGTGTACCTGGCACTTAATGAGAGCAGCTATTCAGCAAGATGATTGGTCGTGTTGCTTTGGTTTGTATGTTGCTTTGTGATTTTTTTCTGAATGGCTGTGTGGTTCAGGGAACATGTTGTGAAGAGGAATGACAGGTTAGCTTCAGAGGTGTTGAGTTCTCACAGCATAGAGCTTCTGGCTTTCCAAAAAATGCAATAAATTGCCCATCAAATGAGATCCACATTATCTTGTAAATAGGAACTGTGCTCTGCAGCCATGTGACGCTGCCCAAGCTCTCCAGTGACTCAATGCAATGATGATCATGAATGGATTGTGGTGCCCATGTGGGTGAGATGCCCTGTGGAGCCCTGTGGAGCAGCCTCAGGATCGTGTTAACCATTCCAACTACTGTTGGTGAGAGGAACTGCAGTAATTGGAAACTCATAAAGTTACATTCCAAGAAAGGTTACCTGCTCTTGCTATGCTCCCAATGTAAAGGTAACTGGTTGAGAAACTGACTATGCAACAGCAATACATGTTTTCCAGCATCAAAGTCAACGAGGGTGCCTTTTTTAATTTTTTTTAATTTTTATATGGTTTATACAAACCTTTAAAAAGTAAATCCACAAACAAAAACGAAAAACCAAATTAGATTGTTTACAAGACAATAGTAATAATAATAAAAATAGTAATAATAATAATAATAATAATAATAGTAACCCCCTTCTCATTTTAAAGGGTTACTTTTCTCCCACGTATGCAAGTTCCCAATCTTTCGAGAGTCTATTTGAATGTTACTTTCAAAAAAGCTATCAATATGAGTTTCAGGGGGATACTATATCCTTATCATGTTCGCCTTTTTTCAAACGATTTTTCAAATCTTCAAGAAATGTTACTAAGGCAAACATGAGTGTGCGATTGGAATCCTCGAACATACTTTGCCACCAGTCCTCAGCACATAATGTCTGCAATTTCACAAATACAGGACCAAGGATGCGAGTTCTAAAGTGTGTAAGTTTGTACGAAAGAGAGTTAGATGTTTTAGTGTGTCTTTACATGATTTGCAGAAACGACACAGTAACTCTGTGTTCGAGTTGTGTAGACTTCGTCGTTCTTTTGTGTCCATCAGATTTAATCTGAACCTCAGATATGTTGATCTATTTAAAGGATCCGGGAATTGGGTCAAATAAGCAAGAGAATTCCCGTATGCTCTAGCCTCTCCTGCCACGTCGGCCATCATTCTGGAATTGCGTCTTTGTTCACGCATTAAATGCCAATCCCAACTTCACACTTTTTTCTTTACTTGATCAGGATTTTCTAACAGCATTGATGGCTTGATGTCATACAATTCTAAGATCCCAATGCAGTACTTATGCCACATTGTTAGAATCGTACATGTGGGTTCCTTTTTTGGTTTTAGTAACTCATACTGCAGTACAGGTGTAGGTACATTACATTTCCTAAAAAGACTTAGTAAATTCCAGCTCACTCTTGCTTGCTTGATATTAACCCCAGTTCGTATCTAATGCAAACGGTAGGTGTTCCACGAGGCAAGTGCAGAACTTTTACCCAAAAGATGTTTTCAAGGGTCCAAAGCTCGTAGGAGCAGCCTAGTGCATTTTCAGCACCGTAGATTATGGCTGGAATTGCTTTTTGTTGGTAAAACGCAATGATCGGTATTAGTGAGAATTTCCCGTACTGCTTGTTGATGATTACAGCTTGACATGCCAGTTGTAGACATTTGGATTTTCGCTACATCAGCCCATGGGGAGTCGTCAAGGTTCGAACTTATCCTCATACCCAGATATCTTGTGTCGTCAACCAATTGTAGTTTTGTCTTTTCAAGGAACCACGCTTGTTTCTTCTGATTTTTTGTGACGGTCCTTAAATTTTGGAGTGTTAATATCTCACATTTTCATTTATTGATCTGTAGACCATTGCGGCGTACGTATACTTCTAGGGCATCTAGTTTGCGTTCCAGACCAATTGCTGTCATGTCTAATAGTATAAGATCATCAGCATAGACAAGCCAACTAACATGTGTGCCGTTCATCTTTGGTGGAAAAGAGGAAACTTCACAAAGGGCTTCGCCGACATCAGATAGAAACAAATTGAAGATAATAGCTGCCAGCGGACAGCCTTGTTTCACGGCTTTAAAAGTTTCTATAGGCTTTGAAAGGGTTCCTTGGCAGTGCGCCTAATCCTAATGCTTGTGTTTGAATGCAGTTCTCTTATTGCTTTGACAAGGCTCGGGGGGCAATTCCATACTCTTAGTTTGTTCCACAGGAGTCCCCGGTCAACGCTGTCAAAAGCGTGAGAGAAGTCTATAAGAGCTAAATGTATTTTTGTCTTTAGTCTTATGGCTTCAATCTTAAAGAGATTCAAGATTAGGAGATTGAGTCCACACCCCACACCCTTCGCAAATCCAGCCTGTCTAGGATCTATATGTTGACTTTCGCTAGCCCATCTGGACAACATCTGTTGTAATTGGGTTGCGTAGATCTTGCCTATGACGTCTAGTAAGGCAATGGGTCTGTAATCGCCTGGTTTTGCCCTATTGCCTTTCTTGAAAATTGGAACAACAATGGCATTCTTCCAAGATGTTGGAGTCGTTCGTTTATCGATTATTCTTTGGAAGAGTGTCATGCAGAAGTCTGATCAAGCCTCTGGGTTGCGTTTAAGAGTATAGTTCATAAGGCCATCTGGCCCTGGAGCTTTGGATGGATTTGCTCTTTGAATTGCTGTTAAGATGTCTTGACGGTCAAACATTAGGTCCCATTTAGCCAGAGATCAACAAAAGAGCTCTTCTCTACCTCCCTCATCACTAAACATTTCGGTGTAGAACGCAGTCCATGTAGCTTTGGAAATTTGGCTTGCCTGTATAGAATCTTGTGGGGTAAATTTGTTGTTAATCATTTTCCAAAATTCTGCAGTTTTTATTCTGTAATTTGGACAGCGTCGTCTCTGAGTCATTCTGTAACATGGAGGCTTTGTGGCTCTTACACCAGTTCTTGAAAGTTTGTTTAATTATTTTTTTCTTTAAGACCCATTTTTTATGTTTTAATCCTTGATTATGTTCTGTGTAGTCAGTCAATAAGTGACAGTATTCAACCCCGTTATTTGCTTGGTTTAAATTACACACAATTTTGTTTATGTCTACATCTGCAAGTTCGAGACGTATTCTGCTTGAACGAACAGACACATTGTAAGGCCAAGATATGGGCAGTGTTGTACTTGGTGCTTTTAAACTTGTTGTCACCATGTCGGGGTCACTATAGGTCATTGGTTTGACTTCAAACCTGAACACTCGTTCTTGTATCGCATCAGACACAAACATTTAGTCCAGTATTGAGTGTTAATTCATTCGTCTCCATGTTGACTTAGCCGGAATGTCTCCTGTCACATTGCCATTCAGCATAGACACACTTCTGGCTTCCATTTCCAGACACCATTTCGAGGCCATTTCTTTGCGACCATGGCTTACGGCCTTCACCTCACCTTTTTTGTTTGCATACATTAAACAGTTAATGTTGAGGTCGCCACAGATGATCAGATTAGGAGACTCCCCCTCTTTAAGAAAAGCATCTATTAAAGTCGTTATTTGGTCGATAAAAAGCATAGTTGCTATAACAGAGTGATTCCAATAAACGTTAATGATGTTCAAATCGTCGAGGTCTCCGTTAGTGGCATTAATAGTCCGAACCCGTGCTGTCTGAATAAATGCAGAAACATTGGTAGATGAAACAATTCTGAAGCCAGTAGATTTCCTTACTGCAATCATCATCCCTGCCATAGGTCTCCCATTAGACTGTTTTATGGCAGGATTGAGAACCGTTTCAAAATCTTGCAGAGTGGGATTTCTAGATAACCAAGTTTCCTGAAGGCAAACCACATCCATATCTTGTAGCCAAGGTGTGTGAAAAAGATGACTAAATCCTCTTGTATTCCTCAAACCTAGTTTGATTAGGCTTCCTTCAGCCGGGACCTGGCATTATTGAGTCGAATTGCCGCTTAATGCAGCGGCGATCCAAGTCCAATCATTCGGTAGGTTAAGTTTGTCTTGTTCGACATCTAGAGTACTTGGTGAGGATGTTAGTCCATCGATGGTTATTTGTATTTGATCTCCAAATCTGGAAGGTAGGTCTTCTTTTTCAGTGACAAAGAAAACATCTTTTTGCTCTTGTTTAGAGCCATCAGTTTGACTGAATTGTTTGGTGGTTCTGTTAAGATGTTTTACAATAGGACTATTACGTCCCGGCTTAGAGGCGAGCAACTTACTCAGGGGCTTTTCTTCTGGACGCCAGTCAATACTTTTGTAGGTGTCGAACCCAAGGGATAGCAATACAGGACTTGCTTCTAATACAATGTCAAAGATTATTTTCGATTTCATGTGTAGATTCACTTTGTCGTCTCTTTTGTTATCGCAAAATTCCACAATTCTCAAATCATCTGATTCAATAGATCGTAAACTTGGGATTAGATGGAACAAACGTAATACAATATGACGATTTAAAATCAGATTGTCGGCATTGTCTATTCTTTCTAGAGTCACTTTATAGAGAGTTGGCGTCTCTTTTTTGTCTAGAGATGACTTCACTGCGTTCATTAGAGGTCGCACAGAGTTTTTTGGACTGCCACTTACTGTCTTCTTAAAGATCTTTACAGAAGACTGTGTTTTGGCCAACACTAAATCTGGGTTTTTTCTTTGGTTGGCTATAGTTTTTGGGTTCTCTCTGTTGATCAAGATGCTGCCAGGAGTCGAGAGTGACGTTCTTATTGGAATCACAGTAGAGTTTCTCGTTAAGCAGGACTTGGTTAGTAGGTTCCGTTTATCTTCCATTGTTAGAAATGTAGGGGAACTTAGCCCCTCATTTTCTGTACTGGAAACCACTTTTTTGATCAATGAGCAAGTATGATGGTTATTAGAGGTTTTCTCGACTTCCAAGGAGGCTTCCTCAGTTATGATGTTAATTTTCTCAGCCTCTAGAGGTTATGTGTCCTCTATAAGATCATCATCGTCATATGTGGATAAATTCGTTAAGTCGATCGACTCTTCACCCACCTCTGCGTCAGCGTCGTCATTATTCACGATAGTATTTGTATATGTAGACAGTGGAGCTTGTTCTTTCCAGTTGTTTGTGTTCAGTGTAACGTGTCAGTTTTTAAGTTACGTAGAAATGTTCTCGAATTATTTGTCTGTCTCGATTTTTTCAGTGGTTGGTTTTTGGACTTTTTTGTCATATCACTGGTAGATGCTGTGTTCATTGGCTTAGAGCGAACTTGACCGGGCACTTTCTTGAAAATGTCATATAGGGTGCGATGCTCATTGGTAGCTTCAGACACAGCTTGTGTCTGGCTAGATGTGGATGTAGGTAATATATTTGTGTCTGCCGGTGCGGTAGAGACTACCAAGTTCGATGCACCCACAGCATTCAAACATTCGTGCCCATCGTCAGGTGGTTGAGGACCTACCACTAAGTTTGTTGAAGATGTAGCTGTCTGAGGATAGCCTAGAGCCGGGTTGGAGGTCATCCGACTAACACACAGGGCTTCCGCAAACGAGCTAACTTCGGCATTAATTTGAGGTAAAAGTTCCACCCATTGGTCGGACATGCCACCTATAGCAGAGGATGTTGGCTCTTGTTCACCTGCTATTCTCGTCTGCTTCTTTCTACTCGCATTACCAGTTGGAGTAGAGGTGGGGACAATAGAGACGTCATCCGTCTTAGTGGGTTGGCTTTGATGAGGACTCGAAATCTCAGCAGTCAGCTGCTCTACCTGACAACCCATGCTGATTGTAGAGATCTTATACGTCGCTTCCTCTTTGGAGTTTTTTTGTTTAAAAAGACTCAGGGCCTCCTTTGCTACTTCTGCCAGTAGTTTTATGTCCGTATTGTTCTTTTTTAACTCTGTAATAACGGAGTCCGCCATAGAGTCATATTTAAGTGATAGAGTCTGTTGATTATCCTTGAGTGCAGTGCAATTTTTTTCAAGGTCCACACATTTTTTGTTCAGTAAAGCTACTAGGGTCAAAAGATCTTTCATGTTTTCATTTAAATGCTTGTATAGCTTCATAAAAGGGGCAAGGGAGACAGTCATGGATGATGTAATAGTAGATAGAATCTCCGTTGGCCAGTTGGCCATGTTGGCCGATGTCACTCTTTTATAAGCCCTGTTTCGCCTTTCTTGCATATGCGTTTTGCCAACGCGAGCCTTAGAATAAGGGTGCTCCGTTTGCGAGTGCTCATTCAAAGAATGATCAGTGGAGGATATAGATGATGAGGAAGACGTCAGATCTTGCATACTGAGTTTCCCACTATATTTCTCATTTACCGTTAAGCTCCCCTCTATGGGGGCGGACAAGTTTGAAATGCCACCCCGTTTCAGTTGTTTCCTTTGTGAACATCGTGGACTACCTGAACTACTCTCATCGAATCTTCTGCGTTTAGTAAGGGCCGTGCATTGAGTCCTGTTAAGCAGCGGGCCGTCCTCGCATATAAGATTATCGTTACTTTTCCTGTTTACAAACTGTGCATTATTAGACAGGGACGCATTTATGTCAAACCTCAAAGCACAAGCTTTGTTAATGCGTGTTAAATCAGACACTATCTTATTGACCGCGTCCAGAGAATTTCGGCAGTCTGCATTTGAAGCATTTTTGTTGTTAGAAGCAGAGTCAAATGGTAAAAATACTTCCTCATCTAAAGATGGTGTTGCACGAACACTTGACGCCTGGTTTTCTTCCACACTGCCAATCAGGGTCTCAGTTACGCTGTGGTAGATTGATCTCGTCCCCACAATGCCTGGAGACAACGGGTCGGGACGAGATGTCTGCAGGGGGCCTTGCGTGAACAGGTTGTCGTGATCTTGGCGTGGAGCTATAGGGTAAATGTTACGTGGAGCAAAGTTCCTACCAGATAGAGATTTAAAGCAGGACCATGCAAGTTCCTTTAACAATGAAACCTGACATGGCCCCAAACACGGAGTTGCAGCGGGTATGAATCTGGTGTTAACCTCGTTAGTATGGAGATAGTTCTCTCTGGCACCTCCGCAGCATCAGATTGCAAAATCCTAGCATCCCTGGAGTCACATTGCGATGGTAAGCACTTGTGTGTAGTAAGCGTCATAGCCGTGTCTTAGCTAGGCTCTCTCACAAAGCTCCCTAGAGCCCCAGTCACAGAGGCCAGCTTTGGCTTTAGTCCACCCACCGTATTCTGTGTCGGCTTAGCTGCAGATAACAGGCAGCCGATGTCGTCATGTAACGCAACTTCTGCGTTTGACATTAAGTGCTTACAGGGCGCACTGTATGATATAGCCGCACAAGACCCACCGTGAACAACTTAAGGTACAATAATAGCGTCTACGTTCAGGCAACGTGCTGCTGGCTCGGTGTGCGATAAAACTGTAGTGGTCGGGGGACTTACTGGGCTTGGTGCCGCCTCCGGATGTTCAGTGGGGTTTTCCACGACATCGTGTGGCTCTTCTGAGAGAATCCAGTTCTTACTTTGGGCGCGTGTTTTCGGGTGCTCCAATATATTCGTGGCAGCCATTTTAGCTCGTCGGCTCATTTGCAGAGCTTTTGCTGACCAATAACATGGGGTAAGGTCGACCAGACTCCGACTCGCCGACTACGTCAACTATGCACAACAGCACAACAGGAACAGCTCGCCCTTCTGCCCAGGGCTTACCAAGAGTGCCTTTAATGTAGGCTTTGAAGATGTTCAGGAAATAATGGAAGCCATTCCTTATTTATATTTGTTGTATACTTTGCGTGAATTAGATGTAATAACACCCGCTTTATTTGTACAGCAGTGATTTTGTGATGGTGGCTGGGAGGGGGGCATAACACAGAGGTGTAGTTTGGGAGTGCCTTGCATACATGGGGTGGATGCATTCTAGTGGTTCTCTCTGGTTATCAAACTGTCTAGAAACTGTCCTGCTCGTCAATTACTATGAAATGCACCCACACGCCACAAGGTACCAATGTCCTGCCTGCATATGTCTGTGGTGCCGGAGGGTCTATGCACTCTCAGATTGACTACAGAGGGGTTTAACCACCTCACCCACTCCTGCAATCCGAATCATACAATGGAGATGTTTCACTGATACTTCCAGATCTGTATTCTTCCAGGATGTGGCTAATAATGATCACATTCCTCAGCTTCCTGATCTGGATTGAGGGGGCTCTCGGAACCAGTTAGGGGGCTGAAGGTGAGGGTCAAAGTGCATACATAGGCTACGAGCAGTATGTATATGAAAATGTCTCATGATTGTAAGAGGTCGATCTATGGTGCTAGTCTTTCTGGATTAAAGCTCTCCTGTTTGAAGTGAATTTTAGAATCCAATATGCCATTAATAAAGCACATTCCTGACCACTTCTCTAACAACGTTTATTTGATCATGCAAGAGATACACCATACCATTCCACTGCTGAATTGCTATTTTCCAAGATCCTACAGATTATTTTACTGAGTATGGGCTCTTTCCCATCATGGAGGATTCGTGTCCTCTACAAACTAAAGTCACTTAATGAAAATAAGCTGCCCAAGGATCAATGCCTTAAGCATTTAGAAATGAAACACCCACCACTCCTTGAATGGTGTGCATGAACTGCTCATTGTAAGGGTACCGGTGCTTGATGTGCGGCCTCACCGGCCTTGCATTGCTGGGACTGGTGTCCAGGGACGGTGTGGTGCAATGTGGATGACCATCATAGAAGCTGTCTACTGGGCAGGGGCCAGGCAATGGCCGATATTAAAGTTTATGGATGTGATGTTACAATAGTATGACACTGGCATTTTGCAATTACTTTAGGAAAAAACAGTTTGAAGCAAGTGAGTTTGTAAATCCTAAATACTATGAAATACAGCGCACGTTGATTAATGTGTTCATGATGTGATCTGGTTCAGCCTCTTGTAGAGCAGCCCAGCTGGAATAAGTAGTGGGCCTGCATGCACCACGTTGGCACTCTCCATTGAGTGTGAGTGGGGGTACTGTTGTCTGGTATGGGCTCATAATAAATGTTTGTTTAGATGATTCAAGACTGAGTCACCACCCTCAAACTAGTGGCCTAATTGTAGGTAAGCTGATTTACACATGGATCTCTGCAGAGTAGGGGAGCGCCTATCCCCTGCTCATCAACCCCATTCCTAGTTAATTTGGGTGGACAAAACTGGAGACAGTTGCTACTAGGTGCTAGACTAAGGTACAAGTGCTTGCTTTTGCTGAGACTGCCACTGTAAAGGTTGTCTCACTCACTGCACTTGCACGATGAAACATGGGGCCACTTTTGGTTCCCAATTAATCCTTCTGTGTATTATCGTTAAATGAAACTGAAGATTAAAGTGTTGCTGCTCTCACCCAAAGTAAGGAGCATCCTAATGAGACTGCAAGGGTAAAGTGATTGAAGAGACAGACTTATTGCAAAGAAATAGCTTAAGTGAAATCCTGCCATCATCTGAATGTATTCGATCCCTAATCCCTAGCATGAAATTCCATATGGAAACTTTGGTTTGGTATGGATCTTGTAGGTGTAAACACAAATGTGCTTGTTGACAAGTTTCCATTGCCTAATATGTCAGAGTTAGTTTGTTTGTTTCACAAGATACCATTTGGATTTGTGTCCACTCCGGGTGTTCTCCAGAAAGTGGTGTACCATCTCTTTGAGAAGGAAAGAGGGGTTTCATTTTACCATGATGATGTATTGATTTGTGTGGAAAACACAACTAAATATGGTTCAACACTGAAAATGTCTTAACAATGCATGGTTATCTGTGAATTTGGGGAAATGTAAATTTGGTCTTGATAAAGTAGGCTATTTAATGCATGAATTGTCATGTGAAGGGGCCAAGCAAAAGGGGTGTCTGGTTGAAAGCATTGTGCAGACAGAGATACCCAAGAATAGAGATGAACTGTGTATCCTTTTTGGGGCTTATATAGTTTTTTTGCAATTTCATGTATACATTTTCCAATCAGAGATGAAATAAGCAGAAGGAACAGAAGAGGTGTCAACTTTGTTTGGCATATGAGAAGGAATTTGTTGAGATCAAGACTGAGTTATCTGCTGTACGTTTCCCTATATTTCATGTGGGTGTGAAACTGTGTTTGATTCCTGGACTTTAAAGAAATCTAAAACAGTATTCTGTTATTCTGTTATTGAGAGATACGATATTGGATGTGGGTAGATATTCAATGGTTTAAAGGTGTCTTTGTGGCTGAGATTTAATTTGAGATCTTGCCACAAAGCCATGGCAGGTGTTTTTGGGACAGAGGCTTATATGATATTTCCAGAAGGATTGTGAGGTTGGTTACCTGTCTAGAAGTATAACAATTTAGAGCGTAACTTATTTTTAAAAACAACAATGTTTTCGTGCAAGCATTTTCTGAGAAACTGATTTGAATGGCAGAAACATTTCCAAGGTACTGTTTGAAGTTTCGTTCCATGTGACGAGAGATGAGTGCTGAAAATAAACCATTGAAGATGGTTTTAATAAGAAAGAAGTTGAGTTTGTGAACATAAACTGGTAGGAAAAAATCAATGGCGATTATTTTGAAGGTGTAAGAGAGTAGAGTTACAAAGTGTCAATAGTGCATTTTTGATTGTTAGTGCTAAATTAGGCGTGGGAAGTAGGTCTGTTCCATTGGTGGGAATTAGGGAAAGAATTGTGTGTTTGTTACACAATGGACGTTGGAGTACTGAAAGATTAAAAGGAGAATATGGCATTCTTACTGGCAGCCACAGATGAGTGGAATGATTGGTAAATCACTGTACAGAGTGCAGTCCGAACAATAACATACGCATTACAGCAAGGAGCTCTATGAAGAGTATTTCATTTGCCAAAATGACCATGGGTAGATGTTTCTCTGAATATTGAGCATGTTGAATATTTCAAGGGGCAAGGAACATTTTAGGGCTCATTGATTTGTATCTGAGGTCTAGGCCACTGTGACAGATAAAAATGTATAGTGAATTGCCAATGAAATGGAGTGTTTTCTGCTGGACATTGGTATAACACATTCTACATCTTTATTAACGTATTGTTGTTTTGGAGCCAGAAACACCAACCATGAGTACAAACACTTTGTAGCACCCAAGGTGGGGGTGGTGATGAAGATGCAGGGAGGGTAAGGTAACAAGAATGTTTAAACCTATTAAGACTTGAAACATTCAAGAAAAGGTCAACGCTAGTGAGGGAACAAAGCTTAAGTACAGAACAGGCAAGTGCATCACAATGAACACAAAGTGTGATAAGTGCAATAGCTCTACAAGTGCGAGGTCTAAGCGGTAAGCAGGACTTTAATGGCTGCATAGGTTTAATATGCATAATGTTTAACTTCATCAAGGATTATAAAACACAAGCTTGAACAAGATGTCCTTAAATCGTTTCCAGATTCAGGAGGAACGTTAAGGTAATGGGGAGATTGTTTCATAGAAGTGTACCTGCAGAGTTCAAAACAGCAGCCTTTAAATGTATTTCGTTTGGTGTGGACCAGCATACGTGAGAAGGAGTTAGGGTAACTTAGGGTGCTACAAGGGCAGTACTTGGTGATTTTCAACTGAAATAGTACAGACTAGCTCCCAAGTTAGTGTGATGATGATCGAGTCAAACCAATGTGCAGAAAGGTCACCCTTAACGCATATTGTGGGGATGGCCACCAGGGTGAGAATTCGGAAGAGAAACGGTGCCAAAGTGTGTTGGTTTATTTATAGATTAGCGTTTGATGTGGATATGCCCGAATTTGAGATGTAGAGAAAGGGAAATATAACACTAGATTGTGCCCAGAATGGCTGAAACGACCATTTGGAATGGAATTAAAGGACATTTGAGATGATGAGTGACGGATAACATGTTTCAAAACACAGCATGGTTGTAAACATTCCTGCTAGGAGGAGACAATATAGGCTGGAGATCATTTGAAAATAAAATTACCTAGCGGTGACAGAGGACTTTTGTCGATGGCTCAATGTGTGTTTGAGGTTATGGGTGATGTGATCATAATCAATCACAACAATGTGTGGAATACGGAAAGATTTGCATTTCTGAGAAGGTGAAACAAACAGAAAACTGAGGTCCATTTGAATATTGTAAAAGAAGCAAGAGATTTATTTTAAGGTGACAGATATTTTACCAGAGAGTAAGGTTGTATCATTTCCTAAACAGGAGTTGCTTGGAAAATGGAAGTCATTGTTCTCTCAACGTTTTGGACATGTGAAAATTACAGTTAACGATAGCCCTCAAGTGAGCCGGTTTCTGATACTGTTTACATATTTACTTCACTTATAAAAAAGACTTAACGCTTAGATGACACGTATGTCTTTGATGTAACAATGAGCTGTCAGACATTAAAGGATAGTTCCGGGACTTTTTTTTTATTGTCCCTACGGTTCGGCCATGTGTTTTTAAGCATAACTCGGTAGATCGTAGAAAACTTTCCTATGGACCTTACCCGACTTTTCGTCCATTAACGCACTCGAAATCAGCCGCCATTTTCTGATAATCCTATCATTTCCCCCCATCGCACTGGCTCACCTGCTTTTGCGGCACTAAATCAAATCCCCCGCCCCTGAGCCTGACATCAGCAGACGCGTACCGCCCATTTCCCAACGCCAAAGCACGTTTCGTGTCAACAATCGCTGCGCCTCAGCTAATGAAGTGTCGGCATGGAAATGGCAGGACGCCTCTTTCCTCAATAAGTATAAACACACCGTTTCACAACACACAGCAGCAGATTTTCGATTCCATTACTCTCTCTGTGTTACTTTGAGTATTCTGTGACTCGTTTCTGTGCTCTGGTCAGCTACCTTCGCCGCTTCTAGGCCTTGTGAACACCTGTACCATCTCTGTAAATTATTTTACTTTCTTTACCACACAATGGCTACAATAATGCCGTATATGTACGAGCCCGAGTACACCGAGCAAGAACTACTGGAAAGGCAAGCACGCGAAAACGATGGGGATTCGGACGGCAGTTGGGAGGACCAGTCAACGGATGAAGAGCCTGGACCATGTCGCATGGACGGCGTCTCCACCTGGTGCACGTGCAATCGGTGCGAGCTACTGCCAACTGAGGAGGAGAACTGCTGCTGCCGTGAAAATTCCGGGTGCTTGGCCTACATTTCGGAAGGCGAGCCAAGTCCGCAATGCATCACCGAGCTGCCAGAGTTCAGGGAAGCCTGCCTCTCACGGACCGTGTTGAGGATGATGATGGTGCTTATGCACGAACTTCGCGGCACTGTTCGTCCGCGTATTCCGAGTAACGAGTAAGTATACTCTGGTTTTGATGTCAGTGATGCCACTACTATGTCATGGTCGTCTCCCACATATAAAATTACATCTACATATCATTTGAATGCATGTAAATTGGTTCCATATTGTGCATTTTCTAGATAGAATTTTTTTCAAAGCAGAATGACATTTTTTTACCTGAATCGACAGTGATAAGAAAGTTTTGTCATTTTAATACAGTTTGCATCTTTCGTTTTCAATGTGTGCTCGTTCAAAGTGAAGGTCAGCTGCTTTGATTTTTTGCTCGGGTGCCGGAATGGCCCACGACTCAGTATAAGGTTCTATTGTTATTTGACCTTGACAGGCCGGGACCATCCCGAAAGACTTCTTTTTGGGGGTGTGGTGCAATAACGTAAAAAACGATAATGAATAAAATTTCAGAAACGATAGCCATTTAATGTTCGTTCATTAGAAGAAATAACGTCGGCATAGAAGGAGTGGTATTTCGGGGCTGCCCTACGCACAGAAACAATGGAAAATGCAAATATAATGTAAGTAACTCTTTAGATGAGTTTGTACCGCAATTTAAACTTGTTCGTTCTATGTGGCATATTGTTTTGTACCGCGCACTATCTTGAGGAGAACCATCTCCTTTTACGGAAGCACCTCAAAACCTTCCTCTTTGCTTCTGCTTTCTCTCTCCCTCTCCCCTGCTACAACTGGTCCACTGTCTGCGACCTCGGTCCTGGGCCCTTCCACTCTCCACCTGCACTGCCTCCCTGTCAACCCCTGCACTGGGGGACTGTCTCAGTATCCTACAGCCCCCCCTTGACGTATAATACCCCGTTGCACTGTCCTAGCTATGAAATAATTTCCCGACCGAATATATAAAATGAATAATTTTAATAAAGATCTGATGGTGAGACTAATTTCATTTTTTATGTTTTTCAAACAGGTACATCGTTCATTATTGCATGTGTCACGAGTACCAGACACCGGCGGATGGGTTTTTCAACCACCAGTTGCTTCTCCGCGTGAACAACGTTACCACCCTGACCATTTTATGGGACGATCGCCAAGTACAAGTATGCCCTTACGCGGTACTAACGGCTAGATGCAACATGCAGACCGTTGTGGTGGCCTAGTGCCTCGTTGTTGGAACAGCCATGCGATTATCAGTGCGACCGAAGAGCTTATTTTATCGTAAACCAACACCCTGTGTACTGCACACGAACATCGCTTGCCTCAAGACGAACTATTTTGGATCGAGAGCAAAGAAAAATGCAAATCGCTGAATATTCTCTAAACATTTGATGTCCAATAAATGTACTTTGCCAAATGTACAATCTTGCCGTTTGCTTTTAAACCACAGTTTCATATTCCGAATTGTGGCGTTGTATTGTGAGATGATCTAAGACCCTGTGTACAGCAAAGGAACATCGCGTGCCTCAAAACGAACTTTTTGGAACGTGAGCAAATAAAAATGCAAATCGCTGAATATTCTCAAAACATTTGATGTCAAATAAATGTACTTTACCAAATTTACAATCTTGCGGTTTAATTTAAAAGTACAGTTTCATATTCCCAATTGTGGCGCGCTGTGTTGTGTGAGCTCATCTGTGTTGATTTCCGGGTTCTGTGTGGAGTCGCGTAGAAGACGCCTGGGCGCGTTTGCCTACGCAGCTCAGTCACGTCACGGATAGAGGCGGGGAATATGAATGTTTTGATAAAGTCTGTTTCAGGGGCGGGGGATTTGATTTAGTGCCGCAAAAGCAGGTGAGCCAGGGAGATGGGGGGAAATGATAGGATTATCAAAAAATGGCGGCTGATTTCGAGTGCGTTAATGGACGAAGTGGTTTCTCACACTACCCATAATCCTTATAGGGCAAATTAAAAGGTTTTGTCATGTCTCTCATGTGGTGATGGTCAAGCAAGCTGGGCTAGAAAAGAATATTGAAACTAGTTGATAAAATGTAGCTTTTATATGGACGAAAAGTCGGGTAAGGTCCATAGGAAAGTTTTCTACGATCTACCGAGTTATGCTTAAAAACACATGGCCGAACCGTAGGGACAATAAAAAAAAAGTCCCGGAACTATCCTTTAATGAAGGAGCGAAGGCTAGGGTTTGCCACGCGCTTCTAACTTGTATGTGAGGACGGCATTGTTTTTTTTTTCACTACAGGGAAAATACTTTTAAATAAATATAGCTGTGTGTTTACACTGCACTAGAAAGATTTCAATATAAGGGTCTTAAGAAAAAGCATTTCGATAACATGATACCAATTATATGACGAGAAACCTTTTGTAGGTTATAAGCAGCTTTGCAAACCATGGGTTATGTGAGATGTATACAACAGTAGTGTTCTCCAGATTTGCAGTTTGTTTCTACACATGCGTCAAAATGTGTTCTCGAGGATATAGATGTGTGTTGTAGTGTGTGATATGGTGGCACTGTATATTTTTTCAAATAGAATTTCAAGTTGCACTAAAATGTGTTGCAGTTCTGGGCAGAGCAGGGGTTGTCATGATGGTGTGTAGATGTCCATTTGTGGGTTTCTGGAGAAGCAGTCCTTTTTTATGTATACATAGGATTATTTTTGAGGTTTGGCCCTTGTTCCATAAGGACATTCATGTATCTACGTTGTGGTAGTGCCATCTTTGCCAGATTATGGTGTGCACTGGGTTATGACTCTGTTTGACTTAAAGATTTTAGGAGTTTTGCTGGTGCGATTTATTTAGGGATTTTGTAAAATGCTTCCTGCCATGGACAGCTATGTCAGAGCGACCCAGCTGGATACACAGTAAAGCAAGGTGGACGCCAACCATATAAATTCAGGCAGCGGTCAGATGCTGATATCCCAATTCAACCTAATTTGTAAGGTGGTAAATGATGTAGAATGGTCTAGATGTGGTAATATGTCTGTGAGAGATTGTCATCTTCTATGGGTATAGAAAACCTGTGTTTTTTAAATAATAAAATAATCCTTGTAATCTGCCTCGTAAAGGGTGGTCTGCTAAGCAGACCCCCTTATACAAAGCTCCATACCACAACCATAGTACACGTACGTACCTTGCTGCATCTGTTTCCTGGTCTGCAGCACCTGCCCTTCTGTGGCACAGTGCAGGCTCCGAGGCGCATGTGCCCTGTTTGACAGCTGCTGTATCACAAGGTCACTACAGACAGAAGTTGCATTTAACTCCTGTACCTCTGATACAAAAACATTATAATTGTGGGCCTATCCGTCTGGTGGCATGGTCATCTATAAGAGTCAGCCATATCTGGCTGGTATGGTGACTGATAGTGTACACAGTTATTAAAGGCACATCATGTCAATTATGGCATGACTGACTGTTTTGGCTTCAGCAAGCAAGACAAAAGCAAGGAAAGCTGGTTCTTTGGATCCTCAGGAAGGTGGGTTACAAATCTCCTACAGCCCAGGAAGCTCTCATCAGGAGAACCCCTGGGATCTGTGCATTAAAGAGGCACACCCATAACAAATACCAGCTTCACACAGGGACATAATTTTACCAAAATGCCAGGGGTAGCGGAAGTGACATCACACAACCCTTGACCTCTGGTGACATCAAAGGAAGTGATGTAATTTGACCCAACATGAAGTGACATCACAGGAAGCGCTGAAACACGACCTCGCACACATTGACAAAACAGGAAGTGGCATCACATAGCAGTATAATAATTCCTAAGTACACAACGAAAAATATGGTTACAATATCCCTGTAATGTGATATACCTTCCATACGTTAATATCAGTATGTATAGGCCCATATTAACAAATTACTGTGAATGCAAGCAGATATTCAAGCCCAAATAATAATGATGTGTTATTATATAGCACTTACATTTAAGCGCTATATATAGAACACATATGCATACAATATCACTCAACCTGCTTTGGTACTCATTTATCAACTTCAGAAGGATCAAAGGCTGAGTTGCCCTTGCCGGGATTCAAACCTGCAACCTGCAGATCACACACACATTACAACAGTGAGTCCTCAACCCCCAGAGATATCTTACCGACAATAGTAAAATGAACATTTACAAGTCTGAATGTTCTCAAAGTCCAAAAACAAATTACACTCTGTAGTGGATAATATTAAACTGGTAACTGAGATTTAACAACAGGCCAGTACATCTGTGGTCTGGTGCAAAGTTGGCCGAATTTCAAGCCTGCATGGATCTACTTTTCAGACTTCAAAGGTTGGCAAAATACATACCATTGGGAGAGTTCATGACTGTATTAAAGAATTTAGAGTAGTGCAGGGAAAGCAGCGCACTCACACGGCAACCCGTACTCTGGAACTCGTTACCTCCTACAACAAAGCATTAAATGTGGCACAATGAAATCAAGGGCCACTTTATGTGCTATGCTGAAACATTTCTACACTGTACACAAACCTTTAGGCACAAGGATTTTGTCAAGTGACCGAGTACACTGAAATGGAATGTCTTGTGTTGATCGTAAAGAGACAAATGCAGAAAAAAACATGGTTTTTGGAGGTTTTTGTCTGCATTGTGAATTTGAGGTGTTTAAGAAAAGACTAAGTCAGTGGCCGGAAATAAACCTTTAATGAGTCTAGCAATTATTGTATGGAATTCCAGAAAGACAAATTATTTGTTATTCCTATTCTTTCTTATTTAGGGTCAATGCTCAAAGTGTTACACTTGTGGACCCCCCCCATGTTTTTCTTTAAGAAGCCCGAACAAGAAAGTCAGCCACTCTAGAAACAAAGAGATACATGGCACTGGCCACAGGCCAGGAGCTTCAATTTGTTAAAAAATCAACAAAAATATGTTAATAATGATTTTTTAGGGGTAGCAAGGGAGACCACAGGCTGGGCAAGGGAGACCTCTGGTGACCCGCAAATGACGTCCCTGGCCTCACACCAGGTTGTTGCATAGCAGAAGGCCTTTGAAGCTGAACGTTTGGGAAGGAGGTAGGGTTAGAGTAGTCAGAAAGAGCCAAAGTGAACTGAGAGTGGGTTGTGCCCTCTTACTTTTCTGTGGGCCCGCTCTCCTTCTTGTCCCCTCCATGTCCTGCAGTACAACGCACTTGTGGTATGATACAAGAAGGGAAGGGCCACTTACAACAACAACAGAGATTGCACCCCTTGTAGCAGGCTTGCTGTTGTCCAATCACTTGTGTTCTTCTGCCTTCACAAGGAAGGGATCTCCCACCATTTATTTGCGTGAATAATCTTGGACTTTTAAGAACAAAATAATTCATTTGGGGCCTGCTCGGACAGCTGCCCTTTCCAAAGGCCTCTGCCAGATGGCTGTTTTCTTTTTTTTTATAGTCGGACAGGTGTTCCAAGACACAAGGGAGCTCTGTCACTGAATCATCCCTAGGGAACATTAGGGGAGACTGCTCTTGAACCAAGTCTTTCACTCTGCCAGCTTCATCGATACCCAGGCTCCTCACTGTAGTTGAACTATTCCTCCAGGTGCCAGCTAACTCCCCAATCGGGGAGTACAGAGGAAAATGACTCATCTTGTCCCTGATTCCCTGGATTCCTGGGTTCCACTACAAACCATCCTCAAGAGTTAGCTGACCATGCTCCAATCATTCAAACAATACAGGACCCACAGTGTGGCCTTTGGAACTCTTCTCAAACCTCTGTGTGTTACATCAAACCAGTTCACTGCTGCATCACGCTTGTGGTGTAAATTGCTGTATTGGACTGAACAGGAAGCTTACAGTTTTGGAAGTCATCGAACTGCAATGTCTCCAACCAGCACCTTCAACTGCCAGGATTTTCACATGGAACCAGCCCGAACCTTGACTCGAAACGCTGTAAGAATCTTGTCTCTGAGCTCGACCCAGTGCCATGCAACATCTCGAACCAGCACAATGCTAGACCTAACCTGGAGGACTAGTTGAACTGCACCATTCTCATACCTATTGAGGCTCATATCTTCAAATCAAACCCAACTAGACATCGACTCGCCACCTGGATCACTACATTTCGCAGCATTCAAACCTGGCTCAACCACGGATGTACAGTGCAGAGAAAACCCAGTTCAGCGCTGTCATACCACCAATAAGAGAAAGAGGTATTTCTGAGATTCCTAGACCTCATTAGTCCACTTTTGGGAACCTGGTAACTCATATCCGCTCTTGTGCAACTTTTTCGCAATGACATAGGGCCTGATTTCCAAAAGCTTTTTTGAATGGGAACATCTAATTGAAAAAAGCTTTGTAAATCAGGCACATATCCCTTTAAAGTGAGATTGTTGCAAATTCCTGTTCTTCAGCCCTGATACAGCACAGTGAATGCCTTCATATCCCTGTACTACGTTTTTCTATGTTCTTTCTACAGGTGTGGGTTTTTGCTCGTGATTTTTATAGTCAGTTATTTGCATATCAGAGTGTTTAGATTACTAGGGCTTACAGTCAAGGCGTCTTGATTCTATTAAAGACACAGAGGCGAGCATTATGCTTCAACTTTATTCTTTACTATTCAACAGTTTTAAATCTTTAAACTTGTTCTCTCTTTAAAAATAAAAAATAAAATTTGGAACTACAAGTCCCTATTAGTCCTTTCCGTCTTGTAGTTGTTTCCCTGAGTTCCTTCACCCTGGATCTAATCACTCACTTCCTGACTAGATCACATCCTCTTCTTTGATTCTTATAACAACACCTAACAAACTATGGGCCTCATCACGAGTTTGGCGGTAACCCTTAAATCAGGCGGTAGCGATATTACTGCCGGATTTAAGGGTCCGTCAAATCAGGGCTTCGGCGGATTTCTCACCAGCTCTGAGCGGGGGGGAAATCCGCTGAAATTTCGCGCTATTACCGCCAGCGGGAAATCCGCCGGCCGTAAGAGCGCGAAAATTCCCCATTGAGCCCAATGGGGAATGGGGAATTCCCGAATGGGCTCAGTGGGGAATGGGCAATACTGTTCCCCCAAAACCGTGATCCCGCGCTATTAGCGCCGGGGGGTTTGGCGGTAGGGCTATTAACGCTGGTGCTAATAGCGCCGGCGTTACCGCCCAACTTGTGATGAGGCCCTATGTCTCATTCAGGCGACTTGAGACAAATGCCAATGGATATCTCGACCTTAAGGCCTGTGCCCAATTCCATTTCCAATGTCCGTCGATTACTGGCTGATCCCATCAATCCTAGATCTTGTCTTGTCAGCCGTTCTTTTGCTCTTCACCTGTGTGATGAGAAAGTACAGGATCAGGGAGGGTATATGCACTGCACCTCAAAACATACTGACATCTCAATAATTAATCATGATAAAACTGTGCATATGGCATCGGGGTTGGAAGCCCACGGCTGAAATGTTCAAGGGAGAAAAGACCGAAAGTTATTTTTTCAAAAATAACTTTCGGTCTTCTCTCCCCTAAACATTTTAGCCTTTGCCCCCACCCCACCTCCCTACTTACTTTGTGGCGGCACATTTTGCTGTGTGCCGCCGACTCGCTGTGTCCATGCAACGCCTGTTCCTTTTCACTTCCGTGATCGGGGACCGGCACTGCAGGGTCCTTTCCATTTTTATTGTTGTTTTTTACTTTTTACGGGACCGGCTGTGGGGGACACCCCCACATCCCCCAATCAAAATATAGTGAACAAGGGTGCCGGGGACAACCTGGCAGCCCTTGCCACCGAATGGGGGATTTGATTGAACTTTTCGTCAGTTCAGAATTTTCGAACAGCTGAAATTCTGCCAAATATCCCATTCAGTCTTTATTTTTCAGACCTTTGGGATGTTTCCTGCATATGCTGGACAGGAAGAATTCTCACCTCTATGTCTTTAACAGAATAGTCCCTGAGTTGTATAGTTATGCTTGTTCAAAGCTGTGAACTACTGTCGCTGCCACTGATGTTATTAGCTTGAAGTAAAACGCTCTAAAGATACAATCGTTCGTCCAGTCTGCTGCTCACGGGATATCTTGCAAACACACACCTGAAACAAATGTTTTAGAAGCCTTGGCGCCCCTCACAGAATGTACACCAAACTTGGGCAAATCAACACCTGCTTGGGACATGACATCACATACCCACCTAGGTATGGTTGCTGGTGCTACCACCTTAAAAGGTTTCCACTCGGCTGTCATGCAACAGTTTGTTTTGATTTGTTTAGAAGTGGTAAATGTCACTCCCTCAGGCCGTAAATCTTTCTATCCACTTCTACGGCTCTGACGTACGAAACTATCTTACAAGAGACTAGACACAGCAGCATTGCTAGCTTCCCTGACAGGTGCACTAGTGACAGATATTTGGTCGGTGGCCCACTGTTGAGGAAAGGTAGAACCACGTTGACATCCACAGATAAGCATATGTCAGGAGAGGAGGCCTTTAAAATCTCACTCCCTTGATGAATCGGACTAAGGTACGGTGAACGCCCACTGTCTTCCACTCATTGAGGACATGGTCGGCTGATATGGCCGATCCGTAAACTCCCAACATACTGAACAGTTTATCATTTGCCACCAGAGAAGCTAGGAAATTAAGCTTGCACTATGGGGCAGAAAAGGCAAGAAGACCCTGTCGCTGACACAGTTCTCCCATGTGCCCCACGCATAGTTATTGCTCCTGAGGCTGGAGTGTGCCCATGATTCTTGGATACATTGGTCAGCTTGGCCCAAAATGCCTGGTATGCTCCCTCTTTTCCAGACACCCTGCAGGCCAACAGCTGGAGGGTCCCTGATACTCTCAGAGGGTGATACTTCCCAGTTGGGTCTGAGAGTAGGTCTGGGTTCTTGTCACAGTGCTTGCCCCCAGACATCAGGAGCAGACCAGCCTGCCCAGGGTACTGGCAGCCATGGGGACCTTTAATGCCCCAAAGGATTCCCTAGGGGCTTCCTGGACCCGGTCCTGGTGCCGTTGGCCAGGATACAAAATAAGAGAAACACGTGCAGACCAGTCTGAGGCAGGCTGAAGGGACTACTTTACCTGGGAACTATTTGATAGGGTGTGGTTGGAGGGACTATTTTACCTGGGGACTACTTCTGGAAGGCTATTTAAACCACGCCCTCAGAACAGAACACGCTTCGCGTTATTCTGCACTCCTGCAGCGTAACGCTCACTGTATCTGCTAACTTCAGGCCAGTTTTCAGCCATGCCCGTCCAGATTTTCACAAGCTACCTGCAAGGAAAGAAGAGAGGCGAGAAACTGAACAAGACTCTTACCTGATGGTCCATCTCGTTCGCTCGGGAGTCTCTGCTTCTGCTAAGCTGAAAAGGAAGACACCAGGTTAGCCACGCAGCCCATGTTAAAGACATTGCAACTGTGCGCAACGCTAATACTTAGGAGAAGGCAGCTCACTCTTATGATCCATCGAAGCACCATCACTTGATCGCCGCTCCGAGCTGCCGCACCTGTCGAACACAAAGAAGGCATCAGGTTAGCTGCACAATGGGGAGGGACCTCATTAAAGACATTTATATCTTACGCAGCGCTACTACTCACCTGAAGGCTGCATTTCCTTGCGGTCCCTCAAGGCATCATCACGCGAACTCTGCCCCAGTGGTACAGCACCTGCAGAATAGAAAAAGAACAGCAGGTTAGTTGCGCAGAAGAACAATACCGTATGTTAAGAAATTATTGCATAACTCTGGTGTGGAAAGTTACCTTGGAATTCAGCTCAACATTTCTGGGGAGGTGTCCACTTCATTTTATGCACCAAGGGGAAACCTGCAAAGAAAAGGCACAAGAGTGAACTTTTTACAACTTGAACTCTAAGGCAAGCCACACCATTGGTATAAAGACTTACCCCATTGAGTCATAGCTGTCCGGAACTCTTCAGGATCATGGAAGTAACTAGATCCTTGAACTGCTACGCACCCCTGCATACAGTCGCAGGATGGAGAGTCCGCCATTCATAACATTAAGGTGAGACATAGCAGAGGGGTGCACAAGGAGGCCACGGGAGGTGGGAGTCGGTCCCCCTCCTTACGGTTAGGTATCATTTTGTTTTAACATTTTAGGCAAATCGGCTTTTCGTGACAGAATGGGCAAACAGAGGGGGAACGTGGAGCCATTCAGCATCGGCCCCTCCAGTTCTGTTCGGCGCCCCTGTGGAGGCCAGGTGAGCGTAACAGTTCTGAAGGAGAGCTTGAAGAAAATCTGAGGAAATTTCATCAGAGCTAGAAACCAAGCCTGTGTTCTCCAAACGGGGGCTACAATAGCTACCTCTGCCCTCTCCCTGCAAATATTCGCTAGTATCCTGCTCAACATTATGAATGGTGGAAACACATACTGGAGAGCCCCGAGCCAGCTGTGTAGGAACACATCCATACCCCGAGCATCTAGATCCAACCTCCAAATGAAGAATTTTGGAGACTGAGCGTTCAGTCTGAAGTCAAATAGATCGATGTACATGGGTCCCAAGATGCTCACTAACTTCAGGAAAACGTCCCTCTTTAGCGTCTAGTCACTGGTGTCCATCAGGTACTAGGAGTTCCAGTCCGCTACTAGGTTCAGATCTCCTGGGAGGTACTCTGCCGTAACCGATATTCCGTATTCTAGGCAATAGTGCCAGATTTCTTTCCCCAATTCTGCCAGCAATCTTGACCTTGTGCCCCCTAAATGATTTTGTGCACTGCTGACACATGGTTCATCTTCAGGAGAATGCTGCACTTTACTGTGTCCCTGTTAAATACTTTGATGCAAATGACCCAGCTAACAGTTTGAGACAATTGACATGCAGGTCTAGTTCCTAGAGGTCTATTTTCCTCCTGTTTCTAAGGTCCTGCATTTGGCTCCCCATCCTGCTCTACTGGCATCTCATTCTATGACTAGGTCTAGCATATCTCTGAAAATAGAACGACCGTTCCATGCCTCCATGATCCAGAGCCACCATTTTAGTTCCATACTCCCCTCCTGATCTAAGGGAATCATCTGATGGTACTTCAGACCCTGTTGCAGGTTTCTGATTTTCAGCCACTGCAGGGCTATGTAATGTAACAGCCTAGAAATATGGCTTGAACGGAGGAGGCTAATAACCCACGATCTTCGCTAGTGTCCTCAGAGATATTATTTTTCTCTTGAGACACACCCTGATCACTTTTTTGATATCCCTTATCTTCATTGCTGGAAGTTCCAGAGTCGCCATCCTGGTGTCTACAATGAATCCCAGGTAGTCCCTTCTTTTGTTAGGCTTCAAGTCTGACTCCTCATGATTGATGAGGAAACCGAGGAATACTAGAAGGTCCCTCACTCACTAGGTCTGTTGTTTCGAGCGCATCCCTGTTTTCGGCTATGATCAGGATATCATCTTGGTAGATTATCATCCTGATATCTCTCTCTCTCTCTGATCGCTGCGATACCTGGCATCATTAATTTGGTGAAAGCTCATGGCACTGAGGAAAGTCTCAATGGCAAAGTCTTGAATGGCCAAATCTGCTCTCCCCAGTTGAAGCTTAGCCATGATCTGTGTTACTGTGCCACTGGAAGTGTAAGGTATGTGTCTTTTAGATGTATAATGGCCAGCCAATCGCCCTTTCTGAGGTTATCCCTGAGGAGGTGAATGCCCTCTATCTTGAAGTGTATGTACACAATCCACCCATTTAGCCCCTTCAAGTTTTTCACAGGTCTTAATTTGTCCTTTCTGTGGACTAGGAGCATGTTGCTGATAAAGCATGGAGCCAGTAAGTCGCTGTGCTCTATCGCTTCCTTCACGCAGAGTTGCTGCAACTTGCTTTCTAGTTGTTGGGACTCCCTTACGGTTGTATGGATGCAGGGAGAGGTGCGTGATTGTGTGGGTACTTCTATAAATTTGAGACGGAAGCCCATCGCTGTCTATAATACCCAAGCATTGCTAGATAGCTTGGGTATGGGTTGTTTGACTGAAAACAAAATGACCTCCTGTCGAATTTACCTGTTTTTTGATCTAATTATTTTTACCTACTGTGGGGGAGACCCCCTGCCACCTCCCATAATGCAGGGGTGACACCCGCACCCTTCCAACTTCCACCCCATCTTAACCTATTCCCTTACTCCACCCCAGATCTATTTTTTTATTAAAATGTACCAATTGACCTACCGAATTCGACCAAAAAAATGTGGTCAATTCGGAGTAGGTCAATCTGATATTAGATCAAATTGGATAATACCAATAGCTTGTATTACTTGTGTATACATGCTCTCATCCTCCCTCCTGTGGGTGGATAGAAAATGGGAAGGCGTCTCACATAGATGTGCTCCCTGAAATCTGCCATAACCTCTTCCTCTATGGCCTCTAGTATTTCTCCCTCATGATGGGAAGAACTAATTTTGCTGACGTGACTCCCATTATTAGGCTCTGGTGTCTTGAGGTCTTCTGTTTCAGGCATGACCGGCCAGTCGACCTTTGTATCGATTGGTCTTGGCAAAAACCCTATCCGGGAAAATCTTTTTTTTATTGAGGGCTGAGCTTTTTCTAGAGCCGTGTATGTTTCTACAAATTTGCCCATCTCTTTGCCAAATGCCTCACTGAATTAGAGACCTTGAGCTGCTTCTCTCGCTTCATAAGAAGCTAGTTTCCCCAGCCTGCCATGAATTTTGAGCAGTAAGCCCCTTCGTCTCTCAGAGGACAGTGTACAGTTTGCGTTTCCCTGCAGACAGACAGCTCTCTGTGCCCAGCTAGCTAGATCATCCAGGTCTACTGGTTCGCTTGTGTCCTTGGCTCTTTCAACCAGGTCCATAATCTTGGTGATTGGGCCTCAACAGCTTTTCCATAATCTATCCATACACCTACGTAGATCCTTTGAAGCTTTAGACGTGACTGTTATCATGTATGAGTCACGCTCTGGCTTCTCTTCCACTTTTCCTGATACCTCTAGCCATGGACATTCTGAGCGCATGCAGAGTCTCATTTCTTTCTCTAGAGGTTTCCTCAGCCTCTGAGACATATACAAGGCCACTCTAGGTGACGGCTGCGAGTCTGTGGATCTTAGATGTCAGCATGAACAGAAACCTCTGTGTCTGGCTCCTCGATATGTTTCTGTTTCCTGGATTTTTTCTTGCCCAGCAAGGGTTCCGCCTCTGCCTTAGGGATAAGCTTATCATCTATTGACGATGCGTCAGGGGCTTGGGTATCATCTGTTTCACATATATTATGCTTCTATGGGGTAGGGAGTCGGAGGTTTGGCATAGCTGGTATCTTAAAAAATGCTTCTTTCAGGTTTCCAAATTTGCCAGCAGCCTCTGGGGCTTTATGCCCCTGACATTGGGCCTCATTACGAGTTGGACGCAAAGGGATACCGGGCACCGGTAAGGAGACCGGTGCCGGTAATCCCTTTGCGCCCTATTCCGAGGTCCCTTAGTGGGTCCCTTCCTTAACGCCTGGCGTTATGGACAGGACCCGTTAAGGGACTTTAGAGCTAATAACGGTACCGCAATTTGCGGTACTGTTATTAGCGCCTTCCCCCTTCCCAGTGAGCCCTATGGGGGCTCAAATGGGAATGGGCAATGGCTTTTTCAATGGGGACTTACCGGTCCCGCAAAGGTCGGAATAGGCCGGTAAGTCCACATTGAACCAGGGCGGACTCGGTACCGGTATGGGAGGTAGTCATGGCGCAAATAGCGCCATGATTACCTCCATACTCGGAATGAGGCCCATTATGATCCGGAGAGTAGAAGAGAGCTTCCACTTTCAGATCTGAGTACCCCCCTGTGTGTCCACCTCTCTTTGGGTGACTGTAGTGGATGTGTCTTTCACTTTCTCACTCTGTGTCTTATTGATATTGTTCCCCACTAGGTTTTCCAAAATATGAAATCTCTCCCATAGGGGTTTCACCCCTTGAGCCACAGCCTCAATTACTGAGTCCCCCAGCACTTTCTTTAAACTGAGCACCAGACCACTCTCTGTTTCTGTTTCTGCACCATTTTAGCTCTCTTCACCACATGTGGCACAGCGAGTAGAGCGCTCGCTTTGACATCCGTGCAGAGCCTGCTAACGCAGGTTCGAATCCTGGCGGGGCCAAACTCAGCCTTTCATCCGTCCGAGGTCGATAAATGAGCACCACACACCGTGGGTAATAATAAGCAGCGCTCAGATACCTGAGGGTTCGTAGCGCTATATAAATGCCAAATTATTATTATTATTATGTATAGTCTTCCATCAGTAATGGAAAGTTTTATCCGCAAATACATGCTCTGGGATGCCCTTGACGTGCTGGTAAGTGTCAGTGCCTGAACTAGCAGGCTGTATGACACGCCCACTCAAACTGTAATGTGCTTTATTCATTTTTTATTTTTGTATGTGGCTGAGAGATATGCGTAGGACGAATGTAGCCCTTAGAGATAGCTTCACCTATGTCTAATGACAAATATTGGTTTTATTTAGTATGAGCGCAAATGAGTGCTAAGCCACCTTGCTAATCTTCGCAATCTGATATATTGGAATGATTGGTGGAGTTCCGAAATTACAGAACAAAGGCCAACTGTTCTCGGAGCCTTTAAAGTCTCTCGATCAGTGTCTGTTGAAGCAGTTTCTGCGTCCGCCAAAGACATCAACCACGCATGCGCTGGAGTGCTTCAGCCTGCTTATCCGTCGTGAAGCTCCCTCCTGTGACAGACAGGGGCTCTGTTATGACTAAGAAGAAGAGCAGGAACCCAGAGGTGCTCTGATATGAGTACGGACCCTCCTCGTGTTCCTCGAAAGTCATGTTGTGCCACATAAACATTCAGTTATGCAAAACAAATCACCCTGAACGATATGCCTTCCTGGTTGCTGCTCTTTTCCCTACTTAAGGAGGCCTCCAGCATCTTTTCCTATGCAGATGGGAAGCAGGTGCAAGTGGATCTAGGTCACCTGGCCTAACCCCTTGCCCACCTGGTGCCTTCCAGGTTGCTGCTCTTTACTGCACTTAGCAAGCTCCGCCCACCTGGTGCCTTCCTGGATACCACTCTTTTTCCCTACTTAAGGAGCCCTCCAGCCTCTTTTCCTAAGCCGTGGGCTAACCTTCTTAGCCCTGCCTCTTTCTTCCTGCTCTTAACTCTTAGATCAAGGTCGTCTCTCGCCCAGGTGTCCAAAGCGAAGGACAGACAAAAAAAAGGGCAATTCCTCTTTGGACCTGTTCGGACCAGGAGGACCCAGGGCCTGACCCCCTGCTCAGATAGCAGGTAAGCATGCCCCAACATGGGTTTACTCCTTCTGTCCCCACAGGCCATCCCCACCCCCTATCGTCCCCTGTGATGTTCCCTTGTGCCCCCCACCCTTCTCGCACACAGATGTTGCCTGTTTTGCTTGATTCTTCTACCCTACTCCGCTTCCCCCCCTCCAGCCTACTTCTGCAGGAGTCTGTCCTGATACATTCTGGTTTCACCATCAACGTCTTGTGGCCAATACTGGATTTGACTTTAATGGACTTAATTGATTCACAGTGTGTCACCCTTTCTCAACTCTCATGCTGGATTTCATTTGCATCTTGTACTCATGGTGGCCCTGAATCATGCTGCTTCCATCTTCATCTTGTATCCTGGCTTGCAACGTTATGTGTTACTACTGACTTCTGCAAAAGTATTCGCTCTCCCCTCTTGCTTCTCCACTCTTTTTGACTGCTTACTCTCTGTTCTCTCCTCCTCTCCCTTTCTCCCTTTTCCTATCTCCTCCACTCCTCCCCTTACTTTCTTCTATGCACTACTATCAGAATTGACCCTGGACCTAGTATGATAACAACCTTGTCTGTCTCCTCCCCCATCCCCTTACTTATTCCCCCGCCCCCAACCCACTCCAGCACTATCTGCAATGTCATCAGGCTTAGTATGATAGATGCTTGCTAGTACGGTAGTCACCTGTCTGTTTCCATTTCCTTCCTACTCGCCCCCTCCCTTCCTTATCTATGTCTTAGCTCTTAAACTATCGGAAATGTCGTCAGGCCGAGTATTATAGTTAACTTCACATCCTTACTGTTCATGGCCTGTAAGAATATTATTGTATTTTCCCTTGTTCCCTCCCTTGCCTTGAAGTGCTTTGAAACACATTGTGTATAGGCGCTATGTAAATAAACTATCATATCATATCATATCAAATCATACACTATGCTTGTTGATACAATACATGAAGTTAGGGAATTTCACATAATCAAATCAACTGCTCATTTGCATTAACAGCATAAAGAACTTGAAATACTCTGCTGGCTAGAGTTAACTTATCTGTCTGAAGAGCAGAAAAAGAAGAGGAAGGGACGTAGGCAGGAAGTGAGAGACTAGGTCAAGAAACATAGGCAGGAAGTAAGAGACCAGCTTCAGGAAGAAGGACGTCAGGGAAAGAACTACAAGATGAAAAGGACTAATAGGGACTTGTAGTTCCCTGATATTATTACCATAAAAGGTGAACGAGTTATATCTCTTGACTTTGCTTGTTTCACCTCTATGATTGGGATCACTGTTGGTTTGCAGTAGTGTGAGATCTGAGTAGACACTTAACCCACTACTCATCCTCCTGTTACTCTTTTTTAGTATTTTTTTTGTAACAAGTTTATTTATTTTTTTATTTTTTATTACTTGTGAATAGTCAAAAATGGACTTTTACAAGGTCTAGCGAGAGTCAATCAATGTCCAAGTTGCGTGTGAGGTCGGGCAATTAGAGCCTGCGTCGTGAAGATGTTGTTTCTTTGTATTTAGTACTCTGTGGACACAGGGCTAAAGCTTAGCTCATATGAAGTACTGAAGAGTTGATTTTTTTAATGGCCGCTTCAAGTAACTTAGCTGTTGCGCTGACCATTTTGCATTTTCCCTGGCAATCAGGCGAAACCACCAGGTTTATTCATTTTAGCGTCATACAAATATATAATAA
Source organism: Ambystoma mexicanum (assembly GCF_040938575.1). NCBI lineage: Eukaryota > Metazoa > Chordata > Amphibia > Caudata > Ambystomatidae > Ambystoma > Ambystoma mexicanum. The sequence goes on from NC_090934.1 coordinate 656,818,261, forward strand.
ATACAATCCAAAGAAAATTGCCTACCCATAAGTTTCACAATACAAGTTAAACAAACGATAACTCTCCCCCTGGATACCATGTTACCTCTAAAAGTCAAATTAAAGAACGAGAGGAAGAAAAACAACAACATCCTATTACTCTTGCGGAGCAGTGGTCACTTCCTCACAACATCCCTGAGGGATAACGTATGCACAGACTGGATTTAGGCATTTTATCACTTTAATGGAAATGTCCTGGCTTCCTGAATTGGGCCCGAGACTTTTATCGTTAGCATATGTAGAAGAAACAAATGTTTTCTTGTTTAGCATGCTGTAGTCTTAAAATTGCCCAAAAGAGCATTTACATTTTTAAAACCTTAACTGTAGCCGCTAAAATGCAGTTTCCCATAAACCATTTTAATTTCCCCTGGATTCCTTTTTCTCATAAGCAAGCAAAAATTACAGGTGTATATGAAATGTGGCCTTTGTTACGGGGCTCTTTAATTCGCTATGCGATTTACAAATAGGAAACACTACTGCACTAACTGCTGCAGGTGTCTTTCATCCACTCTGCACAATAGTAGTGCATTAATCCCGCCAAATAGGTCCTAAGACTGTCACAATAAACCTGCAGGACAGAGAAAGCCGGATACAGTCACAATTTCATAAAAAATGCAAGAGATATAAACAATGGAGTGTTACTAGCTCTCATTTGGCACATAGTTCTCATTACTCCCTTTAACGCTTAATATTTAGGTGTACCCCTACTGTTATAACTATGGGAGGAGATGGAGATGTTTTGCAAATGGTAGAGTGGGACACTCGGTGTTAAAAATGAATGAAAACCATGGTTTAATATTTCAATATTCATAATTCTTTCTGATGGGTTCATATTCAAACTCACCCCACTTGATCCCAGACTTCATTAGTGTAGCCTCACTCCCTATTCGGGAGGGAGGGAAGGAAGGGAAGGAAGGGAAGGAAGGAAGGAAGGAAGGAAGGAAGGAAGGAAGGAAGGAAGGAAGGAAGGAAGGAAGGAAGGAAGGAAGGAAGGAAGGAAGGAAGGAAGGAAGGAAGGAAGGAAGGAAGGAAGGAAGGAAGGAAGGAAGGAAGGAAGGAAGGAAGGAAGGAAGGAAGGAAGGAAGGAAGGAAGGAAGGAAGGAAGGAAGGAAGGAAGGGAGGGAGGGAGGGAGGGAGGGAGGGAGGGAGGGAGGGAGGGAGGGAGGAGGGAAAGGAAAGGAAAGGAAAGGAAGATATTGTGCTAGTATTTTCATTCTGGCTCACAGATGTCACGTTAACGACCCCTCTATAAGACATACGCTATAGTATAGAAACTACATGCTAGGCGTCACTCTTTCATGACATTTGAGGGGGGATGCTGTGCTTTGGCCTTGTTAAACAGCTTGCAGCTTCCGAAAGGCCAATTGGGCTGAGAAAAGGACCGTCAATGTCTAGGAGAAAGAACTAACATTACCAACATCCTGGGGTCTTTTCACAGTGGGGCTGAGAATGGAGCTGAGGCTGAAGCCGGGCCTGGAGCTGGCGTTGGGAAAGCAGAGAGACCAGAACATCACCAAGCACAGAAAAGATATTGCTGCTGTTACAACCACAACAATACATTGTCCAATATAAAGGAGAATCACCTCTATTGCGACAAACAAATAGATATTGGGTACAATGGCCAACCGGGAAACCACCAGACAAGCTCGCAGATACGGATAATGCATGAGAAACACATGCACACAATGACCAAAAGATGCATCCGGCCATTTTCATACATGTGAATAATGCATGCACAACCCCACAACCACACACACACACACACACACACAAACACACACACATACGCACATGCTAAGTATTGATTGAACACACACACACACACATGCTCAACCACACACACTCATTGCCAGCATTGGGAAATACACAAACTCAGCAAAATAAACATATACACAGGCACACTCTAAACTGCCAAAAACACACGCACAAATATATACACAGACTTAGCAATTTATGTATTGTATTAATTGTTTATATACATTCAGTACAGCCTGGACCATGTGCTCTCCCAATGGTGGGGTACGCCTCCCTCGCCCTTTTGTTAATATCAGCCTTATGCTAGGATTGGCGTAGATGGGGCTGTTGTGCGGGACACGTGGCATCCATTTTGTGCACCCTCGACTCGATCTTTTTGAACTAGGCCTCATTGCAATGATACAAAAAGGCTTCTCTCCCCTTAGCAGCGCTGCGCACACCACGCACAGGGCCCCCACCTTTTCTCATGTGTCTGAAAGTTTCGCAGCTCCATTCTCACGCCTGGGCCGGAGGCAATTGCAACAAAAACAAATGTAATATCTCTCTCTTCCTCTGAGATCAATGTCCCGTGTGTGAACCAGTCTGAGCCAGGCCTTGTAGCTCATCCATCTCCACAAACCAGCCCGTGCGCCCTCACCCTTGCTGTTGGAAAATTACTGCCAGTGTAACCCTGTGTCCCTGCAAGGTATTGTCTTGATGTGCCAGACACGCAACCCTGCCATGAAGCCCACCCCAGTGTGCCCCAACTAAAATCAGACCTCTGTCGCAGTAAATTGCACCCCAGAACTAACAACATGTCAGCATGCCCCCTAGTTTCTTTGATGTACTCAGACCAACCCCACGGTCGATTTTATCACACCTGTCAAGACCCCTGAACCCGGTACTCCATATAAGTCTTAATAAATGATGGTGTAATCATATGTATACAATTTATATGTTTATGATGATTTGTTCAAAGGAGCAGTAGTGGCTATTATTTAGTGCATGACTAATGGTAGTACCTCATGTTAGCTTAGTTAGGGGCCGCCATGCTTCACAGCGACCTGACCCTCACCCCGCCTGGACACAGACGAACAGACCTCGTGACTCTCCTCCTCCTGTCAACCGAGCAGCCAATCCGGAGGGAGCACAGCCTAAATCTACATATGTTACTTAATGTTTATCCAATCCTGTGTCTGTGAAATCCCTTATATCATGATGTCATTGATGACGATTTTTGCCTTGATAAACTGGTGTAATTGTAATGTTTGCCAGAGTGCTCTCAGGCAGCAGAGTTCTCTGGATGCCAATTCTTGATAAAAAAAGACTAACTCTTGCAACCTGTTCTCGTAGTCTCATTCCCCGTCGGGGTGTGTCAATTTATTTTTATTGCACATGCTAAAACGGGGATGGGCCTTTACAGAGATTTCAAATGATCTAAACAGAAAAACTAGCATACTAGGTCTGACATTTCTCCAAATGCAAGTGCATGAAGTGGTACAGATGAGACCAAGCTCGGGAGGGGGGAAAGTAAAATGGTGGAAGCGGGGAACAGGACAGATGAACTAACTGGTCCTAGTACATTTAGGTCATGCATACGTCATGCATACGTACATACAGTAGTCCAGAGAAGGCAGGGGAGGGTGAGGGGATACAAAGTGTCCAATCCAGCAGGGCCCTGGGATAAGTGCAGAGAGGTTGCCCCGCTCAAGGAGCATAAGCTGAGAGTGCAGTGATGCTGAACAAAGTGCAGCGGCCCAGAGGCAAGTGCAAAAGACTGGCAGGGGAGCCTGGGACCTGGAGGCTCTGGAGGTGAACCAGGCAACCAGTGAGCAAAAATGGAATTGAGTTAGGGAGAAGGAGGGTGGAGAGAAAAGAATGGAGGTAAGCAGGGGAGTGGGAGAAAGAAGGAGGAAGAAAAAAGGAAGTTTACAGAATTTAAGGTGCTCTGGCTCAAGACGGAGTGAGGCAGGGCGGCTGTTTCAGAGGGAGGCATCTGCAGAGGATAAATATCTACCCCTAAATCTCTGTTTGTGAAAGCGGCTCACCTGCAGAGAGTTGGAGGAGGATGAGTGGCGGACTCTAGAAGGAGAGTATATAGGAAGAGAGCGCTGTAGATAGTGCAGGCCCTGGCCCCAGAAAGCCTTGTGGATTATGCAGAGGGTCTTGAACTTGATCCTTGCAGCCACAGGGAGCCAGTGGAGGAATTTCAGCGCCAGAGAGATGCAATCCCAGGGCTTGATGCCAAGGATAAGTCTTGCAGTTCTGTTCTGGATGAGTTGTAGAAGACAGAGAGTAGAAGTGGGAAGATTGAGAAAGAGGCTATTGCAAAAATCCAGCCTAGAGAGAACCAGGGCTCTCGGGGTAATGAGCCTCTGGGGAAAGTGAGTAAAGGTAGAATACCTCTGAGGAGGTGCAGTTGCTAGTTGGACTTGTTGGAGATGTCTGAGATGTGAGAAGAGAAGGAGAGAGTGGAGTCGAAGATGACCCCAAGATTTTTTGCCTCATTGGTAGGTGTGGGCACAGGGGCAAGGGAGGCAGGCCAGTGAGAAAATGGGGAAGCGGGAGCAGAGGTCCCAATGAGGATGATCTCTGTCTTACTTGCATTCAGGCATAGATTGTTAGCTGCACACCAAGCCTGAATTGCGGATAGACAGTCAGGGATGAATGAGGAGGAGGCCAAGGGAAGCCTGGAAGAGATCTGTGTGTCATCGACATAACACTGAAAGTTAGAGGTAAAGGTAGAGATCCTGTGGGCGAAGTGGGCCATGTAGATATTTAAGAACCAGGGGGAATGGTTAGATCCCTGGGGGACACCACAAGTAGAGAGAGTGGTAGAGGAGAGAAATGGCCTGAGTTCCACCTGGCACACACAGACACCCCCCACCTTGCTGGCAAACATACACACACGTACTACATGCACAGCTACATACACTCACATACACTCTCAGCCAGAGACCCACACTCAGTACTGGCAAACACACAAAGAAACAAACCCAACACTGGCAAACACACACCTCCACATGTTCATACACGCTCAGAAAGACACGCTCACATGCACTCTCAGAGAAACATGGACCCACACTCAACACTGGAAAACACATACAAGAATGCTTATGGAAAGGGGACAAATTCAAACATTGGGATTGCCAGTGTTAAAGTACAAACACTGGTGGAAAAGTCCACAGACCTTTCCCTTATACAAGTAGTGACATCACACTACAAAACAAACCTTAACTTGCCCTGTACCAATACTTCACCACAAGTGTTAGCTTACATCAGTCTATAGTAAAATGGTGTCCTGTGAAGTAGTGTTACAGTGTTAGTTCAAGGAGAAGTTCTCAAAGGAAAGGAATTTTATCCACCCAATGTATAGGGCATGTTTTTGAGCATATATCGATCAATTACATGTATTTTCTCGAATATATCTTACCTTTGATTTTGAAACCTTTACATATGCAAACCACACGTGTCAGAAACCGCCATTTTGTGATAATCTAATCCATTGATTGATTGCCCTACATTCAAGTGCTCTGGCGGCAATTAATCATAACTTGTGCCCCTCAAGCTGACATCAGCATGTTAGACAGGTAGGCTACGCCCATTGTCATGATGTTGGTGTCCAGCGTTACCAAATATCGGCTGTCAGCATCTACGGAATCACATTTCTGATTGCAAAACGCAGAAGACACTCATTAAGTGTACACACACACACACCGTTAGTTTGCTTGCATGCTTATCACAAAAAGAAGATAAAAAGTCCGACTTTTCAATACTTTCTCTGAGCTGGGAACTTAGTATGTCTTCATATTTTGTAACTACATCAAACAGAGCCATTCAAACTTTTGTTTGTAGATAATCATTGAAAGAACAGATTTAATAGCATTTTGCATATTCCAAGCATTAGGAATCATTTTATAATCGACAGTCACATTCGGGTTTTTGGTTAGGATCATTTTAACATTGTTCTTTTTATAATTTAAGATATTAACCAAACAAGTAAAGTGTTATATATTTTATTCTTATATGTTTTATTCTGAGTACTTCAGTCATGAATGATAAAGTTCAATTGATTCACATCAAAGTCCATATTGGGAGATCCTCTGTCTTCTCTTGAGCCACTGTTATCACAAAGCACATGGCGTTCTGTTGTGTAGAAAATATGGTTTGTTCCACATCCACAAATAAGCCATGTTCTCCAGTTGCATTAATTGATGAAATGCAGGCATGTTTGTCCCAATGACAGGCAGAGCAAATGGGCAAAGAGGAGAGGCACAATCGTCCCAGAAGATCGAGATGACTGTTCCGTATGTGATGGTGATGCTCCAGTTTTGAGAGAAGAATACATCCATGGGCGAATGGCTCCAATGACATACACACATTTTTATGACATAACTTTGTATCGAGAAAAGGAAGTACTTTAGTTAGTACCCATTGTTGATAGATATAACGTTATTACTTACATTTAAATTAAACATAACTTTGTATATATTCTGTGTCGTAGGTCAGAAGAAGGAGACAGAGTCACTGGTGGCATTTCCACAGTACCCAGTCAATTTACAGAAAATAATTCAGAGTGGTACATTTCACCGAAGACCATAATACCGAAAAATACCTAGAATATTAAATACATTTATATAGGGTAGTGGGGTAAGTGGTTCAAATGGGTCGGGTGGGGTTGGGGTGGCATTATAAGGATAGAAAATCAGGAGTCTTGGGGGAGGGACCCTCCAAATTAAAAACAAAAAGATATCAGTATTTTTCAGCATTTTCATCGCAATAAAATGTACCACTCTGAATTTTCCATTGGCAAGATCACATATAACCCATTAACCCATTTCCACAGTCAGCTTTATTTAAATAATAGATAAGGAGGCCTAACTATCCCTAATAGAATGGTGTTTGCCCTACCTAACACACATCTAACTAGTGTTCTCATCATCAGTGAGATTGAACAAAGTAATAATCTGTCCTGCCCCCAAACTACCATATTCTATTCCTACCATTTTTCAGAAAAGGTACAAATAAAAGAGGGGTCCTGGAGTCTCCTGGACAGGCTTCTACAGCCTCAAGAAGTCTTTCTTGTGGTCGCATTTGGTTATTTCCTGTACACGTCCTTTAAGTTCTTGAAAGGGGCTCTTGTCCCTCTGGAGCTTCACCTTTCCTAGTATTGATAAAGTTCCTTGTCCAAGTTCAGGTTTTCATAGCTGGGGACCATGGTGTTGGCTCTTTTCCAACCCTATACATGTCTCTCTGTTACTTGTCAACTTCTTATGTACTCCCCTGTATGTAGGTTTAGTTTCACACACAATTCTTCCAGTATCTGTGCCAGTATCTGTGAACTACTTTTCCCTTTCCACTTCTCTTTCTCTCGTTGTGTTTCATATACTTTATTTCTTGCACCACTGTTCTCTTAAGGCTTTCCTTTCTCCTTCCAACTTTGACGAGCACTGGATGAGTATGGTTACTTCTTTGTTAGCCTTTGTTAACTTTACACCATTCACTTGTACTGGGATGAGTATGATTGGCACATTGATAATCTTTGTTAGCCTTCCAACATTCACTAGTACTGGGATGAGTATGAGTGGTCCCTCTGTAATCTTTATAAGCATCCTACCCTTCTCAGGTACTGGGACAAGTATGATTGGTCGCTTGGTAATCTTTGTTACTCCTCCAACATTCACTAGTACTGGGACGTGTATGAGTTGGGTTCTTGGTAATTTTAATTTGAATCGTTAAACGTCCCCCACCTGGGTCTCCAGCTATTCCCTTTACCTCTTTCATAGAGGATGGGCCTCACTGGTACTTCCTGCGGGGTCAGGTTTATCAAACTGGCATAACCGGCATGGTCTTCTGCTTCTTCTTTCTTTCTTCTGCGGCTCCGCACAGCATTCCCTGGTACTGTCTTGGCATTGTTCACTGACAGGTCGGTCCACCCCGTCTGGGTCATACCTGTCATGATCATTAGCCCAGGGACTCCAACCACACTGCAGGTAGGTGGAGGCTGAACCTGACTGGTGCAGGAATGGCTTTCACACCAAGACTTACAACATACTACACCCTTCCAAGATGGGCACTGCCTTGAGGTAAGACCAGACTCCCAACATGGCTGCCGTTTGAGCCACAGACTATGTGCTCAGGGTACTGCTCCATGCTACATAGGCAGTGGACCCAGGGCTATTTAAACCGCACTCTGGGCCCACGCCCTTTGCTTCGCATTGGATCTGTCATCGGGAAGACAGAACGGATGCTTCCCAAGTGCTTGCATAGCTGCTCTGAGAGATCCTTCTACTGATACTCACCACTGGTAAGGTACGTTGATCCACTCCCAGTACCAACTACTCTGCATCCATCTGAAGAGGGAAAAGACAGAAAGCAAGCATTTAATCTCACAGTCTACGCTCCACTATCATTTCCGAAAGGGGCACTCCATTGCAAGCAGCGCTGAATAATCTTACCTCAGATCCAGCTCCTCTTCATTCTGGGGTCACGGTCTCACTCCTTGCCTCCTGGGACCGTTAATATTGTCCTTCACTTCTGAACCTGGCTCGTGTAAGGAAAAAGCAAGCATAAAAGACAAGTAAACAATCAGAACAAAAGAGAAGTGACATGAACAGCTAGAAAGACACTTAAAAAAGCAGCAAGAACAAAGGCATTGACAAGCAGAAAGAACATAGATATTTATGCTAGCAGCAACCCAAACACTGAAGAGTGAAAAGGGACAAAATAAAGGGAAATTGATATTTCAAGCCACAGCAGGCCTGGGCAAACCAGTGAAGTAACTGGTTAAAGAAACACACACAAGCTGCAACAAGCTACAGCTCCCTACCATACAGTCTGTCCAGCCCACCATTAAGGTAGCAACCTGGGAACCGGGAAGGGAGTAAACTAATTACTGAAGTGACGCCCACTGTTCTTGTTTTAGGAGATTGCTGTGTCTTACCACAGATGACAAACTAACCTGGGTCATCCATCTTTACCCAACAAACCCTACCCCTTTTACCCTAAACATGGCAGTGTGCCATTTTAGAGCGCTGCACATGGTTTTGGTAGCAAGAGGTGTTGGGACATTTCACAAGAGATGCAGGCGCCCTCGCAAGATATCAGGTTAGCGTTACAGAATGCAAAGTTCTCGTAAGCAATCTTGCCTGGGCACCATGTAGACTTTGGAGGTGAATCAATTAGCTAAAATCCTGGGTACCTTAGAGGAGAAGTGCACACAGCCCATTCAGAGACAAATGTGCTTTGATGGGAGCTGGTAGTCAACAGATACAGAATAGAGATTTGGCTAGGTGTCTTACACAGACACAAGCAGGACAAGCTCTGTTGCCAGGACCCCAAGCCCCACTAATACTGCATCCAGCACCCATCCAAATAATTACCCCTATCTCAGTCCCCTTGGAGCACCCACAGCTGTTCAATGGGGATCCCCATAAGTATGCAGTTTTTATTAATCAATGTGAAGTCCATTTCCTCTGCAGGCCTTGGGCCTTTCCCGATGACCAAACAACGGCAGTGTTCATACTATCGTACTGGGGTGGACATGCGGTCAACTAAGTGATTCAGTTAGTAGATAGAGATGATGCCATGTTACGCAACTTCCAAGGGTTCCAAAGGGAATTGGAAAGGCTATTCACTTGGAAGGCCCAGGGACAAGCCCTTGACAACAAACTGTTGTCTCTTTGCCAAGGGTTGCAGGACCTATAATTCCACTTTCAATAGATTAGTGGCAGAGACCAATTGGCCAGAAGTTAAACGGACCACACTCTTTCAGAGAGGACTCCGTGGAGAACTCAAGGACGTCCTAGTCCAGGTAGTGAACTGCCTAAAATACATTGGCTTAGTCATCCAACTTGATCACAGTTTACAAGAATGGAAGTATGATTATTCTCATTCTGAAGCACGTCCTCTACACATACGTCCAAAAGAAAATCACACTCACAACGCTGAGGTACCACCTGAACCCATGCTACTAGGTAGTGTTAGAGGACCACTGACTAGGGAAGAGAGGGAAAGACGCAGGTAACAGCAGCATTGTCTGTACTCTGGCAAACCCAGGACTTTCTTGTGAGATTGTACAGCTAATCCACCTCCAAGGACAGTCAGCACTTTAGACACCACTCCAGCAGATGTTTGGGGAAACTCTGCAGCGTGGCAAGCATAGAGGACCACTTTCTCGAGAAAAGAAAAGGTAACCCAGATCTCTAGCCTCGCTATTCCCGCTGTGCTCATCTGTCACCATTAATCATGGAAGATGCATGCTCTAGAAGGCTAGGTGGACTGTGGAGCTCTGGGCAATTACATGGACCTCACCATGGTGCACCAGATTGGTGTAGCACTGCATCCTAAGGCCATCATAGAAAATGTAGTAGCTGTGGACACTTGCAGTTAACCTCTGGACAAGTGACCCAGTGTACAGAAAAAGTCATGCTACTCTGCCAGGATGGGCAACGGGAATATGCATACACATCCTTTGACCTCATAAGTGAAGATCTGCTCTCTAATCTTGACTTCAGCTTTCCTTCTGTCTAGAACACCAGCTTCTAACTTGCCTCTCTCCACAGTGACACCCAAAGCATCCTGCTCTATCCTGGCCTGCTCTATCCTGGGCCTCGTAGGAGTTCCACCCCTTAAATACCTGGACTACAATGATATTTTCCAGAAGGAGAAGGCCAACACCATGCCTCCACATAGACACTACGACTGCCATATTTATGCATTCACTGAACAAGAAAATGAACACTTCTGCAACTACCTGGACCAATATCTGGCAAACTAATTTATATGGCTGGCTAAGTCTCCCGCAGCCTCACCCCTCTTCTCCATCCCAAAGAAGGAGGGGGACTTACAAACTTGCATAGACGTTAGAGCCTGAAACCGAATCACCATAAAGAACATGTGCCTTGCTGCGACTAATTTCTGTACTCCTAGACTAGGTTGGAGATTCCAATATCTATATGAAGCTAGATCCCAGGGGGGCCTACCACTTAATGCAAGTCAAGAAAGATGATGAATGGAAGACCGGCTTTCACACAAAGTATGGCCTATATGAGTATCAGGTCATGCTCTTTGGGTTATGCAACGCCCCTGCAGCATTTCAATAATTTATGAATGATGTTCTGTGGGAACTCCTTGATGTCTGTGCCATTGTCTACATAGACAAAATCCTGATCTACTCTGCATATCTTTCAGAGCATGTAAAACATGTGAGAGCTGTCCTCAAGGAACTGCAGCATCACCAGCTCTATGGAAAACTGTTAAAATGCACCTTTCATTTAAATAAAGTGGAGTTCCTTGGTTTAATACTTTCTCTGCAGGGAATTCGTAAGGACAACTGCAATGTTGAAGCAATCCTCCAATGGCCTTCACCCACCTCTGCCAAGACAGTCCAAAGCTAATTATACTGGTGCCTTATCACAGAATTCTGTGATATCGCACACCCCACTACTGCATTACTCTGTAAAAACAAGACCTTGTGTTGTAACAAAGCAGTGGAAGAGGCTTTTAAAACCGTGAATCATCGGTTCACCATGGCACAAGTCCTACTTTTCAGAGGGAAAAGACAGAAAGCAAGCATTTAATTTCACAATCTGCTCTCCGCTATCATTTTGGAAAGGAACACCCCATTGCAAGCAGCGCTGCACAATCTTACCTTACCTTACTCTTCATTCTGGGCTCATGGTCTCACTCTGTGCCTCCTGGGACCCTGGATATTGTCCTTCACTTCAGAATCTGACTCCTGTAGGGATAAAGCAAGCATAAAATACAATTAAACAAGCAGAGTAAATGACAAGCAGCTAGAAAGACACTTAAAAAAGTGGCTGGAACAAATGCATTGACAAGCAACAAGAACATAGACACCATACCTAATTACCGAAGTGACATCCACTTATTCTTGTATTAGGGGATTACTGTGTCTTACCGCAGATGACAAACAACACTGGTGCATGCATCTTTGCCCAACAAACCCTTCCCCTTTCACCCTAAACACGGCAGTGCACCATTTCAGAGAGGCGCACATGGTTTTGGTAGCAAAGGTGTGGGACCCTTCATTAGACATCCAGAGGTCCCCGCAAGACATCAGGTAAGCGTTACAATGTCACTGGCACCAGGCCTCCCTCGGATGTTCAGGTCAGCCTTCCGCTGCTTGGATTCCAAACTCCTGGGCCCCCGAGACAATATCTCCTTCTATTGCTCCATCCTTGGAGGAAGTGTTGGGCCCTAACAGCTTAGGCCCACAGTCCTTTGTCTCTCTCCATTGCGCATTCATCATGCTTCGCCCTATCTTCTTCATCTCAGGGTGATTGGATGCCAATCACTGATTACTGTTAATGGTTCTCCGAATTCTTCATCTTCTTCACAGTAGGAGAGGTTGGTGAAGGTTAATTACTGACAACATTACAGTACCAAGTAGTGACTGGTTTGGAGGGAAGGTATTGATTCTCTGATGTTCTTATTGTCTCCTCAGGAGTGGGTGTAGGGAGTTCCTGGATGGAATGGGAGTCCCTGCCCCCAAGAAGGGAGTCTCTCCCTGTGAGGTCCCACTTTCCACCACCCCTAGGAGGAATGTTGCACAGTGTGCTCACCTCTGTACCCTCACAGAAAAGGGCTCCCCTCTGGGGGCAAGTGACGAGATCCCGGGAATCGTTGCATATGCACAGACATCAGGTAACTGGATCAAACATTGTTTTTTAATGCTTTTCAGAAAATCTATAGGGCTTAGGTTAATCTGTCACCATGCCTGATGTACAGATGTTTCTCGGTTATGGCTTAGCTCCCACCTTTCCCAGTTACATTTGAACCAGTCCTGTGTTTTTCTTCCTACTGCACACTGCCGCTTGTAGGCACATCCTTACAATGGGAAACTTAAAATACACGTTCCAGCGTTCAATTTGAAGCAAAAACCAGGACAGTCCCGAAGATACCTGCATATAACTGCTAACTTGTTGTAGCTATGGCTGACATTTGCGTTGCGATTTAAACCTGATATACCACTTCTTTCTACAGGTTTTATTTTAGTTTTTTTAAACTCCCTATGTGTTTGCATACATTCACAGATACATGCACAACTTTGTTTCACATTAAGCACACAGTTACATAGTTATTTGAATAATTAACAACACAGACTACTTACATGTACATTTGCGAGTCCATTGAGGATAGGTAAAATGTAGTTGGTTCTCTTTTGAGATCAATTGAGAAATGAAAGTTGTATTTCAGCCTATTTGTTACTTTGACATGCATATTATCAATTTTTTGGCAGCTTCTGAAGGAAATGTTATCCATTTAATGTTTTACACCTTCAAATTTCACGAACACAGTACAATGGGACTCATCTTTGAGACTAATTTCCAAGGTTCTTATAGCTTTTGGTATGTGGTTTGAAGCATTAAAAAATCATCTTACGCTAGTGCTTCTTCCATTTGTCTCCATCCCTTGTTTCTATCATTTTCATCCAGTCTCTAATTACTCTTTTTTGAGTGGCAGAGACCGGCCCAGCAGTAGGGAGAAGGCGAAGGAGGAGGACCCAGAAGGGGCAAGGGCTTTAGTTAGGGAAGAGTACCTAGATTATGCCCTAACAAGGGGAAAGGAAAGTCTAAATCGGGTTTTGGATGGGACAATGGTGGGGGCTGGATCCAGTTCTGCCTATTGTTAATGTTAATAAAAAATAACGTGAACAAAAAAATATCATATTACCCACAGAATAGAAAATCAAACATTTTATGTTACCATTCCTTTTAATACAGCAAGTTAAATAGTAAGACAATTGTTCATTGCATGACCACAATAACATTGATGTTTAAATCTTTACAAATATTTTCATTGTGTTGTACATAGCGATGGACAATAATTATGAATTAAAAATTTAAAACTACATGCACACGCGGTACAGTGTTCTGGTCTATTTGTTTGTGGTCTACCACTGTTACATAACCTATACAATGCTTTTCCCAGGGAACATTCTTTCTTTAAATAAATAAAAAGTAACACGTTTGTAACCTAAAGAAAACATGTTAGCTTACTACCAACGGCAAATACATATAGTTGTTAGTGGTAAATATTTTAGTACAATTGAAGAGTATCATAATATCAAATGATCAACGTTGATACTTACAAAAAAGAAGGGTTCTCGTCCATTGTGACAGAGACAGGGAGGGTTAGGTGGACGGAGATGAGGCGGGGTGGGGTTTAAACATTGGAATTTTACTACGGGACAACGATGTGTGGATGAGCAGGACTGAGCGATACATAGCACAAAAGGTAGAGTCAGATATGCACATTCAAACTAAGTATGTGTGGCTGTACAACCATGAATTAATTTGCGAGTGCTGGGGGTTCATAGTCACAAACAGAGATCGATACAATCAGACACAACACCTTCAGACAGACATATTTAGACAGAGAGATGGTGGGCTAGATAGGTCTATAGAGGAAGGCAGAGTTTAAATTCTCAAGTGCAGAGATGGAAAGAAAAAATAAAGAGATGCATAAAGGGAGATTGATAGATACATAGAGATGGAGATAGAGAGATGGAAAGAGGGAGATAGAGAGATGCATAGAGATGGCGATAGAGGGATGGCTAGAAAGATAAAGATGATGGATGAGTGAGAGAAAGAGAAAGAGGGAGATGGATAGTCACATCGATATGGAGATGGATAGCAAGAGACAGAAGACTGGGGTGTCCTAGATGGAGTGAAGAAGATGAGGCGAGGTAGAGGTAGTCATGGAGGGAGAGTGTGAGGATGATGGTTGTATAAGGAGTCATATTGAGAGGAAGTGATAGTGAGTGTGAATGAACAAGGTGGGCATTGGTAGGAGCGGCGCTTTACATAGCCAAAATGGGATAGTCACACAATCACTGTGGTCAAAATACATGTGGCTGTAAAAACATGCACACAGAAATTAAAAGTTAAAACACAAACAAATATAGAGAGATACAAAAACTAGTCATTAATACCTATGAATAGCAATGTGAGTATTATATATTGAAACATAATGTATGGGAGCCATATAAATTGACATATGGAAACATAGACAAAGGTTGTCATACATATTTTTTTTCAAAGAGTTCAATAAATATACATTAAAGAAACATCGATAAAAAGAAGAATAAAAATAAAACAACTGATAAAATGAGAATTTCTCCATGTTCAGACAATGTTACAGAAAAACAGAAAAGAAGACACAATGAAACATAAACATGATATAATGAAAAAAGATAAATGCATAGACATTTCAACATGGTTATTTCTTTGGACATTTTAAATGATTGACAGAAGAGAATTGCAAAAGCAAAAAAGGAAAAATAATAAGTACATGTTGATGAACACTAACATACCTACTGAGCAAGAGCTGAAGAATGAAGGAGTGATACATTCATAGAACATAGATATATTTTGAGATTTTATTTGAGCAATAGGTATACAGTTTAAGATGTATTGATTTACGTCGATATTATGAAAAATAAAAAGTAATACTTAAATATAATGTTACACAAGCATTTATGTCTTATTTAAAAATCAATATTCTGTGTATATCAGTATGAACAAGTAATACAGAAACATGTTGATTTTTTTCACATATAATTACAGAAATGTAACTGTGATAAACATTAATAAAAAAGAAATGTGTTGAAAAAAATGGCATTTGAAAAATCAACACAAACAATTTAGTCTTTTTAAATTATCCTTTAAAAAATATGGGTATTGCTAATGTATTCATAAGAAGTATTAATAGCAGCAAGATATTTGATAATTATTTGTTTCTTAAATAAACACTTGTGCAAAAATAGGACCTTTAAAAGACCAACCTAATTCACTTGTATCTTGTCAATCTTACCACAATTTCAGACTTGGGGGATCACACCACATTAGAGAGGTTCTTTGGCACACACTGACCCCTGGGAACATATTCTGTTGACAGTCCATGAATTTTCATTGCCAGCACAGTCAAAGTCAGATCTTTCACATTGTCAATTTGCATTTCCTCTACTACAGGTTTAGCCACACATTGACCTCATTGCGACAAAGTACAGCCAGGCTTGTTCGGGCCTCGATAACGTTCTTTGCCGAAATGCAACCTT
Organism: Ambystoma mexicanum; assembly: GCF_040938575.1. Classification (NCBI taxonomy): domain Eukaryota; kingdom Metazoa; phylum Chordata; class Amphibia; order Caudata; family Ambystomatidae; genus Ambystoma; species Ambystoma mexicanum. The sequence continues at coordinate 656,834,117 of NC_090934.1, forward strand.
TTAGGCCTGTACTTCAGGCACATAATATAGAAAACCTCCAAATCCCCAGGGTGGCAAAATTCAGTAAGACCCTTTTGTAATCCTTGGTAAGCACGTTGTTACACATTATCCTCTGAAGGGCTGTTTGAGCAGGGGAGCCCTAAACCAACCACTTTTTCCTGCACTCCTGCTCATCTCTAGGAGGTATGTGTTGACACATGTGATAATGCTTGTTATCCTCCCATGCCACTTCTCAACCAGAATCTGAACAGACCCATCACAGGTTTTTAAACACCACCATAGATGGTTGCAGATGGACTGTGACCATTTTAGAATTTCCTCTGACCCCTTGTCTGTGTGTGTCAAAAAACTATGTTTCCGTTAAAACTAATACAAAACAATATGTAGGGATGTCAACCATAAACAAAGCAGTGATTCCAACATAAAGTTCTGAGCTGTTTTCCAACTCTGACTTACTCTTCAGCTTCTTTTCCCTCAATGTCAATGGGTTCACCACAATGTTCAATGTACCTGTATGTAGACTTAAAGAAATACTAATCCACAGTTTTGCAATGATCAGAGTGCCCTTCCCCAAGCTCAATATAGTTCCAGGGTAACACAGTTCCAAAGTCACCAATACTTAGGGTTTCCTTCCCTAAATTCAATGTTCAAATATGATACAAAAAGAAGTATCTTGAAGCTTTATCTGTAGACAGATTCTTCATAAAATGTTATAACTCAGGGCTCCCTTTCCCAAGTCTGAAATTCACCCTCTGTTGTTTTCCTTCTTTCACCACAACAAACTTACATGTTATCTGTTAGGGGTACCCTGGTCTTGGCGCAGTTTTAGAACACACGATCCACCCATTAGAGATCACGCAACCAGGAACCAAGAATTTGCTTTCAATAGTTCTTGATTCACCAATATAATAGTTCTCTGGTCTTGGTGCAGTTTCAGACTACACAGTCCAATCACTACAGGTCATGCAACCTGAAACTTCCAGGTTTCTTTCAGAGTTCAATAGTTTGATCAAGAGGCAGTTTCTTAAGTCACAGCTTTACAACTTTATTACATATGTTGTTTCTTAATCTGGATTCTGCTTTATTCAAAGTTTCTTGCATTCAGATGAGTAGTTCAGTTTGCCAAATATGTTACTTCCACATAGAAATGTGGCTTTCACTTTTAAGTAAGTTACTTTCACTTGTTTTTTGCATTCAGATAAGTCATTCAGTGTGCAAAAGATGTTGCTTTCACTTATAAATGTGGCTTGCACTTAGGTAACCTACTGTCACTTGATTATTTCCTTTTGGTGTTCAATAAGGGTTACTGTTGCTTAAATAAATGCCTCCTTGCTTGTTTAATTCAATGCAGTAAGTTAATAAGGACACATGTTCTTCTTTCCTTAATCATTTCTTCAGTAAGGACAGATTTGTATGTTTCATTCAGTTCGGTATAAAATAAGGTTATTTGTGTTGATTTCACTCGGCTCAGTATTCAGTAAATATAACTTTCATTAATTTCATTGTCCAACATGTTGTAAGTTCATTTGATTTTATAACCCGCTATTGTATTCACAAGTTTTCAGAGCTCCCTGGTCAGCAAAATGCCCCAGACACTTACCAAGGCATTGCCGCTCTTCCAAACTGCTTCTCCCCTTCTGTGGGAAAGTCTGCTTGACGGGTGCTTCTTGCAGCACTCTCCGGCGTTCGTGCTGAGCCTCGCTGAAGCAGACTGACAGCTCCAGCTGTTCGCCTTTTATACAGAGGCTTTTCCAACCTGTACTATTCCTCTGGCAGGCTCCCCAGGTACTCAGCAGGTGTTCCGACATCTTGGATTTTCCTACTCTTGCACGGCTCATTCTCCCACTGCTCCCCTCTTGCAGTGCTCTCTTTGCAGCTTCATAGTTCCACCTTTTATACACCTGTGGTCCAATAATGGACTGCAGGCATGCACCATCCATCAATTACTGTTGCCTGACTCTCATTCAGGAATCGTCTTTGTCCCAGTACCAAAATAGTAAGAGGAGTTCATCTCTACTACTTTCCACCCAGGTGATCCTCCCACGATTGTACGCCCCCAGGGGCAGGATCCAAAAGTGATGGCCTTTCCCTGGCCACTTGCACAGAGTATCCCAAGGGAATACAAATTGAGAAGACCCTTAGGTTTCTGCCAATACAAATCTGTTGAAGCTGTAAAGCTTATGAAAGGAATGAGGTACTACAAACATTACCTTAAGCGTACATAAGTAATTATTAAAGGTATATTAATATGAAAATGGGACACACTTTAAACTTTAAGAAGCTGAAGAGCCCAATAAGGATGCATGTCAAAGTAATATAATGTATCCATGCATATGCTTATGGTGTGACAAGTGCAGTTTTTTAAGCTGTAAATTATGTGTAATGTTGGTTAAAAGTTATGTTTATTATGTTACCTATGTTATTTGTATTGTTTAGCGTACACACCTATATGTTATCATTGTAAGTATAGTTGTAAGGACACTTGTTAAATATTAATGGGGTAAGTCATAGAATTTAGCGTACAAGTGGCGCACGCGGCTGGCGCACAGTGTGTGTGTGCAAATCTCTGCGCCAGCCGCGTGCTCTAAAGTCCATTTCCGCGCACAGCGTATTCATGGATTTCAGCTACCAAAACCAGCCGGGGCGCACAGTGGCGCAGCGACCCTGCAGCAGCGCCAGTTACGCCACCAAGAACGCCCCTCGTGCAGGGAAAAGCCATCAAAATCCCCAATCCAGCGCAAAGGGCTGCGCTAACCCTGTACCAGCACGGCAAGCGGGGTACGTGTATTACTGGGGTTCGCGGGAAGTTTCACACGCGATTGGCCCTGTGCGAGCAAGGTACGTGCATATCAGAGGTGCGCGGGAAGTTCCACACGCAATTTCAGCAGGGTACGTGTATTACAGGGGTGCGCGGGAAGTTTCACACGCGATTTCAGCAGAGTACGTGTATTTCAGGGGTCCGCGTGAAGTTTCACACGCGATTTCAGCAGAGTTCGTGTATTTCAGGGGTGCGTGGGAAGTTTTACACGCAATTCCAGCAGGGCACGTGTATTTCAGGGGTGCGCGGGAAGTTTCACACGCGCTTTCAGCAGGGTACGTGTATTACAGGGGTGCGTGGGAAGTTTCACACGCGATTTCAGCAGGGTACAAGTATTTCAGGGGTGCGCAGGAAGTTTCAAACACGATTTCAGCAGGGTACGTGTATTTCAGGGGTGCGTGGGAAGTTTCACACGCGATTTCAGCAGGGTACGTGTATTTCGGGGGTGCCGGGGAGTCCTACACGTGATTTGGCAGTGTGGGTCCTCCCAGGTGTTCCCTGTACACCCTCCACGGCCCCTGCAGGCAGCCCACAACACAGGGGACTACCCTGCACCCCTGGTCATGTCCCGCAGGCAGCCCACCCAACATGGGCATGCCCCCCAGCAAAGGCACATGTCTCCTTGCACTACTGATCACCAACTCATGTCCCCTTGCACCCCCACTCCCCAGCAGTGCAGGGCACCTGCCAGCAGGCCCCCACTCATGCCCCCTTGCACCCCCACCCCCCAGCAGTGTGGGGCACCTGCCAGCAGGCCCCCACTCATGTCCCACTCATGTCCCCTTGCACCCCCACCCCCCAGCAGTGCAGGGCACCTGCCAGCAGGCCCCCACTCATGTCCCACTCATGTCCCCCTGCCCCCAGGTCATGACGATTCTCAATCATGGCCCTTATGGCAAGCCTCCCCAGCCCAAAGACCCAACCAAGTATTGCATCCACCCACATATAAAAGGCAATTACATGATACAACCCCAATGGCAAGTATGTAAATGAACACATGTCCGTCACACACACACAATGGTTGCAAGTGAATGTGAAAACCCATATCATGACATGCATGAAACCAATGAGATAATACCACACATCGAAGTATGAAGAAAAAAATGTATTAAAAGCAACATGAATGGAATTAAAATCAAACAAACAACAATGGGAATACAAAAAGGAAAGCTGCATGTCCGTAAAATAATGAAAATCAAGAAATCATAATCCAAAGGAAAGGTGTCCAAAGTCACAGTCTAACAAAGCAAATCCAAGGGAAAAACAAAAGTGAAAACCATTGCTCCATGGGAAAATCCAAAAAAAAGAGATGAATCCAATAGTGAACTATATACAGATGAACAATCCAGGGTCCATGATCCCAACTGAAGAAATGAAACCTATCAAAAATACTACCTAATGAAAAACTATATACAGAAACGTGGTGCATTGTCCAAGCGCAACCAAAATAAAGCCAAAGGAAACCTAACACTATCTAACTATTTACTAGTCCGACGGCTCACTTTTGGATGTCCCGGGCCAGGGCATCATCGAACTCCTGCTCAATGTCCCGGAGGCCGTCCTCTTCCATGGCCCGAGGGTTCGCAGGGACGATGACAACTGGAACTCCAGGTCCCTGCGAATGGCCTTGAGGCACTCGGCCCGCCTCAGGGCCCTACGCATGGAGTTCTCCGCCCTGACCATCGTGAGCCGTGCCTCTTCCGCCCGCTGCCACTCTGCATCTATCGCATGGCCCAACCGCTGCCACACGGAAGACACTTCCAGTCCAGGGTCCTCCTGCCCTCCGGCCGATGCCTGCCCCTCCGATGTTGATGGCCCCGAGCCATCATTGCTCCCACCTACAGCCTGCTCCTGCTGCTGCTGCTGCTGTCCATGTGCCCTGTCCGATGGTGCCTGCACATCCTCCATCTGCTGGTCTCCAGTTGTGGTGTCCACCCCTGCTGGACCGCCAACTCCTGACTGTGGCAGGGATGGGATCTCCACCAAGCTGGCTGTGTTGGTCAGGGCAGGTCCACAGGGGGCCCTGGTGGAATCTGGGCAGGAAGACGATGTGGAAAACGACTGGCGTATAGCCCCCACAGAGGAGGAGAGGTCCGCCAGAGTGCGCGTCACATGTAGGAACCCTCCGACCAGGGCCCCTCTCAGCAGTGCCACGTCACGATGCTGCTCTTCATGATGGTGTGCGTTCTCCGCCCAGGAAGAACGCACGTCATCACGAATGACACGCGTGCGCAACACAACACCCACGAGGACGGATCCTATACGGTCACGGGACCCCTCGTCCGCAGGTACTGGAGAGGCAGGTGACATGGCACTGTCCCCTACCTGCGGACAGGCCTGGGCGGGGCCTCCCCGCTGGTGCATGATGATGCAGTCACAGGGTCAAGGACAGCGACATGCACAGGCCCTTCCGCTGTGACCTGTGCTGCCTCCTGACCATGGCCCTGGACTGCACCACTTGCACCAGTGGTACTACCCCCACCAGGCCCCATGTGCGGCTCAGTAGTGGGCTCCTCCTCCTCTGTGGAGACCACCAACCTGGATGTCTCCACACCGTCTTCCGCCATTGGAAGCCCCTGTGGGGGCTCACCCGGCCCTTCCGCCACAGCCGTTGAGGCAGACGAAGCACCAGCCCCCTCGCTCCCGGATGATGGTAATTCCTGGGAGGGTGGCTGGGCCTTGCGTCGCCGCCCAGTGGAGGCATCCCCGCCGCTTGGCTCCACAGCGCCGTCTCCGCCCTCTTCTTCACTTACCGCTGCGTAGAGGGAGACATAGAACACAAGCATCAGGGCACAGTACAAAATACCCTAGACAGGAAGCAATAACACATGAGTGGCACTGTCAAATGTCACTTCCATCCTGTCATTCCACAACACATGGGTGAATGCACACAACACACATGCTAGAAACAGTCAGGGCGCCTGCAATCAACATCAACATCCATGTAGAAGGGCCCCTGGAAACCAAGATGTTGCCTTCAAAGTCACATGCATCCATGGCGTTTCAAAATAATACACACACTTCTCAGGCACACACACACACAAGTGCACCATACATGTACATGACATCAGCACCCATTCCTCACCCCCCTCCATGCCCAGGAACAGAGACAGCCATGCATTCATGTGTGCATTCCACATAGAGCTCTCCATGTTGCTTTAAGACACATGCACCAACCATGTGGCTCACACATAACTGGTCTCACATGCATGACCATGATGTCCCTGCAATCACACACATCCATACATGGCCTATGTCACACATACAGGCAAGCATCAGACTACCAGCACACTGCAACATGCCCTGTCTCACACAGCAATGCTTGGCCACTCACCGCTCAACACCAGACGGGTCTGCCTCCCAAGGATCTGGGCGTGGAGCGCTGGGCCTACGTGTTCCAGGACCCTCATCTGGATGGCACTCAGGCGTGCCAGGCCCCCCTCCGCGAGGCGCTGGGCCTTGTGGAGGGTCCTGGACCTGAAGTCCTCCCAGCGCTTCTTGACGTGCTTGATGTCGCGGGTTGCCACCCTCTCCGCGTTGATGGCAACCACTACGTCGTCCCAGATCCACTCCCGTCCTTCCTTGTTGGCGCGTGATGTTCCGAAGAGGGCATCATAATGCCCCAGGACATGCTCCACCAGGACACCAACTTCGGTGGCAGTAAAGCTGGTGACTGGGATACCATCGCTCCACAGCCCAGCCCAGCCAACGCGGGTGAAACTGGACGCGAACCCCAGGAATACACATACCCTGCTGAAAACACGGGTGAAACTGCACGCGAACCCCGTAATACACGTACCCTGCTGAAAACGCGGGTGAAACTGGACGCGAACCCCAGGAATACACATACTCCGCTCAACAGGGCCCTTTCGCGTGTAAAAATTCACGCTGTACCCCAGAACTACACGTACCCCGCTCGCTAGCAAAGGGCCAACATTCCAGGGGTTCGCGTGAATTTGCACCCGCGATAGGCCATGTGTGAGTGGGGTACGTGTATTTAAGGGGTTTGTGGGAAGTTTCACACGCGATTCAGCTGTCAGAGCGGGGTACGTGAATTTCAGGGGTGCGCAGGGAATCCTACACGTGAATTGGCAGTGTGGGTCCTCCCAGCTGTTCCCTCTACACCCTCCACGGCCCCTGCAGGCAGACCACACCACAGGGGACTACCCCGCACCCCTGGTCATGTCCCGCAGGCAGCCCATCCACCATGGCCATGCACCACAGACAAGCCACCTGTCCGCTTGCACCACTGATCACCAACTCATTTCCCCTTGCACCCCCACCCAACAAGCAGTGCAGGGCACCTGCCAGCAGGCCCCCACTCATGTCCCCTTGCACACCCACCCCCCCAGCAGGGCGGGGCACCTGCCAGCAGGCCCCCACTCATGTCCCCTTGCACACCCACCCCCCAGCAGTGCGGGGTACCTGCCAGCAGGCCCCCACTCATGTCCCACTCATGTCCCCCTGCACCCCCACCCCCCAGCTGTGCAGGGCACCTGCCAACAGCCCCCACCTCATGTCCCCTTGCACACCCACCCCCCAGCAGTGCGGGGCACCTGCCAGCAGGCCCCCACTCATGTCCCACTCATGTCCCCCTGCAACCCCACCCCCCAGCAGGGCGGGGCACATGCCAGCAGGCCCCGACACATGTCCCCCAGCCAACATGTCATCACAATCTAGATCCCTGGCCCTTATGGGCAGCCTCCACATGCCAAACACCCGCCCAAGTATTGCATCCACCCACTTAGAAATGCCAATTACATGATACAACCCCAATGGCAAGTATCTAAATGAACACATGTCCGTCACATACACACAATGGGTGCAAGTGAATGTCAAAACCCATATCATGACATGCATGAAACCAATGAGATGATAACACATCGAAGTTTGATGAAAAAAATGTATTAAAAGCAACATGAATGGAATTAAAATCAAACAAACGACAATGGAAATTAAAAAAGAAAAGCTGCATGTCTGTAAAATAATGAAAAACAACAAATCATAATCCAAAGTCACAATTCCAAAAATGAAATCCAAGGGCAAAACAAAAGTGAAAACCATTGCTCCATGGGGAAATCCAAAGAAAAAAGTAGAATCCAACAGTGAACTATATACAGATGAACTATCCAGGGTCCATGATCCCAACTGAAGAAATGAAACCTATCAAAAACTCCTACCTAATAAAAAAAACTATATACAAAAATGTGGTCCATTGTCCTAAAGGTCCAAAATAAAGAAAAAACCAAAGGAAACCTAACACTATCTAACTATTTACAAGGGCAGCGGGCTAGTCTGGCGGCTCACTTTTGGATTTCCCGGGCCAGGGCATCATCAAACTCCTGCTCAATGTCCCGGAGGCGGTCCTCTTCCATGGCCCCGAGGGTTCGCAGGGATGATGACATCTGGAACCCCAGGTCCCTGCGTATGGCCACGAGGCACTCGGCCCGCCTCAGGGCCCTTCGCATGGAGTTCTCCGCCCTGACCATCGTGAGCCGTGCCTCTTCCGCCCGCTGCCGCTCCGCATCTATCGCATGGCCCAACCGCTGCCACACTGAAGACACTTCCCGTCCAGGGTCCTCCTGCCCTCTGGCCGATGCCTGCCCCTCCGATGATGAAGGCCCTGAGCCATCATGGCTCCCACCTTGTTGCTGCTGCTGCTGTGCTGCTGCCTGTGCCCTGGCTCCTGCTGCCTGCACATCCTCCTCCAGCTGGGGTGCAGTTGTGGAGGTGGCCACCCCTGCTGGACGTCCGACTCCCGACTGTGGCAGGGATCTGTTGTCCACCAGCCTGGCCGCAGGGTCAGAGGCAGCTCCACAGGGCACCCAGGTGATACATGGGTGGGAAGATGGCATGGAGGACGACTGGGGCATAGGGGGTTCAGTTGAGGAGGAGGTCGGAACAAGGTCCAGGAAACGGAGGAATCCGGCCATGGTGAGCTGTCCCAGTGGGTCACCGCGGTCAACGAGCCATGCGAGAAGACGTGCAGTCTCCTCATGAAAAGACTGCAGGTCACCTCGCATGGCACGTTGACGCAACGCCACCCCACCCAGGACAGGCTCAACCTGGTGCTGGATAGCCACATCCGCAGGGAGAGGAAGGCCAGTTGGTGTAAGCCAATCCCCTCCCTGAGAACGGGTCTGGACGTAGGCATCCCTGCTGGTGGAAGATGATGCAGTGATAGGATCAGGGACAGGATTGCACACAGGCACCTCCGCGGCGGCCAGTGCTGGCTCCTGTCCCTGGTCCTGTACTGCCCACCAGAACCAGTGGAATCCCCACCTCCAGATCCCATCTCTGTCCCTTGCACGGCCTCCTCCTCCACCAAACCCCCCACCAACCTGGATGACTCCATGCCATCTTCCTCCGTTGGGCCCTGTGGGGTCTCAGCTGCCCCTTCTGCTGCCAAGGAGTCCAACTCCGACCTCTGCCTCTTGGACCTACCCTCGGCAGCTGCGGCCTGGGACGCGGCACCGGACTCCTCACTCCCCGACGAGATGACAACCTGGGAGGGGAGCCGGGCCTTGCGTCTCCGGCTGGCAGTGCGATCCCTGCCGCTGTGCTCCACAGCACCTTCTCCGCCCTCTTCATCAGTTGACGCTGCAGACAGGGAGAAATAAAACACAGGCACTGTACAATGGACTCATACACACATGACAGTACCACATGAGTGGCATTGTCAAACTTCAGACATGGCATCACAATCCCCAACACACATGTCATTTTGACTCACACACATGAGCTATTCCACAGCCATATTGCAACAGCCAGCACCATCCATACACATACAACAGCATGATCAGCCAAAGGTGAGACAGACATCACATGAAACACAGGGAGTGCACTACACATGCACACACGCCACCACACTTACATGCATGTGTACACCTCTGCCAACTGTCGCAGTGTTGAGATCGGCATCCATGTCACATCTGCAAAACAGTTTTCCACATATCAGTGTCACATGCATCCATGTTGCATCACTGTTGCACTCTTGTCAAATAGACACACATGCACATGTACACAGTGCACATACATGCAGCTGGACCCAACATCCATGTGTGACACCACAACCATGCCAACTGACATACACAGTAATCCAAACATGTGTGCTCACACATCTGCATTTGGCTTGCATGCTTACCCACACATACACCAGCCATGTGTCTCACACATGAAAAGACTTGCATGTGTCTGCCTCACAGCCCTGTATATACACATCCATAAATGGCCCTAGAAAAATACATGTACAACCTGCACACTACTGTCACACCACCACACGCACAGCTTCCAATCAGTATGCATGTACACTTACCGCTCAACTCCAGATGGGTCTGCCTCTCAAGGACCTGGATGTGGAGCGCTGGGCATATGCGTTCCAGGACCCTCATCTGATGTTCCGACAGGTGGCCCCGGCACCCCTTAGCATCCGCTGCCTTCAAGAGGTGCCGGGCCTTGTTGAGGGTCCTGGACCTGAAGTCCTCCCAGCGCTTCTTGACATGTTGGAAGTCGCAGACTGCCACCCCCTCCGCGTTGATGGCAGTCACGATGTCTGTCCAGATCCGAGTCCGTCCTTCCTTGTCGGCGTGGGAACCTCCGAAGAGGGCATCATACTGCCCCAGGACTTGCTCCACCAGGACACCAACTTTGCTGGCAGTGAAGCTGATGGCCCTCTGCCTCTCTGGCTGGGAGTTGCCAGTGGTGCCAGATGATGTAGTGCCCAACATGGCAACCCCAGAGGCAGGAGTGGGTGGGCAACTGGGTCCTGGGGCTGGGCTGTGGAGCGATGGTATCCCAGTCAGGAGTCTTCTGTTCCAGCAGGGGTGGTCACAGCAACTGCACCCCTGGCTGATGTGCAGGCAGCAAATAGCAGGGCACGTGGGCAGCAGGCAGTCAGGCAGCAGCAGATGGCAGGTGGGAGCTTGCTCGGGGCTCTGGGGGGCAGTGATTCGGCCTTTTGGGCAGGAGCGTGGTCTTCCATGTGTGAACGCGTGGCCAGCTTGATACGGAGTGATTTGGCACGTGAAAAATGTACATGTCAGCGTGTGATTCGAGGAAAGGCCCCTAGCGCGTAAGCGCGTCAGAACTCGTACGCACTTTCATTGGACCAAAGGCCCTTCAAGCGTAAGCGCCTCTGTGACGTGACGCGCGCGGGTGTGCATGGCCGTTTCCCTCGTGACGTTAGCATAGTGGTTCAGCGCGCGTGAAAAACTGCACATCCGCGTGTGAATGCGTGTAATCCGAGGAAAGGGCCCATGCGCGTAAGTGACGTGACGCGCGCAGGTGTTTCCCTCAGCACGCGTTAAAGGTGAGCGGGGGCAGCAGTTCGCTGTACATGCCTTTCGTGGAGACCGATGTGTGTTGCTGCTTCCTGTTGTTTCGCACGCCATCACAACTTCACAGCTATCAAGGATGTATCTCTTCTTTTGGCGGGGGTATTGGCTACGCGTGTTTTTCTGCATCGCGCTAGTCAGACGGTGAGTCGCACACGCTATTTTTCCCACTGCGGGTGCCCCTGTGTATTGCGCCCATTTTCGAGGTCATAGTAGCCTGCGTGTCCCACGCGTACGCGTTATTCGTGTTACTGGGTGCCACCGCGTACTGCGGGAGGTTGATTCCACGCACGTAGGCTGCAGGGTTGCGTGCACGGTTTTACTGCAGTTTTGGGGTGCCTGAGCGTTGCGTGACCCGTCACTACATCACCGGGGTCACATACAGCCTTGCAGGTGCAGGGGGGCTGTTAACATCTTGCTTCCCACCCCCTTCACCCCAATTGCCCAGGTCAATTGTGCTGTACACCTCCCATTGGCACTACTCCATCTGTGCCGGCACTACTCCATCTGTGCCATGGTTGGGAGGCCAGCAAAGGTGAGGGACGCCTCAGCTGGGCGTACTCCTTGTGGCGGGCGTGGTCGGGGACGTGGCTGTGGTGACCAGGGAGTAGGGGGACTCCAGGGTGTCCAGGGTGGCCACAGAGAGGGAAGAGGCAGGGGTGCACCACTTGAGCACAATGTTGTGCCATGTGTCGGTGCAGTCATGACACCACCCCCTGTGGTCCCGGGAGATGCAGCTTCTGCATCTGGCACTGGCGCCCGTGTGACCCAGCAGTCCGTTCCATCGACTGCCACGTGCCCAAGGGTAGTGGTAGCTGCAGGTGCAGCTGTGGACACCGCCACCCAGGCTCAGGGTCTGACAGCGCAGGCTGCGTTGGCACTTGAGGAGCCCTTGGAAGATTTACAACAGGCCAGGAGGGAAACCGTAGGGGCATGCAGGGCTGCTCTGACTAAGACACGTGTCCCTGGGGCAGTTATGTCATCTGCTGCCCCGAACAATTGGGTGTTGGCAAGTGCAGGGGCAGATGCACCCAACAACACCCCGGTTGTGAGTCTGCCAACCAGGACCGTTGCGGTCAATGACCCTGCCACAGCGGATGTTGCTGCACAGGTCCATTAGAGGGCACCCAGCTGCCACTGACACAAGTCAGGCCTTTGGTCGTCCCTCCACCTGCCACTCCCTTGGCTCAATCCACCGAACCCACTGGCCATACTGGTCAGGGCGGCATTAGCCAGCCAGGGTCTGTGCCACTGTCCAAGAGGAGGAAGGTTGCACCTGCAGCACAGGCTGGGACCTCACACACAGCCACGACCTCCTGCATGTCAAGGAAGAAGCCTTTCTTCAAGCAGGAACTGGACCTCCTCGTGGACTAAGTGCGGGGCCACAGCCGTGACATGATAGTGGGTGCCAATAGTCAGTCTACGGCTGCCCACCGTGAACCCACTGGAAGCATGTTGCGGAACATGTCAGTTCATTCGGCCATGAGGTGCGCACGGCGCAAGAGTGCAAAAAGCGTTGGAATGACCTCAAACGCAGCGCTAAGGCTAAGCGTGCCTCAAATTACAACTTGACTCTGGTGACTGGCGGTGGGCCTGCACCAGAGGAGGAAGAGCTCACTCCACATGAGTGACTTGTTGCGGAGTTCATACCACCTGAAGCGGTCGAAGGAGTGGGAGAGATGCTGGGCTTTGATGCCCAGTCCAGTGAGTGTTGATGCGTGTTTGTTGAGGATGTGTGCGTTTTACTTGTGGGATGTGTTGTGCATGATTGCCACTACATGTGACGTGTACATGGTTCTGATGTGTAAGTAATGCAATGCTCCCGTGATGCATGTCTGCTCTGCTGGATGGTGGACATGTGGAGCAGATGGGGACTGTCCGCATCACCACTATTGCACCCTACTCACATGCTGGTTACCAGTATACTCCTCAGGTCCATGTTCCAGCTCACTGGCCCTTCTGCATGTGGCGTGGGGTGACCTTCCTCTCAGCCCAGGCACAATGTCATAGCAGGACTGACGTGCATGTGTCCTCTGCCTGCATGTGGGTACTCCATGTAGGCATGCTGCCTTGCCCCTCCTCCGCCACTCTGCACCCCAGTTCCACCTTTGCACTGGTCTGCTTCAATCTTGCCATTGTGTACTTTCCTGTTCATGCGTCCTGTGTGCATGCTAACGTCCAGCGTACAATATGCCAGACATATGCTGTGTGGTACAGCCTTAGTACTTGATGCAGGGTATCTCACTTGTACTGTGCATAGGTCAGATGCCCCACAGGAACATGAGTGCCCATTCATGCTCCATGTGCATTGCACGCATGCCCCTATGTGTCCTTGACTGGATGATCACTGTAATACAAGTCCTGGGTGACATACATTGCATGGCATCTCATCAGCCTTCCCATGTCAACTTTGGCTCAGTACTGCATTGCACACATGTTTAGGGTCTGACAGTCTGTGTGGGTCACAGGCCTCAGCCTGTTTAATGGCCAATGACTCTGTCCGACTGTTGTAGTGTCTTCTTCACACGTGGGCGGCCTCCAGAGTTTTCATCATGTGTCCTGCTTACTGTCCCATCATCATTTGCAGTGTTGTCACTTGAATCACATTAAGCTGTTGATGCCAGTCAACACTGCCTGTCAATACACAGGTCTATGGTCAGCCTTTTGATACCATGCTAGGCATCCCTGCTTTTGTACTTAGGTGGAGGGGTGCTTTGCTTGTAGATATGCTACCCATTGAATGCACAGTGCACGTGATGCCTGAATTTGACCTTGCACTCCTTCACATTTCCTGACACACACCATGGAGTCCTTGTACATGTAGGTAGTGAGTGATATACACATTTGCTTCACTGCATAGACCCACTTCTATGCAAACTGCCACCTTTCAACAGGTCTGATCACAGAAGCAATTCAAAGTTGACCCAGCATGCATGCCAGGTTCTATTTTGTGTGTCACATGTCTGCCTGATGTGTTTGTTGTCGGTGTGTGTGTGCTGTGTACTTCTGACATGTGTAGTGACCTTTTTTCTCTCTATTTTTCAGGTGATGACGCAATGGAGGCGGAGGATGGTGTTGTCATGCCAGACACAGGGTTGTTACCACTACATCAACCCGGCAAAAGTGGGGGTCGTGGGGTGGTAGGCCAAGAAAACCCCCAAGTGCTACAGTCCATCTTGTCTCTGGCTGCCTATGAGTCCAGCCCTGATGACGACTCTGACGTCCATGTCGAGTTGGATGAGCATCAAGTCCATGTGTCAGGGGTGAGTGATTCTGATGTGAACACTCCTCTGTCCGCGACACCTGCACTGAGGGGTCAGACAGTCTTGGTTCCTCCGTCTGTGGTGGATCGGGACGCAGGGTCACCCTCCACACCAGTTACTGATGTGCCTGGGCTATCACGTCGACGGGGGCATGTAGTCATGCAGCCGCGGGTGCTGCCAACACAGCGAGGAAACCCGGTCCTTGGGTCCCGCAGGGGTCAAGACCAGCAACGCGGTTGCCGCGCGCAACCGCAGTATACTGAGTTGGAGCAAGACATGACTGCCAGCTCAGAACAGCAGGGGGCAGCAATGGAGAACATCGCTGAGAGCATGGAGCGTGTGGCCCGATCTGTGCTCCCCCCTGCTAGACAGGTGCTTCTCCAGCAGCAGGCGGCACGGTCCACGGCCCGCTCGCTCAGGCTGGGCATGGCGGCCTCAGACAGGGCACACCAGGCTGAAATGTCATCTCTGCATCAAGCTGCTGCTCACGCAGAGGCGCACATGAATGCCCTGAGGGAGGAGTATGCTTCCCTCAAATCCACTCTGGGTGTCAGCTGGCAGAGGAGAGGTTTGCTCAGCTTGGCCGTAGCATCTCGGCTCAGCTACAGGCTTGCCGGGAGGTGCAGCAGTTGTCCAGCCAGGCCTTGCAGGAGGAACTCCGTGTTAAACGTGGTACCTTGCAAGAGGAAGCATGTGTATCACGTGAGGTTCTGCATGCAGACCTACGTCACATCGCCACACAGAACCAGGCCCACCCGTCCGGCAGACTTGCTGCCGTCGAGAGGCAAGCTGTGGCTAGGCATGGCCAGGCTACTGTGCCACGTCCTCCTTTCCAGGATGAGCCAGACTCGGACGACCATCTATCTCCCACATAGGTCGGGCTGTGCAGGCGTTGAGCCCATGGAGGTTTTTTTTTTGGCTCAGCATCATCGCATGTGGGTGTTGAGCAGCACCCTGTACCTCCCCCCTCCTGGGTGCCTCCCCTCCCCCCCGGGTCGTATGTGGCCATTTTTGATTTTTCTTTTAGTTTAGTTAGTTAAGTTTCTGTTTGATAGTTCGTTTAATTAGGTAATGTAGGTTTTTCATAGTTAGTGTAATTAGTTAATATAGTTTAAAATTGCTTGTCTATTGTGTTTTCATATGACGGTGCTGTGCTTTGTGGCTTTTGAAAGTATCCACTGTCTGTTCCAGCTGGGCCCTTCAGGCTTGTCTTGTGTATGTGTTTGCTGTTTGGGGTCCTTGACTCACATATGCCACTCCTGCCTCCCTTATCCATGGGCTCGCAAGGATGGTTCGGTGTAACAGCCTATTACACAAGGGCTTTGGACTGTCATATCTGTGGCATGTCTGGTGCTGTGTAACTTGTGTTAACACCCCTAGTGGGGATGATTGCGGTGTTATTGAACACTGTTCTGCTTTTGGTAGATGGGGTGTTTCATGATTAATGTGTACATTCATTGATATGCATTGTGTTGTACGTTTCTTATCTTTACTGTACACGTGCTTGTTGCAATTCATGCCGTAGATAGTGTGTTCCACACTTTGGATGTGAAAGACGGACTGATGGTGTGATTTCTGATGTACGTCTCTGACATGGTCCAGTAATGAGATGCCTGAAGAGACACACACAGATATCTCTAAAGCATTAATCATGTGTTTCATGCCCTTTCTGCAGGGGGATGAGCCTCCAGACCACCTTTGCCAGCAGACATGGCCCATTGGACTTCTGGATTCTGGACACGTTTGTTGGTGCCCACATGCACATGTGTGCGCAAGCAGAGGCACAGGGATTGCAGACATACATCCTAGAACTGCTGACGTGTTCCAAGGAACTCCAGGCAAGGTGAGCAGCACAGGGGAGGGCACAACACAGCAAAGCTTCCACCAGGCCAGTTGCACATGCAGGCTTAGTAGCTGCACGGAGGGTGAGCTTGGACGAATCTTGGTGTTGAAGCACACAATACAGCTCAGATGTGTTGTGGACTGATGGCTAGTTGATTGTAAGGTTGTCTGGGGCACCTGCAGGGGCAGTGGCACATACCCTCCGGTCCACCATGGGCCATTGAGGCACTTGTATCACCCATGCT
Source organism: Ambystoma mexicanum (assembly GCF_040938575.1). Taxonomy (NCBI): domain Eukaryota; kingdom Metazoa; phylum Chordata; class Amphibia; order Caudata; family Ambystomatidae; genus Ambystoma; species Ambystoma mexicanum. Next base: position 656,850,618 of record NC_090934.1, read on the forward strand.
GCCTTCCAAGACATGGAAAGGAGCAGCTCACAGGGACATACAGCAAGGGAGAGACTCGGGTGCAGTTTCCATGTACATTTTGAAACATGCACTGCCTATTTTTTTACGGTCATGGTGGGACACGACTTTTTCTGAAGTCATACGTTGCTATATGCGTCTGTCTGCTTACCCAGGGAACATTGCATGTTGTGTGAATCATGACACATTGGTGTTCCATTTGCCACGCACCCACCGGCGCCTGACTTACTGCATTGACTGTGTATGAACCATCACAGGGGGAATGTTACGTATGGGTACGAAGCATCCACACCAGATTGTCTGTTTGTAGAGTAGTTTGTTGCTATGGGGCATATTTGGTGGTGTGTTTGTGTGTTATGGGCACGCACAGATTATTAACTGTGGCTCTCTTTGCAGCATTGAAGTGCTCCTGTAAACGGACCTGAGAGTGCGCAGGCAGTAGGCCAGCAATCAAAACCAGAGTTGAGTGTCTTGTTATTTTTCTTTCAAACTGCTCTACATTGGCTTGCTGGGGGGTGCACTGTTGCATGGATGAATGTGTAATTCAATTTGGTATGTTTTTTTTCCATAATCACCCCGAGTCCTATCCAATTCTAAACCCTGTACCCTCTACCCTACCCGGTGTTCCTGCTTCCTGTACCTATCCAACCAATGTTCCCTAATCCTCTTTCCCCGCTGGGGTTGCAGATGCCTGTGTAAGCCCCAAGCTTGCAGGTGCCAAAACCCTAGAGGGGGTGGTTGGTTCTTGCCACTCCTGCGCCTGGACTCCGGAAGGCCCTGACAATGATGTACAAGTTATTTATGATTGTGTATGTGTTAATGCAAGTACTCCATTTTAGTGCATTCCCTACTTTCACGTGTCATTCATACTCCCCTCTCCTGCCCCTCATTCCAGTTATCCAGCATGCCAACGGCTGTCCCATCTGCATATCCCTGACCCTCCTTCCCCACCAGGGTCTCAGAGGCCTGTGTGAGTTTGACCTTGGAGGCACCCAGGCCACGGTGGGGTTGGTTGTTTCGTGCCACTCCTGCGCCTGTACACCGGAGCTATGACAGTACACATCCATTCGTGGTGCATCATTGTATGTTATGTACCACACATGGCTCACATCCTGTTGTGACATTGTTTTACTGTGCTACCTTGGTTGTTACATCATTGTGGTAGTACCTGGACTTTGTGAGGTACTGCTACTTCAAGTCATCTACTGGAGGCTGTTCAGGTTCGTTTTTCTGCCTTGGATTTTGTGTCTTTGCAAATGAAGGTGGACTCTGAGGGTGCAGGCAACTTTTGACACACAAGGTCGGAGATGGTAACAAAGGGGAATGGTGATCCTGTGGCCAGGTGAAATTGAGGGTTGAAGGCTCCATGACCCAGGTGCAGTTGTTCAGTGGGTCATGGTCATTTGTGAGGGAGGGGGGTGTTTTGTTGTTGATAGTTGCCTTGCCCTGCAGTGTGATGGGAACCCTGACATTGTAATTGTGGTATCCTATGTACATGATGTGTTCTGCTGATCAATGCATGTTCATGTGTTGTATTTACCTTTCAGGTGTGAGGGGATAGTTGTGGTTTGACATGCTGGGGTGTACACATGGTGAATGTTCACAAGTGATGTGTAGAGGACACTGATGGTCGATTGATTGCACATGCATATGTTGAGTGCATGTCCTTGCTGACCCGCACACTCGCACTATGATGCACTACATGTACAACCACCCTTCGATATCCACATGTACACTCTGTTTGCCTTCTGCTGCCCACTGTGTCCCTGTAGCACATGTTCTGTGACCAATTATGGATCCTGTAATGCCTATTTTGCTTTTTGATGTGGTTTGTCGCTTAGATGTGATGCTCAGGGTGTGCATCACACACAATGGCTGTTCACTGTGCTGTGCGCTGAGCAGTGTGTTGCAGGAGTTGGACACAGCACACAGAAGCTGCAGTGTTGATTTTGCAATGCACAATGTGCATGTAGACAGACATTCTTTGTTATGTTGCGGCTACTGCTTTTGTGATGCATTTGGGAATGACTTATTTTGGGTGGGAGGTTGTTGGTCAGTCATTTCATCTGATTCCATGTCAGGCATCATTGTCTGATGCCAATTTACATTTTTCACATGGCAATGTGTACCTTATTGGTACTGTGTTGGTGTATGGCTATTGCTTGCCATGTCATGTTGTGGTTTGGGAGGGTTTGAGTGACATAACAGTGATGGTCATGGCCTGTTTTGCAGGTGTGTGTGATTCACACCTTGCATATCAGGGTCAGCCACTTCTCGAAGCAACAAGCTGGGGGTAGATCTCTCTCCGCGGCAGTGGCCTCCCTCTGGAACGGCCTTCCTGCCACCCTGTAACTAGAGGAGAACCATCTCCACTTCAGGAAGCACCTCAACACCTTCCTCTTTGCTTCTGCTTTCTCTCTCCCTCTCCCTTGCTAATTTCTTCACGGAAACTGCACTGAATCTGCAACTGGGCCACTCTCACCGACCTTGGTCCCTGGCCCAGCCACTCTACACTTGCACTGCCTCCCTGGCAACCCCTGCACTGCGGGACTGTCTCTGTATCCCTACAGCCCCCCCTTCACAGCACTTGTCTGCACTTACCTTTGCAATTGCCACCAGCTGGCCTATTTATTTTTTATTCTACTTACCCTGTACTGCACCCCCCCTCGCCTTCCCCTTGCACTTTTCCCTTCCACCTACCCCTGCACTTGTGCAATCTTAATGACACCTGGCCTAGTAGGATCGTTGTCTGTCTTCCCTTGTTCCCCCCTCCCTGCCTCGTTGCGCCTTGCAACAATTGTGTATAGGCGTGTTACAAATGCCATATCATATCATATCATATATCATATGTGTGCCTTTTGGTAACACAGGATAGCTTGTGTTTAAGTAGCTAGGGATGCACACAATGTGGCACTTCCATGGCAACAATCTCATGGTTGTAAGGTTCTGACAGTTGACTGTCTCTTTGTCATCATCGATTGTCACCTGGTATGTGCCAGGCCTGTGTGCACTCCGCAGGGGTGGGAGTTTAGGTGAAAAATGTGGCCACAAGCTGGGTCCGGGCTTCCTCGCCACGTGCCCTATCCCCTCCCATGGGCAGCGCCTGTGCCTGTGGTTGGAGATGTGGGGGCACCACCATGTCTACCGGTACGCCCTGCCGTCTTGAAACATTGTGCAGGACACATGCTTCAACAATGATCCTGCACACTACTGGGGGTGCATAGAGTAGCTGCCCGCCAGAGCGGTCAAGGGAGTGGAAGCGTGACTTGAGCACTCCGAATGTGCGCTCCACTATGGCCCTGGTTGCAATATGGGCCGCGTTGTATCTTACCTGGGGTGGTGTGGTGGGGTTCCGGATTGGCGTCATCATGTGGGTGCTCAGAGGGTAGGCACTGTCCCCTGGGGAGGTGATAATAGTTGAGATTATTAGGGTTTGGGTATTTGTCTGTGTGTGACTTGCATGTGTGTGCAAGGGCATTTGGACTCACCTAGGAGCCATATGTCACCATGCTGCCCAGCTTCCAGGGCCCGGCTCAGGGCGGACATTCTGTATATGAAACTGTCATGGGTGGAGCCAGGGTAGTTTGCATAGACAGAGGTGATGATTCCCTTTGCATCACATACCACCTGTACGTTGATGGAATGCCAGTGCTTACGGTTTCGGTAGATGTGCTCAGTGGCCCTAGGTGGACGTAGGGCTACATGGGTGCAATCTATGGCACCGAGCACTTTGGGGAAGTGTGCCACCCTGTAAAAATCCAGGACCACGGCCTGCCTTTCTGCAGGTGTTCTGGGCATGTATATGTGCCTGCGGACTGAGGGGCGCGCTGTCATGATTGCCAAGACCTGGTGTAGGCAGTGTGACTGCGTGGCCTGTGAGACCCTCCCCCACTATGGCAGTGGTCCGCTGAAATGACCCAGTGGCCAAAAAATGCAGGACATTGAGCACCTTCTCCAAGGGGCTCAATGCTGGGGAGCAAAGGGTGGGTGATGTAAGGTCATCTTCCCACTCCCTGACCAGGTCTAGGATGATGTGGGGTGGAAACCTATACCTGCCGTAGACCTAGTCGTCAGGTATCCCAAAAAGGCTTGTCCGTGGTGAGAAAATGCGTGCCCTGGCTAGTCTCCTCCTCCTGCGGTGTCCCACGATCAGTGCTGCGACAAATGGGGCATTCACGTGTTTGTTGTTTGCGCGCACTTTTGTACTGTGCACGGGGACGCTTCCGCCTGCCTTCTTGTGGCGGGCGCTTTGACGCCTGTGCACGTCTTTTGCTGTGCGCGGCTTTCCCGTATTCGAATCCATGAATACGGGTTGTTCGCGTGCGTATGGGCGTTCCGTGTAGTTCCCTGCAGTACTTCCCCAGTTACGCCTTCTTTTTTACGCGTTGTTCCCCATTCCACATGTTACGCCACTGTTCCGCCCATTTTTGTTGTGTGCGCCGCGCTATGTGTGCTTTTGCTGTGCGCGTAGCGCACGCCGGTTGATGACGTGTGTGCCCGTGTGCGACATGCATGGATTTGGCGCACGACCAGCGGGAAACTAGCGCAGCACCTTCCTTGTATTGCACGCGTGCGCGTGCGCTTGATTTCTCAGGCTTGCGCCTCCTTGCGCCTGCTTGCGCTGGGATTTTTGGCGCACGTTTGTTCCATGAATCGACCCCTAAATGTGCCTCATGGATAGCCATTTAAAATATACATTGGTAGAAGCTATAAAGTGTCTGGGGCATCTAAACTGAATAGTACAGCACTGCATACATTTGTATTGCTGTAATATTTTGTGCTATATTGTGTTCCTAAAGCTGAATTACAAAGACACTACTTAAAAAATAATTGTGTCTAATACATGGTTTTTTAACATACTCACTTGTCAAAGGTATATAGCGCATGAACTTGGTGAACAACTAAATAGAACGCTACTACTGCATACAGTTGTATTTATAGTTAATAATTATTGTGATATACCATATAGTGATATAGTAACTTAAAGGATACTTTTTTATTGTTTAACAATGTTGACATATACGTAATTGTTGCATTCACTGGTAAATGCAGATTTTATAACAACTATTTTACTAACCTGGCTCTGTAGATGCATCTAAAGGAGTGGTTGACATTTTCAAATGTGCTACAATAAAATAAGCAGCTGGGTATTTCTGTATGGCGATTGGTGATTACCATAGCAGCATAGAAATAGTTTACATTATGCATGTGGTCTGAGGCATTGTTAGCACGTGCATCTGTGAATGAAAAAGTGGTTGGTAGTAATTCTTTTTAAAAAGAAGTTGACGCTGCAGTTTTTTGATAATGGTACACCAGATAAGTGTAAAGGAAAGTGTGATGTATGCATTATCTGTCGTTGTTTATATTGCAATTTAATTGTATTTTGCATTATGTGTGCATGCGTGCATATGAGTAGTGGTGCAGCGTGATTCCAGTCATGTGTGTATAAGTATTAGTACAGCATTATTACAGTACACATGTGCACAATGTTTGTATAACAAATCATGCATATTGTACATTTGCTATGCACGCACATATGTTGTTTTGTACAGTAGGCATGTGCTTGGAGTTTATGTTTCATATTCCTTTTAATTATGCATGTGCTTGTAAATGTGTTTTGTATGTGCGTATGATGGTTGAAAGCATTATGTTTAAAAGGATTTTGATTTTTGGAACCGTTTAGACATTACATGGAAGAAGTTAGTGTTGTAAAAGTAGTTGTATGTATACATGGATGTACTTATGTTTTTTTGTTCAATTTAGGGAAAGACCATGTTGATAATTGGTGACGCCTGGATTTTCTGGCCCAAACATTATGTGAGACAACTGCTGACTCTTTTACCATTGGAAAATGTGAATGTGGAATGGCATGGCTATCACAGTGCAAAATGGAAATGTATAGTGTTCAAACTTGTTAAATATGATGGCAAAAAACCAGATGTTATTTTATTGCATGCTGTCAATGATTTGGAATACAGAAGAGGAACTGAATTATGTTTTGAAATGAAAGCTAAGTTAGTAAACCTAGCGGGATTGTTTTCAGCAACCAAACATTTATTTTCATGCTTGGCAGCATAAAGAATTTGGATGTGTGAAAGTGTGAATCATCGAACAATGATTTGTACGTGAATCAATGGAAATACTGTTTTTTAATTTTTTGTTGAACATGGCCTACATCATATTTTTCACTACAACATGAAAAGTCAAAATGAAAGGAGTTGATAGAGTACATTTACCTTATATGGGGAATACTTTATTTTTAGGCAATAAAATTGAAGGCCTACATAATATTTTGCAGTAATGGTCTGCTTTACTTTTCTTTGTGTATACAGCATGGTTTTTGTTTTTTGGTAATACATTGCTATGTATTTCCTTGCTTTAGTGTATGTTGCCATGTGTGCATAGTGGGAGTGAGTGCATATGTTGTTCGGTGGTCATGAAAATAGTGGCTGCATATTGTTGCTTGAATTATGTATTTCCTTGCTTTGGTGTATATTTGTATGTTTACGCAATGGAAGTGAGTTGTATATTTTGTGTGGTTATGGCTGCTGTGCTTGTAGTTGGATTGGTTGCTGTGAATATTTTTGGCATACACTACATTATTAGTATTTTTTCCATCAAAGTTGTCATTGCGCATGTGTCATATATAGATAAATCCTAAATTGTTAATATCTCAAAAATGGTGAACCGAGTTTCAAATATTGATTTCAGTGCACCAATCCTAGATGAAATCTAGGCGCTTGCAAAAAATTGTGAAAATTGAAGGGGGCAATTTTTAGATATTTGGGGCGGGAAAATAAATGTCCTATGTTAAAAGCTATTCAAAACACAATCAAAGTAAACATTTTTTAAACTATGAAGCACTTAATGTACATTGCCATTTTGCTTGCATAGGTGGCTGCCTAGAAATATTACTGTGGAATACTGCCAGATGCTTTCATGCAAGCGTTTGAAGGTTATTGAGAAATTTCATTTTCTGAAATGCCATAGAGTTGTCGTCTTAACCTTAACTATGCCTTGTGCTAGCGGTAAGGCATAATATATGTATATTTATATTATAGTGCAGTGATCATCCCACTATAGTTAAGTTCAAGTTCCAGAGGAAACACGAAAATTGAATTGCTCAAAACTTTTGATTTGCCTGAAAGATTTGGCTGAGCCCAGTCCCCACTCCCTTGTGGCTAGTAAGTAAGAATGAAAGGTAGGGTTTTTAAAATTTGCAGTGGGCATGGCTAACAAGCCTGGCCCGAAAGACATGGATAGTGGCCACAGCCTAAGGCCGTGGTCACCTAGTGGGTTGAAAAAACATATTGGGGGACATTTACAGTGAACACGACGAAGGCTATTGGCCCGGTAGTGTTTTAAAATATATAATGGGCATAGCAGTGGCATGTTTAAAAAAATTATTTTATTACAAAACCATTCAAATTCACTGAAAAGTCCTTAGTTAACATGCAGTTAATTTGCACAGATTGAATGCAGCAAAACCCTTAAAATTCAGCGGATGTGGGACATCAACGAGAGTTAAATGGGTCATGACTTCCAACATCTGCTAAATTTCAATGGTTTGGTAGCATTTAGTCTGTGCAAATTAACTGCACCTTCACTAAGGTTTTTTCAGTGCATAAATATATATAAATATTAACTGAAAAAACTTTGTTAAAGCGACGTTATGGTTAAGTTGGACTAATAAAAACCTATGAAATTCAAAGAAAAAACATTGTTAAACGGACGTTATGGTTCAAAGTAAAACCGAAAAACCCCTGAAATTCAACAGTTATGGTAAACTAAGCAACCATAACTCGCGCCACCACTGTGCACTGCTAAGACTAACACCCAGGACATCAAAGATGACATCACAAATGTCGTTGATGACATCACTGATGACATCACACGTGAAATACATTTTGATGAAAAGTCTCTACAAGGAGTTGTGTTTATATTGTTGAAAACAAGATGTCAGGAGTGATCGGGAGACCTCTCATGAACTACTTATTCTATTAAAGAATGTACTCATCTAATACCATTGTATTGGAGTGTTGTTGTTAATACAGAAACCGAATCATATATAGACATAGGCAATGACTGCAGCATGCACCATAGAAATACACTATTTATAATATTGTAATTTTGGATAGTACAATAATAAATGCTCCCTTATCAGAGTTTTGAGTAATGTTAAACATGTCAAAAAGGTAGCAGGCGCTCCTCTCCAAAAGGAACATGTAATGTTAAACATGTAATAATTATCTAACAATTCAACTTGTGCTGGTACAAACAATACATATGAAGCACCACAATGCATACAAATCAGAGGCACATACAGGGAAACTAAAGTTTTTTCAGTGAATTTCAAAGGTTTTTATTAGTGCAACTTAACCATAACGTCCCTTTAACAAAGTTATTTCATTGAATTTCATAGGTCTTTACCAGTGCATGCTATTTTCCTACAACTTACTAATATCATACTTACCCAATATAGCAATATTTGTGTCCAATTTCCAAAGTTTTACCTTAAAAGTCTGCCATTTCCTACCATCTGGAATAATTGTTAACACTTCTATACACTTGTTGCAACTATTTCAACTTGTTTTGCATCCGTAGACGTCTACGAACATCTAACTTCATAGCGGACCTTCCGGACAGTGCCACATGACCATACGCTGGCACGCGCCATAATGACGTGTCTGAGAACCCGTCCGAACTTCACGATAAGATCTCTGCTTGGAGGACAGTTCGGAACTGCATTTTCTACTGATCTAGGAACTTCCAACTTCAAAATTTCCCTTACACAGCTCCAACACCTATTCCTACTCATTATCCATTAACAATCTTGTACACAGAACATACTTTTAGCAAAACTGCTATGTATCTTAAAATGGCATCAGCTAATGCATCCCTCCTCCCCAAGAGCCACCACCACTGCTGTAATCAAGAAGCATGAGAAACAGTGCCCCCTAACTTAGAAATAAAACAAGCGCAACATTTTCCCTTGTCCACCTACCCCTCCATATTAGCGTTTGGTTGCTCTTCCCTCATTTCCCTCCCCACCTTTCGTTCTCAGCTCTCCTGCCAAAAAAAATACACCCAAAAACAACCAACGACATATTCCTTTAGGAACCACCTTTCACAGTTAAAAAATAGAACTAAAAAAAAAATGTATAGACTCCATCTACTTTATATTTCTCAGTAAAGTACATAGACTAAATAGGATTTTCCAACATTTCCATTTGCATTTTGTGTTATGCTAATGCACATATTGTGGCGATCATCCTCTGTTCCAGGGACTGGAATGGTGGATACCGGCCCAGCAGCCCACGTTATCAGCCCAAGCAAAGCGAGGGTGGATAATGAGGTCTCTGGACCTTTATCCCCCCATTCCAGCCCCTGAAATGGGGAATGAAGGCCATTAGCACCCTATGGTCTCAAAGCGGGAACCCGGGGTGCTAAAAAATATGATTTCTCTTCCAACATCGGGACACCAGGATGGCCACCATGGAAAGGGAAGGTGAGGGTTCCATACAGGGTCCCTCTTCACTTTCCACAGCAGCCTGCAGAAGACAAAAAGAGAACCCTATAATCATATTACAAACAAGCACATTTTTCTTCCCTTTCAGATCTATCCTAATTTCGAATAACTTTACCACAAAGCCAGTCCCAGGTGGACATGGCCACTTTAATCCTATGCTTTGACCCTTGTGGTCATGGCCAGTAGCCAGATTGTCCGGATCATGAACTTATTCCAAGACCCAGACAATCTGGCCACTGCCCATGGCCACAGGCTACCCCTCAGTCACTTAAGGTATCCCGCTATTTTTTTGTAGCTACATTATGACACTCATCAAATAATAAAACACTGGCACATTTGCAAAACCATGCTTGTATGTCCTTGCCAATGCTCCTTACACAAGTTTGCTGGAAATCAACCCATGATTTATTTTTTCAAAAGTGTCAAATGTATGCACATACAATTGTCATATAACCTAGCTCCCACTTGACAAAATCCATTCAGACTTTACGAAAACATCTAAATCTAGATCTATAATCTTTTTGCAAACCTTTGTGTACCTTTGTCAAATGGCACCACATTTATAAGCCTTTACAATATTTTGGGACCCCCCACTCTAATTTTGCTCCCTCTTGACAGAATCCCACCAAACTTCGCAAAAACCTGTATATCTTGATCTATTATCAGTTTGCCAAATGAAGTGTAGATTCGTCAAATGGCACCTCATTTATAAGCCTTTACATTCTTTTGAGACCCCCCTCTAATTTTGCCCCCTCTTCACAAAATCCTACCAAGCTTTGGAAAAATAATCATATCTAAATGTATTATCATTTTCCCAAATTAAGTGAGGATTCGTCAAATGGCACCTCATTTATAAGCCTTTACATTATTTTGGGACCTCCCTCTAATTTTGCCCCCTCATGACAAAGTCCCACCAAACTTTGTATACTCACTCAGTATCGACCCAGGAACATACATGCAAGATTTCATGCAGTTCCATTAAGTGGCGCCAAAGTTATAAGCCATCCAAGAACTGCATTTCACCAACCCTGTAATGCTAAGGTGTTTGCGATCTTTCACAGAACTGTTTCATACTTGCCAACCCTACCGATTTAGGCGGTAGGATACCGCTTTTTAAGCAGTCCTACCGCCTACCGATTTTTTGACATCAAATACCGATTTTCTTTTGTAAAAAAAAAAAAAAAAAAAAAAAAATTTTTTTTTTTTTTACATTTTTTTTTTTTGCCCATACCAGCTCGGGGAGTCTTTCAAGGGCTCCCCCGAGCTGGCGTACCGGGAGAATGCCAGGCATGCAGGCTTTTAATGTCAAAGGCACCCACGGCGGTGGGCTAAAAGCGCCCTTCCGCCACGGGTGCCTTTGGCAAAAGGCGCCATTAGCCCCCCACCACGCCAACTCGGGGAGTCTTTCAAGGACTTCCCCGAGCTGGCGTAGCGGGAGAAGGCGCGGCATGCAGGCTTTTAATGTCAAAGGCACCCACGGCGGTGGGCTAAAAGCGCCCTTCCGCCGCGGGTGCCTTTGGCAAAAGGCGCCATTAGCCCCCCACCACGCCAACTCGGGGAGTCTTTCAAGGACTTCCCCGAGCTGGTGTAGCGGGAGAAGGCGCGGCATGCAGGCTGTTAATGTCAAAGGCACCCACGGCGGTGGGCTAAAAGCGCCCTTCCCCCGCGGGTGCCTTTGGCAAAAGGCGCCATTAGCCCCCCACCACGCCAGCTCGGGGAGTCTTTCAAGGACTTCCCCCGAGCTGGCGTAGCGGGAGAAGGCGCGGCATGCAGGCTTTTAATGTCAAAGGCACCCACGGCGGTGGGCTAAAAGCGCCCTTCCGCCGCGGGTGCCTTTGGCAAAAGGCGCCATTAGCCCCCCACCACGCCAACTCGGGGAGTCTTTCAAGGACTTCCCCGAGCTGGTGTAGCGGGAGAAGGCGCGGCATGCAGGCTGTTAATGTCAAAGGCACCCACGGCGGTGGGCTAAAAGCGCCCTTCCGCCGCGGGTGCCTTTGGCAAAAGGCGCCATTAGCCCCCCACCACGCCAACTCGGGGAGTCTTTCAAGGACTTCCCCGAGCTGGTGTAGCGGGAGAAGGCGCGGCATGCAGGCTGTTAATGTCAAAGGCACCCACGGCGGTGGGCTAAAAGCGCCCTTCCCCCGCGGGTGCCTTTGGCAAAAGGCGCCATTAGCCCCCCACCACGCCAGCTCGGGGAGTCTTTCAAGGACTTCCCCCGAGCTGGCGTAGCGGGAGAAGGCGCAGCATGCAGGCTTTTAATGTCAAAGGCACCCACGGCGGTGGGCTAAAAGCGCCCCTCCACCGCGGGTGCCTTTTGGTCAAAGGCGCCATTAGCCCCCCACCACGCCAGCTCGGGGGAGTCTTTCAAGGACTTCCCCGAGCTGCCGTAGCGGGAGAAGGCGCAGCATGCAGGCCTTTAATGTAAAAGGCGTCCACTGCGGTGGGCTAAAGGCGCCCCTCCGCCGCGAGTGCCTTTCACAAAAGGCGCCATTAGCCCCCCCACCACGTCAACTCTGGTGAGTCTTTCAAGGGCTCCCCCGAGCTGGCGTGATGGCAGAAGGCGTGGCAGGCGCCTCATTGTCATTGAATGCACCCGCGGCGGCGGGCTCATTCAATGACAATGGGCTGCTGACGCGCCCTATTCCTATCATTACCTCCTCGACTGACTATTTTTGAAACTTTAAGATTCCTACAGATTTTTGGTCACAGAATGTTGGCATGTATGCTGTTTGTGGGCTTTCGCGGCAAAAAACACCTGTTTTTTTCACTTCTTGCAGCCATATCCCATCCCATCCTCATCAACCCTCACCTCCCCAGAGATTATTTGATAAATTTGACAAGTGGAATGCTGTGTTTGTTCATATGTTTTTACCGCGATGTCCGTGGACATCGGCCGCTGTTCGCGAATCCAAGATAGTGGGCGTTTCCAAAAATCTGATGCACTTCACGCTCCTCAGCATCCAATCAGCGACCATGTCACATGTCCGCGGACATGACTCAAGCCGATTAGCCAATCAGGACACTGTCCGCGGAAGGAACAGGGAAGTGTGTCCGCGGACTGGACATAGATATAACTAATTTTTTGTGACCTACGTTTTGGTCATTTTTTAAAAAACTACTGGACCGATTTTCAACAAATTTACAAAAGCACGCTTTCAGGACCAAGCCGCTGCTCCTGCCGCAAATTTGGTGAAAATACGTCTAGCGGTATGGGCTGTAGGCGTGAGCAAAGTTTTTTCCCCATTCAGTCTATGGGAAAAAAATACCTTTTGAGACCCCCCCTATAACTTTGCCCCCCCCGGACCAAACCTCACCAAACTTTGCATAACATTTAAGAGTGGGCCATATGCTTCTTTTGCAAAGTTTGGTGAGGATTCGTCCAAGGAGAGCAAAGTTATAAGCCACCCAAAAAGTGTTCTTCCTATGGGATTAGCAACTTAACCATAACTACACGGGCACTACCGTGGCCGTGTAATATACATATATATATATATTAGGTGAAAAAACTTTGTTAAAGGGATGTCATGGCTAAGTGGGGCTGATAAAAAGCTATCAAATTAAGTGAAAAAACGTTGTTAAAGGGACGTTATGTTTACAAGTACAAGCGATAAACCTCAGCAATTCGCAGTATAGTAAGCTAACACCCATGACATCAAAGATGACATCACATGGCTGGCCACTTGTTTTTGTTCACTGACATATGTAGACCAGGCGGTGTGGTTTACTAACAGTCAGAAATTGAAAATTCAAAAGGTACTATATTTGTAGACGTTACCCTGCTCATATGTTCTTACAATATTTTCCTTAGGATTCAGTCGCATCATATGATGCTTACACATCGGAGAACAAGGAGGCCTGAAACAAAGCAATAGTTTCTGTGCATGAAGATAATCATTTTGGTTTTAAACAGTTTCTGATGATACAGCTTCTTTTTTGCTTACTTTACTTATATGCCCCATATTTCTATGCATTTTGGTCTCTTTATGTTTTGTGTGCAGTAGTACAAGTATGTAGTAAGTGATGCAGTAGTAGCTAGTTATTATATGTTTCAAAGTATGCAAAAGTCTGAAACGGAAGCATTCATCATTTTACTATCCAACATTGCAAGATTATAAATATGGCAACTCTATGATGCATGCTGCAGCCAATGCTTATGTTTCTGTATGAGTAGGGTCCTGAAATAGAAAGAACACTGCAATGGAATGTTGTTGATAGCAGTACATTGCTTAATAGAGTATGTAGTTCATGATACATCTCCCGATCACCCCTGACATTTTTTCCGCAACATGATAATCACAAACCCTTGTAGGGACTTTTCATGAAAATTAAATGTACATGTGATGTCATCAGTGATATCATCAATGACATTTGTGATGTCATCTTTGATGTCCTGGGTGTTAGTCTTAGCAGTGCACGGTGGTGGCGCGAGTTATGGTTGCTTAGCTTACCATAACTGGCGAATTTCAGGGGGTTTTCGGTTTTACCTGTAACCATAACGTCCCTTTAGCAAAGTTGTTTTACTGAATTTAATAGGTTTTTAGTAGCACAATTTAACCATAATGTTCCTGTAAAAAAATTGTTTCACTGAATATATAGATAATATAAATTTGATAAATGTTTACTAGGATTCCCTTAGTTTATATACATATAACAAAGAACATACTGAACCCCCTACTTGCGCTAGTGGTTCTGATGTCTGCAGAAGATGCGCATGTCCGCAGACAGACGTGGTCAACAGCAACACTATCCAAAAACTCAGGGGGTCTCTTACATTGTTGTATCATGCAATAAAAACACTGAACATGTTCAAAAAGCAGCACATAAATTGATTGATTGATTGATTGATTGATTGATTGATTTATATAGCACTTTATACCAAGGCTCTGTACAGTGGAACAACAAAATACAAAATAACAACAACATTTAACAATGAGAGCAAAATTTACATCATGAATCATTCAACAAAGCAGTGCAAAGGGCAATTAACCTAGGTGGGGGGTGGAAAGGGGAGAGGGAAGAGGTGGGGAGGGAGTAGGAGATGGACAGGGCGAGGGAGAATGGAAGGGGAAAAGAGAGGAGTAGGAGAGGGGAGAGAGGAATCAGATGAGGGTAAAAAGAGGGGGTTTGGGGGGAAGTGAAGAGGGCAGAGGACATTACATTCAATAATAAATAAGAAATGGAAACTGTATATGTAAGACAGCAACTGTTCAATTACATAGCATATGCAACATAATGGAATATACCAAAACAAAATAAATATGCCTCGAACAGAATTACCTCACAGAAACTTCACAGCAAAAATCAACAGCACACCTACACATCAGTAACAGCAAAACTTGGCAAGAAACTAATGAGTACACTACATTTATTGTATATATTTATAAACTTTCTGTTTTAGGTACACTAAAAGTAATATGCTTTTTTTTACACAGAAATGTCTAGTTCTTTGGAATGGCTGGAAGACAGTTTTCCTTGGGATGAAATGAGTGAAAACAGTGATACTAATGGTACACACTACACTTCTCTATATAAACCAATTAATACGCATTACTTTATGTGTACTTAACAATTATTTTTTCACAAACCATACAAACATTAAAAATAATAAAGAAACACAGACCTTAGAAAATCATCTGCAGCGAATGGAGCAAAAAATGGATTTATTAAAGGGATAGTGTGCTCAGAAATATTATTGTCCCGAGGGTTCGGGCATGTGTTTTTAAGCATATGTTGATCGATCGTACAAAAATTTCCTATGCACCTTACCGTACTTTTCCTCTTTTTTACACATGCAAAATCAGGCAGCAGGGCGCGCCCATCTTGTGATAATCTTATCCGTTGCCGCATCACCCAAGGTGGACTGCCCTGGCGGCACTAATTCATGTGCCCCGCCCCTGAGGCTGACCTAGTGATAATCTCTGCCTATATCCAGAACGTTACTGGGCAGCGTATCCAAAAGCGCCCAGTCATAACCTACGTGTTGACGTTAGTTGACGCAGAACCGGGACAACATACATCATCTCACAACACAGCGCATCCCAATTTTTAATATAAAACTATACTTTTAAAGGAAAAAGCAAAACTGTACAATTTGGAAAGTACTTTTCTTTCACAATAAATGCTCCGAGAACATCCGGCAATTTCCATATTCAAGCAAATAGGTAATTTGTTTCTTTGTTCTCCATCCACAAATGTTTATCGTGAGTCACGCAGTGTTCCTTTTGGGTATAAGAAGTTCATTAGATGCACCGTCAATCGCAAGGCTCTGGCACCAGCTTGGCGCTAGGCCACTGTAAACCATATCAGGTTGCTCCTTATAGCTGGTACCGCATAAGGGCATATTGGCCTGTGTCGATCGTCCCAAAAAACCGTCATTGTGATCCAACCATTCAAGTGTATCTGCAGCTGCTGGTTAAAAAACCTGTCAGCTGGTATCCGGAATCGATGACAATCACAGACAGGCAGGATGTAGCTGTTTCAAAATCATAACAAAAATGTGTGTCAGTAGCCAATCTTTATTACAGTTTATCATTTTACCCATTAATTCGGCCCGATTGTTAAAACTAATGATGAACACAGACGTGAAACAATGGGAACACAGAGAAAACAACTTGGAAAGTACTCCACAATTTGCTTCAGAAGTTAGTGCTATGCAGTATGGTCAGCTCGAAATGGGATGCGGAGGCTGACGCTACAATCAGGGAGCAGGCTAAGTGCAAGAAGAACACATAGATGGAATTGTAATTAAATATTAGCATTGAATTAGGCATTTGTGGAACCTGGCGGGACCCAGTGGTGGACTACATGCATCCCGATGCTGGACTGGCCATGTGCCCGGGATAAAGACAAATACACACACAGGTTGTATTTGTGTGTTGTTGCAGTAAGCCACAAAAAACAACCGAGTACAATGTAAGCCAGCAATAATGGTCGGAGAATGATACGTTGACTTGTTTGTCTATAAAATCGTTAAAAGTAAAACTTACATAATATTCGGCATTTCAATTTCTCTCGGCGTAACGCAGAGACTCAGTTCAAGTCAATGAATTTCCGTAAAATGAAATAACATCTTCCTTTGTCCAGTTTTGGAATGGTGACCCTTATCATATTTAATGGTATTACACCGCTCCCTTCATTCGTTCCTTTCGGAATCCTCCCTTTTTTTCAAGGTCGAAAAACAATTGAACCTTATACAATTGAACCTTGTACTGTGTACGATGCGTGGGTTTGCTCAGCTAGCAAGCAGAAATTCAAAGCCGTTGACCTTCAATCAGAATGTAAACCAATAGCCCTTCAGACCATAGTAGCATTTTGTTCCTGTGGAGAACTTCGCACTCTCCCAACGACTTCCACAGCCAACACACACCACCTGTCAACTCAGCCCATATCCTGTTTACACGGCAAATCACGTAAACATTTTTCGAAAGGAGAAAGTCTTGAGCGCTGACAAAATGTCTCGTATGAGAATGTCCGAGCAAGCCCTGCTACAACCCCCTCCGGCCAGGCCGCGGTCCCCTGAACCCATGACCGCAGTTCTATATTAGAGGCCTATAAGTTGCACACGTGTGTTTGTACTATCCCACTTTGGGTCAGTAGCAAGGTGAAGGGTGTGCCCCTGAGACGACCGGCGGGGGTCGGAATTGATAGCTGCGATGTCTAGCACATCAGAGCTAGAAAGGGGGTGGAGTGACACATGTTAGTTTAGGACAGAATATACTGTCACTGGGGTCTTGTTTTATTGAGAGGATCTCCGGGGTGATCTGCAAGGAAGTGTCACACTTCTGGTACATGAAAAGAATAGCTTTGGAGTGGCACAAGTTTGAACAAGCAGTAATTTTTCAGCAGCGGGGAACATTTGTTGAGATGGATGAACAACTACAAGTCATGGTTTGCCCCAGACACACACAGGACAGTGATGTCAGAGGAAGATTTAAATTAATACATTCTTAGTTTGATAGAATGACAGAGTCAGAGACACAATCACAGAATGCGGCAAGTGCTGAATGGACACACACTTGATTCACTGAAAAATTGAAACAACCATTGATGAAAGTTCCATTGTGCTTTATTTTTTTGCTGACTACACAGTATAAAGTTCTGATTGCAGCACAGTGAGGGAAAAACCCCTGTAATGACCGCTGCAACTGGGGAACGTTTCTCCAATGGCACCAACGACATAGGCGGGTATTACTCATCAAATTCAGTGTCCATGTCTCCCATGGAGCCACCATGTAAACGAACGATAGGCCACTAGTCCGTACCACCTGTGAAAGAGAAAGATACAAACTGTTTTTAAATAAACAAAATAAGTGTAGTAAACCTTAGTTGACAATGACAAACCTAGTATTCAATGGCATTGTTGCCAGTACACATGTTACTTAGACTGTACAATATTGAACGACTATGCATTCCATTACATTTGGGACAAAAAGAAATATTGCTTCATGGCTGTACATGTAATATACATAAGGAGACCACTATGATTTTCCCAAATTGCGAGTGATGTATAGCATTGAAGTTACAACAATATAGGAGTCAACCATGAAATATTAGTGGGCTAAATGACATCACAACTAGAGAACACTTACTCGTTACTTGGATTGCGAGGGTGAACTGTTGCTCGAAGTTCGTGCATAAGCACCATCATAAGCACTTCCACATGAGGGAATCCAAGATGTACAGCCACTCCACAGTGATCAATTTACATGCACCTCCACCCAATTTATCCACAAATCTCCAGAAATGCAGACAATCTGCTTTCTGAAACAAACATCCATAGCTATATGCTCTCCCCTCAGGAAAAAGACATTCTGACAAAGTATCTGCTCACACCCAGTACACCCTATTGACCAATCCCTTGCTCTGCTAAGTCTCATTTGCATGCCTCTCAGCCTCAAAATCCCCATAAGTAATATGCATGTCCGTGGACAAATCGTTAAATCTGAGCGTGGGGAATTAAAATGTAAATATTGTGCCCCATTTCCCCTTTGAGGTTGGCTCTGACAAGACTT
The DNA here is from genome assembly GCF_040938575.1 of Ambystoma mexicanum. Classification (NCBI taxonomy): domain Eukaryota; kingdom Metazoa; phylum Chordata; class Amphibia; order Caudata; family Ambystomatidae; genus Ambystoma; species Ambystoma mexicanum. Next base: position 656,869,176 of record NC_090934.1, read on the forward strand.
TTTTTTACAGATGCTTCAGAAAAACCTTTTATTTCGTGTTTTTTGGGGGTTTTTTCCCCTTATTTTCCTCCAAAAATCTTCACATTAGCTTCTCCAAAGCAACCCTTATGTTCCAAAACAGCATGGCATTTCCCATAAAAGATAAATACCTGCCATCTTCTCTAAAGTGATTAGCATTACAAGAGTAAATGTTGTCATTGTTGCAAAAGAACATGAAAACTCTAGTCATAAAAGCAAACATGCCTCGGTTGATTAACCACCTAGCAACATTTTGCTGAGGACAAAAAACAGAACTATTGTCCCATATTGCCCTAGGTATCAAACCAGAAAAAAATATTTTACCATTTGGAAGTAGTTTCACTACTGCCTAAACCATGTTTTCTAGATCTTTTAACAAAGTAGGGGCACTGACGTAACCCAAATGCAAAGCACCAAAGTGCAGGACAACCACATGTGGACTGTTAACCCTAGCCATATCTTGGCAAACTTATACCATTGCCTGCAAATTGGAACAAGGCACAGTGCTCAACACCACCTCCATTCCTTTTACGTCAAAATTCTTTCCCACATTCCTACATTTTGCATACTGCTCCAAACCATGCAAAAACATATCTCCAAGCACCACCATCCTGACTTTCTCCACCTCCGCCATCTTCACTACACACAGCCTCTCTCAAAATGAAGCAGAACCTCAACACCTGATTGGCTAATCCTCAAAATACACTCCCATTTCATGCTCCGAAGCCCCGGATGTGGCATGTCTTGTATGCAAACAGCTGCGCTGTCTAGTGGAGCGTGTAAGTAACACTGGGGCAGCCTTTCTACCCTTTTCACTTCACTCTCTGCACCATTCCCTCAGTGGCTACTGTTAAGCAGTCACACAACCATCCACCAATCACAAGCAAGACCTCTACAGCTAACTCCATCATCACAATTCAGCACTTTAGATGTACTGGTGGTTACTCCAAGCACAATTGCGCTGTGACTGCAAAACACCTACAGTAACTACTAGTAAACTCTCCAACATTTCTACTTGCAGATTCATGCACATCCACATGCATGAACACAAAGTACAGGTATGAATATGTTTTACTTTGGTGAAAAAATGTACACCCATATATTTTGTACTTACAATTTCTTTACAAAAAATATGTAAAAGAACAAGGACAGCCACTTCATAAAAGCTGTTCTTTTGCAGACTAATGATCTAGCACAAGTGGATTATTATGGTTCTCTCATGTACTGCTATCCTTGGTAAATACACAAATTGTGACACCCAAGGATAACGCATTGTCTTTAAACCTAGACTGCAATCAATAAGCAGCAGTCGGCTTAGACTTCTCCAGTCAGGACACCCCCACTCTTTGTACACAACTTCCAATCTACACAGCTCTCTCATCCCAACTGGTTGCCCATTCCGTTCTAGATTTCACAACAGCATTCAACTATGCACCGGTGCAGTCATATGTATCACATCATCTACAACTATGCAATACATAAATCTCCCCCCTTCCCTTCAGTCTGCAACACAAGCACCAGGTCCTTCCTTGCAACCCTTACTTTATTTCAGATTCTCCCATCTCCCAGCACCACAGAATCACCCAGTACTTTAGTAATCACCTACTGAGTAATAAGCTGCTGACCCCATCAAATCCTTCTGATTTATTTCCCACACCTTCACAAATACATACATTGCATACTTTTCCATACAGTTCCTGCCATTTACCTTGCAAAAATAGCAAACAAAGCATACGATTATTTCTTCTATCTCCTAACATCCAATAACACCACCTTACGAAGCCAAGTGTGCTCTGTGCACTTACTATTCTACTAATTTCTAAAGCACATTCAACTAACAGATTCTAAATAAAATATACAGAATGCACATATGCAAAGAAAAGTGCATGTAAACGCTATGCACAGTTATCAGAAAGCACTAGTACTGCAAAACAAAGAAATCCATGTCTACGTTAACAACAGTGGTATTAACACACATATTTACTAACTTCTTTCTTTCACAATTACGACGAAGACCATTCTCCTGAAAAGGAGCATCGTCTTCTACTAACGAGAACTCAGAAGAAACCTACTCTTTCCATTCAAAAAGGTAAGTGCAATACAGCTCTTTATGAATGTATTCTGAAGACCCCAGATTGTGACAAAACACGGAATACATATTCCACCTTCTCTGTGAAAGTGAATTAGCAACTCTATGCTACGGAGTTGCACACACATTGAAATCAGGTACACATTTTCAAAATATGTCAGCTACAGAATTTCTACAAAAAGTGCAAGAAAAAGATTAGCTTTCACAGTCATTTCAAATCTTTTAGCAAACATGCGTGGTACAAAAGAATACTGGTTCCGACGTCACAGAGATGTACGCTGTTTGATAAGAAACCTTGGCCCACCCACTTGGTTTGTGACATTAAGGGGGTAATTCATAGAATTTAGCACACAAGTGGCGCACGCGGCTGGCGCACAGTGTTCGCGTGCGATTGTTTGCGCCAGCCTCGTGCGCTAAAATCCATTTCCGCGCACAGCGTATTCATGGATTTTAGCTACCAAAACCAGCCGTAGCGCACAGTGGCGCAGCGACCCTGCAGCAGCGCCAGTTACGCCCCCAAGAATGCCCCTAGCGCAGGGAAAAGCCATCAAAATCCCCAATCCAGCGCAAAGGGCTGCAGTAACCCTGTACCAGTATACATGGCCGCCACACAGCACACAGCAAGCGGGGAACGCGTATTACTGGGGTGTGCAGGAAGTTTCACACGCGATTGGCCCTGTGCGAGTGGGGTACGTGTATTACTGGGGTTTGCGGGAAGTTTTACACACGAAAGGGCCCTGTGCGAGTGGGGTACGTGTATTTCTGGGGTTTGCGGGAAGTTTTACACGCGAAAGGGCCCTGTGCGAGTGGGGTACGTGTATTACTGGGGTTCACGGGAAGTTTTACACGCGATTGGCCCTGTGCGAGTGGGGTACGTGTATTACTGGGGTTTGTGGGAAGTTTTACACGCGATTGGCCCTGTGCGAGTGGGGTACATGTATTACTGGGGTTCACAAGAAGTTTCACATGCATTTGGCCCTGTGCGAGTGGGGTATGTGTATTACTGGGGTTTGTGGGAAGTTTTACACGCGATTGGCCCTGTGCGAGTGGGGTACGTTTATTACTGGGGTTTGCGGGAAGTTTTACACGCGATTGGACCTGTGCGAGTGGGGTACGTGTATTACTGGGGTTCGTGGGAAGTTTCACACGCGAAGGGCCCTGTGCGAGTGGGGTACGTGCATTATTGGGGTTTGCGGGAAGTTTTACAGGCGATTCCGCTGTCAGAGCGGGTACGTGTATCTAGTGGGGTGCAAGGGGAGTCCCACACGTGAATTGGCAGTGTGGGTCCTCCCAGGTGTGCCCTCCACCCCATCCAGGGCCCCTGCAGGCAACCCACAACACAGGGGACTGCCCTGAACCTCTGGCCATGCCCCCCAGCCAGCACACATGTCACCATCCACTAGTGATCACCAACTCATGTCCCCCTGCACCCCCCAGCATTGACAGGCACCTGCCAGCAGCCCCCCACTCATGTCCCACTCATGTCCCCCTGCACCCCCACTGCCCAGCAGTGAGGGGCACCTGCCAGCAGGCCCCCACTCATGTCCCACTTATGTCCCCCTGAATCCCCACCCCCCAGCAGTGTGGGGTACCTGCCAGCAGGCCCCCACTCATGTCCCACTCATGTCCCCCAGCACCCCCACCCCCCAGCAGTGTGGGGCACCTGCCAGCAGGCCCCCACTCATGTCCCCCCCTACACAAAATAAAGAAACACAATCATGGGCCACTTCTACACCAAAAAACCACATCACGCCACCCCATTCTTGAGACGCAATGATTTCCCAATCCACCCCACACTGACATGACTATCTCAAGATACAAACCTAAAGTCAACTATGCACATCAACACATGTCCGTCACACAGATACACTGGTTGGCATTGATTGTGTAAACACACATTTTCACATGCATCAACCCAAAGAGCGAATCCCACACATGGAAATAAAATATGAATATGTATTATGTACAAAAATAAATAAATGAAATGAAATCATACAAAAAAAGCAAACATGAAATGAAAAGCATGTGCAAAAGATGAGTGAATGAAAATTATAACCAATCCAAAAAAATTTGAAAGAAAAACAATCCAAACTCTCCCTCCACCAACGCAAATCCAAAGGAAAGGTAAAAAAAAATAATCAATTTCTTCATGTTCATAATGATAAAAAAAATCAAATTATTGCATAGTCCAACTATTTACAATACATTGTTCCAAAAAAAAAACATTACTCCATGTCCATGATGAAAAAAAATATTCTAATTAATCCATGATCAAACTATTCACAATCCATTGTCCAAAAGAAAAATCCATGAATCCATGTGCAAAATCCAAAAATTAAATCAAATCAGGAAAAGGAAAAGGAAACATTTTCACATGCATCAACCCAAAGAGCGAATCCCACACATGGAAATAAAATATGAATATGTATTATGTACAAAAATAAATAAATGAAATGAAATCATACAAAAAAAGCAAACATGAAATGAAAAGCATGTGCAAAAGATGAGTGAATGAAAATTATAACCAATCCAAAAAAATTTGAAAGAAAAACAATCCAAACTCTCCCTCCACCAACGCAAATCCAAAGGAAAGGTAAAAAAAAATAATCAATTTCTTCATGTTCATAATGATAAAAAAATCAAATTATTGCATAGTCCAACTATTTACAATACATTGTTCCAAAAAAAAAACATTACTCCATGTCCATGATGAAAAAAAATATTCTAATTAATCCATGATCAAACTATTCACAATCCATTGTCCAAAAGAAAAATCCATGAATCCATGTGCAAAATCCAAAAATTAAATCAAATCAGTCCATTGTCCAACTATGTAAAGGGTCCATGAGCCCAACCAAACAATGAAACCTACCTAAGAAAATACCTAAAAATAAAACTATATACAAATGTGTCTGGCATTGTCCATTGACCACAAATAAAAGGAAAAGGAAAAGGAAACCTAACTCTAAAAACTATTTACAATGGCAGCGGGCTAGTCTGACGGCTCACTTCCCGATTTCCCGGGCCAGGGCATCATCGAACTCCTGCTCGATGTCCCAGAGGCAGTCCTCTTCCATGGCCCCGAGGGTTCGCAGGGACGATGACATGTTATTGTTATTGTTATTTTGCATTTATATAGCGCCTTATATACCATTGGTATGGTCTGAAGGCGCTGGTAGGTTGAACGCCCTTGGGAACCGAGGTTCGGGTCAGTGGAGAGATTAGAGAGGGTCAAAGGTGCGTGTGCACACCAGGTATGTGTGCAGCTGGTGCGGAATTTCTGTGGTAGCTGCTTCCTAGCGATAGGTGTGGTGGTTGAGGAATCAGGAGTATGTGTTCGGTCTGGCAGGAGTTATCCAGTCCGAGTGAGGCAGCGTTAGGCCTGACGGGAACGCTTGGCTGGGGGTGAGAAACCAGCAATGTTTACTGTAGAGTGATGGGGAGTGAGCGGCGGGTCACAATGCACAATGCATGTGGACCTCCAGGCCCTGCGAATTGCCTCGAGGCACTCGGCCCGCCTCAGAGCCCTATGCATGGAGTTCTCCGCCCTGAGCATTGTGAGCCATGCCTCTTCTGCCCGCTGCCACTCCGCATCTATAGCATGGCCTAACCACTGCCACACGGAAGACACTTCCAGTCCTGGGTCCTCCTGCCCTCTAGCCGATGCCTGCCCCTCTGATGTTGAAGGCCCCGAGCAATCATGGCTCACACCCTGTTGCTGCTGCTGCTGTGCCTCTGCCTGTGCCCTTGCTCTTGCTGCCTGCACATCCTCCTCCGGCTGGGGTGCAGTTGTTGAGGTGGCCACCCCTGCTGGACGTCCGACTCCCGACTGTGGCAGGTATGTGTCCTCCACCAGCCTGGCCGCAGGGTCAGAGGCAGCTCCACAGGGTACCCAGGTGATACATGGGTGGGAAGATGGCATGGAGGACGACTGGTGCATAGGGGGTTCAGGTGAGGAGGGGGTCAGAACAAGGTCCAGCAAACGGAGGAATCCGGCCCTGGTGACCCATCCCAGTAGGTCAACGTGGTCAATGAGACATTCTAGATTATGTGCATTGTCCTCACGAAGACACTGCAGGTCACCTCGCATGCCCTGTTGACGCAACGCCATCCCACTCAGGACAGGTTCAACCCAGTCCCGAATAGCCACGTCCGCAGGGAGAGGAAGGCCAGTTGTTGTAAGCAGATCCCCTCCCTGAAAACGGGTCTGGACGTAGGCATCCCTGCTGGTGCAGGATGATGAAGTCACAGGATCGGGGACAGGATTACACACAGGCACCTCCGCGGTGGCCTTCGCTGCCTCCTGTCCCTGCCCATGCACTGCACCACTAGCACCAGTGGAATCCCCACCTCCAGACCCCATGTCTGTCCCTTGCACGGCCTCCTCCTCCACCAAACCCCCCACCAACCTGGATGACTCCATGCCATCTTCCTCCGTTGGACCCTGTGGGGTCTCAGCTGCCCCTTCTGCTGCCAAGGAGTCCAGCTCCTACCTCTGCCTGTTGGACCTACCCTCGGCAGCTGCGGCCTGGGACGCGGCACCGGACTCCTCACTCCCTGACGAGATGACAACCTAGGAAGGGAGCCGGGCCTTGCGTCTCCAGCTGGCGGTGCGATCCCTGCCGCTGTGCTCCACAGCACCCTCTCCCCCCTCTTTATCAGTTGACGCTGCAGACAGGGAGAGATAGGACACAGGCATCAGGGCACTGTACAATGGACTGATACACACATGACAGTTGCACATGAGTGGCAGTGTCAAACTTCAGACATGGCATCACAATCCCCAACACACATGTCATTTCAACTCACACACATGAGCAATTCCACAGCCATATCACAACAGCCAGCACCATCCATACACATACAACAGCATGAACATCCAAAGGTGAGCCAGACATCACATGAAACACAGGGAGTGCAGTAGACATGCACACACGCCACCACACTTACATGCATGTCTACATCTCCTCCAACTGTTGCAGTGATGAGATCGCCATACATGTCAGATCTGCTATTCAGCCTTCTACATATCAGCATCACATGCATCCATGTTGCATCACAGTTGCACACTTGTCAAATACACACACATGCACATGTACACAGTGCAGATACATGCATTAGGAACCACCATCCATGCCACAACCATGCCAATGTACATACACAGAAATTCAAACATGTGTGCTCCCACTCCTGCATTTGTCCAGCATGCTTACCAACACATACACCATCACTGTGTCTCACACATGAGAGGACACACATGTGGCAGCCTCACACCCATGTTCATACACATCCCTACATGGCCCTACAAAAACACATGTGCAACCTGCACACTAATGGCACACCACGACACGCACAGCGTCCAATCACTCTGCATGTACACTTACCGCTCGACTCCAGATGGGTCTGCCTCTCAAGGATCTGGATGTAGAGTGCTGGGCATATGCATTCCAGACAGCTGGCCCCGGTGCCCCTGGCATCTGCTGCCTTCGCGAGGCGCCGGGCCTTGTTGTGGGTCCTGGATCTGAAGTCCTCCCAGCGCTTCTTGACATGATGTAAGTCACGGACTGCCACCCCCTCCGCGTTGATGGCAGTCACGATGTCCATCCAGATCCTGGTCCGTCCTTCATTGTCGGCGCGTGAACTTCCAAAGAGGGCATCATACTGCCCCAGGACTTGCTCCACCAGGACACCAACTTCCCTGGCACTGAAGCTGGTGGCCCGCTGCCTCTCTGGCTGGGGGTTGCCAGTGCTGCCAGATGGTGTTGTGCTGGGCATGGCAACCCCAGAGGCAGGAGTGGGTGGGCAACTGGGTGCTGGGCTGTGGAGCGATGGAATCCCAGTCGGGAGTCTTCGGTTCCAGCAGGGGTGGTCACAGCAACTGCACCCCTGGCTGACGTGCAGGCAGCAAATGGCAGGGCACGTGGGCAGCAGGCAGTCAGGCAGCAGCAGATTTCAGGTGGGAGCGTGCTCGGGGATCTGGAGGGCAGTAATTCGGCCTTCAGGGCAGGAGCGTGGTCTTCCATGTGTGTACGCGTGGCCAGCTTGATACGGAGTGAATTGGCACGTGAAAAAAGTGCACGTCAGTTTGAAATCCAAGGAAAGACCCCTAGCGCGTAAGCGCGTCAGCACACGTATGCGATTTCATTGAACCAAAGGCCCTTAGCGCGTAAGCGCGTCTGATGTATCGCGCACGGGCGTTGCCCTGGCACGGGTTGAAGATCCCACGTGGCTTTCCATTGCTCTGTACGTGCTTTTCGTAGGGTGTTGGCGTGTGTTTTCCAGCCGTTGGAGTTCACACGCTATTACTTAACAGCGTGTGGGTGTTGGCTACGCGTTCTTCTACACACAAGGCAGACAGTGAGTGGTACCCAACTCGCACAGGGCCAATCACGTATAAAACTTCCCGCGCACCCCAGTAATACACGTACCCCACTCACACAGGGCCCTTTTGCGTGTGAAACTTCCCGCACACCCCAGGAATACACATACCCCACTGACACAGGGCCCTTCCACGTGTACAACTTCCCGCGAACCCCAGGAATACACGTACCCCACTCGCACAGGGCCAATCGCGTGTGAAACTTCCCGCGAACCCCAGGAATACACTTACCCCACTCACACAGGGCCAATCGCGTGTAAAACTTCCTGCGCACCCCAGTAATACACGTACCCCACTCGCACAAGGCCCTTTCGTGTGTAAAACTTCCCGCGAACCCCAGTAATACACGTACCCCACTCACACAGGGACTATCGCATGTGAAACTTCCCGCGCACCCCCGAAATACACGCACACGCTATTTTTCACACAGCGGGTGTCCGTGTTTGTCGCGGACCCCTTTTTTTTACGGCCATACTGGCCTGCCTTTTGATCGCGTACATTTTTTTTTGGGCTCCTGGCTGCCACACTGTACTACGTGTGTCATTTTTGCACGCACGTGGGCTACTGGGGGACGCTTGTCTCTTTTTCTTCTTTTTATGTTGTGCCTGTGTGTTGCATGCACGTCATTTATCCTAGGGGGCCACAGTATGGGACATTAATCATAGCTGTATATACGTGCTTTTTGTTTGCGCACACTTTTGTAATGGGCAGGGACGCTACCGCCTGCCTTCGTGTGGCGGATGTGTTTAGGCCTGTGCATGTCTTTGCCCATGCGCGGGTTTGCCCTATTCGATTCCATGAATACGTGTGGTTCGCGTGCGTGTGGGCGTTCCGTGTACTTCCCAGCAGTACTTCCCCAGTTACGCCTTCTTTTTCACGCGTTGTTCCCAATTCCGTGTGTTACGCCCCGTGTCCCGCCCCCTTTTTGGTGTGTGCGCAGACGTTGTGCGCTTTCCCTGTGTGCGTCACGCATGGCATTTGAGCTGTTGCAATGACGTGTGCACCCGTGTGCGCCACGCTCAGGGTTGGCGCACATCCCAAGGAAACCACGCGCAGGGACTTCCATGAATCGCACACGTGCGCGTGCGCCTGTTTTTTCATGCTTGCGCCTGCTTGCGCCAAGATTTTCGGCGCACATTTGTGCCATGAATCGGCCCCTAAATTGTGCAGAATATGCATAGGAAGATTTACATGATTTCCTATGCATAGCAAACAAAAACAAAACAAGCATAGATATAAAAACACCAGGAGAACTCTGCTCACTGGATCCTCTGAATGTATCAAGATATTTCCATCATTGCTTCATTGCTATGCTACACTTCATTTGTAATAAAACTGTTCCCCCCTCGGAGAAGTGCAACATTTCTTTTGGAGAAAAGAATACCAAGCCAGAGAAGCACCACATATCCACATGCTTTTGTGGATTATAGATGTTCCTAAATTTGGTCAGGATAGTGATGGCACTGTTTTGCAGTTCATCCAAAAATATGTCACTTGTGAAATCCCTTCACAAACAACACATAGTGACCTTCATGCACAAATTCTACAATTTCAAAGACACAAATGTGGGAAATATTGTCGTCACAAATATAAAAACAAAGGGAAATACTACACCAAATGCTGCTTTGGTTTCCCTAGACCAGTGTCAACAACAGGTCAAGTAAACAACTTCATGGCCTCATTACAAGCATTGCGGTCCGGGAACTACGGTACCGGTAAGAATGCCGGTACCATAGTTCCCGGTCCGCCATACTACGTGCTCTGCTCACGGGTGCCGGTTCACCCACCAGGTTTTTCCCGGCGGGTGTAACGGCACCCGTGAGCAGAGCACGTCGGATGCACCGACACAACGGCACAACTCTGTATGTGCTGGTGCATCCGTCCTCCCCATCCCCATTCAGCCCTATGGGGCAGAATGGGGATTGGGAGGCCCTTGATTCCGGCACCCGCAAATGGCCAATTACTGGGACCGCCAACCTCGGCATGACCTGGTTCTTGCCCATTTGTGGGTGCCGGAAAAAATGCAACTCTGGCGGCAGCCGTGCCCTTAATAAGGGCACGGCTACCGCCAAAGTTGAAATGAGGACCCATGTCTTCAGTTAGACATAATGTCAAAGGTAAATCAATGATAACCAAAAGACCTCACACAAAATAAATGCACCACACTTTTTTCATATGAAAAAATATTTTTTTAGTTTTCAAGTTCACACAAAAGAACATTGGAAATATGTGTTTCAAAAAAGCAGTGTCTTTATCAAATCAGGGCCAATTAATGTCTAAACAGTTATCATTTGTTGTTTAAAATAAGAAAAGAAAAATAATAATAAATAAAACAATGAAATCAAAAAGAGGGGGATCAGGAGGGTTGGTTAGGAATTGCAGAAACAGGGAATATAAATAAACATTAGATCAGATTTGTAATCACCAAATGTTGTGCATCATTTTCTGCATTTCACCTCAATGGCTACGTTTAAATAGTAGAAAATACCTTACCTAAAAAATGTTCATACATGGGTTCAAGTGTCTGGACCAAAGGATTTTAAGGGGTAAATCCCACCTGGATAGTAGATTATAATTGACTCAGGTCAGGAGCTAATAGAACATTGTAGCAGTTTGTTTTAGCGTCTGTATTTGAATTATAATTATTGTCTCAATGTACACAGCTAGTAATGAGTCCACATATTAATTTCAAACCACTATCCTATAGGCACATTTTTATTCTTATTTTCATTCCTTATGAATCTTCTAAATGCGTTGCAAATCCAATGCACATATATTTATTATTTTACTCCTCAAATCAGTCCATGAAGTATGGTCTAATTTCCTTAAAGACAAGCTATTCGTGTTTCCTCCGTTCGTTAATGAATATTCACAATAAACTTCTACAACAATAACATATGGTCATTAGCATCTTTTAGTAGTTAAAGCCGTGCCGTAACTGCGATATTAGGCATCCCAGAATCAGATTGAGAGATGCGCGATGTCCTGTTAGGCCTACCTCAAAAGAGTGAACTCTGTCTCCTCGCGTCGGCAAAATGCCTGATCCTGTTTGCATGGCTTTAGACAGTTGCCATGACAGCAAAAGTCCTACAACTGTTTGGCTTATTCCTGACTCGTTCTGCCATGTTTGGGCGTCATTTTTTGGGCGCACAGGCAACACTACACATATTAATAGATACGGATAATCCCAATCTATTTCAAAATTGATATTTATTGCGAGAATGTACTTGTGTGTTTGCCAATTTTGTAGTTAATAATTAATTTGTGCTCCGTTGGGAATGTAAGCGAGTAGAACTAAGACAGTTAAAATACTGTCATGTCAGTGATGCAAAAACGTCCCATTTGCACGTAAATTAAAAATATCATGACAGGGCAGCTCCACATTATCTACATACATAATAAATAAATACTATAACATTTCCTGCATATTGATAAAAGGTTTGCATCTTCTCCTGAAACACATAAACAAACAATCATGAGGCACATTAATTCTACAAATATTACAATCATGGTGTCGTTCAGTAGATACCTGAGAATATTATTACTGAAACGTAAAGAACACATGGTAACCGGTGAGCATTACGCACAAAGCACTGGTATACATATTATTGCATACGTAAAAAAAACACAAATTATTCAACATAGATATTCATTAGTCAATGCTCAATTGAATTTCACAAAAAATGTATCATTTCATTATCGCTGTTTAACCAGAATTCCGTGGCATGAAATCTACAAATTATCCATGCTTCAGTTTGGTGTAATATGGTTTCTCTGTTTCCTCCTCTTTTTCCCAATATTACTTTTTTCAATCCAATAAATTTGAGATTCTGTTTTTCCTCCAGCTGATGATGAATCCGCCAATGTTGGGCAAGTGGCAGGGAGACATCCTGACTGCCAATGCTTGAGAAATGTTCTCGTATTCTGGTCCTTAGTTCCCTTATCGTACTACCGATATAGATGTGTTCGCAAGTACAAATAATGGCGTAGACAACATATTTGCTTTGCCAGTTTATGGTATCACTAATTTTGAATGTAGTTGCTCGTGAATCTTGTAATAATTGAGTGCTGGGATATGCAAATTTGCACATACCACATGTTCCACATTTTCTAAAACCTGTTGGCATTGTTGGTAACCAGGATTCACTGACCCCGTTGTGGGACTGTGGGAGTAGTGATGGGCTGAGTGACATTTTCAAGGTTTTGGCTTTTTTGAAAATTAGTCTGGAGTCCTCATTGATAAACTTGTCTGGGTGTTGATCAGGGCTTAGGAGGTGCCAGTTTTTAGAAAGAGATGTTTAATGTCATAATTGTGACAGGAGGTAGTGATATATCTTACTTTTTCATCTACCAATATTGGTTTGGTTTGTTTAGAGGTCATTGTATGTTCTCTGGTCATGGTATTTACTGTCTCATAAGCTTTTTCTCTCAATTTGAATCTATTCTCAAGCAAGTTACATTCTTGACGAAAATCATTGTTATTTCCACAATTCCTCCTGGCTCTTATAAATTCACCTTTTGGTATATTTCTTATAACTGACCTATGGTGGCAACTTGTTGCAAATAAAGTTGAATTCGCTTCAGTTGGTGTGCGATATGTCATAGTGATAAGACGATCTTCTTCAAAATATATCGCAAAGTCTAAGAAGTCAATACTGGTATTACTTGAAGTTACCGTGAAGGATATCCCTTGGTCATTTGTATTCAATTGGTCCTGAAACTCAATCAAATCTTGGTCATTCTCATTCCAAATTAACAAAACGTCATCTATAAATCTAGTCCAAAGTACAACATTGTCCGAAAATGCATGTTCTTAAACACATATCGATCTTCGAACATGCTCATGAAGAAATTTGCAAGGGCTGGTGCATACTTCACACCCATGGCTACTCCCCTTTTTTGTTTGTAGTATTTGTTGTCAAATAGAAAAATGTTATATTCCAGTGTAATAGTCAACATTTCCTTCAACATTGTGATGTAGTGGTAATGTGAAGCTGACTCCTCTTGAAATATATAGTCCAAAGTTTCAATGGCCGAATCATGCCTAATTGAAGTGTACAGTGCTCAGACGTCGAAAGTTACGAGTTTGTAAGTGGATTTCCATTGTATGTGTTGTGTGATCTTAATTACATCGGTTGAATCTTTGATGTATGCTCTGATTTTAGGGACCCTAGGTCTTAACACGTTGTCAATGAATTCGCTTTTTTTTTCTGTCGCCCCATCTATCCCACTGACGATAGGCCTACCTTCTGGGATCTTATCAAATGCTTTATGCACTTTAGGCAAGAAATAAATTGTTGGGATTACAGGATGTTGTATTGACATTTTTATTTCCACGATGGGATTTGAACGAAGTTCCTCATAACACATTGGTGTTGTGAGGTGATTTTGAGGCATCTGTATATAATCATTTCTGTCCATAATTATGATTCTGACCAGGACTGTGTATACATACTGCATGTTTTGTGATGACCAGTACTCACTCCCCTCACAGTGTTCCTGGTACACACTGCGAGGTGCTGGGAGACCGATAGCTATCTGCTTTGATATTTGAATCTGCACAGAATAAATATTTGACTTCGTGACTGGCAGATCCAATTTTTGGTGGTACCAAGCCTCGATATTTGCTTGATCCTACAAGATGGCGCCCGAGTAAGGACCCTCAAGATTGATGCCATCTCGTTGAAGAGTTGATGCGGCTATCGGACCGGGATCACATGGTGAGAAAGTGGGCCCCTTCTGGATGAGACGCGACACTTCAACAGTACTGCACGGCCCGATCCCTGGACGGTGAGCTTGCGGTCCGAGACGGCATCTTGACGAGGGTCCTCATATCGAGGTGGGTATGTTTGCCAGAATCACCAGCCACGTAGATCCTTTGTAATCCGATTGGACCTCCCTTAGTCCTTTGAATCAGGTGAGTCGTGCCCCGATTCCTAAGTATCCTGATATTTGATTTGGAGTATTGTCCTCACGAGCACAATTATTGCCAGGTAAGACCAGTTATCTGACATGCCTGAGAAATTGTCTGCCTGTTCCAGGGCGTTATTCCGCAGAGACAGACAATCTTTGGTATTTGGCCGACCGGCGCCACAGGAGGGGTCGCCGGTATGTCTATGAACTGTAAGAACGGCATTTGGTAGTAGAGTATTCGATAATATTTGGCACAGACAAATTAGACATGTTTCTGAATTTTAGTGGTCAATCAATGGTAGTTTGGAGATTGCCCGAATAGAGTATTCAGAAACTATATTTGTAAAGAAAGGGAATAAAATGCTAGACCTGCAGTGTTTTGATGTAATACAGAATTAGGAAAGAGAAGCTATGTAGTACCTTAAGAGTAAATAGAAGTATGAATGTCATCATATGTTAAAATTCTGAAGAAAACCATCCTTTTATGGTCAACAAAAACAGTCAAAGTCTGTTAGGAACGTAGATAGGGTGCTTTAAACTTGGTGTATGGAAAATATATCTGTCTAAAGATTTTTATGTCTTAGATGAACTAATTGATAAACTCCTAAATGAACGAAGGCTAGGTGCCACTGCACCACCTCCTTATGTACCTATTCCTGCTGTCTTACCTCTTCTTGCTGTTGCTCCTTCTCCCATCGTAATTCCTGTTCTTCCTGTTTTTATTCCGTCACTAGTTTTTGCTTTGTTTTCTAGTGTTGTTTCTCTACTTGTTCTCCACCTTTTCCGACTGTTATTGTTCCAGTAAATTCATCATTTGTTGTCAGTAGTAGTGTCTTCACTATTTATTGGACAGGATTTGTCTACTCTCTTTCTTTCCCAAGCGGTTTTGCTCGGCTTGTAGCTGATAAAGGGGTGAGCACTGAATCAAAAGTTGTAACATAGGACATGGTTTCCAAAGAGAAGAGGAAAAGATTTGAATGCATGGGCTAAGCAATGTATAGAGAAAAGAGAAACATGTACTGTCTTAGCTAAAACTCCTTATTCTAGACAGTATTCCCGATCAGGATATCTTTATTGAGGGGATGGGGATACATTTAGTTGAAATGTGGAATAGATTGATGGACGCGGATGTCCCACAAGGGTTGAGGGATTTGAATGTTTTAGGCTATTCAACGGATTCTGCGGAAAAAGTGCATGAGCATGTCGAGAGGGTTTTGAGTTCAGAAGGGAGTTAGAACGGTTACAGAATAATGAAATAGATGGTGATAGTTTGGGTTCTTTTTATGCACAGAACGGTACCTTCGTCCTTATAAGTCAAAGAGGGAAGAAACGTGAATTTGCACAAGGGGTGCGCTTCGATGGATTTTTTAATGTGTTGATGTCTCCCACAAAAGTATATGCTACGTATAGTTAGTATACCCCAGAAATGCAGAGGTAAGTGTTACAGGTAATGATAGAATACCTGAAGGATGAGTGCATAAAAAAGAGATTTCTTGTCCCGCAGAATTGATGATTGTCTATAAGGGAGCTCTTTTGCACCCCATATTATTCCTACCACTTTTGAGCGCTTGATCTGGTTTTTTCTTTCTTAAACAAATGATCGGAGTTGCCTACTTCTCAGTTGCTTATGAGGGAGGGTCCTCAGACATTTGTTCTTAGAGTTGAGATTCAGATAGTTAGAGGTATTGGAGGTGGGAATACATAGTTTCGAGGTCAGTCTATTCCACAGAATAATGAGCAGTAGAATCCTGTACACATGGACCAATGTGCATATTACAGACAAGAGGGCCAATAGAGACCACAAGGTCCGATCCTTTAGTAGAGGTCGAATAACACCTATGGTGTCATGGATAAATGACCCAGAGGCCGCCCTGGAGTAGGGGGTTCTGGGGGGAGCCAGTCTGCTCAAAATTCTCAGTTCATTTTGCGAAATAATCAGCAATCTAATGTATATAGAAGAAATATCTTTGATAATGATTCCACTGTCTATCTTTCTAAAAGATCTCGTCTTTGACAACATATTGTTCTGTTAGGGTGGCCCGAAGCAGGGTCTGGAACCAATGCCTATTCCTATTAATCAAAGAGGACTCTATGATGTGATGAAGGTGGGGAATAGGAAGCATCTATTTTTTCATAGATATGGGGGAACAGAAGTGTTCCATTGATCATTCACGGGTTCCAGACATTCCACTGTGAGGGCAGAATTACTTTTTTAGGATTTTCTGGTACGCCAGTGGTTAGTTTGATTTCTTTTTTGGTACTGATTCACTGGGTCCATTCGCGGATTACTGTTTGTTCCATCTGACAACGAACTGTTGAGAGAATTTTGTTGGGGTTATATCTGTTGAAGGAATCAAATGCGGTAATTCATTGTTCTTCGGATGGAGTGCGTTTGACGATTTCACCTCAGTAATTTTCTGCCTCACAGTTTCCGACTAGACCTTTACCCCCAGAATTTAGTGAAGTTCCGACGCGTTTTTGGGCGGTTGACGATAATGATGTTGGTACTTTACAGACGGAGCCTGCTAAAATTGTTTTGATACTTGAAGTTATGTTGCCACGAATTCCACAACATAAGATTTCAGTTGATGGTGAGCAAGCTTTTGAAGTATATAGTTTTCGATTTTATACATCAGGGAGTGATTGAGGTAATTGCAGGAAGTTGGTGTAATAGCCTGATTTCACCAGAGTACAGCAAAAGGGATAATGCGATTCTATTCCGTTTCATTGTCGATTTACACGCTATCAATAAGATTGTTGCTCCACAATTTCCTATTGTGCCTGATGTAACGACGATATTGACAATGAATCCAGCTTCTGCTACTCCTTTTAATATTATGGATCTTAAGAATGCCTTCTTTGGCATTCCCATGTAAATGAATAGTAGATATTTGTTTGAGTTCACCCTAGGGGGACGCTCGTTTACATTCACCCGTGCACCACAAGGGTACACGGTTTGTCCGAGTATTTATAGTAGGGCTTTGAAAGGGCAGTTTGAGACACTTGAGTTGCCTTCCGCTTGTACATTGTTATTATACATTAACAACCTTCTCCTAGCTACAGACTCGGAAAGTGCTTGCAAAGAGGGTATCGTGTTATTGCGTATTAATCTAGTAGAACATGGACATAAAGCTTCATTTGATAACGTTTTAGTACTGTTGACAGGAGGTCGCCTATTCAGGCTATCTTCTGCCAAAGGAGGGAAGAAGATTGACACACAAATAAAATAAGCATTTCTAGCATGTCTGTCCCAAATACACAGAAAGGAGTGAAAGCCTTGATAGGAATTGCTTCTTACTGTAGATAGTGGATCCAAAATAAAAATTAAAAAAAAACAATGTTGGCATTGACAAAGAAGGTCATTTCTTTGCCTCTCCAGTGGAACTTGGAATACCAGAAAGCTTTTGATCTGCTCAAGACTGCACTGTGTTCAGCACCAGTTTTTGGCACACCAAAGTATGATAAGGCCTTTGTGTTGTATGTGCATGAATGTGATGAATGTGCTTTGGCTGTGGTAATACAGGAGCATAAAGGGGGGGGAATAGACTGTGCGGTTATTTTTTCCTCCACACTTGATCCTGTTACATGCGCTTTTGCTGCATTGTCTGAGAGCTGTCGCTGCTGCTGCTGCATTTGTAAAGCAGAGTGAGGGGATGGTTCTAGGCCATACTTTAACTGGCATGACACCTCACTTTGTAGATGTTCTGTTAAGAAGAACGCAAAACGCAACACCTTACTTCCGCACGATCAACAAAATATGAATTGATCCTATTTGTACCGAATATTCAAATTGAAGGTGTTGCGTATTTAATTTGGCTGAATTGATTCCTCTTACGCAAGACATTGCTTGCAGTGATGAAAAGTCACATGACCGCCTTTATAACACAGAGTAAGAAATTAAAGGCGGGATTGATTTAAATGATGCACCTTTGAACGATCTACACGGGGAGCTGTTTTCTATGGCTGCTGTTTGAAAACTTTCGGATGGTAGCTCCATTGCTGCTTATGCCATTACTACACTAAGCAAGATTGTGGAAACCAGGAGAACTTTTGCATAACTCTGCGCAGGCCACAGAGATTATTGCACCGATTTAAGCTTGTGAACTTTTAGAAAGATTTAGAGTGAATATATTTACAGATAACTGGTATACCTTTGGAGTGGTTCATAACTTGGGTTGACAAAGGGTAGAACGAGGTTTCTTGACCTTGGACGGAAAACAAAAAAAATCCAACATGGCACCCTGATAGTGCATCTACTCTCTGCACTTGCGCTTCCTACTGAAAGCAAGCGTCCCCAAACAGCACGATCCTCCCCGCAATGAGAGACAATGAAGGACTCTCCCAAAATGGGAATAAGGCCAAGACAGAGTGCGGGTGAGCGTAAATGGGAGTTTATCAATCAGAATAGGGCATGCAAAGGACTCTGCAAACTCCGAGAGCGCTCTGTCTGACAATAGCAAAGACAGGCGTATATATTTACAAAAAACGTCATAAAAACCTACACACTATAGGGGGCACAAGTTCAATGGGATTGGGTAGCGACGACTAACTATAGGTGCTGCTGCGATGTGGTTGGCTTTGGCTGGAAGACGTCACTGGTCAGCCTCGTGGGTTGGGCTGGGCCTGGCAGGGTGGCAGAGTTCATCCGGGCGGTGTTGTGGGGCCATCGCAGCCAGTGGCAGAGATGAATGTCTTTTCCTGACTTATTAGCCCTAGGCCATGCACACCGCAGTCATTCAGGCATTTCGATATTATCTTCTTTAGTAAATCTTTCAATAGGTTATACCACAGGTTAATGCAACACAGGAGGAATGCACCTTGTGAGGGGTCTGGAGGTAATACGTCAGGACATGGTTACCAGTGTCCTGTTGACCGGGGCCATAGGTCGAGGGGCTAAGCTTCAGGGCCTGGGACGGGTGGTACAGGTCTGTCTGCCTTGTAAGAAGTTGTTATGGATGTTCCGCCGTGTGTTGTCAAAGTGTTGGGTGTCCTGATTGTACAGGGCCATAAGTCTGAGATGGTCCGGTGGGTTGCGAGGTTTACGAGGGGGCGCGTGTGTTCATGCAGAGGTTTACTGCTGTGCTGTAAATAATGCAGGTGGCGGGTGGCGGCCTTGGGTGCTACAGAGGGGGTTACAAGTCTTTGAAGCGGCCCCAGTCCGGTTGGGGGAGGTGAAGCAGCGCGGCGCGGTCTCTGCTCTCATGCCTTGGCAGCCTTCGCAGGGTGGGAGGGGGAATGGCCTTGCACGTATTTCACAAAGGTATCTCCCTCGTGTGTTGCCGATTTAGGTAAAAACATCACTAACATTTGAACACTCTATAATACTTATTCTAAGCAGTACAAAACATGCATTTAAGCTTTGCTGGATGTGTCTCGATTATACCCAGTCTGAGCACCTTATTCATACATTATGTTTTAGCACGTACAGTATTTTAGTTATATGCATATATATATATTTGCAATAAGTGAGGTAGAATTAGGATTGGTGGAGGACATAGAAAGTAACCCGCCACTGTTCGTGACAGTGGTGGCACATATGGGGCCTGGACATGCACACATGACATGCGCCTTCTCGTGCATCCTTCACATGGGCCCTCTGTATGGTTACATTCGTCTTTCTTGTGTCCTCTAGCAGCATTAGTTCAGTTAAGGTGTGAGCCCATGGGGTGTAAGTTTCCCAGTGATACACGTAACAAATAGATTCCTGGTGCGTTCCTTTATTATTAGCACCCAACTGCAATGGTGTGGGCTCGCCATTGCTTATATCAAGGAAGCATGCTTTCTTAAATTTATACATTTTACAGCCTTTTGTAATATAAGGGATTTGGTGGAAGAAAGCATACTTTGCGAGTAGTCTTGACATTAGTATATAAAGACTGTCTGCCATCTGATGATCATTTTACTGTTCTTTTCATTGCCCAGGCCTGCTGGCCGGGTCATGCTGGGAGCGATGATACACTGCGGGAGGTGAACTGTTACAATGTTAGTGTATTACGCTAGCTCATGTCCGTCTTGTTCGTGGGAACGTGCTCGCAGCGGATCTGCCAGGGTGCTGCGGCAACAAGGATGACTGAAACCCTCCAAGGGTGGGGGCCGCGCTACAGTGCGCTGAGCTCACACCATCTTTACCAGACAAAATGGTTTCTGGGCCTAGCTAAATTTTACTACATATGGGCAATTAAGACGTGCGGGCAATGTCTCCAGTGGGTGAACCCTCCACCACCTGGGCCCGGGTGGCATGAGGGGACGCCCAAAAGAGCCATAGCCCTCACCTGGGGAGAAAGCGCAGGCGAGGGGGGTCTCCTGGACCAGTCCTCCCCTACATTTCCCCCCTTTCGTTACTAAAGTAACGAATTCTTTAAATCTTCTATCCTCCTACATTCTGCCTCGTCCATCACCGCCTCATCCCATGCAGGAGTTCCTTTAATGGGCATCCATGCTCTGCACACCCCCCTTAAGCTTTCACCTCTCCGGGCGTATTCATCTGGGGTACACATTAGATATATACATCCACCATCTCCTTCCAAATCTACCCAGACTTCCTCATACCATTCTAGTATACGGGGCTCTTTGATGGTGGTGTGCCATAACTTATCTACAATATCCTTATCGTGGTACATAGGCACCAGTTGGTACCTGGGTGTGTTGTCTATTCCTGTTTGTACTTGTGCTTCTTGCATCGTTTTTATTGTACCGTGTGAGTTGCCCATTGTCACCATCATCATTGCACCATTTGGTACTGTGTTAGCACAAACTCGAAGACCCACCTGGCACAGGCAAAAAAGTAAAAGGAGGAACACAACAGCTGGTATTAAAAATTTCACAGTCATTCCAAGCCATGAGGGAACCCAGGAGAAGATGTTGTCGAACCATGTACTGTCTTCTGCTCCACCTTCCATTTTCATTTTTTCTCCTAGGTTGTGGACTGCTTCGATCACATGGGACAGGGAGCCGTTCTCTGCGTCTTCAGAAGGTACGAAAGTGCAGCAGGCACTTCCTATCTTTCGGCAAACACCGCCGTCCATCGCCGTCAACAGGTCCAGGACATACCTGTTTTGCATGGTCATTAGTCGTAAAGCTCTTAGTTCCACCTTTATTATATTGAATCCTTCTTCAGTGTCGTTTGCCAGCTGAATCAATTCCCAGCGGGTTATCTGGAGCCATTTTGCGTTTGCCCTTGCTTGGACACTTGAGACGAGCGAAGCAAAAAATGTTTCCGCTGAGCTGAATAATCGATATTTGTCTGGGATCTGAGCCAATAGTTCTGATGATGCCTTTGATATGTAATTTGATGCTCGTCTGTTACGGGTCAGCACTTCCCCCTTGCTTCCGGAAGACAGAACATATATTTGCGACTCTGCAGTTGGTTGAGCCCCATTTTGTTGCACGCGTTCCTGTGTCCTTTTGTTCCCATCGATGTGGCTTTCTGGTATTACCATTAGGGCTGAGTGCAGAGTGGCCATTGAGCAGCTGCCACTCCATGACTGGGGGAGGTGTAGGTATGCCTGGTTGCCGCATACCCAGTACGTGTCCATGAGGGCTGCAGTACCTTTTCTTAGATCTGGGATGGTGAGGGTCTTGTTACAGTTCTTGTTTGTTCCCATGGGGGTTTTCCCTTCTCCTTTAAAACACAGTCCATAGTCCATTTCACTCTGTAGTTTGAACGGTTTTTCGATGGCAGTTACCCAAGTTAGTTTTGAAATGTGTTCTCTCCATACTGGTGTACATGTCTCTTCTATCCACTGCAATTTATCCGGTGCCACACCTCTTAGTGCTTCCGCTTTGCACAGTACTTCTTCATCCTTCCGCTTGTTGTCAGAAAAAAGTGTCCCTTCTATTACAAAAAATGGTTCTTTCAAACATACCACCCCTGCCGTTTTTGGGTAACACGTTTTCTCGTTCTGCAGCATTTGAAAAGTCACTTCGTGTGCCTGGAAGGTGTTCTTAATCCTGCACAACGTGAGATGAAGGAGACACTGGGCAGCTATAATTGGCAACTCTTTGGGTAGTAATACTTTGGGTGTACCTGATGCGTGAGGGATGAGGGAACAGACATAGCAGCTCTCGTTTGTTGTCTGTTTAGCTGTGGCGCTCATGTCTGCATACCACTTATTTTTTTGATGGGGGTGTCGTGGGTCTTCCATCTTATCTAGACCTAGCCCATAGTATTCATCATACTTCCTCCTCCCTGCTTCCCTCTTCCGTCGGTTGTTCTTGTTCCTAATGTACTTCCCAACTCCCTGGGCAATGGATAAGCTGGACCCCCCTTTCTCATTCCCGCCCCCCTTAGCCCATTCATCATATAATATTTCGTGCATTTCTAGTAGCTTTTCGTCTTCTTTCCTGACGTTAGCTGGCAGGTTGTTTTTTAGTATGGGGGCAGGCTGGCTGGTGAAGGTGTTGTACAACCATGATATGGCAGACGGATTTCGGTCATTTAGACTGTGGGCATTGTAATTAGATACCCCTGGTGGGGACACTGTGTTGTTGGCAGACGGATTTCGGTCATTTAGACTGTGGGCATTGTAATTAGATACCCCTGGTGGGGACACTGTGTTGTTCTGCATTCCACCTTGTGGCTTTTTTCTTTGTAAGGTGACAACACTGGATGGTGTGGTATGATACCCCCATACAAGTTTAGTTCCGTCCCATATCAAAAAATCACCTTCCTTAGTATTGACACTTGTAGATGCATTGGGTCCGGTAGTGCTGTTAATTTGCCCAGTAGTGCTGTTACTCCCTCCCCCCTCGTTCATCTCGATAGAGATGAACGCTATAAACCAATACGTAACCAGGCCAAACATTATCATAAAAAACAATGTGATGCATACAGATAATCCACACTCATACAAATATCTGCATCTCTCAATTACTAATTCTCTCATTCTACTAATTCTATCCGTTGCAGGCTGCCCGTTAGATGCCATGGAAGCTCCTGTTTGAGATATAAAAGTGCATTAAGTGCATGTGTGTAAACATGTTGCTAGCACCATCGGTGCCATTATATATTTGACGGGGAATGGGAGCGGGTGGGGATGCGGGGAGGGGTATTCACAGACAAGGGTTTATACAGGCTGTAATTTTGTTATTTCATTAATTACATATCATTCAACAAGATGAAAACAAAACACACATATTTTTTTTTTTGTTTTTTTTTTTAAATGTCCTTATCAGTTATTCTCCCACTCTAGTCCAGTGCTGACACACACACACAAGTTCATATTTAGACATTCTACTCAGTTTCATCGTTTGTTGTTGTCTGTGCCTCCTCATCTATCTCCTCTTGCACATTGCTGTATGCCTTCCGTACGTCGGTCAAGTGCACCCAGTACCTCAAGCCCTTCACCTTTACTGCCGTGGGCGTGCAAAATATTACCTCGTATGGGCCATGAAATCGTGGTGCATTCCACCGACGCACAAAACTTCTGACATAAATTGAGTCGCCTGGCATCAGCTGTAGCTGTTGTTCTGGCTCCGTGTCAGATCCTGTTACGTTTCCCTCTTCTCTAGTGAAGGGTGGGGAGAGTTGCTTTGAAATGGCGCGCGCTGCTCTTGTCAATTTTCGTAAATAGTCTGTAAACTCATTTCCCAATATTGCGGCGCTTCTGTGAGCATCTGAGTGTTCGCGCAGTGGAGAGTGTGCTGTATTCATTCGTCTCCCGGTTACGATCTCGTGCGGGGACAAATGATGGTCTTTGCTTGGCTGATTTCTCAATTCAAATAGCGCCAGGGGTAGACAGTAAATCCAATTTTTCTTCAATGAGAAGCATAGTTTTGATAACCTGCCCTTCAACAGTCCGTTCATCTTTTCCACTACGCCATTACTTTGGGGATGATAAATCGAACACAATTTATGTTTTATACCCAATAATGTGGTAACTTCCTTGAAGAGTTCATTCACAAAGTGAGAGCCGTTGTCTGAGCGAATCACGTCACAAATTCCCCAGCGTGGGAACACTTCCCTTACTAGGAACTTGGCGGTGCTTTTTGCATCAGGTCGCGCACAGGGTCCTGCTTCCACCCACCTTGAAAATGGGCACACAACCACGATCATGTACCGTGCGCCATTGCACCTTTCCCCCATGTCTGCGTAATCTATGCGTAGTTCTCTGAATGGGCCAATGGGTTTGGGAATCGTTCCCCGGAGTGTGCGTAATGTCATTCCTGAGTTGTATATTTGGCATGTTGTACATTCCATTGCTAATCGAGACACATGCTCCTGGAGACAGGGCACGAACCATTCTTCCTGTATTTCCGCTGCGATGTGCTGTTTAGTATTATGTGCAGGGAAGTGTAGCTGTTGAAATGCAACTTCTAGTAACTGTAGTGGCATTACCACTTTCCCTGAGTTATTTTGCCGCCATAGTAGGTCTGTTCCCGATTGGCTGCATCCCCGTTTGGTCCACGTCAATTTTTCTTCTGCACTAGCTCCTTCCTGCAATTCTAGTATTTGTGATACGGACATCATGTTGTACCCTTCTGGGAGTTCTTCGGTTGTTTTGTTTTTAATCATGAACTCACCTGTGTCATATTTCTGAAAATAGGAAGCCTCCTTGGCGGCAGCGTCCGCTGCCGCGTTCCCTAAAGACACAACGTCTGTGTTGGATGTATGGGCCTGGCACTTCACTATTGCTACTGCAGTAGGGTTTTGTAGGGCCTCAATTAACTCTTTTAACAATTCTGCATGCTGTACTGGTGTTCCGTCTGCCCGTCTGAATCCCCTACGCCCCCATCTTGCTAGACCTCCATGTACTGTCGTCGTCATGTAAGCTGAGTCCGTGTATATTGTCACTGCACAACCCTTTGCTGCATGTAGTGCTTCTATGAGCGCAATCAGTTCTGCTGCCTGTGCAGAGTAATGTGACGGGAGGCGGTATTGTACTAGTGTTTCATACTCACCGTCTTCTAGCCTCACTACTGCCATGCCAACGTGTTTTTCTCCCGTGTCCACATCAATTGATGCAGACCCATCCACAAAGTACACTTCCCCTTCGCTTAGAGCGTTCTCACACACCGCTGTGTCCTCCCCTCCTTCTCCTGTGTAGGTTGCGCAATTGTGGTTCTGCATATCCTCTAATGTGCATGCTTCTGTAATGAATGTGGCGGGGTTCACTGTCTTACATCTCACTACATGGATGTTGGCGCTGGACAATATAACCTCGTAGGCTGTTGCCCGCTGTGTGGTCAGTGTGCTTTTTGATCTCTCAAGTATTGCAAATAATGAGTGTTCCACAAACAATGTCACAGGGCAACCCATTACTATTGTGGCACTTTTCTCAATCGCGAATGCGGCTGCGGCGAGTGATTGTTCGCACGCGAAATTACCCTGCATCACAGCATCCAAAGTACCACTATAGTAAGCCAATGGCTTGTGTCCTAAGGATGTTTTTTGTGTCAGTACCGCTGTCATAAGTGTTCCTTTGCAATGTGAAAATAGGTAAAATTCGCGTCCATAATCAGGGTTTGCTAGTACTGGAGCGCTTGAAATTAGCTCTTTCAGTGATTGAAATGATATGCTCATTTCTTCTGACCATTTTATTTTTTCATTCTCCTGTTGTGCTTCTTTGAGTGCTTGTAGGAGGGGCCTCGTGTATGCTGCATAATCTAGTATCCATGCTCGGCAATAGTTGCACATCCCCAAAAATGTCTGCATATCTTTCTCCTACTGATCTTATTGCCTCTACTCTGTCAGGAATTATTCTTTTTCCATCTTTGGATATGAGCTGTCCCAGGTATAGGACCTCAGTCAGGCAGCACTGTAACTTCTCCTTGTCTACCTTGTATCCCTTGTTGGCTAGTAAAGTCAGGAGCGTTGTTGAATCTTTTCTACATGTTTCCTCGTCTTGTGCACACACTAATAAATCGTCTACGTACTGAATAATTGTACTCTCAACTGATAGGTTTCCCAAGTCTTCATGCAATATGCGGTTGAATATGCTCGGACTCTCACAGTATCCCTGAGGTAATCTGCAGTGTTCATATCTCTTACCCCCCAGTGTGAAAGCTGTAAGGTATCTACTCTCTTCAGCCAGGGGTATTGAGAAAAATGCATTTTTCAAGTCCACTACTGTGAAATGTGATGCCGCTTTTGGGATGCTGCATAGTATTGATGCAGGGTTCGGGACTAGAGGGAACTCTTTTTGAATTACGTCATTGAGGGGGCGTAAGTCCTGTATCATCCTCCAAGATCCTCCTTTCGCTTTTTTGATTGGGTAAATACATGTGTTACATGGGGAGTTTGAAGGCACTATTATCCCTTGTGCTAGTAGTGCATTTATTGTTTCTTTTATCCCTTCTTCAGCTTCACGGGACAATGGATACTGTTTGACTCGGGGTAAGATAGCTCCTTGTTTTAGTTTTATTATCACAGGTTGTACTCCGTGCAACAGCCCTACATCATGGGGGCCTGTTGTCCATAAATTGTTTGGTACGAGCCTCATGTCGTCATCAAAAAATGACGGTGGTGTTCCTACCACTGCCATCAATTGGACGGGGATTTCCCTGGCTTGGATCAAAATGTCACAGGGCATCGCTATTTCCATTACTATCTCACCATCTGCTTCTGTGTCTGAAAAGAGATCTTCATCTGCTACCTCGCGTAGGGCGAGGTTGGCGTTTGTACACAGCACTGTGCGCCACTCACATCCTTCCCTGTCCACTCCAATCACAGCGATCCTTTTCGTTGATACCTGCACAGCGTGCAAATCCAACGATACCACTGATCCTGGTGCTGTGTTTGGACACACTATGGGGCGGAAGAGGAACTCTGCTGGAATCCTCCAATCCATTCTTCTTAGCTCTGGAATTATGAGGGCCAAAGTCTTTAGCCCTTCAATAAACATTTCCTCATTTTGTGGCAGCCCTCGTATTTCCTGTGTGGTTGTGTAGGCTTGTACTCCCAACATTGCACGCAAGGGGCATATCCCGGGTGTTGAACACACTATTCCTCCTTCATTAAATGATATGGTCATGTTAAGTTTACTCATAAGATCCCTCCCCAACAAATTTATTGGGGACTGTTCGTAATACAGTAAGGGTGCCTTCACAGTCTTGCCCCCCACTGTTACATCCAAAACTTCTGTGTAAGGAACTTCAATTACAGCCCCAGAGAACCCCTGCGTCTCTAACTTCCTGTTAGATAACGGGAACCGGCCCTCTCTGACACATGATTTCTCCGCTCCCGAATCAACCATGAATATAAACTGCTTGTCTCCTATCTGCGCCCCTACCAATGGTTCCTCTGCTGCACTGTAGGTGGTAGATAGAACTGGACACGCAAGTGTTCTCTGTGGGCTGTCCTATGCGGGGTGTCTCATTGTCCCCCCCTCATTAAATACATTTCCTGAGACCACTGAAATGCCGTTGTAAGGTGCTGGTGCGGGAGCCCCGTTTGCTGTTGTCGCGAAAGGGTTACCTGGCGTATATTGCATACTGTCGCTGTTTTGTGGGTGGTTCTGTGTTCTATACTGAGGTCCCTGTTGCTGGCCGACATTACCTTGGCCTTGGTTTCTTAGTTGTTGTTGTCCCATTGGGAGGCCACATGGGCTTCCTGGGTGGGGATGGCCATATTGTTCTACCTCTTGGAACCCGTTATTGGGTCTGCTTCTGCACTCTCTAGAATAGTGCCCCCATCGCCCGCAGTTCCAGCAACTTCCTTGTGCACCTCTAGGACCCTGCCATCCATTTCCTCCCGTTCCCCCGTATTCCGTTCCACCTCCTCTTCGGCCCCTGTACCCACCTCGTCCCCCTCGAGGGGTCCACTCTTGCCACTGCGGACCTCCGCCTTGCTCCTGCTCGTTCCACTGCCGCTGTCCTGTTCCCGCCCAATTAGTTGCCATCCTTCCTTGTATTGCTATCAGCCCCTCCTCCTCATCCTCTCCCTCCCTGCTGTGTGGGAGCGCAGCTACTGCTGCTGCGACCTTCACCAATTTTGTCTGTACTAACTTCGCTTCGTCTGCCAACCTTTTCTGCGCCACCTCCTTCTCCCTTTCCTTTATTCGTTTACAATGGTGTACTATTATGCTCTGAATTTCTGGCCATCCCTTTGCTTCAATACCTGCTATCTTGTCGAGCGCTTTCTGCACTTCCTTTGGGAGCCCTCTTTTTATAATGAAGTAAAATAAAGATGTCGATTGATACCAGGGCGTGCCCGTCTCCGCTCTCCACATCTCTTGGACCCGAAAAATGTAATCCATAGCCTCCTCCCCGTCATTCATTGTACATTGCATCACTGACTGTAAGTCCGGTGTATCTGGGAATGTTTCGCGTAAGGCGTCCCACACCCTAGCCCGCACTGTGTTAAAGGAGGCCCCATCATGGCGGTCACAATCTAACGTTACTCCCGGGAAACCTGCTTTAACCCATACTCTTTCAGCCTGATCGCCCACCGCTGATACGAGCAGACTTTTCACATCTCCTATAGCTAGGGGTACCCCAGCAGTATGTTTTTCAAAGGTGTATATCCACTTACTTGCCCCTCCTGATAAAGGGGGCAATAGCTTTAATAAATTGGCTTTATCCATTTGTGCCCATGGGATATAGTTAGGCCTCCCTCCTCCTCTGTGTATCAGCGGGAGCTGTAGCTTTCCTTTCGTTAGGGCATCCGGACCAGATTTGGATGCTGATGTTTCCAGTGATGCCATTTTCCCCACTCTGTTCCTTAGTCGTCCCGTCCACTCATCGTCCAGTGTTCTCACTGAACATGTGCCACCCCCCCCTTCGCTTCCCCCTCCCATAGCCATGCTCAATCTGTCACTTTCTTCTAATTCGTCCCTTATGTCGCATAGTAATTCCTCTCGATCCCCCATAGGCCTTTCATCATTGTCAGTATCTCCCTCTCGTGTCTCTATTTCAATTATTCGTGTTGGTTCTTCTTCAATTCTGAACAGTATCTCACCTTTCTTCCACCCCTCTTCAGGTTTTCTATTCTCGCCTGGCGCTCTAGACGTGCGCCCTGATCTAGCCGCATTAAGTGCTGTTTGTCCGCACATGTCTTTTATCCTCGAGAGCTCATCTTTTGCTATTGAGAGTCTTGACTGTAAATCGTCTGTGAGTTTCTCTATGTCCACCCTTTGTGTACTCGCCTGGCCTCGCTCCCTTGTATTTTCATATGGTGGGGGTGCAGTGGGCCGGTGGGGTGTAGTGGTTGTCGGGGGAGGCACATACATCGGATCACTGTATCCTTCTGCGGGTACAGGTTTTTTTAATATTGGGTACAAACTTATTACCTCTACTGGTGGCGCTACACTGGACGATTCTTTGACATCTTTCTGTATCATTAGTGGATTGTCGGTGGTGGATGGGAGATCAGGATTTAATGCTGGTGCTTTAGGCGGTGGTATCTCTTCAAATAACCTCCAAAGATCTAATATTTCCCTCCTATTTTGCAACTGCTTTCCTTTATACTTCAAGAAAATGCATGTGACCACCATATCCAGAACACTTTTATCAAATGACCCTCCCTCTAGCCATATCTGGGGTAACCCCTCTCCCTTCAACTCAGTTACCCATTGGTCGTGATATTTTTTAATTCGCTCCGCGTACCCTGGAAGACTCTTACAAATATGTGATAAGGGTGTTTCAGCCCCCATCTCTGTACTCTCCTAGGGCTTGTGTGTCTCTGTGCGTCTGCAACTACAAGGTAAATGGATTATCAATATATATATATATATATTATTATTTTTTTGTGCTATTTCACATTCAATGTTGGGCTCGCTTGGGCTCTCCCCCCTTCCCTTGATTGCACGATACAAAACTAGCTATACACAGCGTCTACTCTGTTTTCTTGGAGGGGCACATACAAGGGCAACCCATCATTTATTTTGACAGTATCAATCTGGAGATCAAAACATGCACATCACGCTTATCATGACCATTTAACTATTATACATTTATAACCGTTATGCACATTCACAACCTCAAATCGTCCCCAGACACATACGAGGTGCACACACCTCTTGGTAACACTCAATGCACCATTCAAGCTGCCCTCCCTTTCCTCCCTAGCCGGCTGTCCCTGTCCGTCTTACTTAGATAAATGGATGCGCATATGCATATATTTATATGTTTTAACCTGCTCTCCCCCCTTCTAATAGGACCCGTTTTTCTCTTACTTTCTTACTTTCTTCCCAGTTTCGTGCTAAACTTGTTTTTTCTTCTCCCCCTACCCCTAAAGAAAAAGAACAGAAAGAAATGATAGCGATCACTAATATATTCTCAGTGCCCCCTTTTGCTGAACACTTTTATCTTGTATTTCACTTCGTCATATATTCCCAGTACTAGTCAATATAGCACTATGCGGCGCCGCCTTCCACCCCCTTTCGGAGCTAGGTTCCCGTCACTTTTATCTCTTATTCACCTCTTGATCCTAATGGCCATATGCAAAGAAAAAGAAAGGACATTTTTAGAATGATCTTTAATATATCTTCGTACCCCCTTCTCGTTCCCTGTCCTACACTTCTCTCCCCGCTCCCTTTACAATCGCTCACACTCAGTACTCACGTGCCCGTCTTGAACCGATAGTCTCCGAAACTGGGTCCGTCCAGGCAGTGTCGCCGTCAGCTCAACAGTCAGCCCCGGCTCCGGCGAGCGGTACTCAAAGGGGATTTTTCAACCGGGATCCCGTACCCTTTCTCTATTGAGTGCGCACTTCTTAGTGTACCGGTCGCCGTTGGCGGGCAGCCTCCCGGAGCCGGCTCACCGTGCGTATCCCTTTTCGACCGGAGATTCTCGTGCCAAAAAGGGGACGGTTATAATGAGTTAGGAAGAAGTAAAAATGACGCTATCGGGGTCACCACTGAAAGCAAGCGTCCCCAAACAGCACGATCCTCCCCGCAATGAGAGACAATGAAGGACTCTCCCAAAATGGGAATAAGGCCAAGAGAGAGTGCGGGTGAGCGTAAATGGGAGTTTATCAATCAGAATAGGGCATGCAAAGGACTCTGCAAACTCCGAGAGCGCTCTGTCTGACAATAGCAAAGACAGGCGTATATATTTACAAAAAACGTCATAAAAACCTACACACTATAGGGGGCACAAGTTCAATGGGATTGGGTAGCGACGACTAACTATAGGTGCTGCTGCGATGTGGTTGGCTTTGGCTGGAAGACGTCACTGGTCAGCCTCGTGGGTTGGGCTGGGCCTGGCAGGGTGGCAGAGTTCATCCGGGCGGTGTTGTGGGGCCATCGCAGCCAGTGGCAGAGATGAATGTCTTTTCCTGACTTATTAGCCCTAGGCCATGCACACCGCAGTCATTCAGGCATTTCGATATTATCTTCTTTAGTAAATCTTTCAATAGGTTATACCACAGGTTAATGCAACACAGGAGGAATGCACCTTGTGAGGGGTCTGGAGGTAATACGTCAGGACATGGTTACCAGTGTCCTGTTGACCGGGGCCATAGGTCGAGGGGCTAAGCTTCAGGGCCTGGGACGGGTGGTACAGGTCTGTCTGCCTTGTAAGAAGTTGTTATGGATGTTCCGCCGTGTGTTGTCAAAGTGTTGGGTGTCCTGATTGTACAGGGCCATAAGTCTGAGATGGTCCGGTGGGTTGCGAGGTTTACGAGGGGGCGCGTGTGTTCATGCAGAGGTTTACTGCTGTGCTGTAAATAATGCAGGTGGCGGGTGGCGGCCTTGGGTGCTACAGAGGGGGTTACAAGTCTTTGAAGCGGCCCCAGTCCGGTTGGGGGAGGTGAAGCAGCGCGGCGCGGTCTCTGCTCTCATGCCTTGGCAGCCTTCGCAGGGTGGGAGGGGGAATGGCCTTGCACGTATTTCACAAAGGTATCTCCCTCGTGTGTTGCCGATTTAGGTAAAAACATCACGAACATTTGAACACTCTATAATACTTATTCTAAGCAATACAAAACATGCATTTAAGCTTTGCTGGATGTGTCTCGATTATACCCAGTCTGAGCACCTTATTCATACATTATGTTTTAGCACGTACAGTATTTTAGTTATATGCATATATATATATTTGCAATAAGTGAGGTAGAATTAGGATTGGTGGAGGACATAGAAAGTAACCCGCCACTGTTCGTGACGGTGGTGGCACATATGGGGCCTGGACATGCACACATGACATGCGCCTTCTCGTGCATCCTTCACATGGGCCCTCTGTATGGTTACATTCGTCTTTCTTGTGTCCTCTAGCAGCATTAGTTCAGTTAAGGCGTGAGCCCATGGGGTGTAAGTTTCCCAGTGATACACGTAACAAATAGATTCCTGGTGCGTTCCTTTATTATTAGCACCCAACTGCAATGGTGTGGGGTCGCCATTGCTTATATCAAGGAAGCATGCTTTCTTAAATTCATACATTTTACAGGCTTTTGTAATATAAGGGATTTGGTGGAAGAAAGCATACTTTGCGAGTAGTCTTGACATTAGTATATAAAGACTGTCTGCCATCTGATGATCATTTTACTGTTCTTTTCATTGCCCAGGCCTGCTGGCCGGGTCATGCTGGGAGCGATGATACACTGCGGGAGGTGAACTGTTACAATGTTAGTGTATTACGCTAGCTCATGTCCGTCTTGTTCGTGGGAACGTGCTCGCAGCGGATCTGCCAGGGTGCTGCGGCAACAAGGATGACTGAAACCCTCCAAGGGTGGGGGCCGCGCTACAGTGCGCTGAGCTCACACCATCTTTACCAGACAAAATGGTTTCTGGGCCTAGCTAAATTTTACTACATATGGGCAATTAAGACGTGCGGGCAATGTCTCCAGTGGGTGAACCCTCCACCACCTGGGCCCGGGTGGCATGAGGGGACGCCCAAAAGAGCCATAGCCCTCACCTGGGGAGAAAGCGCAGGCGAGGGGGGTCTCCTGGACCAGTCCTCCCCTACACTACTCAACTAGCGATCATGAAGTGCATAACACATTGAAAGATAGTAGATGATGTAGGAAACGTTTTTGCTGACAGGATAGCTGTACGGATCTCTATTGATTTGTACTTAGAAATGTATGTCAGGAAAGAAACCACAAATATATGTACAGTAGATGAAGGGATTGATTTGATGAAGGATATTCAAGCTGATGCTACTCCAAAAGAATTTAGATACTGGGCTGTGGGTTTTAGCGAGTTTGGATGAGGAAAGGTGTTGGGTAGACAGTTCAAAGGGGAGATGTATGCTACCCGATACAATGCACCTCCATGATCACAAAGGCTTGTGGTCCCGTTTACATACGTGCTAGAAAAATCCATAAAATACTAGAATCTGTCTGGGTAAATGCATAACATCTCAGTATTTTCAAATAACTAGACACTTATGTATAGCTCCATTGTCATATGGTTGACCCCACATATTAGAACTGGAATCCTCCCCCCCGATGAAACCAAGGAGGGGAGGCCAGCTAATATTTGAAGTCTACCAAAAACCTAGAGTGTTAAAAATATGTGGAGTATTTGCTTCTTACTAAATTCTGTAAACAGTTAACTCAAGACTTTATTTGATTTATTAACAGGTGCGAGAAGCCCTCCCAGTTAAATACAAGCAGCCAGGTCACAGAATCCGACCTGGTGACTGGGTGCTGACCAAAGCGTTTGAAAGAGCATCCTGTCTCGCACTGCGATGGAGAGGGCCCCATCAGGTCCTATTGGCCACACAGACTGCCGTACAAATAGCCGGAAAGAAACACTGGATCCATGCTTTGCATATCAAGAGGATAACTTTCCCTTTGCCACACGACCGACGGAGAAGATAAGGAGAAATGTGCTTGCTCTTCTCCCAGCGATCAGTCAGCATTGAGCAGTACTGAGAGTGCTTCAGAGACACTCCCTGAGCCCACAGGGTCTAGGGAAACTGCTGCTTCATCTCCACACTTTTCTGCAGATCCTTTTGCATCTTTGTCTGGTTCTGCTGCAAATTCATCACTTCCATCAGGAAGCAATGACACACTGTTCGCAGATCACACTGTACCAGTAGTCACAAGGTACAATCTGCGTCCACAGAGCTATACTTACTGCACGGTTCGGCTGTGCCCACAGGGGAGTAACCATAGGGCTTGTCCTTCGCCCTATCTTTTGCATCTGAAGGAAAGTAGGTGGCTGGGGATAGGGAAAGACTAAGAAAACACGTGATCCGGAGATCACCAGTAAACGGACTATGGGGTTTTCGCAGGAATCTTTTCGAAAAAGAGAACAGCTTCAAAGGAACAATGCCTGTTATCGCCCCTACTCGTGCGGAACAAACAAGTGACTGTGTGGCCAACAATGATGATGGACGATAAAATACATGGGCCCTCATTACGACCCTGGCGGAAAGTAACTGACCGGACCGCCATAGCGTAAATAGCGTTTCCGCCATTGCACGACGGAGTAAAGTGCGGCTAATTCTGACCCATCGGGCACGAGCACTACGCCATGGCGGAAGTGCAAAGTCCGCGATGGCGGAAATGTCCCCAAAACGCCCCTCACCGCCGTCGTACGGCGCCCTAGGTGCAATTCCGCCACCCATCATAGCGGTCACCGTAATGAGCGGTAATCGCAAAATACGGTGACCGTAAACATACGGAAACGGAAGTAAAAACATGGTCCCGGAACGGGAAACAGCACGCCGTACACCTATAAAATCAGAATCCCAACACAACCATCAAAAATCCTACCCTGAGACACATCCCAACCCGTTAGCCACCCTAGTGAAAACAATAAAAATGGGAAAAGTTGCGAAAAAAGCATGCGACCGCAAGCGGCAGGTCCACTTCTCCCATGAGGAACTCACCGTGCTCACAGAGACCCTCCAGGAGAATGCTGGCGTCGTCTTCTCGACGCAAATGACCAGGACGGCACTTGCGAACAAGAAGGCCATATGGGCCCTGGTGGCACAGCGGGTAAGTGCGGTGGGGACCGCACCCCGCAACCCACAGCAATGCAGAAAGCGATGGGACGACTTGCGGATACGCGTACGGAGCATACTATCTGCCAACCGTAACATTGCCACAGCTACCGGGGGAGGATCGGAATCACCCATCAAGTTGACCCCCTGGGAAGAAATCTGTGCCTCCACCATTGGAATGGAGAGTATAGAGGGAGTCGGAGGGATGGAGAAAGGAGTGCAGACATCCGAAGAATCAGGTAGGTGGGCCAAATAAAACAAAGCTAAATCCACAATGTCCAATCATGTGAAGTACCATGTGTCCACATAGTGCAACAGAAACACATGTCCAGGAGAACGTCCACATACATTGGCCTGATAGCACACTTTAAAAGTCACATTAAATACATAAATAACTAAAAATCCTAAAAACACCCTCTACACGTGCAGCATGCACACCCTAACTGCAGGCTGCAAAACAACTGCATCCTCAATCCACACAAAAATGAAACCACCTCCAAGGCCCTGACCCAAATCACCCTCAGGTACCACCCCAATGCATGTGATACATTGCCATTCCAATTTCCACAGACCCATAAATAACGCTCGCCCTCCTTTACTCCACCACAGGGTCCGATTCAAACGACGAGCTCCAGGACACCCCTACCAGCACACCTGCAAAGAGGGCCAAGACCAACGGCCAAAGACCCTCCACCTCAGCTGCACGGATCAAGACACGGCAGCAGCACAAATCAAGTGGCAGCACACAGGAGGGGACTCCAACAGGCACCCCAGCAGCCAGCATGCCCACAACAGCAGCACCACAGGTCCCCCCAATGGATGCCACAGAAGGCACTGCTTCTGTTGGCAGCAGCACCATAGGTGACACTGCATTAATGGCAGCATGCTCCGACACAGAAAACGGTGCAGTCGATGTAGGATCCATCCATGACCTGTCTCAATCCCCCTGTTTGTTTCATCCCGTACACCATGAGGATACCACGCAGGGGCACCCACAAGACGACGACTGGTCATCCCCCACAAGCCCTGTGGCAAGGCAACATGAGGTGATCAGCCCCTCTGTGACACCACCGCAAATGGCCATTGCCCAGCAGAGGCAACAGTCCCTCGACCAGGTGATCGTGCAACAGCAGCAACTGGCCACGCTCCTCAAGGAGCATGCTGATGAATGTGGGGGTACTAAGGCAGCCATAGAAACATCAACTGAGACACTTAGGTCAGAAATGGAGAGAAGCACAGAGACACTAAGGGCACAAATGGAGAGAAGCACCGAGAGCCTGAGGGTACAAATGGAGAGAAGCACCGAGAGCCTGAGGGGGGAACTGCATGCGACGTCCAAAGACGTATGTGCTGAACTTGCCGCTGTGCGCCGTGTGCTCACTGAGCTCTCACAAACCATTAGGGACATGCATGGACGTGAGCAGGCAGAGACATCATCCGTTGCAAGTTCCGTCCAGGGCAGCCCCCAACGTAGATCGGGGAGGAACCTACGCTCCACAGGCAGGGGTGCCCCTGATACCCGGAGAGGGGGCATGCAATAGCGTCTGCCCACTGACAATGAGCATCTTTGGACACTGGTGTTCGGGGGGGAGGTAGGAGGGTGGAGGGGGTGTGTTGGGCTTTCTTGGGTGGCGGGTCGATGGGGTGTGTAACATAATTTCACATATGCTATAAACAATTCACAATCATCCAATGAGATGTGTGGACATTGATCTTTGTGTACGAGGCCTTTATAGGCGTACAGTCCATATTGTGCATGTTCCAGACACACACAGTGCCACAAGTCCCGTGTCCATGTATCAGCCACCAGGCGTGAGTGCTAGAAGCATGAATCTATGAGAATCTGACGAATTTCACGGCCCTCCTGTGCCTCGCGGACTCCTTGAGGTGCTGCCACATCCCCACCCTCATCATGACCATCATCAGGTGCTTGCAGTCCTGCGTCAGGGGGCATGGGCACATTTCTACGTACGCACATGTTGTGTAGCATGACACATGCCATGACCATCTTTGCAACCTTCTCATGGCGGTACAGGAGTGCCCCGCCAGACCTGCTGAGGCAGCGGAAACGAGTCTTCAGTAGGCCGAATGCCTGTTCTATGACTACACGGGTACGTGAGTGGGCATGGTTGTAGTCCTCCTCATGCTGGTTCTGTGGGTTCCGGAGTGGTGTAAGGAGCCATCTCTTCAGTGGATACCCGGCATCATCTGTATGTGGACAATAAAGGATGTTTGTGGAATGACATAGCTACGTACGCATCCCCCCCCCTTCCTGCCAGGTCATTGCTGCATCACATACCCCACATTATCATGCATGAAATGAGACTCACCGAGTAGCCAGGATCTGTTCCCTGCGTGTCGCTCCATGTAGCGTGGTATTGTAGAGTTCCTCAAGACCATAGAATCATGGGTTGATCCAGGAAATCGGGCACAACAATGTGTAATGATCCTGTTGGAGTCACACACCATTTGTACATTAAGAGAATGATATTGTTTTCGGTTGCGGTACTGGGCCTCCATGGCATGTGGCACAACCAATTCCACATGGGTGCAGTCGATGGCACCAATGCAACCCGGTATGCCGGCAAGTGCATGGAATCCCACTTTCGTGTTCGTAATTTCCTGCTCCGAGCGTGGTAGAGAGATGTAGCCGTCTGCGTGCTTAGGAGGGCATCGAGCACTTGCGATAGTGTCCGTGACAACAGTGGCTGTGAAATGCCATGCAACTGTCCGACTGTGTGCTGGTAGGTGCCTGTGGCCAGGAAGTGTAGTACAGACACCACCTTCAGTAGGGGTGGGATGGCGGTTGGGCTATCTATCATGCTGGCAAGGTCAGCGTGTGTCATGTCCACAATGGCGGTTATGGTGTCCCGGTCCAAACGGTAGAGGGTGTGGATCTGCTCATCAGTGAGGTTGAACGGATGAGCTCGGAGGCGTGGGATTGCGGGCTGCCTGCGTGGTGGTAGTGGCTGTGCTGGTGGCCCTTGCTGGCCCTGCCTTGCCCTCCTCCTCCTCCTGCGTCTCCTCTGTGCGGCCGGTTGTTGTAGTAGTTGGTGTTCGTCTTCTTCTTGAAGTTGGAGTACTTGCAGTGCTATCAGGTCCCCCAGGCCCAACATCGCTAGTCCTGCCGGTAGCATTTTGGAGTGGGTGTGGTTGTGGGAGGGGGTTGGGTGTGCAATTTATGTGTTTTCAGGCTGTATAGCCTCCATCTGTGGTGATTCATTCCACCTGTGCCAGCTGCAATCCCCTTTGGGCGAGCACGTCCCACACACAACGCTGCAATGTGACGCATGGCATCTTGCTATTACAATCATGTATTTAATCCCGATGGCAGTGTAATATTGGTGTATATGTTCATTCTGCTATGGTCCCATTGTTTCACATACAATCTTTGCAGTCGCGAACAAACTTGTGAGGGGTCAGTGGAATGTAGTACTCGATTAACGGTGGACCCTCATGCAGCACTGTACCGAGGTTCACCGACGGGCGGGGCGTCCCATTTGTGAGTGAAGCCAGTTGCCATTTTCACACACTGCCGCACTACATGGATGAATTTGTGATTTCGAGCGGTCACAGATGCCTTTTCGACGTGATGTTGCAAATGAGGAATTCGAAGGACAGCGCTTTCGGTTTTCAGCTAGCGGCGAGGAGACGCCCACAGGTCTGACTGCAAATATAACGTTCTATTGTTTAATGTCCTTGGGACAGGGGCCATGGCGAGAATGCAATGATTGATATGAATAGTATGGGATGCGCAATAGCGTAGTGGACGATTAGGCAGGACGTTCCCAAATACATGTTACTTCACAACACTATTATTCCGGCCTGGGGCACAGTGGATTTTGCAGGCTGCATTACGCACAGACTCAATGGAGATTTCAAATGTTATGTGAGTAAATAATCAGGCGTTTTTATACCGGGATGAGGGAATGATGTATGCATGCATGGACAGAGGATTTAATTGAGAGTTTGCCATGTACATGGCTTTTTGGTATCTATCCCCTTCCCCTGCGCTATGTGATGCAGAGCTGCCATAGTGGGACCATCGTCTATCTGCCCTTGTTGAACCCTCCCTGTCTCGACACGCCTTCAAACACTTGTGTCTATGCACGTTAATAGTCCCATCTAATGGATTCTGTCTTAACAGACGCATGCACACAAACACTCGTTTGTAATAGTGTTTTCACCTCGATTTATATGGTTATGATTCGCAAGTGAATTTTGGGTGGAAATAATCCTTTTGAGTGGGCTAACATGCATATGGCTGTAGATTTAGTGTGATCATTGAAGTGAGTAATTCAAATTAAGTTCTGATGCCCATACCATTCTTTTTCATTTCATTTGGGTGACAGGTATCTCCTCCCCTTTTGCCGCTGCCATCTGTATGCCACTCCTGCAGATGGCTTTTACTCCCGACACCTGCTGCTTCGTGTTAATCAGTGGAGCACCATTACGATCTTATGGGACGATCGCCAATGGGCCACATGCCCTTACGCAGTACTAGTGGCTAGGAGCAACATATCGGCCTTTCAGCTGGACTAGTGCCTACCTAATGGGACGGCCCTGCGGTTCTAGGCGCTTCCATGTTGCCTTTTTGAACGTGTATGTAGCCCCTGTGTACCATGAAGGAACAGGGCGTCACACAAGCAGAAGCTGGTCATTTATTGCGGATGCTGCCCACAATACTGAAATGTATTTTGGAGTTCATGACCTAATGGCTGTATGGGCTTGGTGATTTTGTAGTGCATTAAATTTCTATTCTGATATTAACCGTGTAGCGTTATTCTTTGCAAGTAATGTAGCATATTCCTATTTGTGGAGCGATGTATTGTGAGTAGATCTGCATTGGGTTCCCGCTTCTGGTTATAGTTGCGTGGTACTGTACTGTGCGCGTTTGCCTACGAAGCCCAGTGAGGTCAGGGATAGGGGCTGCCATTATGACTGTTTTAATGATGTCATGCTCAGGGGCGGGGGATTAGCTTTTGTGTAACAGATGCCGGTCAGCCAGGTGGATTGGTGGAATGATGTGATTATCAGAATATGGCTGGTCACAGGTGCCTGTGTTTGCGTGCGTTTCTTGGAGGGAGACTGAGGTCATGTCCATTGGAATAGCTTCTGTATTCGTGCCATCTGTGCCCTGCAGCTCCCATTGGCCCCTCTTGAGATGGGCCTGGCTGCTCAGTCACTCTGCCAACTTGTGTGGTACATGCTTATGCTGATGGTTGGTTTGTTTACTGGCAAGGGTACAGGGCTGGTGCAGTCTCCCTCAGGTTACTGCTCTGAATGTTGCCTTACACTGGTGTCAAGCGATGGGGGCCTGTTGTTGTTTTGTCTCATATTTCAGTTCATATTGCTGTACTTGACCCTTCACGTGCCTGTGCTGCATCAGTACGGCAATGGTGACATGGCAAATATGGATGGCCACTCACAAGGCACTTGGAGCCCCTACATTCATTTGTTCGTTGGCATGCATGGGTGATGTGTACATTTCACTGGTTGCATTGTGTGACTTCATTGCACCTACGAGGAGTTGTGCAATGTGGCCAGGGAGTGGTGTACAGGCACTCAGTAGGGCATTTACAGTTGGTTCGCGTTGCCGTTCTTCTCACCATGGCGGAATGGTACTTTCCGCCATGCTGGATGGCGTTAGGTACATGTCCGCTAGGGTCAGAATTCACGTACCGTTGCGCCATGGTGGTAATTACGGTTTCGCATGGCGCGCGTGCGCGTACTTGGTGCAGTTAGCGTTGGCGTTCACTACGGTGTCGCTAATGGCATCGTACTTTACGGTGACGGGTCATAATCGCACCGAGCGCTATTCGATGGCGGTATTGCATTTCCGCCATCGTTTTTCGATTTCCGCCAGGGTCGTAATGAGGGCCATGGTCTTTTACAACGTGTTGTTTTCTTGTAATTGCATTAACCAGTTTCACAATATTGGCTGCCTTAGGATTTTGGTATATGGAAGAAGTACGCCCACTTGAAACATTCTTGCCTAATGAGAATGTTCCTACTGTATCTACGCCTTTCGTGCTCCTGCACACTCTGAGGGCGATTCATGGAATTAATGTGCGCTGAAAATTCCTGCACAAGTGTGCGAAAATGTGCGAATCGCAGCGCAAGTGCGAAAATCGCAGCGAAACCCGCGCAGAGAGATTCATGGAAGTCTGTGTGCGTGTAAATTCATGGATGTGCGCTAAAATCCTGCGTGGCGCATGCTGGCGCACACGTCTTCAAACAGCGTGCACTACGCGCACAGCGAAAGCGCACATAGCGAAGCGCACACAACAAAAGTAGGCGTAACACGGGCCGTAACACGCGGAATGGGGGACAACGCATGAAAATATGGGCGTTTCGGGGGAAATACAGGGGGCAAATGCGCGGAACACCCACACGCGCGCCTACAACGCGTATTCATGGAATCGAACAGGGCTAACGCGTGCGCCAAAAAAGATGTGCTAATCCAGAAACATGTACGCCAGCAGGAAGCAGGCGTACGTGGACCCGCGCAGCATAAAAGTGCGCGCAAACAACAAACAACAAACAAGCTCAGACACCAAGATGAATATACCATTCCTCGCAGCAGTGGTCGTGGGATACCGCAGGAGGAGGAGGAAGATAGTCAGGGCCAGAATGTTTACACCCAGAACCAGCCTTTTTGGGATGCCTGATGACCGGGTGTATGGGAGGTACAGGTTTCCACCTCACATAATACACGACCTGGTGAGTGAGTGGGAGGATGACCTCACATCACCCACCCTGTGCTCCCAAGCACTGAGCCCCTTGGAAAAGGTGCTCAATGTACTGCACTTCTTGGCCACTGGTTCATTTCAGTGGACAAGTGCTGTAGTTGGGGGGGTCTCACAGGCCACGCAGTCACGCTGCCAGCACCAGGTGTTGGCCATCATGACTGCACGCCCATCAGTCCGCAGGCACATATACCTGCCCAGAACACCTGCAGAAAGGCAGGCTGTCGTCCAGGATTTTTACGGGGTGGCACACTTCCCCAAAGTGCTAGGTGCCATTGACTGCACCCATGTGGCTCTACGTCCTCTCAGGGCAACTGAGCATATCTACAGAAACCACAAGCACTGGCATTCTGGTGGGCTGCTGCTATACACGCCCCCAGTAGTGTGCAGGGTCATAGTGGCAGCAAGTGTCCTGCACAACGTTGCAACACGCCGGGGCCTGCCGGTGGACATGGTGGTGCCCCCACATCCCCAACCAAGAGCACGACGCTGCGCATGGGAGGGGAAAGGGCACGTGGTGAGGCAGCCCGTACGCAGCTGGTGGCTAATTACTTCACCTAAAATCACACCCCTTTGGAGTGCACACAGCCCTGGCACATACCAGCTGACAATCAATGATGATGACATAAGGGACAGTCAACTGTCACAACCATGCCAGCCTGAGATTGGTCACCTGGAATTGTTACATTGTGTGCATCCCTACCTGCCGAAAGACAACCAATGCTGTGTCACAAAAAAACACACATTTATGCTGCATGAATGACTACCCCCTTGCAAAATACAACATGAAAATAGCGCCATGTCACCCAACCTCTCCCCAGCTCCGCCACCCAATACACCCTGGCATGTCATGCAATGTGAAAGCAAACAAAGCAATGCACAAGACCTGACACAAGTGTCACAAAGTGCACTGTCCCAAATGGAAACTGCCCACATCCAATATGCTCCCAGTAATCAATAACAAACAGCACACATGAACAAATACTTAGCTTGAACACAATACAGCAACACACCCTGAAACATTGCAGAAACATTGCAAAAACATTACAGTACTAAGTCAAAGTAGTGGTAGTCTTACAACCTGAATAAGCCAGCACATCGACCCCTTCCAACTGTAGAGTGTTGCTGCCACGCAAATGTGTCAGTGTACTGCATACAACATGAACTCCATCTGCAAAGGAGACGGCCTTGTGAAGACATGAGGAAGGAACCTGCAAATTAGGAGGAAGACATGGATGCACAAGCACATATCAATACACCATGCAGTGTACAATACAACAACAATACCCACTAGGGATGTGCACACAGTATTGACTACAGACTGCCCACACAGCACATGGGAGCCCAATGTCACTGTTTAAGTCACTGTCACTTGGTCACACCCTTTGCAAGCCCATGGAAACGGGAAGCAGGAGGGGTTTGTGTGTCACGAACCCAATCATCTAACCCAAACTCAGGACAAGCCGACATGTGCCCAGCCGGAATACAGTGGATGCCCACGGGAGCCACACAAAGCAACACACTGTAAAAAAAGGAAAAAAAAATCAAAAATGGCCATGTGGGGGCAGGGGGGGGAGGCCACCCAGGAGGTTCGAGGACAGGGTGCTGTCATGATGCCTGCCTCCAAGGAGCCAAACCAGGCCCGGCACCCTCAGAGACAGACACCATGCATTCAAGGGAAGTCCCAGCAGCCCCAGATGGGGGCCCTTTGGACTCAATCCTGGTGCCGTTGGCGTCAGGCTCATAGGGGACATCAGTCCTGGCGTCATCGGCGCCAGGCTCATACAGAAGTAGGTTGGGAGTAGTGTTTGGTGTAAACTTACCTGTGCAGACCATGCTGCAACTTCCAAGACTGGAAGGAACTATTTTTCTAGGGACTACTTGATCTCT
Source organism: Ambystoma mexicanum (assembly GCF_040938575.1). Lineage (NCBI taxonomy): Eukaryota > Metazoa > Chordata > Amphibia > Caudata > Ambystomatidae > Ambystoma > Ambystoma mexicanum. The sequence goes on from NC_090934.1 coordinate 656,913,043, forward strand.
AGGGTGTGACCGGTGGAGGAATACATATTTCTGGGGGAAGAATACATACCTGGAACTACTTGAAAGGCTATTTAAGCCACACCCAAGCAGCAGACCACGCTTCGCGTTGGTCTGCACTTAGCAGCTGGACGCTCACCGTGCCTGCTCCTGCCTTGGTCCTCCATCACGCCTGCCAGCATCCTGGAAACACCTAAAGAAGAAAAGGGAAGAGAACAGGTGAAAACAAGAACCTTACCTGATACATCTGCACTCCGGATTCTGCACGCCGACGATCCTGCAAAGAAGGCAAACATTTTAAACGCGCATCGCGTCGCGCGCAGCACGCTGCATTTCACTCACCTGCACGTGGCGTTTTCGAGTCCTGCGACGTCCATCCGGAGCTTCCACCGCCATCCAGCACCTATTGGAAGGAAGGAGAAAGAGAGGTGAGAAGGGAAACACGAATCTAAGTAGAACTTACCTGTAGTTCACTTCCCTCTCCGCCTTCGGGTTTGTGCCATACCTTCGGCATCTCAGCACCCCGGCCCCTAAGGGGAAAAGAAACAGACATTGTATTAGTGAGAGCATGTGAGAACATTAGCAATATGCTCATTCAAGACTTACCCATTTGCAAGAGAGACACAGCAGCTCTTTTCGGGTCGGCGCCTTACCTCCGGCATTGCCGTACCCCGGCCCCTATGGGGAAAAAGACATTGGACATTAAAGGAGATACTTAAAACTGCAAAGGAATCTCTCATCAGAATTCTTACCAGAATTTGGCTTCATCCAAATCGCCTACAGCCCGGAATCTTCTCCAGCACCTGCGAAAGAAAAGAACAGATGAGTGAATATAAACCCAAACTTGCCATAAACTTTTGCGGTACGACGGGAATGGACAAACTAGTTTACACTCATAAATCCAGTGAAGTAACTGGAATCACAACACGCCCCTGCATCAGAAGCAGGATGGAGAGCTCGTCATTTTGGTCCCTAAGGTGAGTCTTCGCAGGGAATCCCAAAAGGGTTTCACGGAGGGAGAGAAGGGAAGTGGGAGGTCGGAACATCACCCGCAGACTATTAACCCTTCCTTTTCACACACAGTGGGATATTCCTCCGAGCCAGAAAAGCCAGGTTGGGGAATCCAGTCCAGTCCATCTTCCGGGTCTTACGCATCTCTGCAGAAGAGGTCACAGCAGTCCCAGCCACGCAGGCCCTCCGTGGGAGCCAGGTGAGCGTTACAGAACGCGAAGCCTACCCATAATTTCCCACCCAGGCGCCATGGAGACTTCCGAGACAAACCAGCTGGCCCAATTATTGGGGGAATTACGGGCAGAAGTGCATGCCGCCTGCCAGGAAACTAACGCCCTTAGAAGGGAACTAATCTTATCCAAAGAACGAACTGATGATTTGGCTAAACAGCTTTTGCAGAGTCAGGCAGGACAAACCCCTTTACCCGCCTCCGGGATGAATTCCACTCCGATGGTTTCAACCAACCCGGTGCAAATTAACCTTCCAGGAAATATGCCTCTGGCCCCCCTGAGCGTTTTACTGGGGATCCCAAGAAATACGCCGTTTTCATGAATCAATGTCGTTTACATTTCATATGCAGACCTGGGCCCTTCCCTAATGACCAAACCAAGGTGGCTTTTGTGCTATCTTATCTCAGCGGCAGGGCTGCCGATTGGTCGATTCCGTTGGTAAATCAAGACGACCCAATCCTTCAGGACTTTCAAGGCTTCCAGGCAAGCATGGAAAGATTATTCGCTCGACACGCTCAGGGTGAGGCCTTGGATAACGAACTTCTGTCCTTGCGGCAAGGAAACCAAGATCTCCTATCTTATATAGCCACATTTAACAGATTGGTCGTAGAGACTGGGTGGCCTGAGAATAAAAGAATTACATTATTCCACCGAGGTCTGCGTGGAGAACTAAAAGACGTTCTTGCTCAAATAGTGAAATCGCCTCAACTCTGCGCAGAATACATTGACTTAGTGGTCCAACTTGATCATAGATTCCAGAATAGAAAAGCGGATCGGTCCAGATTTGAAACCCGAGTTCTGATCAACACCCACACAAGCCCCAAGGGTACCGACGCTTCAGAGCCAATGCAAATTGGGGGAGTTAAAGGACCACTAACTCAGAAAGAACGAGAAAGAAGAAGACAAAAACAATTATGTCTTTACTCTGGAGCTTCTGGACATTTCCTGCGGGATTGCCCGGTAAAACCACCTAAGAAGGTGGTTGGAGCCACAGACAGTAATCTTCCAGAACCTGATTCGGGAAACGACCAAGCCCGACAAGCGTAGAGGTCCGCTTGCCGAGCGTGAAGACAGACTCTTTGACCTCGCATTTCATCATGCCTATGGTCCTTATAGATCCAAAACAGCCTCAACGGTTGCACGGAATAAAAGCCTACCTCGACAGTGGGGCTATTGGAAATTATGTTGACCTTGAATTGGCTTCCAGGATTGGTCTCCCTCTCCGTCCAAAAACCACCAAGGATGTCATTACCACGGTTGATGGAACCGAAATTGCCTCCGGGCCGGTAACACACTCTACCACGGAAATGACACTGGTTGGCCAAGATGGCCATCGGGAAACCATAGTGTTTGACGTAATCAAGGCTCCACAATTTCAGGTAATCTTAGGGATCCCTTGGTTAGAAACACATAATCCTCGAATTGACTGGCGAGCAAAGAGCATAACCTTCCTTGATTGTGCACAAAAGAGTTATCCTGGAAATCCACAGATGGGTCTATCCTCAGTAACCTCCACAACATTACCATTACGTTTTGAGTATCAAGACTTTCAAGACGTCTTCCAAAAGGAACAGGCCAACACCTTACCTCCTCACCGGCCATATGATTGTCAGATCGACCTGGTACCCAATGCTCAACCGCCTTTTAGTAGAATCTATGCCCTTACTGAACCGGAGAACCTTCATTTGCGACAGTATTTTGGATCAGTACCTTGCCAATGGTTTTATTCGCCCGTCAAAGTCACCTGCTTCCTCAGCTCTATTCTTCGTACCGAAAAAAGAAGGCGACCTTAGAACTTGCATTGACTACCGTGCCTTAAATCAGATAACGGTCAAGAATCGTTATCATCTGCCCTTGATCCCTGAGCTCCTTGACCAGGTAAAAGATGCTTGTATCTATACTAAGTTAGATTTAAGGGGAGCTTACCACCTGGTGCGCGTCAGAGAAGGCGACGAATGGAAAACTGCCTTCCGCACCAAATATGGACTCTTTGAGTACCAGGTAATGCCTTTCGGGTTGTGAAACGCACATGCTGCCTTTCAATATTTTATGAATGACGTTTTTCGAGAACTCATCGATGTTTGTGTCATTGTATATATTGATGACATCCTGGTGTACTCCTCCTCGGAATCCGATCACCGAAAACATGTTAGAACTGTCTTGGAGAAACTGCGCCAGCACAAACTGTTTTCAAAACTTGAAAAATGCCTTTTTCATGTTACGGAAGTTGAGTTTCTCGGATTCGTCCTAACACCTAAAGGAGTCCGAATGGACTCACGAAAAGTGGATGCGATCCTCAAATGGCCGTCTCCTAGTTCTGTGAAAGGAGTTCAAAGTATGCTAGGTTTTGCCAATTTTTGCAGAAGGTTTATCCCGGAATTTTCTCGAGTGGTTCAACCCATCACGGCGCTCCTACGAAAAAACAGACGCTTCGAGTGGTCTAAGGAGGCAGAACAAGCCTTTCAGGAACTAAAAACCAAATTCACCTCCGCACCTGTGTTAAAACATCCTCGTCCGGACCTCCCTTACGTTGTGGAAACCGACGCTTCTAGTTTAGCCATGGGGGCTGTCCTTTCTCAAAGGGATCCAGTTTCAAATCAACTACATCCCGTAGCCTTTTGGTCCAGGAAATTCTCGGCGCCTGAAGTGAACTACGGAATCACAGACAAGGAACTGTTGGCTATTAAGTCAACTTTCAAAGCTTGGCGTCACTACCTGCTCGGCGCAAGACACACCGTTACAGTGATTACAGATCACAGGAACTTGCAATACTTGAAAACGGCCAAAGCTCAATCTTCTCGTCAACTCCGTTGGGCTCTGTTCTTTGCAGAATTTGACTTTATAATCACATATCGCCCGGGTTGCAAGAATGGCAAGGCAGACGCTCTATCTCGAATTGGAATGGGTGTGTCACTGTTTGCTTAGTTTGTGAATAAATACTCTGAGCCAATAGGTAGGTATATGGATTTCAAGGAGAACCCATTTCTTTTATTAATAACTCTTTTCTTTCCTTTTCAGGCTTAACGTAAAGGATACGTGTAGCTGACGAGTCCCTCGGATCCTATGCAAGACCTTCTGCAGCTTAAGGTAAGTGATCTCTGGTGTCTTGTGTTTTCCTTTGAACTCTGTTGCCTCCCTTCTTCTTCGAGTTATAGAAAGTTCATCTACTTCTATACATTCTTCTTTATTTGCAATTCCTTTTCACGTATCTTAGTTACTGTCTCCTGAAGAATTCCCTTCTTCCCCTTTTGTAGCTTCAAACTTCAGTATTGTTCCATATGTAAAAGTCACTTGCAACTGTTCCTTTAAGAATAGTCTCTTTCATATCCTTACACCTAAATAGCATACGTTTCTCTCATAGTCTTCACATTTACTAATCCTCCTTTCTGACTTACAGTCTTAGCCCATTGAGGCCCGTGTGTGAATACGGTCTGTAGTAGAACAATGGTACGCTCACTTAACAACGTTTATTCCTTGGTTGTTAAAAAACCGCTTGCGGCAGTCTTTTTATTATTGTTACGTGAATAAGAGCTGTACCTCTGCGGACTAGATGCTTTGTTTTGGGGCGTGTCACACAGACGGTTGGTTCAAATGTAACCGCCCCTTTCTTCGGCCAGTGGGCTCTCTACTTCATTACGGGGCGTTACTCACTTTCGGTCTTGCTTGCGTAGGTAAGCTGACTCGACATCTGCGATTCGCTGCCTCCTTCGACGTTGTGGGTGCCACACCCCACTAACTCAACTCTGTCTTCTCCGGCATTGCGGGCAAGTCCGCACTCCGTTGAAACAACGCTCGCTTCGGCCTGATCTCCAGTCGAGCGTCGGGCAACAATAATTAACGCTAGCCAACTCGCGAACAGTTCTTTAACTTATAACCGTTCAGTGCGCAACGGCGCAATAATTTCTAACCAAACTTTTCTAAACTCGTCCGTCTACAGCTAATAAGTCCACTCGTAACGGACGTCGTTTTTTTTCCCTTCCAAGACGCTTGTCTCCTAGGTAACCAAAAACAGAGAGTCACCATTAGAGGAAAGGCCATACATCAACACTTCCCTATGTTTACTTCCTGTATTTGGGCTCACATTGTCACACTGTCACACCCCCTCTACTAAGCCCTTACGCTTGGGAAGGGTTTCAGCCCTGGATAAGAAATCAGCTTGTATCAGTAGTTTCCCAGGTTTACGAACAGTTTTAAAAGAGAAGGGCTGGAGGGAAAGGAACCATCTGAGTACCCTCTGATTCGAATCTTTATTACGGGCAAGCCAGACTAAGGGGGCATGGTCCGTTATTAAAGTGAATTCTCTTCCCAATAGGTAATACCGGAGGGCATCAATGGCCCACTTCACTGCCAAGCACTCTTTTTCTATTGTGGGGTAACTCAACTCATGCGGTAAGAGTTTCCGACTAATGAACAGTATTGGCCTTTCTTCCTCTCCTTGATTTTGGAACAATACCGCCCCAATGCCTGTACCTGACGCATCCGTCTGAAGGAAGAACGGGGCCTCAAAATCTGGACAGTGTAAAACAGGCTTAGTGGTTAGGGCCTCTTTTAGTTCATTGAAAGCTTGCAGAGTCTCCTTGGTTTGCCAATTCTTTTTCGTGAGAAAGGTTTTCTTCAACAAATTTGTTAGAGGAGCGGCTAATGTGGAAAAATGTGGGATAAACCTCCTATAATAACCCACAAATCCCAAGAAGGCTCTAACTTGTTTTGGAGTTCCCGGGAATTTTAACTGCTTAATAGCGCTTATCTTCTCCTCCTGGGGCTTGATTATACCTTGACCCACATGATATCCTAGGTATTTAGTGTGATATGTAGCCACATGGGTTTTCTTGGGATTTATGTGTAGACCAGCTTGTTTTAGGGTTTTAAACATACTTTCTAAATGTCGTAGATGATCTGACCAGGTGTTACTATAAATTATAATGTCATCTAGATAAGCTCCGACATATTGTTCATGACCTCTGGTGAGGTAGTTCATTAATCGTTGAAACGTTGCTGGCGCTCCATGTAACCCGAAGGGTAATACTGTGAATTGGTACAACCCCGTAGGTGTGGCAAACGCTGTCTTTTCCTTATCTGAAGGTGATAATGGGATCTGCCAATAACCTTTGGTTAAGTCAATGGTAGTCAGGAACTTGGCTTTCCCTAGATTGTTTAATAAATCTTCGATCCTTGGCATGGGGTAAGCGTCGAATTTAGATATTTCATTTAATTTTCTAAAGTCCATGCAAAACCTTACACTGCCATCTGGTTTCGGAACTAGTACTACAGGAGAGCTCCATTCACTATGGGATGGCTCAATGATTCCTAACTCTAACATTTCCTGTATCTCTTGGTTGAAGGCTTTTATTTTTGTTTCCGGAATTCGATAAGGTCTGAGTCTTATTATGGTCTCCGGTTTGGTAACGATCTGGTGGTGAGTTAACATAGTCTTTCCGGGTAGTGAGGAGAATATCTCCGAAAATCCTTGTAATAAATGGGATAACTCCCCTTTTTGGGTATTTGTTAGCTCTGGATTAATATTCAGGCCTTCTAGACCTATTTTCTCTTTGAATTTTGGGAAATGTTCTTCTGGGACCACATCTAGCGTTATCATGGCAACGTTTTGGGTGGGAGGTATCCATTTTTTAAGTAAGTTCACATGATACGTCTGACAGGGTATCCTCCTCCCGGGTTGTCTCACTTTATACGTCAAAGGGCCTAGGACCTCTTGTATTTCATACGGCCCTTTCCAAGCTGCTAACATCTTGTTCTCCGACGTAGGTAATAGCACCAATACGTGTTCCCCCACGTTGAAGGTTCTTAATTGTGATTTCTGATTATAATGTCTCTCCTGATTTAATTGAGCTTGAAGTAGATTGTCTCTGGCTATAGCCTGTAATTTCTCAATCCTTTCCTGTAGCTGAGACGCATATTCTGTGAGGGTTATCTCCTGTTCCGATTGCTCCTCCCAATTCTCTTTCAGAATGTCCAGCAGAGTCCGGACTGGTCTTCCGAATAACAGCTCAAACGGTGAAAATCCTGTTGAGGATTGAGGAGTGTTCCTTAAAGTCATCAGTATCCATGGTAAGATTCTATCCCAATCTTTATTCCCAGGAACAGTTGTCTTCTTTAACATTTATTTGATGGTCTGGTTATAGCGTTCAACTAAACCCTCTGTTTGTGGATGGTAAACCGCTGTTTTTAAGTGTTCAATTTTTAGCGTCGCACAGACTTGTTCAAGGACATTGGACATGAAATTGGAACCACGATCAGTGATGATCTCTCGGGGAATTCCAACTCGTCCTATAAAGGGAATAAGCACATCACATATCTGTTGTGTATTCGTGGCTTTTAATGGAAATGCCTCCGGATATCTGGTTGCATAGTCTACTACTACCAGAATATACTTATGGCCCCTCTTGGTTGGTTCTAAAGGCCCCATAATATCGACTCCTATCCGGCTAAAGGGCTCTACAACGAGCGGCATCGGTTGTAATGGTGCTTTTTTTATATTGGCCCTATTCTTCTTTTGGCACTCCTCACAGGATTGGCAAAATTTAACCACTTGATTGTACACTCCTGGCCAATAAAATCTGTCCAGAATCTTCTTAGTAGTCTTCTCCGTTCCCAGATGACCTTCTCCAACTTGTATGTGGGCGACTTCTAGGACAGTCTTGTAGAATTTCCTGGGTATCACCAGTTGCTTTAGATTCTCGCCGTTCCGAGATTTGGTTACTCTGTACAACAGCCCATTTTCTTTCATAAAGTGTGGACCTTGCCCTGGTGGGTCCTCTAATGCCCTCTCTCTGGCGTATTGCAACAATGGATCTAAGCTCTGGGCTGACCTAAAGCTATCTCCATCCTCATCTAGCCTCCAGTCAACTGCGATCGGGCAACTATTTTTTTCCTTCCACTCCTGTTTTAACACTCTTTTTATCTTCCTACTTTTCTGGGTCTTAACCATTGGCGTAATTATTTCTTCTTTATGGAAAGGGGCCGTTTCCAACCAGCTCTTCTCTATTTCGTGGACTAATTTAGAAAATGTTGGTATATCCGTTCCAATTAATAAAGGTTTGGGTAAAACAGGTAACACCGCAGCTCTCACATTCATAGTTTCCCCGGCCATCTTTATCTGAACCTTCTTTGAAGGATAGGCCTTTATGTCCCCATGGACACATCGAATAGGTATTTCCCCAGATGAACAATAATTTTCACCTACCAGTTCTGTCGTTATAGCGGTCTGTAGACTTCCTGAATCGACCAAGGCTGTGGTGTGTTTCCCTTCCACCTCCGCATCACAAGTATACAGATATTGTGACTGCCTTCCCGGTGTTTGTTCATAGGTGTCCGCCTCCTTAATGGACTCAAGAACACCTACATCCATTGGTTCCGTCTTTGGTTTCTTTGGACAGAACCTGGCAAGGTGGCCCCACTCCCCACAATCGAAACACTGTGGTCCTCGGATAGCTGTTGGTGACTGACGATAGTTGCTAGGACCTTCACTGTTGGGTCTGGAGCGTATAATTTCCCCTTCGGGTTTCCTCAGCATCGAATGTGGCCATTTTGGTTGTGTCATAACTTTATTCGCAAACATCTGAGGTCTAGTATTTGTTTTATAGGACCAAGCTTTACCCTGTCCAGCCTTCTGATAAGCGGAGGCGACCTCCACCGCTTCAGATAGTGTTAGACGACGGTGTTGTCTAACCCAACTTTGTACTGAACCAGGAAGGGCTTCAATGAACTGTTCCAAAATCACTTTTTCAGTTATTTCCATCGGGGAAGACATTGTAGGTTGTAACCACTTTTCGGCTAATTCTTTTACTCTGTAAAACATTTGTCTCGGCGTTTCTTCTCCAAGTAATTTAACATCTCGGAATTTTATTCGATATGTCTCCTCATCATGACCCATTCGTTCCAACACCACTTTCTTCATGTCTCCATAACCGGTATCACCCGCAGGATTCGCTGCTTGGTAGGCACACTGCATTTCGCCGGTCATTAATGGTGCGATGTAATGGCACCATCTCTCGGCGGGCCACTGTGCATTGCGAACCACTCTTTCAAAATTTACAAAAAAATGAGCTGGGTCTTCGCCAGTTGAGTATTTTTGTAACACTGAGGTGGGAACTTGAGTGTTGTTTCTGGCATTAGTGACTTCCAAAAGTTGGGCCTGTTGCATTTGTAACGCTTGTTGGAATGCGAGTCTATCAGCTTGAGCTTGTTGAGTTTGCATTTGTAGGGCCTGTTGTAATAGTTGTTGACCCTCAGTTAGGGTTTTAATAAGGTCCTCCATGGCGCTCTCTCTATCCCACCGCTGCCACCAAATGTCACTGTTTGCTTAGTTTGTGAATAAATACTCTGAGCCAATAGGTAGGTATATGGATTTCAAGGAGAACCCATTTCTTTTATTAATAACTCTTTTCTTTCCTTTTCAGGCTTAACGTAAAGGATACGTGTAGCTGACGAGTCCCTCGGATCCTATGCAAGACCTTCTGTAGCTTAAGGTAAGTGATCTCTGGTGTCTTGTGTTTTCCTTTGAACTCTGTTGCCTCCCTTCTTCTTCGAGTTATAGAAAGTTCATCTACTTCTATACATTCTTCTTTATTTGCAATTCCTTTTCACGTATCTTAGTTACTGTCTCCTGAAGAATTCCCTTCTTCCCCTTTTGTAGCTTCAAACTTCAGTATTGTTCCATATGTAAAAGTCACTTGCAACTGTTCCTTTAAGAATAGTCTCTTTCATATCCTTACACCTAAATAGCATACGTTTCTCTCATAGTCTTCACATTTACTAATCCTCCTTTCTGACTTACAGTCTTAGCCCATTGAGGCCCGTGTGTGAATACGGTCTGTAGTAGAACAATGGTACGCTCACTTAACAACGTTTATTCCTTGGTTGTTAAAAAACTGCTTGCGGCAGTCTTTTTATTATTGTTACGTGAATAAGAGCTGTACCTCTGCGGACTAGATGCTTTGTTTTGGGGCGTGTCACACAGACGGTTGGTTCAAATGTAACCACCCCTTTCTTCGGCCAGTGGGCTCTCTACTTCATTACGGGGCGTTACTCACTTTCGGTCTTGCTTGCGTAGGTAAGCTGACTCGACATCTGCGATTCGCTGCCTCCTTCGACGTTGTGGGTGCCACACCCCACTAACTCAACTCTGTCTTCTCCGGCATTGCGGGCAAGTCCGCACTCCGTTGAAACAACGCTCGCTTCGGCCTGATCTCCAGTCGAGCGTCGGGCAACAATAATTAACGCTAGCCAACTCGCGAACAGTTCTTTAACTTATAACCGTTCAGTGCGCAATGGCGCAATAATTTCTAACCAAACTTTTCTAAACTCGTCCGTCTTCAGCTAATAAGCCCACTCGTAACGGACGTCGTTTTTTTTCCCTTCCAAGACGCTTGTCTCCTAGGTAACCAAAAACAGAGAGTCACCATTAGAGGAAAGGCCATACATCAACACTTCCCTATGTTTACTTCCTGTATTTGGGCTCACATTGTCACACTGTCACAGGGTGACATTGCCTCAAGTCTAGAGCCAGTTCCGATTATTCCCGAACAGAGGATTTTGGGTGTAATCTCTTCTCAAACTATTGAGGATGTTAAAGGTAGAGTTAAATTGCTTTTCGACGCTACAGCTTTACAAGAATGGAGCCAGAAAGGCTCAAACTATTCCATTAATAATGATTTACCCTATTTCCAAGGGCGGTTATTTCTGCCTCACAAGGAATTGCAAGAACTCGTTATAGCACATTATCATGATACACTAATGGAAGGACACCCGGGCATCGCTAAAACAGAGGAAAAGATCAAACAGCATTTCTGGTGGCCATCCTGGCGAAAGGATATTAAATCCTTTGTGATGACCTGCAGAGTGTGCGCCCAAAATAAAAGTCAGAAGCAAAAACCAGCCGGTCCTTTACGGCCCCTGGACATCCCTCCGGCACTGTGGCACACCTTATCGATGGACTTTATAACTGACCTGCCTCCTAGTCATGGGTATAATACTATCCTGGTGATTGTAGATCTCTTCTCCAAGATGGCTCATTTTATCCCATTGAAGGGGTTGCCTTCAGCCCCCACCTTAGCAAAGGAATTTCTTGAAAATGTTGTTCGTTTACATGGCTTCCCATCCATATTGGTTTCTGATCGGGGAAGTCAATTTATTTCTCATTTCTGGAAAAGGTGTTGCCAAATGGCCCAAGTTGATGTGCGATTATCCACCAGCCACCATCCTCAAACCGATGGTCAAACCGAAAGAACAAACCAGACCCTGGAACAGTATCTGCGGTGTATGTTACCTCAATCTGAGGGTAATTGGAAGGACATTCTATGGATTGCCGAGTACGCGTACAACAATTCTGTGCATTCTGGAACGGGTCAGACTCCTTTCTATACCCTATTCGGCCATCATCCCAGGACTTCGGACCTTGAATCCACTCAAAGCCTTGAAATGCCCGCCGTGGATCATTTACATGCCACAATAACCCAAGCCTTCAAGGAAGCAAAGACTCATTTACAACAAGCCCAAGAAAGGTACAAGGAAAATGCTGATTTACATCGAAGTAAAGTACCTCCTTACAAAGTAGGAGACCAAGTGTGGCTTGCAACTAGACATTTACCGCTTAAAGGTCCACGAACTTTTAACCCAAGATATATAGGGCCTTATCCAATCAAAGCTATCATTAACCCGGTAGCCTTCAAACTCGATCTGCCACCTAATATGCAAATCCATCCCGTTTTTCACATATCACTGTTGAAACCAGTACCACCCGGAACCAGGTTATGCAAACCACCAGAACCAATTCCAATAGATGGGAAATTGGAATTCGAAGTTAAGGACATATTGGATTCTAAGATGTCCAAGTCAAAACTCTTTTATCTGATTGATTGGAAAGGATATGGACCTCAGGAAAGATCTTGGGAACCAAGTGAGAATGTACATGCACCTCGACTAATACGGAATTTTCACCGGAAGTTCCCAAATAAACCGAGGCCTCCAGGTTGGACACCCTTGGGAGGGGCCTTGGGGGGAGGTACTGTCATGATGCCTGCCTCCAAGGAGCCAAACCAGGCCCGGCACCCTCAGAGACAGACACCATGCATTCAAGGGAAGTCCCAGCAGCCCCAGAAATGGGCCCTTTGGACTCAGTCCTGGCGCCGTTGGCGTCAGGCTCATAGGGGGCATCAGTCCTGGCGCCATCGGCACCAGGCTCATACAGAAGTAGGTTGGGAGTAGTGTTTGGTGTAAACTTACCTGTGCAGACCATGCTGCAACTTCCAAGACTGGAAGGAACTATTTTTCTAGGGACTACTTGATCTCTAGGGTGTGACCGGTGGAGGAATACATATTTCTGGGGGAAGAATACATACCTGGAACTACTTGAAAGGCTATTTAAGCCACACCCAAGCAGCAGACCACACTTCGCGTTGTTCTGCACTTAGCAGCTGGACGCTCACCGTGCCTGCTCCTGCCTTGGTCCTCCATCACGCCTGCCAGCATCCTGGAAACACCTAAAGAAGAAAAGGGAAGAGAACAGGTGAAAACAAGAACCTTACCTGATACATCTGCACTCCGGATTCTGCACGCCGACGATCCTGCAAAGAAGGCAAACATTTTAAACGCGCATCGCGCGCAGCACGCTGTATTTCACTTACCTGCACGTGGCGTTTTCGAGTCCTGCGACGTCCATCCGGAGCTTCCACCGCCATCCAGCAACTATTGGAAGGAAGGAGAAAGAGAGGTGAGAAGGGAAACACGAATCTAAGTAGAACTTACCTGTGGTTCACTTCCCTCTCCGCCTTCGGGTTTGTGCCATACCTTCGGCATCTCAGCACCCCGGCCCCTAATGGGAAAAGAAACAGACATTGTATTAGTGAGAGCATGTGAGAACATTAGCAATACGCTCACTCAAGACTTACCCATTTGCAAGAGAGACACAGCAGCTCTTTTCGGGTCGGCGCCTTACCTCCGGCATTGCCATACCCCGGCCCCTATGGGGAAAAAGACATTGGACATTAAAGGAGATACTTAAAACTGCAAAGGAATCTCTCATTGGAATTCTTGCCAGAATTTGGCTTCATCCAAATCGCCTACAGCCCGGAATCTTCTCCAGCACCTGCGAAAGAAAAGAACAGATGAGTGAATATAATCCCAAACTTGCCATAAACATTTGCGGTACGACGGGAATGGACAAACTAGTTTAAACTCATCAATCCAGTGAAGTAACTGGAATCACAACGCGCCCCTGCATCAGAAGCAGGATGGAGAGCTCGTCATTTTGGTCCCTAAGGTGAGTCTTCGCAGGGAATCCCAAAAGGGTTTCACGGAGGGAGAGAAGGGAAGTGGGAGGTCGGAACATCACCCGCAGACTATTAACCCTTCCTTTTCACACACAGTGGGATATTCCTCCGAGCCAGAAAAGCCAGGTTGGGGAATCCAGTCCAGTCCATCTTCCGGGACTTACGCATCTCTGCAGAAGAGGTCACAGCAGTCCCAGCCACGCCCGTGCCTCCGTGGGAGCAAGGTGAGCGTTACAGGTGCACACCAACACCCACCTGCGTGGATGTTGCGAAAAAAATAAATACCTCCATGGGCTCATGGCCTGCACGGCTATGCCATTGTGGGAGAACTGCTGTCGCTCTCTTCACCCTCTTCTGCTGCATCAGGAGGTGGTGGCACTATGGGAGGCAGCCCACGCAAAGCCCTGGTATGGCCTCCATGGCAGCAAGCATGCGGGTCTGGAAGGTCTGATTCTGGAGGATTAAAGTGTGGAGATCCCCATGCAGCACATCACAGGTTGCCTGCACTTCTGCACGCATGGCCTCGTGGGATGCCCGGATCTCCTCACGTGTTGCCTGCAGCTCAGCTGAGATCAAACGTGTGAGCTGCTCCAGCTGCTGTTCTGCCCTTACGTTTTGGGAAGCCTCAAGTTCAAGCAGTCTCTGCCTGAGGTTATGGAGTTCCACCCTCAGGGCTTCCCTGTGGCCCTGTGACTCTATTGATATGGATTTGCGCAGAGTCTCCAGTGCCACCCGTCGGTCCCTGTTGGACGCCAACATGTCTTCCCTGTGTGATTGGCAAATGGAGTCTGTTGCCTGCTGTTTTTGCTCCATCTGCCTTTCAGGGGGGATAATGGAAGTGGCCCCCTCTCCATTGCCTGACCCATCATTTCTACTGATGCTGCCTGTTGGGTTGCCATACCGTACATGGACTTTTCCCATACAGTATTGCCTGGTGGCGCACGGCCACCGCGTCGGCGGGCACCACACCTGTTCGGGACAAGGCGATCTGCACCTTGCTGTGCTCGCACTGCCTGAGGCTGCAGGACTGCATTCCCCATCTGATCTGCTGGCCCAGGAACAGGATCAGATGCTGCGGAGTGTGACCCTGCATCCGTAACCACCAAAGGCGGACCTACCAACACTGACATCCCCATAGAGGCTTCTACCACTGGTGCAGGTGGGTTGGACAGAACAGAATCCCTGCCAGAAGCACTGACCTGTGACAGCACATAAGTCTCATCATCCGACTGAGCACCTGAATAGAGGTCTGGGGAGCTGCACCGAGAGACACCCCTCGACAGTATGGTCTGCAGTACTAAAGTGTTTTCACCCACCACCACACCACGTCCCCCACTGGTGCCTGGTCGTGGCTGAGAATCCTCCAGGGTCTGCGCCATCTCCTGAACCTCACCAGCATCAAGTGCGTCATCACCTGCAAAAATTTGAAATACAAGAAATGGAAACAGGCATGAGCACCATAGCACACACACAAGCCTGACAAGACAGAGATCCTGTACATGGTTTACACATGTCCCACATGACTATAACCCTGGCATGCATGCACTGTCAATGAGTTTGAACGGGAGTCAAAAAGGCAGACAATGAGGACACCAAGATAGAAAAGCAACACATTCGCAGCATGTCGTGTAGCACTGGCATCACACATCAGCCTGTGAGTGGCATGTCCAATACACATACACTACACATGCCAGCACACAGATGTCATGTAGCATAGCCATGGTAAATTAGACAACTTCTGTGATATGTCAGTGAATGAGTACTGTCACACCTCCATGTCACATGGACATGATGAGAAGATTAATGCAGAATAGTGTTGCAAAATATGCATGTGCCACACACTGCAACACATCCAGTGTACAATAAGACAGTGATTGTGGGCAGATGTACACATCAATGGTTGGTCACTTCAACATGACAGGAAACAACTATCATGTTCCACATGCAAACAGGCCCTAAAAATAAATTTCAGCAGGCCAATACTCCCTCGCTCTGAATGGTCTAATAATTCACATAACCAGGTAACTAAAGTGGCACAATGTGGGGTTTAAACAATGACAGAAGCATGTCACATATGTGGCATTAGGGATGGAAAAAGCATATGAAAAATGGGATAATCTAAACAATCAGCCTGAAAGAACACAGAAAATATCAGAACAATGTTGCTGCAAGATGATAGTTCAAGTGCAACAGCAGTAATGTGGGGCTAATTGGCTACTGTGGGCAGAAGGGATACTGTCAAACCCAAATCAAAGGCACGTGAATGTATTGGAGGAAGCACATGGGTGACCCATAACACTCAGGAGTACACACCCTCACCTGGCACTCAATCAGAACCGTCACCCAAACAACATACACATGGATTACACACACATGCATGGGCACTCACCGGACAATGCGTCGTAATCAGGTAGCTCTCCCACGCCTTGGATCTGTTCCTCTGTGCCAAAGGTCCCAGCAACAGACTCATGTTCAGTGAGTTTGTTGCCCTCTGGTGGAGACCCACCGCCAGTCACCAGAGTAGCGGCATGATTTGAGGCCAGCTTGTTCTTTGCTCTGTGTTTCAGGTCATTCCACCGCTTGTAGCAATCATCAGCTGTGCGCCTCACAAATCCAAGGGCATTTATGCGGTCCACGATGGTCTGCCAGTGTGCCCTACGTTGACCAGGTGTGGTCTTGCACACTGCCGTCACCACCATTTCGCGGCTATGTGCCGACACATAGGTCACAAGTGCATCAAGTTCGGCTTCATTAAAGCTAGGCTTTCTTGACGTGCCGGACTGTGTAGCCGTGTCTGGGGTCTCAGCCTGTAGTGCCAGAGCACCCTTCTTCCTCTTTTTCAAAGGTGGAGCAGAGCCTGCTCAGTAGGGGCAGAAGCGCAGGTGGATTGGGTACTGGGAGTGTGCGAAGGCACAATGACCATAGGTCTTGGTGCAGGCATTGGCTGAAGTGTGATGTTGGCAGGGGCAACGTCAGTTTGATGGACCAGGACCGACACTGTCCCGGCTGGGAGACTCAGAGCTGGGGTGGATAGAGCTGCAGCTGCCCCTGCAGTCTCCACACCCTGCCTACTTGGGGCAGCAGATGACATTGCTGCCATAGATCCACGTGGCCTGGTGACACCAACTTGCACTGGCACACGTGGCTTAGACTTGCTGACCTGGAAGTCAGCCTGGTAGTCATATTATGGCATTTCAGGTGCCACAATGGGCTGGTCCAACAAGGGCTGAGCTGGGATGGTGTCACCCACGTTTCCCTCAAACATGGGGGGGAGCATGGGTGTCCCTGATTGGTCCTCCACACATGGGGGTCTAGGGGCACCCTGCAAATCCTGGCCACGTCCCCTATCGCACCCACCACACCCACCTTTTGGAGGTCAGCCACCTTTGCCTCCCTTACCGCTTGGTCGCCTCCCAACCATGGCACTGATGTTGTTGTGCATATGGGAGTTGCAGTAAACAATTGTCCTGGGCAATTGGGGGTGAAAGGGGTAGGGTACTAGATGGAATTCGTACCCTAGTGCTCTAGCAAGGCTGTCTGTGACCCCTGGGGGAAGATGACGGGTCACGCAATGCACAGGCACCCCGAAAACAAAAAGTAACGTGCACGCAACCCCACGTAGACCACGTGCGTGGAAAAATGAACCCGCAATACGCTGTGGCACCCAGAAACACAAAAATAAGCGTACGTGTGTTACAAGCAGCCTACAATGACCTCTGAAGGGGTACGCGACACACAGGGCAAGCACAGTTGGTAAATGCGTGCGCGACCCACCGGCTGCCTGGAAAAAGAACGTAAAAAAACGCGCTTGTGCGCGTTGGCAACACCCCCTCCAAAAGAAGAATTGTACGCTGTCTGAGGAGACAGGACAAAAGAAGAAATGAACGCTGTTTGAGAAAACAGGTCCAACAAAAAAAATGAACGCTGTCAGAGGTAACAGGGAGTACGAACTTGAAACGCTGTGAAGTAATTGCGTGTGAACCGACAAGAAGTACAGAATTCACCCACTCGCTCTCCACGAAAAGCACGTACAAGGAAATGGGGTTCTACATGTACCTTTTAAAGCGGCCCACACGTACAGCGTCACTTACGCGTGTACCCATTAAGGCCCTTTACTCCAATTACACAAGCTGACACTCGGACATGCAGTTTTAGGACGTGCACGATGAACATGCACCCGTGTTGATGGAAACGCCTGCACGCGTCTCGTCACTTACGCGTGTAGGCCCTTTCCTCGGATTACACGCATTCACACGCAGATGTGCAGTTTTTTCACGCGCGCTGAACCACTATGCCCACATCACGAGGGAAACGCCCGCGCGCTTAACGTCACAGAAGCGCTTACGCGCTAAGGGCCTTTCCTCCAATTACACACTGACGTGCAATTATTTCACGTGCCAAATCACTCCGTATCAAGCTGGCCACGCAACAACACACTGGAGACCACGCTCCTGCCCAGAAGGCTGAATTACTGCCAACCAGAGCCCCGAGCACGCTCCCACCTGCCATCTGCTGCTGCCTGACTGCCTGCTGCCCACGTGCCCTGCTATTTGCTGCCTGCACGTCAGCCAGGGGTGCAGTTGCTGTGACCACCCCTGCTGGAACCGAAGACTCCCGACTGGGATACCATCGCTCCACAGCCCAGTCCCAGGACCCAGTTGCCCACCCACTCCTGCCTCTGGGGTTGCCATGTCGGGCACAACACCATCTGGCACCACTGGCAACCCCCAGCCAGAGAGGCAGAGGGCCACCAGCTTCACTGCCAGGGAAGTTGGTGTCCTGGTGGAGCAAGTCCTGGGGCAGTATGATGCCCTCTTTGGAAGTTTGCACGCTGACTATGAAGGACGGACCAGGATCTGGATGGACATTGTGACTGCCATCAACGTGGAGGGGGTGGCAGTCCGCGACTTACAACATGTCAAGAAGCGCTGGGAGGACTTCAGGTCCAGGACCCTCAACAAGGCCCGGCGCCTCTTGAAGGCAGCGGATGCCAAGGAGCGCTGGGGCCACTTGTCCGACCACCAAATGAGGGTCCTGGAATGCATACACCCAGCGCTCCACGTCCAGGTCCTTGAGAGGCAGACCCGTCTGGAATCGAGCGGTAAGTGTACATGCATACTGATTGGACGCTGTGCGTGTCGTGGTGTGCCAGTAGTGTGCAGGTTGCACATGTGTTTTTGTAGGGTCATGTAGGGATGTGTATGTACAGGGGCATGAGGCTGACACATGTGAGTCTTCTCAGGTGTGAGACACATCGATGGTGTATGTGTTGGTAAGCATGCAGGCCAAATGCAGATGTGGGAGCACACATGTTTGAATTTCTGTGTATGTACGATTGCATGGTTGTGGTGTCACACATGGATGGTGGTTCCAGCTGCATGTATCTGCACTGTGTACATGTGCATGTGTGTGTATTTGACAAGTGTGCAACTGTGATGCAGCATGGATGCATGTGACACTGATATGTAGAAGGCTGAATGCCAGATGTGACATGGGTGTCGATCTCATCACTGCGACAGTTGGTGGAGATGTACACATGTATGTAAGTGTGGTGGCGTGTGTGCATGTCTTGTGCACTCCCCGTGTTTCATGTGATGTAATGCTCACCTTCGGCTGCTCATGCTGTTGTATGTGTATGGATGGTGCTGCCTGGTGCAATATTGCTGTGGAATTGCTCATGTGTGTGAGTTGAAATGACATGTGTGTTGGGGATTGTGAAGCCATATCTGAAGTGTGACACTGCCGCTCATGTGCAACTGTCATGTGTGTATCAGTCCATTGTACAATGCCCTGATGCCCGTGTCCTTTCTCTCCCTATATGCAGCGTCAACTGATGAAGAGGGCTGAGAGGGTGCTGTGGAGCACGGCGGCAGGGATAGCACCGCCAGCCGGAGACGCAAGGCCCGGCTCCCCTCCCAGGTTGTCATCTCGTCAGGGAGTGAGGAGTCCGGTGCCGCGTCCCAGGCCGCAGTTGCCGAGGGTAGGTCCAACAGGCGGAGGTCGGAGTTGGACTCCTCGGCAGCAGAAGGGGCAGCTGAGACCCCACAGGGTCCGACGGAGGAAGATGGCACGGAGTCATCCAGGTTGGTGGGGGGTTTGGTGGAGGAGGAGGCCATGCAAGGGACAGACACGGGGTCCGGAGGTGGGGATTCCACTGGTGCTAGTGGTGCAGTGCAGGGGTAGGGACAGGAGGCAGCACAGGCCGCCACGGAGGTGCCTGTGTGTGATCCTGTCCCCGATCCTGTGACTGCATCATCCTGCACCAGCAGGGATGCCTACGTCCAGACCCGTTTTCAGGGAGGGGATCTACTTACAACAACTGGCCTTCCTCTCCCTGCAGACGTGGCTATCCGGGCCTGGGTTGAACCTGTCCTGAGTGGGATGGCGTTGCGTCAACGGGGCATGCGAGGTGACCTGCAGTGTTTTCGTAAAGACACTGCACGTCATCTTGAATGCCTCGTTGACCGTGTTGACCTACTGGGATGGGTCACCAGGGCCGGA
Organism: Ambystoma mexicanum; assembly: GCF_040938575.1. Classification (NCBI taxonomy): domain Eukaryota; kingdom Metazoa; phylum Chordata; class Amphibia; order Caudata; family Ambystomatidae; genus Ambystoma; species Ambystoma mexicanum. Next base: position 656,933,069 of record NC_090934.1, read on the forward strand.
TTCCTCCATTTGCTGGCCCTTGTTCCAACCCCCTCCTCACCTGAACCCCCTATGCACCAGTCGTCCTCCATGCCATCTTCCCACCCATGTATCACCTGGGTACCCTGTGGAGCTTCCTCTGACCCTGCGGTCAGGCTGGTGGAGGACACATCCCTGCCACAGTCGGGAGTCGGACGTCCAGCAGGGGTGGCCACCTCAACAACTGCACCCCACCCATAGGAGGATGTGCAGGCAGCAAGAGCAGGGGCACAGGCACAGGCACAGCAGCAGCAACAAGGTGGGAGCCATGATGGCTCGGGGACATCAACATCGGAGGAGCAGGCATCGGCCAGAGGGCAGGAGGACCCAGGATTGGAAGTGTCTTCCATGTGGCAGCGGTTGGGCCACGCCATAGATGCGGAGCGGCAGCGTGCGGAAGAGGCACGGCTCACGATGGTCAGAGCGGAGAACTCCATGCGGAGGGCACTGAGGCAGGCCGAGTGCCTCGAGGCGATTCGCAGGGAGTTGGAGGTGAACATGTCATCGTCCTTGCGAACCCTCAGGGCCATGGAAGAGGACCGCCTCCAGGACATTGAGCCGGAGTTCGATGATGCTCTGGCCCAGGACATCAAAAAGTGAGCCGTCGGACTAGCCTGCTGCCATTGTAAATAGTTTTTAGAGTTAGGTTTCCTTTTCCTTTTCCTTTGATTTGTGGTGAATGGACTATGCCACACATATTTGTATATATTTTTTTTATTAGGTAGTTTCTTAGGTAGGTTTCATTTCTTTCGTTGGGCTATTTGAACTTTTTATTTGATTTTGAACATGGATTAATGGATCTTTCTTTTGGACAATGGATTGTACATAGTTGGACAATGGATTATTTTGAACTTTTTCTTTTGATTTCACCATGGATCAATGCATTTTTCTTTTTACGTTTTCTTTGGATTTGAGTTGGTGGAGGGAGAGTTTTGACTATTTTTCTTTAGGATTTCTTTGGATTGGTTGTACTTTTCATGTTTTGCACATGCTTTTCATTTCATGTTTGCTATTTTGTCATGCTTTCATTTCATTGCTTTATTTTTGTACATAATACATTTTCATATTTAAGTTCCATGTGTGGGATTCGCTCATTGGGTTAGTGCATGTGAAAATGTGGGTTTACACAATCAATGACAACCAGTGTGTGTGTGTGACGGACATGTGTACATACATGCCATTTGGTTTGTTTCATGTAATGAGCATTTGAATGTGGGGTGTATGTTATGCTTGGTTGGCTATTTGGGCAGGGGTGGCGTGCCGTGGGATTTTGGTGGCCATGAGGGCCATGATTGTGGGTAATGTTGACATGTTGGGGGGGGAAATGAGTGGGGGCCTGCTGGCAGGTGCCCCTCACTGATGGGGGTTGGGGTACTGGGAGACATGAGTGGGGGCCTGCTGGCAGGTGCCCCTCACTGATGGGGGGTGGGTTGCTGGGGGACATAAGTGGGGGTCTGCTGGCAGATGCCCCTCACTGATGGGGATGAGGGTGCTGGGAGTTGCCCCTCACTGCTGGGGGGTGGGGGTGCTGGGGGACATGAGTGGGGGCCTGCTGGCAGGTGCCCCTCACTGATGGGGGTGGGGGTGCTGGGGGACATGAGTGGGGGCCTGCTGGCAGGTGCCCCTCACTGATGGGGGGTGGGGGTGCTGGGGAACATGAGTGGGGGCCTGCTAGCAGGTGCCCCTCACTGATGGGGGTAAGGGTGCTGGAGGACATGAGTGGGGGCCTATTGGCAGGTGCCCCTCACTGATGGGGGGCGGGGATGCTGGGGGACATGAGTTGGTGATCAATAGTGCAACGTGACACGTGGCCTGGCTGGGAGGCATGGCCATGGTGGACGGGTTGCCTGCGGGACATGTCCAGGGGTGCAGGGTAGTCCCCTGTGGTTTGGGCTGCCTGCAGGGGCCATGGAGGGGGTAGAGGAGACATCTGGGACAATTCATGTTTAGGACTCCCCGCGCACCACACTGGATACACGTAACCCGCTCTGACAGCAAAATCATGTGTGAAACCTCCCGCGCACCCCAGTAATACACGTACCACGCTCGCACAGGGCCAATCGCGTGTGAAACCTCCCGCACACCCCAGTAATACACGTACCCCACTCACACAGGGCCAATCGCGTGTGATAGTTCCCGTGCACCCCAGTAATACACGTACCCCGCTCGCACAGGGCCAGTCGCGTGTGAAACCTCCCACGCACCCCAGTAACACACGTACCCCGCTCGCACAGGGCCAATCACGTGTGAAAGTTCCCGCGCACCGCAGTAACACACATACCCCGCTCGCACAGGGCCAATCGCGTGTGAAACTTCCCGCGCACCCCAGTAATACACGTACCCCGCTTGCACAGGGCCAATCGCGTGTGAAAGTTCCTGCGCACCCCAGTAATACACGTACCCCGCTCGCACAGGGCCAATCGCGTGTGAAACCTCCCGCGCACCCCAGTAATACACGTACCCCGCTCGCACAGGGCCAACCGTGTGTGAAACCTCCCGGGCACCCCAGTAATACACGTACCCTGCTCGCACAGGGCCACTCACGTGTGAAACCTCCCACGCACCCAGGAACACACGTACTCCGCTCGCACAGGGCCAATCGCGTGTGAAAGTTCCCGCGCACCCCAGTAGCACACGTACCCCGCTCGCACAGGGCCAATTGCGTGTGAAAGTTCCCGCGCACCCCAGTAACACCCGCACCCCGCTCGCACAGGGCCAATCACGTGTGAAACCTCCAGCGCACCCCAGTAACACACGTACCCTGCTTGCACAGGGCCAATCGCGTGTGAAAGTTCCTGCGCACCCCAGTACACACGTGCCCCGCTCGCACAGGGCCAATCGTGTGTGAAACCTCCTGCGCACCCCAGTACCACACGTACCCCGCTCGCACAGGGCCAATCGCGTGTGAAAGTTCCCGCACACCCCAGTAACACACGTACCCCGTCGCACAGGGCCAATCGCGTGTGAAACTTCCCACGCACCCCAATAATACACGTACCCCGCTCGCACAGGGCCAATTGCGTGTGAAACCTCCCACGCACCCCAGTAACACACGTACCCCGCTTGCACAGGGCCAATCGCATGTGAAAGTTCCTGTGCACCCCAGTAACACACGTACCCCGCTCGCACAGGGCCAATCGCGTTTGAAAGTTCCCACGCACCGCAGTAATACACGTACCCCGCTCGCTCAGGGCCAATCGCGTGTGAAACCTCCCGCGCACCCCAGTAATACACGTACCCCGCTCGCTCAGGGCCAATCGCGTGTGAAACCTCCCGCACACCCCAGTAATACACGTACCCCACTCACACAGGGCCAATCGCGTGTGATAGTTCCCGTGCACCCCAGTAATACACGTACCCCGCTCGCACAGGGCCAGTCGCGTGTGAAACCTCCCACGCACCCCAGTAACACACGTACCCCGCTCGCACAGGGCCAATCACGTGTGAAAGTTCCCGCGCACCGCAGTAACACACATACCCCGCTCGCACAGGGCCAATCGCGTGTGAAACTTCCCGCGCACCCCAGTAATACACGTACCCCGCTTGCACAGGGCCAATCGCGTGTGAAAGTTCCTGCGCACCCCAGTAATACACGTACCCCGCTCGCACAGGGCCAATCGCGTGTGAAACCTCCCGCGCACCCCAGTAATACACGTACCCCGCTCGCACAGGGCCAACCGTGTGTGAAACCTCCCGGGCACCCCAGTAATACACGTACCCTGCTCGCACAGGGCCACTCACGTGTGAAACCTCCCACGCACCCAGGAACACACGTACTCCGCTCGCACAGGGCCAATCGCGTGTGAAAGTTCCCGCGCACCCCAGTAGCACACGTACCCCGCTCGCACAGGGCCAATTGCGTGTGAAAGTTCCCGCGCACCCCAGTAACACCCGCACCCCGCTCGCACAGGGCCAATCACGTGTGAAACCTCCAGCGCACCCCAGTAACACACGTACCCTGCTTGCACAGGGCCAATCGCGTGTGAAAGTTCCTGCGCACCCCAGTACACACGTGCCCCGCTCGCACAGGGCCAATCGTGTGTGAAACCTCCTGCGCACCCCAGTACCACACGTACCCCGCTCGCACAGGGCCAATCGCGTGTGAAAGTTCCCGCACACCCCAGTAACACACGTACCCCGTCGCACAGGGCCAATCGCGTGTGAAACTTCCCGCGCACCCCAATAATACACGTACCCCGCTCGCACAGGGCCAATTGCGTGTGAAACCTCCCACGCACCCCAGTAACACACGTACCCCGCTTGCACAGGGCCAATCGCATGTGAAAGTTCCTGTGCACCCCAGTAACACACGTACCCCGCTCGCACAGGGCCAATCGCGTTTGAAAGTTCCCACGCACCGCAGTAATACACGTACCCCGCTCGCTCAGGGCCAATCGCGTGTGAAACCTCCCGCGCACCCCAGTAATACACGCACCCCGCTCGCACAGGGCCAATCATGTGTGAAACCTCCTACGCACCCCAGTAATACACGTACCCTGCTCGCACAGGGCCACTCGCGTGTGAAACCTCCCACGCACCCAGGAACACACGTACTCTGCTAGCACAGGGCCAATCGCGTGTGAAATTTCCCGCGCACCCCAGTAACACACATACCCCGCTCGCACAGGGCCAATCGCGTGTGAAAGTTCCTGCGCACCCCAGTAACACCCGCACCCCGCTCGCACAGGGCCAATCGCGTGTGAAACCTCCAGCGCACCCCAGTAACACACGTACCCTGCTTGCACAGGGCCAATCGTGTGTGAAAGTTCCTGCGCACCCCAGTACACACGTGCCCCGCTCGCACAGGGCCAATCGTGTGTGAAACCTCCCGCGCACCCCAGTAACACACGTACCCCGCTCGCACAGGGCCAATCGCTTGTGAAAGTTCCCGCACACCCCAGTAACACACGTACCCCGTCGCACAGGGCCAATCGCGTGTGAAACTTCCTGCGCACCCCAGTAATACACTTACCCCGCTCGCACAGGGCCAATCGCGTGTGAAAGTTCCTGCGCACCCCAGTAACACACATACCCCGCTCACACAGGGCCAATCACGTGTGAAAGTTCCCGCACACCCCAGTAACACACGTACCCTGTCGCACAGGGCCAATCGCGTGTGAAACTTCCCGCGCACCCCAGTAATACACTTACCCCGCTCGCACAGGGCCAATCGCGTGTGAAAGTTCCTGCGCACCCCAGTAACACATGTACCCCGCTCACACAGGGCCAATCATGTGTGAAAGTTTCCACGCACCCCAGTAATACACGTACCCCACTCGCACAAGGCCAATCACGTTTGAAACCTCCCGCACACCCCAGTAATACACGTACCCCGCTTGCACAGGGCCAATCACGTGTGAAAGTTCCCGCGCACACCAGTAATACATGTACCCCGCTCGCACAGGGCCAATCGCGTGTGAAAGTTCCCACGCACCTCAGTAATACACGTACCCCGCTCGCACAGGGCCAATCGTGTGTGAAAGTTCCCGCACACCAAGTAACACACATACCCCGCTCGCACAGGGCCAATCGTGTGGGAAACTCCCTGTGCCGGGGTGTACATGTATTTGGAGGGGTGCGCAGGGAATTTTACTGGCATTTTCGTGGTTCGGGGCCTGTGCGCCATGTATAGGATTTGTGTGCTGTGCATGGCGCACGGGGAGGGGTTGGGGGCGTAACTGGCGCTGCTGCAGGGTCGCTGCACCACTCTGCGCCACGGCTGGTTTTGGATGCTAAAATCCATGAATACGCTGTGCGCGGAAATGGATTTTAGTGCACGCGGCTGGCGCAAAAAGTCGCACGTGCACACTGTGCGCCAGCTGCGTGCACCACTTGTGCGCTGAATTCTATGAATTACCCTGTAAATCTCCTAGAGACTCTCAAGATAGGTAAAGCTATCATAACAATACATTACTGCTTATAATGAATGCAACTCATGCCATTTTGAACAGGACAAACTGCTGGATTTGCTCCCATTCTCTGCAACATGGGGAAAAAGGGTTGGGCTGGTATATATGGAATGTTAGCATCTCGGGGAACTTTGATGGGACGAATTTGAATGAATTTGAAAGACGAGTCCTGACGCCTCCGGGATGCTCACTCTTCGCAAATAGCAGCAAGCTTAATGTTGCTTCTATTAGGCCTTCTGATAGACTGTCCCGCCTTTTCAGCCTTTGATTTCTTTTAGGATGGCTCCTATAGGCAATAGGGATGCCACGCCACCTTCTTACACTGTTAACCATAGCCCCAACTCAGTTTCTTTCTGCATATATAGGAATGGTACTCAGTCAATGGGTGATTTTGAGGGTTGCACTAGTATTGCAAACTTGACAAATGAGGACAGACCTTTGTATGTAGGCGAACCTGTCTGCTTCATTTGCGGTAATGAAGCTTATCCATGGTTACCTAGGGATTGGCAGGGCTCTTGTTATTTGGGAATTCTGCTAACTGGGGTATATGTCGCCAGTACCACTGAAATCTCTAGGGCTCGTCCTAGGCGGGACGAGAACGGCAATACTTCGTCACAAGTTCTGGGTGATGTAGCGAAATCCTTTGTAACCTTTTGGGGGCGGATTATGAATTCCGAGGATATCAGGAGACTAGCCAGAGTACTGGAGAAAACCATCAACCGGACCACTGACATACTCTATAACATGACTCTAGAGCAAAAGGCAATCAGATTAGTGGCACTACAAAACCGGATGGTATTATACGTCATCTTGGCTGAGCATGGTGGAGTATGCAAATTAGTGGGGTCCGCTTGCTGTGTTTTCCTACCAGATTCCTCCCCAACCATCTTTAAGGCAATACAAAATCTGCACGTCCTAATTTCAGAAGTACATGTTCCCGAGGGAAACTGTGATCTTAGTGCTTGGTTCTGGGACTTCTTAAGATCTTGGGGATGGAAGCTTCTCTCAGTCTTATTGATAATTCTGGGTATTCTGTTGTTTTGCTGTTGCTGTATACAATGTCTTCCTGCCATATGTTCAATGTTAGGGGGATGTTGTGCATAGACTATGGGAACATTAGGGCCAAAGGTACTTGCACTGGTAAGAATGACCAACAAATTTGTGATGAAGGAAATCTCCGCTGCAGATCTTATGGCAATTGATATATCTGATGAATGTGATTCAGGATGTACGGACATTGAGACATGGGGTTACGAGTAGAGCGACTATCTTAGTAAAGCTCTTGGCTTAGGCCAAAAGGAGGGTTTGTGAAATGGTAAATGTATAGTGCCTCCTTTATATTTATATTGGCCTAAGACTAGTCGCTCCATGCGGAAAACCAAGTTGCAAAGTTCTGAATTAGAATTGACTTCAAGCGCCATCTTGGAAAAAGTCTTCTATCTTGGTTCTAACTTCTGCTCACTCTTCAGTAATGATTAGCTATGTTTTCAGTTGCCAGAGTAGAATTGACCATTGAGCTCATGTCAACACTAGGACTGGCAGAGCAGACTATTTGTCCTGTGCAAACAAGACCTTGTAGTCAGAATGAACTCTCATTCAAAGTGTTATCTATGTCTACAAAACTCATCCTCCCACAAACAGTGTCATGCAATGATTGTAAACTAATGCTGCATGTTTTTGAAGGAATCCTGTGTACATTTCTGGAAATATAATTTACTTTATAATGCTAACTATCCACACAGCTGACGACAACAAAGTTTGTCAGTATGTTTAAGGAACCTTGGAGCTAACGTGAACTCCAACTTAAAGTGTTTTCTGTATCAATTGCCTCAGCCATATTCAAACATAAGAACTGAATGTTAGACAAACTAGAACTGTGTACCTTAACAATAAGCTATTGAATTTGTTCCTTGAAACTAGGATCAGCCTAAGCTGGAGAACCAAAATGACCAGAGAACAAAGTTGTAACCATTGAATTTTGAAGACTGGAAAACACTTGAAGTATGTAAAGACAATATTGTTGTATTTGCCATGTGAACTGGGCACAAACCCAAATTTGTAACCTATTAGTTTGGAGATGGGCTGAGCTATGACCAGGACTGTGTATACATACTGCATGTTTTGTGATGACCAGTACTCACTTCCCTCATAGTGTTTCTGGTACACACTGCAAGGTGCTGGGAGCCAGATAGCTATCTGCTTTGATATTTGAATCTGTACAGAATAAATCTTTGACTTCGTGACTGGCGGATCCAATTTTTGGTGGTACCAAGCCTCGATATTTGCTTGATCTTATAGTCTGTTCGTAATTTCTTAAGAGCAATTAGTTCCTTTTGTGTCAAATTGTTGACCATTCTCCTGGTTCTATGTTGTTTCTGTCGGTGTTCAAAAATTGTGTTGATATCTGTTTGGACTACTTTCTGGAAGGCATCAATAATATTTTCGTGTGCTAGTTGTGGCATGAACTTAGATCTTGGTTTCATTGTTTCTTTGCCAATGCTGATTGGTTGGATTCTTAAATCATGTAAAACTTCATGTATCTCAAGTTCTTCCGATTCTAATGATCTGAGCAAATGAATATTTTCAATGTCGTGTACGGTTAAAGTACTTGGTATTGGTTTCCCCCATATTGGACAGTATTGTTGTACTTGAGTGACAACAAAATATGTTTAACTTCAGTTTGCACACAAACTTGAACAGATCAATTTGTGCTTCGATGTGATCATATCTGTATCTGGGGGCAAATGATAAACCCTTGTTGAGTAGTTTTGTTTCAGCTGATGTTAGATCTTTTGATGAAAAATTCATAACTAAATCATTAATTTCTTCACCCTGGCAGCTATCCGATTGCTTGCTCTTGTCAATCATTTGTATTCTTCTACAGCATCTGGATTCCCGTAATCTTGAACCCCCCCTCCTTCCTCTCCTCCTGATACAGGTTGTTGGGGGTTTGGTTGTGTTGGTGGTTGAAAACAGACTTGCTTGGTGTTAGCTATTCTTGCCCTTTTTTATAACGTCGGCTTTAGCTCAGAAAACCGGATCCTTCATTAGTTTTGTCTGATTCTCCCCCATCCTCTTTGTCAGCATCTGAATCAATATCTGAACTTCCTGGTGAAGTGTTTGGAGTGTTCTCCTTGGATAATGATTTAGATAGTTGATTATATTTTTCCTGAAAGGTGTACACTCTATCCTCTCAATAGTCTCATTCACCCCTGTAGAATTTCCTTACTTTGCATATTTTAATTTCGTCTTGGTACTCTTTAAGTATCTCATGCATTTTTTTAAAAAAAATGGTTCCTTTGTTGCTTCAAGTGCCTGAGTTTCTGATATTTCTTTTGTAATAACCTCTATTTGTTCACTTGCTCGCTTTTGCTCCCTGGTAGCATGTGCAATTAAGATTTTCAGCATGTTGGTGGAGCTTGTGTTCAAGTTCTTTTCCCAATCCTCAGCTAGGTCTTTATCCTCATCTTTCGAGAAGTCCAGAAAAATCTGAATCCTTAAGCCTCGAGGTATAAATCCATTTGAAAGGTAATTTTTCAATGATACGACTTCCCAAAAGACGTCAATTTCTCTCCTGGATATTCTCTCCAGCTTGATAGACTTATAGCGTAAGTCTTCACGTTTTGGAATAGATCATGAGAATCCATGTGCCGTATCCTCCCTTTGGGTAAATAAGTTTGTTGTGTCAGTCTCCCGGGTTAATAAATATTCAGCCATTTGTTAAGTAGTCACCCGATGCAGGCAGCACAGAGGGTTGACCTTTATAGAAAAAAGGTAAAAAGATGGGGGGTTTTTTCGGCCAAATGTACTGGACCGTGCACCTTAATAAACTTGAAAGTTCACAGTGTTGCAGGTATGTGAGGCAAAAAGAAGCAATGTCCCCAACCTCTTATGACAATAATAACCAAAAGACCTTTACAATAGACATAGGGCCTCATTACAAGCATGGCGGTCTGGGAACTACACTACCGGTAAGCATGCCGGTACTATAGTTCCCGGACCACCATACTAGGTGCTCTGCTCGCGGGTGCCGTTTCACTCGCCAGGTATTTCCTGGCAGGTGTAACGGCACCCACGAGCAGAGCACGTCAGATGCAAAGGCACAACTCGGAATGTGCCGGTGCATCCAAAGTCCCCATCCCCATTCAGCCCTATGGGGCAGAATGGGGATGGGGAGGCCCTTGATTCCAGCACCCTCAAATGGGCAATTACCGGGTCCGCCGAGCTCGGCATGACCCGGTTCTTGCCCATTCATGGGTGCTAGAAAAAATTCAACTCCAGGAGCAGCCATGCCATTTTTAACTGCACAGCTACCGCCAGAGTTGTAATGAGGCCATAGTGTCAAAGGTAAATTACCAAAGAACACATATTTCATAAAAATAACAGAAAATCAAAATACATCAATGATTACAATGCAAACATTGCCCTCCCATGGAATGCAAACATAGATTTGCAGTACATTTCAGACAATTCCACTGCAGTTGCACGATATGTCACAGCCTACTTAACCAAAGCAGAGAACACAGAACTTCAGGACCTTTTGGATGATATATCATCTGACAAAACACTATCACAGAAATTGTAGAGTTTAGGCATAGAAATGCTCTCTCATAGACAATGTGGCTGCTATGAAGCTGCAGACTGTTTAACCAGTACTGCCTTGTATGGAAAATCTGACAATATAGTACGGCTAAGTCTTGGTCCTGCTAAATCTAGAAAAAGAATTCTCAAACCATATGAGGACATAGAAACAATAACCAAAAATGACCCCAACAGCCAAGACATTTTGAAAAACAATTTACTGGACACATACTACCAAAACAGGAGTACCACTTTGGAAACCATGTGTCTATACCATGTAGCCCAAAACTTAACATACAAAAATAATATTGAACCAGAAGAAAAGAAAGGTAGATGCAGAGTAGCAAATTGTGAAGGCAGCTTAGTGAAACTTACCAAACGCAGCTTAATTAATCATATCAAATTGTCATTAAAAACTCCTCAACATAAAGAACTGTATTAGATGTCCCTGCTACACATTTTTAAACCATGGAGAAAAGAAGAAGAGTTACTGGATACGTATGACTCGTATGAAGACGCTTTCAAAGCAAATGAAAGCACTGTAACAGACATAAACTTTACACAGTACCAATCAATGTTGCACAATGAACAGCAACAGGAAGAAGAACTCTAGACCCAACTAGATGTGGACACTCCTGACAGTAGTTAACCTTCTGTAACAGGAAGCCAAAAACCACTTGGACAGCCACCAATAGCAAATGAGGAAGAATTAGCCTTGACAGAAGTAGAAAACACCATGGGCCTCATTACGAGTAGCCGGGTAAAAACGGGTTCATTACCGGCATGCCTGTAAGAGCGGGTCCGTGCTCGCATGAACCCGCTAATAGTGGGTGATTACGAGTGTGCAAGCACGCGCAAACCCCCATGCCGGTAATGGTAATACCGGCATGCTGCTAAAGGCCCTCCAACCCCCCGATAGCGGCATCACGGGACCCGCCGATACGGGCACCGCCTCAGAGCAACCCCTAAATACCGGCCCGGTAATACCACCATGCTAATACCGGGTTCGCAAAACCTGACCCGGAAATTACGTCATCGCAGGAACGGGAAATGGGCTGGCGGCCATCTTTAAAAACACAATCCATTGCCATCCTCCCCAACCACCAATCTTTTCGTGTCCTGCTGCGTCAGAAAACCCTGAGGATGTCCAAGGCTACCCAGAAATGACCCCCCGGAAGCGGAAACAGCGTTTCTCTGACGCTGAGCTCAACATGCTGGCGAACACTGTGGCCCAGCATGCAGACATAATCAAGTCAAATGACATGAAGCATGCTGCCCAGATGAAGAAAAAGCAAATCTGGTAGGAGGTTGCCCAGACGGTGTCGGCCGTGGGGACCACCCCACGCACTGTGCGTGACTGCAGAAAGAGGTGGGACGACCTCCGCTTGAGGGTGAGGAACATCCTGGCAGTCAACAGGAGGGCGGCCATGGTGACAGGCGGGGGGCCACACTCACCAGCAAAGCTGATGCCCTTGGAGGAGACTGCCAGCTCATTCATTGATCCCAAGTCAATAGAGGGATTTGGAGAGATGGAGATGGGCGCCGCATCATCCACAGAAGGAGGTGAGTGACCCTGCACATCCCTGTAGGGGAAACCATGATTTAGTACAAGTGACGTGGAAGTAAGACTAGGCAAGCCAATGCATGTCCCAGACCCACATCAACATATCCAGTCAATAATGTGTGCCACATCCTGCCACACACAAATGCATGCTGAGTGCCAATCCCAATCCCAACACACGGGCAACATAACATGACCGTGCCCATGTAACTCAACACACAGACCCCATATGAATGGCATGCCACCTGCCATGCATTGATGGCCTACATGCCCCCTCAGAACACCAATTGCCACACCCCTGTAATAAATGGATGCATGAATGTATGAATATATCACAGTGCAATAGTATGTTGCTGGCCTGTGACACCATCACTGATGACCTGCATCTCTTCTAACCCCCATGCACCGATGAGGAAGACGCCAGTCAGGAGAGGGGTTCGCAAGGGCATCAACATCACGCCAAGGGACAAGGGCCACCGCCACCACCACCCCCCAGCCAGAGAAACAGGCCAGACCAACACGCAGTGTGCCAGACCGGGTTGAAACCCAGCACCTGCAGCCAGTCTGGGCCACACACATCAAGACCAGCAGCAGCCACCCACAACAGTGGGAGGGGGTTCCGTTCCTGCACCACCAACCACCGTGGACGTTGCAGATGCAAATGTGGACACCGAGGGTGTCACAGTTGTGTCCACTACACCCACCCCAAGCCTCTTGACCACCTCCCCACCCCATATGGAGGCCGACAGCAGTGATGATCCCTGCCTCCACGACTCCGACATCGGAGATTCTGACATGTGCCTCTTTGAGGAGGACAGCACCCTGGATGTGGGCCCCACGCAAGCACCATCCACCACCCCGGCTACCACCACCCGGGTTACCACCACCCCGGCCACCAGCACTCCGGCTACCACCGACACCTTTGAGGCTCACCTTTCAAGGGTGGAGGCACGACAGGAGTCAATGCTTGATCTAATGCGGCAGTATATTGCCGATGGGGAGGACACCAGGAGGGCCATTGCTACTGACATTGGGGAGACCACAGCAGCCATTGCTGTGAACACTGCTGCCGTTAACGCGTCTGCAGTCGTCATGAGGGACTGTCTGGGGGCAGTAACGGAAGTGCTAATGTCCATCCTGCTCCATATGCAGCAGCCACGCCTTGGAGCAGGCGTGGAACCTGCCTCTGACACGTCCTCTGCTACAACACCTTCAACCTCAGCCCACACAAGCCCTGTGCGGATGACCCGGAGGAGTGCATGGCACTCGGAGATGCCACCCCCGGATACCAAAAAGGCCAAAAAGTAGATTGGCTAAACAATGGCCATTGGACACATGGTTGTTGGTGAAGGGAACAATCCTAAGAGTACATTTGGGGACATTTGGGGTTTGTAGGGTGGGTTAGGGAGTTCACTGGGGGTTATTGGGGTTTGTAGGGTGGGTTAGGGAGTTCACTGGGGGTTATTGGGGTTTGTAGGGTGGGTTAGGGAGTTCACTGGGGGTTGGGTGGGGGAGTGTTCACATTGTTGCCTGTTTGAAAAATATACCCGTTGTGTGCCAAAAATTCAAGGGCTGGACATTCTTCATTTTGTGCATGTACATTTAATGTGTGATGGTGTTCAGTGTCCAACTCCCAACAATACAAGTGTGCAGGTACACATGGAGCTAGTGTGTCACTGACACATGTCTATCATAGTCCCTGTGTTTCAGAAGTATTCGTGAATTAGTGCTTGGCGTACAGTATGGCCATCCCGTGCATCACGTACTGGCAGGGGGGCTACTTCACCTCCGTCTCCATCCCCATCATCCTCACCAGGGCCATGCATGTCAATGTCAGGTGGCAGTGGTACATTTCTCCTGACGCACATGTTGTGCAGCATGACACAGGCCATGGTGATCTTTGCCACCTTCTCAGGCCTATATAGGAGTGCCCCACCAGACCTGCTGTGGCAGCGGAACCGCACCTTCAACAGGCCAAAAGTCTGTTCAATCACAACACGGGTATATGTGTGCTCACGATTGTGCTCCTCTTCATGGCTGTTCTGCAAGTTCCGCACAGGGGTAAGTAGCCACGGCCTCAAGAGATATCCTCCATCACCTGCAAGCAGAAACAAATAGGTGTGTGTCACTCTGAACTGCCACATTCAGGGAGCAAAGTCATGGCGGCAGCTATTTGGTGTGGGCATACACATGTCCCTGTACGCATGCAAAAATGCCACCTAGATGCAATCTATACTGTCATGAGGTGTGGTAGTCTGGATGGCGTTCAATAGATGATGCAGGGTGTAATCATGCATGCTGAGGCAGATGTGCTGTGGTATTGCAACAATGTTTATCCTCCAATTCATGCTGTTCATTCACACTGACCACATTGCCTCAGTTGCCATCCTGTTCATTCATGCATTGCTTGCCATCACCACGGTGGCCTGGTTGTGCCTCTTACTTGTTGTCATCGATATGCATAATTTGTGCAATGTGGCCCAGTGATGTGTCATGTTCCATTTGGCCGGTTCAGGTCAGGAGTGTTTAGCTCTGCATGCATTATCCAATCACTGGCAATTGCCACCCAGGTGGAGTATGCCCCCCTCCTTTCCCACCCAGGTGGAGTATGCCCCCCCTTTCCCACCCAAGTGGAGTATGTCCCCCCTTTCCCACCCAGGCGGAGTATGCCCCCCCTTTCCCACCCAGGTGGAGCATGCCCCCCCTTTCTCACCCAGGTGGAGTATGCCCCCCCTTATGCATCCCTACACATCAGTACCCCAAAGCACTGCCATGGGACAGTTGTGCAACTCACCAAGCAGCCAGGCACGAGGTCCAGCATGTCGCTCCATGTGACGGGGTAGCGTGGAGTTACGCAGTACCATGGCATCATGTGTTGATCCGGGAAATCGGGCGCAGCAATGTGTGATGATCTTGCTGGAGTCACATACCATTTGCACATTGATGGAGTGGTATTGCATGCGATTGTGGTACACCGCCTCTATGGCATGGGGACTACCAATTACACATGGGTGCAGTCGAGTGCACCAACACAATTGGGCATGCCTGCCAGTGCATGGAAGCCTACTTTGGTGTCGGCTATCTCCTGGGCAGTCCGTGGTAGGGATATGTGGCTGCTTGCATGCTTCAGGAGGGCATCCAGCACTTGGTTCAACATGCGTGAAAATAGTGGCTGTGAAATGCCATGCAGCTGGCCCACTGTGTGTTGGTAGGTGCCTGTGGCCAGGAAGTGTAGCACAGACACCACCTTTAGTAGTGTGGGGATGGCAGTGCGTATTTCTATGAGGCTGGCAATGTCGTTCTGTATCATGTCCACTATGGTGGTGATGGTGTCACGGTCCAACCGGTACAGGGTGTGGATCTGCTCAGGGGTTAGGTTAAAAGGCCTGGGTCTGGTGCGAGGGATTGGTGGTTGCCTACGAGGCACTGCTGGCTGCGCTGGTGGTAATTGCTGGGCCTGTCTCACCCTCCTTCTCCTCCTGCGTCACCTCTGTGCTGCCTGTTGTTGCTGCTGTAGTTGTTGTTGTTGTTGTTGCTGTTGGTGCTGTAGTTGTAGCAGAATGGGTATGTCCTCCAGCGCCATGATTGCAACAGCTAGTGGTAGCATTCTGGTGTTGGAAGGGGTGTGGTGTGTGTGTGTGCTCATTTTATACTGGCCCAGCCTCCATTGACTCCACCTGTGGGGATTGTGTGCACCTGTGGCAGTTGCCTTGTATCCTGATTGCTGTTTGCGGATGGTCCGCGATGCTTGTATGGCCAGCATCGTGCAGCCCGTGATGCTGGTATTTGCATGTCCGCGTGGGTTGGGATGTCCCCCTATTACTGGCATGCGGGTATTTGCTCCCCGACGGGGCACATGTACGCGCCCATGCCGCTATTAACGGCACCGTTATTTAGGGTGCCGCTAATACCGGGTTGCCGGGTCAGAATACCCCGGAGCGGTAAACGATGCCTACCGGCATCATTTTTGCCTTACCGCCAACCTTGTAATGAGGCCCCATGTGTCAGTATGAGCAATCTACAGAAGACTTTGCTGTACTCAAATCACAACTAAACACTGAGCAGCATAGCATTTTCCAAGAAATAACAAAACAAATTGAACATGGTGTGCATTAAAAACTGTAACTGTCAAGAGAACAAATGTATACTGCTATACGTGAGTGGTCAAGCTGATTCAGAAAAAACATTCTTAATCAAAATCATAAGCAAGTTCCTCCAACAATTGACAAACAACAACTGTCAGCTGTTGTAACTGCCCCCACAGGTTTACCTGCCTACAACATAGGCGGTGTGACTTTACACAGATTACTACTCCTTCCAGTAGAACACCAAAACAAATTAGAATATGACAAACTTTCTACAGAAGCTGCAATGGAACTATGCAGAGATTTCAAACATATGGAAATTCTGCTAATAGATGAGGTGAGCATGGTCTCCAACCTAATGTTAGCTTTAATTCACCTCAGACTACAAGAGGTCCTCAAAACAGCCTACGAAGAGATCTTTGGAGGAAAACACATTATTGTTTTCAGAGATCTTATTCAATTAACACCAGTGAAAGCTGAACCTATGTTTAAAACCTTAAGGCACAAACTGTGCAGTAAAACTCTTGGCAACATAGGAAATGTCAACCTTTGGCACCATTTCCATTACAGAGAATTAACTGAAAATATGTGGCAGTCTGCAGACCTGAAATATGCCAACATTTTAAAAAGTATTAGAGTTGGTGTACTATCTGAAGAAACACAAACTATATTAAAAACCAGGCACATCCATGCACTCTATGGCCATAACACATGTGCTACTACACACAAAACTGTAAATTGTATGTTCTTGATGCCAACTCTTGCAAGTTGTTCAAAATGTAATGAAACAATGTTAAAAAAAGAAATGCAACCAATAGTTAAAATTGCCTCCACAGACAAACTGGACGTACATGGTATGACACTACCCATGTGTCAACAAGCCACTACAAGGCTAAACACCTTGGAAAACTCTATCTTTAACACAGCTGGTTTGGAGAAAATATTAAAATTATCTTTAAACTGTAGAGTAATGCTTAAACGTAACCTTGACGTGGACCAAGGCCTAGTTAATGGAGCACTTGGTACAGTTGTTGGCTTTCAAACATACCCATGTGACAACAATATTCAATTTGTCAATATTCTCTTTGACAAACTATGTGAAGTTAAAAGGATAGGACGTTCAACTGCCCGCTTCCTTCTTTTCAAAGACATGTATGTGCGCAGAGGACAATTTTCTCTAACTCTAGCATACGCAGTCACCATTCACAAATCACAAGGTATTGCCCTAGATAAAGCATTGATAGATATTGGTAGCACAGTCTTTAAAGAAGGCATGAGCTATGTAGCACTATCACGCTTACGTACACTTGACAGACTATTTCTAATCAACTTTGATGCAAGTAAAGTAAATGCTGATATTTCTTGCATTCTAGAATACAATAGACTGCATTCACTCTATACCCCCATCTAAAAGCCTATCCTGTTCCGCAAAAAGCAAAACATTGTAAAAGAAAACTACTTCAGACTCAATCTATGCAGGATCTCACAGCAATTCCTCCAAAGAAAGTAAAAGAAGGTAATACTTCATTAAGAACCACAACCAAAGAAGAATCTACTGCTCAAAGTAACTCAACTACCTCTTCAAAGAAGCAACCCACACTCCCAACAAATGACTTGGACACAGAACTGTCAGGTCCATTCAAATTTTCAAATACAACTGCTGTAAATTGCTATGCAAATGAAGCAATAAATATTCTGTTCCAATTGCCATCAATTGTTGACAACATTTACGTATACGGTACAGACCAATTGTGTTTGCAAATGTTAGCCCTTCATCGAAATGCAACCAACAATCCTGACAACACTTACAGTGTTCATGGAATAAGACAGCAATTGGACTACTGTGCTGGAATGGTCAAATTCACTGTAAACTCACAAGATGATCCACAAGAATTTCTAATGTACTTGCTACAAGTGCTAGAAAACAAAAACATACCTATAAATGAAATCTTCCGGATTTTATACATGTGGAAACATACATGCACTCTTTGCAGGCATGTAGTACAAGAAGAAGTTCCTAATGAACGCTTTGTGTATGTATCCATACCTAACTGTGAATCCATTCCATTTCAGCAACTTGTACAAAATGCAAACCATGGCAGATTATGTACTACCTGCAATTCCAATAATCGTTCCACCTTACAAATACAGACACATAGTAAATGCGTAATAGTAAGGCTTTTACATTATAATGCAAAGGGTACTAAAAACAACTGTAAACTGACTGAATTCACATACGGTCAAGTATCACTTGGCAAGAAAACCTTCACAACAATAGGTATAATCTACCACGCAGGAGCCACAACCAATGCAGGTCAGTACACTGCATATATGAAAAATAATTGTGGATGGTTCAAATGTAATGATAGTACCATTACTCTAATGCAGAGATTACCAGCAAATCTTGTAAATGCTTATTTAATATTCTTTAAACCAACATTTAATAACTAATCTGTGTATGAACATAAACAAAACTTGAACTTCAAAATTATGACCAGTTAGAATACGCCAACAGGTATCTAACTGCCCCAAGAATCTGCAACACAGCGGATAAATGAATACCATGAAAATTAAACAAGAAATAAACAGTTAGAATACGCCAACTGCTATCTAATTGCATCAATACTACCACCACTTCCAAATGAAAAACTATACACCTATTCAATTCCTCCTATTGAATTTAATGATAGAAATATATTGTACCACAATTTAGAAAGGTTTATTTTTTAATCCAGCATGGATTTCTTTCCCACAGACAAAATTAATTGATCAACAAACACAGGAACTGAACAAATTGCACAGTACACTGGTTTGAACTATAGTAGTTCTAAAGTACTAACTATCAGGGTCGACAAAATACAGAAATGGCTACTATGCAATGCAATACTCATTATAAACTACGTACACTAACATGTGATTTTTTTCTTTTATCACAGTGATTGAAAAAGAATGTGTGCTCCAACTACCCATGTCATGAAAAAACTGCATACAACCACAAAAAGTCAAACAGTAAGTATATAATGATTGGACTCACAAACACCACAGCATAACACACCCATTCAAGCAAACAGCTGACCATAAACCACAATCCAAAATGTTTGCTTCCATGGGTATCTTATGCTGCAGTGCTTATTGCCAAACACTACAATCTTGAATGCATGGCCTGGCCAAATCTCTTTATACAGCCTCAACAAAGGAAACAGTAAGTATAAAATAATTAAACTCACAAACACCGCAACATAACACAGCCATGCAAATGAACACCTCATCAATAAATACAACCCAAAATGCCTAGAGTCTTCAATACCAATAATATGAACACAATCCAACAAACAAACAAACACACATCATCTCAGTATCTTATTAACACTATTACACTACTACCAATCAGTACTCACATTTTTGAAAACATATCCCCTGAGCAGCCCACATACCATAATCAAAATGTTTGGTAGCATTGTAGAGTTATGCTGCGGTTGTTGTGGCCAGGGGCTAGAGTCTTGGATGAATGGCCTATGGGCCACAGCCTTTGGCCATGCACCCAAGACTCTAGGCCCTGGCCACAACCACTGCAGCATAACACACCCATAGAAACGAACACCTACCAAATGACCACAACCTAAAAACATAATACATCCACCTCAAAACTGTGGACTTCAATTAACAATCTAAAAAATAATTACAACCAACGTACAAACTCTTCAATAAAAACCCTCTTCACTCAGTGCTCTTCTAACGACCCAAAACCAACATCATACTAAACTAAAATAGCCAGTAGTGCGCCCACACAATCCAACAAACAAACTAACACACATCATCTCACTATCCTATAAACACTATTACACTACTACCAATCAGTACTCACATTTTTGAAAACATATTCCTAAGCAGCCCACATACCACAAACAAAATGTTTGGTACCACGATCAAAATGTTTGGTAGCATTGTAGAGTTATGCTGCGGTAGTTGTGGCCAGGGCCTAGAGTCTTGGGTGCTTGGCCGAAGGCCACAGGCCTTCGGCCATGCACCCAAGACTGACGGCCTTTGGCCATGCACCCAAGACTCTAGGCCCTGGCCACAACCACCGCAGCATAACACACCCATAGAAACAAACACCTACCAAACGACCACAACCCAAAAACATAATACATCACCCTCAAAACTATGCACTTCAATTAACATTCAAAAAAATGATTACAACCAACGTACAAACTCTTCAATACATACCATCTTCACCCAATGCTCTTCTAACGACCCAAAACCAACATCACACTAAACTAAAATAGCCAGTAGTGTGCCCAGTGTCTAGTATGTCCGTGGACAACCGTGGTGACCGCGGACACCGCAAACACATCACAGCCTTCTCCCACCTAAACAAATACAGCATTTGACCCATCTCTTACTCCCCCACCCTCTCCAAGCACTCATACAGACCAGCACACTCCCCAAAATTGGATTTATGCTCACTTCCACCGCATGTCCACGCATCCAATATGGTGGGCGCATCGAAGCAATTTGACGCACCTCACGCCTCATCCCAGCCAATCAGAGAGCACGTCATGTGTCCGCAGACATGACACAAGCCGATTATCCAATTGGTGTCCTGTCCGTGGAGTGAACAGGGAAGTGTGTCTGTGGAGCGGACATAGATATCACACATTTTTTGACACCTACATTTTGGTCGTTTTTACAAAAAATTAATAGACAGATTTTCAACAAATTTACAAAAGCACGCTTTCAGGACCAAACTGCCGCTCCTGACACAAATTTGGTGAAAATCTGTCCAGCGGTTTGGGCTGTAGGCGCTTAGCAACTTAACCATAACTACACAGCCGCTACCGCGGGCTGTGTAATGCATGGCCTGCGGTAGTGGCCATGTATTACACTGCCAATACCTACCACTACTCCCCATCCTTACACACTGCCAAGACCTACCACTACTCCCCATCCTTACATCTTTGCACCATGTTGCACAGTACCAGTATCATAGCCAACCCATACTGCAATGACCCAGCCTTGTGGCTCCAACATTTTGCTACTAAACCCACACCCAATCAACCATGCACTCTTCACCTTAGGAATCTCAGACTCAGATTGAGACTACCTTATGCCCCATTTGCCCAGCGCAGCCGCACCAACACCACACAGTCCACTATACAGATCGCACCTCACCTCCCCACCTCTATTAATGAACTCAAAGGTGCCCTCATCAATGCTAGATCCATCACAGCCCATGCCCTGGATATTACTGACTTAATCACAGTCCATAACCTCGACTTCATCACCATTACCAAAACCTGGCTTCATGCAGCTTCCGGCTCACTCCTTGCCCTCGCCATCCCAAACGGTTACACCATCAACAGAATTGACCGACATTCCTCCTCTTCCAAAGGAGTTGGAGTCGCATTCATACACAGGGAAAACATCTCCATGAGAACCATCCCAACACTCAAATCAACTCTGCTGAATCGCTATCGGTGAAACTCACCCTCTCCCCGACTAACACTGCAACCATACACCTCATTTACAGACCCCCAGGACCACTTGGATCCTTCACAGACGACATTACATCCATCCTGACGAACAATACTAAACCAAACTCTCAGGTGATAATACTAGGTGACCTTAACCTCGGCCTATCCGACACTAAGGACCACTTGGCCACTGAGGTCGCCTCTACTCTCGACAACCTAGGCTTTCAGCAGCGCATTCTTGAACCCACCCACAACAAGGGCAGAACGCTTGACTGGATCGCCGATCTCAATTGCAACATTACGATAAGCGCAAACCAAGCCTGCGCCTGGTCAGACCATCACATTATTATCTTCCAATTACCAGCCACTAATCTCCTTACCAAACCCACCATAGCCCCCGCTATTCCTACTAGGAACAAAAAAGACATTACCAGGGACAAACTTCTCCCCCTCATCCCGTCCATCCTCAACAACTGTGCTTCTCGGCACTGAGACCCTACTGTCCTTGAAGACACCTTTAATCAAACACTGCGTAGAGCCATTGACACCATAGCTCCGCTTCAACTTTGTAAAGCCAAACAACGAGCCCATCTGAACTCTTGGTTCACCCCGTATAGAAAAGAGCAGAGCTAAAGCTCTTTGGAAAAGCCACCCTTGCGAATCCAATAAAGACCGTCTTGCTATCATGTCCCTTAACTATAAGGAAGCGATCCTGCACGCCAAAAAAGAAACCTACAATCAGAGGATATCCAAAGCGGAATCCAACACGAAGGAGCTTTTCACAATCCTCAAAGAATTAGCATCCCATTCCCCTGCACTTGATACCTGCAGCAAGGACAGCACGTAGTGTAATAATATCCAAAGCGCTCTCCTCAAGAAAATCACCACCTTACAATCTAAAATCAATGCCAAACAAACCACCCTCACTTCCTCTCCCCTTTCCAAACTAGTGTCGCCCCTACAGCTTCCTTTACCCACACTCCTTTCAGCTTCACCCCACTTACCATTTCAGAGGTGGAACACATTATCTGCAACTTAAAACCATCCAACTGCCAAGGTGACTCCTGCCCAGCACCTATCGTTAAGGAATCGGCACACGACTTGGCGCCCTTTATAACAACATTTATCAATTCATCGTTTCAATCTGGAATGGTACCTAACAACCTGAAGGATGCCTGGGTTATCCCTCTCCTAAAAAAAACGACTCTAGATCCTGAGGTACCCACAAACTACAGACCCATCACCACTGTCCCATTCCTCCTAAAAATATTAGACAGAGCAACATACCTTCAGATTCAGAACTACTTGGAAACTAACAACCTCCTCGGCACTAGACAATCTGGTTCCAGACCCAAACACGGGACAGAAACAGCTCTTCTAGACCTTAAATCTCAAATTGAGGACCTAAAAGATAACGGCAAACTTGCCCTCCTTCTCTTATTGGACCTATCCACTGCCTTCGACTTGGTCAATCACCAAATCCTCTGTCAGCCCATTTCTCGGACAATGCCACCAATTGGATTAGGTCTTTCCTTGACAACAGACAAATGAGAGTCTTCTCACCTACCTCCTCTGCAGATCCTGCATCAGTCCCCTGCGGAGTCCCTCAGGGGTCCTGTGTCTCCCCCACACTCTACAATGTATTTACCAAACCACTGTTTGATGTGCTCGACTATCTGGGTGTCACCTACACCAATTATGCAGATGACACTCAGATACTCATTCCCATTACCGGTGACAACATTATTGACTCTAAAGCTCTGAACGACATTTACCAAGTCATTCAAGCGTGGATGGCCCAACATGAGTTGTGTCTCAGTGATGACAAGACAGAGCTTCTCATCTTGGGAACATAACAGAGACTAAACAAACTGAACCCATTGTTCAGCTCCTTCAATATTGACGGTAATTCCATCAAAGTATCTAAAGATACGAAAACCATAGGAATCTACCTCGATTCCACACTGTCCCTCACCCGACAAACCAATGCAGTTGTAGCTGCATCAACCTACACCTGCAAGTTGATTACAGCCTGCCGACCTTTCCTCACCACACAAAATTGCATCACCGTCGCCAGGACACTGGTTATGTCCAAATTGGACTACTGTAATGCTTTATACCAAGGCACTAATCAATGGAACCTCAACAAACTCCAGATCACCCAAAACAGTGCCATCAGAGCGGCCCTCAACATCCCCAGATCAGCACACATCTCAGAAACCAGGAAGAACCTTCACTGGTTATCAGTCTCCCAAAGGATCTCCCTGAAAGCACTGGCCCTCACATATAAATGCGTAAATAATCTGGCCCCCACTTATCTATCTTCACGTTGCACCCAATACATTCCTCAAGGACTCTCGATCCCCAGATATAAGCTGCAAACAGCTGGAGGTGTCAGCTTCCCAGTCCAGGCGGCTAAACTCTAGAACACCCTGCCACTCACCATTAGAAATCTACCATCATTCAACTCATACAAACACAAAGCAAAGCTCTGCTAACCACTACACATGAACCATTGGTTACAGCCTGACTCTCAACATGACTATGGGGACCATGGGGTCTATTTACTGATCTAAATGATACTGCACCATTGTATACATTGTTTGCTACGTAGATTGTAACCTTGCCATAATTGTAACCACTCGTCTAACTATGTGTCATTCCTGTAATTCATTGTATGTGTAATCTATTATTGAAGATATGCACCCGGTTGCCTACGGGCCTGGCTGCGCTATACAAATAAAACAAATACAAACACAAATAAATACAAATGTAGTTATGGTTAAGTTACTAAACCCATAGGAAGAGCACTTTTTGGGCAGCTTATAACTTCGCTCAAAATTTGGTGAGGTTTGGTCAGGGGGGGGAAAGTTAAAGGGAGGTTCCAAAAATGTTTTTTTTCCCATAGAGTGAAAGGAGAAAAAACTCTGTGCATGCCTACAGCCCAAACCGCTGGATGGATTTTCACCAAATGTGCGACAGGAGCGGTGGCTTGGTTCTAAAAACATGCTTTTGTAAATTTGGTGGAAATCCGTCCAGTAGTTTTTTTTAAAATGACCAAAAAGTAGGTTCCAAATAATGTGAGTTATCTATGTCCGCTCCGCGGACACACTTCGCTGTTTGCTCCGTGGACAGGAATCTGATTGGCTTAGGAGGCAACGTGGTGTCCGCGGGCATCGGACACTACCACTGATTGGGTGGTAAAAAGCTTGAAGTGCGTCAGATTTTTGGAAACGCCCGCCATCTTGGATCCGCGGACAGTAACCGGTGTCCCCGGACATCACAGTAAAACATAAAAAAACCCACAACATTGCACTTGTCATACTTATCAAATAATCTCTGGGGAGGAAAGGGGTGATGAGGATGAGATGGGATATGGCAGCAAGAAGCAAAAAAAATTGTGTTTTGCTCTGCGAAATACAGTGAGAAGTTTGCGGACACCTCAGCATTACAGGGTTGGTGAAAAGCAGTTGAAAATTCAAATTGAAAAATAGAGCTCATTGATGCACGATTGCTCCAATGTTCACTCATGGACAGAAAACCGACATTTTCACAAATGTGAACATGGACTTTTAACGGAGGAGCAGGATTGCAAGAAGAAGTGGTTGGTTCCACCTTCACCTGCACACAAAGCTCTTGAGAAGATCTTGTGTGATAAAACTCTATCAAGAGATCTGAGGGGACTCACAGAATTTTGTCACACAGGAGATTTGGAGGTGTTCCACAATATGTGCCTAAAGTACCGGCCCAAGAGATTGCATTTTGGTATACAAGGTATGGAATCTCGCACACTACTTGTGTTATTAGCGCATAGCGAGAACATAGGCAGGCAACAATCTAGAACTGCTGGCAAATTTGGGATGCTTCGATACGAAATGGCCTTTGGAAAAAGAATCAAAAAGTGGGTGGTCAAGCCAATATATCAGGAAATGGATTTCGATTTCATGAAAGATCTGATTTTGAGTGTGTTGGACATGCATACTCATGGAATCGTTCGTGGTTTGGTTCCTAGGACACATACATTGCCACAAAACATTGCAAACGTGCTCTGTCCACCGAAAGCAGAACTCATGGAACAGTTGACATCCCGATACAAATGATTATCAGCTTTTTGTATGTTCACCAATGTTGATACATTGTACATGACCAATGGAAAATATATGTAACTTAAATTTCAAAGCTATTAAAAGTATAAATTGTGGAAGCAAAACCAATATACTGTTTGAATTATAACACTTTGCGGTGGACCAGCCGTGACAAATAGACTAGTCTGACACAGACGCTGGAGGAAAAAGGTGGGAGGCAGTCACTGTTCGCTGTGCACAGCCTTTGCAAAGGTGGGGGCTGTTGGTCTGCTCTGTGCTATCCGAAAATTGGCGACGTGCTCAGCTGACAGGTGGATTATGAATTCTGAGTGTTTTCATAAAATGAGTAAATCTCTGGAAATTTCACACAGCATTGGTGTATGCAAGCAAACAATTTGTTTGTTTTTCATAAATATTCCCTATGCTATAGTGGTGCACGAGGGAATCCATGCCGTGGGCCTCAAGGGCAATGCCTTGTGCTGTCTACTCCCTCGCATCCTGCTGAGGTAATTTGTCGCTCCCATTTACGAAAAGCAAGCTAGGCATAAGCCCGTATTGTTTTTTGTCCTTGGAAATGAAGGGAGGATTCTTAAGGAAAGGAAAGGAATGAAATGAGGCATGTAAAAACGTGAAACATGATAAGGCGCAGCATTCCAAAACTGGGCAAAGTAATGTTTCATTTCATTTGATGAAAAATCGTTCATCTGAAAAGACACTCTGTGTTACACCAAGAGAATGGAAATGTCGATTATTATGCACATTTAACTGTAGACGAATTTGTAGACAAAGGAGTCAAGGTTTCATTTTATGACCGGTATGGATGGGTGGTTAACATTGCAATGGTTTGTTGTTTTTGGCAATTGGTGAGGAGACTCAGAAACAACCGGTGTGTACTTGTATTTGTCCCATGGCATGTGGGCAGTCCAGCACTGAAATGCATGGAGTCCACGTCAGTGTTCGCACAGGTTCCACCAACGCCCAATGCTAGGCTAATGTTATGTTAAAATGCTGTCTATGTGTTATTCGATCATTTCATCAGTCAACTTCCACATCGGCCTCACATTGCGAGCTAAACACACTGCTTAGCACTAACCTCTTAATCACATAGTTGACTCCAACTTTGCACGTTGTATTCTCTGTGTTTACATTGTTTCTAGTTTGTTTTCATCCTTAGTTTTGACACGGTGCATAAGTAATCGATCAATTAGAATAGAATTAAGAACGGGTACTGAGGCACATTTCTGTTATGTTTTCTACACAGCCACATCCTGCCCTACTGCGAATGTCATAATTTCCAGATACCAATTGATGGCTTCTTCAGCCGCCAGTTGATGATACAACTCAATGTTTGGATGAGCATAACGCTGTTTTTGGATGATCGCGCCTGGCCTGTATGCCCTTTTGCAGTACCGGCAATAAGGAGTACCTTGACATCGTTTACGGTGGTGTAGCAACAAGCTGACGCCGAAGCCGTGAAAATCACAGTGCCTCCATCCATTGATCTTATACCAAAAGGAACACTGTGTGACTCACGATAAACATTTCTGTATCGAGAACAAAGAAAGTAACAACAAATTTGGTTGAACATGGAAATCGGCAGATGTTCTCGGAGCGTTAATTGTGAAATAAAAGCACAATCTAAATTGCAGAGTATTTCGGTTTCCTTTAAACATAGTGTTTTGTATTCAGAATTGGGACGTGCTGTGCTATGAAACGATGTGTGTTTATATTCCGGGGTTTGCATCAACTGACGTCTGGACGTAGGTGATACTTGGCTGCGTTTGGCTACGCTGCAAAGTAGCATCATGGACTTAGGCAGAGAATATCGCTAGGAATGGTGATGTCAGCTTCAGAGGCGGGGACTATGATTTAGTGCCAAAAGGACACTTGAGCTTAGAGCGATGCGGCAACAGATACGATTAGAACAAAATGGGCGTGCCGTGCTACCTGATTTTGCATATGTAAAAGTGAGGAAAACCACAGTAAGGTGTATAGGAAAAGTTTTTACGATCGATCAACTTATGCTTAAATACACATGTCCGAATGCTTGGGACAATTATATTTTTGAGCGCACTTATCCTCTAATGAAGCTGCATGAAATGTTGCAATTTTATTCTCCACCTAATTCTGAATGAGTTTGCAAAGTTTGGTGGGATTCTGTAAAGAAGGGGCACAATTAGATAGGGGTCCCAAAATAATGCAAACGCTTATAAATGAGGTGCCATTTGACAAATCTACACTTGATTTGGCAAACTGATAACAGATCTATACATAAATGTTTTTGCGAAGTTTGGTGGGATTTCGTCAAGAGGGGGTAAAATTAGAGGGGGGTCCCAAAATAATGTAAAGGCTTATGAAGGAGGTCCCATTTGAGAAATGTATAATTACTTTGACTAACTGATAATAGATCTACATATAAATGTTTTTACAAAGTTATGTGGGATTTTGTCAAGAGGGGGCAAAATTAGAGAGGGGTTCCAAAATATTCTAAAGGCTTATAAATGTGGTGCCATTTGAGAAATCTACACAAAGGTTTGTAAAAAGATTATAGATCTAGATATAACTGTTTTCGTAAAGTCAGAATGGATTTTGTCAATTGGGGGCTAAGTTATATGACTATTGTATGTGCATACATTTGAAAAATTAAACGTGGGTGGATTTCAGCAAATTTGTGTAAGGAACATTGGTAAGGACCTGAAAGCATGGTTTTTGAAATGTGCCTCTGTTTTATTTTTTGACAAGTGTCATAATGTAGGTACAAAAAATTATGATATACCTTTGGGGACTGAGGTATAGCCTGTGGCCATGGGCAGTGGCCAGATTGTCAGGGTCATGGAATAAGGTCATGATCCGGACAATCTGGCTACTGGCCATGACCACGAGGGACAACACATGGGGTTAAAGTGGCCATGTTCACCTGGCACTGACTTTGTGGTAAAGTTATTCTAAATTGGGATAGGTTTGAAAGGGAACAAAAATGTGTGTGTGGTAATATGGTCATAGGGTTCTGTTTTCACCTTCTGCAGGCTGCCATGGAAAGCAAAGAGGGGCCCTGTATGGAACATTACAGATGTCATCTTTTATGTCCTGGGTGTTAGTCTCAGCAGTGCACAGTGGTGGTGTGAGTTATGGTTGCTTAGCTTACCATACCTGGCGAATTTCTGGGGGTTTTTGGTTTTACTTGTAACCATAACATCCCTTTAACAAAGTTTTTTCATTGAATTATACGCCCACGGTAGTGGGCATGTAGTTATGGTTAAGTTGCTCATCCCATAGGAAGAGCACTTTTTGGGCGGCTTATAACTTCGCTCTCCCTGGACAAATCCTCACCAAACTTTGCGAAAAACGTATATGGCCCAATCTGGTGAGGGTTGATCCAGGGGGGGCAAAGTTATAGGGGGGTCCCAAAATGTATTTTTTTCCCATAGAGTGAATAGGGAAAAAACTTTTAGGTGCATGCCTACAGCCCAAACCGCTGGACGGATTTTCACCAAATTTGTGGCAGGAGCAGCGAGCGACTTGGTCCCGAAAGCGTGCTTTTGTAAATTTGGTAAAAATCCGTCCAGGAGTTTTTTTAAAAACGATCAAAAAGTAAGTCTAAAAAAATGAGTGATATCTATGTCCGCTCCGTGGACACACTTCCCTGTTCGCTCCGCGGGCAGGACACCGATTGGCTAATTGGCTCGCGTCATGTCCGCGGACATGTGATGCATTCGCTGATTGGATGTTGAAGAGCGTGAAGTGATTCAGATTGTTCCGATGCGCCCGCCATCTTGGATCCACCGACAGCGCGGCGGCGAACAGAGGCGAAATGCAGTTTTGGGAGTGTTTTGGTATGCAAAAGTGCTTGGGGAGATTTGGAGAGTAAGAGATGGGTCAAATACTGTATTCGCTTAGGTGGCAGGTGCTACTGATGTATTTGCCATGCCGCGCTGTCTGAGTTGTCCGTAATTAGTGAAAATGAGGGGTGTCCTAAGGACAGTATT
Source organism: Ambystoma mexicanum (assembly GCF_040938575.1). Lineage (NCBI taxonomy): Eukaryota > Metazoa > Chordata > Amphibia > Caudata > Ambystomatidae > Ambystoma > Ambystoma mexicanum. The sequence continues at coordinate 656,962,768 of NC_090934.1, forward strand.
CCCGTCCGTGCTGTCCACAGGCAAGTTGAAACTGTTGTAAGGACACGCGCGGTGTCAGCGGACATAAAAATTGACCATATGCTGCAGTTAAAATGTTTGATTCTATCGGTGTGGTATGCTGCAGTGGTTGTGGCCAGGGCCTAGAGTCTTGGGTGCATGGCCGAAGGGCATGCACCCAAGACCGCAGTTATAAGCACTGAAATTATAAGCCACCATATCACACATATGCTGCAGTGGTTGTGGGTGTGATATGCTGCGGTGGTTGTGGCCAGGGCCTAGAGTCTTGGGTGCATGGCCAAAGGGCATGCACCCAAGACCGAAGTTATATGAACTGAAGTTATAAGACACCACGGGTGGTTCATAACTTCGCTTTGCCTGGATGAATTCTCACCAAACTTTGCAGAAAGTGTGATATGGGTGGGCCCATATAGACAGTTAAAATGTTTGATTCTATGGGTGTGATCTATGGATGTGATGTACTGTGGTGGTTGTGGCCAGGGCCTAGAGTCTTAGGTGCATGGGCGAAGGGCATGCACCCAAGACCGAAGTTATAAGCACTGAAGTTGTAAGCCACCATGGGTGTGATATGCTGCAGTGGTTGTGGGTGTGATATGCTGCAGTGTTTGTGTGTGTGATATGCTGCAGTGGTTGTGGCCAGGGCCTGGAGTCTTGGGTGCATGGCTAAAGGCCGAAGTTATATGCTCTGAAGTTATAAGACAACATGGGTGGTTTATAACTTTGCTCTCCCTGGATGAATCCTCACTAAACTTTGTAAAAAGTGTGATATGGGTGGGTCCATATAGACAGTTAAAATGTTTGATTCTATGGGTGTGATATGCTGCGGTGGTTGTAGCCAGGGCCTAGAGTCTTTGGTGCCTTGCCGAAGGCCGTATGCACCCAACACTCTAGGCCCTGGCCACAACCACCGCAGCAGATCACACCCATAGAACTGAATATCTATCAAATATTTGCAAATCTACAGTTTGTGTACTGTTTGATTTGTATAGTTTGTATGTGAAATTTTGGCTACGTAATGTCATTAAGATTGTAGAGTTTGGTAACAAGCACTGTAGTATAACATATCCATGGAAGTAAACATTTTGTATTGTGTTGTATGGTTAGATGTTTGCTTCAATGGTTCTGTTATGCAGCAGTATTTATGTATTCTATTAGAATATACTTACTGTTTGACTTTTTGAGATTGGATATATTTTTTTCATGAGTTGGGTAACTGGAGCACATATTCTTTTTCAATTTCTGTTATAAAAAAAGAGCATGTTAGTGTATGTATTTTATAAATACTTATTACATTGCATAATAGACATTTCAGCTTTTTTTCGACCCTCATATTTAGTAGTTTACAAACCAGTGTACTGTGCAATTTGCTCAGTTTCTGTGTTTGTTTTTCAAATCATTGGGTCTGTGGGAAAAAAAAAATCATTGTCGGATTAAAAAAAACCTTTTTTTGTTATGCTACAGTCTATTTGTTTGTTTGTTTTCAGTGTTCACTTGTTGTTTCTGGCTAATGTTCTATCTGTTGGCTTGTTGCAGATTTTTGGAGCAGTTAGATACCTGTTAGCGTATTCTAACTTTTGGTTTTAAGAAGATTAAATAAGCGTTTGTAAGATTTGCTGATAATCTCTGCTTTAGAGTAATGGTACTATCATTACATTCGAACCATCCACATTTCTTTTTTAGATATGCAGTGTAGTGACCTGCATTGGTTGTGGCTCCTGCGTGGTAGATTATACCTATTGTTGTGAAGGTTTTCTTACCAAGTGATACTTGACCATGTGTGAATCCAGTCTGTTCTGTGTCCAAATCATTTTTTGGAGTGTGTGTTGCTTCTTTGAAGAAGTACCTGAGTTACTTTGAGTAATAGCTTCTTCTTTGGTTGTGGTAATTGATGAAGTATTAGCTTCTTTTACTCTCTTTCGAGGATTTGCAGTGAGTTCCTGTTGCATTTCTGTTTGAATTAGTTTTCTATTACAACGTTTTCCTTTTTGTGGAACAGGATATGTTTTTAAGGTAGTTTTAGGCTCTAGGGTTGGAACCTGCCAGTGCTGAGCTCCAGTTATATTGATCATGAGCAAGATCACAGGAGTAATTGTAGGGGTTTAGCCCAAGCCCCTGTTTGGTTGGATAAGAAAAATGGTGATCTCCTGGTTATCTCGCTTGGAAGTTAGTGAAGTAATTACTGTGACACTTTGTTCCATACGAATTGGTTCGTTTTTATTAGTGGTGGTTGTACTTGCATTGAGTTATTACATACTCATAGTTGTTTTTTGAGAAACACTGTTTCAACCTAGATAAGCAAGTTAGGTCAGCCGACACGTGTTTCGACCCGTACGGTCTTTCTCAAGGCACTTAATTCTGGTGTGTGCCCTCTGTGGGGTTCTGTTGGAATGTGGACTGTCCCTACGGCAGTCCAGGCTCCTGTTGGGCCCTGAGTGCTTCTCTGTAGTCCTCGGCGGAGGATATGTTTTTAGATGGGGGTGTATAGTGAACATAGTCTATTGTATTCTAAAATACAAGGAATATCAGTGTTTACTTTACTTGCATCAAAGTTGATTAGAAATAGTCCGTCAAGTGTACGTAAGCGTGATAGTGCTACATAGCTCATGCCTTCTTTAAAGACTGTGTTACCAATATCTATCAATGCTTTGTCTAGGGTAAGACCTTGTGATTTGTGAAAGGTGACTGCGTATGCTAGAGTTAGAGAAAATTGTTCTCTGCGTACATACATGTCTTTGAAGAGAAGGAATCGAGCTGTTGAGTGCCCTATCCTTTTTACTTCTGAAAGTTTGTCAAAGAGAATATTGACAAACTGAATGTTGTTGTCACATGGGTATATTTGAAAGCCAGCAACTGTACCCAGTGCTCCATTAACTAGTCCTTGTTCCACGTCAAGGTTACGTTTAAGCATTACTCTACTGTTTAAGCATAATTTTAATATTTTCTCCAAACCAGCTGTTTTGGAAATAGAATTTTCTAAGGTATTTAGTCTTGTTGTGGCTTTTTGACACATGGGTAGTGTCATACCATGTATGTCTAGTTTATCTGTGGAGCAAATTTCAATTATCGGTTGCATTTCTTTTTTCAACATTGTTTCATTGAATTTGGAACATCTTGCAAGAGTTGGCATTAAGGACATACAATTGACATTTTTGTGTGCTAATTCTTCCATAACATTAGTAGCGCATGAGTTATGGTCATAAAGTGCACGGATGTGCCGTGTTTTTAATATTGCTTGTGCTTCTTGAGATAGTACACCAACTCTAATACTTTTTAAAATGTTGGCGTAAGTGAAGTCTGCATATTGGTGCATGTTTTCTGTTAATTCTCTGTATTGGAAATGCTACCAAAGGTTGACATTTCCTATCCCGCCAACAGTTTTACGGCAGGGTTTGTGACCTAAGGTTTTAAAAATAGATACACCTTTCACTGGTGTCAATTGAAGAAGATCTCCGAAAACAATAATGTGTTTTCCTCCAAAGAGCCCTTCGTAGTTTGTTTTAAGTACTTCTTGCAATCTGAGGTGAATCAAAGCCAACATTAGGTTGGAGTCCATGCTCACTTCATCTATTAGTAGCATTTTCATTTGTTTTAACACTCTGCGTAGTTCCATTGCAGCTTCTGTAGAAGGTTTGTCATATTCTAATTTGTTTTGGTGTTCTACTGAAAGGAGTAGTAATCAGTGTAAAATGACACCGTCTATGTTGGAGGCAACTAAACCTGTGGGGGCAGTTACAACAGCTGACAGTTTGTTGTTTGTCAATTGTTGAAGGAACTTGCTTATGATTTTGATTAAGAATGTTTTGCCTGAACCAGCTTCACCACTGACGTATAGTAGTATAGGTTTGTAATTTTGGCAGGTACATTCTTTATTTTCATGTTGTACACCATGTGCACTTTCTTTTGTTACTTCTTGAAAAATGGTACGCTGCGTTTTGATTGTAGTACAGTTAAGTCTTCTGTATCTTCATCATAGTCACACATGGTGTTCTCTACTTCCGTCGTAGCTAATTCTGCCTCATTTGCCATTAGTGGCTGTCCCAGTTGTTCTTGACTTCCTGTTACAGAAGGTTGACTACTGTCGGGAGTGTCCTTATCTAGTTGGGCCTGGAGTTCTTCTTCGTGTTGCTGTTCATTGTGCAACATTGTTTTGTACTGCGTAAAGTTTACATCGGTGATAGTGCTTTCATTTGCTTTGAAAGCGTCTTCATAGGAGTCATAGTTTTATAGTATCTCTCCTTCTTTTGTCCATGGTTTAAAAAGTTGTAGCAGGGACATGTATTATAGTTCTTTTTGTTGAGGAGTTTTTAATGACATTTTGATATGATTAATTAAGCTTTGTTTGGTAAGTTTCACTAAGCTGCCTTCACAATCTGTTACTCTATATCTACCTTGTTTTCATCAGGTTTTATATTATTTTTGTATGTGAAGTTTTGGGCTATGTGGTATAGACACATGGTTTCCAAAGTGGTACTCCTGTTTGGGTAGTATGTGTCTAGTAAATTGTTTTTCAAAATGTCTTGGCTGTTGGGATCATTTTTGGCTATTGTTTCTATTTCATCGAATGATTGGAGAACATAGAATTCTCTATGAGAGGGCATTTTTATGCCTAGACTGTACAATTTCTGAGATAGTATTTTATCCGATGATAGGTCATTCCAATGGTCTTGAAGCTCTTTTTTCTGCTTTTGTTAAGTAGGCTGTACCATGTCGTGCAACTGCAGTGGAATTGTCTGCAATGTACTGCACATCTATGTTTGCATTCCATAAGAGGGCAATGATTGCATTGTAATCATTGATAGATTTTGATTCTTCTGTTCTTTTTATGTAATGCGTGTTCTTAGGTGAACTAACTGAAGGCAAGAAGTTGTTCACTTCACCTGTTTCTGTAACTGGTCTAGGGGAACCAAAGCGGCATTTGGTGTAGTAGTTCCCTTTGTTTTTGTATTCGCGACGACAATATTTGCCACATGTGTGTCTTTGAAATTGTACAATTTGTGCATGAAGATCACTGTTTGTTGTTCGCGATGGAATTTCAAAGTGACATATTTTTCAATAAACTGTAAAACAGTGGGATCACTGTCTTGACCAAATTTAGGAGTATCTTTAATCCATAAAAGTATGTGGATATGTGGTGCTCCTCTGGCTTGGTATTCTTTTCTCCAAAAGAAGTGTTGCACTTCTCTGAGGGGAGGAACAGTTTTATTACAAATAAAGTGTAGCATAGCAATGAAACAATGATGGAAATATCTTGAAACATTAACGGGATCTAGAGAGCAAAGTTCTCCAGGTGTTAGTATATCTATGTTTGTTTTGTTTTTGTTTAATATGCATAGGAAATCATGTAAATCTTCCCATGCATATTCTGCACAACTTAATTTAACAAACCAAGTGGGTGGGCCAAGGTTTCTTATCATACAACGTACATCTCCGTGACGTCGGAACCAGTACACTTTCGTACCACGCATGTTTGCTAACAGATTTGTAATGCTTGATTGTAAAACCTCATATTTTTCTTGCACTTTTTGTATTAATTGCGTCGCTGACATATTTTGAAAGTGGGTTCCTGATTTTAAAATGTGTGCAACTCCGTAACATAGAGTTGCAAGTTCACTTTCAAAGAGGGGGTGGAATATGTATTCCACATTTTGTCTAAATCTGCGATCTTCAGAATACATTCGTAACAAGCAGTATTCTGATGCTGCTATCTGAGTGGGTCTATCATCGTACCTTCCTCCTTTGCCAGTAGGAAAGAGTAGAGGAAAAGCATGTGCTTCTATACATTTTTCCCATATGCTGATCGGTGATCCTTTGGTTTGTCGCATTTGGTATGTTTCTAGTGCATCATCTATGGTGTCATTGAAGTGTAATGGATGTATTGTATAATGGTCTAAAATATTCAATACTGTAGTAGGATCTAGAAGTTCAAATTGACCATTTTCTGGTGACTCTTGAATTATTTCTGTTGTTTCCCTTAAGTTTTCTTCAATATGTATTTATTTGTAGTATTCATTATTGTCTTTCAGATATTGCAAGGCTTGTCTAACTTTATGTAAGTCTACGAGTTGTTGCCAAATTATTTTGTCTTTTGTTGGTACACCATTTACTAAAACAATTAAAGATTGCTTTATTGGACGTTGCACTACGAGAGTGTGCACATTTTCTTTCAGATCTAATGTTAAATAAACTACTTTGCCACGAATGCCTTTCACCAATTCAGAGGGAGGTAATTTTGCTGTTTTTGGTTGAAGGCGTATTATTGCTTGAACTGGGTGCACTGTTTGAATTATGATGCTCTCATATAAATTGAGTTGTTGCAAGGGTTTTGGTAGTGAGAATAATTCCAAGTTATTTGTCATAGCACGTGAAGGAGTTTGATTGTTGTCAAGTTTTGTAGTGCAGTAACTGCAAAGTATTAAGGGGTCATTTATTTCATATTTGTTTTCTGCTATAAGGTAGAGAGCTAATTCAAACCATTTGGAATCTTCACTGTCTTCTATTTTGTATGTTACGTCTATAGTTTTTGTGTTACTTTTATCAAAAGTTCTGCGGCAGCACACACACACATGGTTTGGTACTTCAGTGGATGTACTTTTAAATTTTAGTATTTCTTTTTTGTATGTGTGTAGTAGAAGGTTGCCATGTGCAGAATTGTTGCTAGTCTGTTGTAAAGCTATTGCATTTTGTAAGTGGCTTTCACTTCCAAAATATTTTCTCTGGATAGGGTCGATTTCTTCGAGTAGGTCTTTGGGTGTACCATGTAGAAGAGTGTTATTTAAATTGGCTAGTGCCTAAGCAGGCCTTTTAGCATAGTACAGTTTATAGACTAGATTTCTTATAGTAATGATGTCTTGATATCATTTTTATATGGTAGAAGGTGCTTTTGCAAATAGGTCGTGAAATGCAGGCTAATTAATGTCCTTGTAGTCCTGTGTATTTGCGCACTGGACAGGTATCCATATTTTGCAGCACTTTCATTTTGATTTTGCCTTTCACATACTGATTGAGGAACTGGTGTAAAGATTTGAAAGATTTTTTGGGAATGTTACACATTGATGTGCATGGCCATTTGTATACTGGACATTCTGGTTCAGTCGAATGGAGAGGTAATTCTGAGTTTTCTGGGGATATTTTTGTAAGCAGTATTTCTTGTTCCATTATGGTATTATGATTTTTTTCATAACCTTGTCCACTGCTATGGATGGCAATTGTGTTTGTTTGGTTTTGTTTGTATGCTTCTTCATTAAAATATGGTTCTGTGCTCGTGGTGTGACTCCATTCACCTCCACAGATATTTAAGTTATTTTTGTTGACATTCCATTTATTGAGAGGTTTTTTGGGGAATTTAGTAGTTCGTTTTGTTAGTGCTTTCATTCTGTTTAACACTAAAATAAATAACTTTCTTTTGAGAACGAGTGCACTGTCTATCAAAGCTGCTAAGATTATTTTTCTACGGTAGGTTTGAAGGGTTGTGCATGATTTGTCTCCTGTTTTTATAAGATTCTGAAGGACTTTGTGGCGGAACATTTTTGCTAAAATACTATTTTTGGTATGGTTACTTGCTAGTATATCAAGATTTATAGGAGCAGTTTTAGCAGTAGTGGTAGTCGAATTTCTGTTAATCATTTTCTGTTTCATTTTACATTTTGATAGAGGAGGCAAAGTTTCTGTACTGGAAGCTTGTTTTGTTTCGCTAAATGACTGTATTAGTTGTTTTGTTTGAACTTTTTGTACAAACTCTGGTAGAGATGGATGCTTATTTTGGACACTTTTATTTTCATTTGCTCTATTTCTGTGTTACTTTCTACAGACTTGCTTTTTGGTAGGCATTCTTTGGGGTCTGTTGAAAAAAAAAGAAGGTATGGGTTGGACCGTTCTCCAATGTATGTGTGCTGTGTGCATGAGTGTCTGATAATGATGGGGAAAGATGTATATGGTGGTTTGTGATTGTGCATTGGGCAACTACAATTAGTTGGGAAGGCTAGTCTTCTATTTGTGTCTTACTAAACTGCCCTTCAGATGAGAGTAGAAAGTGAGCTAGTGGTGAGGAGAAGCATTAATAGTAAACCTAATGGTATACAATTAAAACAGTTCTTTGTTTTGTAGTACTAACATTCTAAGGGTTGAGTATGTTATTTGTGTTCCAAAAAAACAGGGATGTGTATGCCATTCTGCCTGCTAATCCCTGTTTAATAAATGGGGATTTGTGGGCAGAATGGTTCAGAAATCTCAGTTTTTTTTTGGTGCGCAAATTACATGAATGAACCACACAGTGTGTTTGAGGAACAGTAAGAATATTAAGGTAGTATTGTACTTACTCTTTTTTTGTGGAATGAGCAGGTTTCTTCAGATATGTTGTTTGTAGTTCAGATGCTGCTGATTTTCAGGAGACTGGTCTTCACAGCAATTTTAAAAGAAAAAAGTTAGTTATTGTGTGTATTTATAGCACTGATATTAATGTAGACTTGATTTTTATGTTTCTGTGTTAGTATTCTTGTTTGATATCTGAATATAGTGTATGCATGCATGTGCAGACTTTATATTTTATTTACAATATGTTAGTTCAACATGCTTTGCAAATGAGTAGAATTTTAAGTGCACGAAATTCACTTGGTTTTTTTAAAGCTGTGTTGTAGATAGTAGACAGGTTTGGAAGTGACAGTTGATTATAGCAGATGGGAACAATTTCAATAAGTTCATTTTATAGGTAGACATGCCTACAATCCGGAGCCCCTGAGAGGTAGATTTCACCACAGCAATCGGAAAATGTTATTTTTCCCATAGGATTGCATTGGGATTAGCATTAATTTAGGCGGGAGACAGTAAAAAATAGTGTGATTTTTCCATTAAAAATGTGGAGTGTCGCACCTAAATCGGGAGGCTTGGCATGTATGTATAGGTTATGCAGGAGACAGTAAAAAATAGTATGATTTTTCAATGAAAAATCGGGAGTCTGGCGCTTAAATCGGGAGGGTTGGCATGTATGTATAGGCTATGCAGGTTTAGTGGCACTACTCTTTTTATATGGATTCATAAGAGTTGTACATGTACTGTGAATAAAATATGCATACCTGTAGTTTGTATTCATGCATGTGGATATGTATGCAGCTGTAAGTAGAAATCTTGGAGACTTGTAGAGTAGTTTTTGTAGTAGCTGCTTTCGAATGCTATGAGACTTGTACTCAGAGTGATCAACAGTACATTTGAAGTGCGGAACTCTGATGATGGAGTTAGATGTAGAGGTCTTGGATGTGATTGGTGGATGGTTGTGTGACTGCTTAGCTGTATCCAATGAAGGTATGGCACCGAGAGTGATGTGGAAAGCGTAGAAGGGCTGGCTAAGAGTTACGCGCCGCGCGGACACCGCGGCTATCCTAGGATAGGGCGTGCCACATCCGGGGTTTTCCAGCAAATCCAGTATGGAAAGGGGACTGTAGGGATCAGCCAATCTGATGTTGACGTTGTGGATTTGTGTAGCAAGAGAGTGTGTGTAGTGAAGATGGCAGAGGTGGAGAAAGTCAGGGTGTTGGTGCTCAGAGATATGTTTGTGCATGGTTTACAGCAGTATGCTGAATGCAGACATGTGGCAAACAGTTTTGATGTTAAAGAAGTGGAGGTGGTGTGGACCGCTGTGCCTGATTGCAATGTAGAGCGAATTCTACAAGTTTGTGAAGATATGCGCAGGATGAACAGTCCCCATCGGGTAGTTTTGCACTATGGTGGTTTCCATTTGGGCTACGTCAGTGCCTCTACTTTGTTGGCAGATTTGGAACAGTTGGTTCAAGAAGTAATGAACATCCTTCCAAATGCGAAAGTATTTTTTTCTGGATTACTACCTAGGGCAATATAGGACAATAGTTCTGTTTTTTGTCCTCAGCAAAACATTGCTAGGTGTGCAATCAACCGAGGCATGTGTGCTTTCATGCTTAGAGCTGGTATGTTTTTTTGTAATAATGAGAATATTGATTCGAGTAATGCTGTTTATTTTGAAGAAGATGGCATTTCCTTATCTTTTTAGGGAAATGCCATGCTGTTTTGGAATGTAAGGGTTGCTTTGGAGAAGGTTATATGAAGATTTTAGTAGTAAAGTAAGAATAAAAAAAAAAAAAAACATACAAAATAACAGGTGTCTGTTAGACATCTGCAAAAAAAACAGCTCTTTTCAGAGCCCACCTCAAAGGGGAAATGGGGCACACTATTTAAATTTACATTCACCATTCACCACGCTCAGATTTTCGATATGTCCGCGGACATGGCGGTAGTCTGCGGACAGCGCGTATTACATACAGGGATTCTGGGCTGGAGAGGTATACAAATGAGAATGAGCTGAGCTGGGGATTGGTCAGTAAAGTTTACTGGGTGTGTTTTGTAAGGAGAGAGTTTGTCAGAACGTGTTTTTCCTTAGAGAAGAACAGATAGCTATGGCTGTGTGTTTCCAAAAACAGATTATCTGGAATTTGGGAGACTCATGGATACATTGGTTGGAGGTGCATGCAGAACGTTGTGGAGTAGCTGCAGATCTTGGATTCCCTCATGTGGAAGTGCACTGGCATGGAGTGCATGCAATGAAGTGGCTGGACTTGGTACCTCTCTGTGCTACTTTAGAGACAGAGCATCATCCAGACATAATTATAATTCATTGTGGAGGGAACAGTTTAGGACATGTGTCTGGAATTTCTTTGCAATTTGCAATGAAAGAAAGACTTGAGAAGGTCATGGACATGTTTCCAAATTCCCAAGTAATTTGTTCTCATATTGCGCAAAGACAAATGTGGCTGCGTTATTCTTTATTTGGTCCACAAATGGAGAAAACGAGGCACAATGTCAATAAGGCTGTTTGTGCCTTTCTAAGACATGTTGGCATGTCCTCTTTTCACAATGAAAATATTATATTTCGTAGCACATACATTTTTCGCAGAGATGGAGTCCATCCTACTTATGCTGGCAACCATATTTTTCTGAGAATTGTGCAAAATGCATTGTGACCTTTTTTGGAATTAGAGTCATCTATTTTGCTGTAGATGTTGACGATTTCAAGTTTTTCAAACACACCAAAACACCACCAAAGGCTCTTTTCAGAGCCACCACTTCCTCCCAGAGAAAAGTGCATTGATTTTGCTAGGGCAGCACTCTAAAATTTGTCCGCAGACTTCCAAAAAATGCACAGGGCCCTGCACTGTTTATTTGCCACTTCTATTTTTAAACTGTGAAAGGCGGCTCTGAAAAGAGGGGAAAGGAGGGTAAGGAAGGGACAGCAACCACGGGGATAAGAAAGGGCAGGTGGAGATAGGAAGATGTAGGGTGGGTCTTACTTAGGTAGGGAGCAGGTCTTCTGGTGCTCCGTGACCGTAGTCTCAAAAGCACTTTGAAGACTCTCCCCCCTGCAGAGTACTGTGTCGCAGTACATACACAATATTGTGACCCTCGAAAGGTCGGGGTCAACAGCATTGTGAATGGCCTGTGAAGCAGCGGGAGGGTTGCGTTCTCCCACAGGAGGGTCTTTTGTGGTGAGAGGAGCGGAAACGGAGGATGCTGTAGAGGAACTCAACCTACTACAACCTTGCGAATATCCGCACTGTGGAACGACGTTAGGTGTCGCTTCATGAATGTCGTACCATAGCTGTACGAACCATGTCTCCCATGACTCAGTACCATTTTGAACAGGTTGCAGGCGACCATGGTCGCACGTTCTTTTGGTACGTTACCATGAATGGTAAACAACTGCCACACCCAAGACTCCCAGCGAGTGCCAGAACATCTACGCACAAGCTCACGTCCCTTTAACAAAGTTTATTTACTGAATTTCATAGGTTTTTAGTAGCGCAACTTAACCATAACGTCCCTTTAACATAGTTTTTTTACTGAATATGAAAAAAAGACCTATGCGACTGTCCGCGGACCTCAGGCAGCATCCACACTGCCCAAAATCTCAGGGGTTGTCTTACATTGTTGTAGCGTGCAGCAAAGAAACTGAAGATGTTATGTTTAAAGGGCAATACATATGTGTATTACAAGGAAAAATTAAGTAGCTCTACAAAGTCTGTACTTATGGAAGCAGCAGGGCAATTACATAGGGTGTGCAACATAATGTAATACACCAAGCAGGAAAATTACCTGTGCATCCAACAATATTACCTCAATGCTGCTTTGCATACACAATGAGAAGCAACTGCCAACGGGAGAAGTGCAACATAGCAACAGCAGAACCATACTAGAAAGTGATAAGTACATATACAGGGTAATTCATAGAATTTCGCACAAAAGTGGCGCACGCGGCTGGCGCACAGTGTCCCCGTGCGATACACTGCGCCAGCCGTGTGCGATAAAATCCATTTCATCGCACAGCGTATTCATGCATTTTAGCCTCCAAAACCAGCCGTGGTGCAGAGTGGCGCAGCGACCCTGCAGCAGCGCCAGTTACACCCCCAAGAACGTCCTCGCGCAATGAAAAGCCATCAAAATTCCCAATTCATCGCAAATGTCTGCGCTAACCCTGTATCAGTTGACAGGGCTGCCAAACAGCAAACGCCAAGCGGGGAACGTGTATTTCAGTGGTTCGCGGGAAGTTTCAAATGCGATTGTCCTGGATACGTGTACATCAGGGGTGCGCGTGAAGTAATACACGCAAATCCATCAGGGCACGTGTATTCCAGGGGTGCGCGGGAAGTATCACACGCAAATTCACCAGGGTACGTGTATTTCCGGGGTGCGCGGGAATTATCACATGCGATTCCATCAGGGCACGTTTATTTCAGGGGTGCGCGGGGAGTACTAAACGTGAATTGGCCATGTGGGTCCTCCCAGGTGTTCCCTCTACACCCTCCACGGCCCCTGCAGGCAGCCCACACCACAGGGGACTACCCTGCACCCCTGCTCATGTCCCGCAGGCAGCCCATCCACCATGGACATGCCCCCCTGCCAACCCACATGTCACCTTGCACCACTGATCCACAACGCATGTCTCCCAGCACCCTCACCCCCCAGCACTGTGGGGCACCTGCCAGCAGGCCCCCACACATGTCCAACTCATGTCCCCCTGCACCCCCAGCACTGTGGTGCACCCTCCACCAGGCCCCCACTCATGTTTCCCAGCACCCCCACCCCCCGCAGTGCAGGGCACCCTCCACCAGGCCCCACTCATGTCCAACTCATGTCCCCCTGCACCCCCACCCCCCTGCATCCAGGGCCACCCTCCACCAGGCCCCCACACATGTCCAACTCATGTCCCCCTGCAGCCCCACCCCCCCAGCATCCAGGGGCACCCTCCACCAGGCCCCAACTCCTGTCTCCTGGGTACATGTATTTCGGGGTTGCTTGGGAAGTTCCACACGCGATTGCCCTGGGTATGTGTATTTCGGGGTGCGCGGGAAGTTCCACATGCGATTGCCCTGGGTACGTGTATTTCGGGGTGCGCAGGAAGTTCCACACGCGATTGCCCTGGGTACGTGTATTTTGGGGTGCACGGGAAGTTCCACACACGATTGCCCTGTGTACGTGTATTTCGGGGTGCGTGGGAACTTCCACACGCGATTGTCCGTGGTGTGTGTTTTTTGGGTTGCGCGTGAAGTTTCACACGCAATTTCAGCAGAGTACGTGTATTCCAAGGTGCGCAGGAAATTCCACACACGAATCCACCAGCCTACGTGTATTCCAGGGAGTGCCGGGGAGTCCGACACGTGAATCGGCCGTGTGGGTCCTCCCAGCTGTTCACTCTACACCCTCCACGGCCCCTGCAGGCGGCCCACACCACAGGGGACCTTGCACCACTGCCCACCAATGCATGTCTCCCAGCACCCCCACCCCACAGCACTGTGGGGCACCCTCCACCAGGCCCCCACTCATGTCCAACTCATGTCCCCCTGCACCCCCACCCCCCTGCATCAGGGGCACCCTCCACCAGGCCCCCACTCCTGTCCCCCTGCACCCTCACCTCCCTGCATCCAGGGGCACTCTCCACTAGGCCCCCACTCCTGTCTCCCTGCACCCCCACCCCCCTGCATCCAGGGGCACCCTCCACCAGGCCCCCACTCATGTATCGCTGCACCCCCAACCCCCCTGCTCCAAGGGCACCCTCCACCAGGCCTACACTCCTGTATCCCTGCACCCCCACCCCCCTGCATCCAGGGGCACCCTCCACCAGGCCCCCACTCATGTATCCCTGCACCCCACCCCCCTGCATCCAGGGGCACCCTCCACCAGGCCCCACTCATGTCCAACTCATGTCCCCCTGCACCCCCACCCCCCTGCATCCAGGGGCACCCTCCACCAGGCCCCACTCATGTCCAACTCATGTCCCCCTGCACCCCCACCCCCCTGCATCCAGGGGCACCCTCCACCAGGCCCCACTCATGTCCAACTCATGTCCCCCTGTACCCCCACCCCCCTGCATCCAGGGGCACCCTCCACCAGGCCCCCATCATGTCCAACTCATGTCCCCCTGCACCCCCACCTCCCTGCATCCAGGGGCACCCTCCACCAGGCCCCACTCATGTCTCCCAGCACCCCCACCCCCCACCAGTCAGGGGCACCTGCCAGCAGGCCCCCACACATGTCCCCCAGCCAACACATCATCACAATCTAGATCCCTGGCCCTTATGGGCAGCCTCCACATGCCAAACACCCACCCAAGTATTGCATCCACCCACTTAGAAATGCCGATTACATGATACAACCCCAATGGCAAGTATGTAAATGAAGACATGTCCCTCACATACACACGATGGGTGTCAGTGAATGTCAAAACCCATATCATGACATGCATGAAACCAATGAGATGATACTACACATTGAAGTATGATGAAAAAAATATGTATTAAAAGCAACATAAATTGAATCAAAAATAAACAAATGAAAATGTGAATTAAAAACAAAAAGCAGCATGTCCGTAAAATAATGTAAAACTACAAATCATAATCCAAAGGAAAGGTGTCCAAAGTCACAGTTCACAAAAGTAAATCCAATGGAAAATTAAAACCAAAAACCATTGCTCCATGGGTAAAATCAAAATAAAAAAATAAAATTCCAACAGTCAACTATATACAGATAAACAATCCAGGGTCCATGATCCCAACAGAAGAAATTAAACCTATCTAACAACACTACCTAATAAAAAAAAACTATATACAAAAATGTGGTCCATTGTCCAAAAGGTCCAAAAAATATAAAAAAGCAAAGGAAACCTAACACTAACTACAGAACTATTTACAAGGGGAGCGGGCCAGTCCGACGGCTCACTTTGGGATGTTCCGGGCCAGGGCGTCATCGAACTCCTGCTCAATGTCCCGGAGGCTGTCCTCCTCCATGGCCCCGAGGGTCCGCAGGGCCGACGACATGTTCACCTCCAACTCCCTGCGGATTGCCTCGAGGCACTCGGTCCGTCTCCGCCCTGACCATCGTGAGCCGTGCCTCTTCCGCCCACTGCCGCTCCGCATCTATGGCGTGGACCAACCGCTGCCACACGGAAGACACTTCCCGTCCTGGGTCCTCCTGCCCTCCGGCCGATGCCTGCCCATCCGATGTCGAAGGCCCCGAGCCATCATGGCTCCCACCTCATTGCTGCTGCTGCTGTGCCTGTGCCCGTGCCCTGGCTCTTGCTGCCTGCACATCCTCCACCGGCTGGGGTGCAGTCGTTGATGTGGCCACCCCTGCTGGACGTCCGACACCCAACTGCGGCAGGGATGCCTCCTCCACCAGCCTGGCCGCACCCTCAGAGGCAGCTCCACAGGGCACACAGGTGACAAATGGGTGGGAAGATGGCACAGAGGACGACTGGCGCATAGGGTGTTCAATTGAGGAGGGGTTCGGAGCAAGCTGCAGCAAACGGAGGAATCCGTCCTGGGTGACCTGTCCCAGTAGGCCGACGCGGTCAACGTGCCATTCGAGATGACGTGCAGTCTCCTCATGAAAAGACTGCAGGTCACCTCGCATGGCCCGTTGACGCAACGCCACACCAGTCAGGACAGGCTCAACCCGTACCTGGATAGCCACGTCCGCAGGCAGAGGAAGGCCAGTTGTTGTGAGCTCATCCCCTGCCTGAAAACGGGTCTGGACGTAGGCATCCCTGCTGGTGCAAGATGATGCAGTGACAGGATCAGGGATAGGATTGCACACAGGCACCTCCGCGGCGGCCTGTGCTGCCTCCTGTCCCTGGTCCTGCACTGCACCACTAGCACCAGTGGAATCCCCACCTCCAGACCCCGTCTCTGTCGCTTGCACGGCCTCCTCCTCTACCACACCCCCCACCAACCTGGATGACTCCGTGCCATCTTCCCCCGTTGGGCCCTGTGGGGTCCCAGCTGCCCCTTCTGCTGCCAGGAGTCCAACTCCGACCTCCGCCTCTTGGACCTCCCACCGGCAGCTGCGGCCTGGGACGCGGCACCGGACTCCTCACTCCCCGACGAGATCACAACCTGGGAGGGGAGCCGGGCCTTGCGTCTCTGGCTGGAGGTGCGATCCCCGCCGCAGTGCTCCACAGCACCTTCTCCGCCCTCTTCATCAGTTGACGCTGCAGACAGGGAGAAATAAAACACAGGCTTCGGGGCACTGTACAATCGACACATACACACATGACAGTTGTACATGAGTTGCATTGGCAAACCTCAGACATGGCATCACAATCGCCAACACACATGTCATTTCAACTTGCACACATGAGCCATACCACAGCCATATCGCAACAGCAAGCACCATCCATACACATACAACAGCATGAGCAGGCAAAGGTGAGCCAGACATCACATGCAATACAGGGAGTGCACTCCACATGCACCCACACCACTACACTTACATGCATGTGTACACCTCTGCCAACTGTCGCAGTGTTCAGATTGGCATCCATGTCACATCTGCCAATCAGGCTTCCACATCCCGCTGTCACATGCATCCATGTTGCATCACTGTTCCACCCTTGTCAAATACACACACATGCACATGTACACAGTGCTGATACATGCAGCTGAAAATAACATCGATGTGTGACATCACGAACATGCCTACTTACATACACATTCATCCAAACATGTGTGCCCACACAACTGCATTTGGCATGCATGCCTACACACACAAGCACCATCCATTTCTCACACATGACAGCCCTCGCATGTGTTAGCCTCACGGCCCTGTACACCCCCCCATACTTGGTGTCATGATCTCTGCTTCCAAAAGGTCAGGGTTTTCCCAACTCCCTTGGAAGCAGATCCATAACCCAGGTTCCGAGTGCCAACCAGTCCCAATTGGGACCTTTTGGACCCAGTCCTGGCGCCAGTGGCACCAGGCTCATAAATATGCCCAGTCCCAGCGCTGGAAGCGCCGGGCTCATAATGCTTGGGTGGACTTACCTGCAGCAGACCATGCTGCTTACTTGCCTGCCAGTTGAGCCTCTGATCCTCTTCTGTTTGGAACTACTTTTCCTGTTGGGTGGGGCAGGAGCCGCTCCCTAGATTCAGAACACTGGAACTCTTCTGGAAAGCAGGAACTCTTTTCTTACCTAGGCGTGGCTGTGGAAGGAGACACCTAAGCACTACAGGAGGCTATTTAAACCAGACCCGATGGATGAATCTTGCTTTGCGTTATTCTGCATCCTCTGCAGCAGAACGCTCATCGTGTCTTCTGCATCTGATCCTGGGCCTAAGGAAAAAGGCTTACCATCCTGAATCCAGTCTTCAGCAACACCTATAAAGACAAGAAAGAAGAGGTTAGCATTACGGTCTTCAGTGACAGCTCTTCACTTACCTGGTCCATCGGCTGTCACCAACGCCTCGCGCTGCATTCCGGCATCTGAAAGACAAAGGCTTACCTACTCTTCGTGCGCTCCGGAGGTCTTCACACTGCATTCCGGCATCTGAAAGACAAAAGCTTACCAACTCTTCGCACGCTCCGGAGGCCTTCGGCGCTGCATCCCGCATCTGAAAGACAAAACAAGGTGTGTTTAAAGACATTGGGGAACTTTAATACTCACGTGCCATTACTCCTTCCCACATCTAACCCAGTGGGTATTCCGGCACCCTGCAGCCGCTCCGAACTTGTACCTACAAAATAAAAAGACAGTTAGAGCGCATCGTGAAGCAGGCAACAAGCGCTTACTTACGTGCTTCCAGGCGCTTCTATTCATCACACGGGCTCCATCTTCAACTCACTTCAGCCCGTCATCCGCCATAGCCGGAACCCTGCAAAACAAGAAACATCATTACTAAAGACTTTAAAGACATTAGAATTACTCGAAACTGGTTACAGCACCCTGCCCCGAGGCAGATGGAGAGCACGGCGTTCCCTTACCTAAGGTGAGAGCATTAACCTTTGGGGTTCTACAGGAGAAGAGAAAGGGAAGAAGAGAGAGACATTCAATAACCCAGTTCCTTAATCCCATATTTTCTATCTGCAGACATCTTACCCTTCAAGTCAGACATACAGTGCACAGAGGTCCAGCCCAAAGAGCAAGTCGTGTGTTACACATCACCTTTGCAGATACGGTATACGCCCAGTCAAGACCGGCGCCTCTACGGGAATCAGGTGAGCGTTACAGAACGCAAAGCCTACCACAAAACTCCCGTCCAGGCGCTATGGAAACCTCGGATACAGGCCAGCTAGCCCAGTTACTTGGGGACCTAAGGGCAGAAGTGCATGCAGCCCGTCAGGAAACGAACGCTCTAAGAAGGGAACTGATTGTTTCCAAGGAGCGAACAGATGATCTCGCTAGACAATTGCTACAGTCACAAGCCAGACAGATCCCGTTACCCGCATCTGGGGGAAATCTTCCTTCTACATCCTCTATGAATCCAGTGCAGATCAACCTACCTGGGAATGTACCTCTGGCTCCGCCCGAACGATTTTCTGGTGACCCAAAGAGGTTTGCAGTATTTATCAATCAGTGCCGGTTGCATTTCTTATGCCGGCCAGCAGCCTTTCCAACTGATCAAGCTAAAGTAGCTTTCGTGCTTTCGTACCTTAGTGGCAATGCAGCAGACTGGTCGATCCCTCTAGTAAATCAAGATGATCCGGTCCTCCATGATTTTCAAGCTTTTCAGCTCAGTATGGAAAAACTGTTCGCAAGACATTCACAGGGGCAGGCCTTGGACAATGAGCTTCTTTCGTTGCGACAAGGTAATCAAGACCTTTTGGCTTATATTGCGTCTTTCAACAGACTGATAGTGGAAACTCAATGGCCTGAGGACAAAAGGATTACGCTGTTTTATAGAGGTCTACGTGGAGAGCTCAAAGATGTGTTAGCCCAAGTAGTGAATCCCCCACAAGATTGTTCGGACTATATAGACTTAGTCGTTCAAATAGATCACAGACTGCAGAACAGGAAGGCCGATCGTTCCAAGTTTGATGCTCGAGTATTTTCCAAACCGCCAACTCCTTCCAAAGGAGTAGACCCCGGGGAAACCATGCCAATAGGGGGTCTGAAAGGTCCTCTAACACAAAAGGAGCGGGAAAGGAGAAAACAGTTGCAATTATGCCTCTATTGCGGAAACTCAGGGCACTTTCTTCGAGACTGTCCGGTGAAACCTGCCAAGAAGGCAGTAGGAGCTGCAGTTACCAAAGTTACAAACTCTGAGCAGGGAAACGTCCTCGCCCGACAAGAATAGAGGTCCTCTTGCCGAGCGTGAAAACCAGTTCCGTGACCTCGCATTTCGTGATACCTATGGTCCTCATTAGCCCTGATAATCCGGATCGATTACATGCAATTGAAGCTTACGTCGACAGCGGTGCCATCGGCAATTATGTGGATCATGAAATGGTGTTGAGGATGAATCTTACTCTTTGTCCCAAGGCTGTAAAGGACGTCATTACTACGGTGGATGGTACGGAGATAGCCTCCGGGCCAGTAACGCATACCACTCAAGAGGTGACGCTAGTAAGTCAAGATGGACACCATGAGAAGATCGTGTTCGATGTGATCAAGGCCCCTCAGTTTCAGATTATTCTAGGAATACCTTGGTTAGAGAAACACAATCCTCTGATCGATTGGCGAGCAAGAACGGTCCAGTTTCCAGAATGTGTCTCTACTTGTCACCCTCCACCTGGTGTTGCACTGGCAGCAATTTCTTCAGAGACTCCCCAGTTACCTCCCGAATACCTAGAATACCAAGATGTTTTCCGGAAGGATCAGGCTAACTCTCTACCTCCTCATAGGTCTTATGACTGCCAGATAGACCTGATACCTGGATCTACTCCTCCTTGTAGTAGAATTTATGCCCTCACCGAGCCTGAGAACCTTCACCTTCGACAATACCTGGATCAATACCTGGCAAATGGGTTTATTCGTCCTTCCAAGTCCCCTGCTTCTTCAGCTTTGTTCTTCGTTCCAAAAAAGGAAGGAGACCTTAGAACTTGTATAGATTATCGCTCCCTGAACCAGATCACCGTTAAGAATAGATATCCGTTACCTTTGATCCCTGAACTCCTGGACCAAGTCAGAAAAGCATGCATATATACAAAGCTGGATCTTTGAGGAGCTTACCACTTGGTACGAGTAAAAGAGGGCGATGAATGGAAGACGGCCTTCCGCACCAAGTATGGACTATTTGAATATCAGGTCATGCCCTTCGGACTTTGCAATGCCCCGGCCGCCTTTCAATATTTTATGAACGATGTCCTCAGAGAGCTCATAGATGTGTGTGTTGTTGTTTACATTGACGACATCCTCGTTTATTCTTCATCGGAATCTGAACATCGGAAACATGTGAAAATGGCCATCACCATCCTCTGTAAAAGGTGTGCAAAGCATGTTAGGCTTCGCTAACTTTTACCGCAGGTTTATCCCCGAATTCTCTCGAATAGTCCAGCCCATCACTGCCTTGTTAAAGAAAAACAAACGTTTTGAATGGTCTACCGAGGCGGAACAAGCTTTCCAGGATTTGAAGACTAAATTTATCTCTGCACCAATCTTAAAACACCCTCGCCCCGAACTCCCCTACATCGTGGAAACTGATGCTTCAAGCCTTGCCATGGGGGCAGTTCTATCACAAAAGGACCCGGTAACCAATCAGTTGCATCCCGTGGCATTTTGGTCCCGCAAATTCTCGCCTCCTGAAATCAATTACACGATTACTGACAAGGAACTTCTGGCTATCAAGTCTGCCTTTAAGGCTTGGCGGCATTATCTGCTGGGGGCCCGACACACAGTTACTGTGATTACGGATCACCGAAACCTGCAATATTTGAAAACCGCAAAAGCCCAATCCTCTAGACAACTCCGTTGGGCATTATTCTTTGCCGAGTTTGACTTCATAATTACCTATCGACCTGGTACAAAGAACGGTAAAGCTGATGCCCTTTCTCGGATGGGAGTGGAAGAGCACTTGATCAACCCTAAATCTGTACCAATCATTCCCGAACAAAGAATTGTGGGTGTAATCGCCACAGAATCCATAGAGGAAGTTAAGGATAAGGCCAGGCAACTTGTAACTCCAGCAGACATACAGAATTGGCATCTGCAGGGAAAGGACTTACTTGCCTGCCAGTTGAGCCTCTGATCCTCTTCTGTTTGGAACTACTTTTCCTGTTGGGTGGGGCAGGAGCCACTCCCTAGATTCAGAACACTGGAACTCTTCTGGAAAGCAGGAACTCTTTTCTTACCTAGGCGTGGCTGTGGAAGGAGACACCTAAGCACTACAGGAGGCTATTTAAACCACACCCGATGGATGAATCTTGCTTTGCGTTATTCTGCATCCTCTGCAGCAGAACGCTCATCGTGTCTTCTGCATCTGATCCTGGGCCTAAGGAAAAAGGCTTACCATCCTAAATCCAGTCTTCAGCAACACCTATAAAGACAAGAAAGAACAGGTTAGCATTACGGTCTTCAGTGACAGCTCTTCACTTACCTGGTCCATCGGCTGTCACCAACGCCTCGCGCTGCATTCCGGCATCTGAAAGACAAAGGCTTACCTACTCTTCATGCGCTCCGGAGGTCTTCACACTGCATTCTGGCATCTGAAAGACAAAAGCTTACCAACTCTTTGCACGCTCCGGAGGCCTTCGGCGCTGCATCCCGCATCTGAAAGACAAAACAAGGTGCGTTTAAAGACATTGGGGAACTTTAATACTCACGTGCCATTACTCCTTTCCACATCTAACCCAGTGGGTATTCCGGCACCCTGCAGCCGCTCCGAACTTGTACCTGCAAAATAAAAAGACAGTTAGAGCGCATCGTGAAGCAGGCAACAAGCGCTTACTTACGTGCTTCCAGGCGCTTCTATTCATCACACGGGCTCCATCTTCAACTCACTTCAGCCCGTCATCCGCCATCGCCGGAACCCTGCAAAACAAGAACCATCATTACTAAAGACTTTAAAGACATTAGAATTACTCGAAACTGGTTACAGCACCCTGCCCCGAGGCAGATGGAGAGCACGGCGTTCCCTTACCTAAGGTGAGAGCGTTAACTTTTGGGGTTCTACAGGAGAAGAGAAAGGGAAGAAGAGAGAGACATTCAATAACCCAGTTCCTTAATCCCATATTTTCTATCTGCAGACATCTTACCCTTCAAGTCAGACATACAGTGCACAGAGGTCCAGCCCAAAGAGCCAGCCGTGTGTTACACATCACATTTGCAGATACGGTATACGCCCAGTCAAGACCGGCGCCTCTACGGGAATCAGGTGAGCGTTACAGAACGCAAAGCCTACCACAAAACTCCCGTCCAGGCGCTATGGAAACCTCGGATACAGGCCAGCTAGCCCAGTTACTTGGGGACCTAAGGGCAGAAGTGCATGCAGCCCGTCAGGAAACGAACGCTCTAAGAAGGGAACTGATTGTTTCCAAGGAGCGAACAGATGATCTCGCTAGACAATTGCTACAGTCACAAGCCGGACAGATCCCGTTACCCGCATCTGGGGGAAATCTTCCTTCTACATCCTCTATGAATCCAGTTTAGATCAACCTACCTGGGAATGTACCTCTGGCTCCGCCCGAACGATTTTCTGGTGACCCAAAGAGGTTTGCAGTATTTATCAATCAGTGCCGGTTGCATTTCTTATGCCGGCCAGCAGCCTTTCCAACTGATCAAGCTAAAGTAGCTTTCGTGCTTTCGTACCTTAGTGGCAATGCAGCAGACTGGTCGATCCCTCTAGTAAATCAAGATGATCCGGTCCTCCATGATTTTCAAGCTTTTCAGCTCAGTATGGAAAAACTGTTCGCAAGACATTCACAGGGGCAGGCCTTGGAC
Organism: Ambystoma mexicanum; assembly: GCF_040938575.1. Classification (NCBI taxonomy): domain Eukaryota; kingdom Metazoa; phylum Chordata; class Amphibia; order Caudata; family Ambystomatidae; genus Ambystoma; species Ambystoma mexicanum. The sequence goes on from NC_090934.1 coordinate 656,985,950, forward strand.
AATGAGCTTCTTTCGTTGCGACAAGGTAATCAAGACCTTTTGGCTTATATTGCGTCTTTCAACAGACTGATAGTGGAAACTCAATGGCCTGAGGACAAAAGGATTACGCTGTTTTATAGAGGTCTACGTGGAGAGCTCAAAGATGTGTTAGCCCAAGTAGTGAATCCCCCACAAGATTGTTCGGACTATATAGACTTAGTCGTTCAAATAGATCACAGACTGCAGAACAGGAAGGCCGATCGTTCCAAGTTTGATGCTCGAGTATTTTCCAAACCGCCAACTCCTTCCAAAGGAGTAGACCCCGGGGAACCCATGCCAATAGGGGGTCTGAAAGGTCCTCTAACACAAAAGGAGCGGGAAAGGAGAAAACAGTTGCAATTATGCCTCTATTGCGGAAACTCAGGGCACTTTCTTCGAGACTGTCCGGTGAAACCTGCCAAGAAGGCAGTAGGAGCTGCAGTTACCAAAGTTACAAACTCTGAGCAGGGAAACGTCCTCGCCCGACAAGAATAGAGGTCCTCTTGCCGAGCGTGAAAACCAGTTCCGTGACCTCGCATTTCGTGATACCTATGGTCCTCATTAGCCCTGATAATCCGGATCGATTACATGCAATTGAAGCTTACGTCGACAGCAGTGCCATCGGCAATTATGTGGATCATGAAATGGTGTTGAGGATGAATCTTACTCTTTGTCCCAAGGCTGTAAAGGACGTCATTACTACGGTGGATGGTACGGAGATAGCCTCCGGGCCAGTAACGCATACCACTCAAGAGGTGACGCTAGTAAGTCAAGATGGACACCATGAGAAGATCGTGTTCGATGTGATCAAGGCCCCTCAGTTTCAGATTATTCTAGGAATACCTTGGTTAGAGAAACACAATCCTCTGATCGATTGGCGAGCAAGAACGGTCCAGTTTCCAGAATGTGTCTCTACTTGTCACCCTCCACCTGGTGTTGCACTGGCAGCAATTTCTTCAGAGACTCCCCAGTTACCTCCCGAATACCTAGAATACCAAGATGTTTTCCGGAAGGATCAGGCTAACTCTCTACCTCCTCATAGGTCTTATGACTGCCAGATAGACCTGATACCTGGATCTACTCCTCCTTGTAGTAGAATTTATGCCCTCACCGAGCCTGAGAACCTTCACCTTCGACAATACCTGGATCAATACCTGGCAAATGGGTTTATTCGTCCTTCCAAGTCCCCTGCTTCTTCAGCTTTGTTCTTCGTTCCAAAAAAGGAAGGAGACCTTAGAACTTGTATAGATTATCGCTCCCTGAACCAGATCACCGTTAAGAATAGATATCCGTTACCTTTGATCCCTGAACTCCTGGACCAAGTCAGAAAAGCATGCATATATACAAAGCTGGATCTTTGAGGAGCTTACCACTTGGTACGAGTAAAAGAGGGCGATGAATGGAAGACGGCCTTCCGCACCAAGTATGGACTATTTGAATATCAGGTCATGCCCTTCGGACTTTGCAATGCCCCGGCCGCCTTTCAATATTTTATGAACGATGTCCTCAGAGAGCTCATAGATGTGTGTGTTGTTGTTTACATTGACGACATCCTCGTTTATTCTTCATCGGAATCTGAACATCGGAAACATGTGAAAATGGCCATCACCATCCTCTGTAAAAGGTGTGCAAAGCATGTTAGGCTTCGCTAACTTTTACCGCAGGTTTATCCCCGAATTCTCTCGAATAGTCCAGCCCATCACTGCCTTGTTAAAGAAAAACAAACGTTTTGAATGGTCTACCGAGGCGGAACAAGCTTTCCAGGATTTGAAGACTAAATTTATCTCTGCACCAATCTTAAAACACCCTCGCCCCGAACTCCCCTACATCGTGGAAACTGATGCTTCAAGCCTTGCCATGGGGGCAGTTCTATCACAAAAGGACCCGGTAACCAATCAGTTGCATCCCGTGGCATTTTGGTCCCGCAAATTCTCGCCTCCTGAAATCAATTACACGATTACTGACAAGGAACTTCTGGCTATCAAGTCTGCCTTTAAGGCTTGGCGGCATTATCTGCTGGGGGCCCGACACACAGTTACTGTGATTACGGATCACCGAAACCTGCAATATTTGAAAACCGCAAAAGCCCAATCCTCTAGACAACTCCGTTGGGCATTATTCTTTGCCGAGTTTGACTTCATAATTACCTATCGACCTGGTACAAAGAACGGTAAAGCTGATGCCCTTTCTCGGATGGGAGTGGAAGAGCACTTGATCAACCCTAAACCTGTACCAATCATTCCCGAACAAAGAATTCTGGGTGTAATCGCCACAGAATCCATAGAGGAAGTTAAGGATAAGGCCAGGCAACTTGTAACTCCAGCAGACATACAGAATTGGCATCTGCAGGGAAAGGACTTACTTGCCTGCCAGTTGAGCCTCTGATCCTCTTCTGTTTGGAACTACTTTTCCTGTTGGGTGGGGCAGGAGCCACTCCCTAGATTCAGAACACTGGAACTCTTCTGGAAAGCAGGAACTCTTTTCTTACCTAGGCGTGGCTGTGGAAGGAGACACCTAAGCACTACAGGAGGCTATTTAAACCACACCCGATGGATGAATCTTGCTTTGCGTTATTCTGCATCCTCTGCAGCAGAACGCTCATCGTGTCTTCTGCATCTGATCCTGGGCCTAAGGAAAAAGGCTTACCATCCTAAATCCAGTCTTCAGCAACACCTATAAAGACAAGAAAGAACAGGTTAGCATTACGGTCTTCAGTGACAGCTCTTCACTTACCTGGTCCATCGGCTATCACCAACGCCTCGCGCTGCATTCCGGCATCTGAAAGACAAAGGCTTACCTACTCTTCGTGCGCTCCGGAGGTCTTCACACTGCATTCTGGCATCTGAAAGACAAAAGCTTACCAACTCTTCGCACGCTCCGGAGGCCTTCGGCGCTGCATCCCGCATCTGAAAGACAAAACAAGGTGCGTTTAAAGACATTGGGGAACTTTAATACTCACGTGCCATTACTCCTTTCCACATCTAACCCAGTGGGTATTCCGGCACCCTGCAGCCGCTCCGAACTTGTACCTGCAAAATAAAAAGACAGTTAGAGCGCATCGTGAAGCAGGCAACAAGCGCTTACTTACGTGCTTCCAGGCGCTTCTATTCATCACACGGGCTCCATCTTCAACTCACTTCAGCCCGTCATCCGCCATCGCCGGAACCCTGCAAAACAAGAACCATCATTACTAAAGACTTTAAAGACATTAGAATTACTCGAAACTGGTTACAGCACCCTGCCCCGAGGCAGATGGAGAGCACGGCGTTCCCTTACCTAAGGTGAGAGCGTTAACTTTTGGGGTTCTACAGGAGAAGAGAAAGGGAAGAAGAGAGAGACATTCAATAACCCAGTTCCTTAATCCCATATTTTCTATCTGCAGACATCTTACCCTTCAAGTCAGACATACAGTGCACAGAGGTCCAGCCCAAAGAGCCAGCCGTGTGTTACACATCACCTTTGCAGATACGGTATACGCCCAGTCAAGACCGGCGCCTCTACGGGAATCAGGTGAGCGTTACATTTGGCCCCATAAAAACACACTACTGGCACATCACCACACGCACAGCTCACAATCATGATGCATGTACACTTACCGCTCGACTCCAGACGGGTCTGCCTCTCAAGGACCTGGACGTGGAGCGCTGGGGATATGTGTTCCAGGACCCTCATCTGATCGTCCGACAAGTGGCTGAGGGTCCAGGACCTGAAGTCCTCCCAGCGCTTCTTGACATGATGGAATAGTCAGACTGCTACCCCCTCCGCGTTGATGGCAGTCACGATGTCCGTCCAGATCCGAGTGCGTCCTTCCTTGTCGGCGCACAAACTTCCGAAGAGGGCATCATACTGCCCCAGGACTTGCTCCACCAGGACACCAACTTCGGTGGCAGTGAAGCTGGTGCCCCTCTGCCTCTCTGGCCGGGGGTTGTCAGTGTTTGTCAGTGGTGCCAGATGTTGCAGTGCCTGACATGACAACCCCAGAGGCAGGAGTGGGTGGGCAACTGGGTCCTGGAGCTGGTCTGTGGAGTGATGGAATCCCAGTCGGGAGTCTTAGGTTCCAGCAGGGGTGGTCACAGCAACAGCACCCCTGGCTGATGTGCAGGCAGCAAATGGCAGGGCACGTGGGCAGCAGGCAATCAGGTAGCAGCAGATGGCAGGTGGGAGTGTGCTCGGGGCTCGGGGGGGGCAGTAATTCGGCCTTCTGGGCAGGAGTGTGGTCTTCCATGTGCTTACGCGTGGCCAGCTTGATACGGAGTGATTTGGCACGTGAAAATCCAGCACGTCTGCGTGTAATTCGAGGAAAGGGCCTTAGCGCGTAAGCGCGTCAGCACACGTACGCGAATTCATTGGCCCAAAGGCCACCAGCGCGTATGCGCGTCTGTGACGTGCGTGCGCAGGCGTTTCCCTGTACACGGGTGCATGTTACACGTCCAATGACTGCACGTCAGAGTGTCAGCTCGTGTAATTGGAGGATGGGGCCTTAGCGCGTACACGCTGAAGTGACGCTGGATGTGTGGGCATGTTTAAAAGTTACGTGTAGAATGCCATTTCCTCGTACGTGCTTTTCGTGGAGAGCGAATGGGTGAAATCTGTACTTCTTGTCGGTTCACATGCGATTTACTTCACGGCATTCCAAGTTCGTACTCCCTGTTACCTCTGACAGCTTTTTCTCTTCTTGTCTTTTTCCTGGGCCTGTTTCCTCAAACAGCGTTTACTTCTCCTGTTGTCCTGTCTCCTCAGACAGCGTACAATTCTTCTTTTGGCGGGGATGTTGCCAACGCGCACACGCGCATATTTTTCACGCAATTTTTCCTGGCAGACGATGAGTCGCGCACGTATTTGACATCTGTGCTTGCCCCGTGTGCTGCCTACCCCTTCAGAGGTCAGTCTAGGCTGCGTGTGACACGCATACGTTCATTTTTGTGTTTCTGGGTGCCACAGCGTAGTGCAGGTTTACTTTTCCATGCACGTGGTCTAGGAGGGGTTGCATGCACATTATCTCCCTTTTTCGGGGTGCCTGTGCGTTGCGTGACCCGTCATCTTCCCCCAGGGGTCACATACAGCCTTGCTAGAGCACTAGGGTATGAATTCCATCTAGTACCCTATCCCTTTGACCCCCAATTGCCCAGGACAATAGTTTACTGCAACTCCCATATGCACAACAACATCAGTGCCATGGTTGGGAGGTGAGCACGCGGTAAGGGTGGCAAAGGTGGGCGAGTCACAAGAGGTGGCTGTGGTGGATACAGTAGGGGACGTGGCCGGGACTTGCAGGGTGCCCCTAGCCCCCCATGTGTGGGTGACCAGTCAGGGACACCCATGCCCCCCCCCTGGTTGAGGGTAATGTGGCTGACACCATCCCTCCTCAGCCCTTGTTGGACCAGCCCATTGTGGCACCAGACCTGGCACAGGGTGACTCCATGGCTGACTTCCAGGTCAGCAGGTCTAGGCCACGTGTGGCGGTGCACGTTGGTGTCACCAGCCCACGTGGATCAGGGGCAGCTATGTCATCTGCTGCCCCAAGTAGGCAGGGTGGGGAGGCTGCAGGGGCAGCTGCGGCTCCATCCACCCCAGCTCTGAGTCTCCCAGCCAGGACAGTGTCGGTCCTAGTTCATCCTGCTGACGTTCCCCCTGACTACATCACACTTCAGCTAATGCCTGCACCAAGTCCCATGGTGAGTGTTCATTCCCACACTCCTAGTCCACAGTCCACCGGGGCTCCTGCCCCTAGTGTCCAGAGCGGCGTGGGACACTCAGTATCACCACCACCTTCCAAGCGGAAGAGGAAGAGTGCTCATCCAGTACAGGCTGATGCCCCAGACACGGCTACGCAGTCCGGCCCACCAAGGAAGCCCTGCTTCAATCAGGCTGAACTTGATGCACTTGTTGAGTATGTGTCCGCACATGACAGCGAAATGGTGATTACTGTAGGATGCAAGACCACACCTGCACAACGTCAGGCACACTGGCAGACCATCGCGGACCTCATAAGTGCCCTTGGATTCGTGAGGTGCACAGCTAATGATTGCTACAAGCGCTGGAATGACCTGAAGCGCAGGGCAAAGAAAAAGCTGGCCTCAAGTCATGCCGCAACTCTAGTGACCGGAGGTGGGTCTCCAGCAGAGGACATAGAACTCACTCCACATGAGTATGTTGCTGGGACCTACGTCATGGAGGAACAGATCCAAGGCGTGGGAGACCTGCCAGATTACGAGGCATTGTCCGGTGAGTGCACATGCATGTGTGTGTCATCCATGTGCATGGTGTGTGTGTGAGTGCTTCTGATTGAGTGCCAGGTGAGGGGGTGTGTGCCTGAGTGGTTTGGGTCACCCATGTGCTTCATCCAATACATTCTGCGCACCAGGATTTGGGTGTTGCAGTATCCCTTCTGGCAACAGTAGACATTCAGCCCAACCTCACGCCAGTTGCCCTTGAAGTGTCATTGTTAGGCGGAAACCTGTGCAGTTCCCTCTGGGACCACTGCAAAAGATTTAGGACTACAGGCGTTGGTGGTGAACCCACTTGGTAGCAGTCTGCACCACACAGATTCACGTGGTACCTGTGGCTGAGCAGTCAGACTTCTCTCAAGAAAAGTTGAGCAGTATGTGGAGTATACAAAATAGGACAATTCTTCACAGCAAGACAAGCAAACACGCAACAAGGCTTAGTGTAAAGATATTAAGGCATTTATTTATAACAGACCATCTATGAAAAACACTAAGGCAAATCACGGCAAACAAATCAAACACAATTACTCTACGAAGTAGACGATCAATCCCCCTAGCAATATCGGCAACTCTACCGGTACCACTTATTTTCAGACAGAGGTGTATACCTCAACCCAGATGACACTCGAATATTAGTTAGGACGGGAGAGAAAAAGATAGGCAGGTCATGAAATCAACACAGTTCAAGCCTAGCGGATAAAATGCAAGGCAGGAAGGCAAGAATCACAATAGATTGTAAAGTTCAGAGGCCAGGCCCACTCGGAGAGAGGCAAGGCGCGATGTCCCAAAAAGTCTCCAGGGGAGATGCATTCAAGTCTGTGTAGCAAATTGTTATCGGCAGGTTGAACCAGTTCAGAACAAAGAAGGAGGAAAGCTTGGAGGCGACCCAACGGAATGGAGAGGATTAAGACACCTCACTCGAACCGATCGAAAGGGAAGCCAGGCGGACACGGTACCTTGTTGTGGAGGGCAGCTCTGGCGGGGGCAGTTGTTCCTGGTGGTGGATGCACGTCGGGTCTTTGCCAAGAGTAGAGATGATCTCGTCGTCGAAGGAAATGAAGTCCGGTGCACCACCAGGGAAGAGACCAGCCGCGGAGTGCTCCGTCACAAGGCACCACCTTTTGGTCGCGGTAGAGAGGTAGTGGCTATCCGGTTGCCGAGGTGCTTTGCACGGGCAATTCGACCACTGCGTCCTGAGGCGAATAAAAAGCAAAGGGGACTGGTTGTTCCCACCAGCCAGGGGAAGAGACTCTCCGGCAGGGAGATCTCCTCTGTCGTGAGGAAGTGGTGAGTTGGTTCCGCAAGGCTCCACCGGAGGTGTCGTCGTGCAGGTCGGCTCAGCGTTACCCTCGTTGGATTCTTAGGTCCTGTGGCGACTTCTGAAGATCCAGTCCCAAAAGCCCTGCTTTTATGCAGAAAACCCCCATTCATTCAGCCTAGCTGTCAATCAACACATGCTAAGTGGTGAGCGGGAACGCTCACCACTTGGGCCAATCACTCCAGAGTGCGACCAGAGTTGGCAAGGCAACTCGGTCCAGGGTGCCTAAACCCCCTCCCACACCCCTGAGGTAACCCAGACAGAATGGCACCACTTTGGAGGGTCTCCGTACAGAGGCCCACCAAAAGTGGAACAAAGGGCTCAACCTTTGGTTTAGGAGTCACAAAGACGAACACAGACGCCATTTTACAAACCGAGTTCTGGCAGAAAATACCATCTGATAAACTTATTTAAGATAAGTAGATTTGTGGTATGTTAGAGATTAACGAGAAAAAGTATAAATCTCCAACAATGGGACAAATCCCATAGGGTTATGCTTGGGGTCGAACATAACAAGTAGTTTCCACTGCCACCAGCCAAAACTCGACGAGCGGGGACGGGACAGTGCCCCCTCGAGTAACAGGGCTAGGAGTAATCGAATTACCCCTACTAGTACGTCCACAATAAGATGGTTTGTACAAGTCCTGTTAGTAAATTTAGGTCTAGTAAAGCCAATGGTGACTTTACATGCCCGGGGAGACAGTAGTCAGTCCCCGGGTATGGAGTCTATGGTGGAGGTCCGCTAGGACGCCCCAGTGTTACGGCACGTAGGGTGCGGTGTAACACACATAGAAAAACATATGAGACCCTATGGAGTAAAAGACCCCATAGCCCATCGAACACATTGACATCTCAAAGGAATTACACACACATACATGTCCAAGAGTGGGAGAAAAGAGTCTCACTCTTGGCAGGATGGAAAAAACAAACTCCAGAAATCCAGCAAAGCTGCTGGGGGACTCACTAGGTTAGGAAATTCAGCCTAAACAGAGAATTCTCCCTAACAGTCATCTTGCCACAACATAGCTGCATATTATTCTGTGTTCATTCAAGCTGATTATCTGCATTCCACCACTTTCACTAGGCATTTCTCAGTCCTATTGTCACATGTGTGACATGGCTAGGGTACATGCCATCTGTGTGATGGCATGTGTCATGTATGTGTATTGGACATGCCAATCACAGGCCAATGTGTGATGGCACTGCTAGCCAGCATGAAGCAAATGTGTTGCTCTTCCATCTTGGTATCATCAATGTGTGCCATTTGCCTCCCCTTCATACGCAGTGACAGTGCATGCATGGGAGGGTTATAGTCATGTGGGACATGTGTCAATGAAGTACTGTTTCTGTTGCTTCTCAGCCCTACTTGTGTGCCATGGTGCTAATGCCTGTTCCGATTTCTTTTCTTTCATGTCTTTGCAGGGGATGACGCACTTGATACTGCTGGGGTTGTAGAGATGGTGCAGACCCAGGAGGGGTCTCAGGCCTGACCGGGCACCAGTGAGGGGCGTGGTGTGGTGGTCGGTGAGAACCCACACTTGCTGCAGACCATCATCTCAAGGGGTGTCTCTGGATGCACCTCCCCCGAGCTCTATTCAGGTGTCGATTCGGATGATGAGACCTTTGTGCCGTCGCAGGTAAGTGTTTCTGGGAAGGATTCTGTACTGTCCAACCCACCTGCACCAGGGGTAGAACCCTCAATGGGGATGTCAGTGTTGGTAGGTCCACCTTTGGTGGTTACGGATGCAGGGTCACACTCCGCTACATCTGATCCTGTTCCTGGGCCAGCAGATCAGAGGGGGAATGCAATCCTGCAGCCTCAGGCAGTGCCAGCACAGCAAGGCGCAGTTCGCCTTGCCCCAGACAGGTGTGGTGCCCGCCGACACGGTGGCCGTACGCCACCTGGCAATACCGCATGGGAGCAATCCATATACGGTTTGGCAAACCAACAGGCAGCATCAACTGAGATGATGGCTCAGGCCATGGGTTGCCACTTCCATTGTCCCCCAATGTCCCCCAATGACTGATTGAACAACTACAGCAGGCAACAGACTCCATTTGCCAGTCACACAGGGAGGACATGTTGGCGTCCAACAGGGACAGGCAGGCGGCACTGGAGACTCTGCGGGAAGCCATTTCTATTGGGTCCCAGGGCCACATGGAAGCCCTGAGGGTGGAACTCCGTCAGCTCAGGGTAACTCTGGTTGAGCTTGAGGCTTCAGCTAACACGAGGACAGAACAGCAGCTGGAGCGGCTCACACGTACGCTGTCAGCTGAGATGCAGGCATCTAGGGAGGAGGTCCGGGCATCCCGTGAGTTGTTGCATGGGGACCTCCGCACGATTATCCTCCAGAACCAGACCTTCCACACCCGCATGCTTGCTGCCATGGAGGACCAGACTAGGGCTTTGCCTGGGCTGCCTCCCATAGTGCCACCACCTCCTGATGCAGCTGCAGAGGGTGAGGAGAGCAACAGCAGCGATTCTCCCACAATAGGGTAGCCGTGCAGGCCATGAGCCCATGGAGGTGTTTTTTTTCTGCAAGATCCACACAGGTGGGTTTTGGTGTGCACCCTGTCTTCGGACCTCCTGGGTGGCCTCCCCACCCCCCCCCCTGGCCCATTCATGGGCATTTTTGATTTTTGATTTTTGATTTTTGATTTTTGATTTTTGTTTTTTGATTTTTGATTTTGATTTTTTGGACAGTGTGTTGCCTTGTGTGGCTCCCGTGGGCATACGCTGTATTGTGGCTGGGCACATGCAGGCTTGTCCTGAATTTGGGTCAGATGCTTGGGTTTGTGTGACACACACCCCTCCTGCTTCCCGTTTCCATGGGTTTGCAAAGGGTGTGCCCAAGTGACATTGACTTACACAGTGACATTGGACTATCATTTGATGTGTGGGCAGTCTGTAGTCAATACTGTGTATACATTCCTAGTGCATATTGTTGTTGTATTGTACACTGCATGGTGTATTGAAATGTGCCTCTGCATCCATCTCATCCTCCTAATTTGCAGGTACATTTCTCATGTATTCACAAGGCGGTCTACTTTGGAAATGGAGTCCATGTTGTAAGCAGTGCACCTACACTTTTGCGTGGCACTAACACTGTACAGTTGGAAGTGTTCCAAGTGCTGGCATTATCAGGTAGTGAGGCTACCAATTTTTAAAGTCCGTACTGTCATGTTTATGGTCGGTTGGAGGTTGTGTAGGTGATTAGTATTATTGGTAAAAATTTGGTAATGTGTGTTGTTGGTCCTACATTACTGTGAGCATTTCATGTGTGGCCAGTTTCCATTAGGGACATTGTAGTTGGTGACACTTGTGTCATGTTGTGGGGATTCATTTGTTTGCTCTCACATAGCATGACATGCCATGGTGTGTTGTGTGGCGGTGCCGGGGAGGGGTTGGGTGACATGGCACTGTTCTCATGTTGTATTTTGCAAGTGCGTATTTATTTTTGCAGCATAGAAGTGTGTATTTTGATGACACTGCATTGGTGGTGTTTGTGTAGGTAGGGATGCACACATTGTGACACTTCCAGGTGAAAAATCTCAGGCTGCTATGGTTCGGACAGTTGACTGTCCCTTAATTCATCAGAATTGTCAGATTGAGTCATCATTGATTGTCATATGGTATGTGCCAGGGCTGTGTGCACTCCACAGGGGTGTGATTTCTATGTGAAGTAATTAGCCACCAGCTGCGTACAGGCTGCCTCACCCTGTGCCCTTTCCCTCCCATGCGCAGCGGGCGTGCATGTGGTTGGGGATGTGGGGGCACCACCATGCCCACAGCCAGGCCCCGGCGTGTTGTAACATTGTGCAGGACACATGCTGCCACTATGATCCTGCACACTACTGGGGGAGCGTATAACAGCTGCCCGCCAGAACGGTCAAGGGAGCGAAAGCATGACTTGAGCACTCCGAATGTGCGCTCCACTATGCCCCGGGTTGCAATATGGGCTGTGTTGTGTCTTACCTCGGGAGGTGTGATGGGGTTCGAAATTGGCGTAATCATGTGGGTGCTCAGAGGGTAGGCACTGTCCCCTGGGGAGGTGGTGATGGGGATCATTAGTGGGGTAGTGACATTACTCTGTATTTGTCATGCATGCGTGTGCTGTGGCATTTATACTCACCAAGCAGCCATGCATCGCCATGCCGCCCAGCTTCCATGTCCAGGTTTAGGGTTGACATCCTGTAAATGAAGCTGTCGTGGGTGGACACTGGCATATACTGAGGTGATGATTCCCTTGGCATCACATACTACCTGGACGTTGATGGAATGCCAGTGCTTGCGGTTTCTATAGATGTGCTCAGATGCCCTGGGGGGACGTAGAGCCACATGGGTGCAATCAATGGCACCTAGCACTTTGGGGAATTGTGCCACCCTGTAGAAATCCTGGCTGACAGCCTGCCTTTCTGCAGGTGTTCTGGGCAGGTATATGTGCCTGCGGACTGATGGGCGTGCAGTGATGATGGCCAATACCTGGTGTAGGCACCGTGACTGCGTGGCCTGTGACAGCCCCCCACTTTGGCACTTGTCCGCTGAAATGATCAGGTAGCCAAGAAGTGCAGTACATTGAGGACCTTCTCCAGGGGGGTGAGTGCTTGGGAGCACAGGGTGGGTGATGTGAGGTCATCCTCCCACTCACTGACCAGGTCGAGTATTATGTGTGGTGGAAACCTGTACCTCCCATACACCTGGTCATCAGGCATATCAAATAGGCTGGTTCTGGGTGTGAAGATTCTGGCCCCGACTATCCTCCTCCTCCTCCTGCGGTATCCCACGGCGACTGCTGCTAGGAACGGTAGATTCATCCTTGCGTCTGAGCTTGTTTGTTGTTTGTGCACTCTTTTCTGCTGCGCGGGACGTGCACGTGTTTCCGGATTGGACCTTTTTTTTGGGCGCGTTGTAGGCGACCGTGTAAATCTTCCCGCCCACCCCAGGAATACACGTGACACGCTCTCCCAGGCCCAGTCGCAATTAAATATTCCCGCCCACCACAGGACTACACATGCCCCACTCTCACAGGCCCAGTCGCGTGTGGAAGTTCACGCGACACACGTAATACACGTACCCTGCTGATATCACGTGTGGAAGTTCACGCGGACCCATAATACACGTACCCTGATGGAATCGCATGTAAGACTACCCGCACACCCCTGAAATACACGTACCCAGGCAAATCGCACTGCTGGGGGGAGGGGGGCTGGGAGACATGAGTGGGGGCCTGGTGGAGGGTGCCCCTGGATGCAGGGGGTGGGGGTGCAGGGGGACATGAGTTGGACATGACTGGGGGCCTGGTGGAGGGTGCACCTGGATGCAGGGGGGTGGGGGTGCAGGGATACATGAGTGGGGGCCTGGTGGAGGGTGTCCCTGGATGCAGGGGGCTGGGGGTGCAGGGAGACAGGTGTGGGGGCCTGGTGGAGGGTGCCCCTGGATGCAGGGGGGTGGGGGTGCAAGGGGACATGAGTTGGACATGAGTGGGGCCTGGTGGAGGGTGCCCCTGGATGCTGGGGGGTGGGGGTGCAGGGGGACATGAGTTGGACATGAGTGGGGGCCTGGTGGAGGGTGCCCCTGGATGCAGGGGGTGGGGGTGCAGGGATACATGAGTGGGGGCCTGGTGGAGGGTGTCCCTGGATACAGGGGGGTGGGGGTGCAGGGAGACAGGAGTGAAGGTCTGATGGAGGGTGTCCCTGGATGCAGGGGGGTGGGGGTGTAGGGAGACAGGAGTGGGGGCCTGGTGGAGGCTACCCCTGGATGCAGGGGGGTGGGGGTGCAGGGGGACATGAGTTGGACATGAGTGGGGCCTGGTGGAGGGTGCCCCTGGATGCAGGGGGGTGGGGGTGCAGGGAGACATGAGTGGGGGCCTGGTGGAGGGTGCCCCTGGATGCTGGGGGGTGGGGGTGCAGGGGGACATGAGTTGGACATGAGTGGGGGCCTGGTGGAGGGTGTCCCTGGATGCAGGGGGGTGGGGGTGCAGGGATACATGAGTGGGGGCCTGGTGCAGGGTGTCCCTGGATGCAGGGGGGTGGGGGTACAGGGAGACAGGGGTGGGGGCCTGGTGGAGGGTGCCCCTGGATGCAGGGGGATGGGGGTGCAGGGGGACATGAGTTGGACATGAGAGGGGCCTGGTGGAGGGTGCCCCTGGATGCTGGGGGGTGGGGGTGCAGGGGGACATGAGTTGGACATGAGTGGGGGCCTGGTGGAGGGTGCCCCTGGATGCAGGGGGGTGGGGGTGCAGGGAGACAGGAGTGGGGGCCTGGTGGAGGGTGCCCCTGGATGCATGGGGGCGGGGGTGCAGGGAGACAGGAGTGGGGGCCTGGTGGAGGGTGTCCCTGGATGCTGGGGGGTGGGGGTGCAGGGGACCATGAGTTGGACATGAGTGGGGGCCTGGTGGAGGGTGCCCCTGGATACAGGGGGGTGGGGGTGCAGGGATACATGAGTGGGGGCCTGGTGGAGGGTGTCCCTGGATGCAGGGGGGTAGGGGTGCAGAGAGACATGAGTGGGGGCCTGCTGGAGGGTGCCCCTGGATGCAGGGGGGTGGGGTGCAGGGGGACATGAGTTGGACATGAGTGGGGCCTGGTGGAGGGTGCCCCTGGATGCTGGGGGTGGGGGTGCAGGGGGACATGAGTTGGACATGAGTGGGGGCCTGGTGGAGGGTGCCCCTGGATGCAGGGGGGTGGGGGGGCAGGGATATATGAGTGGGGGCCTGGTGGAGGGTGCCCCTGGATGCAGGGGTGGGGGTGCAGGGATACAGGAGTGGGGGCCTGGTGGAAGGTGTCCCTGGATGCAGGGTGGTGGGTGTGCAGGGAGACAGGAGTGGGGGCCTGGTGGAGGGTGCCCTGGATGCAGGGGGGTGGGGGTGCAGGGGGATATGAGTTGGACATTAGTGGGGCCTGGTGGAGGGTGCCCCTGGATGCTGGGGGGTGGGGGTGCAGGGGGACATGAGTTGGACATGAGTGGGGGCCTGGTGGAGGGTGCCCCTGGATGCAGGGGTTGGGGGTGCAGGGAGACATGAGTTGGTCATGAGTGGGGCCTGGTGGAGGGTGCCCCTGGATGCAGGGGGGTGGGGGTGCATGGGGACATGAGTTGGACATGAGTGGGGCCTGGTGGAGGGTGCTCCTGGATGCAGGGGGGTGGGGGTGCAGGGAGACATGAGTTGGACAGGAGTGGGGGCCTGGTGGAGGGTGCCCCTGGATGCAGGGGGGTGGGGGTGCAGGGAGACAGGAGTGGGGGCCTGGTGGTGGGTGTCCCTGGATGCAGGGGGTGGGGGTGCAGGGAGACAGGAGTGGGGGCCTGGTGGAGGGTGCCCCTGGATGCAGGGGGGTGGGGGTTGAGGGGGACATGAGTTGGACATGAGTGGGGCCTGGTGGAGGGTGCCCCTGAATGATGGGGGGTGGGGGTGCAGGGGGACATGAGTTGGACATGAGTGGGGGCCTGGTGGAGGGTGCCCCTGGATGCCGGGGGGTGGGGGTGCAGGGAGACATGAGTTGGACATGAGTGGGGCCTGGTGGAGGGTGCCCCTGGATGCAGGGGGGTGGGGTGCAGGGGGACATGAGCTGGACATGAGTGGGGCCTGGTGGAGGGTGCACCTGGATGCTGGGGGGGTGGGGGTGCAGGGGGACATGAGTTGGACATGAGTGGGGGCCTGGTGGAGGGTGCCCCTGGATTCAGGGGGGTGGGGGTGGAGGGAGACAGGAGTGGGGGCCTGGTGGAGGGTTCCCCTGGATGCTGGGGGGTGGGGGTGCAGGGGGACATGAGTTGGACGTGAGTGGGGGCCTGGTGGAGGGTATCCCTGGATGCAGGGGGATGGGGGTGCAGGGATACATGAGTGGGGGCCTGGTGGAGGGTATCCCTGGATGCAGGGGGATGGGGGTGCAGGGATACATGAGTGGGAACCTGGTGGAGGGTGCCCCCGGATGCAGGGGGTTGGGGGTGCAGGGAGACAGGAGTGGGGGCCTGGTGAAGGGTCTCCCTGGATGCAGGGGGGGTGGGGGTGCAGGGGGACATGAGTTGGACATGAGTGGGGCCTGGTGGAGGGTGCCCCTGGATGCAGGGGGGTGAGGGTGCAGGGAGACATGAGTTGGTCATGAGTGGGGCCTGGAGGAGGGTGCCCCTGGATGCAGGGGGGTGGGGGTACAGGGATACAGGAGTGGGGGCCTGGTGGAGGGTGCCCCTGGATGCAGGGGGGTGGCGGTGCAGGGGGACATGAGTGGGGGCCTGGTGGAGGGTGCCTCTGGATGCAGGGGTGTGGAGGTGCAGGGAGACAGGAGTGGGGGCCTGGTAGAGAGTGCCCCTGGATGCCGGCGGGTGGGGGTGCAGGGAGACATGAGTTGGACATGAGTGGGGGCCTGGTGGAGGGTGCCCCTGGATGCAGGGGGGTGGGGTGCAGGGAGACAGGAATGCGGGCCTGGTGGAGGGTGCCCCCGGATGCTAGGGGGTGGGGATGCAGGGGACATGAGTTGGACATGAGTGGGGGCCTGGTGGAGGGTGCCCCTGGATGCAGGGGGGTGGGGGTGCAGGGATACATGAGTGGGGGCCTGGTGGAGGGTGCCCCTGGATGCAGGGGGGTGGGGGTGCAGGGATACATGAGTGGGGGCCTGTTGGAGTGTGCCCCTGGATGCAGGGGGGTAGGGGTGCAGGGAGACAGGAGTGGGGGCCTGGTGGAGGGTGTCCCTGGATGCAGGGGGGTGGGGGTGCAGGGGGACAGGAGTGGGGGCCTGGTGGAGGGTGCCCCTGGATGCTGGGGGGTGGGGGTGCAGAGGAACATGAGTTGGACATGAGTGGGGGCCTGGTGGAGGGTGCCACTGGATGCAAGGGGTGGGGGTGCAGGGATACATGAGTGGGGGCCTGGTGGATGGTGCCCCTGGATGCAGGGGGGTGGGGGTGCAGGGGGACATGAGTGGGGGCCTGGTGGAGGGTGCCCCTGGATGCAGGGGAGTGGGGGTGCAGGGAGACAGGTGTGGGGGCCTTGTGGAGGGTGCCCCTGGATGCAGGGGGGTGGGGGTGCAGGGGGACATGAGTTGGACATGAGTGGGGCCTGGTGAAGGGTGCCCCTGGATGCAGGGGGGTGGGGGTGCAGGGAGACATGAGTGGGGGCCTGGTGGAGGGTGCCCCTGGATGCAGGGGGGTGGGGGTGCAGGGAGACAGGAGTGGGGCCTGGTGGAGGGTGTCCCTGGATGCAGGGGGGTGGGGGTGCAGGGAGACAGGAGTGGGGGCATGGTGGAGGGTGCCCCTGGATGCAGGTGGTGGGGGTGCAGGGGGACATGAGTTGGTGGGCAGTAGTGCAAGGTGACATGTGGGTTGGCTGGGGGGCATGGCCATGGTGGATGGGCTGCCTGCGGGACATGTGCAGGGGTGCAGGGTAGTCCCCTGTGGTGTGGGCCGCCTGCAGCGGCCGTGGAGGGTGTAGAGGGAACAGCTGGAAGGACCCACATGGCCAATTCATGTGTAGGACTCCCCGGGACCCCCCAAATACACTTAGGCTGCTGGGTTCGCGTGTGGAATTTCACGCGTACCCGGAGTACACGTACCCTGCTGAAATCGCGTGTGGAACTTCACGCGCACACCGAAATACACGTACCCTGAGAATTCGCGTGTGAAACTTCCCACGCACCTTGGAATACACGTACCCTGCTGAAATTGCGTGTGAAACTTCCCGCGCACCCCGGAATACACATACCCTGGCAAATCGCGTGTGGAAGTTCCTGCGCACCCCATAATACACGCACCCGCTATTTTTCACACAGCGGGTGTCCGTGTTTGTCGGTACCCCTTTGCACCTCATTTGTCCTAGAGGGCCACAGTATGGATCATTCATCATAGCTTTATATAGGTGCTTTTTGTTAGCGCACATTTTGGCGCACATTTATTTCAGGCGCAGGGACGCTACCGCCTGCTTTCTTGTGGCGGACTTGTTTGGCCCTGTGCGCGTCTTTGACCGTGCGCTGGTTTGCCCTATTCGATTCCATGAATACGAGTTGTGGGCGAGCGTGTGGGCGTTCCGCGCACTTGCCTCCTGTATTTCCCCCGTGACACCCATATTTTCACGTGTTGTTCCCCATTCCGAGTGTTACGCCCCGTGTTCCGCCTACTTTTGTTATGTGCGCCGCGCTATGTGCGATTTCGCAGTGGCCGTGGCGCACGCCGTTGGATGACCTGTGCGCCGGCGTGCGCCGCGCACTTTTTCAGCGCACATCCAATATTTTTCTCGTGCACGGACTTCCATGAATCAATGTGCGCTGGTTTCCCTGCGATATTCGCAGTTGCACTGCGATTTTCGCACTTTTACTGCGAATCGCACGTTTTGGCACCTCTGCGCCGGAATTTTCGGTGCACATTAATTCCATGAATCGGCCTGTAAATGTCTTCATGTAACTGTGCAGTTTGTTCTGTGTACAAGCCTAGTGAAAAGCCTTTTTTTTTAACACAGAAATGGCAAGCACCCTGGAGTGGCTTGAGGAGAATTTCCATCTTGATGAAATGAGTGACGATAGTAACTGTAATGGTACACAGTGCAATTTAAAAAGTAGGAATGAATGCACATTGCTTCACATGTAACTGAAACCTGTTTTCTTTTTACACAGTACAAACTACGAATGAAGGGAATGGCCCAGATGCACCAGCTGCTCCACAAGTGGATGGGCACATACAAACCCAAACTGCCAATGTGGGAAATGAACTAGTGAGCCTGGAGGCCAAAATGGAAAAATTGAACAACAATTTTGCTGACTTAAAAGTGTTTGTAGAGAGGCATAAAATGGGAAATGTAAAGTACCCCTGCCCAATTGCACATGCACCCCTTCCACCTGTCCCAGCCAACCATCCCCACAAATGTCCTGCACTCAGAGACACTATGATGAGATCTCCTTCCCCTGTGTATGTTTCCCATTCCACTACCCCTTCCCTTTCTTAGTTGAATGTTTTTAATGTGTCTTAATAAATTGTATGTGTTTACTGTTGCTGTGTGTGTGTGTGTTTTTTTTTTTAAAAAAGCCCTGTTAGGAGTGAGCGGAGTGCGTGATTCTCCAGCCTGTCCATAATCAAGATGGTGTCCTACGGACACAACACCTCTACGGGCTGGCCGCAATCAAAATGGAGGTGTCCTACGGACAAAGCACCTGTCAGAACATGTCCGCAAAATGATGATGCACCTTTATATGATTCAGGGGCACAGGCCTTGTCCTGCGGACACCTTGGCGCATGCTCATCAGATCCCCTGTGCCCGCCGAACAACGTGTCTGTCTGCAAAAGTCCATAAAGTTGTTTCGCACTTTTCATTAGTTCGGGGATCCGCCCCTGTCCCACGCACACCTGGGTGCATCCGCATCGATTCCCCTGTGCCCTCCCTACAATGCCCCTGTGAACGTATGTCTGCAGAATCGTGACATAGTTTCATTAGCTTGGGGATCCCGCCCCTGCCCTACGAACACCTGGGCTCATGCGTATCTGATCCCCTGCACCCTCCGAACACTGCGCCTGTCTCTAAAGTCTGCAAAGTTGTGGCATACTTTTAATTAGTTCAGGGATCCCGCCAGACACCCGTGCGCATGCGCTTCTGCTCCCCTATGCCTTCCGAACACCGCACCTGTCCAGATCTGTCTGCTGCACATGTCACACTTTTAATTAGTTCAGGGATCCCAGCCCAGTCCTACCGACACCTAGGCGCATGCGCACACCACAACCTGTGCAATATCTAGAGTCTTTTTGCAACTTTGTGAGCCCAGCTTGGGGTTTGAACTGTTAGGGGAGCACTCCCCAGCACCCCTATAAAAAGGCCACACCCCAGCGCTGCTCCTCATTCTGTTTTTGGTTACCCAGGACAGAGCACTGAGCCAGATTGCTGCTGCTTGCTGTTTCCTGGTTTGCTGAACTTAATTTCCTGAAGAATGGCATCCATTGCTGCTTCTGCTGCTGCTGGCTCATCACCCCCACCACCACCACCATCACCATCATCTTTTGGGGGGCATGGGGAGGGGAAGACGTGTGGTGATGTAGAGGGGGAACAAGAAGAGGGTGTATGGCCTCTGTAATGTTACACGGCCTGCGGTAGTGGCCGTGTAGTTATGGTTAAGTTGCTCAACTCATATGAAGAGCACTTATTGGGCAGTTTATAACTTTGCTCCCTCTGGACGAATCCTTACCAAACTTTGCAAAAGTTATAGGGGGGACTCACATTTTGTTTTCCGTAGACGCAATGGAAAAATACTTTGCCTATGCCGATAGCTGAAACCGCTGGACACATTTTCATCAAATTTGCAGCAAGAGCGGCAGCTTGGTCCTGAAAGCGTGGTTTTGTTAATTTGGTGTAAATCCATCCAGTCATTTTTTTTAAAATTGTAGGTGCCAAAAAGTTAGTGATATCTGGCTTCATTCCGCTGATCCATTTCCCTGTTTGCTCTGCGAACAGGACTCTGATTGGCCTGGAGGGCCGCATGATGTCCGTGGACACCCAATGGGCCAGCTGATTGGCTGGACACAAGCGGGATGTGCTTCACATTTTTCTGATCCGCCCGCCATGTTCTATCCAAGGATATTCGCAGACAGTGCAGCGGCAAACAGGGCTGGAAAACATGTTTTGGGGAATTTGGTGTTGGGTAGAGGGGCTGGAAATGGTGGGGGAGTACAAGAAGGTTCATCTGATGTATTTTCTTAGGTGGAAGAAGACTGTTTGTGTCCACGGCAGTCTGCGGACATCACAGCAGTTCATGTGTAGATCCTCAGGTGAGCAGCTTATCTGGTGATTGCAGGCAGGCTTCATTAGGGTAAGAGAGTGGAATGTAGATGATATGAGGTTGTTTGTATCAGCTGTATTGGCAAGCCCCTAGACTCTTGCACCCAAGAGTCTGCTTTCTGGTTTCAAGTACTGCAATGGTATGTGTACAGAAGTGGACAGAGCCTCAGGCGGCTGGCTTATGTGTGTGGGTTTTGGCTAGTAGGCAGATTGTAGGGTGCATGGCTGTATTATGCTGTGGTGATTGTGGCCAGCTACTAGACTCTTGCACCCACGAGTCTGACCACTGGCTTCAAGTACTGTAATAGTATGTGTACAGAAGTGGACAGGGTGTGTGGCAGCTGGCTTATTGGACTGCCCCGAGTTTCTTGGGTGTATGACAGTCTGTGCAGTGGGTTCGAGTAATATAATGGTATGTGTACAGAAGTGGACAGGGCCTCAGGCGGCTGGGTTATTGCACCCAAAAGTCTGCCCACTGGTTGCAAGTACTGCAATAGGATGGGTACAGAAGTCGACAGGGCCTCAGGCGGCTGGCTTATTTGTGTGGGTTGTGGCCACTGGGCAGATTGTTGGGTGCATGGCTGTATCATGCTTTGGTGGTTGTGGCCAGCTACTAGATTCTTGGGTGCATGGCCGGATGCACCCACCAGTCTGCCCACTGGCTGTAAGTATTGTAATAGTATGTGTACAGAAGTGGCCAGGGCATGTGGCAGCTGCCTTATTGGACTCCCATAGATTCTTGGGTGTATGAGAGTCTGCCCACTGGGTGCAGAAATTGTAATAGTATGTGTACAGAAGTGGACAGGCTCTTGGCCACTTGCCTTATGTGTGTGGAGTCTGTACATTGGTTGGAAGCACTGTAATGGTATGTCTAAAGAAGTGGGTAGGGTCTTGGGTGCCTGTATTGTGTGTGTGGGTTGTGGGCAGTGGTGAAATTCTCGGGTGCATGGGTGCATTATGCTGCAATGGTTGTGGCCTGTGCCTAGAGTCTTGGGTGCGTAGCTGTATTATGCTATGATGCATATGGGCTGCTCCTAGACTTTTGAGTGCATGACAGTCTGTCCACTGGTTGCAAGAAGAGTAATTGTATGTGTATAGAAGTGGAAAGGGACTCGGTGTCTGGATTATGTGTGTGCGTTCTGGGCTCTGGACAGATTTGTGGGTGCATGGCCGTATTATGCTGCAGTGGTTGTGACCAGGCCCTAGAATCTTGGGTGCTTGGCCGGAAACTATAGACCGTAGGCCATACACCCTAGAGTCTAGGGCTGGTCACAACCACCACAGCATAATACAGCCATGCACCAAAGAATGTGACACTGGCATATGGATTGCACGAACATGTGTATAGAAATGCAATTTGCTGATTATTAAGACGTATGACACCAATAAGCGTATACTCATTGTATATATTGTTGAGGCACTGAATACCTTTTTGGAACTCAGTGATAGAATACCATTAAAGTGGCAGTAGCACATTTGAATATTGTGCCACTGTGATCACATATTTTCTTTGTTGCATGTGGAAATGCAGGAGAAATCTTTGTTCCATTGGCTGTGATAAAAAATACATACCATGTTATGGAAGATACTTCATAATGTCATATTGTACTCAATTTCAGACATGTATGTACTTTGTGGACCCTCATAATTAGTACATTACAAGTACTATGCTTCAAACAAGTGTACTGGGCAATGTGCTTAGTTCCTGTGTTTGTTTGCATAATTTTGGATCTGTGGGAAAAAATATCCATGCACGATTAAAAAAAAAAACATCTACATTCATTTGATATTATGTGGCATACTCTGTTTCATTGATGTGTGCATTACTTACAGGAATGGTGAAGATGCCCATCTATTTGGTCTTACTGTTATAAGCACTGTTGCAGTAGGAGGAATTGAAATGGTGAATGTGTTTTGCTTTTTGGAAGTGGTGATGCTATGGTTGCAGTTAAATACCAGTTGGCGTATTCTAACTGTTTCCTCTTTTAAACAGTATCCGTTTATGCTGTTTGATTGCTGTTGGTGTTTTCTAAGTATTGTACTATTGCAAACTAATATTGCAGTATTGTGGGGGCAATTAGATACCTGTTGGCGTAGTCTAACTTTTGGTAGTTTGAAAGTTGTTGAGGGTATGCTTTGTAGCAGTTTGATTGCTGAAAGTCGATTTTAGCAGTTTGACCGCTGGAAGTAATATTGCAGCACTGTGGGTGTACTAAGATACCATTTGGTGTATTCTGGTTGTTGATACTCAATGAGTCTTGAAGGGATTCCCAAGAATAACTTTCATTTTTGCTGGTGGATTTTAAATTATGTAGTAATGGGAAGTAATATTGCAGTATTATGGTTGCAGTTAGATACCAGTTGGTGTATTCTAACTGTTTATCTGTTTCACAGTTTTGCACGGTATGTTTTCAATCACCTTCATTCTTGTTGGTGGATTTCCATTTTCCACTATTGCCAAGTGCCATTGCAGTATTATGTAGTTACATGCAGTTGCATATTTATTGCAGTGATATGGGCATGGTTATACAGCTGTTGCCTTATTCTAACAGTTGGTCATTTTACAGGCCATTGAGGACAGTTTGTAGACCCTCATACTCAGTAGGTTCCTTTTGAAGCACTATGGGTGAAACAATATTAGTGTGTGTTTTCTACAGTTGTTGTTTCTGTGACTATAATCATTAGGTCATTGGTGAAAAAAACTGTATGGCAGCACAACTGATGTACTCACGGGCCAGTTGGTGTGTGCAAATTGTTCCAATTTTACAGGGCAGAAGGTTATTTTTCGTTTGCAGTTACAGATCTGTTGGTGGGTATTGAGCAGTAGGCTATGCTACTTTGTAGATCAGTGAGTACATTTTGGTTTCAAGAATATTTAGTAGGCATTTGCAAGATTGGCTGGTAATCTCGGCGTCAGAGTAATGGACGTATCATTGCATTCAAACCACCCACATTTCTTTTTAATGTATGCAGTATAGTGACCTGCAGTGATTGTGGCAACCGTGTGGTAGATTATGCCTACTGTTGTGAAGGTTTTCCTGCTAAGTTATACTTGTCTGTGTGTGAAGATAGTAAGCTTGCAGGTGTTTTTGCTACCATCTGCATTGTGTCGTAAAAGCATTACTATTACGTATAGGTTATGCGAGTTTATCTGTAAGCTGGAACAATAAGCCAATCATTAGGTAAGCCAATGACCTAATGATTATAGTCACAGAAACAACAACTGTAGAAAACACACACTAATATTGTTTCACCCATAGTACTTCAAAAGGAACCTACTGAGTATGAGGGTCTACAAACTGTCCTCAACGGCCTGTAAAATGACCAACTGTTAGAATAAGGCAACAGCTGTCTAACCATGTCTGACTTGCAAGTAGTACATAATATGCCATTATTTGCATTTTGTACCAGCTGCTGAAATGGGATGTATTCACAGTTAGGTATAGATACATACACAAAGTGCTCAATGGGAACTTATTCCTGCACCACATGGCTTCAGAGAGTGCATGTATGTTTCCACATGTATGAAATCTGGAGGATTTCTTTTATAGGTATGTTTTTGCTTTCCAGTACTTGCAGTAAGTACATTAGAAATTCTTGTGGATCTTCTTGTGTTTTTATAGTGAATCTCACCATTCCTGCACAGTACTCTAATTCCTGCCTTATTCCTGAAAGATTGTAAGTGTTGTCAGGATTGTTTGTTGCATTTCTATGAAGGAGTAGCATTTGCAAACACAACAGGGGCCGGATTAGCAAATGCAGCAGGGGCGCACAACCCATTTGTGCTGTGTTGTGCACATGGTTGTGTGCCCCCTGATATCATGGAGTGGGGCTGCTGGTGGTGAAACGCAGGGCAGAGGCGCACACTAGAAATGTGCGGCAGGGCCTGGGTTAATTGGGCGCATGCGCAGTAATGGTATTAGCGTGTGCGCAGAGGATGTATGCATGCACGCTAATACAGGAAATGGAGCACCAGAGACATTTTCAATTAGGGACCCAGGTTTGCGACGTACAGGCACACCAAACAGCAGTTGTGCTTTACGGCAGCAAGAAGCAGGCGCAAAGTGTTGGCGACATGGGCAAATTAAGGTAAGTGGCCGTGATTAGTGTGTTATGTAGGTTGGTTTCGATTTTTAAAAAATACTTTCTGTGTGTTTACTTTTAGCAGTTGGAAAAGTTGTGTTTTGTAATGGTGTGTAGCAATGGGTTTAGTGTATTGCTTTGGAAAGTGAGGGGCGGCCATTTCTATGTGTGTATGCAGGCCTTAGTGGTGGGACGGTGAAGTTTGCTGCAGTCATCATGTGACAGGGTTGACAGCTTGCTCTCAGTGTAAGTGTTACATTGTTTAGGGGACTGCGTAGGCAGGCTTTAAAAGATCAGCACCCACCTTACCTTATCTGCGACTTGCAAGCTGTGGACCTGCAGAGCCATGTACCTTGCTGCTAATGACCAAGCCTGCTCAGCCATCTGCGACGTAGTGGCTGTGTATGTGCTAATAGCCCTGCCTTGTCACCTGTGCTCAACCCCCACAGGCCAACCACCTAGATGACGGCATGAACAAACTTACAATACAAAATATCTTCTAACATCATTGTTCATGACTGTCAGTGATTTCCCCACAACAAAAACAACACTTTACTCTCTCCTCAAAACGCAATGTAAAACACACAAACACTATTCGCCTTTTCTAATAGCCCTGCTTCCGTCCCACATTGCATTATGGAGCTTGCAGACCACCATCCCACATCCTACATATAAACGTTCACGTCCACTAATACCACAACTACCCACACTGCAAAAGAAAAATGCCTCTTCTATGTTACACAGACACATACCCTCCGTCTGTGCTTCTTCTGCCATTACCACCCGTATGCACACTTTCCTCATATGCTACAAACAGCATTACAGCACTTTCCCCATCACCAGCACTTTCCTTGCAGTTGGTATTTTCAATCAACACTTGATTTACTTTTCAATGCCATGTACTTTTCCCGCACTAATTGATCACTGCTGAACACCGTTTACACAGCAACACAGTTTCCTTCCATTCACAGCATGAAGCCATGAAGCGCAAATTGGCCCATTACTGTTCATTGTGAGCTTCACCTCCGTATTACCACATGCGCACTGTGTTAGCGTACATAGCAACGCAGTGTCCTTACACCTCAGGCTACATGCTTCATTTGTTGGTAATACGAAACAAATGACACCAATTGTGATGGCGCATAGGAGCTCCCTCTGTGTGTTCTTCTTTGCAGTGCATGAAACCCTTTGCTAATCTGGGCCCAGTCTGCTCTGTTTAATTAAATGTTTTCAACAATTGGTGGCAATTGGAATAGAACATTGATTGCTACATTTGCATAGCAATTTACACCAGTTGCATTGGACAATTTGAATGGACCAGCCAGTCTGTGTCTCAGTCATTTGATGGAAGTCCACTTGCTTTTTTTGACGAGGTACTTCTCTTGTTTGTGCAGTTGGATATGCATTTGCCTTTTCACTACATCCTTCTGTGATTGTGCTAATTGATGGAGTAGCAGCTGCTTTCAATTTCTTTGGTGGTACTGTTGGGAGATCACTTATAAGTTGTATTTGCACTAGTTTTCTTTGAGCAAGTTTTCCTTTTTGAGGAACAGGGTACATTTTAAGATGGGGTGTGTAGAGTGCATGTAGTCTGTTGTACTCTACGATGCAAGGAATGTCAGCCTTGACTTTGCTTGCATCAAACTTGACTAGAAATAGTCCTTCAAGTGTGCATGCGCGTGTAAGTGCTACATAACTCATACCTTCCTTAAAGACTGTGCTGCCAATGTCAATCAATGCTTGATCTAGGGTTAGACCTTGATTTATGAATAGTGACTGCATATGCAAGAGACAGAGAAAACTGTTCTCTGCCTACATACATGTCTTTGAAAAGAAGTAATCAGACTGTTAAGCATCCTACCATTTTAACTTCTGAAAGTTTGTCAAAGTGGATGTTTACAAACTGAATGCTGCAGTCATGTGGGTATGTGCAGAAGCCAACAACTGTACCACGTGCTGCATTAACTAAACCTTGCTCCACATCAAGGTTACACTTTATCATTACAGTTTAAACACAATATTAACATTTCCTCCAAGGCAGCTGTGTCGGAGATAGAGGTTTCTAAACTATTTAGTCATATTGTGGCTTATTGTCACATAGGCACTGTCATACCGTGCGCATCCAGTTAGTCTGTGGAGTACATTTGCACTATTGGTTTCATTTCATTCTTCAATATTGTTTCATTGAATTGTGCACAATGGCATTAAGGACATACATTTTAAATGTTTGTGTGCTAATTGTTCCATGACATCAGTCGCAGATGGTTTATGCCCGTATAGCTCATGGATGAGTCTGCTACTTAAGATAGACTGTGCTTCCTTACAAAGCAAACCAATCCGAATGCTTTTCAAAATGTTAGCATAGCTGAGTTCTGTGAACTGGCAAATGGTTTGAGTTAGTTCTCTGTATTGGAAATGTTGCCAGAGATTTACATTTCCTACGCTGCCAAGTGTGTTACGGCACAGTTTGTTTCCTAAGGTTTTAAAAATAGGTTCACCTTTCACTGGTGTTAATTGAAGAAAATCTCTGAAAACAATAATGGGGTTTCCTACAAAGAGTTCTTTGCAGTTCGTTTTAAGGACCTCTTGCAATCTGAGGTGAATCAAAGCCAACATTAGGTTGGAGATCATGCTCACCTCATCTATTAGGATAATTTTCATTTGTTCAAAATTCTGCGTAGCTCCATAACAGCTTCTGCTGAAAGTTTGTAGTAGTCTAAATTGTTTTGGTGTTCCACTGGAAGGAGTAGCAATCGGTGTAAAGTAACACTACCTATGTTGTAGGCAGTTAAACCTGTGGGGGCAGTTACAACAGCTGAAAGCTTGTTTGTCAAATGTTGGAGGAACTTGCTGATGATTTTTATTAAGAATGGTTTGCCTGTACCAACTTGACCACTCACATAAAGGAATACATGTTTATAGTTTTTACAGGTACAAGTTTTAGTTTTGTGCTGCACACCATGCTCAATTTCTTTAGTTACTTCCAGGAAAATGCAACGCTGTTCATCATTCAGTTGTGATTTCAGTAGAGCAAAGTTTTCTTCAGATTCCTCATACTGACAGATGGTGTTTTCCACTTCAGTCATGGCTAATTCTGCCTCATTTATTATGAGTGGCTCTCCAAATGGTTCTTGCCTTCCTGTAAGAGAAGGTTGACTGCTCTCTGGAGTGTCTAAATTAGGTTGTGCTTGAAGTTCTTCCTCTGGTTGGCATTCATTGTCCACCATGGTTTTGTACTGTTTGAAATGTATATCTGTTATAGTGCTTTCACTCGCATTAAAAACATCTTCATAGGAGGCATGGGTGTCGAATACATCTTCTTCTTTTCTCTATGGTTTAAAAAGTTGCAGTAGGAACATGTAGTAAAGTTCTCTATGTTGAGGAGTTTCAAATGATAACTTCATATGAATAATGAGGCTGCGTTTGGTAAGTTTAACCAGGCTGCTCTCACAACATTTGACTATGTATTTACCTTTTTTCTCATCTGGTTTATTATTATTTTTGTATGAGAAGTTTTGGGTTATGTGGCATAGACACATGGTTTCCAAAGCAGTGCTCCTGTATGGGTAGTATGCGTCCAATAAATTGTTTTTCAACATTTCCTGGCTGTTGGGATCATTTTTGGATATTGTTTCTACGCCTTGGTATGGTTTGTGAACTCTTTTCCTGGATACAGCAGGACCAAGGCTTAGCCAGACTATGTTTTCAGATTTCTCATATAAGGCTGTTTTGGTTAAATGGTCTGCGTCTTTGTAGCAACCACATTCTCTATCAGAGAGCATTTTAATGCCAAAGCTGTATAATTTTTGTGACAGTGTTTTTTCAGATGATATGACATCCCAGAGGTCTTTCAGCTCTGTTTTCTCAGCTTTGGTTAAGTAGGCTGTGACATATCATGCAACTGCAGTGGAATTGTCTGCAATGTACTGCACATCTATGTTTGCATTCCCCAAGAGGGCAATGTTGCATTGTAATTATTGATGTACTTTGATGCTTTGCTTCTTTTAATGCAGTATGTGTTCTTAGTTAGTTTGCCTTTCACACTGTGTACAACAGAAGACATGAAGCTGTTTACTTGTCCTTTTGCTGAAACTGGTCCAGGGAAACCAAAGAGGCATTTGGTGTAGTATTTTCCTTTGCTTAATATCTGAGTCGACAATACTTGCAACATGTATGTCTTTGAAACCACAAAATGTGTGTATCTAGCTCACTAGGTGTGCTTTATGAAGGGATTTCTCAAGTGACAAATTTGTGAATGAACTCTAAACTGTGCATCACTGTCCTGACCAAAGTTAGGAGCATATTTAATCCACAAAAGCATGTGGATGTGTAGTGCTCCTCTGGATTGATATTCTTTTCTCCAAAAGAAGTGTTGCACTGCTCCAAGGGGAGGAATTGTTTTATTACAGATGAAGTACAGCATGGCAATAAAGCAGTGATGGAAGTACCTTGACACATTTACAGGGTCAAGAGAGCAGAGTTCACCTGGTGTTTTCATGTCTATCCCTGCTTTGTTTTCGTTTGCTATGCGTAGGAAATCGTGCAAGTCTTCCCATGCATACGCTGCACAACTTAAAGTGACAAACCATGTGGGTGGGCCAAGGTTGCGTAGCATACACTGTACATCTGCGTGACATCGGAACCAGTATTCTTTCGTACCACGCATGTTTTCCAAGAGATTTGTAATACTTGACTGTAAAACTTAATCTTTCTTTTGCACCTTTTGAAGTCGGTGCGTAGCAGACGTGTTTAAAAAATTGAAAACTGTTTTCAATGTGTGTGCAACTCTGGAACATAAAGTCCTAGTTTACTTTCAAATGGCAGGTGGAATATGTATTCAACGTTTTGTCTGAATCTGGGGTCTTCACAATACATTCGTAAATATCGGTATTCTGATGCTGTTATTTGTGAGCATCTTTCATCATACCTTCCACCTTTTCCACTAGGAAAGAGTAGAGGAAAGGCTTGTGCTTCTGCACTTTTTTCCCATATGCTGATTGGAGATCCTTTGGCTTGCCGCATTTGATATGTTTCTAGTGCATCATATATGCTGTCTTTGGAGTGCAGTGGGTACATTGTATACTGGTCTAAAATATTGGATGCTGTAGTAGGATCTAGAAGTTCAACTTGGCCAGTTGATGAGGAATCCTGAATTATTCTGGTGGTTTCTCTTAGGTTTTTTTATGTTCATTTCTTTGTAGTATTCATTATTCACTTAAAAATATTGCAGGGCTTCTCTAACTTTGTTTAAGTCTACTAGTTGCTGCCATTTTTTTTGTCTTTTGTAGGTACACCATTAAATAGGATAATCAAAGATTGATCTATTGGCTGTTGCACTCCCAGCGTGTCTACATTTTCTTTAAGATCTAATGACAAATAAACTACTTTGCCACAAATGCCTTTCAGTAATTCAGAAAGAAGCAACTTGGCTTTTTTCGGTTGAAGGCCTATTATCGCTTGAAGTGGGTGTACTGTTTCGATTACAATGCTCTCATACAAATTAAGCTATTGGAGTGGTTTTGGAAGTGGGAACATTTCCAAGTTATTAGTGATAGCCTGTGAAAGCATTTTGTTATTATCAAGTTTTCCAGTGCAGTATGTGCAACGTATTGAGGGGTTAGGAATGTTGTATTTGTTTTCTACTATAAGATAGAGAGCTAATTGGAACCATTGGGATTCCTCATCGTCTTCTATTTTGTATGTTATATCTACAGTTTTGGTGCTCTTTCCATAAAAAGTTATGTGACAACACACACATACTTGTTTCGGTACTTCAGCAGATGTGCTTTTAAACTTTGCTATTTCTTTTTTGTACATGTGTAATAGAAGGTTGGCATCTGCAAGTTTGTCGCTACTCTGTTCTAAAGTTACTGGATTTTGTAAGTGCTCTTCACTTCTGAAATATCTGCATTGGATGTGGTATATTTCCTGCAGGAGTTCTTTGGCTGTGCCATGTAAGAGTATGTGATTTAAATGCAACAGTGCTAAAGCAGGACTTTTTGCATAGTACAGTCTCTGAACGAGATTTTGTATAGTAGAATGGGGTGTTGCTAAGATTTTGATGAGGTAGAAGGTGCTTTTGCAAGAAGGCCCAGAAATGCAGGCTAATAATTATCCTCGCAGTCCTGTGTATTTGTGCATGGGACAGGAGTCCATGGTCTGTAATATTTTAATTTAGAATTTGTCTTTGGCTTTCACATAGTGATTGAGGAATTGCCGTGAAGATTTGAAGGATTGTTTTTGTACGTTATACATTGAGGTGCACGGCCATTCGTAGATGGGACGGATTGGTTCGGTGGAATGGAGAGATGATTGTGGGTTTGTTGTGGATATTCTTTCAATCACTGTTTCCTCTGCCATAATGGTACTGTCTACCTTTTCATACCCTTGGCCACTGCTATGTATGGCATTCGGGATTGTTTGCTCTTGTTTACATGCCTCTTCATTGAAATATGGCTCTGTGATGGTTGTGTGAATCCACTCACCTTCACAGTTGTTTGCAAATGTATCTATGTTGATATTGCATATGTTGCGTAGTACTTTTTATAGTTTACTAATTAATTCTGGTTAATGGTTTCATTTTGTTTAAAATTAATATACACAATTTCCTTTTGAGGAGCATTGCACTGTCTACGAGAGCTTCCGGGATCAGTTTTAAGGTTTGAGCGTGATTTCATCCGTGTTTTTATAAGGTTCAGAAGGATTCTATGATGGAACATTTTTTGTAAATTTATTTTTTTGGAATGCTTACCTCTGGCTATGTTAACATTGCTAGATGCAGTGTTAGCACTACTGGTAGTTGCATTCTTCTTAATACATTTACTTTTAGCTTTACATTTTGGAAGAGAAGTCACTTTTTTTCCTGCTACCTGATTTCGTTTTGCTCAGTGACTGTATTAGCTGTTTTGTCTGAACTTTTCGTACACAGTCTGCTACGGGTGGATGGCTATTTTGCACGGTTTGAGTTTTATCTACTCCATTTCGGCATTGTTTTCTATGGAGTCACTTTTTGGTAGGCATTCTCTGTGTTTGTTGGAGAAAAAAGGAAAGTGTGGTTTTGGAAGTTGTGCAATGAATGTGTGTGCACTGTGCATGAGTGTCTGAATATGAGGGTAGGCACACATAGAGGGGTGTGTGATTGTGGTTACTTTTGGTTGGGAAGGTTGTACTGGTATGTGTGTGTATTCCTGTGTGAAAGGTTTGCTTCACTGTGTATGACAGAAAACTAGTGGGTTTACCATACTGGTGTTCTGATGACAATAACAAAAGTGGACCTGCTAGGGTGCAATTAGTAAGAGTGAAGCAAGTGCTGTGGGGTTGGATAGAATTGTCTAGGCTACAATGTAACAACACTGCACTGTCTGAGTAACAGGCAGAACACTACTACAGTACTGCACTTACTTTTTTGGATGTGAAGAGTAGGTTTCTCCTGGGAATTATCTTCCAGCAGAGACATCACTGGTTAGGAAGTGGTTCTGCACTGCTTGCAAAAGAAGGAAGTTAGTGTGTATGTTTGTTAATGGCATAGTAATAGCACTAGGAGAACAAATTATTTTAGATTGTAGGAGGATTTGTTGGCAGGAAGAGTTAGTGTGTGTGTCCAATTGTACAGCACTGCATAGGAGTGGGGACTTGGGTGCATCAGCATTGTTGGTATGGGGGCCAGTGCTGCAGTGATAACTGTGCCCTATGTGCTGCATATTTGGAATTGTGTGAGATGTTGTTGCACTACTTGCTTTGGAAATGGATTAGTGCAAGTCCTAGTAGGGTGAGAAAAAGGGCAGAAAGATGTACAAATTGGAAAGAAGAATGTTACTGTGTGTGGAATTTTGTTAACTTTCTCACACATAGTTGCTTGCTACATGAGTGCAGAAATCGTTTCCTGTTCTTGCATTTATTTATTCAAATTTACAGATAGCACTGTTGGCAATGCAGACATGCATGCATTTCTTTGCGTTCCTTGCAATGGTGCATTGTGGTAATTGTTCAATATACGTACTTGCCATGCTTTGCTAACATACATGCAGTTTCCCTTTTCTATGTGCATTCTGAACATTTAACATAGGATATGCCACTTGAATTTGTGGTGCAGATGTTCCCAATGTGGCATTCTGTTTTTGTTTTTCAACAGGACAGAGAGAGTAGTCATACAATTGAAATATGTGGTTAGTAGCTGTTCTCCAAGTCGGCATTAAAATACATTTTTTAAAGAACATAGCATTGTAAGTAACTGTCACTTGATGTCAGGAAATGGGACACATGAGAATATAATTATTCTGTAGGTTATGCGGGGTAAGTGGCAGGCAGCCTGTTCAAATGCATTTGTGACAGAGTGCTCTACAAAATATATGCATACCTGTATTTTGTGATGATGGATGAAGAGGTGGATGAATGTAGAAGCAGAAATCGTGGAGGGTTTTGTAATAGTTTTTGATGGAGGTGTTTTTCAATTACAGGAGATCTGTACTCTGAGTGTTCAACAGTACATCTAAGGTGTTGAACTATGATAACAGAGTTTGATATAGAGTTTTGCCTGTGATTGGTCGATGGTTGTGTGACTGATTGACAGTAGTGAATGAGGGAGTGCTATAGAGGGGCTTCTGAGCAGGCCTGGCATGGAAATGGAACTGTGGGGATTAGCAATCGGGTATTTAGGTTGTGCTTTATAGGAAGGGAGAGTAATACTTTTTCATTGCTCTGTTGGTTGTGTAGTGAAGATGGCTGGTGTTGGAGAGAAGCAGAGACTTTTTTGTATGGATAGTAGATTCATTTGTGTATGATCTGGAGAGGTATGCCCAGGCAAGAGGTGTTTCTCGTGATCTTGGGTTTCCAGGCCTGCAGGCTTTGTGGTGCAGTGTGCCTGGCCACAATTTGTAGCCACTGCTTGCTTTTTGCAGAGACATGGGAACTTTTGGTAGTCCTGAAGTTTTGGTGGTGCACTGGGGAGGAAAGCATTTGGGCTACATCAGTGCTCCAAGTTTGGTTCCTGTTCCTGTAGTAAAGTTGTTGGTGGAAGAACTAATGCTGCTTTTTCCTACTGCAAAGGTGTTTTTTTCTGAAGCACAATGGACCAACACCAATCTCTTTAATCCCCAGCAAAATGTTGGAAGGCGCCTTGTTAATGGAGGCATGGGTATAGTTTTGCACCGTACTGAGATGTCTGTTTTCTCTAATGACAACATTGACTCCCTTAGTGTGCACTATTTTACTCCAGGCAGCATTTCGTTGTCCATTCTTGGAAATGCTCATTTTGTCTGAAATCTAACGTATGCTTTGCAGAGGGTGATGTAAGGCAGTAGGGAGGAAAAGAAAAGAAACCACCCCCAAAACAATATAAAACAAACAGTGTTTGTTTAGTAGCACCTGAAGAAAAAGGCTCTTTTCAGAGCCACCATAATAGGGGAAATCTCCTACCCTAGGTTACATTTCTCTCCCCACCCCCTTGATTTGGCTGATTTCTCCATGAACACTGCGGTAGTTCGCAAACTGCACGTGCCACATCTGGGTCTTTTAAGGATGGCTGGCATGGTAATGGGACTGTGGAGGCCAGGAGATTGGCCTGTAAGGTTTTCTGGGTGTGGTGTGCAAGGAGAGAGTGTGGTAGAGTCTCTGATTGCTGAGAGGAGTGCAGATGGCTATGACTATGGCTGTGTGTTTTAGGAAGCAGAGTGTCTGGATTTGGAGGGACTCTTGGATACATTGGTTGCAGGTGTATGCAGAGCACTGTGGAGTGGCTGCGCGTGCACTGGTATGGATTGCGTGGCATGGTGTCTGGATTTGCTTCCCTTTTGTGCCAATTTGGTGATGCATGATCATGATCGTCCAGCCATTATTATTGTTCATTGTGGAGGCAATACTTTAAGCCATGTTACTGGAATCTATCTGCAGTTTGCCAGTTTTTGAAACTATCAAGTAATTTCTTTGCGCATTGCCCAGAGACAGATGTGGCTGAACGCTTCCTCATTTGGTCCGCAAATGGAGAAAGCCAGGTGAAATGTCAACAAGGCTGTTTGAGTATTTTTGTGAGTTGTTGGTATGTCTTCCTTCCACAATGAAAACATTACATTTCATTGCACTAACATTTTTTGCAGAGATGGTGTTTGTCCATCTTACTGATGCAGACAATCACATATTTTTGCGCAATATCCAAAATGCTTTACAGCCGTTCTTGTAAGTATAGAAAGCATTTGTGCAGTAGGTGTTGCCCACTTCAAAACATCCAAGAACAAAAAAAGGCTCTTTTCAGAACCACCACTGTCTCCCAGAGAAGAATGCAATGGTTTACATGCTGCCACCACCTGCATGCTTTGGAAGTCTACGGACTAACGCGCTGTCCGCGGACTTCGCAGACTGTGCAAGGGTCTGCCCCATTTTATTGGCACTTCTATTTTCAAACTGTGAAAGGTGGCTCTGAAAAGAGCAGTTTATTATATTTTTTATATTTTTTGGGGTATTTTTTAACTAGACACACAAGGAAGTGAAGGGAAGGGAAGGGACTGTAGGGAAGGGGCACCAACCACACAGATAAGAAGGGGCAGGTGGAGGGAGGAAGATGTTGGGTGAGCCTCATGCAGGTAGGGGCACTTGCCCTCATTATCCTAGAACGTAGCCTCGAAAGCACTCCAGAATTGCTCACCCCTGCAGAGTACCACGTCACAGTACATACACAATACAGTGACCCTCGAAAGGTAAAGGTCTGCTGCAGTGCGTATGGCCTGCAAGGCCGGTTCAGGGATCTATTGCCCCACAGGAGTGTCTCTTGTGGTGACAGGAGCAGATGCCGAGGATGCTGCAGTGGAACTCAACCTACTACCTTGTTCGAAGTGGACGACCCTCCGAACTGCTGCCGTGTGGCTAGACCTCAGGTGTCACCTCATGGAGGTGGTGCCATAACTGTACATCCCAGGTTTTCCGTGAATGAGCACCACTCATTGCAGTGAACCTTGGCCACACAAGCCTTGGCTACCCCCCCAATGGTGGTAAAAAGCCTCCACACCCAAGACTCACATCGGCAGCTGGTAGTGGGACTTCCACTACCTCATCCTCTTCTTGTCCCCCCTCTGCATCATCACACCTGTTCCCCTCCCGAGGCCCTTCAGGAGATTGTGGTGGTGGTGGTGGTGGTGTTGGGTCTGAAGAGCCAGCACATGCAGCAGCCATGGATGCCATAATATCCACCAGCAGCAAATCCAGCACTAGCAATGGAAATCACATCCAAGTGCTCTGAGCAGCAATCCAGCAACAACAATGCCAATCACAGCAGAAAACCACAGCCAAGTGCTCTGAGCAGGAAATCTAGCAACAGCACTGCCAATTTCACCCAAGTGCTCTGAGCTGCAACCCACCAATAGCAATGCCAATGACAGCCAAGTGCTCTGTCCTGGAAATCCAAAAACAGAATGAGGAGCAGCACTGGGATGTGGCCTTTTATAGGGTTGCTGGGGAGCGCTCTGTGAACAGTTGTGCACTGCGCGAACACTTTGAACCCCAAGCTGGACTCAAAAAGTTCCAAAAAGTCTCTAGATTGCCAGGAACATGGTCTGGGACCTCTGCAAGAGTGAAGTTTCACTGTAAAGCATTTTTTTGCTGTTCAGGGGCCCGGACCCTGTTCGCGAATAAGGACCGACGCTCAGCATGGGCGCGGTCACATGGTGATGTCACAAACATTCGCGTTGCGCTGGATCCATTGTGCGCATGCGCCTAGGTGTCCTACAGACAGGGTTGGGCTCCCCGAACTAATTAAAAGTGTGACACACATGTGGTGGATAGTTCTGAACAGGCGCAGTGTTTGTGTGATCCGGGGGATGAGAGGTGCATGTGCCCAGGTGTCCACCAGACATGGGGGGGTTCCCCGAACTAATTAAAGTATGTAACTGCTTTGCGGACATGCCAGACAGGCACATTGTTCATAGGACCCGGAGGACAAGATGTATATGTGCCGAGGTGTCCGCCAGATATGGGTGGGCTCCCCGACCTAATTAAAGTATGCCACTGCTTTGCGGACATGCCAGACAGACAAGTTGTTTATATAATCCGGGGGACGAGATGCGCATGCACCCAGGTGTCTGCCAGACAGGGTTGGCTCCCTGAACTAATTAAATGTATGCCACAACTTTGCTGACATGCCAAACAGGTGCGTTGTCCGAAGGACATAGGAAATGCGATGTGCGTTCGCACAGGTGTCCGCAGGACAGGGGTGTGCTCCCTGAACCAATTAGAGGAACATCACATCTTTGCGGACATGTCCGGACAGGCGCAGACTCCTACGGACTTCTCCATTTTGATTGCATACAGCTCGGACATGCGCGGTGTCCATAGGACACCTCCATTTTGATTACGGACAGGCCAGACAGTCGCACGCTTTGCAGACTCCTAACAGGGCTTTTAAAAAAGAGAACACACATGCACAACAAAAGTATACAGATATAATTTTATTTACACACAGAAATACACACAAATAGGAAAGGGAAGGGGTAGCGGAAATGGAAACATATACAGGGGAATTGGGGTTTCACACAGGCTGGTCATCAGGGGAGGAAGGGATTGAGGTGTCATCATAACGTCTTTGCTTACTGGGAATTTGTGAAGATGGTAGGCTGGGATGAGGGAAGGCGTATAGGTGCAAGTGGGGTAGTGGTACTTTATATTTTCCATTATATGCCTTTGAACAAGTAGTTTTAAATCTTCAAAACTGTCATTCAATTGATCAATTTTTGCCCCCAGGCTCACTAGTTAATTGGCCACATTGTCAGTTTGGGTTTGTATGTGCTAATGCACTTGTGTAGTAGCTGGTGCATCTGGGCCATTCCCTTCATTTCCCGTATGTACTGTTAAAATAAAACATGTTTCAGTTACATGTGAAGCAATGTGTATTAATTCTCTGACTTTTGAAACTGCACTGTGTACCACTGGAGTTACTGTCTCATCAAGCCACTTCAGGGTGCTTGCCATTTCTGTGTAAAAAAAGAAAAATACTGTTCACTAGTCATGTATACAGAACAAACTGCACAGTTATAGGAACAACTATAGTGTACTTACCACTTTCTAGTAAGGTTCTGCTGTCACTACTTTGCACTTGTCCCGCTGACAGTTGCTTCTCAGTTTGTACGTAAAGCAGCACTGAGGTAATAATGTTGGAAGCACAGGTTATTTTCCTGCTTGGTGCATTCCATTATGTTGCACACCCTATGCAATTGCACTGCTGCTTTTATAAGTACAGAGTTTGTAGACCTACTTAATTTTTCCTTATAATTCACTTATGTGTTGCTATTTAAACATGTTCAGTTTCTTTGCTGCACACTACCATAATGTACAAAAAAAACATAGCTATTGGGCAGTGTTGATGCTACCTGACATCCGCGAACAATCGCATAGTCTGCGGACCCTGTGGTTATCAGCATTGGGCCAGGGGGTTCAGTATGTTGTATGATACATCTTCACAACTTAAGGGTATCCTGGTAAAAACCTCTGAAATTCAGTGATAAAACTTAAAGGGATGTTATGGTACAAACATATCAGAAGGGTAACAACTGCAAATACTGTACCTTTTGAATTTTCAGCTTTTGACTGTTAGTAAACAAAACCACCTGGCCTAGATATGTCATTGAACAAAAAACAAGGCACCAGACATGTGATGTCATCAGTGATGTCATCAGTGAAATTTGTGATGTCATCTTTGATGTTATGGGTGTTAGTCTTAGCAGTGCACAGTGGTGGCGTGAGTTATGGTTGATTAGCTTACCATAACTGGTGAATTTTTGGGGGTTTTCGGTTTTACTTGTAACCATAATGTTCCTTTAACAATGTTTTTTCACCGAATTTCACTGAATTTGATAGGTTTGTATTAGCGCAACTTAACCATAACGCCCCTTTAACAAAGTGTTTTCACTCAATATATATATATAGTGTTTCTGGTAGAGTTCAAATAATTTACTTAATTTATTTTTTAGACTGTCCCAGCTGTATTTGTCTTGAAATATCTTCTCTGGATTTTGTATGTGGATGTATGATTTGAAAAAGGGCTTTACACAACAATTAATCAGGCATAGTAGACAATCTCATGTTGTTTGGCACCTGTCAGAATGTTGATGCTGTTATTGTGATATACATAATGGATGCGATGTGGTGTGTGGTTAGAAAATCTGTTTTTAGTGAACAGTGTGTGTGTGTGAAATTAATCTGCCTGGTTCTTGCAAAGGGACTCTGTTGGCACAATTAAAGCAAATTAGTGTTTCTCATCAGTTTAGCTATCCTAATTCATCGTTATCTAATTAGAAAAAAATGTGTATATCTGATAATTTCCAGGTTTGTTGGTTCTATATTACTGCAGATGCTAAAGGCTGAGGTAGGTGCAATAATCACACATGTGCTGCTGTATTGGGTCATGGATAGAATGAGGCTTATGTGTGGGACTTCCCTGAAAAAATAACCCTCCTCTCTCCCCTTACAGAAGGGTTCACTTAAGTGCTCTCTGTGGGAAAACAAGAGTGATTGTCCTTGGGCAATTCCAGCCATTCTTAGAAAATGACCAAAAGAATCACAGACATGTCAACCTACAAGGGCGTGCTGGGAATGGAAATTATAGATCATTTATTTATTTATTTAGATATTTAGGTTTTGTAATGTGCCAACTTACACAAATGTTGTTTTAATGAGCTGGATGCAGAGGAGCAACAGAGGTAAATCAAACAATCATGGTACGATGCAAAGAAGCGTATATTCCCATTTCATAATCATATCATATTTATAGTCTAAACCTCTAAACAATAGTAAATAGAAGGTGGCACCAAGGGGGTTTAAAGAGCTGTATGTTAAAGTCAATCATTGTTACATTTAAGGAGGGGCGTGGAAGGCACAGAAATATATTGGGGCAGTCTATGTGAGTAGCAAATGTATTCTTGTCAAGCCATCAAGTTGGCCAATTTTTTGGGGGAAGTCTGACGTAGACAAGGTATATTTTAGAGTAATCTTGCACCTTTTGTAATTGGGTTGAATTGTAAAGCAGTTAAGATTATTTTGCATTTGTGTGGCGAACATCGCAAAGCCCCGCCACTGTCTAAGTCTTTAAATTTGGGGAGGTGTCAAGAAATGTTCACC
This sequence comes from Ambystoma mexicanum, assembly GCF_040938575.1. Lineage (NCBI taxonomy): Eukaryota > Metazoa > Chordata > Amphibia > Caudata > Ambystomatidae > Ambystoma > Ambystoma mexicanum. The sequence continues at coordinate 657,025,426 of NC_090934.1, forward strand.
AAATGATCTAATATGTCTATTTGGGCCCTAGGAAGATAATAGAGTTATGACGTTCTTCAGTCTTGTGTTATGCAGACATCTATGGGTCACACATACAACTTTCAGGGAGATTTTGGCTTCGAGAGGGAGCAATTTTAGTGCCTTGAGTGCTGCCTAATGGGTTCTCACTTGTGGAGGTTTAATACATGTATTGCAGTGCTACTTGGGATTACCTTAAATGGGTGGGTCTCTGTTAAATGAGGCCTACACAGATCTGTCAATTTTTGAGTCAACGTGGTGGGAGAAAATAATGGATTTTGGTGTTGGTGGGTGAGAACACTTTGATGTCTATAGGCAGGTAATGGGCTTGGCAGGTAAGTGAACAAACTCCATGGTGGGATAGAATCACCAAAAGAATTTGAGTTGAGAGAAGCCAACTTAACAAAGTTAAGTTGACCTATCTCCGTGTAAGTGATGAATTTCCAGTTTGTGAAGTTTAAAGTGGACTTCCTGGGAGATTTCAATAATTTGTGGGTTGCTGGGCATCTTAGTGTAGGATGAAGCATACATTTGTTTAGTAATTTAGCGATTTTGATGAAGGAGCAGGAAAGACCTAGAGTGCCTGGCCATATGAAGGGAACAGAAGGGTGTGAGGGTTAGGACACCGAAGAGTGATAATTTGAGTTTTTGCATTGTTGAGGCTGAGGTTGTTTAGACACAACCACTTGTGTACCGCCGAAGGCAGTTAGGAATCTTGCCCTGCAGGGTGGTATTTATTGTAAGTTTAAAAGCTATGTATGTGTCATCGATCTAATGCTAGGATCCCAGAGGAAAATTGCTAAGGATAGGTTGTGGATGAGTTGCATAGCAATGGGAAATGTAGTTCCAATGGCAGACCCCTAAATTCAATTTGGATGGGCTAAATCAGAACTCACCTACTTTAATGCAGGTGATGCAATTAGTGAGGGATGATAAGATCGTTTTTAGGGAAAGGTCTTTGATGCCCAGGGTGGAGTTAAGTCTCTTTTCTCATAAAAAATAAGAGCTGTTTCTGTGTTCCCGAATGGCCTGAAATCCAATCAGTTGCCATGTCATGAGTCAAACATTTCAATACATCCAGATAATTGTGCTATGGAATTTTTTTCACAAAAAGTTTGGGCCAACCTGTCACCAAGTTCCTGTAAGGGCATGAGGTCATTGGATGTTTGAGTTAGTGTTCACAATTATTTAAATATTTTAAATTCTTAAGTGGAGCTGTTAATGGCAGTGCTGACTCTGTTCTGAAAGTAAGTACATTTATTTCTTCTGATCATGAGGGGGGGAGGATAGCTCAGCGGCAACACACTTCTCTTGGAAGCAAGAGAATACAGAGCAACACAGGTTTGAATTCTGGTCCACGCTATGAGAAACCGGAAGGTGTCTCACACACTAGTCCCTGGAGATCTGTCATCCAGGTGGTCAGGACACGACCATCATTTTTGGATCCAGTTCCTGGGGGTGGAGCAGTGCAGGAGTATCACCTGGGTGAGGGGTCTTTGGGGAGTGGGAGTGGGACATTGGATGATGAGACGCAGTATCCCCGTCCCTGTAACACCTTTACCCCATCTTACTAGATAGGATATTTAGGAACTCAACTCCTCCCCTTTTTACAACATGAACACTTTTTCACAGACAGCCTGCGATGAGAGAAAACAGACTAACACCCGAGCCGTATACCTGACGTGTCCCAATACAATGGTCATGCAAGGTCAGGCAATTACTGACCATCACACACACCTGACTTCCATAACACTTCCCCACAAGGATAAAAGGTGGAGCATGAGAGCACACTCTGAGTGAGGTAAAGCACACGAGGAATTAGCATTTCCAAGATGGCAGTTTAACACAAGGAGAAAGATGGCGAAACAAATGGGGATCGCAAGGAGGGAAGTTCCCTTGACCTTTTTGACAAGGAACGGTTACTTTCATGAAGCCTCGATAATTGAAAGCGTAAGACCAGGAAACCATGTTGAGGAATCCTGCATTCTGTGTCTGAGGTATCCAGGGCCCTCCTGCATCGATAATCAAGGCAGGGAGAATCACCACTGCCGTGGTATGGTTACTGGCTCCAACAACAAAACAGTGTCAGTGAAATCAACACAGCCGGTGAATCGGTCTGTGATTAAGCCAAGGTTGCAAGCAGCAACATTATATGGCGAGTGCTGCAACGAACATTGTATGATGCTCGTGGAGTAGCAAACGCGAGTAAAGTTGAACTGCAGATGAGTGATTGAACTTTGAAACGAAGATATGATGCCTTTGACAGAGTGGTCTGGCATCACATGTGTGCTCATTCAAAGGTCTCTGTAAGGTATCCAGCTGAGAGTTGACAAAAGTGAAAGAGTGGCTAAGGATTGTGAATCAAAGTGGTCCTACAAAGGGTTAAGTGAAATCCTGTGCACAATCGAAAGTCTTCGATGTTGATACAGTAAAGAAAGTTGATGGCAAAGTAGATAAAGTTGATCTGAGCCCGGCAGAGGGAGATCAATTGAAAGCTTTGTGTTAAAGTAGATAAATTGGTCTAAGCCCAACGGAGGAAGACTGATTGAAGATTTTGTGTCAAAGTGGATCTAGACCCGGCAGAGGGGGATCCAGGGTGAACCGTGAATCACCTGAGAAATTTGATTAGTGAAAATCCTAAGAATATTGTGTTAAAGAAGATCTGAGCCCAGTGCAGGGGCATCCGAGGTGAATAGTAAATCACCTAAGAAAATGGTCTACATGTGAAATACATAAAGGAAAGGAACTTTATTGTTTGTTGCCCCGAGCCATGACACCACTGTTTTCTGCAAGGCACTGGGCCCCAAGCTTGCCACATACAGATGTGCCATGTGGATATGGAGGGGAGATTTCAACTGCACCCAGGACCCCACCCTAGACAGTTCTGATGATAAGCACAAAATGAGAGGAACATCGGCAAAGGAGGGAGTTGCATGGGGACAGCAGGGGCTACTCCTATTACTCAAGCCTGCATGGAGTGCACACATGCATAAACTACATACTAATGGGCAGCAAGTCACTGGGGGAATTTATCACAGCCAAATATAAAGCAAGGGTCCTGTCAGGGCATGCTCCATTAATAGTGATGTGGGAGATGTTTATAAACAAGCCCCTGATCCAGACGTGGAGGCTGAGAGCACAGGCCCTACTACATGAGCATTTCCTGGCCAACATGAGCAAGTGAATAGAGGAATTCTTTGCCCAGAATGTGGGCAGCCTGGACAGTGCACGGACCCTGTGGGAAACTTGCAAGGTGGTGATGAGGGGGGAGGCAATCGGCAGAATGGGAGGCATCAGGAAGGAGCTGCTGCACAGCATCACAGACGTGGAGGAGCAGATTAAAGCACTGGGAGGAGCGTCCGGGGGAGAGCGACACAGAAACCATCAAGCACCAGCAGGCATGTATGGTGCACTGGGAGTGGCTGGGCAAGCATGACCATGCCAGATACCTAGAGAGGCTGTACAAGGGTGGGGACACACCTGGGAGGGCTTTGGCCTGGCTGTGTGGGGCCGAGGACGAGAGGGCAGCCATCAACTGCATCAGGGATCAGTGCGGGAGGAGTGGCAGGCCCAAAGTGAGATTAATGCAATGTTTGGCAAATTCTACCAGGGGTTGTGTAGCACTGGTGGAGGGTGGACTGCCGCAGAAATAGAGATCTTGCAAGACATAGTGTTACCATGCACAGAACAGCAACAGTCGGAGATGCTAGATGCACCACTGATGGAGGAGGAGCTGCAGGCAACCATCCTCTCGCTACCAAGAAGGAAAATGCCAGGGACCGAATGCCCCCTGGCAGAATTCTACAAAGAATATGCCGGGTAGCTGATGCTGCACATTCTGCGGATGCTGGAGGAGGCATTTCAGAGGGGCCTGCTACCCGCAAGCTTGTGAGAATCAACAATTGTACCAATACCCAAGCCAAATCTTATACGCCTCTCGTCATGATTAACCAGGACTGCAAAGTACTGTCGGCACTCTTGGAAAACCAACTCCGCAGGGTGATAGGCACACTGGTATATGAGGATCAGACTGGATACATCCCAGGGCAAAGCACTGCCTGGAACCTGCGCATGTTGCGCCATATCATAGATAAGACCAAAGAGGCAGTGGGAGAGTATGTGGTTGCCTCTTGGACGCAATCAAAGTGTTAGATTCAGTGGGCTGGGAGTGGCTGCATGTGGTCCTGTAACACGTTGGAGTCGGCCCAGCTTTCCAGGGATAGGTAAAGTTGCCATACAAGAGACCGATGGCCAGGGTGAAAATGGGAAGGTATATCTCAGGGGTGTGGGAGCTGGGGAGGGGGACCAAGCAGGGGTGCCTGCTGTCCCCCATATTATTAATTTTGGTGCTAGAGCCTTTGGTGGTTCTTCTCAGAGCAGACTTCAAAGAGGCGGACATAGCAGTAAGGGGCAGCACACATATAATTTCGCTGTACGCGGACGACATACTTTTGTATGTGCAGATCCCAGAGGTGAACCTACCGTACATGCTGGTGGTCCGGGATGAGTTTGCTAGGCTGTCAGGAATTACCATCAGCAAAAAGAAATCAAAGCTGTTCCCACTGGTGGGACTGGCAGCAATGGGTTTAGAGGGTTTACCGAAACTAGGGATGCGATGGGCGGAAGAGACTTTTAGGTAACTGGTGGACATTCATCGTGACCCAAGGCAGGAATACGAAATTAACACGCTGAGGGCACTCCAAGAGGTAGAAAGGTAGAATGGAGTGCTGGCGCAGGTTACCATTGTCTATTATGGGCCGAGCAGCGGTGCTGGAAATGGTGGTGCTCCTGCACCTGCTCAACGACTTCATCAATGTACCTTATGACATGCAAGGGCACTTGTTCAAGAAACTAAATTTGCTGCATAGAAGGATTGATCTGGGGAGGAGGTAGGTGCAAGATAGCGCTGGGCACTCTGTGCAGAGACTATAAGGATGGAGGGATTAGATTGACGAACTGTGAGGTGTACTACCTAGCAGGCCAACTGCAGTTTGTCATAACCTGGCTGGCAGACTAGGGCTCACTGGACACGGAGCTGCTGCGGGGAGAGGTCGAACTGTTCTACCTGGGGGTTGGGGGGTACTCTGAGTAGGGGATGCCAAGCTGAAGGAGACATTGACACTGGTGACCCTGGGAAGGAGAATCTGGTGCAGATTGTGGAAGATGGTGGAGAAACGGGATCCGTATGCAGACAATATACCCCTTGTGACAATAGGCGGGAGAAGTCCAGGAGAGATTAGTAGCTACCGATCACACTGGGAGCCGAATGGGGTAATCACCCTGGGAGACCTATACAAGGAAGGAGAGTGGGTGGAATTCCCAGAATTGATAGCCGGGGCTGAAGAAGGGAGAGGATGGGGTTCCCATGTTAGAGGCCTTTGACGATGTGGCGGAAGGAGGGCATACAAATTTGAGGCTGTACAAGCTGATCTTGGAGGAGCTTAAAAAGGTAGAATTTAAGGTACAGTCCAAGTGGGAAGAAGATCTGGGGCGACCTCTCACAGACGGGGAATGAACAAGAGTACTGATGTACACAAAAATGTGTCCAGGAACACTAGGTTAAAGCAGACACAGGTCCAAATCACACACAGGGCGTACATCACCCCACAAGTCATCTCACAGTTCTAGCGAGTGCAGGAAAAGAAATATCCCAGGTGTGCGCGTGACTCAGCAGGGATGCTGCACACGTTTTGGTTGTGCCCAGTGATTAGTGCTTTTTGGCAGAACATAGCACAGAGGATCAGGAAGGGGGGATAGAAATGCAGAAGTAGCCACCGGAGGCATGCCTGTTAGGACTATACCTGCGGCAGCGCAGAGAGGCACATTTGACAAGGATAAAAGACCTGTTCTACATCTTGGACAATCAAAGGATTGCCTTAGCGTGGAAGTTAGCGGAAGGTCCCTGCACAGAGGCATGGTGGGGTGATTTAAAGAAATGGGCAGTGGCCGAGACAATAGTGTAGCACAGGGCACTTTACAGGGGCCAACAGGAGGTCAGTAATGATGTGACGGTGTGGAACATGCTAGTACAGAAGGTGTTCACTACACAGGACCTAGGGCCACCTGGAGCTCATTGGGATAATGGGGGGGAGAGGCTCATGGGCTGGACTGGAGGGTATATGGATGGAGGCGGCAGAGGGGCAGAGGTAGGACGGGTGGGAAGGAAATATGCAAAGTCGGGGTGGGTTTAGCAGGAATGGAGTGACAACCAATGTTGCTGTAAGGTGCACCAGGAGCTGCAAGGCCCAGAGATGGGGCACTGGTGGAGGGAAGTGATGGTAACAGCTGCAGTTACCCAACGACGCAAAGATTGGACACTGCGAACACATGGGACAATATGCACTGCTCGCACTGGACGAACACTCCAGCGAGGGGGTTGGGACGGGTGGGAAGGGGTTTCACGAAAATGGAGATGATCATATGGTTTTCAGGTATGGTGCACTGATAATCACTAAATGACCCCTTGTTAAGTTGTTGTTGGTATGTTACGTTAAAACATGCCATTAAAAACATTCAAACGAAAAAAGTAAGGATTGACAATAGGATTATTTGCATAGGCTCTTTTTATTTTTACAAGGCACCCCTAGGGCTGCGTTATTATTATTTGAGGCTCGTCGCTTGCTCCTATCTTTAGATTTAGGATTCGATAGGCATTTTTCAAACCCAATTGAAGTTCAATAAACACCCTTGAACTGTGGTCACTTGTGTCTGTTTTACTGTTGATACCATGCCTTCCTTACGATGCTTAGAGACTGATCTCTGGTATTTAGCATGCCATAAAAAACTAAATAATTAATGGGGCCATATCCTCTGGATCTTCTACTGAAGGTTTGCTGTCTGAGATCTGCTCTGCCTCAGCCTATGTTCTAGATTTCATAAAGTTCTTCTGTGTGTGTTGAGCTCATGGTTAATCCAAGTTTTCTCGTTTCTGTGGGTTGTGAGATTTTTCTTCATGCCTGGCACTAGGATGTCCAGTAATATAGCAATCTTTTGTTAGAGCATCCAGTAGGAATATTCAAATTATATTCGTTCATTTTCAACACATTTCCTTTCGGATGCCAAAATATGTTGTAATCCTAGATTAATATATGACATGATATAAGTCATTTATAACGTGCCGGTACACAAGTGTTTCTAGGCATGACAAGGCAAGTGAGGGAAGAAAGAGGGAGGACAAGACAAACGATCTTACTAGGCCTTGCGTTTTCAGATCTTGCAAGTGCGAGAAACGTGAAGTGCAAGGGGAAAGCGAGAGGGTAAGTGCAAGGGAGAGGGGAGGGGAAACAGGGCAGTGATGTTCTGAGTAAGTACAGCCAGGGCAGCACACCTCTGGGGAAGTGCAAGGAGACGGGGACTCTAGTGTTACAATTACAGCCCCTAAGTGCGTGGTAGGCCCAGGGGTAGTGCAGGGAGACTGATCAAGAAGGAGACTGGTACCCAGTGAGACTCTGAGGGTAGCCAAGCAACCAGTTGGGACAGCAGTCAGGTAAGTCAGAGGGGGAGGGAGAGAAAAAAGCAGAGGAGAAGAGGAATGTTTTGAGCAGCTTCCAGAACTTCAGGTGGTCCGTCTCGAATTTGAGACAAACGAGTTTGATATAGTTAACAAACAAACTCCATATTTGATGTCAATTCTGGCAATATCAAATTTGGAATATCATTAAACTTGAACGCTTTCACAAAAGCAATAGGATATTGCAGGGGGCCTACCTTAGCACAGAATATGTGCATGATTGTCTAACCTACCTTTCGGGCAGCCCTTGCAGTTACTCATCAGTCTATAATTTTGCAATATACGGTTCCATTGAATTATAAAGCACATATGAAGACAATGCAGGTTTGCCCAGCCAAGGCTAGGGATGAGAAATATGAGGAACTAGGCAAGTGGTTAACTTTGTGTAATTTGTTCAAATTGATATCTAGCTGCTCGAAACGGAAAGGAGTACATAGCTGATGTTCCCCACAGTGCCATAGGTTGCCTAAGGGACATGTTCAAGCATATTTATGAGACCAACTGTTGGCAAACTCTAATGTTCTGGATAGATTTGTTGGGCCTTTCCTCAAACAACCCAGAAAACTCATATTCATCTGATAATGGTGACTTCTCTATCACTAGATGCTTAATTGCGGGCAAATTCTGTTGACATTCTGTTGCCTGAAGATTCAGGAAGTGAAGTACATTCTGTTTCTCACAAACAACAAACCCCTGGCTTCTTGTTCTCAGTGGGTGCGTGCTAAACCTAACGAACCATGGGATATTTTTACTGTTGAATATGATCTCGACCGCACAATGGGGGGGGGGGGATTTTCTGCAGTTGATCAATTATACACTAAAATAAATAACGTTTAAAGGGTGACCACCTAGAGGAAAAGCTCCGAGTCTCATACAGGCATGGTTCTCCTGTGCAAGTAACTGTGCTTGTTGTCAGTCTTCATTCAAAACAATAACAGAAGACCGAGTTGCAGCGTCTGGTTCCAGTAGTTCAAGAGGATGCAATTAAAATATAATGAGCTGCTGCAAACCGCTAAAACCCCTGAATCATCCTTAGGTCACAATTAAACTGCTAATATTGTCAAATCAATCTAATTGGAAGCAAGTAAGGCTAGAGTGGTTAACGATCCACTGTGCACAAAGGTAGGTGTTCAGAAAACCCAAATATACACAATTTTAATGAAGAATAAATATGTCCAATGCATAGAATGGCTTGGAAATTATATACAAATATAACTGGATGCATGTGAGACATTTTAGATGGCCATGCATTGCGCGAGGCCTCACAGTTATTGAAGACTGCCACTTGAATTTGTTGAAATGGAAGGGAGGGCTGATTCCTAATGGGGCCCTGGAACCTAGAGTGCTGTTGTATCAGCCTTCGAGGTCTACATAATCCTTTGAAAATAGCTAATTTTAGCTCTGTCATTTTTGGTCGGTTTAATAAAGATGGAGTCATCTGCTGAAAAAAGAAAATCTTTAAAAATTATGAAAAAAGAAATAAACCATATTCGGTTTTGTGTTTTGTCAACTAAAACACGAAATTGTATAGCATTTGACTTGTTGCCTTAATCTGATGCTACTGAGGCAGAATTAAGTATGCAGATTTCTTTCTATGTTAAAATAATGACAGTTATAATAATATGAATTATATTTATGAATAAAATAAGACAACCTCGTTTTTAGTTGTTGGTTCGATGTCTAATGATCTTATATATAATCATGCAACGTTACTCCTCATCAGTAGAAAAAAAGGTTAAGGAGACCCTGCTTGGGTTTGAACTTGTAACCTTTGTGTTACATAGTGTCCTCTGCAACAGGTGTTTTAACCCCCTGAGCTATGTTAACAAATTCAGTTATAGAGGTTGTAACTAGGTTTATTAACAATAACTATGTTGTACATGTTAACTTCAGACAACCTTGGCAGAGCAGGTTCTAGTGGCCATTCTGTTTCCCTGAAGATCACCTCTCAGAGTTCCTTTGCCCAGTGAAGTAATTACTCCAGCATCACTTTGAGAAGTCCAGGGTTTCTGGAATAGATGCAATCTTTCACTGCAGCAGTCTAATTCCAAGTATATTTAATTTGTATGCTGACCTCTATTATACTTTTCTCCTGAAGGAGGTAGTAATTCTGCATCGTTATTTAGTTGCCTGCTTCATTATAACTGTATATCTGGACATGAAAGAGATCAGTGTACATATATCAAGTCACCTACAAATTCATTTAATGATATCCTCATCACTCCCACGCTGCTTTCTTTTCTTCCTTACACAAATGTTTCTAACTGCAGCAGCACTACCCTCCCACATGGAGAAGTTGGTTGCATTCCTAAGCAGCGGCCTCTAGCCGACTCCATCCAAAGCAGAAGAGTAAAGTGCTGCTATAAATTGGCTGAAAATGTATCTATTGGTACCAGGGATATTTTTACTTCTTCTGTGGTATCAATGTAATACAGTGAAAAAACTTTAGTTGAAGTGACATTAAGGTGCCGATTTGATGCACCAAAACCCCTGAAATTCCGCAGGTGTAGGATGCTACGCCACCTTAATTATGAAGTCCCCATATCAGAAATCACTTAGGACACCCCATATGACCTCTTCAATGGCCTTACTGGTGTTGGCTGTGTTGGCTGTATTTGAAGCTGCATTCTAGCACATATGCAACATATCATGTCTTTTATGAAGGTCAAAAAACATTTGTCAAGCATTATAAATAATGGTAGGATAACTACAGAAAGTTGTTCTTGCACATAGCAATTTACAATTTGAGATGGGGTACAACAGGAGTCAGCAAACCCTGCTTGGATCACCAGAGGTTTACATTACAACTTACACTAGCCCTTGCCAGCATAGGCAATGGTGACGGTTCATGGAAGTCATAATCCTAAACATGCAGCGTAATGGAGGCTTCAAACCCTGACACTAAAACGATTACAACTGTCTTCCATTCAGTACATTGGCCACTCTAGTATTGACAACCATGTCCGCTTGCAACATGAACGTGTTTTTCAACGTGGTTTACCTATGCAGGCAGATGCCCTAACCTTTACTATTGGACATACTCAAGGCTAACCTTTTGATTTGTTATACTGACAGTAAGCACTCTGATATATGAGGATGCAATTATTTTGGAAACTGCTCCTTGACATCTATGTTTTATTCTTTGGTGGTCTGATGCAAAGGCAGAATTGTACTATCTGTATGTCTATTTGTGTAAGGCACTGTTTTAGAACAGAGTGAAAAAGGTACTAGATTATCTCATCATGGTAAATGTTCATTCATTACAGAGTAACTTGGTGTGTAATAGTACCATGGTCGTAAATGGACAGTATTTTTAAATGCAAACTCCAATCAAGCTTTGCATTTGAATCTACACTTATTTGCAGAAACACTAATTTTAAATGTTGTATCCCTCCTACTTCCATCTGTTAACTGATTTGTCTCATTGAGGATGTAATATGAGTAGTCATATGTGATGTCATCATTGATGTAATTTGCAATGTCAGCAGTGTGCTTAAGGGCTGTGCAATGTGGGCCTTCTTATTATGGTGGCATAGCTTCTATGAGGCAAACCTCCAGATTAGTAGACAAAGAAAAAACAATCCTCTAGAGAAAAAGACTTGGTGCACCTCTATGCAAGGAAAACAAATGTATTTTGTATACAAAAGGGGAAAAGGTCACAGAGGATGCCGTAGAACCCAACTGCCACAGAGCTTTCTGGGTTAGTTCAAAGAATGTAGGTTGTTATAAAGCAAATCATTGTCACTCGTGACGCACATAGTGTACAGTGTTCACCCCCCACCCTCATTGGCTACCAACTATGTACATACTATCAGTCCCCTTTAGTCCCTTGACCGAATGGCCACATCTTGATCATCCCCTTCCCTATAACACAAGGTCTTCTGCTCCGTCACCTTAGTTCCCCACTTGCTGATTGGTGGGCCTCTGGGAACGTTATCCTCCAATGTGCCTAATCACATGGTGTGCACGTGGTTGTTAACATGAGCTCAGTGGATATTTTTGAGGTGAAATTGGCCCTTCAGAATGAAGGAGTGTTTCTCTTGATCCCAGACATATGGACGCCCCCAACATTCCAGCCATTGAAGGACTACATTTGTTGGCATCACCTCCTGGTCCCGTAGTACAAATCATGGGATGTTTCACTCCTTGCTCGCCCTTATCAGTTTCCCCTCCCTGGCGCTTCTCCTGGGCCTCTCCAGGACCACACTAATCAGCCTCATTCTGAGGGATTGTGGGATTTTATTTGTGGGCATCTGGCAGTTCAAATAGGATGTCATTATTCTGGGGGGTGCCAGTGCCCTAAATCTAGACCAGGCCTTTGCCAGCTCAAGACCTCTGCATTGGCTCCCATGAGTTCGTCCTTCGGGACGGGTTCAGCCCTGCCCATGTTCAGCCATTCACATTCCTTTCTGGTTTCTCACGGCCTGCAACATAATACAATTGAGTTTTATATCTCAGGCCTGAAGGCCTCCATGTTCAGTTTCTCATTTGGGGCTTGGGATGGGAAAAAGATTCAGGACCCATTGCCACATTGTGCTGCTAATTTCCCCATTGCCTGCGGCAGGCTAGGCCTCACTTCAAATATGGTGATGCTTCAGTAGTTCTCACTGCGGGAACCAGGTCTGACGTTTGCACTACCATTCATTACAATTGAACTATTATACTCTTAATATCAAACATGCCCTATACTGGGGCCTACCTGCAGTTCCACAGCTGCTACGAGACACTGCACATATTATACCAATTTTGCATGTTTCACCCCCCTCCAACCGTACACATACATTATTTTGTGCGCTAATATATTTTCCTCAATCTAAATCATTTGGGAGGATATGGGAGCTGGACATGCATCCCAACACTTCCAACACCTGCTGAATGTCACGGGTTTCGTTGAATTAGATCAGCATCTTAACATCACTTCAACTAAGGTTTTTTCCACTGAATTACAAAGGTGTTGTTGCACTAAACTTATTTACCTTAACTGTCCCTCAACTAAAGGTTTTTCACTAAATTTCAAGGGTTCTGTTATGCCTTTCTTTCTGATAACATAACTGATGTCATATGATTTGTTATCAATATTTGTTCTTCAGCTATGCAACATCGGGTTTATCAAGTATTTCATCTTTTTTTGTGTCCACTAAATAAGAATGGATTACTAATAGTATACTGGGATGAGGAAGAGGGTGTGTCGGTAATGCTAGTATTTACTAGTAAGGTACTGTGACAGGGAAGAATGAGGTGTGTGTAGTAAGGGACTGTGAGAGGAAGAGTTAGTTGAGATCGTGAGGGACGGTGATGAGGAAGAGTGAAGTGGGGTAGTTGGGGACTATGATGAGGAAGGCTGAGGTGGGGTTAGTGGGGGACTGTGATGAGGAAGAGAGGTGTGGGGTTAAAGGTAAGACTACTATTGGGAAGAGACATGTGGGGGTTAAGTTGAGATTTGAATTGGGCACTGGGATGAGGAAGAGGAATGTGGGAGCAATGACACTGATTACGTTTGGGTTGTGGGACAAGGAAGACAAGGAAGAAGAAGGTGGCGGGAAAGGTATTATGAATAATTAGGTACTGTCACGAGGAAGAGTGAAGTGGGATAGTGAGGGTCTGTGATGAGGAAAAGTGAAACGGGGCAGTGGGGGACTGTGACAAGGAAGAGTGAAGTGGGCTTAGTGGGGGACTGTGATGAGGAAGAGTGAGGTGCAGTAGATAAGGACTGAGATAAGGAAGAGTGAGGGTGGGGCAGTGGGTGACTGTGACGAGGAAGAGGGATGTGGTGGTAAAGGTAATACTACTATTTGGTACAGGGATGAAGCATGGGCTTTAGAAGTACAGGTAAGATTGGGTATTGTGACAAGGATCAGGTATGTAGGGGTATAGGTGAGATTACTATTTAGTACTGGGACGATCCAGAGGGATGTAGGGTTTCAGGAAGGATTACTAGCTAGGTACTGTGACGTGGAATAGGGAGGTGCTGTAATGTGGAACACTTCCCTGCTGACGTCTGGAGAAAATCTACACTGTTAAATTACATTAAAGGCGTGTCCAATCAAAACAAAGGATGTGGTAAACATGGATCGGCTTCACTCGATCTTATGTTGCGCACTTTCATTTCAATTTAATTAAGCAATTTAAAGCTTTTAAGCGTATTTAGCACCCCTGAACATTAATAGCCCAAAAATACCCCCTTTTATCATGTGTGGCGGGAGCTTGACAATCGCCCTGTGAGGGGCGTTCTCTAGGACTACATTAGCACTAGCTGGAGTGAAGGGCCACGCTAAAGGGCTATTAATCCAGCCCACCTCCCCCAGTAAACATGTGTAAAGGAGCACATGCAAATACATATTTAGAAATCTCACAAACGAAAGAAATATAATGCTTTATAAAACTCAGGGTAATGTAGGTATTGGTCTTTTCTTTAAAAGCAACCAGTCCAGAAAGACAAAAGCTTCAAAGGATTAATTATGCCCTAGCTTAAAGTGCATTGCCAGCCCCTTTCTTCCATTTCATTTTGGCCATGTTCATTATAGTGCATTACAAAAGAGCTCCTTGGGGGGCACTACAGCAGATTAAGACTACAGGTATATGCAATAAATTCCCTTTGGTATCAGTCTGTACCACAAAGATTTAGTTGGTAGCTGTGGCTGAGCAGTCAGACTTATCTCAAGAGGAAGATGAGCAGTATTCAGGGTTTACACATTAGGACTACAGTACTACGGTACAAGGAAACACTGACCAAAGCTTTGTATTAAAAAGAATATAGCTGTTTCTTAGTCTTAGTCCCTAACTCCATGTCTGCGTCATGTCTCCTGGTCCCTGTTTGCTAGGTGAATGTATGGCATTGGATGTTTAAAGAGATAGCAAAGGAAACAGCAGTGGTGCGGCCAGACCAACAGCTTCCACCACATTTACAGTGCACTGCCCAGTAATACCAATGAGGAACTGCAAAAACAGTGGTCCTCTTTGCAAGAAACAGAGCCCCAAAACCATAGCTTGCAAAGCGATCCTTTTCTAATTGTGCCCTCCATTATTGAAGGTGGGTGCTCGCTGTCAAAGGACTCCAAAATAGAGGCACTTTCCTACCCTGTCTCTTATATACAAAACGGCATTTCAGGATGTACCTAAAAAAAGAGACCTTCACAACAAATGCTCAGAATACTTACTGGTAATCTTCATTACTCCTAGTCATGTTTTTCCTTGGCACAGTATTTACTTATGAGGCACCAGCCTCCACGACAGGAACCCTTTTTCTATTTCTTCTTTCTCCATGCTCCTCCCCTATAACTGGGAGTAAAACACTCCCCTCAGTGCAGCATGCCTCAGTTTCCTCCAACTCACCACAAAGATGATGAGACCCATGTTGCAACGGTGCCAGCTCTCAACCTGAGAGAGTGGGGGCCCTGTGCCGAGCCGCTACGCATGCTGAATGGGGCTGCACAGAAACACACATCCAGACATGATACTCTGCTTCCCGAGACTGCCCTTCCCTGCCAGAGGGCATCTCAGT
Source organism: Ambystoma mexicanum (assembly GCF_040938575.1). NCBI lineage: Eukaryota > Metazoa > Chordata > Amphibia > Caudata > Ambystomatidae > Ambystoma > Ambystoma mexicanum. The sequence goes on from NC_090934.1 coordinate 657,040,455, forward strand.
GGTTATTGAACGTCACCATGCGAGTGTTGTGAAGTGTACATAACATTCCTCTTCCTTTTCCCATTAACTACACAAAAACAAATACATACTTGCCAACCCTACCGATTTAGGCGGTAGGGTACCGCTTTTTAAGCAGTCCTACCTCCTACCGATTTATTGGCACCAAATACCGATTTTTGTAGTAAAAAAAAAAGAATTCATTTTTTTTTTTTTGCTCACGCCAGCTCGGGGGAGTCTTTCAAGGGCTCCCTCGAGCTGGCGTAGTGGGAGAAGGCGCGGCATGCAGGCTTTTGATGTCAAAGGCACCCACAGCGGTGGGCTAAATGCGCCCCTCCGGCGCAGGTGCCTTTGACAAAAGGCACCATTATCCCGTCACCACACCAGCTCGGGGGAGTCTTTCAAGGACTTCCCCGAGCTGGCGTAGCGGGAGAAGGCGCAGCATGCAGGCTTTTGATGTCAAAGGCATCCACGGCGGTGGGCTAAATGCGCCCCTCCGCCGCGGGTGCCTTTGACAAAAGGCGCCATTAATCCCCCACCATGCCAGCTCGGGGGAGTCTTTCAAGGACTTCCCCGAGCTGGCGTAGTGGGAGAAGACGCAGCATGCAGGCTTTTAATGTAAAAGGCGCCCACGGCAGCATGCTAAATGCGCCCCTCCGCTGCGGGTGCCTTGCTATTAGCCCACCACAACGCCAGCTCGGGGGAGTCTTTCAAGGGCTCCCCCGAGCTGGCGTAGTGAGAGAAGGCACGGCATGCAGGGTTTTGATGTTAAACGCTCCCACGTCGGTGGGCTAAATGCGCCCCTCCGCTGCGGGTGTCTTTGACAAAAGGCGCCATTAGCCCCCCACCACGCCAGCTCGGGGGAGTCTTTCAAGGGCTTCCCCGAGCTGGCGTAGCGGGAGAAGGCGCAGCATGCAGGCTTTTGATGTAAAAGGCACCCACGGCGGTGGGCTAAGGGCGCCCCTCTGCCGCAGGTGCCTTTCACAAAAGGCGCCATTAGCCCCCCATCACGCCAACTCGGGGGAGTCTTTCAAGGGCTCCCCCGAGCTGGCGTGGTGGCAGAAGACGTGGCAGGCGCCTCATTGTCATTGAATGCACCTGCGGCGGCAGGCTCATTCAATGACAATGGGCTGCTGACACGCCCTATTCCTATCATTACCTCCTCGCCTGACTATTTTTGAAACTTTAAGATTCCTACAGATTTTTGGTCACAGAATGTTGGCATGTATGCAAATATATCATACAAAACATCATTCTAGTCCTTATCAGCACACATAGTCACTTAGCTTCTCTCGGGGCTTCAGAGCCGCTCTCAGATGGTATCGTCTGTGCTGCATGCCTGTCAGATCTCGATGGGGGCTAAGCAGCAGTGGCTCCGCTTGTTGTTGTTCGGGGCTTCCCCCACAACCTGACTTGGGGATATGCACCTCCCTTCCTCTTGGTCCAGGCATCAACTGGGTGTCAGTCACCTTCTTGGTCCTGGTCCCTCACTGTTACCTCTCCTTCTGTTGTGTCTCTGTTGTCCACTGGGCCTCTCCTTTCCTTCCACAGCATCCTGGGAACTTTCTTGAACCATGATGCATTTCTGGTGATCATTTCCTTGTTCTTGCTTGCAGTGATCATGGTCCGCTTCTGTTCAGTCATTGTCCAGGGGTCAGACTCAAACCTACTTGCCAGCTTGGTCCTTGATGGGTTGTTCCCCTACTTTGGTGTGGCACTTGTGCTTGTGTGCCCTCATCCTCTTGTTATGTTGTCCTGTTTATCAATAGATCTGGCCTTGTGGTAGCAGTGGTAAGGTATGGATGATCAGAGTGTGGTCCATCACATGATGTCATTAGGCAGTGTATTGGTTGAAGCGTGGGGTAACAGTCGATAGTTGCAGCGGAACCAGAACAGCTCAAGTTCCCATGGTTCTGCTTGTGCCTTTGCAATCCTGAGGACTTTGCAATACTGAGGCCTTTGCAATCCTGAGGACCTTGTTTACTGTCATCATAAAACGCTCTGCGTTGCCATTAACTTGTGGCCATCGCGGCATGATGAGGTGCTGTGCAACCTGACCTGAAGGTCGCCCATGTACTTTGCAAACTCAACAACCTGGAATGGTGGTCCGTTGTCACTTTACAGTCTCTTGGGCAGACAGTGTGTCGCAAACATCTTCTCCAGGACTGGTATTACGACCTTGTCTGCAATTGAGTGCACTATTCATACTTTGGGGTAGCAGGAGTGTTCATCAATGGCAACTAAGAGGTATGTCCCCTCTTGTACCATGCAGAAATCAACACTTTCTGACTCCTAATGGGAAGTGCCTCTCGGAGCATTTTGCATGGGCTCCGACCTTGGTGGTGCCTTTGTGGCCAGACACGAGAGGCATGCTGTGACAACTCTCTCAACTCTGGCGTCAATCTGGGGGACATACTCTGTCCCTAATTCTTGTTTTGGTCCTTGCCAGGCCTTTTGCGTTCTTCATGTGCCAGTTCTATTATTCTCCCTTGTTGCTCAGGGGTATCTGGATGTGGACCCCCCTCAGGATGAGGCCCTCATCATTGATTGATAGTTTGTGGCGGACGATAAAGAGTCTTGGAAGAGACGTCAGAGAAACAAGATTGGAGATGGCTGGCTTTGTCCTTGAGAGATGCTATTAATAATCTAAAAGAACTTGGTAAACCTGCATAGTTACCACTCACAATTTGAAGTTGATATGTTGGAATACTCGCAGTAATTTCAATCTTTTTAATAACGAGTCTCTTATCAACGAGTTACAGTCTTTTGATTTAATCTTACTACAGGAAACATGGTTAACTGCGCGGATGGGTTGGGAAGGCTTTGTTGTGGAAGACCTATGCGCTACTAAAGGACCGAGGGGTAGACCCAAAGGGGGTTTGCTCACGGCCACCAAAGAATCCTCGGGATTGTTAATGCTAAATAAGTGGAAACAAGGTCAATTTTTTCCTTATTGCTGCTTATATGGTGGGAAATGTTGAGCCGAGCTTTCCTCTATTGGTGATAAACGTTTACTGGAATGCTAACGAATACTCTGACCACAAGTTGGAAATTGAGCTAATTGACTTGGGAAAACTTATTGATAAGTGGTGCATGGAGAATAAAGATGGGGAAATTATCATAGCTGGTGACCTAAACGCCGATTGTAGCGTGGATAAGCTATCAGGAGAAATGCTGTACCTTAAAATAGCTACCTGCAGTAGCGGCAGCGCGAAGCTAAGAGGTTTTTTATGGCTTCGTTTTGCCAATCTGTGGGGGCTTAAATTGATCTCAAACAATTACCATACCTGGTACGCAAGGGGGAGCGGGTCTATTATAGACTAAATATTCTTAACTGCCAAATTAAGTTTCGCCATTTTAAATTTCGAAGTGAAAACCGCTAACACAAGTGACCATTGTATGTTGATGATAGAGTTGGAATTTAAAATCACTGTGAAGACCCCTAAGAGGTACAACAAAGAACTGGTGGTAAACACTGCAAACAGCAGAGTAAACTGGACATTTAATTCAACTACGAAATTTACTTTAAACATGATTGCGGAATATGAAAAAACCAAGTTGGAACAACGCTTGTGTATGTTCTCAGTAAAAGAGTTTGATAACACAATAAGATCTAAAATTAAGCATCTCTCGGAAAAAAGGTCTGGTAGAGTTGCCCAATCAACTTACTATAAGCACTCTATGGACACGGAAGTTTATGAGAGAAAAAGAGAGCTTAATAGAGAGCTCCGCAAATTGCGGAAACTGTGTTCGTTAGAATCTGGTATTGGGGATAGAATTAGACAACTAAAGCAATCCTTTAAAAATTGGCTGATTAGCCATAGAGGTATCATGGCTCAACGCGACGGTGAAAGGATGTTGGGGGCCATGAGAGGGGCCTCATCTAAACATTTTTGGCAATTGATCAATAATGTGGACGCGACTCAAATCGTTGATATGGTAAATCCCGTTCCTGAAACATCCTGGGCCGGTCATTTTGCTAAGGTTTACAAGTTAAATCATCGATGCTCTTCACCTTGTGCCGAGTCTTCCACTTCCTGGTCATCGTCTTGTGAGGTAGATTTAATCAGAAGTCTGATAATTAAATCCAGAAATACGGGTGCACCTGGCCTTAATAACCTCACGAATAAGGTATTAAAGTCCAACCCCCTCGCATGGGCAAAAATACTATGTATACTATTTAAAGAAGTGCGCATTTACAAAACTATCCCACAATCCTGGAGGGTGTCGGTAGTGATTCCCGTATTTAAAAAGGGCTCCAGATTAATGCCCTGTAATTATCGACCTATAGGCATTGCAGACTCCGAGTCTAAAATCTTTGCATCTCTGGTATTGCTTGATGTACAGAAATGGATGGAGGACAATCAGATCCTTAGTATTAACCAATTGGATTTTAGGAAAAATTGTGGTACGGACTGTGGTGGATTAGTCCTTAGATGCCTGCAAAGCAGAACCCTGATTGGGGGCTCGCGATCCACTTTTGTGGCATCGATGGATCTTAGTAATGCATTCGACCTAGTTGATAGGCCTACTTTGTGGTACAAATTAAAATCCTTAAATATCCCAAATCACCTTCTGGATATTATGATTGAGTTATATACGGACACTAGTTTAGTCATACGTATGAATTCAATGGGTGATCTCTCTTCACAGATTTCTACCATTAATGGGCTACATCAAGGCTGCATGTTGGCCCCAACGATTTATAATCTCTATGTTAGTGGTGCTCATCTTGCTTTTCAGAAGGGGGGTCTGGTGTCTCCTAAGTTGAATGGAAGGGCCATCTCTTGGCTGGCCTACGCTGATGATTTTTTACTCCTGGATAATACAAAGGTGGGTCTTCAGCGTTTAATTAAGGTTTTTGAACTGTTTGTAAGTAACTTATACTTGAAAATCAACCCGGCTAAGACAATTATAATACGTATGGGACGTGCAAACAAGAAGCAGGATTCATTTACCTGGTTCTGTGAGGGCAAACATATTAGGTCTAAGAAAGCCTTGAAATACTTGGGATATTGCTTTATTGGTTTTGAATCTGTTACATTATTTAAAAATCAACTCAGGACCAAAGCAGAGGTTGCTCTTAGACAGATGAGAATCCTTGAAAAGAAGTTTGGAGGCTTCACTTTGATTCCCTTAAGGGAGTTTTATTTAAGAAAAGTGGCCCCCAGGATAACTTATGGTTTAGAGATCTGTCCATTTGACATTTTAGGATTTTTTGAAATCATTGGAAGGTATTATATGGAGGGGGCTGTTATTCTTTCTGCCCAACAGTATCCCTATTGAAGTAATGAGGTATGAACTGGGGCTGCAATCTCTCCACGCGGTGGTGGCAGTGAAGAGACTGAGGCTGTGGAGAAAATGCAAAGCACTTGGGATTTCTAACTTTTATGTTGAAGCAGGACTTGATTTAACATGCCCTTTTATGATTTCTTTAAACAATGAAATGGATAAGATGATGGAAGAGATAGGGATTGCCAAGTGTACCGCTATTAACAAGCCTAATAGATGCAAACAGATTATCTATGGAATGGACTGGTCACTGACTAAAAATAAAGTTTTTTTCTTCGAAACTGTATAACCATGTTCATTCCTTTTGGAAATTTTTGCCGGTTATAGAGCACTATCTGATAAAATATCCGTCAAGGACTTTCAGAAATAGCTTTATGAGGTTCAGGTTGAATGTTTTGCATACACATTTTATACTAAATATAAGAAATCCTGTGGATGATAAAAAATGGTGTAGATTTTGTATGGTTCTGGAAACTGAGGAGACCTTAGAACACATCATGGTAAGATGTCCTTCGTTGATCAATCAACGTACTGAATACTTTTTAGAATTTTTTGATAATATTTTATTTACTGACCCTAAATACATTTGGTATAAAATGAGAAATGGTTATTCGTCCAGTTTGATTATGCGTGTTATTTCTTTTTTAAAAATAATTTGTGAATTAAGTTAATCTATTATTGGGTTAGGATGTTTCTTTATTTTGCTCGATTTTAATGTTCATACTTTTTTTATGTGAATGTTATATCATGAACTGTTTACATTTTGTGAGTATTATCTTTCCAAGATTTTAATGTTCTTGTTTTGTTTGGTGATAATTTTGTAAAGGTTTGTGATAAACCATGTACAAATAAACAAATAAAAAATAAAATAAAGAATCTTGATAGAAATTCCCTTGCCTCTGCCGGGCAGTTGTGGATGTTTTGAAGGAACGAGTTCCACTTTCCTACTAAGATTGCGAACTTTGTCAGGGTGCAACATGGGTCATTGTTCGTGGGTTTGATCAGTTTGGATATGTTAACCACTTTTGGTCTTGCTGTATCCACGATTGTGCATATATGTTCCCCCATTTCTGTTGACTCTGAAACTTCGACCTCAGTGGCGGCCCATGGATGCCTGGATAGAAAGTCTGCTGGGTTGTCTGCACCTGACTTTTATACAAAGTCAAACTCATATTGTTGTAGTTGAAGTAGCCATTTCGCAACTCGTGAGGGGGTGAGGTGCCAAATCTGTGAAGATGGGGACCAATGGTTTGTGGTCTGTGAATGTTCTGAACTTTTGCCCATACAGGTAGAGGTGAAAGTGCCTGCAACCCCAGAGGACAGCAATGGCTTCTTTTTCGAAGTGTGAGTAGTTTTTCCATGGGGTAAGGGCTCCAGAGGCATATGCCATGGGCTGTATGTCAACCGCCGAGGTTATCTGCATCAGCACTGCCCCTAGGCCGACTGGACTTGGGTCCATGTGTAGTTCTGTTTGTAGCTGGGTGTCAAAGTATGCCATTGTTGTGCTAGTCGGCAGTGCTTATTTGATGCTATTGAAAGACTCCTGCCACTGTGTGTTCCATTGCCGTTTTGTACCTGATCTGGTCAGGGCCCTTAGTGGTTCTGATAGGTTGGCCAGATTGTTGATGAACCTCTCACAGTAAGTGACCATTCCCAAAAAGCTGTGTACATCAGTGGGCATCGCGGGTGGCACTGATTCTTTGATGTCAGCTACCTTCAGTGGGTCTGCCGACACCCCATTGCTGTTAACTGTATACCCAAAGAACGTGAGCTCCTCATTCAGGAACTTGCACTTGTCTCATTGCATGGTCAGGCCAGCCGTCTTTAGACAGTCGAGGACGGCCGCCAATCTCACCATGTGAGGTGCATGTCTATGGAGATCCTGATTTTTCCGGGTTGCTTTGGTATCTTCGTCACTCCCATTGGAGAGACCCATGGTGTTGGCCCCGTCACCACCTCTATGATTCATGCCTTCTCTAGGTCATGTAGCTCTTTACCTACTAGGACCCTCATGTGGAACGACATCCGCTGGTGCCGCACTGTTTGTGGCTGTATGGTTGGGTCAAAGTGCAGTCTTATTTTTCTGCCCTTGAGGCATGGGGTCCCCTCAAAATGTTTGGGGTGCTTTAGCAGAAGTTTGTGGATTACATCTCTATTGACGATGTCACAGATGAACTTAATCAGTCCTAGGTCTTCTGTTGAATCCCAGCTAAGTAGGAACTCAATGCCTGCATCCACAACGTATATTTTTGAGTGGATGGTCGGTCCTCCTGCCCTGCTGAGTGTGGTGCAGAATGTCCACACTATTGGGAGAGGTTTCCTGTTGCCATGTGAGTAGAGCTCTGTGCTGGTTGGTTCTAGCATTGGTCAGGGGTCGATGGGGCATAGGGTGTTGAGGGGCATCACGTTGACTGGGGCTCCTGTGTCAATCGTGATTGTGATCTTCTGCTCTCCCACCATGATGATGCATCAGGGTCTTTTCCTTCTCTTTTTGTGGCTCTGGTGCCCTTGCACCAGAGTTGAGATGAGATGCACCTTCCCCTTCTTCCTCTTAGACTGGTGTGCTGCAATGGTTGCCATTGTTTGATTCTCCTCGTCTTCCAACTCTGCTGATGAGGAGCTGTTCTCGATGTCAACTTGGCATGCTTTTCCTTGCTTCCTATCCCTAGGTCTGTCATTTCCAATAAGGGGTCAGTTGGCTGATGGGGTTGCCCGAGGACCAGCAGACCTTTGCGTAGTGTTCCAAATGGCCACATGCGCTGCACATGGTGCCTTGTGCTGGGCAGTAGCACTTTCTATGTCATTGTTCACAGCACCTCCCACAGTCACTTGGGCCAGGTATCCTGGGTCACCATCCAGTAGTTCAGAGGGCACAGGGGCTAGGGAGGTAGCCATGTTGGCTCACGTGCTGTGGGTGGCTAAACATGGTCAATGGCGTGTTGTCCTGTTCACCCTCCCCATGTGTGGGCCTTTCTTCTTGGGTTGTATGTCCCACCTGTGCTCCAGATGCCTCACCATCACTGGCTTTCCCCAGTCAGCATGTGTCCCTGTTCTGTGCGTTCCTCTCCTTCAGCGTGTGTTGTGGATGCAGATGGGATGCCCTCTCATAGGCTATGTGCTGTGTTGCCAGAAATCATGGGTGAGACGTGCTTTGGTAAAAGAAAACATGTTTTTTTCTGAAACGCGTCTGCGACTGATTGGGCACGGATTAATCCCATCCGTCGTCACCAGTGTTGCAACAGAGCAGGCGCTCAGCCGGAGTGAGGGGGATGCTGGATGTGGCTGCACAGTTACACACGCGCACACGTGTTGCTCTGCTTCCCAAGACTGCCCTTCCCTGCCGGAGGGCGTCTCAGTGTTTATTGAACATCACCACACGAGCATTGTGAGGTGTACATAACAACCTATTCCAACCCAGAACGGGAGGCAGAGTTGGGACGTAAACACTGAGATCAGGAAGAGCAGGACTAGTAGTAACAAAGATTACCAGTAAGTAATCAGAACATTACCTCCACATCCCTCTTCCTTGTCCAGTTCCTATTTATGAGGCATACCAAAGCCCAAAGGAATGGGTCAAGAAATCAGACATTGATCAGAGAATGGTGTGCTCACACCCCGCCACCACTTTGCAGAAAAGGCAGCAAAACCCCAGATTCTGAAGCGCCAGCACTCAGAATGACCATACCAAACATGGACGCCCATTCTGCATGCAGGTCCAAATGAACTGCCCAAGCTGCTGCCCTACACTTGCATTTAAGGGTGGTGAGGGTGGAATCATACCAAGAGTTGCACTTGGATTTGGGCTTCAAACGGATCCTCATGATAGGGGCAAGGACATCCAGAGTGATAGAGATAGAGAGATGATGGTTCAAGAGGGCTGTGACAGGGTGTGAGTCAGCCAAAGGTGCAGGAGGAGGAGGAGAGAAAGTAGCAGCAAAAGCCTAAACTGACACACGCTTCATGGGTCGGACGACCAAGAAGGTAGTTGGCAGTGCTGGAGTCGGCTTGACCTGCGGGAAATAGAGAGAGAGGTGGGAAGAAAGGAGAAAGTGATCACTCCAAGAGAGAGGAGTGGTGCGAGGGTTAGAGAAGGGGAGGTCTGAGGAAGCAGCTAGGGAAGCAAGGGAGTGGTCAAGTTGCATGGGAGAGCACGCACACGAACAGGAGGGGACCTACGATGCGAGGGAGCGCATGCGGCTAGGGAAACAAGGAAGCACATGTGGCCTGAAGTTGCGGGGGAACACACCAGACCTGAGTTGAAGGGAGCGCAGGAAGAGGGGAGACGCAAGCGTTTGGGGGAGGGAGGATCCATTGCAGGGGGAGCAATGCATATGCAAGAGGGGTAAGGGGTACAAGGTCAGGGGGATGCATGGAGTGAAGCGAAGATAACACTCCCCAAACCTTCTTACCATGCGGCCGTAAACAGGAGGGTGAGGTTGTCCGCACTCACAGTCTGCACCGCTAACCCATCGCCGCCAAACACCTGCATCGCTCAACACTGCAGCCTTGTCCTGCGAGGGCTTTGCTGCAGAGGGTCTGTACCTCAGTTCTTACAGGCACGGAAGCATGAACATAGCAAAGCATGCTACATATAATTGGGCAGTGTCTCCTCTGCACCTGCGTCGCTCAACACTGGAGCCTTGTCCTGCCCAGATTCAACTTTCCCAGAAGGGAGAAAAAGGCATGTTTTTGAGCACAGGGCAATACAGCACACCCATATTCGACTTTCCTAGAAGTGGGAAAAGGCTACGTTTTTGAGCACAGCACAATACAACACACCCAGATTCATTTTACCTGATCAGTCACAGCAGGTCGATGACTGCAGGGTACGTGCTACCACTGCGGACTCCGGCAGATACCACTGGAGCTGTCCTTAGCCTCTGGTCCTTGGCTGAGGAGGCCGCCACGGCAAGGGTGACTTGACTGGGCAATTTAAAGGGCCTTCCAACCAATAGGAGCTTGGTGGGAGGGTGTGGGGAGGGCCAACAAACAAGGAAGCAACCAGGACAAAGGGAATTGGAGTGGATGCAAATGCAGAGCGAGAATAAAACTTTTACGCATGCACAACTTACTGTGCCACAGAGCATCTGTCCTCACCCCAGCACCGGAGAAGTTGGTGTTGGCGTTGCCTGATAATGGTGGGGATGGCCTATGGGGCAGAAGGAGAAAACACATGTTGGTGCATGCTTACCTGCTGTCTGAGCAGGGTTTCGGGCCCTCAGTCCTCCTAGTCCAAACAAGTCCAAACAGAAATTTCCCTTTTCTTCATCTGCCCTTCTCTTCGGACATCCGGGCGTGAGATGCCCTTGATCTAAGAGTTAAGCGCAAAAAAGAAGAGGTAGGGCTAAGAAGGTGTGTGGTGTGTAGGTCAGGTGACATAGATCCACTTACACCTTCTCACCAACTGCAAAGGAAAAGAGGCTGGAGGGCTGCTTAAGTAGGGGAAAACAGCGTCAACCAGAAAGGCATCAACAGTTTTAAGTTATTGACAGGTGGGAGGGCTTAGGCCTCCCAGGTGACCTAGATCCATTTGCACCTGCTCACCAACTGCAAAGTAAAAGAGGCTGGATGGCTGCTTAAGTAGGGAAAAAGAGTGTCAAACTAGAAGGCACCAACAGTTTAAAGTCATTGACAGGTTCCCCCTTGCAACCTCTCCAATAGGCTGTTTCCTACCTCTCTCTTGGCTGCTTGCATCTCCGCCAGCCAAGTTGACCTGCCCATCCGAACGGGAAACAGCATTTCCTGCAATTTGATTGATGTAGCCCCCTTCTCACCTCTCTAACCGCACTACCACCACAACTTCATTCTCACCACCCAGATTCCCATACCCTCTCACTTTTCACTCCTCTCTCCATAGATGTTCATTCCCCCTAATTTCCATAACAAACAACTGTCATGCTCACAGTTGTTCACAGCCCTCCTTCCAGATACTCCGTGTCTCCATTGCCCATCTTGCATCCCCTCAATTAGTACTCCAACAAGGTAATTATTACTAGCCGACTGCTAAGAATTACCTTCACAGTCACGCCCTACATTAACCTATATTAGGCACAGGCACACCGATACATGCCACTGCAACTGGAGTAAATTGCTTTGCAAATATAACTATCAATCTTCGATTCCAATTGCCACCAATCATACACATTTAATTAAAAGGCTCAGACCACATTGGGCCTCATTACTAGTTTGGCGGTAGCCTTGCCAGTAAAACCGGCAGGCTGCACCCAAACTTGCAATTTTTTATGGCGCCCACGAATGGGCAATTACCGTGTCATTTGACCCTGCCGGACCCCGTAATTGCCCAATCGGAGGCGCCGGAATGGAAGGCTCCCCATTCCCCTTTGAGCCCCATAGGACTCAATGAGAATGGGGAGGTTGGATGCACCGGCACCATACAGAATGGTGCCGGTGCATCTGACATGCTCTGCTCGTGGGTGCTGGTATGGCCGCCAGGTCACACCTGTCGGACGTAATGGCACCCGCTAGCAGAACTCGTAGTTTACTCGTCTGGGACTATGGCAAGCTTGCCAGTACCGTACTTCCTGGACTGGCAAACTTGTAATGAGGCCCATTGTGTTTGCAAATGCTCGTCCTTCATAGAAATGACACAAATAATCCACAAGTAATCCTGACAGCACTTACAGTGTCTCAGGTATAAGGCAAAAAAGTGACTACTGTGCAGAAATGGTAAAATTTGCCATAAACACACAAGAAGATCCTTGGGAATTATTAATGCACTCACTACAATTACTGGAAACTAAAAACATCTCTATAAATGAAATCTTACAGATTTCATACAAGTGGAAACATACATGCACTTTCACAAGAGCACATCCCTAACAAACAATGTATATATGTATCCATACGAAATTGTGATTCCATTCCATTTCAGCAGCTTCTGCAGAATGCAAATCATGGCATATTATGCCCTTTTTGCAATTCATATTCAAAATCAACAAACACCACTTGCTACCCAACTTCCTCTACACTGTCAACGGGGTGGTAGTTCCTATAAGTGATACTTATTTCACTTGGCTGCAAAGATCACATGAACATGAATATTAGCAAAAATATAACAACTTTTAATTCATAATCCAATTGTTAAAACAACCATCTGAAAAGCCAATATAACGATGGTGTGACTAAAAAAACAAATCACAGATGTACAGACAAGTAGATATTTTCTCAGAGAGCTTCACAGTTTGGATCAAAGCAAATCTTTTCAAAACAAAAATTCAACAGAAAGATAATTTGTCTAGACTAGAACGTTCCGCTTTAAAACAACTGGAGGATAATCCCCTGTTTAAGGTTAAACCCGCAGATAAGGGCGGTGGAATTGTGCTTTGGGACACAATAGCCTATGAACAAGAAGTGAACAAACAACTGGGAGATATTAAATCTTATAGAAAACTCCCTTGGAATCCCACTATGGCACTTACGGAGGAAATAGCTAGCCTCATGAAACATGCGGCAGACCATGAGTGGATCTGCAAAGATGAATGGGAATTTTTGACAAAATCTAATCCCATAACTCCAGCCTTCTACGTCCTCCCGAAGGTGCACAAAAATGCGCTCGTTCCCCCGGGTAGACCTATTGTTTCCGCAATTGGGTCACTACTGGAACCACTTTCCATCTATGCTGATTCTTTTTTAAGACCATTTATAGTATCTATGCAATCCTACATTCAGGACACCACTGCCATGATACATATCACTGACCAAATTGCCATTGAAACAACAGACATCTTAGTCACACTTCATGTTGAAGCCCTTTATACCAACATTCCACAGAACGAATGTTTAAAGGTCATGTATTCATATCTGGAAAAAAGAGAAGACCGGACGGTACCCTCCACCTTCATCAGTGAATGTATTAGACTGGCCCTCACAAAGAACATTTTCTTGTTTGAAAAAACGTATTACCAACAAATCCAAGGAACAAGCATGGGGGCAACATTTGCCCCCGATTTAGCCAATCTGTACATGGATCAATATGAGGAATCCATTGTCTATGCGACCACCAACCCCTTCGAGGAAAAGATCGTTACGTGGCACCGGTACATAGATGATATATTCATGATATGGAGGGGCCAGGAGGAAGAGCTGGCTACCTTTTTACTTTGGTTGAATCAACAAGCCCCGACCATTAAATTCACTATGGCCTCCAACAAAGAAAAGACACCATTCCTAGACTTGATTATTTTTAAAAGACCCGATAACACTCTGGGAACCACGCTCTACAAAAAACCCACAGACAAGAACACACTATTACTGTATAGCAGCTTCCATCCTCTCAGTATGCGTGACAATCTTCCATACGGTCAATTTCTCCGGATAAAACGTATCTGCAGTAACACAGATGATTTCAAATCCAACAGCAGTGATATCAGTAAAAAACTCAAAAATCCTGGATATCCTTCCAAAACGATTAGACAGTCAATGAAGCGAGCTCGCAACAAAAATAGAGAGGTATGTTTAACCAAACAAACAAAACATGTAGAAGACAGAATGACATGCGTCTCCACCTTTTCTCCATTGAGCAATGACCTGAGGAAGATTATCCTCAAACATTGGAAAATTGTACAAACAGATGACTTTAAACCCAATCCTCCCCGATTTGCATTCAAACGTATGCCCAACTTACGCAGCAAACTTGTGCACACTTACCCCATTGATAGAAACCCAACCATAGATCAGACCCAACTACCGCACCTACCTGCAGTAGTAGGCCACTTCAAATGTGGACACTGTTCGGTATGTCACCTGATGAGTGATATCAAACAGGTTGATTTAAAAGGACGTAATTGGAAACTGAACACCTTTTCAAACTGTCTTACAAAATGGGTAGTGTATGGAATTAGATGCCCGCGTGGTCTCCTATACATTGGGAAGACCAAAGGAACAGTGAAGACACGCATATGTGAGCATAGATCAGCTATAAGAAACCACACTGCAGACAAACCACTGGTGGCACACTATGATGCAATAAAACACACCCAAGACGAAATATATTGGTTTGTAATTCAAGTAATTCGTGCACACCCACGAGGAGGCGATAGGGATCTAACCTTGAGGAAAACTGAACAAAGATGGATTTATAACTTGGACACAGCAAAAACTGGTTTAAATCTAGCTGTGGAATCTCTTTTATCATTGACTCAGGACATCCAATCCACCTTCCCCGTCTCCATTGAGCTACAACGGTATTCCCATATACATTAAGGGCCTCCCTGTTCAGATATTCCTTTCATTTGTTTCATTCTCAAACATCTAGGGTGACCCAGAACAAGGTCCAACTTGTGTATTACCATGCACACATTTTTAAGTGTGCGCACTGAATCGATATCGCTACCATGTGATGGTAAACGCAATAAATTATATGTACACTTTTTAGCACCAAGATGTCACTGCACCCTTATTAAACATGGTCTCTCGTACAGGACAAACAGATTTAACATCTGGGTACGAGCAGAGAATAGATTAACAACATCTATCCCTTGTGTGTCCATCCGCAGCACCAATCCAAGATGGCCACCACATCATGCGCACACAGACATCAGTTGAGCTGTCTAGCTTAAGTACGCCCTTTTCCAACATGGCCACTAGATGCACACAAGCCACCATGGAAGCGTTGCCGCAAGACGAACAAACAAAGATTTCCATTCCTTACGAGTAAGTGAAGCGGTAACCCCATTATTCCATTAGGACTTGTAGAACAGATACGTTAATGCAGGTCCATTAAAAATCACTATCTTTGAATCTTAGGAAACTCTCCATTTTTGAAAGATTCCGCAATCGGCAGGGTCCAGCGGATCACTGACACGCGGACTGCCATTGCGTCACAAAAAGTAATCACGGCTTTCGGATTACCTTAAGTGCAAACGTCCACATTTGTAACATTTAGTAACAGTACACATGACTGGAAATATGTAGCCTAAAAGTTTTTTGGTCTGTGTCTCTCCCCTCCTCCTCCCCCTCCCCTTCTCTCTCTCATGTCAGCAGCACCACAACAACAGACGCTGCTGACGTCTGGATGTGGAGACTTTTCTTCGCCCACTCCAGATAAGGTGGTTATGCACCAGAATGTTGTACTTATACCTGACCATGAACAGGTAATGGTTTAAAACAGAATATCTCATAGATTTGTCTATGTAGCAGTAAGGAGAGAATCTACATAACCTCTCCTCTCTGCTGTTTTGTGCTGTCTTTCAGTAAGAAATAATCCACTGGGCAAAATAGTGATGCCAAACAACAAAAATTGACTCCCACACGAACGAACCAGCTACGTGAGTAGCAGGTCAGTGCGGTGCTTAGCCCCTGTGCTGCTAGATGAAACCATTATGGTCACATGAATATGAGGTTTTTAATAATAAGCCACTTTTATTTGTTTGCATTTACAGGCAATATATGCTGATCACATGACTGCTCCTTTGTATGTATATTGGATTATGCACTGAAAAATTGACAGCGTCCTGAAGAAGGGGACAGACTACACACTTTACATCAAGATACATCAGCTGTGGTGTATGCCTCTCCCCCGAAACACTAGTTGGTGTAGACGTGTCATGACAAAAGATAGGATGTCATGTTCTTTTCATATCACTTTGATACTAACATCACAGTTGCTGGTATAGATAGGAAAGATCTTGTTTGAAATAAGACGTTTTCACAATATACTTGTAAAATGCATAAAGATGATGCTTTGATCCAAACTGTGAAGCTCTCTGAGAAAATATCTACTTGTCTATACATCTGTGATTTGTTTTTTTAGTCACACCATCGTTATATTGGCTTTTCAGATGGTTGTTTTAACAATTGGATTATTAATTAAAAGTTGTTATATTTTTGCAAATATTCATGTTCATGTGATCTTTGCAGCTAGGTGAAATAAGTATCACTTATAGGAACTACCACCCCATTGACAGTGTAGAGGAAGTTGGGTAGCAAGTGGTGTTTGTTGCTTTTGTATATGGTCTATTCCTCATATACCCTTGCCCCCTTAAAAAAAGAGGAAATCAAAATTGTCCTCAAACGTGTTTATTACTTTTTGCAATTCAGACAATCATTCCAGCATACAAATATACAAATAAACTGACATAGTCAATATGGCATACTAATGTTACTAAGGTACAATGCAGGTGGTACCAGAAATAAATGTAAGCTCACTAGCTTTACAGACGGCCAAGTATCTCTTGGCAAATAAAACCTTCACAACAGTAAGCATAATATACCACAGTGGTGCCACAACCACTTCAGAGCCCTATACTGCATATGTCAAAAAAGGAAGTGGTTGGTTTCAATGTAACACCTCTGTTACTCCAAAACATAAGTTACCAGCAAACCTAACAAATGCCTACTTAATATTAATATTCCTTCAACCCAAATGTACCCACTAAACTGTACCACCAACAACAGTTAAAATAGCCAACAGGTATCCAATTACTTCAAAAATGTCCTTCATTACAATACACTTCAAATACGCCATCACAGTTCTTGTTACTACGAAACTTCTTCTAAACACAAATGTAGTTAGAATATGCCAACAGGTATCTTACTACTTTAAACATTCCCTTAATAACAACATACTTCAAACAAACATACTATCACACTTACATAATTGTAATAGGGTTTTTATAATCATGTGTGGATTTTGTTTCCCAGTGACCCAATGATGATTTAATGTCAAAACAACACAGTGTATCATACATTAATGTTGTTCCAAACATTGTACATAGATTGTACTATTTGTAAGTAAATATGTGTGTACAGGTGTAAGCAATTGAAGCTCTTAAACTATCCTGCTTAGCAAAATATACTATTTTTCCCCACAGAAAATGAACCAGAAACTCCAGGTTCATTACTGTATGCACCTAAGTAGCCATACCAAGTATTAACAAATACACTTTCCATAAGTGCTATCCTACATGGAGGGGGGTGTACCTCACACAACCATTTGTAGGAGACCCAGGGAGGCCTGCATGAGGTGCCCCCGCCACCCATTTGGGGTGAGGGGAGAGAGGGCCACCAACAATTGGGGACAGGCCCCCCAGTGGGTGGGGCAGTAGGTTTGGGCACCCTGGGGCCAGATTGGCACACCAATGTGCCCCTCTTCGCTAAAGGGAGTTGGATTACCAAAGGAAAAAAGTGAAAATGGTGGACCGCATTTTAGGGGGGGCTGTGGGGCACCCCAGACCGATGGGAAATTTTCTAATGGGAAGGGGTGGTGACCCCCTCACCCCCACCTGCAATGGAGTGGGTGCCATGTCATGCAACCCTCCCTGGGGGCCGATATCTGCTCCTAGGAAGGGACACCTGATCCCAGGGAGTGCAGCCCCCCATATCTGCCCCCAGGGAGGGCTACATGAGATGCACCGCCCATTGGTGTGCCACTCTGGCCCCAGGGTGCCCAAACCTTACTGCCTCATGTAAGCGATATTCAATCAACACTACAGATAAGTCAATGCCTAGTCTGGGATGCTGAGGGAAACCCTTATTGATGTATTTTTATATCCAGTTCAGTACTCTGGATGACAACCCTTGTATAACACCCCCCTCTTAGAATCCCCCTGACCCCACTGAGCCAAGAAGTAGGTTTGTTTTGCAAATTTAAAAGGTTTATTTGGACAATTCAACAATATATATCTATCACACTTTATAAATAAATTGATAACTGATATCACACTACAGAATACGACTGTGATCAACAATGGATAATGTTACAGGGGTACACTGATTTGGTTACTTAGGAGTAGTGTAGAGGATGAGGTAGCTGAAAATGCTTGATGGTTTTAAGGAAATGCAAGGTGGAAAATGCAGTACAGAAATAACTTGTTATGATTTTAGCAAAAGGTAATATGATCACTTTTTCTTTTGCCAATTCACTCCCCCCCTATGCAATACAAGAAATGGAAGGAGAGCACACAGTCTTCAAGAATCCCACAAATCACACTTTATAATGCAATACACAGTTCCAGTTCCCCCAGCAAGCTTAGAGAAAACAGCGATGAGTTTTAAACACAGGCAAATTACTTTAATGTGGTTTGCAAGGAAGTGAAAATGTGCTAAAATTGATTTTAATTCCCTCTAGAGGTTCAGGGTGAGTGAGAGATGCTTGTTGGTATTAGTTCAGGCTCACTTTAGCAATGCCCTATGAGTTATTACCAGGTTGCAAACAGATTTTAACAAAGAGAAGCAACAAGCTGCTGATTTCTACAGATGAAGAAATCGGGCCAAATCGCAATTTGTGGTAAATTTCGCGAGTGCGTGTCTTGCGATTGCGGAAAAAGTATAGGGAGTAGGAAGTCGGTTCTAGGTTTGTTGGAAAGCCTAGATTCTAATTTCGTTCCTAGCCCAAACGGTTCCAGAGATACGGACGATTTAATAAAAGTAGATTTTCGGATTTAAAGTAAACTCAAAATGACAGGTGACAGCTTGCAGCTGCAGAATTGACAGGTGACAGTTGTGCAGCTTTAAAAATGACAGATGACACGATTTCTAGGAGGCTGTTCTAATTAGGTTAAAATAGCTTGAATTAGATTATTTTAACTAAGAGATTGGATTCTGCACAGTTCTGGTGGATACTCACTCCTAATTTTGAAATTAATGGGCCTCGTCACGGATCTGGTCAACTGGACTGGACTTCGGTTCTCTCTGCTCGGCGGGTCAATCAGGCACCGGTTCTGCTCACAACGGTCTGGTTTGTGGTTCTCTCGGGTTCCGGATACAGCACTGCTTTCTGGATACTGCTACAGGTTCTTGCAAAAATTCTTGGCAAAATTCAAACAGCTTGCCCGGCTGTTGAATAGTTTGGTTGGTTTTGAGGCCTGCTTAAGAGGATTCAGCTGGTGGATTCAGGCCTCTCTGCTACAAATTCTGGAGTTAATTTCTGCTACAGGTTCTGGTGATTGATGGATTTGAAGTCTGGATCTCTGGATGTGAAGTCGTCGGTCAGCATGCTCCGCAGCAAATGGAATTGAATGTCTCTACCTGTCCCAGCAGTCTCTTTTTATGTGTTTTGGAAAGTGGGTGTGTGCGTTGGTCATAACTAAACCTGCCCCTCTCACTTATCATTGGCCAATTCCTCCTCTCTCCCTTGATTGGGGGAAGGAAATGTGAGTCAGAGTGATGCTGTAGGTTTTATGGTCAGAGGAACCTCCCCTTGTCAGATTGCACTCAAATCTATTTCTGACCCAAATACATATTTATCTATGTACCATTTTTCTAATATTATAGGTCCAGTTAACATATTTTCTGTAGCACCAAACCATCCGATCCCTGTCTTTGTACGATGTCGTGTCCACTGATGACAGAATTCTCCCCTTTTCATCCAGATAACGACCTCTAAACCTTTCCAGATGTTACACAAATGTGCACCAGGGATATGGGTTACAGATGATAAAGTGTCGAATTTTTAACATGCATACATTTGGAGTAACAACCTTTTTTCCGCTACTATCCCCAGGAACATACCACAGGGTCCTAACACCTCTTAAAATGTGCACAGAAAAATCACAAGAATAATGATATTATTTATATAATTTTGACCAGTCCGCACTATGAGTTATCTATCTTTTTAAAATTATGCCCTGGTCAAAAAGGGGTGTGGCTTCCCACATCACATGGTGGAATAACTAGTTTATCCACTTCCCCCAAGCTCAGCTGCTAGCAGAGGCACTGCCCCTCCCAGTTTCCCCCAAGAGGAAGCCACTTTACGGCCCCCAATATAACATTTGCCTGAGCCCAGGACAGTGCTTTGTTCAACCTCCTGCAGGCTGCAGGTCCCCTCCCTTAATTTAATCAGAGAGGTGTCAACTCCTTTTGGCAAGGGGCAGCAGGATGCAGCTAGGCCTGGGAAGAGTGGCTGAGCAGGTTTCAACTCCTGTCGGGGGTAGTTGTCAGGCAGAATCCAGTTTCATTAAGCCAGGTTTCAGCTAAATGTCACTTTTTGTTCCCAGTTTTCTACATTCAAATCAAACTGACAATTTTTACACATGCAGCTAGAATGCTGATTCTAAGTTCAAAACTATGACATTTCAACAGTTACAAACTATGTGACACTCAAAAGTAGGTCCCTCATTTAATTTAAACATTTCCATTTTAGTGGTTTTCAGTTCAGTTTAACTTAAGCTGCTGACCTCCACAGCTCAGCCAGTTTTGTTATGAACATGGTTTTGGGCTCTTTTTCTTTCCAGATTTTGTATGTACACAAAACTTCATTCTGCCAAATGTCTGCTGGTGTTCAGTGAGATTTTTGAATATCCTGCAATGTTTGAAAATAGGCATTTTGAGCTTGCATTCAGAGAAACCAAGGTGATTTCAAAGGGCTTTTTAAGCTAACAGGCACTGCTGTTTTTCCTTTGGCACACATTCCACTCATGGCACCCCTGGCCCATCACGCTCGCACTGGTGGGTGGAAGGTTAGGCGACCATTTTGGTGTGCGCACAAACTGCGCGGTTCTCCTATTCTGGTGTGAATGTGGGCGGCGATAGCTCATCCCCACATCCACCCAGTCTATTGATTTAGTTTGTTCTGGGATAGAATAATGGGCGGCGATAGCTCAACCCCACATCTACCCAGTCTATTGATTCAACATGGGTCAAAACCCTTGACAAATCCCCCCGCCCGATTGCGCTTTGATTCAAGTCGAGGGGAAGTCGGGTGCAAAGGAGGTTTTGAGCCCTTGCGCTGGTATGTCCGCATTATCTTCTTCCAATTCTGTAGATGGCACAGATCAGCATCTTTTCCTCCATCCGGTTGGATCGATCGGTTCTCCTCGCCTGTCCTGATGGGAATATTGGGCGGTACCCCGGGCCCCTCGGGTCTCTGCTCCCGGTCCCCGGATTGTCCTCCTTGGCCAGTCTCCAGGTTTTCTTTCTCCTAGGACGACAAAGGAAAGCGGCGATACCTATTCGTAGACATTTCTTCCCCACCATTGATATAGTGGGGTGGCATATACATTTTATAGTCAACACATTTGCGTTCTTATTTTAACAAAAAACAAGACATTTTTTTTTTCCCAAATCATAATATTTTAGAGACTATATGTGGGATATTTTAGGGTTGGAATTGAATTACTCTGGAGCGGTCCCCTCTGGTATTGCAGAGGACTCCTCCAGTTGTTGCAGAGTGTGCCTGGGATGGCAATACTTTAGCTGATTTATATGGACCCACTTATCTTCCCCCTTTGCCAAACTGCCTTTGGGGATGCAGATCTTATAGGCAACAGGGGAGACCTTGTCTATAATTTCAAACGGTCCCTTCCATGTAGGCAAACATTTTCGCTGTTTGGCCTGGTTCCTTTGGAAATTGTATAGATAGACCCAGTCCCCCACAGTATATTCCTTCCTGGTGGTCTTCAGGTCGTAGTGGGTTTTCATGCTATCAGCTGATCTTTCTAGATTCCGCCGAGCATAGGCAAAAGCATGCTGAAGGTGTTTCCTTAGATTCTCCACATACTCATGAGTTGTGGAGGCATTTATCAGTGTCTGCTCTTGAGTCCTGTAGAGCAAATTCTGGGGAAGCACCATCTTGCGTCCAGTCATCAACTCAAATGGTGACATTTTAGTTGCAGATGAAGGGGTAGATCTAATGGCCATTAGGACCAGAGGTAATTGGATATCCCAACTTGGCCCAGAATCTGCCACAAACGTTTTTAATATGCTCACAATGGTTTGGTTGTATCTCTCCACTGCTCCAGAAGAAGCTGGCCTGTAAGCAATATGTAACTTCCTTTTGACCCCCAGTATCTACCACATCTTTGTCATTACTTCACTGGTGAAGTGGCTACCTCTGTCTGACTCAATCCTTTGAGGTAGACCAAAACGGGAAAAGATGTGTTTAATCATCAGGGCAGCTGCTGTTTCTGCCTTGCAGTTTGGGGCTGGGAGACATTCCACCCACTTGGTAAACAAGCATGTAACGGTCAACATGTACTTGTTTCCTCTAGACGAGCGGTTTACAGGGCCTACAAAGTCGATTTGCAAATCTGACCATGGCAGTGTCATCCCCCTCTTTTGGAGAGGCGCACGGTGTGTGAGGGATAATGGCTGAAATTGTGCACACACAAGACACCCCTTCAAGTATTGGTCGAGGTCCTGCCCCATGTGTCGCCAATATGCAACCTCTCTTAAGATTTCCAGTGTTGTGTGAAACCCCCTATGACCGGCAGTGGCCGCATCATGGGCGTGACTTAACATCAGGCTTCGGAATGAGGTAGGAACCACCCACTGATCGTGGCCAGCTTTGGATTTCCTTACCAGCAAACCGTCTTGGATTCGGAACATTTTTGGATATTTCATCAACACCCTTAGGTCCTCTTTCCCAATGTAATCGGTATCCGTCAGGGGAAAGTTCTCAGGGTCCTCAAGGTGTTGGTAAAACTTACCAATAATTGGATCACCCTTCTGAGCTGTAATTAAATCAGCATCAGGGGTCTCCTTCCTCCATTGGGCAGTTGAAAGATCATTGTGAGCATTTGTCTGGGACCTAGTGATAGCAGTGACCTGGATTTCCCCCCAACAGGGACTCTATTTCGATTAGATCCCCTTGGATGGCCCCGGTTTTGGCCAGCTGATCAGCTAAGTCATTTCCAGTTTTGTCTGGTCCCTCTACTTTGGAATGACCCTTGATCTTCTTCCAGTAGATGGTCACCCCATTCGAGGTGACCAGATCATCAATGTTTTGGATTAACTTCCCATGTTTCAGGGGTTTGTTATTAGCACATAACATGCCTCTGGTTTTCCAATTAACCAGGTGCTCCACAAACCCGTTCCGTACATAATCCGAATCGGTGATTATGACCAGTTTGTGAAGTTGATGTTGGACAGCAGTGAGGATGGCCTGATGCACAGCCATCAACTCTGCCACCTGACTACTTCAGGGACCAATTTTGTATCCAGCGGATGGTTCTGGAAACTCCTTCACCCAGGAATTCCCTACGCCGGCCACCAGTTCTTTCTCCCCGTTGTTGTCAACATGGTACGAGCATCCATCCACATAGACAGTGGGCATTCCCTCACACTTGTCTTCTTCAAAGATTTTGTGTGAGGAATTGAGGTATGCCTCCATGTTGTCCTTGATTTTTAGACTTTCGTCCTCGAGACAGTTTTCTCTGGCACAATCATGCAAGTCAGCCAGACCCTGCGCGAGGGGACTCTTCCTGTTTTGGCCATATCTGACCTCTACAGGAAAGCCTTGCATTGACAGAATCCAGGAAGTAATTCGGGAATTACTCACATTTCTGGCCCGGATTCTGTCACTTTGGAGATATTGCAGAGGCTGGTGTGGAGTCTCCACTATGATGTGTTCCCCCTGGATAAACGGGCGGTAATTCTTCAATGCCCACACCGTTGCCAGGAGTGCCTTCTCACAATCGTTGAATTTTTCCTCCACAGAGGATAAAGTTTTGCTCGCATAGAAGATTACTTTATTGACCTTGTCATGCTTTTGGTATAATACTGCCGTCAAGCACGTATTAGAGAATCCTGTCTCCAGGAAGAACTCCTTGTTTCTGACAGGGTCAGCTAGGCAAGGCGCGTGTGAGAGGGTTCTTTTGAGTTGTCTTACTGCCTCGGATTGTTCTGGACCCCATTCCCACTCGACTCCCCCCTTCAAGAGATGAATCAGGGGTCTAGTGATCTCTGTGTAGCCTTCAATGAACTTTCTGCTGTAATTAGTCAGTCCAAGGAGGCTCCTTAGTTCCCACAGAGTTGTGGGGTCTTTCAGTTTCTGAAGTGCTTCCACTTTCTTTTCCTGGGGACCGAGACCCAGAGGAGTAATCTCATGCCCCAAGAAATTAACACGGGTTCTACACCACTGTGCTTTCTGGAAGGAAAGTTTTGCTCCGGCGGCCCTCAACTGTGTCAGAACATAACGGATCTTCGCTATGTGTTCTTCCACAGATTAACTTTTGATGAGGACATCATCTACATAAACCAGGTTACCCCTCGCACCCAGGTCGGCATGGCCTTATGTAGGAAAATGTTGAATTCATTGCCGGAGTTCAGGGGTCCGAAGGGAGTCCAGGTCCATGTGTACTGCTGGCCCCCAAAGGTAAAAGCCAGTTTGTATTGGTCCTCCCTACTGACAGGCACGGTCCAGTACCCATTGGTCAGGTCTATTGCAGTGAATACCTGTGACCCCTGGATCTGGGCCAGCCCTTGGTCAATGTAGGGCGGAGGCCATCGGGAAGTATGGACCCGTTTGTTGAGCTCCCTAAGGTCGGCACAGAGTCTCCACTGGCCGTTTGGCTTCAATATTCCCAACACCGGATAATTGAAAGTGCTGTGGACTGGACGGATTATTCCCCGGGACTCAAGGTTCTTAATTATTTCCGTAAGGGACTCCATGGATGCGAGAGGCAAGCGATATTGCTTCACAAACACTGGAGTCATGCCAGGGTCCGTGGGAATTGT
This sequence comes from Ambystoma mexicanum, assembly GCF_040938575.1. Taxonomy (NCBI): domain Eukaryota; kingdom Metazoa; phylum Chordata; class Amphibia; order Caudata; family Ambystomatidae; genus Ambystoma; species Ambystoma mexicanum. Next base: position 657,065,157 of record NC_090934.1, read on the forward strand.
TGTCGTGTGGATGTCGGTGCGACCACAGTCATATGAGTCTACCGCAAAGAGATCTTGGAAATCCAAGAAAACTTGTTTCAACTTTTGCTTCTGTTCCAGAGTCACACGGGCATCAGCTAGGTTGACCCTCTCTTCCACCATCTGCCTGAAGCCTGGAAAGACTTCTGGTTTGGCTATCTCAGCGGCCTCCTCCAGCTGGGTGAAGAAGTCCCTGGTCAGAGTGCTGATTTGGACTGGAGGCTTCAGGTGGGAAAGGCAGCCCTCATGGACCTGGAAAATCACCTCATCCCTCCTGACGTCACAAGTCACATCTTCCTTACCATAAGGGCAAGAAGTGTACACCAGGAAGTTCCCCCCATGCCGGGTGAAAATCCTGTCTGGTGTTGTGTTGTCCTCACTGTCACTGTCAAAACAGTCCTTGGGGATCGGTCCTAACAGTTCATTTCCTAAATCAATGGAGAAATGTCGGTCATCAACCGCCATTCCAATAATGGTGCCTGCGGCTAGAGTAATACTCTTTAAGTCGCTGTTATCCACCTCTGTTGGAATGGTGTCATGTTCTATGTTGACTAATGGTGTTGGGTTTACCCCTAACCCTTGCTGTTGGATAGAAGCATTTAGATGTATATAAGCATCAGGGTTTTTCAATTTTTGCCCTCTTTTAACTTTCACTTCCAGGGAGAATTGTCGGGTCCTTTCTGGGATGGTGAATTCCTCTTTGATCTGAATTTCAACTGCATAAGGTAGCAATTGAGCTGACCTAAATGCTTTTTCTGAATCATCAAAGCCCATGGGATTATCCGCTAATCGGGACCAAGCTTTGAAGTTTATTAGGTCCAAACTAATGGCAAAGCGATTGAGAATGTCATTGCCTAAGTAAAAGGCGGCAGTGACGTCTCGCACAACCCAACAATTATGGACTATGCTCTTGTTGCCAGTGGAGATTTTGAGCATACACCTGCTTGGCAGGAGATGTTTTGAATTGGGTGCTTCCAGGTCCATTTTCCATTTGTCTATCAGTTTGAATGTGGGAATGGCTGGATCTTTTGGGAGTTGGCGGAACATGGCTTCGCTGATGAAGCTCTTACCGTTGTACACACACACTCGGGCGAGAACAGAGTCCTTCCCATCATTTAACTGAACAGGGATGAACAACTGCTCTCCAATTTGCTGAATATCAGCCAGGCTCTGAGCTGATTTCACATCTTTCCGGACTATAGGAGTAGGAGTGTCTGATTGTGGATTGGTAAGGAATTTCAGAGTATTTCCTTCCAGTGTGGAATACCACCTTAAACTGGAAGGAAGGTTGATTTTCAGAAATAGAGAGGACCCCCCATCACCAGTCTGTTGTCCTACTGCTATTACTGTCACGTCTGGAATTTGGTTGTTCTGGAAGTGAAATTCTACTTGGTCAGATTTGTGTTCAACCATGTGGCACTCTGTTTTAATTTTATTGGTCGGCTAGTCTGGGTCCAGAGGACCTTGTTTACGCAATCTATTAGGGGTGACAACCTTCTCAGGAGGTCATTCCCTAGTAAACAAGGGGTGCCCTCTGGAGTCACTACTATGACCGGGTGTTTCACCTTGTGTCGCCCAATTTTGATGTCCAAATCTGCAGTCCCTTCGACAGGAATTTCCTTCCCGTCAAAGATCTGCAGTTGTCCAGGAAGAGAGGTGAGAGGAATACAGTAATTCTCCCCCCTTCTTGCATTTAGTTCATCAAAGGCCCTTTTGGACAGATGGGTAGCTTGGGATCCAGTGTCCACCAGTGCCACAATTGTACCCTGCCCCTGTACTTGTACCAGGGCATAATATCTTCCCTCCTCTCCTAAAGGGGGCACAGATAATGCACATTTTTGGACAACTGGTGGGCTAACTTTCTGGTTTTGGACATGGCGAGAGAAGAGATTTGGGCAGAATTCTGTGGAGCGTCTTGGGAATCTGAAAGAAAAAGTTGGCAACTGGAGATCAGAGCCATTGTGGGTTCCCCTGGTTCCGGTTCTGGGCCGCCCCCCCCCTTTTTGGAGGCAGTCACCAGGATGGGTTTGAACCAGGGGATTTTGGTATTGTCGGTTCTGGGATGAGATGATGGGTGGCGGTAGCTCAGTCTCCACATCTCCCCAGTCTAAATTGACATCCCTTGGGACCCATTTTTCCTTGGCAGGAGTTCCCCCATCTCTGAAGGAGAAGATCCTTTTCCCAGCATCTTCTGAGGATCCCTCTCCCTCAAATTGGAAGACCTGTACCTCCTCCACAAAGTGGGTCTGTTTGGGTCCTTTGTTTCTCCTACACCCCCTCTGCTCCTTGGGAGTCAGGCTTTCAGGGGCAGGAGATTTTGTTTCCGGTTCCTGGTTTTCCAGGGGCTGTTTATAAGTTGGGAAGGAAGCTTCCTCCAATGCTTTACACCCCCCTTCCCCTTGTGTCTCCTCCCTGGGAACCGGTGGGTTATCGGGGTGCTGCCCCCGTCATTGTTCAGGAGCACCAGGTCCAGAGTTTGGGGCATTCTGCGGTGGCATGCTCATCTGAGGGTTCTGTTGAGCCCTCAGTATGTGACCCAGATCCCGTGCCATATTTTGGACCTGGCGCTCAAGTTGTGAAACCCGCTCAGGCTGATACGGGGCTCTATTTTCTCCCCTGGGCTGATCCCGGGAAGGGTGGCTATCCCTTCTCTGGTAGTACCCCTGGTTGGGAAGATTTTGGTACCCCTCCACCCTTGGCCTCCCCTCTCCCGGATTAGGTTGTCTGGGCTCAGGGAATTGGGGAAAGAAGGATGGATGATTTTGGGGCTGGAAGTTGGGCGGATACCTGGGGAAAAAGTTCTGCCCAGGATTTGGAGAATTTCTGCCCTCCTGTGGGAAGTTGGGAGGGAAGTTCCCCGGGACAGGTGCTTGGCTGGATCCCCCCCCTTGGGCTGGAGGAGTCCACACATAACCCAGGATTGGTCGGTTTCCCTTGTAGCGGGGGACTTACATAGTCAGGGTAGCGGGGGACCCCATTTGTGGGACTACCTCCTCGACTCCCTGTCTGTGACTGGCCCGAGGGCCTTCTGGGCTGTGAATTATTTGGTGCAGGCAGGTTTTTAGGCCCCCCCATCTCCAAATCTAAAACGGGGGCAACCTTTACCTCTGCCACCTTGGCAGCAGCAGGGGTGCTGTTGGTTTTGGGGTTCTTCGGCGCATTATTTTTATTTTCGATGGGCTTCTGCACCTCATAGATCCGGGTAGCCTGTTCAATGACCCAGTCTAAAGATCTTTTCTCATGAAAATCTCTCACTAGCTGGGTCATGATGTATTTGGGCAGAGCATGGAAAAACATATTGATGAACTCTCTGCTGTCCGTGCACACCATTCTGGTGGTCTGCGCAAAAGCACGCTTTAATTCTTGCACAAATTCTTGTGGGGCCTGATCCTCCCCACATTGTAAATTGTAGGCTGCCTTGCGAGCCTCTTGGGGATTTCTGTGAACAGAAAAATGTTTCAAGATGGCCGCCCTGTAGGTGGACCATCTTGAATGGTTTTGGTCCTCCAGCCCCGCAAAGAAACTGGAGTATTCTGGTGAGAAGGTCCACTTTACATATTGAATACAGCTTTGGCTGTCCTTCAAATGGAAAGTCTCCATCATTTGCTCGTAAAGCTCCAAGTGTTCCCAAACAGAATACTTGGCGTTCTTATGATAAGGCGTGATGACACCCCTTATTGCCTTTATTTGTTTCAATGGGTCCTTAAGCAAGGCCCTTTTTTGCCTTATTGGCCTTTTTGGTTCGGGTAACCCTGGTCCATTCATCCTCCGACTCAGATGCGCTGCTCCCAGAGGTGCCCGTCTGATCTTCCAGGTTTTCCCGGATTCTGCGAGCTTAGGAATGGCTGGCAGAATGTGGGGACCTGGTCTCCTGTGTCCTGTGATGCTCAGAGGAGTCTTCAGATCCCTCCTTGCTACCAGGATTTGCTGGGTATCCCCCCCACTGACCTAACTGGGCAGAGGTTTTCAGAATGCCCTTAGTGGGCCTACTCTCCTGGGGTTCCCCACTAAATTGCACTGTGCTTGGGTGCCCGGATGCCCGCCCATCCATTCCTGGGAGGTACTGGCCTATGAGCCCCATACTTCTAGCTGGATAGTAATCTGCCATCCCCGTGGCCCTGGGCTCATGTGCGCGAGGGGACATGGGAGTGGCAGAGTCCAGGGACTGGGAGAGATGAAGGCCTCTGGTACTAGGGCTCCTGAGGTTATGCTCAGGAGTTTCTCTTTCCCAGCGAACCTCATCTCTATCCGCCCCTGCTTGCTGTTGCAATGCAAGAGCCTGTGCTTTCAGTTCCTCAGTTAAGGCCTTACTAGACTCTATCAGTCTCTCCTGCATGGCTACCTGTTTCTGGAGCCTATCATTGTGCTGACAGAGAGCCTCATTTTCTCTCTGTGCCTCCTCATTGGTCCTGGAGTACTGGGCCAGTCTCTGCTGCAGGAGGGTTACCTCCTCAGTCACATCCCTACTGGCCTGCTCCTTTCTTGCCAGAGCCTCCTCCACCCTCCTGGTGTGATCTAGCATGCCCTGATGCTCTTTTTGGAGGTCACCCAGCCCCTGGAGGGCCAAGTGATTTTCTTCAATTTTTCTTTTTAAATGGCAGACTTCCTGGCCTAAGGTATCCCTTTCCTGACCAAGAGCCTGCATGTGTGACGCCAGGTCGTCCCTCTGCCTTTGAAAGGCACCAGCTTTCTGGCGTTCTTCATCAAACTCTGCCTGGGTATCCAGGTCTTTCAAAATCAATTTATTGCTTTCCTCTTTCTCTCTGTCTAGTTGGATTTGCAGGGTGGCTACCTGCTCTGTGCATGCCCTGTTGAAATTGATCTGTTGCTCCAGCTTTTTCTGGCTCTGCAGTAAGGGGTCCAAACTGTCTTGGTGCTCCTTCTGCAAAGCCAGAATTCTGGTATCCTGGTCTGTCTTTTCCTGTTGCAGTATATCCATGTCCTCTTTTATTTTAATGATATACTGCCTACTATCATTTTCGGACTCCTGGCTCCTCTGCAGCCTCTGCTCAGAAGAGACCAGGTCAGATTGGGCCTTTTCTAACGCCATCTGTTGCCTATTTGCCAGATCTTGGCCGTCAGCACCTTTGTCCTGCATGGCTCCCATATATAGATACAAATATGGCGCTATCCTGGCAATCTTATTGTGTTCATCTTTGGCCTTAGAAGCCATATATAATTCACTCAGGGCCACATGTAATGGACCCTGATCCCTCCATATATCTGACCCTGTTTCAGTGACCTGTTGCGCGATTGCCTGCAACGAGACCGTTTGGTCCTGATGAGTCCACTCACCTCTCACAAATAGCTTATGTAAGAAGTGCTCTCTGGCTATTTTCATATCTACCAAGGTCGTTATTCTGGAATTTGAGTTCCTTCCTGACTTACAGAAGTTTGTATTTTATTTTGCAAAACAGACTGTTTCCTTAGAGCATTCCTTTGAGGGATGCTTTCACAGTGTAAAACAGCGTGGTGATCTAACCGGATATGTGTATCTGGTCAGTTGGCACACTGTATTAATCTGCACAAGTGGTAAATCTAACCCAGAATATCCCGGCTCCGAGCCCCCACTTTTGTAAGCGATATTCAATCAACACTACAGCTAGTCTGGGATGCTGAGGAAAACCCTTATTGATGTATTTTTATATCCAGTTCAGTACTCTGGATGACAACCCTTGTATAACACCCCCCTCTTAGAATCCCCCTGACCCCACTGAGCCAAGAAGTAGGTTTGTTTTGCAAATTTAAAAGGTTTATTTGGACAATTCAAGAATATATATCTATCACACTTTATAAATAAATTGATAACTGATATCACACTTCAGAATACGACCGTGATCAACAATGGATAATGTTACAGGGGTACACTGATTTGGTTACTTAGGAGTAGTGCAGAGGATGAGGTAGCTGAAAATGCTTGATGGTTTTAAGGAAATGCAAGGTGGAAAATGCAGTACAGAAATAACTTGTTATGATTTTAGCAAAAGATAATATGATCACTTTTTCTTTTGCCAATTCACTCCCCCCCTATGCAATACAAGAAATGGAAGGAGAGCACACAGTCTTCAAGAATCCCACAAATCACACTTTATAATGCAATACACAGTTCCAGTCCCCCAGCAAGCTTAGAGAAAACAGGGATGAGTTTTAAACACAGGCAAATTACTTTAATGTGGTTTGCAAGGAAGTGAAAAGGTGCTAAAATTGCTTTTAATTCCCTATAGAGGTTCAGGGTGAGTGAGAGATGCTTGTTGGTATTAGTTCAGGCTCACTTTAGCAATGCCCTATGAGTTATTACCAGGTTGCAAACGGATTTTAACAAAGAGAAGCAACAAGCTGCTGATTTCTACAGATGAAGAAATCGGGCCAAATCGCAATTCACGGTAAATTTTGCGAGTGCGTGTCTCGCGATTGCGGAAAAAGTATAGGGAGTAGGAAGTCGGTTGTAGGTTCGTTGGAAAGCCTAGATAAATTTTGTTCCTAGCCCAAACGGTTCCAGAGATACGGACGATTTAATAAAGGTAGATTTTCGGATTTAAAGTAAACTCAAAATGACAGGTGACAGCTTGCAGCTGCAGAATTGACAGGTGACAGTTGTGCAGCTTTAAAAATGACAGATGACACGATTTCTAGGAGGCTGTTCTAATTAGGTTAAAATAGCTTGAATTAGATTATTTTAACTAAGAGATTGGGTTCTGCACAGTTCTGGCGGATACTCACTCCTAATTTTGAAATGAATGGGCCTTGTCACGGATCTGGTCAACTGGACTGGGCTTCGGTTCTCTCTGCTCGGCGGGTCAATCAGGCACGGGTTCTGCTCACAATGGTCTGGTTTGTGGTTCTCTCGGGTTCCGGATACAGCACTGCTTTCTGGATACTGCTACAGGTTCTTGCAAAAATTCTTGGCAAAATTCAAACAGCTTGCCCGGCTGTTGAATAGTTTGGTTAGTTTTGAGGCCTACTGAAGAGGATTCAGCTGGTGGATTCAGGCCTCTGTGCTACAAATTCTGGAGTTAATTTCTGCTACAGGTTCTGGAGATTGATGGATTTGAAGTCTGGATCTCTGGATGTGAAGTCGTCGGTCAGCATGCTCCGCAGCAAATGGAATTGAATGTCTCTACCTGTCCCAGCAGTCTCTTTTTATGTGTTTTGGAAAGTGGGTGTGTGCGTTGGTCATAACTAAACCTGCCCCTCTCACTTATCATTGGCCAATTCCTCCTCTTTCCCTTGATTGGGGGAAGGAAATGTGAGTCAGAGTGATGCTGTAGGTTTTATGGTCAGAGGAACCTCCCCTTGTCAGATTGCACACAAATCTATTTCTGACCCAAATACATATTTATCTATGTACCATTTTTCTAATATTATAGGTCCAGTTAACATATTTTCTGTAGCACCAAACCATCCGATCCCTGTCTTTGTACGATGTCGTGTCCACTGATGACAGAATTCTCCCCTTTTCATCCAGATAACGACCTCTAAACCTTTCCAGATTTTACACAAATGTGCACCAGGGATATGGGTTACAGATGATAAAGTGTCAGATTTTTAACATGCATACATTTGGAGTAACAACCTTTTTTCCGCTACTATCCCCAGGAACATACCACAGGGTCCTAACACCTCTTAAAATGTGCACAGAAAAATCACAAGAATAATGATATTATTTATATAATTTTGACCCGTCCGCACTATGAGTTATCTATCTTTTTAAAATTATGCCCTGGTCAAAAAGGGGTGTGGCTTCCCACATCACATGGTGGAATAACTGGTTTATCCACTTCCCCCAAGCTCAGCTGCTAGCAGAGGCACTGCCCCTCCCAGTTTCCCCCAAGAGGAAGCCACTTTACGGCCCCCCAATATAACATTTGCCTGAGCCCAGGACAGTGCTTTGTTCAACCTCCTGCAGGCTGCAGGTCCCCTCCCTTAATTCGATCAGAGAGGTGTCAACTCCTTTTGGCAAGGGGCAGCAGGATGCAGCTAGGCCTGGGAAGAGTGGCTGAGCAGGTTTCAACTCCTGTCGGGGGTAGTTGCCAGGCAGAATCCAGTTTCATTAAGCCAGGTTTCAGCTAAATGTCACTTTTTGCTCCCAGTTTTCTACATTCAAATCAAACTGACAATTTTTACACATGCAGCTAGAATGCTGATGCTAAGTTCAAAACTATGACATTTCAACAGTTACAAACTATGTGACACTCAAATGTAGGTCCCTCATTTAATTTAAACATTTCGATTTTAGTGGTTTTCAGTTCAGTTTAACTTAAGCTGCTGACCTCCACAGCTCAGCCAGTTTTGTTATGAACATGGTTTTGGGCTCTTTTTCTTTCCAGATTTTGTATGTACACAAAACTTCATTCTGCCAAATGTCTGCTGGTGTTCAGTGAGATTTTTGAATATCCTGCAATGTTTGAAAATAGGCATTTTGAGCTTGCATTCAGAGAAACCAAGGTGATTTCAAAGGGCTTTTTAAGCTAACAGGCACTGCTGTTTTTCCTTTGGCACACATTCCACTCATGGCACCCCTGGCCCATCATGCTCGCACTGGTGGGTGGAAGGTTAGGCGACCATTTTGGTGTGCGCACAAACTGCGCGGTTCTAATATTCTGGCGTGAATGTGGGCGGCGATAGCTCATCCCCACATCCACCCAGTCTATTGATTTAGTTTGTTCTGGGATAGAATAATGGGCGGCGACAGCTCATCCCCACATCTACCCTGTCTATTGATTCAACATGGGTCAAAACCCTTGACACTCACCCACTGGGGGGCCTGTCCCACAATTTTTGGTGGCCCTCTCCCCCCACCCCAAATGGAGGAGGGTGTACCTCACGCAGCCATTTGCAAGAAGCCCAGGGAGGCCTGCATGAGGTGCCCCCACCTCCCATTCGGGGTCCGGGGGGAGTGGGCCACCAAAAATTGTAGGACAAGCTCCCCAGTGGGTGGGGCAGTATGCTTTGGGCTCCATGGGGCCAGATTTGAACACCAATGTGCCCCTCTGCTCCCAGGGGAGTTTTGTTACCAAAGGAAAAAATGAAAATGATGGACCACATATTAGGGGGGTTGTGGGGCACCCCAAAGCGACAGGGAATTTTCTAATGGGAAGAGGTGGTGGCCCCCTGCCCCCACCTGCAATGGAGTGGGGGTCATGTCATGCAGCCCTCCCTGGGGGTAGATATCTGCTCCTAGGAAGGGACACCTGAGCCCAGGGAGGAGTGCAGGATACCCCCCATTATCTGCCCCCAGGGAGGGCTACATGAGATGCGCCACCCCTCCAATTGGGGTGGGGGTGGAGAGGTACACCCCCGTTCAAAATTCCCCGGTGGTTAAGGGTGCCTCTCAGCCCACCCTAAAGTACAGCCTGCCATTTTCTATTTTTTTCTTTGTTTACCAAACTTCCCTTGGCGCAGATGGGCACATTAGTGTGCCAATCTTGGCGCAGGGTGCCCAAAATGTACTGGCCAATGCAATAGGGGGGGCAGTATGGGTAGTTTGGTATTTGGTTGGGCTGACAAAGATAATTTAGGTTTTGTTTTTCCCTTTACAGGTCTTGAGCAGTTCAAGCTTCTCCCTTGTTATGTACGCATGGAATTCTGGTTATTTTAACATTTTATAGTACATGGAAGGCACATTGCTATTGGGGTGGGTGGGAACTGGGCCTGTAGTCTTGGTGTTGTGAAGGGGAGTGGGTGCTCTGGGGAGGTATTGGGGTGGCCAGGAGACACACTTGCCGGGGTAGCGCACAAAATGCCCCCTAGTCCAGCTGAACAGTGCTGTTCCACTGGGAGGGCACTTTGCCACTTAGCCATCTGTACAAGGTTTTTCTGTGTTGGGGGTTGCCATACGCCCACTGGTCTTATTCCCATTGCCTATCATTGTGCAGTTCAGCCTTCCGTGGTGGTAGATGACTGAGATGTGTCATGTATCTGGTGGAAGGAACTGAAAAGTTTGCAGATAGCTGCGAGACAGTTTGGATGTGTTATTGGTAGGCAAAGCACTGAATGTAATTCTTTTTATCTTTCCTTTACAGTTGTGGCTACTGAAAAGCTTTCGCTGACTTATGTAAGTACTACATATATTACTTGGTAATGTGGGGGTGGAGGGTTATTATGGTGGGAGGAACTGTGGCTGCAGTGTCAGTAGTATGGGTGGGAAAGGGTATTGGGGAGGTTCTGGGGGCAGTGATGGGTGTGCCTTGCATTGAGAAAGGTGGCTGCTTTGCAGAAGGAAAGGTTTAACCAACATAAGTAGCAGCAAACTTTCAAACATGTTGCTGGTAGTAATGCAGATGGTCATTTTTTTCGGAGCATGCTATGCACACTTGGTACAGAGCTCATTCCTTTTACTGCAACGGTCACCATTTCTGTGGTCCAATTCCTGCAATGGTCCCAGTGAGCCTTGCCAGGGTCCCCATCCTTTTGCAGGGGGAAAAGATGTAACGCAGGGTAGCTAGAGGGGTAGGACAGTTGGGGGGGTGATGTCAGTGGCCTTGGGCGTCTGTCTCCCAGGTGGATATTTTGTCCCCCAAATTCGGCAGTGGGTGCAGGGAGCCCCTTGCAGGGTCCCCATCCCTCCCTGGAGGGGAAAGCTATAGTGCTGGCCAGGCAGAGATGTAGGGTGCTGGTGGTTGATGTGTGTGACCTTGGCCGCCTCTCTGCCTTGGTAGTCGAGTGTCCCCAAGTTCACCAGTGGTCCTGGAGCTGTGGCCTAAGCTCTCACAATCAAAGTGTTCAAAGTTGCATCCATTTGTGATGATTGGTGCACATTCTGTCAGGGTACCTATATTCAGAGAGCGTACAAAGCACACTTGCTGTGGAGTTCATATCCTCTGTCAGACTAGTAACTCTGCCAAAGTATAACGGTGTAGAATGTGCAAGTCACCTTACCACCGTGCAGTGCAGTTGGTGGCCCACATGGGCAGAAACCTTCACTGATTACAATTGCACCAGCACAACTGTGTTATTGGCACAAGGTGACATTCTGTCTTCTTCACCTCTTTCCCCTGAAAAGCATGAGTCAATTACGTATCGACCTACTGTTTTGTTTGTTTGTTTGTTTATTTTATTTTTATAGCGCTCCAGACCCGGGAGTAAAAGGGCGCTTAGGACAGGTTACAAGGCCAATATATATAGCATTTGCAGTAATACATTTGTAAAGTTATGCACAGTATATACAGACAGAGGTAGTTATAGCTTACAGATGCAGCATAGGTGAGGCATGTACAGTATAAGCAATCTGTCATAGGCTAGGTCTAACTTAAGGTTGGTTTTTAGTCAGTAGCCAACCAATGGCAAGTTTCCTGAATAAATGGAAGGATTTGGTCGATTTAATGTTCAAATGCAGGGTGTTCCAGAGTTGAGAGGCGAGGACCGTGAAACTTGAACCGCCGGCTCTTTTAGAGGTGAATCTGGGCACAGTGAGGCATAATGCGTTAGAGGATCTAGTGATTCTAGTGGCTGGTTTCAAGGTGAATTTGTTGGTAAGGTAGGGAGGGCTAGGTGGTTGAGGGCTTTGTAGGTGATGCAGAGAGTTTTAAGTCAATTTTTTGTTGAATGGACAGCCATTTGCATGATATTCTGGTGGCGGATATATACTCACGCCTAGGAATGTTTAGTGCTGCTCGTAGCGCATTATTTTGGAGAACCTGGAGTTTGTTGATTATGGATTGGTTGGCACCAAACTAGAGGCTGTTGCAATAGTCAAGCTTAGATTGTATGAGAGCCCTAGCCTGCGTGAGGCAGCTGTTAGTGGATAAAAAGGTCTGCAGGCTCTAATTAGTTTCCCTGTGTAGGCGGTAGTTGAGGCGTTCGTGTTACCTTGTTTGGTGAGGTTGGTGTTGGCGTCGAGATAAAAGCCGAGGGTTTTCACATTTTTGGCGACGGGGATAGTGTTACCGTCAATGATGATGTTGGAGTAGTCAAGGCTCAGTTTTTGTAAGTTGTTAGGTGATCCGACAAGGAGAAGTTCAGTCTTCTCATCATTCAGGCATATTCCGTGTGTGGCCATCCATGCCTGAATGATGGAGAAGATTTTGTTAATCCTAGTGACATCGGCATTGTAGTTGCCCGAGATGGTGAGGAGTATCTGGGTGTCATCCGCGTAGTTGGTGTAGGTGACAACCAGATGGTCCAATTTGTCAAAGAGAGGCTTTGTAAAGATGTTGTATAGGGTGGGGGAAACACAAGAACCTTGTGGGACACCACAGGTGATGGGGATAGGGTCTGCTGCTGCCGTGGAAGAAAAAACCTTCATGGTTCTGTTGGCCAAGAAGGATTGTATCCACGTGACAGCCGGGGAGGAGAAATGGGGGCAGCGGAAGAGAGGTGGTTACAGAGTATTTTGTGGTCGACCAGGTCGAAGGCTGCTGAGAGGTCTAGACGGAGTAGGATGGCAGCCTTGCCTTTGTCTTTAATGTCATCAATCTGACTTTTGAGGTCAACAAGGGCAGTTTCTGTTCCATGCTGAGGTCGAAACCCAGATTGACGCAGACCTAATAGTTGGTTAGTCTCCAAATAAACCGTAATTTGCAGGTAGGCAACTCTATCAAAGGATTTTTAGAAGGAAAGGGACCGTGGTGATAGGCATGTAATTAGTGGGGATGGCTGGGTCTAGCAATTGTTTTTTTAGAAGAGGGAGAACCCATCATTGTTTCAAGTTGTCGGTTACTGAGTTGGTGGCGAATGATAGGTTTATTAACTTGGTTATGAAGGGGGATAGGTCTCTTGCTGCATCTTTAATGATCTGAGCGGGCAAGCTGTCCCCTTTGCAATTTGATGGTTTGAGGGATGTTATAATTTTTTGGATTTCTGGAGTGGTTACCTTTTTGAATGTGAAGCCTGAGGTGGTGTCAGTGGTAGTAGGTATGCTAAGGGTTTAGGGATTACTGTTGGAAAATTGTAGTCTTTTGGCCTCGATTTTCGTTTGCAGGTCAGTGATTTTATTAGCAAGGGCTTCTTGGATACTCGTGCACCAAGGTTTGTCTTTCACAGACGTGTCCGTCGGTGGGTTAGGGTTTTCTAACTCCTTTAGGATGGTGAAGAGTTCTTTAGCACTGGATCCTGCATTGTCTATTCTGATGTTCTAGGCTTCCTTCTTAGTGCAGATTATCTCCTTTTCATAAAGGGAGGAGATATTTGTGAGATTGGTTTTATTTTCAGGTGATGGAGTCATTTTCCATAGGGTTTCCATCTTGGCTTTCTTTTTTCTAAGTGTTTTGAGTTTGGGTGTATACCAAGAGTTTTGCGTGGCTTAAGTGGGGCAACGGTGTCAATGGCTTTGGTCATGGCTTCATTGTAGGTATTTACTAGAATATTGAGGTCTGCGGTGGCAGGGAGCATATTTAGGATAGGGAGAACCAGTGGCATAAGGTTTTCCGCAGTAATGTTGCGCTTGTTTCTGTTCAGGCAGGCTGGTGCAGTGGGGCCTTGTTTGGGGTTCTGGTTGTTAATGCTAATGTCAAATGATAAGAGGAGATGGTCAGTCCATACGAGAGGTTGGGGGGATTTGCAAGTGATATTGCAGTTGTGGGCAGCAAGCCAATCAATGGTTCTACCTTTCTGGTGGGTGGGTAAAATGTTGAGTTGAGTGTAGTCATGTTCGGAGAGGGTGTTAGCAAGGGAGGACGCAGGAGTGTCGTTAGGGTCGTTGTACCCCAAGTAAAATCACCTAGAATGATATTCTGTGAGAGGGGCTTAGAGTTTCCAACTATGAGAGAGGTAATATCTTCCTCGAAGGTGCCTGTGGGACCTGGGGGTCTGTATATTAGTTCCAGAGTGATGGTATTCTTAGGGGTAGTTTGTATTTTAATGGTGAGGTGCTCGCATGATTTCAATGGAAGGGAGGTAACAGATCTGATGTCAAGTGAGGATTTACATATGATAGCTACACCTCCTCTGCGAGGGTTAGGTCTGTCGGCCCTAAGGATGGAGTAATTGTCGGGTACCGCAAGGGTTAGATAGGAACCTGCTGCATCATGTAGCCATGTTTCTGTAGTGGCAAGGAAGTCGAGGTCTGCTGAGCGGATGATGTCAGCAATTTCAGTGGGGTGAGCAACGAGGGATCTGACATTAAGTAGATCACCTTTTAACGAAGCGGTGTTAGCAGCGTTGGAGGCGTTCTTATTAGTGGCCTTAGTCATAGAGGTTGTAGGCAGTTTGCTAGGTAAGATGTGGAATCTGGAGCCTAGTCTATTGTTGCGGGTAGTAAGGTTAGGGTTGGCTGTGGGCCGGCATTCTGGTATCTTGGGGGGGTTCTAGTTGGTAACGGTGTAGTCATCTTTAGGAGGGTTGGGTAGAGGGTAGTATGCGGTGGCGCTAATTTTAACGGTGTGGTATGAGTAGGCACTGTGGGGGAATGGTGGCATGGTGGGCAGGAAGGGTGTGGGACAGGGGATGGGGTGGTGTCTTGGGCAGCCGAGTTTGGCTAGTCAATTGCTGAGCGAGATGTAGCTATTTCTGCTGCATGGCGTATTGTTGGTCATGACACAAAAAGGGAGCATGATGAGGATGAACCAGGCAGGCATAATTGAGAAAGCAATGTAGGTAGGGCTGAGGAGCTGTGGGGTGCTGTGGGCAGGACGCATGCAGGTAAGCACACTGGGAAATTGCAGGAGATTAGGTTAATTTATGCTAGTGGTCTAACAGGTAGGCTACTACTGTTGCGTGGGTGGCACGCACGGATAGGCAGATACAATTTTTCTAAAGCAGAGTGAAAACAGACTAGGTTTGAATGCATGTATAATGCAGCAATAGACTAGTTCAAATACACTGATAGAGTGCAGAGATAGGCAGATTCGATTTTGCTAGTACAGTGCAGAGACAGGCTAAATTCGACTATGCAGGTATAATGCAGCAATAGGCTAGTTTAAATATACTGATAGAGTGCAAAGATAGGCAGATTCAATTTTGCTAGTGCAGTGCAGAGATAGGCAGATTCGATTTTGCTAGTACAATGCAGAGACAGGCTAAATTCGACTATGCAAATATAGATCAACAATAAGCTAGTTTGTTAATTAGGTGATGGGATGCACAAATGGGCACACACAAATGGGCATATTGAGTTATTCTAATGCAGTGATGAAATAGGTTAATTTGACTTTACTAGTGAAATGCGAGAGTAGGTTTGTTAAATTTAGCTGGTGCAGTGCAGAAGTGGGCGCGTTCAATTTAGCTGCAGAAATACAAAAAGCATAGGGTGTCCATGTAGATCACGCAGTAGATACCATTTGAGACATATGGCGTGCGTAGGCACAATAGGGCAGATGCATGCACAGTAAGCCGAGATTCGGGGAGCAAAAGCAGCAGTGTGCTCAGAATCTAGTTAATCACTGGAGATGATGGTAGAGGCGGCTGTGCACGCACATTTGGCAGTGGGTGGGGATGATTTGGGAAAGGGGTGACGGTGCACAGAGCTCGAGGCTGGAGACATGGTCGGAGCAGTCAGGCAGCATAGACCAGCAGTTCTTGTGATAAGCGGTCGCACATACGTGCAATAAGGCAGAGTTAGTGCGCTTTCGCAATGCAACGGCTAGGGGGGGGTGGAAATGTTACCTTATATAAGGAGGGCCAGGGGGTCTGGCAGACGGCAGTCACGGCATCAAACAGGCTCGAAACAGGTGATGGCCTTGCCTCCCGTGGGCCTTGGAGGGAGTGGGCCGACTTTGCCTGCGGGCGGCCAATGGGGAGGAAGATAGGCCAGTTAGCCAATCAGCTGGCTGCTGGAGGGCTGGTTAGGCAGAAGGGGCAACAGGAATCAGACGGGCGGCCATCTTCGAGTGACTAGGTACCTCGTTTAACTTAATGGCGGCGAGGGGCTCACTTTAGCCTTTCAGGGGAAAATGATGCATATATAGCCTTTTTGGATTCCAGATTCAGTGAAAGCTCGCCTGCAGTAAAACAGGGGCTGTGCTGGCGATTTTTCTATTTGTTGCGCAGGGGACATCAGCGCTTACCATATATCATGGTGAATAAAGCTGGACAGGTGGTTTCCTCCGTGGGTCTGCTGATCCTGCAGGGACATAACCTGGAGCTCCTGCTCCTCAGGTGGGTGGTACGGACTGCTGCCTGGCTTGAAACAGGTGATGGCCTTGCCTCCCGTGGGCCTTGGAGGGAGTGGGCTGACTTCCCCTACCGGCAGCCAATGGGGAGGAAGATAGGCCAGTTAGCCAATCAGCTGGTTGCTGGAGGGCTGGTGAGGCAGAAGGGGCAACAGGCATCAGGCGGGCGGTAATCTCACATGAGATGTGCGTGTCCGATTGGGTGAATTGTGTGTCTGGGGTTGTTACAAGAGCCATGTGTTGAAGCTATTGTTGTGCTAATTGGTCAACTGTATGTCTAGCCATAATCATGGGGGTTTTCCTGTTTCCATTTCCTAGTGAGGATGAGGGTTGTGTGGATTTTCGCCCACTCTTTCATCCAAAGGGCTGCACGACTTTTCCGAGGGCCACCCACATCTGGGTCTGGATGGGATGGCCTTGCGGTGCATTGGTTTGGGATCAGGGGTTGCGCCTTCATCAGCTCAGAGGAGCCATCATCGATGCCCAGGCAAAAGGAGAGGCCCCCCCGACCTTATAGTGGTGCACCTGGGAGAAAATGATTTGGTGTCTGTGGAACGGAAGGGGGCAAGGGAGCAGCTCATGGCAGACCTGGAATGGATTGCACAGAGGTTTCCAAACACTGTGGTGGCCTGGTCCCAGATGATTCCCAGGAGGGATTGGAGAACTCCAGGGAATGCAAGGGCCATCAACCACTCGGTGTGGAAACTGAATGGTGAGTTCGCTAGACTGACAAAGGGCAACGACAGAATTCACCATGGCTTCATCAAAGCTGAAGTGATGTTTGACAGAGATGGGGTGCACCTTTCAAAATCAGGCATGGATCTGTTCATAGAAGACATTATACAATTTGCCCAGACGCTATTTTATGGGGGGATCCCAGTAACTGATAGACTCACTGGATTGTGTAAAATGGTAATAAGAATGGTAGTAAGTATGTTGGCAGCGAGACTCCCACTTCCTAGCAATTGTTTGTGTTCATGGCATGTCAATGCATTCAGTATGTTGGTGCTGCTTATTTCTTAGCTACCCAACACCACTTGCATCAGCCTAAATCAACTTGCTTGCCCCTGCATTATTTTTGTCCTTGTGACCTTTCCCCTTCCAACATAGACTCCTATGTGAATGAGCAGGTGTTTTTGTCAAAAGTGTGCCAGCAATTGTCTGGAAGGGCCTGCCGTGTACTTTCTTCCCTGTCTGCATCTTGATTGCCTCTGGCTTTTCAACTCACCCAATCACTAATACGGTGCTTCTCACCTCCATTTCCCATCCACCAGCATCCCATGGAGGAGGGCATGGTGCAAAGCACGTTGGCTGTTTCTGAATTGGTAGTGTGGCTGCAATACTTGTCCCGCACTTGTATTTGTGTAATGTATAGCGGAAGAGGACATTGTCCTTAGCTTTTTTCTTGTCGTTCTTTTAGGTGCAGGTGGGTTGTAGCTGTCTACCCACTTGTAGGAAAGCAGTCAGCTGGTCCTTAGCATTTCACGTGAGTGTTTGCAAAGTAGTACTACATTTATTGTAGCGTGCAGGGAGTACGTCATATTGCAGAGGGCTGCTACAGTTTGTGAGCAAAGTCTGGACATTTTGGTGTACTTGTGTGGAGTAGATTTGTGGCACTGAATACCACTTACTCTGCTACGTTCCATACTTTGAGAAGCACACATACTTATTGTTTCAGTCTTCATCTGGTCTTTGGGCAGTGAAAAAAGTCAATGAGCACGCTATTACAGCATGGGTACTCTTTTTTTATATATAGGGGCTTGTTGAAGGAGGACTAAATGCAAAGAGAACAAAGGGGGATAACAACAAGCTTCCTATCGATATATCCTCACCGAAGGTAACAAAACTAGGTCTCAAACCATGTACGTGTGTTCACAAACCATCATTCTTTTAGCAAATATAAAGAGATAGAAAGCTCAATTTTAACAAAAATATCTCATATATTTATTATATTCTAATCAGTAGTAAAACAGACCATTTGGTCACATTTGCAAATCTCATCAAACATAAAAGTAAAATAAAAAGAGACAATTGATCAACAATTTGGATCTTTGTGTTCATTCACATAATACATTGTAACAAAGGTGATGTTAGTAGCACATGGGTGACTTTGAATTAGCCCATTGGTGTTTTGCTATACAGTCCCAATTTTCCTTGTGTCGACATGAGTAAATCCGTTTCCAGCCTTAATGTATCAGTCACACAGCGACTTTTCCTTGTTCTTATACTGGTTAGTCGTATATGTAAGGCTTTCCTCAGGACACAATCAAAGCCTAATATTGGAGGGTGCAGAATGTCACAAGGTTGGTTGTGTAGTGTCTCAGAGTATCTATAAAAACAGAGATATCTGTATCAATGTATACCAAATAAAAGAAACAAGCCTTTCATTATTTTCCATGTTACTTCAAAACATGCAGCAATGGTTGAGAACCTATGTTTGACCTCTCTGTCTATTAGGGTAGGCATCATATAAACAAATTATTGTGGTTATACTAACTAATTGGTACAACATAGATGGATTGCCTCCTCTCTATTCGATACAAGCATAGATTTGTTTTGTGTCCATTTTAGTGGGCATCTTTCCTATTATTGTTCAGTGTATTTTTTGTGTCACAACAAATGAATGAATAGGTAGCATATTTCTGGCAAATATACAGAAAGGACATACCTATTTCAACTCCTTATTAGTGATATATTCAATCGCAAGTATTAGGTGGCAATTCTTCCAAAAGGCGTCATCTACGAAAAAGTTTTGACACCTTTAATGTGACTTCAGAAAAAAGACACATTGCGGTCTTTAGATATTTTCGTTTAATGCAAAAAAAGGGTCTACAGTTTGTGTCCAACTAAATGGGGAAGTAGAAAAACTATGACCTACCTAATATAGTCACTGTTGCTAATCTACAGGCAAAAAGGCAGAATCTTGTTTCGTATGGACTGCAAGCCATTGTAGATAAACGCTCGAGCCTGGTGTGCAAGACAAGGAAAAGAACACACGTGTGTGGCCACGATTAATAACAGGAGCCGTTTGGAACGAGGGGCACTGAAACATTTATATAAGTGTTTCTGGATTACCTTATTGGTCTGGCAGCGGTGTGTAGTGTCTACTTTCTCTGCAGCAGCGTCGCATTCAATCGGACGAACTTCAGCAATCAATCCCCGGCCATTAGCATAAAGCAGCGGTTCATTTCTCTGTTGTCTCGACGTTTACATGGTGTATCAGGTCATGTGCCCTGAGCTCTGACGGGATCTACTCGTCAGTAAAGCGGACCCTGTCTGCTAAGGGGTCGGCCATTTTGGAAATGGCAAAATGAAAGGGAAAAAGTACATTGTGCAGCCAAACAGATTAAATCCTGCTGTGTTGAGCTGTGTTATGTCAACCTATATTATTAGTGTTCTTTTCCTTGTCTTGCACACCAGGCTCGAGCGTTTATCTACAACGGCTTGCAGACCATATGAAACAAGATTCTGCCTTTTTGCCTGTAGACCAGTAACAGTGACTACATTAGGTAGGTCATAGTTTTTCTACTTCCCCTTTTAGTTGGACACAAACTGTAGACACTTTTTTGCATTAAACGAAAATATCTAAAGACTGTAATGTGTCTTTTTTCTTAAGTCACATTAAAGGTGCCAAAACGTTTTGAAGATAACGGCTTTTGGAAGAATTGCCACCTAATACATGCGAGTGAAGATATCACTTATAAGGAGTTGAAATAGGTATGTCCTTTCTGTATATTTGCCAGAAATATGCTACCTATTCATTCATTTGTTGTGACACAAAAATTACACTGAACAATAATAGGAAAGATGCCCACTAAAATGGACACAAAACAAATCTATACTTGTGTCGAATAGAGAGGAAGCAATCCATCTATGTTGTACCAATTAGTTAGTACAACCACAATAATTCGTTTATATGATGCCCACCCTAATAGATAGAGAGGTCAAACATAGGTTCTCAACCATTGTTGCATGTTTTGAAGTAACATGGAAAATAATGAAAGGCTAGTTTCTTTTATTTGGTATACATTGATGCAGATATCTCTGTTTTTATAGATACTGTGAGACACTACACAACCAACCTTGTGACATTCTGCACCCTCCAATATGAGGCTTTGATTGTGTCCTGAGGAAAGCCTTACATATACGACTAACCAGTATAAGAACAAGGAAAAGTCGCTGTGTGACTGATACATTAAGAATGGAAACGGATTTACTCATGTCGACACAAGGAAAATGGGGACTGTATAGCAAAATACCAACGGGCTAATTCAAAGTCACCCATGTGCTACTAACATTACCTTTGTTACAAAGTATTATGTAAATGAACACAAAGATCCAAATTGTTGATCAATTGTCTCTTTTTATTTAACTTTTATGTTTGATGAGATTTGCAAATGTGACCAAATGGTCTGTTTTACTACTGATTAGAATATAATAAATATATGAGATATTTTTGTTAAAATTGAGCTTTCCATCTCTATATTTGCTAAAAGAATGGTGGTTTGTGAGCACACGTACATGGTTTGAGACCCAGTTTTGTTACCTTCGGTGAGGATATCGAAAGAAAGCTTGTTGTTATCCCCCTTTGTTCTCTTTGGTCTTTGGGCAGTGAAGGGTTCCATAGCGACAGTACTCATGGATTCTCGTCGATCAATGTCTGGTGCAGAGGCTTTAGCTGCAGTGATGGAGTCTGGCTCAGAGCAAGGCACAGAGGTGGGCATGCAATCTGAAACAGATAGTGCTTCTGAGGGTCAGGAGGGAAGTAATTGGAGAAGTGAGTTGTCCATTGATGAAAGTTCCTCCTCCAGCTCATCATCGTCATCATCTGATGATGAAGAGGAAGAAAGAGTGCATCCACCTTTTCGCACACTTCCCACACGCAGGGGACCTGTAAGGGGGAGGGGACGTGCAGGACATCCACGCAATGTGGTGGTTCCTGACATGGCTGAAGAGTCGCAGTGAGTGCCTCCAGCAATGGCTCAGCCTGTTGTGCCCCCTTTCACTGGTATATCAGGGTGCACAGTGACTACAGATGGGTTTCAGCCTATTGATTTTGTCAATCTTTTTGTTGATGGGTTCATTTCAGATGTGGTTCAGCAAACCAATGTATACGCTGCACAGTTCTTGAGGTCAAGGGGTCCCACTCTGAAACCCCAGTCCAGAGCACAAGCATGGGTTCCAACAACCGATGTTGAAATGAGAAAATTTTGGGGTCTCATTCTGTTAATGGGAATTTCACACAAGCCGTCTGTCTAAATGTACTGGTCCACTTTAGCTCCACTTTTTGCCCGTTTTTTTGCAGCTAAATTGAGTACTAATCACATTCAAGCACTGTGCTGTATGTTGCACTTCAATGACAACTCAGCATCATTACCCAGAACTGACCCAAACTTTGATAGGCTTGTCAAACTCCAGCCATTTCTGGACCACTTCACTCACCGATTTGCAGAGGTGTACGTTCTAGCCAGAACATATCCATAGATGAATCATTGGTATTGTATAAAGGTCGGCTACTGTTCAGGCAATACATTCCAAGCAAGAGAGCACGATATGGGATCAAAATGTACATGTTGTTTGAAAGTACCACTGGGTATGTCTGCAGTATGAGAATGTATGCTTGTAAAGACTCCACCCAAACCATCCGGGCTGCCCAGCCCATTTAGGGAAAAGTGAGAAGATAGTTTGGGATCTTCTCGCACCATGGCTCCACAAGGGTCACCATTTGTATGTGGACAATTTCTACACAGTAATTCCAGTGTTCAAGGAATTGTTCAATGTGGGCACACTGGCATGCGGTACAATCTGCAGTAACCGCAAAGGCTTCCCCAGACAACCTGTGTGTAAGAAGTTGGACAAGGGAGAATGTAAGGCATTGCAGCGAGATGAACTGTTGGCAGTGAAATTCTGTGACAAAAGGGATGTGTACATGTTTAGTACTATTCATGATGAAAGTACTTCAGCAGTCACTCTGCGTGGGCAGACTCAGCAAGTGTAGAAGCCCAACTGCATTCTGAAGTACAACAAGTACATGGGTGGAGTAGACAAAAATGACCAAGTGCTTGAGTCACTTGCTGAACGCAAGTTGCGTTTCTAGTACAAAAGGTTAGCCACACACATTGTGCATATGGCAATGTACAATGCTTATGTGGTGTACCGTGCAGCTACTCCACAAAACAACCTCTCCTTTATGAACTTTGAATTAGTCATTGTTCAATCTCTGGCTATGGTTCATGTACAAATTCCCTCCTTTCCAGAGGTAGAAGATGTGGCCAGATTGCAAGAGCGACACTGCTGATTATGTTCCTTCAACTGCCACGAAGGCACAACCTTACCGGAAATGTAAGGTGTGTACAAAACAAGGAAAGAAGAAGGATACTCAGGTGTGCTCTCACCAATGCCCTTGACAGCCTGCCCTCTGCTTTCAGCCTTGTTTCCTTTTGTATCATACAAAGGAAAAATATTGGGAGATTGACTAATTTCCGAAAATGCCCATCATTCCTTGAAAGGGACCCTTAGACTCTGAATTCATGCATGTCTTATAAAGGAATGGCACTCCTGCTCCCTATACTGGAGGTGTACCTTCAATGAAAATGCAACAGGATGTCAACTCACTTCACTTGATTTAATGTGCCTTCACGAGCATTGCTAGTCCTGCTTCCTTTAGATGGATTAGTAAAGAGACTGTCCACATCAAAGAGGTGTGGAAATCCCTGCATGTTCCAGGAAAGAATAGTAAGGGCAGGGTCACGGGCACTTTGTATAGTTGTTAGGTAAAAAGCCAGCTAGCCATGACCCATCAACTTCTCGGACATCACTCTACTATGTAGGTGGGCCCAAGAATTGAGCTGTTCTAGTACCATCCTGTTTAGAAGCCACTCTAATTGTGGCTTGTAACTCGGAACTTGTAACTGGGAAGGGAGAAATGAGTTAGGATAAGCAGGGTTACCCCTCCAATGGCTATAGAAAATGCCTGGGTTCTCTGTAGGTATAATGATATTAACAATTGTACACTCATAGCCCATTCTGTAGAAGTCCACCTTGCATGAAAAGATAAAAATCAATTGTGGATTTCTGATAGAAGTGGACTATAATAGTGGCAAGATTACAGTGATCCAGCATTTCAATCAATGTAATCTCTTTAGATGATATTACCAGAGAATTGGTACGTGTTGGGAGAATTCCAAAAAAGCAGATTGTTTGACCAAATAATCACCTAGTTAATGAAATAGGCTCTGTATTATTCTGGAACCTGATAAATAGTATTAGAAAGTGAGATGGTTGCTAATGTATTTCACTATTACTAAGTGAACCATTGTGCATAGGAAGACTACTTGTAGTCTGCAAACATGATTCCATCATCCACTCATCTAACCTTCTGGGAGTGAGCCGGTTCTTCAAACAGAGATTTGGAGTGAGATCTTTATCCTCAGCAGGTGTCTCCATCTGGAATAGCCTCTCTGCCGCCCTCCATCTTGAGCCTGATCTTAAGTTCCGGAAACTCCTCAAGACTTTCCTCTTCTTCTATTCCTTTTCTCTCCCTCTACCCTGCTAACCCATTGCTCTGCTCTTTCCCTCTCTCTCTCCTTTTCCGTACAGCCTGCTGAATGGCCACCTGGTGTACCTCAGAGTTTCACAGGTCCCTGGCAACCCCGCCAGTCATCTCAGACTGGTCTGTGGGCCCTGCACTCACCTCATCATCATCACTGCATTTGAACAATGACCCAAGAGAGTGGCATCTATCTCTTCACTGGCTCCCAGTGGCTGCGAGGATTAAGTTCAAAACCCTCTGCATTGTCCACAAGGCCTTCTGGGGCCTGGGGCCTAAATACCTTCAACTCTCTCTTCCTAAATATCTTCCTTCACGAGCCCTTCGCTCATCCGTCTCCAACTCCCTCATGGTCAGCCGCTTCTCGAAGCAACGAGCTGGGGGTAGATCTCTCTCCGCAGCAGGGGCCTCCCTCTGGAACAGCCTTCCTGCCTCCCTGAAACTTGAGGAGAACTATCTCCGGTTCCGGAAGCACCTCAAAACCTTCCTCTTCGCTTCTGCCTTCTCTCTCCCTCTCCCCTGCTAAACCTGCTTAACTCCCCACTGAAATTCTGCACTAAACCTGCATCTTGGCCACTCTCAGCGACCTTGGTCCAGGGCCCAGCCACTCCACTTGCACTGCCTCCCTGGCTCCCCCTGCACTGTGGGACTGTCACTGTATCCCTACAGCCCCCTTCCTAGCACTTGCTCTGCACTTACCTCGCACTTGCCACCAGCTGGCCCTTTTATTTATTATTTTATTACGCTACTTACCGTGTACTGCACTTTCCCCCCCACCTCCTCCCCCTGCACTTTCTCCTTTTCCCCTTACCTCTGCACTTGCCCGATCTGAATGACACCTGGCCTAGTAGGATCGTTTGTCTGTCTTCCCCTTGTTTCCCTCCCTCCCTGCCTCGTCGCGCCTTGAAACACTTGTGTATAGGCGCGTTACAAATACCATATCATATCACTTTCCCCAGCCTCCACCGACTGGGCGCACTTCGACCCCCCCAGGACTTGTCTCCCCTCCACATTCCCCTCCCCTGTAACTGTCTGTGCACTTGCGCAATCCAAATGCACCAGGCCTGAAGATCATCTGCCTGTTCCCCCTTGACTTCACTCCCTGCATGGTGGCGCCTTAATGCACTGCAGAATCGTCGTCAGGCCTATTTGCTGTTATCTCCACTGTTACTTGTATTATATGCACTTACTCTGCATGTGCAGACTATTACTGTTTCAGAATTTCAAAGGCTCTGAATGACTGTTGTTTTTCCCCTTGTTCCCTCCCTCCTTGAGCGCTTTGAAACACTTGCCTGTGTATAGGTGCTTTACAAATAAACATTACCATTTCCATTACATTTCCCTGTAGTGTGTCATTTCATGTAGTGGAATGACTTATATAGTTATCACTGGGAGATGTAACTTGAAATGAGCCAGGGCCATGTATTACAGATAACAAGGAGTTAGATTTGTCTACCTAGCCAGGGTGTTTGATAGTCTGAGTGACACCTCTACCAGGACAGGAACTTGTATTATTTTCGTCCTAAAACAGTACATGTATGTCTTCAATGAAACAAGCATCGCTACGGTTTTCACCACTGGACTTCGTGCTTTTAGGGGGTTTAGTTATAGTATCCTTGCCATGTGTATATACCGCACCCATAAGGGAGTAGATGTCTCTGTGTCCCTTAGTCTTTTCCGGATCAATTGGTTGCTTAATAGTGCCCTGTTTCTTGATCGCATTATCTTGTTTAGACTTCTTAGTCACCGTAGAGTTATGGTTATTAACAAGGTTCATAGTGACTGTTTCGACAGTCAAAGTTTCGACTGACAAAAGTTCTGACACAAAAGTGTCGAAAAAAGTTTCATTTTTTTTTTATGGGGGGTCCCCCCCAAACGTCTGTTTTTCTTTTTTTAAACACTTATTTAACTGCACTAAATTAAAATAAACCCTTTAACATTAAAAAATAAATTAGAAACTTTTTTTTGTTTTTTTTCAGTACTTTTGTTTCGTAACTTTTGTTATTTGAAACTATTGATTCGAAACTTTACCTGGACACCATTAACAATGTGGTGGTCATTGGTCAATGTACTTTTGCTGATACAGGTTTGTTCTAGCGGATTAGCTGACTGGATGTTAATCGGTTGCTCCACGGCCCGAGCAGCCAGAAGTGCCTTAGGAGCTCAGCGGCATGCTCTTCTTTTCTTTTTTTGATTATTTAAAACAAACCTCTCAGTTGGTTCATTGGTGTTGTAGCCCACAGAAGAATCTAAAGTAACTACATCGGTATCAACAGTAAGCATGAAACAAACGCTTCAGAGTTGCAATCCTCAATAACTATAGGCACCGTGTACATAGTCACTTCACCTATCCCATTAGCCCTTAATGACTTAGAATTGCAGATGCCAAGTAGCCTTGTAAGATTTAAACCATATATCATGGATGGCGTTGGGATAGACTCAATGGGCAGTTCTCTATGACAGGCAGCATTGGAGGACGGTCTTGATAGGGGTAATGAAAGAGTGACAATTGTTAAAAGACTTGTGTGCTCAGTAATAATGGCCATAATCAAATCACATTTCACCATGACTTCCTTAAGATATGCAACCAAAGCAAGATATTGAGTACAGGAAGCATCAGAGGCAATAGTGTCAGGATGATCCGAAGTGTTAGCAGCTGACGAGGTCGATTAGTTAGCTTCTTCGGACAAAGTAGATGATATAGGGAGGTCAGGGGGCACTAATAAACTTAGTGACAGACCCATGTTGCCATCATGGTGAATTTGCACACTCGTAGATTGTGCATCGCTGGGTGCAATGTGGTTAGGAGAGAGGATGACCCAAGAAGTTGACAATAGGCCAGTATCAACTGTTTTAGCCACAGACAGTGCCTGAGAGTCAGTCTGTTCCTCACACAGGATCAGGGACAACAAAATACTAACTTGTTCAATGCATTTGGAACCCAGACTACTCAGTGATGAGGAAAGATGAGGGTTGATGCATGCAGGTAAATCAGTGTCATTGTAAGCATGCAGTGGGAACAATCTGGTGATTTTAGGTGTAGCAACATTGATTGCAGAAGAAGGAGCTTTAATTATTTTAGGTATGCATGTTTTAAGGTTTTGGAGGGCATTATTATGTTTAGATATGCCTTCTGTTATTGTTGTGACAGAGGTTGTCACAGTATTAGCACTCACCACATGTTCCATACCAGACTATGAGGTGGATTGCAGCCTGCCAGTTGTGCCCGGATGGCTAGATGACGGCGTGACTCTGACGTGCTGTGTGCGCTGCTTTAGCTTGCTTGGAAGGATTATGTAGGAACAAGGGGAGGGCTCAAATGGAAACGTTCCTGACATTCACCCGCAGTGAATGCTGGTTCCAGTAGTCAGAATAAAGCATGCTTCTTCACTTCCACAATCTGCTCACGGTCAGCTCAAAAAGAAATACACTGCTTCGGCTGCTTGACAGGATTATGTAGCAACAATTGGAAGGCTGAAAGGCAAAGGATCCCTACTGTGAATGCTGGTCCCCATGGTCAGAATAAAGCCCATTTCCTCGATTCCACAATTTGCTGGCGGTCAGCTCAAAACAACATACACCACTTCGGCATGCTTGCCAGCCTTTGGAGTGCTTGGCAAGAATGGGTTTATCTAAAAGTAGATAATCCCAAAACACCAACTATACATTTTTTGTACAAGCTCCATTAATCTTTTGAAAAATGTCTTACTGCAAGACATTTTATGATTGGAATTAGATCCTTGCCAGAACTTCTTTCGCATTGCAATGGCATTTATATAAGACCTTTTGGTACTATTTTGACAGCCTATTTCGAAGATATAATGCATTTGCTGCAATAACTCAATGAGCTGCAGTGGAATTAGAATTACTGGTTAGTAACATTAAATGTACAACCCCTTATACTTCAATTGAATAGCAACTAGTGAAAAAGGAAGGCGGTGTAATTTGTTCATGCTAACAAATCCATCATCACACTTTGAACAACTTAACATGATTCTAGATATATTGAAACTTACTAGAAATATAACAATTTACCATTTGAGGGAAGATGGTTCCAGTAGACATATGAGTGTCTATGATAGATAAATATTACACACCCCTAGCCAACATTTATGAGTTAAGTTCAATGAACAGTAGCACTTGGAATAAAACCATCACATAACAAGAATGACATACTCAAGTGGTTACATTACAGGGAGAATAGGTTTATGATATGGCAGAGATTAGAACTGGATTTCAATACTATCTACAAAGGAGAATTCATACAAGCAAAATGTAACTACAGCCAAAAGCAAGACTATGCTAAAGAAACATCTGCAATCAGGAACATATTTATTGATAGAGGGTTATACACTAGGCAGCACAGAGAAAAGGAGCTTTAAAAGAAAAAAATACAATTGTGATGATTTATTTCCATCCAAATCCAGGCAGGATTTGCTCACCAATAAAAATCAGGTTCCTCATGCAATATTTAGCACAAAGGCACATTATATACTGAATAGTCATTGGGCTATTTTATGTTTAGACAATATGTTATATCACTAAGTTCCTGCCAAACATCAAATAGTTTATAAAAAGTCTCAGACACCGGTTACTCCCCAAGTCATTTTACCATATGCAAACACACAAGTAACACATAGTTACCATCCATGAAACTTCAATGTCATAAATGTGGGACATCCAGTGTCTGCAATTTTTCCACTGAATAGAATATTTTAATTTACATTCTATAATTCTTCTCGCATTTGTTCACCATATATCAACTGTAAAATTACATGTGGGTTGAGTACAATAATTTGCATTTGTAATAAAGTGTACATTGCCAGTATGAAATTTAGTTTAGTTTAGTTTAGTTTTTTTATTTGTAAAGCGCCACCTGGCCCTGGGGCATCCAGGCGCTGTCATTGAAAACAAACATTACAGAGTAGAACAATACATTACAGATTTGATACATTCAGCAGGTAAGTACAGATAAATGCAGAGTATGGCAAACATAGGTTATGTCAAAGAACTTGGTTTAACAAGTTTCGTTGGTTAGTAACCATGATTTTACACTGTGTCTGAATTTGTGGAAAGAGGGTTCTGATCTGAGATGCAGGGGCAGTGAGTTCCAGAGTTTGGAGGCCAGCACGGGAAAGCTTACGCCGCCTGCTTTTTTGAGTTTGTATTTGGGGGTGGTTAGACAGTGGGCCTCATTACGACCCAGGCGGTAAGTTACCGCCTGGGCCGTGACTATACCACCATGGCGTAAACTACGTTTACGCCATGGTGGTTGGCGGACTTACCGCCCCATTCCGACCTTGGCGGGGCGGTAAGTCCCCAATCCCCATTTACCCTTCCCCATTCCCATTTTTGCCCCATAGGGCATAATGGGAGTGGGGAAGGCGTTAATTACGCCACCGTAAATTACGGTGGCGTAATTAACTCCATGGTCCCTTAGCGCCATGGATTTTAACACCTGCTAAAAGCAGTTGTTAAAAGCGCCATGGCACTAAGGGACCTCGTACTCAGGCGGTAAGGGTCGGCGCTGTTAACGCTGCCGTTAACCCCTTACCGCCTGGGTCGTAATGAGGCCCAGTGTGTTAGCGCCGACCTGGTTGGGCGAGGTGGGATGTGAAATGTGAAGTTGTCAGATAGGTATTTGGGTGCTTGGTTAGAGATGCACTTGTGCGAAAGCGTGAGTGTTTTGTATTCAATTCTCTGTGATATGGATAGCCAATTGCAAGATCTTCTGGTGTCCGATATGTGTTCATGTTTGGCAATGTTAAGAGCTGCTCGTAGGGCGTTATTTTTAATAACTTGTAGCTTGTTAATGTTTTTTTGGCTGGTGCCCAGGTATAGAGCGTTGCAGTAGTCGACTTTGGAGAGGACAAGCGCTCTGGCTAGTGTGGTGCAATTGGAGGGTGAGAGATATGGTCTACTGGCATTGATAGCTTGCAGGCGTAAGCGGTGGCAGAGGAAATGGCGTTGATTTGTCTTGTCAAAGTGAGGGAAGAGTCGAGGTAGATCCTGAGGGTTTTGACATTGTTGGATACAGAGATGATGTTCCCATCGATCGAGAATGACTGATACAGTTTGTCCAGTTTCTTGAGTCTGGGTTGGGTGCCTAGGAAAAGAAGCTCGGTCTTGTCGTCATTGAGGCATAAGCCGTGCTTGGCCATCCATTCTTGGATGATGGAGTAGATGTTGTTGAGAGCTGTGTTGTCAATGGCATAGTCGCCTGTTAGGGGGATAAGTATTTGTGTGTCGTCTGCGTAATTTGTGTAGATGACACCCAAGCGGTCCAGTATGTCGAAGAGGGGTTTAGTGAATACATTATATAGTGTGGGGGAAACGCAGGAGCCCTGCGGGACACCACATGTGACTGGGGCTGGGTTGGCGGAGGCTGTCGGGGAGAAAACCCTCATGGTTCTGTTATTCAAGAAGGACTGGATCCAAGCATTGGCTTTGTCAGAGAATTTGGCTGCTGAGGTAAGGTGTTTACAGAGGATGTCATGGTTGACCAAATCGAACGCCGCCGATAGGTCGAGGAGGAGGAGAAGTGCGGGTTTGCCATTGTCTTTGATGTTGTCCATTTGTGTCTTGAGGTCGATCAAGGCAGTCTCGGTACCGTGTTTGGGTCGGAAACCTGATTGTCTGAGTCCTAAAAGGTTGTTTTTCTCTAGGTGGTTCTGTATCTGTAGATAGGCAGCTCTGTCAAGGATCTTGAGGAGGAAGGGGACAGTCGTGATGGGTCTGTAGTTGGTTGGGACACTGGGGTCGAGGGGAGGCTTCTTTAATAGTGGAAGAACCCAGGATTCCTTCAAATTGTTGGGCACTATGCTAGATGTAAACGATGAGTTAATCAGTGACGTAATGAAGGGATCAAGATGTTTGGCTGCGTCTTTGATAACGGGCACTGGACAGATATCGCCTTGGCACTTGGATGGTTTAAGTGAGTTAATGATGTATTCCACCTCTTTGATGGATAAGGAGGAGAACTCTAATAGATTGTCGGCGTCTACTGTATGTGAGTTGGTATGGGGGGAGGTACTATCAGAGAAGGTGAGGCTTTCTTTCTTAGTTACAATTTTGGCTTGTAGCATAGCAATTTTGCCTAGGAGTGCATCTTGAATATTGGTGCACCAAGATATGTCTTTGGTGCAGGTATCAGGAGTGGGAGCGGGGGTTTCGAGATCTCTGAGAATGTTGAAGAGTTGAAGAATGCTGAAATGACAATTCAGGACAAGGATTACACATCTCAGAAACATCAAGAATTGAGATGACAAATATCCTTTAGGATTTCATTGTAATCAACAACATCAGGTTGAAACATTGGACAAGCTGAGATTTCCTGGCCTGGAGAAATTTGAGAAGGATGAAAGGCATGGAGATAAATATGTGTTCTTACCCGCAACATAAAGCTAAATTCATTTTTACCAGGTGAACAACCAAACACAGATTCAATATATACATGAAACTGTACTTGTTTTAATGCTACAGTGTATTTCTAGCTTGACCATAGGAAGAGCTCTTAGGTTTGTCTGGCTAATTATAATACCACATATAGCTACCTAACTTGTAGAACCAGGATAGTCATTTTAGTGTTTCTTCTACCTGGCATATGCTCCATCTAATGCCTTTCAATTTGATTCAAATTTGATAACTTTTAATGCATATAGCTTCCCTGCATTTATTCACATAGCCGTTAGGTGGCTATCATACTGTCCATCCACCAACACAGCATTTCTCGAATACGATTGCTGTACATAATCTCCCTTATGAGGAGGATATATTCTTAAACATGAAGGCTCCCTATGTCTTTTCAGGTTAGTTATTTATTTCCTCCATTTTTCTCTCCCTTACAGTTTGGTGGAATGATTGATTATGCTGCGAATTTTGTCAGTCTAAATTAACCAAATAATTATATTTGGTGTTTATTTCCTCATTTTATTGTGTTGCACCTGTGACATTATGGACTGTGCACATAATACATTTTGCTCATTTTTACCAATATTAATGTTCCAACACACAGTCCTTTGAGGTCATTGCATGAGACCCCAGTGGGAAAAACTTGTCCGGTCATAACATGTAAAATGAATAATAGTATCATGTTGAACTGTGTTTTAAGAGTTTAGAAGGCATTACAATGAGTAGATAAACAAACGCCCATTGCTAAAATAGGAAATCTATTCTCGGAGTTCTACAGGCTGCGGACACTGCCCTTCAGATTACACATCAGTTAACTAAACGGGTTAAATCAGGCTCTAATGATGATAATTACAATTTGATACAGGGGTTTCCACCCTTACTGTGAAGTAATTTAAGAGGCATAACTCTTCCCCCAAAACGAAAAGGAATTAAGAGAGAGAAGAGAAAAGCTAAGCATACATGTAAAAAAAATAATAAACCTAAAAAAGGGCTTTAAGAACTCAAAGTGAGCCTATTGAATATGAGCTCACTGAACAAACATGCCGAAAGTATCCATGACTTAATTATTGAGGAAGATCTGGATCTATTGTGCATTACGGAAACCTGGTTACAGGACCCAATTGGTCCTACTTGTACTAAGGCAGTCCCAGAAGGCTATCACATATGTTACACAAACAGAGAAACAGGAATTGGAGGTGGTATAGCTATTGTTATTAAGGATTCTATCAACACCTATCCTTCCATTACTTGTTCTGGATGTGAAGTATTACATTTGAAGCTTTCACCAACTAACAATAGTACTATAAACATAAGTTTAGTTTATAGACCACCCTCTCTTAAAACAGACTTCAATACTGAAATAGTCCAATAACTTAATTTACTTCAAGGCCCAAATATTGCCACTTTGGTACTGGGTGACCTCAATCATTGGAGAGGGAATAACAACAATAAGGAGGTTATAAAGCTGGAAAAAGCACTTAGTAACATCAATTTCCAGGTCATGAATTCTGAGCCATTCATGACCAATGGACACCAACTAGATTGGGTTGTTACCCATAACATGGAAACAAGTAACTATTGTACAACACTCTCTATATGGACAAATCACTTTAAAGTAACATTTAACTTGACTCTTCTACACCCTAAACAGAATTGCCTCAATGAGACAAGGAAGATCTTAAGCCGCAATTACAAGAAAATCTGAAGGACTGATTTGGAATTGTGCATTAACGATATTATGGAAGCACACAAGGAGGAGGATACGTGTTAGAAAATATTATCAGTCTTCTCTCATCACCTGACAACATTAGTAGACACAAAAGCACCACAGACATCTAAATTGATCAAAAACAATAACACTCATCAGAAATGGTTTAACTCTGAGCTAGAGGCTCTAAAAAGGAAAAAAGAAAAAGGGAAAGGAGTTGGCTGAAAGAACCAACAGTAATCAAGAAAGAAAGTTGGAAGGAATCTGAAAAAGCTTGTAGGAAAGGTATCATTTTGGCAAAGAAAAGTTATTTCAATGACCAAATAAATTTAGCATCCAACGGCACTAGAAAACGTTTTGACATATTAACATCTATTGAAAAGCCTTCAGCTGTTAATACTACTTTCATTCCATTTCAGGAAGACTGCAAAGGAGTTCAGTCAACGTTTTTTAATAAAATCAAAAAAGCGTGTGAAGTGATCACAAGTGGTCAAATCTCTGAACCAATATTTGCTCAACCTACTATGAGGACCACATCTAACCATCTTAAAACCTTTAACTTCCATGAAGTTACCATAGAAGACACTTTGAAAACTCTCACCACTATGAAACAATCAGCCTGTGCCGAGAATATCTTACCTCCAAAAATGATTTTGGGCAACGCAGACATTTTCGCACCAGTGCTTACGAGAATAATAAATACTTCACTTAGGAGCAATGAATTCCTGTCTAGTATAAGACTGTTACAGCCACCCCACTGGTGAAGAAATTGAACTTGGATCATAGCAACCCAAGTAACTTAAGATCGATAACTAATTGCAATGTTGTCCTCAAGCTGATGGACAAGATGGCCACTAGTCAACTACAGGCCTATTAGAGGAAAACGAGATCCTACATCATAAGCAGACTTGTTTCTGTGCATCTCATAGTACGGAAATAGCTCCGTTAAATCTCCAGACACACATACACAGGGTAATTCATAGAATTTCGCACAAAAGTGGCGCACGCGGCTGGCGCACAGTGTGCGCGTGCGAATGTCTGCGCCAGCCGCGTGCGCTAAAATCGATTTCCGCGCACAGAGTATTCATGGATTTTAGCCTCCAAAACCAGCCGTGGCGCAGAATGGCGCAGCGACCCTGCAGCAGCGCCAGTTACGCCCCCAAGAACGCCCCTAGCGCAAGGCAAAGCCATCAAAATCCCCAATCCAGCGCAAAGGGCTGCACTAACCCTGGACCAGTTTACAGGGCTGCCAAACAGCAAACGCCAAGCGGGGCATGTGAATAACTGGGGTTTGCGGGAAGTTTCACACGCTAAGGGCCTGTGCGAGTGGGGTACGTGTATAACTGGGTTTCGCGGGAAGTTTCACACGTGATTTCAGCAGGGTACGTGTATCACGGGGGTGCGCGGGAAGTCTCACACGTGATTGGATCCGGGTACGTGTATTTCGGGGGTGCACGGGAAGTTTCACACGCGAAAGGGCCTGTGCGAGTGGGGTACGTGTATAACTGGGGTTTGCGGGAAGTTTCACACGTGATTGGAGCAGGGTATGTGTATTACGGAGTTCGTGAGAAGTTTCACACGCGAAAGGGCCCTGTGTGAGCGGCGTACTTGTATTACTGGGGTTTGCGGGAAGTCTCACACGCGAAAGGGCCCTGTGCGAGCAGGGTACGTGTATTACTGGGGTTTGCGGGAAGTCTCACACGCGAAAGGGCCCTGTGTCAACTATGTATATCAACACATGTCCGTCACACACATACACTGGTTGGCATTGCTTGTGTAAACCCACATTTTCACATGCATCAACCCAATGAGCAAATCCCACACATGGAACTAAAAAATGAAAATGTATTATGTACATGAAATCAAAAATGAAATGAAAGCATACCAAAATATGAAACATGAAATGAAAAGCATGTGAAAAAGATGATTGAATGAAAATGATAACCAATCCATATAAATTTGAAAGAAAAACAGTCCAAAGTCACCCTCCAACAACGCAAATCCAAAGGAAATGTAAACATAAAAATCCATTGTTTCATGTTCATAATAAAAAAAAAAGCGAAATCAATCCATAGTCCAACTATTTACAATCCATTGTCCGGAAAAAATAAATCCATTGCTCCATGTCCACAATGCAAAAAAAAAAAAAAAAAATGAATACATGATGAAACTATATACAATCCATTGTCCAAGGATGTAAAGGGTCCATGATCCCAACCAAACAAATGAAACCTACCTAACTAACCACCTAAAAATATAACTATATACAAATTTGGGTGGCATTGTCCATTGACCACAAATAAAAGGAAAACGTAAAGGAAACCTAACACTAAAAACTATTTACAAGGGCAGTGGGCTAGTCCGACGGCTCACTTTTGGATGTACCGGGCCAGGGCATCATTGAACTCCTGCTCAATGTCCTGGAGGCGGTCCTCTTCCATGGCCCCGAGGGTTCGCAGGGACGACGACATGTTCTCCTCCAACTCCCTGCGAATTGCCTCGAGGCACTCGGCCCGCATCAGGGCCCTCCGCATGGAGTTCTCTGCCCTGACCATCGTGAGCCGTGTCTCTTCTGCCTGCAGCCGCTCCGCATCTATAGCATGGCCTAACCACTGCCACACGGAAGACACTTCTAGTCCTGGGTCCTCCTGCCCTCTGGCCGATGCCTGCCCCTCTGATGTCAAAGGCCCCGAACCATGATGGCTCCCACCTTGTTGCTGCTGATGCTGTGCCTCTGCCTGTGCCCTGGCTCTTGCTGCCTGCACATCCTCCTCCGGCTGGGGTGCAGTTGTTGAGGTGGCCACCCCTGCTGGACGTCTGACTCCCAACTGTGGCAGGGATGTGTCCTCCACCAGCCTGGCCGCAGGGTCAGAGGCAGCTCCACAGGGTACCCAGGTGATACATGGGTGGGGAGATGGCATGGAGGATGACTAGGGAATAGGGGGTTGAGTTGATGAGGGGGTCGGAACAAGGTCCAGAAAATGGAGGAATCCGGCCCTGGTGAGCTGTCCCAGTAGGTCAATGCAGTCAACGAGCCATCCGAGAAGACATGCAGTCTCCTCATGAAAAGACTGCAGGTCACCTTGCATGGCCCGTTGACGCAACGCCACCCCACCCAGGACAGGCTCAACCCGGTCCCGGATAGCCACGTCCGCAGGGAGAGGAAGGCCAGTTGTTGTAAGCGGATCCCCTACCTGAAAACGGGTCTGGACGTAGGCATCCCTGCTAGTGCAGGATGATGCAGTCACAGGATCGAGGACAGAATTACACACAGGCACCTCCGTGGTGGCCTGTGCTTCCTCCTGTCCCTGCCCCTGGACTGCACCACTAGCACCAGTGGAATCCCCACCTCCAGACCCCGTGTCTGTCCCTTGCATGGCCTCCTCCTCCACCAAACCCCCCACCAACCTGGACCTGGATGACTCCGTGCCATCTTCCTCCGTCGGACCCTGTGGGTTCTCAGCTGCCCCTTCTGCTGCCGAGGAGTCCAACTCCGACCTCCGCCTCTTGGACCTACCCTCGGCAGCTGGACGTAGGCATCCCTGCTGGTGTGGGATGATGCAGTCACAGGATCGGGGACAGGATTACACACAGGCACCTCCATACACCATCAATGTGTCTCACACTTGAGAGGTCTCACATGTGGCAGCCACACGCCCATGTTCATACACATCCCTACATGGCCCTACATAAACACATGTGCAACCTGCACACTACTGGCACAACACGACACGCACAGCATACCATCAACATGCATGTACACTTACCGCTCGACTCCAGACGGGCCTGCCTCTCAAGGATCTGGACGTAGAGCACTGGGCATATGCGTTCCAGGACCCTCATTTGATGGTCTGACAGCTGGTCCCGGCGCCCCTTGGCATCCGCTGCCTTAGCGAGGCGCCGGGCCTTGTTGAGGGTCCTGGACCTGAAGTCCTCCCAGCGCTTCTTGAAATGCTGTAAGTCGCGGACTGCCACCCCCTCCGCGTTGATGGCAGTCACGATGTCCATCCAGATCCTGGTCCATCCTTCCTTGTCGGCACGCAAACTTCCAAAGAGGGCATCATACTGCCCCAGGACTTGCTCCACCAGGACACCAACTTCGATGGCACTGAAGCTGGTGGCCCTCTGCCTCTGTGGCTGGGGTTTGCCAGTGCTGCCAGATGGTGTAGTGCTGGACATGGCAACCCCAGAAGCAGGAGTGGGTGGGCAACTGGGTCCTGGGGATGGGCTGTGGAGTGATGGAATCCCAGTCGGGAGTCTTCGGTTCCAGCAGGGGTGGTCACAGCAACAGCACCCCTGGCTGACGTGCACGCAGCAAATGGCAGGGCACGTGGGCAGCAGGCAGTCAGGCAGCAGCAGATGGCAGGTGGGAGCGTGCTCGGGGGTCTCGAGGGGGCAGTAATTCGGCCTTCTGGACAGGAGCGTGGTCTTCCGTGTGTTTTCGCGTGGCCAGCTTGATACGGAGTGATTTGGCACGTGAAAAATTGCACGTCAGCGTGTAATTCGAGGAAAGAGCCTTAGCGGGTAAGTGCGTCAGCACACGCACGCGATTCCATTGGACCAAAGGCCCTTCGCGCGTAAGCACATAAGTTACATTATGCGCGCGGGCATTTCCCCCATAGCACTTGATGACAGAGCACACGTGGAAAAACTGCACGTCCGAGTGTCATCACGTGTAATTGGAGAAAAAGCGCCCGCGTTCACGCGTATCTGATGTGTACGTGTGGGCCAGTTTAAAAGCTACGTGTAGGACGCCATTTCCTTGTATGTGCTTTTCATGGAGAGCGAGTGGGTGAAATCTGTACTTCTTGTCGGTTCACACGCGATTACTTCACAGTGTTTCTAGTTCGTACTCCCTGTTACCTCTGACAGCTCTCTTCTGATTCTTTGTTGGGCCTGTTTCCCCAAACAGAATTCACTTCTCCTTTTGCCCTGTCTCCTCAGACAGCGTACAATTCTTCTTTTGGCGGGGGTGTTGAAAACGCGCACACGCGTGTATTTTTCACGTTCTTTTTCCAGGCAGACGGTGAGTTCCGCACGTACTTAGCAACTGTGCTTGCCCCGTGTGTCGTGTTCCCCTTCAGAGGTCATTGTAGGCTGCGTGTATTACGCGTACGCTTATTTTTGTGTTTCTGGGTGCCACAGCGGTTGCGGGTTCATTTTTTCACGCACGTGGTCTACAAGGGGTTGCATGCACGTTCATTTTTTATTTTGGGCTGCCTGTGCATTGCGTGACCCGTCATCTTCCCCCAGGGGTCACAGACAGCCTTGTTAGAGCACTAGGGTACAAATTCCATCTGGTATCCTACCCCTTTGACCCCCAATTGCCCAGGACAATAGTTTACTGTAACTCCCATACGCACAACAACATCAGTGCCATGGTTGGGAGGCGACCAAGCGGTAAAGGAGGCAAAGGTGGCCGACCCTCTAAAGGAGGGCGTGGTGGGCGTGGTAGGGGACGTGGCCGGGATTTGCAGGGTGCCCCTATACCTCCATGTGTGGAAAACCAATCAGGGACACCCATGCCCCCCCCATGGTTGAGGGAAACGTGGCTGACACCATCCAAGCTCAGCCCCTGTTGGACCAGCCCATTGTGGCACCTGACCAGGCACAGGATGACTCCCTGGCTGACTTCCAGGTCAGCAAGTCTAGGCCACGTGTGACGGTGCAAGTTGTTGTCACCA
Source organism: Ambystoma mexicanum (assembly GCF_040938575.1). NCBI lineage: Eukaryota > Metazoa > Chordata > Amphibia > Caudata > Ambystomatidae > Ambystoma > Ambystoma mexicanum. The sequence continues at coordinate 657,103,572 of NC_090934.1, forward strand.
AGCCACGTGGATCTGGGGCAGCTATGTCATCTGCTACCCCAAGTATGCAGGGTGGGGAGGCTGCAGGGGCAGCTGCAGCTCCATCCGCCCCAGCTCTGACTCTCCCAGCCAGGACAGTGTCAGTCCCGGTCCATCAAAGTGACATTCCCCCTGCCAACATTATCCTGCAACCAATGTCTGCATCAAGACCTATGGTCATTGTGCATTCCCACACTCCTACTACCCAGTCAACCGGTGATTCTACTCGTACTGACCAGAGCGGCGTAAGCAACTCTGGCTCTGCTCCACCTTTGAAGAAGAGGAAGAAGGGTGCTCTGGCACGACAGGCTGAGACACCAGAAACGGCTACACACTCCGGTACCTCAAGGAAGCCCTGCTTTAATGATCCGGAACTTGATGCACTTATGGCCTATATGTCGGCACATAGCCACAATATGCTGGTGACTGCAGGGTGCAAGACCACACCTGGTCAACGTAAGGCACACTGGCAGACCATCGCCGACCGTATAAGTGCCCTTGGATTTGTGAGGCGCACAGCTGATGATTGCTACAAGCGGTGGAATGACCTGAAACACAGTGCAAAGAATAAGCTGGCCTCAAATCATGCCGCTACTCTGGTGACTGGCGGTGGGTCTCCACAAGAGGACAACAAACTCACTGAACATGAGTCTGTTGCTGGGGCCTTCGTCACAGAGGAACAGATCCAAGGTGTGGGAGGACTACCTGATTATGATGCATTGTCCGGTGAGTGCCCATGCATGTGTGTGTAATGCATGTGTATGTTGTTTGGGTCACGGGTTCTGATTGAGTGCCAGGTGAGGGTGTGTGTGCCTAAGTGGTATGGGTCACCCATGTGCTTCATCCAAAACATTCAGCGGCCTTGGATTTGGGTGTGACAGTATCCCTTCTGCCCACATTAGTAATTTTGCGCAACATTATGGCAGTTGCCATTGAAGTGGCATCTTGCAACAACATTGTTTGTATTTTTCAGTTTTCGTTCAGGCTGTTTGTTTCAATTCTACCACTTTTGCTACACTTTCCTCTGCCTTATTGTCACATTTGTGACATGCTTCTGTCATTGATGAACCCCACATTGGCCTCCATGTGTTACCTTGTTAGGTGAAAGATTAGACCATTCAGGCTGATTGAGTATTGGCCTGATCACAGAAATGTTTGGGGCCTGTTTGAATGTGGAACATGATAGTTGTTTCCTGTCATGTTGAAGTGCACAACCATTGATGTGTACATCGGCCTGCAATCACTGTATTTCTGTGCACTGGATGTGTTGCAGTCTGTGGCACATGCCCATTTTGTCACACTATGTAGCATTTTTCATCTCATCATGTCCATCTCACATGGATGGCTGACAGTATTAATTCACTGACATATGGATGTACTTGTGGAATGTACTATGGCTATGGTACATGCCATCTGTGTGATGGCATGTGTCATGTATGTGTATTGGACATGCCACTCACAGGCCAATGTGTGATGGCAGTGCTACCCAGCATGCAGCAAATGTGTTGCTCTTCCATCTTGGTGTCATCAGTGTCTGCCTTTTGCCTCCCCTTCCAACTCAGTGACAGTGCATGCATGGGAGGGTTATAGTCATGTGGGACATGTGTAAATCATGTACTGGTTCTGTAGCTTGTCAGGCCTATTTGTGTGCTATGGTGCTAATGCCTGTTTCCATTTTTTGTCTTTCATGTTTTTGCAGGGGATGACGCACTTGATCCTGTTGAGGTTGAGGAGATGGTGCAGACCCAGGAGGAATCTCAGGCACGACCGGGCACCAGTGGGGGACGTGGTGTGGTGGTGGGTGAGAACCCAATCTTGCTGCAGACCATTCTGTTGAGGGGTGCCTCTGGGTGCACCTCCCCGGACCTCTATTCAGGTGCTGATTCGGATGATGAGACCTATGTGCCGTCGCAAGTAAGTGTTTCTGGCAGGGATTCTGTTCTGTCCAACCCACCTGCACCAGGGGTAGAACCCTCTATGGGGAGGTCAGTGTTGGTAAGTCCGCCTTTGGCGGTTACGGATGCAGGGTTACACTCCACAACATCTGATCCTGTTCCTGGGCCAGAAGATCAGAGGAGGAATGCAGTCCTGCAGCCTCAGGCAGTGCCGGCACAGCAAGGCGCAGATCACCTTGCCCCAACCAGGTGTGGTGCCCGCCGACACGGTGGCCGTACGCCACCAAGCAATACCGCATGGCATGGGAACAATCCATGTACGGTAAAGGCAACCCAACAGGCAGCATCAGTTGAGATGATGGCTCAAGCAATGGAGAGGGTGGCCACTTCCATTTTCCCCCCTGAAAGGCAGATGGAGCAACTACAGCAGGCAACAGACTCCATTTGCCAATCACACAGGGAGGACATGTTGGAGTCCAACAGGGACAGACGGGCGGCACTGGAGACTCTACGCCAATCGATCTCAATAGAGGCCCAGGGCCACAGGGAAGCCCTGAGGGTAGAACTCCATCACCTCAGGGAGACTCTTGTTGCCCTTGAGGCATCCACTAACTTGAGGACAGAACAGCAGCTGGAGCGGCTCATACGTTCGCTCTCAGCTGAGATGCAGGCAACTCGGGAGGAGATCCGGGCATCACGTCAGGTGCTGCATGGGGATCTCCGCACTATAATCCTCCAGAACGAGACCTTCCACACCCGCATGCTTGCTGCCATGGAGGACCATACCAGGGCTTTGCATGGGCTGCCTCCCATAGCACCACCACCTCCTGTGGCAGCACCACCTCCTGTGGCAGCAGCAGAGGGTGATGAGAGCGACAGCAGCAGTTCTCCCACATTGGCATAGCCGTGCAGGCCATGAGCCCATGGGGGTGTTTTTTTTCCCAACATCCACACAGGTGGGTGTTGGTGCGCACCCTGTCCTCGGACCTCCTGGGTGCCCCCCCCACCCTAGCCCCCATATGGCCATTTTTGATTTTTGATTTTTTTTTACAGTGTGTTGCCTTGTGTGGCTCCTGTGGGCATCCACTGTATTCCGGCTGGGCACATGCAGGCTTGTCCTGAGTTTGGGTTAGATGCTTGGGTTCGTGAGACACACACCACTCCTGCGTCCCGTTTCCATGGGCTTGCAAAGGGTGTGCCCAAGTGACAGTGACTTACACGGGGACATAGGACTCCCATGAGCTGTGTGGGCAGTCTGTAGTCAATACTGTGTATAGATTCCTTGTGGATATTGTTGTTGTACTGTACACTGCATGGTGTATTGCTATGTGCTTGTGCATCCATGTCTTTCTCCTAATTTGCAGGTTAATTCCTCATGTCTTCACAAGGCCGTCTACTTTGGAGATGGAGTTCATGTTGTAAGCAGTGCACTTAGACATTTGCGTGGCAGCAGCACTGTACAGTTGGAAGTGGCCGATGTGCTGGCATGATCAGGTTGTAAGACTATCACTACTTTAACTTAGTACTGTCATGTTTATGCTATGTTTGAGGTTGTGTAGCTGCATTGTATTGTTGGTAAGTATTTGGTCATGTGTGTTGTTAGATCTACATTACTGGCAGCATATTGTGTGTGGGCAGTTTCCATTAGGGACACTGTACTTTGACACTTGTGTCATGTTTTGGGGATTGCTTTGTTTGCTCTCACATAGCATGACATGCCATGGTGTGTTGGGTGGCGGTGCTGGGGAGGGGTTGGGTGACATGGCACTGTTGTCATGTTGTATTTTGCAAGGGGGTAATGATTTTAGCAGCATAGTTAGTGTGTCTTTTGATGACACAGCATTGGTGGTGTTTGTGTAGGTAGGGATGCACACAGTGTAACACTTCCAGGTGACCAATCTCAGGCTGGTATGGTTGTGACAGTTGACTGTCCCTTATGTCATCATCATTGATTGTCAGATGGTATGTACCAGGGCTGTGTGCACTCCACAGGGGTGTGATTTTAGGTGAAGTAATTAGCCACCAGCTGCGTACGTGCTGCCTCACCCCATGCCCTTTCCCCTCCCATGCGCAGCAGGCGTGCTTGTGGTTGGGGATGTGGGGGCACCACATGTCCACGGGCAGGCCCCGGTGTGTTGCAACGTTATGCAGGACACATGCTGCCACTATGATCCTGCACACTACTGGGGGGAGCATATAACAGCTGCCCGCCAGAAAGGTCAAGGGAGCGAAAGCATGACTTGAGCACTCCGAATGTGCGCTCCACTATGCCCGGGGTTGCAATGTGGGCTGTGTTGTATCTTACCTCGGGTGGCGTGGTGGGGTTCCGAATTGGCATCATCATGTGGGTGCTGAGAGGGTAGGCACTGTCCCCTGGGGAGGTGGTGATGGGTATCATTAGTGGGGTTGTGACATTGCTCAGTATCTGACATGCATGCATGTGCTGTGGCATTTATACTCACCAAGCAGCCATGTATCGCCATGCCGACCAGCTTCTAGGTCCCTGTTTAGGGTTGACATTCTGTAAATAAAACTGTCGTGGGTGGACCCTGGATAGTTGCCATATACTGAGGTGATGATTCCCTTGGTATCACATACTACCTGGACGTTGATGGAATGCCAGTGCTTGCGGTTTCTATAGATGTGCTCAGATGCCCTGGGAGGACGTAGAGCCACATGGGTGCAGTCAATGGTACCTAGCACTTTGGGGAAGTGTGACACCCCGTAAAAATCCTGGACGACAGCCTGCCTTTCTGCAGGTGTTCTGGGCAGGTATATGTGCCTGCGGACTGATGGGCGTGCAGTCATGATGGCCAAGACCTGGTGTAGGCAGAATGACTGCGTAGCCTGTGACACCCCCCCCACTATAGCAGTTGTCCGCTGAAATGATCCAGTGGCCAAGAAGTGCAGTACATTGAGGACCTTATGCAGGGGGCTGAGTGCTTGGGAGCACAGGGTGGGTGATGTGAGGTCATCCTCCCACTCACTGACCAGGTCGAGTATTATGTGAGGTGGAAACCTGTACCTCCCATACACCTGGTCATCAGGCATCCCAAAAAGGTTGGTTCTGGGTGTAAAAATTCTGGGCCTGACTATCCTCCTCCTCCTCCTGCGGTATCCCACGACCACTGCTACTAGGAACGGTATGTTCATCCTGGCGTCTGTGCTTATTTGTTTTTTGCGCGCACTTTTATGCTGTGCGGGTCCATATACGCCTGCTTCCTGCTGGTGTACGTGTTTCCTGATTAGTGCGTCTTTTTTGGCGCACGCGTTAGCCCTGTTCGATTCCATGAATACGTGTTTTGAACGTGCGTGTGGGTGTTCCGCGCACTTGCCTCCTGTACTTCCCCCGTGACGGCCACATTTTCACAAGTTGTTCCCCATTCCGTGTGTCACGCCCCCTGTTCCTCCTACTTTTGTTGTGTGCGCCACGCTATGTGCGATTTCGCTGTGCGCGTAGCGCACGCTGTTTGGAGACGTGTGCGCCAGCGTGCGCCGTGCAGAATTTTGGCGCACATCCTGGTATTTACACACGCACAGACTTACATGAATCGCTGTGCGCGGGTTTCGCTGCGATTTTCGCACTGTGAATCGCACGCTTTCTCACGCTTGCGCTGAAAATTTCAGCGCACATTAATTCCATGAATCGGCCTCACAGTAGATAAAGGGAAGACCAGATTTCTTATCCTTTTAGACCTAAGTAAGGCTTTTGATCTTATGGATCACGATCTGATCCAACATGCACTGGAGAGTGTTGCTAACTGTTCGGAGGAAGCAACCACGTGGTTGGTGTCATTTCTAACCAAAAGGAAATCTAAGGTCACTGGGGAAATCAATTCTCACATTTAAGGGATATACTGTGTGGAGTATCTCAAGGATCCAGCATATCCCCCCTTCTCTTCAACCTATACTTACGCCTTCTTTGCGAAATTCTTGATAATGTCGATGTATATTTTGCTAATTATACTGATGACACTCAGATGGTAATAGAGCTGAGTGTAGACTAGGAGAAAGACAGTGCTCCCATCAAGACCATCTATAAAAACATTGAATCCTGAATGGACCATAACTGGCTCTGCCTTAATGGCAAGAATACCAAGCTGATGGTTTTTGGGTCCACTCAGGCTAGATCTAAATGTACAGCCCAATACAAGTCCTTCATCATTAAAGACCCCGCAATACCAGTTATGAGTATGGTCAAGACCTTAGGGGTGTATCTTGAGGCCTCCATGAGAGTGGATGCTCAGGTCTCCTATGTGGTTAAGAATTGCTCTTAATACTTAAGAGCGTTTAAACCACTGTTAAGTGAGGAAAATTGTACCACTCTGGCAAGAGCAATCATTCTCTCATGCCTTGATTATGGCAACGCCCTAATGCTTGGCTCAAGTAAACAATGTACCATCAAACTTCAATAAATCCAGAATGAGGCGGTCAGAATCATCAAGCAGATAAAGAAATCCAAACATATTAGCAATGCAAGGAAACAACTTCATTGGCTTAGAGTGGAAGACAGGGTCCAGTTCAAAGCAATGAACCTGGTCCATACATGTCTTCACGGGCAATCCCCAGCGTATCTGAAATCCAAAATCTCACGATACGTGCCAGGCTGGTCTCTTAGACCGGAAACAATGGGCCTAATTGTGATACCCATCTTTAAGAGAGTGAGCGGATTAGGAAATGACGTTTCAACAGTAGCCGCCAGCAAGTGGAATAGTCTACCATTGAATCTGAGATTAGATTCTAATCTCATAAACTTCCGAAAAAAATGTAAACCCATTTATTTAAGTAATTGATCAATATACATCATTTTGTACAATGATCTTGCTTATCCCTGTTACAGTGTCTCTTTAATGCTTGTCTTTATGTTTTGGTGTCTTTTTGTTGCACCCTGATGCCTGTGGGAGACAGGTGCAATACAGATAGATAGATAGATAGATAGATAGATAGATAGATAGATAGATAGATAGATAGATAGATAGATAGATAGAAGATAATATTTACATTTAAAAACAATGGCGAGGACATGAAATGATAAATGAGACTCAAAAGATAACCAGAAAATGGATTGCAAAGCATTTGAAATAGAGGTGCGAGAGGGGAAGTGGAAAACAATCCGCATAGCAGAATTAAAGATGTAATGTAAAGGAGCAAGACGATAGGCTGGAAGACCAATGAGAAGAGCAGAGAAATTATCAAGTCTAGAAAAAACTAGAGGAGAGATAAGAAGTGTGGTAGCATGGAAAGTTAAAAGAGAGCACATTTTTTGTATAAGCTAAAAATGACAAGAACCGGCAGTGGCAGAAATATGGGACACAAAACAGCGATCAGAATCAAATATGACTCCTAAATTACGAGCCGAAGTAGAGAAATAGAAGACGTGGAAAGGAGATAGGGGAAGGAGAGAGAGAAGAAGAAATAAAGTAGATGGAAAGAACAGAATTTCAGTTTTAGATGGATTGAGGTATAGGAACCGTGAATGCATCAAACATTTTACTGAAAATAGACAGGCGGAGACGTTACTATGAATAGCTTCTGAAAAGGTAGAGAAAGAGAAAAATCTGGGTGTCATCTGCACAAAAGTGATGAGAGACCAAATGTGAGCAATTGGGGCAGTGTACAGATAGAAAAGGAGCGGACCCAGGATAAAGCCGTTGGTGAAGAGGAGCAGATAGGAAAGCTTCTCAGTCCATTGAACTGAGAAAGAAAGATCACATCGATAGGGACAGAACCAACTGAAATGAGAACCAGTGACACCAAAGGAGGAGAGAGAGGACAAGAGAAGAGAGGGATCCACAGTATTGAATGCAGCAGAATGATGAAGTAGAATAAGGATACAAGATTGCTTTGAATGGCGGACTGGGAGGACAGAGTCAGTGATGTCAAGTAAAGCTTACTCTGTCAAGTGAAAATGACAAGAACCAGACTGAAAGGGGGAGAGGAGAGAATTATGATCAAGATATTGAGAAAGTTGAGATCAAGATGGCATGTTCTAGAAGTTTCGAGAGGTAAAGCAGAAGAGAAATTGGGCGATGGATTAGGTTGATGAGTCAAGAGAGGGCTTCTTTAGTATTGGAAGTATTACTGCATGTTTAAAAAGTGAGAGAAAAGAAGAAGTGATGTGAGAGAGAGATTGGAAAGTGCAATAAAATAAGGCACTAGAAGATGGAAAACCTTAGGAATAAGTGAAGAAGCAATAGGGTCTAAAGGAGAAGCAGAAGGGTGGGTTCTAGAGATGTGGTTGCTACACCAGTATCAGTGAGAGAAGAAAAGGAAGTGAAAGAAGGAATAGGGGGTGAACACAAGGAAGAAGTAGAAAAATGAGGAGAAGAGCGATTAAGAGAAGATCGTAAAAGAAGACCCTTACCTGAAAAAAGTAGCACAGTCAGAAGGGGAAAGAGATGAGTGAAGTGAGGGGTCAGGAGATGGAGAGGGAAGAAGTCGATTTAGTGTTTGAAAGAGATGCCGAGGATGGCAGGAAAATGACAGAATGAGATTAGAGTCATAGTTCTTTTTGGTGCTAAGAAGTGCCAAACTATAGGAAGAGTGTGAAGAAGATAGAGTTTGAAGAACAGTCAGGATCTGATATTTTTTTCCATCCATGCTCAGCCCGATGAAGAGATTAATGAAGAAGTAGAAGGTCTGGAGTGAGCTACGGTTGAGGAGGTGTGCGTGAAGGTTTGAAAGGGCGAGCAGGGTAAGAGTAGTCAAGGGTGCATGTGAGGAAGAGTGAGATGTAGCAAATATAAGACCAAGAGAAGAACTGCATATATGAGAGAGGGGAGAATGTTATTGTAGCAGGTGGAGAGAAATAAGAGGAAACAAGAAAGAAGGGTCATGTGATTTCTCACGTGACCCCCTGCATGACCGGGTGGGCAGGGTGATGATGCAGCCCAGGGTCTGCGGTGCTGATGAGGCCATACAGTGCACAGAGGCTGTGCTTCAGTCCCATATGGCAGGCACAGGCAGCGGCTGAAGCCAGGGGATCAATCACGGAAGGTCCAGACACCACACAGGTACTGATGAAGGCTTACGTGATTTCCCACGTGACTCGCTTGCATGACTGGGTGGGCGGGGCTATGATGCAGCCCAGGGCTTGCTGTGCTGATGATGCTATAGAATGCACCCACCTGCATGGCCGGGTAGACGAGGCGATGATGCGGCCCAGGGCCTACGGCAGTGAGAAGGCTGTACAGTGCAACGAGGCAGTACCCTTGTCCAAGATGGCAGGCACAAGTAGCAGCTGTGCCAGGTGAGCACTCAGGGAAGGTCCATCTAACATACATCTAAGACAAAAGCTTATTTAATACCTGCAAACAATCAGTAACTTTATTTTGGGGTCATGGCGCCATAGAAGTAAATAATTAATCAATACAAATAATAAAACAATAAAAAGGACATACCCAGACGCTATTCCTAAAACCCTCAGGGTTCGTGCAGGAGGATCCAGTTTGCCGGTCATTGCAGCAACCGATTGATATGATATGATATGATATGATTGTTTATTTATATAGCGCCTATACACAATGTGTTTCAAAGCGCTTCAAGGCAAGTGAAGGAACAAGGGAAAATACAACGACATTCTTACAGGCCATGAACAGTAAGGATGTGAAATTAACTATCATACTCGGCCTGACGATATTTCAGATAGTGCAAGTGCTAAGACATAGATAAGGAAGGGAGGGGAGGGTGGGAAGGAAATGGAAACAGACAGGCGACTACCGTTCTAGACCTGACGACATTTCTGGTAGAGCTGGAGGAAAACAAAAGGTGAGGGAGTGGGGTGCAGAAAGGGAGGGAAGGAATTGGAACTCATTACCTCCCCTCCTGAGAAGCACTTCTGTTTGTATAATTCTGCTCCCAATCTACTCTGTTGAGTGCACGCTTTATGCTATTCTCCTCCATGATCTGTTACCCGTCTAGGCTAATTTTGATGTATGTATTCACATTCACCTATATTCATGTACTGCTTAGGCTAATGTTGATGCATGCATTCACAATCACCTATATTCATGTACTGCTTCGCCCTATTAGGCCCTCGCTTTCTGTAACCATGAGCAAGGCCTTTTACCTGTAACTAAGAGGTCTTCCTGAAACAGCGCCTCGATGCCCGTGGGATGTAATGCGCTTTACAAATCTAAATAAATAGATTTTTAAAAATGTAAAAGATACAAGCTGGCAGCTATCAAAGCTGTACAAATAAAATAATACAAGGAAACTCCATCACGTAGTGGCTCAATGTTAGGTGTTACTGTACAGGAAAATTGAGTTTAACAGCTTCTTTAGTTTATTCTGATGTACACATAAAGCAGACAGTAACACGTTATCCACGCAATGGCAGTTATGGGCACCTGGCAACAATAATAACCATAATAGAGCTGGTCTACGTTGTGTAAAGCCTTTTTCTACTATCAAACAGCAAAGATAAAAAGATCTCAACTTAAATCATGTCCGCACATGTGCATCCGAACCTTTGGTGAATCTCCTCCACCTCTAATAGTATTAAGCCTTTCTGCCAGCTATTCATATATACTATTTACATAAAAAGGTGTCTGTTTTTTTAGATCCTAGGAGTACCTGTGCCTTATGGTTTTGTATAGCATACAACTGTTGAGGTACCATTCCACAAATAATTATGTCCGTCCTCCTCTTTGTTTTGTCTTGAACTTTCGGCACGGGATTAGTTAGCAACGAGTATTTTTGATTTTTCAATGACTTCCTATCATATGTCTTATGTATGGGTATTCTATTTTCTAGATTGTTATCAACTGATTATCGTAGTGTTTTCTTTTCTCTTTGCTATGCACTTCATTTCAATTAATGGAATCACTCTACAGGACGTTTGCCCTTTAAATCTGTCTTTTGACCTCACATTTCTCTTGTATGGATTTGAGGGAGCTTCGTAACTGCTGAACCCATATGCATGCATTAGTAACGGCCAAACCCCAAACCCTCACCCATAATGATAGGCTCACAACTTGTTTCAAGTGTTGCCAATAAAAGGCCGTAGGATTTTATTGTACAGATATGGGTTATGACAATAACAATATCACATATCATGATGGTATCATACTTTTGGGCACCGGGTCCTGAGGTTACCCCCTCAGACCCGTGCCGCCTTCTTGTGTCCCACGACTTGTTGTGGGCACCGTACAGTGCCTTGTACTTCTTTTTGTTCTTCTTCCCCTTTTGTAGGGTGGGTGGGTTCTGTGGTAAAGAAGCAAGAAGATTTGGAAGACACTGAGTAAACAGTGAACCTCCTGTTTGCTTGGGTCCCCGTTCAGGGTTCACAAACAGATTGTATTTACTCTGAGCATGCAGCTCTCATTTATAGGACCCAGGGAGGCCCTGGGTCTTTGTTGTGTATGTGGTGGGGGCTGCTGTTGTCGCAGCCCCCGGCCGGATAGCCGACTGTCTGACCCCCTGGTGGGGGCAGATCTTTGAACCTGGGCCCTGCCTGATGGTTGTTTTCCTTATGGCGCTTAGCACCTTGCTGTTTGGAGGAAGGGTGCGATGACTGTTCGCACCTTACCCTTCCGTGGCTTTTGTACTGCCGAGACTGCGTGTCTCCGTAGGTGGGGGGAAAGAGAGGAGCAGGTGCGGGGAGGTTGGGGCTGCCCCTCTCCCAGCTGCCGATTGTAACAGCAGTTACCCTGCCTCGCTTGTGGGATGCCCATGCAGCGTTGCCCAAAATGTTCCATGACTTGAAAATGCACTCCCTTCTCACCCATTCACCATCACAGGACCTACTGAAACAAAGAAAATTGCAGAAGTCAAAATTCTAGCGGTTGAAATTCTCACATATATAAAAACACTCTTGCTGGCAAGTTGCTGCAGTTATTCCTGCATTTAGCTCAGGTTTCCTGCAGTAGGTCTTGCGAGCACTGCATCTTTTGAAAAACTCCGAAACCTCCTACCTCGTGGTGCTTTCTTCTCTGCCCTCTGTAAATGATTATGTCACAGAGTTCTTAGAGTACTCACTCCTATACGTACCAACACCCTATTGACCCACACCCTATTGACTCTTAAATGGCCCTTATGATATCTGCTTAGCCAAATCGTTGGGCCTCGTAAGGTGCTAGAGGTATTACCTCTGGTATTACTGTCAAACACGTTTACTGTTACTGCATTCAGAAAGGGTCTGCATGATTTAGAGGTATGCACAACCAGTAATTCCCTGTTTTGGAGTCCCACTAGACTCAATTTATGACATTCAGTAATACTACATGTGGTTATGCTCCATGAGGAACAAACACTGCATTCATTTCTGCATTTGGCTGACTGGCATAGGACCTTGCTGTTTAATACAGTGCCTTCTTTGCTTTTAAAGCATACCTGGATTACTGCCCTTGCTGACCTGATCACGGTCCCCCAGATAGGATCTTGGTAGGCAGCGATAGGGGGAAAATTAGGCACTAAAAGACATTTAAAAAAAAGGAAACCATGCAGTCCTGTGGGAGAATTACAGTACAACGCAGTTTGAGCATGCGCAATCACACCAGCAGCTGTGCAAATACAGTGCAAAAATAAATGTGTTTTGCACTCACACAAACATGCCATAATTCTGCTGCTGATATTATTACAGGGTGCCGTTGTCAGCACTGTAAGCCTGGTTCATCAGAATGGCCTTTTCATAAGGTTGTTATAGTTTGAAAATGTGTTTGAAGATCATAGCAAAGTGGTTAATTCCAGTACGATAATGGCTCTTTTTTGAGAAAACACAGCCTGTACTCAAAGAAGCTAGAGTGACACTTGACATGTCAGACTTCTCACGAAGAAATCCCTTGATGGGGTTAGTAACTCACCATTTTATGTTGCTATTTGTAAGAGGTCTGCATTTGATCAGTGTGACAATGTCATGGGCCAGGTACAGAAAGGGTGTCCATGATGTTCTAGGGCGGAGGGACGCCACCAGCATTGTGATGCAACCCCAGGAAGTGACAATGGCTAATCCCCCAGAGCCTCTATTCCCTCCCTAATCTTTTGTATCAGAGTACCGCTTTGGGAGTTAAAGATAATAATAGGGGGCCTGGTGCGGATGTTAGGGGTAGTCACGTGTAGAGCGGGGCTGCAACAATACACAAACGTTAGCTTGAAGCAATGCATAGGGAAGCAAACGTGGAGCTCCTGCTTTTGCAGAGAGACTTGCAGACAAGTCTAGAAGCAGGTGAGGCTGCTCGCATTGCATGAGGCATTTGAGAAGAGTTAGATGTAGGCCCTCACTCAAACAGAGGAAAACAAAGAAACAGCTGCGCTTGTGGTTAAAAGAAGCATCCCAGCTGAGCCACGAGCTTCCTAGCAGTGCTGTCTGGCTCCACGATGTCAGTTATGGTTTTTGAGCCATCAGTCTACTCCCTACAGCCGAATTCAGCACTTAACAAACCTAAAAAGCCACACCATATGAGAATGAACACTTGAGAAGAGGGTGGGGTTTGTAGACCTAGGTCATTTAGGGGGTCTGAGGTTGTCCAGAAACAGGATGAACCAATCCATGGGATTACTTAGGAACTTAAATGGTCTAGCCCAATACAAAAGGAGATATAAGGGAGGGGGGTGGGGGTTCAGAAGAAGAGCTGGAAAGCTAATGCAGTGCAAGAGAAGGTCAGAAGGATCAAGAACAGAAGATTGTTGGGCAGTGTGGCCCAGACATATAGAGACATTTCCAAGAACCTCCTTGGGTCTTTGACCCAGGGCCTGACAAAGATCAGAAGATCTTGAGAAGAAGATGAACTGATTGCATGCCTGCTAAGGGCTATAGTCTAGGACCTGGAAGCAATATTGGTGACTTATTAGACTGCACGAGGTTGCTCTTTGGGTACACTCATGGTAATCAGAGCCTGGCACAAGTCAAAGTCCCACACAGAGAAGGAGTGATCCAGTGACTTTATCAGGCTCAAGTCTAGGCGCAGGGCATTGCAACTGTGCAGGCACAGTGAACCAGAGTCGGCAGTGGGCCAAAGTCCAGAAGGGATCCTTTTACCAGTGGATTATAATAACGTATTTCTGTAAAGCACCCCAGCATGGAAATGAGAAATTCCTGCATGTAATCATTTTGGGTATCCTCTAGTGTAAGGGCGAATTTCAAGTTCTTGCCTGGAAGGTGCTTTGTTGTATCTACACTTACCGAGCATAGGAAGGCAACCCGTGGCCAGTTAGTCATTACATCTGTGCCACGAAGATAACAAAGGAGAAGATCTATGCCAAGATGCAACCAAGGACATTCGAAGAAAAGTGTGCTGGGATGCGATACATATCCAATGACTGAGAAATTTCGAAAATAGCCAGCAAGGGGTGTATTCATCAAGCAGTTATTTGTTTGTAGAATAAGGAATCTGACATTGGACTAGTGCACTAGATCCTCTTACATTAGACCCTTGCACTAATTCTGTTGCCACAATACCCTGACACCTATAGACATCTGTTGATTACCTTTTTATGTTATACAGTCACACTATAGTTCTGGTAGGCCTTTATCTAATCTTTTCTGGTTTGGAAGCGCCTAATGTCATGGAGAGGAATAAAAGAACACTGGCAACGTGGATACTTAGGGCTCAGCACTTTATTGTTATTTGCCAATGAGCAATGGCAAATAGCGAAAATGTCTGCCATATTATTCATAATAAATGCCATGCCACTATTTCAATGGTGCACAACATCAAGGGAAACCATGGGCCAATAATGGTGCAAATTATGCTGTAAACACCACAAAATATTTGTGCTGCTGCTGAATAACGATTGTTCTTTTTTGCATTCATATTTTTATTAAATATAAACATATTAAACCAAAATGTGACAGACAATTTTGATATGCCCCCACCAGCACCTCACCTATGTCAGAACATATATTACTTCATATATAAACATTTTCCCCAAATGTCCTCAAAGAGATACATTTTCTTCTGTTTACAGAATATGACTTTTTCAAACGAAGACATTTTCCGAAGTTCATCTGACCAGACTGAAGCAGAGGGAAATGTATCACTCTTCCCCTCTCATATCACTTTATTTGCCGTTAGGGCAGCCCTGGAAAAACAACATTTCTGAGGGTAAGAAAGATCCTCCAGAAAATTATCCTCTCCCAAAACCAGTGTGGCAAAATGAAAACCTATATTAAGTCTAAGTCATGATAGCAAATATTGCATTCCAGAAAGCCCTCACCCTGTTACACTTCTAAATCATGTCACCAAAAGAGCCCACTTTATGTTTACAGTCCCAACAGGCCTCTGAGTCACCCATGCCCCTCTAAAAAATGATCTCTGGAGTCCAGTAAACTCTATTTAGAATCTTAATCGTTCTCACCCTTTGCCCAAGGTTAAGGGAAGATAATGGTACATATGTCGTGGCACTTATCCTCTGTCATGTCTGACCCAAGGTCATCAGTCCAAGACCTAAGCAGATATTAATTACCTTCCTTGTTGCCAAATAAGAGTTTATATACTTCAGAAGCACAGTGACCTTCTTTCCTAAAGCCTAGGAAGCTGTCGGTTAAGATCCTACCCGTGTAGATTTTGCATCGCCAATCGTTGTCTTTAGCAAACGATATTCACCATAAGTGCAGTCTTTAAGGTTTTTCATAGAAGAAAGCCTATTGAAAGATATCCACTTGTTACTTTTAAACAGGTCCCCCAGCCACCGTATCTCATTTATAAGCCAATCAGGCCAGAAAAGCATCTTCCTCCCAAGCCTCACCTTAGGGTTCAACCAAATGGATGAATTCTCTGAAAGAAAAGGGTCCTCGTTGACTAATTCCTTTTATTTAGGCCAACACAGCCTTAAAAACTCAGTATGGGCTGAGATTGCATTGCCTTTAGTATTTTTTGTCATTAAGACCGCCTTATGTTCAAGGGGCATGTTCATGCTCGATTTCACTCGATGTAATCAGGAGACTCCTCCAAAAAAGTAAAGAAGTAAAGGCAAAATGGTAAACTGCAAAGTCAGTAACCCCTATGCACCCTCTATCACATGGGAGCTGCAGCTTAAATAGTTTTAAATGTGGCTGTTTGTGATCCCATACACATTCTTGTATCAGTCTCTCTATATGATATGAGATGATATGATATGGCATTTATAACGCGCCTATACACAAGTGTTTCAAGGCGCGACGAGGCAAGGGAGGGGGAACAAGGGAAGACAGACAGCGATCTTACTAGGCCCAGTGTCATTCAGATCGCGCAAGTGCATGGGAAGGGGGAAAGGGAACAGTGCGAGGGGGAAGGGAGGGGGAAAAGTGCAGTGCATGGGATAGTAGAATAATAAGATAGTAAAAAGTCCCCAAGTGCAAGGGTTCCCGGGGAGGCAGTGCAGGTGTGCAACTGGCGGGGCCCTGGTCCCGAGATCAGAAGGGTGGCTAGGTAGCCAGTGCATTATCAGCCAGGAATGATTTCTTTTAATACACCTTTGTCTGGAGGGAGCAGGATCATGCTTAGAAAGTCATTGATACGTGGCATAGCTGTCATTTTTTATCATGTTTTCTTTAGCCCAGAGCGACAGTCTCATCTCTATCCATCTATCCAGATCCATCTTCAAGTTCGAATCCAGCCATTTAATATTCACTCTTGCCATATGAGTAACCTCATCCATGAGCCATATTCCCAGGTATTTCATCTTCTCTGGACAACACCTGAATCAATAACGGCAAATCTGATCTGCTCCACAAAATCTCGAGTCTGGCAAAGCTTTTACATTTTAGCCAATTGATTTTATAACCGTAGAAATATTTAAATATTTCAGTCTGTTTCTTGATAGCCGGAAGGGAGTTCCCCATATTTGCATGACCAGCAACAGATCATCTGCATAAAGCCACAACGTTTGCATTACACCGCCATAGAATACACCCTGTATTCTCCCATCTTCTGTAATTGAGTCTTCCAGGGGCTCCATTGCAAGTACAAATAACAGTGGAGAAAGATGACAACCTTGCCTAGTGCCTCTCTCCAGATTTCCATGTCCGAGACGGAAGCTGTTGGTTTGGTGTATAACCATTTAATTCAGTCAATCAACTTAGATCCAAATCCGAACCTCTCCAGAGCATTAAAAAGGAACTCCCACTCAATACGGTCAGAAGTGTTCTCCACATCCAGTGAGAAAACCGCCACTTCAGAAGACAATTGTTTACTCTCAAATAGAGTCAGAATCAGCCTGCACATGTTGATAGACGTGTGTCTTCCTTTTACAAAACCCACCTGGTAAGTGTCCACATGTTTTATCAGTATATTTCCAATCTCATTGTAATGGCCTTTGCTTGTATCTTATTGTCCATATTAATTAAACTGATAGGCCAATAGCTGCCAAGGGCTGTGGACGGCTTATCCTGCTTCAATAAGAGCGATATTGAGGCGTGAGGTGTAGTAACGGGGAGTATCCCATTCTCCACTGAACAGCGAAACACTGCAAGCATCTGTTTAAACACTGCATCAGGCATCATTCTGTAGAATTCATCAGGTATCCCATCCAGGCCCAGACATTTCCCACCATTCAAAAGGAAGACTACGTTTTTCAATTCATCCACACTCGGGTCAATATCTAAATTGTTTTTTCTATTTGTTTCAGTATGGAGCAATTACTACGTATGCAACCATATCCATACTGTTTTTAATTCCCTGTGAAGAATAACGCCTGGCGTAATAGTCCCGAAATTCTTTATTGATCACTCCAGGATCATATATCAAACGACCAGAGTCCACTTCAATTGCACAGATTTCCCTTTCATTTTCCTGCATTCTCACGCGTTGCGCAAGCAGGCGATGACATCTTTCACTTCCCTCACAGTAGGTGCTTCTTGTTCTAAAGAGAAGCTTTTCTGTCTTTTCCGACAGCATCTTGTTAAATGCATATATTTTCAGTGTACATTCCGTTCCCCTTTTATTGGTAGGGTTTACCATATAATCGTTTCTAGTGACCGTATTTCTGCATCTCTGGACTTCCGTCTTTTGCATGAAAGGCCTAATAATAGTCCTTGCATACAGCATTTAAATGCTTGTCAAGTGCATTCAACACTTGGCTCACCTTTCCAGTTCATCTTGAACATCAGCCTCCCCCACTATTCTGTCCACCATCCCCACATCCTCCATCAGTAAAGTGTTCATCTTCCAGGAATTGGACTTCTCAATTTGGAATGGCAAAGACATATCAATCATTACAGGGGCATGATCTGAAATATGAATATAACCAATATCCCCAGAGAGTAAGATATGGGTGCATAGGCCCGCAGTCAAAAACTTTTCAATACGAGAATATACATTGTGACATCCTAATTGAAAGCTATAATTTTTATCAGTTGTGTCAGAAAGTCATCAAATATCAATTAACTGGAATTTGTCAATCAAAGAAACTAAAGCATTGCGATTCCCACCTTCCATGCCAAGCCTTGGTGCACTACTCCTGTCTAAGATCAGATCAAATGTTTCATTGAAATATCTTCCCAGAATGAGGTTACTCTGTCCAATATTTTGTAAGATTTGAGCCGCTGTCCTAAAAAAAAGAACCATTGCCTCCACTAGGGGCGTTGGTATTGCAAATTACAATATCTGTGTCCTGGACCTTCAAATTAATCCTTCCATCTTGATCCTTATTAGAGGAGTTTAATGTTAAGTAGAGTACAGACCCCCCTGAAATATGTGAAGAAGGATGAGCTAAACACCTTGCCTACCCACCCTCTCAACAGTTTCTTAATTTCACATCCATTTAGGTGAGTTTCTTGTAAAAGAGCAACATTCACCCCTATGTCAAGGTTATCTAATATTATTTTCCTTTCATCAGGACAATTGATGTCATTAACATTCGTAGAGACTGCCGTCAAACTTTGTTGAAAGTGGTCCGTCATACTCGCATAATTTATAACACAGTATGTATCATAACTCAGATGGTCACGGAGGAAATAAGAAAGAAATAAGAATAACCAAATGAGATACAGAAAAATAGAAAAACACAAACATCTTGGTATTGTCAGATCTGACCAAGCCCCTCGAAGCCTTAATATTGGCTGTTCAGAAATGGCCAAACCACCACTCCTCCCTTCCTAATCACCCAACAAAATAATAACGAAAAGAATCTATGCATTCCTAAAAGGTAATCTATATGTCAGAGAAGCCTCTAAAAGGAAACGCCCATTAAAGCTGACAAATGGATACAAAGAAAACAGAGTGATGACAACTCTGCCTGCAATAGGATTACATTGTACAAAATTAAAAACGTAAGAGCACCTAGAGATGACGGGAAAGTGCGTTATTTACACTCATATGAACAGCTACAAACTTACATAACTACAAGCAAATGAATTCAGGGCTCAGTTTAGGCATACATTAAGCCTTTGCTGCACTCATACCGATTAATTTCGGCATTCCCCACTTCAAACCAGCCCTCCAGACACATTGGGCCTCATTAGGAGTGTTGCAGTAAGGCAACAACGGAACCGGTAGTGCTACCGGTGCCGTTGTTACCTCACCGCAACATTCCGAGTTCTGCCGCGGGTGCCGCTCTGCACACCTGGTCAGACCAGGCGTGCAGAATGGCACCTGCCAGCAGTGCTAGATGGTAGCAACAGTAACCGTTATGAACGGTACCGCTGCTACCATCCTCCCCATTCCCATTGAGCCCTATGGGGCTCAATGGGATGGGGAATACTTTTTTCTGGAGCCCAGAAAAGGGCAATTACCGGGTCTGCTAAGGTCAGCATGACTCGGTTATTGCCCTTTTCTGGGCTCCGGAAAAAAATAATTAGCGGCGGAAGACGTGCCCTTAATAAGGGCACGGCTACTTCCTGCCTCATAATGAGGCCCATTGTGTCGAACCCCCAGTGCCAGCAGTGTCAAACTTATAATACTATTCAGGCACTAGAAACCTTAATCCTGTATAATGGTGTTGAGAAAGGCAACCCATAACAAACACCACCTACCTAGTAACCAGCCTCCTGAGAGGTTCAAAAATCAGTGGAATCTGAGCAGGCACACCGCTGGTGAATACAAGTAGCAGGGAGTCACACCGCCACACACAGGCACATCCACGTGAAGTGTTCCAAACCTATAGACGGTTAGTAGATACAGAGTTAATAATTGTATTTGAAGCAGCTTTCCAGATAAAGTAGCACTCAATACATACGTACCTGTGTTCCCCATATCACATCCTCAGCATTCACTGTTAGGCCTACAAGCGTTACAAGATTGCGGGGGCAGCCAACGCCCCTCTATGGGTGTATCTGGCACTTCCAGTTCCGCATACAGAACATGTACCAAGGTGTATGCACGTAACACACAGAAGTGTAAAAGACCCACAAGCTCATGAGCACACAGACACATCCACAGGAAGTGTTCTCAACCTACAGACGTTAGTAGGTATAGCGGAAATAATTGTACTGAAGCAGTATTCCATACAAAGACATTCTCACAACACATGTACCCGGGTTCCTCTCACCTCATACTCTACGTGCACCGTTAGGCTTATGAACGTTATGCCCCCCATGGCTGAATCTGGCACTTCCTGTTCCTCACCACGAACATGTAGCAAGGCGTATGCACGTAACGCATAAGAGGAAGGGACCCCAAGCTCACGAGCACACAGACACTCACCAACAATCTACAGTAAGCCATTAGAAATAACGGAAATATATATTTACAAATAAAATAACATGCATTAAAGATAAGACAAAGTGTGGGTTCAATTCAGCCTGTAGCAACTATGGCGAGTTTCCTGAAGAGTTTGAAGTAAGAGCTTTTGTTTGCAGCACCTCGCTCTTGAAACACTGTGACTGTCCAGTGCATAAACTAAGTAATTGAAAATAACCAGAAGGACTCTTTGGTGCGCTCCAAAAGAAATTTGAATTTATCTTCCAAAATGTTGTATTCAAAGTCATACAGTTTAATTTTTCTCAAGTTTTGTATTCAAAGTCATACATCCCTTATAGTTCAAACTGATAGTTACCTTTGATATGTATTCCAATCACACATGAGGCTCAAACATTTCTTCAATTATATTTTTGCCAACTTGGTTTACCATTTGATTCAATTTTTTCCCCAAATGTATTCAGTTTTTTTCCTCAAGTTTTGTATTCAAAGTCATACATCCCTTATAGTTCAAACTGATAGTTACCTTTGATATGTATTTCAATCATACATGAGGTTCAAACATTTCTTCAATTATATTTCTGCCAACTTGGTCTATCATTTGATTACATGTTTTTCCTGAATTTATTCAGTCTTTTCTTCCTCGTATCTCACTCTACACTATTCAGGAGCAAGCATGTACAGCATGTTACTTGAATTGTATTTCCTAAATGACTTACATTTTTCACGAATTGTTCTCATCAGCCTTTACTTAATGGATGTACTTCATATGATTTTGCACAAGGAACATAACTAATCTGAAAAATGTCCAACCTCACATCCTCAAACCTGAGACTTTGGGGTTCAGAGAAGAGTCTCTCTGAGAATCAGACACCACCTAGTCCACAGTGTAAATTTTCACAGCTTCCTGTTGCTTATACACCTCTTGCTGGGTTGCTGCCAAGAAGTAGGTCTGACTCTCTACTCTGATGGTTTAAAAATGCATCAGGAGTGTATTATCAACTGCATAAACTGCAAAGAGCTGCATCCTCCACATAGGCTCAAGACAAAAATATTGTATCACTCACCAAGATCTTGGGCTGTAAACACCATATTATTCTTTCTGGGCAAGGTTTTTTTCCATCCAGGTATAGTTTAAGGATTATATTCACTTAACTGAACAGAGCACACCTAAGGATTAAAGAACACTCATTTATTATTTCAAGTGTTTGAGCAATACTTTTTCAGACAAAAGCTCCTGGAACCACAAGGCAAAGTCGTTACCAATAAAATGAAAAAGGCATGGGCAAGCATTGCACATTTTTCTAAGATATACAATGGGAAGTCTCTATCTAGCTGCTGAAACTCCATGACACATTAGTAGCAGCAGCCATATTGTATGTATGGAGTTGCCATTTTGGGGGGGAGACCTTTAGATAGCTACAATGCGGGCCTGCTGAAATCAGTGTCAAATTTACTAGCGTCCGCCCCCAAGGCAACCATATATTGGGAATGATCAAGGTTTACAATATCAGTAAAGCTTCTTTTGACTCTAGTGCTTTATTGTGTTAAGAAATTAGCCAAACCTGAAGAATATTTCCTTGGAAGGGCAATGAGGTAAATGCTAATGTAATAGCAAAACCCAGATAAATGACGCCTTCTGTCAAGCATTTGATTGGGTTACAAAGATAATGGCCAAGGTACTTGCTGATCACTTATTAAACAGTATCTCCTCTTTGGTCCACCCAGACCAATGGGGAGTCATACCGGACAAATCCACTCACATGAACATCAGGAACTGGCATCTAGTGGTCAAACAGACTTCCACCCTTCCAGAACCGTTGGCGCTCCTCTCTGTCGACTTCGAGAAGGCATTTGATTCAGTATTGTGGGACTGCTTATGGGAAAGCCTGGTCCGAATATGGTTTGGAGATTATTGTATTCACTGGGTCCACCTGCTCTATGAATCACCAGTACCAGAAGTCAGGGTGAATGGAGCAACCTCTAGATTCTTTCAATTGGGACAAGGAGCTAGACAGGGGTGCCAATTTCCCGCCTACTGTTCACTCTGGCCATTGAACCACTGGTGACACAACAAAGAATGGTTTTGGCATTGGCAGGTTTCCATTGGTCAACCAGGTGGGAGGACAAAGTCTCATTATATGCTGATGACCTATTATGTACTTGGGAAACCCAAAACAATCCTGTCCGATAGTGACGAGAAGGCTTCAGGAATGTAAGGTAGTGAGTGGACTCAGGGTGAGCTGGCATAAGTCTGTTTTTTTCCAATACTGGTGGGTGATCAGGCTCTCCCTCCCTACTGGCTTTACCACAGACCGAGAGATGGTTTCAAATATGTAGGCATACATATAGGAGCAGCCCACTCAGGGTTTCCCTCTAGTAATCTTCACCCTATTACTGAACGCTTTCTGTAACATGTGAAACATTGGAAATCTCTTCCGCTATCCCTGCTAGGGAAGGCCGCCCTGTTTAAAATGTTAATTCCGCCTGGGTACACTTTCATTCTTCAAAACGCCCCTCACACAATCCCTAAACAGGAATTCAATCAAATATATATAGCTCTCAGGGAACCTCTGTGGGAGGAGGAAACAAACATGTATTGCCCTGACCATGCTGCATTGTTCAGTATGGGAGGGTGGTATTTGACCAGTCTCACATGCAATGTTATTACTGGCTGAGCCAGCTAGTGATGGTCAGTGATTGGTTGCACGACAATCCCCATGGACCTCATATTGAAGATGAGTCGGAATGGATGTGAAGGGACCTCGTTAACCCAAATCCGAGAATTTGGGATGTTGCTCTTCTTGACACGACTCAACACACTATAAAACACTATACAGATATGGAAAGAGGTGCATAAACATACTGGATGCGGAAACAGATTCTATTTCAAGACCGTAGGCTCAGATTATGCTTTCTACTTCCTTTACTTTACTCGAGCAGCATAAATCAAACAACAACAATAAACATAAACCAATACAAAAACTACTTTTCCCTTGGAACAGTCATTTTTGTAGCTCGTTTATGATAGGTTGTAATTTTAAACATGTGGTTACTTCATCCAATCACAATTCCCCAAGTCCATAACCTAGTCACCCTTTCCCTGTCTTTCCTCTTTCTCTGCTGCTTGGGCATCAGTTAAGTACTAATTTATACTACTTCGAGTTTGGTGTGTGTGTACGAATTGTCTGTTTTAATGTATTGAAGTTGGTGTTCCTGCGAGCATGTGAACCTAAGCAAGCGAGGGAGCGCGGGGCAAGAGACAGAACATTTGTGCATTAGTAGGAGATTTCCGGCATGACGGCCTCAAAAGTTTGTGCGCCACAGAGTTAGGGTTTTAGAGGGCGCTGTTAAGTATTTCAATCAGGCGACACACACATGCTCTCGGCCTAGTATGCAGAGCACGACTAAAATGCTTATTTTTATGTTAGATTCAATTTTGAGATGGTACACCACTCATATTACACCCCCTTTTCAAATACCACGGGTCACAATGGACCATGAACCAGGCTAGTTGGTAAAATATAATATTTATTTATTTATTTGAAAATTAAAAGAAATCATACATTTTTTAATATGGGGCAGCAATCCCCAATGGGGTGATAATAACAATAGGAATGTAAGCAATGCACTAGGTTAACCTTCTATTGACAAATTTACAACACACCGGGAAATAGTTATACTTTTTGAGTTTAGGTAAGATTGCACTTGAGGTAGAATGTTCCCCTGCAATGTTCCCTCAAACCACAAATAATCAATTCTAAGTGGATAAACAGAAGCAGCAGGTGATCAGGAATGACAAATGGAATTGAAATCCGACCTTCCCTTGAAACCCCTCGGCAATGCTAAAATGACACTCAGAAATTGATAAATCAAATAATGAATGTGTGCAAAAACCTTGAAACAAATATTATTCCCCACTGAAGCAACAATATACAAGTAGTAACAATCACAGGCAATGGATAACCAAGAGCATACAGTTGAAATTGAGTGGCAGGTTTAAAACAGATTGCAGCAAATGACACGTTGTAAACGTTGCAATTCCCGCCTGAAATTACCCACACGGTTTTTAATGAAAATGGGCAAAATGCACTGATTTAGAGTGTGGTTTGTGTTGGGGTGTAGGTATAGATCATAGGTACAATATGGAAGTGAAATTAGGTCTCTAGCTGGTAAACGGAGTGAGTTATGCAAGATCTAAGAAGGTGCACTTTGAGAAAATGAAGGCGCGAAAAAGGAAAAGAAATCAGTTTTGACAAGAACAGTTTTACTCTACACTAGAGCATTCAGGCTAGACTACCAAAGAGGGACACAGTAAGCTCCAGGGTTGAAATGTGAATTCAACCCTAGCTCCCCAGTGCCCGCCCTGGCATAACCAGTCCAATCACTCGAAGTAGGATTAATAGCTTAGGATTTACAAGACAAATTACTAAAGAGAGGGTGTTAGCACAAGAAATCAATGGCAGGGTTGCAAGAATGATGCAAATTATCAGGGTAAGGATAGGATGACTTAGAGAGGGGAGCTAAAGACAAGGCAAGGCAAGGTATACTATGGTTTCTATGGTTCCTATTAATACACAGTCCACTTTTTAGTTTTTAGATTCTGGACAGTCAGCGTTCTGGTCACCACACGGATCTGGTCTAACAAAGGACAGCCAGACAAAATCAGTGAGACAGGATCAGCTAGGCAGGGACTGGTTACCTGGTAGCACTTCTGGACTGGTAATTCTGGTCACTGGATAATATAGGTCATCAGGGTAGCAGGATGGCAGCAGCATGCAGTGAATAGCAGCAAGCCAAGCTGGATCAGGATGCCAAAGGTACCACAGTTTTCTCCTTGTTAAGGGTAGATTAGTGGGTTTTTCTTTTATATTGTATTGGAGGCCTTGCTGGGAATGGGGTCAGCACTGCTTCGGTGCTGCAGTGGACCCTCAGGTAGGATCAGCAATGCTTGGCCTTGTAGTTGGGGTCTGGATTAGGAAGATGACGGGTACAGGAATGCAGCACAGGAAATCAGGAAGAGTGTGTGTCCGGAGTCTTGTCAGGGACCCTTATTTATAATGCCTAGTGACATCATCCAAGTATATGACTGGGGCAGGCTTCACTAAACACACCCCTAACAAAGGGATTGGACAAGGGTGCTAGTCTCCACCTCGCTCTCAGTTGGTTGGGTTTCTAAGGGAATGATTTCAGGTTTATGAGGTGAGTTTTTACAATGTCCTAAAACTCCCACATTTACTTTACTGAAAATCTGATTTTGCCAAAAACATAAATTATACACTTGCAATCTCTTGGCAAATTATACACACAGGTTACATGTTATGTGCAGCACAGATGAATCCAATCCTCAGGTCTGTGGGACCTTGTTTCACTTTCTGATACATTTTGGTAATTTTAAACAGGAAAGATTTGGCCTAAAATTCCATACTTTTTTACATAGATGTGCATTATCGCCAGGGATGTATGTACACCATTTTATGTTTGCAATATTAATACTTTCATCATAATCCATCATTTTTTGTAACTTCTGTTCTTAATGCAGCAATGAGTTCTACCAAGTTTGAAAAGAAAGCCCATAAAAATTAGATTTGAAACTGCTAACTTTACATTTTTACTAATCCTTGCTGCAGAGATAAAAAGTCTTTAAAGTTTCTTTATAAAATAATCCTTGGTACCAAAAGCCAGTTCCTTTATTGGGTCATTTTTTTTTAACTTCAACTGCTGCCAACTGTCATTTCCTTCAAAGCAACAAAGGGGTTTCTCATCTTAATTGAAGGTTGTATTGCCCCTTCACACTTCACAGGTTAGTGTCCCAGGACTGCTATTGTCCCAGCCTGGAGCACAGACGAATGTCTGACGAGCCTGTGAACTTTCTTTGTCCTGGCCCATTCAAAGTTTTTCAAGCTGGCAATTTTCACTTACGTGTCCTGGATTTATGTTGTGTCTCCCTTCCATGGGGAAGTTTCATGGCTGACAACTGGAATGACTGGTTTTTCTGAGAGCTTGCAAATCCAGCCTATGTGTTTTAAACTCTTTCATTTCTTATTTTGGGTCCTGAATTATACAAACCTCTGAAAGAAGAAGCCTATGTGTGTATTATCACCACTAACATAATCCCTTTACATTGCTAACTAAGCAGGCTTTCATTAACAATTTATTTTTAAACAGACCATTTTTTTCTTCAGTCAGCAAAGCCCATTTTTCCACATGTGTTAAAAACTGCTAGCATTTCTTTTTTTAAATTCGTGTTGGCAGCTCCCTCAGATGCCTATACTGTCTTTGCAGCTTTTGTCATTTCCTTGAATGTAGGAGTTTTCTCTAAAGCATAGATACATTTGACACTTGACCTGGCTCAAAGAGTTAAAGTCTCTTTGAACTGCTAAGCCTGGATGCTTTTTGGCAAGAAATAAACGCATGTTCCTGTGCGAGTGAAAGTGAAGTGGCTTATTGATTTCTCTCGGTTTGACTGGGCCTGTCACTCAGGAATTATGCCTGGTTTTGGTGAAGCACAGTGAAATATCCTGGGCACGACAGGACCTTTTTAACCACAGTGGTTTCAAAATGAACAGATGGAATTGGCATCAAAACATCATTTTTAAAGGGTGAAATGTTTCATTTTGAAGGGGATTTTTGGATTTTGCAGCGAAGCAGTGCTGCCTTTCCACTTGATTCCATATATATGTCTTGGAACACACTGGCATACTTTTTCAGTGCATCCCCTTGATCCATCTTGCCTGAAGCGTGCTAGGCAGGATGGTGCAGCCATCTTTTGTCGCTGCCAAATGCAGTTTTGAGGTCCTGGTGCCATTGAGTGGGTCAATATATACCACACATCTCACACGGAAGACACAAGTGAGCAACAGGATTTTTAATTACGGTGCCACAACTGTGTCATTTCCTTGGAGAAGCATGTTTTGTTGGAGAGTTCTGAGTGGCAAAGTGGAATTAATCTACCTTAACAGGTAATTAGCCTTTTATTTTCTGGACCAAAGAGGAATGCTTCACGGATAAATCACAGTGAGGTGACCAAGATCCTGCTAGAGTTCTGTCAGGACCCGGTACAAGCAGACTAGTCAAGGCATATAGTGTTCAGCAAGGAGGACCAAGAAGGACCAAGAACTGTTAGACAAATAGATCTTAGATCTAGAGCAAGAAAAGGTCATTACACGAACGTCAAGCTTCTCGGCAGGTTTTACATGTTCTTGGTAAAGTGCAGACAGAAACTCAGGCCAGTGAGAAATGTACGAAGCCTAAACACATTCATTATTTACAGCCATTTCAAGATGGAAGGAATCCATCTTTTAAGAGATGTGTTACAATCAGGACATTGGCTGCCGAGGACAGATCTCAAAGATGCTTATTTGGCGATTCCATTCACAAGAGAGCATCAACGCATCCTACAGTTCCTTTTGAGAGGTCAGAAGTGAAAGTTCATATGTCTCTCATTCGGACTGGCTTCTGTGCCTTGGTGCTTTACAAATCTTATGAGAGCAGTGGTCAGTCACCTGAGAGAGAAGGGCATCAGACTGGTAGTATACTTATTCAACTTCTGTCAGATGGGACAGGACACGCTAATGTTAGAACCAGTGGTCGAAGTATATGAAAAGAAGTAGTAGAACTATGTTCCCTGCTGGCCTGCACCCACTCTGCACAAACCTCATCACCACAACCCCTCCCACACACAATACAAACCCGCAAACACATACACCAGGTGTTGAAGGGAACGTTCAGTGTAGTGCACTGAAAGTGCAAGTTTCAACTACTTTCTACACTTTCATTTTAAAATGCAGCCATTCCGGAACGGTTTCTTTTCAAAATAAAAGTATAGGAACAGTAAAACTCAATTTAAAAAAGTATAGGAGCACTGCTCCCAACCGCTCCCGCTCACTTCGACCATTCGTTTGAACAACAGGTGTACAAAACAACTGATCTGCTTCAGAGATTGGGATACCTAATAAACTGAGAGAAGTTTGAATTGAAGCCTGCGCAATCACGAGAGTTCCTGGGCTTTATGATAGACATGAGGGCGGCTACTCTCAAATTGCCCATAGCAAAAGTGAATCTGATCAAGAAAGAGATCAGGATGATACTAGCAAGGGAAGTCATCTCGTTGAGGGAACTATCCAGATTTGTAGGGAGACTGCCATCATCCATTCAATCGATCTTTCCAGGGCCTCTGCATTACAGGGCAGTGCAATGCCTAAAGATTCAACACCTTTGGAAAGGCTTGACTTACGAACAAAGAATACCAGTCTCTGAGGATGTGAGGATAGAACTGTGGTGGTGGTTCAGACATATAAAAGCCCGGAATGGGAGAGCAATATTTGGCTCATCTCCTAACCTCATAATAGAGTCGGAACCCAGCCTATGGGGCTGGGCAGCCCATTGCAGTGACATGACAACGGGAGGCTGGTGGTCAGAGAAGGAGCTAGCGCTCCACATCAATTGCCTAGCACTAATGGCATGGTCCTTTGCTGTGAGATGTTGGCCCCAAGACAGAACAAATGGTTGAGTATTTCTGAAAATGGACAACGTCTCTGCAGTTAGGATATATGAACAGATTGGGCTGTACGAAGTCCAGGATGCTAGCGGAGCTAGCGAAAGATGTTTGGCACATGTGCCTACAGAAGAGGGTCAGTGTTACGGCAGAATATCTCCCAGGTCTGCAGAATCAGGTGGCAGACTGGAACTCGAAATATTTGAGAGATGCCAGCAATTGACAGCTGGACAGAACTGTATTTCAGACCCTAATGAGATTGAGGTGTCCATGCAAGAAGGACTTGTTCGCATCCAGGCTGAACAGTCAGCTTTCTTGTTTTTTCTGTTGGAGACCGGATCCAGCAGCAGAAGCGACAGATGCTTTTCTCCAGAAATCGGGTCCGGAGAGGGAATACACCTTTCCGACATTTCCTTTGATTCCGAGCACATTGACTCAAGTGAGGAGATGACAGGCAACGGTACTGCTGGTGATGCCAGACTGGAGAAATCATGTATGTTTTCTGGACCTTCTAGAGATGCCATTCAACATACCAGTGATACTCCCAAGATTCAGAATGATAATTCAGGGTCCAGTAGGGGAGACTCATCCTCTGATAGAGGAGGGCAGCCTGAGACTGATAGTATGGGCGATTTCCTGGGAGCCTGGCAAAGGCCAGGTTGGGAGATGCTGAAAAGTTCATTGAAGAAGCATGGGCATGAGAAAACATGAAGGCATACAGATCAGCCTAGTCAAAATGGAGTAGCTAGTGTAGGCACACTCCCCGACGTATACGCCCAAAATACAAAAGAATATAACACACCCCAGTGGGGAATGAGACCAGGAGGACAGGCTGCAAGAGTTAGTCGTTTATGTAAAATTTGGCATCCAGAGAACTCTGCTGCCTGAGAGCGCTCTGGCAAACATTACAAAGGTGGCAGCTTAAGTAAGAATATCGTGTCATACGTGGCATCATTGCATAGGGGACTACATAGACACGGGATTGGATAAAGCAGTTAGATGCATATACAATGTGTGATGTTGATCCCGCTGGATTGGTTGTTCAGTTGGCAGGAGGGTTCATACCACAAGGTTCAGCTGCCTGTGTCCGGGTGGGGTGAGGGTCAGGTCACGATGAAGCCGGGCGGGCCCTAGCTAATCTAACATAACATATTGTTTCAAGCATGCACTAAATAACAGTTACTGAGGCTCCTTTGAGCAAATCATTATCCTCTATAAATTCTAGGTTTACAACAACATCATTATTCACTGGGGTCTTAGGGGGTTGATTGCAACTGGGGGGCTCGATCCAGGTGGGATCATTGATCATGGGGTGGGTTTGGGCACATCAAAAGAACCAGGGGGCATGCTGACATTCTAAGGTGCAATATACTGTGACAGAGGTTGGATTTTGTTAGTTGGGGCACACTGGGGTGGGCATCACACTAAGGTTACACGTCTGGCACATCAAGAGAATACCTAGCGGGGCCATGGGGTTGTACTGGCAGTAATTTTCCAACAGCACGGGTAAGATGGCAGAGGCATGTTTGTGGAGATGAATGGGCTACGAGGCCTGGTTTGAGCCGGTTCACACACAGGACAGTGATCTCAGAGGATGGGTGAGGTGTTACATTTATATAGTTGCAATTACCTCTGGCTCAGGCGTGAGAATGGAGCTGTGTGGCTTTCAGACACAGGGAGAGAAAGGTGGGGGCCTTGGAGCGCGCTGTGCACGGCGCTGCGGAGGGGAGAGACGCCTTTTCGTAATTTCGCAGTGAGGCCTAATCCAAAGATGGAGTCGGAGGTGTCCAAGATGGATGCCAAGTGTCTCTCCAACAGCCCCACCTGCCTCACCATCAGCACGGGGGCTGGTTATGTACACAGGGGCAAAAATAGGAAGCGTCCTCCACTATTGGTCGAGCAAGTGATGCATCTTAAACTGAATGGGTGAGGGGGGCCCGACTGGCCCTGCCACTCCCACACATTCCCCCCTTTCGTTACATCTAAAGTAACAAATTACTTTTTGTTTTTATTCTCATTGCGATAATACTCTGCTTCAGCTAGCGCTTCGTCCAAAGCAGGTGTGCCTTTTATGGGCATCCATGCTCTACATACACTTCCCAAACTATGCCCATTCCTGGCGTGCTCATCGGGTGCACAGGTCATGTATATTCCTCCATCCCCATCCAGGTCCACCCACACTTCCCTATACCACTGCAGCTCTGTTGGCTCTTTGATTGTGGTATGATATAAGTTGTCTACCCTGTCCCCATTTTGACGGTAAACAGCAGACATGCGGTATTTTGGGGGTTTGGCTCTCCGGTTTGTGTTTGTGCATCTATCGTTGTTGCTACCGTTGCCTGTCAGCCCATTGTTACCATCATCATTGCTGTACTAGGCATAGACTTTGAGCAACATTGGATCCCTAGTTGGCACACACAGAAAAATAGTAAAATAAAAACCATGACTGGCATAAAAATGTTCATCATGATGCTGAACCAGGATGGTATCCAATTGAACATGTTGTCGAACCAGCTGCTTGGCTCTACTCCTCCTTCTTTCGGCATTCGTTCCCCCAGGCTGTGTATCGCTGGGATAACGTGAGAGATGGTCCCATTATCTGCATCCTCAGAAGGTACGAATGTACAGCATGCGCTCCCGATTTTTCGGCAAACGCCGCTGTCCATTGCAGTGAGGAGGTCTAGGACGTACTGGTTCTGCATTGTCATTAGCCGCAAGGCACGCAGTTCCACCTTGATGACATTGAACCCATCTTCACTGTCGTTGGCCAGTTGGATCAGCTCCCAGCGGACGATCTGTAACCATTTGGCGTTGGTTCGTGCTTGGAGCCCTGGTGTTAGAAGAGATGAAAAGAATGTTTCTGCTAAGTTGAAAAGCTTGTACTTTGCAGGAATCTCAGCTAGAAGGTTGGAGGATTCTGTGGATATGTAGCTTGATGACCTCCTTCTGCGGGACAGTCTGTCTTTCAGGTCATTTTCAGATATTAGATCATATGGGTATGATTCTGTAGGTGCTGGTTGGGGCGCTGCCGACGTGCCAGCCGATTGCCCTGCTGCCAATATGCCAGCCAAACTTCCTGCTGTCGATTTGCCAGCCAAATCTGTCCCCCCTTGGATGTTGCTTTCTGGAAATCACCATAAGTGCAGAATGCAGAGATGCCAGGGTGCAAGCACCTTTCCATGATGCCGGAAGGTGCAGGTAAGCTTGTTTGCCGCACACCCAATATGTGTTAATGAGGGCAGCTGTACCTCTTTTCATATCGGGGATGATGATTGTTTTGTTGCATTGTTTGTTGGTATCCATTGGCACTTTTCCTTCTCCATGGAAGCAAAGTTCATGTGAAATGTCCTTTTGTGTTTTGATGGGTTTTTCAAGAGCAGTAACCCATGTGAGTTTTGCAATATGCAGGGACCAGACAGGGGTGCCTGTTTCCTTGACCCATTGGAAGTTTTCATCAGTGAGTCCTCTTAGTCCTTCAGCTTTGCACTTGATCGTCTCATCCTTCCATTTGTTTTCAGCGAATCTCATTCCCGTTATGAGGAAAAATGGCTCTTTGATGCATATTACTCTTTGGCGTTTGCTTGTGCATGTTTTTTCGTTCTGCAGCATTTCTATTGTAACTGTGTGTGCCTGGAAGGTGCTCCGAATCCTGCATAACACGAGATGAATTAAACATTGGGCGTCTTGCAAGGGCACTTCATGAAGTATAAGTATTTTAGGTGTGCATGATGCGTGCGGTATGAGAGAGCAAACGTAACAGTTCTCGTTAGTGGCTTGTTTTGCAGTTGCACTCATGTCTGAAGTTACATTAAAGTTACTTTAATGGTGGTAATGTTGAGACGAGGGAGGACAAGATAGACATCTCCTATGTTTGTCACTATAGATAAGAGATAGCTAAAGAACTCTAGATAGAACTATATGTCAGAGTATTTGTAGGCAGTTAGTGAGAACCAGACAGAGAGGGAGAGAGAAAGAGATGAAGAGAGAGAGGTAAAGACAGATACAGTTGGAAGTCATATATTGTGAGACAAAAAAAAGGGGGAAAACACAATTATGTCAGTCGATATATGCATCTTTTCAATTCATCTGTTGGTCGGCTCATCATTTTTTTATAGTCATAGTGTTGTGCTATGTACTTTCCATCAACCGCTCACAACTTCGTTGCTCGTACCATATTAATTTTCAGGGATTGTACTATCGTGTGCCTTTCTCACATCAGACAAATGCACCCAATATTTCAATCCCTTAACTTTAACAGCTGTGGGTGTGCAATAAATAACTTTGTATGGGCCATGAAACCTTGGAGAATTCCATCTTCGCACAAATCTCTGGATGTACACATTTTCCCCAGGTATTAGTTGACCCTTTGGCGTATCATTCACTGGCATGGCAGTATCAGTCGCAGCATTCTCTTTAAATGGTGGTGCTATTTGTCTGGCTATACTACGTACTGCATGAGTCAAGTTGGTGAGATATTCCTTAAACTCATCCCCGAGTACTGTGGTGGCTCTGTGAGCATCCGAAGCTGCTCTTATGGGGGATAGTGGCGTATGAATGCGTCTTCCCGTCACTATTTCATGCAGGCTTAAATGGTGGTCCTTACTTGGTTGCGTTCTGAGCTGAAACAGTGCTAGGGGCAGGCAGTAAACCCAGTTTTTCTTCAATGTGTTGCACAGTTTTGATAATTTGCTTTTCAGTAGACTGTTTATCTTTTCCACCACTCCGTTGGCCATTGGATGATAAATCGAACACAGTTTGTGCTTGACCCCCAGCAGTGTAGTCACTTCCTTGAAGAGGTCATTTACAAAGTGTGTGCCGTTATCTGACCGTATCACAGCACAAATGCCCCACCTTGAAAAGACCTTCCGCACTGAAAACTTTGCAGCGCATTTGGCATTGGGGTGAGCACATGGTCCAGCCTCAACCCACCTTGAAAATGGGCACACAATCACAATTAAGTACCTCGCTCTGTTGCACCTTTCTCCCATATCTGCATAGTCAATATGCATTCCCTGAATGGACCTATTGGTCTTGGCAGTGTTCCTCTTAGTGTTTTTAGTGTCATACCTGAGCTGTATGTTTGGCATGTTGTACATTGTATTGTGAATTTTGACAATTGCTCTTGCAAATTGGGAATGAACCAATGTTCCTGTATGTCCGCTGCAATGTGTTGTTTTGTTACATGTGTTGGGAAATGCAGCTGCTGCAATGCAATATCTAGTAGCTCTAATGGCATTACTACTTTTCCGGTTAACTCTTGCCTCCATATCAAATCAGTCGCTGATTGCTTGCACCCTCTTTTGGCCCACAACTCTTTCTCTTCTGTTGGTACCCGCCTTTAAAGCTCGATTACTTGGAAGGATGGCGTATTGTTGTACCCTTCTCCTAATTTCTCTAAAGGTTGTGTTTTAATGATGCACTCTATTGCTTGTGGCATATTGAAATATGCAGCATCTTTCGCTGCTGTGTCTGCTGCCGCATTTCCCAATGAGATGAAATCAGTATTTCCTGCATGGGCCTGGCATTTTACCAAAGCCACTACTGACGGTTCCGCACAGTGCCTGTATTAATTAATTTAACAGGGTTGCATGCTGCACTGGTGACCCATCTGCCCTGCGGAACCCTCTACGTCTCCATCGTGAAAGTCCTGAGTGAACCGTTGTTGTTGCATATGCTGAATCAGAATATATTGTTACTGCACAGCCTTTAGAAGTGCACAGTGCTTCAATAAGTGCTGTTAATTCGGCTGCTTGAGCCGAGTAATGAGGGGGTAGGCGTTTCTGTACAATGATCTCATATTCTTCCTCTTCCATTCTTACAACTGCCGCCCCCACATGTTTTTCTCCCGTTTCACTGTCCATTGACGCCGATCCGTCAACAAAATATATCTCTCCCTCCTGTAGGCGTTTTCACGGGCCTTAGGAATATCATCCCCTTCTCCTTCATATGTAGCGCAATCGTGTGTTTTAATGTCTTCTACTGTGCATGGCTCTGTGATGAACGTGGCGGGGTTTACTGATTTGCACCTGACCACATGGACATTGGGACTGGAGATGATAATTTCATACGCTGTTGCTCTTTGAGTTGTCAATGTCAACTTTGATCTTTCTAGTATCGCAAACAGTGAGTGCTCAGCCTATAGTGTTACTCAGCATCCCATGACAATTGTGGTGCTTTTTTCTATTGTGAAGGCCGCTACAGCGAGACTTTGTTTGCATGCGAAGTGACCATGCATTACATAATCTAGTGTGCTGCTGTATTAGGCCAATGACTTGTGGCCCAATGATGTTTTTTGCGTGAGCACTGCAGTCATGAGTATGCAATTGCTGTGTGAAAAAAGATAAAATTCCCGATCATAATCGGGGTTCGCTAGCACTGGAGCGTGTGTGATGAGCTCATTTAATTTAAAAAATTGTGTCATCATTTCATGTGACCACTTTATTGGGACATTATTCTTTTGTGCGTCTTTCAGGGCCTGCAACAGTGGGTGTGTGTAAGCTGCGTAATCCAAAATCCATGCACGGCAGTAATTACATATGCCAAGGAATTTTTGCATGTCTTTTACAGTTTTGGGTATGATCATGTGACGCATTGCTGCCGCTCTATCTGGTAAAATTATTTTGCCATCTTTTGAAATCAATTGCCCTAGGTAAAGCACCTCTGTTAGGCAGCATTGCAATTTTCCTTTGTCGACTTTGTACCCTTTTCTGGCCAACAAATTTAACAGTGCTATCGAGTCAGCCCTGTACTTTTCTTCACTGTCACTGCAGACGAGTAAATCGTCTACGTATTGTATTATCGTGCTCTCCACGTCAATGTTGCCAAGATCTTCATGTAATATCCTATTGAAAATAATGGGACTCTCACAATACCCTTGTGGTAATCTGCAGTGCGTGTATCTGTTACCCCCTAGTGTAAATGCTGTGAGGTACCTGGAGTTAGCGTCGAGTGGTATTGAAAAAAAAGCATTTTTCAAGTCTACCACTGTGAAACAGGAAGCGTCTTTTGGTATGCTCCATAATATTGATGCCGGATTGGGAACTAGTGGGAACTCTTTCTCTTCTGTATGACGTCATTGAGTGGGCGTAGGTCTTGGATCATCCTCCAAGCCCCTCCCTTTCCTTTCTTGATCGGGAAAATCGCTGTATTACATGGCGAGTTTGATGGCACTATTATTCCTTGCTCGAGCAATGCATTTATAGTTTCTTTTATCCCTTCCTCTGCCTCTCTCGATAAAGGGTACTGTTTTACTCTAGGTGGGAGGGCACCTGGCTTTAATTTTATCCTGATTGGTGTCACTTCTTGTAGCAATCCTACATCATGTGGGCCTGTTGTCCAAATTTCTGCCGATACCTTTTCCATGTCTTTCTCAAATATAGTGGGTGGTATGTTGACACTGGCCATGAGGGGGTTGTGTAACTCTCTGTGTTGGATCATAATGTCACAGAGCACACTCATTTCTATTATTATCTCTCCATCACATTCATTGTCAGTAAATAGCTCCTCATCAGTTAGATTGCACAACATCATGCTCGGGTCTATGCATAACACTGTTCGCCATTCGCACCCATGTGTGTCCAGGCCTATCACCACAATACGTTTACTTGATACTTGTACTGCTTCCAAATCAATAGACAAAATTGTTCCAGGGACAGTGTCTGTATTTACAATTGGGCGGAAAACAAAATCTGAAGGCACCTGCCATTCTTTTCTTGTTATCTCAGGCACCACCCGTGCCAGGACTCTGATACCATAAATGAACATGTCCATGTCTATAGGTACCCCTCTGAATACCATCTCATTTGTCATTTTGCTAATCATTAACATTGCCCGCATGGGGCATACACCTGGGGTGGAACAGATTATCCCCCGCTCAGTGAAGGAAATGGTTATATTCAACCTGCTTAGAAGGTCCCTTCCCAACAAATTTATTGGCAAGTCTTTATGATACAATAGGGGTGCTCGCACTGTTTTTCCCCCCACTGTAATGTCAAGGTCTTTTGTGTAAGGAACTTTTAAAATAGCCCCAGAGAACCCCTGCGTTTCCAAATGTCTGCCCGAGAGCAGGAGCCAGCCTTCCAAGAGGCACGATTTTTCAGCTCCCGAGTCCACCATGAAGATGAACTGTTTGTTGCCTATCTCCGCCCCCACTAGTGGTTCCTCTTCTGCATTTAGGGTGGTGGATAGGACTGGACATGCAAGTGCTTTCTGTGGGCTGTCCTAATCTGCATATGTCTTAGTTCCTGGAACCGAGAATACATTATCCCCTACCACTGTTACACCTCAGAAAGGTGCTGGTGCACCGTTTGCAGATGTTGCGAAAATATTGTTGTTTGCGTTTGCCATAGTGTGTTGTCTTGCATCTGCTGTGGCATACCTCTCTGCTGCACATGTTGTTGTGGTGGCTGTGCCTGTTGCATTTGTTGTTCGTCATACCTTTGTCCTTGTTATCCATTTTCACCCATGGGTAACCCGTACAGGCCGCCTGCATGGGGGTGGCCATATTGCTGCTCATTTCCCATGGGGGTCTGCCCTTGGTAGTATCCCATAGGTCTCATCCTGCATTCTCGTGAGTAATGCCCCCACCTTCCACAGTTCCAACACAATCCTTGTGACCCTCCCCTGGCCCCAGGCTCTCCAAATCCTCTATTTCCCATTCCTCCGAACCCCCCTCTCAGCCCTCTGTACCCACCTCGTCCTCTTGGTGTCCTTCCTTGCCACTGTTGCCCTGCGTATTGCTCCTCTCCATCCCATTGTTCCTGCCTATTTCCTGTCCATGCTGCTGCCATTTTTATTGTGCTGCTTCCTCCCTCTTCTTCGCCTTCCTCCTCTCTGGCTGCTGTTGTTGTAGCATTCATAGCCGCGACCTTCACTAATTTATTCTGTACCAATTTTGCTTCGTCTGCCAACCTTCGCTGCACTCTTTTTCCCTTTCTTTGATCCTCCTACAGTGGTGTACAATTATTCTTTGAATCTCTGGCCAACCTTTGGTTTCTGTCCCAGCTATTTTATCCAAGGCCTTCTGAATCTCCTACGGGAACCCTTTCTTTATTATAAAATAAAATAAAGCTGTTGATTGGTCCCAGGGCGTGCCAGTTTCACTTCTCCACAGGTCTTGCACCCAGAGGAGGAATTGTGTGGTCTCCTCCTCCTCTCCCATAGTGCATTGCATCACTAAGTGTAAGTCTGGAGTATCAAGAAACGTCCTTCATAATGCATCCCACACCATTGCCCTGACATTGTTAAATGCTGATCCATCATGGCTGTCACAACGCATAGTCACTCCTGGGAACCCCGCCTTTACCCACACTGCATCTGATTGATCACCTACCGCCGATACCAACAAACTCTTTACATCCCCTATCGCTAGCGGGACCCCTGCCATGTGTTTTTCGAAAGCATGTGTATACTTTCCCGCCCCACCCGAGAGTGGGGGGAGGAGCTTCAATAAATTCTTCTTGTCCATCTGCGCCCATGGTATGTAGTTGGGCCTCCCTGCCCCCTTGTGTATTAGAGGCATTTGTAGTTTTGTCTTTCCCCCTCTTTTACTTACCATTCCTTTCTTTGTTTTACTTACCAGCATGCTTCCCACTCTCTGTCTCAACCTTCCTTGACACCTTGGTGGTGATCTAACATATCCTTAATCAAAGTGGAATGGCAGTGTTGTTCCCGCTGCTGTTGCTCTTTCCTCGTATTCATCTAAATCACTCCACACTTCCTCTGCCTCTTCTTCTGACTCCCTTTACCCCTTCCCTTCTCCATGTTGGCTGTCTGTTGTTGCCGGTCGAATTATTCTCACCTGTTTGCCATTTGAATGAAACAGGAACTCTCCAGACTGCCACTCTTGCTCTTGTCCCTTTGGTATCTGCACAGGTGTTGGTGCTGTTGGTGTCCCCCTACAACACTTCCTCCAGCAATACTTGATCCCACAACACTAAAAGGTGGTGTGAGTTCACCAGTTATCAATGGTGGCATTTCCCCTCCCCCTTGCAACATTTGGCTCCTGTCACACAATGCTCTTAACCTCATTATCTCCATCTGTACATGTGCTAGCTGTCTATCTAAGTCTCCCGTCGGTCGTGTTATGCTTACCGTTGGCACAATAGTTGGTCCATACAACCCTCCTTTTTCATAGGGGGTGGAGCGGTGGGAGATACTGCTGCTCTTGGTGATGCGGTGGTGCATGCGGGAACATATAGGGGCTCACTGTACCCCACTGCAGGCCTTGCCAGTAACGGGTACATTTTTGTCAACTCGCACCCTTTTGGTGGTGTTGAACACTCTCCCCCTACACACCCATCTCCTCCCTCCTGTATCTCTTCCTTTTTTACTACTGTGTCTTTACTCACCTTACTGTTAGGTGTTACCTCCTTGAACATGCGCCACAAATCTAGTACCTCCCTTCGGTTTTGCAACTGCTTTCATTTATATTTCGCTCTAGATGTGTCGATACCAGATCTAATTCCCTCTTATCGAAGGACCCTCCTTCTGGCCATATGGGCTGTACGCTATCTCCTTTTATTTCTGTCACCCACTGATCATGATACTTCTGTATTTTCTCGCTATATAGAGGGAGATGCTGACAAATATGTGCTAGTGGCGTGCTCCCCCCCATAGTGGCATTTGTGTCTACCTTGGCTCGTGTATAAGCACCTCTTTTTATTTTTCCCCACCCCGGGTCAAATAAATATTTCCAATTTACTTTTTACCTCCTTTTACCAAAAGAAAATACCAACAACTCTCTAACATTCAGAACATTTTTGATCATCAATCACAATTTTGTCAGTTTTACTTCTTGTTAAACATTATATTTGTCAGACTACAAATGCAACGGTACTTACTGACAGGCAAACATATAACAGAAAGGACAAAGTATATGTAATTTAAACTGCCTTCTCGTTATCCCCTGTTTTGGCTTATTTGACGATATTGCCCCTCCCTCTTGCTGTCTCACACACATTCCCCACCTGTAAACCCCCTCAAGTTACCTGTCCGAGAGTTCTGCTTACACGGAAAAAGAATAATCTAAATTACTACTCCGAGCCTACTCAATATACGAGACTCCTACTTTTTTTCTTTATCTTCATTTGTTCCCTGCACTGGACGAGACAAAGCTATGCGGCGCCGCCTTCTACCCCATTCGGGCTAGGCTCCCTTACTTCTCTTTTGCTTCTTTTTACCACAAAAACCTAATGGCCATATAAAGGATAGATACGAAAAAGCCTCAATAGCATTCACACAGACCCTATACCTTGTCCCCACTCTTCTGTATTTGTACCCACACCATTACCTTAGTCCCCTTCCTACCCCAATCCCTTTCTTCCCCTTGCAAAGTCTCGCAGCCTGTACTCACGTGTTCAGTTGGGTGGTCCGAGAGCCACCATTCGCGGTCTATCCACAATCTGGTCTGCACCCCAACCAAGCCGTGGCCTGCCCTGGTGAGCAGTTTTTAGTTGGGTATTTGGCAAGTGGGAACCCTTGGATCTGTTTTTTTGTGTGCACGAACTGGTCGACCTTGGAGGCGATGGTTTTAATGGGGGGCGTCCCGGATCTCGCCGCACGGCACGGGGGCCTCGGGGCACCCTTCCAATCACGTCACGGGGGTCACCAAAATGTAGGCCCACTCCCCGATTAATATGCCCAAAATACAAAAGAATATAAAACACCCCAGTGGGGAATGAGACCAGGAGGACAGGCTGCAAGAGTTAGTCGTTTATGTAAAATTTGGCATCCAGAGAACTCTGCTACCTAAGAGCGCTCTGGCAAACATTACAAAGGTGGCAGCTTAAGTAAGAATATTGCATCATAAATGACATCATTGCGTAGGGGACTACATAGACACAGGATTGGATAAAGCAGTTAGATACATATACAATGTGTGATGTTCCTCCCGCTGGATTGGTTGTTCAGTTGGCGGGAGGGTTCATACCAGGAAATTCAGCTGCCTGTGTCCGGGTGGGGTGAGGGTCAGGTCACAATGAAGCCGGGCGGGCCCTAGCTAATCTAACATAACATATTGTTTCAAGCATGCACTAAATAACAGTTACTGAGGCTCCTTTGAGCAAATCAGTACCCTCTATAAATTCTAGGTTTACAACAACATAACTATTCACTGGGATTTTAGGGGGTTGATTGCAACTCGGGGGCTCGATCCAGGTGGGATCATTGATCATGGGGTGGGTTTGGGCACATCAAAAGAACCAGGGGGCATGCTGACATTTGTTAGTTCTAAGGTGCAATATACTGTGACAGAGGTTGGATTTTGTTAGTTGGGGCACACTGGGGTGGGCATCACACTAAGGTTACACGTCTGGCACATCAAGCGAATACCTAGCGGGGCCATGGGGTTGTACTGGCAGTAATTTTCCAACAGTGCGGATAAGATGGCACAGGCATGTTTGTGGAGATGAATGGGCTACGAGGCCTGGTTTGAGCCGGTTCACGCACAGGACAGTGATCTCAGAGGAAGAGTGAGGTGTTACATTTATATTGTTGCAATTACCTCCGGCTCAGGCGTGAGAATGGAGCTGTGCGGCTTTCGGACACAGGGAAAAAAAGGTGGGGGCCTTGGAGCGTGCTGTGCGCAGCGCTGCATAGGGGAGAGACGCCTTTTTGTAGTATCGCAGTGAGGCCTAATCCAAAGATAGAGTCGGAGGTGTCCAAGATGGATGCCAAGTGTCTCTCCAACTGCCCCACCTGCATCGTCATCAGCACGGGGGCTGGTTATGTACACAGGGGAAAAAATAGGAAGCGTCCTCCACTGTTGGTGTCGAGCAAGTGATGCATCTTAAACTGAATGGGTGAGGGGGGGGGCGACTGGCCCTGCCACTCCCACACACTAGTGTAAAACACAGGGCATTCATTCCTCTAGAGCAAATATAATTCAAGTAGTGAATTTCCTGGCAGACTTGGCAGCCCAGGGTAGAGCATACATGACAGTGAATGCATTTAGATCAGCTATTTCAGCGGGACACCCTAAGATAGAAGGCGTGCCAGTAGAGGAATACCTATTAGTGTGCAGACTTCTTAGAGGAGTAAGGCTTATGCGGCTTCCAAGGCCAAAGTATTTTCAGACATAGGATGTAAATGTTGTATTAAATCTATTTAATATCTGGCCAGACAATTATCAGCTTTCGAGGAAGGCGTTATCGGCAAAGCTCACTAAACTGCTCTGCCTGCTGTTCTGTAAAAGGGTTTCGGATGTTAGAGCATTAGAAGTGGACTGGAGCTCTGTTACTCCCTCTGGGGTCATGTTTTATGTTCATAAAAGAACTAAGACAGTTATTAAATCAGCCTCATATTCAGCATTCCCAGATCAACCCAAGTTATGCCTGGTACGTTGTCTGAGGGCTTATGAAACATTGACAGCTAGTATTAGACCGTCAGGGGCAATTCAACTTTTGATTGCATTGCAGAGGCTATTTGCAGCAGTATCTGCGGCTACCCCAGTTAGGTGGGTGAGATGGAGTATGCTACAGGCAGGCATCGACATCGGGGCTAATTCAGTTAGAGGAGCAATGGCCTCAAAGTCTTGCAACGTAGGAGAACTGTTGGAGGACATTCTGGAGGCAGTGGACTGGTCAAAGTAATCAACTTTTAAAGTCTTCTACTTTCGACCAATAGAACAAATGGCTGCGTTGGTGGTGAATACGCTTTGAACAAGCATAATCTGAGCCTCTGGTCTTGACATAGAATACTGATTTTCCATACAAACGTTATAGAAAGTCAAGATTCTATTAAAGACACAGAGGCAAAGGATTATCCCACCCTGTCAAGCGCTGCATGAGATATGATGATATGATGATGTAATGTTATATGGAATAATGTTTATTGTGAAGAATTTGTGCAGGCAATTTACCACCCTATCATGGCTAGCCTCAGCTTTGTTTAATTTCTCGACAGGAACAGAAGCGAAGGCAGCGGGATCTTGAAGAAGGCAGGAAAAACTGTTGATTAAGTTTCAGTGTCTACCTTTTGGAGCATACCAGTTAAAGTTCAAGGCAGACAAAGAAAGATGAAGGACAGGAAAAAGATGACTAGGTTATGGACTTGGGGAATGGTGATTGGATGAAGTAACCACCTGTTTAAAATCACAAACTATAACAAAACGAACTACAAAAAATTACTGTTCCAAGGGAAATGTAGTTTTGTATTGGTTGTGTATTGGTTTATGTTTATTGGTGTTATTGAATGTATGCTGCTCAAGTAAAGTAAAGGAAGTAGCAAGCATAACTTTCTAAAGCGTTAGTATGGAAAATCCGTATTGGCACTACAATGCAAATATACCCGAAGTTAATAAGATAGGCAGATTCATGGCGTGGGTCAACTGTAATACCCTTGCGTGGAAAGATGTGATAAAGGATGGGACTGTCATACCCTTTAACAAACTTCAACGAGTGTCCGGGCTGCCGGACACTGAGCATTACTATTATATGTAACTCTCTCATGTTCTACGCACACAAATAAAAGACCTTCAGGAGAGTCCTGTTCCCCACTCGAGAGAAATATCCTCCCGGAGCGTATTACAGCCAAGGTCACCTCCACATTGTATGAGGCCATAACTTCAACACGAGAATTCACCAGCCTCAAGACAAGATGGGAGGTGGATGTGGCTCCGATTGAACCAGATGTTTGGGTGGAGACATTAATGTTCCCAAGGGGGATTGTGATCTCATCTAGACTCCAACATATCCAATTTAGAATACTGCACAGGGTGTTCTACTCTCACACTTTGCTCTTTTGATGGGCACAAACTCAGAAACTGTTTCAGATGTGTGGTATTGGAAGGTACCATTTTTCATATTTTGTGGTATTGTCTGCAGATTCAGCATTTTTGTGGCGCGTGGCTTGATAGACGGATGACCGTCATGGGGATGAGATACCACATGAGCCGAGGCTGCTGTTTGCTGGGGATGCGGGAGCTGCGTTTTACAGCCATTATGAAAAACTATTCCT
Source organism: Ambystoma mexicanum (assembly GCF_040938575.1). NCBI lineage: Eukaryota > Metazoa > Chordata > Amphibia > Caudata > Ambystomatidae > Ambystoma > Ambystoma mexicanum. Next base: position 657,147,491 of record NC_090934.1, read on the forward strand.
GTCCACTCCAATCAGTCTGATAAAACACAACATCTGTATAAAGTGGGGGGCACCGGAACGTCCCAAATATAGTACATGGGTGTCAGATGTAGACATTTGTATGTCCCTCGAAAAAAAGAATGTGTAATGCAATGGGATGCCATGTATGACGCAGACAATCCTGGGGCAGTGGGAAAAGGAGGCTGTTAGTGAGATTTCTCAAGAATGTGCTAATTTCCCGTACCTTCTGAGACACCCAGCAACTTTGCTGGATTTCTAGGATTTTAATGTCTACCTGGAAATAGTGTACGCCTTCTTTCCCACTCTGTCATGTATTTTGATGTGTGTTTTACTTTTGTGTTCTTTGGATATGGAGTTTCAAAACAACTCCTTAGCCATCATCTTTCTCTGTGTGTCACACAGCACCTTCAGTGCAGTTGAACAGGGGTGTGTGTCTTTCACACTCCCCAATGTTTAAATACCTTCTCTGGGACTGACTACTGTCTCCCAGAGCATGTAAAGTTAAATTAACTTTTCTACTCTTTTTAAAATTACAGTCCCAGCACCTACTATCTTCCTATAGAGTGTTGGAGGGTTGCCTAGCATCCCCTGAGTCTAAACAGTCATGTAACAGTCAAATGTTACCCTTTCCTACTTTAAATGGCTGGTGGCAGTGGTTTAGAACAAACTACCATGATTTTTCCCAACCGCGAACACCGGTAGCTAAAAATCGGGGCAGCCATGTTTTTCAATATGGCGCCCAAGACCTATCTGTAAAAACAGACTCTGGTCAACTTTTGTCATGATTTCTTTTTGGAAAGGTCCTTCTTGTGTTTGTCTCTGCCTTTGTTTGTTGGCCTTTGGCGGGCTTCAGTGCTGAAGCCCTCCTCTGGCGCCTGAGTGTCTGGGGTGGACAGGATGTGAGGTAGGTGCCCGAAACTCCCTGTGCTTAGTCTCCTAAGAGACCCAAATGCACTCTGGTGTGATTGGTTTGATCTGGCTGTGCGGGAAGGACAGCCACCCTGCTGTGTGAGTGACAGCCAGGCTGGAATGAATGGGGAAAAACTGTTTAAAAGCAGGTCTCTAGGACTTGGAAAGCAGAGTTGACCCCTGGAACGAAAGAACCGAAGACGAGCTGAAGGAAGACGACTGCGGCAACTCCTGGTCCACCGGTGAAGCCCTGCTGCAGGTCCAAATTGCCTGACTCCATCGACAGAGAAGTCCTTTAAGGTTAACTTCTTCCCTTGAGTTTGGTGGGAACAACCAACTCGTAAGCCACCTGGACACCGTCCCCATACTGGTCGAATTTTCTTCAGAGTGCTGTTGAAAACCGGATTGCCAGTGGGAAGGATACCAGTTTGTGGTCTTTAAGGCGCTCACACCTTAAACCAACATTTTGCCAAGCTTGTGGCTTCTTCCCTGGGCCGTGCAGGAACCTCCCGACATCCGCCTTCTTGTCCCCACGACTGAAGCTCAGGAACAGCGAGATCTGCAGCAACTGCCAGGATCAACTGCCTCAGCTACAGCTTTTCTTAAACTACAAGGTACTGTGCAAGTGTGGTGCAGAACTCTGTTCGGCCGCGGTGAAAGTTTGTGAAACTTTCCTGACTTTGAAGGCTTGTCCTTCCCTAAACCAACATATAACTTTTCGTCTGACCAAATTCTTCTAAGAACCGTGGCAAAGACTTAACCATTTACTGCCAGAACTATGCTATTCTATACAAGACTCTGAACCATTGACTTTTGCCCAGGCCTATTGAATTGAATTGCTGGTTGTAGTGAACTGAAACTATTTGCTCTACCTCTGCAAAGTATTTGTGCTGTCATTCTTTTAACCTTGTCTTTTTACTTCTTTTTAAAGTAACTTATGTGCCATTTTGCTCCGACTTCAGGGGAGCTGAACTTGTTCAGAAACTGATTGGTGGTGTATTGTAGTATATTAGATTGTGATAATAAGCTGCTCTTACTAGTGGGATGTTTTTGAACTGACTGTGTAAATAAATGCATATTCTTTTACCAAAAAACCTTGAGTAAGTGTTTGTTTGAACCACTGTGATTGCTAGTCCTTTGTGTAACCTCTTGTACTGCTCACTTTACTCTTGAGATAAGTCTGGCTGCTCAGCCACTGCTACCACATTACTGTGTAGTACAGGCTTGTACAAAAGGTGAAATTGTACTGACACTTGTAGTCTTAATTGCATGTAGTGTTCCCAAAGGGTACTGCATGTGATTCTGCCTAACACTTATTTACTGATGTGCATGCATTACCAGAGCGAGAGAAGCCTGAAGCCACACCCCCTCTGGCGGTGAGGTGGAAAGACTTCTCAGTCAATTATGCAGTTGCACATTTTATTAATGCGACAATATACGCCTTCCAAACTTAGACAAAATCTGGTGCAACTGGAGATATGAGAGCTACTGTGCATGGATCTGCTATTTTTTAGGGACTTGACTGTTTTTATTGAAATGTGCATTTTTCCAGTGTAAAGTGAGTGAGAAATCCCAAACGGAAATTGCTTTAAAGTAAATGCTAATAATAAAATAAAGTATATTTATGTTTAAAATGTTTGAATTAAAGGCAAAAAATCAAGATTAGAAATTAGAGATTGAAATGTGTTGATGGTGCAGAAAAGATGCACGCAGGCAATATTGGAGTGTCAAGGTTCAAGTAGCTCGGCATTTAGTCTGTCAAAAAAAGTGACAAGATTACAAAATGTGCGGGTATTATTTTTGAACCCTTAAGGCAACTTGTAGCCAAAAAGTGAGGAAACGTCACCCTCTCAATATGAAAACACCCTGATGTTGGTTGCTTATCTCCTTCGGAACCACCCACTGGCAAGCAGCATCTGTAGTCGCAGTCGGAGTGCATGCACTGCCAGTGTTGGTTATAGCAGATCCACATGATTTTAAAATGGTGTTTGATAGATTCCTGTGTTTCCGCCCTGAAAGTACTTGATTTGACCAAAAGTGATTCCAAGTTATGCTGGAAGTAAGGCAGTGACGTGTTTACTATTTATACACGGTGTGATGTGTGCCCGCGAAACAGGCCCATAGACTTGTATATAAATGAAACCATGGTATAAATGTCAAGCCATTAGAGAAATTGACCTTTCTTAGCATCATACACACGGGGATCCCAGTGTGAATGTTGCCTAGCAACACAGGCGCATTTTTATGTTCCATGATGGCAGTAGGAATGAGTAGCACAGCTTACGACATTTTGTCATCAGAACTACCTAAAAGAACCCTTCACATTTTATTTTCCACGTTTAACTACGCATTTTTTTAAACAACATTTAATCAGGCCCGTTTCTGAGGGATACCGTTTAAATCTAGCAAGCTCGGTGCTATGGTAGACCAATGGATTGTTATATGTAAACACTTCTCCCGACTGCAGCCCCGGCCTTCCGTGTATGGCCAATAACATGAATATCGTTTGAATTGTTGATGGTAACTAGCATCGTTAATAGCATCATTTCCCGAGATACCAAGAGACAATAACATGGTATCAAGCAGGGGTGTTGCTAGGTCTGGAAAAGATCCGGGGCTACGCTAATTTTGGGACTGTTGGTTGTAACCCCTCAGCTTCTATCTGGGACTACAACCAAAAGATCCGGGGCTATATCACCCTCAGTACCCCAGCCCCCCCCCCCCCGCCCCAGCAACGCCTCTGGTATCAAGTACATTCTATTTTTAATATTGGTATTGTGCATTCATTTTACTGAAATAGAAAGCTTTTTGTACAGAAACGCTGCACAAAGGAGTAACAAACGACAGAGCAGTCCCTTGGCAGGGTGCATTATGTAAGGCCTTTGTAAAGTGCAAATTACTATGAGATTCTGCAGTGATGGGTAACATTATGGGCATCAAGTTAGTATTTCTGTACCCAAGACTTGCCTGGAGAAAATCCTCTGGAGGAAAATAGCACTAACAACACAGCTACTCTGGGGAGCCAGACCCAATTACAGCACTAAAGCAGTAGTAGTAGTTATGGTAGTGTTTTATCTGGAACATTGGTTCTATTCCAGAAAAGCCACTTGGTATTGTAATGATTGCTGTCCATTGCTACCCTCATGTATCTTTGGATTAGCACTAGAGCTGCCAATCCAAGCCTATACCTTACCTTTAATGAGGTGAGAGGTAAAGCCGGAGGCATTTTCCAAATACCACCTGTTTTAGCAGTACCTCCAAAGTTGTAATGGGGCCCTACATTTGTGATGCGTAGGTGTGAAAAACTAGAGCATTTGCTCTCTCACATTTCAACTGCAAACCGAGATGACATGGTGTCTGCTTTGTATCTGCCACTCTCTAAAGCATCACATGCTTTTTGTGACCTAGTGCATATTGGCTTCACTCTTTGTCTGGCACAATGCATCTTATTACTCTGATTGGTGTGGGCAATATGTTTACAGCCAGTGCCTTTGTGAACTGAATCCTGGCTAGTTGGGAAGCCCTTTTTGGAATCATGGTAATGGGCAGGCCTCAATGGGCAAGCACTCCCTATTCTTCAACCCCGCATGGCTGGCACTACTTTGCACAGGAAATAAGCTGTGTGGAGGTGGGCACCAGCTGCTGGTATAACTAGCATCTGGGAGGTTGCTCAGTATTGGGTGTACTAGATATATATCTGCTACCTTTTGCCACTGCAGGAGTCTGTAATTCGCTCATGGGAGTGAGGACGCGTTGAAGGCCAATGTGAACTGTGATCTTTGTGCTTTCTCCTCTGTACAGATATGTGATTTGATTCCCCCGATAATAGCCTGGAGCCTGGCCCCAACATGACATGGTGGACCAGAGAATTTCAGAAGCTTGGTGTGACGGCCCCCAGATGGTATCTCTATGTTGATGGAAGAGGCTTTATAGGTGACAGCAGGGTGAAGAGGAGGTAGTTGCTGCTACCGAGACACATATGCCACTGTTTCCGAGGTTATCCAGGAAAAGGACAATAGACAGCCATTGACAAACTGCCAAGCAATGAGGTGACAACGCTCTTGTCTTCATATCCACCTATGAAAAAATATAGGTTTGCCTGTCCTAAAGAGTCACCTGAGAGAGGGCGAGCAAAAGGGTAAGAGAGAGAGGGTGTGTGAGAGAGAGAGAGAGAGAGAGAGAGAGAGAGAGAGAGAGTCAGGGGCATAGGCATGGCATTAGCCTCTGTAAAGTAGTTGTTGCCTCAGGCTGGTGTGACAACATCGACTCTACTGGAACCTGATTGGCACACACTACATAAATCAATGTTGACAAGGTGCTTGTTGCTTGAAACAGGTTTCAACTTCCTTGATATACTTGTATTTGAAAAATAAAGATTTTAAAAAATATATTTAGAAATATGAGAGTGTGACTGGAATGAAAGGTAGTCATTGCAGGGTCAATAGCCTTCTGAGTGCTAGATCTCAAGAGAACATTGCCCCCCAAAACCTGTCTGCTGTTAGTACCATACAAGCAGCACCAGAAACACGGAAACCAGGGTTGCACTAGCCCTCTCGTCCTTGTGCGTCGTTATACGGGGATCTCTGCAGTGAACTGAGGGCAGATGGATGTCGGATTACCTACTGCCTTCACTTGCGGTGTAGCGAAAAACGTACGTGTACCACAGTAAGTGGCAAGATAGTCTTCAACATGGGGCACAAACCCACCAGTCGCTCCTGCTCCCACTCCCCCTACGGCTGGCCAACCCCCTGCCCAACATAACCCCTGCCTTTGCGACTTGCCACACAGCGACTCCTACAATGTTTTTTATTATCTTCAGCAGGAATAAAACCCTTACAAATGTCGCCAGACAGTAGCGTATCCTATTAGTAACAGCCCTCGAGCAGACACTCCCATGCTTCACTGCTCGCACGCATTTCACCACCCACAAATAACAGACTAATCAGCTTCCTGCTCGGGGCGCCGCGATTAGAGCATGCAAATTGTATTCGCTTCACAGATTCCTAACCAGAGATACATAAACGGCATGTTCTCCCGGCGCAGGGAATACGTTTCCGTGTCTCTGTAAGTTAGGAAACCACAATGTTAATAGAAAAGAAAGCGACCGCGAGGAGACCAGCAAGGCGCACAGTCTGGACCTTTTGGTTTCTATATTTTTATAATGTTATGGGCTATGCTGCTCCAGCGCACCTTAACAAGTTGGTGGATTGATGAAATGTATGGACAAACATCCTCGTGTGTGTAGTGCAAAACGATGCAACAAAAACACATCCATTTCTAAATACTGAAGGATATTAAAGTAGATTTGTACTTGGCGCAGTATGGATACCATAGTGTGATTCTTTCTGCCTCTACTATTACCGTAGCATCATTTTAACACCAGTGCTCTCAATTCAGGAAAGTTAATCAGTTCTGCACACATATTTTGAGATAGGTTTGCAAAATCTGAAAAGACAGCATATCTCATACCTCATTTTCATACCTCGCCCCAGACAGCAGCTGTAATTTAATCGCCAATTAACAGCGCCACCTGCATGGTTAAGGACTTGTTGTCACATCCAGTGTATACGCAACTGTACGCCCCCTGAAAAAAGTCAAGCTAAAGAAATACAGAATGCCAATTCACACAAACCTTCTGCAGACACCATGGCCGGAAGCGTCGAGCCTTAACGTTAAGAAAAGGGAGTGATTTGCACAAGGAGTCTGAGCAGGCGCAATCATAGCTTTTATCCACCGCCATAAGTGTATGCATATTTTTTGTCAAGTACTAAATACCATCTACTGGCCCTTTCAAAACCTTCTGGAAAGAGGAAAGTCAGGAAGAACAATATGGAGGCCAAGAGAAGGCGTAGGCGGTGGGCGAAGTTAGAGGAGATAGTGAGAAGAAACAGGATCTCATAGAAATGAGGGAGCACAGTGAGATAGGGGCTAGGACAGAGGACCTTTCATGCATTTCTCTCTCTCTTTCTCTCCCTGCTTAGAGACTCATTTTGATAAATGAGGCGAATCTGCTGCAAACAGCGCATTCGTTTCTGCGTCTGTTTCAGAGTTGGTAAATGCGTAGAAATTGCACGTGAAGCACTGATAAGCAGAGAGAATCCAGGGAGCACACCTTACCTGGATAAAATGATTGGATAACCTGCATATCAAATCCATTCACATGCATATCCACCTCTGTGCAAAGCAACTTAAACAAAAACATGTTCACGTGTGCTGTAACCAAGGGCATAGAGAGGGTTGGTAGGGCCTGAGAGCAGGAAAGGCCAACCCAAAATGTGTAAATGTCCTCTCAGCGCTCCCTGCTTCCTGAGTGCACGGGAGTTGGGGGCATCTGCATGGAGAACAACCGAAGAGGCCGTGTTGTGTCGAGTCTGGAGGTAAAAGAAAAAAAGCATGTGTATCTGTGTATGGATGCGCGTGAGGATGTGGATGCATGTATGTGAAGGAGAATCTGTGTAAGTGTGCACATGAATGAAAGAGCAGTGCAAATTGTGTCTATTGGTATAAGTGCACTTGTGAATGAGAATGCAATGTGAACGTTCTTGGTGTGTGTGAATGATTGAGAGAGAAGCTCTATGGGTGAGTGACTGGGGGTGAATGGGTATGAATGTGTGTGTGTGTGTGTGTGTGTGTGTGTGGGTGTGTGTGTGTGTGTGTGTGTGCATGTGTGCTTACCCGAGACTGTGGCCCAGGGGGCATCGGAGCATGGATGTTTTCTTACAGTGGCATGGCATGTTTCACAACCATTTTTGGGCAAAGCCAACTTGGTGAGTGTTGTTACGTGGAGATGGGCTGGGGTAGGTTGGAGAGTAACACAATGGGGCATACAACCTGGATGTTGGGCCCAGAGAACAGATGTTTTCTTACTGTTGCATAGGCATTATTTTACTACCATTAAGGGCTAACCCAACATTATGAGTGTTCTTATTTGGTGTGGATAGCATAGAAATGTTTTCGTATATGGCATGGCATTTGTTACTAATGTTATGTGCAAAGCTAACATGAGTGTTCGTACACAAGGGCATTTGTGCAGCCACCAAGGGAATATTTTCTTACTGTGGCATGGCTTTTTTATTGCCATTCGGGGCAAAGCCAACAAGAGCAGTGTTCTTACATGGAGGCAACATTTGTGCAGCCAGCAAGGGCATATTTTCCTGCTTCCTGTAGTGCCATGGCTTTATTTGCTGGAATTAAGGGCAAATCCAAAAGGAGTATATTCTTATGTGGGGATATGTGTAAATATTGGCAGAGCCAGCATTGGCATGTTTTCCTAGAGTATCATATCCGGTGTTATGGGCATAGCAAGCATGTGTATCTTCCTATGTGGGGATACTGCTAAATATTGATGCAGCCAGCATGGAAATGTATGGGCACAGTGAGCATGAAAATGCTTTTTTTAAACAATACTGGCATATAATGGGCAAAATCATCATGTAAATGAAATGTGTTGGAAAATGGCCCTGTGCACTGTTGAAGGTGTGCTGTACAACGCATGATTTGAACCTATTATTAACTACAACTTCCAGTCCTGTCTATGCCTCTGGCTGGGACCTGCCCAAAGCCTCACAGCGACTGCCCAAAGCCTGCAAAAGGAGTACATGGACTACAATAGTCTCCCAGACTGTGATGGCACCCTTTCCCACCATCTCTCCTTCCTCTGCCAGCCAAGCACACACACACTTCTGACATTGATATTGCATCATACTCAACACTATTTTGACTCCTCACGTCAATCAAATACATAGGGTTCACTGGGTATATCCAACACTCTCAAAGTGGTGCTAGGCTAACTCTCTGAGGTGACATCCTCCACCTGAAAAACATAAGTGGGATCCTGCGAGTAGCCAAGATTTTAGGAATAATAAAAACAAACAACAAGGTGATTAGGCATGCAGAGCTATGTCACCTTGCAGTTACTGTATCCCACATACAAAAGGAACACCTACTAAGGAGTCTAAGATAAAACGGTTGACACATGCCAAAATACCACAATGACATCTTCATAAACGAGAGCTCCAGATGTCACTAATGAAAAGTCTGCCCTTAGTCAAGGACCACCTGAAGGGGCAATAACAAGGCAGCGCTGAGTTAGCACTTAGAGGTAACAGCCTGCAGCAGGTAATGCGAGACTATTAGACCCCCTACAAACAAAAAATAAGTTATCAGGGACACAGATTACTTTGCTAGACTTAAAAATTGTCTGACTAACCAAGCAAGCTACATATGCAACAAACTTTGATCCTGCTGAGACACAACTGAAAATGGCCATAAAACACAAGATGTAAAAGTGGTGAGTTGGGCTTTAGAGTGCTCTCCTCCTCAACGATACTAACTCTGACACTCCTAACCTAAACACTGATCAGTCATTGCGAGTCATTTGTATCTGTTCAATCGAATACAAAATGAAGCAAAGTGTTCCAGGACCTACACCCAGACTATTACAGGTGTAGTTTCCCTCTTGAAAGCTCTTCCTGGTCATCAATAATCTGCAATTACATATTTAAAGGGGCTATTCATTCACCCTCTACGAGTTGGAAGAGGCACCTTGCTAGTTTTGTTACATTTAGCATAATCCATATGCCAGAACATCTGTAATCCTTCAGTACCAAACACCAACTCAAATTCAATCTGCCAGAAAGCAATCGTGTCAGGATCAACTGTCAGATTGCTGCTCTGTGATTGGTTAACTCATGTGTCAATCTACCTACGGTCCTCCAAAGTTGCATAATTAAGACCGGGCAGTGCTAGCCCTACAGGGAAGAATGCATCCCTGCAGGTCCTGCAGCTGTCCAATAGGAATAGCAACGCAATGAGGTCACTGCCAAACCAGGACAGGGAGTGAGATTAACCCTATAGTTACCAGGGGCAGACTCTCAAACGAGAAAGACAGACTGAAACAAACATAAATGATGCCAAATGTAAGCACAAGGGCAGATAAAGCTTCAACACCCAGAGAGAAGTAATAGTTTCTGAGGCCTCAGATGTTTGACTGGAGGCTGCTGCTGTGAGGGCTGAATCTTAAATCTACACAGCCCAAGGCTAATGGGTAAGTGTTTTATCCATGTTCCATGGTGTAAATGATAGACTCACTGTTGCAGGCATCTTCAAATTGTAGATTTATTTCAATAAAGCAGTATAGATTCAGTTACAGCAAAGACAGCCACAGTCCTCCTCTCTTGACCTTCTCACATTCTCTTTCATTGATATTGATATTGATAGTTTATTTCTATCGCACTCATACACAAGTGTTTCAGAGCGCGACAAGGCAAAGGAAGAGGAACAGGGGAGAACAAAAACAACGATCTTACTAGGCCCAGTGACAATGAGAACGCGCAAGTGCAGGGTAGAGGGGGAGGGGTAGAAGTGCATGGAAGTCGGAACAAAAAGGAGAGTGCGGAGCAAAGAGGAAAAAACATAAATAATAAGAAATTAATAAATAAAAAGACAACAAACAACGGGAGTGCAGCCAGCAAGTGGCAAGTGCTGGGTTTAAGGCAGCAGGCCGGGTAGGTCTGATAAGTGCAGGAAGAAAAGGGGAGGGCTGTATGGGTACAGATACAGACCCCAGTGCAAGGGGTGGCCCGGAGGCAGTGCGTGAGGGTGGTAAGATGAGCAGGTACCTGGGCCCAGAGGACAGAGGATGGCCAGGTGCATGGTGCCGAGGGAGAGTAAAATCAGCAGGGGAGAGGAGGCGAGAAGGCAGAAGCAAAGAGGAAGGTGTTGAGGTGCTTCCGGAACCAGAGATAGTTCGCCTCAATTTTTAGAGTGGCAGGGAGGCTGTTCCAGAGGGAGGCCCCAGCCGAAGACAGAGATCTACCCCCAGCTTGTTTCTCTGAGAAACGACTGATCCTGAGGGAGTTAGAGGTAGAGGAGCGGAGTGCTTGAGATGGGAGGTATTTGCAGAGGGATAGCTGAAGGTATGTTGGACCCAGGCCCCAGAAAGCTTTATGGACAATGCAGAGGGTTTTCAATTTAATCCTTGCATCCACTGGGAGCCAATGGAGAGATTTCAGAGCTGGAGAGATATGATCCCAGTGCTTGGGGCCAAGGACAAGTCTCGCAGTCCTGTTCTGAATAAGTTGCAAAGGGCGGAGAGTAGAGGCAGGTAGATTAAGAAAGAGGCTGTTGCAATAGTACAACCTAGAGAGAACCAGAGCTTGGGAGACAGTGAGCTTCTGGGGGAATGAGAGTAAAGGAAGAGTACCTCTTAGGAGGTGCAGTAGGAAGTTTGACTTTTTTGATACATCAGCGATGTGGGCGGAGAAGCAGAGTGTGGAATCAAAGGTGTCACCAAGATTCTTGACGACAGGCAGGCACTGCCCCTGACACCCACATCAAAGGCCCCGCTCTCATCCGGGCAGATGGGAGACAAAAGGCCGGTTGATGTTTCAAGGAGAAAGGGGGGCTGCCTGCCCTCAGGCCAATTCTGGCCTATATCTGGAGGAGGGCAGGCAGCCTCCTGTCTTCTTTTCCCCGGCGCCTGCAGCATGGCAGGAGCACTGCCGCTGCCGCTCTGCTAGAGATGGGCAATAGTAAGGAAAAAAAACCTTCCTCCCACCCTTTGGTAGACACACAACCAACTTGTGAATAGTGGACAACCGGACAAGCACCAATGAAAAACTTAAAACTAACAGTTTAAGAGCTGGCAACAACCAAAGGCATTAGTGCTCAAGATGGCTCGAAAAAACAAGTTCAATTCCTAAAAGGTGCCAAAACACACATGGGTATCCTATCTAGCAGGTAAGTAGCACTATGATACTCAAACAGTACAGATTTTATTAGTTATACAAAGTTCATTACTAAAAAAGTCATAAAAAAGATCATATCACATAAAACAATCAAACAATTTTAAAATCACACAAGTAAATCAGCCTTAGTCTCACCGTGGTTCGCGCTACCTGCTACAATTGAGACTGACCGACCACTAAAGAAAAGAGGACAACTCCTTTTGGTTGGGAAGTGAAAACTGAACAAATTGGCTGGACACCTTGGAGACAGTTCTCTCCAATACTATTATATGAGGAACAGACAGCCTTTTGGGCATATGACTGAATTTGAGAAATTGGAACATATCATGAGTTGATGGAGTGACGCCGGGGCCATATGTTTATAACAATATGGACAGAAGATAGAGGAAACCAGGCATCAAGTTCTGAAGCAATTGGAATTTTGCCATTAAATTAACCATTCAAGGTTAGAGAAGACTCCAGGATAGTGAACCCTCGAGTAAGAGAGGGTACATCGTCTTTACAAGAAGACAGAGTTTTGAGTACATGGTTTCATCTTGAATAAGATCGACACAAGATACTACACACCCATGAAGAATGTCCTTCATTGTTGTGATAATCGGACAGAAACTTGTACAAGTTGGGAATTTGAAAAACTAAAATATGAAATAGCCAAAATAACATCTTAGGCCAGGGGACTCAGTGTGATTAGGCCGCACGGGTTTGACCAAAGATCAAATTTAAGATTAGAACCGACTAAGGCTGATTTACTTGTGTGATTTTAAAATTGTTTGATTGTTTTATGTGATATGATCATTTTTCATGATGACTTTTTTAGTAATGAACTTTGTATAACTAATAAAATGTGTACTGTTTGAGTATCATAGTGCTACTTACCTGCTATGATACCCATGTGTGTTTTGGCACCTTTTAGGAATTGAACTTCTTTTTGCAGATAACAGACATTGCTCCACGTAGTAAGAAGTTTGTAAATCCCCACCTGTGGCTTTTAGCCGTTTTGAGAATTGTGTGTCGAAAAAACAAGTTGCCACAGGACTTATTGTTTAAATGTAAGTGTTAACTATCAACCAGCACCATCGCTGCAGGTAGCAACTTCACACAAAGTAAGTATAATAGGCCTCCCGGGATATAATTAAATAACAAAAACCACAGGAGCAGGTTGCGGGCTCAAGGTGAGTTGTAATTAGCTGAAGCTCAGCGATCCACCTACAGGGAGGTGAAAACTCAAAATTAACATAAAAGGCAAACGCTTTTGCAAAACCGATGTAGGTTCACAGGAACATGCAATGTAAAAAGTTATCATGTACATCTAAGGAATCATTCAAATAAACAAACTAATGGGGCGGGTTGCCTTACTTGAAGTAGAATTGGTTGTATGCCGAAGCCCAGTAGATGCCTCTCTGGTTTTAATCTAAATAACCAAACCACATTGGGCAGGTGGACAAACCTGAAGCAAAAGTGGAAGGAAGCCGAGGAGCGATATAATGCCCCAATGCAGTCAGGTAAATATGCAAATCAAATGGGCGAGTTGCCAAACGTTAGGTAAAGTTGGAGGCAAGCTGAAGTCCAGTCCATGCCCCATGGGAATTCATTAAATTACCAACCCATAGGGGCAGGTGTCCAAACTATAGGAAAAGTTGAGGAAAAGTAAAGCCAAGGAAACGCCGCAAGGTTCAAAAATAGACAAACCAAATCACAGAGGCAGGTTGCCACACTTGAAGTAAGTATGGATACAAGCAGAAGCCATTTATCCACCAGTAAGGAGGAAAAGCATAAAATACCAAGAAGGCTACGCGTTACGAGGCCTTCAAAATGGTCAAATAATAATAATAATTCAAAGTCCAAGAATGGAGATAAACACGGGCAAGGGATTGAGAATCCAACCTGGAAAACGCAGGCTCATAGAACCCACCCCTGAGGAGAAGCAGTGCAATAAAAAGGCATAGGGGGTTGTTTCAAACACAAGTGGACCATGAGCAAAGTTAAACGCCAATTTTAACACCAAATTGGGAAACACAAAGGCTAAAATGCCATCAAAAAAGAGTCAAAAGATAATAATATACAAATGCAATGGCTCAAAGAACCCACCCCGAGGAGAAACAATGCAATAACAACGCATAGGGGGTTTCAAACACAAGTGCATCATGAGCTAAGTGAACGCGGCAAGGCTAAATCACATTCAAAATGGTTAGTTATTACAACACAGGCTCATAGAACCCAGCCCCGAGGAAAACAATGTAATAACAACACATAGGGGGGGTTTCAAAACGCAAGTGGATCATGAGCAGGGAAAAATCCTAGTAAGGCTCTAAGAACCCACCCTCTTTGAAAAACAATCTGATAAAAGCGCCAAAACACAAGTGAATCGTGAGCAGGGGGAAAATCCAAGTAAGGCTCTAAGAACCCACCACGTCAAAAAAATTGTCCAATAAAAGCGCTTAAGGGGGTCTCATAACCAAGTGGATCAGGAGCAGGGTAAAATCCTAGTAAGGCTCTATAACCCAACCCCATTCATAAGCAATCCAAGAAGAGCGCTCAAGGGGGTCAAAATGCTAGTAAGGCTCAAAGAACCCACCCCGAAGAAAAACAATCCAAGAAAAGCGCATTAACAGGCTTGAAGAACCCACCCCGAGGAGAAACAATGCAATAACGCATAGGGGGTTTCAAAGGCAAATGGATTGTGCGCTAAGCAAACGCCATAAGGATAAAATGCTTTCCAAAAATTGTCAAATATGAATAATAGACAAAGGTAAAAGCTCAAAGAACCCACCCCCTAGGAAACAATGCAACAACAACGAATAGGGGGTTCAAGCACAAGTGGATCATGAGTGGAGAAAAATCCAATTAAGGATCAAAGAACCCACCTAATTAGGAAACAATGCAATAACAGCGCACAGGGGGTTTCAGACACAAGTGGATCATGAGCCAAAAGAATGTCAATCCTTTACCCTGTGAACTTGGAAGGGTACATGCCCCAAATCCCAGATCAGGTTGGATATAAGTGGAAGAAAATATTACTATTTACCCTCTGGGGGACACACAACAGGCGGCATCAGAGCGATAAGAAGGTATGTGCATGCCTCAAAGTGGGGAACAGCACACAACAATTGATGTAAGGCATATACCTCTCCACCATCCATGGAAAAGTCAAAGAAAAGACAGCAGGCACAGCTCACATGCTGGCCTACCAAATACACCGGACACAGCTTACACGCTGGTTCCACCAAATGTCACAAGCTTTTGTATGAAGGGTGGCAGGGATCAGCCTCGAGTTGGCCCTACGTGGAAGTAAGGTCCCTGCTCACCTGATCCCTTGTTCCCCAAAATATTTGTGCAATATTATCATTATGTTTGGTTGGTTGGTTTTATTTCTGCTACAGCTTCTGATATAACCATTATTATAACCTACTACCTTACAGCATTCTCACACAAGCAGAACACAACACATCCTCCTCCTATTACATCTTCACTTTTGCCACCCTGCCTGGATTCCACCATCGTCCATCACTCGTCAACACATAGGTCCTAGTAACTCCTAACCTTAATAGGTCTGCTGTGTAAGTGACTCCGATCAAGCAATCCCACTAAGTCTGTGCCTTGTCTGGGATGCCCAAGGGAAGCCCTTATTTATGTATTTTTATGGCAAGTTATAATCTGAATGATGAACCCTTGTATAACACCCCTCTCTTAGAATCCCCCTTGACCCCACTGAGCCAAGAAGTAGGCTTGTTTTGCAAATTTAAAAGGTTTATTTGAAAATGTAAACAATATATATATATATATATATATATACATATATATATATATATATATATATATATATATATATATATATATATATATATATATATATATATATATATATATATCTCACACTTCTATAAATAAATTGATAATGGATAGTACACTTGTGAATATGAGCAGTAATCAGCGAGAGGTAACTTATGAATAGGAACAGAAGAATAAGGTGGGAAAGAATGCTTTATATGGTTCAAAGAAACGCAATGATGAATGAAATGCAGTACAGAAAATAACTTGATATAGCTTCAACAAAAGACAAT
Source organism: Ambystoma mexicanum (assembly GCF_040938575.1). Classification (NCBI taxonomy): domain Eukaryota; kingdom Metazoa; phylum Chordata; class Amphibia; order Caudata; family Ambystomatidae; genus Ambystoma; species Ambystoma mexicanum. The sequence goes on from NC_090934.1 coordinate 657,163,209, forward strand.
GTAATCACTTTTCCTTGACAATTCACTCCCCCCCCTATGCAATGTAAGAAATGGAAGGAGAGCACACAGTCTTCAAGAATCCCAACAAAATGCAATAAGAAATGTAATTCCCCCCAGCAAGCTTAGAGGAAAACAGGTAGAGGTTTGAAACACAGGCCCAAAATGCTTTGAATGTGATGACAATGAAGTGAGAAATGTGCTAAAAATGCTTTTAATTCCCTTTAGAGGTTCAGGGTGGGTGATATCTAGTTTATATTAGTTCAGGCTCACTTTAGCAGTGCTCTATGTGTAAAAAGCAGGTTAAAACGAATTTTTACAAAGGAAAGCAAGAAGCTGCTGATTTTTACATGTGGCTGAAATTGTGCAAAATGTCAAATCGCGGCAAATTTACTTGCGCGCGTCGAGCGTAATTACGGAGGCACTATAAGGAGTAGGAAGTCGGTTCCAGGTTCGTTGGAAAGCCTAGAATCTTAGCTTTAGAAATCTTGTTCCTAGCACAAACGGTTCCGGAGATATGGATGATTTTGTGAAAGTAGTTTTTCGGATTTGAAATTTTAAAGCTCAGAATGACAGATGACAGTTTTCAGTTTCAAAGATGACAGAATGACATGATTCTAGGAGGCAGTTCTAATAGGCTAAAATAGTTTGGATTAGATTATTTTAAACTAAGAAATTGGTTTTGGCACAGTGAGTACTCGCACTATATTTTTGAAATAAGCCGTCAAGGTCTGGTCAGGTTGGACGGGACTTCCGGCGGGTGGTTCTGAACAGCGGTCTGGTCTCTGGTTCTGCTCTCAGCACTGCACAGTTCTGGTCTCTCTGGATCTCTGGTCTCTCTGGATCTCTGGAGGTTGATGGATTTGAAGTCTGGAGTCTCCCGGCAAAGCGTCCCGCAAGAAAGTGGAAAGTGAATGTTCTACCTGTCCCAGCAGTCTCTTTTTATGTGTTTTGGAAGTGGGTGTGTGCGGGGCATAACTGAGCCTGCCCCTCTCACTTGTCATTGGCCCAGTTCTCCCCTCTCCCTTGATTGGGGGGAAGAAATGGAGTGTCAGAGTGATTCTGTAGGTTTTATGGTCAGAGGAACCTCCCCTTGTCAAATTGCACACAAATCTATTTCTGATCCAAATACATATTTATCTATGTACCATTTTTCTCATATTATAGGTCCAGTTAACATATTTTCTGTAGCACCAAAGCATCCGATCCCTGTCTTTGTACAATGTCGTGTCCACTGATGACAGAATTCTCCCCTTTTCATCCAGATAATGACCTCTAAACCTTTCCAGATTTTACACAAATGTGCACCCGGGATATAGGTTACAGATGATAAAGCGTCAGATTTTTAACATGCAGACATTGGAGTAACAACATTTTTTCTGCTACTATCCCCAGGAACATACCACAGGGTCCTAACACCTCTTAAAATGTGCACCGAAAAATCACAAGAATAATGGTATTATTTATATAATTTTGACCAGTCTGCACTATGAGTTATCGATCTTTTTAAAATTATGCCCTGGTCAAAAAGGGGTGTGGCTTCCCACATCACATGGTGGAATAACTGGTTTGTCCACTTCCCCCAAGCTCAGTTTGCTAGCAGAGGCACTGCCCCTCCCAGTTTCCCCCAAGAGGAAGCCATTTTACGACCCCCCCTAATATAACATTTGCCTGCAGTTCCCAGGTGCCACTCCCCTTTCAATCAACAGGGCCATGTGATCTCCTTTTGGTGGGGCCAGCAGGATGCAGCCAGGCCTGGGAAGAGTTGTTGAGCCAGTTCAACTCCTGTCGGGGGTAGTTGTCAGGCAGAATTCAGCTAAATGTCACTTTAGTTCCCAGTTTTCTACATTCAAATCCAAATTACATGCAGCTATTTTTTATATATACATTAAATATTTACTTCCTTCAAGTCATTTCAGAATATAGTTTAACATTGTATCCACCTCTTTCCTTGGCCTGGTTTGGGTTCATCTGTTCAGTTTTACACAAAAGTCTGGTGGTTTTAAAACGCCGGCTTTCTGATAGTGGTGAGTACCGGTATTGCATCCATTTTTGACATTAAGAAAATGAATTCCCCACAGTTCTGGGTTGCTTTTGGCAATCAGCATTGCCATTCCCAATGGTTTCAGGCTACTGTGTGTGTAGCCCAATGGTGGTTTTAGGCAGTGCCCTCCTGTGCTCACAACATAGGCAAAAATGGGTGGCAGCCTATTTTTCATGTTTTCCCTGTGCACTCTCTGGGGAGTTCTGGCCATCATGATGTTTTCCATGCCAGTACTGCACAGTTTTATGGTAGGGCTTGGATGCATGGGTAAAAACATCCCACAGCTGAACTGAAAACATGGTTTTTGCACATTGAAAGGCAATCCTATTCTAACACAGTCAGCCCCGTTGAGACCACAATAGCCCATTCCCCTTTTTTTACCATAACTTCTCTTCATTTGTTCTCTTTTTTCTTCACCCTGGATAAATTCACACCCACACTCTCTCCTCTCATTTTCCTCTTCAACCATTCCTCCATCCACACAGGAAACCTAATATCCCTGCCTCGTTTCCCTCTCATCAATGCAAAGGGTGTCTTTTTCTGTAATGGGGTGTTTTCTTGCTCTGTATGCCCCTATCATTTTTTCCATTTCTTCATCAAGATCAATCTCGATTCTCTGCTTAGTTGTATCTTACTCTTCACCACCTGATTGAATCTTTCTACCAAGCCATTGGCTTGTGGATGACATAACGGTGTCATGATGTGCCTGATCTCCTTTGTATTAAGGACATTTAGCATCTTTCTAGACACACATTTGGTGCCATTATCTGTGACTATTTCTTTTGGAAAAACCTCTCTTAGGAAAATATCTTGAAGAGATTTTATAACCACCTTCGTATTAACTTCCCTCACAAATTTCCCTTCGGGCCAATGACTATAATAATCCACTACAATAATCCAAAGCATTCATTTTTTCAGCTCTTATTCCATGAAGTGGTCCTATTATATCCATGGCTACTATTGAACATGGTTCCTTTTGCACATTTGGCGAGACCAACTGTGGTGTCCTAGTAATAAGAATCTTGTCACCCCCACTACATTGTCTGCATTCCCTGACATATCTGTCAACATCTCTGTCTACTCCCGGCCACCAAAAATGTTCTCACACCAGGCACTTGGTGCTAGTGATGCCTGAATGTCCAATATGCGCACGTGATATAATAGTTACCGGTAACTCTTTTGGAGGTACAACTCTCTCTTCCCTACGCAGAATACCCCCTTCTGTGGACAACTCTTCACTAACCAAACCAAAAGGATTTACACTCCTCTTTTGATTTTTCCTTAATGGCCAGCCTTCAACCACATACTTGCACACTTCTTGGAAAAACACATCATTGTTTTGTGCCTACATTCAGTCATCTTTTGAAATAACCTTGCCAACCAACAAACACACACTTCTGCCTTTGATATTGGATCATGCTCAACACTATTTTGACTCCTCATGTCATCAAAGGGCATGCCTGATAAACAAGCACCAACTTTGTTGTGTTGCCCCTCCGTATACTCAATATCATAAATGTACTTAATAAACTTTGAAGCCAGTCTGAACAAGCTGGTAGAAGCTTTTTCAGTGCTCCCTTTCAATACACCGAAAAGGGGCTTTTGATCCATTCTTAATAAAAAAATGGAGCCCCCCCCATAGAAACGGCCTGAAATGCTGGACACCCCAGGCACAAACTAGGACCTCCTTTTCAATTACTGAATAACCTCTCTAAGCTTGTATCAATGTTCTAGAGACAACTCTTAGTCACCTCACTCCCTTTCCGATCATTTTGCATGAGTACAGTTCCCAGCTCTTTGTTGCTACCATCAACAGTGACAATGGACGCCTTCTTTGTGTCAAACGGCTTTAAAGCCGGGGCTCTTATTATACATTCTTTCACTCTCAAACACTTCTTATTGCTTCCATGCCCACTGAAAGGTTGACCCTATCCTCCTCAGTTACTTCAGTGGTTCCACAATGGAAGCAAAATCCATCATAAACTTCAAATAAAATTCACAAAAGCATAAACATGATAATAATTCTTGTTTGTCTGATGGCTCTGGTGCTGCAATAATAGTCTTAACCAAAGATTTATTGGGTCTGATCCCAGACCTAGATAATGTATGACCTAGTTACTCAACTTTTTCTTGATACAGTTTACACTTGGACAACTTCACTGTCATGCCATAACTCTTAAATCTGTCCAGCCCTTGCTCCAGCAATAATTTATGTTGCATTTCATCTTTTCATATATAAAAATTTCACCCTGAAAATACATGACCCCTTGTAAATCTTTGAACAGCTTGACTATTAGCTTTTGAAACACTGATGCCACCAACACTCGGCCAAACAGCATTGTATTGAAATGAACCTGACCACAGGGTGTGATAAATGTGGTCAAATGTGTGCTCTCCTGGGTTACGTCCACTTGGTGATACTCATTTCATAAGTCAATGGTTGAGAAAATAAAGGTGCCCCCAATGTCCTGTATCATTTTAGTAATATTCAGCAATGAATAGGTGTCAACCACAATATTGTTATTCAGTTCACTCAGATCTATGCGTAGTCTGATTGAATTGTCTGTTTTTATGATGATGAACACTGGTGAGACCCATTCAGAGCTCCCTGCCTCTTGTATGATTTCCTGCATCATCATATCATGTAGCAATACTTGCAAAGTTCCCAAGAATCTCAAGGGGATTTTCCTTACTCTACTTTTAGTTGGTTCTGCATTTTCCCTCAACCAAATTCTGCTTGGTGTCTCCAATGTAAAATAGGTTGTCCTTTATCCAGCACATTGACCTTGCCCACTCTTTCTATGTCCTTAAATTTAAGTGTCCATACCAGCCAATCTTTCCTATTCGGCTACCTGAGTACACACATGGCACTTTGGTGACAAGATTGAACCTCCTCCAACTGTCCATTGAACATCTTGTGTGGAATGTATGCAATGAACCAGAATCTGAAACATCATATTAAAGAAAAGAGCTATACCAAAAATCTGAACCTGTAGCCTCTTTCAGTTCTAGATCACAGAACCAAATTCTGAAAAAAACGGACTAGTTGCACATATGTCATCAATATCAAAATACTTTAATGTGATAAATATACAAACATACATACAGATACAAATCCAGTACACATAACATGCATATAAAACTTAAGAAAACTCAAAAAGGCACTTTCATATGAAAACAATAATCATACATAGTCAAGACAATCACTGAAAACAAATATTCTAGGACAACCAACACAGTAATATATTACTGCAAGAATCTGTGTTCAGATGTAGCCCGGCATGTTTCTGTCCTTCACATGTAAAACAAATGCGGTACATTCCTCACGGGAAATGAAGTGAAATAAGGCGTATGTTCTTTAGTATTCAGTGGAAGTGCCATGAACTAAAAAAAAAAAGAGCAAGATATATACTGTCTTAGATTGAGTAACTATTAGGATTCTTATTAAAATGACTCCTCAAAAAGAGGAGTACGCCTCATTATGTGAACATATAGGTGTGTGTGAATACCTGTTAATTTATCCATGATACCAAATCAGGAGATCTGGTTTAATCAAAAAATCTTCACTCTGAATGTAGAAGTTCTTTCAACAAATGCCCACAATTAGGCTGTTCTACAAGGCCAAATATAATATATGAAACAAACAAGCCTAATACAATAGAAGACGATGCACAATCGTTTCTCTTAATTTCGTTGGCATTGGCAAACACTAGGATGAAAATACATCATTTTATACCAGTAATTTCGGGCAAATTGTCCATCCCCAACCCACATGGGATAATTGGTTTGATTTGACAAAAGCTTTTCGAATTACTATAGTGCCTATAAAAACACTGTGTCTCTCATGAATGCGCTGAAATGGGTGGTCATGCAAGTTCCAACATGGCTGCATTCGTGTCTACCAATTGTTACTTTACTTAAGTGCAAAACATTGAAAAAGGACTTATACACTTTTCTCTATAACACTACAGTCCTCTCTCTGTGTCACATACCAGACGAAGCCTGAGTAGGGTGAAACGAGTCGTTCTTTTCTTGCATCCAAGACTGTTGCTGCCTCCTTTGTCCACGTAGTTCAAATAATAAAGGACACTTTGACTGCACGGTACACAAGCCTGTGTATGGATTTGTTGGAGACATCCAGTCTTTCGCCTTTATCACAGCCGGAGTGCCGATGTAACTCAAATTGGTTTCCAGTCCTTTTTTACATATATATATCTATATATATATATATACATATATATATATACACAGAAGGGTTTGTTTAATTTAAACATTCAATACACAATATATAGGCTCATACACCCAGTGTCTAATTAGCTGTATAAATCACAAAAGGTATTACCTATCTCCAATTGGACACCAGGGGATGGTCAGTGCAGGATGATGAGGGGCTTCAGTTACTTAATGAAGTAGCCCACAGATGTAATCTAAATGTCAAAATGTCAAAAATGTCAAAACATAAGTGTCAACCTCAACAAGGATGCAGAGTTTAGAAAGGTAGGGAGACCAATGGTGAGGTACCAAAGCGCCCACTTGCCTGTAACTAGGTGCAACGATTCATCTATGTCTCACAGAGTGCCACTACACGAGAATCATTGTTCTCATTGTCAAAATGGCTGCTTTTATTTATATAGGGTGTGCCGCGGAGTGATGATGTCATCATGAAACAACGCAATGGCATCATACGTCCGCCTTGCGGTAAAAATTACTGTGATGATCCAGGAGGTCTGAAATAGATTAGTGGACATGAAAAACAGGTAAAAAAATAAAAAAAAACAAAATCAAAGAATATGTCAAAGTGCACTCATTATCATTGCGGACTGCATCTCATATGATATGATATGATATGGTATTTGTAACGCGCCTATACACATGTGTTTCAAGGCGCGACGAGGCAGGGAGGGGGGGACAAGGGGAGACAGACAACGATCTTACTAGGCCAGGTGTCATTCAGATCGCGCAAGTGCAGGGGTGGGGGAGGGGGAAAAGTGCAAGGGGAAGGGGAGGGGGGGAAGTGCAGTACAAGGTAAGTGGCGTAACGTAATAAATAAATAAATAGGGCCAGCTGGTGGCAAGTGTGAGGTAAGTGCAGAACAAGTGCTGGGGGAGGGGGGGGCTGTAGGGATACAGAGACAGTCCCGCAGTGCAAAGGGGTTCCAGGGCATCAGTGCAAGTGGAGAGTGGCAGGGCCCAGGGCCCAGGCCGTTTAGAGTGGTCCAGTTGCAGGATCAGTGCAGTTTCAGTGAGGAATTAAATTAGCTGTTCAGCAGGGGAGAGGGAGAGAGAAAGCAGAAGCAAAGAGGAAGGTTTTGAGGTGCTTCCGGAACCGGAGATGGTTCTCCTCAAGTTTCAGGGAGGCAGGAAGGCTGTTCCAGAGGGAGGCCCCTGCCGCGGAGAGAGATCTACCCCCAGCTCGTTGCTTCGAGAAGCGGCTAACCCTGAGGGAATTGGAGGCGGATGAGCGAAGGGCTCGGGAAGGAAGATATTTGGGAAGAGAGAGTTGAAGGTATTTAGGACCCAGGCCCCAGAAGGCCTTGTGGACAATGCAGAGGGTTTTGAACTTTATCCTCGCAGCCACTGGGAGCCAGTGTAGAGATTTCAGTCCTGGAGAGATACGGTCCCTGGGCTTGAGGCCAAGGACAAGTCTCGCAGTTCTGTTCTGGATGAGTTGCAGAGGGCGGAGAGTGGAGGCAGGCAGATTAAGATAGAGGCTGTTACAGTAGTCCAGCTTCGAGAGAACCAGGGCTCGGGAGACAGTGAGCTTCTGGGGGAAGGAGAGGAAGGGAAGAATACCTCTGAGGAGGTGCAGCTGGTAGTGTGACCTCTTGGCGACGTCAGAAATATGAGGAGAGAAGGAGAGTGTGGAGTCGAAGATGACCCCAAGGTTTTTTGCCTTGCAGGTAGGAGCAGGGAGGGGGCCAAGGGAGGCAGGCCAGAGAGCTACAGGGAAGGAGGGAGTGGGAGTACCGATGAGTAGGATCTCAGTCTTACTGGCATTAAGGCAGAGGTCATTGGCGGCACACCATTCTTGGATAGCAGACAGACAGTCAGAGATGAGGGAAGGAGAGGGGGAGGCTGAGGGTAGCCTGAAGATGAGTTGGGTATCGTCCGCATAGCACTGGAAATTAGGGCAGAGAGCGGCGATGCGGTGGGCAAGGAGTGCCAGATACTGGTTGAACAGCCAGGGAGAGAGATTAGATCCCTGGGGGACACCACAGGTGGAGAAAAAGATGCCGGAGAGGAAGGGCCCCAGTTGGACCTGGGAGGGTCGATTTGAAAGGAAAGAGGTCAACCACGCCAGAGCCTGACCAGTGATACCCAGGTTTTCCCGGAGACGGTTGAGCAGGATGGCATGGTTGACAGTGTCAAAGGCAGAGGAGAGATCGAGCAGAATGAGAGCACACGGAGTGTTGGAATCGAGGTTCAAGAGCAGGTGTACAAAATACCCCTGACCATGAAACATACCCATATTTTATACATATTTATATGATCGCTGATGGAATAAAAAGTAAAAGGATGTTAAGCATCTCACATGGGCAGGGGAAAGCCTAAAAAATCCACTGCATGTCCTGTTGAAGGCAAGGATGGAGTCCAGAGAAAACAGTGTGGGAGGTAGAGGGAGTGGCAGAAAAAGTGGTGGGGAGACATGGACATATGATTTTGGTCTTGCTGAAGCTACTTGACAATTAGGAGCATACCTCATAGGGTTCATCATAGAAAGTATATTAGGCCTCAAAAAAGAAAGTGCACAACCATAGTCTGGCTCAGTTCAGTGTGCACGTAAACTATCTACTGGCAGAGAACATGCTATAAATCCTAGTAACCAATGTTGTAAACCGTCAAAGGACTGATCATCAGTTCATGGTAAAAGTACAAGGATGGATACAAACAATTGATGGCTATATAATTCAAAGTATACCTAAGGTGGTAATCTATACACATCATGGTACACTTAAGACAGACTCATTGACCCCCGACTCCATTATTGGTGGTTACAAAGACACAGTTTGCCACTCAACATTCTTGTTGAGCCCTACAATATGGCTCTTAGTTCAAAAGATCAGGTTTTGTTCCAAATTCAGTAATTTATGATTGATCTCGTTCTGGTTGTTAACCCCTTACCTTCTTCAAAATAACCCAGTATATGTAGTTTTAGTATGGGAGGAGTTTTTGAAAGGCGGGACTCCCTCACTCCTGCGCACCTATTTAGTCAGTTGTTGACTATGTTGAACCTGCTGCCTGCATCCTAGTTTGTCAAGGAACCAACTCTGGGGTTCCTGGTTGTTTGGAAAGTTTGTGGGATTTTGGCAAACGCTGGACTAGTGAGGCTCTGGTGGGATTTGATAAGCCACTAGCAGTTGAAAAACAGCTTACACAAATAATTGATTGGTCAAGTTTTTAGTGTTTTCATGGTGATTGTCACCCATGAGATCGTTTTATTTGTAACCAGATGTTACGTTTACACAGCCGATGCGCGTTTCAACCTGAGTTTTTTCAAGGCTAAATGAGTTGAGGGTGAGCATCCGGGTGAAGTGTGCTGGTCCTCCCAATTAGCGTGCCAGTGGACTGGTTAGTCGTTTCTGGTGCCGGGTTCGGCTGTGCTGCTGCCGGTGGAGTCGAGGGTCCAATTGATCTCTGGTGTTGAAAGCATGTCTCTCCAATACCACCCTCTCCGTTTCTTTTGTATTGCTTCTCCATCCTTCCGACCATTTCTTCATATACATTAAATCCATTGCCCACCTGTGCCCCCAAGAGTAGGGGCAGGTGTCTAAATACCGCTTCACATTCTGACCCTAAGTTGTACATGAAAATCATTTATTTCTAGATGCAGACAGCCTATTGCGATCTATGGGCTCACAGTATGTATCAAATTCAGCCTTCCAGCATTGCAAAGGCATGGGGATCGACCTGGGCTCTGTAGGAATGGGGCGGTGGATCCAAGGACTGCATGCCCATTTATTAATAGTATTTAGATTTTGGGGATGATATCCTTTTTTTATTTTTTATTTTTGGGAGGAATTAGGAATGAAACTAAGACGCATATTAGATATGGTTTTGGCCAAAGACTTTTATCCCTCCTAAACTCAAAAATAAGGATATGTCAGTATCAGAATGTCCCAAACAAAACCGTCCTGTGTCCAAAGTACTAGTCAAACCCTCACATTCTAAGGAAATAAATCTCAAGGTGAAATGGATAATGTCTTTGGCCTTCAGTGTTGCAAAAATATTCAAATGGGAAAAGGAATAAATAACTTCCAGCAAGAAGTCTGTCAAGGATGTTGCTCCTTGATCCAGAGGGTGTCTCTCTTCCCCTGGGTCCTTCTCCCTGGTTTCTTACAGACAACGTTCTTTTCTTTTCTCTGGGATAAATAACTTTCAACAAAAAGGCCTTCAAGGATTTTGCTCCTTAATCTAGAGGGTGTTTCCCTTCCCCTAGATTCTTCTTCACAGTTTCTTGGAAATAATATTTCTGATCTTTCCTTTTGATCAATGCCAAACTTAGGCACAATTATCTTTATCCTTTGTGTTGTCTGACTACCTAGTATAATCTCTTACCAAGGTTTCTTGGTTCCTCTATATTCACACCGGTGAAATTGTCTGGTATTCTCCCCTGGCAGTACTGCTTGTATTCACACACTTGTAATTTCTTGTGTCTGCAAGCCCACTTTTGCTAAGTCCCCACATTAGCTCTTTTATCTAATTCTGTTTGTCCATAGTATATTGTCTTGTTAGTGTTTTGCTTACAATTCCAATCTTGGTAATTCACCACGTTAGCGCTATTGGCAAATTCACATTGGCCCTCATTACGACCCTGGCGGAAATCGAAAAACGATGGCGGAAATGGAATACCGCCATCGAATAGCGCTCGGTGCGATTATGACCCGTCACCGTAAAGTACGATGCCATTAGCGACACCGTAGTGAACGCCAACGCTAACTGCACCAAGTACGCACACGCGCGCCAAGCGAAACCGTAATTACCACCATGGCGCAACGGTACGGGAATTCTGACCCTAGCGGACATGTACCTAACGCCATCAAGCATGGCGGAAAGTACCATTCCGCCATGGTGAGAAGTACGGCATCGCGAACCAACCGTAAAAGGCCCTACAGAGTGCCTGTACACCACTCCCTGGCCACATTGCACAACTCCTCGTAGGTGTAATGAAGTCACTCAATGCAACCAGTGAAATGTACAAGTCACCCATGCATGCCAACGAACAAATGAATGTAGGGGCTCCAAGTGCCATGTGAGTGGCCATTCATATTAGCCATGGCACCATTGCCGTACTGATGCAGCACAGGCATGTGAAGCTTCAAGTACAGCAACATGAACTGAAAACTGAGACAAACAAAAACAGGCCCCCCATCGTTTGACACCAGTGTAAGGCAACATTCAAAGCAGTATCCTGAGTGAGACTGCACCAGCCCTGTACTCCTGCCAGTAAACAAACCAACCATCAGCATAAGCATGTACCACACAAGTTGGCAGAGTGACTGAGCAGCCAGGCCCATCTCAAGAGGGGCCAATGGGAGCTCCAGGGCACAGATGGCACGAATACAGAAGCTATTCCAATGAACATGACCTCAGTCTCCCTCCAAGAAACGCACGCAAACACAGGCACCTGTGACCAGCCATTTTCTGATAATCACATCATTCCACCAATCCACCTGGCTGACCGGCATCTGTTACACAAAAGCTAATCCCCCTCCCATGAGCATGACATCATTAAAATAGTCATAATGGCAGGCCCTATCCCTGACCTCACTGGGCTTCGTAGGCAAACGCGCCCAGTACAGTACCACGCAACTATACTCAGAAGCCGGAACCCAAAGCAGATCTTCTCACAATACATCGCTCCACAAATAGGAATATGCTACATTACTTGCAAAGAATAACGCTACACGGTCAATATCACAATCAAAATTTAATGCACAACAAAATCACCAGGCCCATACAGCCATTAGGTCATGAACTCCAAAATATATTTCATTATTGTGGGCTGCATCCGCAATAAATGACCAGCTTCTTCTTGTGTGACGCCCTGTTCCTTCATGGTACACAGGGGCTACATTCACGTTCAAAAAGGCAACATGGAAGCGCCTAGAACCGCAGGGCCGTCCCATTAGGTAGGCACTAGTCCAGCTGAAAGGTCGAAATGTTGCTCCTAGCCACTAGTACTGCGTAAGGGCATGTGAGCCATTGGCGATCGTCCCACAAGATCGTAATGGTGCTCCACTGATTAACACGAAGCAGCAGGTGTCGGGAGTAAAAGCCATCTGCAGGAGTGGCATACAGATGGCAGCGGCAAAAGGGGAGGAGATACCTGTCACCCAAATGAAATGAAAAAGAATAGTATGGGCATCAGAACTCCATTTGAATTACTCACTTCAATGATCACACTAAATCCACAGCCATATGCATGCTAGCCCACTCAAAAGGATCAATCGCACCCAAAAATCACTTGCGAATCATAACTATATAAATCGAGGTGAAAACACTATTACAAACGAGTGTTTGTGTGCATGCGTCTGTTAAAACAGAATCCATTAGATGGGATTAGTAACGTGCATAGACACAAGTGTCCGAAGGCGCATCGAGACAGGGAGGGTTCAACAAGGGCAGATAGACGATGGTCCCACTATGGCAGCCCTGCATCACATAGCGCAGGGGAAGTGGATAGATTCCAAAAAGCCATGTACATGGCAGACTCTCTATTAAATCATCTGTCCATGCATCCATACATCATTCCCTCATCCCTGTATGAAAACGCCTGATTATTTACTCACATAACATGTGAAACTTCCATTGAGTCTGTGCGTAATGCAGTCTGCAAAATCCTCTGTGCTCCAGGCCGGAATTCTAGTGTTGTGAAGTAACATGTATTTGGGAACGTCCTGCCTTATCCTCCACTACGCTATTGCGCATCCCATACTATTCATATCAATCATTGCATTCTCGCCATGGCCCCTGTCCTAAGGACATAAAACAATAGAACTTTAGATCTGCAGTCAGACCTGTGGGCGTCTCCTCGCCGCTAGCTGGAAACCGAAAGCGCTGTCCTTCGAATTCCTCATTTGCAACATCACGTCGAAAATGCATCTGTGACCGCATGAAATCACAAATTCATCCATGTAGTGCGGCAGTGTGTGAAAATGGCAACTGGCTTCACTCACAAATGGGACGCCCCGCCCGTCGGTGAACCGCGGTACAGTGCTGCATGAGGGTCCACCGTTAATCGAGTACTACATTCCACTGACCCTTCACAAGTTTGTTCGCGACTGCAAAAATAGTATGTGAAACAATGGGACCATAGCATAATGAACATATGAACCAATATCTCACTTCCATCGGGATGAAATACATGATAGTAATAGCAAGATGCCATGCGCCGAATTGCAGCGTTGTGTGCGGGACGTGCTCGGCCAAAGGGGATTGCAGCTTGCACAGGTGGAATGAATCACCACAGGTGGAGGCTATACAGCTTGAAAACACATAAATTGCACACCCAACCCCCTCCCACAACCACACCCACTCCAAAATGCTACCGGCAGGACTAGCGATGTTGGCCCTAGGGGACCTGATAGCACTGCAAGTACTCCAACTTCAAGAAGAAGACGAACACCAACTACTACAACAACCGGCCGCACAGAGGAGACGCAGGAGGAGGAGGAGGGCAAGGCAGGGCCAGCAAGGCCCACCAGCACAGCCACCACCACCACGCAGGCAGCCCGCAATCCCACGCCTCCGAGCACATCCGTTCAACCTCACTGATGAGCAGATCCACACCCTCTACCGTTTGGACCGGGACACCATAACCGCCATTGTGGACATGACACACGCTGACCTTGTCAGCATGATAGATAGCCCAACCGCCATCCCACCCCTACTGAAGGTGGTGTCTATACTCCACTTCCTGGCCACAGGCACCTACCAGCACACAGTCGGACAGTTGCATGGCATTTCACAGCCACTGTTGTCACGGACACTATTGCAAGTGCTCGATGCCCTCCTGAAGCACGCAGACGACTACATCTCTTTACCACGCTCGGAGCAGGAGATTACAAACACAAAAGTGGGATTCCATGCACTTGGCGGCATACCGGGTTGCATTGGTGCCATCGACTGCACCCATGTGGAATTGGTTGTCCCACATGCCATGGAGGCCCAGTACCGCAACCGAAAACAATATCATTCTCTTAATGTACAAATGGTGTGTGACTCCAACAGGATCATTACACATTGTTGTGCCCGATTTCCTGGATCAACCCATGATTCCATGGTCTTACGGAACTCTACAATACCACGCTACATGGAGCGACACGCAGGGAACAGATCCTGGCTACTCGGTGAGTCTCATTTCATGCATGATAATGTGGGGTATGTGATGCGGCAATGACCTGGCAGGAAGGGGGGGGGGTGCTTACGTAGCAATGGCATTCCTCAAACATCCTTTATTGTCCACATACAGGTGATGCCGGGTATCCACTGAAGAGATGGCTCCTTACACCACTCCGGAACCCACAGAACCAGCATGAGGAGGACTACAACCATGCCCACTCACGTACCCGTGTAGTCATAGAACAGGCATTCGGCCTACTGAAGGGTCGTTTCCGCTGCCTCAGCAGGTCTGGCGGGGCACTCCTGTACCGCCATGAGAAGGTTGCAAAGATGGTCATGGCATGTGTCATGCTACACAACATGTGCGTACGTAGAAATGTGCCCATGCCCCCTGACGCAGAACTGCAAGCACCTGAATATGGTCATGATGAGGGTGGGGATGTGGCAGCACCTCAAGGAGTCCGCGAGGCACAGGAGGGACGTGAAATTCGTCAGATTATCATAGATTCATGCTTCTAGCACTCACGCCTGGTGGCTGATACATGGACACGGGACTTGTGGCACTGTGTGTGTCTGGAACATGCACAATATGGACTGTACGCCTATAATGGCCTCGTACACAAAGATCAATGTCCACACATCTCATTGGATGATAGTGAAATGTTTATCGCATATGTGAAATTACGTTACACACCCCATCGACCCGCCACCCAAGTAAACCCAACACACCCCCTCCACCCTCCTACCTCCCCCCCGAACACCAGTGTCCAAAGATGCTCATTGTCAGTGGGCAGACGCTATTGCAAGCCCCCTCTCCGGGTATCAGGGGCACCCCTGCCTGTGGAGCGCAGGTTCCTCCCAGATCTACGTTGGGGGCTGCCCTGGACGGAACTTGCAACGGATGATGTCTCTGCCTGCTCACGTCCATGCATGTCCCTAAGGGTTTGTGAGAGCTCAGTGAGCACACGGCGCACAGCGGCAAGTTCACCACATACGTCTTTGGACGTCGCATGCAGTTCCCCCTCAGGCTCTCGGTGCTTCTCTCCATTTGGACTCTCAGGCTCTCGGTGCTTCTCTCCATTTGGACTCTCAGGCTCTCGGTGCTACTCTCCATTTGTGCCCTTAGTGTCTCTGTACATGTTTCTATGGCTGCCTTAGTACCCCCACATTCATCAGCATGGTCCTTGAGGAGCGTGGCCAGTTGCTGCTGTTGCACGATCACCTGGTCGAGGGACTGTTGCCTCTGCTGGGCCATGGCCATTTGCGGTGGTGTCACAGAGGGGCTAATCACCTCATGTTGCCTTGACACAGGGCTTGTGGGGGATGGCCAGTCATCGTCTTGTGGGTGCCCCTGCGTGGTATCCTCATGGTGTACGGGATGAAACAAACAGGGGGATTGAGACAGGTCATGGATGGATCCTACATCGACATCACCGTTTTCTGTGTCGGAGCATGCTGCCATTAATGCAGTGTCACCTATGGTGCTGCTGCCACCAGAAGCAGTGCCTTCTGTGGCATCCATTGGGGGGGCCTGTGGTGGTGCTGTTGTGGCCATGCTGGGTGCTGGGGTGCCTGTTGAAGTCCCCTCCTGTGTGCTGCCACTTGATTTGTGCTGCTGCCGTGTCTTGATCCGTGCAGCTGAGGTGGAGGGTCTTTGGCCGTTGGTCTTGGCCCTCTTTGCAGGTGTGCTGGTAGGGGTGTCCTGGAGCTCGTCGTTTGAATCGGACCCTGTGGTGGAGTAAAGGAGGGCGAGCGTTATTAATTGGTCTGTGGAAATTGGAATGGCAATGTATCACATGCATTGGGGTGGTACCTGAGGGTGATTTGGGTCAGGGCCTTGGAGGTGTTTACATTTTTGTGTGGATTGAGGATGCAGTTGTTTTGCAGCCTGCAGTTAGGGGGTGCCTGCTGCACGTGTAGAGGGTGTTTTTAGGAATTTTAATTATTTATTTATTTAATGTGACTTTTAATGTGCGCTATCAGGCCAATGTATGTGGACGTTCTCCTGGACATGTGTTTCTGTTGCACTATGTGGACACATGGTACTTCACATGATTGGACATTGTGGTTTTAGCATTGTTTTATTTGGGACACCTACCTGATTCTTCGGATGTCTGCACTCCTTTCTCCATCCCTCCGACTCCCTCTATGGTCTCCATTCCAATGGTGGAGGCACAGATTTCTTCCCAGGGGGTCAACTTGATGGGTGATTCCGATCCTCCCCCGGTAGCTGTGGCAATGTTACGGTTGGCGGATAGTATGCTCCGTACGCGTATCCGCAAGTCGTCCCATCGCTTTCGGCATTGCTGTGGGTTGCGGGGTGCGGTCCCCACCGCACTTACCCGCTGTGCCACCAGGGCCCATATGGCCTTCTTGTTCGCAAGTGCCGTCCTGGTCATTTGCGTCGAGAAGACGACGGCAGCATTCTCCTGGAGGGTCTCTGTGAGCACCGTCAGTTCCTCACGGGAGAAGTGGACCTGCCGCTTGCGGTCGCACGCTTTTTTCGCTACTTTTCCCATTGTTTTTGGTTTCACTAGGGTGGATGACGGGTTGGGATGTGTCTCAGGGTAGTTTTTATAATGGTTGTGTGGAAATTCTGATTTTATAGGTGTACAGCGTGCTGTTTCCCGTTCCGGGACCATGTTTTTGCTTCCGTTTCCGTATATTTACGGTCACCGTATTTTCCGATTGCCGCTCATTACGGTGACCGCTATGATCGGTGGCGGAATTGCACCTAGGTCGCCGTACGACGGCGGTGAGGGGCGTTTTGGGGACATTTCCGCCATCGCAGACTTTGCACTTCCGCCATGGCGTAGTGCTCGTGCCCGATGGGTCAGAATTAGCCGCACTTTACTCCGTCGTGCAATGGCGGAAACGCTATTTACGCTATGGCGGTCAGGTCAGTTGCTTTCCGCCAGGGTCGTAATGAGGGCCATTGTCTGGTCACTACTAACTTCTTACTGTTTCTTAATCTCTTTACACAGGGACAAACTTCAAGGATTCCCTTCTGTGGTAAATGTATTTTTATTTTCTTGCTTTTGGTGTTAACAAATGGCTTCCTTTCTTTATTTATTTTGGGTTGTTCAAATTTAAACATGCAACATGATATGATATGATATGATACGATATGATATGACTTTTATAACGCACCTATACACAAATGTTTCAAGGCCTGATGAGGCAAGGGAGGAGGATAAATAATAATAAAATAATAACATTAAATAAATAAAGAACGGCCAGCTGTTGGCAAGTGCAGGGTGAGTGCAGACATAAGTGCTGGTTTGGGGACTATAGGGAAAACAGTCCCCAGGTGCAGGGGTTGCCAGGAAGGCAGCGCACACATGCAACTGGCAGGGCTTGGACCCGAGATCAGATGGGTGGCCAGGTAACCCGTGCAGTCTCAGCATCAGCCAGGACTTCAGCAAGGGAGAGGGGGAGAGAAAGCAGAAGCAAAGAGGAAGGTTTTTAGGTGCTTCCAGAACCGAAGATGGTCCTCCTCAAGTTTCAGGGAGGCGGGGAGGCTGTTCCAGAGGAAGGCCCCAGCCGAAGATAGAGATCTACCACCAACTCGTTGCTTGGAGAAGCGACTGACCCTGAGGGAGTTGGAGGCGGATGAACGAAGAGCTTGAAAGGGAAGATATTTAGGAAGAGATAGTTGAAGGTATTGAGGCCCGAGGCCCCAGAAGGCCTTGTGGACGATGCATAGGGTTTTGAACTTAATCCTTGCAGTCACTGGGAGCCAGTGCAGAGATTTCAGTCCTGGAGAGATATGATCCCTGGGCTTGAGGCCAAGAACAAGTCTCGCAGTCCTGTTCTGGGTGAGTTGCAGAGGGCGTAGAGTAGAAGCAGGCCGATTTAGGAAGAGGCTGTTGCAATATTCCAGCCTAGAAAGAACCAGAGCTCTGGAGACAGAGACCTTCTGGGGGAAGGAGAGGAAAGGAAGAATAGCTCTGAGGAGGTGCAGCTGGTAGTGTGACTTCTTAGAGACGTCAGAGATGTGAGGGTAGAAAGAGAGTGTGGAGTCAAAGATGACCCCCAGGTTTTTAGCCTTGCATGTGGGAGCAGGAAGAGGGCCAAGAGAGGCCGGTCAGAGAGCTACAGGAAAGGAGGTAGTGGATGTGCCGAGGAGAAGAATCTCAGTTTTACTGGCATTAAGGCAGAGGTCTTTGGAGGCACACCACTCCTGGATAGCAGACAGACAGTCAGAGATGATGGGCGGGGAAGAGGTGGCCGAAGGTAGCCTGAAAATTAGCTGAGTGTCATCCACATAGCACTGAAAGTCGGGGCAGAGAGTGGCAATTCGGTGGGCAAGTAGTGCCAGGTATTGGTTGAACAGCCAGGAAGAGAGGTTAGACCCCTGGGAGACACCACAGGTAGAGAAAAAAATGGCAGATAGGAAGGACCCAAGTTGTACCTGGGAGGTACGGTCAGAGAGGAAGGAAATCAGCCATGCCAGGGCCTGACTAGTGATACCTAAGTTATCACAGAGACACTTTATTAGGATGGCATGGTTGACAGTGTCAAAGCCAGAGGAGAGATCAAGCAAGATGAAGACACAGCGGGTGTTAGAGTCAAGGTTTGAGAGCAGGTCTTTATGGATGTTCAGGAGAGCATTTTCCATGCGTTTGGCAGCTCTGAAGCCAGACTGATGGTCATGATGACAACCAACAGATTCAGTGTGGAGATTAAGCTGGGAGATGGACAGTTTCTCCAGGAGCTTGCCCAGGAAGGGAGTGATGGAGATTGGGTGATAATTGGCCAGGCAGGAGGGATCGGAAGAGGGTTTCTTAAGAAGAGGATGCACAAGGGAGTGCTTCAGGGGGGATGGGAAGACTCCAGTGGTGAAGGAGTTGTTGCAGAAGTCAGCCAGGGCAGGAGTCAGGGTGTCAATGTGGTCCTTGATGATTTTGGAGGAACAGGGCTGAACCTGTTTTGACAAGACTTTCATAGATCAGACTTGTCTAGAAACCTTGTCTGCGGAGAAAAGGGGAAAGGCAGAGAAGGAGGGAGGAGAGGTGGCTGCAGAAGGGCCAGAGGAAGAGCAGGGAGTATAGGGAGGAAGGGGAGAGGAGGAGACTGAGGAAAGGATGTCCTGAGTTTTAGAGATGAAGTGAGAAGCCACATGCTCACCAATACGCCCAGTGTCCTCTTCGTCCCAGCATCGACTCACCGGCTCTTTGTGACATCTCACGATATGCTTCTAGCACACCGATAACAGCTGCCGATGTTCTCTTCCTCATGCTGTCCAGCGTTTTGTTTTCCTGCTCCCTGCGGTCCCGGTTGAGCTTCTCTTCTCCTTGTGGTCTCCGGTAAGTGTTTTGCTGCTTCTTCCCACCATCAAACACCCAGGTTCCTGCACTTGCTTCTGGCATTCCTGCATGGAATCTTCTTTGCACCTCCTTTTTCTGGTCAATGTCTGAGCCGGTTGGCTCCAATGTCCTTCTCTCAGCTACTCGGTAGCACAAAGAGCAGCAGCCTGCTCCCACCAGCAGTCTGCCATTTCTTCTGGTGATCTTGTTTTGAACATACCAGGCACAGGCGCACCCTCCCAATAACTAGAGAGTTGCCTGTGCTCAGGGCTTCTTCTGCTCTGTATTCCTCCATTCCTCTTTCTCATCGCAGTGTTAAGGTGTTTCTGGGAACCGTAGTTCCTTTTAATTAACGGGCACAAAAAAAACATTGGCGTAATGGTTTTAACATGTTCTGAGAGCAAGTCAGTGTTTGAAAGTTGATCTGCAGATTGGTTTGACAGAAATTCAGTACTCTTCTATTGTCTTAAATGCTCAGATTGTTCTATTTGAAAAACAACCTACAATAATATTGGAATGTCTCATTGCTTTGTAGGCTTTTCTGCCAACAGTTGAAAGGCAGATAAATAAGAGTTTTGTTTGACTATACAATGTTGTCATTACATACCCTCTATGAGAAAGAAATGAAGGAATAGCAGCAGGTTAAACAGACACAAAGACTGACAGGATCTGAACTATGGCCATGATCTGGTAGGTCACTTATTGGGGATATATGCTGAACAATATTCTCAGCAGGAAATCACCACACTTTTGTCATCTCCTCTAAGACTGTTAGCCTTATTGTCATTTATAAAGACCTAGGGTGCAATAACAGTTTAGATGTTATGATTATCCTAGGCAGTGGGAATAGGTAGCCCTTTAGTTACTTACAAATAGTTGTTCCATACTACTCCATTAATGCACAGAGTTAAGGTCCACATTTACGATGGTGAGGGATGATGGCAAGTATGACAGATTAAACCCATAGTACCAAAATGTCAAAGAAATTAAACATTGTGTCATGGAACATACATGGAATTAATAGCACAATCAAACAAAGGGAAATTTTGCACTACCTAAAGGGAATTAAAAACAGTATTGCTGAACTACATGAGACCCAACTGGACGAATGGAACACCACCTTAATAACCTAATACAGGCTTGATCATGCAGGCAAGTGTGAGGTCTGCCATGGTTTGAGGATTGTTTCCAAGGAGTTTCATTGACTGGGACAGTGACAGGAAACAGTAGCTTTATACACCTGTCTGACACATGGAGAGCAGCGCAAAAGTGGAGGGCAAGTGTGTGGTCTCCAGTGGTCTGAGGATTGTTTGTGATCTTCAATCTATACATGGAGCCACTCAGAGCCCTCCTAGCCACACACAACATCCACATCCACTCAAGATCAACTCCATCAAGGACATCCACAGGCTCAAAGCTTGCCTCTGGCTGATCCAGTTTTAGATGTCCTGTGCATACTTGAAGCTCAACCCCTCCAAGACCAAATTCCTACTCCTCAGCAACAACACTGAACACCAAGACATGCAGACCTGGCTATCATCCATGAATTCTGAGGGTTTCACACCCAAGCTCATTTCCTTTGATAAGTCCCTCTGGTTCCACATCGACAAACACCTCTCCTTCAAGACACACATAGATAAGAAAATTCAGACTGCTTGGTATCAGTCTCTCTCCTGCAGCAAGTCAAGCCCTTCCTCCCTCCAGATAGTTTTAGAACCATCATTTAAGCACTGGTCCTATCTCACCTGAATAGGGGGAAATGTCCTCCCCAAAGGCCTCCCGTAGTCCTCGCTTGTGCCCCTGAGAAATGGCCTACATGTCTGATCACTCGCTGCTTCAGTTTAGTATGGCAGCTAGTGACACAAAACGGACAAGGCCGCAATCATGATTTAATGCATCAGCCCATCAAAGAAAATGAACTTAAGGCAAATTATTTTTAAAGAGGTAGGGGCTCATTCCAAGTCGGGCCCCACGACTACAAGAGTGCTGGTGCAGTACCTGTGTTACCTAAGCTAAATGCTGCATGTAAACCAGGTGCCCTGCTGACAAAAAAAAGCCCTTGTTACGACAGGACTCCATGAATGGGGATCAACTCCGCTCTGCTGACAATGCCGCTGGACCAGGTGCCGGTAACGGTATCCACATTTGCCGGTATCCTGGCGGCTCAACCGCCAGGATACCGGCAGGGTCTGAATGATGCCCCGTTACACTGAATCCGGCACCTGACTTCCCGGTGCCACTGGGACATTACAAGCGCCGGGTTTCATAAGTCCCCATTCCCATAGAGTCCTATGCGGCTCTATGGGAGTGGGTAGACGGACGCACCGGCACTGTTGCTAACAGTGCCAGTTCTTCCGTGATGACTCTGCCTACCGGGACAATGCGCCCAGCAGGTTCAGACCTGTTGGGCACCAGCCCTGGCAGGCAGACTCGTAGTGTGGCATTCTGGAAACAAAAGTGCTGGTGAGCTTATCAGCACCCTTGTTTCTGGACCGCCACACTTGTAATAAGGCCCTATAGTCATGTTGCTGGAGATTAATAGAAACAGCGTGGAAGGTGAGCAAACGATCTGATTAGCAATCCAAGCATTCATGCGAGGTATCATCACCAGACATCCCACCAAGAAAAACAGGAAGAGAGTCAAAAACTTAGAACAAATTGCAGCTGAATAAAAAGTCTGCAAACAGTGTTGTTACAAAGGTGGCCAGAATAAATAGCCAGACTAAGATAGAATTGCAGTTTATATTAATTTCTTTTATTTTAGGAATACAATAAAGCATTATCAAAGCAACACATGAAGACACTAACTGAAAACTAAATGAGTCTTCTGGTGGCCTAGGTTTCCTCTAGGTTGACCCACAAGGTGGCAAAAGTTTGGTTTAAAAAGGTTCTCACATCCTTCATCCCCATTTTCTTGGGACCTATCGCTGTTGTAGCAAACTCTGCATATAAAGGGTTCCCACAACCTTCTTATTTGTTCTTCTCTGTATCTTCTCCTCCCTTGATGCTCAGCATTTTGTTTAAGTGCTTCCTGCACCCTTCTGTTATGGTCTTCTCAGGGGTCTCTTTCTCCTTTGCTCTTCAACTTCTCTACTGAAGCAACATGAGTTGTCTCCTTTCAGTTACCCCAGATGCAGTTTGCAACATAGCATTTGACACCTACCTATCTTAGGGTCCTGAATGTTACACGTTGTCAACTCCTGACTCCTTTTCTAGCCCTTGTTCTCCTCCATGCCATGCCTACAATGTACTCCTCCCACCAAGTGCTTGACAACTTCAGATCATGGTCTCATCCTTCCACCTTCCTTGGGCCAAGCATGCACTCAAATAAATTGCTTATAAAACTAGCCATGACCAGGCTAACCTCCTGATGTCCCCAACCAAATCGGCAATGTCTTAACTCAACCTCCTTCTTCTCTTTCAAAGCAACCACCTGATGGATTAATACAACCATAGTCTTCTCTCTTAAGTCACCCTCCTGCTCATCTCTCAAAGTAACCTCCTCCTCCTGATGACTTACCCCAACTTCCTCCTCCTCTCTTCATCCAACCTTCTCCTTCTCTCTCAAAGAAACCGCATACTCCTGATGGCTAAACCCAACCTTGTACCTCTGCCTTAATCCAACCTCATTTCCTTTGTAGTGATGTTCTAACCCTCTTGTCTTCAACCTACTCCTATCCCTAGACAATCTCCAAACTCCATCCTCAATCTCCAATTAGCTCTAAACTATTGACACCAGCTTCTCCCCCAAACACCCACACTGCTTGAGTGGGACTCTGAGTTTGTATAGTCCTGTGACTCCTCTCTTGGGTTGGGCTTTCTGGG
The DNA here is from genome assembly GCF_040938575.1 of Ambystoma mexicanum. Classification (NCBI taxonomy): domain Eukaryota; kingdom Metazoa; phylum Chordata; class Amphibia; order Caudata; family Ambystomatidae; genus Ambystoma; species Ambystoma mexicanum. The sequence continues at coordinate 657,186,726 of NC_090934.1, forward strand.
AGGGTTGGCACCCCTGAATGTAAATGAATGAGGATCTGTGAATGGCTGTGCCTAATTGCTTCATACGTGTGTGCTTTGGGACATTAGATCAGCACAAAGCATTTAAAAGGCTGACCCACAATTTTGGATTTTCCCTCCCTCTCCTGAGCAGCCCGTAGCTCCTTGTGGTGCCCCCAGAGCACAAAAGCCAGGGTGTGAGTACTCATGCATTGTAGATGCTTTACTTGAAGGTGAGCAAAATGGAAACATTTCTGAATTTGGCAGTTTCCCTGCTTGCAATTTGTCTTTGTGCTGCTACAAAACAAACACTGCGTCAATGTGTGAAGTGAGCTTAGTAGTTGAGTTCTGTAAAATAAATACGGCGTGCCTCTAACGGCAGTGCGAGCGCAATAAGAAATATGTTGCACCTCAAATGATTTTGTGAGCACACTGTGCAAGCACTGTAGGCACATCTAGCATGCTTGAAAATGTGAAGGCAAGCACTCTATTATCAGTCTTTAGGTTCTCCTCCTAACGCACGTTTTCATGACTTCATCAATCTTCAGAGAGGCTGAGTTTCTTTGTTTTTTCAGGCGGGTCTGCATTTCTGTTTCAGGTGTGACAAGTTAATTAGCTCTGAGGATTCTGGTACTTGTATTTTTCGCACTTGATTTTGCTGGCAGGTGACTGGAAACAACTCCCTCCATAGCACAAATCTTCCCCTTGATGGGGGGAGGGGGAAAAGCCATGGTTGCAGCTCTCCAATGTAAGGCATGATGGCCCTGCTGCACTGCCTTGTGAGCCCGGGACTCCTCTAACAATGTTTAAAGATGTGAAGGCAGGCGCTCTGTTACCAGTCTTTAGCTTCTCCTCCTAACGCACGTTTTCATGACTTCATCAATCTTCAGGGAGGCTGAGTTTCTTTGTTTTTTCAGGCGGGTCTGCATTTCTGTTTCAGGTGTGACAAGTTAATTGTCTCTGAGGATTCTGGTACTTGTATTTTTGGCACTTGATTTTGCTGGCAGGTGACTGGAAACAACTCCCTCCATAGCACAAATCTTCCCCTTGATGGGGGCAGGGGGAAAGCCATGGTTGCAGCTCTCCAATGTAAGGCATGATGGCCCTGCTGCACTGCCTTGTGAGCCCGGGACTCCTGGACCAATGTTTAAAGATGTGAAGGCAGGCGCTCTGTTATCAGTCTTTAGCTTCTCCTCCTAACGTACGTTTTCATGACTTCATCAATCTTCAGGGAGGCTGAGTTTCTTTGTTTTTTCAGGCGGGTCTGCATTTCTGTTTCAGGTGTGACAAGTTAATTGTCTCTGAGGATTCTGGTACTTGTATTTTTGGCACTTGATTTTGCTGGCAGGTGACTGGAAAAAACTCTCACAAACAATGATATTTGTGATGTCATCTTTGATGTCCTGGGTGTTAGTCTTAGCAATGCACGTAGATGCTGCGAGTTATGGTTGCTGAGCTTACCATAATGGGGGAATGTGCAGTGTTTTTTGGTTTCACTGTGAAGTATAACATCCCTTTAACAAAGTTTTTTTACTGAATGTACATATAGAGCACGGAATGAAAACAAAGGGGTAAACATGTGATGTCGTCATACTCCATTTATCAGGGTTCTAATAGTAACACATAAGCATACTACTGTAATGGAACATTTGAAATAACTGCCCACCTTCTGAAGAATTCCACATTATCATATGCTGGCGCGCAGTATGGGGGCGTGTTAGAAAAGTCATACCCACTTCACAATGACATCAGTAACTGGGTGATAGTGCGGAAGTACATTGTATATTCTTGTAGGAAGACTGGAAAATTTCCGGCACAGAACTCCACAAGGCAAGCGTGCAACACAATGGGCCTCATTACGACCCAGGCGGAAAACCATGGTGCTAATGCGGTAACTTACCGACTCCGCCATAGAGAAAGGGGGAATTACCACCCCATTACAAGGTTGGCGGGGCAGTAATTGCCCCTTCCTCCATGGCCCTTCCCCATTCACATAGGGCTCAATGGGAATGGGGAAGGCGCTAAGTACGGTACCGCAAGTTGCGGTACCGTACTTAGCACCAAGGTCCCTTTGCGGGTCCCTACTTTAACGGCTGGTGTAGACCAGCCGTTAAGGTCGGGTCCCGCAAAGGGACCTCGTAATCAGGCGCTAATGGGTTAACGGCGCCGCAGTCTTTTACGGCGTCAATAACCCATTAGCGCCAGGGTCGTAATGAGGCCCACTATAAGCAAGAGTGTATACCGACGTATCTGGATCATTAACACCCATTCCTCCCCAAAGAGTGGGGGATGAATGCCATAAGCAATCGAAATTTTACAGCAGTAACCCGTGCTACCAAGAAAGAGGATTTTTTGTCTTCAACCGGAATGCCTCCGGCGTTCCCGGCTGAAGAAAACAAATCCGTTTTCAAGATGGCCACCATAGAAAGGGAAGACGGGTGTTGGATAGAAACCCTTCTTCGCTTTCCATTGCAGGCTACAGAAAGCAAAAATGAAACTGTGTGACCGTAAAGGCAGCATCACATTTGTGTTCCTTGAGAAATGTATGGTTATGAGCAAGACCTTTACCAGAAAGGCAAACCCTGGTAGACATGGCGACCTCAATGCAATGTTTTGTCCCTTCCAGTAATGGCCAGTAGCCACATCCCCGACATTGTGGCCACTAACCATACAAAGAGGCTACCCCTCAGAGACGGAAGCTGTACCGTTGATTTGTTATGTACATGACTACACTTGTTAAATATCAAAACACTATCACATGCACAACATAAACCTTTTCGGGTATTGTCAATGACCTTTACATACATGTTTTGTACATGTAGTCATTTTTTTCTGTAAAAATGTGCTTAAAAAACGCAAAGGAGTAGTCTACTTACGTTTACATAAAATCTCAAACTCGGTGATGGGAAGCGCAATGACGTTAGAAATACTGGAAGCAACACCATTACCACTCACCTTCCAACACATCATTTCGTAAGTGGCACAGGTCGAAAGGTGTGAAGATATGTGTATTGGGAGGGTGTAACCATATATTATTTTACAAACATTTCTGTATACCAAACACTTTCAGTGCACCTTACCTCATTTTCCCGCTTTTAAGAAGATAGTAATCATTCTGAACTAATGTTGGTTAATAGGGCATCTAGGTGACAGAAATTGGCCTGACGGCACTAAAGCATATGAGATGGGCCTGACCCTCCCATACCCAAAGCAAGTGGTATGCAGTACTTTTCTCCATAACGTTCCTTGGCAGCTTAAACAAATGCATCCATATTGACTTACGTGCCGTGATGTAGCACCTACAAAAGAACACATTACAACCTGCAACGTAGCATGCCACATTGTGAAAACAGAGAGTAAATTTGTAAAAAAAAACACTAACATTTAACAATTAGTACAATAGTTTTATTTCACAATAAACTGAGCAAAATCATCGCCCTAAGCAATTAGTAAAGTAGTTGTGTTTCACAATGAACTGTACGAAATGATTGCCCTATTCACATTTCCATACAAGTAGTAAATCTTTGGTCGACAATGAAAATGGTAATGGGCACGTTGGTTTCTTTCACACACAGAAAGTAAACGTTGCCGCCACAGTAGTCGTTTTCCTCCCTCATCGATATGCAAGACGACGTCAACCGCTATGATCTACACCACCAGAAAGGATGGAATGTTACTTCTTATGGCGACAGCAGCGTAAGGACATAGAGGTCCGACACGGTCATCCCACTGAATTATGACGCACAGACAACCAGTAATGAACAGTTGCATTTGACAGTTAAAAAAGCCATCACTCGGCAGCTGTAATCCGTGACAATCACAATAGGGAAGGAAGTATCTGAGGGGAAAAGCGTAAATAAAACGTATATCAATACGCAACCTCTGCACAAAACAAAGTTGTAACACATACTTTAATTACTAAATATTAATTTAATTTGGGGAAATGTACTGGCACCCTACAAATGGCGACAATGTGCAATGTCCATAATGGGGAATAAAAATTCAACGGTTAAAAAAGCCATCACTCGGCAGCTGTAATCCGTGACAATCACAATAGGGAAGGAAGTATCTGAGGGGAAAGGCGTAAATAAAATGTAAATCAATACGCAACCTCTGCACAAAACAAAGTTGTAACACATACTTTTATTACTAAATATTAAATTAATTTGGGGAAATGTACTGGCACCCTACAAACAGTGAGAATGTGCAATGTCCATAATGGGGGGAAAAAATCAATGGCATATATACCTTGTAATTCATTAGGAATTGTATTTTTTCTTCCCCAAAGTAAAAATGTTATGTCAATTCGGTATATAGGCAGGAAAAATACAATTACATGATGTGGACCGGCTCCATTATGTTAGTTTCAGTCAGACAGTAGTGTAACTAATATTTCCTGGTCGGTGCAAATGTTTTTGAAGCATAACCTTATCAAAAAACATGTTTTTCTAACTGTTACTCCCTACATTCTTTCTGTTCTTTCCCTGTACCTCAAGGTTAAAAAACAACTGACCCTTATGGCTGTCGACAAATGTGCGGCCGTACTGAGCTCGTATTTCAAACAGAAAATGAAGTGGCCTTCACTTCGAATGCAAAATACATTCTCATTTTGCAACAACATATCAGCGGCTATCGATGAGAACCGCTACTCCCATACACGTGCCGAACTGCTGTGTGTACGAAATAGAGCAGGTGGCTGCCTCAGATTCCCACCAGTCTGACCGCAGTAATGTTGTTTATGTACTGTAAAATGGACGCAGCAAGTTCCTTTCCTACAAGAGTAGCAAGTTTCACTGTACCGTACGACAGTGCTAACAAGAATACTTCAATTTTTCACTTTCTACTACCAAGTCTCATTATTGCTCACCTTTCGAAACAGGTCATTGGTGTCTTCTTTGTTTAGGTATATTAGCGGCGATGTCTGCGTTCAACGGCAAACAAAGTAAACATGGCAGACATATGGAAAGATTAAGACACACTTCACACTGTGCTACAACCAATCGGTGAAAGCGCAACATGGTCGTGGCCAGCACGCCACGGAATAGCCAATTGCAATCTTCTCCACGGAGCGAACAGGGAATTGTGACTGAGGAGCGGAACATAGATATCACTAATTTGTAGAGACATACTTTTTGATCATTTTTAAGGGAACTACTGGATGGATTGTCACAAAATTTACAAAAATACGCTTTCGTGACCAAGACCCTGCCGCAAATTTAGTTGAAATCCGTCCAGCGGTTTGGCCTGTAGCCGTGCGCAAAGTTTTCCCCCGTTCAGTTTATGGGAAAAAAAGATGTTTTGGGACCCCCCTGTAACTTTGCCCCGCCGGACCAAACATCACCAAACTTTGCAAAAAAATTCAGGGTAGCCCATATACTTTTTTTGCAAACCTTGGTGAGGATTCGTCCAAGTGCAGCGGTGTTATAAGCCGCCCAAACACTGCTCTTCCTATGGAAACAGCAACTTAACCATAACTGAGTAGTATATATATGAGAGTTTAGTATCTCTTTGTTGTGCGGCAATCACAGAATTCAAAAGTTGATTTCAGAGAATAGTTTAAATTCTCTGAGACAGAAGCGATCCTGACGGCATTTTATTGGACTGATGATACTAAAATGTAAGTCCAGTTTATCAGGGTTAACCTTACCCCTCACCTGCAAATTTGGGATTATCCCACAGGAATACATTCCATTCTACGGCCACATTAAGTCCCAGTTTCACTGAATTGGTATCATAGACCCATCTTTGTTCACAACGTGTCAATATGAGATCTTGATTGCCCCCCCTGGGGGCCTGTTTGACAACTTGCAATACACACCACAGCATTTCAGTTGATGTATGCTGTTTTTTGATGTAATGTGCTGCCAGAGGTTTGCTGTCTATTTTGTTTCTTATACACGATTTGTGCTTGCATATACGCTGTCTCACCTGTCGTTTAGTCTTTCCAATGTATATGAGATTGCAAGGGCATATTATGACATACCCTGCCCATGTTGTTAAACAGTTGGTGAAGTCTGTGAGTTGAACGACACGTGTACCTATGGTAATACTCTTCATACCCCTAGTTTGTGGTCAAACTGAACATTTTCCACATTTATGGTGGCCTGTGACTGGAGGTAGACCCCATAGTGTACTCTGGGTGTGTGTAGATGTTTGTTGCAGTAGATAAGTATGTACCAAGGTGTCTTTCAGATTCTTTTTCCTTTTAAAGGTGAACCGTGGTCTAGAAGGATGAAGATCCTCTGTTTTTATCATGTCCCAGTGTCTGAGAATGACTTTACGTAGTGAGCTACTTATGGGGCTAAAAGTGCTAACACACGTGATCTTATCTAAAGATGTTTTGTGAGTTGTATGTAGACATGTGTCCATGTTCATATGCTGAGCTCTCTTGTACGCCCTTTTATCGTGGATTTCGGGTACCCTCTGTCTTTTAATCTTGTTTTTAAGGCCAAACCATGAGATTTGTAGTCGGCTATCTGTGAACAGTGTCTGCGAATGCACAAAAACGGACAGAAAGGAAGGCCTTCTTTCAAACTTTTGGGGTGAAAACTGGCTTAGTTCAGCAGCATATTTTTGTCTGTGGGCTTTTTATATATCACTGTTTCTAATGTGCTATGGTCCGTTTTGACGATTTCTAAATCAAGGAATGGAACCCTTTTCATATTGTATTCGATGGTAAATTGAATACAAGGGTTTTGGGTGTTCAGCCATGTGTGAAACTCCATAAATTGGGTTATTGAGCCTCTCCAAATCATGCACACATCATCGATGTATCTATATCATGCTCAAATGTTTTGGCTAAAGGGGTTTGTAGGATGCCAAAACATTCGAGCATGGTATAGATACATCGATGATGTGTGCATGATTTGGAGAGGCTCAATAACCCAACAGATGGCTGAACACCCAAAATCCTTGTATTCAATTTACCATCGAATACAATACGATTTCTTATGCAAAATGCATCACAGAAACAGTACAAGAATAAAGCTGTTCCGGGTCAGAAGTCAAAGGTACCTATTTCATATATAACAATGGTTGCATCCTGTAATAAAATGACAAATTCATCTAAATCAAATGGGATCAATACTAACACGGTCATGTACACCCATTGGTATGGTGAATGATTACATCATCTGAATTGAATATCCAGAGAACAGCCAGATGGTGCCAAGGTTTTCTAAATGTCTCAAAGCTATCTGAGTGAGATACAGGTCAGTCAATGCAGTGGCATAATAACACATGCCGCTTCCACCATTTTAAGAATAGAACCATCAATGAACATTTAGAATGTTTAAAAAAAAAGTTAAAAACATTCTTTTCCATTTCTCTTTTTAGAGTGCTCTATAAGGAACTGTGAATTTGGGAAGTATATACTACACGTTTAAATCACTTTCTCCTACCTGAAGACGGCCCTATTTAACAAGACCAACAGCACTCTGAGGCTGAACTGTATGAGTTGTTATGGCCGAAACATATGTCGACTAGATTTGAGGAAATTGTTACCAACCTTTTTCTCTCTCAATCTACACCAAGCATTATAAGGATGTCCTTTTGGATCTATAACATCATGTACACCCCTAAATAACTTTGTACAGTAGCACAGAGAGGCTGTATATAAATATCAAAGAAGAAACAGCTGTCTCCCTAGGAAATTGTTGCATTTAATTATGCAGGAACAATCATGGCTACTGATGCAATATTTTTTCCAGAAACTGTGAATCAGCAATATATACCAACAGTAGTTTAGACTGTTTTCCCTTTTTCTGAATTTTATACTTTTTTTGATTTTCTCTTTGTTGTACTTAGTTTGATAATATGGTGCACTGACACCTTTAAGAATGTAAGTGCTTTGCACAGGTTTGAAATACATTTTATTAGATTAATATGTATAGGATTTATTTGGAGGCCTTTTTTAGTTTTGTTAAACATGTATTAAAATAAATGAATATGTCTAATTGAAATGTTAGAGTGGTGGTTTACACAATCTCTGAATTAATTAGATTGTCATTGATCTGATCCTTTGAGATTCAGAGACTAAAGGAAGTGGTAGTCGACCTATCTTTGTTTTCTTTTCTGATACATTTACTGGCTCCATAATGGTTCTAATTCCCAGGTGTAGGAGCTGCCTTATTTTACAGGGTCAGTGTTTTCAGATGGTCTCATGTGATGAGCATTTGTCTTATGGTGGGTGTTAAGTGTAGGTGACCAGGGGTGACCATCATCCTCTAGCGTGGGACGGCACCAGCTCTTCCCCAGTCAAATCACTATATGTTACAAGAGTCAGGCAGGGGATTTCCTCATCATTGACAACAGGCAAGGAGGCAAGAATATGCAACTGAAAGTAAAAATTAACAAAATAAATGATACATTAATACAATTCATACCAGAAGGCATGAACTATTTACTGTTCATTAACCTTGCTCCTGGGACTGCAGAGACAAATGTGGCCGCCTACTTAAACATAGACTAAAAACCTGGGCTAGTAAATCTTCAAAGTGTCATTAACAAAAATAACTGCAATACAGCAATAAAGACATGGTAGAAATACTTGCATGATATCATTCAAATCTGTTCCAAAGTAAGATGGCGCACAAAAGATATTGATGGCTATTTGGCAAAATGCAACACCCCTTGAATATTGATTCACAAGAGGGAAAAGTTAAATGTTGCGATAACAGTCAAAGAAATAGATTGGGCAATGAGCTTACTGAAAGACAGTACCATGGCCCAAATGGCCTATGAACTGAACGTTACACCCTAAACAAAAAGGTTTAGCATCACTACTATACTCACTCTACAAAAATGCAATTGATCACTAACATTCATAATTATGATACTGAAATCTTTGGCAATTATAGACCAGTTTCTCTCATAAATGTTGATGCTAAGATTCTCCCAAAGATTTTAATGAAGAGAATAGAAAACGTGCAATCTACTGCACAAAGATCAAGCATGATTTGTTAGAGAGAGGCAGAAAATCCCTCAGAACAATTCACCTGTTGACGTACTTCTCACACTTGCAATGAAAAACAGGCAACAGGGGCAATGTTGATTATGGATGCTGAAAAAACATTTTATTTACGTGTGTTGGGCCAATTTATTCTGAGTGTTAAAGAGGGCCAACTTTCGAGAAAGATGAATTGGCACTATAAGATCTCTGTAGTATGGATCCAATGCAAAGTCAAAATCAATGGTCAGAGGAAATCCATATATGTTATGAAACTGAACAGGGCTGCCAATATTTTCTCTCTTGTACAATCTAGTAAAAATAGCTGAGGGGAGCCACCCCTGGCAATGCAGGGTCTACTCTCATATCGAAGGTTAGAACGTAAAGTGAAAATATTCAAGCTGGATCTAAAAGAGTCAGGTTAATTCTGGAAGTGCAAAAGAGACAAAGAAAGTCATACAAAATGTCCTGTGTCTGTCCCAAAGAGAGGTCGTTCTGGGTGGATATAGTGTAGAGAATTAACTTGGTACAGGATCCCCAGCTCACAGAAAGCAATGTGCTAGTCCTTTTCAATGAGATACCCCCACAGGTGTGGATGGGGTACAGCGACATACTGAAGATACAAATGTCAATCTCACTTGGGAAGTGACTAGTATTTAGGAGCTGAAAATTGAAGAGATCAAAACCAAGTAGAAGATTGCATGGATGCCACCATGGAGAGATTCATCTTGAAAACTGATAGGGTAAATGTGGTGCAAATATCTGGAACCCTTCTGGAATTGACTGGGAATGCCCACTCACAGAAGAGTGCTGTATACCATGTTCATATATTGTGTCAAATGTAATGCCTTTCATGGTTCATCAAACTCTCGGAAATGTAGGGTTGCATTCAATACTGACCTAACAGCTACTGTTTTAATGTATGACCTTGAGCCCCTGCATTAGTATTATATGTGTGTGTGATTTTTGACTGTTCAACACATATACCTTCAGTGCAGTGGCACAGGGAAGTCTTTCAGATTTCCCAAAGGTTTAAATACCTTCGCTTGGTTAATCTTCTGTTTCCAAGAGCAGTAAAGGGAAATTGACTTTACTTACCTTTTGCAACTTTGTAGCCCCAGCACCCGCTATCTTACATGGAGTGCTGGAGGGGTTACTTAGTATCCCCTTTGTCCACATTCTCATGTAACATTTTTATGGTATCCTTGCTACAATTAATGGTTGGTGGAGGTAGTTGTATACAACAGGTGAACCCAATAATATTTTTAACGAGGGGTTTGTGTTTCAACAGGGTTAATATAACTATGAGTGAACAAAGGGAACACAAAATGCATTCTGCTCCTGCAATGTGTGCATATCAGAAATCCATTATTAATCTCTGGAAACCATGTCAGAAAAAACACCCCAAGGTGCCGGGTGTACAAACCTTCTTTCACCACAAAACCTTTGGGTCTGTGTTTTATAAAGAAGAGCAAACAAATGTGTGAAACATGGGAGCCTCCAGGATATATATAATTTATTATTCACCTGTTTACATCTGGTTCCTATTCATCAGAAAATAAAAGATGGGGGGCGTTGTTGAGCAGCCTGCAAGATGGCCGCCTAGTGTTTGAGCTCCACGCCTAGCCGCCTTCTATCCGGCTACATCTGCGGTTCCGTGCCTGATCCTGTAACCCTGCCTCGGACTAATTACAGCTGCTGCTGTGAGCTCTCCGCACGCCGAATCCCGGAGGAAATCGGACACCAGGTGCCCTTAATCTGCCTACGTGCTACGCGGGCGGCGGCGCGGCCCTGGGCCATCGGACGTCTCCCGTGTGCCCCGTGGCTCGAGCGGGCGCTCGCCGCCGCCCCCATCGCTGCTGGTTCGTGCCTGTGCCTCGGGCGCGGCTCCTCCTCGCCGCTGGACCGGTGCCCCTGTTGTCTCTGCCTGCCCGCCCCTCCCGTGGGAGATCGTTACCGCGCCGGCTGCTTGGCTGCGGCCGGGAGTAGGGGCTGAGCGGGGAGCGGGCCTGCGGGGAGTGTTGCCACGGCGGAGCCCATCGCCCGCCCCCGTCGCGGATCCTGGAGGCGGCCTACGGATCTGCGGCCCCTCCCTCTGCGATCGAGGGGCTGCTAGCGGGCCATTTCGCTGTGACGACCCTGCCTGGAGAGGACGCGGCGATTTTTGAGGTGAGGATTGGGGGCGGCCGCCATCTGTGTCTTCCGTGCTCCCAGCACGTTTCACCCCATGTGTGATGGCCTGCTGAGGCCCGGACATACTGTGCGTGGCCCTCCCTGCGGGGGTCTCCCTTCACCGCATCGCTGCATTGTGGCCTCACCCCGCTCTCGAGACTGAGTTGCACTGTACCTCATCCTTTCGGGTGGGTGACCTGCACCACACCCAGTTGACTCACGCTTGCGGACCCCCTATACCTGGCCCCACTCACTCCTCATCACACTGGGCAGTCCCACCACAAGTTGCAGACTGCATCGCACCGGGCCGTTCTCTCTGGCTCCGCAACACCTCAACTGCGCAGTCGGGTGACCCCGTCTTGCATACCCCACCCCCTCAGCGCCCCAATCTCTTCTGGACTGCAAGCTGCTCACTCTTTTGGAGACCACCACGGGGACTGCACTGGGGAGGCTGCTGGTCCCTCTGGTAAGCCCTACATCTTGTAAACAATTGGAACTTCCACGCGTATGGTCTCCTCACTTCCTGGCTCGGGGGCTTAACCGACCGAGGCCTACTTGGCCGCCTCCTTCGTGCCCGTAGCAGCCCTGTGCCGCTGTAACTGGCTACTCTCATCTTGGCATCTCCCCCTCTCATTCTCTGCTACCGACCATATCGAATCGCTCTAAGAGCGGCGCCAGGGGGGGGGCCATGGACAAATTTACAAAGGCGGTCCCTCGATCCGAGGTGGGCCACGCATCAACTACGCCGGAGGAACCTGATACCGAGCTGAGTTCCGGGGCTGCGTCTCCTGATCTCACTGCCATGATGGAATCGATGGCCAAAAACTTTGCCTCCTTTCATGAAAAGCTTGACGACATCAACGCTAACGTGGCCTCACTCAAAACACGCGTCGATCAGGCTGGCTCCAGAATTACGGAGGCCGAAAATCGGATCTCGACCAATGAGGATGTGATACACACACTACAGGACACTGTGGCTGCCTTGTCGCGCGACATGAAGAATGTAAAGGCCAGATGCGACGACTTGGAATCCCGCTCCCGTAGAAACAACCTACGCATCATTGGGGTCCCTGAAACCGCCCTGAAGGGTCGAATGGAGGAGGCGGTCGAACGTCTACTCAAGGACTTGCTTGGTGACCCGGATCTTTCCCCTTACTTTACTGTTGAGCGAGCTCACCGGGCCTTGTCCCCGCGCCCCAGGCCTGGCGATATCCCCAGGCCCATTATAGCCAAGATTCTCAATTACCGGGACAGGGACCTCATCCTCCTCCTGGCACGTGAGAAGGGTGAGCTGCGCTTGGAGGCTAATACTATCCGAATCTTCCCGGATTTCTCAATGGCTGTGCAGCAGGAAAGGCGTCAGTTCCTTGGCGTCAAGAAGATGCTCCGGGAGCGCAAAGTCCCATATGTCATTTTATTTCCTGCCAGACTCAAAATCACCCACAGGGGCAAACTCTATTTCTTTACTATCCCTGAAGAGGCGGCAAAATTTATTGAGATGCAGATACCGCTTGAGGGCCCTGGTGATGTCATTGCTGATGAAAATTGACGGGGTGTTGTGGAGTGGGTTTACTGGCTGCATTTGCTGACTCTGTAATTACAATTTCTCACTGTGATGGTCTACGTACCCGCTGACTGCCTGGGCCGTAATGTTCAGGCTCTAATCCTCCTTGGGGCTGAAATGACGCTTTACATGAGGCCAATATTGTAATATTTTGCTGCCCAACTGTTATGTTTTCCTCCTTCAATGGCACAACTACGAGACCTCCACCTCGTTGAGACCGTCCCAGTTCCCCACTCTGGGGACACATGGGGTGGATGCTATACGACTGTTGACACTGGTCTGGTAGTTGCGGAACCGCAGGGGCTCATGCGCTGTCCCCGAGTTCCTGCTCTGCGGGCGGGGGCTTGCGCTAGAAGTCCACCGCTACTGTTCGTTTGGTAACAGAGCCGTTGGCTCTAAGCGTGCTAGTGCGTGGCAACGGCGCACCCCATTGCGATTGCACTGTTTTTTTCTGTTCTGCTGGAATGGATTGGCCCCCGTTGGGCCTTGGGGAAGTGCTGGCCAGGTTGGGGTTGGCCTATCTGTGGGTTGCTAAGTGAGGGTGATGGTTACACTGCTGATTTACGGTTAGTGGTGCGGGTGGAGGTTGGGGAGGGGGTTGTTTCTCAAAAAGGCATACGAGGTTTCGCGAGGCGCATCCTGAGGTGGCACAAGCACGCATGCTGTCTTAACTATGGGAGCCCACACGGCCACTTGGGTTGGGATGTTCATTGAGGATGGATATTGCGGTTGAAGATGGCTACAACTGAAATGCCTACTGTCATAATGTCCTGGAATGTTCGGGGATTGAGCAACCACACCAAAGCCCGCAATATCATGGCGTATGCCAACAGGCATAACTCTAGGATCCTGCTACTGCAGGAGACACACTCCAATGGTCTGATACCAAGGGCACTTGCCCCATTATGGGGTCCCGCCAGATTTTTCACTTCCTACTCCACGCAATCTAGGGGTGTTCTCACGCTTATCCACAAATCAATTAAGTTTGGACTGCACAAAAGCTACATCGACCCCGAGGGTCGCTACGTTATACTACACTGCACACTAGTCAACAGGGAATATCTGCTTGTCAACACCTACTGTCCCAATGTGGACTCACCGGAATTCTTTGACACAATAGCCACCATACTCCTGGGTTTTGTGGTAGTGCACATTATATGGGGAGGAGATCTGAACCTTATATTGGACACTGTCCTAGACAGAACAGCCACGGGTCCTAGGGCAATGTCTCGCGCGGCGCGCAGGCTTCGGGGCCATATGCAATCTCTCAACATTTGCGACGCCTGGAGAACTCTCCATCCCCAGAAACGCGAATACACCTACTACTCATCTGTGCATGATAGCTCGTCCAGGATAGATCTGTTCTTGGTCTCCGGCGAGGTGGTGGGCGGGGTGGAGGGCGGGGGCATTCTGGCCCGCACACTCTCGGACCACGCTCCAATCACACTGTCCCTGAGACTGGGCACTCCTGTTCCAACAGTCAGCACTTGGCGCTTTAAGTCTGAGGCCCTAAAAGACATCGTGTTCAAGGCCGGAATACTAGCTGATATCGGGTCGTTCTTTGAACTTAACTCACTTCATGACACGACCGCCGCGGTTAGGTGGGAGGCCTTCAAGGTATATATAAGGGGCATGTCCATCTCCCGAGAGGCCGGGGTGCTGAAGGCCATTAGGGCTGCTCTGGGGCAATCTGAGACCAAATTGAAACAACTTGAGCAACGTAACACTACCAGCTCTGACCCCTCCATTCTTGCCCAGATCTCTGATGAACTCCAAGTATATAACACACTGGCCACCTCCGAAGTCCGTTATTTCAGCCGCCCCCAGGCCGCCAGGAGATATGGGGAGGGCGACAGACCTGGGAAAACGCTTGCGACCCTGGTGAGGGGGGAAATGGGCCGTACACAGATCTTCTCCATCAAAGACTGAAATGGCGACGCTCAGTGGGCGGACCCGAAAATACTAGAGACATTCACTGAGTTTTATAGCTCCCTTTATTCCCAGCCCGCAGAACACACCAAGCAGCATATGCGCAAGCTCCTCGGGCAGATCCCCACTACAGAAATTTCCCAACTGTCATGATCTCTGCTTCCAAAAGGTCAGTGTTTTCCCAACTCCCTTGGAAGCAGATCCATAACCCAGGTTCCGAGTGCCAACCAGTCCCAATTGGGACCTTTTGGACCCAGTCCTGGCGCCAGTGGCACCAGGCTCATAAATATGCCCAGTCCCAGCGCTGGAAGCGCCGGGCTCATAATGCTTGGGTGGACTTACCTGCAGCAGACCATGCTGCTTACTTGCCTGCCAGTTGAGCCTCTGATCCTCTTCTGTTTGGAACTACTTTTCCTGTTGGGTGGGGCAGGAGCCACTCCCTAGATTCAGAACACTGGAACTCTTCTGGAAAGCAGGAACTCTTTTCTTACCTAGGCGTGGCTGTGGAAGGAGACACCTAAGCACTACAGGAGGCTATTTAAACCACACCCGATGGATGAATCTTGCTTTGCGTTATTCTGCATCCTCTGCAGCAGAACGCTCATCGTGTCTTCTGCATCTGATCCTGGGCCTAAGGAAAAAGGCTTACCATCCTGAATCCAGTCTTCAGCAACACCTATAAAGACAAGAAAGAACAGGTTAGCATTACGGTCTTCAGTGACAGCTCTTCACTTACCTGGTCCATCGGCTGCAACGCCTCGCGCTGCATTCCGGCATCTGAAAGACAAAGGCTTACCTACTCTTCGTTCGCTCCGGAGGTCTTCACACTGCATTCCGGCATCTGAAAGACAAAAGCTTACCAACTCTTCGCACGCTCCGGAGGCCTTCGGCGCTGCATCCCGCATCTGAAAGACAAAACAAGGTGCGTTTAAAGACATTGGGGAACTTTAATACTCACGTGCCATTACTCCTTTCCACATCTAACCCAGTGGGTATTCCGGCACCCTGCAGCCGCTCCGAACTTGTACCTGCAAAATAAAAAGACAGTTAGAGCGCATCGTGAAGCAGGCAACAAGCGCTTACTTACGTGCTTCCAGGCGCTTCTATTTATCACACGGGCTCCATCTTCAACTCACTTCAGCCCGTCATCCGCCATCGCCGGAACCCTGCAAAACAAGAAACATCATTACTAAAGACTTTAAAGACATTAGAATTACTCGAAACTTACCGTTCGTGCAGTAAACGACGGACAGCAGTCCTCTGAAGTCAAGAGGCCTGCTCCCCTTATCCAGTGAAGAAACTGGTTACAGCACCCTGCCCCGAGGCAGATGGAGAGCACGGCGTTCACTTACCTAAGGTGAGAGCGTTAACCTTTGGGGTTCTACAGGAGAAGAGAAAGGGAAGAAGAGAGAGACATTCAATAACCCAGTTCCTTAATCCCATATTTTCTATCTGCAGACATCTTACCCTTCGAGTCAGACATACAGTGCACAGAGGTCCAGCCCAAAGAGCCAGCCGTGTGTTACACATCACCTTTGAAGATACGGTATACGCCCAGTCAAGACCGGCGCCTCTACGGGAATCAGGTGAGCATTACACCAACAGACTAGGGACCAGTTAGACTCCCCGATCACGCTAGACGAGATAGTGTCGTCCATCTCTGACTTGCCCAAAGGCAAGACGCCTGGCCCTGACGGGCTTACCGCCGACTTTTATCAGGAGCACATAGCTGTCCTGGCCCCTCGGCTGTTTGAGGTATGGAATGAGGCACTCCAAGCCTCCATCCTTCCCCCCTCCATGCGTGAAGCGGTAATCACGGTGTTGCTCAAACCGGGTAAGCCTGAAGACGAGTGCGGGTCATACAGACCCCTTTCTCTCATGAATCTTGACACAAAGATCTTTGCTAAAATCATTGCCAACCGCTTTTTGCCAATCATGACGCACCTTGTGCATGAGGACCAAGCGGGCTTCGTCCCGGGCAGGTCCACCTCCCACAATATCAGTAGATTGTTTAATGTCATGTCCCGCATAGATCAGGACGCCCAAGCTGTAGCGGTTACGTTGGATGCCCAGAAAGCCTTTGACATGGTTTCTTGGAAATACATGTGGCTGGTCCTTGAGACAATGGGTGTTGGCCCAAACATGATAGGGTTTATTAGACTATTGTACACGTCCCCCGTGGCGCGCGTTCGAGTTAACTCTCTTACATCTGAGATCTTCACGCTATTCAGAGGCACCCGTCAGGGCTGTCCCTTCTCTCCGATTCTCTTCGCATTGGCGATTGAACCGATGGCGGACTATGTACGTTCAAGACACTCTCGTAAGGGAATAAGATTGATAGAGAAGCCTGAAATTATATCCCTATATGCAGACGACGTCCTACTTTACATCAGAGATCCCACAACTCACCTCAATCCCATATTGAGAGACATCACTCGCATTGGCACCCATTCCGGCTTTACGATCAATTACTCCAAGTCGGAGATCTTCCCGCTCACTAAAGCTACCACACAGCCCACTTCCGAATACCCTCTGCGCTGGGCCCCTAACGGCATTAAATACCTGGGAGTACATGTATCCCTCACTAAACCCACCCTACTCACCGATAATTACTCCGCGGTAGCGCAGACAGTTGAGGCTAAAATCTCACGATGGCGCACTCTCCCGTTGTCCGTTGCGGGACGACTGTCCCTGATCAAAATGATTCTCCTCCCCAAGTTCCTGTACACCTTTAGTAACATACCCTTATGGCCTGGGAGGGCATACTTCACTAAGCTTCACACGCTCTGCGCACAATTCCTCTGGCACTCTGGTCCAGTGCGCAAGAAGTGGACTGACATGGCACTCTCATACAGACGGGGGGGTATTGCTGCTCCTGACCTTGCTATATATTGGATCGCGGCCCAAGCCCAGCACGCCACCCACTGGTACCCTGGCGCCCCAGTGCGCCCTCACGTCAAGCTGGAACGGTTGGCATCCTCGGGTATTAATCTGATGACCCTAGTGCTGCACCGACATTATGCCCCGGACTCCCCCATTGACCCCATCGCCGCGACCTTGTTCGCTTGGTCACACATACTAAGCCCATCAGCTGGGACCTCCCCGTATTACAAGTGTCTGCCCGTGTGGGCCTTCCCGGGGTTGGAGCCCACGCTGGATGCGGCCTTGACCCGCCACTGGGAGGCTCTGGGTTATAGGGCATTGTCTGACTTCTATCCAGAGGGCAAATTTATAGATCCCCAGACTTGGAGGCCGGGTCACACTAAATCTCCCTTAGAGACTCTTCAATACTACAGGCTTCGCGCTGCGTTCCGCACTATGTGGCCCTCCTTCCCAGATGAACCCCCAGACGACCCGGCTATAGCGTACATCGCCAACTCGGGCGGTGCACGGGGCGTTGTCTCATCCCTGTATCATATCCTTCAGGATGCCTCCTCTGCTCCGGTTCTTGGAGCGCGCAACAAATGGGCAGACGAACTGGGCCTGGGGATGCCTGATGGGTTGTGGGAAAGCATGTGTCTCCACACCAAAAGAGTCTCCCTCAACTTCCGCTTTCGGGCCATGCAGTATAAACTCCTCAATAGGCTATATTATACACCTCACAGGACTTCTGGGTTTGCTCGCTCCGAGGTGCGCCTCTGCCCGCGCTGCAGGGCCACAGATGCTGATCACCTACATATGTTCTGGTCCTGTCATAAGCTGTCTGATTTCTGGGAAGGGGTCATAAAAACACTTAGTGCAGTAACTGAAACCACTATTGATCCCGATCCTCTGGCAGTTCTGTTTGGGGTTTGGAGCACTGAGGAAACTAGCGCCTGAAAAAGTTTTTAAATATAAGTTGCATGATTGCCAAGAAGTGTATACTCCAGAACTGGAGGTGTTCCTCTCCTCCGACCCCTCAGAGATGGTTGGGCCTGCTCACATGGTCACGGAACTGCGAGGAGGACTATTTGGCTATGCTGCCGGCCCGATCTCGTCCCAAGAACATTTGGAGTGAATTCGCCACATATCTCAACAATCAGTCCGAAGCCGCATCGGGGTCTTGTCTATCCCCGGCCTCCACTCATGCATTGTGATCTCCTTTGGTCTCCTCCTTTATTTGTAAAATATTGCAATCACTGTTGTAATGATGATAAAGTGGCCCGTAAGCAGCTCCACGATCCACATGATTCATATGCTTGTTGCCCCGATGTTTGTACCTTGTGAACCTATGCCAATAAAAATAAAAGTTTTAAAAAAAAAAGAAAATAAAAGATGACTCATTCTTTGAGACACCATTCACATACAAGACAAACAACAATTAACATCTGGCTTCTAACATATACTTATATACATACAGTTTATAAAAAATGTATCATAGCATGGGTTTTAAGTAAAGTGGCACTTGAAAAACATGTAATTTCCTTATCAATCACTCTAGGTTCTAACAACTTTCAAAGGTTGGTGTTTTTTGAAGGTTTTCTCTTAACCTCTCTCCTCTTGGGGGTACTAGTGACCAGTGGATTAAGCTGCTAAGTGATCATGTCAATGCGGTGCGTTTCGGCCCCTATGGCATAAAGATAGACCGCATCCATCTTGATCTTCTTCTTTAGTGGTGCCGGGACTTCATCAGGACGGGGGGATAATTTTCTGAAGGGCTTCTGTAATCTTTTGCCCATGTGATACCTCTCTTCTATCTACAATTAAAATAGATGATACCTGTTTAGAACTAGGCCCAAGGCTTTGTGGTTTAAAAAAAAAATGCTCATTCAGGTGGAGCATATCTGACATAGGTTTCAACGTACACACATCACTCACCGTTAATGGTGGACGGCACAGGGACAGAGGGTAAGTCACTAAGTTGATTGTAGTTGACTGTAATGGCCTGTGTAATACAATAAACACAGGGCATATCATCATTTGGAAATACATTGGCATCATTCATCATTCGCAATTTATATATATTACAAATACCTTTTTTTAGAAGGCTAGATGTTATTGGTTGTTTCTGTAAACCAGGCTGGTGGAGATGAAAGCCAGAGGTATTTATCAAGGCTTCTTACTTTAGGGGGCTTCTTGTCAAACCTGTAGGAAACACAGGGTGGATGAGCTTGTTAAGTACGCTCTGGTTGATCTGACCGCATTCAGTATGCAAAATGGGAAGGCAAAAAACTGCCCCCACGTGGTCAAGTGTACTTACTCTCTCTCGGTAAGGCTCAACCTGTGTCACCGCGAAGCTCTGAAAAAAAAATGGTCGCTTGGGGCCAGGTTATTTATGGATTTAGTGTAACCCGTGTCCAGCATCCACGTGACCTGGGTTCACGTCATGCCAGGGGTGCGGCCAATGGAAATGCCACTGCATGGGCATCATGGGAAATGGAGTTTGCTCGGCCAACAACTCCAGTCCATTTTTTATTTAGGAAAGAGGGAGGGGCAAAATTCATCCCTGCACTCTTTTCTCCTTGTTTGATTGTACCATAAGATTGATGCCTATGTCTAAATCAAATCACACAGAAAACACGCTTTCATTTGTTTTTAGATCGACGGCCATACAGCCTATTCCACTTGATGACAATGGCATTATTTAGCAATTTGCAACACAAAAATACAACTTGGTATTTTAAGGCACCGCGAACAGCAATATATTTCTTGGAGTCACACATTATTGAACATATTGCATTTATCGTGTCAAAGATCATCAATATGTAGCGCTTCACATATGCCTAATGCGCCACACCCACATGTGCAAGCATTATTTCACAGTTCACACAACATTTCTAGACACAACGTACCACCTGATGTGTCAGCACCAGAATTTCTTGGTTATACAGGTTATTTAGCATAGAATAACCTAGGGCTTTTGAACACCACAGGCTGCAGTAAAGTTCTAGGTTGATCAGCTTATTTAACGTATCACATTTGGAGTGTCAGGTATAATCATGGTCAACAACACATCTCAAAAAACTAAACCAGCACAACACAATTTAAGTAACAGTTCTGCAGACCATATTGGTGTTCAGTTTGTGCAGGGACACCCTATCATTATCACTGCAACCTATATTCAATAGTTCCATCTGAACACCACAAGTCCTAGCACATACCAAAAAAAAGGGTTTTTCTTTTTACCCATACTGTCTGGCTAGTGTTTACAAGGTCTGCATCGATACCAATGTTAATATCGTGCATTTCAATTACTGACTTTTTCTCCCCATCATCTCACCCCGTGTGTTTGAAACACTAGGCTGTGTTCTTTGCGTACATCATGATTAATGAATAGGTGTTTTTTTTACACAACATTGTGTTTAGGTGTTCGAATTCCAAAAGGTTATTAAGGCTCGGTGTGTCATGTTTTCTCAAAATGCTGTTCTGGTCTCAATGACATAACTTCTCTTCGGGAGTTTCTATAAATCCGATAGAAGCTTCTTGATCTTCTTGGTCTTAGGAGAAGAGATTCCATTTGATACTGATATTCAGACCGTTTTTCACGGTGTCTAACTTCTGAACCCACCGTTGTTCCAGACGTTTTAGGGCTAGATCTCGGTCTCCTCCTTGTTTCTTCAGAGGCACTGTTTGTATAACAAACCATCTGATGTCCAAATGAGTGTGCTGTTTCTTCTTGAAGTGTTCTACCAAAGGTTTGTCGGTAACCTGATTCTTGACGCATGAGCGGTGTTCGCAAATGCGTTGTTTCACCGGTCTTTTGGTTTTACCTATTTATAACATATTGCAAGGGCAGCGTATCCCATAGATCTCCCATGGTGTGTTACAGTTGGTCAATTCCGCACATCTCCAGTTGATGTTTTTTAGAGGGATGGTATTCAGATTCTCTGTGAGGGAGCAGACTGAGCAATGTCCGCATTTGAAATGCCCTTTAACTCGTGGCAGGCCCCAAAGGTTTAGTTGGTCGTCTTTATTATTATGTTCCTCAAAAGTATGGACTAGCATTTGTTTTAGGTTCCTGTTTTTTTAAAAGCAAACCTCGGTTTGTCCAAAATGAAGTCAGGCGTGGTAATCAATGGCGAGTGTCTTAAGATCGTCTTCTTAATAAAGTTACTCAAGGGGCTATATGTCATAACACAAGTGATCTTATCTTCTTTCTCTTTTGTGTTTCTGGTCAAGCATGTTTCTCTTGCCATGTATTTTGCCCTCTTCTTCGCATTCTTTATTACCTTTCGTGGGTACCCCCGTTGTTTTAGTCTAGCCGTCAGCTCATCCGCATGGTGCTCGAATTGTTGATTAGTGCTACAATTTCTCCTAATGTGGAGGAATTGCTGTAAGGTATGTTGATTTTCAAATTGAGGGGATGATAGCTATCATAATGTAATAGGGTGTTCTTGTCCGTCGGTTTACGGTATAATGTTGTAACTAAATTACCATCTCCATCCTTTTGGATCATCAGGTCCAGGAAGGGTATTTCCTTGATGTCAAAGGACATCGTAAACCTTAGGAAGGCATCTTGAGTATTTAACCATATTTTAAAAGCATCCAATTCTGTTGGTGTCCCCTTTCAGATTATAAAAATATCATCAATATACTGATGCCAATTATTGATTTTCAGTCTGAATCGGTTGGACTCATTATAGATGTATGTGCTTTCAAAAAAATCCATGTATAGATTAGCTATATCGGGCGCGAAAGTCGCGCCCATCCTTGTCCCATGTATTTGCTGAAACAAAGTTTCTTCGAAAGTGAGGGCGAGGATGCACTCCAGGATGAAATCGGTGGGTACCATGTTGGTGTTGTGATGTTTCGTGTCCAAGTAGATTTTCATTACTTCAATACTGGCTGTCTGAGGAATACTGGTGTAAAGGGCTTCTACATCGAAGCATACCAGGAGATCTTGTTGGTCAATCTTCAAGTCACTGAGGATGTTGATCATCTGAGTTGTATCTCGTATGTCTGATTTCATTTTCAGGACAAACGGCCTCAGGAAGAAGTCTGCATACTGTGATAAAGGTTCTAATTCCAAACCTATTGCTGACACGATTGGGCGGCCTGGGGGTGTTTGGCTGTTTTTATGCACTTGGGTAATATGTAAAAGGCTGCCGTGGTTGGCTGTGTCGTATTCATAAATTGCTTCTCATTGTCATCGATCCATCCCTCTGTTTCAGCATACATTGTAAGACTCTCAATCTCTTCTTGCAGTCTTTTTGTTGGATCTATGGGGAGTGGTTTGTAATGTGCACTATTTTGCAGGAGTTTCAGGGCCTCAGTCTGGTATTCCTTCCTGCCCCATAGTACAATCCCGCCTCCTTTATCCGCCGGTTTGATAATAAACAACAGATTTTTGTCGAGGTTCTTAATCGCTGATCGTTCTTGCGGGGTCAGGTTGTCAAAGGTTTGTATTTCCGGGCTGATGGATGTTCCCGCTGGGGTGAAAGTGGTAGTGGCTTTGAATCCTGTAGTACGCTCGCTGCTCCTTGATCTTTGTTCTCTACCCTCATGGTTTCGGAAAAAGTATTTTAATCTCACGGTTCTGAAGAACCATCTTAGTTCTTTCTCTGTTTCAAAATCGTCCGCGGCTTGCATAGGGACGAAACTCAGGCCTTTCGCGAGAACCTGTTCTTCAGTAGGTGTTAAAGTATTTGAGGTCAGATTAGAAATAGGGATTACCAAGTCTCATATTGGCGGCTGCTCCATTGGTGGGTTTGTATGATATATTCCATTTGTTGTCTCGGTCAACAAGTTCTTCCTTGTCGCCCCAGTCCTCAAAAAAACCTTGAGGTGGGCCGCTCTGTGCACCCGCTCCCGGTTCGCCTCCTTGTTCTGATTCACTGCCACTGGAGGTATTTGATGTATCGGAGAAAATCACAAAAGGCTTATTTTGGCCGCCTCTCCTATTGAATGACTTTTGTGGTTGATTCTTGTTCTGATCTTGGTAGAAGTCAGGGTTAAGGTACGGATATGTTTGTTCTTCCTTATACGATTAAATATCCCTCTTCAATTTCCAGATTTTTTTGTCTAAATTGAATTGCCGGAATTTGTGTGTTTCTTCATTGATTTTTTCAGAAGTAATTTCACATCTGTAGTAATCAAGTCTTCTACCAGCTTTTCTCGTTCTTCTGTTTGCTTTTTCATTTCCTCTTCCGCTGTCTCTATTACCAAAATTACCCAATCTCGGCTGCATCTGTTACCCCTGCCTTCAGGTATTCTAACATTAGTATTCCATGTAGTTCAGTGCGTACCAGTTTTTTCTTTTTTCAAATTATAGTTTCTGCGTGATTTTCACTTGATTTTGTTGCTTCAGTAGTGGGTTCGTTTTGCAAGAGGGATGGGGCATTTATCAAGCGTTGGAAATGGTCATCTGTGAAGGAGTTTATGTTTCTAGTCTCCATCGCATCTTAAAAGCTAGTTGGCAACTATTCTGTGGTCCACAGGCCATCATAAGCTCTTCCTATCTATTTGAGTATTTGTTTTTTTATTTTTGTTTTTTTAATCTGGATATTGGTCTCTGTATCTATGTTTTCCAAATATTTTGTCTTTTTTATGCAATTGATCATTAATGCAACTGTGTGTTAATCACAGTACTGGGAAAGGGCTCATTTCCCCCTACTCACAGTATATCCGGATCCCTTCCCGAGATCAAACCTAACAACCACGGGTTGTCAAAACAGTGTATTCAACAGGTGAACCCAAAATTTGTTTTAAACGAGGGGTTTGTGTTTCAACAGGGTTAATATAACTATGAGAGAACAAAGGGACGATTGACTTTTTCCTACAATTGTGTGTTTTTACCGCGGGCTGCGTTTGCAGCTGCAGTACAGCACCCATGGGTGCCCATTTTGTCAAAATGGCCCCAGTCTTGTTTTTTCACCATTTCTTATTGGAATGGTCCTTCTTGAGATTTACTCTGTGTGCCAAACCAGGTGTTGTCCCTTTGTTCGTTTGGTCTTTGGTGGGGTTCACTGGTGAATCCCACCTCTGGCTCCAGCATGTCTGGCAGGGCAGGAAGCAAGGGAGGTTCCCGAAACTCCTTTTGCTTAGTCTCCTTTGTTACAGGAATGCACCCAAAGGTGATTGGCTGTCTGGCTGTCCTTGGAGGACAGCCACCCTGCTGTGTGAATGACAGGTAGTCTGCAAATGAATTGGAGAAACCTGCGTAAAGGCGAGGTCTTTTAGACAGAAGGTAGAGTCGACGACTGGACAAAGGAATCCGAAGAAGAACTTGGAAGAGAAGCTTGCTGTAACTCCTGGATTATTGGTTTGCCCGGTGAAGCCCTGCTGCACTGCTGAAGCTCCGAATTTGCCTCCACTAGAGAAGCCCTGCAACGGACGACTTCTCCCCTTGGGTTGGTGGGACCAATCGACCCAAGCCAAACTCATCTGGAAATTGTCGCGTTGCTGGCTGTACTTCCATTTGCTGCTGCAGGAGCCGAGTGCCAGGGAGAGGAACACCAGAATCAAGTGCATCGTCTTTAAGCCGGACCTGAGCTCCATGAAGATCCTCCAACTCCCTCAAAGCAGGGCTGACCAAGCCTGAGCCACTTCAACAGAGTGCTGAACCCCAGAAGCAAGGAAAGTTCACAAGGTGTCCAAGAACAGTGGTGGTGCTATTCGCGAGAAGCTGAAACCGCGATGTACCGCTGATCTGAACTTTGCCCATAGCTGCCGCCAACCTTCGAATTGTAGTGCAGGAGTCCCCAGACATCCTCCCTCTTGTCCCCATGACTGAGGACCAGGAACAACAGGATCTGCCATACTACAACAGGAACAGTAGCCTGCTATAACCAATTTCTTCAGACCTAAGGTACTGTGAACTAAGGGGTACTTAGCTCTTACAGTGTAGCTTGCTTGCTCTCAGTTGAGACTTGCATTTGCTGCCTTTTGCAGAGTTGCTTGCAGCTTTGCCCTCCACAAGCCTCCAAGCTTGTGGCCCTACAGTGATTTCATTTTCTACAAAACTCTCTACAACATTGTGCAA
This sequence comes from Ambystoma mexicanum, assembly GCF_040938575.1. Classification (NCBI taxonomy): domain Eukaryota; kingdom Metazoa; phylum Chordata; class Amphibia; order Caudata; family Ambystomatidae; genus Ambystoma; species Ambystoma mexicanum. Next base: position 657,212,235 of record NC_090934.1, read on the forward strand.
GACTTATTACTTAACTTCAAGAAGTACCTCAGCTCCCCTAGACTTTGCTCAAATAACATTGGCTGTCCTGGCTCCCTGAAGACTTGTCTAACTTCTGACTTTGTGCTTTGATCTCTCCCTCCAAAAAGTCATAAATTCTTTACTCTTATAGCTGGGAAAGGGTTAATCTACATTGCATTGAGGGATCAAAAGTACTTACCTGTTTGAGAAACTTGTTAACCATTGTTTCATACTCTAATCTTTTCCTTTTGACATCAAACTCAAAATGTAAACTAAAACCTCTGAAATGATATTTACCTAGTTTGGCAGGCACTCAGAGATTACATAGATCCATTTGCTTTTGATCACTGTATAGTGATGGTTTAGGTACTGATCTGAGATCTATTATACAGGCACCTAATTTAGGTGCCAAAATGAGTATCAAATTGAATGTGATTGCCTTGTAATTCTTTAAAATGCTGCCATCTTGGATTTAACAAAGCCTACACATCCCACAAGAGGGACAATAGATAGTGCACAAAGTTGCCATGTGTTGGCACCAGGTTATGCCAGAGTATCCCAGATCACCACAAAACATTGTGTTAGTGGGCAACATGTTCTGTTTAAATAAGTCTTTGCTTGTTTGATCCAGGGTTTCTCAAGTAAATTCAAAGTCACCACTGCAGAATTATTCAAAGTGCTCATAGCAGTATTCCTAATGCTTTATCACATACACCACAAATATAAAACTTACAAGTGGCATGTTGGTCACAAGCATGTTTCATACATGTGACAATATGCTATGTGACGCCACACACGTATCACATACATAGGAAACATGTGTCACATGCATGACATTTGTGTTACCTTCCACATTTGGTGCACAGTACCCTATTTAAATATCAGATGCTCAGTGCACCCTACATCTTCATGTCCATAGAACCACGTTGCCCCTAATTAAGTATTTCAATCACTACTACTTCCTCATGTCTTCTGCTGCCCAAATTGCCAATAATGTCCCCAGCACCCCAGGACCCACATCATGGCCTATATGTCCCCCTTTTACTATCAGGTACCTAGTGCCCTCTCCTCCTCATCAGGTCCGCACTATCTACATCCCTTTCACACAGTGAAAGCCAGAATTTGGTCATCCAATACGCACATTCTTTCATCTCTGAGCTGTGTGGCCAGGTAGCATAAATTGAACATGTGTCGCAATACCACATACACACCTATTGCATAATACATACATGAATAAAATTTTGTCTGCAGAAATATGTCGTTGGTCATGTATTATTATTATAATTGCTTATTTATAAAGCGCTTAATAGCAGTGAAAACCACGGGATCGGGATTCAAACCTGTGTTGCGATTTGTTGTCTTGCTACCAAGACAAACGTGTTGCCCCTGAGCTATCCTTCCTCCCGAAAGTATGGCATAGCTGAGTGATATATATGTAGTGTACCATCACAGACTGGGTGTAATATGCACAAAGATAATGATAAGGCATTGCACAACCAAAGGCTCTGGGTTTGTGTTCCACACATCCAATTCTAATTTATCAAACTTGGCCTCGAGTCAAAAGCTGGGAGTCATGTTTATCAGCGGAAAGAAATATATGAAACACAGTTTGCAGGTGTAATCATCTAATCATGTTTGGTTTATGTGAGTGGCACTCGGAGTGCATGGCTAAAGCCTGTTGTGAGTCTACAACATGGCCATCAGCTGAAGGCTGCAGCCATGTTTGGTTTATCTGCGTGGTACAAGGAGTGCAAGCCATGGCTCTGCACTCTGTGCTCCAGAGACATGAGCAAAATATCATCCACAACCACGGTCTAGGGTCCACAATTGATGCATTTTGACAATGTAGAAATGCAAGACATGTGGTAGGAGCCAAGCGATACAGTCCATGCTATATGTGTATTAGTACATCGCATGCCAAACACTGTATCCTGTTTCAACCACATTCATTAACAAAACATATGTGGTTGTGGGCTGCATTCATTGCATCGGAGTGCTAGCAACGTGTTGCATGAAATATCGTGCACGTCTGAAAAAATGGGTGACATTTTTGTTTATCTGGGGGCACACAATGTATGACTGCAGGTTGGTGATTGTGTGTAACACACACATGAGTAAAAGGCCATTGAAAGCGGTAGTTTGTGTTAGCTAGTGATGTACTAGATTTCCCTTCATATAACAATTAAAAAAACATTAAATTCACAGAAACAACATAGCTTAAGGGGACAACGAGTCAATGTGGCAGATTCTCAAAAAATAGTACAAATTAAAGGGACGCATGCGCCGTTTCGTTTGTGCTATTCTTAGAAATGTGCGGGTGCCCTTATTTTCAAAGATGACCAGAACATCTTTGCGCAACTGTCCAGCCACTTTGCATACATTTCCGACACTAATGTATGACAAGCTTCCAGCAAACCACTTGGTTGCTGGGGGCGCATTTCACCGAGCTGGGCCGTTAAGGGGCCTACCTTGGTGAAATGACAAAAATAAAAAGCATTTGCATCCTCTTTTTGGGGATGGAAATGCAAGTGTGAGAGCTGTGGTTTAGCCCGGCATGCTCCTCAGCCTTGGAAAGGATGATGATGACCTCAACGGATGTAAGGGTGTATGTATATCTTTGCTATTTCCACTGCATGAGCATAGGCCCAGGCCCCATACCTGGCTCTATGTGCGGTGCAGAGTCAATGAAACATGACCCTAACCTCCACAGGTAACCTCTTAATGGAGGGTAATGTTTATCTGTATATCGCCTATACAAAAAGCAAGTGTTTCAAAGCGCTCAAGGAGGGAGGGAGCAAAGGGAAAAACAACAGTCATTAAGAGCCCTTGAATTTCTGAAAGATACAAATCTGCACAAGCAGAGTAGGTGCATATAATACAATTAACAGTGTAGATAACCGCAAATAGGTTTAACGACCACTCTGCGGTATTTCCAAGTGCAGTGAGGCACCACCATGCAAGGAGGGGGGGACAAGGGAAGGCACCACCATGCAAGGAGGGGGACACAAGGGAAGACAGATAGACGAACCTTCAGGGCATGGCACGTTCAGATCGTGCAAGTGCAGTAATAAGAGAGCTGATGTCATGTGGTCAAAGCATCATAATCTGCACATTAACCGTGCAGCAGCATTTTGCAGTCTCTAAGGTGGGTGCATTGCGGTTTTGGATAGAGCCAGAAAAGCACTGTTGGAGTAGTCCAGGATGGAAAGCAACAAGGATATACTGTCCTGGACTTAGTTGGAAAAATGAAGGTCATTATTTGTTTCAAAATTCTTACAGGAAAGAAGTTTTACTTGATTAATGCACCAAACTGGGTCCCATAGTTAAATCTGCATCCAAGTGGACTCCCGGATATCTTAATAAGGAAGTCGTTTGGGGAACATGTTAACAGTTGGGGGGTGGCAGAGGCTGAACGGCCAGACAGTGGTTATTATTGAGGTTTATTTTTAATCTGTTAGCTTGCTACTAGCTATGGTTCATCAGAATACATTCCGTAAAAAGGATAGCGCCATTAGGGTCATCAGTACTGTGTTAAAGATAATGGGGGTCATTCCGAGGTTGGAGGTAAGGAATTACCGGCACCGGTAAGGGTGCCGATGCCGGTAATCCCTTGCCTCCGTATTGCGAGGTCCCTTTGCGGGTCCTTCCTTACCTCCTGCTTTTAGCAGGAGTAAAGTACGGGACCCGCAAAGGTACTTCGGAGGTAATTACGGTACCGTAATTTATGGTACCGTAATTACCTCCTTCCCCATTCCCATTGAGCCCTATGGGGCAAAAATGGGAATGGGGAAGGGCAAAAGGTGAATGGGGAATTACCGGTCCCTCCAACCCTGGAATCGACCGTAATTACTCCATTCACCATGCCGGATTTGGGACGGTTTCGGAGGCAACCATGGAGCTAATTATTCCATGGTTAGCTCCAAACCCGGAATGAGGCCCAATATGTGCATCATCTGCATAATCATACGCTGTGCCACCACATTTCTTAATCTGTCTGCGAATGGGACTGATGTAAACGTTGAACAAAAGATAGGCAAGGCATAGCAATGCGGCACCCCCACACTCCGGTGTACAAACTCTAGATTTAAAAGCTGGTAATGAAACCATCATTTGCCAGTTTATTAAGAAGGAGCAAATCTATTCAAGGATCCTACTGCCATATCCTATTATTGTAAACCCCCCACCATCATAAATTGTCAAGACTTGCAGTGATGACCCACTTACTACCTTGCAGAGGTCTAAACCCAGCCTGCAGGGAATCTAGAACATCATTCCTTTCCACAACATTGTGCAGCTGGTGGTCCACCACCTTCTCAATCAGTTTTGCCTGAAAAGGGCAAATTAAGATCTGACAGATGTTGGAAAGATCCGAACGGCATGGCGATGTTCTTTTAATAAGGGGAGTTACTGCCGCACATTTCAGACTGTTTGGTAAATTTGTTGAGATAATTGATGTGTTCAGTACTTCCTAAGGAGCATTGCCAATATTGATACTTGATTCTTACCTTTTGAATACATGTGGGCGGCCAGGGTCCCTGGCAGAACAGGGGAAATTGACAAATTCAACTAGTAAAATAAAATGCCCATGGTTTAAAGCCTCAAAATATGTAAACATGGGTTTTGGGTGGGTAATTAAATCACATTTCCCGGCTTTTTCTTAATTTGGATTGAAAAGCCTTATATGCCTCCATCTCAACGGGTTCTTCTGTACTTTCTGCTCCTGCTCTCATGGTTTTCCGACTTTGCATTTTGGTTTTGCCATACTTTTCTCCTAAAGACATTCTTGCTCTTCTGCCTACAATCCTTGTCTTCCTGTGTAGCCTTGCAGCTTTCAGTTCTAGCATTCTTCAAGCTAGAAGTTGGGCTCTGCAATACATGTATTCAGGAGTTCTTTAAACCTATTTTACTCCTTTTGTCTCTAACCAGATATATCTAAGGTGGTGCACGAGGCCAAATATGAGTGATTTTCCTCCCTACTTGGTACACATCGTCCACAGCGGAGTACAAATGACCTTATTATGGGGAACCATGGTTATCCCTCCAAACACACTTTTATTTTCCCAACGTTTGCCCTTCTCCTCGATTCCTTATTATAAGCTTTCTAGATTAATACACATTCTGGTCCCCAGTTATCAAAAGACTGTTGATGGAGTTTAGTTATTGTTCCCCATACCAATTTGACAGGGTAGGAGAGTGTAAAGGCTTCATTAGTATCCCTTGTTTTTCACATAAGTTATATGGGGGAATGAGGGGCGCCAGAGCAATTCCCAAAGCTCTCAAAACTCACAGTTGCAGGATCGCATTTAAAAGGTAGATTATGGCAGATATGTTCAAGTGCCTGCCCACTTCTGGGTTGAGAAGATCGTGGACAAAGCTTCTCACATGTTTCCATTTTATCATCAATGGGCATTCTTCCTACAGGAACAGTTTGTTCCATTGTTTTTGCTGGCTTTACATGTAATCATTATTATCTTTATTATAAGGGAATGTGCCATTTTCATTATTTTAATTTCTTCTGCCCCAATCTGTAATTCAGCCTTTTTAATTTTCTGCTAGCCATTTGCTCTTTCTTACTCTTCTTACTGTTCTTTTCTCGATAATGCTTCCATTTCCTGTGATGATTCTTCTATTTCAATGATCTATGGGAGTCTTTCACTGTTACAAATGAGTTCCTGATTTATTTTCCAGGACCTTCACAGTGCTGCAATTTCCATGTCTACCATTGTCTGTGGTTTCGTTGGCAAGGCATTTCCTAGCCTGAAATCCCAATTGCCATTTGTGTTTGCATCTTTTTTACTCTGTGTTTCAGGTTGTTTGTTTTTTTATATTCCCTTTTATTTATTATTGCTTCTTTTGTGCCCTAGCTCTCCCTGGACCTTCATGCTCTCCCTTGACGCTGTTTCCCCCAGTACATGCATGTGTTCATTCTATTGTGTAACATGATATTGTTGTGTTTGTGTATCTGATCTAGAGTCGCTGAGAAATCCTGCAGACACTTGGGACTTTCCACAACATTCTGATACATCTCTTGGAGCAGGATGGGCGTCTGCCCTGCCTCCACATTGCTAGCAACACCATAGCTTTGGCTATAGAGGTACAATGTATTGCATGAAAAGAAACCCTCAAATGGGTGGTTCAGGGATTGTTCCTGAACCCCTCCTTCTCACACACACACACACACACACACACACACACACCACCCCCCCTAACTTTCTTTGTGCTCTTCATTATGCGGCTTGGCCCCAAAGTGCTGGAGCAACTCTCTTGTGCTTCTTGTCTTGAATGCAATGTCAAACTTGACTTATTTTGGTTGCTTTCACCATCTGCGAAAACTCTGTGCCGTTGAAGATCACTTCAAAGCTCCTGGATCCCTCTCGATTTCTGTAATGTTATGAGTATAAATGTGAATAAACTCAAGGTTGTCCGTACTGACTGAGGTTAGCCCACATTTTCCAAATTCACCACTTCAGAGATTCCACCACTTGCTTTCAAGCTCAAGGTAATGGGAATGTTGATACCTAGTATGTTTGTCAGTTGGCATAGCTGGCGTTACATGTCTGTTTATTTTTTCCATGTGTCCCTTTTGAGGATACTATCCTTGTAGGTGCTGAATCCAAGTGGCAGAGACCTGACTCCTTCTGTCTTTTGGATAAACATCTGTTTCACTACATCCTTCACAATTTTCAATGTCATTTATTTGTTGATGTCACAGAGACCTTGAGCAGCTGCTTAACTTCTCCCACCTAAATGTAATTGTAAATATGCTGTTGGCTAACAAGTGCCTTGTGAGAGCCTGCTTTCTTTTCGCATAATTCTTGTAGCAGAAAGCAATACATTTTAGTTTGCCTGATTTTTGACTGGTAAATGCTTTGTTCTTTTCAACAATGATATCGGTGGCCCCTTGTTGCTAAAATCATAACTGACGTAAAGTGGTGTGCAAGTGGAGCAGTCATTGCAGTCTCTCAGTCTTTGTGACCGGATTTGTGAAGCAATCTATGGTTCGGAGTCCTACTTCACTGTTTACTACTTCTGGCTGGCTGTGCAGGGGTTAAAAACTCCCAGAACCGCGAAGTGGTGTGCAAGTGGAGCAGTCATTGCAGTCTCTCAGTCTTTGTGACCGGATTTGTGAAGCAATCTATGGTTTGGAGTCCTACTTCACTGTTTACTACTTCTGGCTGGCTGTGCAGGGGTTAAAAACTCCCAGAACCGCGAAGCGGAGCGAAGTGGTGTGCAAGTGGAGCAGTCATTGCAGTCTCTCAGTCTTTGTGACCGGATTTGTGAAGCAATCTATGGTTCGGAGTCCTACTTCACTGTTTACTACTGCTGGCTGGCGTGCAGGGGTTAAAAACTCCCAGAACCGCGAAGCGGAGCGAAGTGGTGTGCAAGTGGAGCAGTCATTGCAGTCCGTGCAGACGGCAGAGGCAAGGCGAGGACCCCTGTTATATCACCCTGCTGTCTCATCAGGTAATCTCCAACTGACTAACTCATTTTAACTGTGTCTGCATTATTAATCTTCACGACTGGAGCAAGTGAAGCGTAACAGACCGATTGCGAGCCGCCATTATTGATAACAGCTGGAGCAGGCTTCAATATTCTATTTACCCCAGTACCGCTGCTTCACACTAACTTAGCTGAGTGAATAGTCGGGGGTAAAGAACTAACGTCTTTCGAACGTTGTGCCTTCCATAACAAGGCCGATAAGAGCGGAGCAGCGACTGTGGGTTTCGCAGACTTCGTGAACTCGACAACCCGGCGTGGGAAGCAGGAGGAAGGCAAAGCGGCGAATGCAAGCATCGTAATGTTTGAGCCGCTTTAATTCTACTGGAAAATCAACCCGCCGCGGAATACTTGAGGAAAACTGAGTGGTGACTGCGGGCTTCGTAGCCTTTGAGCCGCTCAATCATAAAATTGCTGTACATTTTCGTGCACCCTATTGAATGGGCGTTGCACGGAACGTATTGTAATTTACAGCAGCTGCGCTAATTGAACCCATTGGGAATTGGCCTTCTGCTGTAATACGGGTTGAAGTCTTGAGGGCACGCTTAAACAGCGCATCACACGAATTGCCTCGTTTTCAAATTACATTTCTACGTCAAAAGAATTATGAAATTAAGGAGCACCCCATTACAGGATGATCTAAGAGCCCCTGAATGGGAGATCTCTGAACCGAATAGTAGCCGTTTGATTAGTGGCTCTACATGTATTACAGACGAGCATAATAGCAGCAAAGTGATGGAGGTGGGGGGTTCGCAGATTGACACTCAAGCTATGGTGCATATAAACTCATGCACTCCTCTCGTCTCCAAGCCTGTTAGACATGGAGGGGCCCTAAACTCAGCACCCACCCTTGCCGACAGGTGGAAAAAAGGACTAGAATATACCACAACAACAATAAAAATTCAGAAGAGAATAGAGGAGCATTTTGGAGTAAACAAAATGCTACATGACAAATTAACACAAGGACCAGGCAATATGTCATCGAGTTGCTTAGAAGATGGTGATCAATCAGATAAACGCGACAATTGCCATTTAGTTGTGAGCATTGGCGACCCAACCACGAGTCATCCGAGTCCTACAAACATGGAGGATAATCAAGAACTGAGAAGTCCAATGCAGGCCAATCAACCGGTTGAGACATCTGCTGTCATGGATACAAGCGCATCACAGGAAGAAACATTGGCTGAGGGGCCTGACTTGAATGTCAACACATTAACCGCACTTAGTTATGTGCTGAATTCGTTGGTCTCTGTTTTTGAACTACTAAAAACCGAAGTCCAAGTTCAATCTGGATCCATGATGGAACTCACAAAGGAAGTGGCAGCGTTGGACAGCTCAGTGGCTGGCTGTTGCAACGCTGTCAATTCATGTGTATTACCAAAATTGCAGTTGATGCAACTGGAATGTACAAAACAAGGTTCAGATATCTCTGCAATACAGAGAGCCATGGTGGACATTTACAATTCTGAACAGGCTGATAGAACCCTTAAACAGGATCTTCTTACTCAATTGGAACTGTACAATCAAAACGCACAAGAACAGAAGAAAAAAGGACCTGAAGAGGCTGATCCTACAATTGACTGTGAATCATCTCTTTCAGCCTCTATTCTGGAAGAATTCATGAGATTGGCAAATGTGAATGTGGAACTTTTCCCCGGAAGCGTAATGGAGAAGCCCGCAGCAAAAAAAAAACATTAGCAGCCAGCTGGATTCACAAGAGGCTGAAGTAGAAGATGTGGGAACCATAAGCCCCCAATAAAGCAGTAAGAAATTGAGAAAGAGAGCAGCAAGACGGGCAAAAAGAAGGGATGAAATTAAATCCCAAAGGAAAAGGGCAAACTTGGAAAAAAGACAAAAAATCAGAGTAGAACAAAACAAAATAATTCAGCCACTAACTCATTCATAAAGAAAGTTGGAAATAAGCAATTGGCACTGAATGAGGATGTCAATGAGATTGTGGAAGTAATGACCCCCATTAGCATACCAGCTAAGAAGGGGGATCCACAAATGAATTGCAAGCCGACCAAAGCCACTCAACCTATTGATGATTGCATTAAAAAAGCTGGCAACAATAAAAAGATGGTCGAACGAAGCATGCATACAAAGGCATCACAAACTGAAAAGTTTTTTGAGAGTTCGCAGATGGCCCAAGCTTCGTCTAGACCAAGGAAGTCAAGTCCTCTGGCCCCCATCTTTCTGATAGGTAAACAAAAGAAGAAATCCAATGCATTGCCAGATGATAGTGTTTCCAAAGTGGTGAGGAACTCTAATTTGAAGATCGCGCCTATCTTTTTGAAAAAGTCAAACGGTGCCCAACAGCACCTTGTGGCACTCAGCGATCATGAGTCAATTGATAGCACAAATACAAATAAGCAAATCAGAGTCCACCCACACTCACCATTGGATGCACTGATAAAAGAAATCTCACATAGTGAGCTACAGAAATCACAGTGTTTGGGAACAAATTTGCCTCCTAAAAAAAGCAACATTTCTGGAACCATTGATGTGAATCAGAACAGTGGGGAAGATGTAAAAGCCCAGAGATCTGAAATCAGGAGTGCAGTAGAAGCTTATATGCAAGGCCTTGTCATTCCTCCACTTATAGCCTTGGCGCCCGCACCCGCCATCTATAATACACTTGATGGTGTTGATAAGGCGGCGGAGAATGTAAAACAAGCCCAGGAAAAGCCCAATATTGGAGGGTCTCTCCCCGTAATCCAAGGTTTAGCAGCACCAGTGGTTCACGCCGCGGATGATGATGTAAACACCCAAGGGGTGTCCTCTTTTGTGGTTCACTCTGATTCAGTCGCACCATCACAATCGAGCCTACCTAGCGACTTTACAAAAGGGGTATTGGCCCTGATCAAAGATGCCTTAGGGGACTTAGTCCCCATTCTAAAAGAGAAAAGAAATAACGTGACCTCAATTAAGGACAAGAAAACACAAGGAAGCCTGGGCACGGGGAAGGTTATCCCCCGAGTTGCACTGTGCTCCATGATTCTGAAATGTCGACCTACCCCCTGCATACAATACGACCTGAACCGAAGTGCTATTTTAGCGATCTTTTCGGACATACCACTGCTGGAAGACATAACTTCAGCTGATCTGGCTTTAGTGGAATTTACATCCAATCACAACCTAAACACAGTACGGGTATGGATGCAATCCAGAGTAATTCGTAATTTGGTTTGGCAAGCAAAAAACTCATTATTTGATTTAGGTTTTCTGATCGAATTAGAAATGGATAATGAATCTGAGCCAGATATGGCAAGCAACCCGATCTCTATGCAGAGAGAGAATATTGTTACAGCGAATGGCCAAGATTTAAAATATCCTTCGAAGGATAGATCTCTGTGTTCTTGCAATTGCAGTAGTAATTCGAATTAGCTGACCAAGATGAAAAAACTGCTTCCTACTACCTTGGTCAGCTGGAACTCAAGAGGTTTTAAACACTTGCTAAACAACAATACGAATGGCCTTGGTAAATTTCACATCATTCTGTTACAAGAGACCTGGTTGCTAAGTTCCATTGTCTGGGCAGGCTATCAAATACACCTGAATCCGGCACGGAAGCCCATAATAGGCAGACCTTCTGACGGACTATTGGTGGCGTTAAAAGATGAACCGGGATCATCGTCAAGGCTGTGGGCCATGCCAAATACATACATGCTGCTTGTAAGGGCAGTAATCAATGATGACATCTATGCCATCCTTAACATTTACTGGAATCCAGTAGCAGTCACAACTGAGTCCTTCTTCAATGATCTGAACAAACTATTTGACATGGTATCTGCAGATGGCAAGATTTCGTATTTTATCTTGGCGGGTGATCTGAATATGAATTGTCTTGCAACAGATGGGGCGCAAAAGAATAGGAAACTACAACAATGGAACACAATGATTTCCCACAGAAATTTGCATATGTTGAATGGAGCCTTTAAAGAAGACATTCCACCTGCACCAACATGGAAAAGAGGAAACTCTAAATCAATAATTGATTTCATCTATGTGAATGGTGCTTTATGGTCATCAATGTGCTCCTTTTGTGTGGCTCCATCTGTAACAAGTGATCATAATATGTTGTGTGCCACTTGGAAAACCATGGTAAATGCTATTGATGTGAAACATAGGTCATTGGAAGGTGGTTGCCTTGTGGTAAATAGCGGTAAAAACCGCCTATGATGGTCGGAGAATGCCTTGTGGCATTTTAATCAAATTTTATATGACTCCAATGCCTCATCCAATTGGCAAGCTTCAGATATAGGCCTTACATATAGTAATGCAATGCAATCGTATAGTCAACAAAACACAGCGAATACCAAAAAAGAGAGGCATATCCATGTCTTTGATACCACCGTATTTACTCGGAAGAGAATTTATCGTGCAGAAGTACGAAGTTTGGCAAAACTTCCTCTGTCCATTAGACTGCCCCTTATTAAAAAAGTTCGCCTACATTATAATAACTGGGTTAAAAGTTATAGAGCCAATCTCTACCAAAAAGACGGAGCAATTATGCTGTCAACTCTAGCGAATAAAAACATCACAAAAATGTGGGCGATAATTAATCAAACCAATAATGCCCAACAATTAGATCTTCAGACATCGATAGTTGAGGCACATCAATGGGTCGATTACTTCCAATCTGTATATGCTTTACCGCCAAATGCGATTTCGATATTAAAGACACGTGAGGCATTGAGGTTTTGGCTACACATTGATCACAAGGAAATAAAACATCTAATTATGACCTCAAGTAATTCATGTGCAGTGGGCCCGGATGGAATATCGAACTCTTTAATGAAAAAACACCCTGAAGTTTGGAGCTCAATTCTCTACAAAATATTTTCTGCAATAAACAAACATCAAAGATTACCTAAAACATGGACGGAAGCTATTACAGTTCCAATTTACAAAAAGGGTGATCGCCAATCACCAACGAGCTATCGCCCAATCTCTTTATTGGATGCTCCTGCAAAAATATTTTGTAGAATTATATTAAAGGAGCTCAATGAGTGGGTAGACCAAAAGAGTCTAAGAGACCGATTCCAGTCAGGATTTGTAAAGGGCATGGGCACAATACCAAACATCTTAGCACTCTCAATGATACAATCAGAGCAGGTTGATGGCGGACTCCCCTTATACTTGGGGTTCATTGATTTTAAATCTGCTTTTGATTACATTGATAGACATATGCTGATAACCAAGCTTAGATTACATCAGTGCCCAGTCTCCCTTGTAAATCTAGTGACATTGCTACACTCCACTACTACGATGCGTGTAAAACTAAATATGAATGGCAAATTATCACCAGCCATTCACACATATAGAGGAGTGAAGCAGGGTTGTGCTCTAGCCTCATTTTTATTTAACTTCTTTATTTTCGATCTGGGCCCTACACTAATGAACTGCGTAACAGATGCGCCTCGCATAGGATCGCAAAAGGTTGCTTATTTATTATACGCAGATGATTTGGTACTATTGTCCCGCACTCCCATAGGTTTACAGAACATGTTAATTCAATTAGGGTCATATGCAACATCAAATAACCTTGTGATCAATACGACCAAATCTCAAATTTTGGTTTGCCACAATAAGATCACCAAAAAATATCATTTGGAATGGTCGTTGCAAAACTGCATACTAAACATAGTTCCTAGATATAAATATCTTGGAGTTTATATTGAACATAAGAAAACCTTGAGTACTCTGACATCTGAAATTCGGGTGAAACTAAGCTCCCTGATATCTCAATCCAAAATTATGTTAAGAAGGTATGGGAAGTTTACAGTCAAACATATAGTACTATTCTACAAGACCAAAGTAATCCCAATTTTGCTCTATGGAGTAGAGGCCTTGGCACCACAAAATCGCAAATTCTGGGATAGCATAGAAGCTAGGTTTTGGAAAAAAGTTCTATCACTTTCCCCAGGAACTCCGCTTGCGATGCTGAGATTTGAACTAGGTTTGGTTTCCCTATATGCCCATGTAGTATGGAAGCAGTGTGCCCTTCTACGGAAAATGCTAGATGGCTTAGGGAAACCGACCTTTATAAATGTATTAGCTCAAAACCTATTAACTGCTAAAACGGGTATGTCAAGGCTTTGGAAAAATCATACATTGAATGCAGCTGCTGATGCTTCTGTGTCAATAGAGCTTCTGCTGAATAACCCTGATCATGCCAAAAATAAAATTCATCAGGCAGATTGGATCTCAAACCTGGAACTTTGTAACAATCTCAAAGACTTCAATCCTGAGGCTTTTGGCCACAAAAGGTATGGGGTAATAGCAGAATATCTGCTTAAATTCCCGTCGCATGCATGCAGACGGAAATATTTAAAATTTAGATTTAACCAATATGAAACAAACGAGATCTTGCTTAGAAGAAAGTTAATATCAAAGGAGCAGAATTATTGCCGTTATTGTAAGGTTGATGGACAATGTGAATCACTACAACATCTTATAATTGAATGCCCAATTTTAAATGATATTAGAGTGAAATGCTTCAGGGATAAATTGTTGGTACAAAATGGCACCATTTCTGCACAAATATGGAATTGATTGTTTTCTAATTCAAGATTGACTATACAGCTTGCAATTGTGCAATTTCTAAACATAATCTTCCCCGATCCGAATTCAACTTCAAACACTGCTCACACTAATTTAAAGTGAACGGTGAATGTTGACCCAAATGAGAATATGGAGGATCTTATCTGTTGACAATTTAATTACTTTGTGGTATTTTGTTTTGTTTAGTTATAGTGCTCAAAAATGTGTTAATTAACTTTATCTTGCTTTTTTCCTTTATGTGTTTCACATTTGTCCTGACTGTGATGGGCTGTAAATATTGTTTTAACTATTTTTCCTTTTTCTTCCTTTTCTTTTCTTCTTAAGATGAGGAATAATGTATTTATAACAGTGTATATAAAACATTTGAAAAGTTGGTTTTCCAACTATGACAAATAAAAAAAATAAAAAATATAACTGACGTAAAGTCCCTTAGCATAGGAATACAAGGAAGTCACGTTAGACCTCAGTATTCAAAATGGATGCATTTTTTTCGAAAACTCGTTTGTTGTCTACTGGGGTAAACGTAATTACCCCCAGTTGATTTCCATGGATGACTATTGTGAAACCTTAGGTTATGATATGATATGGCAAACGCCCCTGGTTTCACAGGTTAAGGTTGTGAATGTTGACACCAAAGAGCAGTTCTTCTGCAAAATAATGTTTACAGTTCAATGTTCACTTTTCATTCATCCTAAAGATAATACAGTTCCCTGTTTTCCTGGAAGGAGCCCCTTCCTGGGTTTCTGGCTTCACTTGTTTTAACAATAGCGTTCTTTGCCAAATCCTCTGGGGAATTCCTCTCCCCAGTTCGTAGCACAAAAACAATGTTCCTTCCCAGTCTCTCTGTCAGGCCTGGTTCAATAACCTGCCAGACCTTACCATAGACTTTTCCACAGTGTATGAAGTCTGGTTTATTCATCTGCCATACTTGATTTCCACAACCTTCCTTTCAGTGATTCTAGTGTTTTGGATGTCAGCCAGCTGGTTATAATTCTTCCTGTGTTCAGGTGGGTCCTTGACTCTTATGTATTTCACTGGTGGGTTCTGCCCGTTCTCATCTGGGTCCCAGACCCTGTTCCTTTGACTTGGTGGAACCCTTGTCCCTTTGTTAACTAGTGTCCACTTAGACGAATCTGGTATACACCCCTGCCAGATATCGTCCCCTCTTGGTGCACTCCCAATGTTCGTATCTGTCTGTTTGCCTCTTTTGCTATTTGCTTGTGTCCCTCAAGATGTGTTTATCTGCTTCACACTGTTTGAATTATATTGTATAGTCTCTCATCCCCTTGTGCTCTTTGGGATGTTTCTATTGAGTTTATAAAATGTGTGTCTATTTGACTGCTTCCCTTTTCATTCCATTTGTAATCTTCGGTGAGTTTCCATAAAGTTTGCAAAGTTCGTATTATATTGCATCTTCTCTTTATCAACTGCTTGGCCTTTTTGGTACGTTTTCATGAACTACTTGATATAATATGTTATGATATGTCATTTATAATGCACCTGTACATAAGTGTTTCTAGGCGCAACAAGACAAGGAGGGGGAAACAGAAGCAGCTCCCTTGCAGCCCTGTTGACCTGCCCTTTCCATACCTTTGGGTACTCTCGAGGCATCCCTCGGTCTCTTCAGGGGTTGTAGCGCTGCTTCTTTGCTCCCGATGTGCTCGGCATCCTTCTCCTCGTGTCTCTGCCACTGCGGCATCTCTCTGTTCTTGGGTGGTCTTCGCTGGTCTTGTTTTCTGTTTCTCTGCCACCCATCAGGTCTGCCTCGTTTCTGCCTCGTTCTGACCTCCCAGGTATCAGCCCTTCCCTGCTCCTCCAGGGCTGGTTGCTCGACAACCGAGTAAGACATTCTTTGCCTTTTTATCATTCGCTTTTTCTTGAGCAGCTGCACTGTGTGCGTTGGTTCCACTGTTGTTCTTCGCCTCCTTGCTTCATGTTCCTCATCACAGTGATGTTTTGCATCAGGCTTGGCGAGTCTGCCTCTTCCTCGTCCCAGTGTTTTTACGGATGTCCACTACTAAACCATAACAAAGAGTGGTGTGGGTGTTCAAAGGGACTTGAGTGAGGGTTAAGGAAGGTGGGGACACCAAATAGTTGGATGAATACCTTGTTCTCCCAGAGCCATTGTCACCAATCTCATAAAGGGTTTTCCCTACCATGAGATCCACCCGCTGAGTACCACCACAAGGGGCACTGTCGGTAATGGCCTCACCTCCCTGGCCTCATGGAAAGGTTCCTCCCCCATGGAAGATGTGATAATACCCTGGGATTCATCCTAATAGCTAGGCAATGGGCCTCATTCCGACCCAGGCGGTAAGTTACCGCCTGGGTCGTACCTTTACCACCATGGCGTAAACTGCAATGGCGTAAACTACGTTTACGCCATGGTGGTTGGCGGACTTACCGCCCCATTCCGAGGTTGGCGGGGCGGTAAGTCCCCAATCCCCATTTACCCTTCCCCGTTCCCATTTTTGCCCCATAGGGCATAATGGGAGTGGGGAAGGTGTTAATTACGCCTCCGTAAATTACGGTGGCGTAATTAACATCAAGGTCCCTTAGCGCCATGGATTTTAACACCTGCTAAACCCCTTACCGCCTGGGTCGGAATGAGGCCCCATGCCTCACTAGAGATTTGATGCTTTTATATTTGGTATGTCCGTATTATAAAATGGGAGCTTACCCATGTTTCTCTTCCTGTTTTGGTTAATTTGTGTGCTATTCTAAATTGACTAATGGTTTCAGGTCAGCACTGTACGGGGTGATTCGAATTAGACTGTATCGGGAGTAGCTTCTACTCCTCAAACAGAGATTACATTGGGTTCTTCTTTCTGCTTTGCTTAATTTATGTGTCACTCTACACTTCCTAGCACTTTCTGTTCAGCTGTACTGGGTGTCGCTGATGAAACAGATGCAGAGTTGCCTTTACTTCATTCATGGGAGCTTGCCCAGTGTTCCCCTTTCTGCTTTGCATATACATCAGCACTTCACTGAACCCATCGTTAAAAGGATCACCCACAAAAAAATAATACTACTGGGCACATCAACATTACAAATCCGTGTGAAGTACACTAAAAAGGACCTGATACTAACCGCTGGTCAGTCAACGTATGGCATGAACCAGGTAAAGGGGTAATACTGTCTTACCTTGCCCCAGAACTAAAACTGAAAAAATATCTTTTTCAACACATTCCATGAGTAGGTGTGAACGGATATCAAGACACAATCAGGTAAGGAGGAGGAAGGTATCGGGGTAAGGAGAAGCGACAGTCCTAATATGATGCAAAGAGAGTTGAGTGAATAAAGTACATATGGCAGGTTTATCACACGTAGATTCTAAAATGTACCTCAAAAATTATAAGAGAGAAAGGTTATTAGTTGATCAAACCGAGGCAAGCAAATTTCGATAGTCTAATGAGATAGGTCTGATGTTATTTGGGAAAATAAATAAATGGATCCTCTCTGCCCCTTAAACCCTATCGACACTGGTGTCAAAATGAATTCCCTGGTGTTTCCTGCAGCCGTCCACCATAACATAATAAAATAATGTCCCCACAGACAGAAACTCTATACTTCACAATCCCACCACCCATCATAATTTGGCAACACCACTGCTGTGCATGTGCCGCTTGTCTCCTTTTGCTCACAACTGTTTACTTGAGGAATGCGGAATGCCACATGATTCATTCTATGTATCAGAATGGTGGAAGTAGTGCAAAGTACTGTGTTATCACTAAGATGCACACTGATTTCAAATGTCGATAAATGTGGTGTTTGTGTGGTAAACAACAACAGTTAGGTTTCCTTGCTCAGAAGAACATCAAGCCTCACGCACATGAGCAATGAGGCATGGGCAGAAAATGATGGCCTGCAGAGTTTAGCTCCCCAGACTGCGTGGCTTGCAATGGCAGAGGACCCAGGCTGAATGCGTGGGACAGCTGGGTGAAAAACAGTGCCCCGGCTCCAGCAAAGAGTGTACCTGGCCTGTGCAGCAAGCAAGTATGCATGGGGACTCACTCCAGTGATGCAGGGCCGAAGGCGCAGAGTTACGAGCTGGCAGACCAGGCTGTTTAGGTCGAAATGGTGACAAGTGCTGTAGGTTGCATTTCTATCATTTTTGCACTGCAAGCCTGTCTGATCATTTTGAAATTAAATTTTTCTATATATTATGTCACTCCAGAATAAGAGGCAGGAGAGCTATTGTAATTTTGTGTTGAGTATTTTCTTTATTTTTCAATTTGTATCGAAAATTGATTGAATTATTCTAGCTACATTTAGAATTGATTCTTTGGTTGTGTATGCATTTGGAGATTGGGGATGATATTAGGACCCCTTGTGTGATCCCTTTCTCTCTCTTAAGCTCCTTTTCCCCCTTCTCTTTCCTTCTCTTTTTGATTTTGCCCCCGGTACAATAGACGTGGGGTTGTCTGTATTTTGTTCTAGCTACATTTAGAATTGATTCTTTGATTGTGTATGCATTTGGAGATTGGGGATAATGTAAGGACCCCTTGTGTGATCCTTTTCTCTCATTTAAGCTCCTTTTACCCCTTCTCTTTCCTTCTCTTTTTGATTTTGCCCCCGGTACAACAGACGCGGGGTTGTCTGTATTTTGTTTTCATCCTGTACTGTAGGGTGATTATTTGGTTGTCTTGCACTTTACTTTTATATATTCAATATTTATTGTTTGTTTGTATGCTGTTTTATCATGAATTCAGCACTATGTGTTATGTGATTTAATATGTGAATAACAAAGATTAACTGATTTTATATTATCCCTGTCCTGGCCTATCCCCTCATTGGGTTCTCATACTGATGGTTACTTATTTCGCTTGATTTTTCTAGCGGTCAGTCCCGCGTTACCCCATTCTTTCTGATTGCTTGTTCTGTTACTCCCCGGGGTCCACGTGGTAGGGGATGCCTATTCTTGATCATAACCCAGGAAAAAGCATGACAGAGGTTTGTGTCCGCTGTGGTACAGAGTGGACTTGGGGCCCACAGTGGTGAATGTGCATGGGGTGCCTGTAATGAACCAAATTAATTCCCGGCCATGGCGTGATGGTGGTGTCCATGGGGCAGAGGGCACTGCAGTGTAGATCAACATTCCAGAATGCATTGGTGATGGCAGCATCCTCCTGGGGCATTGGGTCCCTTTTAATGGGAAGCATAATGTGAAATACACTGGGACAGTGGCTATGATATGGCCCACAAGAGGGCAAGGAGCAAAGAGAAGGAAGCATTACAAACTGTGCACTGGGCTGTCAAGGCCTACTATGAAAAACCATTGGGCCCTGTTTTGAGTGCTAACATGGCTGTCTGCAGCAGCCATGTGTACATAATTTTACAACGGTGCACCTGTACATTTTTGTCCATTACAGGGTCTGCGGTAGCAGCCCTGTAATTATGGTTAAGTTGCTCAACCCATCTGAAGAGCAGTTTTTGGGCGGCTTCTAACTTTGGCACCATTTGGCGAATCTGCTCACCACATTTCAAAAACAGTATAAAGCTACCTCTGAACTATTCTGTGAAGTTTCGTGCGATGTTGTCAAGAGTTGGGTGGAGTTTTCGGGGCATGGGGGGGGTCCCAAAACATTTGAAATTCGGATAGACATCAATGGAAATAAAATGGGTTGCGACTGCAGCTCAAACCCCTGGACGGATTTGCACAAAACTTGCTCTAGCAGCGTACAGCGCTTTAGAAACTTGCATGGAAAAGTACTTTTGGGGTCATTTTGGGGATGAAGAGGTGTATGGGTAGGGGAGAGATAAAATATCAAAATGGAAGTGTTTTTTTACTGTCGAAAAATGGCCGTGGAGGTGTTGCCAAGTCTCCAGTCTTTTTTACTGTTCGCGAATAATACGCACATGAACACGGCTTTGCGGACGTATTTGGTCGTGCGAACACACACATCTGTAAACAGACTTTTTTGGGCATGGAACTTTGATGTGCTATGTGATGTGTTTTAGAGATGTGTCATAAAACTAGTGAGTGTGATTAATATCTATGTGTGTTTGTAATACAAATATATATTTTAGAGGCTATTGAAGTGTCTACAGTGTTTGTGACATGGTAGAAGTATACCGCTGTGGCCATGGCTAGTGTCCAGATTCTTCGGAGCATAACCATGGCCACAGTAATATGACCACATTAATTATGGCAATATTTATGTACTAGATATTGTGAAATGAACAATCTGGTCATTGAACAGTTATAGAACATAGTTTGCAAAATCTAATTAGCTACAGTTGTAAAGATATATTGACTTTTATGACACTCATAACTAGTATGTCATGTGTACTATGTTTGGTGCAACATTTGTGCACAGTACCCTGTTGTTGTATTTACATGTAGTAATCAGTGGATCATTAGGAAAAAAATCCAAGGTGGATTGAAAAAACACATTGCGTACATTTACAGTTTGTGGCATTTACATGGTTTGAAAGTTTGCCTGCCACATTAATGAAAGTTACATATATTTTGTATGTGTCAAAAGTAGTACAGTAGGAGTGTCGGAGTGGTAAGTAGGTAGGATATATTGAGACTTTAACTCACCCCTTCCCTACACAACCACTTTTACATGGACAGTGTTCTCTGGGGAAAGACAGACTCACACCTGAGCATTAGATTGGACACATTCCGCTAATCGGGTCAGGCACTACATCTGATACCCATTAGCTCTCTGCACACAGATAAAAGGCGGAACATAGAGTCACACTCTGAGCAAGGTGGAACAGGACGACCGATCGAGTGACTAGAGAAAAGGGTAGGGAAGGGTAGGGAATCCCTGGATATCCCTGCAGAAGGTTGTTGCTTCCGGGAAACTGTGAAGGAGAAGTGGATAAAGCCAAATCGCAGCCAAGAAGAAACCTGCATTGTGTTTCAAGGGCGCCAGCGACCCTCCCGGTTGAACGACGGAGTGGAGGATGCTAAGCCTATGGTATTAACCTTGACTCATCAATCAAAGCCGCAGAGACAAGAAAGGAAAGTGCACAACCTTTGAGTTAGTGAAAGACATCAAATACTGGTTTGTGTCAAGGAAAGATTGAAGCTGCAACAGTATATCTCACAAGTGAAGGTTGCGCACATGATGCGAAAGAAAGCTAATCAGTGTTGAACTTTTAAAGTGGCTGATAACTGTAAAGCCAGTGATACAGACTAGCAGAGTGGTCTGGAGATAGGAAGTAGCCCACTCGAAAGGCTCCACAAAATGTGAAATGCTGTGTTATAAAGCGGCAAACAGACAAACTCTGAAATAATTAACCCCGGCAAAAGGGGAAGGCAAAAGGTGAATGCTTGAAGAGAAAGATTTCTTTGAACTTTTTTGCTTATGGTACTGAACTACCAAGACCAAGAGTCACTGGGGCAAATAACTGAGCGTGAGCTGAGGAGAAAGTTGAAGTGGTCCTGGGAGGTCGGTAGTAAAAGCCTCACACATTAAAAAAGTCTTCAACATCAGTGAAAGGTCCGAGCCCAACTGAGGGAGACCGGAAGTGTGATAAGTTAGAGGAAGGGATCCCCTAAATGAATGTGAATTAAGCTTGGGGAAGGGAACCCCTGCAAGTGCTGTGATTGGGAGGTGCGAGCCGGACTGAGGGAGATCTGCATTGAATCAGGTACTTGTTGTATGTGTTTATTTATTTAATTGTTTTTTAATAACGCGCCTAATACCATACCTGAGTTCGGTTTCTAAGCTCAGATCCGGGATTCAAACCTCTGTTGCTCTGCATCGTCTTGCTTCCAAGACCAGCGCATTGCCCGTGTGCTATCCTCCGTTGTTGATTGAGGGGTCCAAGCCTGGTTAAGAGAGACCTATGTGAACTGTTAAAGCTTTGTGAGGTCTGGCCCGACGGAGGGAGACCTAAGTGAACTTTTTGTTGAACTGTAAAAGAACTTTTGGAAAGCTGGAATAAGTGACTTAAACATGGAAGGCGAGGTGGGCCTCGATCCACGTTTTGAACTTCCTTTGTTTTGCGAACCTTAAGCCAGAGTGTGTCATCCTGTCTACGGCGGCCGCCTTACTCCGTGCTGTCCAACGTGGGGAGGAGAGCTGACTCAGCCATCGTGATCCTTTATGTTATAACACTGATTTTCCTTTGCATACATATTCCCCTTTGAAAACTTTTTGTACAAGAGATAGGGCAGGCATTAGCTTTTCTTAGTATAGACCATTTTGATTTGACAAAGACTGACCAGGAATGTGTTTTCTTTTTTATTTGATGGTAGAGAGTACTCCCATCATAGCTATAGGGCAAAGCAGGAGTTTTTCCAAACCCCGAAAATTAAATAAAGGTTTTGAAACTTGTACCTCTTGTGTCAGTGTCATACTTGTGATACCTGGCCTCCCTTATGGTGTCAGGGTGGGATGTGACTCAATTGATACAAGTTGATAACCCATGGTAGTAATTGTCATCCCGCCTGAAGGAGAAAACAAGATTATTGAAGTCCTTGATCCTGATCGAATATCCACCATGAAGGAGACCTTGTTTTCCCAACCCCAAGTCCTGGTTAGTCAACAGGATTTGTTTTTCTAAACCCAGGTGCTATTAGATACCTTCCCGGCCTCCCACTATCAAAACCAACAATGAGACCGAACAGTCTTCAAAATAAAACCCTCCCACATTCTCATTAGATGTAGCAACCTAGGCCCACATTTTTACAAACTTTCTTGTTTGGAGCAAGGCCGCGCCAGTTCATGGTCGATCCAGCTTAGAGATCAATACACCAGGATCTTCCCCTTCATCAGAATCAAGCTCAGAAGGGTCAGACGACTTTGAAACCTTCTCTGAAGAAGTTGAGACCCTTTTCTTCTCTGATTCAGAAACCACAACAGAGGGAACCGTTACATCTCCTGAGAATATGGCCAATATTGAGCCAGTCGTAGCTCAACTAACCCCCCAGCAGATTCAGGCCAAGGCTCGTTTTCAAGAACATTTGGCAAAGTTGGTTGAATTACAAGCAAGAACCCTACTACTTCAAGCGATACAACCCTACCAGGAGGGGGAAGACCTAGGGAATTTCTTTCTGAATTTTGGGCGATTAGCCGGGTAGCTGGTATGGGGAGAACATTTAAAATAAATGCTACTTGGGAACTCTATTGAAAGATGAGCTACACACCACCTACCAGTTACTTAATCTCACCTTGGGAGCTACCTTCATATCCATTAAAGAAGGACTCATCAAAAGAGAAGGCCAGATCAGTAATTTTTATCAACATAAATTGTGATCTATCAGATTATACCCCGGGGAGACCCCCATGGAAGTAGGGCAATAGATTAAGAACACTGTCTCCCTTTAGGTTGGTAATGAAACTCTGGAGGAGCTAGTAGAAATGATCAGCTTGGAACAGTTTACCAACTATCTACCTCCTTTCTTACAAAAATCAGTATTGCAGTTAAATCAGCCCACCCTTAGCATGGCTTTTGAGACCGCACAAAATAACTCAGATGCAGTAAAACATTTCCACTCCATACATAGAAGCGAAGACCGAAAAGATGAAAAAACAACCTACCACTCTGAAATCCAGACATTAAAAAGGTGGAGGAGGACTCTCTAAATCCTGAGAGTGGACACCAAAAGAAAGAGGGTAGGAATAATAAAAACCTGACCCTAGACGTAAAGAAGAACTAAGGAGAGAAGAGTGGGTGGGATGAGAAACCTGCGGATATTGGAAGGCGCTGGGGGGGTTCAATAGTCCCAGAATGTAACAGTTACGCTTAGCTATTGATTCAAGGTCAGATCTGAGTTGTATTGGTGCTTATATCTTTTTTGCTTTATTATTTCTTATGCAATTCCACAAGTCAATTTAAGAATCATCATGGCGGCGTATAACGCCAGTTGTTGAACATTTGGTGAATGCAAGCAGCCGACGCATGTTTCGACCTAAGTCTTTTTCAGGGCCAATAAGGTGCTATGGTGTGCTCTGATTAGGCGCTGATTGCTGGTCCTCCCGTGTCCGGGTGCCAGTGGGGCTGATTAGCCTGAACTGCAGCCGCGATCGGCAGAGGGGAGCGATAAGCTTGTTCCACGGGGAGTAACTGATCTGACCTTGAATCAATAGCTAAGCGTAACTGCTACATTCTGGGTCTATTGAACCCCCCTAGCACCTTCCAATATCCGCAGGTTTGTCATCCCACCCAATCATTCATCCATTTGGGAACCCTGGAGTTGGTCCCCAGACGAACCAGGAGCAAGGCTGCAGGCTGACTCACCAAATTGTCCCAAAAGAAAGGTGCGCGGAAGGTAGAGAGTCCCGACCCAAACAACTCCAACCAACTGTAAACCCTAAGGAGAGAAGAGCCCTGTGGAATTAACCATCACCAACTATCTGCTTCTCATGTAAAGAGACACGTCATTTAGCCAAGCAGTGTCCAAAAAATCAAAAGGAGGAGCCTATGGATATAGGATGCCTAAAAGGGGAGGTATGGGAAGAACAAGTGGAAGATCTAGAAACCTTTAGCATATGCTTATGCCAATACTCAGCCAATTTTACCTATGAGAAAGCTATAGTCAATGGGAAGGCAGTGAAGGCATGAATTGACTCTGGCCGTAAACAGACAGCCATGAGAGCCGATTTGGTCACTTCAGCTGACCTAGAGAACGCGACTTAAGTTAGAGTTACCTGTGTACACAGAGATAACTAGATATATCCAAGTGTACCTCTATACAGTAATATCAGAGGGGAGTCACGGCTGGTGTCATTGGCTATTATTCCTGGACTTCTGGAACGAGGTAATTATAGGAAGGAACTTTCCGGAATGTTGCACTTTTCTTCAAGAACATAGAACTCCACCTAGGGAGTTTGTACCAAAAGACTGATGGCAATCTGATTTTTATTCCTGTACCTCTTTGTGTGGGAATGGACGGAAGCAGACCCCTCACAAGCATGTCATTTATCAAGAGCCCACCAATAAACGTAGGGAGACCCCTACTAAAGGATCACCCCCTCAACCCCAGTTCATGGGCTACTTATAAGAGACTAACATCAACATCCAGCAGAATGGCAGAAAAGAAACCCCATGATTGTGCATATTTTTTTCCCTTGTTCTCTCCAAGGCCCTAAAACTGGAGGACCTCAGAGAAGAACAAACCTTGCATAGGGCAAGGGACGGTGAGAGACCACAGGGTGTCTCACTGGCTAGTCCCCGGGGAGTTGTCATTTAGGTGGACAGGACACGGCCATCACTTTTGGATCCAGATCCTGGGGGCGGACCAGTGCAGGGGGATCACCTGGGTGAGGGCTCGTCAGGGAGTGGGGTTTGGGACACCCGTTGGTGAGACATGATACTCCCCCCCTTAAACACCTTTACCCCATCCTACCAGGTAGGATATCTTGAGACTTCAACTCCCCCCCTTCCCTTCACAAACACTTTCACACGGACAGTGCGCTCTGGGAAAAGACTAACACCCGAGCATTAACTTGGACATGTCCCGCTAATTGGGTCTGGCAAAGTCAGGCACTTGACTTTATTTTCCACACATCTGATACCCATTATCTCTCCCCACACGGATAAAAGGTGGAACTAAGAGACACACTCTGGGCAAGGTGGAACATGAGAAGGAGCAGATCTTCTGTGGCAAAGGCGAAGCTACTTCGAGCAGGACAACTGATCGCAGGACTAAGCAAAGGGTAGGGACCCCTGAAGATCCCTGCAGAAGGGCTTTGCTTCCCGGAAACCATGAAGAAGACGCAGAGAAAGCCAAATCGCAGACAAGAAGAAACCTGCATTGTGTTTCAAGGACACCAGGAACCCTCCCGGGTGAACAACAGAGTTGGAGAGGCGAGGCGAAGCCTGTAGTATTAACCTTGACTTGTGAATTAAAGCTGCAGAGACAAGAAAGGAACTCACACAACCTGTGAGTTAGTGAAAGACATGAAAGTCTGGTTTGTGGCAAGGAAAGATTGAAGCCACAACAGTATATCTCACAAGTGAAGGTTGCACACATGCTGGTGAAACGCGAAAGAAAACAAACCAGTGACAAACTTTTAAAGTGGCTGATAACTGTGAAGGCAGTTATACAGAGTACCGGGGTGGTCCGGTGAAAGTAGCCAACTCAAAAAGAGGCAAAGTGAACAAACTCTGACCTACGTAATGGTCAAGGTTAACCCCGGCAAAAGGGGTAGGCAAAAGATGAATGCTTGAAGAGAAAGATTTCTTTGAACCTTTTTGCTTATATTACTGAACCACCAAGACAAAAAGACACTGAGGCAAATAACATAAGAGTGTGAGCTGAAGAGAAAGTGAAAGTGGTCCTGCAGAGTTCTATAGTAAAAGCCTTGCACATTCGAAAGTCTTCGACATCAGTGAAAGGTCTGAGCCTCACTTATGGAGACCGGAAGTGTGATAAGTTAGGGGAAGGGAACCCCTAAATGAATGAACCCCTGAAAGTGCTGTGATTGTGAGGTCCGAGCCCTGCTGAGGGAGACCTATGTGAACTGTAAAAGCTTTGTGAGGTCCGGCCCGATGGAGGGAGACCTACGTGAACATTTCATTGAACTGTGAAAGAAATTTTGGAACGCTTGAATTGATCCACATTTGAATTGCCTTTGTTTTGCGAACCTGAGCCACAGTGTGTCATCCTCTCTATAGGGGCGGCATTACTCTGTGCTGTCCAACGTGGGGAGGAGAGCTGACTCAGCCATTTTGATCCTTTAAGTTATAACACTGATTTTCCTTTGCAAACATGTTCACTTTTATACATTTTTTGTATAAGAGATAGGACAAGCATTAGGTTTTGTTAGTATAGGCCAGTTTGATTTGACAAAGACGGTCTAGGACTGTGTATTCTTTATTATTTGATGGTAGATACTACTCCCATCATAGATGACGTAGTTGTCAGGGCATTGGAGAATGAATGGATTCCTGCGGTGATCTGGTTCTGAAGGCTGGTATGTGTACTGCTGCCATTCACTGGGTACCCGCAGGACAGTGCTCCAGTAGTCCTGTATTATGAGGTGTAGGCAAAAAAGGGGGGAAACCCATATTTGTTGGTGTGATGGACTTAAGGTATCTTCACCGGTTAGGGTAGTATGTAAGGCCTGAGTGAATGATGAGTCTTACTATTTGGGGTTGAATGCAGTGTTGATTTATTGGCATATTGTTGCCGCAAACATATAGCACTTGTGTGCCAATAACATGAAGAGTGCCGAAACGTGTTTAACCCATAGGGTCTTTGTCAAGGCTGTATTGTTGTGGTGTAGTGAGTTTGCCATATGAGTGATGTGGTGAGTGGCAAGATGCAGTGAAAAGCAAAGTGAGTTGTGAAGTTGTCCATTGCCAAGTGACATATATAAATATGTGTAATAATTGACCAGTATTGTGGTGTGAGGCGAGAGCGATGGTGACAGTTTCATACAAGGAACAATTAGAACACTATACCTTTAAGTTAACAAGTAGGTATGGTCCATGGTGAGGACATAGGAATGGTAGGCAGAGATGCACCAAGGAAGAGGAGGGAAAGGAGAGAAAAGAATTGTCATTTGTTGAGTGAAGTTCTTACCGGATTAGGTAATGTTTCTATCTATTCCTTAATTCAGGAGTACTGGGTAGCAACTGTGGAAAAGGGTAGGGAAATATGTTGCCGGGGGGCTGAATTTGCACAAGGCGCATTGCCACTAGAGCCTGTTGACTAACAGGGAAATAGGATCAAGTTAGGTAGGGCAAGAGTTCCCTTGGTTTTGTGGTACAATATTATGAGTGTAGTGGTTCCACATGCATTATGTGGTCTCACTCCTGTTACACATTTGTGGCCAGCAATGGGCTGGGGTCTCCCACTGACTAAGTTGGCCGAGTTGCATGTTAGTGTGTCAGCTCGTGGGGCTAATAGTGTAGCTAAGTGGGGGAGGAGGATTGTGCCAGAGCGCCATTACAGCAGTGGGGTGGGTCAAGGAGAAGGCGGGCAGCTTCGAAAAAAGTGATTTGTGGGCAGTCTAAGCAGTTAACCATGCCCAGATGGGCAAAGGAAAAACCATGTTGCGTCTCTTTTTATGTGCTACGTGCGGGGCGGGTGTCGTAACGAAATAAGATGCAGGGTTGCATGGGTAAGGTGGGCTAAGTAGGTATTTATTTTATTTATTCACATTTGTTGAGCGCACAGCAGCCCAGAGGCATTGTGGTGCTGGTTACAGAACATATTTCTTAGTTACAGATCACTTTTCTTATTTACAGTACATATTACTTTACATTTGACCTATTTACAGTTGCATTGACATATGCATTATTTACAATACAGGGCCGGAGAGGGGAGAGAGATAGGGAGAGAGAAGGGGATTAGGAGAAGAGGGTGTTTTTTAGTTTTTTCTGGAAGGTGGGGAGGGAGTTTTCGGCTCCGATGTCAGCAGGTAAAGAGTTCCATAGCTTGGAGGCTATGTGTGGGAATAATAACCCTCCAGCTCTGGTTTTGTTTATGTGGGGGGGTGTATTTTGTTGGCGTAGAGAGCCCTGACTGGTCGTGTGGAGGGGGATTTCGTTATAGCCTCGGATAAGTAAGAAGGTGCTGTGCGAGAGAGGCATTTGTGAGTGACAGCGAGGATTTTGAATGTGATGCGTTCTTTCACTGGGAGCCAGTTTGCTTCCTGTCTGGCAGGGGTGATGTGGTCTCTTTTTGCAATGCTGAGTGCTGCTCTTAGTGCGTTGTTCTGTGTGATTTGGAGCTGGTTGATGTTCTTCGCTGACGTGCCTTCTAGGAGGGCATTACAGTAGTCAAGTTTAGCACCGATGGTTGCCCTAGCTATAGATAGACAGTTGGGTTTGGAGAGGTATGGCTTAATTGCATTTATAAGTTTGGTGGTGTAGGCTGAGGCGGAGGAGAGGGCGCTGACCTGTTTTGTCATGGATAAGGTAGAGTCTAAATAAACTCCTAAGGTCTTTACAGAGTTGGACACGGGGATGATGTTTTTATCAATGGTGAAGTTAGAGTATAATTTGTAGAGTTTCGCTAGAATGGCTTTTTGACCTAGTATGAGGATTTCGGGCTTGTCATAATTGAGGCAGAGGCCGTTGGCTGCCATCTACACCTGAATGGTGGAGTAGATTGTTTCTAGTGGTTCAGCATCTATGTGGTATACTCCAGAGAGTGGAAGGAGTACCTGGATATCGTCAGCATAGTTGGTGTATGCGATACCCAGGGCGTCAAGTTTCTCGAAGAGGGGCTTCGTAAACAGGTTGTAAAGAGTGGGTGCTGTGCAGGAGCCCTGTGGGACTCCACAGTGGATGGTGGTGGGGGCTGCGTTGGCTGTGTCGGAGAAGACCTTCATGGCCCTACCCTTCAGGAAGGAGGTGACCCAGTGCGCTGCTTCTTTGGAGAAGTTTGCTGATTGGGTGAGGTGAGATGTGAAGGTCTTGTGGTCCACCAGATCGAATGCAGCCGAGAGGTCTAGGAGTAGCAGGAGGGCTGGTTTTCCTTTGTCCATGATTTGTGTGATGTGGTTTTTTAAATTAACTAGGGCAGTTTCTGTACAGTGTCCTTTGCGGAAGCCGGATTGTCTAGTGGCTATCATGGAGTGGTCTTCAATGAATTCTTGGATTTGGCAATGGGCAGCTTTATCCAGGATCTTGAGGAGGAAAGGCACAGAGGTTATTGGGCGGTAGTTGGTAGGTTGGGTGGGGTCCAGTGTGGGCTTTTTGAGAAGGGGGCGGTCCCATGCCTCTTTGAGGCTGGTGGGAATGATGCCTGTTCTGAAGGAGGAATTGACGAAGGCTGTCAGTAGGGGAGCAAGGCTATCTGCGCAGTCCTTAATGAGCTAAGGGGGACATGTGTTTCCTTTACATGTTGAGGGTTTTACATTTTTAAGGATGTTATTAAGTTCAGGTTCCGAGATGTCTCTGAATGAGAATAGAGGCTTGTTAGGGAGAGGAGTGGGCTGCGACCGGTTGATCTCTATATTACTGTGTAAGGCATTATAGTGGTCGTGAATTTTTTTGTTGTAGAAGATGAATTTTATTAAGCATGGCCGCTTGAATACTAGCGCACCATGCTTCATCTTTGATGATCTCGTCGGGAGTTTTAGGGGGAGAGTTCCTTACATTTTGTAAAGATTTCCTTGGATTGTGAGTTTGCATTAGTGATTCGGGTGTTAAAGGCGTTAGCTTTAGCTTTAGTGATGGCATCTTTATATTGGTGGGAGATAAGGTTGAAGCATTTCTTGGTGATGTTGCATGGGTTGGTTTGACAGTTTTTTAGTGCCTCTCTTTTCCAAGAGCGCATGGATTGTAGTTCAGCTGTGAACCAGGGGTTTGAATGAAGAGTCCTTTTTCCTTTTTTGTTTTCTAGCAGCGCTATGGCATTGATTGCATTGGAGAGAGTATGTTTATAGATATCCACTAGGGTGTTAGGGTCATCAGAGAAGGGGTGGGCAAGAGCTGGGATGTTAAGGTACGGCCGTAAATTATCTGCAGTGAGATTTTTGGAGCATCTAGCTTTTGTGGGCGGAGCGGGTGAGAGTTATTTGGTGCTCGATGTGATGTGCTCGATGTGATGGGCTAGGTGAATTCAATATAGTTGTGGTCGGTCCATGGTAGTGCTGTGTTAGAAGTGACAGAGGTGAGGCAGTGTGGTCAGCGACCCAGTCGAGGGTGCACCCTTTGTTGTGTGTTGGGGTGGTGATTCTTTGAGCGAATCCTAGGTCGTCGAGTTCTTTGGTAAGGGTATCCGCAGCTTTGTCCTTGGGGTCACTGAGACCTAGATTCAGATCTCCAAGAAGTTCTTAGTAGATCCTTTGATGTTATTGCTAATTAGGTGGGTGAGGTGTCCCTGGAAGTCTGATGGCAGGCCTGGGGGGCGATATGTGTGTATGTTGATAGTGCTGTTTGGGGATAGTGAGAGCTTAACTGAGAGCATATCGGTGTTGCTCTGCCATGGGTGGCTGATGGATCTGAGGGAGAGGGTTTCTTTGAATATGAGAGCTACTCCTCCTCCTAGACGAGTTGGTATGTCTTGTCTGAGAATGGTGTAGCCTTCTGGGAGTGCAAGGGCGATGGCAGGGCCAGATGCCTCATGCAGCCAAGTTTCAGTGGTGGCTAGTAAGTCAATGTTATTATTGGTTAAGAGATTGTATATTTCTAGGGCGTGCGCGGAGAGTGATCTGACATTGAGAAGGGCACATTTAAGATGGAGAGGCGAAATGGATGTGGTTTTGGTGGTAGTGGGGCGGCTCGATGTGTGGGAGGTATTTAGTGTGTTGATGTGGTGGGGTGTTTGGATGGGCCTAAATGCAAGAGTGAGATGATGTTTGAGGTGCAGAGTGTATTTGTGAGTCTTGTGCGTCTGCTGGAGGTGGAGTTCTGCATGGGAGATATTAAAAGTGTGCAATGTGGCTCTTGGGTGGCGGTGTGCATGGGTGGTGTGGTCTGTATGTGGGGAGTATGGGTGGTGTATTGCTGTGAAGTTGGGCAGATGTGGATGGGGTGGCTAGCAGTAGGATACAGAAGGTTTTGAGAGAGTGTGAGGGCCTTAGCTATGGTGGCAGTGAGAAGTTTGTAGAGGAGGTTTCTAGTGTGTGTAGATGGCACAGTGGGCTAGTCCAGAGTACAATTTAAACAGCACAGAAACAGCAGTGCCAATATGAAATGGGCTCAGCGTGAGCAATAGGCAGTATCAAATGAACTCTGAGTGGGCAGTGGGCTAATTCAAGGTACAATTTAAACAGCAGTAGGCAATATCAAATGAGCTCAGAGTGAGCAGTTAGCTGAATAGATGTGCCACTAGGCGACACGAGATGAGCGGTAAATAGGTCTCAATAGGCTCACAACGCTATTACAAAATGGGGAGTCCAGTAATGGGCGAGAATAGCTGGGCCATGATAGCTGATGCTGGCGTTAGTTAATGGTAAAATCAGGCATTTTTATGTAGGCATTTCAGATGGCACAGCAATATGTGCATTGTTGAATGCAACAATCACAGTTTTAGGCTAAAATGCAGTAGCTAGTGAGCAAGGCACAGTAGGCTAAATGCAACAAACACAGTTTTAGGCTGAAATGCAGTAGCTAGTGAGCAAGGCATGGTAGGCTAAGTGCAACAATCACAGTTTTAGGCTAAAATGCAGTAGCTAGTGAGCAAGGCACTGTAGGCTAAATGCAACAATCACAGTTTTAGGCTAAAATGCAGTAGCTAGTGAGCAAGGCACGGTAGGCTAAATGCAACAAACCCAGTTTTAGGCTAAAATGCAGTAGCTAGTGAGCAAGGCATGGTAGGCTAGATGCAAGAATTACATTTTTGGGACAGAGATGCAGTAGCTGGTGGGGAGGCCGTCGCTGAGAGTCAGGTGGGGAATTTCAGGGCCAATGCCTTATTTATGTTGATCTACAGTAAGTTGGAGGTTGCAGCATTAACAATATGCAGTGGGGTCGGGGGTCCGTGTCCGTGCATCCACGGATGTAGATGGGCAGTGCAGGGTTGCTGCAGAGAGGAGTCAGAGGTGGATTTGAGGCGGCAGAGAGTGGACAGTAGTTGTTTGGGGGTGATGCTAAGGTTTTAGCGGCTTGTGGGGTGATAGTGTATGCCTAGGGCCAGTAATTGAGGTAAGGAGGGTACAGGGTTTGCAGCACGGTATAGTACTTACTGGTGGTTGTAGGGTAGAGTGGGGCACGGCCCGACCGGCGTAGACAGGCACAGACAGGCCTGTGCCTTAAAGGCATGCCTTTAGGGGAGGGCCGGCTCACGCCTTCCAGCTGAGGCTCTCCAAAAAAGTATTGGCGTCGGACCAATGGGCTTGTGTGTGGTTGCTAGGCAACCCGACAAACAAGTATGGCAGCGGCCATTTTGAGTGGCTCCTCGTGGGCTGCAATGGTGATTTCAGCCAGATTAAAAAGCAGATCCAGGCAATTTCAAGATATTAGGTGGCGTGGCAGTGGCTACCTGGACCCTCCTGGGATCGGTGCAGAGAGCAGCAGCGGGTTGCTTATCTCTGCATCCTGGGAGTGCTGGAGCAGTGTTTCATTTATTCCGTGGCTCAGCTGATGTAGATTCGTTGTCGGGTCGGTGCTGGGTTGCCCACCCAATGCTCGATGAAGTGGCACTTTATATAAAGTGATAGGGTAAAGTGGCCTAAAAGTGGTGTGAGGAGGAGAGCCGTTCCGATGTATAAAGTAAGGATCCAGAAGGTGAGAGCAGACAGCGTGCAGGGGCGGGTTCCTCGTGGAGTTGGAATGTGGCATATGTGTGAGAAGCATGATGGCTAAGGGCATCAGTAGTTGAGTGCCCCGTATGTCGTCTAGAGATGCCAGAGTAATTGTGATACCTAAAATGTCACTCAGTTATGAGTGCAAGCGGCGGTGGCATCTATAGGCAGCTAAACCCATGTGGGTGCCATGGCCAGGGTGGCATCGTAGGATGGGAGGAGGGCTTACTTGTAGGGCCAGTGAGGCCTCTAGAAGCGAGATGAGCGGATGCAGTGATCTTTCAATCCATGCCGCCATCTTTCTTTGCACTTTATATGGGTTCTGTATGCTGATTGGCTGGGCGGCCTGTTGTGTCCTGCACTGTGATTGGAGGCCGGGAGGTGATTAGTGATTGCAGAAGAGGGTTGGGGCACCGGTAGATGAATAAATGCGGGGTTGTGGGTGTGAGTGGGGCGCAATAGAAGCATCCGAGGACATAATTGATTATGTGTTGTGAATAAGTAGTCTGGCAAAGCAGTGCTAAATGGCGGAGGGGGCACTGAGACTGTAGTTCTAAGATGTAAGGTTGCTGATGGTGGGGGGGGGCATTCGTGGGCAAGAGGGATGGAGCCAGTAAGTGCCCAAAAGCGGGGAAGCATAATTAAAGTTGGGCAGTTGTGAGGGGTGTGTGTGTGTGTGGTCTTAGTATTGGATGGAGAAATTATTTACAGGTACAGAGCAAAGCATGTTCAGAGAAAGACATTTAGTACATGATCAAAGTTAAGGCCTTGAGTCACACTTCTGTATTTACAGATGAGCTTTGCCTCCCATTGACAGAGTCTGAGCTCCCTGTCACCTCTTCTTGAATCGCATTTGATGACTTACAGTCCCTCAAATCTGATGTCCTCTTTCTTCTCAAGTTGATGATTTTCCTGCCAGTTTAATGCCAATGGATATCTTGTGTCCTGTGAGTTTAGGAGGCCCAGGTGTTCACTAAACTTGGTTCACAGTTCGCTGATAGTAGTTCCAATATATTTCAGACTGCGAGTACAGATAATCACATATATGAGAAATGATGTCTGGCAGTTTATATAAATTAAGTGATTATGTGGCATTGGGTTTCACTAAAGTAGATAGATTTAGCATTCAACGTATGGGGACACATGGTGCATGTTCCACACTTGTGTAAGCCTGTGGCTTTTGTCGAGGTGAGCCAATTGAGGTTCTTTACTTGGGGGTTCCATGTATGATGGGCTGCGCATGGTCGTAAGTATTGGCGCTTTGGTGTACGAAAGTTGAGTTCTGGCAAGTATCCATTTTTGGATGTCTGTGCCGATGCTTAGGAGGTGCCAGTGCTTGTTAATGATACTTTGCACCTGGTGACTGTCTTGGTGATACCTGGTCACATACCTTATGACATTTTCCTTAGGTTTGGTCATTACTTGCAGAGTCATTAGAGTTTTTCTGGCCCTGTTGGTGGCCATTGTTATTGCTGATTCAGTAGACTTATAGACTCATGAACGACCCATCGATACTACCAGCATCTAACAACTTGAGCCCTGCACATACTTTAACCCACTATGCTCACATCCAGGACTCACCCCAAACTGCTAGACAAAGCAGCTTCATTGCTAGAAACCTCAGACTCCACTCCAGATTACCCAAACTATTCGAGCCCCTCGCCAGATCTACAATCAATACCAACAATAGAAAAATATGCCCACCATCCAAACTGTCCTACTCCACCCCTAACCCTACTCACCTCACCCACCTACCACCCATGAATAGAAACTACCAGCAGAACGCACCCCGTAATGACGGTCTAAATAGCCAAACCCCCCTCAAAACCACTAATTGAGAATAATGCCCCTTACCTCAAAGCGGCCTTAATAAATGCCCGCTCCTTAGTGGCACACACCACAGAGATAGCTGACCTTATACAGGCAGAAAGGTTTGATTTCTTAGCTATCACTGAATCTTGGCTCCATATCGCAGATGGCCCCGCTCTTATGCTTGCAGTCCCAGAGGACTACACCATACTCAGAGCAGACAGAACTGAGACACGCGGTGGAGGCCTATCGATAATAGCCAAAACCAATCTAGCCATGAGACTAGCCCCTTCACCTGATGTTAAATCTTGAGAATCTCTGATCGCCAAACAACCAAATTCCGGATCCAAAACTCTTACCATCTACTTGTTATACAGACCTCCTGGCCCCACTGGGTCATTTGAGGAGGACCTTATCACCATCCTCTCGGACAATCTAAAAAATACTTCACCAATCCTTCTGCTATGGGGATTTCAACCTGGGGTTTAAAGACCCCAAAGGTCAGCAAGCAGAGCTAATTGCCGCCACTCTCTCTGAACTAGGCTTCAGTCAACAAGCTAGTCTTCCCACCCACAACAAAGGGAGAATTCTCGATTGGGTGGCAGACTATAACTGCAGTGCCTCCATCACCCCAAAATCATGGACCGACAACCACCTCCTAGCTTTCTCACTATAATACATTACTCTATCCTCCAATAATAACCCACTGGCTCCCCCTAATCTCACCAGGAATTAAAAAAAAACATCACGGCCAAGAAACTTGCACCCCCTAACCCTACCAACACTTAATTCCTTACCTGAGTCCACCGAGCCTTCCATCCTAGTCGAGGAATATAACAAAATGATGACCATAGCCCTAGACTCCATCGCCCCACTAAAACTCAGAAAGAGCAAACCTAAAAATCACCTGAACACTTGGTTCTCCCCATACCTCAAATTACTGAGACAAGAAAAAAGAAAAAGTAAGGCTATATGGAGACAACTACCGTCTGACGATAACAGATCCAACCTTTCTTCCCAATACAAAAAGGAAATATTTTGTGCTAAACAAGACTCTTACAACAAGAGAATTTCGCAAGCCAACTCAAGTATAAAAGAATTATTCATCATACACAAAGAATTCAAATCTCCCATCTCTGTGACTGACACCTGTACCAAAGATAAACACTGGTGTACTAGCATCCAAAAAGCTTTATCCAACAAAATAGCAACACTCCAGGACAAGATTGCCAAACAAAAAGACAACATCCACAACACCATCCCACAGCCTAGCCGACCCACACACAAACCAACACACCGCTTCAACTTCACCAAAGTGTCTATCCTA
This sequence comes from Ambystoma mexicanum, assembly GCF_040938575.1. NCBI lineage: Eukaryota > Metazoa > Chordata > Amphibia > Caudata > Ambystomatidae > Ambystoma > Ambystoma mexicanum. The sequence goes on from NC_090934.1 coordinate 657,248,544, forward strand.
GAGGTTGAAAAAGTCATCCTCACCCTTAAACCCTCCAATTGCCAAGGACACCCATGTCCAGCAGAAATGATCAAAGATGCTGCCAGAGACCTATCTCCCTTCATATCGAAGCTAATTAATGCATCGTTCTCCACAGGCACTATCCCCAGCAACCTCAAGGAGTCCTGAGTACTCACACTCCTCAAAAAATAAACTCTTGACCCCACCAAACCCACAAATTACAGACCCATCACCACAGTTCCCTTCCTCCTTAAAATCCTAGACAGGGTAGCATACCTCCAAATTCAGAAGTATCTAGAACAAAACCACCTCTTGGGAGACCGTCAATCTGGCTTCAGGCCCCAACACAGGACAGAGACTGCACTGATAGACCTTAAGGCCCTATCAACGACATTAGGGATAACGGTAAGACCGCCCTGCTGCTCCTACTTGACCTATCAGCAGTGTTTCGATTTGGTAGACCACATAGACCACATAGTCCTCTGTAACCACTTGGACTCAGCTGCATACTATGCTGGATACAATCATTCTTGAATAACAGGTCCATGCATGTCTCTTCACCCTCAGCATCTGCTGACCCCATACCCATCACCTGTGGGGTGCCACAGGGCTCATGTGTTTTACCCACGCTGTATAACATATTCACTAAACCCCTTTCCGATGATCTGGATGACCTGGGTATCACCTACACTAACTATGCAGATGATACCCAGATGCTCTTACTGTTGACGGGAGATTATGACAAGAATTTGGCCTTGGTGAATAGGGTTTAACTCATCATCCAGGCATGGATGGCCACTCATGGTCTATGCCTGAATGATGATAAAACTGAGCTCATCATCCTAGGCACCAACCCCAATTTCAATATACTCTTCCACAAATACACCAGCTTCAACATTGATGGCAATACCATCATAGTTGCTAAAGAAGTCAAAACACCGGTTTCTACCTAGACACCACCCTCTCCTTCACTTAACAGGTCAACTCCATGGCCTCAGCCACTGCTTACACTTGTAAGCTAATGAGAGCTGCCTGGCCTTTCCTCGCCACGCACAGCTGAATCACACTGGCCAGATCCCTTATTTTATCGAAACTGGACTATTGTAATGTCCTATATCTGGGGCTAACAAACACATCATTAATAAAATCCAGATTCGACAAAACAACTCCCTTAGAGCGGCACTGGGTCTAGCTAAAAAAGTTCACATTTCTGAGGCAAGGAGAATGAATAACTGGCTCAACACCAACAATAAAATCTTGCTAAAAATGGCCTCACTTACTCAGAAGTGCCTCAACAACGCTCCCCTCTCTATATCATAGAAAGATTCAAGAGACAAACCTCTAATCATCCTACAAGAAAGGCGAACACCAATCTCCTGGAGCTACCTATGTTCAAACTTTCCTGATCTGGGGGGTGCAGCTTCCCAGTAAAAGCCGCTCAGCTGTGGAACTCCCTACCTCCTGCCTTGAGGGAAAACCAAACTTACCCACTCTTCAGACACAATATCACCAAATGGATTAAAGAGAACAACCATTAAACAGGGTGTCGCCCACTGGCTCTACACTACCCCACCACATTGTACATAATGTCGCCTCTCCTCTACACACCTATTGTTAGCTCACTGCTACCTCCACCAGTATATATTATGTTGAATCTGCATATATTATGTTGAATTTGTCTTCCATTATCTTGTGTTGTACTTACCTCTGTCTCTATCCTTATTGTATTCTCTTGTGCAGCACGTAACCACCTGGAAATATTCCTGTCTTCTTCTGAACTCTGATACCCCTGGGTCTGGTGCGCATTATAAATAATAAAACAAACAAACAAACAAACTTATCTTTGTATCCTCTCGCTGCAAATCTATCTTGTAGTAAATTGCATTCATCTCAGAACGCCTACTTCGTACTGAAATTTCTCTTAGGTCTTATGAATTCCCCCTTAGGGATATTATCTATCAAAGATTTGCGGTGGCAGCTTTCTGCAAATAGGACTGAGATGACTTTGGTTAGTTTTCTGTAAGTGGTGGTGTTTAATCCAGTGTCATTAACTGTGAATTTAATGTCTAGATAATCGATTGTGTGATCACTCTGTGTCCCTGTGAATTCGATCTCAAACTTATTATTGTTTAGGTATTCCTTGTAGGCCTCAAGTTGTTCTGATGTATCTGACCAGATCATCAAAACATCATTGATGTATCTGTGCCATTTCTGTATTAGGTTTTTGAAGACGGGATTTAAGGAGGCATGAACCTGTTTGTAGTGGTCCATAAATAGATTTGCCATGGCCTGGGCATATGTCACGCCTATAGCAATGCCCTTTGTCTGTCTATAGTATGCCTCATTGAAGAGAAACACATTGGGCCTCATTACGAGGCTGGCGGAAGCTCAAAGGCTCAATGAAAATGGGGAAGCCGGATGCACCAGCACTGCTATGAACGGTGCCGGTGCATCCGACATGCAGTGCTTGCAGTGCACAACTCGTAGTTTTCGGGGCTGGGAACTAAGGTACCGGCATGCGTATCGGTACCATAGTTCCCGGCCCGGCAACCCTATAATGAGGCCCATTGTTTGTTATGGAGAACTCTAACAGCTCCTTTGTCATTTCTAAGTTGGAATAGAAAGATGCTGATGCTTTGGCATATATGTGTAATTAATGGCTTAGAGAGCCAGAGCATGGTCAATGGCAGTGAAAAGTGCCTTGACATCCAGGGTCCCCAATAGGCATTCAGGTTTCCATATCATCTACTCTAGGATGAGTAGTGTTTGCACAGTGTCCCTGAGGTAAATTGGTATTTTAGGAACCTCAGGGGCAAGAACATTATTAATATATTCGGAAATTGGTTCCGTAACACAACCAACGGCACTCAAGGTTGGTCTTTCTTCCGGTACTGTTGTGAATTTATTGTGTATTTTAGGGAGAAAGTAGATAGTTGCCATTCTTGGATGGTTAATCTTGAGAAACTTTTATTCATCATCCATTAGTAGTCCACATTTATACCAATTGACAATAAGTTCCTTGGCTTGTCTAACAATGGTGGTGCTCGGGTTGGCTAATAGAGGTTCATAGCATCTGGGATTGGAAAGGTGTGCTGTAGCCATCTCAATGTAGTCTGGTCTGTCGAGTACTACTATATTACCACCTTTGTCTGCTTCTTTTAAGATTATTGATGTGTTAAACCTGAGTTTCTTCAATGCTCATAACTCCTCTATTATGAGGTTACAATGTCTCGTTCCTTGTTTGCGTCTCATGTTGTCCTCCAGGGTGTGTAACCCCGGCTGACCGCTTTTTGAAAAATGTCAATTGCATTGTCCCCCTGTATGTTTGGCGTGAACCTGGATTTCTTATTGAGTTCTGGTATGTTCAGGTTATGCTCTTCAATGTCCAGGTCTTTTAGAATGTCACTTTTTGAGTGGGTCATGTCATCTTCCTCATTTTCCAAATTGACAAATAAGTGCGTTAGTTCCATGCTAATATTTTTTTATTTTTTATTTTATTTTAATTGTATAGTAGTTAAGAAACTGAACTTTTACAATATTAACATTTACAAATACATAACACAAATGACACACATCATCTCAAATTTCACAAACAATAAAATATTTTCCGATACCTAAACAGAAAATATGTGTTCCACTTAAAATAATAAAACATCTCATTATGAGAGGAGAACAGAAATAAAACAAAAAAGAAGAGCCAAGTCATTTTTTCAGATCATCCCGCCTCCCACTTGCGGTCCCCGCTATTTGCATTTACCAAACCAGGGTGCTGACCAAAATCAACACAACATTACTCTTTACTCGAAGCAGCCTTGGCCAGCTGGTGTTCTATGGACTTCCAGACCCTAAAAAGGGCCAGCAGTACCGTTATTGATGTAGTGTTTACGCAGAGCACCCAGAACTCGTCACTTGTAATGGGGTCTAGGTTATGTATCAGGTGGCCCAGAGCCACCATTTACAAAGAGCCAAGTCAAGGGCATTCAGTCAGGACATGCCTAGCTGTCTCAATGTTAGAAACAATTTGGCAGATCCTACAATATCTGGCCTCCTGGTGATCTTTCTCTGTGCACCGCAGATGGACAGTACCAGCAATTGATTTACACAGAGCCGCAGATAGAATTCTCTAACCCGCGGGTTGGGCAGCGTTCGAGGTAACACTCAGGCTTCAAGTATCGGTGTATCACCAGTGCAACCCTCAAGTAACGTTTCAGGGCACTAAGATGATCGTAATTACATACCCAATCATGTTTCTGAACCATGCACTTGAGAGCGCCTTTTAAAGATTCAAAATTGGAGCAACGGTCATAATCAGTAAACCATCCCACCTCTTCACGTAGCTCATCAAATAACTGAGTATTTAGGGACCTATTTCTACCTATCAGTTCTGTCTCATAACTAGCTCCCAAGATGCTCAGTAGAGGACAGGTGGGAGCTGTTCTTGATTTCAACATCAAACAACCTCTTCTTATTAAAAACTGGGCCCTAAGCACAAAAAGTCCCAGTTCCAGACGAATGTACTGTGCGGAGGTTGACCTAGGTAGATATAAAATAGATCTCCAAAATCTCACCTCCAACCCATTTAACCATTTCAAATCTTTCATCGCTAGCACCTCAAGCCCATATAATACTGCCGGGCATAACCATTGCTTATAAAGCATTAGGACCCCTGATAATGTGAAGCCCCAGTGATCCTTAACAAACTTTCTGCACACCCCCATAATTTGTCTAGGCCTAACAACCTCGGTGGCTATAATATCAGCGTATCCTTGAGTTCTAGACATCTCCAGCCCCAAATACATATAGCCATCCATATATTCAATGGTCCCCATAGATGTCAACGGCTTCACCCTACGCATTTTCCTGGAGGACACCAACATCCCCTTGGTCTTACCAAGGTTAATTGATAGCTTAAATTCATCTGCATAGGTAGCTAATTCCTCCAACATTGCCTTAAGAACAGGACACCATATGATCTAGAATAACCAGATCATCAGCCTCCAATTCTGGTGTTTCCAATCTTTGGGGGACAATCCACTCTTGCAGTAGTCTGGCCAATAAATCCACCATGTAGATGTTCAAAAGTAGCGGGGCCAACATAAACCCCTGCATTCACCCCTTTATTGATATGTATTGTGTCTGACAAGGTCCCCTGGTCATTCAGCCTAACCCAGGAAATACTGTCCTCATGCAGAGCCCTGATAACCTCCAAGAGCCAACTAGGGCATCCCCCTGTCGCAGCTTACCCCACAGAATACTCCAATCAACCGGATCAAATGGCAATAAAAAATCGACAAATGTGATATACAAGGAGGGGCCGGCCGCAGTGCATGCTTGGGAGATAAACGTGTCTAAGAACCTAAGGCTATGAACCATACTGGATCCTGGTCTAAATCCTGTTTGGCATGGGTGAAGAATATTCACTGCATCAGCCCAGGCCTGAAGATGTTCCAGTACGTAAGTCGCAAACACCCTGCCAGTTACATCAAGTAACGACAATAGCCTATAATTGTCTGGACTCAAACAATCCCCCACCCTGAAAACTGGGACCAAAATGGCCTTCCTCCAAGAATCTGGGATGATTTGCCCTTGCACACCTTCATGAACAATGGATGGATGCAAGACTTCAGCCCATAATAGCAGATCCCTCTTCAATAGCACTGATGACAGGCCATTTGGCCCTGGCACTCTAGAGTCCTTTAGGGCACATAGTTGTCAGCTAGTGTTGTATTGAGCAAAATGGATAGGCCAACTAGACTCAGAGTGCTCATGTGGGGGGTTTGACTCCATTACTGTAAACATTTTACATTCCACAAAGTCAATCCAAATCCCAGTGGCAACGGAGTTAAACATTCTGGAGCCAGAGGATTTCCTAGCTCCTGAAAGAATCCTCCACAATGCCCCCGCTTTACAGGTCATCAGGGTCTGAATCAGGTACTCCCAGTTCCCCCACCTCCCTTCCTTGGATCTTCTTCTTACCCAATTTTGGAATTGGGTTTTAAGGCGGGATCTTTCCTATATTACCGTAGTAGGAGGCGCATGGGAAGAACTGGCTGCCCATAGTTTTCTCCTTAATAATCTTTTTGCCCTATTAATCTCAGGGTCATAACCATGTCTATGTTCCTTCCCAGTCGTGGTCCAGATCTTACCTTTACTTTTACCTGCACAGTTGGATAGAAATTTTAGCCACCCGTCAATATTGTTAGGTGACAATACATACAGGTTTAGCCTGGGATCACTGAACTCCTTTTTTAACATATTGCAGGCCTTGGTCACATTCCTGTCAGTCCATTGGAGTTGATGACCTGCTAATGAAACCCCCAGGTTCACAGGCCCTTTCCTGACGAGGTGCTTTACCTCCAACCCCCTTTCATGGAGAATAAAGACCTCATGTTGTTGCAAAATCGTTTAAGGACAGACCTGCTTTCAAGATATGTGAATGGCCCCTGGTGTTCCACACCACCATGGCGAAAGATCATTGAACTTGACTTTCAATACCAGCAAACATGGCTTTCAGCCATCACCACCCCTGCGTGTTATCAAGCTTAGACACCTCTAAGTCCTTTTCACTTAATGAACACTTCCTGGGCGGGGCTTCAGAGTTCTTATTACAACAACATCCTGGCACCACACTGCCCTGGATTGCGGGCTTGTCCAAGACATAGCCCAAAAATGTTAGGGAGTCAGCCTGATCACGCAACAGAGATGCAGTTCTTGGCAGGCCACAATGAATTAAAGCATCACCGAATAGTCTCTCTCTCAGTGGCACCACAAAATCAAAATCTGTAGTGCCGAGAATCCGCAGGGCCGGTATTTTACAGGTGATTATGAGGAGCTTGCTTCTATTAATGTGCCGCTTCTGCACACCCCTACTTCTCACAATAGTCACACTGCGCAAATCCAATGGAATAGGCGTAATTGAAGGAGACCTTGATGTAACCAACTCAAGCTCGGGTCCACCCTGCTGCAACACCCTCCCGCTCCCAGATTGAGAACCTGTTCTCCTATCACGTGGAGGACTTGAGTTCTGGGGCATCTTGTTGCCCTCGAGAAGACAAGATTGCAAGAGCAAATCTACTTCGCCTGTTCTTTAATGAGCCAACTTGACAGAGTTCCATCACCCATGGTAAAGCGCTTCAAGCGCCGAGCTGCACATTTACGATGACGCTTTTTCAAGTTACGCAGACCGTTGCCTGATATTACCATACAATTTGATAGTAAATCAGCTACAGATGGCTCATTTGGCATTGCTTCCTTGTTCATAGTCGCTATACTATTCCTTTTCTTCTTTTTTTTATTCAAACAGCGCTGCTGCTTGTACATGAGGTAGTTCTCCAGGGATTGGGCAGGAGACTCCAAGGGTACCTTAACTTGATCCAAAGTTTGTGAAGGAATTGTTATGAGATTGTTATTGATCAAAACTCCTTAAATCCCCTTCTGGGGAACAGGCGTTCTTGCTTCGTCCATCCGCTGAATCACCCCCATACATATTGCCACCCGGCATGTAACAACAGTATTGGCTCCGCCTGTTTAAGGATTTCATTGTGGGTACTACCACACAATTTAAGCAGGATTTTAACAGCAAAATTTAAAATGTCCCATGACACAGCCGCTTCAAGCTGAGTGAACTGCGCCCCTGAGTTCACACTCATGTTTCCAATGACTCTGTCATCTGTGGAGGCTTGTCCTACAGCTCTAGCCACCTCCACAACATTGGGGTAGTGAATAGCCTTTCTCCCCAGATTTGCCCCACCTCTTCAGCCGGCAGTAGTAAAGAAGAGGCATCCATCCTGGGAAGGGGGCCGGGCATTTTTAACAAAACCCTGGGCTTTAGGGGTAGAGGAAGGAGTAGGGGAGAAATGACAAACTGGTCACCATCAGCAGTAGAATACAAGACAGTCACTGGCATTGCTTCCACCAAGCCGCCAATCATCCTGCCAGAACACATCTGATAACATAGCCGTAGTAGGGAGTTATTATCTATATCTGCAAAAGTAGAGTTCATCGAGGTTGCCATGAGACCAACTCCTGTGGATTTGTTTAATCTAGTTGCCTCTTTCAATGGGTCTGATGAGATTCTGGTAGTTTTGGCACTTTTTTATGGAAAATACTTGGTAATCGGGCCCCTTACAGGCAAAGGAGTGATAACCCCCCTCTCGCCTTGTTCACCACTGCCTTGCTGACTGTCCATGATTGTTGGCAAACTCGTTGCAGCTGTTCTTTTGTTCCATTAGGGTTTGTTTGTTTGCTTATTTTTGGATTTATGCAAGTTGTAAACCCGCTGTTTTTACGTGGCTTTTCTGGGTAAAACGACCCCAAAGTCCACGCTGCGTGCCGCTGCAACTCTCCCAAAACCATCACCCACAGATTAGGTGGGATACCCGGGGCTCAAGAAAATGCTTCCGAGCATGTCCGCTCCCCCTGCTTTCACCACCACGAGATCAGCGGTAACTCAATATTGGTGACAGGGTGGGAAAACACTCCAGACTATCTTGTTGGGGTGGGGGGATGACTACAAGGAGGCAGAATAAAAAGTTTATTAGATAGGAAAAAGAGATCAGCATGGAGTCACAGGCCCCAGCAGCCCTACCTTACCACAGTGATCCGGATCAGTATTGTTTCTTCAAGGGTATCACTCGAGCTTAGAGCAGCAATGATACTGAGGCTACGCTCCCACAACCACAAACACCGGGACACACTGCGCACACCGTGTGTGCTATCGGTTAAGAGGCCTCACCCTGGGGTTACAGAGGATGAAGACTGGTGGAAAAGCTTCCGCAAGCAACTGAACGCGCTAACTGCCAAACACCAAAAAGCAGCCAAAAATGTACTGCAAATTCATTGCAAATTCATTGGGCCCCAAACCTTTCTTCAACAATGAGAGAGCGATCTTACCATGTATACAAGAGCCAGTTGCAGCGTTACTTATGGAACATGACTCTAATGCCCAGCTTCTGTGAAAGACACGGCCCATCAATATTTGATCAATCAGGATCCAATGCCGGTATGGCCACTCTACATGTTGTGATGATCTGTTGAAACTCAAAAAGAAACACTTGAGGACAGAATTGCATGAACATTTTCTCCGTGAATACCTCAGAGCAGATACCATCCCCGCAGGCTAAATTGTTCGTAATGAACCCTGTCTTTTTCTAACAGACAAAGAATATACTACTACTTTCAGTCATATTGCCATTAAATGCAGTAGGGACCTGATGGTCCTTACCATTACAACTGCTCAGAGACTCAGTGCCGAAATACAGAAGGAACTAGAAAAGGAAGAAAAACTTTTCTTAGAAAACACAGCCATTTCCAATGCTCGTGATCAGCTTTTAAAAACCAACAAAAAACGTTTGAAGACTTTAAGTCAACCACCATAAGCAAAAAGACTAAGAAGCTACAGTTTGACATTAAGGAATTTAAATTGGACAAAATTTTCCCTTACACCACTGACGAATATATTGACGCCGCCAAAAAACAGGCTACATCCCAACCTAGGAATAAAGGAAGACGCCGTTGGGTATCTTTCTCAATTTCAAGCAGCAGTAGCTCAGACGATCAAGACAGGCAAAATCGGCAATGACAACTAGCTTTCGGAAACTTTTTACCGCCCCAACCTTTTTTAGGCAAAGGAGGGCCAGGAGGCCCATTTTGGGGACAACAATGCTTTCCCCCATACCAAACGCCACGCCGCCAATTTCGGGGACGGCACCGCCCGAACAAATAATTGACCATCAGAAAGACATGCCGATTTTCAATCTAGCCAAAATTGAATTAACGTCTCCTCAGATTAAAGTTCTTTCAAAAGAGCTTTCATTTGTACCCTCGCAACCAACAGATTGGTTTGAAACTGAACTAGAGATTCACCGGTTCTTGAGAACAGTGCGGTTAAAAGTTTTTTTCAATGAGCTCTCTGAGAATGGCCAGAGTCAGATACCGGGTTACGTGTCCCTTCAACCTTTAAACCATCAGATAATGAAACTCCGAAAGAAATCCTGACATTTGAAAAATGTATCCTTGGAGACCTTGATAAACTCAAAGCCAAGCACAAGCCCATCAGACATAACCTTTCCTTGTCAGAAAATCAAGCTCTAACTGAATTATCTAAGAATTCTTCCATCATTATTAAACCAGCCGATAAGGGTGGCAGGATTGTTGTGATGTCCAAAACACAGTATTTAGTCATGATGAATGATCTACTACTAGATCAAGCAGGTTATAAAAAACTTTAAAAACATCCCACAGACGACATCAGAACTGAAATTGGGAGTGCAGTACAATTTGCTCATGACCGCAAATGGATCACAGATAAGGAATCCAAATTTTTAATAACAAGTCAAAATCGCATACCGACTATGTATGCCCTCCCTAAGATGCACAAAAATTTGAAAAAACCTCTGGGGAGACCTGTCGTGTCTGGCTGCGTGTCAATATTGGAACCCTTGTGCAAATTCATTGATATGTTTTTTAAACCGATTAGTGTAAAAACAGAAACTTACCTGAGGGACACCACTCACACTATCACAATCTTTGAGAATCTTGACTTTGACCAATCCACTCAGATACTGGTTACAATGGACATTCAATCGCTATATACCAGTATACCACAAGACCAAGCCATTGACTGTATGCGAGAACTCCTCCTGGAGTATGACACTCAGGATCGGGTTCCGCATAATTTTATTCTGGAACTGATGACTATAGCACTCAACAGAAACTATTTTGAATTCAATGGTCAATTCTATTTACAGACGAAAGGCACGGCTATGGGGGCTGCATTTGGACCCAGCCTAGCGATACTTTTCATGTTCAAATTTGAATCACTACACATTCTATCTCTATCACTATCACATTCAATGTACCTTTTCCATTTTGTTACTATATAACAAAATGGAAAAGGTACATTGGTGACATCATCTTCATCTGGACTGGATCTAAACCTGACCTGGTACTTTTTCTGAACTGGTTGAACAATGTGGATACAAATATTAAATTCACAATGGAATTTAGCACCACACAAATTGCATTTTTAGACTTGGTCATCAAAGAGGAATCAGGCAAATTGATGTGCTCTCTATATCGAAAAACCACTGCCCGTAATACTTTGTTACATTACTCTAGTAATCACCCTCGCCATCTTCGTGATAACCTACCATATGGACAGTTTCTCTGTATACGGAGGAACTGCTCTAATTTGAATGATTCCTATGAACAATCTGAGAATTTGAGCACTCGCTTGATTGAGAGAGGCTATCCCAAGAGACTGATCAACAAGGCCTTAAAAAGGGCACGCTTTACAGACAGGGGCATACTGCTTGCCCCTAAACCCGACCTTCATTCCCAACCTAGTACTGACATCACTAAAATGACGTGCGTCATAACCCATGGGCCACAAACCTTTGCGATCAAAAAAATGATTTCCAAATATTGGCCAATTGCTAAACTTAGTCTGCCCGCCGCACCCTTACCACGGTTTGCGTTGAAAAGGGCCAAAAATATCCATGACAAACTTGTTCACTCCAATTTCAAAAAGGACCCCCCGAGATTAGGCCTTTGGGACCTCAGAACTACCACTGGCCATTTCCCGTGTGGATCCTGACAAAATGCAAAACCAAACAAGTAGTGTACTGCATCCAATGTCCTTGTGGGCTTCGCTATGTCGGACAAACGTCTCGACCAGTTCACATTAGGATTTCGGAGCATCGCTCAAGAATCTGTTGCCGGACAGATTCCGCACTCCTTGTTATTCACTACATTGAACTACAGCACTCTACCAATGATATTTTCTGGTGGATTCTAGATGTAGTGAAAAATACTCCTAATGTGACCCGTTGTCTTCTTCAGAAGGAGGCACGTTGGATTTATCGCTTATCTACTCATATCAACGGTTTGAATGAGGATTTTCTTCCAATATCCTGAGAACCTTTTCCTGCTCCTCATCCTAACTTTTTCCTTCTTCCTGCTTTGGATTTCTGAGTCTCTCTGTGGTTTCCATCACCCATATTATCTATTATCTATCATCATTAGACTGAGATTGCAGTTTCTATATTGTTCCTGCAATAAAAAACCACCGTCAGCCTGCTGCCTTTTAAATTGTGCTATTCGCATTCATGTGCACGTGCCCATTGTTGCATATTGCTCGCCTACCTTTAGCATCCCTTTTTTCATCTTCTTTCGTCCGTGGTTCACATCATTTCACATTTTTTGGGATTGTTTCCCAATTTGTGGTTGGCCTAACTGGGCTAGTCGCCGACCTTCCCTGTGGTTTGGCGTTCTCACCTCCTTTTCATTTTGCTGCTTCCGTGAACGAGGATCTAAGTTTGAGATGCCTTCCAGGGGCTGGGCGGCCCATTTACCAATTAAATCCATTGAATTAGGAGGCACGTCAGCCTCCAACCAATCCAACCAATTCAGCCTCTCCTAGATGCGGGGCTGCCCATTAACCAATGAGATTCATTGAATTAGGAGGCACGTCAGCCTCCAACCAATCTAATTCCTCCTAGATGCAACCCAACAGGAAGAGGCCTTTCAAATCAACGCCCCTTCCTTAGTTCGCTCGCTCGTTCGCTCTCTCCGCCACTTGCAAGCAGACGCTTTCTGTGCGTCTTGCATTGTTGGACGAAGTAAAGTCACCAGCTAGCCGGCAGCCCGAAGTAAACTCGAGGTAAGGAGTACCTGTCTCTGCGGAACTGCGACTAGTCCCGCACGTAATCCTGTTCATCTCTGCATGTATTTGTTTCGACACGGTCCCAGGAAGTACTATTTATGCCTCCATTTGCCTTCTTTTCTCCCTCTCTGTTCAGAGGCAGCACATTTCGCTTTCCCCTCTGTAGGCAAGACGCTATCTGCCCTTCGCAGGAAGCAACACAGCTAACCGCTAGCTGGATGCATCCCTTTTCCCTTTAAGGTAGGCATATGCCATTTTTTCACTGGGACACGTAGCAGTTATAAGGGGTTTTCTAAAACCATGCATATTTACATGCACATTTATTTTTAGGTCAATTAATTTGATGTCAACTGACATCAAATTAGGAGTCATCCCAGGTACTCCGCGGAATGCAACATTAGGAATTTATTCACTCCAGCGTTCCCTATTAAACACTTTTGTGAAAGGTAGTCACCCACTTTTCAACAATATATTACCTGTTTAGTATCATTTATGCACCCTTGTTTCTGAAACTTCTTTTATTTAATTGCCAGAGAGCGTGTTTTCTCCGATGTGGCCCCTTGTCTGTTGATGCAGCCCTGCTGTGAGTCACCCCGCTTCCACCCATCCAGACGCTCTGCGCTGGGATTCCTGGCTCACTACGCGCCTGGCTATCTCCACTCACCCACAGCGAATTGACTTGGTAATTTTTATGCCTTTGGGCATTTTACTTTCTCTTTAAGCAATATGGGTAGTTGAATAGAAAGGGTTCATCTCTTTCATATTATTTACTTTGTTTATGTCTGCTTCCCCACAGGGTCCAGTTGTTGTATGGTATTTCGCCCTGAGGAAGGCAACTTTAACTATGTCATGGAACTATTGGCCAGACAGGTGGCACTTTTGCTGAAACGTGGTCTAATGATATCAATTTAAATTTACTGTTTATGTCACTAACTTTTGACACGCACACGTAGGCAGACCTGTCAACAAATCGTAGGACATAGAACAATTTTACTCCTGCCAAATCTTTTGAGAACAACTTGTGCAGTGGCCCAATATAAGCCATAAATAAGAATATTGGCTGGGATCTAGGCCACCATACAGTTGGCAGTTTGTTGTCCAGTTTCTTTTAGAATTCTCTTTTGTCTACTTGGTTCAAAAGTTTGAAGAAAAACCTACATTTAAGTTTTTGTGTTTGGTGTCTCTTGACTATTAACCTTCTAACCATCGAACAAATGCATTTATATGTTTGTTATATTGCTTTATGTTTAGTTGTTTATGTATTATTTACACAGCTATTTCTTTGTTAAATAAATATTTTTTATGGTTTTTCAATCATCAGACTACCCTGTTTGCTTGAGTGATACCCTTGTAGTACAGCCTGACAAATAACTTGTTACTCAAACTAATTATTAATTAAGCCCACAGCAGTGCGGACCCTCTTGTTTTAGTCTACTTCTTAATCCCTTTCCTCACTGCTTATGGGATAATTCCCCCCTTTTCTTTGTGTTAGTCTGTGAAAGACACGGGCAGACAAACACAGAAAACACTCAACATCTCTCCCTCGAATCCCTGGGCTCGCAACTTTCCGCTCAGGATAGAAGAAAGGATCTCTTGACAAGTTTTTAGGAGGATTGTCAAGCCGCACCGTGCTCTCGAATGCTCAGACTCTACCACTCACGGCTGCTTCCGACAACCGACAACCCTAATGCTAATATTGCTGATTGTAGGTTTCACTTTCCTTTCTGGATTCCAAGTAACTTTCTTAGTGAAGAATTTCTTAAATTTCAATTTCCTTGTGTACTCGAAGAGGTCAATATTGGCTTCTATAAGGTCAGCTGAGGCAGTAGGTGCAAAAGTTAGCCCCTTGTTGAGCATACTCATCTCAGTAATGTTGAGGGTGTAGCTTGATAGATTAAGAACCAAATGTAGTGCCTCTGTTCCCTCGTTGCAATTGAGTTCAGGATCTTGTAAGTTTTATTGCGCCATCATATTCCAATGCCGTACTTCGGCCTCTGCCTCTTTTGCCTCTCTTGTTTCTCTTCTTGCTCCAATGGTTTTGACTAGTGGGTCCTGGAACCATACCTATTTGGTTTAGAGTTCTTGTTCCTCTTTTCTATCTCTTGATTTGATCTAAAAATTGTTATCCTTTTGTTCTGCTGATATTTGTGTCAACTGCGGGTGCAAGCAACAGGTGAAGTGCAATGTAAGGTAAGTGCCAGCCTCCAAGAGTGGAGGATGAGCTGAGACAAGTGCTGAGGATAGACAGAAGATTGGGGAGATTCGGTGTGGGAGGTCAGGGCCACAAGGATGCATAAGGGCCCTGAACACCAAACAAGCAACTGTGAGAATAGCATAGGAGAGTGGGAGGGAATGGGCAGGTACAGAGGAAAGCCTTGAGGAGCTTCCAGAATTTAGGAAGGTCCTGCTAAAGATGAATGGGGAGGCTGTTGCAAAGAAGGGAGCCAGCTGAGGAAAGCAATCAACTTCCTGCCCTTTGTTTAGCGAAACGCTTTACACACAAATAATTGGTGCCAGAGGAGTGCAGAGGTCTAGAGGGGGAATATTTAGTAACAGAGAGTTGCAGATAGTGTGGTCTCCAGCCCCAGACAGCCTTGTGGATGCTTGTGGATGATATTGACATTGTCAATTTTGCTGAGTATATTACAACATACTTTTTGTGTCCTAATATCTTTAATATGGGTTGGCCTATCACCGGTGTTAACTGTAGGAGGTCTCCAAAAACAATAAAAAATGTTCCTCCAAACAGTTCTTCGTAACCAGACTTCTTGCATTATTAGATTAATTAAAGCCAGCATGAGGTTGGACACCATGCTTACTTTATCTACTACAAGGACTTCCATTTGTCGTAGAATTCTGCATACTTCAGCCACAGCTTCTGCTGACAATTTTCAATATTCTAATTTGTTTTGGTGTTCTACCGGGAGGAGAAGGAGTCAGTGTAAAGTTACACCTCCTTGTTGTAAGCAGTTAAACCTGTGGGGCTGTTACAACAGCGTTTTTGCCAGAACCAGCCTTACCACTTGCATACAAGAGCAGAGGCTTGTAATTTTTAGAACTGCAAGTTTTACTTTCATGTTTTAGTCCATGTTAAATTTTTTCAGTGACTTCTAGGCAAGTGGTGAGTTGTTCATTAGTTAGCTGTGATTTCAGCACTGACAAATCTTCTTCAGATGGTTTGGATTGATACATGGTGTTTTCTACCTCTTTCATCCCTATTTCTGCTTCATTTTGAATGAGTAGTTCTTCAAGTGGTTCTTGGCTTCCTGTAAGAGAAGGTTGACTGTGTTTAGGACTGTCTTTCTCCAGTCGAGTTTCTATGTCTTCTTCTTGTTGGCATTCATTGCCCAGCATTTCTTTGCACTGTTTAAAATTGTCATTTGTTATATTGCTTCCTTGAATGCAACTTAAAATGTGTCATGATCACCTAACAATTCTTTCTGTTTTTTTTTAAAAGGTTTGAATAGTTGCAGTAGGGTCATGTCATAAAGTTTTCTGTTCTGAGGAGATTCAAAGGATAACTTTACATGATTAGCTAGGCTGGGTTTGGTAATCCTTACTAGGCTTTCTTCACAATTTCAGATGGAATATTTGCCAGTTGTCTCATTCGCTTTAACATTAATTTTGTAGGAATAGTTTTGGGCTATGTCGTATAGGCAAATGTTTTCCAAAGAAGTACTTCTGTTTGGATAGTGTGTGTCAATCAAATAGATTTTTTAAATATCTTGGCTGTTGGGATCGTTTGTCGCTATTGTTTCAATTTCTTGATAATGTTTAAGTACTCTTTTTCGTGATGAAGCTGAATCAAGGTTCAGCCAGAGAATGTGTTCAGATTTCCCATATAAGTCTATACCTGTTAAACGATCTGTAGCTTCATAGGACCCACTTTCTTTATGTGAAAGCATTTTGATACCAAATCTGTCAAAGTTCTTTTAGCTCGATCTTGGGAGCTTTTGTGAAATAGGCTGTGATATACCTTGCAACAGCAGTTTAATTGTCTGCAATGTATTGAATGTCTATATTTGCATCCCACAAGCGGGCAATGATAGGATTGCAATCATTGATCTACTTGTGTGCCTCATCTGTTTTAATGTTGTAGGGAGATTTTCCTTTTACACCATGCCTAACAGAAGAGATTACACTATTTACTTGCCCTTTGGTGCAAACTGGTCTAGGGAAGCCAAATTGACATTTGGTGTAGTATGTTCCTTTGTTTCATTATAGACATCAGCAGTATTTGCCACACTTGTGTTTGGAAGCATATGATTTCTGTCCGTAGGTCACTATATGTGTCTTCTGAAGGGATGTCACAGATAATGCAGCGTTCAAAAATAGTAAAACAGTGTCATCAGTGTCATCACTGTGATGGATATATTGGAGTATCTTTTATCCGCAAAAGCATGTGGATGTGTGGTGCTACTCTGGATTGATATTCTTTTCTCCAAAAGAAGTGTTCTACTTTTCCGTTGGGGAGGAGAGTTTTTATTGCAGGTGAAGTGCAGCATGGCAATCCTGAACTTTTTATGCCTATTCCTTCTATATTTTGGTTTGCAGTGCAAAGTGAATTCATGGAAGTCATCCCATGCATATTTTGCACAACTTAAAGTAACAAACCATGTCAGTGGGCCCAGGTTCCTTAACATACAATGGGCCTCATTACGAGCTTGCTGGTCTGGATACAATGGTACCAGTAAGCTTCTCCGGTACCGTTGTATCCAGACCGACAAACTCGGAGTTGTGCTCACCAGTGCCTTTCATTCCACCAGGTCTGACCTGGCGGAATGAAAGGCACCCGCAAGCACAGCATTTCGGATGCACAGGCACCGTTGATAACGGTGCCTGTGCATCCGGCTTCCCCATTCCCATTGAGCCCTATGGGGCTCAAATGTGAAAGGGGAAGACATTTTTCTGGCGCCAGGAATGGGCAAATACCGGGTCCAGCAATTGCCAGTAATTGCCAATTTCTGGGTGCCGGAATAAATGCAACTGCAGCGGCAGCCGTGCCTGTTTCACTGGCACGGCTACCGCCAGGGTTGTAATGAGGCCCAATGTACATGAGCATGATGTCACAACCAGTATTCTCTTGTACCATGCACATTTGTCAAGAGATTTGTGATACTTGGTTGCAAAACTTCTTCTTTGTCCTTTATCTTTTGAAAGAGTTGAGTAGTTGACAAGCCTAGCTCACTTTCGAACAAGAGATGGAAAATGTATTCTACATGTTGCCGTTATCGTGGGTCTTCAGAATAAATGTGTAAAGAATGATATTCTGATGCACTGATATGTCAGGGTCTCTCATTGTATCTTCCTCCTTTTCCTGTAGGAAAGAGTAGTGGAAAACAACATGCTTCTACCCTTTTCTCCCATATGCTCATTGGAGACCTTTGGCTTCAAGCATTTGATATGTTTCAAATGCATCTTCCATGGTGTCCCTGGAATGTAGTGGGTGAATTGTATACTCGTCTAGAATGTTGTACACAGCAATAGGATCAACACGTTCAAATTGGCCAGTTTCTGGTGTTTCGCTGAATATTTGGGGGCTTTCTTTTAAGTTTTCCTCTATGTTTATATCTCTGTAGTATTGATTATTTTCATTAAGATATTCTAGGGCTTGTTTAACTTTATTTACGATAACTAGTTGTTGCCATTGTTTTTTGTTTTTTCACTAGTACAATCAAAGATTGTTGTACTTGTCGCCCTACTCCTAGAGTTTCTACATTTTCATTAAGGTCTAATGGTAAATATACTACTTTGACACAAGTGCCTTTCAGTAATTCCCATGGGGATAATTATGCAATTTTGGGGTTGAGACCTAGTATAGCTTGGAATGGGTGTACTGTTTGAATTATAATGCCCTCATTGAGGTCAAGTTGTTGGAGAGCTTTTGGAAGTTCTTTTTGATATCCTGTGATGACTTTTGGTTATGATCAAGCTCAGTACTGCAGTGTGTGCAAACTAGTAAGGGGTTAGTTATTGTATTTATTTTCTACTGTTAGATATAAAGCTAATTGGAAGCATTGGGATTCCTCATTGTCTTTGATTTTATAGGCCATATCTACTATTTTTGTACTCTTTTTATAAAAGGTTCTGCTAAACAGACACGTTTGTCTTGAATTTCAGCTGATGTGTTTTGAAACTTAGCATTTTCTTTATTGTATGTGTGTGTAAGGAGGTTACTGTTGGTAAATTGTTGGTAACTTGAAATTTTATTTCTTTCTAGTATGTGTTTGTAACGAGGTTACTGTTCGTAAGTTGTTGGTTGGCTTCCGTTCCAAAAAATGTACTTTGTATTTGTTCTGTTTGTCTAAGGAGTTCTTTAGCTGTTTCATTTAGGAGATTGTTATTTTATTGTTGGAGTTCTAAAGCAGGACTTTTTGCATTTTACAATCTATGGACAAGGTTTTGTATTGTAGAATGGTGCATTCCAAAAAATGTCATATGATAAAAGGTGCTTTTCCAGGAAGTTCCTGAAATGCAGGCTAATAAATGTCCACATTTCAAAGAAGGTAGCAGGCGCTCCTCTCCAGTAAGAACATAGCATGATAACCTGTTCTGAGATGAGAGTTTGCAGCACACGCGTAGTCCAGTGTGGATGCGCCCTGGGCAACCGTCCATGGTTTGTAAAGTTGTAATTCTACTTTTGTCTTTTAGTTTAATATACTGATTGAGGAATTGGCATAAACATTTGAATGGCTGTTGGTGCACATTGCATATTGAGCTGCATTTCCACTTGTACAATGGACGACTTGTTCGGACAAAAGAAACATTTGTTTGAAAGTTTGTTGGCGAAGATTTTGTCTATTAAGGTTTCCTTTACCATGATGGTGTCTGCAAGCGCTTCATAGCCTCATTCATTATTTTCTATGACAATTGGGTTTGTTTGTTCTTGTTTATACACTTCTTAAGTATGGTTCTGTGCTGCTGGTGTGAAATCATTCACCTGCACAGAAGGTAGAAAAGCTATCTATATTGACTTTGCGCATGTTTACAAGTTGTTTTTGTAGTTTGTTGATTAAATTATTGAGTGACTTCATTCTGTTCAAAATGAACATAAAGAACTTTCTCTTTAGTTCAAATGCCCTGTCAATCAGAGCTTCAACAAGCATTTGTCTCTGGTAGTTTTTAAGTGAAGAACGTGACTTTTCAGACATTTTTAAGGAAAGACTGTGAGCCAGAATTTGTGTGTGGAATTTACTTTTTTGAATGTCTGACCGTGCTTATTTCAACACTGGTTGATATAGATTGTAGTTGATGTTGAAGTATAGTTTCTTTACTACATATTTTTTTACTTTTATTTTTGGAAGGAGGTGGATAACTTTTTTCAGTGCTGACTGTTTTCGTTTGCTTGAGCGAGGTTACTAGTTCTTCTGTTTGAATATTTTCTATACATTGTTTTAGTGGAGGATGATGTAAGGTATTAAGAGTACGACCCAGACACAGTGGCATGTTAGGTGTTGATTATACACTTTTTTGTCACAAAATAATAAGTGGTTTGGGAGAAATCCTATCTATCCCTAATCCTAAAAGGGTATCCCTGCCTCTGCAAAACTAAGGAGTGTCTGCATCTGGGTGTTAAACAAAAGAGCGTCCTCCATCCTGTGTCCAAAATCCTAAACTGACCTTTACAGACTAAACTCAAAATAAGGTGTAAAAAGGGGATTTCTGTAAGCTAAGTAATTGCAGCTTTCTTTCAGAGTTCAAAACATAAAGTTCTAAGGTGTCAATAACAAAGGAATAATGTTCCACCAGGAAAGGGGTCTTTCCTTCCCCTAGATTTCTTCTGGTAGTTTGAATGTCACTTTATCACAGTTCAAGGAGGAATACTCTTCCCTTAAGTCTAATTTAAATACACAGGTCTTTTAAATATTGAGTTTATCCCACTCTGTATCTCAATTAACCTCATAGGGGTATGGTTCTTCCCTTTTCCATGGACTGTTCCTCTTTTTACTCCTGGTGTGCTTTCCTGCAAGGGTATTGCAACTTTATCACTGATCCTTAAAAGGGGTATGGGAATTCCATTTTGTATTCTTTCTCACAGTTCCACAGTTTCAGGTTTATTTCTCTTCTTACTTCTGATTTACTCTCTTGCCAAGATATCACAATAATGGGCCACATTATAAGTTTGCCGATCCGGTAGTAACGGCACCGGTAATCTACCGCGCCGTTACTACCGGACCAACAAACTACGAGTTGTGCTCGCTGGTGCCTTTCTGCCCGCCAGATCTGACCTGGCGGGCAGAGCAGCACCCGCAAGCACAACTCGTCAGATGCACCGGCATCCAGTATGCATCCAACCTCCCCATTCTCATTTGAGCCCTATGGCACCCGGCAATGGGTTTCTTCACCCTGTTCATATTCATATCAACCTCTCTCTCCAAGTATTGGGTCACCAAACCTTTCTTAGCCCTGTGCATATTTGTATCAGTTCCTGAGATTAATTTAATTGGGCTTTCTCGTGCTGTTAATGATATGCGACACTCGCTCTAAAGTGTTCTGGTAACCCACTCACTCTCTCTGGGCTTACCGGGCACCACTGACATTCCTTGTGTCTTTCCGTCTTCTTCTCCTTCAGTTCACTGACTGAGGGTGCGTCCTGTTAGCTGTCTGGCTCCTGCTTTATCTTCCATTGCTTCTGGCGTCTCCAGCTGCCTATAGCAATAAAGCATTGAGAATCTCTTGGCCCGGACTCTCTGCACGCCTTTCTCGTCAGCCTCCCTGCTGCCTTTCACAGTATGATCGCCTACGGCATTCCGACTAGCAACAGCACAAGCTGCGTTCAGCTGCAGTCTCTGCCCCTCACTCGTATTCTGTTCAGCTGTGTGTGTTTTAAACTTCCAGCCAATAGTTAACACTTTCCAAAGACTAGAACGTGGTGGTTGCTTACCACTTATGGTAATTCTCATTGTTCCATCTCTCTTCCTCATCTCAGTACTAAAAAAGGTGTGGGAGGTAAATAAGGTTGTTGCTCAAGAAAACTTGGGAATTCTTTATCTGTGTCACAATAAGGCATACAGGCATGTTGAAAAGGCACACATATGTCATTAAGAGTTACATCTGAAGGTTTATTTTGATTCAGTGTTTTCCTGCCTCTCTGGAGTTTGTCCTCCCCTATGTAGTCCTCCAGTAGATAGCCACCCCCTGGGTCAAAGTCAGGTAGCATCTGCTGTTCTTTGGCCACATAAAAGATGTTTCCCTCCAGGGAATCAGTGATGATGTTGCTAGATTTGTCACAGTGACTACATAACTTCTCTTTCTTTTTATCTGATCCATCCTTTCCTTGTTTTCTATGGAGTTAGTGTTTAGTAGGCCTTCTGTTGCATCTGTTGGAAAAAAGAAAGTGTGTATTTTAACATTGTAGAAGGTGTATGTGGGTGTTATTATACAGAGATGAGGGTTCTGCAGGTGTAATTGTAGATGTTTGATAAAGAGTGCTCTGTGATTATGTAGTGGGATGTGGAGGATGAATGCATAGCTAGTAGGAGGTATGGAGTGAAATATTTGTAGGGGTTTTGCATACGTGGTCTAGTGGTACAAGGAAGAGGGAGGTGAAAATGAACTACAGTAATGTGTTTTCAGTAATGAATAGTATGAAGAAGGTGGGAATAGTTGAAGGAATGTGATTTTATTTGAGCAATTGTATGGGGATAGTGATATGTAGGAATAAATGAATGAATTGCTGCTAGTGAAGGTTTATGGGAGAACATGGTGGTGCTATTGGATAAGGGAGTGGTGGTGTATTGAATAAGGAGGAATGCTGTGATGGGGAGGAAACAGTGGGACTGCTGAAACGGAATCAGTAAGAGTGTAATACAATTCCTGAAAGAAGGTTTGACAGACAGGGGGTCCAATAAGCATCTTCTTGGAAGCTACATGCTTCAGGGGCAGGAGCAGGAGGCAGCTGAGGGTAGCCTGAAAGATAGTTGCTTGTCATCTGCGTAGCACTGGAAGTTAGAGGTGAAAGTGGCAATCACACATGCCAGCGCAGCCATATAGAAGCTGAAGAACCAGGGTGATAGATTAGATCCCTGGGGGATGCCACATGTTGAGAGAGTGATAGTCGAGTGAAAGGCTCTGAGTTCCACCTTTTCTACCAAAAAATACATCATAAAACAACAAAAGAAAGGTTTTTAGGAACCACCTTTCACAGTAAAATAATTGAACAAAAAAAACAATCTTATAGACTCCATCTACTTTACATTTTTCATTAAAGTACATAGATTCAATAAGATTTTCCAACATTCCCATTACCATTTTGTATTATGCTAATGGAAATAATGTGGCGTTCATCCCTCGTTCCAGGGACTGGAACGGGGGATAACGGCCCGGCAGCCCAATTTATCAGCCCAAGCAAAAAAAGGGTGAATAACGAGGGCTCTGGATTGTTATCCCCCATTCCAGCCCCTGCAATGGGTATGAAAGCCATTAACACCCCGGGTTCCCAATGGGTGGTTACAGAGGAAGCAGGTCAACCACACCAGCGTCTGACCTGAGAGTCCCAGGGTGTCACAGAGACGTGTGATCAGGAACCTGGGGTGCTGATAAAAAAATAGGATTTTTCTTCCTACACAAGATGGCCACCATAGAAAGGGAAGGTGGGGCTCCATACAGAGCCCCTCTTCCCTTTCCATGCCAGCCTGCAGAAGGCGAAGAGAGAACCCTATGGCCATATTACCACAAGCACATTTTTTTCCCTTTCATAACTATCCCACTTTCGAATAATTTTACCACATGGTTGACATGGCCATTTTAACCCCATTTGTCATTCCTTGGGGTCATGGCCAGTTGTCAGATTGTCCGGGTCATGACCTTATGCCATGACCCAGACAATCTGGCCACTGCCCATGGCCACATGCTATACCTCCGTCACTATTTTTTGTATCTACATTATGGCACTTTTCAAACATAAAACAGAGGCATATTTGCAAAATCATGCTTTAAGGTCCTTGCCAATGCTCCTTACACAGGTTTGCTGGAAATCCACCCATGTTTTATGTTTTCAAAAGTGTCAAAATGTATGTACGTACAATAGTCATGTAACTTAGCTACCACTTGACAAAATCCATTCAGACTTTACATAAACGTTCAAGGTTGGATCTATTATCTTTCTGAAAACCTTTATCCACATTCATCAAACGGCTACACAGTTATAAGCCATCTAAAAATGTTGAGATGCTCTTCTAATTTAACCCCTTCTTGACGAAGTCCCACAACACTTTACAAATACATTTATTTGTAGATCTAAAATTGTTTGCGTACTGTTAAAATCATATGCAGTAACCTTTGGGAACACCACACACAATTAAGACAAGTGCAAGTACAAATTCACCTTTGGTACAAGCCTGTACTACACATTAAAGTGGTAGCGGTGGCTGAACAGCCAGACTTATCTCAAGATTAAAGTGAGCAGTATCAGAAGTTACACAAAGGACAGCAATAGCTATGGTTCAAACAAACACTGACTCAAGGGTTCTGCGTATTTATTTACACCATCAGTTATAAAACAGTTCACTATTATAAAGCAGCAGAAAATCACAATCTCAATATACTACACAACACCCAATCAATTCTGGACAAGTTAAGCTCAAAATTAAGTGTGAGCAAAATGGCACTCCAGCAATTTAAAAGGGAGGGAATTGACAAGGTTATCAAAAATCAACAACACCAACAAGTAATAGGCAGGGCAATCTAGAAAAGGCTTACTACAACTAGGATTCAAATCAATAGGCCTGGGCCAATCTAATGGTTCAGAGTCTTTGCAAAGGATCACACAGCTCAGAGTAGTTTGCGGTTAGGTCTTTGCCAAGAGTTCAAAAGAGTAGAGAAGGACAAGCCTTCTGAGAGGCGAAAGATTTAAAACACTTTCACTGCGGTCGGACGGAACAAACGACTGGATCTGAACAGTACCTTGCAAGAAGAAGAATGCTCTAGCTGAGGTGGTGGTTCCTGGCAGTTCCTGCAGGCTAACGGTTCCTGAAGCGACTGTCAGACTGATAAGAAGGAGGAAGACTGGAGGGTCCTGCACTGCCCTGGGAAGAAGCCAGCAGCGGAGCAAAACGTTGAATAAAAGGTGTGCTCCTTAAAAGCACAAATTGACTCTCTCTCACTGGCTATCCGGTTTCCTGTAGCACAGCAAATTCGACCAGGCTGAAGAGGAAGCCCAAGGGCTTTGTGAGCTGGTTGGTCCCACCAAGCTCAAGGGAAGAAGATTCCTTGCAGATCTTCTCTGTCGTCGAAGTTCGGGCAATTCGGACCTGCAGCAGGGCTTCACCGGGGTGTCCAGTAGTTGCAGCAGTCGTCTTCCTTCAGCTTCTCCTCAGTTTTCTCGATCCAGTGGCGACTCTGCCTTCCAAGTCCCAGAGACCTGCTTTTTATGCAGTTTTCCCCCATTCACACAGCCTGGCTGTCAATCACACAGCACGGTGGCTGTCCTGGCAGGACAGCCCCCTAGCCAATCAAACTCGAGTGTGAATTGGGCCTCCAAGGAGACCCTGTGCAGGGGGCCTCAAAACCCACCCTCACATCCTGTCCACCCAAACACTCAGGCGCCTAAGGAGGGCTTCTGTGCAGAAGCCCACCAAAGGACGGCGAACAAAGGAATCAAACCTGGTTTGGCACGCAGAGTAAAACACGAGAAAGACCTTTACAAAAAGAAATGGCGAATAAACTTGACCGGAACCAAATATAATTAAAAGGGGTCCAGCGGATTAAAGTTCGAGGCTACCACCATAGCCTCTAACAATACTGCAGATATTTTCATAGCTCGCGGTAAACAAAAATGGTAGATACCACTGCCACCAGCCAAATCTTAGAGAAAGGGGAACAAAATAGTGTTCCGTGAGAAACCAACAAAAAGGGATAACTATTAACCCTTTCCAGTACTCTATGGAAGATAGTTTGTACTGGGTCTGTAAATTTAAAAAGACTAGTAAATGGCAACTTTACATGTTCTGGGAGACAGTAGTCATTCCCAGAAAATGGAGTTTAAAGTGGGAAGTCTAAAAAGACAACCCTGTGTCACTGCACTACAGGTGCTGTGTGACACACAGTAAAAAGATGATGCCTATGGAGTAGGTGAAACTCCATAGTCCATGAGCACAAAATGTACAACACACAGCAAAAACACATGTAAGAGTGGGGAAAAAAGGCTCACACTCTTACCAGGTGAAAAAAATAAATCCTAGAAATCTAGCAAAGCTGCTGAGGGACTTAGTATGTAAGGGAAATTAGCCACTCTGGAGAATTCTCCCTAACACATACTTTTGTGTGGATTCATCAAATGGCACCGCATTTATAAGCCGTTACAATATTTTGGGACTCGCCCTCTAATTGTGCCCCCTCTTCACAGAATCAGACCAAACTGTGCAAATACATATATATCTCTATTTAAAATCCTTATGCAAACTTTGTGCAGATTCGTCAAATGGCATCACATTTATAAGCCTTTACAATATTTTGCCCCCCCCTCTAATTTTGTTCTCACTTGACAAAACAGCTCCACAATCAGGTCTAGACAAGATTTCATGCAGTTTCATGGAGTGGCGCCAACTTTATAACCCATCCAAAAATTGCTTTTCACCAACCCAGAAATGCAGAAATAAACATGGATGTCCCCGAACATCTGAGGTGTTCGCAAATCACAGGACTGTACCCGAACATCCAGACAGTTCGCGGACGTTGGGGGTGAAAAACACCAGTTTTTTGGCTTCTTACGACCATATCCCATCCCATCCTCATCACCCCCCATCTCCCCACAGATTGTTTGATGAGTTTGACAAGTGCAACGTTGTGTTTTGTAATATGTTTTTATCGATCCGTCCACAGTCAGTTGCGGCTGTCCGCACATCCAACATGGGGGGCGTTTCCAAAAATCTGACAAATTTTACACTTTTCACCATCCAATCAGCGGGCGCACCTGATGTCCGCAGACCTCACATCGCCTTCTGAAACCATCAGAGGCCCGTCCATGGACCAAACAGGGAAGTGAGTTTGTGAACCAAACCCAGATATCACACTTTTTTTTACCTACTTTTGGGCCATTTAAAAAAATACTGGACAGATTTACACCAAATTTACAAAAGCACGCTTTCGGGACCAAGCTGCTGCTCCTGCTGCAAATCTGGTGAAAATCTGTCCAGCGGTTTGGGCTGTAGATGTGAAAAAATTATTTTTTCCATTGAATCTATGGAGAAAAAAAGTGGTGGGTCCCTGCTACAACTTTGTTCCCCCTTTTTGAAACCTCACCAAACTTGGCAAAGAAAATTAGAGGAGCCCATATACTTTTTTTTGCAAAGTTTGGTACGGATTCGTCCAGGAAGATCAAGGTTATAAGCCACCCAAAAAGTGCTCTTCCTATGAGTTGAGCAACTTAACCATAACTACGGGCCGCTACAACAAGTACTGTAATAGGTGCACCTTCAAAAATCCACAATCAAAATTCTTACAGCTGTCTTCTTGTCACAGCAAGGGAATCTTCTTTTATTTTACAGCCCAACGGGATATTTCCAACAAATTCTTCCTAACCCCTTGGCAAAGGATATCCTTTTATCAATCACTACTTCAATACCTCATTCCGAGATTTAATGCGCCACCTTCCGTAACCCTTGTCACATGGAATCTTCTCATAAATTCAAACTTTATCATAATATCCCTTTTTATACAACCGATTCCCTCCAACCTTCTTTTGTCACTGTCACTGCAATACTCTCAT
Source organism: Ambystoma mexicanum (assembly GCF_040938575.1). Lineage (NCBI taxonomy): Eukaryota > Metazoa > Chordata > Amphibia > Caudata > Ambystomatidae > Ambystoma > Ambystoma mexicanum. Next base: position 657,275,915 of record NC_090934.1, read on the forward strand.
ACTTAAATTATCCGTGGATCGACCGAGGCCCCCGGTATCGCTCCTCGCTCAATGGGTCGCTCGCCCTGCGGGCACTTCCATTGGGATCGGGGCAGGATTTTCACCAAGGGGGCCCCTGATGACCATCTCAAGGTTCAAACTTGATTCCCCTGTGTTCACGAGTCACTCTGCAGTCCTCAGGCTTGCAACGGGGAAGGGTCAACCATCTGGGGGTCCTGGTCAACCATCTGGCTCTGCTACCATTAGGTAACAGAGGGCCCAAAACCCCAGTCCTGCACAGACCAGGTAGGCTGGAAAATCCTGGGCCCAAGAACAGAAGAGTCAGAGTAAATGACAAAGGCCTGTTTTTATTAAACAATTATAAAAACAGTGGAAGCTGTCAAGCACACAAGTCTCAAAGATCTCTAATTTCACAATGCAAAACAGAGATTTAAAAGACACAAATACATGACTTCCAACATCACAACGTTATCTGGGTTAGTAAAACCTACTGGAAGGGTTAGCTTTATCATGTAAATATATAATCTATAAGGGTATACATACTGATTGGTTGTACTCTATCTGATGGCTCCACCTGGGACCACCTGTAAATTTATAATGGTGAATGCATGTCATCTCTACACTACTTGATTGGTTAATGCAACTGTTGCAAAACAACACCATTTAAGAGCACTGATTGTTTAGCATTGACATTGCCAACCTTGATTACTTGGCAGGTCATCAGCACAGGAGCAACAATGTATGGCAGGGGGATCGACATGCAGGTGCCGCTTTTCCCAATTCGAACCCACCATCTCTGATTTCCTTGGCCACGAGCCAGGGCTTCATCTTTGAACTAAGCTCTTTATTGTATCTTTTATTCTGGGCATTCGGAGGGGGTGAAGGTCTTCGCTTCTCCATGTCTGGAGCTATTTTATATCCCTTGTCCTCCACTTCGAAGTCACGTGTGAGGAGACCACGTTTTAAGTTATTATACTTGGCTATTATCAGGATTTTAACCTATTTTAGTATGGGTGTTATTACCCTCTCTATCCTCTGGAGACTTGTTTGAGCTATTCCTCACTCAGTAGTAGAATTAACTAATGAGCACCTGCTCCTCCAGGATTTTCTGTTACTTCATTTAATCTATGAAAAATATGTATTGCGCTTGAGAACTGTTTATCTTGGGTGCTCCTCTGTGTCAGTCCGAACCTCTGTTTTCCATAATAACCTTGGTGAGCTGATGCAGTTACTGTCTGATTTGTCAGTCTCTGATTCTTTTAGCTAATTCAGTGGGTTTGCTCCGCTCCAGTTAAACTTTCTAGTGTGCCGGGGGTCTGTTGCTATCCATCCTCGTCTCCAATGAAAGAACTCACACTCTGCAGTGAGGGATTAAACAGGAAATTTAATTAAGTTGACTGCATACAGACCCCGAGCATCTCCTTCCTCCAAACTGGGCCACCAACAACAATATAACAGGCTAATTCAAGTCTAAACATTCTACATAGCAATGTATACATTCTTTCACTACATCATCTGTGACAAAACAGCATTCGACATGGAACATAAGCTACATCATAAGGACTACATGGATAACTATATACACAACAACACTTAAATGGCTATTTACATAAGCTTCATTATAACAGTTTTTCCTGTAGCTTCAATGCTCCTTCAAGCTCTCCCATTCATGTGAACACGGCAGCACCGTCCATTTAATCCAAAATGCCTGATTTTCACTGTTGCGTTTCTGCATTAAGCAAGCATTATGTGTGCTCTTATGCATCTAGCGTTACAGCGGATATATTCGAGTATATGTTTTCTAGTGTCTATTGAGTGCAAGTTATATTCTTGGTGTATGAATTCAGGTTGGCCTAATGTTCGTGTAGCTTTGTGATGAATGCATACCTTCTTTGTGTCTTGTGCAGCTAAGTGTATCAGGGTGGGATGATGTCACTTGCTTTTGTCATTCCTTGTCTACAGGAAGTTAATGTAAGCCAGATCGTATAGGTTCATCTCTGCTTCGATCGTTCTGGGTTAAGGCCGATAGGGTCGTTTTAGCGAATAACGTCTTTCATGTCTGCAGGATGGCAGAGTAGGGGTGGCATTTGCCAGGACGATACACTTCTCTAATTTCTGCGATTATGAAGTGGGGAGGGACTGACACCATCAATGACACATTCATCTGTCTCTTGACATTTCATTGAGTATATGTCATTGAGCCACCATTGTTTCCGGACCGGCTGATCTCGAGTTCTGCAGGCGGGAGGTGTCACTCGCGCCAGGTCTGACCTGGCGGGTTTAACACCACCCACCTGCAGGTGGACGTGGAAACACCAGCACCATTACAGCATGGTGCCAGTGTTTCCACTTCCCCATTCCCATGGAGTCCTATGGGACTCCATGGGAATGGGGATTCACCAAATTCCACCTCCGGAATTACTGGGTCACCGGGGTTGTAATGCCCCGGTGATTCCGGGAAACACAGAGGCGGAATGGTAATACGAGTCCGGCGATAACCTGCCGGTTTTTCTGGCTCAGTTACAGCCGGACTCGTAATGAGGCCCATTGTTTGTGTTATGCAGACTCATGTTTGCTGATACACCTACCTGACTGTACAATGTTCATTTCATGTATGTAACATTATAAATTGAAAAAATAAAGAAAAAATATATATATACATATATTTGCCTCCCACAAACCTACCTCACACTCTGATAATAACCTTCCAGGCCCCATCATTAAACAAGTGATGGGTATGGTGCTCGTTTTACACTCCTCGGCATCATTAATGCATCCCTTACTGAGGGGTAATTCCCAGACACCCTCAAGACTGGTCTCGTAAAACGTTTTTTGAAAAAAACCAAACCCAGATCCAGATGACCTGGTCTAGCAGCCTATTATGAACCTCCCGTTTATCAGCAAAACATTGGAAAAAGTAATTACTACACACCTACTCACCAGAATCGAAAAAGTACACCTTCTTAATAACTATCAGTCAAGATTCTGCCCCAAGGCTAGCATTGAGATAGCCACCATCCAGGTGGTGGATGATGCCATCTAAATCGTGGATAAGGATGACTAATGCCTCCTCATCCTTCTTGACCTCTTGGCTGCATTCAACACCGTGGAAGATGGAATCCTCTTCTCCCTCCTCTCCAACAAGATGGGATTCTCTGAAACTGTCCTGAATTGGTTTACCTTCAACATCATGGGAAGACTTCAGGCCAACCAGGTAAACATGTTGCATTCTAACCCACTCCCAGCCTCCTACGGAGTACCCCAAGGCCCATCCTCTGACTGATTCTTTTCAATGTTCATATGGAGCCTTACATACTGATATAGCCATCCACCAATATGTGTACGATACTCAGTTCTTCATGAGAGTAAGAATCCCACAAGACATCAGTCATCTCCATGATTACCTAGCCATCATCCAGTCCTGGGTGTCAACTGCTTACCTCAAGCCTGAACCCTCTAAGACTGAATTTGTCCCCATCAGTTAAGCAGAGAGTTGGGGGGCAGATATCTCCCTTTGGCCAGTACCTCCCTCTGGAGCAGCCTCCCTGCATCTCTCATACTTGAGTAGATCCACGTTCCGGTTCCGGAGGCAAGTCAAGACCTTTCTATTTGCTTCCGCTTTCTCTCTTCCTCTCCCCTGCTGATGTCCCAACTGCTCCATGCATTGGTCACCTGGCTAACCTCTGAACTCGGGCCCAGGCTCCTGCATGTCCAGCTGCCCTAGCACTGCCTCTGGGCTTCCCCAGCACTTATGGTCTGTATCTACAACCCTAGAGTCCCTTCACTCTGCACTTATTGAGTTACTTGCACTTCTCCCTACCCCCTTCGGCACTTCTCCCCCTCCACTTCCTTGCACTTGCGCGATCTGAATGACACAAGGCCTAGTAAGATCTTTGTTTTGTCCTGCCTCTGTTTCCCCCTCATTTTCTTGTCACGCCTAGAAACACTTATGTGCAGGTGCGTTATAAACGGCATTTCATATCATATCAGTCCCCCCGCTAAACAACAACTTGTCCAACAATAGTTCAATGATTTGTGCCTAGAAGTAATTGATCCACAACTCTCGTATTCAGCAAAATCTTTAGGCTTCACCATTGACAGCATCCTTTCCATTCATAAACACATAATCAAGAAGGCCCAAACAGCCTAGTTCCAAAATTCCACCCTTCGCAAATCAAACCCTTAATTCTGCAGAAGGCCCTATGGTAATTATGCAGGGCCCTGTGGTCTTGTACATCGATGGGTGAAATTCCCTCCTAATGGAGCTCCAAGCTGCTCACTTGGCTCCCCCAAAAGCTGTCCACCATGACACAGCATGTCTTACTATGGGTGCTCGGAAATTTAACCGGATCACCCCATCTCATGCAAAATACATTGGCTTCCTCTCCAGACAAAGAATGCATGTATTATCTACAAAGTAGTCACAAGTACAACACGAGCTAAGCTCCACATATCTGGTGGCACACGCCCCATGCAAGAAATCAACCAACCAACTCCAATCACAACTCATCTATAAAGAGAGGACCCACAAACAATCCTTCTCTTGTCATGCACCCACCCCGCTGGAACACTATCCCGGTATCTGCTTGGAATGCCCCCCACAATTCTCCAATTTCACAAATCTATGAAAATGTGGCTTTTTCAACAACACCTGACCAAGAACTAATGCCAATGGACTCACGGTCCTACACACAGGCCACAACTCACAGTACTTAACTACAGTTCAAAGATGCCAGCCCAAACAACTGGCTACCCACACCCTGTACAGCACCCACTGCTCTTGAGCTATCACCGGGCTTTAAGCAATACAATAAAAATATAATATAAGGTAGCATGGTGGGAGAGGCTGTATGGTTTTTACAGTGGCCCACTAGGGGTCATCCAGGAAGAGGGATCATTCTACGGACTATATCTAGTCCCACTTGCAATATGGGTGGCACAAGAGTGAGGGGAAGCAGCAGGACTGCTCTGGATGCCAACCCCAGACGTCCCCTTTGTGATTCTCTTTATTCTGGGATGGGTAGGCCGAACAGGACTCTAGGAGAGGATTTGGGGCCAGGACTGGAGGTATTGAGGTATGAGTGTAAACGATGGTCATGTCACATGTCAAGGTGTGTTTCAAAGATCAAATGCAGGTCTCCTTTGCGACCCCAAATGAGCCCATCTATGCCTTGTGCATTCAGTGCGAAGCAAGGGGGGGAACATCTAGTGTGTCTTATATTTGTATGAGAACATCAAGGTCGCTAACTCATCTCTTGTGAGGTAATGGTAAGATCATAAAGGCGGTTATCTAACACTCTCTCCCCTGTGCAGCTGGACTGTGGGAGCGGGAGAGTAAGAGTGAAGGTTCTCACTGGACTGTGTGTGAAAGAGTTTGGAAGCTGCCAGGGCAAAAACAGCAGGGCTACACAAATATATAAAAATCTACTTTTCTGTGTGCTGTCTGTTGTTGATATGTTACTGTCTCCTGATACAGCAACACTTGATTGGTTTGCATAACCTCTTGGTGCTGCAATAAAGAGTTGAGATTATCAGCGGGTTACTGGGATCAGAAGGAGCAGAGCTGAGGTTGTTAGCAGATCAGATATGTGTGGCAGGCGTTGGTGTTCCTATTGAAGAGGTGTGGGTGCGTGTGTTTGTCTGTGTATGCTCTTAGTGGGCAGTACATGTTAGAGTTTTGCTGGGTGTTGATGTTCAGTGCCTGCCCAACTGTCCTCTTCTGTTTCATTGCATTTTGCAGTCACATCCCACCACATTGTGCTGTAGGGTATATTGGTTTAAATAGGGAATGGATGGAGTGGCGGGACAAGGGAGAGTTTCGGTGGTGCAAGGGGGTGTGCGTGCTGGCTCCATAAAAGAACACTGCAATAAAATGCAGTGAGGTGTCTAAGGTGGCCAGATGTACCAGATCCTGATGCTCAGTAAACTGGAGCCCACTACCTGTGTGAGGATTAATGTAAGGTTATGATGAGATGGCCAGAGTGGGCCATAGAGATGGGAAATTAAGTGAATGCCTGATTTGTCTGATGCCTGTTTTGTGAGGACAGAAAGGCAACACATGGGTGCTATTGTAGAGTTTCGTGTGTGTAGGCTAGGGTAGGAGGATGAGACTTAGATTGATCCAATGTTCGCGCCCATCTTCACAATTCCCAATCACATCCTGGTTCCTATAAGCCATTCTCAGCCAGAACCAACAACTCCGACTATTCTATATACAGCACTTCTTTTCGAGAGGCTCGCGCTACAATACAACTTTATCTGTAGAGAACATCAGTGCTCTGTGAAACCAGGGTACCGTGCATTGCCAATAGAACATTTGCCAAATGAGTTCTGACATTTAAGATTCCTTAGTGTGATCTGCAAATAATACACTATGAATGACACCTCAGATACATGAAGTTAACAGGAGGTCTTTCTTTCAAGTAGGTCTGCTATGCATTGTTTGCACTCATGTGGTAATGAACGTTGATCCTTAATGGCATTCTCTGATTTTATCTAAATTGTGTTAATGTTGTTTATTTAGGCATATGAGCATAACGTGTTGGTTAAGTCACAAGGGTGAAGAACGTAGGTGTACAGATGTTATCAAAAATTACTTTGAACGTTGCTGTAAACACAATATTTAACGTTGGTTGCAACATTTTCTTGGATTAAGGAAAAACGATATTTTAAAAAACGATAGCGTTCCCAATGTTATATGTACGTTTTCTAATGTCATATTAGCCTTATGTTTTACTGCTGTTTCTCAGTTTGTGTTCAGCTCGTTTGAGGCCTATGGTCTCTTCTTAGGTGCAATTGGCAGAAGAGCTTTTTCTATACTCGTTTCCCAGGTTTTCAATCTCATTCCACTGTCTCTTGGCAGCGAAAAAAGCTCTACCTGCTCATTACGACCTGTGTGTCTCCACATTATTTCAGTGTCTAACGCTTTGCATTCATGGAAATCGCTATTCGCTCTTAAAAGCAGGCATGGCATCAAATGTAAGTAGCTTTGGTAGCTGAATTGTGTTCTTGCAATAAATGATGCACTGCCATGCTGCAGCCAAATATTTCCATAAACTCTGATAAAATAAATTCCTACAATTGTATTTTTATTTTATTTATGAAAAGGGCCGAAAGCCCCTCAGGCATCAGGGTGCATGACATAAAACTGGGTTTCTACAGAAAAAACATAACACTGTATCCTGAAGGTGATCTCCCTACTCATGGTGAACCTCATTTACTTGAGGGTGTGTGTTTTTAGACTCCTTCTGAAGGTCATGTTATTGGGCTCGAGTCTAAGGGCAAGGGGGAGTCTATTCCATTCCTTTGCTGCCAGCATGGGGAAGGCCCTGCCTAACCCCGTTGCTCGTCTATGTGGTGACATTGAGATCCTGCCCAGAGCCTCTGATCTCAAGGCCTGATTAAGATGATATTGTGTGATTTTTTCTTTAAATATTCTGGTGCTGGGCCAAAGAGACACTTGTGTACCAGAGTCAAAGATTTGAAGTGGATCTGTTCTTCAATCTTTAGCTAGTGTAATGCTATCCTGTCCTTTGAGATGTGTTCACTCTTGGATTTTCCTTTTATTATTCCAATAGCATTGTTCTCTATGAGCTAACATTTTTCCAAGCTGTTCTTACTAGCCCGAAGCATAAGAGCATTGCTGTAATCCAAGCGGGACAGTATGATAGCTCTTGCAATGGTTGCAGTGTTTTTCTCGCTCAAGAAAGGGCGAATAGCTCGGAGTGGGCAGAGATAATAGGAGCTGCTTTTATGCAAACGATGCACCTGAGCATCAGCACCCAGCGATGCTTCCATGACGAGTCCAAGAGTTTTTATCTGCCCTGACACCTGTATATGGGTGTTCTTGATGACAAGAAACTCATATTCGGGCCCTAATTTAGCTTGTGCTTGATGGGTGCCAAATATCACCCACTCGTCTTCTTGCTGTTAAGGCACATTCAGTTACTTAACATCCACTTCTAAATTATGTTATACAGAGTCCAGATTTTAGTGCTGTCCTTCGGGTAATCCCCATCTAGCTCAACCACAAACTGGGTGTCAATGGCATAGTTTGTGCAAAACGCTCTGAATCCTCACAGTACCTCACACAGACATCTCATATACAGATTGAAAAGGGGTGGGGATAGACTCGCCCCCTGCGGGACTCCGTACCTTATGAGGACTGCCATGGAGAGTTTTTCCAACTCCCCCTAGTGAATGTTGGCTTCTCTATCAGCCAGGAAGATGCCAGCCATGCGGATGCTACCTTCGAGCAGTTTGCTACTTTTTCTAGGACATGTTGAAACAGTTGGTGATCTACCAGATCAAACGCCACACTCCGATCCAGTAGCATAAGCATCCCTAAAATGGATGGCTATTCGAGGTCACAGACAATGGACGGGATTAAAGAAACTTTGCATTAGTGCAAGTGCAAAATGCGCTAGGGCAAAATCTGGCTGAGTGCAAAAAACATGAGTTCATTATTTTTGCACTAGGGCAATGTTAGCCCTAGTGCTAATCTTTTCCCCTGATGCACAAATGCACTCAGAGTATGCTGTTTGCACGCTGGCAATTATTGCCCTAGAGTTCTATATACGTGATCCAGTGCAAACTTCTGCAATACCACGTAATGGCAGTATTGCGGAAACATTGTATTGGGGCAAGTACACTTAACACTAGAGCAAAAATGTTGAAAGAGTATGTATTTTGCGCTAGGGCAATTTGTACTCGCGCCTGTGCAGGTTTTCTGTAAAACCGCCCAATGTGATGTAATCACAGTGGCGAAGGGTCTTGTGATGTCACTTCTGCAAGCCCTAGGATTTTGGTGGCACCGCGCCACTGCTCCAAGCAAAGTTTAATCAATAATTTCCAGCAGTTTTCCATCCAAAGTTCAACCCACAATCAATCTAGAGACATGTTTAGATGTAGGTTAACAATGTCAAGGAAAGTAAAGCCATTAGGCATACCACACCTATAAAGGTAGATAATTGGAGTCATTGCATTGTAAGGAATTGCAGTGCACCACTACAGAGACACGCTTTAGCTATAGCACAAAGTTTTATTTTGTGTCTTTTACTCAAGAGTGGTTGAATAGCATCTACGTTCTATTTCGTTTTCTACAAAAGTTGACAAAGAGGCCATGTATACTTGAAACACAAAAAGAATATGTCATTAATTAAATACGATATCAAACAAACCATCAGTATGGGAATGACTCCATGCACTGCTGACTGAATTTCGAGCCAAAAGAAATAAAAATAAGACTGATATATTACTTTCCCACTGATGTCTAGTTTTTGGCAGGTCGAGAATTTTTTTTAAAAGCCCTCCATATCTAGCATTTTCAAACCACTGTGAAAATGTCCTTCCATTGGTGCCAAGGTTCAGTGCACTTTTTAATTTCCCGTCAGTGGTATTTGTAATTGAATATGGAACAGTTTAATAGAGATTTGCCAGAATAAAGAGAATGTTTAGGCGGATGGCAGGATTCAAACAGAAGGGGATATGGAATAGCAAAGACAAATAACGTGCTTAGGAAATTAAGGTTTAAAGTGAGTGTTCGCACTCACATTGCAGACAACAGAAGGAAGACTAAAACTGATGACTATTAGATCTTAGTCCAGAATCATAGTTTCTCTTGGAAAACTAGCCTTCCAGCTCAAAGTAGATGTATGGCATTTTGGACTTTTTGGCAGGAGAAGCGTAAGTGTCTCATTTTAAAACAAAATACACATAAAAGTAAAAAGGTTTGCTCGTTTGGAAAGCCAAGTGTTCCATTTCCACACATTGCAAAAGTACGCTTCAATGCAAACTATAATGATGATTGGTTTTGATTGGTTAATCAGATATATTACCTTTCCAAAGATTCAAGATACTGTGCATCCCTTTTGTAAAGCATGCTATGTAGTTCTGTACATGTCTATGTCAAATCTAAATCAATGTTTTCAAAGAAAATACGTTTTGTAACAGCCTGCTGCTAGTCAGTATTCGTATCAACGCTCATTCAAAAATATGCGGCAGATCACCAGAGTGCAAAAGAGTTGATGGTATTTCAACATTATTATTTTGGATAGAAAAAGATAGATGGCCACAGACAACCTACGTCTCTATTGATTTTAACCAAACACCGAAGTGGTCAACACACTCCGCAGTGGTTCACACAATGTGCTTTCGAAACCACTTCTTTATATCGTGATTGATTTTCATCCTCAAATACTTCTCAGACCTGTGTGGACACTTCCTTTGAGGATATTGATCATTTGAGAGTTGTGATGAAAATTAAAAATTGCTTAATTCGTGAAAATGTCCTTGTTGAACCTATATAGTCACGTGCTTGCGAAATTGGGTCCAATCGGTTGTGTGTGAAATGTACCTTTTATGGATTAAGCAGTGATCGTTTTTCATGAGATTGGCGTTACTGTTGACAAATTTGCAAACTACAGCAATATTTTTGAATTGAGCATCAATGGCCACTCGGCCACTGCAAACTTTGTGTGTGCACCCTCAGCCCGGGTGCTCATTTGTTGATAGCTCCTCACGAACATCGGCGTCAATTAGTGCCCACTGTTTATATTGAACTTTTTGAAGGTGAGGTGTTCAGTCCATCCTCTAGAATTTCCAACACACTACACACCCAAATCAGATTTGAGGAGAAGATGAACAAAAGATTTTATAAATCCAATTAAACGGTGGAATTTTGCTGTCAAGGAAGTCAAAAGTCATCTGAAAGAAGCGTTAGCTCCTAAATAAGACTAACAAAAAAAGAATCACAGGCCTGCTTTCCATTCATCCTTTTTTACTTTGTGCAAAATTGATCCTAGTCTCCTTAGTTCTGGATTTTCTATGAAAAGTTGTGAATCATTTATTTTCACACAATTGTAAAATGTCAATATGTACTATGTTTTAGCTCTCTATAGTTAAATGTTTGTTATAGCTTGATATCTTTGTGCAAGCCATACAGATGAAATTGAGTTTTCTTAAACACATTCCCAACAACACAGTAAAGTTTTAAAATAAGTAATAGCCAATTCAATCAAATTAATTAATCTTAAAATGCCTTTTAGCATTAGGAAGGCAATTGAACAAAAAAGGGAAAAGCAATCAGCAGAGACAAGATATATATGGCAAATGGGACACTGGGCTAGGAATGAGAAAAATTGCGCAAAATATGGTAACTATGGCACAAGTGTAGCATGGAAGCAGCAACCATTCAGACCATAGACAAAGGCAATGCATGTCTCCTGGTCTTCCTCAAGCTCTCTGCAGCGCTGAGAACGGTTCACTATCCCACAGTGACCAGCCTACTCATGAACAGAATGAGCTTCTCGGCCGATATTCTCAACTGGTTTTCATCATACCTCTCAGACAGGCATCATGTCCAGCTGAGCAACTTCAGGTCACCACCCGGTCATCTGCGAAAACCCAGAAGGTGCAATACTATCCCTAGCAATATTTAATCTATACATTGAGCAGTTTGGATGACAGCTGAATGGCCCAAATATCTCACTCAGCCAATATACAGGCAACACCCAATTATACTTAAAGGTCAGTGGTATACAGTACATCTAATTCCACAGGAATTGCCTTGCCTCCATCAAAGCATGGATGACAAGCTAAAGCTAAAACTCAGTTCAACAAAGACAGAATTCTACTCGGTCCCCCATCCAAGCAGGATTATATTATGGAACAGCCTGCCTAGGGAAATAAATCAAATAGATCGCAGATCTGCAACAGTTTAGAAAGATGCTGAAACTCATCTGTTTGAGGGTTAGCGGCAACTTCATCACCTTACTGCTTCCATGCTATGTTGATGTTTCCATTCCCTGCATCTTAGTTCAGCCGTTTGTTTTTCTCTCCTTTGGGTCTTTCCTGTGAGCGCTTTGAAGCCATGATGGTACTAGCACCTAACCACTCTATTAAATGTAAACTACCATTCAAGGATGGCTAAACAACATTCACCTTGATGGTTTCACACCACACCTGGAGCAACTGCCGAATAGCTGTGGTGTGTTGTAAAGAGCACCCACTCCTGCTGACAAGGGTTCAACATAAAGTCCCAAGCCACCTTGTAAAAGCGACCTCTTCTTGAAAAGATAAGCCCTCCTTCCACCCTAGAACTTTAGAACCACAGTCCAGTCCCTGGTAATCTCCCACATCAATGGGGGAAACACCATCTTCAGCAGTGATCCAGTGATGAACCTGGTCCGACTTAGGGCCACCCAAAACACCACTGCATGATGTATAAATGATGTATAAAGAGAAACGAAAAAATCAACCAGATTTCTCCAATCATAAGAGCACTGCAATGGTATCCCAGCCCAGCCTGAATACTGTTTAGGAATGCCTGAATCACCTGTAAGGCAACCACCGCTCGCACACCTGCCAACCTAGCTACAAAACTCTGTAGCTCTGGTGGGTCATGCTCTTCCAGGAGCAAGACCAACACTAAGTTTGAAATGAAACTGGCACATAAGGAATAAAACAGAAAGGAAGCATTCTCTTACTATGTCTTTGCCTACTGGAACACCACCCTGGTGACAATTCGGATCATGCCAAAGGTCTTGCACTTCAGGAAGGAACTCAATACCTTATTCTTCAGTCAATACTTAGGTGCCACCTAGGATACTTGTATTCCTACATCACATCCCATCCCCTTAGCCAGAACATCCCATGCCACATATTGTAATGACACCCTCCATACACCATCACCTGCACAGTGCTCTGTAGCTTTCTAGCCCGTTTATCACTTTATAAAATCTCAACTACAACTACAAAAATGGCATTCAGCAAACGGTTATTGTGGTAAGCAACCTTAGTCAAGTGAACAATGCAACAGTGTACAATAGGTGGTTCAGGCAATATTCAGTAATTAGCATAGAATCACACAAACGTTTAGAAAACTAGTTAAAAAAACAACATACAAAGGGACCACTGTACACAAACATAAAAAACACTGCAAATGCTAATTGCAACTTAAGCACTCCAACATAATATGCCACAGTCTAACAAATTCAGCAGGGTGTTATTGGTATTTTGCCCCACTTTATGTGGAGGATGAGGCCCCATAGGAACCCTAAGGAACCTTTAGGTTTGGAGGAGGGACAGTTGGGAGAGGGTGTTTTACTACCAACACACAACAAGGAGTTGTTCTTCTAAAAGGACGTTAAAGAAGTGGTTAGTAAACAAAAAAGGGGTAAAGCACCAGCCTGAATGAAATTCCGAGTAAACTGATTAAACTCGAACCGATGATATGGAAACCCTGATTATGCATTGTGCAGAATTTCATTTTATCCACCTGTACCACACTTATGGAGATCTGGGTAAATTGTGCCAATGTTTTAAAAAAAGACTCAAGCTCTTACAGTCCTATCTCCTTACTGAATATTGATGACAATATATATTCCAAGATTCTGGCAAATTGCCTGGCTGCCGTCCTGCCTGCTCTGGTAGACCCAGATCAACCGGAGATAACATCTGAAGAGCCTTGAACCTAGTCAACATTGCAGATCAGGATTCGCATAAATTGGATCTGCTAGTGCTGGACGCCACCCTAGACCTTTGATAAAGAGGACTGGTCCTTCCTCCGACTCACCCTCGAAGGCTTTCACTTTGGCACAAACTTTCAGAAATTGGTCCTCGCCAACTATCAATCCCCAAAAACTCTCCTCCGAGTCAATGATAATCTTTCAGATCCAGTACCTTTGACCTGTGGAACCAGACACGGGTGCCCCCTGCCCCCCTTTTATTTGCTCTACTCATGTAGCCCCTTGCCCAATGAATCCGAACAGACCCAAATATCAAGGGCCTCCCTGTGGGCCCTTCCCAACTCAAGATCCCACTCTATGCTGATGATGTTTTGCTGTCCATAACAAATATCTGCCCCAACCTGACCTCCGCTCTCCAGGAACTTCACAGATTAGGAAGGGTTTAAGGTTTCGGCATTAATTATAGAAAATTGGCAGCCCTGGGTATAGGCCTGAAGTCCGAGGACCTGGAGACCCTGAAACCCCTATGCCCGGTTCACTGGAATGAGAAATATATCCCATACCTGGGGGTCCAGATTCCAGCTCGTCTCAAATATGTATATGCAGTAAACTTCGCCCCACTCTTCAAGAACCTGGAGGGGGCCCTCAAACGCTGGACCTCACAAGAAATCTCCCTTATCGAGCGGATAACGCCTGAAAGATAAAACTTCTCCCTTGATTCCTTTACGCATGCTCCTCCCTCCCGACTTCTATCCTGCTCCCCTCCCTACGGTGCATGCAGAGGGAGATGTTGGGGTTCATATGGAGGGGGCGGAAGGTGAGAATCTCCCAAAAAGCCATGACGAGAAGCACCTGATTGGGGGGTTTGGGGGTACCCAACTTGCATAGATACTATGTAGCATCTCAACTGGCGCAAGTCCACTCCTGGGATAGAACTACGGAAACCTCGAAATGGATGGAACTGGAGCAGTCCCGCCTTGCACTCCCTCTCTGTTTGCTCCCACATATTCCACCCCCACTGCAGAGAACTTGGACGGGGACCCTGGCCTCCACAAAGCACACCCTCAGCGCATGGGTGTAACGCTCACCTGATTCCCGTAGAGGCGCCGGTCTTGAATGGGCGTATACCGTATCTTCAAAGGTGATGTGTGACACACGGCTGGCTCTTTGGGCTGGACCTCTGTGCACTGTATGTCTGGCTCGAAGGGTAAGATGTCTGCAGATAGAAAATGTGGGATTAATGAACTGGGTTATTGAATGTCTCTCTCTTCTTCCCTTTCTCTTCTCCTGTAGAACCCCAAAGGTTAACGCTCTCACCTTAGGTAAGTGAACGCCGTGCTCTCCATCTGCCTCGAGGCAGGGTGCTGTAACCAGTTTCTTCACTGGATAAGGGGAGCAGGCCTCTTGACTTCAGAGGACTGCTGTCCGTCGTTTACTGCACGAACGGTAAGTTTCGAGTAATTCTAATGTCTTTAAAGTCTTTAGTAATGATGTCTCTTGTTTTGCAGGGTTCCGGCGATGGCTGATGGCGGGCTGAAGTGAGTTGAAGATGGAGCCCGTGTGATGAATAGAAGCGCCTGGAAGCACGTAAGTAAGCGCTTGTTGCCTGCTTCACGATGCGCTCTAACTGTCTTTTTATTTTGCAGGTACAAGTTCGGGGCGGCTGCAGGGTGCCGGAATACCCACTGGGTTAGATGTGGAAAGGAGTAATGGCACGTGAGTATTAAAGTTCCCCAATGTCTTTAAACGCACCTTGTTTTGTCTTTCAGATGCGGGATGCAGCGGCGAAGGCCTCCGGAGCGTGCGAAGAGTTAGTAAGCTTTTGTTTTTCAGATGCCGGAATGCAGTGTGAAGACCTCCGGAGCGCACGAAGAGTAGGTAAGCCTTTGTCTTTCAGATGCCGGAATGCAGCGCGAGGCGTTGGTGACAGCCGATGGACCAGGTAAGTGAAGAGCTGTCACTGAAGACCGTAGTGCTAACCTGTTCTTTCTTGTCTTTATAGGTGTTGCTGAAGACTGGATTCAGAATGGTAAGCCTTTTTCCTTAGGCCCAGGATCAGATGCAGAAGACACGATGAGCGTTCTGCTGCTGAGGATGCAGAATAACGCAAAGCAAGATTCATCCATCGGGTGTGGTTTAAATAGCCTCCTGTAGTGCTTAGGTGTCTCCTTCCACAGCCACGCCTAGGTAAGAAAAGAGTTCCTGCTTTCCAGAAGAGTTCCAGTGTTCTGAATCTAGGGAGTGGCTCCTGCCCCACCCAACAGGAAAAGTAGTTCCAAACAGAAGAGGATCAGAGACTCAACTGGCAGGCAAGTAAGCAGCATGGTCTGCTGCAGGTAAGTCCACCCAAGCATTATGAGCCCGGCGCTTCCAGCGCTGGGACTGGGCATATTTATGAGCCTGGTGCCACTGGCGCCAGGACTGGGTCCAAAAGGTCCCAATTGGGACTGGTTGGCACTCGGAACCTGGGTTATGGACCTGCTTTCAAGGGAGTTGGGAAAACCCTGACCTTTTGGAAGCAGAGATCATGACAATGGGATTGGGCATTGAAACACAAGGTGGTCCCACAGGGCATGAGCCCCTTCTCCCCGATTTTTCACAATCCCGCCTTCTCACCCGGGTTAGTCCCGGGACGCTTCAAGAACTGGACGGCAGGGGGCCTTGAATCCCTGAGGCAACTGTATGAGAACGGTCAACTCCAATCCTTTGAACATTCCAAAACAACCTTTCAGCTAATGTAGACGGACAGGTTTTCCTACGCCCAACTGCGGCACTGGTGCGCCCAGTCTCAGGTCCGACAGGCAGCCACGTGGGCCCCCAGGAACTTACTCTACATGGAATGATGTTCGGGGGTAGGATCTCCACACTCTACCAGCTATTACAGGACAATGATCTTAGCACTAGGCTCACCTACATGGCTCAATGGGAGGCAGACCTGGATCATCCCTCGGAGGATCAATCCTGGGTCGACATGTGGACCAGAACTCACTCCTCCTCTTTCTGTATCACCATCCGGGAATGCGCTCATAAACTTCTCCTATGATGGTACTACCCCCCCAACCCGTTTGTATAGGTTCAATCAATCCCTTGGTTTTTTTTTGGTTTTTTTTTAGCATTTGGTTTTGCATTTGAAAACCTTAAGCTTATTAACAAATAACAGCATAAAAACAAAACAAACACTTTCAATTAGGAATCAAGAAAAGCAATAGAAGAGGAGAAAAAAAGGAAGAAAATAAAAAACAAGGAAGATGGAAGAATGAGAAATCTATACAATTTGAAAATATACCCTTAATGAGAACAGAAAAAAAGTGTCATCTGCTCCATTACCCATCCGTCTTTTCCTCTGAGAGTTCAAACTGGGGCAACACATGATTAGGTATGTAGGGTTTCCCTTTGACATTCACACCATCGACATGCGTAAACTCTCTGTTCTTTTGATTTTCTTGCTCCCAGTACTTCCTTAGTAGACATTAAGTTCATCCTCAGTCTCATAAACTCCCTTCTACGAATACTGCAGAGGAATATCCTCTTGCCCTAAAGTTAGGTCTTTCTGACCATATTACCTTAAAGATCTAACGTTCTCTCTGGTATAAATCCAGTCCAAATCCAGCATGTTTTTTTTTAACTTTAACTGGGTTTGTCATTAGAATTTCTTCATAGATGTTCAATTCTTCCAGGATGGCGGGACAGGAGTTTTTCCAGATGTTTAGCCTATGATCCAATTCTTGCTGGAGAGCCTGATTCAAAACCCTAAATCCCCCCTCTCGGCTGCTCAGGAGACATTTACGAAAGGCCAGAGTTTTCCTTTGAACTATTAACCAGAGAGAATTTAGGCCAACTTCCTCTCTTATTAGGTCAATGGGAGTACAAGCAGGAAGAGCCAACACCTGTGTCCAGTAGATTCTTTCAGTTTTGGCCAAAGAGTTTTTAGTAATGATAGCATTGTTTCAGAACCATAAGTGATAATAGGCACGACTTTCATGGTATAAAGTCAATGACTGGTTGAAATGTGAATTTACAGAATGTTCTCACAATTGTTTTGGCCTGGGAAGTAAGATTTCTTATTTTTAGTCTTAATCTGTTCTCCTGGGGGGTGGGGGGGGGCTCCACTGCCCTGTTGCTGATGCACATCCCCAAATACACAAGTCTTGGTACTTCTACCATTTTTTCACCTTTGAGGAACCACGCTTGTTTCCCAGATGGTTTATGTGCATTTCTCCCCGAAAATGTCAAGATTTTAGTTTTTGCAACATTGACTTTTAGGCTGTTGTCCTCCAAATATCTCTCTAAAGCATCCAACTGCCTCTGTAGGCCGATCATAGATTGATCAAGCAAGATCAGGTTGTCTGCATATAGACGGCTCCTATTTCCATATATGGTGGACCTGCCCCATTGTGCAAACTTTCTGGAAGCACTGCCTAGCAGCCATAAAAGATAATACTCACATGACCATTCCCAGAGAGCCAGAAATCATCCTGTTAGGTGCATCTGCCCCGGACATCTACCCAAGATCGGGGAGGACAGCTAAATTCCTGACCCAACTCTTACTAGCAGCAAAGATTACAATTGCCTGCACATGGAAGACTACTGAGGGTCCCTCCATGATTCAGTGGTGGATTAAACTACAGGATACCCTAGTGGCGGAGAAGGTAACGGCGGCCAAGGCGGGCCTCCTCCACCGACTTGAAAACATTTGGGCCCCGCTGATAGACTTCGACATGAACTTCCCGGCACTGACCCATAAACCGCATCTAGCCCAACTGGCCCTGCGGTCGCACCCGGCATCGCCCTGGGACGAGCTTTGCGCGTCATGCCAGGAGGGGCCCTGATCGGGGAACTGTTAGGGATGAGGTAGGAGGGGAAAAATATGGGGCTTTGGGATTATGGACACACAGCCGTTATTAGCATCAAGTGTTGAGATTGCTTGTATCGTCTTCTGCTGTGCTGCTGGTTTAAAATAAACTTGTTAAAAAAAAGACTCAAGCTCTAACTCAGGCTACTATATACCTATCACTCCCTTGGACTCCCATGCTAAGATCATTGGGATGAGGATCCACAACAGGCTGATATATCCGGAAATCAACGTGATAACATCTTATTGTTATGCCCATTAGGTTTCTAGAAACAGAAGGGTGCTGTGGAACAGATTTTAACTTTAAATGACAGGAACTTCCCGAGGTACAGGAGGAATCCTAGTGGAAGTACCTGTGGTTTGAGGTTTGCCTTGCAAATTCATTGCTGCTGTGCATGACAAGCAAAAAAGAAAAACTGATTACCCCCCTCTCTGTCCATATTATAGTGACTTGTGACACAAATTATTACTTCCAAATTTTTCTTTAAAAAAAAATTAGAGAAGTTTCCTACCATGAGGTATAGATTGGACAAAATGTGTATTCAAAACAATGACATTTTATTTTCCACATAAAATCTTAAAAAACGGACAAAGTGCCTCATTACGACCCTGAGGACAGACCCCCTTTCTCCATGGCGGAGTCGGTAATTTACCGACCATGGTCCATGCCGGTAAGTTACCGACTCCGCCATGGAGAAAGGGGTAATTACCACCCCATTACAAGGTTGGCGGGGCAGTAATTCCCCCTTCCTCCGTGGCCCTTCCCCATTCCCATTTTTGCCCCATAGGGCTCAATGGGAATGGGGAAGGCGCTAAGTACGGTGCCGCAAATTGCGGCACCGTAATTAGCACCAAGGTCCCTTTGCGGGTCCATACTTTAATGGCTGGTCTACACCAGCCGTTAAGGTCGGGTCCCACAAAGGGACCTCATAATTAGGCGCTAATAGGTTAACGGCACCGCAGCCTTTTACGGCGCCGTTAACCCATTAGCGCCTGGGTCGTAATGAGGCCCAAACAATTTTGTCACAGATAAGGGAGACAAGGCTGTCACAATCAATAAAAGATCAAGGGATTAAACAATTCATTCAATGGGGTAGTAAAAAACAGAACAGAAGGAATTGGACAAAAGGAATTTTTGGTGTTGCACTGTCGTCACAGTCTCACCAACCACAATTTCAAGAAACTGAGTGTTTCAATTGAATATAACTTCCTTTTATAGATCTCATCACAAGGTCCTGTTTAAACTACAAAAAGCATAACACAAGACTTATTTTATTCCAGTCTCATACGATAGTTGAGATGTTTCGCCCACGTTCTTAATGAGACACTGAGCCTCATTACAAGTCAGCCGGTCCGGAAACAGTGGCAGTAAATCCGCCACCACCGTTGTTTCCGGACTGGCTGATTCCCGAGTCCTGCAGGCGGGAGGTGTCACTCCCGCCAGGTCAGACCTGGTGGGAGCAACACCACCCGCCTGCAGGCGGACATGGAAACACCGGCTCTGTCATAGATGGAACCAGTGTTTCCATGGGACTCCGTGGGAATGGGGATTTACAGAATTCCGCCTCCAGAATTACCGGGTCACTGGGGTTGTAATGCCCCAGTGATTCCGGCAATCACGGAGGCGGAATGGTATTATGGGTCTGGCAGCAGCCTACCGTTTTTCAAGGCACGGCTACCACCGGACTCATAATGAGGCCCACTATCTTTAGTGTCGTTTTCAGGTAGTTCTAACGGCCATCTTCAGGACAAGGATATTTCTTCTGCCATTGCGTAAGTCATCCCCTGGTGTGAAATTGATCGCACTGCAAATAACATAAAAAGCACAGTGTCACAACATCTACAATTCATGGCATAGTTAACTGATTCAGTATTGTGGGAGAATTCAGTGAGTTACGAAATTAACACAACACTAATTGTTAGAAAATCATTTTTCACCAGTCTATATTATTCCATGAGCATATGGACATGAGGACCTTTTTGTTAATAAAAGGGTTTTGTGGGATTAAGTCAATGTTTCCAAATGATTTTCTCTTTTGATTATCACTGTTTCATTTTCATAAGATAAATAAATAACAATCCTAAAGATTCCATGTGATTTATTACTTATTGGTTTCCAAAATTACGTTATTCACATTACCTTGTAATAAACTTGGAACATTCCAACGACAAATGTTGATAGTCCTATTTCTGCAGGTTTCGCTTCCTTGTTGGCACAGCACTAAAATTCTGTGCGCTGTGGGCTGAAAGGACAAAACATATCACCGGAAGTCACCTGGGATCTAACAGGAGATATTTAGGAGCATATTCGGGAAAACTTACTGTCTCTGCAAAGGAGCAGTTTCAAACATCACAGCTCTCTATCTTTTTTGTGGTTATTTTCTCTTGCTGATTTTGAATTTTGAATTTCATCTCAATCATCTATTTATTCATACTTTATTTCTTAAAAAGAAAAGTCTTTCCATTCTACCCATCGTAAGTGCATGGTTGATAAAAGAAACTTACTTTTCAACAATGTTGGTGTAGGGATACCGTACGGTTCTCTACACGATCACTGACTTTCTTTCCGCTAATTGCTGCCAAAGGCAAAGAAAAGAGAGAAGACAAGGGAAGGCATGAGCGTTATACTCACACTTTTACAGAACACTCTTCATGCCGACACATTCGCCTTACATAGCTTTAACTTCTTACTGATAGACTGCTAATTATGCTATTTGGAAAAAAGAACTTGAAAACATCAAGTTTCCATGCATTCAAGAGAGGTGCTTTTACATAACGCTCAATTTTTGCAGTTACATACTTGTTCTGCAGAAGCTATCTTTCGAGGTAGCATGGCTCGTTTGGAATTTACTTACCGAGTAATAGTGTCTTGGTAGATGGAAAAGGAGGATCTGCCTCTGTAGGTCATTGTTCCTCAAGGAGTCTACGCTTCAACAACAATGCGTTTTCCAAAGCGAACACAGTGTTGTGTGGAAGTCTTTTTAACGTGTCCTGATCACGTGACTCTTTCATATTGGTCACATGATCGGGTCACCATCTTTAATGTCCTAACATTGCCAAAAGGCAGCCATCTTATGGTGGAAAAGTGACCCATATACTTTAACGATTATTTACAGATCGTTATTAATACTATGTCCGCCACATTTTACTTCCATAGTGGTGTGACACAAAATGTTTGTAAACACATGTTGTATATCGGTTCGGTATCTAGCACAGAGACATATAGATGGTGGCAGCCATATGTACATTGCACATATTTTTCTTTTTTTTTTTTTAATTTACAAAACAGCTCAAGTTTCCCAGATGCGAGGTACAAAAGCCCTGAAATCAAAAAAAATACAATTTGGTACAAGAAAAAGAGGGGAGCCATACCATACCCTTGTTGTACACTCAGAATTGTACATTTTGACCGCATCCAAAAGTTTGCATGGATGAAAAGTCCTAAAAATGCTACCACCAAAGGTTTGAACACCATATAGATAAGTATACAAAAAAAAAGACTGCAGGGGCTGCGAGGGTGTCCTCTGCAACACCCCGCTCACTATACTGTCTGGTATAATGAGTGGGGTGTTGCGGGGGAAACCCCTGCAGCACACCCAAAAAAGAAAAAAAAAAAAACGGGGGCTACCGGGGTGTCCCCGCAACACCCCGCTCATTATACTCTACAGTATAGTGAGTGAGGGTTGCGGGGGAATCCCCTGCAGCCCCCGTTAAAAAAAAAGAAGAAAATAAAAGGACCCTGCAGTGCCGCTTCCCGATCACGGAAGTGAAAGGGAACTGGCGCTGCAGGGACTCAGTGTGAAGAAAAAGGTAAGTAGGGTTTGTTTATGTTGGGGGTGTGGGTGGGGGTGTGTTGAGGGTGTGGGTGGGGGGTGTCATGGGTGGGGGTTGGGGGGTGTCATGGGTGTGGGTGGGGGGTATGGGTATGTAGGGGTTGTGTATGTGTGTTCGCATGGGAAATGTGCAAACCTTTGGTGATTTGCACATTTTTCATGCAAACTTTCCAGCCACGGGAAAAATCAGCCGCGGTCGGATCATGTAGATCTGTACACTTGATGTATCCGTGTATCATGGTGTGGTTACAGACTCATTATTGAAGCTACGATGTTCAGAAAACTCTCCACCTGTAAACGTGAAAATTCAATGTTATACTTCCTTACTGGTATTATACGTTTGTCATATTAGGGTGTTCCACTCGATTGAGGAGTTTAAACCATGTTTCACTGAATCTAGATTATGTATCCAGCATTGTTCACTTTTTGATGAAAGGAACTCTCGGTTTCCACCTCTTTCAGTTGGTTTAATGACATCAATTATAAACCAAAATATGTCTGCATATTTATGTTGGTGTGCTGTGAAATGAGCAACTAAAGGATTGTTCTCGATGTTGTTCTTAAAGCACGAACGATGCTCACATATCCTTTGTTTTATTTGACGTTTGGTCTTCCCTATATATATCAAGTTACAGGGGCATTGTATACCATATATGGCCCATGTTGTATTGCAGTTGGTAAAATTATAAAGTTTCCAGTCTTTGACTTTTAATTTGATGGTCTTTATATTTCTGGTCAAAGGACATACTGAGCATTGTCCACATTTGAAGTGGGGGAAGGTCCCATAGGGTTCCTTGTCTCAAAGAATTTTGATTTCTTTTTGGGTATGTGTGTACTAGCATATCCCTAAGATTAATTTGCCTCTCAAAGGCAAATCTTGGCACTGCAGCATTGAAATCAGCAGTTTTTATAAAATGCCAGTTTTTCTTTATGATTTTTCTAAGACCATTGCTAATGGGACTGAAAGTGCTAATGCACGTGATTTTGTCTTCCTGCGTTTTCTTTAAGGGATTTAGACATCTTTCTTTGTTGGCATGTTGAGCTCTTTTATAAGATGTGTGGATAATCTTTTTAGGATAACCTCTGTCTTTTATCAGTGTCTTCAGATTTTTTGCTTGTTGTGTGTATTCAACAATGTCGGTACAATTTCTTCTGATTCGTAGGATCTGTCCTACAGGTAAGCTGTCACGTAAAGTTAAAGGGTGAAAACTATTGTATTGAAGCAGGGTGTTCTTGTCTGTTGGTTTTCGGTACAATGTGGTGATAATTTTACCTGTCGTGGTTTTACAGATCATGAGATCCAAAAATTGTATTTTTTCAAGATCATGGGCCTCATTACGAGAGTAGCGGTAAGGGGTTAATGGTGCCGGTAAGGATGTTGGTGTCATTAACCTCTTACCACCGCATTACGAGGTCCCTAAGCGGGTTCCTCTAAGGGCGGCTGGTTTTACCAGCTGCCCTTAGCGGGAGCCGCTAAAGGACCAGGGAGCTAATAACGGGCCCATTATTAACAGGCCTGTTATTAGTTCCCTCCCCATTCCCACTGAGCCCTATGGGGGCTCGAATGGGAATGGGGATGGGTATTTTGAATGAGGAATTACAGGGTCCTCCAAGGTTGGAACCCGGCCCGGTAATTCCTCATTCAAGGAACCCGGACCGAGTTTGGAGGCAGCCATTGCGCTAATAGCACCATGGCTACCTCCAAACTCGTAATGAGGCCCCATATGTCATGGTGAATTTTATATGATCGTTTTGTTCGTTTAACCAAATCAGAAAGGAATCTAAGCTTCCTTGAGAGCCTTTCCAAGTCATAAAACAGTCATCAGTATAACAAAGTTAACACCCTATGTTGTTTTTGAATGGGTTTTATTGGCAATATATGGTGGTGTCTTCTACCATGTCCATAAAGAGATTGGGGAAAAAAATTGGCCCCTTGCTTGTACCGTGTATCTGTTTATAGAAATTTCCATCACAGAGAAAAAAGTTTTCGGTGAGTGCTATTTTGATGCACTCAAGTATAAAGGGGGTCGGAACCTTATTGAGCGTGGTGGTGCATTTGTTCAAATGACATTCCATCATGTTTAAACATTCAAATTGCGGAATACTAGTGTAAAGGGCGGTGACGTCCAATGTAACTAGGATGTCTTCTTTCTCCATAGATTGAGTTTGTAGTATTTTTTATCATATTCTTGTTGTCTTTTACGAAAGACCAAATATTCTTGACAAAGGGATGTAGAAACCAATCTGCATAGACTGCAGTTTTTTTTTTTTTAAAGAAAAATTTTGAAGTAATAATTTGTGTCACCAGTCACCATAATATGGACAGAGAGGACGGTAATCAGTTTTTCTGTTTTGCTTGATGAGCTGTAATTTTTCACGTTGAAAAACTGATCCCCCGATAATATAAAATAGGGGAAATACCCAATTTACAAATCCTTTCCTGTGCATGACAAGGACACTGGGAGGAATCTAATAGGCACATGACATATCAGAGGCAGGTTTCTATAAGAGGAATGTTTTTCATTCTTTAAGTGGTTCCAGCTGCAATGTCATTTTGTCACAGTGTTCAACTCTATAATTAATAATGGCAAAGAGCCTATCTATTAGAGGGGAGATGTATTTAGCATACTTGTATCATATGTCACTTTTGACTCCAGATGTCAAATCAGGTAGCTGCTATGTGGCCTAGAAACCAATGGCCTCCTCAATAACTGATGAACCGCAGAATGTAAGCATGGGTGTTAGTGAACCAGTGACGCATGTGGAGGCATGGAATGAGGAGACTTACCAAACGGTGGCATAGTGGTTGCTATATCCTTTTATTTTAATGCACAAACAAACCTATCTATCTCTAACTAGAGGTGGTTTCCCTACCTCAAACAAACTAAAACTTGGGCAGACAGGAAGTCTGTGTAGTCCAAATCTAAAGTTTACCATCCTAGTCCAAACTCCTATTCTATCCCTAGCACTTAAACACAAATCCTAATCTAGGCAAAAAGAGTTATTTCGAAAACCCAGGAGAATTACTATCTTTTCCTAGGTATGAGTCTCTCAAGGTGAAGCGTTCCCAAGCTCGGGAAATGCGCCAAGGTTCAGAAACATAATAAAAGTTCCCACATTCAAAAAGAAACAAAGTTCCATGATTTCCAGGTGGGGCTAGCAGAATGACTCCTTTCGCTTAGTGTGCTCCCAGTGCTTAGTAAGCCTCTTCCCGGCTATCTAATCTTCAATTTCTTCAAAAAATCTTGTAGTTCCCTCCAAGGACTTCTTTCGCACTCTACTTTCTTTAACTTGCCCCCACTGAGACGGCAAAGAGGCTCCCTGAGTCCTCCTTGACTCTCCAGTACCACACTCTTGTGGAAATGGGCAGAGACTTGCCTCACAATGTGCTTCACTACTTTCTCTTCTTCTTCTTTTACTTTTTCTTCTGCTTCTCAGCTCACAGTCTCAAACTTTCCCGGGCCCCTCCCTGATGTACTCTTATTCCTGTTACCTTCTCTCAGGGACTGCTTCACCAAGGGCCAATAGCGTGGCTTTCTGCTTCTGCTTCTCTTCGTCGATCCACTTGTCTTTGCAGTCAGGTACTGCCGCCTGTCTCGGCACAAGTTCCGGACCAGAAAGTCCACCCATTACAGGTCACGCCACCACCACATTTTCTCATGCTACCCATACATTCACTTACGGGGCTCAACATTCGGCCAGAATAGGCGGTCTCGCCGCAGTTCTCCCACCGCATTACTACCCATGACTCACGCCACCACCTCTCAATTTCTCTACATCAAGTGTGCCGGCTCCCAGCTGACTTGAAGATGTGGTCCAGGCATCCTGCTGCTTATCTCTGCTACAATGTAGAGCTGCCTCGCTGCAGTCCCCTGAGACATAGTACCAGCCTCGCAGGCTTCTCAATGGCATCCTCACTCGCTGGGTTCTCCTTCCAGATTAGGAACAGAACAAAGTCCTTCTTTGCTGTTTGGTTTAAATAGCAGGACTGCCCAGTGGAACATCGGTTCAATTGAACACAGCTGGTTGATTGTTATATTTGCGGGTTCTTTTTCATCTCTGTATTCATTACAGCAAGATTGTTTAACAGTTTACAGTAACACATGGTTTCATACTGTATCTTAGGTAGAGATTGTTTGGGTGTTGTTATTACCCTGCGATGTCGGAAAGTAAAGGGGCCATGTCCCAGACTCATCTTCCTATCTCCAGGAGGGGAGTTCCTTCCCATGAGGTCCTCCTGCATGTTGCCACTCCCAGGGGTAATATTGGTTAGTGGCCGCACCTCCCTAACCTCATGCAAAGGTTCTCCCCTCTGGGGAGAAGTGAACCCAACTGGAGGACCGTCAACCGCAGTACCCATGGGTTAGCAGACTCATCTAGTTAGAGATCAGTAACACCAATTTTCAAGGCACAAAGTGTTTTACAAAAGTGAGTCTGACTATCAGACCAATTCATTGAAAGTACATTTGTATAGGTTAGGTGCTTGAAGTTTATTTCTTCAAAAGTGTTTATCATTTTTGACATGAACAAAATAGCAGGCATGAGAAGATAATCACTGTACATGTTTAAGGCTTATATGTAAATACCATAGAAGCATCATTATGCATTCCTCGCAGTCTAAAAAGTTCATGTTTACAGTTAACAGCAATTAATAGAACTCAGCAGCCTGGTGGGGGGAGCCAGCCAATCATATGGCCAGATGGCTAGGAATGCAGGCTTAAACCACCAGTACAAGCCCACATTCCATGCGCCTGATGGCCAGCTCCCCCTGCCTTCATCTTCCCCCACCCTCTGTCACTATATTTTCCAACTCCCCACATCTCTACTTACCTTATTTCGGTTTCAGTGATTGCCGCCGCCGCTGCCGCATACGCTCCTTTCCCTTGTTTCCACAGGCCATCATGGAAAAGGAGGAGGTGCTCCGTACGGAGCCCCGCTTCCCTTTCTATGGTAGCCATCTTGGAAAAAGATTATCCTTCATACAAACGGACGCCACACGAGTCCCGTTGTATGAATGAAAATCCTTTTTCTTTAGCACCCTGGGTTACCGATTTGGTAAACTGGGGTGCAAATAGCCTTAATCCCCCCTTCCAGATACTGGAAGGGGGGATTAATGGCATATTCTTCAGAGATGCAGAAGACCGTACCTAAAATATACTATATAGTATTCTTACAAGAATACTCAGTACACACATTTAAAGACAGCATTCTACATTATGAAAGTGATCAACTGGTTTGAAACAAGATATTTGAGTTCAAAAGCAATAGAAAGAGAAGGTATACTTCTGAGATGATATTTTTTAATATTCTGGAAAGTGGTTATGTGTCACAGCACTCGCGGGGTCTTCCCAGTGCGCCAGCTTACCTTGGCAATCCAGGTGGTGCCCTCTGAAACTCTCCCCACATCCCCGGCAGGCAGGTTGCACTCCACACATTGGGGACATGTTCTGCGTACTGCACATGCGCCCGGGACTAGCAGCTGGCTTCCGTGCATGGACATTGAGCGATGTTTGGTCCGTTGCCGTGGGCAACCAATGCCTCAGCTTTCTCTCCTCATTGGCATCTTCACAGAATAAAGACACGGCGCATAGTGAGCTCGATGCGACGTAACCTTTCCTTTAGGTGAAATGCTGTGGAGCTTATGCTATTTTTGGATCCTTGCCTTCCTGCCGTCTTGACTTGTTCTTGCCTTGGTTGGTCTCCCTTTCTGGCCAGCCCTCTCCACCCCCATCTTATTCTTATTCCTTGTGAAGACCGTGGTCACCCACTTGCAGTACTTGCATTGCTCGGCACCACAACTTGTGGGGAAGTCTGATTACCATAGTGCTGGGAAACCGCTCCCTGTTCCAGACTTGCTGTACATCACATCTTGGCTCCGGGAATGGATACTCTCACTGCATTTCTTCCAGACTAGGCAGATATCGCCCTTACCAGAATCCATAGGTCCAGAAGGACACCAGTGGACCGTGCGTCCTGGATCACAAACCACACCGCACCACAGGTATTCGGAACTCACCGTGGGCCCAGCTTGATAGAATGTAATTTTTAACAATTGGAGCACTATATTTGAAAGCAAAAGCAACAGAAAAAGAAAACATATCACTGAATACCCACAGCAGAATATAATATTCTGTGAGAGTATGGAAAGAAGTGGGTGCCATGTTTGCAGTTATATTGAAATATACACTGACAACAATAAAAAGACAAAGCATACTACTAAGAGCTTTACATGGTGTGTACCATACAGATTTTGGGTGTGCAGTCCACATAATTGAAAGAAGGCATGTGCTGTGTACTAAATTATATTATATTTACACCACGTCACACTTTCTGGCTTTAATGATTGTTGATGTACATTACTGTCTAATACATCATATTTTTACACAAAGATATGTGATATAGCATGCACAGTGATAGAGATCGTGTTGGGCTACATTTAGCATTTTGTGGTATTTTGATATGGTTGTATTTTTCTTATCTCTTGGCAATATATTGTGGTAAATATTTTTATAGTGGTGAGACTAATTTCAGAACACTGCCTAAGAATTATTTCAGCATGGTCACTAACGGTAAACAAGTACTGGACTTAGTACACTCTGAATGATGAGCTCATGCTATCCTGTGATATTTTATCCACAATATCACTCTTTTATGCCCTTGTAGCTTGCATCCCAGAATACATTAAACATGGAAATTAAATACCAATCATTCATTCAGCCTCCCAGAGTACAGCAATGTACTGCGACTAACTTTGCTTTGATATTTTCCTTACCGCGTCTCTATGCATGTTAACTCAATGAGACTGAGTGCAGAATAAATACACTGAGAATAAATTACCTTTTCGAATTATTGTTCTTTATCAGAAACTAGAAATATGCAAGTTACGCACAATGACACGTGCACCCACATTGTAATTAAAACATAAACAAGGTTTTCCTGCAATGTATTTAAATGTTCTATATGCAACAATGTCGAGAGCTCTGCCTATTGTCGGCCTTGAACTTTTTAAAAAAGCTGACAGAGCCTCTGTTACTCTGAATCGCAGAAACACTTGGAGAAATATAATCACAGTTTTACATGCATGTTTACATTATTATTATTATTATTAATGCAGCGCCTACAAGTGAACTGAATTATTTAACCTATGCTACATAATACCAAACATCTATTTTAACACGCTCCTCGATTACAGTATAATTACCTAGGTCAAACTGGTGATATTATCCAATTCAGCCCTTCTGCTTGATGCGCTCAGGGTCAACCCAGATAACGATTCTCGAGACTTCAGCTCTTCTAAGCACTGCCATCAAGAACACAGGAGACTCAGCCTCTCAGGAACCAGCCCTCTCTTCCAGCACCTCATGCTTCCTTCATCAGTGAGTGAGGGAATGAACCAGCTCTCTCTGCCTCAAACCGTTTTCTAAAACCCATGTGTCACTCAAAAAGAACCTCCCCTTGACAAATCAGCCTATTAAAATAGCATGTGATTTCCCTTGTGCCTTTATCCGAGATACAAACTGCATCGCTGAAGAGAAAGTGTTACATCCCTCCGGCGCTTCCTGCCCTGAGACAATGCAATGTCTTTGGCAAAATGGATCTCACATTCCACACTTTAAAACACAGCGCAGCTTTAAGCCTGCACGTTTTGTTTATTTAATTTCCATCAGCATGCATTTCCATCAATCTGCACCCAGTTCATATCATGGACTGGTTTGCAATAAATGTTATTATGGGGGTCTGTTATATGATAAATGGGTAAGGGAAATTAGTATGTTAGTTTCATGTTTGTTTTATTTTTAGTGCAACTCAGCCATCATGTGGCATCATGGAGCAAAGTGATTATTTTCTAGCATGTGTTCTATGCATTGGCATCTATTTAGAGTCAGTATTTAGAGTCTCATACCCTTGAGTCACATATATGAGTCTCACACCCTTGACCCTAGTAATAATTGAAACCTTCGCTAAAATGTGGACAATGACATGCAGAGCTACCTTGTATTTCCTACAACAGTCAACAGTCCTTGTAGTAGAGGTGGCCCCTAGAGGGTGTGGAGAATATGACACTTCTGGATCCAAGTTCCATCTCCCACCCACATCATTACCGTCCATCAAACTGTTCCTGAGAGAAAATAGTGGTAAAAAAATGAGGGGGACTCATGAGAGCTATAAAATCATCCCTGATGCAGGAAAGAAGGGCTGGTGTGTAGGGTGAAACTGAGCATTGAAAGCCAGAGCCTGAGGCCTGCCCTTAAGGGGGGAATAAACAGTGGGGACACTGCTCCCCCGAATGCCAGCATACTTTTTATGATTGTACAGCCACAGACATCGCTGGGCAACCAGCATTAAAGACACCTCGGCCTGTGAAAATTCATCCGATTTTGGGATGGAAGCACTAACCCTGCCCGGGCACAGACTTTGTAGTTGGGCCTCAGTGGGATGATACAAAACGTTTAGGAGTAAGATACATTTGCTGGATTGCCTGCTGGGAGACAGAACATGGAGATGATTGTCTCCAGTTGGGTAGAGCCGGGGTGTTTGTGCGGATCCCTCCACCCCCTCACATTCTTGTGCGGATACCTCCATCCCCTCACATTCCCTTGAGGCCCAATTGACAACAGTAAGGACTACATCATTGGGGGATGATAAGTTAAATGCAAGCAAGTGCATAAAGAAAGTAGGATCCTTCTTCAGTGCTACATTACATTTCAATCACGGTTTAAGTGTTTACCCGTCAAGTGCTAATAAAGCAGAGAGAGATACTGATCAATAAAGAGACAGATAACATTGTTATCTATCATGGAACTTTGTTTGAGATAGGTTATGTCACGTTTCCACCTGAAATAGTGTAGAGGGGCCTGTGTGTCATGTTTGCCAATTAAATTCAATACAAAAGCCTAGATTGAAGTTGGTGCTGGAAGTAGCTTGTGCATGATGATTTGAGCATTGATCTGTAATAGCGTGGCCCAGACCGGGAGAGCTGACTATGAAAGACCCGCAGAGTGAAGTGGAATATTTATAGACCTTTGATGGGTGACATTAAAAAGCATACTTTAAAGAGCTGATGGATGAGTTGGAAAGAGCCTTGGTTGGTTCAGATGACCTCTAGTGTCACATCTCAACCCTACAGCAATGATGGAACCACACAACAAATGCCATCTGAGCAGTGATGACAGAATAGCTGCAAAGAGCAGCATTTGGAATGTACCCAAGGACATTAGGATGATGAGATTAGAGATTACATCAACGCTAGATGACTTTGGTCAGTGAATGGATTGAGTGGAATAAAGAGTAGTGAAATTGGAAGAAGCGTAGGAGAAGCAGGGCTCTTCAGAGAATACGATGACAAAATAAGGTCTAGAATTGGTGAGGAGAGAAAAAGAAATGATTGAGAAAGTCGATGTTATTGAGAACAGGGAGTGTAAATGCAAACTATATTTTATAGGCATACTGGAGAAGGAAAACAAAACTACAGAGGAATCTGTCAAGTGGTACAGGAACTGGTAAATCAGATATTTCTTGAAGAAGGGGGTCAAGAGTAGTTATGAAGAGAGCGCACAGAGAATCAGACAGGAGACTACCGCCAAGGCTGATAATAGTGATATTTCATTACCAAGATAAAAAGTAAATCCTCAAAAAGTAAATCCTTCGGAAATTGAGAGGTAGGAGAGAAGTGGACTTTAGAGGCAACAAGATAAGCATCTATTGTGATCTATCCCCTCTGACCCTGCAGCACGGAAGACTGTTCAGACCTCTGACCGTCGGATTGAGCAGAAACAAAAATTAAGTAAAGATTGGGTTTTCCCTTTGCGCTAATTTAAATAATACAATAGAACAGCCTTGCAGTATGTTGTACATGCAGGAAATACAGTCTATTTACCTGTGAACTGATTTGGGATGAAGAGAAGGAAGCAGTGTGTGCATTGCAAAAATAGATTGTTCAGAGGTAGAGGAAAATGTTGAAGGCCCTTGGAGGAGAAGATTCCCTTGTCAAGTTTAGAAACGAAACCCCAACACGTTGAAGACCTGTGCATGGTAAGGGGAAGGGCTGAGGTGGAAGGATTGGGCATGAGAACTCCAGCTCAGTAAAAGTACTTGTTGGTGGCTGAAATCAGATTTTTTTGTATAGTTGCAGCCATGCTCTGTGTGCACAAAGAATACTCTGATGTGCATCTGTTCTACGTTTGGTTAGATAATTTTGTGCTTTGTTCTGGCTTATTTTAGGACTGGATCATTAAGAGAGAAAAATGCAATTTTCTATAATCTTATTTTTATAGGATGAATATGTTCATTGGTGTGGGAAATCTCCATAAAACTGGGCCAAGTTTGCTCTTTTGAGGCAAGGTTGACATCTCTATATTGTGTTTTTTCTTCCCCACAGTGAAAAGATGTATGGAAGGACAAGTCTTGTCCTCTCTTTTTCTCTATTAATTTGAAGTTGTGCAATTCTTTGTGCAATGTCGGGTTGAATGAAGCTTACCGCATCAAATCTATGAATATGTTGGAAGATTCCGAGAGGGGTGCCTGCTGGAAGCTATAGCCTTCTGTAAGAGACACGTATGATTAGGGAGGATTATTCATGGCTTTGTTACAAAATATTCAGATTGGCTCATTGAATACCTGGGGATTGAAGTCTCCTACAAATGTTTCTCTTCTCAGAAGTGATTTTTGAA
This sequence comes from Ambystoma mexicanum, assembly GCF_040938575.1. Classification (NCBI taxonomy): domain Eukaryota; kingdom Metazoa; phylum Chordata; class Amphibia; order Caudata; family Ambystomatidae; genus Ambystoma; species Ambystoma mexicanum. The sequence goes on from NC_090934.1 coordinate 657,308,736, forward strand.
GAGCTGGATTGACAGTGCTGGGGGTCCAGAAAACACATTTCTTAATCCGAAGGGCAGGTACCACGTCTTTTTGGCTTCATACAATATGAAGTAGAGGGGGTAGACAAAGTGATGGGAACAGATTTTTCTGTTTGTGGATAAGGATGTGATGATAGATTGAACTTGTTTGCTGAAGGTGAGATACTGGTATGCATTGACCTTAACATGGTGGTCAACCCTAACATAGAGAGGGAAAGCAAGGAACATGTTCGGGTGAGGCACAGCACAGAGACTCTCAAAGATTTAAGGCAACAAATATGATAGATATCTTGAGTGAAGTTTGCAGGAATGAGACAGAATTCAACTACTATACCAAGTGTGCAACTCATTCTTATATATTGGCTATATATTCGTGCATTTGCAAGCACTAAATCAAGTGGTTGAGGCCAGAGTGTATCGGGTACAATCGTTAGATCATTTATTGATTCATTTTATTTAATTATTGTGCATTTGGAAGGCTCTTCTACATCAAGTAAATTGTGTTTCAAAGCACCTACAGGGCAGCAGCGAGGGGCAAGGGAATGAAAAGCAATTATAATAACAATGAAGAGAGAGAGAGGCAGTCCTACTAGGCCTTGTGAGCATTTAGATTGTGCAAGTGCAGAGAGAGAGAGAGGGTGGGGGGGATAACTGCTAGAAGTGCCACAAAAGGAGGTGCTAGGTAATACGTTGCAAGCAGATGCAAGTGCCTGGCAGAGATCACTAAGTAAGGGTGGTCAACTTGCAAAAACAATAAGTGCAGGCCTGTGAGGTAACACAGGCCTGTTGGAGCCAAATAGCAAGTGCTAGTGGTGGCCCTAGGCTGGAAGCTATCTGGGTGGGAGGCCAGGACCCAGAGGGGCACATAAGAGCCCTGGTCCCCAATCGCAGTGACTGGGATTTAGCAAAGGGGGCGGGGGAAGGTAAAAATGGAAGTCTTGAGGAGCTTCTGGAATTTGCGGAGATCTGTCTCAAAATATAGAGGAAGAGGGAGGCTGTTTCAGAGAACGGAGCCAGCCGAGGAAAGAGATCGGCCACCAGCTTGCTGTTTACAGAAGCGCTTCACACACACACAAAGAGTTGGCATTGGAGGAGATTAAAGATCTGGAGGGAGAGTATTTGGTTTGACATTCCATATATATAATTGGATATTTGGTGAATTAAAATATGTTGTGGTCAATAGATTTTTAATGATCAGCTCTTGACTGATAATGTCAGAGTCTAAAATATAGTTAGGAGTATCCTGAATTACTTCAGAGAAAATGATACAGGAGGGGTATCAACGCAATTTGTATGGTAAGACCTTAAGGTCACCATTAGGGGTTTCATTTTAAACAAGAAACTAAAAGAAAGTAGAGGAGTATTAACGATATAATGATAAAACTGCACCTAAGGGAAGGGAATAGTTTTGAAGTGAGCATAGCACTGAAGGCATCAAGAGATGAGCTTAAGGTCTTGCTAACTGAAGGAACTGAATCCAAACTTAGATATTTAAAAAAATATATTAGAAGAAAGGAGATAGATCAGACAAATCACTTGCAAGTAGATTACAGGAGCAGCATTAGAGAAGCATATACATGGTGTACAAGATATTGGTAGAGGTTAAACATGGGAAAAAAGACCTATGGCAGAGGTTCACGGAATTGTATAGGACCCTATATAAAGCTGGGTGAGAGGGAGATATGGAGGTGGTACAGCCTATGTATAGGGAGGAAATATCATTCCCAGGCTCTCAATAGAGGAAAATACATTCTGAGATACATTTCTGAAGAAGAAGTCAAGTCAGCCATCAAATCGTTGGAGAGGAGACAGTCTCCAGGTGGCGATCGAGTCATGACTTATTTGTATAAAGTATACAAGAAAACTCTGACCCTGTTCCTTGGTCAATGGGATGCTGTAAGAAGATAAATTACCCAAGAGCATGCTAGAAGCATTAATAACAGTCATAGTGAGTGAAGGACACCTTAGAATGTGCTTCATATATGCCAATCCCGTTGTTAAATATAGGTGCAGAAATGTTGGCCAACATGTTGGCTAATACAATGGATGTATACCTTCTGCTATTTATCCATGGGGATTAGGTTTGCTTTAAATAAAGGAAGGCAGGGGGTGATGAATAGCAGAAAAACTCTTAACCTTATGCATCTTGCCTCAGAACAAAAATTTCCATCTGCCCTGATATCACTCCACTCGGAAAAAGCATTTGAACATGTGGAATGGCCTATTTCAAGAGCGATACTTAGGGAAGTAGGCAATGTGACAACTTCCAGAATTTGCTCGAGGCACTTTATTCGAAACCAACATCGAGCGTCTTGTTTAATGGGGAAATCTCTAATGAGGTTGTTCAATTAAGGGTCACGGGTCACAGTGTCTTCTTTCTCCTTTACTCAATGCTCTAGCTGTAGACTCGCTTGTCTGTGCAAAAGGTCAAACAAGGATATTTTTCAAGGGTGAGATGTGGGAATAGTTAATAGTAGGTGTCACTCTTTGCAGACGACTTGCTTGTGCACTTAGCCAATCCACGAGAGTCCCTCTGAGATACAATGAGGGAGATCAAAGAGTATGGCTCATTGGCTGTACTCTGCATCAATAAAGCAAAGTTATGTATCCTCCCAGTGTTGGTGGAATTAAATGATAAATGGAAGGAGGTGGATTGTATGGAAATGTTGATTGTAAAAAACAAGATTAAGTATTTAGAAATATAGATCCGCAGAGATCTGTCAAGGTTGTGTGAAATGTATGCCCCACAATTACGAGGAAAGTTGAAATCAGTTTTTATATAAATCCGTAAGAACTACATTTCTTATGAAATAGGAAGAAATCAATAGGAAGAGTTACCTCTATTAAGATAAATATATTGCTGATACTTCTTTTTTGTTCACAGTGTTGCCTACTGAGGTCCCGTATTCCTTCTGCAGAGATTTAGATAGGGGTGTCTCTAAGCTCATCTGGGGAAATGGAAAGCACCAGATCCTGTAAAGTCTTGACAATGCTGAAGGAAGAGTTGGGGGGGCTTTAAACTCCTAGACTGTAGATGCTACTACAGGAAGGCACAATTAAGAGTGCGCATAGACCATATGAGAGGATCTGGAAAAAGTCTATGTGTGGTGATTGAGGATTTCTTGTCATTGCCCTGCAGAACAAAAGACATGTGCTTCTTTAAATTTGCCAAAATGTGATATCCCTTCAAGTAGATTATATACTATAATTTGTACTTTGCAATCTCTGCTCTCTTAGTGGCTGTTTTGTTATGTTGATATTGTTGTTATTTGTAAAAAAGCAATAAAAGAATCTTTCAAAAAGAAGCAACGTATTGACTATTCAATATCACAGAAATAATGTATTATTAGCCATTCATTGCAAACAGAAGTAGTCAAAATCTCTACCCAAAAAGGCTAATCTAGAAACGAATTCCCAGAAAAACGTATAATATAATGGTTGAAGCATTACTTTGAAAATTATGACATAATAGGAAAGAAGATGTGCATCTTTCATTAAGGCCTTCACCTAAAAGCCCAATATGGAACCCCCTTTTAAATATAGGTACTAGAGATCCCCTGATTATGAAGCGTTAGTGGGAAGCAGGCATGAGTAAAGTGGTTCATTTTTGAAAAGGGAGTATTTACATCAAATCAGCGATTACAAGAGGACGTAGAAACGGACACACTTAAGATCTCCGCCTTAAGGCTTAAGGGGGGATTCTGAAGGTGAGCTGGAAGGGGGAAGTTGACAGAAAATGTACTGATTTTGAAGCTATTTTCGAGAATTTTGAAAATAGTGGGGGGTAAATTCGAAGATATGGCCAGATAACATAGGGAGAGATTGGAGTCAAGGGGGCATGGAAAAAGGATATAGGAATGGAAATGTCAGATGAGCTATGGAGACAAATTTACTAAGCAGACATCGACACAGGCCATGCCCCTTTCATTTAGAGTGCTGCAGAGGTGGCACTATGACCTGTTCACTTGCAAAGATGTATAGCTCTACTAATACCTACTGCCCAAAAGGCAATAGTGAAAATGCAGATTACTTTCATATGTGGTGGGGATGCAAGCAAGTGCAAATTTATTGGTACAAGTTTCTAAGTTGGATTCATACATTTTTGGGATCTATCTTGCCTAAACATGTACTTAAAATTATCTTAGGTGTTCTTCCTAAAGAGAAAAAGCCTGATAGTTTAACAATGACTTGAACACATTGGGCCTCATTACGACCCTGGCGGTAAGGGGTTAACGCCAGCGTTAGCTGCGCCGACCCCTTACCGCCAATTACGAGGTCCCCTAGCGCCATGGTGCTTTTAACACCTGCTTTTAGCAGGTGTTAAAATCCATGGCGCTAAGGGACCATGGAGTTAATTACGCCACCGTAATTTACGGTGGCGTAATTAACGCCTTCCCCACTCCCATTATGCCCTATGGGGCAAAAATGGGAATGGGGAAGGGTAAATGGGGATTGGGGACTTACCGCCCCGCCTAGGTCGGAATGGGGCGGTAAGTCCACCAAACACCATGGCGTAAACGTAGTTTACGCCATGGTGGTAAAGTCACGGCCCAGGCGGTAACTTACCGCCTGGGTCGTAATGAGGCCCATTAAGCGCAGTTAATTTCAACAAACATTGCCCTATCGAATAAATGGAATTCTGAAGTGCTTCCTTCTAAAACAGAATGGCTTAATAAGGTATTTGATCCTTTAAAGATGGAAAGCTAACATATTTACTGCATGGATAGGGTGCAACCCTTGTAGAGGACTGCTGGCTACATTGAATAAGTACATTGATGGGATAGGGGTGGATGATTTTTAAGAAACTGGCAATTGGTTTTATGAGAAGCTTAGTGGCAAGGGATCGGGAGGTGAGAAATTGGGGAATACTATCACAGGATCTAGAAGCAAAAGTATATGTGCTTCTGAAAATTTGGCAAAATGTCATATCCTTTTAAGTAGATTGTTGGATGTTATACAGATGAGTGTTGATTGAGGGCAGATTTGCTAATCAGTGACATAAGTAGCATTGTTTTGTGGGGAAACTTTATATTATATTTGAGAATAGGAGGGAGGGAGCTATGGAAATGTCTCTCAGTGAAATTCATTGTAGAACATGTATAACTAATTTGTCTCCAGGTGGAGATTGTGAAGATTCTTACCAGCCTGATTATGAATTATACACTATTCTTTGCAATTTCTTCTCTTAGTGACTATTTTGTTATCTTGAGATTGTTGTAATGTCTAAAAAAAACACTCAAATGAATCTTTCAAAAAGAGAAAAACAGATTGAATAATCACATTTTGTGTTAAAAAAAAGTGTTATTCTTCAGAATAAAAGCCCTTGAAGGATAAGGTTGCATTGTTGTGTGAAGCAGGACCGCAGGAGATGCTGCCCGTCGATATGTAAGACATTGCGCTGCATCCACATTTCCAAACCTTTAAGAGCTGAGGATCGACCCTCTGTGGCAAACCCCTTGCAGGACAAGGCTGCAGTGTTGTGTGACGGAGGACTGCAGAAGAAGCTTGCCATCGATACATAGCATGTTGTGCTACGTCTACGCTTCCAAACCTTTCAGAGCAAAGGATAGGACCCTCTGTGGCAAAGCCCTCACATGACAAGGCCAGGGTGTTGTGCGAAGCAGGACTGCAGGAGACACTGCCCGTCGAGACGTAGCACGTTGCACTGCATCCACGCTTCCAAACCTTTAAGAGCTGAGGATTAGACCCTCTGCGGCAAAGCTCTTGCAGGACAAGGCCATGGTGTTGTACGATGCAGGACCGCAGGAGATGCTGCCCGTTGATATGAAGCACGTTGTGCTAAGTCCATGCTTCCGAACCTTTAAGAGCTGAGGATTGAACCCTCTGAGTCAAAGCCATTGCACGACAAGTGCAAGGTGTTGTGCGACACAGGACCGCAGAAGTCGCTGCCCATCGATACGTAGCATGTTGCGCTACGTCCATGTTTCCGAACCTTTAAGAGCAGAGGATTAGACCCTCTGCAGAAAAGCCTTCGCAGGACAAAGCTCTGGTGTTGTGCAACACAGGACCACAGGAGATGCTGTCCATCGATAAGTAGCATGTTGCACTACAGTCATGCTTTCGAAACTTTAAGTGCTGAGGATAGGACCCTTTGCGGCAAAGCCCTTGCACTACAAGGCTGCAGTGTAGTGTGACACAAAGGAACGCAGGAGATACTGCCCGTCGATACGTAGCACGTTGCGCACTGTCAATGATTCCAAACATTGAAGAGCTGAGGATCGGTCCCTCTGTGGCAAAGCCGTCACAGAACAAGGGCGTGGTGTAGTGCGATTCAGGACCGGAGAAGATGGAGCCCATCGATACGTAGCATGTTGCGCTATGTCCACGCTTCCAAACTTTCAATAGCTGAGGGTCTGACACTCTGTGGCAAAGCCCTCGCAGGACAAGGTTGCGTTGTTGTGCAACGCAGGAGTTGGAGACTAAGGGTTTGGAACGCAGAGTGCGAGCATCCAGCGCAGCCGTCGCCCAGTAGCAACCTCAAGGTAAGACCAGTGTGGGTGGGGGGTACAGCCATTACCATGTCCAACTAAACTGCCCTACCTCCCGCTTACTTCCATTTTAATGCAAATCTCAGCTTGTAGTTTCTCTACACATCCATTAGGCTGCCCCTCTCCCGGTTAGCACCACTTTGTTTTCTTTGTCTCTGCAACTGTTTATCTACATTTCGTTTGCATCTTCTACATGTTTTCTCTCAAGGTAAATGATTTTGGTCTCCATCACCATTTCTCTGCATTCACCTGCATTGTCCTGCATTTTTTCCTGCTAGTCGAATGTTTTGCCCTCTATCACTGTTCTTTGAATTTCTCCTGCATTCTCTTCATTTCTCCTCTAGGGGAATGTTCCTGGGTGTGCCTGCCCATGGCTTGCTGTGTCCACTAGGCCTTTCTCTTCTTCTCTAGGTTCCCTCTTACTCTGTGATCACTACTTGTTCCTCTCTAGGTGGGGCTGAACCTAGTCGGCACTCACCTATGTCTCTACTCACTGCCTGTTTCTGCCCTTGTTACTTGTCTCTGCCTGTGCTCTGTTGTTGCCCGTTGTTCCCTCTGTTAACCCTCTTTTTTCCCATATCCCCTCCTTGTTTACCCTGTTTGGCATGGCTCTGTGCAGTGCTTCCTTCTCTTCTCCTCCTCTTGCCTGCCCTTTCTCTTTCCTCTATCACACCCACTATGGTGCTCTCAATTTCCCCCATCTTCTCAAACTACATTTCTATCTCCTATCCTATTCTTCTCACTAGTACTGGAAGGACACCCTGGTCTCCAATCCAGGCCTTCCCATCGAAGACACCTATGTCAGTGATTCCTCCAGACAGACTCTCACTGGCATCCTCTTTGTCGTTCCTTCTCCCGACCTATGGGCCCTTCATATGGTCGCACTTCTCTCTCCTTCCTGCTCTTGTCTCATTAATGGTGGCACCCTGTGGGAGGTCCTCTTGGCCTCCTTCCAGTCCTCCAGAGTCATCATGAATGTCTAGCTAAATGACACCGTCATGGTCCAGGGCCCACAGCCCAATGTCCTACTATTTGATAGGTGCCTCCCTCACCTCATCAACTTCCTTCCTTCTCCTGTGATTCCTTCTAACACTTCTCTGGCTTACCTGCCACCTCCTTCTACTGCTCTGGCTCCCATGCCATCTACTACCTCTCTGGTTTTCCTCGACCACCTCTGTCCTCCTCTTCTCTGGCTCCATTGCCATCCACTACCTCTCTGGCTCTTCTGCCACTTCTGATGGGTACTCCTCTCCCCTGTACCCCTCCCTGGAAGTCTTTCAAAAGTGGGAACATGCTCCACGTGGCTACTCTCAACTCTTGTTGTGCTGTCAAACACTCGTCTGACTTCTGCCACCTCCTTAAACTCCTGGACCTGACTGTTCTCACATTACCGAGACATGGTTCAAGGCCAGTTCTGTCACAGGTTTTGACACACTCCTCCTTGAGAGCTACAAGATCCTCTGTGAGCCCAGGCCCAATAGGCCCATAGGCAGAGTGGCCCTGATCTTTCCTGAGTGGATCCCTGCTTCCATCATCCCCACTCAGACCAATTCCTCTTTTTAATGCCTGGTCTGCAGGCTCTCTAATTCTCGTGGCCTCTCTTTGGCCACCATCTACAGGCCACCTGGCCAGGTCACCCTCTTCCTCTCTGAATGGGCTGACCTCACGTCCTCTCTCCTTTCTCCTACCTCCCAGTTTTTCCTCCTTGGGGATTTTCTGCAACCTAGGCAACTCTCTTTCCCTCTCCATTTTGCCCTCTAGTCCAACTCACTCGGCAGGACACACCTTGGATATTCTCATCTCTTCAGACATCCCCTGTCTAATACTCTCACTACTCCTCTCTCCTGGACTGACCACTTTCTTCTTCTCACTTGCAGGTTCTGTTCCCCTTAGCAAAGTCCCCCCCAGCACTTCCTTTGTGGTTGTTCAACCTATGAAGCGAGTGTCAGTGGCGGCCACTCCACTTACTCTCCCCCACTTACTCCCGTGCTGACTCCCATCCTGACAAAGCCCATTCCAACCTTCACCTTTCCATCTCTAACACTTTGGATATCCTTACCCTTGTCAGAATAATCGGCCTGAAGCCTGCCACCAAGTGCAACTCTTGGTAGGACTCCTATCTGGCCGCTCTGAAATGCAAGTGCAGAGTAGCTGAATGGAGGTGGGGAGCTCAGTTGCACCCTCTGACAAACTGGCCTGCTGCCTGCTCCAAAGTCTCTCTTAATGTCTCAGGAGGATAGCTCAGGGGCAACATGATCTCCTTAGAAGCAAGGCGACATGGAGCAACATAAGTTCAATCCCTGGGTCCACGCTTAGAAACCTCAGGGTATTAACCGCCCTATAAATAACCTATCATATCATGGAAAGGCAATACCGACTCGCCATCTTCTCGAAGAAGAGGGTCCATATTCAAGCCTGCATCTCTGCGGCCTCTAACAACACAGCTGAACCTTTCAAAATGTGCACGGAGCTGGCCAATCCTACTGCAGTATCTACCTCTTCTACACATACTCAGGCCCTCTGCATGGCCCTGGCTTCTCATTTCACCACTAAAATCCAGGACATCCTGTCCACACTCTCGTCCTCTTCTCTTCTCTCTCCCTCTACCTCTCAGGCCCTCCTTCTGCCACCCCCTCCATTCTGGCAAACTATCACCCGATCTCTATCACTCCTTTCCTAGGCAAACTCCTGGAGAAGTTGACTATCTCCCAGCTAACCCTTGACACTGAATATGTTGGTTGTCTCCATGACCGTCAGTCTGGCTTCAGAGCAGCCAGAGGCACGGGAACTTCAATCCTGAACACCCTTGAAGATCTGCTCTCTAATCTTGACTCTAGCTCCCCCTGTCCTCATTCTCTTTGATCCTTCCTCTGCATTTGTCAGTCAACCACAACATCCTGATTACTCATCTCTGCAAGACCCGGGGCATCACGCATCTGGCTCTGGCGTGGCTGACCTCCGTCCTCCTGGACCAACTTTCCCAGGTTCAGCTTGGTTCTTTTCTCTCAACCACCTTTATCTCCACATGTGGTGTTCCTCTGGGTTCTATCCTCTCACCCTCCTCTCTTCAATGTCTATCTGGCCCATTTGGCCCTCCTGATCTCTAGCTTTTCCTCTAATATTCAGTGTATGCAGATGACACGCAGCTCTCTTTCAGGCTACCCTCGGCCTCCTCCTCCTCTTTGCTCATCCCTGACTGTCTATCTGCTATTCAGGCATGGTGCCCCTCTAACAATCTCTGCCTTAATGCCAGTAAGACTGAGATCCTTCTCATTGGAACCCCTGCTCCCTCTTTTCGTCTCTCACTCTGGCCGCCCTCATTTGGCCCTCTAACTGCACCCTCTTGAGGCAAAAAACCTCTCTCCACACATCACGGACCTTGCCAAGAAGGCCCATTTCCAACTGTACCTCCGCAGAGGTATTCTCCCTTTTCGCACTTTCCCCAGAAGCTTACTGTCTCCAGAGCCATGGCTGTCTGTAAGCTGGACTACTGCAATAGCCTCTTTCTCAATCTGTCTAACTGTACTCTTCGCACTCTTCAACTCATCCAGAACAGGACCGGCAGACTTATCCTTGGCTTCAAGCCCAGTGACTGCCTCTCTCTGGCCCTGAAATCCCTCTACTGGCTCCCTGTGGCTGCAAGGATCAAATTTAAGGCCCTCTGCATCGTCCAAAAGGTTTTCTGGGGCCGTGGCCCTCACTGCCTTCAACTCTCTCTTCCTAAGTTCCTTCCTCCTAGAACCCTCTGCTCATCTATTTCAAACTCTCTGTGGGCGAGTCGCTTATCCAAGCAGGTAATGGGGAGTAGATCTCTCTCCTCTGCAGGTGCCTCCCTCTGGAATGGCCTCCCTGCCCCTCTCTGCCATGAACCAGATCTCCTTAAGTTCCGGAAGCTCCTCAAGACCTTCCTTTTCTCCTCTTCTTTCTCGCTCCCTCTCCCTTGCTAGCCTTCCCTTGCTCCTGCTCTGTCTGCTGACTGGCTGCTCGGTGACCACTTAGTCATACAAGACACCATGCCCCCCCTGAACCAGTTCCAACCTGCACTTGCGACCTGGTGCACCTTGCACTGCTGCCTGGCTAACCTTGCACTACCAGGCTGGGATTGCCCCTTGCAGTCCCAGCCTTCCTTGCACTTAACTCAGGGCCCTGCTGCTCTGGGTGCACTTCGCCCTGTATCCTCTCCTCTGCACTTCTTGTTGAGCCCTTGCACGATCTAAATGACTCTAGGCCTAGTACGATTGTTTACGGGTCATTACGACCCAGGCGGTAAGTACGCCAACTTTACCACCATGGTGTAAACTACGTTTACACCATGGTGGATGGCGGATTTACCGCCCCATTCCAAGGTGAGTGGGGCGGTAAATCCCCATTTCCCATTTTACCGTTCCCCATTCCCATTTTTGCCCCATAGGGCATAATGGGAGTGGGGAAGGCGCTAATTACGCCACCGTAAATTACGGTGGCATAATTAGCACCAAGGCGGTTTAGCGCCATGGATTTTAACATCGGAATCAGGCGTTAAGGGTTAACGACGGCGTTAACCCTTAACGCCTGAGTTGTAATGAGGCCCCTTGTCTTGTCCGCCCTTTGTCCCCCCTCCCTTGCCTGGTTCGCCTTGAAACACTTGTGTATAGGCGCATAATAAATAACAAATCAATCAATCAATAGATTAATTGCAAGCATGGCTGAGCATTGAACAACTCAAACCTAAAAACCTTTCTTTGCAACAAGCAACGTTCCTGAATAACGCAACATGGGGATTGATGTCCAAAACCTGAAATATTACCTGGGCAACTATACATATTTTATCTTGACCATCTGTTGTCGTAAGGGACTTTGGATTATGGTTATAAATACCTCACTTGTGCTCACTCCATCTAGTCTCTATTATTCCCATAGTAAAGACCACATGGGCATTCATTACAATATTTTAGAAATTGAGCAGTGTGTTGAAGGGGCTTTCTGGTCATTGTCCCCAGGAACTACAAGTGATAGCACCAAGTCCTTGGAGCCAGGGAGGACCTGTAGAAACATCCCACAGACAGGTTTCCCAGACCATTTGGAAGGGACAAATAGGTAATAACTACATCTCCCAGGATCACCCTCTCTAATGAACAGAAAACCAGAGCAGTAACCTAATTACAGATCTGCAGGCAGTTAAACTAGGGGGAAGTCATAAACAGCCGACAGAAGTACCTTCCCCATACTGAAGAGGACAGCTTTGAGAGATACACACCTATCATTTAACACCCAGGGTGGCAGAAACAAGCTTAACTATTTATTGATCAGAATGGGAGGGCTTGACTCCATTTCCACCAGGGACATCATTTTGCAGGTGCCAGGGGTAGCAGCTGCTACCCTTGGCTCCCCCTCTGCTACCCTGAGGCCTGTCCTTGCTACCCCTCGGCCACTGGACAAAGAGGCAGTGCCAAGAGCAGATATCTGTGTTGCACTTGAAAAAGAAAAAGGAAGTTGTAAATAAAGCTAAATGTGCTATAGCTTTTTTCACCTAGAATCTCACTCTCGTTAGCTCGAGAAATAACAGGGATGCAGGAAAAACCATGAAGCCGCCATCACTAACAGGTTGGCAGTCCATTAGTGAAGAATGCCTGAATGGTTGGGTTCAGAGTCAGGGCGGTCTATGCAGGTCATACCCAGTATTGTAGCAACAGGAAGGGTATGGGGGCTAGTTCTAGCTAGCTGGGAATGGGGAAGGGCAGCCTGCAGTACTCAGTGACAGCACAGCCTGAACGCAAATCTCATCAGTGTTTCTCGTTGTCTGCTTTGCACATCCAGTGAGCCTTTGGGCCTGTGATGAGTGGGGTGTGCCCCGGTGACTTATGCTACCAATCCTGCCTGGGAACTGTCTTACGTGACCCAGGCTTGCCGTACCTGCATCACAGGCACACTATAAATAGACACAAGGTGAGAATATTAATGTTCATTAAGTTGCCCTCTGACTTCAAAGTAAACCATCTGTTGCTTCCTCAAGCAAAACATATATACATTTGGAAGGATAGCTCATGGGCAAAACACTTTCTTTAGGAACAAGAAGATGCAGTGCAACATGGGTTCATTTCCTGTTCCGGTGCTTAGAAGCCAGAGGAGGCTTGCATTAAGCAAGATATAAAGGACCAAAGAAAATACTAAAATTGACCTTTTCTAGGGGTGATGTCATGGAGCTGCAGCTGCTGTTTACAAAAACCTGCAATTAATGTGACCTGCAGCGCATCCTTCCCCTTTATCTCCCATTTAACAAAAACACAGTGAGATAGTTACCAAATAAGCAAAACAGAAAGGTGATGGCTGGAAGGTTTCAAATCATTCATAACCACTGACACAGCTCTGGCAACCCTGCAGACCATCGTTTTTCAGCCTGCCAAGCCACTAAAGAAGGGGAAAGACCATATGAAAATCATTCTTTTTCCCACACCAAAAGGGGCATTCCAGCCCGAATTACTATGTCACATCCTTTCTGCACGAGACCACACACATCCCTAGACATTTGTATTTGTTGCACTTTACATTACAACAACAGGAATACATTAGAATATAATAAAATAGAAGCATAATTACAAAACATGAGACAAACCTCCAAAAACAGTATATAGAACAATTTACCTAAGACAAAAATGAGAAATAGAGCAGAGGAAGAGTAAGAGGGAAGTAATGGTGGAGTCAGGACGGGGGTGAGGGAGAAGAAATGTCAAGGGGGAGGGAATGAAGCTTAAGAGGGAGTGGATAGGGAGGTGTAAGTGAGAGGGAAAGGGAAGTAATGAGGGATGTCAGGACGGGGATGAAGAAGATGACATGTTCCAACCTCATTGGGCATCATGAGCGAGGAGTAGCCTAGGTCTCTAGACCAGCAGACTTTTCTAGGGGTTATGTCATGGAGCTGCTCCTTAACTTTAATATAATAAAACCTGCAATTACTGTACCCAGGAGCACCTCCTCCAACACGTGCCTTCTGTCTCCCACCTAACAAAAAGAAATGTGGGTTACTTACCAAACAAGAAAATCAGAAAGGTGATAGCTGAAAGGTTTCAATTCCTTCATGACCAGTGGCAGAGCTCTGGGCAACCCTCTTGACCATTGTTTTTCAGCCTGCCAAGCCACTAGAGGAGCAGAAAGACCATATGTAAATCAGGCTTTGTCCCACCCCCAAAGGGGCAGTCCAGCCTGAACTGCAAGGTCACATCCCTTCTGTGCAAGACCAGAATCATCCCCAGACATGTTTCAGCCTCATTGGGCATCATCAGGGAGGAGTAGCCTAGGTCTTTAGGCCCAGCAGGCTTTTCCATGTTTGGTGTCAAGTTGTTCCAGCTGTTTACATTTTAAAATAAAAAAACCTGCAACACATCCTTCCCCTCTATCTCACATGTAATAAAAGAAACTGAGTTACTTACCAAATAAGCAAAACAGAAACGGGATGGCCGGAAGGTTTCAGATCATTCATAGCCACTGGTAGAGCTCTGGGCACCCCTCCAGACCATCGTTTTTCTGGTTGGACCTGTGTTGGTCAGTTGCTGTTTTCAGTGTGTGGCCAGACACTTGGCAGGCACTGGATGTCTGCGCTTTGAGGTTTTGGCCTCTTCAAGATGTTTTGTCTGTTTACAGTTTAGCCCGAGTGATGTACAATAGTCCAGGTTGTTGTGTTGGAGGTCTGCTTCCATTCACAGTAATTTGGTAATATGGGCCTCCACACACTGATATTAACACTACATATGGTGATCCATTCTTGCATGAAATGTATATAATAATACTGTGATATCATAACCATATTTCTTTTGTGTACTGAGGAACAATATGTGATGCCACTTCCTGTTTTGTCAAGGGGTGAAAGGTTGTGTGCCATCACTTCCCGTGATATCACGTGTGGGTCAAATGGCATCACTTCCTGTGATGTCACTTGCGCTACCCCTAGCATTCTGGTGAAATGACATCCATGATTCCCACACTGTAGGGAGACTTGAGACAAGGGAAACAGCAACAGAAAACTCTCCAGCATTGAAGTCCTGCAACCAGGAGTGACGAGACAAGATAATAACTTGCAGCACAACACACGCAAGACATCCAAAATGGTGGCTGACCTATTTTAAGGCTTCTATCTCAGACTAAGAACTATAACGTATCCCTGTCACTGAGCATGCTCTGTTGGGACACCTCACTTTTCCAGGTGATCATGAAAAAGCTGTTCATTGCAATCCGTAAGAAAAACGCCATCTGCTAGGGCAGCAGAGAAGAGAAAGGGGAGTTTTGAACTGGTGAGTTGCTGTATTGGACCTCTGGGGAACTACAGGGTCGATGACAAGGACTATGAGACTATGGAGTGGAGGCGGAGACTATCGGAAGAGTAAGGAGGAAGAAGGATGTAAGACCTGGAAAATGGAGGCAGGCGAAGTGGGAGATAAAACCAGAGAGCAGAAGGTGTAACCCCATGAGTAGAGAACGGTGGAGTGTAATATACAGCAAAGGTAGTGGAAAAAGGTAAAACCCAGAGAGTGGAGGAAGGATGAAAGAAAGAGAATGTGGAGAAACAAAGAGAGAACCCAGGGCCAACGTGGGAGTGTAATGGTAAGAGTTAGAAGAAGCTCTGACCAAAGAGAATGTAGAGGAAGAATAGGCAGAACCACCATTAAAGAAGAAGGCAGATAAAGGAAATGCTGAGGGCTTGATCAGGGAATTGGAGAGACAAGCCAGGAGAGTGTCTTTGGCACTGTCCCAACGTGAAGCATGAATCTTGTAGAGACCAAAACTTTAAGAACAATCTTGAAAAAGAAAATACATTGTTTAAACGCAGGTTTGTAAGCCATTGTTACACAATATAAAGTTTTCTTGGAGTAACAGAAATAAAAATCAGAAACGACGTTGAATGTTAAAATGCTATTTTAAGGTAATCACCTTATGTTCGAATTGGAGACTTCTGGAAGTATTTGGACTATAAATAAATCCCGTATCCACGTTCCTGGGATCTATTGAGCATAATCTGCTGCTGCTGCAAGCACAGTAACAACACTTGACTAGAATAACCGCAGGACCGCTGAGCTTTAGGAGCATTCCTCAGTATTTCTGCCACACACCTCCACAGTGTCTCCCCTATACATGACTAAAGGCCATTGCCCTTCCTCATCAACAGACTGAATATGGCCTTCCAGAAGCCTCGCCATGCACAGCACTGTTCCAATGGTATTCTGCCATTTTCAGATGGTTGGTGTCACACTATTAGCCACCTCTAAGGCAACAGTTTCCCAAAAGAAATCTTGAGCAGGGGCTGTGGCAGCATCTACTCTCATACACCTGTACAGAAGGGTAGCTTAGTCATTTAATAGTGTGAGGTGGGATTCTGAGATTTGATTTTCCCAACTATCAAGAACGCGGTTGCGTCTAAAAGACATATGATGAGGAGTTGAGACCTGACACATTTACATACGTTTAAAGGGTGCACACCCCACATCGTCCTATGACTGCTGTACCTTCACAACTTCTATTGCAATGGTCTGTTTGCAGAGTGTATCTCAGTCATATTCGCATTCTGTCATGCCTCCTACCCAAAATCTATGTAACCTCTTGCCCACCAGACACCCACCTACCATGTACCTATGAAGAGAGAAGCATGGCTCACAATTGGATTGCCATAGCAGATATAACAGAGTTGTGCCTGTTGTATGCATTATGTAAAAGTACAAAATTAGTATCATATACGGAGCAACTCTGTAGTGCATGCACGAGCGAATCATTTTGTATAGTGCACACTCAAAATAATCAGTTCAAGGTAGTTCCCCTTTTGACAGCTAAAGAAAGGAAGCCATAGTGATGTACAGTGATTTTTATAATATCACATCGTTTTGTCATTTGGGGAAGATGGATTTTCACCTACATTTCCTGGTTCTGGGGATATGTTATATGGTACCAACCTTTTCTCTTAGAATTTTTGACTGATGTTATTTTTGATTGTTGTTGCTCATTAATTTTAAAATGCAATTGCTGGGGAAATGTTTTTAAAAAAATGAAGATTATACAAATAAGGGATTGTTTTGAAAATGAAAATGTTATGTCTAAGGTGACTCACTTCCAGAATGGTGCCTGATCAACACCATGTCTGTTAGTGTCAATCATCCCTTTTTAATATGTCTTAGTGGGCATATAATTGAGTGCATGTGTGAGGTTTAACACAATTTAGTGAATTTGCATGTGAGTTGAAGTTAAATTGGTAGTATGTATCTGGATGTGAGAGTGCATTGAGAGTTTGCAACTGTGCTATGTTGTGACATACGTGTGTAAGTGTAAGCGTGTGAGAGATAACACGTTTGAAGTGAGTGAGATTGCAATGGGTGTATGCAATTATGAGTATGTACTTTAGGAGGAGAAAGCGTGTGAGAGGTAGCACGCATGTAGTAGAGGGTGAGGATCGCATTATTTAAAAAAAAAACATTTCCCCAGCAATTGCACTTTAAAATTCAATGGACATTTCACCAACTTCATTTAAGAAATCTGCATAGAATTTTCAACCCTGTGCATGACATTATTCATGAAATGTTAGATTTAACATGTTTTTTCAGGAGGACTTTCATTAACAGGTTTACTTTCAGAAGGTAATTCACGGTTAAAGCTGCATTAATAACGAAAATGTTGAGAATAATGATGTTTTTAGTATTGAAGCTTATGCAATATTGCGGACTTATCAAGCGAAATAACTATTGGTGAAGTGGATGTATATAGGGATGTGACGTGTGTTATTGATGAAAATAAGTGATTAGTGCATTTTTAGTTATATTGCTCAGGAGATGCATTGTCTTCCAGGAGTATAATTATGCAGAAGGAGTATAAAATTTAAAATTGTCCACTAAGTCTCTATGTAGAGGATTGTGTATTAGTGATGATTTCACATGGGATTGTTTGGTTTTTTTTTTGATGTTTTCTTTGTGAATTTCATTTTGAACGCCCCGCATACTACTCTCCGTCAATATGAAATGGGATGTTGATTTGCAGCGGAACGTTGCTCAGCGCTTCTCTAGCCTGAGATCAGGTAGTTATGGTTTCCGGCAGATTGGGTTATCCAGCATTCACGCTGAAATGAGCTGCGGGTGGGTGTTGAGGGTGATCTCAATTATGCAGGAATCAGGTTGTGAGGGCAAGTAAATTACCACAAGCCCTTTTGAGTGAAAAGGGCTAATGTTCGGATGTTAACTATGCTCGTGTCTGCACCGACGAGCATTATTAAAATTCGTGATTCGACCTCTCTGCTTTGACTGCAGCTCCGGTCCATGTTAATCGTTAAAACAAATTTTTCTGGTCGCAGCTCCAATGGAGACTCGTACTTCCTGCTTGTACGTTACCACGCTCCCTTCACTTCATTAGGTTCCATACAGTTCGTATTTCCATGCATGTCATCATGTTGTATCACGTTTGTAGGGCCATTCCTTTAACTTCTTTCTTCGAACACTGGGAAGAAGAGAAATGTCGGCACCCCTTTTTTCTGCGTTCCAGCCCAACCGGCGCGCTGGAACGCAATCACTTTGAGGACTTGGTGGGCGTGCACTCCACTTTCATCTCTAAGGACTTCTATTTAGACCTAAATTGCACTTCTCTGTGAGGTACCTCTCCAATTGCTCTTTCCTCTGGATTACTGCTCCTACTGCTTTTACTACGTACTGCAAGTCCCAGAAACCTCCATTCCACATTAGCCCAACGGCACTCTCAGATCTCCGGACTGTTGAGAAGGGACAATTTCGCTTTGCCACTCCACCCTTAAGCCTATGCCAAGGCCTGGCTCTTCTGCACTCCCATGGATGGGCCACCATGGCTCCACAACAACCTCGAAACGGGCCCCATGCCCTAAGGTCAACATCACTGGAACACTCTACTGTGTCCAACCTCCTTAAAATAAAACTTGGGGTTCCTCCTGAAGGTTTTTATATTACTGCCAATACACCTGGCCAGGGTGCATAAGCCAAACCCCATTGCATATATGCAACTCCCCACGCTATATACTCCAATATTGCGCAATTTCTCCACTACAAATGTGCAACAATATAATTCAAAACACGTGCAACTCTACGCACAGACTCAAATACTGCACACACAACTGCCACTGAAACACACTACAATTGCAGAACCTGCTGCCTCCAGTGCAGACCCTAGAGTCACTTAGTCCCCCAATCTAACAAGCTTTGTGCTAACATACGCAAACTCCACTTGACAGTCCACACTACAACTTCAACACACATGTAAGATACACATACAAATTTGCATTTCCTAAAATGTTCATCTTCTAAAATTATCATTACCCGGGGTGCACTTCATATTTAGGCATGAAAAGGATCAATGTTTCCCAAACACATTGTCTACATTTTCCAACACTCATTAGGGCATTTCTGCATTTTAAAACCTCAAAACTGTGGACTATACTTCTTTCATCAAAATATAAAAATCATTTAAGTTTAAACAACCTTCAGTCCTCGGTAAAAACAGTATAAATGTGCATCTCATAAACATGTTTTGCTTCAAAATTACTCCATATATTTGTGTGTAGTCTATCTCTAGATTCGTGGCTACACTATTTTGCCAGGTGAGTTAGCCTCTGTCGGGGTGTTGCGTTTGTGCTCAAGTGTGGCGGACTGGAGGCCAGGAGTGGATGGGAGATGGTGTGGCATCAAGTGGTTAGCAGTGCATCGGATGCGCCAATTATTGTGCTGCCTAGAGAGGTCCATGGAAAGAAACAGCGGCGGTGCCAAATGTGAAGCGGCGCCTGCTTCGTGAATGTGACATAATGCAGGAATTGGAGAAAGTGACCCACATGTTTCAAGGCAAGTCACTGTGGGCTGAGGACATGGGCTAAGCCTCTATTGACCGAGATTTATATAATAACAAAAAGGGGTCCGCGCACCCAGCAGTCCATCCATGTTTGCGTTTCATCCATGTTTGCGTTTCAGCACGCCGGTTGGGCTGGAACGCAGAGACAGGGTGCCCGAAGTCATAATTGCTCTAATAAGAATTCCAGCATTTTCTCATCCTATGCATATAGTTTATTCCA
This sequence comes from Ambystoma mexicanum, assembly GCF_040938575.1. Classification (NCBI taxonomy): domain Eukaryota; kingdom Metazoa; phylum Chordata; class Amphibia; order Caudata; family Ambystomatidae; genus Ambystoma; species Ambystoma mexicanum. The sequence continues at coordinate 657,328,296 of NC_090934.1, forward strand.
TCTTTGTAACGGTTGCGTTACTGTTATTTTGCATGGTTTTTACCGTGTTTGGGTTTACGCACCATTTTTATTCCTTTCTATGGTTGCGTTTTGTGGTTTATGTGGTCTTTGTCTATTTAGTCTTCTTGCTTTAATTTTCATCCTTTTCTATGTTTCTTTAGGGGAGAAGGGATAAGGTGTTGAGGCGTGTTTGTTTTGATACTGTTGGTTTTGTTGTTGTTGGCATGTTAGGATTTTTGTTAGGCCAATTGTGTATGCTTGTTGGGCTACACTATATTTTGGAAGGTATGTTGGTCTCGTTGAGACATGGGTTGTACTCAGGTGTGGCAGAATTGAGGCCAGGAGTAGCAGTTCTGGCAAAAGGTGGTAGGTTAGGAGGGTCAACACGGAACACTCTACTGTGTCCAAACTGACTACAGACCTCAAAAATGGGCCCCATGCCCTAAGATCATTACTACTGGAGCACTCTACTGTGTCCAACCTCCTTAAAAAAAACGTGGGATTCCTCCTGAAGGTTTTATCTACACTGGTAAACACACCTGGCCAGTATGTGAGAACCTAATCCCAATACATGCATGTAACTCCTAATCACACTTCCACACGTCATCATCCACAAGTGGGCAACTCCACGCACCCACACATTTACTCCACTCACTCAACTACCACACATGTACACTACATCTGCAGGACCTGCTGTCACCTGTGTGCACCCTTGCATCAAACACCCAGAACTCCATTACCACAAATACGCACATTTCAGCTCAGTCACACAACAACTCCAAAATATGTAATACACAACACATAAACATTTGCATTTCCCAAAATTTTGAATTTCCCGACATGCACAACACATTAAGATCAATGATTCGCAATAGGGGTGAGGTTTGTGCCTGGACGTGGCAGGTTCAGGGTTTGGGTGTGGCAGGCCCTAACGGAAGGAGGTATATTTTGTATTGAGGGTTTTAGTTTGTTAGTGGCGTTTGCTCAGAGAGAGCAGATTGTGCTTGGGGGTGGCAGGCCCAAGGTCCTGGGGGGGCAGACCAGGACAAAAGGTGGTCAGTTTCTTGAGGGTTATTTTCTTTGCACTTTGGAAAGTTTCTTTTGGGTTGTAAGGAGGGGGGGGTGTTATATCCTAGTAAGTGTATGGTCTATATCTGGTATGAGAGGTGTGGGTCTGTTAGTGGAGCTTGGAATGTTGGTGTGAGGCATGGAAGGTGGTGAGTTAGAGGGTTCCAGGTTGGACGGTTAGGGACTTGCAGGGAGAGAGCCAAGGGCAGAGGCAGCATACTATTGATCTCGTATTCTCACCTTCCTACTGAAGCTGTAACTAAATAAAGACTTACCTTTTATAACTCTGGCTCCATGGTGGTTCCTGGAAGGTGTTTTAGTTTAGGTGGGTTTTGGTTTGTCCATTGTGGCAAGGTTGTGCTTGGTGGTGGCGGCACCGAGACCCTGGGGTGGCAGGCCAGGGTGGAAGGAGTAGTAGACATTTTGTGGTTGTTAGTCCTAGCGTGGTTGTGAGGTTGTTGCGTTTTTGGGCTTGTTAAAGGGGGAGGATGTGTAGTATCCTATAGGTTATCAAGGATGGTTGTGTGAGTGCAGGGGCCTTGCAGAATGCTCTAGTGGAGCTAGGAGTGTTGGGGCACCTGGTAATTACGGTTAGGGACTTGGAGCTGGGCAGGGAACCAGGGTAGAAGCTACTGATGATCTCTCTCTCCTATATTCTATACTGAACCTGTAACCAAGAGAATAAAGCTTGCTTCTTTTCTACATACCTGGGTCAGCCTGGTTCCTGCTCCTTGTTGTTACTGGCCCAGGGCAGATCATGCAGGAGGCAGGATACTTCATTTGGCGACGAGGATCTAAAGAATCCAGTGAAAGGTGGAGAGTAAAGTAACATGGAACTGGAGATCTGGAGAGAAGAAGAAATATTGGCAGGAATCGCCTGACAGTAAGAGTTTGGGGAAATGCAACACAGTGCTCCATAGGACTTGCTGGCCTTTTTTTTTTGGAGTTCGCGTGTAGAAAACTTTCACGTTTTACATTTTCCTAGTGACATTTACCTTTACTGGATTTTATACAAGTAATTGGTATTTTGAGCGACTGAGCGAACTGTGGAAATTATGATCAGATTTGTTTTTTTATTTGCCTTAGTTGAACGTTACGGGCGTAATCTATTAGGCAGTGGATTTTGTATGCTTGTGTTGCTGGCACGTGTTTGGGCAGGCGTTAACACTGTGCGCCGTTTTAAATGAAGTTGCAGAGTCATGAAAATGTATTTTTGTAACATTTGCTTCGTGCTGTGAGATGACACGAAGTGTAGTGTGGATTTTATAGGATTGTTTTTTTTTTGGAAATGCATTTTGCACTAATTATCCCATTTTATACTGAGTGCACGTGAAACGCTGATGATATTTTTTTTTGAAGATATTTTTGGGGATTAGCAGTTTTTACTTATGATGAAAAAGTCTTTTGTATTTCATAGTGCTCAGTGTTAACGCCTGCCCAAACACGTGCCAGCAACACAAACATAAATCTTCAAAATCCACTGCCTAATAGATTATGCCCGTAACGTTCAACTAAGGCAAACAAAAAACCAAAACTACAAACCAAAACCCACCAAACTAAAACACCTTCCACCAGGCCTGCCACCCAATCTGCCGGAAACCATAACTACCTGATCTCAGGCTAGAAAATCGTTGAGCAACGTTCCGCTGCAACTCAACATCCCATTTCATATTGACAGAGTAGCATGTGATCACGCTTTGTTTCCCAGGGAACCTCTGAACAGGCGCGCCATGTGACCAACTTTCTTGTTTGGATTTTGGAAATTCATTACCTACCTGAAATGACTATTAAAATGTCAGATGTAAGCGCCATTTTCTACTTTACAAAATCACACACTCCCCAAGCCTTTGAAGAGTAGGTTAGGCATAGACATGCTTCAGACATTTTGCCAAGCAATGGCTTGAAGCTGTTCAGAGCTGGATGTTCTTTGGGATCTGTGTGCTGCCAAGTGCCTCAAGGAGCTGGTGCAGAAGCCTCTTGGCTTAGCTCCCAAACATGTGTTTTAGGTAACACGGTAGTTCCTCAAATGCACACCAGTGGCTGGTTCAATGAGCAACAACAATCAAAAATAACATCAGTCAAAAATTCTAAGAGAAAAGGTTGGCACCATATAACATAATAGCGATGACTCATTTGGGATAGTGCCACCCAGTCACGGAAATCCAGACACGTACATGTCACTCCTTGATGCCTAGGCTTGCCAGGTAAGCTATTTTCAGCAGCATAAAAACAACATCTAAACCATGGATGCATTTAGCGGTAGTAAAGACAGCCTTGGCACTCCTGCCCGCTCGGTTGCCCCGGGCGTGCACCTGAATGAGGTAACAACGTGCCGCTTTGTTCCTGTACCCACAGGATCAGGTAGTACATCAGCTTCTGCAGAAAGGTATAACGAGACAGAGCTGGATGTAGTGATTTTCTGCGGTCTTGGCTACATTTGTCTATGTGTGAGCCTCTCTGCACTTCCTAAACATAAACATTGACATAAAAATATCAAAATGTTTACAGTTACCACCCAAGGTGTAAGTGCCAACTAATTGCCTTGTGTCGGATCTATGATGTTAAGTCACTGCTGATGAAAACGGGGTACCTGAAGGCCTGCATTGGTTTGCCAAGTGTCAAAGTCCTTGGCCCTCATTACGACCCTGGCGTTAACCAATGGTGCTATTAGCACCATGGTTAACGCTGGTAATTTACCGGATCCGCCATGGTGACATGGGGAATTACCGCCCCATTCCAAGGTTGGCGGGGCAGTAATTCCCCATTTAACATTGGCCCTTCCCCATTCCCATTTTTGCACCATAGGGCTCAATGGGAATGGGGAAGGCGGTAATTACGGTACCGCAAAATGCTGTACCGTAATTACCTTCAAGGTCCCTTTGCGGGTCCTTACCTTAACGGTTGGTACAGACCAGCTGTTAAGGTCGGGACCCGCAAAGGGACCTCGTAATCAGGCGTTAAGGGATTACCGGTACCAGTACCCTTACCGGTACCGGTAATCCCTTAACGCCAGGGTCGTAATGAGGGCCCTTGAAGGCAGGAATCAATTCCTTTGATAATCTTGTCTTGAAGCATTTTAGGATTGAAAGTTCTATTTTAAATTCATCTTCATTTTAGGAAACATAAAATGGTTAGAATGTTTCATTATGACCTAAAATACACCCAATTATTGTAATTGACAAGCTACAATACATTTGTGCAATTTTAATTACTGTTTTTATTGTTTAAAACATGGAGTGCAGTGATGTACAGTAGCAAAACAAAAGAGGTGATGGCTGAAAGGTTTAGAATAAACCTTAACCTCTGGCATTGCTCTGGGCAACCCTCCAGACCATCGTTCTTCACCTTCCAACCCATTACAAAAGGGGAAAGACCATATGCAAATCAGGCTTGGTCCCACCCCCAAAGCGGTAGCCCAGCCCGAACTGCTACATCACATCCCTTCTGCACGAGACCACAAGCATCCCCAGACATGTTTCAGCCTTGTTGGGCATCATCAGTGAGGAGTAGCTTGGGTCTCTAGGCCCAGCAAGCACAGGACCCACATCTGGGCATACCCATCCCATTCAGGGTGACAATAGCAAAACAAAAGAGGTGATGGCTGGAAGGTTTAGAATAAATCTTAACCTCTGGCATTGCTCTGGGCAACCCTACAGACCATCATTCTTTGCCTGCCAAGCCATTACAAAAGGGGAAAGACAGTATGCAAATCAGGATTGGTCCCAACCCCAAAGGTGTAGTCCAGCCCGAACTGGTAGGTCACATCCCTTCTGCACGAGACTGAGAGTGATGTACAACTGCACTTTAAAGCTACATGGGAGCGATATGAATAGCTGTTTTTAATATTTGGAGAGCTGCATTTAATAGCTAAATGCGAAGGAACTATATAATTACGCATAATATTTGGAGGAGGCAGAAATGATCAGATGCAGTTGATATCTAGAGGAGGGCAATATTTAATGAATGAAGAGTTAGAGGCTTGCCTTAATATTTGTATAATGGAGAATGTATCAATTATGCAATAAGCCACGTCAGGGGGGCATTACCGCTTCAGGTAATGCCCCGGGGCCCATAGTTACAGGCCTGAGTGGCTTGTTGCTATTAGTTGCCCTGCCTGTATGACTGGGGTACTAAAAGCTATTTTTTCCATTTGCGGCCAAGGTACAGGAAAGGGAGTCTGTTTTCCCTTTCCATGGCGGCCATTGAAACTATATATATTTTTTTAAAGTAAACAAACAAAATGGCTGCCATAGAATGGGAGAAGGGACTACATGTAGTCCCTTCTCCCTTTCAATGGCACCATTAAAAAATAGAAATAGGAAAAAACGTAAACAAAAAAATGGCCACCATGTGCTCCCTTCTTCCTTTCCATGGCGGCATGCCGCAGATCGGGAGCGGACATGCTTGTGACAGAAATGTACTTAGCGTGTCTGCTCCCGAAAAGTATCCAAAAAGAAGGTAATTGGGGGAAAGGGAAATCTGTGGATCGGGAGGGAGGGAGGGAGGGAGGGAAGGAGGCAAGCACTTACCTTGTTGTCCGGTGGAAAGATGGCAGCCTCAAGCCCTGACGAGACTCAGAGTGGCAGGATTACCATGTGGTAATAGTCTCGTTCCGCGCCTTCTCATTGGCTGGGAGGCTGCCACACCTCCTCCCCCACAGGGTACTTATGCTTGATAAGTGGAGGGTGAAGGAGTAGTCAGAGACCAACATCCTTACTTATTATGTGGAGGAGGCAGGGGTAATCAGCTGCTCTTACTACCATATAGAGCAGCCGGAGAAGGACTTTGCTAAATATGTGGAGGGTGAAGTGGTGACCAGCTGCACCTACTATCTTGAACATTCCGAGATTAACATCTTCACTTATTATGTGGAGGCGGCAGAGGTGATCAGCTGCACTTACTACTTAGAGCAGTCAGAGAAGAACATTGCTAAATATGTTGAGGGTGAATGGGTGACCAGCTGCATCTACTATCTTGAGCAGCCAGAGACTAGCATCCTTGATTTTTATGTGGAGGAGGCAGGGGTGATCAGCTGCACTTACTATCTTGAACAGCCCAAGAATAACATCTTCACTTATTTTGTGGAGGCGGCAGGGGTGATCAGCTGCACCTACTACATAGAGCAGCCAGAGAAGAGCATTGCTAAATATGTGGAGGGTGCAGGGGTGCTCAGTTGCACCTACTATCTTGAGCAGCCCAAGATTAACATCTTCACTTATTAAGTGGAGGAGGCAGGGGTGATCAGGTGCTCCTACTACCCAGAGCAGCTAGAGAAGAACATTACTAAGTAAGTGGAGGGTGCAGGGGTGCTCAGCTACAACTACTATTTTGAACAGCCCAAGATTAACATCTTCACTTATTATGTGGAGGAGGCAGGGGTGATCAGCTGCTCTTACTACCCAGAGCAGCTGGAAAAGAACATTGATAAATATGTGGGGGGAGGGTGCAGGGGTTCTAAGCTGCAACTACTATCTTGATCAGCCAGAGACTATGATCCTTACTTATTATGTGGAGGAGGTAGGAGTGATCAGCTGCTCTTACTATCTGGCAGAGGTTGAGAAGAACAACTAGATGCACTTAATCCATGGAAGAGGGGGATATGAACAGCTTTAGCTAATAAGGCAGTGTCCATGTATTATTCTCAGATTTCATCCATTGCTTACCTGTTTTTTTACCCTAAATCGCCCCCTGCCCCACACATCAGAAGGCCACAAATTGTACCAGATAACTTGTTTTTCGCTAGGCGAGTAACGTCTCCTAGCTGTGACGAGACCACCTTGGCTGTTGCACATTTCTGCTATTTACATGGAGTACAAGCTGCACTCCAGAGATGTGACCTCCAGCTATAATATCTAAAGTTCTGTGTTCAGATCTTGCAACTAACAAATGTGGGCATGTCATACCTAAAGTAGGTAACACTATGATTTGGCTTTGAGACACTGTCACCTGATTTCCAATAAATGGTGAAGTTCTTGCCCAGTTATTTGGAATCAAAAGGACAAAGATGCCTACCATTAACAAAGAGTGAGGATCCATGTTTCCAAGCTTGCAAAGACCCTCAAAACCCTGTTGGGGAATCTTCGTCCACTACCTTGGTGAACTGTACTTCCACTATTCGGTGTGAGACCTGTGCCAAAGCTCACTTTGGGCTTACTGCACAAAAATACCCATACTCGCATTTTAAGTGGAAAAGGTCACTTTAATGTGACAGGCCACAGTTCACAAAAACGCTAACCTGGCTCCCTGGCCTTACAGACTAACATATCAATTTTAGCAAATTGACAAAGAATTAAATAAATAAACAATTTCAATTCCCCCACAATCACATAAATAAACCATTTAAAATGCCTCCTTTCCTATCACTTGCTCGCTTCTGTCTCCTTAAAATCCTCTCAACCTTCATTCCCGCTTTCTCCCATCTTCTCCCTGAGGCCATGCCCCTCCTTCTATACCTCGTCCCCCTCTTTGTACCCCTGGGGTAGCCCATTCGTGCAAACAGCACCACCCCCCTCCTTTACCGCGCTAATACCCCATTGTGCTTCCCACACCCCTCCTCCAAAGGGCAATGTCCCCGGCATCAAAGCAAAACTTCTTACCTCCGAAAACTCCCCTCAACACCAGTGTCCTCCTTCCTATGACCTGTAGCCAGGCTGACCTGACACATCAGCAACAATGAACCTTACATCACAATTGCCCCATCTACGAACCCAACCTGTCACACGAAAACCACCAGCCCCTCTACCCCCTTCTTACCCTTCTCAAGCCCTGAACCTACCAAATAGGGGGAAAAAATGTCAAATAAAATCTGCCCGCTCATTACCCAAAAACGGGGTGGGAGAGCGGGGACAAACGCTCGTCCTAACCGTCGCCTGCTCCCGAACCTTCCCTGCCCCCTTAAGTACCCCACACAGCGCTCTATGCGCAGGCCAGCTCGCTGGTCTGTTCAGCGCCCAAAATCACCCTGAGGAGAAACACTTGCACGTTCCCCCCATGCCCTCCCTTTGGGCTTACTGCACAAAATTACCCCCAATCGCTTTTAAATGGAAAAGGTTGCTTTAATGTGACAGGCCACAGCTCACAAAAACGTTAACCTGGCTCCCTGGCTTTACAGACTAACATATCCGTTTTAACGAATTGCTAAACAATTAAATAAATAAACAATTTCAATTCCGCCACAATTAAACAAAATAAACCATTTAAAATTCCTCCCTTTCTATCCCTTGCACCCTTCCATCTCCTTAAAAAAGCAGCACCCCTACTCTTCCCTGACAGAGGTAAGGCTGTGCGACTTCCCAGCGAGATCCGCCATTCCCGCTGTCTCCCATTATTTTGTATCCGGAGCCTGCAGCACTGTCCGACTTTTGCGGACAGGCCGATGACAGAAATCTCCCAGAAATACAAATGTACCCCGTGCATCTTACCTAAAGCTCCAGACTCGAAACCGCGTGGGTTTCTCCATTGTAAGATGGCCGCCGCAGTAACTACTGCTTCCTTGTTTCCTAACACGCCTCTCTAACTGCCTGATTGGCTAAGCATCAGCATTTCTGCCCAGCCACCATTTGCCGGCAGGCGAAGCCGGTCCACTTTCAAGGCGTACTTGTAAGGCGCCTGCCTCACTGAGCCTGACTGAGACGCTGTACGCCTCGGCCAAGACCCCTACTCCAACCACCTTTCATCACCATTCCTCCTGATCACCTGTGGCATCCACCACACAGAGGACTTGCTCCACCTCTTCCAGCCTGGTAAGCACTCCTTACTCTTTAACGAACCTTGGAGAGCACACACTACATACAGTTGAATGATAGATGATCCTGGTCTACCTCTCTCAGCGACCGCAAAGCCGGCCAACCACAAGATTGTTATGCGGCAACATACGACTGCCCTTGTATAACTCAAATACTGTTTAACATTGCCCCATCTCCTATAGCGTACAACAAGAGGGGTTTGTCCTGACTGGGGAAGTCTAAGCTGACTACAATATATTTTTTGCAGTATAAGTTTAAAGACAGTATCCTATCTTTGGGTGTCGCAATTTATATAGTTACCAAAGATAGCAGTACATGAAAAACAACAGTAATCATCCACATGTACAAGATCATTAGTTTATGCAAGGCAAGCTTTTATTAAGTGGCTTGTCCTTATTTCTTTAAACATTTTATGAAAAACTTGTAAATATCATAAAAAACAGGGGGGGGGGTTGCACATATTTCACCCCCAATAGACAATAAAGTGTAAAACAATAAAGATGCAAGGCATGAAACAGAAAGTAAAGTCAGTTCATACAAGCATGTGCTGTATATTGACATTAATCCAAAATATGACAGTAGTATGAAGGCATCATGTTGCCACTAATACATTCTGCTTTTATATTATTCTGATTGTAACATAGCCAGGCTAAAGGGTGACCAAAAAATGGTATTTGACCGACGTCTCTGAAATAGATCTTAACAATCTTCATTTCGTCTCATTTGTTGGTAGGGTTTTCTCAATGCATCCCTTACTGTCCATGGTTCTCTGGGTATTGGTAATTCAATAGGTGTTGCTCTTCTGATGGGTACTGGGCAGAGCCCTACTGCGGCTCTCTGCTGGTTTATTTGCTCATCATACGTCACATATTTTCGTGTGAACGTTCCTGGTACTTCAAAATGGGCGATTGGAGTGCAGGCTTTATTTGGGACCTCCTCTACAAGTTCAAGGGTAAGCTGTACAGATTTAAAAAGTGCACATGATAATAGGTGTTTGGGAGCAAGGCAGAGCAATTTGAGCATAAGCAATACAGATTTAGATAGCGCACATGGTAATAGGCGATTGGGAGCAAGGCAGAGTGATTCGAACGTAACAGTGCATATTTAGTAGTGCAGACGAGTAAAATGCAAAATAGGCGGGGGAGTATAGAAGAGATAGGCAACAAAGTGTGCTTCAAGAGAAGCAAGAGTTTGCTGAGAGTTGTGCTTAAGTTCAGAGAAATACAGTGCGATGGGGTTTTTAGGGCAGGTACACAGTACAACCTATTGAGGGCACTATGAGGTGGTAATACTTAGCAACATAATAGGTACCATACTTAGCAACAAAACAACAGATACCATATAGTAGGGCGCAAGTGTGTGATCAGGCACAGACCTGATAGAGATGCGGGCAAGTTCAAGGCAGTAAAGACGGGAGCAGTAAAAATGGGTAACGCATACTACACAACACCAGCGTATGGGGGGCAGTCAGATAGTGCAGAGTGATGCCCAATAGGGAAGCAGGTCTGGAGCTATAGGAGATGGTGTATACTGGAGGGAAAGCCCAAACCAGATTCAGGACTGAGGGCTGGAAACAAATGCGTACAACAAGAGGGGTTTGTCCTGACTGGGGAAGTCTAAGCTGACTACAATATATTTTTTGCAGTATAAGTTTAAAGACAGTGTCCTATCTTTGGGTGTCGCAATTTATATAGTTACCAAAGATAGCAGTACATGAAAAACAACAGTAATCATCCACATGTACAAGATCATTAGTTTATGCAAGGCAAGCTTTTATTAAGTGGCTTGTCCTTATTTCTTTAAACATTTTATGAAAAACTTGTAAATATCATACAAAACAGGGGGGGGTTTGCACATATTTCACCCCCAATAGACAATAAAGTGTAAAACAATAAAGATGCAAGGCATGAAACAGAAAGTAAAGTCAGTTCATACAAGCATGTGCTGTATATTGACATTAATCCAAAATATGACAGTAGTATGAAGGCATCATGTTGCCACTAATACATTCTGCTTTTATATTATTCTGATTGTAACATAGCCAGGCTAAAGGGTGACCAAAAAATGGTATTTGATCGACGTCTCTGAAATAGATCTTAACTAAGATTCAAGGGGGATCCCTGCCCACCAGGGTGGTGGGGGGGTCCCAGGACGTTTCAGCTTTGATGGGTCACAGCCTTCTTCATGGAGCCACGGAGTGGAGTTCCCTGTAAGAGATTTAAGGGGAGCTCGAGTTACTAAAGTGGATTGTAAGATGCACCATAGTTAAAGGGCATGTACATACATATGTTACTGTCACAGGGATACAAGACCCTTTAATGAAAACTAAAGAGAAAGTGTCTAGTTGAATTGTGAAGGTGAACAGGGGGTGGCCCTACATCGGCCTGAGTGCTGGATAAATGTCAGAGGTAAGTGAAAGTAAAAATAAAATACAATAAAATCCTCCTCTATAAGTGACATGGGCTTGTGCCACAATATTCTAGATGGAGGAGAAACACAGCGTTTGGTTGCTATGGTATAGCCTAAGAAAGTAATAATAATAAAAATGTTGTTAAACCCAACTATCCTACTCCATTAGACCAATGATATAAACATGGAGTAAGAAAGTTTGAAATACCTTTAGGTATTGCTGCAAACCCACCCCAATATGGGGTTGGGCGCTGCTTCTCCGAGCATACACTCCTTCCAGGGGAAGCCGTTCGGCTTGTACTGGCTCCCCCGGCAGTTTTCCTCCCCACACTCGGGGACTTCGTTATTCGATGACGTCGGCCCTAGGTTGCGCGGCTGAGCATGCGTGTAAAAGCAGCATCTGCATTTTGACGCATGCTCAGTACAGCGCAATGAAACACAGCTCTAGTCTCTGACTACAGAGGTCAGACGGAGCGCCGGATTCTCCTACACATCCGAACAAAAGGTAAATGGATACACGCGGAGCCAGATACTATCTGGCTCCTGAGTTATTTAAAGGTCCAGTTTTATCTGGCTCCTTAGGCTTTTTCCTGCCATAAACCAGGCATTGTTTATGTCATTTTTTCGACTTCTCTGTCTTTCTGTCCCACTGTCTAGGCAGACGGTTGCAGATCCTTTTTGAATCCAACATTCTGCACCTCCCCAGCACGCCACTTTACAGCCATTCGGCGTATAGCAGTAACAAACCACCATATTGGGGTGGGTTTGCAGCAATACCTAAAGGTATTTCAAACTTTCTTACTCCATGTTTATATCATTGGTCTAATGGAGTAGGATAGTTGGGTTTAACAACATTTTTATTATTATTACTTTCTTAGGCTATACCATAGCAACCAAACGCTGTGTTTCTCCTCCATCTAGAATATTGTGGCACAAGCCCATGTCACTTATAGAGGAGGATTTTATTGTATTTTATTTTTACTTTCACTTACCTCTGACATTTATCCAGCACTCAGGCCGATGTAGGGCCACCCCCTGTTCACCTTCACAATTCAACTAGACACTTTCTCTTTAGTTTTCATTAAAGGGTCTTGTATCCCTGTGACAGTAACATATGTATGTACATGCCCTTTAACTATGGTGCATCTTACAATCCACTTTAGTAACTCGAGCTCCCTTTAAATCTCTTACAGGGAACTCCACTCCGTGGCTCCATGAAGAAGGCTGTGACCCATCAAAGCCGAAACGTCCTGGGACCCCCCCACCACCCTGGTGGGCAGGGATCCCCCTTGAATCTTAGTTAAGATCTATTTCAGAGACGTCGATCAAATACCATTTTTTGGTCACCCTTTAGCCTGGCTATGTTACAATCAGAATAATATAAAAGCAGAATGTATTAGTGGCAACATGATGCCTTCATACTACTGTCATATTTTGGATTAATGTCAATATACAGCACATGCTTGTATGAACTGACTTTACTTTCTGTTTCATGCCTTACATCTTTATTGTTTTACACTTTATTGTCTATTGGGGGTGAAATATGTGCAACCCCCCCCCCCCTGTTTTGTATGATATTTACAAGTTTTTCATAAAATGTTTAAAGAAATAAGGACAAGCCACTTAATAAAAGCTTGCCTTGCATAAACTAATGATCTTGTACATGTGGATGATTACTGTTGTTTTTCATGTACTGCTATCTTTGGTAACTATATAAATTGCGACACCCAAAGATAGGATACTGTCTTTAAACTTATACTGCAAAAAATATATTGTAGTCAGCTTAGAGTTCCCCAGTCAGGACAAACCCCTCTTGTTGTACGCATTTGTTTCCAGCCCTCAGTCCTGAATCTGGTTTGGGCTTTCCCTCCAGTATACACTGTTTGTGATATAGCCGAGTGCTATAATAGGGTATCTTCTACTAGTTTTTCATACCAGTTTGAGGTATCACTCCACAAGACCCTTGTCTAGTTTTTCTTGCTTTAGGTGCCCAGTAGCCTGGCCTACACCGACTCTATCTTTTTCAACCATGGATCAAACACTTAGTTTCACAGAAGAACAGATTCTAGAAATTATTCAAGGTCCCACACTATTTAACCTAGAGGGTGCACAACAAAGTCTAGCATCCACAGCATCAGGGGACGATTTACTTAATCTCAAAAAACGTTGCTTTAGAACAGAAGTACACGGACATTTTTAAGGGAATACCTGAGGGTGAATCTGGTACCAGTTGGCTTGCTAGTTCGTAATGAACCTGCCCTATTCTTGGAAGATAAAGACTATATGCTTGGTTTCAGTAAAATCGCCACTAAGTGTAGCAGGGACCTTATGGTCCTCACTATCACCACCGCCCAAAGAATCCATCAAGACATCTCCAAAGAACTCAAGGAACAAGAGAATAAATTCCTTAATGATGAAAGTTTGGAAAATGCTCGAGAGAAACTGAAAGAAATAAACCAAACGATGGACACCTTCATGAGCAATACACTTGACAAAAAGCATAAAAAACTAGCTAAAGATATAAAAAATTTTCATCTTGAATCAATTTATCCATATCTTTCAGCTAACTAAAAGGAGAAAAAGGAGAAAGAAAGGATGAATCAGACAGGACCTCTAAGAAATAGACGCAAAAATGTATCGTTTTGGAATTCCTCAGGCTCAGGGTCCTCTGATGACGACCAGTCTTACTCAGGTGGAAGACCAACTAACCAGGGGAACCAACAACTACCCCAATTGATGCCTTCTTTAGGCCGAGGGGGATCCAGGGGAGGCTACTGGGGTCCTCCCCAGTTTCAACCAATGCCTCCCTTCAACTACCCACGTTGGAGGACACCGAACCCGAACAGGAGACAGAGGAGACATTAAATTTAATACCCATCTTTAATCTATCTGGGATTCCATTGTCCAAAGAAGAGACATCCGTGCTGTCCAAAGGACTATCCTTTGTCCCATCGAATTACACAGACTGGTTCCAACTCGATCAAGAACTGACTAAATTCTATCGTACTATCAGAAGAAAGGTCTTCTTCCAGGACAAAGAAGACACCTTGGGACCTGAGGATTCAGGCCTGAGGAAGAAATCAGAGTTCATCCCCAATGACAATGAGATGCCAGCATGTGTCCTTACCTTTGAAAAATGCATAAAACAAGAAATGCTAAAAGCACAGCACGCCTCTTCTCATAAAAGGCATAACCTTAATCAAGGAGAACAGAAAGCATTAAAACAACTGGCAAACAATATTTTGATTGTCATCAAAGCAGCAGACAAGGGAGGGGGAGTAGTAGTGCAAAGCAGAGACCAATACAAGCAAATGGTGCTACTGCTCCTAAATGAAGAGGATAATTACAAAAAATTACGCAAAGACCCTACTACAGAAATAAAAATAAAAATCAAAGAGATTACAGAATTTGCCTTGTCCAATCATTGGATCTCTGAAAAAGAGGAAATTTTCTTGAACAATTCGGAAGAGCGGACCCCTGCATTTTACGCCCTTCCTAAACTACATAAAAACCAGATGACGCCACCAGGCCGACCCATAGTGTCAGGCTGTGGCTCTATATTGGAGCCTATTGGTAAATTCATTGACTTCTTCTTGAAGCCCCTTAGTCAAAAAACACCCACCTATCTACGAGATACCATGTCAACCATTAATAAATTTGAGCACCAACCTTTTAACCCCTCTGAAGACATGCTAGTGACTATGGACATTAATAGCCTATACACCAGCATTCCACAAGATGCAGCAATTGAGTGCATTAGGCATCACCTTACGCACCACATGTCGCAAACTAGAGTCCCTACCAACTTTCTAGCTGAGCTATTGGAACTTGCACTTACCAACAATTTTTTCAAATTTGAGGATACTTTCTACCTACAAATCCGAGGTACAGCCATGGGAGCAGCATTTGCCCCCTGCATGGCCATCATCTTTATGGCAGAATATGAATACAACAATGTACTAAATATACGGAATCCATTTCTTGACAACATAGTACTCTGGCACAGATACATTGATGACATCATTTTCATTTGGAAAGGAGAGGAGGACACTTTGACCAATTTTTTTACCTGGATCAATAATTGTACAGAAGAAATAAAATTTACCATCAACAGCAGTAACTCGAGCATACATTTTCTGGATTTAACCATCAGACCTAAAAACAATCGATTGGAATGTACCATGTTTTAAAAAAGAAACCGACCGAAATACAATACTTCATTACAAAAGCAACCACCCACGGAATTTAAGAAACAACCTTCCTTATGGACAGTTTTTACGGGTGCGCAGAAACTGCACAGAGGTTGCAGAATTTAAAACCAATGCCTTTGCCCTAGAAACAAAGTTGAAAGCCAGGGGATACCCCAGAAAATTGCTCAGAGACACCATGAAGAGAGCCAGATTTACACCCCGTGAAGCTTTTCTTGTACCCAAAATTCACAGCGCCCAGGACGATAACATTATGGCCTGCGTCACCACATTTGGTCCCAACACTACCAAACTCAAAAGCCTTATAAAAAAATGTTGGCCTCTGATTCAACTTAGTTTGCCGGAAGAACTGATACCCAGAATGGCTTTAAGGAGATCTAAGAACCTCAAAGATATGCTCACCCATGCAAGGATGAGTAAAAACAGCTCCAGATCCTCCTTGTGGAACCTGAGGGAAATCAATGGCCACCATCCGTGTGGGAACTGCTCTGCTTGTAAACAGACCAAAAAGATAACCTCTTTCAACATAGGCACCAAGGAATGGAAATTAAGACATTTTTCCAATTGTAAATCCAGCAATGTGATTTACATAATTGAATGTCCCTGTGGACTGAGATATGTGGGTCAAACATTTAGACCAGTACATAAAAGAATTGGGGAACATCGATTTCACATTCGGTGCAAAACTATTACGGCAGCACTGGTACCACACTTTCTTGAATACCATCACAATCCGGACAGTTTTGTATGGTGGGTGGCAGACAAAATACATAACACCAGCAACCTCAGCAACTCTTTGAATTTCAAAGAATCCTGGTGGATGTATAAACTTCAGGCCATCACAAAAGGCCTTAATGAAGCACAACCACAGAGCCACTTTCAATGACCTCCCAGTTTTGATTCTATTCACCTCGCTGTTTGACATCTAGTTTCCCACTCACTAAGGGGATATGACGATCTCGTTTTGTAATTGGGCAGGCAGCCGTGTGTCCCCTTTGATTGCCGGGGCATATACACATCAGTCCTCCCCATCCAGTTCTCTGACATTAGGCACAGTATCTTATATTTTATACCCAGCCCCCGAGTCCCGTGATAGCTCCCATTCAGCATAACAAAGCTGTTGCTAAGCAACTAGGACGAAGGCCTCCCGGAGCGCATGCGCCGGTTGGGCGCTGCTTCTCCGAGCATACACTCCTTCCAGGGGAAGCCGTTCGGCTTGTACTGGCTCCCCCGGCAGTTTTCCTCCCCACACTCGGGGACTTCGTTATTCGATGACGTCGGCCCTAGGTTGCGCGGCTGAGCATGCGTGTAAAAGCAGCATCTGCATTTTGACGCATGCTCAGTACAGCGCAATGAAACACAGCTCTAGTCTCTAACTACAGAGGTCAGACGGAGCGCCGGATTCTCCTACACATCCGAACAAAAGGTAAATGGATACACGGGGAGCCAGATACTATCTGGCTCCTGAGTTATTTAAAGGTCCAGTTTTATCTGGCTCCTTAGGCTTTTTCCTGCCATAAACCAGGCATTGTTTATGTCATTTTTTCGACTTCTCTGTCTTTCTGTCCCACTGTCTAGGCAGACGGTTGCAGATCCTTTTTGAATCCAACATTCTGGACCTCCCCAGCACGCCACTTTACAGCCATTCGGCGTATAGCAGTAACAAACCACCATATTGGGGTGGGTTTGCAGCAATACCTAAAGGTATTTCAAACTTTCTTACTCCATGTTTATATCATTGGTCTAATGGAGTAGGATAGTTGGGTTTAACAACATTTTTATTATTATTACTTTCTTAGGCTATACCATAGCAACCAAACGCTGTGTTTCTCCTCCATCTAGAATATTGTGGCACAAGCCCATGTCACTTATAGAGGAGGATTTTATTGTATTTTATTTTTACTTTCACTTACCTCTGACATTTATCCAGCACTCAGGCCGATGTAGGGCCACCCCCTGTTCACCTTCACAATTCAACTAGACACTTTCTCTTTAGTTTTCATTAAAGGGTCTTGTATCCCTGTGACAGTAACATATGTATGTACATGCCCTTTAACTATGGTGCATCTTACAATCCACTTTAGTAACTCGAGCTCCCCTTAAATCTCTTACAGGGAACTCCACTCCGTGGCTCCATGAAGAAGGCTGTGACCCATCAAAGCCGAAACGTCCTGGGACCCCCCCACCACCCTGGTGGGCAGGGATCCCCCTTGAATCTTAGTTAAGATCTATTTCAGAGACGTCGATCAAATACCATTTTTGGTCACCCTTTAGCCTGGCTATGTTACAATCAGAATAATATAAAAGCAGAATGTATTAGTGGCAACATGATGCCTTCATACTACTGTCATATTTTGGATTAATGTCAATATACAGCACATGCTTGTATGAACTGACTTTACTTTCTGTTTCATGCCTTGCATCTTTATTGTTTTACACTTTATTGTCTATTGGGGGTGAAATATGTGCAAACCCCCCCCTGTTTTGTATGATATTTACAAGTTTTTCATAAAATGTTTAAAGAAATAAGGACAAGCCACTTAATAAAAGCTTGCCTTGCATAAACTAATGATCTTGTACATGTGGATGATTACTGTTGTTTTTCATGTACTGCTATCTTTGGTAACTATATAAATTGCGACACCCAAAGATAGGACACTGTCTTTAAACTTATACTGCAAAAAATATATTGTAGTCAGCTTAGACTTCCCCAGTCAGGACAAACCCCTCTTGTTGTACGCATTTGTTTCCAGCCCTCAGTCCTGAATCTGGTTTGGGCTTTCCCTCCAGTATACACCATCTCCTATAGCTCCAGACCTGCTTCCCTATTGGGCATCACTCTGCACTATCTGACTGCCCCCCATACGCTGGTGTTGTGTAGTATGCGTTACCCATTTTTACTGCTCCCGTCTTTACTGCCTTGAACTTGCCCGCATCTCTATCAGGTCTGTGCCTGATCACACACTTGCGCCCTACTATATGGTATCTGTTGTTTTGTTGCTAAGTATGGTACCTATTATGTTGCTAAGTATTACCACCTCATAGTGCCCTCAATAGGTTGTACTGTGTACCTGCCCTAAAAACCCCATCGCACTGTATTTCTCTGAACTTAAGCACAACTCTCAGCAAACTCTTGCTTCTCTTGAAGCACACTTTGTTGCCTATCTCTTCTATACTCCCCCGCCTATTTTGCATTTTACTCGTCTGCACTACTAAATATGCACTGTTACGTTCGAATCACTCTGCCTTGCTCCCAATCGCCTATTACCATGTGCGCTATCTAAATCTGTATTGCTTATGCTCAAATTGCTCTGCCTTGCTCCCAATCACCTATTATCATGTGCACTTTTTAAATCTGTACAGCTTACCCTTGAACTTGTAGAGGAGGTCCCAAATAAAGCCTGCACTCCAATCGCCCATTTTGAAGTACCAGGAACGTTCACACGAAAATATGTGACGTATGATGAGCAAATAAACCAGCAGAGAGCCGCAGTAGGGCTCTGCCCAGTACCCATCAGAAGAGCAACACCTATTGAATTACCAATACCCAGAGAACCATGGACAGTAAGGGATGCATTGAGAAAACCCTACCAACAAATGAGACGAAATGAAGATTGCCTAAGTACCGTCCCGGAAGAAACTAAAAAGGCCTTAATGGAAGACGAATGGTGACGTCACGAGAGCCTGACCAGACTCACAGATAGGAGAAATGACAACCAAAAAATGACACACAGAGATGAAACACAATGAATAAAGATATTGTGAACCCAAAGGAAGAGAACGATGTTGAAACACAAAGAAGCTTAAGCTGTAAGCAGGATGAAGATATTCAACCAGCTAACGCCTGTACATATAACAGTGAGGCTTGCTATGCTAAGTAGAAGAATAGCGCGGCAAGCACCATTATACATAATCTATCTCAAAATGAAGCACATTATTATTAGTGCGATTCCACTTTGCATGAAAAGCAGAATCAACTCAGGTTACTAGAGGCCAAACAAGACAAGATTCATATTCTAGCAAAATGAGAAGAGACGGCTGAATCGAAACTCAACAGATGCAACACGTGCCAAGAGAGCCAAGGTCATACCAACAGAAGGAACGAACAGTAGCTACATCTAATTGAAACTTAAGAACAGAATATCCTGTCTCTGAAAGGTCAAGATAAGGAAGCGTAGGCAGGTGGCAAGCCGAATAAGAATTAAATGCATGAATTGAGAGAAACTAGGCAAATTCACGGTGTCTGCATCACGTGAGCATCCGAGCCAGGAGAAGCACAAGTTCACACCTATGCTTGGCATCTGCCCAGGAAGAGATATCGGAACCTTCCCAGACAGAAGATGCAGTTTTGAGGCCAACCACAGTAACATAATTGACACATAGTTGTTGAAGTGATGATTGATTGTAACCTTAATTGGAGAAAGGCCGCGTAACTGAGGGGGCACCCTGCATCTGGCTGACCGTTCTGCGTGCTGCTAAGTAAAGTGGAAATGTATGCATGGGGTTGATGCCAACCCAATCACAATGGACCACATAATCTAGGGTCCTATAGTAGTAGAACCAATAGGACGTCATACTTTTAGTGACGTCTACAGTAGTCATTTTTGAAGGAAGGGCTTAGACGCCCACCTGACATTGTTTACCCAATCCCCTCACTCCGTTACAGATACAGATATACAGATACAGATATAGTAACTATATTAAAGTTACCTTTTCTTAGCCAATAGAATTGCATGTTAACTTTTAAGTGTAACATGTCAATTATGATGATTTTTGAGTATAAATGTCACTGTTTGTATGAAGTTCATTGGAGTTGAAGCGAGACGGACTATCACATCACTGCTGATTGCCATAACTCCCTGTTTTTTGTACTTGTCATTAAACGGACTTCCTTTGCCAAACCATTGAGTTGTCCTTATTGATTGGTGTTGGAGTAATAAATCTGCACCCCTATCCATCTCAAGGTGCAGCTATCTCGTTTTAAAGTAGTTCGGAGCAAACCTCGGATCTATGGACCGGCCGGGGTTCTCCTGAGTACACTTGGTAGCAGAGATTTGATGGTTATCGATGATTGATTATTGATTTGAATAAGACAGCTATTGACCATCGACATAAAGTAACTCTAGGTCTTCGGCAATATTACGAGTCCTGTGCCATTCGGCTGAGTAGACCGTGAAACTCCCCATATGATGATATGATATGATATGGCATTTGTAACGCGCCTATACACAAGTGTTTCAAGGCGCGATGAGGCAGGGAGGGGGGAACAAGGGGAAGACAGACAACGATCCTACTAGGCCAGGTGTCATTCAGATCGCGCAAGTGCAGGGGTAGGGGGAAGGGAGAAAGTGCAAGGGGAAGGGGAGGGGGGCGGAGTGCAGTACAAGGTAAGTAGAATAAAATAAAATAAATAAGTAAGAGGGCCAGCTGGTGGCAAGTGCAAGGTAAGTGTAGACAAGTGCTGGGAAGGGGGGGCTGTAGGGATACAGAGACAGTCCCGCAGTGCAGGGGTTGCCAGGGAGGCAGTGCAAGTGGAGAGTGGCTGGGCCCAGGACCGGGGTCTGTGAGAGTGGCCCAGTTGCAGATTCAGTGCAGTTTCAGGGAAGAATTAGCAGGGGAGAGGGAGAGAGAAAGCAGAAGCAAAGAGGAAGGTGTCATGATGCCTACCTCCAAGGAGCCAGGTCCGACCCAGCAACCCCAGAGGCAGGCATCATTTCCCCCAGGGAAGTGCCAGCGGACCCAAGCTGGGGCCCTTTGGACACAGTCCTGGCGCCTTAGGCGCCAGGCTCATGTTGGACCCCTGTCCTGGCGCCTTAGGCACCAGGCTCATAAAGCTAGACATGTGTTCAAGTGTTTTAAGGTGCACTTACCTGATGCAGAACATGCTGCTACATCCAGGCCCTCTTGAGGCCTGAATGGAACTACTTTACCTGTGGAACTACTTTCCCCTGGGTGTGGTCGGGGAAGGGTACATACCTGATCGGTGGAAGGATACATACCTGGAACTTCTTCCAAAGCTATTTAAACCACGCCCGATCAGCAACTCACGCTTCGCGTTGTTCTGCTCCTCGCAGCTGGACGCTCACCGTGTCAGCTCCTGCTTCTGGACTTCAGCCACACCTGTAAGCATCCTGGGTCACCTGCTAAGAGAGAATTGGAGAGAAAGAAGACCTTACCTGCTAAAGCTGCATCACGGAGACTTCACACCGACGATCCTGAAAGGGAAGACATCATTTTAAAAGCATTTCGCTTCGATCGCTGCAGCGCTGCATTTCACTCACCTTTCCTGGGCACCTCCATCTTCAGCAGCGATCATCCGGATACGCAGCCACTTCCCAGAGCCTAGAGAGAAAAAGACAAGAACACAAGGTGAGAGAAGGAAGGGAATAGGAAATGCTCAGTTTCCTTCTAAGACTTACCTGTTGGGTCATTCCCATTTCATTTCGGGTCCTGCCGCTTCCTGGCATTCCGGACCCCGGCCCCTATGGGGAAAAAAGACAAAGACATTGAATGAGCGAATGCAAAGACATTACCCGAACGCTCATCCAGAACTTACCTGTCATTTACTGGAACTGCACGTTTCACTTCGGGTCGGCGCCATATCTCCGGCATTCCGAACCCCGGCCCCTAAGGGGAAAAAGACATAAGCGTTAGCGCTTGCTGCAATAAGACAATGAACATTATTATTAAGCTTGAACTTTTGAACTTGCTACAGAACTCTTACAGCGCCTTACCTGAATAGTCAAGCTTATTTGAACTCCCATAAAACCTCAATCCAGTGAAGTAACTGGGTTTCAACGCACCCCTGCATCAGAAGCAGGATGGAGAACTCATCCTTCCAGACCCTAAGGTGAGACTTCACGGGGAATCAAGGAAGGGTATCGTGGAGGGTTGGAAGGGAGTGGGAGGCTTGAGCATTATTCCGTCAGTAGGTAATACTCCCTTTTCACGCACAGGGGAATATTCCTGCGAGCCAGTGAGTCCATCTTCAGAGTCCTGCGCTTCACCATAGAAGAAGCATCAGCACTCGAAGCCAGACCTGCACCTCCGTGGGAATCAGGTGAGCGTGTTTTGAGGTGCTTCCGGAACCAGAGATGGTTCTCCTCAAGTTTCAGGGAGGCAGGAAGGCTGTTCCAGAGGGAGGCCCCTGCCTCCGGAGAGAGATCTACCCCCAGCTCGTTGCTTCGAGAAGCGGCTGACCCTGAGGGTCAATGGTACTACAATGGTAGTGTAAATAGACTGCAGACAGGGCCTGAAGGGACCTGTGTTCCCCATATATCCCTTACCATTCCTACGGGCAGTTGAACAGACGAAAAAAACAAAGAAGACGGTAACGAAGGCGGTAACGAAGGCAGTGATCCCGAGGGTCCAGAGAGGAACCATGTAAACGGTTAGTGAAAAAGACTAATGTTCTGGCAAAAGTGCATGCTTTAGAACAAGTAACGGGAAAAGGTAACAGAGGGAGGTGGGAAAAAACTAAATATAGTTAGAAGTAGAGAAGACTGTATGTATATATAAGGGGATAATGATTTGGGAATCATTAAATAAATAAAGGTTACCAGGAGAACACCCGAGAAGAGAGAGGTTATCGGGGCAGACACCCGAGAAGTGAGAGGATCCGCCTTATTCCTACGCTTTTTACAAGCGGCTAGAAGAAACATGTACCCAGAGTCCCAGATA
This sequence comes from Ambystoma mexicanum, assembly GCF_040938575.1. Lineage (NCBI taxonomy): Eukaryota > Metazoa > Chordata > Amphibia > Caudata > Ambystomatidae > Ambystoma > Ambystoma mexicanum. The sequence continues at coordinate 657,351,406 of NC_090934.1, forward strand.
AAGGGGGAAAGGAGGAAGAGCCGCCAACAGATTGGATACTTAATGTATGCACAGAGGGGGGTGAGACGCCTACCGCACCACCTGCCCCATCCAAAACAAAAGTTGAAGAAAGTAAGGACGAGGGATTATACCCACTGAGAGAACTCAAAGCAGCCACGGGGTACAGCAACCCCGCATATGAGTCACCTACACATAATAGTAATGAAAATCAAGGGAAAGATAATTATAAGAATATTACCTCCACAATCCCACGGGACAAAGGGAGACATGATGGTGAAAGAAAAGATCAGGCACAGACAAGTGCATCTCTCGACAAAGAGAGAGAAAGGAAGAGATGGAAAGGAAACAAAGATAGAACTGATAACAAAGCATTCGCAAAAGCCGAATGAATGGGAGAGCACATTTTATTGAAACTTGATGGCAAAGGCATTGATGACGCAAAACCAAGGGAAAGGATAGAAGATCTACAGGGAAAGGGGAAAGAGAAGGAGTTAAGAGACGAAAGAATAAGAAGGAAAGACAGACAAAGGTAAGAACAACTATAGCGAAGAGCAAAAGAGACAGCTCGATCGCAACCCAAGAGCAGCCAATGATCAAGACAGACAGAAACAGCAGAGGTTAGAGGAAGACCAAAGGATACATGAGAAAAGAATAAAGAGACGAAGAGATGAGTAAATTCGAAGGGCAGATGAATGTAGAAATGAAAAGTGAAAGGAAGCAGATAGGGTCAGAGAAGAGGCAAGGAAACGCAAAGAATTCAATGACGATATAGAATGTAAACGTAGACAGAGATCACGTGATCTTGAATATCTGGGGAAAGAGGTTAAAAAACCTGATCCAGTAGTAGATTTGGAAGATATAGAAGAATTCTTTCATGCGTACAATTCAGTACCAGGCACGTCGAGGGCAAATATGGAAGATGACTTTGACACCAGAAGCATTGGAGAAACGATCGTTAGAATATATGATGAGATGGGGTTAGAACAAACACCCCGAGGGGAGGGGGAAGACGAGTGCCTGGAGAGAGTGCTGTACGACACTGAGGATGTCTCCCGAAGTCATGGGAATAGAGACCTATCTCTGGATAGATTAGAAATAAGTAGGAGTAAGGAGGACACAAGGAGAGGCACTAGTGGGGGACAGACAATGTCCGACTCGGAAAGGGAAGAGTGCAAGGAAAATGAGGAAGAGAGACGGAGCGAAAGACTCCCAAGGGAAAAAGGAATAAGATGGTCAGACACTAGCGAGTCTGCACCAAGGGTATCAGGGTCAGCCACACAGTCTGACCGAGATGAAGAAGTATCTCATGGTCAGAGGAGGGTGTCATCACCGCCCTATGTAGACAGGCTCAGGACATTGCCAGGCAGACGGCGATGCAGGAATATTACTCCTGCAATAGACAGAAGAACAATGAGAGAAGAGAGAGAGGGTTATGCATCCCAATTTCCGTTGCTCGAGAAGGGGGGAGTAAGACCGCAATATATTCCATGGCCATACATGGATCGAGAAAATTTGAAAAACAAGCTGCCAATGCTGACATCGGGAGCTGGAAAGTGGATATATGAGCTAGAGAAAATGACAGGAGGAAACACGTTAGCTATAGGGGACATTAACGGTCTCCTAATCCCCATACTTGGTGAGAGAGCAGACGATGTGTGGGCACGAGCAGGCTATCCTGGCATAACCACAATTAATACAGCGCACGATGGAGCTCCATTTAACAACTGTAGATCTGCAATATGGAAAGCGCTACGAGTACTATACTCAGATACTTCAGATATGGGAGCTATAATGATGCAAAAAATGAAGGAGTCTGAAGATCCGTTAACTTACATACAGAATTTTCAAGACGCATGAGTGCGCGAGACTCATGAATCCTGGACAAAATCTATACCTGTGTTTTACCATATATTGTGCCATGGGCTGCCCGAGCCGGTGCAGAAACAACTCAAGAAATTGGTGGGAATTGAAGCCAAGCCTTGGGCTGAAATACAGTTGACCATCACACAATTTTGTAGACAGCTGCAGGAAAAGAATCGCAAAAAGGAAGCGCTCGAAAGGATGTGGAAGCGAAATTGGTGCAAAACAAATTGTCAAAATATGCTCTTGAGGGAGCCATGATAACTAGCACAGCTGAATCAAGCATGGAACAGGTGGCTAATCCACAGCATAATAATCAGTGCAATACAGGGTTTCATCCCAGGGGAAGAGGATTTAGGGGAAGAGGATGGCAGAGCAATCTGGGAGGTTTCTAAAATAATCAAGGAGGTTTTTAAAATATGCAAAATGGTAACCAAGATATGTCAAATGGGCAAATAATCCGACCACCGCCAGTATAATGGCTGTGTGGAATGACAGGGCATTTGGCGCGCACATACAGAAATCAAGGCATGATGCAGAACAGCCAAGGAGCAGGCATGACAAACACACCTGCAATCTTTCAACAGGGTGTTGCGCAGAATCACACAGTGCAACATCAAGCACCAAGAGTGCAACAAGAGAGCATGGGGAATTTTCCACAAGGACAATCCCAAAAGGCACCAAAGCAACTGTCACAGACAATGGGCATGGGGCAGACCACGAACCCTGGAATGGGAAGTAACAATGGCAATGGGGGAAATTCACCATTAGACAGTGGGCCAAATTTATATATGAACTACGACAGCTCACTGGGAACCCTGATGTGTTCTATCCTATCAGTGACACTAGACCCTCACAGGGAACCTAGGGTGGATGTCGTTATAGGGGATAAGGAATATTCCTTCTTAGTTGACACGGGTGCAACATGCTCGTGCATACGTGAAGGCAAGTTTTCCTTGTCCGGCGAGGCCATAGATACTTTTTTTACAGGAGCTACCATCGTGTTCCTTTCACAAATGCACTTCCAGTCTCCATAGGAGAATGTGAATTGAATGTACTTTTATTATATTCTCAGCAGACCCCAGTAAACATTTTGGGTTGAGATTTAATGACAAAGTTAAACATGACAATCTCGTTCACGGAGGAGGGCATAGTTTGTTGCACTTCAGGAATGCACTACTCAAATGTATGCGAAATTATCAGAGCATACTCAGGACACATAGCCATGATGGCCATACCATTAGAGCCAGAAATGTTTGCGTATGGTATGCGTGTGCTTATGGCAGGATTGCCAGGCCTTGCAGACAAAATCATGAGAACCCCTGATGAGTTCCTATTCAGACCTAGAATACCGATGCATGAGGAGAAGGGACAAGTATTTCCCAGTGAAGGTAAACTCGGAAGCAAGAATGCAGCTCTTGAAGGAGGTGGACATTCTAGTTCAGAAGGTACAAAACCTCAAAACAACATCAGAATCATAGTCCTAGCAGAGGGAATCGAGGGAAACGACCCCACTAACTATGTGGAAGACCTCCTACTCCAAGAAATTGGAGCCGGTAAACTATCGCAAGGCTTCACTATCGAAAGGGCCCACCGATCCCTCACCAAAAGGCCACCCCCGGGGAACCCGCCCAGGACGATAATAGCCAAAGTGCTCAACTACAGAGACAGAGAAACGATCCTTGCCTTTTCAAGATCGGGCGGCTGCATACAAAGAGACTCTGCGAAAATCACCATCTACCCAGACTATACCCTCCAGGTTCAAAGGAGCAGAGTCCAATTTATCCACACCAAAGTCAGATTGAAAAATGCAGGCCTGCGGTACATGCTTCTATACCCAGCTAGGTTGAAAGTCCTTGTCAACAACAAAGCTCACTTATTTGACACACCTGCTGAAGTCTGTGAGTGGATGGACAAGGAACAGATCCGTGACGTCGAGGTGAGGCAACGTCGACCGCGGCAGGCAGCGCCCTAGCTGCAATCCACAATGCCCCCAACCAGAGTACAAGGGAGACACTGCACAATGTACACAATGCAGCAACATTGAGTTCATTGGAGCTATACTGAACACGACCTGCTCAGATAACTGAAGCAGCCTTTCTCATACCCCCTGAATTAGTTTGGGTAGTTAACCCGGCCGTAGGGCACCAAGAGACTTAGGTCAAATGCAGCGGAAACGGGATAGTCAGATTGGGGACAACCCCACTAGACTGATTTTGTTTTTGGAGAGTTTAATGTTTAAAGTTTATGGGGAAGGGAACCCACACGTTAGGATCCCGTTCAGAGTTGCACAAAGAGAACACCAAGACCACCCACTGCACCGTTGGCCACTAGACCAGAAGATCGAGCCACCTAGTAGGCCACCCACTAGTTTGCAGCCACACCATGCCCATGGCTAATAAAATTAAAATCATGTCATGGAACGTTAGAGGTTTGTACAGCTATATTAAGCAACACCGAATCCAAACTTTCATGAGACACCACAAAATAGGAATCGCCCTTCTGCAAGAGACTCACCTAAATGCACAAAAGTTATCAGTGCTGGCTAAAGTATGGAGTGGAACCTTAATAGGCACCACATACTCCAATTACGCTCGAGGAGTGCTAATTTGGATTGCCCCATCCATCCCCATTAATCTGATCCACACCAAAACAGATAACGAAGGTAGAATGGCCTTGATACAAGGCACCATCGAAGGTAGGGAACTTTGCCTGGTGAACACTTATGCCCCCAACCACAGCACCACAGTCTTCTTCCACTCGTTGTACACCCGGCTGAGTCCATGCAGAGATGGCATACTAATATGGGGGGGCGACCACAACTGCACCCTAGATCCCTGTATGGACAGATCGGACAGTAAGCACGTCCGTCCTTCCCCTCCCGCCAAAATAATAAATGCCTTCATACAGCAATACTTTCTGAAAGACCTCAAGCGTAATCAGCACCCAGAAAACAGAACCTATTCCTTTTACTCACCCCCACACGCCGTACACACTAGAATTGATAGCATCTTTGTGAGCGAGGAACATCTAGAAATGTTTGAAGACACAAAATACCTGGCCAGAGTGCTTTCGGACCACTCCCCCCTGACATCCACATGGACAATAATTGCGCCCAGACCCCCTATACCCACATGGAGACTTAGAGGTGAGGCGCTGTTAGACAAAGCAATTTGCGAGCAAATCAGGCAAGGCACAACAGACTATTGGAGGACAAATATAGGCAGTGTCCAACACATCAGCACGGTATGGGAGGCATACAAAGTGGTGATAAGAGGGGAAATGATTGCTGCTAACGGGGGGGCCCAAAGCGCAATCACATCATTGGTAGCGTGCACCGAGGAAGAGCTGAAAGAATTGGAAACTTTAGCCTCTTCAGACCCATGCCACATAAATAGAACTGTAGACCTAAAACAGGCTTGCCTGACACACTGGGAGTCACTAGGGAAACTTGGCTATGCGAAACACACCGAAAGAAGTCATGCCCTAGGTGACAAACCCGGAAAGCTATTAGCGTGGCTTTACAAGCGTGAAACCCCCAGAAAACCCATATGCCTAGTCCGCGGTGCAGATGGCCGGGACGCACACACGCAAGCTGAAATAAACCTGACCTTCACAGACTACGATCAGGCCCTCTACACCGACCCCTCACCACCAACTGACACCGAGATTGATGATGTTCTAGACATCATCAGGCTTCCACACCTGGATGCACAAATTGCAGAGTCCCTTGAGGGACCTATCACCCCTGAGGAGGTCAATGCTGTCATTAGATCACTACCCTCGGGAAAGTACCAGGACCAGATGGACTCCCAGGACATACTTGCCCCACTACTATCCCAAGTGTTTAACGAGGCATATGAATTAGGTCACCTCCGGGATACCATGAGGGAAGCCGTCATCATCCCATTATTAAAACCCAACAAAGATAGCATGGATTGCGGCTCATGCAGGCCTTTGTCCTTGCTAAATGTGGATAACAAGATCCTGACAGCGCTGCTGGCAACGAGGCTGCGGAAAGCCATCCCACTCCTAATCCACCATGACCAGACCGGATACGTGCCTGGCCGATCCATCACCGAAAATGTACGTAAGCTGCACCATGTCATATACAGTACAGAAAGCAGACCGGAAGAGTGTGAAGTGGCGTCCCTAGACGCTTCTAAGGCATTTGATTTGGTCCGGTGGAAATTACTTCATGCCACTTTGTCTAAGATGGGAATAGGGTCAGACTTCATCAAATGTGTTATGCTCACCTACACTAATCCCGCTGCCAGAGTGCGCACCAACAACACCTTCTCCGACAAATGGAGTCTATTCCGGGGCACTCGGCAAGGATGCCCCTATCCCCCATGCTATACATCTTAGCTGTCGAACCAGTGGCAGCATACCTCAGACAGGAGTATGGAGATGGAGGCATAGTAATAGACGGGGTAACTCACTTAGTCTCTATGTATGCTGATGACTTGCTTCTCTACCTAAAAGACCCCGTACACATATTACCTTACATATTGCAGACTTTAGAGGGATTCCATAGATATACTGGGATTCAGATCAACCACAATAAATCTTGCCTGTACACCCTGGCTGGCCTCAGTAAGTCCAGTGCTGAAATCCTCCCAACTCTAGCCCTATAATGGGAACCCACCTCCTTTAAATACCTGGGCATCACGATTCACCGAGACTCCAAGACTGAGCACACGCTGAATACAGTAAGAGCGAAGGAAGGCTTGGTGAAATCTATGGACTTTTGGAACAAACTACCGCTCTCGGTCGCAGGCAGAGCAGTATCCTCAAAATGGTGGCACTACCTAGACTCCTATATTTTTTCACTAATGTCCCATACAATATCCCGCAACAATTCTTTAAAGACCTGAACAAGCTCTGCAGGAAATTCCTGTGGCAAGATGGAAGGCACAGAGTCGCCTTGGAAACACTGCAGAGACCTTATGACAAAGGTGGCCTCAAGGTCCCCAATTTCAAACTCTACTACTTGGCTGGCCAATTGAAACACATGATCCAGTGGATGGCCGATGACGCCTCATCTGACACTTGCCTACTGCAGCCCGCAATCCCCCAAATGCTACTTAGGGATCTGCTTTGGAGCGCGCCAGGAACAAAACAATACACAAACCTAATCCAACTTGGAACCCAGATGTGGAAACGAGCCTGCAAAACTGGTGAATTAACTGATCCCTACTCCTCGCAGATCCTGATTGTTGCAATCATGTCAACTAGACCAGGGGACCAGAAGATGATAAGAGACATATGGGAGTCATTTGGCGTTGCTACCCTGGGAGATCTGGTGGATGACCAGGGTATCCGAACGTTCACCGAGCTACAGGAGTCCTCGGGGATACCAACAGGACATTTCCTACTGCACAACGCTGTGGTAAATAGACTAGCAGGCCGCTGGCCTACAACAGAGAACCTCAACACAGGTCATGAGTGCATCGAGAGCTTGCTGGGTGCTGCAGAGGGGGGCCACAAAACCTCCAGAATCTATGAAACACTGCTTGACTGCATCACCCAGCACGACCTCAAGTGCAAGGAGAAATGGGAACAGAAACTTAACCTACAGTTTGAAGAGACAGAATGGGAAGCCATAATACACTACCATAAAAAAGTATCCAGAAATGCCCGACTACAGCGTATACAATTCTACATTATCAATAGAGCATACCTTACTCCAGACATCATCTCCAGATTCAGTGGAGCCGGAACCTAGGTGGGCCCTAAATGCAAAGAACCCCGTGCTGGGATGACCCATATGTTCTGTGGAGGCCTTGCTATACAAACCTTTTGGACACAAATCAAAGCCAAGGTGGCCGAGGCGGACATCACCTTAGAGGTGCAGACACCTAAAGCGTGCATCCTGGGCAGATACCCTAGAAACAAAAAGAACAAGCCTTTGAATAAACTCAAGGACCTAATGTACATTCTTGCGAAAAGACGCATCGCCATGGGCTGGAAATGCCCCAAAGCCCAAGTTTAACACTATGGTGGGAAGACCTCCGGAGATGGTCGGCGGCCGAAACGGGGGCTTTGAAGACCGCCCAACAACAACAAAAATTAGACACATCTAACGATCTTCTGCAATGGGTGGCGCTCACAGTGACTCTGTTCTGCCCGAAGGTGGATAGTTCCTCCTACGAGGATACGAATAGCCCATGAGAACCTTCGGAGCACACGGTTTGCGGTGCAGTACTGTATGGTCTTGGAAAGTTGGGAGGGAGGGAAGGGGGGGAGTTACTTGTGATGCAGTAATCGACCAGAAATTATTTTTTCTGTTCTATTGTTAAAGGAATGAATAAATAAATACATTTTTAAAAAAAAAGTATTTCCCTTGACAATACACACGACTGCAGTGCGATGGAGAGTGGCCTTGATTGATGATTATGATGATGAGGGCCAACAATGGTGCACAGTAATCGCCATTGAAGGATATCGAGTGACCGACGTCACCGATGACGATCTGTTTGAAGAACAAACAGATAAGGGAGAGAAAATGGTGGAAGTGAGGCTCACCTTTTGGGTAGAGATGATTAAAAGAGAAGTACCTCAGAGAATGATGTTGGCACTAAATCATCCTGAATATTTTTATGATGACATAGCCAAGGTGCCTGTCTCAGTATGGACTACAGGCCCCTATGACGTAGGCCTCTTGAAGGGGGTTGGAGAAGTGAAGATTAAACTGAAACCAGGAGCAATTCTACCAAAAGCCAGACAATATCCCATGTCCAGAGAGGCAGACGAGGGGATTTTTAAGACAATGGGCCTCATTACACGGACGGCGGTAACCATGGCGCTATTAGCGCCCTGGTTGCTGCCGGTATTTTACCGATTCCTCCTTGGTGAATGGGGGAATTACCGCCCCATTCCAAGGTTGGCAGGGTGGTAATACCCCATTCACCAAGGCCCTTCCCCATTCCCATTTGAGCCCCCATAGGGCTCAATGGGAATGGGGAAGGAGCAATGGTGATGGGGAAGGAGCAAATAACGGTACCGCTATTAGCCTCAGCGGGTCCCTTCCTTAACGTGTGGTCTGGCCACATGTTAAAGACGGGACCCGCTGAGGGACCTCATAGTATTGCGCTAAGGGATTACCGGCACTGGTGCCCTTACCGGTGCCGGTAACCCCTTAGCGCCATCCGTGTAATGAGGCCCAATTTCTGCAATGATAGAACAGGGCATCTTAGTGACACCAGAGTCGTCATGCAATACCACGGTTTATCCGATCAAAAATCAAAAGCAGGGTCTTGGCGTTTAATCCAGGATTTATGCCCAATAAACAATATTGTTGAGGCCGAGTTCCCTCTAGTCCCTAACCCGTCTACAATTCTATGTAACATACCAGTTGAGGCAAAATATTTCACGGTGATTAACTTGAAAAATGCATTTTTCTCAATCCCGTTGCACCGTGACTCACAAGATCTGACGTCATTCACGTTCAGACAAATGCGTCTGAAAAGCATAAGGCTGCCACAGGGGTACTGTCAGTCTCCTTCTATTTTTAACAGAGTCCTGCAGATGGATTTGAGCAATATCGCACTAGAAAGTGTCATCCTGCAATACGTGGATGACATCTTAATTTGTAGCACAACAGAAGAACAATGCAGGCACGATTCTGTTCAGCTATTAACTATACTGGCTGAGAAAGGATATAAGATTGACAAAGAAAGGTTACAATATTGTCAACAAGAAGTGCTGTACATAGGCCAGCTGATCTCACATGAGGGAAAGAAAGTGACCCCAGAAAGAGCTGGAGCCATATTTAACACGGCTAAGCCACACACGATAAAGCAGATGCAGAGCTTTTTAGGCCTATGCAACTATGTCAGGGCATGGGGCTTCGACTACAGCTCTTACACCAAGCCTTTACTTCAGGCCCTAAAGAAGGCCCAAGTGATGTAAGAAAAGATCGAATGGTCTGAGACCATGGAGAAAGGATTTGCTGAACTCAAAAGAGCCATTTGCACAGCACAAGTTCTAGGGATCCCCAATTATGCAGAGGAATGTTACCTGTTTTCACACACAAATGGCAGTGTTATGACGGCAGTACTCACGCAGAGAACCATGTTGGGGTCAAGCCCCTGGCATACTATAGTGGGAACTTGGAGCCAGTTATGAGGGGTCATATCCAGTGCGAACAAAGTTTAGCTGCCACAGCGTTCACCATAGAGAAGGCTACAACCATTGTAATGGGATGCTCAATGATGTTGTACGTCAAGCAATCACTATTTGCCATTCTAGAGAAACCAAAGGGCACATTGACATCTCAGGGAGCTTCTGCTTATAAAGTGATCATATCAAATCCATCGATTAAGGTAGTCCGATGTAAGATAGTGAACCCAGCTATGCTTATAGCAGAGCCAGTCACTGAAGGAGATCCCATACATGACTGTGCAAATTATGAAGAATTCTATGATGAAATCCCCAGGGTGAAAGAAAATGCCTTGGCAGAAGGAGAGATCATCTTTATTGACGGGTCTTCGAGGATCGACCAAAATGATGGGCAAAGATACACAGGCGTTGCTGTGATGAAGCACACAACAAATGAAGAGTTTTGAGTGCTTCTGAATACCATCTCATTATTCAGCACAGGCTGCAGAATTATTGGCGTTAATACTCGCCATTGAGAATCACACAGACCAGGAAGTAACGGTGTACAGTGACTCCGCCTATGTGACGTCAACAGTGCATGCAGGCTTAGTGCGCTGGAAAAGGAGGGGCTACCTCCAAGCAGATGGCACGCCAGTGCAGCACGAAACTTTTTTGGACAGGCTGATCAAAGCACTACAGCTCCCAGTGGGCTTAGCGGTCGTGAAATGTGCTGCCCACATGAAGGGGACAGATTTTATCTCACGTGGGAATCAAGCAGCAGACACGGAAGCCAAGTGTATGGCACCCAAAAATGAAACAATCATGGAAGTGGAAGTTATCCATGCCAACGAGCGAATGATGGTTACACGAACTGCACCTGAATGTTACAGTAATTTGGTGCAAACACAGCTAATGGAACTCCAAGGGGAGGTGCCACAGGAAGAGAAGATCCTGTGGAAATGTCAAGGGTGTTCTTTAAACCCCTCTGACAGCTTGTGGGGATAAGACAACACTGGTAAACCAGTAATGCCTGTAGCCCTATTAAAAATAGCGCTGGAGCAGTTGCATTACCCGGCGCACATGACAAAAGAGAACCTAGCAGCAATGCTCACAGAACACTGGTTCATACTGAATTTAGCAGGACACGTTGCATTCTTTATGGTAAACTGTATAATTTGTCAGCTATTCAAGGCTGGGCACACATTAAAAGTAATGAGAGGAGTCATCCCAACGCCAAATGGGCCTTTTCAACACTTGCATGTCAATTACGTCGACATGATTCAAGTATATAACGGGTACAGATACTTAATTGTTGTGGTGTGTCCATTCTCTAAATGGATTGAGGCAGGTCCAGGTACACACCCAGACTCTACCTGTGCGGCCAAATTGTTAGTGAGAGAAGTGTTCCCCAGGTGGGGGGTGTGCGAGGTCATGAGGTCAGATAATGCCCCTCACTTTGTCAATGCAGTGTTCGAGCAGATTAGCTTGCTGCTTGGTATAAAGCACAAGTTTTCGTCAGCGTATCATCCACAAGGTATTGGGGTCTGTGAGAAGCTCAGCGGCTTGTTAAAGGAAAGAATAGGCAAGTTGAAGCTTATTCTAAAGAAGGGATGGATGCACTGCCTTCCACTGGCACTGTACGCACTTCGGAACCAACCCGGGTCTGACCATCATCTTACACCACACACGATAGCCACAGGAAGAAGAATGATAACTCCTATGACTCCACGAGATAGAGCTAGATGTGATGCCCAGTCAACAGGAGGGGTTTTAGGGTCTGAAATGCAAAACTATCTGAACTGCATGACATCTTGCCTTACTTTAATTTCAGACCAGCTGGCGTGATGACGAAAAGGGTGCAGAGCAGCACAGAACACAGAAGGAGACACTACAACAGACCAAGTTCAAGGTCAATGTGTTCCACCCGTCTTCCCTGGAGACGCCGTCCTTGTGAAGAATCATACAAGGAAAAAGTGGGACGAGCCAAGGTTCAACGGTCCTTTTACAGTAAAGGACTGCACTACTTCCGCAGTGAAACTACAAGGCAGAAGAGCTTGGATTTTTCACGGCGATATCAAACCCTACATAGGAGAGGGCCCCCTGCCTGCACCCCAATGAGAGGAATCAATGAGCGACGGGGAAGAACCACAGCACATGCAGACGAGATCCATGACACAGAAGAAGGACGCATGACCAGCCAGACAAAGACAAAGAACTTTTTGCAAGTTGTGCCTTAAATTGGACACTTCCTCTAAGCAAAAAAGGGGATAAAGACATAAAAAATGGACAATCATCCTAGTTGCAGGGTGAAGAAGAAAAATTGCACGTATAAGCCACTGTAACGCTCACCTGGTATCCACGGGGACGTCACTCAGCCTGTTCTGACCTCTTACGACCTCAAACCCTTCCCTGGTGGCTATTCGACTGGAGACTGGGCCTGAAAGACAGGATTAGTAGAGTTTAACTCCCTATTCTCTCTGTGTGCTTGAACCCCTTCTTCCCCGGGGTCCAACCCTTCCCTTTGATCCACAGCTCACCTTGTTTTCTTGGATAGTGTGCTCTCTGTCCTGCGGGCTCGTTGCTGCCTAGTTACTTCACTGGCAAGAGTCTGACAGGTAAGTATAATGAGTCTTTTGAACAGTTCTCTAACTTCGTTCCTTTCCTTCCTTAGATGATGGCCGGCATCCGTCGATGGTGGCGTGCTGCTGAGATGAGTAGCGCTGAAGGTGAGTGAGAGCGCGATGCACGAACACCCCTTTCGTATTTGTATTGAACTGAGTTCTTTTCCTGTGTCTTTTAGGCGCCGCAACGTTTTCAGCGTGGATGCCGGTTATGAAGAACAAATGCAGTGAGTAAGCGCGGTATGCGGCGCCTCTAGATGTTTCTACGCTAACCTGGAGTGTCTTTTCCCACTTGCAGATGGATGAGAAGTTCCGGATACAGAGTTCCCCCAGAGCAGCGGGATTCAGGTAAGTGTTTGAAGCTCGTACAGTATTTAAAAATAAGCGAAGATTTGCAGAATGCTTACTAATGCCTTTTTTCTGTTCTTTCCCCTTTTCCTTAGGAAGCGGCATGCCGGGATGGGAATGACACCGCTGAAGATGCCCACAGAACAGAAGGAGCGATGAATGATTGCCAGAAGCACTGCAAGGTAAGGCTTTTCCTAACGGTGTTCTTCTTCTTGCAGGAGCTGAGCGCAGAAGAAAGATGCAGTCCTACTGGAGACCGATCCGAACACAGTGAGTGTCACGCTGCAGGTGCAGAAAACACAAAGCATGTTTCTCAGCTGGGGCCTGGCTTAAATAGTCTCTGGGTATCCCAGGTGTCTCTGGGCTGAAACACACCCAAAAGACTAGACTGCACATGCAGTTCTGGGAACCAAAATATGTGGGGGCATCCATCTTGTCCCCATCAATGCACTACAAGTCCAATCCCCAATGTTATCCTCTGGGAGTGAGTGAGTCTGGTGCCACAAGCGCCAAGTCTGACTCCAAGTGGGTCTTTGGAGGGATGGAGAGGCCCTTGAGGGCCATGTAGGTGATCGTGGCCTGGCTCCAGCCTGACATCTTGGAGGGCTGGAGACATGAGGGGCAGGAATCATGACAGCACTCCCCCCAAGGCCCCTCTCAAGGTGGCTCGTCTGTCTGGTCCTGGTTTGGCTGGATGGTTTTGATGAAATCGTCTAAGCAAGAGAGGTGCATGGATGTACTCACAAGGCTCCCATGTCCTGTCTTGTGGACCATACCCCTTCGAGTCTACTAAGTATATAATTATCGCCCATGGAATTGAAACCACATATAAGGTAAACTGCAATGGATAAAAGATAACGGGAACAACAAATCATATGATTTGAAACATACATTTTATTTGTGAGCCTAAACCACACCGGCATCTGGAGGGCCATACTAGAGTAATACACACGTCATGGATATAATCACTTCAGGACATACTTTGGAAAGTTAAATTTGTTTGGATATTGTCCACAACACAATCAGCAGAAGATAGCCTTGAGAACGACGCTTTAGTCGAAACATGTGTCGGCTGACACAGGGTGCTAACAAAGTGCATCGATTTATGGACTCATGAACATTTTTCTCTCATATAGTTGATGAACTATATATAATTATATTTAATTAACAATTAGGAGAAGCGCGATCTGCGGGTCATTCTCTATATTACTGTACTAAGTAGTATAATTTGGATCTGACGTATTTGAATCTAGGGTGTCCTTGACTTCGAATTCTGGCTCCCCGGCGACTACTACTGGCTGCGGTGGCATTGCTACCCGGGTCCCAGGTTGAACAGGTTTAAGGAGAGACACGTGGAACACAGGATGAATCTGCATATTTGACGGCAAAGCTAGTCTGACCACCACAGGATTTATCACGGAGGTGACGGTGAATGGACCCAGGTATCTTGGACGGAAAGTTCAGGTTCCTTTAATGGACACGTGTTTAGACGCCAGGCAGACTTTGTCTACCACTTGGTAGTTGGGGGCCTTTGCTCGGTGTTGATCAGCAAACTTCTTTTGGTGATTCTTAGCTTGAAGTAGGTGTTCAGCTGCCCTTTTAAAGGTTTGAGAAATGGTTGTGTGCAAGGTTTTGATGCTGGCATTTCCAGGGTTGTGGGAACGTCCAACTCAGAAGTACGTGGGTGCCTGCCATACATGGTATAAAAGGGTGTCTGCCCAGTGCTGGTGTGTAGGGAATTATTATAAGCATATTCAGCTATCCATAATAGGTCGAACCAGCTTCCTTCAGCTTGGTGTAACATGCAACGCAGATACTGCTCAAGCGTCTGATTTGTCCTCTCAGTTTGACCATCTGTTTGGGGATGGTGACTGGTGGATAGCCGGATGTCGATCTGGGCCATAGAGCAGCATTTTCTCCAGAAGTTAGATACGAATTGAGTACCTCAGTCTGAGACCAAAACTGAAGGAAACCCATGGAGCCGTACAATGCCTTCAAGAAATACCTTTGCCAGAGTGGAAGCATTTGGGAGCCCCTTAAGAGGAATGAAATGTGACTGGGTGGTAAGTCATTAATAAAATCGAGGGACAACGTGTGCCAGGGTGCTGGTGGAATTTCCAATGGTTGTAATAGCCCAGCCGGTTTCTACTTGTATGACTTGTTTTCACCACACACTCCACAAGATAGGATGAATTGGATAATGTCTTTACGCCACGTGGGCCACCAATAATTTTGTTTTACCTTGGCTAGGGTTTTAGCGATTTCGGGGTGGCCCTCAATCTAGGAATCATGAAAACCGGACATGACTTGTTCTCGTAGTTCTTGGTTTGATAAGAATAAACGATTCCTGAAGAAAGGCAACTGATCTTTTATCATGTAATGTTCTCCTTGTGCACTCTACGCTTGTAATTGCTCCGGACTCATCAGGTTTTGGATTTCTTCATGTAATTCTTTCTGAGTTAAGGTTGCTGTGATTCCTAGGTGCTTGTCACTCGGGATGATTGCTATTGGGTCAGGGGTCTGATACCCTTGCTCTTCGACCCCCATAAGGGAAAGGGCATCGGCCTTCCCGTTTTTCACCCCTGGTCAAAATGTAATCACGTAGTCATATGCAGCAAAAAAAAGAGCCCAACGTAGTTGTCGTGAGGATTGGGCCTTTGCTGTTTTTAGGTACTGGAGGTTCCGGTGGTCAGTTATTACGGTGATTGTGTGTGTGGCGCCCAAGAGGTAGTGCCACCATGCCTTAAAGGCTGACTTAATGGCCAGGATTTCTTTGTCTGTGATAGCGTAATTGAGTTCAGGGGGTGTGAATTTACGCGACCAGAAGGCAACAGGCTGTAACTTGCCCGTTTCGGGGTCCTTTTGTGAGAGGACGGCTCCCATAGCCATGCTTGAGGCGTCTGTTTCTACCAGGTATGGGAGATCAGGGCAAGGGTGGCATAAGATTGGGGCAGATGTGAATCTTGCTTTGAGTTCCTGGAAAGCCTCCTCGGCTTCTGTTGTCCACTGGAACTTTTTGTTTCTTTTCCTTAGTAATGACGTGATGGGATGCATGATTTGTGAAAATCCTGGGATGAACGGCGGTAGAAGTTTGGGGATGGCCAGTTCAGGATAGCATCTACATTGTGTACATCCATTCGGATTCCATTCAGGCTGAGAATAAAGCCCAGGAATTCCACCTCGGAGACGTGGAATGAGCACTTTCCGAGCTTGGCGTAGAGCTGGTGTTGACAGAGTTTCTCCAATACGGATCGGACGTGTTTAACATTGTCCTGCTTTGATGCGGAATATACTAGAATATTGTCGATGTACACTAGAGTACAGCCATCAATCAATTCCCGTAGGACATTGTTCATGAAGTATTGAAATGCAGCAGGCGCGTTGCAAAAGCCAAAGGATATTACTTGATATTCGTACAAGCTGTATTTGGTGCAAAAAGCGGTTTTCCATTCGTCCCCCAGTTTTACGTGAACAAGGTGATATGCCCCCCTCAGGTCTAGTTTTGTGTAGATTTGGGTATCTTTGACTTGATCAAGCAATTCAGGGATCAGTGGCAGGGTGTAGCGTTTTTTTACGGTTATCTGGTTCAGTGCGCGATAGTCGATGCACGTTCTCAAGTCCCCCTCCTTTTTCGGTACGAAGAATAGAGGACTGGCTGCTGGAAACTTCGAGGAACGGATTAACCCGTTGGCCAGGTATTGGTCAAGATAGGCCTTCCGGTGCTGGTTTTCCGGGTCCGTGAGTTCGTAAATTCGCCCACAAGGGATTTGTGCGCCGGGTATCAGGTCGATTTGGCAATCGTATGGTCTATGCGGGGGTAGGGTATTAGCCTGTTCTTTCTGAAAGACATCTTGAAAGTCCTGGTAATCACTTAGGGTGCCGATGGCCACAGTCGCAAGCGTGGAGGTTCTGGTGTCTATTGGTTGTTTCTCTTGGTGATTACATGTGTGGGCGCAAGTCTCAGGAAAGGCCAATTCTTTTGGTCGCCAATCGATTTGAGGATTGTGAGCTACCAACCATGGCATTCCCAAAATCAACCGGAACTGTGGTGCCTTAATGAGGTCGAAAACGATAGATTCTTGGTGTCCATCCTGGCACAGAAGGGTTAAAGCTGTAGTGCATTGGGATACTGGACCAGAAGCTATTTCTATGCCGTTGACAGTGGTAACAGTGTCGGTGGTTGATTTAGGGTATAACGGAAGCCCCATCTTTGCCACAAGATTCTGGTCAATGTAATTCCCAACGGCTCCACTGTCTGTGTACGCTCTTACTGCGTGCATCCGAGATGGTTGTTGGTGATTGATCAAGACCACAGATAGTGAAAAATGGGAGGTCTGTAGTTCACTTTCTTTGCTCGACAAGTGGACCCCTACACTTGCCGGGCTGGGGAGCTTTCCGATTCCTTGATGGTATCTTCCTTGTCCGTGGCCCCTACGTCCTCCTCGGTGGCTTCACAGGGCACTCTTAAAGGAAATGACCTGGCCTTCCACCGTACAGACTTAACTGCTGCTGCCTCCTTTTATCCCTTTCCGCTTTAGTCAAGGGGGATCTGACCCCCCCGATTTGCATTGGTTCTCCTGAACCTTCCATTGTTCGGGCAGTATTGTCCTTTGAACGCACATACATAGGGCGAGGGTCCGGTCTGGTTCGATCTGCTCTTCGGTCCTGCAACCTATGATCCAGTTGAACAACAAGGTCAATGAGAACATCCTTGAGCTACCCCTGCAACCCCTGATGAAATAACGTGGTTCTCTTCTCCACTGGCCATTCTGCTTCAACTACGAGTCTATTGAACGTGGCTATGTATGTTAATAGGTCTTGATTCCATTGGCGTAGGGACAGAAGTTCGTTGTTTAATGCCTGCCCATGAGTACGACGGGCGAACAGCTTTTCCATCTCCTGCTGAAAGCCCCTGAAGTCATGCAGCAAAGGATCAACTTGGGCCACAAAGGATACAGATCAGTCCGCGGAGCTACCACTCAGGTAGGATAGCACAAAAGCAACCTGTGATTGGTCATTCGGAAAGGCCCCTGGCCTACAAAGGAAGTGCAGGTGGCACTGGTTCATGAACGTTGTAAACTTCTTGGGATCCCCTGTAAATCATTTGGGTGGGGCCAAGGGAACTGCCCCAGGAAGGGTTAGCTGAACGGGATTGGCTGATGGCCGAGGGCACGCTTCCCGGCAATGGTGCATGCCATGCTTGTGACTGGAGAAGTTGCCGGCTTAAATCATCAGTGCGTTCTTTGGCTACTATCAGCTCTCTCCTCAGGGTGTTGGTCTCCTGCCTGGCCGCATGTACTTCGTAACGTAGCTGCCCCAACATGTGGGGTAACTGGTCAGTTTCTGATGTTTCCATGATGCCCAGGTGGATTTTGATGTGAGACTTTGTGTTCTGTAACACTCACTTGTGTTCTGTAACGCTCACTCAGCCTGTTCTGACCTCTTACGACCTTGAACCCTTCCCTGGAGGCTATTCGACTGGAGACTG
This sequence comes from Ambystoma mexicanum, assembly GCF_040938575.1. Lineage (NCBI taxonomy): Eukaryota > Metazoa > Chordata > Amphibia > Caudata > Ambystomatidae > Ambystoma > Ambystoma mexicanum. The sequence continues at coordinate 657,369,826 of NC_090934.1, forward strand.
GGCCTGAAACACAGGATTGGTAGAGTTTAAATCCCTATTGTCTCTGTGTGCTTGAACCCCTTCTTCCCCGGGGTCCAACCCTTCCCTTTGATCCACAGCTCACCTTGTTTTCTTGGATAGTGTGCTCTCCGTCCTGCTTTCAGTGCAGGGGCGCGTTGATTGATGCGGGCTTGTTGCTGCCTAGTTACTTCACTGGCAAGAGTCCGACAGGTAAGTATAATGAGTCTTTTGAACAGTTCTCTAACTTCGTTCCTTTCCTTCCTTAGATGATGGCGGGCATCCGGGGATGGCGGCGTGCTGCTGAGATGAGTAGCGCTGAAGGTGAGTGAGAGCGCGATGCGCGATGCATCCCTTTCGTATTTGCATTGAACTGAGTTCTTTTCCTGTGTCTTTTAGGTGCCGCAACGTTTTCAGCGTGGATTCCGGTTATGAAGAACAAATGCGGTGAGTAAGCGCGGTATGCGGCACCTCTAGATGTTTCCACGCTAACCTGGAATGTCTTTTCCCTCTTGCAGATGGATGAGAAGTTCCGGAGACAGAGTTCCCCCAGAGCGGCTGGGATTCAGGTAAGCATTTGAAGCTTGTAAAGTATTTAAAAATAAGCGAAGATTTGCAGAATGCTTACTAATGCCTTTGTTCTGTTCTTTTCCCTTTTCCTTAGGAAGCGGCGTGCCGGGATGGGAATGACACCGCCGAAGATGCCCGCAGAACAGAAGGAGCGATGAATGATGGGCAGAAGCGCCGCAAGGTAAGGCTGTTCCTAACAGTGTTCTTGTTCTTGTAGGAGATGAGCACAGAAGAAAGATGCAGTCCTACTGGAGACCGATCCGAACACGGTGAGTGTCACGCTGCAGGTGTAGAAAACACAAAGCATGTTTCTCAGCCTGGGCATGGCTTAAATAGTCTCTGGGTATCCCAGGTGTCTCTGGGCTGAACCACACCGAAAGACTAGACTGCACATGCAGTTCTGGGAACCGAAATATGTGGGGCAACCATCTTGTCCCCATCAATGCACTACAAGTCCAATCCCCAATGTTATCCTATGGGAGTGAGTGAGTCTGGTGCCACAAGCGCCAAGTCTGACTCCAAGTGGGTCTTTGGAGGAATGGAGAGGCCATTGAGGGCCATGTAGGTGATTGTGGCCTGGCTACAGCCTGACATCTTGGAGGGCTGGGGACATGAGGGGCAGGAATCATGACAGCCACAATACAGGCTGGTGACTAGTGAACTTTGGACTGAGACGCACTTAAGCTTTGAAAGACTAGACTGCACATGCAGTTCTGGGAACCGAAATATGTGGGGCAACCATCTTGTCCCCATCAATGCACTACAAGTCCAATCCCCAATGTTATCCTATGGGAGTGAGTGAGTCTGGTGCCACAAGCGCCAAGTCTGACTCCAAGTGGGTCTTTGGAAGAATGGAGAGGCCATTGAGGGCCATGTAGGTGATTGTGGCCTGGCTACAGCCTGACATCTTGGAGGGCTGGGGACATGAGGGGCAGGAATCATGACAGCCACAATACAGGCTGGTGACTAGTGAACTTTGGACTGAGACGCACTTAAGCTTTGATGAGAAAAGAATATGCCAAATTTTGACCGAGGACACTTACATTGGAAACAAACACAGTATCCCGACTCGTTCCACACCGAGACCCTTATCCGGAATCGCTTATGGTGTCCTGCAATAGCGACATCGCCAAGGATGTGGTCACCTATTTTGATCTAGTGCTAAAATCATACCCGTCATTGGTAGGGAGGCTCACCAGTGTCACTGACTTTCTACAAGATTCTGAAAACGAAAAGACAATAAGATAACTCCTCACTGTCATTGCCAAACAATTTATCCTACTCCCTGAGTACAGTGAGAAAGAATCAAATGTTCCCAACACAGGGTTAAATAGATGAGCTCATCAACACACTGTTCTTGCGCATAATCGAAGACTGTCCAACTCTTATCGGGAGAACAACAGATACACTCACATTTCTTCGAGACCCAGCAAATACTGAACATTGAAGCCATCTTTTAAATAAAATCATAATTCTAGTTGCACTCCATGCGACCGGACAATGCAGACATTGTTCACATTTAGGAGAAACCATATAATCCTGAACCTCAGAAAGACAGGACGGATCTCCCTGTCACCAGAAGACACCAGCTTGGCGCATAATGTCCTCTTTCGCCTAGTCACTGACTTTCCAGAGCTAGTGGGGAGACCAATCGATGTTGACGTCCTCACTTTCATCAGAGACCCAGCTAATATTGTGCAGATGGGTATGCTCCTACACGGAATCGTGCTCCAAGTGGAACTCTCTAACCATCAGCAGAGCTATCTGAGGAGATTCTAAAAGTCTTCCGCCAAGGGACAGATCAAGGAAGCAGTGTCAAGAACTCTCTGTGTCCTATTTGTTGCTATTTTTTCCTTAGTCCTCCACACTGATCAACGTACACTATCTCCTCAGGACTGAAGCAAATCCGAGGAGTGGATTGGGAGCTTACCTATTTTGAACATGCACAATAAAGGGACTCACTAAAATGTTATTTTATTTCTGATTTTTCCCACAATCTACCAAAGGAACTGGATCCTGACATAATAGACAATTTTCAATACAAATGGAGTTGTTTTGGGTATCTGGATTCTGTGTCCTCCCCATATATTTCAACACATCACGAGCAGAATTTATTTTACTAAAACAAGTTATACCTATGGCTTAAGTCCTTAGCTCTGACTTCATGTCCCTAAGGAGGAACGGAATCTGTTCCTGGTTGAGTCCACGGAACAGCCAAAAGGGGGAGCTCTCCCTATCCTGGCTCACTACTTTCCTACAATTTCAAAAATAGGTGCACGCCATGTGGGAGTCAACAAATTCAAATCACAGCGGTCTGTGGTCCAATATTCATTGGTCCCATTCCTGCTGTGTTTATAAAAAAACAATGGTTAATTTTTACCAAGCTCATATACTGATTCTCTATGAGTCAAGTGGGTCAGGTCATCACCCTGAACCTGTGTTTGTCAACCGGTTTCAGCGGGGGAATATGGTTTGCCGCTTCCTCGGTAGCACAATATCACAAACAGCCTCTGTCCCACAGAAGGCCAACAGAACCAGCACACCTCTAACCCCGACCACCCATTCAGACAAAAGCAAAATAAGGGATGGCGCGGCACCCACCAATCTGAAATGCGCACTGATTAATGCCAGATCCCTACCAGCACATGCCACAGAAATCCATGACCTCATCACCAACCTTGACCATGACATCCTAGCGGTCACAGAGACCTGGCTCCATGAAGCCGCAGGTCCTGCCCTCTCACTAGGCCTCCCACAAGGACACTCTAGCTATAGGCAGGATAGACACATAGCCAAAGGTGGGGGAATAGCCCTCACAGTCAAAGATTGGCTAGCGGTAAGGAAAACCCCTTCCAACCTTGGGGAGAACATCGATTCCCTCACAGTTAAGATCTCTGTCTCCCCCAACACCACAGTTACTATCCACCTAGCCTACCAACAACCAGGTCCAATAGCGGACTTCCATGATAACCTCATCCATCTCCTACGCGAAAACCTCAAAAACTCTACCAAAACAGCTCTCCTAGGTGACTTCAATCTGGGACTTAATGACCAGAAAGCTAGACCATCCAAAGCCCTTGCCCAAATGCTACAGGAGTTTGGTTTCCCACTGCAAAGGGTGCACCCTTCACTGGGTAGTAGACCACAACTTTGATATACACGTCAGCTCCAACACCCCTACCCCTTGGTCTGACCCTCACCTTATACACTTTTTCATACCAACTGGCGCCAATTCACCCAGAAATCTCAACCCCACCCCACCTGCCCTAGCCAGAAGTGCACAGAACATTAGCAAAGAAAGGATCCTCCCCTACCTGTTAGACGGAAAATCATATTGTGCCTTCCTTATTGTATATATTGGCCTAAGCCCAGTCGCTCTGCGAAGAAATCCGCGCTTCAAGGTTCTGACCTTAGATCGATTTAGCCGCCATTTTAGGTTCATCCGCCATTTTGATTCTCACTCCAAAGTCACCTGTGTTCTAAAATGGTGGACAGTGTTCTTCTGCTTGTAACATGGCCGTCTTGACCTCCACACACGAGTTAATGCTTAAACTGCCCGTAGGCCAAATGTTAGGGTCATGTATTGAGACCTTGTCCTTCGTTGACCTGTAGATCGAGGATTACCTGTGCCAACGATACTAATCCATGAACATATATTAAGCACAATGTAGTTTAAATACTGAATGTGAGCACTTGTTTGAATACATTGTATGAAATATGTACAAAGGCTTAATGTCGAACCCAAAGACACACTGTTGCTATTGTAACCTATTGGAGTATGTATTAAGGATAATCCATAAATGTATAGATGAATAAATTCGGAACGAACTCGGCATGAACCCCTAGCCCGAGGAATGGTCAACTTGCAGATGGGCTGGACATCATGTAGAGAAACTGTATAAAAGCACGAACATTCTGATGTACAGCCCCACTCACTTCACACACCGAACAGGGCTGGTATTCGCTGTGTTGTACTGAGGGCCTGATAGCTATCTGTTACTTTGTCCTTTGAAAACTGTTCAGTTGTAGAATAAATATCTGTGTATCTTTGTAAGCCTGTGTTGGTGTATTTCCTTTTGGGGTACTCAGCCTCGATATTCTCTTTTTGCTTTTACAGATGGCGCCTGAATAGGGACCCTCAAGATTGATGCCAGCTCGTTGAAGGTTGACGCGGCTTTCGGACCGGGATCGGACGGTGTAAAAGGGGGCCCCTTACTTAGATGAGAAGTGACACCTCAGCAGTGCTGCACGACCCAATCCCTGGACGGTGAGCACGCGGTCCGAGTCTGCATTTTGACGAGGGTCCATATATCGAGGCGGGCAGATTTGCCGAAATCACCAAACACAAGAGTCCTTTGTTTGTTAGAAAATTTGTATCGATCGGACCTCCTTAGGATTTGATCAGGTGAGTCGTGACCCGATTCTTAAGTATCCTGATAATTTGTTTTGGCGTATTGCACTCGCGAGTTCAATTATTAACCAGGTAACACCAGTATTCTGATATGCCTGGGAAATTGTCTGCCTGCTTCAGGGCATTATTCCGTAAGGACAAACAATCTTTGGAATTTGGCCGACCAGTACCAATGGAGGGGTCGCCGGCGTGTACTATGTACTGTAAGCACGGCATTGGTAGTATAGTATTTAATGATATTTGGCACAGACAAACTAGACATGCTTCCGAACTTCAGTGGATAATCAATGGTAGTTTTGAAATCCCTCGTATTGAATACTTAGAATCTATATTATTGAAGAAAAAGGCTAAACCTGCAGCATTTGACGTATTACAGAATTGGAAGAAAGAATCTTTACAGCAGCTCAAGAGTAGAGAAAAACATGCGCGTGTCACGACCCTCGCCCAAAACCCCCTCTGGCAAACCCATTGGCCAGGTGGAGTCAGGACTCGGGCCTCTAGAGCCTGGCATCCTCTTCAAAAGCCCTCATGGGGCCAGTCCTGGCGCCTACGGCGCCAGACCCATACACCATGAAAAACAATGTGCTTGGGAACTACTTTATTGTATTGTCAGCCAACATGCAGGCATCCACATAGCTTGGTTCCTAAGAACCAAGTTATGCGGTCTAGTGTTTTGGGTGTGGTAGCCTAGGGACTACTTTACCTGGACTATTTTGTTGGGGCTATTTAAACCACACCCGAGCAAGACAACACGCTTTGCGTTACTTTGCAGCTTGCAACGTGACACTCACCGTGTCCAGCTATTCCCTCGAACCTCGGAGAAGCAGAACCTGCAAGGAGACAAAAGGAACATCATTTGCAGCAGCATCTTACCTGCAGTCTTTATCTTTAACCACTCGCAGTTACTGAGAACAGCTTCCTCGAATCTGCACGTCTCCCGGACAGAACGACCTGAAAGAGGAAGATAGTGGCAACATTAAAGAAAGCAGTAGAGACATTTACAAATTACGAACTGCTCAAAAGGCTTACCTGGTTGGTCGCCTCTCAGCTGGCACCACTCCGGACATTCCACTCGCGCTGAAGAACACCGGGCCCTACAAGGAAGGAAAACACAGGTTAGCAGATGCAAGACTTCGCAGCGCTGCGCGTAGCGCTTACTTACCGCATCATAGTGCTCTTAATGCGCCATCATTAACCAGCTGGGCTCAACCAAGCCAGTTCGCCGCGCTGAAGCTCTGCATACCCAAGGGAGAAAAAAGAGACATTTTAAACAAAGAAAGGCATACAGGATAGCAACAAAACTAAAGAACAGCAATAAGCCCTACCTGAACAATATCAAACGGGCCGGCGTCAGTGAAGCAACTGGACCGCACTCGCCCATGAAAGACAACGCGCCCCTGCAAAGAAGGCAGGACGGAGAGCATGCCTAATTCTACCACAAGGTGAGGAGAGGGCGCCAGAGGGACTGAAATCATACGGGAATGGAGGGAGGATACTTACCCCTGTCGGTCAGTCTTGAACAAAGTCCTCCTGTATTTTCAGGCAGAACCTTCCCCGCAGACCACATCAGGGCAAAGCTGAGAAGCATACTAGCGGGTAACCCGGCAGGGTGGCGTCCCTGTGGATACCAGGTGAGCGTAACAGCGTGCCGTCATATGTAGAACGCTGAAAAAGCATAGTTATATGACCAAAATAAACAGTCTGAGTCAGCTAGGAATATCGATAGGGCTTTCTCTCTTGGTATCCATAGAATCTATCCTTCTAAAGACTTTCATGTTTCTGACAAATTTTTCGATAAATTGTTAAATGAACGAAGGTCTGGTGCCACTGCACCACCTCTGTATGTTCCTCTTCCTGCTTTTATTCCTCCTCCTGCTCCTCCTCCTCTTCCTGTTGTTCCTCCTGCTGTTCCTCTTCCTCCAGTTGTTGTTTCTCCTTTTGTCGTTGCTCCTTCATCTGCTCCTCCACCTTTGCCTGTTGCAAAAAACTTGCCTACTCTCCCTCTTCCAAGTGGTTCGACAGGGCTTGTAGTAGATCAGGGAGCAGGGTCGAGGATTGTCACTCGTAAAACTGCATCTCCAGAGAAAAAACGTGAGTTAACTGCGTGGGCTAAGCATTGCATGGAGAAGGGTGATCAAGCTAATGTTTTTGCCAGACTTTCTAATATAGACAATTTTCCTGAGAAAAACGTTTTTATTGAGGGATTAGGGATTCATTTGTGTGTAATGTGGGACAGGCTAACTGATACGGATCTCCCACAAGGATAGAGGGATCTGAATACTTTAGCGTTTTCTAGAGACACTGCGGAGAGAGTGCAAGAGCATGTTGAGAGGGTTCTTGAGTATAGAAGGCAGCTGGAAAGGTTACAGAATGAAGATGAAGATGGAGATAGTTTGGATGTTATGTTCGTACAGAAACGGTTCCTTCCTTGTCGTAAATCGATAACTGAAGAAATGCGGATTTGCATGAAAGATGCGATTAGATGGATCTCAGACACATCGATGACTCCCGTTGAAGTATATGACACGTATAGTCAGTATACGCCAGAAATGCATAGGAAAGTGATATAGGCAATGGTAGAGTACCTACAGGATGAGTGTTTAAAAAGAAAGATTACTTGTCCCGCAGAGTTATTGAGTATTTACAAGAGAGCTTTTTCGATTGACACCTCTTTGGCTGCTTTAGCGCTCGATTTGACTCTGTTGCTTAGTAAGCGTTCGGAGTTGCCAACTTCTCAGTTGCCTATGAGAGAGGTTCATCCGACATTTGTCCCAAAGGTAGAGATTCCTGCTAACGCTGTAGCAGGTACACCAGCTCAGGATATTCCTGCACATTATGTGTCACAGTTTGTTCACGTCCCATTCTAGAGACAGGAAGTGAACACCATCAAACAGTCTATTCCCGACATGAGGAAGAATCCAACAGGGTTCTACAAAGAAATAGAGTCTGTTTTGCAATCATCAGTATTCACTTTGAGTGATATTGATTTGTTATTTCCTGTACTCCTACGTGTTGATTTGTGGAAACAGATTAGAACTGTGGATGATGTACCAGGGTTTGGAGATACATGGACTAACATGGTTAGGCTCGATGGAGAAAGGTCAGCTGGCGAAAGACCACCTCAGGTGATACTAACTTTGCCTGACAGAATAGTTATGAAATTGAAAACTATAATTCCTGAAAAGAGAATTATTTGGGACAAGCTTACTGCCTGTGTCCAAGGGAAGTCTGAGGGTGCTACCGAGTTCTTTAATCAGTTTGAACAGGTATTTTCAGATTTCAGTGGACAAGACTTAGGCACAGAGTCTGGGAAAAGATTATTCGTAGACAAATATGTGCGTGGATTGCTGCCTGACATCCAGTCGCAAATGATGTCCTCTGAGAGCGCTTGGCAAGCGAAGTCTCAGTCAGAAGTACTGCACATGGCTCAGTACTATGAGAATCGTGTAAATAATGAAAAGGAAAGAGTCGAAAAGAGAAAAGGTGATTTGAAGACTAAAGTACTGTTGCAGAAAATTGTTAGAGGCCCTAGAGAGGGTAGTATGCAAATTACAGGTCAGTATGTTCCACAGGGCAATGCTCCCTTGGGTCCTGTAAATATTAACCAGTGTGCTTATTGTAGACAAGAGGGTCATCGGTGTGCACAATGCCCGATCCTCCGACAGAGGTCAAATAACACATTTGGGAATATGGGTAGATGATCCAGAGGCCGCCCAGGTGTAGGGGGTCCTGGTAGAGGTCAGTTTTCACTGGATTCACAGCAACCTTTTTCACAGGACAATCAGGCATCGAGTGCAGACAATAGAAACATTTTTGACCATCCTTCTGCGGCTTACCTCTTTGAAGAACTTCCTTTCGATGACATTCTGTTTCGCTAGGATTGCCCGAAGCAGGGTTTGGAACCAACGCCTATTCCCATTAATCAGAACGATCCCTACGATGAGATGTTAGTGGGAAATAGGAAACATCTATTCTTGATAGATACAGGGGCACAGAAGTGTTCGATTGATCATTCACAGGTTCCAAACATTCCACTGTCAGGGCAAACCAATGTTTCTGTAGGGTTTTCTGGCACACCAGTTGTTTGTCCGGTTTCTTCGCCGGTACCTATTTCTTTGGGTCCCTTTACAGACCATTGTCCATTCCTTTTGACTACGAACTGTGGAGAGAATTTTCTGGGTTGAATATGTTGAAGGAATTAAATGCGGTAATTCATTGTTCTTCTGACGGACTGCGTTTGATGATTTCACCACAGCAACTTTCTGTCTCTCAATTCTTGACCAGACCTTTGCCGCCGGAATTTAGTGAGGTTTCCGGAGTGTTTATGGGCTATTGATGATAATAATGTTGCTGTTTTACAAATTGAACCTGTTAAAATTGTCTTGAAACATGGAGTAAAGCTGCCACGTATTTCACAGCATAAGATCTTGGTTGATGGTGAACAAGCTTTGAAATGCATTGTCTCCGATTTTGTGCATCGAGGGGTGATTGAGGAAATTGCAGGTAGTTTGTGCAATAGTCCGATTTTGCCAGTGTACAAAAAAGGCGATAATGCAATTCCTTTTCGTTTCATAATTGATCTACGTGCCATCAATAAGATTGTTGCTCCACAATTTCTAATTGTGCCTGATGTGACGACAATATTAACTATGATCCCGGCTTCAGCTACTTACTTCAGTGTTGTGGACCTGAAGAACGCTTTCTTTAGTATTCCTATACACAAAGACAGCAGATACTTGTTCGCGTTCACCTTAGGGGGACGTTCGTTTACTTTCACCCGTGCACCGCAAGGTTACACGGAAAGTCCAAGCATCTATAGTAGGGCTTTGAAAGAGCAGCTTGATACACTTGTACACTGCTTCAATATGTTGATGACTTGTTCTTAGCTGCTGACTGAGAGAGCGCTTGTAAGGAGGGCACCGTGTTGTTGCTTATCCACTTAGCACAACATGGACACAAAGCTTTGCTTAAAAAATGTCAATATTGTTGTCAGGAGGTCACCTATTTAGGCTATCTCCTGTCAAAAGAGGGTAGAAGGTTGACACCTGAACGGATAAAACTCATTTCTAGCATGTCTGTCCCAAATACGCAGAAAGAAGTTAGAGCCTTGATAGGAGTGGCTTCTTATTGTAGGCAGTGGATCCCAAACTTCTCCTTAGTGATTAAACCAATGTTGGCTTTGACGAAGAAGGGCATTTCTTTGCCATTGCCGTGGGACTTGGTACACCAGCAATCATTTGATTTGCTCAAGACTGCACTGTGCTCGGCACCGGTTTTGGGCACACCAAACTATGAAAAGGCCATTGTGTTGTATGTGCATGAATGTGATGGATGTGCTTTGGCTGTATTAACGCAGGAACATGGAGGGAAGAATAGGCGGTGCGGTTACTTTTCTTCTGCCCTTGATCCTGTAGCATGCACTTTTCCAAGATGTTTGCAAGCTGTCGCTGCTGCTGCTGCGTCTGTACAACAGATGGAGGGAATGGTCCTAGGCCATCCTTTAACCCTAATGGTACCTCACTCTGTAGATGTTCTATTGAACAGAACTCAAACGCAACACCGCACCTCTGCACGACTAACAAGATATGAATTGATCTTGTTTGTGCCACACATACAAATTAAGAGGTGTTGTGTTCTTAATCCGGCTGAACTTTTACCTTTCCCGCAAGATACTGCTTGCAGTGACGAAGAATCACATGATTGCCTTTACACCACCGAACAAGAGACAAAGAGTAGAATTGATCTGAAAGATACTCCTTTGAACAATCCACAAGGGGAGTTGTTTTAGACGGCTCCTGCTTCAAACTCCCGGATGGTACATCCACAGCTGTTTATGCAATCACTACATTGAGCATGGTCGTGGAAACCAAGAGAATTACGCATGACTCTGCGCAGGCCGCAGAGATTATAGCTTTGACCCGAGCTTGTGAACTTTCCGAAGGGCTTACAGTAAATATATGTATACACAAAGGAGGAAGAGTGTAAAACCTTAATCTATTGGATTACTCATCTGTCTGAGAAGAGATGATTAGTAGTCACCCATACCTATTAGTCCTGACAAAATGGACTTGGATTATAACACAATTTTAACATTAGATCTTTTTAATTTTTATATTCAAAACTTAATAAAACATTGTTAGAACAACTTGTTTTAAAACACTTTGTGTCACACAAGATTATGACCCACATGGTGGGTATAACACCAATCTAATGGGGAAAATATACCACAAAAATATTTTTACAACATCAAAGATTTCACAAACACATAACAATTAACATCCGCTAGACATTTACACAACGTGTCGATTATCAACATATCCCGACATGTTTCAGTTCTTCAGGCTTTCAAATGCTAGAACTTTCTTTTGGGGAGAACCTTATTTCATAAGTTTTCACCACCATGTGATCCTGAGTCAAACAGAATGATAATCCAAGCAGGGAATCACCTAAAAATTACATCCAAACAACAAACACCAGACAGTGAGCCATAAGATTATCATTATCCAAAGAGCCCCTCCGGACCGCACAAGTGCTGCCCAAAAAGGTTTACAAGGAAGACCAAAAAATGGATCTTCCTCTTTAAACCACAAGCTACTGTACCTCTATGAGTGATGGTGAGTAGTGCTAGGGACACAGTCCAGTCAGATAGCATCAAACTTCTTATATCAAGTTCTCTCTCAGTAAAGGGGCACTCCAAGTCACCCTTCTGGATTTACGACCTGCATATCAAGATAAACAAACATCACACATTGTAACTACCACCGCTGCACCTACTTGCAAAACATAACAGCTAGGAGTAAACCACACCATGTGCTCCTACAATGCCACCTTAAAGAAATGTGCGCCACATATTAACACCAGCTTTATAAAAGCACCCGTGTGTATGCCATCACCTTAAAAATACGCATATATTACCTCTAGTCTTTTAGACTTCACTATGGCACCCAACTCTTAAAATCACCATACGGGAGACCGCAAATGCAAACAGCATTACCTAACATGGAGGCAAGAGGGAGAAGGAAACCAATCCAGTCATACGTTGTCCAAATACAACAACACCGTTGTCCAAATAACACCAAGTAATACAAAGCAGAGTGCTTTCAGAGTTACACTCAGCACATACCCCTTACCTAGAACGCGGAACGTGAGGTTGCTCGGGACCTCGGGTACCGCTCGAGAAACGTGCACTGTGTCTAAATACACATGTGAGTCCCAAGGAAAGCTCGCTTCCCCACCGCTATACCAGTCAAGACTAATATCCGTAATCTGTGCTACGTCGTGTTAGAGCGTACGTACAAAAAGCTTCAAAAGCAAACACTGAGGTAGGACTCATAAACACTCGCGTTTGGAGCAAGCGGCACAAACAAAGGACTACCGCTGTCCACACTTAAGCAGAGGTTTCACTTTTATCTCGCAGCGGCAGGCACCTACAAAAACTCAAAGGGAGCCCGACACACAGAGTCATACTAGACCTTGTTCACATAATGGTAAAAAGTGTGTGTTTCAGCAACTGGAAAAATACATAAATGTACAATGGCATGTCTGTGGATTTAATGCGACACCCAAGATCATGTGTTTTAACACAAGGTGTGCAATTACAGATGTCAAACTTAAAGGAAACACGGCACACAGCGTCTTACTAGATCCTGATCACATGGTGCTAAAAGAAACTAGAAAAAACACAGTGACATGTCTGTGTATATATTGTGACTCCAACATCGTGTATTTTAGCACAGAATTGCAATTGCAGATGTCAAAACCTCCAGGAAGCATAAACCACATGAAAGTTAAACATTCTTACTACGTACAGGAGACTTTCCACCTTTGAACAGAAGATGATATTCAAATGCCAGAGCCAGATTAGAGGGCTTAATGAGGAGGTGGAGTGGCACCATGTATATTTGGGATATGTATGATTAATCTGACATATTGTGTCATATGCCAATATATATGTCTCTGAGAACTTATACTTTTTTGCTGTTCTTATACCTTGCAATTGTTTTAAGTGTACATAGTAAGAATGTTCATGGATTAGTATCGTTGGCACAGGTAATCCTCGATCTACAGGTCAACGAAGGACAAGGTCTCATTACATGACCCTAACATTTGGCCTACGGGCAGTTTAAGCATTAACTCGTGTGTGGAGGTCTAGACGGCCATGTTACAAGCAGAAGAACACTGTCCACCATTTTAGAACACAGGTGACTTTGGAGTGAGAATCAATATGGCGGATGAACCTAAAATGGCGGCTAAATCGATCTAAGGTCAGAACCTTGAAGCGCAGATTTCTTCGCAGAGCGACTGGGCTTAGGCCAATATATACAATAAGGAAGGCACAATATGATTTCCCGTCTAACAAACCCTCCTTTTGGCCTAAGCCAAGCGCTAAAATACTTCTAGTCACTTTACGAGTAACTCCACGTCTCAGAATCCATACACCCTGAATCACTACCGGAGATGTCAATCGCCATAAGATCAGTTACTAAGATTTCTTTCAGCACATATACATTGGAGTTCTTCTCTGGGGCGTATGCCTTGCGTCCTAATGCACCCATCGCCTGTGCGCAACATCCCCCAAGCATCGAACACATACCAGGAAGACATTGTATACAACAACAAAGAAACAACACAACTCCTAAAATGATCAGCAAGACCAAAAGTAGCTTCCAACCCCAAGATCGCAAGAAGTCCCAGAACGAAGCACTAAGATCCCAGTTCCCCTCGGGAACATGCACTTCTGAACTTAGGACATGCAGATTCCGTATTGCCTTGAAGATAGTTGGGGAGGAATCTGGCACGAAAACACAGCAAGCGGACCACACTAACTTACATACCCCTCCACGTTCAGCCAGGATGACATCTAATGCCATCCGGTTCTGAAGTGCTACTAACCTTATTGCTTTCTGTTCTAGTGTCATATTATAGAGTATGTCAGTGGTCCGGTTGATGGTCCTCTCCAGTACTCTCGCTAGTCTCCTGATATCTTCAGAGTTCATTATTTGCCCCCAAAATGGCACAAAGGATTTCGCTACATTGCCCAGAGCTTGTGCTGAAGTGTCACCATTCTCGTCCCGTCGTGGACGAGCCTTTGAAATTTCTACAGTACTGGCTATGAATACCCCGGGTAACAGAATCCCTAAACAACAGGTTCCCTGCCAATTCCTGGGTAACAAATGGAAATGCTACATTACCGCAAACAAAGTAGACAGGTTCGCCTACATACAAAGGTCTGTCCTCACTAGTCAAATTCGCAATGTTGGCGCAACCTTTAAAATCACCCATTGACTGAATACCATTCCTCTGTATGCAGAAAGAAACTGATTCAGGGCTATGATTGACAGTGTAGGAAGGAGGCGTAGCATCCCTATTGCCTATAGGAGCCATCTTGAAAGAGATCAAAGATTGAAAAAGATGAGACAGTCTATCGGAAGGCCTAATAGAAGCAACGTTAAGCTTACTCCTATTTGCAAAGAGCGAGCATCCTAAGGGAGTCAGAACACGTTTTTCAAACTGATTAAAATTAGTCCCATCAAAGTTCCCTGAGATGCTATCGTTCCAACGACCAAAGAATAGTGCTCTAAGAGAAGCATAACATGCAGTTGTCGAAGGTAGAGGATGAATATACCAACCTAGCCCCTTATCTCCGTGTTGCGGTAAATGTGAACAGACTGAACAATCAGATTGTTAAAAATGGCATGTGTAGCATTCATGATGAGTAATAATGTATTATTATGATATCTCTGTCTGTGCTGAGAGTCTCTAGGAGATAGAGTGTGCAGATGCACGAAAGGAGTAGAAACAGTAGGTACATTTTCAGTAGGCAACAAATTCTCAAGCGGATGTACTTCTTCTAGATACCAGAAACCTAACACAATGACTATTGTAAAACCAATTATCATTATCACAAGACAGTAGTATGTTTTCGGGTTCACGTAACGGATTGTCCATTTTCACAGCTGGTTACACATTCTCTTATCAGTCCTGTAGGAGCGGAAGCGGTTGCAGGCATTGTAGTCTTCAAATGAAAGCACCAATGTTAGTTTGCTGGCGACCTCCAGGCCGAGTGTCTTCTTAGTACTTCCACAAACCCTAGCCAACAGAATCCCCTTACGAACAATTGATTGGGCCAAAAGGACAAGCCCTTCGATGATTTTCCTCGATCGCACAGCCAAACCGTGCACTAAGTCTATTTCCTCGGACGCAGATCGTACCTTGCGATCCCTGGTACCGAGTGATCCGTGAACAACGTGTCGTCACTTCCCACTGGAAGTGGTGACTGAGCGGAAGCAAGGTCAGAGACACAATTAGGGACTATTTCTGGAAACAAAATGGTTGGAGAGTGTGGAGATGAAATGGCTGTTTCCCCAGACCTCACAGGATCAGAGAGAGTCTTCGATGCACTTTCGATGCTGGTTGCTGTTTCGTGATCGTTGGTTACAGCATTGGTAAGGTGTTCTGCTTCTTCTGTATCGTGTGGCACCGGATGTGGAATCCTCTTGGTGTGCGATGCATGAATCCAATTCTTCCAGCCTGCCACCTGCACCGCAGTCTGTGTGACCAGCAGGATTTGGAAGGGGCCCGCCAACTTGGTGCGAGGCAAGAAGATCGCTCAAAGGATTTCACGAGGATCCACTCCCCAGGTCGTATGCTGTGACTGGGACCCTCGTATCGTACAGGCAAAGCCTCTCGCACCTGGTGATAAACCAAATACAAGTTTTTAGTAAACTGGCTACAGTAATCTGAAACAAGTACATTTTCAACATTTCGCAAAGAACGACACTTCGGAACATTCCAAACATTAGCAGGCCTCCCCATAACCACCTCAAAGGGAGAGAGCCCAGTCTTAGTTTGAGGGGTTGTTCGCATTGATAACAACACGATCGGTAAGGCGTCCGGCCATTTTAATTTGGTGCCGGCAAACGTCTTAGCGAGCTTGTTTTTGATGATGTCATTGTGTCTTTCCACTAATCCAGCACTCTGAGCGTGTCTGGCCGAATGGAACCGTTTATCGATCTGTAATCCCGCACATATCTGCAGAATTACAGAAGCGATAAAATGTGGACCATTGTCCGACCAGATGACTCTTGGTAACCCGAATCTCGGAAAGTATTCCTTTAACATAGTCTTTGCAGTGGTCATGGCTGTGGCGTCTTTGATAGGAAAAGCCTCAACCCATTTGCTAAAAGCACAGATGACGACTGGCACATACTTTAGATTATTGCAACGTTCCATCTCAATAAAATCAAAATGGATGACTTCAAAGGGGACAGAAGGTGGGCCAAAACTATCCCTAGGAGTTGATGTGCCCTTTCCCACATTATGCTGCAAACAAATCATGCATTCCTGAACGAAGCGTTCAGCTACTTTAAAGATTTTGCCATTTACCCATACTTTCTGCAACATTTTAGTGATTTTACGGGTACATATATGTGTGGGACCATGAGCCATAACAACCATCATCATAATATAGGCGTCAGGAAGTAGCCACTTCCCTTCAACTCTGTCCACCCAACACCCATCATCATCAAGTTTCCCCAAGCCCTCAACCCATTTCTTGGACTCTTCTAACGTGGCATCGGCTTGGACATCCCTTACAGAATCAATACCCTAATCCATAGTACAAGCATTTGTGGCTTCCCTTGAAGTATACATGTCTGAAGAGAGATCAGTGGCAGTCTGTTTGGCTATCTGGTCAGCAAAAGCGTTCCCTTTTCCTACATCATCTACAATCTTCTGATGCGCCGCGCATTTTATGATAGCTAGCTGAGTAGGGAGTGCAAGCGCTGAGAGTAGCTGTACTATCAAGGAGCCATGCTGGATTTTCATACCATGTGAAGTCAAGAACCCTCTTTCTGACCAAAGTCTCCCAAAGTTGTGAACCACCCCAAAGGCATACTGACTGTCAGTGTATATATTTACTGTAAGTCATTATACATAAGATCGCTGAACCCCATTGGAAACCTAACTCCACAGTCCTGTCGGAATTGAAACAATATTATGCCTCCTATCGTAACAATTGTATGTGTATTGGCCTACGCCAAGTTGTCTAAACATCATATGCGAACAAACTCCACGGCAAGGTCTTGACCTTAGAGAAAGTAATGTAAGTTGCCATCTTGGATTAAGCCGCCATTTTAGGTTCTCTTGTTATAAGGAAGTCACCCTGAACATCAAAATGGAGGCCGAATGACATTCTGAGTAAGATTCTGGCCGTTGTGACCTCCGTACACATGAATAATTAATATGCCTGCAGGCCATTTGTCGGGGTCGCGAACTGAGACCTTGTCCTACCGTTGACCTATATGTAAATGTACAATTATATCGGTGAAATCAATCGAAATGCATATATTACAGGATTGACCTGGCAAGGAACCCATAGGCCCAGCTCATAGAATGGTTAACCCGCGAGAGGGTTGGCCAAGGGCTGGACAAACTGTATAAAAGGCCCAGGTATTCCAATGTACGGTCTCTCACTAACACATCGAACCCTCGTTGAAGTTCTTTATGTTACTCTGAGAGCCGAATAGCTATCCGCTTGTCAAATTGACTTGGTAACTGTTGTAGCTTTTAAATAAAGCACTTGTATGTTCTTTGTAACCTGTGTTGGTGTGTTTCTTTCTGGGGTTCCCGGCCTCATATTATTTTTCTGTTTCCACAGTTGGCGCCCGAACAAGGACCCTCAAGATTGATGCCGGATCATTGAAGGTTGACGCAGACTATCGAACCGGGATCGGACGGTGTGGTACTGCGGGCCCGACCGAACGAGACGCGATACCTCGGCAGCGCTGCACGATCCGATCCTTGGACGATAGTCATGTGGTCTGACACAGCATCTTGACGAGGGTCCATTTTTGAGGCGGGCAGATTTGTCGAAACCACCAAACACAAGGTAAAATTTGTTAGGTAAGTTCTTTGGTAAACCGTACGGTCCTCCTTAGGTTTGGTCAGGTGCAGTCGTGACCCGACTCTTACTTTAACCCTGACAATTTGAATTTGGCGTATTGTATCTGCAGACACAATTATTGACCAGGTAACACCAATTTTTTGTGAAATGCCTGGGAAATTGTTTAGCTGCTTCAGGGCTCTGTTCCGCATCGATCGACAATCTTTGGAATTTAGCCGCCCGGCACCACAGGAAGGGTCGCCGGCATGTACTATGTACTGTAAGTATGGCATTGGAAGTATAGTATTTAATGATATTTGGCACAGACAAACCAGACATGCCTCCGAATTTCAGTGGCCAATGAATGGTAGTTCCGAGATCCCCCGTATTGAATACCTAGAATCGGTCTTGCAAAAAAAGAAGGCCAGACCTGCAGCATTTGATGTTTTTCAGAATTGGAAAAAAGAAGCGTTGCAGCAGCTTAAAAGTAAGGATAAACATGGATTCCGTCATAAAACAAATGCCGAAAAGGCGTTGTTGTATGATAAGGAAAAACATTCGGAGTCAGTCAAAAATATGGAGAGGGCTTTCTCACTCGGTATCCAGAAAATGTATCCCTCTAAAGATTTCCATGCTTCTGAAGAATTTATTGAAAAATTGTTAAACGAACGCAGGCCTGGTGCCTCTGCGCCACCTCCGTATGATCCTCTCCCTGGTGCTGTGCCCATTCCTGTTGTTATTCCTGCTGTTATTCCTGTTCCCCCTGTACAACCTACTGTTCCTATTCCTCCAGTTGTTGTTCCTCCACCTATCCTATCACCCCTTCCTCTTGCGCTGAAAGTTGCACCCTCATTGAATTTGCCCACACCTCCGCTCCCGAGTGGTTCTGTATTGACTGAAGTTGATCGGGGTGCGGGGTCAAAGATTGTCACTCGAAATACTGTTTCTGCAGACAAGAAACTGGAATTATTTGCATGGGCTAAGCACTGTATGGAGAGAGGTGATCAAGTTAACGTTTTTTCCACATTATCAAATATGGGCAATTTTCCTGAGAAAAATGTTTTTATCGAAGGTTTGGGGACTCATTTATGTGTAATGTGGGGTAGATTACATAATACGGATCTCCCACAAGGGGTGAGGGATCTAAATACTTTAGCACTTTCGAGGGACACAGAGGAGAAAGTATATGGTCATGTTGACAGATTGTTTGAGTATGGGAGGGACTTTGAAAAATTACGGGATGAGGATGGTGAAGGCGACAGTATGTATGTACAGAAACGGTTCCTTCCTTGTCGTAGATCGGCATCTGAGGAAGTACGAATTTGTACCAAAGATGCGATTCGATGGATCTCGGATTCATCGATACCGCCGGATGAAGTATATGACACGTATAGTCAGTATACAGTAGAAATGCAGAGGAAGGTGATTCAGGTAATGGTACAGTACCTGCAGGATGAATGTGTAAGGAAGAAGGTTAGTTGTCCTATAGAGTTATTGGGTATTTGTAACAGGGCTTTTTCGCCCGACACTTCTTCAGCTGCCTTAGTGCTCGACCTGGCTCTGTTGCTTAGTAAGCGGTAAGAGTTACCTATATCTCAGTTGCCTATGAGAGAGGTTCCTCCGACATTTGTCCCAAAGGTTGGGATTCCCGCTAATGCTGGGACTGGTGCTCCCGCTGTGGACATCCCTGCACACTATGTATCGCAATTTGTTCACGTCCCATTTTCACGACAGGAAGTGAACACTATTAAACAATCAATTCCCGATATTAGGAAAAACCCGACAGGATTCTACAAAGAGATAGAGTTCGTTTTGCAGTCCTCTGTGTTCACCTTAAGTGATATTGACTTGCTATTCCCTGTACTCCTGCCCGTAGATTTATGGAAGCAGGTTCGAACAATAGACGATGTGCCAGGGTTGGGAGATACATGGGCTAACATGACTAGGTTTGATGGGGAAAGACCAGCTGGTGAGAAACCACCTCAGGTAATACTTACTTTGCCTGATAGAATTGTTGCAAAATTGAAAACCATAATTCCTGAGAAAAGAATTATTTGGGACAAGCATACGGCCTGTGTTCAAGGAAAAACTGAAGGTGCCACCGAGTTCTTTAATAGATTCGAACAGGTATTCTCTGACTTCAGCGGACAGGACCTGGGCACAGAGTCTGGGAAAAGGTTGTGTGTGGACAAATTTGTACGTGGATTGTTGCCCGACATCCAGTCACAGATTATGTCCTCTGAGAGCGCTTGGCAGGCGAAATCCCAATCTGAAGTTTTGCACATGGCTCAGTATTATGAGAACCGTGTTAATAATGAAAAAGAGAAAATAGAGAAGAGGAAAGGAGATTTAAAGACTAAAGAATTGTTACAACAAATTGTTAGAAATCCCAGAGGAGGTACTTCATAGACCAGAGGTCAGTATGTCCCAAAAGGAAACACTCCTTTGTGTCCTGTGAATGTTAATCAATGTGCCTATTGCCGCCAGGAAGGTCATTGGCGAGCACAGTGCCCCGTCCTTCGCCAAAGGTCAAACAATGCATTTGTGAGTATGGGTAGACGACCTAGAGGTCGCCCCGGAGCGGGGGGCCCTGATAGAGGTCAGTTTTCGCAAGATCCTCAGCAACCTTTTTCACGGGAAAATCAGACTTCGAGTGTGGACACGAGAAACATATTTGATCACCCTTCTTCTGCCTACCTTTCTGAAGAGCTTCCTTCCGATGACATTTTATTTCGTTAGGACTGCCCGAAGCAGGGTTTGGAACCTTCACCTATTCCCGTTAATCAGAAAGGTCCCTACGTTGAATTGTTAGTGGGGAATAGGAAACATCAGTTTTTGATAGACACTGGAGCACAGAAGTGCTCCATTGATCATTCCCGGGTTCCAAACATTCCACTGTCAGGGCAAACAAATGTTTCTGTAGGGTTTTCTGGCATAACAATTGCTTGCCTGGTTTCTTCGCCGGTGTCTGTCTCTTTGGGTCCCTTCACGGACCATTGTCCCTTCCTCCTGACTTCGAACTGTGGAGAGAATTTGCTGGGGTTAAATTTGTTGAAGAAATTGAATGCATTAATTCATTGTTCCTCTGACGGAGTGCGACTGACGGTTTCACCACAGCAACTTCCCAATTCTCAGTTTCTGACTCGACCATTGCCTCCGGAGTTTAGCGTTGTTCCGGAATGTTTGTGGGCGGTTGACGACAATGATGTTGGGGTGCTACAGATCGAACCCGTTAAAATAGTTTTGAAACACGGAGTTAAGCTACCACGAATTCCGCAATATAAAATATCAGTTGAGGGCGAGCGTGCTTTGAAGTGCATTGTCTCCGATTTCGTGCATCGAGGAGTGATTGAAGAGATTGCAGGTAGTTTATGTAACAGCCCGATTTTGCCTGTATACAAGAAAGGTGACAATGCAATCCCATACCGTTTTATAATTGATCTACGTGCTATTAACAAAGTTGTCGCCCCACAATTTCCAATTGTGCCTGATGTAACAATGATACTAACAATGATCCCTGCTACAGC
Organism: Ambystoma mexicanum; assembly: GCF_040938575.1. NCBI lineage: Eukaryota > Metazoa > Chordata > Amphibia > Caudata > Ambystomatidae > Ambystoma > Ambystoma mexicanum. The sequence goes on from NC_090934.1 coordinate 657,391,214, forward strand.
TATGCACTTTAGTGTTGTGGATCTAAAGAATGCTTTCTTTAGTATTCCTATACACAAGGAGAGTAGATATTTGTTCGCGTTCACCTTGGGGGGACGTTCGTTCACATTTACTCGTGCACCTCAAGGGTATACTGAAAGTACTGAAAGTCCAAGCATTTATAGTAGGGCTTTGAAAGAGCAGCTTGATACCCTCAAATTGCCACCTACTTGTACATTGCTTCAGTATGTCGATGACTTACTTTTAGCTGCAGATTCTGAAAGTGCTTGTAAAGAAGGCACTGTATTGTTGCTTATTCATCTGGCTGAAAACGGTCATAAAGCTTCGCTCATAAAAATGTCAATATTGTTGTCAGGAGGTCGCCTATTTAGGCTATCTCCTGTCAAAGGAGGGGAGAAGATTGACACCTGAAAGAATAAAACACATTTCCGGCATGTCTGTTCCAAATACACAGAAGGAAGTCAGAGCCTTAATAGGTATGGCTTCTTGCTGTAGGTTGTGGATCCCGAACTTCTCACTAGTTATAAAACCGATGTTGGCTTTGACAAAGAAGGGCATTTCTTTGCCGCTGCCATGGAAATCGGAACATCAACGATCATTTGAGCTTCTCAAAACTGCGTTATGCTCTGCACCGGTTCTGGGTACTCCAAATTATGACAAGGCCTTGTTTGTGCATGAATGTGATGGATGTGCTTTGGCTGTGTTAACACAGGAACACGGAGGGAAGAATAGGCCGTGCGGCTACTACTCTTCCGTCCTTGATCCTGTCGCATGCGCTTTACCAAGATGTTTGCGAGCTGTCGCTGCTGCTGCTGCGTCTGTAAAACAGAGTGAGGGAATGGTCCTAGGCCATGATTTAATTTTGATGGTACCTCACTCTGTAGATGTTCTATTGAATAAAACCCAAACGCAAGACCTCACCTCTGCACGGCTGACGAGGTATGAATTAATTCTGTTTGCCCCTCACATTCAAATTAAGAGGTGTTGTGTTCTTAATCCGGCTGAACTCCTACCTTTCCCGCAAAATACTGTTTGCGGTGACGAGGAATTACATGACTGCCTGTATACTACTGAACAGGAAACGAAGGGCAGGATAGACCTTATAGATACTCCTTTGGGCAATGCGGAAGGGGAGCTGTTTTGTGATGGCTCCTGCTTCAAACTCCCCGATGGTACATCTACAGCTGCCTACGCAGTTACTACATTGAGTACGGTTGTTGAAACTAAGAGAATTCCGCATAACTCCGCGCAGGCCGCGGAGATTATAGCGTTGACCCGAGCTTGTGAACTCTCCGAAGGGCATACAGTAAACATATATACTGATAGCCAGTACGCCTTTGGGGTGGTTCACAACTTTGGGAGGCTCTGGTCGGAAAGAGGGTTCCTAACCTCACATGGGACCAAGATTCAGCATGGTCCCCTGATAGTGCAATTGCTCTCAGCACTTTCACTCCCTAGTCAGTTAGCGATCATGAAATATGCAGCACATCGTAAGGTCATAGACGATGTGGGAAAAGGGAACGCTTTTGCTGACCAGATAGCCAGGCAAACGGCCACAGACCTTAGCGCAGACATGTATGCTCTAAGGGAAACAAAAGATGCCTATGTAATGGATGAGGGTATTGGGTCTGTGCGAGATATCCAAGCTGATGCCACAATAGAAGAATCTAAAAAGTGGGCCGAAGGAATAGGGAAACTAGATGACGATGGGTGTTGGGTGGATACATCTGAAGGGAAATGGTTGCTCCCTGATTCATATGTGCTGGCGATGGTTACGATGGCACACGGTCCTACGCATGTGTGTGCTCAGCAGATCACGAAAATGTTAGACCAAATCTGGGTAAATGATAAAATTTTGACAGCGCCATGTTCAAAATTGTATGATTTGCTTACAGCACAATGTGGGGAAGGGGACAGTAACTCCAAGGGGTAGTTTTGGGCCTCCTTTTGTTCCCTTCGAGGTCATCCACTTTGATTTTATTGAGATGGAACGGTGTAACAATCTAAAATATGTTCTTGTGATTATTTGTGCTTTTAGTAAATGGGTTGAGGCTTTCCCCGTTAAGGATGCCACTGCCATGACCACTGCAAAGACTATGGTAAAGGAATTCTTTCCACGGTTTGGGCTGCCAAGGGTAATTTGGTCGGACAACGGTCCCCATTTTGTTGCAGCAGTAATTTTGCAGATATGCACAGCGTTACACATTGAAAAGCGATTGCACTCAGCTAGGCATCCTCAAAGTGCTGGGTTGGTAGAGAGACATAACGGTATCCTAAAGAATAAGCTTGCCAAAACATGTGCCGGCACCAAACTGAAATGGCCAGATGCCTTACCTATTGTATTGTTAGCCATGCGTATCACACCTCAAACTAAGACTGGGCTCTCTACATTTGAGGTAGTAATGGGGAGACCTGCTAATATTTGGGGCCTTCCGAAGCCCAAAACCCTGAGGGAGGTCGAAAATGTATTGCTTGTAGACTATTGTAACCAGTTGACTAAAAATCTGTATCTCATTTACCATCAGGTCCAATCAGCTTTACCTGTACGGTTTACGGGCCCAGGACACGATATTCAGCCTGGAAGTTGGGTCCTAGTGAAGGCCTACGAAAGGTCTTCCTGTCTCGCGCCTCGCTGGCGGGGACCCTATCAGGTGCTGTTGGTCACCCAGACAGCAGTGCGGGTGGCTGGAAAGAAGCATTGGATCCACGCGACACATGTCAAGAAACTTCCTCACCCGACCCGACGCCACACGTTACAGAAGAAGCAGAACCCCTCAATGATGCCACAATCTCTGATCCTGGAGCACCAAATAGCGCTGTGAGTGTGTCAGAGAATTTCTCTGAGCCCGTGGAGCTTGGGGAACGGTCCATTTCGTCTCCGCACTCTTTGAAAAGGTCACTTCCGGAAAACGTTGTTTCAAGTTCTGCGACTTCCGTCGCCTCCGATACATTGCTTCCCTCATGAAGTGACGTTACCCTATTTCCGGATCAAACAGTACTGGGTACCACCAGGTACGACCTTCGACGAAGAAAATAGAACTACGGCACAGGTTTTTCCTGTGCATCTGGAAAGAAGAAGTGATTGAAAGTTTTCACTTGTAAAAGAAAGTTCTTTTTGAACAAAAGGAAAAAAGGGATTCTGCTGGCTAGGGTTGGGGAAGGACTAAGAAGTCGTGCGACCGTAGTGTCGCCAGCAACGAACATTGGGGTCGTCAATTGAGAAACTACGATGCCTGCCACCTCCACTGCTCGCATTGGACTTATAAATAAGGGGGTGACCAACTCGGACAACGAACAATGTGCTTGGGCCCCGAAAACATATTGCTGTGTTGTGTTAATAGTAATTGGAATTTGTATAATTACTGCTGTGGGACTTTGGTACTTTGAAGGAATTTACCCTCTAAAACCTCTACTGCCAATTGAGATTGTACCTACTGCTTTGACTCCCTATGTACACCTTCATACTTTGTCACCTAGAGACTCCCAGTATAGACGAAAGTACCATAATAACACTTTAATGATAATAATGAATTCAACGCATGCCATTTTTAATAAGAGTAATTGCTGGATTTGCACTCATTTACCGCAACATGGGAACAAGGGGCTAGGATGGTATATTCACCCTTTACCTTTAACGACTGCTTGCTATGCCTCTCTTAGAGCACTATTCTTTGGCCGTTGGAATGACAGCATCTCAGGGAACTTTGATGGAACTAATTTAAATGATTTTGAGAAACGTGAATTGACTCCCCTGGGATGCTCGCTTTTTGCAAATAGAAGTAAACCTAATGTTGCTTCTATTAGGCCATCTGATAAACTATCTCTTCCTTTTCAAACTCTAATTTCCTTTAAAATGGCTCCGATAGGCAATAAGGATGCTGTGCCTCCTTCCTACTCTATTAACCACAGCCCCGATTCAGTCCCCTTTTGTGTACAAAGAAATGGCACTCGGTCAATGGGAGATTTTGAAGGTTGTGTGAACATTGTAAATTTGACCGGGGAGAACAGGCCTCTGTATGTAGGGGGGCCTGTCTATTTCGTTTGCGGTAGTTCAGCATTTCCCTGGTTGCCCAAGGATTGGCAGGGAACCTGTTATTTAGGAATCCTGTTACCTGGGGTATTCATAGCTAGTACATTGGAAGTTTCTAAGGCTCGCCCAGCCCACGGCGGGACGAGAACGGAGATACCCCTGGGCAAGTATTAGGAGATATAGCAAAATCAGTTGTGCCATTTTGGGGACAGATAGCAAATTCTGAAAATATAAGGGGGCTAGCAAGGGTACTGGAGAGAACCATCAACCGGACCACGGATATACTCTACAATATGACACTGGAACAGAAAGCAATAAGATTGGTAGCACTCCAAAATCGGATGGCATTAGATGTCATCCTGGCAGAACGTGGTGGAGTATGCAAATTAGTGGTGTCCGCTTGCTGTGTTTTCGTACCAGATTCCTCACCGACAATTTTCAAAGCAATACAGAACTTGCACATCCTTAGTTCTGAAGTGCAAGTTCCTGTGGGAGATTGGAATATTAGCGCTTGGTTCTGGGATTCTCTACGATCCTGGGGTTGGAAGGTGCTTTCTGTTATACTGGTTATTTTGGGAATCCTGCTATTCCTTTGTTGCTGTTTCCAATGTCTACCTAGTATATGTGCAATGCTAGGGGGATGTTGTGCTCAGGCAGTGAGCACAATAGGGCACAAAATATATGCCCCAGATACAGCATCTAAAGAGTTTGTGTTACAAGAGGTTCTGGTGAACGACCTAATGGATATAGATATTACAGATAATGATTCAGGATGTATGGACGACAGTGCATGGAGTTATTTACAAAGATATTAGAAATGATATTAGAACTTGGCATAGGCCAAAAGGAGGGTTTGTCGGAATTGAAACAATATTATGCCTCCTATCGTAACAATTGTATGTGTATTGGCCTACGCCAAGTTGTCTAAACCTCATATGCGAACAAACTCCACGGCAAGGTCTTGACCTTAGAGAAAGTAATGTAAGTTGCCATCTTGGATTAAGCCGCCATTTTAGGTTCTCTTGTTATATGGAAGTCACCCTGAACATCAAAAAGGAGGCCGAATGGCATTCTGAGTAAGATTCTGGCCGTTGTGACCTCCGTACACATGAATAATTAATTTGCCTGCAGGCCACTTGTCGGGGTCGCGAACTGAGACCTTGTCCTACCGTTGACCTATATATAAATGTACAATTATATCAGTGAAATCAATCGAAATGCATATATTACAGGATTGACCTGGCAAGTAACCCACAGGCACGGCTCATAGAATGGTTAACCCGCGAGAGGGTTGGCCAAGGGCTGGACAAACTGTATAAAAGGCCCAGGTATTCCAATGTACGGTCTCTCACTAACACATCGAACCCTCGTTGAAGTTCTTTATGTTACTCTGAGAGCCGAATAGCTATCCGTTTGTCAATTGACTTGGTAACTGTTGTAGCTTTTAAATAAAGCACTTGTATGTTCTTTGTAACCTGTGTTGGTGTGTTTCTTTCTGGGCTTCCCGGCCTCATATTATTTTTCTGTTTCCACAGTCCGAGGTAGACCATAAATATGTATACACAAAGGAGGAAGAGTGTAAAACCTTAATCTATTGGATTACTCATCTGTCTGAGAGGAGATGATTAGTAGTCACCCATACCTATTAGTCCTGACAAAATGGACTTGGATTATAACACAATTTTAACATTAGATCTTTTTAATTTTTATATTCAAAACTTAATAAAACATTGTTAGAACAACTTGTTTTAAAACACTTTGTGTCACCCAAGATGATGACCCACATGGTGGGTATAACACCAATCTAATGGGAAAATATACCACAAAAATATTTTTACAACATCAAAGGCCCTCATTACGACCCTGGCGGTAAGTAAGCTACATTACCGCCATGGCGTAATTATCGTTTACGCCATGGACCGATGGCGTAAAGAGCGCCATATTCCGACCCATCGCGCACGAGCATTACGCCATGGCGGTAATGTAAACTACGCCATGGCGTAAACAGCCCTTACCGGCATTGAATGCTGCGCTGGGTGACCTACCGCCACCCATCATAGCGACGACCGTAATCAGCGGGCCCCGTAATTAGCGGGCCCTGTAATTAGCAGTCACCGCAAATAAGCGGAACCGGAAGTAGCGTCATCGCGGCGGAACGGGAAAGAGCACAGCGGCCATATTTAAAAACACAATCCATTGCCATCCCACCCAACCACACTACATCCGACCCTGAAACCCTGTGAATCCCATTACCCACCCATTTCCTCACCTAACCATGCCAAAAGTTGTTAAAAAAGCCTGCGACAGGCAGCGGCAGGACCGCTTCAGTCGCGAAGAACTGACTATGCTGGCAGAAACGCTGCAGGAGAAGGCAGACGTCGTCTTCTCATCAGAGATGACGAGACCAGCCATAGCCCGGAAAAAAGCAGTATGGGAACTCGTGGCACAACGCGTCAGTGCCGTAGGTACCACCCCACGCACCGCCAGTCAGTGCCGCAAAAGGTGGGATGACCTCCGGCTCCGAGTAAGGGGCATACTGTCAGCAAACCGCAACCTGGGACTGGCAACTGGCGGTGGAGCAGACTCCCCACTGAAGATGCAGCCATGGGAGGAGACATGTGCCTCATTGATCGGCATAGAGTGCATCGAGGGCGTCGGCGGAATGGAGAGAGGAGCCCCGACATCAGGAGAAACAGGTAGGTGCCTCCAAATCAGCCTTGCAAAACACCCTGAATCACACTTACATGGGAATCACAATGTCGCCCCATATGGCAAACGCAACACATCAGCAGAAGACCCACACCCTGCACACATGCAGCATGTACACTCTACAGCAGGCACACACATTCCTGCATGCTCAACCCACCCAAAAGGGAGACAACCTGTATGTCACGGCCTACAAAGTCCACCATCTATCCATCTAAACCATGGCACTCATCACAATGCCTGCTCAATGTCCGCTGAACCATCAATAACACTTTCCCTCCTCTGCTCCACCACAGGCTCACACTCGGACACCGGCAGGGACGAGAGTGGCACCACCCCAGCCAAGAAGACCAGGACAGAGGGAAGAGGCCAGCAACCATCCACCTCTGCTGGACCCATGGCCAACCCACAGCAGGCCAATATTCCTGTTGCCGAACAGCCCAGGGCAGCAATTCCGCCCAAGGATAGGGACATGATGGCACCCACGGCAGACCCACAACCACTGCTGCCCACTTAGGGGATCGTGTCTGCGGGGAGCAGTACAGTCGGGGAGACTGCAGCCATCGCAGCCTGTTCCGACAGCGATGTGGCGAATGGGGATGATGACATGGAAGGTCCCCCCCACACCCAACTTACCTCCCCACACCTGTCCCCATGTAGCCTGCATGGACAGGACACACAGGGGCAATCCCCTGGAGGTTCATGGCCAGCCACTCCAAGCCCAGTGGGAGTAGGGGAGGAGGGGAGTAGTCCTATTGGGCCTGCAATTGCAACCCCCATTGTGCCTAATTACAGCCAGGTGCTGGACCAAATATCAGCGAGGAAAGAACAACTGGCGTCAATCCTAACGCAGCATGTTGCTGATTGTGGAGGTGCCAGTTCAGGCATGGAGAGGTGTGCTGACAGCATCAAGGCAGCCATCCAATCAGCAAGCACTAACATATGCACGGAACTAGCCGCAGTGCGGAATATGATCAGTGAACTGATACGGACAATCATGGACACACGGCGTACCGAGCAGCCTGGTACCTCCTCAGCTGCAAGTTCGGCCCCAACCAGCCCCGTCCGCAGGTCATCCAGGACCCGGAGGAGTACAGGCAGGGGGGCCTCAGGTTCCGGGACAGGGGGCTGGCAATAGTGCCCGCACAGTGGACCACTAAAACATTGCCCACTTCACCACAGGCACTGGCACTCCTTTGCAGGGATTTCTGGGGGGAGGGGGAGGGGGGATTGGGTGTGTTGGGGTGTTCAGGGGGGAGGGGGATTGGGTGTGTTGGGGTGTTCAGGGGGAGGGGGGATTGGGTGTGTTGGGGTGTTCAGGGGGGAGGGGGGATTGGGTGTGTTGGGGTGTTCAGGGGGGAGGGGGGATTGGGTGTGTCATATCTGTTCAGGAGCACAATACACTTTTACGTTTATCACAAACCAAATGTGTGGACATTGCTCATTGTGTATGTGTGCTTTATTGTTGTACAGTCTACAGTGTGCATATACCAGACACACACAGTGCCCCAAGTGCCGTCCACATGTTACACGCACACGCAGTGTGTGCTAGAAGCATTGGTCAATGAGATTCTGATGCATTTCACGGCCCTCCTGTGCATCGCTGCCTCCTTGAGGTGCTGCCCCATCCCCACCCTCATCATCCTCATCATCAGGTGGTTGCAGTTCTGCGTCAGGGGGCAGAGGCACGTTACGTCTGATGCACATATTGTGTAGCATGACACATGCCATGATGATCTTCGCAACCTTCTCATGGCGGTACAGGAGTGCCCCGCCAGACCTGCTGAGGCAGCGGAAACGTGCCTTCAGTAGGCCAAAGGCCTGCTCTATCACCACACGGGTACGTGCATGGGCACGGTTGAAGTCCTCCTCATGCTGGTTCTGTGGGTTCCGGACTGGTGTAAGGAGCCACCTCTTCAGGGGATAGCCTGCATCACCTGTAAATGGGCAACAATGTATGTGTCAGGAATGAGATTGCTTTCTGAACATGACGCGCCACCATGCCTTGCATTCAACTGTTACTTTGCACCAGATTTAGTTGTGCTAATGGATTCACACTATGCAACCGGTATATGTTCATGGCTCTCATGTACTGTTTTGCATGCCAAGACACAATGCAGGGGGGACAATTGCCTTGCGAGTGCCCATCCACTGTGTCCGTTCATGCCATTACTTTATGTGACCTGGCACGTGTCCTGTGAGGTCAATGCTCACATGATTGCAACATTGCTGTCTGGCTCATTATGACCCCAGGGAACAATACTGGTGTCAATGGGGGGAGTTTGTGAGTCTTGCTGTCTGTGTAGTGGTGCATTGATGTTCCTGTCTGACATGTGCCTCCTTTGTGCGCAGTTATGGGGGACAGGCCTTTCAGTTGATGGTGTTTGGTGACGTGCATGTAGGTGCGTTCCTTTGGAGTCAATGTGGTCACATTTCGTACAATGCACTTGCAGATGGTTGTGTCATGGTTGGGGTACACTTTCATTCACAGGTTAGGGCTGATTAGATCAGGCATCATGTATACTGTTGTCAGATGACGTGAGTGCTGCCTCAGGGTATGATCTGGCTACTGCTAGTCGCAGCCATGTGACGTATGCATCATCCCCCCCCCCCCCTTTCTGCCAGGTGCAATATGCATTGGTACGTCGATCACCTACACACTTCGCATTTCCATGCTCATGACATTAGACTCACCGAGTAGGCAGGATCTTGGGCCTGCATGTCGCTCCATGTAGCGTGGTATTGTGGAGTTCCGAAGGACCATTGAATCATGCGTTGATCCGGGGAATCGGGCACAACAATGTGTGAAGATCCTGTTGGAGTCGCAGACCATTTGCACGTTGATTGAGTGAAATAGTTTACGGTTGCGGTATGGTACCTCCATGGCATGTGGGACCACCAATTCAACATGGGTGCAGTCGATGGCACCAATGCAACCAGGTATGCCAGCTAGTGCATGGAAACCCACTTTGGTGTTGGCAATCTCCTGGGCAGACCGTGGCAATGAGATGTGGTCGTCTGTGTGCTTGAGGAGGGCATCGAGCACTTGGATCAGTGTACGTGAGAATAATGGTTGGGATATGCCATGCAAGTGGCCCACTGTGTGCTGGTAGGTGCCTGTGGCCAGGAAGTGGAGCACGGACACGACCTTCAGTAGGGGCGGGATGGCGGTGGGTGTTTCTATCATGCTGACGATGTCGTTGTGTATCATGTGCACAATGTTGGTGATGGTGTCCCGGTCCAGTCGGTACAGGGTGTGGATCTGCGCTGCGGTGAGGTTGAATGGACTGGCTCTGATGCGTGGGATTGGGGGCTGCCTGTGTGGTGCCACTCGCTGTGCTGGTGGGGCTTGCTGGCCCTGCCTTGCCCTCCTTCTCCTCCAGGTTGTTGTTGTTGTTGTTTTTGTTGTTGTTGCAGTTGTAGCACTCGCATTGCTATCAGGTCCTCCAGCCCCAACATTGCTAGTCCTATTGGTATCATTGTGGAGTGTGACTGGGGCTGGTAGGGGTGGGGTGTGCTCTTTTTGCACTGGGAGAGTCTGTATTGCCTCCACCTGTGCTGATTCTGTGCAGCTGTGGCAGCTGGGAACACTGCACATGGCCATTTACGGTTGGTTTGCGATGGCGGAATTAGCGCCATGGTGGTAAGGTACTTTACGGCCTTGGCGATGGCGTTAGGGGCATGTCCGCTTGGTTTGTGATCTGCGTAGCTTTGCGCCATGCCGGTATTTACGGCATGGTGGGTCGCGCGCGCGCTACCTTGGTGCTGTTAGCGGCACCGTAAACTACGATGTCGCAATTTGCACTATCGCGGGTCATAATCGGACCTAGCGGTAAACGATGCCAGTATTCATTTACCGGCATCGTTTTCCGCTTACCGCCTGGGTCGTAATGAGGGCCAAAGATTTCACAAACACATAACAATTAACATCCGCTAGACATTTACACAACGTGTCGATAATCAACATATCCCGACATGTTTCAGTTCTTCAGGCTTTCAAATGCTAGAACTTTCTTCAGGGGAGAACCTTATTTCATACGTTTTCTCCACCATGTGATGCTGAGTCAAACAGAAAGATAATCCAAGCAGGGAATCACCTAAAAATGACATCCAAACAACAAACATCAGACAGTGAGCCATAAGATTATCATTATCCAAAGCGCCCCTCCGGACCGCACAAGGGCTGCCCAAAAAGGTTTACAAGGAAGACCAAAAAATGGATCTTCCTCTTTAAACCACAAGCTACTGTACCTCTATGAGTGATGGTGAGTAGCGCTAGGGACACAGTCCCGTCAGATAGCATCAAACTTCTTATATCAAGTTTTCTCTCAGTAAAGAGGCACTCCAAGTCACCCTTCTGGATTTACGACATGCATATCAAGTTAAACAAACATCACACATAGTAACTACCACTGCTGCAGCTACTTGCAAAACATAACAGCTAGGAGTAAACCACAACATGTGCTCCTACAATGCCACCTTAAAGAAATGTGTGCCACATATTAACACCAGCTTTATAAAAGCACCTGTGTGTATGCCATCACCTTAAAAATATGCCTATATTACCTCTAGTCTTTTAGACTTCACTATGGCACCCAACTCTTAAAATCACCATATGGAAGACCGCAAATGCAAACAGCATTACCTAACATGGAGGCAAGAGGGAGAAGGAAACCAATCCAGTCATACGTTGTCCAAATACAACAACACTGTTGTCCAAATAACACAAAGTAATACAAAGCAGAGTGCTTTCAGAGTTACACTCAGCACATACCCCTTACCTAGAACGCGGAACGTGAGGTTGCTCAGTGCCTCGGGTGCCACTCGAGAAACGTGCACTGTGTCTAAATACACATGTGAGTCCCAAGGAAAGCTCGCTTCACCACCGCTGCACAGTCAAGACTAATATCCGTAATCTGTGCTACGTCGTGTTAGAGTGTACGTACAAAAAGCTTCAAAAGTAAACACTGAGGTAGGACTCATAAACACTCGCATTTGGAGCAACCGGCACAAACAAAGGACTACCGCTGTCCAAACTTAAGCATAGGTTTCACTTTTATCTCGCAGCGGCAGGCACCTACAAAAACTCAAAGGGAGCCCGACACACAGAGTCATACTAGACCTTGTTCACATAATGGTAAAAAGTGTGTGTTTCAGCAACTGAAAAAATCATAAATGTACAATGGCATGTCTGTGGATTTAATGCGACAAGAGAAACTGTATAAAAGCACGAACATTCTGATGTACAACCCCGCTCACTTCACACATACCGAACACGGCTGGTATTCGCTGTGTTGTACTGAGGGCCTGATAGCTATCTGTTACTTTGTCCTTTGAAAATTGTTCAGTAGTAGAATAAAGATCTGTGTATCTTTGTAAGCCTGTGTTGGTGTATTTCCTTTTGGGGTACTCAACCTCGATATTCTCTTTTTGCTTTTACACACCTAGATTCTCTAACACTCAACCGCCCAAACTCCCCAGACGCAGCAGTACTGGCGGATATCTATGACACAACTATGACGACAGCGGTCGACACCATAGGGCCACTATAAAGGAAAAAAGCCAAATAAATACTCTAATACCTGGTTCTCCGCAGAACTAAAAGAACTTTGTACCCAAAAACGTAAAGCCTTCAGCAAATAGCGAGGATCCCCACAGGAATCCACGCTATACTCCTACAAGACTCCACTAACTACAAGAAGGCCATAACCCTAGCCAAATCATCGTCCTATAACGAGAGAATCACAAACTCCACGTTCGAGTCCAAAGAACTCTTTGCCATCTTTAAAAATCTATCCACTCCAGCCACCAAACGCCAACAGATCATCAAAGACAAAGCATGGTGTACCAGTGGACAAACAGCTTTACTAAATAAAATTGAGTTACTACAAAAGAAAATCCATGAGCATAACAAAAACCTCTCTAAACATATCGACATAGCTTCCCTCCCTGAAAGTAAAGGCACCTCAGACAATATAAAACCCTTCTCCTTCAGGGAAGTCACTGAGTCTGAAGTCATAGATATCATCAACAAAATCAGACCATCAAACTGTAAAGGTGATGCCTGCCCAGCCAAACAAGTCAAAGACTGCGCTGAAACCTTTGCACCCTTTCTAAAAACTTTCAAGCGTGGGTTCGCCCACTTCTAAAAAAAAACTCACTGGACCCTGGAATAGCTACTAACTACAGGCCATCACCACCGTCCGATTCTTGCTCAAAATCCTGGATAATGTTGCATATACCCAAATTCAGCAATTCCTGGAAGAAAATAAGATCTCAGGCAAAAGGCAATCTGGTTTCCGCCCAGGCCATGGGACAGAATCTGCCCTATTTGATCTCAAAATACAACTGGGTGACATTATGGACAAAGGCAAACCTGCACTTTTCCTTCTGCTAGATCTGTCGGCTGCCTTTGATCTTGTCAACCATGATCTTCTTAGCAAGCAACTAATAAACGCGGCCCACTTCTCCCCACAACCCACAGCATGGATTAAGTCCTTCCTCAAAGGAAGACTCATGAGAGTATTCTCTGACTCTGCGTGTGCTTCTCCCACCACTATACATTGTGGAGTCCCACAGGGCTCCTATACCGCACCTACCTTGTATAACAACTTCACCCTCCTTCTCTTCAATGACCTGGATCGCCGTGACATAGCTTACACAAACTATGACGATGACACACAAGTCCTACTCCCCCTAACCAGCATCATCGAACCATAACCATAACCATGACGACACACAAGTCCTACGCCCCCTAACCAGCATCATCGAACCATAACCATAACCAAAATCTACACAGCCATCCAAACATAGATGGCAGCCAATGGCCTCTGTCTCAATGAAAACAAAACAGAGATCCTCGTGGTAGGCACTAAAGAAACTCTCAAGAAACTCTCCCACCAATACAGCACCTTCAACATCAACAATACCACTATTAATACCTCTTCAGCTGTAAAAACCCTAGGCATGTACCTTGACTCCTCCCTGTCTATGAAACGTCAGGTCAGAGCCATAGCCTCCTCCGCTGCCCTCACCACTAAGATCATCAATGAAGTTAAGCCATTCCTGTCAATCAAAAACTGCCTATCAATTGCTAGAGCCACAGTCGGGTTGACCAAGCTTGACTATTGTAAAGCCCTCTTCCTAGGCACCTCAGCCAAAAACCTCAACAAGCTCCAAGTGACACAAAACAATGCCCTCAGAGCAGCATTGAGTATTCCCAAAAGGGAACATGTCTCATAGGCAAGGAAAGACGCACACTGGCTACCGATTAAAGAACGCATTCTCTTTAAAACCATGGCTATTACACACAAATGCCTGTCACTTAACGCCCCTCCCTACCTTTCAGAGAGAATCACCATCCACCCCTCCTCTAGACTCACTAGAATACATCTCTCTAATCTAATCTATGTCCCCACCTTCAAAAGGTCAAAAGCAGGAGGCTCCAGCTTTCAACACCTAGCCACCAAAAACTGGAATGCCCTTCTCACTGAACTCAGAAATGAAAAATCATATACTGTCTTCCACAAAATGCTGAAAACTAAATTGTTCAATTAAGTAGGCCTTCTTCTATAACCTATATCACTCGCTCTGGCTTGATATGCTGTTCTTCTGTAACCATAGAACACGCATATCCCCTACTGCTGTTTATATTGTACGCATTGCTGTCCCACCTATGTAAACCTGTACTAAGCAAATATCTCTGTGACAGCGCCACGATGCCCCAGGGCTGCACTGTGCTATATAAATTCAAATTAATAAATACAATTTAAAAAAAATACCCAGTTAATACCACCTGCTCGGCCCTGTGCACAAGACCCCTCTCAAGACATGCACCACGAGGGAGGAACCTGGCCCACAAACGGCTCTGCCGAAAAGAAAAAAAAAGGCCTAGAGTGCTTTATTTACAGTGCCTCCTGTTATAGCTGTAAAGCCTTAAGAGATATAAATATATATATATATATTTTTTTTTTATTTTCACCCGCTTTCCCGACCAAAGGAATACCTCTCCCTTCACTACCAACCCTGAGACCCTACCTCTGACTGTCGACCAACCAAGGCCCAATGCAGGGAAGGCTCAGGAGCAGCAACCTGGACAAACGCTCGTCCTAACTGTTGCCTGCTCCCGATCCTTCCCAGCCCCTTAAATACCCCATACGGCACTCTATGCGCTGGCCAGCTTGCTGACCTGTGCAGCACCCACAAATCACCCTGGGGGAAACGCTTGCAACAATACATGTGAGCCATGCCCCAGTGCTGTTAAAAAGTATAAAAGCATGATATACAGCACGGTTTGGTGGCACTTTTGTATTCTACACAGTTGAAAATGTATGAATATGTAAAAATAGACATATTTGTATTTTATTTGTAGTGCGCACCTTGCCCCGGGGCATCTGGGCGCATGCTTAAGAAAACAGTTACAGTTTACAGGAAATGGATAAAATTTACATTTACAAATATTTGCATAATGAGGAAGGCAGCAGGTCAAAATATACAGTGTATACAGTCAAAACAGTGAACAATTGGTATGGGTGAGAAAGCAATAGTAGAATTAAAGAGAGGCGGATGAGGCATCCTGTTCATGTAACCACCGTTTAGTTTTAGTTTTGAAGTAATGGAAGAAAGGAATGTTTCTGAGAGCATTGGGTAGGGAGTTCCAAAGCTTGGCGGCGAGGCCTGGGAAGCTTGACCCCCCTGCTGTTCGTAGCTTGAAGCTAGGAATAGTCAGTGTGTGAGCCTGAGCAGATCTCAGGGGTCTGGTTGCTGTATGTTGTGTGAAACGTGAGGATAGGTAGGCAGGGGCTGCGTTGTTCTGTGCCTTGTGGGTGAGACTGAGTACTTTGAGGGATATACGGTGCGTAATGGGTAACCAATGTAGGTTACGTCTGGTGTTGGAGATGTGGGAGTGCCTGGGTATGTTAAGAGCTGCCCTTATGGCGTTATTCTGCGTGACCTGGAGTTTATCAAGGTTTCTGTGACTAGTTCCTAGGTAGAGGGCTTTGCAATAATCGATCTTAGACATGATGAGGGTTCTGGCGAGAATCAGACAGTTCCCTGGTGTCAAAAAGGGACGGCAAGCTGTAATCAATTTGCATGTATAGGATGATGCGGAGACAACTGTGTTGGTTTGTTGATTGAGAGATAAGGTGGAGTCTAGATATATTCCAAGAGTTTTTGTAACGTTGGAGATTTTGATATTGTTCCCGTCAATAGTGAAGGATGTGTATTTAGGGTCAAGTTTTGAGTTTAGGTTGAGAGCCTAGAATGACTAGCTCTGTTTTTTCATCATTGAGGCAGAGCCCATTATGTGCCATCCATGCCTGGATGACAGTGTAGACTGCATTGAGAGCTTTAGCATCGGTTATATAGTCGCTAGTTATAGGGGTGAGTATCTGGGTGTCATCCGCATAGTTTGTGTAAGAGACACCCAGATAGTCAAGTATATCAAAAAGCGGTTTGGTAAATGCGTTAGAGAGTGGGAGATGCACAAGAACCTTGTGGGACTCCGCACAGGACATGGGCCGGGTCAGCTGCGGCTAGAGAGGAGAAAACTCTCATAGTTCTGTTTGATAGGAATGAGCTGATCCAAGATGTGGCTGTGTCTGAAAAGTGGGCAGCAGTCTTAAGGTGGTGGCAGAGGATTTGATGATCGACCAAATCAAAAGCTGCTGAAAGATCGAGGAGGAGCAGGAGTGCCTGCTTGCCCTTGTCTTTAAGAACCTCGATTTGGGTTTTCAAATCAATTAAGGCTGTCTCAGTGCCGTGTCTAGGACGGAATCCAGATTGTCTGAGCCCTAGTAGGTTGTTGGTTTCAAGGTAATCCTGGATTTGGATATAGGCTCCTCGATCAAGAATTTTGAGGAGGTAAGGCACCGTGGTTATAGGTCTGTAGTTAGACGGATTACTGGGATCAAGATTAGGTTTTTTGATTAGGGGGATGACCCAGGCATCCTTGAGGTTGTCGGGTATGGTGCCCGATTCGAAGGAGGCATTAATGAATGAAGTAATGAAAGGGGCGAGATCATGTGCGGCATCCTTAATGACCGGTGCAGGACATGCATCACCATGGCAGTTGGAAGGTTTGAGCTTTGTAATGATGTTATCAACTTCCATGGTGGTGAGTGGTGAGAAGTAGAAAGGTTTGAATGAATGTTTGGGTGAGGCAATTTTGTAGGAGGGGCGATTACCAGTTGAATCCGTGAGATGTTTTTTTTTAATGTTAATTTTGGCTTGGAGCAAGGCAATTTTATCAAGCAGAGCCTTTTGTATGTTAGAGCACCATTCAGCGTCAGGTGTGCATGTAACGAGTGGGGCAACTGGGGACTTGAGTTCCTTGAGGATCTTGAAGAGTTCCCTAGCATTAGATTGGGCTTGAATGATCCTCTTATTATAAACATCCTTTTTTGCAGCTCGTATGGCTTCTTTGTATGTAATGGAGGATAAGGTAAGGTTATTTTTTTTAGCTAGAGAGGGTAAACTTTTCCAGTGAGCCTCAGCTTTTCTTTTCTCTTCACGTAGGTCGCGTAGGTTCGGAGTGAACCATGAATTGAGGTGGGGCCGTGGTGTTTGTTTGCGCAATTTGAGGAGGGCGATGGAGTTAAGGGCTTTTAACTTAACGCAGTTATAAGTATCTACCAATACAGTGGGGTCCGTGCAAGTGGAGGACACTTGATTAAGTAGAGGGAGGATAAGAGGGAGAAGTTTCTCAGACGTAATATCCTTTTTGTTGCGTGTGTAAGTGGGAGGGGCAAGGTTAGGTTTATCTGTAGCTGGACTGGCATTAATA
Source organism: Ambystoma mexicanum (assembly GCF_040938575.1). Classification (NCBI taxonomy): domain Eukaryota; kingdom Metazoa; phylum Chordata; class Amphibia; order Caudata; family Ambystomatidae; genus Ambystoma; species Ambystoma mexicanum. The sequence goes on from NC_090934.1 coordinate 657,408,734, forward strand.
GAGAATTATATTTTGTGGTGATCAGACCACGCACAAGGAGACACAGAGGTAACGTTGATTGCACAGTTCATGTCTGCAATCCAGTAAAGAGTGCAGTCCTTAATATGGGTGGGCTTGCTGACATGTTGGGTAAGGCCGAAGTCATCTAGGACACTTTCTAGGTCAGTGGCTTTAGCATCATTTGCATCCTGGTAGCCTAGATTGAGGTCTCCCAGTATAATCATTTGAGAATTATACTTGGTGCTAGTGGCTAAGATAGATTATATGTCCTCTATGAAGGAGGAGGTAGGGCCAGGAGGCCTGTATATAAGGTGCATGGTGGCTTTGTGATTAGGTGAGATTGGCAATTTAATAGACAGTAGTTCTGCTGATGGTAGTTGGAGGCTGTTAATGGCTCTGAGGTTAAGTGAGCTCTTAAATATTAAAGTATTTAAAAATATATTTTGCACTCTTTGGTTTAGCCTCTATTGGTCAGTAACCCCATGTATTTGTGCCCCCTTACATTGTTGTCTAGATCTCGACCCCCCAAACCCCTTCCCCTACTATGATTTTCAACTCACAGAATGTATATCACACCTTCAATAAAAACATAGGTTTTATACCGCTTCATTTCTCTAGATTCGTGTTTTTATAGAGAGCTTCACTCTACTTATCGTTGTAGTGACTCAGGAAGGATGAAGGGGCCACTTACTAGGTTGAACATCTGTATGTATTCTGAACATGCTGAATACGGATTTCTGGCACAAACTCTTAAATCCCCTGAGCTTGTTTGCCTGCAAATGAACTGACATTAATTTCAAAGTTCCCTCTGAAGTGAGTCCTGGTTGCAACACACACTGTGGCTGAGTGAGGGCCTGAAAGATTATAAAAAAACTATAATATGTATCCGAGAAGAGTGCAGTGAGCAATGAATGTTTCTAAAAGTTTATAACGATGAAGCATCCTACACGGTGCAGAAAGCACATCAAATAATGATGTTTAATATGAGGCATAGGGAGGGTTCTGTGAGTTGCAGAATGCTTAAATATAAAAATCTGTAATGGATAGTAGGGATGTTTGCGGCCTCTGCTGTGTTGTAGGAGGTATGAAACTCTATTCTTGGACAAACATCTAATTCATAACCTCATAAGTCACAGTTTTTCATAACATGGCAAGTTGCCCAATATAACATATCATAACCAGTTGCCTGTGAGTTATTATTCTCCATAAAGTATTAAAGGCACGGTTTGTATGAACTCTCAGTTGGAAATAACCTGGTAGATTACCATATATCGTATGCAACAAAAACACAGTTAAGCATAGCATCGCAAGGGAAACGCTATGCTATGCTAAACTGTTTTTTTCTAATCTACCAGGTAATCTACCAGGCTATTTCCAACTGAGAGTTCATACAAACTGTGCCTTTTGTTACTGGGTGTTACATGCATGGGTGCTGGGTTTTTCAGCACCCAGTTACTTCAGAGTTTGAAGCGCAATATAAACAATAAACAAATACAAATACAAATTCACAAATATGTCACTTGTGAAATCCCTTCAGAAACTACACATAACAACATACATGCACACATTTTGCAGTTTCAAAGACACAAGTTGGGCAATTAATGTCGGTGCAAATATAAAAACAAAAGCAAATACTACACCAAATGCCGCTTTGGTTTCCCTAGAGCAGTTTCAGCAACAGGATGAGTAAATAGCTTCATGTCTTCGATTAGACACAGTCTGAAAGGCAAATCACCTAAGAACACATACTGCAAAAAAAGAACCGAAGCATCAAAGTACATCAATGATTACAATGCAATCATTGGCCTCCTATGGAATGCAAACATGGACGTGCAGGACATTGCAGACAATTCAACTGCAGTTGCATGATATTTCACAGCCTACCTAACTAAAGCAGAGAAAACAGAGCTCAAAGACCACTGAGATGGCAAATCATCTGACAAAACACTTTCACAAAAATAGTACAGCTTTGGCATAAAAATGCTCTCCCAATGTGGCTGCTACAAAGCCACAGACCGTTTAACCAGAACCACCTTGTACGGGAAATCTGAAAACATTGTCTGGCTAAGCCTTTGTCCTTCTGCATCCAGATAAAGAGATCTCAAAACATGCCAAGACATAGAGCCAATAGCCAAAACTGACCCCAGCAGCCAGGACATTTTGAAAAACAACGTATTGGACACATACTACCCAAACAGGAGTACTGCTTTAGAAACCATGTGCCTATACCACATAGCCCAAAATTTCTCATACAAAAGTAATATTAAACCAGATGAGAAAAAAAGGTAAAAACATAGTCAAAGATAGTGAGGGCAGCTTGGTTAAATTTACCAAATGCACCCTGGTTAATCATATGAAACTATCATTAAAAACTCCTTAACATAGAGAACTGTACTTCATGTCCCTACTCGCTTTAAACCACGGAGAAAAGAAGAAGATTTATTGGACACCCATGCCTCCTATGAAGATGCTTACAACGCAAATGAATGCAGTATAACAGATATAAACTTTATGCAGTACAAAAACATGTTGGACAATGAACGCCAACAAGAAGAAGAACTTCAAGCACAACTAAACATAGACACTCCTGACAGCAGTCAACCTTCTCTTACAGGAAGCCAAAAACCACTTGGACAGCCGCTCATACCAAATGAGGCAGAATTAGCCATGACTGAAGTAGAAAACACCATGTGTCAATATGAGCAATCTGCAGAAGACTTTGCTCTTTTGAAATCACAGCTAAACAATGAGCAGCGTAGCATTTTCCTAAAAGTAACTAAAGGAATTGAACATGGTATGCAGCACGAAACTAAAACTTGTACCTGTCAAAACTGTAAACATATAATCCTATTTGTAAGTGGTCAAGCTGGTTCAGGCAAAAAATTCTTTAAAAAATCATCAGAGAATTCCTCCAACAATTGACAAACAACAAGCTTTCAGCTGTTGTAACTGCCACCACAGGTTTAGCTGCCTACAACATAGGTGGTGTCACTTTACATCGATTGCTACTCCTTCCAGTGAACACCAAAACAAATTAGACCCCTCAAACTTTGAGCAGAAGCTGCTATGGAGCTACGCAGAATTTTAAAACAAATGAAAATGCTCCTAATAGATAAGGTGAGCATGGTCTCGAACCTAATGTTGGCGTTTATTCACCACAGATTACAAGAAGTCCTTAAAACAGACTACGAAGAACTCTTTGGAGGAAAACACTTTTAGTGTTTTCAGAGACCTTCTTCAATTAACACCAGTAAAAGGTGAACCTATTTTTAAAACCTTAGGACACAAACTGTGCCGTAAAACTCTTGGCAGCATAGGAAAAGTAAATCCCTGGAAACATTTCCAATAGAGAAATCTAAATGAAAACATGTGTCAGTCTGCAGACCTCACCTACACCAACATTTTGAAAAGCATTCGGATTTGTGTACTTTCTAGGGAAGCAAAGTCTATCTTAAATAGCAGACGCATCCATGAGCTATACGAGCATAACACATGTGCTACTGATGTCATGGAACAATTAGCACACAAAAATTTAAACTGTATGTCCTTAATGCCAACTCTAGCAAGCTGTGCACAATTCAATGAAACAATGTTGACAAAGGAAATGCAACCACTAGTGCAAGTTTACTCCACAGACAAACTATACGTGCACGGTATGACATTACCTATGTGTCAACAAGCCACAGCACGACTAAATACCTTAGAGAACTCTATCTCTAACACAGCGGGTTTAAAGAAAATGTTAACATTGTGTTTAAACTGTAGAGTTATGCTAATGTGTAAACTTGATGTTGAGCAAGGTTTGGTTAATGGAGCACTTGGTACAGTTGTTGGATTGCAGACATACCCACGTGACAACAGGATTCAATTTGCCAATATTCACTTTGACAAACTTTCAGGAGTTAAAAGGATAGGACGCTCAACAGCACGGCTCCTTCTTTTCAAAGACATGTATGTATGCAGAGAACTGTGTTCTCTCTCACTAGCATACGCAGGAACCATCCATAAATCACATGATCTAACACTAGATCAAGCATTGATTAATATTGGCAGCACAGTCTTTAAAGAAGGCATGAGTTATGTAGCACTTTCACGCCTATGCAAACTTGAAGGACTATTTCTAGTGAATTTTGATGCAAGTAAAGTCACTGCAGACTTGCATTGTAGAGTACAATAGACTGTGTGCACTCTACACACCCCATCTCAAAATGTACCCTGCTCCTCAAAAAGGCAAACTTTGTTAAAGAAAACTAGTGCAAACTCAACTTAAATATGATCTCACAACAATACCATCAAATAAATTGAAAGCAGCAGCTGGTACTTCATCAATTACCACCGCCAAACAAGGATGTACTGAAAACACAAATGCATACCCAACTGCACAAACAAAGACAAATACCTCTTCAAAGAAACTACTTGCACTTCCATCAAATGATTCAAACACAGAACTGTCTGGTCCATTCACATTTTCCAATACAACTGGTGTAAATTGCTATGCAAATGTAGCAATCAATGTTCTATTCCAATTGCCTCCAATTATTGAAAACATTTACTTAAAAGACGCAGACCAATTGTGTTTGCAAATGTTACTCCTTCATAGAAATGCAACAAACAATCCTGATTTCATACACGTGGAAACATACATGCACTCTCTGCAGACATGTGGTGGCAGGAACAAGTCCCTAACGAGTGCTTTGTGTTTTTACCTAAACCTAACTGTGTATCCATTCCATTTCAACAGCTGGTACCAAATGCAAACTATGTCATATTATTTACTACTTGCAATTAAGACAATTGTTCCACTTTACACATACAATCACATAGCCAATACGTAATAGTAATGCTTTTACGATACAATGCAGATGGTACCAAAAAAAGTGCAAGCTTACTGGCTTCACACATGGATAAGTATCACTTGGCAATAAAACCTTCACATCAGTAGGCATAATCTACCACACAGGAGCCACAACCAATGCAGGTCACTATACTGGATACATTAAAAAGAAATGTGGGTGTTTTGAATGCAATGATACTTCCATTACTCTGAAGCAGAGATTACCAGCAAATCTTGCAAACGCCTACTTAATATTCTTGAAAACAAAATGTACTCACTAATCTGAGTTGAATGTCTACAAACTGTCCTCAATAACCTTTGAAACCACCAACGGGTAGAATAAGGCAACAGCTATCTAACGATGCCCAAACCAATGCAACTAATACACATCTACTGTAACTACACTCATAGTGCTGCAAAAGCACTTCACAAGAATTAAAATGTACATCCACTAACAAAAATGAACGTGCTTGAAAACATACCCTGCAAAAGTGAGAAACTGTAAACAAAATAAAGTTAGACTACTCAAACTGGTATCTGACTGCAACCATAATACTGCAATATTACTTCCCATTACTACACAATGTGAAATTCCTCAGCAAAAATGAAAGTTCTTCTGAGGAAACCCTTCAGCACTTATTATGTATAAACATACCCTCAACAACTTTCGGAACTATCAACAGTTAGACTACGCCAACAGGTATCTAACTGCCCCCACAATTATGCAACATTACTGTGCAATACCACAGTACTTACAAAACATCAACAACAACCAAAGGCATAAAGAAATACTGCTAAAAGGTAGAAATGAATAAACAGTTAGAATACGCCAACTGGTATCTAACTGCAACCATAGTACCACCACTTCTAAAAGAAAATCATACACCTTTTCAATTCCTCCTACTACAATAGACCACCTTAAACATTGCTATAATTAGTGCACACGTCACCGAAACAGACTGTGCCACATAACAACAAATAAACCTAGAAAGTTTTTTTTAAACCTGCATGGATTTATTTTCCCACAGACCCAATGATTATGCAAACAAACACCAGAACTGAGCACATTGCACAGTACACTTGTTTGAAGCATAGTACTTGTGAAATACTAATTATGAGGGTCCATAAATGCCTGCAATGCAATGCACTAACACATTACAAAGTGGCTACCATAACCTGTTATGCTTTCTTTTATCACACAGAATGAAAGAACAATTTCTGCTACATTTCCTCATACCATGCAAAGTACTGCATAGAGACTCAACAATGCAAACAGTAATTATACAATGATTGGTGTCATACTTTTTTTAATGTACACATTTCATTCTGTACACACATTTGTACAAACCATATACCCGTATCAGTGCATACCTGTATTATACTGCGATAGTTGTAGCCAGGCCCTACACTCTTGGGTGTAAAGCCTACAGCCTACAGCCAGGCACCCAATAGACTAGGGCCTGGCCACAACCACGACAACATAATGCAGTCATGCATGCAAACATCTACCCCCTAACCACAACTCACACACATAACACAGCCACCTGAGACCCTATCCACTTCCATTCACATACTGTTACAATGCTTCCAGCCAGTGGACAGACTGTTGGCTCCACACCCAAGACTCTACTAACTGCCCATAACCACTATAGCATAATACAATGAAATACCCAAGAATCAGCCCTACGGCCACAACCCAAACACATAACTCATCTGCCTAAACCCCTGTCCACACACTTGACATAGTATAACATTTCTCCCATCCACTGCACAGTCTATGATACACCCAAAAACACAGGCCACTCCATTGAACCACTTGCCACACAACCTATCCACTTCTGGACGCATACTATTACACTACTTGCAGCCACTGAAAAGACTCTTGCACCCAAGACTCTCGGCGCTGGCCACAACCACCGCAGCATAATACAGCCATGCATGCAAACATCTGTCTACTTCACTTCACATACTATTACATTACTCCCACCCACTGCGCAGTGTATGATACACAATCATCACACCATAATACAAGCATACACCCAGCAATCTGTACAATCGCCACAACCCACACACATAAGGCAACTGCCTGAGACCCGATCCACTTCTATACACATAGTATTACAATACATGCAAGCAATCACCACACTATTGGGTGCAGTAAACAAGCCACCCAAGGTCCTCTCCACTCTTCGATACATACCATTACAGTACTTCAACCAGTGGGCACACTCTTGAACTCTTCAGTGCATCGCCTCCAGCCATGCACGCATTCTATATTAGCTGGCCACAATTACCTCCCACTACATACTATATCATACAGCCAAGAATCCTGAGACAATCCAACAAACCACCTGACACATACCCTGTCCACGTTTACACATTTATACACATACTATTACAATACCTACAACCAGTGTACAGACGCTTGGGTGCATGCCCTCCACCCATGCACCCAAGACTCTAGGCCCTGGCCACAACCACTGCAGCATAATACAGTCATGCATGCAAACATCTGCCCACTTATCACAACCCACAAACAAAACACAGCCACCTCAGGCACTATCCACTTCACTTGACATACTATTACACTACTTACAGCCAATGGACAAACTCTTCAATGCATGGCCTCTCCACCCAATACTCGACTAACTGCCCAAAAGCAATACATCATAATATAGTAAAATACCCAACAATTTGCCCAGTGGCCACAACCCAAACACAGAAGGCATCCACTTGAAGCCCTGTCTACTACAGTACACATAGAATTCAAGTATGTGCAACTAGTCAGAAGACTCTTCAGTCCAATAAGCCAGCAAACTTAGGCCCTCCACACTTTTCTACACATACCATTACAGTACTATAACGAGTGCCCACACCACTGGACTCCTCAGTGCATCACCTCTAGCCATGCACCTAAGACTGTAATAGCTGGTCACACTCACCACAGCATAAAACAGCCATGCACTCAACAATTTATACACTGGCTACAACCCACACACATAATCCAGCCACCTGAAGCCCTGTCCTCTTCTATACCCTGCCTCATATCATCTACATTCCACTCCCCCACCCTAATGAAACCTACCTGCAGTCACCACATAAACTGCTCGTCAGAGGTTTTTTCCGTGAACTACTGCGGTGTCCGCGGACACTGCGATCACAGCACGGCCTTCTTCCACTTAAACAAATACATCATATGACCCATCTTTCACTATCCCACCCTTTGCAGCCCCTCTTCCCCCAGCAGATTCCCCAAAATTGGTTTTCTGTGCTATCCGTGGATATGCGTATCCAACATGGCGGGCGCTTCTGGAAAATGTGATGCACATCACGCTTCCCTCCAGCCAATCAGTGGGCATGTCATATGTCTGCGGACTTCACGCTACCATCCTACCCAATCAGAGTCCTGTCCGTGGATCGGACAGGTAAATGGGTCTGTGGAGCGGACCTAGATATCACTAATTTTTAGGGACCTACATTTTGCCTATTTAAAAAAAACTACTGAACGGATTTTCACAAGATTTACAAAAGCACGCTTCCGGGATCATGCTGCTGCTCCTGCCACACATTTGGTGAAAATCCTTCCAGCGGTTTGAGCTGTAGGCGTGGGCACAGTTTGCTCCATGCAGTCTATGGAAAAAAAATTGGGATCCTCCTATAATTTCCCCCAAGGTTTGGTGAGGATTCGTCCGGGGGAGCGATGTTATAAGCCTCCCAAAAAGTACTGTTCCTTTGAGATGAGCAACTTAACCATAACTACATGGCCGCTACCACAGGCTATGTAATATATATGTTGGCAATCAAAGATACAGTTGCTACTCAAAGACTTTGTAAATCAATTCCGTCTAGACTCACCTAATATTTTGTATATATTAGTTCTTGTTATGGATGTATACTTTGTGATTTTTTATTCTCATTTTCATCGAATCGTTCAATGTTAATTAGCTATATGGAAACATTGCAAAAGGTTTTGTAAGTAATTCTGTCTTATTAAAGAATAATTGTGCTATTACATTGTATTAATGTGATAATTTAGCTTCCAATTCATGGACTGAATGTACTTGCCAATTTTGGGAGCTTATTTCTTCCTTGCTTAATTCCATCCAAGTATTAACTAAACATGTGTACTTGCGGCTAATGCTCTTAAATACTAACGTTATTGTGTGTAGATATCAGTTTGCATGATGTCATCATGTGTAGTGCATGGCGTCATCGCCTGACTTAAGGAATTTAGTGGTGGTGGCTGGTGTGGATGCACCCATTATATTTAAGAAATGTTGCTATTTATTAAAACAATAAAGCTACAAGGTAACTATATGTAATGTATTTAAACTATCTAGATACCCAGTGTTGATACAATTATTATATATCTGAGGATGTCATCCCTTCTCCCCTAGGAGGAGACCTTCCCCATGTAGCCAAAGCAGTGCGTACAAAGTACAATAGTTCACCTGGTGGTAGAGACCAGGGGGGATGTCATAAGAGAAGAAGCCCCTTATGGGATTACGGATGGCCATTCCCAGAGAACACGGTATTCCACTGCTTTAGCAGACCCTCCTCTGTCTCCAAACTAAAGTCTCCTTCCCTGCTCCCAGACAGTATTAATATCTGCTATTGTGAGGCGAACCAGCATACTATGTTAGAGCTGACCAGCAGCCCAGGAAATACCAAATGCGTTCTATATAGCTCTACAATAAGTACTGTGAAGAAGAAGATGACCAGGAGCATGATGATCACGCCACAGAACCGGAGTCAACGATCTAGTCTCTCACCATACTTAATTGGCCCATGGAAATACAAAACTGCAGATTTAAACCAAAAGACAGAGAGCCATCTTCCAGCAAGGAAGTCTGGGAGATGCCGACCTACCATGCAGGGAACCCCAGCAAGAGATGCCAAGCGCAGAGGTGAACGAGAGTGAGAGTGCACTCAGAGGAGGAGGAGCTCCTTTGCAAGACCTGCCAGCTGTCACACAGTGAAACCCCATGCCCAGCAGGCAGAAGGGACTGGCGGAGCGACTGCCAATGAGAAGGAATAACCAAAGATTGATTGGCGGGCACGCTGCCGACACCAGAACATCTGAATGTTGCCAGAGCCTCAGAGGGAAGCACCACTGCCCGGAAGACGTGCACCAGAGAAGCAGGCATCTGGGCAGAGTGAAAGGTGTTGGAGGTCTTGTAGGTCTCTGGGAGGAACCGTAGAACAAGAATAAGCATCTGGGACCCTGAAAGAACCAGAGAGAGTGCAGACGGTAGCATATGGTTGGTAGGAGAGTAAACCAAGCTACTGCAATAGAACAGTGAAAGTCTGGGACCTGCACCCACATGACGACAAGCAAATAAGAGGGTCTAGGGCCCTGAATAAAGCAGAGACAATACAGAAGGGACTATATGCTTAGCAGGAGAGTAAACCAAGGCATTGCACCCACATATTGCGAGTCTGGGACCCGCATCCATAGAAGATTCGAAGAATGAGAGGGTCTGGGACTCTGAGAGAAACAGAGATAGTCCACAAGAGGACAAATATCTTTGGCAGGAGAGTAAACCATGCTATTGCAATCACACATCGCGAGTCTGGGACTCACACCCAAATGAGAGTTTGAAAAAAGTACAGTGACAGTTACCTTAGAAGATGCAGAGTCTGGAACCCAAACAAAGGAAAGTAGAACCAGAAGGAATCCAGGGGAAAGGAGCAAAACCCAAATCCTTGGAGTGATACATTGTGGAGCATTTCTTATGTCATTTTGATCCCCTGAGACATTGAGAACTTTTCTGTTGGCCAGAGTTGTCATGAAAACTTTACTTTGCGACAGAGTTGTCATGAACACTTTACTTTGGAACAGATCATCCTTGTACAGTTGATTTAGGTTGCTAGTGTTTGGGACAGACTTTTTATTTTGACATCCTGACAAATTCACTAGTTTTCTTTGAGACAGGGAAACCCCTCTTAGCTTTAGGAACAGAGGAGCATTTTCCCAACCCTATACTGGTTTATAAAAGCTTAAAACCAAATGCATGCCGAGTTCATGTCCGGGCCTTATTTTTGCACTCTTACATAACATTTAAGCAAAATCGTTTTTTGAAATATTAAAGTTGGATTATATTAATATGTAATGTTTCTGATTTGTCTAATGACTAAAAGAGTTTGGAAATACCCACAGGCACTCACATTTTAAGAAATATATTAGTCCTCAGTGGAAACTTAATTTCTAGTGTTAAATGATTCAGAACTGTCTAAATACTTTGGATAGTTTTGTGTGGAATTATTATTTTTTTTTTTTTTGAAATTTTTATTTTAATTTTCAACATTACAATAAGATGAACAAAAACATATTAGATGATTACACCAAAAACACATATTCTCTAACCTACATACTCAACTATATACAAACCCCCCAGAGTCAAATCAGATCTAAAATCAGGCCTAATACAATAAAAGAAATTTACTCCATATCTTATTGAACAATGCTCTCTTTTTCTCCCTCAGGTACAAAACCCTTTCGATATCAGCCAAAATATGCATCTCAGCAATCCACATTTCAATTGTAACAGGAGTAGATGTTTTCCAGTTTCTCAATATCAATTTCTTTCCCACCATTGCTCCCCGAAAGATCCACTTTCTCTGGGAGGTACTCAAATCTTCCAGCACATCAGTGCTGCCCAGCACAATGGTCTTAAAATCCAAGTGGATTCTCTCTTCGAGAACTCTCTCACAAATCTGATCAAATTCGAACCACATACCCCTCACTCTTGGACATTCCCACAACATATGTTCAAAGGTGCCCCTCTCCTGAACACACGCCCAACAGTCAGAGTTATCACTCATTCCTCTTTCCATCAAACGCTCCGGTGTCCAATAAGTTCTATGTAGAATCTTAATCTGCCGCGATCTTTCAACCAGACTCAAAGAACACAGTTTCACATTCTCACAGATTCGAGACCAATGCTCTTCCGCAATGTCCTCACCAATCCTTTGGTTCCAATCCAGTCTCACAGCATCATTTATCTTGTAGTTGGACACAATTTGTTTATAAACATAGCTGACCAAGCCACAACCACTCACCCCAGGTATCCAACCAAGCAAATCCAAATTGACTCCTTTCTCCATATCTACGTCACCTACTGCTCTCCGGATCTTCCGATAGTCCGCCATACAAAAGGTAGGGATATCAAACTTCAACTTGACTTCTCTGGCAGTCATCCAAGTCATACCATTAAAAAGGTCCCCAATCCACTGAACCCCAGCAAGGAACCATTCATGCCAGAACATAACTTTCCCTTCATATGTAACACTCGGATTCAGCCAAAGTGAAGCATTCGGGTCTCTCAATGCATCGAAACCCAAACACTCATTCAAAGTCAACCACGAAGTCCGTAGACTCTTAGTCAACGGATTCTCCAACCTCCGTCTGCATGGCTGACTCGTTAATAAAGCCCGGGGTGACAACGGACTCACATGACTAGATTCCGCTCCAAACCAATCCGTACCATCTGATTTAATACATGCAAATAAGGTACGGGCCATGAAGGCCAGATGATATGCCCTGAAGTCTGGCACCCCTAGCCCGCCTTTCGACAAGGGCAATTGCAGTTTACTTATCCTCAGGCGCGGAGGTTTATGATCCCACAAGAAACCCTGCATAAGCCTATCCAGTTCCCGCCAATACCTTTTCTCAATTTCCAACGGAACCATACTTAAAACATAGTTCACTCTGGGGGTTGACACCATCTTTAAAGCATTCACCTTCCCCCAAAGGGAAAGTTGAAGCAAGGACCATCTATCCAGATCTGATTTGAAAGCAGCACAGACCACATTCATATTCACTCTCACAAAATCTGCAATTGTTGGCAAAATCCAAACACCCAGGTACATTAACCTCTCAGCACACCACTTGAAGCCCAACCCAGTAACCAATTGTTTGTCACATAGTGGGACAAGGGGTAGAACTTCCGATTTCGCCCAATTAATCTTGTACCCAGAGCACCGATGAAAGACCTCCAGAATATCCATAAGCACAGGCAACGATTCAGCAAGATTCCTAAGGACCAACAGCAAGTCATCAGCATATAGCCAAGCTTTTTGTTTCAAACCCCAACCATCAATACCCTGCAGGCCATCTTCCGTCCTCAGCTTAATTGCTAAAGGTTCAACACTGAGTACAAACAAAAGAGGAGACAACGGGCATCCTTGTCTCGTTCCACGTTCCAAATCAAAAAATTGGGACCTCCAACCATTAGTTTTGACATCCGCCGTGGGCTTGGTATATAGTAGTCTGACCCAAGAACAAAAATGATAACCAAAACCCATTTTTTCCAAAACACTAAACATAAATTGCCAATTGACCCTATCGAATGCTTTTTCGGCATCCAATGAGAGAACCGCCGAGTCTTCTGAAAGTTCTGACGCTCTAGCGATGGTACACAGTAAAGTCCTCATATTGCTGGACGTCGTCCTACCCTTAATAAAACCCGACTGATTCTGATCTATCAATTTCGGTAGAAGATTTTCCAGCCTTAATGCCAGAACCTTGGCTAGGATTTTGTTGTCCACATTAATTAAACTTATAGGTCTGTAACTGGACGCCAAAGTTTCGTCTTTGCCCTTCTTTAGAAAGACCGAAATCGTTGCATGTCTAGTCGTATCTGGAAGCAGTCCCCGAGCCTTAGAAGTCACATACATATCCTTTAACAATTCCAATGCAGAATTAGGCAACCATCTATAAAACTCCACCGGCAGTCCATCAGGGCCCGGAGACCTGCCTACATTTAACTTAGAAATTGCATTCCTGACCTCATCCACAGTTACCGGTTCTTCCAACAAAGTTGACTCCTCTACAGAAATTTCTGGGACTGGGATTGCCCCCAAAAAATCTACATTGGTTGCATCAGTGTATGTCTTATTTCTATACAAATTCTTATAAAACTTCATGAACACCTCATTTATTCTCAACGGATCAAATGTAGTCATTCCACCAGAGTCCGTAATCGATGTGATTGAGCGCTCCAACTCTCTCAGCCTCATTCTGTAAGCTAGCCAACGATCACACCTCTCACCCCGTTCAAAATAAGTGCACTTTTGTTGAAAATACCTTTTCTCCACTCTGTCAGAAATCAACACAGTCAATTCCTTTTTCAAACGATTCAACTCCGGAAGTAAAAACAACTGTGAAGGATCCACCATCAATTTCCGTGATAAATCATTTATTTTATTCTCCAATTCCAACTGCGAATTGTCCCATTTCTTTTTCAAGCCTCTCGCCAAATTAATAAACATACCCCGTACAGTACATTTGAAGGCCTCCCAAACTGTGCCCAGCTCCACCTCACCATTACAATTTTCCTCCACAAAATAATCTATTTCTGTTGAAAGTTTGGCCATCTCATCAACATTATCCAACAACATAGGATTCAGTCTCCACGTAAATTGTCTGTCCATTGTAAAATCCCATCTCAAATCAAGAACCACATGTGCGTGATCCGTCAGCACAATATTACCAATACTACTCGCCTTATAACTCTGTAACATACCTCCTGACATCAAAACCATGTCAATCCTTGAATAAGTCGCATGCGCTCCTGAATAGAAACTGTATTCCCTTACCAACGGATTGTTCATCCTCCAGCTGTCCTTCAGATCATGCTCCACCATTAAATCCAATAGTGCTTTAGTTAGTACATCAGTTCTCCTGCAGAATCTGTTATTGCTCCTGTCCAAGGTATAGTCAATAACCGTATTGAAATCTCCGCCCAAGATTACGTTACTAGTCCCTAGATCCTGAACTGTTTGTGCAACCTCCCTGAAGAAAGAACCATCATCCACGGTTGGCGCATAAATGTTGCAGAATGAAACCACCTTGCCCTGAATGTTCGTCAGAATGGCAATCATCCTACCACCCTTGTCACCTATTACTCTTAGTACCTTAATCGGGGCATTTTTCCTTATCAAAATCACCACACCCCTGGACCTTGAATCAAAAGAAGAACCGTATACTCTCCCTACCCAGCCCTTCCTCAAACCATCCAAATCTTCTTTAAGAAGGTGAGTCTCCTGAAGTAAATAAATGTCCCCATTCAAATCATTCAAATAGGACATCACTTTCCGTTTCTTCTGCACATTATTCAGTCCGTTCACATTCCATGAAATAACTCTTAATTGATCCCCCATCCTCCAGACCAGAAAATCCACCCCCACACTATCCAATCTAGACAACAGGTCCTGATTTATGATATTGACCCTGAACCCCAACCCAACCCCCCAAAGACAGATGCAAAACACCAAGAACAGCAAACCAGAAAAAACTCCTATACTCATTCCAAGTAGTCCAACATCCTGGACACCTCTCCAAATAACTTGAACTCCCATTAAGCCACCCCATTCCATAATAGCCCGACAGCTCCATTTAAACATCCCCCCCAGCAGCCCCCCACTGGCACCACAAACCTCGCATCTCCTGCCATTTGTTCAGTGAAGGCCATGACATGATGTCCCCCTGTAAAGCACAGAGGACCATCTAGGGAAGAAGTAGAGTCAAGGAAGCTGCCCAGGAGAAAATGCAATGTCCCCAATAACATCGCACCCTAATTGGGCAGTCCCTGAGCCCATCGTAGTACAGTCAAAACGCCTAACACAGCCCACTCCGCCACACCACACGTGCAAATCCCCAAATGTGTACTTCTATGTCGAGATCCTGCAGAGATATCTAAATGCACACAACCCCACCTGCACGAGCATCCAGCCTGCATATAACTTGCCATTCCTGAAAACAGCACATCAAATCCAACTGTAAAACACGATAGAAAGGTGAAGCATTAGACTCCAAGTAACATTGAAGCAGGATCACAGTATTACATTGAATTGAAAAACCTTTGTATAATCCTTTTTTCTTTCATGTACCAGCTGTAGTAGTTTGTGATTATAACATGTAAAACCGTCTAGTGGTTAGTGGCTACACGGCAAATAATGGGTCTTTAAACATATCGAGTACATATATGTCATCTCACAACCCATTATGCGTTAGTGAACATGCAGGAAGGAAGAAAGCTGCAGATCACAGCAGTGTAAAATCATCTCATGAAACACTGCACATTTTAATCCTGCCAAAACATGAGGAAAGTTCAGTTCTCCAAGCATACTGAGCGCATATATTTGACCTTTGGGAGAGGACTGAACAACAACACATGTAATACCTGCAAAGAAATGACAGGCTGACATCCACTAGTGTGGAATTAATAAACTCAAACTCACATTCATAGAAATAGTTACATCAATAAAAATCTTGTTGCATCACATTTTTACTATAATAATGTACATCGATGTATTGCACATTGAGTAGGTGTGCCGATTTTATTTTTTACAGAAAACATTTTCATGAAAATACATTATGTTCATAAGTAAGATTCAATCCATTGCATACAGTTCCGAGTTTACATATGTAAGTGAAAATATCGCTTAGAGGAGGCGACGGAGAACTGAGGCTTAGCCAACTTGATGCCTCATGCCCATTTTTGCTTTGTAAAACATTGGCATAGCTAACTAGCAGGTAGCTAACACTGTAATCTCTCTACTAAAGAGTTCTTATGACAGCTTGTGTAAATTTGTATGGTCTAGGCACATACATATACAAATAATCCTTTGTTTCACAGGTAGCCAATGCAAACCACTCAAGCCAAGGGAAATATGGTAACATTTGCCCAGAAGAAGTAAAAGATGTTCCATTGCATTTTGCATGTGCTGCAGTCTGGAACCATTCTTTATGTTTGGTTTGAGATAGACAATGTTGCCAAAATTTAAACTTGATCAAACAAATCTATTATCAATCATAAATTGATCATTCAAAGTGCAATGGGATAAGAGTCTCCGAAGTATTATGATCCGAAAAAAGCAGGATTTGGATAGCGAGGAAAAATGCTGAGTAAGAGACAGATCCGAAACAGATCAGTGTAAATAAAAAAAATCATGTCAAGTGTTCTTATCTGTGAAAATGGCATTCAGCAATTCCCAAACATTTCAGGCCAGAAACGGTTATTTCAAGGGGTGGAACTGGCATAGACAGTCAGCAACTTCTTCTTTGTAGGATTAACTTTAACATAGTTGACATCCATCCCTTTCCTTATCTCTGATAAACGGAATTTAACATTGATGGCTGAGGCACCTCTATTTACCCACAGCTTTAGAATAAAACTGTGTTTCATCAGCATAATTCAGAAAGAAAAGTCCATGACTCTGAATAATGGCAGCCAAAGGGGCAAAGAGATGAGCCCTGAGAGACAAAGTTATGTAATTTAACTGAATGTGATCAGTTAGTGAGAAATTATCCAGGGGATTCAATTCATTTCCAAAAACCTAGTCTCTAATGCCTTGATGGTGCAGTTGGGACAGGAGCATATGCTGATCAACTGTACCAAGCACAGCTGTTAAATCGAGCAAGATCAAAGCTCCAGAACCCCACCGTCCCCTGCCTCCTTTAAAATGTCGAGGATTGTAGTAGTGACAATTTCTGTACCGAAAACCTGCCTGCATCAAGTCAAGTATCTGAGAAGTTATTACAAATGGTTGAAGCTGAACCAAGACAACGGGCCTCATCAAGTACGGCGGTGTGGGAACAAATAGTTGTAAAGCAGTGGTAACTCTGTTACCACTACATAACCACTGCATTACCTCACTGCTATACTATAGGTTCAGTGGTAAGGTGGATTATTTCCTCCAGCAAAAAACTGGAGGTTAAACCATCACCTTACCACCAAAAATTAGCAGAACTAATGCCAGCAGAATTACCGCCGGTGGTAATTCTGCCAAAATACTCACCTAGTCCTGAAGGGGAATTTACACTGTCTACCACCATATGTAATCCTGCTGTAACTATGCGAGACCAAGTGGCAGTAACATTAAATCCATTTAGCGGTATGTTGGTGGATTTACCACCCAAAATATTGCCAAACTTGTAATGAGGACCAATATGTGCTAATTGTTTGTTAAAAAATGGGGTTTGTGAGATAGGTTCAAAACTATTTAAATCAGCGACATTCAGGTTTGGTTTCTCGTACTTAGACAGATGAAGGCAAGAGGCAGCATCTTATGCAATGCGTGCACACGCTGCTGCTCCATGTTTCCTTTTAGTCAGAGAAAGTAAATAAGACTCCAACAAGTGTAGGTATGGACCAATCTCCAATTACAAATATCTTTTCTTTGCAAGCAAAGCCTGTGTTAGCAGTGGACTGGTGGGCAATTTACACAAAAATGAGAAATTACAACTGCAGATCGCAATGTTGTTTGCTCAAGGGGCTCCTTAAAAGTGAATAACGGTAATAATCACTGAAGTAGGAAGAGGTTACAAGGGCACTAGGCGAAGACCTGTGGCTCAGTAGGGCACCTCAATATCATCATGCAAATTCAAGTTTTCAAGGGTAGGTGAGACCTACCTTGGTCAAACCTCAATGGTGGGCTATCTTAGTTTTTTGGTTGTATGCCAAGTACTGACTTATTGGTTTTGAAGGGGGCTGTTCTGATGTTGTGCTGCATAAGAGTTCATTAATCATTTATTTATTTATTATATAGCACACCGAACCCTGAGGTATCTGGGCACTTTAAGCTTAAGAATGTGATTACAACAATTACAAAGTGCATTAATGACCAACTACATGCATTGGAAAAGCCTGACCTCATGTAGCAAGGTGGCTACATCAAGGCATGCAGTTATGAATAGGATGTCCAGGAAACACGAAATGGAAAAGCCTGACCTCATGTTGCAAGGCGACTACATCAAGGCATGCAGTTACAATTGGAAAGTCCAGAAACATGATGTGGAAAAGCCTGACCTCATGGTTTATCATGTAAAAAATAGATGTATCAGTGTACTTACCTTGAAGTGGACTCTATCATTTCACATAGGGCACCTCTGAAGTTTTAATGACAGGGACCCACTGAAGTGAACTGGCCTCTGGACCGGAAGTGATCATCAAGATGGTTAGGAAGAATAGAGGTGAATGAGAGTAGGGAGACCAGAACACTGGATAATTACCAGGGGTGGATGTGGCCTCGAACAGCCCCCAGGATTATTGAGAAGGCATAGAAAAGGGAGAGCACACCAGGATGGCGGGCACAGGTCTGCCCGGGACTGATAAAGAGAGGCCTGGATGAGCAGCTGCTGAGGCAAATATGGAGTCCAGGAAGTGCTGGGTTAAGGAGCAGAGGGGAAGACCAAGGGGTAGGCTCAAGCATAAATCGAGTTTGTTTAGCGCAAAGGTAGAGATTAGAGTTGTTGGAGAGTGGTGGGTGTGGTAGATTTTCCTTATGTTAAGAAGGTTAATTCTGGCAGCAATGTTAGTTGCAGGGATGACCTGCTGAGGTCTTAGATATCTGCTGAAGCGGAATCCAAGGTTGCCAGCCCGTATGTGGAAGTTGGGTGGGAAGGAGATAGGAGGTGGGAGAGTTGGGCTGATCACTGAAGGGAGGGAGACAGATTACTTTTGTCTTGGAGGTGTTCAGCATCAGGCACCAGAGGGTCATCCAGTAACAGATTGTTGTGAGACAGCCTATTACACATTTAAAGAGGGCAGGAATGATCTAGGTGTCCGGAAAAGGGTTGTTAGTGAAAAGCTTGCCCAGGAAGGAGACGTACATAGTGATGAGGAGCGATCCCCGGACTGATCCTTTGGGGACACGAACCACTGGAGGTGTGGGGGAGGTCTTACAGTTCCATGACAGGGATACAGAACAGTGGTAACACATTCTGATTCGGATATATTTAGTTCATTCAGTAATTTTTGATTCTATAAATAGATTGGATTGGTGTTGCCCTTGTATCATATCTTAAAACGTGCCTTCAAGTGAAACATTAGTTATTTATTCGGTTCCAATGGAGGGCAGGAAAATGTACAAAATCCTGAGGTTCTTGGCTGGTATCAGTATTTCATTGCCATAGACCACAGGTATATATTGTTGAGTAATTAAAAAAGCATGAGAGAGATGAGTGGACCACAATGGTATATTCAAATCTCCTAAATACTGGTACGTGGAGCAGTTATCACCTTTCTGGGTTCTAACGTATGGTCATAATTGATCATAATCCTCTTCTTATTTAATTTGTAGGAGGATAGAACTGAAGTATGGCAACAAGATGTGGAATCTCGATCCATCTTGTGCCAAATCACAGTCCAAAGGTAAGCCGACCGGTTTCAGTGGGACTAGGCAGTTGAGCCACTTTCTTCAGGGCTAGGGAAGACAGCATTAAATCATCTACTGTGTCCGTTAGTTATGCCACAGCATAATTTGGCTGTTTTCGGGAGCGCCTGCCTAGATTGTAAGACAAAACAAAAGGGCGGGCGTGGGTAGACAAAACAAGCTCTAATTAGGGTTGTGCTCAAGGGTGCAAAATATTAAATGTGTCAAACGACCATGCATGTACAATTTCATACCTCACGATTAATGTTTCCCCTTTATTCTATTTGGTGGTCCTTCGTGCAAGAAGCAAGACTTCAGTCTTCTTGTGGTGGCTAACCTTAAATAAGCCAATTGATGTTTTGACCTTTAGAGGAGAAAAAAGCCCATCAATGGACCTTTAGTCTAAAAATAGTCTACAACACATATTTCATACATTCAGAGAAACTGGAAATTCATGTTCTGATGTAGAACATGCACTAGCTTTAGTAATTACTATATATGGGTGGTTCCAACAGGAGTCCATCCCTATATATACTGCATTTGTTTCATCTGGATATTTATCCAGATGAAACAAATGCAGTCTAGTGTTCATTTCTCTACTCAGATTGATGCATCTTAACTCTGGTGGAGTTATGTGTATGTGTATGAAAAATAGGGATGGACTCCTGTTGGAACCACCCCTACATAGTAATTACTAAAGCTAGTGCATGTTCTGCATCAGAACATGAATTTCCAGTTTCTCTGAATGTATGAAATATGTGTTGCCACACAACTATTTTTAGACTAAAGGTCCATTGATGGGCTTTTTTCTCCTCTAAAGGTCAAAACATCAATTGGCTTATTTCAGGTTAGCCACCACAAGAAGACTGAAGTCTCGCTTCTTGCATGAAGGACCACCAAATAGAATAAAGGGGAAACATTAATCATGAGGTATGAAATTGTACATGCATGGTCGTTTGACACATTTAATATTTTGCACCCTTGAGCACAACCCTAATTAGAGCTTGTTTTGTCTACCCACGCCCCCCCCTTTTGTTTTGTCTTACAATCTAGGCAGGCGCCTCTGAAAACAGCCAAATTATGCTGTGGCATAACTCACAGAGACAGTAGATGATTTAATGCTGTCTTCCCTAGTCCTGAAGAAAGTGGCTCAACTGCCTAGTCCCACTGAAACTGGTCGGGATACCTTTGGACTGTGATTTGGCACAAGATGGATTGAGATTCCACATATTTTTGCCATACTACAGTTCTATCCTCCTACAAATTAAATAAGAAGAGGATTATGATATATGATGACCGTATGTTAGGAGCCCAGAAAGGTGATAACTGCTCCACGTACCAGTATTTAGGAGATTTGAATATACCATTGTGGTCCACTCATCTCTCTGATGGTTTTTTAATTGCTCAACAATATATACCTATGGTCTATGGCAACGAAATACTGATACCAGCCAAGAACCTCAGGATATTTTACATTTTCCTGCCCTCCATAGGAACCGAATAAAGAATTAATGTTTCACTTGGAAGGCACATTTTATGATATGGTACAAGGGCAACACCAATCCAATCCATTTATTGAATCAAAGATTACTGAATGAACAAAATGTATCCGAATCAGAATGTGTTACCATTGTGAATGAGGGAAGATTTGGGTAACAGATTACCCCCCAGGTCCAATACGTGGATACTCTTCCATGGATTCAGAACAACCAGTGAAGTAGGAGTCATCCAGGGCAAATGTGGTGTCCTTGAAGCCAAGAGAGGGCAGGATGAGCAGGGGGTAGAG
Organism: Ambystoma mexicanum; assembly: GCF_040938575.1. Lineage (NCBI taxonomy): Eukaryota > Metazoa > Chordata > Amphibia > Caudata > Ambystomatidae > Ambystoma > Ambystoma mexicanum. The sequence goes on from NC_090934.1 coordinate 657,430,513, forward strand.
ATAAACGAGAATGGCAAAGGCTGTGAAATGTCAAGTAGGATAAATATCTAGGGAAGTATAGAATGGTGAACAGTGGCTACAAAATCACGGACATGGAAAAGAGCAGCTTCAGTAGAGTCCTTGCTCCCTACACCTGACTGGAGGAGGTCAGAGAGTGAGTGATCCTCAAGATAATTGACAATACAATTAAAGACACATTTCTTGGGGATTTTGGAGAGGTGGGTTGGTAGAGAGATGGGTCTATAAATAGAGGATTTTTATGGATCAGCAGTGAATTTCTAAAGTGTGGGAAGGAATGTAGCCATTTTGTATTATAGACGCTTGTAAAGATGCCTGCTGATAGCGAGAGATTATAGAGGGAGGAGACGTAAGAGGGGGTGACACATGCAAGCTTTCTTGTGTAAAGGGGTTAACTGGGAGCACAGGATGGGATAGCTTACTAGAGAATAGCAGTTTAGTGGGGAGTTGGTAAAGAACTAGGATAGTGAGGTGTGGGAGATAGGAGGAAGAGCGAAGAAAGGAGGGGATGGATGACAGATGGGTGGGGCAAGGTATTTCACATTTTAGTGATGGTTGATGAGATGTAGGAGGCAAAGTCATCCTTGGAGAGAGACAAGGATAGGCAGCAAGTTTTAGACAAGGGGTGCATATCCTGGAAAGGGGTGTGAGCAGGGAAAGGCTATAAGGCCTGTATTGAAAGAGGATTATGTAGATGCAAACGCAATGTTGATAACAAGGTGCTTGAGGAAAGTATGAGAGTGATCTTCGCACCAGCCATGGAGACAGATGGTTGTCTTAAGCTATTGTAGAGGTGACAAAACAAACAGGATAGTGACAGTCAAAGGAGGTAGTAAGTGAATTATTGAGCCCTCTAATAGCAAGTTTGATGGAGTGGATAAGCCGAGGAGAGAAGGTTTGAAGGAAGGACTTGACTTGCTTCAGGATCGGGGCCATGAAGTCAGGTTTAAGCTTCCTTTTGGTAATAGATGAAGAAAGGGTTGTGCAAGTGGGGAAGACACAGAGATGGTGAAGTGAATGAGTGAGCAATCCAAGGTAGACATGTCATAGAGAGAAGAGGATGTAGGCATGGGGGGATAGGACAAGGAGATGAAGGAAGATTCCATGGGTGTGGGTTGCAAGGTTGTGCAGATTGACCAGGGAGTGATCAGAGAGTGAACTCAAGCTACATTTGGCAGTCTTCAATAATGTTTCTAACGTTGAAGTTGCCTAACATGACCAAGGGTACATCAGATGGGAAAGATTCAAGGTCTAGAAGAAAAAACTCAGAGTGCCAGCTGGGTGGTAAGTGAAGATGATTATGAGATGGGCTGGAGAAAGGAGCTTAGCGGAGATGTGCTTGAATGAAGAGGATGTAAAATGAGAAAGGCAAGAGGTGCTGATGGCATGTCTTTACTGATCCTGGGGTAATCACAATCGTCTTTTTTTAGTGAGTCAAGGGGAGTGAGAAGTGTTAGTAAATTCAGTGTGGAGAGCAGCCTAAGTGGTAGCCTTGTGGGCGAGATCCAGATTTCAGTGAAAGCCATCAGAGAGCGCTTGGTTTGATGGGAGTCGTGGTCAGTGAAGAAAGACGTTTTCTTTCACAGAGATTGGGCATTCCAGAGGATCACAGTGCAATTAATTGAAAGTACAACAGGTCAAGAATTAGATGAGGGAAAAGTTCATGGTACGCGGGCAGGGTAGATAAGGTAAGCACGGGTTGTTTGTGTGAGAGAAGTGGACAGGATGGCATTCAGGGAGATAGTGGTGGATGGGGATCAGGAAAGTGAGGAACAGGAGTGGAAGTGAGACAAAGACCAGGGGTTGGCAGGGAGAGGCCACAAGTAGAAAGAGAAGTAGATAGGCATAAGCGTGGTTAGGTGGGAGGAGGAGTGTGTTGGGGACATAGGGATGGTTCATATAAAGCAAAGGAAGGTGATGATTTTATAGCTTTTCAATCAATCTGTTGGTAGTGAGCAACAATCATTAAAACATAAATACAGCAAGGCTGGTAGTGACGAACAAACATTAAATATTTAAATGCAGCTAGGCTGATAGTGGCCAGAAATCATGAAAACAGAAATGCAATAAGGGCCGTACCAACCAACAGTAATTGAAAAATAAATGCATGTAGGCCATTTATTACCAGTGAGACCTCACATGAGCTATGAGTAGCATCAGTGGCAGGGGGGTAGAATGTTGACTGTGGGGACCAGAGATGCCTTTATGGGAGGGTAAGGGGGTATTGTGCCCAAGACACCCTCCTAAGGGAGGGGCCCACGTGTCTGTCAACTTCAAGGAAGTAAAGGCCCATTATTTACAAAACATGCCAGGATGTTTTATGGCGCTCTGCTAGAGCTTTAAAACTGCTGCCTGAGTGTTGTTCACAACTACATTCTGTTCTTATCAATTAACGCAGTAAAGGTGTCTGCATTCACAGTAAAAAACTCAGTGGGCCAGATTTTCAAAGTTTTTTGGGTGCAAGTGATGAAATGCGCTAAAGTTCCAATCTTTTGCACCAAGAAAAGTTCACCCAAATCCACAAAGGGCTTTCTGAATGTGTGCATCTTAGATGCTCACATTCAGATGCATTTTTTCACTCCCTTTGCTCAGTTGTACAAGTAAGAGGGCATTTCTGTGCATTTTGATGCACATTCCAAAACCATAAATAGTATTTGCTTTGAAATGTGCAAAAATGAAAGATCTTCTTTTGTGCCCATTTGTTCTAGACGCAAGGGAAGGCCCAATGCGCTATAAGTTAATTTCTGAAACTTTCATTCATTTTCTTTGATGTGGGAGAGCAGCATTGCTGGGAGCTTGTAATACATTAGGGTTAGGAGCACACTCCTGGCACTAATGTATTGAAGGGGTCTGGGCAGTGTATCTTTGTGCTACTATTCAGCCATCTCTGAAATGCCCAAGTAACCTTTGAGACTAATGTGACCTTGACATTTCTGAAATGAGCTCAAACGAAAAAAGCACATCCTCTGCACTTTTGTCATTTGCACTCAATTTTGATAATCTGCCCTCGTTTGTCCGTTCACTATAGTGCAACTCCTTTGGCATTCTCACCCTTATGTGAGGAATGTATTGATCATATCCAATCCTTAAAATTGAAATACATATTGATATATTTGAATGCCATGATTTTTCTGAAGATCTCTCTGTGTATAAAGCACACATTATAGAGACAGGCTCAATGTGATCTGCCATTGTGCTCCATCGTAAGGCCAAAAGTGCTCAGGAACCGAACTGCCGGTAGACTATCCACATGATAATCATAGAAAGTGTAGAAACAGAGTTAAATCACAAATTCCGCAGAATATAAAACAAAAAACTCCTTAGACAAACTAATCATACAAATCATATCAAAGTTTTTTAAAAAACCAACAGTGTCAGAGTTGTTTTCCTAAATGATTATAAAAGAACAGTACCTTGTTTGTTGCTTTTCTGTCCTTTCTTAACTTTTCTGTGTGCTCTTTGAGGAAGTAGTGCGGTGGTGTGTGTCTGGCGTGCTTAGCTGTTTCGATTTTGATCTGTTTGGTGATAGGATCGTGAGTGGGTGTTCAGATTGGTGGTTTGACTGGTGTGTTTGTTGGTCTGCTGAAGGTTGCAAATATTTTTTTTAATTAAATAATAGTATCTGACTATGTGTGGGTTGTGAGCATGCCTTGCGATTGTGCTCGGATGTGGCAGGCCTGAGACCCCACACGGCAGGCCGAGTAAGAGGAGTTTATGCTGTGATGGTTCCGAATGTTGTACAGTGTGGTTTGTGCTTGAAGGAGGCAGCTTTGAAATCCAGGGGCACCAGCCCCTGATAAATTGGGGCTTGTTTGTGTGATAGTCTGGAATGTTAGTTACGGGATTGTGATATATGCTCGGTGGGTTACGAATGTGGTTTGCTACTGAAAGATTGTCGTGTATTGCTGTGCATGGGATCCTGTCCGGTTCGGTGTGTGAGTGTGTATTGACCCCTTCATATGGCATAATAAGTAAGGGGGTGTAGTGTGGGGCTTGCATTGCGTTATGCAATGCAAGCCATGGAATGTTAGTTGGTGATGTAACCCTGGGTTCCTTCAGGATTCTACAGAGGACAGTTAGTTCATTCAGGATGGGAGATGTGACTGGAAGGTTGTCCCTACCTATGCTCTCCCCATCCCTCTAGCCTGACAACCAGAAATCATAAAAAGCTCACTTACCTTTTGTACCTGCTGACTCCTGTGTGCATGGAGGCACGTTCTTATGTTGTTTGATTCCTCTTGGAGTAAGTTGTTCCCATGTCTCAATGCCAGATCTGAGATCTTATAATCGACAAAATATGTGAGTCAAACCGTGGTAATAGTCCTTGACTTGGAGTAAGGTATGGAATATTTAGTGAAGTAAGGCTTGAATATTTTCCTGCCATATGAATGTCATTGAGGGGGAAAGGTGAACTCCCCTTGCTAAGAAATAATTTACATTTTAGTATATCTGTATTCTGGAAACCAAATCAGAAGAGCATTTCACATATTTGTTGCACTTGGTTGTTCAACAAATACAACTAGGACTGCAAGACTGTACTCTGTAAGGCTCCTCCGTTCCTTGCACCCAAACTGTCCTATTAACTGTCTACCATGTCCTAATTTCTGTTTTTGCTTTTCCTTCTTTCCTAAGATGTACCAGCACCATGAGACCTCCAGGTCTGGGCACTGTCAACAAATAAAATAGCAACACAGTATCAGTACCCATCTAACTACACAACACACATACCCACACACACTCTATTTGACCAGCCAACATCAACTAGAACACCTCAAAATAGCCCCACAGATCCATGGAAAGACCCTCTCTCCACAACAGTCTCCCTTCACTCCGTACCAAACATCAATAACCTACTAGAGATAATTACCTCCACATTGACTATATTTGTCAACACCAATGCTCGATCCACTCAACAGTACCAATCCCCTCCACCATGGTATGAACACTAGCTCACTGATAGCAAATGCATGATCCAGATACATGTAAGCCTTGACAGAAACATCACTAGGATGAAAACCTTATAAGCCAAGAAGATGTCTGTTCAGCCCACATACACATCATTACCACAGCAAAAAAGAGCCCTTTGCCCAATATGGATGCCAATGGAAACCCAGTTGCACATAAACAAATAAGTGAGTTTCATGAAAAAATAAAACATGCATTAACTGTTTATTGTTATGAAATTGTTATTGAAATGATGCGATGCTCAGAGCTCAGCATTGCATTACACTTGATATTTGTTGTACAATTTTCCTTTTTGATCAAATAATGAACATGAAGTTCAAAATGCATGTTGATATTTTCCAGTGAATAACTCACTGAACATCAACAGTATGGACTATATTACACATGTTAGACTCAAAAATATCTTAATGTACTATGAAAAGTGATCAATGTAATTTGATTGCAGAAGCAATCAACGATTTACATAGTCTAGATGAGACATGGACAAACACAACCAACGAAAACATATGCATCATTATAAATGAATTACATCTTGTACTGTTGATAACCCTGTGTTTGTTCTTGATCAACATGGTAGCACTGATTACAAGAAACAGCGTGGTCAGAGTCTCTAAATCAGAAGCTTGCAGGAGACATCCTAACAAAGCTTCCTCCTGTGTAGATCTAAATTGTAGTGAATAGTTGCATGTAGTCAGCATATTTTTGAATGGATATGTGACAGTGAGTATGATTACCAGGGGTTCCATATAGAGATTAAAGGCTATTGGAATGAGGATTGAACCTTGCAGGATACCACAAATTATAGTTAAGAGCAGATTTTTTGTGTGAATTTCCATAGAAGAAAGGAGTGTCTGTTAGAGAGAAAAGAATCAAATCACTGCAGCACTATATTGATGATACACTTGTGGGAGGGGAAGGTGGATATTAATATTAAAGCCTCATTATCAACAGTGTTGAAGCCCCAGAAAGCTCCAGGACACATGGGTCTGCTGTGTTATTACGAGGACATCATCAAACATTTGATTGTTGTGGTGTCTATGGTACAATGAAAGGGAATTACAGATTGGTCCTTTTGAAAAAAGTAATGGTTATTAATTTGGTCTAGGGTTACCAGGAGCACAGTCCATTTCTTACAACTCAGGCTTGGGTTAACCCTGTCAGCATGAACCCTTTGCGGGCATCCCTTGAAGTTTGGTTAACAACAAGTATTAACCTCACTAGGCTCTCTGGTATTTCAAACAACAGGGTAAAATCCATTTGCATTTGTTGTTAAAGCTCTCCATAGTTGATTATCAGGACCTCATGACACTCTTGATAACTGGCCAGGATCATCTTCTAGGCAAACCACCCTTTCATGTCGCTTTCTACAATTTCTGGCTTTCCTTAATGTTTGACTTTATCATGAACAGATGCATTGTTTTGCAGAAACCTAGCATATAATCCAAATTGTCCCCTGTGGGGGGTTGTTATGAACCATGACGGATATAACTTAGTTGCTCAAGGCAGTTTGCCTAATGAAATAAAAGAATAACTGGCAATGGTCGGGTGATCTATGGGAGGCCATTATAGATGACACTTTCCAAATAGGTTAACACTTGCAGGAGTGAAGGAGTGAGAGGAATGAGCGTAAGCTTGTCTCTCATCTTTGCCTTGCCCCAGTCCTCCTCAAAGCATAGAGCGTCAATCCCAGAAATCAAATGAGAAACCCAGGAAAGCTGGTTATAACCAGAAAGCCAACCTGAGGTGGAAATGAAGATGACAACTCTTGATGTGTTTAATAGTGCCGAAGAAGTCCATCAGAGCACAGCATGCCCTTTCTCAGCTTTCTGGAAACATAAAACCCCTGCAAAGCACAGGCTTTTTGTAAACATGGAATCATTGGCCATCTTCTTTGGATTACAATGTTCCATCCCCTGAACCTCATGGTGCCAGCTTTGCTAAATTCAGGTTAATGGGAAATAACATATCTAGAAAACTTGGGTACCATGTTTCTTCGGAATCTGAGTACAACCCTCAGGAAGGTACGTAATTGCGGGGTTTGCATTCTCTTCCTGACCTTTCTACAAGTGTAGCTGAGATGTTTTTATTGATCTGAACTACCCGGTAATTTGGGACTTCCTTAACTTCAAAGACACAGCCCTTATATGACTGCACACACAAGACGTTAGTGCTGGGATCGGAAATCTGCTGTAGAATTTTGCTTCTGTTTTTTTAGCATGGTGAACATAAACAAACCATTTCCGGAATGGTTAAGGTGTCCCCAACTAAAGCTCCTATTGAAGGTGCTCTGAAAAGTTTCAGTTCATCAACATGTTCATGAAGGAAGCCCACAGGCATCCTCCTCATAGGCAGTTGAATTGTTGCACTGAACCTGCACTAGAGGCTGAGTCTTGCTTCACCTTTTACAATTTGAGCTCCTGAACAAATTGGTGAGCGAGAGGTCCCCTGTTATACACATTTGTTTCCATTCACTCAGGCTAAGCCAGACTCATGCAATCAATCATGCAGAAGGACATTCATGCAGGCAAGCGGCCAATCAGGCCCACAGGCATTCAAGCCATTCACTCCACCCAGACACCCATAACAATAAATGTGCATTGGGGTAAGTACTGTATAAGAGGTACTAGGCCCCTCCCCCTCAAATTGAATATAGATAACATAATAGGCTGATCAATAGTTCCAGTATTGCAAAAATCAGAAGTATAGCGCTTTTATTCTAAGGTTAAAGGTGCATGTTAGGCAACATATTTTTTAGGATTAGAATGACTCAGGTAATGGAGGGTGTCTCAGGTATTACACAGACATCATGAATATCTAAGAATATATTCTAAAAACTGAATAAAAAAAGTTATGCTTAAAAGTAAATAACAACTCACCATTGGTAGCCGAACATCTAGGCTGAACAGGCTTAGATAGATTATAAAATGGATGCCAGAATATAAAATGGCTTCAGAGTCCACCATTAAAAGAGCTAAATCATACTGATGGTGGAATATTCTTTGGCTGCGGTTCACTGTGAGAGAAAACACGTCTGTGTTGGTATATTTAAAATTTCTTGGTAAGAAAAGCAGACATGATTGACAGTACACTAGATAAGGGCATGCGAAAGCTACCAATTAGACAAAACAGCTGCTTACTTAGCAACCAATAAGATGAGCTCACCTGCCAAGCAGATTTGGCAGACCTCAAGAATCAGGTAAGGGCTGGTTCTTGGCAGGAATGGAAGGATAAATAATTAGGTCCAGCTGGGTCTCATGCAAGCTTATCAGTTTATGTGTCAGTCAACTAATGCTTGCCAAAATGAACTCATGTGTGCTTTATGAGTCACATGTAAGCCAATCAATCAAAGATAAGCAGGGCTTATATTCTAGTTAAATTAACCAATTAGAAATGTATCCTGAATTTGCATGAAGTATTGCATCATTCTCAAAAAGCCTATAAAAGGCAAGCTGATTGTAGGAGCTCCATGTGACTTTCAGAATGTATTTGAACTTATATTAAAAGATAGCTGTGAAATTGCATCCAGGAGTCCGTTCCTGTGTTCTTGTTTCCATTGCCAGAGTCCACAGTTGTCAGAGGGCTTGCGGGGATGCACAGGGTCCCCCTTTACACATGGCAACCACCGAAGTGACCCTGAAAATCTTCCAGGGACAAGAACCCAGACCTGTGCTGACAGAGATAGGAGATTACCAGGAGAAATGACAGGGTAAGTGAATCGGCAGTGTGCCCTCATTTGTCGGTGGAAGTCTTCCTATGGCTGTCAGCATAGCGTGGCACAACTTTGACATCTGTGGATTATGGTATGTATTGAAAGGGGACAGGGGTAAAGGAAAACTTCAATATTATGTATATATTAAAGTAATCAAAAAGTAATCAAAAAATAATCAGTAGTTTAAAATGTAAAGTGATAGTTTAGAAGAGCAACGGGGTAGTTTTCAAAAAGTAATGGGGGTTTGTTTAGAAAAAGACAAAGAGCATTTGTGGAACGAAGAGTATCTGACAGCCTGGTTTCCTACCTCAAGGCAGGTCTAGAGGGAGTAATTTCAAACCACCAAGGGGGTAAAAAGGCAGCACATAAACAGGTTTATGATAGGGAATGACTCAAACCCCTATCGGGGCATACTTAGGGGCAGAGATAAAGTGAGGAGCATTGAGGATTAATGTGTAAAGAGTCGACTAGTTTGTTTGTTAATATGTCTGTTTTAAAACTAAAGGTGTTGAAGAGCGACAATGAGTTGAGATGAAATCATGGAATTACATTATTTATTTAAGGGAGGTAATTTGCACCAATCCAAAAGTAGGTAGGGATCAGAGGAAATGCAGAGGTTTGAGCAAACCATTCATTAATGGGCAAATTTACATTTGTCGTTTTTGAGATATTTTTAAGACTGCTGGTAAAATGATAGAAAAATGAAGCCAACAAATGTGACAATTTGTGTACCCCTTGAGGCAAGTGAATGGAAGCAGCTAGGGGGTTCAATTATATATACTTGTACAGATTAGAGTCCTAGCTGACCAAATTGCTTTGAACAATAAAAAACTGCCAAGCACTTCATAGAAGCAAAGACAGAAGTAAGTTGCACATAAATCAATGTTTTGCTGATTACAACTGTGTAGTTAAAACATGAAAAAGTCACTAAAATAAATCTTTAAGGCAAAAACCGACATCAAATCCCCTTTCTCCAGCAGAAAATTAAGATAAAACTATGAATAGTAGCTTTATTATTATTATTACGGCAGGGCGATAAGCAATTTTGTATGCGATTTGTGTTGTTGGCGGAAAGCCAGCGCTGACACACACGTAAACATTTTTTCAAATCTGCCCATTTTACAGTTAGACACAGGGATAGTCCTGTGAGTTAATGTAGCTGAAACAGCTTGTGCAGAAGAAGCAGAAATATGCTGTTCACAATTATTTTTTACAAAAAAGGTAGCAAGCGCCCCTCTCTCGAAAGAACATGGCATGATAACCTGTTCAGTGGTTATTAACCACTTTAGGCTGAAACACATGTATGGGGTTGCTGTGGTACTCTTGTTCAGAGGAGAATTGCCTAGCATTTTGGTGCTGGACTGCCCCTGGGCATGACAAAGATTGATATGCGGGGAAATGTCTTCTCTGTGAAAAGAACAGTGAGCTAAAGAATTGGTTGATACTCTCCCAGGGGCCACCCACCCAAGAACAAGTCAATGGGCTGTGTTCGTGCTAGTAGAGAGTTTCCCAGACCCCCCTCTGTTTTACACAATTATTTTTCATAAATCACTAGCAGAGGAAAACATGTATGTGTATTTATATTGTAACAAGAAAATATATAAAGAAACATGGAAATGTGAAGTTGAACCAGAGCTTATTAAAGTAATGTGTTTCTTTTTGAGATTTTTTAGGGTATATGATGTATGGGCTTTGTAGTAGGGACACTCAATTAGGGATTGATATGGTTGATGCCCACTGAGTGAATTAACAAATGGTTAGGCTTTGAGAAACAGCATTTTTTCATAACATTAGTGCATAAGTGTTGAGACCAAGTGCTGAGGGAAGCGCTTGATTGGATTGATTATATTTTGAAGAAATTGTTGATTTTTGACAGAAGAATTATATGAGGTAGAACTGTGTTTTTGAATATAATGTTTAGAGCGGAAGGCTGCTCCACAGTTATTGTATATGTCTGAACTGGGGAGACCCCAGTGAGTCACTGTTTAGGGTCACACAAGCCACATCCCATTGTAAAGAGGGTTAGGGTTGGATGCCTTTTTTGTTGGGCACACACACTAGAGTGCCCCTGATTTATTGATTTTATGTTGGGTAAATAGCCATTTTTGTTAGTGATTGATGGGATATTTGGAAAGAGCACGGGCCCTGGAGCCAATTGTATAGATGAGTAGAAGAGAGGAAAAGTGTTTATATTAAGCGGTTTTTAGTAAGCTGTGAAAAGAAAAACAGTTTATGAATAAAAACACTGGGGAGTGCTGTGGGTGACCAGAATGATGAGCATATTGGTAAATTGGGGACAGAGAGAAGGCATGGGAGATGCACCATAAATAATGTAGAGTTATGGAAATGTTACACATGTATATTTAAGCATGAGCACCAGGGCCAGCGCAGAGTGGACAATGTGTCCCTCACTATAACAGTACAACCATGCAATACAGAGGCATTTCAAGAAGAAGAATGATGAATATGTCTAGAATCACAAATATTGTGAAAAGGTGTTGCTGAGAGTAGAAATGTAATTATGAGTACAAATTAAAGTAAAAAGTAGGTTAATGTGCTAATGGATGACATTAAACTAAGCACAGTGAATCTTTATGGGAAATAGCAAGTAAAAATGAGACAAAAATACTTTTGGAAAAAATATTAGTACAGCATGTATTAATGAAAAAATGTGTATTTATAATGAGGAAACAGTGGGAAATGAGGGAAAGCGCTTGCAAAGCGCACTGGGGCTAAGGTCACACACAATATGGATGACGGGGAATGATATATTTGAACAGGTATATTGAGAAAACCTTAAGTTAAAAAAAGTATTGTTTAAAGAAGCACATGCCTTGATGATCTGACCTCTAAGAATAAACATCCACTATTTAGGGGGTTTTACAGGGTTTTGTTAAATGAAAATGCAATTATGGATAAGTACAAGCAGGCTGAGCACTGATAAAAGGAAGATTAAGGGAGACAGCACATTTTTGGGGAAAGAAATAGAGATGATTAAAGTTAGAATCTCTGTCATGATATGCTTACAAGAAAGGAGGAGTGACAAGCACACACACGCACATGCATACACACATGCACATGCACATGCGTACACACATGCACACACATGCACACACATGCATACACACATGCATACACACATGCACACACACACACCCATGCACACACCAACACACACACATGCACACATGCACACTGCACACTCACGTGCACAAACATGCACACGAACACATGCACATACACACACATGAGAAGGCACGCATACACACATACACACATGATCTTGTAAAAGTACAGGCAATTGATGGATTGTAGAATCAATGCACACAAAAGACACACATGGGTAGTCAGAAGAAGGAATTCAATACTGGAATAAGGACACACACACATATTTACAGGATGCTTTCGCTTTATATTATGGACACCAGTTAGTGATATTATGTTTTGTTAAAAATATGATGTAAAGGAAGCTAGATTTCACTTTTAAGGAGGATCAGGATCTGATTGCTTATATTCAGGAGCACTGAAGTCTTTAAGTACATGAGCAGATGTGAAAACAGCGGCGCTATTGTATCACATTTTATGTCAGGGATTGCCTGGGCAGGTACAAAAGCACTTGGGGAGCAAGTTGGAATGGAAGTGAAACCGTGGTCTGAGATACAGTTGACTACAGTACATTACGATCAGCTAACACAGAAGAAAAAGAAAAATAAAAACGATGCTAGGAAAAATTGAGAAAGCCAATTTAGTTCAGAAAAAAATGTCAAAATATGCCATAGAAGGGGCAGTATTGACGAGTGGAGAAGGATTGGGAATACAGCAAGCAGTGGGTACATCACAGGTGAACAATCAGCGCCAAATGGATCAAGGAGGGAATGGGTTTGTGCTACCAGGCTGAGGAAGGGGAAAGAGAGAGCAAGGTGGTTTGCAGAATAACCAAGGCAGTATTCAGAATATGCAGAATGATAACCAGAACGTGCAAGGACCATTTAACCAAGGGGGACTAGACAGAGAGGCTCCTTCTGTGTATTAGATATGTGGGATGACAGAGCACATTGTGCGGACATATGGGAACCAAGGGTATGTACAAAATGGACAATTCTCAAGAACAGCTTATCCTCCAGTATATGGCTCACAAGCTATGGAAGGGTTTGCCCAGGATCAGACATTGTATCAGATGCAAGCGCTGAGAGTGAAACAGGTACAGCAGCAAGAGTAAGTGCAACATTAATTCACTACAGGGACAATTGCAGCAAGCGCCCATGCAGATTCAGCAATATGTTAACACAGGACAGGTATTGACAACCAGAATAGTAGGTGGTACTATGGTAAGAAGAAATCCTTTTTCCAGGAACAGGGGTATGCATACAACTACAAACTACAATAGGACAGGTTACAGGACGACTTGATGTATCTAGAATTGTCAGTGATATTAGACCCCCAAGAGTCTAGGGTTAAAGTGATTGTAGGAGGCAAAACCTTTGCTTTATTAGTAGACACTGGGACTGCATGTCGATGAACGAAGGAGGAAAGGTGTTCAATGGTGGGAATTGTCATGGAATTGTCATGGGAGATCAGGGGTTCTTGAAGCTACGGGTTGAGTTTATTTTGTTGATGAATTATCAGTCTATGTGGGAGAGTGTGACATGACTAATCCTTTGTTATATTTGTGACAGGTGTCAGTCAATATTTTGGGAAGGGATTTAATGACAAAACTCAATATGATGATTTTATTGACCAAAGGATAGTGTGTTCTGGTCTTGGAATACACTATTTAAATGCAGCTAATTTATACTGGCACTCACAGGGCAAGTGGCTCTGTGAGATGTTTCAGTTGAGGTGGAGGTTTTTCTATTTATGGGGTGAGCATTCTATTAACATGGCTACCTGTCCTAGTGGAGAGAATGGTGATAATACCTGATGACTTTTTGTTTAAACCACAGATACCTATGGATAAAGAGGGGGGGCAGACTATCCCTATAAAATTAAAAGCAGCCATAGTATGAGGGGAAATGGCAATACTCAAAGGAATAGACAATAAAGGACAGTGATAGCTCTTGAAGAAGGGTCTAGGTTGATTGACGTCATTGATGATGACATATTTAGAGAAGACTAAACAAATGATGAAGTTGTGGTTCTTTAGGAGCACCACATTCTGGATAAAAATAGAAAGAATGGGGACTCCTACAGCGAATGATAAAAATGTGGTAGCATATTTTCAGGAAGACTTGGAGAGGGTGCCAAATGTCCCGTGGACCACAGGCCCTTATAACATGGGTCTATTGAAACAAATAGGGGAACAAAATAAAATAGTATAGACATGAAAGGGATTATAACATGAAACATATGAGGGTTTGCGTTGTAATTAGACTAATTATTGTAAGATAATCATAAATAGATAAGGATAAAAACACAGAAGTAAGAAGTTCAAAATTAAGAGATTGATGACAATTCAGGGGTGAAATAAATGAATTTAAAAAATGAATGAAGTAATGGATATTAAAGCAGCAAAAAGCACAAGTGGATAGGATTTAGATTTGTAAGCACAATGGATGGTGCTGGCTACAATTGAATAGTATAGTGTATTTTAATAAAAAATGAAATATGATTAATGAAAGGCCAAAGGAGTCTGGATGGCCAAGATTGATCTAACAAGTATGAGAAAAACCTTTAGTAGAACTGCACGGAAGAAGAGTAAGTGACAAAAACATTGTTTGTAAATATGATGATATTGATTTATTTTTACAGATGAAAATTATTGTTATTCTTGAGCATGGGAGGATTGTGTACATGGCCTTAGCAGAGTATGGCAATATAATGGGAAGAAACATTATATTAAAACAGAGGTAAGTGCTATGGGACAAGTAGAAATAGAAGATGTAAGTAACGGTTCACACAGCAAGTGTGTGAAACAAACTATTGATCTTTATTATGAGTAAGAGGACCCAGGTGAGTACAGGAGAAAGGCAGCAAGGGAAACAGTTTTCCAAATAAGTAGCATTTTCCCAAGAGCACAGGATAGCATATATACATATACAAGTATGACATATCTAACAACAAGAATGAAGAAGACTCTTTGGATAGAAGGTGGAGTAACCTTTTTGTAATTCTGGAAATGGCAAAATGCCAAATGGCTACATTTGGCAAAATGCATACAATATTTAGGATAGGCAAAACAATGTATTTCTTATATGTCACACTCGCATGAAATTAATAGGAACAGTGCTGGGTTCCCAGTAACATGGGTAGGCAAGATTAGAGTAGGTAGGACAATGAAAAATGTCAATTATGTCTCACAGAATAAACACAGCAAAGAAAGAAGAAGACTCTGCGATACCATGCCAGGACTTCAAAAGTACAGAGAAAATGTTCAGCATAGCAGAAAAAAAACAAATACAGGCCTGTTACTAGACGTTTGGAAAAATACAAAGGAAATTAAAATGTGCACCAACGTCCCTTTTATGTTTTTTCCGAAGAGTGAGCCTATATTTGAGTGGGCTGAAAGGGTCAAGAGATGACCTCAGTAAAACATTTTTGACTGAGAAGAAAGAGCAAAGGTTTACCTTGAGGAAATAACTGTTCGCTCCACCAATGTAATACATGACTGTGCCTCTATTTTGGTTTTCTACAGGAAGCAGGAACCCACACCAGCATTATCTTCTTCAGCTACAGATGCACCAAGAAGAAAGAAGAGGAGCAAGTGAAGAAGAACACATCCTTCTTTGAAGAAATGCTTGAATTTGTTTTGTTGTCTGTCTTTTTTGTTTATTATTTTTATCATAAAGCGTTCGATGGTTGGGTTTGATCAGCCACCAGTGTCGGTTCACTTAATGATGGCAATTGGCAGCAAAGATGCTGGCAGTTTGATTGGCAGTTTTAAGGTTGCAAATGCAATTTTGAGCATGTAGTTCGAGTCAAGGATACAACACGCTCGGCTAGAGCTGTGCGGCAGTGAACAGGTTCAAACATACGTGACAGCGATTCAAGAAGGTACCATGCAAACATTGAATGGGCTTGAATCACAGCTCACATTGGCTCAACAGTGGGAACACAGGTTTCCTGGCTGTCTTGGTCCTCTGGTTGCTGTGAGTCCCAATCCAGGCGCTAAAGGATAAGATTTGGTCCATGTTCTCATTCTCCAAGCACTAGGGAGGCTGCTACACAATGTCGGGTGTCTTACAATGTGGTGAGGTTGTGGGTACTGCTGTGACTAGCAGAGAGGCAGGTCTAGCTGAGGACTTTGAAGAGATCACCCCTCCCAAAAGAGTTCGAGTGAATTGTGGTGGGAGACCCCTTCTTTTAAAGGTAAAAGTCTGCATGTGATTGCACTAAAACTAGCTTGCAGTAATATTCCAATCCCTGTTCTTGAAAGAAGTGTACTTTGCCCTTCTAACAACATACCCAAAGTACTTTCCTCTAGAGTAATTGGAAGGAACAGGAAGGAGAGAGAGAGGCATTGAGAAACAAAATGGTAGAACTTTTCCTCCACTGTACAGAGCCCGCCTGTCTACTCTTACCACACCCCCTTCCCCTTCTCACTAGGATCAAAAGGTCTTTAGAAATGCAGCACCCTGTTGTGAGACACCCCCCTTGAAAAGGTGTCGCCATTAATGCTTCTGCCCAGGACAGCTGCCTGTGGTGCAGCTGTCTCTGTAGCAGGGCAATACCTACCCTCACAAAAAGATCAAAGAAGTGGCATGGCCATTCAGGTTCCTGTTCCTTCAAGTGGCAGGTGTTAGACAGAATCACATGCAGTACCCTTTGGGAACACTACATGTAATTAAGACTACAAGTGTCAGTACAATTTCACCTTTGGTACAAGCCTGTACTACACAGTAATGTGGCAGCAGTGGCTGAGCAGCCAGACTTATCTCAACAGTTGAGTGAGCAGAAGAACAAGTTACACAAAAGACCAACAAATACAGTGGTTCAAACAAACACTTACATAAGGTTTATTGGTAAAAGAATATACATTTATTTACACAGTCAGTCTGAAAACATTGTACTAGCAAGAGCAGCTCAATATCATATAATAATATACTACAAATACACAACCAATAAGTTACAGAACAAGTTCAGCTCCCTTGAAGTGGTAGCAAAATGGCACTTCAGTTACTTTAAAAAGGGGTAAAAAGACAAGGCTATAAGAATCAATAGCAGAAATACTTTCATAGGCAGGGCAAACTGTTTCCGTTAACTACAACCAGCAATTCAGTTTATAGGTCTGGGCCAAAGTCAATGGTTCAGAGTCTTTGTATAGGATAGCACATTTCTGGTAGTAAACGGTTAAGTCTTTGCCACGGATCTTAGAAGAATTTGGTCAGACGAAAAGTTAGACAAATGTTTAGGGAAAGATAAGCCTTCGAAGTCGGGAAAGTTTCACAAACTTTCACCGTGGCCGAAAAGATTTCCGAACCGCGTTTGCACAGTACCTTTAAAGTGAAGAAGAGCTGTAGCTGAGGCAGTTGTTCCTGGCAGTTCGAGCAGATCTCGCTGTTCCTAAGCTTCAGTCATGGGGACAAGAGGGAGGACACTGGGAGGTTCCTGCACTGTCCAGGGAAGAGGCCACAAGCTTGGCAAAATGTCGGGTTAAGGTGTGAGTGCCTTAAAGTCCACAAACTGGTTTCCATCCCAATGGATATCCGGTTTTCAACAGCACTCCTTAGAAATTTCGGCCAGGATGGGGACGGTGTCCAGGTGGCTTGTGAGTTGGTTGTTCCCACCAAACTCAAGGGAAGAAGTTAACCTTGAAGGGCTTCTCTGTCAATGGAGTTTCAGGCAATTCGGACCTGCACCAGGGCTTCACCGGTCATCCAGGAGTTGCAGCAGTCCTCTTGCTTCAGCTCATCTTTGGTTCTTTCGTTCCAGTGGTCGACTCTGCTTTCCAAGCCCCAGAGACCTGCTTTTAAACAGTTTTCCCCCATTCATTCCAGCCTGGCTGTCACTCACACAGCAGGGTGGGTATCCTTGCCGGACAGCCAGCCGGCCAATCACACCAGAGTGCATTCAGGTCTCCTAGGAGACTAAGCATAGGGAGTTTCGGGCACCTCCCTCCCATCCTGTCCACCCCAGACACTCGGGCGCTAGAGGAGGGCTTCAGCACTGAAGCCCGCCAAAGGCCAATCAACAAAGGGACCAAACCTGGTTTGGCGCTCAGAGACAAACACAAGAAGGACCTTTCCTAAAAGAAATGGTGAAAAAAGTTGACCGGAGTCTGTTTTTACAGATAGGTCTTGTGCGTCATATTGAAAAACATGGCTGACCCGATTTTTAGCTACTGTTGTTCGCGGTCAGGAAAAATCATGGTAGTTTGATCTAAACCACTGACACCAGTCATTTAAAGTAGGAAAGGGTAACGTTTGACTGTTACATGAGTGTTTTGACTCAGGGGATGCTAGGCAACCCCTCCAGCACTCTATAGGAAGATAGTGTGTGTGGGTCTGTACATTTAAAAAGACTAGTACAGTCAATTTAACTTAACATGCTCTGGGAGACAGTAGTCAGTCCCAGAGAAGGTATTTAAACCTTGGGAAGTCTGAAAGACATCCATGTGTCACTGCACTGAAGGTGCTCTGTGACACACATAAACAGATGATGCCTATGGAGTTGTTTTAAAACTCCATAACCAAAGAACACAAAAGTAAAACACACATCAAAATACATGGAAGAGTGGGAAAAAAAGGCTCACTACATTCTTATTCTACCCATCAGGTATTGTATTCCTAGATTACCTGCATGCATTGCTCTATTTGTCTCTCGTGTGATGGCATTTATATTATCCTTGCATATTTGTTGTGTCCAAATGACTTTCACAATAAAAAATACATCTGTCATAAGTGGAAATATTTCTTATTAGACATGCTATTTAATACAGAGTGTTGCACTGATCATCTTAATCTGAAAGTGCTTAAACAAACAGAATGTAGCAATAGTATACAAACCCATTCACTATATTTCTTTGATTCATATTGTGTATGCATATAAGTGAAGCTCACAGAATACTGCCACTGGTTCTTCGTCATAGATATCTGGAACTCTCAGTAGATTAGGTCTTATAACTTGTCACCATTTTGTCGATGTCTCTAGCTGTTGGAAAAGAGTCAAAGAAGCATATCAAAAACCAAAGGTCATGTATCCTTTGGCCAAGAAATAACAGAATAGACTACGGGGAAGTCAAGGCTTGTATTTTTATGGCACAAATATTGTTTCCCCTTAGTTATGATAAACGCATGGCTAGTCATCGTGGAGAGACTCACCTGTTCATACTGTTGGCCATCGTTATCTCAGGAGGTAGCATTGTGTTGCCACTTATCTTGTTTGTGCTCAGACTAACGTTCTTTGCCTATGGCTTTATGGCATGTTAAAACTGTTTGAGATACTAACCAAGCAAAGATTTCCCATGTATCCCATTATCAGGGATTAATTAGCTAATGAATCTTTTATAATGTGCTTAATACCGGAGATTAGTCTCTAAGCACAGAACTGGTATTCAAACATGTGTTCCAAGAAAAACGCATACCCCCGAAACTATTGTCCTGCCTGATGCCTCCTACACCTGCAATGACACAGGTGTTCCTCACCAACATGATACAACTTCATATGATAACCCAGTGAGGGAAAAACATAAGACTGGATCCTTGTGTTACGGTTTAAAAAACTGAATATTATTTCTCCCAAAACACATGAATGATTAAGTAGGAATAACTGAGCAAGGGTATATCTCCTCAGAAGAATGCCAGGAGAACTGAGACGTGCAGGAAGAATATCCAAAAGGCACAGTGCCAGTCTCTGGTAGGGTTAAAGTTCAACAAATGTTGGAAATAAAATATTCTGATAACTCATGCATAGTTCCTTAGATAGCTCTCTGCCTCTTATGGCTCCTAGACACAGAGAATGTTGAAGAAGTTTGTCAGCCTATGAAGAATTTATAGGGCGTTGTTATTATAGCCCCTCTTCGTAGTACAACTTCTATGTGGTTTGAGTATCCTTATGGATTATCTACCTCTGGAACTTGACCTCTAGACCACCTAGAGGTCCTACATAACTGAGGGAGTTTCTAGTTTGTGAGGCAATGCCTATTGACCACTGTGCAAGTGTAATCTGTGCCATTGCTGGACATTTCACTATTCTAGAGTATTGCTCCTCATTAACTTGATTTCTAGGCTGCATTAACTTTACAGCAAGTATTCTATAGTTGTGTTGGTGGACTCGCCAATTCCACTACGTCTGAGTAAGGCTACTGGCTAGACTGTATCATTAATCTCTTTCCCATCCATGCCCTCTCAGGTGCGTTTCAGCTTGTGCCCTGCCAGTGCTTGTTCCGACATGACTAAGGCATACTGCTGTTTCAGCTTTGATACATTGACTACTCTCACTTTAGGCTCCTATGACTCCACCTTCCACCTCCTGAATCTTACTCTGTCTTGTGATCTTCGCTTTGTCCATGCTAGGTTTTCCTGGAACCTACATGTTCAGTGTCTTCTGCCACCTACTTCCTTTCTTTGGCTCCAATAGTATTGGCCCTCGTCAGCTCCTCTATTTTCTGCTATTTGCCTGTTAAAGTTCCTTCTTTGTCTGGGACTACTTTTCCCAATTTTCCACATTCCAACCTCCTCTCTTCTCATTTGTTGCTCTCCCTGCCTCGAAAATTCTCAATTTTCCTCTCTCTCTGTCTCTCTCCTCCAACCCCCTTTGTCCTTTAAAAAAAAAAAACCTTGCCCAAAAAACACTTACTTCCGCCTCCATCATCTTTCTCTCTCTTTTCTATCTTTTCTCTCCCTCTTACCACAGAAAACATACCTCCCAATCTGTCCTACCTCCTCTTAAATCTTTACCTCCTGGAATACCTTTATTTCCCTGCTCTCTCATTCCTTCTACAGTCTACCAAGAAACATTGATCTTAATATCCAACGGAACATGTGCCTTCTCTGTGGTAGGTTGGGGTAGTCAGGAGGTCTCTTGCCATAGCTGGATTAAGCCTAAGGCTTTGTAGGTAAGCACTCATGGGGAGGTCTTTTGTATGCAAGGTTGCCATTTTGGATACTACTGGCTGAAAAGGATGTTGGTTGGTTTCCTCTGGCACATAGAGCCTTTGCAAATAGTACTTTCTATGGAACTGTGTCACAATTATTACTAAAGAAGGTTGTTTCTAATCCTGGCTCCCAAAAAAATGTACTGTTTGTTGTTGTGGTCAATGAAGGTAATGCTAAAAGAAAATAGTCCTCTTATGGGTTTCCATCACCAGATTAATAGGCAGGCAGACACGTGGATCAAATTCCAGCTCAATTTTGCCAAAGTTTTACTATTGCCTACTGAAGAGGTGGCCTGCCTATCAAACACAGACAAGGTGTTATGTTTACATGTATGGTTCCCATGCCCTCTCTTGCAAGATGTACTCACAGTGCCTCTTGCCACATGTGTATGCATCATGTTCAGAGGTTGGATCAAAAAGGTTTGCAAAAGGTCCAAGCAGATGTGTCGTCTGCTTTCAATAATCACCATAGAAATGCTCGGTGACAAAGTCACCTTTCAGAAACCCCTTGGGGGGGACTAGGCAGCTAACAGGGCCAGGGGAAGCTACCAACTAAGTGGTGCTACCCATGGAGTTCTATTTACGGGAACCCCCTCAAGCAGTTAACACTGTAGTAACTACATTTTCCCCACAACGCCCTTGTCTGTTTACCAAAAACACATGAATGATAGTGAAAGCACGGTGTGGTAACGTTAATATCTAAGAAATGTCCAGCTCAAAAGGTGCAGCAAGGTAACGATCCCTTTGTTCAATGGGCTGTTGCCTCCTTACAATTTTCTGAAAAAAAAATAATAAATATCCTTCAGATCTATGGTCCAAATGCACCTGACCCACATTTTTGGAAAGATGTGTTATTATTCCTGTTAGGTCGACAGCTGGACAACATGATTGTCTGTGGAGATTATAATTAAAGAATTGATTTCTCCTTAAATAGTATATCCATGGTTACATTTATAAACTCTAAATCTTGTAATGAATTTGTGAAATGTATAGACTAATTGGGTCTTGTTGATACATGGTGTCTTTTCAATCCATATGCTATTGAATGTTGTTTTATCCCCTGCTCATAAATCTTTCTCAATAACTGATTAAATCTTTCCCAACAAATCTCTCTCGCTCAATATAATTGTACTACAAATAGAAGCTCAATCTATTTCTCATCACGCCTAAAGAATCGCATTGGAAGTTTGAGAACTCTCTACCTGCTGATAAAGAATATATTCAATCAATCATTAATACACATAATTGATTAGACATATTGCCATAACATGGGAAGCATTTAAAGCGACTATGCATTGTTGTATTATACAGTATTCTGCTAACAAAAATAATACATATAATAATATTGCCACTAACCTGTTATTTGAAATAAAAAAAATAGAAAGTGCCTTTTTCAGGGAAAGGTGATTGAAAAATGTTCTTAGCGAACATATTGAAAATAATACATAACTCATAGCCCATGTTATACATTATTAAGACGATGAAAAATGTTATGGTGGTTCATATAAGGATGGTAAACTCTTGGTCTCATTCCTTAAACATAAAAATGACGCTAACAAAGAGTTATTAACTAACAATTCTGAAATCAACGAGGCCTTTTATCATCATTAGCAAACATTATATACTGCTGGGGGGAGCTAGTGAGCTCAGCCAAAATGGCCACGAGCCTGTGAGCTCCCTGATCCCACCATAAATAAAGCTGAAATCAGGTCCTTCCCCACGACATCATGATCATCCAGAGAACATTTTTGGAACGTTTTGCAGTATTACGGTCGGTGCAGCGACTCCCCCAACATAGGCATGAAACTTGCGCCTTGTCGGAGCAGTGAGCACAGAAATCCGCACACAGTACAAGGTAGATCCCTTTCAAGGTGACTGCAGTGTGCATTATTCGGAAAGGTCCCCACTATTGAAGATCCACACTCGTGGGCCATAGACTGCTGTAACGCAGGTGAACTACCAATTGAAGTGGAGAGAACCCGTTGTGGCACCCACGGTCCGCGGTGCACAGCCTGGATAGAGAGGGGCAGGTGGCGCCATTGCACCCCGGGGAGTGCCATGATCATGGTATTGCACAGCTCTGCCCGAGCAGTGGGGATCCTGAGTGGCACGTGGCAAGAGCAGCTGCGGATGCTGCTGTTAAGCTGCTTTCGGGACCCTTATGAATGTGCGGAAGGGGCACTCTGTAAAAGGGTGCCGGAGCCCAACTCGGAAGGTCCAGCTGCAACCTGGCACTGTAATAGGAGGAGAAGCAGAGGAGGATGTGACGGCAGAACAGTGTATGGGCACCTGGGTGAAAAGTGATGCTTGGGGTGAACGGAGCCAGAGACTAAGACCAGCCATAGAATCCCCAGGAACATCCATCTGCCCCGTGGGGGCAGAGGGAGGCTGTGCCCTACAAGTCTCCAGGCGAGAGGAGTGGAGGTACACTCTGGATGGTATTGACTGGGGTTGGTGGGGCAGCATTATGGAGGATGAATACATTATATTACAAAAGAGATTGCTCCCTGGATCCTGATGGGATTCAAGTCCAGAAGCCCATGTAAACACTGTGAAAAGCAGAGGGGGACCCAAGGCCTGCAGCATTGGAAGGAAAGCTGCCCAACCTCTACTAGGTATAAACTCACTCCACAGTGGGTGTTCAGCTGCTCGCTCACCTGAACAACTGGTTTGAAGGAAACACAGAATATCCTGCAGTCGCCAGATGCCCCAAGTGACCGAATAGGGCCCCCAATGGATGGAATAATGTGGCATATATGGAAAGTGGGGGACACTACCGAAGTGTTCTTAGGGTACTGGAAACAATAAGGGACAACAGCGGCTCTCCTTGGAGAAGTTGCAGAGAGGGGACGGATTTTGTATCCTGAGTGAAGGTGGATGGTCAGAGCTATGGACACCTGGTGTGCTGGTGATGATAGGTATAATATGATATGATGTGGCATTTATAATGCACCTATACACAAGTGTTTCAAAGCACAGAAAATCATGACAGGTCTCCACAGAGCCTGGGTCGTCTGGTGTACTGGTTCACTGGTGGGTTTGGGCAGAGGGCCAACGTGGGAGAGTGCACCCGGGGAAAGTAGTAAGACTATAATACTATAATACTGAGCTGTTGGCATGCAACACCATGATGGAAAATTCAATTACTATACGTTGATGACAGGGGAACGAATGATGCTTAACTATGCAGATAAGGGGACGGGGTGATTCACTGAACCCCTGGTGTTTTTGTTGTTGTTAACTGATGAAAAACCATGGAAAGTGTTTAAAAAAACATGATATACCTTTGAAAACAATCCATGTGTCATTGATAAATGAATGTCATATTAATTACACTCATAAAATGAACAAACACAATGAATCATTTTTGGAAGATGATTTCTCTTTGCAAGAAATTAAACGAACCATACTTGACATAAAAAAAGGTAAAGCTCCTCGCCCTGCTGGCTTTCCTTTTGACTGGGTTGTGTGTTTTGTTGATATTTTACAACCTTTACGTCTTGATTTATTTCATAATGTTATTAACAATAATCATTTCCAGTACATTCTCTAATGTTCTTATTATCCTATCTTCATCACGTGGAAAAGACCAGCAACTCATTCAGAATCATAGACCAATATTACTAATTAATACTGCATGTAAAATCGTTGCTAAGATTTTATCCTATAGACTTGAATGAGTCATGTCATCGTTGTTTCATCCTATTCAGTCAGGTTGTATTAAAGGTCAACATGCAGACTCTAAAACTTGTTTGTTATGTCACATAATTATTTTAGCTAAGGATGCTACGCTCCCATTAGCCATTGTTTCCATGGATGCAGAAAAAGCATTTCATAGGGTTTCAAGGAATTTAATTTTGCAATCTCTTTTTTGCATGATATTGGACCCAAATTCATATAGTTTATCAAAATGTTATACAGTTCACCTACATCTAAAATTTGGCTCAATAACACCCTTTCCTAAACTGCCTATTTGGAGGGACCAAACACGTTTGTCCATTTTCCCCTCTTCTCTTTGATTTAGTCTTAGAAACTCTTTTTCAGAATTGACATCATAATTCTATCATGCAGGGTTATAAATATTATAGTACTGAAACTAAAATGCCTGCATATGCAGATATTGTTTTATATCTCTCTAATCCTAAATATTCTATCACAAAATTACTTAATTACATTTGACAAGATTCTAGAATATCGAGTTATAATCTCAGTGTTAATAAATCACTAATGTTGTCACTTACCATAGTATGTCCACAAAGTGATATTTACTATTTTGGTATGTCATGGTCTGTCAAAGACTCAAATACCTTATTATTATTTTTTTTATTGAATTAGCTGAGTTAATCAACTTTGCAATTGCATTCACTTACATAATTATTACACTCATTAATAAAATACAAATTAATACATAATCAAAAATTAAAAGTCATCAAAAGTCAACATTATTCACATAAGATAAAATACCTTATCATAATGATATCTCAAGACACTAATTGCACTATTAACCTTGACTCTAAAAATAAAAAGTCCCAAAACTGACAGAATTAATAAGTAAATGGTCTCCCTTATATTTCTCATGGTGGGGATGCGCAGAGAATATACAAATTATGTTTGCTGCATTTATTCTCCATCTTTTATTCATGCTTCCAATATCATTTATTGATTTGTTCTTTAAAAAAAATATTATTTTATCAAAATTCTGTTGGAATAAGAAACCTCCATGGATTGCTTTGAACAAACTTAAATTCACCAAATTTCAAGGTGGAGTAGCCTTCTCAGACTCTCGTCGATGCCCATACTGTTTTTTTCTTAAACATTTCTTAATTATATTGTTTATCTTAAGGAACCTTATTTCTCTCCTTTATGGTGTAGTTTGGAGAAATGTTTGAATGGACTAAGTAATATTTCAAATTTTCTGAAATTCACTAAAGGGCATGTTACCTAAAACTATTCTGTACTTGCGTATATAAAACTTGCTTGGAACACCTTCTTGGATATCACTGATGTAAATAACTCCCAGGCCAACTGCATTTGTTTGTTAAACCAAACTGAGCTAATAGCTGATATGTCTCTGTTGGAACTATTGGATTAGAAAAAGTATCATGAATGTTAAAAATGTAACTGGTTAGCAATTTTCCTTTTAATTTTCACAGTGAAAAAAATCCTTCAACCTAGATGAGTCTGAACTAACACCATATTTAAAATGCATTAAAGTCACTGGAGATTGTGGATCAAATCTTTCCTCTAACAGTATACCTGACCATATATCTATGCTCTTAAAATCCAGCTCGATTAAAGAGTATTTTATCTATAAATGCATGCCTACTGTTTATAAGGTTAAATGTAAATCTAAAAAATAACTTGCATGGGAAGCTGATGGTTCTTTTTATATCCCCTTTGAATGTTGGCAGAAGATTTGGGGCAGATAATTTGATATTAGTATTGTGGCTAATGCCACTCAATTTTTATTTTTTTATTTTGCACAGAGCACTTTTTATTCCTCAACGTATTTCTCCTCTGATCAACAAGATGTTTGTCTTTCTCTTAAAAGAATGCAAACTTGAAACATGTTTTTTTAATCTAAATTGGTTTATACATTTTGGTTTCACATTTGAATAATATTGCAACAGATTCTTAAATGCCATGTACATTTAACTTTAGAAAACATGTTATTAAACCTGTTAGGAAAATCGGACTTAACAATTCTCCAAATGTGTGTAATGTATTTAGTGTACTTCCTTTTCAGTCTATTACTGAATACTTAAAGGTACAAATAACTTGAACACTAATGAATGGTGAAATGTGATTTGATACATCCATATAATTGAATCAAGCACAGCAGAAATGATATGCCTCTCACAAGATACAGGAAAAATGGCTCCATTTGTTAGATTTTTACATATTTCAACTCAAATCCAACTATTCTTGGTGTCAACAGATGTGCTTATAATTACAGTGTTCCAAAGCCTCTGTCAACATAATAGTTTAATTATATTCTATTTGTTTCTCATGTGTCTGTATTGTCAATATTGTATTGTGCTTGCCAATACTCACTGATATTGATACATTCATTGTTCATTTAGTTCAGACCTATGATTTTTGATTCATGCTTAAATCACTATTCATCTTAATTTAGCATAGATGTATTTAAATATTCATGGTATCATTTCTATAGCAATGTTTTAGTAATTGTATGTATACTATTTAACATGTTTGTAACCTTATATTAGTATTTAATATATATGGGATGTGATACAATGTTATTTATCGGAAAGTATAATACAAATTACTAAAGAAAAGTAAATTGGGCTACAATCAGTAGGTCTCTGCACAACCCAATTCCTGGAGAACCTACCCCTCAACCCCCACCAGGCAAAGCTACTTGTAGGCGTAGCTCTCTGTGTCTCCACAGAAGGTAACATGCTGTGGCTGTTCAATAGCCAGCTATCTGGCATATCAATCACAACTAAAATCATGGACTCCTGGGGCCAGATTATAGAAACTTTGCACTGGTGCAAGTGCAAAGTTGCATGGTATTAGCAGTAGGGCAATACTTACCTTATTTCTATGAACATTGGGACATATTTGAAAACCATTGCACCATGACAGTGCAGTTGGGCATGTTATAAGCAGCAGGGCAAGAATTGCCCTAGTGCAAAAAAGACACATTTTGCCACTGCATTTTTGCACCAGGGCAAAGTTTGCCATAGTGCTAATACGGAATGGTATTACTTTGTTATTTCACATTTTGGATGAGCTGTTAGACCTGAGGTTCAGTACGGAGAGTGACGCAAAGCTGATCACTGTAGCAGTTTGTTCCAAAACACTGGTCATGTTTTATGGCCATCAAGTGACCTGCATCGACGTCCATGCCAGTCTATGATATGATATGATATGATATGATATGATATGGCATTTGTAACGCGCCTATACACAAGTGTTTCAAGGTACGACGAGGCGGGGGGGACAAGGGGAGACACACAACGATCCTACTAGGCCAGGTGTCATTCAGATCGCGCAAGTGCAAGGGTAGGGGGACTGGGAAAAGTGCATGGGGAAGGGGAGAGGGGGGAAAGGTGCTGGGCATGGTTAGTAGAATACAAGATAAATAATAGGGCCAGGTGGTGGCAAGTGCAAGGAAAGTGCAGTACATGGTTAGTAGAATACAAGATAAATAATTGGGCAAGCTGGTGGCAAGTGCAAGGTAAGTGCCAGGAGAAGGGGCTGAAGGATACAGAGACAGTCCCGTAGTGCAGGTAGGCAGTGCAGGGAAGAGTGGCTGGGCCAAGGACCGAGATCGGTAAGTGGCCCGGTAGCAGATTCAGTGCAGGTTCAGTGAATTTAGCAGGGGAGAGAGGGAGAGAAAGTGGAGGCAAAGAGGAAGGTTTTGAGGTGCTTCCGGAACCGGAGATGGTTCTCCTTAAGTTTCAGGGAGGCAGGAAGGCTGTTCCAGAGGGAGGCCCCTGCTGCGGAGAGAGATCTACCCCCAGCTCGTTGCTTGGAGAAGCGGCTAACCCTGAGGTAGTTGGAGGTGGATGAGCGAAGAGCTCGAGAAGGAAGATATTTCGGAAGAGAGAGTTGAAGATATTTTGGCCCAAGGCCCCGGAAGGCCTTGTGAACAATGCAGAGGGTTTTGAACTTAATCCTCGCAGCCACTAGGAGCCAGTGTAGTGATTTCAGTCCTGGAGAGATACTGTCCCTGGGCTTGAGGCCAAGGACAAGTCTCACAGTCCTGTTCTGGATGAGTTGCAAAGGGCGGAGAGTAGAGGCAGGAAGATTTAGATAGAGGCTGTTACAGTAGTCCAGCTTCGAGAGAACCCGGGCTCTGGAGACAGTGAGCTTCTGGGGGAAGGAGAGGAAAGGAAGGATACCCCTGAGGAGGTGTAGCTGGTAGTGTGCCTTCTTGGAGACGTCAGATATGTGAGGAGAGAAAGAGAGTGTGGAGTCGAAGATGACCCCAAGGTTTTTTGCCTTGCAGGTAGGCGCAGGAAGAGGGCCCAGTGAGGCCGGCCAGAGAGCTGCAGGGAAGGAGGGAGTGGGTGTGCCGATAAGTAGAATCTCAGTCTTATTAGCATTAAGGCAGAGGTCGTTGGCGGCACACCATTCCTGGATAGCAGAGAGACAGTCAGAGATGAGGGAAGGGGAAGAGGAGGCCGAGGGTAGCCTGAAAATGAGCTGGGAATCATCCGCGGAGCACTGAAAGTTGGGACAGAGAGCGGCGAAGCGGTGAGCAAGAAGTGCCAGATACTGGTTGAACAGCCAGGGGGAGAGGTTAGATCCCTGGGGGACACCACAGGTAGAGAAAAAGATGTCAGAGAGGAAGGAACCCAGTTGGACCTGGGAGGGTCGATTGGAGAGGAAGGAGGTCAGCCACACCAGAGCCTGACCAGTGATACCCAGGTTATCACGGAGACGGTTGAGCAGGATGGTGTGGTTGACAGTGTCAAAGGCAGAAGAGAGGTCGAGCAAAATGAGGACACAAGGGGTGGTAGAGTCAAGGTTAGAGAGCAGGTCCTCACGGATGTTCAGGAGAGCAGTTTCCGTGCTTCTGGCGGCTCTGAAGCCAGACTGATGGTCATGAAGACTACCAACAGATTCAGCATGGAGATTAAGCTGGGAGATGGCCAGTTTCTCCAGGAGCTTGCCCAGGAAGCGAGTTATAGATTTTGGGCGATTTTTAGCTGGGCAGGAGGGGTTGGAAGAGGGTTTCCTAAGAAGGGGTTGCACAAGGGAGTGCTTGAGGGGGGATGGGAAGACTCCAGAGGTGAAGGAGTGATTCCAGAAGTCAGCCAGGGCAGGGGCCAGGGAGTCGATGTGGTCCTTGATAGTTTTGGAGGAACATGGGTGGACCTGTTTTGACGAGACTTTCATAGATCGGACTTGTCTCGATACCTCGTCAGCAGAAAAAAGGGGAAAGGCAGAGAAGGAGGGAGGAGGGGTGGCTGCAGAAGGGCCAGAGGGAGAGCAGGGAATAGAGGGGGGGAAGTGATAGGAGGAGAGTGAGGACAGGATGTCCTGAGTTTTTTAAATGAAGTGAGAGGCCAGTGCCGTGCAGAGGGCCTGGGAGGGGACAGGATCATCATGGAGCATCATGATTAAGCTAAAAAACCATGCTGTGAAACCCCCCACTGTCACATTGATGGTCACGGTAGGTGGCAAGCAGCTCCAATTGATGCACTAGGGCAAGCAGAAAACACTGATACATCTTACATCACACAAGATAGCATTAAGTACTGTAGATATTGCTTCACTAAATTCAGATCTCCTTTCCACATGTCGATCATGCCGTTCACAGACTGCTATGTTATGTTATGGTATTAGGATTTGTACCACATTCTGCTGCCATTTGCATGATCTCCATTTGCCTCGCTTAATGTGGATTGCTGAAAATCAGAATTACTTTGAGCTCTGCATGCTTTCTAAGTGTTATATGTTAGTACTATTGAGGGCGCTATGCCAAGAGAGGCAGACTCATGTTTTCAGTGTGGGCATACATTGGCTGAAGGCACGGTGTGTCATTGGTGTAAGAGATGTATAGTTTTGTTGTTTACAGTCTGGGGAGAGGGTTTTGTTAGGAAAGATTTATCTTTACTACACCTTTCCTTCCATTTTTATGGAACCCCCAAACTTTTTGTTAATTTGACCTGCACTTTTTACAGTGCATTGAAGCCTTAAGCCTCATTACACTGGCTTTTGCTCATATGTAATGGGGAAACTGACATGTCCTTCAGGATGTCAGTACTGGGAAACATTGTTTCCCTTAGTCGTGTTACTGTTTTACTACTTTTGGTTACTTTTGTATCACTTGTGGTATCTTTTTTATCATTGTACAAAGCAGCTTACACTGCAGTACAATTAGGTACATTTTTGTTTTACCTTAGACTAACACTCAGAGGATTTCTGGTTATTCTAGGTGTGCTAAAAGTATCAGCTGGTGGCAGCAGTGACTTTTTCCACTTTTTTGGAATTTTCGTTTTAGCGTTACTGTGTTTGGCTACTTACTGTGGTGACTGGTCAAACATGGCCGTGCCACAAGATCTTTTGCTTGTCCTTTTGCCATCTTCTTCTTTAGCCTTCTTCCTGGCCTGAGAGGCCAGGAAAATCCTTATAAGGACTTCCAGTGCCTGGGAAAACAGAAGCTTTTGGTGGGCTACTGGAGGGCTGTGTGTGTGTTTGCTGGTAGGATGAGGACTGGGACTGTCTGGTCCCAATCCACAAACTGTTTTCGGTTTGTCTGAATGGTATGCATGAATGTTCCCGGCAGTGGTACTGATTGACCACTGCTGGGGTGTGTGTAGTCTCGTCCTTCTATTGGCTTGTGAGGGCTGCAGTTCTCACCTGGCTTTTAGGATAAGAAGAGGACCCCTGCACCCATTCTTCAGAGAAACCTGAAGGAGCCAAGTATCCTATCCAGCTGTGAGACCTGCAAAGAAACCTGAGACCTGACTGAAGGAGGCCTGGCGACCAACTTCTGCTGATGTCCTGTAGAAGTCCTGTTTTTCTTGTGATGTTTAGCAGTCCTGAATAGAAGCTGCAGTCCTTGGAGAGGAGGCACTATCCATTCCTGATGTCTGCTTGGTGCCCTGCCAAAGGAAGCCTTCGGAAGTGCCCTGCAACTGTCCTATGGCTGACCAGAGTCGATTTTGGGCTTCCGTGCTGCCGGTGTCACTGTTCTGAGTTTCGAACTGGAATTTAGGAAATCCTCAGCTGGCCCTACGAGACTGACCTCTACGAAATGTCGCCATCCTAGCATCAAGGGGACCCAAGATAGGAGGGAAAGTCTGACCATGGCTACTGAGTCCTTTTGCGTCGCTGTGCTACGGTGACAACTGTCTGAAATTGATTACCTGGCCCGAGTACATTCCTGAGAGAGGTCCTGCATCGTGTTTTGCTGCAATCTTCCATAGATAATCTTTGCAACAGTGAAAGACACCAAACCGGAGATCAGCTAGAACCTGCAACCCCTGTGAATCGAGGACTGCAACTTTCAGCAGGAAAAGCAACCTCAGACCCTTTTCCTTTGACCTGCGAAGTCTGGGGAAGAATCAGAGTATGGTGGGTAAGTTACAGAACTTCTTACCTACCCCTATAATCTCATTTTAAGTAAATGGGCTTATAATAAACCTTAATTGTAACAATATTGGCTATGCCATTGCTTGCTTGCGCAAGACCTCTGAAAGTTGGGGCTACTTTTAGTAGTTAGTTTTGCTTATACCCTAACCCTCAGACCTCTTCACTGGACCCCAGAGACCCTACCTGCATTTTTTTCCTGCATCAAAGTTTCTGTGCAACTTTTACCTAAACTATTGGGCAAAAGGCCCCAGACAACTTAAGGCTGGACACTTTTAGTTAGGGATCATCTCTGTGGACCGTGAGTGCATAATACTAAACTAACCTTTCCCCTGCAGGAATTTCTGATATGAATTATGCCCAATAACAAGTGAATGTATATATGTATCTATGTTTATTAGTCTGGTGTGATATCTCTACTTGCTAGTAGTCATTTCTCATAGTGTGTTTTGGCCAATAAATAATAACTGTATTTTTATACATCCTGTCTAAGTTTAATTTGTGATTCCCATTGTGTGACCTCATTGTGGACCCTTTACAAGCTCACCACCTCTGAAGATCTTAGCCTAGACCGACTGTCACTGCTACCTGAACTGGTTTAGCTACAGCTCCCCAGCGTAGTCCCTGTCACAATTGGCATTCTATACATCTATCTGCCAGGCCAGAGTATAGAGAAACAGTCCTAAAAGGTTTCTAAAAAGCCATGCTCAGGTGGCTAGTTTGAGTTTGCATGTGTTAAGGTGGAATAATTGGGGGTTAGTCAATAATGTGGGTGGTTGGTGCTGCAAGATTTCCTTATCAGGTGCAAATCCATGACATTACTGTTGGATACATTGTGGTGAGAGTCCTTGGTATCCTCTGTGGTTGTAGCAGGCATTTATACTTAAGAAGAGTGAGATTTTCTTTCAGTGGTTGGGACATATTCTAGTCATTGGTATCTTTCTCTGAGTGCCATTAATTGGTATGGAAACGGACAGTCGGGAACCAGTATAGCATTTGCTTAGGGTGTGTCTGTGTGTGGGGGGATTGGTTGACTTGGATGTGCTGCTTTCCGCTTTTTAGGCATTGGCTAATTTCCACTGATTAGTCATTGAAAAGCCACATTTTTAGATTTCTCCTGATTTTCAAGTGGTCCTGTAAAGTGAAGATTTCTCTTGGTAGTGTATTCCAAGGTTTGGCCAGCATAGTGACAAATGCAGAGCCTCTATATCCTTCTCTGCAGAACCTCCTGGTTATTATTAGCACACCATTCATTGATATTGGATTTCAACCTGGTTAGTAATTTGAGATTTTGCTTTGGGTGAATTCTGCTCCTTGACCGAGGAGGGCACATTAGGTGATGCAGAGGCATTGAAGTAAATTATGTTTTTGACTGGTGCCAGACCAATGCCCTATGCGTTGGTGTCCCATGTTCCCTCCTGTTTGAGTCTGAGCAAGCAATAGTCTAGCCACTGTGTTTAGATCAGTTGTAGTTTTGTGGTGAGCCCAGCATACCTAGATAAATGCTGTTGGCATAATCGATTATTTAGAGAACCAGAGATATGGCGGTGGGAGAGGGCATAATCTGTCTGACTGTAGAGGATAGATGCACTTTTTGACTATTGCATAGTCTTGAGGATCCAGCGTGAGGCTGCGGTGCATTAGTATGCTAAGAGTCTTGATCACTTTAGATGTTCTAGGTGTGCACATGAAAAAGATTTGTCTGAATGTTTTGCAATGGTTAGGTAAAAGGATTTACCAATTTGCTTGTAAGAAAAACGGACAGCATCCTAGCCATTAGTCCATTCCCGCCCAACTAACTGGCCGACCCTCAAGGTCTGCCAATGTTATCCCAATCGTGGCACATGACCACCAAACTTTCTAGAAGCATTTACTAGGCCTTTCGGTTTGCTATTGCCATCTAAAATATTTCTTTTAGAGTTCAGTCCCTCATTAGTGTTCATGCCAAACAACATCATGTGATCAACAAGTTATCCGTATACAGCGCCGTTCAAATCCATTCCTGGTCTTGTCCTCTTCAGGCAATAGATGTGAGGCCTCTACCCACCTGAAAACATCAGCTGGCGATTGTCTCTGACAGAGTGAGCCAGTGGGATCTATTGGCTTTAATTCAAGAGCCTTGCCCTAGTGAACCTTGGCAACCCAAAGATTTGCAGTCAGTGGTCAGGTGACCATAAGCAGCCGAGTTCATAATGTCCAGCATTGGTCAAAGCCAATAGAGGAGAAAAGGGGCGTGGGATCAAAGTCTGATAGGCGTGCAAAGTAAAATAATAAACTCTAGGGTGAAGAAACCTAGGTCTGTGTTCTTCCACACAGGGCAGCTCCCCATTCACGGAGAACATGGACGAAGAGCCTCAGGGGCAACAAAAGGCGAGACTACCGTTATTGCTCTTTAGCCTAGGTTGAGGCTAAGTTGTTGTTCATCATGCATTCCCTTACTTGTGTAATTCAATAGCTAAGACTGGTGCTGTAGGTTTCCTCACCTGTCATTTTGTAAATGACTTGAGGATAGTCTGGATAGTTGCAACAAGTGAGCCCATATGTTTTAATGACCTTCATCAGTGGGACCACATAAATGTTCAAGCAGAAATAAATTGAGAGACGGAAGAAGAAAGGTGCACGCCACATTTGATTGTCTTGCATACCTCCTTTACTTTTAATGATTACTTGCCCAAAATTTAGAAATGTGCATTTTTCATTTCCCTAGTCCTTTACTGCTTTCGCCTGCAGGAGAGAGTCCATTTCAACAGAATACTCTGTTAAAAATGTTCTGCTAAGGGAGATTAACTATTTGAAAGGCTGCATGTAAATAGAATAATGTACTGCTGAGCAATCATTCAGTATATGAAGAACACACAAATGAGAGTATGGGCCCATTTCCTATAAGAAAATGCAAAGTCCCTGCAAAGCACTCTGCACGTAAAACTACTTTGCACCTACCTGCTTGCGAAAGCATGCTTTGTGCATTCTGCATATTTTGGAATTTTAACTGCAAAGTAACCCTAGGTGCAAGTAGCGCCGGAATGCCCATGACACGCCCCCACACAAAGCAAAACCAGCAACATATACTGACCTTTGCACCTATCTCATCTGAACCATCAAGCACCTCGACAATCATAATTATAATTTTTCATTTATAACACGATTAATACCAACTAGTGGTTTCTACACGCGGATTACGATTCAAACCTGTACTGCTTGGCGTTGTCTTACATCTAAGACAAAAGTGTTGCCCCTGAATTATCCTTCCTCCCCATACTGCAGGCCGTCCCCCGACAACCAAGGCAGCACCCCGGCAACACTGTGTAAGAAACCCCATAACCCAAAACTGCACCCCGATAATCTACACACCATTTCGCGTAACGCAAGGCAGTTGCCGGTAAACCTACATGCGAACCCTCGTAATTCAAGGCTGAACCCCACTAATCTACATAAGATGACAACTAACCCCAAGCAAAACCTCAACTATGTGCCGTCAACCCTAAATTGCTATGTGAACCTTAACTTTTTGCCCATTGGATCCTATGTGCACAGTGCTGTGTGCTTTCTATCATGTGGTGGTGAGTCCACAAGGTTTGCGTGTAACTTTTCCCGACGTGAAATTGCGTGTTGGATTCCATGAATTTGGTTAGGTTTGTACTTGACTGGGCATGCAATTTCAATGGGTGGCCCGATCCTCAACACGCCCATGTTCTTCCTCATTTTGCCAGGAGAATGGGGAACATGCTTGTTCCACTCCCTATTTATGTCACTGTGTAGGCCCATCCCACACTTTGTGTGGAGTGTCATGCAAAGACGTGACAGACCCGTGCGGAGTCCTGGAAAAACACGCAAAGTTTGATCCATGAATCTAAAAGGAGTTTTGCGTACAGAAATGTGTACAAGGTCACTTTTCAGTGCACAAACAATTCTTTGAATCAGGCTCTATGTCTTTAAGGTGTTAAGGCCGAAGCACACACTCCATTGTGTTCATATGTGAAGCATGGTTGGATGCTTCAGGGTGGGGGGGTATTCAGCTAGGGTCTACCTGGATTGAGTTGCACAAAACGAAATTAAAATTATGCAAATGGTATGTGCTTATGTAATTGAGCAGTTGATGAGACATTTGTGTTCACTGCACATTTACTATGCTGCCAAAATATATTTGTGGATTACCGTCTCGGCAGACATATGTGTTGACTGGAAAGTCCCTAGTTCCAGTGCTGGATGGACTGACAGACACCTTCACCCTTCCACAGTCGATAAATTAAGCAACATTAAATAATGGCTGTGTAATACATAAAATGAATGTAGAAAAGTGCAAGTACATTAACTTCCGATGTCCCATACTTGAAGAGCATTGTTGTATATGGGTTCTATTTAACCCATTTAGCAAATACACACCATTAAAAAGTCCATAACTTCCCGCTGTGATGTCATCACAGTGAAATATGAAAGTCATATTTCACTGTAGTGACATCACACACCTGCACCCGCTACCATTAAAACTGTCCTGGAAGAAACACTAGCTGGTTCTCTCCTCATGTCACCACTGCTGACTCTTAACAGCAGCGCACAACCTGCCTACAGCCAGGAGGTGAGCAACTTGTTAGAGCAAAGGACCCTACCAGTCTTCTAAAACACCCATGTACAACATACAATTGTACATAGGTGACTATCAATCAAGAGGATATTTTCCATCACAGGATTCAGAGTCACATCATGCACAGGGATGTCATTTAGGGGTCGCCAGAGTTTACAACTGCAACCTCTGAGGTCTCCCTTGTGAACTCTGTGGTCTCCCTTGCGACCTTGTAATGTAAGCTCCTGGGCTGTGGCCAGCACCATGTGGCTCTTTACTTCTGGTGTGGCTAGCTTTCTTGTTAAGGCCCCTTAAAAAGAAGAAGAAAAATAAGAACAGGAGTGCCACAAGTCTAACACTTTCAGCATTGATCCTAAATAAGAATGACTAGGAATACGAAATAATGTGTCTTTCTGGAATTCTATACAATAATTTCTAGACTCATTAAATGTTTATTTCAGGCACACCTCAGGGGCTGAGTCACTGATTTAGTCTGTTCTTAAATGCCTCAACTTTCATCCTTCTGAGGTCGATAAATGAGCACCAACACAGGTTGGGTGATATTGGGTGTATATTTTTTCTATGTAAAGCACTTAAGCGTAAGTGCTATATAATAACACATCCTTATCATTTGGTCATGGACGTCTGCTTGCATTCACAGTAATTTGGTAATATGGGCCTATACACACTGATCTTAACGATACATATGGCGATCCATTCTTGTATGAAATGTACATCAGAGTATAGTGATATGGTAAACATATTTATCGTAGTGTACAATGCTATGTGATGCCACTTCCTCTGTTGTCAACGGTCGTGTTCCATTGCTTCCTGCGATATCACTTTGGGGTGGGGTCAAATGACATCACTTCAAATGACGTCCCTGATCATACACATCTCAAAATTCATTCGAATTGTCTATCAGACGTTTCTCTTACTCACAATGGAACATTTCTACATAGTTGATAGTCACCCAGGTATAATTCTATATAGCACGCTATCTTTCCGGTTTTCCCCAGCAGCAGTAAAATGATTGTGTACCGTAGCAGACTTCCATGGTGGGGCAGTGTGCAGGCCGCTGGCAAGGAAGCCACAGTTTGTTAGCAAAATAAAGTATTTGAAGTGCAGAAAGGTTTTAAAAAAACTGCTAAATATCTACGTCAAAAGTTGCATTAAACTACTGGTAGATCGTTAAGGTATTGCAGATAATGTATTGCGTTGAAATGATAGAAAACAATTCTATTCTGCTAGTGTTTGTTTTGTTAGATTCCTAGTTTTGGCAGAGTATCATTTTTCAGCGGAACCAATGGACTCAAGGAACATTTCTATAAGGAATACGTTCAGTCATAATAAACACATTTCTTTTATAAAACGAAAAGGAATTGCTGCTAACATTCTAAAGAATTTCAAAGAAGAGATTTGCGCTAAGAAAAGAATACTTATTTTATAAGTTCAATAGATTTTCCAACTTTCTATAGATCATACTTTCTTTTTATATACAGCACAGACATTGTTGTCATTGTTTGAACGTGGATATTTCAGCAGTGATTTTCCAGGCTCAGTTCTGCTACATGGGTTGAAGTACCATTAAAAAAAGCGCAAGGATATTTTCGTCGGTTTATAAAAAAAAGAAAAAAGTAGAAACAGCTGCCTGGGTCCAAACAGCTATTTTACTTTGTAGAGGCCAGTAAGCCTTTGAAACCATACACGTACTAATCAAGAACGCATGAGATAGAGGCCTTTTCTCAGAAGATGGAATCCATCCACCCAGGAATATAGTGCGAACGTTATAAAGTATATTACACTGGCACCGATCGCAAGGACAGTTCTAATTTAAAAAAAAAAAACAACTTCAAAAGTATTTAAATATTAACATGTCTTCATCTGTTTTGGGCCAAAAGAAGGAAAGCAGACGCTGGGAGATGAAGAGAGAGTGAAATTAAAAAAGGAAAATATTTTTGTGATATCTGGTACCGAACTTTTACTTTGCCCGAGGTCCCTTCCGTCGTTGAACGATAGGGTTGCTGCGTCCATTAAAAACAAGTGGAGCTATTTATGGAAAAGCGCTTAAAGAAGTTGTGGGTGATCCCCCTTTTTCAGCTCAATGTTCGGTTGAGAGAGTCCCTTTTTTTTTGCTATGTGGCAAGGGCATTGGACAACAAGGTAGTGATTTAGTTCACTACCAGGGTCCTCGGCAGTCCATATATAAGGACTTCGCATGGACAGTGCAGGTGGCAAGGCGAAGTTTAACTGCAATTAATAAACTCCTGCGTGGTGATGGTTAGCTGCATGCAATGGTATATCCTGCTAAACGCGGAGTCGACCATAGCAACAAAACCCATTTTTAGACTCTGAAGACGGTTAAGTCAATGAGAGTGCACTTTCGTTACAAGATACTTCAGAGTCCATAGTTGCTTTTGCTTGCAGTTTCAGTGGGTCATTTCATGTTTAAATCTCTTCTACAATTGTATGTTGTACAATGGTGATGTTTGCAAATGGTAATAGGTACCGAAGCTATTGATACCATTGATATAATCTGCTTTGCTGGTGGAGTTCTTGGGAGTGTTGCAGGGGAGTTGCTAGGTCTGGAAAAGACCCGGGGCTAAGCTGATGTCAGAACTGTTGGGACTGGGGGCTAGCTAGTCTTTTGGCTGTAGCTCCTGAGATTCTATCCGGGGCTACAACCAAAAGATCAGGGGCTATAGCCCCCTTAGCCCCCCCTAGCAACGCCCCTGGAGTGTTGGTTTTGTGAGTGGGAAAAGCAGTCGGGACCCTTCTGTGTCCATTACAATTCTCGAGATCACTACCGTGTTCATTGGATAGGTTTTTCGGGAATTGCACTGAAAATATGGATTAGCAGAAAGGTTGGGTGTAGGTTTAAAAAAACTGGGGATGTTTTATGTTTAACGTGATCACTGAGCACACATCTGTTGATGGGTGCAGTATGGCAATGTGAGAAACCTGAGGGTATTCTCCCGAGTAGACCTAGAGAATCCTTTATTCAGGTGGCCAGGCAAGGGCTGGCGCTCTCAGAACCCAACCCTGGGGGTGGACGAGCTAGGGAGGATCACCTGGGTAGAGGAACCCGGGGTTATGCTTGGGGGAATGCCCCAAGTGAGACGCAGTATTCCATTGGGCAAAAGGACAAGGAGGATGAAGTCCTTGAGGCTTTTATATGCTGTTCCAACTCAACCTCCTTTCGACCCAAAGAATCTCCCTTACCAGAATCCAAAAACCCCTCTGCCTCTGGTAAATCCAATAGGAACTCAAACCCTGCTGCACTAGGAAACTACATCACTCAGAATCTGTGTTTTCCCTTTGCGTACCCGAATACTCCCAGTCATTCCTCTCACCGACCCTCTAATTATTATTTCCCGAACTCCCAGTCTCCTTTAACCAACCACCACCATTCTCATAACCCCCCATTATTCATTTCACAACAATAATCCCAGTCCTTCCTCGACAACCCGTCCAACTATTATTTTACAGATTTTTCTCATTAATTTCACAAACCCTACAAATCTTACCCTTCTGAATTTACCAACCACTATAGGACAAGGGTTAATGAACTAGGAGGTA
This sequence comes from Ambystoma mexicanum, assembly GCF_040938575.1. Lineage (NCBI taxonomy): Eukaryota > Metazoa > Chordata > Amphibia > Caudata > Ambystomatidae > Ambystoma > Ambystoma mexicanum. Next base: position 657,470,446 of record NC_090934.1, read on the forward strand.
GAAAGAATCCCCAGGGGAATACGAGGGATTATCATTCTTGATGAAAGCCCACCAGGGTGTCCCAGTTTTGAAACAAGACAGACTAACACTAGAGCCGTATACCTGACATGTCCCGACAAAGGGTTCAGACAGAGTCCGACAATTGTCAATAATTCCACACACCGGACAAATCTTTTTCTTCCCAATAGGCATAAAAGGCAGAGCCCGAGAGCACACTTTGAGCAAGGCCGAACGCACAAGAAAGCAGCTATTCCAGACCGGCAGTTCAAGCAGAGGAGAAAGGCGCAGAGACTTGGAGGGACAAGGTAGAGGGAATTGCCCTTGCCCTTTACAGGCGAGCTGCGCGAAGCCTCCAAAAGGGAAACTACAACACTGTGATGTCCTGCTGGCATGTGTTGTGACAGGTGTCAACGGCATATGGGGCCCTCCCGTGCTAATACTCAAAGTGGGGAGAAGCGCTTTGGGCTGTGGTGCCGTTCCTGACTCCGGAGACAAGAAGCTCCAACAGTTCAGCACAGCCGGTGAGTTGGAGAAGACATAATAAAAACGAACTGTGTTGGGCCCAAGGTTGCAGGCGGCAACCTTGTTAAACAAAGAACTTGTGTAATTGAACTTTAAAGAAAACCAGAGTACAAGGAAGCAGAGTGGTCAGGCATTGTAGGGGAGGCTCTTCGATGGACTCTGACTGAAGCCCTTTTTGGGTTGTGTTGTTTGTTTAAACTATGAAAGCCAAAAGGCCTTAGGAAAGGCTAGTGTGAAGTGTCAAAATGGCCCTATGAGGTTTGAGTAAGAAGCCCTCATACACTCAAAAGCCTTTGACACACTTAGGAGAATTCTGTGAAGCCTGGTTGAGGGCTTTAAGGAAAGAATGACTGGGGGCTGAGACCTGGACTTAGGTAAAGGGAAGAACCTAAGGGGTCTAAAGAGACTGTCCTTAGACTGTGGCTATGTGAACTCGATGGAGGGATGCCAAGAGAAAACTAGGGGAAGGGAATCACCCGCTTTCTAATAAGGTTGTGAAATTGTGAACTAAGGCAAGTGTGAACCCGACGGAGGGATGCCTGCAAATTGGGGAGAACAGTGATACACCTGTGAACATTGTGTCGACAAGAGTGAACCCGGCTGTGGGTTGTCAACAGTGAATGGTTGTTTAAAAAGACATAAAGACTCTTGAATATTACAAGCAGCAGAGAATTTTAATGAAAGGCCATAGTGAACCTGACGGAGGGAGGCCCACGTTGCACAAATGATCGGAGCCTGGCAAGGGGGGATCCTAAGGCGAAGAGTGTTAGGGAGAATTCTCTGTTTAGGCTGAATTTCCTAACCTAGTGAGTCCCCCAGCAGCTTTGCTGGATTTCTGGAGTTTGTTTTTTTCCATCCTGCCAAGAGTGAGACTCTTTTCCTCCCACTCTTGGACATGAATGTGTGTAATTCCTTTGAATGTCAATGTGTTTTATGAGCTATGGGGTCTTTTACTCCATAGGGTCTCATATGTTTTTCTATGTGTGTTACACCGCACCCTACGTGCCGTAACACTGGGGCGTCCTAGCGGACCTCCATCATAGACTCCATACCCGGGGACTGACTACTGTCTCCCCGGGCATGTAAAGTCACCATTGGCTTTACTAGACCTAAATTTACTAACAGAACTAGTACAAACCATCTTATTGTGGACGTGCTAGTAGGGGTAATTCGATTACTCCTAGATCTGTTACTCGAGGGGGCACTGTCCCGTCCCCCCTCGTCGAGTTTTGGCTGGTGGCAGTGGAAACTACTTGTTATGCTGGACCCCGAACATAACCCTATGGGATTCGTCCCATTGTTAGAGATTGATACTTGTCCTCGTTAATCTCTAACGTACCACCGGTCTACTTATCTTAAATAAGTTTATCGGATGGTATTTTCTGCCAGAACTCGGTTTTTAAAATGGCGTCTGTGTTCATCTCTGTGACTCCTAAACCAAAGGTTGAGCCCTTTGTTCCACTTTTGGCGGGCCTCTGTACAGAGACCCTCCAAAGTGGTGCCATTCTGTCTGGGTTACCACGGGAGTGTGGGAGGGGGTTTAGGCACCCTGGACCGAGTTGCCTTGCCAACTCCGGTCGCACTCTGGTGTGATTGGCCCAAGTGGTGAGCCTCCCCGCTCACCACTTAGCGTGTGTTGATTGACAGCTAGGCTGAATGAATGGGGGTTTTCTGCATAAAAGCAGGGCTTTTGGGACTGGATCTTCAGAAGTCGCCACAGGACCTAAGAATCCGACGAGGGTAACGCTGAGCTGACCTGCACGATGACACTCCGGTGGAGCCCTGCGGAACCGACTCACCACTTCCCGACGACAGAGGAGATCTCCCTGCCGGAGAGTCTCTTCCCCTGACAGGTGGGAACAACCAGTCCACTTTGCCTTTTTCTTCGCCTCAGGACGCAGTGGTCGAATTGCCTGTGCAGAGCACCTCGGCAAACGGATAGTCACTACCCCTGTACCATGACCAAAAGGTGGTGCCTTGTGACGGAGCACTCCGTGGCTGGTCTCTTCCCTGGTGGTGCACCGGACTTCACTTTTCTTCGATGACGAGATCATCTCTACTCTTGGCAAAGACCCGACGTGCATCCACCACCAGGAACAACTGCCCCCGCTGGAGCTGTCTCTCCACAAACAAGGTACCGTGTCCGCCTGGCTTCCCTTTTGATCGGATCGAGTGAGGTGTCTTAATCCTCTCCTTTCCGTGGGGTCGCCTCCAAGCTTTCTCACGTATTGTTCTGAACTGGTTCAATCTGCCGATAACAATTCGCTATAAAGACTCGAACGCATTTCCACTAAGAGACTTTTTGGGACATATCGCCTTGCCTCTCTCCGAGTGGGCCCGGCCTCTGAACTTTATGATCTATTGTGGTTCTTGCCTTCTTGCCTTGCATTTTTCCTGTGAAGTATTGAACTGTGTTGATTTCGTAACCTGCTTATTTTTCTCTCCCGTCCTAACTAATATTAGAGTGCCATCTAGGTTGAGGCATACACCTCTGTCTGTAAATAAGTGATGCTGGTAGAACCTAGACTTGTCGAAATATTGTTAGGGGGATTGATTGTTTCTTCTTCGTAGAGTAATTGTGATTGAAGTGTTTGCCGTGATAGTGCCATAGTGTTTTCCATAGATGTTCCGTTATAAATAAATACCTTAATATCTTTACACTGAGCCTCGTTGCGTGTTTGCTTGTCTTACTGTGAAGAATTGCCCTATATTGTATACTCCACATACTGCTTGACTCTTCTTGAGGGAAGTCTGACTGCTCAGCCACAGCTACCAAGTGAATCTGTGTGGTACAGACTGCTACCAAGTGGGTTTACTGCCAAACACCTGTAGTCCTAAATCTTTTGCAGTGGTCCCAGAGGGAACTGCACAGGTTTCCGCCTAACAAAGAGTAATCGCCCGGTGAAGATTTATTGAAGGAACTTTTGTTTTTGTTGATTGTGACACATATGATATGATATGATATGACATTGATAACGCGTCTATACACAAGTGTTTCAAGGCGCGACGAGGCAAGGGAGGGGGAACAGAGGGAATACAGACAGCGATCATACTAGGCCAGGTGTCATTCAGATCGCACAAGTGCATGGGAAGGAGGAAAGTGCGGCTGGGGGGTACAGTGTGGTACATGGGATAATAGAATAAATAACAGTAGGTAAAGTGGCGCCAGCAGGGGGCAAGTGCAAGGGTAAGTGCAGACATCGGGTGTCAAGTTCTGGTAGTGGGACTGTAGGGGTACAGAAACACTCCCAAAGTGCGAGGGTTCTCAGGAAGGCAGTGCAGGTAAGCAACTGGTGGGGGAGGGGATCTGGCCCCGAGATTAGAGGGTGGGCAGGTAACCAGTGCAGTTTTGGTATCAGCCAGGAAGTCAGCATGGGAGAGGAGGAGAAAAAGCAGAAGCAAAGAGAAAGGTTTTGAGGTGCTTCTGGAACCGGAGATGATTCCCCTCAAGTTTCAGGGAGGCAGGGAGGCTGTTACAGAGGGAGGCTCCAGCCGAGGAAAGAGATCTACCATCAACTGATGTTAGGGAGAATTCTCTGTTTAGGCTGAATTTCCTAACCTAGTGAGTCCCCCAGCAGCTTTGCTGGATTTCGGGAGTTTGTTTTTTTCCATCCTGCCAAGAGTGAGACTCTTTTTCTCCCACTTTTGGACATGACTGTGTGTAATTCCTTTAAATGTCAATGTGTTCTATGGGCTATGGGGTCTTTTACTCCATAGGGTCTCATATGTTTTGCTATGTGTGCTACACCGCACCCTCCGTGCCGTAGCACTGGGGGGTCCTAGCGGACCTCCATCATAGACTCCATACCCGGGGACTGACTACTGTCTCCCCGGGAATGTAAAGTCACCATTGGCTTTACTAGACCTAAATTTACTAACAGAACTAGTACAAACCATCCTATTGTGGACGTACTAGTAGGGGTAATTCGATTACTCCTGAGTCTGTTATTCGAGGGGGCACTGTCCCGTCCCCCCTTGTCGAGTTTTGGCTGGTGGCAGTGGAAACTACTTGTTATATTCGACCCCGAATATAACCCTGTGGGATTCTTCCCATTGTTGGAGATTAATACTTTTTCTCGTTAATCTCTAACATACCACCGGTTTACTTATCTTAAATAAGTCTATCGGATGGCATTTTCTGCCAGAACTCGGTTTTTAAAATGGTGTCTGTGTTCGTCTCTGTGACTCCTAAACCAAAGGTTGAGCCCTTTGTTCCACTTTTGGCGGGCCTCTGTACAGAGACCCTCCAAAGTGGTGCCATTCTGTCTGGGTTACCACAGGGATGTGGGAGGGGGTTTAGGCACCCTGGACTGAGTTGCCTTGCCAACTCCGGTCGCACTCTGGTGTGATTGGCCCAAGTGGTGAGCCTCCCCGCTCACCACTTAGCTTGTTTTGATTGACAGCTAGGCTGAATGAATGGGGGTTTTCTGCATAAAAGCAGAGCTTTTGGGACTGGATCTTCAGAAGTCGCCACAGGACCTAAGAATCCAACGAGGGTAAAGCTGAGCTGACCTGCAACGACGACACCTCCGGTGGAGCCCTGCTGAACCGACTCACCACTTCCCGACGACAGAGGAGATCTCCCTGCCGTAGAGTCTCTTCCCCTGACTGGTGGGAACAACCAGTCACCTTTGCTTTTTCTTCGCTTCAGGACGCAGTGGTCGAATTGCCCGTGCAGAGCACCTCGGCAACCGGATAGCCACTACCCCTGTATCGCGACCAAAAGGTGGTGCCTTGTGACAGAGCACTCTGCGGATGGTCTCTTCCCTGGTGGTGCAACGATCTTCAACTTTCCTTCGACGATGAGGACATCTCTTCTCTTGGCAAAGACCGGACGTGCATCCACCACCAGGAACAACTGCCCCCGCCGGAGCTGTCTCTCCACAAACGAGGTACCGTGTCCGCCTGGCTTCCCTTTCTGCCGGATAGAGTGACGTGTCTGAATCCTCGCCTTTCCATTGGGTCGCCTTCAAGCTTTCTTAAACTTTCTGTTCTGAACTGGTCCAAACTTTCCATAACAATTTGCGATAAAGACTCGAAGCGCATTTCCACTAAGATACTTTTTGGGACATATCGCCTTGCCTCTCTCCGAGTGGGCCTGGCCTCTGAACTTTGGAATCTACAGTGGTTCCTGTCTTCCTGCCTTGCATCTTTGTTCTTAAAAGTATTGGTATCGAGTTTATTTCTTAACCCGCCTTTTCTCTCCCGTCCTAACGAATACTAGAGTGCCATCTAGGTTAAAGCATACACCTCTGTCTGCAAATAAGTGATGCCCTTGAACCTAGACTTGTCGAACTATTGTTAGGGGGATTGATCTTTTTCTACGTATAGTAATTGGGATTGAAGTTGTTTGCCGTATTAGTGCCAGAGTGTTTTCCATAGATGAGCTGTTATAAATAAATACCTTTATATCTTTACACCGAAGCCTTGTTGGTGTTTGCTTGTCTTACTGTGTAGAATTGCCCTATTTTGTATACTCCACATACTGTCTAACTCTTCTTGAGGGAAGTCTGACTGCTCAGCCACAGCTACCAAGTGAAACTGTGTGGTACAGACTGCTACCAAGTGGGTTTACTGCCAAACACCTGTAGTCCTAAATCTTTTGCAGTGGTCCCAGAGGGAACTGCATAGGTTTCCGCCTAACAACTGGCTGCTTGGAGAAGGGACTAACCCTGAGGGAGTTGGAGGCGGATGAGCGAAGAGCTCCAGAAGGAAGATATTTATGAAGAGAGAGTTGAAGGTATAGATGCCCCAGGCCCCAGAAGGACTTATAGACAATGCAGAGGGTTTTGAACCTAATCCTCGCAGCCAATGTGAGCCAGTGCAGAGATTTCAGTCCTGGAGAGATACGATCCCTAGGCTTGAGGCCAAGGACAAGTCTTGCAGTCCTGTTCTGGAAGAGTTGCAGAGGGTGGAGAGTAGAAGCAGGCATATTTAGAAAGAGGCTGCTGCAATAGTCAAGCCTAGAGAGAACCAGAGCTCTGGAGACAGTGAGCTTCTGGGGGAAGGAGAGGAAAGGAAGAATACCTCTGAGAAGGTGCAGCTGGTAGCGTGAATTCTTAGAGATGTCAGAGATGTGGGGAGAGAAGGAGAGTGTGGAGTCGAAGATGACCCCAAGGTTTTTCGCCTCACAGGTGGGAGCAGGATGAGGGCCAAGAGAGGCCGGCCAGAGAGTGACAGGAAAGGAGGGAGCGGGTGTGCTGATGAGGAGAATCTCAGTCTTACTGGCATTAAGGCAGAGATCATTGGCAGCAGACCACTCCTTGATGGCGGACAGACAGTCAGAGATGAGAGAGGGAGAAGAGGTGGCTGAGGGCAGCCTGAAAATTAGCTGAGTGTCATCCGCATAGCACTGGAAGTTGGGGCAGAGTGCTGCAATGCGGTGGGCAAGAAGTGCCAGGTATAGGTTGAACAGCCAGGGAGAGAGGTTAGACCCCTGGGGAACACCACAGGTATAGATAGAGATAGAGGAGAGGAAGGACCCAAGTTGAACCTGGGAGGGTCGATCAGAGAGGAAAGAAGTCAGCCACACCAGGGCCTGACCGGTGATCCCCAAGTTATCGTGGAAACGGTTGAGCAGGATGCCATGGTTAACCATGTCAAAGGCAGAAGAGAGATCAAGTAAGATGAGGACACAGGGCGTGTTGGAATCTAGGTTGGAGAACAGGTATTCACGGATGTTTAGGAGAGCAGTTCCCATGCTTCTGGCAGCTCTGAAGCCAGACTGGTGATCATGGAGACAACTAACACATTCAGTGTGGAGATTGAGCTGGGAGATGGCCAACTTTTCCAAGAGTTTGCTCAGAAAAGGGGTGATGGAGATTGGACGATAGTTAGCCAGGCAGGACGGGTCGGCAGAGGGTTTCTTAAGAAGAGGGTGCACAAGAGTGTGCTTCACGGGGGAAGGGAAGACTCCAGTGGTGAGGGAGTGGTTGCAGAAGTCGGCCAGGGCAGGAGCCAGGGAGTCAATGTAGTCCTTGATGGTTTTGGAGGAACAGGGGCGAACCTGTTTTGACAAGACTTTCATAGATCGGACTTGTCTAGAAATCTCGTCTGGGGAGAAAAGGGGAAAGGCAGAGATGGAAGGAGGAGAGGAGGCCAAAGAGGGGCCAGAGAAAGAGCAGGGAGTAGAGGGAGGAAAGGGAGAGGAGGATAGAGAGGACAGGATGTCCTCAGTTTTAGAGATGAAATGAGAAGCCAGTGCCTTGAGAAGGGCCTGGGAAGGGACAGTAGAGGTAGAGACTGCGGAAAGGATTGGCCAGTTCCTTGCAGATTTTAAAGAGTTCAGCCAAGTTGTTAGATGCCGCAAAGATGAGGGCTTGGATGTGAGCTCTCTTCTTGGTGAGGACAGAGAGACGGCTTTGCCTTTGGAGCAGGTGGCAGGCCAGTTTGTCAGAGGATGTGGATGAAGCGCGCAATTTCCTCTCAGCCACCCTGCACTTGCGTTTGAGAGTGACGAGGTCAGAGTCGTACCAGGAGTTGCATTTGAATTTGGGCTTCAGACGGATCCTCATGACAGGGGCAAGAACATTGAGAGCATTAGATATAGCAGAGTGGAGCATGGAAAGGGCTGTGTCAGGGTGTGAGTCATCCAAAGGAGGATGGGGGGAAGAGGTGGCAAAAGCTTCAACTGACACGCGCTTCATTGGTCGGATGACTGAGAAGGTGGGTGGCAGTGCTGGACTTGGCTTGGCCTGAGGGGTAGAGAAGGTGAGCTGGGAGGAAAGGAGAAAGTGATCACTCCAGGAGAGAGGAGTGGTGAGAGGGATAGAAAGGGCAAGGTCTGAGGAGATCACAACATCCAGAGTGTACCATGTATAGTGAGTCGGGCCAGAGGTGAAAATAGAGAGTGAGAGAGTCACACAGGTCATGAAAGAGTCCAGAGGAAGGAGAGGAAGCATCCAGGCGATGTAGAACTCTCCAAGGAGGAGGATTTGAGGCGTCGAGACTAGGAGGGAAGAGGAGAGTTCCGCCCACTCAGAGAGGAAGGAGGAGATTTGACCAGGTGGCCGATAGATAGTAGCCACAGTAAGGGAGTGGCTAGGAGAGAGAGAGGCTGCAGGTGACACATTCGAAAGAGGAGTAGGCATGCGTAGGAATGACAGAAGCAGGAATCCACTCAGGGAAGATCAGGGCTACACCCCCTCCGGAGCAGTTGGACCTGGGCGCGGAAAGGATCTTGTAGACATCAAGGAGGAGCATGTCAAAGCTTGTGACAGAGTTGGCTGTGAACCAAATGTCAGTGAGACCGAGGACATCGAGGACAAGTTCCACCAGAAGGTGGCAGATGTCGGAACAGTGTTTGACAGCTGAGCGAGAGTTAAGGGTGGCAATATGGAGAAGGTTGCCATCCTTGAAGGGCTTCTGGGGAGTGGTACAAATTAGTGGTACGCCCTGCGGAGGTGTAGAACGAGCCTGGGGGGGGCAGAAAGGGAAGAAGAGGACAAGATAGCCAAAGAGGAGGAAGTAGGGGGAGGCGAGGAAGCCATGGAGGGGGGAGAGGGGACAGCAGGAGAAAAAAAGAAATTGATGAGGCACGGGAAGCGTCTATCAAAGAGGAGAAGGTTGGCCTGAGGGCCTTGGACATCAGGTCCTCAGAGGCAAGAGACGTTGTATGAAAGAGACTTGGCCACAGAAGGCCCTAATGTTTTGGAAACAAACTGTAACCTAATGCTGGTGAGACCCAGTGTGTGCTGTGCTCAAAGGTCCTGCTTGTCCTATGCTAAAAACATGGGGAAATGAGACCCAGCCATACCATGCTGACTTTTCATTTGGTGAGCACTTCTTTCTTTTCTTGAGAACATTATCCCACACTATTTTGTAACTTAGTTGTAAGGATTGCCATAGTTATTTTTAGTATGGGCCCTTTTTATTTGACAAGAGGCCACCACAACTGCTTTATTATTATTTGATGGTCGTAGCTTGCTCCCATCTTAGGTTTAGATTAAGTGTTTACCTCACCCACTTTACTGTTTAATAAACACCCTTGAACTGTGATCACTTGTGTCTGTTTTACTGTTGCCACCATGAGTTCCTTACAGCAGACTCATTGATACAAGGGCTATGGATTAGCCACCGAGATCGCACCTATGAAGAATAGTCCTAAACATCGAATGCTTTCTTTGAAATCAGTGAGCTAGAACATTTGTGGTTTTAAAAATCCAGTTTAAGAACAAGATGGCCACCAATCAGGAGAGGACTTAGATACTGCACTCTCCCCCTGGGCCTGGACAAAGAAGCACATATTAAAAAGCAAAACCCACAGCAGCTCGCCACCACCATATTTCATGCAGCAAAAAGGTGTATGCCATGGGAGGGCCCCGACAGAGGTGAAGGTGGATGGAGCCAATTGGCGGGTGCAGGCAGCGCCAGGAGAAAATTAGCAGTGTCTGGGGCCCAGGACCTGTGCTGACAAAGGGACCTGGTCTGCCCTGCCCCGCCAAACAACCCATTGTCCAGGACGGCAGGGAAGATTGAGCGGCATAAAAGGGTGGGCACGTCGTGGATGCCTGACAGCGAATCCCTCTATGGGCAGCAGCGATAGGAGATGCCGGGGCGGGTGGCTGCTCCGCCTCCATTCTCTTACCAAGGACTGGACGCCGTGGCTGGGAAGGGACGCTGGGCACACACAGCCCGCTCGATCTTACAGCCGGACTAACAGGGAGAAAGAGGGAGAGACAGCTGGTGCATGTGCATCGAGATCGAGGGACTGAGTCAAGGAAGTTTGTTGGGGAGCACAAGTACCGCCCCAGAAAGCCAGTGAATCCACTAAGAGAAGGAGGTGAGATCAAGGAATACCTGCAGTGGCCCTGGGAGAATGTTCCTCCCTTCCCCAGACAGAAAGGGTATTACCCCACTGCCATATCTCCAATAAAGAGCGAGGTCGAGTTCTGCAGGGCCCAGAAGTTGCTGGAAGGAGGATGGTGGTGAAAAGACACCATGAGCGAGGTACTCTGGACAGTGGGCCCTGGCGACAAGTGCTGACAATGGGGGGAGACACAGAACTCCCGGAAAGGGAGACGGTACCCCACAAAGAGTTGAGCATCCAGAAGGGGTACGTGGAGGGGGAAACCCGGCTGATGCCATGCCCAAAGGCAAAGGGTACTCTAGGGAGGTTGACTACAACACTGCAAAAACAACTGGCCTCCAGGACACAAGAGGTGGGTCTTCAAAGGCACTGGCGACAGCAGGTGATGGGTGCGGGAGATAAGGAGAAGCCAGGAGTGCAGGAGTCGCCGACTCCTTATGAAGGAGCAGAAACCATGGCCGCCAGTAAAGAGGAACTGGTCCAGTGTTTGAGTGACTTCCAAGACAGAATTACTACCTCCTTCCAGGACCAATTTGCAGCAGTGAAAGAAAAGATTAAGCTAGCCATGAAAGAACTGAAAGCTGAAATTGTAAAACTGGAAGAGAGAATGGACACCACTGAAAGGGCAGTGCAGGATTTGGTGGAAGATCTCAGCAAAACGGATGCAGCCTGGATTGCCCTGGCAATCTGTTGCAGAACCTTGAAATCCAATGTGAAGACCTGGAAAACAGGGCACAGAGGTTGAACATAAGGGTGAATGTCTGCCAGAAGATATTGGGGACAAAGACCTTAAAGTCACGATGCAAAAATGCTGCGGGTGTTTGCGCGCCGAGGTCCCGCCCAAGCAGATCTGCATAAATAATATAGAGTGGGTCTGAAAAGATCCGACCCAGTGGAGTGCCCCCGAGATGTGCTGGCTGCAATGACATTGTACGGCCAAAAGGAGGATATTTTAGGGCAAGCAGGGAATCACAACATCTTGCAGTGAACAGGAAGGAAATATCCCTCTTTCAAGACCTGGCACAGTCCACCCTACACAAGAGGAGGGTGATGGGGCCCATGACCATGTTACTAGTGCAAATACGGGTGAGGTACAAGTGGACCTTCCTGTTTGGCCTCCATTTTACCTGGTAAGGCCGTCAGCATCGAATTACCATGGTGGAATAAGGCGAAAGGATACTACAGATCGGGGCGGAGAGGACGGCGCAGAAACCAGCGAGGAACCCACAAGGCAAGAGCAGACATGGATGGGAGTGGGTACTCATCCCTAAGAAGAACCAGCAGAGAGAAGACGTGGACTGATGGACATAGGGGTGAGAGGGGCTAAGATCGCAAGGGGCCACCCCGTGCAAGACAGAGTCAATTTCACCAGAGGAGCAGAAAGCCGGAGTAAATGATGGGCAGCCCTCTGGGTAAAGGGAGGGTGATTAAGATTCTTTGATGTACTCGAAACGGTTGTGGGTTAGTATGTTATGGGATTTGTGCCGGGGGGAGGTGGGAGGATAGGAATCAGACATGGGTCTGTCTTGGTCCGAGGGGGGACCTTGTTGGTGAACTGGGAATTTACCCTGGGTCTGGTGGGAATAGTGATTCGACCCAGCAGTTGGGGGGGCTTGGGGAGGAGGAGGGAGGCAGGGAGAGGAGGAAAGTATATCCCAAGAGTAGGGGAAGTAATGGCACCCAAGCTGTTACGCAGGGGCTGGAAGGGAAGGAGGAACAAAGTCAGAATGCTCAATCTCTTGTCATATAACATCCATGGGGTGAAGTCGTTGGTTAAGCGGAAAAAGCTAGGGCAGCTCCTGAAGAGGGAGAAGGGGGATGTTTTGATGCTGCAGAAGACACATGGCAGAAAGAGGGATGAGGGGCTGGGGAAGCTATCTCTATACTCAACCATATGCCGGGTCAATGCAAAGGGGAAAACATGTGGGGTGATGGTGGCATTTAAAGACACGATGAATGTGCAGGTAACGTGGATGGAAATGGACTGAGAGGGAGATATCTGTTTGTTAGAGCCCAGATAAATCAACAAAACTACATGCTAGTGCCCATATATGCCCCAAATACTGGCCAAGTTGGCTTTCTGAAGGAAGTCCTCACGCTGCTGGAGCGGTTTGCGGGGGGAGAGATTATTATGGCAGGGGACTTCAACCTAGCATAGGACCCTCAAGTGGATAAGAGTTTGAGGGGGGCAAAAAGGGCACATTCTTACAGTCAGTGGAGAAAACCGGTCGGCTTTCATATGTCAGTGAACAAAACCAAGTGGCCCAGATGTCTGAGGTCATCAGTAATGTCATCAATAAAAATGGTGATGTCGTCTTTGATGTCCTGGGTGTTATTCTTAGCAGTGCACGGTGGTGGTGTGAGTTATGGTTGCTTACCTTACCATAACTGGTGAATTTCTGGGGTTTTTCAGTTTTCCTTGTAACAATAACATCCCTTTAACAAAGTTGTTCCACTGAATTTGTTACATTTTTATTGTGCAACTTAACCAGAACGTCCCTTTAACAACGTTTTTTAACTGAATTTTGATAGGTTTTTATTAGTGCAACTTAACCATAACATCCCGTTAACAAAGTTTTTTCACTGAATGTCACATGTTTTTATCAGGATACGCTTAATTTTTCTATGTGTCCCTTACATCATACTGACCCCCATGCCTCCAACGTGATAGCCGCAGAGTCCACAGACTGCACGCATGTCCGCGGACTTCAGAGAGCATTTACACTGCCCAAAAGCACAGGGGTTACCTTACATTGTTGTATCCTGCAACGGGCAAAGACCTGTACATGAAACAATAAGCGATATATGTAGCACATCCAAAAAGTATAGAAATTCTGTGCTTGAGAAACCAGAAGTATGTTTTCATAGGTTGTACCACATAATAGAATGCACCAAGCACAAAGCTTAACTGTACACCTAACAATATCACCTCAGTGTAACCTTGCTTACACACTGACAAGCAGCTGTTTGTTATTCCAGAAGGAAGCCTTGGAAAAATAGTATATGCACTATATAAGTGCACTATATTTCTTTCTTTACCATTACAATGCATTATGTGTACATAACGTGTAAGAAATAGCAGTATTGTTTTCTTTCAATAGAAATAGCAAGCACACTGGAATGGTTGGGGGAAGGTTTCCCCCATGCCTAAATGAGTGAAGGAAACAATTCTAATGGTAAAGAATGCAATTTTAAAGCAGAAAAAGTGATGTAATGTCTTAAGATGTCAATAAAACATGGTTATTGGGCCTGAATTACAATTAAATTAATCTGAAGTTGGCCACAGACAGCCCGTTACTGGAAATGCACAAAATGAAATGATACACTTATCTGCAAAAATGGATGAACTAAATAATAATTGTATACAGTTGATGACATTTGTTAAAAATCATGTAAAGGAAAATATAAGATATCACGGCCCAACTTGTACCTATGCCCATTCACCCTGTCCCAACCAATCATCCCCATCAAATTTCCTAAATGAAAGACGCGATGATGAAACCTCAATCCCTTACTCCCCTCATGAACAGTGCGTAGAAAACCCCAACTCTCCCATATATGTTTCCCATTCTGATTCCCTATCTCTTTCCTAATTGATTGTATGTTTTTGTTTTAATAAACGTGTGTGTGTGTACTGTTGGTGTGTTTTTTTTTAAAGCCCATTTCGGAGTCTGCGGGCTGCGCGACTATCTGAGCTGTCTGTACCCAAAATGGAGGTGCCCCAGGACATCGCACCTGTCCGCACATGTCTGCTCCATTGTGTCACACTTTTAATTAGTTTGGGGACTCCACCCCTGTCCTATGGACACTAGCACCAATGCGCACCTGATCTCGCTGTGCCCCCAGGCACCGGGCCTGTACGGACATATCCGCTCACATGTGTCACACTTCTAATTAGTTCGGGGACACCACTCCTGTTTTACAGACACTTGCATGCATGCGCACCTGATCTCGCTGGTCACCCAGACACATCGCCTGTCCGGATTGGTCCTCTCGCGCATGTTGCATTTTTTATTCATTTGGGGATTCCACCCCTGTCCTACGAACACTAGCACGCATGCGCACACCGTCTCCCATGCAATAGGTATCTGCAGGACAGCCATCCTGTCCTCGGCGGTCTGGGGATGTCATCATGCGACTGCACTGCACTGTGCATCAGGAGTATCCGTGGACAGTGTCCGTACTCGGACAGTTAAAACTGTATTTTTGGGCAATCCAGGGTGTTTGAAGCTGAAACTTTACCCTTGCAGAGCCCCTAGGCCAAGTCTTAGTTGATCTGGCAACTTTTTATAACTTTTTAACCCCTATCTGTAGATCGACTGTCTGTGGACAGTCACGCCATCCGCGGCCAGCCCCTCTAAAGGGACCCACCAGCTACTGCTGCTCAATGTGTGTCTGGCTGTCCAGGAGAGAACACCTGCTGCAGATTTTGGTATTAGCTATCTCTGCTTTCTGCTTGTTGGAGACAAAGGCGTCTATGGCCACTGCAGCTGCCCCATCACCACCACCACTACTACCATCTGGAGGCCCTGGAGAGGGCAACTGGAGTGGTGATACAGAAGTGGATCAAGAGGAGGATGAGGATGAAGTACTGGAAGTCCCTCTCACCAGCTCCCGATGTGAATATTGGGTGTGGCAGCATTTTACCACCATTTGGGGTGTACCTAAGGCTCAGGCGGACAAGGTTAGATGCACTGAGTGCAAGGTTGTACTCAGTCGCGGAAACCCAGGTCTGTACGGCTACAGGACCACCTCCATGCGTCGCCACCTTAGATAAAATCACAAGGGAGCAGTGTGAAAGGGCATACATTTTGAAGGGACGAGTAGGCTGACAGCCACTGCCGCACCCTCATCATCCTCTCCTGCCACCACAAGGGACACTCCTGTGGGGCAGAAGATCCAATCGGAAGCCTTGCAGGCCACACTCGACACAGTTGATCCTTATCTTTCAAGGGTGACAGTGCTCTGTATGTACCGTAACACACCACTCTGTATGGGGTAGCAGTTTTGGAGTGATTACAAGGCTGCAGTCAAGGAGCATGAGAAACACTGTCACTGAAATTCTTCCTCTCTCCACCTGCCGCTTCATCCTTGTGGCTGGTGCCCCTTCCCTCCCTTCCCTCGTCTCTCCTGCAAAAGAAATTAATAAATTAATTAATAAAAAATAAGGTTCTTTTCAGAGCCACCTTTCACAGTTCAAAAATAGAAGTACCAAAAAAAGTTACAGGCCCCTACACAGTCTGCAAAGTCAGAGGACAGCACAGTAGTCCTCACGCATCTAAAAATGTGGGTGGTGGTGCCATCAAAAACATTGAACACTTTTGTGTGTAAAAGTGCTAACTCTGAAAAGAACTTTTTTTGTATTTTTAAACTAAGCAACATTCTACTGAACTAAACTGTTAGAGGAGCACTCCTTCAAGTAATATTACCTAATCACAGTATTAGTTATTTAAGGTATTCATTGTACATAGTTATGCATGTCAATATTCACACTGTTCATAGTTAGTGATGTGATAGAATCCCATGAGTGTATGACTACTGTTGCTATGAACACTTGTTATGGCTCATGCCACAAAATGGGGTTGTGCATCTTCCAGATTTCCAGTTGAGCCAGTTGACTGTTGGCTCCCTGGCTGGGGGCTATCTTACCTTGATGCTAAATAAAGGTACTTCTGTTGTTTGAACCAAGTGTGGCCTGCTGGATCCTTTCATAACATAAACTTTTTCTTTCAACTCGCAAAACA